>NC_090922.1:15000000-20000000 GCF_040938575.1 Ambystoma mexicanum | reverse complement strand
CTATACTGGGAGTAGGGTGCAGTGACGGCACGCAATCGTTCATAGCCATTTGTACATACTGTCCCTTTGGCATTTTGGGGGTGGGAGGGCGGCCTGCCCAAATTTTGCTCAAGGGGGGGGAGGCCAAAAAAGTTTGAAGACCACTTCCTTAGAACCATTAATTACGTGTATTCATCAGAATGTGGAGTTTCAGGGACTGAGATTTGGACCTCTGGATGTCAAAGTGTTGGCATACGCTGATGATTTGGTGTTTGCACTATCTGACCCTTGTGCTTGTTGTCCAGTATTGAGGTGAGTTTTGAATTAAATTAGTTTGCTGTCTGGTCATAAGATTAACTGGGCTAAAAGGGAAATTTTTCCTGTCTCGGGAGGATAGCTCAGCGGCAATGTGCTCATTTTGGAAGAAAGACGACACGGAGCAACACAGGTTCGATCCCCGGGTCCACGCTTAAAAAAGCGTGTTATAAATAACCTATGGTATCAGATCATATGATATCATTGGCTGATGGATGTTGTTGAGGTGACTGCGGGTTGGAATTGTAAGTGGTCTAAAGAAGGGGTTGTATATTTAGGGATACACCTGGTGAGAGACTTGAAGATTGTTCATGCTAATGTGGAGAAAGTGGTTTTGAACATTCGGAAGGATGTTGACAAATGGAGGAATTTTAGACTAAACATATGGGATAGAATCAATGTTATCAAGATGGCCTTAGTACCTAAGGTTTTATATATAGTTCAATCTCTGCCTCTGCCATTCCAGAAAAAGTACTTGTGCATGTTTCATGAGGTGTTTAAGGATTTATTATGGGGGGATAAGAAAATGAAAAGGTTCAGATAGGCCTGAGCTTTAAAAATGTTTGGGAACCCACTCAAAGGTGACAAAGGTGTCAAGCTTTCTTCGACCTATGCCAGTTGAGACTAAGGTTTCTGTTGGATGGGATGTCTGAGATTCAAGTGGTCTGCAGAATTTGGATGTGACTTGTCAGATATTGAATGGGAAGCAGCAATCAAAGGATTTGTCATGCTGAAGTTAGATCAGAATCTGAGACTTGTGAAGCAGAACATTTTGGGAAGGACATCCTGTCCTCGCTCTCCTCCTTTCACCTCCCTCCCTCCCTTCCCTGCTCTTCCTCTGGCCCTTCTGCAGTCACCCCTCCTCCCTCTTTCTCTGCCTTTCCACTTTTCTCTGCTGACAAGGTTTCCAGACAAGTCCGATCTATGAAAGTCTCGTCTAAACAGGTTCACCCCTGTTCCTCCAAAACTATCAAGGACCACATCGACTCCCTGGCTCCTGCCCTGGCTGACTTTTGCAACCACTCCTTCGCCTCTGGAGTCTTCCCTTCCCCCCTCAAGCACTCCCTTGTGCACCCTCTTCTAAAGAAACCCTCTTCCGACCCCTCCTGCCCGGCTAACTATCGCCCTATCTCCATCACTCCCTTCCTGGGCAAGCTCCTGGAGAAACTGGCCATCTCCCAGCTTAACCTCCATGCTGAATCTGTTGGTAGTCTTCTGACCATCAATCTGGTTTCAGAGCTGCCAGAAGCACGGAAACTGCTCTCCTGAACATCCGTGAAGACCTGCTCTTGAACCTCGATTCCAACACTCCGTGTGTTCTCATTCTGCTCGATCTCTCCTCTCCCTTTGACACTGTCAACCATGCCATCCTGCTCAACCGTCTCCGTGAAAACCTGGGTATCACTGGTCAGGCTCTGGCGTGGCTGACCTCTTTCCTCTCAAATCGACCCTCCCAGGTCCAACTGGGGTCCTTCCTCTCCGACATCTTTTTCTCCACCTGTGGTGTCCCCCAGGGATCTAATCTCTCTCCCTGGCTGTTCAACCAGTATCTGGCACTCCTTGCCCACCGCATCGCCGCTCTCTGCCCTAATTTCCAGTGCTATGCGGACGATACCCAGCTCATTTTCAGGCTACCCTCAGCCTCCCCCTCTCCTTCCCTCATCTCCGACTGTCTGTCTGCTATCCAGGAATGGTGTGCCGCCAATGACCTCTGCCTTAATGCCAGTAAGACTGAGATTCTACTCATCGGTACACCCACTCCCTCCTTCCCTGCAGCTCTCTGGCCTGCCTCCCTTGGCTCCCTCCCTGCTCCTACCTGCAATGCAAAAAACCTTGGGGTCATCTTCGACTCCACACTCTCCTTCTCTCCTCATATTTCTGACGTCGCTAAGAAGTCACACTACCAGCTGCACCTCCTCAGAAGTATTCTTCCCTTCCTCTCCTTCCCCCAGAAGCTCACTGTCTCCCGAGCCCTGGTTCTCTCGAAGCTGGATTACTGTAACAGCCTCTATCTTAATCTGCCTGCCTCCACTCTCCGCCCTCTGCAACTCATCCAGAACAGAACTGCGAGACTTGTCCTTGGCCTCAAGCCCAGGGACCGTATCTCTCCAGGACTGAAATCTCTACACTGGCTCCCAGTGGCTGCGAGGATAAAGTTCAAAACCCTCTGCATTGTCCACAAGGCCTTCTGGGGCCTTGGTCCTAAATACCTTCAACTCTCTCTTCCCAAATATCTTCCTTCCCGAGCCCTTCGCTCATCTGCCTCCAACTACCTCAGGGTCAGCCGCTTCTCGAAGCAACGAGCTGGGGGTAGATCTCTCTCCGCGGCAGGGGCCTCCCTCTGGAACAGCCTTCCTGCCTCCCTGAAACTTGAGGAGAACCATCTCCAGTTCCGGAAGCACCTCAAAACCTTCCTCTTTGCTTCTGCTTTCTCTCTCCCTCTCCCCTGCTGAACAGCTAATATTCTTCACTGAAACTGCACTGACTCTGCAACTGGACCACTCTTAACGGCCTCGGTCCTGGGCCCAGCCACTCTCCACTTGCACTGATGCCCTGGAACCCCTCTGCACTGCGGGACTGTCTCTGTATCCCTACAGCCCCCCCCCCCTTTTCCAGCACTTGTTCTGCACTTACCTTGCACTTGCCACCAGCTGGCCCTATTTATTTATTACTTTACGCCACTTACCTTGTACTGCACTTCCCCCCCTCCCCTTCCCTTCCCTTTGCACTTTTCCCCCTCCCCCACCCCTGCACTTGCGCGATCTGAATGACACCTGGCATAGTAGGATCGTTGTCTGTCTCCCCTTGTTCCTCCCCTCCCTGCATCGTCGCGCCTTGAAACACCTGTGTATAGGCGCGTTACAAATGCCATATCATATCATATCATATATTGTACTTCAGATAGGATGTACTCTCTAGGGCTTCAGGTGGATAATTGTTGGGGGATGTGGCGGATCAGGTGGAACACTATTGCACATGTTGTTGAACTGTACAAAAGTGGAAATATTTTGGCAGGAGGTTCTGGATTGCATTGAATTAGTTACAGTCTCTGGAGGATAGCTCACCGTGCTATCCTTGGAAGCAAGACGACACGGAGCAACATGAGTTTGATCCCCAGGTCTGCGCTTAGAAACCTCTGGTTATTAAGCACATTATAAATAACATATCATATCATACCATACAGGTGTGAGTGTTTCACGGGACCTGAAGTATGTAATATTGTGGTTGAGGGGTTGTAGTAAGGGGGCTGCTTATTGTTTGCCAATGTGGTTGGTTAGATCGTTGGTGGTTGCTCAAAAACAGATTTTAAAGGTGTGGAAAACAAGGAAGAAACTTCGGTGGCTCGTTGAGTAAATGACTTAGTTATAATATTAAATGCCCAGTGGAAGGATCAATTCTGGTTCCTGTGCCAGCCTCCTGAGCAATGAGAACCAGGTCATCCTTTCCCAGAACAGGACCACCAGAATTACAGGGGCCCTCTCATTCCACACCTGCATGGGAAATCCCTGGATTATAGGGGAAATGGGCAGGGAACGCTAATAATAATAATAAATAATAATTTGGCATTTATATAGCGCTAAGAACCTTCAGGTGTCTGAGCGCTGCTTATTATTACCCACGGTGTATGGTGCTCATTTATCGACCTCGGATGGATGAATGGCTGAGTTTGGCCCCGCCTGGATTCGAACCTGCGTTAACAAGCTCTGCACGGATGTCAAAGCGAGCGTTCTACTCACTGTGGCACTTGACCGGCTTAATAGCAGGCAAGGGGGACAGGCTATTGACATGGCATCCAAAGCCCATGCCTGGTGGTCCTCTAACAATACCAGGGTATCTTTGCATTGCTGGAGGTGGTAAACAATGTATCCTGGGGTAGCCAAACCTCAAGCATATTTTCATGAATACCTGCATGGTTAGAGAACATGACAGAGGACAGGAACACTAGACTCATGAGTCGGCTATTTTTTTCTTTTTTTTTTGTGTGTCTGGTTTACAACAAACCTTTACAAGAATATACATTTATAACATACATAAAATACTTTAATTTAAGAACATTTCGACAATAAGAGCTATTATTCCTTTGAGACCATTTTGAAGACCAACAAGAAATAAAAATATGACTACATGAACCACTGTCACATCATCGTTAAAACTGACTTTCGTTAAAATGATACTCCTATTCCATACTAATACAGATCAATCCTAACGCATTCCAAAATTATCTAGATACACATCAGACCAAGTTGAACATTTATATTGTAGATTAGAATCTTGTAAGACCTGTTTCACAGCAAAACCAATGACTCTACAGTACAAGACACTTTGAATTCACATTAAACTTAATAGAAGGTCCACCCGACTAATCAGTTCATATCATATCAAACAATTTGCTTTTCTGAAAGATGTTCACCAATAAAACATACAAGTTGAATCAATTTAAGGACTAGCTTTAGACTGTTCCCCCACATGCATCTTCTCCATAATGTTTCTCTAGCCAGAACAGTATTGAAAAGTAAATAATTGCCTATTGTACGTGTCCGAAAACTTTCAACAGGCTCATAATTATTATCCCAGTGTTGAACTCGTTCATTGGTGAGGAGTTGGTTAGGTTTGCAATGCATACAGGTTTTCCTTGCTTTCTCACAAGGGAATGTACATTGCTTGATCTCCCCATTTCCTCCTAAATTAGGAATCTTCATAATAGGCCTTATTAATACCAATTCAGTCTGACAGTAGACACCAATGGTAGAGCTGAAATTTTGTTTTACAACACGCAAGTCTAGCTCCTGGTTCCTCTTTAGATACCATTATTGTTGCCAGAATTGAGTTCATTTTGTTTGTGAATTTTAAAATGGAGGAAGGCCGCCCCTCTATTATCATATAATTTAGTTCTTCATACATCAAATGCTTGGGTGGAGTCAACATTTTCAAATACTTATTTAACATACGCCACTGCCATTTAGCGGACGAGGGTAACAGACCAAGTTCGTGACAAATCAAATCGTTAGGTATTGATAGTGCTAGGCCCAATACATTCTTCCTAAACTTACCCTGAACGATATCCAAAAACACTTCCATCACCATTATACAAATGTCTAAGGAGTATAGGATAATCGGTTCAACCTTTAACACAGAGAATTGAATGATGGGAAGTAGGGAACATTTACAGTATTTATGTAGAATGATTTTCATTTGAGAAATCAAAGGTTTTAATTTATCGTTAAGTAGCTCCTTCCATATCGCAACTGACTACCGGTCAGAAAAGGTATTTGCCAAAGATGAGCGTACAATAAATGACTCATCGAGCGACCAAGTAAATCTAGATGTTTTTCTTTTACCATCTGCAAAGGAAATGATAAAGGATTTAGAAGAGTTGACTTGTAAATTTTGATTGCAGGTGAATCGCGCGAACAGGTTCAGTTTCGTCTGGAGGCCAAACAGGGTTCTGTAGAAAAATAACAAATCAGCAAAGCCAATCCAATTTAGTACCAATTCGCCTAATTTGACTGGATATATAGTGGCTTCACTCCAATCACAGTCCAAATCAGCTATATACAAATTAAAAAGCACGGCGGTCAAATTGCAACCCTGTTTAAGGCCCACCTCAGTAGTGACAGGGTCCGTAAGGGCCCTATCTTTACTGAACCTTATTCTATAATTTGTGTTTTTATGCAGCAGCGCAATCATCACAACCAGATGTAAAGGGAAGCCCTGCTGTATCATTTTCTCCCACAATACATTTCTTACAACCGTATCAAAAGTGGCCGTCAAGTCCAGGGCCGCCATGTACACTGACCCTGAATTCGAATGTTTTGTTTGCTAGTACAAGTGTTCCATGATAGTTGCATTGAGGGGACACTCCACATTTTTCTGAAACCCGGGACAAGAGATTGTGGTTGTTAATATGGTTCTGCAACTCATCCAGGATCAATAAAATTAATTTCTTGGATTAAGCATCCATCGGTGCTATAGGTCTAAGGTTTTCAGGGTCATCAGCCCTGCCTTTTTTTATAGATGGGAATTATGTTAGCAGAACACCATGTGGGTGTAATTAAACCTGACTGATATATATTATCAAATTAAATTTTCAGAATATTTGCCCACAATTCCGGGTACGCTTTTATGAGACATGGCGGAAGACCATCAGGCCCAAGAGCCCTTGAACCCTTGATCTTGTGAATCACATCTACAATATCTTCAAACGACCAAGGAGACTGCCGCAAAATCAGTTTGTTGAAGTTCCTACAGGGAGAATGAGCAAATCTCAATGGCAAACAATATTTACCTTTAACATGTACTACCCACCTCGCGGCGGATATTGCAAGTTCCTTGTAGGACTCTGAAGCACATGTGATAGTTCTAAACATAGTCCATACTTGTCTAGTGTCATTTTACAATAGGTTATGCATTATGCATTGATTATCTACTATGAGTAGATCACTTCTGAAGCTTTTGATCCTGTTTCTATAAGCCTGATTGATGATATGTTTATGGTACAGGTAGAATTTCAACTCATAATTGAGTCATTGTGAAGATGCCGAATAGGTTTATTCTTTACTTTCCTAAGATTGTCAAAAGTCAAGTCAAAAGAGTGAAAGTGCCTAGAAGGTAGACTATCAATTATTTTTTTATTAGCAATAGAACTAACATGGAAATGGCATGGCCCTAGCATTCCCCTGCTCCGCTAATGAATTTAGTTAAGCGTTGTGGCTTTCTAAGATAACCACCAATGGATCAGATCCAATTCTTAGGATTAACTCCTGACAGGTTTTGGGATCCCATCTAACTGAAATTTGATGTCTATCTACATCAATTAGAGTTATGTTGGGCAGTGATTTGTACCGACAATTAGGAATGTTCAAGGTCAATTGGAGAGCAAAATGGTCACCGAAGCCTAGATCACAAATGTGCACTGGCACCACTTCTGTATAGGCCGCTGAAGATACAAAAAAAATATCAATAAAAGACCTAAGGATACATCGTGCCCATGTATAGTTGTCTGCATTCACCGCCGGAGACACCATTTGGATATCCCAAGTCATAAAATAATCCACCCATTTCTTCCCATTACGCATAGTGATAGACATGGGATCATACAAATGTCTTCCATCATTGTCAGTCTGGACATGGCAGGTGGAGTTAAAATCACCACCCACCATAATCTTAACACCTGAATTGCAAATCATTGCTCGGACCAATATCATATCCAACTGATCGCACATATCACAAAAAGGTATGGTCGTTCTGTTCCAATATATACATATAACCAAAACACACACCATCGGTGAACCTTGAAGAATGAGTTCCACTGCTAGGATGGCTCCATCATTATGAATAAGATTAGAAGATATTTTGAATGACTTATCTAGCAACATAGCGAGGCCACCCGATGGTCTCCCCAACATCCCTCTCTTGGCTTCTTCGGTATATGATTCATAACCTTCCACATCAAAATGGGTCAGGTGCATGGTTTCCTATAGAATAATGACTTCTGGACGTGTCCCTTCATCTAACTGTTGGGCCCATGAAAGAAAATGTCTTAGTCCACAGGAGTTCCAGGACATAAACAAACCTGGAGCCACGATTCTACCGGTTACAATTCGACTTTCATATCAAGTTTCCTACAGCAGGCTGTGACCCAGTAGTTTGAGTAATAGCAGCTGCAAATGCCATCAGTTGCCTTAACATATCCTTGTTGATTTGAGGGGCCAAACCATTAGATATCAGTCCAATGTCCGGCACAGCACTCTTTACAGGCATTTCAACAAAAGCAGTTGCTTCACATTCTGAGTAAAAAATAAACAGGGTAAGGCCAATAAGGCCAAAGTCATCTCTTTAATCCCAAATTAGTTTCATGATGATGTGTGAGTGATACGCACATATCATGTGATTGTTATGGTTAGGGGATAATTTTACCCAGTCAATATAATCTGATCTCGGGGGTTCTTATGGACGGTATAGCCTGAAAGGCTCTAAGCATAGATGATCTATTCAGACTAGTTTTTCCATTTGTTATGGTATCACTTTCCCACCCCATTATTGATGGCATATCCGGCGTGAGAGCCCGCTCATACAGGGGGAGCTCAGCCTCAATCTCTGGCCTATAGTGATCCTCCACCGAGACAGAACCCACAAGGTTGGCAGAAGACATACTCTCTTGATTTGTCAGGGCAATGTCAAGAGCTGGGAGTTCACCACCTTTGGACCCTTTAGCCACCGACATCAACATCAACATTTCAGGGAATTGTGTACTGGATTGGGCTCCTAAGATTTTCTGAGTATCAAAATCCTTGCTCCCCTCCACCCTGGCCCCTAGAACCTTTATAGGTGGACTAGGAACAGGGACATCAACACCCTTTATCTTTAGTTAATGTTCATTAGGGCTTTAGATTCTCCATTAAGCTGTTGTAAATCAATAATACCATAATTGTTGGAGATATTACATAGTTCTTTAATATAAGAACCGTGATTGTCATTTCTTTTAGAAAATATTTTTTTTTTACATTAGATAACATAGCCTTGTTTTGGTGAGCCCTTCATTTTTTAACTCTAATAGCCAGTTCTTTCTGCTTACGTGGCAGAACAATGATCGGACTATCAGCAGTATCCAAGTTCTGCTGATTAATAGCAGTTCGGGTCTGAATCACTTGACCTTCATCCATTAGATCGATCAGGTCGCTCAGTGCCAAATGGCTATCCATAGGTTCACTAGCATTTTGAGTGGAACCGGGGATCAACAGACCCTCAGCCAGCTGAGCAGCTCGCTCTTGTGGAAGAACCTATTTCCACTCCATTAACTCATTCAAAATAATCTGTATCAATTGTGCACTGGATGCAACCACCTGGGCCAAGTCCAAATCCACCTTCCCGACCTTATTTGGACTACTAGGAGTTTTGGACACCGCTATATCAGTGAAGAACTTGATTTCATTACCCATCATCCATGGATCACCCAGAGTTTTAGTGGCTATGGCGATTGTGGCAACCGTATTTTTATCACCAGCCGCAAGAGCTGAAACCGCATCACATGTGAATAAAAGCCCTTTGATGAGATTCATTTTGCACAAAACCTCAGTAAGAGATGCCTTCATAACACCAATCTCCCAGTGAGTCTGCTCATGGCCTTTATCTAGCAAGTTTAACATCCGAGACATCAATGGAAAATCCATACCCACTGAAGTTGCATCCAATGGGAGGAGTTCAACAGGAGATCCTAATTCAGGCGCACTAGACTCACACTTGTGCATCAAGATTCCTATGTCATGATCTGAGAGAGTCATCTGCTTGGTTGCTGAACATAAACATTCTAAAAACTGGCATCTATAAACTGGAGTACCTGTGATGGCAAGAGTGGGCATTTTCCAGTACAGGATCCCAAACTTCTGAATGGACGCAATCACCACTTGAATGTTGGCAGACGTTTCTAGAGGCTAGGCGCATGCACCATGTAGTCATCTAGATTCGGATGACAGAATATCCCCATTGCATATTTCTGGGCCACCATTGTGGCCAGCGTCTCTGTAAAAAACCTGTGGCGCAGACTTCAATCCGAAGGGAAATAATCCAAACTGAAAATGTCTCCCTAGGAGTGATAACTAAAGAAAGGGATGATTCAAAGGCCATATTGGAATCTCAAGCTATGAATACAGCATATCTATGGAGCACAGACAATCGCCCCTTGCTAACTATAGAAGAGATAGATTGTAATGTTATTTTAAACCTAATGTTCCTGATGAATCAGTTGCACTCTGACGTCTATCACTGGGCGCCACACTCCTGTAGGTATTCACAGCCAAAAAAGAACAGAAAAGAAACCTGCCCTGGCTTCCTGAACTTTCTCTTCAATGGCCTTTTTTAGAAGCAGGGCTTTGATGGCATCTCCTGAATCTTGAAAGTGGCAAGGTAGAATTGAAGTCTATTCTGTACCCTTCCTTGACTATTGAAACAGCCTAGGCATCTGTGCTTTCTGCCTCCCAGAATCCTGCAAAGAAGCAGTTTACCACATACCGGGATGTCGAACACAGACGGATAGCCAGAAGTGAAGTTGAAGGGGCCACCAATGTGGGGGGAGCCTCTTTCAGTGTACTGGTCAGAGCAGCCTTTGGCTTATATCTTGCTGGAACTGATGTATGAAACCTTCCCAAGACAGTAGTATCTTCGAAGCCGCAGGTTTATGATTTGCCTGAAAGGTTGTGGATCTCCATCTACCTTTATAGGATCTGTGATAAGAATCAGGAGACGGACAAGATGACAGTTTGATGACTGCAAAAGAAAAAAGAAAAAAAGACTCCTCTCTCCCGAACCATCCATGCCACAGCCTAAAGAAAGAAATATATCAAAAGGGTGCTCGCCAGGATGTTTGTTCAGAAACATTAGACTGGCTCATCCTCCAGAACCAAACATACCCTAAAATGCCAATCCCTACCACTAATACAAAAAAGAAATAAACAAAGGTGTTCTTGTCCCAAAGTCGGAGAGGTGGTTGGCTTCTACCCCCCCTGTTCTGTCTCTGGCTTCAAAAAGGGTTGCCCAAAATTAAGTTCACAGAATTGCCTCTTTCACCACCTCATTGTTTGAACCTGTAAAATACATAAATCTCTTTATCAAAATTTGTTTTCATCCCTTTCTGTGGTCGTCTGTCTCACTCCCTATATTCCGCAATCCACTTGGGTACCGTCCCCCCTTTTGTGGTCGGTTTCTCGGTCCACTTCAGTGACTTTTTGGGTGCACTCCTTCTTGAAGTTGACCGTTACTCACGGCCTTCCGGGGTTTGCTTGACTCCTACTGCCAACCTCCCGGCAACCATGAGGAACGACATACTTTTTATTGTCCCACATTGCTTCTCTGGTCAAGTCTGATGGGAAGGCAGAGGGGTTCTTCTCGTCATCTTCTGATGGTGTTGTGGAAAGCTGCTTCTCCCTCCTCGCCAGCGTCTGCCATCTTGCTGCTGTCAGCTCTGTGCCACCTCCTGATCCTCTGGCATTTCTCACTGGGCTGCTTGCACAGGACTTTCTTCATTCCTGCTACGGTTCCTCAGACAAGGTTTCTGCGGGTTCATCCACAGCCGCAAACACCACATCTGGTGCATACTCACCATGCCTACCAGAAAGGCTCTTCAATGTGGATTCCCTTGGGCCCAACAGCAAAGTAGATGTGCTCTTCTTTACTGTAACAGGGGCAGGGTTTAAGACTTGCATACAGTGCCCGCAGAGGATCAAATAAATACATTTTTTAAAAAAACACAACACCCTTCAATGTATGCCTTAAAAATCTCATTACATTAGTCCAATCCCACGTAGCCAACAAACGTATGGGATAATACTTAACCTTCTCTAGGAATTGCTTGTCCTCTGAGGGGCAAAGATCAACCCCAATGGGATCCCGCTTGCATTGTACCCAGCCCTCCAGATAAGGTGCATATCAGGCCTTTTTACGCACAGAAATCTTGTCAATACGGCCCTTTTAATTCTTCCTTGCATAACAGTTACACTGGCTATTTGTGGCAGCACCTCCATAAATCATGGAGCTCACTGGTGACAGCCTGGCTAGCAGCAGCAGCTTGCAAATCCACTCTTTACTTTAGTACTCGACACAGTTCCTTGAAAGAAGCAACTGGGATGATTCCTGGTCTGTTACATTTTTTTTAACACTCTACTCTGTTAATGATTCTTTCATGATAATACTTTGAGTAATGTAAAAGGGAATTTGTGTTTTGTTCACTTTGTTCAACTGCCTGCATTTTGTTGGTTATATTGTTATTAAAGCATCTTGAATCATGAACATGCTTTTCACTTTGCTTTAAGACAAAGGTAGTATTGTGTAAAATTAAAATGGTCTTAAACAAGGGCTGCATTTCTGCTGAATTAGCTTTAATATAGGCAGCGCAGTTGCAGCAGCATGGGCATTTCATACTTTGTTTTTTTTCATCACAGAAGCACACCAATTGCATAGCTAGGCATGTGGTCTGAACTAACTTCCTTTCTGACTACCCACCGCAAGCAGGTATAATGGATACAGGTAGAAGCAGTGCTGTATATATTTTCAGTGACACCGATTGTACCTGTGCCTCTCAAAAGGACTGCTATATATTCAGGAAAAGTAGTATAAATTATCAAAAGAGCTGCTATACTGTACGCATGTCATCGCACAATGCCAAATATTGACAGTAGGGCTGACTGCATCATGTCCACATTTCTTAGCATGACTGATGTGTTTTGGGGCAGTATCTGCATTTCTTAACAGAGCTGCTGTTAAGAAAGCATGAAGATGCGTTGGCAATGTATGCAGCGAGCTAAAGTACAGAGCAGGAACAGTGTCTGAGCTCTTCCCAAAGGAAGAAGCCATCCTTGAAGGAGCTTCTCTGTCGAATAATTTGGCAATTAGGACCTGCAGCAGGGCTTCACCGGGCAAACCAACGATTCAGGGGTTGCAGCAGCCATCCTCTTCCAGCCCGTCTTTGGTTCTTTCGTTCCAGTGGTTACTCAACCTTCCAGTCCTGGAGACTCACATTTGAAACAGTTTTCTCCCTTTCATTCCAGCTTAGCTGTCACTCACCCAGCTGGGTGGCTGTCCTTGCCAGACAGTCAGCCAGCCAATCATGCCAGAGTGCATTTGAGTCTCCTATGAGACTAAGCAGAGGGTGTTTCGGGCACCTCCCTCACTTCCTGCCCACCCCAGACACTCGGGCGCCAGAGGCGGTCTTCAGTCCTGAAGCCCACCAAAGGCCACGAACAAAGGGACCAAACCTAGTTTGACGCACAGAGATGAACACTAGAGGGACCTTTTCAAAAAGAAATGGCAACAAAAGAAGACCGGGACCTGTTTACACAAAGGGGCTTAAGGCGCCATCTTGCAAAACATGGTTCCCATGATTTTTGGCGACTTGTGTTAGCACTCCATGGGAAGATGGTGTGTGTTGGGTCTATGAATTTGGAAAAGACTAGTAAAGTCAATTTCACTTTATATTCTCTGGGAAACAGGAGTTTATCCCAGAGAAGGTATTTAAACCTTTGGGAAGTCTAAAAGACATCCCTTTGTCACTGCACTGAGGGTGCCGTGTAACACACATGAAAAGATGCCGCCTATGGAGTTATCTAAAACTCCATAATCAGAGAACACAAAATGTGAAACACACATCAAAACACATGAAAGAGTGGGAAAAAAGGATCACACTCTTTCCAGGTACAAAAAGCAAGTCCTCAAAATCCAGCAAAGTTGCTGGGGGTCTCTAAGGTGAAGGGAATTAGCACATTTCTGAGAATTCTCCCTAACAACTTATCAAACGGACTACTAAATGTTTAGTGATTCAGAACACACACATTTCATCAGGGATGCTCTGCTTGGAAAGGCTCATAAGAAGCACATCCCATGAGGACTGCTATATGTGTAATGGCTCAGAACACACACCTCATTGAGGCTGCCATACCTGTAATGGCTCAGAACACACATTGCATATGGGCTCTTGTACTTGTAATGGCATAAAGTGTTGGTAAAGCATCTGCATTCCAGCAAGTGCTGCATCTGGTCAGACAAACCTCAAACTCTATAATTCCCAGCCTAATGGCCAAAAGGTTTGCACACATATAAAAACGAGCACCCAATGATAAAGCTGCACTTGATTTTTAAATAGAAAAGGTATTTTCAGCTTTTTGAATATTTATTGGTGCTATGTTAAAAGATAAACAGAAAAACAGGAGAGGAAGAGCAACTCCGAACTTAAGCAATACAGAAGAACAAAGGTGTGGCAGGGAGGAGGGGACGAAGGGACAGAGAACATACAAGATAATCCAAAACAGGAATTCGAGCAACAGGAAGAGAGAGCAATGAGCTACATGATAGGGCAACAAAGAAAGTGAGAAGGGAAAGAGTTAATAATAGGACAAACACACAATAGGAGTGAGGGATAGAAGCAGAGCAAGAGAGACATTTGGAGACAGTAAAATAAAACACAAATCAACAGCAGGTGGGGAAAAGATGGAAATAGAAAAGCAAGATTAGAGAAGGGCAAGCCAATAACATAAGAGGCAGTGCAAGAAAGATAATCAAAAGGATTAACAACCACAACCGAGAAAATGAAAAAAACAGATTGAGCCAGAGTAATGACATGAGAGAGGAAGAGGAGTTATATCAACCGATACAGTGAGATATAGGAGGGAAAAAGCAACGATAGAATGCAGAGATGGGAGATCCAGAGTGACAGAGAAACAGACTGCAAAATGTGGCATCGCAACACTTAAGGGTGAGAGGCAAAGCATCAGAAATTGAGAGACAGGGGAAACAAAGTAGCAAAGGGAAGGAGAGATGGAGCAAAAACATTGAGTGGTTGTCAAGCAGGTAGCGCCATGCAGCAATAATAGGCCCGAGAAGCAGAGAGAGCGAGGGACTTTATTCATGAATCACCAGATGTAACTAGCTGGCATCTGTACAAACTCTTAACCGAGTTTGTGCCCAAGTATCATGAAGATGAAGCTGATTAGTATGCATCTACAAGGTTCTCGTGTGGGGGAAATTTTTTCCACAGGTACAATACATTATTTAGAACCACTTTGAAATACAGCTGTCACAGGTTTTCGAACAGTTTTAATTTGACGCACAAATTGGATAGTTGTCAGAAACTTCTTACTCTCTTGCGAAGGAGGAAAATAATTTTTTACTCTTGAAATTGGATTTACTTGACAATTCTAAAAAATGGGAGTAAAATACTCTCACTCCAAAATCCTATCTGGAGCACTGACTGTCCATTAGGGGGTGGCTTCTCTTACTTTCTACCAGCTGCACGTGAGGACCCCTGGCTTTATAATTACTGTACTCTCACCACAATGCAGTAAGTACTCGCCTACAAAACATTCGCTCCTGCTACTCTTCCTAGTTACCTCTGTAAGGAAGGCATGGTATCAAAGTAAGACCAACACAAGTCATCACAGTTCAAGAGTGTTTATTAAACTGTAAAATGGGTGTGATAAACGCCTTATTTAAACCGAAATCTAAGATGGTAGCAAGCTACGACCATCAAATAATAATACAGTCCTAGTGGAGTCTAGTCAAATAAAAGGGCCTATACTAAGAAAACCTATTGCCAATCCTTAGCGCTATGCTACAAAAGACTGTGCGATAATGTTCACAAGAAAAGAAAGAAGTGTTACCAAAAGGATAGGTCAGAAAGTTATGGCCGTGGTCTCTCTTCCCCAAGTTACTAGCACAGGACAAGGCGGGACTCTTGAGCACAGCACACTCCTGGGTTTCTCTGGCACGAGGTTACAGTTCCTTTTCTCAATATCAGGACCTTCTGTGTCCAAGTCTCTTTCATGAAAAGTCTCTTGCTTCAGAGGGCCCAATGTATCATACACAACAATAACAAAAGTTCCTTCTACTTATCTTTACGTCGGGCGATTTACTCTTCACCCTTGGATCCCCCTCAGCCAGGCTCTGATCGTTGTCTCAACGTTCGCCTCCTTCAGTCGGGCTCATACCAACCACTCTTTGTGGACATCCCTCAGTGGGGTTCACACTTGTCATCACAAAGTTCACGGGAGTAGTACCGCTCACCCTAATTCGCAGGCATCCCTCTGGCGGGCTCATATTTGCCAATTTCATACAGTTCATAAAGTAATTCTAGATCCCTTAGGTTCTTCCTTTACCAAAGTCTGAGTCTCAGCATCCAGTCAGGCTTTCCCTTAAGCCCCCAGTCAGGCTTCACACAGTTCTATCACCACAATGAATTTGCAGGCATCTCTCAGCCAGGTTTACATTTGCCCCAGTAACAGTTCACTTTGCTACCACGTGTCAGACTTTCGACTGTACAAGGGGTTTGGCTTGACCCTCGTATGACCACTTTGACACCTCACGCCGGCCTCCCTTAGGGCATCTTGGTACTTGTAGTTTCAAAAATCCCAGTTCATTACTTTCCTTATTCAGAGCAGAGGGGGCACCAGCAAGAGACCTTCGAATCAGCGCCCACGTGGCGCCGGGTGTGATGCTGGAAATGCATCGGTGGGACAGGGCCTCCGTGTCCTTGTCCTTTACTGCCTTTTCATCGTGTGTTCTGTCGTACTTTCCACGCAGGAGTTCATGTGGGACTCCTTGCGGTGCAGCTCTCTCTTTTGGTTTGGTGAACGGACCCGTGGGTTACCCTTATGGCACCCATGGGTGGGGGTACAACCCTGTGCCCCTAGTGTATGTTTTTGGGCACCTGTGGGTGGCCCGCAGAGCAGGGTATGGGCTGGTGGCAGCTCCATGATGAATTTGGCAGGTGCGCTGAGTATCCTCCATTTTGGGATCCCCAGGCACTGCCATTGGAATCAGTTGATTCCTGATGGAAAACAAGATGGCCCCTGTGGCCTCTTGCTTTCTATTACCCATTACCTTGTTTTCCCAAAGTCCTGGGAAGCCCTGACTCTGTCCCTTCCCCCTGACTGGCTGTTGGGTGGAAGTTCCATATATGGTGTTGTTGTGACGTCCAGTCCAGGCTGACTGGAGCCTTCCTAGTGACTGTATGTTGTGGGTACGCCCTGTGGGTGGGAACCGGGTGAATTGAGTGTGTGACCAATATGCACTTCTTGTTGTGGCTGTCTGGTTTCTGGGATGAGAGACAAAGACTGAGACCGCCCTGCCCGAAACTGGCCTGAATGCAGTGTGTAGTGTTGAATGGCTGGGTACTTGTCCCAATCCACATTCCTTGTTGTGAGTGTCTGAGAGGGAGGAGGATGGCCTGAATGCACTGTGTGCCTGATTGGCTGACTGATTGCATGAATGCCCTTCTGTATGATTGGCTGCTGAGAGTGACCCAGCAGTGTGGATGAGAGACAAGATAGTATATCTGGGGACCTCTCACCACTGAAAATTATTCAGAAGCGTTCAGAAGCTGTGTCTACACTTTAAGAGTAACTGGAACTGCTGATCCTCGACGCCCAGCTGGAAGACGAAGACTTGCTGTTGAATTTGCTTTGACCTGATCGGAAAGCTGCCGAACCCGTCAAGGACTGATCCGAGAGAGGACCTGGTAAGGCGCCCTCTTCCCGTGCTCCGAGGGACCATCGAGCATCGCTAACCTTCACCGAAGCTCCCTGGAAGTCAGACCCTCAAAAGGCTGCCGACCCGAGACGGGACCGCTGAGGAGAACGAAGCAAAGCACCCGGACTTCGCCGCTGTCAAAGTCCATTGCCGTCGACCAGGGTTTGTAGCTTTGTTTAACCGCTGGAGGCCCGTCGAAGTTGTGTTGTCCAGCCGCGGGGACCACTTGACACCGTGCCGCCGACGACAGGAGCCGCCCGCTCCTTTGCCTAAGAACATTTGAATCCAAGGACTCCCTTGTCCGCAACATCGACTGCTTTGTCCCGCCGGAGAAAGTCAAGGACGACCAATGCGCCGAGAAGAATCCGCCGGTGGGTTTCCCACCACCTGAAGGCCACAAAGACTTTGACGACTCAATGCCCTTGTTGGGCCACAGTTCTTCTGAAACTCTTTGCGGTCCTGAACAATCCGTCGCCGAGGTGCCCCGCACACCTCATCCTCGCAGGACATCGCTGACGAGCACCGCCTGAATCGACATCGGGGTCTCGGTACCCTTGGACTTCTCATCGCCGCCATCGACGACAAGTTCACCATCTTCGACGCCTCTCGACTATCCGTGGCTCCTGCTTTAAAGGGAGTCACTTAAGAAGGATCCTTCGACGCGTCTTCGAAAAACTCTACTCCACCGGGTACATTGGGGGGGGTAAAACCTTAATAGGAGGGAACAAGGCTATTGAACAATATATGGACTGGGCTTGTAGTGTATCTTTATTTTACAGGTTGCCCAGGTGGGGGGATCTCCACACAGAACTGTGTCTAGGTAACGGGGCCAGTATTCTGCCAATTGTGTCAACCATCTTGCTGTCCCTCCTCTTTCTATTGGATGGTTTCCGCGTTATTGATCTGTGTGACATTTTAATCGTACAGTTGATGCCCTGTAATGAGATTTGATAACATTGGTGGTACCACTTTAGAACTGTATATATTTATCATTGTTGATTTCCGAGTACAAAGTGCGTTATTGTGATCGTGTACATACCTTTGAATATTAATTATATAAAGACTGTTTTCAGTAATACAGTGTGTGGACATTCCTTTGTGGGGGCTTGGGGACTACACTGTACTTAAGAACCAGCCTGCATCACCTCCTGAGAAGCTAGGCCTTGATTGTTCGTCCAGTGCTACCGTAATAGAGAATCTTGGCTGGGGTCTTCTGTGCCTCTCCTCTACCATATAGAGAGCAGAAGTACAGACACCCCCCTCCAGTCTTTATGCCGGACCACTGTCTCTGGTGCCAATTTTACTCACAAAGTTAACCAGGGTCTCCCTCTTCCAGGCCTGGGCCCCTCTGCCAATGTTCATAAAGGGCCTCCCTTGGCCGGGCTCGGGCCCTCCTCCAAAGTTCACAAGGGTCTTGCTCTGCCACGCTTGGACCCCTCTCAATACCTCAAAGTTCATGAAGAAGACTTCCCTCTGCCAGGCTCGAGTCTCCTCACACAATTCACAAAAATGGTTTTGGACTTCTAGTTCCAGAATGGACTGTCTGGATTTTGCTCCCACTTCTCAGCTCCCCAAAACAGCATTTTCGGCATTGGGAGCTGCAGGAGCTAAAGGGGATATTGTTCTGAGGTCAGGGTCTCCGCTGCCGACCCTCAGAGACATGGGTTCGCCTGACTGGCCTAGTGGAGGAGTCTTGCTGTGGGTACCGCCAGGTAACCCCAGCTGCCCCAGAAAGCAAGCCCAGGAGGTACAGCTCCCTCCCCACAGTGCAGTCTCATCTGAACTCACAGGGCCAGTGTCAGGGTCTCCCAGGGTCTCTACAGCTCTTCTGATCTTACTCCGGCTGCCTGCACCTTCCAGCATCCCCAACTCGCTCCGAGTGTGCTCTCCTGCTCTGCCTTTTATACTCCTGTGAGTAGTGATTGGATTCAGGTGTGCATGATTGTGAAGGGAGGCCCGACTTTGCCATTAGTGGGACAGTGTGATCCATAAAGCGTGGGAGTCTATCTTACTTGTACATGGCTCTCTGTCGGTAATCCTCATCATCTCAATCTCGCTCCTCCTTGTCCCAGTGATTTTAGGAGGGAAACTGTGTGGAGGGATTATGGGAGTTGTAGTTTTTCCAAAGAATACTGGAAAAGCCATGTGGGTTTTCGTCGGGCTCAAGGGGGTAACTGTAGTGAAGTGTACAAATGGGTTGTTGTGGAGCGCAGGGTGACGTATGTACTTTCCTTCTACCATTTCACCTATGCTTCGCATACGGTTTGGCATCTGTTGGAATTGGGGGCAGGGGGGTAATGGTATGGGTTCTGAAATTGTGAATGGTAACAGAGGGAATGTCGGGTAGGGAGGTGTTAATCCATTGTTGCTCACAGTGAGTTTTCCATGAGCAAGTGTCTGTGTCTGAAAAGGGGGGGTTAAGTTTCTAGATACCCTACTGGGTAGGATGGGGAAAAGGTTTTCATACGGTAGGGTGTACCATGTCTCACCTGGGGTATTTCCACAAGCATGATATATGATATGATATATGGCCTATACACAAGTGTTTCAAGGTGCGACGCAGCAGGGGGGGCAGTGGGAAGACAGAGACAACGATCCTACTAGGCCAGGTGTCATTCAGATCGTGCAAGTGCAGGGGAGGGGTTGAGCATAAAAGTGTGGGGTGTGAGGGGGCAGGGGACAGTGCAGTACATGGGATAAATAGAATAAATAAACAATAAGAGAAGTACGGCCAGCTGGTGGCAAGTGCAAGGGTAAGTGCAGACATCAGGTGTTATGTACTGGTGGGGGACTGTAGGGATACAGAAAACAGTCCCCAAGTGCAGGGGTTGCCAAGGAGGCAGTGCAGTAGTGCAAGTGCATCTAGTGAGGGGGGGGGGGGTGGGTGCTGGGCCCGAGATCAGAGGGTGGCCAGGTAACCAGTGCAGTTACAGCCAGGAGTTCAGCAGGGGAGAGGAGGAGAGAAAGCCGAAGCAAAGAGGAAGGTTTTGAGGTGCTTTCGGAACCAGAGATGGTTATCCTCAAGTTTCAAGGAGGCAGGGAGGCTGTTCCAGAGGGAGGCCCCAGCCGAAGAAAGGTCTACTACCAGAGAAGGTAGATCCGACCCTGAGGGAGTTGGAGGCGGATGAGCGAAGAGCTCAAGAGGAAAGATATTTAGGAAGAGAGAATTGAAGGTGTTGAGGCCCCAGAAGGCCTTGTGGACAATGCAGAGGGTTTTGAACTTAATCCTCACAGCCACTGGAAGCCAGTGCAGAGATTTCAGTCCTGGAGAGATACGATCCCTGAGCTTGAGCCCAAGGACAAGTCACGCAGTCCTGTGCTGGATGAGTTGCAGAGGACGGAGAGTAGAAGCAGACAGATTTAGAAAGAGGTTGTTGCAATAATCCAGCCTAGAGAGAACCAGAGCTCTGGAGACAGTGAGCATCTGGGGGAAGGAGAGGAAAGGAAGAATACTTCTGAGGAGGTGCAGCTGGTAGAGCGACTTCTTAGAGACGTCACAGATGTGAGGAGAGAAGAAGAGATTTGAGTCAAAGATGACCACAAGGTTTTTAGCCTTGCATGTGGGAGCAGGAAGCAGGCCAGGAGAGGCCGGCCAGAGTGACAGGAAAGGAGGGAGCGGGTGTGCCGACGAGGTGAATCTCAGTCTTACTGGCATTAAGGCAGAGATCATTGGCGGCACACCACTCCTGGATAGACAGTCAGTGATGAGAGAAGGAGAACAGGTGGCTGAAGGTAGCCTGAAAATGAGCCGAGTGTCATCCGCACAGCACTGGAAGTTGGGGCAGAGAGCTGCAAAGCGTTGGGCAAGAAGTGCCAGGTATTGGTTGAACAACCAGGGAGATAGGTTAGACCCCTGGGGGACACCACAGGTAGAGATAAAGATGGAGGAGAGGAAGGACCCAAGTTGGACCTGGGAGGGTCTATCAGAAAGGAAAGGACTCAGCCACACCAGGGCCTGACTGGCGATAACCAGGTTATCATGGAAACGGTTGAGCAGGATGGCATGGTTGATCGGGTCAAAGGCAGAAGAGAGATCAAGTAAGATGGGGACACGGGGTGTTGGAATAAAGGTTGGAGAGCAGGTCTTCACGTATGTTCATTAGAGCAGTTTCCGTGCTTCTGGCAGCTCTGAAGCCAGACTGATGGTCACAGACATCCAACAGATTCAGTGTGAAGATTAAGCTGGGAGATCGCCAGCTTTTACAGGAGTTTGCCCAGGAAAGGAGTGATGGAGATAGGGCTATAGTTAGCCGGGCAGAGGGTTTCTTAAGAAGAGGGTGCACAAGGGAGTACATCAAGGGGGAGGGAAGACTGATGGAGTGGTTGCAGAAGTCAGCCTGAGCAGGAGCCAGGGAGTCAATGTGGTCCTTGAGCATAACCCCAGGTTTCCCTACCCAGATGATCCTCCCTTGCTAGATCGTCCACCTCCAGGGTTGGGATCTAAGAGCACTCCCTCCTCCTATGTTCTACACTCCGCCTACTGTACCCATCATCCTCTGCCTCCATCTCCCACGTTAGTCACATTATTATTGAATAAGTCCTATCACTAATGATGAAGGCTAACTCCTCTTGTTCCCCATCATACCCTTTTGTTGCTCAGCAAGTTAAGCATACTTCCCCTTAAGTGGCCTCAGCTCACTGAACTCTTCAACATATCCATAGACTCTGCTTGGATTCCTTCAATTTTCAAAATGGCCATGGCCATCCCTCTCCTAAAAAAGCAAGGGGCTGACCTGAACCTGCCATCAAACTTTTGCTCAGACTCTCTCCATCTGCACTACTCTTCTGCTGGAAAGAGTTTTGTTCAACATTCTTAACAATTTTTTAGACATCCACAATCTTGAAGACCCACAACAAGCTAATTTCTGCTCCTCCTGTCAGTCCATGGAAACTGCTCTCATGAATGTCCCCAACTTCATCGTCTCTGCTAAGCACACAAACATATCTTCTATACGAACTCTGACTTCTCTGCTACCCTTTTCACTGTCAACCAATCTAATCTCCTTAATACTCTCTGTTCTTGGGGCTTGCGTTAAGCCCTTGGTTCCCGTACCAACTCTTAGCGGACAACACATATTTTCTCTTTTCCTGGACTCTCCTCCGATTGCTCTATCAAGATTTCCAAATGTGTCTCTGCCATTAAATATTGGATGGCTTTGCAGTCTCTGATGTTAAACGTTTCCAAAACAGAGGTGCTCTTCTTCCCTACCAAATATTCCCTCTCATCTCCTCCCTAGCTATCCAAGTCCCACCAGAAACTCTCCCCTAATCCTCTTCAGCTAGAAACCAATGTGTCATTTAGGACTCTTCTCACACCTTCTCCACTTTCATCTCCAAAACTGCAACGGCAGCTTGCTTCAACCTCCTAAGTAGATTGAGAAAATCAGGCACCTCCTTCCTTTCAACAGCACCAAGCAACTCAACCACTTGTATCTAAACTGGACAACTTTGTCGGCATCCTCTTCGGTTTCTCCAACAATGGTTTCTGTGCTTTCGACAAAATCATAAACATAACTTTATTTAGCCTAAGAGCCATGAAAGTATACACATCAACAACAAATGTACCATACAAAACATGCCCAACATTGGTGACAGCCAGCATAGATGACATTTTAGCAGAATAATCTCTAGGGCTGTGTTAGGGAGAATTCTCTGTTTAGGCTGAATTTCCTAACCTAGTGAGTCCCCCAGCAGCTTTTCTGGATTTCTGGAGTTTGTTTTTTTCTCCTGCCAAGAGTGAGTCTCTTTTTCTCACACTCTTGGGCATGATTTGAGTGGTTCCTTTGACTGTTAATGTGTTTTATGAGCTATGGGGTCTTTTACTCCATAGGGTCTCATGTGTTTTTACTATGTGTTACACGGCACCCTCAGTGCAGTGACACAGGGGTGTCATAGTGACACCCCACCATAGACTCCAAACCCTGGGACTGACTACTGTCTCCCAGGGCATGTAAAGTCACCATTGGCTTTACTAGTCCCAAATTATGAACAGAAACCAGTACAAACCATCTTATTGTGGACGTACTGGTCGGGGCAATTCGATTGCCCTGGAGTCTGTTATTCGAGGGGGCACGTCTCCGTCCCCCCTGATCGAGTTTTGGCTGGTGGCAGTGGATACTACTTTTAATATTCGACCGCGAATATATCTCTATGGGATTTTCCCATTGTTCGAGGCTACCAACTTTAATTATTTAATTCTCCTAGCCTCGAACATACCGCCGGTTTATTTATTTAATATTAATTCGCCGGTTGGTATTTTTTGCCAGAACTCGATTCTAAAATGGCGTTTGTGTTCTCTTCTGTGACTCCAACCCAAGTCGAGCCCTTTGTTCCACTTTTTGGCGGGCTTCTCCACAGAAGCCTCCAAAAGTGGTGCCACTCTGTCTGGGTACCACAGAGGGTGTGGGAGGGGGTTTAGGCACCCTGGACTGAGTTACCTTGGTAACTCAAGTCGCACTCGTGTGATTGGCCCAAGTGGTGAGCAGGCCGACTCACCACTTAGCATGTTTGATTGACAGCTAGGCTGAGTGAATGGGGGTGTGCTGCATAAAAGCAGGGTTTTTGGGACTGGAACTTTAGAAGTCGCCACAGGACCTGAAAATCCGACGAGGGAGAAGCTGAGCTGACCTGCTACGACGACACCACCGGTGGAGCCCTGCAGAACCGATTCACCACTTCCCAACGACAGAGAAGATCTCCCGGCTGGAGAGTCTTCTTCCCCTGACTGGTGGGCACAACCAGTTTACCTTCTTTTTCTCGCATCCCAGGACGTGTTGTGGTCGAATTGCCCGTGCCAAGCACCCCGGCAACCGGATAGCCACTTACCACTGGACCGCGAATAAAAGGACCGCTCCTTTTAACTGAGAACTCCGCGGCTGGTTTCTTCCCTGGTAGTGCAACAGACTCCCGTCTTCAACCCCGACGAGATCCTCTCTTCCCCCGGACGAAGCACCGACTTGCATCTGCTGCCAGGAACAACTGCCCCCGCTGGAGTATTCTCACCACTTTAAGGTACCGTGTCCGCCAGGACTCCCTTTCTAAAGATTGCTACAAGGGAATAATAATCCCTTAACCTTCTGGACTGGGCTGGCCGCCTTGACCCTCTAACTGGTCCCTTTCTTTTGGTCCAACTCTTTCTGAACTGATTGCAAGACCTTTGGGCACTTTTGAACCGTGTGACTTTGGACACATTTCGACCGGAGTCTCTTAAAGTGGGTCCGGCCTTGTTAACTTTGACTTTACGGTTTTAACCTGCCTTCTTCTCCTACTGTGTTCTTCCGAAAGTGTTGGGATCTGTTTCTATCTTTGCTCTGCCTTTCTCTCCCTTTTAAACCAATTGATTAGAGTGCCATCTTCGTTAAGCGCTCACCGCTGTCTGAAAATAAGTGTTGCTTTACTTAAGACTTGTCTAACTAATCGTTGAAGGGAGTGTATATCTTTTAGTGACCGTGTTTTTGAACTGCTTGATATTAGTGCCAGTGTGTTTTATTAGATGTGGTTTTAAATAAATAATTATATCTCTTTTACACCAAGATCTGGTCAGTGTTTGCTTGTTCTACTGTGTTCTTTTGACCTATTGTGAATACTCTGTATACTGCCTAACTCTTCTTGAGGGAAGTCTGACTGCTCAGCCACAGCTACAAAGTGAATCTGTGTGGTACAGACTGCTACTAAGTGGGTTTACTGCCAAACACCTGTATTCTTAAATCTTTTGCAGTGGTCCCAGAGGGAACTGCACAGGTTTCTGCCTAACAGGCTGTCTTTCCTGCAGTGGCCCTCTGTGGTTGTAGGAGAACCTGTTAGTCCGCCCCCGCCCCCCACAGGGGGGTGGTATTTCCAATTGTCAACACAGAATCCTGGAGCCCAAAACCCCTGGGGTGCAGACACAGTTCAATTACACTGTTAACCGGGGGAACATAAGACTTGTAGGCTCTCAATATGTCCCTGGCCACTCCATTGTCACAAACATAATTCAACAGAATCGTCCTCCCCCATTTTGGATATTCTAGTGCAATTGACAATATGATCCCTTATCACAAATGGGAATCACCCTTGAGTTCTCAGCCAGTGAAGGCTTTTGTTATGGAGTGCTTCCCTTGGTACTGGGCGACTTGAGAATGGTTTGGGGACTCTGTGCAGTAAAATAGTTCTGGTGACCGGGGGCCTGCAATACTTGGCTGGGAGGGGGCGTGAGTTTTGGAACGCTAGCCTGACTGGGGCCTTTTAGTGAGGGAGCCCCTTTTGTCCACGGTTGGATTGCAGAGGCTTATTATGTGTCCCCTCACTCCTACTTACATTTGCGTAGTTTGACTCTGTGTTTGCCTGTGTGAGGGTCGACATGGATGGTAGGGGCCCTTGAGGCATGAGAGGGTTGAGGGGGGGAGGGAGGGGGTCTGATTGATTCTATTGCATGCATCACTCCTGCCTTCTCCCTGGTTATATGTTACATGGCATATACAATTAATAGTAGTGTGTCCGGTATGTCCAATACGTATGTTTAGACAGAGGCTGTTTTCAGCCAAGACATCTTAGAAGGGAAATTTTGGTAGGGTAAGTCCAATCTAAGAGTGGGTGGTAGGGAGTTCCACAGTTTAGCCGCTTTCACTGGGAAACTATTGCCTCCTATGGTTGTGCGTTTGTAGTGAGGGACGGAGAGGCAGTCTCTGTATGCTGTCCTTATCGGTTCAAAGGTGTCTGTCTGTAAAATCTGTCAATCAGGTAAATGGGGGCCGCGTTATTGAGGGACTTGTGGGTGAGTGAGGCAGTTTTTAGGGAAATTTTGTCTATGATAGGGGTCCAATTGTTCTGCTGGTTATGTGCTGTGATGTGGTCTTTTCTCGAGATGCCCAGGGCCGCTCTTAGTGCATTATTCTGGAGAATTTGTAGCTTACTGGTGGTGGCTTTGGAGGACCCCAGATAAAGCGCATTACAATAGTCTAAGCGGGATAGTATGAGGGCTCTGGCCAGGGTCAGGCAGCTGGTGTCCGATAGAAAAGATTTGGCTGCACGGATCAATTTACATGTGTAAGCCGTGGAGGAGGCTAGTGAGTTCACCTGTCTGTTGAAGGAGAGGTTGGAATCCAGGTAGAAGCCCAATGTTTTGACTTCGTGTCCCACTCTAATAATGTTGCCATCGATCAAGAAGGATGAGTAGGCTGGACTTAATTTCTTTAGGCTGGCAGTGGTACCCAAGGTGATGCGTTCAGTTTTATCATCATTCAGGCATAGTCCATGAATGGCCAT
This sequence comes from Ambystoma mexicanum, assembly GCF_040938575.1. NCBI lineage: Eukaryota > Metazoa > Chordata > Amphibia > Caudata > Ambystomatidae > Ambystoma > Ambystoma mexicanum. The sequence goes on along the minus strand of NC_090922.1, from coordinate 19,973,453 downwards.
CCATGCCTGGATGATGATGTAAACCCTATTCACCAAGGCCAAATCCTTTCCATAATCTCCAGAAAGCGGAAGGAGGATCTGGGTATCATCTGCATAGTTAGTGTAGGTGATACCGAGATGATCCAGATCATCGAAAAGGGGCTTGGTAAATATGTTATACAGTGTAGGGGAGACACAGGAACCCTGTGGTACACCGCAGGTGATGGGTATGGGGTCTGCAGCATCTGTGGGCGAGAAAATCCTCATGGTTCTGCCATTAAGGAAAGATCTGATCCATGTAATGGCCTCGGGGGAGAAGTGGGCGGCCGTATGTAGGTGAGTGCATAGGACCAAGTGGTCGACCAGGTCAAATGCTGCAGAGAGGTCGAGGAGGAGGAGTAAGGCTGCTTGGCCATTGTCTCTGAGCAGATCAATTTGTGTTTTGAGGTCAATAAGAGCTGTCTCTGTCCCGTGTTGGGTTCGGAAACCTGATTGTCTGGCTCCTAACAGGTGATGTTTTTCCAGGTGCTTCTGTATTTGAACATAGGCGACCTTGTCCAGGATTTTCAGGAGGAATGGTACAGTTGTTATAGGTCTGTAATTGGTAGGGGTAGCTGGGTTAAGTGTAGGTTTTTTTAGTAATGGTAATACCCAGGATTGTTTTAGATTGGTTGGGATAGACCCAGTGGAGAAGGAGGCATTGATTAGTTTTGTGATAAATGGGGAGATCGCGGGCAGCGTCTTTTATAAGCTGTGCTGGACATAAGTCTCCCTGCCAGTTAGAGGGCTTCAGGGACAAGATGATTTTTTCAACCTCGAGTGTGGTCACATTGTTGAAGTTGAATTGGGTATATTCACTTGTAGTCTGCTTCACGGGTAACTTGGACAAGACAGGGTTGTTCAAGGATGCTTTTTTACAGGATATTTTATTTTGTAGAGTAGCGATTTTGTTGGCTAAGGCATTTTGGATTTCGGTGCACCAGTTCTGGTCTTTAATGCAGGTGTCTAGTGGTGCTATGGGGGTTTCAACTTCTTTCAGAATAGAGAATCCTTCATGTTTGAACTAGCTTGGGAGATACGGGAGTCAAAGGAGGTACGTTTTGCAAGGAGGATTTCTTTTTTATATAGGACTGCTAGTTTGGCGAGTTTGATTTTATTAGCTACTGATGGGTCTCTTTTCCAGGCGGTTTCACAGTTTCTTTTTTGCTGTCTTAAGTTTTTGAGGAATGGTGTGTACTATTTGTTAAAGTGCATTTTGGGCCTGCTTGGCCTGAGTTTAAGAGGGGCGATTAAGTCCAGGGAAGTGGACATAATTTTGTTATATTCCTCAACCAATTTCTCAGGATCCAGGTTGTCGGGGAGTGAGTTGAGTGTGGGAAGTAAATTGGGGATAAGTCTCTCTACCGTGATGCTCTTTTTGTTTCTCGTGAGTGTGGGTGGGGCCCTTTTGTACTGCATAGGAGGAGGTCTAGTGGTGGACAGCGAGAACAATACCAGGTGGTGGTCAGTCCAGGCTAGTGGTGAAATGTCAGTAATGTTAGCTAAGCAGTTGTAGTCAGCCACCCAGTCGAGTATTCTGCCTTTGTCGTGGGCGGGTTTCAGGCTTCTTTGATTAAATCCTAATTCGGTGAGGGTGTTGAGCGTGGTGATGGCGGCCTGGTCTTCGGGGTCATTGAAACCCTTGTTAAAGTCTCCAAGGGTGAGCACCTGTGTGGCGTTTTTTAGGTTGGTGGATAGGATGGTATTAAGATCCTCATCGAATGTGCCTAATGGGCCTGGAGGGCGATAGATTACATGGATGTTGAGGGTTTGGGCATTGGTAATGGGTATTTTGGCTGAGAGTAGTTCGCAAGAAGGGACACTGATGGCGGTAGCTGCTCTTATAGGAAGGCTGCATTTATGAATGATGGCGACACCACCTCCTCTAGAGCTAGGTCGGTCTTGTCTCAGGATGGTGTAGTTATCAGGGACTGCTAACATAAGCATGGGGCCTGCTTCCGGATGGAGCCAGGTCTCTGTGATAGCAAGGAGGTCCAGGTCTTCATTAATAATTAGGTCAGCAATTTCCGTTGCATGAGCTACTAGTGATCTAGCGTTGATTAAAGCTCCCTTGATTTGGGGGCTCACTATGGGTGTAGTGGTAATAGAAGCTGACAATTTCTGTGTGGATTTAGTACTTCTCTGGTTAGTGGGATGAAGTAAAGATTTATTATGGTGGTTCAGAGATAATTTAAGTTTGAGGTTGTTTGGGCTGGTGGAAGTGGAACTAGATCTCTTAGTGGTGGGCATGGAACAGGCTAGTGGCTCGTAGATTTTGGCTAGTCTGGCTCCGAGTCAATTCCTGTCTATAGTAGGGCAAGGGATTCTAGTCGGTAGCACTAGAGGTGCCTCAATTATCATTAGCGGTGGACTGTTAGATGGAATGGAGTTAGATAGGGTCGCACATATTATATTTGGAGGTTGCGGCGGCATGTTGGACAGTACTGTGGTGATTAAGAGGAGCAGGGAGCAGGTGAGCCATATAATGTTTCCCCTACAGCTGTCCTACTGTCAGCCACGTCAGTAAGGGACATCAGCAGTTTCTTAATCTGGGTAAGTTCAGCCAGGACTATACTGCAATTGCAGCAACATACCAAAGTATCCGTTCCACCCTCCCTTTTCCGCTCTAGTGCAGTAATGCTCATTGCATTAGGTGTTGCGATAGCGGGTAGCCTGGGCATGCTTGTCGAGAGGGAGGTGTCACAAGGCCATAGGACAGATGCTGGATCAGCTTCTGACTCGCCCCCATTCCCTGTGGGTTGTAAGTTGGGTTAATAGCTGGCTCATGTCCCCCCTTCGTGTAGACAGGGCACCCCCACCTCTTGGAAGTAAGGCGCATATGCCTTCCCCCCCTAACTGGTATAGGTGGTAGAATTTCAAAGACATCATTCTGCCCTGGCCCAATAGGCAGACTGCCAACAGGGGGAGGGGCAGTTGGGTCTGGGACAGAGAGGGACCCTTCAAGAGACATCCACTGCGACTGTACAGTTTGTGCAGGGAGATAGACGGGAGCGGGACCCTCCTCTCCCAAAGGGGTTAAACAAGCAACATTCACCAAGGCAGTTAGTGTGCTCTGCTGAGTCTCGGTGGCTGGAACAGCCGTAGCCAATGCCGGTGTAATTGGGATCCCTGCACCTGAGCTGCCCAAAAATGGTCAGATCTCTTTAATCAGCATGTGAGTGTCACCGAAGTCTGCAGGTGCTATGGCAAGGTGAGGATTTCCTGGTGTGCCAGAGCCTGAGCAACTTTGTTTCCCAATTACATATTCTTTTTCAGCAGCCTAATTTTCTGCTCTGCGCCCAGTTCAGGATCAGGGCTGAGCTCAGGACCGCAAAACACAAGAGATGTAGGAACATAGAAGATAGTCAAACAATCAACACAGGCAACCCCGGACTTCATTTTGTGTTAGCATCCATGTCGTTTTTGAGGGGAGGACTGTGCTTGATTAGACTCAGCTTTTTCAGAGTCACATGCAAGGATCCATAACGTCAGCAAAACCGCATATCCAAATCTTTTGGGGCGCCCTGTATCGGGTCCACAGAAGTACAGAGGAGCAGAGAAAGGTAAGGAAAAAAAGATTAGCTCCTTGGAAGGCAGAGCAGCACCCCCGGCACCTCAGCACAGGGGCAGAGTTAACATACTACAGCCACCTGCTTCTCTTCTGTGCTAGAAGATCAGGCGAGATACTCGAAAGGCATTGCTTGCCCCCCACGGACAGTGAACACCCTGTGGAACGCCAACACCCGCCGCCCTTGTTCCCCGGCAGGCTCCATCAACTTCGCTACCAGGACTCTTAGAACTCCCTCACCTTATACCTTCTTCTACTCACCACCATTAGGCTGTATGGAGGACAACGTAAAACAGGGCCAGATTCAAATGTCTTATCCTAGTTAACAAATCTATCCAAGCTAATGAACCACTACATCTATCATCCTCAATACAACGCTACAAGCCTTCTCATAATCTCTGCTCTGCCTCCTCAGCTACCCTTGTGGCACCTCACCCTCCCTATGTTTGGTCTCACTTCCATTCTTTCTCTCTTCTTGCTCCACTTGCATGGAGTTCTCTACCGCCGGATATCTGAGAAATATTTCACGCCGATTTGTTCAAAGCCAAATTGAAAGCCTACCTCCTCGCCTCCTAGTTATCCTCCTAACCTACCTCTCATCATCCTTTGAGCTAACATTTGTCAGTCGCCTCCTACCTGCCTCCGTACTTCACTTTGTCTACCTCCACTCTTAACACATCATCCATCGTGGTCACATCCCTAACAGAACACCTAGCTGTACTTAATATCTAATGGTGTCCTTAAATAATGCAAGACCGCCCATGTATTGTCCCCAGTGACTATTCCATTTCCTCTTCACCACAACCAGGTCAGAATGTTACTCTTTCACCCCATTGTAAGAAGCTAACTGCTTCCCATCAAATTTGATATCTATTGTACGTTCCTTTGTCCTCAAAAGAGCATTTTTCTTCCCTGTACATAAATAAAAATGCAGGGGAAAACAATACTTAGCGGGCTGACCTCCCTAGTCCGCAAGGGGGTGGTTCACCAATAGTGAGGGAGAAAGAATTACCTGGATTCGTCACTGTTCTCATCACATTGTCAATTTGTTCCACAACAACTCCTTCCGAAGAATGGGTGCTTGATCAGACCAGCTGAGAATGTTATCCCTTCCAGTCCATTGTAAAGAAGTTCCTGTGGCCCAGGATTTATACCCGGCCTTGAGGGCTATCACCCAGACATTGACAAATGCTAAATCGGAGATCCATTCACCCATCTCTGGTTCATCTCTACAAGGTCTGTGAAGTCTGTTCCTCAGTTAGACCCTGGAGAAAAGACTAAAAATCCTTACAGACTAAATTGGCCTTATAAACAATACATGCAGCCAACTTTAATGCAGTCTCTATCAAGCTGTCAAAATAATCTGTAGGGCTTTTAGTGGGAAAGTATGGGTTTCACCCCTCCAAGTCACATTTTAAAGAGGAATTTAGGGATGAGGTCATATCAACCCCTGCCCATTCCCACATTGTAATGTCTCTGTAATCATGGTCAAGGGATAACAAGGCAGTCTTCCCCCTTTTGTAAAGGTGCCGGATCCCCCAAGGCCGATATGTAGGTTCTCCCTCAGGCAATGATGTTAAACAGCACCTCTATTGGTACATTGCGACCTTGCACATAGGCATCCCTGGATGACAACTAGATGTTGAAAAGAGGAGGAAGAGCAGTAAAAAAAAAAAGAGGACTTTCTTTGCTTCATCCTTTTAGACAGTAGGTCCATACATTTGTCCAGCTTTCTCTGGGGAACCTTCTACCATGCGGACTATGGACATATGCCAGTTACTTCTGTCCTTCTTGATTCCATATTTAGAATGTCAGCAGAGAAAAATGCACGTGACCCAATGTTGCCTAGTTCCAAACAGCACAAATAACTTCCTCTCTGAAACCAGCCTGTATAGGAGCAGGTGGAATCCTCTTTTCAAGTCCACGCTCCTTCACCACCATTTTATCGGATTAGCAGATGAAGGACTACCATTTGGAATTCATACACAAGTTTATGTCACATGTCCATACTTCGTTGATTATACGAAAGACGATATGCACTCAGACAGGCATTCAGAAGCTATCCTCACGTTGAGACAATGGAGGGAAGTTACCAAGAAGATTGTCAATTGCTAAATGCAAAGAAGCTGCTCTGAGAATCATGGATGAACGCTAAACAAAAGTCTGACAACAGCAATATGATGTTATAAGGAAGACATATAAGCCTAAATCGAAACAATCTGAAAATACTTAAGGCTGACAATGTAACCGAAGCACTAATAGAAACAAGTACCAAATGATGATGTTCTCTTGAAATTAAGATGAACATGCTGCCCAATAACTGTAAACACGCTGTAACGCAAGGTAGAAGCTTATAGAAGCTTGCCAATTTTTTTTTTTTAAATGAGGTATATGTATATTTATATTACATTTAGGATGGCCATTGGAAGAAAACGGACGACGGTTCGTGTTAAAGAATAAACCCAGCTACCACAAAAACAAGAATTGTTGAAGAGGCGGTTTTCATATGCAGAATAAGGGAGTACGTTGGTCTGAAGTCAAGGAGGCTATTTTTCAAGGGATGGGCGCAAGGCACAGAGAGGGGCAAATGAATATACCACGGGCATGAGACCTACTTCTGCTAAGATTAGGAGGGCAAGGACAATTACTGATGTCAATCAAGTATTGAAGAACCACAAAGGCAAATGTCTATGTGAGGTGGAGTGAACAAGTCTCTAAAACCCAGAGAGGGTAATGGCACCCTGGTTAATTAAATCAAATTGCAGAAATTGAGAGGCGGAAATTGACAAAATCGTGGTCTCCTGACACGTGATGAACTCAAAAGAAGGTTATTCATTAGAGCTTCAAGTTAAGATAGTGGCGGGCTCACACTCTCTCGAATGTCCCAGAACATTGAGAAGTCTACGAGGTCAACTAGAAATGATAGGCCTTGGCTAAGGATCCGGTCGATGACATACAATAGACTAATTGTGAGAACAAAGAATACATTGACGCAGCTTGAACACCTAGTTTTCATTTTGTTCAGGTGCTGCTAAAACGAGCAGGAAGTCCAAAGTTGGATAGGGTTGGCAACGTATCAAGGGGCCTGCCATGCACTTCCATATACAATGTTGCAGTTATTAGTCCGCTGCCATATTCTCTGCTATAATCGGTGTGTGGCGTGCGTAGAAGTAGCTCAGGGCATGTTCTACGGACAAAGGGCAGCTAATGAGGTATTAAAACTTCTATTATTCTATAAGTAAATAAGTTCCCCTAATCCAATCACTCCCGGCGTTAGGTTTTTGTGAAATGCCACGCAGGATGCAATCACGAATGACGTACGTAAAAGTGTGTAAACTCTGTGCAAGCAAACTTTGGTGTGAATATCTAGCATCTATTTTGATAGCTGTATTTCTCCCTGCTTTCAATCATTGAGATTAAAGCAGTATTTAACCATTTACCTTTAGTCTGTCAGATTATTTGGTCTGTGATAATTATTGGTAATCCCATCTACCCCAAAGATGCTTCAAGGTGCTAGAGCACAAGCCTTGTGCTAGCGAATCCTAGACCTCACTTCCTCCATCAGAAGGAATGGCATCATGGAAATAGATTGTGTTGCACTGAGGGGGAATCGCCAAGCTCTATCATGTGGTCACTGTATACTCTGTAAATTCAGTGCCCCCTCAATGATGGAACCTTAGGGGAGAGGTACATGGCCTTGCCACTCTTTCCCGTCTTACAGCCCTGCCGGTGTCGTTATTGTGTGCCAACCCAGCCAGTGCGCTGAAGGGTCTTGCAGCTTCTGCCTGCCACATCAGCGTGTCTAAGTAGGCAGACACACTAAACAGGGCTTGCTGGCACTATCTGATGATACCAGATTGAAAGAGGAAGGGGTTGGAGTCCCTTCAAAAATAAATAATAAAGAGTCTTCGTAATCGAGGGGTACAATATATATATATATTTTTTTTCTTCAAATGAAAATTGTGCCCCTAAACAGGGTAAATCTAGCGGGTTGCACACCCAAGAGCAGCTGAGAGAAGGAGGTCCGTCCCAGCAAGAAAAAAGGCTTGACAGCAAAACCAGGCAGCACAAAGTTTTCTTTTACTAGTAAAAGTGCATGAAAAAGGGGAAAAAGCCTGAATAACAAACGACACGTTTCGCGGTGCTCCGAACGCTTGTTCACGTAGGTAGGGAATGACACAGAAAAAGGACTCCTTAAAAGAGCCAAACAAACTCTGGTAGCAGTGCATAGAATGTCCCTAAACACAAGTCAGTACCATGTGATAGACACTTGACGGCCATGTCGTAGCATTAAAAAGCACCTCATTATTGTCTGTACCATATAAATAAAGTACATTCCATAGTCAAACCATTACATTTTTGCTTAGTAATTGAAAGTACTTCAACAAGTGCCCTGGAAATCAAAAATGCAGGAACTGAAGAGGAGACGGCGAACGACGCGAGGAAATGTAAAAGGGAGAAAAGAATACAGTGAATTTGCCGCTCTGTGAGAAAAGACACAATATGTCGGATGTCTCAGAACACCAAAGATATAACAAGATAAAAATATGTTGTTAGTCACAACTAAAATCTGAGTGACAACAGAAAAGTCAAAATAAATGTAAAAACTCCCACTATTGGTGCAATGCACGGGAGGCAAACTGACTATAGCATGCCTCTAAACGATGCAAAATGCAAAATATTAATAAGTAAGAAGCCTAGTCCGTAAATGCCTTCCATGTATGTAAACATTGCATCTACACAAGAAAATCTGCGCCCACGTCGTTATATAACCATCTCCTCAATTCAGTCCCGCAGTCTGAATATCATAAGTGCCATTTACAGAACTAACGTGTAAGCATGCTCCATAATTATCTTAAGTCTCAAGAATGCATAAAAACATGGTCTACATCCTACCAATACAAAAATGCAAATGGGACATATCAAGCATATATATATATATATATATATATGATACGATACGTTACTCATATATTTGTCTATATGTCGGCCTATGCACAGCATATGAATCTAAGCAGATACAAGCATCAGAAATACGATTACGGTGAGTAATGTATCCCTTCTGAGGCTTGTGGAATCCGCTTAGATCACATGCTGTGCATAGATTAGCAAGCAGTGTTAGAAGAAGGAGGTGGGATGTGAGAAGGGTCTTGAGCAAATAAATGTCTTAGAACCGCTTGTCCCACTTGAGTATCTGTCTTGGAATGGGCGTCAATGCAGTAGTGCTGAGTAAAGGTGTGAATAGAGCTCCAAGGAGCTGTTTTGCAAATGGTGTCAAGGGGTACATTTGCAATGAAATCCAGAGTGGCCCCAATGCCTCTTGTAGAGTGGGCTCTTGGCGCGAAAGGCAAAGTTTTTTCAGAAAGGGAGTAAAACAGCTGGATACAGTTAACAATCTACTTAGAGATGGCACCTTTAGAGACGCAATCGCCCTCTTTGCCTGTAGCTACGGAGACAAACAGTTGGTCTGTTTTCCTTAGCGGTCTGGTCTTGTTTACATAGTATAGGACCGCCCTACGCACATCTAGAGTGTGTAGTTTCATCTCAGCCGAGCTTTGTGGGTCTTGGAAGGAAGCCGGAAGCTCGATGGACTGGTTCACGTGGAATTTAGAAATAAACTTAGGTGAGAACCTAGGGTGTGTACGTAAAACCAGTTTATCTTTATGAACCGTAAAGAAAGGATCCTGCACTGACGGAGCCTGAATTTCACTGACCCTTCTTATAGATGTAATTGGTACTAAGAAGGTCGTCTTATAAGTCAGGTGTTTGAGACTGCTTTTATGCATGGGCTCGAATGGGGGTTCCATGAGTTTAGATAGCACCACATTAAGGTCCCATCCTGGTGGTGGGTTTGAAATTGGAGGGTGAAGACTCTTTACTCCTTCCATGAAGGCTTTAACCACTGGTACTTTCCACCACAACACCTTGTTATGGGAGGTGGTGTATGCTGACAGAGCTGCCAGGTGCACCTTCAGTGAATTAAAAACCAACCCTGCGTCCAGCAGGTGGAGTATGTATGTGACAATTGTGGAAGGAGTGCAATCAACTGGGTTGATTTGCTTATTCTGGCACCAGATACCGAATCTTTTCCATTTGTCAAAGTAGCAGTGCCTCGTGTTTGGCTTCCTAGATTCCCTTAGGATGTCAATACATCTCTGCAGTAAATTGAGATGTCCAAACTCTATGACCTCAGGAGCAATGCTGCCAGGTTCATTGAGTTTGGTTGAGGATGCACCTTCTGACCTTGGTGCTGGGACAGTAAGTTGTGCCAGCCTGGGAGTTTGATGGGTTTGCATACCGCTAGTCTGCGTAAATGCGGGAACCACGTTGTCTCGTCCACATGGGAGCAACTAGGACAAGCGTCATAGATTCTCTGTTCATCTTGTTGACCACCTTCCTGATGAGGTGTTGGTGGAAAAGCATACGCAAACATCCCTGACCAGTTCATCCACAGGGCGTTCCCCTGGGAGTCTAGTTCGGGGAACCTGGATGCGAATCCTGGGCATTGTCTGTTTTCGCTTGTGGCGAATAGGTCTATAGTGGGGAAACCCCACTGAGAGAAGAGATCTTCTATGATTTCTCTGTGTAGACAAAATTCGTGTTCCTCTGGGAGCGGGTCTCTGCTCAAAGTGTCCACCAGAGAATTGAGATCCCCTGGAACATGTTGAGATGACAGGAATATGTTCTGTCTGAGTGCCCATATCCAAATTTTCTGGGCAAGCTTGGACAGATTTGGCGAACGAGTCCCTCCTTGTTTGTTCAGGTAAAACATGGCTGTTGTGCTGACTGTCCGGATCTGCACTGACAGATTCAGAGGTAGGGCTTGAACGCTTGAAGTGCTCTGAATACTGCCAGAAGCTGTAACAGATTGATATGATTCTTGGCTACTGAGTGAGACCAGAGACCCTGAGCTGTGTGGTGGAGATGGTGTGCTCCCCACCCTGACAGGCATGCGTCCGTCGTGACTACAGCTTGTATCTCGGGATCGTAAAAGGGTTTCCCCTTGGACAGATTTTCTCTTGTCCACCAGTGAAGACTTTGTACAAGTGTTGGCGAAACAAACACTAGATCATCCCACTGACCACTTGCCTGAGACCACCGTTTCGCCAACCATTCCTGCATGGGACGCATGTGCAGGCGCGCGTGGGGGACCAGGTAAATACATGACGCCATCATGCCCAGCAAACGCATAGCTTTGCGTACCGTTATCTGACGACCGGCCTGATATTGCAGAATTTGCAGCAGTATATTCCGAATTCTTTCCTCTGATGGAAAGGCCAACCCCTCTTGTGTGTTTAGGACAGCTCCTAGGAACTGTTTGGAGGTGCTTGGTACCAGATTTGACTTTTTCTCGTTTATGGGGAAACCTAATTCGAAGAGGAGGTCGATCGTTCTTTGAATGTTTGTTCTGCAAATTACTGGTGTCTCCCCCGTGATGAGCCAGTCGTCCAGGTAAGGGTACACTGGGATTGCCTCCCTGCGTAGGTGTGCCGCCGCCACCACCAGTACCTTGGTGAATACCCTTGGAGCTGAGGCTATCCCGAAGGGCAGTACCTTGAACTGGTAGTGCTGACTGTCCACCTTGAAGTGCAAGTATCTTCTGTGCGCTGTGAACATGGAAATATGAAAATAGGCATCTTTCATGTCCAATGTTGACATGTAATCCCCCTTTTTTAGGAGGGGGATTACCTCTTGGAGATTAGTCATGCAAAATTTTTGGGGCTTGACATACTTTTCTGCAGGCCGTAAATCCAATACTGGGCGCATTGTCAAATCTTTTTTTGGCACAAGGAAGTAAGTTGAATAAATACCCTTGCTTACCTGGTGTCCCGGGACGAGTTCTATCGCGTCCTTTGCTAGAAGATTGGCGATTTCTTCGAAGAGGATCTTCTGGTGGTCTAATGAGTGTACTTTTTGTCGTGGAGGGTGGTTTCGGGGACGCTCTAACAGTTCTATGCAGTATCCTGCGGACACTGTGGATAGCACCCATCTGTCTGATGTGATCCCTTCCCAAGCTTGGTTGAAGTTGGAAAGGCGTCCCCCTACTAGGGATGCGTGAGAAGGGACCCTGAACGGAACGTCACTATTTTGGGGGAGGCGTGCCGCCGCCTCTACTGGGGCTGCCTCTACCCCTACCACAACCTCTCTGTTACCCCTGCCATAACCCTAGGTAGACTGCTGGTTGTTGTTGTTCCATGGTGTACCCTGCCCCTGGGAATAATTGGAGCCTCTCTGGGAATTTTGGCCACGTGGGTGATGAAAATTGCCATTCCCCCTTTGATTCGGGGGTTTGTTGGTTAATTGGCCTAGGGATTTAAGAGTCTCGTACTCATCCTTGGCATTTTTTTGCGCGTCCTCTACCGCCTTGCCAAACAGTAGATCGGGCTCCACCAGTTTGTCCATTAAAGATGCTTGGGTCTCGGGTTTGAACCCAGATTGCCTTAACCAAGCATGTCTTTTGATAACAGTGCTCTCTGCTATCAATCTGCCGTCGTTGAACGCGGCATCAAAGGTTGCTTTTAAGATGCAACCGGACACGGCTCTTCCCTCCGACACAACCCTTTCCAACTGGCTTTTTAAGGGTTCTGGGGCGGAGTCGATAAGTGCTGCGACTTCTTCCCACTGGTGGCAGTTGTAACTCGCCAGTAGGGTGGTGGACTTGGCAATCCTTGCCTGGTAGGTGGAAGTGGAGGCTACTTTCCAACCCAAACCATAAATCTTTTTGCTCCCCTTGTCGGGAGGAGCTTCAGAAGAAGATAGGGGCGTTCCCGCCCTCTTTTGGGTGTTTGTCACTACCAGGGAGTCCGGTTTCAGATGCCCCCTTATGTACAGCGGGTCTGATTGGGCTGCCCTGAATAGTTTCTCGATCCTGGGATTTACCGCCCTGGTGAGGTTAGGATTTACAAGGGAAGGGTCTATTCTCCTTTGTATAGATTTGAGGATAGGGATGGCCCGGGCAACAGGTCTCCTTTCTCACACTAATTCCCCGGCAAAGTCCCTCTCTTCCTGTGCTTTTTTCCTCTGGCCAACCACTTTCCAACACTAAGCCCCTGAACTGTGTGATGTAAGAAACCAACTCCCGATTTCCTTGACGTAATTCTAAAAGCTCTCCATCAACACTCTGGGAATGCGTTCTTCTATCAAACATCTTTCAAAAAATCACCTTAAACTCCAACCAATTATGTAACTCCGCTGCTCTTCTATCTAACAAAGGAACAGACCAAGCTGCCGCTTCTCCTGTGAGATAAGAAATCAAAAAGGCTACTTTAGAAGTTTCTGTGGGAAATGCTTCAGGTCTGCACATATAGTGCAATTCACATTGCATAATAAATGATTTGAATCTTCTGAAATCCCCTCCAAATCGTTCTGGGGGAGCTAATGGTGTAGGAGCTATTCCTCCTAAAATAATTTTTTCCCCACTTCTTTTCTCTTTAGCTACCCTAGCTTCTTTGACGTTTATTCCTTCTGGATACAAAGTGGGTGGTTCTCTCTCTATTCCATAACTAAAACCTGAAGCTTCTGCTAAATCCTCCTTGCTCACCTTACTATTCAACTCCTCCATCTTAATTCCCAGGGACAAAGTCTCCTGTCTAGTCTCCTTTAATTCTGTCTTTAATTCTAATAGTATCTTTTCCAAAATTACCAAAGTCAACCCTGACTCTGGGTCCATCTTCACTCAGGCAGGATCAGATTTGTGGGCCTTTCATTCTGTCAGGGAACTGAAGTAGTGGGATCCTGCAGGAGTGAAGCTGGCCCACCTAGCCCCCTAAGCCTGCCTGCTCAACAATCCTACTTCTTTAAAACTATTGGCCAGGCAAACCCAAGGGGAATGGAGAAAATAACAAAAGACAAGAACTCCCACTGCAGGTACTTCAGACCGTCTTCTCGGAAAGTTTTGACTCAGATGGGATGTTCCTAAAAAGGAAATACAACTTTAAATAAATCAATCTTCTAATCACTACTGACTACTCTCTAGATTATATTTTCTCCATTTACATTTACCTGTTGCCTAAGCTTGATTTGCCAATTGGCTGCTTCAGGAAGATGTATGTTGACTGTAGATACTCTTAGCGATATCTCTTCTATTTGTCTTTCTGCTCTCTTGATCTCTTTTAATAAAATATACCCAAAAAATATTGTTGTTACTATTGTCTATTATACCTTTTGCCGTATGCTCTAGGAATCATATACTCTATAAATATGTGTAGGTAATTACCTTTTGTATTCTGAAGAATCTTTGTAAAATATTCAGCTGTAAACTTTTTATACTCCAATTTCACATACGGAGTGCTTTTCAATAAATGTCTCTTGCTACACATGTATTTCTTCTGAATACTCTCTTAATCAAGGAGGAAAACAATTGCTCGCAAAACACTGCGTAATTAGGCTGCAAAACGCTGTCCTTAAATGGATTTCTCTTCCGTTACGAGCAACGAATAAAAAATGAGGAAAACAATGAAAATCCAAAATGCCAGCGACGCACGCGAGACGTCGTTAGGTCCTTTCCTCTAAAGCGCGCTTGCAAATCCACTGAAATACGCGACGCAGGCTCGAAAACAAAACGAACCTGAAGTTAGTTAAATATATATTAAGAATTAGGTTAAATGTTTTAAACACGTTGATACGAACCGCACGCCTTATTAGTATTAAAGAAAAGATAAAATGTACACAAAAATGAATTGCTGAACCTTCTTAATATATTGTTCATTAAAGATTCCTTGGCTATTTCTTAATAAATAATATAAGGATTCTATTGTTCAAAAAACGAAATGCTCAATTGAAAGTCTTTAAATAATTAACTTTTCAAAATTATTTGAGTCTTCACTTAAAAATTCAGAAGTCCACTTAGCTTATCAATGTTCATGGAACTTGACTCTTCTCTGGCTCAGCAACTGAATCTCACTGGAATTCTTCTTCTGCAGACTTCTTCTCCTGTTACTTAACTACAATTACTACTATATTATTGGAACTCTTAAAAGGATATTACTCTCCTTAAAAATGAAACTTTAAATGAATTTTACTGGAGCTAACTAATATGTGACCTACTCTGAAGCATACTTTAATGAAAGGCAGTTGAGAATTGTTATTAACATTCTAATGACATCACAATGCTGCATGCTGTGAACTGAACCAATCACTGTTGTGAAAATGTTCCACCATCTTGGCTTGGGGGCATTTCATCTTTCTAATTGAAAGTTAGTTAAGGGAAATGGAACAAACTAAAAGAAATGCTCTATTCACAAAACAGAATTTATTTAATATTTCAACCACCTTCCCTTTCTAACTTTCCTGGAATGGTATTTGACATATCCTATTCTCCTAAGAACCTTGTCAAAGTGAGGTACACAATGTGAGAACCTGACACCTGGGCAACAGGTCTCCTTTCTCACACTGATTCCCCGGCAAAGTCCCTCTCTTCCTGTACTCCCTGGGTGTCAATGTGGATGTGTTCTGCCGCCCTGGACAGAACTACATTCAGGAGAGGTTGGTTGTCGACAGGGGAGTCGGTAACCGGGGGTTCTTTGTCTACTGGGGAGTCTACCCTGTAAGTTTCTGGGTCGTCCTCGTCATCTCCATAGTAGCCCGTCCCAGTTTGGTCTCCCAACATGCCCAAATCTGGATCCTCAATAAAAGATGGATCCTCATTATATTGAGAGTAGGGCTGTATACAGAAAGGGTCCGAAGACCGTGTTGGTGTTTCAACCCAGGACTTCTTACTTGGGGGTATCGGGTCCCTAGAGCCTGAGGGTGATGCCCCATCAGGGGTATATGAGCGGAAGTGCTCAGGATTCTTGGCATAGAAGTCTGCCAATGATGACATCCTAGACATAACTCTGGTAATGTCGTCACTAGACCATTCCTTCGAGCTGGGAATGACTCTTTCCTGGGAGAGTTTCCCTGTTCTATCCTGACTGGACTTATGGGTTTGTGCAGGGGTCTTTAAAATGACAGAAGACTGAGACTTGTCTGTCTGTTTCTGTGGAGTAGAAGACTGTGACCTGTCTGACTGCTTCTGGGGTGTGGAAGAAGGTAGAGAATGCTTCTTTAGTTGTTTTCCCCCCTCCCCGTGGGTGGAAGAGTGTTTTCCCTGTTTTTTCGCCCCTTCAGAGCTTTTCGATGTCTGGCATCGAGGTTCGGGGGTAGTGTCCCTATCTCTCGAGTGTGGAGGTTGGGACTCGGGAACCGCCATTACGCAGTCTGCTGACACCGACTCCAGGAGTGCGGCCTGGGGATAGAGGTCGGCTTCGTCTTCCGACAATCGAACCTCCGTTACCTTAGGGAGCAAGGCACTTTTGGCAACAGTGGATGGCTGCCTGGAGTCATGCGGCGATCTAGATCGAGAACGCCCAGAGGACACCGATTCGGTGGACCGTTCTCTGTGTGCCTCTTTCAGAGAACTCGACGTGCGCGTCGAGTCACAGTGGGACTTCGCGTGTTTGGTGGAAGTGCTGTGGGTAGCGCTTGTGTCGCCGGGGGTTTTCCCCATAGCCGCCCTGCCGGACGACCTTCCAAGGTCAGGGACTTGCGCTTGGCTGTCTCTCGATGCCACATTGCCTTCGCCGTCCAAAAGCATGGCGTCGCTGATGGCACCCTCCGCTGCCATGGCCTCTTGACGCCTGGCGTGGTGGTCCCAACGCTTGATCGAACGGTCCTTTAGTGTTTTCGGTTTAAACCTACTACACGCTCTGCAGTTCGCCTCGGGGTGGTCCCTCGGCAAGCAGAGGTTTCACGTGGCGTGTCTGTCAACCCAAGGGTACTTGCGGTTGCACTTGGGGCAAAATTGGAAAGGGGTACCCTCCATACGCACCTTGTGGCAGCGGGCTAGTGTGTGGAGGAATATATATAAGGAAAGTGCCTATATATATATATATATATATATATAGAATGTAGAGATGTGTGCCACCCCCACTCTCCCTACTTGTAGGGCCGAGGCCAGAGGCCTTCCGAGGCCCAAGCCGTCGGGCAGCTGTCGACGGGTGATTTTTCTCTCCTGCTCCGGCGTTGAATGTCGAAGTCGGCGTCTCGACGTTGGGGTGGAGAAATGGTGAAATATTAAGATTTTTCTTAAAATTATGGCTAAGGCCAGGGAACTCCGCGGGATGCTTCCGACCAGTATGGTGGAAAAAAACAATCTGAGGGTCCTAGACGCGTGAGGGATCATGGGTACAGTGGACGTCACACTAGGGATAGTATTACTGACACGCCCTGTGTCGACGCCCATTTTCAAGTTTCGAAAAACAAACTAATACTCCGCAGCTTCCACTAGATGTCGGCCTATGCACAGCATGTGATCTAAGCAGATTCCACAAGCCTCAGAAATATATATATACAAGGCTAGGAAAGAAGTGTGGAGAGCCCGGACCAAGTCTTGGTGGGTGGTGGCACTAGGAAGCAGAAAACAGAAAATGGCGGCAGTTGCTGGAAAATTGTGGTTGGTGGTGTGCACAGGCCAATAAGGGAGATCAGACAAAGTAGTCCAATACCCACCTTCGTTCAGAACCCTTTGCTTTACTGCAACCCACCATAATGCCAAAACCAGGCTGCGAATGCACAATACAATCATCCTTGAATTGGCCTGCTTGGCAAGTACCTTGCCTTATCTAGGGCCGACATCAAAATACTTGGTGTAATGAGTCGCAAGTGGCGCAACTCCCACCATAAATTTACATGTGGCTACCTGGCGGCGGTGATGGCACTGCCCTGTAAGGCTGCCGCAATTCATGCCACACAGAGGAAGAGTAGGGCATTCACCCCACTGTGTGCTCATACTGGAACTACAGAAGCTGGGTTGGCAGCGCCCTCAGCGCTGCAGGCGGCAAGTGGAGAGACGTGAACCAGGACCTCAAAAGAAAAGGCCCTAGCATTTTCCTTCGGTAGCGCCATCTAACATACAGGATGTTTGGAACACCATAGGACTTGTGGAACGACCCAGGTTTGAATCCAAAATAGGTGAACATCAGGTAGTGTAAGGGTGTAGATAAATTAATAAAATAAGAACCTGAGCCCTCGGATAAGATACATTAAAGTGGCCAAGGATATAAGAATAATAAAAGAAATAAAGAAAGTGAAACCTCCATTAAAACATCAGAACTTCAAATCAGCCAATCAACAGAGGCCAACACAGGAGGACCAGAGTGGAAACACTGTGCTAATGAATCCTGTAAGCAAGGGGTTCTACCAATCAGCAGCTAACAGGATGAGGTTACACAAGCAGAGCCAGATCACTGACCTGATCTCAATCAAGGACAGGTTCAGTGTACTTCTCTCCAGATGCTGCTGTATCCTGCAGGGGGAGTTGCTGCATGGGGGAAGGAGCCTGGACTACCGACAGCCTGGAAGCTGCCTGGAAAGTCTGGAGGAAACTGATTGACCCAGGGGGGGGGGGGGGGAGAGTACCCCTGCAGCACCACCTATGCCTAACAAATGGAAGCACTGATTTGCCTGGAAAGTGTCTAAGGCAAAACCTTGCTAAGACCCTGATAGAAAGACCAGGTCTGCAGCAGGACCCCTGAAGAGGGGACAAATCAAGAGCTAATAGAGAGAAAACTGGCAAAAGCATAGATCATCTCAAGAGGAGAGGGTCACAAAGCCAGGTCCCCTGAAGGCTTGTAGGGCAAAGAGAAAGAAGAAAAAAATAGACTCCTAAAGGAAAAATGAGCAACGCTAGGTCGCCAGAAGAGGACATGGGCAAAGCATAAGGAAAAGGAAAATCCCAGAGTAAAGGGCCATCAAGGGGCACCAAGGGTGCAGGGTGTCCTGCACCAGCATCTTTTTTGCCCAGGTGGCCTCCGTACATCGAGGACCGAGTTGCAGGCCATGACCCCTTTTAATATTGCAAGCTGCTTTCCCTGCAAGGTCCGAAGCCCGCCGGTTGGACCATAGACGCGGGGTTCCCCACACCAGCATCTTTTTTGCCCAGGAGGGCCTCTGTACACTGAGGAACTAGTTGCAGGCCACGCCCCCTTTCAATATTGGCAGCTGCTTTCCCCACCAGGGCCGAAGCCCGGCGGGGGACCAAGGACGTAGGGTGTTGCACTCTGCAGGGGTGTTCTGCGACTGCAGGGCGAGGGGTGTCTGCAGCACAAACTCAGAGAATACTTTCATTCTCCAATTCCAGGAAGTGTGCAACATGGAAACAGGACCACTGCCGAAAGGCGCATTACAAGGTGAGCCCCTCTCCCTACTTACCAACCCTCTGATGCAGCCCCCCCTAGCAACCCTCGCAGATTACTCCACCAAACCATCCTGCAACCATGCAAGACTGTGCTAAGTCCTGACGTAAGAGACTGGCAGTAAGGCAAAAATAGGTTTTGGGTAAAGTTTGCAGCTCCATCAAGAACACAGGAGAAGAACAAGTTACTTACCAAACTAACATACTTTCGACTGGATGTGCCTCCAACGTAATCCTCATCTATGACATGTAATGTCCACAGCTGTGCTGCTTCGGAATTTTTTTCAGCAGAGAGCGACTTTGCGTCGATGGCATTGGGTCGATGTCCGTCGAAGGCCTCCGTCAAGGGTGACGTCATCGGAGGTTATAAGTAGCACGCACAGCGCCCGTAGCCTCAGTTCATGTTTTTTCCCCTCACAACGTGTGGCACACATACCCAGAACAAAGCATCGACTGCACTTAGCCTTGTGGGACGTAAGCTGTAAAGGCATGGGACATTTTTGAGAGGGGTAGGCTGGGAGGGCGATGAGGAATACGTTGGAGGAACATCCAGTCGAAAGAGCGTTAACAGTTATGTAAGTAACTTGTTCTTCGAATGGATTGTGTCCTCCAAAGTATTCCTCCGCATGACAGACTCCCAAAGCAGTAACAATGATTGGAGGAGGGAAAATAATTTAGACATACCCAATTAAATAGCAGAGTAAAGCACTGCCTTACCAAAGGCAACAGCCTGAGCATGTAAAGTATCCAGGGAATAATGCTTAACAAACCTGTGTATAGAAGACCACATTGCAGCGTCGCAGATATTTTTCACTGGCACACCTCTCTGGAGGGCTGTCGAAGTAGCAATGCCCATGGTGGAATGAGACCGCAAACCCTCAGGAGGGTCCTGACCAGCCAACCGGTAGCATTCTGAAATAGTGAGGATAATTCACCCAGACAGGTCTGCTTAGTAACAGCCTGTCCTAAACAGTGTCCAGTATACCCCACAAAAAGCAGGTCGTCCACTCTGAGTTTGGCCATCCTGGAGAGATAAAAGCTCAAGGCTCTTCTAGGATCCAACTTATGGAGCAGCTCCTCTTCCTTACTAGGATGAGGAAGAGGATAGAAAGCAGGGAGTACCACCTTCTGACTCAAATGAAATTCAGACATAACCTTCGGGAGAAAGGACAGACATACTCTCAATACAACCCTGTCCTTGTTCAACAAAGTAAAGGGTGGCTTAGAAAAAAGTGCCTGCAACTCACTCACTCTTCTAACAGACGTGACTGCAACTAAGAAAACAGTTTTAAGTGTCAACAACCTTAAAAGGCAAAGTTCAAGCAAAGCACCCATCAGAAATTTTAGAACCAAATTAAGGTCCCAGACCGGCACCTGAAAACGGCGGGAAAACATTTGTGAGCCCTTTCAAAAACTAAGTGATCAGTGGAATCTTAAAATAACATTCCTCTGAAGAGCGCTTAAAGATAGACAGCGCTGCCAAATAACCTTTAATGGTGCCCACCTGAAGACCCTTGTGGGCCAAAGAAAGCCAGAAAAAGAGAACCTCTGGAAACGAACACTGAAAAGGATCCATTCTTTCCTCTGCACCAGTCACAAAACTTATGCCAACGGCAAGGGTACAGGGACTTTGTTGATGGCCGCCTAGCCGAAAGCAACACCTCCATCACGTCATCCGGGAGGTCCCAATCCCTATATCTCAACCTCTCAGAAACCAAGCGTGAAGGTTGAGAGTCTTGACCTCTGGATGGAGAACCCGACCTTCCTCTCACGAGAGAAGATCCTCTTTGTGGGGAAGACGCATTGGAGGACAGATGGACATGTCTAGAAGGTCCGGGTACCACGCTCTGCTGGCCCAATCCAGAGCAATGAGGATCATGAGGGTCCCGAACTGTCGCAACCTCCTGAGAACTTGACGGATGACTGGGATCAGAGGAAACGCATACAGAAGCGGAAAGAGCCACTCTATGATGAACGCGTCCTCTAGAGCCCCTCTCAGAGTAAATTCCCTTGAGCAGTACCTTTTGCATTTCCGATTGGCACCAGTTACGAACAGGTCCATTTGCGGGGCTCCCCAAGGGGCAAAGATCTCTTGAAGGACTTCCTGAGCAAGCTCCCACTAGTGGGAGACCGCGCTCTGCCTGCTCAGAGCATCCGCCGTCATGTTCTCCGTGCCGGCCAGATGAATCGCCAAAAGTGACATACCCTCGCTTATTGCCCAGAACCAGCGCTGCATTGCCTCCCTGCACAGAGGTACTGACCCAACACCACCTCTCTTGTTGAGGTAATGCATCGCCACCATGTTCTCCGTCATTATCAGGACATTCTTCCCCCCCGTACAGATGACAGGAAAGCCTTCAGCGCTAGTCCGATGGCTCTCAGCTCCAACAGATTGATGTGAAGTCTGGACTCCGACGGAAACCAACGACCGCTGATGGAATGATCGTCGGCATGAGCTCCCCACCCTGTCAGGGAAGCATCGCCACTACCATGACATCCAGCCAGGGTTGCCAAAAAGGCTCCCCTTTCATGAGATTTGTCTCGTCTGCCCACCACAAAAGGTCCTGAGAGACCGAGACTGGAACACGAAGGAGACCCGACATCCTGCCCGAGAACTGGGACTATTGAGTCCGCAGAGCCCACTGAAGGGATCTCATTCTCAAGCAGGCCTCTGCCACCAGAAATATGCAGGATGCCATGAGGCCGAGCAACCTTAAGAATTTGAAAGCCGAAAGACTCTGGGTTTGTTGACATTTTTTGAACTTCTGAAGAATGTGATGAGCCCTCACCTTGGGTGGTGAGCACATCCCCAAGGAAGTGTCCAAAACTGCCCCCTATGTACTGGAGCCGTTGGGATGGGGTTGAATGCGACTTCTTGAAGTTGAGGGAGAAGCCCAGCATGTGACACTGAGATGATCCAAGACTTGTTCTGGAGAACGTGCCCTGATCAGCCAATCGTCCAGGTAGGGGTAAACATTAATCCACCCCTCTCCTGAGATGCGCTGCCACCACCACCATGAGCTTGGTGAAGACCCTCGTGACAGAGGTGATCCCAAAAGGCAGGACCCGAAACTGATAGTGGGAACCACCAACTGCGAACCGGAGGTATTTCCTGTGCTTGAGATGGATCGGCACATGTAAATAAGCATCCTGCAGGACCAATAACACCAACCAGTTTTGAGATTGGAGGGCCTGAAGGATCTGGGCAAGAGTGACCATCTTGAACTTGTCCTTCCTGAGCAACTTGTTCAAGCATTGCTAGTCCAAGATGGGTCTCAGTCCTCCGTCCTTCTTGGGTATCAAAAAATAAAGGGGAATACCAACCCTTGTTCCTCTCTGCCACAGGCTCCGGTTCTATAGCGCCTTTCTCCAGCGGGGCTAAAATCTCCTGCAACAGGAGCAGATCCAGAACCTTCAAAGAGTGTTTCCCCAGTGGATTGTCATGAGGCCATTGGAGAAAAAGGAAGGCAGTAACCGTGGGCGATCGTATCCAGAGCCCAGGCGTCTGAGGTAATGGCTCAACATTCTTCGAGATGCTGCGACAGCCTGGACCTCCCCCCAAAGGAGAACCATGAACCATGGCCTCGGAGCCGTTTAGATGTGGCAACGGCACTGCCGGAAGGCAAAGAGGCAGCTGCCTGAGCGGCTTTGGCACCCCTACCTCCTCCACCACAAGTGCCTCTACGGAGGCCCCTTTGACTGGGCATTCCCTTTGCCTTTCCAACTGAGGAATAATAGCGAAAGGAACCACTCCTCCATTGTTGTCCCCTAGGACGAAAAGCCAGAGGTTGTCTAAGAGCCGTGCCCAAAGATTTGGTGGCCGCCTTGGATGTCCGTAACTTTTCAAGACTCTCAACAGCTTTGCTGCCAAAAATGTGATGTGACCCCGTCAAAGGGCATATTGAGGAGACGGGCCTGCACATCGGGTGCAAAAGCGGACTTTTGCAACCACGCAAATCTGCGCTTGACGGTGCTCATAGCCATGGACCTTGCGACACATTCCGCAGTGTCCAACCCAGATTGAAGGGATTCACACACAGCATCCTTGCCATCTTTCACAATAGCTAGAAAGCCATCCATTTCTTCCCCTTCGGGAATATGCTCAGTCGCAAGCGAAATAGAATTCTACAGAGTGTGCAAAAACTTGGCCAACGCACAGGTAGAGTTGGCCGATTTCAGGGCCATACTCCCAGCAGCAAATACCTTGTGCGCCCATCCATCCATGCGGTAATCGTCCCTATCCGGAAGGATTGTAGGGATAGCTGCCTGCTTAGAGGTGGCCGTAGCCGCCTGAACCACCAAACTTGGGAGTGGGGTGAGTGGACATGTAGCCGGGGTCGCTACTGGCTGGACGGTATTTCTTTGACAAAGACTTATTAACTGCCGAAATAGACTCCAGGCAAGTCCAAGTAGCAGCCACCCTCTTTTTGTAAGGCCACATGAAAAAGGCAAAACAGGGTCAGTGGACAGACCCTGAACCAAGATGTCTGGGATCATACTGATCAAACTCAACCTGAGGCCTGGACCAGCCCATGCACTCAGCAACTCTCAACATCAGCCTCCTATAAGAGGACTCGGCATGCTGACCAAGCTCTGGTTATCCAAACTATCTCAGTAGATGTGTTGAGGCCACTGGCATCATGTAAGGACTGTCTCAGATGCTCAATCCGACTGTCCTCATCAATGAGAGCATTAGGCGTCCCATAAAGGCAGACCAAAAGGAACAAATTCCTCATCAGACCTCTCCTCATCAACATCTTCCTCAAACATTTAGGAGGGACTGGAAAAACTGCTTCCTAGGGAGAGGAGTGCACCTCTTATCAGGAACAGGCTTCACAGATTTAGCAGGAGCCTTTCCTGGAGGCTCAACAGCTTCAACGGTTTTGTGGGAGACGAAGACTGCGACCTGGAACGTCTCTGGCGATCCCCTGAATCCTTGTCCGAACGGAACCTCGATGTTTATCGCGCCGACTGCCCGGGCCCGAGCGCGCATGTGCATCAGAGCGAGACCGTTCTTTGCTGGCTACAACCAAAGGCGCGGATCGAACTGTGCCGGGAGACTGAAAAATCTGCAACATTTGCTCCCGTAACGCCTCCCATTCCTCAGGGGCAGAGGATTTAGTGGGGCATGACATTTTTTTCGGAGAGCTGTCATCCGACGAGGACGGGGAAGGCAAACAGTGACGTCACTTCCGGGACCGCCTCGACAAAGAGGACGAGTGGCGCAAACCACTCCGGGAACAAGATCTTCTGGACGTCTTCCGATGAGTGAGGAGTCTCTCTCGACTCCTCTGTTGACATACCAGTTGATTTAGTTTCACGGGGTTTGGAAAAACGGCCTACCTTTAATTTCCCCTTACGCTCCCGCAAGGCCTTGGTAGTCAACGACTGGCACTTCGAGCAGTCGTCCGTGGCGTCGTCCTCGCCCAGGCACCACAAGCAGATACAGTGCAGGTCCAACAACTACAGACCGATACCGACAGTCCCGGTCCTCGTAAAAATTCTGGACAAAGCAGCTCACATCCAGATCCAATCATACGTAGAAGCTAACTCCATACTAGGCAAAAGACAATCTGGCTTCCGTGTCGGGCATGGAACAGAATCCGCCTTATTAGACCTAAAAAAATCAAATCTCACAGATCATGGACAAAGGCAAACCTGCCTTGCTCCTCCTCCTCGATCTATCAGCTGCTTTTGACCTGGTAGATCACCAAACACTCACCACCCACCTCAACCATGCAGCCCATTTCTCTAATCAAGCAGCATCCTGGATGACTTCCTTTCTTGAAGGAAGAGCTATGTAGGTCTACTCCGACACAGCCAACGCAGATCCTACTACTATAAACTGCGGTGTCCCCCAAGGATCTTGTACAGCCCCCGCCCTCTATAACCTCTTCACAAAACCCCTCTTCGACCTACTTGACTCCATGGGTGTTGCATATACAAACTATGCAGACGACACTCAAGTACTTTTATCCCTATCTGGACTATCACCAAGACGCCACGGCCCTTCACAACATCTATGCCACTATCCAAGCTTGGATGGCAATCAATGGCGTCTGTCTTAACAGGGAGAAGACTGAAATTCTCATCCTGGGCCAGACAAACACATTATCAAAACTAAGCCCCCAGTACAACAACTTCAATATAGACAACTCAACCATCTCTGTATCATCCTCTGTCAAGACTCTAGGTGTTCACATTGATGCAAATCTATCGATGAACAAACAAGTCAGCGCCATAGCCTCTGCATCAGCATTCAGCACCAAACTCATCAATGCCATTAAACCCTACTTATCCACCCCCAACTGCTTGGCCATAGCTAGAGCAACTATAGGAGCCAAATTCGATTATTTCAACGCCCTTCTAGCTGGCACCTACGCCAAAAACATTCACAGACTGCAAGCCACACAAAACAATGCCCACAGAGCCGCCATGAGCATCCCTAGAAGAGACCATATACCCCACGCCAGACGAAACACGGTGGCTCCAGGTCAAAGACTGTATTACTCTGAAAATCCTCACCATCACTCACAGGTGCATCAACAAAATCGCTCCAGCATACCTATCTGAAGCAATATCAAGGACCACATCCACTCGCCCCACCAGAGCTCAGTACACCAACCAGCTACACATACCACGCATAAAGAGAGCCACAGCGGGGGGTCTAGGCTCCTCCTATATTGCACTGAAACTCTGGAACTCACTTCCTGCCACCCTTAGAGCTGAAACTTCCATCTCTGTCTTCTGCAACAACCTCAAGGCCACTCTCCTCAACTAGCAAGTGGAGGACTGCCTCCTCCACTTCTGCCATGTATATTGTAATATAACACAAATGTAATATAACTATATTGTAACCTGTATATATACTAATGACTATGTAACTATATTGCAACCTGTATATATATTGCTAATGACCATGTAACTAAGTAACTAAGCTTTGTACTGTAACAAGTGCCACGATGTCCTCGGGCTGTTGTGCGCTATATAAATACGAATAAAACAAAAAACAAACAAAACAAACATCTTGGACCCGCAGTCGCGACATTTCTTGAAGCCAGACCGCAGGGTCGTCGGGGTGGAAGACGACGACATAATCGCACATTACGAAGTTAGAAGACACGAAGCGTGCCGAGTTCACGAAGCAAACATGTTTGCGGGAAAAAACGGAACTGAGGCTATGGGCGACGTGCGTGCTACTTATAACATCCGATGATGTCACCCTCGACGGAGGCCTTTGAGGGACATCGACCCAAGGCCATCAATGCAAGGACGCCCTCTGCCGAAAAAAATTCCGAAGCAGCACAGCTGTGGACATTACATGTCATAGATGAGGAATACGTTGGAGGGCACAATCCATTCAACCATACCTCCTTTTTAAAGAAATTCAACAGTTTCTTGGGACTCGCCAGGACGTTCGAAAGGGTGCAGTGGGCAAATCTGGAGACAATTATGGTAACGGTGGTAGCGTGGACTTAAGCTGTCAGGCGGATTTGGTGGAGGCTCCCTGTATGGATGGCTCCTCTCCCAAAGAGTGCATTGCTAGGTCTGTGAATATGGGCCCCCTAGTAGTCCGAAGCGATGACACCCGTGCTGATAGGTGGCTGGGCCAAGTACTGGTTTCTTAGTGATGCCGGCAATCCTGGATGCTAAGGTTTCATCGCTCTCTAAGCTTTCTGATGCTATCCCTGCGATATCAGGTAATATTATCCCCATATGTATGGTCGCCGTAAATAATATCGCTGGGAAAGGTCTTATACACATTAAGCGGCACTACACATCTACAGTGGAGCCAGAAATATATGCCAACATGCCCCCCTGACCGTGCCGAAAGACATTGGTGCCCCAGTAGACTCCAGGCCCGATCCAACGAGAGTATCACATGCCCCCCCCACGCTCAATCAACCGAGATAACTAGTATTCTAGGGAACCCACACTGAGGGAGGCAAACAAAGCACCCAGTGCCAATTCATTGTATGAAGCAAGGGATGTTGGGGCTGTTAATAAGGGGGGTGGGAACTGATGGTACTAATGTTGACCACTACAGTGTATTTAAATCACGGACCAGTGAGGGTTTGACTAACAGTAAAGAGTACAGGGGCCAAAGGAGGGGCACAGTATTCCTGTCAGGGGTACCTAAGCTGAACCCCAACCAGCGTAAACCAAGGGACGCGCTTCTAAACAAATATATGCATTGGCTTTGCAGAGTCAGGGCTTGTCACTCTAACCTTGGAATCAATGGTGATCTGTGCAAAACTATGCTTTGAGGGTGACAGCACCACAAAGTCTGAAGATGGTAGTCGGGGATCAGAGGGTGGCCAACAGCATGCGGACTATGGCCAGCAAATAAACAGCTTGATTTCCATCAGCCCCTATTGTGAGAAAGCAGGGGGTGTCTCACCCGCTAATCCCCGGGGATCTCTCTCTCAGGTGGCCATGGCACAGCCATCGCCTTTGGATTCAGACCCGGAGGGTGGACCAGTGCGGGAGGATCACCTGGGTGAGGGGTTGTCGAGGAGTGGGGGTGGGGCCGCCAATGGTGAGACACAGTATTCCCCGCTTTTTTGTACATCCAAACCCTCCTATTTTTTAGGATCAGATGTCCCAACTACCACCTGCCTTTCTGCACAAACACTGGGCCGGGGAAGAGGACGACAGAGTAACAGGACTAACTCTCACATTGTACTGGACATGTCCCGCTAAACAGGTCAGGCAAAGTCAGGCAGTTGACTTCAAGTGCATACACCATATTCCAATTAGTTCTTCCTACACGGATAAAAGGCGGAACCTAGAGACACACTCTGAGCAAGGTCGAACACGAGTACAAGCAGAACTTCTGGGGCGAAGGTGAACCTACTGGAGAAGAGCGACGGACCAAGGGACGATAGCAGCGGGGTCGACAACCCTAAGAGTTCCCTACAGGAGGTTAAGTCCACAAGGCCACCGAAGACACGTGGAGATGGCAAGATCCCAATATTGAAGACTGCATTGTTTCAAGGACACTACCGACCCTCCCGGGTGAATGACAGAGTTGGGGAGGCAAGGCCAAGCCTGTGGCACTAACCTTGACTCGTGAATTGGAAATCGAAAAAGCAGAAAGAACTGCACCCAGCCGGTGAGTTGGCAAGTGACCTGAAAGACCGGTGTGTTAAGAAAGATTGAAGTTTGCAACAATATAACGCAAGTAAAGGCTGAACGCGTGTTAATGAGACGTGAGGAAAGGCAGACCTGTGAATGAACTTTAAGATGAAGACAGCTGTGGAATCAGCGATACGTGTTAGTAGAGTGGTCCGGCGAAGATTAGCCCACTTGAAAGTCTCAGTGAAAGGTGCATTGGTTTGAAGTGATAAAAGTGAATGAATTGAAAAAGTGAAAGTGAACGAAGTCACCCCTGAGAGAAGGGGAGAGAAAAAGGTGAACATTTAATTCTTAGTCGAAGTGGTCCTGCGGTGGTCTGCAAAGGACGCCCCACACATTCGAAAGTCTTCGACATCCAAAAAGCAGTCTGAGCCGGAGCAAGTGTTGTTGAACTGTGAAAGGTCTGAGCCCGGCAGAGGGGGACCAATATTGAACCTTTGTTTTGCTATTTGAGGAAGACTGGAACAAGAGACTTTAATGTGGAAGGCCAGGCAGGCCTTGATCCACGTTCCAAACTGTTTCAGTGTTAAAGCCCGAGCTAGAGTGCATCATCCTGCCTATAGAGACTGCCTTGTTCCGTGCTGTCCAAACACGGGGAGGGGAGCTGATTTAGCCACATTTATTCTTTGTCAAACACTGATTTTCCTTTCATATACATACCGCCTTTACACATTTTTCTGTATAAGAGATAGGGCAGGCATTAGGTTTTTGTTAGCATAAGCCATTTTGATTTGACACACACATCCAAGGCTGTTTTCTTTATTATTTTATGATCGAGACTTCTCCCATCCTAGTTATAGAGCAACATAGGAGTTTTTCCAAACCCCACAAAGTTAATAAAGGTTTTAGAAAATGTATCTTTTGTCACTGTCCTACTTGTAATGCCTCCCCTACACTATATCCTCCCTACATTCCCAACCAATGGTATGGAAATAAGTGCCTAAACCGCACCTTTCTTCTGCCAACACACTACCATTGGGGAAAAGGTCCACACGCCATCCCCTTGTTATTGGGACTGAGGGACCTTTAATTCATAGAGGAAAACGAAAGGGTATTTGTACTGATGCATTTCATCATGATGTTTTAGGATGTACTTTGATGGCCAGAATGCTGAATAAAGTTGTGTTAAGTAAGAAGTGAGAATACCCCTTTGTCAGAGAGGTGTCAGAAAGACTGATGAGAAACCCTGCAGGAAGATTTACCTTTCTTTTAAATTTGAGGATTAGTTGTGACAGGTGAGCTTACTTTAAGATTTCTAGTACTTTGGTCATCTTATTACTTCAT
This sequence comes from Ambystoma mexicanum, assembly GCF_040938575.1. Taxonomy (NCBI): domain Eukaryota; kingdom Metazoa; phylum Chordata; class Amphibia; order Caudata; family Ambystomatidae; genus Ambystoma; species Ambystoma mexicanum. The sequence goes on along the minus strand of NC_090922.1, from coordinate 19,944,273 downwards.
AGGTAAATTACACCTTATGTTTCCATAATTCACAAGGCTGGACTTCTGGAACACTTTGCTTTATTCCTCAAACCCTGTTTTGTCTTACACCTGATTAATAAAGAGTTTATCTTTTACAAGACCCAAAGTCTGAGACCCTTTTGTTCACCATGTCGTCACATTGGTCATCAATGTGATATGCCTTAGGTCCCAAAAAGTAAGATTTAATGGTTCGTCTGGGATCCACTCTGAAATCGTTATTCAGAAATTTGGAGTCTAGTTAAGAACAAAGTCTTCACCCTTCGGGTAACGTTTTCTTCAGAGAATTGTAAAAAGAAATGGTGGAGGAACCAGCAGGGCCTGCAATACCAACACTCTTCTGCCTGAAGTAAATGGCACAAGAAAAGCAAGTTTAAAAGATAACCTAATAGGACAAGATTGTAAAGGGTCAAAAGGAGCAGCTATGAAACATTAAAGGACTCAAGCTAAATCCAAAGCATAGAAAATGAAGGTCAGGCTACAAATTAAGACCCTTGCTGTCCTTTAAAATATGGAAAGGGCTCCAAAAAACAAACTGTACCAACGTCCATTCCTAATTTGGCCACAGAAATGACACTATAACTTTGCAAGTGGGGCACATCAACAGAAGAATACCCCAATCACAGCACCTGGTTTTTAACTTGCACCAGTTTCATTTATTACCCATTTAATTTAACTTATTTCTTATGCACACCCTCTTCCAAAGGCAGTTGGGCACAACACAAGAGACCAAATTAAAAGCAAAAAGAAAAACACAGAACATTTGAGCTGGAATAAAAATGCAACATAAATAAAACATTGCTAAAGACAGTCCCTAAATAAAACCTAAACAGGAATAGCAAGTCTGCAAAAGTCAGTGCCAGTGCTTGCAAAGGGCATAAATCCAGGAACCCCCTCAGAGCGACGTCAGACTTTCCTTCAACTTCTCACTCAATAGCCATGCATGTTACTCAGAGTCCTGGCATTGGGGTGAAGCACAACCACAGACTGCAACAGCAGATTCCCCTTCCAATGGATCCTGCAAGGAGGGAAAAGCAGCACATCTAACATGCCTGGGTAGATTATTCTGAGGAAACACATACACCAGGTCCAACTCTTAGGAAATCGCAATTGCATCCCCCAGGGTTTCTGCTCCCTGGGGAAGAGCAGAAGATCTTGCACTTCTTGTTCGAGCTTGAGGTGAACTAGTTGAGCTGGGGACACCCCCACATAGTGAACACTGCTCCGCAATCTCCCCGTCCAACTCCCTCTGATGGGGGACTCCCAAGGGCCTACTCAGCACATCTGCCTAAGTGATCAACCTACTAGTGAGGTGCAAAGAGGTCCCGGTCACCTTGTTGCCAATTACCCAAACAACCGGATAACTGTGTTTCTGCATAGCCTAAGTGACACAGCACACCCACCATGCCCTTGATGTAATGAACAGCAGTGCTGTCCAGGGGGACCGCAACAGTTGAACTTCTGATCGATGTTAAGACCGCAATGCTGGCTTAAAGGCTGTGATTTCTCGCAACATGTGAAGAACTGCTCAAGGCATTCCCAGATACCACTCACTAAGGGATGTTGCAGAGGAGCTCCACTCCCCATCATGAACACATCTGTGACCGGCTTAGCAGTCGCCCATGTTTATTGGAATTGCGCCTCCCCGCCAAAGGAGGTTGGTTGTTGGTGTCCACAAAAGCAGTTCCTTGCAGACTATGGAGTGGCCGGGATAATGCTCCTTATGTCCCTGCTGGCCTGGGGCCACCGGCTCGTCGGGGGCCATTGTAAAAACCACATCCACAGTCTTCCGGGCCCATGAGCCTTAACATATCCCCCAAAAAGAACAGATGGGAGTCGCACATGTGGTTGGAAGAGGGCTGCCATAGTCTCAATGATTGCACTCTAGGGGAGAGTTTGAGCCCTGCCTCAAAACAAATCTAAGACTGCCCCAATAAACTGACGTCATTTTGAGGGAGTACAAAAGGATTTCTTTAGCCAATAGAAAATTGGAAAAGCTCCTGAAGGTTGCACATTGTCCTGAGGTCCTCGGGCACAGCCTCCTCTGACACGGTTCAAGGGAAACATTGTCGTGGAAGGTGAAGACGTACACACACTTCCTGTGAAAATGGTCCGTGATCAGCACCATATCCTTCAATACACCCAAGTCCAATGTGAAGCGGAATGGAAGCACTGTAAACTGGTAATGTGTACTTCTCAAACAAAAGAAAACAAAAAGGTACAACCATTGTTTCGGGTAGTTCAAAAAGTAGCAAAGGCAAACCAGTCTAACAGCTCCAAAGGTAGGAGTATATGCAACAGGGTCACTATGTTCAACATGTCCTTTTGGTGCAGAAGGTGTAGTCACAAGTTTTGTGTCCTTTTCAGAACAAGATCCTTCACTCCCTTTAGGGGGGAGCATCTCCAGCAGGTAAAAACAAGGATTAGCCATTTTGGGATGGTTTTCCCAGGAAGGTATGTATGTTAATAAGTGCATGTTTTTCATATACACTGGAAAAACACTGATGTACACAGATTTTTTAATTTCTAAAAAAATAAAAAAAACTGGGAAAACACCATTGAAATTGGCAACACAATGGGAAACAGAAGCCCTAACTATAATCTATCTCTGTCCTTTCCATGTACATTTTCACTTCAAACCCTACGTCTATCTTCCTGGATGAGCGCATTTATTATCTCTTGCACTTTCATCTCTACCGTTGCTGGGGATTCTTCTTCCTGTTCAGGGACAAAGAAACATACATCACTTTTCCTCTATTTTCCATATCATTTTGGCCTCCAGTTCTATGCTGTCAGCTTTGCCAGGCACGTTGTATTTCAGTTCCATCACATCTGCATAAACTACAAACTGTTCAAAACAACACCCTCCACGCTGCCCTGGGCCTAAAAAAAACCAAAAATAAATAAAATCAGACCACATCTCTCAAGCAAAGAGACGCGCCCACTGGCTGCCAGTGAAGGACTATCTCCTTCGAAATTCTTACCTTGACCCAGTGCTGCATCAATAACACTGCTCCCCAATACCTTTGAATGGCGTGGTACTTGTCCGAATCCACATTCTGTGTTGAGAGTGTCTGGATGGAGAAGAATGGCCTGAATGCACCATGCGCCTGATTGGCTGCCTGACTGCATGAATGCCCTTCTGAGTGATTGGTTGCCTGCGTGTGACCCAGCAGAATGAATGGGAGATCAACAGTATATCTGGGGGCCTCTCACTGATAGAAATCGTTCAGAAACTGACATTGAAGATGAAGCTTAACGTGAAGCCCTGCTGGAAGAGAAGAATTGCTGCTGCTCTACTTTGTCGATCTGAAAGCTGCTGTGTCTTCAAGACCTGATCCAGAGAGGACCTGTTTAGGCGCCTTCTTCCCGAGCTACGAGGGACCATCGTGCACTGCTAACCTTCGCCAAAGTGCCCTGGAAGCCTACGAAAGACTGTCAACTCGAGACGGTCAAGAGAAGCATCGGGCAGCCATCCACCGTCATCGACCAGGGTTCGCAGGTTTGCTATAACCGCTGGAGGCCTGTCAAAGTAGTTGCCCAGAAGCGGGGACTGTGATGACGTGCCTTCGATGACTGGAGCTGCAACGCTCCCCTGATTAAGGAATTTGATTCGCGGATGCGCTCGTCTGCACCGCCGACCGCCTTATCCCACTGGAAAAGGCCAGGCCGTCGACGTGCCGAGGAGCATCCGCCGGTGGGTTTCCCGCCACTCAAAGACAATAGACACGCCGGACGAATCGACGCCCTTGCTGTGCCACAGTTCTTCATACAACTCTTTGCGGTCCTGAACTATCGACATCGAGGTGCCCCGCACGCCTAATCCTAGCAGGACGTCTTCGACTCGTCATCGATGAGCACCGCCAGGACCACAGCTGCTGCCTCACCATCGTTGTTCACCCCTTTCTTCGTAGGATCGCGACAATCCGTGGCTCCTGCTTTAAACCGCTCAAGAAGGATCCACCAACGACCCGTCGTTGAACTCTGCTATTCCAGGTACATTGGGGTGGTAGAAACATTGTAGAAGGAAATAAGACTAATTGAACAATATATGGACTGGGCTTGTAGTGTTTCTTTATTTTACAGGTTGCCCAGGTGGGGGGGAGGGGGGCGGGGTCTCCAGACAGAACTGTGACTAGTGGTAGGTGCCAGTATTCTGCCAATTGTTCTAACCAACTGCTTTCCTCCTATGTCTATTGCTGGTTACCTTTATTAATTGATTTGTGTGACATTTCACCAGAGTACAGTTAATGCACTGTAATGAAATCTGGTAAGTGTGGTACCACTTAGAACTGTATATATTTGCCATTGTAGATTAACTGAGCACAAAGTGAGTTATTGTCATTGTGTATATAACCTTGAACCTTAATTATATAAAGACTGTTTTAACTAATACAGTGTGCGGACATTCCTTTGTGGGTGCTTCTGGGCTACACTGTACTTAAGAACCAGGCCGCATCAGCTCCTGAGAAGCTAGGCCTGGATTGCTCGACTACGTTACCAATAATAGAGAACCTTGGCTGAAGTCATCTGTGCCTCTCCTCTGCCATATAGAGAGCAGGAGTACAGACACCGCACTCCGGTCCTTTACAGAGGGTCAGAGTCTCACTGCACTCCTGTGCTACTTCCTTTCTGTCGCCATCGCCTTGTGTTGGTTGGAACAAATTTGGCTGTTATTTTTTCCATGCTGGCCCATAGTCGGTCAAACACTCTTCTATTGTGGCAGCCTACATCTTCTTTAGATGGTTTTCTCCATGCTCCCCTGGAGTAGCAAGTTGTTTCTAGATTATGTGCTTGCCTCAATACATTCTCACCGTGACTGATCTTCCTTTCCTCCCTCTCTTCCAAGGCATATCTCAGAGTCCCTTCTACTCAACAGGTCTTCTTTACTCGCTTGTCCTTCCACGCCTGCCGCGTTCCTCTTCTACCTCATCCCATCCGGCACCACAACATGTGCACAGATTGTTTCAGCATCTTCTTCATAGTCCTGACCCCATTCTTCCTTGTGCTTTTCTTGTGCACCAGGCCGCCATGTTGCTCTCCACTGGCATGTATGTTGATCTTCCCCTTTCTGGGCAAGCTTCTCCTCATCTTTTTTGTGGTTCTTTTTTCCTTTCCCCACTGTAGGGTCAGCTACCCCCCACCTCCATCTCCTACATCTAAGGGGACAGGCAGCACATCACCTCCACTCACACATGTCTGTGCCAAAAGCTTTCTTTCTTGCTCCTTTTACATACCCCCCTTTTGCCCATTCCTGCTGCTCATCTGAGCTTACACCTGAGGGGGTGGCGGCAGTCGGACCGTTCTGTTGCTGCACAGTTTTATGCTGCATTTCAGCGTTATCCCTCCCGCTCTGGGAGCTTATCTGCGCAAGCTCAACCCGGGGCCTCCCCCGTGCAGGCGGTGTTGCTTACTGCTCGGTTCTTGATACCTCACAGTGCATCGGTCTCGCCAGGCCCTTTATTCTCCAGCCACTTCTGTGTGCAGATTTCGCCATCTGTCTCGTCCCTATGAGGGTGGACAGAGGGAACTCTGCTGCTTATTCTGGGGCAGGTGGCAGGGGGGGTGGGGAGTCAGAGGAGAGTCCAACATGGGTTTAGGGTTTCTTTGAGGGAAGTGGTACAGAGTGCTTGTGTTAGGCCGCCATCTTCCAGCCAGCCCATAGTGCCACTCCCTCCCCACCAGGACATATTTATCTAAGATTAACCTTAGATGCAAATGTTTCAACAGCTCTGAATCCATATTGTTCCTCAGCAGCTATATTATGATTGAACCAGTCAATTATTCTATTATATATAAGCCTACCAAACCAGTTTGCTGATGCATTGATAAATACAATAGCCTGGTAGCATTTAGGGTCAGATCTATTTCCCTTCTTGAAAATAGGGACAATAATGGATTTAACCCAACTTTGTGGAAAGGAGTTACTAGCAGCAAATGCATTAAAAATAATATTTGTAAAAACTGGGTTCAGATCACATTGTTAAATTTGACTATAGCAAGTGGGATCTTATCTGGCCCAGGTGCTTTCCCACTTGGAGTCATAATTAGTGACTTTCGGACTTCCTCCAGGTTGAAAACAATGGGGGTTTGGTCTTGAATGAATTGATCACCATTCACAATGTTAACAGTCAAAAGTTTGTGAGTATTTGTAGATGTCATGCGATTATACAGGCGAGTTAAGTGATCAATCAAAATAGAGAACGGCACATTTTTGTCATGATTTTGGACAGTACCAAGACCATGTGCCACTATGTTCAGGAATACATTCTTATCTTTACAGCAAGCTGCTGTTTCAAATCTGCACCAGGCCTCCCCTTCCCATCTATTTCTTCTGTCCCTCAGGACCGGCTAAAGTTAGAGGTTACCCTTGCAATCTCACAGTTGCTTCTCAGGGGTCCTTAAATTTCTCAAGGAGGACAGTTTTCATACATCTGGAGTCCCTCGTGCATCAGCCTGGAGGATGTTTTATACTAGTACTCATTTTGGATTTGTAAGCCAAGAACGTACTTACTTTAATCATAATTGTATCAGACATTTACATACACAGCTGAAGGAACTTATTAAACAATTTTCTGTCTCATTCAGCAAGGTAGTAATAAACTTATTAGAGTTAAGTGCTTTATGCACCATATCCCATGTTAGAGGCCTCTGCGTGGTGCCAGATTTGCCTTTGCCGGCATTAACCGGTTAACTTAACATACGTTGGTGGTCACAGATGGTTAAAATCAGCAGGTCATGATCACTTTCTGGTCGACGCAACTCTCAGAGATCAAGTAGGTAGGGCCAATTATAGACTTGAGTGAAAAGTAAAGGCATATGCTCTTAAAAGTGAATGGCCCCGGAGTCTCAGATGAAAGATGCCCATTAATGGACCGCAATCCCAGCTCATAAAAACAAAAAAATGTTCCAACTTGGAGAACAAAGCATCCCCCATCAAAGTGGTAAAATATTATTAATGCAAAATCTTCTTCCTCAGATGGAGCCCCAACCCCAAAGCAATCGCCCAGATTGATGTCACCCCCAATATCAACAGTGAATTATCGGGAACCCTTTGAACCACATCTAAGAGGTTCTCTAAACATAAGCCATGCCCATGAGGAGCATTATAAATATGTAAAATAGCAATTGAACTATGCATCACCTTCATACAAATAGCCAATAGTGTTATGGTTCAATCCTCCTTTACACATATGCCAAGGTATTTCTTGGTAATGTAGGTGGTTAGCCCCCTTTTGTTTTGGCCACTCTTACTTACTCTAGCCAAGGAAAGAAAACAGCCCAAACCAGTTAGTTGAGTTGCCAAGAGATTGCATGTCTCCTGAAATATTACTACATCAAAACTAGATTTAAAGTTAAACTTGGGATCTCCAACTTCCGGGTAAGGCTTGCAATATTCCAAGAGGCTAGATAAAGAGGAGTCGATCAGTGGATTGCCCTCCTAAACGCTCAATTTCACGGCAGGATCCCTTGCTTGCAAGCAGAGTTCTAAAGGGAGAGTCTTTATCCAGGACCTTCTTTCAGCATAATAGCACTCGAAAAGAGTTAGACCCTGGAACCCAACATGTTCCTAATCATTCTGACACAAAGAGAAAGATTTAGCCGATTTGCTACTCGGGTGCTGTAGCCCACATTGATGCCTTCCTTTTGTTGGCACCGATGTCCCTAGAAGCCAGAAAACAGATAGGGAAAATGCTAGAGTAGAACCTTACCCATCATCTTCACTTGCACATCTTGACCTAAATTTGCTCCACCCGTTCATGCATCGCACCCTTGTTGGTTAATTGAGAGACTGAATAAATATGGGAATAATGGGAAAATAAATGGATAAAAAGGAGAACTCAGGCAAAGGAAAGGGTTTTGTGTCTGTCAGTGCTACTGTCCAATGGGATTGCGGGGGTCTATAGGTGACAAATCCTGATTTCATTCCTTTTTATCAATAATTTCCCAATTCATTTTCAAATGATAAAATATTAATTGTGACATTTGCAATTCAAACCAAGGATTTTAAATATGATCAAACTGCAGCAGAGCCTATTTTAAAAGGATACATTTTACATCCGAACTGCATAACAAAAAATATTTTTTTTTTACAGGTGAACGTCAAAACCAAATCAGTCTTTATACATTATACATGGGAAGTATACAAATAACTACTGTTCCTAAGGCAATGGAGCAATTTATTTTTCAATGCTTTCTTAGATGGTGAATGAGAAATAATCTTGCCATTTATTACATTATTTATCTAGCAGCAAGAAAAAATCTTAAAAACAGTCTAAGTGAACAGTCAGTCTAGCTGCAAGAGATGTCAAAGTGTCATTGAAAAGCCTGTTCCTTGTAACTGCTCTTGAACAGGATTAATCCAGCTACAAATAAACCAATGAATGTTATCAATTAGCTCATATGTGCATGTGCATGCGTGTCCATAATGAGTTATTTTAATGTCATCTACGAGATATTTTACCGTCTAACCGGTCTATATGTACGCGTGTGCTCTGGGTTCGGACGACTACACCAACAAATATAATTAATGTTGACATTATTCTGACACAACGGAAAAAAGTGTTTCTTCCCAAGGTAGGTCAAGCCATCAGTCATACATGACCCTATCCTTGATTGAGGTTGACTAGGATTTTGGCTGGGTGGCTTGGGTGAAAATTGCTAGGCTGGTGGTAGGGACACAGTCTGGCTTAATGCCCAGGCAGAGTACTGCCCCAAATTGCAGGATCTAGATGGCACGAATCGATACAGACTTTCCCACTGGAGCTTTCATGTTCTGTTAGGATGATTTATAACCACACACTGCTGCCTACTGCATGGTCTCCAGGCGCTCACGTGGCTCTGTAAGAAAGATGAGTGGAGAGCACAACTTCTATCCTATCCCTCTTCCCTCACTAGATATAGTGAGGGAAGAGGGATAGGATAGAAGTTGTGCTCTTCTGATGGTGCATATTGAACCATCAGATACTGGTGTCTCTGCATGTATGAGCTTTCTGGGTGTGCTTTGCTGTCTGCAGTGGGATTTTTGTGTCTGGAGTGGTAGCGTCCAGTGTCTGGGTTGTTTATTATTTGCAACTGTTTGGTCTTGTGGTGTGGTTAGTAGTGGGTGCAGGTTGTGAGCAGTTTAGCTGGCCCTTTTGGGTGTGTGTAGTATGTGAGAGGTGTGGAAAAGTGGAGGGTAGGTGGTTAGTTGGGTTCGGTTTGGCTCTGGGTGTGTGGCTGTTTTATTATTGGTTCTTCGATCCGTATTGTCCCATGCTTGCTTAGTTCCCAGTGTATGGTTTGTGGGAGTGCACATTTTTATGCTGGTCTCAGTGAGTTGAATAGCAAGGTTTTCTGTAGTTTTCTGAAAGTTAGGTGGTCTTCCGTCATTATTTCCTTTGGTGCCGAGTTGCATAGTTTGGTTATCAAATAGAAGAGTGTGGTTCCTGCAAATTTCCTTTTGTTTAGATTCTATTTGGGCGGCTTGATCTTAGGCATCTTCCCGTTTGGTAGCAGTTGATTTTTGCTTTCAGAAATTCAGCTCCTTGTCGGTGTAGCGATTTGTGGACGATGCAGAGGGCTTTAAAGTTAATGCGTTTTTTTTACTGGTAGGCTGTGCAGACTTCAGGACTGGTGTGATGTGGTCTCTTCTATTTTATCTCAGGAGTAGCCTTGCTGTGGTATTTTGGATGGGTTGTTTTTTATAAGGCGTTTTGGCCCTCCAAGGTAGAGGCTGTTTGCATAGCCTAGTCGCGATAGTACCAAGGAGATGATAGCAAGGATGCTGTGTGGGAAGTTGAGGTAGAGGAGTATCCCTCTTATTAGTCGCTGGTGGTAGAAGCATTTTTCGCTATTGCGTTCACTTGTGGTTCTAGAGATGATCACAGTTACTGTACCTTTTCAGTGTGGTTTCATGATAGTGGTCCAGAGCAGTTTGTAATCAGATGGGTTATCATGTATATGAATCCAGTTGCTAGAATCAGTATAAAGGGCTTGGGTTCCCTATTCACTTGGGTAATACACACCATTTCAACCACTCCCTGTTAGTTTTCGCTGTGATAAATGAGCTGCTGGTGTGTGTGTACTTAGGTTTGCGGTTGGAGGGGAGAGCTAACCTTCCACGGACCACCACCTGTGAATTCTTTGTAAGAGGATGGCATATTAGAACATATGTCCAAGCCTGATACACTATTTTCAGGTGCTGGAGTTAACTGCAGTTTGTAGGCTGGTATACGGCTTAGGAAATAGATAAAGTCAACCCTATTTCCTTTACTGGCACACCTGCAGAGTTAGAGGTTGCCCATCTTCGTATTGTGGCGAAACAGAAGGAGGACGTGGAGTCTGAGGACATTTGTAACATGTTTTTATTAAAGAAAAAAAGAATGCCCATCTTTACCAACCACTATGATTCTCTTCCTATTTTACCAACTAAGGTGCTTGCGAGTGGCCAGTTCACCGTCCAAAACTAACCTGACCCTACTACTTTTATAACCAACTAAGGTTAGGAGAAGGACTCCCTTCTCCTGTAGGTTGTGCTTCTGCACTTGTTCTTGGCTAATATGCAAATAGTCTCTTGTGATCCTTTGTGCTATTTATTGTACGTCGCTTACGGGATTGATAGTCTATCGCTTTATTATTGGTTGCTTGGTTCTTGTCTGAATCCTTCTCTTTTCAATAGAATTCTGATGTAGTCTCTTTTCGTGGACGATGGATAATTATATAGTTGTGATTCAGCTTTTCCAAGGAGTTCTTTGTATACAGTCAATCCTAGAGACCCCTTGGATCTTTAGTGTACAATGATCTCTCTCCATGGTATTCCAATTTGTGCTTCTTAGACCCAGGTTTTTTTTCCTCTTTTCCCAAAGTAGCAATGTTCCTGTTTTATTTTTCTACCCCTGTGTAGGTGCTATGCTTCTCTTTATCACGTTAAGACAGTTTATATTGACCAATGGGCTTTTTACAGTCTCATCATTTGTACTGGGACAAGTATTTCCGATTCTATAACTAGTCCCTTTTTGCGTCCCAGCGTTCCAGTTTTCCCCTTTACCTTCAGTGTCGATGCGGATGGGGGGACATTTGCGTTGCGCCATTAGGAATAAGGGACCTTCTTTCTTTTCATTTGTTCTCCTTAACATCCACTTCCGACATCTTTCCTTCTCCTTCCTGGTCTCTCAATGTTACACGCGCTCGGCCCATCACTCAGTTTGTCGGTGCAGTAGTATCAGCGTAGTTGAGCAGACAGCCTGTCCACAGTCACACCACTACCAAGCTCTTCGTTCCAGTCTTCACAGATTCTGCGGCCTGCGTTGGCTCAGTCTCCCTCAGACGTTCTCCATACAGGGACCTTCCCTGCTTGTTTCTCTCTCGCTCTGCCTTGGCCTCCTGTTTAAAGAGATAGGCGCTTTTTGTGTTTGGTAATGGTATGATATGGCATTCATAGAGCGCCTGTACACAAGTGTATCTAGGCATGACAAGACAACGGGGGGGACAGAGGAAGGACAAAACAACAATCTTACTAGGCCTTGTGTCATTCAGATCGCGCAAGTGCAGGGATGTGGAAGCAGAGAAGTGCCAAAGGGGGTGAAGGGATGGAGAAGTGCAGATAATCAAAAGTGTAGCCAACTGTGGCTCTCAAGTGCAGTGAGAGGGGACTGTCGGGTTACAGATACAGACCATGAATGCCAGGGGAGCAAAGAGGCAGTGTGAGGTGCAAGTAGACATGCAGGCACCTTGGCCCAAGTTCAGAGTGGCCAGGTGACCAGTGCGTGGACCAGACAAGTGTGTGTACAAGTCAATGTTTTCTTGTTCAAGTTATGGAACTTGTAATGATTTGGGAGAGTCAGATAATTCCATATAGGCAATCATATGGAGCTCTTTAAAATCTGCAAGGAGCTGGCCAACCCTGCTGCAGTATCCACCCCTCCTCTCGCCTCTCAGGCTCTTTGCAATGACCTTGCCTCTCACTTCATCTCTAAAACCAAGGACATCCTGCCCACACTCTCCTCCTCTCCCCTCCCCTCTCTACTTGTCGGCCCGCCCTCAGTTACCCCCGCTCCCTTTTTCTTGGCCTTTCCTCTTTTCTCCCCTGATGAGGTCGCTAGACAAGTCCGATCTATGAAAGCCTCATCAAAACAGGTCTATGCCTGTTCCTCTAAAACCATTAAGGACCACATACCCTCACTCCGGCCCGTGACGATTTCTGCAACCTCTCCTTTGCCTCTGGATCTTTCCCCTCCCCTCTGAAGCACTTGCTTGCGCATCCTCTCCCCAAGAAACCCACAGCTGATCCTTCTTGTCAGGCTAACTATCACCCAATTTCCATTGCTCCCTTTCTGGATAAGCTCCTGGAAAAGCTTGCCATCTCTCATCTTAACCTTCATTCTGACTCTGTTGGCTCTCTCCATGACCACCAATCCGGCTTCAGAGCTGCCAGAAGTACGGAAACTGCTCTCCTGAACATCCGTGAAGACCTGCTCTCCAACCTTGACTCTAACATTCCTCTGTCCTCATCCTACTTGATCTCTCCTCTGCTTTCGACACGGACAATCTTATCACCCTGCTCAATCGTCTCTGTGACAACTTGGGTATCACTGATCAGGCTCTGGCCAGGATGACCACTTCTCTCCGATCGACCCTCCCAGGTACAACTTCGGTCCTTCCTATTTTCTGTCTCCCTCTCTACCTGTGGTGTTCCCCAGGGGTCTAACCTCGCGTCCTGGCTTTTCAACCAATACCTGGCATCTCTCGCCTACTGCATTTCTATTTTATGCTCAAATTTCCAGTGCTATGCTGACAACACCCAACTCATTTTCAGGCTTCCTTCAGCCACCTCCTCTCCTTCCCTCATCTCCGACTGTCTAATCACCATTCAAAAATGGTGTGCTGCCAATGATCTTTGTTTAAATGCCAACAAGACAGAGATCCTCCTCATTGGTACACCCTCTACATCCTTTCCCCTCACTCTATGGCCGGCCTCCCTTGGCCCCCTCCTGCCCCTACCTTGAAGCTAAGAACCTCGGGTCATCTTTGATTCCACACTTTACTTCTCTGCACACATCTCTGACGTCTCTAAAAAGTCAAACTTCTTACTGCACCTCCTTAAAGGTACTCTTCCTTTCCTCTCCTTACCTCAGAAGCTCACTGTCTCCCAAGCTCCGATTCTCTCTAGGTTGGACTACTGTAACAGCTTCTTTCTTAATCTACCTGCCTCCACTCTCCACCCTTTACAACTAATCCAGAACAGGACTGAGACTGATCCTTGCCTCAAGCCCTGGGATCGATCTCTCCAGCTCTAAAATCCCTTCATTGGCTCCCAGTGGATGCAAGGATTAAATGTAAAACCCCTTGCATTGTCCACAAGGCTTTCTGGAGCCTGGGGCCAAAATACCTTCAACTATCCCTCCGTAAATACCTCCCCTCTCGAGCCCTTCGCTCCTCTAACTCCCTCAGGGTCCGTTTTTTCAAAGAAACGAGCTGGGGGTAGATCTCTGTCTTCAGCTGGAGCCTCCCTTTGGAACTGCCTCCCTGCCACCTTGAAACGTGAGTAGAACCACATACAGTTCCGGAAGCTCCTCAAGACCTTCCTTTTCAACTCTGCCTTTGCCCCTCTTCTCCCCTGCTGATCTGCTTTCTCTCTTGGCACGGTTGCACCTGGCCACCCCCTGTCCTATGGGCCCAGGTACCTGCTCACCCTGCCACCCTACTGCACTGCTTCCTGGCCACCCCTTGTACTGGGGCCTGTATCTGTACCCATAGAGCCCCCCCCATTCTTTTTCTGCACTTATCGGATACACCCTATCTGAATAACCTTGCACTTTGCCACTCACAGGATGTACTATCACGGGCGAAGGGCAGAACCTGTGTGACCTGTGGAATTCCCCCCGCCCCCAACAACCACCAACCACATCACCTGAGCTTGTCCTAAATTTTCTGGTGTGCATAAGCCACATAATATCAAAGGGTTCTTTCAGGGTCAACTCAAACCCCAAACTTTATGGCTCAGACAGGTTTATTTTTCAAAGAAAACTGACCACTGTTTAAAGTAGGGTCTAAACCGGTTAGAGCAACTTAAAGAAGACAATGGGGTGCAATTCTAGATTGCTTCAGGATCGTAGTTTTGTCAATCTGCTCCCCTTTGGCTCTGCCAGTTGGTGGACAAATCAAGTTACTCACAGTCTTTGTGGTTTTACGTTCTGCAACACTACATGGGAAAAGCTTTTATTTGTATTACTTGATTGCCACCTTTATTTAGATTTCATAATCATGGCTATATAAATTATATGGAAGTAACATTAACTGCATGTAAAATTGCAGTTCCCTGTGAACACATGTACTCAGCCTCCCATTAACATATTGAGCAATCTTGTATCCACCCATTACATGCTGCAATATTCTGATTCACTGCTGTACTGTACAGCTCCTTCAAAAGAAATTGTGTTTAGTTAACATTTCTAAAGCTCCCTGCAAACTAAATTTGGTAGATGGTTTCCACAACGGACACACCCCAAAATAGAAATGACTCATGAAAGCTCATAGCATGGGGAAATGTCCTCCAAAATATTGTCTTTTTTGAATGCCAGCGTGGTAGTTTTCACTTTTCATTAATGGAATAGTGTCTACACAAAACAATCAGTTACTGCATGACATTATTCCCTCATCAGTCCAGAATTCCTTACCAGGTGATGAGGGCAGAACTTTTTAAGGACTCCGTTGTTTTCATTTTCATCAATTTTCCGCTGGTCATAAATCCTTAAGAAAGAAAGCAAAGGGTTGAGGAAAGGGAACATACATCCTTTCTTCTTGCGATGCACTGCAGTCATTTTTGCACCTACATTTGGCAGCAGCACAGCATGACACAACCGGTTTGTTTTAACGTCATCTGTTTATCTTGTTCTTTTTACACTTTGAATAACCATGTTCTCCATGCCTCCCCACATGATTTAATTACAAATGAAAGTATAAATTCAATGAAAGTCAGAACAGCAGAATGATTTACATTAATGACCCTGCAATTCATTTAATTTCTAGCACTATGGAAACAGTAACTGTGCCATCCTTCATCCAACTTCTCCCACTAACACAGCAAGTCTAAAGAAAATGGGCAACACTATAATAGGTAAGCTTATGGTACTCTCAAAAATAACCCTTAAATTGACCGACTCAGACAAACAGGAAGAGTTGGCAGTTGCAGAACCCATCCAGCCAGAAACTACGATAAATCATTTACTGAACCACTCTGATCAAATTCAAGTTACAGTACACTAGACTTTTTTCTAGTATGCCAACTACCGTAGTCCTCATTCATTTTTTAGCCTCAAGGAATAACAGTTTTAAAACTCACTGCAAAGAGTCACTGAAGATCAACCAATCATTATCTCCCTGTTAACAGAGGCTATCGATGCATCGTTAATCTTACTTGCCTGTTACAGGGAAAAGATCCGACAGTCATCCCAGATATTTCTTTGGTCTCTCATAAGTAAACAGAAAGCAGTTTGTAAACTGGTATGGGGGTAGTCAGAATATTCTGCATGTTCAGTGCTGTGAGGAAAAAGTTACCTGTCTAACACCCCTCCACTATTCGTACAGAGAATTACAGGTTTCGATTTTGACTATTCCCAGATAGTATGAAAAGCCTCAGAATACAAAAATAAACACACAAGTGTAAATGCTTAGCAGCAAAACGGTTTTGAAAACTCATCATTTGGTCAATGTACCTTATATTCAATGAGTAGATGTCCCCCAATGCCCACCTTCTGAAGTCACCTTTATAAGGACAATGGCGTATGCCCAAATCCAAATCTCTCACACTTACGAGTGTTGCAGTGAAGAGTGACTGCCTTTTCCAGAGTTATCTGACAGCACAACCTGACAAAGGATATAACCAATCTGGTGATGCCTTGCTTTGAAGAGTTCAACCCTTTGCTGGAGATTCATTTGTGCCAGTGTTTGGCAGGGCCCCACACCAGACCCCATTTCTACATGCTAGCACACATTTGGGGAGAATGGATTTCATAAAAAACTCTTTCTCAAGGAAACAAATGTGATTTCTTTTTCAGGACAGAAGAGGGTACAGAAACCTGACATTTCTTTCCACCCTGCCTTATATCTTGCTCTTTAATTTACCTGCTATGCGCTCCACAAGGTGGGTTGATTGCCCAGACTGTAGTACATATCAGGCTACATGTTCATGCCAGCAACAGTACATCCAATGTCATGGCAGTAATGGAGTCGGACTAGGCACAAGATGGCTTAGTGCGGCACCAGAACAGTTTAGAGTTCACTATGCAAAAGTCAATGACTTGACATGAAGCAAAGGAGCTTAAGGTAAGTTGTGAGAATGTGTGTACCTCACAAGCTGTAATTTTACATTACAGGGATGTGCTGGGGCTTCTGAGATTGCACAAGTATGATTGCCAGTTGGATCAAACTGCGATATTCTCTAAGAGCAGCACACACTACAGTGCTTTTGACTTTCGCCAGAGGGGAACGTGCCTCTAATCGGAGGAAAACGTCCAGCTCCTGCGTTGACCCAGGTTAGTCACAACCTGCAAAGAGCTACAACGAAACCCTCCCAGTGACCTGTTTCGATCACATCAGGAAACAATTTAGGGAAAACAAATATTTCATTGGTTGTGTATTGGTTTACTCCAATTCGAAAATGTCTGAAAACGGGGGGGGGCGCTGTTGCGCTGAATAGAGATGGCAGCCTGAGTGCCGAGCTCCGGACTGGGGAACACTAAAAACTAAAAAAAGAACCTCATTCACGCAGCAGATCCTCCTCTACTTGCAGTGGCCACAGAGGGAACTCCTCCACCACATCCTCCCCGACTCTCGAGACGGGGGACCCCCGGGGAGCGGAGAAACGACCGAGGCTGGACTTGGCACTGTGCGCACTTGTCTTCCCCCGTGCGGCGACTCCAGCAGCCACGGCCCCCTTCATCCACTACACAACGTGGCGCAGCTGGCCTTCGTGGAGGAGGGGCGCCCCGGCTGTGGGAGCGCGCCAAGCGGCCATATTTAAACTACGGACACTGCGCTCTCCGGTACTGGCCCAATCGAGAGACTGGGAGTTGCGGCACATATCGATCTGAGGTCCGCCCCGCTGGGCAGAAGTGGAGTCCGGACGCCGCCAATCCCCTGACTTCGTGGTCTGAGGTGCTGGGAGGAGCACGGGGTTACCGTTGAGCCCGCTCCGGTGCGCTGGGTACTTGACCCCTCCCAGCTGCCCCCCTCCTTGGATACGCACTGAACAGGGACACCGACACAGTAAGAGCCCCGGGGGAGGGGTGGGGCCCCCGGCGGGTTGCGCCTATACTTCGGCGCTGCAGGCCCTGTTGGCCGCGGGGGCTCCCTCGTCTCCCCCCCCCAGCCGGAGGAGCGGCTGATGATTGTTCACAGGTCCGAACCAGAGGCACCGAGAGACATCCTCGACTCCAGCGCTCAGCTGGAGGTGACGCCCGCGCCTCGAGGACTGGCCTCTAAATAAGTTGTAAGGAGTCCACCCCCCCACCCCCCGCAGACACACATAAGCACTTGGGTCCAGCCTCACCGGGCAACTCTGCACAAGACACCCCCCACCTTGCGCAGCCCATCACAATCCTAACATTGGTAATACAGTGACTGCAGCTTGGGGCCAACCCAGAGGACAGGCCTCTCATACCACCGACACCCAGGCGACGTGTGGCTGACTCCCGGACACTGCCTAAGACAGGCAAATTCATAACTAAACCCCCTCTAACGGCTCCCCCCCACTACTACCGCCTCAGCAATGCACTAATGGAACTGGGAACCCCAGAACTGTGGTGCATATACAGAAGATCGAAAGGGGAATACAATCTTGCTGGGACAACTTTATTAACCTCAAACAGCATGCAGATACTTTAATCATTCCACAGGGCCCCATCCACTCGCGTGGTCCAGCATTGACTTCCGGTACCCATCCTGCACACATCGAGCCCCCTGGGCTGCCACTTCCGGTGAGCGGGCTACTCACTACTCACCCTTCCGAGTGGTCCCGGTCGTCACCCCCATGGACGCAGATCAGCTGAACCTGTAAAACTCATCTGGAGTACGCCCGAGGGGGGCTAGAGCTGGGAAACAACTGTCATTGGAAACTGTGACAAGCCTCGGAGGGGGCCGATACCATCCTTAAGCAGCAACATCCGGCACAGCTTGGCCAACAATCCGCATTAACAGTTGTCCAGATAGCCCGCAAAAATCGCCACAACTTCACTTCAAGATCGCTGATCACTCACGCTTGCCTAAGCCCCTTGGAACCCTACTCCGCGGACACCAAATAGTCCACAGGGCTCCATCTACTAGCATGGTCCAGCATTGACCAACGGCACCCATCCTGCACATGTCAGGGCCCTTGAGCTACCACTGCCGGTGAGCGGGCCACTTGCTACTCACCTTCTGAGTGGTCCCAGTCGCCACTCCCAGAGACGCAGATCAGCTGAACCTGTAAAGCTATCATCTGGAGGACGCCCGTGGGGGGCTAGAGCTAAGAAACAACTGTCATTGGACACTGTGACCAGCCTCGGAGGGGGTCGATACCATCTTTAAGAAGCAAAATCCGGCACAGCATAGCCAACAATCCGCATTAACAGTTGTCCGGATACCCCCCCATGCAACAACCGTCACATTACTCAAGATCACCGTTCACTCACTCTTGCCTATATCCCTTGGAACCCTAATCTGCGGACACCATGACTAAGGGAGCTGGTGCAGGGAAAAAACAGAGCTCACTAGACATGTTTGCCAAAACGCCAGCTAGACCGGCGGTCGAAACCCTAGAGGAGGCTCCCACCACTTCGGGCCCACCGGCCCCGGACGACTCGCAGAAGATGCTGGAATATATCCGCGAGGGGTTCACCACATTGCACACCAAACTAGACTATATGAATGGCACCATCTCCTCCATAAAAGCCCATATCGAGAAGACTGATGGCCATGTGGCTTAGATTGAAACAAGAGTGGGGGCCACCGAAGATGACTTGGGTTCCCTCCGAGCTGAGATATCCACACTCTCCAGTCGAGTGCTAGCAGTGGAAAGGAAGAAGGACGATCTTGAATCTCGCTCAAGGCGTAATAATCTACGTATAATCGGAATACCGGAAGACAATATCAAAGAGCCCATGGAGGACTACGTGGAATGCATTCTTCTAACACTCTTGGATACGCCCAAACTCTCCCCCCAGTTGGCAGGTGAAAGAGCCCAGTGTTCCCTGGCTGCGAAGCCCAGACCGGGCGCACCTCCACGTCCCATCATAGCTAGAATCTTAAATTTTCGAAACCGCAATGCCCTTCTGAGGGCGGCCAGGACCAACGGGGAGCTACTTCTTGGGGTGGCAAGGATCCATCTGTACTCGGATTTTTCAGTTGCTGTGCAACAGGAGCGCAAAACCTTCATGGCAGTGAAAAAGAGACTCCGAGACTTGGGAGTTAAATACTCCATGCTATTTCCTGAAAAACTAAGAATTGAACACTCTAATCAAACATTCTTTTTCACGATCCCGGAAGAGGCTACAAAATCTATTGATGAAACATTTCCTGGTCGATTCCTCATCACTCTGGTGACTTGGTATTTTGTTCTGCTGTCTCTAACCAAGCCCCTATTGTTTATAGGCTCATGTTTGCTCCGAGCCTGGTTGAGACTATTCTTCACAAGAATGTATTAGTAGTCGGCTTAGTTCCATCTTGTGCAGATGATCCTTGATTCACGTGGTCCTCATGGGTCACGCTGGTTTACTGTGTTTTGAAGTACCAATATCCTTATGACCCCCAGTCCAAGGCAGCACCGCCAGGCCAGCTCTCAGGCCCCCAGGTGTTGATGCCGTTAATCTGGTTGTTGTGGTTATGCTGGGATATCATTCCTCTGTTTGGGGGAGGGCTGTGGGTGGTGGGAGGGGGCAAGGGGAGTTATGTTAAAAAAGGCTTGACAATCACAAGGGATACCACACATGTTGCGATATCGGGGTGCGGTTATACCTGCAAAGTACTGAGTCCACCCTGTTCGGGTCGGATTTGGCCGCCACCGCACTACAGATTAAATTTCAACCAACATCTCCATACAAATGTCAGATAAGAATCTAACGTTCATCATCTGGAATGTGAGGGGTCTGGGTAACCATAAAAAGATGAGACAAATACAGCTGTATGCGGAACGCCATGGCGTTAATATTCTATGCTTACAGGAGATCCACGCACGCTCTGAATAAGTTGAGAAATTTGCTAAACAATGGGGACCCCAGAGATATTACACCAACTATTCCACCCAGAGCCGTGGTGTCCTGACTAATTCACAAAAGTCTGAAGTTTAAGTGCGCCCACTCGCAGGTGGACCCACAGGGCAGGTATGTACTAAACCTAGGCACACTACAAAACCAAGAGGTGGCCATATTAAACATCTATGGCCCAAACATCGATGACCCTGACTTTTATCTACACCTAGACTCTGTATTAGAAGGGTTCCCCCTTATCCCCATCCTATGGGGGGGAAGATTTCAATACCATATTGGATGTCAACCTCAACAGATCGGGCTCCAGACCCCGCAGGCTCTCCAGAGCAGCCCACTCCATTCTAATAACGCTCCCCCACTTATCGATTGCAGATGATAGGCGCCTCATGTACCCAGACTCATGCGCATACTCCTACCACTCCTCTGTACATGACTCCCACTCTAGAATAGACAGGTGGATTATATCAGATATTTTGATTTGATCCCTATCGCACCTCTCAATTCTCCCCCGCACTCTCTCCGACCACTCGCCAGTGGTCATCGCCCTGAACTGGGGCCTAGACTATGACAATCCCAGGCGGTGGAAAATTAGTTCTCATTCCCTACTTGAGCTAGTCTTTAGCTCTGAACTGGAATCCTCTATTGAGGAATTCTTTGAAATGAATACTAACTCTGTGTCCTCACAAGCCACTCTCTGGGAATCCTTCAAGGCATATTGTCAGAGGTGTCGCCATTTCCAAGGGAATTGGAATCCTGAAATAATTCTGAAATAAATCCGCACTGACATTGCGAGAACCGAGTCGACCCTCTCCGCTCTCGAGACTCAATATGCCCAGGTTAATTCCCCTGCGACCCTAGCGCTATTGGGCTAGAGCTGGACAGATTCTGTAGTCTGGCCGGGCGTGAGGTTACATTTCTAGACGGCCCCCATCTTGTAAGGAAGTATGGTGAGGGAGAGCAGCTGGGCAGTATGCTGGCCAGACTGATATGCCGAGAATTCGGAGCCCCCAATATACCTGCAATAGAGAGACCCGATGGAACACTGGCTACGTCACCACAAGACATTAATTTGGAATTCCTTACATTTTATAGCTCCCTATACTCAAAAATATACTCAAAAACAGACAGTGTCCAGATATCAGAGATCGACTCCAATTTAGATAGCCTCCCTCTCTCTTCCCTCTCCACTGACGCCAGTGTCTCCCTTGAGCGGCCGTTCACTCCCAAAGAACTCTCAGAGGCCATAGACTGGCATCAGGCAAAGCCCCGGCCCAGATTTCCTCCCCATAGAACTCTATAAACGATTTAAACCCCTTCTGGTCCCACACCTATTGGCTCTATGGGAGGAGGCTTGTGAAAACGGCATACTCCTCTCCCCGCCACGCTCCGGGAAGCGATAACGGTGCTGCTGAAACCTGGCAAGCTAACCCACCCAATGCGGCTCGTACCGTCCCTTCTCAATTAATTGTGATCTTAAAATCTATGCCAAACTACTAGCCATGCGCCTGGCCTAACTGATCCCCCACATCATCCACCCGGACCAAGCGGGATTTGTCCCAGGCGGCTCCACATCCCTTAATCTTAGACACCTATTCAATGTGATCAGTAGGATTGGCCCGAAAGTACAGGCAGTGGCGGCCTCCCTAGATATGCAGAAAGCTTTGGACTCTAGAGAAATGCAAATTTGGTCCCAACTTTCGAGCCTGGGTTAAACTAGTCTACACAAGCCCATCAGCCAGGGTCCGCACAGAGGACAGGTACTCTTCCCCCCCCTTCCAAATAGCCAGAGAAACGTGACAGGGCTGCCCCTTCTCCCTGCTAATATTTGCTATAGCCATGGAACCATTTGCAGACATGATGCGCCAATCGCATGCCCACAGAGGTCTGCGGGCCAGTCCGATATAGTCTCCCTATACGCTGACGATGCCCTCCTGTATATTCGATCTCCAGATGCTAACCTTGCCCCAATCCTAGAGGACGTGGTTCGCTTCGGGCACATATCCGGACTCAAGGTGAACTGCCTGAAGTCTGTCTTGTTCCCGCTCACCGAATGCACACAACCCCCATCAGACCAAATGGGGTTCACATGGGCCCAATCCAAGTTCACTTACCTTGGGGTGGTGTTTTCCCGATGCACTGAGATGCTACATGAGGACAACTATCTAAACTATCTCACAAACCTAGCCACTAAAACTACAAGCTGGACCAATCTCCCGATCTCCTTAGCAGGCCGAATAGGTATACTTAAAATGGTGGTTTTACCCCAGCTCCTTTATCGCTTCATAAATCTTCCCATATGGCCAGGGGATGACTTCTTCCAGACGTCACGCGGCACAATCAATACCTTTCTGTGGCACTCCGGGGCAGTTCCACTCAAATTAACAACATTAACCACCCCTATGGAGTGCGGAGGCTTCAGCGTGCTGGTCTTCCTTAGATACTGGTTGGTTGCACAATCCCAACTCATGTTCCACTGGTTCAACACCACGGACCCCCCCACATGTTCGGCTGGAGAAACTGATGGTCAGCGACCGCAAAATTTGTTCCCTCATTCTCAAACCCACCCAGGCGGACCCTGATTCAGCAGATCCAGTAGCTACCACATCTCTAGCCCTCACTAAACTTTGGAAACTGTTCGACACACCCCACCCCTTTCACGGGGACCTTCCGCTCTGGAATTTCCTTCCGGAGGTCCCGCGCGTCCCACAATCTATTGTATCCCGATGGGCCGACGCGGGCTTCATGGCACTGCGAGATGTTTATGTACAGGGCAACTTCCTTGAATGGTCAGATCTTCCTTCTTCCCTCAAACGGAAACCATCGGCTTGGTTGCAGTACTCCTCTCTCCGGAAGAATCCCAAAACTAAATATCCCAATTTCCCTACGATACCACCTGATGAGCCCATAATAGCTGAGCTATGCTCCTTCGATTCTTCGAGGGGAAAGGTGTCTAGGCTCTATACTCTACTACAGACCAGAGCTGCCCCCTCATTCAACAAGCTGAGACACCGGTGGAAGGAGGATCTGGGGGGAGGATTTAACAGATGCTCGCTGGTCCCGGATGTGTGCACGCACCCATAATGTATCCTTCAATTCCGGTTTTAAATTAATACAATTCAAGGTGTTGCACAGATATCATCATACTCCGAGCAGGATGCACCATATGTTCAGTGATCTCCCCCCAACTGCCCCAGAGGTGGCTCTGAACAGGCGACATACATTCATATGATCTGGTCTTGTTCCCACCTATCACAATTTTGGTCAGAAATATGTTCGACACTGCCTAGTATGCTGGACCATACTATAGACCCCTCTCAAACTGGGGCGAGACTCTAGGAAACCTGCTGGGCTCTGCATGCTGTTAGCTGTATTCTGATGATCTGGCTCCAACCTAGAGCACCCACTTATACACAATGGCTCGGAGCAGTCACTTGGGCATCAGACACTGAGGAGTCCTGGGGCGCAATACAGCATCCGCGCTCGAAACCAAGGGATATATGGTGGAAATTTCACAGTTACATGTCCTCTGTGAACTCGGACACTGAATCCTTCATCCCCATCCCACCCCCCTGACAATGCCCAATGTGCAGGACTCATTAACCTTCCTCTGTGATGCCACCCGGTCCCTGACCAACCAGCTTAAATGTATGTGATGTATGGATGTATGTGCATCCCTTGCTGTTGTGGTATGTTGTCAAGTCAAATAAAGAAAGATTTAAAAAAAAAAGAAAATGGCTGAAAACGTATCAGAAAAATGGCAGTGCAATTCACTTTTAATATTACATGGGTGATTTCTAAAGGTTGGTATTTAACCATCCTAAAGATGGTATTTAACTTTAATTGATTATCATATGTGTAGGTACGCCCCGACACTGTAAAACTATTATAGAGCTGTTTCCCACCCGTGCCGAAATGTAATGAGTGTAGATGTGTGGTTATTTTTTAAATACCAAAACTGAATTTCCCACAGAATGTAAAACTCTGGGGTATCAAACCGATAACCTCATTTCAAATTTAGCATGCGTGTCCGAGCCAGAAGTCCCACATGCTGATTTGTCATGTGCAGTTGCATTTCATATGCGTTTTAATTGGTCAGTGAAGTGATCAATTTCTGCTCCAGTTTCTGCTTCCTGTTCAGCACCATCCCAGGAACGGGTGATATGTGAAACTGCACGGTCAGGGTGCAGAACAGAATAATGTTTCGAGTGAGCGCGTCCCATGCGCCTTTGCAGCCTACATGCTGACCAGAGGGTTCGGTTCTGCTCCCATGTCTAGCCCAACATGCAGAATTGGTCTTTCAGAATAAGGCCAGTCTGTCTACAACGCTTTTCAGCCCCATTTATGTTCTCCTCACCAGAGTATGTCGAAGGAGGGAATGCACTACAGAGATGTATTTTGCTCAACAACTCAAGGTAAAGGGGAGATGTAAAAACAACAGGGGAAATTGGAGCACGAAAACAAACGTGAAAAACTGAACAACGTGCTGTTCTATTTATCCATTGCTTTCAATCAAGAGGTTTTCAGCACCAGAAGGCTGACAAAAACAGACGCATTCTTTTGACGGAGCAAATAAAACTCACATAAGTCAACCTGATCTTTTATAACTTGGAAGGCCACGTTCAAATAAATACAGACCTGGTCCTTGTTCCCAGATTATGTAGATGGATAGATACATCGAGTACCTTTGGGATGACGGGTGACATCTTTGGGAAGGTTATACACTTCAGTATCCCAAGAGCATCATCTCTGGTTCTGCAGTGTGCGGTTTTTTTCATTTCATTTTTTTTTATTGAACACAACCTGTCAGTTACATTCAAAACTAAAATAGAAGTTAAAGTGTAGTCAAAAAGTGTAATAACCTCGAAATCAGAGTCACTTAACAGATGCCATACGCTTAAGCTACTTCATGGTGCAATTTGTTTATCTGGGCAGTTCACCTCATGCCAGTTTAGCACATGTCATGCTGTATACCACGTTCCTTTTTATTTCTCTAAAATGTATACTCCGAGGTAAAATTGAGCTCCAAGTGCATTGAAATGCACAACTGACTCAATTTTGCAGGACATTTCTTTGGGTGGACCCCTCCCCCAAATAACTGTCTTTCTGTGTTTCACTGTTCATTAAGTGCAAATGGTTTTGCTCGGTTTACTTCACAAGATGTTTTTTAATGCACAATTTTGTTTGATTTACATTTAATGCACCTCTACTTGCCTTTAAGCTAGTGAGAGTGGCAATGAATACAGTAGTAGGGGGCACTAGCTGAGCTGCAACAGTAGGAAGTACCGATGGCAGCTCATACGAAAAGGTTTGGGCCCCTTGGTTTTTACTCATTCACAAAGAAAGCACTGCCTTTGACCAAGGCACCAAAGTCTTCTGCCAAAGAGGATTTCGAAAGATTGTAGATTTGGCTTTTGTTTAGATTAATGTAAAATTCAGTCGATAATTTAGCAATACATTTAGGAAGAGATCACCAAACTCATTTCTATCACATGTTTAGAAATGGGTTAATGCATGAATAAGACCTTAACTCATTTACCCTATGGTTGAAATAACCACTACAAAGGCAATCTTCAAAAAACATGCATAATACTAGTGCGACAGCTCCAACAGGTATGATATTAATCTATAAACAATTGCACGAATCTCCTAAACAGGTGCAGATTACCTTACAGGAGAATACCTTCTAAATATCTGCTTGGGAAAGCAGAGTCTGGATCTCCGGAAAAGCCATGCTATCAATGGTAAAGGATGCAACACTAAGTACTTGACATGCGTACCTCACTAAAACGATTGAAAAAACAGACAGGAGCCATCATTATCTTGGTCCATGTAGACGGTGGCAAACTGCTAAATAAGCATGCAATCAGTGATGACATTTTAGAAATGCATAAGAAAAGACGATATTTTAAAAAAAATGTTTCCCAAGGTTGATGAAACCTTGAAGAAAAGCATGGGCATTTTCTTTTGTTGCCATTTCAAGGTGGTTAACCATCTTCACCACAGCACTATAAAACATGCTGATCCCACTCGACGTATTACATAGCTTAGGGCATATACCATGATCCTTAATGTGGACAAGTGTGGGGGGAAAATGTGCCGTCTCATGTTTCACTGCCAGAGTAGTTGAGTTACCAGAAATAAATAAAATAAAAAAAAAAAAAGGTTTGACCATAGCAGGCGGTTACTTGTGCTACTTCAAATGTTTGACAGTCAGCCACTTTCCTCATATTTCTTCTATAATTAGTGTACTAAACTGTCCTCAACCTATTCAGTGCAAAACACGCACCTCATGGGCCAAGAGTGCAGGAACAAAAATAAAAATAATGGCCTGGGGAGGGTCTTAGGAATTGGTGCAAACATGGGAGCATGCACTAGTGTACATCAAGAAATAAACTGCAGAATGTTCATTTAGAGATCAAAAATCAACTTTAAATTGGCTCCATCACAGATGTTCCCGGTGTGCAACTCACAAACATGGAGAATGTGCTCCTGGGTGACCATCTTGAATCGATCCTTTTGGAGGAGCTTGATGAGCAACCACAAGTATATGATGGGTCTGTGGGTCTGGACTCTTGGATACCAGAAGGTAATAAAAATACCAGACTTTCGCTACTGGGTCCTTTTAATAATAGCTGAGCTGCTGCAAAGCAGGAGCTGTTCCAGGGGCAGCAAAGGCAAGAAGGGGGATGTTTGAGAGAATTTTTACAAGCAAGGCATCCAGAATCTTTCGTAGAAAATCAGTAGGACCCAACTTCCGGAAGTACTCTGCCATGCTCTCTTGTGGAGTCGAATCATGTACACTCACAGAAGACTTGTGATCGGCAAAGGAAAGAATGAAAGTGGCTTTTAGGCTGCCGCACTGCAACATACCAAGGCATTAACCTTTGGCTTAGGACTGCCTTAGCCCCTTAAAGAACAGAAAATCCACTTTCCCTGCTGCTGTGTTTGGCACTGTTGCAAAAACCTCTGGCCATTACGAGGAAAAGAGTAGGACCTGTCCCAGAGGAGAAGGAATCAAAAGATGCCAGCAGACCTAAAGATTTGGCAGTCATTTCTACAGACTAACCCACCTTAGTGCCAAAGAGGTCCATGCCAAACAGCAGAATATACAATATCTTATTTTGTACACATGTCCAATCCAGTTTGCAAAAGGTGCCTTGCTACAAGGTGCCTTGCTACATCCTTCCCATCTTGTCTAAGATTTTTAAAAGCACAGTTATCGGTCGGATGAGGGTTCTGTAAGGAAGGCATGGTATTAAAGCAAGACAGACCAGTGATCACAGTTCAAGGGTGTTTATTAAATTGTAAAGTGGGTTAGATAAACGCCTAATCTAAACCCAAATCTAAGATGGGAGCAAGCTACGACCATCAAATCATACAAATACAGTCCTAGTGGAGTCTAGTCAAATAAAAGGGCCTATACTAAGAAATCGTATTGGCAATCCTTACCGCTATGCTACACAAGAGTGTGGGATAATATTCACAAGAAAAGAGTGTTCACAAAATAATACGTCAGGATGTTATGGCAGGGGTCACCCTTACCCACGTTTTCTTGCATGGGACCAGGCACTCCTGGGCTTCTCTGGCACGACCTTACAGTTCCTTTTTTCAATATCAGGACCTTCTGTGTACAAGTCTCTTTGCAATGTTTCTTGCTGCAGAGAGCCTGATATACCAAAAACAACAAAGCAATACGTTCCTTCAGTCAATCTTCACATTGGGTGAATACCATTCATCCTTGGATTCCCCTCAGCCGGGCTCCAATCCTTTCCCCAGATGACAGCCTCCCTCAGTCGGGCTCAGACCAACCACTCACTGTGGAAATCCCTCAGTCAGGTTCATACTTGTCGTCACAATGTAGTTTACTTCGCTTCTTCACAGAGTAGGATTAATTTCCTTTTGCTTTGCCTTTGGCGTCCCTCAGTCAGGTTCACTAGCCCTTTCAATTAAGTTACTTGGAATATTCAGAAGTCTCAATGTCTTTTTAAACAATCTCACAATGTACAGTTTTGGTCCCCCTCGTCCGGGTCAGACCTTCCAAAGCACTTGTCAATTTTAAACAGACTTCCGAAGGGTGATCACATTTCGCTGGGTCACCGTTTGCCTATGGCAAGTGCGGGTTTTACAAAAAAACAGTTTGCACAGCTTTCCCCTTAGGTCGGGCGCAAACACCTATTTCACAATTCTCTCAGTCGGATTCACTTTTTCACAATCACCAAATCTTCAGCAATGTGTCAAGGACTTTCGATTGTACAAGGGGTTTGGCTTGACCCTTGTATGACTACCGTGCCACCTCACGCCAGCCTTCCCTAGGGCCTCTTGGTCCTTGTTCTTCAATAACTTTGTATTATCACATTCACTTTATTCAGAAGATGGGTACCAGCTAGAGGCCTTCCGATGAGCGCCCATATGGCGACGGACTACACTATCCCTGGTAGCAAAGTTGTCCACAACAAAAGACCTCTGTCTATTTATCTTCTTAATGTTGCCACTGCAACCTTGAGCTTAACACAGTCTGGTCCCCTATCAGGTTCTTCCGACTCACCGGCTGTGCTGAACTCACTGGCGTTTCTTTTTCCGCTGGAGTCGAGGACGGTACCATGATGGCAACCGCGTCTCCCCACCCTGGTTATCAGTGCGGGAGGGTTCCATGTACCGCTGACATCCGTCACACCATTCACCAACTGTGATTCCCGGTCTCTTGGTTTCTTCGTCGGAGGCTTCGCGGGCCTGAGTCGGCAAGGGCAACTCCCTCCTTGACGTCCTTTCAGGTCTCGCAGTCTTTGTCCTCCATTTGAACTGCTGTCCTGGAATAGCTGCTTCCTCATGCATTTGGCCTTGCTCAGAGTGTGCTCTCGCCTTTTATCCCTATGGCGAAGGGAAAGGGCAGTCACGTGTGTGTAGTTGTCGGCAATTGCTTGACTCTGCAAGACCCTTGTGTTGGGACAGGTCAGATAAACGGCACTGGTCTTCGTGTGTTGTCGCTCACTGTGTGAGAAAGTGTTTGTGTTGGAAAACGGGGGTGGTAGATTTTCTACATATCATATTTGGCAGGATGGGAAAAAGGTGTCAAAAGGAAGGGAATACCATGTCTCATCCTTCGGTGTCCCACTTCCACTCCACGAAGACCACTCATCCAGGTGATCCTCCCTCACTGGTCCACCGCCAGGAACTGGATCCAATAGCGATGGCTGTGTCCTGGCCACCTGGATGATAGATCCCTGGCGACTAGCAAGTGAGACACCTTCAGGTTTCTCATAGTTCCATGCCATATTAGAGTGCATGGGTGTGGCATGCCAAGGTGCAAGAGACTATCAAAGTTCTCAGGCTAAACTGCCTGAAGCAGACAGCCTACATCTCCAGGATCAAAAATCTTTGACTCCCTAAGGGAGGAGTAATGAACACAGTGGACAAGAATAAGCTGTATCAGCCAGAATTACCAGGCTCTCAGGTGAAGGGTAAGATCTTGGGAAGAAACGACTGTGCACTGTGCTTTTGCGCACATCTTTCCCGATGCTTGGAATGGACTACAACCTGGCATCAATTTGTTTGTGAGGTATCTACTAAAGAGTTATAGTGGAACATTTCAGCTGTAGAATATGTGTGTCTGCACTTCTTCAGAAGGCAAAACCAATACCAGGGGATCCTCCAACCTAGAAATGAGCCGAACTCTGGGCCAACAAGAGACACGATGAATCCCCATCTCAGAGTCTGGGGAGGTGGACAGAGCACTTATTCATTTATGTTTTCATTTATAGCAGCACGCAAAGCACATGGGAACCGATGCGCTAGTTAAAGAAAAGCAGGGTGGAGAAAAGACTAGATGAGAGCCATTCACAACTAATGAAATAAGCAAGTCTTAAGTTGTTTCCGGAAGGCACTGTAGGTAGGTTCCATTCAAAGTTGCAGGGGTGCGAGTTTCAGAGAGGCAGCTGTGAACGGGAAGCTTGAGCCATCTGCTCTGCTACATTTGAATCGGGGTGACTGTGAGGCAGTGGGTGTAGATGGAATACAGAGGTCCTGAGGCGTGGTTGAAGATTCTCTGTGAGGTAGTGGGGTGGTGTTGGTGAGGCAGCGGTAAGTAATGGCGAGGACTTTGAATTTAATCTGCTCTCTGATGGGGCACAAGTGGCCCTTTCTTCTGGCGCCTGATATGTGGTAGTGTGATCGAAGAGCATTGCTCTGGATGGTTTGGAGATTGTTCAAATGTATTTCTGTGGTACCGCAAAGAAGGGTGTTGCAGTAATCCAGTTTAGATCCAATGATGGTGCAGGCGATGGCGAGGCGGTTGACAGTGGAGAGGAACCGGTTTCTGCATTGATGTGTTTAGTGGCGTAGGCAACAGTGGAGGCAATGTAGTCGACTTGGCGTGTCATGCCGAGGGTGGCGTCGAGGTAGACGCCCAATATTTTGAATGCAGGGGATACAGGAATGGTGTGGCCATCAACGGTGAATGCTTTGTAGGCCAGGTTCAGTTGCCGACAAGTAAAAGCTCTGTTTTATCGTCATTGAGACAGAGGAGATGGGAAGTCATCCAAGTCTGAATCGTTTCGTAGACCGAGTTAATTTGAATGGAGTCGAGATGGTGGTCAACAGAGAGAGGGATGAAGATTTATCATCAGCATAACTTTTGTACGTGACACCTTTGGAGTCCAAATGGTCAAAAAGGGGTTTGGTATAGATTTTGTAAAGGGAGATGTAGGAACCTTGTGGAACGCCACAAGAGATAAGTGTGGGGGGGTGGAGGCTTCACCAGTGAAAACTCTGGAAGATCTGTTTGCTAGGAAGAAGGCGATCCAGTCTGGCTTTCGTAGAGAAGGTGGTGGCAGAGTAAGGTGGTCTACAAGGTCAAAGAGGGCCAAGAGGTCAAGGAGTAGGAGGAGGTTAAGTTGGTCAGAGTCCCTGGAGTCGTCCAACTGATTTTTTAGGTCAAGTAATGCAGCTTCAGAGCCATGACCAAGGCAGAAGCGGGACTGACTAGGGCAGAGGATGCAGTAAGATTACATGAATTGCTGGATTTTAAGGTACGCAGCTCTATCGATTTTGAGGAGGCATGGAGGGCGTGGTGATGGGCTGTTAGTTTGTAGGAACAGCGGGGTCAAGAGAGGATTTTTTTTTTTTTGAAATGGCACAATCCAGGATGAGGAATGGATGGTGCAGGAAGCAAAGGATGTGTTAATGATTGTTAATGATTGCTGTGATGAGTGGTATTACAGGCTCAGTGCAGTCTTTAAGGGGTGGTGGGCAGGGCAGATGTCACCTTTGCAGCTTAAGGGGTTGAGGCTTTTTAGGAGGTTGGCGACTTCTAGTTCTTTGAGGGGATGGAATTCAAAAGGTGGAATGTTAGTAGTCAAGATATGGGGAGGGGGATTTTGGAGCAGATTAAAGCTGCTTTGGATTTAATTTTGTTTTGCAGTGTGGAGACTTTGCCGAGGGGGGGTGAATCCTATATGTTGCTGGATCAAAGGTTTTTTTTTCTCGACAATGGACAATTCTCGTAGAACTGCAAACAGCTCGCAGGAGTTGGAGTTCCCAATTCTGTTATTGTAGGTAGAGGGTAGCTTTGCCCGCGTGAATGGGATTTTTGCAGTCCTTGGAAATGCTGATGAATTGAATTTTATTGTCGGCAGAGTTTTCCTTTCCGCCAGGTGGCTTCGGTGGGTCTTTTTTGGCACAGAGAGTTTGGAGGTTGTGTGTGAACCAAGTGTTTTTGTGTTGGGAGCGTTTGGGTTTGAGCTGTTTTAGTGGGGAAGTGCGTGTTTTGCATTCGACAGCAGAGTGTTATAGTGCTTAACGAAGATGTTGGTGTCTGAAGAGGGGCGGCGAATGGCTGCTGAGGAGTGGCACAAGTCTGTCTCTGGTGAGGTTGCGTGTGCAGTGGGAGATGTTTGGGAGGGTTTTGGAGGGGTGTGGTGGGGAAGGCAAGGCATAGTGCATCTATCTGCTGGGTCGTTGTGCTGGGTTGTTGTGGCCAAGGTTGAAGTCACCCATGAGGAGAAGCTTCGAGCTGGGTTTCAGGTTGGTGGTAAGGAGTTGTGTGAGGTAATCTTCAAAGAAGGCGCGAGGCCCTATCGGGCGGTAGATGAGGATCAAGATGGTGGAATTGGGATAGTGTAAACTTAGTAGAGAGCAGTTAGCAGTTTGACAAGGGGTAGGAGGTCACTGGTCGGATGGGGGTGGTGTCCTTGTAGAGGAGTGCAACACAATTGCTTTTGTTAGTGGGCCTGCCATTTCTAAGGATGGCCTCGCCTGGGGGTATGCGATGGATAGGGCAGGGCCTGCAGCCAGGTTTTGGTGACCATGAGAGTTTCAATCTTGTTGCTGTTATTAGATCAGTGATGTCCAGGGCATTCACAATGAGTGATTTTGCATTTATCAATTAGCAGCACAGCTGTAGGTAGGTGGGGGCGTACTGGGGGTTGGAGGTAGGGGCGCGAGCAGAGTAGTGTGATGGGGTGGTGGTGGTGAGGTGTGCTTGTGGGACCTCAGGTGGGAGAGCGTTGAAGTAGATCCGAGTCTGGAGGCACATATTTCTTGTGGGCAGGGGTAGGGCGGAGGCAATGATAGGTGTGGGAGAGTGAGTAAGCTGTTAGGGGCGTTTGGGCATTTGGGAGAGATGCTCTGCTCAGAGGGGCCAGAGATGTGAGTTTGTAGTTTAAGGTGGTGGGCAGGAGTGGGGATAGGAAATGAGTAGGAGGGGACACGGCAATAGAGGGCGCACAGGTAAGATGCCGAGTGCGATGTGCGTTGTGGGGTGCGTTAGCAGCCATAGGCTTACTTTCATTGAGGAGAAGCTGGGAGAAGGTGGCTAGGCCCGTGAGATGCGTAGGGGCAGGGATGGCTGCAAGAAGGACGGGCGACAGAGCATCTGGCGCAGACATGCTAGGACATGGCCTTAAGAGCAGGCCTTGAGCAGGGGGCCGCCAGCTGTGCCTGCCGAGCTGTGCTGCCAGCTTGAAAGTGTGCTCCGGTTACAACTAGAATGCAGCCAATTGTGCATAGTGGGCAGCAAATCGGAAGGGCTGCTGTGGGGGGCCATAGCAGAGCTCGCGATAGCGTTGGCGATGTTCTTATGGTGCTCCCGTACCATAGCTTTTGTGGAGACAGCGTTGCAGCTTGGTGGTTCCAGTGAGCTGATGGGGTTATCTTACTTCTCGAAGATCTTGCAGGAAGAAGTTTTCATCCAAGAGTCCCTTGGATAAGTCTCTCTTACCTTATGTCCAAATGGTGTTTTGAGCTACAAGTAACATGCTCTTCCTTCTCCTCTGCAAAACATTTCCAATTATCTTGAACTTCATAGCTCCATCGTGACGAAGATAAAGAGCCTTCAATAAGATACATCTCCATCTAAGCAGAAATCTCTGCGCTGAGATGAGAGTAGCAGTTGGCAAGGGCATTGATATCAGGGCTAAACACACTGGGCTTCATTACGAGTCTGGCGGTAACGGTGCATGAAATTCCGGCACGTTACCGCCGGACTCGTATTACCATTCCGCCTCTGTGATTCCTGGAATTACCGCGGAATTACGACCCCGGTGACCCGGGAATTCCGGAGGCAGAATTCGGAAAATCCCCATTCCCATTGAGTCCCATAGGACTCAATGGCAATGGGGAAGTGGAAACACTGGCATCTCGTGATGTGTGCCGGTGTTTCCACGTCCGCCTGCAGGCGAGTGGTGTTAAACCCACCAGGTCAGACCTGGCGGGAATGACACCTCCCGCCTGCAGAACTCGAGATCACCCGGTCCGGAAACAACAGTGGCGGCGGATTTACTGCCC
The DNA here is from genome assembly GCF_040938575.1 of Ambystoma mexicanum. Lineage (NCBI taxonomy): Eukaryota > Metazoa > Chordata > Amphibia > Caudata > Ambystomatidae > Ambystoma > Ambystoma mexicanum. The sequence goes on along the minus strand of NC_090922.1, from coordinate 19,910,254 downwards.
CCCTTATTTCCAGACCGGGTGACTCGTAATGAAGCCCACTGTTTCTGAAGTGCCTGGCACTATAGAGGACGAGGCAGGTGCTGCATGGTACAAATCTGGGTCCAAAGGCACTGGCTCGGCAGACTAATCACCCTGGCCTGAGTTTTTCAGCATCCTGGGGCAGTGTTTTTGTTTTCCAGGACTGACCTTGGAAGCAGAACGGACTGGGGTCTTGACTAGCTCTCAGGCCTTTTCAAAGACATGCTGTATAGCTTTCCAAAAAGACTACTATTCCTCAGGAGTAGAAGTGTTCACCTGTTTTTACCAGATGCGGCGCAGAATCATCCGACTCTGAATGGTAAGACCTCCAGTGATGCTTTTTTTTTTAAAAAAGATTATTAATTTTATGCAAACAAAACAATACAAACCAAACTAGCAGTATAATTCTAACAGTTCCATTACACACCGTTTTATCTTAGTCATTGCTCTCCCAGTCCCACCCCCCTCCATGAGCCTATTTATTATTCACATTCAGTGTCTGCTACATGCGGCAGGGTCTCATTTTCCTCGGATTTTGTTGGATCTGATATTACTCCAAACATTTCTGCTATTAGTGATTTCCATGCCATCAAGGTACCCGCCTCTTCCTCACCACTCACGCTGCTCGCTTCTTGCCATACCACTGTTTCAACCTTCGCCCATTTCTGCTAATCTTTCCACCATACTTCCACCCGTGGCTTGTGGCATTTCTTCCAACCCATGGCAATCCTCCGTTTTACGAGCACATATGCCAGATCTTTCAGTTTCACAACATGCTTGAGTTTCCGTGATTTGGGGAATCCGTCCAGTAAACAGGCCCAGGCTGTATCTATGACAAGCGTAACCCCCTTTCCTGCCAGTTTCTGCGCTACTTCTCCCCAAAAGCACTCAATTATTGGGCATGACCAAAAAATGTGTGTCATGTCAGCGTTTTCCTGGTTACATTTAGGACACGCTTGTCTTTCAGAATTACGGAACTTAGATATCTTCAAAGGGGTCATGTATGCTCTGTGCGTTATATACAGCTGTATTTGTTTTAGTCTGGCGTTTCTCGACACTTTCTTGTGATAACCCAGGGCACGTTCCCACATCCCATCCTCCATCGGGGCTCCCACCTCCGCTTCCCAATCTAGTCTCAGATGTGTCAATTCCTTCCCCACCTTAGTCATCATCATCTCATATAATCTAGAGATCTCGTGCCCTCCTTCTGATATGTCATATTGCCCCCACAACTGCATCTGGTTCCTCTGTCAATACTGTTTCCGGCCATATTTTCCGGATCTTCTGCACCATCCTATTATACGTAACATATTGGCCTGTATGTAATCCTGCCTCTTCGTTAAGTTCTTTAAAATCCCTGATGGTCCCCTCCTGCCAAACGTCCCCTAGCGTTACCAACCCCACCGATTTCCAGTAGGTCCTGATAATCACCCTCATCTGTTTATCCCCTCCCGTCAAAGCGACCAGCGGTATCTGCGGGGAGCATGGGAATGGATCCTCCATCATCCGGCATGCTCTACGCCAGATTTTCCATCCAAGCATCATCATCCCAGGGCGCTCCTTCATTTCGGTTTCAGGCAACCAAATCATTTCCCTCAAGTAAAACGGGGTGCAGTCCTGCCCAAACAGCCTGAGTTCAGGGGTCACTTCATCAGAGAGCCATTTAGCCACGTATTGTAGTTGACCCGCCAAATAATAAGCCTCAAAATTAGGCAGTCTGATACCTCCTTTTTCGTAGAAGTTCTGTAGTTTCCATAACGCCACTCTATTCCGGGTGCCCTACCACAGGAAGTCCCTACACATACTATGCAACTTAGTAAAAAACTTCTTGGGTATCATATATGGGATGTTACTAAAGTAATGCAGGAGCCTGGGTAGGACCACCATCTTGAGCATAGCCCCCCGTCCCATCATTGCTAACTAAGGGCAGCTTCTCCCAAAACTTCATGCTGTTCTTAATTTTCCCAATGGCTATTTCGGTGTTGTATCTATGTCCTTCTTCCACCGTGTGGTACACGTCTATTCCAAGGTAACAAAAGGAACCAATCGCCCATGGTATTTGTAGTACTGGTAACCTGTCTACAGGGGTTCCCCTATAGCTACCTAGCGGGAATATGCTGGACTTTTGAGGGTTCACCGCTATACCTGACAACTTCGCATATCTCTCCATCACTTCAAGTATGTATTGGAGATTGGCTTCCGGGTATTGCAAATATAATAATAAATCGTCTGCGTACAAGGATATCAGGTGTCTTTTTCCCTCTATCTCAATACCTATCATATCATATTGTTGCCTGAGGTATACTGCCAGGGGTTCCAGGGCTAGAATATAAAGCATCGGGGACCAGGGGCACCCTTGCCTGGTGCCTCTACTAAGTTGCCATCTCTCAGATATCACTGATCCTGTTCGGACTCTGGCTAGCGGCTCACTGTACAGCATCTTTGCCCACCTGATGTAACCTGGCCCCACTCCGTACCCTCCCAGGGCTGCCAATAGCCATGACCATTTTACAGAGTCGAAGGCTTTTACTGCGTCTAAAGACACGGTCACCATTTCACCCTCATTCCTGCTACCCCATTCGACCACCCAGTGGAGTTGCCTATGGTTGTGTGTTATATTTCTATTCGTGACATAGCCCGGTTGGTCAGGATGTATTAATCTACTGATTACTTTCCGCAGTCTGTTTGCCAGGACAGCCATCAATATCTTGCTGTCCTGGTTCAGCATCGACAAAGGCCTATAGGAGCCGCAGCTATGCCCTGGTTTGTTGGGTTTGGGAAGCGGTATTATGATCGCTTCTCTGAGTGACTCCAGCAACCTTCCCATCTCAAACGCTTCATTAAGCATTTCTAGCATTGGGGGGAGCACTTCCTCTTTGTTTACTTTATAAAATTCACTAGGGAACCCATCTTCTCCTGGGGTCTTACTAGTAGGCAACTGCTTCAACACCTCCACTAACTCTTCCAAGGTAATTGGCGCATCCAGCTCCTCTCTCTCCTCTTCACTGATCTTGGGCAGTCCTATATCTTCTAGCGTTTCGATTATCTCTTGTTGGTCACCCCCCACCTCATCCCCATATAGCACCTTGTAGTACCTCCAGTGATGCTTATATGAGGAAGAGGAATGAGTGCAGGAAGATGAGGATTCACTCCGGGAGTGATGATGCATCTTTTTTCTCTTTTCCTTTCAGCGCGACCGATGCTCCAAGTGAGTCTCTGACTCTAATAAAGAAGCCTTGCCAGAAAAAAAGAACTGAAGGTAATGGCACTGCGTCTTAGAGCATATGTATGGATGATATCACTATGGTACGAGTTTGCCCTCATGGGTCGTGATGGAGCCATCCTCTAACATTATGCCATTGAGTGGCTGCAGAAACATTCCAGAGCTGATTGTGTCCCAGAAGTATTGAACAAGATTAGGAATCGGGTGGGAGCAATCTATCCAATAGAATGTGTAATGCCTGGTTGCTGGTATTTTAATTTGTATTTGAGAACAGGATGGAATTTCAAACAAAAACCACTTACAAAGTAGGCAATACGAGAGCAGGGACAGTGCTTTTATAAGGTAGCTTTACATAAGAGCACTGTTGTATTAAGTGACATACTGTGTGGTAAAGGAGTAAGGCAACATAACCCAGTGTTAGGGACTGGACATTACAACAGGTTTAACATCTAGAGCACTGGTCAAGCATTTACAAATTGTCAAATTACATAGAGTAGTCTGAGGGCAGAATGCGGGAGAGGTGGTTTGGGTGGTTAGTTTGGATAGCAGGGTGGAGGGATTTTGCTAGCAGGTATAGCTTGTGCCTAGTTTTGAATAGTTCTGCTGAGGACATGGCTTTGAAGGTGAGGGGGGCATTCCAGTGGAGTGGGGAAGAGTAGGAAATTGGAGCAAAAGCCAAAGGAGGCACAAGGGGCATGAGGTACTGGGGTTGTGAAGAGCAAAGAAGCTGAGAGTTTGAGAGGAAGAGTGCAGAGAGATGCATTTAATGAAGTAGTGGGAGGGGGAGGGGGGTGGTGGGGCAAGGATCCATTTATAGACTAGTAGCAGGAATTAAAAAGAGGCAAGCGATTTTGCATGGAGAGCCATCCAGGGTGGCGACGGTAGGTGTGATTGGCGAGCCGACCCGGGCAGGTTTATTTATATTTTATTTATTTTTGCATTTATTACAGCGCACAAAACCCTTGGGTATCTAGGCGCTAGTTACATGGAGTTAAAAAGAGAAGGGGGTGGGGAGATGCAATAGGGGGATGGAATACTTAAGAGGAGCAAAGTTAGTTGAACAGCCAGGTCTTTAAGCTTCTGCAGAAGGTCCAGTAAGCCTGTTCTCTGAGTGCTGGTGGTATATTATTCCAGTATTTGGCAACCACGACCGGGAAATGAGAGTTTGCCGATCTAAGAGGTCGGTGTGGGGATTATTTCTCCATGCAGCGTGAGAGGTAGGTCGGGCAGTGTTGGAGAGACACAAAATGATGACAACCATGAGGCCAACTACCTGTGCAGGAGAGCTTTTGCCGTCCAGAATTATTTTGAATAATAGGACCCTGTTCCTCCCTTTCCTTACCCGTCTCAGTGACGGCAGTTTCCGGGATGGCTGTGTCCCTGAGGCCTTGAAGAGGGTTTCTGTTTCTCCTTTATTAAAAAAAAAACAGGCCTCGAACCCAAAGACTATACTAACTTCAGATCTATAACCAATGCCCCGTTCTTTTTGAGGATTTTGGACAAAGTGGACACTACACAGCTCCAGGAACAGCTGGAAAAATCTGGAGCTTTTCATTCAAGACAATCAGGTTTCCGCACATATTATGGGACGGAGAGTGCATTGTTAGACAAGAAGTCTAAGATGCTTCAGGTCCTGGATCAAGGCAAGGTCGGGCTGCTGATGTTGGACTGATCAGCAGCCTTTGACCTTGTTGGCAATGACAAGTTGCTGGATGGGTTGAGGGTGTTTGTAAGTGATTTCAATCTGGCACACACCCAAGTCACGCCCAGCATGTAGTGCGCAAATGAAACCCTTATTTATTTTCATCTATAAGTTCAATATTCTGAACGATATACCACTCATATCACACCCTTCTCCCCCCGGTCACACTGAACCAGGAATCAGGCTAGTTTGCAAAGATAAGTATTTATTTATGTATATAGAATGCAATCACAATATATTTTCATAGGTAACCACAATCACCAAAGGGGTGACAGAACACTGAATAATATCTTTAATACACTAGGAATCAAGTAATAAGCACAAAAACAGAATCAGCACAGAAGAGAATACTTTTGTGTTGGTTTGGAACAGATAGCACTATGGTTAGGGGTTCCCCCTGCAACACCCCTCAACCCACCAATAGGCAATTAAATAAATGTGAGGAGAGAGCAGGTATTCGGGAATAACAACAAATCAAACAGAATATAACTCCCACCGTCCCCCTTCAAACACAAGAGAAAAACGGAATTGACTTTTCAACTGTCAGCATGGCTTTGAAGTTGTCTTTGAAATTGACTGAGCAAACACCAAATGTGGTCAAAAAGCTTAAATTATTATAAATTCCACGGGAGCCGCTTTGAACAGATGCAAACAATCACAAGCAATGATTTAGTCAAAAGAAAACATTTGAAATCTCAAAGTCCAAGTAGGAAATAATCTAAAGCTAATTCACACGTGTAAAGAATTTTCAGAATGTCAAATCGCGGCAAACTTTTCCTTGTGCGATTTTCGCTATAATGGGCCAATCGCACTGTTCCACACTGCGGTTTAGGATTCTAAAGATAGCTAAGGATGTTAGGTACAAGTAGGAGTTGGAATTTCGCTTTTAGCATGAAAACTGAGGGAGCTCCAGAGGTTTTAGTAAAAGGTGTTTTTGGAAAATAGACGTGAGAATGGAAAACAGAAATTCAGGTTTTAAACTACAGATAGGTTTTCTTATACTATGTTAAGGACTACAAAAAAGAGAATGCCAAACAGGAATCAGTCATTCACGGCCGTTCATACCCATTCATGTGTGATACTCTAGTTTCAGTTGGTTTGGGAATTACTTTTCTTAATCAAATCAATAAGAAGTTAGGGTTTAGTAACACAGATGAAAGGTCATCGCAAGGATAGTTCTAGCAATACTATGGTTCTGAATTAAAGATGGGATGGGTTTGAGATTGGGATCATACAATGCAGATAGATTATGGGTCACTGTTCTTCCTATTAATACTTACAGAATAAGTTATTACATTGGACCGTCAGTTCTGGTCATGGATTGGGTCTGTCAAGGAAGGACAGCACATCAGGCGCGGGACTGGATCAGCTAGGCCGGTCACCGGATTTGCACAGGATCTGCCATTCTTGTTTCTGGGTATTTCAAATCAGCTGGATAGCGAGTTCCTCAGGCAAGCCTTGTGGTAGCAAGCCAGATAGTTTCAGGATACTAGTTCAGAAGGCTTCTCACACCACAGCGCTTCACAGGGTTGCGAGAATAAGCTTGAGGATTTAGGCCTTGCTGAAAGTCAATAATTCTCTCCTGCTTGGCAAAGGTCTTGGCATCTGGATCTGGAAGGATGTTAAAGCTGGATGTGGAATGCTGGATGTAGAATGCTGGATAAGAGTGCTTCGCCGGAATTAGGAAAGTGAGTGAATCAGCAAGTCTCTTTGTGTTGTCAGCTGTCTCTATTTATCTTTTCAAATGACATCACAAAATGGGTGTATGGGCCGGCTTAGCTAAGCTTGCCCCTGTGAACTGGGATTGGATCAGGGCCTCATCTCTGCCTTGCATCTGAGTGATTGGATCAAGGCCGGATGATGTCACATTTATGGTTTAGCTTTACAGCCCTTAGAAACCTCCCCTCAGCCACTAGTGTCAAAATCAGATTTTATCCTAAATACATATTTCTACATTGGTCACCTCTACACAAATCACACACACAGATTCCATATTTTATGTAGCATCTGTTCATCAAAATCCTGCAGCTGTGGGATCTTGTTTCACCTTTCTACAGAATTTTATCCTTTTCGCCATTAACACATTTTCTGCAAATTATCACAAATTTGTGCGTTTAACATAGGGATGTGTGTGTACATTTTCACAATTCTAGTATTAATACAGTTCATAGAAAACCACATAGATTGCCATTCTTGTCCAGAATAAGTTACACTGTTTTACTGCCTCTTAAAACGTGCAGCCAAAATTAGATTAACAACTCTGTCCTTTTTATATTTTTCACCACTTTGAATCACAAGTTATGAGTCTCTAAAAATTGTTAATTGTTCATTCTTAACAGCAAATGGTCAGCCTTTTGTCTGTCTCTGGAGGCAAGGAGCAGCCCCCACCTTTGGGATTTCCTTCTGTAAGCCTAGTTTACGACTCTTTCACACCTCCGTTTCCTGGGCTGAAGGATCTGCCATTGTTCATTCTCTTTCTGTAAGACAAGAGTCTGGCCTAACCCACGATGATCATCTCCCAGTGAGTTTCTGCTGAGAGGATTTCCCTCCCCTTGGGAGAAACCTGATTTTCCACTTCTTGCAGCTCAGCCAGGCTAATTTTATTCTTAATTTAAACCCAGCAGAATCCTAACTTTTTGCATCAAACCTAATTACATCAATTCCTTAGCTTTAAACCTGTAGGATCAAAAACAACTGAGATCTGTATTCTTTTTAGCACCAATGCTTTTATGTTTGCTAATCCAGCAGACTTTTAGTTTAAATACTTTGAAGTTTCATCAGGAGCTCATCTGACAGCTGTCATTCACAGGTAGCTCAGTGTACTGCACGCAGATTTTGACAGGAGCTGTCAGTTTACAGACAATCCAGTTTGTCTGTGGAAATGTTTTGCTCTTTACACTTTAGGACTTTGCATATTTGCCATGCTTCATTAGATTACATGTATTTTAGCGCCAAGCAAGATTTTGAATGTAGAGAAGTCTTGTTTATAGGCATTTTGGAGTTTTTAGCAACAAAGCAAATGTCATTTCTAGGCACATTTTAGAGTTTCATTTGTAAAGCACTGCTTCTCTCTCTGCACTCTGCTTGCTGGTCATGGGGTCCACTGGCACATTTTCTGCAGTGTGTGCTCTATCCCACCACATATGCACCATGGGTGGCAGGTCGTGCATCCATCTTTTTGTGTGTTTAAACACACGGTTTTGGAGGTTTTTGGCATGCACAAGAGTTTTGACGCCATTGTTGCTGTTTCTTGCACCATAACTATCAGAGTGATGCCACATAAAATAGCGGAGTGGGTCAATACATCCCACATGTCGAAGGACATGTCAGGTAATGCCATGGCATGGATCAAGTCTTTTTTGACAGGTCATCCGTCACAGATTGCCTGGGCTAATGCTTGGTCTCCTGAGGAACTCCTGAAATGGGGGGTTCCTCAGGGTCCATGCATGTCTCCATGCCTCTTTAATGAGTACTGCCGCCCGCTGTGCAATCTGTTGGCCGGGCTGGGTGTCCATTTTACGAACTATGCTGACAACACCCAGCTTGTGTATGAACTGAGCGGCAAGTACACAGAGGATTTGGATACTGTGAACAAAGTTTACACAGCTATCCAACAGTGGATGACCGAAAATGGCATGCGCTTAAATGCAAAAAAAAAAAAAACACAGATGATGCTCTTCGGCTCATCTCAGGCGAGATCAAAGCTGGATTTACAATGCACAGCCTTTCGTGTGCAGGGTTATGATATCCCCACCGTGGAAAAAGTGAAGAAACTGGGCATAACTTTTGAATCATCTTTGAATATCAATGCCAACACTGGAGTGTAGTGAACAAGGCACAGTATACACTACAGCTTTTAAGGTTGGTCAAACCATATGTCTCCGAGGCACATTGTGCCACTTTAGTACGTGCTCTCGTGAAGCCCCAGCTGGACTATTGTAAGGTCCTTATGCTGGGCTCTAGCACAAACAACCACAGACGACTTCAAGTCCTTCAGAATGATGCAGTACGCATCGTGAAGAAAGTTACAAGACATGAGCCTATCTCTCTCCACAGGACAAGTCTTCATTGGCTCCCTGTGGTGGCCTGTATCCAGTTTGAGGCTTGGACACTAGTGCATAAATGGTCAAGCCCCTAGCTACCTCAAAGAAATTGTCAACATCTATATTCCAACCAGGCCTACTAGATCTTGCCAAGGAATCAGTTTCTCAGCCCCCAGCAGTAAGAGAGCTAGAAGCTGGGTAGGTCCTTTATCTCACAGGTTGCCCCTTGGTGGAACAAGCTGCCATTGTCTCTTCGTGCCGAAACAGATCTCCTGATGTTTCGAAAGGGAGTTAAAACTGCTGTTTCGGTTGAATTCCCCCCCAATACCCCCCACCCCTAGTGCTGTGTCTGTCTCATCTTTTCATCGGCACTCCTTTTCTTTCTTCTGCGGCCTGATGCCTGCGGGCTACCGGCACACTACAAGTGTAAATAATAAACATAATGGGTGGACTAGGGACAGTGTTTTGAATGTAATCCTTTCCCAGGTGGGCAACCAGTGTGCATCTCTCCTGCCTTTGGAAATATGATCAGATTTGGAGGGACCAATGGCCGCTCGGAGAGCAAGGGTTGAAAAGGATGCATGTAGTAAAATTGAGGACTTTGTTAAAGGAAGCAAAAGAGTAGGAGTAGGACCAAGAATTAGACTATTGTGCAAAAGTCCAGTTTGCTCAACACAAGAGTAAAGATGAGGGTTATAGTTCAATGGTGTATGAGGTGTGGGCAGATTCTTCCAGTGTTGAGGTGGAGTCTGGCAGCAGTGGCCGTAATAACCTGGTAGGCTTTCAGGTCCCTGACAAAGAGAACCCTACATTTACAATCCATCAGTGAGGGGTGAGGTAGACCGGCAAGACTGAGTGAAGAGTGGGGTTGTTATTGGTGGTAGGGAGAAAGACTAATTCTGTCTGAAGAGTTTAGCATGCATTAATATAGGGACCTCCAATCGCAGATGGTGATTAGGCTGTTGGTTATGCATTTGGAGATTTCAGGGGAAGGAAGGAAGGAAATATCCGAGTATAATCAGCAAAGAGGTGATATTTAAAGCCAAAGGAGGGAATTAGTTTGCCAAGTGAGGAGGTATTTCAGGTAAGGAGAAGTGTGCCCAGGACTGATCCTTTAGGGACACCCATGGGCAGGGGTGTTGATGAAGAGGATTTTGAGTCCCATGAGAAAGAGTGATCAGAGATGGGACAAAACTTAGTCAAGTATGGGGTCCTTCAATCAGAGGAGAGTAAGTTTGAAGGAGGGATGAATTATCCATACAGTGTCATAGGCAGCTAAACGATCTAGAAGAATAAGAAGGGAAGAAAAGCAAGAGTGGGAGGGGGCAGTGACAAGAATTGACAAGATGGATAAGCGGAGTGAGTGTTTGGATCTGAATCCAGATTAGAAGCAAATTAGTTTACCTTGCACTAGTTGACTATGCGATTGAAGACCACCCTCTTGAGGATTTTAGAGTTGAAGGGAAGGAGAGCAATAGGTCTGTAGAACGAGGAAATGTTGGGATCAGCACTTGGTTTGTTCAGAAAAGTAGAACTGTAGCTGTTTTTTAAAGGCTGGGAAGATACCAGTTGATAGAGATGGGTTGAACAAGGTGAAGAGTTGAGCGGAGAGGAAAGGTGCATAGTTCTTAACCTGTGGTGCAAAGGGGTCGATTGGAGTGCGGAATGGATTGCCATAGCAAAGGATGGGTAGCAGCTCGGGAGAGGCAGAAAAGGGGTGAGGGGGAGGGAAAAGGAAGAATAATGTAAGGGGTGGGAGCAAGAAGCATGAAAAACGTGTCTTGTATGTTTAGTGTAGAAGAACAAGTTACTTACCAACTGTTAACGTTCTTTCGATTGGATGTTCCTCCAATGTATTCCTCATCTCAGATGTATTCCATCCAGCTTTAGCTGCTTCGGAAAAAAAATTCGGCAGAGGGTGCTGTGCGTCTGTCATCGAGTCGATGGGTCGTCGAAGGCCTCCGCCGAGGGTGACGTCATCGGGTATACAAGTAGCACGCGAGGCGAGGCGCCCGTTGGCCTCAGTTCTGTTTTTCCCCTCACTCTTGTTCTACTGTGTTGATTGTGCCAGTAGTCCGGTATCAGCCTTGCAAGAGTTGAAGTGGCAATAACCCGGAAGAAATCTACAGAGGCGTAGGCTGGGAGGGCGATGTGGGAATACGTTGGAGGAACATCCAATCGAAAGAACGTTACAGTTGGTAAGTAACTTGTTCTTCGAGTGGATTGTGTCCTCCAACGTATTCCTCATCTTAGATAGACTCCCAAAGCAGTATGGACAATTCTCTGGAGGAGGGAGTAGATTTTTTAATACCCTTAAATAGCTGAATATAGTACTGCTTTACCAAAATTCAGCTCCTTAGACTGGGAAGCATCCAGACTAAAGAATTTTGAAAAAGTATGCAGCGAAGACCAAGTTGCTGCTTTACAAATGGATTTTATGGGAACACCTCTTTGAAGGGCTGTCAAACAAGCAATGCCTCTGGTGAAATGGGCCCTTAAGCCTTCTGGTGGGTCTTTTCCTGCTAATCTGTAGCATTCTGAAATGCAAAGCACAATCCAACGTGATATAGTTTGTTTTGACACCAATTGACCAGATTTCCTTCCGGTGTAGCCAATGAAAAGTTGATTATCCACTCTATGCTTGGAAAGCCTAGAAATATAAAATCTTAGAGCTCTTCTCGGGTCCAACCTGTGCAATCTTTCCTCCTTCTTACTAGGATGAGTTAGAGGGTAGAATGCGGGTAGAAACATTTTCCAATTTAAATGAAAATCATACACAACTTTAGGTAAAAATGAGGGTTTAACCCTTAATACCACTGTCCCTAAGGAACACAGTATAGGGTGGTCCAGAAGACCGTGCCTGCAATTCGCTCACTCTTCTTGCAGATGTTAAAGCAACTAGGAAAGCATATTCCATGTCAGTAATCTTAATGGACAAGTGTGCAAGGGTTCAAAAGGGGCACACATTAAGAATTTTAGAACCCGATTAAGATCCCAAATTGGTACTTGGAAAGGATAAGGAGGAAACACATTGATGAGTCCTTTTAAGAATTGTACTACTAAAGGAATTTTGAAGTAGGAGCATTCTTCAGATGATCGCTTGAAGATGGAAAGCGCTGCAAGATAACCTTTAATGGTCCCAACATTTAGACCTATGTGCTAGGGACAAGAGGAAGGACATTACTTCTGGAATAGAACATAGAAAAGGATTAACATTCTTTTCTCTGCACCAGTTGCAAAACTTTTTCCAACGGCAACGGTATAGAGACTTTGTTGCTGGTCTTCTTGCCGAAAGCAACACCTCCATGACATCATCTGGAAGGTCCCAATCCTTGTATCTTAGCCTTTCAGATACCCAGTGTGAAGGTTGAGAATCTTGACCTCTGGATGGAGAACCTGACCCTCCATTTGTGAGAGAAGGTCCTTTCTCTGAGGAAGACGTACTGGGGGATAGATGGACATGTCTAGAAGGTCTGGGTACCACGTTCTCCTGGTCCAATCCAAGGCTATTAGGATCATGCGGTTTCCGAACCGTCTCAGTCTCCTGATGACCTGAGGTATGACGGGAATAGGAGGGAACGGGTATGATAGTGGGAAGTTCCATTCCACCACAAACACGTCCCCTAGTGATCCTCTTGGGGGAAATTCCCTTGAGCAATACCTTTCGCACTTCCGGTTGATTCCGGTCGCAAATAGGTCTACTTGAGGGGTTCCCCAAAGGGAAAAGATCTCTTGAATGACTTCGTGAGCCAGTTCCTACTCGTGGGACACCATGCTCTGCCTGCTCAGAACGTCTGCCGTCATGTTCTCCTCCCCGGCTAGATGAACTGCCGTTAAGGAGATTCCTTCTTAAATTACCCAATACCAGAGCTGCATTGCCTCGCTGCACAGAGGTAGTGACCCTACACCTCCTCTTTTGTTTAGATAATGCATGGCCACTGTGTTGTCTGTTATTATCAAGACATTTTTTCCTCTGACAGATGGTAGAAAAGTCTTCAGCGCTAGTCTGATTGCTCTCAGGTCTAAAAGGTTGATGTATAGTTTGAACTCCGATGGAGACCACCGACTGCTGATTGTCAGATTGTTGGCATGAGCTCCCCAAAGGCATCCGTCACTACTGTAATCTCCGCCCATGGTTGCCAAAAATCTTTTAGGATATTCTCTTTGCAAGTCCACCACAGAAGATCCTGCCGAACTTTGTCCGGAATCTGGGGAAAAAACGTCATTTGACCCGAGAACTGGGACCATTGAGTCTTTAGAGCCCATTGAAGGGATCTCATCCTCAGGCGTGCCTCTGGCACTAGGAAGATGCAAGATGCCATGAGTAACCTTAAGGAGTCGTAAGCCTGGAGATTTTGGGCATTTTGGAATTTGGAAAACATCTGAAGAATGTCTTCAGCCCTCGACTTGGGAGGCAAGCTCTTTCCCAAGGATGTGTCTAATACAGCTCCTATGTACTGGAGCTGTTGGGAAGGTGTCATTTGTGACTTCTTGAAATTGAGGGAGAAGCCAAGTTTGTGGAGGAAGTGGCAGGTGTCTTTCATATGATCCAGTGCTTGTTCGGCAGAACGTGCCCTGATCAACCAATCGTCCAGGTAGGGGTAGACGTGAATCCGCCCCCTCTCCTGAGGTGCGCTGCCACCACTACCATTAACTCGGTGAAGACCCTTGTAGCAGAGGTCAATCCGAATAGCAGGACTCGAAACTGATGGTGTGAGTCGCCAACTACGAACCTCAGGTATTTTCTGTGCTTGAGATGAATTGGCACATGAAAATAGGCATCCTGGAGGTCCAATGACACCAACCAATACTGAAGTTGAAGGGCTTGAAGGATCTGAGAAAGAGTAACTATCTTGAACTTGTCCTTCCTGAGGAACTTGTTCAAGTTTCTGAAGTCCAAGATGGGTCTCAGTCCTCCGTCCTTTTTGGGAATCAAAAAATACGGGGAGTACCATCCCTTGTTCCTCTCTGCTACAGGTACTGGCTCTATAGCACCTTTCTCCAGCAGGGTTAGAACTTCCTGCTGTAGGAGCGGGTCTGAAAACTTCAAAGGGTGTCTGACTGGTGTATTGTTTTGAGGTTGCGTTAGAAAAGGAAGGCAGTAACCATGGGCTATTATTTATAGAGCCCAAACATCTGAAGTAATGGCTCGCCATTCTTGCAGATGCTGCAACAGCCTGCCTCCCACAGGTGTTTTGTGATACAAGTCCTCAAAGTGGTGTTGTGGCGGTTGCTGCGGCCACTGATGGCAAAGAGGCTGCAGCTGGAGCTGGCTTCGCACGTTTTCCTCGTCCACCACGAGTGGCTTTTCTCTGGCCCCTTTGATTGCCCATTCCTCTCGCCGCTCCATATGAGGAGTAGTAACGATAGGATGGTCCCCTCCAAGATTATCCTGACGCACGAAAAGGCTGAGGTTGTCTAATAGCAGCTCCTAAAGACTTGGTAGCTGCATTTGAGGTCTGCAACCTCTCAAGGCTCTCGTCTGCCTTGCTGACAAAAAGGTGAGACCCGTCAAAGGGCATGTTCAGTAGGCGAGTCTGTACGCCTGGTGCGAAACCAGACTTCCGTAACCACGCAAATCTGCGTATTACCATGCTAGTACCCATGGACCTGCTCACACTATCAGCAGTGTCCAATCCAGATTGAAGGGATTCCGGCATGGCCTCCTTTCCATCTCTAACAATGGCTAGTAATCCTTCCCTTTCATCCCCTTCTGGTATGTGCTCCGCCGCCATTGCATTGCACTCCCACAGAGTGCATGAAAACTTTGCCAAGGAACATGTGGAGTTGGCTGATTTTAACGCCATACTCCCAGCTGAAAATACCTTGCGTGCCCAGCCATCCACACGCTCATCGTCCCTGTCCGGAGGGATAGAAGGGTACGCCATTTTATTTGAAATTGTGGCTGCCTGGACCACCGGACTCTCTGGAGTGGCATGTTAAGACTGATAGCCGGGGTCGCTATTGGCAGGGCTGTATTTTGAAGTAAGGGATTTATTCACTGGAGCAATAGAATCCGGAGTCTCCCAATTTTTGGCCACCCTATTTTGCAAGGCTACATGGAAGGGTAAGATTGGATCTTCGGTGGCACCTTGGCTCAATATATCGGTAAAATCATCCTGGATGAATTGGGTTGGTGGTCTATTCCATCCTAAATAATCGACCACTTTTGTCATTAGTTGACGGTATGAGGGGCTGGCATGCTCTCCTGGTTCTGGCCTGCCAAAATCTGTTTCAGGAGATGCATCAATGCCACTTGCATTATGTAAGGATTCCACCAGGTCCCTCATCCTGCTTTCTTCATAAATCAGGCATTCTGGGACATTTGGGGTACCATATTCCAGTCCAAAGGGTACATTCTCTTCATCAGATCTCTCCTGTTCCTCAAAAATTGAGGTCAGGGACTTGAAAAATTCCTTTCTAGGAAGAGGTTTAAAAACCTTTTCTGGGAGAGGTGGGAGAGTTGTGTAGTGGAGCCTGAAGGCATTACAGGCTTTGCAGCCTTCTCTTTTCCTTTTTCTGGCTGAGTTGGTTAAACTGGAGCCTTTGGAACTTTTGGCGCTGAGGGCTTCGGGATCGACGTTGACAAAGGCGTTGATGGCGCTGACGGAATAGTGAAGGCGCTCTTCGAACATTTGCCCTTCATGGTGCTTTGGGTTTCGGATGGCATCGGTGACCTTGAGCGGTCGACTTGACTCTAGCGGTCTTTCTGGCTCGGCGTCCTGAAGGTTCTCGATCCTTCCTTCTTCGATCACCTGGGCTCGAGGTTGCGCGAGTGTCGGAGTGATGACGCTCCCGGTCGGCTTCCGAAGAAGGCACGGAACGAGGCTTCGCTTTTTCGAACACCTCCATTATTTTAACTCTGAATGCTTCCCACTCTTTGGAGGAAGAATGTTTTGTGGGGCATTTCATTCTTTTTGGGGATTCATCCGAGGATGTAGTGGAGGGGGACCTGTGGCGTATTTCCTTCGATTTTTTTGTCTAAGACGAGCGATGGTAACGGGACCTCGATTCAACGCTAGAGGCTTTCAGGTCGGATTTACGACCTACCTGTAATTTTCCCTTCCTCTCTCGCAAGGCCTTCCCCTTCATCGCCTGACACTTTGTACAGGCCTCCATGTCGTGGCCTTCCCCGAGACACCACAGACATTCTCGGTGTGGGTCCCTGATAGACATTCTCGAACTGCAAGATTTACACTTTTGGAAACCCGATCACGGCGTCGCAGTCGGCGTCGATGACATATCGATATATATCAGTAATATTCACTGCGTTACAGTAATTCAAGGCGCGCCGAATCTCCGAAGCAATATGTACCGCGGAAAAACAGAACAGAGGCCAACGGGTGCCGCGTGTGCTACTTGTATACCCGATGACGTCACCCTTGACGGAGGCCTTCGAGGGACCATCGACTCGACGACATCGACGCATGGCGCCCTCTGCTGAAATTTTTTTGCCGAAGCAGCTAAAGCTGGTTGGGATACATCTAAGATGAGGAATACGTTGGAGGACACAATCCACTTGAAATGGAAGTTACTCACCGTAGTGACTAGAGCACTCAGTCCATAGTCCCCTTTACTCCATCCTTGCGGGCGTCCCCCATCATGGGGACGGTACTGAAAACTTTGGGAGCGAAGAATTGAGCTTCCCTTTAAATTTAGTATAGCACACAGGGGCGCTGCCCTGGGTGTGGGCACCCTCCCCACCCCCTTGCCTTCCGACACCTCACCTCAGTCCCCTTTTTAACACATTGGCCGCTTAGATACCTGGGTACATTTCATAAATTAGCCCCTTGCATACTAGTGGCGGCTGGTGGGCTGGACATATAGAGGAAAGGGGACTATGGACTATGAGTACTCTAGTCACTACAGTGAGTAAGACTTGTATTAGCATGTTTTAGCAAAATGGCATGTGCTTAAATGCCAAAAAAAACAGAGATGCTGCTTCTCCCTGGCTGTTCAACCAATACCTGACACTACTTGCCCATCGCATTGGCGCGCTCTGCCCCAACTTCCAGTGCTATGCGGATGACACTCCACTCATTTTCAGTCTACCCTCAGCCACCTCTTCTCCCTCTCTCATCTCGGACTGCCTGTCCGCCATCCAGGAGTGGTGTGCCGCCAATGATCTCTGCTTGAAAGCCAGCAAGAGTGAGATTCTCCTCATCGGCACACCCACACCCTCCTTTCCCATCACTCGCTGGCCGGCCTCTCTTAGGCCCTATACCTGCTCTCACCTGTGAGGCTAAAAACCTCGAGTCATCTTCGACTCCACACTCTCCTTCTCTCCTCACATCTCGGATATCTCTAAGAAGTCAAACTACCAGCTGCACCTCCTCAGAGGTATTCTTCCTTTCCTATCTTTCCCCCAGAAGCTCAATGTCTCCAGAGCTCTGGTTCTCTCTAGGATACACTATTGCAACATCCTCTTTCTAAATCTGCCTGCTTCTACTCTCCACCCTCTGCAGCTACTTCAGAACCAGGCTGCGAGACTTGTCCTTGGCTTCAAGCCCAGGGATCATATCTCTCCAGGACTGAAATCTCTGCACTGGCTCTCAGTGGCTGCGAGGATTAAGTTCAAAACCCTCTGCATCATCCACAGGGCCTTCTGGCACCAGGGGCTTCAATACTTTCAACTCTCTTCCTAAATATTTTCCTTCTTAAGCCCTTCGCTCATCCACCTCCAACTCCCTCAGGGTCAGTCGCTTCTCCAAGCAACGAGTTGGTGGTAGATCACCTTCTTCGGCCGGGGCCTCCGTATGCAACAGCCTCCCTGCCCCCCTGAAACTTGAGAACCATCTCCGGTTCAGGAAGCACCTCAAAACCTTTCTCTTTGCTTCTGCTTTTTCTCCTTCTCTCCCCTGCTAATTTCCTAGCTTATACTGAAACTGCACTGGTTTACCTGGCCACCCTCTGATCTCAGGCTGAGGTTCCCCCCCCCCCTCCGCCAGTCACACACCTGCACTACCTTCCTGGAAACCCCTGCACTTGGGGACTGTTCTCTGTATCCCTACAGTCCTACCACGAGCACTTGACACCTGATGCCTGCACTTACCCTTCTCCCTTGCACTTGCCACTAGCTGGCCGTACTTTATTTTGATATTTATTCTATTATCCCATGTATTGCACTGTCCCCTTACACTCCCCCCCCTGCACTTTCCCCTTCTCCCTTCCCATGCACTTGCGTGGTCTGAATGACACTTAGTCAGGATCGTTGTCCATCTTCCCTCCGTTCCCCCTCCCTTGCCTCGTCGCGCCTTGAAACACTTGTGTATAGGCATGTTATAAATGCCTTATAATTTATCATATAATTACTCACCGTAATAGCATTTCTGATGATTGTATCTGCTTAGATTCACATGCTGTGCATATAGTACAACATCTAGTGGAAATCATGGAGTTTTGCATCTTTCTTCCGAAGATCGAAAGGGACGTCGACATGGGCGCGACTAACACTATCCCTAACGTGACGTGTAGTGTACCCAAAATCCCTCACGCGTCAAGGTCCCACCGGTTATTTTTTTCTGCCGTGAGGGAGCATTATAGACTGCGTGAGAGAGTACAAAAGAGAGAAGGTGTAACAAGCCTACGTTCCTTCTACTCCACAAAGGGCGGAAGGGTGGGCGCATGGGAATCTAAGCAGATACAATCATCAGAAATGCTATTACGGTGAGTAACGAATGTCTTCTGATGCTTGGAAATCTGCTTAGAATCAGATGCTGTGCATAGACTAGCGAGCAGTACCCAGAGATGATGGGATGTGAGAAGGAACAGTAGCAAAGAGATATTTTAGCACCACTTGTCCCACCTGAGAATCGGACCTAGAGGGTGTATACAGGTAGTAGAGTTGTGTAAAGGTGTGTACAGAACTCCAGGTTGCTGCTTTGCAAATGGAATCTAGAGAACATTTGCAATGAATGCTATGAAAGCCCCTCTGCCCCAAGTAGAGCATGCTCTAGACGTGAAGAGTAGATCGCTCTTGGCAAGAGTGCAACACAGTGTGATGCAGTTCACCATCCACTTTGAGATAGCTGAATTAGAGACAGGGTCCCATTCTCTACCAGCTGCCACGGAGACCAATAACTGGTTTGTTTTTCTTAGTGGCGTTGTCTTTTTCAGATAGTAGATAACTGCTCTCCTTACATCCAGTGTGTGGGGGCTTCTTTCCACCACGTTAATGGGGTTCTGGAAAAAGGTGGTTAGTTCTATGAATTGGTTTACAGGGAACTTTGAAATAAATGTGGGCGCAAAGCGAGGGTGTGTACGCAAAACAACCTTGTCTTTATGAATCGTGACGAACGGGTCCTGAACTGAAAGGGCCTGCAGTTCACCAACTCTCCTTATGGAGATGATCGCCACCAGAAAGGCGGTCTTGAACGTGAGTGCTTTAAGGCTAGCCTTTACATGGGTTCAAAGGGAGGTCCCATTAGTCTGGTAAGACAACGTTTAGGTCACACACGGGAGCTAGGTTGGAAATAGGGTGCTGAAGTCTTTTACCACTTCCATAAAGGCTTTCATTACAGGAGTTTTCCACAATGAAATTTGCTATGGGGCGTGGTGTACGGCGAAAGCGTGGCTAAGTGGACTGTAAGAGAATTGAAAACCAGTCCTGAATCTAACAGGTGGGTTAGGTAAAGGACGGTATCTTTAGGTGATCAATCAATAGGATTGACGCCCTTGACATTACACCAGATAAAGCGCTTCCATTTGCTGGAGTAGCAATGTCTGGTGGTAGGTTTCTGTGCCTCTCCAAGTATGTTCATGCATCTATGAGGGAGCTGCTAAATTGTGAGGGCATGGGTGTAGCGTTTCTCCCTGATCTTGAGAAAGCATGTTGTACGGGCACGGCAGCTTGCTGGGAGAGGAGATTGACATTGCCATGAGATGGGAACCCCAAGATTTGCGGGCCCACATGAGTGCCACCAGGATTATTGTGACTGGTTCTTGGTGCATCTTGTGAACTATTCTGTTGAGCAGGGGAATCGGGGGGAGGCAGAGGGGGTAGGGGCATAGACAAATATCCCGGACCATGTTATCCAAAGACCGTTCCCCTTAGAGTGGTTCTGTGGGTACCTGGAGGTTTAATCTGGGCATTGGGCGTTCTCCAGAGTGGCGAATAAGTCAATCTCTGGGAAGCCCCATTCTGTGAAGACGCGGAGTAAAATGTCATCCTGTAGCCGCCACTCGTGCTCTACGGGTAGGGGGGGTATCTGCCGAGTACGTCTGCCAGAAGGTTGTTTCTCCCTGGAACATGTTGCGAAAGAAGGAACATGTGTTTGAGTGCCCACTTCCAAATGTTCTGGGACAGTTTGGACAGCCCTAGAGAGTGAGTGCCAGACTGTCTGTTTAAATAGTACATGGCTGCAGTACTGTCTGTGAGGACTAGAACATTTTTCCCCTGGAGGTGTGTTTGGAAGGCCTTTCGGGTCTTGAACACTGCTAGTAGTCTGCTAGTAGTTCCAACAGGTTGATGTGATTGGATGCTACTGCTGGAGACCACACGCTGTTCACCATCTGCTGAAGGAGGTGAGCTGAAGACCACCCTGCACTAGGCCCACTGAACATCACTGTAACTTGCCAGTAGTATGGTGTTATTTGCAATCCTTGTGGAGTAGGCCGCAGAGGTGGTGACCCGCTTGCCCAGGGCATAAAGCTTCTTGCAGTCTTTGTCCAGAGGAGATTCTGCTGAGGACAGAGGTACCCCCGCCCCACAGGTGACGACTCTCTTTGTGGAGGGGTAGCAGGGGTATCCAGACAGATGGCGTCTGAGTCGACAGTATGCAGTGTAGGCCAAGGACCCGGATCCTCCGCCTTGTCCAAGTCTGGGTCCTGATGAGCTGTGTCCCGATCAAAAGGGTTATCCCTCTTCATAAGACTCCTGGGTTGAATCATCTGGGACCTGCAAGATGTCTTCTTGGTGTCCCTGTGCAGGGGTGGGGAGTCTCTGCAATTTGGAGGGGATGGGGCAAGAGTCCACTTCCCTAGGTCTCTTGGGTAAAATACACCGGTCTGAAAAGTCAATGAAATGGGACATTTTAGCCTTGTATTGCTCAAACCTTTCCCTAGCCCGTAGAGAAGAAGCAGAATATGAGGAGGAAAGGGTTCCTCAAAAGTGGGAGACTTTCCTAATAAGGCCTTGGAGAGGGGCTGGGTGGCTTCTGAATAGTCCTCTCGATGAGAGGAGGTACCCTTGTACTCCTTGGCAGCCGAAATTCTCTCTGAAAGGCTTTCGCAAAGTTTTGGTGGCAGTATAAAGGGTTGTGCGCCCTTGGATGGCAGGTTGGCAACAGGATTTTTTAAAGTAAACGCCCGTTCCCGAAGGATGCCCAGTCGCATGCCACGAATGCGGTTGCGTGGAGGGCGCCAAACTGCAATTTTGGCAGGTGCCGCTGAAACCTTCGACGGTCCTGTGGGAGTTCAGCACTTCTTCGACAACTCCAAAGATGCCTTAGAGGTTGTGTGCTTGTGTCCACGTGGTGCGTGGCTGCCCTTGTTACTGTGGTGTGATTTCCCCATAACAGTGCCAGTGGCCTCTCTATCAGGGCCGGGGACAGGCATCTGGGACCACATAAGCTCGGCTGAGTGGTTGATGGTTTCCAAATAGGAGTCACGGCTGCCGAAAGAATCCTGGTCGTCCGAGGCAATGGTGTTGATGGGGGAAAATGCCTTCGGCCTGCATAGCGTATGCCGCCCACCGTTTAGTCCACCTGTCTTTCAACGTTTTTGGCCAAAAGAGTTTACAGGCCTTGCATGAGCGCTTGTCGTGGTCGTGAGGAAGACACCGATTGCATCAACGATGGGTGTCCATCCAAGGAAACTTGCCGTTACACGACGGGCAAAATTTAAAGGGAGTCCTCTCCATAACAGAGGGTAGCGGCAGCCAGAACAAGAAGAGAAAGAGAGGGGTGAAGGAAATACATTCTCAGAGAGGAATAAAACCCAGGTCCCCACTCCCCCTACTGTAAGGGCCTGGCCGAAGGGTCAAGGCCACGTGGTCGATATTCGAGCAATTGAACAGTCGGCAGCAGGAAACCCACGAAGCAGTCGTCAAAGTGACCAGACGACCGTAGGCCGTGGAAATAAACTTTAGCAATATAAACTCACACGAGCTCTGCATAAGCGACCAACTAGGTTGGCGGAAAAAAACAATGTGGTGGGACCTCGATGAGTGTGTGATTTTGGGTACACTATACGTCACGTTAGGTTAGATATAGTGTTACAGTCATGCCCATGTCGACGTCCCTTTCAATCGTCAAAAGGAAGATGCAATACTCTGCGATTTCCACTAGATGTCGGATTATACGCACAGCATGCGATTCTAAGCAGATTCACAAGCATCAGAACTTTAATCATATGTCCCGTCCCCTTTCCTCCATCCTTGTGGGTGGTTCCACCGAACAAGACCATACAGTGGAGCTGTGACAACCTGCCTCAAACCTAGGATGAAGCAAAAAGGTTCTTCTGAACCGCCTGACCTACCTCTGCATCCTGCCTGGATCTGGTATCCTGGGAATAGTGCTTGCAGACGGAGTGGCCCAAGTAGCCTCCTTGCTGGTGACATCCCAGGAAGCATGCCTCTGAAACGCGACGGCTGTGGACTTACCCCTGACCGCATGGGCATGAAACACCTCAGGAATGGGTTTGCCCATGGCTGTATACGCCTCTGAGATGGCCCAGACCATCCAACGAGCGATAAAAGCTTAGGAAGCCTAGGTGCCGGGAGACGAGCCCCCGAAATTAACGAACAATGCCTCTGATTTCCTGAAGGAGTTTGTCTGGGAAAGATGAACTTGAGGACTCGAGGTCCAAGGAATGCAGGGCCCTTTCAGCCTCCGACTGCCGGAAGAACACTGGCAGGCAGATTTCCAGATTCAACTGGAATTGAGAGACCACCTTGGGCAAAAAAGTGGATGAGTGTGCAAGACCACCTTCTCATTATGCAACGTAGTGAAGGGTTCGCACAATGACAACGCCTTTATAAGGACAATTTTTCTGTTGGAGGATAGCTCAGGGGAAACTTGCTCGCCTTGGAAGCAAGATGACACGGAGCAACACAGGTTCGAGCCCCAGGTCCAAACTTAGAAACCTCTGGGTATTAAGGGCGTTATAAATAACCTATCATATCACTAAGGGCTTAATAAAACCATTCAACTAAGACAGTACAAAACTCCACTCTTAGTATAAGGTTGTAACACCCGAGTACTTGGTAGCGTAGACAGAGCATCCAGGCTTATCTTGGGAGGGAGCGAGGGCTGTAGGAAGGTACAAAGAACCTGTAGCATACAAACGGTTCAAAAGAAACACTAACATCCAGAAGTATTAAACAAAATAAAGGTTTATTATAAATACAAATAGGCCAAGGTAAATATTGGTGGGGAAGTACTTCAACACAATGTTAAAAAGGTACACAGATCAAAGCACAGACCTTACTCAGAATCCCTAATAGCATTTCTAGGCCAGTCAGACCTAATCATACACATTTAGAATAGAGCACACCTATTCAGGGGGAGTAAAACCAGAAGTTGCTTTTTGATTACTTACAGTAATTCAAGTGTAGTAGACCCTGTCAGTTATGCAGTGACACTCATTTCAGTAATCACATAGCAAACCAAACATGTTACCAGGATACTTTTCTGAATAGTAGACCACAAATTCATGGAACAATATAAACCTATAACTACATTCAAGATAACCCTCAGTTATACTAGGTAGTAAGACCTAATGTTGAAATAAACTATTACAGTTGCTTTTCCGATCAGTGGAACACGGATTGAAGTAAACAATAACTCTCCAACTTATTTTAGGATGGCACAAGGCAGACCAAGGTTAGTAAAACTACACTTATTAAGAATTGCACGCAGCTATTCAAGTTAAGTAAAACCCAAGGCAGACTTTTTCTAGACAGGCTATTGTGAGAAAACAGAGGGTGGTTTCACATATAGAACCCAGGGTTTCTTTGTTCAGGTGGCCACGGAACAGCCATCGCCTTTGGAAGCAGACCCTGGGGGTGGACCAGTGCGAGAGGATCACCTGGACAGAGGGTTCTTGAGGACTGTTGGAGGAATGCCCTCAGGTGAGATGCGGTATCCCCCACCCCTTTTGTCAGACACTCCCCTACCCGATATTCCCTCTGTCTTTGGAGGATATTGTCAGCAGAATCCTGTTGTACCCCAACTCTTTAACTTTGAAAAGGGAAAGAGAAAACAGCATGTGAAATCCAACCATCTTTTGACCCTTACAAGTAACCTAGTCCCCCCTCTTCTAAACCCAGAGGCCATTTAATAAATCACTCCTTTTCTGATGTGTCCATACACAAGCAATCTATCGCCATGACAGGAAACTACAACCCCCATAATGCCCTTGCCCCACTCAGTTACCCATGTACAGCAACTAAAAAGAATACCTCTAATATGCAATGGCCCTGCTCCACTGAGACCAAGCAGGGTCAATCGCTCAATTACAATCACACCCATTCTGCCTTTGAAGGACAATTTTTCCATCACAACTCCCCCTCCCCAGTTACGAAAATAACTAAAAAGAGGAGGCGACTAAGAACAATAAAGATTACTCAAAACCACACTGAGTGACAGAAGACAGACTGCGCCATAGCAATACTTGACTGTCCCACTGATAGAGCCAGGCAAGGACAAGCAGACCCAGCCCTTGAACTCACACCTGCAGCCTGTTAAAGAAACCCAGGTGTATAAAAGGTGGAGTTCCTGACAAAACAGAGCAGCAGTTGGGAGAACTGAAGGGAGGCTGCATCGTTAAATCCAGCAGGGGATCCCTTCTCAATCCCAGTCCCACTTGCTACTTGGGCCAAGGAAAAGCGAGATGCTGGAACCATGACCCCAGTGTGGCTGGAGCCTTGCAGAATGGAGAGAGACAAAAAGCAAGGAGAGTTGCTCGCAGCAGGCCAGTGCACCTTTCCCTGGGTGGATGTTGATCCCCAGGGAGACAGAGGGGTGGGTGGCGAGACCCTGACCTCACACCTGAGAGCAGCAAGTCTTTTCCGACAGCATCGCATGGCCGGTGAGTTTTTGAGTGAGGGGAAACCCAGCACGTGTTTGAAGCTTAAGCGGGAACCTGTCAGAAATATATGAACTTTTCTTGTGAGCATGAAATCCACTATTGAACCATAAGGAAAGGTGCATTATGGCAAATGTAGTGGAAATACAACCTCAAAGACATCTGCACATTGCCCATCACGTGTGAACTGTGGAATGCTACAGAGCAACAGAGTGGTCCGGCATAGTGAAAGTGCCCAATCGGAGGTCTCCGTTTAGACAAACATTTAAGACCGAGAAACTGTGAATAGACGGGATTGGAAGTTTTGGGGAAGGAAACCCCTACCAGTGTTATGATTGCGAGGTCTGAGCCCGGGTGAGAGAGACCTGTAAAATACCATTGTGTTTAAAGGGTCTGAGCCCGATCGAGGAAGACCCATTATGAACTGTGAACCTGAGCCTTGAGAACTTTGAGATCCTGAAGAGAAAGAACTTTGTTTTGTGTGTGTCCAAGCATTCTGCGAATGAGAGACTGTTTTGGAAAGAGACTTTGTAGCGGAAGGCCCTAGCTTATGTCCCGAACTACATCCTCGAGCCGAAGAAACCAGAGTGTGTTCAAAAGCCTGAGTGTGCCCCCCTCTTGTTCCGTGCTGAAAACGTGGGGAAGGGAACCCCACTGTTCAGTCATCCTAATACACACTTTCTTGAACACCGTTTTCTTTTTCATACACCTTTTTCCGCACACATTTGTTACAGCCTAAGGCTTGGGACTATTTTTGTTTAGTATAGTCCATGGTAATTTGACAAGAAACTAGGACTGTTTTATCTATTCTTGATGGCTACGCTTACTCCCATCCTTACATATATGGCTAGACGTCTACGTGCCAGATGTAGGCAGGTTGCGATAGGGTTCAGTTGCGGGAAAAGTCACAGTTCCGGAAGAAGTCTCTTCAAAACAAATAAGTAGTTCACTTTGGAGTTAGTTAGGGTATAGGGACTTCAGAGAAGACACCCTAGAGGGATTCCAGCAATGGGCCTGAGAGAACTGATTGGGGGGAGTTTCTATCACATGAATCACTGACAAATCTGCACAGGAATCACAAAAGGCTTAAGCTAAGTAATACCCAAGTCAACGCAGTACATCAGCACAGAAGAAGAGTTTGCAGCAGGACGTCTTCAGGATCTGCTGCCAAAAAACCTGGACGATGAATTCCTTGTTGACTGAAGAGAGGACACTGGAAGGGATTTTGTAGCAGGGATCAACGGGGAATGCACCAGGCAAGAGTTTCCTCATGGCTGGATGCAGTTCTGTGGTTTTGGCACCCTTTTCAGGAGCTAAGAGAAGACTTAATATATGGTTTTTCATCACTAATCTGGTCCAGCTCTCTGGCGAGTGGTCTTAAAGGACTCAAATCATGTCTCCGGAGGTTCAGAAGGATGCCACCCAAGGTTCAGCACGATTCGGAAGACTGTGCACCGCGTAATGGCTTGAGGTCCCAGAGTATTGCAGCCTGGAAAGTTCAGAGCACTCCAAGGGATGGCTCCAAATGTCTTCTTGTGTCTAGTGGTTCTCACCAAGCTCTGGGTCGGGGTCGTCCTTTTTGGGATCTCCAGGTCGCTTGGAAGGAAGGGTAACATCAGGCTCCGTTTACACAGTATTCTCTCCGGTCGCTGGAAATCTCTACGGCTGTCGTTCCCTCATATTCTTCGGTTTCAGTTCCAATGGTCGACTTGTCAGCAGCTTCCAGTTTTGAAGTTTTTATCAGGAACTACAGCACAACATCTGCATTCTCTCCCTGCATTTTACAGCAAGGGGCGGTCTGGCTGTCCATTCGGGAAAATCAGCCCCTACTGGGAGTTGGTTACTTTCAGGCAAGGTGTAAAACAAAAGGCTGCAGAGTTTTGGACTCCTCCCTTGCTTCCTGCCTTCTCAGACTGTGGAGCCTGGGCAGGGAAACCAAAGCACTCCTCCCGAAGTCAAAACTTCCACTGAGGTTGTTCCTGTCTAGAAAGAGAGGGGAAGACCTCAGAAACAGCAAGCGCACATGAAACAGCAGAAAAAGAAGGAACCCACCATTTTAGAAAAATGGTGGTCCTTCTGAGCATTACCGAAGCTGAATTAATTAAATTCATAAAGGTAAAAACTCTGCCACCAGACAGTCGTGTAAAACTCGCAATTCTAACAAAATGTTACCAGCTAAGTAAGAAGAACAAGTTACTTGCCCATGGTAACATTGTTGCGACTGGATGTTCCTCCCACATATTCCTCATCTTATGATATTTCCATATCTAGCTTCAGAAATGATTTCCAGCAGAGGGTGCTGTGCATCGGTGCCTGTTGTCTCGTTGTCCCTCGGATGCCTCCGTCGTCATGTCAACGTCATCAATGGTATAAAGCACGTGCAGCGACCGTTGGCTTCAGTTCCATTTTCAACGTGTATAGGATATCCTACACCGGACAGTTACTCCTCCTGAAAGAGTGAAGGCTGCAATCACATGGAAAATTCTACTGCGGGGCAAGTTGGGAGGGGCGATTAGGAATAACGTGGGAGGAACATCCAGTCAGAACAATGTTACCATGGGTAAGTAACTTGTTCTTCGAATGGATTGTGTCCTCCCAGTAATTCCTCATCTTATGATAAACTCCCAAAGAAGTATGAATTCTTGGAGGAGGGAGTCAGAATGTTTAGACTCATGATTATTAGGAGTTCCTATATAGGTCTGTGTGCACAGAATGTACCACTGCCTTTCCAAAAAAAACTTCCCAGCTTGAGGAAGAGTCCAGATTATAGTGTTTGGTAAAAATGTGTACGTATGACCATGTGGCTGCCACACAAATATCTTTAATCGGAACACTCCTGCAGATGAGGTAGCCATGCCCCTGGTCAAATGAGCTCCAAGACTCTCTGGAGGATCCTTTCCCGCCAATCTGTAGCATTATGATATTCCCAACATGACCCAACTTGATAAAGTTTGTTTTTCGAAATTGCCATACCAAACTTGTGGCCGTGTAGCCTACAAAAAGCTGTTCATTTTGTCTTATTTTAGACATCCTGGAGATGTAGCAACTTAGTGCACGCCTTGGATCAAGCCTGTGTAACCTCTCGCTTCCTTTCTAGGATGAAGAGGAGGATAAAATGAAGGTAACATAATGTTATGAGTTAAATGGAACTCAGGCGCAATCTTGGGTAAGAAGGTAGATTTAACCTTGTCCTCATAGAAGATTGTATAGGAGGCTTGCAGCACAATGCCTGAAGTTCACTCACTCTTCGGGCTGATGTGTTGGCCCCTAAAAGGATGGTCTTTAAAGTTAATAACCTTAAAGGACAGGAATGGATAGGCTCAAAAGGAGCACACAGACATTTCAACACCAAGTTGTGGGTCCCAAATTGGGACTTGAAATGGGACCAGAGGAAATGTATTTGTCAGTCCTTTTAAGAATTGTATCACAAGCGGGATCTTGAAGAAAGATACCTCTTCAGAGGAGCGCTAAAAAATGTAAAGCGCTGATAGATAGCCCTTAATTGTATCAACCTAGAGCCCCAGATTGGGCAGGTGTAATAAGAAGGATCACACCATAGGCGTACTGCATGTAAAAGGATCCTCATTCTTATCCCTGCACCAGCTGCAGAATTTGTTGCTGGCCTTCTGGCCGAATGCAAATTCTCCATTACGTCGTCCGGGAGGTTCCAAATCCTTGTATCTCAACCTCTCAGAAACCATGCGTGAAGGTTGATAGTCTTGACCTCTGGATGGAGAGAGAGAGAAAGAGTGGGAAAGAGAGAGACTCTTTGTATAAGACATGTCCAGAAGGTCCTGGCACCACGTCCTCCTGGCCCAATCCAGAGCAATCAGGATCCTGAATTTCCCGAACCTCCTCAACCTCCTGATGACTTGAGGAATGACGGGGACTGGATGAAACGCGTACAGGAGTGGAGACTCCCAGTCCACTATGAAAACGTCCCCTGGAGCTCCACTTTGGGGAAATTCCCTTGAGCAGTACTGAACGCACTTCCGGTTGACACCGCTCGTGAACACTTGAGGGGTTCCCCAAAGAATGAAGATCTCATGAAGGATTTCCTGAGCTAGTTCCCACTCATGGGAGACTGCGCTCTGCCTGCTCAGAGCGTCCTCCGCCGTGTTCTCCACTCTGGCTAGGTGAACTGCCGATAGGGAAAATCCTTCTTGAATTGGCCAGTACCATAGCTGCATTGCCTCTCTGCACAGTGGTAGTGACCCTACACTATTTCTCTTGTTGAGGTAGTACATGACCACTGTGTTCCCGTCATTATCAGGACATTCTTCCCTGCACAAAGGGCAGAAAGGCCTTCAGCGCTAGTCGGATTGCCCTCAGCTCCAAAAGGTTGATATGTAGTTTGGACTCTGATGGAGACCAATGACCGTTGATTATCAGATCATTGGTATGGCCTCCCCACCATGTGAGTGAAGCGCCCGTTACTACCATTATCTCCGGCCATGGCTGACAAAAGGGTTCTCCCTCCAGAATGTTGTCCTTGCACGCCTACCACAGTGGATCCTGTGCGACCCTGCTTGGAACCTGAAGGAGATCTGACATTGTGCCTGAGAATTGAGACCATTGAGTGCTGAGAGCCCACTGGAGAGATCTCCTTCTCAGGCATGCCTCTGGCACCAGAAAAATGCAGGATGCCATGAGGCAGAGCAACCTCAAAGTCGAAGGCCGCGAGACGATGGGAGCTTTGGAATTTGGTGACCATCTTCAGAATGTATTGAGCCCTCCCTACTGGTGGCAAAGCTTTTCTCAGTGATGCATCTAGGACTGTCCCAATGAATTGGGAGTCTTGGAGATGCTCTCATGTGAGACTTCTTGAAGTTGAGGGTGAAGCCCAGTCTCTGGACAGAATGACAGGTGGAGCTGAGATGTTCCAGGGCCTGTTCAGGGGATCTGGCTCTGATCTGCCAATTGTCCAGGTAGGGGTAGACGTGAATCCCCCCCTCTCCTGAGTCTCGCTGCCTCCACCACCACCATCAACTTGGTGAAAACCCTTGGTGCATAGGTTCTCACCACTTGTCAAACAAATGGCAGAACTCAAAACCGATAATGAGAACCGCCAACGGCGAACCTCAGGTACCATCTGCCCTTGTGATGGATAAGAACATAAAAGTAAGCGTCCTGAAAGTCCAATGATAACATCCAGTTCTGAAGAAGGAGAGCCTGAAGGATAGGAGAAAGGGCACCCATCTTTAACTTGTCCTTCCTGAGGAATTTGTTTAAGTCTCTTTAAGACTTCTCCTCACCTGTATTTTCGTTTAAGTCTCTTAAGTCCAAAATGGGTCTCAATCCTCTGTCCTTCTTGGAAATTAGAAAGTACGGGGTGTACCAACCCTCGTTTCTCCCCACTACAGGTACTGGTTCTATAGCACCTTTCTCTATCTAGCAGTATCAAGATTTCCTGCACAAGAAGCAGATCTGGAACTTTGAAAGAGCTGGTCCCCGGTGGATGACTGAGGCTTTTTTTTTTTTTAGAAAGGAAAGGCAGTTACCCTTGGTAACTGTTTCCAATGCCTATGCATCTGAAGTAATGCCTTGCCCTTCTTTCAAATGCATCGAGTCTGCCTCCCCTGGGGTAATGTGAACTAAGGCCTCAGAGAGGTTTTGGGGCAGCTGTAGCAGTGGCCGATGGTAAAGTAGGAGCTGCCTGGACGGCCTTAGTACCTCTTCCCCATCCACCAGAGGGGAATCTATTTTGACCTCTTTGATTGGACAGTCCTCTCCTCCTTCCAACTGAGAAAAAGTGGGAAAGGACCTACCCTTCCAAGGTGTGTCGGCGGGGCAGTTTTTTGGCTGTCTAATAGCAGCACTAAGGGATTTTGCTGCTCCTTTGGAGGTCTGCAGTTTCTCCAGGCTCTCGTCAGCATTGCTACCACATAAATGTGTGCCATCAAAGGGCATGTTAAGAAGTATGGATTGCACATCTGGACCAAAACTGGACTTTAACCAGGCAAATGTGCGCATTACTGTACTACAGAAAAAATGAACACTTATGCACACCTAAAGTTCTTCAGAAGAAAGCCAGTTTGTTGGTTTTAGGGTAGGTAGCGAGGTGCTCAGGAGTGTAACACAACCCTGACACTAGGTTGTGGGTTTGAAAAAACTGGAAAAGCGAGGGTATCCACAAGGTGTGGCCCCCTCGCAACCCCTGCACACTCGAGGGTACTGTCCACAGACAGACAATATGTCTGGTTATCTAGGTATAGATATTTGCAGCCATGTAGGTCCACAAATTTATGAGTTTTAAAAGAAAATTCATGTGGATACTTCAATTGTCAAAACTTCAACTGGTGTATTAGGGATTAGATGTATCTAAAAATAAGGTATAGTGATGTTGTTAATTCCTTACGGCCAGCTTTTAACTAAATACAAAGTAAATAGTTATTTCTGTAATGCATTGATATCACCATAGGTTCTCAGAGAAAAAAATATATGTATATTTATTTGTTTATTCACAAATACTGTTAATAGGATTCTCTTAATAACATACATACAGTTTACAACAGTTGCATAATATCCAATTATGTACAACATTTAACAATCTCTGTTAGTGCTCCCATGTGTAAAAGAATCTCAAAGTATATTACTGTCCATAGATTTTCTTCAATTTCTAAACTTCAAAGATGTTTCTTGATATCTATAAGAAAAATCATAATACTCAGATTGTAATTTGCTCATTTAGCAAACCACAGGTATTTCTTACTAATTATATCTGTCAAGATTACACAGTATTTCCTACCTCAAATTGGTGCCCCGAGGTTGTATCTATGAGCATAAGTGGATGGCATTGAATTCATTCTAGTCTCCTATGGCCCAAATTGGTAAGTCTGTAACCTCCGAATCAAAGGTGAGTCTACTCAGTGGAAGAAAATAATTTTTAGAATGAAAATGACAAGGTAAGTATGTTCTTCAGTAAAGTAGAAGGGAAATATACCTTATCCCTGGGGCTGAAGGGAACTTCAGATGTCCTAGCTTGATTAACAGGGGTGCCTGTAATTCAGGGTGTGCTCTCAATGCCCTGCCGCAATGGAAGTGGCTCCAACTTCAAAAAAAGGGAGGGGGGTGTCCTATGGCTTCAACGTGGGTAGGAACTCCTATGAACGAGAGAGAAAAAGTGGCAGAAAAGGCTATCAAAGCAGTGTTTACTTTTTAAGTGGATAGGTCCAGAAAAATGTTGCTGGTCTGCCTAAAGAGTCTTACCTTCAGGTGATGTCTGGAGATATGAGGTAGAGGTTCCTGCTCGTGAGCCCATGGAGGGATGGGCTGCCTGCTTGCAGTGCGTCTCGAAACGAGAAAAGCTTGTTTTAGATAAGCAGGAAATGGATTCCTGCGTTATGCGAGTCATACGTGTCATAACGTCATGCGCACAATGACATCATCAAGCTGCATGCCGTGTGCAGTTCACGCATTAGGAGTGAGTTGCTAATATAGATTGGGCATGTTAGTTGCGATCACTTAAAGGACCTCAGAACATTCAATTTGTTAAAAATTATACAAACCCATTTTATTATAACGAGATGCATACCAAGAGTATGGCGTACAAAGAGTATTACAGGACGGAGAAATGAAGGTAAAACAAAAATGTTCTGATGTTTAAATGGGAAAATCTGGAGTGTAATAAAGAAAAATGTTCAGGAGCACAAGGCGAAATCTCAAGTGTTAGGACATTTTTTATTCAATAGATAAATAGGAAGCAATGTCCCAGGGGTATGCAGAAAGGGTGATCCTCAAGATGGAGAATTAAGGATGTAATCGCTATGAGAACAATTGGTGGGGGAAGGGGATCCTAATTAGCTAATTAACTCCAAGTTTAAAGCTCCATCTGTGTTAAAAGAAAGGGGCCAACCTAGGGGCACCTCTGTTCACATTCTGTTTGCAACATATTTGCAAGATGTTTGTACATTCATCACCTTCGGTCTACTATATTTTATGGCAAATACTTAAGTTTAGTTTACATGTGGGTCATGTGATACAAAAATGCATGCCACAATCATAAATTTGTGCTCGACAATACATGTAAATTAGTGTAATATAAACTCTGTTCTATAAACAAGCTTAGTGTGGTCCTGGTGTTTCACTAATTATGCATATGTTTTATGCTCATGGGGCCAGTTTATAGAAAGGCACCTAAGTGAAACTTCATTCATTCCATATGGGTTCATACTGTCCAGTTTGTCAATACAATACAGTTCACGCTGATCCATTTTTGTCGGAGAAGGTCAATGGCGGCGTACTAGCCGCCACTTGACCTGCTGATACCGTCAGCAGTGTTGAGACCTGTCAGGAGGGATTCGCACATCACGCCCTTCCCATGATTGACTAGGTTTAAAAATCTGTCTCTTTCGTCTCCTTTCGGTGATGTGCTCAGCCACCATTGCTATACATTCTCAAATAGTATAAGTGAACCTGACCAAAATGCACATAGCATTCACTGACTTTAGGGCATTTTGCAGGGACTCCTGTACATTTGTTCAACCTTGATTTCTCTGAGATCAAGGGTTCAGGCCCCAAAGGTGCTCCATATTGAAGGCCAAAGGGACGTGAATCCGAGGAATGTTCAACTTCCTCATAAATAGAAGAAAGTGATTCAAAGAAAACCGGTCTTGGTCTTGGTCTATATACTTTCTCTGTACTCCTCGATGGTACCGCTGACATTTTCGACACCGTTTACGTCGAGGGCTTCGACGCTTTCGCCGTAGAGGACTTGTTAGGGTCAGACGAAGAGTCTTTCAGCATCGATGACTATTTCCGAGAGGAAGATTCGTCTAGACTCGAGGGATCCTACGACCTCTCTCGAGGAGATTTTTTCCTTGCCTACCGGGTCCGAGGGCGCACAGTTTTTTGCCCTCATCTTTTTTTCTTGTTGAGTTATTCGACCTGGGCATGGCTTTCATATGTCTTTGAGGGGGTTAAAGCCGCATTCTCGAAGACTCATCATTTTGACTCTGAAATTCTCCCACTCAGCCGGGGAGGCTGATTTCGTCAGGCATTTAACCCGTTCTGGGGAGGAACTTGATGACGAAGACAGCGACCTATGGTGCCTTTTCTTTTAACGCTGGAAGATGACAAGTGGTGAGAACCACTGCGTGATCTTGATATTTTTGTCTTCTTTCGATGAGGAGAAATATTTCTCGATTCGTCTGAAGACTGTCTTTTTCGACTGAGTTATCCATGTGGATTTAAACCTACCTGCCACTAATTTTCCTCTTCACTCCTTCAGGGCTTTCGACGTCATCGATAGGCAGGCCTTACAGTCGAAGGTAGCGTGAGAGGAACCGAGGCACCACAGACACCGATGGGGGTCCGTACGAGACATCTTCGCCCCAAAGACCTGGCACTTAAACCCCTATCCCGGAGTGGAAGACACAGATTATGCCACTTTAATGATTTTTACTCGAGGATTCTTGTAGGGAACCAAAACGCACCGTATCCGAAGTGATAACTTAGGCCGAAAAACAGAACTGAAGCCAACGGTTGCTGCGCGTGCTTTATACCATTGATGATGTCAACATCGGGACATAACGAGTCGACAGGCATCGACGCTCATCGCCCACTGCTGGAAAAAACTTCTGAGGCAGCTAAAGCTGGATATGGAAATATAAGATTAGGAATATGTGCGAGGACACAATCCTTTCGAAAGGGGATACATTGTATCCCCCAGCACTCCACATAAGATGGGGTGTACTGGCTCACTTAAACAAAATGTAAGAGGGATGAAAATCCTTCTTTACTACTTGAGAACTGTAATTCACCCAAGTATATGTGATATTTTCCAAGACACAGGAATCTCTTACGTTTTCAAAATATCATTGAATTCAATATGCAAAATGTGTGCCCAAAGACCAACATTTAATTTTAGAAGGACATTTGTTAACTTACTTGCCCCCCCCAGCTCTTGGTGGATTTGACCTTGTAATCTTTGCCGCAATGTTTCCAACAGAGGTATCAATCTGGCACTCTGACAGCTGGCCTTAGGCCCTTCCTTACATGGGAGTTTGTAGATGTTTGCAAAATGCTTAACCCATTTTTCCTCCGAGATAGGATTGATAATTAAATGTTGTGTTTACTCCGTTCTATTTACTAAATCCCAGAATAATCTTGTATTTTTCCCCTTAAGGTTGGTTAACATATTGCAATGCCACGCTATCTACGGCTGTTTTGGGGTGCTTGGCAGGGCCGTCCAGTCATTCTCCTTCCAAGATGGCTGGCATTGGCTCTTGCCAAAGCACCGGCCGTGGTCTAGTTGCCCAAGCATTCCCCAGTTGTCATCGTGTAAGCGCCGAAAGGCTTTGCAACCTTGCGTCTCAATGCTCGGTTTGCCTAGCCAGTCCGGTTGTGCCTCTGTGCTCAGCGCTTCCTAATTTGTTGTTCGTTCCCTCTGGAACAGTTTACCTTGCTCTCCATCCACCACCTGGCTGCGCATGCACTTCCTTGTGGCGCGCACTTGCTCCTCTCCCTTACCTTGCTTCTACATGCCATTCAGTGTGTTGCTTCCGCTGCCCGCTACTTCTGAGCAGTTCCTTCTCTCACGCTGTGCTCTGCTCTCGCCTTTCCGCTGCCTTCAAGTTACTCTTGACTTCATTGTTGCAAGCTGTACCTACCTCCTTCATCTGCATACAATGTGACAGCTGCACTCCCCGACATCGCTGCAGGTTTTTCCCCTTCTGGGTTTTTTTCCCCGTTTCTGGGCATTCTTCCCTGTGCCAGCCTGTCTGGTCTTCAAGAACTTGCAGGGTGGCGTGAGGGGAGGCTCGCCCTTTTCTGCATGAGAACCGCACAGCTAAAAAAAAAAGGCCAAGTCGCCGCCCAAGAAGAAGCCATCCAAGTCTCCTCCAGTGAGCCCAGATTCTTCGATTGCAAACTCTGACACATTTTCTCCATCCATTTGATACAGCTTCGCTAGGTGAAACTTTAGCCAGTTCTTATGGGCTTGTTTTAGATTACGAACCCTTTCTTTCTTCATTTCTGCCTTATCTCTCCCCCTTAGGATTATTCTTATCTCTCTATGTAAGGTCGTTTTCCTCTCCTTTACATCTTGATTGAAAAAGTGCTATTGGACATCATCCCCCCAATTTAGTTTTCCCTGAAACCACCCATTTTACCAGGTTGTTGTCCAGATAGGCTGGAAAGTGACCAACAGAGTATTTACCAATTTTTAGTTCCAGGGGGGGGGGGGGGGGGTCGAGCCAAAATCCAACATTTTTTAAAATTAAATTTGCCCATATTCTATGTTGTCCACCTAACTCTAGCATTTACTTATACTTTGGTCACCCTTTCCACTGACTATTCCTTTTTCAGCCCCCATTGTAGTCGAAGACAAAGCCGAGCATGATCACTGTATTTGCTCAGCTTAATTTCAAAACTCTCAATCATAGGAAAGAATTTACTTGACAAAAATACAGTCTATTATTGATGTATAGCCCCTGGCCGACCAACTGGGCAAATCATTATGAATTAGGGCAAGGCTCCAACTCTACGCATAATTTACCCATTGGGACCCATGCACTCGTTTTATTTTTTGGTTTGTTACTTGATCAGGGACCAGCATAAGAATCATGCATGTCTAACTGTTCAATTTAGCAAAACGCATCACCAGCTAACAAAATTTCCCCTCCCAAATATTTAGAAAGCCACTCTTCCATTCTACTATTTAGAGTTAGCGGGAGACTGATGGTAACCTACAAAGGCAGGGGCAGGGTAGGGTGTATTCTGACCAGGGAAAGGGGACATAATGTCTCACCTGAAGACATCCTTTCTCCACTCCCCTATGTCCCTCCACCCAGGTGACCCTCACGCGCATATCCACCCCAAGGGGAGTAAATGGGAGGATGCCCTTGAGTTCCTCACACTTCTTTATATTTGCCTCTTTAACAGGCCTCGTTCCCCCTTTCTCGAAACTTTTAATGTGTTCAATTTTTCTTAGTTTCCTTTGTGCCATCGACATGCTCCAAGGTTCCCCTGCCTTCTGGGCAGACTTGCTGGTTTCCACTCGTGTGTCCGTCGGCTCTGGTACGGCAGTGGTAAACCTCATTTCTCGCTGCTTTGCGCCACCTTTCCACAGCTTTGCATTCCCTTCAGAAGGACATTGCTTCGCCATGCTGCCTCATTTGGAGCACCGTTAAGCACTGACCTTGCTGGTCTGCCGCTGGGAAACTCCTGGGGAGCTTCCCTCTGCTCCCAGCAGTTCCGCAGCGATCCACAATGCAGGTTCTGCTTTACCTGGCTTACTTGCAGGTCTCGACCTGGCTTCTCTTCGGTTCCCGCTCCTCTACTGCTTGCAGCTTCTCTGCATCTCCTCCCATCTCCCACCGTGTTCCAGAGAGAGAGAGAGAGTGTGGGTGTGTGTGTGTGTGAATAAAGAGGATGTATGGCTCTGGTTTGTCTCTTCATCGTCCCAGTACCTGACTGGTTTTTTACTGGGAGATGATTTACTGGAAAAATGGGGAAGGGACTGGCAACCTACAAATGCCTGGGGATATTGGACTCCTTTAAGGCTGGGACGAGAAAGAGGCAACTGGGAGTAATGCACACTTCCATTTGTGCACACCACTTTGGTACTGGGACTAGGAAGAGGACTGTTGAACACCACTACAATGGTCAGGTATGTCCCACTAACAAAGGTAATTATGGTAAGGCAAAGGACTTGCACTAGCAGCCAATTGAGAGTCTGCAGGTGCATGTAAGGAGAAACAAGCGGGAGGAAAGGAAAGACCCACCTGGGGAGGACGACACAGCAACCCGACGTGGAGCAGGCTGGAGAGAGGCTGGTGAAAAGTATGCTGAGTGCTGCAGGAGAGCAAGAAAGACGCGAAGGCCCGAACGGGCTGTGATAGGATTGAGACCACTGCAGATCCCTAGGGTTTTCAGTTGCGCAACCTATAATGGGTGGACCTTGTGGACCGACAACTGCCTAGATCGAGTTACCCCTACTTGGCGAAAACCAAAAAAAGTCAAGTTACTGAACCTGTTTCTCCCAACAAGTGATGAAGTGATTAAAGAGAAGAGCAAGATAAGTGAATTATTGAAAAGTCTGAAAGGTTACAAAAGTGGATTTGGAATCCTTATTCAGAGCTGTGAAAGTTGAATGGATGGATTATGAAACTAGAAGAACTGCCTTCTTGGGGAAGGAAAGCCCGAAACCTTGTGAACTGTGTTGAACTTGGGGAAGGGAAAGCAAAGGTCTTTTTGTGGAACGATTTTGCACTTGGGGAAGGGAACCCAGAGGTCTTCTTGTGGAATTGTTTCGCACTTGGGGAAGAGGAAGCTGAAAAGCAAGTCAGGTGCGGGAAGAAATTAGAAAATCTATTTCTAACACTGTTTATTTGGTTGCTGACATCCCTACACATTATATATCTTTAGTTCTGAGGGAAAATATAGGTTTTGGACACAGGCAGACTTTTGAGTTGAACTTAATGACACAGACTATCCTTAGTTTCTTTACGGAGGGAAGTCCCACCTTAGCATAGGGCAATTTAGGCCTTACTCAATCCTGACATTTAAAAAATAAACCATGTTATTTTACAAAAGTGAATCCGTTGTCTGTGTCTTACTGCATGATGCCTTCACAGAAGCCATTCAATTGGATGAATAAAGAGTTGAATAATCATGGTCTAGAGCTAAATGAACATTGCCAAGAGTCAAGCAAGCATTGCCAAGAGTCAAGCAGATATTAAGTATTACTGAAAGAAATTAATGGTTGTGAAAAGAAAACCTGCATGCAAGAGTAAAGTACAATGAAACCTGGCAAAAGACACCAGACTCTTTGGTCAAGAGAATTGAAACAGTGAATATGTTTCCTAGCAGGAGGGCGTACTGGGAAGTTTATGTTGGTCTTTGCAATCAAAAGCTACTAAACAAGTGAATGGTGGGAAAACAAGCAGTGATAAAGCATCAAGAGGATGTGAAATGAGAATAAGTCAATCATCACTGTGAAGTTTAAACCGTGGCAGGGTGCCAATGAAGCAGACACAAGGAAGGTGTGTTGGTTGCGTGACATGTGATGGTTGAACTGTGTGGTGTGACAACTGCCCCTAGACCAAATACACTCACCTAAGGAAAAGCCACTTGAGTCCCCCACAAGCTTGTGATTGAATAAAGGAAAACTTGTGTGAACTGAACATTATGAGATTGTTGAAAGGTAACTAAACCAGATGAGCTCGGAAGGATCACAAGGAATTGTGTTTTGTAAAGTGCAACGACTTGAAAGCTTGGGGAAGGGAAACCCCCTCTTCCAACCAAGAGCTGGAAGAAGGTCTGAACTTTCATTTGAACACTTCAGTTTGAGGAGGACATCCCTATACATTGTATACAATTCGATTTGAGGACAAGTATAGGTTTTAGACAAAGACACACATTTGCTTTGAACTTCCTGACACAGACTATCATTTGTTTTATTTAGGTAGGGAAATCCCACCTTAGCATAGGGCAAGTTAGGCCTTTTTCCAACCCTCTCTGAGTTAATAAACGTTTACAGCCCCAACTTTATTCAGCCGTCTGTCTACTTCATGATGGCCTCACAACATTTAGGCATCATTCGCAATGTATTAGAAGAGCACCCCATTTGTGCCCAGTTTCATTACCGGCATAGTTCTGATCACTTATTGCTGTTTGGTTTGCAGTTAATAAAGTAAGTTACTCAATGTGGTGACTTCAGTCCTTTTAGTCCACAGTCTCCTTTCCTTCATACTTGGGGGTGTCCGTCCTCGGGAATAGAAGCACTTTTTGCACAACACCAAAAATGTGTAATTCCCATTTAAAACAAGTGTTGCATGGGAAGTGCAGCACAATGAGCGTGGCCAACCCAGCGGACTCTGCCTACCGATAACACCAGTCAGTCCTTGGAAACTGCAAGAAGGATCATCCAACTATTTATTTTATTGGGCATTTGTTTGGCGCCTATACGTAAGTGTTTCCATGTGCTACAAGAAAAGTTGGCGGGGGGATCAGGGGGAACATGGGAAGTCTAAGGAAGGCATGGTATTAAACAGTGAAGACAGACAAGTAATCACAGTTCAAGGGTGTTTAAGGAACTTCAAATGGGTTGGTCCAATGCCTACCTAAGGCCAAGGATGCGAGCAAGCTAAGACCATCAAATAATAATAATGCAGTCCTAGTCAAGTCTGCCAAATAAAAGGGCCTATACTAATGAACCTATTGACAATCCTTACTTCTAAATACAAAAGAGTGTGGCACAATGATGAATCCAAAAGAAAAGTGTTCAAGAAATAATATATGTCAGGATGGTTGAGCAGTTGGCTTCCCTTCCCCACAGGGCAAGGTGCATGTTCGTGCTTTGCACAAACTCTGGCTTCGTGGCCATGAGGATACAGTTCAAAGTACAGACACCGGGGCCTTCTGGCAAAGCCTCTTCCCAAGAACAGTCCCTTACTGCAGAGGGTCTGTTGTGACAAACAAAGTCTCCTAAGTTCCATTCCTATCAGGATCTTCACATACACAAGTTCTCGCTTTCAATGTTCTTCTCTTCAGGCTTTGGCCCTTTTTATCACAATATTCACATTTGGTCTCCCTCAATCAGGCTCGGACCATGGATCTCCCTCATTTGGGCAAGGATCCTCTTGATATGGATCTCCCTCATTTGGGCACAGATCCTCTTGATATGGATCTCCCTCGTTCGGGATCGGATCTTCTTGACATCAAAATCGAAAACTTTCGAATGTGTGATGGTTTTGTTTAAACCGTCGCAGGACAAGTTCGAATAACTTCACACAATTATTCTCAATCTTCTACTTTAGTTTCTTTTGGCTGGATACCTTACAGAGACTGCACCTCCACAGTGCGGCACCACTCTTAACGGTATTGTACCTTTCCTTCTCAAGTTCAAACATTCATCAGCAGTTTAGCTTTACTCGCATCTTTCATCAAATGTGTTTAACAATGTTTGTTGCATCGTTCGTTATACAATGTTGCTGCTTGCAAAACTGAGTTCAACACAGACCTGACTTGCATCGGTCTCCCCAACTCACCGACTGTGTTGCTCTTTCTGGCACTTCTTTGTTCTTGGAGTCAAGGACGATACCATGGCAGCTGCTTCTGCTGCTCCTCCTCCTCCTCCCAACCCTTGGTCAGGTATGAGGAAGAGCCTTCCGTATCTCCGACGCAATGCAGGATGCTTTAGTCTGGTATCCTAGCCTTACGCTTTCTGCCTTGAAGGTTTCTTGAAAGTAACGTCATCTGTCCGATAAGGTCAAAGGTAATTCCCTTCTTAAAAACCCTTCTTGGTTTGCAGTCTTTCTTCCCTCGTTCAGCTGCAGACTTGAAACTGCTGTACCTTTATGTGCTTTGTCTCGCTCAGAGTGTGCTTTCGTGCTCTGCCTTTTATCCGTGTGGGGACGTCTAATGAAAGTCAGGTGTGAGTGATCGTCAGTAATTGACTGGCCTAACCTGACAACAGAAGTGGGACATGTGAGATACACTGCTTGGGTGAGAGTGTTTTCTACCAGAGCGGGCTGTCCATGTGAACGTACTGGGAAGGGGTGTGGGAGGGGTAAGGGTCCCACATATCCTACCTGGTAGGATTGTGTAAAGGTGTTGTAGGGGGAGGGATACCGCATCTCACCATCCGGTGTCCTGCACCCACTCCCACAAAGACCCCTCACCAAGGTGATCTGCCCGCACTGGTCCACATCCAGGGTCTGGATTCAAAGGCGATGGCTGTGCCCAGGCCACCTGAGAGATCTGTGGGAACTAGCGGCTGAGACACCACCTGGTTTCTCACCGAAAAAATATAACAAAAAAGGTAATATTGGCCATGTGACAATCTTACTGTGCAAGTGAAAGGCAAGGTGGTAAGGGGAGGGGGACAAAGGAGAAGTGCAGGAGTGGGGTGCCCAAGGTAGGGGGGGTGGGCAAGTGCTTGGGGGCCAATGAAGCAAGTGCCAGGGGGGAAAGAGAGGGGAAGGGGAGGATGAGTGCAGTGGACAGGAGGACCAGGATGGGGCTAGTCTGGGAAGAGAACATGCGGGCAAGTGCTGGCAAAGAATGCTGCAGGGGACTGGTAAGGGGGTGGTCTGGCCCCTGTGACACTCTGAAGGGACCAGACGCCAGTCACAGCAGCAGAGGGAAACGTTAGCAGGGGAGACAGAAGGAATAGGAGAAAAGGAAAGGCTTTAGAAGTTTCCGGAACTATAGAAGATCAGGATAAAGTCTGAGGGGGGCAGGGAGGCAGTTGCAGAGGGAGGAACCGGCCAAGGAAAGGGAACTACCTCCCACTCTCAGCTCCGAGAAACGTCCGACCTGTAGAGAGTCGGAACAAGAGGACCAAAGGACTCTGGCAGGGAGGTAGGTAGGGAAGGAAAGCTGGATGTAGAGAGGTCCCAGGGCCCAGTCAACTTTTTGGATGATGCAAAGGGTCGTGAATTTGATCCTTACGGTCACCGGGAGGCAGTGGAGAGATTTGTGGCCTGGAGATATGCTGTCTATGGGCTTGAAGCCAAGGATAAGTCTTGCAGTTATAGTCTGGATTAGTTGAATGGGGCGAAAGGAGGAAAGAGGAAGAGGCTGTTGCAGTAGTCAAGCCTTGAGAGAACCAGGAATGTCCCTGAGGAGGTGGAGCTAAAAGTTGGACTTCTTGGCAAGGTCTGTGATGTGTGGAGAGAAGGAGAGAGAGGAGTCAAAGATAATCCCAAGGTTTTTTGCCTCACAAGTGGGTGAGGGGAGGGGGCCCAAGGAGGCTGGCCAAAGAGCGAGGGGAAATAAGGAACAGTCGTCCCAATGTGAATGATCTCCATCTTACTGGCATTAAGGCAAAGATCATTGGCATTTGTACTTTGGAGGATCTGTTTGAAAGAAGGGTGGTCAGCCACGCCAGTTCCTTGTCTGTGATGCCAAGGGTATCATGGGGACAGTTTATGAGCCTAGAGTGGTTGACTGTTTCAAAGGCAGAAGAGAGATGGAGGATCAGGACGAAGGGAGTGTTAAGAGTCCAGATTATAGAGCAGGACTTCATAGGTGTTCAGGAGAGCAGTTTCTGTGCCTATGGAACCCCTGAAACCGGAATGGTGGTCATGGAGGCAGCCATCCATTTCAGTGTGGAGGGTCAGTTGGTGAATGACCAGCTTTTCCATGAGTTTGCCCAACAAAGGTGCGATAGAGAAAGGGCGATAGATAGCGAAGCAAGAAGTTTCAGCAGATGGCTTTTTGGAGAGGATGCACAAGAGAGCTTGAGATGTTGAGGGAAGGAGCCAGTGCCAAAGGAATGGTTGGAGAGGTCAGCCAAGGCTGGGGTGAGAGGTGATGTTGTCCTTGATGGTTATGGAGGAGCAGCGGGGGCACCTGTTTAGAGGAAACTTTCATAGAGCGGACAACTCTAGAGACTTTGTCTGGTGCAATGGGAGAGGAGGAGAGTATAGGAGGGAGAAGTGGGTCAAGGGAAGCAAGAGAAGGGGGGTGGGTGGGAGCATATGACAAAGAGGACAGAATTCCCAGAGTTTTGGAGAAGTGGGCAGCCAGTGCAGTGCAGAGCGTGCCTGGGACGGATGAGGAAATGAGGAGACACCAGTAGGATTGGCAAGTTCCTTGCAGATCTTAAAGAGCTCAGCGTGTTATTTGATGCTATTTATCGGGGCATATGGAGGAAAGTGGACTATGGACTAGGAGTACAGAAGTCACTATGGTGAGTACCTTTTCCATACTCCTACATCCCGTCCCCTTTCCTCCATATTTGCAGGCGATTACTAAGCACTAATCACCCAGGGTGGCTGGAAGCAACTTCTATGCAA
This sequence comes from Ambystoma mexicanum, assembly GCF_040938575.1. Taxonomy (NCBI): domain Eukaryota; kingdom Metazoa; phylum Chordata; class Amphibia; order Caudata; family Ambystomatidae; genus Ambystoma; species Ambystoma mexicanum. The sequence continues at coordinate 19,866,496 of NC_090922.1, read as the reverse complement.
ACAGGTTCTGTAGAACCGCCTGTCCAAACCTAACATCTGGTGTAGCTGCCATGTCCATGCAATAGTGTTTGCAAAAAGCAGAGGGAGAAGACCAAGTAACCGCTTACTAATTAATTTTATTTTATTTATTGGGTATTTATAATGAGCCTATACACAACGTGTTTCAAGGGGCAACAAGACAAGGGGAGTGCAGGGGTACAGGGATGGCAAAAGCAGAAACGGTCCTACTAGGCATTGTGACATTCGGATCATGCAAGTGCAGTAAACAGAAGTGCAGGTGCGGGCGGGTCAGAGGAGGCCAAGTGAAGGGGTAGACTGGTCAAAGAGGGCCTGATGCCCTGTAAGAATCTGAAGTAACCAGGCAAGGGGCCGGGGTGGACATTAGCAGGGGAGGGGGAAAGAGGAAGAGAAAGAAGGGTCTTGAGAAGTTTCCGGAATTAAGGAGATACGGCTCAAATCTGAGAGGGGTAGGGAGGCCATTCCAGAAGGAGGTACCTGAGAGAGAAAACTACCCCCTATTTTTTGCTTGGCAAAGCATCTGATCTGCAGAGAGTTGGAGCTAGAAGACTAAAGGGCAATTACCCAAATGTCAACTATGGCTGTATTCTGAATATCTAATCTTGTTGCTCCAAAATCCTCGAGTTGCGCTTTTATGCTGGTCTTCCTTAGTGATCTGTGAAATTCAAATTGGAGTACTATTTGTAAAATACTGCTGTGTCACCTGCTAGGCCTTACCTATCTTGAATTTCATTCTGCTTACTTGCTGTGCTTCCTTACTTGACAAATGTTATCTTCCATGCTGCCTGTTGCAACCTATGCCATATCCCTCATTAACCTTTGATTTACTGTGTCATTTGTTGCATCTGACTCTCATCCCCTACTTGCTGCTAGGCGAGTTCTTCGTGTATTTAGTCAGCATTTCTTCTCTCCAGCCCTCTCCCCTCTGCAACTATGGTGCTCTTCATCTCTCCTATTTATTCTAACTGCTACTCTATCACCGTATCTACCCCTGTCTCGAAGTCTGGAAGCAAATCATTTCAAAAAGCACTCTTGGTCTCCAATCCAGGAATGCCCATTGCTGACACCTATGTCAACGCTTCTTCCAGGAAGACTATAACAGACATCCTCTTTGCTGTCCCCTCTCCCGACCCATGGACTCCTCCATATGGTCTCTATCCTCTCCCCTTTTTCTTCCTCGCCGATTAATGGTGGAACCAGATTGGAAGTGATCTTGGCACACTTATCTAGGTGCATCATTAATGTCTACCAGAATGGCACTATCATGGCCCAGGGCTCTCCGCCTAACCTCCTCGACAGAAGTCTCCCGTCTCTCATTAACTTCCTCTCTTCAAGTGCCATTCCTCTTTCTGCCAACCCCCTGGCCTCTTCGCCCCCACCGACGGATGTACCTCATCACTGTACCTCGCCTCAGAAGACCTTTAAAAGGTGGCAACCTGCTTCAGCTGGCTACCCTCAATTCTTGCTCTGTTCTCACACTCCTGACATCTGTCACCTCCATGAAGACCTTGATGACCTTGCTCTCATGGAGACGTAGTTCAATGCCAGCTCTGTCACTGCTTTTGACATTATCCTTCCAGAGGGCTACAAGATCCTCCCCAAACCCAGGTCTAACCGGTCTGGAGGTAGAGTGACCCTTATCTTCCCTGAATGAGTCTCCGCTTCAATTATACCCACTCAATCCTACTCCTCCTTTGAATGTCTTGTTTGTAAGCTTTGCATCTCTCCTTCCCTCTCGCTCACTCTCGCTACATAGGACTCAGGGGCCTATCTCCCTCTTCCTCTGGGTGGACTGACCACGCCTCTTCTCTTCTGAACTCTACCCCTAAATCTTGCCTCCTCAGTGACTTCAATATTCACCTCGACTCGCCTGAATCAGCAACTTCACTGTTCCACAACATATGCAACTCTTTTCCCTCACCGTGCTTCTCTCTGTTCCAACCCATTCAGCTGGGCACACCTTGGATGCGCTCATCTCAGCTGATATCGCCTTCTCTAACCCTCTCACTAGCCCTCTCTTCTGGACTGACCATGCTCTTCTCCCTTCCCATCTGGAGATGCTTGGCTCCCCGGCTAATCCTCTGCCTGCTAACCTTCACCTCTCCATCTCCATCTCCATCATCCTTGACACCCTTGCCCCTGCAATGAGGATATGCATGAAGAATGCTTCCAAGTGCTATAGTTGGTACAACTCTGACCTAGCCTTGCTGGAAACACAAGTGCAAAGATGCTGGACAGAAATGGTTGGCTCTAGCACATCCTCTGACAAACTGGCCTGTCGCCTGCTGCAAAGACAATACAGACACTCCATCCGCTCCAAGAAACGGGCCCATATCCATGCCTGCATCTCTGGGGCCACAAACACGGCTGAACTCTTCAAAATCTAAGGAACTTGTCAATCCTACTGCAGTCTCCACTTCTCTTCCTTCCCAGGCCCTCTGCACGGCCGTGGTCACCCACTTCACTACCAAAACTCAGGGCATCCAGTCCTCTCTCCCCGCTAAACCACTCCTTCCTCCCCCTGCACCCAGGCCTCCCTTAGCCCCCCACACCTTCCCTCCTACTCTCCGATAGCACCGGACGAGACAACCAAGACAGTCTGCTCTATGAAAGACTCCTCCAAACAGGTGGTTCCCTGCTCCTCTAGAACTATCAAAGACAATATTGCCTCTCTTGCTCCCTCATTGGCCGAGTTCTGTAACTATTATTTCACCACTAGCCCCTTCTCATCACCCATCAAGCACGTTCTTGTGCACCCCCTCCTAAAAAAAGCCATCTGCAGACCCTTGCTGCCTGGCTAACTAGCGCCCTATCCCAGCTACCAACTTCTTGGGCAAACTCCTGGAGAAGTTGGTCATCTCCCAATTAATCCATCACAATTAATCAGTTGACTGGCTCCTAAATCAGCTATGCGATACCCTGGGCATCACGGACCGGGCAATAGATTGGTTAAACTCTTTCCTCTCGAATTGGCCCTCCCAAGTACAACTGAGCCCTTTTCCCTGCTCCATCTTACTTGCTGTGGCTTTTCAACATCTACCTTGCCCCTCTTGCCCACCTGATCTCCACCTTCTCTCCTTATATCCAATGCTATGCTGACAACACACAGCTCTCCTTTAAGCGTCCATCCTCTTCCTCCTCTCCTTCCCCTCTCATTCCAGACTGACTACTATTCATGCATGTGTGCTGCTAATGAACTCTGTGTTAATGCCAGTATGACTGAGATCCTTCTCGTTGGGACTCCTGCCCTCTCCTACTCTCTGGCCACCCTCTTTGGGCCCCCTCCCCTCATGTGAGGCAAAAAAACTGGTGTCATCTTGGACTCCTCACCTCACAGTCCTGGTCAACAAGTCTCATTTTCAGCATTACCTCCTATGGGTATTCTCCCTTTCCTCACCTTACCCCAGAAGCTCTATGTCTCCAGAGCTCTGGTTCTCTCCAGGCTGGACCAACTACTATAACAGCCTCTTAATCTGCCTCTTTCTTCCCTCCACCCTCTTCAACTAATCCAGAATAGGACTGCAAGACTAATCCTTGTCCTCAAGCCCAGGGGCTGCATCTCTACAGCCCTAACATCTCTCCACTGGCTGGCTGTGCTTACAGGGATCACATTCAAGAACCTCTGCATCATCCACAAGGCTTTCTGGGGCCAGGGTCCTCATTATATCCAACTCTCTCCCAAAATACCTCCCCCTGCTATTTATTTATACAGCAAATCCTGGTGCTGGTTGTGGAATAGGTACTGTAGGAGGCTGGAGCTGGAGGCAGGCCCTGTGGGAGCTGCAGCTCCTGTGGCAGGACTTTGGGACATTTCAGAATGTCAGACATTTGAGGGAACTTAATTAATTGGAGACATCTGTGAAACAATCTGTCCTCACATGCTGGCAAAGTTTGCACTGTAGAGCGAGGAGCTCCCACTGACTGTGTCCATGGTGACGTGTCAGAGGGCTTTGTCTGGGCTGCATATACGGCACGGAGTATCTAAGCACATTAGACAGCATAGAATATGAAGTGTATCAGGGAATATCACCACTTGACAGTTCCATCCTTGCAAGTGGCTGACAAGCAAAGGCCATTTGCGAGCCTGCAGCAGTCGCAGCTGAATTATATTGCCTTGAACACACTGTTTCCCTTTCTGATGGGTGAGTCCAAAGAAGATGATGCCCTGTCAGTAGCTGTTGAGCGGACAGTTGCTGCCTCCCACCTGGCTGCCATTTTGTGAGATTCAGCCTGTTGTGACAGTTTATGAGTGCAGGAGGTAGCACTGGCCAGTGTGACACTCAAGAGTAGCTCTTCCTGGTCCCTCAGTAACAGTACTAGTTAACTTTTGGACCTCAGAAATATTTCACAGAGGCTTAGAGCCCTCAGCTAACAAGCTGGTAGTCTTGCGCAAAGGCGCTCCGTCAGGCCAAGGCCCAGTGTTAGAGCCAGCCGGGCCCTCAGACGAGGGTCCGGTAGAGCATTTACACCCCCCTCCTTCTGTTACAGGGCCTGGTAGGATCCACTGACACCTCAGTGCATGCACCAGTAGCTGCTTGAGCCTCGGTCCTAGTGCAAGTGATAGGATCTTTATGACACCTCCCAATCAGAGAACGCACTGAAAAGGAGTCCCCCTTATGGGTTACCTTTAAAAATAAAGGCTTACTTACCTTGTCTCTAGATTTCCTCTGTGCACATTTCTTAAAGTGAATGGAGACCTACGAGACCAGGAGATTTACCTCCACCTTGCAAGCCTGTTCTTGAGAGATCTTGGGGTTAACGCATTGCACGCCGCACACAAATCCCACCTGTGATCAGGTCCTAAACACTCTAAACAGAGTGAATGGGCATCTGAAGCAGGAAAAGGAGTGCCGTATAATGCAAACCTACCGAAGCCAGAGGTACCCAACATGCACCAGGGGTCTGGGGGTACTGAAGGCCAAGGTGAAACGTAAATTCAGTGAGCAAGATGTACGCAAAATGTTCGTGAAAACAAGGGAGTGTGCAGCAAAAAATACAAGCGGATGCTGTGCAGATGTGCGTTCCCATCGCATGGAAAAAGGGACTGAGGTGTGGTGCCGTGGGTCGGGGTCAGCGTGCATGGTCACGCCTATCCTCATGCCTACATTAAAATTGAAAGGGGAAGTGCTATTTTTTGAAGTGCAAAAGTCTCCCGTCCCATCCCTGTACGTGGACGCCCATACAGTATGGAGGAAAGGGGACAAGATGTAGGAGTAAGATTATCGCAGAACCAGCAATGGAGGTGAATGACAGCGCAGAGCGGCAGAAGGGGAAGGGACAAGAACAATCTAACCTTTGTTTGTTTTATTCTAAGCTTGTATCCGGGATTGGAACCTCTGTTGCTCTGTGAGATCTTGCTTAAAAGACCAGCGCATTGCCCCTGTGCTATCCTCCGTTCATCTCAGGGATCTCAAAGATCAAGTGGAGGGGTAAGAATTACAGATGCCAGACACCATCATATGGAAAAAGAACAGAGGTCAGAATCCGTCTATGGTCTTGGTGATTGATATATAGTGCAAAAAGTACTGATACAAGTCCTTCAAATGAAGGACTCTCTGGCACACGAAAAAGAGACCATCCTCTATACCCCTGGATGCAGGGTTTGCCTGTAAAGATATAAATGTACAAAAAGATATAAGTTACTCACCGTAGTGACTAACGTACTCTTAGTCCATAGTCCCCTTTCCTCTATAAAGTATGGGCGTCCCTTCCAAGGGACGGAAGACGGAACCTTTTCACCAGAAAAAACTTTCTTCCCCCTTAAATTTAGAGGTGTGCGGCCCTGGGAGCATGCTCTGCCCCGACTACAACCTCCGGCACCACACCTCAGTCCACATTGACACGTCAACAATAGATTCAACATTGCATAATGACACCAGTATTATTAGGGGGGGATAGTGGGACGTATGGAGTAATGGGGACTATGGACTAAGAGTATGTTAGTCACTACGGTGAGTAACTTACTCTTACGTCACGTTCCCCTTTCCTCCATACTGTATGGGTGATTACAAATGAATGTTGCCCCAGGGTGGAGAGGAGACCCTACTTAAGCAAATAGGTTCCTTAGAACCGCCTGTCCGAAAGGCGCATCAGATCTAGAGCTGGCATCCAAACAGTAATGCTTGCAGGAAGCCGAGGGAGTGGCCCAAGTGGCCACCCTGCTTATGACTTGCCAAGGGACATGGCGCTGGAATGCGATGGCCGTTGCCTTGGCCCTGACTGCGTGGGCGTGCATGTTCGCCGGGAGCAGCTTGTGCTGGCCCTCGTATGCTTCTTTGATGGCCGAGAACATCCAGCGGGATATGGAGGCCTTGGAGGCCCGATAGCCTGGTCTTGCACCTCCGAAACACACAAACAGGGCGTCTGATTTGCGGAAGCCCTTGGTCCTGTCAAGGTAGAATTTCAGGGCACGCCTGACATCCAGGCAGTGCAGAAATCTCTGTGCCTCGTCCTTAGGATCGGCAAAAACATAGGAAGCACCATTTCCTTGTTCAAATGGAAAGCAGATGGCACCTCAGGCAGAAATGCTGGGTGTGTCCGCAGGACTACTTTGTCCCTGTGAAAGGTAGTATATGGTTCTGAGGCAACCAGCGCCTGGATTTGGCCGATTCTACGAGCCGAGGTGAGGCCGACTAGTAAGGCTGTCTTAATGGTGACCAGCCTGATGTCCGCGGACGCCATTGGCTCAAACGGTTTGTGCACCAGGGCGCCCAAGACTATGTTCAGGTCCCACACGGGGTGTGGCCTCTTGATGGGCGGGTAGAACATTGGAGCACAGTCAAAAGTTTGACAATCGGATTGGAGGAGGAGAAGAGCCCCTCCTCGGAATTCCTGTAAGGCCCGATGGATGCAAATTAAGTGCGGCAGGTGTCCACCTGCATGCCAGAGTGGGCGAGGTGCGCCGAGAAGGAGAGCGCGTCGTCCAAAGTACATGGCAGGGGGTCGATTTCCTTGGAGTCTGCCTAGTGGCAGAACCTGGTCCATTTACTTTTATACTGGGCCCTGGTAGCCTTGCGCCCTGTATGATTTCCAGATTAGCCTGGGAGAGGCTGAGGTGCCTTAGCGTTACCTGCTCAGGAACCACGCTGTGAGGGCTAGTATCTGTGGTGTGGGGTGGATGACCATGGCCCCCTGCTGCGCCAAAAGATGTGCTGGGCCCATCGGAAGGTGAATCTGTGGCATCTCCAAGAGGCTGAGCAGCTCAGAGAACCATGGCCTGGCCGGCCACCATGGAGCTATGTTGAGCTGACGAGACTCCTTGATCTTGCAAATCACTCTGTAAATCAGCGTAGTGGGCGGGAAGACGTACGCTGTCCTGCCGTCCCACTGTACCAAAATGCGTCGCCCATGGAGCCAAGGGCCCTGTCCCTGCGAGGAGGCAAACTGAGGGCACTTCTTGTTGTGCCAGGTGGCAAAGAGATACACCTGGAGGAGACCCCATCTGTTGAAGATTTCCTGAGTAACAAGGTCGTTTACCTGCCACTCGTAATTACCGTTCCCAACCTGCTGAGCCTGTCTGCCTCCAGGTTGGATTCCCCTGGAAGGTGGACTGCCGTGAGGTAGATGTCATTTTCCAGGGCCCACTCCCACATGCTGATTGCCAGTCTGCACAGTGGAGGGGATCTGGTGCCTACCTGCTCTGCTTGTTGACATAGTAAATGCTGCTGGAGTGGTCTGTCTGGATGAGGACAACCTTGCCCCTGAGAAGTGGAAGGAATGTTCTGAGTGCTAGCCAGATGGTGTTCAGCTCAAGCCAATTGATGTGGTATTCCTGCGCCTGTCGAATCCAGGTGCCGTGGACTGAGAGATCGTACAGCGTGGCTCCCCAGCCCTCGAGTGAGGAGTCTGTGGTGATGGTGACCTGCGGGGTGGGAGGCCGGAAGGGCTTGCCCGTCCGTAGGTTGCAGTCCCTGGACCACCATGTGAGGTTTGAGCGGAGAGATGGAGGAACGTTGATCATCTCGGATTGAGAGCCCCCGCTCCTGGTTCCATGAGGCCGCAAAGTGCGTGTGTGCGACGGCTAATAGGACCGCCGTCAAGAGACCCAGGAGATGCTGGTACCACCAGGCCGAGGTCACCTCTCTGCTGAGGTAGTGGGTGGTGGCCCTCTTGATGGCCGAGATCTTGTTCTCTGACAGAAACACCTTCTCAGAGCACATGCTCCAGATGAGGCCCAAGAATGTTAGAGTCTCCTTGGGCTGCAGCTGCGACTTCTTGAGATTGAGCAAAAAGCCCAGATCGTGCAGTGTGTTCATAAGGGCACGGGAAGAGTGGTGCCCCGCTTCTGGAGATTTAGCCCTGATGAGCCAGTCGTCGAGGTATGGGTAGATGTGGAGGCCCTGCGCTCTGAGGAGGGCAGCCACAGTATTCATGACTCAGGTGAAGACCCAGTGAGAGGACCTTCCGGTCCCTCAACACTGTCACCGGGAGGATCTGGGGATCCCTCGGCCAGTAGCTGGAGCAGCCTCAGTGCAAGTGCTGGTACGAGGACCTGAGTGGTTCCTCCCGCGCGGGCGAGTACTTCGGAAGGAGTCTCCCCTACGGATGCGATGGAAAATCGAGGCCCTACCTTGGGCCTGGATCGATGTGTCACAAATTTCTTGAGGTGCTCTGGAGGCGACTTCTGGAAGAGCTCCTTCCACCTGGCCAGTCTGTTCTTCAGCGACCTCGATGATGGGGCGCTGCACGACGTACAAGCTTGCCAACCGTGGTCATGCAGAGGGTGTGGGGGTCTGAAGTTGGGAAGAGCCCATCGCAGGATGACCTGCTGAACCCTGTGGAAGTCGGCATGCACCAGGGAGGAGCGTGACACGTGAGGACCGAGTACCTGAATGATAAAAAAGACAAAGAGGAGAATCCGCGTGTGGAATTACATGGCCGAAGCCAAACCCACGAGCACTGATGAATTCGGCCCGCTCCCATCGATGTGGAAAAGTGGACTGAGGTGTGGCGCCGGAGGGTGGAGTCAGGGCAGCGCATGCTCCCATGGCCGCACACTCACGTGCCTCTAAATTTAAAGGGGAAGGTTTTTTCTGGTGAAAAAGGTTCTGTCTCCCGTCCCTTGGAAGGGACGCCCATACAGTATGGAGGAACGGGGAAGAAACGTAAGAGTACATGGAAAACTGGCTGCATAGGTGAAGTATCTGTGAATAACACAGGGAGGCATTTGTCATCTTTTTTCAAGCACACTATCATCTAGGAAGAGCCTGATTATTTCTACCCCATCCTTCCACAACATACAACCCAGCAGACTCAAATGTCTCTAACAGTACTCCTTGAACTGTCTTCGCCATGCCTTTACATCCTTCATCTCAGTCCTCCCAATCGTTTCCAACACCCTTCCAATCATCCCAGACTACTAATAGTTTGGCAACTTTGCCCATGGTCATTCTCCAAACATTACCTCTTCCCTGGGTATTGGAAAACAGCAACCAAGTAATCCTGATTGCCTATGGCAAGCCAGTGACCACAGTTGCAGCCCATGTAAGTATAAATGCCTTGGCCCCATCCATTGGTTACAAGAAAGAAGATCACAGCTGCCCTTTTGCAACACTTATCCTGGGCAGTAATGGCTCTCAATGGATGAGAATATCATTGTTAGTATCGAAAAGAAAAAAAACTCTGGGGATTCCAAAATGGCCACTGTGCACTGAGGACATGTGTAGGCAGAGCTTGTCCCGAAAATATATAATACAGGCACATAATGTGGCTGTTTCACAAGCAGCTTCCTTGTCTACATAACCAAGACAAAGCCTCACTGAAGGGTGATGTTTATGTCCCTTCCGACACGACTTGGCGGATTAAGGTTTTAATTTTAATCGAGGAGAAGGCTCTACACAGAGTAGCCACCCCGAGATTCAGCAAGAGGTTGAACTGTAAAGGGCAACTGTTGCGGAGTATCAAGAATAGGGAGGCTTGATCGGCAAAGGCCCTCCCCCCCACCCCCCTTAGGGACCCCCGTGGAAGTTGTGTGAAACCTGGAACGTAATGTGGGGATTCTTGTGCAGCCGCCTGGGCGAACCGGAGAGTCAAGTTATGGTGGAAACTTCTCACTGCACAATACTGTGGGAAAATATGCTTTAACGCTCATAAGGCTCACACAGAGCACAACCACCTGAAGATCTCAGCATAATATGGAGGGCCCTACGACAAGAGGTAAAGCCGGATCTCTATACCTTGGGACAATTTCTGCCACTGTGAGCGGATCAACAGGAAGAAATTTAGCATTGCAGCGCTTTGTACTTCAACATCACAATGAGGCTTTCATATGGGCTCATTGAGGTTTTACGAAAAGCGACAGAATTTTGGGCGGAGTTAAGATGCATACAGTCGGTTAACACTGGAGGCTGCAGGAATGGAGTAGTCAGGAGACATTGGTGGCAACTGCGGCAAAAAAGTGAAACACCCGGCCTCTGCATCTGTTAGTACTTGAGGGATGGCTACTGGAGAATACATTTAATGACATTTAGAAAGAAGGAAAGCAGACTGCAATATGGAGTAAGAGGAACACTATATACAAGGCTCTTCGGCTCCCGGTCAACTGCTATCATGAACAGTGAAGATACATGTATATGATTTGGAGTGTGCATCGAATCCTAAGAGGTCTCACATTAAAAAATAAAGTAAGTTTACAAATTTGTCTAACATCATCATTAAAGAATATTGGTAGCTCAGCCTATATAGAAGTATACAGTGAAGGCCTGATCTGCAATTTTAGCCTGCCTGTTTTTACAAATGCAGATAAACGCTATCCTCCACTATATTGATACTATATAAACATCAGACTCATTTTTTATTGATACCAACACTGAGCAATTAATCCAATACAGTCCGCGGTAGCAGTACTCTTGTGGGCAGTAATATACCAACGGAATCAGAATCAGTGTCAACTTCAAAGCCAAGACAAAGATATTCTATAGTGTAGCTGCAACACCTAGTGGAGCCTGGTCTTGTTACTTACCAGTATAGGTATTACTCTATGTTTTTCAGAATGGGGTGGGGGGGAACACAACTGGTAAGCATCCCATGCAGGGAACAAGAAAGAAAGTGGTTTAGGCAGGCCAATCTAGGTCTCAATTAACTAAAGAAAGTCCATTACAGGACATTTTGGCCAGAACCTCCAGGCCCCAGAAACCAGATACTCCTACTCGTACTAGTGCTGTTCCAGCAGAAATCGTAGGAGCCAAGGAAGACTTTGAAAAGAGTTTTCAGGACTTTCGAAGTTCACTCACAGCGAAATTTCATACAATTCACTGCTTTCACATTGGAGATAAAGAAAACGATCACAGATTTCAGGAAAGACCTAACTGATCTGGGAGAACGCAAAGAGGCAAATTAACGTGCTATACAAGCAGGGGTGGACTGGCCTATAGGGAACTCTGGAGATTTCCCAGTGGGCCTCTGCACCCTGGGCCTCTTTCGTGTGGTATTTCCAAATTTTCTTATAGGAAAAGCATTGCACTTGCTAAAAATGTGTCATATGGGGCCACTTTGCAAATTATTTCCAGGGCCTCTTAGTTCCCAGTCCACCCCTGTATACAAGAATTGACCGAGGACAACAGGCAAACGGAGGAACTGATTAAACACCTTGCGAGATCAACTCATAACTTAGCGTTACAATGCGAAGATTTAGAGAATAGGTCTCGCAGGTCAGAAACCTCCCTGAATCAGTTGGCGACCCAGACTTAAAAGAAGCAATAATATCCATCTTCAAGGAACTACTGGGTGTGGACGAAGAAGAGAAGATACTATTAGATCGAGTTAACAGAGTGGGCCCAAAGATATCAGATCCTGGTTTGCGCCCAAGGGACGTGATGGCAGCATGTGGAGACTACCCTAAAAAAATATTGGGGCAGCCAGACAAATGGATCCTATTGCATATAACTGCTCAAATATACAACTATTTCAAGATCTTTCCCACTTACACTTCAGATGCGCAGAATGCTGCAAATAGTGGTTAAAACGGAGCAAGCTAGAAAGATAAAATGCAGATGGATATTCCCATTCGGTGTATCGTTCACGCTAGATGGGAGACAACAGAGTTACCTCCTGAGAAGAAGGCATTGATCTGTTAAAAATAGTGATACTGCTTGGAATGTTCACTTGCAATCGGGTCGCCCCACAATGCCGAAACCACCTGAAGGGTTAAGTCGGGATACAGGAAGTGTATACAGCAAAGGATCAAAATGGGCAGTTGGAATCCTCGCCTTAGTGGCCCGCAATATACACCTAAAAAGTGACATCAATCGAGAGTCAAGACAGGAACTTAAATGTTGTGCCGTGAGTTCTAAGAAGCAAATGGCTCGGGACGAGCTACTCCAATTTGGAATCTGTGGTGTGGAGGTGAAGAGGGTTTTAGGATACTCTATGGGAACCCCTGGAAGAAGTGCCGATCCATGGTGGAGAGGTGGTGGTCGAAGGTACTCTAGGTACATAGGGTAGCAGGAGGGTAAGGGAAAGGAGGTTGGGGTTGAAAGTTGCTAAAGTTGGGTGGGCTCCGAGTTTGGGGAGAAGAGAGGGGAAAAACTGCATACGTTCGAGTATGGATCAAGGTCAAGGATATGGGCAAAGTTGACATACTTGATATTAAAAACCCAAGGCATTCAAGTGCCTATCTCTTAATATTCAGGGATTAAATTCACCAGTAAACGTAAGAAGGGATTTCTAACACAGCATCGGCCAGATATACTAGCCTTACATGATACTCATAAGATAGCAGGAGAAGGCCCGATTTCATATAACGGTATCCCACTATAATTCAAGCTAATGCACTAAAGAAAACAGCCGGCATGCTAATTGCAATTAGGAAGTGGTTGCAATTTAAAATAATCAGTATTAACGCGCATAGGGAAGGTCGCTACCATTACATTATAGCTGAATTAGAGTCAACAAAGATAACCCTGGTATCGATTTATGCCCAGAACACTGTGATAGGTTCTTGAGGAAGACATTATCAGATGTAGAAAAGTTCATGGTTGGGGAACGGCTAATATTGGGGGATTTTAACATGGCCTGGGACCCACGTAGGGACAGAAACATGAGAACTCAATTTGGTCACCCCCATCCTTCACAAGGGTTACGATTTAAGGTAGAACAATTACTTCTAAATACAAAAGTGTGGGACCTAGTCTTGCTGGAAACGCGAGTGCAAAGCTGCTGGACGGAAATGGTTGGCTTCTAGCACATCCTCTGACAAACTGGCCTGTCGCCTGCTGCAAAGGCAATAAAGACTCTCCATCTGCTCCAAGAAACGGGTCCATATCCAAGCCCGCATCTCTGGTGCCACAAACACAGCTGAACTCTTCAAAAACTGTAAGGAACTTGTCAAGCCTACTGCAGTCTCCACTTCTCTTCCTTCCCAGACCCTCTGCACAGCCCTGGCCACCCACTTCACTACCAAAACTCAGGGCATCCAGTCCTCTCTCCACTCTACACCCCTCATTCCTCCCCTGCACCCAGGCCTCCCTTGGCCCCCCGCTCCTTCCCTCCTACTCTTCTCCTTCTCTCCCATAACGCCAGACAAGACAACCAAGACAGTCTGCTCTATGAAAGACTCCTCCAGTTCCTGCTCCTATAAAACTATCAAAGACAATATTGCCTCTCTTGCTCCCTCCTTGGCTGAGTTCTGGAACCATTCTTTCACCACTAGCTCCTTCTGATCACCGCTCAAGCACTTTCTTGTGCACCCGCTCCTAAGAAAGCCATCTGCAGACCCTTGCTGCCCGGCTAACTACCGCCCTTATCCCTGCTACCAACTTCTTGGGCAAACTCCTGGAGAAGTTGGTCATCTCACAATTAATCCATCACACTGAATCCGTTGGCTGGCTCCACGACCACCAATCTGGCTTCAGAGCAGCCAGAGGCACGTAAACCGCTCTCCTGAACACCTGTGATGATTTGATCTCAAACCCTCACTCCAACTCTCCTTCCATTCTCATCCTCCTTGATCTGTCCTCTGTCTTTAACACAGTAAATCATTCAACCCTTCTAAATCGGCGATGCGACACCCTGGCCATCACGGACAGGGCACTGGATTGGTTAATCTCTTTCCCCTCGAATTGGTCCTCCCAAGTACAACTGAGCCCTTTTCCCTCCTCCATCCTATCTTACTCTCCGTCTGTGGTGTCCCTCAGGGCTCTATCCTCTCGCTGTGGCTTTTCAACATCTACCTTGCCCCTCTTGCCCACCTGATTTCAACCTTCTCTCCTTATTTCCAATGCTATGCTGACAGCACACAGCTCTCCTTTAAGCGTCCATACTCTTCCTCCTCTCCTTCCCCTCTCATTCAAGACTGACTGCTATTCATGCATGTGTGCTGCTAATGAACTCTGTGTTAATGCCAGTATGACTGAGATCCTTCTCATTGGGACTCCTGCCCTCTCCTGTGAGGGGAAAAAACCCAGGTGTCATCTTCGACTCCTCGCTCTCCTCCTCACCTCAGAGACCTTGTCAACAAGTCTCATTTTCAGCTTCACCTCATATGGGGTATTCTCCCTTTCATCACCTTCCACCAGAAACTCAATGTCTCCAGAGCAAAGTTTCTCTCCAGGCTGGACTACTTTAAAAGCCTCTTAATCGGCGTCGTCCCTCCCTCCGCCCTCTTCAACTAATCCAGAATAGGACTGCAAGACTAACCCTTGTCCTCAAGCCCAGGGTCTGCATCTCTACAGCCCCAACATCTCTCCACTGGCTCCCTGTGTTTGCAAGGATCAAGTTTAAGAACCTCTGCATCATCCACAAGGCTTTCTGGGGCCTGGGTCCACATATCAAACTCTCTCCCAAAATAACTCCCTGCTTTTTATTTATACAGTCCCACTCTTGCAAGTGGCTGGCAGGCAGAGGACATTTGCGAGCCTGAAGCAGTCGCCACTGAATTCTGTTGTCTTGAACAATGTTGCACTTTCTGATGGATGAGTTAAAAGAAGATGATGCCCTGTCAGTAGCTGTTGAGCGGACAGTAGCTGCCTCCCACCATACTGCCATTTTGTGAGCTTCAGTCTGTTGTGACAGATTACGAGTTCAGGGGGTAGCACTGGCCAGTGTGACACTCAAGAGTAGGTCTTCCTAGACCCTCAGTAACAGTTAACCTTTGGACCTCGGAAATAGTTCCGAGAGGCTTAGAGCCCCTCAGCTAACGAGCTGGTGGTCTTGCACAAAGGCGCTCCGTCAGGCCAAGGACCAGTGTTAGAGCCAGCCGGCCCCTCAGACGAGGGTCCAGAAGAAGAGCATTTATACCCCCTCCTCCCGTTACTAGGCCTGGTAAGATCCACGGACACCTCAGTGCATGCATCAGTACCTGCTTGAGCCTCGGTCCTGGTGCTAGTGATAGGTTCTCTATGACCCCTCCCAGTCAGAGAACGCAATTAAAAGGAGAACCCTTCTGGGTTACCTTTAAAAATAAAGGCTTACTTACCTTGTCTCTAGATTTCCTATGTGCACATTTCTTAAAGTGAATGGAGACCTACTTCAGAGGAGACCTGGAGAAGATTTACCTCCAACTTGCAAGCCTGTTCATGAGAGATCTTGGGGTTAACGCATTGCACGCCGCACACAAATCCCACCTGTGATCATGACCTAAACACTCTAAACAGAGTGAATCGGCAGCTGAAGCAGGAAAAGGAGTGCCGCACAATGCAAAACTACCGAAGCCAGAGGTACCCCATTTGCACCAGGGGACTGGGAGTAATGAAGGCAGAGGTGAAATGTAAATTCAATGAGCAAGATGTACATGAAAATCACGTGAAAACAAGGGAGCGTGCAGCAAAAAAACCTAGCGGACACTGTGCAGATGTGCGTTCCCATCGCATGGAAAAAGGGACTGAGGTGTGGTGCTGTGGGTCGGGGTCCGCGTGCATGGTTACGCCTATCCTCATGCCTACATTAAAATTGAAAGAGGAAGTGCTATTTTTTGAGGTGCAAAAGACTTCCGTCCCATCCCTGTTCGTGGACGCCACTACAGTACAGGAAAGAGACAAGATGTAGGAGTAAGATTACCGTAGCGCCAGCACTGGCAGTGAATGACAGCAGACCGACAGAAGGGGAAGGGACAAGAACAATCTAACATTTCTTTGGTTTATTGTTTTTTTTATAACGCGCCTAATACCGTACCGGAGTTCGGTTTCTAAGCGCGGATCCGGGATTCAAACCTCTGTTGCTCTGTGTGATCTTGCTTACAAGACCAGGGCGTTGCCCCTGTGCTATCCTCCGTTCATCTCAGGGATCTCAAAGATCAAGTGGAGGGGAAAGGATTACAGATGCCAGACACCATCATACGGAAAAAGAACAGAGGTCCGAATCCCTCTGGTCTTGGTGATTGAAATCTAGTGCAAAAAGTGCAGATAAAAGTCCTTCAAATGAAGGACTCTCAGACACACGAAAAGGAGCCCCATCCTCTATGCCCCTGGATGCAGGGCTTGCCTGTGAAAAAAATACATTTACAAAAAGATCATGGGAAACAGGCTGCATAGGTCATGTGTCTGGGAATAGCACAGGGAGGCATTTGTCATCTTTTTTCAAGCACACTATTGTGGAAGAGCCCCGATTATTTCTACCCAATTCCTCCACAACTTACAATCCAGCAGACTCAAATGTCTCTAACAGTACTCCTTGAACTGTCTATGCTATGCCTTTACATCCTTCATCTCAGTCCTCCCAATCGTTTGACACCCTTCCAATCACCCGAGACAACTAATAGTTTGGCAACTTTGCCCATGGTCACTCCCCAAACATTACCTGTTTCCTGGGTTTTGGACAACAGCAACCAAGTAATCCCGATTGCTACTGGCAAGCCAGTGACCACAGTTGCAGCCCATGTTAGTATAAATGCCTTGGCCCCATCCCATGGTTCCAAGAAAGAAGAGCACAGCTGCCCTGTTGCCCCCCCCCACCCCAGGACCTCTGTGGAATCGTGTGAAACCCAGAAAGCAAGGTGGGGATTCTTGTCCTGCCGGCTGGGCGAACCAGAGAGTCACGTTATGGTTGAAACCTCTCATTGCACAATGTTGTGGGAAAATATGCTTTAACGCACATAATGCTCACACAGAGCGCAGCGACCTGAAGATCTCGGCATAATACGGAAGGCCCCACGACAAGACGTAAAGCTGGGTCTGTATACCATGGGACAATTTCTGCCAGTGTGTGCGGATCAACACGAAGAGATTTAGCATTGCGGTGCTTTGCACTTCAACATCACAATGAGCCTTTCATATGGGCTCATTGAGGTTTTACAGAAAATCGACGGAGAGAATTTTGGGCAGAGTTAAGGCGCACACGGTCCGTTAACACTGGAGGCTGCTGAAATGCAGGGTAGCAATTGCAGCAAAAAAGTGACACACCCGGCCTCTGCATCTATTAGTGCTTGAGGGATAGCTACTGGAGAATACATTTAATTACTTTTACAAGTGGAGCGGACTGCAATATGGAGTAAGAGGAACACTCTATACAAGGCTCTTCGGCTCCCGGTCGACTGCTATCATGAACAGTAAATACACATGTATATGATTTGGAGAGTGCATCGAATCCTAAGAGGTCGCACCTTAAAAAAAGTAAGTTTACAAATTCTTCTAACATCATCATTAAAGAATATATAGAAGTATACAGTAAAGGCCTAATCTGCAATTTTAGCTGGTCTGTTTTTACAAATACAGATAAACGCCATCCTCTGCTATAGTGATAGTATATAAACATCAGACTCAAATTTTTTATTGATACCAACACTGTGCAATTAATAGTATACAGTCCGTGGTAGCAGTACGCTTGTGGGCAATAGTGTCAACTTCAAAGCCGGGACAAAGATATTCTATAGTGCAGCTGCAACACATAGTGGAGCCTGGTATTGTTACCTATCGGTATAGGTATTGCTATACGTTTTTCAGAACGGGGTGGGGGTCCACAACTGGTAATCATCCCATGCTGGGAACAAGAAATAAAGTGGTTTTGGCAGGCAAATCAATGTCTCAATTAACTAAAGAAAGTCCATTACAGGATTTTCGGGCCAGAACCTCCAGACCCCAGTAACCAGATACTCCTACTCATACTAGTGCTGTTCCAGCAGAAATTGCAGGAGCCAAGGAAGACGTTGCAAAGAGTTTTCAGGACTTTCAATGTTCATTCACAGCGAAATTTCAAACAATTCACTGCTTTCACATTGGAGATCAAGAAAACGATCACAGATTTCAGGAAAGACCTAACTGATCTGGGAGAACGCAAAGAGGCAAATTAACGTGCTATACAAGAATTGACCCAGGACAACAGCCAAACAGAGGAACTGATGGAACAGCTGCGAGATCAACTCATAACTTAGAGTTACAATGCAAAGATTTCTAGAATAGGTTTCGCAGGTCAAATATCCGAGTCAGAAACCTCCCTGAATCAGTGGGCGATTCAGACTTAAAAGAAGCAATAATATCCATCTTCAAGGAACTAATGGAGGCAGACGAAGAAGAGAAGATGCCATTAGATCGAGTTCAATTGGTGGGCCCCAAGAGATCAGATCCTGGTTTGCGTCCAAGGGACATGTTGGCAGCATGTGGAGACTACCCTCAAAATTGAGAGCAGCCAGACAAATGTATCCTATGCCATATAACGGCTCAAATATCCAACAATTTCAAGATCTTTCCGCACTTACACTTCAGAAGCGCAGAATAATGCACATAGTGGTTAAAACAGTGCAAGCTAGAAAGATAAAATACAGATGGACATTCCCATTCGGCGTATCGTTCACGCTAGATGGGAGACAATACAAGAGTTACCCCCTGAGAAGAAAGCATTTAACTGATAAAAATTGAAGATGTTAGTGATACTGCTCGGAACGGTCACTTGCAATCGGGTCGCCCCACAATGGCGAAACCACTTGAAGGGTTAAGCCGGGATACAGGAAGTGTATACATCAAAGGATCAAAATGGGGCAATTGGAATCCTCACCTTAGTGGCCTGCAATATACACCTAAAAAGTGACATCAATCGAGAGTCAAGACGGGAACTTTACAACCTTGTGCCGTGAGTTCTAGGAGCTAATGGCTAGGGACGAGCTACTCCAATTTGGAATCTGTGGTGTGGAGGTGAAGAGGGTTTTAGGATACCCTATTGTGACCCATGGAAGAAGTGGTGATGTATGGTGGAGAGGTGGTGGTCGAAGGTACTGGGTCGCACCATGGTAGCAGGAGGGTAAGGGAAGGGAGGTTGCGGTTGAAAATTGTTAAAGTTGGGTGGGGGTGGGATCCAAGTCTGGGGAGAAAGGAGGGGAAAACTGCATACGTTTGAGTATGGATCAAGGTCAAGGATATAGGCAAAGTTTACATATTTGTTATTAAAAACCCAAGGCATTCAAGTGCATATATCTTAATATTCAAGGGTTAAATACCCCAGTAAACGTAAGAAATTAGAGGGATTTCTAACAGCATCGGCCAGATATACTAGCCTTACAGGAGACTCATAAGACCGCAGGATAAGGCCTGATATCATATACGACAGTATCCCAGTATAATTCAAGCTAATGCACTAAAGAAAACGGCCAACGTGCTAATTGCAATTAGGAAGGGGGTACATTTTTTTTTTTTAAAAACATATTTTTATTAAGAGAGCAGGTTTACAGCACGACATAGCACATAAACATGATAACACATTGCGACTTGCTTTGAGCATATACAGGTACAAGCATTGGGTGAAGGAGCGACAAGTACAAAGGTGAGCATACATCGAGTATCAAGGTGAGGGTATGGGCGTTACCTCTGTGTCTGAGCCCAAATCATACAAGTAAAGGCGCAACAGTGTCCAAATGTCTTTAGGGCGGCAAGAAGACGAAACCAACAGTACAAAGAGTTCCTCATCGTCCCTCACCATACATAGATCTTTTAAGAAATTGGCCCTGGTCGGGGCGGCCGCAGACTTCCAACACTTTAGAATACAACCCCGCTTGGCAACAACACATGAAATATTAAACCGCCTAGTGGTCTCCTTCACTTTGCCAATGTCGCCAAACAAATATTTCAAAGGAGAGAGAGTCGCCGGGATCAATGTTATGGTTTCAAGAAGTTCTGCGACCTCACCCCAGAATTCCACAATCAATGGGCACGACCAGTACATATGATAAGGCCCCGCCTCTGGGGCATCACATTTGGGGCAGACGCCCATGCAGTCCTCCACAAATTTAGCCAACCTGGCCGGGGAGTAATGAGTTGGTTTAAAACTTTGAATTGAATTAGACGTAGCCCGGAATTCATAGAAACAGATCGAGTAAGCAGACAGTAGCGGGTCCAACGGACATCGTCTATCTGGGCACCCACATCCCGCTCCCAGATTTCTCTCATCGTGTTACGGGAAGGGGAGTGGGTTTGCACCAGAGAGTACAGCATTGAAACCCCCTTGCCGTGGCTGTCACTATCGCCCTAATGCATTCATGTGTCTGGGGTTCGAATGGAAATGTTGGCCATCGTGCCGCAAATGCAGTTTTCATTCGGTGGTATTGAAAGCGTTTGAGATGCCCCCCCCGCCCCCCGCACCGCTCCAATGAAGTCTGCAAGATCACAGAACTTGCCATCTGGGAACATGGCTCCCAACGTGAAGTGCCCATTCGGATCCCAGGACTGTTGAAGCGCCTGATCGAATGTGGGGGAGATAACAGAGAGTTTCCACAGGGGGACCTCCGGGTTGTAGAGCAAGTCCAGACCTATTCTCTTGTAAAGCTTGGCCCAAGCCTGAGTGGTTGTGTAGACCAGGTCAAAAGGGCATATATCCCCATACCTAGGATTAAGAACGACTGAACATATAATCATTGGGGCGGACAGAGTGTTTTTCAATTAATATGTGTGGGGCCATATCCTCAGGGTCAAACAAATGTTTCGCAAATTGTGCTTGCGCACACAAGTAATATAATTCAAAGTCTAGCGCAGCGATACCGCCCTATGCAAAGGGTTCAACCATCTTATCCCCAGCCCATCCTGGCTGTCTTCCCGTTCCAAATAAACGAGGAGGCAAGCGATTTGAGTTTCGAGAAAAAGGGCCTACCGGGCCAGATCGGAATATTATTGAAATAATATAGGAGTTTGGGGAGAACCACCATCTTGAGTAACGCCACTCTGCCATATGGGGATAGTGGAAGGTTAGCCCATTACTGGAATTTGATCGACAGCTTTAGCAGCAATTCCCCATGATTATGTGTATACAGCAATTGCTTGTCTCTAGCAACCATGACCCCCAAGTACCGAACCCTGGTGGGAGCGGGCCTGAACCCCTCTATCTCAATAAGGTCACCCGTACAGCCAGTCAGGGGAAATATTTCGGACTTTGGCACGTTGATCTTATATCCGAGTATTCTGAAAACTCACTAATATCCGACATGATGTGTCGTACATTCTCTTTTGGGTCCCGGACGTAAAGCAGGGTGTCATCCGCATATAGTGATATGATCTGAGGGGGACCAGTCATCCTAAGACCCCTGTGTGAGTGGTTTTGACGCACAAATTCCGCCATTGGTTCTATGGTAAGCACAAATAGTATAGGCGAAAAAGGACATCCCTGCCTGGTCCCTCTGTGAAGATGGAATGATGGAGATAGAGTGGTATTGGTAAAGACCTTAGCCGTCGGCTGAGTATATAGTAGCCGTACACAATTAATATAATATTGACCGAAACCAAACCGCTCTAGCACCAGGAAGAGATACGTCCAGGACACAGAATCAAAAGCCTTCTCGGCGTCTAATGTAACCATGGCCGCCTTAGCGTCCAGGGTCTATTTGCGCCATCACTTTAAATAAGCGTCGCAAGTTGAGAGCCGTAGATCGGGCTGGTACAAAGCCAGCCTGGTCCGGGTGGGCAAGGACTGGCATATATGGCAAGAGTCTGGTGGCCAACACCTTAGCGAAAATGTTCGCATCAGTATTTATCAAGGACAGGGGTCTGTAGGACGCCATGTCTTGTGCCGGCCTGCGGGGCTTCAAAAGGACCGTGATGATTGCCTTACGCATCGATTCCGGAAGAACCCATGGCCCATCGCCTCATCCCACACCTTTAACAGTAGCGGGGCCAATTCGCCACAGAATTCCTTGTATAGTTCCGCGCTCAGGACGTCCGAGCCAGGGGTGGCGGCCATTTGACAGGGATTTAATGGCTTCTGTAATCTCTTCAACCGTAATAGGCCTATCTAGTATATTGCGGGTCTCAGTGGTTAGTGTGGGAAGGTCAAGATTGTCTAAATATCGGAACGGTCTTCTTTGTTTTTTGTATCATGATTAGAGTAGAGAGAGGAGTAGAACTCAGCAAAGGCGGTGTTAATGTCTCGGTCTCTATTGACCGTTACCCCAGCCGGTGTCTGTATGCTCGGGATCAGATTATGGTGTCTATCGGTTCTAAGCATGTTGGCCAGGAATTTTCCGGCCTTGTTACTCTCCCCGTACCGTCGGGCTTTGACCGGGGGGCTGCCATGTAAAGGACTTCTCTATTGGCCAGTTCGTGAAATTCTTTTAGTGTAGTATGAATCTGCGACAGGGTCCCCTTGTCATGCGTGACACTATATTCAGTTTGCAACAAGTCTATTTTAGCCTCGGCAATGCCCAGTTCCCTTCTCACCGATTTCAGCATACCCGTAGACTTACCCAGGATAGCTCCCCGAACCCAGGCCTTAAATGCATCCCACAGGGTGGCGTAGGTGGTGACCGAGCCTTCGTTTACTTCCAGAAATTCCGCGATCTCCGTATGTAGTGATTCACTTATGTTGGGGTCTCTTGGGATCGTGGGGGGCATTCTCCACCTTCTCGCCAGAGGGGAAACATCACTTAGGTTAATGTCAAGTGTTACAGGGGAGTGGTCTGAAGGGGTTCGGGGGTGTATTTCACAGCTAGAGACCGCCCCAGCCAGGGAGTGGCTGATAAGCCAATAGTCTATGCGCGTATGGGAATCGTGCACCGATGAACAGAATGTAAACTTCTTCTCACACGGGTGTAGTGTACGCCACGCGTCTATCATGCCCATCTGTTCCATTAATTGTTTTGCAACGAGTGCGTCTTTGGAGGGGATTCTGGGGGTGGTCGAGGAAGGAGGTACAATTTTAAATAATCAATATTAAGGCACAAAGGGAAGGCGATACTTTTATATTCTAGCTGAATTGGAGTCAACAAAGATAACCCTGGTAACCATTTATGCCCAGAATACTGGTCAGGATAGGTTCTTGCGTAAGACATTAGCGGATGTAGAAAAGTTCATGGTCGGGGAACGGCTAATATTGAGGGATTTTAACATGGCCTGGGACCCATGTAGGGACAGAAACGTGAGAACCAAATTTGGTCACCCCCATCCCTCACAAGAGTTACGATTTAAGGTAGAACAATTAGTGATCTCAGATGTATGGGTCACATTGCATGGAACAGAGAAAGGATACACATTATCCCCATGTTCATAAATAATTTTTGCGCATATATTATATTTGGGCATCAACCAAACTGCAGGGCTGCATTACAAAATTAGAGATTCATCCGATCGTGTTGTCGGATCACGTGCCCTTAGAATTGGAGTTTTTCTTTAAAGTACAGCTCCAGGGTTGTGGACGTGCCCATCGGTTCTTTTTTGAGACTCAGTAATGAGTAGGAGGCAAGATTGTGGATTTTTTTTAGTTAAACGAGACAGGTGAGATAGCAATGAATACACTACAGGATGCATTTAAGGCTACGTTTCGAGGGGTACTTATCTCAGAAGGGGCCCAAAGACAAAACGCATGGCCATAGAGTCTGAACTTGAGAGTGAACTGAAGCATATAATGAAGAATATGCAAACGGACGGCGGGCAGGCAATTAAAAAGGCACATCGAAACGTAAGGGGGAAGACTTCAGCTTATGCAAACATCGAAAGCGGAAAAAGGTCTTCTATATGCGAAGCAAAGATCATTCATAAAAGTGAATACAGCAGACCGTTTGCTGGCCAGACAGCTGAGGCAAAATCAGGCATCGCAAACAATTTTAGGAGTGAAAGATTTTCAAGGGCATCTGGTTACAACTACCCCACAGATACTCACACAATTTGGGGAGTTCTACTCCAATAGAATTATAATGCGCACGCATGGACCCATGGGCTTCAAGGCACGGATGTAACATATCAGCAGTGATCCTTCGTGCCTTCCTTTTCTACGGCTTCCCTGCAGAGGAACGTGCATTCCGGGACTTCTCTATGGCACAGATACAGGTTGCCATGGCGCCTGTCTGTGCAACAGAGGAAGCCGTGTCAGCCGGCGCGTCCCGTGCGTGGACGACGCATCAGGAAGCCCCGCCACCCTGCGATTTAAAATCTGACGTCTCCTGGCGGGTTGTTGCTGCTAATTGTGGCGTTACTCATTGACTTAGGTTTCATTCCGCCCTCTGCAAATTCCCTTTGCAAAGTTCTGCTGAATTCCTTGGCTCCTTGACCTACGCTTCGTTTCCCGGACTGCTTTTGTTTAATCCCCTCTGGCCTTGTCTAAGAACGCTACGTTGCTGAATAGGACTGCCCCCGGACTGTTTCCTCCTGTCAGCTGTTTGCATATTCTGGCTTCGACTTGGAACGGTCCCGGATTGCCTTTCCCACGGTCACTTCCTCCTTGTATTTCATAGTGCACCGCATCACTTTGTTTCCTCCCGGATGCCACGGCGGGTCCTACGAAGTTCCCCATTTATTTGAATTCTGCCCGTGGCTGTGCTTGTGTTATTGGATACACGGTAAATAAAGCTCCACTTACATTTTGGAGATAACACTTACTGCTTTTCATTACCTGAACTGCTTCAGTCATCTCTGGCACTTGTACTGGGATTCCTGGAAAATTTACCTTAAGTTGCTGCCTGGTTCTAATGGAACAATTCTACTTAAGTTCATTATTGTGACGCTTTCCTGTGTATGCACCAACCAGTCCCTAGTGTGACCCTCGTGCCGCCCGGGTATACTCTTCCCATACTAACCTTCCTATTTGTTATTTTTTCCTGCCGTTGTTTTTCTTTCAACTGGAAATCATTGTCATGACCCTTGTCCCTGGCCCTCAAAGGCAAGTCAGCCTTCCAGTTAGGGCCAGGTCAAAGGCCTTAAAACATCATCCAAGACTCTCTTGGAGTCAGTCCTGGCGCCTTTGGCGCCATGCTCATAACCATCATGCAGACCAACATTAGAATGGGACTATTTACTTGAGACTAATTAACTTGGGGGGTTCAGCCAACATGGAGGCACACACATAGCTCAGTTACAAGGAACTGAGCTATGCGGTCTAGTCTTTTGGGTGCGGCAGGCCTGGGACTATTTTACCTGGATTACTTTACCTGAGACTATTTAAACCGCACCCAAACAGCAGAACATGCTTTGCGTTATTCTGCTATGGGCAGTGTAAATCTCACCGTGTCTAGTTCTTTGATGCCAGCTTACCTGAAACCAAAGACCTGCAGAGAGAGAAAGAACACTACGAAACTTACCTGGAACAGTATCCTGTCTTCAATCTATCGCTGACTTCAGTTCCACTCACCTGAAGGTACGAACTCCATCGTCTGGCACCGCATGCATCCTGGAATACGATAACCTGGAAAGAGGAGAAAGAAAGACAGCATTAGTAAGCGTTTACTCATGTTTCCTTCCGAATGAAGAAAGCCATACAATTCTTACCTGGGTATCTCCTGGTCAGTATCATTGCTGGAACATTACGGCACTCGGCGAGCAACATCGCAACCTGCAAGGAGAGAAAAGACACAGGTTAGCAATATAAAAGGCGAAACAGCGCAGTGCATCGTGCATTACTCACCGGACAGCATCGCGCACACCACGCTTTCGTCTACCGGCCCATGCTCATCTTCAAACTGCATGACAACATCAAAATACCTTTCCATACCTAAAAGGAAAGAAGCAAGACATTATTATTCGAACTAAGAGGAACATAACTGCATATAAAGACTGTAAAGCAGCAAACCTACGGAGTCACAGCAGGCCGGGATTCCCACAGGGGGGCTTGCACCAGTGAAGTAACTTGGTCCCTGCTCGCCCCCCACATCTACGCGCCCTTGCCACGAGGAGCAGGACGGAGAATCCACCTTTTACAATATTAAGGTGAGGAGAAGGACCAAGGGGGAGGAAGGAGTTGAGGCCAGGGGAGGTAGGAAAACAAAGACAATCTGGTATTGAATCCAGCTCTCGTATATTGCAGACCCATCTTTAACCAGAGGCCTTACCAAGGGACCGGGAGAGGGTTCGAGAGTGCAAATCATCCAACCAGAGCTGGGTGGCATCCCCGTGGATACCAGGTGAGCGTAACAATCATTCGCTCTTGGGAATCCCTCTTTTCAGGTCTGTGTTGTGGTTTACTATTAATAGTGAGGTTCTATTGGTTTGTAATTCACACTCACAGTATTTGGGTTTATTTTTTTTTGTAGGTTCATCCATACCATATCAACACCACTCCAAACCTTGCCTAGGTATTTCAGTTAGTATATTGTTGCCTTGTTGCATTACTCCTTAAACATATTGCTTCTAATAATTTCTGTAATTCCTTTGCAGCATTACTTTTGGCGGTGCACGTTTTCCCCGCTCTTTTATGCGATTGACACCTCTGCCTGTTTTGATTAAAACAGCAGAGAGGTACATCGTAAAGAAGAGTCCCTCTTTCAGAGGAAGCCTGAATATTTGAATTCAGGGGAGCTGGAATCCTGGAGGCTGAACACTAATCCTCTGTATAATACTTCCGTCTTCGAGGTCGTCTTGTCAACGCCCCAACCAGTATAGGGAGCGGTGAGTAACAACGGACAAACAACGAAAAACATAAAAAGGAAGTAGACACTCTGTCAGGGAGGCCAAGACATTAAAAACCTTGGCAAGCAGCAGAGTCTTCAACTTCTCTTTAAATTGTAAATGCAATCAGTTGAATTAATGTCTCTTGGGTCCAGCGAGAGGTTATTCCACGCCCTAGGGGCGATAGTATAGAAGGCTCCCTTTGAGGCCTTCTCAGTTCTACACCTTGGGTCATCAAAAGATCCTGATTGTTGGACCTCAATTTTCTTCCATGACATTTGTATTAAAGTAAAGTTTGGAGGTACACACGCATCTTTCCCTGTCTACACTTCTGTGTAATGACCAGTACTCAGAACAGGATTCTTGATTCCACCGGAAGCCAATGAAGAGTATGCCTTGCTGTAGAGACATGATCTCTACGAGAGAGACCCATTACCACCCTAACAGCTCCATTTTCTGCAACCTACAATCTCTTGCAAATAGTTGTATTGATGCCGACTAGAAGTCTCAAGCAGAAATCGATCTTGGCTCCTACTATGGCCCTTGCTACAGTCTCTCCATTAGTCTGGGGGATAAGGGATATAGGATGAGCCAATAATTTGATATAATAGGCGCATGAGGAAACAACACTACAAACATGAGGCTTCATGCTGAGGTATTGGTCCCAGATAACCCCCAGCATTTTAACGTTCTTGAGGTGGCTAATTTTAACAGTTCCAATGTGGAAGCATTCATATGCTGGACCCAGTGTCTGTATCATGTTGGGCGACCAAACCACCAACAGCTCTATTTTTTCTTTATTCAAGGCCAGTTTATTCTGCACCATCCAGGTCTCGATCAGTATGTAGATTTTGTTAATCAGCGCTTCATCCACATCATGCTTACCAGAGAGGGGAAAGATACACTTCGTATCATCTGCATAATTTTTTATTTTATTTTTTAAACAATTTTTATTATTATTTTTTTCTTCTTTACTTGTTTATAATCAAAACAAAATTAGATTTTTACAAGAGGTCATCTCTCGTGTGTCATATGAAAGTGTTACGTTGAAGAAGAGAGAAATTTAAAAGAGAAAAAATACTGTGTGTCGTACAAAGCAAAGCCGAAAGGCTTGTGGCCGGGGACTTTATTAGAGAGTAACAGGTGAGGTTGCATTCTCTGTCGCTCGTTTGAGAGCGGCCTCCAAAATCTTTACCGCCGCACTGGACCATTTCGTTTTTTCGCCTGCAACCAAACGGCACCACCATGTGTCTTCCTCACGAAGAGTTGCGCCATACATTAGGGGCAGTAAGAAGGCTTCTCGCAGGTATGCTGTTTTGTCACAGCTTAGCAGTAAATGCTTTACAGTTTCCACCTCTTGCGTCTCTGGGCATAGTCTGCATGTTTTAGAAATGGATTTTGTCCGAATGGCTTTGATTTCTTGAGTTAACGTGAGGTTGAATCTTAATTTCATGAATTTTTTCTGTAGCCTTTTTTCTGGAAATTTGATACAGTAATTTAAGGGTCTGTTTTTATTATTTTAAACAACACACCAAACATTACAACTTTTAGGACGTTCATAATCAATGTCAAATCAACACATCATACATTTCCCATCCTCCCCCCTCCCTCCCCACAAACTCTAGCCGTTTCATCAGTGTCATCTACATGAGCATTTTAGGGAATCTCAGTGCTTGTTGACTCATCTGAGTCTTCTGTTTCATGACTGACCTGGTGAGGGGTAGCCATTGAGGTCACCAGTTGCCTCCAGGCCATCAGGGGACCCACTTCCTCTTCTCCCCCCCTGGTGGCAGCTTCAAACCAAACCGCAGTTTCTGCTTCTGCCCATCTCAGGAGGTCCGCCCAACATGTCTCCACTCTAGGCCTATGGGCCGCCTTCCAACACATTGCAATCCTGCGCTTGGCCAAGACATATGCCAGGTCCTTAATCTTGTTAATATGCTTTAAATTACGTGGCCTGGGTAAATTCCCAAGCATGCATGCCCCAGCAGACCCCACATCCAGCTCCACACCACCTACCAGCCATTTTCGTCTTCATTTCTTCCCAGAATCTATGCACCTCGGGGCAAGCCCAGAACATGTGCAGCAACCTTGCCTCCTCTCCGCACCTGGGGCATTTCTGTATGGCTGAGCCTCCAAACCTGGCTATTCTTCCAGGGGTCAGATAGGCTCTGTGGGTGACATACAGCTGGATCTGCTGGAGTCTCGCATTCCGAGACACCTTTTTATGGTACCTCTGAGCTCTATCCCATTTTCATCTGTCATGGATTCTCCCATCTCCTCCTCCCAATCATGCCTCAGCTGGAGTAGCTCCCTCTCTGCCTTCGCTCTTAAGAGCTCATATATCCTAGATATTTCATGTCCACCCTCTGAGACATCATACATCATTTCCAGGGTGGCATCAGGTTTTTCCGCCAGTACCGTCTCGGGCCACCTTCCCTTTACCCGTTTCAAGAGCCTGATATATGTAATGTATTGGCCACTATGCACTCCTGTCTCCTCCTGCAACCTCTGAAATTCCAATACCTCCCCTTCCTGCCATATATCTCCGAGGGTGGCTAGACCCACCGGTTCCCAGTATCTGCGAACCGCTTCGAACAATTGGGGGTCATCCCCGCGTAGAGCCACCAGCGGGACTTGCTGAGAGAGCGGGTCTGGGTCGCCCACAGTTTTCCATGCTCTGCGCCAAACTTCCCAGCCCAACTCCAATAGTCTCCCCCTCTCCACCATCTTAGTTTTATGGATCCACACTGTCTCTCTTAAAAGGTATGGGGCTGAGTCACCCCGCAAAAGCCTGGCTTCTGCCGAGTCCTCCGCAGACAACCACCTGGCCACATACAACAACTATCCTGCCAAGTAATACAGTTCAAAATTTGGCAGCTTTATGCCCCCCTTATCACAAGTGTTCTGTAGCTTCCATAGGGCCACCCTATTCCTGGAGCTGCCCCATCTAAAGCCCCTGCACATGCCATGGTGTCTCACAAAGAAGCGTCTGGGGATCAAGTATGGGACATTTACAAAGAAGTGAAAGAGTCTAGGCAGAACGACCATTTTGAGCAGAGCTGCTCTCCCCATCATGGCCAGGGGTAGCCTGGACCAGAACTCCATGCTATTCCTAATACCCTCAATCGCTTTCTCTGTATCTTTTTGTGCTCTATCTCTATCTTATGGTAAATATTCACACCCAGATACTTGAATGTCACGGTCTGCCTGTGTATTTGCAGGACCGGTAGCCTCGCCGTAGGGGTGCTCCTATACCTTCCCAAGGGGAACAAGCTAGACTTCCCGGGGTTCACCGATATGCCCGAGAGGGTGGCATAACGATCCATCACCTCCAGTACATATTGCAGGTTTTCTTCCGGGTAGCGCAAGTAGAGAAGCATATCATCTGCATACAGTGATATCAGGTGTGTACCCCGTGTCGTGCGAATCCCCACCTCCCTGTATTGTTGCTGCAGGCATATTGCTAGTGGCTCTAATGCCAGGATGTATAACATGGGTGACCAGGGGCAACCCTGTCTGGTCCCTCTGCT
Organism: Ambystoma mexicanum; assembly: GCF_040938575.1. Classification (NCBI taxonomy): domain Eukaryota; kingdom Metazoa; phylum Chordata; class Amphibia; order Caudata; family Ambystomatidae; genus Ambystoma; species Ambystoma mexicanum. Next base: position 19,836,228 of record NC_090922.1, on the reverse strand, counting down.
GAGTTGCCATTTGTCTGAAATTGTGGGTCCAGTTTTAACTCTCGCAATCGGGGAGCTGTATAGCAACTGGACCCATCTAGTATATCCTGGTCCCATTCCGTATCCTTTCAGGGTCGCTTTCAACCACAGCCACCGCACTGAATCAAAGGCTTTCACCGCGTCCAGCGACATGATAGCCATCTCGCCCGAGTCTTCTTTAGTTTGATCAATGATATGGTGCAGCCTCCTGTGGTTATCTGTGATATTTCTGCCGGGGACATAACCTGTTTGGTCTGCGTGTATCAACTTTCCGATTACCCTCTTTAGCCTGTTGGCTAGCACTGCCGTGAGTATTTTTCCATCCTGATTAAGCATGAACAAGGGCCTATAGGACCCGCATTCCGTTTCCGGCTTACCTGGTTTCAGGAGCGGGACGATCACTGCCTCGCGGAGGGACGCCGGCAGTTCCCCCCGCTCATAGTAGCTCCTGCTTGTATGTTTTATAGAATTCGCTGGGTAACCCATCCGACTCGGGCGCTTTACATGAAGGGAGGTGTTGGATCACCGCCTCCAGTTCGTCCGCTGTAATGGAGGCATCTAAGTCTGCGCGTTCTAGGTCATCTAAGGTGGGAAGCCCCACATCCTCTATTGTTTCCAGTATTTCCTGGCTCATATCCTCTCCTGTATCCTCATATAGTCGTCTATAGTACTTGAGGACCTCCCCGTTTACCCCTCCTGGGTGTTATAAATTCGACCTTCCGCATCCCTGACCTCTCTGATCACGGAACGGGGGGGTCTCGTTTTTGTTTAGCCAGGCCAGTAATCTACCTGGCTTATCCCCCCCTGCATGCAACCTCTCCGTATATTTCTTATAATTTAATTTGCATAATCTATCCCAGAGTTCACTACAAGCTAACTAAGTCTTATCTTGGCGCTGTTCTCTCGGGCGGTCCCCTCACTTCGAGTAAGGCCCTCAGCTCTCTTTCTGTTTCTAGCAGTTCCCGTTCAATACCCCATTGGAACCCCTTGGATTTTGATATGGCTACCCCACCACCTTGAATGCCTCCCATACTGTTCCCACAGAGCTTACACTACCCGTGTTAATTTCAAAGTATTCCTCGATGGCCTTCCTCAGATCCTCTCGAAATTCCGCATCCTGTAGAGCCTCAGTTCTGAGCCTCCATGTCGGGATACACGCTCTGGGGGGTTGATGTTGCCACTCTACGACTAAAGGCGAATGGTCGGATAATACCCTGGCCTTGTATTCGGCCCCCACCATTTCTCCCGCTATCTCCGCCGCAGCAATTACATAATCCAACCTTGTGTACAGGTCATGTGGCGCCGCATAGTGCGAATACTGGCTATCCGTTGGGTGTAGTCTTCTCCACACATCCTCCAGACCGAGGTCTATCAATAGTGTCCTCAATGCTTTAGCTGCTGGCACCGGCTTTCCTGATTTGTCATCTGACCTATCAAGCCTGGGGTTCAGGGTGCAATTGAAATCCCCTCCCCACACCATCGCGCCACCCACCAGGGGGCTAATTTTACTGTATAGGGACCTAAAATATGCCGCTGTATCATGGTTGGGGGCATACAGATTTATAATGTTCACCTCCCTATTTTCCAGGATTCCCGCCACCACCACCATTCTGCCCTCTGGGTCTATTGTCGAGCTGATCAACTGAAACGGCACGTGCGGTGCCACCCAAGTGATCCCCCCCCCTCTTGCATATGCCGAGTATGTGGCACCTATGACATTACCCTTCCATTTTCTTCTGACCACCTCCAGCTTCTCCTTGGTGAGGTGGGACTCTTCTAGCAAGGCTATGTCAATGCGCATCCTCTTTAAATACATCATCACTTTGTTATGTTTTAGGTAACTATTGAGGCTCCACATATTCCAGGTCGGCACTCTGAGGTTACCCGACGCCATCTACTCGATGTACTCCCCTTCCACCCTCCCCTCCAATGTCTTTCCTGATGACCCGTTGTCCGACTCTTAGCCCTCCCACCCTCAACAACTCCCCCCCCATCCCAAAACTCTACCCCACTGCACACAACCCTTCTCCATCCCTGGAACTCAGGCCCACCCGCGTCTGGTCCCATCTCGGAGCCGAGGACCAGGACCACGCGAGGTGTCACCGATCTAACAGTGACCTAACTAAGTGTACTACTAGGGGGTTCGAGGATTGTCTCCCAGGAGCTCCCACTTGTTTGAATGGGATAGTTGCATCCAACGGATCCTGCCTGCGCATATTTACTGCAACATATTCCCCACAAGCTTTATTTAATACTATGTTCAAGTAACTTGCCAGCATGTATGTGCTTCAACACACTCAGCACAAGCTTTATTTAATACTAAATTCTAGTCCCAGTGTCCTGTGTAAGTCACCAGGGATGACCCAGCTTCGTGCTACTTATCTTCTACGGCTCCTGTCTGGATGTCCAGTTCTTGAGGGCGACCCTGCGTGTCCAGCCAGTCCATAGCATCCTCCGGCATCTTGAAGAACAGAGTTTTGTTCTTGTGGAACACTTCCAATTTGGCCGGGTAGAGCAACATATATCGGTGCCCAGCCCCTCTCAACCTCCTTTTCACCGCCCCGAAGTTCATCCTGCTGCGCTGTACGTGCAAAGTGTAGTCCGGGTACGCCGTGATTTTCGCCGGCCCCCTTTCTATCGTTCCTCCCTTCCGGAAGAAGTCCAGTATCTTTTCCCGATCCCAATAGTTCAAAATCTTTGCAATCAGCGGCCGCGGGGGAGGGGAGGGGGGGGGGGGGGGTTACCGGGGGGGTGGCCTCCTTGTCAAGGCCCTATGCGCCCTCTCGACTGCAAACCCCTGGGTCAGTGCTCCGCCCGTTATTTCCTGCAGAAGCATGGAATCTACATATTCTGTTGGGTTATACCCCTCCATTCCTTCCGGCAGGATAAATATACAAATGTTATTGCATCTGGCGCGCCCTTCCACCTCCTCCGCCCTGTTCTCTAGGTTGCCCACAAGCTGCACAAGGGCATGAAGTTCCAATCCGTGGGCGGCGCATTCAGCTGTATTCAGGGCCATCTCCTTTTCCTGGTTTCCAGTGCGCTCCGCGAGCTTGCACACGTCCTGTCTCAACAGATTGACTTCCTCCTGGACCGCTCCGATTTTGAGGTCCAGACCCACTTTCAATTTGTTCATTGCCAGGCCCAGTTTGGTCTCCCAGGCAATTTTCAAGTCTGCAATCGCTGCCAGCACTTCCTGGATCGTGCCCGGTGTCTCCGCCACTGCAGCGGTAGTTTCCTTGCTTTTACCGCCTTCTGCACCTGTCGGCGTCTTGGCATAGGCCTCCAGCGTGGGCTGTTTGCTTTTGGGTCTGGCAGTTTTGTTAGACATGCAATGCTGTTCAGGTGTGGGCCAGCAGCGCCTCCCCTCGTGCAGAAGTCTGCGTGGCGCCAGGCCACTCTTGGCGTGTCCGGGGCCGTTTCAGCTGTGTTTGGGTGTGTCCTTGTCACTCGCTCCACACCTAGGATGGGCTGTGTCCTCCCACGTACCTGCTTTTCTGCCGTGTAGGGGGGCGCACATCCACAACCCCCTGGGCTTCTGAGGTGGGCTGTGTGTCTTGATGCCTGCCCCCGGAAGACCACACCAGGCCCAGCAGCCCCGGAAGCAGGCAACATGCCACTTGAAGTATGCCCAAAAGCCCCAGTTAGGGGCAGTTTGGGTGCAGTCCTGGCGCCTATGGCGCCAGGCTCATAAAGATAAAGTCAGTCCTAGCGCCATGGGCGCCAGGCTCATTTATTGATAACTTACCTGAAGCAGACATGCTGCATACTCACCTGAGGCAGACCATGCTGCATGAAGACTCAAGCCAAATGAGGCTTAGGAGGGACTATTTTACTGAAGGGACTATTTTGTTACTTGGGTGGGGCTGTGGAAGAATACTTACCTGGATCTTCTTCCAAGGCTATTTAAACCACGCCCGGACAGCCACACGTGCTTCGCGTTATTCTGCTTGCTGCAGCGTAACGCTCACCGTGTTTTCAGCAGCTCCAGTCTTCAGCCACGCCCGCTTCAGTCCTGGGACTCCTGAAACAAGAAGAAAAGAAGGATAAAGGTTAGAACAGGAGTTTTAACTTTAATCCTTACCTGAATCCTGATCCATTTCGCCACGAAACTGAAAGACAGAAGTCTTTGAAGCATCGTTTCGCATTCCTATGGCGCCGCGCTGAACTCACCTGCTTGGCGGTACTTCAGCATTCCATCACGCTCTCTCCATCTCGCGGCCGCCCTCCGACACCTAAGGAGACAAAGACAGCAAGGTGAGCAAGGGGACTCTCTAAGGCTATACAAGCTACCCCCAAGGACTTACCTGATTTACCACGGGAGGTACTCACCTCATCTCGGGTCGGCGCAGTCAACTCTGCTTCATTGCCGTACCCCGGCCCCTAAGGGGAGAAAGCAAGGACAATACCAGTTACCCCCCACAAAACTTACCTGATTTACCACGGGGGTCTCACCTCATCTCGGGTCGGCACAGTCAACTCTGCTTCATCGCCGTACCCCGGCCCCTAAGGGGAAAACCACAATAGACTTACCTGAATCTTACCAAGTGCCATTTGGAAATCTTCGAGTGGATTAATCGGCAACCTGCAAGGAATCGGACAGAGTGAAGAGCAGACATTTGAACTCTTATGAACAATTGGACTTTAGAGTCAATACTGGAACTCCTCTACGCCAGTGAAGTAACTGGTCATCAATGCGCCCCTGCGGTCGACGCAGGATGGAGAGCTCATCCTTCCAAACCATAAGGTGAGACTAAGGAGGGGACATCAAGAGTGATTAGTGGGAAGACAACGGGAGTGGGGAAGGTGGGTTGACCCTCAATTCCACGGGTGGTTAATGCCTCTTCTCCTTTGCAGAAGAATATTCTTGCGAGCCAGACAAACTAGGCTGAGCGAGCCAGTCCAGTCAGTCATCTTGGCGCTACACGTCACGCTGGTGGAAACAACAGCGGCCCAGTTCTGGTCGACGCCCCCGTGGGAACCAGGTGAGCGTAACACTGTGCCTGCGCCGCTCCAACTTATTCTGCCGTTCTCTGCTGCGTTTCCAGCCGTGTGGTGCGCTTTTTCACCACTCCGGAATAGTGTGTCGACTGCTCTTTGCTCTCCTCGGATGGGCTGTGTCCTCCCCCGTACCAGGTCCCACTCTGCAATATGTCCAAAGCGTGCACTGTAGCCTCCCTGCTTCCAACGGCCAGGTGTGTACACTGGTTCACCTCTCTTCCGCACCAGGACCTACCTGGGTCGCTCGGCGGTGTGGCTCACTGCCGTGTCTTCCTTCTCTTCTCAGGGCCCAGTCCAGTGTCTAGATGCCCCCTGCATGTCCCTTAAGAGCTGCGCTTGCCTCGGGTGGGCTTCGCCATTCAGCCTCTCAGCGCTAGCTGCAGTGTCTTTCCTCTCCAAGCTCCCGCCCTAGCACCTCCGCATCCACTCTTCTACCCTGGTTTGTGTGATGGGGCTCTTTTCCCACCGTAGTTGGCGACGGCTCAGGTGTCCACTGCTCCTGTAACCGGGCCCCAGCTCCTCAGTCACCTGTGGTGCCCACCTTTGCTACTTGCTGCGGCCACTCCACATCCTTGGTTGTCCCGGTTGTGTGGGGACTCATGCATCTGTCCCTTGCACTAGAAGAGCGCAATCAGGCTCAAGCCTAACTGCGCTTCGGTTGCCCACTCCAATTTCCAGAGGCGGCCTTGCTTATCTTTTCAAAGCGCTGCCTTGCCGCTCCGCCCGCAGAGGAGCCCTCCGGGATCCGCCACTCACGATCCCCCCAGTGGCCGTCCCCCGCAGGTCCTGCCGACATCCAACTGGCAGTTCGGACCCCTCTCTGCTTGCCACTGGTACTAGTGGCTCCTGTGCCTCTATGGCACTGTGTGCGGCGCTAAACCGCGTGAGTCACTCCAAGGGGGGTCCGCACTTATGCCCGCGGCATCCACCCTGTGTCCTGCCTGGCCAGATTGCCACCGGCAGAGCAAGTCCTGGGCACCCTCTGTACGAGCGCGGCCCACTGCAGCCCGACTGGGCGCCGGTACGGTCGCTTCTCTTGCGGCGAAGCGGCGTCGCAAGCTCTGTCTCCCCTCTTCCTTCCCCGCTGCATGGGGGCCACAGGAGCCGCCACTGTCCTCGGGGCCACAATTAGTGTGTCGGCTCTGTGCCGCCATCCGGCGCCCCCGCAGGTCGGGAGTCCGCCTGCATCCCCATCAATGACTCCGGCTGCTGCTCTGCTCCCAGGTCCGGCGGGGGTCCCACTTTTCCGTTTTCTTTCGTTTTCTTATTTTTATTTTTTTATTTTAATTCACCCCCAGGTGCCTCCAGTTGTTGGCCGGCAGTATTCCTCGCTCTTCCAACCGCTTGTCACTGGCAAGGCATACGCAGTGCTGGCCAGCTCAGTGCGCTGCAGCCTCGCGGTCACTTTATGGCCCTTTGTGTCCTGCTGGCCATCTTGGATTTTCCTCCTGCGCCCAAAGTTCGTCTTTTGTTTGCGCCGTAGTTTCTGCAGCTCGCCTTCCCACGGGCTGTCTTTGCACTCAAAATGAGCCCACAGCCTTCATACACCTCCAGGTGTGCCGTGGATGTGTCTGTCCACCGAAGTCCCACATTTCTCACCGGATCAATAAACGGATCTGCGGGAGCTCCCTAGAGGAATGTCCTTTCACGCAGCCATCTAGCCACGCCCCCTCATCTGCATAATTTGTGAAGATCACCCCCCTCATGGGCTAACATGGCAAAACAAGGCACTGTGAAAAGATTGTACAAACATGGCGAAGTACAGGAGCCCTGCAGTACCCCAAAATTGAGGACTATAGGTACAGCTTCTCTTTCCTGGGCAAATACACTGCTTTCTCGATTACTGAAAAAAGAAGAAATCCATTGGGTTGCTCTAGAGGAAAAATTTGCAACCTTCCCCATCCTGGTGGCCAAAATATGATGGTCCACCAGGTCGAAGGCTGCTGATAAATCCAACAGCATTAGCAGAGAGGCTTCATTTTTATCCATGCGATTCAATAGCCTAGATTTAAGTTCTAGTAACGCCGTCTCTGTACCAAAACTGACCCTAAAAAGCGTGACAGAAAATCATTCAAAATGGGATGTTCTTTCAGATGTGCCGCTATATGTCTGTATGCCACCTGGTCCAAAACTTTCAAAAGGAAATGGGTGTTTGCAATAGGCCTGAAATTATTAGGTATGTCAGTAGGTAATCCTAGCTTTTTTAGTATGGGAGTGACCCAGGCCTTTTTCAGGTCCTGAGGAACAACCCCAGTTTTCAAAGATGCATTCATACATTTATAAATTGAAACCAATAGAGTAGGGGAGGACGTTTTAATAATCATAGCTGCCGAGGTATCAGGTTTACATTTGGTATCCTTTAACTGTTTAATGATTAATTCTAGTTCAGCAAGTGATATGGTGGTAAAGTTGAAAAGGGGCATAGATGGGCATCTCTCAAGAACCCAATCTGATCTTTGGGTATCTGTTCCAACTAGTTTGACTTGTTTCTTAACAATATCCACCCGAATGTTATTAAACTTATCTTGCATAGCCTGCTGGATCCCCATACACCAGGCCTTATCCTTAACCAGCAGACCTGGATCAGTATGATTTGTGGTTTCTTGCTCTTTCAGAATTTTAAAAGGTTTGCTGGTGTCTGATTGGGCGTTCTTAATCCTCTTATTGAAATAGTTCTTTTTTGCTTCAATGATTGCTGCTCTATAATTATTAGCTGAAGTTTTATATGCTGACAAATCCGACAAAGTCATTTGAGATTTCCATTCATAGAAAAGTTGAAGAGTAGAGCTCTTTAAGGTCTTTAATTCTGCTGAGAACCATCGATTCCCTTTCGCATCCTGCTTATGCATGTTCCGCTTTAAATATGCTAAGGTATCCGCCACCACCTAAAGGCTAGAAAGGATGGAATCAGCCAAGCCCTCCACGGAGACCATATCTGAAGGGAACTCCTGTGAGGATAGCATGAGCTCTACCCTATCTGTCGAAATGTGCTTAAGATTTCGGGTTAGGACCCCAAGCCTATTCTTCTCTTTCACTTTCCAAGGGAAATTCGCCAACACTACAAATTCCACAAAAAAGTGGTCTAACCAAGGGCAGGGTGATACCGACACGTCAGTAGTCTTAACCTTATTACATGCGACCCAATCTAAAGTATGCCCTAAGTAATGAGTGGGCACATGAATCAATTGCACAAAACCAAATTCTGTCTGGGCTAATTGTAGTTCCAATGCAAAGCATCATCCTTGTACCCCAGCCATAGGTTAACATCGCCCATAATAAGGAAGCTTGAATTGGGTTTCAGTAGTGGTAGAAGAAAACTAGTGAGGCCAGCAAGAAAGTAGTCTGACATATTGGGAGGCCTATATATCAACAAGACATTAATAGTCGCTTCCGAGTTCAGACCAATTTTAACAGAGGGATAATACCACATCCATGATGTAACCTTTGGATTGCCAGATAGTGAGGACAATCTATATATTAAGGCCATTCCCCCACCCCTTCCCTCCGTCCGATCACATCTGAAAATCCCATAACCAGTGGGAAAAGCCAAGTGTAGAGCAGGAGCCGCCACGTTGTGTGCCCAAGTTTCAGTAATAGCGCAAACATCAATGAGATTTACCTCAATGTATTGTAGACACCTCGAGAGCATGTTTCAGCAATGATCTCCTATTTAGCATAACAATTAATTTTCATGATGGGTATGATCCCAGTTCTGCCCTTCACACACACAAGTTCTCTTTGTGGGACTGAATTAAGGGCTTCTGGAATTGCTTTCATAGGAGGAACCACTTCCACCATGCTCACGACTGGAGACCCTGTGCTCGTAACCGAGTGCAAGCCCTCCCCAACCTCTAAAAACTCCACTTCTCTCTGCAGTGGTATTAGGAGCCTAGCCGTTGTAACCGGCGCTGTCTCCACAGACAAACAAACAGCCTCATGTGCCAATAAAAGGATTTACACGATGTGGTAGATCATTACAAGGGTTAGTACCTACTAAGGGAGCATTGTTCAGCGAGCGACTAGGCGTGGATGTAGTTTCGCCAAGATTCCTCTAGCTGCTGTAATTGCAAGGATGTCTTCTTTCCCCTCTTCTGTATGCAATACATTTGGAACCCCTCTTAGCTAGAATCAGACAATCAAACCAAATTTTGGGGGTACCATTTGGGTCAGAACATCACAAAATAATGCTGCCACGGTTGCAGAACCAGTCGAATGACTGATACACGGGAATGGGCAGAGTTTGGTAAGGTGAATCAAAAACAATAAAGTTCCCAATGTGGGTACTCCCATCCCCTGCACACTATCAACAGCTCAAAACATTATGAGTCCAGGTAATTTAGTGATACTTTATGTGTTTGTTTCAATGAAATTTCCCATCGTTTTACTTAGATCAATAAACAGTTTTTCATAAAATTAAATACATATCAGATAGACTGACGCAATCAGTTTTCTTGTTAAACATGGATGATTTATTTGTAGCCCAACATGTTTCGACAGTAATCTCTTATTCAGGGACATATAAGCACATTTTCACATTTTCTCTAGCAACCGATAAAATATGGGCCAGAATCGAGAAAGCAATTTGTCGCCTGCATATTGCGCAACTGCACTGGCTTCCTAAAAAAGATTGCCCAAAAAACATGCATGCCAGCCAAATTACTAATCTGGTCACAAAAATATGGGACAGAGCAGCCAGTCTATTCAAAATGACAACATGCCTCTCCCCCTTCTCTCCTATATTTAATAACCCGCAGTTTAAACCAGGTTTGGAAAAGGAATCCTTTCCTAAATGGAAAGATAACAATTGCAATAAAATTAGGGACATGTTTCGGGGCACAGACTTTGTTTTGTTTGAACAGTGTAAAAAGGAATTGGGGCTAATGGATTCAGACAGATATCAATATTTCCAGGTTCGACTTTGGCTGTTGGCCCCCCCACCCCCCAAATAAAGCAGCAGCCCTCAGATCGCTAACAGCATTTAAGAAATGTTTAATCTCAAATCCAGGAGAGAAAAACCTTATATCTAATTATCGCCTATTACATAGAGTTTCAAGAAGGAAGTTTGAGATATGTTCAGAACTGCCAACAGATAAACGGGAATATCAATATCTACAGAAGAATGGCAAATGCTATGGAATGATACTAAAAAATGAAGACGTTACCTCCAGATTAGAGAATCATAGTATAAGGATATGTTACAATGGCACTATACCCCACATAGGTTATGTAAAATGAAATTAATTAGTTCCGATAACTGTTGGAGGGACTGCAATGAGAAGGGGGAATGGCTACATATTTGGTTAGAATGTTCTAAACTGGCCAGTTATTGGGGAGCCATTAATAAGCATATGAAAAGTATATTTGGTAAACGGTTACAGGTTCATACAAAGGGAATTGCTACTTCTGAGGAAAGCAAATGGCCTAATTATAAAGGAAAAGCACAGACTATACTTGGTGGCAGCCTTAGTGGTAATTGCCCAACATTAGGAAGATAAAGATCCTCCACATGTTCATGATTGGTTTGTGAAGATATGGAAATGTGTTGCTTTATTGTGGATGACCTATACTATCCAGGGAGGGCAACAACTTTTACGAAAAAATGGGCACACACTGCACATTTTAGGCATTGCATAGACTTTGATCATCGATTTATATCATATTATTGCGTTTGGGTCGAGGGTTAGGGCGCGAACGGAGGGTAAGGGGTGAGTAAGAAGGGAGGGGTTCTCTTTACGTTTACATTTTGAAATGGCAATAAAAAAATTTAGAAAACATTTTAAAACACTGTAAGTGGAGCACATTCTGTTCAAACATATGTCCAGCTTATCACAGCAATCTTTTGTTTAAAAACTTGTCAATGGTTGGACAACATGGTATCCTTGCCAAGTCATCTTCTGTCCTTTGTCCATTCAAGTTTGAAAGGGATCACACCTAGTGCTTTAAGGCGAAGACTATCAATTTTGGATGATTCAGAAACATGGTGTGGGCACCACTGTGCCCTCCCTAACCTACGTAATCAATACATCTCTCATATCAACCTTCAGCCAAAAGACATGCCTCAAACCTTCAATGGCTCTCCAGGAAATGCCCCAACTAAATGCTTACCCAATAATTCCATATTCCTTTCATGAATGCTCTGGCCTCCCATAAAAAAGGACAGGCTGTAATCTAGAACACGCACGCAGGGAAACAAAGTAATCCAATGCTAAACTTTCTTGCAAAATGTATAGCTGGGGCTCCCCAAAGACCATTATAAAAAATAAACTGTCAAAACATTGTATCGTCTGCACAATGTAAAACTAAATAAATGTACAATGAACTAACCCAGTCACAACAAACTAGTAATAGCCCAAATCAGAGGAACTGTCCAACTCTCTTGCTAAGGCCTTTCAGGATACAATTGCCAAAATTCAAGCCAATATTGATCAGCAGAAATGTTCAGGTGGAGAAGCTTGCCTAGGTTTATTGAATTCAACTCCATTATAACTAAAAAGTCGACAAATATCACTAAGAAATGAATGCCTCAGCTTAACAATCTTCCACATGCCCGGCCACCTTGACCAAGGAAAACAGATTCAAACTGGTGGAACCACTGCCCCGAATTGTGTAACGTATCACTAACATCAGGCTGTATCCCAAAAACACTAAAGGCTGTCAAGCGTAGCACCACTCCTAAAAAAGTTAAGTGTGGACCCTGAGTTGACTGAAAACTATAGACCCATAATCCAACATTTCGTTCATTGCTAAAACCCTGGAAAAGATTACTACCACACAAATAGTCGTCTACAGTGAAAGGAACCTCATACTTCATGAAAACCAATCTGGGTTTCACTCAAACAAGTGCATGGAACAAGTCTCTTGTCCAAGAAAGTGGAAATTCTGACAGCAATTGACAACAATAAAGCAATGGGTTTAGTATTCCTTGATCTCGCAGCTACATGAAATACAGTCAACCATCAGACATGAATACAAAGATTAAAGTACAGACAGGAATAGATTGTACTCCCTTCAACTGGATCAACAATTAACATGATGACACCCTGACAGCTAAAATGGAAGACTTCAACTCATTCATTACCCTTAAACTGTGGTGTCCCCCAGAGCTCCCTTACCCCATGGCCATTTAATGTGTACATCAAACCCTTAGGAGACATTATCGAACTATTCAGTCTTCCCAATTTTACAAGGAAGATTCTTAGGTATCACTGAACCTAAAAATCAACATTTAACTGACCACCTTCAGAGAATCCAGCATTGGACCACAGGTGGTAAGCTCTGCCTTAACATCTATAAAACAGATCATAATCATCTTCGGGATCCCAGCTTTGGCAACACTACCTTTGAAATGGCCACCCCTTAGGTCTAAAGCACCCACACCGTCGGACCAGGTAAAGAAGTAAAGAATCTAGATACTTTCAAAACTAAACTCTCACTACAACCACAAGTATAACCACTAACCCAAAAAACACACTTCCAGATCCACATCCTAAATAATGTCCCCTACGTCGTGAGAACACAGAGAACTGGGGTGACTAGTGCTTTATCTTCAATTGCCTAGACTATTGAAATAGTCTCTATCTAGGACTAAACAAAAACCAATTGAAACCTTTCCAAACTAAGGAATAAGTTACTTACCTGTGACTCCTATACACCAGCATTTATATCTTTCATAGATTCACATGCTGTCAATATTCCCAGTCAGGCTGGGAATCTTCAGTAACATACAGCAGTTTAAAGCTTCAGTCACTTTAGTGCTCTACTATAGTAATGTTGGGTCATAATACCCAAGCCAATAGGAAAATCTCCCTTAGCTCCACCCCTGGAGGCCATCTTCAGGATTTTAACATACTGCACGTAAAGTGGCAGTATAAGCCAAGTAGAGCCAAGAGCCTGAGGGGCAGGCTTGAGGGTTGCATGTGAATCTACGAAAGATACCAATGATGGAGAACAGGAGTTACAGGTAAGCAACTTATTCCTTCTCCAGCATTGGATCAGTCATAGATTCACATGCTGTGAATAGATTACAAAGCAGTACCATACAACCATAACAGACTGAGGGAAGCCCCTTGCACCAAGCTTTCTACAGGAGACAGACCTTAAATCTGTTCTGCAGAACGGCCTAGCAGACGTTGGACTTTGCTGCAGAATCCCTGTAGACACAGTAACAATTTATGAAGGTGTCAACAGACCTCGAGGTCGCTGCCCTGCAGATGTCTAGCAGGGAAACCCGAGCTAGGAACGCTGTTGTAGCAGCTACCGGTCTGGTAGAATGTGCCCTGGCAGAGGCCTGCCAGTCTGTTGGTGACATACTGAAATGCAGGAAGAGATCCACGTGGCAATGGAACACTTGGACAGCACCGTCCCTACAGCAGAGGGACAAAACACCACAAACAGTTGCGATGTGGTCAGATAGGACTCAAACTGAGCTTCTCTCCCTCTTGCCAGGTGTTACCGCTTTTGCTGTTGTGTCATCAGTGTGTGCCGTTCTCCCACTTACCAGGCATTCCCAAAGCTAAGTACTGCTGCTGTGCCCCAGGTTGGCCCTTCCCACAATCCCTGGTAGCTAAGATATTGGTGCCCTTTGAGTAATGGCTGTGTCTCCAACCCAGACACTTCCAACCACTGCAGGTTTCGCATAACCCAGCTCTCCCAACTAGCACAGCGCCCCATATCTAGGCTGTACCCACCCCCTTGGCCTTGCCCCCATCCCACGGGCTGCCCATCCGCTCAGCTGTCTTACCCCTAGGGTCATCCCTCCGCCAGTGCACGTGAAAAACCAGATCATTACCACTTCAACGGTTAGCTAGCGCACAGCCTGTCCTCGTTCTACACCACCAACCAAAGGACCCCCAAGAAAAACACCTAACTAAAAAAGAAAACATTAGAGCTAGAAAGGTAACACCAGTAAACGACCGACCTGCGAGGGTTACTACCACTGGTTCAACAACCACAACCAAGGGAATGCCAACATAAACACCAAAACCACATCAGAGCCACGAAGGAAATAGCAGTAAATGATGAACCACGAGGGCCTATAACCCCTAGTTTAAAAAAAAAAGAAAGAAAAACACCAACTACAAGCAACAACTAACCACAGAGCAAAGGCTGAACCAAAGGACCGGGAAAACACCAATCCAAAGAGGAAACCCACTCAAAGGAATACAACCCAAAACACCATGCCTCGCCACAAGAAAGACAAGGAAGCCAGAATGGACAACAGGAATGACATACATCACTCACTGCAATTGTATTTCTGATGATTGTATCTGCTTAGATTCACATGCTGTGCATATAGTCCGACATCTAATGGTAATCGCGCAGTACTGCATCTTTTTTTTTTTTTTTAAGATCAAAAGGGACGCGACATGGCCGTGACTAACACTATCCCCAACGTGACGTGTAGTGTACCCAAAATCCCTCACACGTCGAGGTCCCACCAGTTGTTGTTTTTTTTCTGCCGCGAGGGAGCCTTATAGTCAGCATGAGCGAGTACAGAAGACAGAAGGTGTAAGAAGTCTATGTTCCTTCTACTCCAAGAGGGGAGAAGATGTGGGCGCATGTGAATTTAAGCAGATACAATCTTCAGAAATACGATTGTGGTAAGTAATGCATGTGTTCTGATGCTTGTGGATCACGTAGACAAGTGAGCAGTACCCAGAGAAGGTGGTGGCATGTGTGAAGGAACAGTAGCAAAGATGTCTTAACACTGCTTGTCCCCACCTGGGAATCAGATCTAGAGCGTGTATCCAGGCAGTAGTGTAGTGTAAAGGTGTGTACAGGACTCCAGGTTGCAGCCTTGCAAATGGAATATAGAGAAACATTTGCAATGGATGCTATGGTAGCCCTTGTGCACTTAGTCGAGTGAGCTCTAGGCGTGAAGGGTAGATCTCTCTAGGCAAGAGTGTAACAGTGTGATGCTATTTAAGATCCACTTGGAAATAGCTGATTTAGTAACAGGGTCCCCTTCTCTATAAGCTGCCACTGATACAAAGAACTGATTTGTTTTCCTTAGTGGTTTTGTCTTCTCCAGTGAAAAGGTGGGTAGTTCTATGGACTGGTTTACATGGAACTTCGAGATAAATTTAGGTGCAAAGTGTGGGTGTGTGCACAAAAACACCTTGTCTTTGTGAATCGTGACGAAGGGGTCCTGAACTGAAAGGGCCTGCAGTTCACTAGCTCTCCTTATAGCACTGATCGCCCATAGGATGGCTAGCCTTGTGTAATGGTTAAAAGGGAATTCCCATTAGTCTTAAGAACAACATTCAGGTCCCATCCGGGTGCTCGGTTGTGATGAAGTCTTTTTACCCCCTCCATAAAGGCGTTAATCACAGGAATCTTCCACCACGAAACCTTGCGCTGGGCGTGGTCTACGCCGAAAGAGCAGCTAAGTGGAACAGAATTGAACCCAGGCCTGAATCCAACAGGTGATTTAGGTACAGGACAATATCTTACAAGAGTAATCAATAGGAACAACGTCCTTGGCATTACACCAGGTAAAGCGCTTCCACTTACTGGAGTAGCAATGTCTGGTGGTAGGTTTCTGTGCCTCCAAGTATGACCAGGCATCTCTGAGGGAGTTTAAAGTACCTGAACTCTGACTTCAGGAGCCAGGCTGCTAAATTGAGTGTTTGGAGGCATGGATGTAGTGTCCCTCCTCCCTGGAAGGGGAGACGGACATTGCCATGAGATGGGAGAACCAAGGCTGGCGGTCCCACATCAGGGCTACCAGGATCATCATGACTGGTTCTTCGTGCATCTTGTGCACTATTCTGTTGAGAAGGGGGAATCGGGGAGGAAAAGCATAGGCAAATCTCCTGCACCATGTTATCCAGAGACTGTTCCCTTTGGAGCTGTTCTGTGGGTATCTGGAAACGTAATCTGGGCACTGGGCGTTTTCCAGGTTGGCGAATAAGTTTCTCTGGGAAGCCCCATTCTGCAAAGACGTTGAGTAAAATGTCATTTTGTAGCCACCACTCATGCTCTACGGGCACGGGGGAAGTCTCCACTGAGTAAGTCTGCCAGAAGATTGAGTTCCCCTGGAACATGTTGTGAGAGGAGGAACATGTGTTCGAGTGCCCACTTCCAGATGCTCTGGGACATTCTGGATAGCCCTAGAGAGCGAGTGCCCCCTTGTTTGTTCAAGTAGTACATGGCTGTGGTATTGTCCGTGAGGACAAGAACTGTCTTTCCCTGGAGGTGTGTCTGGAAAGTCTTCAGGACCTTGAACAGAGCTAGTAGTTCCAACAGGTCGATGTGATTTGACACTATTGCTGGAGACCACATGCTGTGCACCATCTGTTGAAGGAGGTGAGCCCACCCTGTCAGAGATGCTTCTGCGGTGAGTCACCAGATAGTCTTTCAGCTACAGTCACCCACGATTCTGGGCCCCTTTTGGCCACTATCTAACCGAGTGAGCACAATCCAGCCCAACACCAAACAACATACGAACACCAGCACACACCTGAGGCACTGTATCTTACCCATACGGTTACAACACAAGGCCTCCCGCACCAACTCCCACATGCAAAACACCCACAGACGACAGTTCCTCCTAGTTCTGAACCTGTCCTCGCGTCCTAGCCTCACTAACCTCCTCACCCCCCCTTTCTTGCAAAGCAACGGGTGCAACTGGAGACTGCCACTGGGTCCTAGCAGTGCACGTTATGAATCAACATAATATCCAAGGAATGTAGGGGCTCGCTCTACTGGGCATCCTAGGGAGCCGAAGAAGACTGGTAATACAACTGGTTAATTTAGGTGGAAATCTGATGGAACTTTTGCCACAAAAGAAAGATTGGTGCTTAGGAACACCTTGGACTTGTGGAAGGTAAGGAATGGCTTCTCGCAAGAGTGCTTGAATTTCGGCTGCTCTGCGTGCTGAAGTGATGGTGACTAAGAAGGTAACTTTCTTCCAAGAGAGAAACGTGACAGAAGTGCTGTGTAGGGGCTCAAAAGGAGGACACCTGAGCCTTGACAGGACCACATTCAAATCCCAAGCTGGAGCCAGAGGATTGGTAGGTGGGAAAGCAAGGAACAGACCTATTAGGAACTCTTTGACCAGCAGTCTAGATCACAGAGAAGCTTTGAAAGAGGAACGGTGTAGCACGATACTGCCACAAGATGCACTTTGATGGACGCATGTGCCAACCCAGACTGGGCTAAGGACAGCAGTTAAGGCAAGATATCTTTCAATTGAAAAGTAACATGATTTAGCCCCCTTGATGAGCACAAAACGGTAAAACTCTTCCATCGCTTTTGTAGCAAGCGAGCATGGAAGGGGCTTCTGCTTATGCCAGAATGTCCTTGCAGTCTTGAGGCAATGGAAACCATCCAAACGCTAGAAGAACAGGTGTCAGGTCGTCAGGTTGAAAGAGGCTCGGTCGTGGTGAATGACGGCACCCCAGTCTCTGAATAGTAGATGCAGACGAGGAGGAAGCTTGATCGTTGAGGCAGCGGCCAGGGACAGGCGGGTCTGAGTACCAGAACGGTCTGAGCCATGCAGGGACCACTAAGATCATTCTGCACTGCTGCAGTCTGAACTTGGCTATCACTGGTGCCACTATTGGTATTGGAGGGAACGTGTAAAGGAACTTCTCCTCTCGGGAGAGCGAGAATGCATCCCATAGACTCCCCAGTTGTGGGAACCTGATGGCAAAGAGCGCCCACTTCTTGTTCAGGAAAGTGGCAAACAGGTCGATATTCGGTGTGCTCCAGTGATGGAATATTTGAGAAGCTGGGATTCGCGTAGTTCCCACTCATGGCAAGAGCAGAGTTCCGTATTGAGGGAGTGTTTTGAACACCTAGGAGGTGCAATGGGATGAGGAAAATGCTGTGTTTCAGTGCCAAGTGCCACAGAGCCTGCGACTCAGTTGAGAGGGAGAGATCTTGTGCCTCCCTGCTTGTGGATATAAAACACTGTGGTTGTGTAGTCTGTAAAGATCCAAATTACTTGTCCGGTGACCTGAGGGAGGAATAACCTGAGCACCCAAAAGACAGCTCGGAGCTCCAGAAGGTTGTTATGGAGTGTCCTCTCCTTCTCCATCCATAAGCCTATGGCCTGAAGGTGCTCTGTATGTGGTCTCACCCTTCCAGCGAGGCATCTGTTCTGTCCTGGAGAGGGCGGCCTGACCACCACTCAAGTGGTTTCAGGAAGTGTGGTGTAAGTGCAATCTTACCCTCCCAGGAGACTGACACAGGTTGCCAGCGTTCATCGAGGAATACTTGAATCAGCCTCATGCATAGCCTGCAGTGTTGAAGTATCGGGATTGTGACAAATAGCAGGAAAGGGACCTTCTCGGGAACCCCCTTTCTTCCCCACCACCCCTTCCCCCTTGTGAGGCCAGGGAAGTGAGCCTGCTCTGCAATACCCTTCAAAGGGGTAGAGGCAAGTGGGACCTCACTGGGAAAGACTCCTAATCCCAAGAAGAACTCCCTAGAGAACTTTCCAAAATAACATATTTTAACCTTTCTGATGGCAATATCTGTGAAGAGAAAACCAAAATGTTTTCTTGCCAACATGAAATAGAAAACCTCCTCCTAAGGTCCCATTCAACTGGGATGAAGAATAGGATATATGAAGGAGAAGAGAAGCTACAGGAGAAAGAGAAAAGGGACCAAAGACCTCTGCAGGGGAAGCCCCATGAATAAGTCCGTCCAAAAAGGGGAGGAGCCTGGGAAAGAAGGATGAGCATGTGAGTTTCAAAAGGACACAGAAACTGACTTCTGAGAGAAGGAAAGGCTACACATGCAGCATCCTAGAGCCGCAACAGACAGAGGTACCGGCATGCTAGTCGATAGCTAGGAAGCCAGGGTTAGTGAAATTGGAAATGTTGCGCCCCGAATCTGAGAAAGAGAAGGATCCTGAGACTGATGTTACCAACACAATCCGACAGTGGAGAAGCAGGTGAAAAAACACAAGACATCAGATTAGAAGGTGGGGAAGCTGATCCTCAACGAACAAAAACCCTGGCAACGTAAACCCTGCGTTTACCAAAAACGGAAACAATAGGGATAACGTGAGACCCGGCAGAATGAATGAGAACCATTATGGGAACACTCATACTCTCAAGAGTCAAGAAATGAGAGAATGAAAATAATTATTGGAATGTCCATACTCGTCTCAGTCAAGAAAAGATAACATAATACCAGAAAGAGAGTGAATGGGAATCATTATTGGATTTCTCATCCTCATTTCAGTCAAGCAGGAAATCTAGAAGGCAAGTTAAAAAAGGAAAGCTGAGAACACAAGCTGGACGTTTTATACATATCCAGAGACAGAACCAAGGAAAATGAAAGACTATGAGCTATGCATGAAACTAATAAAGTGTACAGAAGGAACAGATGCTTGATGGAGAAGTTAACCAGGGGAGGAGAAAAGGATCACTCTTTACAGAGGAAGGAAAGAGAAAAAAAACAAAAAGTCCAAGACAACAATGAACCGTGCAAACTGATAAAAGTGGTCACTAAAGTATCTAAAGATCATCCATCAAAAAGTGGTTCAGAGATAAACCAACAAACCTAAGGAGAAAAGCCATTCTCCTGACTGTATATTATCAATAGAGGTAGGGTTAGATAGGTCAGAGACTGATGGTTTTATTTATAGATATTTAAGGACTGCTGACTAGCACATTGGCTAGCTTAGTTAGGTAAGGACACCTTAAAGAATAGGGAAAGATAGGCTTTATTCATATTCTTTAATAAAAAAATACTAGTGAAATGTCTGACTAGGGTCTGTGTCCTCCTCCTGACCTAGCACAGGATGCACAAAGACATCATCCCCAGCAGGGACCTCAAGAGGCAGACAGACACGGATGGCAGGTGGTAGACTTGTACCTTGGTGAGGAGGGAATGAACCCTCCCCTCCGACAGAGTTGCTCTGCCAGATTGTGTTTTTAGGGTGTACCAAAGTAGAGTGCCTATTGAGATGGGATGAGACAAGATTTCAAATAGTTCACAGAGAACCCAAGAGACTGTAGGCATTGACTGGTGAGAGCAGTGTGTGTGGTTGCTATGTCTAAGGAAGCTGCTCATACCAGCCAGTCGTCCAGTTGGGGATAGACTTCTGCACCCACTTGTTGGAGATGGGCCACCACTGGTGCCAGGCACTTGGTGAAGACCATCGGGCTGATTGGAGGCCAAATGGTAGGGTCTTGAACTGGAAGTGGCATCCCACGACCATAAAACGTAGGTAGCAGCAGTACTTCCTGTGAATGGGGGTGTGAAAATAAGCGTCCGCTAGACCTAAGGATAGCAGAAAATCCCCTTCTTGCAGTTGAGCTAGCACCTGTTGGACCGCTACCATTCTGAAGAATGGGCCTCCAACCCCCAGACTTTTTCCTTACCAGGAAGTATCTTGAGTAAACTCCTTGCCCCCACGTGGTACTGATTCGATGGCGCTTGTACCTCCAATGCTTGTACCTCCTTTTGAAGCAGATGTATTGGCTTTTGCATCATTTCTTGAGGAGGCATGGTGGGAGGTCGTTTGACAAACCCCAGCATGTGGCCCTGCTGGAGAAGGGATAGGGCCCAATCGTCTGAGGTGATGTTGCGCGACTCGTGGCCAAGCTGGGAGAGCCTCTTCAACCTCCTACAACCCCCGTCCCACTAGGGAGCGAAAAGGAGTGGCTGGAACCGAGGCGGTTCAAGTTTGATTTTCCGACTGGCCCCAAGAGTGAGAAGAGACTCTCATGAGTTGGTTTCTCCTGTTAGATGGCGATTTCTTCCTATATGCACCTGATCTTGTATAGAAAGGGGACTTGTAGGAGGATGGGGATTCGCAGGATTCGTGGGAAGGCTGATAATCCTGTGCAATTCTGGAGAAACTAGACTTTCCAGATTCAAAGGACTGGTGCCTTTGTTGTAATGTGCCCAGAGATTGTGCCGTGTCCGTATCTGATTTTATGGCTTGCAATGTCTCGTACACAGTCTTGCTGAAGAGATCATTGCCATTGAAGGGCATTTCCATCACTTTTGACTGGACCTCTGGCCTGAAGTTGGTGGCCTTGAGCCAACCTTGTCTGTGCAGTACAGAACCAATTGCTGGAACCCTGTGTCTGGAATGTCTACTGACACCGATCAGGCATGATCAGATGCTGCTTCTTCTCGGAGAAGGGCAAAAGCCTCTAGTTTTTTTGTCTTCCAGGAGGATCTCTGGGATGGGTCCCGTTTTGAACCAAAACTCCCGGGCACATCTGGAGAACATTGCCATGGCACTGACCGCCGTTGTGATAACTTTTTCCCAAGCGTTCAAAAATCTGTATCGTCTGCATACTGTTGACCACGCCATCCTGCTAGGTCGCCTCGCCTTAAACTGGCTTCTCCGACCCGGTGGTGATATGGTTCTCCTCTTTCCTGTCAGAAAGGGTGCAAACACTATCTCTTGCTCCTTTCTGCTCTGCATCTCTTTCTCTCTCCTGGGGTGTTTTCTGCAGGGCTCTGCCCTATCCCCCATTCTTTTTAATATATATATATATATATATGCAACCTCTGGTTGGTCTCATCCACTCCCCCGGCTTTAGGTGTTACTCATATGCAGACGATACACAGATATTAGTCCAGCTTAATCTTCTGCATTCTGACACTTCATCTCAGTTCCGGAGTTGCCTGGAGGCCATGTGACAGTGGATGAATTCTAACTGGCTTAAATTGAATGGGTACAAGACGGAAGTACTTGTGGTTGGACCTCCGTCCATGGCTATGATAGGATATATGCTGCCCTGTGGACCCCTTCTATCTGGCCTCTTTATTGGGACCCTTTCTCCTGTGACAGTTGTCAGGGATTGGGTGTAAAGCCATCTTCTCTCGATCAAAGCTCAGGTTGAATCAGTCTGTCAGGGAGGGCATCTACAGCTAATAATACTTTGTAAAGTTCTCCCTCATCTTATGAGACATCTTCATGCACCTGCGGTAGTCTCCATGGTTAGGAGCCATTTGGATTACTGTAATTCACAGTATTTGGCGCAGCCTCTATATCTTATCAAACGCCTTCTGCGATTACAGAATCTTGCGGCGCAGGTGGCTACTAGGTTTCCATATGAACGCATTTACACCCATTCTACATCATCTTTTCTGGCTCCCAGTAGGGAAACGCATTGAATTCAAGTGTCACGGTCATCCATTGTGCCATACATGGAGTGGGAGCTGAACACTTTCGGGCCAAGTTTCAGATTTATGTTCCGACCTGGACACATCGTTCTCTGGACAGTTATCTCTTGGTGGTTCCTTGCTACAAGCTGGTCAGAACTGGTGGACCTGCATTCACGGTAGCTATGGTCAAGCTGTGGAACACATTCCCATGGGATGTCTGAACTATAGTAAATCAACTTAAGTTTAGGCACTTGACTTAATTGGATTGTCTCATCAGTGCCAGGATGCCTTTTGCGAATGTGCGCTCTACAAATTCTTTAACCTAACAAAGATGTAAACAGTATAAGAATGTGGGGGGATAGTTGGGGGTCAAGTCCATGAATAGATTAGAGAAGGGGTAGCAACTTAAACAAATGGAATTTACATGAATAGCTGCGTAGCATGGTTTTGGTATGTACAGGAGTTGGGCGAAGAACTAGATAGATGGCCGAGTGTGTGGAAAAGTTGACAACTTTGTTTATGGCAGAGGGGGAGCAAAGAGGGACTACAAGGAGTAGGCCCAACTGTATTCCAGTTTGTTGGGCAAGCACCAGAATAGAGATCAGAGTTTTGACTATTCTGGTGGGGGCAGCATTTTCTTCTATTGAGAATTGTAATCCTGGCAGAAGTGGTAGTTACTGTAATAAACTGCTGGGAGTCTTCTGTCACTATCAAAAATGATCCTAAAGTTACGAGCCTTGGGGGACCGACTGAGTCAGTCCAGAAGAAAGTAGAAGGGAAGGTGGAGTTAGAATTTGAGACGGGGAGAAAAAGAAGTCTTGGACGAGTTTACCATCAGGACGCGTACAGTCATCCAGTGTCAGATGGCAGAGAGGCAGATGGAGATGCATTTCAAGGCATAAAATAAGCAGTGTTGCATAGCAATTTGCTATGAAATTTTGTACATCTGCTAATTAAATGGGCACTTGTGTAGCAAAGCTAGCTATTTAAGTTGCCCGGTTCAATTAAAGCACAGCAGTCCCTGCATTCCGCTCTTGCTCTCAGGGCTCTCACCACTCTTTTCGCTTGGTATTTCAGGAAAGAGTTCAGTAGCCTCCAATCTTAAGTGCTAGAGGGCTATGTGAGAGTGCTAGGCAAGAATGTTTAATTTTCTTTTTCAAATAATTGTAAACCAGAAGTATTTGGGATGATACTTTTATTAAGCCAACTATACCCTGTATGGCAAAGACGAGTATGTGTTCGCTTTTTTTAAAAAAAAAAAGACATTCATGATATTCAAGATGGCCGCCGGCTGTGGCGGTCACGTTCAAGTCGGGCTCCAGCCGGGCGCACACAATAAAGAACTTCATAAGAAGATTACCCAAGCGAATTAGTTCAGAAAAGTCAGCCGGAGGTACAGGAACACACTGGGCGTCGGAACAGGGAGACGGCGCTCTGATAAGTCCCGCACGAGAGGTGCCGCAGCGCGGAGAAGGGAGCGCCCCTCCCCCATTGTACGCGGGCCGGGAGGCGCGACCGAACAAAGACGGAGACAGGCCGCGGAGGACGTCCCGGGGGGAGCAGCCAGGAGGTGGAGAGCGAGAGACGACCACACAGCTTCTCGTGAGGGAGACATAAAGCTGCCGGCACAGGAATCGGAGCGCAGTCCAGGGGCTTACTGAGTAACGGAGCACCACAGAAATCGAGGACGTGAGTCCCCTCCCCATCCCAGAAAAGCAGCGACACGGGGAACCCGCCAGTGCTTGGAGACAGCCCTCGGGGCCGGGGGAGTGAGAGAACGGGGGAAACAAGGATGCAGTGTTTCCCCGGAGCAACAGTGGGAAGCAGCACAGCACCACCGGTGGAGAGTACAACTTAAGGTGACGGGGCAGGGGGCGGGGGGGCTCACACGGCAGCATACGGTTACAGACTCTGTTGAAGGGATCGGGGTGCGGCCCCCTTCCCCCCTCCAAGTTTGCAGCAGTGTGGCCCTTGAGAGAGCATAAGAGAGGAGCCTCTCTCCTCACATAATAAGCTGCATTGTAAGCCCAGTATCCCGGGGCCGGAGCCCAGTCAGGCGCATTAGGAGGGAAGAGGACCGCCTGTATTGGGGGGACAACTTTCTCACCACCCCCTCCACCCCCCAGGAGATTCAAGCCACTCACGGCCCAACATAAGCAGGGGACAATGTCAAGGGGAAAGGGGGCGCAGGCCAGTCAGCGTCACAGTCGGCTAGACAGGACTCTAACCTGCTACATATGTGGTCGGTAGATGCCACAGCTAACTCTAGGGACAGACCTGAGGAGGAATCAACAGCGGACAAGGCTCCGTCCGCCAAGGGCAACAGACCCCTCACAAAAGATGATATGCAAACATGGTTTGGGGACTTGCAGGACAAGTTTATGGCCACTGTACAGGACCAATTCGCCTCAATGAGAAATGAACTGAAACAAGTATCACAGGAATTGAAAAGTGACGTGGCCAAACTGGAAGAAAGGACAGATACCTTAGAGAAGATCGTCCAAAACATGGAAGAGGAGACAACTCAAACTTCAGAAACACAGGAACACTTGGTGCGCCTTACACACAATCTAGAAATTCAGTGCGAAGATTTGGAAAACCGCTCTCGCAGATCAAATATTCACATCAAAAATATGCCTGAAACCGTACTGGACAGGGATCTCAAGTCCGCGGTTCAAGACGTATTTAGAGTCATACTTGAAGAACAAGTAACAGAAGTCATTGGGATCGATCGAGTACATAGGGTCGGCCTGAAAAGATCTGGCGCTCCAGGAGAGAGACCAAGGGATGTCTTAGCGGCCCTCTCATCCTACCCACAAAAGGAACAAATATTGCAGAGAGCGAGGCAAATGGACCACATAAGGATGAACGGGGTAGAGGTCCAGTTATACCAGGATCTGGCTTTGATAACCTTATTAAAGAGGAGAGAGATGGCACCACTGGTAAGGGAATTGGTAGCGAAACAGATAAGATACAAATGGACGTTCCCATTTGGGCTAATATTTGAGTGGGAAGGCAAACAAAGGAGAGTAACCACTTGTGAGGAAGGCCTACAGATAATGGACCTGCACCCAGAGGAGGCACCCACGAGGAGCGCCGGGAACAGAGGGGAATTCCTCAAGAGACCGAGAGGCTGGGAAGTAATGCGGCAAAAGAAGAAACATGGAAAAGGAAACATGGGGCTACCCTATGAGAAGTAGGGGAGAAATTCAGACATAACCAAAGAGCTCGGAAGGATGAAGGACAGTACAGAAGATGCTCGGAGAATCTGATTTATAGCGGCCCGGCGGGAAACCAGGACCTAGCTTGTGGAGGGAGATGCAGGGTTTAGGGCTCCCTGCAAAGTTTTTCCCGAGGCAGTTGAGGGCAGGGAGCGATAGGCGCAACGCCCTAGCAACCTTAGGTTCCTGGGTCCTCCTTGGGTCAAGAGTGGAGTTAATATTAATGGTTGGGGGGGGGGGTTGGGGGTGAAGGGGAGGGGGAACACCGGAAGAGGGGAAGGACCAAAACACTCAGGAGTACGGATGGCTACCTTAGATAAGACGTGATGGGGGAAGATCAGAATCTTTCCATGCAACGTGAGGGGTCTCAATTCTCCAGTGAAGAGGAAAAAAGTGGAGGCACTTCTTGGGAGGGAGAGGGCGGACATATTACTACTCTAAGAAACCCATATAAAAGCTCAGGATAAGCGAAAGGTGGGCCTAAGAGGGTACAAGGTATGGGCTCATGCGAATGCTGGGGAAAAGAGAGTGGGGGTGATGATAGCGGTAAAGAGGGCTGGATGCTGCCCTTGTTGATACGCAGGTGGACAGGGATGGGAAACATGCGTTTGAGATCATAATAGGGGGTCTTCAGCTTACCTTAGTGACAATATACACACCGAATTCAGGCCAGGATGGCTTCATCCGGGACATGGTGGGGAAGTTAGAGGGGGTTTGCGAAGGGAGGCGTAATAATGGGAAGGGATTTGAATATGGCATGTCAACCGGGGTTGGATAGGAGTGCAAGAGGATCCCTAGCTCCGGGGGCCCCGTCAAAACGTCTTAAAGAATTGATGGAACAGATGACGCTGTGCGATGCCTGGAGAGAATTAAAAGGCAAGGCAAGTGGCTTCACATATTTCTCGCATGTGCACAGTACGCTGTCGAGGATAGATTACTTCTGGGTTTGAGTGGGGCTTTTAGGCAAAATCCAAGGCATAGAAACGGGTCCTATAGCCCAATCGGATCACGCACCGCTTTGGCTGGACATTCAGATCCTAGGAAAGGGTGGGGGGGGGGCATCTGGAAGTGGAGAATGCCAGTAGACCTACTGTCGGATAAGGTGATAGGAGAGGAAATAAGGGATAAAATTAGAGAATATTTTAATGATAACGACACTGGGGACAGTATGGGACGCTTTCAAGGTGGTGATTCGGGGTCAAATGGTAGCACTAACGGTAACCAGGGACAGGCAGAGGCAAGAATGGGAGAGGGTATTGGAAAAGAAGATAACAGACATTCAAGGGGAATTGGCAACTCACCCCTCAAGGAGTCTAAAGAAGGCGTTAAAACATGTGCAAGTACAACGTGACATGCTCCGCAACAATAAGGCAGAGAAATCCCTTCTCTACATTAAACAGAGATACTATCTCAAGGCTAACAATGCAGACAGATATTTAGCAAGACAACTTTGTGAACGGCAAAAATCAATGACAATTAAGAATGTATGTCAAAAATGTACAAGGGGCGACCCAAACACACACCAAAGACCTTGGGGAGGTCTTTAAGGCTTTCTATCAAAAACTGTACACAACGGAGCACCCGGATGAGGAGAACCAAGACAGGTTCTTATACGAACAATTGAGACACTGGTTGGCGTCACCAGACGTTACACGGGGTGCCACGAGGGACCCAACGCCATTTGAAAAATTCTTAATAACCAACCCGGAAGATAAGAAACTAGTGTCAACACTTTACCAATTTATCAACACACAAGAAGAAGAGATTAAATGGGCATTCATGAAGAGGTGGGAGGGCACGTTGGGAGAGGAGATTCCAAAACAGCATTGGTTGGAACTGTGGAGGGGCATCCCAAGGCTCACCCGGGCAGTGCAAACAAGAGAAATGTGGCTCAAAATACTTACCCAATGGCACTATACACCAGAGAAACTACACAGAATGTATCCGGATGCCTCTGATCGCTGCTCGAGAGGGTGCCTGGAATCAGGCACGTGGAGGCACATATGGTGGGACTGTCAGGGAGTCAGGGGATTCTGGAAAGAAGTGCGAGCGGAAATAAAAAAGATGTTTCCGGGTGTGGACTTAATGGGGGAGAGGGTCTGGCTATGTGGACTAAAGGACCAACAGGCCAGGAGCCTTCATAAAGCACATTGGAGAAGTTTCATGGGCCTGGTCATTGCGGCATGGGCAACGATAGCCCAACAATGGAAGAAACAGGACCCTCCTATGGTCTTCTCGTGCTTGCAGAAGGTGTGGTCGCAAATGACGACCCACCACCTCCAGGATAAAAAGGACTCCTTTACAAAGTAATGGGGGGTGGTTCTGGAATACCTCAAGTCGGACTATATGGAGCAGTGGTGCCCGCACAATATCAAAATAACAGACATATGGGGTTTGAACGTCATCAAGAAAACACTGATCGGGTCCCATTTTCTTTTCCGGAGGGGTAGAAGGGGGGGGGGGGGGGGGAAATGGTTGGGTCATGTTATGTTGGTTGTTTTAACATGGAAAAATCAATAAAAATATGTTTAAAAAAAAATAAATAAAAAAAAAAAGATATTCATGCAATTCTATCCCTACAAATTTAATGTGTTACATAATGCACAGTGATAGTATTGCTACTGTAAAAAACTGCATATTCTCAATGCTTTACAGGAAAGTTTAGGTTTGTGTATCTAAATCTCACAGTGCCAACTATATTTTATTTTGTTGTGGAAGATGCATCATATTGACGGGTGAACACTTTTACATATCTACATGACCACACAACCAAATGCCTTTGATGGCAAACCTAATTCTGTGACCTGCTGGTTACATACCTTGTGCAATTGGTGGCCATGAGCTGATCCCATACTCATTGGCAGTCTAGCTTATCACCCTGTGGCTTGATACCAGCTACCTTGAAAGTTTGATGGCCGCAAAATACAATATTCCACCTAGTTTGCTCAGTTGTCTGCCTGCTACACCATCCAAATTGCTTAGTCTGTTACTTTCTTTCCTCTTACATAATGAATACATAAGCTCACTAGATGGTTACGCAATGCAGTGATCAATAGTACCATCCAGCCTTTACATTTACATATCTACTGCACGAGCATACACTGTAGTTAGCCTCCAGTGCTTGTTTTGCTCTAGGATTAGGATTGCATTATATATTAGCACCTGTTTTCAGAGACTTTTAAGCATATCTGTGTCCTGTCATGCAGCTAACCTTTTACATTTTATAGGCACTCTTCCAGGGCTCGCAAAGTCTCTTCGCCCATTTGAATAGCAGAGTAGATTTATTGAAGAGTAAGTACCATTTGCAGGGGATGTTTGAAACTTTTATTTAACATGTAGTTTGCAGTAAATGTCAAATAAGTTTCACTGTGAATGGCTGGCCTCTGGGTGGCAGCAGTGTGCCAAACAAAGTGGGGTTGTGGTGACATGCACCATTTTATAGAAAGCACATTTAACTTTGTCGTCATCTGTTGGCATGGGTCTAGTGCATTTCTTTTAGGCCGAGTAGATAAAGTATGTTACTCAACATGCAGGTCTCGTGGAATTTTAAAGAATTGTCAGGGCCCGACTCATCTCACTTAAGTCTTCAATTGTACACTAAACCGCTGTATTGTTGCTCACATTGTCATATGTGCAAATAACTTCTTGAGACATTAAAAATATTAGTACAATATTGCTAATCAAATGGGTTTGTTTGCTAGTCACAAAAAACTTAATTAGCAAACTCTGCTAATCATTTTTTTCAATCTAATATATGCCTTAAAACAACTCTCAGGATCCCGTCCCTTAGATTATGGTTAACCATGAGTTTACCATCATGGAGGGCCTTCATTCGAAGTACCATAGGCTGCTTTCGATCTTTCCTAGCGTTCCCAGTGGCAGAGAAAATCACAGCATGCTTGCCCCTCGGTGGTAGTTGTACTTGTGTTTTTATTTTGCCTCATCTCGCTCTGATAACCGTATTAGGGGCATTAAGTAGAGACTAGACAGCTCACGGTCTCCAGGGTTTGCTCCCTGGAGGTTGTCGAACACTCAGTGTTGAAGTTTTAGTAGCGATATCAATTATTTCAAAGCAATAGGCCGAGAGGGATACCCACTTTCCAGAAGGGCATGCATCACAGCTTGTAGGCATTTGAATAATTGTGTTAATGCTGTTAGCACTATCCTTGTCATGACTTGCACCATTCTGGCATTTTGGAGTAGGGGTAATGATAGTGTCCACAAGCAATGCCAGTATGCAATTTGTTTCACATTGTTCTTCAGCTATTTCTGTACATAGTAGAAAGGCATCAAGTTTGTTAGCTAGGGTATTAGATTCCAAGGAGCGACGGCTTGCTCTCTCAAGTGGGTCTTGCTGTGAGTCTGAGTGGTAAACTGAAAAGTGTAGCTCACCATTGCTTTCCCCAGAGAAGAAGTCAGTTGGAGACACCAATTTTTCAAATCTGGACTGGCCGATAGGTTTGTTCCAATGATGTTTTCTTGCCAGTTGTTTTACACTGGTACAGAGTTATGTTTCAGGCTCAAGCACATGCTTAACAGGGAACCATTACTATCAATCACAAAAGAGCTGTGATGTGAATCATCCGTAGCTCTGGGATTAAGTATGTTACCTGAGTTTGATATCATCCCAGGCTGCGAAACTCGTTTCCAGCAAGTCCATGGTCGGACTCATTACCAACCACGTCCAGTGCCACAGCCTTGGTCTCGAAGAATCCAGTAATTGGCCACTTAGACACTTTCTTACAGCTCTTGGGATCCATCTTCCCCTTTTTGGTGCACGGAAACAAACTTGTACCAGCACTGCTAGTTGCAGGGCTCCGGGCACATTTCCCAACTGTGAGAAACCGGAGGCGTTTCTCCCATGCTATTCCCGGGGATCCCTGACTCAGGTGGCCAGGGAGGGCCATTGCTCTTGGATCCCAATCCTGGGGGTCGACATGCTGGGGAGGATCACCTGAGAAAGGGACCTTTGGAGACTGTGGGAGGGATGCCCTTGTGCGAGACATGGTATCCCCCTGTTCCAATACATCCCTACCTAACATCCCCTCAGTCATCATGGGATATTACCGGCCAAAATCCATTCACCCACAACAATACATTTACCCTCTTCACCTTGACAAAAAACGATATGGTTGTTTCATGATCCCTAAGAAAAACTACAACTCCCACAAGCACTTAATCCACACACAAAAACCGAGACTAAGAAGATTGCCTATAATGATATGCAACGGCCCTGTCCCACTAATAAGAACAAGCATGGTCAGGTTCTCAGTCACCATCACACCCACTCTGCCTTTAGGAAATATCTGCAGTACCATTACATGACCCCCTGCTCCCCCATTTTTTTAACAAGAAGAAGATGAATGGGAGTGTAACGCTCACCTGATTCCCACGGAGGCGCTGGTCTTGGCAGGAAGGTGTCTGTGACCCGAAAAGTGATGTGCAGGACTCGATTTGCTTCTGGGGCCGAACCTCTTCGCACTGTGTGTCGAACTCGAAGAGTGAGATTTCTGCAGGTGAAAGAATATGGGTGTTAATGATCTGGGTTGTAGAATGTCCCTCTCTCTCTCTCTCTCTCTCTTCTTAGCTTCTCCGTAGAGCCCCCAGGTCAACGTGCTCACCTTAGATAGGTGAATGCTGGACTCTCCATCTGCGTCTGGTGCAGGGTGCCGTTGCCAGTTCCTTCACTGGTGAAACATAGGCCTCTTGACATCAGAGGATCGCTACCGTCGTTAACTGCACGAGCCGTGAGTTTCTGGACACCTTTTTAGTCCTTTTAGTCTTTAGGTGCGTGGGCACGTTAATATAGAACAGGACTCTGTATAATGCTTTTCCTATTTGTCTTGCAGGGCTCTGGAGATAGGAGATGGTGTGAAGAGAGCCGAAGTTGGAGCCAGAGCCTTGGAATGAAGCGCTTGGAAATGCGTAAGTAAATGCAAGCGCTCTAACTGTCTCTTTTCCCTTGCAGCTGTGAGTTTGTGCTGAAGAGATGCTGGAAAACGCCGGAGTATTTGCAGGCGTTCTACTGTGGCGAGCGCGATGGACGTGAGTAAATACCTGTCTAATGTCTCTTTGTTTGTCTTTCAGATGCTGGGTTGCAGCGTTGAAGAAATCCGGAATTCGCAGAGTGCCGGTAAGTAATAACAATGCTTTTGTCTTCACAGGCGGAGGTGCAGCGTGAAGAAATGTTCGCTGCCGATGGATCAGGTGAGGAAAGCGCTGCGTGTAAAGGTTGCAGTGCTAACCTGTTGTTTCTTGTCTTTGCAGGTGCTGCTGAATACTGGATACAGGAGTGGTAAGTATTGTTCTTGCAGGTTCAGGATCGGAAGGAAGAAAGGCTGGAACAGACTCTATGAGCGTTCTGCTGCAGATGCAGAATAACGCGAAGCACGTTTGTTCAATCGGGTGTGGTTTAAATAGCCTTGGAGTGATGAGGCATCTTCCTCCACGGCCCCGCCTAGGTAAGAAAAGAGTTCCAGTTCCAGAAGAGTTCCCGTGTTGTATCCAGGGAGTGGAGCTTGCCCCACCCAGGTAAGAAAGTAGTTCCTGTTCACAGAGGATTCCTATGTGGCTGGTAAGTAAGCAGCATGGTCTGCTGCAGGTAAGTCCACCCAAGCATCTTCATACATATTATGAGCCCGGCGCTTCCAGTGCCGGGACCGATGGCTTTGATGAGCCTGGTGCCACCGGCGCCAGGACAAGGTCCAAAAGGTCCCAGTAGGGACCGGCTGGTGCCTAAGATAACGGTTAGGGGCCTGCTTCCAAGGACGTTGGGCTGTTCCTGACTCCTTGGAAGCAGTGATCATGACAGGGAGCTATGAAGATTACCCATAGGAACCAATGCACCAGGGATTCCTATGGGCAGTCACCATTAAGGTAAGGCCTCCCTACACAATCAAACCCACCTAAAACCTGTTAAGCCTCCCAGTAAGTATAAAAAAGGCAGAGCACACAGGCATACTGTGGGCGAGCTGGGGTGGTTGAGAGGATTGTGCTGTCCAGAGGAGCAAATGAGAAGTTGCAGAGACCCTAGGACGGAACCCCCAGAAGGAGGACAGGCTGCCAAGTCACAGGGCCTGTGGGTGCAGGAGTGGCTGTAGGGTGGTAAGAGAGCTGTGCTTCCAGGCAGCCGGACCAGGGGCAGCTGGAGCTATCCAACAGGACCCAAGCCAAGGCTCACCCTCTAGGTGTAACCTTAAAACCCAGGCCTCGGAGGGGCAGGTGAGATGACCCGGACCCTGGAAAAGACCCATTGGAAACACCACAAATCCCAGAACCTGCAGAATGAGGTTTGGGGGGAGCTGGTGAAGTGGGAGCAAAATAAGGAAACTGCATTGTGGGACCTTAAGTTCAGAGAATTTTTTTTTCATTGAACTTTTGTACAAAGCACGTGGGTCTGAGCCCGACTGATGGAGACCCGTGTGTGAAGCAAAGGAGTGGGCCGAGCCCGACTGAGGGAGACCCGTGTGTGAAAGCTAATGGAGGGGTCTGAGCCCTACTGAGGTAGACCCATGAGAAAGTGAAAAGAAATCTGAAATGCATAATGGTCAAAATTAACTCCGGCAAAAGGGGAAGTGAAAAGGTGAATGCTTGAAGAGAAAGATTTCTTTCAATTTTTTGCTTATGGTACAGAAATACCAAGATCAAGAGACACTGCGGCAAATAACACAAATGGAGAGTGAAAGTCAAAGTGGTCCTGCGGGGGTCCATAGTAAAAGCCTTGCACATTCGAAAGTCTTCGACATTGGTGAAAGGTTCTAGCCAGACTGTGGGAGACCTGGAATGTGAAATAAGTTAGGAGAAGGGAACCCCTAACAAATTTGAATAAAGCTTGTGGAAGGGAACCCCTGCAAGTTCCCGAGCCCGGCTGAGAGAGATCTACGTTGAATCAGGTACTTTTTGCTTTGAGAAGTCCAAGCCTGACAGAAGGAGACCTATGTGAATTTTGAGCTTTGAGAGGTTCGAGCCCGACAGAGGGTGACCTATGGGAACTTTTTATTGAACTGTGAAAGAACTTTGGTGAACTAGAAAAGCAGTGATTTTAACCTGGAAGGTCAAGAGTGTGTCATCCTGCCTAGGGAGGGAGGGGTACATTATTCCATGCTGTCCAACGTGGGAAGGAGAGTTGACCCAGCCATTTTGATTCTTTATGTTATAACGCTGACTTTTCTTTGAAACATATACCCCTTTACACACTTTTTGTATAAGAGATAGGGCAGGTTAGGTACTGTTAGTATAAGCCATTTTGATTTCACAGAGACTGACTAGGACTGTTTTCTTTATTATTTGATGGTAGGGACTACTCCCATCATAGCTATAGGGAAAAGGAGTTTTTCCAAACCCCACGAATCTAACACAGGATTTGAAATTATATCTCTTGTGTTAGGGTCATACTTCTGATACCATGTCTTCCTTACACCTGTCTGCACTGCGTAGACCGTACCTCACGGTTTTGTCCTTTTTCATTTTACAGCAGCAGCAATAATATGGTTAGGATGGTGATGTGAAAGTGAGGACTGGTTACAACGACCCACGTTTGGGTCTAAATGATCAATTTCGTATCCCGTCTCAATCCAATTCACACGAGGGAAGTTCAGTTCAACCACCTCTCAGACTGTACCAACAACCGTCTTTGCACAGTTAAAACGCTTATCCCGTGCTGGTAGATCGTGGATATTCGTTGGTGCACGGCCCGCGGCGTGGTTAGTAGGGTTCCCTCCGTCTCACAGACCTCACTCCAGGTAGCAGCTAGAGTAGACAGACTGCAGTATCCCAGCTCCACTCTCCATGGACGTACATAAGCAGGCATGGCCAAGAGGACAGGCTGAACAGACGTGACCAGCGAGGGCACCCATCTCCACCAGTGGCAACTGCGTATGAATGCCCCCATTTCCCTCACAGTCTGAAGAAGAGTGAATTCCCGTAAGGTGCTGAGCAGTCTGAAGCACAGTGTTGGTGGAGAAATGGACCAGGGGGCTCACCCTGACAAGTGACTGCAGTGCGCAGGAGAGGCGTCCCAGTAATGGAAGCTGTGGGCCGTGGTACGGAGTAACAGTGGACCAAAGCATTCGAGGCGTGTCCTGGTGTGGCAGATAGGCAGTTGGAGGAAAGTGGGCAGGCTGGGAGAGCTGAACCAGCCCCCCGTCAACAAGAGACTGAAGCGGCAAGTGGTAACGGGCCAGGAAGCGAGGCACACTCAATACAGTCGGAGCGGATGAGAAGCAGCAGCCCGGGTGCAGAAGCAGGTCGGGCAGCAATCCCACCAGCTGAGAAGGAGCGGCCCTGGCGGGACAGCTCTTTCACCTGCAGACACAGGACCCACAGTGATGGGGGGCAGTGGAGGGCAGCAGCGAGTCGAGCAGTGCATCCCAGCACGGCAGATCAGCAACTGTAACAGAGCAGACCGTGTTTCGAAGCTGCCCTTGTCACAGCCCGCTGCTGGTGAACGAGGAGAGCTGAAGGTCAGTCAGAACGAGGTGAGAGCAGAGGAGGGGGAATCACCACAGGCAGTAGTCTCCCAGGCCAGAGGAGCGGAGCAGGGATCCGAGGGTAGGACACTGAAGGAGAAGGTTAATGTGGCATGACGGCCTGGCACCAAGTAGGAGTGGCCTATACTCCTGGGACAGGGCAGTGAACTCTGCCAGAGAGAGCAAGCACAGCCAGCTACAGTGGTCGATAACGGACTGCGGGTGCTAGGGCTGTAAAAAGGCACCAGGAGGAGGCGTGAGGCAGCACAAAGACCGACCGTAATAGTGACCCAAGAGCGGAGGAAAAACCACCCTTGAATGGATGTGCAGTACTGTGCAGGAGGGAAGGAGTGAGGCGCTACCTTACAGCTACCTTATTAACACAACCCCATGTGAGCGCAGGGGGTGTGTAGCGGAGCACAGACAACGGTACTCTTGCACCTTCAAGGAGCGTGGGATCAGACTCGCCAATGGGGGCGAACATACCATGGAACACGGGTGTGGAGGAGATGCTCTGCGGCCAAGGTCCTGTGGCTAGGGACTGGTGCCTGTCGTGGCAGCTGCAGAGCTCCACGCAGTGGAGCACTCAAGCAGGTGACCGGCAACTACATGGCTGAATGAAAGGCTGTAAATAGAGGCGCGTAAGGAACCAGAGATGTGATGGGAGTGCGGCCGAGCAAAGGAACATCAAATCCCTGAGGGCTCCTGCACACCACACACCACCCAGACGAATGAGCAATATGTAAATGGGATCGAAGAAGGGACAGACTGAAAAGTCAGGGGACCGTGGGGGAAAGCAACAAGTGCGTGCTGCCAAGCAGCCAAAACTCATTCCTATCTCAGGATCAAGGAAGAACTGAAGAAGAACAAGTTACTTACCCCTAGTAACGTTCTTTCAACTGGATGTTCCTCCGAAGTATTCCTCATCTTTAATATTCAATATTCAGCTTCAGAGTTTTGTTTTCGGCAGAGGGCGCTCAGCATCAATGCAGTCGACTCAATGTCCCTAGAGGGCCTGTCTCGAGGATGATGTAATTGAAGGCATATATAGCACAAGCAGTGCCCTTCGGCTTCAGTTCGTTTTTACGTGCTATTCTCCAGTAGAAACTACCCGCATCAACACGGGTTTGACCGTACTAGGCTCTGAAAGAGCGAAAGCTGTAATAGCATGGGAAATTCTACTGTGGGATAAGCTGGGAGGGCGATGAGGAATACGTGGGAGGAACATCCAGTCAAAATAACGTTACCAGGGGTAAGTGACTAGTTCTTCAAATGGATTGTGTCCTACCACGTATTCCTCATCTTTGACAGATTCCCAAAGCAGTGTTTGTTTTGGTGGAGGGAGTAAGAATTTAGCAATCAATGGTTTCCATGAACAGAATGGAGGACAGTTTTTCCAAAGCTTCCATCCTGACTTAGGGAAGAATCAAGGCAATGCTTCATTAAAGTGTGCATTTTAGACCAGGTAGCTGCCTCATACATTTGTTAGGAAAACCTACCTCTCTGCAGAGCAGAAGAAGTAGTCATGCCCCTGGTGGAATTGGCCCTCAAGCCTTCTGGTGGGTCTTTGCCCGCCAGCCTGTACAGCATTCTGACATTGCTAGAATAATCCATCTGGATATGGTCTGATTTGTTACAGCCTGACCCAGTCTGTAGCTGTCATGGCCACTACCACCTATAGGGTCCAAATGGACCCAGTCCAGGCACCTCTGGAACCAGGCTCACGTAAAAGTGTGCTTTGCACACTTTATTCCCAAGGCATGTGCATCCAGGCTGGACGTGGCCATAGGAGAACATTGGGGAGCAGGTGCAAGAACCTCTGGGAGTGGCAAGGTGGGGCCAAAGGGAGGGGCCGGGGCCAGCCTATTTAAGGCCAACCCGCCCACATCCTGGTGCTTCACGTTAGTCTGCTTTCTGCAGCGTAATGCTTACCGCCGCCTGCAGAGTCTTTACCTGTTTTCCAGCTCATCACCTCGAAGCGCATCTTACCCGGCTCCAGCTACACCATCACTAAAAGCGCATCTTACCTAGTTCCCGCTACACCATCGCTGAAAGCACATTACCTGGCTGCAGCTACACCATTGCCTGCAGCGCATCGCATCTTACCTGGTTCCATAGTCATCGGAGTTGGAGCGCATCCTTACCTGTTCCGGACATCCAGCTACGCGGGAGCTTCTTCCATCCATCCTCTTCACTGAGTCTTCCATCCTGCAACCGCGGACAGGCCTTTGGACGGCCGCTTCCCGCTTGACGTCACCAGGCCACCCCCGCAAGAGGAAAGAACACACAAGGTTGGAAACTGCATAAATAACTTACGCTTGGCTGTGCAACACCTGGGTCTTGTGTTCTAATCTGAAAGCCAACTTAACACCTACTTGGGAGCTTTGCCATTCTCTTGGGCTTCATCGGGGCTTGCTCTAAACACAGCGACTCTGTGCAGTCATCTTCACACCTATAGGGGAGAGAAAAGACATTGCAAGAATTACGAACTATAATCATGGCAAAAAGACATTGCAATAATTACGAACTATAATCATGGCAAAAAACGACAATCACATTAGAACACGGACAATAATCATTGTTAAAAGACTCTTACCTTCCAAGTGGTCGGTTGCAGCCTGTCTGGGCCGCCACATCCACGGACTAGTGAAGCAACTAGGCCCGTCCAAGGCGTCCCTGCTAATGAGAAGCAGGACGGAGAGCTCATCCGTAGAAGAAATCAGGTGAGCATACATGGGCAAACGCTTGCTCATCTCGTTTTGGAACAAAGGGTTCGGGGGGAATCGCGATACCATCACACCATTCCCATTGCCTCTCGTATTCCCTCAGAGGCAGTACCAGCAACCGGAGCAGTCAACATCGCAGCAGCTGGGGGATAGAACGGATCTAGGGGAGCCAAGTCCACAGAGCGCTTCAACCGTGCCCAAACGTCCCTGCAGAGACCAGGTGAGCGTAATAGTAACCCGTTTAACCTATAAATAATTGATCATCCAGACAAAGTTTGGGTAATCTAGAAATGTAGAAGCTTAGCTCCTACATGAAAATCTGAAATGATCTTTGGCAAAAATGAAGGCTTAACCCTCAGGATGACCTTGTCCTTGTCCTTGTCCTTGTGGAATACTATAAAGGGTGGTGTAGAAGATAGTGTCTGCAACTCACTCACTCTACGGGTTGAAGTTAGTGCTCCCAACAAGGGACATAAATAGAGTGGTTCAAATGGTGCACACAAGACATTTAACAACAGATTGAGGTCCCAAACGGGAACCTGAAAAGGAGATGGAGGGAACTCATTAGAGAGTCCCTTCAGAAATGGTATCACCAAAAGGTATCTTAAAATATGATGTTTCCTCAGACAAGCGCT
Source organism: Ambystoma mexicanum (assembly GCF_040938575.1). Taxonomy (NCBI): domain Eukaryota; kingdom Metazoa; phylum Chordata; class Amphibia; order Caudata; family Ambystomatidae; genus Ambystoma; species Ambystoma mexicanum. The sequence continues at coordinate 19,798,075 of NC_090922.1, read as the reverse complement.
TGAAGATGGACAGCGCCTCCAAGTAACCTTTAATGGTCCCAACCTAGATCCCCAGATTGGCTAGGTACAGTAGAAAGGATATCCCCTCTGCAAAGGGTCTACATTCTTGTCCCTACAGCTGCGGAATTCGTTCCAATGGTGGTGCTAAAAGAACTTTGTGGCTGGCCTTCTGGCCGAAAGCAAACTCTCCATTACGTCATCTGCGAGGTCCCAATCATATCTCAGCCTCTCGGAAACCATGCATGAAAGCGGAGTGTTTTGACCTCTGGGTGGAGAACCTGACCATCCATCCTGTTTCCTGAACTTTCTCAACCTCCTGATCATGTGAGGAATGACGGGGACTGGAGGAAACACGTACAGGAGTGGAAACTCCCAGTCCACCACAAACACGTCTCCTAGAGCTCCTCTTGGGGGAAAATTCCCTGGAGCAATACAGTTCACACTTCATGTTGACACTGGTCACAAACAGGTCGACTTGAGGGTCAAGATCTCTTGAAGGACTTTCTGAGCTAGTTCCCACTCGTGGGAGACTGGGCTCTGCCTGCTGAGAACATCTGCTGTCTTGTCCTTCTCTCCAACTAGGTGAACGGCCGACGGGGAGATTCCTTCTTGAATTGCCCAGTACCAGAACCTCCACCGGCTCCGTTTCCATCCTTGAGCACGGTGAGTGTTGACTGTAGCTTGTGTGTTTTGTGAGTCCATTTTGTGATTTTGTGTCGGCCCTGAGGCCCAAACAGCCACTCTGCAGCCCGATTCCCTCCCCCGTGCCCTCTTCCAGCTTCCCCGTCCCTCCCACCTCCCGACCCGCCCACCCGCTTCCAATGGTCCGTAGGACCGTGTGCTTTGAGTCCATCAACTCGTGCACCTCCACCGGCTCCTTTTCCATCCGTGACCACAGTGAGTGTTGGCTGTAGCTTGTGTGTTTTGTGAGCCCATTATGTGATTTTGTGCCAGCCCCAAGGCCCAAACAGCCCAAACAGCCCCTCTGCAGCCCGATTCCCTTCCCGCGCCCTCTTCCTGCTTCCCCGTCCCTTGGGAACCTCTGCCCCAGGTGAGCGGATAGACTACTGTGTCCCTCTTGAGGCCTTCAATTTGAAATAATTTTGCCCCACGCCATCTGTGCAGCGCCTCCCGACCCCTCTCCCCAGCATCCACTTCCTTGTAGCTTGCTCCCGCCTCCCTGCCCGCCCCCGATTGGCTGCATAAGGTGCTTAACCCACCTTTCCAGGGAAGCCCTGAGGCCAAGGACGCCGAGGCCAAGGACGCCGAGGCCAAGGACGCCGAGGCCAAGGACGCCGAGGCCAAGGACGCCGAGGCCATGGATGACTCCTACATTGACAAGTGTGGCACGGGTGGGGACTGAGGCAACTACTTCATTCCAGACAACCCTACCACTCAAACCTACAAGCCCTGCTGTTGTATTTTATTAACTTCTTCCACCCAACTGTACTCTCAACAGCACTGTGCACGTCAGACTTGTTTAAGTGAGCTGAATATCGCATCTAGACTGTGTGCACAAACCTCACAAACTCAGAAACTGTCTAATAGCGTGACTGTGGTTTAGTACAATTTAGAAAGTGTGCCTAATAATCTCATTGTCCAAAGTTTAATTATAATTTATGTCTACTAGAGTACCTGTTGTCTCGCTCAACTTAGGGAGTGTACCTAATAGCTTAACTGTGGATTAATTCACCTTAGAAAGTGAGTCTAATAACCACATTTTGTCGAAGTTGAATTCTAATTTGTGCCTAGTAGCGTACCTAGGGTCTACTTCAACTTGGAGTGTCCTAATAGCGTGACTGTGGATTAGTTCAATTTAGAAAGTGTGCCTAATAACATCTCTGTGTCAAAGCTGCAGTTAGAACTGTACCAGCAGCGCAGCTGTGGTCTATTTCAATTTAGAAAGTGTACCTAATAACCACATTGTGCCAAAGTTGAATTTACAATTGTGCCTAATAGCAAACCTGTGGTCTAATTAAATTTAAAGAGTCTACCTAAAAGCGTAGCTGTGGTCTAGTTCAACTTACAGAGTGTACCTATTAGCGTGACTGTGGATTAATTCAATTTAGAAAGTGTGTCTAATAACCACATTGTGCCAAAGGTGAACTTAGAAGTATGCATAATATTGTAACTCTGGTCTAGCACAATTTAGAGAATGTACCCAATAGCATAACTGTGGTCTAGTTCATTTTATAGAGTATACCGAATAGCAGGACTGTGAATTAGTCCAATTTAGAATGTGTGTCTAACAACCTCATTGTGCCAAAGTTGAATTTAGAATTGTACCTAATAGTGTACCTGTGGTCCAGCTCAATTTAGAGAGTGTGCCTAATAACCTTACTGTACCAAAGTTGAATTATAATGTGTGCCTACTAGTGTACCTGTTATCTCGCTCAATTTACAGAGTGCACCTAATAGCGTGACTGTGTATTAATCACTTTAGAAAGTGTGTCTAATAACTGCATTGTACCAAAGTTGAATTTAGAATAGTACCTAATAGCGTAAATATGCTCTAGTTAATTTTAGAGTATGTCTAATAACCTCAGTGTGCCAAAGTTTAATTAGAATCGTGCCTAGTAGCGTAACTGTGCTCTAGTTCAATTTAGAGAGGGTACCCAATAGCATAACTGGTCTAGTTCAACTTAGAGAGTGTACCCAATAACCACATTGTGCCAAAGTTGAATTTGAAATGTGCCTAATAGCGTAACTGAGGTCTAATTCAATTTAGAGAGTGTACCTAATAGCGCGACCGTGGATTAATTCAATTTAGAAAGTGCGTCTAATAAACACATTTTGCCAAAGTTGAATTTAGAACTGTCCCTAACAACGTAACTGATCTAGTTCAATTTAGAGAGTGTACCTAATAGCGCAACTGTGGTCTAGCTCAATTTATAAAGTGTGCCTAAGAACTTAACTATAGTCCAATTCATTTTAGAATGTGTGAATGTTCCCATCATATGGCATAGTCGAACTTAGAAAGTAAGATTAACATCATCCTGTGGTATAGTTGACCTTTAAAGTGTGAATGATATCTTCCTGGGTTACAACTGAACTTAGAAATTCTAATTGATATCAACCTGTGCTACTGCCGAAATAGAAAGGGTGCCTAACTGCGGTATAGTTAAACTCAAAATCTGAATAATATCCTCCTATGGTTCAGTTGAACTTAGAAACCGCCCCTAACTGTGTTATAGATAAACTTAGAGAGTCTTAATAATATCTTCTGGTGGCTCAGTTGAACTTAGAAACTGTCCATAACAGTGGTATAGGTAAACTTAGAAAGTGCTAATAATATCTTGCTGTGGTTTATGTTGAACCTTGAAACTATCCCTAACTGTAGTACAGGTAAACATAGAAAGTGTGAACAGCTAACATCCTGTAGTATAGTTGAACTTGGAATGTGTGAACGAAATCATCCTATGCAAACTATAACACAGTTCAAACTTAACTACGCCATGAGTCCACCCAACCCACCAAGGTCCGCCGAAAGAGACGCGCACACGCCCCTTCCCTCTCGCCCCATTTCCCAGCCCCAACATCCCCTAACCATCCCGCCCTCTGCCACATCCTGTCCTCTCCATACCCAACCCCCAAACCAGAAGAACCACCCCATCCCAATCCAGCCCACCATCCACCTCGCCCCCACCCAATCCCCTATCCAAACACCAAGCCAGAGAAGCCCGATGGCGAGCCAACCATCCTAAGACCTCTGCTCCTCCCATCCCCTCCACCCACCTGCCCACTAACATCATACCAGCACCCACAGCGCCCCCAACTAACGGTCCACCCAGACTCCCAAGCCCACCCATCCCCTCCACCCACCTGCCCACTATCATAGCCGCACCCCCGGTCCCCCCAACTAAAGTCCCACCCGGCCTCCCAATCACACCCAGCCCCGCAACCGCCCACCTGCCGTTCCCCTCCTCACCAACTCCCACCAACACCCGCCTCCGACCCCACTCCTTCCCCTCCCTAGAAACTGCACGTCTCGCCCTGGCAAGAACAATAGCCGCATCCCTTCCACCCTCCAACCCCCCTACCCTCTCTCACACACCAACCGCAACAAAAACCCTGAAGAGCAAACGTACCCGGTCTCCCTCAATCTCTCAGTACTCCTCGCCACTCCCATCTCGACCCACCACCTCAATCTCCCAATCTCGATCATCACCACCCTCCCCCCTGCCTCACCCTGCCTGACACCCCTCTCCTTTGAATTCTCACCAACCACAACTGAAACTAACCCCCCCACACTCCACCTTCAAGTCCCCTGACCCAAACCCAACCAACCGTCCAATCCCTCCCCCCCGCACCCACCACCACGACCGCCCGCCTACTCTTCCCATTGACCACCGACCACCCCCATCTCTGTCTCCCGAGTTTCGACTCTCCCCCCTCACCACCCCTCCCACTCACTGCCCCTCCCCTTCCATCCTCCACCTCTTCACCTCCCACATCACCCTCCTGTACCGAAGTAAGATGCATCCTTTTTAATGCCCGATCTGTAGCAAAAAACAGACACAGCATCTTTGACCTCCTCACCTCTGATAAACCTGACCTAGTCTTTATCACAGAAACCCGATTCTCTTACGACTTTGCCCCAATCGCCAATGAAGACTTCCCCCTCAAACTACTCTCTAATCCCACTAAACCGACCCTCTAGATGAGGAGGACTAGCAATCGGCTTCAAGTCACACTTCTACGCCTTAATCATCGACTACCATCCCTTCCTGCAAATCCCTACTTGTAAAACGATCCCTCCCCCCTTCCTTCTCCCACAGCTTCCTAATCCTCTACAGACCTCCTGGCTACAACAGACACTTCTCAAACAACCTCTGCGACTCAATAGCCACCCTCCAATTAAACCATCCCACCCTCACCCCACTAGGAGATTTCAATATCTGGCTTGACATCCCCACCAACCCTATGACCCACTCTCTGGTCAACTGTCTAGACGCGATTAACCGCCATATCCACATAAACGTGCCAACTCACTATAAAGGACACACCCTTGATGCCATCTTCAGCTCCCACGACCAGATACATCTAACCCCCCCCACCCCAATCTGGTCCGATCACTTCATTGTCTCTTTCACCATTCACTCCACACCCCCCCGTACCTGAACCAGAACCCCCAAATCTACGCAAATGCTGGAAGAAACTAAAAATCCTTCCCGGCCTAGCTGACGCGCTCCTTCAGTCTCCTCCCCCCACCTGTCCACCCAATGGACACCTAACCTCTGACGCCTTTGACTCATGGCTCAATACCCAATTAATCCAGCTCACCCCCACTTGCAAACCATCAGCTTGCCATGGCCCTTTTCCTAGATGGTTCACAGCAGAAATAAAAACTGCAAAACAACTATATAAATCCCTTGAACGCAAATGGCAGAAAGACAAACCCCCCCAGAGCGGATCCACCTTGGCCCAGCACCATCGCCAATACAAATCCGAAAAGCAAAAAAAGCCCATTACAACTCCCGAATCCTCAACTGTGAAAACCCCAGCAAAGAACTCCACAAAATCATCTCTGAATTCACCAAACCATCATGTACTTCTACCCAATCGACTCCCTCACAATCGCTCTGCGACTCACTCTTTCCACTTCTACACCACTGCTCTCGAAATAACAAATTCTCTAACCAACAAACTGGCCTTCTTGCACCCACCACACAATCAACCCACCCTACCTCTCGCCCCACCGCCTGCAATCGCTACCCAACCGACCTTCGACTCTTTCACCCCACTATCAACTGACCAATTTCTAAAACTTCTCTCCGCCCGCAAACCATCCGGCTCCCCGCTAGACCCTTGCCCAGCCACAACCCTCAAAGAAATATTTCCATCGACCTGCATAGGAGAACATGCAAGAACCATCATAAACTACTCACTCTCCTCGGGAATTTTTCCCGACACGTTCTTAAACAAAAAAAATAAAAAAAACCTTCCCTCAACCCTCTCGACCCCAAAAACTACCGCCCCATCTCTAACACCAGGTTCCTTGCTAAACTCATTGACCGAACCGCCTACTCCCAACTAAATGCCTTTGTTGAAGCCAACAATCTCCTAGACCCCGCTCAATCAGGTTTCAGACCCCGACACGGAACCCGAAACCACCCTAACCTCAATCTGGCATGACCTTAAAAACACTGCAGATTCTGCGGGATGCGCTGCTCTAATCCTTCTTGACCTATCCGCCACCTTTGACACAATCAACCACTCAATCCTCCTCGACCATCTCCACTCCCTAGGAATCTGTGGAAACGCTCTCAAATGGATAGCATCCTTCCCCAACAATAGGAACCAAATAACCCTACTCTCCTCTTATGCTTCCCTCCGCCCGACCAGTCAATACCAGAGTTCCACAAGGAGCGTGCCTATCAGCCCTCCTGTTCAACCTCTATATGTCCACCCTCCCACAAATAATCTGCTTGCACAATATCCTGTGCTACAACTACGCCGACGACACCCAACTAATCCTAAAATTCCTTAATTCAAAACCCAACTGCAAACCCGACCTTGCTGCCTGCCTCCTTGACATTAATTGCTGAATAACCACAAACCACCTCCTGTTAAACCCCTCCAAAACTGAAATCATGGTATATGGCAACACTGAACTTCTTCCGCACCGCCTACCCTGGCCATCAACCAATTCCCCATCAACCTCAGTAAAACAACCTTGGATGCACTCTCGACTCTGACCTAACCCTCTCGCACCAAGTCAACAACGTCTCTAAATCCTGCCACTACCACCTCAAAATTCTTAGGCGCATTTTTCCATACCTCTCCTTTCCTAACAGACTCTCCACAGTCCAATCAATTGTAATGTCAAGACTGGACAATGCTAACCCTCCCCTCTTCCTCGGAGTCCATGCGTACCACCTGACTAAACTACAAAGAGCACAAAATGCCGCAGCCAAACTACTACTAGCACTTGGCCCAAGAGATCACACCTCCCCAGCTCTCAAAACTCTGCACTGGCTTCCGGTTGCCCGAAGGGTGACCTTCAAAACCTTATGCATCTCTCACCGAGCAATGCACAAAACCGGACCTCAATATCTTCAGGACAAAATAAAACCCTACCATCCACCACGCACTCTAAGATCAAGATCTGCCCGCCTCCTAGTGATACCAAAAACCAACTCAGTCAGGTTAGGGGGATCATCATTCTCAGCCCTGGCCACCACTCTGTGGAACTCACTTCCAACCCACATCCGACTCACCGAAGACCTCATGTCTTTCCGCAAATTACTGAAAAACGTGGCTCTTCCCCTAAATAATTGACTCTTAACATAAAAAGTATAACAGCAAGAATAAACAGTAGCCCGTGGCTGCTGTATCAAAAATAACAATCCAGTGTCGAGACCGGGTCGAGTAAAACAGAAACCTAAAACTGCTAGTGTAAATTAAAACAGATAAACTGAATAGAACGAATGAAATGGAAGAAAGGAAAGAAGTGGATGAAAGAAATGATGTAGATGTAGTGGGTGAAACGAATGCAGTGGATACAACGGATGGAACAGACGAAGCAGGTGGAGGGATGAAGCAGGTGGAGGGATGAAGCAGGTGGAGGGATGAAGTAGATGGAGGGAATGAAATGCTTGGAGCAGATGGAACGGACAAAGCATATGGAACCGACAAAGCGGATTGGACCGGTAGAAGCGGATTGGACCGGTAGAAGCTAATAGAACCGTAGAAGTGAACAGAACGAAAGAAGAATCTGATAGAATTGGAGGAAGAAGGATTAAAAGAAGTATCCTGAATAGATGAAATGTAACGAACAGATGAAATATAAAGTACGGTCCAAATAAATGAAACAGAAAAGTAGATGAAACAAACGTGTGGAAAGGATGGAGTAGACAGATAAAGTGGTTATAGTAATGAAATGGATGGAAATGGTGATTGAGCTGAGGCAGTAGATGGAACAGATGAAGTAGACAGAACAGATAAGAGCGGATCAAACCCACAGAATGAATCAGGCGGATGAAGTGAATGCAAAGGATGGAACAAAGAGCTAGCGGAAATAAGTCTACTTGTCAAAACCAAAGGATGAAGTGGATGGTACAGACGAATCAGATAGAACGGAGTAAACGCACTGGTTGGCAGAACGAATGGAACAGACTAAACACGATGGTTAGAACGAATGGAGAGGGTGGGACAGATGGAGTGCGTGGAACGCATGAATAGATGGAACCGTCCGAACAATGGTAGAGGTCGAACAGATAAAACGGATGAGTGGATTCAATGGGTGAGACTACAGAGCAGACTGAACGAATGGAAAAATGGGTAGCTTTAACAAATGGAACAGATCAAATGGACTGTACAGATGCAGTGGACGAAACAAATACAGTAGACAGTACAGATGGAGTTGGTGAAACAAATGGAGCGGAGGGAACAGATGGAGTGGATCGATCTGATAGAGTAGATGAAACAGGCAAAGTGAATGAAACAGGCAAAGTGAATGAAACAGGCAAAGTGAATGAAACAGGCAAAGTGAATGAAACAGGCAAAGTGAATGAAACAGGCAAAGTGAATGAAACAGGCAAAGTGAATGGAGCCGACGGGGACAGAGGGAGCCGACGGGGACAGAGGGAGCCGACGGGGACAGAGGGAGCCGACGGGGACAGAGGGAGCCGACGGGGACAGAGGGAGCCGACGGGGACAGAGGGAGCCGACGGGGACAGAGGGAGCCGACGGGGACAGAGGGAGCCGACGGGGACAGAGGGAGCGCATGGAGTGCATGGAGCGGATGGAACAAATTGAAGTAGATGGAACGGATGGAGTGGATGGAACGGATCGAGCAGATGTAACTGATGAAGTGAGTAAAACACATGGAACAATTCGAACGAATAAAAAGGATAGAACAGATGGAACACACTAAACAAATAGGAAGGAAGAAATAGATCAACAGATTGGATGGAGTAGTCTATGTAGATGAAGGATCGAATGATGGAAAGACTAGTAAACTAGATGAATAACCAGACGAAATGTATGAGCAGACGAAACCGAGTGAACGGACAAAGTGAATAAAACGGACAGAATAAATGGTACAGGCAGGCACTCTATCTCAAACGCCTTATTGAAAACCACCATATCACTCCACTGCACTTACTCTCTCCTATACACCACCACTCAATTAGAACACAGCGATACTATGACATATTCGGTATAGCTGTTCTAATACTAACACCAGCCACATACTCCACATCATCCTAATTAAACACAACTAGCACACACTGCTAGTTTATGCTTCTCCTCAGGCCTAACGCAGCCAGATTTCAGTCTGGGTGTCCACCCTCCAGAATTGAACACATACAACTGACCGCCCCACCACCTCACCTACCGCTATGAAGCAGCTATCATGCAACTGCCACACCGGCTGCACACATATCCGGTGCACTCACGCACCTTAAGACACTCTCTCTCTCTCCTGACTTAAACTACAGTTCCCGAGGGCGTTCAACCTACCAGCGCCTTGAGATCATACCAATGATACATAAGGCGCTATATAAATGGAAATTAACATATATATCTATATATATATCTCAAAGGCTGGGAGATGCTGGGCACTCTGAAACTTGGAGACCATCTGCAGAATGTCTTGAGCCCTCACCTCGGGTGGCAAGCTCTTTCCCATGTATACAGTACAGCCCCAATGAACAGGAGCTTCTGAGATGGTGTCATATGGGACTTTTTGTAATTGAAGGAGAAGCCCAGCCTTTGAAGGGAGTGGCAGGTGACATTGAGATGCACCAGGGCCTGTTTGGGAGAATGTGCCCTGATCAACCAATCATCCAGATGGGTGTAGATGTGAATCCCCCCTCTCCTGTGAGACACTGCCACCACCGCCATCTGTTTGGTGAAAACCCTTGGGTGGAGGCCAGCCCGAATGGTAGAACTCAAAACTGATAATGAGAACCGCCAACGGCGAACCGCCAGTACTTACTGTGCTTGAGATGGATTGGCTCGGGATATGCTCAGCCACCATAGAAGTGCAGTCCCATAGAGTGTACGGCACATGTGGAATTGTCCGACTTAAGAGCCATGCTCCCCGCAGACAATACTTTTCTTGCCCAGGCATCTACCCTTTTGTTTTGTCGTCCCTATCCAGTGGGATGGTTGGATAAACTGCTTGTTTTGAGGTAGCAGTTGCTGCCTGAACCACCAGACTTTCTGGGGTAGGGTGTTTCGATAAGTAGTTTGGGTCACTACTTGATAGTCAGTATTTTCTTGTCAAGTTTTTATTTTCTGCCGGACTTTACTCCAGTGTTTCCCAATTGGCACTTACCCTTTTCTGAAGAGCAATGTGGAAAGGTAAAATGGGATCCTTTCAAGGATCTTAATCTAGAATGTCTGTAAGATGATCCTGCTCGAAGGGGAGGGCAGGTCTGCTCCATCCCAGGTAATCTACTACCTAGACATCAACTGCCTGTATGAGGAATCTGCATTTTCATCTGACTCAGGATTTCCAAATTATAATTTTGGTGAAGGGTCCACTCCATTGGCTGTGAGCACATTTTCACATAGGTGCTTCAGTCTTGATTCCTTGGATATAAAACTATCAGACATTTGGTGTACCATACTGTAAACCAAATGGCGCATCATCAGATGGCTCATTGTCCTCATAGAGTTTAGACATTTTAAGTAATCCTTTCTTGGTAAAGGAGTGAACGTTTTGTCCAGTAAAGGCGTCTAAGGCTTCAAAAATGTTGAGCCTCATGCTCGAGGAGTCTAAGTCTTTGGAAAAAATATTTTAGACTTCGATGGCACTGTAGGTTTCGATGGCATTGATGGGCCAGCTGGCTTTCGTCCTGGGCTTGAAGGCTGCAGGATTTGGCTCTAGCCCTGTCCTTAACACGCTTTAGAAGGCGCAGTAGGAGCATTGCTTGTTGAGGGTTTTTGGTTTTCAAATATTTTTAGCATTTCTAGCCTGAATGCTTCCTATTCGGCAGGAGTGGAGCAGGAAATAGCTCTCTCAGGAGAGGAGTCGGACGAGGCTGTCGAAGTAGGCAACTTATGGTGCCTCTTCTTGACCTGGACCTTTTTCCCTTCTTTCTTCGAGGAGAGTCGCCTCTCGTATCGTCAGAGGAATGTTTCTTCGATGGGGTAGTCAATGGGGATTTCTTAGGGAATCTAACTACCGCCAATTTCCCCTTTACACTCCTTCAGAGCTTTTCCGGTCATCGGTTGACATTTTGAACAGACCAAGGTCTTGTACTACACTCCGAGACACCATAAGCATATTCTAAGCGGATCGGTCAGCAACATCTTGGCATCGCAGTCGTGACACTTTTTAAACCCGATCTTCGGGATAGTCGGTGTCGAAAACATTTTCACATATTTCGCGAAGGAAATACTGAAGAACGCCATAGTTCTCGAAGCATAAGCTTACTCAGAAAAACAGAACTGAAGCTAACGGTCGCACTGCGTGCTGCGTGCTACATATGCCTTCAATGACATCATCCTCGAGACTGAGGCCCTCGAGGGACATCAAGCTGACTGCATCGACACACAGGTCTGCCAAAAAAAAATATTCTGAAGCAGCTGAAGCCGAATATTGACTATCAAAGATAGGCAATACGTGGGAGGACAAAATCCATTCAAAATGATGCTTACGAAGCAAGGCCTGGATTCCGCGTTACTCAAGAGCAATATTACGGACACTGAAGGAGTAGGCGGCACACATCAAGGAGGACTTGTACCAAGCTATTGCAGCGAACAGCGAGGAACCCGAGGACTCGGTGGAAAGGGTGCTGGACATGGAGGGCCAACTGACAGCAGTGGTGGAGAAGCTCCCGGAACTCTCACAGCAGACACAAACAGCAGAGAAGAGAATAATGGCGCTGGAGGAGAAGTGCAAGGACTTGGAAAACTGGTCGAGAAGGGAGAACATTAGGATTAAAGACTTAAAGGAAGGGACAGAGGGGACAGACCTAGAAGAGTACATCATGGAGCCGTTTATGAACCTGGAGGACAATGGTCATGAGCGGAAGCTGGGCATAGACAGGGCGCACCGCGTGGATAGGAGGAGCGCACCTGAGAGACATTTTGGTGAAGCTGCACAGCTTCAAAGACAAGCAGAGGATAACGGTGGCTGCAAGGAGGCGAGGCAAGGTCCACACATGAGGGGCAGTGAGGTTCAACTCTGATGATCTGACGCAAGTGAATCTGGCTAAACGAAGAGCGTTCAGAGCAGTGATGGAGGAGCTTGCAAAGGAGAAGCTGAAATACTGGTGGCTCTTGCCGATGAAGCTGCAGCTTAGGATGGGGCATGAGGAAAAGATCATAAACCGTGTGGAAGAGGGACTGAAGGTACTCTGTTCTCCCCTCCCCTCTCCCTTTTCCCATCTCCTCCCCTTACTTTCTTCTTTGCACTTACTCTATCAGAATTGACCCTAGACCTAGTATGATAGCAACCTCGTCTGTCACTCCCCCATGCCCTTACTGCCCCCTCCACCCCCACCTCCCTCCAGCACTATCTGAAACGTTGTCAGGCCTAGTACGATAGTCACTTGTTTTGTTCCTCCCCTCCCTTTCTGCACCCCTCTCCCTCACCTTTTGTTTTCCTCCGGTTCTACCAGAAATGTTGTCAGGCCTAGTACGGTAGTCACCTGTCTGTTTACATTTCCTTCCCACTCTCCCCCTCCCTTCCTCATCTATGTCTTAGCACTTGCACTATCTGAAATGTCGTCAGGCCGAGTATGATAGTTAATTTCACATCCTTACTGTTCATGGCCTGTAAGAATGTTGTATTTTCCCTTGTTCCCTCACTTGCCTTGAAGCGCTTTGAAACACATTGTGTATAGGCGCTATATAAATAAACTATCATATCATAATGGGGATGGGGTGGAGAGAAGAGGAAGCCCCCAGAGAAGGAACGCAGAAACTATCCACGGTGAACCAGGAGGGGTGGACCACGAAGGCCAAGAAGAAATGATGGGGTAGCCTCCCTCCTGATGGGGGAGAGCTCTGCTTAGCTTGGCCAAGTGGCTGCCAGGGGTGGCAGGTGGAGAAACCTAGCTCAGAGGGGCGCCACTGAAAACTATAGTTTTTATGTTTGAATATGTTAACTAAGTAGGCACAAATGTTCTGTGGGGGGCTGCGAGGGAAAAGGGGTTTGGATTGACAAGGATAGCAGACCCAGCAGGGGACAGTTAAATACTGGGAGTCAAGCCAAGAACCTGCACAGAGGCTCTAGGGACACAACTTGTTAATTAGGGGATACAGTCTAACAGTAGATGGCATCAGCCTTTGGAGGCATGGGCTGTGGGGGGTAGAGGGGGTGGGGGTTTGGTCACGTGGGGCGGATCGGCAGCAGAGCAGAAATTAATAGCTTAGGGATGGCAAAGTTGAAGTTAAGAGTCCTGGAATGTTAGGGGGCTACATAGCACAAACAAGAGGCTTAGCACATTATAAGACATAGCCAAGAGGGGACAAAATTGTATGTTTGCAGGAAACTCATCTCGAGAGTGAGCGTGCAAGAAGGATATATTGTAAGGATTTTCCCACTCAGTTCCATGCGCATGCTAAGACTACACAAGCAGGGGTTGCAATTCTACTGCATAGGGAGGTTCACTTAGAAGGGATACAGGTTAAAAGGGATCACAGGGAGGTTTGTTATGGTGAAGGGGAAGATGAAGGGGCAGGTGTACACACTGGCATCGGTATATGCACCCATTCAGGGGCAGGAGCAGTTCTCAAATGCGTGGCTGGATGAGCTGGCAATATTCGAGGAGGGTCAATGGATGATCACAGGAGACTTTGACTCACAATGGGACAGGTTGGGTGGGGATGCTGTCCAAAGTTATGGGAATTAATGAGTCTGACTGACGCGTGGAGGACATATTACCCCACAGAAGAGGGACTACTACTCCTACATCCATAAAACGTACTGAAGGATAGATTATATAATTACCAAAACAAGGGATACTAGCGGCGACCCACAAGACGACCATAGGCTCCATTGTGTTGTTGGCCAATGCCCCGATGGAACCGGCGTGGGAGTAGGGGGACCATCAGTAGGCAGAACAGGGCCTGAAGGTTGGAGGTCTATCTCCTGAGAGATAAGGGAAACCAAGCCCTGATCGCAGCTGAGATTGGCAAGTATATGGCAGCAGCCAAAGGTCCGGAGATGGCAGGAGGGGAAAGGTGGGACGGGTTTAAGGATATCAAGAACTTCATGATTAAGATATAGAAGGACGTGTGGGAGGTAAGAAGGAGGAAACTTGAAGAGGAAATGGAGAAGGTGAAGGCAGCACATAAGTAGTCGCAGTCGAGGCGTTTGTCTTGACAGTTGGTGCATATGAAAAGACAAACAGCTGGCCAACAGATCAGCAGCAGAGAACATCACATTATGGTGTAAGCCGCCATTTTATGAGTATGGTAACAAGATGGGGGTCATCTTAGCCAGACAGTGGCGAGTACGAGAGCAGAGACGAGTACGAGAGCAGAGACCTTATATAAGAGGCTTGCAGGACCAGAGAGATCGGGTGGTAGCGACAGAGGGTGGCAAGAGGTGGCTGATGGAAGACTTCTTTGCGGGATTATACAGTGAGGAACTGTGTGATGAACAGGAGCAAGACAACTATCCGAGAACTTGGGTGGGGCTGAAGGTATCGAACGAGCAGAGGGAAGCTTCGATAACGAGGGAGGAGGTATTGAAAGCCTTAGGCAGCCTGAAGTTGCATGAGAACCCGGGGGAAGACAACCTTACAGAAATATGCTATAAAAAGTTTAGCAAAAAAAATGGGGATGGTCTTGGCAGACCTATTTAATGAATTTGGGGAAAAGAGCAACATTTCTGAGACTATGGACATGGCTCATATCATGCTAATCCCGAAGCCAGGCAAGGATGTGCAAATATGTTGCTCCTATAGGGCAGTAGCACTCATCAACCTGGATGCAAAGCTGTACACGTGCAACGCGTACGGCAGCATGGATAAAAGGGGTGCTACCTGATCTGATAGCACAAGACCAGTCAGGAGATTCATCCAGGGAAGGAATACTTTTGATAACATTAGGAGGATACTCTACATTGTGGATAAAACTACTAGAGTGGGATAACGTGCACCAACACTTCTCTTGGCGCTAGAGGCTGAGAAGGCATTCCACCGAGTTAATGAAGCATATGTGATGGGAGTGGGTCCGTATTCTACTAGGATGGTTCAGGCTAACTGCCAGAATCCAATGGCCAGGGTGAAGGTGAAGGTGAATGGTGGGCTTACTAAGCCCTTACCCATAGCTAGGGGAACCAAGCAGGGGTGCCCAATGTCCCCCCTGTTGGTTATGGTAATGGAGCCCTTTGCCCAAAGTATAAGACAACGGGGCAATACAGGGAGTAATGTGGGCCAAGTCTCAGCCCACGACAGAACTGTTTG
This sequence comes from Ambystoma mexicanum, assembly GCF_040938575.1. Classification (NCBI taxonomy): domain Eukaryota; kingdom Metazoa; phylum Chordata; class Amphibia; order Caudata; family Ambystomatidae; genus Ambystoma; species Ambystoma mexicanum. Next base: position 19,782,701 of record NC_090922.1, on the reverse strand, counting down.
CTGATGGTATGATCATGGTGACCAACCCAGCACAATCGCTACCAGAGATCAAGGGGGAAATTGATCGGTACTCGAAGGTCTCTGGGTTTAAAGTACATCTCTCAAAATCCTAAATATTGAATCTATCAATGAGGCGGAGGGAAGAGGAATGCCTTAAAAGTCGGATGATGTTCTGCTGGGCCGGGGAGTTGGCGAAGTATCTGGGAATGACTACGAGCGCCAAGACGCTTTATAAGGCAAATTATACACAACTGCTGAGCCATATCAGGAAGGACCTACATCGTTGGAGGGGTATATATGTTTTGTGGCTGGGTAGGATTGGCATTATCAAAATGAATGTGCTTCCTAGAGTTATGTACCTGTTCCAGGCTCTTCCCATTGCCATCCCATGAAAGGTGCTAAAGGGGATACAGGATGAGATTATGGGGTTTGTGTGGAACGGGAAAAAAACACATTAGGAGGGATGTCTTGTTCAAACCCATATGGCAAGGGGTGGGGGTGGGGCAGGGGGCTGACCAAATGCCACCACCTACTTTCAGGCAGCGCAAATGCGGTTGCTGGCGGAATCGGGAAGGGGGAAGTGACATGAAGAAATGGGTACAGATGGAACAGGCGGTCGCAGGGGAGTGCATGTGGAAGATCCCCTGGATGAGAAGGGGGAAATAGGCCCATGGGTCTTGAGGAAAATCCCATAACAAGATGCACACCGGAGATTTGGGACAGGGTAAACAAACTGTACGATTTAGCGCCATCGCCGAGAACGCCCATGGTCCTAAATCCAGCCTTTCCTGCGGGGACCGAAAACAATAGATTTGCATGATGGACAGAGGGTGGCCTGAGGGACCTTAGGGACCTGTATGACGCAAAGTGCTTCAAAACATTTGCAGAATGTGCCACAAGCGTCTGGGTTAAATGCGGGTGACCAATTTGCCACCAGCTTAAGCATTGGGCTAGTGCTCCCGCAATGAGGGAAGGGGCGAATAGAGAACTTACAGAGTGGGAACGAGTTATCACAGTGTGACCAATAGATGTCTTATTGCCACCCTCTACAGACTCTCAGGACGGCAGATCAGCCCACTGCAGATAAGAGGCAAATGGGAAATTGATCCTTGCAGGCCCTTTTCTGACAGAGAATGGGAACAGGCTGACAGAGTTGTCTTTGGGCCCCTCACCTCGGCACAAAATTAGGAATTACAATATAAACTCCTGCATAGATGGCACTATACAACACAAAAGTTGAACAGAATGAGAAGATCCAGCTCTGTAATGCTGGCAAGAGTGTGGAGAGGAGGGGGCAGTGAAGCATGTTTGGTGAGGGTGCCCTCAGCTAAAGAATTTCTGGCAAGCAGTGAAATGGAAGGTTGGGAGATTGTGGGTGGCGAACCTAACTTTGATCTGGGCTCAGTACTTCTGAATATACAGTGGGATAGGGGTGTCACGCCAAGGGGGAGGAGAGTGGAGGTGTGAGCAAATATGATGCTTGGAGCCAAGAGATGTATTGTGAAGATGTGGTGGCAGAAGGAGGCGACATCCATTGTGCAATAGTATGTGCTTTGGGACCTCCTTAGCATGGAGAAAATGACGGCAATCATGCATGATGATTTGGCACGTTTTAGGAAAAGTGTAGGCTCTTTTTATAGAATACGCTCTGAAATATACTAACCGATTATATTTCCCTGCGAGACTATGTATTTTGGACATGTTACCAGAAGAATAGTAGAGGGGCATTAGTCTGATGGGAGATGTGAATTAACGTATTGGACATATACACGAGTGGAGATGGTGGGTGGGAATTATACTAACTCAGAGAGGCAGAGATACTAGTATGGGGTTGATGACTATAATGTTGAGATTAATATAATTAATATATGCAAAACCACAGTTATATTGCTGCTGTATTGACTGGTATGGTTCATAATACTTGGTGCTGTTGCTGAGTCTATGATGTGATCATTTGCTGAAAAGAAAGGAACGTACATAAGCAATAGCAGTGCATGATACCTAAACAGTTCAAAGATCAACTTAAAGGGAGGTGTGAGGGTCACATGTGACTAGGAAAGGCACCAATGCTGGAGACTACAGTTACAGGTAGGCAACTAACCTTCAACAGCACTGGATCGTTCATAGATTAACATGCTACAATAGAATACAAAGCAGTGAACCCTGTCTGGACTCTAATGGGAGATGCTGTCTACTATGTCAACATCCATACAATGCCTATTAAAGGTGTATGGAGTTGTGCGGGTGCCTGCCTGCAGATGTCCATGGGAAAAGACCAGTATGAAAAGCTGCAGCTACGGCCATCGCCCAGACGCACCCACCGGAGCATGTCCGGGGGCATCCTGACCATATTTGATGCAGAAAAAGATCCAGCATGTCCACCACTGCATGGAAATGGCTGTGCCTCTAGAAGAGCCCCAACAGACAAGAAGAGGTACCAACAGACGAAAAGAGTTGATTTAATCGTAAGGCGTCTTTAGTAGTAATAGAGGGCTGGTGGTCTTCATGACAATGCATGGGCCTTTCAGAAGCAGAGTTTGGGTTTGTAAATAAGTTTAGTAATGCCAGCAGCTCAGAAAGAGCCAAAATAGTGGAATCCTTAGGTAGAAAACCAGGATGAGATTGAAGGGAGATCTTGTCCCTGGAGAACATTTGTGAGGTTCTTCGGATGAGATCAATTGCATTTATCTAACCCTGCGTAGCAATGTGATGGCTACTAGACATTGGGCCAGAGTCTGCTCTACCTAGAGACTCAAGCTACACCTCACCGGCTATGATCATTGAGGCAAAAACATGTCTGGGGCTACTTGTGGCTTTATGCAGAAGGGATAGAATCTGGCAGTTCGGCTGGACAGCCACTTTAGGGGTTAGGACAAAGCCCGATCTGCATAGTGTCTTTTCCCAGTCCATAATGGCATGGGAAGGTATTAGAACCCATTGCCTTTGGGTTGACCAGAGCAATTCCAGAGTCTATGATTATTTAAAAACCTTCCAGGCGTTAACCCTCTGTTTTGCTAATGGACACTAGAAAAGCCCAATGCATTGGCTCAAAAGGCACCATGATTAGTATAATTTTAAAATATTTATATAGCGCTCACAACCCAAGGCACAAGAGTGCTTAAGCTGTGTGCAGGGGAGCGATGGGATGAAGGAAGGGAGGTGAGAAATGATTGAGCATCTTGCAGCAAGCAATTAAACAAAATGCAACCTAAACAAGACCACTTTAAGGTCTTTAAAAATATGTGGAAATCAGATTCCAGCCGAAGAGTTACTGGGAGCTTTTTCCAGATATTTCCTCCTTGCATGGCAAAGCTCCTTCAACCTCTAAATCTTGGTTTTACAAGATGCAGAGAATCACTATAATGAAAAAGGATTTTCCAGTAATTCTCAGCAATTTTGACCACCAAGATTCACCAGATTTCCACAAATTTGAGAAACGATCAAACTATTCCGTACTGTTCGCAATTCAATGAATGGCCCACTGCAAGCTGCTCAATCTGTACTCCCGCCCTCCAGCTTGTGCACTTGTGTCTTTGGGTTGTGAGCACTTTTAAAATTAGACTCATGTATAGGACCGATATTGAGTGAATCTCTTGGAAAGCTTTTCTAGTATCCATTAGCATTACTGAAGGTTAATGGCTGAATGGTTTTGATTAAGCAAACTCCTAGTCAGAACATCTTCCAAACTCCAAGTGGAGTACTGACATAGCTTGAGAGGGTACCGTCTAAAGAAGGCTTCAAGGAACAGCTTGACCACCAGTGCTAAAAACGGGTAATAAATGAAATAATTTTTTGGTTTTTTTTTTAAACGATGTTTAAAAAAGGTTGATTTAGAAAGAACGCTCTGTGACTGGAGAGCAGTCTTTCTAAATCAAACGTAAAAAAAAAAAAAAACCTTGGCCATGTGCTTTTTTGGCTTTTTGAAGGCTGCACAAAACAGCCCAAAATAAATCGGTCTTTTTTATGTGCACCCTTCAAAAAGCAGAAAAAAAAAGACAGAACCTGAAAAAGGACCACCCAAGATCCGGGGACCACAGATATATAGCAAATATAGCAAATGGCAGACAAGTGAGCTTTGATCGAGGCACGGAAAGCCCTTTTCCAAACAAATGCAACAGATAAGGCATTACATTGCGAGCGCAAAGATTGAACTGAGAGAGCATCTTACGGCACAAGGAACAGACCCTCTTCCACTTTTTACAGTAAGCCTTGGGGCTCTACCACTACATGCATTGTTCTATCAACTCATTATCATCAAATGCAGAAATGTGGGAGACAATATCATTCTGCGTTTGCATTACGTACTCTGCAACGCTGGATTATGACTGACCAAGTAGACTGTGCAGGTTGGATTAACATTGAGACAGAAGCTGTTTCACCTATGCCCCTTGATGAAGTTCTATTTGCGGGGAAAAAGGCTGCTGATCAGCTGGACTCCACCATTCATAAAACACGTGGTAAAAGATTGGAAAAGATGCAACAAGACTGGAGGTGAAAAATATTTACTCTGTGCAGATTCTTGTCTGTGGAAAAACCCGGCTGTGCAACGAGATAATTGCGCTTTGTCGTAGATTTCTTCACAAAAAGTGGGTATTTGGAGGATTGGGCAGGTTAATGACGGCCAGAACATGCTTGATTTTGAATTGTTGCATTTTAAATATAAGCTAAAGGCAGGAGAGATAAGCCGTTATAATGTACTGAGGGATAGCTTTGCCAATATTCTATCAGCATTAAATGCTGCAATGCATGCCTCACCTGTGGTCCTACACTTATCTAAAACCATGCCTCTATCAGCTTCCACATTATATAAACTTATTACGCCTCAAGAATTTGCATTGGCATCACATTGCGATAGAAATAATTGGATAGTATATTTGGGCTGTTTGTTGTCAGATATTCAGTGGCATTGCATATGTGCGGGACTAGTTAAATAGAAGGTTGATTTGGAGCTACGATATAAGCAGCAAGTCTCGGGAGGATATCTCAGGGGCAAAGTGCTCGCCTTGGAAGCAAAACAACAAGGAGCAACAATGGTTCGATCCCTGGGACCCCACTTAGAAACCTCTGGGTATTAAGCATGTTATAAATAACCTATCATATCATAGCAACAGATTAACCACTACTTGTACTGGTCTCCAAGGAAGATGTGGTTCTGCAAACTATGATGTGAAGATGTGTGCTGGAATCGCAGAAGGAGCGTTGGCAACACCCTCCATATGTTTTCCTGGGATGTTGTTTTCCAGAGAATTGACTTGGTTTTAGGCCTATCCCTTCCAAGAGACCCGCTTGTTGGCATATTGGACTTACTACCCTCTGATATTGTGTTAACCAGTGGAAAACTATTTAGGACATACAGGGCATTTTTGGTTGCCAACAGTCACATCCAATTCAAAGTGATACTGCCCCGTGTTGATGATTGGCTGCTGAGTTTGTCGCTTCTCACTAAAAGGGAGAGAGTGACTTTTCATGCTAAAGATCAACACCATAAATATGAGAACATCTGCGGTGTGTTTAATGACCTTTATGCTTAGTTGTTTGCAATTGTGCCTAAAGGATTACTTAATTTGACTCCTCATTAACATCGGTGTGTTGTGGATGGTTTTGGTTTTCCCTTGTTCTGCTCACACCATTTTATTTACATCTTTTTATTATTTAAACTACTTTTACTTTATGACTATGATAGCTGAGATAAGTTCATATCTGTTCTATACTATGTACAAATAAATAACTGTTCTATATTATTTGTTCATGAACCTTTAAAATAATACAAACATATTTTGTTTTTTAAAGTGGGGCCTATCAAGAAATTCAAAATAAAACATATCCCTTATCATAAAACAGAGCACTGAGGTGAAGGAATAAGGGTAAATATCACTGCATGGTATGATGAAGATTGCCGGCTAACCCAGCAAGATCTTATAAATTGTGTGAAAGATACACATGGCTGTAAATAGGCCTGGCTAGATGCAGCTATAAAAAATTGATTGCAAGGAAAAAAGGGAACGCGCAAATGAAAAATGGGAAACGTTCCTCAAAGCAGTTCTTGTTTTGGATGTTGGTAACAATGGAATTGACAGAACATAATGTCCATCTCCATGGTAACATCGCCAAAATGTGGTCTAAGGATCTTTATATGTAAACTAGAAGTTTCAGGGAATTGAACCATAGAATTTTAGACAAGGACAAGGTTTCTTAAGTCCTCTGATGTTCACCCAAGAGGAGGTGTGAACAGTCACTAGGGGCTGTCACTTCTTCCCCAGGGGAGAGCCCCTTCTTATGAGGCTAGACTGTTAGCCAATAGTCTGCCTAGGGGTGTATGATGCGGGAGGAACTCATGGAGAGGAACGTCCCTCCTAGGGACCAGGATTACCACCTGGGTGAAGGCCCTATAGTCACAACCCCAGTAACAATCACACAGTCATCACATTAGTCACCACACAACCACTTTTGGAGCATAAAATGATATGATATAGTAATAACTCCAAGATAGATCCTTTTGAAAGTACTGGGAAGACTATGATAAATAAAATGAATACCTTTTTCTCAAGTACTGACAAAAGAAGGATGCGCAGAGGCACGAATATGGGTCTGTGGAACTGGGAACAGCCTTGTAGACGTCCACGAGGGAATGGACATTGGCAGTGAACGAGAGCGGAGAAGTGGTTAAAACAGGACAGCAGAAACCACCAGCAGGAAGCAGAAGGTGGCTATCCAGGACCAGACATCGGTCGGTCTTAGGAACCTGAGACATACAGTGGTACAACCTCCAGGGGGAGGTGAACTGCACAATCCCCGAATCATAGCGATACTCCAAGGAGTCAAAACAAGAAACTAGCAACTGCAGAAAGACGACCACGGAGAACACACTGACGGCCGACTCCAGTCCCAGAAAGAACCACCGCCATATGCAGGAGTCCCAGAAAGTAATGGGAGCTATGAGTGGACCGGTAGGGACAAGGGGGTGACCAAAGCACACTGAGGGTTGCAAGGCTTAGAGGGGCCAACGATGGTCTGGGACCCCATCAACACTGCAGAGTGCATCCAAGGTGGACTTCCTCGGCACAGTGAAACCGTTCGAGCACAGAAGGGTCTGGGAACCTGTGAAGTTCAGCAAAGCGAACTTAAAAAATCTTCCTCACTACAGTGGGAATACCACTGACCACCAGAGAAGGATCTGGGACCCCAAAGCTAGTCAACAGGGCATCCGAGAAATCTTCCTCACTACAGTGGTGAGATCACTGACCACCAGAGAAGGGTCTGGGACCCTAAAGAGAAGCCAGCGGAAGGGAATCATTCCCCCTGGCCTTGTGTTGAATTGTATAAAGTAACACCAGGTGGAAGGGAGCCATTCCCCCACCCCAGGTGAAGGGAGTAATTCTGAGCATTGGAAAAATGACTGGCTGAAACCCGTGAGCAAGGGAGTCATTTCCCCTGATCATTTCTATTAAGGAAAGAACAATTGATGGACACTGTTGAAGAACCAGGAGAAGGGAACCGTTCTCCTGAAGGAAGAACTTTTGGTTAATTTATTCTTTAGTTCTAGTGTGAGGGTTAGCATAGGATTTGACACAGGACTGCGGAACTTTGATTTGATAGACGTTCTGACAATTCCTTTGGTTTTAGTATGAGGCAGGGAATTTGCTTGTAGAAATAGGGGCAGTGAGGTTTTCTGCCTAAGAAATAAAAGTCTTATAACCAAAGCCATGCCACCTTTGTGTCAGTCTCCTCCTTCTACACTCTTACAGAGGTCCATACGGCAATTAAGGCCAAAGAGCAATAAAGCACCTGGACCAATTAGATACGAGTTTGTTTGTTTGTTTCATTATTTGTAATGCGCGCCAGACCCGAGGGTATCAGGGCGCAGGGAACATGAATATTTTCAGCTTAGGGTTACATGGTTAAAGTGTTACAAATATAATACAGTCAAAGGATTGATTACAACAAGATATATACATAAATTGAGCAAATTGGAGGACAGTGTATAGAGAGGGAGGTACAGCATGATATAGTCTAATTGCAGTTGATTGTCAGTTTACAGTGTGTCTAAGAAGGGATAGTAGGTCAGTAGCTGGCGTATGTTTAGTGGTCATTTTCTCTGAACCATTTAATGATAGTGTCTAAAGTGGGTATATGATTGGTCTGCCCTCAGGAAGGGAGGTAAGGAATTCCAGAGCTGAGCCGCTTTAACTGGGAAGCTGCTGCCTCCAGCTCCAATCAGTTTGAACCTAGGTACCGAGAAGCAGTTTGTATTGGCAGCTCTGATAGAATAAATAAAAAATCCTCCAACTGGCCTATCTGTGAGATAGCAGGGTGTTTAGGCACTTGTGAGTGAGTGAGTGAGGCAGTTTTTAGCATGATTTTATCGCTGGTGGAGAGCCAGTTATTCTGTCTCCTTACCTCAGAAATGTGCTCTTTCCTGGCTATGCCCAGTGCTGCTCTAAGAGCGTTGTTCTGTAGAATCTGGATTTTTCTGATATATTTATTGGCGCCCAGATACAGGGCGTTACAATAGTCCAATTTGGACAGGATTAGCGCTCTAGCCAGTGTGGTGCAACTGTAAGATAAGAAGTTAAGAATAAGAGATAATATAAGAAGGGTTTGGCCGCTCTAATCAGTTCACATGTATAAGCTGTGGCAGAGGCCATGGAATTAACCTGTTTGGTGAAGGTCAGGCTAGAATCCAAGTAAAAGCCTAAGGTTTTTACTTCCTTGGCGACCTGGATGGTATTACCATCAATGATGAAGGAGGTCTATTTGTGGCCAAGTTTGATAAGATTAGACGTAGTACCCAGAATGATGACTTCAGTTTTGTCATCATTCAGGCACAGACCATGGGTTGCCATCCATGCCTAGATGAGGTACATTTTGTTTACCAAGGCCAAATCCTTATCATAATCCCCAGTAAGTGGTATGAGAATTTGGGTGTCATCGGCATAGTTAGTGTAGGTGACACTGAGATAATCCAGATCATCAAAAAGGGGCTTGGTCAATATATTATACATTGTAGGTGAGACATATGATTCCTGAGGCACATCGCAAGTAATAGGGATGGGGTCAGCTGCTGAGGGTGAGAAGACTCATGGTCCTGTTGCTAAGAAAGGATTGGATCCAGACTATGACTTTTGTGAGAAGTGTACTGCCGAGTCAAGGTGGTTGCATAGGACCTGGTGGTCCACTAAGTCGAATGCTGCTGAGAGATCAATAAGGAGTAGTAGGGCTGATTTCCCTTTGTCTCTCAGCTCGTCAATTTGGGCTTTGAGGTCAATCAGTGCTGTCTCAGTACCATGTTGTGGCTTGAATCCTGATTGCCGAGATCCTAACAACTGGTTATGCTCCAAATAGTCCTGAATTTGGAGTTAAGCCATCCTATCTAGAATTTATAGTAGAAATGGCACTGTTATAGGCCTGTAGTTGGTGGGTATAGAAGGATCTAATGATTGTTTTTTGAGGAGCTGGAGTACCCAGGACTCCTTTAGGTTGCTTGGTATGGTGCCGGTAGAGAATGAGGCGTTGATTAACTTCGAGATGAATGGTGCCAGTTCTCTAGCTGCATCTCTGATGATTTGGGGTGGGCAATTGTCTCCCTGACAGTTAGATGGCTTGAGGGCGAGAATCATTTTTTCGACCTCAAGAATAGAGACTCTGGCAAAATTGAAACGTTGTGCTGGTTTGGGTGGAGGCGATGTGGTACTGGCCTCCGTGGTAATATTAGAAATATTTAGTTTTTTATTAGCAATTTTATCCTGGAGAGTGTTTTAGCGAGGGCCTTCTGTATGTCAGAACACCAAGTGTTATCCTTTACACAGATGTTAGGCGCAGGGATTGGGGTTTCAAGTTCTTTTAGGATCACAACGAGTTCCTTTGTACTGGAGTTTACTTGCAAGATCCTATTGTTGTACGTTTCCTGCTTAGTACGCAGTATTTCATTTTTGTACATGGCTGATATATTAATTAGGTTGGCTCCGTTTACGTCGGATGGTTTCTGCCTCCAGGTAACTTTGCTTTTACTTTATTCCTTTCTCAGGGTTTTGAAATGTGGGGTAAACCATTATTTCAGATGTGCTCTTGGTTTGCTTTTTCCAATTTCTAGCGGGGCAATTTATAGCGGGACGATGTCTAAGGCTTCTGTCATGGTTTTTTTATATTCATTAACTAGGATGGTGGGATGGGTGGTGCCTGGTAACAAGTTGAGGTTGTTAGTATTAGGGGTAGGAGTTTATCTGCGGTTATGTTTTTTTTGTTCCTCGTTAGGGTGGGTTATTTTTAGTAGAGGGGATTTTAGCATCTAGTGTAAATGCTACAAGATGGTCAGTCCATGACTGAGGGGTTATGGCAGTGATAGAGGTGTTGCAGTTATAATCTGCCACCCAGTCAAGTATTCTGCCTTTGTCATGGGTTGGTAGTATCACTCTTTGAGTGAGGCCAAGATCAGTGAGGACATTGGCTATTGTTAGTGCTTGCTGATCTTTGGGGTTGTTGAAGCCATGGGCGTAATTTTAGGAGGGGGGGGTGCAGGGGTGTTTGTCCCCCCCCCCCCCAACATTCATGGCACACCATTTGTCCCCATTCATTTGGCTGGGGCACATTTTCTTCAGATGCTATGTCCCCCCCCCAAAATGTTCAGCAAAGTTACTCCACTGGTTGAAGCCCAGGTTGATATCCCCGAGCAAGAGTATCTGCAAGGTATTTTTTAGGCTTTCGGATAGGATTGTGGAGATGTCCTCCTCGAAGGCACCGATGGGGCTGGGGATCTGTAAATCAGATGAATGGTGATTGTTTGGGAGTTGGAGATAGGAAGTTTGGCTGTAAGGGATTTGCAGGATTTGAGCTCAGGAGAGGCGACTAGTCTCAACGCTAGGTTGGATTTGGCTATGATGGCTATGCCTCCTCCGCGGGTTTCAGTTCTATCTGCTCTGAGGATCGTATAGTTCTCTGGAACTGCAAGCATAAGGGCAGGGCCTGCTGCTGCGTGTAGTTAGGATTCGGTAATGGCAAGAAAGTCAAAGTTTTCAGCCTGAATTAGGTCAGCTACCTCAGTGGCATGAGCTACTTAGGTTCTGGAGTTTATTAAGGCCCCTTTAAGGTTTGGAATATCCGTTTCCGTCAATGGGACTGGTGAGGTGCTGTCAATTGCTTTCACAGTCGCTGTCGGTTTGACTTGCTTATGTTTTCTGTGGTTAGGATTGTCAATCTTAGGCATGGTGGCTAGTTTAGTAAGATTAGGAATTATCGTGGGGATATCTTAAATTGATTTTTTCAAAGCTAAACCAAATAATCGGCTCAGTTTCCATCTTATTTAAAGCAATCACAGCCTCATCTATTCAAAAATCTTGGACAAAGCAGAAATATTTTCCATTTACAAAAAACTAAACGTGCGGTGCCCTCCAATTATCGACCCATTTCTCATTTGGATATGGTGAGGAAAATACATGGAAGGCCATTGCTAGGCAATGTGGTCACCTTCAGGCAGGATTTCTGCCCAAGTACCATCGACCAAGATTTTAGATTCTCCAATTTCATTTAAAAAAACATACTTTTGCAATATAGTAAACCTACATTTTATTTATTAACTGTAAGACTTTTTTTGATGGGATTCACATGTGAAGTTATGAAAAACCTTGAGTCTCACACTATGAACACTACAAAACCATTATATTAAAAAAAGACAGTCACAAGGGGGCACGGATGGGGTGGTGTTCAAACAGTTAGGATGCATGCTGAGCAGTCGAGCCATGGTAAAAAGAACCGTATCTGGTGAGGTAACATGGTTTCCTGTACAAATGGGTGTTCAACGTTCCTGCGAGTGTTGACTGTTCGGCTGGAGGAATCACACCACTACTTTGAGAGTGTTTTTCAATTTCTATCTTTGGAGTAATTCGGAGACATTTTGGTATGATCTATTCAAGTTACACCTTGCATTTAGTATGCATAGACTTTAAAACACGCTGTGTGTTACAGAGTGAAGCCCCTCCCACTCTACACAGAATTCCACATAACCCAGAAACCACGCACTAGCTGCGTGTGCGCTTCCTGTGTGAGTGGTTCCTGTGTGAGTGGTTCCTGATAGTGGTGACTGTTCGGCTGTTCTGCTGTACAGCGGAGCAGCCGAGCAGCCCCTCACGGTCGGCAGTATTCCTGCCGTCTGGGCTCCGCTACTGTCAAGAGTTATTCCTTGGTTCAGTTTGCATATTTGTTCGCTATGTATACATTAAGAACAGACATGCCTGGGAGCTTACCAACACATCGAAACCTGCGTCCATGCCTTTTATCGCACATGTGCTTGTGAAGTCCATACCCTCACGTTTACAGACACCTAAGAAAAGGAGAAAGACCAAGGACCCTTTTCGTTCCAAATCGCTTGGAGCGGATTTCAGACATATGTGGCCTCAAACAGCAAAGTCTGCAGCGTCGATTTTGGACCCTTCTGATTCTCTACTCATTGGCGTGAAAGACACTGAAGGTGAGCCTTCTCAATCAAAGTCTCCCCTGCACATTTCTGATGAGGAAATACTAGCCTATAATTCACAAACTTGTCAAAAGTTTGCAAGTCATTTGGTTCCTATGTCTGACTGTGCAGCAATGTGTATTAAGCAAACTGTGATGCCAGCGAAATCTAATGTAATTCAACCTGATTTTCACGCAAATGAAAGCCTGAATTTCCCTAGACTATACTCTCAGGCTGTAGCCGGTAATGGCATTCTGGATTGTTTTACCCCTACTGCATCTGAGACAGCACCGGGTTATACAGCCTGAGTTTTCTGAAATAAATGCTGGTGGTAATCAGTTGCCCCACATAAAATAGCACTGATCAAGATCAATAAAGAACAGAATACAGGTTTCACTCCGGTGCAAAATGTAATAATTGTGTCGCAGGCTGTGTTAAGCTGAGGTAAAACTCTTACTGAACCACTGAACAAATGTGTAGATCAAGAACAGAATAGAGACCATATCAGGGTTTTGCCCCAGAGTGAGGTGCCAAGGGTTAACAAGGCCCCACATCTAATGAGGAAATTTCACCCACAGTAATGGTAAACAGTGAGGCTCAAGATAGTGGCTTCTTATTACCCGAGACTCAAATGAATAATGAAAATGTGATAAACGCACCAACAGGGGTATCCCACAATACAAATTCGTCTGTGTCCCCAATCTTCACCCAAAGAACGGGGGGCTCAGATTTTTAATTTGACTGCCTCGTCCGAGGAGTCATATGTCAGACCTACCCCCAGAACTTTTTGGGGATTTAGGCCTAGTAATATTCCGGACTGTGAGATAACTCGCATGAATGTGGCATTTTTTGCCTAACAAAAATATATGAACATAAGGAAAACTTTTTTTTTTACAAAATGTGCATGCAGTGATACCTTTAATGACAATTTTGACCAAATTCTTGCAGAAATCAATCATATCAACTTAAACATGTCTCGGGAGGATAGCTCAGCGGCAATGTGCTCGCCTTGGAAGCAAGATGGCACAGAGCAACACAGGTTCGATCCCTGGCTCTGTGCTTAGTACCCTCTGGGTATTAAGTGCATTATAAATATCACATCATATTTCATATCATAATATGAAAAGAGACATTAGAGAAATATCCACCTTAAAAAATACATGTGAATGTAAAAGTGGACCGCTCATTTCCACACCAGTAGATGGTGTCCAGTCAAAGGAACAATTACAAAAGGCTTGAATGCAAAAGGTGAGAGTCAATAGGGTCGAAAACCAAAGGTTTGATTTTTTTTTATATATATATTTTTGGGTTTCCCCCCCCAAAAAAAAAACATTGTCTTTCGACCCTTTGCAGTCGATCCTTTGACCTATAACCCAGTAGATGAGACAGGTCTGACAGACGGCAATGTTCATTTGCCAACCAGTCAGGTAAGCATATTTGCTTAGACTGATGTATTAAAGGCTGCTGTTCCTACATCTACAACCCTGTTACTACAAGCAGTAGACGAAATTGTAGAAATGGTTGAAGGACCCACACCCCATATTGTGGATGATCAGAGTGTGATCGAGATTGACCCAACTTGTCTGTTGGGAAAGGAACAAACCCTACGATATATTTTATCAACGTAAGGTGGGAAAGAAAAAGGGAAGTAGTAATCAAACAAAACAAATCTAAAAATCAAACGCCCCAAAAAAAAAACGGATTAAACCTTAACCACGCCCCAACACAAAAAGAGATCCAAATAATTGAGATGTAACCAAACAAAGTTGTAACCAATTGTACATGCGACAGATAGTCTCTACCACTCGGAGTCTATACATAACCTGAGCATGGCAACGACCAAAGAACAAGATGATAACATGAGCATATTGATGAACTTAACTATGCACTCAATACTAACCGAAAGACCTGACTTAGAAGGCACTCCTGAGCTTACTCTCCCCCAGAATTCTGAACTAATAAACCCCAACAATGGCCTTGAAGCTGATCGGTTTCAAACCTCATCTAAAAAAAGGTCTAAAAATAGAACCAATGACAGGGAGCGCAACCTGAACAGAGAAAGTTATATAAATAAGGATGATAGAATTACATATGAGAGACATAAGGCAGAATTAACAAAAAATACAACAAGGAATGAAGAAACTGATGAACAGAATGACAGCAAAATCCAAAACAGTGAAAATCTAATTATAAAAAGGTTTGACCGAAGAAAAAGGGATCCTTTTGTGAATAGATCCATTCTGCTAGCAGTATTCCACACTATCAGCCTCTATGTGCAATAAGATCTCGTGACATAGAATATGTTACTGTCCTTAGAGACAAACGCCTAGACATTGTGATTATTCATGTACCATCATTGATAGTTAGACAGATTTTGTGGGCAGAAAAAGAAACTACATGCTAAGGGTTATGAGATTCAAATTAAAAAACAACTTAGGAAATTGAAACATTGTTAATAAATTGTCAATGCACAATGGGCGAGTTACATAGAGAGGTTTACTATGAAAATGAGAAACCTAACCCGATGGAAAATCAGCCCGCCAGATGGTCATGGCTGTCGAAAGCAAGAGATGAAATCAAACACAAGACACATGCTTAGCATGCAGACAACAGTATCAACCCACATTTTAAAATTGCTGTTTGAAATACTATAGGCCATTCTCATTTAATGCAACCAGAAACCCTAAACACACTGGACAAATACGACTTAATATTGCTCCAGGAGACCTGGATCACTAAGGAACCGGTCTGGCCTAACCGTCAAGTTTGTTGCGTCTCAGCAATCAAATCACCCAAAGGAAGACCATTGATGGGCCTTCTAGGTATTTTAAAAACGACCTTGACAGGTTCATTGACTAAGTGGAAGAGCCCACACCCTGGTTTACAGTTGCTTAGATATGAAACCCAAAACTCTACCAACATGATGGCTATTCTAAACGCCTATTGGAATCCTGTAATTATTACAGATGATAAATTAATGAAATTAGTGAGTAATTTGCTACATGATATGAAGACCCCCACCTGACCATTTCTAGTCCACTAATAGCAGGAGACTCAAATACACATTGCATAAATTCTGGGGAAAAATTGCTGAGATATCGAGCAGAAAAGTGGTTCAAATGTATGGAAGAGCGAAACATGGTAATGTTAAATGGCTGTACTCAAGGTGATGTCCCCCCAAACCAACGTGGAAGAGGGAAAACACGAGAGCCATTATAGACTATGCCTTAGTTTCAAGACAATCGCTTGATACAGTTTTGGACTTCACTCTTGTCCCTATAGATCCAAGCGACCACAACATCTTAGTTATAGCCTATGAGTATCCACAATCTGCACCTAAAAGAAATTACAGACACGAACTAAATATCAACCAGGGCCTTAATCGTATTAAATGGACAGGAGATACATTGGACAATCTTCTAAATTATATGATACAAACTCCTCATAAATCCTATATAGATGTGCTGCATCACTTTAAGCCCGTAAAGAATGAAAAACACTGTTAGAGAGAAGATAAAATCTTATGATCCAGTTATAAAGGCAAAATAAAGAGAAAAGAAAAAAGCCATAAGAGCTATCGTAGCCAAAAAGACCAATGATTATAACAAACAAGTTGTTATAATTAAAACAAAATACAGAAATTTCATTAAACATAAATTGCATAAAACCAAACTAGAAAGCGAATGCATGCTGCGTTCTCTTGCCAGAAAATCAAGTGCTCAAATATGGGGCTTATTAAAAGATGGAGCTCAAACGGAGAATACTTCACACATTATAAATGCTATTGGTGAAGATGGTTGGGTGAAGCATTTTACTAAACAGTTCTATAATAAATACTTAGCACAGGAAACCCCCCAGCCGAAAACAAAAAAGGAACAAAAAAAAACTTGTGATAGAGCCAAAAGAAATTGAGGACATAATCAGAAAATTGAGTAACTCCAGAGCCCTGGGGACCAGATAGCATATCATTTTTTTTTTAACATTTGTAGAGCGCACTACAGCCCAAAGGCATCGAGGCGCTGTTACAAGAAAATGTACATAGGCACGATTCACGGTTACATAGGTGGTGGCAACACGTTGGGTTATTGGTTACAAATAAAAGCTACTTGGTTACAGAAACAGTTGGCAGCAGTGATGAAGTTACAACAGTCAAATGCAACTCTTAAAATGCATCCGGAAAAATTGTCAGTCATATTGTATCATATATAATGTGACATATATAGAACAGGGAGTATACCCATTTTGTGGAAAAAGTCCATCATTTTTCCATTGTTTAAATAAGGAGACCGTATGAATCCTGAAAATTATAGACCTCTGGCCTTGATGGACTCTGCTGGCAAGATTTATGCTAAGATGATACTGACAGAATTAAATAAATGGTTGAAGGAAAACAACTTGCTCGATGCTAAACAAGCAAGCTTTATATTGGGCATAGGGACAGCTCCCAATCTGCACATAGTACAAGCCTTGAAGCACCAAGTCATGACTAAGAAAACTCCCTTGTATGTGGCATTTGTGGACTATAAACAAGCCTTTGACGCAGTATGCAGACCATTGCTTTGGAATAAACTACAATTAGCAGGGTGCCCGGCTTATCTGCTTAATGCAATCCAACAACTGTATATGGAAACAGTTGTGAAAGTCAAGCTGAACAGAGAATGATTGCTGACCAAATCTATAACAAATGTTGGGTTGAAAAAGGGATGCTTGCCAGCATTCACGCGTTTTAATTTCTATATCCAAGTCATACACAAGCATTTAATTAAAATCAGATCTTTTCCACCGAGACTTAATCAGAATGCCGTGAAACATTTGTTATATGCTGATGATCTACTTATCATAGATCATAAACTAATAGGGCTTAGTCGAATGCTCCATGCATTAGAAATGGATGCAAAAGAGAACAATTAACTCGGCTAAATCAAACATTCTCATAATTGGGAATAATCGAGCTTCCAAAAACAAACTGGGAAATCAATGGCAACTTGCAGGTGAAAGTGTCAAAATTGTCAGCCAGTACAAATACCCGAGAGTGAACATTAATAAGAGCCAGGATGAGATGATGTACAAAGAAGAACCTAAGACTAAGATGCTTATACTCCGATCAAACCAAATTAATACAACAAAAATATGGTAATTTTCAAGCAAAGCCATTACGTACTAAAGACAAAGTATTTCCAACAATTACATATGGAGCCTCCAATAAGAAGACCAACGTCCAAACCAATTGTTTGTACCTGGAGGGTCTATATTGGAAGGCGATATTGAACTTACCCAAAAGCTTTCCGATGTCTGTAATACGACATGAACTTTGTCTTACTTCTCTTGAGGCTAATGTTAACTGGAGCTCACTAACATTACATGAAAAATGTAAGATGGAAGACCGGCATAAAAACACGGTGATTGGCATCAAATACCAGGCGTTCTCTGAAAAGGATTCCGATACGACCAACAACTGGAAAAATAAATGTAGAGAAAAAAATGAATGATGCAGGAATTAGCGAATGTTTGCTGACAAAAAACCCAGTGAGAGCCAAAAAGAAATACTGGATGTATGACTTGATTAAAACAAGAGATGCTTGCGAAAGGTATAAATGTTTCAAGAATGGACACTTCCCCTTAAAAAAAAAAATGTACAAAAAAACTTAATGATCTCCCCAAATATATTCAAAAACAACCGAATATTCAATATCGGATAGAGATCATGAGATTCAGATTTGGCTTAATATCAACAAGAGTAGTGCAGACAGGATGGGACAGATAAAAATGTAATTAGCACTTGCATATTTTGTGAAAATGACAAAGAACCAGAAACGTTAAAACATATTATGCTGGAATGCGAAAAGCTTAACAATTTAAGATGTGATCTGTTTATAGGATTTTTTAAAGCTCATACTTTAATTAATCTAGATATGTGGGCCATAATATGTGATGCGCAATGGATATCCTTAAATATAACAATGATTGGATACCTGCGAAAAATAGGCATTCTTGAGACCCAAAAGTGTATCTGGCTTAACATTGACGGATAGATGATTTTTTTAAAAAAAGTTAAGTAATAACAGTATTATGAATGAAACAATTATGTAATTAATTATATGCCGGCCAAGTGACCATCGAAGGTAATGTTTTTTGTACTGTAGAATTATTGTAACGTGTAATTTTATCTGTTTTTATCAAGAGAGTACACTAATTTTATGAAAATTTGTCATTTTTATATTTGTAAATTTGTATTTCAACTAAATCAAAATAAAATAAATAAAAAATAAAAAAGTGGGTGTTCAACAAGGTTGTGTGATAGCCCCCAACCATCTTTTTATCAAATGTGTGATTGATATGCTCTTGTCTTTTACGGACGCTCGAACACTGGACAAAGAAAATACCAATATTGTTAATTGATTATGCAGTGTTATTGTTCATCTCCACAATTGGGCTAAAAGAACAATTTCACTTTTCTGCAACTTTGCAGGAACAACAGCCTCAAAATAAATTGTTCCAAAAATAATCAATGGTCTTCACATGCTCAGGGGAAAAAAAACATCCCAAGCCTTCTCTCAGAATTGATGATGTTGCTATAGAACAAGTTATAACATACGATTATTTAGGACAAATCAAACTTGACACTTAGCAAATACAGCACGGCAATTGCTATGTTTGCTAAGGAACTGGGATATGAGGCGCTGACTCTCTCTTTAAAATCATACACGTTTCAGGCTCTGAACTTTGTGGATATCGGCCTGGCCTGATGATGAAAGTATCTGAGAATACTTTTCTGAAGAAAGTATTAAGCTCACCCAAGAGTACACCATCTCTACCCCTCCACTTATAAATAAAATCACACATTATGTATTGTGTAATTGTCTTACAGCCACTCTGGTCTTTAGTACAAAACTGGAGCAGTCTTTTGGAGAAGTACAGAGATTCATTACAGGATCTTTTAACTCAGGATGGTGGAGCTTTGGACCCTTGGTGTAGGCACATTAAGGGCTTATGACATTACATCTGCAACAGTGAGGGATGGTTTTAGCCGGCCTCCATAGACATTGTCAAAACCTGGCCTGGTCGACAGATTTTAGGAGGCCACACTACTTATAGGGAACAGGGGAACTTGGGGGTTAGCCAAAATCCAATCAAGGCAAGGCATAAATTAGTTACAAAATTGATTATCAGAGGTCGCCAATTAAAATGTGTCTTGATTAGCAAACAAACCCACTTAATTAGCAATATTGTATTAATATGTTTAATGTCACCAGAAGTTGCTTGTACCCAAGACACAAAACAAGCAACAATACAACAGTTTTGTGGACCGGTAAAAAAAGAAATTAGTCGGGTCTTGCAATTTCTTTATATTCCACTAGGCTTGCAGGTTGAGTAACTTAGTTTACCTACTCAACCTAAGAGAAATGCACTCGACCCATGGCAAAGGATGACAACAAACGTAAAGGTGCTTTCTGTAAAATGGTGCATGTCAGCAGAGACCCACTTTATGTTTGACACACTGCTGCCACCCAGAGGCCAGCCATGCACAGTAAAACCTTGACAATTAATGCAAATAAAGTACATGTTAAAACATCCCCTGCAAATGGTACTTGCTCTTCATAAAATCTACTCGAATATGCGAGTGGCCGAAAGGACCTTGTAAGCCCTGGATGAGTGATTGTAAAATGTAAAAAGTTAGCTGAATGAATGCACACAAAAATAAATAGATATGATAAAAAGGCTCTGAAAACTGTTTGGCCAGTTCTCTCTGACAGGTGCATATAATGCAATCATCAGAGCCAAGCAAGCTCTGGAGGCTACATACAGTGCATGATATTGCAGTAGATATATAGATGTACAAACGGGATGGAACTATTGATCACTAATTTGCGTTAGCATCTATTTGGCTTTGTGTATTCATTATGTAAGGGGGGAAAACAATATGAGACTAAGCAGAGTGGATGACATAGCAGGCAGTGAACTGGGCAAACTAGGTGGAATATTGTAGTTTGCGGTCATCTCACTTTCAGGTTAGCTGGTATGAAGCAACAGGTTGATAAGATGGAATACCAATGGGTTGAGAACCAGTTGCACACCTGTACGCAACCAGCAGGTTACAGACAGGCTTGCCATCAAAAGAATTTGGTCATGTACATTTTCAAATGTTTTTACTCGTCATCTTCCCCAACAAAATGAAATCTAGTTGACACTGAGATTTAGATACACAAGCCTAAACTTTACTGGAATGCATTGAGACAAAACAGTGTTTTACAGTAGCAATACTGTAATTATGCATTATGTAACTACTTATATTTTTATGAATGGAATTGCATGACATTCTTTTTAAATAATAAAGTATCCACACAATTACTTCTAGTTTGCAATTAGTTGAAATAGAAAAGAAAATCTTGCTTAGCACTCCCACAAATGCTTTCGGCACTTTAGAGCTGTAGGAGAGGATTACTGCTGCACACGTACTCTATTAGCCCCTTGTAACTTGCGGCAAAGTAGCAATAGAGAGCAGTCACAGCTATTCTCAGGAAAGTTTGAGTGGGGTAGGGGTCCACAATGAGTCCAAAAACTGAAGCACATAATTCAATTTACACACAAATTTATAAAAATACAGTATTTATTCTAGGCCACCCAACAATATAAAAATGAATCAAGCAATTAAATCACACAACAATCAACAATAAACATATATTTATAGTCACCATAGGTTCTTAAAATGCATCCAATAACTTAAAACCACAAAAAAAGTAAAGTGATGCAGTAAGATGGAACCAAGTCACAGAGATACTGCCCAGCTTCAGCGGACCAATCTCCAAGAAGAGTGGGGCCTTGCGCCCAAAGACAACAATGCTTCTCCCCAGTATGAACAGTCCGAGGTACTGATCAGTTTCCCCATAACAAATTAGAAAAAGGTAGGGGAAGTGAAGTTGAAGGCTTTGATACCCCTGAAAAAGTCAGAACAGGCTCAAAAACAAGCAAAAATATTGGGGGTCCATACAAACTATTGAGGTAAAGTAGCCAAAAGAGAAATCTTTTGTAACAGACAAATGTTAAAACGTTAGTTAGGACAGTCTTTTACTCAAAAGAAAAATAACATTTTGAGTGTGCTTGAAAGTTCCTCACTGGCTAAAAGGTATTGGGAGCTTAAATTTGGTGACGAGTGCCATCTTGGTTGTAATAAACCACGATATGCCTGATCCCTTCACATCAAAATTGTATGCGTTTCCTTGGTGTTGGCACATCAAATGAAATCATGGGATTCGTCCCAATCAGGTCGACGTCCCCATTGTATTACGCACATTTATTTTTATCTGTACCATGCACAAAAGATAAAAGATCTTGCATTTAAAACCTAGGATTGATGAGCTTTGCATTCAGAATATTTCAGCTGCTATGACATTATCGTCCGTGCGTATAACTATTTCAACCTGATTAGACCATAAAAGTCACATACAACGGCATTATAAAATGTATAAAACACAAGGGACAGTAAATAAAAACAAATAGATAAAAACGGCAAGGTTGCAATTGATAAAATACAAGTGAAAAAAAATCATCATGGTTACAATTTGCAAAATACATGCTCAATTTACACACTAATACTTCATGATTAATTGTCATAATTCGGATAGGGTACAGGCTAAAATAAAATGTTGATTTACAGTGAATTACAATCAGAGTTAAAAAAACCTAGAAAATAATAACCCAACACAATTATCATGAAGTTCAATTGGACGCATCAATACAAGTTCTGCCATGGGGGAGATTAGAAATATTTATAATACTGCACGCCTTAGCCTTCTCCTTCATGCCTGCAACACAATACCCTATGCAGTGAGTAGCCAATTGATTTGCACCCGCCAAAAACAGTAGAATGGCATAATTAACTTCTTATGCAGTGTAGGTTAAAAAGAGGTTTCAAATACGACCTTCTAATATCCGAATACCTCAGAGAAAATTAAGCAAACTATTACACAGTGTTAGGTAAATTAGGGCAGTTAGAGAGGCTGCCCGCGTTCCATTTATTTCTCAAACTTGCAGGCGGGAGTGTGCCTATATGCAGTTTCATATAAAGTGCCCTCATGTGTTTGGGCTGCATCGCATCCAAGTACTGTTTTAAAGGGAGGATTTTTCTTCAAGAGTAAATAGCTATTTAAGTTATTCGAATATGCTAGCCTGACAAAAATGTCCCTTTCCCATCTTTTGGCATATGCAAATTTCTATTTTCACTTCGAAGTTTACAGGAATTGATTCAGGGTTCTATCAAAAAGTGTCCCACCCCATTGTGTATAATTGACATTACATAAAATGACAAGTAACAGCATTGTCAAACCGGATATTAAATTATGCCTCTTATTACAAACAATTTGTATGTATATTGGCCTATGCCAAGTTGCTTAAAATTGTACGCGAATAACTCTCTGCGGTAAAGGTCTTGACCTTAGAAATTGATGTAAGCCGCCATCTTGAATCAAGCCTCCATTTTAGGTTAGAAACCGCCATTTTGGGGTTTTATACAAAGTCACCCTGTAATCTAAAATGGCTGTCTCGTGTGTCCTTGTTCTTGCCTTAACCTCTCTAACCTCTGAAGTGGAGTTAATGTCCAACCTGCCCTCAGGCTACATGTTAGGGTCATGTAGACCTTGTCCTTTGTTGACCTCGGGAGCAGGGGATTACTTGAATTAGCAATGTTAAACTACAAGTATACAAGAACAGTAATACTATCCGAATATAATATGCGAAACATTGTTTGGTCTGTATTAAAACAATACGTAAAGAGTGTAAATGTTAAATTAAAGAATAATGGAGTATGTTAGTAAATGTATTGAAAGTAAACCGCATGCACGAGATATGTAAATTAGGAAAGTGAACCTGGCGCGACCCTAGCCCAGTGCACGATTAACCTGTAAGTGGGCTGGACATCATTTTTCAAATTGTATAAATGCGTCGATGTCCAGCTAGAAAATTCTCTCACTCCTCACATTGAACCCTGCTGGTGGTCTCTGTGATGTATTGACGGCCAAATAGCTATTTGTGTACTTTGTTGAATACTGTTCAGTTTTGTAATAAAGATTCTGGGAATCTTTATAAGCCCGTGTCGGTGTATTTTCCTTTGCTCGGTGTAACAGCCGTAATATTGTATTTTTTCTGATTCCACAGCATGATGGCATATGCCATGGCCAAGTATCTGCATACAGTCTGGATTTGCAGGAAGCGTGATATTAGTTATACATGTTGATTGCTTGGTGTTTTAAATTGTATGTATTATTTTAACATCTGATTGGAGTTGATGGGTGCTGTATTAGACTTTTTTTAATAATGTATGAAAACCAGAGTTTGAACCTGCAAGCACAACTGCGCTTTAGGTACATTGATTTTTATTGTAAAATACTTAGATTGATACTTAATTTTTGTTAAAAACCATAAAAGTACCACACACCAAAGTGCATTTAAAAAAAAAAATACATACATCATTTCACATATCGCATTAACCCATTATTTAAAAAACTTCTCACGTAGATTGCAAGCCCTAAATAAACAAACAAAGTAAAAAAAAAACAGCAAAGACCCTCGAAAACAAATTTGCGTATCTTGCAAAAATCTAGTGTGTCAATCACAGTATTCACATTATTGGATTTCACTGTTGGAGCCAACCATGTGAGTCGAATATCGCACATTATGCAGCTCTGAGACACATGGTTAGACTAGTTCCTGGAGAAAAGGTTCAGAGGTAGAATACCAAAACAAAATGTAATATATAAACATCATACTACTATCAAGGTAATCCAAGAAAGAAATGGTTCCAGTTCCAACTAGAGTTTAATTTGAACGTACTTCGCAAATGTGATCTTACTATCATCCTTCCTAAAAGATTCCATCAGAACTCAATCCATTTGTTTTATCCACCTAAAATCAATCTGGGATTCTCCCATAAAAACACCTAGGCAGACTTTACTTGGCACTATTAAAATTGGAATCCACGCAAAACCAGGGGATTGGTTTATGCATATTAGGGCATTCTGTAGAGCATCTCTAATTTCCAAGGCCCTCAGTTTCCCAGAGTTGTTCACACTTACCACCCTAACTCAGATTTTCACACAATGGATCATCAGGGGTTGTTGGAGTGGGTGGGGGGGGCACGATCTTCCGTCCTTTGTTCGGATGAGAGGTGCCCTGGGGTTGCAGGTTCGAGCGCTTCTAGTTGGATCCAACTTCAAGAAGCAACAGCAGAGGATGAAGAAATTCAGACCTTCACAATGCAGACCCCTTCAGGACACTTTATGGGATGAAGGAAGGAGAGTTCCAGCAACGGTCCTCCTTTACAGGTAACGACAATCTTCCAGTTGTAGTCACAGGTGCAGCTCCAGGACAGGTTCTCTTGCTGGTAGGAAGCTGAAATTTCAGGAGACAGTGACTTATTGCACAGTGGACGACCACCAAGTTTAGGGCTTGAATTCAAAACGGCAATGTCTCCGGTGAAGTAGCAGATGAGAGAAATATTCTGTCCACCGGACAGTCCAGGGACTCTTCTGAAGGCTCTTGGGGCATGCAACCTTGAGTAGGCATTGTGTGGGGTCAGCAATGCAAGGCGGAAACTGTTGATTGTTCAAACATGCCTTTTTTTTATTATGAAACAAAAGTAAAAATGCTGCACTATCCCTACTCTGCTCAAGATTTCCCTGCCTAACCAAAGCTAAAGGGAAACAAGAACACAGGATGTCTGGCACTCGCACTAAAGAACAAATAAAGAAAATATATGGCAATTCAAATGACATTCACAGTTTCTTGATAACCTCTCTGTATCCTAGGAGGATCCCCTTTACCAGAAATCGAGTGAATTCTGCTTCAATGTCCGACCAAAAGGAGAAATAAGAAAATCCTTGTAGATCAGAGTCTCAAATCAGTGTGTGATGTTTCACTGTCTAAGCAAAGTTGTGTTAACCAAAGTTCCAACAGCAGCAAATCTTTTCACCTTGGTGAAATATGGACTTTCCACTTCTTCAGAACAGCACCAATGATAATCCCAGCTACAATGCTCTGTCCTCACTTCCAGCAAACCAAGAAGACTTGCCACAGTTCACAAGAAATATAACTTCCATCACATTCACTAAAACACAATGCTTGGTTAACAGTTAGAATGTCTTTAGTTACAGAATTAGGATTCACAATAGGTATATTTATCTGGATGATTTCACAGTGCCGGCACTTCAACAACTTCTACTTTTATCATGAGAACAGTCTCCTTTGCCTCATAATACTCCACTTTGTTTAGTCTACTGCAATATTGCATCTACTGACAACCAGATATACCACCAAGGCTTCAGTAAATTGGGACTTCAAGACAGTTCTGACAAGATTCACTTTCAAGCACTTCCAACACCTTCAAGTAGGCAAGGCACTCTTCCTCTGAAGATCCCTTCAAAACGGGCAGCCTCTTTGCCTTTGTATGTCTCCCACAATAACAACCTAGATTTACCTTTATGACCCACTTCTCTCTTCCTTTCACAGTCTTTGGCAATATAGGTTGTGTCAAGTTTGAAATAAACTTTACAAGCAGCCAGTTTCACTTCCCCAACTTTTCCTTCACCTGCCAACTATTAGTCCCAACAATTACCCAAAAGCCTCCTGCCACTCTTGGCTTCTGGTAATCCTTGCACAATTGTTTCTTAGGCAAGGTTTAATTGGGTTTGGGTTTCCAAAATAGGTAGGCAGCTTTTTTGGCTCTGAGAAAGATTGTTTCCCCTTTCAATATGGGGAGACTCTTGGCTTTGGCAATGCTTGCTTTTCTCATTTGTAGACAGAAAGTGTGTGTCTGTCAGTCTTCCTTTGGGAATCACAACTAGGCACACGCGACCAATTCATGGGGTTTACCGTTTTTAAGGGTTTAACAATGGGTTTTAGCAGTGTTTGCTCTTCATGCGAGTATAAAGGAATTACCAAACACACGCAAGTGCTTCTTTTCCATTGCTGGCTTATTAAAGCTTCAACAAACTTCATCTCGCTTCTGACTATACGTGAGTGAACAAGAAACCGGATACTGTTGCCCGCAGTGCTCACACAAGGAATTAGAATGCCAGATTTCACTCACCAGCTTCTGTAATCCTTGAACTGCGGGTCGTACGACTTCCACAACTTCTGCCATAACTTCTACTGCTTATGGCTCCACAGGGACCCACACCATTCCTCGCTGAAGGGGTCTCAGGTCCGGCCACATGTTCAAGGAGCCCCTCACGCGCTTGAGATGCACAGCTTGACAACAGCTCCTCGCTTCCATCTCCAACACGCTCTCTTCACGGCAACCACAGCTGTCAGGCTTACACTGGGAAAGACTGCTCTGCTGCACTCCTTCCACTGTGCAGTCTCAGCATTTCAGAGTTTGGGGGAACAAGACCCTCTCAAAACAAGCAGGTGAAATCTGCTGTATCTATGTTCCGGCGTCCCTCTGGTTCTACCACATCTGCTTGGTTTGCCAGTTTTGTGGCTTCTTTCTGCCGCTACTGCTCCAGCTTGCACTCCAGTCACAGTTCCAGCGCCTTCTATTTGCCTGCACCTGAGGGGGCCTTTTATGCCTCCCAGGTTCCTTCAGGTGTGGGCTGTTAGGCTCAATTTGCCCGATTACTGCTACTGCATCCTCTTCAGCCCTCTTCCCCATCCCAGTACTTGTGGGATCATGGGACTCTTAGTTCCCAACAAAGTTCATTTTCTTAGACAACTTCAGATTTTTTTTTTTAAGGGTAGATTAAAGTTATTTAAGGACAAATCATTAGGACTTGTAGTTACAGAGCAAGACAGTCTATTTCAGGCAATACTTCTAAAATCCTTTACATTATACCTTTGGATTAAGTAAGGTGTTTATCCAGACATACTTTGAAGGGTATTTCTGTGGGTAGCGGTTGTTTAGGTTTTATAGTACTTGTGCCCAGAGTCACAGACTTTATATGTAATTCAGGGACATCATAATGACAGTACACCATTACCTGGTTTGGCAATTTGGAAAGATGTTCCCTTTCAACGGAAACATACTGTGTCTCACCACACAGGATCTCCTCCCCGCCCTGGGTCGTGTCTCCTCCCAGGTGCGTATATATAATAGGTCATGCACAATATTTTTGGTTATTGAGGGGACTGTGTTATAATAGGGAAAGATCAGTATAAACTAATGGGTGAAACACAAAGTACCCCCGTCTCCTGTTTTTTCCATCAAAGTACCAGCCCCACACTCTATGGCATGCAAGTCATCATGTCATACTTAGATCACTATAGAATCACCCCAACTCAGAATTCTCATATCAAAATGGACGTAAAGATAATTTATTTTATCACAATAATTTTCCTCTACTTTAACATTTTATACAAAAACATCACATAATAAAACATATCACAAAACATATACTTCAAGGGTTTGATCTTCTCCCATCTATTCACAATGTTTACAAAGTGTTTCATTACAAAATTACTAAATGCGAATGAGATGTTTTCTCAAACTAAAATATCCTTGGATGTTGTGTCAACGTGTTTCGGCCTATTTCCGTAGAATAAACCCCATCCTAGAAAAGGTTTTTCTGGAGGCCTTCATCAGGACAGATGATAATCTTTAGTTCTGATCACCAAGAGCCTTCTAACCCTTAATCCTTTTTGTTCTTGTTTGGCACACTTGGAACAAGGACAACTGTTTAAAGGTTCCTTTTTACTCGAGCCACGCAATTATTCTCTGGCATTCACAGTGGTATTTGCATTGGTCCCGTTTACATATCACAGGCCTGACTCCCGAATAGTTGCTTCTATTTGGACACGCCGTCCCAACATAGTATCTCGAGCTCAGACGCCAAATAATTTGGAACGTTTATGCACCTCCCAGGTGATCTTCCTGCAGTATGCCACCTCCAAGGTCATGATCAGGCAGCGTCTGCCTTTTCCTGGTCACCTGGGAGGAGACTTTAGGCAGGTTTTCAGTGAGGGATCTGTAGGAGTCTTCACAGCATCCAGACTAGTTGGTACCACTAGTCCAAGGGTTGAAGCACCAACGAGGGGCTTCTGAGATCTTGCAAAGGTGCAGGGCTTCACTGGGCCAGTGACTGGAGAAGACACTGGTCCACTGCATAACTAGTCCTTGGGTCATCAGTGGGCTGATCTTCGTCATAGGATTCTTGGCTTCAATGTAGATCTGAAGAGTGCCTGCGGTGGAGTCCTCTTTTCCATATTCTGGTTAAGCCCATCAACGGACAGGCTCTGCCACATTTAAACAGCCAGTACTTGTCCAATCAAAGACAACTAATGGGTTCACATACGCCCAGCAACAGATTCTGTGGCACCAAGGGATGTTGACTGGAAGATGGTTTGTAATCTTTTCTTGTGGGTGCGGGTCCCAGACCCGTACTTCTCGGTGGCTTGGTTTTTGCAGACCTGGATCACTCTCCTGCCAGGTACTGCCACAAAGAAAATTGACCTTCAACTGTACTGTCTCTTACTGTTAGTTTCAGCAGTGGTTTGCGACCAACCACTGTGCCCAGGAAGATGACTCCCAAAGCACTCACTTATGGTTAACTACTTTTGTCACACACGGTCCCCACCCAGACTTTCTCTCTCCCGTTAGCTGCGTCCTGCGAGCTCTTCGCCAGTTCTCGACTAGGCTGCGAGTCTTGTCTCACGTGGTCATTCTGCTCTGCTGCAGGTTGTGGTTGGCGGTCATGGAGTTCTGTGACCATTCAGGTCACGCCACCACCTTCCAGCTCCGGCTTCAGACTTGTCCCACAACATTAGGTCAAGGAATCCCCTCTCCAACCTCTGGACTTGGGGAGCAGGCTGCTTGCAACTTCCTAGTCATCCTCTACTTGAACGTTCCGGGCTGTGATGCGCCTCGTGCTGTTGGTTGTCTCAATTCTTGAAGTCCTCAGTCTATTCTTAATCTTGGTTGGCATTAGTATTCAAGTCCTTATTCAATGTCTTTGTTCCTTCGATCTTAATTCCTCTGTGCCTCCTCCTCGTCCCAGTACTTCCATCATCCATCTCGCTTCGATAGCCCATGCTCCCTCTCGTCGGTAAAACGCAAGTGGATGGGCCTACACAGGTACATGTGTTGGTTAGGTGTGTGATTGGGGTTCACAGAAGAGTGGGTAGACGTGTAGGGTGTTTGGTATGGAGTATTATACTGCATTTCCCTTACATGGTCATCCTTGTCCCTAGAGGGTGAGCCTCTTCCCCATAAAATCCTACTGCTGAGTACCACCTCCAGGGGGACCATCGGGTAGCAGCCTCACCTCGCTGGCCTCATGGAAAGGGACGCCACCTCAGGGAGAAGTGACAACATCTACGTATTTGCCACAGTACTTACCTGTGTTTCACTGGTCATTTAATCATATGGGTGAATGTAAATACCAGTGTTGTGTGACAATGTTTATATAGCATTTTTATCCGAGTATGTACCTAAAGACCTAATAAATAATGGTATGTGTATACTTGCCTGTATAACTTGAATTACTCGTGTTGCTCAGTGGGGTCTCATTGCAGCCCTAGACCACTCAAACCCTTCCTGAGACTAAGCCTTACCGCTCTGCTACCAAACCTTCATTGGGTTTGGCTAACCTCTCAATGTCTTCCCCGTTTACCATAAAAGGGTGGCCTCGGATCCATCGAGTGGAGTTATCACTGATCCCCCAGCGATTACTTCCTCCCATGTGGCCAGGGGAAGGCAGCCACTACCTGCTCTCGTCCCGGTGGGCGGCTTTATGGAGGGTGATCAAATGGGATGGGACAACCCCTGGGGGGATGTTATGACTTCACTGGATGAAACACAGTCTCCCTCCCCCCCCCCCTTTTCCCATGAAGATGACCAACACCCAGCACCTTAGTGGCCAATTGGCAGCCAACGGTTTCCTCCTGTAGAAAGAAAGAAAAAAAAAAAAACAAACAATCAAGAAATCCTTTCTTCACAACGTTTTAGTCAGGCCCCTACCTTTTACCCAAACACCCACAACTCACATAGAATACCTTCTGTTTCCAATATGCCTTATTGTAAACATCCAAAGAAAAGACATGTGAGAAGTAGAAGCCCAATGACACTGATGGACTCCAACGCCCATACTGTTTGATCTGGCTGGGGGTTGAACTGGATTTCTTTTTTCACTGATAGAGAATACTAGGTTGAAGAGGAGATCTACCGTCTTCTGGGTATTTGTCTGGCATGTTCCGTACGAATCCCCTGTTATAAGCCAGTCATCTAGGTACGGATAGACTGGGAAGGACTGCCTGCGCACGTGAGCTGCCACTACCGCCAGTACCTTTGTGAACACCCTTGCAGCTGAGGCAATGCCGAAGGGGAGAACCTTGAATTGATAGTGGGTGTCATCTATCATGAACCAGAGGTACTTTCTGTGCGCTGGCAACAATGAAATATGAAAGTATGCATCTTTCATGTCCAATGTGGCCATGTAATCCCCTGCTGCAGCAGTGGGATTACCTCCAGAACTGTTGTCATCCTGAACTTTTGAGGTTTGACATACTGGTTTGCAGGGCCCCAGGTCTAAAACAGGGCGCATGGTGAGATCCTTTTTGGGTACAAGGAAGTGCACTGAATAAATACCTTTATTTACCTGGAGAAGAGGGGCGACTTAGATGGCGCCCTTTTCCAGCAGTACCTGAACTACTTCCAGCAGGATGCGCAGGTGTTCTGGCGACAGGTGTCTGATTCATGGTGGGTGGTAGCAAGGTGGTCGGAGAAACTCAATTCAATACCCGTGGGCAACAGTCTTTAGTGCCCACTGATCTAGAGTGATCCGCCTCTCAGATGTGGATAAATGAAGACAGGTAACTCCCGACCGAGGAAGCATGGGAGTGGACCGGTACCGGCGAGTCACTTGAAGGTGGAGGCCGGGGAGCCTCTGGGAGTAGAGTTTCTACCTCTGCTCTTGCCCCTACGAGAGCCTTTTTGCTAGTACTGGAAGTTGCCAGAGGAGCGCTGACCGGAGGACCAGGGTGTACCCTCCCGAGCCGTACTGACCTTGGGGAGAGCGGGAGAAGGATTGGCCATGAAAGGACCAGCGGGCGTTAGGGCCGCCACGCTGGTAAAAAGCTTTAGCCGTGACCTGGCTAAGGGACTTAAATCTTGAGCTTCTTTTTTGCGGTTTCCAGCGTGTCGTCAACTACCTTCCCAAAAAAGGTTAGATTCCTCCACCGGCTTGTTAATTGGGGAGGCTTGTGTTTTTTAACCAGGTATGCCGCTCGAGTAGGGTTCCCTGGGCGAGGGTGCATCCACCAGTTTCGGCTAAGTCCATTGTGTTTTTCAGGATATTCTGGGTCACTTGTCTGCCTTCAGCCACGATCGCCAGCAAGTGTGATCGAGTAGGCTCTGGAGCTTCCTGAAGAC
Organism: Ambystoma mexicanum; assembly: GCF_040938575.1. Lineage (NCBI taxonomy): Eukaryota > Metazoa > Chordata > Amphibia > Caudata > Ambystomatidae > Ambystoma > Ambystoma mexicanum. The sequence goes on along the minus strand of NC_090922.1, from coordinate 19,750,902 downwards.
CATCCTGTACTAGGCCCCACTGAACATCACTATCTCGCAAGGAGTGTGGTGTTGGCAATTCTCGTGGAGTAGGCCACAGAAGCAGTGACTCGCTTCCCAAGGGCTTAACGTTTTTTGCAGTCCTCGTCTGGATGGGATTCTGCCGAGATCAGTGGTACCCCTGCCCTCTTGCGAATGGTTGTTAATACCAAAGAGTCTAGTGTGGTGTGACCCCTAATGTAGAGGAGGTCAGATGGGGCTGGGCAAAAAACAAAAATTCCCCCCGGGTATTAACTGCCTCTATAAGAGACGGGGACAGTAAAGAAGGAGCCAAGCACCTTTTAATAGAATTTAATAAGGGAATGGCTTGGCTAAGCAGAGTTTTTCCCTTGAGGATGCCCTCCACGAAGTCAGAGTCAGAGGCGGCTTTGTGCGTAGCAATTTTGAAATGGTCGGCTGCATTCTTTAAAGGGATGGTGTAGTAAAAAATTTTATTTAAAAAATAGATAGGCAACATAAAAAAAAAATACTAGCATTCTCCGTTTTAAAACTTCCTATGTAAAATTTTGAGCTATTCAAGCTCAAAATTCGCAAAAGCAAGCACATGGGCGCATCCATTTTGTGAAATGGAGGCCCTCCTGTGCTGGCTTTTGCTTTTGCGGCACTAATGAAGGAAAAGCAAGCCAGCTGTAGTAAACAAAGGCTACCGCTGGGTGGCTTTCCCTTCATTAGTGCTGTAGGCGGAGGACGGGGACCGGAGACCAGAGCAGGAAAGCTGCAGCTGAATCTCGGTAAGCGCTATTTATTTTTTTTTAAAAAAAATAAGCACTAGCTGCGTTTTTTTTCTAAGTTTTCCGGGCTGGAGGAGCCCAGAAAACTTAGAAATAAAACCGCAGCTTTAAAAACGTATTTATGTTTGCGGTCGTTATTGAAGCGACCGCAAACATAAATACAACGTTATTGTGTTGGAAAACGCTGCGGTTTTTCTTTCCAAGTTTCTCAGGCTCCTCCGGCTCGGAGGAGCCTGAGAAACTTGGAAAGAAAAACCTCAGCGTTTTCCAACACAACCGTGTTGTTTCTGCCTGAATCTGCTTTACCATTTGGGGCTCTCAGGCTCCCCACGGGATTTGACGACCGAATGCTGTTCAACTCCCTCTTCATTAGTGCCCACGGGGAGCCCGAGAGCCCCAAATGGTAAAGCAGATTCAGGCAGAAACAACGCGGCATTGCGGAAAACAACCGCATTGTTTCTGCCTGAATCTGGTTTTCCATTTGGGGCTCTCAGGCTCCCCATGGGCACTAATGAAGAGGGAGTTGAACAGCATTCGGTCGTCAAATGGCGACAAATCTCTCTGCGGATGAGTAGTAGGGGGATCAGACAGAGGACGTCTGGGTCAGTGGTATGTGGCGGTGTGTGCCACAAGCCCTGGTACTCCACCTGATCCCAGTCTGGGTCTTGATAGACTGGGTCCTGATCATAAAGGTTAAACCCTTCATAAGAAACCCTTCTGAAATTTAGAGAGGATGTGGCAAGAGCCCACTTCCCTAGGTCTCTTCAAGGCTCTGTCATACTGGTCTGAAAAGGGGAACTCATCCTCCTTAGCCATACACTGTTCAAACCTCCCCCTAGTCCATTCTGAGAAAGCTGAAAGGTCAGGAGGCGGGAATGATTGCTTTAGAAAAAGGCTGAGGTGCCTCAGAATAGTCTATCTCGGGTAGAGGGGGTGCCTTTATAGTCTCTGGCCGCCGAAAGGGTATCCGAAAGCTTATTGCGAAGCTTCGGAAAATGTATTGATGGCATAGAGGGTTTCGGCGCACCTGAAGGTGATGCCGCAGTCGGCGACACCACCAAGTCCTTTGGCGTTCGACCGCCTTTGGACGACAGGAGACTTTTTAAGCAGACTGCCCGTTCCAGAAGGAGTTTTATGCCCATTTGCATGCTGCGGGTGCCGAACCGCGGGATTCGGAAAGTACCATAGAAATTTTCGGCATTCAGGATTTTGACTGACCCGTCGAAGAGGCCTTGGGGGTTGTGTGCTTAAGTACACGTGGTACAAAGGTGCCCTTGTCGCTGGGGTGGGACTTCACCATACAGTGCCGACGGCCTGTCCATCAGGGATGGGCATTTGGTAGCGCATAGGCTCTGCAGAAAGGTCGAAGGCTTCCGAATCAGAGCCATGGCTGCCGACGGATTCCTCATCCGAAGCGACGGCGCAGGGAAAGGCTTTCGGCCTGCATAGCCTAGGCCGCCCACCGCTTAGTCCACCTGTCTTTCAGCATCTTCGGCTGAAAGCGTTTATAGGCCTTACACGAGCGCTAGTCATGGTCATGAGGAAGAAACCTATTGCATCGCAATGGGTGTCTTTCCAGGGAAATTTGCTTTTACCAGACGGGCAGAATTTAAAACGAGTCCTCTCCATAGCAGAGGGTAAATTAAATGACATATTTTATTTATATTGCACTCATACACAAATGTTTCAGAGCGCGACCAGGCAAAAGGGAGGGGAACAAGAGAACAAAAAAGAAAACAGCAATCTTACTAGGCCCAGTGACATTTAAGAAAGCGCAAGTGCATGGAAAGGGAAACGGGGCAAAGTGCATGGAAGGGGGGGTGGGGAGTGGAAAGTGCAGAGCAGAGGACAGAAAAACAAATACATATTAAATAAAATAAATAAGGGCAATAAACCACGGAAGTACAGCCAGCAAGTGGCAAGTGTAAGTTAGTCAGATAAGGTATATCTGATAAGTGCAGAAGAAAAGTGACAGGGGGGCTGCATGGGTGCAGAGGGTGGCCTGAAGGCAGTGCAGGAGGGGGGCAGGGTGAGCAGGTACCTGGGCCCGAATGATAGAGGGTGGCCAGGTGCACAATGCCAAGAGAAGAAACAGATCAACAGGGGTGAAGGGGAGTAAAGGCAGAGGCAAAGAGGAAGGTCTTGAGATGCTTCCGGAACCAGAGATGGTTTTCCTCAAGTTTCAAGGTGGCTGGGAGGCTGTTCCAAAGGGAGGCACCAGCATAAGAAAGATCTACCCCCAGCTTGTTCCTTTGCAAAATGACTAACCCTGATTGAGTTAGAAGTAGAGGAGCGAAGGGCTCGAGAGAGGTTGGGGGGGGGGTATTTACAGAGGGATATTTGAAGATATTTCGGACCGAGGCCCCAGAAAGCCTTGTGGACAATGCAAAGGGTTTTAAATGTTATCCTTGCATCCACTGGGAGCCAATGAACGGCTTTCAGGGCTTGAGAGATACGATCCCAGGGCTTGAGGCCAAGGACAAGTCTCGCAGTCCTGTTCTGGATTAGTTATAGAGGGCGGAGAGTGGAGGAAGGTAGATTTAGAAAGAAGTTCTTACAGTAATCCAGTCTGGAAAGAACCAGAGCTTGGGAGACGGTGAGCTTTTGAGGGAAGGAGAAGAAAGGAACTAAAGTAAAAAGTTTGCCTTTTTGTAGACATCAGAGATGTGTGCGGAGAAGGAAAGTGTAGAGTCAAAGATAACCCTGAGGTTCTTAGGCATGCAGGTGGGGGTTGGAGGAGGGCCAAGGGAGGCCAGCCAGAGAGTGAGAGGAAAGGATGGAGATGGTGTACCAATAAGGAGGATCTCAGTGTTGTTGTCATTTAGACAGATCGTTGGCGGCACACCAGTTTTGAATGGCGATTACACAATCAGAGATGAGGGAAGGAGAGGAGGAGGCTGAAGGAAGCCTGAAAATGAGTTGGGCGTCATCAGCATAGCACTGGAAGTTTGAGCAGAAAATGGAGATGCAGTAAGCGAGAGTTGCCATGTATTGGTTGAAAAGCGCCAGGGCGAGAGGTTAGACCCCTGGGGGACACCACATGTGGATAGGGAGATAGAAGATAGGAAGGAGCCAAGTTGTACCTGGGAGGGTCGATCAGAGAGAAGAACAAGTTACTCTCTTACCTGGTAACGTTCTTTTGATGGGATGGTCCGACGACGTATTCCATATCTATGACATGTAATCACCACAGCTGTGCTGCTTCGTAAAATCTTCGGCGTCTGCGTCCATGACGTCAATACGCCGCCCTCGAGGCCCTCCTGCGACGGCACTGGATGTTATAAGTAGGACACAGGACGCCCGTAGCCTCAGTTGTAGTTTTTTGTCACACAACGCATTCCCGGCTGGCGTCTGTGGCCGGGAGTGCGTTTTTGCACTTCCTAATTCCTGTCACGCTCAGTAACTACGTGCACTCGGCGGTCTAGTCTTTCTCTGTCCGAGTGCATGTTGCGTTACTTAGCCACGCCTCCCTTCCAGCTCTACGCGTTGCAACCGCTCTTGGTCAGCTGTGTTCCCGTTTTCTGCCGCGTCTTGCTGTACGCTGTGTGTTTGCTCTGCTGAGCATCCCCTTTTCCTCCTCCATTTTTTCCCTTTTCCTTTCCTGTTTTCTGTTTTTCCGCCTCCCTGCATTCCCACTCCAATTTCTCGGGGGCTCTCTCCTGGGTTCCCTCTCTTCCTCTTACTGCCCCTGCAGTTTGTATTCTTCAGCTCTGTTTTCTGAGTTTTCTTCAGAAGTCCACCGGCACTGCTACTTCCTGTCTGGGTCTATCGCTCAACATTCCTCTGGGCTCAGTTGTCATCAGGAGACGTGCCGGGCCTTTGTCATCAGTGTTTCTTTTTTTGCCTGTATTGGCTTTTCTTCCCCTTTCTGTCCCTCTGGGGAGGGGGTCACTGCCAGGGCATTTTAAACAGCTCTTACTTTGGCTTCCTCTTGCGGGAGACTCAAGCAGCACAGAAAAAAAGAAAAGGATTACAGAGCTCACCGATCTCTCATCCCAGTCGACGATGATTCAGATACCACAGGTGAGGAGGGAAGTGGGGATACCAACGCATCACCAGGGAAGGCAGTTGACATTTTTTCCCAGAACGTGTGCCACCAGTCTTCTGCCAGTCTGACACACAAAGCCTTGCAGAAACGTAAGCTGCAATCGCATAAGAAATTCTGTAGCGGGGAAGGCAGGGAGGGAGCGATATGGAATACATCGTCGGACCATCCCATCGAAAGAACGTTACCAGGTAAGAGAGTAACTTGTTCTTCGAGGGGATTGGGTCCTCCGACATATTACATATCTATGACAGGCTCCCAAAGCAGTACCAATGTAAGGAGGTGGGAAAAGAATTTAGAAAACAGAAATTAGAATGCCCAATCAAATTGCGGAGTAAAGGACTGCCTTGCCAAAGGCCAGATCCTGCCCACGGATGGAATCGAGGGAGTAGTGACGTACAAAAGTATGTACCGAAGCCCAGGTGGCTCCATCACAGACGTTACGAATAGGAACACCCCTCTGCAGAGCAGTAGAGGCAGCCATACCCCTGGTAGAATGGGCCCACAAGCCGACCGGTGGGTCCTTACCCGCCAAGCGGTAACCCTCAGAGATAGCCAAAATAATCCTGTCACAGCTTGTCCCAAACGCTTTCCAGCGTAACCAATGAAGAGTTGATCGCAAACTCTGACCCGGGACATGCGTGAAATATAAAAGCTTAATGCTCACCTTGGATCAAGCCTATGGACCCTCTCCTCTTCCTTACCAGGATGTGGAGGAGGATAAAACGCCGGAACAACCACCTTCTGGCCTAAAGGAAATTCCGACACCACCTTCGGAAGAAAGGAAGGACGAACTCTAAAGACAACCCTGTCCTTATGAAACACAGTGAAGGATGGCTTAACTGAAAGTGCCTGTAACTCACTCACTCTGCGAGCGGAAGTGACCGCAACAGAAAATACAGTTTTAAGAGCTAACAGTCTCAAAGGGCATGAATGCAAAGGCTCAAACAGAGCACCCATCAGAAACTTGAGAACAAGGTTCAGATCCCAACCGGACACCTGGAACGGTGACGGAGGGAATACATTAATGAGCCCTTTCAGAAACTGAGAAATTAAAGGGATTTTAAAATAAGAACACTCCTCAGACGAGCGCTTAAATATAGACAACGCCGCCAGGTAACCTTTAACGGTACCCACTTGCAGGCCCTTGTGGGCCAAAGAAAGCAAAGAAGACAGAACCACAGGAATGTCACATGAAAAAGGATCCACATTCTTAACCCTGCACCAGTCGTAGAACTTTCTCCAACGGCAACGTCTGGCCGAAAGCAACACCTCCATCACGTCTTCAGGGAGGTCCCAATCCTTATACCTCAACCTTTCAGAAACCAAGCGTGAAGGTTGAGGGATCTGACCTCTGGATGGAGAACCTGACCCCCCTCCCGTGAGAGCAGATCGTCTCGGTAGGAAAGACGACGTAGAGGGCAGATGGACAAGTCAAGAAGGTCCGGGTACCACGTCCTCCGGGCCCACGTCGGAGCAATGAGGATCATCCGTGAACCGAACCTCTGTAACCTCCGCAGTACTTGCGGGATGACGGGGACTGGAGGAAACGCATACAGCAGTGGGAATGACCACTCCACCACAAACGCGTTTCCTAAGGCTCCTTTTGGAGGAAATTCCCGCGAGCAGAACCTCTCGCACTTCCGGTTGACACTGGAGGCGGAGAGATCCACTTGAGGGGTCACCCAAAGGGCAAAGATATCCAGGAGAATCTCCTGAGCCAACTCCCACTCGTGAGAGATCGCGCTCTGCCTGCTCAGAGCGTCTGCCGTCTCGTTTGTCTCCGGCCAGATGAACTGCAGAGATCGAAACCTCCTGCTGGATTGCCCAGAACCAGAGCTGCATCGCCTCCCTGCACAGAGGAAGTGACCCTGCCCCCCCACCTTTTTGTTGAGGTAGTGCATGGCCACCGTGTTGTCCGTCAGGATCAGGACATTCTTCCCTCGCACAGTCGGCAGAAAAGCCTTCAGGGCTACCCTGACGGCCCTCGGGTCCAACAGATTGATATGGAGTCTGGACTCCGACGGAGACCAACGACTGCTGACTGTCAACTCGTTGGCATGAGCTGCCCATCCCGTGAGGGATGCGTCCGTCACAATCGTCACCTCTAGCCAGAGTAGCCAAAATGGAGCCCCCTTCATTAGATTGTCTTCGACGGCCCACCACAGAAGGTCCTGGGCGACCGAGGACGACGCCTGAACAGGGTCCGACAACCTGCCGGAAGACTGAGACCACTGGAGCTTGGGTGCCCATTGCAAAGATCTCATTCGCAACCTGGCCTCTGGCACCAGAAGAATGCAGGATGCCATGAGGCCGAGCAATCTCAAGAACTCGAACGCTGGGAGACCCTGGGCAAGCTGAAACTTGTGCACCATCTGCTGAATGTGATGAGCCCTCAACTGGGGAGGAAAACACTGCCCCGGGGACGTGTCGAGCACAGCTCCAATGTACTGGAGCCTCTGAGTTGGTGTCAAATGGGACTTCTTTAAGTTGAGGGAGAAGCCCAGCTTGTGGAGGGAGTGGCAGGTGACTGAAAGATGATCCAGGACTTGCTCGGGAGAGCGCGTCTGATCAACCAATCGTCCAGGTAGGGGTAGACGTGAATCCCCCCTTTCCTTAGGTGCGCTGCCACCACTGCCATGAGCTTGGTGAAGACCCTCAGGGCGGAGGTCAATCCGAACGGCAGGACCCGAAACTGAAAGTGTGAGTCGCCAACCGCGAACCTCAGGTACTTCTTGTGCTTTGGATGTATCGGCACATGAAAATATGCGTCCTTGAAGTCGAGAGACACCAATCAGTCCTGAAGTTGAAGTGCCTGGAGAACTTGAGAGAGAGTAACCATCTTGAACTTGTCCTTCCTGAGGAGTTTGTTCAAACCGTGCAAGTCCATGATGGGTCTCAATCCTCCGGCTTTCTTCGAAATCAAAAAATAAGGGGAATACCATTCTTTGTTCCTCTCCGCTACAGGCACCAGTTCTATGACGCCTTTTTGCAGCAGGGATTGAATTTCGTGCGCAAGGAGCGTACCCAGACTCTTCAAAGAGAGATTCCCCGGTGGAATGTCTCGAGGCCTCTGCCGGAAAGAACGACAGTAGCCGTGAGTTATGATCGCCAGAACCCACACTTCTGAAGTAATGGCGCGCCACTCCGCAAGATGCTGCGCCAGCCTTCCCCCAACCGGCGAACCATGGGACATGGCCTCATGACTGAGCTGAAGCGGCTGCGACATTGCCTGAGGGCAAAGAGGCCACAGCCCGAGCGGCCTTGGCACCTCGTGTACCTTGTTTTCCACCTCTGGCACTCCTATGACTGGCAGCTCCTCTCGCTTTACGAAAGGATGAGTAATAACGAAAGAAACCTCCCCTCCATTGCTGTCCCCTAGGAGAAAAAGGCAGAGGTTGGCGAACTGCAGCGCCAAACGACTTCGGTGCAGCTTTGGAGGTCTGCAACCTCTCAAGGCTCTCGTCAGCCTGTCTGCCAAAAAGATGTTTCCCGTCAAAGGGCATGTTGAAGAGTCAGGCCTGCACATCAGGACTAAACCCCGACTTCTGCAACCAAGCAAACCTGCGTATCACGGTGCTCGCCGCCATGGACCGGCTGATGCATTCTGCCATGTCCAAACCCGACTGAACAGCCTCACACATGGCATCCTTGCCATCTGGAACCATGGCAAGGAAACCATCCCGTTCGTCCCATTCGGGAATATGTTCAGCCGCTAAGGAGAGACAGTTCCACAGAGTGTGCGTGAAACGTGACAAGGCACATACGGAGTTGGCCGCCTGAAACGCCATACCACCTGAAGAAAACACTTTCTTCGCCCAGCCATCAAAACGCTTGTCGTCCCTATCAGGAGGGATGGTAGGATACGACGCCTGCCTTGCCGGGGCCGTAGCCGTCTGCACCACCAAACTCTCCGGAGTGGGGTGCTTGGTCAAGTAGCAGGGGTCGCTACTGGCTGGGCGGTACTTTTGCGGCAAAGACTTGCCCACTGCCGGGAGACTCTCCGGAGCAGTCCAAGCCGCCGCCACCCTCCTCTGTAGAGCCATATGGAACGGCAGTACCGGGTGAGTTGGTGAAACTTGGTCAAAGATATCCGTAAGGTCATCCTGAAGAAAATCCCCTGGGGGAGCAGACCATAGAAAACTCCACCTCCGGAGAGGTGTCCAGCCCACTGACACGTGCAGGGACTGCCGCAGGTCCTCATTTTGGCTATGGCCCGAGAGAATCTCGTCCAGCACCGTATCCGGAACCATGTCCTCATCAGAGCCCTCATCCACCTCTGAAATCCGCCCCGGGGAACCCCCATCGAAACAGCCTCGAAAGGCATAGAGGGCGTCGAGTGAATTGGCGTTGACGCCGAACGCGGTGCCGACAGCATCGATGGCGACGACACAGTCTGCGAGACTGGAGCCCCGAGTGTGTCCCTCGACAGCCTGGGTGCCGATGGCGTCGACGACTTCTTTGGAGGCGGGGCCTCGAAAGAGTCCGTCGACGACCTCGGCGCCGACGTCTTCCTCGAAGACACCACAGGTGCACACGGTCTCGAGCGCGTCAAGGACCGGGACCTGGAACGGGCATGACGAGAACGATTCCCCTTGTCCGAGCGGGACCTCTCCCGCGAATCGTGCCGACCACCCGAGCCCAAAGGCGTGCAAGCGGTGTCCCTCGACCGATCACGACCGACCCCACTCGGAGGCGCGGATGGACCAGTACCCTGCAATCCGAGAATCGCCAACATTTTCTTCCCGAAGGAAGCCCATTCCTCCGGCGTCGGATGCTTGGTGGGGTAAGCGACCCGCCGACAGGCAGAGTCCTCGGATGAGGACGGGGAAGGCAACCGATGACGGCACTTCTGGGAGTGCCTCGAAGAGGCAGAGGAGTGGCTGGACCGGGACCAAGACCCACTGGACTTCCGACGACACGGAGAATCGCCCCTCGAATCGTCCGTCGAAAGCCCTGCAGACCTCAACTTCCGTGGCTTGGACACCTTACCTACCGCTAACTTCTTCTTGCTCTCCCGCAAGGCTTTGGACGTGAGCGACTGGCAGTCGACACAGTCATCCGTGTCATGGGCCACCCCGAGGCACCTGAGGCAGGCGTTGTGCGAGTCCGTTACTGACATCTTGGACCCACAATCCCCGTACTACTTAAAGCCCGGATGCGGGGTGGAAGACGAGGTAGACATCTTCACGAAGAAAGACTTCACTTTACGAACAGGTTCGAAGAACCAAGAAAGAACAGAAACTCCAAAGAGTCGAGGCGTGCCGAGATCTCCGAAACGAACACGTTCACGGAAAAAACGGAACTGAGGCTACGGGCGTCGTGCGTCCTACTTATAAACATCCAGTGACGTTGGCCGTGGGAGGAGGTCCTCGAGGGCGGCATATCGACGTAGGAGCCGAAGATTTTCTGAAGCAGCACAGCTGTGGTGATTACATGTCATAGATATGGAATACGTCGGAGGACCCAATCCCCTCGAAAAAGAGGTCAGCCAGGCCACAGCCTGATCAGTGATACCCAGGTTGTCACAGAGACAATTGAGCAGGGTGGTATGGTTGACCTTGTCGAAGGCAGAGGAGACATCAAGTAGGATGAGGACACAGGGAATGTTTCGAGGTTGGAGAGCAGGTCTTCATGGATGTTGAGGACAGCAGTTTTCAGGCTTCTGGCAGCTCTGAAGCCAGACTGATGGTCATGGAGGAAGCCAACAGAGTCAAAATGAAGATTAAGCCGGGAGATGGCCAGCTTTTCCATGAGCTTACCCAAAAAGCGAGTAATGGAAATTGGGCGGTAGTTTGCCGGACATGATGATGGATCAGCAGTGGATTTCTTGAGGAGAGGATGCACAAGGGAGTGCTTAAGAGGGGAGGGGAAAGAGCCAGAGGCAAAGGAGAGGTTGCAGAAATCAGCAGGGGCCGGAGCAAGGGTGTCAATGTGGCCCTTAATGGTTTTAGAGGAACAGGGATGGACCAGTTTTGATGAGGTTTTCATAGATCGGACTTGTATAGCTACCTCATCAAGGGAGAAAAAAGGAAAGGAGGAGAAAGGGGGAGGAGAGGTAGCTGAGGGAGGGTCAGCAAGCTGAGAAGGAGAGGGGGCAGGAGGAGCACAGGATAGGGTGGACAGGAGGTCCTGGGTTTTAGAGATAAAGTCAGAGGCAAGGGCATTGCAAAGAGCCTAGGAGGTGAGAGGAGGGGTGTAGACTGCAGCAGGGTTGGCCAGCTCCTTGCAGATTTTGAAGAGTTCGGCCGAATTGGCGTAGCAGCAGCCAGACTGAGAAGAGAACGACGGATGAAGGAAATGCATTCTCAAAGAGAAGAAAGAAACATGGTACCACTCTCCCTACAGTAAAGGCCAGGCCTGAGGGCCGGGGTCACGCTGTCATCAGTCGCTGAGCAGTTGTAGATGTAGTTGTCGGTGGCAGGAAACGAACGATGCAGCAGTCGAGAAAATTGTTGAAGTTGACTAAAGGACCGTAGTCCGTGGGAATAGATATAGCAATATAAACTCTTATGAGCTCTGCATAAACAACCAACTAGGTTGGTGGAAAAAAACAATCTAGTGGGATCTCCATGCGTGTGGAATTTTGGATCCACTACGTGTCATATTAAGGATAGTGTTACAGTCACGCCCATGTCGACCACCCTTTTGATCCTCGAAAAAAGGGTGCAAGACTCTGCGATTACCACTCGATATCAGACTATATACACAGCATGTGATTCTAAGCAGATCCACAAGCATCAGAAACAGATAGATATGAGCTCCAGCAGCTATTTGAAACTATGCACAGAGTAGGTATTCTTTGATCTGAAGATGCATGCTTTGGTCACCAGATTGCAGATAGTCTTCTTGAATGTTCAAACCCACCCTTTGTGTGTAGAAATGGGTGCCCTAAAAGAGTCTTCTGGGACAGAAGAATCAGAGACTTGGGTGTATTGACTAAGAGTCTTACTCTGCCACAATAGCAGTGGTATTGACTGATATCTTAACTGCACTGGGCCCACCCAGTCACCTGCCTGCACTCTATGTAGGGGAAGATGTGCATCCTCTGCCTACGAAGGTGCACTAAATCTGGGGCAAGGCACTTAGTGAAGACTCATGGTGAGCGCAGGCTGAAGAGCAGAACACGGAACAGAAGGTGCAGCCTCTTGATGAGAAAACCTAAGCAAAGATCCCTGAGCAGGTAGAATGGAGAAATGAAAATAAGCAACCTGAAGGCCTATTATGGTTAGGTAGTGTTCGGCCAATACCCGAGGGGTAGCACTTGGAGCATGGTTGTCATTTTAACTTGTACTTTTTAATGCATTTGTTAAGGAGATAGAATTAGAAGTAGAATTGGGTATCAATTGACCTTTAGTAGAAGTAAATACATGCAGTATAAACTAGACTGTCTTTGCTGCAAAGCAATCCGCTCTGCTGCACCATTTAGCCTAGGACAGGCGGATGAGCCGTATGTTATTTAAACAAATACTGCAGCATGATCCTGATATAAATGCTGTGGCATCCCCATGTCCATGGTGATTGCCAGAACATGGGATTCTCCACTCCCTCCACCTCCTCAGGGTTTAAAATGTACAGCAAGGGGTTATTTGTAGTGTCGCGAGAAGTAATAGTGGGTGCTCTGCCTGCTCACCATGCGGGATTGGCAGGGGCTAGTAGAAGACCGCTGCTGGTACATGCCAGAGGGCAGCGGGAACGGACCTGGAAGCTGTTTCAGCGCTATCAGGTTATAAAATTGCAGCAAAAATGTTGCCGGTAAAATAAATCACGGCTGTGGTTTGACCCGGTAAAGATGTACCCCATTATACCATTTAAGGGGAGCGGGGGTTGCAGGGGTGTCCCCCGCTCCGCTCAAAAATTGTATAATGTGTCTGGGGGTTGCAGGGGTGTCCCCCGCTTCCTTTACATGATTGTGGCGCAAAAAAGCACAGCATTTTTGCTGCAATATTTTGTATTCACTGCCATTTTTGCCACGATTTTAAGACATGGAACCGTTTCAGCAGACCTGGAAAAAAAAAAATTGCACCACAAAGCAAAATCCACAGGATAGGTGAGAAGTGCCACGATTCCCTCAAGGAGCTGATGGTTTGGCAGTGTCCTTGTCTGTTTTGATGCCTTTAGCCTCCACCCCAAACCGACTGAAGCCAATATAGGAGATATCTAAAAAACAATCCCGGACTTCAAAGAAAAAGATGGTGGCTTTAATCCATCCTTGGTGGTGCAGGACAGCCCCTTCTGTAAGATCTCTGAAATTGGCAGCCACATCCAAATCAATTTGATGCTCTGCAGATAGCGTGCCTTCATTCAGTAGTGCCGTGACTGCGTTCCTTTCATCTTCCACGAAATGTTCTCGGGGTGGAGATACTGAGTGCTAAAAATCCCTTTTAGATCAGTTGCTGATGGCCAGTGAATTGGCTATCTTAACATTCAGTGATCCCATAGCCAAGATCTTCCATCCAATTGTATTGAACTTGTGGAGTTTCTCAGATGGAATGGACAGAGTTGGCGGAGTGTCATCTGGTGGGTAAGGTGATGGAGGCAGGCCAATGGTTCACCACAGGCACAGAATGGTAGACTCTGGGCACTTGAGTTTCTTATCCCCCTCTTACAGAATAAGAAGTAGATATGATATATGATGAGATGTGTCATTTATAACGCGCCTGCACACAAGTGTTTCTCGGACAAGGGGGAGGGGAGGCAGAGGGAGGACAAAAGAACGGTCTTCCGAGGCCTTGTGTGACTCAGATCGTGCAAGTGCAGGGAGGGGGAGAAGTGCAGGTAACTCAATAAGTGCAGACGGACAGTGGCTCATAACTGCAGAGAGCAGGGAACTGTAGGGTTGCAGCTACAGACCCATAGGTGCTGGGGGCGCACAGTGGCAGTGCAAGGGCAACTAGACATGCAGGAGCTTGGGCCAGAGTTTCATTGGGCGGCCAGGTGACCAGTGTGTGGAGTAGTCCGGGACATCAGCAAGGTAGAGAGAAAGCGGAAGCAAAAAGGAAGGTCTTGAGTTGCTTCCAGAACCAGAGGTATTTCTGCTCAATTTTGAGAGAGGCATGCAGGTTGTACCAGAGGGAGGAAAAAGATCTACCACCCACTCTGCTTACAGAAGCATCCAACTCTCAGAGTTGGAGGTGGATGAGCAGAGGGATCGAGAAGAAAGATGTTTAGGAGGAGAAATTGGAGTTAGTGTAGTCCCAGGCCCCAGAAAGCCTTGTGGGCGATGCAAAGGGTCTTGAACTTGATCCTTGCAGCCACGGGGAGCCAGTGGAAAGATTTCAGAGCTGTTGAGATACGATTCCTGGGCTTGTGGCCAAGAACAAGTCCAGCAGTCCTATTATGGATAAGTTGTAAAGGTCGAAGAGTAGAGACAGATTAAGAAAAAAGGCTGTTGCAAAAGTCCAGCATAGAAAGAACCAGGGCTCTGGAGACAGTGAGCTTTTGGGGTAAAGTAAGAAAGGGCAGAATACCTCTGAGGAGGTTCCGCTGATCGTTTGACTTCTTTGAGAAGTCAGAGATGTGAGGAGAGGGCGTGGAGTCGAAGGTGACACCAAGGTTCTCAGACTCACAGGAAGGGGCAGAAAAAGGGACCAGGGTGGGCGGCCAGAGAGATAGGAAAAGAGGGAGCAGGTGTCTTAATGAGGAAGATCTCAGTCTTACTGGCATTAAGCCAGAGATCATTGGCAGGAAAACCATTCCTGAATTGCGGCCAGACAGTCTGGTATGAGAGAAGGAGCAGAGGTGGCTGTAGGGAGCTTGAAGGAGAGCTGGCTATCATCCGCATAACACTGAAAGTTAGAGCAGAATTTAGCAATGCAGTGGGCAAGAGGTGCCAGGTAAAGGTTGAAAAGCCAGAGAGAAAGGTTAGTACCCTGGGGAACACCACAAGCAGAAAGAGATTAGAAGAGAGGAAAGACCCAAGTTGGAACTGGGAGGGTCGGTCAGTGAGAAAGGAGGTCAACCAGACAGGGCCTGACCAGAGATACCCAGCTTGTCGTGGAGACAATTAAGCAGGTTGGCGTAGTTGACAGGGTCGAAAGCAGAGGATTGATCAAGGAGGATGAGGACAGAAGGAAGATTAAAGTAAAGATTAGAGAGCAGGTCTTCACAGGTGTTCACGAGAGCTGTTTGTGCTTCTGGCTGCTCTGAAGCCAGACACCCAACAGATTCAGTGAGCAGATTGAGCTGGGAGGTGGCCAGCTTTTCCAGATGTTTGCCCAGGAAATGAGTGATGTAGGTAGGGCGATAGGTAGTCATGGGGGAAGGATCGGCAGAGGGGTTCTTTAGAAGGGGGTGCACAAAGGACTAATTAAGGGCAGGGGTTCCAGTGGCAAAACAGTGATCGCAGAAATCGAGCAACAGTGCCACTTTGGTCCTTAATGGTTCTGGAAGAGCACGGGAGAACATACTTTGAGGAGACTTTCATAGATCAGACTTGTCTAGAAACATTGTATGGGGTGAACAGGGGAAAGTAGGAGAAGAGAGGAGGAGAGACAGCCAAAAAAGGGGTAGAGGAGGATGTCAAGAAAAAGTGGACAGGATGTCCTGTGTTTTAGTGGTGAAATGAGAAGCCAGAGCTGTGCAGAGGGCCTGGGAGGGAACAGGAGAGGTAGAGACTGCAACAGGGTTGGCCAGCTCCATGCAGATTTTGAAACATTCAGCCTAGTTGTTAGAGGCTGCAGGCTCTCTTGGAGATGACAGTCTTACACTGCATTTGGAGCAGGTAGCAGGCCAGTTTGTCAGAGGGTGCGCTTGATGCCCTCCACTTCCTCTCAGCCACCCTACACTTGCATTTAAGGCTAGCAAGGTCAGAATGGTACCACGAGTTCCACTTGGATGTGGGCTTCGAACAGTTCCTCATAACAGGGGCCAGGACGTCAAGAGTGTTCTAGTGCGAGTCGGCCAAAGGTGTAGGCGGAAGAGAGAACGTAGCGGCAAAAGCCTCAACTGACACGATTCATGGGCCGGATGACCGAGAAGGTGTGTGGCAGTGCTGGGATCGGCTTGAGCCAAGGGGTAGAGAGAAAGGTGGGAGGAAAAAAGAAAGTGGTCACTCCAAGAGCGAGGAGTGGTGAGAGGGGGGTCTGAAGAGATCAGAACATCCAGGGTGTGCCCTGTAGAGTGAGTCGGGCCAGAGGGAAGAATAGAGAGCGAGAGACTCTGAGGTTGCGAAAGAGCACAGCTGAGGGGCTAGTAGCATTCAGGTGGCTGTTCATGTCTCTGAGGAGGAGAAGTTGAGAGGTAGAAGCAAGGAGGGAGGAGCAGATGTCAGCCCACTCAGAGGAAGAGTCTGACATGGCCAGGCCGCCTGTAGATAGTGGCCACAGTGAGAGGGGGGCCAGGAGAGATAGAGAACCTGGTGACCAGGCATTCAAAGGAGTAGTCATCCTGCGTTGGAATGACAGAGGCAGGGATCCACTCCAGGAAAAAAATCAGGGCTACACAACAACTGGGACGGTTGGCTCTGGGTTCGGAGAGGATCTTGTAGCCATCAGGAAGGAGAGTGTCAAAATTCGTGACAGAGCTGGCCGTGAACCAAGACTCTGTGAGAGTGAGACCATCCAAATCAAGCTCTTCCAGGAAACGGCAGATGTCAGAGGAATGACATCTGCCGTCTCCCAAATCTGCTTGAAGCCCAAATCCAAGTGCAACTCTTGGTACGATTCCGACCTCGCCACCCTTAAACGCAAGTGTGGCGGAGAAGAGGAAGTGGAGGGCATCAGGCCATCCACTGACAAACTGGCCTGCCGCCTGCTACAAAGGCAGTACAGACTCTGTCCTCTCTACGAAGAGAGCCTACATACAAGCCCGCGTCTCTGCAGCATCTAATAACTCAGACAAACTTTTAAAAATCGGCAAGGAGCTGGCCAATCCTGCTTCAGTCTCTACCGCTCCTATTCCCTCCCAGGCCCTTAGCACGGCCTCGACTTCTCATTTCACCACTAAAACTCAGGACATCCTGCCAACTTCCTCCTCCTCTACCACTCCTGGCCCATCTGAGGACATCTCTCGTCCTCCTTCCCCTGTTCACCCCTGATGTTTCTAGACAAGTCTGATCCATGAAAGTCTGGTCATAGCAGGTTCTCCCTTACTCACCAGAACCATCAAGGACCACATCGACACCCTTGCTCCAGCCCTTGCAGATTTCTGCAATCACTAATTTGCCACTGGAACGTTCCCCTCCCCATCAAGCACTCCCTTATGTACCCCTGTCTAAAGAAGCCCTCGGCCAATCCTTCCTCTCCGGCTATCGCCCAATCTCCATCACTCCTTTCCTGAGCAAACACTTAGAAAAGCTGGCCATCTTCCAGTTTAATCTGCATACTGAATCTGTTGTTGTCTCCATGACCACCAGTCTGGCTTCACTGAACACCCGTGCAGACCTGCTCTCTAACCTTGATTCTAACCTTCCTTCTGTCCTCATTCTCCGAGATCTATCCTCTGCTTTTGACATGGTCAACCATGCTATCCTACTCGATTGCCTCTGTGACAACCTGGGTATCACTGATCAGGCCCTGGCCTGGTTGACCACCTTTCTCACTGACCGAACCCCTCAGGTTCAACTGGAGTCTTTCCTCTCTTATATCTCTCCCTCTACTTGTGGTGTCCCCCAGGAGTCCAACCTCTCTCCCTGGCTATCAACCACTACCTGGCACCTGTTGCCCACTGCATCGCTACTTTCTGTTCCAATTTTTAGTGTTATGCGGATGACACCTAGCTCTCTTTCAGGCTCCCCTCAGCCACCTTTGCTCCTTCTTTCATACAAAACTGACTGGCCGCAATGCAGGAATGGTGTGCCATCAACAATCTCTTCCTTAATGCCAATAAGAACGAGATCCTCCTCATTGGGTCTTTCTTTTCTCACTTTCCCCAGAAGCTCACCGTCTCCAGAGCTCTGGTCCTCTCTAGACTGGACTACTGCAACAGCCTCTTTCTAAATCTGCCTGCCTCTATTCTTCCACCTTTACAACTACAGGACTGCAAGACTTTTCCTTGTCCTCAAACCCAGGGATCGAATCTCTCCAGCCCTGAAATCTCTTCACCGGCTCCCCTTTGCTGCAAGGCTCATGTTCAAGACTCTCACCATCGCCTGGGACCGTTCTACCTCCAACTTTCTCTTCCAAAACACCTTCCTTCTCAAGCTCTCGGCTCATCGACCTCCAACTCGGAAGGTCAGACGCTTCTCCAAGCAGAGAGTTGGGGGCAGATCTTTCTCCTCGGCCGAGGCCTCCCTTTGGAACAGCCTCTCTCAAGCTTGAGCAGAACCACCTCCAGTTCCGGAAGCAACTCAAGACCTTCCTCTTTGCTTCTTCCTCTCCCCCTGCTAAACCACCCTGTGAACTCGGGCCCAGGCTCTTGCATGTCCAGGTGCCCCTGCACTGCCTTCGGCTCCCCCAGCACATAAGGGTCTGTACCTGCAACACTACAGTCCCTTCTCTCTGCACTTATGAGCCATCCTATGTCTGCACTGTTAGGGAGAATTCTCCATTTAGGCTGACTTTCCTAACCTAGTGAGTCCCCCAGCAGCTTTGCTGGATTTTTGGGGTTTATTTTTTTCTCCTGCCAAGAGTGAGACTCTTTTACCCTCACTCTTGGACATGATTTGAGTGTGTTTCTTTGGATCTAGATGTGTTTAATGGGCTATGGGGTCTTTTACTCCATAGGGCTTCATGTGTTTTTGTGATGTGTGTTGCACAGCACCCTCAGTGCAGTAACACAGGGGTGTCATAGTGAGCCCCCAATATAGACTCCATACCCTGGGACTGACTACTGTCTCCCAGGGCATGTAAAGTTACCATTGACTTTACTAGTCTCAAATTCTGAACAGAACCAGTACAAACCATCATTGTGGACGTACTGGCCAGGGCAATTAGATTGCCCCGGGGTCTGTTAGTCGAGGGGGCACGTCTCCGTCCCCCCTGATCGAGTTTTGGCTGGTGGCAGTGGATACTACTTTTTATATTCGACCGCGAATATATCTCTATGGGATTTCCCATTGTTCGAGGCTACCAACTTTAATTATTTAATTCCTATAGCCTCGAACATACCGCCGATTTATTTATTTAATATTAATTCTCCGGTTGGTATTTTTTGCCAGAACTCTGTTCTAAAATGGCAGAAGCCCTCCAAAGTGGTGCCACTCTGTCTGGGGTACTTAGGAGGGGTGGAGGGGGATTTAGGCACCCTGGACTAAGTTGCCTAGGCAACTCAAGTCACACTCCGTCCTGATTGGCCCAAGTGGTGAGCCGGCCGGCTCACCACTTAGCATGTTTGAGTGACAGCTAGGCTGAGTGAATGGGGGTTTTCTGCATAAAAGCAGGGCTTTTGGGACTGGAACTTTAGAAGTCGCCACAGGACCTAAGAATCCGACGAGGGAGAAGCTGAGCCGACCTGCTACGACGGCACCACCGGTGGAGCCCTGCTGAACCGTCTCACCACTTTTACCAACGACGGAGGAGATCTCCAGCCCGGAGAGTCTTCTTCATTCGACTGGTGGGGATAACCAGTCTGCTTCCTTTTTCGCTTCCTGGAGCATCTCGTGGCCGCCTTGCCTGTGCCAAGCACCCTGGCAACCGGGATACCACGTTTCACCCCTACTGCGAATCAAAGGGTAGTACCTTTAACCGGAAAACACTGCGGCTGGTTTCTTCCCTGGCAGTGCAACGACCTTCATCTTTCCTCCATGTCGAGAGCTTTTTTTCTGGACGACGCTGCAACTTGCACCCGCTGCCAGGAACAACTGCCCCTGCTGGAGGATCCTTTCCACCCAAGGTACCGTGTTCCGCCTGGCTTCCCTTGCAACCGACTGTACGGGGTAGATTTAGCCCCCGGCTTTCGAACCTGGGTTAGCCTGGGACACCCTGGCTAAACTTTTCTGAGCCTCTCTAAACCCTTTCTGAACTCCCTGCAAGACTTTCAAAGCCTATTGTAATTGTGTGATCTTGAGCGCATTTGTGCTCTGCTCTCTCTAAGAGTGGGCTCGGCCGATGGACTTGGGCTCACCAGTAACTTTTGTCTTTTCTACCTTGCTAAAGTGTTCCAAAGTATTAGAGTGGTGTATCTTCCTACATTCTGCCTTTTCCCCCCCCTTTTTTCGTTAACTTATTGGAGTGCCATCTATAGTTAAGCGCTCACCTCTGTCTGGAAATAAGTGGTGTTAACTAAGACTTGTCTGATAAGGAATAAGGGATGTATATACAATAATAGTAACTGTGTTTAGAGTGATTTACAATAATAGTGCTGGAGTGTTTCAATAAGTGTGTTTTTAAATAAATAATTATATACCTTGATACCAAAGCTCTGGTCAAGTGTTTGCTTGTGCTATTGTATCTGAGTTCCTATTGTGTATACTTTGCATACTGCCTAACTCTTCTTAAGGGATGTCGGACTGCTCAGCCACAGCTACCCGGTAAATATGGGTGGTACAGACTGCTACCAAGTGGGTTTACTGCTAACACCTGTAGTCCTAAATCTTTTGCAGTGTTCCCAAAGGGAACTGCACAGGTTTCTGCCTAACATGCACTTATTGAGTTATACGCACTTATCCCTTCCCCTCACTTCTTCCCCGCACTTGCGCGGTCCGAATGACAAGGCCTAGTAGGATTGTTGTTTTTGTCCTCCCTGTGTTTCCCCATCCTTATCTTGTCGCGCCTAGAAACACTGTGTACAGGCACATTATACATGCCATATCATACCATAAGGCGCAGGAAGAGTCTACCAAAAAGGAGGAGATGGCATGAGGGCTCTGGACCAAGATGGTACCATTTAAGTAGACATTAATGATGGTCTTAGAGGAGTGGAAGGGGGGCCACCATTAACAGGAGATGAGAAAAAAGGAGAGAGAGAACAGAGACCATATGTGGAGTCCACAGGCGTGGAGAGGGAACAACAAGAGGATGTTGGTAAGGGTCTGTCTTGAGGAAGCACTGATGTAGCTATCAGTGATAGGGAGGCCTGGGTTGGAGACCAGTATGTCCCTTTTGAGCTTCTTCCTGCCAGACTTAGTGAGAGGCATAGGATAGTCGTTAAAATAGCAGTTAGAGAAGATAGGGGAGACAAGGCAGTATAGAGAGTGTGGGGTCAAAGGGAGGGCCCAAGCAGGATGGGGAGGGGGGTGAATGCTGGGGGCAGACAGGAGGGGGGCAGACAGGAGGGTGGGGGACATACAACAGAGAGGGGAGCCCAACACAGACCAAGAACAACCATGAACTACAATATCAAGGTGCGATACAGAAACCCAACTCAACAAGGCACAATACACAACCAAGGAACCTAGACGTAGCAGAATACAGGTAATGCAATGGTACAGTAGAGAAAAAAAGAACAATGGAGTGACCGGGGAAACCACGCTTGTGATGACAACACAATAGGTTAGAGAACTAAGGGACAAAAGAGGCGAAAGGAAGGTAGGGGAAATGCTGGGAGGAGAAGCGTCGACAGGATTCGGGGGGGCCTAAGAAGTGAAGGGGCACACGTGACCTAGGTTGCGAGGGAGCGCACACAGCCCAAGTAGTTGTGGGCCCTGATGCGAGGGAGCGCACGCGGCCTAAGGTGCGAGGAAACGCATGCGGCCTAACTGCGAGGGAGCGCACGTAGGCAGGGGAGAAAGACCAGCGTATGGGGGAGGGGGTGGGACCGGTTCCAGGGAGAAGTGCATGTGCAG
Source organism: Ambystoma mexicanum (assembly GCF_040938575.1). Taxonomy (NCBI): domain Eukaryota; kingdom Metazoa; phylum Chordata; class Amphibia; order Caudata; family Ambystomatidae; genus Ambystoma; species Ambystoma mexicanum. The sequence continues at coordinate 19,729,424 of NC_090922.1, read as the reverse complement.
AGGGAGAGGGGCATCAGGTCAGGGGGGTGCGTGGAGTGTAGCAGTGCTAACTCTTCCCCGAAACCACTTACCTTGCGACACAGAAAGGAGGGTGAAGTCGTCCATGATCACAATCTGCGCTGCTACCCCATCGACGCCAAACACCTGCGCCGCTCACCACTGCGGCCTTGTGCTGCGAGGGCTTTGCCGCAGAAGGTCCGATCCTCGGTTCTTAAAGGGTCGGAAGCGTGGATGTAGCATAGCTTGCTATGTGTAATCGGGCAGCGTCTCCTGCCCCCTGCGTTGCTCAACACCACGGCCTTATCCTGTGAGGGCAAGCTCTGAATGTGGGATTAGGCCATCTGAAATATCATAATGTGCTGTTCTGTTTTTTCTCAGTCACATCTATGATAGGGAAAGGATTCATTTCCCTTGGATGTCCTCAAGATTGAAGAGAACTGCTGCTTGGGACATCATTCAATGAAATTAAATAATGTTGTCAAATGGCAACTAGTTTGTAGGACTGGCCCCAGGAATTTGCATGGGTGCAATTAAGTCATCCGATTTGTCATTAGAGTAAAGATCATTTTACAAAGTAGCTACCTTCTGTCCATACACCTCAAAACCCATTCTGTTGTCAGGCAGAGTAGGACTACTAACTTTATATCAATTTTCTGAAGGGGGCATGCATAGATCGAGAAGGAATGAACACCCAGGTGGGTTGGCGGAACCGCAGCTGAATGGGTCCTTAGAAACCAAGGATTTTCAATTATGGTTACCTTTAGAACTCGTCCATACCCTTCTCATGGATCCCAGCAACAGATTATCAAATTCATCATCCTCTCGTGTACAGGGAGTGGCCCCAAAAGGGACCTGCAGGGGAGCATCATCTTCAGAGGACTGCATATAAGGATATGTCTCTCAAAAGATGTGTAGTAGTGTCCCCTACACAGGGCATAACAATGCCATTCCACAAAAAGAAGAAGGGTTGTCTGGTGAATCTGTGCCACCGTCTGTTAAACTTGAGGTACTGTTGACCGAATCCAGGATTGTGTTAACAGGTTGTCCATCCCAGATGCATCGTCTTCCTCTGCCTTCGATAAAGGGCAGTCTTTCATTGATGGAGGTTGAGTGGACAAAGGTAATTGAATTGTAGACAGGAGCTTTATGCTCATCGACTGAGGTCTCAGACAAAAGCAGCCAACTCTTGTGAGAGGGACAGTACACTATGTTCTGACTGAAAGTGTGCGCGCACAGGGCACCATTGACAAGCTGCCCATATTGCAGAGGACGATTTGTCTGTCAACTGCTTGTGCCCCACAAATGCTCTAGGTGAAGCTTCATTGTAGATCATGCAGGGACTTCACTAATGGACGAGGTTGTAGTGGTCAGTATTTTCACTAAGAGCATACCTGTATGATGCACCCATCAACATTTCAATTGCTTACGTTTCCCTCATGATTCGGGCACACACATTCAGAACTTTAAGGAAATCCCACTGTGTTCTCCTCGAGACACGTCTTCCTGCAGCGTATCGCTACTAAAGTTATGTTCACCCTATATCGAGCTAGAACTGCCTTTGGAATAAGGGAATTGTCCAGCCTCAAAGCAAGATGGGTGGGAGACGTGGGTGTACTTTAATCCAAAGTATGGGTGGAGGCGCTGATGTTCCCAAGTGAAATCGCAATCTCGGCTAGGCTTCGGCTAATACAGCTTAAAGTACCACAGAGTGTACTACCACCCACACTTCTTTATTCAATATAGGGGAATACTGAACATGCCATTTACAGTGTGGGGGAACCAAGGGGACTTTATTTAATATTTTATGGGAGTGTGTGCTTGTTTGCCCTTCTTGGAGAAGATGCCTGGACCGGTTGAACGCGTTTCTGTTCACTGACATACCGGAAGAACTGAAACAAACACTGCTGGTGGTATTGGAGGGGGTGGGGGGTACATTGGGGGTGAGGAATCCTTGTATACTTGTTATGAAAAAAAATTCCCATCCACTGCTGTTGGTCTGATTAAACTGACTATTGTGGCAAGGTAGGGGGATACAAATTTGGCATGTGGGTTTCTGAGGTTAACATGTGCATATCCCTGTCCAGACAAAACTCAGAAAAAAAAGAGGAAATGGGAGGATTACCAGGGGGTGATATGATCTTCTGTATTTGCGGTTTCACATTTGGTTCATATTACCAGACTGTCTTTTAACAGATGTATACACTCTGTTCCCTGAAGAGTTGTACCCTATCATGTTTTTCAAAAATCAATAAAATGGGTTATAAAACATGTGCCTCAGGAAAGTTGACAGATCCTTGTCAGATTCCTTACATGCTTAGGCTTCGAAAGGTCTGAGGCATGAGTAAAACCTCACGCGAGTTTCGTTGCACCACATATTGCACTGTTTTTTAATTTTACCCTCCTGGAGGAGAGGTGTTCTGTCCTTTGAAAGGGCCCTCTTGGGAGGAGTATCGTCTTTAACCTGACCTTTGAAAGGGTAAGCTGTAATCGAGTAGAGATTTTAATGTTAGGTTGGACAATGAAATTGTGATGTTTGTACAACAGAATTATTGCAGATGATATGACTATACCTAGGCTATAATTGATGCTAACGGTGCCAGTAAGAGGAGCTTGTAATTAAAACATATTTAAACTAAATAGAGCTTTCAGAACCACTATATGTGTCGGTGCCACTCAGAGGAGTTGGCTTATATTGTATGTGTGTTGTGATGTTCTCCAGGGAAAACCTACCCTCTGTATTAAAAAAATGTGAAGTCTCTCCAAGTGTGTTATATAGGGAATCATTCGACTATGTGAATCTATGAAAGATCCAATGCTGGAGAAAGTGTTGACTTTCAAAACAGACACCCAAGGAATTAGTAAAACAGTTCAAAGTTCTATCATGAGACATGTTGAAATGCCTAAGCAGTTTGAGTGTTTTTATCTTTTGCCTTCAAAACTGCCAACCCAAACTAAGAAATCTTTCCAAGACCGGCTAGCACTGAGAGACACAGATAACAAACTGTTGGGAGAAACTGAATCTAATCTACAAACATCTACAGCGGTTGGATCACTTATTTATGTACCAATTCCCAGAGAATTAGATTTAATTTCCCCATGAAAATGGCATATGAAAACTATGAAATGATAGTTTCAGGCCTATATACTAATTTGAAGACTCTGCCCTCTGGTGGCGTGGAGTATAGTTGACTTCACGTGGTTGGCCCTTGAACAGCCTTTTATACTTCCAAAAGGGTGCAGACATATTAACACATGCCAAATGCAAAAGTGAAACATGATTACATGTTAAATGTTCACAAAAGCTTCAATGTTTTTACAGGGTAAAAACTACCCAAACCAGATGCATATTATGTGATAGAAAATGGTGAAATCTTACCGGACAAACTGATCCCTTCCCCCAACAGCAAAGTGATGAGTATTTGCAGGATTCACATAAATGGTGTATAGACCAATTTTTTTCTCCTCCTTGGTCACGACCAGTTTACTTCATTTTCAAGGAGTTTGTGGTAAATGCGCACAAAAAGATTGAATAAAAAGTGCAGAACACTACATTAAAATATTTTCTGAAAGATGAGCAAGAATAGCAAAGCAGGAGACGGTTTGGCTCCTTTGCTATCAAACACTTCACAATAATGCTTGAACAGAAAAGTATTTTGTATACACAAAGTTAGCTCAGCAGAGGCAATAGCAGGGCAAGCCCAGCCATTGCATCGACTTTGACAGAATAAAAAGCTACTCAGTTGCTTTCTCAAGACAGTGATCACAGGGAAAACATTAACTTGTCAGGCATTCACTACCATCCTCCTTTCTAGTTTAACTTGTAATGCTATCCACATTTTTTTTTTCTTTATTAAAAAAAATATATGGGACACTTTAAAAAAAAAGAAAAGCACAAGTTACCAACTGGTAACGTTCTTTCGACTGGATGTTCCTCCAACGATTTCCACATCTTTGACATGTAATGTCCACTGCGGTGTACTTCGGAAACGTTTTCAGCAGAGGGCGCCATGCGTCAATGGCGTCGGGTCAAAGTCCCCCGAAGGCCTCAGTCGAGGACGATGTCACAGGATGTTATAAATAAGACGCACAGCGCCCATAGCCTCAGTTTAAGTTTTTTCCCCTCAGAACGTATGGCACCAGTCTCATGCCTGCTTGACTGCACTTAGATAATGGTTGTGTTGAGCTATCCCTTGATAGTGCGCCGAAAAATAATGGAATGGCAAGTAGTGATGATTAATCAATTCCTGTTTATTTTTGTGATGTTAGAGCCTTTGTGGATGACACGTGTTTCGGCAGAGCTGCCTTTATCGAATCCAGGCTATATAGATAGCTCATAAGTCACTGCATAATGCATAAAGGTGCTGAAGTTCACAGGGATGAATCCCTCCTGATACAAAGAAGTCCTCCGTATGTACGAGTGCCACTCGTACATACGGAGGACTTCTTTGTATCAGGAGGGATTCATCCCTGTGAACTTCAGCACCTTTATGCATTATGCAGTGACTTATGAGCTATCTATATAGCCTGGATTCGATAAAGGCAGCTCTGCCGAAACACGTGTCATCCACAAAGGCTCTAACATCACAAAAATAAACAGGAATTGATTAATCATCACTACTTGCCATTTCATTATTTTTCGGCGCACTATCAAGGGATAGCTCAACACAACCATTATATATTGTCACAAACGGAGTGGAGGGACTCTAAGTCTCCGTAGTAGCTAAACCTGGTGCGACGCAAGATCTTTAACATCACCTCAACTCTCATGGACAAACCCTTTTAATTTAACGGGGCGCGTAGGTACTGCAGCAGGTGTCATCACAAACAGTCCCTCACCAAGAATGCTTGACTGCACTTAGCCTTGTGGAAGCGGAAGCTGCAATCGCATAGGAAATTCTCCTGAGGGGCAGGCTGGGAGGGTGATGTGGAATACTTTGGAGGAACATCCAGTCGAAAGAACGTTACCAGTTGGTAAGTAACTTCGAATGGATTGTGTCCTCCAACGTATTCCACATCTTTGACAGACTCCCAAAACAGTACCAGTAAATGGAGGAGGGGAAAAGAAGTACCCAATTAGATTGCGGAATAAAGACTGCCTTCCCAAAGGCCATATCCTGACCATGGATAGTATCCAGGGAATAATGTTTTACAAAGGAGTGGATGGAAGCCCATGAAGCAGCATCACAAATATTCCTAATAGGAACACCCCTCTGAAGGGCGGTGGAAGTAGCCACGCCCCTAGTGGAATGAGCTCTCAACCCTTCAGGAGGGTTCTTACCCGCCAATTGATAACATTCCGTAATGGTGAGGATAATCCACCTGGACAAGGTCTGTTTGGTAACAGCCTGGCCCAATCGGATCATCCACTCTGACCCTGGACATCCTAGAAATGTAAAAGCTCAGAGCTCTCTTACGATCCAACCGATTGAGTTGCTCCTCTTCCTTACCAGGATGAGGAGGAGGGTAGAAAGATGGAAGAACCACCTTTTGACTCAAATGGTATTCAGAAACTACCTTAGGTAGAAAGGAAGGACATACTCTCAGTACAACCCTGTCCTTGTGAAACACAGTAAAGGGTGGCTTAGATGAAAGTGCCTGCAATTCACTCACTCAGCGGGCGGAAGTAACCACAACCAAGAACACAGTCTTGAAGGACAGTAATCTCAAAGGACAAGAGTGGAAAGGTTCAAACGGAGCACCCATGAGAAATTTCAAAGCCAAATTCAAATCCCAAACTGGCACCTGGAAAGGGGGCAGCGGGAATACATTAGTCAGTCCTTTAAGAAACTGAGAAATCAAAGGAATCTTAAAATAAGAACATTCCTCAGACGAGCGCTCAAAGATAGACCGCGCCGCCAGGTAACCCTTAATGGTACCCACTTGAAGGCCCCTGTGGGCCAAAGAAAGTAAAGACAAAACCATAGTAATGGAGCACTGAAAAGGATCAACATTGTGATCTCTGCACCAGTCGCAGAACGTACGCCAACGGCAACGGTACAGGGATTTTGTCGCAGGGCGCACGGCCGAAAGCAACACCCCCATCACGTCATCCGGGAGGTCCCAATCCTTGTACCTCAACCTTTCATATACCAAGAGTGAAGGTTGAGAGTCTTGACCTCTGGATGGAGAACCCGATTCCCCCCAGCCCCCCTCTCGCGAGAGCAGATCATCTCGGCTGGGAAGACTGGGAAGACGGCGTGGAGGACAGATGGACATTTCTAGAAGGTCCGGGTACCACGCCCTCCTGGCCCAATCCAGAGCAATGAGGATCATGTGGGAACCGAACCTCCGTAACCTCTGCAATACTTGAGGAATGACGGGGACTGGAGGAAACGCATACAGCAGTGGGAATGACCAATCCACCACGAACGCGTCTCCTAAGGCTCCTGTTGGAGGAAATTCCCTTGAGCAGAATCTCTTGCACTTCCGGTTGCCACTGGTGGCGAAGAGATCCACTAGCGGGGTTCCCCAACGGGCAAAGATCTCCTGAAAGACTTCCTGAGCCAACTCCCATTCGTGGGAGACCATGCTCTGCCTGCTCAGAGTGTCCGCCACCGCATTTTCATCTCCAGCCAGATGAACTGCCGAGATCGAAATTTCCTGCTGCATGGCCCAGAACCAGAGCTGCATTATTTCTCTGCACAACGGAAGTGACCCTACCCCGTCCCCTTTTTGTTGAGGTAATGCACGGCCACTGTGTTGTCCGTCATGATCAGGATACTCCTCCCCCGTACAGAGGGCAAAAAAGCCTTCAGGGCTAGCCTGACAGCCCACAACTCTAACAGACTGATGTGGAGTTTGGACTTCGACGGAGACCAACGACTGCTGGCGGTCAAGTCGTTGGAATGAGCACCTCACCCTATGAGGGAAGCATCTGTCACTAACGTCACCTCCCGCCACGGTTGCCAAAACTGTTTCCCGTTCATCAAGTTCCCTTAGTTGGCTCACCACAGAAGATCCTGGGAGACCAAGAGTGGAATCTGAACGGGATCCGACATCTTCCCAGAGAACTGTGACCACTGCATCTTGAGAGCCCACTGCAGGGATCTCTTCCGCAGCCGGGCCTCTGGCACCAGAAAAATGCAGGAGGCCATGAGGCCAAGCAACCTTAAGAATTCGAAAGTCGGGAGACTCTGGGCATGTTGAAACTTGTCCACCATCTGCACAATGGCATGAGCCCTTACCTTGGGAGGTGAACACTTCCACAAGGACGTGTCTAGAACAGCCCCCATGTACTGGAGCTGTTGGGAAGGTGTCAGATGCGACTTCTTGAAATTCAGGGAGAATCCCAGCCTGTGGAGGCTGTGGCAGGTGACACAGAGATGATCCAACGCCAGCTCGGGAGAGCGTGCCCGGATCAGCCAGTCGTCCGGTAGGGGTAGACGTGAATCCCCCCCTCGCCTGAGGTACACTGCTGCCACCACCACCATTAGTTTGGTGAAGACCCTTGGTGCGGAGGTCAATCCGAGCGGCAGGCACCGAAACTGAAAGTGCGAGTTGCCAGCCGCAAACCTCAGGTGCTTCCTGTCGGCGGGATGAATCGGCATATTAAAGTAAGCATCCTTGAGGTCCAGAGACACCAACCAATCCTGAAGTTGAAGGGTCTGGAGGACTTGAGAAAGAGTAACCATCTTTAACTTGTCCTTCCTGAGAAGTTTGTTCAACCAACGCAAGTCCATGATGGGTCTCAATCCACCGTCTTTCTTCGGAATAAAAAATAAGGGGAATACCATCCCTTGTTCCTCTCCGTTACAGGCACCAGTTTTTATAACGCCTTTCTCCAGCAGGCTCAAACTTTCCTGCGCAAGGAGTGGAACCGGAAGCTTCAAAGAGTTTCCCCGGTGGATTGTCACGAAGCCGCTGAAGGAAGGGAAGGCAGTAGCCGTGGGCAATGGTATCCAGAACCCACGCATCTGAAGTAATGGCACGCCATTCTTCGATATGCTGAGACAGTCTGCCCCAACCGGCGAACCATGGGACATGGCCTCACGACTGTTTGGAAGCGGCTGCAGCAGTGCCTGAAGGCAAAGATGCAGCTGCCTGAGCGGTTTTGGCACCACGATTTCCCAGACCACTACGGGTACTCTTTTGCTGGCCCCTGTGACTGGTGGCCCCCCTCGTTCTACCAAAGGAGGAGTAGTAATGAAAGGAATCTCCCCTCCACTGCTGTCCCCTAGGACGAAAAGGCGAAGGTTGAAGCACTGCTGCGATAAAAAATTTTGCTGCAGCTTTTGAGGTCTGCAACCTCTCAAGGCTCTTGTCAGCCTTGCTGCCAAACAAATGTGCACCATCAAAGGGCATGTTCAGAAGACTGTCCTGCACATCCGGAGCAAACCCCGACTTCCACAACCACGCAAATCTGCATAGAACGGTGCTCGCAGCCATGGATCGGCTAACACTGTCGGCCGTATCCAAACCGAACTGAAGGGATTCACACATGGCAACCTTGCCATCCTGCACAAGAGCAAGGAACCCATCCCTTCCTTCCCCCTCGGAAATCTGCTCAGCCGCCAAAGAAACAATTCCACAGAGTGTGTGAAAACCTTGCCAAGGCACACGTGGAGTTGGACGATTTCAGGGCAATGCTCCCAGCAGAAAACTCCTTCCAGGCCCAACGGTCAAAGCGCTTGTCGTCCCTATCCAGAGGGATGGTAGGGTACGCTGCCTGCCTCGAGGTGGCCGTAGCTGCCTGAACCACCAAACTCTCGGAAGTGGGGTGAGTAGCTCGATAGCTGGGGTCACAAATGGAAGGGCGGTATTTCTTGGTCAAAGACCTATTAACAGCTGGAAGAGATTCTGGGGATTGCCAAGCAGCTGCCACCCTTTTCTACAAGGTAAGATGCAATGACAAAACAGGGTCAGAGAACGGATATTGATCCAAGATGTCCGTCAGATCATCCTGCCCAAAGTCTTCAGGAGGACTAGTCCAGCCCAGATACTCCAAAACTCGCGCCATGAGCCTCCTATAAGAAGACTCTGCATGAGCCCCAGGCTTAGGCTTACCGAATTTCACTTCCGCCAAAGTGTCCAGCACACTGGCATCATGGAGGGTCTGCCTCAACTCCTCCAACTGACTGTCTCCAGAAAAAAGTGGATCAACAAGGTCAACAGGTTCCTCAACCTCAGACCGTTCCTCCTCTTCATAAATATCATCCAGAGGGAGTAGAAACCCAGGTCTGGGGACAGAAGAGGGCCTGGAGGCCAAAACCAGCCTCACAGACTTCGACGTAGCCTTCCTTGGAGGATCCATGATATCCGGATACTCCAATGGCAAATTTCGAGAAAAAATCCTTGAAGGCGCTGGTAGCACCGAAGGCTTCGATGTCGAGAGCAGCAACAACCTCGACGTTGAGATCGCCGAAGGCGTAGACAGCACCGTAGGCTGATACGACGGCAAGGCGTTGATGTCCCAATCGGACGGACACCACGCCAAACGAGTCGACACGGCCCTGAGCCCTCAACCGGTTACTGTGTTCTCGCCAGAGACAAGGACCGAGACCTAGAGACAAGTCTCTTCGGCTCTTTGATTCCTTGTTCGTATGGGACCTCGAAAGCTCCGATGCGAGGCACGTCGTGTACCCGAGCCACAGTGCGAGACCGATCCTGGCCGTCTTCGTCAGAAGGCGCGACCAGACCCGTGCCCTGCGATTGAAAAATTGCTGACATGGATTGTTTAAACGGTGCCCATTCCTCCAGAGTCGAGGATTTCGTAGGGCACGTAACCTTCCTTGAGGCACCATCCTCCGAGGAGGACAGGGAAGGTGACCGGTGACGGCGCTTCCTAGAGTGCCGGGACGAGGAGGACGAGTGGCGGTATCCACTCCGGGACCGAGATCCCCGGGACTCCTTCCGATGCGGAAAGTCGCCCCTCGAGTTGTCGGTGGACACCCCCTTGGACTTGGAAGTCCGGGACTTAACAGGCTTAGAGCCCCTGCCTACCTGGAGCTCCCCCTTCCGGAAGGCCTTGGCAGTCGGCGACTGGCCTTTCGAGCAGTTGTCAGTGTTGTGCGACTCACCCAGGCACCACAAACAAATGTGGTGGGAGTTGGTGAGCGACATCTTCGACTTGCAGTCCCGGCAGGTCTTAAACCCAGACCGCGGAGTCGGAGGGGTCGAAGAGAAAGACATCGTAATGATGAACACATGAGGCGTGCCGAGTCTCACGAAGTTAGCACTTTTGAGGCAAAAACGGAACTGAGGTTACAGGCTTAGTGCGTCCTATTTATAACATCCTGTGACGTCTTCATCAATCGAGGCCTCGAGGGATATTGACCAGACGCCATCGACGCAGGACCCCCTCTGCCGAAAAAGTTTCCAAAGTGCACAGCTGTGGAATAAGTTGGAGGACACAATCCATTCGAAATGTTCATTAGGGGTGTCAAGTAAAACATTCCATCGTAGTGCCTAGCGTCAGCCTTTACAATAGCTTACCTACTTTAGGAGAACTATGATCCTTGTCGATCATGATTAATCAAACACTTTTAAGCAATACAACAAAATATATGTCTTTAATGTGCTGTAGAATAATGAGCTGGAAATGGTATACATACGATGCAGGACGGTCTTGTCTAAGGTCGATGGAAAAAACAACAGAGTCTTCACCCGCAGATAAAAATGTGCATGGGGAATCTGGTTCTAGGGCGAGCTGTCGTAGGAAAATAAAGTGTGTGAATAAATGCTCTAGCCATCCAAAAAATGTATTCAGCTTCCATCATTAAAAGTCAACACTAACATTTAAACATCACAACATAACCTCCAATACAAAACCCTAAAATAAACACCAACAGCTTGAACATACAAAAGTTAAAACTTTAGATAACATTGCCTCACGAATAAAGCCTACCACATTATTTAACTGCATATCATGGCTGTTCAAGATCGCATGTAATGCTTCCGTTCTCTGTCCAACTGTAGGTCTGCATAAATGCAGTCTGATGAGACGTTTCCATAAAGGAAAGGTTCACTCAGGTGTTGGTGTTAAATTTGACCAATCTTAACTGCATCCGCATCGCACTATATACTGAGGTATTACAAATCTTTTTTTTTTTACAGAGCATAACTTACATTTTGAACGATTAATATCTGTGAAACCCATATGTTACCATTGCCATTTTATGTCTCCAGCCCGATCAACCCAAGTTGTAGGGCCCTGAGGGCAATAAATCAGAACACTTCCTGACTTCTGACATCAGCTGCCACAATCGCTATGCAATGCCCCTGGTCCTTGCGTTACTGAAAAATGGCTCCAACCACAGTGTACGCATTCACACAATCACGTTTCTCCACGCAAAGAATGAAGACACTCACTCATGCAATCCATAACCACATATATTACTCAATGTCTTCACTCAAAAAACATTTTTCATTATTATTTAATGCAGAAACAGTTAAGGAAGTCGAGGCATTAAACTAACTTGGTTTTGTATTAAAAATCTAATTCTGAAATACATAGATGGGATGTATTCAAATAGTGTCTGACCACAATACAAAAACCTAAAGAGGTGATGGCTGGAAGGTTTACAATGAATCATAACCTCTGGTATTGCTCTGGGCAACCCTCCAGACCACTCTTCTTCGCCTGCCAAGCCATTACAGAAGGGAAAAGACCATATGCAAATCAGGCTTGGCCCCACCCCAAAAGGGGCAGTCCAGTCCGAACTGCAAGGTCACATCCCTTCTGCACAAGACCACAAGTGTCCCCAAACATGTTTTGGCCTTCTTGGGCCTCATCAGTGAGGAGTAGCCTGAGCCTCTAGGCCCAGCTGGCACAGCACCCACGTCTGGGCATTTGTGGGTCCTGTGAAGAACGATGGTCTGGAGGGTTGCCCAGAGTAATGCCAGAGGTTAAGATGTATTCTAAGCCTTCCAGCCATCACCTCTTTTGTTTTGCTATTGTCACCCTGAGAGGGACGGGTATGCCCAGACATGGGTCCCGTGCCTGCTAGGCCCAGAGACCCAAGCTACTCTTCACTGATGACGCCCAACAAGGGTGAAACATGTCTGGGGATGCTTGTGGTCTCAAGCAGAAGGGATGTGACCTAGCAGTTCGGGATGCACTAGCCCTTTGGGGGTCGGACCAAGCCCGATTTGCATATGGTCTTTCCCCTTTTGTAACTGCTTGGCAGGGGAAGAACGATGGTCTGGAGCGTTGCCCAGAGCAACGCCAGAGGTTAAGATTTATTCTAAACATTCCAGCCATCCCCTCTTTTGTTTTGCTATTGACCACCACAATAGCAAATAAATGCCATCTTTTAAATTTAGAATCGAAGTCCACATTGCTCCAAGAACGTGTGCCCAATCATGCAATACATTTTCTTTCTTGTAACAGCGAATCGCTTCATTTTAATATTTATCCTACATGTTGTTTCCCTTCAAAAGCGTTGCACAAATGTCCAGTAGTTAGTCCATATGTCTCAACCCTATATCCCTATTAAACCATTTAGTTTTAAATTTGTGGAGCATCAGGATTCAAAATCACTTGTAATTTGCAATGCACGATAGACCCATATGCAAATCCATCTCTCTCAACCATTTGTGCGTGTGGGTGAAAACAACCTATTTTAGGGTTGCCGTGAAAGACTAAAGAAATATCGAGGCTTAGTACCACAAAATGTAATACGCTAATCACGGGTCGAAAGATACAAGTATCTTTATTTCTGTACAGAAATCAAAGCAAAACAGATAGCTATCTGGCTCGCAACACCTTGCAGTGTGTACCAGCAGACACAGTGAGGGGTGAGAGTGCTGTACATCTTAATGCAGGTTCTTTTCAAAATAATTCCAATCATTGTCCAGCCCCTCTCCAAACTAATAATTTACATGCTAGGGTTGGTGCCCAGTTCACACAACAAATGACATTATTGTTTAACATATTTAACAAGTTTGCTTGTCCATGAAGATACAATGGCAGTGCTGGGCTCATATTAATCCTAGTTTCAAGAAAGAACACAATATATTGCAACCACAGGACAAGGTTTGAGTTTGCTCTACATTGTTCTGTTGTTTAGATGAGGATGAGGATGAGGCTTGCAAGCGCGGACAACACTTGAATTGCAGTTCGTACAAGTCGCAAGGTTTCTTTGCACAGAACAAAACAGTCTGCTCTCGGTCAGCCTAAATGTTGACGCAACTCAAAAGGTTGATCGGCTCGGCTATAGTTGAAAACCCAGTCCACCATTTTAGGACACAAAGCAAGAGTTAAAATCAAAATGGCAGATAGTTCTTAAAATGGCGGCGAAGTGGATTACAAATCGGAGCATTTCAAACAAGGTCTTCTACACAACGCGAATGGGCTAAGGCCAATATTCATAGCAAGACGGATTATATGAATACAGTTTAACAAACCCTCCTTTTGGCCTAAGCCAAGAAAATTACTCAACCATTTGTTTTATTGAAAAACCCAGCCTCAATGTCCGTACATCCTGAATCACATTCTTCAGAAAGATCAATTTCCATAAGTTCCTTGATAGTAATATCCTTCATTACTAAAGCATTAGTAGTTTTCTTAGGCGTATGCACCTTTGGTCCTTGTGCACCTATCATTTGTGCACAACATCCTCCTAACACTGAACGTATGGCAGGGAGACATTGTACACAATAACAACAAAACAGCAGAATACCAAGAACTATCATTAGGACTGCAAAGAATTTCCAACCCCACGATCGTAGTAAGTCCCAGAACCAAGCACTAAGATCCCAGTTTCCCTTTGGGACATGTACTTCAGTACACAAGGTATGCAGGATTTGTATTGCCTTGAATATGGTAGGGGAGGAGTCAGGACCAAAACACAACACGCAGATCCCACCAATTTGCATACCCCACCGCACTCAGCTAGGATGATGTCTAACACCATCCTATTTTGGAGGGCCACTAGTCTAATTGCCTTTTGCTCCAGCGTCATGTTGTACAGCATATCAGTGGTCCTATTGATGGTCTTTTCCAGTACCCTTGCTAGTCCTCTAATAGCTTCAGGATTCATTATCTGTACCCAAAATGGCACAAAGGATTTTGCTACATCACCCATGACTTGTGAAGGTGTGTCACCATTCTCATCCCGCCTTGGACAAGCTCTAGAAATTTCAAGGGTGGTAGCCACCTATACCCATGGTAACAAGATACCCAAGTAACAAGTACCCTGCCAATCTCTAGGTAACCAAGGATAAGCTTCATTGCCGCAAACAAAATAAACAGGATTTCCTACATACAAAAGGTCTGTCCTCACTGGTTAGATTCGCAATGTTAGTACAAACCTCAAATGTACCCATTGGCTGAGAACCTTCCCTTTGTATACAGAAAGAAACAGAGTTGGGGCTATGATTAATAGTATAAGGAGGCATGAGGAAATCAGTGATTGAAAAGGTTGAGAGTCTATCAGAAGGCCTAATAGAAGCAACATTGAGTTTGCTTCTATTTGCAAAGAGAGAACATCCCAGAGGTGATAAGACTCTTTTCAAATTAATTCAGATTAGTCCCATCAAAGTTCCCAGAAATACTATCATTCCAACAACCAAAGAATAATGCCCTGAGCGAGGCATAGCATGCAGTAGTTAAAGGAAAAGGATGAATATACCAGCCCAGTCCCTTTTCCCCCCCGTGTTGTGGCAAGTGTGAACACATCCAGCAATGTGTTCTGTTCAGAATCACATGGGTCGCATTCATGATCATTAGGAGAGTATTATTATGGTAACCCTGTCTATGTTGGGAGTCTCGAGAGGGAAGAGTATGCAGATGCACGAAAGGTGGAGACACTGGGGATTATTTCAGTGAATAACAGTTTATCAAGTGGATGCACCCTTTCTATGTACCAGAACCGAAGCATAAAAACAACTATAAAACAGACCAGTACTATGATTAAAAAACAGTGGGTCCTCAGGGATCATGATCTTCGATGAACAGATTCTTTATCAGCCACGAGACCAATAGCTTGCTCCGCACAAGTGGATTTAGGAAGGGACATTGTTTCGCAGAGTCTGTTTAGAAGCCTCTCTGTTAGGCTCTTTTAGTTCATCCTTCGGTGGCTCCTGACCACGTGGCCTATCTTGCTTGAAGGTAACTTTGCCCGTCCCTGCCTCTTATTTATTTTTCAGCAAAAGAGTGACAAGGGATTGGCTCAACGATGATTCCTTGTGGGCACGGCCGATGCTGTGCTGTATGTCCGGTGTCTCAGAAATAGATCGTACTTCAAGACTCCAGATACGGTGTCATCTGCGAACAGAGTGTTATTGCTTCCTGAAGGATGTGATGAAGCGGAAGCAAGATTGCTCAATGGTGAAGAAAGATCCAAAGAAGAACTTGAAGGCAAAGCAGCAATCTCGGGCTCAGTAAGGATTTCCGTAGACAAAACAGGCTTGTGGTGGGCATCAAGGTTAACAATCTCCTTCTCTTCCCCTTTGTCGTGGGGCAGAGGAAAAGGAATCTTCTTGATGTGCGTTGCATGGATCTAGTGTTGTTTCCCTTCCACTCGTACAGTGGTCTGTGTGGCCAAGAGGACGTGGTGCGGTCCTCTCCAGCGAGGTGCGAGACAGGATGCTCTTTCAAATTATTTTATGAGCACCAAGTACCCAGGTCGGAGTCAATGACCTGGACCCTTGTACTTTACTGGGAGGGCTTCTCGCACTTGTTCATAAATCAAATACAAATTTTGAGTTAACTGGTCACAGTACTCAGAAAGGAGCAAATGCTCTACATCTTTTAGCCGCTTGGGT
This sequence comes from Ambystoma mexicanum, assembly GCF_040938575.1. Classification (NCBI taxonomy): domain Eukaryota; kingdom Metazoa; phylum Chordata; class Amphibia; order Caudata; family Ambystomatidae; genus Ambystoma; species Ambystoma mexicanum. The sequence goes on along the minus strand of NC_090922.1, from coordinate 19,713,719 downwards.
TTAGGTACATTACAAATATTGGCTGGTCTCCCCATGATTATTTCATAGGGAGAGAGCCCCGTCTTTGCTTGTGTGGTTGTTCCCATCGATAATAAAGCTATCGGTAAGGCATCTGGCCATTTCAAATTGCTGTTTGCGCAGATCTTTGTGATCTTATTCTTTAGTATACCGTTATGGCGTTCTATAAGTCCGGCACTCTGAGCGTGTCTGGCCGAATGGAACAGATTATCGATCTGCAATCCTGCGCATATTTACAGTATAACAGCAGTGAAAATGTGGAGCATTGTCCGACCAAATGACTCGGTAAACCAAACCTAGGAAAATATTCCTTCAGCATGGTTTTCGCTGTCATTGCTGTGGCAACTTTTAGAGGAAAAGCTTTGACCCATTTACTGAAAGCGCAAATAACTACTAGAACATACTTATAATTCTGACAACGCTCCATTTCGATAAAGTCAAAGTGTATAACCTCAAAAGGCATAGAGGGACCAAAACTACCCCTCGGTGTCGCTGTACTTTTCCCAACATTATGCTGTAAGCATACCATGCAATTTTGAACAAAACGCTCAGTAGTTTTTGAACTATTCACATTCTAACAATTTACAAATCTTTTTGGCGCATATGTGAGTTGGAACATGAGCCATCGTAACCATATCGATGACATAAGCATCGGGCAGCATCCATTTTTGTTTTCCATTCTCTACCCAACAAATTTCATCGTCTAAACTTGCTGAACCGTCAGCCCACTGTTTAAGTTCGTCTGGAGTGGCATCAGCCTGAATGTCTTTTATGCAACCAATTCCTACGTCTATCACACAAGTGTTAGTGACCTCTTTCGTTATATACATTCTGGAATGCAAATCGGTGGCAGTCTGTTTGGCTATTCTATCAGCAAATGCGTTTCCTTTCCCCACATCATCTGTTACTTTCTGGTGTGCTGCGCACTTCAATATTGCTAACTGAGCAGGAAGCGCAAGTGCAGAAAGTAGCCAAACTATCAGGTTACCATGTTGTATCTTAGTTCCAGGCGAGGTCAAGAAACCTATTTCTGCCCATAATCGACCGAAGTTGTGAACCACCCCAAAGGCATACTGACTGTCCGTAAATGTATTCACACTAAGCCCTTTGGAAAGATCACAAGCTCGAGTCAATGCAATAATCTCTGCGGCCTGTATGGAATTATGCAGAATTCTTTTGGTTTCCACAATAGTGCTTAATGGAGTGATTGCGTAAGCAGCAGTGGATGTACCATTTGGAAGTTTGAAGAAGGAGCCATCGCAAAACATCTCCCCTTGTGGATCTTTTTACGGTGTATCACTTAGATCAATTCTGCCCTTAGTCTCCTGTTCTGTGGTATAGAGGCAGTCATGTGACATTTTGTCACTGCAATCAATTTCTTGCCTAGGAGGCAATAGTTTGGACGGGTTTCATGAGCAACATCTCTTAATTTGGATATGCTGTGCAAATAGAATCAGCTTGTACCTTGTAAGTTGTGCTGATCTGAGATGTTGTGTCTGCGTTCTGTTTAATAGAACGTCTACAGAGTGAGGTACCATCACGGTTAAGGAGTGACCCAGCACCATACCCTCACTTTGTTTTACAGATGCAGCAGCAACAGCTCAAACATCTCGGCAAAGTGCACGCAACAGGGTCAAGCATGGAGGAAAAATAACCGCACAGTCTATTCTTTCCCCCCCATGTTCCTGCGTTAACACAGCCAAAGCGCATCCATCACATTCATGCACATACAAAATAAAGGCCTTGTCGTAATTTGGTATGCCCAAAACTGGTGCTGAACACAATGCAGCCTTGAGCAGATCAAAAGCTTTCTAGCAATCCATGTTCCAGGGTAAAGGCAAAGAAATGCCCTTCTTTGTCAATGCCAACATTGGTTTTATCATCAATGAAAAGTTAGGGATCCACTGTCTTCAGTATGAAGCCATGCATATAAAGGCTCTGACCTCTTTCTGTGTATTTGGGACAGACATGCTAGAGATGCTTTGTATCCGTTCAGGTGTCAGTCTTCTCCCCTCTTTTGACAGGAGATAGCCTAAATAGGCGACCTCCTGTCGACAATATTGAAACTTTTTTAATGAAGCCTTATGCCCATGTTCCGCTAGATGGATAAGCAGCAACACAGTGCCCTGCTTGCAGGCAACTTCTGAATCTGCAGCTAAAAGAAGATAGTCAACATACTGCAACAACGTACAGGTGGAAGGCAGCTTAAGCTGTTCCTTCAAAGCTCTACTTTAAATGCTTGGACGCTCAGTGTACCCTCGTGGCACACAAGTAAATGTAAACTAGCGTCCCACTAGGGTGAACACAAACAAATATCTGTCAACATGTACAGGAATACTAAAGAAAGCATTCTTTAAATCTACAACACTAAAATGAGTAGCTGAAGCCGGAATCATTGTCAATATTGTAGTCATATCGGGCACAATCGGAAATTGTGGAACAACAATCTTATTGATCGCGCGCAAATCAATGATAAAACGGAAAGGAATAGCAGTATCCCCTTTCTTATACACCGGTAGAATCGGACTATTACACAAACTTCCTGCAATTTCCTCAACCACTCTTTGATGTACAAAATCAGAAACTATACTTTTCAAAGCTTGTTCACCGTCAATTGAAATCTTATACAGTGGAATACGTGGTAGTTTAACACCTGGTTTCAACACAATTTTAACAGGTTCAATGTGCAGATTCCCAACGTCATGATCATCACCCGCCCATAAACATTTCGGAATCTTATCCAATTCAGTCGGTACAGGCCTAGTCAAGAATTGTGAAACAGAAGTTCGTTGAGGTGAAATTGTCAAATGCACTCCATCCGGAGAACAGTAAATTACAGCATTCAATTATTTCAACAGATTTAACCCCAACAAATTTTCGCTACAATTCGTTGTCAAAAGAAGTGGACATGAATCGGTAAATGGCCCCAGTGAAATCGGTACCGACTGAGAAACCGGACTAACCACTGGCATACCAGAGAACCCTACAGAAATGTTCTGCCCTGACAGTGGAATATCTGGAACCCGCAAATGATCAACGGAACACTTCTGTGCTCCTGTATCTATCAAAAATAGATGCTTCCCATTTCCCACCTTCATCTCAACATAGGGCCCTTTCTGATCAACGGGAAAAAGTACTGTTTCCAGACTCTGCTTCGGGCTGTCCTAACGGAACAGTACATCATCAAATGCAAGATCCTCAGAAAAATAGACAGTCGAAAGATTAGCAAAAATGTGCCCATTAGTAACACTATGCTGCGGACTATCCTGCGAAAATGACTGTTGATTCTGAGCTAACTGAGCTAGGCCTCTGGATCGTCTACCCATGGTACCATACATGTTATTCGATCGCTGCTGAAGAATCGGCACTGTGCTCAACAATGACCTTCCCGTCTGCAATAGGCACATTGGTTCATGTGTACAGGACCCATTTGTGCATTACTCTGTGGTGCAAATTGACTTCTAAACTGTGTATTCCCAGCTCTAGTTCCTCTTAATATTTCCTGCAACAGAACATTTGTTTTCAAATCTCCCTTCTTTTCTATCTTTGCTTTTTCAGTATTAACCCTATTCTCATAATACTGAGCCATGCGCAATACTTCAGACTGGGATTTAGCTTGCCAGGTGCTTTAGGAACTCATAATTTGTGATTGGATATCAGGCAACAATCCACGCACAAATGTGTCTACAAGCAGCCTTATTCCTGACTCAGTACTTAAGTCCTAACTGCTGAAATCTGAAAACACTTGTTTGAACCGATAAAAAGATTAAGATTCGGTAGCGCCCTCAGATTTCCGCTGGATGCAAGCTGTAAGATTGTCGCAAACTATTCTTCTCTCTGGAACTAAAGTTTTCAATTTAGTTACTATTCTGTCTGGCAGTGTCAATATCACATGTGGTGGTTTCTTACCAGCATTCTTTTCTCCATCTATCTGCACCAAGTTAAACCATGTGTCACCCAGTCCTGCCTGATCATCTACAGTCCTAATCTGTTTCCATAAATCAGCATGTAGGATTCACAGGGAATATCAAATCTATCACCCAGCGTGAAAACAGACTAAGGCAAGACAGATTCAATTTCTTTATAAAATCCTGTTTGATTTTTCCTAATATCTGGAATTGTCTGTCTGATGGTATTCACTTCCTGTCTAGAAAATGGGACATGCACAAACTGTGAACATAATGAGCTTCAATAGTAGTGGCTGCTGCGCCTGTTGCAGCATTAGCAGAAATTTCTACTTTAGGAACATCCCTCATTGGCAATTGAGAAGTAGGCAATTCTGATTGTTCACTAAGCAACAAAGCTAAATCGAGTGACAAAGTAGCCAAAGCAGTATCGGGCGAAAATGCTCTCTTATAAATGACCATCAAATCTGCGGGACAACAATCCTTTTTCTTCATAAAATCATCCTGTAGGTACTCTACCATTGCCTGTAACACTTTCCTTTGCATAGCCGGAGCATACTGACTAAACGTTTTATGTACTTCAATGGCAGAAATTGAAACATCCGAAATCCATCTAAGCACGTCTCTTGTGCAAATACGCGTCTCTTCACTCATTGGTTTACATGAAGGAAGAAATTGTTTCTGCACGTATGAGGCTTCCAATCTATTACCATCTATTTCATCATTCTGTAATCAATCTAACTCCCACTTAAACTCAAATCCCCTCTCAACAAGCTCATGTACTTTCTCTGCAGTGTCCCTTGAGTAAGCTTGGACATTCAAATCCCTCAACCCCTGTAGGACATTCATGTCCGTCAAATCACTCCAAACATCAGCCAAATGCATTCCCATACACTATCAAAATATTCTGTTCGGGAATACTTTCTTGGTCAGAAATCGCAGTTAAGACAGCTGATTTTTTCACCTTCTAGATATTTCTTAGCTCATGCATACAATTCTCTTTTTCTTGCTTTAAATACTGTACTACGAGTCATTATTCTTGAATCAGCACTCTCCCCTTCAATCGCTACAAGTGGAACAGAACCACTTGGAAAAGGAAGTTCAGACAAATCTTGTGCAATAAGCAGTGGAGAAACTACCGCTGGCAGTAAAGACTGAATCAAGGGAACAGCAACTGTCGGTAAAGGCGAGAATGCAGAAGGGGAAGAAACAACAAGAAGAGGAGGAACAGCAACGGGAGGAAAACAAACAACAACGGAAGGAGGTGCAACAGTGGGAAGAGGTAAAACAACAGGAAGGAGGTGGTGCAGTGTCAACAGACCTATGCTCATTCAATAGCTTATTAATCAGCCCATCTGAGGTATGAAAATCCTGAGACGAATATATTTTCTGTACTCCAAGTTGAAAAGCCCTATCCATACATCTAACAGATTCTGACTGTTTGTTGATCATAAAGTAATGCTTTTTCAGTATTAGACATATGTGTCACGTTCTGTCCTTGGAAACGCTGGCACAGATGGAGACTGGGCTGTTTTATATGCTCAGACCGCATGTAGCGGTCTAGTGTTCTTCCAAGATGGCCGTCAGACTCTTAAAGGAGGTCATTTCCGGATATGTCTTTGCGCTGTATCCGTCTTAGACCTTGCTCCGTACAACTACTTTTCTACAGTGCTCTGTTCCTGTTTTTTCAGTGTTTTTGAGACTTCTTAGCTAGCCCTTTTTCTTTCTCCTCTCGCTTCAACTGTCTTTCTACCGACCAAAGCTTCCTAGTGCGGACAACTTCCAAGTTTACTTCAGGGTTTTTTCGGTTGAGTTTGATTTCGGTTTCTATCACTGTTATTTCGTCCATGTTTACTTTCTATCCCTGTATTCCTTATGGTCCGCCTATCGGTCCTTTCCACCCTAGCCTCTCACTCTGACTCTTCCTTCCTTTTCCGCTGATTAATTAGCTTTCGTGCCTTTTCTACTTTTACGTCAGTTCTGCGGCTATTCATTTTCTTTTTGTTTACCTCTCAGTATCTTCCATTCTCTTTCCTGGTACCTCTTGCTACCCTTAACCCTCCTTATTACCTTGTTGTGGGCTTTTCCATCTTTCTTCCATTTCTCCGGAATCCTTATCCTATTGCTGATGGCTCTACTGATCCGATGTACAGTGTATCCTTCCACCATTTACTCTGTTTTCTACTTGTGGATCAGAGACTTTCTTCAAGGAGAATAACATTTACAGACACGATGTATCTGCAAAGACGTATTACTTCCTTTGAACTGCATCTTCGTGATCCGTGTGTGATCTACTACTAATCTTCATTTAAAGAGAAGGAATATATCTTAAGAAACTTTGCATATCCGCAAGGACCGGATCTCTATCTTGCCCAGGGTTTTTTTCTGCCTAGTCAGCCTTTTTCCCTGGAAGTTTATGGGAGCTTGCTCCTTGGGGTTCATCTTGGACCTGGTACTTAGCAGGTCAAGGTGGCCTCTGAGGGAGCTTGCCCTTACTTACACACTAAAAAAGAGAGGAAACCAAAGGAGACCAGGAGGGATCATAAGAAGAAGGTATCCAAAGAAGCCAAGTGTTTGTTAGAAGATTCAGGTGAGGAGAGGGATCGGGAGAGTATCTTGAAGTTTGACGGTATACAACGCCAAACCATGGCTTCTTTGGAATAATTCCAGGAGCTGGCAAATGCTATCCATGGTGTTCAGATTGAAGTACAGACACTAACGGATCAGAATACTATACTGACCCAAGAGGTAGCTCTCAGAGAAGACACCAGAAGGGACCTTCCTCCATTGCTGTTTCCCTTTGGAAGATATGATGGAAATCTGAAGCAACTCAAGGAGTTTTTGGACACATGTCAAGTTTATTTTTCTTTTCGCCCGAAGACTTATGAGACTGACAGATCCGTAGTAGGCTTCTTGGTAGCCAACCTGGTTGGTAGTGCCCTCGCTTGGGCTACTCTGTTGATAACCAATGCTGATCCATCTATGACAGATTACCCACTGTTTGTGCAGAACTTTAAGAGCCATTTTGATGGACCTGAGGTCCAGTTTTCTTATTTCGAAGCCATGGTTGACATTCAACAGGGAACTCAGGATGTGCAGACTTATATCTAACAATTTCAACGTCTTTCCTCACAGAATCATCTCTCTAAGATGGATGCAAATGGGGTTTGTTTTATAATTAATTATACACGATATATGTCATTAGACACATTAGTTGCACTTTAAAAACAGGGAGTGCAAATAACTTTTCATGAATTGTATAGGACTCGTATGAGGCCAACACAGAGTCGGCACTAACATAACATGGATCGAGGTTTGTGGAAACAGATTGTATATTGAAACAGTACAGCACTCTTACATATTCGATAGCAACGACCGCTTAGTTTGGGCAACCATATCGATTCCTGGGAACAGGCATGAGTAACACAATTGTACTTGCATTAGAAATGATAGAGATGACATCTAATATAAATGATTCACAAGGGGTTTAAATTAAACATTACTACATGAAAATGTAGACACTCGATTTTAAATGAACATAAAACAAATGCAAGTTTATATTGGACACATTTGAGAATTTACAAGTGCATTGAATCACTGTTATTAAGGATGTGAACCGACTAGAAGATCCATGCTATACTGCGATGTATTCCAAATGGGTACTAGAGTCTACATAAGAACGTGATGCTTGAGTCATGTGATCTGCGTGAAATAAAAGAAACCCTAGGTGGAAATTTAGCTAACCAGACAAAGTCCCTGCAGAGGGGCAGAACGTGTGGTTGATTTCCTCTCCAGGAACCATATGCTTGTGAAAGTCCATATTTTATATATTTAACAACATTGTTTGAATAACGTGCCTCACCAATTTCCACAGGAGAGGGCTGGGGAGTGTTTTTTTGGTCATGCTTGATTTTCAGAGTGTACATACATTATGTGGTGTATTTTAATGTAATTTATGTTAATAGAAAACAATGTGTAAAGGTTCTTGCTCCTTTTACATGGAGGAGTAGTAACTTCAAACAAAATCTCACAGAATCCGTTGAAAGTTCAACATAGTACATATGGCCAATTAATTCATGTGCAGCATGATTCAAAGTGGACATGAGATCATAAAATAAAGTAAATGTAAGTCAAATTAAGTTTAAAACGTACCTGAAGAATATTATTGAAATAATGCATACCAAAAATGATTACAATGAATAATTATATAATACATAACTACAGAGAAATAGTGCTTAATCAAATGATTTTATTTATATATTTTTTTCACGTATTTATTTTCTTAGTGTATGCAACTTGAAGTATGTTGTTAACATGGTACTCAATACACATTGTGTTCGCCTGGAAGATGAACTGAAGTCTTATTCTTGAATGTGCAAGGCAACAGCTCCCTCTAGCAGTGATAACAGGAGAAGCGGGTAGGACGGCTTCAGACAAACATACATCTAGCCTTATGAAATATATAAATTACACGGCCCGCGGTAACAGCAGTGTAGTTATGGTTAAGTTGCTAAACACATAGGAAGAGCACTTTTTCAGCGGCTTATAACCGCGCTACCCCTGGAGGAATCCTCACCAAACTTTGCAAAAAAAGTATACGACTGGCTCTGAATTTTTTCGCCAAATTGGGTGAGGTTTCGTGTGGGGGGGGGGGCAACGTCATAGGGAGGGGCCAAAATGCATTTTTTTCCCCATAGACTGAATGGGGAAAAACTTTGCGCACGGCTACAGCCCGAACAGCTGGACAGATTTGTGGCAGGAGCGGGGGCTTGGGACAAAAAGCGTGCTTTTGTGTCTTTGGTGGGAATCAGACCAGTACTTTTGTTGCAAACGACTGAAACGTACGTCTCTAAAAATTAGTGATATCTGGGTCTACTCTGCAGACCCATTTCCCTGTTCGCTCCGCGGACCGAAGTGTCATTAGCTTGCGGTACGGCGTGCTGTCTGAGAACTTTGGATGTGGCCGGTGGTTGGCTGGAGGGAAGCGTGCTGTGTGTCAACAATTTGTGAGAAACGCTGCCATGGTGTCTCAGAGGACCGTGCGCTATCGGAAGGGTCTGCAAAATATACTGTACGCCAGGTGTTGGCTGCAACAAGGGAAAGGGTGGGGAAGTGAGAAGTGGTTCATGTGACATATGTAAATAGGTGGAAGACGACGGGAGTGGCTGCAGTTTTGTTGCGGGTACCTAGACAGCCAACAACTGTGTGTGGTGATTTGAGGCAGCTGTCATAACAGCACGATAGCTTCTGCCGCGACCTGTTTGCAGCAACCTCTTTCCATGGCGAGTGGTGGCAGGTGAATTTCAGAAGGGGACTGAATTGCACATGGCATAGGGTGGGTGTGAGCATGGGTGCTTGTGCTGCGGATGGATAGCAGTGGTTGGGGACATGGTGGCATGCATGGGTGAATGCAGGTGGGGTGGGTGTGTTGAAGGAATACACTATTGGGTGCATGGTCGACGGCCAGAGGCCATGCTCTCATGAGCCTACGGCTTCAGCTCACCCACCACAGCAATGCATGTGTGACTCTGTATCTGCTAGAGGGGGTGGGGGTGTGCTTGCATAGTGTGGTGTTTGCAGATTGGTTTGAGAAGGGGCAATGTTGTGAACAGTATGTGGGTAGGTTTACAGTGACACAAAACGTTGTAATGGAAGTGGGTATGTCCATACTATGTGAATGAAAGTGCACAGGGGTGCAGGAGACATTGTGGTCAGTGTAGCAATTTTTGCTGTATAGCTCTATGGTGGTGCACAGGTTGGGTAGGAGTGCTGGTGGCAGTGCTGTGTATGTGGAGTGTCGTAGTTGGTGACATGGTGACATGTATAGTGGTATTACGTTGTGGTGGGTGTGTGCAAGGCCTAGACTATTGGGTGGGTGGCCGAAGGGCATGCTCAAGAGCATAGGGCTTTAGCACAAGCACGGCAGTAATGCATTGTTGACTGCGCATCCGATAACGGTGGTGACTGGTACATAATGGGTGTGGAGCATATTTAAGATGCAATAGAGCAGCAGAAGAGAGCTGCCATGCGTGTATGTTTGGGTTGGAGGTCAGGTGACTGTTAGAACGTAGTAAAGTCTTTCATGTGTGGTTGCAGTTTAGTCACTGCGTGCAGTGTTTGCACATTGTAGTATGGTAGAGGGTATGGCTGAAGGGCATCTTATGTGTGCTTGGATAGTGTGCTGTGTGCAGATTGCTTGTAGTATGGGCAATGTTGTGATAATTTTGTGGTTAGGTTGGCAGTGACAATAATTTCTGAGTGGAAGTGGGTAAGACAACAGTATGTGAATGAAAGGGCTTAGGGGTGCCGGAGACAGTGTGTACATTGTGGTAACTATTGCATTTAACACTGTGCATATGCATTGAGGTGTGGAGGTTGGGTAGGTGTGCTGGTGCCAGAGTGTGTATGTGCATAGTGGTACTTCGTGAAATGCTGGCATGAATGGTTGCATTACGGTGTGGGGAATGTGTGCAAGGAGCACTGCCACTGCAACCAGGCAGGTTTGACAGTGCATTAGGCACAAGGTGCTGATGTTTGCAGAATGGGTGTGGAGCACATGGTAGACTTGCTACAGCAGCAGAAGTGAGTTGCAAAGAGTGTATTGTGTGTTCCATGGTTGTGGAGATAGTTGCAACATGCTACAGCATTTGTGTACAGCAGTAGATGGTTGTGTGAGAAGTTGTGTAGTGTGGCCACAGGGTGCAGTGTTTATGTAATGTGAGTATGGAAGAGGGTATGGTTGAAGTGCAGCTTATGTGTGCTTGGTTACTGTGCTGTGTGCAGATTTATTTGTGGTGGGTGTGTGGAAGGATTAGACTATTGGGTACATGGCTGACTTATTGTACCACTTTTTGGTGAATGGGTGTTTTATGGTGTGAGGGAAGTGGGTAGAAGTGGTGCTATGTAGGTTATGTTTGTGCATCATTTTAGGTGCCCACATGGTCGCATGCATGGATCTATAGTGGTGTGGTGGGTGTGGAAAGGGCTGCACTGTTGTGTGCATGGCGAAAGGTGTGCTGGGTGCGCCTCAGGATCTTTGTGGATGCTGCAATCATGCATTTTTTAGCAGAATGATCTGGTGGAGGGGCTTTGGAATCAAACGGAACATGTAATAAGAGTGTGTAACGGGAAATATGGAGTGGTGTACAGAAATTATAGTGTGCAATGCAGAGGTTTTGTATGTGCTTGCTGCATGCATGTTTGAAAATGTGACAACACCCAATGGGGGAGTGCTGCAAAAATTCCTGTTCAAAGGGAAAAGGTATTGCGTGTGCGTTAAAACGCACATGCCATATTCTGCCATTATGACCATGGAGCACATGGGAATTGAATTGTGGTCAAAAGGCAATTAGGTGTTTAGGGTGTGGTTGACAGGAAGGGGTGGTAACAATTCGTCCCAATACTGTTTTGGGAGGTTGGTCAAGATTGAGAGATGCACAGTGTTAATTGTCGGTGATACCTTTGTGTGCCATCTGCACAGGTGTTGTGTGGAAAGATGAGTTGCTGGTAATGTCGGCTTGGAAGGAGTGGACGCTTTCTGGGGCTGTAAGAGTGACTGCAGTTTTCGCAGGATGGTTCGCCTTTGCAGATATGTGGCCACCATCACGAACGTGGACTTTGTTGTCATGCACTATGGAATTGTACTTGTGGGTTACAGGTCATGTGTTTAATAAGTCACCTGAAGAGGTTGCAGAACGCAGTGATGCAGATTTTTGATACTGCCAAGGTCGTTCTCTCATGCAAAACAACAAGAGAGGTATGGGCCCATGACTGTAATTTGTCCCCAGCCAGATGTGGGAAGGCGTGTTATAAACATAATTATGCGTGAATTTATGCAGACTGCTGGCATGTTCTCCACCCACTATGAGATCATGAGGTTGCAACATATGCAGTGGTTACGTAGAAATGGCATTTATTTGAGCGCCATTGGCAATGCTGTTTTCTTTTACACTGTGCAAGAAGCATTGACTAGAATGTGGTAAAAATGTGAGGCGAGCCAAACAGAAACGCACATAAAGAGAAAAAAAGAAAGTTGCACGCACGCACATAAAAAAAAACAAGAAACCAATCAAAAACCTTTATACATCTACGATGGAAGCCACAATCCCCTACCAAGCTTGCTATTGCTTACGCCGCCACCCCCCCTCACCCTCACCATCACAAAAAGGTTGCAGATTGTGCAGTAGTTTGAGGATTACACGTGCCACATCCTGGGTGGCCATGTGGCTGTAAGCGGATGGCGAAATAGTTCATACGTTAACTGAACTTTCTAGTGGACGTGCTTTGGAATGGCACGACACTTGTATTGTAAATGTGTAACGGTAGGTTTGAAGTGTTGTACAAGAGTGACCGTGTTGGATGATGGCGGCTTTGATGCAATTGGTGGAGGCGTGTGTGCCTACTTGCACGATAGCCAACGAGGCAGTGCTGCAGAGAAGATAGTGCAAAGGGAAGAAGGACTGCTCCAGCTTTTTGGAGGGGGGGTGGCCCTCGCGGTACTTGGGGAAAGGCATGTGCCACATTCTGCGCTTGTTACCATGCTGGCCAATGGGAATGGGACTATGGCTTTTGGCCAATCAGGTGCTCTGGGTGTGCGTCACAGGAAAGGGTGGCATTCACTTTTTCCATTACTTGTGTACCGCGGCTGGCAAACTTGGAAAGATGCACAGTTTCCGTCGTGGGTGATGGCTTTGTGGAAGATCTGTGCGTGTATGCCCTCCAAGAAGACTTGTCCGGCAATTTCGGTTTGGAGGGAGTGGAAGCTTTGTGGTGTAGTGTCGAAGCATGCTGTTTCAGCGGACTGCTTTTAAATGTCGACGTGTGGCCTCTTCGGCAACTGTACATGTTGTGATTGTGCACTTTGGAGCCTTCTTTTTGGGTTACATTCCTTGTTCCTGTGTGTTCCGTCAACTGAAGATTATGATGAAAGCGGTACTTGGTGCTTTCATCATAGTGCAGCGCTTGTTTCCTATTGCCAAGGTGCTTTTCTCATGTATACACCCGAGAATAGTGTGGAAGTATTCCAATGATTCCTGTCGCCAGCCAGAGGTCGGAAGGGGTCTCATCAACAGAAGCAGGTGTGACTTCTTGAGTGGTGCTGGGATGTTCTTCTGTGAAAATGAGAACATTGGTTCGCGATACATAAACTTTTTCAAGGCAAATGGCACGTCTTTGTCGACCATTGGCAATGAAATGTTTCACAATCTGCACACTGCACTGAAGACCATATTGTAAGAATTTGAGCTGATGTTGAACACACACATTTAAGTATGAAAACTGCAACAAAAGTGTTTCTAGGGAAGCACATTTAATAAAAAAAAAAATAATAATCCAAAGGCTCTTTTAAGAGCCACCACAACCAACGGTGTCCGCTCCCCTGGTTGAAAGTTATTCCTCCACTCCCACGCGTGCACAGCACGAAAAGTCAGCAAATATTGTGATAGTTGCAGGGTGGCACATGTTACATACGCCCCTTTTGCCGATGGCAGCCATAGAAATGGGCCTGCAGAGGCTACGGGATTGGGCAATAAAGTTTGTGGGTGTTGTGTGTACAGACAGACTGTGCTACACAGTGCATTTGTCAACAGAAATGCAGAGGGTGCGGTTATGGCTGTGTGTTTCACGAGGCACAGCATGCGGGTTAAAGGGGATTCTGGCATACATTGACTGAAAGTGAATGGAAAACACTGTGCAGTGGCTACTCATTTTGCAATCTATCATGTGCATGTGTAGTGCTATGGAGTAGCTACAATGAAGTGCCTGATTTTAGTTTCTCTGTGTGACACTTTGGTGACATGCAACCATGCTGATATTATTGTTCATTGTGCAGGGAAAATTGCACAGCATGTTACACGAGTTTCAGTGCCGTTTGCGATGGAGGCACTTGCCCAGTTCATGCGTTTGTTTCCTATCTCCTGCTTAAGTTTCTATCGCATTATGCAGCCGTCGATGTGGCAGCATCATTTTCTATTTGATCTGTGTATGCAGACAGCACAGTACATTGTAAAGAAGTGTATTTGTTCCTTTGTTCGACATGTTCCAATGGCATACTTCGCCCATGGGGATATGACGTTTCACAGCACGGATACTTTTCCACAACTATAACGTTCATCTTACTATGCCAGCCATCCCAATGTCTGCACACCCCATCTAAACTGGTTTGGTGCCCTTCTTGAAAGTAGCGATTTTTTTTTATAGTAAGTGTTGCACAAAGACTGTCTTGAAAATGCTCTGCAACACGTAAAGAAACCTCTTTGTACAGCGATCCCCTTTCTAACTGATTGAACTACAGAGTTTGCCACACTGCCATGCCTCCCACCCTGCATGCGTGCATTGGCAATTCCGTTGTTCATCTGTGAAGGGTGCTTTCTTCATTTACCTTTTTTTCCTTTCCCAGTTTTTTCATTTATTATGGTGTTCTCACAGACGCCACAGAAGGGGCAACACCTGCATGGACACTATAGGGGACATGCCGGGAGATGGAATTATTGGGTGGCCCTCATCTACATAGGCGCCAGTCATGCTACTTTAAGTACTGTTGCCACACACTTCTAAGTACTTTCCCTCTGTACAGTAGCGTGTTGCAGTACATACACAATACAATGCCCTTTGGCGGGTACGTGTCTGTAGCGCGACATATGGTTTGCAAAGGTTGTTTTACAGCTACGCTGCCCTACAGGAGTGCCCCTCTTGTTGCCCGCAGCAGATGCGGCAAATGTTGTACATTAAAGTACCCTATGTAATTGTTGGAAGGGCGGTAGCCTTCCACTGGTCCCGTTCCTTCATTTCAGTTGTCGTCACATGCAGTACCTACGCCATTCGTGTTAGGGGTAGCATTCACGGATATACATATATTGTGGAATACAAGAATGTTTACAACAACGCAAAACACTTTCATTACGTGCAGCAGGAAGCCATTTATTCTGCGCGACCCATGCAGCTACATCGCTTTTCTAACCACCACTAAGATTGTTTGCGCTCTTCATGTTGTGCCGTTTCCTTACTTGCCTTTACATGCACTAGTATGTGCGTGAGAAAGGTGCACCAGCTTTGCCATTTTGCAGACTTAGTACAAACTGTCCCACCTGCAGTTACATGTTTTCTTCAACTGTATGACCGGCAGGCGACCTCTTGATACTTTCCATCACACTGCTGAGTGCAGAGACAATGTAGCTGTTTCACAGGTCATGGAAAGGCAAGCAGCACATAAATCAAAGTAATGCGACATTTAACACACCCACGTGACACTGCAGGTTGCTGTTCCTTGTTTACCAGTGTCCGTTATACAGTTAGGAGTGTTTTAGCCACACATTGGTAGGTTTGCAGAGCCACCCACAAAGTCGGAAGCAGTACTTTAAATGTGTGACAGGAGCAGTTATACCAGCATACAGTGATTGACCTATGCATGGGTCTAGGTGTGGAATGGAAAAACGTGTGCCTCCACCACTACTTAAAAGTGCATTTGAAGATGCAGACATGCGGTCACTAATGGAGTCCTACGGATACTTGCAGTGTGATTGCACATAGGCCAACCAGGTGCAGTCTCCCTAGGAAACGTCAATATTGCTCATCTGTAGTCAACTTGGCCAGTAGTGTGCGGCACAGATTTATCATGCACTGTTAACACACAAAGAGAGCCTACTGACACACTAAACAACATTTACTATGTACATCTGTAATTGCTACAATACACTAACACTATTCGGAAAATTAAGGGGTAGCGCAAATGGATACATACAGCAAACAATTTGCCCTTTCCACACGTTTATCATGAGGGCAGCCAAGGAATCAGTAACAAATTGTTAACGGGACGTTTTGGTTATGTTGCCTTACCAAATACCTATCTTCTTTACAGAAAACGCTATGCCAAAGCAACGTTCTGCTTACAGTGCCCTACTAAAAACCTATGAAATTCACTAACAAAAACATTGTTAAAGGGCCGTTATGGTTGAGTTGCACTAGCAAAAACCTATGAAATTCAATGGAAAAACATTGTTACAGGGATGTTATGGTTACAGGTAAAACCGGAAACCCCCCGAAATTCGACAGTTATGGTAAGCTAAGCAACCATAACTCGTGCCACCAGTGTGCACTGCAAGGTTTAAAACCCATGACATCAAAGATGCAATCACAAATCTCATTCATGACATCACTGATGACATCACATGTGTAGCTCCGTTTTGTTCACTACCATAAGTAGGCCAGGTGCTTTTCTTCACTAACAGTCAGGAACAAACAATTCAAAAGGTTCTATATTTGTGTAAGGCACCCTTTCTCATATGTTCTTACACTACTTTCCTTACGGTTCACTCACATCATATGATACATATAGCTATAGGGGAAGAGGAAAGCGTAAAACAGCACTGGTTTCTGTGCATGAAGATAATCAGTTATGTTCTGGTAATACTTCTCCTTTTTAGCTTACTTTAATTCCTTTGTATATTGTCACTTTTGTATGCATTGTGGTGTCTTTAAGGTTTATGTGCAATTATGTAGTTATAAAGGCAATGGTAGCTACTAATTACATGTTTCACAGTACCTGACACTCATGCATTCATGATTTCACTATGTAACATGGAAAGATTTTGAAGGTTACACTTCCATGAGGCATGGGGCAGACAATGGCTTACGTTTGCACACAAGTTCCTTCATGTACAGTGAAGAAGTGTGTAATACAATGGTGTGTATAGCAAAGCATGCCTCCATGACCTACTTATCTCATGATAGTTCTTCCAATAATCTTTGATTGTTTTCTGCCACCATTACAATAACAATCGCTTGTGGAGGCTTCCTATTAAAACTAAATGCACATGTGATGTCATCAGTGATGTCATGAATGAGATTTGTGATGGCATCTTTGATGTCATGGGTGTTAGTCCTTGCAGTGCACACTGGTGGCACAAGTTATGGTTGCTTAGCTTACCATAACTGTCGAATTTCGGGGGGTTTTCAGTTTTACCTGTAATAACAATGTTTTTGTTAGTGAACATATATTTATACATATATATTAAAAAACACAAAGAACTACTAGCACCTCGAGCTGCACTTCAAGAAACCCTTTAGAATTAAAGGCTCCAATCACCAATAAAGTCTTGCAAGGGTCCAATTATAAGTGAAAATAGGTATATCATTATGCATTCGCGCATGGCATAGTTAAGGGTATAAGAAAGTCTCCATGGCATTTCAGAAAATTACTTAATACCTTTCAAAAACTTTCTTGAAACAAAAAAAAAAAAAAATAAAACAAAAATCAGAAAATGTTCCCGAGTAAAGTTTTGAGGCAGCCGCCTGTGCATGGTACACTTCTACATTAATTGCTTCATAGTTTAAAAAATGTTTACGTTTGAACAGGTTTTAACATGGGGTTTTCCACAAGGAATAAACTGTTTTTGGCACAAATGTCCAAATTACCCACTTCAATTTTCCTAAAATTTTGCAGGCACCTACATTTGATCTGAATTGAAGCACTGAAGAACAATTCTGAGATGTTAACATTTTATGCTGAATATGCAGAATGAATGTGCCAGTTTCATACAAACTGAACATAGAGTGTATAGAATAAATGTACACTTTCAATACGAAATTATAAGTTACTCACTGTAGTGACTAGTCCTTAATCCCCTTTCCTCCATACTGCATGGGCGTCCCTTCCTAGGGATGGGAGACAGAACCTTTTTAACCAGAAAAAAAACCTTCTTCCCCTTTAAATTTAGAGGCACGTGGGGGTGCGGCCCTGGGAGCATGCGGTGCCCTGACTGCGCCCTCTTACACCACACCTCAGTCCCCAGATACGCGTCGATAATGGATTAACCTTGCCTAATGACACCAGTTTTATTAGGGGGTGGGGGAGGGGGGTGGTGGGACATATGGAGGAAAGGGGACTAAGGTCACTACAGTGAGTAACTTCTAATTACTCTTACGTCCCTTCCCCTTTCCTCCATACTGCATGGGTGATTACAACTGAGTGTAGCCCCAGGGTGGAGAGGAGACCCTCCTCAAGCAAACATTTTTCTTAGAACCGCCAGTACGAAAGCCGCATCTGATCTAGAGCCGGCGTCCAAACAGTAGTGCTTGCAGAAAGCCAAAGGGGTTTCCCAGGTGGCCGCCCTGCTTATGACTTGCCTGGGCATTTGCCGCTGGAATGCGATGGCTGTTGCCTTGGCTCTGACCAATTTGGGCGTGCATGTTGGCTGAAAGTAGCTTATGCTGTCCCTCATATGCTTCCTTGATGGCCAAGACCATCCAATGGGCTATGGAGGCCTTGGATGCCCGATACCCCGGGGTCTTGATCTGCCAAAGGTGATAAACGGTGCGTCCGACTTGCGGAAGCCCTTGGTCCTGTCCAAGTAGAATGTCAGGGCACGCCTGATATCGAGGCAGTGCAGAACTCTCTGCGCACCGTCTTTAGGTTCAGCAAAAAACGTAGGCAGCATTATTTCTTTGTTTAGATGGAAAGCGGAAGGCACCTTAGGAAGGAATGCTGGGTGTGTCCGCAGGACTACTTTAGTCTTGTGAAAAGTAGTATAGGGCTCTGAGGCGACCAGCGCCTGGATTTTGCTGACTCTGCGAGCCGAGGTGAAGTGAGGCCGACTAGCAAGGCCGTCTTAATGGTGACCAGCCTGATGTCCGTGGATGCCATCGACTCAAACGGTTTGTGCGCCAGGGCACCCAAGACTATGTTGAGGTCCCATATGGCCTCTTGATGGGCTGGTAGAGTCTGGCGTGTCCCATCAAATGCTTCTTGACGATTGGGTTGGAAGAGGAGAACACCTCTTCCTCTGTGTTTCTGTAGGCCCCAATGGCTGCCAGGTACGTGCAGCAAGTGTCTACCTGCACGCCCGAGTGGGCGAGGTGCACATAAGGAGAGCACGTCGTCCAACGTACATGCAAGGGATATCCTTAGAGTCTGCCCAGTGACAGAACCTGGTCCACTTGCTCTTATATTGGGCCCTGGTACCTTGCTCCTTGTGCCCTGTATGATCTCTAGATTAGCCTGGGAAAGGCTCAGGTGCCCTAGTGTGACCTGCTCAGGAACCACACTAAGCGCTAGTTTCTGGGGCGTGGGGTCGATGACCCTGCCCCCCTGCTGCACCAGAAGATGTGATAGGCCCGTCCGAAGGTGAATAGGTGGTCTCTCCGAGAGGCTGAGCAGCTCCGAGAACCATGGCCTAGCTGGCCACCATGGGGCTATTAGAAGGACACTTAGGTGGCGAGACTCCTTGATCTTGCATATCACTGTATCAGCGGTGTGGGCGGGAAGGCGTATGCGGTCATGCCATTCCACTGAAACTGAAATGCGTCGCCCGGGGAGCCGGGGTACTGTCCCTGCCGGGAGGCGAACTGTTGGCACTTCTTGTTGTCCCAGGAGGCAAAGAGGTCACTACGGTGAGTAACTTCACCTGTGGGTGTCCCCATCTGCTGAAGATCTCCTGCAGCATGAGGTCATTCAGTTGCCACTCGTAATTGTCCGCTCCCAGTCTGCTTAGGTTGGATTCGCCCATAAGGTGGACGGCCAAGAGGTAGAGGTTATTTTCGAGGGCCCAAAGCCACATGCTGACTGCCAGTCTGCACAGTGGTGGGGATCTGGTATTTGTTGACATAGAACATGCTGGTCGAGTTGTCTGGCTGAATGATGATGACCTTGCCCCCGATAACCGGAAGGCAGGCTCTGAGCGCTAGCCAGATGGCCTTCAGTTCCAGCCAATTGAGGTGCTACTCCTGCTCCTGCCGGGTCCAGGTGCCATGGACATAGTGGTTGGCCAGGGTGCCCCCCCCCAATCAAGGGAAAGGGAAAGGGACCGTAGTGATGGTGAACTGTGGGGTAGGTTGCAGTCCCTGGACCACCATGTGAGGTCCGGGTGAAGAGAAGGACGAACGTTGATCATCTCCACCTGAGAGCCCCGCTCCTAGTTCCATGATGCTGCAAAATGCAGCTGTATCCTCGTCATCCTGAGTCTTGTGTGGGGGACGGCCAATAGGACCACCGCCATGAGACCCAGTAGGTGTTAACACCAGGCCTAGGTCACCTCTCTGCTGAGTAAGTGCGCAGTGGCCCTCTTGGTGGTGGTGATGTTGTCCTCTCTCTGAGCATGTGTCCCAGATGAGCCCCAAGGTGGTCAGTCTCTGCGTAGGCTGCATCTGCGACTTCTTGAGATTGAGCAAAAAGCCCAGATCGTGCAGTATGTTCATAAGAGCGTGGGAATTGTGGTGCACCGCTTCCGGAGATGAAGCACTGATGAGCCAGTCGTAGAGGTACGGGTAGATGTAGTTGCCCTGGGCCCCGAGAATGGCCGCCACTGTATTCATCTGCCTGGTAAAGACCCTGGGGGCCAAGTTGAGGACGAAGGTAAGCATCTTGAATTAGAAATGGTAGCCCATTATCCTGAATCGTAGAAAAGTACGATGAGGCTCCCAAATCGGGACATGCAAGTACGCGTCCTTCAGATCCAGGGAGCACATACAGTCTCCCTTGCACAATATCTACGCTATTAAAACTGGCCTAAACATCTTGAATTTTTGTAGAAGTAGGGAGAGGTTGAGGGTGGAAAGGTCCAGCGCAACCCTCTGGCCCACCTGGTTACTCTTCTGAATCGCAAAAAGCCTGGAGAAGAAGCCCAAGCCTCGCTGTGAGGCTGGGACTTCCTCCACTGCCTAGCTCTCGACGAGCAACCGGATCTCCGCCAAAAGGGTTGCTGTCACAATCTGTGTGAGTGGAGCAGAAGAGGGAGGAGAGGCTAGGATGGGTAGGTGGAACCCCGTGGATATTACGGAGAGGTTCTGGCACCAGAAGTGTGAATGGAGAGCAAGCCTGTCCCCCCACTAGAGGCACATGGACCCAGAGGGGTGTGTCATGCCTTCTTTCCATCTGAGGCTGTTGTGGAGGAGGGGTACTGGAAAAAGTCCTTACACCCCCACTACCCTTTTGGTGCTTGCGCCGATGTTGGGTCAGCTAACATCCGGCTGCCTGGACCTCTGATCTTGGAAGCCACAGAACCTTCCGTATGTACGCCCCTTGTCCGAGCACTGCTGTGACAGGGTGTACATTTTGGGTATGGTATTTGTAAGGATGGATTAAGACTTTGCTGTTTGCGAGCTGTTTTTATTTTTATCCAGCTCCTTGTCCGTGGTGGAGTGAAAAAGGTCACCCTCCCTCGAATGGCAGGTCCAAGATGGGTTTCTTGACATCCAGGTTGAATTTAGTAGCACAAAGCCAGGCTGTTCTTCTCATGTCCGTGGCAATACAATCGGCCCGGCGAGAGGTGTCAATGTGGGCCACGGTGGATTCCATGTGTGCCACCATATTGGCCTCTGCCAATCTCGCCTTGAATCGCGATTGGCTCTGCGCAGGAAGTTCTGGGAGAAAATCTGCAATTTCCCGCCGAAGCCTCTGGTTAAAGGCTGCCAGCATGGCATCCGCATTGGCTCGACAAAGATGCAGGGACGCGTTGGAATATAGCTTCTTCCCGTACGCCTCCAAGATCTTCTCTGCCTTGCCTAGCAGTGCCGCAGACGAAGAGGGCGACTGAGGCTTGGAGTAGAGTGATGCAGCAACAATCACAGAGGAGTGCAGCTGAGGATGGGCCGAATGCAAGAGTGTATCCCCCTCCATCTGCCTGTACTTGGCGCCCAGGCATCGATTGACCAGCTGGACCGAGTGGGGCTTGAGCCAGCCCTTTTTGATTAAGGCGACAACGTCCTTCTGCATCGGGATCCCTGTTCTTGCTTCGGGACATAGCGCGAGGACTTCGGCGAGGACCCCCTCTGCTGGTTGCTCAACCGCGGGTTGAGGAAGGTCCAAGTACTCTGCCTGCCCTGCAAGACGTTCGTGGAAGGCCTCGGCTGGTGACGGTGTCGGGGTCCTCTTCCTCGTCTGTGTCCACCTGGGAGTCCGGTTGGTCCGGCACCGGTGTAGGGGTGCTTGGAGCCGAATGCTGAGGTGTGAAGACCGAAGTTGGAGGCTGGTATGGAACCATCTGCACTATCGGTTGGGGGGCCGGAGCGAGCAGCCTGTACTGGGGCCCGCGGCGCCAGGGACATTGGCAGGACCCCCATCTGAGGAGATTTCCTGAGCCTGAGGAACCTTTAAAAAAAAAAAAAGGTTACTCACGGGTAGGCGAGTCCTTGGAAAGGAGTCTCCCTTACTGGGTGCGCTGGAAAAAGAGTGTCCCTACCTTGGGCATGGATCGATGCTTGACGAAGTCCTTCAGATCCGCTGGAGGCGATCTCTGAAAGAGCTTCCTCCACCTGGCTAGTCTGTTCTTCACAGACCTCGAAGAAAGCGCGTTGCACGCGGTACAAGCTTGCCAGCCGTAGCCTGGGCCAAGGCAACGTAGGCAGAGGGCGTGGGGATCTGAAGTCGGAAAGTCAGTCGCAGAATGGACACCTGTTGAAGTCGACATGCGCTGGGGAGGGGCATGATGCCTGAGGACCGAGTACCTGAATGAAAAAAGACAAAAAGACAGGAAGTATCCACGCTTAGTATTACATGGCCGAAGCCAAACCCAGGAGCGCCGGTGAATTTGTCCCATTCCCGTTGATGTGGAAAAGGGGACTGTGGTGTGGCGCTGGAGTGCGGACTCAGGCAGCGCATGCTCCCAGGGCCGCACCTCTTCGCGCTTCTAAATTTAAAGCAGAAGAATGTTTTTTCTGGTGAAAAAGGTTTGTCTCTCGTCCCTAGGAAGGGACGCCCATGCAGTATGGAGTAAAGGGGACGGGACGTAAGAGTACTATCCACGTAGCGCATATGTTTTCCAATACATACATAATGCAATTAACAGCTGATTGAGTTTTAAGCTGATGGAATAAATGCAGACTTTCAATACAAACTGTACAGAGCATGCACCTACGTCACATGCTGCTACGATGCATGCTCCTATCACACACCTTTACGACACACTCATCACCCACACTCCTATAACACGTGCTCCTAGGACATTTAGTGCTATAACCAGTGGCATACAACACATATTCCTATCATACATGTTCCTATGACACACACACCCACCCACTACACATGCACCTACTGCACATAACAGGTGGACATGCAACACATGCTCTCACATGCACCTAGGACTTGCATGCTCCTACCACACTCTCTTACGATAAACACTGCTGTGATGCAATCCTAAAACATGCGTCCTACAACACATGGCTCTAGGACACACACTCTTAACAAAAGGCGCTGCAATCACATACGCCAAGTATATGAGTTTCACAGTTGGTACATTACAAAATTAACATCGACTAAAAACTCACATTAAAGGCAAGTCACAACTGGCTTATGTTTGATTTATTTATATACAGGAGAAACTGCACTTTTGATCACAAAAGAATGTACAATAGATGAGAAACCAGATTTGACAGAAAGCAGTGAGCTTCTTACAATGGGGTGAGTTTGAGGGACATTCTGACCAGGTTGTGGAGGGGAGTAAATGGATAAGTCACCAGGGACAATACATAAGTGGACATACATCGATTAAGGACAACCAGCATTGGACATGTTTAAGTGCAGGTATGCAGTAGGGCCAGCTGTTCTTGGGACGTGACTGATGGGTGAAGTGCTAGAATGGAGGCAGAGGAAGTGAGAGAGAGAGAGAGGCAGATTAGAGGCGTGGGAAAAATGTTAGCTAGCAGGCAGGTGAGGGGTACTTTAAGAGGGTAACTTGGAGGAGAGGAGGGAGGCTTTTAGTTTGGTTTTAAACAAATCTATGTGTACTGTTTTTCGAATGTCCAGGTGAAGAGAATTCCATGCAAGTGGAACAAGAAGAGAGAAAGAGCAGAAGTGAGAGGAAGCACAGGGAGGTCATAGATTGATGGTATAGATATACACTTTCAAAACAAACCATCCACACAGCAAATGCATTTTACAATACTTGCATAACACAATTAACATTCCTAAAAACTCACATTAATGGCACGTCAGAGCCGACTTGGATGTCAGTTTTAAGGTGATGGAATAAATGTACACTTTCCATACAAACTGTACACAGAAGGTGCACCTACGACATTCTTCTACGACACACGTTCCAACGACACACACTTACCACAAACTCTTACAAAGTACTCCTACGACATGTACTCGTGCCAGCACAAGCGCTCCTACAACACACACCATCATGTTTCCTATGAAATGCTCACCTACTAAACGGGCACCTACTGCACATAACTTTGTGGACGTATGGCATGCTCTCACATGCACCTACGACACACGCTCCTACCACACACTTCTATGACATGTTCTATGACTCGCACTACAATAACACGTGCCCCTACAACATATACTCTTATAATATAGGTTTATATGTTCCTATAGTGCGCATGCATCTACTATGATTAACATGTGGATGTAGGACATGTGCCCTTACCATATGTGCTCTTACCACACATGCTCCAACCACACACTCTTATGCACTCTTCCAATGCACTTACCACTCACTCTTACAATACACTCCTACAACACATGCTCCTATGACACGTGAAGCTACTGCACATGCTCCCACTGCACAAACGCGCCTACTGCAAAAACGCTCCTACAACACTAACTACACACATTAATATGACACATGCTCCTAGGACATACAATGCTATAACAAGCTGTCCTAAAGCACACTCCTATAATATATGTTCCTATCTGTCCTCCAGATAAGGTGCATATGAGGCCTTTTTACGCACAGAAATCATGTCAGTACAGACATTTTAATTCTTTGTCGTGTACCACTTACAAGCGCTATTTATGGCAGCACCCCCATAAATCATGGAGCTCACTGGTGACAGCCAGGCCAGCAGCAGCTTGCAAATCCACTCTTTACTTTAGCAATCCACACAGTTCCTTGAAAGAAACAACTGAGACGAGTCCTGCTCGGTTTCATTTTTGAACACTCTCCTCCGTTAATGATTCTATCAAGATAATACTTTCAGTAATGTAAAAGAGAATTTTTGTTTTGTTCACCTGCTGACATTTTGTAGGTTACAGTGCCATTAAAGCATCTTGAATCATGAACATGCTTTTCACTTTACTTTAGGACACTGGTAGTGTTGTGTAAAATAGAAATAGTCTTAAAAAAGGTCTGCATTTTTGCTTTATTTTCCTTGTTCTTGATCCGCTTTAATTGAGGCAGCGCAGTTGCAGCAGCATGTGCATTTCATACTTTGGTTTCTTTTCATCACAGAAGCACATCAATTGCATTCAATGGCTTGGGGTTCTTGATATCTTGAAGTTTTTATGAGGGCCTCCTAGCAAGCAGTTGGTTGGCTTTTGTAAGAAGGAAAAACGTTATGGGTGTTCTATATGAAGATGTGTTTTTTTTGTCTTAAGATTGCATGTGTTCACATACATGAAAGGGCACTATAAATAGTTTATTTTCTTAGAGAGCAACAAAAAGCTAGGCATGTGGTCTGAACTTTAACTCCCTTTCCGACGACCGCCCATCACAAGCAGGTATAACGGATACAGGTAGAAGCAATGCTGAATAGATTTTCAGTGGCACCACAAATTGTACTGGTACCTCTCAACAGGACTGCTATATATTCAGGCAAAATAACCTAATTTATCAACGGAGCGGCTATACGCATGTCATGGCACAATGCCAAATATTCACAGCAGGGCTGATTGCATCATACCCAAATACTTCAATTCCTTCTACTCGGTCTTGACCTTTGCAAAACATCTGCTTCTCCCATGTCCAAATACTGAATACCACTGCCAAACATCTAGCACATTTCAAAGCGCCATTATGAATCTCCCGACTAATGTAGGATAGTCCAAACAGGCGTAGAGCTTTTGACAAGCCATTTATGTCAGTGAAGCCTCACATGGAAATGCTAGTGCTCTAACCCTATGGGTCTTTCAGTGTCAACAGCCTGTTGGGAAAGGCACCTCAGTGGATCAATAACACTGCTGCAGAGATTGTGTAACCTGTTAGTTCAAATCTGGTTAATAGGTGAGTTAATGAGTCTTCATCAGAGATATCCATTTAAAATGTAGGTAACATTCAACTGTAACAGAGTTGACATAGCTTTCGAACTTCTCAAAAGGACTGCTAAATGTTCAGTGATTCAGAACACATACATTTCATTAGGCTGCTATGCTTGTAATGGCTCTGAGCACACACCTCATCAGGGCTGCGATACTTGGAATGGCTCAAAAGAAGCACATCCCATGAGGATTGCTATACATGTAATGGTTAAAACTTACCAGGTTACTCACTGTAGTGACCACCTTACTCCTAGTCCATAGTCCCCTTTCCTCCATACTTGTGGGACATCTCTACGTCCTGTGGGACGGAGCACTTTTCAAAAAGCATCCACATTTTTTTAAAAAATGTGTCCCTCCTCTCTTTCCTGAGCGGGGCCCGGCACGCGGCCGTAACCCCGCCCACCTTGGCTCCGCCCCGCGCATCGCCCAGCAGTCCTTTTCTATCGCAGGGTCAAAGACCCATTAGCAATAACAGAGGAACCTTATTAGAGGGGACGGCAGGCGGGCGTATGGAGGAAAGGGGACTATGGATTAGGAGTAAGGTGGTCACTACGGTGAGTAACCTGGTAATACTCCTACGTCCCGTCCCCTTTCCTCCATACTTGTGGGAGATTCCCAAGCACTCCTTACAGGAAATATGGGTGGATGAAAATACTGAAACAGGTTCTTCAGCACAGCCTGGCCAAACTGAGCGTCAGCTCTAGAGCTCATATGGAGACAGTAATGCTTCCAGAAAGCAGATGGGGAGGCCCAAGTAGCCGCCTTAGCAATGGAATCCCAGGGAACATACTTCTGAAAAGCAACCGCGGCTGCCTTGCCCCGCACCAGGTGTGCATGGATACCTTTAGGAGGTTTCAGCTTTTGGACGGTGAAAGACTCAGTGATAGAGGCGGCAATCCATCTGCAAATAAATGCCTTAGACGTCGGCCTGCCCTGAGGGTTACCGGAGGTCACAAAAAGTTGGGAAGAACTCTGAAGCTCAGAAGTCCTGTCCAGGTAGAATTTAAGAGCTCTTCGGACATCCAGGCAGTGTAGAACCCTTTCCGCTTCCGAGGCAGGGTTCGGAAAAAAGACCAGAAGGGAAATCGACTGATTCAGATGGAGATCGGTCACTACCTTTGGTAGGAAAGCTGGGTTTGTCCGAAGGACTACCTTGTCCTTGTGAAAGACCAAGAAAGGATGTTGCACCGAAAATGCCTGGAGCTCACTCACTCTCCTTGCTGACGTAACAGCGACCAGAAAGGACACTTTCCAGGACACGTACTTGAGGTCAACCGTAGCCATTGGCTCAAAGGGTTTATGGCACAGCGCTGTCAGGACTACATTTAGATCCCAAGGCGGGTGCGGACTACGAACCGGAGGGTAGATGCGTGTCAAGCCAGCAAAATGTACCTTCACCACCGGGTTAGTTAGGGAATAAGAACACCGGTCTGTAGAGAGTAAGCGGAAACCGCTGAGAGATAAGTCCTGCAAGACAGAACATGAATCCCTGACTCTGCTAGGGAGGATATGAAGGACAGCACCGTGTCAATCGTTGCCACCCTCGGGTCCAATTCTTTCTCCAAACACCAATGACAGAACCTGAGCCATTTACTCTTGTATTGGGATCTGGTCGAGGGTTTCCTGGCTGCCTGGATAATGCGCATGTTATCCGCAGACAAGCCCAAAGTGTCTAGAGACTTGAACTCAGGCACCATGCCGCCAAGTTGAGTGATTGTGGGGAGGGGTGCCACATCTGTTGTTCCCCTTGGTGAAGAGGATCGGGAGTTACTGGTAACCTGATCGGCGGACACACCGACATGTGTTGAAGTTCTGAAAACCAAAACCTGGCCGGCCACCAAAGAGCTATCAGTAGAAGAGAACAGTTGACAGAGCTCTTCAACTTCCAAATTGCTCGATGAACTAGGGGGAGAGGCGGGAAGGCGTAAGCTCTCATGTTGTGCCATGGAATCTCGAGAGCGTCCCCAAGAGAGGAGGCTCCCAGCCCCCCTATGTAGGCATACTGAGGAAGCTTCTTGTTTACCGCCGTGGCAAAGAGGTCCACCTCCGGTTTGCCCCAACGCTAGAAAATCCATGAGAGGATCTCCACCTTCAACTCCCACTCGTAACTGACCACTGTCCGCCGACTGAGGGCATCCGCAGTGACATTCAGCTGGCCCGGGATGTGCACTGCAAGCAGCCAGACCCCATGAAGCACGGCCCACTCCCAAATCTGGATGGACAGGTCCACGAGAGGGGCAGACTTTGTTCCCCCTTGCTTGTTTATGTAATACATTGATACCACATTGTCCATTCTTATGCGGACCACCTTGTTGACAATGAGCGGTCTGAACGCCTTGAGCGCCAGAAAGATCGCCAGAAGCTCCAAATGATTTATGTGCACAAGCTTGTCCTGAGGCGACCAGAGGTCCGAGACCTGAAGAAGATCTAACGTCACACCCCACCCCAAAAAGGAGGAGTCCATCGTGATCATCACCATGGGGGCTGGGTCCTGAAATCCTGCGCCCACTGACAGGTTGCTGAGAGATGACCACCAGTCCAGGTCCACTCTAATGGAATCCAGAATCATTATCCGTTTGGAATCCGGGTCCACAGCCTGACGCCAGGAACTCCGAAGAGCCATCTGGGTCCGTCTCATTTTGAGACGAGCAAGAGGAAGAGCCAGTACACATGAAGCCATGAGGCCCAGAGGGCTCTGGAACCAACAGGCCGACATGCTCTCCGACTGCGCAAACATCTGACACGTGGCCAACAGATCCGCCATTCTGTCCCCGGTCAGATACGCTCAGCAGTCGATCGTGTTCCAACGAAAACCAAGGAAAGTCAGGTCCTGTGAGACCGTCATGGAGGATTTCCGCCAGTTCACCGACAGCCCAAGATAGAACAGGAGCTGAAGGAGAGAATGGAGGTTGCCCGCTGCTGCCAACGGACAAGGGCTTCGTAGGAGCCAGTCGTCCAAATAGGGATACACATGGATACCCTGGAGACAAAGATAGGCCGCAATCACCGACATCATCTTCGTGAAGACACTTGGCGCCGAGCTGATGCCAAAAGGAAGCACCCGAAACTGGAAGTGCTCCTCTCCCAAAGAGAAGCGGAGGTATGTCCTGTGTGGATTCCAAATCGGGATATGCATGTACGCATCCTGCAGATCCACCACGCTGAGCCAATCGCCCATCTGCAAAGAGGAACGAATCTGGCCGGGCATGATCATCTTGAATTTCTCTTGGGGTAGGAAAAGATTGAACTGGGAAAGGTCTAGGATGGTGCGCAGGCCAGCCTGGTTGGGTTTGGGCAGCGTAAACAGCCGGGAGTAAAAGCCCTCTCCTAGCTCCCCAAGGGGAACGGGTTCCACAGCTCTGAGGTGCAGAAGTTCCTGAACCTCGGTCTTGAGGGAGGGTGAGCCCGACAGCTGAAAAGGAGGGTTGAGGGGTGGGGTAGGGGGTAAAGGTAAGCGGAAGCCCACTCGAGCTACTGACAAGACCCATCTGTCTTCTGTGATGGTCCTCCCACCAGGGTCTCGTGCGAGCGCGGAAAACCCTCATTTGGCAGGCTTATCGGTGCCACCTGAACCTGATGAGGAGGCTGAGCAGCGGGAGAAAAACCTTGTACGCTGTTGTCTATGGCGGTTATTCCCCGCAGGAGTATCCACTCTGCGAGATTTGCGGTCGAGGAAGCCCCTAAAACCAGAGGAAGGTCGACTTTGCGACAACCGTCATTGGGACTTGAAAGGAGTTTTAACCAGAAAAGAATGATTTAGCCGTCTGAGTGCTATCTTTTGTTTTGGTGAGCTCTACATCAGTAGAAGAGTGAACAAGCTCCTTACCATCGAATGGAAGGTCCAGAACCTTGTCTTGCACTTCCTTCGAAAACTTAGTGGCATGCAGCCATGCTTGCCGCGAGGTATCAACCCCAAGCATCAGGCCCCGAGCCGAGATGTCTACGTGATGAGCCGCAGCCTCCAGGAGATCCTGAGCCAACACCCTGTCATCGGGAAGGCCCCCTCTGAAATCTTCCAACTTCTCGACCGGAATGTGCTCCTCAAACTCCGACAGACCTCTCCACATCCGCATGTTAGCTCCCGCCAAAATCAATTCTGCATTGGCCTGCCTTAGCTGTAAGGCCGAATTGGCAAAGATTTTCCTCCCTAGGGAGTCCAGGAGCTTGTCCTCCTTTCCCAAGACCTGAGTAGCCGTCGCGGAGGAGGATGCTGCAGGCCTGGATTGCAACGTAGCTGCAGCCACCACTGTGTAGGAGGGAGGCGGACAAGACGACAAGGCCACTTCTTCTGAAGAATGCAGCCTGTACCTCGCATCAATCTTTTTATTGACGAAAAGTCCCGAGTGTGGCTTTTCCCAAACTCTTCGGACCTCGGCCAGAACGTCCTTCTGCAAGAACAGGCCGGTACACTCCAAAGGAGACAAGGTGAACGCCCCAGAAAGCACGCCCTCCTGCGGAGCAGGTGCCTCGGGCACCGGCACATCTAAGAAACAAATAACCAGCACCCGGTCATGGAAAGCTCTGATAGAGCGGGGAAGGTCCTCGTTGTCCTGATCGCCTTGAGGGTCATCTGACAGGTCAGGATCCTGCTGAGCCGTGTCAGGCACTGCCTTGTCCACTGGGGACAATGGTGGCAAAGGCGGAAGCGCAGGGGGAGGCACCACGGGCAAGGGAGGCGCCGGCGCGACCACCGGAAGAACGGGTGGAGCTGGAGGCGCAGGTGGACATATCTCCTTGAAAAGCCCTTTGAAATATTTCCTCATGGGGTCGGTGCGCATAAGCGCTTGAAATTTACCGAAAAAGGCGTCCTCAGGAGATTGTTTCAGAACCTGAGGAGGCCTCTCATGAGGTGGACAAATCCAGGGACGTAACGGGGAAGGGTGCCACACTGGCCCCTCCGCCGACGTATCCACATAAATCAAGGGAGCCGCCCCCGCAGGCAACTAAACTTTGTGCGGAAGAGGCATCCGGCCGTTCCAATCATAAACCGGCCGGTAAGGATGCGCACAAGGGACCTTAGGTTCACCCAAAGGACCGAACCCTACACCAGGGGCCGATGGCGTAGTTGTAGGGGTAGTACCTAAAATGGCTGCCGTGGTCGTGGCGGGAATGGCTGCCATTTTGTCCTCATCTGAGGGGAACTGCGGCACGTGAGGAAGTGAGGCAGGGGTTCTTGTCGATGGGTCAGGGGTCTTAATTTTAGCTGTAACGTAAGGAACCTCGGCGGAGCCGGTACTATGAGGCCTGGAATGTTTCTGCGACATACCAACCGCCAACTGAGCCTTTGAAGGAAGGGCCTCGGCACTGCCTGTAAAAGAAGAAACTTTCTTCTTTGCCCCCTCAACAGATCTGGTATCACCACAAGAGCGGGAACGGTGAGCAACCGCTTTCACCGACAGGGCCTTGCCTGGCCCCTCAGAACTGTTGGTAGCCTTAGCCTCTGTACGAGGGACCTCAGACCTAGGCCCAGTCGAAGCCTTATCGGCACGGGCCTCGAACATCCGTTCGGTAACCGCAAGCCCAGCCAAGGCCTCGGGGCACACCCCGGTTTTGTTTTTGAGGGAATCCGAAAGAGCGGCCTCAGAGCAAGCTCCGGTACCCCACGACTCAGTAGAACTGGGTCTACAAACAGCCCCCACAGGAGGGGCCTCGGAGCGTACTCCGGTGAACACAGGCCCCTTACGGAGACCCTCAGAGAAAACTCTGGTAGAATTATTAGGCCGGATAGGCACCTCAGGGCGAACCCCGGTAACGGAGGGATCAACGCCCCTCCCGGCCCGAGAGGAACCCGGAAAGGTAGCCCCCGGCCGGGGTGCTCCGAAAAGTAAAGGATTTACTGGGCGTTTTTTCTTCTCGTCGATGAACGCCTGAAAATGACGAGGAGTTCGTCCGACCACCACCTCCCACCGCTCCAACCGACGTTGAAGTGCCCGGACCGAAAAGGAGTCACAGTAAAAACAGGAATCCCAACGGTGTTCCGGACCCAAACACTCTAAATAAAGAGGATGGGGATCCACCCTCGCGAAGCGACGGTGACACGAACAGTCTGGAAAATCTAGTTTAAAAGACAAAGACAGACTAGTAAACGAACGCTAGCGAGAGCCACAGAGGAAAACAGGGAAGAAAATCTTCCGAGGATGCAAGTGCGTCCGGCCCCGATCGTGCGGAGTAAGGGAATAGTTTCTTACCTGTAACTCCATTTCTCCAGCATTGGTATCTTTCATGGATTCACATGCTTAGAATATTCCCCGTCGTCAGGCTGAGAATCCCCGGTACATTATATAGACCCTTTCCCGTAGGAAAACTTTTTCGACGCTTATGCGTCCTATCCACCTCGTTTTGTATCATGCGTGCCCGCACCGTCAGGACGTCAAGATATAAATACAGGCCCCGCCCCCGCGCTCCCTCAGATTTCGGCCCCCAAAGTAGTGGGGGAACCGGTTTGCATGTTCAGGGGAGGCAGGTGGGCGCATGTGAATCCATGAAAGATACCAATGCTGGAGAAATGGAGTTACAGGTAAGAAACTATTCCCTTCTCCAGCATTGGATCTTTCATGGATTCACATGCTTAGAATAGATTACATAGCAGTACCACCCCAAAGAGGAGGCGTGCATGCAAACCCATATACTTTGTTCCAAAGCCTGTTCCCTATGATCATGTATACATCAGTAATCGTTAACATAGGAAAACGAACCACATACAGTCATAAATTCCATAGGATGCAACCCCTCAGCCGGGGCTTACCTTATTGGAATAGGTGTCGAAGCACCGCCTGTCCCATCCGGGTATCTTCGGCATGTTGCTGCGACAGGCAGTAATGGCGGGTAAAGGTGTGTGTGGCCGCCCAGGTAGCCGCCATGCAGATGTCCCCCAGAGGGACTCCGGCCCACAATGCCGTCGACGATGCCGCTGCTCTAGTTGAGTGAGCTCTTGGCCATCGTAGAAGAGGCTTCCCTGCCCTGGAATGGCAGTACGAAATGGTAGATGACACCCATCTCGACAGTCCTTGCTTCGAAATGGCTTTTCCTTTAGCACCCAAACCATAGGCCACGAACAGCTGTCTCGTTTCTCTGAACGGTTGCGTACGATGAAGATAAAACTTGAGAGCCCTTTTTACATCCAATGTGTGTAGCATGCGCTCCGCTCCCGAGCATGGCTCCGGAAAAAACGTAGGCAACACAATAGAGGAGTGTTTATGGAACACCGAAGGAGCTTTTGGTATGAACTGCGGGTTAGTGGCTAGGACTACCTTGTTCTTGAAAAATCGTAAGTATGGTGGGTCTACCATTAGAGCCTGGACTTCTGAAATACGTCGTGCTGAAGTGATGGCCACCAGGAAGGCCAATTTCCACGACAAAAACTTTAGAGACGATGATGACATTGGCTCAAAAGGAGGCTTCATAAGAGACGTTAAGACCAGATTGAGGCTCCACTCCGGCGGAAATTTCTTCTCTGGAGGAAAACTCCGAAAGAGGCCTTTAAGGAAGTGCTTAATCAGGCGGTCGCTGAACAATGGTGCCGAATGCCGTCGACGAGTAAACCTGGAAATGGCTGCTAGGTGTACTTTTATTGACGATACCGACAGGCCCTTTTGAGCTAAGAACAGCAAGTATGGAAGGAGCTGTTCCGGCTTAATCGATTGCGGGGCCAAACCTGGTTGATCCTCACACCATTGACAGAAACTCCTCCATTTGTACGCGTATGAGGCGTTTGTGGAAGGTGCTCTTGCCGCTTGCAGGATACGCCGACAGTCCTCCGGAATCGTTAGCCGACCAAATTCGGCGAAGTCAGGAGCCAGGCCGTCAACTTGAGGCTGTCCGGGTCGTGATGCCAAACGACACCCTCCTGTCGAGACAGAAGGTCGGGGGTTTTCTGGAATCTCATCGGTTCCGCCACCGCTAAGTGTAGTAGGTCTGAAAACCACACCTGTCTGGCCCAGTACGGGGCCACCAGAATTACCCGACATGGGTACCTGAGGATCCATTGCAACGTCCTCCGTACAAGGGGAAATGGAGGGAATGCATACAGGAATTTGTTCGTCCATGGGAAGGAGAACGCATCACCCAGTGAGCCCTGCTGAGGCCATCTGCTTGCGTACTGATGGCATTTCCTGTTGTTCTTCGTCGCAAACAAGTCTATGGAAGGGTGTCCCCATTTCTTGAATACTCGTTGTAGTTGTTGGTCGTTCAGCACCCATTCGTGAACTTCGTTCATTTCTCTGCTGAGGGCATCGGCTTCCACGTTTCTCACGCCTGGTAGGTGGAACGCTAAGATTTGCATGTTGTGTTGCAGGGCCCAATGCCAGATTTTCTGTGCCTCCGTCGATAGGGACCTGGAACGTGTCCCTCCTTGTTTCCTCAAGTAGAACATCGTAGTGGTGTTGTCCGTCATGACACGCCCCACCGAGTCCCTCAGTTGAGGAAGAAAAGATTTCAGAGCCCATCGCACTGCTCTCAGTTCTAGCAGGTTGATATGCAGGGAGGACTCCTGCAACGACCACTGGCCTTGTACCTGTAACGTATCCAGATGAGCTCCCCATCCGCTTAGCGATGCATCCATCACCACCGTCTTTTGGAACTCTGGTTCCAGTAGAGGCATTCCTTTTGTTAGATGAGTAGACACTCTCCACCAGCAGAGTGCTTGAACTAGTTGTTCGTCGACGACCAGTCTGTCGGACCAGCGACCTCGGCTCTGCGCCCAACGGTCCGTTAGAAATTCCTGGCAAGGTCTCATAAACAGACGGCAGTTGTTTATCAACGGAATGCAGGACGACATGGTCCCTAGCAGGGACATGTACTTGCGCACTGAAACCTTGGTACCGCCTCTCCATTCCGACGCCTTGCTTTGAAGTTTCTGAATTCTTTCGCTGGATGGTCTCACCAGGCTTGTGTGTGTATGAAACTCCGCTCCTAGAAAGACCAAGGTCCTCGAAGGCTCTACGGAGGACTTGTTGAAGTTTATTGCGAAGCCCAGTTCCTGTAAGAGGGACATTGTGGCCCTTAGACTGTCTCGTGTTTGTTCCTTGGACGAACCTCTGACCAGCCAGTCGTCTAGATATGGATAGACATGGTGACCATCCTTTCTT
This sequence comes from Ambystoma mexicanum, assembly GCF_040938575.1. Lineage (NCBI taxonomy): Eukaryota > Metazoa > Chordata > Amphibia > Caudata > Ambystomatidae > Ambystoma > Ambystoma mexicanum. The sequence continues at coordinate 19,678,737 of NC_090922.1, read as the reverse complement.
AAATGGGCCGCTATAGGGGCCAAGCACTTGGTGAACGTCCTGGGGGAGGACCTTGAACTGAAAATGCTTTCTCCCGACAACGAACCTTAAATATCTCCTGTGTCGTGGGCGTATTGGGATGTGAAAATAAGCATCTTGAAGGTCTAGTGATGATAGATAATCCATGGGTTGCACCGACCTGATAACCTCTTGGAGCTTTAGCATTTTGAATTTTAGGCTCTTTAGCCACTTGTTGAGTACTCTCAGGTCGAGAATGGGCCTCCATTTGCCGTTTGGCTTCTTGACAACGAAGAACCTGGAATAAACTCCTTGTCCTTCCTGTGCCACAGGAACTCTCTCTACCGCCCCTTTTCGCAACATAAGCACCGCCTCTTGTCGTAGGATTCGGAGGTGGGGCTGTGTCGAGAATAAAGGAGGAAGACGCGGAGGCTTGTCTTTGAATTGTAGCGCATGACCCATGCGATTCGTGTCTAGAACCCATCGATCTGCGGTGATGCATTTCCATCGGTCGAAGTGATGAGAGACTCGACCCCCCAGGACGTTCCGAAGGCCGTCATTGGTTGCTGGTTTGCTTGTTCTTCGTTGACGACGGACCCGAGCCTCGCCGCCTGGAGGCTTGATAGTCCCTGCTTCTACGTGCCGAATGGGACGCTCGTCTGAAGCCTTGTGAAGAGTACGAGGGCCTGTTAAATCCACGGTCCCTCGAGGCTCCAAAGCGGGAGTTTCCAGAAGCACCCCTGAAGGGGCGAAAAGAGCGAAAGTTTCTACCCGTCTGAAGGGCGCCGAGGGACCTAGCAGTATCCGTGTCTTCTTTCATCCCTTTCAACGCTTCATCAACCTTTTCGCCAAACAGGTGTTCCCCTTCACATGGCATGTCAAGGACCTTGTACTGGACTTCAGGACGGAAAGTAGTACATTTGAGCCACGCTTGTCGACGAAACACTACTCCATGGTTGATTTGTTTGAAGCCAGACTCTGCTAGGTCAACTGCGATATTAATAGCGTGGTTCGAGGCCTCTTCGCCATCCCGCACCAGTAACATAGCTGCTTTCCGGTGTTCGTCTGGCAGGTGTTCTAGGGTAGGGGCTAGTTTGTGCCACATTTCTCTATCATATCGTGACACGATCGCTAAGGAATTGGCTGCTCTTACTGTCGTCGCTACGACCGAGAGCACCTTTTTTCCAAAGGCGTCCTGCCTCCTAGCCTCGCTTTCCGGTGGCGTTGAACATTTTTGCTGTACCCTGGCCTTCCTAGCCGCTGCCGCCGACACAACCGAGTCAGACAGAGGCTGTGATGTTAGACATTTTGGAGTGGACTCCGGAGCTTTAAACTTTTTCTCGATCCGTCCCTTTATGGCTGGCTTCGAGAACGGATGGCGCATCGTCTTGAGACCTTCTTGCCACACGTGGTCCAGGATTGGGATGGCAAATACCGACTTTCTCCTTTGACCCATGTGGTCAAAAAGGAAACAGTCTTTCTTCTGCTCCTCAGGAATCAAGCCAAACTCGGAACAAGCTTTTCCCATCATTGCATGGAAGGCTCCCACATCATCCGGGGGAGATGGATGTGTCTGGCTCCTCGTAGAATCTAACTCTACATCCGAATTCCATGTTGGGTCCTTCGACGGTGACAGGGAGATGTCCGACCCCGAGTCACCCAGTATAGAGTCGGACTCCGACAACTCACCCTCCTCCTGAGCTCGAGGACGATCTTTTACCACCTGAGGAGCCGATGGGTGTTTCGTCGTCGAGCGAGCCCTACAAGTTTGCTCGTCGACGGAAGGTACAGAAAAAAGTGACGACGTCCCAGGTTGGGGGAACTGCGTATCCAGCCTTTGCAGGAGCTTCTGAAGAGTATTAAGCACATCCAGAGACAAAACCGTCTGGGGGGTCAGTAACGTGGATGATATAGGTACCATACCCCCGCTCGCACTCATCGTCGTCGTCGCCGACGTGGAAGGCCGTAAGCCTAAATCCGATGGCTGCAGAACCGTGTCACCTTCTCCTTCCGCCGAGCAGGCCGTGTCTGGCTGCAGTAAGACCTCAGGGGGGATCGGGTCATAGACCTCTGGCAGCCAAGCCATAGACTGAGTCTCCGTCGACGAAGGAATCCCAACCGCTGCTGCCTGAACGGTAATGGGCATCGTCAATGACACCGAGGTCGACGAGCACGTCGTCGAGCCCTTAGACTTCGTCGTCGATTTCGATGCCGACTTCCCGGCTGAAGCATCTCGACTCATGGAAGACCTGGGACGGTCCACTGAGGAGGATTTCGACAGCGCTAGCCTCTCCGTCTTAGATGATGAGGAGGAGGCGGGCTTTTTATGTGATGAGGAAGATCCAGCATGTTTTCCCTTATGCTTGTCCTCAGTGCGAATTTCCGCTGGCCGTACCTTTTTCGAAGGAGGCTCCGACTTGCTCCTGGAGGCCGTGGAGCCAACTTCCGAAGCCGGGTAGGCACCCGCTCCGTCATTAAGCCAGTCGACCAGTCTTCTTTTACGGTCCTTAAGGGTTTTTTGGGAGAAACCCTGGCATATCTCACATGTATCCGCCGTGTGGTGCGGGTGGAGACAGTAGATGCAGTCCATGTGGCCGTCTCCTTCATAAACTTTTTTGAGGCCACATGTTGCACACGGGCGAAATAACGCTTTTCCAGACATAATTCTCCAGAATTTGAACTTCGCCGAAGCGAAATAGAAAAAACAACCTAGTTTTCACTAGTAGTAACACGAGGATCCCACTACTTTGAAAGACGGTTGAAATCTGAGGGAGCGCGGGGGCGGGGCCTGTATTTATATCATGACGTCCTGACGGTGCGGGCACGCATGATACAAAACGAGGTGGATAGGACGCATAAGCGTCGAAAAAGTTTTCCTACGGGAAAGGGTCTATATAATGTACCGGGGATTCCCAGCCTGACGACGGGGAATATTCTAAGCATGTGAATCCATGAAAGATCCAATGCTGGAGAAAGGACTGATGGGCGATGCGCGGGGCAGAGCCAAGGTGGGCGGGGTTACGGCCACGTGCAGGGCCCCGCGCAGGAAAGAGAAGAGGGACACATTTTTTAAAAAAATGTGGATGCTTTTTGCAAAGTTCTCCGGTCCCGTCCCACAGGACGGAGAGATGTCCCACAAGTGTGGCGGAAAGGGGACGGGACGTAGGAGTACATACACTTCTCATCTGGTTTGCTATACTTGTAATGGCTCACAACACACAGCTCATATGGGCTCTTACACCCGTAATGGCATACAGTGTTGATAAAGCATCTGCATTCAAGCATGGGCTGCATCTGGTCAGACAAACCTCTAACTCTATAATTCCCAGCCTAAAAGGAGCACCCAATAGTAAAGCTGCACTACAATTTCAAATAGAAAATGCATTTTCAGCTTCTTGGATATCTATTTGTGCTATGTTAAAAGACAAACAGAAAAACAGGAGAGGAAGAGAAACTCTGAACCTAAGCAATACAGTAGAACAAAGGTGTGGCAGGGGCGAAGATACAGAGAACATACTAGACGATCCAAAACAGGAATTCGAGCAATGGGAAGAGAGCAATGAGCTACATGATAGGGCAACAAAGTAAGAAGAGAAACCGTTAATAGGACAAACACAATATTAGTGAGGGATAGAAGCAGAGCAAAAGAGACATTTAGAGACGGTCAAATAAAATACAGAACAGCAGCAGGTGGGGAGAGATGGAAATAAAAAAGGAAGAGTAGAGAAGGGCAGGCCAATATGATAAGAGACAGTGCAAGAAAGAATCAAAAGGAGTAGCAACCACAACCGAGAAAATGACCAAGCAGATATAGCCAGAGTAATGTCCTGAGAGAGGAAGAGGAGTTATATCAACCTATACGACGAGATATAGGAGGGAAACAGCAACAATAGAAAGCAGAGATGGGACAGGCAGAGTGACAGACAAACAGACCGCAAAACATGGCATCGCAACACTTTAGGGTGAGAGGCAGGGGAAACAGAGTAGCAAAGGGAAGGAAAGATGGAGCAAACACATAGGAGTGGCTGTCAAGCAGGTAGTGCCATGCAGCATCAGTGAGGGACTTGATTTATGAATTACCCGATGTAACTAGCTGGCATCTGTAGTAGCTCTTAAACAGAGTTTGTGCCCAAGTATCATGAAGATGGCGCTGGGCAGTGTGCATTTACAAGGTTCTTTTGTGAGGAAAATGTTTTCCACAGGTGCTATACATTTTTAGAACCACTTTGAAACACAGCTGTTTCGTCACTAATGTTTTCTAACAAAGTTACAATTTTACGCACAAATTGTATAGTTGTCACACATTTTACTCTTGCGAAGGAGGGAACTCATTTTTACTCTAGAATGTAGATTTACTCGCCAATTCTAAAACTTGAGAGTAAAAAACTCACTTCAAAATCCTATCTGGAAAGGTGGTTCCTGTAACACGCGCACCTACTAAATTTGGGCCTACTACACATAACAGGTAGACATACAACACATACTCGAACGGGCAACTAGGACACATGCACGTAGGACACATGCAACCTCAACACACAATGCTATAATATGCGCTCCTACAACACATAAGACACTCTTATGACATTGCCTTACAATACAGAAACCTATGACACATACTTACACCATGCGCTGTTATGCAACATGCTCTTATGCCAAACACTTACATTACAAACTCTTGAAACATCAGCTAGTATTACAACACTCAGAATGAACAATCATGTAAATATTTAAAATGTACCCCAACTTAAATTGAGTAAATAATGCAAACTGTAAATACCAACAAAAGCAGCACAAATGTAATGCACATTAAAAACATGAATAAAAGCAGTTTAACATTTGTATTCCAAACAAATATTCACACATTACATTACTGTGACTCTAAAGCATTCTAGAGCAAAGATAAAACATTGCAAAACAAAAACAGGGTGGGTTAAGGTTACCATGATATTGGATTTAAATGTACTTTTTTAAATATTATTAAAGTTTGTGTTACCTTAATTTTTTCTGAAGGTTAAACCAACAAAAACCTGGTCTACAAACATAAGTCATTTGTATAAAATAAAGGGTTTCTAATATATATTATGCCTTTGTGCTAGCGCAATGCATACTTAAGGTTAAGACAAATATGGCGTTTCAGAAAGCGACTTCTCCAACTTTTCATCGCTTGCATGAAACATTCTGAAAATATTCCAGAGTACTATTTGGAGGCAGCTGCTTGTGCATGGAAAATATCACAAGATTCTACATGTACGGCTTCATAATTTAATAAATGTTTGCTCTGATCACATTTTGAACCGCTTTTAAGGTGGAGTTTCCCATAGAAGAAAAAAAGCCTTTTGGGCAAAACATTTTGAAATTGGCCACTTAGATTTTCCTCATTTTTGGCAGACGCCTAGATTTTAGCTGAAATTGGTGCAGTGAAAAAAATCTTTCAACAATCTACTATGCCAATTGTGAGATCTTAACAATTGAACATATATCTATATAGGGTGAATGCATGTGTTTAACGTAAATACAAATATTAAATGTCTTAAAACATATGCCAACCATACACTCAACAACCATGCCACCCATACACACAGCAGCTATAACCACACCCACCATACACTCACCCCCACTGCATTCACATTCTAATATACACTGAAGCTCAAAAATACATAATTCCAACTACGATATGCAGCATACACTCAACCTATTATCGTAATATCATACACTCACTGCATAACGCAACCCATTATCTAACATCAACACGTACTGCATCAACACACACCAACTCCTCAAACTCACCCCATTACGTTCATGCATATGATACTCACCCTATAACATCTACACCCATCATGACCACACACAACATATGCAATAAACCTCACTGCATACGTATTAAAAGCTATCACAGAGAATGCTCACTCATCCCCACTGCATACGCTTCCAAACATGCACTCAAGAAAATAAATACATAATTCCAGCAACAATATTCAGCTAACATTAGTATAACCACACGCAGCATGCACACCAACCCACACAGCATACACATTCCAACTTGCACTCAAGCAAGAAAAGAAAATTCCAGGAACAATATTCAACCAACATTACAATAAACACACACAGCATATGTTCTTATCCCCAATGCATATGCATCACAAAATACCCTTAACGCAAGGAAAGACATAATTTATTAACAAAAAACCATACGCTATAGAAATAACTAATGCAGCACACTACTGTAAAACGTAACTTAGGCTTTCAAGAATATTACCTAAACAAAGACACATGCCCTCATTTGTAAAATGTACTCGATCCACCCGAAAACACTGACAAAGACATTGGGCACATGTATACTGTAATAAAGTTGCACCTATACTTACTCACTTGACTGGACAAACGCTGCAACACTACGAATAAGCATGCATGACTAATACTAAATGCACTTTAATTACGGACGTATACGAATATCTTTGTGAAAAATAATTCACAACTTAATATTGACAAGTACACAACACATACACAACTCTTGCTTATACATTTAACTGGTGTTACATTTTGAAAAAACTGCAAAGAACTTTCTTGCCAAAAAAACAAAAACCACTTGTTTACAAACGGCATGTGTAAATAATTACCAACGTGCATGACCAATCAACATATAGAAACACACAACCAAACTTACAGTACAAACAACGCAATTGTCGTTTGTGCTTTAGACAACACCCAAAACGTGCAACTTATTCAAACACGCATATGAAAAACCTCAATTGAAGGCAGTGATCAGTGCGGCTGGAAAGTAAATATCCCTTACAAACTTATATACATTTTAAATAATATTGTTAAACTTGTAATTTTGAAATTTTACACCTTAAAATTATGTATTACACATTTAATTGCAGTAGATTTCAAAATGTCAACATCTCCTTTAGAGCCTTCAACAGAGACAGGTTAGTACAATATTTATGTAAATCACCTTTTCCCAGTCAATGCAACAATGGTTTAAATGTGAACATCGTAATTAATATAACCTACACAATATGTTACTAATTTTATAATGCAATATACAAAAATAAACTATAAATACGAGGGGCTACCCGGGAGCACATAACTGACAGCAGCTAGCCGCTTCAGCCCCCAACCCCGGGACCGAAAAGAGAGTTTGAGCTCCTGCCACCCCGAGTAGCCGAAGGTCAGGAGCACCCCTGTCCAAATCTTGAGGCAATTGGACGCCGGATGGCTGTCTTAGCCGAGCCGGCACACCAAGAAGAAACGGAGCCTGCAGACGAACGCTGAGCTAGGGAGAGCAGCGCAGTCTAGCCTTCCAGCAAAACAGGGTAAGAAGGCCCGATCTGGAGACGGCGACCTTGGGGTTCGCTCCCCCAGCCCCTGGGTGAACGGCGAGCGGGGTGCGTGCCCCCCACCATCACCCCCTGGAATCAGGACGAAAAGCTGATTTGGGACAAAGAGGCCCTGCTGGGTCCCTGGAGAGTGGAGAGTGCGGGTGGACAGAACGGAGGACCACCTGCAGCGGTCTTCCTGGCTGGGAGAGTGCAGTCTACCCACCCTGCAGGTGGAGAATATTGGAGCACTAGAGCACCCTAGTGAAGAGGTGGCAGGAGGCCACGTCGCATGAAGAAAGGAGCTGGAGAGAACCTTTGGTGGGGAAGACCAGGGAGAGGCCTACAGTGCACCCAGCAAACCAAAGGGAAACAACCTGGGGAGAAAGACACGGATGAAGGGACCACCACGAGTTCATAGGAGGAGGTGCAGACCAGACAAGGAGTGAAGCCAGGGGGGAGCGTCAGCACCGACAGCATGAGGAAGGAGTGGGGAGGTGTGGGGTCCCCGGGTTCGCCCAAGGGCTTGTGCCTGCCTCGCTGGTCCCGGTCCCCCCCCATGAGCTTCTCAAAGCAACCGATCTGATGCTCCTGCAGAGATGACAGAGACACCCCCCCTCACCTGTGGTAAGAACGGTGGAGGAGCAAACAACACCTGGGAGCCCCCCCCCCAGATGGGAGAGTGATTCCAAGGCCCAGACATAGTGGCAAAGGCAAAGAGGTGAGGGCCCCCTTCGGGAGGTGGAGGGACGTATGCCTGCTGCATTGCATATGCCGGGGCCCAGCCACGGTCCATTACTTGTAGAGTGGAAGAGGCAGAGGTGCCTGAGGTGACGTTGAGAGGCGCCGAGTGGCGAGCTACAAAGACCCAAACTCGGGATTCCCCCCCAGGAAGGCAATAGCGATAGAGTGGGGCAGGTGAAGGGGCGAAGGGAGGTGTGGGCCCCTGAGATCGATCAGGGATGTGTGCCAGTCTCCCTGCGCCACGAGGCAGTATACCTCCCAGAAGGTGCATGGGACAAGGCTGAGGGGGCCCCTGGTGTCCTGAACGCTCAAGTCAATCTGCCCAAGAGTACACAGCCCCAGGAACAGGTCCCAGAACAGCACTGATCGTCTGGTTGGTCACAGAGATCCTCTGGGGGCCCCCCCAAGGAGCAGGCCTGGGAGTAATACATGTCCTGGAGAACAGCACTACAGAAGTTTCAATTCAAGACCCCGGGGCAGCAGTTGACAAGGTCCAAACAGTGACAATGGAGGACGACCAAGTTTCAACAAAGAAAGACATTGCGGCACTCATGGTAGAAATAAGAAGCATTAGCTCAGTGCTGGGCAAAAACGCCACAAAAGAGAGCAAAAGATCGACAGGTTTGAAGACAGGGTCCAAGCCCTGGAGGGAAATCATGCTCGACACCCTAGAAACACAGATAGACATGCAACTCTCTCAACTTAAAAGAAGGGAAATGGAAGCCAAGTTGAAGATGGAGGACTTCGAAAACAGGGAGCAGAGAAATTATCTTTGCTTTCCAGAAAGGGAGGGAGAGTCAGAAAGCAACATCAAATGTGCCATCTCGGAAGATCCTTTGGATCAGACGCAATCGATGAGCCCACGAAAGACCAAGCACATGAGCTGGGGGAAGTCCCGGAGGCCCACGGACAGTCCAGGCACGATTCAACTATTGCGCAAAAAAACGAAGATAAAAGAAAGGGCAAGGAAGGTTGAGCCTCATCGACTACAGAACATCCAGGATCACAATCTACCAGGATCTATCAGCTTTTACGCTAGCAAGAAGGAGGCAATGCAGCCCCCTTACCAAATGGCTTACCGAGAAGGGGGTCCGGTACCAGTGGGGCTTCCCGTTCTCAATCTTCTTTGAGCATGAAGGTTACTCATATAGACTAGTCACGGAAGATAACATTCAAAGAGTGACCACCGAACTCCTGGGATCCCCCAACCCCGCAGGCCGAGCACTCGGAGGACACAAGGGATGAGGGAAAGTGTCGGGTCGCTGGGCGAAACAGGATGAGAGTCCCCAAGTCATGAAAACCAAATACCCCCCCAGGGGGTTGGTGGGGGATGGAACTGCTGAAAGATGGATATTGTGGTCGAAGAGGGAGCAGGGGGGTGTACAGAGCTTAAGAGGACATATATAAAAGACAGCGGGTACCCCTGTGGGGCGGGGCGCAAGGGTAAGGAAGGAAAGAGGAATCAGGAGATGCTATGGGGGGGAGGAGAGCTCAAGAAAGCAAAGGCTTTAGAGCTGGTCCGAGGGGAGGGAGGACCATTGGTGATACGACCTGGTCGTGCACATGGCAGCAAGGTGGGATCAGATGTCAAAGAGGGGAGGGGGGAGAAGGGGGAAAGGGAAGTTCTCCGTTTACAAGTTCTCAACAGTTTGGAGTTGTAGGCTTTAAATGGTTCAAATTGGTGACACGAGCCACAGTGGGGAACACAGCTCGGGAGGAGGGTTTCGTTAGCGGGAGGAAGCGGATTGAGAATGAGACAGATGGGCGATGGGCTCTATAGGAGAAATGGTCCTCAGCTCCCTCAATGTTAGGGGTCTCAAAACGACAGGTAAGAGATCATTAGTTCTGCGAGAATTCAACAGGGCGAAACTAGACTGGATGTGCCTCCAGGAGAGACACTGGCAGAAGGGTAGGGAACTATCCCAAGCTCATAAATGAGCTAAACATTTAGGAACATTTTTGAAGTAAATTTCAATTCATACATTCAATTATGATTGCTGGCATACAAGCATATTGCAATGATAGATCTCAAAGATGAGGATATTTCTTCAAAGGTATTTTTATTGTTCAAAAGTTCATAGAAGACCCAACGCGTTTCAGGATAAACATGGTATCGGCCCTGTTGGGCTTTCAGGCAGAGGGGGAGCTTTCAGATCAGCATGGGGGCTTCATATTTGTGAAGGGGAAACTTAATAGCTCTCTGATCACGGTTGGAATGGTGCATGCCCCGAACATGGGCCAAGAAGAGTTCTGGGAGGGTGTGGGGGACAGGCTGATCCAGTTTGTGGAGGGTGAACCGGTGGTGGGAGGGGATTTTAACATGGTCCTAGGCCCCCTGAGGGACCGAAAGAGGTTGGGCAAAGAGCGCAGGTCCTGCCCCACCGATGGGAACTCTGACCGATTTATATGGGTTAATGAGGTCCTGGGCCTGGTCGATTCCCTTCCTTCGACAGCTGAAGGTGAGAGGCTGTTCACCCAATACTCTGCTGTGCCTAATTCCTACTTGCGGATAGACTTAATTTTGGTCGAGGGACACCTGAGAGCCTAGGTAGTGGAAGGGACAGTTGTTCCTGAAGGGTGCAGGAGATGCAAGGGATTTCCTGTTAAGGAACACAGTGGTGACTCAAGGGCGGCTCATGACAATTGAGGAATACTTTGTGTATAATGATACCTGGGAAGTTACGGTCCAATCCCTTTGTGAAGGCTTTAAGGCAACGATAAAGGGAGTCCTCATAAGGATAGGGCCCCAGGAAACAGGGAAACTGGAACACGCACTGTGCCAGAAAATAGCTGAATTTCAGCCTGGGGGAGTCCCGCTCTCCCGAGACGGGGGAGAATAGACATCCGGCATTATAGGATACATCTAAACGCCATCCTAGTCCAGGACACTGAGAAAAAACTCCTATCCCTGAAGCAAAAATACTGTGAGAAAGGAGAAAAGGCGGATAAGATCCTGGCCTGGGGAGGGTAGCTTGGCCTACGAGTAACAGGGAATTGGAGGTGAATTTGCAGCATACTATAAGGACCTCTATTCCTCGGAGTGGAGGGGAGACTAGGAAAGCTTGGAAGCTTGAAAATCTAGATAGGCCCATAACAGTAGAGGAAATGCAACTGGCTATCAAGGGTATGAAAGCAGGGACCGCGCCCGGGGAGGATGGCTTCTCAATGAAATTTGACATGCTGTTCAGGTCCGCTCTGGCCCCTTACCTGGTTAGTGTTTTTAATACTTGCCTGGAGGAAGAGGCACTCCCACCTACAATGCTAATGGCCACAATAGTGGCTATCCCCAAAGAAGGGAAGGAGCCAACCATCTGCTCATCATATAGACCCATTTCACTCCTGAATAACGATGTTAAAATTCTGGCTAAGATCCTGGGAGCAAGGCTGGAAGGATTGCTGCCTACACTGGTGCATGGTGACCAGGTGGGCTTTGCAAGTGGGAGACAGGGGGCAGATAATATAAGGAAGACTTTAAATTTGATGCATAGTACCCAGATCAAGGAGCAGAAGACCTACCTAGTTTCGCTGGACTCGGAAAAGGCGTTTGATAGGGTGGAGTGGCCCTTCATGAAGAAGGTCCTGGGTAAAACAGGGTTAGGGGCGAACTTTCTGGGGTGGGTGGCAGCGCTTTACAATGGCCCCAAAGCAAGGGTTCTTATTAATGGGGGGCTATCCGAGGTATTCAACCTAACATGGGGTTAGGCAGGGCAGGGCAGTCCCCTCTCACCATTGATCTATGCTCTGACCATGGAACTGCTGGTGATAGCAATACAGGGGAACAAGCTGAAGGGGCATCCACGGGGGAGGGGGGGTGTTTGAGTTTAAACACTCACTCTTCACAGACGATATAGTGGCCTATATCACAGAAATGGAGATATCATCCCCAGCCTAATAGAACCAATAGCATCTGGGAATCCAGGTCATGGGAAACCTAGGATAATTGGTCAAGGCAAACTATGACCAACATCTGGCCAAGCTAAAATTGGACTTTAAGAGATGGACCCCATTAACTTTAACGTGGTATGGGAGAATTATCTCCATAAAAATAAATGTCCTCCCCCGCTTGCTATATGTCTTTGCCGTCGTCCCATGCCAGCTCACGGAAAGGTTCTTTGGGGAACTGGGGGCAGAGGTTCGTAGATTCATCTGGCAGAATATAAAACCCAGGGTAAAAATGGAGACATTGACACTTCCAAGGGAGGAAGGAGGACTGGGATTCCCTAATTTTAGGTTATACCACAGGGCGGCTGAGGTTTATGCTGGAGCATATGAGAGAGGAAGCAAGGACCTAATGGACGTACCTGGAGGATCTGGTAGCCAACCCCCTTAAGGTTAGAGATCATCTCTGGGCCCGCCCCAGAACTATCCCCAGAAGGATGAAAGCCCACCCAACCCTGAGTGTGCTGTGGTCCAACTGGAAGGACAATGTAGCCCACCGAGAATTGTCGACATGGCCCTCACCGTTGTCCTCGGTGTGGGGTCCTCCTTTCAATCTAGCCAGCAGGAACTTGAGGCATGGGCAGGAGTGGTCCGACGCAAGACTGAAAAGGGTGGGTCAGTTGTTCAAGAAGGGGGAATTCCTGGGGTTGGAAGAGGCCAGAGAGGTTCTGTGGAGTCACAGGATCTCAGTTTTTGAATACATAAGAATCAAAGGCATTATAACCGACCCCAAGTGGGGAAAATCCCTTAGAAGGGAACTAACACCTTTTGAGAAGGCCTTAGACACGACCCCCCCACAAGAAAAGGTATCCTGTCTAGGCTGTTATAAGACTATCAACATCACGAAGCGGACAGGGAGAAAGGCGTTCCAGAGATACTCGGAGGACCATGTAGGGGGCGATATCAGAGCAGAAGAGTGGGCGAAGATGAATAAAGTGATCTTCCAGGGAGACCTATTTACATCTGCAATGGAACAAAACTAAAATGCTGATGGGTTGGCACAGGGACTCACAGAGACTATCCAAGATGTTCCTGGGGACATCCCTGTTATGCCCAAGGGGATATGGCCAGGTGGGGACCCTCGCCCAAATGTGATGGCGCTGCCCAAAGATACAGGTATACTGGCATGAGGTGCTAAGCTGGATAAGGGATATTACAGGGGTTAAACTGGGGTTGGACCCTCTACAAATACCGATGGGGCTCCCCGCAAGAGACAGAAATGAAGATAGACTCCCCAGAATGTGGGAAGCAATGTTGTGGTTGGGACGCCTCGCTGTGGCCCAGGGATGGAAAAGCGATAAATTGCCTGCGAAGTCGGTATGGGAAAGAAAGGTGCAGGACATGGAGGACAGGTGCTGTAGTGCACAATAGGATGGGGTCATTCGGCGAAGAATGGGGAGCGTTCCTCTGTAGAGGAGAAACTGAGGGGGGCTGTCCCCCCAAGTCCAGGGAACATATAACAAATGCAGAACAGAGACCATGGATTGGATCAGGGAGCCAAGCAGATGCGACTATTTAATATGATCCGCCGACCACAGCCGAGACATTTCCGTGTGGGTTGTGAGTTAACCACTAACATTTCAGTAAAAAACATTGAGAAAAGATGGAACCATCAGAGTTCAGGGGAAGAGGGAGTGGAGGGTGGGAGTTGTTCATCGGGTTTTGTTCTAAATGTTGACTTACTCAGTGGTCCCTCTTGGGACGAGGAGATGGAGGAGAAGGGGGAAAGGGGATGCCATTGGTTGGTTTATTGATTAATAGTTTTTACTGTATGTATGCCTTTCTATGTTTCAAAAATGCAAATAAAGTAAAATAAAAACTATAAATACAACTTTAAACAGTACCGTACTATTAATTTTGACGAGTCAATACGCTTCATGTGTTGCATAGCTTCAAAACGGGGGTACGCAAAATTCAGTTATGTTTGTAATGTTAAATAAAAATGTATACAAATGTAACCACTAGCGTACTGTTATTAGCACCATACACAGAATATCAATACAAATGTACTGTCATGAATCCTGCAGTCTCATCACTGATTCCCCGGTGGTGGACTACCCCCTCCCATGGCCAGGGAAAGGTAGCCGCTATCCGATCTGACCCTTGGCATAGTGTCAGGAGGAAGGATCATGGGGGAGAGCATGAGTACCAGGGGGAGTGATGAATCCCACAGGCGAGACGCAGTATTCTCCCCCTTTCTGTGAGGAGGAAACCCTAATTTCAGAGTCTTTGATGGCATTGTGTTGTACAAAATCTGATATTTATGGCAATTGTATTTAATACAACTGTTCAACAACATGACTTAAAATCAGTTGAAACATCCTGGGACTCCAAGTCCCAGAAAGCCTCAGGTACTGTGAAAAGGAAGAGGAGCAAGTGGAAGAAATGTGACACTAAGAGTAATGCGCAGTCTAGTTGTCACAAACCTATTCAGCTGCGCAGGACCTTTAGATCCCCAGATCACCTGTAGCAATGGGAACGAAGGAGAGAGAAGGAAGGCTTCAGAGCGTGTGGAGCAGAAAGTGAGACCGGTGGCAGAGGAAATTCTACGAAGAGCCGTGGGGAGAATGACAGTGGTCTGCCGGCAGCAGATTGGTGGCGTTTGGGACCAGAGAAGAGGAACTCCAGGGAAGAGAAAAACGGTGTGCAGCAGGGCTGTCAGAGGAGACGCAATCCTGCAGTGCGGCACGGGTTTGGTGCCAACCTAATGAGACTCTGCCCAGAAGGGGAAGCTGGCCTAGTCACCCTAGAAGCGTACGGAGCCCCGGGACTGGCATATATATTAAAAGAAAGTTTGGAAAGCATTTTCAAATGCCAGCCAAATAGAACTGAAAAGAAAAGGCGAACACAGTGCAATTCTCCAGACATAAAAGGTCAGTTGAGGGAAACCTGGAACCAGCATTGCCATAAACCAAGAGAGATTGAGAGAAAGGTTGACAGAGCTTGAACAAACCCTCATATATGGGATGTCAGTATGGGGAGCTTGGCACAGTAACAACTGAAGTCAACAAAGTTATGATATTGAAGAAGTACAATTGTGTGATACTTAAGAGAAATGTGAATGTTGCCGAGAGACCTGATAAATATTGCAGAGAGACCTGATAGAGTATCAGGTGGTGAATCTTTTTGGAACAAGATACCTGGCAGGCTAGTTCACCAGGGGATCAACGTGAGCCAAAAAGGGAGATATTCCTGGCAGGAGAGTAAACCAGAATATCAAGAGTTTTCAGTTGATAAGTTTCCTGGCATGAATGTACTGGGAAACTCACTTTGAGCTGGTGTGTTAAAGAGAGACTTGTTCATATTAAGTTGTGGTTTCAATTGAACATTTTGTCAACCAGAAAATGTGAAAAGACTTGCCTTTTGTCATACTTAAATCACTATTGCAGAAGAGACATTTATTTGCCCATTCTGAAAAGTAGGAAAAACATTCCTTTACCATATTTCAAACAATGTCGTGGAACAGACATTTTGTTTTGCTATTCTGAAAGACTAGGATATACTTCCTCGGTCTTATTCCGCCCAGTGTTGTGGAAGGAACATCTGCTTTGCCATCCTGAGGAAAGGATCAGCTCAGTGGCCCCCGGTTAAAGAGCGTATCACATTCAAAATCCTCACTCTCACACGTAAATGCCTCACTCCCTCTGCGTCATCATACCTATCTGAGACTATCACCAAATCCTCCTCCACATGGCCCACGAGGACACAATACACCAACCAACTACACATCCCACGAATCAATAGAGCCAAAGCCGGTGGCCTAGGTTTCCCATATATTGCTGCCAAATCCTGGAACGCAATACCCACAGACATCAGAGCAGTAAACTCACTCCCTGCCTTTAGAAGAAAACTCAACCTCACTCTTTGCCATGTAAAATTTAACTATCATTGTAAATTCTCTGTAAATTCCCTGTACAATATCTCTTGCCTGTAATCTTATGTATGCTTATTTATATGTAACTAAGCTATGTATGTAACAAGCGCCACGATGCCCCAGGGCTGTTGCGCACTTTACAAATCTGAATAAATAAATACATTTAAAAAAAATAATAATAATAATAATAATAATAATGATTAGGTAAAAGACATTTGTTTTGCCTTCAAGAGGATGGTCTTGACACAATACATTGTGAACAGTTTTCCAGAAACAATCCAGGGGAAGGGACCAACCTCTGGACACAAGGATTGTTTTAGTTGCAGTTATATGTTTGAGTTTTTGCACATTTCTCTTGAAACATTTACCTTGCACTTTTTGCTTGTATATGTTAGTGTGAGGGTCAGATTGAGTTTGGACACAAGGTCAGTCTGCTTTAGTTTTAGTTTCATAGGAAGGGATAGACACGCAAGGATAGGGAAAGTAAGGCCTTTATCCAAACCGCTTTCTGTTAATTTAATTACTAATGTTGAGAAACGTTACCTCTTTGTGTTCACCTCTCATTTCTGACCCCTCACAGTACACACTATCTTACTATTAATAGCACTATATGGAAAGGGGAAACACGAATGTAGGCACTAGTGTACTATAAAAAGTACACAGAAAATGTGAATAATAATGTAAGCAGTAGCATCACATTTTCTTATAATCATAACATACAGCTGTATAAAATAAAGAGTCAAACAGTTATATTTTAACAGGTTTTCTTTTGCATAGGTGAAACATTAAGAGTAAATATAAATAACAAAACCACTAGAGTACTGTTAATAGCACTATATTTAAATTTTCAAATGAAAAGTAGGCACTAACATTATAAATAGTACTAGTCAGAAAATGTTAATATACATGTAAGCAGTAACATGTAATGTCCTTACAATTATAATGTACAGGTGTGTGTACAGTAAACAGTTGGATGAGTCAAATTCAGTTAGATTAGTAATGCTAGCTAGAAACCGAGATGTATCCACTACCGTACTGTTAATAGCACCATAAAGAAAATGCTAATATGACTAGACACTAGCGTACTAAACATAACAGTATATACAAAACATGAAAACAAATGTAGTAGTTTGTCATGTGAAGACAAATTACTTACCCCTACTAATAGGCGTTCTACTGGATGTTCTTCCCACAGATTCCTCATCTTTGATAGACTCGCATAGCAGTTTTGTAGATGGAGGTGGGACAAATGGAATTTTTTTGGTATAATGTTCTGATTATACATGGATATTGTGCAGAAACGCTCTTTCAAATAGAACATCCTGGCCCAACAGTGCCCCAGCAGTAATGCTTGGAGAAAGTTGTTGGGACCAAGTTGAAGCATTACAAATGTCCTGGAATGATGCATCTTTTTGAAGACCCAACGTGGTTGCCACTTCTATGGTGAAATGGGTTTTGAGGTTTTCAGGGACAAGTTTCCCAGCAATGGACTAGCACTCCGAAATGCAAAGGATGATCCAAGGCAATAAAGTTGGTTTGGTCACATGTTGGTCATCTTGCCAGACATTTGCCATCCTAGAAATGTAGAGGCTAAGATCCCTTTTCGGGTCAAGCCTGTGTAACCTCTAATCCTTAGAAGGGTGAGGAGGTGGATAAAAGGCTGGTAGGATTATTTTTTGTGTCAGATGGAATTCAGACACTACCTTGGAAAGAAAGGAGGGACGAACCTTAAAAACTACCTGCTCCTTAGAGAATATTGTAAAAGGAGGTTTACATGACAAAGCTTTTAGCTCACTTACTTTGCAAGCAGAAGTGATGGCCCCCAAAAAGATGGTCTTCAGGATTAATAACCCAAGGGCTAACGAATGGAGAGGTTCAAATGGAGCTCCCATCAAAAAAGCTATTACCAGGTTAAAATCCCAGGAATGAACCAGAAAAGGCACCAGTGAGAAAAGTATTTCAGTCCTTTGAGGAATTCAATGACAATTTGCATCTTAAAGTAAGAGCCTTGCTTTGGTGTATGTTTAAAAAACACATAACACCGGCAAGTATCTCTTGATGGTAGCTACCTGCAGCCCCTGATGGGCTAGGTGCGACAAAAAAGAAAGCACTGCAGAGGTATTGCAAGTGAAAGGATCAATTTCTTTAGCTCTACACCAGCTGCAAAACTTGTTCCAACAGCAGTGGTATAGTGCTTTTGTCGCTGGTCTTCTGTCCAAAAGCAACACCTCCATAACGTCTTCCGGGAGGTCCCAAAATGTCTGTCTTCACCTCCTAAACCGGCGTGATGGTTCGGATTTCTGAAAGAAGACAGCCTCCCTCTTGTGAGAGTATGCAAACTCTCAAGAGAAGACTGAATGGAGGGCAGATGGACATGTCTAGAAGGTCCAAGTACCACATCCTCAACCACCTGATGACCTGAAGAATATCAGGGGCAGGTGGAAATGCATACAGGGGTGGAGATTCCCAGTCCACTACAAACGTGTCCCCCAGTGCTTGCTTCTCAATCTCTCAAGGAAATTCCCTGGAGCAGACCAGGTTGCACTTCCTGTTGATACTGGGTGCAAGCTGATCTACTTGAGGGATTCCCCAAAGGGCAAAGATCTCTAGGACTTCCTGAGCCAACTCCCACTCATGGGAGACTGTGCCTGCTCAGAGCGTCCGCCGTTGTGAGCTCTTCTCCAGTTAGAGGAACAGTCGATAGAGATTCTGTTTTGTAGTGTCCAAAACCAGAGCTACATTGCCTCCATGCACAGTAGTGACGCTACACCTCACTTGTTCTGGTAATGGATGGCCACTGTTGACAGTCATTATCAGGATGTTCTTCCCCTGTATGGAAGGCAAAAAGGGCAGTCTGATTGCCCTCAGCTCTAACAGGTTTATGTGTAGTTTCGATTCTGATGGGGACCAAAGTATGCTGATCATGTGATTGCTCATGTGAGCTCCCCATACCGTGAGGGAAGAATCTGTGACTACCGTTCTCTCCGGCCAGGGTTGCAAAAGAAAGTTCCCCCATCACATTCTCCTCACAAGCCCACCACAAGAGATCCTGAGGGAGCTTGCTCAGGGCTTGAAGGTCTGCTGACCTGCCAGAGAATTGTGACCATTGGGATATGAGGGCCCATTGGAGGGACCTCATCCTTAGGTGGGATTCTGGCACCAGGAAAATGAAGGATGCAATGAGGCCAAGCAAACTCAAAGTTGAATGCCGGGCAATATTGGACATTATCATCATCAACTTTATTTCGGTTAATCTATCATAAAAGTACATACTAATAAAAGACAATGGGCCTCATTACACGGACGGCGGTAACCATGGTGCAATTAGCGTCATGGTTGCCGCCGGTATTTTACCGAGTCCGCCATGGTGAATGGCGGAATTCCCGCCCTATTCCAAGGTGTGTGGGGGTGGTAATTCCCCATTCCCATTTTTGCCCCCATAGGGCTCAATGAGAATGGGGAAGGCGGTAATTACGGTACCGCCAATTGCGGTACCGTAATTACCTCCAAGGTCCCTTTGCGGGTCCCGACCTTAACGGCTGGTAAAACCAGCCGTTAAGGTAGGGACCCACAAAGGGACCTCGTAGTAAGGCGGTAAGGGTTTACCAGCACTGGTACCCTTACCGGTACCGGTAAACCCTTACCGCCATCCGTGTAATGAGGCCCAATGAATTCATAATTAAAATCTGCATAAACTATTAGGCATTTTCGACGACAAAGTTAAAAAAATACATAAAATCAGAAGAAAATATTCGCTACTAAATGAAAATGCTTTACATAGATAAAACAAAGTTTAAGATTAGTTTGTGATAAGTTTCTGATAAATTGAGTATTAACCTACAAAAATGGTACACGTAATAAAATATAGGAGGAATGCTTTAAGGTTAGCAGAGTTCGTAGTGTCAAATCAAATCTAAAATGAAAGCACAAAAGGAGAGTGTAAGGGTCGCAGCCTCTTCTGGGTGAGGTCCATTTTCTACTTTGTCACCTTATTAAAACACTGTTTTACACCCCAAGTAGCCAAGCTCTATGAATGTAATGTGCTGTTGCACGTGCCACATGTAGATCTGTGCTCTGGATCAGATATCGGACAGCACTATCAGAGTCTCGGGGCCCCAGCCTCTCTCAACACTGGCAACTAATACATTCTTCTCAACTTAATTGTTCTCGTACAAAACAGCAAGAAATGTAAAACTGTTTTAATGCCCTCCTTACATAGAGGGCACATGCTCGTATAAGCGGGTAACCAATTTTGGGTAAAAGAAGCCAAGGGTAAGATCCTCAGGTGAAAACTAAGACACAAAGACTTCTCATACGCTGGGTATATTTCGTCATGGTATAGCTTAAAACCCTGTTGTTGCCATTGGTCGAGATAGCGAGAGCCCAGTTTCAAGCGTAAAGCATCAACCAACAAACTATTGTGTCCTCTCAACATTATCACCACCTTGATACTTTCCATCAATGCTGGTCTTACAACAGCAGGATGATTCCACAGGTCTACCAGGTCAAGATCCCAAAATGTAGTCTTGCATGGGAAGTCCATAATTAACTGCTGCCACCCTCCATGTATAGGAGATGTTGTACTACCTTCTGATATCTTTCAAAGCCGCACTGCTGCCACAGTCTGGCCCAGTAGAGTGCTGCTCTAACTCAGATTTGGGAGGCAACCGACATTCCCCCAAACTCCAGGAAAAGCAAGGCAGAGGGGACGTTAGCAAGAAGCAACAACAGTTTCTTCAAAAGAATATGTTCATAAGTGCAGATCTCAAAGATGTTACCATAATCCCAAAGTTCTGAACCATATAAAGCTGTGGGGATAGCTTGCTTGCAGAATATGTCTAAAGCAGGAGAAACTGCACCCCTCCCATGTTTCACATAGAACACCAGGATGGCTCTCCCCACCTTCTTTAAAGTGGTGGCTAATTTATTGATCTGGGCCGTCCAACCACCAGACTCCTCAAATCTCAAGCTCAGATGATCATAATAATTGACCTGTTCCAACAGCGAACCTTCAACTTCAACCTTTAGTGATCTAGCTTTCTCAAATGTAGGTCTAAAAATCATCCCCTAACATTTAAACCTAGGTCCAGCTCCTTACATTTGTTCAGAAATACAGATAGAGACCTCCTCAAGCCCTGCAGGGATGTTACTATGAGGACTGCATCGTCTGCCTAAGACAGGGCTGGGTACTTATCAGAATCAATCATTGGGCAGTCTTGGCACTCCCTTAGTAAGGAATACATTTCTTGAACGTATATGTTGAAAACAAGGGGTGCCAGGGTGCAGCCCTTCCCAACTCCCTTCTCAACGTCAAAGGGTTGTGTCAACTCGCCATCAGGCCCAAAACGTACACTCGCACTAATAGCAGTATAAAACTGGCATATTATGTTAATTAGTGCAGGAGGAGCATTCCTTGAGTGCAATATCTGCCACAGGGCTTCCCTACAAACTGAATCAAATGTAGTTTTTAAATCTACGAATGCAGCAGGCGCATTTTCTTTAAAACTGTAATTCTGAATGAGTAAGTAGAGAATAAAGCATTGATTGATGGTTCTTCTATTGCGTCTAATACCTGCCTGGAGGTATTGATTCTCTGACTGTCCAGTCCTATAGGCGTTTCAAAGTAACTTTCGCAAATAGTTTGCAAAAGCTATCCAGAAGTGACAATTCTGAAATCTCGTTATCTGCACGATACATTGAGCTCTCAACTCAAGGTAGAGTCCAGGAGTGCTCCAATGAATTGCAGATTCTGAGGGTTACATGTCTTTTTAACAAATCAACTAATAACAAATGAAATTATAACAAAAGAAAAATGACAAAACAAAATGGTTTCTTTTTTTGGGGGGGTGGGTCCCCCCAAAACCAGTTTCACCCAGCTAAAAACCCACCCCAACCACTTTCCCACAAGATTTAACCCTGTACCCCACTGCTACATATATTTCCGTTATATTTTTCATTCTTTATTTTTCATTACATATTCCATTTGTTATTTATTTTTCATTATAAAAACTGTATAACATGCTGAGAAGGTGTCACGTGGCACTTCTTGAAATTGAGGGAGAACCCCAGTTTGTGGAGAGAGTGGCAGGTGCTGTTGAGGTGTTCCAGGACCTGTTCGGGAGAACAATCTCTGTTCAGCCAATCATCTACTTCAAAGATGTGAATCCCTCTCCTCAAAATTTGCTGCCACCCACACCATCAACTTGGTGAAAAGCGTTGGGGCGCAGGTGAGCCCGAAAGGCAGCATTCTAAATTGATTGTGAGAACTGCCAATGTCGAAAAAGTCAGGTATTTTCCGTGCTTGGGATGTATAGGCACATAAAAATAAGCATCTTGAAGATAGAGTGACACCATCCGGGCCTGTAGGATCTGCGCAAGAGTGACCATCTTCAATCTATCCTGCCTGAGGAACGTGTTCAAGCGTTTTGGGTCCAAGATGGGTTGCAGTCCTCCATCAAGCAGAAAATAGGTCGACTATCAAGCCTGTATATTTTCACTACAGGCACCTTTTCGACTGCACCTTTATCCAACTGGGAAATGAATCGTGAAGGAACAAATCTGGTTCGGCAGAGATTGCTTGGTCAGGGCACAATCTGGAGACCTTCGTAGAAATGTTAGACAGTACCCTTGAGCCACTGTCAGAATGGCCCATGCATCTGAAGTAATGCAATGCCATTCTTGCAGATGCTGGGTCAATCCGTCTCCCACCGGGGCCCTGTGAGCAAAGTGCTCAGAGGTTTTGGGGCTGTGGGAAAGGGCAGTGAAGAGATGGCTGCATGGGCAGTCTTTCCTGCACAGCCTCTGGTGGCACGTGTGAACCCCCATTGTCCTCTCTGGGTAGCTTGACCCCTTTCCCTTTAGCCAAAATAGGATTCATAGCAAAAGGAACACCATCTCAAAGCAGCAGCCTTAGAAGCTCGAAGCTTTTCTAAGCGGTCATCCGTCTTTGGACCAAAAGGTTGGACCCATCAAAGGGCATGTACAGGAGCCTTGACTGGACATCTGGGCCAAAACGAGATTTGCGTAACCACACAACCTTATTATCAGCACACTAGAGCTCTGATCAGCCAACACGGTCTGATGCATCAAGGCCAGACTTGAAGGCCTGGCAAGAAGCAGCTTTACTATTATTGTTGAGATTATAGAACGCCTCCCTCATCTCACACTCAGGGATGTTGTGCGCAGCAAAGGTATTCCACAAGTTATAGGAGTATTTTGTTAGAGCACAAGATGCCTTAATGGCTTTTAAAGCCATGCTTCCAGCTGAGAAGAACAAGTTACTTTCTTACCTGGTAACATTCTTTCGATGGGATTGTCCGACGACGTATTCCATATCTATGACATGTAATCACCACAGCTGTGCTGCTTCGGAAACTTTTTTCGGCGTCTGCGTCCTGCGTCGATGACGTCGATGCGCCGTCGTCGAGGACCTCCTCCGACGTCATCCGATGTGATAAGTAGGACGCACGACGCCCGTAGCCTCAGTTGTAGTTTTTTCCCCCAGAACGTGACACATTAGTCAACTGCCAGTCAGACACAAAGCCTTGCGGAACGTAAGCTGCAATCGCAAAAGAAATTCTGCAGCGGGGAAGGCAGGGCAAGAGCGATATGGAATACATCGTCGGACCATCCCATCGAAAGAACGTTACCCGGTAAGAAAGTAACTTGTTCTTCGAGGGGATTTGGTCCTCCGACATATTCCATATCTATGACAGACTCCCAAAGCAGTACCAGAGCAAGGAGGAGGGAAAGAATTTAGAATCAAAATTTAGAATAGCCAATCAAATAGCAGAGCAAAGGACCGCCTTGCCAAAGGCCAAATCCTGTCCCCGGATGGAATCGAGGGAATAGTGACGTACAAATGTATGTACTGAAGCCCAGGTGGCTGCATCACAGATGTTGCGAATAGGAACACCCCTCTGCAGGGCAGTAGATGCAGCCGCACCCCTGGTAGAATGGGCTCGCAAGCCAGCCGGTGGGGTCCTTACCCGTCAAGCGGTAACACTCCGAGATAGCTAAAATAATCCAGCGAGACAAAGTCGGTTTCATCACAGCTTGCCCCAAACGCTTTCCAGCGTAACCAATAAAGAGTTGATCGTCCACTCTGACCCGGGACATGCGTGAAACATAAAAGCTTAAAGCTCTCCTAGGATCAAGCCTATGGAGCCTCTCCTCTTCCTTACCAGGATGCGGAGGAGGATAGAATGCCGGAAGAACAACCTTCTGGGCCAAATGAAATTCCGACACTACCTTCGGAAGAAAAGAAGGACGAACTCTAAGGACAACCCTGTCCTTGTGAAATACAGTGAAGGGTGGCTTAACTGAAAGTGCCTGTAACTCACTCACTCTGCGAGCGGAGGTAACCGCAACTAAAAACACAGTTTTCAGAGTTAACAGCCTCAAAGAGCAAGAATGTAAAGGCTCAAACGGAGCACCCATAAGAAACTTAAGAACAAGGTTTAAATCCCAACCGGGCACCAGGAAAGGTGACGGAGGGAACACATTAGTGAGCCCTTTCAGAAACTGTGAAATTAAAGGGATTTTAAAGTAAGAACACTCTTCAGACGAGCGCTTAAAGATGGACAGCGCCGCCAGGTAACCTTTAATGGTACCCACTTGCAAGCCCGTGTGGGCCAAAGAAAGTAAAAAGGACAGAACCATGGGGATGTCACATGCAAAAGGATCCACATTCTGAACTCTGCACCAGTCGCAGAACTTACGCCAACGGCAACGGTACAGAGACTTTGTTGCTGGCCTTGGGCCGAAAGCAACACCTCCATCACGTCCTCAGGGAGGTCCCAATCCCTAGACCTCAACCTTTCAGAAGCCAAGCGTGAAGGTTGAGGGATCCGACCTCTGGATGGAGAACCTGACCCCTATCCCGTGAGAGCAGATCGTCTCGGTAGGGAAGACGACGTGGAGGGCAGATGGACAAGTCGAGAAGGTCCTGGTACCACGTCCTCCGAGCCCACGCCGGAGCAATGAGGATCATCCGGGAACCGAACTTCCGTAACCTCCGCAGCACTTGCGGGATGATGGGGACTGGAGGAAACGCGTACAGCAGCGGGAACGACCACTCCACCACGAACGTGTCTCCTAAGGCTCCTTTTGGAGGAAATTCCCACGAGCAAAACCTTTCGCACTTCCGGTTGACACTGGAGGCGAAGAGATCCACTTGAGGGGTCCCCCAAAGGGCGAAGATCTCCAGGAGAATCTCCTGAGCCAACTCCCACTCGTGAGAGATCGTGCTCTGCCTGCTCAGAGCGTCCGCCGTCACGTTTTCGTCTCCGGCCAGATGAACTGCCGAGATCGAAACTTCCTGCTGGATGGCCCAGAACTCGAGCTGCATCGCCTCCCTGCACAGAGGAAGTGACCCTGTCCCCCCCTTTTTGTTGAGGTAGTGCATGGCCACTGTGTTGTCCGTCAGGATCAGGACACTCTTTCCTCGCACAGTCGGCAGAAAAGCCTTCAGGGCTAGCCTGACGGCCCTCAGCTCCAACAGATTGATATGGAGTCTGGACTCCGACGGAGACCAACGACCGCTGACTGTCAGCCCGTTGGCATGAGCTCCCCAACCCGTGAGGGATGCATCCGTCACGATCGTCACCTCCGACCAGGGAAGCCAAAATGAAGCCCCCTTCATCAAGTTGCCTTCGACGGCCCACCACAGAAGGTCCCGGGCGACCGAGGGCGGCACCTGGACCGGGTCCGACATACTGCCGGAGGACTGCGACCATTGCGTCTTGAGCGCCCACTGCAAAGATCTCATCCGCAGGCGAGCCTCTGGCACCAGAACAATGCAGGATGCCATGAGGCCGAGCAACCTCAAGAACTCGAACGCTGGGAGCGTCTGGGCATGCTGAAACTTGTGCACCATCTGCTGAATGTGAAGAGCCCTCACCTGGGGAGGAAAACACTGCCCCAGGGAAGTGTCGAGCACTGCTCCGATGTACTGGAGCCGCTGTGTTGGCGTCAAATGTGACTTCTTTAAATTGAGGGAGAAGCCCAGCCTGTGAAGGGAGCGGCAGGTGACGGACAGATGATCCAGGACTTGCTCGGGAGAGCTCCCCCTGATCAACCAATCGTCCAGGTAGGGGTAGACGTGAATCCCCCCTTGCCTGAGATGCACTGCCACCACCACCATGAGCTTGGTGAAAACCCTCGGGGCGGAGGTCAATCCGAACGGCAGGACCCGAAACTGAAAGTGCGAGTCGCCAACCACGAACCTCAGGTACTTCTTGTGCTTGGGATGGATCGGCACATGGAAGTAAGCATCCTTGAGGTCGAGTGACACCAACCAGTCCTGAAGCTGAAGGGCCTGGAGGACTTGAGAGAGAGTAACCATCTTGAACTTGTCCTTCCTGAGGAGTTTGTTCAAACCGCGCAAGTCCATGATGGGTCTCAATCCCCAGTCTTTCTTTGAAATCAAAAAATAAGGGGAATACCATCCCTTGTTCCTCTCCGCTACAGGCACCAGTTCTATGGCGCCTTTCTCCAGCAGGGCTTGAATTTCCTGCGCAAGGAGCGGATCCGGACTCTGCAAAGAGAGGTTCCCCGGTGGATTGTTGCGAGGCCTGTGCCGAAAGGGAAGACAGTAGCCGTGGGTTATGATCGCCAGAACCCACACATCTGAAGTAATGGCATGCCACTCTACGAGATGCTGCGCCAGCCTTCCCCCAACCGGCGAACCATGGTACATGGCCTCATGACTGAGTGGGAGCGGCCGCGGCGTTACCTGAGGGCAAAGAGGCAACTGCCCGAGCGGCCTTGGCACCACGGGTACCCTGTCGTCCACCTCTGGTACCCCTGCGTTGGCCTCTTTGACTGCCAGCTCCTCTCGCTTTACTGAAGGACGAGTAATAGCGAAAGGAACCACCCCTCCACTGCTGTCCCCTAGGACGAAAAGGCGGAGGTTGGCGAACTGCAGCGCCCAACGACTTCGCTGCAGCTTTCGAGGTCTGCAACCTCTCAAGGCTCTCGTCAGCCTTGCTGCCAAAAAGGTGTTCACCGTCAAAGGGCATGTTGAGGAGCCGAGACTGTACATCAGGAGCAAACCCCGACTTCCGCAACCATGCAAACCTGCGTATCACGGTGCTCGCCACCATGGACCTACTGACGCATTCAGCTAAGTCCAAACCCGACTGAACGGACTCACACATGGCATCCTTACCATCCTGGACCATAGCAAGGAAACCATCCCGTTCGTCCCCTTCGGGAATATGTTCAGCCGCTAACGCAACACAGTTCCACAGAGTGTGTGTGAAACGAGACAAGGCACAAATGGAGTTGGCCGCCTGAAGCGCCATACCACCAGAAGAAAACACTTTCTTCGCCCAGCCATCAAAAAGTTTGTCGTCCCTATCAGGAGGGATGGTAGGGTACGACGCCTGCTTTGCCGGGGCGTGGTCGCCTGCACCACCAAACTCTCTGGAGTGGGGTGCCTGGTCAAGTAGCAGGGGTCGCTACTGGCTGGACGGTATTTTCGCGACAAGGATCTGCCCACCGCCAGGAGACTCTCCGGAGCAGTCCAAGCCACCGCCACCCTTCTCTGTAAAGCCATATGGAACGGCAGTACCGGATCAGTTGGGGGACCAACATCAAGGATGTTGGTCAGATCATCCTGCACAAACTCCCCTGGGGGAGCAGACCATCCCAAGTACTCAGAAACCCTAGCCATAAGGCGCCGGTACGAGGAATCGGCATGAGAGCCAGGCTCAGGCCTACAAAACTCCACCTCCGGAGAGGTGCCCAGTCCACTGGCATCATGCAGTGACTGTCTCAAATCGTCAAACTGACTATGGCCCGAGACAATTTCATCTGGAACCTGACTAGGAACCAGGCCATCCGAATCCTCATCCGCCTCTGAAATATAGTCCAGGTGGCGAAAAGGCGGCACCCGAGAGTGCTTGCTCTTAACCAGAGCCTTCCTAGGGGGTCCTCCAGTGCCACGGGGTACCTCCAACACGAAAGGCGTCGATGGCGTCAAGCGAATCGGCGTCGAGAGAACCGGCATCGGGGCCGAGTGGATCGGCGATGCCGTCGAGGAAATCGGCGTCTACGTCAGATGCAGCGCCTCCAGCATCGGCGGCGTCGACACAGCCCTCGAGGCCGGAGCCCCGAGCATGTCCCTCGACAACCTGAGCGTCGACGGCTTCGACGACTTCCTTGGAGCCGGAGCCTCGAGAAAGCCTGTCGACGCCCTCGACGCCTCAGACGTCGATGTCTTCCTCGAAGACCTCACAGGTGCACACGGTCTCGAACGCGTCGAGGACCGGGACCTGGAACGGGTTCATCGAGAACGAGTCTCCTTGTCCGAACGGGACCTCTCCCGTGACTCATGCCGACCACTCTTGCGAGCAGTGTCTCTCGACCTCTCACGACCGACCCCACTCGGGAGCGCGGACGGCTTAGTACCCTGCGACTCAAGAATGGCCAGCATTTTATTCCCGAAGGAAGCCCATTCCTCCGGCGTCACACGGCTGGTGGGGTAAGCGACGTGCCGGGCAGAGTCCTCCGAAGAGGACCTGGAAGACGACCGGTGTCGGCGCTTCCGAGAATGCCTCGAAGAGGCTGAGGAGTGGCGAGACCGACTCCTAGAAGGAGACCCACGAGACTTCGGATGATGACGCGGAGAGTCACCCCTCGAATCATCCGTCGAAAGCCCCGCAGACTTCGACTTCCTGGGCTTGGACACCCGACCTACCGACAACTTCTTCTTACGTTCGCGTAAGGCTTTGGACATGAGCGACTGGCAGTCGATACAGTCATCCGTGTCGTGGGCCTCCCCGAGGCACCAGAGGCAGGCGTCGTGCGAGTCCGTCACTGACATCTTGGACCCACACTCCCCGCACTTCTTGAAACCCGGACGCAGGGTCGAAGACGAAGTAGAAGACATCTTCACACGAAGGATTTTCACAAAACCGAACAGGTTCGAAGAACCGAGAAGAACAGAACTCTAAAGAGTCGAGGCGTGAACCGAGAATCACGAAGCAACACGTTCGCGGAAAAAACGGAACTGAGGCTACGGGCGTCGTACGTCCTACTTATCACATCGGATGACGTCGGAGGAGGTCCTCGACGACGGCGCATCGACGTCATCGACGCAGGACGCAGAAAAAAGTTTCCGAAGCAGCACAGCTGTGGTGATTACATGTCATAGATATGGAATACGTCGGAGGACCAAATCCCCTCGATACTCCTTTTGCTAAGGCTTAGTACTTTTTAAATCAACCCTATCAAGGCAGAGGGGAGGCTTGGGGGGGGTCGGATAAGCATATGCTTTTGAAGTGAACCTAGCTGCATGCACCAAACTCTGATGTAGGTTGCCTTGAAAGAAAATCAGGGTCCACACAAGGTCTGCATTTATTCACCAACTCCTAGTTAACAGCGGCAGTGGTGTCAGTCTTTTGCCAGTTCTCTAGAAAGGGATTTCTTTTAAGGCTGAATGAAAGGGCAACACAGGATACCTAGTATGACCTGACTGACATCCTGGATAAAAAATGTCCCACCGAGTTATGTCCTTTGAAGGATACCCCAACCTGAATATTCAATTACCCTGTTAATAACCACAGGCTGCATTAGAGTGCGTGCTTGTTGACATCTGGAGTGCCAATTTCTACCTCAGGGTAAGTAGCAAAAACACTGGCTTTTAGACAAGTAGATAGGTCCTCTAAACAAGGCTAATCAGAGATAAACTCTTTTGTAACATTGGGCATTCCAAGACGTTCATACCCGAATAAGTGAAGAAATCTTTCTTCGACTGATGTTTGACTTCTACCTCAGATCCATCTTCGACTCTCTAAGAGTCCTTCAGATTCCTTGAACAAAGGAGAAGCACAGGAGTCTTTGGCTTTGATCATTGTATCTGTGGTTGACATTGTCAACAATACTCGAGGCAACACCCGTGAAGCCTTCTGACCCAAGCTCTGGGGTGCGCGAGTCGGAGTCTTATTCAATTCCATGCCAGTCTTGGAATATGCGGTCGTATCGCAAGAATTCTTCGGCTCTTTCGAGGGACCAGGAGGCTTCCCACCTTCAAAAATGCATCTATTATTTTTTGACAGATCTTTTCCCACTCTGGAAAACATCTGGAGCTTTTTTGGCGAGGAGTTTGGAAGATGAGGAGTGATGGTGCGGTTACCTGTCTCCGATAGAAACTCCTTCCTTCAGAAGATTTTCTCATCGAAGGAGACTTCGAAACTGACAGACCTAGGGTGAGTTTCAACCTTCTCTCTTTTAAGGCCTTACTGTTCAACTCAAGAGCCACACTCATGACTATGCTCTTTACGGAGGTACCAGAGAAATACTGTGCGAACCGGTGATCAACATTTTCGAGTCACAGTCTGCACATATCCCAAAGGCCGTCTTCGGTGTAGACATTGTGAATATTGTTCAAAGCCTTAGGTAAAACCACTGAGGCAAGTTGAAGCATTCCAAGAGCATGCAGTGCATGCAGACAAACGGGACTAAGGCAACGGGCACATTATGTGCCATTAATACTCATTGACGCCGCGTCCCATTGCAGGATTGGTAAGGTCAAGCGGACTATCCCACTCAACGCCCTCTGCTGTCAAAATGTATTTATTTTATTTGCTTTTTTAATACTCTCACACAGCCTGGGGGCATCGAGGCGCTGTTACAGAATTTCTTTTTTCTTTTTTTGTCTTAGTTGCATATTTATAACGCGCTTAAATACCCAGAGGAGTCTAGGCGCGGACCCGGGGATCGAACCTGTGTTGCTTCGTGTCATTTTGCTTCCAAGGCGAGCACGTTGCCACTGATCTATCCTCCCGGGATATCCAAAACCGCAAAGCAGGATGTGGATACATCAAAGATAAGAAATCCATGGGAGGACACAATCCATTAGAAATACAAAATGAATATAAAGTACCAACTAGCATAAGGTTCATAGCACTATATACAAAAAGTCATTACAAATTTGGGTACTAGCCTATTGATATCACTAGGTACAAAAGGGCAATATAAATGTAGGCATCAGCTAGTAAATAGTACTAGACACAAAATGTCAATACATATATAAGCAGTAGTATCTTATTTGGCTGCGTAGCGGTCGGTCAGGTGAGATCTTGTAATTAATGACTGCTGGATGAGCAAAGAAGTAGCTTTCAGGCAGGAGACAGTGAAATGTTATACCAATAGCATAGGTGTGGTGGGAGGTTGCAGCCTATACCAGTGTCACAAGTAAACACAACAGCAAAGTTGACATTGGCTCATGCAACCTTTAAGAACCAATCTGATGCCCAGATTCAGATTTACAAGAATAACAAAGTTGCTCACCGTAGTGACAACTTACTCCTAGTCCATTGTCCCCTTTCCTCCATACTTCAGACATTCTGTTCATCAGGACGGGACCGGAGCACTTTCGAAGCATAAAAAATAACTATCTGTTGAATAAACAGGCACTGCTCATTCAAAGTTAATGGGTTTATTGAAGTGAAAACACAACAGGCAGCAGACACAACCCTGTGGCACAGCTGATGCTCTCAAACTGCCTGCCTCAAACGAAAACACTCTAAAATGGAACATACCTGACAGAATTCTTCATACAGAATAATGAGTGGGTAAAGTTCCATAGTCATAACATAGCATATATAAACTTAACACACCTTCCCCCCTTGCATGTTACACAGGACAAAGTACCAGGCATTTTACTCCAAATAAAAATCCTTATATCGATCCGGAAATGTCTTTGTTCTCCTAACTTGTCTATCAATGCTGAGATTCAGATCTTTCGAGTGTCCTTCATTTGATTTAGTTAGATCTCTCATGTTGTTTTCCTCTGAATGTAATGTCCTTTGCGAATTTCCTTCATCTTGTTTATCAGTTGACTCACCGCCCTCGTCAACACCCTCCATGTTGCCTTCGTCGACTATAGAATCTAAAGTGCTTTTGACAAGCCGAGAAATAGACCAACATTCACCACCATCGAGTATAGCAACATTGCCTCGAATGGTTACTATTTTTCTTGGACCTAAAAACTTGCTTTCAGAACATTTTACAACAAAGCGGGGATTCTTTATGAGAACTATGTCTCCTTCCACCAATCCCACTTCTTTAACATGAAATGTGGAATCAAACCTTTGTTTATATACATCTTGGGCCTCACATATCAAAGTCATTATCTTCTTCCTATCTACTTTCACACATCCAGCCAATCCTAACCATCCTGGGCATAATTTGGAGGCAGGTTGTCTCCCTTTAAGTGAGACAAATGGTGAAACCTTAGTGGTGGAATGTGGTGTGATACAATAACTCCACACCATTTCCCTCAACAACCTAGACCAATCAATACCCGAATTTAGTGCCAATTGAATGCCACCTTTAATGAATCTATTGGCCCTTTCAACCATGCCATTTGCCCTAGGATGATATAGAGCAGTCCTTGAATGCTTGATCTCATAGCACTGTAAGAACGCCTTCATTCTTTGTGAACAGAACTGCACTCAGTTATCTGTTATAATTTCTGTGGGAAACCCTTCTTTGTAAAATAGCTCCTCAAAAAACATGATCAATTCGTTGATGGTAGCCTCTCTTAATGCTTTACACTCTAACCACTTGGTGTGGTAGTCCATTAGTACCACCATAAATCTGAAACCATCCCCCAGACCTTGGATAGGGCCAATAATGTCCACTGCGAGTTTTTTTCAGGGTTCACTAGGAACTTTAACTGGACTGAGTGGAACTTCTCGGACAACTTTACTTTTATCAGCATTTCTACATTCCCTACAGTCTCTAACTTTCTTCTCAACCATGCTGTCCATCCCTGGCCACCAATATGACTGTCGCACCAACCTCTTGGTACCACTTATGCCCAGATGGCCCTGATGAGCTAGGTCAACCAAGCGAGCTCTAATACTTACAGGGGGAATAATCTTGCATCCTCTTCTCAATATCTCACCATTCTCAGACAAATTTAATTCTAACCTAATTTCATAGAATCGATCAAAGTTTCTATCTAGAGACTCCTTCCTGGGCCATCCCAACCTAGTCCACTCCTTCACTCTGGAAAGACACGAATCCTCTAGATCAGCTTCACTCCACTCTCCTTTCCCCACAGCATTCTCTGTGATATTCGAGATACACAAATCCTCCTCATTCTCTATGCTGGGGACTAGTCCCACCTGATCCAAGGGAAGCCTGGACAGACAGTCAGCAACTACATTGTCTTTGCCTGGAATGTAACCGAGTGTAAAATTGTAACCTTGCAGCCCAATCGTCCATCTCGCAATCCTGGGCGAGCCTTTTGCCCAATCACAACTACCTAGTAGTTGTACCAGTGGTTTATGGTCTGATTTAATCAGGAACTTCTGTCCCCATAGAAAATACTTAAAGTGTAAAATGGCCCAATAAACGGCCAAAGCTTCTCTTTCAATTACCGAATAATTGCACTCAGCTCCCTTTAATGGTCTGGAAGCGAATGCAATCGTATGAACCTCCTTACCTGAATCTACTTGACACAATGTGGCACCCAACCCAGTCAGGCTCGCATCAACTGAGAGAACTGTCTTTCTACCATTAATGAAACTGCCTAGGGACAGTGCTTTCGATATACTCTCTTTTATGGTGGAAAATGCTTCCTGGCATGCTGTTGTCCAATTAAAAGACACCCCTTTCTTTAGCAAATTCCTCAATGGTGAGGAAATGGTTGCAAACATTTCCACAAACTTGTGGTAATATTCGGCCATGCCCATAAAGGATCTAAGTTGATCTTTGTCTGTCGGAGCAGGAACACCACAAATATTCTCTACTAGCTTAACTTTTGGAGATATTCCTTGACTTGAAACCTTATGACCTAAGTATTCAACTTCTCTAAGAGAAATGCAACACTTTTCCCTCTGCACTGTGAGACCAGCTGACTTTAACCTTTGCAGTACATTTCTCAATATACAATCATGCTCAACCTCAGACTCAGCATACACTAGGATATCGTCTTGAAAAACTGCCACATTCTTGAGCCCCTTTAATACTTCTTCCATCACCCTTTGGAAAACTGATACGGCAGATGCCAACCCAAAAGGCATCCGTAAGTACTTAAAGGTGCCCAGAGGTGTTACAAATGCTGTAACATGTTGGCATTGTTCTGACAGTGGAACTTGATGGTATGCAGCAGATAAGTCAATTACTGAGAACCAACTGGGTTCTCACAATGTGGCTAGAGTCTCTGAGCTAATGGGTAGTGGGTGCCTCTCAATGAAGATGTTCTTATTCAAGTCCCTCAGATCGACACACAGCCTTAAGTTTCCATTGCTTTTTGCCACTAGAACAACAGGAGAAAGCCATTCTGTCCCTTCAATGCGTTCTATCACCCCTTTCTGCATCAGATTATCAAGTTCTTCACTCAGTTGTTGTCGTAGTTTGAGTGGAACTGGTCTCACCTTGTGAACAACGGGTCTGGAATTTGGTTTTAGCTTTATATCATGTTCAAAGTTGGATAACTTTCCTAGATTGGATGTGCAAACTTCAGGGAAATCCTTTTTCCACTTGTCTTCAATCTCAGCAATTGTCACTGGTTCACTGGCATTAGCTTGAATGCGGACACCAAGTTCTCTTTGCTCATCCCACCCCAATAATGATGCGCCCTTTTTCGCTACCAAGATCTTGGCCATACATGCTCTCTCTTTGTATGCTACTCTTGCTTGGAATTCTCCAACCATGGCAATAGATGACTCTCCATATCCACATGGTTTTACTCCTGTTTGGGATAATATGCTGCATTTCTTCCCTAGAACGTTCTTGAACGTATCCAGGGATATTATTGTCCAAGGGGAGGCTGAGTCTACTTTCATTTCAATGTTGCAGCAATCTATTTCGAATTGATCAATAGGACCCTTACTGTCGTCGGATACTGCATAAATGTGGAATATGTGGCGAGTACTGTTTTCCTGAATGGGAGCTTCATTAATTGTTCTGCCCGATGTGTGACTATGACTAACAGATGCAGGATCTCTTTGCTCAATAGCATTAATGGAGGATTCCCTGCACACATTTGCGAAGTGCCCTCTCTTCTTGCATTTGTAGCACTCTGCGAATCTCGCTGGGCATGTGGGACAATTTGCCATGTGTCTTGGATTGCCGCACCTTGTGCACTTCTGAATCCACCACTCCTTTTTGTCGGGTGTTCTCTTCTTTTGTTGAACAGCACACACTCCTTGTGCCAAGCCTTGTGATTGTTGCTTGTCAATTTTCATCTCTCTCATGTACTGGGACGTCTGTTCAATACTATGCATTAATTCTACAGCTTGCTCCAGCGAGCCATCATTGGCCAGTAGTTTCTCTTGTACTCTGGAGCTATTTGTGCAACGCACTAGTTGGTCTCTAATGAGAGAATCAGTGAATTCTCCAAACTCGCATGTGTGACTCAGTGTCCTGAAAGAACTTATGCCTTTCAAAAGTAATGTTATTTTTTGGCTCAAAGTGTCCTGCAATTTTTTGGATGGCTATAAGGTATTCATCGCCGTCACCAATACCTTCCTCATGGGTTCATGTGAGGCCATCAAACACTATGCGACCCGCTGTTCCAAGATTGTGAAAAAGGAGTGCCTTTTTTCTCCCGGAGCTATACCTGTCACCACCTATGGCCACCAGATAGTTTTCAAAGGTTTTGATCCATCTATCCCATCTCAGCAGAGGGCGACCGGGTTCGGAGAGAAATGGAGCTGGCGGCGGTATTGCTGCTGCCATTTCGTCTGTTCCAGGTGAGGGGTGCAGGTAGGACAGTTTGCAGGTGAGCAGAGGGCCGGGAGTATTCTGTGTGCTTGCAGAATGGATTTATCTGAAGTTTGATTAGCTGCCCTGAGGTTACTGTGAATGAATGTGTGAAATGGAATGTTCCAAGTTTCTAATATTATTATGCGTCACAGTGGCGAGTCTTGTGACATCACAATGGGTCTCTCCAGCAGTCCGGGCTTCTTCCTTAGACAGAGTATGGAGTGTTCAGGAAAGCATTCATTGTTTAGTGGTACTAGGAGATTCAGGCTCAGTTCAAAATTAAACAAGCGTCTAGTACTGTATATGCACAGACTCTTGATTACTGAAATACAATGTATAAGTCCAGTCTGTGAAAGTACATCCCCTAGATACTCTGCGCACACGGATAAGATTCCCTTCCCCTCCCAATCTGACCTGAAGGGCTCGCAGCCCTGCGCCTGCTGCCTGTGATGCTGTCAGCTGTGCTGGGAAAAGGGCGCCCTTCAAACTCCCATCACTGGGAGGAGCGGCAAGATGGGGAGCCGTTTCTGTTTGATCAGCCGTGTGCTGTTTTCATGTTCTGGTGTCCAGGCTGCTGGGAGGGAGGCGCTGTGTCCAGGAAAGTAATGTGATACGGTCGGAGAAGCAGTGGGTTGATCCTCGTCGCCAATGTTGAATAAACAGGCACTGCTCATTCAAAGTTAATGGGTTTATTGAAGTGAAAACACAACAGGCAGCAGACACAACCCTGTGGCATAGCTGATGCTCTCAAACTGCCTGCCTCAAACGAAAACACTCTAAAATGGAACATACCTGACAGAATTCTTCATACAGAATAATGAGTGGGTAAAGTTCCATACTCATAAAATAGCATATATAAACTTAACACTATCCTTTTATTTTTAAGCGTGGCCACCGCACGTCACCATAGCCCAGCCTTCCTGAGCTCTGCCCCGCACATCACCCTTCAGTCATTTTCTATGGCAAAAGTCGAAGACCATTATCAAAATAGAGGATACCTTTTAGAGGGGACGGTGGGCAGGCATATGGAGGAAAGGGTATATGGACTAGGAGACAGGCTGTCACTACAGTGAATAACTGTCATACTCCATATCCCGCCCCCTTTCCTAAATACGTTTGGGAGATTCCCAAAGCACTGACCAAAGAAACGGGAGGATGGAAATTTCCCTTACTGGAACAGTTTCTTTAAGAGCTGCCTGGCTGAACAGGGCATCAGCCTGGGAGCTCAGGTCAAGACAATAGTGTCTGCAAAAAGCAGAGGGAGAAGCCCACGTAGCAGCATATTTCTGGTGACCTCGACTATAGCTCTCTCAACCTGTGGCATTCCCCAGGGATCTAACCTATCCCCCTGGTTCTTCAACGTCTATATGGCTGCCCTGGCACGTGTGATTGCCACTTTCACCTCTAACTTCCAGTGTTACGTGGATGACACACAACTATCTTTCAGGCTATCCTCAGCCACCTCCTCCAACTCGCTCATATCTGTCTGTCCGCTATTCAGTCATGATGTGCAGCAAATGACCTCTGCCTCAAACGCCAGTAAAACCGATTGTTCACATTGGGAACCGTGCTGCCGCTTTCCCAATTTCACTCTGGCCGGCCTCCCTTGGACCTGTGCCCGCAAGAAACATTGGGGTCATTTTTGACTCCACTCTTTTCTTCCCCTCTCACATTTCAGACATCTCCAAAAAGTCTAATTATCAGCTACACCTTCTCAGAGATACTCTTCCTTTTCTCACTTTCCCCCAGTGGCCCACTCTAGGCCGGACTATTGCAACAGCCTCTTACTTAACCTCCCTGGGCTCTCTGCAACTCATCCAGAACAGAACCGCGAGACTTAGCCTTGACCTCAAGTCCAGGGTCCACATCTCTTCAGCGGTGAAATCCCTTCACTGGCTCACTGTGGCTGCAAGGATCAAGTTCAAGACCCTCTGCATTGTTCACAAGGCTTTCTTGGGCCTGGGACTGACCTACTTGCAACACTCCCTCCCTAAATACTGTCCCTCACGTGCTGTCCGCTCACCTACCTCCAACCTTCTGTGAGTGAGCTGGTTCTCCAAGCAGAGATTTGGAGGGAGATCCTTATCCTCAGCAGGTGCCTCCCTCTGGAACAGCTTCCCTGCCCCCTCTGTCTTGCACCTGATCTTATTAAGTTCTGGAACTCCTCAACACCTTCCTCTTCTCTTCCTCCTCTCTCCCTCTACCCTGCTAACCTAGCTTTCTGCTCTTTCACTCTCTCCCTACTCTTCCTTACAGCTTGCCGACTGGCCGCCTGGTGTACCTCAGTCTCGCAGGTCCCTGGCACCCCGCAAGTCCTCTTTCATTCTTTTGCCTCAGGGCCCTACACCCCACACAAACTCACTACACTTGAGAAATAGCCCAAGAGAGTGGCTCTCTCTGCACTTACCACAGTCGCCACCAACCGGGTGCACGTGGACCTACCCCCACCCCCAGTGACCGTCTGTGCACTTGCAGGATCCGTATGCATCCTGCCTGAAGATAGACTGTCTGTTCTCTCTCGTCTTCACCCCTAAATTGCACTGGTAAAACTACAGAATCGCTGTCGGGCCTATTTGCTGTATATCAAACTGTTAAATGTGTTGTACGCACTTACTCTGCCTGTGCAGACTATTATCGTCTCAGAATTTCAAGGGCTCTCAGTGACTTGTTTTTCCACATGTTCCCACCCTCCTTGAGTACTTTGAAACACTTGCCTGTGTTTAGGCACTTTATTAATAAACAATACCATACATGTTGGCATCCATGAAAATATGTACGACAGCCAGCTTTGTTCTTTTCCTGTACCTTTGGCTTCCTCTTCCATCTTGGCATGCATTTTTGACAATCTGGTAAATGCTTCTGTTAGTGTACCATTTGCTTCATCGTTTGCTGGCACGAATGTACAGCAAGATGACCCGATCTTGGCGCAAACCCCTCCTTCCATTGCTGTCAGAAGGTCAAGAAAATATCTGTTCTGAAGGGCCATCAACATTATTGCTCTGAGCTCTTCTTTTATCGCATTGAAGCCATTGACGGTTGAGTTTATAGTCTGCATCAGCTAGATGGCAGCCTGTCGGTGGAAAAGGAAGAATAGGGAAACAGGCATTCTCTAAAGAGAAGAAAATTGTGACTTCTCCCTACTGTGAAGGGCCAAGGCCAGTTGAGGCCTGGGTAGGCCGCGGCGAATGTTTGTTGAGACAGTACAAGTAGTAGTCGTCGACGATATATCCATCCTCAAAAGCCATTACCAAAGATCTTGCGGTGGTACGGTCGCCGAAAGGAAAGAAAGAAGTCTAAATTTAAACTTATAGAATCAAAGGCGTTAGCCAGAAAGAAGGAACTCTGCAACTTGCGGCCGATTAGGATGGTGAAGGACCATGGGTACAGTGGACGTCACACTAGGGATAGTATTATTGGCCGTAACAGTATTGTTGATGCTTATATCTGCTTAGATTCACATGATTTGAATGGGGCGACATCTAGTGGTAGCTGCAGAGTATTCCATATAACATTTTCGAAGCTGGAAAAGGGACGTTGACAGGGCGGGTTTGTAATGCTATCCCTAGTGTGACATCAACTGATCCCTCACGCATCGAGATCCCTCCGATTATTTGTTTCCGACATGAGGGAGTGTGAGCGTGGAGTCTAGGTTAGAGATCATGAGGTGTAAAAGATCTATGTTTCTGCAATAACCTTCAATTCCAGGAGGGGAGGAAGTCTGGGGACATGTGAATCTAAGCAGATACACGCATCAGAAATACAATTACGGAAAATAATGTATGCCTTCTGAGGCTTGTGGATCTGCTTAGAATCACAGGCTTTGCATAGATTAGCAAGCAGTACTTGGAGAAGGAGGTGGGTTGTTTGAAGGTACCACTGCAAATAGATGTTTTAAGCACCACTTGTCCCACCTGTGTATCATCCTTGGAATGCAGTTCTAGACGGTATGTTGGGTGAAAGTGTGAGTTGAACTCCAATTGGCAGCTTCACAAATGGCATCTAAGGGCTCATTTGCTATGAAAGCTAGAGTTGTCCCTGTGCCTTAAGTTGAGTGTGCTCTAGGCTTAAATGGCAGCGTTCTTTTAGCAAGAGAATAGCAAAATTGGATGCAGTTGATAATCCATTTTGAAATTGCTGATTTAGAGATACTGTCACTGTTATGTGTTGTGACTTCGCTTTACCTATGCCCTGCTTTGTATGGTTGGAATGCTGTGAGTGACTTGTACCCTGTACCTGGAGCCTGACTACAGCAACAATGTTACATGTTCCTACCATGATGTCAGTGTCATACTTGGCCAGGGACCCGCTACTACAACATGATCTGCTATTAGGATCTGCCTTCCCTGGATAGGACTGGTCCTTCTCTCATGCTCCCTGATGTATCCCTGTTCCCCATGGTGTCAGTATGTGTGAGGTCATCAGTGGAATGTTTGTATAAGTGCCGGAATGTTTGTGTATGCTTGAGATCCTGATTGTTCCACCCGAGGCAGTTACCATGATGTCACCTGGGTGGTGGGAGCCAGTGGACTCCATTCCTGAGCTTCCTTCATATCTCCTAAAATTGATGTACCTGATGTCACCTGATCTTGAAGACTAAAAATAAAGGAGCTTGCATAACCTACCTGCTGCCTCCAGTGTACCTTTCAATCCTAACAGTGACCTTCTCTTCCTGTGGCTATTGATACAAAAACAACTGTCAGTTTTCCTGATAGCTTATGTCCTTTGTAGGTAGTATATGACACTCCTTCATACATCTACTGTATGAATGCTTCTTCTGCGGTGTTTGTGGGGTGTTGGAAAAAACAGGAAGCTCTATGGATTGGTTTACATGAAATGTAGATAGACATTTGTGTGAAAAGCGTGTATGTGTGCGTAGCAATACCTTGTCTTTGTGAATAGCAAATAAAGTGTACTGTACTGATAGAGCTTGCCGTTCACTGACTCTTCTGATAAATATAACAGCTTTGAGGAAAGCCGTCTTATAGGTGAAATGTTTAAGACTGGCTTTGTGCCTAGGCTCGAATGGGGCATCCATGAGCATTATTAGTACAATGTTCAAGTCCCACCCAGGAGTAGAATTAGAAAATGATTTCTTAACACCTTCCATGAAGGCTTTAAAGGAACAGTGCGCTCAAAAAATGTATTATCCCGAACATTCAGGCATGTGGTTTAAAGCAATCTGTGATTGATCGTAAAAACATTTCCTATGGACCTTACCATAGTTTTCCTCACTTTTACACATGCGAAATCAAGCATCGGGCGCGGCCATCATGTGCTAATCTTATCCGTTCCCACATCGCCCTATGTTGAACCGCCCTCGCAGCACTAAATCATATCCCCCACCCCTGAAGCCGACATCACTAGACGCGCACGGCCCATTTCACAAATTGAATACATGTCTCGTGTCAACGTTCTCTGTGCACCAGCTAATGACGTGTCTCTCCATGGAAATGGCAGGACGCCTCTTTCCTCAAGTATAAACTTGACTTCTTCTCATCAGACAACATCAGAGTTGCTTTTTCAATCGTTTCACTGTTTTTTTTTTTATATCCCGTGACTCGTTTCTGCTCTGTTCGCTTATCTTCGTTGCTCGTAGCCTGTGTCAACAGGTACTAGTACTAGCATGACTATTGATTTTAAATTTTGTCGTATAATGACAACAATACAGCCCTACCAGTACGAGCCAGAGTATTCCGAGGCGGAATTAGTTGAAAAAGAAAGATGCGGAAACAATGGGGCATCGGACAACAGTTTGGAGGATGAATCACTGGATCCTGTGCCTAGTCGTATGGAAGACATTTCCACCTGGTGTACCTGCAATCGGTGCAAGGTCATGCCAACTGAGCAGGAGAATTGCTGCTGCAGAGAAAACTTTGGATGCTTGGCCTACATATCGCAAGAAGACACCACCGCTATGCTTTACCGAGCTGCATGACTACAGGGCAGCCTGCCTCACAAGGTCCGTGTTGAGGATTATGATGGTGCTTATGCACGAACTTCACGCAACAGTTCACACTCGCAATCCAAGTAACGAGTAAGTACACTCTAGATGTGCTGTCACTTAGGTCACTAACATTTCAGGTTTGTCTCCATCAGTGACAAATGAATGTGGTCTGGCAATTCAATACATCTCTTGCGATTTGGGGAAATCATAGTGGTCATTTTATGTGTCTTTCACGTACAACCAAGAAACAATATTTCTCTGTGCCCCAAACATTATGGATTGCATGGGTGTTCACTTTTGTAACGTGTCTACACTTTAAAGCCCAAGTTGATTGATCCATGAAGTAACATTTGTACTGGCAACTATGCCAAAGGATACAAGATTGTATTTTCAACTAAGGTTTGTACACTTATCAGGTTCATTTAAATACAATTTGTATGTTTCTCTTCCACAGGTGGTACAGGGTGGTGGCCTATCGTTCGTTTACATGGTGGCTTCATGGAAGGCTTGGATACAGCGTTCGACGAGTAATACCCGCCTGTGTCGTTGGAGCCATTCGAACCAAATTCCCCAGTGACAGTGGATTTTCCCACAATGTGCTGCAACCCGAAGTATACAATTTGTAGTACATTTGTGCCATCAACATCAGCAACAAAATAAAATACAAATCATCTTTTATGAATAGTTGTTTCAATTTTTCTGTAAATCAAGGACACGCTCACTTGTCCTGGCAGGGTGGGAACGGCCAAGGTGCCAAACACCATGTACACTTCAAAAACATATCTTCCACGCAGGGGCCATTGTTCACATGGCCTAGCCAGACACAGTGTTTCCAGGCTCCCCTCAAGAAGACCGCACCCCTGCAATCCACATAAGTGTGTGGCCATGTGGTGAGGAGTGGAAATCCGAGGCTCCCGCATGATCCGACAAATGATCCGTGTATGCTGAGATAACAGAGGCTGATAAATCGAGAAAAAAAATACCAGCAGAAGGGGTCGGAAGGAACAGGGCACAGCTGTTCGAAATCCCAGATGAAATCGGATCGAGATGAGACCGGGACGATGGCCGAAGTTCTCAGGAGGACGGCACACAAAATGGCGGGTGCGGCAGAGGGGGCACAGCCAGCGAGATGAGACCTGCTAAAAGGCAGAGTGCATAGAGGGGACGAACCAGCTGGGAGCCCACCCGACGGCCGTGGGCAACAAGTGACTGCAGCTGGTACCCAAAGGCCATGGAGCGCAGTGGACCAGCGGGCGAGAGCCGAACGAGAGCCGGCAGGGCTCTGTGCAAACACAGTGCGCATACGGACGCCAGCAGCTGAGAGGGGGCAGGTGGCGAGGGCCCTCTGGCAGAAGGGCACCAGAGACCTTCTGCAGACGCAGGCGGAAGGTCCCGCAAGAAACCTGCAAGACACTTGGATAAGGAGACGGCGCCCGTGGGAAGCTCCTGGAGCCACAGAGAGCTGCATCTACAGGCGGGCATTGGCAGGAGAAGACGCGTGGCCCTGGGTGGATCATCACGGTTCGCTACGACGCTGCAGATGATTGATTGATTGATATTTTATTTCTATCGCACTCGTACACAAGTGTTTCAGAGCGCGACAAGGCAAGGGAGGGGAACAGGGGAGAACAAAAACAGCGATCTTACTAGGCCCAGTGACATTGAGAACACGCAAGTGCATGGGGGAGGGGGGAGGGGAAAAGTGCATGGAAGGGGGGAGAGGTGGAAAGTGCGAAGCAGAGGAGAAACAGATAAATAACAAATAATAAAGGCAACAAACAGTGGTAATGCAGCCAGCAATTTGCATGTGCTAGGTTTAAGACAGCAGACATGGTAGGTCTGATAAGTGCAGGAAGAAAAAGGGGGGGCTGTATGGGTACAGATAGAGACCCCAGTGCAAGTGGTGGCCCGGAGGCAGTGCGGGAGGGTGGCAGGATGAGTAGGTACCTGGGCCCAAAAGACAGAAGGTGGCCAGGTGCACGGTGCCAAGAGAGAACAGATCAGCAGGGGAGAGGGGGAGCGAAGGCAGAAGAAAAGAGGAAGGTCTTGAGGTGCTTCCGGAACCGCAGATGGTTCTCCTCAAGTTTTAGAGTGGCAGGGAGGCTGTTCCAGAGGGAGGTCCCAGCCGAAGACAGAGATCTACCCCCAGCTCGTTTCTTAGAAAAACGACTGACCCTGAGTGAGTTGGAGGTAGATGAGCGAAGAGCTCAAGAGGGGAGGTATTTGCGGAGGGATAGCTGAAGGTATTTTGGACCCAGGCCCCAGAAAGCCTTGTGGACAATGCAGAGGGTTTTGAATTGAATCCTTGCATCCACTGGGAGCCAGTGGAGAGATTTCAGAGCTGGAGAGATACGATCCCAGGGCTTGAGGCCAAGGACAAGTCTCGCAGTCCTGTTCTGGATTAGTTGCAGAGAGCGGAGTGTAGAGGCAGGTAGATTTAGATAGAGGCTGTTACAATAGTCCAAGCTAGAGAGAACCAGAGCTTGAGATACCATGAGCTTCTTGGGGAAGGAGATGAAAGGCAGAGTACCTCTGAGGAGGTGCAGTCAGAAATTTGACTTTTTAGAGACCTCAAAGATGTGGGCGGAGAAGGAAAGAGTGGAGTCAAAGATGACCCCGAGGTTCTTAGCCTCGCAGGTGGGGGTAGGAGGAGGGCCAAGGGAGGCCGGCCAGAGAGTGAGCGGAAAGGATGGTGAAGGTGTGCCGATGAGGAGGATCTCCGTCTTGCTGGCATTCAGACAAAGATGATTGGTGGCACACCAATCCTGAATGGCAGTTAGGCAATCAGAGATGAGAGAGGGAGAGGTGGTGGCAGAGGGCAGCCTGAAAATGAGTTGAGTGTCGTCAGCGTAGCACTGGAAATTTGAGCAGAAAATGGCAATGCAGTGGGCAAGAGTTGCCAGGTATTGGTTGAAAAGCCAGGGCGAGAGGTTAGACCCCTGGGGAACACCACAGGTAGAGAGGAAGATAGATGAAAGTAAGGACCCAAGTTGGACCTGGGAGGGTCGATCTGAGAGGAAAGAGGTCAGCCAGGCCAGAGCCTGATCAGTGATTTCCAGGTTTTCACGGAGATAGTTGAGCAGGATGGTATGGTTGATCGTGTCGAAGGCAGAAGAGAGATTGAGGAGGATGAGGACAGATATAATGTTAGAGTCAAGGTTGGTGAGCAGATCTTCACGGATGTTTTGGAGAGCAGTTTCTGTGCTTCCGGCAGCTCTGAAGCCAGACTGGTGGT
Organism: Ambystoma mexicanum; assembly: GCF_040938575.1. Taxonomy (NCBI): domain Eukaryota; kingdom Metazoa; phylum Chordata; class Amphibia; order Caudata; family Ambystomatidae; genus Ambystoma; species Ambystoma mexicanum. The sequence continues at coordinate 19,633,957 of NC_090922.1, read as the reverse complement.
CATGGAGACCGCCAACAGAATTGGAATGAAGGTTAAGCTGAGAGATGGCCAACTTTTCCAGGAGTTTGCCAAGAAAGGGAGTAATGGAAATTGGGCGATAGTTAGCTGGACAAGAAGGATCAGCTGTGGGTTTCTTGAGAAGAGGATGCACAAAGGAGTGCTTCAGAGGGGAGGGGAAGGATCCAGAGGCAAAGAAGTGGTTGCAAAAATCAGCAAGGGCCGGAGCAAGGGTGTCAATGTGGTCCTTGATGGTTTTAGAGGAACAGGGATGAACCTGTTTTGAAGAGGCTTTCATAGATCGGACTTGTCTAGCAACCTCGTCAGGGGTGAAAAGAGGAAAGGACGAGAAGGATGGTGGGAGGGTGGCTAAAGGAGGGTCAGCAAGCACAGATGGAGAAGGAAGAGGAGGAGTGTGGGTGGGGAGGGTGGACAGGATGTCCTGGGTTTTTGAAATGAAGTGAGAGGCAAGGGCATTGCAAAGAGCCTGGGAGGCAACAGGAGGGGTAGAGACTGCAGCAGGGTTGGCCAGCTCCTTGCAGATTTTAAAGAGTTCGGCCGAGTTGTTAGATGCCGCAGAGACACAAGCTTGAATATGGACTCTCTTCTTGGTGAGGACAGAGAGTCGGTATTGCCTTTGTAGCAGGCGACATGCCAGTTTGTCAGAGGATGAACAGAAAGTCCTCCATTTCCTCTCAGCTGCCCTACACTTACGTTTAAGTGTGGCTATGTCAGAGTCATACCAGGAATTGCACTTGGCTTTGGACTTCAAACGGATCCTCATGACAGGGGCAAGACCATCAAGCCTATCAGAAATTGAAGAGTAGGGCAGAGACAGGGCTGTATCAGGATGAGAGACAGCCAAAGGTGTAGGGGGGGGGGGGGAGGAGAGAAAGTGGCGGCAAAAGCCTCAACTGACACACGCTTCATGGGACGGATGTCCGAGACGGTAGGTGGCAGTGTTGGGGTAGGCTTGGCTTGGGGGGAAGAGAGGGAGAGATGAGATGAGAGGAGGGAGTGATCGTTCCAGGAGAGAGGAGTGGTCAGAGGGATGGAGAGGGGGAGGTCAGAGGAGAGCAAGACATCCAGTGTGTGCCCTGCAGAGTGAGTCGGGCCAGAGGGGAGGATGGACAGGGAGAGGGAGTCGCAGAGGTCACGGAAGAGTACAGAGGAGGAGCAAGGAGAGTCTAAATGTATATTTAGCTCACTGAGGAGGAGTTGAGTGGTAGAGGCCAGGAGGGAGGAGATGATAACCACAGTTAGAGAATGGGTAGGCGAGAGAGAAAGCCTACAGACAAGGCATTCAAAAGAGAAGTAGGTCTGAGTGGGAATGATACAGGCAGGAATCCACTCAGGAAAGATCAGGGCTACCCCCCACCGGACCGGGAGGATCTGGGTGCTGAGAGGATCTTGTAGCCATCAGTGAGGAGAGTGTCAAAGCTCGTAACAGAGCTGGCCGTGAACCATGTCTCAGTAAGACCAAGGACATCAAGGTCTAGTTCTTCAAGGAGGTGGCAGATGTCAGAGGAGTGTTTGACGGCACAGCGAGAGTTGAGTGTGGCAATACGAAGAAGGTTGCCAGCCTTAAAGACCTTCCGGGGAGGGGTACAGATCAGAGGTACGCCCTGCGGAGGAGAAAGAGCCCTAGGAGGGGCAGAGGAGGAGGAGAGAGAGGGCAAGGTAGCCAAGGGGGGGAGAGGAGGAGACAGCAGGAGATAAGAAATTGATGAGGCGAGGGAAGCACCTATCAAAGAGGAGGAGATTGGCCTGAGGGCCTTGGACCAGGACAGTGCCATTTAGGTAGACATTAATGATGACTTTAGAGGAGTCGAAGGAAGCCATGAGAACTTCCCAGCGAGTGCCACCATTAATGGGAGAGGAGGAGATAGGGCAGAGCACAGAGACCATATGAGGAGTCCATAGATCTGGGGAAGGAACGACAAAGAGGATGTCGGTAAGGGTCTGTCTGGCGGAAGCATTGAAGTAGGTGTTGGCGATAGGAAGACCAGGATTAGAGGCCAAGATATCCTTTTTGAACTTCTTCCTACCAGACTTAGTGAGAAGGGAAGGATAGTCAATGGAGAAGCAGTTGGAGAAGATAGGAGAAACAGAAAGCGCCATTGGGGTGGAAGTAAGGAGAGGATGGAGATACTGGGGGGGGGCTAAGGTAGGTATGAGACAAAAGAGTGGTGAGGTCACTGGGCTGGCAAGTTACAGAGAAGAAACAGCATACAAGCAAAATACAGAGAATTTCGCAATGGGCAGCAAGATATTACTCTTTAGCACAAAGCCAAAACAGCAAGATTTGACTTTTTCAATCTTGGAATCGGATGTTAGCAAAGGGTTTTAGGAAGCACTATGCAGCATGATGACAACATGGGAGCAACAAGCAGAAAGAACAGTGATAGTCAAAGGCAGTAGAAGTGAGTCCATAAGGAGGGAACTAACCCATAGTTCTGGAGGTGGCAAAGTCAAGGCAGTCCGGATTTCTTAGAGGAGTGAGGTGGCAGCATCATTGTGGTTAAGGTGCAGGGAGGACCCCAATTAGCGTTCCGGAAGCTGACAGGGAGATGAGATGGCCCTGACAGAGGAACACATCACCAGAGGATAGCCCGGGAGGCGGGGAGGCACGGTAAGGACCAGTGGTGCCCGGCGAGAAGAGAAATAGAAGCCCAGCATCTGAGAAGGCGGGAGTCCACAGAGAGGTGTGGGGGCAACGGCCCAGAATGAGAGACACAGTAAGTGCGTCGCTGGCAAGGACCCCCCTGGGGAACACTAGAACCCCCTTGGCGGGTGAAGAGGACAGAGCGTACTGAGACACTGCAAGAGGGAGAAGAAAAGAGGGAGGGGAAAAAAAAACACCACCAACAGTTGCATAGTCCAGAAACCTGCTGGTAACACGAGCCAGCAGGGGCGGAGTGGGGGCATCCCCGTAAAGCAGCATAGCCAAGAACACCGCATGAACACGCAGCTCCCTGCAGATTTCGTAAGGGAAGACAGCGCGTGTTACGTGAGAGGCCACAGTCCAAAGGCCTAACAACTTATCACATCAGTAAGCAACCGAAAGAGGGCCATAGGAAAGAGACTAGACACTGGACAACGCAGCACATACGATCCAAAGTAGAGTGGCGGCTGAAACCATCTGACTCTGTGGCACGGTAGGAGGGGCTAAACCAGGGAGGAGACCTGAAGTGAGAGGTCACATAACGACTAACAGCAGAGCACTGCTGCAAAATAATAAACCTACGAGGGGGGCCACGGCCTACTGGTGCATGATCACGCAGCGGCCAATGAGAAACTGCCTCTGAATATGCACCAATGCATGACACCAACGGCAAATCGGGGTCGCAACGGACATTGGAATAGCCCGATCCAGAGGGACAAGAAAACACATACCCCCGCTGGGATACAGTGGCCACCTACATACAACCGTGGCAGAGAGGGGTAAGGAAGAGAGCCACAGAGGTGCTGGCGCGAGGGAGGACAACCCGCAGCACGTGTGGCACGGGTGCGGGCAGATGCTGGAAAATAGGCAAGATGCTGCCGCAGGGTATAGCGACCAGGGAACAGTGCATGGGAGGCCACAAGCCCTCGAGCCCAAAACCAGTAACCCATAATCAGGAAAACAGAGTCCTGTATTGAGGCATGGATAACGGCACAGATACATGGAGACAGGAAGCCCAGCGACGGCGGGGAGGAGGCAAGACTGGGACCCCGACGCAGGAGATGAGAGATCCTCAACGCAGACATGTCAGAAAAGCAGAGAGGAGGAGGGGGGGAACAAGCATGGAGGTGTTTGCTCGGAAAGCAGAAGCACCCCAGGCGGAGGCTCCAATGGTGGGCCCCAGTGCAACAGATACAGAGCTGACCGAGAAAGTGAAAGAGCAACGATTTCTGGAGGCTATAGCGGCGCTGAAAACTTTGCTTGAATTCAAAATTGGCACAGTGATAGTGGACGTGGGGCTCCTGCAGCAGGATGTGAGGAATCTGTCAGAAAAAGTCAGTACAGCAGAGCAACAGCTGCAATCCAGCACAGCGAACCTAACCTCCACTCAGAGCCAAATGACCTAGGCGCGGGACTCAATACGAACTCTGGAACTGAGGGCGGAAGACGCAGAAGGAAGTGCCAGGTGAAACAACGTACGCATAGCGGGGCTGCCGGAGGGAGAAGAAGGCAGGGACCCCACAGGATACATCGAGAACCTACTGCTTCAGGAAGTGGGTGCAGGGAACCTATCCCAAGGTTTCATAGTGGAGAGCGCGCACAGGGCACGGACCAGGAAACCTCGACCAGGGGCTGCCCCCCAGCCCACCCCCTTGAGACCCATGATAGCCAAGATCATGAACTTTAAAGACAGGGAAAAGATACTGACATTCTCAGGGAAGGGTGGGGTCAAAACGAGAAATGCAGCCAGAATAACTATGTACCCAGACTATACGGCGCAAGTGCAAAAGCGCAGGGTGCAATTTTGGGCAACAAAGGAACACCTCAGAGCTGCTAAGGTGCGATTTATGCTGCTATAACCGGCGAAACTGAAAGTACTGCACAATGGCAGAACATATTTTCTTTGAGACCATGATAGAGACCCAAGAGTGGATGGACCAACAGGGGATCCCACAACTGAGAGATAGGGATGAGTACGAAAACCGGAGCCGCCCCCCGCCCCCTGATAACCCGTAAAGAAGACACGGATATAAGAGTAACAGTTTAGAGACTTCAATCAGCAGTTAGCCAGATGGGGGGGCCCGCACCCCCTGGAGTAGGCCGCCAAGATCCAAAGAAGCAACCCTGCAGGAGGATAGAATTTATGATGTCAGTTTCAAGGCACCACGCCGCAGCGAGTGCACCCACAGGACAGAGGGGTGCACCCCGGAAGCAGTGGAGCCCAAGCAAGGGGGGGAGGTGTGGGGGGTCTGGGAGTTGGTTTATAGTTATACGAGTTGTGTGGTTAGTTAGGTTAGGAGAAGGCACTGGAGGAGGACAAAGCATGAAACAACCTGAACACGACAGGGGTAATAAGAGAAAACAGACGGAGCTGCAACCAGAAGTGAAAGATCGAAGAGACATTCCGATGGGGGTAGGCCCGGAAACACCAGAACCGGGGATCTCACCGCCATGAGACAGAAGTGAATGGCAACCTGGGAGAGGCTGGGGAAGCTAGACTACAGGAGATACGTTGAGAGGCTACACGCAGAAGGGGATAAGCCCAGCAGACTCCGGGCGTGGCTAACCAGACAGGAGGGTAAGCGGGAACCAGTCATGGCAATCACAGATGAACAGGGAGAGCAGATTAGGTCCCAAGAGGGAAATTGTATTCCCGGGTTCAGGAAGCGGAAAAGGGAGATATAGCAGATGCTTTAGCAGAGCTTGTGCTCCCCTCGACTAACGGAGGAACAGGCCCAGATGCTGGATATGCCCCTCACGGTTGAGGAACTGTCAGAGGTTATAGCCCCGCTCCCCACCGGCAAGTCCCCGGGACCCGACGAGTTACCAGGTGAATTCTATAAGAAATACAAGATACCCTGGCCCTGAGACTGCTAGAGACGCTGGAGGAGGCATATGAGTGGGGGGGGCTCTTGAGTAGCATGTCGGAATCTGTGATAGTACCAATACTAAAACCTGGGAAGACACCTCTGTAGTGCGGGTCCTACAGACCAATCTCCTTAATAAATCGGGACTCCAAGATCCTTACTGCGGCCTTGGCAAAACCGGCTTAAAAGGCTAATACCTATGTTAGTGCACCCAGACCAAAAAGGGTACGTACCAACAAGGAATACAACATGGAACCTGTGCAGGCTTCACCATGTCATAGACAGCACAAACCAACAAAAAGGTGAAAGCGCACTGGTATTGTTAGATGCCGTAAAGGCATTTGACTCAGTGAACTGGGACTGGCTCATGGGAGTGCTTGCCCACTTTGGGATAGGGTAAGGATACCTGCGTTGGATTAAGCTTTTATACAAGGACCGCAAGGCGAGGGTGAAGACGGGTAGACATGCTTCAGAGGAGTGGAGAATAGCACAGGGCACGAAGCAGAGATGCCCACTCTCCCCGATGCTGTATATCCTGGCCCTGGAACCATTTCCAGCCTTCTTAAGAGCGGAGTATAGGGACACCGGAATATTGATAGATGGGGAGGTGCACCAAATGTCAATTTACGCATACAATATGCTGCTCTATGTGCAGGACCCGCGGTCACACTTGCCAGACCTGCTTGAAGCTTCTGGGAGCATTCCGCAGGCTGTCCGGAATCACTATCAACAAGGGGAAGTCCTCACTGTTCCCCTTGGCGGGCCTGAGGGGTGTGGCACCGGACCGGTTGCTGGACCTGGCCCTTACATGGACCCCACGCACCTTTAGATATCTGGGAGTAGACATATACCACGATAGGAGACACACATGGGTAATACACAAGTGGCACTAGACAAAATCGGGAAGAACATGCAGTTTTGGAGCTCACTACCCTTGGGGATGATAGGGAAGGTGGCCTTGGTAAACATGGTAGTCCTACCCCACCTTCTTTATTACTTTACAAACATTCCCTACAACATCCCTGTGACGTTCTTTAAACAGGAACATGCCAAGGCAGGGGAGTTCTTGTGGGACGAAGGGAGGAATAAGGTAGCACTGACCACACTACAAAGGGACTAAGAATGGGGACAGGGGGCTAATCAGGCTCCCGGACTTCGAGCGCTATTATCTGGCTGCTCAATCCCAGTTCGTGGTGCAGTGGCTGTGCGAGTACATATCGATAGACTCGATACTGTTTAGATCGTCGTTACAGTGATATTACCTTAGAGAGCTTCTGTGGATGGACGCGGCCCGGCCAGCGCACTCCCCGACATGATCAAACTGGGCCGAGCGCTGTGGACAAGAGCATGGAAAATCCAGGACAAAAGAGACCCCTGCTCAAGGCAAATACCCCTAGCAGGACTGGTGGACGACAGCATTGCAAGCCTGGCAACCTTCAGAACACAGTGGGACGACAAAGGGGTGGCCCAAATAGGAGATCTGTGGCGAGATGGGCACTGGGTGGACTTCCAGACCCTGATGGAGGAACAGGGAATACACAAGGGCCAATTCATGCTGTATAATAACATGGTCCAGACGATAAGGAAAAGGTGGGCCACCCTACCGGATGATGACGACACAGTGGAGGCACTAGACTGATGGTACGATGTCTCTGAAGGGGGTTCTACAGTTTCCAGGCTCTACGAGCAACTTTTAGGAGTCAAAAGGAGAGTGCTGCGGGCGCGAGCGAAATGGGAAGAGGAGCTACAGAAACCCTTCACAGACGGAGAATGGCATAGGGTCCTCCGGTACCCAAAGAAGGTGTCCAGGAAGGCAAGGTTCAGACAGATGCAGCTATACCTCACGCATAGTACTTATCTGATGCCAAAACGGATGTCGAGTATAGGAGGCGAACAGACCCGAAGCTGCCTGAGATGTGCAGAGGAGCTGGCAGATAAGGTGCATATGTTCTAGGCGTGCCCGTGAATAAACAATCTTCTGGGACACTATCAAGGAAAGAGCACAGAAGGGTGGTATTGTGATGCAGGCGTGGTCACCGGCCTCCTACCTGCTGGGCCTGATCCCGAGGGGAGACAAGCAGAGATCGCACCTGCGCACCTGGCAAAAATGAAAGACCTGATAACAATACTGGCAAACCGCCGCATAGCAATGGCATGGAACACAAGTACAGGAGCCTCGACAGAGGGGTGGTGGGCAGATCTGAACAAATTGTCAATGGCCGAAACAACAGTGTGGACAAGGGGAGGGCAATAGTGAAGCCAAGATACTAGCGTGGAATGCACTAGTGCACAAACTGTTCGAAAAAAACAGAAGACAGCACAGATGATCCAGGCAACCAGGCCGAAGGCTAACAGACAATGAAGGAAGCTCTGATGCCGCAAATGGAAAGGAGGCAGGAGAACGGGGCCGGCCGGTGCACATCATGGCGGAATGTACAAGAAGGCACAGAAACAACACAGACAGTGGGAGAGGGCTCTGCCATGAAACGAGCAAACAAGGAATATCAAGGACTCTGAAAAGAAAGTGTCAGTAGAAGAGTTGTGTGTTCTTGGTTAAATGGCTGATTGTATTGTTTTGTGTCGAAAATGCAAATAAGAAGGTTTAAAGTGTGCCTCCATTCAGCAGTGTTCAAGCCCTTTTCTGCCTGCCTCATGCCCATCTATCCCCCCTCCAGAATCAATGGCAGTTCGCACCTGTGGCTGTGCGCTCCCAAGGGGGCTGGCAGGATGAGAACTCCCAAGGTGTAAAACACCATGTACACTTCAAAGGTATCTTCCGCACAGGGGCCATTGTTCACATGGCCTCTCCAGACCCAGCGTCTCCAGGCTCCGCTCAAGCAGACCACACCAGAAACATGTCACTCATTCACATACACACCCACTTTTCTAATTCTTTATAAACCCCTTGATATGTATCCTGAGAACCTCTGTAAGCACTGGAAGTCAACTCTTGATCATGCTTCCTGTTCTCCTGCTACCAACTACCCTGCTTGCTGAATCTAATTGTCAACCAATAAGCTTTTTCTGATCTCAAAATTTCTATCTATTTCGAACGAACGTTCCCAGTATTGTAATCTTCATTAATCTCAATGACTTTATCATTGTCTACTGTTTAAAGTGTTCTGATCTCAATATATATCAAATTTCATCAGTGTCAATTGTGATAGAATTGCATCTTTCTCGGACCATGTCTATAAGCACGTTTTCTTTTGATGCATGAAAGTACATTCATCAGACGAGTAACACATTACAATTTGCGTTGCATCAATCAATTCTGTATGAAAGTTATCCCAGGGTATATGCGACTATTCTACAGTTTTTGCTTCATTGACCAAAACAAATATTGCATAGAAAACTTTGATATAATTCCATCAATCTCATGCATTCAGTGGAATTGCTTTGTAATTATGTGCACTTTTTGAATAGAGATTTTTCAAGAATGCCTGCTTGTGTGGTTTGCGGTTGTCCTTCTAGGAGCCATGTCAAAAGTAAGGGCACAATCATGCATGCATTCCCGAAGAATATTGATTTAATAAGAGAATGGGTTCGACATTGTGGTTTTCCAGTGGACGAGCTTGAAAGTAGAGCACAGGCTGTCTTGGGAGACTCGAGGGCCAATCGATTCCGTATCTGCAGCCTGCACTTTACAGATGATATGTACGACCGATCGCACTACACAAAAAAGCATATACTCAGAACATCTCATAAATTGCTTCCAAATGCAATTCCAACTCTATTCATGCACACGCTGCCTAAGGTGAGTCCCGGATGATGAATTAGCTATAGGCAGTGGGGTGGTGAACAGGTAACTACATGAATGAATTGGTGCTTTCGGTGTAAATGTGTCTTACTGAAGTTTGCATATTTACCAGATTGTATTATTTTTTAAATATACCACATTTTACTACACATCTGTCCCCGGTTTATGGAGCATCATAGAAATTATGACCATAGAAAACAATGCCATAGTTCCCTTCAAAAGAAGCATAATATTTTTGTAATCGGTTGCTTGACATGTCCATTTTTTAGGAGAGCATACCGACGGAATCACAGACCCTTGCAAGTGACGAAACCACTGACACGTCCAGTATACCAATGGTGAGCTTTACAGACTTGCAGAAGTTCATATTATCGACAGTTGGGTCTTCCCACATATCTAATGCAAATCTAATTTTCCCTTTTACCCCATCGTGACAATACACTGAAAATGAAGGAGCAAGATTCTGCATCCATTTCTTTTCCGGAGTCGTCAACAACTTCAAGGGCCTATCAGGTCATTTGACTTCACTTTTCAATTACGAGAATGTATTATGCTTGGAATTTAAAATAATATGAAATTGTTGATGTATTCTGTTGGTTGTTTACACTATGTGTCATTTATGGGTTTCTCTTTATATGTACCATTGTCTGCATCCCATTGTCTCCGTTCCATTTCGCTGTTTTCATCCATACTAAAACAAGTACTGTTGTAGAGAAGGAGCCAAGTACCCACATGTCAATCATCCCGCCTATATTACCTGTCTGTTGGAAACCAGAGTATGAGACCTACATGGAGCAGTTGAACAGACAAAGAGCAGAGTATGGACTCTGTGCAGTACCAGTGAAAGTACCAATACCCAAGAGAATCTGTGAGGCAAGGTACCCATTGAGGAAACCGTACCTGCATACAAGAACATATGATGGCCATTTGAATGAAATCTTTAAAGAAGCAGAGCAAATAAATTAACAAGACGAATGGCGACGTTATGCAGAGCTGAAATGACGTACATAGAAGAGATGCAGAGACAAAAGAATGCAGATATTCTATAAGGCATCAAGAAAGTACCAAGGATAAGTGACATCTTGGGATCAAGGTGAAGAAGCTTATGCCATAGAAACAGATGAAGATATCAAGCTAGTTTATATGTGTACAGATGCAAAAGAAACGCAAGCAGATGAAGTAATCTTGAGGCTAGCTTTATAGTGAATAGATTGTGGCAAGCGTTGATATATATATATATATATGATACATTACTCACCGTAATCGCATTTCTGATGCTTGTATCTGCTTAGATTCACATGCTGTGCATAGGCCGACATCTAGTGGAAGCTGCGGAGTATTACAGTTTGTTTTTCGAAACTCGAAAAAAGGCGTCGACACAGGTCGTGCCAGTAATACTATCCCTAGTGTGACGTCCACTGTACCCATGATCCCTCACGCATCTAGGACCCTCAGATTGTATTTTTTCTGACATGAGGTAGCATGAGGAGTAGCGCGAGTACAGATAATCCAAGCAGATAGATAGGAAGGTAAGACTAAAAGCATCCATGCGCCTTCTCTCAGAGGGGAGGAAGGGTGGGTCGCATGTGAATCTAAGCAGATACAAGCATCAGAAATACGATTACGGTGAGTAATGTATCCCTTCTGAGGCTTGTGGAATCTGCTTAGATCACATGCTGTTCATAGATTAGTGAGCAGTACCTGAAGAAGGAGGTGGGATGTGAGAAGGGTCATGAGCAAATGTCTTAGAACCGCTTGTCCCACTTGTGTATCTGTCTTGGAATGAGTGTCAATGCAGTAGTGCTGAGTAAAAGTGTGAATAGAGCTCCAAGTAGCTGCTTTGCAAATGGTGTCAAGGGGTACATTTGCAATGAAAGCCAGAGTGGCCCCAATGCTTCTTGTAGAGTGGACCCTAGACGTGAAAGGCAGAGTTTTTTCAGAAAGTGAGTAACACAGCTGGATACAGTTAATAATCCACTTAGAGATGGCACCTTTAGAGACGTGATCCCCCTCTCTGCCTGTAGCTACGGAGACAAACAGCTTATCTGTTTTCCTTAGCGGTCTGGTCTTGTTTACATAGTAGAGGACCGCGCTACGCACATCTAGTGTGTGTAGTTTCACCTCAGCTGAGCTTTGTGGTTCTTGGAAGAAAGCCGGAAGATCGATGGACTGGTTCATGTGGAATTTTGAAATAAACTTAGGTGAGAACCTAGGGTGTGTGCGTAAAACCAGTTTATCTTTATGGACAGTAAAGAAGGGATCTTGCATTGACAGAGCCTGAATTTCACTGACTCTTCTTATAGATGTAATTGCTACCAAGAAGGCCGTTTTGTAAGTCAGGTGTTTGAGACTGCTTTTGTGCATGGGCTCAAATGGGGGGCCCATGAGCTTAGATAGCACCACGTTAAGGTCCCATCCTGGTGGTGGGTTTGAAATAGGACGGTGAAGTCTCTTTACTCCTTCCATGAAGGCTTTAGCTACTGGTACTTTCCACCACGACACCTTGTTATGGGAAGTGGTGTAAGCTGACAGGGCTGCCAGGTGTACCTTCAGTGAGTTAAAAACCAGTCCTGCGTCCAGCAGGTGGAGCATGTATGTAACAATAGTGGAAGGAGTGCAATCAACTGGGTTGATTTGTTTATTCTGGCACCCGATAACAAATCTCTTCCATTTGGCAAAGTAGCAGTGCCTTGTGTTAGGTTTCCTAGATTCCTTTAGGATGTCCATTCACCTCTGTGGTAAATTGAGATGTCCGAACTCTATGACCTCAGGAGCCATGCTGCCAGGTTCATTGAGTTGGTTTGAGGATGCACTGTTTGACCTTGGTGCTGGGACAGTAGGTTGTACCAGCCCGGACGTTTGATGGGTTTGCACACCGCCAATCTGCATAAGTGTGGGAACCACGGTTTTCTTGCCCACATGGGAGCAACTAGGACGAGCGTCATCGATTCTCTGTTCATCTTGTTGACCACCTTCCTGATTAGAGGAGTTGGTGGAAAAGCGTACGCAAACATCCCTGACCAGTTCATCCACAGGGCGTTCCCCTGGGAGTCTGGTTGGGGGAACCTGGATGCAAATCTTGGGCATTGTCTGTTTTCCGCTTGTGGCGAATAGGTCTATAGTGGGGAAACCCCACTGAGAGAAGGTATCTTCTACGACTTCTCTGTGTAGACACCATTCGTGTTCCTCTGGGAGGGAGTCTGTGCTCAGAGCATCCGGGAATTGAGATCCCCTGGAACATGTTGCGATGACGGGAAGATGTTCTGTCCGAGTGCCCATATCCAGATTTTCTGGGCAAGCTTTGACAGATTTGGTGACCGAGTCCCTCCCTGCTTGTTCAAGTAGAACATGGCTGTAGTGCTGTCCGTCCGGATATGCACTGACAGATTTAACAGGTAGGGCTCGAACGCTTGAAGTGCTCTGAATACTGCCAGAAGCTCTAACAGGTTGATGTGATTCTTGGCCACTGAGTGCGACCAGAGACCCTGAGCTGTGTGGTGGAGATGGTGAGCTCCCCACTCCGTCAGTCATGCATCGGTTGTGACTACCGCCTGTATCTCGGGATCGTAAAAGGGTTTCCCCTTGGACAGATTCTCTCTTGTCCACCAGTGAAGGCTGTGTACAAGTGTTGGCGAAATGACCACTAGATCGTCCCACTGACCACTTGCCTGAGACCACTGTTTCGCCAACCATTCTTGCATGGCACGCATGCGCAGGCGCGTGTGGGGGACCAGGTAAATACATGACGCCATCATGCCCAGCAAACGCATTGCTTTGCGTACCGTTATCTGGCGACCAGACTGATATTGCGGATTTTGCAGCAGTATATTCCGAATTATTTCCTCGGAAGGAAAGGTCAACCCCTTTTGAGTATCTAGGATAGCTCCTAGAACTGTTTGGATGTGCTTGGCAGAGACTTGATTTTTTCTCGTTTATTGAGAAGCCCAATTCGAAGAGGAGGTCGATTGTCCTTTGAATGTTTGCTCTGCAAATTACTGGGGTCTCCCCCGTGATGAGTCAGTCGTCCAGGTAAGGGCACACCGGGATTGCCTCCCTGTGTAGGTGGGCTGCCGCCACCGCCAGTACCTTGGTGAATACCGTTGGAGCCGAAGCTATCCCGAAGGTCAGTACCTTGAACTGGTAATGCCGACTTTCCACCTTGAAGCGCAAGTACTTTGTGCGCTGGGAACATGGAAATATGAAAAAAGGCACCTTTCATGTCCAATGTTGCCATGTAATCCCCCTTTTTTAGGAGGGGGATTACCTCCTGGAGAGTAGTCATGCGAAACTTTTGGGGCTTGACATACTTGTTTGCAGGCCGTAAATCCAATACTGGGCGCATTGTCAAATCCTTTTTTTTTTTTTGGCACAAGGAAGTAAGTTGAATAAATACCCTTGTTTACCTGGTGTCCCGGGACGAGTTCTATCGCGTCCTTTGCTAGCAGATTGACAATCTCCTCGAGGAGGATCTTCTGGTGGTCCAAAGAATGTATTCTTTGTCGTGGAGGATGGTTCCGGGGACGCTCTAACAGTTCTATGCAGTACCCAGCGGATACTGTGGACAGCACCCATCTGTCTGATGTGATCCCTTCCCAAGCTTGGGTGAAGTTGGAAATGCGTCCCCCTACTGGTGTTGCGTGAGAAGGGACCCTGAACTGAGCGTCACTGTTTTCCTCTACTGGGGCTGCCTCTACCTTTCCCACGTCCCTCTTTTATTACCCCTGCCGTAACCCTGGGTAGACTGTTGGTTATTATTGCTCCACGGTGTACCCTGCCACTGGGAATAGTGAGATACTCTCTGGGAATTTTGGCCGCGTGGGCGACGAAAATTGCCATTCCCTCTCTGATTAGGGGGTTTATTGGTTAGTTGGCCTAGGGATTTGAGTGTTTCATACTCGTCCTTGGCATTTTTCAGCGCGTCCTCGACCGCCTTACCAAACAACAGATCCGGCTCCACCGGTTTATCTAACAATGATGCTTGGGTTTCAGCTTTGAATCCAGACTGCCTTAACCAAGCGTGTCTCTTGATAACCGTTCCTTCTGCTATCAATCTGCCGGCGTTATCCGCGGCATCAGAGGTTGCCTTTAGAATGCAACCGGACACGGCTCTTCCCTCCGCCGAAACTCGTGCCAACTGGCTCTTTAAGAGTTCTGGGGTGGAGTCTAGGAGTGCCGCGACTTCTTCCCATTGATGACAGTTGTAGCTGGCCAACAGGGTGGTGGAGTTGGCAATCCTTGCATGGTAGGCGGAAGTGGAGGCTACTTTCCTGCCCAACCCATACAGTTTCTTGCTCTCCTTGTCGGGAGGAGCTTCGGACGATGACAAGGGTGTTCCAGCCCTCTTACGGGTGTTTGTAACAACTAGGGAGTCCGGCTTTAGATGCCCCCTTACATACAGTGGGTCTGATTGGGCTGCCCTGAAAAGTTTCTCAATCCTGGGGTTCACTGCTCTGGTGAGGTTAGAATTTACGAGTGAAGGGTCTATTCTCCTCTGAATAGACTTCAGGATAGGGATGGCCTGAGCAACAGGCCTCCTTTCTCCCACTAACTCTTCGGCAAAGTCACTCTCCTCTTGAGCACCCTGGGTGTCAATGTGGAAATGTTCAGCTGCTCGAGACAGAACTTCATTCAGGAGGTTGGTTGTCGACAGGGGAGTCGGTAACCGGGGGTTCCTTCGCTACCGGGGAATCTACTCTGTAGGTTTCCGGGTCGTCCTCATCCTCTTCTTGGTCCTCATCATCCCCATAGTAGCCCGTACCAGTTTGTTCTTCCAACATGCTCAAAACTGGATCCTCACAAAAGGATGTCTCTCCTTGATACTGAGAGTAGGGCTGTACATAGAAGGGGTCCGAAGACCGTGCTGGTGTTTCAAACCGGGACTTTTTACTTGGAGGTATAGGATCCTTAGAGCCGGAGGGTGCTGACCCGTCGGGAGTATAAGAGAGAAAGTGTTCAGGGTTTTTTGAGTAAAAATCTGCCAATGATGACATTCTTGACATGACCCTGTCTATGTCTATGTCATCAATAGACCATTCTCTAGAAGTGGGGATGACTCTTTCTGGAAGTTTCTCTGACTTATCCTGACTAGACTTTGTGGTCTGAGTAGGGGTCTTTGTGATAGCAGAAGACTTGGACTTGTCTGTCTGTTTCTGAGGAGTGGAGTATCTTAAAGGTGTGGAAGTAGGCAAAGGCTGCTTCCTTTGTTGTTTTTCTCCCTCCCCGTGAGTGGAAGAGTGTTTTCCCTGTTTTTTCGCCCCTACGGAGCCTTTTGACGCCTGGCGTCGAGGTTCGGGGGTAGTGTCCCTATCCTTCGAGTGTGGAGGTAGGGGTTCGGGAGACGCCGTAACGCTGTCTGCGGGCGCCGACTCCTGTAGTGCAGTCTGGGGATGGAAGTCGGCTTCGTCCTCCGACGATCGAACTTCCGTTACCTTGGGGAGCGAGGCACTCTTGGCAACAGTGGATGATTGCCTGGAGTCATGCGGCGATCTTGATCGAGAACGCCCAGAAGACGCCGATTGGGACCGTTCTCTATGTGCCTCTTTCAGAGAACTCGACGTGCGCGTCGAGTCCCGGTTGGACTTCATGTGTTTGGTGGAAGTGCTGTGGGAAGCGCTTGTGTCGCCGGGGCTCTTCCCCATAGCCGCCCTGCCGGACGACCTTCCGAGGTCGGGGACTTGCACTCGGCTGTCTTTCGATGCCATAATGCCCTCGCCGTCCGAAAGCACGGACTTCCATCGTTGAAGGCGGCCTCCACTGCCATGGCCTCTTGACGCCTGGCGTGGTGGGCCCAACGCTTGATGGAACGGTCCTTAAGTGTGTTGGGTTTAAACCTACTACACGCTCTGCAGTTCGCCTCGGGGTGGTCCCTCAGCAAGCAGAGATTGCACGTGGCGTGCCTGTCGACCCAAGGGTATTTGCGGTTGCACTTGGGGCAGAATTGTAAAGGGGTACCCTCCATACACACCTTGTGGCAGCGGGCTTGTAAGTGTAGGAATATATAGGAATGTACCTATATACCAAAAGAGTGTAGAGTATGTCCACCCCCCACTCTCCCTACTTGCAGGGCCGAGGCCAGAGGCCTTCCTAGGCCCAAATCCGTCGTGCAGTTGTCGACGGTCGAATTCTTCTCTGGGCCGGCGTCGAGTGTGGAAGTTCGGTGACTCGACGTTGGGGTGGAGAAATTGGTAAATTTAACAATATTTTGCAAAAGTATGGCTAAGGCCAGGGAACTCCGCAAAATGCTTCCGACCAGAATGGCGGAAAAAAAACAATCTGAGGGTCCTAGACGCGTGAGGGATCATGGGTACAGTGGACGTCACACTAGGGATAGTATTACTGGCAGGCCCTGTGTCGACGCCTTTTTTCGAGTTTCGAAAAACAAACTGTAATACTTCCTCTAGATGTCGGCCTATGCACAGCATGTGATCTAAGCAGATTCCACAAGCCTCAGAAATATATATATACACACATACATATGGAAAAGTAAAGGATGGATGTTTCCACTACGCATTATAGCAGTGCTGGACAGTAATAAGAATGCCTCATTTCATTCAGTTAAAAAGCAAATTGAATTACAAACTGAATCTCAGCAGAAAGTGGTGGATGAGCCAAAGAAGCCAAGGTCTTATCAAACTGGAGTGAACTGATATTGGAAACAAATCGTGTGAAAGCACCGTTCAGAAGGCATGATCAAAGCAAAGCAAAAGACATCAGAGGACTATTAGAAAATAGTATTTTACTACACTAAAAGCTCGATTCCATGGTCTCCAGTCATGTGGAAGAATGAAGTTGGATGAACAAGGTGGTCACACCTACGCACGAGGGCAGAGTGTGCCCACACTCCTTAAAATTCTCAGAGCACAGTACACACTCAAGGCCGAGCTTCAAAGCACTAATTGACATTAGACCACTGAGGTGATGATGGATTGATATGCTAATTGGTGGGAAGCTAGTGTTAAGACGAGCTCACCAGCACCTGGATGTTCAGCCTGCATGCTGCTAGACGCAGGTGGGAAAGCACTGAAGGGGGTTAGAAGCCAACCAATTGTAGAGAACCGCGTAATCAAGGGTCCTATAGTTTGTGTAGCCAATGGGACGTCCTGTATTTAGTGACGTGCATAGTGGCCATTTGAAGGGGAGGGCTTAGTTGCCCCACCTGATGTTAAGTACCCTACCACTTTCATTCATTGTCCTATACTGATATGGAACGTATACTTCGATATTTACTGAGAGCCTATCACTTTCTTCAATAGGTTTTTGTAGTTTGCCACGTAGGATGATGTTGGTAATGACGCAGGTCAAAACATCACTGATGACGAATTTTCTGAATATAACCTCAGTTTTTTGCAAGATTCGTTGAGTAAGAGGATCGAGCGAGTGCTGATGTTCGTTGTACTCCCTGTTTTAAATAATTGACATTAAAACAGTCTTCCTTTTGCCAAACTACCCGAGTCGTTTTGATTATTGATGTATGAATAAAATCTGCATCCCCATCCATCTCCAGGGCAATTGCTACTCGACAAAGGGGCTGGGGTATCCAGTTCACTGTGTTACAGGGGGGTGCTGGTACTTCGACTACAATTACATCATCCTTTGGAGCTGGTCCACAGTATGAGGTATGCGTACTGACAGTTCCCTTGAATGAAAGAAAGTAAATCCTACATAAGATACTATTAAACAGTGACAGTCATATAAACGTGCAGGGTTTCAAACTTTTATCATTTCAGTTCTAAAGTTACACTTCCTCCCGAATTCAGAAAACATTGCAAAATGTTTGAGGGCAACATTACAATCAATATGTTTTGCACAGTGATCTCTGATCGAGTAGACTTGCCATCAATCAGGTGCAATTCAAAATGTATATTTTGGCTAAATTACGTACACCGTTTATGAGGGTATGTATGTAAGCGATGTGTGCGATGAAAGATTTTAATTTCCAATACGTTTGTTGTTTTTTTTAATGAATATTCTATTCAAGGTCTGGAATTAGAAGAGGAGGCACATGGATCAGAGGTAGTATACCAGCTTGCTGGTGCGGTCGTTACAGAGAAGACCACGGTGTCACATACAATCAAGAAAACAAGGGCAACTAAAACAATTTTGTTGTCTAGAAGTGTTTTGGGCTGGGGTTTTCTTCATAACATGCTTTTTTATTTAAAGTGCTATCTATTGTATGTGTGATTTACATTGAACATGTTTTTACAACCCATCCCCCTAGAGGCCCAGAAGGAAAAGAAGTATAAAGACACAGACAAAAAACGAAACCAAAGATGATGCTTGCCAAACAGATTTCACTATGGAGCAACTACTATTTATGGCACAGTGTGGTCCAGTCAATAAGTAGACTTTGAATGCTTATGTCCAATGGCCAGAAAATTAATTGAATGTGACCGGCGAAGCCAGCAAAGTGTTGTTGGACCATTGCTACAACGTGAGAACTCAACAGATGAAGCTGAATATAATGGAGATGCTTTTGAATTCCTCACTGACCACTTGACACAATCTACACCCGCAAAAAAAAGGTCCACCCAATACACTATGTACATTGATGGTTTCTCCAATTCGTATTCAAATAACACAAGCTGAACTAACAGACTGAAGCTTCAAAACAATTGACCGAGGAACTTGCCAAAGATCTCGACTACAGTTTGTCTAGTTTGGCCGATTTGTCCAATACAGCTGAGTCACAAACCAAATGCATGCTGGACGATTGGCTAATTAAGGAGTACAAATACATTGTATTCGACAGCTGCATGGTTGAAATTATACTGATGCTGAAATGCGTCCATCCAGTAAGGGGGAAAATATGCGGGGAGCCATTGGTGAATTTGACTCCTGCACCAACCTGAAAATCCAAGCCACCTGTGCCCACCTCCAGGACACATTTTCATGGTCCGCTCAACCGATGCTAGGCAAAGTGCCAGCTGGAAATCTACGGTGTTAAGCAGCTTTACTTTTCAGTGGCCCGACTTTTAGTAAGTTGTCCGGTTTCTGTCAATTTGTGAAACTTCAGTTCCTTGCTAAAACACAGTATTACAAATATCAAAGAGAATTTTTATTCCCCGCTATTAGTCAAGCCTGGAAAATTAAACAAATGTCAATTCAAAGGACACTCTGGCAAACGGTTCAGGCTAGCTGGCGACGGACAGTGTGATAGCCCCGGATTTCAGCAAAGTACTTAACATACCATTTTCAGGACATGAAAATAAATAAAATTGTGAGTTCGGAGATCGTGCAGGTGTCCCAATGTAAATCCTCAGTGGCCATGGAGAAACATGGTTTGATAAAATCCCTCGAACATCTTCAATCGAGGGGAGTGCAAATAGACCTCATAGCCACTGACAGATATGTTTCAATAGCCAAGGCCATGCAAGAGCAGTTTCCTACATTTGCCATCAATTTGATGTATGGCACGTTGCCAAATCAGTCAATAAAAAAATTACAGGTGCTGGTGTATTTAAAAAAAAAAAAAAAAAAAGGTTCAGAAAATATTTTACAGTGGTACCAGTCTTTCAGCAACCATCTTTGGTGGAGCTCCATAACTTGTGATGGGTCTGTGGAAATCTACTTGAAAAATGGCGCTCATTGATGCACCACTGTTCCAATGTTCACTCATGGACAGAAAGCCAACATTTTCACCAATGTGCAAATGGACCTTTATCGGAGGAACAGGAATGCAAGAAGTGGTTAGTTCCATCTTCACCTGACAGAAAGAATCACTAAGAAATCTTCAATAAGGACTACCAGACTGCCCAATAAAAACTATCTGGCTGTCCCCAGATTTAAGCTCTCCAGAATTGGGGTCTGTAGTTCCCCAGTCAAGGCAGCCCAACTGTGGAACTCCCTGCCTGCCACACTCAGAGAGGACCATCCTTACCAAAACTTCCAACTGAATACTATAAAATGGCTCAAAGAATCTGATGTAGATATGTACCTGCTACCACTTCAAACTTACGCCGCTTCTGTAAATACTCTAGATAACAGAATTACTTTTTGACCGCACTGTAGTTGTCCCGTGCTTATGGACTTAAGCTATGTACATACATTAGATATTAGAGTTACTTTTGACTTACTGTATTTCCTGCCTACTGTCCTTGCCCACTTGGCCCCTTTCTACTTTAATGCGTGCCTTAAATGGATTGTTTCATCTTGATGTGTAACCAAGCTGTGAATTATCTTATGCTATGCAAACTGATGCCTACGGGTCCGGTGCGCAATACAAATAAATAAATAAACAAACCTCCACACAAAGCTCTTGAGATGATTGTGTTTGATAAAACTCTTTCAAGGGACCTGAATTCTGTCACAACGGATATTTGGAGGTGTTCCAAAATATGTGCCTAAATTACAGGCCCAAGAGGTTGCATTTCAGCATAGACGGTATGCAATCTCTAACATTACTAGCCGTATTAGCGCATAACGAGAATCTAGGCAGAGAACAATCGAGAACTGCAGGAAACTTTGGAATGCTTCGTTACACATTTGCCTTTGCAAAACAAAGCAAAAAATGGATTGCCAAGACGCTATACCAGGAAATGGAATTAGATTTTGAGAAAGATCTCACTTTGACTGTGTTGGCCATGCATACTCATGGAATCAATCCTGAGTTTGTTCCTAGGACACATATATTGCCACAAAACATAACAAACTAGCCCTGTCCACCAAAAGCTGACCTCGTTGAACAGTTGACTTCCCGGTATAAATGATTAGCAGCAGGGTGTATGTTCCATAATGTTTGTGCATTGTACATGAATAATGGAATGCTATTAAACTTGATTTTCAAAGCTATTAAGAGTATTAAGAAGTATTCAATTATGCACATTTAATCCAGTTTATGAATCATTAATTAATATCTCTAACAATAACACGCATGTCTGTGGTTGCTTGGTGTCTGTAAAGCACAACATAGGGGGCCATAGCGCCCAAATTGTCTTTTCAAATGTATCCTCTTTGTCAACTTTTTTTGCAAGAAGTGCCTGTTGTAGGATGCCATACAGTGTAACTCTGTTTTCCCCCTTCCCACTTTCGGCCAGCTCTTGTGGGTCCTTCACTGATCAGATCAGGGGGCAGGAGGGTCTGATGGATATCAGCATAAAAGAAACTGCGCAGTCTGCAGTTGCCTTAGCATGCACGTCTCTAAATAGACAGACTAAATATGCGTCCCACTAGGGAATGAGACCAGGAGAGTAATTGCAAGGGAACCACATTTTATATAAGCAAATAAATGGAGCAAAGAACTCTGCTGCCCGAGAGCGCTCTGCCGAACATTACGGACAGTACATTTTAAGTTCTCAAAACGTCACTACTGACGTTTCCCTACAGGTGCATAGTGTTACATCAGGATTGGAGGAAGACATGGATACAGTATATAGATATAGGGACTGGGTTCACAGGATTGGCTTGTCTTGTCGATCCGACGGGCCGCACATGGGTCAGCTGGGTTCCTCTCGGCGGGTTGAAGGTCGGGTAAAGTTACACAGAAATGAAGTACAGCTATCTGACTAAGCTAAATAACAAACTTGGCATGCAAGAACTAATGACTGTAAGCAAAACACTGCATGAAGGGGGGCTGATGGAGTGAAATAGGTGCATTCTGACCTATGTTTTTATGGGGGCATGTATTAGGGGGTCGTTCCTTCGGATGCCTTAGCAGAAGGGAAGATCTTTGATTTGCGGCCTTTGGAGTCTTACGATTTCAAACACAGTGGCGATGGGTGTTACTGTTACCAAAATATAGGACCACTCTATATTAGGTATATGGTAGGTGAATTGGAGGTGGTGCGGGGGTAGGGTCTGGTGACCAGATGCGTTCAAAAGGAATAGGGGGCATGGGTTCAGGGGACTGCGGCCTGGCATAAGACGGTCAGCAGAGATGGATGGGGCACTAAGGTTGAAGCAGGCCTTGGTCTCAACATTCTTGGATGAGCACATTTTGTCAGGGCTTGATACTCGCTACTTGCAAAAATGAATAGCTGCATTTCCGTGAGAGCAGGCGACGCGATGAGCTGACAGGTGGTGGGGGCTTGCTGTGTGCAGCGCTCGGTGAGGGAGAGTGAACATTTCGCCAAAGGGGCTGTTACGCTCACCTGATTCCCAAGGGGCGTAGATCTGGACTGGCCCGCTGTTGATCCCACCAGAGTAACACGTAGAGCCGAGATGATAGACTGGACAGACCCACTTAGCTTCGTTTGTTGGGCTTGTACGAATATCTTTCTACAATGGAGAAGGGGAATTAACCTCCCGTAATCCAAGCGTTAACCCGCCTTCCCACTCCCCTTGTCTGCCCACAGAACACTCCTGAAGTCCCCTCTTAATCTCACCTGATGATTTGGAAAGATGAGCTCTCCATCCTGCGTCGAGCGCAGGGGCGCGTAGACAACCAGTTACTTCACTGGCGTGGAGGAATTGGCGAGTTCCAGTCCAATCGTTCGTAAGAGTTCAAAAGTCTGATCTTCACTCTGCCAGATTCCTTGCAGGTTGCAGATTTAAACCACTAGAAGAGTTCCAAGTGGCAATTGGTAAGATCCTGGTAAGTCTATTGAGGTTCTCCCCTTCGGGGCCGGGGTACAGCGATGATGCAGAATTAACTGCGCCGACCCGAAATGAGGTGAGTACCCCCTGTGGTAAATCAGGTAAGTCTTTGGGGGTGGTTTGTATTGCCCTTGCTCACCTATTCGTTCTGGTCTCCCCCAGGTGTTGAAGAATGGCGTGGAGCTGCTGGGTTCGCGATGGAGTAAAGGAATGCAGCCCCGGATTGTGAGTTCAGCGCGGCGCTGCGGGTGCGTGGCAACGCACCTTTGAAGGCTTCTCTCTTCCAGATCGACGATGTGCTGGATCAAGGATTCAGGTAAGGGTTTTGTTCTGACCTCCTCTTCTTTTCTTGTTCCAGGGCTGAAGCGGGCGTGGCTGAAGACTGGAGCTGCTTAAGACACGGTGAGTGTTCCGCTGCAGAACGCAGAATAACGCGAAGCACGTGTGGCTGTCCGGGTGTGGCTTAAATAGCCTTGGAAGAAGTCCCAGGTAAGTATTCTTCCACACCCCCACCCGAGAGGAAAGGAGTCCCTGAGGTAAAATAGTACCTCTAAGCCTCATTTGGCTTGTGGCTTCGTGCAGCATGGTCTCCATCGGGTAGGTATGCAGCATGGTCTGCATCAGGTAAGTTTTCTGTAATGAGCCTGGCGCCCATGGCGCCAGGACTGACTTTATTCTTATGAGCCTGGCGCCATAGGCGCCAGGACTGTAGCCAAATAGCCCCTAACTGGGGTTTTTGGGCATGCTTCAAGTGGCATGATGCCTGCTTCCGGGGTTGCTGGGCCTGGTCTGGCTTTCCGGGGGCAGGCATCGTGACAGGGCAGAGGGCCTAGAGCAAGATGGCATTTGGAAGGACACAAAATGGAGTTCAAAGTATATACATTAGCACAGAGTTAATACACTTCTATGAAACATGGGTGATGCAAATAAGTACAGGAGGTGTGGAGACGTCTCCTCTTTCGCTTATACATCATTTACCCGGTATGAGAATGGTGCAGGAGGGCGGGATATACCACATCTCCTCCTACATTTGTTAGTGCATGGGAAGTTCAGTGGAGATGGAAGGGCACTTGGATTTATGACTTGTCAGTGTCTCGCGTTATCTTCAGAGCACATTCCTCTGCGAAAACAGGGCGCACGCAGACGTGACAACGGGGAGGACCCTAACTGAAACTGCTGTCTTAAAATAACTAAATCACTATCAATTTAGAAGAGTACAAAAGTATTCACAATAGCGCTGCATTTGTGGATGCCAGCAAACAATTAGTTTGTTTTTCAAACATATTTCAAATGCCACGTTGGTCAGCCGTGTTAATTGCTCCCATGGAGTGAAGGTCACTGCGTTTGATGTGGCTTGTGGGGAGGTCACACTGACGCGTCTTGTATAGTATGTTTTTGATTTGTGGCTTTCCTTCACCAAAACAAAACTTAGCATAGGCGCTCCAAAGAAGGTTCAATTGTTGTTTGTCCTTGGAAGAAAGGGAGGATTTGCTATGGATTGAAGGACGGGAGGTGTGTAATACCTGAGAAAATGATAAGGTTCAACATTTCAAAACTGGACAAAGGAACATGTAATTTCATTTTATGAAAACCGTTGATCTTAACGGACACTCTGCGCTACGCCAAGAGAATGGAAATACCAAATATAATGTACGTTTCACTGAAGACGAGTTTATAGACGAACGAGTCACGGTTTCATTTTTTGAACGGTATACACATGTTTCAGCCTTGTTGTGCCTCATCAGTGAGGTGGAGCTGTGCCTCTCAGAGCACAGTGAGTATGGAGTCCACATCTGGGTTCCCACAGGTTCCACCAAAACCCCAACTTTTGTTGCTAATATTCCATTATAATGCCGTCTATGTGTTCCAATTCTTCCGTCAGCATCCGCATCCCATTGGAAGCTAAACATACTCCACAGCACCAACCTCTCAAGCACATCGTAGACTTCAACTTTCCACTATGTTTTCTCTGCGTTTCCATTGTTTCTGGTTTGTGTTTATTATTAGGTTACACCCAGTGCAGAATTAAAGGGTAAATGGATATATTTGAATAAAGAACGGCTACTGAAATATATTTTTATTCTGTTTTCTACACAGCTATATTCTTACTTTCTGCGAATGTCAGTTTCCAGATACCGAGTGATGGTTTCTTCAACAGGCAGTGGCAGATCCAACTAAACAATGCATCACGATTACGCTGATGTGGGACGATCGCCCAGGACCGATCTGGCCTTTGGTGGTACCAGCAACAAGGAGCAAGCGGTCATCTTATACGGTGGTCTAGCAAGAAGCTGATGACGAAGCTGTGCGATTCAGAGTGCGTTGAATGCGCTTCTTCTACCAAAAGGAACTTGTTTGCCTCAGGATAAAGATTTGATGCTAGAACAGAACCAAATAAAACATTTGGTTGATAATCGAAATTGGCCGATGTTCTGGGAGAGCTTATTGAGAAATAAAAGCACATAATAAATTGCAGAGTATTGGTGTTTCCTTTAGAAGAACAAGTTACTTCTTACCTTGTAACGTTCTTTCGACGGGATGTTCCTCCGACGTATTCCTCATCTTAGATATCTCCTTCCAGCTCTGCTGGCCTCGGAAAATTTTTTCTCTCTAGAGGGCGCTGCGCGTCGACGTCCTCCGAGTCGATGTCCCTCGACAGCTGCCGTATCGACGTCGACGTCATCCTGCCTATAAAGGCCGCGCGCAGCGTCCGTTGCTCAGTTCCGTTTTGTAGCCCACAATAATACTTTCTGGACTAAACTAATCACCCTGAAGGAGCGTAAGCTGCAACAACAAGGGAAGTAGAACTGCGGGGATGGATGGCAGGGTCGATGAGGAATACGTCGGAGGAACATCCCGTCGAAAGAACGTTACAAGGTAAGAAGTAACTTGTTCTTCGAAGGGATTGTGTCCTCCGACGTATTCCTCATCTTAGATAGGCTCCCATTGCAGTATTCTATTATCGGAGGAGGGAGTACTGACTTCATGCTGTCTTCTATTGATGAATAGAATGCAGTACAGCCCTTCCAAACTGACTGGAGGAGGAATCCAAATTGTAAAAAACGTGTAAAGGTATGGACAGACGACCATGTAGCGGCCGCACATATGTCTTTAACCGGCACACCTCTTTTGAGGGCCGATGAAGCTGCAATACCTCTGGCCGAATGAGCCCTAAGGTTTTGAGGGGGCTCTTTCCCTGCCAGTTTATAACATTCCATAATGGCTAGAATGATCCATCTGGAAATGGTCTGCTTAGTTATTGGTAACCCCAGCTTGTGACCTGCGTAACCTACAAACAGCTGGTCTGCCTGTCTTATCCTGGCTAGTCTACTGATGTAAAAACTTAAAGCCCTCCTAGGGTCTAGCCTGTGTAACCTCTCTTCCTCTTTCCCCGGGTGAGGAGGAGGATAGAAAGATGGTAGGGTAATCTTCTGAGTGATATGGAATTCAGAAACCACTTTTGGGAGGAAATTAGGCTTCACTTGCAGGACAACTTTGTCTTTGTGAAATATTGTGTGAGGGGGTTTACAAGAAAGAGCTTGTAATTCGCTCACCCTTCTAGCAGATGTAAGTGCTATTAATAAAACAGTTTTAAGGGTAAGGAATCTTAACGAACAAGAATGGAGAGGTTCGAAAGGTGTACCCATCAGGAAAGTTAGTACTAAGTTTAAATCCCATAGGGGAACTTGGAATGGTCTTGGGGGATAAACATTGGTTAACCCCTTTAGAAACTGTATTACCAAGGGTAATTTGAAATAGGATGGTTCTTCCGCAGTACGCTTAAAGATGGATAGCGCTGCGAGATAGCCCTTAATGGTGCCAACTTGAAGGCCTGAATTTGCCAAATATAGTATGAAGGACAAAACCATTGGTGTACCACATGAAACGGGGTCGATATTCTGTTCTCTACACCAGCTGCAAAATCTGTTCCAACAGCAGCGGTATAAAGACTTTGTTGCTGGCCTCCTTGCCGAAAGCAACATCTCCATAACATCATCAGGGAGGTCCCAATCCTTGTACCTCAGCCGTTCAGAAGCCAAGCGTGAAGGTTGAGGGTTTTGATGTCTAGATGGAGAACCTGACCTCCCTTCTGTGAGAGTAGGTTCTCTCTGAGTGGAAGTCGAATTGGAGGGCAGATGGACAAGTCTAGAAGGTCCGGGTACCACGTTCTCCTGGCCCAATCCGGGGCAATTAGGATCATGGTTCGCCGGAATCTTCTCAACATCCTGATCATTTGAGGAATGACAGGGACCGCGTACAGAAGCGGAAACTCCCAGTCCACTATGAACGCGTCTCCCAGAGCTCCTCTCGGGGGAAATTCCCTTGAGCAGAACAGGTCGCATTTCCTGTTTAGGCTGGTGGCGAACAGATCTACCTGAGGGGTTCCCCAAAGGGCGAAGATCTCTTGAAGGACTTCCTGAGCTAGCTCCCACTCGTGGGAGACTGTGTTCTGCCTGCTCAGAGCGTCCGCTGTCAAGTTCTTCTCTCCGGCTAGGTGAACTGCCGATAGAGAGATTCCTTCTTGGATTGCCCAACACCAGAGCTGCATCGCCTCTCTGCACAGGGGTAGTGATCCTACGCCTCCTCTTTTGTTGAGGTAATGCATGGCCACCGTGTTGTCCGTCATTATCAGGACGTTCTTCCCTTGTACAGCTGGCAGGAAAGCCTTCAGCGCAAGTCTGATGGCTCTCAGCTCTAACAGGTTGATGTGTAGTCTGGACTCCGATGGAGACCAACGACCGCTGATGGTCAAGTCGTTGGCATGGGCTCCCCACCCCGTGAGTGAGGCATCCGTGACTACTGTTATCTCCGGCCAGGGTTGCCAAAACTGTTCTCCTTTCAGAATGTTCTCCTGACAGGCCCACCACTGAAGGTCTCGAGCCACCCTGCCGGGAACCTGAAGAAGATCTGTCATTCTCCCTGAGAATTGTGACCACTGAGTCCTCAGTGCCCACTGGAGGGATCTCATTCTCAGGCGAGCCTCTGGCACTAGGAAAATGCAGGATGCCATGAGGCCTAGCAACCTCAAAAAGTCGAAGGCTGGGAGACGTTGGGCATGTTGGAACTTGGTAACCATCTGTAGAATATCTTGAGCCCTCACCTCTGGTGGCGAGGCTTTTCCCAGGGAAGTGTCCAGGATCGCTCCTATGAACTGGAGTCTCTGCGATGGTATCATTTGTGACTTCTTTAAATTGAGGGAGAAGCCCAGTCTGTGAAGGAAGTGGCACACGTGATTTAGCTGGATCTGAGCTTGTTCCGGAGAAACAGCCCTGATCAACCAATCGTCCAGGTAGGGGTAGACGTGAATCCCTTCCCTCCTTAGACTTGCAGCCACTACCGACATTAACTTGGTGAAGACCCTCAGGGCGGAGGTCAGCCCAAATGGCAGCACTCGAAATTGATAGTGAGAGTTGCCAATTGCGAACCTCAGGTATTTCCTGTGTTTGAGATGGATAGGCTCATGGAAATAAGCGTCCTGAAGGTCCAGAGATACCAACCAGTCCTGGAACTGAAGGGCCTGGAGGATCTGAGAAAGAGTGACCATCTTGAATTTGTCTTTTCGGAGGAATTTGTTCAATTCTCGCAAGTCC
This sequence comes from Ambystoma mexicanum, assembly GCF_040938575.1. Taxonomy (NCBI): domain Eukaryota; kingdom Metazoa; phylum Chordata; class Amphibia; order Caudata; family Ambystomatidae; genus Ambystoma; species Ambystoma mexicanum. The sequence continues at coordinate 19,605,547 of NC_090922.1, read as the reverse complement.
AAGATGGGTCTCAGTCCTCTGTCTTTCTTTGGAATGAGAAAGTAAGGGGAGTACCAGCCCTTGTTCCTCTCCGCTACAGGTACCGGTTCTATGGCACCTTTCTCTAGCAGGTCCAAATTTTCCTGCAAGAGGAGCGGATCTGGAGCTTTCTGAGAGCTGATCCCCGGTGGATGACTCTGAGGTATACGTAGGAAAGGCAGGCAGTAACCTTGGGCAACTGTTTCCAATGCCCAAGCATCTGACGTGATAGCCTGCCATACCGCCAGATGTTGAGTCAACCTGCCTCCTACAGGTGTCCTGTGAGGGAAGTCCTCAGAGTGGTTTTGGGGCGGCTGATGCAGATGCCGATGGTAAAGAGGCACCTGCTGTTGCTGCGGCTTTTGAATATCTACCCCGTCCACCTCGGGTGGTTCTTCTTTGTCCCCTTTGAGCCGGTCGTCCTCTACCTCTTCCGAATGCGGAGTAGAAGCGAAAGGACTTGCCTCTCGCAGAGGTTCCTGTGGGACGAAAAGGAGTCTGACGGATTGCAGCTCCTAGGGATTTTGCTGCTGCTTTTGAAGTTTGCAGTTTCTCTAAACTGTCATCCGCCTTTTTCCCGAACAAAGAAGAGCCATCGAATGGCATGTTCAAGAGCCTGGCTTGCACATCTGGGGCAAAACCAGACTTTCTCAACCAAGCGAATCTCCTGGTTGATGTACTTGCCGCCATTGCTCTGCTGATACTGTCAGCCGAATCAATGCCCGTCTGGAGAGATTCGCACATAGCGTCTTTACCGTCCTGTATAATATTCAGGAACGCATCCCTTTCTTCTCCCTCCGGGATGCAGTCAGCCGCTGTAGAAGCACACTCCCAAAGTGTATGGCTGAACCTAGCAAGGGTGCAAGTAGCATTAACAGATTTTAACGCCATGCTACATGCTGAAAAGACTTTCTTTGCCATAACATCATATTTTTTATCATCCCTGTCCTGTGGGACGGTAGGATAAGCCGTCTTGACATCGGTAGAGGATGCTGCCTGTACCACCAGACTTTCTGGGGATGGGTGTTTAGACAAAAACTCCGGGTCTGTAGAAGATACCCTGTACTTTGTAGACAGTTTTTTATTTACTGCTGGTACTACATCTGGGGTTTCCCAGTTTGTCATGATCTTCCTCTGAAGAGCTTTATGAAAAGCCACCACAGGATCCTCCTGTGGGCCTTTGTCAAGAATATCCGTGAGGTCATCTTGTTGGAAAGATTGTGAAGGTGCAGACCACCCCATGAACTCTGTGATTCTGGCCATTAAGGCTCTATAGGGGGTTTCAGCATGCTCCCCCGGGTCTGGCCTAGCAAACTCCACCTCAGGGGAAGTGTCTAACCCACTTGCCTCATGTAAGGAATCATGAAGATCCTTTAACCTGCGTTCTTCAGAGGAAAATTCCTCTCTAATTGGGGTTACAGGTCCCTGCAACTCAAATGTGTCTTCCTGTTCAGACAATTCACCCTCTTCCAAAATTGAGGAAATAGTTCTCAATTGTTCTGAACTCATAAAAGGAGTAAATCCCATTTCCAAGGCAGAGGGTGCCGAACTTGTCATTATCGGTCTCGAAAACGTCGATGTCGTCGACGCCGACGTCGAAGGCTTCGAGGGTGGCGTCGAAAACAAAGGCGGAGGCCTCGATGACCTCGACAGAATTGGAATTCAGCTCGACAATCTCGACGCCATCGACGTCGAGGACCTGGGGATAGTCACTGGGTGTGTCGTAACTGTGACTTTTCTTGGCGTCGACGCCGGTGTCGAAGCTGGCGTCGAGTCGACAGACCCGTGTGTCGAAGGTCCCTTCGACAACGGCGTCGAAGACATCGACCTCGGCGTCGATGGAACCCTCGTCGACGGAACCTTCGAGGAAGGTTTGGAGGTCATAGTCCTACTCGAGGGTTCGAGACGCGCTCGAGAGGTTACCTTCGCCGGGTACTGCGACTCGCGGCGTTTTTGACCTTCGGGTCTTTCGACCAGAGCATCGCACTCGGCAGTCTTCGAGGGGGTCGAGGCCACTTTCTCGAAGACGCTCATCATATTTTTGCGGAATTCCTCCCATTCAGCCCGGGAACTATGTTTCGTGGGGCAAGGGATTCTTTTTGGCGAAACAGAGGAAGAGGAAGACGGAGAAGGGGATCTTCGACGTCTCCTCTTCGAGTGCTTCGATCTCGAGGAGTGATGAGACCCACTCCGAGACCTGGAGCGCGAATGGTGACGAGGAGACGAGTGTCTCGACTTCGTCGATGAAGAAGAAGCTTTAAAAGTCTTACCTTTCTCCAGCTTCCCCCTACGCTCCTTCAGGGCCTTAGCTGTCATGGACATACAGTCCTCGCATTCCGAACAATGGCGTTCAGCTCCCAAACACCACAGACCAACTCTGTGAGGGTCAGTCAACGACATCTTTTTCCCACAATCTCGGCATTTTTTGAAGCCGGATCGAGGAGTTGTCGGTTCCGACGAGGAAGCCATCGAGTACGGATCTAATGACTCGAGGTAAATAGGATTAATCTGACTAAGAACTGAGCAACGGTATTCCGAGGCACTGAGTAAGCGCGGAAAAACGGAACTGAGCAACGGACGCTGCGCGCGGCCTTTATAGGCAGGATGACGTCGACGTCGATACGGCGGCTGTCGAGGGACATCGACTCGGAGAACATCGACGCGCAGCGCCCTCTAGAGAGAAAAAGATTTCCGAGGCCAGCAGAGCTGGAAGGAGATATCTAAGATGAGGAATACGTCGGAGGACACAATCCCTTCGAAATAATGTTTTCTATTCCGATTTGGGATGTGCTGTGAGAGGAGGTGTGTGTTGATATTCTGGGTTCTGCATCAACTGACGTTTATAGGTAGGTGATGACTGGGCGCGTTAGGCTACGCTGCACACTAACGTCATAAAAATACATGGAGAATATCGCTAGGAATACTGATGCCAGCTTCAGGGGTGGGGGATATGATTTAGTGCCGCAAGGGCAGTTCAACTTCGGGTGATGCTGCAACGGATAAGCTTAGCACAAGATGGCAGCGCCCGATGCTTGATTTCGCATGTGTAAAAGTGAGGAAAACTATGGTAAGGTGCATAGAAAATGTTTTTACGATCAATCACAGATTGCTTTAAACCACATACCCGAACGCTTGTGACAATAACATTTTTGAGCGCACTATTCCATTAACTACTGGCACTTTCCACCATGAAACTTTGCTTTGTGACATGGTGTATGCCGATAGAGCAGCTAGGTGTACTTTCAGTGAGTTAAAGACCAAGCCTAAGTCTAGTTGATCGCGAACTATACCCGATGGTGAGCATTCAATTGGGTTGAGTGAACGTGTTTTGCACCAGAACACAAAGCGCTTCCATTTGTTAAAAGAGCAATGTCTTGTGCTTGGTTTCCGTGCCTCTTTAAGGATATTCATGCACCTTTGGTCTATGTTTAAGTGACCAAAGATTATGACCTCAGGAGCCAGGCAGCCAAGTTCAATGTCTGAGGGCACGGGTGGAGTGCTGTCCCTTGATTCCGTGTCAACATGTGTGGACAAGGTAGTTTCAGGGACATCATCTACATCATCTGCAGGTGTGAGAACCATGTTTGTCGTGCCCACATAGGCGCTATCAGGATAAGTGTTACTTTTTCCCGGTGTAGCTTGAGGACTATCCTGTTGAGAAGAGGTGTTAGGGAGAGGTGGAGGGATGGGGGAGGAGAGTACGCAAATCCCCCATGACCAATTCATTAGTAGTGTGTTCTTTGGACCCTTGCTGGGGAACCTGGACACGTAAATTAGGCATTGTCCCCCCCCTCCCCGAGTAGCAAATCAGTCTATTTATGTGAAACCCGAGTTTGAGAAGCCATTGTGTAGCACGTCAGTTTTTAGTTGCCAGTAGTGTTCTGAGGGTAGTACTACACTTCTGCTTAGTAAGTCTTCCAGTGAATGGTGTTCCCCTGGACATGTTGTGCTAGGAGGAACATTTGTTTTAGTGCTCACAGCCAAATGTTCTGGGCTAGTTTAAACATCTTTCCATGCCTTCTCTCACAAGGGCAGTAAATCCAAGAGTTGAAAAGATCTTCAAACCATCACAATCCGACCCCCCGCCCCCTCAATACATCAGGGGACATTTGAAACCAGACTCTCTTGTAGTCACTCCCGATAGAGAGCTGGTGTTCTACTGTGTACCTCAGAAGCACCCCCAAATAAGGAGTGCAAACACCTATACACTCTAGGAAAGAGCATCACCACCTCAGGCGCATATATCACTAGAATTGCAAATGATACAACTCTGCTAACAAGATACAACAAAACCCAATGGGATCAGGTTCTCAAGACGCTAGACTGTGCCAGAAGCAACAAGGTTGCATCTACTTAAGATCTCAGAGGGCAAGCGAGTTGCACAAACATCCTTAAAATGTCCTGGACTCGACACCTCAGTAAGAGTTGAGATGCATACCTTCATCGATATGGCTGTGACGCAGGGTTTAGTAATGGAACAAAGGATTCAGTCAGCTTTTGATTCACAAACGAGTAAAATGTTTTTCAAGTTATACACGAGTGCTACATTTCCACTGTTCAGGGAATTTTGCTTCAATTAACAACTTCTACTCGGTTTAAGTCTTACGCAAGTTAATAGGGAGGTGGATAATGTTGCCTGCAATGCTTGCGCACTGTGTTCGAACGCTGTGCTTCACTCACCGGCTTCTTAGACACTTTTTTGTGGGCCGCACTACTTTCCAGACTTTTGCCACAACTTCTACTGCTTCTGACTCGCTGGGAACCAACACCCTTCTCCAGTAAAGGCGTCTCTGGCCTGGCCACACATGTTGGGCGCTCCTATCGCTCCCGAGAACCATGGCTTGACAGTTGCTGCTTGCCTCTGTGACAAGGCCTGCTTACAGGCCGTGTAAGGGAAGGGAGTGAGTATATCCCAAACATCCCCTGGCGCTCGAGTGAGTAGAGGGGAGTGCAGGGCACCTTATTTCCCTGGGTGGTCTGACCAGGGACTAGCGAGAGAGGGTAAGCGGGACACCATATCCCTGCGTTCTGCAACAATGACAGTCGTTTGCTGCCCACCATATCCCCAGAGTACCTGGCAGCAGTAAAGGTAGCAGAGCGGTAGTAGGGAAATTGGGAACAGGAGAAGAGAGGGTAAGAGCGATAGTAAGTGGGAGAGGTAGGAAGGGTTATTGGCATTAAGTGAGATAGAAATTATAACAAGGGGAATAGCAGGAGGTGGGGAAGTAGAGTGAGAGGAAGGAGTTAAAAGGAACCAAGGTAGAGGGATAGTTGGAACTACAAGCGGAGGTAAATAATAGGAGTGGGACAGGAAGTAAGATCTAAGGGTGGAGGTGGAAAGGCGGAGTGTGAGGTTGGAGGGACAGTGACATGATGGGAAGAGAACAGTTAGAAGGTTCAGCATAGTGGAGGGACCGGAGCAAGAGGCTGTGGAAGGTGGGAGCATGACACTGGGTGAAGGAAGGCACCATTCCCTATTCCCAGAGAGACTAACCAATGATAGGTGAGGGAAACGTAGAAATTCTCAGGAAGACTAACAACCCGTTAGGGACGTCTTGTGCTGGGAGGTGGGTCCCCGGCCCGGGGGAAGTTGAGAGAGGAAAGGGACGGCCCAGCGCCAACCAACCCAGTCCCTTAGACCCCAAAGAATCAAGAACAGAAACAGCCATTCTGACCATTAAGGTTTCAAATAAACAGGTGTTTGGCTTTATCATAAGATTCAGTGTGGTTATTTGTGGGGAGATGCCCCATCACACCTCAGTCTCCTGCACGTCCACAGCTCAGTAATCACGGCAATCAGGCTCACATGGAGAAAGACATGTCTCCTGCACGTTGTTTGCTACGCAGCCTCTGCAGTTCAGAGTTTGGGGGAACAGTACCCTCTCAGAAAAAGCAAGTGAAATCTGCAGTCTCCACGTTCCGGCATCCCTTCTGCTTGGTTTGTCAGCCTTGTGCCTTCTTCCTTCTGCTATTACTGCCACAGCTCACATCCCAGTCACAGTTCCAGCTCCTTCCACTCCCAATTGCCTGCACTTGAGGGGGCCTTTTATACCTCACAGTTTCATTCAGGTGTGGGCTGTTAGGTTTGATTGCCTGACTACAGCTACAACATGCCTCGTCAGCCCTCTTCCTCATCCCAGTACTTCTGGGGTTATGGAACTTGTAGTCCCCTTCAGTAAAGTGCGTTTTTTCAACAACTGAGCTCTTTTTAAGGGTATATTTAGTTCCTTAAAACTTATTAAAACAGTCATTTTATGTTCTACCTTAGAGAGTAAGGTGGGTACTTATTCTTAAAAGGTCTTTGTATTAACAAGGTTTGCTCAGATTTAACAAAGCTTGTACCCTGGGTCACAGATCTTATATGTGGGTCAGGGACACTATAATGGCTATATATGATATGATATGATATGATAGGTTATTTATAATGCACTTAATACGCAGAGGTTTCTAAGCGCGGACCCGGGGATAGAACCTCTGTTGCTCTGTGTCGTCTTGCTTCCAAGGCGAGCACGTTGCCGCTAATCTATCCTCCCGAGATAATATGCCATTACCTGTTTTGGCAACCCAGAAAGGCACTTCCTTTCAGAGGACAAATTCCGCATCTCATGCCACGGGATCTACTCATTAACCTGGGCCCCGTCTCCTCACAGGTGATGCTCCCGCAATACACCCCCACCACCAAGGTTAAGATCAGGAAGTGTATGCCTTTCTCTGGCCACCTTGTAGGAGACTTTAGGCAGGGTTTTAGCGAGGGATCCGTAGGATTCTTCACTTATTACACGGCCACCAGAATTGTAATTACTCATAACTATGTGATTTTGGAACAGAAGTTCATAGTTTAATTACAGCCTCTACACTGAAGTGTCTCTGTCGTTACATCAGCTGTCAAAAGGCCACTGGTGACCCCTGAACCTGCTCTGTGCCACTGTAGAGCAAGCAGAGAGGCAGCAAGGCATAGGTGTATGTTATGCATTTTTTGCCATGGAGATTATGAAAAGGGGGCTGGGTTAGCAGGCTTTCTGAGATGCAAAAACCCACTTCATTTTAATAGTTGATAATTTAAAAAATCAGGGCTTCCACACCCTTGCCAGATGGGGATGGCTCACAACTGTATTCCATCGGATGACGCAAAGCATTTCCGTCCATCAGATGTTGCCCCTTTCACTATGAATAACATTTTGAATAATTTCGAGACCAAACTCTCAGAAAGCGTAGTGGGTCTCAGCAACTATACTCACTACCTGCCCTAATTGACACCACAAGTTGTGCATCAGCATCTCCAACAGTCTACTAATTAACTCCACATTCCTTTTTATCTTACAGAACCACACGTGCAGCGAGAAACCCTTAATGGAAGAAGGGTGCCCTACAATATCACCAATTAGTACATAGAGGTCCAGTGGTATCCTAAAAAATATATTTGGATCTATGACAGTCCTTGGGAATGCAGAGAAAACACGCGAGTGGTGGAAATTATTTACATGCATCATGTTCCACATTTATAAAAATGTGTGTTTAAAATCGCAGTACGTTCTCTTAACATGGAAGAATTAAAATTTCGAGAAGCCCGCAGAACTTTATCGGACCCAGAAACACCATGAGCAGGCTGTCGCCAGAGAGACAGAGAAAAAGCCACGGCAAGCCCACAAAAAGGCCGCCGGTGGAGGAAGCCAAAAGGAAGAGGTACCAGCAAGCAATCGAGAAAGCAGATGCCGGAAAAACGGCAGGAAGTTTCCCAACATAAGGGAATCCGCCAAAGCCACCGAATGTCCCTGGAAAGAGTACCGTGGAGCATCAGATACGCAGTTTGGGCATGAGACAGGGAGGTGGGCTGTCAAGCTCTGCACTGAACAAGGGAGATACAATACCCAGAGATATGTAAAGGAGGCAAGCTCATGTGAGTGCCGTTTGTCGACCCCATAAAAACAAAGCAAACATATAGAGGAGACAAAGTAAAACAGAGGAAATACCTGAGAGCGTGCAAACAAAAGGGGCCAGAGGGCCCATTAAAGGTTAAAAGTGACCAAGCCAAGATACAAATAGAAATATGGGCCAGGAAGTCCAAGAGACAAAGTTGAGCAGAGTCAAATTACCGACTATAACCCTGAGAAGAAGCCTAGATGACCTGGAGATATATCCCAAGTATTTTTAAAGCACTGAGAAAATACCTTTTTTCTGCTTCAGTGAAAGTGCTAAGTTTATCAAAAACTGAAAGAGAACCATTCCAGTATAAAAAGACTTGAAAAGTGAAACGTATTTTCATGAGTTTGTGCAAGAGAGTGCTGGCAAAGGTCAAACAAAGAACTATGATGAACATTTCTTTTCAAGGAACATTTTCGAAGAGGAGGCTGTCCGCTACAACATTCTAAGCCTAACAGGCATTTACTTTATTTGTTATCATTTGTGTATAGTGGTAGGGCCAGTAATATTAGGTTTCAGTCAGAAGACATACTTTTTTATGTTGACGTCCTGATAAGCACCTTTGGTTTTCAGTTGAAGATGGGGAATCTCGCTGAAGCTTTAAGGTAGATTAGGCAGGTTTTCAGTTAAGTTAATAACCTCTTGTTTAAATCACGTCATGTGGTACGACTCCTATTTCTGGCCCACCACAGATTTAAAAAGTCATATTGGCAAGCAGACGAATATGCATGGTTGCCCATTTTTGACAAATACATGTTATGATAAATTATGTCCCATAGGTACATAAGCTCAAAATGTTCCTCATAGCAAAATAGAACTCTCACTGGAGGAAAAACAATTGGATCTCAGAACCATTTGTGCATTCTAATGAGACTTGTCCATTTACACATCATTCATTACTTTATTCAGTGGTGAAGCCATCAAAGTACATCAATGTATGTATAAAAACAAGGTGTTAACACACCAACTGAAACAAATTATCAATAAAAAAGGATAAAGCTTTAAAATGCAATAAAAGTTTGATATCGCCAAACATGTCTAAAGTGCATTACAGTTACATTTCAATATTCACAAGGTTTGGCTTTTTAAGTATACAAACTTCTGATGTAAAGCGCAGTGAAAAGAAATTTAGCCACAGGCTGTTTTTCTCTGCAGTTGCATAAATTGAATGAATCAATCACGCCAAAGCTTCTAAGCCTATTATTTAAGATAGAAGTGAACCCATACAGTATTGGTTAGTTTAATTTCAATTAAACATTATGTGTCCTGGTTTCAGATGCCGGGCTCAAATAGCTCAGTAGGGCCCATCCTACCATCCTATAAAGTTTGTGGGCAATGTTTTCTACTACCGTACACCCATCTTGAAGCAAAAGTGGCTAGATGAAGAATACCTAAACAAAACCTAGTTAATATGGTTCTATGTCCAAATTAGGTACTGTTCTGTAACCCAATATATTTTTATACTCAGATAGGATCTCTGTTTTATACCCTATGACCTTGAATGTATACAGCGCCTCTTGGCACATTCATTACAGGCAGCTTTTAAATTGTATTGGCTACATTTGAAAACACAGGAATCACTCCAAAGATTACCAGAACCAGGATTCAACAGCATACATTTTGTAAAGGTCACCTATTTCCAGTTACTGCCCTCAAGATCATTTGACAATGGCCACACAATTCATTTATGAAGGGACCAACATCTTCTGAGTTTAATCTTAACCAAAAAAGCAGGGTATTCAGGTGTGCCAAATAGATGATCAGGAGGAGGGCCACTCCGAGATACATAGGTATTAATGGCAAACACTGAGGAACCGACAACTATCTAACTTCCGCTTGGCCATACCCAAAAACCCTAGTTGTTTCAGGCCAAATTTCTGTGCCACAAGTGGCAGCAGTCTGTGCCATGGCATTATATACTTCAAATGAAGATGAAATAGCACTGCCCCTGATTTATGCATACGAGAAATTGTCACCCCTGCCCTTTGGTGTTAGATACATTCACACTATTGGTCATTGATCAGGTTATAGACCAATGTCAGATATACGTACACCCAGATAATTAAAAGTCCACTAAATTAATATTTTAACCATTCGAAATTAAATGAAATCACGCCTTTCTGTGGAATGTTGAGAAACCATTGCCAGTGTTTTGGAATGGTTTATGCAATTAAAATCTTACTAAACTGCTTAAAAAAAATAAAGAAAATTCACACTTTTTTGCAAGGCTGAGTTTTAGACAATGGCGATGTCGTCTGTTAAGAGTAAAAGTCCTACTTTTCTATCAATCCTTGGGGTGCCGCTTTCTGAATTAGAGCAATATCGCCAAATTGCTTATGTACATGAAAAATAGGAAAGGTGCCAGTATGCACCCCTGCAGGATTCCCATAAAGAATGCTGTTGCATTAGACAAATAATCGTATAACTGTACGAAGCATCACCATGAGTAATCACATAATTGTTTCTTTGCTTTATAGTTTAAAATAAAACTGAGTTCATAGCAGAAAGTCAGTGCCCGCATCACTTGTGGCAGAGCATGGGCGGTATGTTGGGACCAGTATTTTAGAAAAAATATGATTTGCATCAAACAAAATAAGCAATTCATACAGGTAAACATTTGACATGATTAAAGAGACTAAAACCATTCAAATACATTTCAGATTTAAGAAAACCTACAGGTTATATGCTACTTGATTGGCTTGTTTGTCAACAAACCCTCTGTGTATTCACCAGTCACACTTGGAAACATTGCCCTGAAGGCTCATACAGAACATGCTGATATAACTCCAAGTCGTTGTGAGTCCACCAAGTACAGGCTCTATATGGCACAAAACTGAAAGGTTCACTTTACCAGAACTATAAAGTTTAGTTTTCAGCATTTCTCTTAAATGCATAGAAACGTGGTTGACTCTAGATTTGGAAATGACCTTGCTGAGATCTATTGCTCCTGGTGCATTGGGGCAGAATTCATGGGTCGCAAGATCACAGGAGTGGTTTGAGGTTTAGCCAAAACCCCATTTGTTGAGTAGAAGGGGGGTGTTCTCCTGGCTATCTTGCCTTTGTAATTTGAAGAAATTATTCTTTCACACTGGTTACTGCGATATAATCTCGCTTTTATTTGTGCAAGTGGTAGGTTTATCTTCAATTTATAGTATATATGTAGTATATCTGGGGCTCATACATCCCCTTGTTGTCAGCCGATAGGTGTTCGACCCATGGGTCTTTATGAAGGCTGCTATGTATTCAAAACCATGTGAAGTGATCAATTGTGACATAATTGTGAAATACATTGTTCCATTAGTGTACAGTGAGTGGTGTTGAGTGAAGTGGTGTGTTAAAAATGGAGAAATACATATTACACATGACAATATATTCAATGCATTATCAGCCAATGTTAAAGCAGAGGGAGAAGGAAAGAAAGAAAAGGTTTAGCAAGAGGTTTGGTTTGTTTCCAAGTTAGTCATGTGTGAGGATTGCGGCCTCTTACCTATAATTTCAGGTCTGGTGCCCACTGTGGGGTCCTGGTACAATGCTGTGGGTCGCTTGTCCTGTGAGTACAGTGGCTCCTGTTGGGCCCTGTAAGGGAAGGGTGAAGTGTGGGTAATTAGTCTGGGTTGTTGGATACTGTTGTGAAGTTCGATTGTGCCCGGGGAGATGTAGGGGCCCTGATGGAGCTGGCGAGTTAAGCATCTGTCCCTGATAAGGGCCAACACATTTTTTTCGGTAATCTGGCGTGCAGGGGTCTGGAGGTTTCGCTGTTGCGGTGGGGCAGTGCTGTGAGAACCAGCTGGTGGTTTGTGGCCCATTGGCCGTGTGCTGGTTGGCCCTGCATTAGACTGCCGGACGGGTAGTGCTCTGGAGGTGACCACACAGCTCTCACTATCAAGGGAGAACTTCTCTGTTAGACCACACTGCCCGCATCCCTACTACCACACCATCCAATGGGATAAGCCAAGAGACCCAGGCACAATTGGCTTACAAAAATGTTCTCCCCCAGTGTCAGCAACTGCAAACCATGGTCGAACCAACCCCCCCCCCCCCCCCAAATAGCCAACCAGGCTGTACACTATTCACTTGACAGGCAGGCTCAGCGGCCATATCCACTTTCCCTTCGCACAAACTCGCAAGCACTACTCCTCCCGCACATGCGCACGGACTCCTTCTCCGTGACTCAGCAAATCCCATGCGCACAGGATATAATCCTGCTACCAGCACGGCACTCAGTACGACAAGGAGTGAACGTGCTGAACGAAACCCAAGTTAAGAGCGAGCCCCCACAGCCCCAAGCTTCCCCAGACCACTCTGTGCCCTTGCCCAGCCCAGAGCCTGGCCTCAGTCCTATCGGCCGGCCGGCACATCCATCGGGAGACGGTCGGCCTCTATAAATCCGGTGCACAGGAACCTGTTTAGACCACAGACCACCACATCCCAACCCTCGAGTCGGCCAGGCGGCCCATCCCCGCACCAAACGGCGTATTTCTCTTTTCACTTCCCAAATGGGAACCTTAGCACACGCCATTGCCCTGGGCACCCCCCACCCACCGGCAACTCTGTCAAACTCCCAACAGGCACCTCCAGAGAGCTACCCGTCCGGCAGTCTAATGCAGGGCCAACCAGCACACGGCCAACAGGCCACAAACCACCAGCTGGTTCTCAGAGCACTGCCCCACCGCAACAGCATAACCTCCAGACCTCTGCACGCCAGATTACTGAAACAATTAGTTATCCCTTATCAGGGACAGACCCTTAACTCGCGAGCCCAAACAGGGCCCCTACATCTTCCCGGGCACAATCCAACTGCACAACAGTTGGAAACAGAACCCATACTAATTACCCACACCTCACTCTTCCCTTACAGGGCCCAACAGGAGCCACTGTACTCACAGGACAAGGGACCCACAGCATTGTACCAGGACCCCACAGGGGGCACCAGACCTGAAAATATAGGTAAGAGGCCGCAATCCTCACACATGACTAACTTGGAAACAAACCAAACATCTTGCTAAACCTTTACTCTCTTTCTTTACTTCTCCCTCTGCTTTAACATTGGCTGATAATGCATTGAATATATTGTGTCATGTGTGATATGTATTTCTCCATTTTTAACACGCCTCTTCACTCAATAGCACTTACTGTACACTAATGGAACAATGTATGTCACAATTATGTCAAAATTGATCACTTCACATGGTTTTGAATACGTATCAGCCTTGATAAAGACCCACGGGTCGAAACACGTGTCGGCTGACAACTAGGGGATGTAAGAGCCCCAGATATACTACATGTATACTATAAATTGAAGATAAACCTACCACTTGCACAAATAAAAGCAAGATTATATCGCAGTAACAAGTGTGAAAGAATAATTTCTTCAAATTACAAAAGCAAGATAGCCAGGAGAACACCCCCCTTCTTCTACTCTTAAATGTATATTCTGCTAAAACTGCGAAAAGCAAAATTACTGATCTCGGGTCAACAACAAAAAAACAAAAATATCTAAAATGAGCAATATAACATTGAAATATGAGACCATATAAATTTGCAGCAGACAAAAAGTAACATTGATCAGAAAAAAAACATGGTTGGAATTTTGTTTCTGAAGAGAAACTTTGAAAACAAACAAATAATTCAAATGCGAACAAAGATTATTTGACCGTTATAGAGAAAGACATTAGATAACAAAAGATAGAAAAACTTGATTTAAAAAAATGAAATCGCTTTTTTGAATATTACACTATGTCCGATTCCAGCCTCTATGCGCAGGAACTGGTTTCGAACCGTTGCTGCACCGTCATCTATTTTTTTATTGACATTTCATAAGATTACGTACAGAACAAATATGAGAAATCTGGAATTATAACAGAAGTTAAAACAGAAGTAAGACCAGGAATACATCACTCAGGCATTCCCAACCCCAACTCCCCCAGAAGTGGTTACAGTTCCAAAATTCTTCCCCAAATGTCTTCAAAGACCTTGCACTTTTACTTTTTCTGATGTTTAAGGGTAACCCTCTCAGTATGGGACAAAACATACATTTCTTGAAGCCATGAAGTCGGATAGGTGGAAGATTTTTATTCTCTCAAAATTATATATATACATTTTTTTTTTACCAAAGATGCACTTGAGAGTGGACACTTTTGCGATTAAGACACATTCTCCAGCAATACATCTCCCAAAATCAGGGGTGTCCAGTGGTTGTTGCCGTGGCAACTTTTCCCAAAAAATGCACCCTTCAGAAAATCCAACAATTTATCCAAATCTTCTAGGATGGGTGGTAATATATAATTATACCCGCCCCTAGAATATTTGGGGGAAATATTTTAAGGGGTCAGGAAATAAAGGTGGCCTACGTGGCAACAATTCGACAGTGACAATCACATGGAACTGAATCAGCATGTCAAAATCATTTTCTAAATCTACACTTAGCATCCTGTTCAACAAATCAGCAATGCCATACTGAAAATGCTGCACCTCTTATCAATCCCAAATCATGTGCTCCAGTGTGCTAGTTTTAGGTTTACACCCGACAACAAGTGTTAGAATCAATGATCTCCCATTTGTACATCCTTTTCAGGAGTCCAATATATTGTCTTGTCTCAAAGACAAATGCACTCACCTGAAGCTATCCCCCTAGATTGTGGATTATAAATTAATGTGAAACAAATCACACAAGTTGGTTAATCGGTAAAAAAGAAAATATACCGGCTTGTACTGGAATACATGGACCAACAGTCCCCCAAAGTTCATGCATAAAGACCATCAGTGCAGGAACCGGGTGGAAGGACCCATGAAAAGGAGTGCCAGGGAGGCCAGGTGGGCAGGGCGAGGGGAAGCAGGGATTGAGGGTGTCCACAAATTAAGTGCAAGTTAAGAAGCTGATATGGGGGGCTGCCAGCCAACCAGCCAAGTGTAGGCAGGGGGTCCAGAGGGTAGGTGCAGGATGAAGGTTGGGAAGGGTCACAGGAGAACAGCTGAGAAGAGAGGCGTGTCTCCTCTCCTCCCTCCCAGGCCTTCTGCAATGCACTAGCCTCACACTTTACCACCAAAACCCAGGACATCCTGACCTCCCTTTCTACACTCCCACACACCCCCCTTCATTTTTTCCTGTCACACCTGAGGAAGTTACCAGAGTTGTCTGCTCCAAAAAGGTCTCTTCTAAACAGGTCTCCCTGTGCTCATCCAGGAAGATCAAGGATAACATTGGCTCTCTTCCCCTGCTCTCGCTGATTTCTGCAAATCACTTATCACTGGACCCCCCCCCCCCCAACCCTCCTTGAGCACTCCTGAAAAAACCTTCCTCCCACCCTACCTGCCTGTCAGCTATCGCCCTATCTCCATCACCCCCTTCCGGGGGAAGCTTCGAGAAGCTGGCCTTGCCCCAACTTAACTCTCACACTGAACTTGTTGGTGGCCTCCATGACCATCAATCTAGATTCTGAGCATTCAGAGGTACGGAAACTGCTCTTCTGAACACCTGTGAAGAACTGCTCATATCGCTGGACAAATCCCCAGCTGTCCCTATCCTTCTTGACCACTCATCTGCTTTTCACAAAGTTAACCATTCCATCCACATACAAAGGCTCCTTCATACACTTGGTATCTCGGAACAGGCACTAGATTGGCTGTCCTCTTTCCTCACTAACTGTTCTTCCCAAGTAATCCTGGGCTGCTTCTCCTCTCCTAATACCATCTCCACCTGTGGTGTCCCCTGGGCTCTATTCTCTCCCGCTGGCTCTTTAACATCTACCTTGCTCTCCTTGCACGCCTCACCTCCTCCTACTCATCCAACTTCCAGTGTTACACAGATGGCACACAGCTCTTCTTCAGACTCCCTGCTGACCCTCTTGCACCCTCCATCATGCCCGACTGCCTATCTGCCATACAGTCCTGGTGCGCCTCCAATGATCTCTGTCTCAACGCCTGTAAAACTGAGATACTTCCCATTGGGATGCCTGCTCCCTCTTACTTCCCCCTCACACTGGCCTTTCTCCTTGGGCTCTCCCCCTGCTCTTTCAACTGAAGCCAGAAACCTTGGATTCATCTTCAACACCTCTCTCCTTCCTCCCTCACACTCACGACATTGCCAAGAAGTCCAACTATTAGCTCTTCCTTCTCAAAGGAATTTTACCTTTTCTCACTTTCCCTCAGATGCTCAATGGGACTCAAGCCGGAGTTCTCTCTAGACTAATAGCCTCCTCCTGAATCTTCCTTTCTCTACTCTTCAACCCCTTATCCAGAATAGGGCAGCAAACCTTCTCCTTGGCCTTAAGCCCAGGAACCACATTGCTCCTGCTCTACAAAATCTTCACTGTCTCCTGGTTGCTGCACAAATTAAATTCAAATCCCTCTGCATCATCAACAAGGCTGTCTGGGCACGGGGACCACACTATCTTCAACTTTATCTCACTAAATGCTCTCCCCTCTAGACCACTTCGCTCCTCTGGCACCAACTCTTTGTGTGTAAAGCATTTTGCCAAAAAGAGGACAGGGGGTCGCTCACTTTCCTTGTGGGCTCCCTCCTTTGGAATAGCCTCCCCCTACGCCTTGAGCAAGACATTCTTGGCCCTTATACATCTTCGGGGCCTTAACCGCCGACACCAATTCTTCCTAGCTCCTGTCTATCCATAGTACTTTGCATCTGAACACCCTCGGCTATGGAGACTCGCACTTACCCCTCCCACGGCCCAGGCCGTGTAGCACTCAACATTCCTATCACTTCGTCCCATGAGCTCGGACTCCCCAGCCCTTACCCCCCCTCTTCCCTCCTGCACTTGCGTTCTGAATACTCACATGGCTTAGTAGGCTTGTCCCTCTTATTCCTCCCCCTCTGCTCTTAATATTGTGTTGTAATGTATTTCGCTCCCTCCCGCACCTCTGGGCACTTTGAAACAATATTTTCTTATTGTATATCATCGCATAATAAGCAAACTAATAAAATAAAAACAAGTGCAGAGGTAGACTGGGCAGGGGAGGGCTTGGCACCCTGTAAGGCTCTGAAGGAACAAGGCTACCAGTCTCAGGCAGAGGGGACATTAGGAGGGAAGGGTGAGGGGAAAAGGAAGAAGAGAAAAGGAAGGTCTTGAGGAGCTTCCGGAACTTAAGGAGACCGGCTCAAGTCTGAGAGGGGCAGGGAGGCCATTCCAGAGGCCGGTAACTGTAGAGGAGAGAGATGTACCCCTCCCCCCCCAACCTCTGCTTAGAAAAACTTCTTATTTGCAGGGAGATAGAGCTGGAGGAGCAATGAGGTCTCTGCAGGAGGTATTTAGGGAGGGAGAGAAATGGATGTATAGAGGTCCCAGGTGCCAAAAAAGCGTTATGAAAAAGAGCCCTAGAACACATACAGAAAAGAACACTCTCCCGAACTCCAAGTCAAACTCCAACTATCCAAAGTTAACAAACTTAGTGTACTCTCCCACAAAGCTGAATCGTTTAATAAAAAGCATCTCTAATGCTGCCTCTAACACAAAAGAACTATTCACGATTATCGGAGAATTAGAATCCCCTATCTTACCCTCCTGCCCCATCAATACCAGCAAAGCATGGTGCACTACCATACAGGATGCTCTGTCTTCTAAAGTGACTACACTCCAATGCAAAATAGCCCCGCAAAAAAGCTCCTAGAACTCACAGCCAACCCACCTCACCCCTCAGGCACAACTACAAGGTCTGATGTACCCGAATTCCACTTTGCTCAAGTCACCAATGACCAAGTACTTAAAACAATAGCATCTCTTAAGCCATCAAACTGCAAAGGCGAAGGCTTCCCTGCTAAAGTAGTCAAAGATTTCGCCTCCACACTAGCACTCATTACCGAATTCGTGAATGTGTCTTTCAACTCTAGCGAAATATGCATCCATCGAAGTAGCATGGGTCACACCCCTACTCAAAAAACCAATTCTAGACCCGGCAATCCCCACAAACTACAGGCCCATCACAACGGTGCCATTTCTCCTTAAAATCATTAACAAAATAGCATACACCGAAGTACAAACCCATCTAGAACAGAACCATTTACTTGGGGATAGACAATCAGGCTTCCGTCCCAGACACAGTACCGAGACCACCCTTCTAGACCTAAAAAACCAGATGGATTCCATCAGGGACTCAGGTAAACTCCATCTTAGTACTTCTCTCTGCAGCATTTGATTTAGTCGACCACGACGAACTATGCCAAACTCTGACAAACAATTTTCACTTCTCTAAGAAAGCCACCATGTGGATTAAGTCCTTCCTCTCCGACCGCACCTCAAGATTTACCCTAGGTGACGAAGCAGTCGATTCCATCCCAGTACCATTACGAGTACTGCAAGGATCCTGTCTCTCCCCCACACTTTACAACGCCTATACAAAATTACTCTTCGCAGCGCTACATGCCATGGGAGTTATCTATACAAACTTCGCTGACGACACACACATACTTCTACCTATAACAGGCAACAGCATCCATTAATAAACTGTACTCCCTCATCCAAAACTGGATGGTTAACAATAATCTCTGTCTTAACGGAGAAATAACTGAGATCCTCAGTCTATTCCCCAGCCAGTCTCTGCAAACTCCACTCTGACTACACAGCCATAGTGATAGATGGCACCCCTATTACTATATCCCGCAAAGTCAAAACTCTAGGAGTTTACCTTGACTCTAGTCTCACCATGATAAATCATATCAGCGCGCTGGCCTTATCCACGGCATATACAGCTAAACTCATCACACTAAGCAGCCCTCTTCTCTCACACTTGTCAGAGCCCTTAGCCTAACGAAGATGGACAACTGTAACGTCCTACTGTTAGGCACCTCTAAAAGGAACTTAAACTGCAACTCCTTCAAAACAAAGCCCTTAGAGCAGCTTGGGGCCTCAACAGAAGAGAGCAGATATCTCAACACAGAAGAGATGCCCACTGACTCCCAGTACAAGCTAGAATTCTGCACAGGAGGCCACCAGGGGGCGCAGGCGTGATGGCTGCCTGATCGTTCGGCTCCCCTGAAGCCCTGAGAGATTTGTGGAGTAAACTGCGATAAAAGGAACGTTATCCTCCTACAAACGCTGAATCCAGGTGGGGGAACTCCTGGGGATTCCGGCGATACCCTCCCGAGCTCTGGGGGTGCCCGGGTCTCCAAGATATTTGGCTTGGAGCTTCCACGCTCTCCCTCCCAGGCCGTGCCACGCACGAGGTGAAGCTCCGTGGCCGGGCCCCTCCTCCCCGGAGATGGGCGCTGCGCCGGGATCAATCTGAGGAATGGAGACCCTGCGCCTCTGCGGGCATCGCTGAAAGCTCGTGGGAGCCCCTCGGAGACCGGAGCCCTCGTCCGGCGAGCCCACCCTCGGCTCCCGCTGCGGCAGTTTTGGACGACATTATGCCCCGGGCCTCCGCGGCCGGACCCCGGCCTGCCGCACACGCGTCTGTGTATCTCGCCCGGACCCCTTCCTCTTCTCGCCCCATCGCCGGTTGGGAACATCTTTGCAACAACTACCATAAGGTCTCCCCCCGGCTGCTGCTGCGACACAACCCTCAGAGGCCTACACCTAATAGGCCCGGGCCGACGCTCGAGCACGCCTGGGCCCCACTGCGGAGTGCAGGGCCTGCAGGGCCCATCGTGGGGTTCACCACCCTATTTAGGGGCCTACTAGTTGCCATCCACAGCGACTACCTCCCCGGCGACCTTTGAATGCACCCACCGGCCCCACGTCGGAGTAACCATGAGTACTGGCTGTCGGGGAGGGGAGGTGGGGGGGGGTTGGGGCCCGACCCGCCCGTCCTAACCACCACACCTCATCGGAGTTGGTACGGAACCTGGGGGAGACCTCGAGGAACATTGGGAAACCACGAAGATCTAGAGGTGGAAAGAAACCCTGGCAGGATACCAATTCACTCCCCGAAAACAAGAGATGGAGATCAACTCCCCACCTATGCCAACCCCAGACATGAACACCATGCAGAACAATATCCAGACAATCCTAGACGAAATCAGGGGGATGAGAACAGACATGGGAGCCAAGGTAGCTGACCTCACCACCAAGGTCTCCACGTTGGAGGATAGAATGGAGGGGGTAGAGAATAATCAGGCGTCCACCGTCGTCTTGGAGAGCCAGATGGAGGCAAGGTTTAAAGAGATGCAGCGGCGCGAGGGGGAACTCTGCCTCAAAGTGGATGACATGGAAAATCGTGAATGGAGATGTAACCTGCGATTCTTCGGCCTGACGGAGGTGGAGGGGGAGACCCAGACCGGCCTGGAGGGCAAAGTGCAGGAGATCATTAGGATTGTCTTGGGAATTTACTCCACGGAAACCATCGTAATTGATAGGGTTCATCGATCTGGCGGAGGCGGTAGGGGCCTACGCTTCGTGCTTGCGAAGTTCCACTATTACAGAGACAAAGCAAAAATACTTGAAAGAGCTAGAACTCTAAGAGAGATACAATACGACAACTCCAGGGTGGCAATCTACCAAGACCTATCCGCCCTCACGCTACAAATGAGGAAAAAATGTGGTACGATCACTAGGTGGCTGCAGGAGAAGGGGGTCCGGTACCACTGGGGACACCAATTCTACCTATCCTTTGAATGGCAAGGGGAAAACTTTCAGCTCGTTACAGAAGAGGACATCCAGAGAGGCATCGACGAACTGATCGGGGTCCCCCCGGGCCCTCGGGGGAGAACGGCAGATCCGACGGAGGCCCGAGCCGTGCCCCACGGGGCCCTGACCTCGGCCAGGGGCAACACAAAGTGAAGGGCACCCGGAAATTCAGAAAAACCAGGCACCCCTCGGAGGGACGTGGAGGACCCGCATGATTATCGGATAGAGGAGAAGTTAAAAGGAATGCAGTTCCGATCTGTTGTGGTTCACTCGCCCTCTGTGGCCGTTGGCCAATTGGGGAGAAACATTTGTTCCACTTTTGTTGACGCCAAGGCCCGCGCGATGGATCCAAATGATTAAGAGGGAAGGGGAAAAAGTTAAGAAATGTGTATGTTATTGTATTGTATTGCATTTGCCCGCAGGGCCCCTATGTACCCCTCCATGTTTGGGGGCGTGTTATGTTGTATTGTGATGTTGCCACGGTTGGCGAGGCTTATGCTGAAATTGATGGTTGAAGGTTTCGGGTCCCACCTGTCTGAAACACGGAGTGGTGGTGTTCTCGGTTGTCAGAAGGTGGCCAGGTGCGTCCCCCGAGACCGTCGAACCCCCCCCCCCCCGATTCACACTGGAAGCTAGTGCACGGTGGGACCCTGCCCCGATGAGACACAAGACACGCAGCGGGAGTATAGGGGGCTGGGGCGGGGGAGGTCTCGTAGGTGGATTGGACTCCGACTAAACCTGTAAAATGTTCCTATAGGTATAACCTGGAGGGTACGATCCACACCATTTCTCTCTCGGGGCCCAGGCAGCGGCCCTGGTGGTTCGTTGACTAAACCCGATGTATGTCGGGCGATGGAGACGGACGCCTACCAAAATGGGTAAGGGAAATGGGGAACCGGGGAGGGGGGGAGAGGAGGAGGGAGGGGAAAGAAATAGGGAACGCCATGCCATGGTTCTGGGGTTCAAGTCTACGGATGATAACGGGGGCACTCACTGAGGCTTTACAGGGCAAGGATAGCGACGACCATGGTTGAAGGTCGGATCGGTAAGCTCAACGTGAAAGGTCTCAACTCGCAAAACAAGCGGTCTCTCACAAGTAACTTATTGAACAAACAGAAATTACTGGCCCTCTTCCTACAAGAAACCCACTATAGAAGGGGGGCCGAATCAACGATCAAAGGAAAGGAGATAGGTAGAAACTTTTGGGCCTCGCACAAATCCTCAAAGAAGGAGGGAGTGGATATCCTCTTGGGTAAATCGCTGCTGATGTAGAGACGAAAAGGGGCTTTGGAGGTAGATTTCTTGCGATCAAGGGGTCAGCCCAGGGCACACAAGTCACATTAGCCACCCTGTACGCGCCCAACGCCGGCCAAGTCAAGTTTATCCACAAGGTTCTTGGGGTCATAGACAGGTGGGCCGAGGGAGCCACAATCCTGGGCGGAGACTTTAATCTCATTACAGACCCCCATCTTGACTGGTGGTCGGCCAAAGGGACGGGACCAAAAGCCCCCACAAAAGATAATCTCGCCCTGAGGGAACTCCTACAAGAGTACTACTGGGTTGACGTGTAGCGCAAATGCTGGAAAACCCCTGGGGGTTACACTTTCTTCTCCCCTCCCCACCAAACATAGCAGAATTGATCTGCTGCTGGTGTCGGAGGAGGGCGGGGGAGAGGTTGGAAACCCCACGGTTGAATCTGTGACCTGGTCGGATCATGAACTCCTCGTTATGGAATGGCGGCTGCAAGCCACCGTAAAATCACATAGGTGGCGCTGTAACGACACCCTCATGAGGGACCAGGTGTTTAGGGAATTCCTTAAGAACGAAATAGAAGCCTTCTTCTTATCAAACAACACAGGAGAAGTCCCAATGGTTACAGTTTGGGAGACAGCGAAGGCCACCTTCAGGGGTCTCCTCATCGCAGAGGGTTCAAGCAAGAAGCGAGAGAGGGCCTTGATAGAATCCAGAATCTGGGAAGACCTGCGGGCCATGAGGGCACAGCTCACCAAGGGAAACAGACAGCGAAAACCTCCTGAGTGAAATGAGAGAGAAGAGACAAGCTCTGCATACAATCCTGATTGGAGAGGTAGTTAAAAAAATTAGATACACGAAGCAGAGATACTATGAGAGGGGCGACAGGGTTGGAACCCTTCTGGCACATAGGCTGAGGGGAAACAGGGTGGGCAGACACATAGAAAAGGTCAAGGACGGGGCGGGTAACGCCCAGATAAAAGCTGAACACATAGCCGAATCATTTCCGGCCTTCTATAAGGCCCTTTACACTAAACAAGAGGGTGAATCACTGGATGAAATTCGAAAATATCTTGAAGACTACCCCCTACCCAAGCTCACAGACCTAGAGAGGGGGCCACTAGACAAGGAGATAACAGTGGAGGAGGTGGAAGAGGCCATCAAAAAGCTTAAAATAGGCAAGACCCTGGGAGAAGATGGGTACACAGCGGATTTCTATAAACAATTTCAGTCCGAACTAACCCAACCACTGACCAAATTATTTAACCAAATCAAAACCTTAGAAACCATTCCACCGACATTCCTGCAGACCATAATCACAGTTATCCCTAAGCCGGGCAGAGACCCAGCGGAGTGTGGCTCATACAGGCCCATCTCGCTTCTCAACACAGATGCCAAGATCTTCACCAGGAGCCTGGCGACACGTCTAGAAAGGTGTCTCCCCCGACTGATCCATTCCGATCAGGTAGGCTTTGTAGTAAATAGACAAGGAGCAGACAGCATGCGCAAAACCCTACACATACTGAGCTCAAATGGAGTGAAATCCGACGGTGCTCTTCTCTTGTCTCTAGACGCGGAGAAGGCTTTTGACAGGGTGAGTGGGCCTTCATGGAGGGGGTTCTGTCGCCCTTGGGGATGTAGAAGCACACTCCCAAAGTGTATGGCTGAACCTAGCAAGGGTGCAAGTAGCATTAACAGATTTTAACGCCATGCTACATGCTGAAAAGACTTTCTTTGCCATAACATCATATTTTTTATCATCCCTGTCCTGTGGGACGGTAGGATAAGCCGTCTTGACATCGGTAGAGGATGCTGCCTGTACCACCAGACTTTCTGGGGATGGGTGTTTAGACAAAAACTCCGGGTCTGTAGAAGATACCCTGTACTTTGTAGACAGTTTTTTATTTACTGCTGGTACTACATCTGGGGTTTCCCAGTTTGTCATGATCTTCCTCTGAAGAGCTTTATGAAAAGCCACCACAGGATCCTCCTGTGGGCCTTTGTCAAGAATATCCGTGAGGTCATCTTGTTGGAAAGATTGTGAAGGTGCAGACCACCCCATGAACTCTGTGATTCTGGCCATTAAGGCTCTATAGGGGGTTTCAGCATGCTCCCCCGGGTCTGGCCTAGCAAACTCCACCTCAGGGGAAGTGTCTAACCCACTTGCCTCATGTAAGGAATCATGAAGATCCTTTAACCTGCGTTCTTCAGAGGAAAATTCCTCTCTAATTGGGGTTACAGGTCCCTGCAACTCAAATGTGTCTTCCTGTTCAGACAATTCACCCTCTTCCAAAATTGAGGAAATAGTTCTCAATTGTTCTGAACTCATAAAAGGAGTAAATCCCATTTCCAAGGCAGAGGGTGCCGAACTTGTCATTATCGGTCTCGAAAACGTCGATGTCGTCGACGCCGACGTCGAAGGCTTCGAGGGTGGCGTCGAAAACAAAGGCGGAGGCCTCGATGACCTCGACAGAATTGGAATTCAGCTCGACAATCTCGACGCCATCGACGTCGAGGACCTGGGGATAGTCACTGGGTGTGTCGTAACTGTGACTTTTCTTGGCGTCGACGCCGGTGTCGAAGCTGGCGTCGAGTCGACAGACCCGTGTGTCGAAGGTCCCTTCGACAACGGCGTCGAAGACATCGACCTCGGCGTCGATGGAACCCTCGTCGACGGAACCTTCGAGGAAGGTTTGGAGGTCATAGTCCTACTCGAGGGTTCGAGACGCGCTCGAGAGGTTACCTTCGCCGGGTACTGCGACTCGCGGCGTTTTTGACCTTCGGGTCTTTCGACCAGAGCATCGCACTCGGCAGTCTTCGAGGGGGTCGAGGCCACTTTCTCGAAGACGCTCATCATATTTTTGCGGAATTCCTCCCATTCAGCCCGGGAACTATGTTTCGTGGGGCAAGGGATTCTTTTTGGCGAAACAGAGGAAGAGGAAGACGGAGAAGGGGATCTTCGACGTCTCCTCTTCGAGTGCTTCGATCTCGAGGAGTGATGAGACCCACTCCGAGACCTGGAGCGCGAATGGTGACGAGGAGACGAGTGTCTCGACTTCGTCGATGAAGAAGAAGCTTTAAAAGTCTTACCTTTCTCCAGCTTCCCCCTACGCTCCTTCAGGGCCTTAGCTGTCATGGACATACAGTCCTCGCATTCCGAACAATGGCGTTCAGCTCCCAAACACCACAGACCAACTCTGTGAGGGTCAGTCAACGACATCTTTTTCCCACAATCTCGGCATTTTTTGAAGCCGGATCGAGGAGTTGTCGGTTCCGACGAGGAAGCCATCGAGTACGGATCTAATGACTCGAGGTAAATAGGATTAATCTGACTAAGAACTGAGCAACGGTATTCCGAGGCACTGAGTAAGCGCGGAAAAACGGAACTGAGCAACGGACGCTGCGCGCGGCCTTTATAGGCAGGATGACGTCGACGTCGATACGGCGGCTGTCGAGGGACATCGACTCGGAGAACATCGACGCGCAGCGCCCTCTAGAGAGAAAAAGATTTCCGAGGCCAGCAGAGCTGGAAGGAGATATCTAAGATGAGGAATACGTCGGAGGACACAATCCCTTCGAAATAATGTTTTCTATTCCGATTTGGGATGTGCTGTGAGAGGAGGTATGTGTTGATATTCTGGGTTCTGCATCAACTGACGTTTATAGGTAGGTGATGACTGGGCGCGTTAGGCTACGCTGCACACTAACGTCATAAAAATACATGGAGAATATCGCTAGGAATACTGATGCCAGCTTCAGGGGTGGGGGATATGATTTAGTGCCGCAAGGGCAGTTCAACTTCGGGTGATGCTGCAACGGATAAGCTTAGCACAAGATGGCAGCGCCCGATGCTTGATTTCGCATGTGTAAAAGTGAGGAAAACTATGGTAAGGTGCATAGAAAATGTTTTTACGATCAATCACAGATTGCTTTAAACCACATACCCGAACGCTTGTGACAATAACATTTTTGAGCGCACTATTCCATTAACTACTGGCACTTTCCACCATGAAACTTTGCTTTGTGACATGGTGTATGCCGATAGAGCAGCTAGGTGTACTTTCAGTGAGTTAAAG
The DNA here is from genome assembly GCF_040938575.1 of Ambystoma mexicanum. NCBI lineage: Eukaryota > Metazoa > Chordata > Amphibia > Caudata > Ambystomatidae > Ambystoma > Ambystoma mexicanum. The sequence goes on along the minus strand of NC_090922.1, from coordinate 19,579,707 downwards.
ACCAAGCCTAAGTCTAGTTGATCGCGAACTATACCCGATGGTGAGCATTCAATTGGGTTGAGTGAACGTGTTTTGCACCAGAACACAAAGCGCTTCCATTTGTTAAAAGAGCAATGTCTTGTGCTTGGTTTCCGTGCCTCTTTAAGGATATTCATGCACCTTTGGTCTATGTTTAAGTGACCAAAGATTATGACCTCAGGAGCCAGGCAGCCAAGTTCAATGTCTGAGGGCACGGGTGGAGTGCTGTCCCTTGATTCCGTGTCAACATGTGTGGACAAGGTAGTTTCAGGGACATCATCTACATCATCTGCAGGTGTGAGAACCATGTTTGTCGTGCCCACATAGGCGCTATCAGGATAAGTGTTACTTTTTCCCGGTGTAGCTTGAGGACTATCCTGTTGAGAAGAGGTGTTAGGGAGAGGTGGAGGGATGGGGGAGGAGAGTACGCAAATCCCCCATGACCAATTCATTAGTAGTGTGTTCTTTGGACCCTTGCTGGGGAACCTGGACACGTAAATTAGGCATTGTCCCCCCCCTCCCCGAGTAGCAAATCAGTCTATTTATGTGAAACCCGAGTTTGAGAAGCCATTGTGTAGCACGTCAGTTTTTAGTTGCCAGTAGTGTTCTGAGGGTAGTACTACACTTCTGCTTAGTAAGTCTTCCAGTGAATGGTGTTCCCCTGGACATGTTGTGCTAGGAGGAACATTTGTTTTAGTGCTCACAGCCAAATGTTCTGGGCTAGTTTAAACATCTTTCCATGCCTTCTCTCACAAGGGCAGTAAATCCAAGAGTTGAAAAGATCTTCAAACCATCACAATCCGACCCCCCGCCCCCTCAATACATCAGGGGACATTTGAAACCAGACTCTCTTGTAGTCACTCCCGATAGAGAGCTGGTGTTCTACTGTGTACCTCAGAAGCACCCCCAAATAAGGAGTGCAAACACCTATACACTCTAGGAAAGAGCATCACCACCTCAGGCGCATATATCACTAGAATTGCAAATGATACAACTCTGCTAACAAGATACAACAAAACCCAATGGGATCAGGTTCTCAAGACGCTAGACTGTGCCAGAAGCAACAAGGTTGCATCTACTTAAGATCTCAGAGGGCAAGCGAGTTGCACAAACATCCTTAAAATGTCCTGGACTCGACACCTCAGTAAGAGTTGAGATGCATACCTTCATCGATATGGCTGTGACGCAGGGTTTAGTAATGGAACAAAGGATTCAGTCAGCTTTTGATTCACAAACGAGTAAAATGTTTTTCAAGTTATACACGAGTGCTACATTTCCACTGTTCAGGGAATTTTGCTTCAATTAACAACTTCTACTCGGTTTAAGTCTTACGCAAGTTAATAGGGAGGTGGATAATGTTGCCTGCAATGCTTGCGCACTGTGTTCGAACGCTGTGCTTCACTCACCGGCTTCTTAGACACTTTTTTGTGGGCCGCACTACTTTCCAGACTTTTGCCACAACTTCTACTGCTTCTGACTCGCTGGGAACCAACACCCTTCTCCAGTAAAGGCGTCTCTGGCCTGGCCACACATGTTGGGCGCTCCTATCGCTCCCGAGAACCATGGCTTGACAGTTGCTGCTTGCCTCTGTGACAAGGCCTGCTTACAGGCCGTGTAAGGGAAGGGAGTGAGTATATCCCAAACATCCCCTGGCGCTCGAGTGAGTAGAGGGGAGTGCAGGGCACCTTATTTCCCTGGGTGGTCTGACCAGGGACTAGCGAGAGAGGGTAAGCGGGACACCATATCCCTGCGTTCTGCAACAATGACAGTCGTTTGCTGCCCACCATATCCCCAGAGTACCTGGCAGCAGTAAAGGTAGCAGAGCGGTAGTAGGGAAATTGGGAACAGGAGAAGAGAGGGTAAGAGCGATAGTAAGTGGGAGAGGTAGGAAGGGTTATTGGCATTAAGTGAGATAGAAATTATAACAAGGGGAATAGCAGGAGGTGGGGAAGTAGAGTGAGAGGAAGGAGTTAAAAGGAACCAAGGTAGAGGGATAGTTGGAACTACAAGCGGAGGTAAATAATAGGAGTGGGACAGGAAGTAAGATCTAAGGGTGGAGGTGGAAAGGCGGAGTGTGAGGTTGGAGGGACAGTGACATGATGGGAAGAGAACAGTTAGAAGGTTCAGCATAGTGGAGGGACCGGAGCAAGAGGCTGTGGAAGGTGGGAGCATGACACTGGGTGAAGGAAGGCACCATTCCCTATTCCCAGAGAGACTAACCAATGATAGGTGAGGGAAACGTAGAAATTCTCAGGAAGACTAACAACCCGTTAGGGACGTCTTGTGCTGGGAGGTGGGTCCCCGGCCCGGGGGAAGTTGAGAGAGGAAAGGGACGGCCCAGCGCCAACCAACCCAGTCCCTTAGACCCCAAAGAATCAAGAACAGAAACAGCCATTCTGACCATTAAGGTTTCAAATAAACAGGTGTTTGGCTTTATCATAAGATTCAGTGTGGTTATTTGTGGGGAGATGCCCCATCACACCTCAGTCTCCTGCACGTCCACAGCTCAGTAATCACGGCAATCAGGCTCACATGGAGAAAGACATGTCTCCTGCACGTTGTTTGCTACGCAGCCTCTGCAGTTCAGAGTTTGGGGGAACAGTACCCTCTCAGAAAAAGCAAGTGAAATCTGCAGTCTCCACGTTCCGGCATCCCTTCTGCTTGGTTTGTCAGCCTTGTGCCTTCTTCCTTCTGCTATTACTGCCACAGCTCACATCCCAGTCACAGTTCCAGCTCCTTCCACTCCCAATTGCCTGCACTTGAGGGGGCCTTTTATACCTCACAGTTTCATTCAGGTGTGGGCTGTTAGGTTTGATTGCCTGACTACAGCTACAACATGCCTCGTCAGCCCTCTTCCTCATCCCAGTACTTCTGGGGTTATGGAACTTGTAGTCCCCTTCAGTAAAGTGCGTTTTTTCAACAACTGAGCTCTTTTTAAGGGTATATTTAGTTCCTTAAAACTTATTAAAACAGTCATTTTATGTTCTACCTTAGAGAGTAAGGTGGGTACTTATTCTTAAAAGGTCTTTGTATTAACAAGGTTTGCTCAGATTTAACAAAGCTTGTACCCTGGGTCACAGATCTTATATGTGGGTCAGGGACACTATAATGGCTATATATGATATGATATGATATGATAGGTTATTTATAATGCACTTAATACGCAGAGGTTTCTAAGCGCGGACCCGGGGATAGAACCTCTGTTGCTCTGTGTCGTCTTGCTTCCAAGGCGAGCACGTTGCCGCTAATCTATCCTCCCGAGATAATATGCCATTACCTGTTTTGGCAACCCAGAAAGGCACTTCCTTTCAGAGGACAAATTCCGCATCTCATGCCACGGGATCTACTCATTAACCTGGGCCCCGTCTCCTCACAGGTGATGCTCCCGCAATACACCCCCACCACCAAGGTTAAGATCAGGAAGTGTATGCCTTTCTCTGGCCACCTTGTAGGAGACTTTAGGCAGGGTTTTAGCGAGGGATCCGTAGGATTCTTCACTTATTACACGGCCACCAGAATTGTAATTACTCATAACTATGTGATTTTGGAACAGAAGTTCATAGTTTAATTACAGCCTCTACACTGAAGTGTCTCTGTCGTTACATCAGCTGTCAAAAGGCCACTGGTGACCCCTGAACCTGCTCTGTGCCACTGTAGAGCAAGCAGAGAGGCAGCAAGGCATAGGTGTATGTTATGCATTTTTTGCCATGGAGATTATGAAAAGGGGGCTGGGTTAGCAGGCTTTCTGAGATGCAAAAACCCACTTCATTTTAATAGTTGATAATTTAAAAAATCAGGGCTTCCACACCCTTGCCAGATGGGGATGGCTCACAACTGTATTCCATCGGATGACGCAAAGCATTTCCGTCCATCAGATGTTGCCCCTTTCACTATGAATAACATTTTGAATAATTTCGAGACCAAACTCTCAGAAAGCGTAGTGGGTCTCAGCAACTATACTCACTACCTGCCCTAATTGACACCACAAGTTGTGCATCAGCATCTCCAACAGTCTACTAATTAACTCCACATTCCTTTTTATCTTACAGAACCACACGTGCAGCGAGAAACCCTTAATGGAAGAAGGGTGCCCTACAATATCACCAATTAGTACATAGAGGTCCAGTGGTATCCTAAAAAATATATTTGGATCTATGACAGTCCTTGGGAATGCAGAGAAAACACGCGAGTGGTGGAAATTATTTACATGCATCATGTTCCACATTTATAAAAATGTGTGTTTAAAATCGCAGTACGTTCTCTTAACATGGAAGAATTAAAATTTCGAGAAGCCCGCAGAACTTTATCGGACCCAGAAACACCATGAGCAGGCTGTCGCCAGAGAGACAGAGAAAAAGCCACGGCAAGCCCACAAAAAGGCCGCCGGTGGAGGAAGCCAAAAGGAAGAGGTACCAGCAAGCAATCGAGAAAGCAGATGCCGGAAAAACGGCAGGAAGTTTCCCAACATAAGGGAATCCGCCAAAGCCACCGAATGTCCCTGGAAAGAGTACCGTGGAGCATCAGATACGCAGTTTGGGCATGAGACAGGGAGGTGGGCTGTCAAGCTCTGCACTGAACAAGGGAGATACAATACCCAGAGATATGTAAAGGAGGCAAGCTCATGTGAGTGCCGTTTGTCGACCCCATAAAAACAAAGCAAACATATAGAGGAGACAAAGTAAAACAGAGGAAATACCTGAGAGCGTGCAAACAAAAGGGGCCAGAGGGCCCATTAAAGGTTAAAAGTGACCAAGCCAAGATACAAATAGAAATATGGGCCAGGAAGTCCAAGAGACAAAGTTGAGCAGAGTCAAATTACCGACTATAACCCTGAGAAGAAGCCTAGATGACCTGGAGATATATCCCAAGTATTTTTAAAGCACTGAGAAAATACCTTTTTTCTGCTTCAGTGAAAGTGCTAAGTTTATCAAAAACTGAAAGAGAACCATTCCAGTATAAAAAGACTTGAAAAGTGAAACGTATTTTCATGAGTTTGTGCAAGAGAGTGCTGGCAAAGGTCAAACAAAGAACTATGATGAACATTTCTTTTCAAGGAACATTTTCGAAGAGGAGGCTGTCCGCTACAACATTCTAAGCCTAACAGGCATTTACTTTATTTGTTATCATTTGTGTATAGTGGTAGGGCCAGTAATATTAGGTTTCAGTCAGAAGACATACTTTTTTATGTTGACGTCCTGATAAGCACCTTTGGTTTTCAGTTGAAGATGGGGAATCTCGCTGAAGCTTTAAGGTAGATTAGGCAGGTTTTCAGTTAAGTTAATAACCTCTTGTTTAAATCACGTCATGTGGTACGACTCCTATTTCTGGCCCACCACAGATTTAAAAAGTCATATTGGCAAGCAGACGAATATGCATGGTTGCCCATTTTTGACAAATACATGTTATGATAAATTATGTCCCATAGGTACATAAGCTCAAAATGTTCCTCATAGCAAAATAGAACTCTCACTGGAGGAAAAACAATTGGATCTCAGAACCATTTGTGCATTCTAATGAGACTTGTCCATTTACACATCATTCATTACTTTATTCAGTGGTGAAGCCATCAAAGTACATCAATGTATGTATAAAAACAAGGTGTTAACACACCAACTGAAACAAATTATCAATAAAAAAGGATAAAGCTTTAAAATGCAATAAAAGTTTGATATCGCCAAACATGTCTAAAGTGCATTACAGTTACATTTCAATATTCACAAGGTTTGGCTTTTTAAGTATACAAACTTCTGATGTAAAGCGCAGTGAAAAGAAATTTAGCCACAGGCTGTTTTTCTCTGCAGTTGCATAAATTGAATGAATCAATCACGCCAAAGCTTCTAAGCCTATTATTTAAGATAGAAGTGAACCCATACAGTATTGGTTAGTTTAATTTCAATTAAACATTATGTGTCCTGGTTTCAGATGCCGGGCTCAAATAGCTCAGTAGGGCCCATCCTACCATCCTATAAAGTTTGTGGGCAATGTTTTCTACTACCGTACACCCATCTTGAAGCAAAAGTGGCTAGATGAAGAATACCTAAACAAAACCTAGTTAATATGGTTCTATGTCCAAATTAGGTACTGTTCTGTAACCCAATATATTTTTATACTCAGATAGGATCTCTGTTTTATACCCTATGACCTTGAATGTATACAGCGCCTCTTGGCACATTCATTACAGGCAGCTTTTAAATTGTATTGGCTACATTTGAAAACACAGGAATCACTCCAAAGATTACCAGAACCAGGATTCAACAGCATACATTTTGTAAAGGTCACCTATTTCCAGTTACTGCCCTCAAGATCATTTGACAATGGCCACACAATTCATTTATGAAGGGACCAACATCTTCTGAGTTTAATCTTAACCAAAAAAGCAGGGTATTCAGGTGTGCCAAATAGATGATCAGGAGGAGGGCCACTCCGAGATACATAGGTATTAATGGCAAACACTGAGGAACCGACAACTATCTAACTTCCGCTTGGCCATACCCAAAAACCCTAGTTGTTTCAGGCCAAATTTCTGTGCCACAAGTGGCAGCAGTCTGTGCCATGGCATTATATACTTCAAATGAAGATGAAATAGCACTGCCCCTGATTTATGCATACGAGAAATTGTCACCCCTGCCCTTTGGTGTTAGATACATTCACACTATTGGTCATTGATCAGGTTATAGACCAATGTCAGATATACGTACACCCAGATAATTAAAAGTCCACTAAATTAATATTTTAACCATTCGAAATTAAATGAAATCACGCCTTTCTGTGGAATGTTGAGAAACCATTGCCAGTGTTTTGGAATGGTTTATGCAATTAAAATCTTACTAAACTGCTTAAAAAAAATAAAGAAAATTCACACTTTTTTGCAAGGCTGAGTTTTAGACAATGGCGATGTCGTCTGTTAAGAGTAAAAGTCCTACTTTTCTATCAATCCTTGGGGTGCCGCTTTCTGAATTAGAGCAATATCGCCAAATTGCTTATGTACATGAAAAATAGGAAAGGTGCCAGTATGCACCCCTGCAGGATTCCCATAAAGAATGCTGTTGCATTAGACAAATAATCGTATAACTGTACGAAGCATCACCATGAGTAATCACATAATTGTTTCTTTGCTTTATAGTTTAAAATAAAACTGAGTTCATAGCAGAAAGTCAGTGCCCGCATCACTTGTGGCAGAGCATGGGCGGTATGTTGGGACCAGTATTTTAGAAAAAATATGATTTGCATCAAACAAAATAAGCAATTCATACAGGTAAACATTTGACATGATTAAAGAGACTAAAACCATTCAAATACATTTCAGATTTAAGAAAACCTACAGGTTATATGCTACTTGATTGGCTTGTTTGTCAACAAACCCTCTGTGTATTCACCAGTCACACTTGGAAACATTGCCCTGAAGGCTCATACAGAACATGCTGATATAACTCCAAGTCGTTGTGAGTCCACCAAGTACAGGCTCTATATGGCACAAAACTGAAAGGTTCACTTTACCAGAACTATAAAGTTTAGTTTTCAGCATTTCTCTTAAATGCATAGAAACGTGGTTGACTCTAGATTTGGAAATGACCTTGCTGAGATCTATTGCTCCTGGTGCATTGGGGCAGAATTCATGGGTCGCAAGATCACAGGAGTGGTTTGAGGTTTAGCCAAAACCCCATTTGTTGAGTAGAAGGGGGGTGTTCTCCTGGCTATCTTGCCTTTGTAATTTGAAGAAATTATTCTTTCACACTGGTTACTGCGATATAATCTCGCTTTTATTTGTGCAAGTGGTAGGTTTATCTTCAATTTATAGTATATATGTAGTATATCTGGGGCTCATACATCCCCTTGTTGTCAGCCGATAGGTGTTCGACCCATGGGTCTTTATGAAGGCTGCTATGTATTCAAAACCATGTGAAGTGATCAATTGTGACATAATTGTGAAATACATTGTTCCATTAGTGTACAGTGAGTGGTGTTGAGTGAAGTGGTGTGTTAAAAATGGAGAAATACATATTACACATGACAATATATTCAATGCATTATCAGCCAATGTTAAAGCAGAGGGAGAAGGAAAGAAAGAAAAGGTTTAGCAAGAGGTTTGGTTTGTTTCCAAGTTAGTCATGTGTGAGGATTGCGGCCTCTTACCTATAATTTCAGGTCTGGTGCCCACTGTGGGGTCCTGGTACAATGCTGTGGGTCGCTTGTCCTGTGAGTACAGTGGCTCCTGTTGGGCCCTGTAAGGGAAGGGTGAAGTGTGGGTAATTAGTCTGGGTTGTTGGATACTGTTGTGAAGTTCGATTGTGCCCGGGGAGATGTAGGGGCCCTGATGGAGCTGGCGAGTTAAGCATCTGTCCCTGATAAGGGCCAACACATTTTTTTCGGTAATCTGGCGTGCAGGGGTCTGGAGGTTTCGCTGTTGCGGTGGGGCAGTGCTGTGAGAACCAGCTGGTGGTTTGTGGCCCATTGGCCGTGTGCTGGTTGGCCCTGCATTAGACTGCCGGACGGGTAGTGCTCTGGAGGTGACCACACAGCTCTCACTATCAAGGGAGAACTTCTCTGTTAGACCACACTGCCCGCATCCCTACTACCACACCATCCAATGGGATAAGCCAAGAGACCCAGGCACAATTGGCTTACAAAAATGTTCTCCCCCAGTGTCAGCAACTGCAAACCATGGTCGAACCAACCCCCCCCCCCCCCCCAAATAGCCAACCAGGCTGTACACTATTCACTTGACAGGCAGGCTCAGCGGCCATATCCACTTTCCCTTCGCACAAACTCGCAAGCACTACTCCTCCCGCACATGCGCACGGACTCCTTCTCCGTGACTCAGCAAATCCCATGCGCACAGGATATAATCCTGCTACCAGCACGGCACTCAGTACGACAAGGAGTGAACGTGCTGAACGAAACCCAAGTTAAGAGCGAGCCCCCACAGCCCCAAGCTTCCCCAGACCACTCTGTGCCCTTGCCCAGCCCAGAGCCTGGCCTCAGTCCTATCGGCCGGCCGGCACATCCATCGGGAGACGGTCGGCCTCTATAAATCCGGTGCACAGGAACCTGTTTAGACCACAGACCACCACATCCCAACCCTCGAGTCGGCCAGGCGGCCCATCCCCGCACCAAACGGCGTATTTCTCTTTTCACTTCCCAAATGGGAACCTTAGCACACGCCATTGCCCTGGGCACCCCCCACCCACCGGCAACTCTGTCAAACTCCCAACAGGCACCTCCAGAGAGCTACCCGTCCGGCAGTCTAATGCAGGGCCAACCAGCACACGGCCAACAGGCCACAAACCACCAGCTGGTTCTCAGAGCACTGCCCCACCGCAACAGCATAACCTCCAGACCTCTGCACGCCAGATTACTGAAACAATTAGTTATCCCTTATCAGGGACAGACCCTTAACTCGCGAGCCCAAACAGGGCCCCTACATCTTCCCGGGCACAATCCAACTGCACAACAGTTGGAAACAGAACCCATACTAATTACCCACACCTCACTCTTCCCTTACAGGGCCCAACAGGAGCCACTGTACTCACAGGACAAGGGACCCACAGCATTGTACCAGGACCCCACAGGGGGCACCAGACCTGAAAATATAGGTAAGAGGCCGCAATCCTCACACATGACTAACTTGGAAACAAACCAAACATCTTGCTAAACCTTTACTCTCTTTCTTTACTTCTCCCTCTGCTTTAACATTGGCTGATAATGCATTGAATATATTGTGTCATGTGTGATATGTATTTCTCCATTTTTAACACGCCTCTTCACTCAATAGCACTTACTGTACACTAATGGAACAATGTATGTCACAATTATGTCAAAATTGATCACTTCACATGGTTTTGAATACGTATCAGCCTTGATAAAGACCCACGGGTCGAAACACGTGTCGGCTGACAACTAGGGGATGTAAGAGCCCCAGATATACTACATGTATACTATAAATTGAAGATAAACCTACCACTTGCACAAATAAAAGCAAGATTATATCGCAGTAACAAGTGTGAAAGAATAATTTCTTCAAATTACAAAAGCAAGATAGCCAGGAGAACACCCCCCTTCTTCTACTCTTAAATGTATATTCTGCTAAAACTGCGAAAAGCAAAATTACTGATCTCGGGTCAACAACAAAAAAACAAAAATATCTAAAATGAGCAATATAACATTGAAATATGAGACCATATAAATTTGCAGCAGACAAAAAGTAACATTGATCAGAAAAAAAACATGGTTGGAATTTTGTTTCTGAAGAGAAACTTTGAAAACAAACAAATAATTCAAATGCGAACAAAGATTATTTGACCGTTATAGAGAAAGACATTAGATAACAAAAGATAGAAAAACTTGATTTAAAAAAATGAAATCGCTTTTTTGAATATTACACTATGTCCGATTCCAGCCTCTATGCGCAGGAACTGGTTTCGAACCGTTGCTGCACCGTCATCTATTTTTTTATTGACATTTCATAAGATTACGTACAGAACAAATATGAGAAATCTGGAATTATAACAGAAGTTAAAACAGAAGTAAGACCAGGAATACATCACTCAGGCATTCCCAACCCCAACTCCCCCAGAAGTGGTTACAGTTCCAAAATTCTTCCCCAAATGTCTTCAAAGACCTTGCACTTTTACTTTTTCTGATGTTTAAGGGTAACCCTCTCAGTATGGGACAAAACATACATTTCTTGAAGCCATGAAGTCGGATAGGTGGAAGATTTTTATTCTCTCAAAATTATATATATACATTTTTTTTTTACCAAAGATGCACTTGAGAGTGGACACTTTTGCGATTAAGACACATTCTCCAGCAATACATCTCCCAAAATCAGGGGTGTCCAGTGGTTGTTGCCGTGGCAACTTTTCCCAAAAAATGCACCCTTCAGAAAATCCAACAATTTATCCAAATCTTCTAGGATGGGTGGTAATATATAATTATACCCGCCCCTAGAATATTTGGGGGAAATATTTTAAGGGGTCAGGAAATAAAGGTGGCCTACGTGGCAACAATTCGACAGTGACAATCACATGGAACTGAATCAGCATGTCAAAATCATTTTCTAAATCTACACTTAGCATCCTGTTCAACAAATCAGCAATGCCATACTGAAAATGCTGCACCTCTTATCAATCCCAAATCATGTGCTCCAGTGTGCTAGTTTTAGGTTTACACCCGACAACAAGTGTTAGAATCAATGATCTCCCATTTGTACATCCTTTTCAGGAGTCCAATATATTGTCTTGTCTCAAAGACAAATGCACTCACCTGAAGCTATCCCCCTAGATTGTGGATTATAAATTAATGTGAAACAAATCACACAAGTTGGTTAATCGGTAAAAAAGAAAATATACCGGCTTGTACTGGAATACATGGACCAACAGTCCCCCAAAGTTCATGCATAAAGACCATCAGTGCAGGAACCGGGTGGAAGGACCCATGAAAAGGAGTGCCAGGGAGGCCAGGTGGGCAGGGCGAGGGGAAGCAGGGATTGAGGGTGTCCACAAATTAAGTGCAAGTTAAGAAGCTGATATGGGGGGCTGCCAGCCAACCAGCCAAGTGTAGGCAGGGGGTCCAGAGGGTAGGTGCAGGATGAAGGTTGGGAAGGGTCACAGGAGAACAGCTGAGAAGAGAGGCGTGTCTCCTCTCCTCCCTCCCAGGCCTTCTGCAATGCACTAGCCTCACACTTTACCACCAAAACCCAGGACATCCTGACCTCCCTTTCTACACTCCCACACACCCCCCTTCATTTTTTCCTGTCACACCTGAGGAAGTTACCAGAGTTGTCTGCTCCAAAAAGGTCTCTTCTAAACAGGTCTCCCTGTGCTCATCCAGGAAGATCAAGGATAACATTGGCTCTCTTCCCCTGCTCTCGCTGATTTCTGCAAATCACTTATCACTGGACCCCCCCCCCCCAACCCTCCTTGAGCACTCCTGAAAAAACCTTCCTCCCACCCTACCTGCCTGTCAGCTATCGCCCTATCTCCATCACCCCCTTCCGGGGGAAGCTTCGAGAAGCTGGCCTTGCCCCAACTTAACTCTCACACTGAACTTGTTGGTGGCCTCCATGACCATCAATCTAGATTCTGAGCATTCAGAGGTACGGAAACTGCTCTTCTGAACACCTGTGAAGAACTGCTCATATCGCTGGACAAATCCCCAGCTGTCCCTATCCTTCTTGACCACTCATCTGCTTTTCACAAAGTTAACCATTCCATCCACATACAAAGGCTCCTTCATACACTTGGTATCTCGGAACAGGCACTAGATTGGCTGTCCTCTTTCCTCACTAACTGTTCTTCCCAAGTAATCCTGGGCTGCTTCTCCTCTCCTAATACCATCTCCACCTGTGGTGTCCCCTGGGCTCTATTCTCTCCCGCTGGCTCTTTAACATCTACCTTGCTCTCCTTGCACGCCTCACCTCCTCCTACTCATCCAACTTCCAGTGTTACACAGATGGCACACAGCTCTTCTTCAGACTCCCTGCTGACCCTCTTGCACCCTCCATCATGCCCGACTGCCTATCTGCCATACAGTCCTGGTGCGCCTCCAATGATCTCTGTCTCAACGCCTGTAAAACTGAGATACTTCCCATTGGGATGCCTGCTCCCTCTTACTTCCCCCTCACACTGGCCTTTCTCCTTGGGCTCTCCCCCTGCTCTTTCAACTGAAGCCAGAAACCTTGGATTCATCTTCAACACCTCTCTCCTTCCTCCCTCACACTCACGACATTGCCAAGAAGTCCAACTATTAGCTCTTCCTTCTCAAAGGAATTTTACCTTTTCTCACTTTCCCTCAGATGCTCAATGGGACTCAAGCCGGAGTTCTCTCTAGACTAATAGCCTCCTCCTGAATCTTCCTTTCTCTACTCTTCAACCCCTTATCCAGAATAGGGCAGCAAACCTTCTCCTTGGCCTTAAGCCCAGGAACCACATTGCTCCTGCTCTACAAAATCTTCACTGTCTCCTGGTTGCTGCACAAATTAAATTCAAATCCCTCTGCATCATCAACAAGGCTGTCTGGGCACGGGGACCACACTATCTTCAACTTTATCTCACTAAATGCTCTCCCCTCTAGACCACTTCGCTCCTCTGGCACCAACTCTTTGTGTGTAAAGCATTTTGCCAAAAAGAGGACAGGGGGTCGCTCACTTTCCTTGTGGGCTCCCTCCTTTGGAATAGCCTCCCCCTACGCCTTGAGCAAGACATTCTTGGCCCTTATACATCTTCGGGGCCTTAACCGCCGACACCAATTCTTCCTAGCTCCTGTCTATCCATAGTACTTTGCATCTGAACACCCTCGGCTATGGAGACTCGCACTTACCCCTCCCACGGCCCAGGCCGTGTAGCACTCAACATTCCTATCACTTCGTCCCATGAGCTCGGACTCCCCAGCCCTTACCCCCCCTCTTCCCTCCTGCACTTGCGTTCTGAATACTCACATGGCTTAGTAGGCTTGTCCCTCTTATTCCTCCCCCTCTGCTCTTAATATTGTGTTGTAATGTATTTCGCTCCCTCCCGCACCTCTGGGCACTTTGAAACAATATTTTCTTATTGTATATCATCGCATAATAAGCAAACTAATAAAATAAAAACAAGTGCAGAGGTAGACTGGGCAGGGGAGGGCTTGGCACCCTGTAAGGCTCTGAAGGAACAAGGCTACCAGTCTCAGGCAGAGGGGACATTAGGAGGGAAGGGTGAGGGGAAAAGGAAGAAGAGAAAAGGAAGGTCTTGAGGAGCTTCCGGAACTTAAGGAGACCGGCTCAAGTCTGAGAGGGGCAGGGAGGCCATTCCAGAGGCCGGTAACTGTAGAGGAGAGAGATGTACCCCTCCCCCCCCAACCTCTGCTTAGAAAAACTTCTTATTTGCAGGGAGATAGAGCTGGAGGAGCAATGAGGTCTCTGCAGGAGGTATTTAGGGAGGGAGAGAAATGGATGTATAGAGGTCCCAGGTGCCAAAAAAGCGTTATGAAAAAGAGCCCTAGAACACATACAGAAAAGAACACTCTCCCGAACTCCAAGTCAAACTCCAACTATCCAAAGTTAACAAACTTAGTGTACTCTCCCACAAAGCTGAATCGTTTAATAAAAAGCATCTCTAATGCTGCCTCTAACACAAAAGAACTATTCACGATTATCGGAGAATTAGAATCCCCTATCTTACCCTCCTGCCCCATCAATACCAGCAAAGCCTGGTGCACTACCATACAGGATGCTCTGTCTTCTAAAGTGACTACACTCCAATGCAAAATAGCCCCGCAAAAAAGCTCCTAGAACTCACAGCCAACCCACCTCACCCCTCAGGCACAACTACAAGGTCTGATGTACCCGAATTCCACTTTGCTCAAGTCACCAATGACCAAGTACTTAAAACAATAGCATCTCTTAAGCCATCAAACTGCAAAGGCGAAGGCTTCCCTGCTAAAGTAGTCAAAGATTTCGCCTCCACACTAGCACTCATTACCGAATTCGTGAATGTGTCTTTCAACTCTAGCGAAATATGCATCCATCGAAGTAGCATGGGTCACACCCCTACTCAAAAAACCAATTCTAGACCCGGCAATCCCCACAAACTACAGGCCCATCACAACGGTGCCATTTCTCCTTAAAATCATTAACAAAATAGCATACACCGAAGTACAAACCCATCTAGAACAGAACCATTTACTTGGGGATAGACAATCAGGCTTCCGTCCCAGACACAGTACCGAGACCACCCTTCTAGACCTAAAAAACCAGATGGATTCCATCAGGGACTCAGGTAAACTCCATCTTAGTACTTCTCTCTGCAGCATTTGATTTAGTCGACCACGACGAACTATGCCAAACTCTGACAAACAATTTTCACTTCTCTAAGAAAGCCACCATGTGGATTAAGTCCTTCCTCTCCGACCGCACCTCAAGATTTACCCTAGGTGACGAAGCAGTCGATTCCATCCCAGTACCATTACGAGTACTGCAAGGATCCTGTCTCTCCCCCACACTTTACAACGCCTATACAAAATTACTCTTCGCAGCGCTACATGCCATGGGAGTTATCTATACAAACTTCGCTGACGACACACACATACTTCTACCTATAACAGGCAACAGCATCCATTAATAAACTGTACTCCCTCATCCAAAACTGGATGGTTAACAATAATCTCTGTCTTAACGGAGAAATAACTGAGATCCTCAGTCTATTCCCCAGCCAGTCTCTGCAAACTCCACTCTGACTACACAGCCATAGTGATAGATGGCACCCCTATTACTATATCCCGCAAAGTCAAAACTCTAGGAGTTTACCTTGACTCTAGTCTCACCATGATAAATCATATCAGCGCGCTGGCCTTATCCACGGCATATACAGCTAAACTCATCACACTAAGCAGCCCTCTTCTCTCACACTTGTCAGAGCCCTTAGCCTAACGAAGATGGACAACTGTAACGTCCTACTGTTAGGCACCTCTAAAAGGAACTTAAACTGCAACTCCTTCAAAACAAAGCCCTTAGAGCAGCTTGGGGCCTCAACAGAAGAGAGCAGATATCTCAACACAGAAGAGATGCCCACTGACTCCCAGTACAAGCTAGAATTCTGCACAGGAGGCCACCAGGGGGCGCAGGCGTGATGGCTGCCTGATCGTTCGGCTCCCCTGAAGCCCTGAGAGATTTGTGGAGTAAACTGCGATAAAAGGAACGTTATCCTCCTACAAACGCTGAATCCAGGTGGGGGAACTCCTGGGGATTCCGGCGATACCCTCCCGAGCTCTGGGGGTGCCCGGGTCTCCAAGATATTTGGCTTGGAGCTTCCACGCTCTCCCTCCCAGGCCGTGCCACGCACGAGGTGAAGCTCCGTGTTCGGGCCCCTCCTCCCCGGAGATGGGCGCTGCGCCGGGATCAATCTGAGGAATGGAGACCCTGCGCCTCTGCGGGCATCGCTGAAAGCTCGTGGGAGCCCCTCGGAGACCGGAGCCCTCGTCCGGCGAGCCCACCCTCGGCTCCCGCTGCGGCAGTTTTGGACGACATTATGCCCCGGGCCTCCGCGGCCGGACCCCGGCCTGCCGCACACGCGTCTGTGTATCTCGCCCGGACCCCTTCCTCTTCTCGCCCCATCGCCGGTTGGGAACATCTTTGCAACAACTACCATAAGGTCTCCCCCCGGCTGCTGCTGCGACACAACCCTCAGAGGCCTACACCTAATAGGCCCGGGCCGACGCTCGAGCACGCCTGGGCCCCACTGCGGAGTGCAGGGCCTGCAGGGCCCATCGTGGGGTTCACCACCCTATTTAGGGGCCTACTAGTTGCCATCCACAGCGACTACCTCCCCGGCGACCTTTGAATGCACCCACCGGCCCCACGTCGGAGTAACCATGAGTACTGGCTGTCGGGGAGGGGAGGTGGGGGGGGGTTGGGGCCCGACCCGCCCGTCCTAACCACCACACCTCATCGGAGTTGGTACGGAACCTGGGGGAGACCTCGAGGAACATTGGGAAACCACGAAGATCTAGAGGTGGAAAGAAACCCTGGCAGGATACCAATTCACTCCCCGAAAACAAGAGATGGAGATCAACTCCCCACCTATGCCAACCCCAGACATGAACACCATGCAGAACAATATCCAGACAATCCTAGACGAAATCAGGGGGATGAGAACAGACATGGGAGCCAAGGTAGCTGACCTCACCACCAAGGTCTCCACGTTGGAGGATAGAATGGAGGGGGTAGAGAATAATCAGGCGTCCACCGTCGTCTTGGAGAGCCAGATGGAGGCAAGGTTTAAAGAGATGCAGCGGCGCGAGGGGGAACTCTGCCTCAAAGTGGATGACATGGAAAATCGTGAATGGAGATGTAACCTGCGATTCTTCGGCCTGACGGAGGTGGAGGGGGAGACCCAGACCGGCCTGGAGGGCAAAGTGCAGGAGATCATTAGGATTGTCTTGGGAATTTACTCCACGGAAACCATCGTAATTGATAGGGTTCATCGATCTGGCGGAGGCGGTAGGGGCCTACGCTTCGTGCTTGCGAAGTTCCACTATTACAGAGACAAAGCAAAAATACTTGAAAGAGCTAGAACTCTAAGAGAGATACAATACGACAACTCCAGGGTGGCAATCTACCAAGACCTATCCGCCCTCACGCTACAAATGAGGAAAAAATGTGGTACGATCACTAGGTGGCTGCAGGAGAAGGGGGTCCGGTACCACTGGGGACACCAATTCTACCTATCCTTTGAATGGCAAGGGGAAAACTTTCAGCTCGTTACAGAAGAGGACATCCAGAGAGGCATCGACGAACTGATCGGGGTCCCCCCGGGCCCTCGGGGGAGAACGGCAGATCCGACGGAGGCCCGAGCCGTGCCCCACGGGGCCCTGACCTCGGCCAGGGGCAACACAAAGTGAAGGGCACCCGGAAATTCAGAAAAACCAGGCACCCCTCGGAGGGACGTGGAGGACCCGCATGATTATCGGATAGAGGAGAAGTTAAAAGGAATGCAGTTCCGATCTGTTGTGGTTCACTCGCCCTCTGTGGCCGTTGGCCAATTGGGGAGAAACATTTGTTCCACTTTTGTTGACGCCAAGGCCCGCGCGATGGATCCAAATGATTAAGAGGGAAGGGGAAAAAGTTAAGAAATGTGTATGTTATTGTATTGTATTGCATTTGCCCGCAGGGCCCCTATGTACCCCTCCATGTTTGGGGGCGTGTTATGTTGTATTGTGATGTTGCCACGGTTGGCGAGGCTTATGCTGAAATTGATGGTTGAAGGTTTCGGGTCCCACCTGTCTGAAACACGGAGTGGTGGTGTTCTCGGTTGTCAGAAGGTGGCCAGGTGCGTCCCCCGAGACCGTCGAACCCCCCCCCCCCCGATTCACACTGGAAGCTAGTGCACGGTGGGACCCTGCCCCGATGAGACACAAGACACGCAGCGGGAGTATAGGGGGCTGGGGCGGGGGAGGTCTCGTAGGTGGATTGGACTCCGACTAAACCTGTAAAATGTTCCTATAGGTATAACCTGGAGGGTACGATCCACACCATTTCTCTCTCGGGGCCCAGGCAGCGGCCCTGGTGGTTCGTTGACTAAACCCGATGTATGTCGGGCGATGGAGACGGACGCCTACCAAAATGGGTAAGGGAAATGGGGAACCGGGGAGGGGGGGAGAGGAGGAGGGAGGGGAAAGAAATAGGGAACGCCATGCCATGGTTCTGGGGTTCAAGTCTACGGATGATAACGGGGGCACTCACTGAGGCTTTACAGGGCAAGGATAGCGACGACCATGGTTGAAGGTCGGATCGGTAAGCTCAACGTGAAAGGTCTCAACTCGCAAAACAAGCGGTCTCTCACAAGTAACTTATTGAACAAACAGAAATTACTGGCCCTCTTCCTACAAGAAACCCACTATAGAAGGGGGGCCGAATCAACGATCAAAGGAAAGGAGATAGGTAGAAACTTTTGGGCCTCGCACAAATCCTCAAAGAAGGAGGGAGTGGATATCCTCTTGGGTAAATCGCTGCTGATGTAGAGACGAAAAGGGGCTTTGGAGGTAGATTTCTTGCGATCAAGGGGTCAGCCCAGGGCACACAAGTCACATTAGCCACCCTGTACGCGCCCAACGCCGGCCAAGTCAAGTTTATCCACAAGGTTCTTGGGGTCATAGACAGGTGGGCCGAGGGAGCCACAATCCTGGGCGGAGACTTTAATCTCATTACAGACCCCCATCTTGACTGGTGGTCGGCCAAAGGGACGGGACCAAAAGCCCCCACAAAAGATAATCTCGCCCTGAGGGAACTCCTACAAGAGTACTACTGGGTTGACGTGTAGCGCAAATGCTGGAAAACCCCTGGGGGTTACACTTTCTTCTCCCCTCCCCACCAAACATAGCAGAATTGATCTGCTGCTGGTGTCGGAGGAGGGCGGGGGAGAGGTTGGAAACCCCACGGTTGAATCTGTGACCTGGTCGGATCATGAACTCCTCGTTATGGAATGGCGGCTGCAAGCCACCGTAAAATCACATAGGTGGCGCTGTAACGACACCCTCATGAGGGACCAGGTGTTTAGGGAATTCCTTAAGAACGAAATAGAAGCCTTCTTCTTATCAAACAACACAGGAGAAGTCCCAATGGTTACAGTTTGGGAGACAGCGAAGGCCACCTTCAGGGGTCTCCTCATCGCAGAGGGTTCAAGCAAGAAGCGAGAGAGGGCCTTGATAGAATCCAGAATCTGGGAAGACCTGCGGGCCATGAGGGCACAGCTCACCAAGGGAAACAGACAGCGAAAACCTCCTGAGTGAAATGAGAGAGAAGAGACAAGCTCTGCATACAATCCTGATTGGAGAGGTAGTTAAAAAAAATTAGATACACGAAGCAGAGATACTATGAGAGGGGCGACAGGGTTGGAACCCTTCTGGCACATAGGCTGAGGGGAAACAGGGTGGGCAGACACATAGAAAAGGTCAAGGACGGGGCGGGTAACGCCCAGATAAAAGCTGAACACATAGCCGAATCATTTCCGGCCTTCTATAAGGCCCTTTACACTAAACAAGAGGGTGAATCACTGGATGAAATTCGAAAATATCTTGAAGACTACCCCCTACCCAAGCTCACAGACCTAGAGAGGGGGCCACTAGACAAGGAGATAACAGTGGAGGAGGTGGAAGAGGCCATCAAAAAGCTTAAAATAGGCAAGACCCTGGGAGAAGATGGGTACACAGCGGATTTCTATAAACAATTTCAGTCCGAACTAACCCAACCACTGACCAAATTATTTAACCAAATCAAAACCTTAGAAACCATTCCACCGACATTCCTGCAGACCATAATCACAGTTATCCCTAAGCCGGGCAGAGACCCAGCGGAGTGTGGCTCATACAGGCCCATCTCGCTTCTCAACACAGATGCCAAGATCTTCACCAGGAGCCTGGCGACACGTCTAGAAAGGTGTCTCCCCCGACTGATCCATTCCGATCAGGTAGGCTTTGTAGTAAATAGACAAGGAGCAGACAGCATGCGCAAAACCCTACACATACTGAGCTCAAATGGAGTGAAATCCGACGGTGCTCTTCTCTTGTCTCTAGACGCGGAGAAGGCTTTTGACAGGGTGAGTGGGCCTTCATGGAGGGGGTTCTGTCGCCCTTGGGGATGGGACCCTGGTGGCGGGGATGGATGACGGCCCTTTACTCCCGCCCTTCCGCCAAAGTGGTGGTCAATAGAGGAGAGTCGGAGTCCTTTCCTCTAGAGAGAGGCACAAGACAGGGATGCCCACTGTCTCCCCTCATATATGCCCTGGTGATGGAACCCTGGGCCATAGCAATCAGGACTAATGATCAGATCCAGTGTGTTAAAATAGGGGGAACTGACTACAAAATACCCTGTTTGCTGACGATGTCCTCCTGTACCTCTCTAAACCATCCCAATCAGTCCCAGAGTTGTTGAATAGTGTGGAGCGATATGGTTCCCTGGCAGGCTATAAGGTCAACGTAGATAAATCAGTGGCTTTCCCGGCAGGCCAGCTCAACGAGACCGAGGGGCAATACATCGACAACCTCCCATTTTGTAAACAAACAGAGGGACTCTCTCACCTGGGGATCCGAATTCCATCACACCTAGAAGATCTCCTTAAGGTAAACTACCCGCCCCTATGAAGGTCAATCAAACACCACCTGGACGCTGATTAAAATCCGGCCTCTCATGGATGGCTCGCCTCAACTCCATCAAAACGGTAATCCTCCCCAAATTCTTATATCTGTTTCAAATGCTGCCAACCCAGATACCGAACTCATTTCTCCTAGAGATCAAGCGGGCTCTTCTCCGCTATCTATGGGCCAGTAAATCCCACAGTATTGCTTATGACACTCTCACTAGACCCAAGGATGAGGGTGGAGTTAATTTCCCAGATTTAAACACTCATTATAAGGCGTCACAATTGCGCGTCCTTGTTGATCATCTGACGACTGGCCCAAAGAAACAATGGGTAACACTGGATAACACACTCTTCTCGCCGGTCACATTGGACGAGTGGCTATGGGTCCCCAAGACATCTTTTCCGAGAAGGGTTCTAAAACAACCAGTGTTGGGAGTGCTGTGGTCTATTTGGAAGGAAGGGGGTTACCCGAGATGGCTCACGACGTGTCCCTCACCTTTGAGCTGCATCTGAACTCTGCCACTTTGGG
Organism: Ambystoma mexicanum; assembly: GCF_040938575.1. Classification (NCBI taxonomy): domain Eukaryota; kingdom Metazoa; phylum Chordata; class Amphibia; order Caudata; family Ambystomatidae; genus Ambystoma; species Ambystoma mexicanum. Next base: position 19,558,551 of record NC_090922.1, on the reverse strand, counting down.
AAGGGATCAACGAATCAGTGTTCCAGCAATGGTACTAGGTGGGTCTTTGTAGGGCCGGACAGCTTTGGGTGGATGGGGTGTTTATATCTCTAGGTGACCTGAAGGATGCCCTGGGCCTCCCTAACCTCTCCCCCTTTAGATACCTACAGCTTAAGGGTGCCCTTACCGAGAGCAGATGGGGGGGATACTCAGGCGGGACCCAACCGATTTTGAGAAATTCCTCATAACACACAAAGGTACCAAGGGGGTGATATCGCGGCTTTATAGCTTTTTGTTGTTCTCTACCCCACGGGACCCCCATCTTCCCCAAGTACAATGGGGGAAGGACTTAGGCACCCCCATAAGGGAAAAAAGATGGACCAAGATTTGTAGGGAGACACACCGTTCCAAAACTGCACCCCAATACCGCCACCAGGCCCTGAAGTTGATACACAGATGGCACTACCCCCCACAGAGGATAGCCAGAATGAGAAACCCCCACTGCTGGAAATGCCACGTTGAAAAGGGGGATTATGTTCATATGTGGTGGAAGTGCCAGGTGGCACAGACCTACTGGAGTGAGGTCCTGTCATGGATAAGAGGAGTGGACGGAATGGTGAGAACCCTGTCCCCCTGGCTGGTGTTGTTCGGCATTGAGGTTGATGGTGGCCCCAAGGTGAAACATGACCATATGTTGCAGGTCATGCTAGTCGCGGCTAGATGCTGCTGGGCCCAAACATGGAAATCACGGCGACCTCCTGGGGAGTGGGTAGCGAAAACACGGGCAATCTATGATATGGAGTATCTTACCCACCTGATCGATGAATCCAAATCTAACATCGAGGCCCTATAGCTGCCATTTTTTGATAAATATGGGAAAATAGCCTGAGGCATAAGTAATCGGCTCAGACGGTCCTCTCGATGGGAATAATACTATCGGGGCGACCCCCTTGGAGTGGGAAGAGATCGATTGTTACTGGAAATGTGACTTTTATATGTTGGACCTTGTTTTTTGAGCACCGTCTTTCTTTCGGAAGCAACCCTATGCTCGCATTGCATCTTCAGATGACGTGCTGGACCCTGTTGTTGTTATCGACCATTAACCATGGCATGGGATGGGATGGGGGGGGGCGGGTGTGGGAGGTGGGGGGGAAGTTGTGACCTCACTTTGATATATACCAATGTTTGCATTCTTTTTTGAATTATGTCATAATTGTAAAACTCCAATAAAACCAAATTTTCAAAAAAAAAGAATTCTGCACATAACTCTTACCATCACCCATAAATTCATCTCAGACAACTCCCCCATCTACCTCAGCCAAAGCATTTCTCGCAAAACCACGGCCAGAACACTCCGATACAGCGCCAACACACACCTCTACATCCCAGCATTCACAACTACCAGAGCAGGCAACGCTAGCTTCCCCAGCTTCCCCAAAGCAGCTCCTTGTATCTGGAACTCACTTCCCGCTCACCTTAGTAACGAAGCTTCCTTCAGCAAGTTTAAGAAACTACTAAAAACCTGGCTGTTTAATACTAACAGTGCAAGCCCAACCCAGTATCTCTTCTGAGTCTGCATGACCTCTAACATGCCTCAACCTCGCATTTTTTTGTGGAACCCACCTTTCTTTCTCATACCCATGTAACTGCGCAAAATGCCTAAGATGTCTGTAACTGCTTAAGATGCCCAAGATGTAACTGACCAAGATATACAAGATGTATTTAACCTACGCCATGATAACCAAGGGTTTGGGCGTGTTATTTATTTTATTTATTGCATTTGATTAATGTTGATAATCTGTACTATGTACTGATTTTGTGTTTTTATGTTAATTATTGTTTGATGTATTATTTTCAGAAATAAACAGCTTGGGAGAATGATGCTTTCTAAGGAGCATTAATAGTGTGTGCGGGACAGTCACCCCCACTAGTCCCTTAAAGAATTGTCACACAAATGTTATTTTCCAAAACAGACATCCAATCCTGAAGGTAATACTGCAAAGAGTAAGCACATTCATTACATTTTACCTTGATCACATTGGTGATGGCTGTTGACAAGGCAAAATACATGAATATTTGTTTTGTGGCTATCAATCTGCCATACAACATCTCCAAGATGTGAAATTAGATCAGACATTTTAATTTCCAATGTTCTCAAAATTCTGAAAAGCAAATAAATAGAAAATGAAGATAATTACATTAGTCTCAATGCATTACTGACCTTGTGACATGCTCCCTTGTGCTGTGCCACTCTCTTTGTATTTTTGCAACATTGTGTAGCAGACAGTTCAGCAATCCGTACCTGCCCGTCTCGTGCACACATGGCTAGCGTAGAGTCACCACTGTTTGGGAGGAACTTGGCCTGTTGCAATAACACAAGAAATATCAAACATTTTATAAGTAGAGTTACAATATAGAAGGATGAATAGTATGTTCCATCGTAAAACGCCAATTAAAAAAAAAATAAAACACTTTTCTACAAAAAGCATACATGTTTGGCGACCAATAAATCTGTACTTCAGATATGTTTTGTTTCACCAAGCGTAGCGGTGGGCAGAAAGGGGCAGAGTGTCGGAGAGAAGGGCAAATGGAAGAGAGGAAAAGAGTGATGGAGTTATGGGGGAAAACTTGGGGGAGAAGTGGGGTGGCTGTGGGGGCCAGAGTAAAAGTGAGAAAGAACAATGTAAATGTATCCACCATAGTGATCAACATACTACTGGCCCATAAATGAGTTGCCTCAACTTCTGGGGAGGACTGCCCCAATAGTGAAAGGAATAGTTTTCTTGCTATGTAAAAATGACTTTGTATAACAATGTGGCTGCAAACTCGATGTACAGTTCCTTCCTTGGCATTATCTAGCAGGAAACTGGAGGCAACTGGATGAGCACCATGGACCGAATCACAGAAGAGTCACAGGCGGAGGATGGAGGTGTGAACTCCAATGGGGACACCAGCTAAAGAGGGTGGCAGAGGATGGCACTCTAGACCTGGAAATCAAGCACTGGGAACTTGATGGCTGGGTGATGAGGGAGAAACGAAAGGGGGTATACTCTGGTTCGTACAAGAGGCATTTAGACATTCCCTCCCCTTGGAGTAAGGATTCATGGAAGATGCATGCTTCACATTATGATCAAGTGATAGATTGAGGGGAGTTACCCATTTGAAGCATTATAGTTGTTGAGGGCTTAAACAAGCCTAGCTAGTTCTACTGTCTCTTGTTGCTTATTTGCTCTGAGTTTAGTTAATTCACTTCCAGTTGCTTTCACTGTTCAGGGCGGTTTGGATTTGAGGGGCAGGGGAATGAGGTTCTATTTTAGGGGGTGGCAGATTCTTCTGTGAGTAGAAAGTGAGGGGAGGAGGGCAGGGGGAGTGTGACTTGGGGAGGATCACTTTGGGTGGTAAGTTTGGGGTTTCACATGGGGGTTTGGGATGTAGCTGCAGCCAGATGGGGAAGGGGAGAGTAGACCCCATTGGGATGCAAAAAAGAAGGGGGTGATGGGGGATATGAAGATTAAATGCATGACCTGGAATTTAAACGGCCTATGGATACAATAAAAAGGGAAGCTATATCTCAATTCCTGAAAAGACAGACTGGAGGTGATGCGGTTACAAGAAACCCATTTAATGGGGTCTGACACTTTTTGGGTAGGGATGTACAATGAGGTATTCCACGCAGGCTTTGCGAATGGCTTGAGGTATTCCACGCAGGCTTTGCGAATGGCTCCAGCAGGGTGTCCATTATGGTAAGACCATCCCTTGGGAAACCAAGTCCCTTATGGTGGATACAGAGAGATGCATTTGCCTTGCAGGCAGGCTAGGAAGCAAGATATTTCAAAAAAGGTAGCAGGCGCTCCTCTCCAGAAAGAACTGTGATGCTGGAAATGCATCGGAGGGACAGGGCCTCTGTATCCTTATCCTTTACTGCCTTTTTATCGTGTGTTCTGTCATATTTTCCATGCAGGATTTCATGTGGGACTCCTGGCGGTGCAGCTCTCTCTCTTTTGGTTTGGTGAACAGACCCGTGGGATACCCTTATGGCACCCATGAGTGGGGGTACAACCCTATCCCCCAGTGTATGTTTTTGGGCACCTGTGGGTGGCCCGCAGAGCAGGGTATGGGCTGGTGGAAGCTCCATGCTGAATGTGACAGGTGCGCTGAGTATCCTCCATTTTGGGATACCCAGGCCCTGCCATTGGAATCAGTTGATTCCGGATGTAAAACAAGATGGCCCCTGTGGCCTCTTGCTTTCTATTACCTATTACCCATTAACTTGTTTCCCCAAAGTCCCGGGAAGCCCTGACTCTGTCCCTTCCCCCTGACTGGCTGTTGGGTGGAAGTTCCATATATGGTGTTGTTGTGAAGTCCAGACTGACTGGAGCCTTCCCAGTGACTGTATGTTGTGGGTACGCCCTATGGGTGGGACCTGGGTGAATGGAGTGTGTGACCAATATGCACTTCTTGTTGTGGCGGTCTGGTTTCTGGTATGAGAAACAAAGACTGAGACAGCCCTGCCCAAAACTGGCATTGAATGGCTGGGTACTTGTCCCAATGCACATTCCTTGTTGTGAGTGTCTGAGAGGGAGGATGGCCTGAATGCACTGTGTGCCTGATTGGCTGACTGACTGCATGAATGCCCTTCTGTATGATTGGCTGCTGAGAGTGACCCAGCAGTGTGGATGAGAGACAAGATAGTATATCTGGGGACCTCTCACCACTGGAAATTGTTAAGAAGCTGTGTCTACACTTGAAGAGTAACTGGAACTGCTGATCCTCGACGCCCAGCTGGAAGACGAAGACTTGCTGTTGCATTTGCTTCAACCTGATCTGAAAGCTGCCGAACTCGTCAAGGACTGATCTGAGAGAGGACCTGGTAAGGCGCCCTCTTCCCGTGCTCTGAGGGACCGCTAACCTTTGCCGAAGCTCCCTGGAAGTCAGACCCTCGAAAGGCTGCCAACCCGAGACGGGACCGCTGAGGAGAACGAAGCAAAGCACCCGGACTTCGCCGCTGTTGAAGTCTATTGCCGTCGACCAGGGTTTGCAGGTTTGTGTAACCGCTGGAGGCCCGTCGAAGTTGTGTTGCCCAGCCGTGGGGATCACTTGACGCCGTGCCGCCGACGACTGGAGCCGCCCACTCCTTTGCCTAAGAACACTTGAATCCAAGGACTACCTTGCCCGCAACATCGACCGCTTTGTCCCGCCGGAGAAAGTCGAGGACGACGAACGCGCCGAGGAGAATCCGCTGGTGGGTTTCCCGCCACCTGAAGACCACAAAGGCTTCAACGACTCGACGCCCTTGTTGGGCCACAGTTCTTCTGAAACTCTTTGCGGTCCTGAACAATCCATCGCCGAGGTGCCCCGCACACATCATCCTCGCAGGATGTCGCTGACCAGCACCACCTGGATCGACATCGGGGTCTCGGCACCCTTGAACTTCTCATCGCCGCCGTCGACGCCAAGTTCACCATCTTCGACGCCTCTCGACGATCCGTGGCTCCTGCTTTAAAGGGAGTCACTCAAGAAGGATCCTTCGACGTGTCTTTGAAGAACTCTACTCTACCAGGTACATTGGGGGGGGTAAAACCTTAATAGGAGGAAATAAGGGTATTGAACAATATATGGACTGGGCTTGTGCTATATATCTTTATTTTACAGGTTGCCCAGGTGGGGGGGGGGATCTCCACACAGAACTGCACCTAGTGGTAGGGGCCAGTATTCTGCCTACCGTATCAACCATCTTGCTTTCCTTCCTATCTCTATTGCTGGTTTCTGCGTTATTGATCTGTGTGACATTTTAACCGTACAGATGATGCACTTTAATGAGATTCGATAACATTGGTGGTACCACTTTAGAATTGTATATATTAAACATTGTTGATTTCCGAGTACAAAGTGCGTTATTGTGATTGTGTATATACCTTTGAATATGAATTATATAAAGACTGTTTTCAGTAATACAGTGTGTGGACATTCCTTTGTGGGGGTTCGGGACTACACTGTACTTAAGAACCAGCCTGCATCACCTCCTGAGAAGCTAGGCCTTGATTGCTCAACTACGTTACCAATAATAGAGAAACTTGGCTGGGGTCCTCTGTGCCTCTCCTCTACCATATAGCGAGCGGAAGTACAGACACCCCCCTCCAGTCTTTACAAGAACATGGCATGATAACCTGTTATGAGATGTGAGTTTGCAGTACACGCTTATTGCTCACTGTACCTTTCACAGATGGGAAATATCCATTTGCACATCAGTCTTTGTCCCGCCCACATGGGGAGTCTAGCACCGAAATGCTATGGCAATTCCTCTCTGAACACGAGTACCAACAGCAACCCCATACACGTGTTTCAGCCTTGTTGGGCCTCATCAGTGAGGTGAAGCTGTGCCTCACTGAGCCGGGAGTCCATGTCTGGTTGCCCCCAGGTAACTCAAGGTGACCAGCCCCAAGTTCCTTGCAAATATTTCAAATAAGGTAGCAGGCGCTCCTCTCCAACCAGGCATGGCATTTCGGTGCTGGACTGCCCATGTGGGCAGGAAAAAGACCGATATGCAAATGGATATTTCCCATCTGTGAAAGGTACAGTGAACAAAAAGCGTGTGCTGCAAACTCTCATTTCAGAACAGGTTATCATGCCATGTTCTTTCTGGAGAAAGTGCCTGCTACCTTTTTTGAAATATAGGCAGCAAGATAGTTGCACTTTTAATTGTGTATGCAAGTCCACCAGCGACTAATAGAAGCTGTGTGGAATTTCTTGATTAAGGAGGGGGGACTTAACAGTGTACATCGAGCTGGACAGAACAAGCAAGACAAGACAGAGGGGACCCAGGGGAACTAAGTTGAAAAAATGGGCAGCATCTCTGGACATTGTTGACGTGTGGAGGATCCTAAACCCAGATGCCAATGGGATTTTCGTTCCATTCTGGGGCGCATGGGTCACTATCCCGCATCGACTGGGTCTTCATGTCTAAGAGTAACATTCACAGAGTTAGAGGAGCAGGTTACTCTGCGAGGGGCATCTCAGAGCATTCCCCGTTCATTGTGGAATGAGCTAGGTAAAAAGAGCTGAAGCGATTTTGAGAATTAATGCCTTTCATTTGCAGGCCCAAACAGTGTCTGACCAGTTTGGTCAGACTACAGAGGATTATTTCAGGGAAAACAGACTCAGACGAGTTGGCAGACATTCCATGGGAGGCCTACAAAACGGTTGTGAGGGGGAAGGCAATCGGAATTCTATGGAAAAGGGAGAAAGAAAGGATTAAGGACCTGAAGGAGCAAAAGGCACCTGTTGTGGAAATGGGGGCCTAATGTTGGACGAGTCTCCTAATCAGATTTCGTAGAATTTGCAGAGGGCCCAGGATAAGGTGAGGAACTGGTGACTGGAAGAAGCTAGGCATTTGGCCTGGATGAGTAGGGGTAGGGGAACAGTGGCTGGCACGGGAGGAGGAAGGGGGCAGATGTGTCAAGGTAATCGAGAACAAAGACGAGATATTGGGAACTTGCAAGAGGTTCTATGTAAGGCTATATGCAAGACGCAGGGGGAGAAATTACCTTGATGGGGGGGGCAACTCTCAGGAGGCTACCTTTCAGTTCATTGACAGAGGCGCAGAGGGAGGGCAGGGAATTCTAAATCTCGCAGGCAGAGGTGGAACAGGGTTATCCAACAATTGGGAGTCTGGCAAGTCACCAGATCTGACTCCTGGCTAACTCTGGAAACTCCTGGAGGATAAAGTGAGTGTACACCTGTTAAATATGTTTTTGGAATGTAGGTGAAAAGGGATACTAGCCCAGAATCAAAGGGAAACCACTATTACGGTTATCCATAGAAAGGGCAAGCTTAAAGACAGTTGCAAGGCCTACAGGTCAATTACCTTTCTAAACTGAGGTCAAGGTCTGGGGCGAAAATCCTGGCCAACAGATGGTTGGGAATTCTTCCCAATCATATTCATCCGGATAAGAATGGGCTTATGCCTGGATGGTCCACAAGACAAAACCTGCAGAGCCTGTTCACAGCCATGACAATGGTCGACGGGCTACCGCGTAGGTCAAATGTAATTCCATTACCAGACTCCTACAAGGCATTTGATACAATCAAGTGCATACAATCAGAGAGTGCAAGAGTTAATGGGCTCCGGTCCCCAGTTCATAAATTGGGTTTTATTACTATATGCATTTCCTACTGCGTGAGTGCAGGTGAATGGAAGGCTTTCTCATCCCTTCAAACTGTAAAGGAGAACAAAGCAGGGTTGCCCCCCATTGCCCTTCTCTTTCCACTCATGATAGAGCAGTTAGCATCGTGGATAAAGAACCAGGGGGCCTTCACAGTTTTTAGGTGGACTGACTGATACAAGGACAAGATATCCCTTTACAGATATACTTTTATACTTAAGCCATCCCACAGAGAATGTACTTAAGGCCATTGAAATCCTGAAAAGGTTCAGAGACATTAGCAGACTAAGAGTACGCTGGGAGAAGTCAACATGCTTCATTTTAACATGTTTCAGGGGGACAGGGGACATAGGGGAGATCCAAGGGTCACAAGGTTCCCTTTTAGATACCTGGGCCTACAGGTAAACAGGTGTTATGGTTGATTTATGCTTGGTTCAAATGGCGTGGACGCGCAATGCATTCTGGGAGCGTTCAGAGCCATGTTGGATATTTACTTCACACCGCAGTGAAAGGCTGCACACATTTTACTGAAGTGTTAGATTCACAGTGCTGAGACAGACATGCTTTTCTAAACCTGTTATGCGGTCAAGGCCAATTCTGCTGGGAAAGCTAACGTTATGGCTTGCTACTGTTCTCCATGGAGCGTGTTTTTAGAGCAGGGAGGCCCTGCGTTCCTTGAGGGGAGCTCTCGATTGACCCAGCTGGCAACCGACGGCTGTTCCTCAACTGCGCAGGTGCAATTTCCAGAATGTTTGAGAATTAACTCCCCATTGTGGAGTGTGCATATATGCGGAAACCCGGAGGGGGTCAGGTGAGACTTCAGCCAGAGAAGGACGCTTATGTCTGGCCTTCCTGTGAGCTGTGGTACTCTCGGCCTGGCTGTTCCCAGGGTCTTCCAGCCGCTTCTGGACGAGATGAGGACATCTATTACGCTCACAGTGATGTATTTCCTTTTGACTTCTTTACTTCTTCTGTGATCTATGACCTTACTATTTTTATGAGTTATTTCTATGTACTTGTAAGCTTTGAATAAATAGCCGTAAAGAGCTGATTTATCTTCTAAGAGTGTGTGGTTGTGAGTTATTGTGTCTGTCTGTTTTTTGGTTCAAAGTACTTGCTCCATCTCTGCATTGATGATTTATGGCTGTTTCATGCACTTTTCGGGGGAGAGCAGTACATTTTTGGCGTCACGAACAAGATGTACGTGATGAGTTGTTCCGTGCATTCAAGAATCTGTTGAAACGTAGATAAGATTTGCTTGTTGTGTAAGTGAAGTTTTCTGAAAATTTTTGTTGTCTTTTTGGCAACTGTTTGAGTGCCTGTGGGAGTGATTGCAGTGTGGAGAAGAAAATATATAGGTTCAACAAGATTTTGCTTCGCTTGCGATAATGAGTAGTTTGTTCAAGAAGAACAACGTTACCGCTGGCGGTGACTGTTCTGATGTTGTTATTCCAGGTTGGACGAAGAGTCCGTATGATAAGTTTGCTCAAGCGTGGGCATGTGGTGCCGGTTTAAGTGAAACTTGGGATCAAGGATTGGGAGATGCCGATCCGACTGATGTAATTGCATGCTTGCAACAAGTTCCAGTAGAACGTGGTAAAGAATGTGCGGCATTAGGTAGGCGAGGTTGGGTTCTTTTGCATGCTTATAGGAAAATACATCAGAGGCAAGTGGACATGAAAAATGAGACTTTGCGATTAGAGAGAGAACTAACTGCAGAACGGCAGACTGCGTTAATGCAGCAGATTCAAATGAAATTGTTTAAAGATAAGCCCGACACATATCAGGCGGTGGCCGAGAGGGCAGCAGTCAGAGTAGCTCGATATAAGTATAGGAAAAGACGGGGAGGGGTCAACAAAAGAAAGGTGGCAACTGTAATCGCTACGGCTGGTGTAGACTGGGATCCGGACAAGTGGGATGGTGATATTTTTGATTCAACCAATCTAGAAAGTAGTTCCGCAGAGGAGTCGGACCCCAAACCAGAGGTGAAACAGAAAACAGTGGCGGCGAAGCCTGTTAGAAGGCGGCGAGCTGGACCACACACGCAGAATCCTGGCGGTGGTATGGTGGATTTAAGCACTTTTGAAGATTACACACAACAGGAGGTTGGGGAAACTATTACCCGTTTGAGGCAAAAATCAGGGGAAGCTTTATTGACATGGATGGTGAGATTACTAGATGGGGGTGCTGCAGGGTTGTTGGTAGATTCTACTGATTCACCGCGTTTTTTACCCCTGTCAATTGACACCAATGTACAGGAGGTCTTAAGAGCAAGACCGCCCCCTGACGCTAATGGTCAAGATACACAGGTGTCTTTGTTGCACCCAATAGCCCAAGCATGTAACCGTAAATACCCTATTACCACAGATTGGCCCAGTGAAGAAACGAAGTGGTATAAGTTGAGAGAAGCAATTCAAAATGTCACAGAGCATGCTATGAAAGAGGTGATTCACATAGACGCTCTTGATCACATGGGAGCCTTGCCGCTCTCAGTTTCAACGCGAAAAATGGTGATTAGAAATGCGCCACCCGCATACAAAAGTGTCATTATGACTTTGCTCGTAGGCATGACGTGCAAGGCTACTGATGAGGTAGCAGATGCCATTCGGCAACTTGCAGATTTGGGATAGTGGGATAAGAGCGATAACAAGCCACGGGAGAGAGAGGGGCGTAGTGAGAGAAGAACCGAAGGCAGGCAGCAAGATAGTAGAGACTCCCGAGTGTCCCGAAAAGATATGTTTTTGGCTTTGTTAAAAGATGGTGTGCCACATGAAGAAATTGATGGCATTGAAACCAGAGTAATGTATGAATTATACAAAAAACGAGGACTTGCAGCCAAAGAGCGCTACAAACAGGTCAAGAAACAAGTAGTCACCACGCCGCAGGGGGATACCTCACCTTCTGCTCCCCCTGCGGAAGAACAAGACGAAGGATCTAGGAGGACACCTTCCCCGTACCAGCCAACATATGCGGATTTGAGAAAGGTGGTGAGGGCGATGCTAGAGGCGGAGACGAGTCACACTCATTTGAAGTTTGACTAGAGCTTCGGCCAAGCTCCGGCAGCGTCTGCCCGCATAAAACATAAAAGTGGACAGGCAGCCTCATGTTGATGTTAAGAATTTTTGGGGGCCAGGAAACACACAAGGGGTGCGAGCATTGATAGACACCGGGGCAGAGGCCTCTTTGATTCATGGTAATCCGACACGATTTAAAGGCAAACAGTTTACGATTACAGGTTTAGGGGGAAAGGAGACCCCCGCAGTGCAAACGCTAGTGGAGATGAAAATAGGCAATTTAAAGAGGCAGAAATAGCAAGTGTTGATTGTCCCGATACCAGAGTATATAATTGGCTTTGATATTTTGGAAGGGCTAACCTTGGGACTTAGCGGTAAAACGTACCAGTTTGGGGTGAGTGCATTAATTTGTACACCCATTACTGTAGGCAAATTGAAGATGCCCCCATTGCAAGTGCCAGTGGCAACCAAGCGGGTAGCCATGAAACAATACTGCATTCCTGGGGGGCACAAGGAAATTTCAGACACCATCAACGAGTACGTGGAGGTGGTTGTATTACGCCCTATTACCATCTCATAGAACAATCCGCTCTGGCCGATTAAAAAGGGAGATGGGTCGTGGAGGATGACGGTGGATTACAGGGAGTTAAATAAACACACTCCTCCCTTAGTGCCCGCAATCCCAGATGCTATGACTTTGATTGAAAATCTCCAAATGTTTGAGGGGACTTGGTATGCAGTGATCAATTTAGCTAATGCATTTTTCTCCATGCCAATTGCTGACGAGCGTCATGAACAGTTTGCATTTTCGTGGGGTGGACGTCAGTACACTTTCACGAGACTACCCATGGGGTACATGCACAGTCCGACTATTTTTCACCGGCTGGTGGCAGAGCACTTAGACAAGATACCGTGTAAACCTGACATACAAATCTCTCATTACACTGATGATATTTTGATCCAGGGAAAGGATGAGCACAGTGTGCAAAGTCAGCTAGCTGTCATTATAGAAGGATTGAAAAAGGAAAGGTGGGAGATTAATCGGAGTAAAATTCAAGGTCCAGCTGAAACAGTGATATTCTTAGGGATTCAGTGGCATCATGGGCATCGAGAAATGGTGCCAAAAGCTCGGCAGAAAATACTTGAATTCACCACTCCAAAGAGCAAAAAGCAAGCTCAGCAGTTTATAGGACTGTTTGGCTTTTGGAGACAGCACATTCCGCATTTAGGGCAGATATTGGCCCCCATCTACAAAGTGACACGAAAGAAATGTGAGTTTCAGTGGGGGGGAAGAGCAGCAGAAAGCCTTTGAGATGGCGAAAGACACGGTGCAGTAGGTGCTTGATTTATGGCCCTTGAAGGAAGGCGAAGTGGAATTAAATGTGTGTGTGCAAGACAATTATGCTAACTGGAGTGTGTGGCAGAAACAATACAGAAAACGTGTGCCATTAGGGTTTTGGAGTCGTAAATTGCCCGACGCTGGTAACTCATATACTCCGTTTGAGAAGCAATTGCTGGCATGTTATTGGGCTCTTGTTGATCCGAGCAGATGACCTTGGGTCATGATGTATTCTTGAGACCTGAAATACCAATCATGCAGTGGGTACTGAGCTCTCCTAAAACGCATCGTATAGGACATGCTGAAGAAGCCAGCATAATTAAGTGGAAATGGCATATTCAAGACAGAGCCAAATCAGGAAAGGGTGGAGTGGCAAAATTACATGAGCAAGTAGCCAACATACCGCCGTCAGATTACATACCACCGGAGGTGCCTGAAAAACGTGAGTCTACCGTGAAATGGGGAGTCCCTTACAGTGAATTGACCGTGGAACAAACAGAGCATGCTTGGTTCACGGATGGTTCAGCTCGATATGTGGTAACTGCGCGGTACTGGAAAGCAGTGTCGTACAATCCCAAAACAAAAAAGATGTTGACAACGACAGGGAAAGGAAAGAGCTGTCAGTTCGCAGAACTTTACGCAGTTTACCAAGCGTTGAAACAAGAGACCCCTGGTCAATGTCATGCGTACACAGATTCATGGTCCGTCGCGAATGGATTGGCAGTGTGGTTGCCGACTTGGCAAAAGAATGGATGGAAGATTCATTCAAAAGAGTTGTGGGGAAAGGAACTGTGGCAAGATATTGCAGAAATGTTACAAAGTGAAGTCACTGTATATCATGTGGACGCACATTGTGCCACAGATTCATTAGAACGTTGGTTTAATTTTGTTGCAGACGAACACACCAAGATTGCGACAATGGATGCAGAGGCTCGGGAAGACGATATGGAGGGTTTGGCCAAATGGGCCCATCAGAAATGTGGGCACCTTGGAGAAAAGTCTACTATCAGGTGGGCACAAGCTCGAGGCATCAGTCTTCCGTTAGAAATAGTGAAAACAATTATTTTACAGTGTCCCTTGTGCCAAAACCAATTGCATAGACCTATACCTCAGATTGTTCGAGGCACATTGAGAAGAGGAAAATTACCAGGTCAAATTTGGCCGATTGATTATATCGGTCCTATGCCAAACAGCAGAGGTTGTCAGTATGCATGCACTATTGTAGATGCATACTCGGGGATATTTGATGGTTTTGCTGTGCAAACGTGAAACCCAATTGAACACCATCAGGTTGTTAGATCAGATCATATTACATTATGGAGTGCCTTTGCAGATTCAAAGTGACAATGGGTCACATTTCAAAGGCAAATTGATCCAAGAATTTTGTCAGGAAAAGAGCAGTGAGTGGATTTACCACATCCCCTACCATTCAGCTGCAGCAGGGCTAATTGAACAAATGAATGGGTTACTGAAGGGACAGTTGCGCAAATCTGGAGACGGCAGTTTGGCAGGCTGGTGTGTTTGATGCTGTACAAGTGTTGAACAATAGGCCTGTGTATGAACATGAAACTCCTTTGATGCGATTAATGACTCCTAATTTACAGGTTCAACCCAATTCAGTTAGAGAAACATTGTTATACTGGGAAATTACGCCAGGTTCTTTAGCTCCCTATCGAGTAACTCCAGAGTCAGCAGGGGTAGACTTGCATTCTAATGAAGAAATCAGACTAGATCCAAGAGGAATAGTTGTCATTGAAACAGGAATTGGAGTACAGATTGCCCCAGAGCATAAGGCGAGATTAAAGTCATCCTAATGAATAGTGGGGATCAGTTGTTATCAATACACAAGGGTGATCGAGTGGCCCAATTGATTATCATTCCCATTAAATTGTCCATGATTAAGAAAGGGGAGCCTCCTACAGTGTTAACTACTCGTGGGGATCGCGGTTTTGGCTCTTCAGACAGTATGGTACCGGGTGCAAAAGTGTGGGTGGAAAAGCCAAGTGGCCCACCAGTGCCAGCAGACGTCCTTGCATCAGGCAAAGATCAAGTGGTTTTAGTAATGGAGCCTGGTAGAAAGAAATGGCAATATGTACCCGCAGACGAATGTTACCTAAGAGAGTGATGTGCAACACTGATATCTCTTTTCTGGGTTTGCTTTGTAGATCCTGGGTCTGGTTGGTGTAACTGTGGCACTAAATGGACTCCATTTGGGCGAATTAGACGATCTTCTGTTACCAGCGACAAATGTCACATCTGTGCCAGTGATCAAGGGGATACTGATAGTGATGAATAATGTTGTCCCCAAGCAGCCCTATGCTAGTGCCGACAAGCCCGCCAGACCGAAGACATGGATCCGTAAAATGAGACAAACATCAGGAGCAAGTGAAAACAACCTTGATGCCAGTTGTGCAGGAGCCCTTTGTAGGACGGAGGAAACACTCTCCTATTATCACCCAAGAAGAGAATATGTGGATATATCTGGCACAGCAAGTACTGAATATATCACACTTTTGTCTTACTGATGTGCCCAATGCTGAAGCTTTATTGACTACATGTTTAGTAGCGGTGCCGACGCCTATTCGGTTTTAAAGCATATTTTCGGCGTCACAAATAATGATTCTTTAGTTCAAGACTCAGACATTAGACAACCTTTTTCAGTTTATGGATATTGTCGGTTCTGCCAAGAAACTGACAGAAAATGGAGAAATTTGACACGTGTGATTACGTACAACATAACCCAAGGTGATGCGTGTTATATTATGACGTGCAAGGCACAAGAAATTGGTAAATGCAGACAAATAGAGTTGACCAATCAGTACAATCATACTACGTTCGAGAGGAGACTGTTCTCGAATGTCACGCAAATGCGCCAGTGTAAATAACACTATGTCTTGCAATCATACAGTGATAACTGCTAGTCATTTGAATCATGTGAAACTTCCAACAGGATGGCTCTTTTCATGTGGTAACATTACATATACTTATGTTACAGCTAACATTTCTGGAGGTCCATGTGCTTTGACTCGATTAGGACTAATGATGTTTCCTTTACACTCAGCGATAACGCGAGGTAAAAGGTCAACCTTTGAATCTGTAGGGCTATCTTCTGACTGTGATTAACATGTACATTTGCTATCAGAAGCTGAGGTTTTAGCATTAACCCTTTCATTAGTAGGTGTTTAGGGTTTAGCTGCTGGAGGTTACAAATCTTTGATGAAATTAGCGTGTTTAGTAGTTAAAAGTCTTAATCATACTTCGGAGGCTTTAGAAGAATTACTCCTTGATAGTCAAGTTATTAGAAAAGCAATTTTGCAGAACAAAGCTGCTGTTGATCATCTATTGCTGAAACATAATTTAGGGTGTAATGCCTTTGAAGGTATGTGTTGTTTCAATTTAAGTGACCACTCACGATCCATTGAAAGTCATATTCGAGGTTTGAGGGATCTCATTTCTCAAGTGTCTCAAGATCGTAACAGAAACTGGTGGGATTGGTTATTTTCATGGATACCTGATATTGGGGGTACACTACGTCATATTTTCACTTGCATTTTTATTATACTGTCTATTATCATTGCTTGTTGTTGTTGCCTTCAATGTGTTCCCAATTTAGTTTTAATCTTTCGTAGGTTTCAGAGACCTGTTCCAGTGCCCTGGAACCTGGCTATGGAAGATAAATATCCAAAGGGTGTAATTGTTATGCTTGATTCATGCTTGGTTCAAAATGGCGCGGACACGCAATGCATTCTGGGAGCGCTCGGAGCCATGTTGGATATTTACTTCACACTGCAGTGAAAGGCTGCACACATTTTGCTGAAGTCTTAGATTCACAGTGCTGAGACAAACATGCTTTTCCGAACCTGTTATGCGGTCAAGGCCATTGCTGCTGGGAAAGCTAACGTTGTTATGGCTTGCTACTGCTCTCCGTGGAGCGTGTTTTTAGAGCAGGGAGGCCCTGCGTTCCTTGAGGGGAGCTCTCGATTGACCCAGCTGGCAACCGACGGCTGTTCCTCAACTGCGCAGGTGCAATTTCCAGAATGTTCGAGAATTAACTCCCCATTGTGGAGTGTGTATATATGCGTAAACCCGGAGGGGGTCAGGTGAGACTTTAGCCAGAGAAGGACGCTTACGTCTGGCCTTCCTGTGAGCTGTGGTACTCTCGGCCTGGCTGTTCCCGGGGTCTTCCAGCTACTTCTGGACGAGATGAGGACTTCTATTACGCTCATGGTGATGTATTTCCTTTTGACTTCTTTACTTCTTCTGTGATCTATGACCTTACTATTTTTATGAGTTATTTCTATGTACTTGTAAGCTTTGAATAAATAGCCGTAAAGAGCTGATTTATCTTCTAAGAGTGTGTGGTTGTGAGTTATTGTGTCTGTCTGTTTTTTGGTTCAAAGTACTTGCTCCATCACTGCATTGATGATTTATGGCTGTTTCATGCACTTTTCGGAGGAGAGCAGTACATTTTTGGCGTCACGAACAAGATGTACGTGATGAGTTGTTCCGTGCATTCAAGAATCTGTTGAAACGTAGATAAGATTTGGTTGTCGTGTAAGTGAAGATTTTTGAAAATTTTTGTTGTCTTTTTGGCAACTGTTTGAGTGCCTGTGGGAGTGATTGCAGTGTGGAGAAGAAAATATATAGGGTCAACAAGATTTTGCTTTGCTTGCGATAATGAGTAGTTTGTTCAAGAAGAACAACGTTACCGCTGGCGGTGACTGTTCTGATGTTGTTATTCCAGGTTGGACGAAGAGTCCGTATGATAAGTTTGCTCAAGCGTACTTCTTCTGTGATCTATGACCTTACTATTTTTATGAGTTATTTGTATGTACTTGTAAGCTTTGAATAAATAGCCGTAAAGAGCTGATTTATCTTCTAAGAGTGCGTGGTTGTGAGTTATTGTGTCTGTCTGTTTTTTGGTTCAAAGTACTTGCTCTATAACTGCATTGATGATTTATGGTTGTTTCATGCACTTTTCGGGGGAGAGCAGTACACCAGGACAAGAGAAGAAAACTTTAAACAGACGTGGTATCCCCCAGTTCGAGTCTTAGATGTTAAAAGGTGGGCTGGCGGGATTCCAAGATGGCCGCCGGGGTGAGGAGTCGCAGCTAATCCGCGCTCCGCCCGGGCCGCCAAACACAGCACGATCGAAGCCGTGACCGACCGTCGATCCCACCCCGACCGCTAGACGCCCCCCCGCAACCCCCTCCCAACGGGGAATCGGCGCCGCGGACGAACGCGGGCACGGCCCGTGGAGAGAGCAGATCGGCCCCTCCCCCATCGGTGCCTAAGGAGACGCTCCACCGCCATAGAGGACCACACAGCCGGGAGGGAAAAGCCGCTGCCGAGGAGCGCCGCAGGGGAAGGAAACACAGCGACAGCAGCGGCACCGGGGAGGAGCCGCAACGCAGGGAGAGAGCAGCGCGCACAGGGCGGACCGCAGGTGAGGAGAAGCGGGGGCCGCCCTGAAACAGTGCGGAAGAAGAAAGGTGAGCCATCAAGGGGGGGGGGGGAACCACCCGCCCGCTGATCTACGCCCCGAAGGGGGGGGGGACTCAGGAAAAAAAAAAAAAAAGATGGATCGGGGTTCCCCCCAGGCCCGCTAAATAGGGGGCGAAGAACTGGAGGACACTAATGTAAGGGGAACTGCCCCCACCCAAAATAGACAGACATTGAGACCCGACGGGGGCAGGAGAGGACACGCAGACTGCGAATCTGCCTGGTTCGAGAACCCCCCCGCTCACTGAGACATCCCAGAAGATAGGATCGGGAGAGGGGCCATCCGGAGGGCTACAAGAAGGCACGGTAGCCCCATAGGCAGCCAAACGGATCACGCCACCATGTCAAGAGCAAAAGGAAAGGGGAATCCCATCCAACAGATATCCCAATCTGCGAAGCAAGGCGCAGACATTCTGCAAATGTGGTCAACTGAGGGAGCATCGCAACCGAGGGGGAGAAACCAGGGAGAACCCATGGGGGAGTCAGAGTCACCATCCCAACAGCTGCAACCACTGACCAGGGAAGACATGCAAACTTGGTTCATGGACTTACAAGATAAATTCATGTCCACAGTCCAAGAACAATTTACCACTATGAAAAACGAAATGAAACAAGTGGTTAAAGACATCAGAACCGATATTAACAACCTAGAAGAAAGAACGGACATAGTGGAAAAAACGGTGCAGGGACTAGAAGAAGACACGAGACAAGCTAGCGAAACGCAAGAACACTTGGTGGCACTTACGCACAACTTAGAACTTCAATGTGAGGACTTGGAGAACCGCTCTAGACGCTCCAACATCCGCATCAAGAACATGGCGGAAACAGTGCTAGACAAAGATCTGAAAGAGGCGGTAAAGGAGGTGTTTAGAGACATTCTGGGGTCCCAAGACGCTGACGAAATCGGAATCGACAGAATCCACAGAGTGGGTCCAAAAAGATCGGGGGCCCCAGGGGAAAGACCACGCGATGTCCTAGCGGCTCTCTCATCCTACCCACAGAAAGAACAGATCCTCAGGAGAGCCAGAGAACTGGAACACATTAAAATGAACTGTCAAAACATCCAATTATACCAAGACCTCGCTCTGATAACCCTACAAAAAAGGAGAGCAATGGCCCCACTGGTGAAAACTCTGATAGAAAAGCAAATCCGCTATAAATGGACCTTCCCATTTGGGCTGCTATTTACGTGGGAAGGGAAACAGAGAAGAGTAACCACGGTGGAGGAAGGTATGAGCACATTGGGTCTACAGGAAGATGAGGGGGAGCGGGGGGAGTCATCGAGCAGGGGGGATTGAATGAAAAGACCAATGGGTTGGGAAACAATTACGCAAAAGAAGTCTAATGCAGGGAGGGAATCCCGGAGAAAAGCTACATGAAGAACTCAGGAAAATGCAAACAAGGGGTACGAACATGGAACAGCAATTATGGAATTAAGGTCGGGGTGGGGGAGGGGGACGGAACGGAACGGACAACACGCAGATGGCGGTCGTGGGAAGAACCGACGGCTTGGAACTAGGCAAAGACCGATGGATCTCTGGGGTTTAGGACTCCCCATATCATACCCCCCGAGGGTAAGGAGGGCAGGGAGCGATGGGCGCAACGCTCTAGCGTCAATAGGAACCCTCGCCCAACTCGGGGGACAGTTTGGTTGGTTTAAAGTTCAATGTTGGGGGGGCGGGGAAGTTCAAGGGCGGGGAAGGGATCGGATGAATCAAAGAAATGAATCAAGAACAGAAGGGGACCCGAGGCAACGACAAACGAATATAACATAATGGGGGTGCTACGCATAATGACTTACAATATAAGGGGCATGAATCACCCAACAAAAAGGGCTAAACTGGAAAAGCAGTTTAAAAGGGAGAAGGCGGACATACTACTTCTCCAGGAGACCCACATCAGAACGAGGGATAAGCAGAAAATCCGGATAAAAGGCTACAAAATATGGGCTCAGGCAACGACAACGGAGAAAAAAGCTGGGGTACTGATTGCAGTGAGAGAAGGAATGGACACTAAACTACTAGATTTAAGCATGGATAAAGAAGGGAGGTTTGCCTTCGCCAATGTAGCAATTGAAGGCCTTCACATTACACTCGCCTCAATATACGCGCCCAATCAAGGACAGGACGGCTTTCTTAGAGATGCTCTCTCGAAATTGGAAAGCTATGCTAGAGGGGAAGTGATCTTGGGGGGAGATTTCAATATGGCATGGAATCCACATATAGATAGGAGTACGGGGAACGCGCACGGCCAAGGGGCACCATCAAAACGTCTGAGGCAGCAAATAGAACAGATGGCCCTGAACGATGTTTGGAGGGAACTGAAGGGTGAACAGAGGGGGTACACCTACTTCTCACATGTCCACAACACCATGTCCAGAATTGACTACTTCTGGGTTTCAGTGGGACTACTGGGAAAAATCCAGGGACTGGATAAGGGCACAATAGCCCTCTCGGACCATGCCCCGCTGTGGCTGGAGGTGACTCTCCCAGGGAGGAAGAATGGGCTATGGAGGGGGAAACTACCGCAGGAGCTGATCCAGGACCCAATCACAGGGGAATCCATAAGGGAAATGATAGAGGAATACTTTACACATAATGACACTGGGGAGGTAGCGCTACAAGCAGTCTGGGATGCGTTTAAAGCAGTATCGAGGGGGAAAATTATTGTGTTGAAAATCACAAGAGATAAACAAAGGTTTCGGTGGGAAAAAGAGCTGGAAAAATCAATCAAAAGATATCCAAGAGAAACTCCTGACACACCCCATAAAGGCTTTAAAAAAATCACTGAAACATACACAGGGCCAACTAGAGATGCTCCGAACGAAGGGTGCAGAGAAGAACCTACTCTATCTGAAGCAAAGATATTATATTAGAGCAAACAAAGCAGACCGGCTCCTGGCGAGACAACTGAGGGATAAACAGAAGGAAACAATGATTAAAGCCATTTATGACACCAATGGAGTCCCCCAAACAAGCACACAAGACATGGGGGAATCATTGAGACATTACTACCAAACTCTCTATTCCACTGAACTCCCTGGCACGAACTCCCAAGATTCATACTTAGAAGCCATAAACCTCCCGAAAATATCAGAAGAGGACAAGCAGTCACTAGAGACACCTATCAGTGAGGAGGAAGTCAGAAAAACCATAAAGGGACTCCCAAGTAACAAAGCCCCAGGCCCAGATGGGTTTACGGCCCCATTTTATAAAAAATATGCAGACATTTTGACCCCGATCCTAACGAGGCTCCTAAACTCCTTTAAGGACAGCGGTAATATGACCCCCACTATGAATGAGGCGAAGGTTCTGCTATTTCACAAACAAGGTAAAGATCCTAAAAACCCAGCTTCATATAGGCCAATCTCCCTAATTAATCTGGATGCAAAAATCTATACGAAAATCCTAGCAACGAGGCTATCCCCGCTTCTCCCTAATCTGATAAGTGAAGACCAATCAGGCTTTATTCCGGGCAGACAAACTCATGACAACACAAGGAGGCTAGCCCATTTAGTGGAAAAAATAGGTATAAATCACACCCCAGCGATATTGCTGTCGGTAGATGCCGAAAAGGCTTTTGATAGGGTGGAGTGGTCAATTTTGTTCAAAATATTGGAGCACATGGGGTTTGGGGAACAATATATTGCGAGCATCAGAGCAAACTACAACTCCCCATCCAGTAGAATAGTCATTAATGGCGAGGTTACGAACACGGTGAGGATAACGAGAGGAACGAAGCAGGGATGCCCTCTTTCACCTCTGCTGTACGCCTTGTTTTTAGAACCCCTCCTAATTAGAATACGGGAATCAGTGCACATAAAAGGGATAGAAATGGCAGGTCAACAACACAAAGTGATCGCATATGCGGACGACATGTTAATAACCCTACAGGACCCAGAATCCACGTTATCATCTGCAGTGAGAGAACTAGAAAATTACGGGGCCATTTCGGGCCTAAAAATAAATAGGAAAAAATCAGAGATACTAATCCTGGCAGGGGACAGAGCGAATATTGAAAGGGAAGCAAAACGTCAAGACCTTAAGATTGTACAGAAAGGTATAAAATATCTGGGGATAATTGTACCTCGAAAAATAGAGCAATTCTATGGGGAAAACTACCCACCCCTTCTCATAAACATCCGAAAAGAGCTAGGCAGATGGAACCCATTACAGATTTCCTGGTGGGGTAGAATTCAAGCCATCAAGATGACCGTCCTCCCAAGGGTACTGTATTATTTTCAGGCTCTCCCGGTGGGTGTCCCAGACTCGTTCTTTAAATCATTAACAAAACTGGTGTTGTCCTTTGTATGGAAGGGGAAAACGCCTAGAACAGCCAGAATGGTCCTTACAGCCCCAACCAGAGAAGGAGGGTTAGCGCTCCCGCATTTCAAAAAATTCTATCAGGCGGCACAGCTGAGAGTCCTGAGGGAGTGGGTGGGGGAGGATCCACAGCAGATATGGGTCAAACAAGACAGAGCAGTTGCGAGGACCCCACTGGTAGAACTCCTCTGGTAACAGAGACAGCACAGACATGTGAACCTAGGAATAAGTGAAATTATGAAATCCACGCTAGAAGCATGGGATGCCCAAACAAAAAAAGGCATAATGTCCACAGCAATAGGACCCTTTACACCAATCAGTAGAAACCCACTATTTCCCCCAGGGATGGAACAGGGGGCATATGATAGCTCGGAGAAGGTGGGTATCACTAAAATTGGGGAAATGTTCGCAGACAAAGAAATCATATCCCTGGAATCTTGCTTTACTGGCAAGAATATATCCAGAAGGGACAGATATAAATATGAGCAGCTAAAACATTGGCTGAACTCCCCGATGATCACAGAAGCAGCAACCAGGGACCTCACAGGGTTTGAGACACACATCTCCAACACGGGGGAAAAAAGTGGGTCTCAACGCTATACAAATACATAAACTCACAGGGGGAAAACGTCAAATGGGCATACAGAATAAAATGGGGCAGAACACTGGGGAAGGAACCTTCGGACAGTCAGTGGGCAGACCTATGGAAACAGATCCCCAGAATGACCAGATCGGCACAAACCAGGGAGATGTGGGTCAAGATCATGACACAGTGGCATTATACCCCAGAGAAGCTCCACTCGATGTACCCAAACACACCTAACCTATGCTGGAGAGGATGCGATGAAGTGGGAACGTGGAGGCACATTTGGTGGGACTGTAGGGGCATACAACCATTCTGGGAAGAAGTGAAAAACGAAATGGGCAACATTTTCCCAGATGTGGGTTTGATGGGGGAAGAGGTGTGGCTCTGCGGATTCAGAGATGACACAGCAAGACAATATCGCACATCACAATGGAGAAGCTTTATGGGACTACTCATAGCAGCATGGACCACCATAGCACAAAATTGGAAAAACAAGAATACCCCAATGACGTTTACTTGGCTACAGAAAGTATGGTCCCATATAACAATGGAGAAAATCACCCACAAAATCCAAGGAACTGGAGACAAGTTTGCAAAAGAGTGGGAAGGGACACTACAATATCTACAGTCAGACTTTATGGAACAGTGGTGTCCACACAACATTAAAGTTTCAGATATTTTCAACGCATAATGAGAACCCGGGACAATTTGATTTTCATCCGATCCAAGAGGAGGGAAGGGGGGGAGGGATGTTCTAAATTGCAATGTTTATCTCTTTTGTGTTATTTATGTAAAATTAATAAACATAAGTTTAAAAATGGGGGGAAAGCAGCCCCGTTAGAAATAGTAACATTTGCAAAGTTCCTCTAGGCATCTCAGGCTACCCCTTTCGAAAT
Organism: Ambystoma mexicanum; assembly: GCF_040938575.1. Taxonomy (NCBI): domain Eukaryota; kingdom Metazoa; phylum Chordata; class Amphibia; order Caudata; family Ambystomatidae; genus Ambystoma; species Ambystoma mexicanum. The sequence continues at coordinate 19,534,751 of NC_090922.1, read as the reverse complement.
CCCACTACAGGAGTTTGGTGAGCTGGAGAAGGGGCTGCGCAGGTTACTGTGGATTGTCAGTCCCTAGAATCGCATTGGACACGCTGACCATCTCTGTATCGGAAGGAGGCTTTAATCTTCCCGACCTCAAAACTGGTCAGTACAACTGGTTGTGGGCAATGAATGGTTTTTCCATAGAGGATGCAGATCCTGCGATCATAATTGATAGATGAAGCATGAAGCAATGTGACCCACAAAATCCTGCATGGGAAAATGAACCTTAGGCAACTGCCACAAACCTGGCACAGTACTGGGAAAAACAGGCAAGGGATTGTAGCTAGCAGGTGACTTGCCAGTAAGGGGGGGGGGGGGGCAGATGCCAAAGCTGCAATCGATCCAGGGATTGCGCATTTGGAAAGACAGACAGGAACTCTAGGGGATTTTATCCAGGAGGGGGACATTTGCCCTTACCAGGATCTTAAAACCAGGATGGGGAGGTCATCAGGGTGCGCAGGTAAAAAGGCTGCCCTGTAGAGATCCTCTTCCCACCGAATTAATAGGGCCCTGGACCCCCCCCCCATTACCTTACCCGGGGCTCGGTACAGAGTTCAGGAGCTCCCCCACATTGAGGAGTGCTATGTGGTTGGTCCTATAAGGCAACCCGACACATCGTATATCAGGGTGCAGTGCCATACTACAATGAGGTTGGGGACTGACCAGCCCAAGCTGCAATCCGGAGAGGCTCACGAGGGGCGCATCGCAACCTCCTGGAGGATACCCGCCCCGATTGCGTGTTGGGAGGCGACAGACAAGGTAGCGTCCCTTACAGGTATACACAGCCTCTGCCTCTACAGCTCTGCGTCCTGGTGGAGGAATAGGTGACAGAGTGAAGGGAATCATTCAGAGATTAAAAGTAACAAATAGGAAATATGGTCTGTTTTCGCTTGGAGGTAAGGGCAGAGATAAGTAAGTAACCGGAAGCAGTAACCTGGTCCCAGGATGAAGGGTCAGTTAATCCTGAGGCCCCCTGTACAGAAGTGACAATAAGCAAAGGTGCAAAGGCAGAATCTGGATTTGTGGAGAATAAAGAAGGCTGTTTGATGCGCAATGGGCAGCGGTTATGAGGAGAAACAAGTAGGGGGCGGTAGGCCGGTAAAAGCCTGGGCACCTGCACTGTGACAGAAGGGAGCAACGAGAGGAAGATAAGCCAGTACTCTCCCCCACTGACCTAAAGGAGAGAAGGGACAGATTTCCCCCCCCACCCACCCAGACCCCAGTACATCCGGGTACTGTTCTCAGAGGAGCTACCACCCTTTCCTGGTTCATTGGAGTCTGCCGTAGCGATAAGGCATAAAGCTAGAAGAAGCAAAACTGAATTTCCCCGAATCAGGGAGCTAAAGTGGTGGAGGTGCACATAGGACAGGGATCCTCGACAAGTTTTGCTCCAACAATTTAGAAGAGCCAGGTTGTCACTAGAGGTGCTGGGGGACCAGAAACCTTCCAATCCTAGCACCTGAATGCAAAACCATTTTATTTTTGGTCAGAATTTGGACAAAAATATATGTGGGGGTGGATAAGAGTAATAATTAAGGAGAACACGGGAAGGGGGGTCTCCCCATGCATAGATTGACGACCAAACGGATTAAAAGAAAAAAAAAAAATTAAAAAAAAATTAAAAATCGATGGTTTTGCATTTGACAAAATCTCTACGATCAAATCACATAGAACCGCCAAGATTACGATCTTCCAAGACCTCTCAGGATTCACTCTGGCCAGACAACACTTAGGCACTCCCCTCACTACCTGGCTGAGAGAAAAAGGAGTGAGATCAAGATGGGGGTGTGTACCTTCTCGAACTCTTGAATATAAAAAGGTCTGAAATATAACTTAGTCACGGAAGAGGACATTCAGAGATTTTCTGAACAACTTCTGGGCGAGGAGGGTCCCAGACCACAAGATGAAGAGGCGCATGCGGAAAAAGCTGCCAAAGGGGGGCTGGGGGGTAAAGGGGGTGCCGGAGTTCCTTCAGAGAAGATCAGTCCCGGGATCCTGTACATTTAAAAAGATACCCTCTCCGTGGAAAGGATGACACTAGGTGGAACCTTTTACACGATGGTGTAGGTAAGGGGGGGTAGGGGAGAGAGCTGTTCAACTACAGAGGCGTAGGAGGCCTGGTAGGAGTGGCCACAGGGGGAATAACATGGATCATTGATTATTGCAAGGCCTCACGCTGAAGGCCGGGCCAAGTGTGGGGCGAAAAAGGGGACGTTATAGTTATGTTAAACATGGACGTTTATAGTCTAGGGCAGAGGTGGTTCAAAAAAATACTTAGTAGTGGGAGAGGCGTCGTACTGGTAGCCCAGCGTGGACATGAGTCATTTGGGGATCCAAGCAGGTCGTCTTGGAGTGGGGGGCGGGGGGTTTGAGCGAAGTTAACAACGGAGAGTGGTTATTGGGGATATGCACTAAAGATGGTTCGTTAGAGCGGGGGGGGGGTATGATGCTACTGATGGAAGGGAAGTTCAAGCAATGACATGGCCAGAGCAAACCAAGTGGGCATCACTGTATAAAAGATCATGAGTGACTCCAGTATGGGCATCAAGATGGGGACACTAAATTAAGGGGACTGAACCAAAAGATCAATGACCATCTGAATTCGAGGTTGCAACTGGATGTCTTCCGTTTACAAAAAACTCACTTCTTGCGGGGCACAGAGCATCTGTTAAGGGGGAAAGGTATACTATGCCTCAGAGCAGTCTAAGAAGAAAGGAGTTGTGATAATGGTGGGAGAAAGTTGTAGAATCAGTGGAAAAGGTTCTAAGATGCATCTGTTTTTAAAGGAGTGTTATCAAGGCTCCAAGATTATGGTGGGGCAGAGTATTGCCCTAATACCATGCAGATACCCTTCAGGGGTGTCGGGAGGGGGGTTCTGGCTCCAGAAATTAAATTGTTTGTTGTCTGTAGAAGGGGCTCTGTTCATAGATGCAATTTTAATATGGTTCTGGACCCTGTCATGGATAGGAGGCGGATGAGGCATTCAGGTATTCCCCAAGGCCAAAGGGGGGGTGTCCAGGAGATTTGGTGAAATCAATCAGTAGCTGGGGGTGGAGGATTCTTGGCAATCAGTGGGCGAAGGAGAGCCCCTCTTCACTCATTACTCATGAATTCACAACTCTTACTCGCGGTTCAATGCTATCCTGGTTGAAGGTGAGTACGGAACATCTATCTCGCACCAGTTCCTTGGTCCGCCCACAATATGGTGTACGTACAGATGGAAGAATAGGACAGGAAGGAAAGGAGGGGCGGTGGGCCTAACTATGTTATTCTTAAAACAAGGGGAGTGGGACAGGGCCTCATGGAAAGCATTAAGGAGCATTTTCTGTTCAATGACAATGGGGAAGTATTGATGCCTATCCTCTGGGAGGGGTTTAAAGCTATGATAAGGTAAGAGTTAATGAGGTTGAGATTGGAAGAAAAAAACGTGTGCGCACCAAGTAAACCGATTTCGAATCTCCATGCCGAGGTGGGGGGAGGGCTTCCGGCTACGAATTATATTAACACAGCAATCTCTAAAAAGCTTAAGACATATAAAGCCGAGTTGAAGGCGTTACTGATCCATGAAACAGATAGGAAGCTCCAATTTCTCAAGCAAAAATAATATGAGAAGGGGGAAAAACCAGATAGGATACTGGCATGGAAGCTGAAAGAGCAGAGAAAATTGAAAACCATCACCTCAATCCGTCCCAGACAAAAGGGAAGGAACAAGTTACTTACCTGTAACTGTTGTTCTCCAGCATGGCTCTGGCATGGATTCACATGCTCATGAATATTCCCCGTCGTCAGGCTGGGAATCCTTGGTACAGAAAAAGAAAAATCAGTATCAGTTTCGTTTCTGATCTGTCTCTCTAGTAGTAACCAATCACTGATCTCTGGGTCATACTAGCCACAGCCAATGACTGCCCTCTCCCTAAGCCCCGCCTCCGGCAGCCATCCTCAGATTTGGTAGCACGTAAAGTGGCAGTATGACCAAGTGAAGAGCCGCAGAGGGGTAGGCGGGAGGGTTCGCATGTGAATCCATGCCAGACCCATGCTGGAGAACAACAGTTACAGGTAAGTAACTTGTTCCTTCTCCAGCATGGTGTCTGGCATGGATTCACATGCTCATGAATATAAGATTACATAGCAGTACACACATGCACAACCATTGGAGGTGGCAAAAGGCTCAACATTAAGCAATACATAAACTCAACATTAAGCAACTCTTACCTCCTCACCAGGCCCTTCAGGCGAACAGGTTGCGCAGCACTGCTTGGCCGACCCTGGACTCCTCCCTGGAATCCCGATCGACGCAGTAGAATTTCATGAAGGTGTGGTCGACCTCCACGTAGCAGCCCTGCAGATGTCCAGCAGGGGCACAAAGACAAGAACACTGTGGTAGCAGCGATCGTTCTGGTCGAATGGCCTCTCGGAAGGCCTGGCAGTGGTCGGTTTGCCAACCGGTGACAGTGCATGATACAGCCGGAGAGCCATCTGGAAATGGAAGCCTTCGAGAGAGCCTTCCCTTGATTCACAGGCCCAAAGTTCACAAAAAGCCATGACGTCTTCCGGAAACTCTTTGTGCGGTCCACGTAGAACTTCAGCGCTCTAGCTACATCCAGCGAGTGCAAAGTCCTCTCGGCCAGCGACAAAGGCGACGGGAAGAAAACTGGTAACACCAAGGGCTCGTTGAGGTGGAAGTCCGACGGCACCTTGGGCATGAAGGAGGGATGCGTCCTGAGCACCACCCTCATGTTGTGAAAAGTCAAGTACGGAGGCTTGCAAGATAGGGTCTGAATCTCTCCCACGGACCGCGCAGAGGTGATGGCCACAAGAAAAGCGGTTTTCCACAATAGAAACTTCAATGGTGCCGTAAGCATAGGCTCGAAGGAGCCCCCATGAGCCTAGTCAGCACCACGTTGAGCTCCCCCGCCGGGGCTGGGGCCATCACCGGTGGGAACGAGCGGAATAGTCCCTTCATAAATTCCTTCACCAGGCGATGAGACCACAAGGACACCCATCCTGTTGTCCTGGTGTATCTGGAGATGGCAGCCAGATGTATCTTGATGGAGGCGTGAGCTAGTCCAGCCTTGGCCAACTACAGTAGGTACAGCAGTACTTGAGGGGCCGTAATCCGTAGAGGGTTAATCTTCGGTGCCCGGCACCAGACAGAGAGCCTCTTCCATTTGTGTACGTAACACTTGAGAGTTGAGGACGCCCTGGCCTTTGCAAGAACCTCTCTGCAGTCGGCCGGTATATCGTATCCCCCCAAACTGTAGTGCTGCAGGAGCCAGGCCTGCAAGTTCAGCGACTTCGGGTCGTGATGAAGAATGGCGCCTCCTTCTCTGGAGAGAAGGTCCACGGGCAGTCTGACTCGTGGGGACGCCGATAAGTCCAGAAGGTCCGGGAACCAGATCTGTCTCGGCTATGCCGGTGCGACGAGGATCATCCTGCACCGGGACCTCTTGAGCTGGTTGACGAGCCGGAGTAGCAGTGGCAACGGCGGGAAAGCATAGAGGAAAAAGTTGTCCCAGGGGAATGAGAAAGCATCGCCCATGCTCCTCGGTTGGGGGGGAAGCTAGCAAACCTCTGGCACTTGGAGTTTGTCGCTGTCGCGAAGAGATCGACCTGGGGTCTGCCCCACAGCCTGAAGAGTCGATCCACTTGATCCTGGCGTAGCTCCCACTCGTGGCACGAGCGCAGCTCCCTGCTGAGTGAGTCGGCGATGGTGTTCTTTATCCCTGCCAGATGTAAAGGGTACCAGAAACATCCCCTGGTTGATGGCCCAGTGCCACAGATCCTGGGCTTCCTTGGACAGGGCTGGGGATCTGGTTCCACCCTGCTTCCTGATGTAGAACATTGTGGTGGTGTTGTTGGTGAAGATCCTCACCACCTTGCCCTTGGGGGATGGAAGAAAAGACCTGAGGGCCCAAAACACTGCGCGGAGCTCCAGAATGTTGATATGAAGCTGTTTTTCCTCCAGGAGCCAAAGGCCTCTTGAGTGGAGATCTCCGGTATGCGCTCCCCACCCTTCCAGGGAGGCATCCGTCGTCACCGTTACCTGGTGAGCTAGGGTCTGAAAGTCTGCGCCCGCCGTCAGATGAGTGCAGGTGCCCCACCACCGGATTGCTCGTCCGAAGGTCTCGTTGAGCGGTATCCTGTCCTCGAAGCTGTCCCTCGCCTGGATCCAGCATGCGTCGAGGAACTCTTGCAGTGGAAGCATTCGAAGTCTGCACAGGCGTACCAGATAGATGCAGGAGGACATCATCCAGAGAAGGGATTTGATGGATCTTACCCTGACTACGTCTGTGGCTAGCAGGCGTTGCACCTTGCCCAGGATGGCTTTCGTCTTTTCGTCGGACGGCGAGGCCATCCGTGCCACTGTGTCGAGCTTGGCTCCCAGAAACAGGGCGACCTGCAAAGGGACCAGGTGGAATTTGGGGAAGTTGATGGAGAACCCCAGGTCTGTGAGTAGCTGGACGGTCTTTGCTTTGTGTTCTACGGCGAGCTCCCTTGGCCTTGCTCGGATGAGCCAGTCGTCCAGGTAGGGATAGACGTGAATCCCTTGCAGGCGTAGCCACGCTGCCACCGGTGCTAGGCACTTGGTGAATACCCTGGGTGCCGACTTTAATCCGAACGAGAGGGCCTTGAACTGGTAGTGCCGTCCTTGGACCAGGAACCTGAGGAACTTCCGGTGTCCTTTTAGAATGGGGATGTGGAAGTAGGCATCCTCCAAGTCCAACGGCGACAGGAAATCGTCCTCCTCCAGCTGTCCCAGCACGTGCTGGAGGGTGACCATCTGGAACTTCTGAGGCTTGATGTACTTGCTCAGTTGCCGCAGGTCCAGGATGGGACGCCAACCTCCTGTCTTCTTCTTTACGAGAAAGTATCTTGAGTAGACCCCGGAGCCCCAAAGTCTCTTTGGGACGAGCTCGATGGCACCTTTCTTGAGCATCGTCCTTACCTCCAGCAGCAGCTGGGGTACGCGGTTTTCCTTCCTGGCCACGGGTGGCACACAAGGGCACTTCTTTAGAAACTCAACGGCGTGCCCCTGGGCCAGGGTTTCAGCACCCAACGGTCGGTGGAGATGGACTTCCACACGCTGACCAACTTCGCCAGCCAGCCTCCCACCGGGGTGCCTTAATTGTCGTCGCCGCCGACGTGATGACTCGTAAGCCCATCCCGTCGAGCTTCTTTCCCTCGCCGTCCGGCGGTGAAGTCGATGTCGATGCCGCTGCCCCCCCGCCTTCTTCCTGGCTGCCGCCGAGATGACTGAATCCGGGGTCGGCTGTGCTCTAAGGCATAGAGGGGCCGCGTCGGGGACCCGGTACTTCTTTTCGTATCGGTCCGTTTTTGCCGGCATCGTGGACGGGATCTTGAGGAGGGAGAGCCCCTCGTCCCAGATGTCATCCAGTAGAGGTACCGCGAGGACCGTCTTCCTCTTGGTCTCTCGACGTTGATAGACGTTGATAGAGGAACCCCTCCTCCTTTTCTTCGGGGCAGAGCCCTGGAGATCATTGCATGGAAGGATCCAATCTCATCGGGCGGGGAAGCCCAGGGAGGGAGGGGACGATGGGAGGTCCACCCCGCCGTTACCGCCCTCGTCGTCCATGCCCGTCGTGGCCGTGTCTGTGCCCGTGTCATCCCCGCGGACCGTGGACGGGGAGGAGGGTTGAGCAGGCCTGGTTGGCTGGAAGTGTGTAGAAGGATGTGTTGTTCTCCTCTTGGGTGGTGGACTTCCCGACGGGCCTGCCCCTGGCTCCTCCGTCGGGGGTAAAGGAAATCTAGTCCTTATTTCAGAGCATAAGGATTGAATTGCCGTCAAAATGGCCGCAGAGTTGTCCTGCGGCACTGGCTGCGATGGGCGCGACGGTTGGTCTGGGGTCCCGTCGGCGCCGCCGTCACTTCCGTCATCTCCCTCGTCGGGATGCCTCTCGATGGGCTGGTCCTCCCCCATGCCCACGTCGTGGCTCTCAGGGACTTGCACAAGTTCCTCCTCAGAGGCTGTGTCTGAATCCACGACGGCCACTGGACCCCCCCCGCTCTTTCTCCGCCGGGGGCTTTGTGGGGGTTCTTTCGATGGGCTTGAAAGATGCCTCCCTCCGAGGTGGCTGGGAGACTCTGGGCCCCCAGGCCGCTACCACAGGTGTAACCTCTGCAGGCTGCGCCAGGGTTGCCGCGACCTCCTCGATAGAGGCCTTGGCTGGGTGAATCAAGGCCTTAGTCACTGACTGCGTGCTTGTGGCCTTCACCTTGGGGGAGGGCTCCCCGCCTCGCTCTCCATCAGCCGAAATCTTCGAGATCGCCTCTCCAGAAGCTTGGCCGGGTTTTCGGATTTCCTCTTACCCGAGCCAGAGCGTTGGCTCGTGGTCAATGGCGCGGGGAGGTTGCGCCCTGCCTGGCAGCCGAGGAGGCCGACCATTCGGCGCTCCCGTTGCCCGCGGACCCGCGGTGCTTAGCCTTCTGTTGGGCCCCCATCGCCGGGGCGCCCTCACAGGACTTAGAAGACTGCTCAGAATTCTTCTTTTTCTTCTCACCTGACGGGCTCTTTCCCTCCAGCCAGTTGGCGAGACGAAGATAGCGGTCCCTCATGGTCCACTCCGACATGTTCCTGCAAAACGCACAGTCCTCCTCCACATGCGTTTTGTCCTCGTGAAGACAGTAGAGGCATAAGGAATGCTCATCTTCCTTGAACACGTTCTGCAGCTGGCATCCAGGGCAGGCCCTGAACAGCTTCCTAGGCGTCAAGCTGCCTTTCTCCTGGGCCATGTCCGGGGTAGGCCTCAGAAACTTCTGGAATCCTCCAAAAGCGTCGTTCAACAAAATCTTCACCCTTGAGGGGCATAGAAATTTCCGAAACGGGTCCCCGTTGATCGGAAGTAAAGACAGTGGAGCTTGAGGCTCAATTTAACCGAAAAATTAGAAATTCTCCTTGAAAAAGCACGAAAACGCAGCAAAAACTCGAGAGCTACAGCACGAGGACTCCCAACACTTGAACGTGCAGTAAAAATCTGAGGATGGCTGCCGGAGACAGGGCTTAGGGAGAGGGCAGTCATTGGCTCTGAGCAGTATGACCCAGAGATCAGTGATTGGTTACTACTAAGAAAGAAATCAGAAACGAAACTGATACTGATTTTTTTTTCTGTACCAAAAATTCCCAGCCTGTTGACGGGGAATATTCATGAGCATGTGAATCCATGCCAGACCCCATGCTGGAGAAGAACAAGTTACTTTTTACCTTGTAACGTTCTTTCGATGGGATGTTCCTCCGACGTATTCCTCATCTTTGATAATACGTTTGCAGCTTGCTGGCCTCGGAAATTTATTCTGTAGAGGACGCTGTGCGTCGACGTCCGCCGAGTCGATGTCCCTCGACAGCCACCGTATCGGCGCCGACGTCACCATGCCCATAAATAGCCACGCGCTGCATCCGTTGCTCAGTTCCGTTTTCTAGCATAAGAAAAGTCATGCCTGAATTGGTTATTTACCTTGAAGGAGCGTAAGCTGCAACCACAAGGGAAGTATCACTGCAGGGATGGATGGGAGGGGCGATAAGGAATACGTCGGAGGAACATCCCGTCGAAAGAACGTTACAAGGTAAGAAGTAACTTGTTCTTCGAAGGGATTGTGTCCTCCGACGTATTCCTTATCTTTGATAGACTCCCATAGCAGTGGCATGTAATTGGAGGTGGGAGTGAGAATGTTATGTATCCCTTTAGGGATGGACCGAATGTAATATGGCCTTGCCAAATTTGGTCTCTTGACTAGTGGAGGAATCCAGATTGTAAAATTTTGTGAATGTATGTGCGGACGACCATGTGGCAGCCGCACATATGTCTCGGACCGGTACCCCTCTTTGGAGAGCTGAAGAGGCTGCGATACCCCTGGTTGAATGAGCCCTGAGATTTTCGGGTGGCTCTTTCCCTGCCAGTTTGTAACATTCCAGAATGGCCAAAATAATCCACCTGGAGATGGTTTGTTTTGTTATGGTTAGTCCCAACTTGTGACCCCAGAATCCTACAAACAGTTGGTCTGCTTGCCTGATCCTAGTCATTCTGCTGATGTAAAAGCTGAGAGCTTGCCTTGGGTCCAGCCTATGTAGCCTTTCCTCCTCTTTCCCCGGATGGGGAGGAGGGTAGAACGAAGGTAAGGTAATTTTCTGAGTAATATGAAATTCAGAAACCACCTTTGGGAGGAAATTAGGCTTCATCTGGAGGACAACTTTGTCCTTGTGGAAAATTGTATGTGGGGGTTTACAGGAGAGAGCTTGTAGCTCGCTCACCCTCCTAGCAGATGTTAGTGCTACCAATAGGACAGTTTTAAGCGTGAGAAATCTCAGCGAACAAGAGTGAAGGGGTTCGAATGGAGTGCCCATTAGGAAGTTTAAGACTAAATTTAAGTCCCATAAGGGAACCTGGAATGGTTTTGGAGGATAAACATTAGTTAATCCCTTGAGAAATTGTATCACTAGAGGAAGTTTGAAATACAATGGTTCCTCCGCAGTGCGCTTGAAGATAGAAAGCGCTGCGAGATAGCCTTTTACAGTGCCAACTTGAAGGCCTGAGTTTGCCAAGTAGAGTAGAAACGATAACACCGTTGGTGTACTGCATGAAAAAGGGTCGATATTCTCTTCCCTACGCCAGCTGCAAAATTTGTTCCAACGGCAGCGGTATAAAGACTTTGTTGCTGGCCTTCTGGCTGAAAGCAACACCTCCATGACGTCATCAGGGAGATCCCAATCCTTGTACCTCACCTTTTCAGAAGCCAAGCGTGAAGGTTGACGGTTCTGGTGTCTGGTGGAGAACCTGACCTCCCTTCTACGAGAGAAGATTCTGTTTGAGTGGAAGACGGATTGGAGGACAGATGGACATAGCTAGAAGGTCCGGGTACCACGTTCTCCTGGCCCACTCCGGGGCAATTAGGATCATGGTTTTCTGGAATTTTCTCAACCTCCTGATCATTTGAGGAATAACAGGGACTGGTGGGAACACGTAAAGGAGTGGAAACTCCCAGTCCACTACGAACGCGTCTCCTAGAGCTCCTCTCGGGTGAAATTCCCTTGAACAGAACAGATTGCACTTCCTGTTGGTGCTTGTGGCGAACAGATCCACCTGAGCGGTTCCCCAAAGGGCAAAGATCTCTTGAAGGACTTCCTGAGCTAGCTCCCACTTGTGCTCTGCCTGCTCAGAGCATCCGCTGTCAAGTTCTTCTCTCCGGCTAGGTGGACTGCCGATAGAGAGATTCCTTCTTGGATTGCCCAAAACCAGACCTGTATCGCCTCTCAGCACAGTGGCAGTGATCCTACGCCTCCTCTTTTGTTGAGGTAGTGCATGGCCACCGTGTTGTCCGTCATTATCAGGACATTTCTCCCCTGTACTGATGGCAGGAAAGCTTTCAGCGGTAGTCTGATTGCTCTCAGCTCCAATAGGTTGATGTGTAGTCTGGACTCCGATGGAGACCAACGACCGCTGATGGTCAAGTTTTTGGCAGGGGCTCCCCACCCCGTGAGTGAGGCGTCTGTGACTACTGTTATCTACGGCCATGGTTGCCAAAACAGTCCTCCTTTCAAGATGTTCTCTGGATAGGCCCACCATTGAAGGTCGCGGGCTACCTTGTCCGGAATCCGGAGGAGATCTGTCATTCTCCCTGAGAATTGCGACCACTGACTTCTCAGTGCCCACTGAAGAGATCTCATTCTCAGGCGAGCCTCTGGCACGAGGAAGATGCAGGAAGCCATGAGGCCTAGAAACCTCAAAAAGTTGAAGGCTGGGAGACGTTGGGCATTTTGAAACTTGGTGACCATCTGTAGAATATCTTGAGCCCTCACCTCTGGTGGCAAGGCTTTTCCCAGGGAAGTGTCCAGGACCGCTCCAATGAACTGGAGTCTCTGTGATGGCATCATCTGTGACTTTTTTAAATTGAGGGAGAAGCCCAGTTTGTGAAGGAAGTGGCAGACATAATCTAGCTGGGCCTGGGCCTGTTTCGAAGATATCAGCCAATCGTCTAGGTAGGGGTAGACGTGGATCCCTTCCCTCCTTAGACTCGCCGCCACTACTGACATCAGCTTGGTGAAGACCCTCGGGCGGAGGTCAGCCCAAATGGCAGAACTCGAAATTGATAATGAGAGTCGCCAATTGTGAACCTCAGGTATTTCCTGTGTTTGAGATGGATTGGCACATGGAAATACGCATCCTGAAGTTCCAGAGATACCTGCCAGTCCTGGAGCTGGAGGGCCTGAAGGATCTGAGAGAGAGTTACCATCTTGAACTTGTCCTTCCTGAGGAACTTGTTCAATTCTCGTAAGTCCAGGATGGGTCTCAGTCTTCCGTCCTTCTTTGGTATGAGAAAGTAGGGGGGAGTACCAGCCCTTGTTCCTGTCCGCTACAAGTACCAGTTCTATGGCACCTTTATCTAGCAGGTCTATAATTTCCTGCAAGAGGAGCGGATCTGGAACTTTTAGAGAGCTGTTCCCCGGTGGATGACTGAGGAATGTGTAGAAAGGGTAAGCAGTAACCCTGGGCAACTGTCTCCAATGCCCAAGCATCTGACGTTATAGCCTGCCATTCCGTCAGATGGCGAGTTAACCTGCCCCCTACAGGTGTATTGTGTGGAAAGGCCTCAGAGTGGTTTGGGGGCGGCTGATGCAGATGCCGAGGGTAAAGAGGCACCTGCTGCTGCTGCGGCCTTAGTACCTTTGACTCACCCACCTCGGGTGGATCTCCTTTGGCCTCTTTGAGCTAGCTGTCCTCTGCCTTTCCCGAATGCGGAATAATAGCGAAAGGACTTTCCTCTCCCAGAGGTTCCTGAGGGGCGAAAGGGGGTTTGGCGGATAGCAGCTCCTAAAGATTTTGCTGCTGCTTTAGAAGTCTGCAACTTTTCCAGACTGTCATCAGCATTTTTTCCTAATAGTGAAGAGCCGTCAAAGGGCATATTCAAAAGTCTGGCCTGTACATCTGGAGCAAAGCCAGACTTTCGCAACCAGGCATGCCTGCGGATTGTTGTACTTGCCGCCATGGCCCTGCTGATACTGTCAGCGGAATCAATGCCAGTTTGAAGTGATTCGCACATGGCATCTTTGCCATCTTTAATAATGTTAAGGAAGGCTTCCTTTTCCTCTCCTTCGGGTATGCAGTCAGCCGCTGATGAAGCACACTCCCACAGTGTGTGACTGAACCTGGCGAGCGTACAGGTGGCGTTGATGGACTTCAACGCCATACTACAAGCAGAGAAGACTTTCTTTGCCATAGAATCGTACCTCTGGTCATCTCTATCCTGTGGGACAGTAGGGTAAGCGGTCCTACTGCTAGATGTAGTTGCCGCTTGAACCACCAGGCTCTCTGGAGTCGGGTGTTTTGATAAGTATTCAGGGTCAGCAGCCGCTACCCTATACTTGGCTGACAATCTTATTGACCGCAGGGATAACCTCAGGAGTTTCCCAATTAGATGTCATTTTTCTTTGTAAGGCTGCATGGAAGGGGACCACAGGGTCCTCCTGTGGACCCTTCTCTAATATGTCTGTTAGGTCATCCTGTTGAAAAACAGGGGAAGGCGCAGACCAACCCATAAATTCAATAATTCTTGCCACCCTTAGGGAGTTTCGGCATGTTCCCCTGGGTCTGGCTTAACAAATTCCACTTCTGGGGAAGTGTCCAGCCCACTTGCCTCATGTAGTGACTCCTGTAGGTCCTTCAGCCTTCTTTCCTCAGAGGTGAAATCCTCTGAAATAGGCAGTGTGGTTCTCTGTAACCCAAATGTTTCCTGGTCAGAATCTTCCCCCTCTTCATAAATTGAAGATAGTCCAGGGTACTCGGACCTCTGAAATGGTGTAAAACCCATCTCCAAGCCCGAAGGAGCCAAACTCGTCATTATTGGGCGAGAAAACGTCGATGCCGTCGACGCCGATGTGCCAGGCTTCGAAGGCGCCAAGAGCGGCGTCGAAAAAACTGGAAGGGGTCTCGAAGAACTCGAGAGGATCGGGATCCTACTCGAGGACATCGACGACGGTCTCGGCGTCGCGCCGGAGACCCTTGGAATCACCGTTGGCTGTGGAGTAGCCTTGGTCTTCTCTTTCATCGGCGTCGATGTCGGTGTCGACGATGGCGTCGAGTCGATCGACCGATGCGTTGAGGAACCCTTCGACAACGGCGTTGATGGCGCTGATCCATGCGTCGAAGGAATCCTCGACGACGGCGAAGATGGTGCCTTCTTACCCGATGGCTCGTGGCGCTCTCGGGTGGAATGTTTCGCCGGGTTCTGCGACTCATAGCGTTTTTATTTTTTGGGTTTTTCACCTGGGGTATCACCCTCAGCTGTCTTCGAGGGGGTCGAGGCCGCGTTCTCGAAGACGCTTAAGATTTTCTTTCTGAATTCCTCCCACTCAGCCTGAGAGCTGTGTTTTGTGGGACAGGAGACCCTTTCTGGGGAAACAGAAGACGAGGAAGGGGATCTTCGACGTCTCTTTTTTGTGTGTCTTCATCTCGACGAATGGTGGGAGCTACTTCGAGATCTAGAATGGGAATGTTTGACGGCGAGGAGACGAATGCCTCGACTCAGCCGAAGAAACCTTCGAGGAGGTTTTGACTGACTTACCTCTCTCGAGCTTCCCCTTGCGCTCCTTCAAGGCTTTCGCCGTCATGGACATGTAGTCCTCACACTGGACTCCCAAGCACCACAAGCAGATCCTGTGTGGATCCGTTATCGTTTTTTTACTGCAGTCTTGACATTTCTTGAAGCCGGATCGCGGCGTCGTCGGTTCCGATGAAGATGCCATCGAGAACGAGTAGGTATTATTCGAGTAGATATAGAGTTATCCTGACTGAACTGAGCAACGACGTTCTGAGGCCCCACGAAGCGCGGAAAAACGGAACTGAGCAACGGACGCAGCGCGTGGCTATTTATGGGCATGGTGACGTCGGCGCCGATACGCTGGCCGTCGAGGGACATCGACTCGGCGGACGTCGACGCGCAGTGCCCTCTACAGAAAAAATTTCCGAGGCCAGCAAGCTGGAAACGTATTATCAAAGATAAGGAATACGTCAGAGGACACAATCCCTTCGAAGTGTATTATAACAAAGATATCGGCATGGCATTTAAAGAGTACTAATCAGAATTATATACCGTGGAGCATAGAGGGGAGGAAAGTCAGATTGCCCAATTTTTCAATAGATCCGGCCACTGGACTCTTCTGAAGCCTCTGTGACTCTTTCCCTCCGGTCCGATGCACTCCGCCCAACATACCTTGGATGCTCTCAACTCAGCAGACATCCTATTCTCCTTTCCTCTCATTACATCCCTCGCCTGGTCTGACCATGCTCTCCTTTCCTCTCACCTGTATCTCCTAGGTCCCTCTGCTAAGCCTCTGAGTGCACTGCCCGTCTCCTTCGTCATTCGACCGATGAAGCAAGTGTCAGTTGCTGCCTTTGCCTGCACTTTCATTCCCCCTCCCACTCCTGCCACGGACTCCCACACTGACTCTACCCTTGCTAATCTTTACCTCACTTTCAAGAATGCCCTTGACATCCTTGCCCCGGTCATGAGGATCCACTTGAAGCCTGCCTCTAAGCGCAACACCTGGTATGACTCCGACCTAGCCTCATTATCAGGACACTCTTTCCTCATGCAGAGGGCAGGAAGGCCATCAGCACTAGTCTTATTGCCCTTAGCTCCAAAAGGTTAATATGTAGTTTGGACTCCGACGGAGAACAGTCTCTGCTGATTGTTAGACCGTTGGTGTTACCTCCCCAACCTGATAGGGAGGCGCCTGTAACCACTAATCTCCGGCCATGGTTGCCAAAAGTGTTCCCCCTTCAGCACATTCTCCTTGACGGACCACCACAGGAGATCCTGCGCGACCCGGTTCGGGATCCGTACCAGATCTGTCATCCTGCTGGAGAACTGTGACCACGGAGTCCTGATGGCACACTGGAGAGACCTCATTCTTAGACGGGCCTCTGGCACCAGAAAAATGCAAGATGCCATGAGACCAAGCAACCTCAGAAAATCGAAGGCCGGATGATTGGAGACACTTTGATATTTGTTTACCATCTGCGCTATGTGGATAGCCTTCACCTGGCGTGGCGAAGCTTTTCCTGAGAAGAGTCGAGGACTGCTACAATGAATAGCAGCTTCTACGTAGGTGTCATGTGGGACTTCCTGAAGTTGAGGGAGTAGCTCAGTTTTTGGAGAGAATGACAGGTTCTGAACAGATGTTCCAGAGCCTGTTCAGGTGAACGGGCTCTGATCAGCCAATCCTCCAGGTAGGGGTAGATGTAAATCCACCCACCCTCTGTAGATTTGCTGCCACCAACGCCATCAACTTGGTGAAAACCCTTGCGGCGGAGGTCAGCCCGAATGGCAGAACTCGAAACTGATAGTGAGAACTGAAACAGCAAATCTCAGCTACTTCCTGTGCTTCAGATAAATTGGCACATGAAAATAAGCATCCTGAAGATCCAATGACACCATCCAATCCTGTAGCTGAAGGGCCTGGAGGAGCTTCGAGAGTGTGACCATCTTGAACTTGTCCTTCCTGAGGAACTTGTTCAAGCATCCCAAGTCAAAGATGGGTCGCAACCCTCGGTCCTTTTTCTCTGCAACAGCATATTCAATCATTTGGATTGCACGTCAGACAAACCATGATTTAGGAATCCAGGCAAATCGTCTAAGCACTGTACCAGCAGCCATAGAACTGCTAATACAATCTGCATTGTCTAGCCATGACTGCAATGATTGGCACATAGCATCTTTACCGCCCTGAATAATGCTCATAAAACCACCGCTTTCCTCTCCCTATGAGGTGTTCAGATACCATGGCTATCATCTCCCGCAAAGTGTAGGTGAACTTAGCTATAGCACAGGTTGCATTTGTTGCTTTCAGTGCCATACTCCATGCGGAGACGTTCTTTCCCATGGCGTCCAGCCTTTTATCCTCCCTGTCTGGAGGGACTGTGTGATAGGCTTCTCCCTTAGATGCAGAAGTAGCTGCTTGCACAACAAGGCTTTGGGGACTCCAATGTTTTGAAAGAAATTCTGGATCCACTGATGAGGGTCTGTTTATGTGAAATCCTTGTGAACCGCAGGGATGGCATCTAGAACTCTATTTTTCACTGCTGTATGGAAGGCAAAGACTGGTTCCTTAGGAGGTCCCCTGTCCAAAATATCTGTAAGGTCATACTGTTCATATTAACCCCTTAAGTGCCACCAACAAACCGGCTCGTCGGTTTAGGCACTCTGTTTTGCTCGATCCCTGCAACGCAGGGATTGAGCAAAGTTGTAATCCAACCCCCGGGCTATGTGAGGGGGAGGGCCCCCCTCAACCCCAGGGGGCTGGATTACCTTCAGTTTCACGTCGGCGTACGCAACGCACGTCGGCGTGAAACTGAAAGTAAATTCCCAGAGCAGCCATTTTCGGCTGCTACGGGGAAGAGAGAAGGTAAGAGACCTTCTTGCTCCGCCTCGATCTCCGGCTGTATTTTAAGCTGGAAATCGAGGCGGGTATTGTTGGAAAGGGGAGATCCTCCCCTTTCCAACAATACCCATTGTGTGGCATTGCTGCCCGCGGATCGGGCGTAGGGCGCGCAATCCGCGGGCAGCAATACCACCGGATCAATACAGATCTATTTGTGATGCTGGGGGATGGGGGGCTGCTTACTAGGTAAGCAGCCCCCTTCCCCTGTGGCCCCAAAGTATGGGGCCACAGGGGCGGCAGATCACTTCCCCCAGGGGTGACATTTTTTTAAAAAACAAATCGAGGGATGGGGGGAAGTGGGAGGCGGTTTGGGGCCCTGGGGCCCACTAGACCACCAAGGATATGACAAAAAGTGGTGTCCCTGGAAAGGAGAGGTTCTCCCCTTTCCAAGGACACCACTGATATGACGGATTGCTGATCCGTGACCAACAACCCACTGGACCACCATTGATTTGTTTGTGAGTTGGGGGGGAAGCGGGGCTACTTCAAATAAGCAGCCCTCTCCCCCCCAGCCCCCAAAGCATGGGGGCACATGCACATGAACCCTGGGGCAGATGGCTGACCATCTGCCCCCAGGGAATATAAAATAAAAAGGATGGGAAGTGGGGGTAGGGGTGGAGGCCACTAGCCATCATGGATTTTTTACTGATTGAAAGGGGGGTGCCCCCCCAACCGAAGTAGAAAGGGGGGCACCCCTTGTAAGCCTCCCTGGGGGCAGATATCTGCTCCTAGGAAGGGGCATCTGACCCCAGGGAGGGATGCATGAGGTGGGGACCTCCATTTGGGGTGGGGGGGGAGAGTGCCACCCCCGTTGCAGTACAACATTCGCTGCCAATTAAGGGTGCCCCCTCAGCCCTCCCTAAAAAGCAGCCTACGATTTTGTATTTTTTTTTTGTTTACCCAACTTCGCTTGGCGCAGATGGTCACATTAGTGTGCCAATCTGGCCCCAGGGTGCCCAAACCCTACTGCCCCATCTATTGGGGATCCTGCCCCACCTTTTGTGGTGGCCCTCTCTCCCCCACCCCAAATTGCTGGGGGGGGGCACCTCATGCAGCCCTCCCTGAGCCTACTAGGAAGGGCTGCATGATGTGCCCCCCCTCCGTTCGGTGTGGGTGAGGAGTGGGCCACCACAACAGGTGGGGCAGGACGGTTTGGGCACCCTGGGGGCAGATTGGCACACTAATGTGGCCATCTGTGCCAAGCAAACTTGGGTAAACAAAAAAAATACAAAATCGTAGGCTGCATTTTGGGGGGGCTGAGGGCACCCTAAATTGGCAGCGAATGATGTACTGCAATGGGGGGTGGCCCTCATCCGCCACCCCCACCCCAAATGGAGTGCCCCACCTCATGCAACCCTCCCTGGGGGCAGATATCTGCTCCTTGGAAGGGGCAACTGACCCCTGGGAGGGATGCATGAGGTGGGGCCTCCCCTATCTGATGCCAGGGAGGGTTGCATGAGGTGGGGCCCTCCATTTTGGGTGGGGTTGGGGTGAGGGCCACCCCCCGTTGCAGTACATCATTCGCTGCCAATTTATGGTGTCCCACAGCCCCCCCTAAAATACAACCTACAATTGTGTATTATTTGACTGCCCCCCCTTTTGTGGTGGCCATCTCCCCCCCACCCCAAATGGCTGGGGGCGGGGGGAAACCTCATGCAGCCCTCCCTGAGCCTCCTAGGAAGGGCTGCATGATGTGCCCCCCAACCCTCCGTTCGGTGTGGGTGAGGAGAGGGTCACCACAAATGGTGGGACAGGCCCCCCAAAAGATGGGGCAGTAGGGTTTGGGCACCCTGGGGGAAGATTGGCACACTAATGTGGCCATCTGCGCCAAGCGAAGTTGGGTAAACAAAGAAAATAATACAAAATCGTAGGCTGCTTTTTAGGGGGGCTGAGGGGCACCCTACATTGCCGGCGAATGTTCTACTGTAACGGTGGGGTGGCCCTCTCCCCCCCACCCCAAATGGAGGGCCCCACCTCATGCAATGCATCCCTCCCTGGGGGCAGATATCTGCTCCTAGGAAGGGGCATCTGACCCCAGGGAGGGATACATGAGGTGGGGACCTCCATTTGGGGTGGGGGGTGGGGGGAATGTCACCCCCCGTTGCACTAAACATTCACTGCCAATTAAGGGTGCCCCTCAGCCCCCCCTAAAAAGCAGCCTACGATTTTGTATTATTTTCTTTGTTTACCCAACTTCACTTGGTGCAGAGGGGCACATTGGTGTGCCAATCTGCCCCCAGGGTGCCCAAACCCTAATGCCCCATGCCTTGGGGGGCCTGTCCCACCATTTTTGGGGGCCCTCTTCCCCCACCCCAAATGGAGGGGGGGGGGTGTACCTCACACAGCCGTTTGTAGGAGGCCCAGGGAGGCCTGCATGAGGTGCCCCTGCCACCCAATTGGGGTGAGGGCCCCCAAAAATGGTGGGACAGGCCCCCCAGTGGGTGGGGCAGTAAGGTTTTGGCCCCCCCCGGGGCCAGATTGGCACACCAATGTGCCCCTCTGCACCAAGGCAAGTTTTGTAAACAAAGAAAAATATGGAAAATGGTGGGACGCTTTTTAGGGGGGGCTGTGGGGCACCCCAAAGGTTCTGGGAAGTTTCTAATGGGATGGGGCATTGACCCCCCTACCCTCCAGCCGCAATGGAGTGGGTGCCATGTCATGCAGCCCTCCCTGGGACCAGATATCTGCTCCTAGGAACGGACGCCTGAGCCCAGGGAGGAGTGCAGGACAGCCCCCCCTTATCTGCCCCTGGGGAGGGCTACATGAGATGGGCCGCCCCTCCAATTTGGCCATGTGTGGGTTCCCACAGGTGTCCTCTTTTGGAAAATGCGTGGGGTTCCCGGTTTTCCTTGCTGGCTTCGACACCCTAGGCCCAAATCTGTAGGTTGCCCACATGAACAAAATGGGCAGTGGCGAAAGGCTTGGGGTTACCAGTGGGTTACCCTTTTCCTTTTGCACCCCCGGTAGGTGCACCCACACATGTGAGGTACCGTTTTCATCGGGACACCTGTGGGAACGCGGGACGGTAGGCCATGTGTTGTTGGGGGCGTGTTTCGATGGGCGAGCCGAGCGAAATGTGCAGAAAATGCATTTTTTCCCCACATTTCGGACTTTGCGGGGGTGTCTGGGTAATACATTCTGGGGCGATTTGGGCAGATCATACCTCTGCGGATTCCCACGGGTGTCCTCTTTTCGGAAATGCATAGGGTTCCCTGTTTTCCCTGGTGGCTTGGACACACGAGGCCCTTATCTGTATGTTGTGCCGGTCGGCAGAATGTCTGAGATTCCGCTTTGAAAACAGACTTGGGGTTACTTGTGTTTTAGGCTTTCCCCTTGGCGGCCAGGTAGGTGCACCCACACATGTGAGGTACCGTTTTCATCGGCACACCTGTGGGAACGCGGGACAGTAGGCCATGTGTTGTGTGGTTTTCATAACGTTTTGACCCATTTGCTGGTGGCCTTTGTCACACAACCCTTTCATTTCCCAAATGTGACCTACATTTAGTCGCTGCTTTAACACTTTTGTAACCTGCACAATTCACCTACCCTTTAAAAAGTCTGCCTGTGCTCTTTCAAAAAATGTATGCTTGCCGTTCCTCACCACATTGGTTTTCCCGATTTACACATGCTAAGTGCGTCTGTTCAGGCCGTGAGCATAAAACTCCTGTGTACCATGGCTCAGTGTTTGGCTTGTGGTATTGCTTATTTTGTAAAACACTACAAAAAATGTGTGCTCTCCTAACTGCAAGAGTCGGGGGAATGCAGCGGAGCATTGCTTTTCTCAAAATTCATAGAAGCCATAGATGTACCAAGCCAACCATGTCCAACACATACCTTTTTTTCGGTAATTTTCCCGCTTTTCCCCCAATCTATGGCAGTTTCCCCTACCTAGTTGTTGCCTGACTTACGCAAATCACCCCTTCCGAAACTTGGAATTTTGTCTACTTTTCAGAAATACTTGCCTTTCTGTCCTCCAATTTGGCTTTCCTACCATTTTATTCCATTCCGTCCATGCATGTCCAATTGGCAAAAATGGCCAAAATCGCCTACCTCTCAAAAAACGGTTGATAACCACACCAAAATAATGTTTTTTCGTTTCCACTCAACCTGTTCTTGAAAGCCAGGAAATTGGGGAATTCAGCACAGCAAACCATTAGTTCCTAGCTCTTACAAGGAAAAAAACACAGGCTTCTTTGTACATCATTTCATTGGCATTTATTTTGAAAAAACCCAACATTTTTGCCCTTTTTGCTTATTTTCTCTCACCCCCCTACAGCAACCTAGGATTCCTGGGTGGCGTTACGACCGCCTACTTGTGGGAAAAAAAGAAGCCAAATTTGGCCGAGATACCTCATGTAACAAAAAAGTTACAAGCCATTGAATGGCCACATACCAAAATCACCAAAAAAGGCCCTGGCACTGGGGAGAAATACCCATGGCACTTAAGGGGTTAAACAGATCTACCCCATCCAAGGTATTCAATAACCATTGCCATTACTGACCTAGAAGATGCATCAGCATGACCTGAACCTTCAGGGGTGCCAAAATCAACCTCTGGAGAGGCGTCTAGACCACTGGCACCCCTGCAGGGCTTCCGCAAGGTCTCATTTTAGATTCTTGGGATATCTCCTCTGGAACACCAGGAGTGCTGTATTCCCTGCCAAACCTATAAATAGGGCTTTCTCCCCCCACCTCTTCCTCATAAATAGAGGCCATGGACTTAAAGTCTCTTTCCCTGAGGTTTAAAAACCTTCAACGAACTTGCAAAAGCCCTCGAGGGCTTTGACCCAGACTATTTCGGCATCGATAGACTATACTTCGACGAATGGGTCGGAAGAGTATGATCCCTTTGAGGCAACAAGGCCATGAGAGGCGCACAAGATGGCTTCAAAGTCTTTGAATCCTTCAACCTATTGTCCAGGCCCTCAGACAACACCCTGTTGGCCTTTCACACAATGGCGTTGGGAGTCTAACAAATCCATAGAGGACGACCTCTTTTTCTTTGATCTCCTCTAAGTTGACAAAAGAACCACAGAGATCTTGAACGCTTTGAACTTTTACCATGCCACTTGGCCCCGTGCAGAGTTCACCCTCTTGGGCTCTAATTTTTGGACAAAACGTTTGTGGGGGGTCACCAAAGACGAATTCAGGAATGGTTTGCCCAAAGCAAGTTTCCCCTTCCTCTCCTTTAACACTTTTCCAGTCATAGACTGGCACGAGCCACAATCTTCAACAATGTGGCCCACCCGCAGGTGCAATAGACTGACTCGGATCTGAGCATTCATTCGACATAACTATGGAGTGTCATCTGTCGTCCAGATAAGGGTACACTAGAATGCATTCCCGCAAAAGTGTGCTGCAACAACCGTTAGCACTTGTGAACACTTGAGGTGCTGGAGCAATTCCAAAAGGGTATGCATCTTTCATATCCAGAGTTGCCATAATCATCTTTGAGTAAAGGAATAACTTGTAATTGTGTCAATCTAAACCTCTGTGACTACGTATTTTTTTGCTGGTCCTAAATCCAACACTGGTCTCTATTTTATCTCTTTTTGGAACAAGGAAGCACAAAGAATAAATATGCTTGTTTACCTGTGATTGAGGGACTTGTTCAAGTGGTCCCTTCTCAATCAGTGCCTCGATATCTGCCTGCAGAAGCAGTTGGTACTCTCAAGATGATTTCTGTTTAAAGCACAAAGGACTGTTTAGGGATTACCAGCTGTGGGTTGCCCAATACAATAGTCACACTTCAGGAACACACAGCTTCTTTATTGGGGTAGATTCAAATGAGCACGCTTCTCTGGCTTGGCTTTCAAGCTCGTGTTAATGCACTGTCGTGCAAAAAGGCACATGTTAGTCCACTCCGGACTGGACACGTGTCTGCTGCTCTACAGATAAAAAACTACAGTCTTTAATGGGTTTTTTCCGTAAAGCAGGTGCAGGTGTTTATAAAAACAGGGAAGACACAGTTCTTCGGTGGGTTCCTCTCTTTAGATTTCTTGGTACTACTGGGCCCTCAGGGTTCATTTGAGAAGGGACCCTTATCAGGAACAAGCTGATTCTGTGCAGGTTGTGTAGGGCACTAGATCAGGTTATTCTTAAGCTGACCGGTTTTTGTGGTGCTAGGCCACATTCCTCAGGGCTATGATGAGGGCCCTAATCTATGTGCCTTCTAAGTTACAATTGCAGCGTTGTCTGCACTGGTTGAAATCCTCTGCCCTTTCCATGTAGTTGGTTGCTCTATGCATGGGGGGTGAGGCGGCCTGGAACCTCTTGCTGGTGTCCGTGGGTTTGGCGGACTCCACGGACACAAGCAGGAGGTTCCAGGTCCCGATTGTGTTGGATTCAGTGATCCTTGGTTTGTAAACCAGTTGCCTGAAGCTGCTGTACATGTGGACTGAGATGTTGCCCTGGGGAAACTTTGTGAATGAAAACCATGAGTACTAGAGGGGAAAACCTGTCTATTAATAGGGTATGCCTGCAATCTGCCCTAAAGATTATGTTGTCATGTTCTTTGGCTTTTTCCAAAGCTTCATCCAGTGCTTTGCCAATCAGTAGATTCTTCAACACTGGCATGTCAAGGTGGGAAGCCGGCTCACATCCAAGGGCCAGGAATCATCACCTGTATGGGCCTGTCCAGGGCTTTCAGTGGCAACCGCTATACTTTGTTGCCCCGATCTTCTCCTCCCTTCTTTGTTGATCCTTACTCACCCCACAAAAGACGTTGCCTCGCCACAACGATACACTCCGGTAAGAAGGCTGAACCCACTTTCGCCAGTTCTCTCCTTACTGACTGTCTGCTGCCACCTTTGGGAGGAAGGATAGATCAGGGGCAATGAGTTTGTCTTGGAAGAAAGATAATGCAGCGCAACACAAGTTTGAATCCCAATCCCACGCTTGGAAACCACTCACCATTAATCATGTTATAAAATAACAATTATAATTAACCTGCGCCCTAGCCCACACACAAGACTTGGCATCAGAGTTTTCTACCCTTGATGACTCTCCTTCTGACTTTAAACTTGTACTCCCATTCCTCTCCTTGTCCCGCTTAAGTGCTCTACCTCACGTAGACTTCCACATACACTATTATTTTCTGAGCCTCCAACTACCCTGGCTCTGTGAGGAGCAATACTACCAGACTTTCAATTATCAATTTGGTCTTGTTCTACCTCTGTATTACTACATTGCTGTTTTGCCCCCGCAATAGTGGGCATGGCAGTCCATTGCTGAATGTGAATGACCCTGTACGATCTTATATGATGTAGCCCCCCTCTCCACATAGAGTGAGGCTTTCCATTGTTGCCCATTACTTACATTACACCTGCATATGTTGTGATGTTGAATTATACCGCGCACCGCTACCACCCAGGGGCAGTCTCCAGGCGCTTGCGTTGCTCTGTGAGGGGGAGGGACAAGAGGAGGGGGGTTTATTGAGGATAGGGTGAGATGATAGGTTCAGAACCAGGAGGAACTGGAGTCTGAGTGTTATTTTGCATGAAGGAGTTTGTGCAGGAGGTCTAGTGTGATGTAACCATACCAGTATGATTCAGTGCCTCAGGTGCGTGGTAGTGTTTTGTTTTAGTGTGTTGTGTGGGGTTGTAGTGGGTTTGGTTGTGCGCACTGGTTAGTGTCCATAAGGGATACAGAGTCACATGTGGCCGGGGCTGTAAGATTATCTGGTGTCTTGTTGTGTTTTGATGGTTTTATGGACTATGTGGGTGGTTCACTCTAAGTGTGCTTCAGCATCTATGATGCTGGGTGTGAACATAGCATTGATTCTTGGTTTATGTGTATTGTGCTAGCTGTCAGGAATAGGGGCTGGGGCAGACGAGAGGTCTTGCAATATGCCAGATAAATGTGGTTTTCAGTAAGGAAAGGCTGTCTGGGCCAGAAACAGCCTGTTGAACTCCATTTACCAGCAGCACCAGAGACAGCCCAATTAGGGAAAACAATTCAGACCAGAACTATATGGGGGCAAAGACCTTTTCACTCTAGAATGGAGTTCAAATGATTCACATCTCTTTGATTATGAATAGCTGGGAATATTTAGTTACGTTTTGGAAATGTGAGGTTAGAGAACACGCGTTAACTCTTCACTAGCAAGTCCAATGCAATCCGGCTCATGTTGGGAAGCAAATCCATGTTCACGTTTTGTCTGCTTATGCTTGCCCCTAGGGCCATGTGTTTGTCATTTCATTAGGAAGACTTCCCCGTTTGTTTCATTCAGCTTACTAAACGTCATCATGTTACCATGCTCATTATGTTTTATGTGATATGTTGTGCATTTCCTGATTAGGTGTAGTCAATAAGTAGGAAGATATAGGACTATGCCCACAGGGTATGGTAAATAAGCTCATTAGGTAGGCGGAAATAGGATGGTAGGATTGTGTCCGGCTTAATGTTTGCATATGTAATGTTTACCCTGTGCTTCCCGTACCTATCCCAAATTGGTTTTCCCTACACCTCTTTCCAGTTTCCCTATTCTCCCCCACCCTATCCACAACCTCTCCCTAATCCCTCTTCCCACCATTGACTGCCATGTGGTTACCTGTGTCTTGTAAATCAGGTGCCTGTGCCAACCACGGTGGGAGGGTCAAATCCATTTGGCTTCTGTTGTTCGGGGGAAGAGTGTCGATACTCTTCCCTTGCAAGTTTTTGACACTAGCCCAAGGTCTGGTATGGCAACAGTTTTGTTGGAGGAACAGCAAGGGAGAATGGGTTAGTAAGTCAGTCGGGTCTGTTGGAGCCTTTGGCACAGCTCTTCGGTTGCCGCTTGACTGTATCTAGCCCAGTTCTTGGTTGTGGTTCTTTGGCCCATCTTGTCTCTACTCCAGTTGTTTATCTGTGGTGTTATTGTTATGGTGTCCTTAGAGGTTATCATTGTACGTTGAATAGCCAGGTTTTGAGCTGTTTCCTGAAGGTGATGTGGTCTTCTGTGGTTCTAATTTCTTTGGGCATGGTGTTACAGATGTTAGCAATTGGACGTGATAACGCTGTTCCACCAAATTTTCTTTTTTTGTAATGTTTTGCCTCCATTTGTAGATCATTGCTGGATCTCAAGTCCCTTCTTGGGCGATAACGGCAAATCTGGTCTTGAAGGAATTCAGCTCCTTGTCTTTGCAAGGCTTTGTTGGCAATGTAGAGTGCGTTGAATTTAATGCACTTTTTTTTTACTGGGAACCAGTGTAGGTCTTTCAGTGCTGGAGTGATGTGTCTTCTTTTTAATCTTTTTTTACCTCCTTTTATTGATTTTACAACAAATAAAACTCATTCCCCAACAATCCCCCCCGCCCCTGAAGGCAGCTTCCACTTAGTCCTCGGTCCATTACCTCCGTGGACCAATCGCCAAAGTTTACTGCAGGTCCAATAGTCTCAGGCGTTGAGGGTGCCACCTGATCCGAAAGTCGTCTTTAAGAAATGCCAAAGTTTCTTCCCAATCCCTTGCGAAGGATTGGATATTGTTCATAGCGTACGTTGCCCATTCGAGCACCACGATTTCCCATAACTTCCGCAGCAAGTCCTGCATGAGGGATACCTCCATGCTCTTCCACCTCTGCGCTATTGCCGTCATAGCTGCAAGTGTAAGGATCAGCCTCGCTTTCTCCAGAGTCCTGGGTTCCCCTGCTGTGGTGTCCCCCCTAACTCCTAACAGAACTTCCTCTGGTGGTCTACTATGTCCCGGCCCATATGCCTGCTCCTGAGCCCTCCGCACTTCCTGCCAAAATGGTTTGATTTTCGGACATTTCCACCAAATGTGTTCTGCCGTACCCTCCAACCCACATCCCCTCCAGCAGTTCCCAGATGTGCTAGGATAAATCTCATGGAGACGAACTGGCGTGTAGTGCCACCCAGGTAATATCTTAAACCACATTTCCTGCAATTGGGATTCTTTAGCCAATTTGGGAATCTTCCTCCATAGCCTCTCCCATTCCTCTCGCTCGATTTCCCTTCCTAGGATCTGTTCCCATCTCCGCATATATACGGCCATTGACATCTGCCGTTTGAGTCATCCAGAATTCTGTACAGATTAGATATTAGCCCCTTTGACCCATCATTGGATAGGAGGAATTTCTCAAACTGCTTCTTTTCCCTGGTTGCTGCCTGTTTATTTGCGGGATTCAGGACCCAGTGTCGTATCTGTGCGTATCTGAGCCTCTCCCCTTCCTTTACCCTCGTACTCCCTCTTACAGTCCTCAAATGGGAGTATTCTCTCCCCCCGAAACTTATCACCCAGCTGTTTACAGCCCCCCTCCTGCCACTGCTTAAATGCACCCGTCTCTAACCCAGGAGTGAAGTCCCCGTTGTGGAACATGGGTGTAAAGGGGGAATGGAAAAGTCGTGATCCCCTTAGTTCTCACCATTTTTGTGCCAGTTATCCGCCATCAATTTCATTATAGTACTCTCATATAGGTGCTTGGGCCTATGCTGTTTTGGGAGCCACAGTACCTTACGCCAAATTGCGATGCACTACTGCTCTATCCATTTTCACCCACTGTTTATCTTGTGTAACCTCCCCTTCCCGGAGCCATTCTCTAATTACTCACAGCTGCGTAGCCGCATAGTACTGTTGGAAATTCGGCAAAGCTACCCCCCCCCATCCGGTCTGGGTGCTGTCATTAGCAGTCTACTGATCTGCGCTCTTTTCCCTTTCCATAGGAACTCTCTGGTCAGAATTCCTAATTCCCTAAAGAAGCCAATCGGTATCGCCTGAGGTATTGCCTGAAAGAGATACAACAAATGTGGGAGCGTAACCATTTTAACTGCCGCCACCCTGTCCAGCCACGAGATCCGAAGACCCCCTCCACCTGAGGTAGTCCTGCTTGATCTCCTTCAGCAATGGGGGGTAGTTGGCTAGGTAGCAGCCTGCAAGGGTTGGCGTGATTTTCACCCCTAGAAACACAATTCCCCCCGGGCTCCATAAAAGAGGGTGGCTGCCCTCAATATATCTCGGATCCCTGCCATTAAGGTCAAGTTCAGGAGTTCCGATTTGCCCATATTGATCTTTAAACCAGAAGCCTTGCCAAATTCCTCCAGTAGAATTCTGCTTGCCTGGATGGACTATCGGCGTTCTCAGGGTAAGCAGCATATCATCAGCAAAAGCCACTACCTTTTGGTCTATCCCCCGAATGGAATGCCCTGTATCCCCTCCGCCTCCCTTATTGCCTGCAAGAGAGGTTCCAGATAGATTGCATAAAGAAATGGGGACAGAGGGCAACCTTGCTTTGTGCCCCTACTCAGCCTGAAGGGTCTAGACATAGCCCCGTTCACTGCTACCCTCATGGTTAGCGTCTGGTAGTTGGCCTGGACCATTTGTAAGAAGTCCCCTCCCATGCCCATCTTCTGCATTACCCTGAACAAAAAGGACCACTCCGCGCAGTCAAACTGCTTTTTCTGTGTCCAGTGATAGGAGGACAGTGGGAGTGTCCGTCTTTGTGCCTTTTCCACCAGATGGGCCACCCTCCTAATGTTATCCGCCGTCTGTCGGCCTCTTATAAATCCCCCGTGATCCGGGTGGATCAGCTCCGGGAGGTAGTTCTCCAACCTATTCACCAGAATTTTTGTTTAGATCTTGGCATCAATGTTAATCAATGCTATGGGCCTATAAGATGTCCTCTCTTCAGAGTCCTTGTTTGGTTTAAGAATAAGGGTTAGTCTGGCTTCCTCCATAGATGGGGTTATTTTCCCTATTGACCTGAAGGTGTTGAAGAGAAATGTCAGGTGCGGGATCAGTTCAGATGCAAATGTCTTATAGAAGGCCACAGTATAGCCATCTGGGCCTGGAGCTTTGTTAGGTGGTAAACTGCTTACCACCCTCCTTACTTCATCCTCTGATCTCCCTACTGAGGGATTCCAGCAACTCCTTCCCCATTTTCCCTATTTCCACCTTTTCTAAAAACTCTGCCTGTATGCAGGCCTGTGGATTCTGTGACGCATATAAAGATTCATATAATTCTGTCAGCATTTCCTGTATGTCCCCTGCCTGTGTGACCCATTCCCCTGATCCGGTTTTCAGGGCTGTGATCACATTCTTAGACTTTTCTCCCCTTAGTAGGCGTGCGAGGAGTGCATCTGCCTTGTTTTCTTTTAGCGTAATACTTTTGGCGGACGCGAAGCAATGCCCCTTCAGCTTTTTTTGTCAGAAGGATCTCAAGCTGCAGTAATGCTCTCCAGTACTCCCTCATGGCGGCCCTAGTCGGGTTGTCCCCGCCTTTTGTCTTGCTGACTCTACCTCCACCTCCAACTGCTCTTCCAGCACCTTCAGCTGTTTCTCCTTCTGTGCCGCTGCTGCTATCAGCTCCCCCTTAGTGTTGCTTTGAAAGGATCCCATCTAGTCTCCTCTCTCATGTCACCCCTCCTATTTAGTGCGAAGAAGCTCCTTATCTTCTCTTCCATTCATTGCCTAATTACTGGGTCTCTAAGGTATTTCCAACCCCACACCCCCCTGTCCCTGCGACCTAAATCCATCTGCATGGAAACCACTTTGTGATCTGCTATTCCGATGGGGCCTGTCACGACCTCTCGGATCCAGCCCACCAGGCTCGATGTGACCCAGATATAGTCAATTCTACATTGCGATCCGTGCACTCTGGATAGAAAAGTGTAGCCCTCTTCGCCCGCTTTCAATTCCCGACAAACCTCCCTTTACCCTGCTCCCCCAATTCTATCTTTAAGTTCTACTGACATCGCTGCTGATCCTCCTCTTGTAAGGCCCCAGGACCTGACCCGCCCCCATCCCAGGCTATGTTGAGGTCACCCAGCAGGATTATTTGCCCCCATGCTTTGTCTTCCAGTACTCCCAGAACTCCCTTCAGAAATTGCTCCTGACCTGAGTTTGGAGCGTACACCACCGCCAGAGTGTATGGGTGGTCCTGTTGCATCCCCTTAACTATGATGTACCTACCTTCCTTATCTCTTATGGTTTCAGTGACTCCGAAATCCGTGTTTTTGATGGCTAGGGCCACACACCCAGATTTGTTCTTCCCAGAAGCATGCAAAGTCTGGCAAAATCTCTGCAGCTTTAGGCGACCCTCGTCTTTTTGTCTAAGATGCATTTCCTGTAGTCCCAAGATATCCGGGCTCTCTTCTTGTAAATTGCTCCAATTTCTTCCTCTTTAGGGGGGTATTAAGTCCCCTCACATTATGTGTTAGCCACTTGAACGGGCATTAACCTGTCCCCAGTTTGCCTTTGACCCCCCCTTCCCTCTCTCTTGTGGGAGATCCCGGCACACTCTCTGCTCTTCCCCCTTAGTCCCCCTCTGTGTCCCCTAGTGTTGTCCTGATACTCTACTTGCCATGCTCTAGCCCTTGCTTGAAGCCTCTGCCACCTTATTTTCCCCAAGGCAGAGTTAAGGTCAGCTCGCAAAAGCTGAAATTTCTCTTGGAATGTCTTGGTTAAGCTGGTTTGCAGGGTGAGCATCTCCCCCCTAAAGTCCTGCCTTGACATGGCTGCGGTCTCCCCTTTGGCCAGTGTATCTTCACCTTCTGTGCACTTGTGTTTTTCGCCAGTTCCCTGGTATCCTGCATCAGCCAATTGTTGGGGAGCTTACCTGGGGCATCTCCTGGGATTTGCGGGACTCTCCCACCTTTCCCTTTGTTTTTCGCGGCCATACGGCACCTCCCGGTTATTAGAGCAGTTCTTGACGTAGACTTTGCTTGGGCAGTATTCATGTTGCCCCCTATGAACTCTTCCACTCCTCAAGGTTCTTTGCATCTGCTCAGGGGGTCTTTTGGGCTCTTCTCCCCTGCTGGACCTCATCCAGCGCTTACTTGTCCTTGAATCCAATGCTGGTTCCCCCCGCGCCTCTCGCTATTATGCGCCCCCTTGGGGTGTCCTACTGGTGGGGGACTGAGCCTTGCCCCTGCTCCTCCTTGTTGGTCGTGCTCCTGGGGGCTGTGATCACCCTGCACTTCGCTCCCCCCGTCTGCTGCTTGAGTCTCCGGTGGCCTAGTGGGGTCACCCTCCGCGGGTCCTGCGTGCCACGCCCCAAGGCAGGCTGGAGGCCTTCCACTCACCGGTTCACAGCTCTCCTCTCTGCCTCGGGCCTCGTTCTCGCCTCCTGGCTCACCCCCCGCCTCCTCACTGCCGCAGATCACTGCTCTGGAGTTCCCGTCCACCGGGCTTAGCGGGCTATCAGCTGGTGTTGCTGCACTGTCACACGGTGCTCCTGCCTGCTTGCTCCGTTGCTGCTCCTCCAGGCCACAGGGTATATCCCCCCGCCGGGGCCCAAAGCCCAGCAGGCGCCACTGCTGGTGACTTCAACAGCGCCTGGTTATTGGCGCCTTCCGCTCGCTTCCATTATCGGCCCCCCAGGCCCTCACAGCGGGCGACGGGGGGGGAATGGGGGTCCAAGATGGTCCACTTCGGAGTTGCTCCAGGAGGGACTCCTCCTCCTCCTCAGATGGCGGGTTTCTTTCAGTGCAGCGCACTGGTGCCGCGACTGCCCGCCACACGCTCTGGCCCGCACGGGTGCCAATGTGGCCACCCGCAGCTTCTTCTACTCTTACTTGGGAGGTGGGCCTCTCCCAGTGTGGCGCACTGGTGCCGCGACTGCCCGCCACACGCTCCGGCCCGCACGGGTCCCATGCGGCCACGGCCCCTTCTCTTCCTCAGACGGCAGGTCTCTCCCAATGCGGCGCACCGGTGGGTGCCCCGACTGCCTGCCACGCTCCGGCCCGCACAGTTGTCAATGTGGCCACGGGGTGCAATGAGCTCCATTACACTTCGCCTCGCTCTGCGGGGTATTCCAAAGTATCAAATAGTGCTTTCTGCCAATCCTCCGATCCCGATTGCTCGGTGGTGGGCACCTTACAGTGTCAGGGCACGGAGAGCTCCATCAACACGCCTATCCCCTGCTGGCGGCCATCTTTGAATACCCTTCTGTTTAATCGTAATAGGATCCTGACTGCAGTATTTAGCACCCTTTGGAGTTTCTTGGTGAGTCTTTCCGGCATTCCAGGGTGTAGGCTGTTTGCCTAGTCAATTTGTGCGAGTATCAGGGATATGATTGTGAGGGTTCTATGAGGCAAGGAAAGGTAGGGGAGTAATCCTCTGAGCAGTCATAGGAGGAAGAAGCTTTTTTTGGCAATTGCATTGACTTGTGGTTCCAGGGATAGTCCGCTGTCCATGAATATTCCTAGGTTATTTACTACTTCGGTAGTCTCTGGTTGCGTTCCCTTGCCAGTCGGCCAGTCCAGTTGTCGGTTCCCTCTGTCGAATCTGCGGGTGAAAGCATTATTTCAATTTTTGCCAGGTTCAGTTTAAGGCTGTTCGTTGTCATCCAGTTGTAGATGTCTGTGAGGTAGTTGTTACAGATGTTATTTTGTACCCGGGTTCTGTTTGTTTTGACTATCAGTTGTGTCTTCTGCAAAGTTGTAGGCATTAAGTCCGTGGGTTCGAATGATTTTCAGCAGTGGGCATATGTAGCTGTTGAAGAATAGAGGAGAGGGGCTGGATCACCGTGGGACTCAGTAGGATATATTTTTGGTGTTTGAGATGAACAGTGGTAGGTATGTTCTTTGGGTTTGGTTTGTTAGGAATGAGTTCAGCTACTTCAGTGCCGACTCGACTCCTGTATGCTTCATCCCATCCATCTTTTTATTAGTGTTGCGTGGCTGATTTTGTCAAATGCTGCTATGTCTAGTATTGGGGCCGATTGGGCTTCGTTTTTAGCGTTTTTATTTCCCGTTGTACCATATCGATAGGAGTGCAGATTCTGTTCCTCTCATTGGTCTGAAGCCAACTTGTGACCGGTCGAGTATTCTGTTTGTTTCGTCATATTTAAGAAGGATTTTGTACACGTGGTATCCAGGATGTTTCCTGGGTAGGCAGGTTGGATAGCACCCTGTAGTTCCCTGGGTCTTCTGCACTTTCCGTTTCTTTTTTTTTTTTTAATCATTGGTTTAGTGTATGCCGATTTGATGGAGGACAGTACAATTCCTCTTTTGAGTGATAGATTAATTATGTTCCGGAAGTGTGTCGCCAAGGTTCTGTGGTTGAGGATTCCATTGAAGATGTCTGGGGGGCCAGGGGTCCCTTGGGGATCCTGCAAGGTTGGCATCCTTGATCAGTGCAGCAAAGGTTTCTTCTGGGATTGGTTCTAGGCAGGTGCGGTTTGCTGGAATCTGTGATGTAGCCCCCCCCATCCAGAGGATGTTGCCTTACCTTACACCTGCATATGTGATGTAGCCAACTCTCCATAGTGTAAGGCTTTTCATTGTGCACCCACTTCCAACGTTGTAGCTTCATTCCGGCCTCTGCTTTTTTTTTAATGGTTCACCTGCACTTAACCCCTTCTTTCCCCTCCGCCAGTCTCTCCTTCTTCCCTTCCGTGCTCCGGTCCTCCTCCCACTCACTCCTCTATGTTTTTACATTTGCACGCCCTGAATTGTCTCACGACCTGGTAAAGATTTTGTGTTTCTTCCCCTCTCGTCTCATCCATCCCTTCCCCTCTTTCTGTTCAGCACTTGCATGCCACAAATTATCTCACAACCTAGTAAGGATGTTACTGTCGGTCTACCCTGTTCGTCCCCCTTCTTCTATTATAGCACGTGCACGACCCAAATGCATCAAGACACTAGTAGGAATGTTACTGTTATTTTTTTCTCCCTTGTACCACTCCCTTGTCTTGCTGCGCCTTGAAACACTTCTGCTGTATAGGCGCATTACAAATAACCAATAAACAAATGAATAAAATAAATATTGCCAGTCTAAACCCAGACCCACTCAGCCAGGTGGGTTTAAAGGAATGGTTTGGTCAAAAATTTTTATTGCAAAAAAAAGATAGGCAATAATAAATAAAATTGATTGGCACTTTCTTTTTTTTAAGTCGCTATGTCAAATTTTGAGCAATTGAAGCTAAAAATTTACAAAAGCAAGCACAAGGGGGCATCCATTTTGTGAAATTGATGCCCGCCTGTGCTCGCTTTTGCTTTTGCGGCACTAATGAAGGAAAAGCTAGCCAGCTGTAGTAAACAAAAGCTACCACTGGGTGGCTTTTCCTTCATGGGTGCCGGGACTCGGAGGACGCAGACCGGAGACTACAGGCAGAAAAGCTGCAGCTGCATCTCGGTAAGTGCTATTTATTTATTTTTTAAAAGCACTAGCTGCATTTTTTTTTCTAAGTTTTCCATGCTGGTGGAGCCCGGAAAACTTAAAAATTAAACCGCAGCTTTAAAAACGTTGTATTTATGTTTGCGGTAGCTTTTGAAGCTACCGCAAACATAAATACAACGTTATTGTGTTTGAAAACGCTGTGGTTTTTCTTTCTAAGTTTCTCAGGCTCCTCCGGCTCGGAGGAGCCTGAGAAAGTTAGAAAGAGAACCGCAGCGTATTCGAAACACAACCGCGTTGTGTTTCTGCCTAAAGCTGCTTCCCCATTTGGGGCTTTCGGGCTCCCCACGGGGAGCCAGAGAGCCGTAAATGGGAAAACAGCTTTAGGCAGAAACACTGCAGCATTTCAGCATTTCAGAAAACAACCGTGTTGTGTTTCTGCCTAAAGCTGCTTTCCCATTTGGGGCTGTCGGGGAGCCCGAGAGCCCCAAATGGGAAAACAGCTTTAGGCAGAAACACAACGCGGCATGGAAACACAACCACGTTGTGCTTCTGCTGCCTTGGCTTTCACTTTGGGTCTCCGGTGCTCCCTTGGGGGAGCACCGGAGACCCAAAGTGATAGCCACGGCTGCAGAAACACAACGCGGTTGTGTTTGAAAACGCTGTGGGTTTTCTTTCCGAGTTTCCTGAGAAAAGCCTGAGAAGCTTCCGAGGAGCCTGAGAAACCCGGAAAGAAAACCCGCAGGGGAGACCCAAAGTGATAGCCACGGCTGCAGGAACACAACGCGGTTGTGTTTGAAAACGCTGTGGGTTTTCTTTCTGAGTTTCCTGAGAAAAGCCTGAGAAGCTTCCGAGGAGCCTGAGAAACCCGGAAAGAAAACCCGCAGGGGAGACCCAAAGTGAAAGCCAAGGCAGCAGAAACACAACTTGGTTGTGTTTCCATGCCGCAGTGTTTCTGCCTAAAGCTGTTTTCCCATTTGGGGCTCTTAGGCTCCCCACGGGGAGCCCGAAAGCCCCAAATGGGAAAGCAGCTTTAGGCTGAAACACAATGCGGTTGTTTTCTGAAATGCTGCAGTGTTTCTGCCTAAAGCTGTTTTCCCATTTGGGGCTCTCTGGCTCCCCGTGGGGAGCCCGAAAGCCCCAAATGGGAAAGCAGCTTTAGGCAGAAACACAACGCGGTTGTGTTTCGAATACACTGCGGTTCTCTTTCCGAGTTTCTCAGGGTCCTCTGAGCTGGAGGAGCCTGAGAAACTTGGAAAGAAAAACCGCAGCATTTTCAAACACAATAACGTTGTATTTATGTTTGCGGTAGCTTAAAAAGCTACCGCAAACAAATACAACATTTTTAAAGCTGCGGTTTTATTTCTAAGTTTTCCGGGCTCCTCCAGCCCGGAAAACTTAGAAGAAAAACCGCAGCTAGTGCTTTTAAAAAAAGAAAATGGCACTTACCGACCGAGGTGCAACTGCAGCTTTTCTGCCTGTAGTCTCCGGTCTGCGTCCTCCGAGTCCCGGCACCAATGAAGGAAAAGCCACCTAGTGGTAGCTTTTGTTTACTACAGCTGGCTGGCTTTTCCTTCATTAGTGCCGCTAAAGCAAGCACAGGCGGGAATTCATTTCACAAAATGGATGCCCCCATGTGCTTCCCTTTGAGCTTAATTTTCTCAATTTTACATAGGGACTTAAAAAAAAAGTGCCAATCAATTTTATTTAGTATTGCCCATCTTTTTTTGCAATAAAAATTTCTGACCGAACCATTCCTTTAATTATGGATGCCTCTGTAGTTAACCTTTCCGCAGTCTCTGCTCTGCTAAACCAAAGTATTTTTTAAAAGCCAAATTTGGGGATTGTTTGCCTTCTTGTAAGACCTTCAGCATTTGGGCTCCAAGTGGTTATTGGACTTCCTCGAATAGGT
Source organism: Ambystoma mexicanum (assembly GCF_040938575.1). Classification (NCBI taxonomy): domain Eukaryota; kingdom Metazoa; phylum Chordata; class Amphibia; order Caudata; family Ambystomatidae; genus Ambystoma; species Ambystoma mexicanum. Next base: position 19,498,304 of record NC_090922.1, on the reverse strand, counting down.
TACCCATCTGGTCCCATTGCGGTCAATTACAAGCCATAAACGCTGCAGAATTAACAAATACTGTTTGATATGAGGCAGAGATAGGCACCTTTTTCCTCTAAAGCAAAAGTTTTGCTCTCCTTATCAGGTGAAACTCAGACGCCAACGGAGTCGGAGCCTATTTGAGAATTGTAGTCACCACCAGTAAGTCTGGTGCAAGGTGGCCCATTACATATAGCAAGTCTCCTGGCACAGACTGAAACCTATTCTCAATACAGGGGTTAACTGCTTTTGTAAGAGCTGGCCATACGAGGGATAGCGTTCTACTTTTTGCCACCTGTAGCAGGGCAACATAGAGGCCCATTTGTTTTCTCTCTTAAGAGTTCAATAGAATCTGAGTGTGCCTCAGATTCATGTGCATCTATTCTAAAAAGATCTGAAGCCCTTTTCAAGCAGGTCATTGTATAGGGACTGACTATCTATTGGGGATGAAGAAATCATGGGATCAATATCTGGGGAAGGCATAGGCTAATCTTCAGGTTCAATATCCTGATCCACATTGATGCCTTCTTCATGTGTGTTTAACTCAAGCTCATCTACAGACATAAGTGGTTTTGCTTTTTTAAGTGGGACACTAGCTTCAGTAACAATGTGTCATCTCTTGATGGGATACCTTGGAACCTCTCCTTGGTCCACGTGGATGAGGAAGAATCTTTTGGGAAAATAATCTCTTCAGATTCTGAATGTTGTGACACTTTCTTTTGGGAATCTTAAAAAACCTCACCCTCATTAATGCCTGATTTTTTTAATGCAAATTTGTCTTTTTCGGAACCCCCTTTAATAGTCAGAGAAGATTTAGGCTTCTAAGCCCCACAGTATCTTTAGAACATGGACCAATTGGGAACCACTCGAGGCTGAGCATCGTTGAGATTTGTGTTTCTGTGCAGAGATGGGCATGGTTTATTTGTGTGTTTCGACATACGAGTCGATACCTCGAAAGCCAATTTAGTATGGCTCTACGTTAGTAGTATTTCAGATTGCCTGCTTCAATGCCTAAAGATTCAAAGACAGTTTTTGCATTAAACATTTAAACGCATGACACCCATCCTCCTGACGATCCTGTGGAAGGCAGTAATTGCACTCTGTGTGCGTGACAGAAGAGGGAAATGTATTGTTACAGGAGGCGCAAAAAGAGGGAGTATTGGCCATCGTAGAAGGTGAAGGACAGGGAGATTAAATGAGGGGAATGTATGATAAGACATTCTACAAAAGTCAAACGTATAATTTCTCTCCCCCATTCTCCTTACTGTAATGCCTTAAAGGCCTAGAGATGTCGACTGTTGATACTCTGAATTCGACACACAGGTCACCAGAGTTGTTCTGCCGGTTGTGAAGTCTTCATTGCGAACAGTATTCAGTGTCGAGGTAGTCAACTTGAACATTTGCTCGAGATCTAGCGCAAGCTTAATAAATCAGAGGACGCTGACACATGCCAAATCATGGGTACTCTACACCTAACAGTAGGGATTATATTACAGGAATGCCCTGTCAACTTTGAAAACAAATAATAAAATACTTTGCACCAACCACTAGATGTCAGCCTAAGCAGATACACAAGCCTCAAAAAGAATGATTATACATATGTACAGACACACAAACACTACTCCCAAATAAAGTTACTTTCTGTAGCTTGTATCTGCTTAGAATTAGAAATTTTGCATAAACCATCTAGTGGTTGGTGCAGAGTATTGCATCTTGTTTTGCGAATTCGAAAAGGGGCAGCCTAGCACACTATCCCTATTCTACGGGTAAAGGCGATCATGTACACTCACATATAGACGCGTTCAGATTACTTTTGCCCTGATGAGGGTGCAGGTTTTTTTTCTCCCAAATCTGACATAAGTGCATGTCTGATAGCATTGCAGCACTGTGCCTTCACTGGAAAGAGGAGAGGAAGAGTGGGTGCATGTAATTCTAAGCAGATACAAGCCACAGAAGAACAAATTACTTAACACTGGTAATGTTCTACTGTTCCTCCCACGGATTTCTCATCTTTGATATACCGATAATCAGCCTGCAATCGCAGAAAATGTTTTGAAAGCAGAGGGCGCTGTGCGGCATCCAGTTGATGTCCCTCAGCGGTTTCCATTCCCGCGCTAAGATGCGACTAATACTGTGGGATAAATAGCGCGCACTGCACCCGTTGCCTCAGTTGTAGTTTTTCCCTCTTTCTGCATGGTCGGCTTGATGATAACACAAACCTGCAAGTGCATTGAAAGAGACGTATATGGGATACATTACTCATCATAATCGTATTTCTGATGCTTGTATCTGCTTAGATTCAAATGCTGTGCATAGGCCGACATCTAGTGGAAGCTGCGGAGTATTACAGTTTGTTTTTCGAAACTCGAAAATGGGCGTCGACACAGGGCGTGCCAGTAATACTATCCCTAGTGTGACGTCCACTGTACCCAAGGTACCCTCACGCGTCTAGGATCCTCAGATTGTATTTTTTCTGACATGAGGTAGCATGAGGAGTAGCGTGAGTACAGATAATACAAGCAGATAGACAGAAGGTAAGACTACAAGCAATCATGCGCCTTCTCTCGGAAGGGAGGAAGGGTGGGTCGCATGTGAATCTAAGCAGATACAAGCATCAGAAATACGATTACGGTGAGTAATGTATCCCTTCTGAGGCTTGTGGAAACTGCTTAGATCACATGCTGTGCATAGATTAGCGAGCAGTACCAGAAGAAGGAGGTGGGATGTGAGAAGGGTCATGAGCAAATAAGTGTCTTAGAACCGCTTGTCCCACTTGTGTATCTGCCTTGGAATGGGTGTCAATGCAGTAATGCTGAGTAAAAGTGTGAATAGAGCTCCAAGTAGCTGCTTTGCAAATGGTGTCAAGGGGTACATTTGCAATGAAAGCCAGAGTGGCCCCAATGCCTCTAGTAGAGTGGGCCCTTGGCGTAAAAGGCAGAGTCTTTTCAGAGAGTGAGTAACACAGCTGGATACAGTTAATAATCCACTTCGAGATGGCACCTTTAGAGACGCGATCCCCCTCTCTGCCTGTAGCTACGGAGACAAACAGTTGATCTGTTTTCCTTAGCGGTCTGGTTTTATTTACATAGTAGAGGACCGCCCTACGCACATCTAGGGTGTGTAGTTTCACCTCAGCCGAGCTTTGCGGGTTCTGGAAGAAAGCCGGAAGCTCGATGGACTGGTTTACATGGAATTTTGATATAAATTTAGGCGAGAACCTAGGGTGTGTGCGTAAAACCAGTTTGTCTTTATGGATAGTAAAGAAGGGATCCTGCACTGACAGACTGAATTTCACTGACCCTTCTTATAGAAGTAATAGCTACTAAGAAGGCCGTTTTATAAGTCAGGTGTTTGAGACTGCTTTTATGCATGGTTTCGAAAGGGGGGCCCCATGAGCTTGGCTAGCACCACATTAAGGTCCCACCCTGGTGGTGGGTTTGAAATAGGAGGGTGAAGACTCTTTACTCCTTCCATGAAGGCTTTAACTACTGGTACTTTCCACCACGAAACCTTGCTATGGGAAGTGGTGTAAGCCGAGAGGGCTGCCAAGTGTACTTTCAGTGAGTTAAAAACCAATCCTGCATCTAGCAGGTGGAGCATGTATGTAACAATAGTGGAAGGAGTGCAATCAACTGGGTTGATTTGTCTACTCTGGCACCAGATAACAAACCTCTTCCACTTGTCAAAGTAACAGTGCCTTGTGATTGGTTTCCTAGATTCCTTTAGGATGTCCATACACCTCTGTGGTAAATTGAGGTGTCCAAACTCTGACCTCAGGAGCCATGCTGCCAGGTTAATTGAGTTGGGTTGCTGATGCACTGTTTGACCTTGGTGCTGGGACAGTAGATTGTACCAGGCTGGAAGTTTGATGGGCTCGCACACCGCCATCCTGCGTAGGTGTGGGAACCACGGTTGTCTTGCCCACATGGGAGCAACTAGGACGAGCGTCATCGACTCCCTGTTCATCTTGTTCACCACCTTCCTGATGAGGAGTTGGTGGAAAAGCGTACGCAAACATCCCTGACCAGTTCATCCACAGGGCGTTCCCCTGGGAGTCTGGTTGGGGGAACCTGGATGCAAATCCTGGGCATTGTCTGTTTTCGCTTGTGGCGAATAAGTCTATAGTGGGGAAACCCCACTGAGAGAAGTGATCTTCTACGACCTCTCTGTGAAGAACCCATTTGTGTTCCTCTGGGAGGGAGTCTCTGCTCAGAGCATCCGCTAGGGAATTGAGCTCCCCTGGAACATGTTGAGATGACAGGAAGATGTTCCGTCTGAGTGCCCATATCCAGATTTTCTGGGCAAGCTTGGACAGATTTGGCGAGCGAGTCCCTCCTTGCTTGTTCAGGTAGAACATGGCTGTAGTGCTGTCCGTCCGGATTTGCACTGACAGGTTTAGTAGGTGGGGCTCGAACGCCTGAAGCGCTCTGAATACTGCCAGAAGCTCTAGCAGGTTGATGTGGTTCTTGGCCACTGAGTGAGACCAGAGACCCTGAGCTGTGTGGTGGAGATGGTGAGCTCCCCACCCCGTCAGACATGCATCGGTAGTGACTACTGCCTGTACTTCGGGATCGTAAAAGGGTTTCCCCTGTGCGAGATTCTCTCTTGTCCACCAGTGAAGGCTTTGTACCAGTGTTGGCGAAACGACCACTAGATCGTCCCACTGACCATTTGCCTGAGACCACTGTTTCGCCAACCATTCTTGCATGGGACGCATGTGCATGCGCGCGTGGGGGACCAGGTAAATGCAGGACGCCATCATGCCCAGTAAACGCATTGCTTTGCGTACCGTTATTTGTTGACCGGACTGATAATGCGGAATTTGCAGTAGTATATTCCGAATTCTTTCTTCTGAAGGAAAGGTCAACCCCTCCTGGGTATCTAGGATTGCTCCTAGGAATTGTTTTGAGGTGCTTGGCACCAGGCTTGACTTCTTCTCGTTGATTGAGAAGCCTAATTCGTGGAGGAGGTCGATAGTCCTTTGAATGTTTGACCTGCAAATTCCTGGGGTTTCCCCCGTTATGAGCCAGTCGTCCAGATAAGGGTACACTGGGATTGCCTCCCTGCGTAGGTGTGTAGCCGCCACCGCCAGTACCTTGGTGAATACCCTTGGTGCAGAAGCTATCCCGAAGGGCAGTACCTTGAATTGGTAGTGCCGACTGTCCACCTTGAAGCGCAAGTACTTTCTGTGCGCTGGGAACATGGAAATATGAAAATAAGCATCTTTCATATCCAAGGTTGCCATGTAATCCCCCTTTTTAGGAGGGGGATTACCTCTTGTAGCGTGGTCATACGAAATTTTCGGGGCTTGACATACTTGTTGGCAGGCCGTAAATCCAATACTGGGCGCATTGTCAAGTCTTTCTTTGGCACAAGGAAGTAAGTTGAATAAATACCCTTGTTTACCTGGTGTCCCGGGACGAGTTCTATCGCGTCCTTTTGTAGAAGAATGGCGATCTCCTCGAGGAGAATCTTCTGATGTTCTAAGGAGTGTACTCTTTGTCGTGGAGGATGGTTCCGGGGACGCTGCAGTAGCTCTATACAATATCCCATGGATACTGTTGACAGCACCCATCTGTCTGATGTGATCCCTTCCCAAGCCTGGGTGAAGTTTGAAATGCGTCCCCCTACTGGGGTTGCGTGAGAAGGGACCCTGAACTGAGCGTCACTGCTTTGGTGGAGGCGTGCCGCCTCCCTTGCTGGGGCTGCCTCTGCCTTTACCACGACCTCTCCTATTACCTCTGCCGTAACCCTGGGTAGACTGTTGGTTGTTGTTCCACTGTGTACCCTGCCCCTGGGAATAGTTAGATCCTCTCTGGGAATTTTGGCCGCGTGGGCGACGAAAATTAATATTCCCTCTCTGGTTAGGGGGTTTATCGGTTAACTGACCAAGGGATATGAGTGTCTCGTATTCGTCCTTGGCATTTTTCAGTGCGTCTTCGACCGCCTTACCAAACAGATCGGCTTCCACTGGTTTGTCCAACAATGATGCCTGTGTTTCTGCCTTAAAACCAGACTGCCGTAACCACGCATGTCTCTTGATAACAATACCTTCTGCTATCAATCTGCCTGCGTTGTCCGCGGCGTCGAAGGTTGCTTTCAAAATGCAACCAGACATGGCTCTACCCTCTGCGGAAATCCGAGCTAATTGGCCCTTTAACGGTTCAGGAGCAGAGGCTATGAGAGCCGCGACTTCTTCCCACTGATGGCAGTTGTAACTGGCCAACAGGGTGGTGGAGTTAGCAATCCTTGCTTGATAGGCGGACGTTGAGGCTACCTTCCTGCCGAAACCGTATAGTTTTTTGCTCTCCTTGTCGGAAGGAGCTTCTGACGAAGACAAGGGTGTCCCAGCCCTCTTACGAGTGTTGGTGACAACTAAGGAGTCTAGCTTCAGATGTCCTCTTATATAGAGAGGGTCAGACTGAGCTGCCCTGAAAAGTTTTTCAACCCTGGGATTGACTGCTCTGGTGAGGTTTGGGTTCACCAGGGACGGATCTATTCTCCGCTGAATGGATTTAAGGATAGGGATGGTCTGGGCAACAGGCCTCCTTTCTCCCACTAACTCTTCTGCGAAGTCCCTTTCCTCCTGTACACCATGGGTGTCAATGTGGAAATGTTCTGCTGCGCGAGCGAGAACCTCATTTAGGAGGGGTTGGTTATCGACCGGGGAGTCGGTAACCGGGTCTTCGTTCTCTACCGGGGAATCTACTCTATGTTTCCGGGTCATCCTCTTCTTCCTCCTGGTCCTCATCATCCCCATAGTAGGCCGTCCCGGTTTGCTCTTCTATCAACCCAAAATCTTGGTCTTCACAAAAAGAAGCCTCTTCTTGATACCGCGAGTATGGTCTTGCGTAAGGTTGTACCTCGAAGGGTGCGGACCTCATTGGAGTTTCAAACCGGGCCTTCTTACTCGGGGGGATAGGATCAGTAGAGCCTGAGGGTGTGGCCCCTTGTGGATCATACGAGAGGAAATGTTCTGGATTTTTATCATAAAAATCAGCCAAAGAAGACATTCTTGACATGACCCTATCTATGTCTTCACTGGACCATTTTTTGGAACTGGGAATGACTCTCTCAGCAAGTCTATGGGATTTATCTTGAGTAGCTTTGCTGGTTGTGGACCTATCAGCAGACCTGGGCTTGTCTGTCTTTTTAGGGGGGGTGGAGTGTTTCACAGGTGTGGAAGAATGTACAGGTAGTTTCTTCTACTGTTTTCCCCCCTCCCCGTGCGTAGAAAAATGTTTTCCCTGTCCCTTAGTGGCTCCGGAGTTTTTCGACGCCTGGCGTCGAGGATCGGGAGAGGTGTCCCTGTCCTTCGTGCGTGGGGCCTCGCTGGCTTTAATTGCGGGCTCCGACTCCTGGAGCGCGGCCTGGGGGTGAAAGTCGTCTTCGTCTTCCGACGATCGAACTTCTGTTAGCCTAGGGAGCGAGGCACTCTTGGCAAGAGTGGATGATTGCCTGGAGTCATGCGGCGATCTTGATCGAGAGCGCCCAGAGGATACCGAATCGGACCGTTCTGTCTGTGCCTCTTTCCGAGAACTCGACGTCGTCGAGTCTCGGTTGGACTTAGTGTGTTTAGTGTGTGTAGTATGTGAAGCGCTTGTGTCGCCGGGGGTCTTCCCCATAGCCGCCCTGCCAGACGACCTTCCGAGGTCGGGGACCTGCGCTCGGCTGTCTTTCGACGCCGTGATGCCCTCGCCGTCCGAAAGTACGGCGTCGCTGCCATCGCTGAAGGCGCCCTCCGCTGCCATGGCCGCTTGCCTGGCGTGGTGGGCCCAACGCTTCGTCGAACGGTCCTTAGGTTTAAACCTACTACACGCTCTGCAGTTCGCTTCGGGGTGGTCCCTCGACAAGCAGAGATTGCACGTGGCGTGCCTGTCGACCCAAGGGTATTTGCGATTGCACTTGGGGCAGAATTGAAAAGGGGTACCCTCCATACGCATCTTGAGGCAGCGGGCTGTTAAGTGTAGGAAATGTATAAGGTGTACCTATATACCAAGAGTGTAGAGTATGTACCACCCCCCACTCTCCCTACTTGCAGGGCCGAGGCCAGCGGCCTACCAGGCCCGGGCCGGGGCCGAGGCCAGCGGCCTTCCGAGGCCCAAATCTGTCGTGCAGCAGCCGACGGTCGATTTCTTCTCCAGCCGGCGTCGAGTGTCGAAGTTCGACGTTGGGGTGGGAAAAGATGTCAATAGATTATTATTTTAAATTCTAGCAAAAGTATGGCTAAGGCCAGGGGACCCCGCAAAATGCTTCCGACCAGTATGGCGGAAAAAAACAATCTGAGGATCCTAGACGCGTGAGGGATCTTGGGTACAGTGGATGTCACACTAGGGATAGTATTACTGGCACGCCCTGTGTTGACGCCCATTTTCGAGTTTTGAAAAACAAACTGTAATACTCTGCAGCTTCCACTAGATGTCGGCCTATGCACAGCATGTGATCTAAGCAGATTCCACAAGCCTCAGAAATATGGGATACATTACTCACAGGGCATGGCCTGGTGCTCATGCAGTAAGGCTGTGTTTTGCTTGAGCTCCGGCCGAAGATCCATATATTGATCCTGATCGCTGTTTTTTGTTGAACAACGAACTCATTTACAGATCCTGCTTGGATAACAGAGTCAGCACGCAGTCTCCACGTTTCCCTGGATAAAAACTGGCATTTGATACCCTGGGAGTGCTTATACCGGGACCCAAAGAAAAGACTCAAAAATGGTGGCCGGTATGTCTCAGAGGTGGCAGGAGAACCAGAGAGCTTGATCATGCTGGCGAGACAAGCATAGCATAGCTACTGGTGGGGCTGTGACTTGAGCCTCCTGCTGGGCACTGCCGAACAGCCTTACTGTGTTGCCCGACTGCCAACCTGACAGCAATACCTACAGGGAACTGGGAGCCGATGCAACCGCGCCCTGCTGGTGCTCCGGACTATACAACCCTGCCTCCGGCCGCACTACAGTGATGCATCAAGCCGCCAAAATAAGCAGGCTGCAGCTGGCTTGTAGAGGGAGAAGGACTGTGGCTGGGTACCCCAATCACGCAGCAGCGGGAAGTATCGATGAGGTACCGGACACATGTTGGGAGCCGTATGCTCCCTTGTCAAATATTGTTGCACACAACACAAATATTGTCTCGGGAGGATAGCTCAGGGGCAACGAGCTCGCCAGAGAAACACAGGTTCAATCCCCGGGTCCACGCTTAGAAACCTCTGGTTATTAAGCGAGTTATAAATAAGCAATCATATCATATATCAACGGTGCCTTTTGCGCCTGCCCCTACGTCAATCACATCACTGAGAGACACTTGTTGCAGCAAGTACGGGCTGCTGCCCGTATTACAGCCGATACTGGATATTCCACAACAGCCGCACAGGACGGGGCTCTGCTGCCCGTGCACTCACTCTGGCTCTAAAACCATCAGACACTGTCCTTGAAACTATTTGTTTTCCGCCAATGTTCAGACACCAGATGAGCCTCAAGCATTACTGTATGCAGCGTGAGGCACACTGGGCTGCTGCTCATGTGGACCTCTGAGCGACCAACCCCACACCTATACTTGAGCACCATTTGATAGGCTGTGACTGCAACATTGTTTTTCGGTGCCCGGATACAACAGCTGAGATAGGCCAGATAGACTGGAGTATGCTCTAGACTCTAGCAGCTGGATTGGGTCCTGCATAGGAGAGACCTGAAGCTAGCACACGACTCAAACACTGCTGGAATAACCCACATTGAGCACTTTCATTATTACTACCTGAATATACGGTGACTACTGGTATACACCACGGGCTATGTCTTCTACCAAGAACAAGCACAAGGGCTCCATTATGGATTCTTTTGTTAACCTGGGGAAGTTTCCGGTGCCGGAACCAGCTATAGGAGCGGCACAAGGTGGAGCCCATACACCCCAACCTGGCCCACAAGAAGATCAAGTGCTTGCGGCTATAGCTGCCTTACAGTCCTCCCTGGAACACAGAATTGAGGAGGTGAAGGTGGATCACTCGCCGAACGGGTGATGACAGAATCACTGTTTAAAAAGACAGCCCCGACCATCAAGGACCTGGTCACTCGGATGAAGTCACTGGAATCCAGAAACAACATCCAGGAACAGAGAGCTGAGGACGCAGAGGGCAGCTCTTGCCGGAACAATGTCATGGTACTGGAGATCCCAGAGGGTATTGAAGGTAGAAACCCAACGACCTACATCGAAAATGTGTTCGTACAGGAATTGGGCTCTAGGAAACTGTCACAGGGATTCGCTATCGCTGTTGAGTGGGCCCATCGGTCTCTACAAAAGAGACATCCTCGCTCAGTAAGTGCTAAGATATTACATTTTAGGGATAGGGTACTGTTCCTACAATTCTCAAGAGAGGGAGGGAAGATACAGAGAGAAAACTCCAACATCGCCATCTACCAAGACTACACCCCTCTAAGAAGAGCAACAGAGAAACAGATTTGTTCCAGTTAAAGCGAGGCTCTGGCATAAAGGGCTCAAATACATGTTTATATATCCAGCCAGACTGAAAGTGCTGTACGGCGGAAAGTCGCATTTCTTTGAAAGTCCAGAGGCTGTGTCCATGTGGATGGAACAGAATATAGAGGCTCAGGATAATGCTTCGGGCAAGGATGGGGGGCCTCCGCCCTGCTAGAGACAGACACCAACAAACACTAAATCTCGTCATTACCCGATGACTAATGGAAGAGATAGACGGTCTACAAGACTATGTTGCCGTGGACTACGCCTGCTTGATCAATAACTACAACAAAGCAATCACAAGACATGCAATACGTGAAATAATAGAAACTTTGAGAGTGGATCTGTGATGGTTTTTGCTACTCACTACAGAAATTGTCGCTACCTGTTGGGAGAAGGAAACATCGTCCACTGGGTGATGACCGGACTACCCCGATCCATATGGATCGTTGACACAACCCTGTTGTCGACCTATTGAACTGGTGCCTGAGAATATCACTACATTTGTCGGGCACTAGTTTGGCCTGACGGGACAGTCCTGTTGGACACTGTTTGTGCCCCATGTTTAGGGGCTTGTTTTTTTGTTTAATATACTGTGATGGTGCAATGATGCTGGCTTTGTCCTTTATAATTCACATGGAGACGTGGGCCAGGACAGGTCCTTTATTATGACATAAATCGAATGTTACTACATGTGTTGACTATGGAAGCAAAGCAGTCACGTGTGTGCTGCTGCATGCGAAGACATGCTTACATCGCCCTATATCATGGCCACATAATGACAACACTAATAGGTCATGACGCAAATTAAACTTCCGACATGGAACGTGAGGAGTCTTGGTACTTCTATTCGCAGAAACAGGGTGAAATCATATCCCCATCGCAAAATGATATCTATTGCTCTCCTCCAGGAAGCCTACTTGACAGCTGAGAAACGAGAAGTAGTGATAAATAGTTGGGGTGGGACTGTTTATGGGCCCCCATACTTAAGTTTGCCAGAAGGGTGCTTATATGGATCGCAAACCCTTTTCCATTTCGAATATTTAACTTAGACAAAGATGTGGGGGGCTGATGCATAATTCTGCGGGGCTACCTCGGCAGTAAAGAATTATCTATTGTGAACTTATTTCCCCAATCACACGATACCTTCATACATTCAGGTGTTGTGCACCCATATTGCCCTACAGCAGGACACTTTTTATATGGGAGGGTATTTTAATCGTGTACGAGACATGGTATTGGATAGATCTACACGTCCACGAGTGTCCAGTCCCCGTCAACTGAAGCATTGAATACAGCGATTGCTGACTTAGACCTAGTACATGTCTGGAGGGCACTTCACCCTGGGGTCAGGGAATATACCTTTTACTCATCGCAACATAAATTATACACCAGGATAGATGTGTTTGTTGGATCCAGCCAACTAACTGAATTTGTTAGCGCTGAATACATGGGTCACACAACATCTGATCACTCCCCATTGATGGTTTCATGGGACTATGTGACACCTCGAGCCCCCATCCCAGCATGGCGCATGCCCACAGATGCGTTATTGGACTCTGCCTTTAGAGAACAACTCTGTCATACCGAGTTCTTTTCTAGAAGATAACATTTATAGTGTGAGTAGCTGGGGAACCATTTGGAAAACTTTGAAGATTATAACCAGGGGTAAGATCATTACTGGAGCTAGGGGCATTCATAAAAAGCTGAGAGGAATTGGAGATCCTGGAAGCCAAAGGGAACGAACTTGAGAGGCTGCACTCTGGTGCGTTATCCTTTGAGGGAGAATTTAGGGAGATTAGATCCAAATGTCGAACTGCATGGAAGAAATTGTCAAGGTTTGACTACACCACCCGAACGACCGAACACACTGAAGGAGACAAGTCCGGGAAATTATTAGCTTGGCTATGTAGACGGGAACACCCTAAACTATTGATTGCACTACTATGACGAATGCGGGGCCACGTGGAGATCACAGACAGCAATCAATGAGATATTTGCTAATTACTATGCCAAACTGTATGGTCACAATACACAAATATCCTCTGAAGAAATTGCTGAGGTCTTTGCAACAATCGGTCTTCTGAAGCTCACCATCAACCAAAGGGAACATTTAGACAAGGCTTTTAGAATATAGGAGCTGGGCGAAGCAATAACTTCTCTTACTTCAGGTAAGACGCCAGGAAGCGATGGTCTACTGGCGGAACTGTATAAAACTTAACAATCCACCCTGGCTCCAACGCTCTTAAAAGTCTTTGAAGAAGCTTTTGATACTGGTATACTCCCGAGCACTATGTGGGAAACATTGGTGGTCCCCATTCTCAAACCTGGGAAGCCTGCTGAAATATGTGACTCATATCGCCCTCTGGCTATGTTAAATTATGATGTAAATCTGCTTACTTCCATGTTGGCCGCACGCCCTCGTCGGTGCATTGCAACTCTGATACACTCGGACCAGAGTGGATGTGTGCCTGGCCATAACACCACTCGGAATTTGCGCAGACTGCAACATATCATTGACCAGACCAATACCTGTACCGAACAATATGTGGTGGCATCGCTAGATGCTGTCAAAGTTTTGACTCAGTGTACTGGTAGTGGATAGACCCAGCACTACAGAGCTTTGGGTTTGGTGCAAATTTCACTTGCTGGGTTAAATTTTTATACAGCTCTTCCACAGCCAGACTAGGATCTGGCCGGCAGATATTGGGAAAGTGGACCACTCAGAGGGGGACGTGACAAGGATGCCCTCTTTCGGCAATGCTTTATATATTGGCCTTGGAACCAATGCCTGCATATATTTGAAACAAAGAAAAGTGGACCTCAGCAGGTGAGATTGAAGACTCTAATACAAGCAACTACACTATGCTTAATATCACAAAATATATTTATTTAAGCTTCACTTAAGAGCATTTGTCATATTTATCCGACATCTGCACATCAATTCCACCATTCACACAACTATTCATTCATACCCTCATAAATGTACATCTTCACACTCTATGGGTTGGTTAAGAACCCTGACAAACTCACATACTACACCAATTCTTAACACCTATGTCAATACTCAGTAGGTGTCCAAAACACAAATCAAATAGCATTCTGCTTATTTGATGACATCGACATATGTTTCGGTCGACTGTAGGTGGCTCCCAATTTAGCCTCAGTAGTTGGCGACCTTCAGGATGGGGGTAGGTAGAGCCTAGCCCCAGCGTGTCATCCGGTGGGGGATGTCGTCCAGCATATATCTACAAACAAACACAGTATACCATCGTATGGCGACTCCAATCTCTAATTTAATAAACACAATTTACTGGTGTGTATACGTTAATAAATTCATATACATGCTGGCACTCACCACCAATACACACATTTTTGGGGTAGTGTCAGGGTGGGATTGGATCCTCAACCCTCAGACATCAGTTACAGAGGCCTGAAAAAAAGAAGAAGACGTGGCACAGAATGAGACCCATTTCCCATATTTTACCACATGGTTTATTAAATGTGTCAACTAGTTCCCTTACCTAATCTTGCATTCAAGAAGGGCCCGCAGGTCACAGCACATCTGTTAATCCCTGCACCCAATCCAGAGTTAGTGGGCTGTACAACATGGTTGCTAATCTGGAAAGGGGACAAAGTTGCGAGTTACATGCCGTCACTTCATCTTAAATCCCTATTGTCACAAAATGTGGCTTGTTTACTCACCAACTTGCGTGTCAGTTAGTTGAATTCCTGATGTTGGTTAATAATGCACTGGTAGTGTCATTATAGGATAATCACCCAGAGTGTCTGCAGCATTCCGTCTGAAAAGAGAATGCCAGCCCCATTTAGTCATAGTTTTATGAACTTTGTGGCGCAGGTGCCTTTACCGATCAGAGCAGTAAATAACACTGACATTTGACAGGACCCCAATATTCATGTCTGTGTTTTATGCATTTTTCATGTTCGTGTTTTATGAACTTTTAAAGGCGCCTTTACAGGTCAGAGCAATAAATGCTGACATTTGACAGTAACCTGATATCCAAGTCCGTGTAATGGCCATACAGTGATAGTGGCCAGACGAACTCAAACGTGCCCCTGGCTGTTATAACTGTTGCCACATGCCAAAGCACACAAGTAAGTGTGTATGTCACTTGCCGCAATATGCATATAAAATGGCAAATGCAGCCCGTAGTAATGACCAGATTTGTTTTTGCAGAGTTAGTTTTATGAGCTTTTAAAGACGCGAGCGCCTTTATGGCCGTGTGCTGGCCGTGCAATGATGGTGGCCATAAGCACTCAGACGAGCCCGTCTGATAAAAAGAACACTAATAAGTGTGCATCTCAATGGCCGCAATGCGCACATACAATAGCGAATGCAGCCCGTAGCAATAACCAGATTTGTAAAATAAAACACGCGTCCATTAGTTGTAGACAAGTGCATACTGACCATGAGCGTGTTCTCGTGTCCAGCGGTGCAGTAATATAATCAACCACTGCCCAGAAAGGTCAGCCGGCTCGTGTACCCCTTCGTGCACATTAAAGGATTCCAAGTACTTATTTCTCTGCAGACCATGCGGCTGGGCATCTCTCCACCCAAACTCTCCGGGGGCTGCACAATGAACGCCCGCAAGGAAGTGAGCGTGGCTTCCTGCATCAAGATACGCAGAAGCATGAAAGGAGGACTGCCCAATGTGCCTTCTGGGAGATGTAGTCCCTAAAGGTTGCAAAGGGCATTTACTGAATAATTACGTGCGCTTTTTGCCGGATCTAACAGTTTTTTTGCATGGCCCTGCCTGGAATGGAGGGATGTAAACACGATGTTACAACCCATGGAGAAAATTCCTTAAAATGTTTTTAACAATTGAACAATTGAATGGAATCCCCGAGTCTCCGCATGTCACTGGCGGGTGTAGCATGAGCAATGCTCTCACTTTGTGCATGACTGAGGATCATGAGTAGCCCTAAGTAAATGACATATATAGTTCTCCCAGAGAAAAACTCATAGGGGACTATATGCAAAGACATACAGTATAGGCTCAAACTAATGAGATTCTTAATAGAGGGTCGGATGCTACCTGTCCCCGTAATGCACTGGGGGTGCCCCCCTCAAAGGAGGATATATAGCAATGCAGCGACTGTCAATATACAGGGTACACACTCAAGTCATATGGTTGGTATGGTCAAGTGGACACACAGTGGGGTTCCTATATTGGCATGTAATGAGGTACTCAACGTGTCTAGCCTTTAACCAATTTATTCCATTCAATTGAAATATTGAGACCATTCTTTACGGTATCCAAAGAATGGATTCATCTTTGTTCCACCCGATGTAGCATTGTCGACATGTCACCTCCTCGGGTTGGCATTTTTATGGTCTGTAGGACAAACCATCTTATGTCTTTGTCAGTGTGCCCCATTTTTTCAAAATGTTCAACTAACGGTTTATCTCGTACCTTATTTCTGATACACAAGCGGTGTTCTGAAATCCTACCTGTCTCGTGGTTTTTCCCCACGTATAGTAAGTTGCATGGGCATGAGATAATGTAGATGGACTTTTTATAGTGTCCTGTGATCGCTGTTAAACCCCAGTGATTCCTTACTGTGGGGTCTAATTCAGTTTCTGTATATGTATGAACCAGCTTCTGTCGTAAGTTCATGTTAGCTAGAGTGCCTGCATGTTTCACTAAGTGCCCATTTTTGTTGATGCTTTTCTTGAGTCCATTGCTGATAGGGGAGAAAGTTGATACACAGATCAATATGTCATTCTTCGCCGTCTCTTTATGAGCAAGGCAAATCTCACGATGGGTATTGAATGCATGTTTATAGTGTTGTTTAACCAATTGTTTTGGGTACCCCCTGTCAATCAATCTGTCCTGTAGTTTGATTGAATGATCAACAAACTCTGCTCTATCGGTACAGTTCCTTGTGAGGCGGAGGAACTGCCCGTAGGGTAAATTCGATTTCAATCCGGCCGGATGAAACCTGAGAAATGTAATAGGCAGTTTTTATCCATTGGTTTTCAGTACATTGTCGAGTCCAGATGTTCACCTTTTTCAAAATCAGTAAATCCAAGAAACTCACTTGGGTCAAGTTCCATTCCATAGTGAAACTTATATGTGGATCGCATGTGTTAACCCATTCAAAGAAAACTAGAAGTGACGACACCAGACCCCTCCATATGAAAAACACGTCGTCAATGAAGTGTTGCCATATCATCAGATTGTTTCCAAAAGTTGGTTGTTTGAAAGTGTTCTCAGGGCCCAAGATGTATTCATTCTCAAAATTTGCCATGTATAGGTTGGCCACGTCCGGTGCGAACGTAACCCCCATACTTACACCTCTAAGTTATTTATGCATGTTTTTCTTAAAGAGGAAAAAGTTTTCACACATGGTCAAACGTGCGCACTCTAGTATAAACCCTGTGGGGGGGGGGGGTTAAGGGTCTCTCACGTGTCTGCAGTATCGTTCTCAATACCTCTAAGCATTGCATTTGAGGAATTGACGTATAAAGTGATTCAACGTCCATGGTGACCAAAATGTCACCAGGCTTGATGATGATGTTATTAATGGTATGTATCAGATCTGTAGTGTCTTACATGTATGCAGGCATGTGTTCTACAAATGGTTTCAGAAAGAACTTGGTGTATATATGGACAATGGTTCCAATAAGGACTCTATAGCCGAGAATATAGGTCTCTCTGGAGGATGTTCCACATTTTTGTGCATTTACGGGAGTATATAGAATGCACCTTTTCTGGGGTGAGTTTTACACAGAAATGTGTGTTCTTCCTTGCTAATCCACTCTTCCTCCAGGGCATATTTCATTAAGATGGAGACTTCCTCTTGTAGAGTCTTGGTGGGATCTTGTTCTAATCTTCTGTACAATCTTTCCTCGCCTGGTAATCTCAGGCATTCCCCATTGTATTTTTCCATGTCCATTAATACAATGCTGCCTCCTTTGTCTGTGTGCTTGATGGTTAATTTAGGGTTTTCACATAGTTTCTTCAAAGCTTCTCATTCCTCTCTTTTCAGATTATCTTGATGGTAATTTTTCTTTTTTATAGCATCTTGAACTTGCTTCTTCACAATGTTTTCAAATGCCATAATTTCAGGAGGACAAACGTGTGGTGGGGGTGTGAAGTGCGGTTTTGCTTTGAGGCCTGTTAAGTTTTTCACCTCGTCTTGGTCGTTGCGATTTTCCTTATTCCCTGTTGATACACTCGGTAGAAACACCTCAAAATAGTGTTTCAAACTGATCTTAAAATCGATGAAATTCAATTTCATAGGAGAAAGGGTCTGCTTTGGATACCGGTACAAACGAAAGGCCTTTTGACAATAAATCAAGCTCAGCGGTAGTCAGGAGTACCTGGTGGCGGGAATCAACATCGGGGGCTTTACACACCTTGTCTCCCTACACGCAGACAACGTGCCACTAGATTTCTGTCAACCGCAGCATAACCTGCCTATAATACTAGAGGCGTTAGATGACTTTGCCAGGTTATCAGGAATCTTCTTCAATAAACAAAAGTCATGCCTTTTCACCCTGGCAGGACTACGTGGAGTATACATGGTTTCATTACAAGAATTGGGCTTGAAATGGCAACCGCACTTTAGAAATTTGGGCATACAAATTGCACATTTCCCTGAGGAAACACACGAGCTAAACACATGGAAGGCAGTGGAGGGTGTCAAGAAATCAATGACATTCTGGTCTCGACTGCTTCTCACCCTCATGGGCAGGGTTGCTATTACCAAAATGATTATTCTTCCCACACTCTTCTATAGCTTCACTAATGTCCTTTTCTATATAGAAACTGCCTTCTTCTGAGAACTGGAAGGCATATTTCGAGATTTTCTGTGGGGGCTAAAAAAGCACAGATTGGCGATTACCGCTTTGTCTCTCCCATACGAGGAGTGAGGGGTCCAACTTCCGTGCCTGCAATATTATTACATGGCTGCCCAGTTAAGCTTTGTTACGAAATGGCTATCAGATGAACTCATGTCTGAACATGAGCTGCTCAACACGCTGACGAGCCCTGACTGACAGAGAGGCCTTATGGTCCCTGGAAAGCTGGAACGAAACCCAACCATTGACATTACGTGTGGGTAGACAGATCTGGTCCACAACACTTAAGATAGTCCGACTCCAACACCCTTACTCTCCCAATATTCCAATCCTGGCGGGTACATGTAACAAGTTAGATGAACTAAAGGCTGTTCGGTGCTGGGAACAGGTCGATGGAACTACTTGAGGTGACATGTATGTGAGTGGAACATTCAGAGAATTGGCAGATCGCATGCACTGGAGGGACTACCAGGTGGGCAGTTCCTGAGGTACATGAGAATAGCAAGGGCTGCCTGGTGCAATTGGTGCGAGTGGCCTGCAGAGACACAGCCAAAAGCTTTTTTGACACCAATGTATGAACTAGAGGATGGTTAGAGACCTGTGTTCAGGTTGACTAAGTGTCTACTAGATAGTGCTGGCATTAACTTACTAAACTGAAGACGCACTGGGAGGCTGATTTGGGTTTAGAAATTACTGATAAGTAGTCAACACTGGTGTTGGGCTTTGTTAAAAATATATCACGCAATGCCAGTTTCAGGCTCATACAGGTGAATGTGCTTCAACGCACGTACATTACCTCTTTTAGAGTGGCCACATTTAAAAAAGATGCACCTTCTAACTGCCCCTGGTGTGGTCAAGATGACGCTCATTTAATGCATATGTTCTGGGAGTGTGTGGTGATGCACCATTTTTGGTCCCAAGTCAGAAAGGTCTGTGAGGGGGTTGGAATTAGAAGATACAAATGGAACCCACTCGAATGCTTACTGAGTGTGTATCCCAGATTGAATAAGCACAAACATGCCAGCAAATTCATGGACCTAGCATGCATGCTGGCTAAGAGATGTAGAACAATGACAAGGAAATCACACAAAGGCCCACAGTTTGATGTATTGTATAGGGAATTTACACGTTGTGTGATGCAGAGGCTACTGCATGGAGTGGGACGATAAGAGACGCATGGCGGAGATGTAGCACTTCACTTTGAAGTTCGGAAAGCACTTGTCAATTCTGTCTCTTACCCTTCAGATGATGAACCACTGAATTCTTCCCCCAGACATTGCCCGATTTACGTTTGGAATCCTAATTATACACAGGATGTATATTTTAGGCCCGACCCCTCCCATCGAAAGGTCAAACGTGAACTGTTACCCTGACTCAAACTGGATATGCTGCGACATAGAACAGACTATCATCATATAATCTAAATAAACCAGCACTGGGTATCTGTTTGTATTGTTTTGTTCAGTATATTGGTTGAATCACATGAAGATGGATGAGTACTCGATAATGTGTAATGTACCTGTAAAATTCACCAATAAACATTTTTTAAATAAATGGGATACATTACTCACCGTAATCGTATTTCTGATGCTTCTTATCTGCTTAGATTCACATGCTCTGCATAGTCCCACATCTAGTGGTAGTCGCAGAGTATTACTTGATTTGTTTTCGAAACTCAAAAAAGGATGAGACTGGGCACGTTAGTAATACTAACCCCAGTGTGACGTATACTGTACCCATGGTCCTTCACGCGTTGAGGTCCCTCAGACTGTTTCTGACATGAGGTTGCATGAAGTGTAGCATGAGTATAGATGTGATAAAGCAGAAAACGGCGATAGAGCAGAAATAAATCTACGCCCCTTCGACTCCAGAATGGGAGGAAGGGTGGGCGCATGTGAATCTAAGCAGCTACAAGCATCAGAAGAACAAGTTACTCTCTTACCTGGTAACGTTCTTTCGATATGATGGTCCGACGACGTATTCCATATCTATGACAGTAATCATCACAGCTGTGCCGCTTCAGAAAATCTATTGTCGTCTGCGTCCTGCGTCAATACGCCGTCCTCGAGGGCCTCCGTCGAGCCGACGTCACCGGATGTTATAAGTAGGACCTCCTTACCCACCAGGCGGTAACATTCAGAAATTGCCAAGATAATCCATCGAGACAAAGTCTGCTTAGCATAACCAATAAAGAGCTGATCATCCACTCTGACCCAGGACATGCGTTAAATGTAGAAACTTAAAGCTCTCCTAGGATCTAACCTATGGAGCCTCTTCTCGTCCTTACCAGGATGCAGAGAAGGATAAAATACCGGAAGAACAACCTTCTGGCTCAAATGAAATTCCGACACCACCTTCGGAAGAAAGGAAGGACAAACTCGAAGGACAACCCTGTCCTTATGAAACACAGTGAAGGGTGGCTTAATTGAAAGTGCCTGTAACTAACTCACTCTGCGAGCAGAAGTGACCGCAACTAAAAATATAGTTTTATGGGTTAACAATCACAAAGAACAAGAATGCAAAGGCCCAAACGGAGCACCCATCAGAAACTTGAGAACAAGGTTCAAATCCCAACCGGGCACCTGGAAAGGTGACGGAGGGAACACATTAGTGAGCCCTTTCAGAAACTGAGAAATTAAATGAATTTTAAAATAAGAACACTCCTCAGACGAGCGCTTAAATATGGACAGCGCCGCTAGGTAACCTTTAATGGTACCCACTTGCAAGCCCCTGTGGGCTAAAGAAAGCAAAAAAGACAGAACTACAGGAATGTCACATGAAAAAGGATCCACATTCTTTCTCCAACGGCAACGGTACAGGGACATTGTTGCTGGCTGAAAGCAACACCTCCATCACGTCTTCAGGGAGGTCCCAATCCTTATACCTCAACCTTTCAGAAGCCAAGCGTGAAGGTTGAGGTATCTGACCTCTGGATGGAGAACCTGACCCCCCTCCCGTGAGAGCAGATCGTCTCGGTAGGGAAGACAACGTGGAGGGCAGATGGACAAGTCGAGAAGGTCCGGGTACCACGCCCTCCTGGCCCAAGCAAGAGCAATGAGGATCATCCGGGAACCGAACCTCCATAACCTCCGCAGCACTTGCGGGATGACGGGGACTGGAGGAAACGCGTACAGCAGTGGGAATGACCACTCCACCACAAACACGTCTCCTAAGGCTCCTCTTGGAAGAAATTCCCGCGAGCAGAACCTTTTGCACTTCCGGTTGACACTGGAGGCGAAGAGATCCACTTGAGGCGTCCCCCAAAGGGCGAAGATCTCCAGGAGAATCTCCTGAGCCAACTCCCACTCGTGAGAGATCGCGCTCTGCCTGCTCAGAGCGTCCGCCGTCTCGTTTTCATCTCCGGCCAGATGAACTGCCGAGATCGAAATTTCCTGCTGGAGCTGCATCGCCTCCCTGCACAGAGGAAGTTACCCTGTCCCCCCCCTTTTTGTTGAGGTAGTGCATGGCCACTGTGTTGTCTGTCAGGACCAGGGCATTCTTTCCTCGCACAGTCAGCAGAAAAGCCTTCAGGGCAAGCCTGACGACCCGCAGCTCCAACAGATTGATATGGAGTCTGGACTCCGAAGGAGACCAACGACCGCCGACTGTCAGCTCGTTGGCATGAGCTCCCCATCCTGTGAGGGATGCGTCCGTCACGATCGTCACCTCCGGCCAGGGCAGCCAAAATGGAGCCCCCCTCATCACCCCACTGAACGGATTCACACATGGCGTCCTTGCCATCCTGCACGATAGCCAGGAAACCATCCCGTTCCTCCACTTCGGGAATATGATCAGCCGCTAGGGAAATACAGTTCCACAGAGTGTGCGTGAAACGAGACTTGGCACAAACAGGAGTTGGCAGCATGAAGCGCCATACTCCCAAAAGAAAATACCTTTTTCGCCCAGCCGTCAAAACGTTTGTCGTCCCCATCAAGAGAGATGGTAAGGTACGACGCCTGCTTTGCGGGCGGCCGTAGCCACCTGCACCATCAAACTCTCCGGAGTAGGGTGCATAATCAAGTAGCAGGGGTAGCCACTGGCTGGGCGATATTTCTTCGGCAAGGACTTGCTCACTGCCGGGAGACACTCCGGAGAAGTCCAAGCCGCAGCCACCCTTCTCTGCAAGGCCATAAGGCCATTTGGAATGGCAGCACCGGGTCAGTTGGAGGACCTTGGTCCAAGATATCAGTCAGGTCATCCTGCTGAAAATTCCTAGGGGGGGGGGGGGGGGGGCAGACCATCCCAGGTATTCAGTGACCCTCGACATGAGGCGCCGATATGAAGATTCAGCATGCGTGCCAGGCTCTGGCCTACCAAACTCCACCCCCGGAGAGCTGTCAAGACCACTGGCGTTGTGCAGTGACTGACGCAGGTCCTCAAGTTGACTGTGACCAGAAACAATGTCATCAGGAACCAATGCAGGAACCTCACCTTCCTCAGACCCCCTCATCCACCTCAGAAATATAATCCAGAGGCTGGAAAGAGGGTACAGAAAAAGGCACAAAGACATGTTTAGCCTTAGCCATTGCCTTTCTGGGGGGTGTCACCGTGCCACGGGTTACCTCCGACAAAGGTGCCTCAAAAGGCATCGAGGGCGTCGACGGAATGGGCATCGACGTCGAGCGCGGCGCTGACAGCTTCGACGGCGTCGACACAGGCCTCGAGGGCAGAGCCCCGAGCGTGTCTCTCAACAGCCTGGGTGTCGATGACGTTGACGACTTCTTCGGAGGCGGTGCCTCGAGAGAGTCCGTCGACGACCTCGGCGAAGACTTCAGAGTCTCGTGGTCTCGATGGCGCCGAGGACCGGGACCTGGAACGGGCGTCATGGTGCATGCTCCGAAACCCCTGGAGCTGTTGGGCCCACCCCAGTCCCCGTCACTCAGAAGGACTTGTCAGGCCCCAAGGAAGTGCCCCAGAGCCTCATGGACTCAGTCCTGGCGCCGTTGGCGCCAGGCTCATGTAATGGGCTGAACTTATGGAACTACTTAATCTGCCTAGTGAGGCTGAGCCTTCTGTATATCCAGGGTGTGGCAGAGGGACGACTTTACCTGGTACTACTTGCAAGGCTATTTAAGCCACACCCTGCAGGCAGAACATGCTTTGCGTTATTCTGCACTCCTGCAGAGTAACGCTCACTGTGTCTGCTCTGTCCTCAAGTTTCTACAGCCACGCCCGTCTGGGATTTCCATCCATCGGTGCCTGGAAGAAGAAAAGGAGAAGAACAGGTGTTACTACAGCGGCAAAGACCTTACCTGCAATTCCGTCCATCGGCCTCGTCTCCAGCTTGTCTTCCGACCGCCGCCCCTGTTGGAAAGGACTTCTGCGCAGGCATCCAATACTCACCCAGGATTCTGCATTCCTCCGGGTTACTTTGGAGAGGTTCTTCCATTCTTAATCTTGGGGCCGCGTTGCGCCTGCAAAAAGGGAACAGAAAACAGCAGGTTAGTCGCGCACAATACAAAAACAAACTGTTGTTCAGCCATCCAGCGCCATTCATCCGTGATCATACTCACCTGGAGACAACCAGTTCAGCATCCTAGGAGAGTTAATACTTCTTCTAACCTTCCGTACAAGACCGCATCTGCAAGGAAGACAAAACACGTTCAAACCTTGGAACAATAAGACTTTGAGCATCTATACGAAGCTGTCATTGGGATAGAGACTTACCTGATTAATCCAAGCATTCCCGAAACACAGCAACAGACACTCAGGAACAGTGAAGTAACTGTGCCCAGAGAAAGACTGAGCCTACTGCACCCCTGCTGAAGGTCAAGCAGGATGGAGAGCCTACCTCACCAAACTCAAAGGTGAGCAGGAGAGGAGTCGGGCATCGGGAGGTTGCAGGAAGTGGGACCAACCCAACACACTCATTAGCTAACATCTTGTTTCAACATTGCAGGCTAACGCCTCCTGGGGAGATAACAGGGGAGAGGACACCATCATACCATCAAAACTACACCAGTACAGATATCCGTCATACAACTACGTGCTACGCCCCCATGGAGACCAGGTGAGCGTGACACGGGCATGCCTAGTGCGACCCTCCTTGTCCGACCGGGACCTCAAATGGCACCCGGTGGTCGCGCCGACTGCTCGAGCCCAAAGGCGGACGAGCAGTGTCTCTAGCGTGGCCCTGACCGGCGTCCTCAGACGGTGCGGCCGGACCGGAGCCCTGCGATTGAAAAATCGCCAACATCTCCCTTCGGAACGAATCCCATTCCTCAGGAGTGGAATGCTTGTTGGGACAAGCTATCTGCCGATGAGCGGAGTCCTCGGAAGAGGACGGGGAAGGCGACCTGTGACGCCGCTCCCTGGAGTGCTTCGAAGAGGTAGAGGAATGGCGGGACCGACTCCTAGACCGAGAACCACCAGACTCACGACGACTATGCGGAGAGTCGCCCCTCGAATCGTCCGTCGAAAGACAAGTGGAACGCGACTTCCGGGGCTTGGCCACCTTACCGACCGACAGCTTCTTCTTATGCTCCCGCAAGGCCTTCGAAGTGAGCGATTGGCAGTCGACACAGTCGTCCGTATCATGGTCTTCCCCGAGGCACCAGAGGCAAGCGTTGTGCGTATCCGTCAGGGACATCTTGGAACCGCCTACCCGACACTTCTTAAACCCAGACCGCGGGGTGGAAGAAGGCGAAGACATCATATTCGATAGCAGTGAAGCAACAGGTTCGAAGAACTGAAAGAACAGGATTCAGTGTAATCGAGGCGCGCTGTGATCTCCGAAGCAAACACATTTGCAGAAAAAACGGAACTGAGGCTACGGGCGTTCTGCATCCTACTTATAACATCCGGTGACGTCGGCTCGATGGAGGCCCTCGAGGACAGCGTATCGACATCTTCGACGCAGGAAGATTTTCCGAAGCAGCACAGCTGTGGCGATTACGGTCATAGATATTGAATACGTCGGAAGACCCAATTCTCTCAAAATACGATTACGGTGAGTAAAGTATCCCTTCTGAGGCTTGTGGATCTGCTTAGATCACATGCTCTGCATAGATCAGCACCAGTATCTGGAGAAGGAGGTGGGATGTGAGACGGTACAACAGTAAATAGATGTTTAGCACCGCTTGTCCCACCTGTGAATCTGCTTTAGAGTCAGTATCCATGCAATAATGCTGTGTGAAGGTATGAATGGAACTCCATGTAGCTACTTTGCAAACGGCGTCTAGGGTGATGTTTGTAATGAAGGCCAAGGTCGCTCCTGTACCTCTGGTAGAGGGAGCCCTGGGTGTGAAAGGTACAGCTCTTTTGGATAGGGAATAGCAGAGTTGTATGCATTTGACTAACCATGGCGTTTTTAGAGATATGATCGCCTTCTCTACCGGGTGCTATGAAAACAAAAAGCTGGTCTGTTTTCCTTAAGGGTTTAGTTTTGTTCACATAGTACAAGACTGCCCTGCGTACATCTAGTGTATGGAGGCTCCTTTCATCTCAGTTGGATGGATTCTGAAAGAAATTAGGAAGTTAGATAGCTTGATTAATATGGATCTTTGAAATTAATTTAGCTGAAAAACTAGGGTGTGTACTAAGGGCCATCCTTGTGGATGACGAAGAAAGGGTCTTGTACAGAAAACCTGTAGCTCACCGACTCATCTTAGAGGTGATGGCTACCAAGAATGCAGTTTTGTAGGTCAAGTGTTTTAGGCTGGCCTTGTGCATAGGTTCAAATGGCGGACCCATGAGTCTGGAGAACATGACATTAAGATCCCAACCTGGTGGAGAGTAAGAAATGGGAGGTGCAAGGAAACCATGGTATCGACAGTAAGACGGCAGACAAGTGATCACAGTTCAAGGGTGTTTATTGAAATTCAATTTGGGTAGGAAAAACACCTATTCCAATCCTAAACCTAAAGATGGTAGCAAGCTATGCCCATAAAACAATACACAGTCCTAGAAGTGTCTTGTAAAAATTTTACAAAAAAATTAAAAAAGGGCCTATGCTAATAAACCGATTGCCAAGCCTTACTTCTAAACACAAATGGTGTGGGAAATAATGCTATACAAAAAAAAGTGTTAAAGAAATGATATGTCAGGATAGTTAAGCTGTTCGCTTCCCTTCACCACGTTTTCAGCATGCAACAAGGCGGTACACTCTAGCTTAGCACCTAAAATAGCTTTTCTAGCACGAGGATGCAGTTCAAAATCTCTGTATCAAGGCCTTCTGTGCCAAAGACTCTGCCATTCAAAGTCTCTTACTTCAGAGGGCCTCAAGCGACAAACATTCAAAGTTCCTTTCTCCTCAGGATTCTCATAGGCACAACTTCTCTGGTGATTCACTATTCACCCTGGGTCCCCCTCTGCCGGGCTCAGACCAATTGATCTCGTTTTCCCAAACTTTCTTTACTGTATCAGAAATCGAAGAGGTTTCCTTTGTCTCTACCCGAAAAGAAAGCACTGAAGGAATATTTGGCAGTCAATCTTCAAAATGGATTGATCAGAGAATCGACTTCTTAATGTGGGGCATAACTTTTTTTTAATCTCCAGGAAGGGTTCTACAGAACTAAGACCCTGTATTGACTTCAGGGGTTTAAACAGTCTGACCATCCGAGACAGATATCGCATGCCATTAATGAAGGATATTATTGAAGCGGTTCATGGAGCTTGGGTATTCACCAAGCTGGATCTTAGAGGGGCTTACCATCTCCTTCGCATCCGAGAGGGAGATTAATGGAAGACAGCCTTTAGAACACCTCTAGGTCATTTTGAATACAGAGTCATGGCCTTCAGATTAGCGAATGCACCCACCCAGTTCCAAAGATTCATGGACAAGATCTTTGCAGACTTACTGTTCACATCAGTAGTGATCTATTTAGATGACATTCTGATCTTCACCCACACATTGGAAGAACACTGACAACATGTCAGAGAGGTTTTACAGAGGTTACAAACAAACCACCTCCTGGCTAAGCCAGAGAAATGGGTCTTTGAAGCTGACACAGTGCCATATTTAGGGTTTATCCTCACATCTGGCCAACTACAATCCAGACAGGATTAAGTCTATTACACATTGGCCAACTCCCAGTTCTGTCAAGGATGTGCAAAGGTTTTTAGGTCGTTCTAATTTCGAAAGGAAGTTTATACCTATATTTTCAGATATTGTACTGCCCATTACTTCTTTGCTCAAGAAGGGAGTCAAGTTCTGTTGGAACCAAAGAGCAGACCAAGCTTTCAATTACTTAAAAGAATCTTTTGTGTCAGCACCCATACTTCGACAACCAGACCAAAGCCTCCAGTTTATAGTGGAGAGACGCTTCAGAAGGAGCTATTGGGGCAGCCTTGTTACAGAAGAAGGAAGACAAACTCGAACATCCAATAGCTTTATTTTCACATACATTAAATCCCAGCAAGAACAATTACTCAGTATAGGAGAAAGAACTACTGGCGATTAGACAAGCATGCAAAGAATGGAGACATTGGCTCCAAGAGGCAGAGCATCCTTTTCTGGTCCGTACTGATCATAGGAATCTTCGGGTTCTACAACAAATGGCATGCAGAAATTCCAGACATGCCAGAAGGACATATTTCTTCTCTCAATTTGATTTTGAGTTCACCTAATTGCCAGGCAAAGAAAATCAGTTGGCTGATGCCTTATCCAGCAGCTTAGGAGATGAATCCGGCAAATACCTAGGAACAGAAAGGGTCCTAGCAGGTAAGAAGTTTATTAGAGTAAGTAACCTTTCCCTACAAAAAGAACAAGACACACTGAAGAAACAACCATCCCAATTGATTCCCAGACTCAACAGAAGGGAAGACCTTCTGTTCAAGGAAGATCAGCTCTACCTAACTACCAAAGAGCTTCAGACACAAGCAATGTCCTGGTGTCATGACCTCCCCACGGTAGGACACAAGGGTCAGGCATCTACACTGGAGCCAATAGCTTGTTATTTTTGGTGGCCCACTATGAATACAGATGTCAAAGGATATTTATCTGCTTGTCCTACCTTTGCAAAGAATAAGTATTCCACTGCGAGACCTCTGGGGCTGTCACAACAAGAACCTCTACCAACAGGGTCATGGCAACATGTTTCGATGGACTTCATTGTAGAGCTTCCATCTTTGCAAGGATATACAGCAATAATGGTAACAGTTGATACCTTTAGCAAATTGGCACATTTTTCTCCATTGAAGGGCACACCAACAGCCTCACTAACTGCAGAAGCATTTTTGAAAGACATAGTACGACTCCATGGTTTACCGCAGACTACCGTGTCAGATAGAGGAACACAGTTTACCTCAAAGTTTTGGACCAACCTATGTAATCAACTACAAATTCAACGGGCCCTTGCATCTGGTTTTCATCCAGAAAGCAATGGGCAGACAGAGCGCCTAAATGCTACCCTGGAGCAATAGATCAGATGCTTCAGTAATCTAGAACAAAACAATTAGCACAGACTATTGCCTATGGCAGAATGTTCCTATAACAACACTCACACTGCCACTGGAATGAGCCCTTTCAGCTGTACGTATGAATACACACCCAGACATATTCCCCTATCTGGTTCTTTAACCTCTAAGGTGCCCAAAGATGATCATCTTTTAGACACACTCCGACAAATCCATAAGCAGGCCCAACAATCTACAAGTAAGTCGTCAAGACTATAAGGGATAGGCCGATAAGAAGAGAAGATCCAACCCATCTTGGGAGATCGGAACCAGAGTCTGGTTATCAACCAAATTCTTACCGTGGTGGGTTATTCAGGTCCATTCAAGATAAAGGCAAGGATCAATCCAGTGGCCTATAGACTGTCACTACCAGGCAGTCTCAAGAGGATCCATCCTGTATTTCATTCATCACTAAAGTGTTATACTCCTGATCAGTACTCTCGAAAACTCAAGAAGGTGGCAAGTCATTCAAAGGATAACAATGAAGAATATGCGTTAGCTGAGCTCAAGATATAAGAACCGGGTCCTACAATACTTGGTGAAATGGAAAGGATATCCCATGGAAGAATGTTCTTGGGAACCTACCAGAAATATATCAGCACCCAGGCTCATAAAACAGTTCCACAGACTGAGACCTGGTAAACCGGGAGGAAGACTTCTGAGAAGGGGTCATACTGTCATGATCCAGCCCTGGAAAGTCAGGGATCACTGGATGGTACATTAGCCGTCACTGCCTGTCCCGTTACTAGGAGTAAAGGTCTAGTCTTTTTCAAGATGGCGGATTAGCTCCTAAATCCACACACCTGTGTTTTTGGCTCAGAGCGTTGCAACTCGCATTCTGTGTTGCGGTTACGCTTCATGGCCGAAGTTTATTCGGTCCTGTCCTCTTGCCTACTACAGTTTTCTTCCACCCTCGCACCAGGGGTGCAATTCTGTTTTCATCTTTCTCTCAGAGCTTTTCTGCCGTGGCTCCCACTTTGCTTACCCTTCCGTCCGGCTTACACGTGGATTGTACTTACCCTCTCTGGGACTATCTGGTTTGATTCTGTTTCCGTCTTGTTTTCAGCTTCACCGCCGAGACGTACACACTTCACGCAGTGTGCACCTTAATTATCTACCAGTTCGTCTGGAACTTGCATGTATAGGTGTCCTTACACATGAATACAAACTCAGCCTGATGCTTTGATAAGAAAATTCAAACAAGGAGTTTTGTGGAGGGGGTACTGTTGCGCAACAAGATGGCCGCCTAAGAGTGGAGCTCCTCTCCGGCGTATTATCCTGTTACAAATATATCCTTTATCTGCCTTCCTCTATGCTACTAGACCAGTGGCATTGATCATAGTAGCTGTCCTGCAACCACCGGAAAAAACAATGGGTGAAATCGGACCCGGAGTGCCCAGATATGAGCGACGACACGAGCAGGAGGGCCCATGCTGCTCTGCGGTTCCGGAGTAAACGACACGTGTGCCGCGGCTCCAGGTGGTGCGTGGGCCATGCAGTGGGAAGACCCGGCTCTGAGGGCTGTGCAGACGGCGGACGTAGATACCCTTGACCGGGACAACCTCGCGTGCTGTCAGGAGGAGGACGGCATACGCGCAACGAGGACGGGGATCCTCTCTGGTAGGAGAAGCGCTGCCTGTCCCCTGAACGTATCCTCAGCTGCATGCACCCAACTCTCCCCTATTCATCCGCCGCTGGGGGCGACCTTCGGTCCTCGCGCTGCCCTATGTGACGCTGACGGCGTTGAACCCCACTGTTGGCGGCGGGCTCCATCTTGCATCCGGCGGTACCTGGGGTAAATTAAAAAAGAAAACGAAGGAAAAAGAAGGAAAAGGCAGCATCCCTGACTTCATTCCGTTGGGCCGGCTGCGAACGAAATCACGCAAGCCACCAGCGCCGGTGCACGTGGTACAAGCGGCCGCTGAGCACGGTCACCCGCAGGCTGATGAGCGAAGCAGGCACCACTGTATAAACACTGTGTGCGATCCCACCGGATACTTGAGCAGGGGGCCACTGAAAGAGGTCTCCGTTGTTAAAAAGGCTTTCTACACCATACCAACACTCACCTCGCATGTGGGGCCTGTCTTGGTCCTAGGGCCTTTCTGGATTAAACAATCTCAACGCAAGTTGGGGCAGAGACCCTATCAACCCACCTGAGGGATCCGCACCAAGACAAGTGGTCCCAGCTGATCATCACTGGCGCAGGGACAGAACGGTCTCAACTGTTGGTGGCCCTCTGTATTAGCTGTCCTGGAATCCTCCTCATATCTGTATACGGCTTGGGCAGAGGGCAGCACACCCCCAAGCCTAAGTGACCCAGCTGGAGATCTTTCACTCCCTCCGGCATAATCCGTACAAACATATGACCATGTGAGGGGGCACAGTCCATTCCTGAGAGGGGAATCGGTGGTACTGGCGGAAAACACACCCAATGCTGGACAACACTACGAGACACGCATCCCACGGCGCACTCTACTCTATCGCCCAAATAACCCTACACTCCCTGTCGCAATACTAAGAAACGGGAGAACTACAAGATTTGGAATACTGCAATAACACAGATACGTGGGAGGGCACAGTCCATTCCGGAGAACACTGGTGGGACAGACGGAATGCACGATTAATGCTGACCAAATCATAAAGGCAAGTAACCTCTGGTACACCCACTTTGCTGCCCAAATCGACTCATTCGCTGAGTGGTGAGACAGATCAGCCAATAGAACTAGAAACCTACACTTGTTGCGGCCGAAATCGCTCGATCAGCGGGACGGCGTGGGCGCAGTCTTACTCAAAGACCGAGGTGGACCGTGTCTCTGCGTTCACTCACGTTCCTCACAACAATCGATATAATCAAGTGGATACCCGTGTGATGCCTGGAAAAAACGTGGTTAAAAGCAGGAAGACAGGGCCCTTGGATTCCTTCACAAATTCGCAAGCATCCCCAGAGGGCTCAGGCCCAGCGACAGCTTCTGACCTCCTCCCTCCCCCACTCCCCCCAGTCCCCCCAACTACAGAAGACTCCAAGTTCGACCATCTTCTAACAACAGTCCAAAACGGGTTCCTGGCAATAAATGTCAAATTAGACGATATTGTCTCCACAATAGGTTCCCTCAAAGCCAGGGTAGATAAGGAAAGCGCCAGAATCACGGATGCCGAAAACAGAATAAGTGCAAACGAAGATTCGACCCATCAAAACACTCATTACATCACTATCTTGAAAAGCGGAATGAACAAGTTCCGCGATAAGTGTGATGATTTGGAATCGAGGTCGAGAAGGAACAATATACGCATTGTCGGCTTATCAGAATCCTTTTGCAAAGGCCCAATGGAAACCCAAATTGAAACCCTCTTGAGGACCCTCCTCGGTCCTGACTCTTTCTCCCCTCAATTCTTGGTCGAACGGGCATATCGCACACTTGCCCCACCACCCAAACCAGGTGCCCCCCACCGCACGATCGTTGTAAAGCTACTGAATTACAGAGATAGGGACGCTGTTTTGAGACTGGCAAGAGAAAAGGGCCCTTTGAGACACGGCAATGACAATATACATATATACCCAGACTTCTCTGCGGGAGTCCAAACCCAAAGATGTTCCTATGAATCCATCAAATGTCAGCTGCAAGTAAGACAGGTTCCATATGCTCTATTGTTTCCAGCAAAGCTATGCATACAACACGGCGGACGTGCGCACTTCTTTGACTCACCGGCAGCTGCATTGGCCTATGTTGAATCCGCCATCCCTCTTCCACCTGGAAGAAACAAACTCGATCAAAATCTTCTACAGCAGCCGGTATAAATCTCGTCCTGGCATACTCATCGACCACAGCACTTAATCTCCTCCTTTCTCCAGCTAGACGCACATTTTTTGTGGCACCACAGAGAGGCTTTTTTCTTTAATTTTTTAATTTTTTTTATTTTTTATTATTCACCAATCATTAAAGAAAGCCGGATGAGATGCGCTCGGCTACGAGAGCGGTGTTGCAGCACTCGTCCCCCTCCACGAGTGAAACCGCAGGGTTTTAAATGGGGTTCATCATCAAGTTGGGCCAGATGGTGTAGGTGGGGGTGGGAACTGGGAACTTGGGTCTGTTTCGTTGGCCAGATATATGGTCGTTCACGCTGAAAGCCCCAGTTGGGCCATTTGAGACGCAGTTAACTGTTGTGTTTAATGTTAAAAATGCAATCACAGAGTCATGTGCTGATCCCCCCATGGCGACACCCTCCCCTCCCAAGATTGACTGTAACTTGTTAAAATGGCACAGAGGGCACAAAGCTCCAGCGGGTTGACACTTAAATTGTTAACCTGGAATATCCGAGGTCTGAACAGAGCAAAATCCAGCAAAGTGGGGGCATACATTAATAGGCATCGTCCGCACATAGTAAAGCTTCAGGAGACCCATGAATTGCGGGGGACTAATGAAAATGTCTTCAAACAATGGGGTAATACCAGGTATTATACTGAATACTCTTCACAGAACAGAGGTGTCCTTACGTTGATACATCCCTCATTCGGGTTTGCCCCCGAAAAAAGTAAAATTGACCCCTTGGGTAGATACGTAGTGGTATGGGGCACAGCGGAAGGTGAAAAATTGGTACTGGTCAACTCCTATGGTCCAAACACGGATGATCCTGAATTTTATGCTCATCTCCTCAACGGAATCGGCACAACAACTGATGCATGGGTGCTGTGGGGTGGGGATTTAACACTGTCCTAGATGTACTATTAGACAGGTCCTCCAGTAGACAAAGGACATTCACCAGATCCGCCAACACTATACATCAAGCCCTGCAGGACATGGCTCTGACCGATGCCTGGAGAGGGATGCACCCCACAGACCGTCAATACACTTTCTACTCATCAGCCCATGACTCTGAATCCAGGATAGACTACTGGTTCATATCCTCTCCCCTACTGAGCTCTGTAGTGAGCTGTGAAATACTCCCCCATACACTCTGACCACTTCCCGGTTACACTTGAGATATCACTCCAGAACATTAAACGACCAACTCAGCGCTGGAGAAGTCCCCCGAATATCCTGAAGGAGCCGAAGGTTGTTGAATCACTGCAAGTCGAGATGGAGGAATTCTTTCAGTTGAACACGGGGTCGGTGGGCGAGTGGGCCACAGTATGGGAAACATTTAAAGTCTGGGTGAGAGGTAGTCTAATGTCTAAAATTACTGGCCTCCAGAAAAGTGTCAGATCCAACTTGGACAAGACCAAAACACATCTGAAAACACTTGAAAACGATTACAGTGTAACCCAACTAAAACACATTGGCCGATATTAATGCACACCTTCAAAGATTCAATGAGCTAGCAATCCAAGAACTACAATACATGTCCGTTCCAACTAGAGCCCGTAGATACAGTGAAGGAAATAAGAGCGGGAAACCACCTGGCACGTATATTACGAAATAAATGCAACCATGCCCCCATCACTAGCATCATGGCAGACAAAGGCGAACCCGTACACACAGAGGAAGAAATCAATGCCGAATTTGCTAAAAATTACACCAGCCTATACGCAAACCATGACACACGAACTCAGGAAAACATTGTAACATATTTGAATGAGATAAATCTCCCTAGACTTACACTGGAGGACAATCTTGCCCTTGAACAAGAAATAACCAAGGAAGAAATCGCTGAGGCGATCAAGTCGCTGGCAGCTGGAAAAACCCCAGGCCCAGATGGCCTAAGCTCCAACCTCTACAAAATATACGCTGCAATACTATCCCCTATATTAACACACGTATGGGAGGAAGCCTTGAGCACTGGCTCGCTCCCAGGGTCAATAACAGATGCAGTCTTAACAGTCCTACTGAAGTCTAGACGCCCAGCCCATGAAAACGCGTCCTATCGCCCACTGTCCCTTATAAATACAGACGCCAAGATATACGCAAAAGTAGTCTCAAACAGACTACTCCCTAAAATGACCACTCTAATACACCCTGACCAATGTGGCTTAATTCCAACGACGTCCACCGCCCTAAATCTGCGTAGACTGTTCAGTGTTATGGCCAGATCAAACCAGACACACAGGTAGTGGCCATTTCGTTGGACGCTGAGAAGGCGTTTGATTCCGTCTCATGGAGATACATGTTTGAGGTCCTCAAAAAATGTGGCTTTGGCCCATACTTTACACATTGCGTCAGGCTTCTCTACACCTCTCCCAAAGCTAGGGCACCCTCTCTACCCACCTTACTTTACACCGAGGCACCAGACAGGGTCGTCCCTTCTCCCCCATCCTTTTTGCACTCACTATCGAACCAATGGCGGCTGCAAGTAGAAGAGAACAAGAAATGAGGGGCATAAAGTTGGCCGGTATCTATGAATCTATTTCACTGTACGCGGACGATGCACTATTGTATATACGCAAGCCTGAGAACAACCTAGAGCTCATATTGGCAGTGATACAGGACTTCACCTTACATTCTGGATACAAAATCAACACTGGCAAATCTGAAATGTTCCCATTGACACAGGCCACCACCTGTCCCTCACACACGCATGGTCTGAGATGGGCAACCGATCACATCAGATATCTGGGGATCCTGGTATCTAGGGACAAACAGTCACTATATATAGATAACTACGAATCCACATTGCAGAAAATCCAAACTAAACTCCAAGTTTAGACTAGATTGCCCGTATCACTTGATGGTCAGATAGCAGTACTCACAATGGTAATCCTTCCCTTAGCTCCTATACATCTTTAATAATGTCCCAATATGGCCAGGCAAGACTTTTTTTTTTTTTTTTTTTTTTTAAAACCTTCGGTCCTTGGCAACCACCTTCATATGGAATGAGGGTGCCAACAGGTTCAAATGGGAAAAACTGGTGGAACCCTACGACATGGGGGGCGTCGCTGCACCCCACAATAGAAGCACCACACGTCCCCATAGAATGGCACTTAGTCCGCCCAACGGACTTACGATCTATAATCTTTGTGAAATCTTACTAAGACGAATGCAAATATGACCCCTCATCTTGCACAATTGCAGCATGGGCCGCAATCAGCAGGAGACTCCACATCGAAACCCCCTACGACTCCCAAGCTCAATTATGGAATTTCCCGGGTATCGCACCCACGTACGACACCGGTATACAGAAAGCTTGGATTCCGAACTATGCCATCACAATTAAGGCCATGTACCCAAACAGTAGCTTTGTTACCCCTGAAGATTTTGCAGACACAGTGGGGCGGGGCCAGCTCGTCATTTTAACAAGATCACTGCATGAAGGCAGCGTTCAAGAAACGCTGGCCATCATACCCATCTGAACGGCCCGAACACCCCTGTTACCAGGCACTTCATGCACAATCTGGCATAGGCGTCTCCACACTATATAACATAGTCCAAACACACACAAAATCATCCAACAACATAAAGGCCTCCTGGGAAGAAGACATGGGTATAACAATAGAGGAAGGAACGTGGACCAGATATTTTCTCCTTATAAAGAAAATCTCCCTCAATGCAGGGCTTAGACTCATACAATTTAAAATACTTAATAAGCTTCACTATACCCCAGTCAAAATGGCTAAATTTAAGGAGTCCACAAATACAAACTGTCCCAAATGCAATAACCCTCAAGCAGACTCACACCACATGTATTGGGCTTGCCCTAAAAGAACTGGATTCTGGAAGGAAGTAGGAAGCATTTTGGAAGATATTACACAAATCCCTGCACAACTCAACCCCCAAAAATATATGTTCGGCGACATAGGAAAACTCCCAGAAAAAACCAGGAGACTGTTCAATATTACATGTGTAGTGGCTAAGAAATGTATCTTGCAGAAATGGAAAAGCAGCCACGCCCCTCGCGCAGAACAGTTCCTTACAGCATTGACATAGGTACACGAATGTGAACATACATACATACTTAGGACTAGTCCCCTCACCATGTAGACCTAAAGACATTTGGTCAGCATTCAGAACTTACCTTCTGACCACCTCACCAAGCTCTGGAGAGTCAGATACGGACTGAACTATTTGCTGTGACTCTTGCAAGAAACGCCTAATGCGTTAAAAATAAGCCCTATCATCAGAAAATGCAATGTTGTTTTATATATTGAATTGAGTGGGAGAAAACTTTGTTTATGCTATGTGCATCCTGTATTACTGGGTAGTTGAAGCGTATGTAATGTGAATTGCATCCAAAAATAAAGTTTAAAAAAATAAAAAAACAAGGAGTTTTGCAACCACACCCGTTCCAGTCACATCACCAGGTGTCATGATCCCAGTAAAGGCGCACAGTTCCCATTCAGGCATACCAGGGAAGCAAGGAACTTCACCTCAGTCATTGGGTCAACAGTGGCTACAGGCCTGGCACAAATGGCATTTGTCTCATTCTTACCATTGCACCCATAGGCTCACATAGCACTTACATTGGTTTTCATTCACTCAACATGGCCGCCGCCAAGTCCATTGTTAGCTTACAGCACATACTATACCTATTGCAGAGGGAGCTTCCTTCAGCCCCGCCTCTGCTGGAGCACTCGGTTCGCGCCTTCTCCGCTGACAGCGGATAACGCTACTGGCGATCTCCTGACAGAACCTGTCAATGAAAACAAAGTTCAGAGACATTAGTTTCAACAGAAATCCAACAGAATTCCATTGTTTTTGAAAAGACTTACTGAACCATTTCTGCTGCATTTCTTCAGTCAGCTGTTTATTTCGTAGTCCCCGCATCTTCTGTCAGAAGTTCCTTCACAGCCGCAGCATCTTCTTTGCAGCAGTCTTCGTTCGCGGTCCGAAAACCTGCAAACAAAAAGGTATTTTCATTAATGAATGAACTTCTAGAAATAAGAAAGAAGTAGTTTTACATACATTGCTTACCTGAATTTCCAGCACGTTTTCTTCGCTTTGTTATTACCGCGCTCGTCTCTGAAGGCTACAATTACTCAGTTAAGATGAATTTACATTTGTTAAACGCTTCTTCAAAACGAGTACAGTCGCAGCCATCCCGCAGCCAATAACCTTTTCTGAGAACCAAGGACCAGCGAGTTAAAAGGGAAAATATTAGAAAGATATCTCCAACGTAGGGACTGCTCAGAATCTAATGAACTATAATAATTTTTTCATCAAATAAGTACCCAAGATAACTCTAGAAAAGCAACGACATTATTCTGACAAGAATCATTTGAACACCGCAGCCTTTCAAGTTAAAAGCTTTCATACCAACGTGCCCCTGTAGAATACAGGATAGAGAGCAGTGAGAAGGGAGGGTTTATCAAAAGGCACACTGCTATACAATTTATTCCCAGCAAAATAGAAATTACAGTAGCTCTATTGTTATTGTCGTTTTCACAGAAAAAGAATCCAAAAAGTACCCAATAACAGATCCTCTGGCTGAGAAGGCATTATGCTCCCGCTGAGTCCCAGGTAAGCTTTACACCAGGGTTTTTCGGCACCTGCTTTTCCCTGGCCTGGGGCGATTCCCTGGGGTCCCCGATGCCGAGCAAATTGCTAAATTGGCAAAGTGGCCTCCAGGGGAGCCCGATCCTACAACAAACACAAATCCAAAAAGGAGACTTGGAGAGAAAGTAGAAGGGACATCTCATCAGAGGAATCTGAGGAGGATCAAGCCAGGACATCAGTTGAGGAGTGGACTAGCGAGGGTGATGTTGAGTCAGTAAATAACCCTACTGAAGTACAATTGGAAGCAAGTTTATCAGGTTCTGAGACCAAGCCTTCCAGCCTCCTAGCTTCCCTTCTTCCTTCAGCATCCACAGCTCGCTCAGAGTTTGCCTGGGTGTCTGACCTTTTATAATCTTTGAAAGTGTTGATTGATGCCGGGTGGGAGTAATTGTCCCTCCCTGCCTGACTCTGCCTGACCTCATTATCGGGACAACATGGAGATTGCCCACAGGAATCCATTGCTCATTGATTCCTATTGGTAATCCCCATGACTCCCATCTGCCTCTTCTTCGTCCCCGTAGTTGGACTTCTAGAATGGAAGGTGGGATTGTGGGAGTTGTAGGTTTTCCTGGAGATCATGATAAAAACCATGTAGGTTATCATCAGAATGAAAGGGGTAAATGTATTGTGATGGGTGAATGGATGTTCTATTGGGTTCTATTTTCCCTCTTAGTTTTCTCCTTTTTCTTACAGAAAGGTACTGGGGTATGATGGGACTCTGCAAACAACATCCCATGACAACTGAGGGGATGTCGGGTAGGGATGTATCAGTACAGGAGGAATGTCATGTCTAGCCCGAGGGCGTGTCTCCCATAGACCACAAGGACCCCTCTGCCCAGGAGATCCTCCCTCGCTCTTCCGCCCCCAGGGTTGGGATCCAAGAGCGATGGCCCTCCCTTGGCCACTTGAACAAAGGACCCCGGGAATAGCCTGGGAGAAATGCCTCCGGTTTCTCACAGAGGGTATAGCCGCTTTACCCCTTCCAGGAAGGCCTTAATTACAGGAACTTTCCATCAGGACACCTTGCTTTGTGAAGTGGTGTAAGCAGACAGAGCTGCCATGTGTACCTTGATGGAGTTAAATACTAGTAGGTAAAGCATCTCATGCAGAATGTTGGCTGGAGAACATTTAATTGGATTTATGGATTGTGACCTGTACTAGATCACAAAGCTTTTCCACTTGTTGAAGTAACAGTATTTGGTGTTGGGTTTCTGCACCCCTTTTAGGGTATCCATACACTGTTGTGGAAGATTCAAATGACCGAACGCTAGGACTTCAGGTGCCAGGCTGCCAAGTTCATAGATTGAGGCTGAGGATAGAGATGTCCCATTGTGTTGTGATAGCATGTTGTAGGGGCACGGGCGCTTGATCGGGTTGCACATTGCCAGTTTGAGCAGATGTGGAAATCAAGGTTGGCTCGCCCACATAGGAGCAACCAGGAATAGAGGGACTTGTTCCTGGTGCATCTTGAGCACTATCCTACTCAGGAGTGGTGTCGGAGGAAAAGCATAAGTAAAGTTCCCTGATCAGTTCATCCACAGGGCGTTCTCATGGGACCCTAGTTGGGGAAACCTGCATGAAAAGTCTGGGCATTGCACGTTTATGCTTGTGGCGAAAAAGTCTAATAGGGGAGGAACCTATTGGGAGAAGATTCCATCTAGAATATCTGTTGAGTTGCCATTCGTGTTCTTCTGGTAGAAGTCATCTCCTTACAGTATCTGCCAGAGCATTGAGTTCCCCTAGAACGTGTTGAGAGGTTAGGAACATGTTCTGCTCGAGTGCGCACCTCCATATTTTTGGGGAATAGCCTGGACAGACTTCGAGAGTGTGTTCCTCCCTGATTGTTTATGTAGAATATGGCAGTGGTGCTGCCTGTGAGAACTTGCACTGTCTGACTTGTAAGATGTTGCTGAAAAGCTTCTAGAGCCTTGAGAACTGCCAGAGGTTCTAGGAAATTGATGCATTTTTGGCCTGTGGTGCATGCCCACTGGCCTTGGGCTGTGTGGTGGTTGAAGTGAGCAACCCCGATCTGGCGAGTGAGGCGTCTGTAGTTAGGATTGCTTGTGTTGGTGGAATATGAAAGGGTTTTCCTTTTAGCAGGTTGTCCCTTGATCACCAGCGAAGAGCCTTTACCACAGTTAGCGAAAACAACCACTAGATCGTCCGACTGACTGCTCATCTGAGACCATTGTTCTAACCACTCCTGGATTGGGCGCACGCACGCATGTGGAACCAAATGTATGCATGAGACCATCAACCCGAGCAAGCGCACTGCTCTGCGTACAGTTATCTGGCTGCCGGCTTTGTAATGAGGTACTTGAAACAGCATGTTTTGTACCCTCTCGTTTGACCGGGAAACCCAGATACTCCTCAGTCTTTAAGACGGCTCCCAGAAATAGATTTATTTAGCTAGGAACGAGAATGGACTCTCTCGTTGATGGAGAATCCCGACTGGAAAAGAAGGTGGATGGTTCTTTGCGTGTTGTCTTGGCAAACGAGGAGACTCCCCAGTTATTAGCCAGTTGTCTAGATAAGGGTACACAGGGATTGACTCTCTGCGGAGGTGTACTGCCACTGTAAGCACCTTCGTGAATACTCTTGGGGCTGAGGTGATGCCGAAGGGGAGCACCTTAAACTGGTAGTGTACTCCCTCTATTTGGAATCACAGATATTTTCGGTGTGCTGGGAACATTGAAATATGAAATTATGCATCTTTCATATCCAATGTTGCCATGTAATCCCCCACCTTTTAGGAGGGGGATTATCTCTTAGAGCGTGGTCATGCAAAACATTAGAGGTATGACTTAAGTGTTCACTGGGAGCAGATCTAGTACTGGACGCATGGAAAGGTCTTTCTTTGGCACAAGGAAGTACGTTAAATAAATACCCTTATTTACCGGATTTGCTGGGACAATCTCTATGGCTTCCTTTCCCAGCAGGCCTTCTACTTCCTCCAGTAGTACGCACCGCTCTTCTGCCGTCATTCTTCTGTGTCTTGGCAGGTGGTTGGGGGGTATTTTCAAAAGGTTCTATGCAATACCCACTCGTTGGGGTGGACAATACTCACTTGTCTGACGTGATCCCCCTCCCATGCGTGGGCCAAATGCAAGATGTGACCTCCTACTGGAGTGGCATGGGAGGGGACTTGGAGCAGTGCGTCATTGCTTGGGAGGGGTGGAGCACCTGTCTGGGGATGTTCTGCCTCTTCCTCTGGATCTTTATGGCCTCTTTGAAAATAAGAATAGGAAGACTGTCCCTGTGAGGAGCCCCATGACAAAGACCGGCTGCCTTGATGGTACCCGGAAGAGCGTTGCATGCCCTGGCCCCAAAACCTCCTTGAGTTAAGGGAACCCTGTTGGACAAAGGGTTTGTTGGTCAATTGGCAGAGGGACTTCAGAGTATCATACTCTTCCTTTGCACTTTTGAGGGCATCTTCGACTGCCTTGCCAAAGAGAGCATTAGGTTCCACTGGCATGTTAAGCAGGGTAGCGTGTGTTGCCAATTTAAACCCAGACGGTCTAAGCCAGGCATGGCTTTTAATAAGTGTGCCCTCTGCAATGACACACCATGCATTGTCTGCAGAGAAGTTATTTTTAAGAATGCAATTATATAACTGCTTGCCTTCCGAGATGGTGGTTAGTAGCTGAGACCTTAAGGGTTCTGGAACCGCCCTCAACTTGGTGTTCCAACTCACCCCACTTACGACAGCTATAACTAGCGAGGGTGGGTCGTGTTATTAGCAATGATTATTATTGCCTGATAGGCCATTCATGACGCAAGCTTTGTACCGAAGGTGTAGATCTTTTTGCTCTCTTTATCCAAAAGGGCTTCAGCTGATGCCAGAGGAGTGCCAGCTCTTTTTCTAGTAGTGGTGATGACAAGGGAGTCCGGTTTAAACTGACCCCTAATATGTAGGGGTTTGTAGGTGCTGGCTTGAATAATTTTTCAATGCAAGGGTTAACCACCATTGTGAGGTTTGGCGTACGTCTCTGGATGGACTGTAGAAGGAGGATGAACTGAGTGGCGAACTTCTTGTCACCAAAAAGGTGCTCCACAAAGTCCATGTCCACCTGGGTCTCCTGGGTCTCAATACTGAAGTGTTGGGCAGCCTTTAGCATCAGCTCGTCATATTGTGGCCGATTATCTACTGGAGAATCTGCCACAGGCTGATTTTGGTGGATGACATACATGTCGTCATCATAGTACTGGTCTTGCCTGTATTGATCTCCCTGGTCTCCGAGCTAGCTGGGGTCCTGACACCCTGAGGGACCGATAACATACATGTCCTAAGAGGGGTCTTGATAAAGGGAGGCCGGCGGGCCATGGATGCGAGGAGTCAAGATGTGGCTTTTTTGGCAAGGGGTTGGTGTTTTGCAGCCCCAGTCTGAGATTAGTCCCCAAGACACCCAAGTTCTTCAGGATGCCTGTCCATGAAATCTACATAGCAGAACATCCTCTTCATTATTCGATTGAAATGTTCAGAGGTTCACTCAGTGTTGGTGGGAAAAACTGAGGGGGTAGATGTGTGTTGAGAGGGTGTCTGGTCTGTGTGCTGCATAGCCCCTGTGAGTATCTGCAGGGGAGGGGAAACCAGCATCCTGAGAGACAGTGGGCTGGAGTGGCAAAGGCGTCGAGGATTTAGCTAATTTCGGCAGCTTTGTCTTTAAAAGGTTAACAGGGACAGGTTTCTTTTTAAGTTCTTTCATTTTTGGCATAGGCTTAGGGGACGCTCAGGTGCCTTTCGCTGCATACTTTTCAGTGCGCATAAAGTAGGCCTTTTTATGTGCTGTTACAGAGCAGAAGGCCTGCTTAGTGGACTCGGGGGCCCGCACATGGGGTTCTGACGAACCTCGGCCGTCTTCAGCATCAATAAAGATGCCAAAACTGCCCTCAGTGGATGCCTCAGTCACGTCGATGTTAGTACCAAATTCAGATCACAACCCGGGACAATGAACTGGACCAGTGGGAAAATATTTGTCAGACCGTTGAGGAAGCGATTTGCAATAGATATTTTAAAATAAGAGCCTTGTTCTGGCATGTTTTTAAAGATGGATAATGACGCCAGGTAACCTTTGATAGTAGCTGCCACCTGCACCCCATTGTGGGCCAGGTGCAGCAAAAAGAAAACACTGCAGGTGTATTGCAAGTGAAAGGATCAATAGCTTAAGCTCAACAACAACTGCAAAACTTGTTGCAACGGCAGAGGTACAGTGCTTTTGTTTCTGGTCCTTGGTCGAAAGCAACCCATCCTCATGTCTTCCGGGAGGTCCCAATCTTTGCATCTCAACATCTCAGAAACCAGGCTTGAAGGTTCAGAGTTCTAACTCCTGGGTGAAGACACCCTCCCTTTCATGAGAGCAGGTCCACTCTCTTGAGAAGACAGAATGGAGGGCAGATGGACATGTCTAGAGGTTCCGGGAGCCACTTTCCTCTGGTCTAATCATGATCATGGACGTCCTCAACATTCCGATGACATGAGGAATGACACGGACTGGTGGAAACACGTACTGGAGTGGAAAAGCCCAGTC
This sequence comes from Ambystoma mexicanum, assembly GCF_040938575.1. Lineage (NCBI taxonomy): Eukaryota > Metazoa > Chordata > Amphibia > Caudata > Ambystomatidae > Ambystoma > Ambystoma mexicanum. The sequence continues at coordinate 19,454,638 of NC_090922.1, read as the reverse complement.
CACCACAAACGCATCCCCTTGAGCGCCTCTCGAAGAAAATTCCCTGGAACAGAACTGGTCACATTTCTTGTTGATACAGACATGAACAGATCCACTTGAGGGCGAAGATGTCTTGAAGAACTTCCTGAGCCACCTACTACTTGTGAGAGAAGGTTCTCTGGCTGCTCAGAGTGTCGGCCGTTGTGCTCTCTTCTCCGGCTAGGTGAACAGCAGATAGAGAAATTCAGTTTTTGTAGCACCCAAAACCAGAGCTGCATTGCCTCTCTTCACAGTGGTAGTGACCTTACACCTCGTCTCTAGTGGAGGTAATGCATGTCCACTGCGGTGGACGGCAAAAAGTCCATTAGCGCCAGCCTGATTGCCCTCAGCTCTAAAAAGTTGAGGTGTAGTCTGGATTCCGAAAAAGACCAAAGACCGCTGATCGGAAAAATATCACTCATGTGAGCTCCCCATCCTGTGAGGGAAGAATCTGGGAAGACCGTCCTCTCCGGCCAGGGTTGCCAAAAGGGTTCTGCCATCATCCCATTCTCCTTGTGGGCCCACCACAGGAGATCATGCCAGAGCTTCCTCGGGACCAGAGCAAGGTATGTCATCCTGCCTGAGATTTGTGACAATTGGGATCTTATGGACCGCTGGAGGGACCCAATCCTTAAGCAGGCTTCTGGCATCAGCACAATGCTGGATGCCATGAGGTCCAGCAAACTCAGAAAATTCAAAATACGGTAGATTAACAAGTTACTTACCAACTCGTAACGTTCTTTAGACTGGCTGTTCCTCCAACGTATTCCTCATCTTTGACATGTAATGTCCACAGCTCGCCTGCTTCGTACATTTTTCGTCAGAGTGCGCCCTGCGTCGATGGCATCGGTCGATATCCCTCGAAGACCTCAGTCGAGGGTGACTTCATCGGATGTTATAAGTAGCACGCACAGCGCCCGTAGCCTCAGTTCATGTTTTTCCCTTCTCTCAACGTGTAGCCGATGTGCCCATAATACAGCTCCGACTGTACTCAGCCTTGTTGGAACGAAAGCTGTATTAGCATGGGACATTCTTCAGAATAGGCTGGGAGGGCGATGAAGAATATGTTGGAGGAACATCCAGTCGAAAGAATGTTAACAGTTGGTAAGTAACTTGTACTTCGAATGGATGGTGTCCTCCAACATATTCCTCATCTTTGACAAACTGCCAAAGCAGTATCCATGCATGGAGGAGGGAGAAGAATTTAGACATATCCAATTAAATGGGAGCGTAAAGGGAAGCCGTACCAAAGGCAACATCCTGAACATGGGAAGTATCCAGGGAATAATGCTTAACAAACTTGTGTATGGAAGACAACGTTGCAGCATCACAGATATTCTTTACAGGGACACCCCTCTGCAGGGCAGTCGATGTAGCCATGCCCCTGGTGGAATGAGCCTGGCAAGCCCTCAGGAGGGTCCGTGCCAGCCAATCAATAGCATTCAGAAATAGTGAAGAAGATCCTCCTAGACAATGTCTGTTTAGAAACAGCCTGGCCCAATCTGTGTCCAGTATACCCCACAAAGAGCTGGCTGTCCACTCTGACTTTGGACATTTTGGAAAGATAAAATCTTAACGCTCTCCTCGGGTCCAACCTATGTAGCCTTTCCTCTTCCTTACTAGGATGCGGAGGAGGATAGAAGGCGGTAGCACAACCTTCTGACTTAAGTCAGAAACTACCTTAGGCAGGAAGGAAGGACATGCTCTCAATAAAACCCTGTCCTTGTGGAAAATAGTAAAGGGTGGCTTAGAAGAAAGTGCCTCAAACTCGCTCACTCTTCTAGCAGATGTTCTCGCAACAAAAGGAAATAGTCTTAAAGGTCAACAAACTCAATGGACAGGAGTGCAAAGGCTCAAACGGAGAAACCATCAGAATCTTTAAGACCAGGTTGAGGTCCCAGACCGGCACCGAAAAGGCGACGGCGGGAACACATTCATGAGCCCTTTCAGAAACGGAGTGATCAAATTAATTTTAAAATAAGAGCATTCTTCGTATGAGCAACTGATTATGGATAGCGCTCTGCTAGGTAACCTTTAATGGTTCCCACCTGAACACCCCTGTGTGCTAAATAAAGCAAGAAGGAGAGAACCTCCGGAATTGAACACTGAAAAGGATCAACATTCTTCTCACTGCACCAGTTGCAAAACTTGCACCAACGGTACACGGACTTTGTTGCTGGACGCCTGGCCAAAACCAAAAAGCTCCATGACATCATCCGGGAGGTCCCAATCCTTGTATCTCAACTTTTAATGCGTGAAGGTTGAGAGTCATGACCTCTGGATGGAGAACCCGACTTTCCTCTCGCGAGAGAAGATCCTCTCTTTGGGGAAGACACATTGGAGGACAGATGGACATGTCTAGAAGGTCCAGGTACCACGCCTTCCAGGCCCAATCCGGAGCAATGAGGATCATGTGGGTCCTGAACCACTATAACCTCCTGAGAACTTGAGGAATGACGGGGATCGGAGGAAACGTGTACAGAAGCAGGAATATCCAATCCATGACAAACAAGTCTCCTAGAGCTCCTCTAGGGGGAAATTCCCTTGAGCAGGACCTCTCGCACCACTTGGCACCGGCTGCAAACAGGTCCACCTGCAGGGTTCGAAGATCTCTTGAAGGAGTTCCTGAGCTATTTCCCACTCGTAGGAGACTGCGCCCTGCCTGCTCAGAGCATCCACGCCGTGTTCTCCTCTCCGGCCAGATGAACTGCTGCTAGGGAGATTCCTTCTTGAAATGCCCAGAACCAGAGATGCATTGCCGCTCTGCATAGTAGTAGTGACCCTACACCACCTCTCTTGTCGTGGTAATACATGGCCACCATGTTGTCCGTCATTATCAGGACATTCTTCCCCCGTACAGACGGCAGGAAAGCCTTCAGTGCTAGCTTGATTGCTCTCAGCTCCAAAAAACTGATGTGTAGTTTGGACTCTGATGGAGACCAACAACCGCTGATGGTCAGATCGTTGGCGTGAGCAACCCACCCTGTGAGGGAAGCATCCGTCACTACAATTATCTCCTGCCAGGGCTGCCAAAAAGGTTCTCCCTTCATAGGATTTTCATTGCATGCCCACCACAGAAGATCCTGTGAGACCCTGACCGGAACCTGAAGGAGATCCAACATCTTGCCTGAGAATTGGGACCATTGTGTCCTGAGAGCCCATTGAAGGGATCTCATTCTCAGGCGGGCCTCTGGCACCAGAAAAATGCAGGATGCCATGAGGCCGAGCAACCATAAGAACTCGAAAAACAGGACAACTCTGGGCCTGCTGAAATTTGGTTACCATCTGAAGAATGTGATGAGCCCTCACCTTGGGTGGCGAGCAATTTCCCAAGGATGTGTCCAACACAGCCCTGATGTACTGGAGCTGTTGGGAAGGTGACATATGTGACTTCTTGAAATTGAGGGAGAAGCCCAGTTTGTGAAGGGAGTGGCAAGTGACGTTGAGATGATCCAGGGCTTGTTCGGGAGAAAGCGCCCTGATCAGCCAATCATCCAGGTAGGGGTAGACGTGACCTCCCCCTCTCCTGAGATGCACTGCCACCACCACCATGAGCTTGGTGAAGACCCTCGGGCGGAGGTCAACCCGAATGGCAGGACCTGAAACTAATAGTGCGAGCCGCCAACTGCGAATAGCAGGTATTTCCTGTGCTCGAGATGGATAGGCACATGAAAATAAGCATCCTGCAGGTCCAATGACACCAACAAATCCTGAAGTTGGAGGGCCTGAAGGATCTGAGAGTGACCATCTTGAATTTGTCCTTCCTCAGGAACTTGTTCAAGTATTTTAAGTCCAAGATGGGTCTCAGTCCTCTGTCCTTGTTGGGAATAAAAAAAATATAGGGAATACCAACCCTTGTTCCTCTCCGCCACAGGCATTCTATAGCATCTTCCTCCAGCACAAGGAGCGCATCTGGAATCAAAGAGTGCTTCCCCGGTGGATTGTCGTGAGGCCATCGCATAAATAGTAGGTAGTAGCTGTGGGCTATTGTTTCCAGAGCCTATGTATCTTAGCTGAAGTAATGGCTCTCCAGCTCTTCTAGATGCTGAGCCATCCTGCCCCCGAACGGCGAGCAGTCACTTAAGGCCTCCAAGCGGTTTTGAAGCAGCAGCTGCAGCACCTGATGGCAAAGAGGGTGCTGCTTGAGCAGGCTTGGCACCTCTACCTCATCCACCACAAGGAAACCGACGTTGGCACCTTTGACTGGCCATTCCTCTCACCTGTCCTAATGAGGAATAGAAGCGAAAAGATTTACCCCTCCACTGTTGTCTGCTAGGACGAAAAGGCTGAGCTTGCCAACATCCGCGTCCAAAGACTTGGCGGTTGCCTCAGAGGTTTGCAACTTCTCAAGGCTCTCGTCAGCCTTGCTGCCAAAAAGATGAGAACCGTCAAAGGGCATGTTCAGAAGTCTAGTCTGCACGTCCGGGGCAAAACACAACTTCCGCAACCACGCAAACCTGCACATCACGGTGCTCGTAGCCATGGACCTGCTGACACTGTCCGCAGTATCCAAACCAGACTGAAGGGATTCACACATGGCTGTCTTGCCATCCTGAACAAACACCAGAAAGCCATCCCTTTCTTCCCCTTCGGGAATGTGCTTCGACGCCAATGAAATGCATTTCACAGATGTGCGAAAACGTTGCCAAAGCACAAGTGGAGTTGGCTGACTTTAACGCCATACACCCAGCCTAAAATACCTTGTGTACCCATCCATCCACACGTTTATCATCCCTATCCGGAGGGATGGTAGGGTAACCGCCTGTTTCCAGGTAGCTGTGGCCACCTGGACCACCAAACTCTCCGGAGTGGGGTGAGTGTACAGGTAGCTGGGGTCGCTACAAGATGGGTGGTATTGCTACACTAGAGACTTGTTCACCGCTAGATTAATCTCTGGGGCGTCCCAATTCACAGCCACCCTCTTTTGCAGAGCCATATGAAATGGCAACACAGGCTCGGTAGGCAGACACTGATCCAAAATGTCTGTGGGATCATCCAGATCAAAGTGCACAGGTGGTCTGGACCAGCCCAAATACTCTACTACTCTCGACATTAGAGGTCGATATGAGGAGTCTGCATGCTCCCATGGGTCTGGTTTCCGAACTCCAGCTCACGAGAAGTGTCAATACCACTACCATTGTGCAAAGTGTCCCAAAGATCCTCCATCCGACTCTCCTCTGAAATGAGGCAGTCAGGTACATTAGGGGTCTCAAACTGGAGAACAAAAGAGGTATCACCTTCATCTGATCTTTCCTCCTCTTTGTAAATGGAAGTGAGGGACTTAAAAAAATCCTTCTTAGGCAGAGGAGTACACCTTTTCTCAGCCACAGTCCTCAAAGACTTCGCAATTGTCTTCATTGGAGGGTCCACTGCCAGAGCGACCTGCACCGGCAAAATTGGCTCAGACAGCGTTGATGGCTCTGACAGCGTAGGTGTCATCGAGGGCATGAAAGGGGTTGAAGACCCGACAGGCGCACTCGAAGGGCATGGCGCTGATGACCTTGCCCTGGCACGTTTCGTGCTCCCGGTGTTTATCACGCCATTTACCCGGACTCGATGTCACGCGAGTATCCGGCCGAGACCGTTCCTTGTCGGCTTCATCAGAAGGCACAGGCGGAACTGTGCCCCGTTTATGAAATATTTTCACAATCTCCACCCGGAAAGCATCCCTCTCTGCTGGGGGTCGATGATTTGGATGGGCATACCATACTCTTTGGAGAGATGTCCGTCAAAGACAACGAGGAATGCGACCAATGGTGCCGTTTCCTTGAACGCCTCAATGAGGACGAGTGGCGTGAACCACTCCTAGATCGTGATCGCTTGGACTTCTTCCTCTGAGAACTCACTTGAAAGTCCAGCAGACTGGGATTTACGGGGCTTGGGCACCTTGGCTACCTTGAGTGTCCTCTTTCGTTCCTGCAAGGCCATTCCAGTCATCAACTGGCACTTGGAACACGTATCCGTATTGTTGCCCTCACAGAGGCACCACAGACAAACCCGATGCAGATCCGTGATAGACATCTTGGAGCCGCAGTCCCGACATTTCTTGAAGCCGGACTGCAAGGTCGTCAGGGTAGAAGACTAAGACATATTCAGTAACTTCAACAGTAACCACGAGGTGCACCGAGTTTTACGAAGCAAACAAGTTAGCAGATAAAATGGAACTGAGGCTACGGGTGCCGTACGTGCTACTTATATCATCCAATGACATCACCCTCGACTGAAGCCTTCGAGGGACATTCGACCCAACACCATCGACGCAGGGCGCCCTCTGCCAAATAATTTCCGAAGCAGCCGACCAGTGGACATTACATGTCAAAGATGAGAAATACGTTGGAGGACACAACCCATTCGAAGTTGGGCTTTATAAATCTCGTCAGAATCTGCAAGATATGTTGAGTAAGGATAGCTCTGGGGCAATGCGTTTGTCTTGGAAGCAAGACAGAGCAGCGCAACAGGTTCAAATGCCGATCCTGCGCTTAGAAACCGCTCGCTGGTATTAAGCGAGTTATAAAAATTATTATAATTACTCGGGAGGTGAAGCCTTGCCAGAGGAGGAATCCAGGACAGGTCCAATGAATTGCAGCTTTTGGGAAGGTGTCACCTGGGACTTCTTGAAGTTGAGGGAGAAGCCCAGTTTATGCAGCGAGCGGGAGGTGCTGCTGAAATGCTCGAGAGCCTGTTAGAGAGAGCAGGCTTTGATCAGCCAATCTTGTAGGTAGGAAAAGATGTGGATCCCTCTCTGCTCCTGAGATTCACTGCCACCACTGCAATCAATTTGGTGTAGACACTCGGCGGGTGGGGACGGGGGGGGGGGTCAGGTCAGCCAGAAAAGCAGTACTCAAAACTGAGAATGAGAAATGCCAATTGCAAACCTCGGGTAATTTCTGTGCTTGGGATGTATAGGCACATGAAAGTAAGCATCCAGAGGATTGAGTGACACCATCCAGTTCTGGAGCTCAATGGCCTGCAAAAGAGTGACCATCTTGGATCTGTCCTTCATGGCGGAACTTGTTCAAGTGCTTCAGGTCCAAGATGGGTCGTAGTCCTCAGTCTTTCTTGGGAACCAGAAAATAGGTGCCTTGGTATTGCTCCGCTACAGGTACCCTTTCCAATGCACCTTTCTCCAGCAGGGAAAGAATCTCTTGCAGAAGGAGCAGATCTGGCTCCTGAAGCGATTGCTTGCTCAAGGGAAAATCTGGGGGCCTCTTATAAATGGGAGACAGTACCCTTGGGCCACTTCCTGAAATGCCAAATCATCCGAAGTAATGCAATGCCATTCTTGCAGTTGCTGGGTCAACCTGCTCCCACCAGAGTCCTGTGAGCAAAGCGCTCAGAGATTTGGGCTGTGGCAGAGAGCAGTGAGGAGGTGGCTGCCTGAGCAGTTCTTCCTCCACGGGTCCTAGGGCTATGTGAACATCTCCTTTGCCCTCTTTGGGAAGTCTGACCTCTACTTCTTTGCCCAAAAGAAGAGTAGACGCAAATAGAGCATCATCTCCAAGCTTGGGAAGGCGGATGCTGCTGTTGTGGCTGACGAATGACTGCTCCCAAAGATTTCGCCTTTAGAAAGCTGAAGCTTCTCTAAACGGTCATCAGCCTTGGATCAAAAAAATGGTAGGTCTCATCAAAGGGCATGTACAAAAGTCTTGACTAGACATCAGGATCAAACCCAGATTTGTGCAGCCATGCAAACCTTCCGATGGCTGCACTTGAGCCCATAGAACGACCAACAGAGTCTGAAGCATCAAGTCTTGAGTGGAATGATTGGAGTGCTGCCTCTTTGCCATCACAAATTATGTTGAAACCATCCCTCCTCTCTCCTTCAGGTAGGTTACCTGCTTTTTGGGAAATTACAATTGTGAATGTATATTTTGCCAAGGCGCAAGATGCATTAATGGCCTTAAGGGCCATGCTCTCAGTAGAAAATACCCTTTTGGCTAGCATATCCTATGTGTTGTCATCCCCCATCAGGTGGAATGGATGGGTAAGCAGCTGCCTTTGAACTGGAGGTAGCTGCCTCTACCACCAAACTTTCTGGCATAGGGTGCCTGGAAAGGTGGTCAGGGTCAATAGATGGCCTATTTCCTCACCAACTCCTTATTTGCAGCAGGAGTTGTGTCAGGATTTTGCCAGGTTCTCCAAGATGGTGTTCTTGAGAGCTGAATGACAAGGCAGCACAGGTTCCTTCGGAGGGCCATCATCAAGGAGGTCAGTGAGGTCATCTTAAACTATGTCCTTTGCAGGATGCCTCCAACCCAAACATTCAGTGACCCTGCTCGTAACGGTCCTGAATGCTGCATTTGCATAAGCAGTCCTGTCAGGCGTTGCGAATTCCACTTCAGGTTCGAAGTTGGATCCAAGGTAGAAGTCAATGGCTTTGACGTGGAGTCCTTCGCTAATGAAGTGGCTGAAGCATTTGGCTTTGATGCTGCCCATGTGGTCGACACAGTCAACGCTACTCTAGTAGGCATCTCAGATGTCTTCCAACTCTGGCTTTAGGGCACGCGGGTTGAAGACAGACTATTGCCTGCATGCCTTTGACGGTGCAGTGGGATCTCTAGCTTTCTTGGCCCTTTTAAAAGGGATCAGCAGGGGGCGCGGTTAGAAAAAACGTAAATTCTCTGACTGAACTTTTCCTAATCATCTGCCAAAGCAGAGTTATCAAGGAAATGTACTGTCTCTAGTCAGACAAGGAGTCGGAAGATTAAGACCGATGGTATCTCTTCTTCGATCTTTTTCATGAAGAAGAGGACGAAGAGTAGTGCAAATAGCTCCTAGACCTTGACCGCTTAGAGTATTTGGAGCATTTTAGGCCTCTCAGGCGATTTGGCGACCTGCGGAAGTTCTGCCTTCAGAAGATTTTCTCTTTGAAGCAGTAGAGGACTGAGATTTTGAAACCAACTGACCAAAGGCAAGTTTCAACCTTCTCTCTTTCAAGGCCTTATTAGTCATCCGAGTGGCAGGAGCTGCAGTAGACTTAGTGCTCCTTACTGTGAAAAACCAGAGGGTGTTCCCCGACCTAGTGCTTGGGATCCTGTACTCAGGTGGCGAGGGAAAGGCCAACGCTTTTGGATACCTGACCCTGGAAGTGGGGGAGAAGCACCTGATGGCGAGACATGGTCTCCCCTTTTTCCACAACCCATCTAACCCCTATCCCTGTTTCTTTTATGTGAAGCTACAGCTCCAATTATTTCTCCCCACTTCACATTGGCAACCCTACTGAGCGAGGAAGATGAGGAATGAGGTCAAGAAGATTACCTCTACTGACTTGCAATGGCCCTGTCCCTTCAATGAGACCAGACAGAGTCAGGCATGTAATACTAACTACACGCACCTGCCACTTGTTAACACTCCCCGTCAGGATAAAAGATGGCTCGCAAAGGCACATTGTGCAAGGATGGGTACGAGAAGGAACAGCTCTTTCGGAGCTTATGCGAAACAGGCTATCGAAGTTGGAAGGCCAAGGGGGTGATCAGCAGTGGCAGAGAACGAGAGAGCCCGGTGAGAATTCCACACTTTTGGAAAGCCGTAAGCATTCTAAGACTGAAACCAAGTGAACAGAAAGGAAATACCCTCATATTACTCCAAGGCGGCCCGCTACCCTCCCGGGTGACTGACGGAGTTGGGGAAAAGCAGAAGAGGGGTTGGTAACAGCCTTGACTGCTACAAGAAAGGCGTTGAAGAAAGAAACCCAATTAACACGACAGGCGAGTTATGGAAGGCAACAAAAGCCATGGTGTGTGTTAGAAGCAAACGTGACTGTAATAGGAGTGTAATGTTGCGCATGTGCCAATAAAATGCGCAATCTAAGGACAATTGTTGAATTGTGAGAAAAGTATACAAAGTAACACAGGTCCTGCAAGGCGGAATCGCACATTCGAAATTCTAGGTGAAATGTTGTAAGTTGAGATAAACAGGAAACAAAAGGCAAGAAAGTAACTGCGATCCCGAATGAGATTTGACTGAGTGAAAAGTAAAGTATGTGAACTCTGAATACGCCAAGAGGCAAAGTTTATAAACTTTGCAAGATGCCAAGAGGACAAAGTAAAGAGAATAGGAAACTACAAGTGCCCAAGAAGCATTAGTGTTGCCAGGTGATGAAGGTTGTTGATTAAATTGTTTAAAGAGGTCGGAGTGGTCATGAAGAGGTCTAAGTAAAATCCTTGCAGTTTTGCAAGTCTTCGATAGTGAAAAGTTTGATAAAGACAAAACGTGGGGATGGAAACCCCCACAAAGAGAAAAGGGCTTGAGCCGGCGTAGAGAGACCCAGGTGAGAAATTAAATTTGAAATGTTTGTGAAAGACAGGCTCGAGCCCAGCAGAGGGAAGCCTATGCTGAACTGTGGCAAAGTAAAAGTCAAGAGTAGAACTGTGTATTTGTGGCAAGACGGACGAAGCCTAAAGAACTTACTGAACTGTCAAAAGTTTGAAGTCCAAGCCTGAACTGTTGAATTGTACCAGTAAGCCAAAGTGTGCAAGACTGATAGAACTGTGCCATCCACCTATCCTGATTAAGAAACTCTCAAGAACCTGTGTTTCTGAACGTAGGGAAGGGAGTGGTTACCTAAGCCCTTCTGACATTTCTTTTAAGACACTATTTTTCCTTTTTCTATCCCCTTACACATTTGTCATTTGAGAAGTAAGGCAAGATTTGTGTTTGTAGTATAGGCCTTTTTATTTTCACTAAACGGACTTGGACTTTGTTGTTTGTTTAATGGTCGTGACTACTTTCATTCTAGAGTTGGGGCCATTTAGGAATTCTCCCAACCTTACCAAAAAATCAAATAAAAGTTTTTGAAACTTACATCTATTGCGTCTGCCTGCTGTTGATACCATGCCTTCCTTACATAACCAAGGCACTGGAGGCATATCCTGTGCAGATCTGTGATCAACATCTTCGCGTCACAGTCCGCACACTTCTTAAAACCTGTCTTCGGAGTAGACATACTCGGAAGAATTCAAAGAAAAACACAAAAAGAATCAATGTGGTGAGTCGAACAGTTCCAAGAGGGTGCTGTACATGTTGAAAAACAGAACTGAGGCAACAAATCGCAGTGCTGCCATTTATACCATCTTCTACATCACATCTTAGCATGGGAATGGAAACTGCCAAAGGACATCAACTTGATGCCACACAGAGCCCTCTGCTGTTGAAACATTTACCAAGTCTGCAAGCAGGATATCGGTATATCAAAGATAAAGAATCTGTGGGATGACACAATCCATTACACAGAAGATTACTGGCCAAGCAATGTTCATCTTCTGCAGCTTGTGAATCTGTAGATTCACATGCTTTGCATAGACTTGTAAGCAGTACCTGAAGGAGGCAGGGGGGCAGGGTGAAGCGACAGTTACGAATAAACATCTAAAAAATGATTGTCCCATGTGTGAATCTGCTCTTGCTCAAGTGTCTACACAAGAGGGCTATGTGAAAATGTGAACGTAGCTCCAGGTTTCTGCTTTACAAAGTGCTTCAAGTGGTACATTAGCAATGAAAGCGAGCATTGCCCCTGCATTACATGTAGCATGCTCTTGGGGGCAAACACAAAGTTTGTTTTTTTGGGAATGTGTAACATAGCTATACACACCCAATGATCCATCAGGCAATTGTTGCATGTGTATTCCTCTATCTGAGGGCATGGAAACAAATACCCTATTTGTTTTCCAATTTCTCTGGGTCTGTTGAGGTAAATACATGACAGGCCTATAGACATTAAGTGAGTGCTGTGCTTTTTCACCCCTGTTTTGGGGATTTTGAAAAGCAGCTGACAATTCGACTGATTGACGTGAAGTTTTGAGCTATATTTTGGAGTTAACATAGGGTGTGTTCTTAAAACCACTTTCAGTTAGTGTATAAAGACAAATGACTGACACCAATAAAGCATGAAATTCAGCTATTTTTTATACAGGTAAAATAAATATGGAACACAACCTTGTATTCGAGTTGTTAAAGGGAGCTTTTGTGCAATGGTTCAAATGGGAGACCCATTAGTTTACATATTACTGTGTTTCAATCTCAACCTTGTGGTGGGTGTGCTACCGGTCAAAATTTTATACTGTCAAAAGCCTTGTGTCTTCCAACAAGATACCTTGTGTTGTAATGTTGCATATGCCGAATACGTTCCCAAATGCACCTTGAGGGAATTACAAAACATTAGCCAAACTGTCAAATTGGCGATCTGCAGGTTTGGGCGTTTTATGTGCTGCTTTTTTAATGGCAGTTATAGCGTAATGATAGTAGTTTGATTTGTGTGCACTGGGACATGTTAAGCAGGTGCGAGTGTCACAGCGGTCTCTCCCATACTGGTACAATGAGCATCATTGTTAAGTGTTCCTGGTGTAGTTTGTGTAATACATGCACAGCTGTGGTGCTGGGGAGAAAAGCGTATGCAAGTATTCTGGACAAACTCAAAAAAAGGGCATTGCCTGGTAATTCCTTTTCGTGGTTCCTTGATACATAGCTGGGGAATTTTTAATTTTCCATGGCTGCAAACAGGTCTACTGTTGGATGACCCCATTGTGCAAAGATCTACGAATGTACTGGTGTTGAGGTGTGTGAGACGGTGGAGTAAGGAGTCGGACACACAGTGAGGTTATTCAACAACGCCTTTAAGTTACAATAAGGTTGGGAAAAGGCCTTGCTATTCCCAATTCTATGAGGGGTTTCACTGTCTCAACAAAAATAACTAGTGGACCCGTCTTTGTCAGGATATCCGAAATAAATATCCCCTGTCCTGTGTCCAAAACCTATTCGGAACCTCACACTTAATATACCACAAAAATCAGCATGGGGGGGGGGATAAATAGTATTTGGCTAGTTTTCTGCAGCCTTCTGCTAGCGTTCACACCCGCTAATGAAGTGAAGCTCACTGTGCCAGGGGGACACTTCCCTTCCCTGGTCTTTCCCAACTGTTAGGGCTTTGAAGCCAACTATGCCAGAGGGACACTCCCCTACCCTGGTCTTTCCCAACTGTTCGGGCTTTGAAGCCTACTGTGCCAGACGGACAATCCCCATCCCTGGTCTTCCCCTCTCTATCACACCGGAACAAGGAAGAGTGAGAATAATAATGCCTCACTAAGTTGGGCCCCTCCCCTGCCCCCCCCAAATCAACAAATAATATTCTCTTAGTACTGGGATGAGAAGGAGTCAGGATATTTTACATCCACACGTGTTTCTCAAATTATTTTATTGCACCATTGTATGTGCATTTCTCCAATGGTTCCTTTTGGGGTTTACTTTAAAGGATTTTTTGCACACACAAAACGGCTTAAGAAAACCAAAACAGCGTGTCTGCTTGTCTGCACTGCTTCTCAAGGTTTCCCAGGCTGGTCAGCCAGCGTTGTCCAGCGTTCCTTCAGTGGGTTCCGCTAGCTTCCGGACCTGGACACATGGAGAGCGGGACCTCCCGGGGTCTTCTCCGCACTTCCTGCTGGCCCTTTCTTCAGAGCTGGGGTAGTGCGCTCTGTATCTAAGTCGGCACCGCACGTCAAAAGTGGTCCACGTCGGTCCCTCCAACAACCACCTTTGATCTTCTCTTGTCACCAGTTTAGGCTGGTTATTCGCCTCCGCCATATGGGCTGATTTTCATGCTTTGGGGTTTCGGGGAAGCGGTTGCCGTGAGATCTTGTTTTCCTGTCTCGCATCTGCTAAATTCCAAATTCAGTTTGTTGTAACACTGCTTCCATGCCACAGCTGACGTGAGGTTCCGTTTCTTCACGTTGGTCCGGTAATCATTCTGTTCATACCGGCTTCCTCGCTTTCATCCATCGCTCACAAAGTTTCTGGCCGGTATCGGTTCCTCTGCCTCTCCTTCGAATGAGTTACTTCTTCCTCTGATCACCACTATGACCATGGTTGCTGCTATTCCCAAATGTCCTTCTACATCTGCCACTGCTACTACTAGCACCGTTCAACTCTGACCTCAGTCTAGCTTCCCTTTTGTTGTCGGACTTATTAAGGAAGATAGAAGGACTAAAATTGTGTGCATCAGTTTCCACACCTTTTCCCTCTAGATGTAGCCTCCTCGTCTCAGTAATCTTAGCTGGTGGTTTTGCTTTACAATAATACATATACTCACAGGGTTTATTTGGATTTAACTCGTGGGGAGGTGAGGCGGGTTTTGTATTAGTTTTCTATGTTTTGGGGTAGATATTGCATTTCTTCTCTTTAATCCCAGGACAAGATCAGATACGTCACAGTAGCCACTTGTGTTCTTTTTCCTCTTTAAGACAATTGCGTAACCCTGAGACATGTGCTTGAATTTGAATGCTTAACCAGACATCTCTGTCAAATGTTTCATGTGAGCAAGGACAACACTATTAAGTAGGTTTCACCTTGCTTATTGATATATGACATGGCTGTGGTATTGTCTGTTGATGAGGATGCTTCCACCCCTCCCTCCTATCAGAATATTTTGAAAAACCGCACATCCCCATTTTGAAAGTTGGTAGCTCCAACAAATTTGCATCATTTTGTTTGCTGTGGTGACCACTTCCCCAGGTAAATTAGGGTTCACAATGTGCCCCACACAGCCAGTCACCAGTAAATCGTCACTCTTGCCAGCTCCCTGAGGCTACTGCTCTGCTAGCCACTGTTACCGAGTACATGTTGAGGTGGGCATGAGGAACTATTAAAATATATGAATACATCATGCAGAGAAGATTCATAATCCTTCTGATGGTTTTCTGGCTATGTAACAAAGGATTTGAGCTAGCAGTGCTTGCACTTGCTTGAGATGGGTTATGCCTTTGCTTTTTCCGTGTCCAGCACTGCCATCAGGAAATGTTTTTGTATTGACTTGGAACAAGGCACTACTTTCATTGATGTAAAGTTCCGGAAGCACCTCAAGACATTCCTCTTTGCTTCTGCCTTTGCTCTTCCTCTCCCCTGCTAATCTGTCTGCTTTGGCACTGGGCACCTGGATACCTTCGAATTTCTGGCCCAGATCCCTGCCCTCCCAGCCACACACCCTCACTGCCCCTTGGCAACCCTTGCGGTGACAGGTGGTCTAGGCTAGGTTATTCAATAAATACCAACTACCCTTTTGGTCAATATCGAACCTACAACGCTACTTACCAGATCCCTATTGTATATAGTGTAACTAATTGTGTTCATATAATTTTAACTGTCGTATGGAATATCTTACTATGTATTCTGTATTATTCCCATGTAACCAGCATGTCAAATTCTCTCTTTAACCTATGACAATGCATTACTTACCGTAAAAGCATTTCTGATGGTTGTATCTGCTTAGATTCACATGCTGTGCATAGGTCCGACATCCAGTGGTCACTGCGGAGTATTGCATTTTGTTTTTCGTAGTCGAAAAGGGGACGTCGACAAGGCGTGTCTGTAACACTATCCCTATAGTGACGTGCGTTGTACCCATAATCCCTCACGCGTCGAGGTCCCTCTGTTTGTATTTTTCTGCCCTGAGGGAGCCTTCTAGACGTGAGTGAGTACAGAAAAGAGAGAGATATAGAAAAGGATGTCTATGTTCCTTCCATCCGAGCGGGGAGGAAGGGTGGGCGCATGTGAATCTAAGCAGATACAACCACCAGAAATGCTTTTACGGTAAGTAATACA
Organism: Ambystoma mexicanum; assembly: GCF_040938575.1. Classification (NCBI taxonomy): domain Eukaryota; kingdom Metazoa; phylum Chordata; class Amphibia; order Caudata; family Ambystomatidae; genus Ambystoma; species Ambystoma mexicanum. The sequence goes on along the minus strand of NC_090922.1, from coordinate 19,439,035 downwards.
TTGTCTTCTGATGTTTGTTAATCTGCTTAGAATCACATGCTGTGCATAGACTAGCGAGCAGTACCCGGAGTTGGAGGTGGGTTGTGAGAAGGAACAGTAGAGAAAAGATGTCTTAATACTGCTTGTCCCACCTCAGAATCAGATCTAGAGTGGGCATCTAGACAATAGTGTTTTGTAAAGGTGTGTCCAGAACTCCAGGTTGCCGCTTTGCAAATGGACTCAAGGGGAACATTTGCAATGAATGCTATTTTTGCCCCAGTGCCTCGAGTAGTGTGTGCTCTTGGCTTGAAGGGTAGTTCTCTCTTAGCAAGAGTGTAACAGAGTGATGCATTGTACAATCCATCTAGATATAGTGGATTTTGAAACTGCATCTCCTTCTCTTCCTGCTGCCATCGAGACAAAGAACTGATTAGTCTTTCTCAGTGGACTAGTTCTTTCCATGTAAAACATGACAGCTCTGCGCACATCAAGTGTATGCAGGCTTTTTTCTCCTAGATTTGAAGGATTTTGAAAGAACGTTGGTAGTTCTATAGACTGGTTGACATGGAATTTGGAGATGAATTTCGGTGCAAACCTTGGGTGTGTGCGTAGAACCACTTTATCTTTGTGAACTGTTACAAAGGGGTCTAAAACCGAAAGGGCCTGTAGTTCACTTACTCTCCTAATGGAGGTAATAGCGATTAGGAAAGCAGTCTTAAGAGTGAGATCTTTAAGAGTTGCCTTGTGCATGGGTTCAAAGGGTGACCCCATGAGCCTGGTGTGTACCACATTTAGATCCCAGCCAGGAGCTAGGTTTGCTATTGGAGGGTGTATTCTCTTTACCCCTTCCATGAAGGCTTTGATTACTGGGATCTTGCACCACGATACTTTGAGTTGTGAAGTGGTGTAAGCCGAAAGCGCTGCCAGGTGTACTTTAATAGAATTGAATACTAGACCCGAGTCCAGTAAATGGGTCAGGTACAGAATAATTTGTGTGGGAGAGCAGTCAACGAGGTTGATACTCTTCCCTCTACACCAGATGACAAATCTTTTCCATTTGCTAGAATAGCAGTGACGAGTGTTAGGCTTTCTGGCCTCTCTGAGGATGTGCATGCACCTCTGTGGAAGTTGTAAATGTCCAAATTCTATGACCTCAGGAGCCAGGCTGCTAAGTTCATGGTCTGAGGGCATGGGTGCAGTGTCCTGCCCCTGTCTTATGACAGCATGTTGTACGGGCAGGGCAGTTTCACTGGAGGAGATAGAGACATCTTCAACAAGTGAGCGAACCATGGCTGTCAGGCCCACATAGGGGCCACCAGTATCATGGTAACTTGTTCCTGGTGCATCTTGTGCACTATCTTGTCGAGAAGGGGAGTCGGGGGGGAAAAGCGTAAACAAATTTCCCTGACCATGGAATCGATAGACCGTTCCCCTTGGACTGGTTCTGGGGGTACCTGGAGGCGTAATCTTGGCATTGAGAGTTTTCCAGAGTTGCGAACAGGTCTATTTCTGGGAAACCCCACTGTGTGAAGACGTCGAAGACGATGTCTTCTTGTAACCGCCATTCGTACTCTACGGGCAGGGGGAAGTCTCTGCTGAGTTTGTCTGCTAGCAGATTGAGTTCCCCTGGTACATGTTGTGATAGTAGGAACATGTTGTGTTTGAGAGCCCACTTCCAGATGTTCTGGGACAGCTTGGACAGTCCTGGAGAGTGAGTGCCCCCTTGCTTGTTGAGGTAGTACATGGCTGTGGTGCTGTCTGTGAGGACCATCACTGTCTTTCCTTGTAGGTGTTCCTGAAAGGCTTTCAGTGCTTTGAACACCGCTAGTAGTTCCAGCAGGTTTATATGCTTGGATGCCAAGCTCGGAGTCCACGCTCCGTGAGCAGTCTGATGGGATAGGTGAGCCCCCCATCCTGTAAGGGATGCGTCTGTGGTTAGAGTGGCTTCCACTGCGGGTGTGGCAAAAGTTTTCCCTAATAACAGGTTTTCTTTTGTCCACCACCGTAGCGAGAGAACCAAGGCCTGCGAGACCACCACTAGATCGTCCCATTGTCCGCTGGCCTGACACCACTGGCTGTTGAGCCATTCTTGCATTGGGCGCATGCGCAGGCGCGCGTGAGGTACCAAATAAATACATGACGCCATTATTCCTAGCAAGCGCATTGCTTTGCGTACCGTCACCTCTCGACCTGCCACATAATGGGGGATCTGAAACAGCATGTTTTGGACCCTCTCGTTGGAGGGGAAGACGAGGCCGTCGTTTGTTCGAATTAGAGCCCCTAGGAATTGTTTGATTTGGCTGGGGTCTAAGCTGGACTTCTTTTCGTTGATGGAGAAGCCCAGTTGGAACAAAAGGTCTACGGTCTTTTGGGTATTGGAGAAGCATGTTTCGTAAGAATCCCCTGTTATGAGCCAGTCGTCGAGGTAAGGGTATACCGGGATGGATAACCTGCGCAGGTGGGCCGCTGCCACTGCCAGTACCTTCGTGAATACCCTTGGTGCAGATGCTATCCCGAAGGGTAGTACTCTGAACTGGTAGTGTTTGTTCTCTATCTTGAACCTGAGGTATTTTCTGTGCGCTGGCAACATTAAAATATGAAAGTATGCATCTTTCATGTCCAGTGTTGTCATGTAATCCCCCTGTGATTACAGTGGGATTACTTCCTGCAAGGTCACCATACGAAACTTTTGGGGTTTGACAAACTTGTTCGCTGGGCGCAGATCTAATACAGGGCGCATGGTTAAGTCCTTTTTGGGTACAAGGAAGTACACTGAATAAATACCTTCTGTTACCTGAGATAGGGGGACAGCCTCTATAGCTTCTTTTTTCAGTAGCTCTTCTACTTCTTGTAGAAGAATGGTGAGGTGTTCTGGTGTCATGCGTCGGTTCCGTGGGGGTCTGTACTTCGGGGAACCGTTGAATTCGATGCAGTATCCGTGGGCTATGGTGGATAATACCCAGCGGTCTGACGATATTCCCTCCCATGCTGAAAGGAACGATGTTAGCCGGCCCCCGACCGGTGATGCACGGGAGGGGACCCGAATCTTCGGGTCATTTGTTGGTATTGGGCGTGGAAACTTTGGGGCTGGAGCCGCGACCTCTTCCCCTGCCACGGCGCTGGCCTCTTTGACTGAACTGGGTGTTGTTACCCTGGTTAGAGGGCCAGTTGGTAGCAGAGTAAAATTGCTGTTGGTTTTGCTGCTGGCGTTGGCCACGAAAGGAGTGTCTATTGCCATAGCCGCGTCTGTTAGGGGGCCTAGAAATTTGGTCAAGAGTTTTGATGGTATCAAACTCTTTCTTCGCATGTTCTAGGGCCTCATCAACTGCTTTCCCAAACAGATGTGTTTCTTCTATGGGCTTATTTATCAGGGAAGCCTGGGTTTCCGGCTTAAATCCCGAATTGCGCAGCCAGACATGGCGTTTGAGAAGTGTTCCCTGAACCAGGGAACGGCCAGCCGTCTCTGCGGCATCTAAGGAGTTCTTTACGATGCCCTGGTTTACAAGAGTTCCCTCTGAGATTGTAGCTAACAGGCGTGAACGCAGGGGTTCTGGTGCGTCCTCTGCTTCGCTGCGCAGCTTGCTCCACTGTGCATCTGCGTAGCTAGCTAGTAGGGAATTGTTATTTGCAATCCTAGTTGAAAAGGCGGCGGACGTCGTGATTCTCTTCCCAAGTGCGTAGAGCTTTTTGCCCTCTTTGTCAGGTGGTGCCTCACTAGTGGATAGTGGTACCCCTGCTCTTTTCCTTGTATTAGTAACTACGAGGGAGTCCGGAATAGAATGGCCTCTGATGTACAACGGGTCAGAGGGCGAAGGGCTGAAGAGCTTTTCTATCCGAGGGTTGACCCCTCTGACTAAGGCAGGATTGGAAAGGGAAGGAGTTATTCTTCTCTTTATAGAAGCCAGGAGCGGAATAGACTGACTAACAGGGGCTTTTTCTTCAATAACTTTCTCTACAAAGTCTATGTCAGGAAGAGTCTCCCCTGTGTCTATTTCAAAATGCGCTGCTGCCTTGCGCAATAGTGCATTAAGTGAAGGTTGGTCATCTATGGGAGAGGTGTTTCCAATAGGTGAATCCTTGGGAGGAGAAGGGTGAAAGACATCAGGGTCCGAGTGCACTGATGGGGATTGCCAAGGCTGCGAGGTAGCTGTATCTTCTTCGAAAGCTCCTGCACTAGTGTAAGGATCTTCTTCAAACCCCTCTTCCTCATGTTCTTCCTCTCCACCCAAACACTCATCATCCTCCTGGAGGTATTGCTCCTCTTCCGTGAGGTCATATACGTCTGTAGAAGGGGGAAACAGCCTAGGAATTTTGACCCTAGGGTCATCCTGGGGCCATTCTCTTAGTCTTTTGGGTGTGGGTGGGTTTTGGTTTCCCAAAAACCTTTCCATTTTCTCCATACAAGAATGGAGTCTTTCAAGGGTCTCATGGGGGACCCATGAATAGTCTAGAGGGGGGAAATCAGTGTTTTCACCTTCAAAACGCTTAGAACGCTCCCACAACGTCAAAGAAAGGTTTCCGTCGCCATCTGAAAAGCCCTCCGGTAGTTCCGAAGTGCCCTTAGATGAAAGGGGCAGTTCCTGGCTACTCTTATGCTTTTTCGGCGTTTCTTTAGCTTTTTGTGCGGTATTCGACGTTTGTTTCGTCGTCCGCTTACGTGTGTCTTCGGAAACAATTCTCGCCAGGCTCTCGACAACGAGTTTGTCAGTAGAGGACTCTGGTGTTGACGTTGCCTGCGTTACGCGTTGTTCCTCGACGGCCGCTCTATGGAGCGTTACGTCGGATGATTTTGGGGTAGCGCCCGTGTTTGATGAAAGCCCAATCGCTGGTCGCAGCTGCGTTTGCGGGTGGGGCTTGAGACCCTTACGGTCTGAGGTAGACGCCGGAGTGCCCTGCGTCCCCTTCGGCGCTGATGGATCCTTCGTCTTCGACGAAGAAGAGCCGTGGGTTGTGTGCTTAGGCCTATGGGGTCTGTGTGCGTCCTTGTCGCCGGGGTGTTCATCCCCATGAGCAGGGCGTGAGCCGAGCCCGTCGGGGCCGGGGACGGACGTCGAGGAGCGCGAGCGCTCCTTCTGGGGGTTAATGACTTCCGTAACGGACGTCGAGTTATCACCCTCCTCGTCACTTTCTGTAACAGCGGCGGTGTCAGCGGCGGCGGGTGAGGAAACTGACTTCAACATAGCGTAGTCCGCCCACCTCTTAACTTTGCGTTCTTTAAGAGTTCTTGGTTTCAAGAGCTTACAGGCCGCGCAGCTGTCCTCCTTATGATCGAGGGGCAAGCAACGATTACAGAGCTTGTGTTTGTCCTTCCAAGTGTATTTGCCCCTACAGCGTGGGCAAAACTTAAAAGGTGTCCTCTCCATAGCTGAGGCAATAATAACTGGTGATAACAACCCCAAGGGAAAGATAGGGGAGAAAGAAAGACATTCTCAAAGAGAAGATAAAAGTTCGAACCCCCACTCTCCCTACTGTATGTTGACCGTCGAGGCCAGGCCACGTGTTCGGCAGCGCCGAAGGATCTCCTCCGTCTCTTCCCCTCCGTCGAAAGCTTGCTCGGCGGAGAAACAGCTTCACAGCTAACGTCGAGGGGAGGGATCTTTAACAATATAAGTATAATTAAGGACCGAGGTCCGTAGTAAGTATTTGCAATGTCTCTCTAGGAGCTCCGCGTAAGGCGACCAGAAGCTGGGCGGAAAAAAACAATCTGAGGGACCTCGACGCGTGAGGGATTATGGGTACAACGCACGTCACTATAGGGATAGTGTTACAGACACTCCTTGTCGACGTCCCCTTTTCGACTGCGAAAAACAAAATGCAATACTCCACAGTTACCGCTGGATGTCGGACCTATGCACAGCATGTGATTCTAAGCAGATTAATAAACATCAGAAGCAGCGATACCCGAGGGTCTGGGCGTATTAACACAAAATAAAATAAAATTGGGTCTGTATCTGGCACCCTACAGTCCCCTTCCAGCACTCAGACACCCGTTATCTATACCTTATTCTCGTGCTTACCACCTGCTGGCCGCACTACCTGTTCTATCAGTTCCATGATATTTCATCCCCTGCCATTTCAATGTGAACATTCTAACGAAAACGTTCATCCTTTTTTTTTTCTTTTTCTTTTGGGGGATTCCCCCCCCCCAACCCTTCCTCCCCCACCTATTTTTAGCTATTCCCTACCACCCCAACCCCTTATCTACCCATTTCTACCCCCCCCCAGAAATACGATGAGCGTTTTCATTAAAATGTGCACTATGAAATGGCAGGGGATGAAATTGCAGGCCATGAAAGGAATTCTATCACGTGTTCAGGACTTTCCACTCCACTGCCCCCCCCCTCGCACTTTCCCCCTTCTCTCTCCCCTGCACGTTCTCAATGTCCCTGGGCCTAGTAAGATCGTTGTTTTGTCCTCCCTTGTTTCCCCCCCTCCTTTGCCTCGTCACATTCTGAAACACTTGTGTATGGGTGCGATATAATTAAAATATACACCATGGAAAACCCTAAACTGTGAAGGAGATTGGTTTCCTGTGTGTGCAGGAGACATATTTTGTGCTCTACCCTGATATTAGTTAGTCCAGATAATGGTACACTAGGATGCCTTAGCAGCACAGGACAGCGGCCACCACTGTGAGAACTTTGGTGAACACACAAGGTGCCAAGGCAATTGCAAAAGAATGAATTGCAACTCCGGGAGGAAAGCTCAGGGGCAATGCGTTTGTCTTGGAAGCAAGGCAATGCATAGCAACACAGGTTTGAATCCCAGACTCGCGCTTAGAAACTAGTCCCCGGTATTAAGCAAGTTATAAAAGAACAATTATAATCTTGAACTGGAAATGTGTTGCCTATTTTGAAACAGATATTTACAATTACTTGGGAACATAGAAATGTGAAATTATGCATCTTTCATATCCAGTGTTGCCATATAATCCCCCTTCTTTAGTAGTGGAATGGCCTCTTGGAAGGCAGTCATTGTTAATATTTTTGGTTTGACATTTGTTTGTTTGTTGGCTGCAAGTCTAAAATTGGCCTTTTTGTTCCATCTTTTTGGGTAGGAAGTACAGATAATAATTACCCCATTTTAATCTGTCCCTGAGGGGGTGGTTTGATGGCTCCCTCTCGGAGCAGCACCTCTAATTTCTGCTTGGAATAGAAGAACAAGTTACTTGTCAAACTGGTAACGTTCTTTCGATGGGATGTCCCTCTGACGTATGACATGTAATGTCCACAGCTGTGTGCACTTCGGAACCTTTTTGGCAGAGGGCATCCTGCTTCACTGGCGTCGAGCCGATGTACCTCGAGGGCCTCCGTCGAGGGTCGACGTCACCGGATGTTATATAAGGACGCACAGCGCCCGTTGCCTCAGTTTAATTTTTGCCCCCGAGAACTTGTGACACCAGTCCCCTGCCAGTATAACTGCCTACAGCCTTGCGGAAATGGAAGATGTAATCAGGAAATTCTCCAGAGGGACAGGCTGGGAGGGCGATGTGGAAAACATCGGAGGAATATCCCATCGAAAGAAAGTTACCAGTTTGGTAAGTAACTTGTTCTTCGAAGGGATTGTGTCCTCTGACATATTCCACATCTATGACAGACTCCCAAAGCAGTACCACACTATGGAGGAGAGAAATAATTTAGAATGTGAAATTTAGTGTGCTCAAATGGCTGAATAGAGTTTGGAAACTGCCTGACCCAAGCAGTGTCCAGCATAACCTACAAAATGCTGATCGTCCACTCTGACCTGGGACATCTGTGAAAGATAAAAGCTCAAAACTCTCCTAGGATCCAACCTATGGAGCCTCTCCTCTTCCTTACCAGGATGCGGAGGAGGATAAAAAGCTGGAAGAGTCACCTTCTGACTCAAATGAAATTCAGACACAACCTTTGGAAGAGAAGAAGGTCGCAATCGCAGGACAAACCTGTCCTTATGGAAAACAGTAAAGGCAGAAGTGCTTGCAATTCACTCACTCTGCGTGCGGAAGTAACCGCAACTAAAAACACATTTTTAAAAGACAACAGTCTCAGCGGACAAGAGTGTAAAGGCTCAAACGGAGCTCCCATCAGAAACTTTAAAACAAATTTCAAATCCCAACCCGGCAACTGGAAAGGGGACGGTGGAAACACATTAGACAGTCCTTTCAGAAACTGAGAAATCAAAGGAATCTTAAAGTAAGAACACTCTTCAGACGAGCGCTTAAATATAGAAAGCAATGCCAGGTAACCCTTAATGGTACCCACTTGCAGGCTCTTGCAGGCTTAAGAAAGCAGAAAAGACAACACCATAGGAATGGAACATTGGAAAGGATCCACATGCTGACCCCTGCACCAGTTGCAGAACTTCTGCCAACGGAACAGGGAATTTATTGCAGGCCACCTGGCCGAAAGCAACACCTCCATCACGTCATCCGGGAGGTCCCAATCCCTGTATCTTAACCTTTTAGATACCAAGCATGAAGGTTGAGAGACCCGACCTCTGGATGGAGAACCGACCCCCCCCGTCCTGTGAGAGCAGATCGTCTCGGTAGGGAAGACCGAATGGAGGGCAGATGGACATGTCAAGAAGGTCCGGGTACCACGCTCTCCTGGCCCAGTCTGGAGCAATGAGGATCATTCGGGAACCGAACCTCCGTAGCCTCGGCAAAACCAGAGGAATGACAGACTGGAGGAAATGCGTACAGCAGTGGGAAAGGCCACTCCACTACGAACACGTCCCCTAAGGCTCCTCTTGGGGGAAATTCCCGCGAGCAGAATCTCGCTCACTGCCGGTTGACACTGGTGGCGAAGAGATCCACTTGTGGGGTTCCCCAAAGGGCGAAGATCTCCAAAAGGACTTCCTGAGCCAACTCCTACTCGTGAGAGAACATGCTCTGTCTGCTCAGAGCGTCCACCGCTGCGTTTTCGTCTCCGGCCAGATGAACTGCCGAGATCGAAATTTCCTGTTGGATGGCCCAGAACCAGAGCTGCATCACCTCCCTGCACAACAGGAGGGACCCTGCCCCCCGCTTTTTGTTGAGGTAATGCATGGCCATTGTGTTGTCCGTCATAATCAGGACAGATTTCCCCTGCACAGACGGCAGAAAAGCCTTTAGGGCCAGCCTGATGGCTCTCAGCTCTAACAGATTGATGTGGAGTCTGGACTCCGACGGAGACAAACGGCTGCTGTCTGTCAACTCATTGGCATGAGCGCCCCTTCCCGTGAGGGAGGCATCCATCACGATCGTCACCTCCGGCCACGGTTGCCAAAGGGTGCCCCCTTCATCAGATTTCCTTTGTCGGCCCACCATAGAAGATTCTGGGTGACTGAGAGCGGAATCTGAACGGGATCCGACATCTTGCTGGAGAACTGCAACCACTGCATCTTGAGAGCCCACTGCAGGTATCTCATCCGCAGTCTGGCCGAGCAACCTTAAGAATTGTAAAAGCCGGAACACTCTGGCCACTTTGAAACGTGTCCACCATCTGCAGAATTTGATGAGCCCTCACCTGGGAGGCGAACACTGCCCCGGGGACGTGTCTAGCACTGCTCCGATGTATTGGAGCCGCTGGGAATGTGTCAAATGCGACTTCTTTAAATTTAGGGAGAAGCCCAGCCTGTGAAGGGAATGACAGGTGATGGACAGATGATCCAGGACTTGCTCAGGAGAGCTCCCCCTGATCAACCAATCGTCCAGGTAGGGGTAGACGTGAATCCCTCCTTTCCTGAGATGTGCTGCCACCACCACCATGAGCTTGGTGAAAACCCTCGGGGCGGAGGTCAATCCGAACGGCAGGACCCGAAACTGAAAGTGCGATTCGCCAACCGCGAACCTCAGGTACTTCTTGTGCTTGGGATGGATCGGCACATGCAAGTAAGCATCCTTGAGGTCGAGAGACACCAACCAGTCCTGAAGTTGAAGGGCCTGGAGGACTTGAGAAAGAGTCACCATCTTGAACTTGTCCTTCCTGAGGAGTTTGTTCGAACCGCGCAAGTCCATGATGGGTCTCAATCCCCAGTCTTTCTTCGAAATCAAAAAATAAGGGGAATACCATCCCTTGTTCCTCTCCGCTACAGGCACCAGTTCTATGGCGCCTTTCTCCAGCAGGGCTTGAATTTCCTGCGCAAGGAGCAGATCCGGACTCTTCAAAGAGAGGTTCCCTGGTGGATTGTCGTGAGGCCTCTGCCGAAAAGGAAGACAGTAGCCGTGGGTTATGATCTCCAGAACCCACACATCCGAAGTAATGGCTTGCCACTCTACAAGGTGCTGCGCCAGCCTTCCCCCAACCGGCGAACCATGGGACCTGGCCTCATGACTGAGTGGTAGCGGCTGCGGCGTTGCCTGAGGGCAAAGAGGCAACTGCCCGAGTGGCCTTGGCACCTCAAGTACCTTTGCTTCCACCTCTGGCACTCTTACGATGGCCTCTTTGACTGCCAGCTCCCCTTGTTTTACTGAAGGACGAATAATAGTGAAAGGAACCTCCCCTCCATTGCTGTCCCCTAGGACGAAAAGGCGGAGGTTGGCAAACTGCAGCGCCCAACGACTTTGGTGCAGCTTTGGAGGTCTGCAACCTCTCAAGGCTCTCGTCAGCCTTGCTGCCAAAAAGGTGTTCACCATCAAAGGGCATGTTGAGGAGCCGGGACTGCACATCAGGAGCGAACCCAGACTTCCGCAACCACGCAAACCTGCGCATTACGATGCTCGCTGCCATGGAACGGCTGACACAATCCGCCAAGTCCAAACCCGACTGAACGGCCTCACACATGGCATCCTTGCCATCCTGAACCATAGCAAGGAAACCATCCCCTTCGGGAATATGTTCAGCCGCTAATGCAACACAGTTCCACAGAGTGTGCGTGAAACGAGACAAGGCACATATGGAGTTGGCCGCCTGAAGCGCCATACCCCCTGAAGAAAACACTTTCTTCGCCCAGCTGTCAAAACATGTGTCGTCCCTATCCGGAGGGATGGTAGGATACGACGCCTGCTTTGCCGGAGCCGTAGCCGCCTGCACCACCAAACTCTCCGGAGTGGGGTGCTTAGACAAGTAGCAGGGGTCGCTACTGGCTGGACGGTATTTTCGCGACGAAGACTTGCCCACTGCCGGGAGACTCTCCGGAGCAGTCCAAGCCGCCGCCACCCTTCTCTGCAGACCCATATGAAAAGGCAAAACCAGTTCAGTGGGGGGACCGAGATCACGGATGTCCGTGAGATCATCCTGAACGAACTCCCCTGGGGGAGCTGACCAACCCAAGTACTCGGTGACCCGAGACATAAGGCGCCGATATGAAGAATCGGCATGAGTGCCAGGCTCCGGCCTACAAAACTCCACCTCCGGAGAGGTGTCCAGTCCACTGGCATCATGCAGCGACTGCCGCAGGTCATCAAACTGGCTATGGCCCGAGAGAAGTTCATCTGGAACCGTAACCGGAACCAGGCCGCCATCAGAGCCTTCATCACCCTCTGAAATGTACTCCAGGTGGGGAGAGGAAGACCTCTGGGGACCAAAGCAGTGCCTGACCTTAGCCAGAGCCTTTCTAAGGGCAAACCCCGTGCCACGGGGCCCCTCCGACACCACCGCCTAGAAAGGCGTTGAGGGCGCCGAACGAATCGGCGCCGGCATCGACAGAAAAGGCGTCAACATCGAGCGAATCGGCGTCAGCTGCAGCGCCGCCAGCATCGGCGTCGTCGACACAGGCCTCGAAGCCGGAGCTCCGAGCGTGTCTCTTGACGACCTAGGCGCCGACAGCGTCGACGACCCCCTCGGAGGCGGAGCCTCGAGAGAAATAGTCGACGACCTCAGCGCCACAGGCATTGACGTCTTCTTCGAAGACGGCACAGGATCACGCGGTCTCGAGCGCGTCGAGGACCGGGACCTGGAACGGGCATGGCGAGAACGGCTACCCTTGTCCGAGCGGGACCTCTCCCGCGAGCCGTGCCGACCACCCGAGCCCGAAGGCGTACGAGCGGCGTCTCTCGACCGGTGCCGACCAACCCCACTCGGAGGCATGGACGGCCCGGTGCCCTGCGATTCAACAATCGCTAGCATCTGCTTCCCGAAGGAAGCCCATTCCTCCGGTGTCGCTTGCATGGAGGGATAAGCGACCCGCCGACGGGCGGAGACCTCGGAAGAGGACGGGGAAGGCGACCTATGCCGGCGTTTCCGGGAATGCCTCGAAGAGGCGGAGGAGTGGCGTGACAGACTCCTGGAAGGAGACCCACTGGATTTCCGACGATGACGCGGAGAGTCGCCCCTCGAGTCATCCGTCGAAAGCCCCGCAGACCTCGACTTCCGGGGCTTAGACACCCGGCCTACCGACAGCTTCTTCTTGCGTTCCCGCAAGGACTTTGCCGTGAGCGACTGGCAGTCGACACAGTCGTCCGTATCATGGGGCTCCCCGAGGCACCAGAGGCAGGCGTCGTGCGAGTCCGTGACCGACATCTTGGACCCACGGTCCCCGCATTTTTTGAAGCCTGGACGCGGGGGTTGAAGACGACGAAGACATCGCCACGAACAGGTCTTCACAACAAACCAAATAGGTTCAACGAACTGAGAATTGAAAACAGCAAACTCCAACGAGTCGAGGCGTACCTAGATTCACGAAGCAAACATATTCGCGGAAAAAACGGAACTGAAGCTATGGGCGTTGTGCATCCTACTTATCACATCGGGTGACGTCGGCTGTCGGAGGAGGTCCTCGGGGGCGGCGCATCGACGCAGGACGCAGACGCCAAAGATTTTCCGAAGCAGCACAGCTGTGGACATTACCCGTCATAGATATGGAATACGTCGGAGGACCCAATCCCCTCGAAAAGGAAACTCTCGATCAACCAATCACAACAGATGAGGTGCTGAAGGCAATAAGAGACCTTCCTAAGAATAAAGCTCCAGGGCCGGACGGTTTTATCGCAGCGTTTTACAAAACATACGCGGAAACTTTATCGCCCTAACTACGCTATTTAACACCTTCAAGTCAACGCACAATATAGCAACTTCCATGAATGACGCCAAGATTCTAGTCTTCCATAAGAAAAGGAAAGATCCAGAAAGTCCGGGCTCATATCGACCAATCGCCTTAATCAATGTCGACGCCAAACTCTATACAAAAGTCCTAGCCAACAGGCTGGCAACCCTGCTCCCCAAATTAATTCACCAAGAACAAACAGGCTTCATCCCCAACAGAAAGACCCACGACAACATAAGACGAATAATCCACCTTATAGAAAAGACCAGAATCATGGAAATCCCATCGGCAATAATAGCACTTGATGCCGAAAAAGCATTCGACCGGGTAGAGTGGTCGATGCTATTCGCTATACTACGGAAAATGGGCATGGGGGAGGATTTTATTGGTATGATTCGTGCAAATTACAACTCACCGAAGGCCAGGATTGCAGTCAACTGCGAACACCCGGACCCAGTCATAATAGGCAGGGGAACAAAACAAGGATGCCCCCTAGCGCCCCTACTTTACGCAATCTTCTTGGAACCCCTTCTAGTGAAGATCAGAGGCGCCCCGGTCATCAAGGGCATAGAAATGGGAGGACACACGCACAAAACGGCGGCATACGTAGACGACATGTTGCTGACCATATCAGATCCAAGCAACACACTACCCCTCCTTATCCAGCAGACTATGGAACGATATCGGGACTGAAAAAAAAACAAGCAGAAATCGTCGGTAATGGCCCTGGCGGGAGACACAGAGGGAATATACAACACAACTAAAGACCTAAACCTACTAAAGGCCGAAGGAGGAGTGAAATACCTGGGAGTAACCCTGACCCCTAAGATAAAAGACCTCTACAACGGAAACTACCCTAAACTTATGGAAGAAGTAAGATCCGACCTAAACAGATGGAACCCTCTATCAATATCCTGGTGGGGCAGAATAAAATGACGATATTGCCCAGGCTCCTGTATTACTTCCAAGCACTCCCCATCCGAATCCCGGCAACATTCTTCAAGACCCTCTCTAAAATCATTACAAAATACATTTGGCAAAACAAAACACTGAGAATGTCCCAACAGGTGCTTTCTGCACATAAATCAGACGGAGGAATGGCGCTCCCCCACTTCAAAAAATACTATGAGGCGGCACAACTGTGGGTCCTACATGAATGGATCACAGACAACTCAGAAAAATGGTGGGAGGCACAGGACAGAGCCGTCGCAAGATCAAATCTGCGCCACCTTCTATGGAGGCGACCCGAGCACAGACATCAACATCAAACTTAGCGAAGTTATGAACACCACCATGGCAATATGGAACAGTGCAACCAAGAAGGTAACCCTAACGAAGGATCCCGCCCCCTTCATGCCACTTTTCGACAATCCAGACTTCCCCCCCGGACTGGTGAAAGGATCCTTCAGGAAATGGCGCGAAGGCTGACTGCACAAAGGTGGGCGATATGATAGAAACCCAACAGATCAGAACCTTTTTAGATTGCCAGGAGCTGCTGGGCCTCACGGAAAGGGATAGATACCAATACGAGCAGCTCCACCACTGGCTTTCAACACCAAGAATAACAGCATGGACAAGGGACCTCACCCCATTTGACACATATATGTTGACCCAAACGGGGGGGAAAAAATGTGTTTCCGCACTCTACAAATTTATAAACGCCCAAGAAGAATACATCACGTGGCAGTACATGAAAAAGTGGGAAGTAACCCTAGGGAAACAAATTTATCGGGACCAGTGGCCATACCTCTGGCTAATAATCCCAAAATGGACACGTGCAGTTCAAACAAGGGAAGCCTGGACGAAAATGATGGTCCAATGGCACTACACGCCGGAGAGAAACACAAAATGTTCTCAACAACCCAAGGGAAATGCTGGAGGGGATGTGACTCCTTGGGAACCTGGAGACACATCTGGTGGGACTGTATAGTACTGCAACAATTCTGGACGGAAGTGAAAGCACAGATGCAGAAAATCTTCGAGGGCGCGGCCAACTTAGGAGAGGAGATATGGCTGTGTGGTATGTGGGCCCTCCGAGATAAGTCCCTTACGAAAACTCAAAAACTGAACTTTATGGGCTTCCTAATAGCAGCATGGCTAGCCATTGCGCAAAAATGGAAACAGAAGACCCCCCCTCCCCCCCTCCCCGAACAACACAAGAATGGCTCAGGAGGATCTGGAACTATGTAGCCATGGAGAGGATCACCTATAACCTTCAAGGAGACAGACAGAAGTTCACCACAGATTGGGGAGACAACATAGACTTCCTACAAAGCGATTATATTCTGCAATGGTGCCCACACAACATCTGCATTCTTGATATGTTTACAGCTTAAAATGAACACTTCCAAGGGTTGCAAAGACAATACATGGAAATTAACCGGAGGAGAGGGAGGGGGGTGGGAGGGAGGGGATTGTGGGACTGTGTTGTGTCCCGATGTTTAAGTTTGAAGAAATGCCAATAAAAATATTTAATAAAAAAAAAAAAGTGTCAGGCAAAGGTCCAGAAAACCCAGCCACAGTGACAGAAGAGGGCCTTGGGCCCAATACCAGCTTCCAAGACAGAGGAAGCCCCAGGAAACTCCTCAGACACATTATGCCCAAAAAGCACTGAGGGCGCCAAAGGCCTCGACGCCGGGGATCATCGAGAACATGGACGTTGAGACCGCAGAGGGCTTAGATGCCAGAACCCGCACCGTGGGTGTCGATGCCGAGACCTTCGGCGCTGACACAGCCGTGGGCTGATAGGACGGTAAAGCATCGTCCGAGTCAGACTGTCCCGGCGCTGAACGAGTCGACGCCAGCGTCGGTACCTCCACAGTCTGCAACGATCTTGCAGGGGACGAGGACGGAGACCTGGACGCACGTCTCTTTCAACTGCTCTTGTCCCCACGGGACCTCGAGGGCTTGCGGTGCGAGTCACGGCACGAGCCCGAGCCCAATGGCGTACAAGCTGCGTATCGAGAGTGTTCTCTGCCCGCCTTCGTAAGAAGGTGCAACAGGAACCGTGCCTTGCGACTGGAAAATCACCATCATTTGCTCTTTAAAAGCCGCCCACTCCTCCGGAGTCGAGGACTTCATGGGACTGGCTACCTTACGCATGGCGCCATCCTCTGAAGAGGACGGGGAAGGCGACCGGTACCGGAGCTTCCGAGAGTGCCCCGAGGACGAGGAATGGCGGGAACCACTCCAGGACTGAGAACCTTGAGCTTCCTCCCGACGCAGAGGGTCGCCCTTCGAGTCGTCTGTGGAAATCCTAGACTTCGATCCAGACTTACGGGACTTCGAGGGCTTACCTGCACGGAGCTTCCCCTTCCTTTCATGCAAGGCCTTGGCTGTTAGAGACTGGCATTTGGAGCAGTCGGTGTCGTGCGACTCACCGAGACACCATAAGCAAATACAGTGCGGGTCGGTCAACGACATCTTGGACTTGCAGTCCCGGCAAGTCTTGAACCCGGACCTTGGAGTCAGAGGGGTTGAAGAAATGGACATCATAAGAGATCGATGAATCCACGAGGCGCGCCGAGTTTCACAATGCTATACACGTTGGTTGTCGGAAAAACGGAACTGAGGCAACGGGCGCCATGCGTCCTTATATAACATCCGGTGATGTCGACCCTCGACGGACGCCCTCTGCCGGAAAGTTTCCGAAGTGCACACAGCTGTGGACATTATAGGTCATAGATGTGGAATACGTCGGAGGACACAATCCCTTTGAACAAGATGTTTGCGTACCATCTTCCTGTGTGCTGGGTGTAGAACGTGGGGACTGGTTAACAGCTCCACGCAATAACCTTTAATCATGGTGCTTAGTACGCACTTGTCTGACATTATCCCTTCCCATGCTTGGGTTTAAGATGTTATTCGTCCCCATTTTGGAAAAACATGGGAGTGGATCACTACTGCAGTCAATGGAGACAGTTCATCTGGGGGTTTTGGCCTCTACCACAGCTTCTGCCATGTCTGGGAGGACTCTGCTTCTTTATAAACCATCAGTTGTGTCCCTTGATAGGGAACCCATGTGCTTCATGATGAATAGGAGATTGTGGACTCATTGTAGGGCTGTGTATAAAAAGACCAATGATTAGCTGAGGCACCACTCCAGATAAGGGGTGTATAGGCCCTTCTTACACATTTAATTCTTGACATTTCACTTTTAAATGCGTACCGTTTACGCAGGATTGTCACTGTAATTCTTGATTTTTAAAAGTCCTCCTTCTGCCAGTAGATGTCATGATTCCTGCCCCTCATGTCCCCAGCCCTCCAAGATGTCAGGCTGGAGCCAGGCCACAATCACCTACATGGCCCTCAACGGCCTCTCCCATCCCTCCAAAAACCCACTTGGGAGTTAGACTTGGCGCTTGTGGCACCAGACTCACTCACTCCCATAGGATAACATCTGGGATTGGACCTGTAGTGCATTGCTGGGGACAAGATGGATGCCCCCACATATTTCGGTTCCCAGAACTGCATGTGCAGTCTAGTCTTTTGGGTGTGGTTCAGCCCAGAGACACCTGGGATACCCAGAGACTATTTAAGGCACGCCTAGGCTGAGAATCATGCTTTGTGTTTTCTGCACCTGCAGCGTGACACTCACCGTGTTCTGATCGGTCTCCAGTAGGCCTGCATCTTTCTTCTGCGCTCAGCTCCTGCAAGAACAAGAACACTGTTAGGAACAGCCTTACCTTGCGGCACTTCTGCCCATCATTCATCGCTTCTTCTGTTCTGCGGGCATCTTCGGCTGTGTCATTCCCATCCCGGCACGCCGCTTCCTAAGGAAAAGGGAAAAGAACAGAAAAAAGGCATTAGTAAGCATTCAGCAAATCTTCGCTTATTTTTAAAGACTGTAGAAGCTTCAAATGCTTACCTGAATCCCAGCCGCTCTGGGGGAACTCTGTCTCCGGAACTTCTCATCCATCTGCAAGAGGGAAAAGACACTCCAGGTTAGTGTGGTAACATTTAGAGGCGCCGCATACCGCGCTTACTCACCGCATTTCTTCTTCATAACCAGCATCCATGCTGAAAACCTTGCGGCACCTAAAAGACACAGAAAAAGAACTCAGTTCAATCCAAATACGAAAAGGTTGCATCGCGCTCTCACTCACCTTCAGCGCTACTCATCTCAGCAGCACGTCGCCATCCCTGGACGCCGGCCATCATCTAAGGAAGGAAAGGAACGAAGTTAGAGAACTGTTCAAGGCTCATTATACTTACCTGTCGGACTCTTGCCAGTGAAGTAACTAGTCAGCAACGAGCCCGAATCAATGAACGCGCCCCTGCGCTGAAAGCAGGACGGAGAGCACACTTTCCAAGAAAACAAGGTGAGCTGTGGATCAAAGGGAAGGGTTGGACCCCGGGGAAGAAGGGGGTCAAGCACACAGACAATAGGGAGTTAAACTCTACCAATCCTGTGTTTCAGGCCCAGTCTCCAGCCGAGTAGACTCCAGGGAAGGGTTTGAGATCGTAAGAGGTCAGAACAGGCTGAGTGACGTCCCCGTGGATATCAGGTGAGCGTTACAGTAGATGGCACTGCAGTATGAACCATTAGTATATGTACACGCGAGCTTCGTTAGAAGACTCTGCAGTGCTACTCGCGAAATTCCTTTCAACTTGGTGGGCTGCATAGAAATAAGCAGCATTTTCTAAAGGTAGGTTACTAGCCTTAATGTAGGTTACTCTGCCCTGGTAGTACCCAAACCCCTTTTATTTTGGACTTTTCAGAATTTGTCAATGAGTACATGGTGATCTGAACTTGAATCCTACCCACAACCATAATTATCTATAATTAGCTAACTCAAACTTTTTTTTATTTTAACCAGTAGTGGCAAGATAATCTACCGGGTCCGTGGCCCATTCACTCCCAACTGAAATAGCACATTTTTGAATTAAATTTCTATGTCAGCAGACTGAAAGGATATCGGAGCCGCAGCACTTAGATCTTCTACTCTCCTGTACAGGACACTCTGCAGGGCCAACAGTCATCTGTGTGCTGATCCTCTGCCGTTTATTGACATTTTTAAACCTGTTTGTCAGAGCGATTTCAAAACATCAATTTGTAGTAGCCGCCAGTGGCCTGAAAACAGGTGTGTGGATGCAAGGGTGTGTAAGAAAAGCATAGGTAATAAAAAGCAAGCGTGCAAGCGTGCCCGGGTGTGCAGATGTGAGGCTATGCGAGACCTAGCACAAGTGTGATAATGAGCTAGGGTGTGCGCGAGTGTGCAGGCTTTTAAGTGCAAGGATGGTGCAAGTGTGAGCAAAGGATGGAAAAGTGCAAGGATACATGCAAGTGAAGGTGCAACAGGGAGCAGGGAGGAGCACTGATGTGGAGGACAGCGGGTGAAAGAGGGCGATGGCTGCAAGGGTGGCACTGAAGATTGAATCAAATTGTTGTACAGCATGGGCAGTAGCCTGCACCTAGGACAGGAGATTATGGGAGGTGATGCCACCATGGCAGCAAATGTCAGAGTAGTGCCTGAAGAGAGGCTTAGGGAAGGGGGCAGCATGCATGTTACTGAGGTAAATAACGGCTGTACTCTGCTCACGAGGCACGTTTTCTTATAGTAAGTAGAATGTGCAGCCCATATGCAGCTCATCCAGCAGAAGTGTTCACACAGTGGGATGGGCGAGGTTGGTGGTACATACAATGTCCTTTCCATAGGGTATCCTTTATAGTGCCAGTAATGGTGTAACTGGGCTCAGGCAGCACTGGTGCTCCTGCATTGGGAAATAGTGGCCTTACTTGACTAGCAATGGCATCTTCAGTGTTCTTATATTGCATAATGCACTGTGCAAATATTTATACCAAGTTCGAACACTGGCCAAAATGTGCTCCAGGAAAAGTCTCAGTTCAGTGGACAGCCAGACACCCGGAGCCATGGAGGTAACAGGAGATGCCTGGACTCCCTGTATCCCCTTAGGGAGGCTCCCCCACTGGAGGAGTGTGTTCCCCAGGCTCTGTACAAGAGGCAATTTAGTATTTTCTACAAGTACTCGCTATCATCTGTTTGCCCTTGTATTTCCATTGTATTGTATTGCGCTTAGATTTCACTGTGTATCCGCTGATCATTCACACAACCTGATGAGAAAAGTATAAGCAGGGGAGGTGTGACTGGATTTTGCTTCAAGGTTCGGGTCTCGCAATACCATGAGTGAGCTCATGTTCTGCAGTGCTTTTGCCAGTTGTTGCTGGACACGAGACACTGCATCTTTTCAGGATTCAAGAAGAAGATTGCCCCATTGTACAGCATTGCTCTTGAAAGCAAAAGGTATTTTGAGAATCCTGCCCCTGTTTGTAATGCAATAAGACAGCTAAATGGGTTATAGCGCCACCTGCGTGTATCCTGCAGGGGGCAGGGTCTAGGCCCTCAATGCTGGCTCAGCCTTTCATCTTTCTAATCTTTGATTATTCCTATACCGCATGTTGTTAAAACATCAGGTGAGACATTAAGTACTGAAGTGCAATGGGATTCCTATATTAAGTGAAGCCAGCAGATAGCAGTGCTTGGTTATAAAGTCCACTTTCAGGCAGTTAGTACGGCTTGGAGACCAGTCAAATATGTACAATGGCGAGTGCATGTATATGTGGGTATGCGTGTGTCTGTCTAAAATGGTATTGCATGCACCCTGAATACTGCAGGGTACGCGTTAAACCAACTGGGATAATGCACCTGCTGCAGAGATCATTTTATCGGAGGTTCGTGAGTTTGAAACTTAGCAAGGATGAGTTTGCTTTTCATTTCCTGTCATTAAAAGCGCTAGCTTCCTCTCTGTATTGGGAAACCTCGCCCTGGTAACATTTACACAAAAATTCAAAATGAGAATCCCCTCTGGTTAGTTTGTTTTCCTTCCTCGTTGGAGCTTTGCACCACACTAAAAATTGACCATAAACTGTAGCTTAAGTCTGTGTGCACGGCTGATAGGTACAAGGTGCCCAAGCTGCACACACTGTGCATTTCCATGATTTCAGGCATACTGTTGGCGCAGGAACCATTCTACTGTGCAGCTTTCCACACCTCACCCCACACTCCATGGTCCAGTTACCATCTCAGTGTTGACTGATTGGTTTGTCAAGGCCTGCAATCGTGCCTTGAGTCCTCATTTCTATCACTGGCTGAATGCATGGACTGAAGTTTTATTCCCCAAATGTCTGAACATTTGAAATACATTTTACTCTCTTGTGAAGTAAACACATTTTTACTCGCTTGAAATTGTATTTACTCTCCAATTGTAAAATCAGTGAGTAAAATACGCCCTCCTCAAAATCTTATCTGGAGCACTGGGTAGAGATATGTCCTGTCAACGTGTACAAATATTAGGCTTGCTAAACAGAACATGACCTATCAATATGTGAAAACAATGTCTGCCATTAGCATATGCATAGAGATGTGCTGTTAGCATGCGCACAGTGTAAAGGTGCAATTTACACATGCAAATGACACAAATTTGCTCTTCAAATGCTAACAGCACATCTCTGAAAATGCTGAAAGTAGATGTGCCTTTATCATGTGCACAGAGTATGTGGCATACTCGTTAGTATGTGTCAAGAGGAGATGCGTAGCTAGCATGTTCAGGGAGGATATATGCCATTATCAAGTGGAGTGATGTGCTGTTACTATGTGCCCAGACGGGAAGTGCCGTTTGCATATGGAGTGAAGGGCTCTGTACAAGCCAGACAACTTTGATCTACAACGCTTTTTGTCTATGGGTCTGATTTTAAGTATGCATTGGGTGTATGTGTTGGATAAATTTTACTCTCTTGCAGAGGA
The DNA here is from genome assembly GCF_040938575.1 of Ambystoma mexicanum. Taxonomy (NCBI): domain Eukaryota; kingdom Metazoa; phylum Chordata; class Amphibia; order Caudata; family Ambystomatidae; genus Ambystoma; species Ambystoma mexicanum. The sequence continues at coordinate 19,417,349 of NC_090922.1, read as the reverse complement.
GAAAACTCATGTTTACTCTCTTGAAATTGCATTCACTCTCTAATTTGAAAAATCATGCGTAAAATACTCCCACCTCAAAATCTTATCTGGAGCACTGCACCCCTCTGCTGATATGATTTGGCCCAGGCTTTTAATTGTCTCATGTTCTTGCTTTACTTTTTTACTACCTTTGCAAACTAAATTTCAAGGAACCTGGGATTGGTAACCCTAGATCTCCTGGGGGCAACCAGACGTGGTCTCCCTCTCACTGTGCTTAGAGAGGCATCAGCTTCACCTCACTGATGATCCCCAACAAGGGTGAAACACGTGTATGGGGTTGCTGGTGGTACTCTCGTTCAGGTTGGAATTGCCATTGCATTTCGGTGCTGGACTGCCCCTGGGCAGGACAAAGACTGATATGCAAATGGATATTTCCCATCTGTGAAAGGCACAGTGAGTAAAAGCAGTGGCTGCGAACTCTCAAGTGGTTAATAACCACTGAACAGGTTATCAGGCCTTGTTCTGTCGAGAGAGGGGCGCCTGCTACCTTTGCAAACTTTACTTTTTAGGGGGCTTTGTTTACTACTTTGCCAAACAGGTATGAATCCTCTAGTGCAGTGGTCTGCAACCTTTGGCTCTCCAGGTTTGACTACTCTGCATTCTATCATCCCAAGTCAGCAAAATCAAAGGATAGGAATCATGGGAATTGTAGTACAACACATCCGGAGATCCAAAGGTTGCAGACAAGCAGCAAATTGGTTTGCGTTTCTGGTTGAAACCCAAAGCTCTTTAGCCATGCATGTCTTTTGATGACTGTGGCCCCTACAACTAGTCGACCCGCAGTTTCTGCAGAATCTTGGGAATTCGCTTTCACCGCCTTTGCAGATGGTTTCCCCCGATGTATGATTTTATTCATAGCAGATCTTAGTGGTTCTGGAATGTGTTTAATCAGGTCTTTATTTCACCACATTGTGCCCGGTTGTACCTCATCATTAATGTTTTTACATTCGGGAGAAGTCCCTCAGATGCCTCAGAAGTAGGGCTACTTTCCTCCTTAACATGTAGATATTTTTGTTCTTTCTCTGGTGGGAATATATTGTTAGAAAATGGTGTCTCACTCTTTCGGGCTGAAGTTGCTACTTTAAGTAATAGGGTGACAATTGGGGGGTGGGGTGTTCAAGACCATCTTTTTAATAGATTTAAGGAGCAGAAATGAGAAGTTACTCACTGTAGTGACTAACATACTCTAATTCCTTAGTCTCCTTTCGTCCATACTGCATGGGGTTCCCTTCCTACGGATGGGAGACAGAACCATTTTCACCAGAAAAAACCCTCTTCCCTTTAAATTTAGAGGCGTGCAGGGGTGCGGCCCTGGGAGCATGCACTGCCTGCCCTGACTCAGGCCTCCGGCGCCACACCTCAGTCCCCATTGACGCGTCGACAATAGATTTAACATTGCCTAATGACACCAGTATTATTAGGTGGGAGGCTGGTGGGATGTATGGAGGAAAGGGGACTCACTACGGTGAGTAACTCTTACGTCCCGTCCCCTTTCCTCCATACTGAATGTAGCCCCAGTGTGGAGAGGAAACCCTCCTTAAGCAAATAGGATCCTGAGAACCCCCTGTCCGAAAGCCGCATCAGATCAAGAGCCGGCATCCAAACAGTAATGCTTGCAGAAAGCAGAGGGAGTGGCCAAGTGGCCACCCTGCTTATGACTTACCAAGGGAGATGGCATTGCCTTGGCCCTGACTGCGTGGGCATGCATGTTGGCCAGGAGCGGCTTGTGCTGGCCCTCGTACGCTTCTTTGATGGCCGAGACCATCCAACGAGATAGGGAGGCCCGATAGCCTGGTCTTGAGCCTCCGAAAGTGACAAACAGGGCATCCGATTTGCGGAAGCCTTCGGGCCTGTCCAAGTAGAATTTCAGGGCACGCCCGACATCCAGGCAGTGCAGCACTCTCTGTGCTTCGTCCTTAGGATCGGTAAAGAACGTAGGTAGGACTATTTCCTCGTTCAAGTGGAAAGCAGACGGCACCTTGGGGAGAAATGCTGGGTGTGTCTGCAGGACTACTTTGTCCTTGTGAAAGTTAGTATATGGTTCTGAGGCAACCAGCACCTGGATTTAGCTGACTACTAGCCGAGGTGAGGCTGACTAGTAAGGCCGTCTTGATGGTGACCATCCCGATGTCTGCGGATGCCACTGGCTCAAACAGTATGTGCGCGAGTGCACCCAAGACTGTATTAAGGTCCCACACAGGGAGCGGCCTGTTGATGGGCAGGTAGAGCCTTGTGAGCCCCGACAAATGTTTCTTGACGATAGGATTGGAGGAGGAGAAAATCCACTCCTCTGAGTTCCTGTACGCCCCGATGGTTGCAAGGTATGAACGGCAGGTGTCCACCTGCACACCAGAGTGGATGACGTGCACCGAGAAGGAGAGCACGTTGACCAAAGTACATGCCAGGTGGTCGATTTCCTTGGAGTCCGCCCAGTGGCACAACCTGGTCCATTTACTCTTATACTGGGCCCTGGTAGCCTTGCTCCTTGCGCTCTGTAGGATTTCCAGATCAGCCTGGGAGAGGCTGAGGTGCTGCAGCGTTACCTGCTCAGGCACCACGCTGTGAGGGCTAGTTTGAGGCGCGAGTGGATGACCCTGCCACCCTGCTGTGCCAGAAGATGTGCTGGACCCGTCGGGAGGTGAATCGGGGGCATCTCCAAGAGGCTGAGCAGCTCCGAAAACCATGGCACGGACAGCCACCATGGAGCTATTAGAATGATGCCGAGTTGGCGAGACGCCTTGATCTTGCAAATCACTCTGTGAATCAGCGGAGTGGGCGGGGAAAACGTATGCCTTCATGCCGTTCCACCGAAGCCGAAATGCGTCGCCCAGGGAGCCGGTACCCTGTCCCTGCCAGGAGGCGAACTGAGGACACTTCTTGTTGTGCCAGGTGGCAAAGAGATCCATGTGGGGATGACCCCACCTGTTGAAGATCTGAGTAATGAGGTTGCTTAGCTGCCACTCGTAATTTACAACTACCAACCTGCTGAGCATGTCCGTCTCCAGGTTGGATACCCCTGGGAGGTGGACTGCCGTGAGGTAGATGTCGTTTTCCAGGGCCCACTCCAACATGCTGATTGCCAGTCTGCACAGAGGAGGGGATCTGGTGCCCCCCTGCTTGTTGACATAGTACATGCTGGTCGAGTTGTCTGTCTGGATGAGGATAACCTTGCCCCTGAGAACTGGTAGGAATGCTCTGAGTGCTAGCCAGGTGGTGTTCAGCTCTAACCAATTGATGTGGTATTCCTGCTCCTGTCAAGTCCAGGTGCAGTGGACCGAGAGATCGTCCAGGGTGGCTCCCCACCCCCAAGCAAGGAATCTGGGGTGATGGTGGCCTGCGGGGTGGGCGGCCAAAAGGGCTTGCTCATCCGTAGGTTGCAGTCCCTGTGCCACCATGTTAGGTCCGTGTGGAGAGATGGAGGAACGTTGATCATCTAGGATTGGGAGCCCCGCTCCTGGTTCCATGAAGCCATAACGTGCAGTTGAATCCTCCTCATCCTCAATCTTGTGTGTGGAACGGCTAATAGGACCGCCGCCAAGAGACCCAGTAGATGCTGGTACCACCATGCCGAGGTCACCTCTCTACTGAGGACGTGGAGGGTGGCCCTCTTGATGGCTGAGATCTTGTCCTCCGACGGAAATACCTTCTTGGAGCACGTGTCCCAGATAATGCACAGGAATGTCAGAGTCTGCATGGGCTGCAGCGGCGACTTCTTGAGATTGAGCGAGAAGCCTAGATCGTGCAGTGTGTGCATAAGGGCATGTGAAGAGTGGAGAACCACTTCCGGAGATATAGCCCCGACGAGCCAGTCATCGAGGTATGGGTAGATGTGGAGGCCCTGCGCTCATAGGAGTGCAGCCACTGTATTCATTAGCCTGGTAAAGACCCTGGGGGCAGAGTTGAGGCCAAAAGGAAGGACCTTGTATTGAAAATGGTAGCCCATGATCCTGAACCATAGGAATGAACGAAGGGGCTGCCAAATCAGGATGTGTAGGTACGAGTCCTTCAGATCCAGGGAGCACATCCAGTCTCCCTTGCACAATGTCTTCGCTATAAAAGCTGGCGTAACCATCTTGAATCTTTGTAGGGGTAAGGAGCGGTTGAGGGTGGAAAGGTCCAGCACAACTCTCAAGCACGCCTGGTGGTTCTTCTGAATGGCGAAAATCCTGGAGTAAAAGCACAAGCCTCGCTGGGAGGCTGGAACTTCCTCCACTGCCTGATTCTCTACGAGCGACCGGATCTCTGCCAGAAAAGTTGCTGTCCCAACTTGAGGGAGTGGAGGGGAGGAGGGAGGAGAGGCTGGGATCGGTAGGCAGTACCCAGTAGATACTAGAAATTCATGCGGCAAAAATGTGCATGGAGAGCAAGCCTGCCCCCCACTGGAGACACGTGGACCAAAGGGGAGTGTCATGCCTTATGTCCCTCTGAGGCTGCCGCGGAGGAGGGGGACTGGAAAAAGCCCTTACTCCCCTTTTTGTTGCTTACGGCAGTTCTGAGATGAAGAGCGATCAGGCTGTCTGGATCTCCGTTCCTGGAAGCCGCGGAACTCTCAATACGTACACCCCCTGTCAGAGCGCTGCTGTGACTGGGTGTGTTGGGAAAGATTTCATAATTGTATGTAATTTTCCCTCCATGTGTCCACTCCCAAACTTTTTGCTGCTGTTTAGACCCCATAGACGGACTTTGCCAGAGAAGCACAGCCTTCAGCTGCACTCCTCTGGGCTTTTGTTCATTTTTGATGGGGAAACTGACATGCCGCCCTTAGGACAGTCAGTACTGGGAAACTTTGATTCCCTTAATCCTTTTGCAATGTTGCAACTTTTCTGCAACATGTAACCTTCCAGTACAGTGTACTTAGGTCTGTAGTTATTTTCCAAAGGCCCTAGATACTCCCGATTGACTTTTTGTGAGATGTGCAGATGTGTCATGGACAGGGCTGGTGGCAGCTATCTTTTTGCATTATTTTTAACCCTTTCCTACCATATTAACCGCGTTTGGCACGAACAGGTGACCTGGCTCCAAAATGGCCATGCCACAAGGTTCTTTGTCCTGTCCTTTGGCCATCTTGCCCCTTAGCCTTCCCCAGGTCGAGTCGACCCGGGTCAGTCCTTATTTGGACATGCAGTCTCCCGCGAAACGCCAAGCTTTCGCAGGCTTCCGCATGCCTTGTGTGTGTGCCTCCAGAATGTGGGCTGGGGTGTCTGTCCCCAATACACATCCTGGGAGCCAGAGAGTCTGGAGTGCTGTGAATGACGAGGACCACTGTGGTCCATGATTGGTCCACGTATGGCATGTGTGTTTGTGAGCAGATCTCCCATTGGGTCCTGTCCGTTTTGGCACAAAGGGAACTTTGAATAAGAGGAGGCTGCAAACACCCATACCATGTCCATCTCTGGAGTTCTCACTGAACGAAGGATAGGATCCAAGTATCCTGAAACTAAGAAGCCGAGTCGAGGAACTGCCGGTGAACCGTTGGAAGGTTTGGCACCCTGAGCCCGCTGTCGTCCCGTGCGACCCCTCTGCATATGGTCGTCCTAGAAGGGCTGCAAAGACGCTTCAACCCATTAGAATAGTGGGACCAACTATTCTTGGCACCTTCATCAAAACCTGGAAGTAAGCTTTCGCAGAAGTGTCCCTGGGCCAACCAGTGGGCTGACCATCTTACCCAGTTGCTTTGCTCTGTCACCGTGGCCGTGTCGAGGAGGCCCATGAAACTTGGTATACTGCTAGCTCTGTCTCCACGGCACCCTCACACCGAATTTCGTACAATTGGCATTCCCAGGTCTGAAGTGAGATGAGTGCGTCCGGACTGGAGCATACGTGGTTACCGTGTTGCCCTAACGCTGCAATGACCTTTGCAGGTATGCTGCATTTGTGACCCTCTTGCCCCTGAAGCCTGCTGCAGTGAAACTGGGTCCATTCATCCACCTGGAGCGGAGAAATCGCCACTGTCCTGTTTGGGAATCATCACTGTATCTTCGGAACTGAAAGCCGCAGAGACATCCTTTTTGTCGTGTTCGAACCTGCAAGCGAAGTGGACTGAACTGACGAAGTTTTGGTCCAAGTGCACCTCAGACTGGTGAGTACTTCCAACACTAACCGGTGACCCCTAGCGCCAGGGCCCCTTTTTCCGCATGAGTGGCCCCTGAGGGTCCCTCTCCTTTCCACTGCTAGTGTGAACTAGCGACTCCATCCGGCACTCTGGAACTGCCTCTGCCTTCAAGTGGAGGTCCTCCCTGAATAGTGGGAGGACTCATCCCCTCATCCACCTTCCTGAGCTGCTAGAGACCCCTGAAGAGACCCCGTTTTGCCCACTGGAACAACCGTGTTTATTTATTTGTATAGCGCCGACCGCCAACGGGCATCGGGGTGCTTACATGTAGACAAGGACAGACGCAGAAACGTACAGTGGTAGGACAGGGCAGATCACATGAGATTGATCGTTGAACGAGGCGAAGGTCGAGAGGATGGTTTACCTAAAAAGCTCTGTTTTTAGCTTTTTGCGAAAAACCGAGAGGTTGGTCTCCAACCCAAGACATTTCGGCAGTTTGTTCCAGTTAGCCGCTGCTCGGTTAGGGAAGGCTCTACCCATACTGAGTTCCTTTTTGTGTTTCAGTGGAGTTATGAGCCTGTTGGCTTCTGATCTTAGTGCCCCGGAGGGGTTGTAGAGAGTGAGGTAGACTGGTGCTTTTCCATATAGGCATTTGTGAGTTAAGCACATAGACTTAAATTGAATGCGATCCTCCATTTTCAGCCAGTGGAGATCCCGTCGAGCTTCGCTGATGTGGTCGCTTCTTGCTTTGTTTAATTATTCTGATCGCATTATTTTGGACCAGCTGGAATTTTCGCATACTTTGCTTACTTGCACCTGCCAGTAGTGCGTTTCCATAGTCCAAACGTGACAAAATGGTGGCTCTGGCAATTGTGGCACAGTTCTTCTCACTCAGCAGGGGTCTAATTGCTTTAAGGAGTGTAATGTAGTAGTTACAGTTTTTGCTGACATACATAGCTTGGGCGTCTATTAAGGGAGGCTTCCAACGTCATGCCAAGCGTTTTAACCTTGCCCGCCACTGTAATACGGGTTTCTTTGATTTGGAAAGCCTGATAATCAGCGGTAAATTTGGCACGAGCCTGAGTGGAACCAAAGACCATTAGCTTGGTCTTATTGCCATTCAGGCACATCTATTTGTTGTCCATCCATTCTTCAATATTTTTGTAGTGCGTGTTTAATGTCATACTGTCCTTGGTGATCTGCTGGTCATATTTGCTAATGATGGTGTCACATGAGTATTTTTGGTTAATGTCTGCGAGAATGCTATTTACACAAAGTTGTAGGTCTGTGCTTTCGATGTTTTTGAAGTTTCTGGAAAAAACTTTCCTTGCCTCATTAGTAAGTCTTTTTAGTGGGAGGGGTATGTGTAGGTCAAAGGTTACTTTGTAATGGTCAGGTGGTATAGTTGTTGGTCTCTATGCTGTTAGTAATGACCCAGTCCAGTTGGTGACCGTTTGCCATGGTGGGGTCCTGGTTCATGACATTAAACTGCATTTTTTGCAGTGTTTTTTCAAGAAGAATTGCTTCCTTGTCTTTTGGGTGGGTCTCCACGCCAACGGTTTGAGTCTCCGAGAATGATTGTGGATTTATTTTGACCAATGAGTGAGTTTGCAAGGAATGAGAGTTCATCGTTGAACTCAGATTCCAAGGAAGGTGGTCTGTAGAGGAGTATGAAATTAATGCAGTTATTGTCTGTGGGACAGTGATTTAGGTGTAGTATTTCGCAGCCCGTACAGGAAGTAATAGTTGGAAAGACAGGCAGCGAGTCTTGTGTAATTATAACTACGCCACCTCCTTTCCCGCTACCTCTGTTGGTGTAGTGGATTGTATAGCCCGTGGGTACTGCTATACTACATCTAGGTCCAATTGGATCCTATAACCACGTTTCTGTGATACACAATATCAATGATGTCTGACACTATCAAGTCGTGTACACATGAAGCGTGTTGGTTAAGGGAGTGTGTGTTCAATAAGCACATTTTCAGTTTTTTGGTCAAGAGGGGGTGGATGTTTCTTTGATGTGCGTTTGTATAGTTTCTGACCTGATAGGCTCACTAATGGGTATCTGGTCAGCTGTTAATAACGTGCAAGAAGGAGTTGTGATGCCGTTTGTGATAAGGTCCTGGTCGGGTGACACTAAAACGCTATGGATTTTGTCTAAAATTCCAAACATGTGCGCATGTACGACTTCAGTCTTCCGAATCTCTTGAAATTTGGCGAGAAGGTCATCAGATTTTTTTATTCCCATTTTACCTAGGTCTGGAGAATGTGCTTTGCGAGGGGTCGGAGGCACAGAGTTTCTGGCCGAGGCCGACAGGTTCAGCGAGGACCGGCGCAGACCGGCTTGCCGCTGAAGCATCGGCGCTGAAGCGTCTAACGTTTCAGGAAATAGCCTGCTAGAGCTCCTGGGAACTGTAGTTCCAGCTCAACGGAGCGCTCGCGATTACAATCAAACTTTACGAGAGCTTACTCGTTGCCAAAGCTAGTTCAAATTCAGTAGCAGGTGACAGTTATTGCCTGTAAATGATTAGAAAGGACACATGAAAGGTAAATAATTCATTAGCCCCTAGCTAGATCAATACAGTTAAACAGTCCGTCTAGCACTGACTGAGTCAAATAATGCTATGTCAAATCACGTTGTTCACAAAAAACAGTAAGGAGCCCTAAACTAACCTCAATCCGTGGCCCAAGCGTGCACTTGCATTGCATGTACTATTGAGCACAAGGCTCCTCTCTTCTTAGGGTTTGGACTGCCTCCTAGTTAGGTGTGTTGTCGATATCGAAGGGGCCAAAGACTATCTGCACTGCCTGTTTTATCCCCATCAAGGTTGTGGACATATTTCGTGCATTTAACCCTTTGGACCCCATTGGTCTTGTATATACATTGTATCGATAGTGTTGTGTTGGTTTACTTAGTATTGCTGTGATTTTTTTTTGCTATGGTTTGAGTTAAAGGCCTTGTAATAAATGTGTCTATATTTTTGATATAACACCTGTCTGGGAGTAATTTGTTAGTGTCCTTGCTCTGTGTGCTCATTGAGGTCTTTCATTCACCCTCACCCCTCCTAAGACTTAGTCTTGACCGCCTGCCATAGCTACCTTGATTGGTCTTGCTTATCCAGAGGTTACCCTGGCCTTCTGAAACTCTGCCCACCAGGTCAGAGTTCAGAATTCCATCTTAACTGTGTATATGACTTGGGCGCATTCTTTGTCAAGATGGATAAAGACTTGGCCGTTTGTGAGCTGTTTTTCTTCTTGTCCAGCTCTTCGTCCGTGGTGGAGTGGAAGAGTCCCCCCCCCACCACCCCTCGAACGGCAGATCTAATATGCTTTCCTGGACGTCCGGGTTGAATTTCGTTGCCCGGAGCCAGGCTGTCCTTCTCATGTCCTTGGCGATACAGTTGGCACGGCCAGAGGTGTCAGTATGGGCCAAAGTGGATTCCATGAGGTCCTGCGCCACCAGCTTGGCCTCAGCCAGTCCCGCCTTAAAACGTGATTGGCTATGTGTAGGGAGTTCCGGGAGGAAGTCCGCAATTTCCCGCCATAACCTTTGGTTAGCGGCCGCCAGCATAGCATCGGCGCTGGCCTGACGAAGATGTAAGGACACGTTGGAATACAGCTTCTTCCTATACGCCTCCAAGATCTTCTCCTCCTTGCCTAGTAGCATTGCTGATGACGACTGAGGCTTGGAGTATAGTGATGCTGCAGCGATCACAGAGGAGTGTGGCTGAGGATGGACCAATAGCAAGAGTGTATCCCCCTCCATCTGCCTGTACTTGGCGTCCAGGCATCGAGTGACCGGCTGGACCGAGTGGGGCTTGAGCCAACCCTTCTTGGCCAGGGAGACTACATCGGTTTGCAGTGGAATCTACGTTTTGGCAGAGGGGCATCGCGTAAGGACTTCAGCCAGAACCCCCTCTGCCAGCTTCTCAACCTCGGGTTGGGGTAGGCCCAAGTACCCCGCCAGCCCTGCAAGACTTTTGTGGAAGGCCCCGACTGAGGATGGCGTGTCAGGATCCTCTTCCTCATCCGTATCCTGTGGATCAGGAGGATCCTGCGGAGGTGGAGGAGTAACTGGAGCCAGAGGCTGGGGTACAGGGACCGCGGCTGGAAGCTGAGTAGGAGGCAGAGGCTGGTACGGAACCACCTGAGGAGTGGAGTGGGAATCTGCCCTGTGCATATGAAGGATAGGCTGTAGGCCACATACCTGGTTGAGGCCAGCCCCACCTTGACACCAGTTCTTCGCCGAACTCCTGGAATGTCGTTGGACGGGTGCTTCTGTCTGGCGCGGCAGCCATCTTGTCGAGCTGCAACATGTTGCTCGGTCACTGGGCCCAGCCTCCACCAAAACTCTTGCATGTGGATCACGAGGCCTAAACTGCTACTCGGGACTAGACCCAGGTAGGTGTGACATCCACCACCCGGGGGTCGGTAGAGCTGCATTTAGGCACCTCCTCTGACGTACTGCTGGTACTAGGGCGTAGACCCTCGGCCATACTGCCGGTACAAGGGCAGAGCCCCTCGGATGACAATCCTGTACAAGAACCTTTCGATCCCTCAACACTTACACCGGGAGGATCCAAGGATCCCTCAGCCCCAAGACCGGTAGCTGCAGCAGCCAAAGTGCACATGCTGGTAAAAGGACCTGAGCGGTCCCTCCCGCACTGGCGAGTCCTTGAGAAGGAGTATTCCTTGCGGGGTGCGATGGAAAATAGTGGCCCTACCTTGGGCCTGGCTCGGTGTTTCACAACATTTTTTAGGTCCTCTGCAGGCAACTTCTGGAAGAGCTCCCTCCACCTGGCTAGTCAGTTCTTCAGCGATTTTGATGTGTGTCGCATGCTGCACAAGCGTGGTCTGGGCCAAGGCAACGTAGGCAGAGGGTGTGGGCGTCTCAAGTTGGAAACAGCCCGTTGCAGGATGGACACCTGCTGAACCCTGTGGAAGTTGATATGCGCCGGAGAGAAGCATGCCGCCTGATGACAGAGTACATGAATGATAAGACAGACAAAAAAGACAAAGAGAAGAAGTATCGCGCGTGGAATTACATGGCCGAAGCCAAACCCAGAAGCACTGGTGAATTCGGCCTGTTCCAGTAGACACGGAAAAGGGGACTGGAGTGTGGCACCGGAGGGCTGAGTCAGGGCAATGCATGCTCCCAGGGCCGCACCCCTGTGCGCCTCTAAATTTAAAGGGGAGGAAAGTTTTTTCTGGTGAAAAAGGTTCTGTCTCCCATCCCTAGGAAGGGGGGCCCATGCAGTATGGAGGAAAGGGGACGGGACTCAAGAGTATGCTCTGGGCAATCGTTTTTTAATAAGAATCTTGACCAAAATGTACCACCATAAGCAAGCATGTAAGGCAGTTAATTCTAAACCCTAACCTCTCACCTTTGCACAACAGGTTAATCATCCACAGCCCTTGCACTCTCCACCAAGGTACACACATCTCATATATGGTCCATCCTAGACACTAAATCTGGGAAATGACTGAAACGTACAAGCAACTCACCCAACGATGGGTCACAGAATTTAGTCCATAACATGAAACTCGTTAAAATCAATAAGCACTGCCATGACCAACCTAGAAAAATGCATAAATCACAACCATCAACCACCAGCCCACATCTTCAAGCCAGAAATACCCAGCATTACGCTACGATATCTTTCGTTTTAGAATTTTAAGAACGCTGTATCGCTTACAGTCTCGCAAACTACCATATTGAATTATAGGTCGGTAGTAATATTGCACAAAGCACTTGCCAGCAGCACGCATACACCTCAAAACTTTGATTAATGTTTCACTAGATAGTCCACACCCAACCAAACCACAGGACCCACATATGCATAACTATGCATTCATCCGATCAGGACATTTCGTATTAGCACATTGATTAGCAATGGAGGCAACACCAACCATCCCGTTAGGCACTGTAAATGGTCTTACTCGGCCATCAGACACCCAAGTGCATGACTGTGCACTAAGTGCACCAATCGACCCTAGCTGTACGCAGGTGTCGAGACCACATATTGTAAAACATATAACTTAGCAAACCTACCAGGAGGCTTGCGATACTTTCTGTCCACATTCAATGAATCTATACTTGCATGTAGTTTTGAACAAAGTCAGGCATTTACTTAAACGAAACCAAGAGACGCGCTGGTTGCCATGACAACTAGCCCCACGTGACATCTGGGCAAGGCATAAATTAGTGTTAAAAAAACTGACTAGCAGAGTTTGCTAATTAAACTGTTCTTGATCATCAAACAAACTTATTTGGTTAGCAATTTTGAACTAATATTTTTAATGTCAACACTGGTTTGTACCCAAGACATAAAACAAGCAACAATACACCATTGTTGTGTAATTGTTTGTTTGTCAAGCGCTTATACATAAGTGAAGTGCTTCAAAGCGCTTCAAGGTGGGAAGCGAACAAGGGATTACAGTCATTCTTAGGCCTTGAAGATTCCGAATGATCAAACAATACCTAGCATACTAGGTCAGAGGCATATCACTAGTGTAAGTGAGTGACAAACGAGTGAGGTGTGAAGGTGGTCGGGGGGTACATACTGTACAATAAACTATAGTGCTATGCCTGGTTAGGGAGGGGAGACGGAGGGAGGATCGGACACAGACTTACTAGGCCGAGTACATTCAAGGTTGTGCAAGTGCGCAGAGATAGGAAGTGCAAGGGAGGGGGAAGGGGACACGTGCGCCCAGTCCAGCAGGAGCCAAGGTTAAGTGCAGAGTGGTTGCCCCTCTCATGGAGCATAATGCAGTAGTGCCGAGCAAAGTGCAAGGGCCTGGAGGCAAGTGCAGGACTGGCGGGGGAGCCTGGGACCTGAAGGGCCCCAGGAGGTGCACCGGGAGACCCGTCAACGAGGTGAGAAGGTTGGGAAATAGAAAGGAGGGAAAGAAGCAAGAAAAGAGGAGGTTAGCAGGGGAGACGGAGAGCGAAAGAGGAGGAAAAAAGGATGGCCTTGAAGAGTTTCCGGAACTTAAGGAGGTCCAGTTCAAGACAGAGGGGCAGGGAGGCTGTTCCAGAGGGACGCAAAAGCAGAGGATAAGGATCTACCCCAAAATCTCTGTTTGGAAAAACAGCTCACTCACAGAGAGTTGGAGGAGGCGGAGCAGAGGGCTCTAGAAAGAGTATTTGGGAAGAGAGCATTGTAGAAAGCAGGGACCCCGGACCTAGAAAGCCTTGTGGACTATGATGAGGGACTTGAACTTGATCCTTGCAGCCACAAGGAGTCAGTGAAGTGATTTCAGAGATGCAGTCCCTGGGCTTGAGGCCAAGGATTAGTCTTGCGGTTCTGTTCTGGATAAGTTGGAGAGGTTAGAGAGAAGAAGTAGGAAGATTGAGAAAGATTGTTGCAGTAGTCCATTCTGGAGAGGACCAGTGCTCAGAAGACAATGAGCCTCTTGGGGAAGGTGAGAAAAGGTAGAATACAGCTGAGGAGGTGCAGCTGGTAGTGAGATTTTTTTGGACATGGAGGAGATGTGCGACGAGAAGGAGAGAGTAGGGTCGAAGATGACCCCCAGATTTTTTTCCATCAAGTGAGAGAAGAGAGTGATCAGTCCATGAGAGTGAAGTGGTGAGAGGGATAGAGAGTGGGATGTCTGTGGAGATGAGCATCCAAAGTGTGGCCAGCCGTATGCATCGGATCAGAGGGTAGAATGGAGAGAGTGAGTGTGTCGCAGAGGTTGCAAAAAGCTCCTGAGGAGTCAGGAGAGTTAAGATGGATGTTGAGATCCCCCAGCAGGAGGGAGGTGGGAGGAGGAAGAAAGGAGAGAAGATGCTAGGTCAGCCCATTCCAATAGGAAGAGGGTGGACTGGCCCAGCGGCCGATAGAAGGTAGCCAGAGTAAAAGAGGTGACCGGAGAGAGCCTGCGGACCAGGCACTCAAGAGAGGCATAGGCCTGAATGGGGAATGGTAGAAACAGGGATCCACTCGAAAGACCACGCTAACTCCCCCTCCTGGCCTGTTAAGCCTGGGCTCAGAGAGGATCTTGTAGCCTTCAGGTAAAACTTTGCATGACTGCAGAGCGAGAGTCAAGTGTGGTAACGTGGAGCAGATTGACATTTAAGGACTTACAGGAGGGGGGAGCAGGGGACAGAGGTCCCACGTGTAAGCGGCGTGGGCGGCAAAGAGATGGAGGCAAAGAGATGGAGGCAAAAGAAGGCGGAGGGGCCGGACAGAGTGCAGACAAAGGAGCCCGGACAGTAATAGATGGCAAGGGTGCCAGGGAAGGAGGGGCCTCAGAGAGTAAGGGAGCCCCAGATGCACCAGCAGTGGGTGGCCAAGGCACTAGCATGGGAGAGGTTGAGAGGGAATGTCGGTGCAGAGTGTGTGGGCAAGGGAGCCAGGATAGAAGACGACGTGAAAGGATCCATAGTAAGAGCAGCGGTGTGACCAAGTGGAGGCAAGGGGGCCAAGGTGTGCCTAGCAGGCAAGAAAGGCATTAGGAGCAGCTGGCAAGGGTGACCGTGAGGAGGAAGGTGGAATGTTGATAAGGCAAGGGAGGAGCCTATCAAAAAGAAAGAGGTTGGGTTGTGGCCCTTGTACCAAGACGGTACGATTACGATAGACATTTCTGATGACCCTGGAGGTCGCAGAGGAGGCAAGAAGGACCTCCGAACGGGTGCCACCATTGATGTGTGAAGAAGAGTAGGGAGAGAGCAGAGGAACCATATAAAGAGTTGTTAGGGAGAATTCTCTCTTTAGGCTGAATTTCCTAACCTAGTGAGTCCCCCAGCAGCTTTGCTGGATTTCTGGAGTTTGTTTCTTTCTCCTGCCAAGAGTGAGACTCTTTTTCTCCCACTCTTGGACATGATTTATGGTATTCCTTTGACTGTTAATGTGTTTTATGGGATATGGGGTCCTTTACTCCTTAGGGTCTCATGTGTTTTTACTATGTGTGTTACACAGCACCCTCCGTGCAGTAACACAGGGGTGTCATAGTGACACCCCACCATAGACTCCATACCCTGGGACTGACTACTGTCCCCCAGGGCATGTAAAGTCACCATTGGCTTTACTAGTCCCAAATTATGTACAGAAACCAGTACAAACCATCCTATTGTGGACATACTGGTCGGGGCAATTCGATTGCCCCGGGGTCTGTTAATCGAGGGGGCACGTCTCCGCCCCCCCCTGATCGAGTTTTGGCTGGTGGCAGTGGATACTACTTTTTATATTCGACCGCGAATATATCCCTATGGGATTTTCCCATTGTTCGAGGCTACCAACTTTATTTAATTCTCATAGCCTCGAACATACCGCCGGTTTATTTATTTAATATGAATTCGCCGGTTGGTATTTTTTGCCAGGACTCAATTCTAAAATGGCATTTGTGTTCTCTTCTGTGACTCCAACCCAAGTCGAGCCCTTTGTTCCACTTTTTGGCGGGCTTCTCCACAGAAGCCTCCAAAAGTGGTGCCACTCTGTCTGGGTACAACAGAGGGTGTGGGAGGGGGTTGAGGCACCCTGGACTGAGTTACCTTGGTAACTCAAGTTGCACTCGTGTGATTGGCCCAAGTGGTGAGCCGGCTGGCTCACCACTTAGCATGTTTGATTGACAGCTAGGCTGAGTGAATGGGGGTGTGCTGCATAAAAGCAGGGCTTTGGGGACTGGAACTTCAGAAGTCGCCACAGGACCTGAGAATCCGACGAGGGAGAATCTGAGCCGACCTACCACGACGACACCACCGGTGGAGCCCTGCGGAACCGACTTACCACTTCCCGACGACAGAGAAGATCTCCCGGCTGGAGAGGCTTCTTCCCCTGACTGGTGGGCACAACCAGTTTACCTTCTTCTCTTCGCATCCCAGGCCGTCTTGTGGTCGAATTGCCCGTGCCAAGCACCCCGGCAACCGGATAGCCACTTACGACTGGACCGAGAATAAAAGGACCGCTCCTTTTACCTGAGAACTCCGCGGCTGGTTTCTTCCCTGGCAGTGCAACGGACTCCTGTCTTCCTCCCCGACGAGATCCTCTCTTCCCCCGGACGAAGCACCAACTTGCATCCGCTGCCAGGAACAACTGCCCCCGCTGGAGTATTCTCACCACTTTAAGGTACCGTGTCCGCCAGGCCTCCCTTTCTAAAGATTGGTACAAGGTAATAATAATCGCTTAACCTTCTGGACTGGGCTGGCCGCCTTGACCTAACTGGTCCCTTCCTTTTGGTCCGACTCTTTTTGAACCGTTGCAAGAGTCTTGTGCACTTCAACCGTGTGACCTTGGACACATTTCCTCTTAAAGTGGATCCGGCCTTCTGAACTCTAACTTCATGGTGCTACTTGCCTTCCTCTCTTTTTTTGTTTTTATGAAAGTGTTGGGATCTGTTTCATATTATAGTCTGCTTTTCTCTCGCTTTTAAAACAAATTGTTAGAGTGCCATCTGCGTTAAGCGCTCACTGCTGTCTGAAAATAAGTGGGGCTTTACTTAAGACTTGTCTAAAATTCTTCTAAGGGAGTGTATATCTTTTAGTGACCGTGTTTTTGAATTGCTTACTATTAGTGCCTGTGTGTTTTTCTAGATGTGGTTTTAAATAAATAATTATATCTCTTTTACACCAAGCTCTGGTCAGTGTTTACTTGTTCTACTATGTTCTTTTGACCTATTGTGAATACTCTGTATACTGCCTAACTCTTCCTGAGGGAAGTCTGACTCCTCAGCCACAGCTACCAAGTGAATATGTGTGGTACAGACTGCTACCAAGTGGGTTTACTGCCAAACACCTGCAGTCTTAAATCTTTTGCAGTGGTCCCAGAGGGAACTGCACAGGTTTCTGCCTAACAAGAGTCCATAGGTCGGGGGAAGAAACGACAAAGAGGATGTTGGTGGAGTCTCTCTGGCAGAAGCACCGACGTAGGTGTTAGCAATAGGGTGGCCTGTGCTGGAGCCCAGTGTGTCCTCCTTAAGATTCCTCCTGCCCAACTTGGCGAGCGGTGAAGGGTAGGAGATAGAGAAACAGTTGGAGAAGATAGGAGAGATAGAGGGTGCCATAATGAGGGGGCACATAGGGTGCTAAACTTAACCAGGCTGAGCAGCTGAGGCACACGGTAGGGCGTTAACAGGAGGGCACATGCAAACAAGGAAACAATAGGAAGAAACAGTGGGAGCTAAACGTGGGGGTGCAAGGGACAGAAACAAAAAGAGTGAGTGAGAGAACAAGTTACTTTCTTACCTGGTAACGTTCTTTCGATGGGATGGTTAGACGACATATTCCATATCTATGACAGGTAATCACCACAGCTGTGCTGCTTCGGAAACCTTTTTCGGCGTCTGCGTCCTGCGTCGATGACGTTGATGCGCCGTCGTCGAGGACCTCCTCCGACGTCCAACGTCATCCGATGTGATAAGTAGGACGCACGAAGCCCGTAGCCTCAGTTGTAGTTTTTTCCCCCAGAACGTGTGACATTAGTCTACTGCCAGTCAGACACAAAGCCTTGCGGAACGTAAGCTGCAATCGCAAAAGAAATTCTGCAGCGGGGAAGGTAGGGAGGGAGCGATATGGAATACATCGTCGGACCATCCCATCGAAAGAACGTTACCAGGTAAGAAAGTAACTTGTTCTTCGAGGGGATTGGGTCCTCCGACGTATTCCATATCTATGACAGACTCCCAAAGCAGTACCACAGCAAGGAGGAGGGAAAGAATTTAGAATCAAAATTTAGAATTGCCAATCAAATAGCAGTGCAAAGGACCGCCTTGCCAAAGGCCAGATCCTGTCCTCAGATGGAATCGAGGGAATAGTGGCGTACAAATGTATGTACTGAAGCCGAGGTGGCTGCATCACAGATGTTGCGAATAGGAACACCCCTCTGCAGGGCAGTAGATGCAGCCATACCCCTGGTAGAATGGGCCCGCAAGCCAGCCGGTGGGTCCTTACCCGCCAAGCGGTAACACTCCGAGATGGCCAAAATAATCCAACGAGACAAAGTCTGTTTCGTCACAGCTTGTCCCAAACGCTTTCCAGCGTAACCAATAAAGAGTTGATCGTCCACTCTGACCCGGGACATGCGTGAAACATAAAAGCTTAAAGCTCTCCTAGGATCAAGCCTATGGAGCCTCTCCTCTTCCTTACCAGGATGCGGAGGAGGATAGAACGCCGGAAGAACAACCTTCTGGCTCAAATGAAATTCCGAAACCACCTTCGGAAGAAAAGAAGGACGAACTCTAAGGACAACCCTGTCCTTGTGAAATACAGTGAAGGGTGGCTTAACTGAAAGTGCCTGTAACTCACTCACTCACTCTGCGAGCGGAAGTAACCGCAACTAAAAACACAGTTTTCAGAGTTAACAGCCTCAAAGGGCAAAAATGTAAAGGCTCAAACGGAGCACCCATAAGAAACTTAAGAACAAGGTTTAAATCCCAACCGGGCACCAGTAAAGGTGACGGAGGGAACACATTAGTGAGCCCTTTCAGAAACTGTGAAATTAAAGGGATTTTAAAGTAGGAACACTCTTCAGACGAGCGCTTAAAGATGGACAGCGCCGCCAGGTAACCTTTAATGGTACCCACTTGCAAGCCCTGTGGGCCAAATAAAGTAAAAAGGACAGAACCATGGGGATGTCACATGCAAAAGGACCCACATTCTGAACTCTGCACCAGTCGCAGAACTTAGGCCAACGACAACGGTACAGAGACTTTGTTGCTGGCCTTCGGGCCGAGAGCAATACCTCCACCTCCATCACGTCTTCAGGGAGGTCCCAATCCTTATACCTCAACCTTTCAGAAGCCAAGCGTGAAGGTTGAGGGACCTGACCTCTGGATGGAGAACCTGACCCCCCTCCCGTGAGAGCAGATCGTCGGTAGGGAGGACGACGTGGAGGACAGATGGACAAGTCGAGAAGGTCAGGGTACCACGTCCTCCGGGCCCACGCCGGAGCAATGAGGATCATCCGTGAACCGACCTTACGTAACCCCTGCAGCACTTGCGGGATGACGGGGACTGGAGGAAACGCGTACAGCAGTGGGAATGACCACTCCACCACGAACATGTCTCCTAAGGCTCCTTTTGGAGGAAATTCCCGCGAGCAGAACCTATCGCACTTCTGGTTGACACTGGAGGCGAAGAGATCCACTTGAGGGGTCCCCCAAAGGGCGAAGATCTCCAGGAGAATCTCCTGAGCCAACTCCCACTCGTGAGAGATCGTGCTCTGCCTGCTCAGAGCGTCGGCCGCCACTTTTTCGTCTCCGGCCAGATGAACTGCCGATATCAAAAATTCCTGCTGGATGGCCCAGAACTCGAGCTGCATCCCTGCACAGAGGAAGTGACCCTGCCCCCCCCCCCCTTTTTGTTGAGGTAGTGCATGGCCACTGTGCTGTCCGTCAGGATCAGGACATTCTTTCCTCGCACAGTCGGCAGAAAAGCCTTCAGGGCTAGCCTGACGGCCCTCAGCTCCAACAGATTGATATGGAGTCTGGACTCCGACAGAGACCAACGACCGCTGACTGTCAGCTCGTTGGCATGAGCTCCCCATCCCGTGAGGGATGCATCCGTCACGATCATCACCTCCGGCCAGGGAAGCCAAAACGGAGCCCCCTTCATCAAGTTGCCTTCGACGGCCCACCACAGAAGGTCCTGGGCGACTGAGGGCGGCACCTGAACCAGGTCCGACATCCTGCCGGAGGACTGCGACAATCGCATCTTGAGTGCCCACTGCAAAGATCTCATCCGCAGGCGAGCCTCTAGCACCAGAAGAATGCAGGATGCCATGAGGCCGAGCAACCTCAAGAACTCGAACGCTGGGAGTGTCTGGGCATGCTGAAACTTGTGCACCATCTGCTGAATGTGAAGAGCCCTCACCGGGGGAGGAAAACACTGCCCCAGGGAAGTGTTGAGCCCTGCTCCGATGTACTGGAGCCGCTGTGTTGGCATCAAATGGGACTTCTTTAAATTGAGGGAGAAGCCCAGCCTGTGAAGGGAGTGGCAGGTGACGGACAGATGATCCAGGACCTGCACGGGAGAGCTCCCCCTGATCAACCAATCGTCCAGGTAGGGGTAGACGTGAATCCCCCCTTGCCTGAGATGCGCTGCCACCACCACCATTCGCTTGGTGAAAACCCTCGGGGCGGAGGTCAATCCGAACGGCAGGACCCGAAACTGAAAGTGCGAGTCGCCAACCGCGAACCTCAGGTACTTCTTGTGCTTGGGATGGATCGGCACACGGAAGTAAGCATCCTTGAGGTCAAGAGACACCAACCAGTCCTGAAGCTGAAGGGCCTGGAGGACTTGAGAGAGAGTAACCATCTTGAACTTGTCCTTCCTGAGGAGTTTGTTCAAACCGCGCAAGTCCATGATGGGTCTCAATCCCCCGTCTTTATTTGAAATCAAAAAATGAGGGGAATACCATCCCTTGTTCCTCTCTGCTACAGGCACCAGTTCTATGGCGCCTTTCTCCAGCAGGGCTTGAATTTCCTGCGCAAGGAGCGGACCCGGACTCTTCAAAGAGTGGTTCCCTGGTGGATTGTCGTGAGGCCTCTGCCGAAAGGGAAGACAGTAGCCGTGGGTTATGATCTCCAGAACCCACACATCTGAAGTAATGGCACGCCACTCTACAAGATGCTGCGCCAGCCTTCCCCCAACCGGCGAACCATGGGACCTGGCCTCATGACTGAGTGGTAGCGGCTGCTGCGTTGCCTAAGGGCAAAGATGCAACTGCCCAAGCGGCCTTGGCACCACGGGTACCCTGTCGTCCACCTCTGGTACCCCTGCGTTGGCCTCTTTGACTGCCAGCTCCTCTCGCTTTACTGAAGGACGAGTAATGGCGAAAGGAACCACCGCTCCATTGCTGTCCCCTAGGACGAAAAGGCAGAGGTTGGCGAACTGCAGCGCCCAACGACTTCGCTGCAGCTTTGGAGGTCTGCAACCTCTCAAGGCTCTCGTCAGCCTTGCTGCCAAAAAGGTGTTCACCGTCAAAGGGCATGTTGAGGAGCCAGGACTGCACATCAGGAGCAAACCCCGACTTCCGCAACCACGTAAACCTGCGTATCACGGTGCTCGCCGCCATGGACCTCTGACGCATTCAGCCATGTCCTAACCCGACTGAACGGACTCACACATGGCATCCTTACCATCCTGGACCATAGCAAGGAAACCATCCCGTTCGTCCCCTTCGGGAATATTTTCAGCCGCTAACGCAACACAGTTCCACAGAGTGTGTGTGAAACGAGACAAAGCACATATGCAGTTGGCCGCCTGAAGCGCCATACCCCCAGAAGACAACACTTTCTTCGCCCAGCCGTCAAAACGTTTGTCGTCCCTATCAGGAGGGATGGTAGGGTACGACGCTTGCTTTGCCGGGGCCGTGGTCGCCTGCACCACCAAACTCTCCGGAGTGGGGTGCCTGGTCAAGTAGCAGGGGTCGCTACTGGCTGGATGGTATTTTCGCGACAAGAACCTGCCTACCGCCGGGAGACTCTCCGGAGCAGTCCAAGCCGCCGCCACCCTTCTCTGTAGAGCCATATGAAACGGCAGTACCGGGTCAGTTGGGGGACCAACATCAAGGATGTCCGTGAGATCATCCTTCACAAACTCCCCTGGGGGAGCAGACCATCCCAAGTACTCGGAGACCCTAGCCATAAGGCGCCGGTACGAGGAATCGGCATGAGAGCCAAGCTCAGGCCTACAAAACTCCACCTCCTGAGAGGTGTCCAGTCCACTGGCATCATGCAGTGACTGCCTCAAATCGTCAAATTGGCTATGGCCCGAGACCATCTCATCTGGAACCTGACTAGGAACCAGGCCATCAGAATCCTCATCCACCTCCGAAATATATTCCAGGTGGTGAAAAGAAGGCACGCGAGAGTGCTTGCTCTTAACCGGAGCCTTTCTAGGGGGTTCCCCCGTGCCACGGGGTACCTCCGACACCCCGGCCTCGAAAGGCGTTGAGGGCGTCGAGTGAATCGGCGCCGGCGTCAGATGCAGCGCCGCCAGCATCGACACAGTCCTCGAAGCCGGAGCTCCGAGCGTGTCCTTCGACGACCTGAGCGTCGACGGCTTCGACGACTTCCTCGGAGCCGGAGCCTCGAGAAAGCCTGTCGACGCCCTCGACGCCTCAGGCGTCAATGTCTTCCTCAAAGACATCACAGGTGCACACGGTCGCGAATGCGTCGAGGACCGGGACCTGGAACGGGTACGTCGAGAACGAGTCCCCTTGTCCGAACGAGACCTCTCCCGTGACTCATGCCGACAACTTTTGCGAGCAGTGTCTCTTGACCTCTCATGGCCGACCCCACTTGGGGGCGCGGACGGCTTAGTACCCTGCGACTCGAGAATCGCCAGCATTTTCTTCCCGAAAGAAGCCCATTTCTCCGGCGTCGCACGGCTGGTGGGGTAAGCGACGTGCCATGCAGAGTCCTCAGAAGAGGACCTGGAAGACTACCGCTGTCGGTGCTTCTGAGAATGCCTCAAAGAGGTCGAGGAGTGGCGAGACGACTCCTAGAAACAGACCCACGAGACTTCCGACGACGACGCGGAGAGTCACCTCTCGAATCATCCGTCGAAAGCCCCGCAGACTTTGACTTCCGGGGCTTGGACACCCGACCTACCGACAACTTCTTCTTACGTTCCCGTAAGGCTTTGGACGTGAGCGACTGGCAGTCGATACAGTCATCCGTGTCATGGGCCTCCCCGAGGCACCAGAGGCAGGCGTTGTGCGAGTCCGTCACCGACATCTTGGACCCACACTCCCCGCAGTTCTTGAAGCCCGGACGCGGGGTCGAAGACGAAGTAGAAGACATCTTCTCACGAAGAATGTTCGCACAAAAACGAACAGGTTCGAAGAACCAAGAAGAACAGAACTCCAAAGAGTCGAGGCGTAACCGAGATTCACAAAGCAACACGTTCGCGGAAAAAAACGGAACTGAGGCTACGGGCGTCGTGCGTCCTACTTATCACATCGGATGACGTCGGAGGAGGTCCTCGACGACGGCGCTTCGACGTCATCGACGCAGAAAAAAGTTTCTGAAGCAGCACAGCTGTGGTGATTACCTGTCATAGATATGGAATACGTCGGAGGACCCAATCCCCTGGAAAGTAGGATTTTAAATAGCAGAACTAGACAAATGCAGGATGGCAACACACATAAATGTGATTTTAAACAACTAAGTGTCACAATCCATGCATGAAAAAGGCACACCTAAATTCGATTGTTAAATTAACAGTCACAAACAAAGCAAGAAGGCACACCCAAGTACAGCACAAAAGTGAGGGCAGTGTGGTAGTAGCTCCAGAAGGAAGGAATCAATTTAAGAGGTAGATCGTCCCTATTAGGGAACATAAGACAACAAAGGTAGGGCAGTGAGATGCCTGAAGGGAGGAGGGTGGATTCCAGGAGAGATGAAGGAGGCCACTGACCAACAGTCAACACTCATGTGATGACAAGAGGGATGCCACAGTCCAGGGATGCTAGGATGTAGTGCCCAGCATAATCCATAACTTTGCCAGCAGTAACAAAGGAGTGGGGCCCATGCCCAGCAAGGCACATGCAGAGCCTTAGAAGAGGGCCTTTGATGCTGGTGCTGGCTCCCGCCTCCCGGTGCACCATATAGGGTGAAAAAGATGACTGTGGCCAATCACAGGGGCCAGGTCATGAGGAATACGTGGGAGTAACATTCAGTTGACAGAACGTTACCAGGGGTAAGTAACTTGTTCTTGTTCTTCCAATGGATTGTGTCCTCTCACATATTCCTCATCTTTCATAGACTCCTAAAGCAGCGTTTGATTTGGTGGTGGGAGTAAGAATTTAGTTTTCAATGGTTTTCATGAAACTAATGCAGGACAGCTTTTCCAAAGCTTCCATCCTGACCGAGGGAAGATTCAGGCAGTAATGCTTTGTGAACGTTTGAATAGTAGACCACCTAGCTGCCGCGCAAATATTTTTGATCAGTTCCCCGCTTTGCAGGGCTGTGGAGGTAGCCATGCCCCTGGTGGAATGGGCCCTTAATCCTTCCAGAGAATCCTTGCCTGCTAGTCTGCAGCATTCCAGAATTGCCAGAATGATCCACCTGGATAAAGTCTGTTTTGTCACAGCCTGACCCAGTTTGTGACCTGTACAGCCTATAAAAAGCTAATCGTCAATACAAAGTTTGGATAGCCTAGATATATAAAAGCTCAAAGCTCTGCGTGGATCCAATCTATGTAATCTCTCCTCCTCTTTGCCAGGATGAGGTGGAGGATAGAAAGTGGGCAATACAATCTTCTGCCCTACATGAAAATCAGAAATGACTTTAGGTAAAAATGCAGGCTTAACCCTCAGAACAACCCTATCCTTGTGGAAGATAGTAAAGGGTGGCTTGGATGAAAGTGCCTGCAATTCACTCACTCTACGGGCCGAGGTTAATCCTACAAGAGAATGGGTTTAAACGTTAACGACCTTAACGGACATGAATGGAAAGGATCAAAGGGCGCACACATTAGAAATTTTAGAACCAGATTAAGGTCACACATTGGAACCTGGAAAGGAGATTGGAGAAGGGGGTTTGGGGGTGGGGGGGCTATACACATTGGTGAGTCCCTTTAGAAATTGTGTCACCAGTGGGATTTTGAAATATGAACATTCTTCTGATGAGCACTTAAAGATGGATAGTGCCACCAAATAGCCCTTAATAGTTCCAACCTGGAGCCCCAGATTGGCTAAGGATAATAGAAAAGATAACGCTTCCGGTGTTTTGCATAGGAAAGGGTCTACATTCTTGTCTTTGCACTAGCTGCAGAATTTGTTCCAATGGCAACGGTACAAGGACTTTGTTGCTGGCCTTCTGGCCGAAAGCAAAATCTCCATTATGTCACCTGAGATGTCCCAATCCTTGTATCTCAGCCTTTCAAAAATCATGCGTGAAGGCGGAGTGTCTTGACCTCTGTATGGTAACCCAACCCTCCTCTCAAGAGATAAGGTCCTCACTTAGTGGAAGATGTATTGGAGGGCAGATGGACATGTCCAGAAGGTCCGGGGATCATGTTCTCCTGGCCCAAACCAAGGCAATTGGGATCATGTGTTTCCCGAACTTTCTCAACCTACTGATCACGTGGGGGAACGACGGGGACTGGAGGAAATGCATACAGGAGTGGAAACTCCCAGCCACTACAAACGCATCCCCTAGAGCTCCTCTTGGAGGAAATTCCCTGGAGCAGTACAGTTTGCACTTCTGGTTGACACTGGTTGCGAACAGATCCACTTGAGGGGCTCCCCAAAGGGTGAAGATCTCTAGAAGGACTTCCTGAGCTAGGTCTCACTCTTGGGAGGCTGTGCTCTGCCTGCTCAGAGCGCCCACCGCTGTGTTCTCTTCTCTGGCTAGGTGAACTACCGATTGAGAGATTCCTTCTTGAATTTCCAAATACCAGAGGTGCATTGCTTCTTTGCACAGAGGTAGTGACCCTACACCTCATCTTTTGTTAGGGTAGTACATGGCCACTGTGTTGTCCATCATTAACAGAACATTCTTTCCCCTTTACAGTGGGCAGAATAGCCTTCAGCGCAAGTCTGATTGCACTCCACTCCACAAGATTGATATGTAGTTTGGAATCCGATGGAGACCAACAACTGCTGATTGTCAGATTGTTGGTGTGGGCTTCCCCACCCCGTGAGTGAGGTGTCTGTCACTAATATTATCTCTGGCCATGGTTGCCAAAAAGGTTCTCCCTTCAGAATGTTGTCCTCGCAGGCCCACCATAGGAGATCCTGTGCGACCCTGCTTGGAACCTGAAGTAGGTCTGACATGTTTTGTGAGAATTGTGTCCTGAGGGCCCATTGAAGGGATCTCATTCTCAGACGAGCCTCTGGCACCAGAAAAATGCAGGATGCCATGAGGCCAAGCAATCTCAAATAAAGGAAGGCCGGGAGACGCTGGGCACTTTGAAATTTAAAGACCATCTGTAGAATGTCTTGAGCCCTTACCTCGGGTGGCAAACTCTTTCCCAATGATGTATCCAGTACAGATCTGATGAACTGGAGCTTTTGAGAAGGTGTCATATGGGACTTCTTGTAATTGAGGGAGAAGCCCAGTATGAAGAGAGTTGCAGATGATGTTGAGATGATCCAGGACTTGTTCGGGAGAACATTCCCTGATCAGTCAATCGTCCAGGTAGGGGGTAAACGTGAATACCCCCTGTCCTGAGCCTCGCTGCCACAAACGCCATCAGTTTGGTGAAAACCCTTGGGGAGGAGGTTAGCCCGAATGGCAGAACTCTAAACTGATAAAGAGAACCGCCAACGGCAAACCTCCGGTATTTTCTGTACTTGAGATGGATTGGCACATGAAAATTAGCATCCTGAAGGTCCAATGACACCATCCAATCCTGGAGGTCGAGGGCCTGAAGGATCTGAGAAAGTGTGACCATCTTGAACTTGTCCTTTCTGAGGAACTTGTTCAAGTATCTCAAGTCCAAGATGGGTCTCAGTCCTCCGTCCTTTTGGGGTATTGGAAAATAAGGAGAGTACCATCCCTTGTTTCTCTCCGCTGCAGGCACCGGTTCTATAGTGCCATTCTCTCGCAGGGTCACAATTTCCTGCACAAAGAGTGGATCCTCAATAAGTGGCTCCCCAGTGGATGTTACAGCGTTCTTTGAATGAAAGGATGGCGGTAACCATGGGCTATGGTTTCTAATGCCTAAGCATCTGAAGTAATGTCTTGCAATTCTTTCAGATGCCGAGACAGTCTGCCTCACACTGGTGTTTTGTGACTCAAGACCAAAGAGGTTTTGAGGCGGCTGATGCAGTGGATGTTGGTAAAGATGCCCCTGCTTGAGCTGGCTTAGCACCTCTCACTCATCCACTTCGGGGGAATCTTATTTGACCAGCCATTCCTCTTGCTCTTCCAACTGAGGAGTAGTAGCGAAAATATCTACCACTCCAAGGCTGTCCACTGGGGTGAAAAGGCTGAGGCTGCCTAAAAGCGGGCCTAAGGATTTGGCTACTGCCTTTGAGGTCTGCAACTACTCAAGGCTTTAGTCTGCCTTGTTGCCAAAACGGTGAGACCCGTCAAAAGGCATGCGAGAAGCCCGATTTGCACATCCGGCACAAAACCAGGCTTTAATCTACATATTACGGTGCTAATGCCATGGCTCTGCTGACGCAGTCACCGGAATCCAGACCTGACTGAAGAGACTCGCACATGGCTTCCTTGCCGTATCTAACAATAGCCAAGAACCCATCTCTTTCCTCCCCCTCAGGGATGTGCTCTGCCACCATGGAAATACAGTCCCAGAGAGTGAATGAGAATTTTGCAAGGGCACATGTGGAGATTGGCTAATTTAAGAGTCAAGCTCCCTTCAGAAAATAATTTTCTTGCCCATCCATCTACTCTACTTGTCATCCCTATCTGGAGGGATAGTTGGATAAGCTGCCTGCTTAGAAGTTGCGGTAGCTGCCTGTATCACCAGACTATCTGGAGTGGGGTGTTTAGACAGGCAGTTGGGGTCACTACATTGATATTTTTTGGTCAGATTCTGGTTTACTGCCGGATTAGTCTCTGGCGTCTCCCAATTTGCTGCCATTCTTTTTGGGAGGGCAATATGAAATTGTAAAATAGGATCCATTTGCGGACCCTTATCAAGGATGCCCGTCAGATCATCCTGTTCAAATGGGAGGGTAGGCCTACTACACCCCTTATAGTCTACAACTTTAGCCGGCTGTATGAAACATATGCATGCTCACCAGCTTCAGGTCTACCAAAATCCAGCTCTGGTGAGGTGTCTATTCCACTGGCCATTTGCAGATTATCATAAAAATCTTTCGATCTCTACTCTTCCAAAATAAAGCTCTCAGGCACATTTGGTGCACCAAATTGAAGACCAAAAGGAGCATAATTGTCTAATGGGTCATTTCCCTTCTAAATTGAGGTGAGAGATTTGAAATAATCTTTCCTTGGCAAAGGAATATAGGTCTCGTCTGGGATAGGCATCAATGGCGCCATTGGTTTAGATGGCGCGGTGGGAGTCGACGGTACGGCTGGTGTCGAGGGCGCAGCTGGCGTCAATGGTGCCGCTGATGTCAAGGGCTTAACTGCCGTTAAGGGCGCAGCTGACGTTTACGACCTCAGTTTGGACTTACGGTTCAGAAGATCCTTCGATGACTTGTCATCGCATCGATGGTGTCGAGTCATTTGGTCGAAAATAAAAGATCGAATGACCATTTGGTCGAATACCAATTGGTCGGAAAAAAAAGGTCGAATTTTTTTATTTATTTATATATTTATATATTTTTTCGTTTCGGTTGGTAAAAAAAAAAAAAAGAAAAAGGGGGTTTGGGGGCGGAACCCCCCCCCCCCCCCATTTACAAAAAAAAAACTACCATTTTTTCGACCATTTGGCATTCGACCAAATGGCATTCGATCATTTGGTTTTCGACCAAATGACTGGTAACCCGCATCGATGCCTCGACAGCTCTCGATGAGGATCCGGCCTTCGCCCCAGGCTCAAGGGCATCAAGGATTTGGCTCGAGCCCTTTCCTTACCGGCTTCTTCGGAAAGCATGGTAGGAGCATGGCTTGCCGAGGGTTTTTGAAATATTTTTAGCATTTCAGATCTAAATGCTCTGCATTCGGCAGGTGTGGAGCTTTTCGTGGGACAAGATACCCTCTCTGGGGAAGTGTCTGATGACGAAGTCGAAGAAGGCGACCTGTGGTGCCTCTTTTTCGACTTCCTCGATGCCAATGAGGAGCTGTGGGTGCCATTGCTCAATCTTGATATTTTAACCTTCTTCCTTCGAAGAGAGTTGCTATCGGCTCGGATGAAGGTTTCTTGGACGGGGTAGACTATGGGGATTTTTTACCTACCACCAATTTCCCCTTTTGCTCCTTCAGAGCCTTTCAAGTCATTGACTGGCGCTTGGAGCAGGCCGAGGTCATATGCTTCACCCCGAGACACCACAGAAACTCAGTGTGGGTTGGTTAACATCTTAGAATCACAATCTCGACACTTCTTGAACCGGTCTTCGGGGTAGTAGGTGTCAAGGAAGACGACATTATGGCGAAGAACAAAGGAAGCGCCCTGTAGTTTCTCGAAGCAATAGCTTACGCATAAAAACGGAACTGAAGCCAAAGGGTGCTGCGTGTGCTATATTTGCCTTCAATGACATCATCCTCAAGAGGGAGGCCCTAGAGGCACATCGAGACTGCATCGACCACATCGCCCTCTGCTGACATTTTTTTGCTGAAGCTGGATATCGAATATCAAAGATGAGAATACGTGGGAGGACACAAGCCATTCGAAATTACACATATGAACGCAATTTGAAATAACTATTTGCAGGACCTGGCGGTGAGCCGGGAAGTGCATAGATGAGTGAGCGGGGGGGTCGAAGTGTGCCACTCCAGTGGAGACTCCGGCTTCAGTACCGCCTCCAAAAACAAGGTGAATGCTGGGCAGAGGCACAGCGGCGCCAAATGAAATATGGGCGGCTACTTGCAGATTCTGCTTGCATTTGCGGCCTCCAGACTGGCCGGACAGCTCTTTCCCGCAAGTGCCAATACATTATGCAATCATAAGTGTAGGGCAAAGTAAGCTCTGGAGGCCAACTACAGTGTATGGTATTGTAGTAGATATGTAGATGTATAGACTGGAAGGAACTATTGATCACTACAATATTTCACTACGATTTCGCGCTCTGAATCATTTGTGTACAAGTGCGATATAAATAAAATATATCATATACATCTAGTTAGCTTGTGTATTCCTTTTGTAAGAGGAAAGAAAGTAAGATACTAAGCAGAGTGGATGGCGTAACAGGAAGAAAACTGGGCAAATTAGATGAATATTGTAGATTGCAACCATCTCACTTTCAGGGTAGCTGGTTTAAAGCAACAGGGTAATAAAATAGAATGTCAAGGAGTTTGGGATCCTCTCCTGCATTGAGCGCCAGTTGCACAGATTAATTCAACCACATTAATTCAACCACAGAACTATTTTTGCCTTCAAAAGCATTTGGCTGTGTGATCATGTACATTTTCACAAGTGTTATGATTGGGTATTAAGCACGTTATAAATAACCTGAGGTTTCTAAGCGCGGCCCCGGGGATCGAACCTGTGTTGCTCCGTGTCATCCTGCTTCCAAGGCACGCACGTTGCCCCTGAACTATCCTCCCGAGACTCAATTTCACTCATCAATCTGATGCACCTTCCGCAACAAAATGAAATATAGTTGAAACTATGAGATTTAGGTACACTAACAAACTTTACTGAAAAACAGAGCGAATGCAGTGTTTTACAGTAGCACTACTGTAATTATGCATTATATAATTTAATGTTTTAGGAATGGAATAGCAGTACTGCCGTTTTCTAGTCTTTGCCAAACCGGATATAATTGCCTTTATAAAAGTATCATCATAATTACTTTTGATTTTCAATTATTTAAAAAAACAAATGTTCTTGCCTACTACTCCCACACAGGCCTTTGGCACTTTTAAGAGTGGCACACTCTCTCCATTAGCCCCTTCGAACTTGCAGTGAACAGACAAGAGGGTGGAGAGAGCCCCGAGGGAGAGGTAGCAGAGTGAGCCTTGCGTTCATTAAACAGGGTAATTTAAATAGCAAGTTGTGCTACACAGGTGAAATTTAATTAGCAAATCTACAGAATTGCATAGCAAATTGCTATGCAACACTGCTTATTTTATGCCTTTTCTGCGCACATCTCAATTGAACGTGCAGATACAGGCTGCAGCATTTAAAGGCCCTCTCCTCAGATGCACAACTAGCATACAGGAGCTCCGAGGCAAGACAAGACCTACAGTTAAGAATCAAAGGAATGAGAATAGCTCATCCCCTGCATTCACCTGCAGCACTAGAATTCCTTTAAAAGCTCAATTGTTTCTCTTTCCAACCTGCCCCGACCCATGGCACAGTTACACACACACCAGCAGCAACCTGCACTTGTAACAGCCACTTCAACTTTCAGACATTGACCATAACATAACTTTACCATTTATATATTCTTTTCGTGCACCTTTTAATCTTGCGCCACTCAACATTCCATACTTATGGATGTTTCTCTTCTGGAGCACAAGTGCTGATTAGTGACCCGCAGCACAAAATTCTCCCTACAAACATTGAGTTTTAGTCAGTGTCTGCCAAATTCCCTTCTTTCCTCCCAAATTTAGCCAGGCCTCAATCACCTTCGAATGAGTCGTTATGCACGACTCACGCACACCATTGCCCTATATTGGGACCAAATTCCAGGTGCACAACAACCCACAAATAGGAGTCGATGTGACCAACCGGAATGCGTACACATGGCTCCTTATGTTGATTACCAGAGCCCCCCTATTTAGAGCTGCCTCTGCTAAACACCTTTCTCAGACTGATGGGCACCACCAATCCAGCCCCCTTTCTGATTTCCCATGTGCATTATCTCGGCACACATTTACCAGCCAATCACAGCTACACATAATTTTATGTTTCCCTACAAGGTCAACTCCAACAGCGGGACACGCATCACCAACAAACCAGGATCCGATACCCCCCCGCCCCAAACGCCAGACCAATGGCAGCTATTAGTTCATCCTACTTTATGGACTACCCAGATCAGCTCAATTAAGTAATACATGGCAATCAGCATCCTAAACTACCACAATAACCAGTGGACCACAATTAAGTGGTTACCCTTCTTATTTAGGCATCCACATATTCTATGCATATGACCCATATATGTCACAATACTACTGAATCGTACTGCACCTCCTGTGTAAGTATGACAGGGGCTTACCTCACGTACAACCCAAACCTGCCCTAGTTTTTACACAATTATATGGCATAATCTTTAATAACTCTGCATAACCACTAATAGCCTCTCAGGATGCACTTCAAGGTATATCCTTACTCTACTCAGGATACCCAATGGTATCTCACACAATATATATATAACGCCGCCAATTTGGCAAACATCAAGGTTTTACCCACTGGATCATACTGGACAACCACCACCTTAGCATTTAATGCACTCACTCAATGCATGCTTGCTTCTCAAACACAGTGGCAATTGCCATAAGGAAGTACAAAGTACCTGAAACTATTTGAGCTAATCTTGGCCAATAAAGCATATTTAGTTCTCCCCTCTCCTCTTAATAATAATATTAATAATTCAGCATTTATATAGCGATACTAACCCTCAGGTATCTGAGTGCTGCTTATTATTACCCACTGTGTGTGGTGCTCATTTATCGACCTCGGAAGGATGAAAGGCCGAGACTGGCCCTGCCGGGATTCGAAACGTCAACAGGCCCTGCACAGATATCAAAGCAAGCGCTCTACTCTCTGTGCTATCGGACGCCATATGTACTTACTGACTAAATGTATGGTTAGAATTCATGTGATACTACAGAAATCTATTTAAATGTTGGACTCCAAATATTGTACATTTATAATATTTGACTGAACTGCCTTGACAAAGCCCGGACTGACGAAACTATTGGCCACGCAGTTGGCAATTGCTCTTTTTGTTATATCGCCATCAATAGGAGTCAACCACATCATGTTGAAACTGTTACTTCTCACTTACTAACAATAATCTCACAAGATACAATTTATGTGGCTGTGCAAATCACATTCAACTAGTTCAGTTCATGCCATCTCAAACTGAACACATTTGTACATGCTCTACGCATGCCTTTCTCCCTGACCATTTGACTTACTCATTGCATTCTGTGCGCCTCATTTCAAATGATCTGTTAGCTGTAGTATCTACTTTCACTGCACCACATCCTGCATTTTTAAAAAATCGGAGTAATGTGCGTTTCAACCCATCTGTAAACCTCCTCCATTTCTCTGTGTTGTGCCTCCATTTTAAAAAAAAACCCTCTTCAGTTCCCACTGTTTTCTCCCAGTCCTGTTGTGTCTCCTTGCCCCCCCCCCCCAACTCATCCCCACCCCCCGGTCATGGGGATTCCCTCTGAAGGTCTGTCTGTGAAATGTTCAACCTCCACACTCGTCGGCATCTCTGAGTTGCTGTGCGCTCGAGCATTACACCATCCATTCCTCCTAGGTCCCCCTTCCACCAACCATCTGCCCTCCTCCTCTCACTCAGCTCTCTCCATAACTCCCCCTTAACCTCCATTGGTTGCTTGGTCTCCCTTTCCCAGTTGGACATGAATTTCCACTCCTTAGCTCCCTCGCCCTCCTTGAGCAGCCTGTACAGGTCTCCACGAGAGACCACCTTAAGAGTCCTTCCCCCAAAAGGTACCCCCTTAATCACCTGGGAGGACCTGATCTGCCACAGAAGCGGCTCCAGGTAAATCACAAAGTAGCAGCGACAGCGGGCACCCTTGTTTTGTGCCTCTGGTCACTGTCACCAGATCAAATGCCTCTCCATTGACCATCAGGCGTAACATTGGATTGTAACAGTTAGCCTCCATCTTGCTCATGAACTTCTCCCCAAACCCCATTTTGCGCATGGTCAAAAAAAGAAAACCCCATTCCACCTATCAAACACTTTCTCAGCGTTGAGGGCTGCCACAATAGCCACGGTTCTAGAATTGTGTACTTTTTCTAAAATGTGGGCAACCCTCCTAGCTTTTTCATGCGTTTGTCTACCATGTACAAATCTGGACTGGTCTGCTTCTACCAAGGATGGAAGGAGGGGTTGCAGTCTAGTCGGCCAAGATCTTGGTATAGATCTTTGCGTCCAGATTGATCAGCGCAATCGGTCTATATGCGCCACATGCAGTGGGATATTTCCCCTGCTTAGGGAGCAGCACGACTTCCGCCTCCTCCATAGATCGTGTTATTCCCCTCCCAAAACCATTATAGAGGGCTACCATGCGCAGGGCTAATACATCCCTGTACGTCTTATAAAAGTCTGAAGTAAAGCCATCGTAGCCGGGGGCTTTAAGAGGGGGGGTGCAGCAATGGTTTTATGGACTTCCTCTATAGTTAACTCTTTCTCTAACTCCTCCCGGTCTGCTACAGGTATCCCAGACAGGTTACACCCCTCCAAATATTCCACTTGACCCCTTTTTGCTGGGCTATCGGACTGATAAATTTCCCCATAATAACTCGCAAATTCTCTTTTAAATCGCCTGGAGGTCTGTAAGCTCAATTCCCTCCGCCGTCTTGATCTGCAGTATCGTTCTATCTTTTTCCTCCCTTCTTAACATCCTTGCCAGTAATCCATCTGTCCTGTTGGCCTTGACATAATATTTCTGCTTAAGGTGCATCTTAGCCCTCTGTGCTTTAGTCGAGATGATTGTATCCATTTTGCCCTTGGCCGCCCTGTATTTCCTTCTAATTTCCGCAGAGGGTCTGCTAGCTAATTCCTGCATTAGTGACTTCAGTTTGGCCTCCAGTTCCTCCTGTAACCCCCTAATCTCCCTGTCGCTCCGTGCCTTTATCACAATTATCTTCCCCCTATTAGAGGCCTTGAAGGCGTCCGACCACCCCTGGGTCCATGCACTCATTGTCATTCCTCTGAAAGTATTGGATTACCTCCTCGCGCAGCTCCCCTTGTAGAATCTCATCCTTAAATATATGTGACAGATATTTCAATTTCCATAGCCCCTACCTCAATCTCCCCGATTCCCCCTACCAAGGGGCGTGACATCCAAACAAAGTCAATTCTGGAGGCCGACCTATGTGCATGGGAGTAAAAGCTATACCCCCTGGCCTCTCCCCACTTCTCTCTCCAGGCGCCCACCAGGGAGAGGTTATCCATTTTGCCCTGCAGCTCACTCGATGGTTTGGTCTGAGTTTGGAAGAGCCTGGCACTACTGTCCCTTGCCCGGTCCCAGGCTAAGTTAAAGTCCACGTGAGTATTATGCTGCCCCTTAGAGACTCCTAATTTATGTAGCATTGTGTGTTCGAAGTGATCTTGCCCTGTGTTTGGAGCGTAGATGGTTGCCAATGTTAATATCTCCCTTCCCCTCTGAATGTTCAATACCAGGAATCTTCGTGCGGTGTCTCGGGAGATACCCGTGATGGTCATGTCTAAGCCATTTTTTAGGCCTAGGAGGACCGTCCCCTTCAACCCCTGATGGTGCATTGGTGAAGACTACTGAACCCCCTTAGCCTCAGCCTCTGCTTACCTTTCCGCTGTCGATGCTGGCGGAGTTGGGGCCCTGATCCTGCTAGATCTCTCCGCCGCATTCGACACGGTAGACCACTCCATCCTTCTCTCTCGTCTCTCACAGACTGGGATATCCGGTGCTGTTCTTGCCTGGTTTACTTTGTTTCTTTCGGATCGCACTCAGACCCTTGCTATGCCACCGTTTCTCTCCCCCCTCTTGCTTTCTCACTTGTGGTGTCCCTCAGGGATCCTCGCTATCGCCAATTCTGTTTAACATCTACATCTGGGCCCTGATTTGTCTCATCCGCTCCTATGGGCTAAACTGCTATTCATATGCAGATGATACCCAAATCCTGATCCGTCTGGACCAGGATCAATCAGCGACCTCTGTATGCCTCCACGACTGCTGGATGGACCAGAATTGGCTAAAGTTAAATGGTGATAAAACGGAGGTACTGTTGGTAGGCTGCCCCCCCCAACCCCTCCCTGTGGACCCCTGCTTTCTGGCCCGCTGCCTTGGGCCCGCTACCCAACCCAGTTAGCAAAGTCAAGAATTTAGGAGTTATCCTCTCCGCTTCTTTGTCAATGTCTAACCAGGTTGCGGCCGTGTGCCAGTCCAGCCACCACCAGATCAGAATCCTTAAGAGGGTTATGCCCCTGTTCCCAGTAGCCCTCCGCCCCCCTGTGGTAGCCGCGTTAGACCTCACACGACTGGACTATTGCAATTTGCTCTATCTGTCTCAACCCATCGGCCTTATCCATCGCCTTCAGCGTATGCAGAACCTGGCTGCTAGGCTGGCTACTGGCTCCCCTTATGGTGCCCATATTACACCAGTGCTTCACCAACTGCACTGGCTCCCGGTGAACCAACGAATTCAGTTTAAATCTCTGTGTATTGTTCACCGGGCTATTCACGGTCAGGGTGCTGAATTTTTGCAGCTTAAATTCACCCGATATTGTCCGGACCGGAACCTCTGCTCTTCTACTTCTAACCTGCTCACTGTCCCCAGGTTTAACCGGGCAAGGCTGGGCGGTAGAGCCTTCTCTGTTGCCGCGACCATACTTTGGAACAGTCTCCCTGAACCTCTTAGGGCCACTGTTAACCATCTCGGATTCAGAAGAGCGTTGAAAACCAACCTGTTCTAAGCCTGACCACTCCGCTGGCCTTCTCCGACTGGGTAGCTTCCCTTCCAGCGCCATGCCGCCTTTGGGCGAACGCGCGCTTTACAAATGCTAATAACATAACATAACATAACATATGCGTCTCCTGGAAGGTTATGACATCAGGTTTTTCTTTTGATAAAAGCAACTCTACCTTTTTCCTCTTTACCAGCGAGTTCAGCCCATTAATATTAAGGGACAATATTTTCAGCAATCTATCCATTATCGGGGGTACCGATGTATCCCTTCGGCGGGAGCCCGCTACGGGACAATGCCCCCAACCCACCAGACGTGGGAACCACTCCACCGCCCGCGCCACCTCCTCGGGTGCAGTGCCATTTTCAACCCCTGTGGCCCCAATGGCCCGACCCCTTTGGTGATCCAAAATGAACCTCCCCACCACTACCCCAGCCAATCCTGCACATGCTAGACAACACCCCCCAGGGTACCCCGACATCGTCACATGTTTGCAGCCAAGACTTCAACTGGGTGACGAGCCCTGGGCCGCCACCTCCCGGGCTGCAGTTTTAAGTTGAGGGGACGGGCCTGCTGGGCCCGTTCTCCTTGCTTTCCTTCTTGAAGCCTGCGTCGACCACTCCCAAGCACTCCTTCTAGGGCTACGGTCTCTCCTGGCCGGCGACTGGCTCAAAAATTGGTCTACCTCGATCCCAAGGATGTTTGACCCCCTCCTCCAAGGAGGTGATCCATCTCTGCCTCTTGTCCAGCTCAAACACCGGGCCGAACAGGAAGGTCCATTTGTAGCTAAGGCCTGACTTCTGTAGCTCCTGCGCGATTGGGCGCATCTGCCTCCTCTTGTTAAGAGTAATTAAGGAAAGGACCTGGAACAACTGAATAGAGGAGCCATTAAAGCTCAGGTTGTGCAAACTTCTAGCGGCCCGTAAAATCTTTTCCATCTGTGTATACTCATGGAATGCCACAAGCACATCCGGTGGCCTAGCCCTTGGCTCATCCCTTCTGGGCCCACTCTATGCACTCTGTCCACCAGGACGACTTCCGGTTTTGCGACATCAGCTAGGGAGGCAAACAGTAGCTTCATCGTCTGTTGAAGGTCTGCATCACTCACTGACTCAGGTAACGACTTCACTCTTATGTTGGCCCTTCTCAGCCTGTTTTCAAGGTCCTCTGCCTGAAGCTCTAGATTATGGGTGGCTCTAGCAACATTCTCCACCCAGTCTTGTACCTTGTAGGAGTCCTCTGCCAAATCTTGGAGCGCTTTCTCGTTGGAGTCCACTCTCGTACCTAGACTCTGTAGGTCGTCCTTGACCTCGCAGATCACCCAAGTAAACTCTTCCTTCATCTTGTCAAGCTGCGATTGCATCACATTAGCCATTCTATCACCAACATATTGAAAGCATTCCTCTACAAGCTTCTTCATGACACCTTTGTCCTCGTGGTCGCCTCCCAGGGCAGGCTCCTCCGCGCTGCTATCCCCCTCCTTCCCTCCATCGGGTTGGGCCCCATCGTCTTTCCTCCACAGCTTCTGAAGCGCCCTGTCCGGGCATTTCTTATCTCCTTCCGCCACGGTCCCGGGGGCCTTCCCTCTGTTCTTCGACATTGTGGCCGTAGACAGGCCCCCCTAACGTCGCGGCGCCTTCCCGCGTGGTTCAGATATGTCCTCCGACCCCTGCTGGTTTGTCTTGCACTGTGACCTGACCAGGGGGTTTAATGTGTGATGTCCCCCCACAAGGAAGGTTATTCAGAGCAGGGGGCGTGCTAAATGTCACTTAAAAGTCCTCTCTCTGCAGTCCCTAGCCCTCCTGCTGCCAAGATCCGGGCACAGGGGAAGATCACAGGGCTTCTCCTCCCAAGACCTCTGGCCCAGTTGCACTAATCAGTTCCACCGCCCTGCGAGTTTGAGCGCTCTGTCGTTCTGCTTCCAATAGCGCCCTAATGGCTTTACTTGCCGTATACGGCGATCCTATTGACGCATTAGACAGTCCAGCAGTCCTAAGTCCGCTCTCCAGTCAATGACAGCAGTTGTATGATGCTGCACTTAGCCAGTTTAGCCAGTAAGCTCCCACTCTTCCATTCAAGCCAACTGCCGCCCAACTTCAGCGTTGCCCAAGGTTTCCCAGGGGGTCGGGGGCGAGAAAGTAGAGCCTCCAATAAAGGTATCACGTTGAGATCAGGACGTGCCCCCCCCTTCAGAGCCCATGCACCAACAAGGGTCAAATTGGCTGCCCAATACTCCAAAACCCGTGGGAGGCAGGGCACTGAGTCCAACAAACACCACAGGCCGGTCGGGGAAGCGATCCCTGTCTCCCCCCTCCGGCCAGCAGCTGCAGCATCCTCTCCGCGGCTCCCCTCGGACATGGAGCCCCAGATCCACCCTGTGGGCAACGTTATCACTCCCTCGTCTGGAATCACCCCTCCAGCCGCTGCGTTCAGTGACCCAGGACCGCCGTCCCAGGCCGAGCCCCCGCAGGTCCTCCTCTCCTGATGTGCGGCTGTCTCCATGCACCTCGGGGGCCTCCTCCTCCTGATGTCGCCTTCCACAGGCTTCCCCACCTCCACGATGACCTCGCCTACAGCGAGGGAGCTGGTCTCAGGCCACCAGACCGGAAGGCTGAGCGGTCCCCACCGCAATGGGCCGCCTGGACCCTGTCCGCCTCACTCAGGGCTCCTGCCCACTTGCCACTTCTGCACACCTGCCCCGACCTGCGCTGATTGTCTTAGCTCGGGAGGGAGTCCCCCCCTATCCAAAGTGTCCCGTGCCACACGTCCTGTACCGCTCCTCTTCCCTGCCTCGGGGGCGGCCTCCCGCTCTCTGTGGGGCCGAAACACCGCCCTGGCACCTCCGCAGCAGCCCAATGTACAGCGGAACCCAGACCGTCCTTACAAATGCATCCAGGGTGGGGATATCTGCGTCCTTTTTCACCTTATTTTGCTGGGGGTTCCAGGAGCACTCTTAGCACAGAGTTACCTCCACGGCGGCCATCTTGGATCTCCCAACCTCTTACTTTTTGATAGGCTTCTTCCTCGCCTTATGAACGTTCCACTTTCCTCCTCACGTGCTCCCTTGCCATCTATTTCTATGGCTGCCTTGCCAGCTATGCCCACCTTGGCTACCTTGCCTCCTACTAACCTCACAGCCTCTCTCACAAGTGCTCCCATGTCACCTGCAACAGTACAGACTCTCGTGCCTATATGCAGTGATCCGACAACCTCATCAGCCTCGACCTCTATGGTGCCCTTGCCACCCACTGCCGCTTCATCTGGGGCGCCCTTGCCTCCTGTGGCCCTTTCTACACTGGCTCCCTTGCCATCTACTGCTGTCCTGGCTCCCTTGCCTACACTACCCTCTCTGACGTCCTCGTCAGCCTTGGCTCCTCTGCCCCTTCCTACCTCAAACTCTCAGGCACTCTTAATTTAAAGTTGTGTTTAGTTTTAGAACACTTTTACAACATTGTCATTCTCAGATACAATAGAAGAATATAGAAAAATGAAAACTGAGATAAATAAGAACAATCACCGTAAATTTTCAAATTCATTTAAAAAAACTTTTCGTACCATTGTTAAAATGATATTCAACCAACAAATTACCTAATTCAAATTTTTCTTTTTCAAACTTATACTTAAAATCAAAGTTAACTCAAGCGTGAAGTTTTATAAAACATTTGGATTCATTTTGTACTGCTTTTATACAATATTTCAACTTCCAGTAAATAGAATTTCATTTTTAATTAATAAAGCATTTTCAATTTTCCCCAAGAATCTTACTAAGGATAGTATCAGAGACAAGCTCCTTCCATACATACATACATCTTTCCCAAAAGGAAGATTTAGAGATGTCACTATCTTTCGGAGCATATATCCCCAAATAATTATTTCTGTCATCTTCAAAATAGATACAATCAACCACCAGATGTTTCAGGATTTCAACTGTTCCACAGTCACAGAAGTGACAATTCAAATTAGTTAGCTCATTATCAAGTGTGTGACACTGATTCAGTTTGAATCGCATGTATACTTGACGTATCTTTCTAGATGGACATTGGGAAAGATAAGGAGATCTCAGCTCTCTCTTCCTTGGTCTTTTCGCATATTCTGAGTATGTCATACATTTACTATTGCAATCCAGGGTTGCAGACTAATCACAATCTTATATATTGCGCTTGACTTTTGGCAATTGCAGAGTAAGGTCTAGAATAGAGCAATCAATGTCATCTAAAATGCTTTTCATTTCGGTATCAAATAGATCCAAGGATTTAAGATTTTGAGTGTCAAGTATCCCATTTAGATCAAAAAAGAGAATTATGATAAGGTGCTTTAATATCTGCATATCTTGACAATTTCCGCCATGACCATCTCGCTGCTAAAGATGACAAACCCATTTCATGTGTAATGATTGAATTTGGGACTGATGGAGATAATCCCAAAGTGCGTTTCCATAGATTGCCCTGTATATAATTTAGGGTTGTTCCCATATCCAGGAGGCGCATATCCAATCCATATAGAAGGATTGGTTCCACTTTCAGCAAGTAAACGTCAATGAGCGGTATTAGGGAGAATTCACAATATTTTCCGATTATCACCATCATCATAGATGCTAAAGGCCGGACCTTTACATTCAAGTGTGATACCCAACATTTTTTGGACTATTGATCACTTAAGGGGTAACCAAGATAGCGAATTAATGTTGCACATTCTATTACATTTCCATCCAGTTGCCAAGTATATGATTTAATTTTTTTATAATTGCGAAAGATGACAATACGCGATTTAGAAGAGTTTGGCAATAGGTTATGTAATGCAGCGAATTTGGAAAATTGATTCAGTTTCAATTGAAGCCCACTAGGGGTTCTATCAATCAATACGATGTCATCAGCAAAACATAACCATGATATTTTTAGGTCCCCAAGTTTCACAGGCTACATACCAGTCTCATTCCATAGCTTACCCAGATCGCAAAGATATAAATGAAACAATGTAGCAGCCAGGTTGCAGCCCTGTTTAAACCCGGTTTTTGTTTCAATGGGAATTGTGAGCGCACCAGATTTGGTTGTTCTAATTTGAAAGGTTGTACGATTATGTAGCAAAGCAATCAATTGCACCATCCTTTTAGGAAAAGCCAGATTTAATAATTTGGTCCATAGTGCTTCTTTAATGACTGTGTCAAATGCACTACTCAAATTCAGAGCTGCCATATAGACCGCACCAGTATTGGGTATTTTAGATGCGCAAGAATATGTGAAATGATAAGTGCATTTAGGGAGGTACCCATGTTCTTGCAAAATCCAGTTTGAAATTTTGAATAGATGTTCTTTGTCTGTATAAAAGTTTGCAAACGATGCAGTAGAATAATGGAGAATACTTTTTCTGAGGCATCCATAAGTGCTATAGGATCGAAAGTTGGAAGGCAACTTTGGGTTCCCCTTCTTGTATATTGGAATGATTATGGCGTTTTGCCATGACCTTGGGATTATAATGGTCGCTAAAATATGGCAAAATTTGGTATAGAGAATGGCACCCCAAAAGTAAGGGTCATCTTTTAGGATGCAAGCAGGTAACCCATTAGGCCCGGCCGCCTTTGATGAATTTAGTTTATTGATTGCATCAACGATTTCATCCAAAGAGAAGAATATACAATCATTACATTTGAGGGATATTATTCCAGAGTCAAAGTGTTGGAATTGAGGAGGAATACTATACTTATTTTTAGTGTATTCTTGTCATATAGATGCTTCAATCGGGGACCCCAAATCGTGCGCAGCAACCCCATTTTTGTTGTTCAATATTGCCCAGATATTTCTAGTGTTTTTTGTAATAATATGCTTCATTTTTTTGATTGACATGTAGGTGTGAGTTCATTTTTTATAGTTTTTAGCATGCAGCTGTATTTCATTTTATCAATATCTTGGCATCGTAGTATTTGGGATAATTTAGTGACAGCCGCCTTAATGCTCTTAGCAAACGATTTTTTCCCGTTTGATTTTGGCAAATTCAAAAATATATCCTCTAGAGACATTTGACTCGAACAATACAGCTCTTTGCGTAAGATATTCTATATGTTCTTTAATTATGTGAGTGTTCCATTCTTCTCTCATTTGAACATTTGTGGACACATTTTGAGAGTAAGGGACCCCGATTACATCTGTGTGTACCAGGTAGGATAGTTCTCTACACATTTTTGGATGCCAACCTACAGAGGTCTGCGCACGATGAAGGGTCACCAATCCCAATGCTGCTTCTGTATTTAAGTTTGCCAGTTCGCATCTAATGCTGATACTAATCGGATTATGATCACTTAGTGTATCTTCAATAATTAGCACATTGTTGACCATAGTGATTAGTGTGGTAGAAACAAAAAAGTAGTCCATGTACGAAGTTAGAGGCC
Source organism: Ambystoma mexicanum (assembly GCF_040938575.1). Lineage (NCBI taxonomy): Eukaryota > Metazoa > Chordata > Amphibia > Caudata > Ambystomatidae > Ambystoma > Ambystoma mexicanum. The sequence goes on along the minus strand of NC_090922.1, from coordinate 19,374,745 downwards.
CTCTCGACCAGGTAGCTCTATGAGGACCAGCTTCGTAATTTACCACTTGTATATTCCATTCCTTAAAGTAGGCAATCCAGCGCTTCCCCATGGTAATTGTAGGGCTACTAGGAGAGATATGTTTGTTTTTATGAGCAGTCATAGCTGATGAACATACAGCATTAAAATCGCCCCCAATAACAATCCTATAGTTATGATTGTGAATCTTTGCTTCTTCTAGTATATCATCCATGGTATCAAATGCATCATCTATGGAGGTATTTCCGGGGTTAAAGTAAACACATACAATTAAACACACAAGTCGACAAACCATTTGAGAAAAATTCAATAGCCAACATGACATTTTTGGCATAGATAACCTTGGATTTGTGATTCATAGCATTGTTAACCAGTATCGCAATTCCCCCATAGGGACAACCAGTTAAACCCTGGCAAACAAAAGGTTGAGAACCCATCAATATTGATCTCACCGATACACAGTTCCCTGTATTAATGATATCTTCGGTGAGCCCATTTTTGCATAACTTGATGGCCATTGTTCTAAATTCTTTTTCCCACAACAGTTCCAAGATAAGATTTTACAACCCTCTTGAATAGAGTCGATAACAGCACATGTCTATGATTTGTTTTGTTTATTTGAGAATTCAATGATGGAGGTCATTAGAGGGGCTAGCCATGTTATGTTGGAAGTTGCCCCCACCATTTCAGACATTTTAGCTAGAAGGTCAACAGTTTGAGCACGGACAGCCCGACGGTTGGTTAATGATGCCCCAATTGGTTCATCTAGTTTAGGAACTTCGTTTAGAAACACATCCGCCTCCTCGATAGTCCTAAATAGACGTAATGTTAGACCACGGGATTCAAAGTCTTCCCTATGTTCCCACAATAACCTAAGTATTATTACGGATTGTGGTGCGCAGATCATTCTTAGGTTATTGTGATTAGCCAACATTAGCCACTCAATATTGTCTGAGTGAAGGGTCCTCAGCTGAGGACTACCCTTAAAAATGGTAAATAGAAATGATCTGTTCAATCTCTGTTTACAATTGATGAGCTCATCGCTAGACCAGACCAGAATATACCTTGTGTCTCTATTGAAGGGGCATTCTGTTTCATCTTGTTCAGAACTGGCTCTGGATTGGGACAGCCTGTCCTTAAAGGCCTTAGCGCCTTCCACTGCATTTCCCTCCGCTTCGTACATCCCCGCACACTCAAGGTTTACATTAGCGAGGTCAGGTGGCATTCCTTGAGTTTCACTGTGAATTAAGGCTGCAGAATTAGTCATGTGACTTGCAGATTTAGCTTTAGCATTCTGGGACAAAGATTTTTTTGTTTCGATACTGCACCCATGTTAAATGTGGGACTAGCTTCCCTCACCAATGTCTTTCCCGTGTTTTTTAAGGGGGTAAAAGGTTGACAAGCGACCTTGTGTCAGCGGTCCTGCATTTGCATGCTCACCCTCCTCCTGATCATCTCGAGATCTAATTTTATTGTTAACCCTTTTTTGTTGTTTTTTCGTGCTGTGTCCCACTGGGTGTACCCATATTTAAGACAGCCTTGGATTCATCATTCAGTTGGGTCAAGTCAATCCTTGGCTCATTTGAGGATCCCATAGATGAATCAAAAGCTAGACCAGCATTTAATTCTACATCATTTTTCTCACAATTTTTGTTGTTTAAATTGTTTTTCTTAGTAGCTTTTTTATTATCAGACATTCCTTGTGCGCTACAGTTTTTTTCAAATTTTATTTTCCCTTTTTAGGGCCCTGATATGAGCACGCTTCATTTTTCGAGACAAGTAAATAGTCTGCTTTCCTTCTGACTCATTATCCTCACACCCACTAGTCATTTCTTCATCCTTTTCCCTCAATTTGGCCAAATTTGAGGCAATTTGAAAATCACATTTTATTTGTTCCGCTTCCGCTTCCTTGATAACATTCACGAGCGGAGATGGACTATTAGGTGAAACATCCTTTGGGGTTGCCATAGAGGCAATTGCATCGGCATATTTGCTTAGTCTCCCACCGCCATATTTGGAATCTAAGTGCTGTCTTGTAAGAAAGGAGAATACATCATCCAGTTTCAAGCAGTTGGATGCAAAAAGCAATTACTTGCATTTGGCGTAATGTACCAAGCACTCCTATCCGTACACATATAGCTTCACCTACACCCTGCTGACCTGCCAAACAGTCCAGCGCACTTATACACACTTCGGTGCGCGCGTGCCTGTGTGTTTTGAAACAAGTTAGCTCCAATCGGTGCGGACAGTGGGCGGGGCTTGCGGCGGGGTCGTGGCCAGAGTCTGAAAGAGAAAAAGAGGATCCAGGAGCATGGCACGATAGTTCCCACTTGGGGGATTTCACAGTTGACAAAAAGTACCTTGTGTCCAATGAGAAGCAAAAAACAGTCCAGTGAATCAGTCTAACAGTGTGCTACACGTCAGAGCACGGTACGGCTTCAATATAAACGTTCTCTTGACGACTGCTGTTAATCCGAGCAGGGTTGAAGAGCAGGTCCAGCCAAACAGCCCAGCACACTTAGACACACTTTGGTGCGCCTCTCTCAGGCACTCGTGCCGCTCACTGGGAGGACCACTATCCCCTGTACCCTCCTCATAAATCTTTCAAAAACAACAATCTGCTCCACGTTGCCACTCCCGCGCTGCTGTCGAGCACTCCTCTGATATCTGCCACCTCCTTCAACTCCAGGATCTCAATGTCATAGCCTTTACTGAGACATGGTTCAAGGACAGCCGTTGTCACGAGTATTGACACTTCTCCCTGAAGGCTACAAGTTCCTCTCTGTGCCCCCCTAAAACTCAAACTATTGTTACAGTAACATATGGTTGAGTGTTACCCATCCCTGCAATCTGCAGCATCAAGAATCTCCACAAACTGTAAAATGTAAACGTGAAACAGAAGCGGTTCCTACCTCTGCTGTCAATTCAAAAAAGAAGAAGAAAAAAAAAAAAAGGTGCATGACAGGGTCAGGAAAGACCCCGTCATGCAGTGCACACCCACCTCCCCCGGTGCCCATTCAAAGCAGACGCATGGGGTTGCCTTAGTTTTCAGAACACATAAAAGTGCATCCAGTTTGTAAATTTGGAATGCACTTTTAAATGAGCAGGAATGCCCCCGATTTGCACAAAGAGGTGAACAAGGCCATTTGAATGGGCGCATATAAGGTGCACTGATTCAGATGGCCTTTGTGGATTGGGCTGCTCGTTTTTTTTGGCACAAGTGATGAGATGTGCTTGCACATTTCATTACTTGTGTAAATAAAGTTGATTCCCTGGCCCCTTAAGTACAAGAACTGCAGTTTTCGCCCCAATTCACAGCATTGCAAAATCGCTATATGCTGGAGGGTCTGGGTAGGGTGTATTCTAGGTGTGAAAGCATTTTACAATCCATTTAGAAATGGCTGTTTTGGAGACAGGATCTCTTCCTGCAGCTAGTAACACAAAGAACTGGTCTGTCTTCCCGATTGGTTTTCTCTTATTGAGATAGTACATGATGACTTGCCTAACATCTAGTGTATAGGGAGCTCTCCCTCGAGTTTTGTGGGTTTTGAAAAAACGTTGGCAGTTCAATAGATTGGTTGATATGGAATCTAGAAATGAACTTCTGTGCAAATCGTGTGTGCGTGTGTGTGCTTAAGACCCCTTTGTTTTTACACTTATCGTGACAAAAGGCTCAAACTGATCATGCTTGGAGCGCACTTTTCTTATAGAGGTGATGGCTATAAGAAAAGCGTTTTGTAAGAGATCTGAGGCTTGCCTTATGTATGGCTTTGAAGGGTGGACCCACGAGCTTACTTAAGAAAATGTTTAAATCCCACCCTAGAGGTGGATTTGCAATCGGGGAATACATTATTTTTTCCTTCCATGACTGGGATTTTCCAGTATGAAACTTTGCTCTAAGATGATGTATATGCAGAAAGAGCAGCCAAACTGACCTTTGGGGAACTAAACACTAGACCGGAGTCCAACAAACAGCGTACTATGTCAGAGGGTGAACAGTCAATGGGATTAACATTTGGCTTCCTACACCATATGACAAATCTTTTCCATTTGTCAAATTAGCAGTGTTTAGTGGTATGTTTACATGCTTCCCTTAATACAGGCCTCGCAGATACTTAGAAATTCCATTAGATCTGCAGGGTAAGCTCCTTAGTTAACATACTCGACCTGAGAGAAATGCACTCGCCCAATGGTGACGGTTGAGAAAATGTTTAACAGTGCTTTCTGTAAAACGGTGCATGTCACCATAAACCCACTTCATATTTGGTGCAATACTGCCACCCAAATACCAGTCATGCACAATGAAACATTTATTTGCCATTTACTGCAAACCAAGTCCGTTTGCAGTAAATGGCAAATAAAAGTTTCATACATCCCATACTGGCCAGCAAGGTCGAGTGCCATGCAAATGGTACTCGCCCTTCATAAAGTCTCCCTGCCAATGAGTGGGCTAGTAGATTTTGCGAGCCCCGCCTTAATATGCTCATGCAGCTGTCCACTAAATTATGATGACCAATCTCTATGACTTCAGGATGCAAGCTGCTAAATTGGTTGTCTGAGGGTGTGGATGAAGGGTTGAGCCTTGGTTTAGAGACATGTTGTAAGGGCTGATCAGTTTCATTGCGGCACAAACTGGCATTTTGAGCAGGTGGGAGTACCATGGCTGACGTGCCCACATTGGAGATACCAGGACCATTGTCAAGTGTTCCTGATGCATCTTGTGGATTACTCGGTTGAGGAGTGGGGTCGTCGGCAAGAGTACACAAATATTCCTGACCAACAGATCCAAAATGCGCTCCCTTTGGATTCCTTCTGGGGGAACCTGGAGGCATGGATGTGGCATTTTGAGTTTTCTTTTGTAGCAAACAGATTTATGTCTGGTTGACCTCATTATGCAAAAATGCTGTTACAATGTCTGTATGTAGATCCCACTTGTGTTCCGAAGGAATGTCTGTCTTTCTTCTTATTTCGTCTGCTAGGCAGCTGTATTAACATGGGACATATTGCGACACTAGGAAAATGTCCCTCTGGAGGCTCTCCAGATTCTCTGTGCTAGTTTGGACAGATTTAGCAAGTATGTGCCACCCGCTTGATGATGTAAAACATGGCAGTTGTGTGGTCTGTGAGAATGAACCCAGTTTCCTCAGTTTAGGTATGTTTTACTGAAATCTTGGTAATCGCAGCAAACTGACCGAGAATGCATTTGCTTGGGTCCCAATTTAAACACACTTGTGTTTTTCTTTTGTCCCCCACCTCCAATTTTAAGGAAGCGGGGGACACCCCTGCACCCCCAAAATTGCAAAATATCAAACATGGGGAGCGGGGGACACCCCTGCAACCCCCACTCTCCATGGTTGGTATTTTGCAATACAGGTGGCCAAATTGCTTCGAAGGCCAAATTACCCATGAAAAATTGGTCATTAGGTCAATTGTTTTAGGTCAAATAGGCTAATACTGTTTTCTGTCCCACAGGATGCTGAAAGGCTTGTGTACACTGCTAGCAAATCTGGGACATTGATAGGTTTGTTAGTGTATGTGTCCCCCATGCTGTGCGTGTGTGGGGTCTGCTGGAATTAATGCACTCCCTAGCCTGAAAGCAAGGAGTCTGTCGTTATTGTGGCCTGTGATGGCAGGGCGACAAAAGGTTTCCCCTTCTCTTGGTAGTCCTTTGTCCATCAATGAAATGCTGACACCATGGTCTGCAAAACTACCACTAGATCCTCCCACTCTCCTTGTGCTTGAGACCATTATTTCACTAGCCATTGATGTATTGGACGGATGGGCAACCTTGCACAATGAAGATAAGGAATACATTACTCACCGTAATTGTATTTCTGGTGCTTGTATCTGCTTAGATTCACATGCTATGCATAGGCTGACATCTAGTGGAAGCTGCAGAGTATTACAGTTGTTGTTTTCGAAATTCGAAAAGGGATGTTGACAGGGCGTACCAGTAATACTATCCCTAGTGTGACGTCCGATGTACCCATAATCGCTAATGCGTCGAGGTCCCTCAGATTGTTTTCCTTCTGACATGAGGTAGCATCCAAGCAGATATATGTAGAAGCTCATATAACATCTATGCACCTTCTCTCATGGGAGGAAGGGTAGGCGCATGTGAATCTAAGCAGATACAAGCACCAGAAGATATGCATTACTTACCGTAAAAGCATTTCTGATGGTTGTATCTGCTTAGATTCACATGCTGCACCCATGCCAAATGTTAATGTTGATACTGCTGCCTAAGTTGATTTTGCTCTGCCGGCCATGCCCAAAATTGCACCCATGCCAATGTTGGTACTGCTCCCAAAGTTGATTTTGCTCTGCCGGCCATGCCCAGTGCTGCACCCATGCTAGATCCCAATACTGCTGCCCCTATTACCAAAGCTCCTTTGGCCCACACGCTTAGGTGCGCCCTGCTCAACACTCTCTCCGTAACCGCTCACTCCCTTGACATCAACGACCTGATCATCAAGGACAATCTTGACCTCATTATCCTCACAGAAACTTGGCTCAATGAAAGTTCTGGCCCGGCACTATCTCTGGCTATCCCACCTGGGTACTCCATTTTCAGGAAAGACTGCCTCTCAAAGAGGGGGAGGCGTGGCCCTCATTGCTAAGGAAAGCCTTACCATCAGAGAAGCGGCAGGACAACTTGACAACAATAGTGACTACCTCCCACTAAAAATGAATGTCTCCCCTAACTGCACCATCACCATGCACATCGTCTACAGACCCCAGAACCATGTACTGACTCCCACGATTCTCTCATCCTCGCACTGTCCAACAACATCACAAAGACCTCACAGGTCTTAATCTTAGGGACCTCAACCTCGGCCTCAATGACCCCAAGGATTCCCATGCCAAATCCCTCAAGAATGCCCTATCCATCCTGGGCTTCGCGCAATCTATCTCTGACCCCACCCACCTCAAAGGGCGCACCCTCGACTGGATCAGTCACCATAACTGCTCCCCCTACTAATCACCGCCAACACTCCCCTCCCATGGTCTGACCACCACTACATCCAATTCAACCTCAACACCAAAAGAGGTCCCTTATCACCGCCAGCACCATGCCCAGCTACCCTCGCAAGGAGCTCACGTCAACTCACAGCTGAGAACATAGCACCCTACCATAGCACCTAAATAAACCCGTGGAAGAATCCAACCTGTTTGGGAAAGCGGTCGACGAGGCCCTCGAGACTGCAAAAAAGGAGCATGACACCCTAAAAACACCAGGCCAAATTACAAAGAGACCCTCTACAAGGCGAGGATCTGGGTCCAGGTGGCTTTTTAGTGGCCAACGCTTCCCTCAACAACAATACTCCTCGGGAAACAATTGGAATTTTCCACAGGGAACCAGCGGATACACCACCCTGTATCCCCAGAGGGGGTCAGAGTCGTGGGAAAGGAAGACACCGGAACTCTACGCCTAGAGGCTCCCTGGCCTCAGGTTCAAAATGACCCGAAGATTCGGGTCCCCTCCCATGCCTCCCCGGTCGGGGGGCAGGCTAACATCGTTCCTTCAGGTATGGGAGGCAATAACTACAGACCAGTGGGTGCTAAAGACCGTGGCCCATGGGTACTGTATAGAGTTCAACCGCTCCCCAACATTCAGACCTCCACAAGCAAGACGACTGACACCAGACCATCTTCGTATCCTTCCGCAGGAAGTCGAGACACTACAAGAAAAAGGAGCCATAGAAGTCATACCTCTGTCACAGGTAAAATAAGGTATTTGTTCAGTGTACTTCCTTGTACCCAAAAAAGGATCTAACCATGCGCCTTGTTTTAGATCTGCGCCCAGCGAACAAATTTGTAAAGCCACAAAAGTTCTGCATGGTCACTCTGCAGGATGTAATTCCCCTGCTATCACAGGAGGATTACATGGCAAAATTGGACATGAAAGATGTATACTTTCATTTTTCAATGTTGCCAGCGCCCAGAAAATACCTCAGATTTATGATACAAGACCAGCATTATCAGTTCAAGGTACTACCCTTCGGCATAGCATCTGCACCAAGGGTATTTACAAAGGCACTAGCGGTGGCAGCAGCACATCTGCGCAGGCAATCCATCCCGGTCTATCCTTACCTCGACGACTGGCTCATAACAGGGGACTCTTATGAAACATGTCTGTCAAATACCCAAAAGACGATAGATCTTTTATTCAGTGTGGGATTCTCTGTCAGCGAGAAAAAATCCAGCCTAGACCCCAGTCAGGTCAAACAGTTCCTGTGGGCTCTAATTCGAACAAAGGACTGCCTCGTCTTTCCCTCCAATGAGACGGTTCAAAACATGTTGTTTCAAATCCCTCAGTATGTAGTCAGTCGAGAGGTGACGGTAGGCAAGGCTATGCGACTGCTAGGAATGATGGTGTCATGTATCTACTTGGTTCTTCACACGCGCTTGCGCCCAATGCAGGAGTGGCTCAACAGCCAGTGGTGTCAGGCCAGCGGACAGTGGGACGATCTAGTGGTTGTCTCGCTGGCCCTTGTTCTTTAGCTGCAATGGTGGTCGAGGGACAACCTCTTGAAGGGGAAATCCTTTACCACCCCTTCAGTGGAAGCCACTCTAACTACAAACACGTCTCTTACAGGGTGGGGAGCTCACCTGCTTCAGTGAACAGCGCACAGAGTTTGGTCGTCAGACATAGCATCCAACCACACAAACCTGTTAGAACTGTTGGCAGTGTTCAAAGCACTAAAAACTTTCCAGACACAACTGTAGGGAAAGACAGTCCTAATCCTCACAGACAGCACCACCCCCAAGTACTACCTGAACAAATAAGGGGGCACTCGCTCTCCAGAGTTGTCCAAACTGTCCCAGAACATTTGGAAGTGGGCTCTCAAAAGCAACATGTTCCTGTTATCACAACATGTTCCAGGGGAACTCAATCTTCTAGCAGACGGTCTCAGCAGAGACTTCCCGTTGCCCATGGAGTATGAATGGCGATTACACGGAGACATCGTCTCCAATGTTTTCGCAGAATGGGGCTTCCCAGAGATCGATTTGTTCGCAACTCTGGAGAACGCTCAATGCCAAGATTACGCCTCCAGTTACCCCCAGAGCCGTCCCAAGCAGAACGGACTCTGGATAACATGGTCAGGAAAATTTGTTTACCCTTTTCCCCCCCCGACTTCCATTCTCAACAAGATGGTGCACAAGATGCACCAGGAACCAGTCACGATGATACTAGTGTCCCCGCCAACCATTGTTCGCTCATTTGATAGAGATGGCCCTATCTCCCCCAGTCAAACTGCCTTGTCCGTACAACATGTTGTTGCAAGACAGAGGGGAGATTCTTCACCCATGCTCGCAGACATTGAATTTAGCGGCCTGGCTCCTGAGGTCACAGAGTTTGGGCACCTGCAGCTCCCTCAGAGATGTATGAACATTCTCAGGGAGGGAAGAAAACCGAACACTAGATATTGTTGTTCCAGTAAATGGAAACGGTTTGCCATCTGGTGCAACTCAAAGACCATTTACCTGATTAACTGCTCTCCCACGCACATTGTTTTGTACCTAACTCATCTACTTGACTCCGGCCTGGCATTTAACTCTCTAAAGGTTCACTTAGCTGTGCTTTCAGCCTACACTACATCACAACAGAAAGTGTCATGGTGGAAGATACCAGTTATTAAAGCTTTCATGGAGGGAGTGAAAAGAATTCCCCCTCCCATTTTGAACCCGGCTCCCGGATGGGACCTAAACGTGGTGTTGACTCGGTTTATGGGGGCTCCTTTTGAGCCCATGCACAAAGCAAGTCTTAAAGATATCACCCATACGACTGTTTTTTTAATTGCTATTGCCTCCATTAGGAGAGTAAGTGAACTACAAGCGCTCTCAGTCCTAGATCCCTTTTGTAGCAGTTCACAAAGATAAGGTGGTTCTACGCACTCACCCCAGGTTTGCGCCTAAATTAATTTCTAAGTTCTATGTAAACCAATATGTAGAACTACCAAAGTTCTTTCAAAATCCTTCAAGCATGGGAGAAAGAACCCTGCACACACTGGATGTACGCAGAGCTGTCATGTTCTATATGGATAGAACTCGACCACTAAGAAAGACTAATCAGTTTTTTGTTTCAGTGGCGGCAGGAAGAGAAGGAGACGCAGTCTCCAAATCCACTATCTCTAGATGGATTGTCAAATGCATCACACTCTGCTACAGTCTTGCTAAGAGAGAGCACATTCTACTCTAGGCACTGGGGCTTCCATGGCATTCATTGCAAATGATTCCCTTGAGTCCATTTGCAAAGCGGCAACCTGGAGTTCTGTACACACCTTTACAAAACACTATTGCCTAGACACTCGTTCTCGGTCCGATTCCCAGGTGGGACAGGCAGTACTAAGACATCTTTTTACTACTGTTCCTTCTCACAACCCACCTCCAACTCCGTGTCCTGCTCGCTAGTCTATACACAGCATGTGATTCTAAGCAGATTAACAAACATCAGAAGATATGCATTTCTTACCGTAAAAGCATTTCTGATGTTTGTATCTGCTTAGATTCACATGCGACCACCCTTACTCCCTGCTCGGATGGAAGGAACATAGACATTTTACCATTTTCTCTCTTTTCTGTACTCACTCACGATAGTCATAAGGTTCCCTCACGGCAGAAAAAATACAATCGGAGGGACCTCGGTGCGTGAGGGATCTTGGGTACACTAGACGTCACGTAGGGATAGTGTTACAGGCATGCCCATGTTGACGTCCCCTTTCGATTCTCGAAAGACAAGATGCAATACTCTGCGGTTCCCACTGAATGTCGGACTAATTATTTTATTTATTTGCATTTGTATAGCGCACTTGCAGCCCTGGGGCATTGAGGCGCTGTTAAAAGAAAATGTTGGACTTTTGATTCAGCGATGGGGCAAGTGGCAGGATGTTTCATGGTTACAGTAATACAAGCATAGCTATACAGAGTGCTTCATATGCATTCTACAGTTACATAGTGTTATCAGGTACATTTCATACAAAGAGCTTGGTTTTAATGGCTTTGCGGAAGGCATGATGGGACTCAATCATTCTGATGTACGGTGGTAGTGCGTTCCAATGAGTGGCAGCCTGGGTGGGGAAACTGGCACCACCGGCGCACACCTTGCCCGTTTTAGGTGTGACATTCATATTGGAGTAGCACTTTCTTAACGGTCTTGTGGCCATATGCTTGGTGATTCTTTGGGTCAGGTAGGGTGGAGCAAGTTCATGGAGACATTTGTGGGTGAGGGCGAGTGTTTTGAAAACAATTCTCTCTTTGACGAGGAGCCAGTGGGCCCGTCTTCTGATTTCGGAGATGTGGTCTTTTCTTGCTTTGCCTGTGGCTGCCCTCAGAGCATTGTTTTGTACTAACTGAAGTTTGGCAAGGTTTTTGTTGGAGATCCCAACGAGAAGGGCATTGCAATAGTTTAGCCTTGAGCCAATAATTGCCCTGGCAATATTGAGGCAGTTCTGTCGTGACAAGAAGGGTCTAGCCGCGTTGAGGACTTTGGAATAGTATGCTGATGAGGAGGCGATGGCCTTAACCTGTCGATCCATGGTCAGATCGGAATCCAGGTAGACTCCGAGTGTCTTCACGTGATGGGAGACCTTGATGGGAATATTGTCAATAGTGAAGGAGGCGTACTGATCACCAAGGTAACCCAGGGTGGAGGGTGACCCAATGAGGAGGAGTTAGGTTTTTTCACTATTGAGGCAGAGCCAGTTATCTGCCATCCAAGATTGGATAGTGGAGTAGATGGTGGTGAGTGTTTTGGTGTCCTCTAGGTGTCAGGGGGATGCAAACCTGAGTGTCATCTGCATAGTTGGTATACAAGATGCCCAGGGAGTTAAGGATGCTCAACAGAGGCCTCGTGAAGACGTTATATAGCATGGGTGCGATACATGATCCCTGTGGAACACCGCATGTGATGTGGCTGGGGGTGGCACAGGCTGAGTTAGAAAAGACTTTCATGGCCATTTCTTGGAGAAAGGAGGTGATCCATTACAGGTTTTAAGGGAGAAATTAGCTAGGGTGGCTAGATGGTGGCACAGGGTCTTGTGGTCCATCAGGTCAAAAATGGTGGATAGATCCAGGAGCAGTAGGAGAGCAGGTTTCCCTGCGTCCCTTAAATCGTCCATTTGGTTGTTTAAGTCCAAGAGAGCCGGGTCGCGGGCGGAAACCAGATTGCCACACGCCGAGGAGACGGTTTTCTTCGATGAACTTTTGGACTTGCAGGTAGGCTGCTTTGTCCAAGATTTTGAGCAGGAAGGGTACAGTGGTGATGGGCCTATAGTTCCCCGGGACCGATGGGTCCAGTGAGAACCCAGTGTGGGTTTTTTGAGGAGTGGGCGTACCCAGGCCTCATTAAGTTCAGTTGGGACATGGCCCGATTGGAAGGATGAGTTAATGAATGCTGTTAGGAATGGGGCTAGGATTTGTGCAGAATCTTTGATGAGACTAGCTGGACAGGCATCTCCCTTACAGTTAGAAGGTTTGATGGACTTGAGCAGGGTGATGGTCTCCAGCTCAGTGATATCTTTGAAGTCAAATAGAGGAGAGGAATTGGACTTGGTGGGCGTGGTGGGTTTACAGTGCAGATTGGCTATGAGGCGGGAGAGCGCTTTTTGATGGCCACAAATTTTGGTTTGCAGAGTGTTATGCTTGTCTATTATGACAGATTGCATACTATTTCACCAGTTGTCATCTTTGATGAGGGGAGAGGGGTGGTTTTTCCAGTTCCCTAAAGATAGTGAAGATTTCCTTAGACCCAGATTTGGCGTCATGGATCCTAGCGTTGAATGAGGCAGCTTTGGCTAGGGTGATCTTGGTTTTATAGGATTTGGCGATGGCTTTGAATGCATTTTTGGTGGCTTCAGAGGGGTCGGCTTTCCATGTGGAGAGGGCTATCCTCTTTTGTGCGCGTTGTTCAAGGAGTTGTTTGGAAATCCATGAGTTGGAATGTTTGGCTTTTTTGAGGGTCAGGGGTGCAATGGCGTCAACTGCTTGTGTGATGATATCTTTGAAGGTGTTAGCTAAGGTTTCTGGATTGTTGGAGAATGGGGCCTGCAAGGCCGGGTTGAGAATCTTGGATGGCAGATAACTGGCTCTGCCTCAATAGTGAAAAAACCTAACTCCTCCTCATTGGGTCACCCTCCACCCTGGGTTACCTTGGTGATCAGTACGCCTCCTTCACTATTGACAATATTCCCATCAAGGTCTCCCATCACGTGAAGACACTCGGAGTCTACCTGGATTCCGATCTGACCATGGATCGACAGGTTAAGGCCATCGCCTCCTCATCAGCATACTATTCCAAAGTCCTCAACGCGGCTAGACCCTTCTTGTCACGACAGAACTGCCTCAATATTGCCAGGGCAATTATTGGCTCAAGGCTAAACTATTGCAATGCCCTTCTCGTTGGGATCTCCAACAAAAACCTTGCCAAACTTCAGTTAGTACAAAACAATGCTCTGAGGGCAGCCACAGGCACAGCAAGAAAAGACCACATCTCCGAAATCAGAAGACGGGCCCACTGGCTCCTCGTCAAAGAGAGAATTGTTTTCAAAACACTCGCCCTCACCCACAAATGTCTCCATGAACTTGCTCCACCCTACCTGACCCAAAGAATCACCAAGCATATGGCCACAAGACCGTTAAGAAAGTGCTACTCCAATATGAATGTCACACCTAAAACGGGCAAGGTGTGCGCCGGTGGTGCCAGTTTCCCCACCCAGGCTGCCACTCATTGGAACGCACTACCACCGTACATCAGAATGATTGAGTCCCATCATGCCTTCCGCAAAGCCATTAAAACCAAGCTCTTTGTATGAAATGTACCTGATAACACTATGTAACTGTAGAATGCATATGAAGCACTCTGTATAGCTATGCTTGTATTACTGTAACCATGAAACATCCTGCCACTTGCCCCATCGCTGAATCAAAAGTCCAACATTTTCTTTTAACAGCGCCTCAATGCCCCAGGGCTGCAAGTGCGCTATACAAATGCAAATAAATAAAATAATTAGTCCGACATTCAGTGGGAACCGCAGAGTATTGCATCTTGTCTTTCGAGAATCGAAAGGGGACGTCAACATGGGCATGCCTGTAACACTATCCCTACGTGACGTCTAGTGTACCCAAGATCCCTCACGCACCGAGGTCCCTCCGATTGTATTTTTTCTGCCGTGAGGGAACCTTATGACTATCGTGAGTGAGTACAGAAAAGAGAGAAAATGGTAAAATGTCTATGTTCCTTCCATCCGAGCAGGGAGTAAGGGTGGTCGCATGTGAATCTAAGCAGATACAAACATCAGAAATGCTTTTACGGTAAGAAATGCATATCTTCTGATGTTTGTTAATCTGCTTAGAATCACATGCTGTGCATAGACTAGCGAGCAGGACCCGGAGTTGGAGGTGGGTTGTGAGAAGGAACAGTAGTAAAAAGATGTCTTAGTACTGCCTGTCCCACCTGGGAATCGGACCGAGAACGAGTGTCTAGGCAATAGTGTTTTGTAAAGGTGTGTACAGAACTCCAGGTTGCCGCTTTGCAAATGGACTCAAGGGAATCATTTGCAATGAATGCCATGGAAGCCCCAGTGCCTAGAGTAGAATGTGCTCTCTCTTAGCAAGACTGTAGCAGAGTGTGATGCATTGGACAATCCATCTAGAGATAGTGGATTTGGAGACTGCGTCTCCTTCTCTTCCTGCCGCCACTGAAACAAAAAACTGATTAGTCTTTCTTAGTGGTCGAGTTCTATCCATATAGAACATGACAGCTCTGCGTACATCCAGTGTGTGCAGGGTTCTTTCTCCCATGCTTGAAGGATTTTGAAAGAACTTTGGTAGTTCTACATATTGGTTTACATAGAACTTAGAAATTAATTTAGGCGCAAACCTGGGGTGAGTGCGTAGAACCACCTTATCTTTGTGAACTGCTACAAAAGGGATCTAGGACTGAGAGCGCTTGTAGTTCACTTACTCTCCTAATGGAGGCAATAGCAATTAAAAAAACAGTCGTATGGGTGATATCTTTAAGACTTGCTTTGTGCATGGGCTCAAAAGGAGCCCCCATAAACCGAGTCAACACCACGTTTAGGTCCCATCCGGGAGCCGGGTTCAAAATGGGAGGGGGAATTCTTTTCACTCCCTCCATGAAAGCTTTAATAACTGGTATCTTCCACCATGACACTTTCTGTTGTGATGTAGTGTAGGCTGAAAGCACAGCTAAGTGAACCTTTAGAGAGTTAAATGCCAGGCCGGAGTCAAGTAGATGAGTTAGGTACAAAACAATGTGCGTGGGAGAGCAGTTAATCAGGTAAATGGTCTTTGAGTTGCACCAGATGGCAAACCGTTTCCATTTACTGGAACAACAATATCTAGTGTTCGGTTTTCTTCCCTCCCTGAGAATGTTCATACATCTCTGAGGGAGCTGCAGGTGCCCAAACTCTGTGACCTCAGGAGCCAGGCCGCTAAATTCAATGTCTGCGAGCATGGGTGAAGAATCTCCCCTCTGTCTTGCGACAACATGTTGTACGGACAAGGCAGTTTGACTGGGGGAGATAGGGCCATCTCTATCAAATGAGCGAACAATGGTTGGCGGGGACACTAGTATCATCGTGACTGGTTCCTGGTGCATCTTGTGCACCATCTTGTTGAGAATGGAAGTCGGGGGGGAAAAGGGTAAACAAATTTTCCTGACCATGTTATCCAGAGTCCGTTCTGCTTGGGACGGCTCTGGGGGTAACTGGAGGCGTAATCTTGGCATTGAGCGTTCTCCAGAGTTGCGAACAAATCGATCTCTGGGAAGCCCCATTCTGCGAAAACATTGGAGACGATGTCTCCGTGTAATCGCCATTCATACTCCATGGGCAACGGGAAGTCTCTGCTGAGACCGTCTGCTAGAAGATTGAGTTCCCCTGGAACATGTTGTGATAACAGGAACATGTTGCTTTTGAGAGCCCACTTCCAAATGTTCTGGGACAGTTTGGACAACTCTGGAGAGCGAGTGCCCCCTTATTTGTTCAGGTAGTACTTGGGGGTGGTGCTGTCTGTGAGGATTAGGACTGTCTTTCCCTACAGTTGTGTCTGGAAAGTTTTTAGTGCTTTGAACACTGCCAACAGTTCTAACAGGTTTGTGTGGTTGGATGCTATGTCTGACGACCAAACTCTGTGCGCTGTTCACTGAAGCAGGTGAGCTCCCCACCCTGTAAGAGACGTGTTTGTAGTTAGAGTGGCTTCCACTGAAGGGGTGGTAAAGGATTTCCCCTTCAAGAGGTTGTCCCTCGACCACCATTGCAGCTAAAGAACAAGGGCCAGCGAGACAACCACTAGATCGTCCCACTGTCCGCTGGCCTGACACCACTGGCTGTTGAGCCACTCCTGCATTGGGCGCAAGCGCGTGTGAAGAACCAAGTAGATACATGACACCATCATTCCTAGCAGTCGCATAGCCTTGCCTACCGTCACCTCTCGACTGACTACATACTGAGGGATTTGAAACAACATGTTTTGAACCGTCTCATTGGAGGGAAAGACGAGGCAGTCCTTTGTTCGAATTAGAGCCCACAGGAACTGTTTGACCTGACTGGGGTCTAGGCTGGATTTTTTCTCGCTGACAGAGAATCCCACACTGAATAAAAGATCTATCGTCTTTTGGGTATTTGACAGACATGTTTCATAAGAGTCCCCTGTTATGAGCCAGTCGTCGAGGTAAGGATAGACCGGGATGGATTGCCTGCGCAGATGTGCTGCTGCCACCGCTAGTGCCTTTGTAAATACCCTTGGTGCAGATGCTATGCCGAAGGGTAGTACCTTGAACTGATAATGCTGGTCTTGTATCATAAATCTGAGGTATTTTCTGGGCGCTGGCAACATTGAAAAATGAAAGTATACATCTTTCATGTCCAATTTTGCCATGTAATCCTCCTGTGATAGCAGGGGAATTACATCCTGCAGAGTGACCATGCAGAACTTTTGTGGCTTTACAAATTTGTTCGCTGGGCGCAGATCTAAAACAAGGCGCATGGTTAGATCCTTTTTTGGGTACAAGGAAGTACACTGAACAAATACCTTATTTTACCTGTGACAGAGGTATGACTTCTATGGCTCCTTTTTCTCGTAGTGTCTCGACTTCCTGCGGAAGGATACGAAGATAGTCTGGTGTCAGTCGTCTTGCTTGTGGAGGTCTGAATGTTGGGGAGCGGTTGAACTCTATACAGTACCCATGGGCCACGGTCTTTAGCACCCACTGGTCTGTAGTTATTGCCTCCCATACCTGAAGGAACGATGTTAGCCTGCCCCCCGACCGGGGAGGCATGGGAGGGGACCCGAATCTTCGGGTCATTTTGAACCTGAGGCCAGGGAGCCTCTAGGCGTAGAGTTCCGGTGTCTTCCTTTCCCACGACTCTGACCCCCTCTGGGGATACAGGGTGGTGTATCCGCTGGTTCCCTGTGGAAAATTCCAATTGTTTCCCGAGGAGTATTGTTGTTGAGGGAAGCGTTGGCCACTAAAAAGCCACCTGGACCCAGATCCTCGCCTTGTAGAGGGTCTCTTTGTAATTTGGCCTGGTGTTTTTAGGGTGTCATGCTACTTTTTTGCAGTCTCGAGGGCCTCATCGACCGCTTTCCCAAACAGGTTGGATTCTTCCACGGGTTTATTTATAAGTGACACTTGCGTCTCTGGCTTGAATCCAGAGTTCTGTAGCCACGCATGTCTTTTCAGGAGTGTGCCCTGAGCCGGGATCGACCAGCTGTCTCGGCAGAATCCAAAGTGTTCTTAAGTATGCTTTGGTTCACGTGTCTGCCCTCAGTGACAGTGGTCAGTAGACGAGTACGTAGTGGTTCGGTATCCTCCGGTATGCCTTCATGTAGTAACGCCCACTGAGCATAGGCGTAGCTGGCCAACAAGGTAGCGTTGGCAATACGTGTTGAAAACGCTGCTGCGACCGTGACCCTCTTCCCAAGGGCGTAAAGTCTTTTACCTTCCTTATAAGGGAGTGCCTCGCCGGTTGACAAAGGGACCCCTGCCCTCTTTCTTGTAGTAGTCACCACCAGAGAGTCTGGGGTGGAGTGACCTCTGATATACAGAGGGTCTGAGGGAGAAGGACGAAAGGGTTTTTCTATTCTTGGGTTAACACCTCTTGTGAGAGCAGGTGTTGATAAGGAGGGAGCCAGACGTTTCTTAATTGAATTGAGGAAAGGAATAGCCTGGCTGGCGACTTCCTCTTGAGGATGTCCTCCACAAAGTCAGCTTCAGGGACAGCTTCATCTGTGGCAATAAAAAATAGTGTTCAGCTGCTTTACGCAACAGGACGTTAAACGTCAATTGATCATCCACTGGCGAGGGTTGTCTAGTGGGGGTGGTCTATGGGTAATCCAAAGACAGGGCATCAGCTCTTGTGGATCTGGAGACTGCCATGGTTGAGGGTCACCCATATCCGGGTTCTCCTCCCATTCCCCTATGGGATCATGTATGTCCCCAGGGTTGGTGAATTGATCATCCTGAGTGTCTGCAGGAATGTCTTCTTCAGTTAGGTCATAGTTGTATATTGTCAAGGGTATCGAGAATCTCCTCTTGATCCTGTAGGATCTCGGCCTCCCTTACTTCCCTTTCCTCCTCACCTCGTATTCCCCGGCGTAGGTTCAGGGTCTGGTTCTCCTTAGGCTTGGCCTTCCCTTTTTTTTGTAGATGAGAGCGGCCGAAGGAGGCCGCCACCGCGACACCCCAAGGGTGAGCGGTGGTGACCCTCCGCGGCCGCGGAGTTGGGGGGGAAAAAAGCCAGAGGCTGAAAAAACCCCAGAGAACTGTAGATGAATCGTCTGTAGTAGGAAGCACTTGACACTTGCAGGAGCTGAGTATCTGCTGGAGAAGAGGCACACACCCTTCCAGAACTGGGCAGCAGGCCTCCAAGGAGGAATAGCAGAGGCAGGTAAGAAATCGGAAGTCCAAAGTATCAGCAACAAGGAAAGAGGGCTAGGCAAGGCAAATCCGAAGTGTATTCCTGGGTACGGTACACAGAAGGAGCCGATAAACAAGAAAAGGCGAGTGGAGGAAGGTAAGTAAGAAAGGCGGAAGGATTGAAAAGACGGAAAGGCAAGAATAGTAAACAAAGGCGGGCGGAAGGGGAGGTAAGGAAACGGGAACGAAGTAATAGAGGGAAGTTAGTTAGGCGGTAGGACGGGAAGGGAATGGAGAACGGGAGCGAGGAAAAGGGGAGAGGGAGGAATCAAGAATCAGAGCGAGCTCCGGAAAAGAGAAACCTGGGAAGGAGAGTACCTAGAGCCGGAGCGGGGTGACCGGAGAGGGTACAAGAAAACTAACAAGGAAGGGGGGGTTAGAGTACGGAAAACAAAACGGTAGCAGGGGACACGAGCACGAAAGACAAGCAGCAGCCGAAAAACAGGAGCGTTGCAACGCACCCGAACACAGGAAGGGGCGGGCTATAACCTGTGTCGGGATACGTTGCTGAAAAGACTAGACCGCTGCACTGGGTAGAGGAAGCGTGATCGGGATATCCGTACGCCGCTTCCACCTATTCCAGAGCTTCCAGGCTCCCCGAGCCGTGACAGTATGCCCCCTCCTATGGTCCACCCCTCCTGGCTTGCCAGGGTGACTACGATGATATTTGCGTAACAAGAGGGGCGAGTCCAGATGTCCTTTAGGTTCCCAGGAGTCTTCTGATTGTGGGTATCCTTTCCAGTGGACCAGATACTCTAGACGACCCTTGTGATAACGTGAATCGCATATCTGAGAGACTTCAAAGATGTCGGTCTTTGGACTTTTTGGCACAGGAGAGGCAGTCTTCCTACGAGACCATTTGTCCTCATGAAAGTCTTTAAGCTGAGAAGAGTGGAAAACGGGATGTATACGATGTAATTGAGAGGGTAATTGTAAGCGGAAGGCCACTGGATTAATTATCTGGGTTATCTTATAAGGCCCTAAGTATCTGGGAGACAACTTGGAAGGGCGCACCCACCTTGGCAAATATTTGGTTGATAGCAGAACCTTGGAATCCACGTCCCATTCAGGAACTGATCTCCGATGTTTGTTCGCCTGGTAACGGTGTCTGTTTTGAGCTTCCTGGAGCCCTAGTTTGGCCTTACGATGAGCTTCTTGGAGGCTTTCCGCAATGGATTCTACAGAAGGGACTGTGGATTCAATGCCGGTCAAAGGAAGTAAGGCACGGGGATGGTAACCGTAGGTGCAGAAAAAAGGACTCATACCGAGGGCTGAATGACAAGAGTTGTTGTACGAGAATTCGGTTCTCGGCAACAGTTGAACCCAGTTATCTTGGCGTTGATTGACGAAACACCTTAGGTATTGCTCAAGTGTACCATTTAGACGTTCAGTCTGGCCGTTTGATTGGGGATGGTACCCGGACGTTAAAGCCCTCTCGATGCCTAGTCTTTCGCAGAGAGAGGACCAAAATCGGGAAGTATATTGGCTGCCACGATCAGAGATGATCTTAGTAGGAATCCCGTGCAGTTTGAAAATGTCTTTTAGGAACACCTCGGCCATACTTGAAGCGGTTGGTATGCCTGGTAGGGGGGAAAAATGGGCCATCTTGGTGAATGAGTCAACGACAACCATGATACAGGTACAACCACTGGATTCAGGTAACTCTACGATGAAATCGGTAGAGACAGTGGTCCATGGACCGGTAGGTATAGAATCCGGTTCAAGCAGACCTAAAGGTCTTTGAGTGGAGGCTTTATTGCGTAGGCAGGTAATACATGACTGGACGTATAGCCTGGCTTCTTCCCTTATTCGAGGCCAGAAGAAATGGCGCAGTAGGAGTTCCTGAGTGTTGTAGATGCCACGATGACCTGCCACCTTGGCATCGTGGCACCAGGAAAGAGCTTTTTCCCGGAGAGAAGGGGTTGGTAGATACAATCTCTTGTCCACAATGTATAGGCCGTCTTGAATAACATAATTCTTCTTCTTCTTTAGACCGGTATCGGCCTCAAACCTTCCGGTAGAGTCTTCCTTGACTTGTTGTAGGAACGCGGATAACGTTCCTATGGTAAGGGACTCAGGAAACATTAGCTCAGGCTTGGTCTCCAGTTCCATAAGATAGTCACTACGTCGTGATAGGGCATCGGCTACTACATTCTGGTTGCCCGGAATGTATGTGATGTTAAAGTCAAACTGCGCGAAGAAATGCGCCCATCTTGCTTGTCTGGTGTTGTAGCATTCAGACTGGCGTAACACCTGGAGATTCTTATGGTCCGTTCGGAGTGTGAACGGGTGCATTCCCCCTTGGAGTAGATGACGCCACTCTATACAGGCCAATTTCATTGCCAGCAGTTCTTTCTCAATCACAGAGTAGTTACGTTGACTGGGATTCAAAGTCTTGGAATAGTATGATACCGGGTGTTCCTTCCCTTGGAATTCCTGAAGTAGGACGGCTCCCACAGCGGCTGAAGAGGCATCAGTTTCCACCACAAAGGGAAGGTTTTGATTGGGTTGACGTAATATAGGAGCCACACAGAAGGATTGTTTTAGCAGCTGAAAGTTTCTTTCTGCTTCGGTAGTCCACCGGAACGGCGAAGAGGTCTTTTTGAGGAGAGAGGTCATCGGGAGCACCAATTGGGAGAAGTTCGGAACGAACTTCCGATAAAAGTTCGAGAGTCCTAAGAATCTCTGAATGTCCTTCACAGAAGCAGGGGATGGCCACTCCAAAATGGAACTGAACTTGCGTGGATCAACGGCTATCCCTGCAGAAGAAAGAATGTATCCCAAATAGGGTATAGTTGATGCTGAGAAAACACATTTCTCCAACTTAACTGAGAGTTGATGGTCCTGGAGTCTGTGAAAAACTTCCCCTACGTGTAGACAGTGTTCTTCTTGGGTGCGAGAGTAAACCAAAATATCATCGAGATAGACGATGACCGAGTTGCCTAGGAGATCCGAGAAGAGCCTATCCATAAAGCGCTGGAAGATAGATGGAGCGTTGACTAACCCAAACGGCATCACCTGGTACTCGTACAACCCAAAAGGTGTCCTAAAAGCCGTCTTCCACTCGTCTCCGGTTTGTACCCTGAGCAGGTGATACGCATTGCGCAGGTCCAGTTTAGTAAAGACAGTGGCAGAATGTACGGCCTGAATGATCTCGGAGATGAGGGGCATGGGATAGCGATCTTTGATGGTGACCTTGTTGAGACCCCTGTAGTCAATACAAGGACGAAGTTCTTTGGTGTCCTTCTTGGGGATGAAAAACAATGATGCACGGCAGGGGATTTAGAAGGTCTAATGAGTTAGTTGGCTAAGTTCTTGTCCAGGTATTCCTTCAAATGGTGTTTTTCCTGGAGGGTTAGCGGGTACAGGCGACCAAACGGAACCAAGGACCCTGGATGAAGATCAATGGCACAGTCTTCTGGCCTATGCGGAGGAAGATCCAGGGGGATCTTCTCTGTAACTACGTCGGCATACTCAGCGAGATAAGCAGGCAAACAATGGATAGTTTTGGGATCTTCACCACAAAAGGTGTGTACTGTAGAGAATTCTGTTTGAGGTAGACAGTTGGTCTTGCAAAAGGTGGATTGGAAACTCAAAACGTTCTCGGACCAGAGAATGGTAGGATTGTGTCTTCGTAACCACCCAATCCCGAGGATTAATGGGAAGTGAGCAGCCCTGATCAAGTCGAAAGCCAAACGTTCAGAATGTTGCATGATGTGTAAGGCAAGGACTTCTGTAGTGTGCGTGATGAGACCCGAGCTCAAAGGCCTTCCGTCCACGCCTTCTACCTTTTGGTCTTCGGCCTTGGCAACACGGGAAATGCCTTGCCTTTCGGCCCAGAGAGTGTCCATGAAGTTGCCTGCGGCTCCGCAGTCCAACAGGGCTCGTGTCTGAATGGTAGTCTTGTTGATGATCAAGGTGACAGCCATAACCATAAGACGGTGGTCTTCGGTGCACTCTGGAGAAGTAACAGAAAGGGTGACAAAGGGACTAGCTTCGCTCCCTCGGTAATGCGTCCCCAGCTTTACCGAGGGTGTTCGTTTCCCGAACGCCTGGGTGGAACGTCGGGGCAATCCCTGAGCAGGTGAAGCGGCGATCCGCAATACATGCACAGGTTCCCTTCTCGTCTTCTTCTACGTTCCTCTGCGGTGAGAGGGGAACGTGTGGTTCCGATCTGCATAGGCTCTTCTCTTGTGAGACGAGTGGAGGTAGGGGGGAAGGAAAGAGAAGGGCCAGGGGGTATTGATGTACTGCTCTTAGTCTTGCGGCGTTCTGCTCGACGTTCTGCCAGTCGGAAATCTATCCGGAGAGTAGCCGAGATCAGGTCAGCAAAGGTAAGAGGACGTTCTATCCTGGCTAGTTCGTCCTTCAACTCCTCACGCAGCCCCCTTCTAAAGATGGCATACTGTGCTTGTTCTTGCCATCCTGCTTCCGCAGCGATTTGCTTGAAGGAGGTGATATAGGACATAACATCATTGTTTCCTTGTCTGATGTCTAGCAGATCTTCGGATGCCAAGTAGGTACTCTCAGTACGTAGAAACGTCTGTTTCATCAAAGTCTTGAAGGCCTCGTAATCTAGGAGGACGGGATCAGATCTGTTCACTAGAGGAGTGGCCCAGGCCAAGGCGTTACTGGACATATTGGTAATCATAAACCCCACCTTGGCGTGACCAGAGGTGAAAGTATGTGTACGGAATGAAAAATGCAGATGACATGCATCCAAAAATTCCTGGAGTTTCTTGGGGGTTCCATCAAATTTTCCCGACACAAGAGGTAAGGGAGGCAGGTCGGTGGACGGAAGATCTCGTTCTGCGATCCGTTGCTGTAGTGTAGCATTGGCCCCCTTAAGATTCTGCACTTCTAGGTTGAGGTTTTGAACTGCGGCTATCAGTTCTTGGATCTGTTGAGGGGAGGCCATGGCGGTATTGATGCGTTGCAAACTGTCAAGGGTATCGAGAATCTCCTCTTGATCCTGTAGGATCTCGGCCTCCCTTACTTCCCTTTCCTCCTCACCTCGTATTCCCCGGCGTAGGTTCAGGGTCTGGTTCTCCTTAGGCTTGGCCTTCCCTTTTTTTTGTAGATGAGAGCGGCCGAAGGAGGCCGCCACCGCGACACCCCAAGGGTGAGCGGTGGTGACCCTCCGCGGCCGCGGAGTTGGGGGGAAAAAAGCCAGAGGCTGAAAAAACCCCAGAGAACTGTAGATGAATCGTCTGTAGTAGGAAGCACTTGACACTTGCAGGAGCTGAGTATCTGCTGGAGAAGAGGCACACACCCTTCCAGAACTGGGCAGCAGGCCTCCAAGGAGGAATAGCAGAGGCAGGTAAGAAATCGGAAGTCCAAAGTATCAGCAACAAGGAAAGAGGGCTAGGCAAGGCAAATCCGAAGTGTATTCCTGGGTACGGTACACAGAAGGAGCCGATAAACAAGAAAAGGCGAGTGGAGGAAGGTAAGTAAGAAAGGCGGAAGGATTGAAAAGACGGAAAGGCAAGAATAGTAAACAAAGGCGGGCGGAAGGGGAGGTAAGGAAACGGGAACGAAGTAATAGAGGGAAGTTAGTTAGGCGGTAGGACGGGAAGGGAATGGAGAACGGGAGCGAGGAAAAGGGGAGAGGGAGGAATCAAGAATCGGAGCGAGCTCCGGAAAAGAGAAACCTGGGAAGGAGAGTACCTAGAGCCGGAGCGGGGTGACCGGAGAGGGTACAAGAAAACTAACAAGGAAGGGGGGGTTAGAGTACGGAAAACAAAACGGTAGCAGGGGACACGAGCACGAAAGACAAGCAGCAGCCGAAAAACAGGAGCGTTGCAACGCACCCGAACACAGGAAGGGGCGGGCTATAACCTGTGTCGGGATACGTTGCTGAAAAGACTAGACCGCTGCACTGGGTAGAGGAAGCGTGATCGGGATATCCGTACGCCGCTTCCACCTATTCCAGAGCTTCCAGGCTCCCCGAGCCGTGACATATATATCCTCTTCCAGAGAGGGGTCAAAGAGCCTTGTGAATTTTGCTACAGGGTCCGAAGGGCTCTCATCCCGTGGTCTTCTTGGTGTGGGTTGTTCTGAATGGGAAACAAACCTGTGCAGCCTTTCAATGCAGTTGTCAAACTTCTCTCTAGTCCAAGCAGAAGACCTGGAATGGTCTAGAGGTGGAAAAGGGTCTTGAAAACTCTCTTCTGTCGCAAAACGTCGAGATTTTTGTCTCAACGTCGAAGACATCCCTTCTTCACCCTCAGAGTACTCCTCCTGCGGGACCGACAGAGGTGGGACATCCCTGTGCCTCTCTTTCGGCTTTATGGGAGGGTTCTGGTACTCCCTTTAGGCTATCCTTGGATCTCAACGGATTGTTGGCCTTTTCCGTAGGCCTCGAAGAATCCCTTGACTGCCGTTTCTGAGAATCGGCAGAAAGAATCCTTGCTAAGCTGTCGGTGATGTCCTCCGCAGAGGGAAGGCACGTAGTTTCAGCCTGCGATTGTGAAGGGGATCTTGTCTTCGGCGGAGCGGGACCTTGTCTTCGGCGGCAGCCTTTTTCGGCGGTGCCGGGGCCTCGTCTTTGGCAGAACATGAACCCTGTTGTCGCTGGACGCCTTCTTGTGATGAGTCTCGGCGGAACCTGGTATAATAGGGGTAGCGCCCTTTGTTTTTGATGGCCCGGTCGCTAGGCGCATATGCGGCTGCGGGGAGGGCTGCCGATCCGGACGGTCAGCGGATGCCGCCAGAGCTCCCGGTGTACCCGTTGGCGCTGAAGATTGGCCGGAAATTGACTTGGGATTGTGTGTTTAGTGCCGTGTAATTGTTCGCCGGGGTGCGACTTCCCCATAGCAATGCCTGAGCCGTGCCTAGCAGGGCTGGGGACAGACTATGCGGAACGAGAGCGTTCCGTTGAAAGGTCAACGACCTCCGGTTCGGAGGTCTGATCGTCACACTCGCCGTCACATTCGGTGGCAGCGGTAGAGAACTCTGCCTTGGACATCCCGTAGGCAGCCCACCGCTTGACTTTGCGCTCCTTTAATGTCTTAGGACAGAGGAGCTTACAAGCTGCGCATCCTACTTCGTTGTGATCGAGGGGCAAGCAACGGTTACACAGTTTGTGCTCATCTTTCCAGGGAAATTTGCCCTTACAAATGGGGCAAAACCTAAATGGAGTCCTCTCCATAGCGGAGGATGGGTAGAGTGATGAAGACCAAAAGGGAAAGAGGAACAGAAATGTCCACCCTGACTCCACTCTCCCTACTATGTAGGCCGGCGGAAGGCCCGGCCACGTGGTCAGCAGCACCGACTGGGTCATCGTCCGTCGAAGTTCTGAAGGTCTTCGGCGGAGATCTGGAACAGCCATCAAAATAAGGGACGGATAGGCTGATCTGAATTATTTTATATAACTATTTGACCAAAGGTCGAGGGGAACAATAAGCTATGTCTTTGACAAGCTCCGCATAAGGCGACCAGTATGCTGGGCGGAAAAAAACAATCTGAGGGACCTCGACGCGTGAGGGATCTTGGGTACACTACACGTCACGTAGGGATAGTGTTACAGACACACCCATGTCGACGTCCCCTTTCGATTCTCGAAAGACAAGATGCAATACTCTGCGGTTACCACTGGCTGTCGGCCCATATGCACTGTATGTGATTCTAAGTAGATTAACAAACATCAGAAATACAAATACGGTGAGTAATGTATTCCTTCTGATGCTCAGGAAATCTGCTTAGATCACATGCTATGCATAGATTAGTGAGCAGTGTTAGGAGAAGGTGGTGGGTTGTTAGAAGGAGTAGCGGCAAATAGATGTTTTAGAACCGCTTGTCCCACCTGTGTATCTGTCTTGGAATGTGTGTCAATGCATTAGTACCGAGTGAAGGTGTGAACTGAGCTCCATGTAGCTGCTTTGCAAATGCTGTCAAAGGGGAGGTTTGCAATAAAAGCTAAAGTAGCACCAGTTCCCTGTGTGAGGTGGGCTCTTGGTGTAGAAGGCAGTGTCTTGTTTGATAATGAATAGCATAATTGTATATATTTGACTATCCATTTGGAGATGGCTCTCTTGGAAACGCGCTCTCCCTGTCTGCCTGCAGCCATGGAGATAAACAGTTGATCAGTCTTCCCCAAGCGGTTTGGTTTCATCTATGTAGTAGAGAACCGCCCTCCTCACATCTAGTGTGTGGAGTTTGACCTCAGCTGAGCTAGTTGGCTTCTGAAAGAAGGCCGGAAGCTCGACTGATTGGTTTACGTGGAACTTAGAATTGAATTTAGGGGAGAACCTAGGGCGAGTCTTATAGAAGTAATAGCTGCTAAGAAGGCAGTTTTATAGCTAATGTGTTTAAAAGTAGCTTGATGCAAAGGCTCAAAGGGAGGGCCCATGAGTTTTGCTAACACTACATTGAGATCCCGGCCTGGCCGGGGATTAGAGATTGGGGGGTGTAGTCTTTTCACTCCCTCCATGAATGCTTTAATGACTGGCACTTTCCACCATGAAACTTTACCTTGAGCGATGGTGTAGGCTGATAAAGCTGCTAGGTGGACTCTTAGTGAAGACCAACCCTGAATCCAATAAGTGGAGCATGTATGTTATAATGTGTGATGGAGTACATTTTATCGGGTTGAATTGTCTAGATTGCCACCAAATAACTATTCTCTTCCATTTGAGGGAATAACAGTGTCTGGTGTTTGGTTTCCGTGCTTCCTTTAGGATATCCATACACCGCTGTGGAAGATTGAGGTGTCCGAACTCTATGACTTCAGGAGCCATGCTACCAAGTTCAAAGAGTGAGATTGCGGTTGAGTCTTTGCCCCCCCAACCCCCCTCCAACAACCCCCCCCCCGTGTTGAGTCAACAGGCTGACCTGGTACGGGAGCTTGATGGGATCGCACAACGCCAGCTTGTGCAGATGTGGATACCATGGTTGTCTCGCCCACATAGGAGCAACTAGGAGGAGTGTCATCTTATCCCTGTGCAACTTGTTCACTATTCTGCTGATTAATGGGGACGGGGGGGGGGGGGGAGAGCGTAAGCAAATTTCCCTGACCAGCTCATCCATAGGGCGTTCCCCTTGGAGTCTGGTTGGGGGAACCTGGACGCGAAGTCTGAGCATTGCTGGTTTTCTTTTGTTGCGAACAAGTCTAGAGAGGGGTAGCCACATAGAGACAGAGAAAAGATGTTGTCTTCCACGTCTGTGTGTAGTCTCCACTTGTGTTCTTCTGGCAGGGGATCTTTGCTCAGAGAGTCCGATAGAGTTTTGAGTCCTCCTGGAACATGTTGAGAGCACAGTAACATCCCTCAGATTTGGAGAGTGTGTACTTCCCCGTTTGTTGACATAGAACATTGCGGTGGTGCTGTCTGTCACGACTTGTACCGACTGGTTTGTTAGGTAGGTCTTGACAGCTTGCAGTGCTTTGAAGATCGACAATAACTCTAGTCGGTTAATGTGGTTCTGTGCAGTAACTTGTAACCATAGGACGTGTGGTTAAGGTAGTGAACACCCCACCCGGAAAGTGACGCGTCTGTTGTGACAACCCCTAGTGCTTCCGGTTCGTGGGAGGGTTTCTCCTTGAGCAGATTTTCCCTTGACCACCAGCGTAGGTTTTGAACCAGTGTAGGTAAAACCACCACTAGATCGTCCCACTGACCACATGCCTGAGACCATTGTTCCGCCAACCATTCCTACATTGGTTGCATGCGCAGGCGCGCGTGGAGGACCAGGTAAATGCACGATGCCATCATGCCTAGCAGACACATAGCTTTGCATACGCTTATCTGGATACCGGCTTGATACTGGGGTATTTGCCAAATCATGCTTTGTACTCTTGCCATGGATGGGAAGGCTAAGCCTGTCTTTGTATCCAACACAGCCCCTAGGAACTGTTTTGATATGTTTGGTACCAGACTTGACTTTCTCGTTCATTGAGAAGCCCAATTGGAAAAGAAGGTCTATGGTTCTTTGCGTGTTTATTTTGCAAAGATGGTAGGATTCTCCCGTGATCAGCCAGTCGTCCAGCTAGGGGTACACTGGGATTGCTTACCTGTGAAGGTGCGCCACCACCACTGCCAGTACCTTGGTGAATACCCTTGGAACCGAGGCTATCCCGAAGGGCAGCACTTTGAACCCTTCATTGTCCCTGTGTTAGCCTCCCTTGTTACCTACCTCGGCCTGCCTCTCTGACCTGCTTCTTCTTTGCGGATTGCCTTACTTTCATTGCCCGCAGGCTACTGACTCCGGACCGCCCAACGACCTGCCCCTGCTTCTCGGATTACATTACCTTCATTGCCTGCATGCTGCTGACCGGTCTCCTGATCACCTTGGGTCTGGCTTCCATTCCCTTACTGCCTAGAGCGAACCTGCACCCCCCAAACTCAAAAGTGCCTGGACTAGAGACTGTGATTACTGGCGCATAGGCCGACAGGCATCCTCGTTTCATCGGGGTAGCACCTTGGACTAGAGACTATCTGTTTCCGCCTAGGCGTTCTCATGCCGGCAGGGTTTAGGGCTAGGTTGAGTGGTGTATGAGTTCCTCGGTAGTGTTTTTCCTAAAGACCCACAGTGGTAAGTCATATCCTTCTCATCTCATTGCTTTCTTCTTGATTTGGTATTTATGTAAATCTCTCACATTCTTTCTGGTGCCCCGTTCTTGTTCTGGTTCTTGGAAGATTATTTTGTTCTGATATCAGGTCTTTCCTCTTCTACAGTCAACGGTGTCTGAACACTCCAACAACGGATGCAGTGATCCCCATCTTTCAGCTAATTGATTCCTTTGTAGTTTGATTAGAAATACACAGGGATACATTGGTAGGAAGAAATCTACAGCTACGCTTCTAGTTCTTCTACTGGATTATCACCTCAGGACCAGTAGCCTGATAAATAAATACCCTTGTTTACCTGGTTGTATGGCACGATTTCGATGGCGTCCTTGAGGAGCAGAGCTTCGACTTCCTCCACCAAGATGAGTTGTTCCTCTCTTTACGGTCTTTTCTGTCGCGGGCGAAGGTTTGATGGGTTTCCCTGGAGTTCTATGCAGTAACCTCCCGCTACCATAAATAACACCCACTTGTCTGATGTTATCCCCACCGATGCGTGGGTGAAGTGAGAGAATCGTCCCTCGACTGGGGAGGGAGGGGAGAGGACTAGTAGCAGAGCTTCATTGCTTGGAGGATGTTCCTCCACCTCTGGTGGGGGAACCTCTCCCTTTTCCGGCGACGGCCTTTGGGTTAACCATTGGAGGCCTGTTAGCCATTATATGAGGAACCCTGGCTTTGACTATAGCCGGTGCCTCTGTGTGTTTTGTCCATGAAAACGCTGAAAATGATTGCCTCCTCTTTGGTTTGTCTGTCTGTTGGCTAGTTGGCCAAGGAACTTGAGTGTTTCATATTCGTCCTTGGCGGACTTCAGCGCATCCTCAGCTGTCTTTACAAACAAAACAACAGGCTCAACAGGGTAGCCTATGTTACTATTTTGAATCCAGACTGCCTAAGCCAGGCATGATGTCTCAGCAATAACACATCCAGCGTTGTCTGCTGCGCCGAAATTGTTTTCGAGTAAGAGGCTTGCTGTTGCTCTCCCTTCAGCAGCCACAAGGGAGAGTTTAGATTGGAGTGGTTCCGGCGCGGATTCTGCAAGGGCCGCAACTTCATCCCACTTAGCACAGTCATAGCTTGCTAGCAAGGTGGACTTATTAGCAATTCATGCTTGGTAGGCCGCCGAAGACGCAATTTTTCTCCCCATTGTATAAAGTTTTTTACTCTCCTTGCCCGGAGAAGCTTCGGAGGAGGCTAAAGGGGTACCTGCTCTTTTCCGGGTAGTGCTAACCACTAAATAGTCTGGTTTAAGTTGGCCCCTTACATACAAAGGTGCTGGCAGAAAAGCTTTTCAATTCTAGGGTTTATCGCCCTAGTTTGATTAGGCAATACTAGGGAAGGTTGAATCCTTCTTTGTACCGACTTGAGTACGGGAATAAACCGAGTTGCCAGTTTTTGTCCCCCAAGATGTTTTCTGCAAAATCCTTATCTTGCTGGATTTCTTGTGTCTCGATACCAAAATGTCAGCATCCCTGAGAAGTATGTCATTAAACAGGGGCTAGTTTTCCACCGGGGAATCGGGTAAGGGAGGGTCTTTCAGGACTGAAGAGTCCATGGCAAAGACTACGGACTCAGTGTCACCCTGGTCGTCCCCTTCACCGACGTCAGCAACCCCAACATCTTCATCATAATAGTTATCTTCGTCTGGGTACTCATCGGCTCTCTCGTCTAAGTCGTAAAAGCCAGTGGAGAGGCGTTGTACCTTGTGCACTGGTTCGTCATACAGTTCCACTGGGGGTTGAGATCCCTTTCCTGACCGGTGTGTACCCAAACGGGACTGAGAGGCCACAGGTGTAGTTTTAGAGCTCCACGCCTGGATAGTGGGAGGCGTGTTTATTAGGCTTTCGAGAGCTTGGGGGTGTTCATCGAAAAAAAAAAATAAATGGACATCCGCCCCATAACCCTATCTATATCCTGGGAAGACCAGGTTGCTGAACTGGGAATAATACCTGGGTAAGTAGAGGCAGGGTTAGAGGTAGGTAGGCTACTGTATAACTCCTTCTACTCCTCTGCCTCCTCCCCCTCTCTGGTAGGATCAGGCTGATGTGGGATGTCCTGTGTAGGAATACTATCAGGTTCCTGAGGGGTGGCTTTGGCAGGGGGAGGGTCCTCCCTAGGCTTGTCCCTTTTATCCTGCCTGTCTGTGTTCCCGTCTTTATGAGAGGAATCCCTGGATTTATGTTTTTCCCTATGATCTGAGCTCTTAGAAGCTGACATTTTAGACACAGACCTTAATAGGGGCCTTGGGGACCCGTTTCTCCACAGGTCGGGGCAGTTCCGATTCCCTGGGCTTTTCCTTCGGTGTGGGTCGAGCTTCGACTACGGAAACGGCATGCGCAGCGTCCTTCGACGTCGTGAGGCCGGTAGAGGGAGTTTTACGTCCAACGTCTTTTGTCTTAGCGGGCATGTCATGAGGCAGCTACTCAGGGTGCCCAGAGGACTGTGAATCCTAAGATCCGCCCTTTGACGTCGGCTCTCGGCGTGATACACTCACATCGCCACGGGGTATGTGCTTGGTGTGGGGGAGTGTGGTGCCTTTGCTGCCGGGTGTCTTCCCCATAACAGGAACACCGGCCTGTCTATTAGGGTCGGGGGCTAGCACTGGGGAATGCGGAGGTTCCCAGTCACCCTCGTCGTCTGAGAGAACGACGTCGCTGGATGCTCCTTCAAAGTCCATTGAGGCCTCGGCCTGCATGGCGTGATGGGCCCAACGTTTCATCTTCCTATCCTTGGGTCTTGGGTCGGAGCAGTTTACAGGCCCGACAATGAGCCTCGTTGTGGTCCCGATTTAAGCAAATGTTACACAACTTGTGCTTGTCGAAACACGTTATGAGCCAGTCATTGGAGATGGATTGCCTGTGCAAGTAAGCCATACCCACCGCTAGTATTTTCATGAAAACCTGAGGGGCTGATGCAATCCCGAAGGGCATGACTTTGAACTGATAGTGTGTGCATCTCACTTTGAACCTTAGGTACTTTGTGAGCTGGCAACATTGACATAAAATTGAGCATCTTTCATATCTAGTGTGCCATATAGTCATCCATCTTTAGTAGAGGAAATCTTCTTGTGATGTCGTCATTCTGAACATCTGAAGTTTAACATGTACTTGCAGTTCTTCGGTCTAACAGTGGGGTTTGGGTCTTGTCTTTCTGTGGAACAAGGAAGTAAGTATACAGAATAAATATCCTGGTTTACCTCTGAGGAGTGATGAGTTCTATTGCTCCTTTATCTAGTAGAGCATTTGCCTCAAGGATATGCCGATTTTCCAGAGACATGTTGTTGTCTTTTGGAGGATGATTGCAGTGTCTTTCGTAGACCTCTAGGCAATATCAGTCTCTAACAGTTGTTAGCACCCATATGTCTGTTGTGAACCCCGCCCGTGCGTGGGGAAAAAGAGAAATGCAACCCTGAACAGGGGAGACATGGGAGGGGACCTGTATCACAGTAATTGCTCGGAGGGGGTAGCCGAGCTCCTAGCGGACTGGCTTCTACCCGTACTATGCCCTCAACTGAACTGCCTCTGGAAGGAGGGTTGGGAGGTTGACAGTTGCCATTAGTAGGTATAACATATGCTGGTGCCCGTTCCTGGAGAACAGCTGGACTGGGTTGATCTTGTGGATCCTTGTGTATGGAAAATGTGCAGATTGCCATAAGTTCCTCTTTGCATGAAGGGCTTGCTGGTGATCTGACCGAGGGTCTCAGGTTCTTTTTTAGCCATCTCCAGAACATCGACTGCTTTACCAAACAGGACATTGTTTTCTATAACTATATTGATGAGACTGGCTTGTGTCTCTGGTTTTGACGCACAGTTCCTAAGCCATGGGTGGCGTTTCAGGAGTGTTCTCTAGGCCACCACCCTCCATGCTGCGTCTGCAGCGTTAAGGGAGTTTTTAATATTAGCATTAACCGTCTGCTTGCCCTCAGATAACGTCTTATGGATCTGAGAGTGCAAAGGCTCTGGCACCCCACTAACCTGCGCTTCCACCTGATCCCAGTGGACCCTGTTGAAGCTAGCCATAAGGGTAGTATTATTGGCTATACGCATCTGGTAAACCGCAGGAGTCAGGACCTTCTTCCAGAGTGCATAAATCCTTTTGCTCTCCTCATCAGAAGAAACTTTGGAGGTGGTTAGGGGAGTACCCCCCTCTTGCGGGTGGTTCTAACTACCAGCGAATCAGACTTTAGGTGACCATTAATAAAGAGGAGGGTCTTTTGGGACAGGTTTTACATGCTTCTCAAAGCACGAGCTGACAGCTCTAGTAAGAGCGGGAGTAGAATGTGAAGGTAGGAGAGGTCTTCTGATGGACTATGACGGAGGGATGTATTGCCCAACCAGTTTCTTCTCATTGAGATTATCCACAAAGTCAGTATCTTCCTCTGACGGAGTGTAGAGCAGTTGGTCAGAAGGGCAAGTTTGAGACTGGCTCTTGTATGACATCTACGGATGGTATAGAAAGTGTCATCTGCTCCTCATTGTTTGTGCAAGGGTCGTCCTGTAAGAAGGAGTCATCCTCCTTGTTTACATCCAACTCAATTACAGACTCCTCGAAGGGAAATGTCCTTTGGACCCTGAGAACTTTAGGTGGAGGCTCCCCTTCTCCCTGGGCAATGTGTGTGTGTTTAATAGGGTGTTAATTTAAAAAAGCAAAATCTATGAAAGATGCCATTTTGTCCATGGTGCTTTGGAATAAATCCCTAGTCCAGGAGCCACTAGACTGGGATCTTGTAGGGGGGGAAAAAGATTTTCTCCTGTTGTGTTATGCTAGACATTCTTTGGAGTACCTCCGACAATGGAAGGGTAGCTTCTGTGTATCCCGACTCATGTAATATTTGTTGAAACAGACAGTTTCTGCGGCTGCGCATAAAAAGGTGTTTGTGTGGGAACATGGCACAGAGCCACTCTTGTGCAGCGTGTGTTAGTTTTTTGGGACGCGCGCTGAGGGAAAAGCACCGGGCGCAGAGCTCCTCCGAGTTGCTGAGCCACCTGCTGAAGGGCAAGGTTCTAGAGATGATTTGCCACAGACTAGTGCGCCAAACCGTCATTCGAGGGTGTAAGATGTTTGTACTAGTATCGCATCTTGTGGGGCGCTACCCCTTCTGGGCATTTAGTCTGTGTGCTCTTGTCGCCAGAGGAAACCTCCATAGCAGCGCGGGACGCCTGCCTTCCGGAGCTGCGAACAAGCACCCTGGAGCCTTCAGTCTCCCATTTGGACATCTCTCCGGCATCACTTATGGCGCCGGGACTGTCTTTTTCAGCCTCCGATTCCTCGGCGCCAGCAGGAAATTCAGATGATGCTGCAGCCTGCATCGCGTAGCCTGCCCAGAGATTCGAACATCAGCCCTTAGTGGTTTTCGGACAAAAAAAGCTTACACGCTCCACACAGTTACCTGGCGGCCCTGAATGGGCAGTGTTACAAACGTCAGATGTGTCCTTCCAGGCTAACAAGAGGGGCACAATTTAAATGGAGTCTTCTCCATTACATGTGCCGGAAGACAGCGAGATAGAAGAATTAAAAAGGGACATTTCAATTAAGGTATTCTATAAATGAGAATGAAAATCTTTCCCCGTCATTATCCCCGTCATTATCCCTATTGTGTATGCCGAAGCCTGAAGGTAGGCCGTCGAGAAAGTTTGTGGATGTCTGGAAATTTCATCGGGCTTCGCTGGGTGTGCCGATTTTTAAAACCCATAAGTACCAAAACGGACACATACATTCGAGACACCATGCACACCATCCAGTTATTTGAAAACAGACTTCGACCAACACAAATAGTTACTAGTCACTCTAGATATCAAAGCACTATACACCAGCATACCCCAAAAAGCGGCCATTGACTGTGTGTACGAATATCTGACTGCTACCAATAACGACATGAAAACTCCCCCAGAATTTATCATTGAAATTATGACATTGGCCCTTTGCAAAAAAATTTTGAATTTAATCAACAATTCTACCTACAAACAAAAGGTACCGCCATGGGGGCAGCATTTGCCCCAGGTTTGGCCATTTTATTCATGGCAAACTTTGAGGCCACATTTGTTCTCAGTCATCTTAACAGATGAAGAGAGCATATCAAACAATGGTGTCTATATATCGACATCATATGCCTATGGGAAGGCACAGAAGAGGCCCTACTAGAATTTTGCTCCTGGCTCAACACATGTAGCCAAGACATCCAATTTACATTTGAATACAGTAATTCCTCTATCCATTTCCTAGATTTGAGAATCCAACACGACCAAGGCAAATTAACATGCACCACTTTTCGCAAACCCACCGATCGCAATACTTTGTTACATTTCCAAAGCGATCCTCCTCAACATATCAAGGAAAACTTACCGTATGGGCAATTTCCAAGACTTCGCAGGAATTGTACCTCTTTAGACAACTTTTATCAAGATGCCAACCTTCTAAGTGACAGACTCAAACAACGCAGCTACCCCAAAAAACTGGTGTCAAGATGTCTTATAAGAGCCCGTTTCACATGTCGTGATTCACTTCTCACACCCAAAACCCGAGATGCAGAGAATGATAAAAATCACATGTGCCATTACCCACAGACAACATGCTTTTCAAATCAAAAAAATAATTTACAAGTATTGGCCCATAGTTAGAGTCTGCCTCCCAGATCAAAATAAACCCAGATTTGCATTCAAGAGGGGACGCAATTTGAAAGAACACTTGGTACATTCGATGTACAACAAAAAATCTCCCCAAACTCACATCTGGAATCTCCGCCCACTCAAAGGGCATTACCCATGTGGTACCTGCTCAGTATGCCAATTCACTATGAAAATTCAACAATTTCAGATCGGAACTAAAACATGGACCCTCAATGATGTTTCGAACTGTAAAACAAATCAAGTGGTATACTGCATAGAATGCCCATGCCACTTACGTTATATTGGACAGACCATGCGCAATGTCGGCATACGTATATCTGAACACCGTTCAAGAATCCGCTGCAAAAATATGACATCTCCACTAGTACAGCACTACATGGAGAAGAAACACAACACCCAGGACATAAATTGGTGGGTCATTGAACGGGTTCGAAACGGACCCAACATCCAGGGTCGCCTGCTAGATCTTGAATGTCGTTGGATACATAGAATGGATTCTGTCACACATGGCCTTAATGAACAACAACTCTTCCCACAAAGATAATTCATTACTGTTGGGAGCGGATTTTTTGTCCCCAACCACTCTGGCCTGTATGCACCAGAAGTTTCTTGCCGCGACCTTCCAGTGTCTTTCTTAATATTTATCCTTCTGTTCCCTTACACACAGAGACTTTCTTCATTTCATCCGTCTCCGGATTGTTCCAAATAATACACACCCCACGGCCTTGGACTGCTCATACACAGTCACGTAGACGCAATGGGTCGGTCAATCATCCCGCCACCATGGAGCTTCTCAGGCCATCGGATCTGCCCGGTGTCACCGCCAAATCGGATCGAGTGACACCTCCATTTATTTTCCACTTTGGTCAGGGATATTCCAGGACTCGAGATTCGAGCCTCTCCAGCTCGCGCGATACATCTCTTTGGCTGTACTCACCTTCAGCGCGCGCATCGCGGTCTACATCTGCAGGGCTCTACTGCAAAGACTCCTATACCTTCCGCTTCAGCGGGCGTCCCTGCAAAACTTGTGCCACCGCAGCCGAGCGCAGAGATGAGCAACATCCCGTTAGCTTCCATTTCCGCATTGTTTCGGCTCGGGCCAATCAGGACTCTGAATTTTTCAGTATCCTGATTGGTCCGGAGACCCACACACCCTCGGCCCATCCCCAGCCCGAGCCTGCCTTCATTTCCACAGCCCTGCACTTGCCGAACGCATGTCTTTTGGCAGCAGGCTGTCCTTCGAGTCTTGACCCAGCGCACAGCAACATTCAGACACAGGTAAGCTTCCCCCCGGCTCTGTGCCTCCCAGGACACACAAGCAGCGTTTGGGGACGTGTATTCCATTTCACTTGTAATCCGGCCAGTTTTCAACTTTCCCAACCAGCCCTTTCTTTTCTTTTCTCCCCTCTTGCTACAGAAAGAAAGAAAACAGACGGCCATACACCGTTTGATCCTCCCCCACTTTGGGAGTCCTTCTGTATACGAAGAAAAACCTGGATTATCCAATGATTTTTCATATCCAGGTACTGTGCTTCACATTTTTTCTCATCCACTAAATGCTCACAGGCCAATACGTTAGGAGATTCATGCGTCCCCTCCATTTTATGATTTAATTTTTCTCTCTGTAACCACCTTACAGAGCATTATCCCGAGGGTGCAAGCTGCACAGAGCAGCCCAGTGAGGCAGCCACGGAAATAAATGTTCTTCCAACCTGCCCCCCCCCACGTACGACGACTGCAACTATCCCTCCATCCTGCTACGCCCAGTCCGGAGAGTCTGCAACAATAAGAGAGTGTCCACAAGGTTTCTGTGGTGAGATTTCTATTTATCAAGCCCACCACAGCCCTATAGAGACAAGAGTCCACACCAAGTTCACTCTATCTCCCATTTAAGGTTCCTTCTTTCCTTTAACTTTTAACATGTGCTATTTTTGGAGATTATTTCCCAACCAGTTCCGATTCAGCCAACTTTTTACTAATCCACCCTTGTAAGTCCAGCAGGGAAACACCACTGTACCATGAGAAGAATTGAGCAATGTTTTTTCTCTCTTGGTCTCTTCTCCACAGGGGTCACTCAACAGCCCTGATGAAGGCAGCTTCCACGTCCCTCTAATTTTTGATACATGATGGACGCCAAGACTGCCGAAACGTCATTTTGCAAGCAAGGGGGACCTTTGTACCAACTTCATTTGGTCAAGTGATACAATACTATATATAGATTGCTACACTTTTGGAAGTGGGATCCCCACTTACACTACCCCCTGCGACGTTGGCACACATCCAGTTGGAATTATCTGGCATTTAACCACTTGGGACATTTTGGTCCCAATATAACTTTCTCTACATAGATATTCAATCATTGTGATTTAGGCGCAATCTCCCCAGATGGACAACGTTTAGATCACTGGATCAACCTATGAATTTGTTTCAATGTGTATACTAATGAAAAGTTTGAACTGTTGATTAAGCAATTATCTTTCTGTTCTACGTCCTACAATTTATTAATTTTCTTTTCTTTACCACACTATGTTCAAGGTGTATATATTTCTTTCCTCATTTGAAAACATTATGGTTTAGTTTTCTTTACAATCTATGTTCTATGTTTCACACAAAACTGTAAATATGTGTGTTTAATACAAGCTATATATTTGCATAAACCCCTAGTGAGTATGTGGTGTTTTTCCTTCTGGACTTATTCTTTGTTCGGGTCAAATATTTCATTTATGATACATTCCATTAGTAAAAAAAACAGTGAAGGTCCCTTGATTTTATAAATTAAGTTTTGCTTTACTCAATGACACACAATCAAGAAGAGGCCTTCCAAGTAGCAGTACTAGTTTCTGTGTATACGGGTGTGCCGATTGAGTCAAAACTAGCAATAAGTACTAATATGCTATTGTTAAACTAGTAAGTCAGACCACCACGGGGCGCAGAGCAGCATGGCCGCAAAGTCGTAGCACCAGCTCGCCCTTGGAAAACATCCAGAAAGTGATCCATTGGGGAGCCCAGAAATTCACCAACAGGCCTCGGAACACGGGAGCTCTGACCCTGGTGCAAGGGGGGGTGAAATCGACGAGTCAGTCGCAGCGAACTGGGCTGCAAGGGCCCACCGAGAGGACAAGTGACTGCATATTACTGATGTAGCGTTGCAGGGGTCGGCCCAAAGGACCACCAATACACCGGGGATCCCCAGGAAGAAATAGTTGGAGGCGTCAAACAGCCCCCTTGATGCCGGACACTAACATCAGTAAAGGCGACCTGCACACAGTGCGTCATGCACACCATCACTGGCACAGTGGGTGCCAGGAAGGCCTGGAAGATCTGAGAGGCGGTGTAGCTTGACTGAGCACATTGTGGAGGGCCACTCCTAAGCAGGAGCAGCTCCCCCACATCCGCAGAGTGCATCAAGGTGAGCAGCAGTGTGCCCGTTGGGGTGACTGACAGGGCCCCTCCGCCACCCTACCCAATTGGAAGGAAACAGCAGAACAGACAGATCACAGAGGGGATCTGCCTTCATGGTGCACTGAATGGCTCACCTGGCAGCAGGTTTGACACTTGCTGCAGAGAAATACATGAATGAATGGCCAGCACCACTCTGTGCAGGCTTCCATTGTGCCCAATGAATCTCCATCCTTCAATAAATGATCTTGTCGTTCATTGTTCGCCGCTATTAAATCGAACCCGTATGGTAGTAAACAAGGGGCAGTCTGAAGCAATGTTTGCCTCACCATGGCTGAGCCTATAAGTAAATACATTTGGTCTAGGTGGTTCTCACTCACAAATACAACCGGGTTAATGTCACCGGAACGAAAGTGCTGCAAAGGTGGGATACAGTGGAATAGCTCTATCACGTTTGTCTGGTTTAGGACTAGATTGTCTTGCATGTCCTCTAGCCTCTTGGTTGATGGCTTTATTATTGGTCCGGTTCACACTCATTTTTTCCTAAAGTGTTTCAGAGGACTGGTTGAGGTTTGTTTTACCCGTTCTTGGCTGAACTCAGCATCGGTCATTTGCCTCATTTCGGCCAAAGTCAAGGACTGTTCCTGTGCAGTTAGAAGGACCACCCCTTTGGATAAACTTGACTGTCTTCTTTGACTGAATATACAGAAAGGTCTAACAATTGGTCCACTGACCATCCTTCTTTCTCTAGAATTCTTTCCTCACACTCAGGTTTTCTCTAAGTCTGGATCAACAGTTTTCAGCAGCTTATTCTGATTGCGCTTCAGGTCCTGCTTCTCTGGTGAAAGATCAATGACCCCTCATCCAATTGAAACTTGGAGGCCCCATCATTTTTGCCGATATAGTGGGCCCTAGTATGTGGCCTTTTAGGCTCTGCCTCGACCTGAGAGCCAACACTCGCGCTATCGATTTTAATTACACCTACGTCCTCGTGTCTGATTTTTTGTTAACAGTTTCGATCCGAGGTGAAAGTCTTTTGTCTAACTTCCAAACCACAGAGGTATTCTTTTGTTCCTCTTCCAAGCCCCGGTCCTGAATAAATACCCCTAGACAGATTACTCATGTGATCTATTCTTGCTGATGATTCTCCTCCTAGAGCCGTCACAAATCCGTCTAGGAATATCATTTTCAAGTGCAACATGGCCACTAGCATGGCCTGGTTTTTAATGCTGTCCTTGATCGACTCGTATAGTTTCATAAACCAGGCCAGTGCAATTGTTAAAGTTGATATTCCGTTAAAATTCTCTCCATTTGGTGAATTTAAGGTTCTCATTCCGTGAGGTAGCCCCTTTCTCCTACAATTTTTTTTTTCTAAATTTTATATGGTTCTACTACAAACGTAACAGAGCCTTTACACAATTTTAAATAACAAACAAACATTACATTATATGTCCTAAAACATGTAAAAAACAACATTACCTATAAAAACACATCCAAGAAATGTGGACTCGCCAGAACCAGCGAAATATAGCATTACATGAGAGAAAATAGGAATGTTATTCCTCTTTGCATCGTAAAGTGGAGAAAAGCGAGTACATTATCATTTTAATAATTCATTCTACCTTCTATCAGTTTATATCCCATTTATGCATATCGTCAGATTACTGTAATTTTTTTAATTCTTTCTCTATTGCTTTGCAAAATCTCCCTAGAGCATAAATAAGCGGTTTATGATTTCCTTGCATCATACGAGCCCATAGGAATGATAAACAATCAGTAAAATTGATATTGACAAAGTCCATAAAACAGACAGTTCTAAGATCTTTAAAATGCGGACAGTATAAAATCAAATGTTTTAGTGTTTCCACCTGTTCATTACATACGGGAAATCTACAACTCTTATTCGTTTTGTACAACGTATTACTAGTCCAGGACGTAATTCTGTCTTTCGTATAAAATAAATTAAATTTAAACCGAAGGAAGACCTTGCGTATATGATTACACGGAAATATCATAATGTAGTCATATCTGGGTAAACGCTTTTTTGTGAACAAATGATATTCTTTAAACGATTTATAAGATCCTATCTGATCAATAGTGTTAGACCAATCCTTTTCAAATAATTTTTTTTTAGCATAGGCAGATCGATTATGGACGTCCTCCACTGTTATGTTCGCATCATTCAGTATAGTATGTATCCTTGTCAAATATCGGACCATGTCAGTCGTTGGCCTTTTATCGATTGATTGTTTCATATCAATATATAGTGAATTTGGTTTAGGATACATAATCTTTGCATAATTCGTCAGGAGTCGCCATCTCCAACGAGTAGATAAAGCTATGATACCTAACTCATGCCTTAGCACTACATTGGGTAGTGACAGTGGGAGGGACATTGCTCTCTTCAAAGCTGACCCTTGCAATTGGTCCAGTGTCACTCCCATTTCACACAGACAAATGTCTAATGAATAGAGCATCACAGTTTCGATTTTCAATGTGAGGAATTCAATCAGTGGAGTTAGTGAAAATTTGCAATATTTGGAGGATATGATTTTTAGCAGTGAAGTGGACGGATCTTCGTATTAAGTAATTCAGTCCATTTTTTGATGGAATGTTTCCCTGCTAGATAATATCCTAAATAAATGGTGTCGTTATTTAGGGGTATGATGGTTATCATGATGTACCATTGAGCTTTCCCAGTTCTTTTCAGGACACCAAAATTCATTACAGCGGTTTTTGTTGGATTCAGGGATAAATTATGCCTAATGGCGAAGTCTTCAAATAAGCGTAACTTAGTTTGTAAACCCCCGGGAGTAGGATCGAAGAGAATAATGTCATCTGCAAAGGTAAGCCAATTTAGTTTCAAGAGCCCCATCCTTACAGAGAACAAACACTCCTCATCCCATCTTTTGTCCAAATCAGCTAGATATAAATTAAAGAACGTGGCCGCCAGATTACAGCCTTGTTTTAGGCCTACTTCCGTGGCGATTGGATTAGTAGTGCGGCCCTCTGATGTAAGTTTAATTTTATAGGATGTGTTAGAGTATAGAGCTCTAAACCAGTAAATTAGCACTAACGGTATATCCCATTTCTTTAGTTTGATCCATAATAAGTTCCTGATTACCGTATCAAAAGCGGAAGACATATCAATGAGTGCAATGTAAACCGGATTTGCAAATTTTTGCTTAGCTCCAGCAATGGTAAAAGCCATTATCATTGCGTTCAAGGAGGTCCCCATCCCTTTCCTAAAGCCCGTTTGGAATTTGGAGTATAATTGGTGTGATTCAGTAAATTTTTCCAAATCATGGAGGAGAAGTCTTGCAAATAATTTTGCTTCCGTGTCAATTAAGGCGATCGGCCGATAATTCTGGGGCAAAGAGGGATCCCCTTTTTTAAAGATCGGAATGATGTTAGCCAAGAGCCAAGATATTGGGATATTTCCTGTATTGTGAATAGCCTGGAATTTGGATTGTAAAATTATTGCCCATAGGTCTGGATCTGCTTTATACAAACAGGGGGGAAAACCATCCGTGCCAGCAGACTTGGAGTAGTTGAGTTTGGAAATGGCCCATTTTACATCATCTATGGACCAAGCTATTTGTTGGAGATCTTGGTATCTCGGCATAGTGATGTGTGTGTTTCTAAACTGATCTGGCATTCAAAATTTCTGAGAAATGTAGGAGTGCCATATGGGCTCCGATATGACATTGGTTTATGAAAGGGAAACTAGCTTCTGATGGCTCTTGATGGTTCGCCAAATCGTGCCTGTATCATGGTTGGTGATGGCCCTAATAAGATTGCAATTAATTTCATTGTAGCTTTGGATTTTTATGTGTTTTAGATTTTGTTTATATGTCGCCATAATAAGGCTCTGCTGTTGCTGGTATCTTTCACATGAAGTATATTTGTTTTTGCTTAAGGCTCTCAGGGCTTTGTTTTTTTCTCATTTGTGGTTTTTGCAGAGTGGATCAAACATATGCCGATGTGTAATAGGGATTCTCCTAATTTTACTAAAGTGTAGTAGAGCCATCTGAATTATTTCGGTGTAGATTGAATCTAAGCTGCTAATAGAGAATTTCCTTGAAATGGGGTAATTCGCGATCGCCAGTGTTATATATTCGACAAATTGTCTGCAAAGGGTACGGCTCCATCTCATGGACAAATTAGGGTGATCGATTTCACAAAGTGGGATTGAATGATCAGGTGCACCAATGGAAACATTGATATTTAGTTTCCCCAAAATTTGAGCATGATCGCCATAGGGCATAGGAATAATTCTTAGAGGGACCGCTATTGATAGTAATTTATGGGTTATAAATAGAAAGTCAATTGTGGAGGATTTGGTATCTCTAGACCATGTAGTCCAGGTAGATATCTGTTCGGGAATAATAAGCTCGAGATCCCAGTCTCTCAAAAAGCACCTCCATTTAGTGCCTCTGCTCTTGGATAAAGTGCTACCATTAGAGCTTCCACGCTCGGCGGTCGTCCTGCAGTCACTGTTAAAATCACCTCCAAAGATAATTTCTGTGTTCATGTATTCATTGGTGATATATTCCAAGCAGTTCTCCACCTGGTCTAACATCGCATCAATAGATACGTTCACTGGGTTCCAATAGATAGAAATTACAATTATGTGTTGATGCTGCTTAAGGTTAGTCTGTAAGAGTAATGCACACCGGTTATTTGTTTGCCACACCATGTTGGAGATAAACCCTAAAGCATTGTCCACAGCAATCAGAATGCCTCCAGAAGGACGGCCGACTGGGGATTGAATGGCCAGGATACAATGTGTGGTATAATTAGGCAATATAAATACATTTGTTTTCATAGTTTCTTGGATCATTATGATAGATGGTCGCTGATGGTCATCTAGCCTCGTATGCCATTTATTTCAAAAGGTTCTGATAATCACATGAATTCCAAGATAGAACCGTTAAAAACGTTGTGGATGACGGCTACGATCTAGGCAGAGAATCATTGGATTTGAGAATGGAATTCAGCATTGGGGCCAGCCACGGTAAGCCCTGGGCAGTGCCC
Source organism: Ambystoma mexicanum (assembly GCF_040938575.1). NCBI lineage: Eukaryota > Metazoa > Chordata > Amphibia > Caudata > Ambystomatidae > Ambystoma > Ambystoma mexicanum. Next base: position 19,330,163 of record NC_090922.1, on the reverse strand, counting down.
ACTTTGCTTAGCAGCTCATTAATAGTTCCATTTTCATCTCCCTTGATTGTGGGTAGCAAGTTGGCATGCGGATCCAAGGTGGAAATCGATGGGCAATTATATTGCACAAATTTCGAAGCCTCTTGTTCATTTTCCAATTAGAATCAAGCCTTCTTCTTTTATGTCTTCCCTATTAAACCATAAGTATTTCAGTACTGCTTCTGAGGATAGGCGACATACTGCACGGTAATTATTTTCAGTAAATAATGAAACAGTTAGTATGTCCTCTGATTTAAACATCCTTAATTGTGGAATCCGACTAAATAACGCTAAAAGAAAAGAGCGATTAATACGGTTGCTCCCAAGCAGATCGCGCTTTCCTTCAAAACCTACCAAATGCTGTTTTTCTGTGATGGTTTGCGGAGTCTTCTTAGTCTGTTGGTCGCTCGTTTTAGCTTGAAATTCAAGCTGGTTGTCAGCAGAAGTAACAGATTTATAAACATTTGAGTTTAGATTAATTTCTTGATTTTCTAGGGGACTTTTGTTCGATCTTTCATAGAGTTCCTTTCCTAAGATATCTAGGATATCATGATGGGAGAGCAACAATGATAGTTGTGATTTCAACGCTGCTCTGTGTTGGGAGGGGCCATGTAACATAGTGCCATTGGCTTCCATCACTGATGGTACATTCTGTTGCTCTAAAGTAGTTCTTAGTAGGAAGGGAGAATCTATTACAGGTCGAGTTGAGATCACAGTCGTTTCACCTTGTCCATTAATAACTATCCCTGGTCCCACCAATATGGGGAGGTCGATTTTAGTGCTATTGGCGGGAAGACCATAGGTCGTGGATAATTTGTTAAGAGCCAAGGTTGGTGGAGTCTTGCCAATCACATTCTTGTTCTTCCAGTGTGAGGGTAATGAATGATCACCTGACGAGATAGAGGCAGGGGAACAATTGGCTTGGTCAATTATCAAGAAGTCTGGACCAATGTGATTACAAAGCTCCGCCGCTCCCTTACTCATAGAACAGGTTCCACTATAGGTTTTGATCATTGGGTTGGGGGGGCACCCATTAGATGTGGTGTCCTCTTGATGCATTGTACGCGTTCTGCCACATATTGGGAAATAATTAACTAAGGTCGTTTTGGTACTAGACAATTTAGGAATATTTTCTACGGTAGAGAGGTTTACCCCTTCCGTTACATTCCTGGGTGGCACATGATTATTATTTTTTGTATTATTTTTCCGTTTAGATATTCGTGACGATTGAATAATCTCATTGGAGTCAGCCATAGATACTATCGTAACAGAATTCGTGGCACTGGACTCCTTCAAAGGAATTAATTTACTGGGAGATGTTTGAATTGCTAATGTGTGTATGGCGGTGTCAGCTGTTTCTCATGAGGGATTGATGGATAAAAGTAAGGCCTCTTGGCTTTCTTTAGAAAGTTGTTGTGGTCTATATCTATAATTTCCTCTGAAGTTATGCAGGCAGGTTGAGCCACTATGTTACTTTGCAAGTTCGAGTCTACAGCCACTGTGATCTTTGATCTTTTAGCATGCCTTTTGAGAGCTCTTTGATGTAGTTTTGTGGCTCTCCGAGACATGAAGCTAGTAGGCTTTCTCTCAGGGACTTGTTCAGGAACCTCGTTAGACATTTGATCTAATGCATTAAGAAGTTGAGTAGGGCTGTCTGCGCCATTTGAAGGCATGGATGATCTTAAAGTGAGTAGCGCCATGATCTCATTCAGGTCTTCCTGTGACTTCTTTTAGCTCTACTTGAGTATTTTTGCAAGTGCATGATGCTGATATTGGCGAAGCTATCATAGCAGTTTGGCGGGGTGTGGAGGATGGTTCGAGACAGCACTGGGACTCTTGATTTTTCATAGTTATGTTGCTCTCCTTTGAGACCATGGAAATTGGCACTGCCTTGAGTTTTTTTAAGGTTTCAGCAGCCATAATAAAACCCTCAATGCGGTCCATCTTTGAAGACATATGTATAAGCATGGTTTTGATCTCCTTTAGGTCAAGGTGGGTCAGGTCATGACCTTTGTCGAGGAGGTCCAAAATCCGTATCATAACAGGAAAGGAGCCCGGAGAGTACTGACTTGGGCTCTCTTCTGGAGAAGGTGAGTGGTGAGCAATTTGAGTGGGGATCCCCCCCAAGTTCTGATTGTGAAATGGTTTGTGGTGGGGAGCACTTGTTATTCATATCTTCCTCCATCTCAATACTCGTATGCAAGTTATTTTTGGGATCGGTAGGTAAATGTGAGCGAAAGGACATACGTTTTTTTACTGAATTGAATACAATTGGAGTCAGAGTGCCTATGGAGCGGCTGCAAACCGCCCGGTCAAGTGCCTCCATCTTCTCCATTGTAGCATCAAATTGCCTTTTGTCTGATTCATAGGCCAACGGAGAGTCGGAACAACTTCTAAAGTCATCAATGGCCTTTCGCACCTAGCGGCTAATAGAAGGGCCGGGGGAGGAAGGCATTAAGGGTTCCGTGCATAAGGTATGCTTAATAGCAAGTGGAGATCCCTGCGTATGAATTTGTACACTCTGAGGGAACCAAAGGGGACAGATTTAAGCTTGCCTTATCAGATGATATGTCCTGGGAATCTGAGGCTGCTGGTTCGAGATAAGCAGAATTCCCCGGACAAACCAACGAGTCGATTTTCCTGACGGAAAGCGGAAAAGGAGTAATTATATTGCCTTTTTGACTTCGAAGGCCATTCGCCATATTTACAGTGGCAGGAAGACAATAATGTTAGCCTTTCATATGTTAATAGAACGTGCGTGACAAAACCCAATTAGCCCTGAAGCGTTACAGACTTACTTTCTTTGTTGGTGTCGTTCACCCTGGTTATGTTAATGACGCTTTGAGGATGTAAACAATCTTGGTGTCTCTTGTTTACTTAATATAGGAAGTGTAAGGTAGGGGGCCACCAGCTGCCAGCTAACAGCAAACAGCGCTACTTAGAGCGCGTACTTCGATGCGCGCGCAGATGCGCGCCCGAGTCAGTCTAAGTAGGCTTCTGGGTAAAGGGGCAGAGCCACCTGGCGAGGCTTGTTGGAAAACACAGGAGGTATAGAAGGTACAGGTCCACGATGGAAAACTGAGAAATCAGTTATTTGAAAGACCAAAGGGGAAGGCTTGAGTGGAGGCTGAAATGCCCAGTTGTGGAGATGGAATTGTGGTGGACACCTGTGGCTGTGTCCTCAATGTGTGTTTCTGTCTTCGAAAATGGGGATGAAGTGTCTCGGCCTACATTAAAGTTCAGAGAGCATAGAGTGTGGTGGATGAAGATCGCAGAGACAGTCTAGTGGCCATTGATGGAATCAATTTGGTTCCCAGTTCATCCAGAGTTCTGGGTTTATGATTCCCATCCGTTTTGGCATGCCATTTGCTGTTTTTGCAGAGGGAGTTAAGAGGCCCGAGTCCACCAGCTTGATCATCTCAGTTATTCTCTCTATATCTGTAATCAATCTACTTTCCATTCTCTTATTCAAGGTCTTTTCCTGTGGTAATTCCACCGCCCCTGGAGTGCTAGTGTATGGCATTGGTAATCTAGAAGGTTCAGTTTGGGCAATCCCGGGCCTCACCTATTCCTGTTCAGGAATCTCTGCAGTCCCCCCCCCCCTTTGGACTTGGGGCTCTGGGATGATGGTAAAGGCAATATGTCCTATTTGAGCACCCTCCACCCACCCCTCATCCGCTCCCCTCCAAAATGTCAGCATCAGTCATCTTGCCTTGGTCACATACTCAATTTTATTATTTTTGGCCTTTTGTGGCTTCTCACAGAAATGTTATATTTTGAATTTGAATGGAGGGTAGCACAGGGGCAACAAGCTGGTCTTGGAAGCAAGACCACGCAGAGCAACAGAGGTTCGAAACCCAGATCCGCGCTTAGAAACCGAACTCCAGTATTAAGCAAGTTATAAATAAAAACATTGGTCACGCCGAGGCTGCAGGGGTGCCCATTTGCATGATCACTGAGCGTGAAAGACGCAATCCTGGCTGGGTGGATTGAATGGGTTGAGTGGGTTACAAAAGTAAAAGAAGTGGCGATAGAAGTTATTGAGATGGGGCAGGTAAAGTCCGAGTCCATGGAGTATCTTCTAGTTCCGTCTCATCAGCAAGTGCAAATGCCTGAATAACTCCTTGAGCAGGCTATGTTTTATCTAGAATCCGCTCTGTCCCACAATGAGAATCATTGTCCAAAGCACTATCCTAAGCTAAAGGAGACAGCTGCAGGCAGGCATTCATAATTATATTATTTATAGTATTTAGCGCATGCGTGTCACATACTTGTGCTTTTGTCACTATTGCGATTATTGCCTTTCTACATTGAGACGATTCAGCCAAACTGCTTTGCTGAGCAAAGAAATCAATTATGAGCGGTGAGATTTTACCATTTTCACTCACTGCTTCTGCCATGGTTGCAGCCGTCAGAGCAGGGGGTGGTGTCACTGGCTCCATGCTCTCCGTTACAGTCTGATCCCTCGGCTGATCCCTCGCCTGCATCGCTCCTCTTCAGCTTCAGTTGCTCCTCAGCCCATTCATAGCTACCCCGGCCAAGTAACATGATTACCGATTTCTGGATCGTGAATGAAAGGCGGAGCAGCAACAAGGTTCACAGTGTGTAGTCGTGCAGACCAGACAGAGGTAGAGAAAAGCTTTTCTCTGTTTCCCAGCCACAATGTTTCCATTTCAGCTGTCACAGCGGATTGTAGTTCCTCTCGGCAATTCAGCGTCCAGCCGTGCAAACAAGACAGAGGTCCCCTTCAGCCTTTCAGCTATGATTTTCAAGGCGTACCGTCGGCCCCAGCGAGCCCTGCAAGAACGTTCACTCTTGTTCTAGCAATGCAATGCTCCGCCTCCACATTGAGGAGATTCTATACCAATAGTCAGTTCCTCATTGGTCATGCAGCTCTCATCTTTACAGTCTCTCACCCAATCCCTTATCCTCATCATAGTCCCACATTATCCTTACCCCAGAAGGCCTCTTCCTAGTCAGTCTCATTGCCCTTGTCCTGACATGCCTCCTTGTCACAGTACCTCATTACAGCACCCTTAAACCTGTATACCCATCCCAGCAACAATCCATCATTACTATTGCATTTCTCATCCTCTTAAGTCCCTCATTACCTCTGCATCCTTCATTCTCATCACAATACCTCCCTGCAACCTTAATGCTCGTCATAGTGAATAAATACCTCTGAAAACTCATTCTAGTCACAGGACCTCATTGTCATTGAATTCTACAGTTGTGTCACAGTCCTTCATTACCATTAGCCTGGAAACACTCCGCCTGCCCCAGTTCCTTATTGAACCTGAAATTCCTCCTTATAACATCCCTCGGCAGTGTGATGAAATGACTATTGCTCTGCACTAGTAGAGGGATGACTAATGGCTCAACGGCTTCTCAGCCTCAGACTATTACTAAACCAGCAGGGATAATCAAGCGTGCAACAGGCACAGCCAAAAAGGTATGCCTCATTCACCTCTTGGCACTGCAGGCCAAAGGCTGCTGTATCTTCAGGGGGGGGGTTGAGCTGATAACAGTAACAACGCAAACAGCAATAGCACAAAGACACCAACATAAAAACATCCAATCAAGGTTCTATAAAAATGTAGAGAAACAAAAACACATTCAACTAGTCAGAAACCACAGAAGGAAATCCACCCCTATAAAATAACACATAAAATGCAGATTTGTGTGAAATGGCACTGTGGTTAGATGGTGTTCAGGGCAGGGATGTCCAGGCACAAGAACGTTCATGTTAAAGGTTTTTATATTGCGCATCAAAGCCACTTGCGTGGTCTCCAGGCACTCTCGCAGATCTGTAATACAAGGAGGGGGATGGGTAGCTAGTAGGATTGAGTAGGAAAGAGCAAGAAAACTGATGTGCTGTTGGCAGCTTCAGATCGGAGACACGGTTCATTGAGCCTAGGTGCGATTTTCGGAAGTTGGCCGTCACATGCTGTTTTTGCAAGGTTATGTGCTGTTTGGCTTGTTGTTGTGAAGTAGGTGCGGGTTGTGGTGTTGTAGGTCTGGTTGTGTCAAGTTCAGAGTTTGTGAGGTGTACGCAGAATAGTGAGTTTGTTGATAACGACTGTTGATGAAGTTCCTGGAAGTCCATTTGCTTGATCCACACTTCCCACCCGTTAAATCCACCCAAGTTCTCCACATCTCCCACCCTGGGAGTCCACCCTGGTGCGCCACACCCCTCTCGTGAGTCCACCCCGGCGGACCACTCCCCCACCCTGGCCATCAATCCAAGTGTTTCACATACCTCCCCCCTCAAAGCTCCATCGAAGTGCTGTGCATCTTGGACCACCAGTCACCCACGTGCGTAGGACCCTTTGCCTTAGGACTTCACACGCAAAGTACCTTGCTTGCAGGAAATTAAGTGACACAAAAAAAAGAGCCCTTACAGAAATCTAGACGGTGGGAAGAGTCTCCCTCCCTTCCTCTCCTTCCGGCTACTCTAAGGCCACCCACTTTCCATGCCTGCTGACTTCAAAGGGACTCCAATAATAAGCACTCTTGTGTGAGTGGCTTTGTTGCATCGTGACAAGTTCCCAACAGACCTCCTGAAGGGGTGTGGGGGGGGGTAGGAGGGCCCATGCCCTGAGGGAAGGTGTTACACTTCCTGTAGAAGAATCATAGGGGCAGCATCCTGGGTATTGTTACATATGGCTGTTGTGGAGACTGTTTGCCCAGATCCTAATACACAGCAGTCCTGCTCACAGAGCAGAAACTAGTGTGATATCCAACTGCGGTGGCTGTAGATGTGTGCTCTAAACAGTCACCATGCTACAACCAGGCACGGCTTAGATTTAAAGATGTAGGTGCCACCAAACTGATTAATGCATACAATTATTATTTATATAAAATGTGCATTAGAATAAAAAGCCACCTTTGCTGCTGTCTCAACATCTGTCAGGGATGCCCATGTGACCTCTGGACATGCTCTGTGCCACAGCAGACTTGCGGCTGTAAATGTACGGAGAATAGAGTCATGACCTAAAACAATCACTTCAACGGGTCCAGGTGGTCCATCTAGAAAAGGTGGAAACATGGGCCATTCCAGTGTTCTCATTGGCGACTCTTCCTCACCCAATATGGCCACCGCATTGCCACTGCCTTGCATGCCCCTCCAAAGGTTCAGTGTGATTCCAACGAATTCCCCCCCCCCCCCGCACCACCACCCCTATATTTATATTCACGATTCCCCCTGCCCCATAATTTCGTTAAAAAAACGAAAAACATGCGACCAAGTCGGATTCGACCAACTCTACTGTGCAGTAATCTGCCATTACCGTACCAAAGATGCCCAAAACAACTGCAGTACGGCAGCGTGATGTTCTCACAAACGTCATCAAAATGGCGATGTCACCTCGCGTTGCAGGCCACACCGAATAATGAACCGTTCACATAAAAGAACAAGATCCAGCAATGGAAGACTATTCACAATGCACTGGTTTGGCCTTCTCGTGTGGACACTAAACCCTTCATTATTCCTTGCTCCTCCGTTTCCACGTTTCCTTCATTCTTCCTCCTCCTCCCTTGTCTTATTACTGGCTCCTTGTTGCCCTTCTTCAATTCGCCTGCTGCCGACTTCACTTATCCTGAAATACCACAGCCTGCTGCCATTATCCCGGAATCCTACAACCTGCTGCCATTATCCAGTGACCATCCTGCTGCCACTTTCAAGTGATCCGAGGGTTTTTGTTCCACCCATTTGTGGGTTTTTCCCTTGGCAGCTGCTGTGGGGCCTCATCAATCTATCTATTAAACACCATAAGACAGAGTGACCACCACTGGAGACGGGCCATTCAAGAAATGCACTCCAAATAGGTCACTGAGTGCCAGGGGTCGCTAAAGTCACTCAGTCTAGCTATTTTTAGGGGCGGGAGTGGGGGGTGTAGCAGTTTCAGTATGCTAGTCCTCTGAGAACGTTCCCCGAGCATGATTGTCGTTTCACTTAAGTGCCCACTAGATGGCAGCAGACAGTCAATTAACATTCAGAAAACAATTCAGTAGATGACAATTGCAAATAAGAATCTTTTCAATTTATTAAACCAGCAAGTCTGTGCGTTGTTTTTCTGCCTCCCATAGGGCGTCAATGCATCTTACTGACAAACTTTAGGACTGCCATAGCTCGGCAGCCAAATTTCAGAATGTGCTTTGTGTGTGTGTTTTTACTGGATTACAAATGTTTCCCTGTTTTATTTGAGCATTTGAAACGGAATGAGCAGCAAGGAGCCACCCCTTTTTCCTCCACAATCCTTTTTGTAAAAGTCAAGTCTCCTATAGGCACAAAAAGTCACCCACGCCATCGTCAGTCCTACTCCTTTACAGTTAAACTAAGTTAACCTTGCATAGCAAGCCACCTCCTGTTTGCCTGCCCTACACAAAGACACCTGATCGGCACCTCTGGTACATACAGGCAATGTATGATGACCTGTTACCCCTGACTTGTGCTACCCATATCCAGGACACAGTGTACCCTATAAAATTAAATTGTTGATTCCCATCTAGGTAATCTCAAGACCTTCCTCTTCAAGGAATGGCTCCACCTAATCACCTAGGTCCACACACCCTGCACTGCCCGCCTTATCCGAGACCCAGTGACGTGCTCCCACCGTCTCCCCTCCCCCGTCCCCCCCCCGGTTGTTGTACAACCTTTGCTGCCCACCCTTGCACTCCCTAGTTAGCTCCCTGCTCCTTTTTTCTCTACTTCCCTCACTCTGTTCTTACCTCTATGATTGTAAAGCACTCTGTTGCAACCAGAAGCTAGGTCCACGTTCAATACAATACTACCAATGATAATAATTGTTATACCGACAAAGCAGTCGTTCTATATTGTGCTTTAGGGATCCCTATGAAAATACTTTGCATTAACTCTAAATTGTGCATAAACTTCTTTATCACATTTAGAAACCCTGTGAAACCAAATAACATTGTTCTATACCGTAGCTCTGATGTACTTGAAAAATAGGTATGCCAAAAATGAAGCTCTGCATTATTGCACACTGTATTTTGTGTTTTGAAAACTAGCTGCCCCTTTGAAAGTGCGTTCGTCTATATTGTGCTTAGTTAGCTTCACTTCCAAGTTTCCCTAACAAATGTCTTACATTGTTTTTTGTAGATTGAACTCATGTTCATAGATTTTTCCCTAAAAACCTCTTGTTATATTATGCAATTCACATCTAGGTGTCTCTGAAAGAGCACTTAAAACTGAATAGACCTTAATACACGCATGGCCATATAAGAGTGCCTGCCCTTTTTGTGCTTCATGCCGTGTACACCAAAGTATCCCTAGCCTAAAACGGAGGGTTATATGTGATCTACCGACCACAATTCCAGAGTGATATATTTCATCGCGTACAAAACACTGAAAAACACTGCTTTTTAAAAAGTTTTATCTGTGGATGCCCCCCCCCCCCCCCGCAACCCCTCGGCTTTTAACCTTTTAACGCCATCCCAACCCCATCCCGACATGTTTTAACACCTTACGACACTACCCTTTATTAAATTAATGTTTGCACTGTTTTTCGGTGTTAATGTCCGCTCTGAAATTTACCACTCTGTTTTGTTTGCAATAAAATGACTGGATACCAAAACATGGTCGTTTTATACAGTGTATGCCTGAAAAAAAAATGCTCCTAATTTGTGCTCAGTCTGGCTCATGTGGAGACTTCTCCCAAAGGTCATATTGCATTGCTGTACAATTGGAATGAGGCTTTGATTTGAATTGTTCAATTTTTTAAATTTTATTGTTAATTTCTAACGCACTTAATACCAGCTAGTGATTTTTAAACGCGGGATCGGGATTCAAACCTGTGTTGCGTTGTCTTGCTTCCAAGACAAACGCGGTGCCCCCTAGCTGATCATTGTGCATTTAAATCCAGATGCTCATGTAAAAGGGCATTGCCACAATATATACTCAATGTTGCCTGCAGCTGTATGCCCTTATCAAAAAAAAAAATCTTGTAAAGCCTTACGTAATTCTTCGCCTCCAATTATGCCTGCATGCTTCTAAATTGTGCTCTGCTGCGTTCACTTCTAGGCATCGCTTAAGGACACAATGTATCACATTGCATTATGTTTTATCTCACCCCTGGTACCCCTAGAGTAGCGCACTTAATTGCATATTCACCACACTTCTGGGTTATTTTTCGGGGCATTACAATGGAGGTACTATACATAAATTGTGCTCCACATTTAGGTACGATTAACAGTTTCACGTACGGTCTCTCATTTAACTCTCTCTGGGTAATCGTGCTGCATTCTTTATCGATTGTGACTTGGTGCATTCACCCGAGAAGCATCAGATGTTGTTCCGTGTTGGGTTTTGCTTCTGGGTGTTCCTGGGAAGGCTTACCGAGTTGTTTCATATTGCTTGCTATTGTGTTGCATAGCTGGTGTCCATGTGCACTGCCACATATTATATACCGTGTTGCTCATAGCCAGATAACAAAATACCTGGATTTATTTTACACACCCTCTCACATACAACCATCGTTGGGAGGGCAAGGGTTTAGCTCAGTCCTAGTATGGCTTAAGAAATTTCACTGAATTGTCCTGCTCTATATTGTTGCCCCTCCCCACCTAGTCATCCAGACTAACACCAAACAGCACTCGGTTATCTCTCATCTAAACACTGGTAGGAAAATGTACTAGATTGTATTCACATCTGGGTATCCCCAAGCACAGTGGCTTGTTTTCATTTGTGTACTAGTGTGTGGTGCTCCTATGAGTGTGCTCTGCCACATTTCGTACCCCAAGTTTGTTTCTCTCCCTACGAAAAGACCTGCACTGTTCTACACACTCTTACATCCAACTATCACTAAGAAAGTATGCTGCACGTTATCCAAATTGCAATGTGTTGCTTTTAGGTAACCCTAAAAAAGCACCCTCCATTGCTATATATGATGTCTGATATGATCCAGCAGCTGGGTGCCCTTAGGATGGCACAGAGTTGTGCAGTTCATACACCGTTGTGCTTCATATCCTAGATATCACTGGAAAACAGACTGCCATCCTAGTGATACCTCGTTTTGAGTACAATGCAAACTGAGCTGTTCCACATTGTATGCAAATAGGTTTCGTTCTAGATGTCTTGTGCACATCACAAGCATTCAGTCATTCCTGAAATAAAATTTCAAATGGCTACTTGCTATATACTTTTGTGTTTCATATCTGGGTGTTCCATGAAGAGACATTGCATTGAACGGTTTCAAACATGGTGTTTCTATAAGGAGTTTGTATGCCTTTGTACTTCATATCTAGGTGTCCGCATGAAAGGGCATAGCACTGTACTCGCATCTAGGCATCCCTAGGATAACGCACTGAATTGTTAATTTCATATAATACTAGCCGTTGCCCGCGGCTTCGCTCGTGTAGATTTGGTACAATTGTTTTCAAGAGACAAGTGTTTTGTTCAAACGGTACAAAATTTAATTTACAGGTTGATGCCTTAACATAATAAGCAAGGTCTATTACAGACGTTAGACGGGAAATAATGGTTACAAAAGAAAGATAGTAGTTCCAATCATGTGCGTCCAAACATTTTTTTTGTGTTGTAATTACAGACAATGTGACAGAAAAAATGAAAATTACTTATTTGGTCTCTGCAACCAAAAATATATATAAAGGAGTACTTCTTTAAACAACTAAATTAGTGGTTCCACCTTCAGATGCTAAAAGGACCATTTAGGTGAGCTCACTGGCTATGTAAAACTGCCCATGCGAGAAGCAGTCTTCCCTTAGGTCAATGCTACCTTTAAAGTCTGCCCCCGAGATTTGTTGATGATCATGGCAAAACAATGGATGCTCTGGACACCATCAGAAGCTGTCCACGCAAGTCACTCTGCGCATTTTTCCCTGTCCTGGTGTTTTCATCTGGGCCGAGTCCCCAGTACAGTTATCCTGACTCATGCAGGATTCAGCTTAAAGTTTCCAGTCGGTTGATTGGCAGAATCATCACTGCACGCTTCACCAACTATGTCAAGCATCGGATCATTCATTGCCCGATTGACAGCCCTATAATGTAGAGTTCACCCTCCACAACAAGGGTCCGCATTTCTCAGCAGGACCTAGCTGGAGAAGGTCCTCTGCAGACCGATGCAATCTTATGCACCTCTGCCAAAACGTGATAGGAGCTGGGAAGACCTGCTTTGGAAGGTTTCCAGCCATAACAGTTTCTGTACTTTCAGTCTCTGCCACGTTGGCCTAAAAGATGTCTAGTTTTCCCTATGACTCTGGAACATTTGTTGTCATAATTAGAAGAAATACATATTAGAAACAGGAAAATCCCCAATGAATGAGGATATTCTTTTGAAGTTTGGGTAGCTCTTTAGCCCCTCCTGTTTCCACTTTTCAACTTTGGATTTTTTCACAAAAACATTCACAGATCTATATGAATTTGCATACTGTCCTACAACAATGAATTTGTTGAAATCTATCGGTATACTAAACATACAGGTTTCCATGCTCATCATGTTGTATATATTACATTCCTCTTTTGTTATTTGATGTCATTTTGTAATATCGTTGTCTTTGCACATGTATGTTGTATCTCACAGCATTGTTTTATAATCCATGCATTATATGTTAGTCTGTATGAGCAAATACATTTCTGCTTTTGAATTTCTGTATATAATTTTTTGAACACAGTGAGCACCCTGTACATTTCCTTGACTCCTTATTTGGACCTGACACTTAGCAGACCAACCTCTTTTATTGAACCTTTGGACCAGCCCAAATACCTGAACTGGTCCAATCATACATTTGCCTTTGAGCATTGTTCTATAGCAAGGGTATACCCCTTTTGTTCTTAGATCATGGCAAAACAAACCTTTAAAAGGAACTGAAGGCTTTTGAGTTCAAATGGATATTCTGAAGGTATACAAGGTATTTGTGGTATGAACACAGACTCCCCCTGGCCAGAACCGGTTAGCACCGTAGACTCACATTTCTGTGGAGAGCTTTCACTCGCAATCTGGTACCATTACAAATCTTAGGTGGGTTGAGGTTCTGCAATAATATCACATGCTCCTAACTTTGAGAAGAAGTTTATGTTTGGGAAGACCAAGAGGATTTAAAGTGTTCAAGAACTCAAAAGCTTTGTGGACTGCGTCATCACTTTGAACCACTGAGTTTACGGATTTGTATTCCATTTGAACTCCCCCGAAATAATAGTATCTTATTGATAACGACAGCCATGCTGTTCTTTGGACTTAAAATGGCATGCTCACATAACCATTCAATAGATTTCTCCATACGTTTTTTTTATGTCAGCGTATATTTTGGACACAAGGTCTGCTAGGGAATGGACGAGTGTGCCTAGGTCGGAAGGGATGACAATTTTGCTCTCAAATATGGGTGTGACAATGAGACAGCCAGGCGGCTTGATGGAAATTAAAATGGGTCTTTATTCAGACTATTTCAAAAGGATAAAAAGAAAAATTAGGCTTTAATCAAAAATTGCTGCAATGCCCTTTCTCTGTGCTTATGCTTCTTCTCTAATCCTTGCAGGGGATCTGGTAAGGACTTCTGGCAAGGCTTCTCCTCCTAGTCCTCATACGCCCACCATCCGTCAGCAGCTCCTGATGTCCTGTCTGGTTCGATCTGCAACAAAACCAAGAATGAACACACTCTCGCCTTCCAGCGTTGTCTTTATATAGATGGAGTTTAACAGGCCAATCAGTGTTCACTTCCTCCTCCAGTCTATATAAACTCTCCCAAGCCTCGCCCCCTTTTCCCTTGAGGCACTGCAAGCTGTCCTCGACCTCCACCCGCTCCCTGTTCCAGCCATCTCTGACCAGGTGAGTTCTTAGTTCCTTCCTGGAAGGGTATTGGTGGGTCTCTGGGAGTCTCGTGTTTTTGTCCTGCTCTAATATGTTGTTACAACTCTGTCTTTCATAATCCGTGGCTCCGCGGTTCTCAGGTAGGTTACAACTGCCAAGTACCCGCAGGTTCCCCATGCCGCGGTAGCCCGGCCTCTCTCTGTTCGCGGTTCCTTGATTTCTCTGCTGGCTGTCAGAGTCAAAACGTCGGCATCACTTCTAATTCACATGAGTGCAATGTTCTGACTCCCGAAGGTTCCATGTCTTTCAGACCGCCGCCCGATTCGAACGTCGGCGTCTCTGCTACTTTGCAGAAAGGCTGCGTTCCGACTCTTTTGGGCCCGTCCTGGAGTTCCAAATTACATTTCTCCGTCTGTGCTTCGCCTGGCTTAGATATCTCCTGACCCCACCATTCCCCAACCAGGTGGGTCTCTGGGTCTCGGGCCCCTCCGTGGTATAACTGACCCTCTTGACTGTTACAATGGGATACTCTCCTTTACCAATTTTAAGAAGCAGTTTGGAAACTTACTTTGTAATGTCAAGTTTTTACTTCTCTAACATCTCATCTTCGGTTTGTGAGATATAGGTATCCTCATAAAGCCCCCACCCCTCACCTCCTTAGGGACGGAATTTCCAGAAATCCTTCCTTAGTGGGTGCCTACATCATGAAAACAATGTACGTTCCAAATTTCATGTTCCAAGGTTTCAGCTGGACGTTGATGAGTCAGTCCAGACAAATAGCTCAAACCTACAAACATGAAATTTGGAAGGTATATTTTATTGTCCCTCATATCTAGGTGCTGTTTGAGCATTAGGAGAGATCCAGTTTCTGGGAACACCACCCTCGGGGATCACAGAACAAAGAAAAGAGCAACGGGAGGAGGGATGGCGACCCTGTGCCCTTGGAACCACAGTAGGTGAATGATGTGTCTGTCGTGGGGAAAGTACAACCACTAAAACACTTGTTTGCTTATTCTAAAAAGCTGGGTGTGATAATCATACTCAACTGGTCTTAAGATGAAAGGAGTTAAGATAGAACAACCACTTCTTAATATAAAAAAAAATATTTTTTATTTCTAATCATAATAAAAAACATCTAAGAAATTCCATAAAAAAGGTACATGTTATGACTGTAACAAATATGTTTTCCAAAGCTGAAAAGTCACAAGAACCTGGCAATATTTTAGTGGGGTTAGTACGTAAGAGACAAGAAATATTATAAATATTATGTGAGCACTCAATGTACAACATCAAACAGTTTAAAGTAGAGCATTACGTAATTAAACTAGCTCTATCATGCAAGAAAAACCTGTTAGACATCTTAGGTTTAGTTTTGTGGAGGTCGACATACGTTTCGGCTAATAACACCAAAAAGAATCAGGCAATGCACAAAAACTTTGTCTGTTGATGTAGGTATAGCCGTCTTTAGGACAAAAGGAGCAATGGCAGTTTTGTAGTTCTGAGTACTTCTCATTCGTCATGCCTTTTTTAAAAATATATATATATATATATATATATATATATATATATATATACACATATATATATATATATATATATATATACATATATATACATATATACACACACACACACACACACACACACACACACACACACACACACACACACGGAACCCACTATGAGATAAACAAATATAAACATATCACAAGCAAAATAGTGACAAAAACTTAAATAAAAGTGGTTGATACTGAAAAAATATTTTAAAACAACATTAACGGCGTAGTGGAGGCAAAAATCCCAATAACAGTACACATTATTATCATCACTATCTGTAGCCAAGGTACAAAGAGAAAAAGAAGAAAGGTGTTTGATTTACCATACAGTTTACTTGGAGGCATATCTGTTTTGACCTTCCAGCTTTTTAATTTAATGCAGAGTTTTTTTGATAGGGGCACGATTGTTTCTTATAAGCCTAGGATGGAGGGACTCACTTAATTGTAAGATGCGGGCAGCAAATGCAGCTGGAAGCTTCACAGACGGTCAACACGGGCAAAATATCAATTTCATATTGATAGATAATCAGGATCTATTAATGAAAAAACACCTGAAAATCAGTGTGCTGCTTTCAAGATGGGAGTCATCGTTTTACGCTTAATGCCTAATAGTCAACAAGTAGTGGTGCTTATAAATTGTGACCACGTATGGTATCTTTTAAATCTTCGGCCACGTTGTTTAGATACAAACGAGCGTGTTTCAGATCTAAAAAGAGGATGGTAATTGTTGCTTCGTCGGGTGTGCGAACTGAATGATTGCACACAAGGGAAGGAAAACCATTGTTACCTTTCAAAAAAAGCCTCGGGTTGAAATCACTCAAATGAGTTTTGATGAGCTTCTACCGAGTTGTTTTAACGTTATCTAGCATGAAAGAGATAACGGGATTGAAAAAACAAAAATGCATTTAGGATTTTAGCCGAATTTTAAAAAAGGGCGTGGAAGGGTGACATCTGCTTACCTTCACATTAGTGAATACGGAGCCGAATGCAGGTAAAGTTACAGAGGCTTCGTTCGTGGGCGTATCGGACACCGGAGCAGCGACCTCAAGAACACGGTCTGCTGAAAGGCTGAAGCTGTATTAATCAGCAAGTCGAGCACGCGTGCTGATGTGAACAGCTGTGAAGGCTGGGGGCTGGATATTTATACAGCTAATGCGATGACGTCATTCACATTTAAAGGGGACTCGTATTTTAAATTGAACCCAGTGAAAGCGGCACGTTAAGTATACGCGTTCAGTTTATAAAAAAAGTATCATTGTGAAGAGACCAGTCTTGCAATGACACAAGAGAAAGTAAATGAGATAAAACGCACTTTTGTTTAACTTGGATAAAACCAGCATGTTCATACTCTGCCACGGTGTATACGCAGAGCAGAATTTGAACGTTCCAGGGGGCGAACCGAAAAATATTCAGAATGCCTTCTTGGAACTTATGTAAGGGCAAAAAACTTCATTATGTGAATAGTTTAATTATGTAATGCTCTACTTTCAACTGTTTGATGTTGTACATTGAGTGCTCACATAATATTTATAATATTTCTCTTACGTACTAACCCCACTAAATAATTGCCAGGTTCTTGTGACTTTTCAGTTTTGGAAAAAATATTCGTTACAGTCATAACATGTACCTTTTTTATAGAATTTCTTAGAGGTTTTTTATTATGATTAGAAATGAAAATTCGTTTTTTTGATATTAAGAAGTGGTTGTTCTATCTTAACTCCTTTCATCTTAAGACCAGTTGAGTATGATTATCACACCCAGCTTTTTAGAATAAGCAAACAAGTGTTTTAGTGGTTGTACTTTCCCCACGACAGACACCTCATATCTAGATGTCACTTTGAAAAGGCATTGCCTTGTACTCATTTAGGTATCCCAAAGACGATGCATTGACCAATTTATTTCACTGCTGTGTTTTATAACTAGTTTCATATCTAAAAAGGTATACAAGTTTAGGACAAACTGGATTACTGGCACGCTTGGGTATGTACAATTTGATACACCACGTTATTGATGGCAACACGATTGCTGCAAACTCTTGGTTGCAAAGACTCAACCCCCTGTCTCTTCATGGTAAAATTGAAAATAGAGCTAAGCGCTTATCTTAAATTACAATCACAAAAGACAATTCCATTACACGTTCTCAATTTGAATATTTATTCTTTGTGCTCAGACGACACGTGTTTCGACCACTGGTGAGGGTGAGCCTCATCACGAAATACTCTAAGGCTAGTAATGCATTATTCAGAATGGTAAACAAACACTGGCATATATTGCGGATGGATGTGGATTTGACCAAATATATATATAACAAACCTACATTAATAGTCCCTAGAGCACCAACCATTACAAACGTGTTAAATCCATGTTTTCTTTATACCTAAATACGATACTGTACGAAGTGGATGTGACTGGATGACACCACGTAATCATAGTTTTTAAAATGTGGGAATTGCAAGAATTTGAGACTTCATGAATTGTCGATCTGAATATGTGGTCTATGCGATTATTTGTGTATGTCGCAGAATTTATGTAGGAGCTACGATACAAGAATTGCGTATCCATACAAGTGAACATTTGTCCAGTCTTAACAGCCAGGATATGACATTGCCATTAGGCAATCATTGGCAAGAATCACACCAATTGGACAATAAGAATGAAATACTGTTTATGGATAACGGCTGAGACCGGTGCATGGGAAACGGCAATCCTCGAACAGAGGCTGGACTCCAGTGGGGAACTGCATCGCTGGGTGGCGTTAACAGTGCCAATACTCCATCCTAACAATATGGTCGATACCTCGGATGGTTCGGACTGTCCTAGCCATCAATCCGGTCCAATAAGTATGAACAATAATGTTGACAGTGGTCTTGAGTTGGGGGAGGGTGGAGATGCGTAATCCTGTTGATTCGCGTTAAACATCACAAGCGATGACGATTATGTTTGTTATATTGTTAAAACCAATAAAGAAATTTATTTTAAAAAAAAAAGAATGAAATACTGTTTATTGGTCTACAAAAGGTGAAATACAGCAGACGTTATTGATGGCAACACGATTGGCAACACGGGTGGTGACCAGAAACTTGAGACAGATGGAATCAAAAATTATTTTTAAACTACGATGTTCAACGATTGGCCTTAATCGTGAACACAAAATGAAAGTCTTTGTAAATTAAAAATTATAATGGTAATGAGTGATTTGAACATTGTTTTATGATCTGTGAATCGTTCTACAAACTGTGGAACAAATGATATATAAAATGTTACCAATATGTTTATGTAAGAGGTAGCTGCACACCCAGACCACTGCAATAGTCAATACTCCATATCAAATGTACAGTCTATATGACTACCCAGAGCATCAATATGCCGAAGTATTAATCTGTTTAATTGCAACATCATAATTCTTACAGGAATGAAGTTAGCATCAAGAGTGTCCTTATACAAGTATTTCTTAAAAAAGTGTAGTGGAATGTTCGGCTCATATCCAATCACCTCTAATAATGGCAGTTGCTATTACCATGTGTTTACTTGTTTGAATATTAAATTGTTAGGTTGTTAGAAAATAAGTTAGTTCACTGGTGAACATGGAGAATTTGTCAGTTTGGCTTATTTAGCCAACTTAGTTGCAATATTACTTCTCATTGTGCTATTATTTTTATCATTTATTAGAGAAATTGGGTCGGATGTAGATGATTGTGCTCGAGAATTGGAATAATGTCCCAACTTTGTTGCCTTCAGAATTTGGTTATTGCCATTATTAATGGGACTAACAATTTGGACCTGAGCCAAGTAAAGTGATTAGCGCAAACTCTTCCTTTTAATGCAGCAAGCACAGTAATGTTTACTTCTGTAAAATGAAGGCAGTGACATCACACGCATAATGTGACATCACCGCCGCTTTATAAACATGTTCCGGAATGGCTCCCGTGTGGCAACATCATGCTGCTCGCCAAGGGTGACTCCTGACCAGACACCCCAGTCCAGATTATCCTTACGATTGGAATTTAACCTACTATAGGTAAAACATTATTTTTAACTTTATATTTGGATTAATTAAAAATATTTCTTCATTACCAATAGAAAGGTTTGGAGGAGCATAACCTACACATAATATGATTGCATAACTTACCAAACATTGGGAATACCAAAAAAAATACGCAAGTTGGATTTCCCCAAAGAAAACAAGGGGTGAGACGTTGCTAATAGCAAAAGCACTATATTGGGGCGCACGCCTGATTCGTCAGCAGTAATCTGCAGTTACTCATTTTGGTTTTACCCTAATACTTACCTACAAGGTTTGAAAATGGGTGAGTTATGTCACATTGTACCAATTTAACTTTATTAGATATACAAAGTGGATGTTGAAATAAGGTGTGTTGCACATTATACAAGAGGAGGCGCACAACAATTGGGAAGACCTTAACCCTTTAAGTGCCATGGGTTCCCCCCCCCCCAGTGCCAAGGCCTTTTTTGGTGATTTTGGTATGTCGCCATTCAATGCCTTGTAACTTTTTGTTATATGAGATATCTCGGCCAAATTTGGCCTCTTTTTTTCCCCACATATAGGCGGTCGTAACGCCACCCAGGAATCCTAGGTTGCTGTAGGGGGGGGGGGGGCGAGAGAAAATAAAAAGGGGGAAAATTTGGGGGGGGGTTTTCAAAAAATTCCAAGAAAATGAACTACAAAGAAGCCTGTAGTTTTTTCCTTGCAAGAGCTAGGAACAAATGGTTTGCTGTGCTGAATTCCCAAAAATCCTGTCTTTCAAGAACAGGTTGAGTGGAAATGAAAAAATATTTTGATGTGGTTATCAACCGTTTTGAGCGGTAGGCATTTTGGCCATTCTTGCCAACTGGACATGCGTGGACGGAATGGAAGAAAAGGGTAGTAAAGCCGAATTGGAAGACAAAGGCATACATTTCTGAAAAGTAGACAAAATTCCAAGTTTAGGAAGGGGTGATTTGCGCAAGTCAGGCAACAACTAGCTAGGGGAAAATTCTATAGTTTGGGTAAAAAGTGGGAAAATGACAGAAAAAAAGGTATGTGGTGGACATGGTTGGCTTGGTACGGCAATGGCTTCTATGAATTTTGAGAAAAACAATGCTCCGCTACATACCCCCCGACTCTTGCAGTTAGGAAATCACACATTTTTTGTAGTGTTTCACAAAACAAGCAATACCACAAGCCGAACACTGAGCCATGGTAGACAGGAGTTTTATGCTTATGGCCTGAACAGACGTACTTAGCATGTGTAAATCAGGAAAACCAATGTGGTGAGGAACAGCAAGCATACATTTTTTGAAAGAGCACAGGCAGACCTTTTCAAGGGTAGGTGACTTTTGCAGGTTACAAAAGTGAATGGTGCCTAAAGCAGCGACTAAATGTAGGGCACATTTGGGAAATCAAAGGGTTGTGTGACAAAGGGCACCAGCAAATGGGTCGAAACATTATGAAAACCACACAAACACAACAAATGTCATACCTTCCCGTGTTCCCACAAATGTCCCGACGAAAACGGTACCTCACATGTGGGGGTGTACCTTCCTGGGCGCCAAGGGGAAAGCCTACAACACGCCTAACCCCAAGTCTTTTCCTACAGCTGAATTTCACAATTATTTCAGAAGGGCACACCATGCAGATATGGGCATAGGGTGTCCAAGCCACCAAGGAAAACAGGGAATCCCATGCATTTCCGAAAAGAGGACACCTGTGGGAATCCGCAAAGTTCTGACTTGCGCAAATCGGCCGAGAATTTATTACCCAGAAAGCCCAGCAAAGTCCAAAATGTGGCAAAGAAACCCCACCAATTTCCGTACATTTCACTCAGCTCACCGACCGAAACACGTCGCCAACAACACATGGCCTACCTTACCACGTTCCCACACGTGTCTGGACGAAAAACGGTACCCCACATGTGTGGGTGCACCTACTTGGGTGCCAAGGGGAAAGCCTAAAACACAGCTAACCCCAAGTCTTTCCCGAGAGCTGTGTCCAAGCCACCAAGGAAAACAGGGAACCCCATGCATTTTCCCAAAAGAGGACACCCGTGGGAATCTACAGAGGTCTGACTTGCACAAAGCAGCCCAGAATTTATTACCCACTAATGTGCATTTGAACTGGCAGTTGGGATTTAACCCTGTTACCACTCACATTTGGGATTAAACCCTGTTATTTTTGAACATTGCTGGGATCAAACCCTGTTATTAGTAGTTTAAAGATTAAATGACTGGGAACTAGAGTGCGCGCCTGACCTTTTCTTTTTTACAGGCCCCCTTGTGGGTGGGGCAGTAAGGTTTGGGCACCCTGGGGCCAGATTGGCACACCAATGTGCCCCTCTGCGCCAAGGCAAGTTTGGTAAAGGAAAAAAAATTGAAAATGATAAACTACACTTAGGGTGGGCTGAGGGGCACCCTAAACCTTCGGGGAATTTTCCAATGTAAAGGGGGTGGCCCCCACACCAAATGAAAGGGGGGCCATCTCAATCAGCCTTCCCTGGGGCGCATAAGAGGGGGGCATTTCATGCAGCCCTCCCTGGGGTCAGAGGCCCCTTCCTAGGAGCAGAAATATGCCCCCAGGGAGGGCTACAAGGGGTGCCCCCATTTCCCCTTGGGGTGAGGGGGAGAGGGCCACCCAACTTTTCCATAAAATAAATCCCTGGTGGCTAGTACCTCCGACCCCCCACCCAAATCTCGCTTTTGTTTTTTTTTTTTATTTGTTTTTATTTTGCCCCCTTCCCTGGGGGCAGATGATCAGCCTCCTGCCCCCAGGGGGCCCTAACCTGCTGGCCCATCCTTTGGGGGGCCTGCACACTTATTCCTGGTGGATCTTACCCCCCTCCAATTGGATGGGGGGCCACCTCATGTACTCCTGCCTGGGGGCAGAAATCTGCCCCTAGGGAGGGCTACAAGGGGTGGCCCTCTTTCCACTTGGTGTGGGAGGGAGAGGGCCACCACCATTTCGTGTGCCAGAAATATCCTGGTGCCTAGTGCCCCCCGACCCCCACGCCCATCGCATTTTTTAATTTGCCCCCTTCCCTGGGGGCAGATCAGCCATCTGCCCCCAGGGTTATCCATATGTGCCCCCATGCTTTGAGGGCTGGGGGAGAGGGCTGCTTACTGTAAAGAGCCCCCACCTCCCCCGCATTCAAAAGACATCCCTGCACACCGACGTGAAATTGAAGGTAATCCAGCCCCCAGGCAGTGAGGGGGGGACCTCCCTCTCACATGGCCCGGGGGTTGGATTACAGTTTTGAGCGATCCCTGCTTTGCAGGGATCGCTCAAAACAAGGTGCCAAAAAGGACAAGCTATCTTGCCCTTAGCACCCTGGAGGTAATCCCAAGGACGAGATACCTCGTCCTTGGCACTTAAGGGGAAGTTACATTTAGTAATATTAACACAAGCTTGAACTGCTTTCACTAGGGTGTGGGTGAACAACTAATCTCCAATTTATTCTTGATGTAAAATCGGGCTTTACCATGTCACAAGCTGGATTTAGGACTCCTTTCAAGGAGCTGAGCTAATGTTGCTTCAAGGAATTTGGCTTATATATTACTACGTTTTTCTCTTCCATTTTGTTTTTCCCCCCTTTTGTTGCCCACCCCCTTTGTTTGGTTTTTGCATTTAATCACACTGTTAATTTGTGATATTGTTAATCACCCAATGTGATGTTTTGTAATATGGAAATATCATTATGATGATAAACTATGGACAAATTAATGTTGGGTTTTGATCATGGCTGGACTACTGCTGATTTCGCCTTTTGTTGAAATTATTATATGAATTTGATTACATTGGTCTTTACGCAACTATTGTTTTGGTGGTGATGGTGTTGAATTGAACCATATGGTTTTGGTTAACATAGATGTCTAAGACATCTTGGATATAAGCATGAAGCGCAATTGCAAGCTGTAATGTATTTACAAAGTGTAATATCTTTGACTCAAACATGGAGTCTCTGTGAAATGCAATCTGGGTGCAGCATTGGACATTTGCTTCAGCGAAGACCCTGTTTCTGAATACCGTCTGCATGTTCTGAATCAGTAGAAAAACATCTTGTTTTTGGCCAGGCCAGTCAAGGTTTGTTTTAAATTTCACAGGAGACAAACGCAGTTCTTTCGGCTCCCATGAGAAACAGAGTTTTTACTTGTTATGGTATTCCACAGGGTACATCAGCAGAGTATATGTGGAGTGCTATCAGCAGGTGACCTTTCTGGAAAAGTACTGTTCTGTAGTTGTGCAAGTTAGATTGTGGCATCAGACAAGGCTGGGAGAGAGACTTCTGCTAGGCTGGAGAAGGTAGACCTATCTTGTCCTGTCCCTTCCCGTTGTGAGGGTATTTCTCTATGCCAACCTGGTCTGGAAAGTTGTCCGGTGAAGTTATTGGCAGGGATGAAGTGGTGCACAACTAAGCCAACAGTGATGTAACCTTTTTTCAAATTGTTTTTTTGTTGTTCAATGTTTGAGTTATTAAACGGCCATATAAATGCCAGTTTTATAATCACTGCAAGTGAGTGAATTCTTGTGTTCCAAAAGTACTTTGCCTTCCTATTCAGTGTGTTGGGGAAAATAATAAGATATATAGACTTCAGCGCACGGATATTTGGGAGAGCAAAATAAATTCGCATCACGAAGCAGCTGCTCTGTGCCGATTGCCAGGCAGCCAGTAATCTGTGCATGTGCTTTGAAACGCAGGATTTCATTTACATGTGTTTTCCTTTTACATTGGTTTTCTTTCTTTGAAAGTGCGAATTTTGCTGTGTTGAAAGCGATTTGCATGCAATGGTTTCAGGTTAGCTTTTTGAAGAGACAGCAGTGATTTATTTCTTGTACATAGATTAGTGTGAAGTTTCTGTAATTATGCATTTCTGGTTTAAAAAGCAAGATTAGATTTCTTCAGATAGCATAGAATCCTGTGAGATATTAATTTCTGGTTTGACAGCAACTCCGTATGATTCATTAGCAAAAGAATATGCCTGTGCGTCTGATCTGTGTGAGCCATGGAATGATTCATTGGTCAATGCAGGGCCTGCTGATGTGGTGTCTTGCTTACAGACAGTCCCAGTGTTGAAAGGGAAGGTGTGAGCAACTCTAGGCAGGAGGGGCTGGATCATTCTCCATTCTAAAAAAATGTGCCGTTAGAAGCAGATGGGTTACGTTTGGAAAAGGGATTGGCTGCAGAAAGACAGGTTTCTTTAATGCAAGGCCTCTAGATATCAAGGAATTACACAGACTGCAGCTATTAGGGTGGCCAAATATAAATATAGGAAATGCAGAGGGCATGTTGACAAACGCAAAGTGGCTGCTGTCATCGCCACTGCTGATGCAAATTGGGTTCCAGATTCTTCGAGTGCTGATGTGTGGTCTTCCACTTCCGATGGTACAGATTCTAGCCCTGAAGTGAAAGCAGAATCACCACTGAAACAGGATGGGAAGGTGGTAACTGCTAACCTACTTAGTAGGCAGAGAGCAGTTACGGATGCACATAAATCAGGGGGTGGCGTTGTGGATTTAACCACACTGGAGGATTACACTCAACAGGAAGTGGGGAAAATTATTACTTGTTTGAGGCAGATGTCAGGTGAGCCCTTGCTTAACTAGATGGTGTGTATGTATGATGGTGGAGCTGGAGGCTTGTTAGTTGATTTCACTGACTGCACGGTTTTTGCCCTTGTCCACTGATAGCAATATTCAGGTGGTGTTGCGAGTTGGGCCACCACCAGATGCGAATAGGCAGGCTTTTCAGGTATCTTTGCTGTTGCACCTAGCAGCACAGGGGTGTAATAGGAAGTACCTATTTACAACAGATTGGTCCACTGAGGAGAAAAACGTAACTGAAGCAACGGGCGCGGCTCGAGCTATTTATACCATCGGTGATGTCGAATGAGTACGGAGTCCGTCGAGGGACAATCGACGCCACGACCTCGAGCACAGCGCCCTCTGCCGAGAGAAAAAATCATTCCGAAGCAGCGAAGCTGGAGAAAACAAATCATCATAAGATGAGGAATACGTGGGAGGACACAATCCATTCGAAATATGGTTATCATAACAGCCCCACCAGCATATAAAAATGTCATAATTACTTTGCTAGTAGGCATGACGGGTAAGGCAACTGAAGTGCTAAACGCTATACAGCAATGGTGAGATATGGGTGAAATGGACAAAAATGAGAACAAGCAGAGAGAGCGAGAGAGCGAGCGAGAGAACAGAAGGCAGGAGACAAGATAGCAGAGATTCCTGAGTGTCAAGACTGGGCATGTTTTTAGCATTGTTGAAAGATGGTGTGCCACGGAATGAAATTGATGGTGTATGAGTTGTACAAAAAGAGAGGGCTTGCTGGGAAAGAGCGCTATAAATAATTCAAGAGACAGGTGGTGTCCAAACAGAAGAGACAATACACCTTCAGTTGTCAAAACTCAAAGGTCCTCCCCGATTCCCCCCCCCTCACCTGAATCTTCAATGGTGCTTTCGTAGGTTTCAGAGTCCTCCTTTCTCCTAGTCTTCTTAGATTCTTTGGGCTTCTTCTCCTTCTGGTGTTAATAGGGGAGAGTTCCCTCGGAGGCCACCGTGACCCGTGAAGGAATCTAGGTCAGGGGGAACCCCAAGGAGCAAGCTCCCAAAAAGTCCAGGGAAAATGCCTTTGAAGGCGGAAAAACCCTGTACAGCTCTATGGATGAACGTGACAGTAGAATAGCAGTCTGTCTTTTTTGTTCTGGGAAGCTGCTGGTATTCAAGATAAATCAACACTGGTGTGACAAGTGTAGGGATCCTTTTCCCCCCTTTTGCTCGATAGCTCAGACCTCTTGATGTAGATAGTCTGAACACAACAAACTGAAGTGAGGTCACTGGAGTAAGAAGCCAGCTGGACAAGAAGACTTCCTGCGTGACCAAGGTCTGATAACTTACAAGGTTATTTGCAAGCAACCATTTAGAGGTAGGGAGATGGTAAATATCAGACAGCAGATAAACGGACCGGAATACACCTGGAGGAAGGAGTAAGCCAGAAAGGTAAGCTTAGGCAGGAGCGAACCCAAAAAGGACCGGAAGAGAGAGCAAGAGAAGGTAAGAAACCACAGACAGCTCGAGGAGCTTTATAGAGATGGACAGAAAGAAATAAAGCTACCCAAGAAGTGGCGGTAGAACAGAAAAAGACAGGGCAGAAATGGAGCATACCGAAGTGCGGCGCTAGAAGACCTAAACGCCAAAGCTAAGGAACGAAGAAATAAGATAGAAAGGAGAAATACACGGAAAGGGTAAAGGAAAGAGAACTCCGTAGAAGCGCGGAGGAAAAAGCAAAGAACAATGAAGAAGACAGACACTGAATAAACAGAAGTAGAACGAAAAGATACAACCTAACCCATAACGGAAGCCCTAAACAGAAGGAATGGAACTAACAAGAGAAAGGCAGAAACAGATGTGCACTTCTATTCAGAGAAAAAGCTAGCTGGTACAACGGAACGAAGTACTAGCAGAGCGTAGGAGTCCAAGACGGATACAACGCACAGAGCACCTGGAAATGACAGCATAAATAATAGCGGCGGCCATCTTGGGAGAAGACTAGACAGTGTAGCTGGGTTCTACTAAACAATGAATCACAATCTCCACCGACTCCAGCACTTCCACGGCCGGAAAATAACATCGGTGCCCCCTGAGGAGCAGGCAGAAGGGTCCATGGGGCTCCCTTAGCAATACCCGTAAACATATGCAGAGTTGAGAAAAACAGTGAGGGATATGTTGTGGGCTGAGTCTGGGTACACTCATTCAAAATCTGAACAGGATTTTGGCCAAGTCACAGCAGTGTCAGCTTGCATAAAAGTTGATAGACGACGACATGTTATGTTTTTGGAAGCCTGGGAACACACAAGAGGTCCGAGCTTTGATTGACACCGGGGCCTCATTGATTCATGTTAATCCCTCAAGCTTTAAAAGGTTGACACTTTTCCATTACTGGACTGGGTGGAAAAAAGACAACTGCAGTACAGTCAGGAGTGGAGATGAAGATAGGCAATTTGAAAAAACAGAAATATTAAGTATATATTGTCCCAATACCTGAATAAATCATTGGGTTTGCCATTTTGGAAGAGTTGACTTTAGGGTTAGGAGGTAAAACTTCTCGTGAATGCATTGACTTGTATACCATTAATTGTAGGCAAATTGAAGATCCCTCTGGTGCACATGCACTTGGCCACGAAATGTCAGTCAATGAAGCAATATAGCATTCCTGGGGGGCATAAGGAAATTTGAGACTCCATCAAAGAATATGTAGAAGCAGGAGTATTGAGGCCAGTCTCTACTGCTTGGAACAATTCTATCTGGCCTCTTAAAAAGGGGGATGGAAGCTTGAGGATTACTGTGGACTATAGAGAGTTAAATAAACACCCCCCCCTTTAGCTTAGAAATTGTGAAGACAATGACATTTTCTTACAAGAATGTGGCTTATTAAGAAGGAGGTTCAAGCAGAGGGGCTACAACCATAAGTGTATCGAAGAAGCCTACGCTAAAGCAGGCAAGAAGTCAAGAGAACAATCACTCACACCCAATCAAACAAAACAAACAATGGATATGGAGAAAGTGTGCTTCATTACGACTCTTTGTGATAACTACGAGTTTTAAAAAATCTTTTCAAAACATTGATCTTTTGAAATTGGATCAGCATCTGGATGAACATGTCGACGATCACCCAAAAATTATGTTCAGGAAAGGGAACACTCTTAAAATGAATCCAAGTCCCTCACTGCTCCCCAAACCAACGGCAACATCCCTCAGAACTTGGCTATCGGTTACGATTTCAGGATTCAGAAAATGCAGAACCTGTAGGATATGCAAGTTTGCTTATCCGAGCACGCTAACTTTTCAAGTTAAAAGGGGAACTACAATGAAGATTTTGAGCAACATAAACTGCAGAACCAAATGCATTGTTTATGGTATAATTGGCATTTGTGAACGTATATATATTGGGAGCACCATTAGGGAAGTTAGGATTAGTATCTGTGAGCATTTCTCAGCAACTGGAAGTCAGGACGTATCGCTACCACTTGCACAGCACTGGCAGCAAAACCATCAGCTGGAAGATAAAAGCAATCTAAGATTTGTGGCACTTCAGAAAGTTGAATTAGGAAAAAGAGGAGGAAACAGAGAAACAATGTTGCGCCAAGCCGAAGCAAGTCTAATATGTACATTCCGCACAATTGACTTTGGACTGAACCAAGACAATGACATTTTTCACTTCTTGTAAAATATACGCAGCGTAACAGTTTCTTGGTCAAGAATTTGTATATATGTTTTTTCATGTTGTACATTATTTGTGAACAGATGATCAAGATGTTTATTCTATACTAGGTATAATGCAAATATTGGGGAGCATGTTTCAAATTATCACAGTATCTGACTTTCTGCAAGAATGGAATACTATGGATCCAATGCGCATCCATATTTGACGCAAGGTGAACATAGGATTAGATAAAGGAATTCTGCATTACTACCCGAGTAGAACTTGTAAACAGCCAGTGGTACAGGACTCCAGAACAATCACTAATGAGGAGCGGTTTGTATTTTGAAACTATAATTATCATTTATCATTTCGTCCATGCAGTATGCACTTAATAAGAAGCGGTTCATATATTGAAATTAAATTACCATTTATATATTTTTTCGCACAGGTAATATGCATTTTTTGCCCATAGATACTGTGCAATAATCAATAAACAAGTTTACATGAACGTCCCATGACCCACGACCCCAGACAAATTACCAATGGGGAGCATCTCGTATTTTGAAACTAAATTACTATTATTTCGTCCTTGCAATATGCTCTTAAATTAGGAGCGGTTAGTATTTTAAATGACCATTTCTTTATTTTTTCGTCCCGGCAATATGCACATTTTTTGCCCAAAGATACTTTGAATCCTCAAAGAACACGTTCACAGTCTTGTGAAACGTTTGGGAACACTTCTACATCAAAACCGCGGATTACGAGCATTTGAGCCCAAAATACGGCGCCCATGACAGAAGCTCCGTTTTGGAGCCGCCAATATTGAGGAAGGACTTTTGGTTGCCCCAGTAACCAACAGAGCAGGGATTCGAAAGTGCACACACGGCCGATGCGAGGGGACCAAAACACATACTTTTCAGGTAAGCCCTTACACGGGTAGCAGACGGGCGTACTAATTAGACCGTGCATCAATACGAGATGCCTTAGTAGACACATTAAGTCTATGGGGAAGAGCACTCCATCGTAGCGCTATAATAGCGGGTTCTTGCAGAGCCAATCCCATATGGGATATGACCTTTTATCTTCATCCCTTACACGCTTAGGAATCAGCAGACATGGACACATTGAATTGCAAACTCAATAAAACAGTTATGCGGGGCAAACCACAGCATACCATTGCGATTTCATCCCAATCTGGGATGCCATTCTTCATTTGTACTTTATGCATGCCGAGAGGCACAGGGAGGAGTGCTCCAACAAATAGTACCGAGCAGTTTGCCCTAATTACACCGTTTGACTTGAGAACAAGCTAATAAATAGATACATTGGGATAACAGCTGACATTTGAAAATTGTGACACCCTAGTATTTACTGCAGTAACGATCAGGGTATGCATGAACCAAATGGGACATGTTATTTTTGGATATTCATAATGAAATACATTTTTAGGAGGGATTGATCCCAACGATTTTGCAACCAGGATACTAAAAGAAAGTAGATCGACGAATTGGTAAGCAGATGTTATATTATTTACACTGCATTGGTAAAAGATACTCATAATCGTTTGGAAAACGAGAACAATTGTATATTTGTTTGCTATTGGAGGCAACCGAAATGGTATAATGACTACTTTTGACCAGTTGGAGTATTTTGACCATTTGGGTTTCAGTATTACTATACCCCTGAATTTTGCTAACCAACATTTTCCTTTGTGTTTCTGCAAACTCCCACCAATCCAACCTGATCCCCTCTCTATTGTCTGTCTTTACTTATTTCTATCACATTAACAACCATTTGTGATATATCTCATTACCAACTCTCTTAATCAACCTTCGTTTTTCTGATTTCTATGAATGCACAAATATGTAGAGTTACTTCATAATTTGCCCTGATTTGAAAAAGGCACGGTTTGTGCTGAAACACATGTAATCCAGAGGGCACATACAATGTTAAAAAAGGTTAAACCTTCTTTTGTGATAGGACTATAAACCAGGACTAAAAGTTTTGCAGTGCTAAATACAGTGGTGTTGCGCATTCGCATTGCGTATGTGAGGGAACTTCTTATCCTTGTATGTTCAACAAGAGGTAGGGGTCTTTGCCTCTTTTTTTCCCCTCACACCTATGCAACACCGTAGCATTTAGAATTTGAATTTTGGACGCAGGACGTTCTTCTGTTGGCACAACAAAAAAACTAACTTTTTTTTTACTTGTGTGAAGAGGTCAGGAGTTTTGGTATATATGCGTTTGCTTTCCCTACCTTCCCCCAAACCTATCCAACTACATTTCCCTTTATCCTCTTTCCGGTTTTCCTCATCTCCCGCTCCCTATCCAAAACCTCGTCCTTACCCCTCTCCCCCTCACCCCCCACCATTGGCTGCCACGCAGCTACCTGTTAATCCAAAATCTAGGCGCCCATGCCAACCGTGGTAGGAGTGTCGATCTATTCGGTGTCTGTGATTCAGGGGAAGAGTGTTTATATTCTCTCCTCCCGTGAGTCTTGCCAGAATAATCTGCCCCCGATTTCGGGGTATATTAACCACCCAGGCCAAATTGAGTCGAATCCTCCCCCTTTAGCAGAAGAGCTAAAGGCTCTGCACGACATTCAACTCGTTAGCTCATGCTAGACAGGAATCCAACACCTTAAAGGCTCAAGTGCAGGGGTTAGTAGCGCAAGGTACCCCCTTAGAAACAGCCACTGCCGGACCCTCGGGAGGGGTCATGACAGGCAGAGCATCTACAGTTATTGTGCAGACCACCAAGTAGTGTCTCATTGGCGGCACCGGAAAGGTTCGCAGTAGATCTACGGAAATATATGATGTTCTTGCCTCAATGTAGATTACACTTTTTGTGTAAACCCACTGCCTTTGAAACCATTCAGGCTAAAACCGCGTTTGTGATTTCATATTTGACAGGAGATGCTGCCGCGTGGGTGATGCCACTGGTTCAGAAGGATGACTCTACTATATAACTGGGAGGTGTTTTTGATGGAGTTTGGACGGTTGATTGACGAGACGTGAGGTTTCCTTCGTGCAGGACAAAGAACTATTGGCACTTAGGAAGGGGACACGTGATTTGGTGTCATATGTGAGACAGTTCAATCGATTGGTAGTAGTGACAGATTGGCCGGAGTCCAAACAGACAGTGCTGTTTTATCAAGGTTTGAGGGAAGAATTGAAGGATGCAATTGCACAGGTGGAACCCCAACCTACTCCATTTGACTTTAAGGTTAGACCACTGGATAAATGAGCCTAAGGGGGACAGGAAGAGACCGTAGGTGTTGCCTTTTGTGAAGTTCGATAAGGGGGCCATTATCAGCTGCCGAGAAGGAACAGCGCAAGACTCATAATCTGTGTCTGTACTGTGCGCAATCTGGACATTCTATTTGGATGTGCCCCAATACTCCTAAGAAAGGATCAGGAGGGGATCGGAGCAAGGGGGAGTCAGGAAAAGGATTGGGCCGGCCTTAGGGGGGTGGTGACTGGCCCGTTTGAATCTAGGTTCCCCAGTTGGGTAGCTAATAGAGTAGGAAACAAGAACTCACATTTGTACATTTTGGGGACATAATTTTTTGCAATAACTAAGCAGGTGGTGTCAGCAACGGTGGATTCTGGGGCCACAGGGAATTCTGTATCAGTTTGGAGGAACAATTGGGATTGCCTTTGCAAGACAAACAGGTGGAGGGAGTACAGTTAGTGGATGGATCACAATTGATTTCAGGCCCTATCTGACAGCAAACCCAACCTTTGCGAATGGTTTGTGGGTCAGGTCATGTGGAAGAGATTACGTTCGATTTAATCCTCCTCAGTTTGGTCTTATTTTGGGGATGCCATGGTTGGTTCAGCATAATTCACGGATTGATTGGACCATCTGGGAAGTGTTTTTGAAGCTCAAGAGTGTGAAAGACAAATGAAGGGGCAGATGGGTCCCGCAATGTTTTTGGCATACAAGACACAGGCACCACAGGTTGTGGGAGCAGTGGGGATGGGGAGTCCGTCCCATTATACGGAGTTTGTTGGAGTATTTAACAAGGGCGGGCTGAGAGGTTACCCCCCCTCGCCTCCCCCCATCGGCCTTGATTGTTGGATTGAATTGGAACCTGGGGCCAAGCTGCCCTGTAGTAGAATATACGCTCTCACTGAAGCAGAGAACCAACATTTGAGGGAGTACCTGGACGAGATCTTGGAAAAGGGATTCATCAGGCATTCTTCTTCACTGGTGTCCCTGCCCCTATTTTTCGTGCCCAAACAGCCGATTCCTTGGTCCTGAGGTCATGCCTGGCATTTTGGCTCCCCCTTATAGGTAGGTGCATTGAAAGCCACCAAATCCATCTTTTGGGAATTAAGGAGGCAAGTGCTGACGAAAAAAGAAGTTTATTTTATTCAATCTAAATTATCGTGACTTTTGCGCACTACATCGCGCTACCCTTCACTTGTTATCTGGATTTCAGGTGAATCTTCTTGCAGCACATGGGCAAATTGTTTCTTTGTTTTACCTACTTTTGTCTGCGGTTCTTGGTGAATCCGAGATGGCTGCAGCTTTCTACCACGGCCCAACTCTCGTTGAGGTGGCTATCCTTGGACTACCATGACTCTCTTACCTCACTCCGTATGGGTTAGTTATCTCCTCACGACTGCCCTTTACCCTCATCTCTGCCTGTTACACTCAGCTCTCCTTGTTATGTACTAATTTAGTTGTTACTGTACTCGCCTTTACCATCTTACTCCCACTTCATGTCCTTAACAACATGGCCTTACCTGTAATTTGAAAGTCAAACTTGGGTGTATTTTGCATTTAACTTTGGCCCTTGATTGTAACCTGCTAGCCCAGTGACTGTTCTATGCCGCTGTAGTTGGTTAATCCGCCCTCTGCCTATTCTCTCTTCCCACTCATGGCACTCTGTTTCTCCCATCTATTCCAACTGATTCTCTATCAACTATCATTCCCTTCTCACTAAGTCTGGAAAGAAGAAGTTTAAAAAGGCTATCTTGGGCTCCAACCCTGGTCTCCCTATCACGGATACCTATTCCAGTGCCTCTTCCAGACAGACCCTCACCGACATCCTCTTTATTGTTCCTTCGCCAGATCTATGGACCCCACATATGATCTCTGCTCTGCCCGGTCTCCTCCTCTCCCATAAATGGTGGCACTCGCTGGGAAGTCCTCATGTACTCTTTCGACTCCTCCAGAGTCATCCTTAATGTCAACCTAAACGGCACGGTCATGATCCAAGGTCCTTAGGTCAATCTCCTCCCCTTCAATAGGCGGTTCGCTCACCTCATCAACTTCCTTTCATTCATCTCTGGCTGTCCCCTCCTCTCATTCCTTGGCTACCTTGTCCACTTTTCCCTCCTCCTCTGCCCCTCCTCAGGCTGATCTTCCAGCAGGGGGTGCAGAAGCTTGGCTGCCTGAACCGGCGCCTCCTCACTTCAGGCTGAATCATTCATAAAATAATTCAATAAAAACAGCAATTTTTCATCCTAACTGCCTCCGTTCCTGCTTCTCGAGCCTGGGGGCCCCTCCGACAGATTTCATTCAGAATCAGACCTCCCTTCATCTGGTCCTGGCTCGGCCCCTCGGTGAGGACTCTTCCTGCTCCATTGTCGGCGAGACCATTCCGGTCCTTTGTGTCTGCCCGTCCTCTGGTCCTCTGGGTCCTGCGAGCTACGGCGGGAGCCGTCGTTTCTAGCTCGCTTGGCCAGTCTGGGCAGCGACTGGTCCGCTGCTTGCGTTCACGCCACTGCGGGCCACTAATCGGCAGTTTCCAGCTCGGCCCCCGGTGTGGCCTCTTCCCGCTCAGTGGCCTGCACGGGCTCTCCGGACTACAGTGTCTTCCTGCCCGCCTCTACTGCCCGGAGCTTCCATCTGCAGTGGCGGGTGCCGCTGCCTCCTACACCCCGGTCCAGTCTCGACTCTTCGGCTGCCTTGCAACAAAGCCTCTGCCCATGTCAGCCCCATTGAGGGTCCCTTTGTCAGCTATTCCCAGCTTGGCCCTCCCCGGTGCAGCCTCCTCCTGCTCAGCTGCCCGATTATGCTCTCCTGACTGCTGGGTCTTCCGGCCCTCCTCTGCGGCGCAGGGCCTCCAACTTGCAAAGGCAGGAGCCACTGCTTCTTGTGCCCCGCTCCTGTATTGACTCCTCGGCTGGGCCGCTGCCCACAGCCACGTTGGCACCCCCCCTTCGGCTGTTCCCTACTCAGCCCGCAGTGCAGCCTCTTCCCGTTTGGTCACTGGGGCGGGCGGGCACTCTGGACTGCGGTGAAGCTTCTTGCCCCCCCTTCACGGACCGAGATGCCCGTCGACCGTCTCCACCATCCTGATCCTGGGTTGGGACAGCTGCTGGACCTCCTCCCGCTTCCTCATCGGCATGGGTTCGGCCCAGGGCTCCTGTTCAGGCCCTGCCCGGCTCCGCGCCTGCCACCCGCCATGCTGATACTGCTGCGGGGCCTCCTCCCACTTCATCAGCACGGGTTCAGCCGCGTTGATGAGGACCTTGCCAACCACCTGCCTACCTGCCAACCACCTGCCAACCTTGCCAACCACTGGGCACTTGCAACCAGTTGGCAACCTGCTGACTTGCCAACCACTTGCCATCCACCTGCCCCACAGTCCCTGCTGCTGGGCATCCTCACGCTTCCTCTTCAACGCGGGTCCAGCCAGGGGCACACACTTGCCTGCCACCTGCTGCACAGCCCCTGCTGCTGGGCCTCCTCCTGCCTCCTCATGAAAGCGTGATCATTCAAAAACACATTCACGGACCCAAATCCTGCCCTGCCTAGCTCCTGCCTTCCCCCTGCCACACAAACCCTGCTGCCGAACCCCTACCCGCTCCTACCGGGTTCAGCCAGGCACGCGTAAACTGCTCCAGCTCTTGCCCTACCCCTCCTTGCCTGCCACCTGCCATACAGTCTCTGCAGCTGAGCCTCTTCCCACCTCCTTTCCAGCTTGGGCCCAACCAATTCTTGCTGCCTGCTTCTGATCTTGCACGCCCTGACTCGCTGCCTACTCCCTACCAAACTGCCTATGCGGCTGAGCCTCCTCCCACTCCTACACCAGCGTGGGCTCAGTTAAGATCTGCTACTTTGGCCCCTGTTCTCACCATCATAAGACTCAACAGCGGCGGATCATCTCAGCTCCTCTTCTCACCTGATCCCCCGTTATGCTTTCTGCCAAAACTCTTCATCACCACCCTCACTTCCCTCACCCCACATTCCCCTTTCTCTCCTACTCTCCTTTTCCCTCCTCCTCATGCCCAGTCCCCTCTTCAATCCCTTCCCCCACTCTTCCTGTCCTACACCTACCCTCTCTCACCATCCTAATCTTCTTTACCCCCATACTGTTCATCCCTACAGCCTCATGAACATTGCTCTCTGGAACGCCAGATCCATCTGCAACAAGACTGCAGCCGTTTTAGACATGTTCGTTCGTCTCAGCCATCATTTCCTATGTCTAACTGAAACCTGGATCCCCCCCACAACACTACTGTCCCTGCTTCCCTAACCACCCCCTCATCGTCCTTCTCTCATATCTCTCGTGCTACTGGCCGTGGCGGAGGTATTGGCCTCCTCTTCCACCCTAAATACCTTTTTTTATTTTTTTTTTTATTTGTTTATGACTCGATGAGTCTTTACAAAACATACCATAACAATCAAGAAAACAGTTTGTGTACATTTAAATATAAAATAAATCCAGCTCAGATTAATCATTCAGTTGTACCAACCAGTGATATTGCTCATTGGGAAGGGCTGACGTTCTAGTTCCATTTTGATCCCCTATCCTGTGACTAATATTGAGTGATCTCTGGTCGGATTAATCCCAATTTCCTATTCACCATGCAATCACTCTAAATGTCCATTTCACAGTTTATTAATACCTGGATTGCAGCAGCGGTGAGCATGATGTTCGATCCCGAGATGATTCTGTCCCAAGGAAACTCAGAGATAATATTTTCTTTTCTGACGAAATTTCTGAAGAATAAGAGTCGGTATTTCCATGAACCTTCACAGTT
Organism: Ambystoma mexicanum; assembly: GCF_040938575.1. NCBI lineage: Eukaryota > Metazoa > Chordata > Amphibia > Caudata > Ambystomatidae > Ambystoma > Ambystoma mexicanum. The sequence continues at coordinate 19,293,597 of NC_090922.1, read as the reverse complement.
CACTAGCAAATGTTTTACCTTTCCTCTACTTCCTCACCATCTCTTCCTTATTTTCCTTCCATCAAATTTCTTTACAAATCTTTCTCCGCTCCACACCCCATCTCCTTTCTAATCTATCGACCCCCCTGTCCCTCTTTCTTCCTTCTATGAAGACCTCGATCACCTCCTTTCGCTCATCTCTACCTCCCCCTCTCCTCTAACTGTTCTCAGCGACAAATCTTAATCTCCCTTCTCCCCCTCATTCCTAACCCCTTTTCTCCATCCTTGACTCATACCTCCTTTCCCCTCTTCCTTCTTTTCCTACTCATTCCTCTAGCTACACTCTAGACCTCATCTTCAACTCATCCTACCCCTCTTCCCCTGTCTCTACTCTTCCCATCTATCTCTCCGATCATGCTTTACTCTCCTTCTCCCTTATTCTCTTTCCACATCCTTCCTATACTATGCCCTCTCCTTCCATCTTTTCACGGCGTGACCTTTGCAACTTTAATCCCTCCCTCTTTCTCGACACTTGCTCTTCTCTCCTCTCCTCTATCTCCAAGATTTCTCTTCACTGTCAGCCAATGATGCATTATCCACTCTTTCCTCTTCTATCACTTCCTCCCTTGATCTACTTTACCCCCTTTGCTTCTTCCGTCCAACCCGGAAACCCTCTCAACCGTGGCTCTCTCCTCAACTTCTCTCTATGCAGCATCTCCTCTGACGTCTTGAGAGACTCTGGCTCAAATCTCCTTTACTTTCCAACCAAACCTCATATTTCTCTTACCACACTCTGTACGACTCTTGTCTTGCCTCTGCTAAACGCTCCTACTACTCCAACCTTCTCCACTCCCAAGCCTCCCACCCTCACCGCATCTTCCAAACTCTCTCTCGATTTCGCTCCCCTCCAACCCCTGATCCCTCTACCTCTTCTACCCTTTCTCCCTCTGACTTTGCTAACTTCTTCTCCTCCAAGATTCTTGCCCCGTGGCAAAAAATCAACTGCTCCTCTTATTCCCCCTCTTCTCCTTCTCTCCCCTCCCCCTCATCCTCATCATGCATGTCTGACTTCTCGCCTGTCTCCCCTTCTGACGTCTCCACCCTCCTCTCCAAAGCCCACCCCACATCTGCTCCAACCGACCCTCTCCCTTCCCTTCTTATCCCTAAGATCTACCCTCTTCTTATTCCCTACTTAACTTCCTTCTTCAACACCTGCCTTTCCTCAGCTACTTTCCCCTCTGCTTTCAAGCACGCAGCTATCATCCCGATTTTGAAGAAACCTTCTGCTGATCCCCTTCTCACCTCCAACTACCATCCTATCTCTCTTCTCCCATTCCTCGCTAAGCTTCTCGAACGCCTCGCCTACTCTCAGCTCTCATCCTTTGTCACCAATCTCTCTCTCCTACCCTCCTCTCAATCTGGCTTCCATCCTAAACACTCTCCTGAAACTGCCCTTACCTACATCCTTAACTCCCTCTTCTCGACACTGTAAGCAATCCTCTGTCATTCTTCTTGACCTCTCTGCTGCCTTCGACACTGTCGATCACTCCCTTCTTCTCAACACTTTCTTCCTTTGGATTCAACTGGCTACCCTCTTACCTCTCCTCCCGCTCTTTTACTGTTTCCTGGGGAGGTTGGTCCTCTCCAACCCAGCCTCTGGAGTACGGCGTACCCCAAGGTTCGGTGCTTGGCCCTTTCCTTTTCTCACTCTACACCTCCCTCCTTGCCCCAGTTATCTCCTCGTTCGGCATTTCCCACCATTTCTATGCTGGCGATACTCAGCTCTTCCTTTCCTTCTCTTCCTTCCCTACCAAACTCCACCTGAAACTCTCTTCCCGTCTTACTGCCATAAAGAACTGGATGTCTTCCCGCTTTCTCTCCCTCAACATTGACAAGACTGAAGTCGTATTCTTCCCCTCCAATTCTCTTCCCCCTCCCTCTCCTCCACCTTTCATTCACTTTCCTCCTACTAATCTCCCTATCTCTGCCCATGCTCGCAACCTAGGCATTCACTTTGACTCCTCTCTCTCTTTCTCCCACCATATCTCTCTCACTTCTCGTGCCTGTCGCTACCACCTCTTCAATATTCACAAAGTCCGCCCCTCTCTCACTTTCCATGCTACTAAACTTTTAATCTCCTCCCTTATCTTCTCTCGCCTCTTCTATTTCTCCTCCTTACTCTTTGGACTACCTACTTCTCATCTCGCCCCCCCTCAAATCTATCTACCGTTCTGCTGTCTGTACCCTCTGTCTCCTTACCTCCCGTGACTCCATCTCTGCCTAGTCTTTAAATCTCTCCATGGTCTTGCTCCCCCTCATCTCTCCTCCCACCTCTCTTTCTACACTCCCTCACGACGACGACGACTCCTCCATTCTTCATCCTTCATTTTTCATTCTTCATTCTTCCTGTCCCTCATCTTTTCTCTTTCAAGACCTATGTGATTCCCTCTCCCTCTCCATCCTCCCCTCTGGCCAAACACACCCTGCAGGACACACACTTGATGTCTTGATCTCCTCTGACTTCCCCCTCTCTATCCCTCTGACCACTCCTCTCTCCTGGAGTGACCACTGCCTTCTCATCTCTCACTCTCACTCTCTCTCCCCCTACCCCCCCAAGCCAAGCCTACCCCAACACTGCCACCTACCTTCTCGGACATCCAACCCATGAAGCATGTGTCAGTTGAGGCTTTCGCCGACACCTTCTCTCGCCCCCCCCCCCCCCATCTCAGGCAGACTCACACCCGGACACAGCCCTGTCCCTTCTCCACTCTTCTATTTCTGACACTCTTGATGCTCTTGCCCCTGTCATGAGGATCCGCTTGAAGTCCAAAGCCAAGTGCAATTCCTGGTATGACTATGACGTAGCTACACTTATAAGTATAGGTCGGCTGAGAGGAAATGGAAGGCTTCTTCTTCACGCTCTGACAAACTGGCCTATTGCCTGCTACAAAGGCAATACCGACTCTCTGTCCGCACCAAGAAGAGAGTCCACATTCAAATCTGTGTCTCTGCGGCAACTCACAACTCGGCCAAACTCTTCAAAATCTGCAAGGAGCTTGCCAACCCTGCTGCAGTCTCTACCCCACCTCTTCCCTGACCGGAATGCCCTTGCCTCTCACTTTACCTCAAAAACCCAGGACATCCTGTCCACCCTCTCCTCCCCCCCCTCCTATTCCCTCCCAGTCTGAGCCTGCTGACTTTCCTGACACCACCCCACCCCTTCCGCCCAACTATCTCCTCTTCCTCCTCCTCCTCCTCTCTCCCCTGATGAGGTTGCTAGACAAGTCCGATCTATGAAAGCCTCATCAAAACAGGTTCATCCCTGTTCCTCTAAAACCATCAAGGACCACATTGACACCCACGCTCTGGCCCTTGCCGATTTTTGCAACCACTGCTTTGCCTCAGGATCCTTGCCCTCCCCCTCTGAAGCACTCCCTTGTGCATCCTCTTCTCAAGACACCTACAGCCGATCCTTCTTGTCCAGCTAACTATCGCCCAATTTCCATTACTCCCTTTCTGGGCAAACTCCTGAAAAAGCTGGCCATCCCTAAACCTTTATTCCGATTCTATTAGCTGTCTCCATGACCACGAGTCTGGCTTCAGAGCTGCCAGAAGTACAGAAACTGCTCTCCCGAACATCCGGGAAAATCTGCTCTCCAACCTGGACTCTAACATTCCCTCTGTCCTCATCCTACTCAATCTCTCTTCTGTCTTCGACACGGTCAACCATACCATCCTGCTCAACCATCTCTGTGATAACCTGGGTATCACTGATCAGGCTCTGGCCTGGCTGACCTCTTTCCTTTCTGATCAATCCTCCCAGGTCCAACTCGGGTCCTTCCTATAATGTACCCTACTCTCTACCTGTGGTGTTACCCAGGGGACTAACCTTTCGCCCTGGCTTTTCAACCAATACCTGGCAACTCTCGCCCACTGCATTGCAATTTTCTGCTCAAATTCCCAATGCTACACCTGACGAAAAACCATTTTTAGGCTGCCCTCAGCCACCTCCTCTCCCATCTCTGATTGCCTAACTGCCATTCAAGATTGGTGTGCCGCCAATGATCTTTGTCTGAATGCCAGCAAGACGGAGATCCTCCTCATCGGCAAACGTTCACCATCGTTTCCACTCACACTCTGGCCGGCCTCCCTTGACCCTCAACCTACCCCCACCTGTGAGGCTAAGAACTTCAGGGCCATCTTTGACTCCCCACTTTCCTTCTCCGCCCATATCTCTGAGGTCTCTAAAAAGTCAAACTTCCTACTGCACCTCCTCAGAGGTACTCTGCCTTTCCTCTCCTTCCCCCAGAAGCTCACTGTCTCCCAAGCTCTGGTTCTCTCTAAGTTGGACTATTGTAACAGCCTTCTCCCTGCCTCTACTGTTTGCTCTCTGCAACTAATCCAGAACAGGACTGCAAGGCTTGTCCTTGGCCTCAAGTCCTGGGATCGTATCGCTCCAGCTCTGAACTCTCGCCGCTGGCTTCCTGTGGATGCAAGAATTAAATTCAAAACCCTCTGCATTGTCCACAAGGCTTTCTGGGGCCAGGGTCCAAAATACCTTCAGCTATCCCTACGCAAATACCTCCCCTCTCGAGCGCTTCACTCCTCTACGTCCCTCAGTGTCAGTCGTTTTTCCAAGAAATGAGCTGGGGGTAGGTCTCTGTCTTGGGCTGGGGCCTCCCTGCCAATCTAAAACTTGAGAACAATCATCTCTGGTTCCGCAAGCGCCTCAAGACCTTCCGCTTTACTTCTGCCTTCGCTCCCCCTCGCCCCTGCTAATCTGCTCTCTCTTGGCACCGCGCACCTGGCCGCCCTCTATCCCCTGGTGCCCAGGTACCTGCTCACCCTGCCACCCCTTGCACCTGGGACTGCATCTGTAGCCATACAGCCCCGCCCCCATTTTCTTCTTTTTCTGCAATCATCAGACTTACCCAGTGTACTGCCTTAAACACAGCATACCTTAAACATAGCACTTGCTGGCTGCACTAACACTATGTATTGCCTCCATTATCTATTTTCATTTATCTGTTCTCCTCTGCTCCACACTTTCCACTCTCCCCTTTACATTTCCCATGCACTTGCGCATTCTCAATGTCACTGGGCCTAGTAAGATCGTTGTTTTTGTTCTCCACTGTTCTGCTCCCTTGCCTCGTCACGCTCTGAAACAATTGTGCATGAGCGCGATATAAATATATAAATACATTATCATATATCAAGAAGGAAGGAAGGGACACTCAGGACTTGTATTGAGTATTGGGCATTGAATAAGGTGACAATTAAGAAAAGGTACCCGTTGCCTTTGATTGCTGTACTATTAGATCAAGTCAAAGCAGTGGTGGTGTATACGAAACTGGACTTGAGGGGTGTCTATCACTTGATAAGGGTGAAAGAAGGTGATGAGTGGAAGACTGCTTTCAGAACTAAGTTTGGGTTGTTTGAATACTTAGTTATGCCCTTAGGACTGTGCAATGCTCCAGACGCTTTCCAATATTTCATGCAAGAGGTGTTGAGTGAATTTCGGGATGTGTTTGTCATTGTGTACATCAATGACATTTTGATGTATTCTACTAAGGAACAGCATATAGAACATGTTAGAGCAGTATTGCAGTGGTTGCAAGAACATCAATTATATGTTAAATTGTAGAAATGTGCGTTCCATACTACGCACATGGAGTTTTTGGGGTTCATTCTAACCCCTACAGGCATTGTAATGGATAAGAAAAAGCTACAGGCGGTTACTGATTGGCCTGCTCCTCAATGCATTAAAGATAGTCAGTCCTTTTTGGGGTTTGCCAATTTCTACCGAAGGTTCATTTCAGATTTTTCACAGATTGTGACCCCAATAACTAAATTGCTGAGGAAGGCCACACGTTTCAGATGGAGTGAGGAAGCATAGAGGGCCTTTCACGAGTTGAAGGGAGCTTTTACCACGACACCCGTCTTGAGACATCCAGATCCTGGGGAGCGCTTTTCAGGTTGAGGCAGGTGCATCTTATGTGGCATTGGGGGCAGTGTTGTCTGAGAAAGATGAGGACGGTACTTGGCATCCAATAGCTTTCTATTCTTGAAAACTCACAAGTTGCAAGCAGAATTATTCTATTACAGATAAAGAGTGGGTTAGCCAATCGTGCTGCAATTCTGGAATGGAGGCATTATTTGTTGGGGGCCAGGCATCAGGTGGTGGTAGTGACAGACCATAAAAACTTGCATTACTTTAAGATAGCCCAAACCCTTAGTTCAAGGCAACTGCGATGGTCACAACACCTTAATGAGTTTGACTTTTTGGTGACTTTTCGGCCCGGAAAGAGAAATGGGAAAGCAGACACTTTAACGAGGCAGGAAAATTTAGAGAATCTGGTGACAGAGGTTAAGGCGATCATTCCCTAGGAGAAAGTGGTTGGGGTCATTACTGAGCATTTGCTTGGACATGTGAGGAAAGGTATGAGACATCAGGAGGTGTTGAAATTTGGATTTGGGGACCAGTTAAAGACCATTCGAGATGGACTGCCTTATTATGTGGGGAATTTGTTTCAACCCAAGCATGACTTGCAAGAGAAAGCCTTGTATTGGTGTCATAATTCCCCGTTAGCGGGCCACTCAGGGAGTAAAAGACGCAAAGTATGCTAGAGAAGAATTTCTGGTGGCCGCAATTGAAGGAGGACACTATTGGGTACATTCAAAGGTGTGAGATGTGTGTTTGCAACAAAGCAGATCATTCTAGGAAGTTGGGGTTGGCTCCAGCCTAAACCAACTTGCGAAAGGGCTTGGACACACATTTTAATGGATTTAAGTACTGATGTTCTCCAGATAATCAGTATGAAACGGTTTGGGTGGTGGTAGATTATCTTTCCTAACAAGCCCACTTTGTGCCGTGTATTGGTATCCCAGGAGTAGGGCAACTGGCAGAGTTATTTCCATAGCACATCGTCCGGTTAGATGGACTTCCTCAGAGTATTGTGTCTGACAGAGGAGCCCAGTTTACTTCCAGATGTTGGCGTGCCTTCTGCCAGATGTTGAGAATCAACTGTGCCCAGTCTACGAGTTATCATCCCCAAACGGATGGGCAGACTGAAAGGGTCAATCAGAGACTTGAGCAGTATTTACGCTGTTACTTGGGAGATGGAATCGAGTCGTGGGTGCAAGCTTTGTGGTTGTCACAATTCATGTACAACAATACTGAACACACATCGTTAGGCATGGCACTTAGTGAATGTCTGTATGGACATGAACAGAATATGTTACCGGAGACTTTGCCGGAGGTGGAACAAATTCCAGTTCTACAAGAGAGGAAACAGTTGCTGCTAAACATTAGGTGGCAGGCACGATCTAATTTGGAAGACGCCAAAGCAACCTACAAAAGACAGGCTGATAAAAGATGACAGGAGGCTTCCAAGTACAAAGTAGGGGACAGGGTATGGTTGTCCAATCGTAACCTGCCACTGGTGGGGCCTTGTAAATTTGCATCCTGATTTATTGGGCCCCATGAGATTATAGAGTGTGTCTCAGTGGCTATGAAATTACGATTACCTACAAATTTGAAGATAGATCCAGTGTTCCATGTGTCTTTGCTTAAACCTGCAGCTCCTGGAATGCGTACGCAGAGACCTCCAGTGATTATGAAGGACTGCCAAGTGGAATATGAGGTCAAACGAATCCTGTATTCACGGAGAAGGCATCAAGTGTTGTGGTATTTAATTCAATGGTCTGGCTATGGTCCTGAAGACTGTTCATGGGAGCCTGCAAGTGCAGTACATGCACCAAGACTGGTGAGACAGTTTCACCTACGGCCCCCTGAAAAGTCAGGTCCTGGGAAGGGCCCAAGGTGTGCAGTGCATGTAAAATGATATGTTCCGTGAACTACAATTCCCAGCAGTCCTTGGGAAAGTTGATCGTTCTGAACTTCGCACGCAGCAACAGCTGGCATTAATGAGGCCCTATTTAATTTGCCAGCTGCCTGCGCTTAGGTGTGGATTATTAACGATTTCTAACACAGGCGGCCACGGCGGCATATTTGAGGGATTCTGGAGCTGGCAGGGATGTTGAAGGAATGCTGCAGTCTTTTCAGCGCGGGCCGCAGCAGTGACTGTGACAAAGGCCCGGCGAGTGCTGCGCTCTGCAACTTCAGGTCCAGGTTGCCCCGTGGGGCCCCGGACACCAAGTGCTCGAACACTGTTTTTCCCTGCTGGTAATGTGTATGTTATAGAGCGTGCACTTCTCGCACGTCTAATTACTGAAGATCAGGACTAAAGCTCACATGAACTACGGCTCCTCAAATGAGGGACTGGTTGAACTTTCAAGCGGCATTCATTTGTTTATATTAGTGAGAGGTTCAGCCGCAGTGAAACGCGGAAAGGAATTTTAGGAGTAGGGAATGGGGTGCATTACTGAGTTCACCATCATTACATGAGGAAGAAGGGTTCATGTATCTACATATCATAAAGGGAAACCCTTGAATGTAATGTACTGCCATGTTTGCTTTTGCCTGCCCAAATGGCCATCTGTTGGTTTCTTCATCAGATGGGAAAACCCTTGTATGTGCCATCTCGCTTGCTATCGAGTCAATATGCGTTTTACATGCTGCAATAAGCTCTATGTTCTGTGTTGCCATGCTGCAGTAGGTTCCATGTTATGTGCTTCCATGCTACAGTGAGTTCCATGTTAGGTGCTTTCCTGCTGCATGATGTTCCATGTTGTATGTGTTCCACACTGCCCAGTGGCAGGCTATTCGATTTAGGTAGGAGTCTCCAGGTTAAGGTTCTATGTACCGATGACATGCATATGTAGTGTGAAGAGTAGGTCAGGAGTATTGGTATATACACGTTTGCTTTCCCTAACTTCCCCCAAACCTATCCAACTAAGTTTCCCTTTACCCTCTTTCCAATTTTCCTCATCTCCCCCTACTAATACACAACCTCCACCTAATCCCTCTTCCCCCATTCGCTGACACTTGGCTACCTGTTAATGCAAAATCCAGATGCCTATGCCAATCACGGTGGGAGGGTCGATGTATTCGGCTTCTGTGGTTCGGGGGAGTGTGTCGATATTCTCTCCTCCCTTGAGTCTTGACACTTTGTATTGGCCAACATCGAGTGGTAGGCATGCAGGCACATGTTTTTGAACTTCGAAAAAGGGATGTCGCCTGGGCATGTCTAATATTATCCTTAGCATGATGTCTACTCTATCCATGATCCCTCACGTGTCGAGTTCCCCCAGATGGTTTGTTTCTGACTAGAGGGAGTACAAAGTGTAAGCGTGGATTTTAGGTCACTTATAAGGTGGTGTGTAACGATTTACCCAAGAGGGTGGGGGTGGGGCAGGCGCATGTGAATCTAAGCAGATACAATGATCAGAAATACGATTACAGTAAGCAATGTATGCCTTCTGAGGCTTGTGGATCTGCAGAAAATTACATGCTTTGCATAGATTAGTGAGCAGTACTTGAAGGAGGTGGGTTATTTGAAGGTAGAGAGTTAACAGCACCGGTGCATCACTTGTAGAATATGTATCTAAACAGTAATGTGTGAAAGTGTAAATTGAACTCCAAGTGACAGCTTTGCAAATGGCGCTGAAGGGCACATGTTCTATGTAAGCTAGAGTTGCCCCTGTACCTAGAGTTGAGTGTCCTCCGGGCTTGAATAGCAATGTTCTCTTAGCATGAGAATAGCAAAGTTGGATGCAGTTAACAATCAATTTTGAAATTGCTGACTTTTATTGGGCTCATGAGTATATAATTGTCAAACAGGTTGATACACCTGTGGTCTGGGGTGGGGCTATGAACAAGATACTTCATACCGCCATGGATCGCTCCTCTACAGTCTCCCAGTCTCCGACAATGGCAACAAAAACTCTGTTGAAGATAATGTCTCAATTACACTCGTCAGATGTCTGGCAGGGATTAAATTCTGGTAAAAGGGATTATGCGTATTATTCTACAGTCCATGATTCTATGTCTCGGATAGACTACTGGCTACTATCCACTGAACAGATGGGGAGGGTACGCGGGTGCCCTCTTCTTCCATTTACATTCTCTGATCATTCCCCCATTGTGCACTCTCTGGTCTTCACACATGTAAAACCAATCCCCTCTGGCAAATGTCCACTGCAATGTTACAGGACCCTAATCTCACAGAAGCACTAGGTGTTAAAATTGAGGAGTTCTTTAGAAATAATGTAGGCTCTGTGGCATGTCATTCAATGGTTTGGGAAACCTTTAAAGTGTACATGATGGGTGAACTTTTATCCAGTACTTGGCACACTTAAGTCACTTAGATCGGCGCTTCGTGTACTAGAGCAGCAGATTAGACTTCTCGAAAATTAATACTGTTTGACTAACAAGGCTTTGCTCGGTCTAATCAAGGGCAACCGGTTGAAATTTCAGGAGCTGGCTGACATGGAGGTTCTATATGTTGCCAAACCAGTGCTTGCTCAGAGGTATGGCGAGTCTGATGGACCAGGGAGGGCGCTTGTTAGGGGAGTGAGACTCGAACTCAGCCCCTCAGGTAATAACTGGCATCACATCAGCATCTGGGGTTACCTTGACCGCAGAGTATACAAATTCAGAATTCTGAGCGCATTATGCATCACTCTATTCGAACAGCGATGTCTGCTCGGAGACAGAGCTCACACAGTACTTTGAGTCCATTGAACTCCCAGCTTTGCTAGCAGAAGCACATTTGGTGCTCGAGGGCCCCATCACCCTGAAGAAATATCCACTGCTAATGCTGCCCTGGCGTCGTGAATAGCTCTGGGGTCTAACTGGCTTGGGGTTGAGCTGTATAAATAATGCAGGGCAATACTGGCTCCACAATTACTGCAGGTGTGGGAGAAGTCCCTAGCTGCAGGCTCCCTCTCGGCATCCATGTGAGAGGCCATGATAACAGTGCTTCCAAAACCTGGTAAAAAACCTCCAAGTGAGGTCACTTCGTATCGACCGCTGTCATTGATAAATGTTGACGCAAAGATTTTTGCTAAGGTCCTACCCTCCAGACTAATCCCTTTTATGGCAGATTTGGTTCATCCGGACCAGTCGAGATTTATCCCGGCAAGGTCCACAGTGTTAAATCTCTGCAGATTATTTGGTATTATTGCCTAGACGGACCCACGCGATAGAGCAGCATCCTTGGATGCAGAGAAAGCCTTTGATTCTGTGTCAGATATTTAATGAGGGTCCTGCAGCACTATAAAATCGGGGCTTACGTACTCAGTTGCGTGCAATTACCTTCCTCCCTCCACAGGTAAGCCCCTCTTGGGCTTCTTGGCTCCATATCCACTTAGCCCTGCGCAAGCGGTGCACGAGGAAAAAAAAAGAAAACGAAATCATAAGAAAAGAAGAATTTTCAAAAAAAGCATACTATTTAACTTGTAAAGAAAATTATAAATTTGTTTATGCCTGAAAGCTGTCGCTGTGTTTTTTGGTGCATTAGGGGCCAGAATCCATTGTTATAGCAGCACTGGCCGTCATTCCAAGATGTCTCCACCTTTTGTTAGGCACTGGAGTGCCTGACCTCTCTGGGTGGAAGTCTGTGATTGGGCCCCTCTTACTTCTTCGGGCCCCTCTTACTTCTTCGGGCCCCTCTTACTTCTTCGGGCCCCTCTTCTTCAGTCCCTATCCCCAAGCAGGCAGGCGAATGCCGGCCCGCCTCCCAAGAATCCCATCTGTGCCTGTCCGGGCCTTGCTGGGCCCCTCTACATTTTCTCCACCCATCATTATACATCTTGAGGCTAGGTACCTCATCCAGGAGGCTTGGGGCTATGGTATCCCCCCTAAGCTATCATGTAAGTGTTCACTGTTTGTGCTACTATACCCATTCACCAAACAAACGAGTAAAACAAAAATAAAAAGGGAACATTGTTTTTAGCTGTGCACATGTTTTGCTGCAGTTTTCTAAACAAAAAAAAATAAAAAAAATATCGAATTTAGCTGTTTTGCTGCTGTTTTAAAAATCATTTGTAGGTGTGTTCACATCCTGCTTTTCTTGGAAATGTACTAACTGGTTACCCCCTCTGCCCTTGTCGTACCTCAATGCTCTACCTGATTTAAGTGCACCACAATCCGTGCCCTTCACTATGGCGCTTTCTATCCCCCCCACGCCCCTCCCATCTTCTCTAACTGCTTCTCCATCTCCTACCCTTCACCTCTCACCAAGTCTGGCAGGAAGAAACTCAAGGACATACTGGCCTCCACCCCAGGCCTTCCTATCGCCAACGCCTGCATCAGTGCTTCCGTAAGAGACTCTCACCAACATCCTCCATGTCGTTCCTTCTCCCGACCTATGGACTCTCCATATGGCGGCTCTGCCCTCTCCTTACTCTTCCTCACACATAAAAGGTGGCACACGCTGGGAGACCCTTCTTGCCTCCTTTTCCACCTCCGGGGCAATCATAAATGTCTATCAAAACAGTACCATCATGGTTCAAGGGTCTCCCAACCTCCTACTTCCTCGCCTCAACTTTCCTCTTTCCTCCTCACTGGCTCCCTTGCCACCTACTTCTACGGCCACCTAGGTTCCCTTGCCAACCATGCCCACCTTGCCTCCTACCAACCTCACCACCTCCCTCAAAACTTCCTCCGTGTTGCTTTAAACTGTACTGGCTCCCTTGCCTACTCACACTATACTGACATCCTCGTCAGCCTCTTCCACCCTGCTGTCCTGGCCACCTGCTGCCGCATCTGGAGCTCCCTTGCCACCTGCGTACCCGCCAACACTGGCTCCCTTGAAATCTTGCACTATCACGGCTCCCTTGCCTGCCGCATCCTCACTGACATCCTTGCCTCCTCTGCCTCCTCCCACCTCTATCTCTCAGGCCCTATTGCCGCTTAAGGGGGGCCTCTGTCCCCGGCACCCCCCATAAGTCCTTCAAAAGTGGCAACCTGCTCCATGTTGCCACAGTAAACTCTTGCTCTGCTGTCAAGTAGCCCTCTGACATCTGCCACCTCCTTGAAACTCCTGGACCTTGATGTTCTTGCTCTAACTGAGACAGACTGCTCTGTCACGAGTTTTGACACTTCTACCTGAAGGCTACAAGGTCCTCTACGTGCCCATGCCCAACAGGCTAGGAGGTGGAGTAGCATTGATCTTTCCTGAGTGTATCCCAGTTACCATTATTCCCACTCAGGTCTAACCCTCCTCCTGCCTGGTCTGCAGGCTCCCTCTCTCGCCCGTCACCTCTCTTACTCAGGCCACCTTCTATCGGCCACCGGGCCAGTCCACCCTCTTCCTCTTGGAATGGGCTGACCTGGCCTCTTCTCCTCTCCCCAACTCCTCCTGATGGGGGATCTTAACATCCATCTTGACTCTCTGGACTCTTCAGGACCTTTCCGCAACCTGTGTGACTCCCTTTCTCTTTCCATTCTACCCTCTGGTACAACGCACACTGCTGGCCATACCTTGGATGCTCTAATTTCCACAGACATCCCACTCTCTATTCCTCGCTACCTCGCTCTCAGGACTGATCATTCTCTTCTCTCTTCTCACCTGAAGCTCTCTTCTCCTTTAGCAACGGCACACCCTACACCACCTCCTGCCTTCAAGGTTTTCAGACCCATGAAACGTGTCAGTGGCTGCCTTTGCCTCCTCCTACAGCTGACTCCCACCCTGATACGGCCCTCTTTAACATTCACCTTTCCATTTTTATTTTATTTTTATTTAATATTTACTTTTATTGTTTTCGGAAAACATCACAACAACAGAAAATGTGGCTGTGTCGACTTGAGATTAGTCAGCCTTATATAGCAGGGAGTTGCAACTAATATTGTACAAGTGGCTGTTATAGGTATTACCACAACATATAGCCCAGGGTGGATTCCGCTTCCCATCCCTCCTTGTTCAGTCAGCCTCCCCTGCCCAACCGCCCCACACCTTTTGACATTTCCGTGGACATCCTCTGGCCTCGTAAATGCGCCATTCAAGAGGCATGCATCTGTTCATCTCAGCAGTCCATCTGCTAAATCGCAGACGGCCAGCAGAACCCCACACCATTGCTATAATGCAGTCCCAATGCAACAGCTAGAAGAACAAGTTACTTTCTTACCTGGTAACGTTGTTTCGATGGGATGGTCCGACGACGTATTCCATATCTCAGACAGGTAATCACCACAGCTGTGCTGCTTCGGAAACTTTTTTCGGCGTCTGCGTCCTGCGTCGATGACGTTGATTCGCCGTCGTCGAGGACCTCCTCCGACGTTCGACGTCATCCGATGTGATAAGTAGGTCGCACGACGCCCATAGCCTCAGTTGTAGTTTTTTTCCCCCAGAACGTGTGACATGAGTCAACTGCCAGTCAGACAAAGCCTTGCAGAACGTAAGCTGCAATCGCAAAAAAAATTCTGCAGCGGGGAAGGCAGGGAGGGAGCGATATGGAATACGTCGTCGGACCATCCCATCGAAAGAACGTTACCAGGTAAGAAAGTAACTTGTTCTTCGAGGGGATTGTGTCCTCCGACGTATTCCATATCTAAGGCAGACTCCCAAAGCAGTACCAGAGCAAGGAGGAGGGAAAGAATTTAGAATCAAAATTTAGAATTGCCAATCAAATAGCAGAGCAAAGGACCGCCTTGCCAAAGGCCAGATCCTGTCCTCGGATGGAATCGAGGGAATAGTGACGTACAGATGTATGTACTGAAGCCCAGGTGGCTGCATCACAGATGTTGCGAATAGGAACACCCCTCTGTAGGGCAGAAGAGGCAGCCATACCCCTGGTAGAATGGGCCCGCAAGCCAGCCGGCGGGTCTTTACCCGCCAAGCGGTAACACTCCGAGATGGCCAAAATACTCCAGCGAGACAAAGTCTGTTTCGTCACAGCCTGTCCCAAAAGCTTTCCAGCGTAACCAATAAAGAGTTGATCGTCCACTCAGACCCGGGACATACGTGAAACATAAAAGCTTAAAAAGCTCTCCTAGGATGAAGCCTATGGAGCCTCTCCTCTTCCTTACCAGGATGCGGAGGAGGATAGAATGCCGGAAGAACAACCTTCTGGGCCAAATGAAATTCCGAAACCACCTTTGGAAGAAAAGAAGAACGAACTCTAAAGACAACCCTGTCCTTGTGAAATACAGTGAAGGGTGGCTTAACTGAAAGTGCCTGTAACTCACCGCACCCAAAAACACAGTTTCAGAGTGAACAGCCTCAAAGGGCAAGAATGCAAAGGCTCAAACGGAGCACCCATAAGAAACTTAAGAACAAGGTTTACATCCCAACCGGGCACCAGGAAAGGTGACAGAGGGAACACATTAGTGAGCCCTTTCAGAAACAGTGAAATTAAAGGGATTTTAAAGTAGGAACACTCTTCAGACAAGCGCTTAAAGATGGACAGCGCAGCCAGGTAACCTTTAATGGTACCCACTTGCAAGCCCCTGTGGGCCAAAGAAAGTAAAAAGGACAGAACCATGGGGAGGTCACATGCAAAAGGATCCACATTCTGAACTCCGCACCAGTCGCAGAATTTACGCCAACGGCAACAGTACAGAGACTTTGTTGCTGGCCGTCGAGCCGAGAGCAACACCTCCATCACGACTTCAGGGAGGTCCCAATCCTTATACCTCAACCTTTCAGAAGCCAAGCATGAAGGTTGAGGGATCTGACCTCTGGATGGAGAACCTGACCCCCCTCCCGTGAGAGCAGATCGTCTCGGTAGGGAAGACGACGTGGAGGGCAGATGGACAAGTCGAGAAGGTCCGGGTACCACGTCCTCCGAGCCCACGCCGGAGCAATGAGGATCATCCGGGAACCGAACTTCAGTAACCTCCGCAGCACTTGCGGGATGACGGGGACTGGAGGAAACGCGTACAGCAGCGGGAATGACCACTCCACCACGAACGCGTCTAAGGCTCCTTTTGGAGGAAATTCCAGCGAGCAGAACCTCTCGCACTTCCGGTTGACACTGGAGGCGAAGAGATCCACTTGAGGGGTCCCCCAAAGGGCGAAGATCTCCAGGAGAATCTCCTGAGCCAACTCCCACTCGTGAGAGATCGTGCTCTGCCTGCTCAGAGCGTCTGCCGTCACGTTTTCGTCTCCAGCCAGATGAACTGCCGAGATCGAAACTTCCTGCTGGATGGCCCAGAACTCGAGCTGCATCGCCTCCCTGGACAGAGGAAGTGACCCTGCCCCCCCCCCCTTTTCGTTGAGGTAGTGCATGGCCACTGTGTTGTCAGTCAGGATCGGCACATTCTTTCCTCGCACAGTCGGCAGAAAAGCCTTCTGGGCTAGCCTGACGGCCCTCAGCTCCAACAGATTGATATGGAGTCTGGACTCCGACGGAGACCAACGACCGCTGACTGTCGGCACGTTGGCATGAGCTCCCCATCTCGTGAGGGATGCATCCGTCACGATCGTCACCTCTGGCCAGGGAAGCCAAAATGGAGCCCCCTTCATCAAGTTGCCTTCGACGGACCACCACAGAAGGTCCCGGGCGACCGAGGGCGGCACCTGAACCGGGTCCGACATCCTGCCGGAGGACTGCGACCATTGCATCTTGAGTGCCCACTGCAAAGATCTCATCCGCAGGCGAGCCTCTAGCACCAGAAGAATGCAGGATGCCATGAGGCCGAGAAACCTCAAGAACTCGAACGCTGGGAGCGTCTGGGCATGCTGAAACTTATGCACCATCTGCTGAATGTGAAGAGCCCTCACCTGGGGAGGAAAACACTGCCTCAGGGAAGTGTCGAGCCCTGCTCCGATGTACTGGAGACGCTGTGTTGGCGTCAAATGGGACTTCTTTAAATTGAGGGAGAAGCCCAGCCTGTGAAGGGAGTGGCAGGTGACAAACAGATGATCCAGGACTTGCTCGGGAGAGCTCCCCCTGATCAACCAATCATCCAGGTAGGGGTAGACGTGAATCCCCCCTTGCCCGAGATGCACTGCCACCACCACCATGAGCTTGGTGAAAACCCTCGGGGCAGAGGTCAATCCGAACGGCAGGACCCGAAACTGAAAGTGCGAGTCGCCAACCGCGAACCTCAGGTACTTCTTGTGCTTGGGACGGATCGGCACATGGAAGTAAGCATCCTTGAGGTCGAGAGACACCAACCAGTCCCGAAGCTGAAGGGCCTGGAGGACTTGAGGTAGAGTAACCATCTTGAACTTGTCCTTCCTGAGGAGTTTGTTCAAACCGCGCAAGTCCATGATGGGTCTCAAACCCCCGTCTTTCTTTGAAATCAAAAAATAAGGGGAATACCATCCCTTGTTCCTCTCCGCTACAGGCACCAGTTCTATGGCGCCTTTCTCCAGCAGGGCTTGAATTTCCTGCACAAGGAGCGGATCCGGACTCTGCAAAGAGAGGTTCCCCGGTGGATTGTCGTGAGGCCTCTGCCGAAAGGGAAGACAGTAGCCGTGGGTTATGATCTCCAGAACCCACACATCTGAAGTAATGGCACGCCACTCTACAAGATACTGCGCCAGCCTTCCCCCAACCGGCGAACCATGGGACATGGCCTCATGACTGAGTGGTAGCGGCTGCGGCGTTACCTGGGGGCAAAGAGGCAACAGCCCGAGCGGCCTTGGCACCCCGGGTACCCTGTCGTCCACCTCTGGTACCCCTGCGTTGGCCTCTTTGACTGCCAGCTCCTCTTGCTTTACAGAAGGACGAGTAATAGAGAAAGGAACACCCCTCCATTGCTGTCCCCTAGGACGAAAAGGCAGAGGTTGGCGAACTGCAGCGCCCAACGACTTTGCTGCAGCTTTGGAGGTCTGCAACCTCTCAAGGCTCTCGTCAGCCTTGCTGCAAAAAAGGTGTTCACCGTCAAAGGGCATGTTGAGGAGCCAGGACTGCACATCAGGAGCAAACCACGCAAACCTGCGTATCACGGTGCTCGTCGCCATGGACCTGCTGACGCATTCAGCCATGTCCCAACCCGACTGAACGGACTCACACATGGCATCCTTACCATCCTGGACCATAGCAAGGAAACCATCCCGTTCGTCCCCGTCGGGAATATGTTTAGCCGCTAATGCAACACAGTTCCACAGAGTGTGTGTGAAACGAGACAAGGCACAAATGGAGTTGGCCGCCTGAAGCGCCATACCACCAGAAGAAAACACTT
Source organism: Ambystoma mexicanum (assembly GCF_040938575.1). Classification (NCBI taxonomy): domain Eukaryota; kingdom Metazoa; phylum Chordata; class Amphibia; order Caudata; family Ambystomatidae; genus Ambystoma; species Ambystoma mexicanum. Next base: position 19,275,581 of record NC_090922.1, on the reverse strand, counting down.
TCTTCGCCCAGCCATCAAAATGTTTGACGTCCCTATCAGGAGGGATGGTAGGGTACGATGCCTGCTTTGCCGGGGCCGTGGCCGCCTGCACCACCAAACTCTCCGGAGTGGGGTGCCTGGTCAAGTAGCAGGGGTCGCTACTGGCTGGACGGTGTTTTCGCGACAAGGACCTGCCCACCGCCGGGAGACTCTCCGGAGCAGTCCAAGCCGCCGCCACCCTTCTCTGTAGAGCCATATGAAACGGCAGTACCGGGTCAGTTGGGGGAACAACATCAAGGATGTCCGTGAGATCATCCTGCACAAACTCCCCTGGGGGAGCAGCCCATCCCAAGTACTCGGAAACCCTAGCCATAAGGCGCCGGTACGAGGAATCGGCATGAGAGCCAGGCTCAGGCCTACAAAACTCCACCTCCGGAGAGGTGTCCAGTCCACTGGCATCATGCAGTGACTGCCTCAAATCGTCAAACTGACTATGGCCCGAGACCATTTCATCTGGAACCCGACTAGGAACCAGGCCATCAGAATCCTCATCCACCTCCGAAATATATTCCAGGTGGCGAAAAGAAGGCACCCAAGAGTGCTTGCTCTTAACCAGAGCCTTCCTAGGGGGTTGCCCCGTGCCACGGGGTACCTCCGACACCCCGGCCTCGAAAGGCGTCGAGAGAACAGGCATCGGCGCCGAGAGGATCGGCGTCGACGTCAGATGCAGCGCCGCCAGCATCGACGGTGTCGACACAGTCCTCGAAGCCGGAGCTCCGAGCGTGTCCTTCGACGACCTGAGCGTCGACGGCTTCGACGACTTCCTCGGAGCCGGAGCCTCGAGAAAGCCTGTTGACGCCCTCGACGCCTCAGACGTCGATGTCTTCCTCGAAGACATCACAGGTGCACACGGTCTCGAACGCATCGAGGACCGGGACCTGGAACGGGAACGTCGAGAACGAGTCCCCTTGTCCGAACGGGACCTCTCCCGTGACTCGTGCCGACCACTCTTGCGAGCGGTGTCTCTCGACCTCTCACGGCCGACCCCACTCGAGAATCACCAGCATTTTCTTCCCGAAGGAAGCCCATTCCTCCGGCGTCGCACGGCTGGTGGGGTAAGCGACGTGCCGGGCAGAGTCCTCAGAAGAGGACCTGGAAGACGACCGCTGTCAGCGCTTCCGAGAATGCCTCGAAGAGGCCGAGGAGTGGCGAGACCTACTCCTAGAAGGAGACCCACGAGACTTCAGACGATGATGCGAAGAGTCACCTCTCGAATCATCCGTCGAAAGCCCTGCAGACTTCGACTTCCGGGGCTTGGACACCCGACCTACCGACAACTCCTTCTTACGTTCTCGTAAGGCTTTGGACGTGAGCGACTGGCAGTCGAAACAGTCATCCGTGTCGTGGGCCTCCCCGAGGCACCAGAGGCAGGCGTCGTGCGAGTCCGTCACCGACATCTTGGACCCACACTCCCCGCACTTCTTGAAGCCCGGACGCGGGGTCGAAGACGAAGTAGAAGACATCTTCACACAAAGGATTTTCTCACAAAAACGAACAGGTTCGAAGAACCGAGAAGAACAGAACTCCAAAGAGTCAAGGCGTTAACCGAGATTCACGAAGCAACACGTTCGGGGAAAAAACAGAACTGAGGCTACGGGCGTCGTGCGTCCTACTTATCACATCGGATGACGTCGGAGGAGGTCCTCGACGACGGTGCATCGACGCAGACGCCGAAAAAAGTTTCCGAAGCAGCACAGCTGTGGTGATTACCTGTCTTAGATATGTAATACGTTGGAGGACCCAATCCCCTCGAAACACCTTTTCGTATATTCTGTGCACCCAGCATCCACCCAGACTCAAGTACAGCCAGTTAGGGAACATAGGGGATCGCTGACCTTATTTCGGACAGTTTCCATGTACATTTCTCCCAAAACACTTGTACCTGCACACATTCCCATAAGATATGAAAGAAGGTACACCCAGCTCTACGACATATTAGACAGTTATATTGGTCAGTCACCCCCCCATCTTAACAGAGCCGTTCGCGGGTAATATACCCTATAGAATATTTTGTATTGGATCAGGCGTAACCTGGCCGCCATCCCGATTTCCCTCGAGAATATAAGTGCTTCAACCCACTCCTCCGGTTCCAGTATCCCCACATCCTCTTCCCACTTGCCTCTAAGTTGGGATAGATCCGGGGATCCAAAGGCTGTCAGTACCTGATCTGAAGTTGGGATGACCTTCCCACCCATGCACTTGGGAAAGATATTCACCTCCAAGGGTGAACATGTGGGTACCTCTCCTAGAACAGGGAACAGATCTCATTGCATAGGTTTGGTGCACATATTTATAGTGGTCTCTCCCTGGCACCTCAAATATGTCCTGCAAGATCGTAAAGGGAACGAGGGCCCTGCCCGAACCATGTATTCTGGGAGATAGCTATTGTTCCACAGAGGCTGGTCCCAGGTGGGCTTCTTCCCCCACCCCATGTCACGGTGTGCCTCATTCCATACTTGCCTATTGCGTTTGATTAGTTGGGGAAGTGTTGCATCTGGTTTTGTCCCCGTATAGTATCTGTTTGGGCAATTTTCCTCCCATCCATCCCCTCTCTATCACCACGTGTGGGAGCCCTGCGTCCCCATGCAACCTGTCGTTTATCATGCCCATTTGTGACGCCTAGTAATACGGTCAGAGGCAGGGAATCCCTAGACCAACCTCCCACACCAAGCATCGAGTGTCCTAAGCGCGATACGTGGCTGTTTCCCTCCCCAGAGCAATCCCCCTCGGGGAGTTCTGAATTGTGCAAAGATAGCATTACGAATCGCTATAGGGGAGTTCTGCAGCACATATAGAAATCTGGAAAGGGCTAACATTTTGAACAGTGCCGCCTTACACATCAGTGATGGCAGGAGCGTCTGCCAGTGAGCCACATCAGACGAGAACGTGTCCATTAGCAGGGTGAGGTTGAGTCAGAAATAATTCTCCAAGGAGGGACCCAGCTGCACGTCCAAGTACTTGATTTCGGAGAGCGAGAATGGAAAAGGGCAATCCGGGGAAATGCCCCTGCACCCTCAACTAGTGGGAAGAGTACCGATTTCTGGTCTCCCTCTTGGTCGTGACCACTGTTCGACAGGAGGTCATCGGGATAGATAGATATATATATATTTATATATATCCGTAATCGTATTTCTGATGCTTGTATCTGCTTAGATTCACATACTGTGCATAGGCCGACATATAGCATCTAGTGGAAGCTGCAGATAATTACAGTTGTCGTTTTCCAAACTCGAAAAGGGACGCTTTGCAATGAAAGCCAGAGTGGCCCCAATGCCTCTAGTAGAGTGGGCCCTTGGCGTAAAAGGCAGTCTTTTCAGAAAGTGAGTAACACAGCTGGATACAGTTAATAATCCACTTCGAGATGGCACCTTTAGAGACGCGATCCCCCACTCTGCCTGTAGCTACGGAGACAAACAGTTGATCTGTTTTCCTTAGCGGTCTTGTTTTATTTACATAGTAGAGGACAGCCCTACGCACATCTAGGGTGTGTAGTTTCACCTCAGCCGAGCTTTGCGGGTTCTGGAAGAAAGCCGGAAGCTCGATGGACTGGTTTACATGGAATTTTGATATAAATTTAGGCGAGAACCTAGGGTGTGCGCGTAAAACCAGTTTGTCTTTATGGATAGTAAAGAAGGGATCCTGCACTGACAGAGCCTGAATTTCACTGACCCTTTTTATAGAAGTAATAGCTACTAAGAAGGCCGTTTTATAAGTCAGGTGTTTGAGACTGCTTTTATGCATGGGTTTGAAAGGGGGGCCCATGAGGTTGACTAGCACCACATTAAGGTCCCACCCTGGCGGTGGGTTTGAAATAGGAGGGTGAAGACTCTTTACTCCTTCCATGAAGGCTTTAACTACTGGTACTTTGCACCACGACACCTTGCTATGGGAAGTGGTGTAAGCCGAGAGAGCTGCCAGGTGTACTTTTAGTGAGTTAAAAACCAAACCTGCATCTAGCAGGTGGAGCATGTATGTAACAATAGTGGAAGGAGTGCAACTAACTGGGTTGATTTGTCTACTCTGGCACCAGATAACGAACCTCTTCCACTTGTCAAAGTAACAGTGCCTTGTGTTTGGCTTCCTAGATTCCTTTAGGATGTCCATACACCTCTGTGGCAAATTGAGGTGTCCAAACTCTATGACCTCAGGAGCCATGCTGCCAGGTTCATTGATTTGGGTTGCTGGTGCACTGTTTGACCTTGGTGCTGGGACAGTAGGTTGTACCAGGCTGGAAGTTTAATGGGCTCGCACACCGCCATCCTGCATAGGTGTGGGAACCACAGTTGTCTTGCCCACATGGGAACAACTAGGACGAGCGTCATCGATTCCCTGTTCATTTTGTTCACCACTTTCCTGATGAGGAGTTGGTGGAAAAGCGTACGCAAACATCCCTGACTAGTTCATCCACAGGGCGTTCCCCTGGGAGTCTGGTTGGGGGAACCTGGATGCAAATCCTGGGCATTGTTTGTTTTCGCTTGTGGCGAATAAGTCTATAGTGGGGAAACCCCACTGAGAGAAGAGATCTTCTACGACCTCTCTGTGAAGAACCCATTCGTGTTCCTCTGGGAGGGAGTCTCTGCTCAGAGCATCCGCTAGGGAATTGAGCTCCCCTGGAACATGTTGTGATGACAGGAAGATGTTACGTCTGAGTACCCATATCCAGATTTTCTGGGCAAGCTTGGACAGATTTGGCGAGCGAGTCCCTCCTTGCTTGTTCAGGTAGAACATGGCTGTAGTGCTGTCCGTCCGGATTTGCACTGACAGGTTTAGTAGATGGGGCTCGAACGCCTGAAGCGCTCTGAATACTGCCAGAAGCTCTAGCAGGTTGATGTGGTTCTTGGCCACTGAGTGGGACCAGAGACCCTAAGCTGTGTGGTGGAGATGGTGAGCTCCCCACCCCGTTAGACACAAACATCTGTAGTGACTACTGCCTGTACTTCGGGATCGTAAAAGGGTTTCCCCTTTGCGAGATTCTCTCTTGTCCACCAGTGAAGGCTTTGTACCAGTGTTGGCGAAACGACCACTAGATCGTCCCACTGACCACTTGCCTGAGACCACTGTTTCGCCAACCATTCCTGCATGGGACGCAGGCTCGCGTGGGGGACCAGGTAAATGCACGACGCCATCATGCCCAGTAAACGCATTGCGTTGCGTACCGTTATTTGTTGACCGGACTGATAATGCGGAATTTGCAGTAGTATATTCCGAATTCTTTCTTCTGAAGGAAAGGTCAACCCCTCCTGGGTATCCAGGATTGCTCCTAGGAATTGTTTTGAGGTGCTTGGCACCAGGCTTGACTTCTTCTCGTTGATTGAGAAGCCTAATTCGTGGAGGAGGTCGATAGTCCTTTGAATGTTTGTCCTGCAAATTCCTGGGGTTTCCCCCGTTATGAGCCAGTCGTCCAGATAAGGGTACACTGGGATTGCCTCCCTGCGTAGGTGTGCAGCCGACACTGCCAGTACCTTGGTGAATACCCTTGGTGCTGAAGCTATCCCGAAGGGCAGTACCTTGAATTGGTAGTGGCGACTGTCCACCTTGAAGCGCAAGTACTTTCTGTGCGCTGGGAACATGGAAATATGAAAATAAGCATCTTTCATATCCAAGGTTGCCATGTAATCCCCCTTTTTTAGGAGGGGGATTACCTCTTGTAGCGTGGTCATACGAAATTCTTGGGGCTTGACATACTTGTTGGCAGGCCGTAAATCCAATACTGGGCGCATTGTCAAGTCTTTCTTTGGCACAAGGAAGTAAGTTGAATAAATACCCTTGTTTACCTGGTGTCCCGGGACGAGTTCTATCGCGTCCTTTTGTAGAAGAATGGCGATCTCCTCGAGGAGAATCTTCTGATGTTCTAAGGAGTGTACTCTTTATCGTGGAGGATGGTTCCGGGGACGCTGCAGTAGCTCTATACAATATCCCGTGGATACTGTTGACAGCACCCATCTGTCTGATGTGATCCCTTCCCAAGCCTGGGTGAAGTTTGAAATGCGTCCCCCTACTGGGGTTGCGTGAGAAGGGACCCTGAACTGAGCGTCATCTGCTTTGGTGGAGGCGTGCCGCCTCCCTTGCTGGGGCTGCCTCTGCCTTTACCACGACCTCTCTTTACCACGACCTCTCCTATTACCTCTGCCGTAACCCTGGGTAGACTGTTGGTTGTTGTTTCACTGTGTACCCTGCCCCTGGGAATAGTTAGATCCTCTCTGGGAATTTTGGCCGTGTGGGTGACGAAAATTACTATTCCCTCTCTGGTTAGGGGGTTTATTAGTTAACTGGCCAAGGGATTTGAGTGTCTCGTATTCGTCCTTGGCATTTTTCAGTGCGTCTTCGACCGCCTTACCAAACAACAGATCGGCTTCCACCGGTTTGTCTAACAGTGATGCCTGAGTTTCTGCCTTAAAACCAGACTGCCGTAACCACGCATGTCTCTTGATAACAGTACCTTCTGCTATCAATCTGCCTGCGTTATCCGCAGCGTCGAAGGTTGCTTTCAAAATGCAACCAGACACGGCTCTACCCTCTTCGGAAATCTGAGCTAATTGGCCCTTTAACGGTTCAGGAGCAGAGGCTATGAGAGCCGCGACTTCTTCCCACTGATGGCAGTTGTAGCAATCCTTGCTTGATAGGCGGACATTGAGGCTACCTTCCTGCCGAAACCGTATAGTTTTTTGCTCTCCTTGTCGGGAGGAGCTTCTGACGAAGACAAGGGTGTTCCAGCCCTCTTACGAGTGTTGGTAACAACTAGGGAGTCTGGCTTCAGATGTCCTCTTATATAGAGAGGGTCAGACTGAGCTGCCCTGAAAAGTTTTTCAACCCTGGGATTGACTGCTCTGGTGAGGTTTGGGTTCACCAGGGACGGATCTATTCTCTGCTGAATGGATTTAAGGATAGGGATGGTCTGGGCAACCGGCTTCCTTTCTCCCACTAACTGTTCTGCGAAGTCCCTTTCCTCCTGTACACCGTGGGTGTCAATGTGGAAATGTTCTGCTGCGCGAGCGAGAACCTCATTTAGGAGGGGCTGGTTATCGACCGGGGAGTCGGTAACCGGGGCTTCGTTCTCTACCGGGGAATCTACTCTGTATGTTTCCGGGTCCTCCTCTTCTTCTTCCTGTTCCTCATCATTCCCATAGTAGCCCGTCCCAGTTTGCTCTTCTATCATACCAAATTCTTGGTCTCCACAAAAGGAAGCCTCTCCTTGATACCGTGAGTATGGTGTTGCGTACGGTTGTACCTCGAAGGGTTCAGACCTCATCGGAGTTTCAAACCGGGCCTTCTTACTGGGGGGGATAGGATCAGTAGAGCCTGAGGGTGTGGCCCCTTGAGGATCATACGAGAGGAAATGTTCTGGATTTTTATCATAAAAATCAGCCAAAGAAGACATTCTTAACATGACCCTATCTATGTCTTCACTGGACCATTTTTTGGAACTGGGAATGACTCTCAGCAAGTCTATGGGATTTATCTTGAGTAGCTTTGCTGGTTGTGGACCTATCAGCAGACCTGGGCTTGTCTGTCTTTTTAGGGGGGGTGGAGTGTTTCACAGGTGTGGAAGAATGTACAGGTAGTTTCTTCTACTGTTTTCCCCCCTCCCCGTGCGTAGAAAAATGTTTTCCCTGTCCCTTAGTGGCTCTGGAGTTTTTCGACGCCTGGCGTCAAGGATCGGGAGAGGTGTCCCTGTCCTTCGAGCGTGGGGCCTCGCTGGCTTTAATTGCGGGCTCCGCCTCCTGGAGCGCGACCTGGGGGTGGAAGTCGTCTTCGTCTTCTGACGATCGAACCTCTGTTAGCCTAGGGAGCGAGGCACTCTTGGCAAGAGTGGATGATTGCCTGGAGTCATGCGGCGATCTTGATCGAGAGCGCCCAGAGGACACCGAATCGGACCGTTCTGTCTGTGCCTCTTTCCGAGAACTCGACGTCATCGAGTCTCGGTTGGACTTAGTGTGTTTAGTGTGTGTAGTATGTGAAGCGCTTGCGTCGCCGGAGGTCTTCCCCATAGCCGCCCTGCCGGACGACCTTCCGAGGTCGGGGACCTGCGCTCGGCTGTCTTTCGACGCCGTAATGCCCTCGCCGTCCGAAAGTATGGCGTCGCTGCCATCGCTGAAGGCGCCCTCCGCTGCCATGGCCGCCTGCCTGGCGTGGCGGGCCCAACGCTTCGTCGAACGGTCCTTAAGTGTCTTAGGTTTAAACCTACTACACGCTCTGCAGTTCGCTTCGGGGTGGTCCCTCGGCAAGCAGAGATTGCACGTGGCGTGCCTGTCGACCCAAGGGTATTTGCGGTTGCACTTGGGGCAGAATTGAAAAGGGGTACCCTCCATACGCACCTTGAGGCAGCGGGCTGTTAAGTGTAGGAAATGTATAAGGTGTACCTATATACCAAGAGTGTAGAGTATGTACCACCCCCCACTCTCCCTACTTGCAGGGTCGAGGCCAGCGGCCTTCCGAGGCCCAAATCCGTCGTGCAGTAGCCGACGGTCGATTTCTTCTCCAGCCGGCATCGAGTGTCGAAGTTCGGGTGGGGAAGGATGTTAATAGATTAATAATTTTAGCAAAAGTATGGCTAAGGCCAGGGGACTCCGCAAGATGCTTCCGACCAGTATGGCGGAAAAAACCAATCTGAGGATCCTAGACGCGTGAGGGATCTTGGGTACAGTGGACGTCACACTAGGGATAGTATTACTGGCACGCCCTGTGTCGCCGCCAATTTTCGAAAAACAAACTAATACTCCGCAGCTTCCACTAGATGTAGGCCTATGCACAGCATGTGATCTAAGCAGATTCCACAAGCCACAGAGAAAGAAAAACACACACACACACCCCACCCCCCCCCCACACCTCTTCCGGAGCTTGATCGCCAGTGGTTCAATTGCCAAAATGAACAGTAGGGGGGAAGGGGGACATCCCGGTCTTGTCCTTTGTTCAAGAGGAAACCACTTCCGACACCATCCCATAAACCCTAATCGAAGCCTCAGGGGTTGTGCATAGTATGCAAACACACCCAATGAAGTCTTCCTGGAACCCCTTAAGTCTCATGATTTCCCAGAGCGCTTCCCATCTCACTGAGTCAAAAGCTTTCTCGAAATCAAACACCAGGAGCACAGACAGTGTTTGCAGCTGTGCTCTTTGACAAATTGCCACCTGCACCCTGCGGATGTTCATGCACATGGAATTAGTGGGCATGAATCTGCACTGGTCCGTGAGTCTATGACCCCCAATAGGCGGTTGGCCAGAACACGTGCTAGCACTTTGTGTGCCTCACCACGGATTAATAATATCGGCCGATACGAGGCACATTGCTCGGGAGGTTCCCCTTCTTCGGACATGGTGTTGTACTGGGCAGGCTCACACGTTGATGGTGTTTGTTTAACATTGAAGCAGTGTATTAGGAGTTGGGAGATAAAGTAGCTGATTGATGTTTACCTTTTTGTAGTTTGTTGAAGTTTGGTGTGTTTTTGTAGCGAGTTGAGCATTTTTGTCTTAGTATTTGTTTAATCTGTGATAGTGCGTCGTGGTAGCTTCCCCATGTAAAAAAAGGTACATTTTGCTCTTGTCTTTCAACTTGTGTCCCCCGAAAAAAATGATAACAGCCAAATAAAAAGTTTCCATCACCTATTCTTATGCTCCATTATGACAAGAAAAATGATATAAACTTTCCCTGTTTCTCTACCATGTGTTTATATGGTTTTCTATAGTATCCCAGTAGTATTGTATTAGTTTAGCATTGTAGTGAGTGCCATAGTTTAAGCAGTCATTTTAGAAGTCAAATTGTTTGTTTGCTTACATGTTTTCTTCTCTTGGGGTTTTGCTCTTGTTCCCCCTGTACTCTCAGGAAGATCTTTAATACACTCTTTTGTAGAGGGTTCTAAGTGTTATCATTTGTTCCACTTTTCTATGACACTCCCGATACCCTGGGAGGAGAAAGGGGGAACACGCTGATCGGGAAAAAGGAGCTGAATTTCTCCACACTGGAGGAGGACATCCAAGATGGATGTCAATGTTAATGTTAGTAGGATTTGTACTGTCCTCCACTATCACTCCTATTGTCTCCAGGAACTGTGGCAGATCTAGAAGAGAGCGGGTGGGCTGGATTAGTCAGGATGAGGTGCTTGTTAGTTGGATTGTAGACAAGTAGATTTCTGTTTGATGTCAGGAGCTGGGTCTATAAATAGGCGTGTGTGAGTGGCTAGTTTAGGTATGGGTGTGAAGCTCAGGGTCTACAACCAAAAGGCTAGCCCCAAGTACCCACATTGGCATATGAATGTACATTGCCACTATGCAGACCTTTCTCAGATCCAGGGGTAGGATCCTGTCTACGTTACACTGTTTGTTTTTTGTTTATTTATTTGGTAATGCGTACGAACCCTTAGGTAGCTGGGCGCAACAGGGCAATTAAACTTGAAGCTTAGTTACAGAGCATGTCAGGTACATATACATACAAGAAATATAAAATTACTGCCACTTCCAAGTTACAGTAGAAAGGTGGAAGCTACAGGTCACATATTATATAATACATGTTGCAGTCGACTAGTGCAGTAAGTAGCAAATACAGTGAATGTGGAAGAGCGTAACGGGTATCAGGTAGGGGGTGCAGTTTTGGAACAGAGACGGTGCAAGTGCCCCGTGACTGTCTGAGTTGTTTCCAGATTTCGGCTAGGAAGCCGCTGGGCCTCGCAGCTTTGCCTGACTGAAGTTGCGTGAGCGCTGCAGCCACCTCTGTCTCTTTCACGTCCGCGTCCAGCCTACACCTCTGTTGCGCCGATAGGCAAGGGAGTTCCCTGGGACCGATGAAGCCATCTATCGGCCCAACTTCGTCCCCCGGGATACTATATAATTCCTCAAAGAAGGATGCAAATGCCCCTGCAATCTCCCAGTCCTCATTTACTGTCATACCGTTGTGATCCTGTACCTCCCGCACCCGTCCCCTCACACTCCAGACATGCCAGCATCTTCCCAGCTTTGAACCCAGATTTGTGGATTTGGGTCTGCAATACCCAGTATGCATCCTTTGCGGCATCTAGGGCCCTATTCCTTAGAGCCAATGCCTGCCTAGAAGCCCGGGTGTGCAAGACGAGGAATTCCTCCTCTGCCTGTAGCGCCTGTTCTTCTGCCTTCTCCACTTCCCGAGTGTGTTTCCGTCGCGCAGCTGCTGTCAGCGATATTACCTCCACCCGGTGCACTGCCCTGAAACCCTCCCAGAGTCTAACCGGGCTGTCTACGGATCCCTCATTCTCAGTAAAGTATTCAGTGGTTCTCTGAGACAACCACTCCATAAACTCCGGGTCCCCCAAGTAGTACGCGTTGAGCCTCCACATTGTTGCCGGTCTGGTCCGGCCCCTTTTAAGTTCCATGAGGACTGGCGAGTATTTTGAAACTCCCAGGCCAGATATTTGGCCGAGATGAGCGTATGCATGACCCCAAGAGGGAGCAAGAAGTAATCAATATGTGACAGAGCTATGGGCATTTGAAAACAAAAACCTGCCTTCGACTTCTGTAGCAGTCGCCAAGCATCCATCAGGCCCAGTGCTGTAGCGAATGATCGTAGCTTAGATGTGAAGGTTGGGTTTCCGTTTCCCACGCGTGTGCTGTCCTCCCTCAAATCCATGACTTCATTGAAGTCCACCCCCCCCGATTACCCATGTATCTACTGTGTCTAAGAGCAACAAGGTCTGGAGGTCATTCAACAGGTCCGAAGTGTGCCGGAGTGGGGAAATATATACGACCAACAAATGTGGTCCCCCATAGCTCCCCTTTAATTAATACATACCTACCTCTGGGATCAGATTTAACTTCTGTGAGGCGAAAGTGGATCCTTTTGTGGATCAGTATCATCGCTCCCCTTGAGAAACCAGCAGGATAAGCTTTGTTGTAGTTAGTCCTTTTAAAGAATGTGCACTCCCTTCTTACCAGGGGGGCCTCTGTCAGGAGTGCGGTGTATGGGCTGTGTGTATACAAGAACTGGAGCACCAGGCGTCGTTTAATGCTGGATCCCAGCCCATTAACATTTCACGTTAGCAGAGAGATTGCCCCTTCATCCATCATCCCGCCAAGTACCCTGTGGAGCACGCCAGAACAGAGGGCTCTTCCCAGTCCTGTTCCATGTAAGCCCTTCTGTCTGTATTTCTTTTCTGAACTCCCAAGCCCTTCTACACCTCACCGCCTCCCAGCCAAGCCTTCCATAAAATGCCCCACCTCCAGCAAAACTTCCCTCAACAGTCCCCACATGACCAACCCTGCACCCCACAGCCCCCCACCCTCAACTTCAAGCACTCGTCACCCGAAGTCGCACCAACGGGTGCACAAACCAACATAAAACATCTACTGGGAGTCAGCTGAAGTAGTACTCGCTCCAGCCCGGGGGGCGCCTGTGCCAGGTACCTCATGGCCATGCAGTTCATTCTTCCACTATTGTATCCAGTCTCAGACCTAGCTTCGATCTGTGCCTGCGTTTGCCAACCTTAATCGTAGGTTATCCTGGGCTGGTGCACGTTGTGGTTTTCTGTTGGTCATTTAGGTTTCAGCCCCTGACAGGACCTGAGTCTCTAGCCATGCCCACACCTCCCTTGGGGTGTAAAAGAGATTAATGGAACCTTTGTGTTGAACCTTCAGTTGAGCCAGGAAAAAAAAGAGGGTATATTTATGATGTGCCTTCTGAACTTCCCTGGAGTAATCTGGGAAAACGTCCACACGGTGGCTTTTGTAGGTGATGGGGCCCTAGGCCCTTGCCATTTGCAGTAAGGCGTCTCTGTAATTTAATAGTCTTGTTATTATTGTATTATCGGGGGGGGGGGCGGTCCGCTGGGATTCTGTGCGCTCGCTCCACGGAGAAGAACTTGGAGTTTTTTTGGGGCAAAGAGTTCCGCCAGCCAGTCTTCTAGGAAGAGATCCATACTGGGGCCCTCCTTTTCAGGCACACCTAGGATGTGAAGGTTATTACGGCGTGACCTGCCTTCGCTGTCCTCTGCCCTGTTCTCCAGTTGTGTCAGCTTTTGGGTGACTAACGTGAGCTGCCCTGCCAGTCTTTTCATTGCATCCTCGGTGTCCGAGGCACGTTGTTCAGCTTCCCCTACCCTTGTTGCCAGGTTCCGAAAATCCTGGCGCAAGGAGGATACTTGTGCTTCAAGGCCGTCTACTTTGACTTCGATTGATGCTACTGAATCTCTTATGACGTCACGGAAGGAAAGCTGAAGGTCTCCGGTCGTCTCCTCTGCACCCATCGCTTCTTGTGCTGGCACTGTGGATAGTCGGGCAGCCCCCACCGTGAATTGGTCAATGTTGCTCTGTAGCCCAGGTTTCTTGCTTTTATCCTGGACCATAGTTCCCTCGTATAAAATAGTGAGGGGGGTTGTCCCTAGCAGTTCACTGTATTTCAGCAGTAGTGCGGGGACACTACGTTCTGTTACCAGGCTGTCCCCCTGTGTCCCTGCTGCTCTATCTTCAGGGTGATGTAGACGACGGCTGCTGGCTTCACCCTCTAGTATAGGCCCCTGCCAGTGCCAGCCGGGGTCTTGGTTTTGGAGGTTTGTTGCTCTTGATGGGTGCCCCTCCTACAACTCACGTTCGTTGTTCTGTCTGTCCACATGTGCCTTAGACCTCCAGGCACACTTCCATCCAGCGTGGCATGTGCCTGGTTCACCTACCGTGGTGTCTGTGTAGGGTCTTTGTAGCTGGGTGGTTGTCACTGCTGCTCTCCCTGGGACAGTGCTTCCCGAGTCTGCCCCAGGCTTGATTCTCTGGTGCTAAGGTCTGTGGGTCCACGTGTTTGCACTATTGTCCCCCTTACCACGGCTCCATTCAGTGCCAGCCTCCTTTGTGCCACCCCTCACCAAGGGGGCGAGGGTGTGGGTCTCTTTGCGTGGTCTCCGTCACAGGTATTTTGCTTTCTGGTGGCCCCGCGTCAGAGCTGTGTTATGGTGTCCCTGCTGGGTGCTGTGCACTTGATGGCCACTTCTGCCGACTCCCCCTCCTCAGTGTTGATGTGGGGGGTCACATCCAGCCACAGCAGGGGGACGGGCCAAGTCACCACTCCCGCAAGTGTGCGGTAACACTTATGTGGCTGGGCTGCGAGTGGTAGGGCTCTCTTCCCTCAGTCGGTGTTGCAGTGTCGGGTCCGGTTCCTGGAGGAAGCAGACCGAGTCTTCACCCCCTCCTCCCCCTGGGTTTATCGTGATGTTTGAGCAGTGGGGCAGCGGGCGGGAAAGACCTTACTGCACTGGCTGGTCTCGCAGTGGTGCACTGTTGTCCCAAGATGGCGGCCTGCAGTCGGAATTCAGCACCACAAAAAATGTTCGCCAGTACCGGGGATCAGGATCTGTGCACAGGATGTCGGCAGCCCGGATGGAGCTCCTTGTGCTCACTTCCACATTGGTCCGTGGCTCAACAGCGCCCCCATCTCCAACACTCTGGACATTCTTGCCCCAGTCATGAAGGACCGACTGAAGCCTGCCAAAAAATGCAACTCTTGATGCGACTCCGATCTGGCTACCCTTAAACGCAAAGCGGCGGAACGGAAATGGGAATCTTCAGGTGCACCCTCTGACAAACTGGCCTGCTTCCTTCTTCAAAAGGCAATATAGACTCTGCATCCACTCGAAGAAGAGTGTCGACATTCAAGCCTGCATCTCTACGGCATCTAACAACATGGCCAAACTGATCAAAGTCTACGAGTAACTGGCCAACCCTACTGCAGCCCTTTGCTCGGCCCTGGCCGCAGATTTCACCACCAAAATACAGGACATCCTGTCCTCTCTCCCTCTCTTCTGCTCCCTCTCCTGCACCAACATCTCTTGCCCCCCCCCCAGGCTGCCCCCACCCCTCCCACTCTTACTTCTTCCCTATCCCGTCACACCAGAGGAGGTCACCAGACAAGTCCGGTCTATGAAAGCCTCTTCCAAACGGGTAGACCCCCTGCCCCTCCAAAACCATCAGGGACAATATTGGCACTGTTGCTCCAGCCTTGGCCGACCTCTGCAACCTCTCTGTAGCCACTGGAGTTTTCCCCTCTCCTATCAAGCACTCTTGTGCACCCTCTGCTCAAAAATCCCTCCACAGACCAGTCTATTCTGTCAAACTATCACCCGATCTCCAACACCCCTTTCCTGGGTAAACTCATGGAGAAGCTGGCTTTCACTCAACTTACCCTCCACACTGAATCTGTTGTTTGGTCTCCATGACCATCAATCTTGCTTTAGAGCATCCAGAGAACCAGAAACTGCTCTTCTGAACACCCGTGACGTCCTCATTCTACTCGACCTCTCTTCTGCTTGCGATACGGTAAACCACAACATCCTGATCACCAGTCTCCGTGATACCCTGGGCATCACAGATTAGGCCCTGGTGCGGCTTGCCTCCTTTCTCTCTGACCGGCTATCCCAGGTGTAACTTGAGTCCTTTCTCTCCTCCACCACTTTCTCTCTGCTTGTGTTGTCCCCCAGAGATCCAGCCTATCGCCCTGGATCGTCAATATCTGCATGGCCCACAGGATCTCTACCTTTACCACTAACTTTCAGTGTTATGCGGATGACATGCAGCTCTCTTTCAGGCTACCCTCAGCCTCCTCCTCGCTCATCCCTGACTGTCTATCCGCAATTCAGTCTTGGTGTGCCGTTAATCTCTGCTTGAATGCCAGTAAGACAGATACGTCCTCATTGGGACCCTTGCTCCCGCTTTCCCACTGGCCGGACTCCCTAGGCCCTGCCCCCTCGCCTACCAAAGAGACAAATAATCTTGGGGTCATGCTCAACTCCACTCTCTCCTTCCCTTCTCACATCTCCGACATCTCCAAAAAGTCCCACTACCAACTGCAACTCTTCAGGAGGTATTCTACCTTTTCTCACCCCTCACCCCCACCCGCACCTCACCACCTCGAGAACCCTGGTTCGCTGCAGGCTTGACTATTGCAACAGCCTATTTCTCAATCTTCCTACTTCTACTCTCCGTCCTCCACAACTCATCCAAAACAGAACAGCAAGACTTATCCTTGGCCTCAAGCCCAGGGACTGCATCTCTCCGGTGCTGAAATCCGTCCACTGGCGCTGCGTGGATGCAAGGATCAAGTTCAAGACCCTATGCATAATCCACAAGACATTCTGGGGCTGGGGCACGCACTATCTACAACACTCCCTTCCTAAATACTCTCCCTCTAGAGTCCTCCGCTCGTCCACCTGCAACTCTCTGCGGGTGAGCCGCTTTCATAAACAGAGATTTGGGGATAGCTCTTTATCCTCTGCAGGTGCCTCCCTCTGGAACAGCCTCCCTGCCTCTCTACATCTTGAGCCGGAGCACCTTAAGTTCCGGAAACTCCTCAAGACCTTACTCTTCTCTTCTTCCTCCTCTCTCCCTCTCCTCTGCTAACCGCTGTTCTTTTTGTCTCCACCTTCCTTCCTCCATCTCCTCCCTAACTCTGTTCAGTTTTTGCTGACGGGTTGCCTGGTTCACCTCCAGAGCCTTACAGTTCCCAGGCCCCCTCACCAGTCTTTTGCACTTGCATCCAGGCCGCTGCACTATGTTTCAATATTACTGCACTTTCAGCATACGCTCCACGAGTGGGGCAACCTTTGCACTTAACCCAGGGCCCTGCTGGACTGGATGAGTTTGTCTTCCCCTCCCTTGCACCTCCATCTGTATGCATGCATGACCTAAATGTTACTAGGATTAGTAAGTTGGTCTGTCCTGTCCCCACCCGCCCCCCTTTTTTATCCCCCCTCCCTAGCTTGCTTACAACTGTAACACTTCGTGAACGTGCACTAGGAGAAATGCCGTCAGGCCTAGTATGCTAGTTTTTCTGCAAGATCATTTGGAAACTTCAAGGCCTAAGAATGATTACTGTGCTCCCTTGAAGGACTCCACCTGTGTATAACCACTGTATAAATAAACTATTACAATTATTCCCGTGCCACGGCCAGAGTTTGGACCAACTCCACATCGCCCTCAAGTTATTCAGTTATTCAAGTTGTGGGGTTATTCAGGGGTAAGCGACATTAATGCCCACTATCCCCATTATCGTTTGCATTGACCATAGAGCCGGTTGCAGTAGTAATAAGATCAAAGCATGTGCATACGGGGGTACGTTTGTCGGTGATGCCACAGGTTATATTTTTGTATGCCGATGATACTTAAATGCATCTTCGCCCCCAGTGATAGATTAAGTGCACGCATTTTCTACGTACTCTGGCTATACTGTTAATAAAACCAAGTCGGAACTGTTCATGCTTCGATGCCCGACCTACAGGGATTCCGGTTAGTAGATTCCCACTTCACATACTTTGGTATCAAAGTCTCTAGGCAGCAGCGTACCCTGTATGCAGATAATTATGCTGGATACATGCAACTACTGGAGACCAAACTGATCCTAGGCAGCCGATCTCCCTATATGCTAGGCTATGATTGTTGAAGATGAGAGTTATTCCCAAGCTCCTATATTTTGTTAGGAGCATCCCTTTTTGGCCAGGAAGTGTCTTTTTTACTTCGGTGCACTCCATGATGGTGGGGTTTCTATGGGGGTCGGGCATAGCCCGTTATGTGCTGGGAGAAGCTTACAGAGCCGTAGGATTGAGGGGGTCTGGCAGCCCCCGATATTGAATTATACTATTTGGTGTCACAGGCACAGTATGCAGGGTACTGGTACTTTTCAGGGCCGGAGGTGGTACATCTGACACTTGAGACTTTGCGCTTCCCCCCTCTAACCTTAACGCAGTCATGCTCAGTGGTCGACACACACTCCTGCACTTTTGATCCAGTGTGTACGACGGTTAATACCTGGGCTAGGTTATTTCAAAGACTGGGTCTCACGGTGCCCTACCATTCAAAAGTCCTGTTGTGGAACTTTCCGGGTTGGCCCCCCCACCTTTGATTGTGACTGGCAAAAAACCTTGCGAGCTAGCACCGATTTGACACTGGGAGACCTCTTTCTAAAGGGGCGCTTTGTGCCTCTTGAGGACTATATGCTAAACTTGGTAGCGGTCCAATGGTTGCCTTCCAATATTATAGAATAAGGGCTGCTGCAAAGCGGTTGTGGACAATGTTCCCATACAAACCTGAAACCCATCCGCTCATCAATGCTATTGTTGTAGGTGGCAAACCTCGGTGAGTGTTAGCTAGACTGTATAAACTAGCGCTAGATGCTCAGCCAACGAGGAATACAGTACGATCAGGTGGGAACGCAACCTAGGGTCAATTCTCAGATGTTCAACGGTTGAAATACTGCACAATTACTAAGAAGGTATCGATGTGTTGCCGATATATGCTGATCCAGTTTAAATTGCTGAACCAGCTACATTACACACCTTCAAGGCTTACTAAATTCACACTGGGCACATCAGATGCATGCATGAAATGGAGCCATGCCCCGGCTGACAGTCCACATGTTCTGGAATTGTGCTGTAATACACAGTTTTTGGGGAAGTGTGGCCGCAACTCTGCACGATATGTGGGAGATTCCTGCTACACTAGCACCAGTCAAGTACCTCTTTGGGGACATAGGCAAAGTGTCAACGGTGGTCAGACGACTCTTTAATGTTATACGTGTTGTAGCCAAGAAATGTGTTCTTCAGTACTGGAAGTCAAAAAGTGGCCTGACAAATGCTGAGTGGTTGTATGATCTTATATATGCCTCTGACAGGGAGGACATTTGCATAGCCCCAGTCTATCCACTATTTAGGTCCAAAGATATCTGCCCACCTTTGCTGACCTTTTTGGTGTCTTTGGGCGACTTTGGGTCAGGAGCGGGGTGATTTGTCAAGATGGTGGGTTTCCCATTTGAACATCTAATGGAAATACGGTTTCTGTTCTTTCCTCTCCTCTACTTATTTTCTTATAAATGTATTTTGGTTTACCTATCTGTACTTCTATGCCGTACAAGTCTTATCTGTACTGTGTCACTACAGTGCTTTTTGATTTGCCTTGTGAAGTTGGCCTTTAACTTTAAATAAAGTATTTTTTTTAAATGCAACCTCTGACTAATTGCTGCCCCAGGATACTCCACTCCACCATCCCCACTATTTCATCAACAACTTCAAATGCATTCACCAATTCCTGGCCCTTTAGATCAGTCACTTCAACAATTTCACTTACAGATTTCCTTTTTCCCTTTCCTATTCTACCTTTGATATTGACCCTAAAGTTTCATTATGAGCTTCCAGGTTTGTCCCCAGAATTTACTTCATTGGAAATTGTAGGTCTGTAACCTCCACTCTTGTCACCGTTCTTAATCTTAAACCACCATCAGTGTGGAACGCCAACATGTACTTTCAAGATCAGACTGCTCACTCCTACACTGGTGGTTGTCCAGAGGATACTGCTTCAGGCATGGCAAAATGACGTCTCTCGAAGCACTGGCTGGCTCAGCAAAATAATTGAAAGTGGATAATAAAAACAAATAATAGTGTCATATAGACCTGGCCCAATGCAGGATAACATTTGTTTCTGTCTTATGGAAATATGGGACCTAGTAAAGGATTGGTGTTAGAAGTACAATTTGGGCCATTAAATTACAACTATAAAGGATGAGCATGTCATATTGTTTTCAACAATCTTTAACAATGTTCTCACTCCCACGCATTATTGGCATTGGTTTTAATGAAACACTGCACCACTTCAATTACATGCCTTCAATTCCTACCTGGAAGACATTGCTCTTGTGGCCGCTCTCAAACTCCAGGACCTTCTGCTTCCTAATCCAGTCCCAAACTACAACTTTGAGGTCATCACTGCCACTTGCCAGCCAAGTCCCGCGTTGGTTGAAGTGTAAGGTATTGACGCAGCCAACATGGCCCTCTAAGCCATGCTGGAGCCTAAAGCGCTGAACAAAACCTCTGGCACCACAGGCCTCATAAACAAAGCTGTAGTTGCCACCCATTTCCCTTTCTCTCAGGGCACGTACTGCCCGCCATCTTGGGCGAGGCAAAGCAGTGGTCTCAGACGCTACCCAGGTCTCCAAGGCCCGTTCATCGTCTGATGAATCGTGATCACGATTGGCACGTTTACGTTGGCCTCTTCTCCTAGTGCACTCTTCAACATTCTCTTCATCGTCAGAGTTTGAAGCATCATTGTCCCGGTTTTCATCATTAATAGAGTAGTGGCCTGTGTCATCCATGCTGTCAGAGTCCTTCTCTTCTGCAGAGCTCTCTGTGTCAGTGTTATGGCTATCTGCACTAGTGCGATTTGGAGCACAGTCCTCCCCAGTTAGGCTCAGGCTGAGATCGGAAGCTTCTACCTCTATGCCCGAAGAGGTTTCTTTCCCTTCCTCTCCCCCAGACATATCTTCTGGACTGCTAGAGAAACTCCCTGTTGACAAAATAATAAATTAAAGACAAATTTAACATTTCCAGAAATCAATTACTTGCTTTCAGAACAGATACTTAATCTCTAACCAAATGCTGTAGCAAATGTTATTCAAACAGGCAATCAAAAGCAATACCATTAAACTGATGGTAACCTTTCCACCATGAACATGAATAGAATATCTAAAAGTACAGATAAATACAATATTAAACATTTCTTTCAATACATAATGTGGCAGAGATCCAAACAGTATTTGAAATCCCCCTCATCAATATCCCATAAAGCAGTTCAACTGAAGAAGTGTGGTCAAGCATTTGCCTTTGGAAGCCCTAATTCACCATAGATTTTCAAGATATCCAGAAGAAGCAATCGCAGAATAAACATCTCAACAGGAATTATTGACAGACCTGAAAACTGGACATGACGGACCCCTTGAAATCCAGAGTTCCATAAACCAAATTTTACTGCCACACATTAGCCTCTGCCCGGGCCCATGTTTCCCACCCAAGTGTTAAAAAAGTAAAAAAAGAACAGAGCACTCTAAAAAAAAAAACACTTTAAAACACATACAATTGGTCCTGAACAACTGCCCCAGAGATCATGATCTGAGAGCGGAGATCCTAGGAAATGGACGTGAGAGCTTATTGGTCGGAGCTCCCACCAATTTCAGACCTTGCAGTGGCAAAACAAAATTAAATCCGTTTGAGAGGCTGGTTAGCAACTTAGCAACAATATAAGCATTTCATTGACTCAACTGATATTCAAAAAGACAACCCAAACACTATGAAAAAACTAGCTTTGTCTCCTGTTCTGGCAAAAGCAAATAGTCTGCAAAATAAACTTTGAATATATCTGATGACAAAAATGCACCCCAAAGTAATTGAGTAATTTTGGGAATGTTCACATTTCCTAGACTTTTGCAAACAAAAACTAAGACAAAATTACTGTTGTGCTATTAACAGATGCACTTTTCCTAACTGCATTTTTAAAATACTGTTCCAATATTACATTTTTTATATAGTGTCCACTGCTGGATTCCGCTTGCTTCCAAACACTACAATTGTACAATTGCAGTGTTTACCCTACCCAATCGCCATGGAATTCTATAAAGTGATCTCTCAAAGATTAAGTCCTGAAGTGATCTATGCTCGTGTCTAGCAAGCAGAACTTGGATGTCAGAGGCAAGAGCTGAACTTGCAGTTATCTGATCAGCAATCTGCAAACTAGACTATTAAATCGTATGAACTTTAACATAAAAGTACAATACAAAACATGTTTGAAAAATACATTACACACACACACACACACACACACACACACACACACACACACACACACACACACACACAAAATGCCTCATGTCCAGTTAAAAAAGGAAAATGCTAGAAAAACTTCCAAGTCATATAAATGAATGTCCAGATAGTGGAGTGCAAACTTTTATCTGGCACGATCACTACATAAATTGGATGCTTACCACATATTTGCTTATCTATCATCTATGAAGTCTGTGCTGAATCGCTCGAATCCGTAACTTCTCCCCAAGTGGGAACTTTTCTCAATGAGGCTAGGGAGGTGAGCTTGCTTCACAATACTCTCCCTAGGGGTGGAGGTATGCAGGACCTCACCAGGAGAGACTCACCTTTTGGGGACAAGGACTCCCGTGAGGACGAGGAACTCCCTAAGAAACACCAACAACCTGCGTCTAAAGACATCCTGTGAAGAAAGGTATGAAGAACATACCAAAATCTGTTACTGCCATCAAGCAAAAACAGAGTATACCACCAAGGGTGAAAAACTACCCAATACTGAGAAGAGGGAAAGATCAATGGAGGAATACAGATCATGAAGCAAACAGAGCGAAAGTACTAGAACAGTACACTAGGGAAGGCCCAGGAAAGTGTAATAAAGGAAGGAGGCGTAGACTGGGTGATTAGTGAGAGAACCTGCGAGATACAAACTTGCTTTGAGAGGTATCCTGAAGGGAAGCTGCAGGAGCGGCATCCTATGCGAAGGCGAAGTACAGCTGAGGCTCCCGATGCGTGGCGTTGAAGAGAAGCATAGGTGAAGGCGAGACATCCTAACCCAGACCAAGGTATAAGTGGTGGCGTGGCCCAAGTTAAGCAGAAGTGGACCAAGAGGTCTGAACAACAGTTACCATTTCAGTGGGGGGTGGGGTGGAGCAGTAAACCCAAAACCGCAGAGACTGTAGGACACAACAACTACGAGAGGCCAACTTGACTAGTAAAAACTAAAGTCCCAACCTACCAAAAGACCTGGTGATGACGTTTGAGCATAAGAGTTATCAGGGATAACTGGAGACCTGCGAGAGGGACTGGAGAGAATCATTATGGACACGCTCATACTCGTCCCAATAAGATTCATAGAGGAAGGGAAAGAATGGTTAAGGGAACATTCCAAATAGGAAATACTGTGAAAGACAAACTAAGAGAACAGACTGAAATAGAAAAAGAAGAGGGCTATGGCCAAAGGGAAACCAAAGACTGTGGTACAGATTAAGATCTCAGGAAGTCAAAGGGTACGTTCTAAAATGTGGGACAAATTATCCTAGGATACCGACTTCCAGACGGAGAACCCCAACCTCCATCGTGCCAGAGAAGGTCCTCTGTTTTGGGGAAGACGGATTGGAGGGCAGGCGGACAAGTCCAGAAGGTCTGGGTGCCACGTCCTCTTGGCCCAATCCAGAGAAAAGGGGATAATGGTCTTCCCAAAATGCCTCAACCTCGAGATGACATGAGGAAGGACAGGGACTGCAGGAAACGCATACAGGTGTGGAAACTCCCAGTCCAACACGACCTGGCTCCCAGAACACCTCTCGGAATAAATTCCATGGAGCAGAACAGGCCGCCCTTCCTTTTGTACTGGACACAAACAGATCCACTTGCTGGGCTACACAAAGGGTGAAGATCTCTCGAACTTCCTGAGCTAGTGCCTCATTCGTGGAAGACTTCTCTGCCTGCTCAGAGCGTCTGCTGCCATGTTCTCTTCTCTGGCAAGGTGCACAGCCATGAGAGATTCCTTCTGGAAGAGCCCAGAACCAGAGCTGCATTGCCTCTCTGCACAGTGGTAGTGGCCCTACACCTCTCTTGTTGAGGTAGTACATGGCCACTGTGTTGTCCGTCATTATCAGGGTATTCTTTCCCCGTACAGAGAGCAGAAAAACCTTCAGCGCTAGTCCGATTGCCTTCAGCTCCAAAAGGTTTATAGGTAGTTTGGATTCTGATGGAGAAAGACGACTGCTGATGGGCAAATCGTTGGTGTGGGCTCCCCAACCCGTGAGGGAGGCGTCCGTAACTACCGTTATCTCCTGCCATAGCTGTCAGAAAGGTCCCCTCTTTCAACACGCTCTCTTTGCAGGCCCACCACAGGAGATCCTGTGCAATCTTGCTTGGGACCTGAATAAGTCTGTCGTTCTGCCAGAGAACTGAGACCATTGGGACCCGAGGGCCCACTGAAAAGACCTCATCCTCAGACGGGCCTTTGGCACCAGGAAAATGCAGGATGCCAAGAGGCCGAGCAACCTCAAAAAGCCGAAGGCCGGAAGACATTGAGCATTCTGTAACTTGACGACCATCTGCTGAATGTGATGAGCCATTACTTCGGGTGGCGAGGCTTTCCCCAAAGAAGCATCTAGGACCGCTCCGATAAATTGAAGCTTCTGAGATGGCATCATGTGGGACTTCTTGAAATTGAGGGGAATGCCCAGTCCGTGGAGGGAGTGGCAGGCGACGCCGAGATGTTCCAGGACCTGTTCGGAAGAACGGGCCCTGATCAGCCAACCGTCCAGGTAGGGGTAGATGTGAATCACGCCCCACGGCCCTCCTGAGACTTGCTGCCACAACCGCCATCAACTTAGTGACAACCCATGGGGAAGAGGCGAGGCTGAATGGCAGAACCCAAAACTGATAGCGAGAACTGCCAACGGCTAACCTTAGGTACTTCCTATGCTTGTGATGAAGAGGCACATGAAAGTAAGCATACTGAAGATCCAATTATACTATCCAATCCTGGAGCTTGCAGGCCCCGAAGGATCTGAGAAAGAGTAACCATTTTGAACTTGTCCTTCCTGAGGAGCTTGGTCAAGTATCTCAAGTCCAAAATGGGTTTCAATCCTCCGTCCTTTTTGGGAGATCAAAAAGTAAGGGGAGTACCATGCCTGGTTCCTCGCCGTCACAGGTATGGCTGTATGGCACTCTTCTCCAGCAGGATGGAGATCTCCTACAGAAGGAACGATCAAGAACCTTGAGCGAGTGGCTCCTTGGTGGATGATCTGTGGGTCTTTTTAAAAAGGCGGAGGCAGTAACCCTGGGCTACCGTCTGCAAGGCCCAAGCATCACAAGTAACGCTCAGACATTCTTCCAAATGCTGACTGAGCCTGACGCTACAACAGTCCCGTGGACTAAAGCCTAAAGGTTTTGGCCAGTGGCTGATGGTAAGGCAGATATTGCTTGGGCAGACTTTGCACTTCTACCTCGTCCAACTCAAGGACATTTCCTCTGGCTTGCTGGACCCCTCGCCTTTCCGAAGGAAGTGTAATAGCGAAAGGGCCGACCCCTTTGGTCCTTGAGAAGTTGGATGTGGCCGACGTATTGCTGCACTCAACGACTTGGCTCCTGCTTTAGAAGTTTGACATTTTTCCAGACATTTATCTGCCTTATTTCCAAAAAGATGTGACACATCAAAGGGCATGTTGAGTAGTCTGGATTGAACGTCTGGCGCAAAACCAGATTCCGTAACCATGCAAACCTGCTCGTCACCGTACTAGCCGTCATGGCTCTGCTGACAGTCAGCGGAATGAAGTCCTGATTCGAAGGAGTCGCATTGCGTCCTTACCATCCTTAATTATATTAAGGAAGCCATCTCTTTCCTCACCTTCTGGAATATGGTCAGCCACCACAGCTACAACATCCCACAGAGTACGAGTATATTTAGCCAGAGCACAGGTTTTATTTATGGACTTAAGAGTCACTGCTGGCTGAGAAGACCCTCTTCGCAAGAGCGTCAAAACACTCATCATCCTTATCGGGAGGGATAGTAGAATAAGCAGCTTCCCTGTATGTGGACGTAGCAGGTTGGACCACCAAACTCTGCCTTGGGTGCTTTGAAAGAAAGTCTGAATCCACACTAGAGGGCTTTACTTCCTAGTGAGGCGCTTATTGACAGCCGGGTTACTATCTGGGGATTCCCAGTTTGCCATGACCCTACTTTGCAAGGCAGAATGGAAAGGTAAAATTGGACTTCTGTCCAAAATGTCTATGAGGTCGTCCAGATGATAAATTGTAGCAGACCTCCCCATCCGAGGTACTATGTGACCCTGTAATCAGCGGCCTATGAGAGCCCTCAGCAAGCTCAGAAAGGTAGGGTTTTGCTAAATCTACCTCTGCACAGGTATCAAGACCACTTGCATTTTTAGAGGTTTTCCATTCTGGATTCTTCAGAAAGCAGAGCCTCTGGAACATTTGATGTCCCATATTCAAGACCAAAAGGTGGTGTATCCTGGTTAAAAGTCTCTTAGGTCTTTTAGGTAAGGGTTTGTAACTCTTAAAATCCTAAACCTTTGACAAACTCGATAGTCGAAGAGGAAAGGGGTCTAGGCCTCTCATCGAATCATGGCTTTGACTGCACATGGGAGGTGTGGGGGAGGAGCCGCAGTGTTTCACGGTTGGTCAGGGTTTGAGAACGTGCAAGCTAAAACTTTTTTAGACACCTTTTCAGCATTGGGAGGCGTGACTGGGTCGGGGTCGCTTTTTCGATTCCCTCTAAGGGTCCGGAGCCACCTTCTCAAATATCTTTAGCATCTGAAGATGAAACGTCTCCGACTCAGCCTTAGAGGATGACCTACCTGGACACGATACATTGGACTCGGGAGAGGAATCGGAGGAAGTTGAGCTGGACCTGTGGCACTGCTTCTTGGATCTTTCACAAGACATCAAAGAAGATGAGTGATGGAAGGAGAATCTTCCTTCGAATTCCTTTCGTCAGAAGATCTTCTTTTCAACTGAGCCATCGATAGATGGGCCTACCCTCAGCAAGTTTCCACTTCTTCTCCTTCAGTGCCTTTCCTGTCATCGACTGACGGAAACAGCAATCTGCAGTTGTGGGTCTGTAATGGACATATTAGCCCTACATTCTTTTAATTCTGTTTTAGGAGTTGACATCCTATTGAGAAACAGTTGCAGAACACCACAAATCACACTGTATCCAAAGCAAACTGTGCAACGGAAAAACAGAACAGGCGTGATGTGTGCTATATGTACTATCGGTGGCGGCATGCTCGAGAGTGGACAGAGGCCATCGAGGGACATCAAGTCAACAACACACAGAGCCCTCTACTAAGACATTTTTTTGGAGGCAGCCGCGCTGGAAGGAGATTACCAAAGATGAAGAATTCGTGGGAGGACATAATCCATCCGAACTGTGTGATTTAATACAAGTAGTTACCAAGAATGACTTAAATCTACTTTATTCAATTGTAATGTGTGAAGAACCAGCTCACAGGAGAACAGTGTCATTCTTCTGGCTTTTGCGGTCATTGTAGTGGTAGGGTTAGAATAGGTTAGTTTTGCACAGTGGACTGAACCCAGTTTTGCTAGGTAGGGAAACCCTTAAAGTAGGGAAAGATTGGTATTTGTTTCTTTCAGTTAATAAAAAGACCAATGAGATTAAGTCCGAGTCGGTGCCCTTCTAACCCGCCACAGGTCCCAAAGTTGCCAGAAAACAAAGCTTTCAGTGGGTAGGTGTGTTGCATTTGTGGTCGCAGAGGGCTTTAAATAAGTATGAAATACAAAGTTTGGTTTAAAGGTTTTTATTGAATGATATTAAAAGTCTATGTGACTTTCCAATTTTGGTTAGGCCATTCAAGTGGGTTTCCCCATCTGGTTCCCTCCACCAAGGCTTCCCCAACACGTAGCGTGAGGTTTAGACTAAAGACTGGTAACCCCTACTATCCGGTTGCTAGCCTAAGCTACAGGTGAGGGTTGTAAGGTCGAAGTTCTCTCTACCTTACTCCCTCCGGTACTTACTAAGGGATGCTATCCACTTTCAGGACATTATCTGTAGGGTTTTCAAGGGAGCCTGCATTGGATGTTCACCCTCACTCTCTCACTAATCCTAGTTCTACCCTCCCGCTCTTCTTTGCACCCTCCTTTTCTGCCCCACGAGTCTCCCTACCGCTGCATTTTCCAGATCCCTTCCCACCATGCACTACCTCAGACCGGTCACCCTTTCTACTTCTGCTTTCCCCTTTCTCCTAGTCTGTCCCTCTGATCTTTTCACGGGCCCCTTCTGCTTTCTCTTTCCCTACTTCCCTACTTCTGCCGTGCACTAACTATTCCCTCCCATCTCCAACCGGCCCAACCATCTCCAACCAGCCCAACCATCTACTCTCCCGCCTCGTCCCGCACTACTTTCTCAAACCTTCCCCTCTCATTCCAACTACTCACACTTACTGCATTCCTTTCTCACAACCCTTCGCCAAACACATACTACCTCAACCCTTACACCCACACGCACTCTTACAGTTCTACACAGCCACTATACTTGAAGCGGTCTTGGTCAACAACTTACCTGAACTACCCCCCCCCCCCCCAACACTGCCACAAACACCTCAGCACCCTGTTTCCACCTACCGGCTGCCTCCTGGTCCTCTTAGCCCTCCTCCACACCTCTTGAACTCACCCAAACACTTTCCACGCAGTTATGCATCTCCAGATCTTCTATACTTGTTCTTCCCGTTTCCTTCATCCCCTCCCCCCATCCATTGGTCCTGTAACTCAACCGACTATGGGCCAATCCAATCCTGCCCTTGTTCCCAAGATCAGGTTAACACAGGTTAAGAATTGGAAATACCCTTGCAGCACCGACCCCTCTTGTACAGGTCTTCGTGCAGCTCATGTGGTGCGCTCCGTTTGGCGTTTGTTCCACGTCTGCTGTTCATTCTAAGTGGCATTTCTCCCCTGGCATCCAGAGGCTATTTGTCAATGGAATTGTACAGGCTTGATGGCTGCCAGCAACCAAGACTAGCTGTTCAGTCTGCTTCCTCGCTGCCATCTGGCATTCTGGTGCGCGTGGTCTCTAAATACGTAAAAGGGAATTCTGGCCAGAAACGGGTTGGCAAGGCATTGTGCATTAGACAGTGGCGCCAAAGTTGCCATTCAAGGCACATTTAGGGGGTGGGAGGTTTCAACTACTGGGTCCCGAACAACTCACTCACTACGTGTCTGGGGTAGGTTCGGGCCCGATGGGCAGCATACCACAGGTCGAGGAGAGCCTACATTTGCCAACATGGTCAAACACCTGACCCGGTCACAGTGAGTAATGACATGCATTACTCACCGGAATAGCATTTCTGATGATTGTATCTGCTAGGATTCACATGCTGTGCAAATGGTCCGACATCCAGTGGTAACCGCAGAGTATTGCATCTCGTCTTTCAGGGACCAAAAGGGGACGTCAGCATAGGCGTGTCTGTAACACTATACCTATCGTGACGTGTAGTGTACCCAAAATCCCTCACGCGCCAAGGTCCCTCCGATTGTATTTTTTCTGCCATGAGGGAGCCCAAGGCTATTGTGAGGGAGTACATAAAGAGAGAAAGTATTAAGATGTCTATGTTCCTTCCACCCGAGCGGGGAGGTAGGGCAGGCGCATGTGAATCCAAGCAGATACTATCATCAGAAATGGTATTACGGTGAGTAATGCATGTCTTCTGATGCTTGTTAATCTCCTTAGAATCACATGCTGTGCATAGACTTGCGAGCAGTACCCGGAGTTGGAGGTGGGTTATGAGAAGGAACAGTAGTGAAAAGATGTCTGAATACTGCTTGTCCCACATGAGAATCAGATCTAGAATGAGTGTCTAGGCAATAGTATTTTGTAAAGGTGTGTACAGAACTCCAGGTTGCCGCTTTGCAAATGGACTGAAGGGGAACATTTGCAATGAATGCTATGAAAGTCCCAGTGCCCAGAGTAGAGCGTGCTCTAGGCTTGAAGGGCAGTTCTCTCTTAGCAAGAGTATAACAGTGTGATGCATTTGACAATCCACCTTGAGATAGCTGGTTTAGAGACAGGATCGCCTTCTCTACCAGCTGCCACTGAAACGAAAAACTGATTCGTCTTCCTCAGTGGTTTCGTTCTTTTCAGGTAAAACATGACTGCCCTGCGCACATCTAGTATGTGTAAGCTTCTTTCGGCAATGCTAGTGGGATTCTGGAAGAAAGTGGGTATTTTGATTGGTTCACATGGAACTTCGAGATGAATTTAGGCGCAAATCTGGGATGAGTATGCAGAACCACCTTATCCCTGTGGACTGTAACAAAAGGGTCTAGAACTGAAAGGACCTGTAGTTCACCAACCCTTCTAATAGAAGTGATAGCCACTAGGAAGGCCGTTTTCCAAGTAAGGTCTTTTAGACTTGCTTTATGCATTGGTTCAAATGGAGACCCCATGAGTCTGGTCAAAACCACATTTAGATCCGATCCGGGAGCTGGGTTAGAAATGGGGGAGGGTGAATTCTCTTAACCCCTTCCATAAGAGCCTTAACAGGTATTTTCCACCACACTTTCTGTTGTGACGTAGTGTAGGCCGATAGAGCAGCTAGATAAACCTTTAGGGAATTGAAAACCAAACCTGAGTCTAACAAATGAGTTAGGTACAACACAATGTGGGTAGGCGAGCAGTCAATGGGATGGACGCCCTTGGTTTTACACCAGATGACAAAGCATTTCCACTTACTGGAATAGCATTAAAGAGTGTTAGGTTTTCTAGCCTCCCTGAGTATGTCTATGCATCTCTGAGGGAGTTGAAGGTGTTCAAACTCTATGACCTCAGGAGCCAGGCCTCTAAGTTCAGAGTTTGCGGGCATGGGTGTAGTGTCTTCCCCTCTGTCCTGAGACATGTTGTACGGGCAGGGTAGTTTCAAAGGTGGGGTAGAGGGGGGACATTTCCATTAGATGAGCGAACCAGGGTTGGCGGGCCCACATGGGGGGCCACCAAAATCATGGTAACTGGTTCCTGGTGCATCTTGTGCACTATCTTGTTGAGTAGGGGAGTCGGGGAGGGGGGAAGCGTAGACAAATTTCCCTGACCAGGTTATCCAGAGTCCGCTCCCCATGGAGCGGTTCTGGGGGTACCTGGAGGCGTAGTCTTGGCATTGAGCATTCTCCCGAGTTGCGAACAGGTCGATCTCTTGGAAGCCCAATTCTGCGAAGACGTTGGAGACGATGTCTTCATGCAGACACCATTCGTATTCTACAGGCAGCGGGAAATCTCTGCTGAGCACGTCCGCTAGAAGATTTAGTTCTCCTGGAACGTGTTGTGGCATGAGAGCCCACATCCAAATGTTCTGGGACAGCTTGGATAGCCCTGGAGAGTGTTTGCCTCCCCCCCCTGTTTGTTTAGATAATACATGGCTGTGGTGCTGTCTGTCAGGACCAGGACTGTCTTCCCCTGTAGCTGTGTCTGAAAGGCCTTCAGTGCTTTGAATACCGCTATTAGCTCTAACAGATTTATATGGTTGGCCGCTACTTGTGGGGACCACACTTCATGCACTGTCTGCTGAAGCAGGTGAGCCCCCCACCCCGTGAGAGATGCGTCTGTCGTGAGAGTGGCTTCTCCTGCAGGAGTGGTGAAGGTCTTCCCCTTCAAGAGGTTTTCCCTCGACCACCACTGCAGAAAGAGAACGAGGGCCGGTGAGACAACTACCAGATCTTCCCATTGTCCGCTGGCCTGACACCACTGGCTGTTGAGCCACTTTTGAATGGGACGCATACACAGGCGCACGTGGGGAACTAAGTAAATGTATGATGCCATCGTACCTAGCAAGCGCATGGCCTTGCGTACCGTCACTTCCCGACTGGCTACATACTGAGGGATCTGAGAAAGCATGTTCTGAACCCTCTCGTTGGAGGGGAAGACGAGGCCGTCCTTGAATCAGAGCCCCTAGAAATTGCTTGGCTTGACTGGGGTCTAGGCTGGATTTCTTCTCGTTGATGGAGAATCCCAGACTGAACAATATTCACTAGGCACGTTTCGCAAGAGTCCCCCATTATGAGCCAGTCGTTGAGGTAAGCGTAAACAGGGACGGATAGTCTGCGCAGGTGTGCTGCTGCTACTGCCAGGACCTTCGTAAACACCCTTGGCACCGAGACAATGCCGAAGGGGAGTACTTTGAATTGACAGTGCCTGTCCTCTAGCATGAACCTTAGATATTTTCTGTGCGCTGGCAACATTGACATATGAAAGTATACATCTTTCTTGTCCAATGTTGCCATGTAATCCCCTTTTTTCAACAGTGGGATTACTTCCTGTAGGGTTACCGTACAAAACGTTTGAGGTTTGACAAATTTCTTCGCTGGGCGCAAGTCTAGTACAGGGCGCATGATGAGGTCCTTTTTGTGGTACAAGGAAGTACACTGAACAAATATCCTTGTTTACCTGAAGAATAGGGTCGGCTTCTACAGCGTCATTATCCAACAGTGCTTCCAGCTCTTGTTTCAGGATTCGCAGATGGTCTGGCGTCTTGTGCGGTCTGAAATGTTGGGGGGGCGGGGTTTGGGGGCAGGGGGTCGGGCAAATTCCACACAGTACCCGTGGCTGACCATTTTTAGAACCCCCTGGTCTGATGTAACTCCCTCCCATACCGAAAGGAAAGATGTTACTCGCCACCCGACCGGAGTGACATGGGAGGGGACCTGAATCCATAGGTCATTTCTGACCAGAGGCTGTGGCTCCCCTGGAGTTGGGGCCTCTGCCTCTATCCTTCCCGCTCCGCTGACCCCTAGGTGGATAGTTGGCGGGGTGCTGGATGCCTGCCCTGAGTTCCAGTTGTTTCTTGTATTGTACATGTTTTGTGAGGAACGGGATTGGCCTCGAAAGGACCGGCGGGAACCGCTTCCCCTCTGTTGGAGGGCTTCTGAGTGATTTGTTGAAGAGACTTAAGAGTCTCATGCTCTTTTTTGAAAGTCTCTAAAGCATCGTCGACTGCTTTACTGAAGAGGTTTGATTCCTCGATAGGTTGGTTTATAAGGGCTGCGTGTCGTTTAAGCAGGGTGCCCTGAGCTATGGACCTTCCTGCCGTCTCTGCAGTATCCAGGGTGTTTTTCAAAACATTTTGGTTGACCTGTCTGCCCTCGGCCACGATAGCGAGTAACTTGGTTCTTGCGGGTTCGGGCACTTCCTGGAGACCTTCGTCCATGAGGTTCCACTGTGCATCTGCATAACTAGGAATCAAAGTAGTGTTGTTTGCTATGCGCGTGGTAAAAGCAGCTGCTGTGGTAATTTGCTTACCCAAGACATACAGTCTTTTCGATTCCTTATCGGGAGGTGCCTCTCCCGTAGCAAGGGGGACTCCTGCCCGTTTCTGGGTGGTGGTGGTGACCACCAGGGAATCGGGGGTGGCGTGGCTTTTAATATATTGAGGGTCGGTAGGCGATGGCCGAAATCATTTCTCAACCCTTGGATTCACTGCCCTGGTCGGAGAGGAATGGCTTGGCTGGAGGGGGGTTTTCTTTAAAAATGTCCTCAATGAAATCCTGTTCCGGAATGGCCTCTTGGGTGGCGATCTGAAAATGACTGGCTGCCTTCCTTAAGATGGCATTGAAAGCCATCTGATCATCTACTGGTGAAGCTTGGCAGGCCGGAGAGGAATCCAAACAAAGGACATCTGTGTCCTGATCGTGAGTAGGGAGTGCCCATGGCTTCGTCTCAACCTGATGAGTGTACTCCCAGTTTTCAGTGGCATTCGCCTGGTCATATGCAGTGTAGTCCTGTAGGAAGGTAGTATCCCCCCTCCGCATCGTAAATAAAGTGTCCATGTGGATTTCATCTTCAGGGTGGAAGGAAGTGAAATGTTCTTGAGAAGGTTCTAAATTTCCAGAAAACCTCAAAGTTGACAAAGAAGTGGAGTCCTCCCGAGGTCTCTTGGGGGTAAGGTGCTCTGAGAGCGAGACAAACCTTTCCAAGCGGTCCATGCACCCTTCAAATTTCTCCCTGGTCCATTTAGACGAACCAGAAGGGTCAGTGGGTGGAAAATCTTCATTTCCCTCACTATGGCGCCGAAATGTGTTACTAATAGTGCTAGACAGAGGCTCATGACTGTCTTCATAGTGTTCCTGAGCATCAGGGTGCTGTGGCGCGTCTTTCAACGTGTCCGCGGCACGCTCTTTGAGCATCGTCGACTCTAGGCATCAGCCGCACTGCCGAAGTAATCCTCATGATGCTTTCGGCGATGTCTGACGTAGCTGGAGTGCCGTACGACTAGGAGGCCTAGCAGTAGATTTTTCTCCTACCGGGACCTTAGTGTGGGTTTTTTGTACACCCGTCGCCAGGGGTTGTACCCTTAGCGTGACTTGCATCAGGCATAGTGGGGTTGGGGACAGGCATGGCAGACCTAGAGGTGTCCGTCGTGAGGTCGATGACATCTGATACGGATGCTTGGTCATCACTCGTGCCCCCGTCACTTTCGGCAGGTGTGGCAGTGGGGGAAGAAGATCCAGCCCGCGACATGCCGTAGGCGGCTCACCGCTTAACGCAGCGCTCCTTGAGCGTTTTAAGTCGAAGGTGTCTACAGGCAGTGCACCACGCTCCATCGTGGTCAAGGGGCAGACAGTTATTGTACATATCGTGCTCGTCCTTCCACAGGTATCTGACCCTGCAAGAAGGGCAAAACCTACATGGTGTCCTTTCCATAGCGAAAGGACATGAAGGTGATGACCAGACTTGAAGGGGAAAGAGGAGAGACATGGCGGAAGATATGACCACCCCGACCCCACTCTCCCTACTGTGTAGCCCGGCCAGAGGGCCCGCCATGTGGATGGCACTGCCGCCGGATCTTATGCGTCGAAGTCCACCACCGTCGAAAGTTCCCGCAGTCTCAGTCGTAGTATCTGGATACTGTCAAAGT
Organism: Ambystoma mexicanum; assembly: GCF_040938575.1. Classification (NCBI taxonomy): domain Eukaryota; kingdom Metazoa; phylum Chordata; class Amphibia; order Caudata; family Ambystomatidae; genus Ambystoma; species Ambystoma mexicanum. Next base: position 19,241,356 of record NC_090922.1, on the reverse strand, counting down.
GACAATAAGGGGAATAACCGACAAAGTCAGTAAACAAGGATTAACAATGTCTCTTATGAAGAGCTCGGCAATAGGGCGACCAGTTATCTGGGCAGAAACAATCTGAGGGACCTCGGCGTGTGAGGGATTTTGGATACACTACATGTCACGATAGTGTTAGACACGCCTATGCCAACGTCCCCTTTCGGTCTCTGAAAGACAAGATCCAATACTCTGCGGTTACTACTGGATGTCGGACCATATGCGCAGCATGTGATTCTAAGCATATTAACAAGCATCAGAAATATATATTACACACAGGAATTACAAAAACACATTACTTAGCTGTAATAGTCTTTCTGAAGCTTGTATCCATGCAGGCTGCCATCTAGATGGTGTTGGGAAGGAACCAGGGTCCTCCCGAACCCCCAACCGCTTTAGAGTTAGGCAATACCTCTTTAAGGCACTATAATGGACTAGGGGGGGCACTGGGAAAGCTCTCTCATGCAAACAATCACATACACAGACATAGGCAAGCACTGAAAAAGGTAGTTATTGTCTACATATAAGGCACAATTAACTATTAGTTGGATAGATTTGTAATGTCAGATCCCAGGCATTTTAAAAGCTTAACTGGTACTGTAGATGAATCAAACTCCCCCTCCTTCCCAGAAGAAATGTGGCCTGTGGGATTAAAAATAGACCGCAGGCTTAGTGTGCGGTGTCAGTCACCATGGCCAGCACGAACTGACTCACCAGGTGTCCACTGTCCATCAAGAGTCAATGCGTGTTAAAAACAGAATGGGCTACATTACAATTGTAAAGTTTGGAGGAGACTACAGGACCCAGATAAACGTGAGGACGACGTGTGGAATATGGAGAGAATGACTGAAAAATGTTTGTACACAAAAAACAATGTTTAGTTTTTCCTTGGGCTAGGCCTCATTGTTTGTAAAAGTCTGCAGAGCTGCAGTGTGTTTTTGCTTAGTTTACAAAGTGGAGGAAAGCATGAGCTACATTTGTGTTTTTGCATAGCTAGCAAAATGTAGACCAGCATGATCTGACCAAACCGCTGACAACGAAGGAAGGAAGGCTATGGAGCATCCCTATTATGTAAAAAGGACCGATTGGGATGAAGCCATGATCCAGCTCCAGTGACATTACCATGGCAAGACAGGCCTATAAAAAAAACCTGCTTGAGACCACTCTGGCAGGGAAGGAACAGGGAGGGGCACAGGAGAAGACGGTTCAGGCAGCAGAGTCCTTTGCTACCATCCTTATTTGTAAAGATTAAACTTGTTATCCTTACAAGATCGCCTTTTGACCTCATTTCCCTAGAGGGGTGTATTGATTCTGGTGTGAGCGTAATTAGGCACACCCTTACAATGGTGGTACCGATTCTTGAACTGCGTTTACTAAAAAGTAAAAGATGGGTTTCAGCAGGGTCATTCCTATCACAACATCCCTTACCCTACATGCACAGGTACCCATAATGCTCTCAAATGGACGCCCAGACTTTCACTGCCAGAACGTAATTATGAGGAAAGGTGTGCTTGGATATACCTTGCAAAGAATGTCTTTACTGTAAAGTACTTCAAACATACAATAGTATATATTTTATTTTGTAACATTTACAGCACATGAGAGATGTAATAGCAGCCAACATGCGATACACCCTTTGCCCTAACACAAGACCATTTTCAGTGAGTGAGCTGCTATATTTTTTTACCTCACTGATGTACCTAAAGACAAAGCAATACTGCTTCTCAACACTCATTGTGGTGCTGGACTGAATCCGCATTCCGCATGCATAGGGTTTTGGCCAAGGGGCATATGGAACTGTGTTATCGCTCAAATACACTAGAGCTGCAAAATAAAAGTGTGGTAGGGCCAAGGCTGGTGTTCTCCATTTTAATGCTATTTTTATTTAATTCACATGTTTGACATTGTCTGACATTAAACAACACTTTTTAATATATTGCCACTTTTTTCCCACCTTTTTCATACTACTGAGAATTTAATGTTCAATTTTATTGATTATATGGACTTATATGTGGCAGGGTCCAACATAGAGCTGTGACCTTGTTTTTTAAATAAAGCATTAAGTCATTACATTACTGCAGGATTAAAATAAATAGAGTTCATTAAAACGTGCACTGCACTTCTGACCATAAAAGTGTTCGAGCTGTGACAGGCTATGCTGCTCAAAATGTACATAGAGTTGCATGACTTACTTTACCTCAATTTTTCTGTAATCTAAATCAATTGCTTGAAAATGTGAAAACAGAGGAACCAATTATATTTTTTGTAGAAGCTAATACCAAAAGGCATTTTCTATACTTCAGTCATCTTTGCAAGATAGAAACTGCTGTGAGGACAGATTGCAGTTGTGTGATCATGGCATGATATTTCATGGCTCTTCGGCCATGAAATATATATCGCCAATTATCTGGATTGATTGTGCTAGACTCAAAACCCATGCACTAATATTCCTTGTGTACCAATTCCATGACTGAACTTTAACATTGCCCCTACAGATACGCACTACTGTATCAGTCGAGGAGAGGACTATCCTGCTTTTCTTACTCACCTGGACTCGAAAGTTTTGAACAGAATTACACACTGAGGGCCTACTAGCACTTATTTCATTCGCAATCCTACCTATCTGGGAATGGATTTATCAAAACTACCAACCAAGGGCCTATCTAGAACCTAGATTGCTACAATATGATTTGGGCCGTTATCATCCATTAGACATCACCAATGAACAATGGCAGACACAATAAGAAACACAGGGAGGACCTCAGCCTAATAGCCCTGAACCCAAAGAGATGCAATCCTCCGACAGGCACTGGAAGCACATCACGAACAGTGTCACCCTCAGATCCACAAGGACACACTAATATGCTAACAATCTCCTCTGCATCAACAAACAATAGACTATAGCTATACCCCTTGATTGATTAATTAGGCCTCGCTGCACACATACTAATACACCTCCATGATCAACCCAACAGTCTTTAGAACTCAGCTATACCCCACAAAAAAAATTAAAAAAAATAAAATCGGTCTAGCTGCACACACAATCACAAACTTCATTGCCACCAGAATGCAGCTACCCACGTCCAATTGGCCCTGCTGCACAAATTCTACTTATCACACACAACCACATCACCATACCTAGCACTAGGATGCAGCTACACGCCATTTAATCAGCCCTGGCTGCACACATACCAAGTGCACCGAAGCACAATTTACTACAATACTCTCTCCACTGACCTGAACTACGGTCCCCAAGGGCAAACAACCCACGCCGCTTTGGAATCATACCAGTGGTAAAAGGGGCTATAAAAATGCTCAATGACATAACATCATGTAATCAATATCAGCAGAGGTGCAATCAACCTTGCTTGCTGGGTTTAAGTGGACAGCAGGACCAGTTATTGTAAAGTATTTCTGTGGTTAGCAGGACGGTGCAAACTTTGGAAAATACAAGATCGAGCCCCACTTAACTGCCTTCCCTTATACCCATCCAACCTGCTTCCCCACTCACTCACGCCCGGCAAACTCTCGTTCACACCCATGCAACCGCACCCAAGACAGTGCATTTTCTTCTATTATAACCATGTATCAATTATGCTTTAAAGGCTCTGCTCCATGATTCACAGGTCAAAAAGGAAAAGTGGGTGGCCCACATGAAGGTCTGGATGGATGGGATGGAAGGTCGAAGATGTCATGGTCCCACAGAAGGATCCATCACGGTGCGGCCAACAGGTGGCAGTGCAGGGGTTAAGTGCAGAAAACACGTGTTAGATAAGGGCAATTAGGGGGGCTGTAGGGTTGTAGATATAGCCCCAAGTGCAGGGTTGCCAGGAGGCAGTGCAAGTGTGCCACTGGGAGGGCAGGGACCGGGCCCGTGGTTGCGAGGGTAGACTGGTAACCAGTGCAGTATCAGACAGGAGATCAACCGGGAAGTCGAATATAGAAGGCAGAAGCAAAGAGGAAAGTCTTGAGCCGCTTCCATAACCGGAGATGGTTCTGCTCAAGTTTCAGAGAGGCAGGGAGGCTGTTCCAAAGGGAGGCACCGGCCAAAGAGGGGGGATCTGCCCCCAACTCGTTGCTTAGAAAAGCAAATGACTTTCAGGGAGGTGGAAGAGCAAAGAGCGAGAGAAGGAAGATACTTCTGAAGGGAAAGCTGAAGGTATTTTGTTCCCAGGCCCCAGAAGGCCTTGTGGACAATGGAAAGGGTCTTGAATTTGATCCTTGAAGCCACTGGAGAGATTTACGTGCTGGAGAGATACGATCCCAGGCTTGAGGCAAAAGACAAGTCTCGCAGTCCTGTGCTGGATTAGTTTCAGAGGACGGAGAGTAGAAGCGGGTAGATTTAAAAAGAGGCTGTTACAGTAGTCAAGCCTAGAGAGAACCAGAGCTCTGGAGGCAGTGAACTTCTGCGGGGGAAGGAGAGGAAAGTAAGAATACCTCCGAGGAGGTGCAGTTGGTAGTTTGACTTCTTAGAGACGTTGGAAATGTGAGGAGAGAAGGAGTGTGTGGAGTCGAAGCCAACCCCAAGGTTCTTAGCATCACAGGCGGGAGCAGGAAGATGGGAAAAGGGAGGCCCGGGCCAGAGAGTGAAGGGAAAGGGGTGCGGGTTTGCCTATGAGGAGGATCTCCGTCTCACTGGTATTCAGGCAGAGGTCATTGGCAGCGCACCACTCCTGGATTGCAGACATTCAGGGATGAGAGAAGGAGAAGAGGCAGCATAGGGGAGCCTGAAGGCGAGCTGGGGGGTCATCCACATAGCACTGGAAGTTGGAGCAGAGAGCAGCAAAGCGATGGGCGAGAAGTGCCAGGTAATGGTTGAAGAACCATGGTTAGCCCCCAGGGAACATCAAAGGTGGAAAGAGAGATAGAGGAGAGGAAGGACCCACGTTGGAAGTGGGAGGGTCAGTCAGAGAGGAAAGATGTCAGCCAGGCCAGAGCCTGATCAGTGATAACCAGATTATCTCCGCCCACAACCTAAAAAAACTCCAAATCACGCAAAACAATGCGCTCCGGGCAGCACTGTCCATTCCAAAAAGAGAACACATCTCGCAAGCAAGGAAAGATGCTCACTGGCTACCCGTGAAGGAACGCATACTCTTCAAAGCCATGACCATCACACATAGATGCCTATCCCTGGATGCCCCACCCTATCTCGCAGAAAGAATCACACCGAAAGCCTCCATCAGACCCACCAGAGCTCACCGCACCAACATGATTGATGTCCCCACGTTTCAAAGATCCAGGGCGGGAGGAACCAGCTTCCAACACCTCGCACCTAAAAACTGGAACTCCTTACCTACCTCACTAAGGAACGAAAAATCATACCATACCTTCCGTAAAAACCTCAAAACCCTCCTATTCCGCTAAAGTCTACCACATGCACTCTCATGCTTGCATTGTAACCACAGCATAGCATAACCTTTAAGCTCAATGTTTATTACCAATGTGAAATGTACTCTGTAACTCGGTTTACATCTGTAAACACATTCCTATGCTTGTGTTCATGACTAAGTCTGCTGTAACAGCGCCACGATGCCCCAGGGCAGTTCTGTGCGCTTTATAAATGCAAATAAATAAATAAATAAATAAATCACAGAGCCAGTTGAGCAGGATGGAATGGTTGACGATGTCAAAAGGCAGAATAGAGATCCAGTAGGATGAGGACAGAGGGGAGAAGTCAGACTGATGGTCATGGAGACAAGCAACAGATTCATTGTGGAGATTAAGCTGGGAGATGGCCAGCTTTTCCGGGAGTTTTCCCGGGAGAGAAGTGATAGAGATCGGGCGATAATTAGCCAGAAGGGAGGGGTCGGATGAGGGTTTTTTGAGAAGAGAGTGCACAAGAGTGCTTAAGAGGGAGGGGAAGGTTCCAGAGGCGAAAGAGTGGTTGAAGAAGTCAGCCGAGGCTGGAGCGAGGGTGTCAATGTGGGTCCTTGATGGTTTTGGAAGAGCAGGGAAGAACCTGCTTAGATGAGGTTTTCCATAAATCGGACTTGTCTAGAAACCTCAACAGGGGAGAAGAGAAGAGAAGAGAGGAAAGACAGAGAAAGGAGGGGGGGTTGGCCGCAACGGGGCCAGAGGTAGAGGAGAGAGTAGAGGGAAAAGCAAGGGAAGCCAAGAGGGTGGACAGGATGTCCTGAGTTTTAGAGATGAAGTGAGAAGCCAGGGCTGTACACAGGGCCTAGGAAGGGACATGGGAGGTAGAGACTGCAGCAGGATTGGCCAGTTCCTTGCAGATTTTAAAGAGTTTGGCCAAGTTGTTAGATGCTGCAGAAACGCAGGCTTGGATGTGAGCTTTCTTCTTAGTGAGGACAGAGTCGGTATGCCTTTGGAGCAGGCGGCAGGTCAGTTTGTCAGAGGACGTACAAGATGCCAACCATTTCCTCTCAGCCACCCTACACTTGCGTTTAAGGGTGACAAGGTCTGAGTCGTACCAGGAGTTGCACTTGATTTTAAGCTTCATGCGGATCTTCATGACAGGGGCAAATACATCAAGAGTATCACAGATAGCATAGTGGAGCATGGAGAGGACTGTGTCAGGGTGAGAGTCAGCCAGAGGTGCAGGAAGGGGAGAGAAAGATACAGCGAAAGCCTCAACTGACACACGCTTTATAGGTGGAATGACCGAGAAGGTGGGTGGCAGTTTGGGGCCCAAGATTGGTCTGGGGTAGTGAGAGAGATGAGAAGAGAGAGTGGTCACTCCAGGAGAGGGGAGTGGTGAGAGGGTTAGAGAGGGGGAGGTCTAAGGAGATCAGAACATCAAGAGTGTGCCCTGCAGAGTGAGTCAGGCTAGAGGGAAGAAGAGACAGATAAAAAGAGTCGCAAAGATCCCGAAAGTCCCGTGGCGGTACAGGAAGCATCCGGATGGATGTTGAAGTCTCCAAGGAGAAGGAGTTGAGTGGTCTAGGCCTCGAGGGAGGAAGAGAGGTCCGCCCACTTGGAGAGGAAGGAGGCGATCTAACCTGGTGGCCGGTAGATAGTAGCCGCTGTGAGAGAGTGGCCAGGAGAGAGAGAAAGCCTACAGACCAGGCATTCAAAGGAGGAGTAGGACTGCATAGGAATGATAGAGGCAGGGATCTACTCCGAGAAGATCAAGACTACAACCACACTGTAGCGATTGGATCTGGGCGTGGAGAAGATCTTGTAGCCATCAGGAAGGAGAGTGTCAAAGCTTGTGACAGAGCTAGCCGTGAACCATGTCTCAGTGAGACCAAGGAAATCGAGGTCAAGTTCTTCCAGGAGTCGGCAGATGTCAGAGGAGTGTTTGACAGCGGAGCGAGAATTAAGAGTGGCGAGGTGGAGAAGGCTGCCCTCCCTGAAAGACTTCTGGAGAGGGGTACAAATCAGAGGTACACCCTGCAGAGGCGAAGAAGGAGCCCGAGGGAGGCCATAGGAGGTAGGAGGAGAGGGCACCAGAGAGGTGGCAGAGGGTGAGGCAAGGAAGCCCAAGAAGGGAGAGAGGGTACAGCAGGAGCGGAAAGAAAATTGATAAGTCGTGGGAAACATCTGTCAAAGAGGAGGAGGTTGGCCTGAGAGCCTTGGACCAAGACTGTTCGATTAAGGTAAACATTAATGACGACCTTAGAGGAGTGGAAGGAAGCCAGGAGGGCCTCCAATGGGTGCCACTATTAATGGGAGAGGAAGAGAAAGGAGAGAGCACAGAGACCATATGAAGAGTCCATAGGTCTGGCGAAGTACCGACAAAGAGGATGTCGGTGAGGGTCTCTCTGGAGGAAGCGCTAGTTTAAGTGTCAGCGATAGGGAGGCCAGGGTTGGAGACTCGGATATCCTTTTTGAACTTCTTCCTGCCAGACTTAGTGAGAAGGGTAGGGTAATTGATGGTTAAACAGTTGGAGAAGATCAGAGAAACAGAGCGAAGAACAAGTTACTCTCTTAACAGGTAACGTTCTTTCGATGGGATGGTCCGACGACGTATTCCATATCGACGTCATAGATATGGAATACGTCGGAGGACCCAATCCCCACGAACCATGGGTGATGTGGAGGGGGGAGGAAGAGGAGACAGAGAGGGGGTGGGTGGGGTATAAGAGAAGAGCGGAAGGGGGGAGGAAACACTAGGTGAGAACGCGAGGGGGGGGTGCAAGCAGAAGAGACAGAACAAGACAGAAACAACAGGACAGAATGAAACAATGCAGCCACTGGGCACAGCCAAGTTTGAAATTTAGCAGAACAAAAAGAAACACAATGCAGCCAAAGGGCACCGCTAGAGGAAATAAGAGTGAGCCCAGGTGAGACAGAGTGAGTGACAGACATTCAGAGGGGTCGGAGGCATTTTTTTTTAAATTAGAGGCGACTAACCCATAGGAAAGTGTCAAAAATTGTTTCAGTTGCTCAGGAGAATGCAGGATCGCAAGGCCACGATGGATTCATGTGGGGTGGCGGGTAAACACCCAGACCCGTCCAGGTGGCAGACAGGGCCTTGGTTACAGGCCTTAGGTGGAATGGGCCGGCTCCCGCCTCCCGGTTGCTGCTATTGGTTAAAGAAGACCAAGACAACCAATGGAAGGGGGAGCAGGAACAGGCGGCAAGGAGGCTTAGTGAGGGCAACATGGTGCGGCCGACTTGGAGGGCCACAAAGGTTAAGGCAGATAAGCAAAGTATGCAGAATGCAAGAAAAATCCGGAGCATAATAGGTGCTTGCAAGATGTGACTTGCTCAGAAAGTTGCAGTCTTCAAGTGGCAATATTCATTTCAAATTATCATCGGTTTCGCTACAGTAATAGCGCTGAGGTGCGCATCGCCAGAAATCAAAGAAAGCTTAACCCAGTCAGCCAAGACTCATGAGGCACTACTGGGCAGCCAGGATCAGGGCTGCAGGAGCGCTGGCCAGCAGGACTTCATTCCAAAGGGAGTGAGTGAGAAACTCCCAAGGGCCTTGTTGCAGGCCTTAGGTGGAACGGACCGGCTCCCAATTACACCCCCTCAGGCAGTTGGGTGGGCGATTTTTTTAAAGGCAGTGGAGGTAGTAGAAAGAGCAGCAGGTATAGCAGTGTTGACCGGAGGGATCCAGGTTTCTATAAGACACAGAAAATGAAGATTGTAGTAAGACCCATTCTGCCCTGGATATGCTCTACCACCTCAAAAGGGAGTACGCATTCCTGAGGGCCAAGTTAATATGGGTGGGATTGTGTTGACTGCGAGGGTAAATGAGATAAATGAGATTAGATAGATTCCAACAAGATGGATGCAAGGGAGGGTGTGACATTAATAATGTGGGGGAATGGCTGAGATCATGGGGGACCGAGAAAACAAAGTGAGTGGAGAAACGAGGGAGCAAGGAACACTGGGACAGAGTGCGTGTACAAGCACTGGGTGCAAGTACAGTATTAGCCACTGAACAAAAATGAGCAATAAGATGGAATAATCACAGGGGGGCGCGGGGTGCCGGGTAAAAGGAGTGAGCTGCATAGTAGCTGTTATGAGGAAGTATGGCAGGAAGAAAAGACGCACAGCTGCTAAGGTGGACAGCTACAGACAGAAATTGCAGTAACTTGTCCAGACCATGCCCAGGCTTTGCGCCAGTAGGAAATTTTTATGGCTTCTGAGGTCGGGGGAGGGGCCTAGATGAGAGAGGCACAGCTCCCAGCACCAACACAGCAGGGGCAGGGACGAGCAAAGCAAAAGCTCGAAGGCTCTCGAGCTGGACCGAATAGGCATCGAGATGGCAAGTCCTGCTTCACGCTGCACTGCAGACAGCAGTGCAGCGACTTGTCCAGACATAATGGATACAGCCTTCTTTAGAGTGATCATAATTATGTAGGGGATACTGCCATATGCAAGGAAGCATTACCAGAAGGATACCCACATATTGCACATTGTGCAGGACAATGAACCCAAGAACTTCTTAGCATTTGTCTTTATAGCTGGACAGGGACCAATTTGGGTTTGAACAACCCCCTAAATCTCCTGATCAAAATCCTATCTGGCCTAATCGTTGCATCAAGCATGTGCACAAACCCACCAACAAGAGATCACCTAGAGAGCGTTTCATTGTTTTCATAGTGCATCATCAACAGAGATAATATGTATGAGGACCAACAACCGCATTTTCAACCACATTAAAAAAGGTGCTCCTCATGGTGAAGGGCTGTCACTCAACTTGCATACTGTGCAGGTCACCTTCGACATACAGTACATAAAGAAATACTGCAAATGCAGGAACACAAGTGATGCACAGTATAGTAAAATGTTTAGTAAGTGAAAAGAATGCCTAGTATAACTGAAGAAGGGGAGGAAGGTTGACTGCCACCACTAGTATTCGGGCCAATAAGAAGGGGGGGCTTAACAGGGGAGGAGAGGATGACAGCCTCCACTGGGGTGAGGTAAATGTGATATAATGGAGGGCAAGGTTGATGGCCGCTACTGATGTCAGCAGTCAAGAGACATACAGTAGTTTGGGGGATGGCTGAAGGCTGCCACTGTTGTGAGGCAGGGGTGAGGTAGGTAGAGCACAGGGAAACAAAATGTTCCGCATTGACCCCAACACCAATAGCCATCAAAGGTGGGTGTGGCATATGGGGGAGGACAGGGGGGGTTGAGAGTTGCCACTGGTGGGAGGAACTAAGGGGGAGGATGGTAGCATTGGTGGGGCTGGTGGTCCTTAAAAGAACAAGAATGGCCACCTTATTCAATCCAGACTTCACTCTTTCAACAGTACGTACGTCATATCACCCAGACCGTCCTTTCAGGTATGATTGAACTCTTGTCCATCCTCTGTTGAAATGGTTTTCGGTGCATAATCACGCAACTGTGAACCAACACTTCTTTCTCTGTGGCAATCGGGGAAGGTGGGAAAGCAGGTCATCGCACTGGAAGGGGGTTGAAGTAAGTGATGCCAGCAAAGCCACTGTGATCAGCGTTTGAATGGGTTAGGAGAAGGGAGTGCAAGAGTGGGGTCATGCAAGGATAATGCAGGGGTGCAAGGATGGGCGCGGGAACAAAAACTGCGTTCAGGGTGGAACACCAACAACGCACTCCGGATGATCCTCTACAATTTCTATTTCAAAAGTAGGCACAAGAACAGGAACCCTCCCTCCCACTGCCCCCCCCCCCCCTAAGAAAACACTGATGTAGTCCACCAGCATGTCCAAATGTTCATGCGTGGACATGGAGAAGATTTCTATAAAGCCACCTGCAAATGTCCAACTTGGAGAACATTCGCTGCATGTCGGGAGAGTGGGAGACACATTTTTGGCTTCGGTGAACTTCGTTGATTGGGAAGGTGGCCCTTGCACGCTATGGTGCTGGCCAGGGCCTCCTTCTCAAAATGCAGAGCTTCAGGGAGACATCTGTTAAGAAGACATTTATTACAATATCGAACCAGAAAATTTTAGCACATTGCAAGAAAAAAGCGTGCAAGCGACAGGGAAAAGTGGGGAAATTGACACTAGAAAGATATTCAGTTAGAGGGAGAGAACACACGATTGGCATAGTCAGTGAGCAGTGTACACATACAGTAACATTACAAAATGAACGCTGGTTGTATGCTCTTAGTAACAGACGTTAGAGGGAGACATACAATACTGTATAGAGATTCGATGTATGAATTTCAGTAACATAATAAATAGGAACAGCAGAATTAACTGTACAATTTACAATATCTCCTAGCTGGAGGGTACACTTCTAGCTTTCCTTAAACAGGCAAGCAACCAGAGTTTGTCAAGAAAAATATGACAATATATGTCAGAATATTTTGCCATATCACATTGCAAAAACATTGCATGAAGATAAAGGGAGACATACACAGAGTAGAGAGAGGGACTGTGCGATTGATTCTCAGCAGTTTGTGGTACACGGTGTACAGTAAAAGTAACAAACAATAATGGATATAAATGGGAAAACCTTGCATTACTCCAAGTGACAGAAGGCATAAACGGCTGTACAGGGAGATCTGCACGGAACTCTATTGCTACAAGATGTCAAGGGGAGCCAGGGGAAGGCAGCCTGAGTAAGGTAAAGGAGGGGTGGTGGGAGGGGGTTCATCGAGAAGTGTACTGTACTCTGCTGGATGTAGTACTTGTGTACAAGTATGGCATATGCATTCAATAAGTGCTTTAAAACCAATTAACACCACACACATTCAATGGCAATCATTTCTGGTGCTTATTTTCAGCACCGAAAAAATTAAAGGATATAAAAACAGAAAAAAGACGGGATAAAATAAAACATTTAAAAAAAAATATCACAATAAATACTCAAATGCCACAGGTGTCAAATGCACTAACCATTGAACGCATTCAAAATGACAATTGTGGGGCAGATCAAATCCTGGGACCAGCAGAAAAGAGGTAGCCCAACTAATGAGGCATTTGGCAAGTTGATTAGGTTCACTAGGTTCAAACCATGATCCCCAGTTTCACTAGTACACCATGTATGCTTTGAACCCTGCAACTACCGCTGAATGCTTATGTGGTTATAAAAGAAGCCTACATCACACTCCCGCTCTACTTGAAGGGAACCTGTGGCTAAGGCAAGTGCATGAAGGTATTGCCGATTCCTCTCCTGGTAAATAGCAAGGCACCACTAGTGGTGCACTAGTATATAAGTTACATTAGAGCGAAACCAACATCGAGATCTGCAGACGAGGTCCATTTGGCAGATTAAAAATAAGTGATCCAAACAACCCTCTCTCAGGTCCTGTATTCCTATTACCAAACGGAGGGGAGGTAGATGGGCGCATGTAGCTCAAACAGACTTAATCTCCAGAATATTACGGTTAAGAAACATCTGCCTTTTGGAGTGCATGGATTTGTCTTAAAATCACACGATATGCAGCGCACCAGACCTCGCCCTGCTTAAAAACACTGAGACGACTGATCACCACCGCCAAGGCCAACTACTACAAGAATAGCAAATTCGGAAAGCAGAGCCCTCTCCAAAGCCATCATGCATTGCATTAACACTCTGCACGACCCTCCTCTATCAGACTTCCTTGAAAAAGCCATAGCCATCAAACAGGATTGGTGTGATTTGTCAGCACCGACACCAATTCCACAGCAGACAGCACAATACACCTACCATTGTGCAAATCCACGACTGCCTGGACAACTTTCATGGCACTCGCAATGGAAGGCCAAACTGGACTCTAGCATCCATCAAGACCACATCATATGCAGAAGACATCCTCCCTGCCACTGTACTCAAGACCGTTCTGAATTAAGTGCTCTGTCCTTACCTGGCAATCATGAAAAGTTCCCGCACTCAAGGCAGCTTCCCTTCAAACCTAACGACTGGACACATTTTCAAGCTTCTCAAGAACCAACACTGGACTCTGATGACCCTAGCGACTAGGCAAGATACTTGAGAAAGCAGTAGTGCTGGAGCACCACCAATACATTAATGCCAAATAGCTCCTTTAGTCTTACCAACCTTGCTTCAGACCTAGATGCAGGACTGAAATGGCTACCATCATGGTAATAAATGATGCCCTCAACGATGGCCATGCTGGTGTTGCTTGACCTCAGAGCATCTTTCGATACAGTACACCACCAGACCCTCACAGACATTTTACATCACCACTGGGAGATCTACAAAACCCTCCTCAGCTGATTAAAATCTTACCTCACTTACCATTACCAATTCGTCCAAATGTCTTTCAGATCACCAACTGTACCCATCATGAGTGGAGTACCGCAGGTATCCATCCTCTCCCCTTCATCTTAAACCTTTACATGGAACCACTCTGAACTCTGCTGGCTCCACAAAATATCCGCCTTGAAAAAATATTGCAGATGACAAGCAGCTATATCTCAAGATAGCTTCTATCAGAGAGAAAACAGAGGGTCAAGGCCTACCGCACATTGATCCAGTCCTAGATGTCCAGAGCTTAACTGAAGCACTCCAAAGCCGAATTCCTACTGCTGACCAACAGCACCAAATACCCTGACATCCAGAGCTAGCTTTCCGCTATGAACATAAAGGGCGTCGCGCCCCATTTGACCACCTGTATCATGTTCCTTGGGCTCTACATCAACAGACCTCGCCATCAAAGAGCACATAGCAAAGAAGACAAACGGCTTGGTACCAACTGTCCCTTCTGTGGAATCAAGCCCTTTATGCCAGCAGCCAACTTCAAATATGCTGACCAAGTCTAGATCCTTTCCCACTTACATGGTGGCTGTACCCATAGGAAGTACCCATAATAAGGCCTTGCGGCGCCCACCCTAGCTCCCGAGAAATATGGCCTTCATGATGCATCACAACTCAAAAGGAGACTGCAAATTCAACCACAAACAACCCCCCCCCCCCCCACACACACCACCAACCCATATTGTACTGGCTACCACTGGAAGCCTATATCACCTTCAAATCCTGCAGCATCATCTACAAGGCTGTCTTCCTCAAGTCAAGGGACCTTGCTGACCAGCTCTGCATTTCCGGAGGCCTACCATCCACCAGAAGCTAGTACATGTGCACACCTTAACCAGAAGACTGGTCTTCCCTGTCACCTCCTCCCAATCAACACAAGACTCTCCCGCTCGCGTCTAGATTTCAGGATGGAGCCAAAACCCTCCTCTTCAAGGAATGGCTCCTCCCTTATGCCTAGGTCCACTCCCCAACCTGAGACTGGGAGATTATCCCCTTCCATGCCCCATTTTCTTTCCCAGTTGCAAAGCGCTCTATTGCTTCCCGAAGCTAGGTCCACACTCCACTACCCCAATATAAATAATGCTGGGCATAAATCATAAGCAGAGTTGGCCCCTGATTTTGAGGAGGCAGGGAGGAGTTACGTTGGAAATAAAAGGTTTCATCATGCTTGCACGTAGCTCTGGTCTTCCCATCTATGCCACAGGATTAATGAAAAGCATACAGGATGCAACAACTGACATATAAAGGGGAACTTTTAGGATTCTCCACGTTTTACAACAAATGATAAATTAGCAGGCATGCTACTGATCACTTTTGAACCCTTAAGACATTCCCACACCTACTTCTGGGCACAATTATTGGCTGAATGCTAAGTTATGATAGCCAGTAAAGCTCAAAATTGTCCTGCCTCACTTCATACACAGCATGTCATCTCACACTGGCTCTATAACTGCACAGTGCCTCATCTGTGAGACATTTAATCTTCTGCTTGCAGTCATGGTCTTCACTCAGTTTACTGCCATCAGAGCCTGAAAAGAGGGCCTTGCTTCACTGGAGACCATCTTGAAACAGTTACTGTTCTCAGGTCTTCTCAAACTGCAGTTTTTTTCCTTTAGAGCCCGAGGCCAGAAAAAATCATAAGGCGCTGGTAGAGGGTAGTAAGACCTCAGACATATGTGTGGTTCTGTAGCTCGTGGCAATTTAGAGATGGTTTATCTGAAAATTAGGACCGGATAACTTCCGTTCCTGAGTGCGCTCGCTCACAATTCCCCTTCCGGAGTCATCTTACATTTGAATCGATTAGATGCTTTTGCTCCAATACTTCTGTTATTCAATCACAAATTCAAAGTTCTATGTGAGGTTTTTCAAATATATAATATTCTTTATTTTCCTGACTCCTCAGTGCCCCATTATTATTTGCCAATGCAATTCAGACTTCCGTCCATCGTCAGGGCTATAGGCACTGTTATTCATTTATCATAACTGGTTTCACAATTCCACATAATTACAAAATTATATAATTGAATCCCCATTGACCATCAATCATAAATGACAATAAAAAGTAATACATTAATTTTGTCATAACACATACCAAAGTGTAGTTGTGGTCCGAAGGTGAGTTTACACAATTGTCAATAAGAAAAAAGACAAAAAGAAGAAAATTCATTCTATTGCATTGCCATATTATCTGCTGTGTGTTATTGCACCTTATAATAGTAACTCAAATTCTCTACCTGTTGGACTTCAATACCCCAGAGTATTTCAATCTCCTGTGTAAATCAATCATATAGCTTTGTTCTAATACAATCTGTAAATAGCTCAGAGTGACATGTTGATCACATAGATAAAGGAGTCTGATCTCTGCCTACCGGTTAAACACCATTGTGCAGCCTATTCAATCTGTGAAGTCAAAGCGCAGTCTATTATTCACTGTTTATACACTAATCCCGTACTGATCTTAATCGATTCTCCCGTGACCGCTTACCTCACCTCACGTCTTCTCTTCTACCTCACATAGAACTTTGAATTTCTGATTGAATAACAGAAGTATTGGAGCAATAGCATTTAATCGATTAAAATGCAAGATAACTCCGGAAGGGGAATTTTGAGCGAGCGCACTCAGGAACGGAAGTTATCCGGTCCTAATTTTCAGATATTACTACAACCTTGTGCCAAGGCCATAGGGTGTGCACCCATGAAAGACTTTGTGAAGAATTGAAAACATTACTATTATTGAAATGCAATAGCGGTGCCCACCCTAGCCCCTTGTCTTTGTAATTTAGAGATGGTTACCATTTTTGACTATCTTTGTGTGAGGTTCACTGCAGGTTGCACAATTGCACATGGCAAGGTACTAGCCAGCCATAAAAAGTCCCTTGCCATCTAAATTTTATACCTACAGAGAGCACACCATTAGTTACTCGCCAAGTGTCAATTATCATTAGCCGATGGCTAGTGGCAAGTGCACATTTTGCGCAGTTTACTAAATAATTATGGTTGGGCCAATAAAGTGATGCCTTCTTTTCATCTCATGGCCATATAGGTTCTCGGTCTAGAAAAGCACCTTGGACAACCTTAAAAAAATAATTTTGTGAAAAGGAGACTCAGAATTCAAAGATCCATCTTGGTAGTAGAGATAGATTGGGAAATGTCAATGCACTTTTTAGTAGACACCATTTTGCTCAAACATTGGATTAAAATCTTAACCAGATTTGCCACAAGAGAACTACTCCTTGATTTCATACGATTTAGATGTGCACAAAATACTTTGTATTTTTGGGGGGGCGCTGTTGAGCAGCCTAAAAATGCCTCCCTAGCTTCTGTGCTCCATGGCCACCCAGCGTCAAATCAGCCATCATCACCGGCTCTCGTTCTTATCCTGCACTTAAACCCATCATCTTGAGTGGCGGAATCGCCAGGCTACATGTACGCCCATTCCTGAAGACATTTGATGCCCTACAGCCACGCTACTACCAATCCTCCTGCTCCTCCATGCAGGCCCTGGTGCATACCCAGTCTGGGCCGGCCTCAAGCAGCCTGCTGAGCCTGCATACCTGCTGGAGCTGCGGCTGAGACGCGGGGATGAGCCGCCCGCGAGACTCCCTTGCTCTGCCTCTCCCCTCCTCTGCCTGCCGGGTGCTGTATGGCCGGGCCGGGTGCTGTATGCCCGGGCCGCCTGCGCTGTAGTGAGCGCTCTGCCCGCCCCTGCTGCTGGTGTGGAGGCGGGGGGCCTGGGCCGCCTGCCGTTTTGTGGCCTCCTTCCTTGCCCTGCGCCCCCCCTCCGGCGGGGCTCCTGCCCTCGGGGCGCCCGGCCGCTGGTGCCGGGGTCAGTGCGGGCGGGCCGCCTATGACCCATTCTGCCCAAGTGCCTGGAGGATTCGGGACCAGCAGCTGGCCCTGCGGATCCTGTCAAGCTTCGGCAGTCTCTCCTTGGCTCCTCCCCGCGCCATATCGAGATCCACGACACCATCAAGGCAGGTGAGGACGTGAGGACCTGAGGAGCTGCCCCCTGCCCCCCCCCCCCCTTAGGGACCACTACACACAAGACTACAGGTGGCAATACATGTTTTACCTTTGGTACAAGCCTGTACTACCATGTTAAAGTGGTAGCAGCCAGGCTCATCTCAAGAGCATATGAGCAGTAGCGGAGATTACACAAAGGGACCACAATTACTGTGACTCAAGCAAACACTGAGGTTTCAGGTAGAAAATTATAAGTACATTTATTTTTAAACCATTTGTTATAAACAACACTTCTATTAATTTGAACCCACACGTAAAATATACTACAACCAACCAATTCTCTTTGGTACACTCTAACTCAAGGTAAGTGCCCTGTGTTTTAACGTAACGGTGTTATGAAACAAAAGACGTTACCGGGAATACAGTTGCGATCACTTTTTGACAGTTCGGTCTTACTAATGAAACGCATATCCGCGGCAAGAATAGTTAACGGGGCAAAAACACACTTAGCACCTGGGTTAACCAGCGAGAGTTGGGGGCAAAAATCACAGGCAATACTTTTGTCAAGGCAGACAGAATCAGAGAACACCAAGATAGGCCGGAGCCAGTGTCAAGTGGAACCAAGCTCCTGTTGTCGAGGATCACACAGTCGGATAGTTCGAGATTCATTGTTGCCAGGAGTACTTAGATATTGTCAACAGAGGATGCAAAAGTTCTGAGAAGGAGGAAAGACAAGGGCAAGCCTTGGAGATGAAGAAAAGGGATTCACCCTAATTCCTCAAGCAGAACAGAGTACCTTATTCAATGGAGAAGCGGGTGCCCTGGCAGTTGTTCCTGTTGGTTTCCTGCAGACCCACGGTTCCTGGAGCTACGATGCGAAGGAGGACGTCTGGAGGGGTTTGCACCACACAGGGATGAAGCCGGCAGCAGCGACGATGAATAAAAGGTGCCCTCCTTAAAAATAGGAGAGGCTCTTCAGATGGCTATCCGGACCACCACAGCAGTGTGCAGCGATTTCGACCAAGAAGAGGATCCTCTGGCTGTGGAAGATGAGCTGGTTATCCCCACCAAGCTCAAGGGAAGAAGACTGCAGACTGGATCTTCTCTGGTCGTCGAAGGGTAGATAGCTCAGGACTGCAGCAGGGCTTCACCGGGACGGGGTAGTTGCAGCAGTCGACTTCTTCTCCGCTTCTCTTCGGTTCCTTGTAGTTCCAGTGGCGACTCTCTGACTTCTAGCTCAAGAGACCTGCCTTTTATGCGAAAATCCCCCATTCACACAACCTGGCTGTCAATCCCGCAGCAGGGGGGATAACCACCTCAGCCAATCATGGCAAAGTGTGACTTGAGTTTCCTAGAATACCCTGTGCAGGGGGCGACTACACCCCTCCCTCACATTCAGCCCACCTAGACACCCAGGCGCCTGGAGGTGGGCTTCTGAGCAGAAGCCTGCCAAAAGACGGTGAACAAAGGAGGCAAACCTGGTTTGCTGCGCAAAGTAAGACACGAGAAGAACTTTAACAAAAAGAAATGGCGAATAAACCTGACCGGAGCCAAAAGAAAAAGTATTTGGTCAAGCGGGTTTAAGTTCGAGGCTAATATAATAGCCTAAAACAATACCACGTTTATCTAATATAATCGCAGTAGAAAAGTTAGGGTAGATACCACTGCCACCAGCCAAGTCTAAATGTTAAAAGAGCGAAACAATGCTCTAGGAGGTACAGATACAAAGGGACACGAAGTAACCCTTTCCAGTACTCCATGGAAGATGGGGTGTACTGGATCTGTGGTAAATTGACTAGGTAAAGTTAATGGCAACTTTACCCTTTTCTGGGGGACTGTAGTCAGCCCCAGAAATGGAGTCGATGGGAAGTCTAAAAGACAACCCTGTGTCACTGCACTGAAGGTGCTGTGTAACATACAAAAGGGGGCTACTGAAGCGGTGTACTCCAGAGCCCACGATCACAAAAACAGGAGAAAGACACATGGCAAAACATGGGTAAAAGTGGGGGAAAATCCCACACTCTTACCAGGTGAAAAAAATAAACTCCAGAAGTCCAGCAAAGCTGCTGGGGGACTCACTAGGTGAGGGAAATTAGCCATAAATGAAAATTCTCCCCACCACCCTGCCATCACGGTGCGGACATCTCTGCGCCCACTTACATCTGCAACGTGACTCGATCTCCCGGAGGGGTCCTCCGGATCCCGTGCATACAGCGCTCCAGCCTTCTGGGGGAAGCGTGCCTGACCACCAGCCCTTCTCCTACAGCTCCTTCCCACCAAGCTATGGTGGCCGGATCATTGACACCGCCGGTGGGGAGCTGGGGGGGCTACCTGCTCTGCCTTCTGTGGCCCACCCACTGGGAGCTGACCTGCACCGCTTCCCAGCCCCTCCCGGCCCAGCCTCACACTTCTGCCATCTGCTGTCCCTGCGGCTCGTGCCTCGACCATTAACTCCGCTGTGAAAACTACGGTCACCGCTTCCTTTTCTCCTCACAGCTCCTACGCCTACATGCCTACCTGACCTCAGTGAGGCCTTCGGGCCCTGGCTTACTGTGTCACCAGAACTGTGCATTACACCTACAGAGTTGTGAGCTTACCCTGGGGCCAGCCCACAACATTGCGAGCGATCTCTGGAGAGACCCGAGTTGAGTCACACACCACCTCCCCACCGCGCACCCGGGATCCCAGCGGTGAGGGGTCCCCTTCCGCCTGCCTATCGGATCAGTTCTGCTTGAGGTCCCTGCTGACAGCACCAGCGCACTAATAACGAACCTCCTTGCTCGCTCTTGCCATACCTCCCCATTCATTCCGCCCTGGCAGCTCACCTGATAACAGATGTATAGCGGGGCCCTCGTCTCTGCATCAGTCTAATTACACCAAGGGGCTGATGCCCAACTCTACATTGCGACCCAGCTACTTTGAGATCTCTCGGGGCCCTGTGCCGGATCCTGTCCCGAGGACCAGCAGTGCCTCTTGGCAATATAGCTTGTACCCTGTCCTGCCTGGCGAAGTGATCAAAGAGGGTGCTTGCTTCTCTTGAATACACTTACTGCATCCCTTGGCTTCGTCTTGCACCGCCATCCGCTTACATGTTGAACGGGTCACGGAGAGCTAACAAGGTGGGTGCCATAGACAAGTACACCAAACCAACACCCAGAACCGAGATGCCAGGCTCCTCCTCGAACCCCGATGACACACACCTGCCATCAGACCGCCCCCTCAACCTGATCTGACAGCAATGATGGAATCTATGGCGAAAAACCTTGCCTCATTCCATGAGAAGCTTGACGACATTAATGCCAATGTGGCCTCCTTCAGAGCTAAACTGGACCAACATGGTACTCGGAGAACAGAGGCGGAAACCAGGATTGGGGCCAATGAAGACTGGGTGCTTGCCCTACAAAATATGGTCATGGAGCTGGTGCGTGATATGAAACGCGTCAAGGTCAAGTGTGACGACTTGAAATCTAGATCACAGAGGAACAACATCTGCATTATAGGTGTACTGGAGTCTGCTCTCACAGGCAAGATGATGGAACTAGTGGTCGAAAACCTCCTCAAAAACCTCCTCGACAACCCCCAGCTCTCCCCGTTCTTCACAGTAGAGCGCGCGCACAGCGCCCTGGCCCCCCGCCCTAAACAGGGAGATTTTCCCAGACCAATAATTGCTAAAATCCTTAGCTATAGAGACAGAGACCACATACCACGACTAGCCCGGGAGAAAGGAGAATTAAGGTTCGAATCACAAAACATCAGAATCTTCCCAGACGTCTCTGTGGCAGTCCAGTAGGAGTGTAAACAGTTTAATGCGGTAAAGAAGCTGCTCAAGGAAAGGAGAATCGAGTATGCAATGCTTTTCCCCGCCCGCTTGAAATTTACCCATCAAAACAAACAACTTTTTCACAGTCCCCGACGAAGCAGTCAAATTTATCGAATCTCGGATCCCGCTCAGAGAGGCAGCCGATGACCCAATGATCAATGAGTAAGGCGGCCAGTATCTCCTATCGGCAGTGAGGCCTTTCGGTTGAGAACATGATCACTGTCAAAAGACCCTCCTACCTGACACCGCCTCCTGAAACGCCTCCAGGCCCTCACTGCTATTTACGTCACAGCTACTAGGAGTTAATTCCTTGTCTGTGTGAATGCATCATAATGTTACGTTTTTCGCAGTCCTGATGTAACTTACCGTTGAATGTACTGCGGTGCCTTGGCACCATACAATTTGCTATAGCTGGGTACAGGGCAGCGGCGACCCTCACTGCAATTGCAATGCTTATTCCGGCTATTTGTTATCAGTTATGCCCCGGTTGGGCAGGTGGTGCCTAGTTGGGACTGGCACGCTTGCGCACAATGGTTGGGTGGGTCTCAATGCACTGCTAGTTGGGGGAGGGCAGTGAGGGTGGGGGGGCACATTTGGGGAATGTTATAACAAAATGGCAAAAAGACAGTGGCTGTGGCTACTGAGAGGCACGACGATGTGGCAACAACAAAGGTACCACTGGAAGGTGGCGGATCTTATTGTTGGGCTGTTCCATAGGGCCATGTCATGACCATTAAACTAATGTGCTGGAACGTTTGGGGATTAAGCAACTACACTAAAGCATGCAGGATAACTGCATATGCCCAGAGACATAGTATTAAAGTACTTCTCCTTCAAGAAACACATGCCCTTGGGCACCTCACAGCATCCCTTGCACCAACTTGGGGTCCCACCAGGTTCTACACCAAATACTCCACGCACTCCAAAAGAGCGTTGACCCTGATCCACAAGTCAGTTGAATTTTCATTGCGCACTAGCTACATAGACTCAGGGGGCAGATATATTATCTTACACTGTCTTCTAGCCAACACAGAATGTTTACTAGTGAACACATATGCCCCAAATATCGATGCCCCTGAATTCTTTGACGAAGTGACTATCCTACTCATGAAATAGATCGGGATCCCTATCATATGGGGGGGAGGGGGGGGACATGAATTTGATCCTTAGTAACGTTTTGTATAGGTCTGTTACCGCTAGCAGAGCTGTGTCCCAGGCCGCCAAATGCTTAGGTACACATATGGACACACTGGACCTACGGGATGCCTGGAGAGCACTCAACCCACAGGCGAGAGAGTACACCTGTTATTTGTCGGTACACAACAGCCTATCTAGAAGAGACTTGTTCCTCATATCGGCTGAGTTGATGGGCAAGACCACAGATATTGGCACGCACACTCTCTGACCACTCTCCGGTGACGATGCGGCTCCGGCTCGGGCCTGGCCCGCCCACTCCTTCCGCCTGGAGCTTTAAATCAGAGGCACTGCGAGATATAGTTTTTAAGGCCGAGATCCTAGCTGACATTAACACCTTTTTTGACTGTAACAAGCGACACAATACTCCCGACGGCACCCGGTGGGAGGCATTTAAAGTCTTTATTAGAGGGATGTGCATCTCTAGGGAATCCGGGGTACTTAAGGACATAAAACAGTCTACAACGCTACGAAACCAAACTCAAAGACCTAGAGCTGGTATACAACTCTGTGCCGTCCCCAGCCAAACTAGCGCAGATGAGGCTAGAGCTGGAAACCTTCGAATCTCACGCTCTTAGGGAGATACAATACTATGCTCGCCCCCTGGCTGCGTGGAAGTACGGCGAGGTTGACAGACCAGGACGGACCCTGGCCAGGCTGGCCTGCATGGAAGGGGGTGGTAAAACCTGCATCGATAACATTAGGGACGCAAGTGGGGTCCAGCATTGGTCAGATCTACACATATTGGAGAACTTTGCGGACTTCTACGTGACCTTGTACGCCCCCCAGAGCGAACATAGCCTCCAGGACGTTAACTTTTTACTAGACCAAATCCCTATGACCTACGTCTCTCAGGCCACCCGAGAGCGGCTAGACGCCCTGATTACCCTGGAAGAGATTACTGAGGTTATTTCTACCCTCCCGAAGGGCAAAGCTCCTGGCCCGGACAGACTTACCTCAGAATTGTACCAGGAACATGTCACCATCCTAGCCCCGAGATTACACGAAGTATGGTCCAAATCGGTCCGCCTTGGTACCCTGCCCCAATCCCTGCACGAAGCCCTTATAATCATGCTTCCTAAGCCGGGTAAGCCCCTTGATGAATGTGGTTCCTATAGACCCCTCTTACTCAAATACAGACACTAAAATATTCACCAAGGCATTAGCCAACAGATTCCTCCCTATAATGCCGCATCTGGTCCATCCTGACCAAAGTGGATTCGTCCCCGGCCGCTCTAAAGCTCTCAACATCCGTCGACTGTTTAATGTCATGTCCAGAATCGACCCAAATGCCAATGCGGTTGCGGTCACCCTGGATGCCCAAAAGGCATTCGATATGGTGCCCTGGCAATATATGTGGGCAGTGGTACAGAAAATGGGAATTGGCCCAGGCATGATATTCTACATTAAACTGTCATATACAAATCCTGTGGCTAGAGTCCTGGTCAACTCCCTGACATCGTTGCCATTTATGCTCCACAGGGGTACACGCCAGGGCTGCCCGTTCTCCCCGATCTTATTTGCACTAGTAATTGAGCCCAGGGGCCGATGACATCAGAAATAAACACGGCCACAAGGGTATACGGCTCTGTGACAAACCGGAAATTATATAATTATATGCTGACGACGTACTCTTGTACATCAGAGACCCTTCCGTACATCTAGACCTGATCATCCGAGACATAATGAAAATTGGCACGTTCTCGGGTTTTACCATAAACTACTCCAAGTCCGAAATATTCCCCCTAACTACTGCTACTCCACGTCCAGCCTGCGAGTTCCCCCTTAGTTGGTCTCCTGGAGGCATTAGATATCTTGGGGTCCAGGTATCCCTGCTTAGACACTCCCAACTAGCCGATAATTCTGCTGCTACGGCGCAACTAGTAGAGTCCAAGCTATCTCGGTGGCGCAACCTCCCGCTCTCCTTATCGGGTAGGCTGTCATTAATCAATATGATAATAGTCCCCAAGCTTCTCTATATTTTGGTGAACGTCCCGCTATTGCCCGGGAAACAATACTTCTCAAACTTGCACTCCGCATGCACCCAATTCCTGTGGCACTCTGGCGCGGTCCGCAAGAAGTGGCAACATAGGACCCTGCCCCATGAGAGGTGGAGCTTTGGTGCCCCTGACTTTGCTCGGTATTGGATTGCCACACAAGTCCACCATGCCACGCATTGGTATAAATCACCAGGAGCCACCCCCCACGTGAAGCTTGAGAACCTGGCTAGCGAGGAGGTGAATATAATGTCCCTAATTCTCTACAGCTCATACCGCACTGATGCCCCGGCTGATCCCGTGGCCGCAACAACCATGGCATGGAAACTATTGTTGCAGCCCCATCCCAAACATCACCCATACTATAAATGGATACCCATCTGGCATTTTCCGGGCCTCGCCCCCACACACGTTAAACTCCTAATCCGACACTGGCTTGACCTGGGATATGCGATTTATATCCCGAAGGGAAATTCATCACCCTGCAGACATGACGACCTGGTTACTCGGTTCAGCTCTCGAGCGGCTACAATACTTTAGACTAAGAGCGGCAGTCCGCGCTATTTGGCCCTCTTACCCTGATGAACCCGCCCGACTCACCAGAGATCTGCTACATTTCCAATTCAGCCAGAGGGAGGGGCATAACATCCTCGCTCTACAAAATGCTGATGGCAAAGGTGGCAGATGCACTCCAGACACCACTGGACACATGGAGCACCGAACTGGGCTTGACAATCACAGATGCCATGTGGGGGATATGTGCATACACACACGCAGGGTCTCACTTAGCTCCAGATTTAGATGCATGCAATATAAACTGCTTAATCGGCTATACTAAACGCCCCACAGGGTGGGGAAGTTTGCACAGAACCAGCCCCACGCTTGCCCGAGGTGCAGATCTAGTGAAGCTAACCATACCCACATGTTTTTGTCCTGCAGGGCGCTTGTCCCGTTATGGGAAGCAATCACTGAAGCCTTATCGGAATAGTGTGGATCCGGGTCCGCCTAGACCCCTTTGCTATACTGTTTGGAACGTGTGAGGGAGCTGGGACGAAGAAAGAGTCCACATTTTTTAACATTGGGACAATGGTAGCCAAAAAATGCATATGACAATGCTGGAAGTGGCGGTCCCCCCCCTGTCCTTCGAGATGTGGACTCAAATGTGTGAGGAAGACTATATTAATTCCCGCCCCATGAACTCCCGTCCCAAAAATGTGTGGTCGGATTTCTGCAGCTATTTGGACAGTAAAGACAACATTGTACTGCTTTCTTCCCCCATGTCGGATGCACAATCTCAACCAGAACCTTGAACAAAGTTAAGACTACTGGGCTGCAAAACCATTTTTCTTTGTATGTCCCTGCACGTATCATGCTTTGTTAATCCCAAACATGTAACATCATTAGCTAATCTGTTATATAATGTGCCTGCTACTGTTTCTTGCCAATAAAGAAAAGTTTAAAAAAAAATACATTAAAAAACTGTGTTTATCACAAAAAGGAGTCTACCAAATGGATTAGAACAACTGAAAAACACCTGTGCCCTCTAAAATTCAAATGAAAGGTCTTGACGTCATTTTCTGTACGAATAATTTGTTTATTTTGGTTTTACTTCCTTGTTGTTTTACCCTCAACACGTGTTTCTCCAAATTAAATTATTTGGTTCATCAGGAGGGTTTTTCCATACATAGAATTGTGTTTGATGCTTTAATAGAAGAATTTGTGATCGATTGGTTGGAAGTAGAGGTGGTAAATGCAAGGTTTCCAATGCTAGCCAGTGATCAGCAACTAGCGCGGAGAAAGGTTTTGCTCCTTCTGTCTGGGAGTTAATTTAAAGGTGGATAATTCCTTAAATTAAAGTAGAGTGGTTTGGTAGGAGTAGGCTTGATAACCGCGGTGTATCAAATAGTTTAGGCCACATAGATGTAACATTTGATATGATATTTATAAGGCGCTTGCACAAAAGTGTTTCTAGGCGCCACACGACAAGGAAGGTAAGACCAGAAACAATCCTACTAGGCCTTTTGACATTGGGATTGTGCAAGCGTGACAGCGACAAGTGCAGGGGGAAGTGCGATCAGGGCAGCATGGCTCCGAATAAGTGCAGCCAGGGAATCGTGGCTCTGGATAGCAAGGAGGCAGTGGGGCTGTAGGGGGTTACAGTGTCTAAGTGCATGGGAGGCAGGAGGCCAGGAGGCAGTGTAAGGAAGACTTGTCATGGAGGAGCCTGCTACCCAGCGAGACCGAGGGTACCAAACAAACAGTCCGCGCCGCAGACTAGTTAGCAAGAAAGCAGGGCGGCGGTGGGGGGAGGGAGAGAAGGCAGATGAGAAAAGGAAGGTATTGAGCCACTTCCGGAACTTCACGTGGTCCGGCTCAAGTTTGAGAGTTGCAGGGAGGCCATTCAAGAGGGAGGCACCTGCAGAGGAGTGAGAGATCTACCCCCCCACTCTCTGCTTGGCGAAGCGTCTGACCCTCAGAGTAAGAAGTAGCTTAGCGAAGAGCTATAGAAGAAAGGTATTTAAGCAGAGAGTTGGATATAGTGAGGGCCCCAGCCCCAGAATACATTGTGGATGATACAGAGGGTCTTGAATTTGATCCGTGCTGCCAGTGGAGAGATTTCAGGGCAGGAGAGAAACAGTCCTTGGGCTTGAGGCCAAGGGTACGTCTCGCAGTCCTGTTCTGGATTAGTTGCAGGGGGCGAAGAGTAGAGTTAGGAATATTGAAGAAGAGGCTGTTGAAGTAGTCCAGCTTCTGGGGGATGGTGAGAAAAGGTAGCATACCTCTGAAGAGGTGCAGCTAGAAGTGGCCTTCTTGGCAAGGTCGGATTTGAGGAGAGAAGGCAAGAGTGGATTCGAAGATGACACCAAGGTTTTTTGCCTACAAGGATGGAGAGGGACAAGACGGCCCGAGGAAGAGGGCCTGAGGGCCCAAAGACAAGGGGCCGAGGGGAGAGGGGAATCTCAGTCTTACTGGCATTAAGGTAGAGATCATTGGAGGCGCACCAATCCTGAGGCGCACCAATCCTGAATCGTGGATAGACAATCAGGAATGAGCGAGGAAGGAGAGGAGGTTGAGGGAAGCCTGAAAGAGAACCGAGTCATCCTCATAACATTGAACGTTAGAAGAGAAGGTCGAGATCAGGGTGGCCAAAGGGGCCAGATAGACACTGAAGAGGGGATAAAGCCCTGGGGGACACCACATGTGGAGAGAGGTGGTGGAGAGAAAGGACCCAAGTTGGACCTGGAAGGGTTGGTCCAGGAGGAAGGTGGTCAGCCACACCAGGGCCGGACGAGTGATGCCTAGGTTGTCACAGAGTTGATTGATCAGGGTAGCGTGATTGACCTTATCAAAAGCAGAGGAAAGGTCAACGAGGATTAGGGCATAGGGAGAGCTGGAGTCTAGATTAGAAAGCAGATCTTCACTGGTGTTCAGGAGAGCTGTTTCCGTGCCTCCGGCTGCTCTGAAGACAGACTGATAGTCATGGAGACTGACTGATAGTCATGGAGACTACCAACAGATTCAGTGTGGCTTTTGTGAGGCTGCTGGAGTATAGGTCTGACAGTTTTTGTGGGTCAGCTGTGGCGATGGTTTCCCTAGAAAGTGGTCTGAGGAAGGGAGATAATGAGTATTTAGTGATCTTCTTGGTGCTGCGGGCCCAGTTAAGAGGCAGGGAGACTGAAGGTAAGGATGTGGTGGTGGTGGTCAAACCAGGGGATAGGTTTGTTAGAAGTGATGATTATCTGGTTTAGGTTGGCTACCTGGTCCAGGGTTCTTCCTTTAGAGTGGGTATGGGCTGAGACCCGGTGTTGCAAGCCTAGGTCACTGAGGGCATTGGCAATACTAGAGGCTGTGTTATCGGTAGCGTCATGTAGGCCTAGACTCAAGTCGTCCAGGAGTTTGACTCTCAAGGTAGGTTTGAGATTTTCCCCTAGGAGACGACTATGGTCGTCCTCAAAGTTGGCTGCAGTAGTGGGTTGGGGGTAAATTACATATAATGTAATGGTGTCTGAGGGTGCTGCGACAAGTTCGGCCATGAGACATTCATAGTTTCGTTTAGAGGCAGTACTAGCGAGTCTCAGGTAGAGGTTTCTCTATGGATAAGAGCTGCTCCGCCCCCACGTGCATTTATCCTGTTGTATCTAATGATAGCCTTCTGCATAAACCAGCAATAATGGTCATTCCACAGTAATAAGCATAAGCCCGTATATTATCATTTGTGCATCTACACTTCGCATCCCTACATAAACAGTTACTTACATTGGTGAGGTTCATCATCATTGCAGAGAGCTATGGGTGGTGGGGGAGGGAGAAAGGAAAAGAGCGCGAGGGGAGAGGGAAAGAGCGCGAGGGGGGAGGGAAAGAGCGCGAGGGGGGAGGGAAAGAGCGCGAGGGGGGAGGGAAAGAGCGCGAGGGGGGAGGGAAAGAGCGCGAGGGGGGAGGGAAAGAGCGCGAGGGGGGAGGGAAAGAGCGCGAGGGGGGAGGGAAAGAGCGCAAGGGGGGAGGGAAAGAGCGCAAGGGGGGAGGGAAAGAGCACAAGCTCCTGAAAAAAGGAAAATACAGAGATAGCAGCTGAGTTTTGAGGAGTGTGATGCTGCACACTTGCTGTGCCGACACAGGCCGGTGAGCTAGATAGGACACAGGTACTACTGCCACTCCTTTAAGATAACCTGACGTGCTGTCTGGAGGTGCCCTCTGGACGTCAGAGAGGTGGACCCAATATTACAAGCCCTTTAACTCCACAACGAAGGGAGAGCAAAACACCTTGTAGGGCGTGGGGAACCGAGGGTTGTTCCACCTGCGCACAAAATTGCAAATGTACACAAAGTCACCAGGCAGCAGCGGTTGTGTGGTTCTGCACTCAGGATCAGTCACTGTTGCTATATCCGGTGTCGGTCGTCTCCATTCTGGGACGTGCAATCTGTCGGGAGACACATTTAATTGGACGCATTAGTGTGGTCAAATAATTTTTGCCTGCGTCAACTAATACTGTTGCTGCCCTAAGTGCGTCAGACGCTCTTATAGGAAATACGGGGTGTGCATATGCCCACCAGTGACCACCTTGTGAGGTGACAAATGGTGGTCTTTGCTGGGCTGTGAGAGTAGACTGAAGAGGGCCAGCGGCAAGCAGTGAGCCCAGTTCTTTTTCAACATGATAAACAGTTTGAACAATTTGCTTTTGAGGATGCTGTTGATACTCTCCACAATGGCCTTGGCCTATGGGTTGTAAATTGAGCACATCCAGTGCTTAATGCCAAGCTGTGCTGTGATGTGCTGAAACAGTACATTAAAAAAATGTCATTGTCTGACCTTAAAACATCGCACACACCTCACTGAGGGAAACCCTTGCATACCAAAAATCTAGCAGGACATTTGGCATCCGGATGTGTGCAAGGCCCTGCTTCCACCCACCTTCAGAAACGGCAAACCACTACTATGAGATAACTGGAGCCATTGCAACTCTCACCCATGTTGGCATAATCTATGTGTAATTCACGGAACAGCAGCGCCGGGCGGGGCAAGATGCCCCATAACGTCCGTAGTGTCATCCCTGTACTGAAATTTTGACATGTGGTGCAATGCATAACCATTTCTGTGATGACCTCTCATGAATGTTTGGTATAAACGGGTCTTCCTGTAGATCTGCGATGTGCTCCTTCGAACTTTGGGATGGGTAGTGCAATTGTTCAAACGCTACTGCTAGCAGCTCCTGGGGCATTACCGCTTTCCCGCAGCTCCCTCGTCTCCACAAGAGATCTGTTGGGGATTGCTTGCATCCCCTTCGTAGCCCCGATTCCTTCTCTAGTTCTGGTGCTCTTCCCTGTAACTCTATCTGGGAGAAAGGCAATGCTGTGCAAGGTATTGATGTTTGCTTGCTGATGGGGTGGTCCCAATGTACTCAGCAGGCATTTTATTTGGCAGATACGCCGCCATTTTGGCTGGCGCATCGGCAGCTGTGTTCCCCATTGATAGTCCGTCCGTTAGTGTAAGCGGCGCACTTGACAACCGCCACAATAGATGGCTGGGATAAGGCTTCTATCAGTCTTTCTTGCAGTGCTGCATTTGAGACACGTCTGACCTCTGAAACCTCCATCCTCTTCCAGCGGGATAGACCAGCATGCACAGTTGTTGCAACGTACGCCGAGTCTGAATATATTGTGACATGGCACCCTTGGGACGCTCTCAATGCTTCGATGAGTGCTACGAGTTCTGCGCCTGTGCAGAATAATGCATGTGCAACCTTTTCATAACCACGGGCTCATACCCCAGTTTCCTCAAGTTGTACCACTGCTGCCCCTGTATGTCTCTGTCCACTCTCTTGGTGAATTATGGACCCATCAATTAACAGTACCTCCCTTTCAGTCAATGGGCAATCTTTCGCTTTGGGGAGGTCATCCTCCTCCCAAATATATGTGGCACAGTCGTGCACCGTTAGATCAGCGGCAGAGGGCATCTCTGTTAGGGAGGTGGCAGGATTCACTTTTTTTTTTTACATCTCACCAAATGAATGTGGGGCTTTGAAATAATAATCTCATACGCAGAACATCTCTGTGTAGTCAGGGTGGATTTTGAGCTTTCCAAGAGGGCAAATGGAGAGTGTTCCATATACAATGTAACTGAGCACCGCCATTACAATAGTAGAACTGTTTTTCTATTGCAAATGCAGCAGCTGCTAATGCTCGTTTCCATGCAAACTGGCCTTGCATCACTGAATTCAGTGTGCTGTTGTAATGGCCCATAGTACTCAGTCAAAACTGCAGTCATAAACTGGCTATCTGAATGGGAAAACAAATAAAATTCCTGTGTGTAGCCTGGGGTGGCCAGTACGGGTGATTAACTAAAAACCTTTTAGATTCTCAAATGGTTTGATCATATCTGCAGTCCACTGTAGCTTATGATCCTTTGTTTTTCGCGCTTCCTTGAGGGCCTGCAGAAGTGGTCTCGTGTCTAAGATCCATGCCCTACAGTAGTTGCACAGCCCCAAAAACGTCTTTTCTTTAACTGAGGAGGGTCTGGGGGTGGCATGTACTAACGGTGCCCTATCTGGTAGTATTATTTTACCATTCACTGATATGAACTGCCCCAGATAGAGTACCTCCTGTTGACAGTATTGCAACTTAGCCTTGTCCACCATGTACCCCTTAGGGGCCAGTAATTGTAGGAGTATAATAGAATCCCTCTGGCAGTGCTGCTCACTGTCACTACACACAAGCGGATCATCCACGTACTGGATAATCGTGCTGGGTACCTGAATGATATGATTTTATATGTATCACGCTCATACACACATGTTTCAGAGCGCAATGAGGCAAGGGAGGGGAACAAGGGAGGACAAAACAATGCTCTTACTAGGCCCAGTGACATTGAGAATGCACAAGTGCAGGGGAGAAGGGAGAGGGAAAGTGGAAGAGCGAGAGGAGAGGTGGAAAGTGCTCAGCAGAGGATAAAAACAACTGCTGCTAGTGCAGCCAGCAAGGTGGCAAGTGCAAGCTTTAAAACACAGACAAGGGGTGTATGATAAGTGCAGGTAAGGGGACTGAAGGGTTACAGATACAGACCCAAGTTCAGGGGTTGCCAGGAGGCAGTGCAGGAGTGTGGCTGGGTGGGCAGAGACCTGGGCCCAAAATCAGAGGGTTGCCAGGTACACAGAGCCGAAGAAGACAGGTCAGCAGGGGAGAGGAAGAGCGAAGGCAAAAGCAAAGAGGAAGGTCTTGAGGTGCTTCCGGAACAGGAAATGGTTCTCCTCAAGTTTCAGAGTGGCAGGGAGGCTGTTCCAGAGGGAGGCCCCATTCAAGGAAAGATCTACCCCCCACTCGTTACTTCGAGAAGCGACTGACCCTGAGGGAGATGGGGGGCGCAAAGAGCTAGAGTAGGAAGGTATTTACGGAGGGAGAGTTGAAGATATTTAGGAGTCAGGCCCCAGAAAGCCTTGTGGATGATGCAGAGGGTCTTGAATTTAACCCTTGCAGCCGCTGTGAGCCAATGAGGAAATTTCAGGGCTGGAGAGATACGATCCCAGGGCTTGAGGCCAAAAGTCTTGCAGTCCTGGATGAGTTGCAGAGGGCGGAGGCTAGCATCAGGCAGATTTAGAAAGAGGCGGTTGCAGTAATCTAGCCTAGAGAGAACCAGAACTGTAGAGACAGTGAGCTTCTGGGGGTAGGAGAAGAAAGGAAGAATACCTCTGAGGAGGTGCAGTTGATAGTTTTGACTTCTTAGAGACGTCAGAGATGCGAGGAGCAAAAGGCGAGTGTGGGGTCTGAGATGAGCCAGAGGTTCTTACCCTCACAGGTAGGAGCAGGAAAAGGGCCAAGCGAGGCCTGCCAGAGAATGACACGAAAGGAGGGTGCAGGTGTGCAGATGAGGAGAATCTCTGTCTAACTGGCATTAAGGCAGAGATCATTGGTGGCACACGATTCCTGGATGGCAGACAGACAGTTAGAAAGGAGGGAGGGAGAAGAGGTGGCAGATGGAAGCCTGAAAACGATCACTGTCATCTGCATAGCACTGAAAGTTGTAGCAGAGAGCAGCAATACGGTGGGCGAGAGGTGCCAGGTATTGGTTGAACAGTCAGGGAGAGGTTAGACCCCTGGGGAACACCACAAGTAGAGAGTGAGATAGAGAAAGGAAGGACCCAAGTTGGAACTGGGAGGGTTGATCCGAGAGGAAGGAGGTCAGCCAGGCCAGGGCCTGATCGGTGAAACCCAGGTTATCACAGGGACAGTTGAGCAAGATGGCATGGTTGACTGCGTCAAAGGCAGAACACAGATTGAGTAGGATGAGGACAGAGGGGATGTTAGAATCAAGCTTGGAGAGCAGGTTGTCACGGATGTTCAGGGGAGCAGTTTCCGTGCTTCTGGCAGCTCTAAACCCAGACTGATGATCATGGAGACAACCAACAGATTCAGTGAGAAGATTGAGCTGGGAGATGGCCAGTTTTTCCAAGAGTTTGCGAAGGAAATCAGGCGATAGTTAGCTGGGCAAGAGGGGTCGGCTTTGGGTTTTTTGAGAAGAGGGTGCACAAGAGAGTGCTTCAAAGGGGAGGGAAAGACTCTGTAGGCAAAGGAATGGTTACAGAAGTCAGCCAGAGTCGGACCAAGGTTGCCAATGTGGTCCTTGATGGTTTTAGACTTACATGGAAGAACCTGTTTTGACGAGACTTTCATAGCTCGGACGGCTGCAGGGGGGGCCAGAGGAAAGTGAGAGAGAAGAGGACAAGAGGGTGGACAGGATGTCCCGGGTTATTGAGAAGAAATGAGAGGCCAGGGCCGTGCAAAGGGCCTGGGAGGTGACAGGAGAGATGGAGACTGCAGCAGGGTTGGCCAGCTCCTTGCAGATTTTAAAGAGTTCAACCGAGTTGATAGATACTGCAGAGACGCAGGCATGGAAATGGGCTCTTTTCTTAGTGCGGACAAGGAGCTGGTGTTTCCTTTGGAGCAGGTGGCAGGCCAGTTTGTCAGAGGATGCACAAGAGGCACGCCATTTCCTCTCAGCCACCTACATGCCACCCTACACTTGTGTTTAAGGGTGACTAGGTCAGAGTCGAACTAATAGTTCCCCCACTTAGCAAGCCCCACCCACCTTGTGCCTTCCTGGTTGCTGCTCTTTTTTCCTACTTAAGGAGCCCTCCAGCCGCTTTTCCTTCGCAGATGGGGAGAAGGTGCAAGTGATCTTGGTCTCCTGGCCTAAGCCCCACCCACCTTGTGCCTTCCTGGTTGCTGGTCTTTTTCCCCCACTTCGCAAGCCCCACCCATCTGGTGCCATCGTGGTTGCTGCTCTTTTCCCCC
Organism: Ambystoma mexicanum; assembly: GCF_040938575.1. Classification (NCBI taxonomy): domain Eukaryota; kingdom Metazoa; phylum Chordata; class Amphibia; order Caudata; family Ambystomatidae; genus Ambystoma; species Ambystoma mexicanum. Next base: position 19,206,971 of record NC_090922.1, on the reverse strand, counting down.
ACTTAGCAAGCCCCGGCCACCTGGTGGTTGCAGCTCTTTTTCTCTACTTCAGGATCACTCCAGCCTCTTTTCCACTGCAGATGGGGAGCAGGTGCAAGTGGATCTTGGTCACCTTGCCTAAGCCCCGCCCACCTGGTGCCTTTCTGGTTGCCACTCTCCCCCCCCCCCCACTGAGCAAGCCCCGCCCACCTGGTGCCTTCTTGGTTGCTGCTCTTTTTCCCTACTTAAGGAGCCCTCCAGCCTATTTTCCTTGGCAGATGAGGAGCAGGTGCAAGTGGATCTTGGTCACCTAGCCTAAGCCACGCCCACCTGGTGCCTTCTTGGTTGCTGCTCTTTTTCCCTGCTTAAGGAGGTCTCTAGCCTCTTTTCCTTGGCAGATGGGCAGCAGATGCAAGTGGATCTTGGTCACCTGGCCTAAGCACCACTCACCTTCTTAGCCCTGCCTCTTCCTTCCTGCTTTTAACTCTTCGATCAAGGGAGTGTTTCGTCCGGGTCTCCGAGGCGAAGGGCAGTTAAAGAAAAGGGCAATTCTTGTTGGGACCTGTTTGAACTAGGAGGACCCAGGGCCCGAACCCCTGCTCAGACAGCAGATAAGCATGCACCAACATAGGTTTACTCCTTCTGTCCCCACAGGCCATCCCCACCCCTCTGGTCTCCCCCGTGATGTTCCCTTGTGCCCCCCTCTCGTTGCCCGTTTTGCTTGTTTCTTCTACCCAGCTCCCTCTATCCCCTCGCCAGCCTACTTCTGCAGCAGTCTGTCCTGATACATTATGGTTTCACCATCACTGTCTTGTGGACAATGCTGGCTTTTAATTTTATGGACTTCATTGATTCACGGTGCATCACCCTTTCTCATGGTGGCCCTGAATCATGCTGTTACCATCTTCATCTTGTATCCAGGCTTGCAACATTATGTGTACTACTTACTTTTACAAATGGTATTCGCTCTCCCCTCTTTTTGACTGCTTACTCTCTGTTCTCTCCTCCTCTCACTTTTCCTGTCTCCTACCCTCCGCCCCTTACTTTCTTCTATGCACTTACTCTATCAGGGCTGGCCTAAGCACCACTCACCTTCACCAGTACTAATTCCCTCTATTTCTTGATGATGACTTGCAACACATTCCTCTGCATTTTTGGACTAAAAATCCACACAATGTGAGACTACTGAAAGACGTGACCCCTGTGTGTATGAAACTGAAGCCAGGTGCGGTGCTACCCAAGGTAAAACAATATCCGTTCTCAAGGGAGACGGAGGAGGGCATCAAATACACTACAGGCCCTGCGGGACCAGGGGATCATTGTGCCGTCCACGTCTCAGTGTAATTCAGTGATACACCGTGTCAAGAAATTAAGAGCAGGCAATTGGAGAATGATCCAGGACTTATGCCCCCTCAAAGAGGTGGTACAGAAAGAATTTCTGGTTGTTCCTAACCCTGCGACAATTCTATATAGTAGCCCCAAAAAAGCCACATGCTTCACTGTAGTGGATTTGAAGAATGCATTCTTCTCGATTCCACACCATACTGAGTCAAGGTACCTCGCAGCATTTACACAGGGCGAAATGCATTTTGAACACACTAGGTTTCCTCGGGGGTACTGTAAGAGCCCGATCATCTTTAACAGAGTACTGCACGCTGATTTGGGGAACATTACACCGGAGGCGGTGTAGCCTTATTCTTCCCGCAGTGGATTCCTGCCTCTGTTATTCCTATGCAGGCCTACTCCCCTTTTGAATGCCTTGTCTGTAGGCTCTTGCTCTCTCTCCTGGCCACTCTTACCGTGGCTACTATCTATCGCCCACCTGGTCTGATCTCCTTCTTACTCTGAGTGTTCAGACCTCTCCTCCTCGCTCCTGGCCTCGACCACTCAACTTCTCCTTCTTGGAGACTTCAAAATACATCTGGATGCTTCCTGTCCCGCATTTGGACTTTTTCGTGACCTCTGTGACTTTCTATTCTCCCCTCTGGCCTGACTCATTTGGCAGGACGCACTCTGGATGCTCTGATCTCCTCAGACTTCCCCCTCTCTATCCCTGTGATCACTCTCTCCTTTCCTCCCATCTCTCCCTCGCTACACCTCAGGCCAAGCCTATTCCTGTGGGCTGTCCTAATTGGGATAGGTGTTTGTTCTAGGGAACGAGAATGGATAACCCTGCCCCCCCCCCCCAATCACTGTTGCTCCTCCAAAAGTGAGGTGGTGGTCCCACTCGGTACCCTATTGACCGGTGCCACACTGCCCTGCTGTTGATGTGGCGGGTGCTGCACTTGTATGTCACATGCTTGAGGCTGCTGGTTAAACGTTTGGTGTTGCCATTGTAGATACTCTTGATTCGGATACCCTTGACCCTGTTGCGGATCCCAGGCCTGGTCCCAATTATAGCAACCATCAAGCTGTTGATATCACCCACTGCCAAGGGTACCCATGCTGTTTGTTTTTCAAACTCATATATCCACTTACTCGCCCCTGTTGTGAGCTTCGGGATATACTCAATCATGTTATTTGTATCCATCTGGGGCCAGGGCACATACTGTGTCCTCCCTGCCCCCTTATGTATGAGGGGCATCTGTATCTCCGCCCCACTTCTCACACCCATCTCTATAATCCCCCCTTTTCTTTACTAACACCATCCTGCCGACCCCATTCCTCAACCTGCCCCCCCACACACACAAGCCTTCTGCTTGGGGGGTATTCTCAGCCGCCTCTTCGCCCATTACTACTTCACCCTGTCCCGCATCAAACATGCCATTGTCGCCCTCCCTCATGGTTTACCGCCACCGTATTCTCCTATCCCAAGAGTATCCACTCACCCTATTTTCCCTCCTTCTCAACACATACACTTCTTATTCCTTCATTATCCATCCTGAGCAAGACGTCCCTTGATTTCCACTCTCCTGATCCTTGTTCCGACACCCTTACATCACTCACTTCTCTTGAAAATGCCTGCATCTTGTTCAGCTCGGCTAAGGAACAAGTTACTTACCTGTAACTGTTGTTCTCCAGCATGGGTCTGGCATGGATTCACATGCTCATGAATATTCCCCGTCAGGCCGGGAATCCTCGGTATAGAAAAAAATCAGTATCAGTTTCGTTCTGATCTGTCTTTCTTAGTAGTAACCAATCACTGGTCTCTGGGTCATACTGCCCCCAGCCAATGACCGCCCTCTCCCTAAGCCCCGCCTCTGGCAGCCATCCTCAGATTTGGTAGCACGTAAAGTGGCAGTATGACCAAGTGAAGTGTCATGATGCCTGCCCCCGGGAAACCAGACCAGGCCCAGCAGCCCCGGAAGCAGGCATCACGCCATTTAGAGCCCAGTTAGGGGCTGTTTGGGTGCAGTCCTGGCGCCTTTGGCGCCAGGCTCATAAGGACAAAGTCAGTCCTGGCGCCAGGCTCATTTATGATAACTTACCTAAAGCAGACCATGCTGCTTACTCACCGGATGCAGACCATGCTGCATGAAGACCTAACCCAAATGAGGCTTAGGAGGGGCTATTTTAATGCAGGGACTATTTTCTTACCTGGGTGGGGCAGTTGAAGAATACTTACCTGGGACTTCTTCCAAAGCTATTTAAGCCACGCCCGGACAGCCACACGTGCTTCGCGTTATTCTGCAGTAGCAGCGTAAAGCTCACCGTGCCTGCAGCAGCTTCCAGTCTTCAGCCACGCCCGTCTACACTCCGGAGCTCCTGAACCCTGCAAGGAAAGCAGAAGGAAAGGTTAGAGCAAGAGTTTTATTCACACTCACCTGAATCCTGCATCTTCCCGACTTGGACCCGGAAGAAAGAATCCATTAGATGCTCTTGCCGCGCCTCCTGCAATGCCGCGCTGAACTCACCTGTTGCCATTTTCAGCATTCCATCACACGCATCTTCAGTTCGCGGCCGCTCTTCATCACCTATGGACATAATAACAATAAGGTGAGCAACAGAGAGTTATCTAAGACAACAAAGGCAAATATTAAGACTTACTTGAGATCACCGGGGATACTCACCTAATCTCGGGTCGGCGCGACCTCCTCCGCATCTCCGCCGCACCCCGGCCCCTATGGGGAAACATTCCGCTACAGACTTACCCGGTTGCGGTAAACGCTTCAATCCACGGATCTTCCTCCGAATGGATGCCTGAAAAGGAAAAGACCACAGGTTAGAGCAAGCTTCCCTCTTTATTCCGAAACAGCTTTTATAAACACTTACCTTCGCATCTCTGGTTGCCACGTGAACTCTTTCCAGATCCATAAGGGCAACCTAGGGGAATTGGACAGAGTACATTCCAGACGTTTTGAACTCTTTATAACCATTACCTCTACGGAGTCAACACCGTCTGCAACTCGCCAACTTCCAACACCAGTGAGGCAACTGGTCATCTACGCGCCCCTGCACTTGAAGCAGGATGGAGAGTTCATCTTTCCAGATTATCAGGTGAGAATCTAAAGGAGTCCCAAAGTAATTCATGGGGAGAAGGTGGGGTTAAGCTTAAACCTCACATGTGGTTAATTCCCCTTTCTGCATTACAGAAGAGTATTCATACGAGCCACACAGACCAAGCTGGGGGTGCCCGGTCCACTCCGTCATCTCGGCGCTCCGTGTATCACTGGAAGAAGTAACATCAGGCCGGTTCAGATCAACGCCCCCGTGGACACCAGGTGAGCGTAACATGAAGAGCCGCAGAGCGGTAGGCGGGAGGGTTCGCATGTGAATCCATGCCAGACCCATGCTGGAGAACAACAGTTACAGGTAAGTAACTTGTTCCTTCTCCAGCATGGGGTCTGGCATGGATTCACATGCTCATGAATAAGAGAATACATAGCAGTACACACATGCACAACCACAGGAGGTGGCAACAGGCTCAACATTAAGCAATACAACAACTCAACATTAAGCATCTCTTACCTCCTCACCAGGCTCACCTTAGGCGAACAGGTTGCGCAGCACTGCCTGGCCGACCCTGGACTCCTCCCTGGAGTCCCGATCAACGCAGTAGAATCTTGTGAAGGTGTGTGTCGACCTCTATGTCGGAGCCCTGCAGATGTCCAGCAGGGGCACACCAGACAGGAACGCTGTGGTAGCAGCGATCGCTCTGGTCGAATGTGCTCTCGGACGGCCGGGCAGCAGTCGGTTTGCCAACCGGTGACAGTGCATGATGCAGCCGGAGAGCCATCTGGAAATGGAAGTCTTCAAGAGAGAGTTCCCTTGATTCACAGACCCAAAGTTCACAAAACAGCTGTGACGTCTTCCGAAAACTCTTCGTGCGGTCCACGTAGAACTTTAGCGCTCTAGCTACATCGAGCGAGTGCAAAGTCCTCTCGCCCGGCGACGAAGACGACGGGAAGAAAACTGGCAACACCAAGGGCTCGTTGAGGTGGAAGTCCGACGGCACCTTGGGCATAAAGGAGGGGTGCGTCCTCAGCACCACCCTCGTGTCATGAAAAGTCAAGTATGGAGGCTTGCAAGATAGGGCTTGGATCTCTCCCACTCGTCGTGCGGAGGGGATGGCCATGGGGAAAGCGGTCTTCCATGACAGGAACTTCAAAGGCGCCGAATGCATAGGCTCGAATGGGGGCCCCCCCAGGAGCCTGGTCAGCACCACATTAAGGAGCCTTAACCGGCGGGAATGTTCGGAATAGTCCCTTCATGAATTCTTTCACCAGGCGATGAGACCACAAGGACGCCCGTCCCGTAGTCATGGTAGCGGGCTACGACAGCCAGGGCGTTGGCCGTCTTGATAGTCGTCGCTGCGGACGAGATGATCCGTCGTCCCACCGTGTCCAGCTTCCTGCCCTTGCCGTCCGGCGGGGAAGTTGATGTCGAGGCCGATGCCCCCCCAGCTTTCTTCTTTGCCGCCGCCAAGACTACCGAATCCGGGGTAGGTTGCGCCCGAAGGCACAAGGGGGAAGCGTCGGGGACCTGGTACTTCTTCTCGTATCCGTCCCTCTTTGCCGGCGCCGTGGCAGGGTTCTTGAGGAGAGTGAGCCCCTCATCCCAGATGTCATCAAGAAGCGGTACGGCGAGGACCGTCTTCCTTTTAGCCTCGCGCCATTGGTAAAGGAACCCTTCCTTCTCTTCTGGGCAGAACTGGAAGAGCTCGGATGCCCTGGAAATCATGGCATGAAAGGATCCAATCTCGTCGAGCGGGGACGCCCGAGCAGGGGGCGACGGGGGACACGTCCCATCGTCGCCTCCGTCGTCATCTGTACCTGTCGTAGCCGTGTCCGTGTCTGTATCATCCCCGTGGGTAGTAGACCGGGGGGGGGGGGGGGGGAAGAGCAGGCCGCAGAGGTTGGAGAGGTGGCGTAGGATGCGTCATCCTCTTATGCGGTGGACTTTCCGAAGGTCCTGGCTCCGGTTCCCCCTTCGGGTCTGGCTCAGGTACCTCCGTCAGGGGGAGGGGCAACCTTGTCCTCATCTCCGAGCATAAGGACTGAATCGCTGACAAAATGGCCGCCGAAGTGTCCTGCGGCGCCGGAAACGACGGGCGCGAGGGCTCTTGAGGAGCCTCGTCGGCGGCACCGTCGCTCTCGTCGTCGCCCTCATCGGGATCCTTCCCGATGGGCTGGGCCTCTTCCACGACTTCGATGAGCTCTTCTTCAGAGGTTGTGTCCGTATCCACGATGGCCACCAGCCCCTCCCCCACCTTTTCCAACGAGGACTTCGTGGGAGTCTTCTCAATAGGCCTGAAAGACGACTCACTCCGCGGTGGCAGGGAGACTCTGGGTCCTGAAGTCGCCTCCACAGGGTGAGCCAGGGCCGCAGCGGCGTCCTAAATCGAGGTCTTAGCAGGGTGAATTAAGGCCATCGTCACCTTCTGTACGCATGGGGCCTTCACCTTGGGGGGAGGGTCCGAGCCTCACTAATCTTCGAGATCGACCGGGGCCTCTCCAGAAGCTTCACCGGGTTCTTGGACTTCCTCTTACCCGAGCCAGAGCGTTGGCTCGTGGTTGATGGCACCGGGGAGGATGCGCCCTGCCTGTCAGCGAAGGAGCCCGATTGTTCGGCGCTCCCGGTGCCCGCGGACTCGCGGTGCTTAGCCTTTTGTTGGGCCCCTGTCACCGGGGCGCCCTCACAGGACTTATAAGACCGCTCAGACTTCTTTTTCTTCTTCTCGCCTGACGGGCTCTTCCCTTCCAGCCAGTTGGCGAGACGGAGGTGGCGATCCTTCATGGTGCGCTCCGACATGTTCCCACAAAACGCACAGTCCTTCTCCGTGTGCGTCTTGTCCTCATGGAGACAGTAGAGGCATAACGAATGCTCGTCCTCCTTGAAAACGTTCTGAAGCTGTCATCCAGGGCAGGTCCTGAACAGCTTCCCGGGCGTCGAGCTTCCTTTCTCCTGGGCCATGTCCAGGTAGGCCTCAGAACTTCTGGAATCCTCCAAAAGCGTAACTCGACAAAATCTTCACCCTTGAGGGGCGTAGAAAACTCCGAAACGGATCCCCGTTGATCGGATGTAGAAACGGTGGAGCTTGAGGCTCTATTTAACCGAAAAATGAGAAAAATCTCCTGAAAAAGTGCGAAAACGCTGCAAAAGCTCGAGAGCTACAGCACGAGGACTCCCAACACTTGAACGTGCGGTAAAAATCTGAGGATGGCTGCCAGAGGCGGGGCTTAGGGAGAGGGCAGTCATTGGCTGGGGGCAGTATGACCCAGAGACCAGTGATTGGTTACTACTAAGATAGACAGATCAGAAACGAAACTGATACTGATTTTTTTCTATACTGAGGATTCCCGGCCTGACGACTGGGAATATTCATGAGCATGTGAATCCATGCCAGACCCCATGCTGGAGAACAACTCTGCCAACCTTTCAACTCTGCCAACCTTTCATTGAACTCTCTTGACCAGACAGCCGCGGATGCTGATACTTCAGGTGGGTGTACATATGAGGGGGGGAGCGGTAGCCCCTACTGATGCTGAAGGGGTCCCCATCACGGTGGGCACATAGGTTGGATTTGTGTACCAAAACTGCGGGACATGCTGTCAAGGGATATAATTCCTGCGCGCACCGCTGGCAGCCCGCACTTTCCATCTTTCTATGTCTGTGCCCCCGCTCTGTCCCCTTGGTACTCTGTGTCCTCGAACATTCGCCCACTCACTACTTCACACAACCATCCAATGCCACACCGCGAGACAGACAGACACACACACACACACACACACACACACACCCCCCCCCCCCAATAAAACACAAATACAATAAACTGAAATAAGCTAAAATAACAACCACTACTTGTTCCAGGCCTACTACTTGTACAGGATCACTACTTTGATTTCCGCATTCCTCCTTTAAATAATATATTTTATCGTGGTACCACCTTCCCTCCCCTCACCTCCCCTCCCCTCCCAAGGAGGGGCTCCCTGCCTTACCGAAATAATCTCTTTACAATACAAAAACCAATAAGAAATAAAAGAAACCACACCCACACTCCGCGTGTTCACACCTTTCACACTTCCCCATGCATCTGTCCCCTACTTGTTATCGCTTACAAAAGTCTACTTACATGTGCATGGTCACCTGAACTCCACCGTCACGGGGTTCCAACACCGGCCTGCACTCTCCTCATAGCCGCGCCATGCTTCAAACAGCAGAGAGGACTTCTCTTAAAATGTCTCATGCTAAACCACTCGGAACACATGTTTATTTCGGGACTGGTCGCTGTAGGGCACAGCTCCTTCCGGAAAAGCGGCCAGGAAGCATCCGCAAATATGGGGGCATTCGGATCACGTCAGGATCACCAATTGAAAGCACGCCCCTGAACGCTCACACCAGAGAGAATACACCCCGCTAGGTAAGAAAGGCCCAAGTCAATCTTTTAAGAATAATATCACAAAGATGAGAGCAACAGCAAAGAACTCTGCTGCCAAGTACGTTCTGCTGAAAAAGGGTACAAGCAGAGGCTTAAGAGGAGACGCATTTCATTGTGACGCATTGCCATTCCGTAAAATCCTGCGTGGCTGGTTGCTGGGAGCCTATACAGGATCCACGTGCTCCATAAGGGATGCCAGGTCACTGGTTCCAGTCCAGTCCGTCTGTCTTGCATCACGTGGGTGCTGCAGAGATCATCTTCTCTCCGACGAAGGTCAAAGAACATATCAACTATACTCCTAACACAATGCTACTTCATCATTATACTGTGCACCTGGCAGGCTTTAAGACTGGCAAAAAGAAGGTTCTGGGGCACTGACCTCCACATACACATTTCACTCACTCACTCCCTTTCGCGCCATCCGGCTCCAAGGTCTCCACCTCGTTTTGAACTATAATGTATCCCTCACAGCCCCTCACAATACAAATCACATGATTGCAGCTCAAAATTGTGCAATGTCCGTTCCCTTTGAACTTGTTACTTTAGGGTTGGAGGTCACCTGATGCCATAGAATTCAGGGATCTAGGGGCTTAGTTATATGGGCTATAACTTGTGGTCGCCTGGGCCGGGTCAGGCTTTGACCAGTGTGAGATAACATGCACACCAGGCACCGGTCTATGATCGCAGCCTTGTAGGGCACATTCCTTCTGAGTAGAGAAAACATCTTTGCAACACTGTTAGAACAATGAATGAGCTTTATGGCGGTTGGGGTGTGGATTGTCCTCATGGGAGCCCAGGCATGGCTGGAGGTTTCCCTGGTCTCATAATTAGGGCCTAGTGCATGAAATGCCACAATCGCCGCACAGGCCTCACCTTCTGACTATGGTTACTAATATCTACCCAAAATGGAAGTCCTGCTTGGGCCCTGGACTATACTACATGGGTTGATTATATTGGGGTGGGGTGCTACCACCGTCCCCCCCTACTCCCTGGCCCATCATAGTACTTTGAATGCAGCTCACCTTAGTCTAAAGCGCTTAGGGGGTGGGACAGGGCAGCCCCCTTTCCAACAATCAGACTTGTCTGGAAACATTGTCAGGTGTTGTCAGAGAGAAGGTGGAGAAAGGAAGAATGTATATCCTAAGAGGGATTCAAAATATTTTAAAATGTGCAACTTCAGAAAGCTTTTGAGGAGCTGAAGGAAAAATGTATATCAAACTATTGCTGGACTAACATTGGGTTGAAGAGAACCATATGTGGACAGAATAAAACAGGACGGCATCACCAGGGTTAGAGTAGGTGTACTCCTTTTAAAGGCTAACAGTAAAATGGTTCAGGAGGGAATGCACATTAAGGACTTGTTACTGTCATTTAAACAGAAAGAGACAAATCAAGAATTTCCTGCTATGTTGCGCATAGTACACAGAGTATTGAGATCTATTCCTGAAGCCAATTTTAAAAAGGGAGAACAATCATACTGATGCCACCCAGTTTATGTTCTCCGCAAACAATGGGGTCTATGTATAGCAAGCCTTGACGGAGCAGTAAGAAAATTAGTTCCAAATACATGATTCTACTGTGTATTACACAAGTTGGATTTGTTGGTTATATGACATCTGTAATGTTTGCAATCTTAATATATAGGGTAAGACATGTCATGATTGCAAAGCCTATTTTAGTTTATAAGCAAGTACACAAGTAACAGATACTACACCAGCACTAGTCAAACACATGTGTTGGTTTTGTTTGGGCAAGTTACAAATATATAGGATACATGTATACACGCAGACTTAGGTTTTCTTTTTAATGTGTATAATTTTTAAGAGGATATATCTGAAAGTAAACCATCTACTCATTCTATATAGAAGCAGTTTGTGAATATCTGTACTGAACTCCATGTTGCAATTTTACAGATGTGCCTAGAGACCAGTTAGACAACAATAAGTTGTCCTTAAGCCCCTTTATTGAGGTGTGCTCTTGTAGGTAGTTTGTGTTCAAGGCAATAACACACTTGGAAGCACTGTACCATCCATCCATCCATCCATCCATCCATCCATCCATCCATCCATCTTTCAGTACTTGCTTGGTCTATGGGGCATCCCTCTTTATCCCACTTATCCCACTCCAAAAACATGAAAAACTGGCTCATTTTCAAAAAGGCGTATGTCCAACTATGTAGAACGGGACTGCTACACAGAGGTGTAAGTAAACATCTCTGCCTTTGTGGGAGCTCTCTGAAAAAAGCTGGTAATTGTTAGCTGGCCTTTAGATATGAACTTGAGAACCCTGGGTGATGGGAGGACCAATGTCTATGTTTGGCCAATTAAAGTTATTTTACTGACTGCGCCTTTCACTCATTACTCTTTGACTAGCAATTAAGGCGGCTACTTAGCACTTGTTCAATTATGCTGCCCTTTTTTAATCAATTTACAATTGAGGTGCTTAAGTCTGTGTAAAGGTACCAAGATAGAGCAGAGATGGACACTAGCAAATATGTATTCGTTTTACTCCTTTCTTAAGCACTTTCACCAATAGAAAGTTCTGCCATGCAATTTTATGTTGCAAAGGAGTATGTGCAGCTAATGCAGTCAAGTCGGCCTCAGAGCATAAGTAAGTAGTTGACCAGATCCAACTCTGTGCTTTTTAAATCAGGCTGTGTGCCTACAACAAACTACAATACTGCTCAGTTTTAAAGGGGGCATGCAAACCAAAAACAGTTGAGATCATTTCTAATGGACAAGTCAGCCAATTTATCACGTGTAGATTTCAGTGCGATTTTCTGGTGCTGTTGAGTATCAGGTTGGGGATTGGAAGGCGCTTTAACTGTGGTTCTACTGCCATGCGCAGTAGATGCAGATACCACACTTCACCCATTTTGATGCAAGAGGGAGGAGTGTTCTCCTTTAGTTTTGCAGTTGCTGCACCATTGTGTCGATTAGCAGCATTGATAGAAAAATAAATATCCCTTACTTAATCATCCTACGTGCATTACATTGGGACAGCTTTTGTGGGTACCTTAAGGCAATGTTTTGCCTTTGTTTTCGTCACAAAGAAGTATGTCTGGAGTTACCCAACGTATGAATATTAAAGGGTATATGTGTCTAGTTCCCACTAATGTACAAGTTGGTAGCTCAAACAGTCAGACATTTGTCTAGCTCCGACACATAGGTCCAAATCCTAATACATAGGTGCACTACCAGGGTTATACGATAATTCAAAAACATAAAAGGCATGTCAATACCAAAATTCAATGGGTGCAGCGGAGCTAAATACAGCATTGGCACAAAGAAAGCGTGGCAAGTAGGAAGCAAAAGTCTACTCGCGTCCCCTGCACACCTGTATACTGTAAAACAGTCAGTTGTGTGGGTATAATTGTATACAAGTTGTCAAAATTGGAAGTCAGGAAGATTTAGGAAAAAATTACTACTACACAAATGATTGGTTCAGACCAAAAATGTGTTTTTCAAATCCAGTAGCAGAGTGTCCATTTATGTACATCACAATGCATTTTGGGCCAACGCCCTTCGTCAGGAGCAAGAATACATATAATTTGTAAAGTTAAAATCACTAGATCTATCATAGTTGTATGTCCATGTATCCACCTCAAGATGCCAATAGATAAACCAGTGCGGTACTATGAGTATATTAGTTACCAGTGACAACAAGTTGAAAAACGCGCACCTTTATTAGTCATAACGCGCTAACATTAGAACCGCAAGTGAACTCAATAATAAAGAAATGTTTTTTCATCCTACACTCGGTAAAAAGAATCCTACCATTCCTGTCCTTCACCCATATGACACAGACAATCATCGCCCTCATCATGTCAAGAATTGACTACGCAACAGCCTCTGCCAGGACACCTACTTAAGAAACTGCAATGTATCCAAAACGCAGCCGCCAGACTCCTCCTCAAATTATCACGTAGAGACCACATCACCACAGCGCTAAAAAAGTAACACTGGCTTCCAATCAAACAACCAATCTGCATAACACACAGAGCAATCCACGGCCAAAGCGCAGAATTCCTACAAAAGAAAATAACGATTTACCAAATGATAAGAACACTCAGGTCAAGCAACGACATCCGCCTAGAACCAAAACCTTACACAAGGAAAAAGCTAAGGGGATCCTCCTCTCACCTGGCAGCAAAAACTTGGAACACCCTCTCAAAAGACATACAAAATACAAAGGACCACCTAAAACTCAGGAAACTACTCAAAACATGGCTCTTCACCACAGAACCAGAATTAATCCGGTACCTCTAAAGCCAAACCCCCTCGCTAGGCTAAACCCAAGGGACAGACTGTTGCTAAATACGAAGGTACATTAAACAGTAACACCAGATAGGACAAGGAGTGCTTAGAATTCATAAGGAGGGGGAACACCCCCTAGGAGATCAGGGAGACAATACTAGGCACAGCCTTTTTAATGACCAAAAAAAAAAAAATACTAATAATAATCTTAACCCTGGGTGGTGGAGGCCCTCACCTCCTGTCCCTCCCATGGATCACTAGACAGCCTCAGAGATCGGATACTGCCTCACGCAGAGCCAGGTGACGAACCTCAGAGGAATACTCCAGAAGACAGCAAGGCAAGAGACACCCAAGACAGATGCCCGAAAGAACGAGATAACCCCCACTAACCCTCAATTCTTGGCACACGTCTCTCAAATGCTTAACAAACACCACCACTTTCCTGCACCGCAAACCGCAAGCACTTCCAATACAAAAACAAAAACAAACCACACAGTCTCGCACAACAGCACATGGGAGCACACAGATCCAGAAACTGCACCCATGCTCAGCGAACGGTGGTAACCAAACTGAAGCTGCCAACAGGACACCACAAATCTAACTGTACCTTTCTCCTGCTACACCCTACTAACCATTCCTACCCTCTTAACATTCAGATCCGCGAGAGCGCCAGGGGTCCACTCCGGTGGGGATAGAGTTCTGTATAAATATCCTTTAACATAACTAATGTTGAGACACCGGTTAAAGATTAATCAGGGAATTACCCCTTACCCCGAACAGTACATATACTGCTATCACCACAACATGCTAATACGATCGTCCACCAAACGCAGACATACCATAGCCATAGTCCTAAGGATTGTGGGCATGTCCCAAAAAAGTCACCACTCCCACAGAGGGATAAAAAAAACATACAGCGTGTATGCACATACCTTCAAATATATATGTGTGAATGAGAACACTTTGTATTTCTTGTGAACTCTTATTTATTTTGCCATTTGTAAAGCACACCTAACCCTGAGGCATCCAGGCGCTGGTACTTTTGAAAGGTACATACATTGTAATGGCATATCCATTGTCAGTTGAGGTTACATTAAGTATTACAACAGATATTAATGCATACATATAAGGGTATAAATTGGCAGTGCAGATAGGCTAGTAGCATATGACTAAGGTAGTATGGGGAAGCATGGAGATGGCGGGAGGTATGCAAGGAGGTTAGGGTTAGTGGTGTTGCTCTTGTGTGGATAGTCGAGTTTTCAGACTTTTGCGTAAGGCCCAGAAAGAAGATTCAGATCTTAGTGAGGCTGTCAGTACGTTCTAGTGTGTAGCAGCTACCACTGGGAAGCCGTTACCCCCTGCTTTCTGTAGTTTGTTTTTGGGAATGGTGAGTAAATGTGTGTAGGCTACACACAAAGCTTTGTTGGATTTGTTCATTACGAATTTGTTGGATAAATACTTAGGGGCTGAATACAATTGTGTGTCAGACAAAGGGTTTTGAAGAGGATTCGATCATGGACTGGCAACCAATGTGCAGTACGTCTTGCTGTACTAATATGATGGTTTTTAGGGATATTGAGTGCTGCTCTTAGAGCATTATTTTGGATCACCTGTAGTTTTCGTCTGTTAGTCCCAATGTAGAGGGCATTGCATTAGTCAAGTCTGGATAAGGTAAGTGCTCTGGCCCAGGTAATACAACTTACTGAAGACAAGAAAGGTCTGCAAGCGTTCATGAGCTTAGATATGTAGGCTGCCGCAGTAGCAGTGGCATTGACTTGTCTAGTTAGAGTGAGGGCAGAATCAAGGTAGATGTCCAAGGTTCTTACTTCCTTAGAGACATTAATGGTGATGCCATTGATCGTAAAGGATTTAAAGGCATTGTCAAGTTTGTTTAGTCAGTGTTGTGAGCCGATGAGAAGTTCAGTCTTTTCATCGTTGAGACAGAGGGCGTTTTGGGCCATCCACGCCTGCATCGTTTGGTACATTTCATTTAGTGATTTAGAGTCGTGGTCGTAGGAGCCTGTTAAGGGTATAAGGATTTGGGGGCCATCCGCATAGTTAGTGTAGATAACACCCAGATCATCATGCAGGTCGAATAGTGGTTTTGCGAAAATATTGTTGAGTGTCGGGGGACACAAGATCCTTGCAGCACTCCACAGATGACTGGGACTGGCAGCGCTGCTGCGATGGGTGAGAAGACTCATGGTTCTATTGGTTAAGAAGGACTGTATCCAATGTATGGCATTAGATGAGAAGTGAGCTGCTGAGGCGAGGTGATTGCAAAGTAGGTTATGGTTGACTAAATCGAAGGCCGCTGATAAGTCGAGGAGGAGTGCTAGATTACCGTGGTCTTTGATTTCGTCCATTTGCATTTTTAGATACAACAAGGCTGTTTCGGTGCCATGTCCTGGTCGGAAGCCTGGTTGACGGAAGCCTAAGAGGTTGTTGGTTTCTAGATGATTTTGGATTTGCAGATAGGCTGCTCGATGCAGTATTTTGAGGGGGAAGGTACTGTTATAGGACGGTAGTTAGTGGGTATGTTAGGGTCTAGGGTGGGTTTCTTTAGTAGTGCGAGAACCCAGGTGTCTGAGGTTAGTGGGGACAGTGTTCATTTCAAAGGAGGCGTTGATTAATGTGATTAAGAGGGCGAGTTTGGACTTGCATTCTTTAATGAATGAGACTGGGCATATGTCACCTTGGCATTTAGAATGTTTGAGAAATGTGATCTTTTTCCATACTTCCAATTGTTGAGATTGGAACAAAGTCAAAATAGGTAATAGGGTTCTGTGCTGAGTATATGGGGATCTGCACAGGTTGACAATGAGAGAGGTGCAGCGTTTTTAATTCATTTTTTGATTGGAGCAAGGCAATTTTGTCTAGAAGAGCTTTTTGTATATCTGTGCACCAGGCAATGTCTTTGAGGCATGATTCTTTGGGGGGCACTGGGGACTCAAGCTCGCATAGGATAGTACATTATTTAGTGCCAGCGTTGGCTTTGGTGATTCTTTCATTACATGTGGAACTTTAAGTTAGTAGGATAGCCTTTTGTAGGCACTGGTGAAGATGTCTTTGTTCAGTTTGGTGGGGTTTTTTTTTCCAACTGGTCTCAGCTGCTCTCTTAGTGCTGTGTAAGGTTTTGAGGTTGGGGGTGACCCATGAGTTAAGGTGAGCATGGGGTTTGGCTTTGCGCAGGCTTAGTGGTGCTGCTTTATCGAAAGCAGCTAGGAGGGTGTGGTTGTAGAGCTCCACCTTTGTGGATGGGTTGTTGCCAGTATTGTTCTGATGTTATCCGATGGGAAGTATTAATGATAGTAGTTGCTCTGGCGTTCTGTTGCGAGAGTTTCTGTAAGGGGCAGCGGGGCTTGGGTAGGCGCTGTGCCTATGGTCTTGTTTTTGGGTATAGTGAATGATATAAAGGTGGTGGTCGGACAAAGGACAAGGTGTGTTCGAGAGGATCTTAATGTTTCAATTATGGTCTGCCAGCCAGTCGAGTGTTCAACCTTTGGTATGGGTAGGGTTAGTAATGCGGTGTGTGAAGCCTAACGCTTGATTGTGTTGGCAATGGTAGACGCGTTGTCATTTTGGTCGTTGAGGCCCAGGTTTAAAATCACCCATCAGAATAATGTGGGAGGATTGCTTGGTGTTCACTGAGAGAAGTTGGGCCACATTTTCTTCAAAGAAGAGGACTGCGCTGGTGTGTCTGTATAGGAGGTGAGGGTCAAGGTGCTGGAGTGGGTTAAAGACCATTTGATGGCGAATAACTGCCCTGAGTGGAATGATTGGTTAGGGATTTCCCTTATGAGGAGTTATTTTTGGCCATGATTGCTACTACTCCTGCTTCAGTGCACTGTCTATTTGTTCTGAAGAACGTGTAGCTTTCGGGGATGGACAGGGATAGTGAGGGGTCAGCTGCTGCATGGAGCCATGTTTCGGTGATGGCTAAGAAGTATTTGTAGTGACAAAGTCAGCAATATCTTTAGAATGAGCTGGGAGTGTCATTGCGTTGATGAGAGCGCCTTGGAGTATAGAAGCTTCTGGGTTGGCGATGTCTTGGAAGGTTAGGCTGCTTGACGGAGACACTGCTATATGTGGGAGTGGGGTGTTCTTGGTGGCGACTGCTGCACAGGTATTAGCAGTGCTAAGGGTGTTGAATGTGCAATCTTTCTAGTTCAATCTGATAGAGATTGAGTCCAGGAAAGAGACCTTCAGGCTGTGACGGGTAGCTAGGAGAAGTGGTAGGTGAAATCTCCTGGTAGTACGGTTCTAGAGTTGAGGTGTGCTTTTCTCCATGCGAGTGAAGAGATAGTAGTTTGTTGTGGTGGTAGCAATGTAGCTATTCGAGACAAGAGCCTGAGGTTGTGTGTGGTGAGTGGGCATGGTTGACTCAGGCCATTGGGCGTAGGATGGAGTGTGGTGCGCTGGATGGCCGAAGTCCTGAGTTGACTGAGGCAGGACTTATATTTTGGTTCCCTGAAAGCAGTGGGGGGGTCAGAGGAGTTGGTAATGTGTATAGGTGGCAAAAAGCGAGTGGGAGGGATGGTGTGTGAATCTGGGAGGTCAATTGCCATACTTCGGGTCATAGTGTGTTTGTGTTTTGGGTTGTCATATTGGCACGAGGCGACTAAGCTAGTAGTAGTAGTAGGTTTTGAGTGGTCTTGCTCACCAGTGTTAAATCTCTGCATAGTAATACAGTGCTGCATAGAAGCAGTAGCTAGAAATTACATGTTGAGGGCAACTATATGGCGCCTATGGGGTGTGCTAGGTGGCAGGTTATGGTTGTGGCTTAGTAGCTCTTAGAGTCATCTTGTGGTCACTTCTAACCAGTAGTTGTCAGGCGCACGATTAATGACAAGTGGGCCTCGTCTCAGGTGCACGTCACGGACTAGGCAGCATAAGGCTTGGGCATTTAACAGCATACAGGCCCCTCTAGTATAATTAGTTAGGAGGCACTGGAGTAGGGAACTTGGGAGCATTTGGCAACATGCAGGCACACTAAGGTGCAGAAGCTAACAAGCCAACATGATGTAGTGGGCTTTGGCACATTTATCAGCATGCAGGCACAGGAGTACATATAGGATTAGCAGCATACGGCACCAGCATAGTGGACTTGGACACATTTGGAAGCATGCAGGCACAGCAGGTGCCAATCGCTAGACTCAAGAAGTGTCATCCAAAAACTTGATTCTGTAGTAGGACAAATGTAACTCATTGGGAGGAGGCAGTCGGTGTTATATAGACCCAGGCCCACAAGGAATGTGGAGACAGTGTTCTCTCGCATAGAAACAGCCAGTCGGTCAGTTGAAACAAAAGTGTGTGGAGTACGCTCCCTTACAACTTCTAGCTATTACATTAAGCATTGCATACTTTTTAATACAAATCTGTCTTATTACAGAATCGAATTTCAATATTTTTAGACGACACTGCTCGATTTCACAAGAAATACAAAGTGTTCTCCTTTACACATACATGTGAAGTTATGTGTAGCGGTCTCCCATTGGTAGCTTGCCCAATAGGGTCACCGGCATGCGGAAGCCAGACCCGCCTCAAAAGGACTGCATCACAATGGCCTGTCTGTGCCTGTCCGTGTGTCTGGCACAAGACACGCTGCCCGATTACAACACTGTTAGTGAACATTGAGCCCCGGAAACCTTGCGACCTAAAGAGCATCATCTGAGGCTATGGTAAGACACCCACGTAGTCG
Source organism: Ambystoma mexicanum (assembly GCF_040938575.1). Classification (NCBI taxonomy): domain Eukaryota; kingdom Metazoa; phylum Chordata; class Amphibia; order Caudata; family Ambystomatidae; genus Ambystoma; species Ambystoma mexicanum. The sequence goes on along the minus strand of NC_090922.1, from coordinate 19,188,217 downwards.
CAGCCCGCCCAACACTACAGTCACTCCTACCGCTAACCCCCCTATCCACTGTACTGTGCGCAGTTTTGCCCTGTGTCCACTGATATCTTCCGTTATGGCCCCTTAGCCTTTCCACACTCATTTTGAATATTCGCGCCTTGCGCTGTGCCGCGGCCTACTCCTAATTCACGCATAGCTCTTCCCCAAAGACGCTCTTGATTCACTAATTGCTTTACCTCAACCGCACCCAGAGGTGAATGTTGCTCTTTGCCGACTTACTGAATTGTCTGTAGGCACCCTCAAGCGCTGGTTATACAGTTTTTTATATTGCCTCACTTTGACCTGCTCAAGCTCCACATATGAGTAGAGCATCGCCAGACACCCACTCTAAGAACCGCCCGTTTACCCAGAACAAGATTTCCCTTACATTCCTGCTGCTTGTCTAGACTTGCGGCCGTTGGCCATCTTAATTTCAAGCCCATTTATCATTTGTTTCCATAGCTCGCTGTCGGCTCGCTTTTTAACCTCATTAGTGCCAAGGGCGAGCTATCTCGTTCTTGGGATTCCCTCCCTGTTGCCAAGGACGAGATAGCTTGTCCTTTTCGACACTTTGTTTTGTGTGATCCCTGCAAAACTGTAATCCAACCACCGGGCTATGTGAAGGGGAGATCCCCCCCTCACTGCTAGGGGGCTGGATTACCTTCAGTTTCACGTCGGTGTGCGTAAAGCATGTCGCCGTGAAACAAAGTAAAAACACTGCAGCAGCCATTTTCGGCTGCTGCAGTGAAGAAAGAAGGTAAGAGCCCTTCTTTCTCCACGCCAATCTCCGGCTGTATTTCAAGCCGGAGATCGAGGTGGGTATTGTTGGAAAGGGGAGATTCTCCCCTTTCCAACGATACCCATTGTGTGGCATTGCGACCCGCGGATCGGGCGCAGGGTGCACGATCCGTGGGCAGCAATGTCACCGGATCAATAGAGATCTGTTTGTGACGCGGGGGGAGGGAGGGCTGCTTACTAGGTAAGCGGCCCCCTTCCCACCCGTGGCCCCAAATCATGGGGCCACAGCGATGGAGACCCCTGGGGTCAGATGATCACTGCTCCCAGGGGTGAAAATAAAATTAAAAAATAAATATTAACAAAAAAAAAAAAATATCGAGGGATGGGGGAGGGGGAGCGGGGAGGTGGGAGGGGTTTTGGGGCCCTGGGGCCCACTAGGCCACCAGGGATATAGGAAAAAGTGGTGTCCTTGGAAAGGTGAGGTTCTCCCCTTTCCAAGGACACCACGTATATGACACATTGCTGGTCACGGATCAGTGCAGAGCGTTCGATCCGTGACTAGCAACCCACTGGACCACCATGGATTTGTTTGTGATGTGGGCCTCTTCCCCCCGGCCCCCAAAGCATGGGGGCACATATGTGCACAACCCTGGGGGCAGATGGCTGATCTACCCCCAGGGAAAGGGGGGCAAAAATAAAAAAAATTAAAACGGGGATGGGGGGGCGGGATGGGGCTGGGATTTTCTTTTTGCCCCCATGAAATGGTGGTGGCGTTCCCCTCCCACACCAGGTGGAAAGGTGGGGCCACCCCTTGTAGCCCTCTCTGGGGGCAGATTTATGCTCCCAGGCAGGAGCACATGAGGTGGCCCCCCATCCAATTGAGGGGTGGGGGGATGGGGGGGCACCAGGAATTAGTGTGCAGGCCGCCCAAAGGATGGGGCCTGCAGGTTAGGGCCTCCCCCCCCCCTGGGGGCAGATGGCTGATCATCTGAAACAAAAAAACTAAAAATGAAAATAACGAAAGGGAATGTTGGGTGGGATTGGGGGGTCACTAGCCACCAGGGATATATTTTACAGAAAAGGGGGGTGGCCCTCTCCCCCTCACTCCAAGGGAAAATGGGGCTCCCCTTGTAGCCCTCCCTGGGGGCAGATATATGCTCCTAGGAAGGGGCATCTGACCCCAGGAAGGGCTGAATGAGAGCCCCCCCCTGCATTTGGTGTGGGCAGGTAGAGGGTCACCCCCCCATTACATTAGAAAATTACCTGGCCGTGGGGGGCGCTGTTGTGCAAGACCAAGATGGCCGCCTGAAGTGAGAGCTCCGACCCGACAGAAATCCGAATTATATTTGAATCCTGTTCCGGAGCCACCAGCGGACAGCGAAGTCGAGCAGAGGGTGCACCTTGTCCCGGTCCACACCCGACTGAAATCCTGAGAGCGGCGGACCAAAACTCACGGAGAGATCGGCTTTGGCAGGTTGAGCGGGAGAAGGCCCGGGTGTGTGCCGCGTGGGACGTCCAGCTGGACAGCACCACGCGCCGCTGACGCTCTGGCCAGAGTGGCATAGAGAGGTGGGGCTGCTGTGCCACGGTCGCGGAGCTGGCCCGTGTGCGCTGCTGATCGACTGGGGCGTCTCCCCCTGGGTCCCGTACACGTGGCTGTGTGGGCAAGTGTTGCTGACTTGTCGGCCCTGCCTTTGCGTTTATTGAGGCGATCCTGTTGGGTGAGAGCTGGTGCTCCCTGCCGTGACGCGGCGGGTGCTGGGAAGCGGGCCGTCGTCCGACGGCGTGATATCCTTTTCCCCCCCGGGCCTGGGCCATGCCCTGCTGCCGGGGCGTGCCACACGTACTACATTTCCTGCAGGTTGGCGCCGTTGCCGCTGAGACGGTGAGTTGTGCGGCATTCAGCGGCTGGGGTGCAGCTCCTTTCTTCGTGGGAAGATACAGTCCTTTGTAAGTGGGCGAATTAACAAGTTACCACTGGTGCCTGGACACTGGTGGCTCCGTGAATCACTAGTTTTGTGGCTCCCCGGCCTGAACAAGCCCACTCGACAAATAATATCCTACGCGGCCTCCCCCCGCGGCACAGTCCCACAGGATCCATTGCCCCCGTCGGGCTGTGTTGGTGACCTGGCTGGAGTGGCGGACATGGGTAACACGAGGTAACAGGAAAAAGCGGCAGAGGTGGCGACCGGGAAAAAGAAAGGCCCGATGGACTCGTTCACCAGTAGCCAAGCAGTCGGCCACGAACCAGACCTGTCGACAACATCAACGGCTGAACCTGGCGTGGACAGCAGCGACAGAGTTGATCGCCTTACCACGATAGTTCAGAATGGCTTCCTATCCCTAAATGTGAAGCTAGATGACATTGTTAACACCATAGGAGCACTGAAAACCAGAGTCGACAAGAAGAGCCTCAGAATCACTGAGGCTGAAGACAGAATTGGTACAAACGAAGACACCATTGCGCGACACAATCGCGACATAGCCCAGCTTAAGGCAGGCATGAACGCGTTGCAAAGTAAATGCGAGGACCTAGAATCCAGATCCCGAAGGAACAATATTCGGATCGTGGGGGTTTCTGAAAAGTTTGGGAAAGGTGCAATGGAACAGCAAGTGGAAAATCTTCTTAAGACTCTTTTTGGGGCAGAATCCTTTTCGAGCCAATTCCTGGTTGAGCGAGCACATCGCACTCTGGCCCCCGTGCCGAAACCCAGAGCCCTGCCGCGCACCATCATTGCCAGGCTGTTGAATTACAGATACAGAGATACAATTCTCAGAAAGGCTAGAGAAATTGGGACACTACAATATGAGGAGAACCGCATACATGTTTATCTGGACTTTGCTGCGGGAGTACAGGCTAGCAGGCGATCATACGAGCCGGTCAAGCGGCTGCTGAGGGCACGACAGGTCCCATATGCGCTAATATTCCCGGCCAAAATGCAAAACCAGTATGGAGGAAGAACACACTTTTTTGAGACCCCGGCCGCCGCTCTGGCATAAGTGGAAGCAACTATACCCCTACCACCTAGAGGCCGTGGGCCGGACCAGAACAGAATATCACCTCCGGGAGGTGGAGAACGGGGCCCTGCTGACTGAACCTGGTTGCGCACATATCCTCTGTTGCTGCTTTAGTGGTGTGTAACGGATCTCTGCTCCCGCTGGGGGGCTCTGAGTAATGTTCGAAGCGGGTCGTGAGCCCGCCCTGGTTGCCCCGTGGCGACAACGTGGCACCCACAGGAAAGTTCCTAAAAAGGTTTAAGGGTACATCATCAAGTTGGGGTGGATGATGTGGGTGGAGGGTGGGGTTGGGAAATCGGGAAGTTACAGAATGCTATTGCTGCCAGGGCATGTTAGGGACCTGGGATGTGGAGGAGTCTGGAGAGGGAGCATGCACTGTTGGAAGTTGTAGGTTAATTAAAACAGGGTCTCACAGGCACGGGTGTTACTCTAATGTTAGTCACTTGAGCATTGATGGTCATTACTGTATGGTACAATGTAAAAATGCAAAAAAAAGGGTGACGGGCTGAAGATAAGATTAATGTCATGGAATGTTCGGGGCATGACCAATCCAATGAAGGTCAGAAAGGTTGGCAATTATGTCACTAGACACGGGCCTCACATTTTAATGTTACAGGAAACGCATGCACAGGGCTCGGTTAACGAGAAAATACTGGCAAAATGGGGCAACTTGCGTTACTACACAAACTATTCATCGCAGTCCAGAGGGGTCTGCACCCTCATACATAATTCTCTTAGCTTTGTTGCCAAAGGCCACTTGGCGGACCCGATGGGTAGATATGTTCTGGTTTGGGGGGAAACAGCAGGGAAACAAATAACCTTATTGAACACCTATGGTCCCAATCTGGATGATCCTGATTTTTACCTACACATGCTCCAGATCCTTGCCAAACGTGATGCGACCAAGGTACTATGGGGAGGGGACTTCAATGTGATATTAGACCAGACCCTGGATAGATCTACTAGGGTAACCAGGGCACTCACCAAGGCGGCACTAGTTCTGAAGCAAATTCTCCCGCTACCGTCTCTGGTGGACGCCTGGAGAGTGCTCCATCCAACCAGCAGATGGTACACGTTCTACTCTTCTGTCCATGATAGTGAGTCACGTATAGATTACTGGTTTATATCCACAAACATAGCGCACACCCTACAGAATTGCGAAATCCTTCCTCGTACACTATCGGACCACTCCCCGGTGATGTTGGAGATCGTTTTGAAAGATGCCCCCAGACCAACTATGAGGTGGAGAATGGCAAGAGACATACTAAAAGACCCGAATGTTGTTGAAACCCTACACATTGAAATTGGCAACTTTTTTTACAGACAACTTTGGTTCTGTAGAACACATATCGTCAGTATGGGAGGCTTTCAAAGTCTGGGCGAGGAGGGCCCTAATATCTAAGACCACTGGTCTTTTGAGGGAAGTGCGCCGTGAGCTGGAGGGGGTGGAGAAAGAGTTGAACGCACTAGAAGAAATCTACTGCCGCACGGATGGTGGAGACACCCTGGCTGCAATACATAAGTTACTTAGGGACTTTGACCAACTGGCAATGAGGGAAGTACAATATACAGCAGCCCCCACCAAGGCTCGCAGATACGGAGACGGTAATAAAGCAGGGAGAATGTTGGCCAACTTGGTTAAGCACGAAAAACATATGACCCCGATTACAGCGATCCAAACGGCACAAAACAAGACAATAACAAGTGAACAGGGAATAAATGATGAATTTGTTCACTTTTACAAAAATGTGTATAAGAACAGAGATGGAAAATCCCCCGATGAGATTAAAAGATATCTTGCTATGCTAGATCTCCCCACAATCCCAGAAGAAAGCAAACTAGCACTCGAACAACCTATCACCGCCGAGGAGCTTACGGAGGCGATAAAGGGCCTCACGTCTGGAAAGGCACCCGGCTCGGATGGGCTCGGTGCTGAATTCTATAAAGAATTCTGGGAAGAATTGGTACCTGTGCTATTAGAGATGTGGGGAGAGGCTCTGGGGAAACAAATGCTGCCCCCGACAATGCGTGAGGCCATCATTACAGTGTTGGCCAAACCCAGACGCCCACCACAAGACACGTCATCCTATAGGCCCCTGTCCATGATAAATGTAGACGCCAACATTTTCGCGAAGGTGCTGGCGAATCGCATGTTACCCATAACACCTACGCTGGTTCATGCAGATCAAAGTGGGTGTATTCCCCATACGTCCACTGCCCTAAATTTGCATAGGCTATTCGGCATAATGTCACAAATCAACCCGAGCAAGCAAGCAGTCGCAGTGTCCCTTGACGACGAGAAGGCATTTGACTCGGTCTCCTGGGAGTACCTCTTTTTGGTGCTGGAGGCGTTTGGGGTGGGCCCCAACTATATCAAGTACGTCAGGCTGCTGTACACAGCCCGGGTGCAAGGGTGTGCACGAATAGAACTATAACCGAGCTGTTTGAGCTGGGACGTGGCACCAGACAGGGGTGCCCCTTCTCCCCTATCCTATTTGCTTTGACAATAGAGCCCATGGCGGCTGCGGTTCGTCTGAGACATATTAACAAGGGTGTACCACTGAAAGGTGCCACTCAAATAATATCCCTATACGCGGACGATACCTTGCTGTACGTCCGCCAACCAGACAAAAACATTGTTCCTATTATGGCAGACATCAACGAATTCGCCGAGTACTCTGGGTACACGGTGAACAATGCCAAATCAGAAATTTTCCCGCTCACCCCATCCACAAACCGCCCGGCTCGGATGTGCGGCCTTAAGTGGTCGGAGCGACACATCAGATACCTGGGAGTCCTGGTTTCAAGTAATAGACAGACCCTTTATGCCGACAACCATGACCAGGCGCTACAAACACTCCATACCAAATTACAGACCTGGAGACACCTCCCAATCTCACTACACGGTAGAATTTCCATTCTTAAAATGATTGTACTCCCAAAATTGCTATACCTATTAGTAAACATACCTATATGGCCGGGCACGGAATTTTTCTCTAAACTTCGATCCATGGCGGTGTCATGCCTTTGGAATGGGAAGGTGGCTAGGATTAAGTGGGAAAAGATGATCGAGCCATATGAAAAAGGGGGAATAGCAGCACCAGATGTTGAGCTCTATTACATGGCGGCACAGGCGCAGTTCGCAAAACATTGGAATGACGAGGTGGACAATTCACCCCACACGTGGATAGAAGAGTACACTACTACACCCACAGACGTTAGATCAGTTATCTTTGATACAAGACACAAGGACTCCTGTGAATTTGACCCTGTTCGCTGCACAGTGAGAGCCTGGGGGGCCATATACAAGAAACTGAACATTGAGATCCCCTATAACCCTGAGGCCCCGTTATGGAAATACCCAACTATTCCCCCCACATTCGACATCAGCATTCAGGAAGCCTGGGACCCCGATACAGAGATGAAGGTGGGAGATATGTACATAGACGGGAAGTTTGTGACACTTGCAGTATTCTTGAGGGGTGTGGGAGGAGGATCCCTCCGAACATTACAGTACTATCGGATGAGGTCCGCATTTCAAGCACACTGGCCATCCTTTCCCGATGAACCCCCCTCCCACCCGTGCACACAACTAGTTACAACACAAGGGGGGGCTGGGAATCTCCAAGTTGTTAAGGATGATACAGACCCACACTCCTACGACTAATCAAGTGAAAGAGAAATAGGAAGCTGATAAGAAAATGCTAATTCCACAATTATGGGTAAGGTACTGTATGCTTACAAGAAGGGTGTCCCTCAATGCAGGATTGCGCCAAATACAGTTTAAAATCCTTAACAGACTGCACTATACCCCGGGCAGAATTGCTAAATTTACGCCAGGTGATACAGGTGACTGCCCCAAATGTAAGTCCCCCCAAGATGGATCCTATCATATGTATTGGGAGTGCCCGGTTGTGGTTCGATTCTGGGAGAGGGTTGCAGCTAAGCTGACAGAATTTACACAAATCCCACTGTATTTGTCCCCCCACAAATACTTTTTCGGGGATATTGGGAAATGCTCCGAGAAAATCAGAAGGCTGTTTAATGTGTCATGTGCCATCGCCAAAAAATGTATACTGCAATCATGGAAAAGCCTGAACTCCCCTACCATGAATACCTTTTTACGCAAATTAACCTATGCAATGAATGCGAGGAACAATATGTGCTAACCCAACTAAACATGTGCCGACCAAAGGACATCTGGAGCCCATTCAGGGCGTATCTATGTGACCTGCCCTCTGATAACCAAAGCTATGTAGACTGTAAATTATTGAACTTTTGATGAAGACATTGTTGTATTTAAAACCATGTGATGTATTGATTGAGTGCCACTGTAACTGCTGAGACCTTAATAAAAAGTTGTTTAAAAAAAAAAAAAGAAAATTACCTGGCGGTTTAGGGTGCCCCTCAGCCCGCCCTAAAGTGTAGTGTACCTTTTCAATTTTTTTTCTTTGTTTACAAAACTTGCCTTGGCGCAGAGGGGCACATTGGTGTGCCAATCTGGCGCCGGGGTGCCCAAACCTTACTGCCCCACCCACTGGGGGGGGGCTGTCCCACCATTTTTGGGGGTCCTCTTCCCCCCACCCCAAATGGAGGGGGGGTGTACCTCAAGCAGCCATTTGTAGGAGGCCCAGGGAGGCCTGCATGAGGTGCCCCTGCCACCCATTTGGGGTGAGGGGGGAGAGGACCCCCAAAAATGGTGGGACAGGCCCCCCAGTGGGTGGGGCAGTAAGGTTTGGGCACCCTGGGGCCAGATTGGCACACCAATGTGCCCCTCTGCGCCAAGGCAAGTTTTGTAAACAAAGAAAAAATGGAAAATGGTGGAACGCCTTTTAGGGGGGGGTCTGTGGGGCACCCCAAAGGGACGGGGAATTTTCTAATGGCACAGGGTGGTGACCCCATCTCCCCCACCCGCAATGGAGTGGGTGCCATGTCATGCAGCCCTCCCTGGGACCAGATATCTGCTCCCAGGAAGGGACGCCTGAGCCCAGGGAGGAGTGCAGGACAGCCCCCCCACTTATCTGCCCCCAGGGAGGGCTACATAAGATGTGCCACCCCTCCAATTGCGGTGGGGGTGCAGAGGTGCACCCCCCTTCACAATAGAAAATTACCTGGCGGTGTATGGGGCCCCTCTGCCCCCGCTAAAGGGCAGCCTGCCATTTTGAATTATTTTCTTTGTTTACTAAACTTGCCTTTGCACAGAGGGGCACATTGGAGTGCCAATCTGTCCCCGGGGTGCTCAAACCTTACTGCTCCACCCACTGGAGGGCCTGTCCCACAATTTTTGGGGGCCCTCTCCCCGCCCACCCCAAATAGAGGGGGGGTGTACCTCACACAGCCATTTGTAGGAGGCCTGCATGTGGTGCCCCCGCCACCCATTTGGGGGGAGGGGGGAGAAGGCCCCCCAAGAATTGTGGGACAGGCCCCCCCAGTGGGTGGGGCAGGAAGGTTTGGGCACCCCAGGGCCAAATTGGCACACCAATGTGCGCCAAGGCAAGTTTTGTAAACAAAGACAAAAATGGAAAATGGAGGAACGCCTTTTGGGGGGGGGGGGGGCTGTGGGGCACCCCAAAGGGTCTGGGAATTTTCTAATGGGAAGGGGCGTGGACACCCCCCACCCCCTAGCCGAAATGGAGTGGGTGCCATGTCATGCAGCCCTCCCTGGGACCAGATATCTGCTCCTAGGAATGGACGCCTGAACCCAGGGAGGAGTGCAGGACAGGCCCCCCCCCCCCTTATCTGCCCCTGGGGAGGGCTACATGAGATGGGCCGCCCCTCCAATTTGGCCATGTGTGGATTCCCACAGGTGTCCTCTTTTGGGAAATGCATGGGGTTCCCTGTTTTCCTTGCTGGCTTCGACACCCTAGGCCCAAATCTGTAGGTTGCCCACATGAATAAAATGGGCAGTGGCGAAAGGCTTGAGGTTACGAGTGGGTTACCAGTTTCCTTTTGTGCCCCCGGTAGGTGCACCCACACATGTGAGGTACCGTTTTCATCGGGACACGTGTGGGGACGCGGGAAGGTAGGCAATGTGTTGTTGGCGGTGTGTTTCAGTGGGTTGCCTGAGTGAAATGTCTGAGAATGGTCTTCATTTCCAGCCAATTTCAGAGACATTTCCCTGTGTCCACTCACCGAAACACGGTACCAACAACAGATGTCATACCTTCTCGCGTTCCCACAGGTGTCCCGACGAAAAAGGTACCTCACATGTGTGGGTGCACCTACGGGGGCGCAAAAGGAAAAGGGTAACCCGCTGGTAACCCCAAGCCTTTCGTCACACCATGACATGACGGCACCTGCCCGCGTGACAATGTGCTCTTATTAATGCCAGATCCCTCCCAGCACATGCAACATAACATAACTAACTTGGATGCCTAAGCCATTACGGAAACATGGCTTCATGAAGCCTCAGGACCGGCCATCTCCCTTGCCCTTCCACCAGGATACACTATCTTCAGACAAGACAGACCAGCTGCTAAGGTGGAGGGGGGGGGGGAGGAGGAGTAGCCCTCATAGTTAAAGATACGCTAGCTTTAAGACAAACCACGCCACATCTCGGAGAGCATGTCGACTCCCTTACAGTTAAGATCTCTATCTCGCCCAACACCACCATTGCTATTCATATAGCATATCGCCCCCCAAGACCACTAGTGAATTTCCATGGAAATCTATTCCATCTCCTTGGTGAAAATTTGAAAACCAACTAAATCCATTCTGCTGGGGGATTTCAACCTGGGCTTCAATGATCAGAAAGATAAGCAAACTAAGGCCCTAGCTAAAGCTTTACAGGAATTTGGCTTCCCGCAAAAAATCCTCAATCCCACCCACTGCAAAGGGCGCACCCTAGTTTGGGTAGTAGACCATAACTGCGGGGTTGACATCAGCTCCAATACCCGCGACCCCATGGACTGACCACCATCCCCTGATCCACTTCTTCAACCCCATCAGCTCGAACACACCCAAAGCCTTCATGCCTGTCCCACCTGGTCTAGCCAGATGCTCACGAACGCTAACCAAAGAAAAGATCTGTCCTTACTTAGATATTGCAGCACTCCAGCACCCACCTTCCTCAGACCCCTCTGTGCTGCCTGAAATCTATAACGCCACACTCAAACAGCAGTTGAAACCATTGCACCACTTGAGAACAAGAAAGTGAAAAAAAAAAGAAACACTAATTCTTGGTTCTCCACCAAACTCAAAGATCTGCGTGCCCTCAAGTGCAAAGCCCTCAACAAATGGCAAGGATCCCCACAGGACTCCACTCTAACCGCCTAAAGAACTCTAGCAAAACAATACAAAAAAGCTATAGTCATAGCTAAATACTCATCTTACAACGATAGGATCGCTAATGCTACCTCAGAATCAAAAGAGCAGTTTGCCATCTTCAAAGAATAGTCCACACTGACGACTTCCTGTGTTATGGTGACCAAAGACGAATCATGGTGCACCAAGTTACAAACAGCCATGATTAATATAATTGAACTCTTACAGAAGAAGATCAATGAGCACCACAAGGATCTCTCCAAATATAAGATGCTAGTCATAGAGGATACCAGCACGGACACACAAGAGAAAACACTTTTCTCTTTCAGGGAAGTAACCGAGACTGAAGTTTTGGACATCATCCAGAAAATGAGATCGTCCAACTGTAAAGGCGATGCCTGCCCAGTCAAGCTTGTCAAAGAACATGCAGACTCTTTAGCCCCATTCCTGAAAACGTTCATTAATGCCTCCTTCAACTCTAACAAAATCCCTTCATGCCTAAAAGAGAAAAGGGTTCGCCCACTTCTGAAAAAACCTACACTAGACCCTGAGATAGTCAACAACTACAGGCCTATCACTATGGTCCCATTCCTGCTGAGAATTTTGGATAAAATTGCTTATACTCAAATCCAGCAGTTTTTGGAAGCAAACAGCATCCTGGGCAAGAGACAATCAGGCTTCTGCCCGGGCCATGGGACAGAATCTGCCTTACTTGATCTCAAGATCCAACTCGGAGACATTATGGACAGAGGAAAGCCGGCACTTCTCCTCCTGCTAGACCTATCGGCTGCCTTTGATCTCATCAACCATGACACCCTTTGTAAACAACTCATCAATTCGGGACATTTCTCCAGTGAAGCCACAGCATGGATCTCGTCTTTCCTTAAAGGGAGACTTATGAGGGTCTTCTTAGACACTGCATGCGCAGCAATCACCACCATAAACTATGGAGTCCTGCAGGGTTCCTGCACAGCACCCACTTTATACAACATTTTCACCCTCCCACTCTTTAATGACTTGGACGAACGCAGCACAGCCTATGCCAACTATGCCGACGACACAGGTCCTACTCCCTCTAACCGGCTCCTATGACCAGGACTCGGCTGCCATAGCTAGCATTTACAAAGCCATACAGATGATGGATTATGCCTCAATGGAGAAAAAAACAGAGATCCTCTTGGTAGGCAACAAAGACACTCAAACTCGACCCCCAATTCAGGACCTTCAATATTGGCAATACACCCATCACTGTATGATCATCAGCCAGTGCCATTGCAGCCTCGGCAGCCCTCACCACAAAAATCATCAATGCAGTCAAACTATACTTGTCAACCAAAAACTGCCTTGCAATAGCTAGGGCTACAGTTGGTTCCAAACTCTACTACTGTAATGCCCTTCTCCTGGCAACCTCCTCCAAAAACCTCCACAGGCTAAAAGTCACGTAAAACAACTCCCTCAGAGCCGCATTAAGCATTCCTAAAAGGGAACACATCTCTCAGGCGAGAAGAGACGTGCACTGGCTGCCAGTCAAAGAGCTCATTCGATTCAAAACCATGGCTATCACCCACAAGTGCCACGCTCGCACTGCCCCTCCCCATCTGAAAAGATTACCCCTATCTTATCTGCCAGACCCATCAGAACGCACCACTCTAACCAGATCCACGTCCCCTCCTTCAAAAGAGCTAAAGCAGGAGGCTCCAGCTTCTTACATCTTGCACCCAAAAACTGGAATTCCCTGCCCACAGCACTCAGAAATGAAGCATCATACACAGTCTTCTGTAAAGCGCTTAAAAACTCTAACTAATGTAATGCTAAACGGCTCGGAAATAAGTAACCATGGACCCATCATGGGATCTTGTTCCACTGTAACCAAGTTACATGTAATTTTGTCTGTTTTCTGTTTTCATTATTGTCTGCACTGCTTTTACCATGTACCCACGTCAAACTAAGTAAACCTACTGTAACAGCGCCATGATGCCAGAGGGCCGTTTGTGCGCTATATAAATTTAAATAAATAAATATACATGCATGTTTTTATCCCTCTGTGGCATTGGTTACTTTCTTGGGGCACCCAATCCTAATGACTATGCCTGCGGTATGCCAGAGTTTGGTGGACAATTGTATTAGCATGTTGTCGTTATTGGGGTGAAGGCACTATCTGTACTGTTCGAAATAAGGGGCAAATCCCTTATTAATCTCTTTCACCGTTGTCTTAACATTAGTTGACTAATGTAGGTGCACGTATTTCAACATATAGTCACTATTAACCAATACACTTATAGTACCATGCTGGTTTATCCATTTGTATCTTGAGGTCAATACATGGCCATAAAACTATCATTTATCTAGCAATTGGACAAGTGAATCAATTTTAGATTATATCTCGAAGATTTGTGCAATTAAGATTACTGACTTGCATACTGATGTTGTGATTTAACACATTTACAGATTACATGGGCCTGAAACGCATTGAGCTATACAGAAATCAACACTCTGCTGCTGGATTTGAAAAGCATTGTTGTACAAACTTTTTTGGTCTGAATATACATGTTTATTCTGAGCCATTCATTCATGTATCAGCAATTTTTCCTAAATCATTTTAACACAATTTTGTCAACTCATATCGGACCTCGAAAAGACCCGGGGCTATGCTAATGTCGGAACTGTTGGGACTGGGGGCTAGCTAGCCTTTTGGTTGTAGCTCCTGAGATTCTATCCGGGGCTACAACCAAAAGACCAGGGGCTATAGCCCCCTTAGCCCCCACCTAGCAACACCCCTGCCTTCCACTTTGCTTCTGCCTTCGCTCCCCCTCTCCCCTGATGATCTGTTCTCCCTTAGCACTGTGCACCTGGCCACCCTCTGTCCTCTGGGCATAGGTACCTGCTCACCATGCCACCCTCCCGCACTGCCTCCGGGCCACTCCTTGCACTGGGGTCTGTATCTGTACCCATACAGCACCCCCCCCCTTTTTTCTTCCTGCACTTATTAGACCTACCCAGTCTGCTGCCTTAAGCCCAGCACTTGCCAATTGCTGGCTACACTACTACTGTTTTGCCTTCATTATTTATTATTTATCTGTTTCTCCTTTGCTCCGCACTCTCCACTTCTCCCCCCTTCCATGCACTATTCCCCTCCCCCTCTCCCATGCACTTGCGCGTTCTCAATGTCACTGGGCCTAGTAAGATTGTTGTTTTGTTTTCCCTGTTCCCCTCCCTTGCATTGTCACGCTCTAAAACATTTATGTATGAGCACGTTAGAAATAAAATATCAATCAAGCCCAAAAGAAGAAATAGAAGCAAGAGGACAAGTGTAAAGAAAGAAGAGGCGAGGACAGATCCCTGTGGGACACCAGGGTGAATGGGCAGAGTAGAAGAGGTATTAACCTCCCAGGAAACAGCAAGTTCAGTTAGAGAGATAAGATTAGAACCATTTGGGGAAAGACCGAGGAAAACCAAGAGCAGAAAGAGTGGAAAGCAGAAGAGTGGTCAACAGTATCAAACACTGATGACAAGTCATTAAGTATTAAAAAGGATGAATGCTTGGCGTAGCAAGCAGTTAGAGAGTTAAATAATGAGAGGAGAGCAGTTTCAGTATATGGTGGGGGCAAAAGCCAAAATGAAAACAGGAGAGCAAAGAGTTGGAAGTGATGAAAGTACATACTTGTGAATAAACAGCGTGCTCAAAGATTTTAGATAAGTAAGATAGGAAAGATATTGAGTGAAGTTAAAATGAAGAGAAGGATTAGAAGTTTTTCTCAAGATAGGAAGGATGGTTGCAGGTTTAAAGGATGAAGGAAAAGTAGAGTTGAAAAAACTTATTGAACAAGGAGGTAAGAAAAGGAGGGAGGAAATGATAGACTAAGGATAAGAGAAGATGGAAGGGTATGTAAGGGGGCCGAAGTAGGGTGCACTTTTGCCTGCAAAGCAGAGATATCAGCATCCACAAAGGTAAAGCAAGATGGAAATGCAGATAAAGGAGAATAAGAATGGGAGGGGTTGAAAGGGTGATGGCAGAACGAAGGAGAGTGGCTTTAGAAGAAAAATAAGAGGCAAAGTCAGTAGGTGAGAGAGCAGAGGGTGGGGTCAAGAATTGGAGGCGAAAGAATACACATTTAACGTTGGAAAAGACATCGAGGGTGGTAGGAATTTTTATTTATTTTTATTTTATTTTATTGCATTTGTTACTCGCCCAAACCCTTAGGTACCACGGCGATGTTACAGACAGCTTGGTTAAAAACATTACTTGGAAATTGCCAATCGGGCGCAGTACATGAGAATACAAAATAATCATACATGACAACTTTAAATGCAGGGCTTAAGTACAGTGATATTTCCTGGAGCATGGAAGGGGATTTTAGTCTTGGTTAAATAGCCACGTTTTCAGAGATTTCTTGAAGCCTGAGAACGTTTGCTCATTTTTGATGGGGAGGGGAAGAGTGTTCCAATATGTGGGTGCGAGATATTGGAAACTACTGCCTCCTGCCTTGGTTGTCTTGTAGCTGGGGATAGCTAGGAGTAGTTGACTGTTAGATCTGAGGGGCCTCTTTGATACTTTTTTGGTGATGGCGTGGTTGAGGTAGATGGGGACACATGAGTGGATGCATTTGTATGTGACGCACAGGGCTTTGAATGTGACCCTGGCTTTGATGGGGAGCCAGTGATGGTTTCTTCTAATATTTGAGATATGATCTGACTTCCTTATTCCAAGGGCCGCCCGAAGGGCTTTATTTTGAATAAACTGTAGTTTGTTTAGATTGGCTTTTGAGGTACCCAGGTAGAGTACGTTGCAGTAGTCGAGCCTGGATAAGATTAAAGCTCTTGCCAGCGTGATACAGTTGGTGGGTGTCAAGAATTGGCGACTGAGAGCAATAAGTTTTGCGGTGTAGGAGGTAGAGGAGGAGAGGGCGTTAATGTGCTTGGTCAAGGTGAGGTTGGCATCTAGGTAGACACCTAGTGTTTTGACTTGTTTGAGTACTGATATGTTTGTGCCATCAATGTTGATGGATGAGTAATCAGGATGTAAGGCTTCTATTTTGGATTGGGAGCCCACAATGAGAACCTCAGTCTTCTCATCATTGAGGCAGAGGCTATTTAGTGCCATCCAATTTTGGATTATGGCTTATATTTTGTTGATAGTGTCGGTGTCTTGAGTGTAATCTCCCGATAAGGGGATGAGGATCTGGGTGTCATCTGCAAAGTTGGTGTAGATGACACCCATGTCGTCTAGCGCTGAGAAGAGGAGTTTAGTGTATGCATTATATAATGTTGGTGAGAGACAGGACCCTTGGGGGGACACCAATGGGTACTATGATTGGGTTGGCGGCTTCTTTACCTATGGCGACCCTGGAGGTGCGGTCAGCAAGAAAGGATTTGATCCAGGTAGTAGCTTCGGTGGAGAAGTTAAAGTCTTTCGCTAGTGTGGCACACAGTTTATTGTGGTCTACTAAATCAAACGCTGCGGAGAGATCGAGTAGGAGGAGGATGCAGAGTTTTCCTGAATCTCTGATGGTATCCATCTGGATTTTTAAGTCAAGGAGCGCCGTTTCTGTGCTATGGTTGGGGCGGAAGCCTGAATACAAGTTCAAAAGATTAGTTTAGTAGGAATGTTTAGCAGAGAAAAGAGCAGCATCAAAAGTAACATGAATAGACAAAAGGGTAGCAAGATCAGAGAGATCATGGGTTTTGCACCAGTGGCACTCAGCCAGATGAGGCATGCGCCTTTGGGACAGAAGCTGAGGAGTATACCAAGGTTGGGGAGGTGAGTTGAGGGTGAAAGGAAATGCAGGATAGAGAGTCGAAGATGAAGAGATGAAAAAAGATAGAAGCAGCAGTATCCAGAGAAAGCATATCAAAATCAGATAATGATGGAAGCAAAGGAGTAAAAATATCTATGAACGAAGACGGGCCAAATACGCGGCGATCACAACAAAGAAAAGACTTACGGAGAGAAGTAGGTTGAGCAGGAGCAGGAATGACTGAGAAGGAAAAGTAGCTGGTGATCAGAATAAATAAATAGGCAAAGCAGATACAAAGAGGAAAATATTAGATCGAGAGGGGAACCAGAGATATGGGAGGGAGGTGAAGAAATAGCAGACAAAAAAAAGAGTCAACAATATAAATTAAAGGAACAGCCGAGTGGGTCAAATAAAGACATAAAATCCCCAAGCAGAATAAGTGGGACATCTAAGCGAGGATGCACAGGGGGAAAATCAGCAAGGTTGTTGCAAAAAGAATTAGTAAAGCCGGGGGAGGTTGATAAAAGAGAAGAAAAGCTATTGGGAAAGGTCCAGTAAAAGAAGAGAATGTGACAATTGGTCCCTATCTGGTGAAGGATCATCCTAAAAGTGCTCAGAGGAACTACATATGTTCTCTATGCCCATCTAGGGCACTATGGACTCTTTGCCAAAGAGGTTTGCTAAGAGGATTACAATATGGCCATAGATCACATCTGGGAAAAATGTGGCGAAAGCGTTGCATGGGGACGGATAGAAATCCCTGCCCTGGTAAAAGTGGACACTAGGCTTGGGCTGCGACCATGACCTGTAAGCTCATTAGAGGTTGAGGCTGTTCCCCAGTCAAACTCGGGTGGCAGGGAAGATCATACCTGGTTCAAAGTAGTCATGCACATAAAACGTATCGGGGGGGATTGAAGGTGCGCCCAGGTCAAAGTAGCCACTGCGTGGTCCACAGGTACATGGCCCTGCTACTGCCAAAGTGGGTTGACAGGGGGCTCACAGTGTGGCATGGCTGAAGGGGTTCAGTAAGAACAACTTAAATGTTTGTACAGAGTTTCGAAGAAGTTCAGGGTTTGAAACTTCTTTTAGCCTAGGACAGCCAGGTTAGCTTCACATCAACAGCTACAGCTAGCAAATTAATTTTAAACAGTGTGAATTATGCCTTATCTTTCAAATCCAGGCTCCTAGCAGATTGCCATCTGTGTGGACTCAAATCTATGAGATAGCCCATCCTGAAAGAGGTCACAGATACAATACAATATGTCCACAATATGTGTGCTCTTATTTGCTTATTCTAAGATTGTGCTCTGGCATTCCCCATTTCAGCAGATCCCACCTCGAAGTTGGCACAGCAGGTTTCCAGTACAATACATCTCTTTGCCATCACAAGACCCAGCATTAAGAATTTTGTACTTTTGGCCTTTGCAATAGAATGACTGATCAGATAACGGCTCACCTCAGCTAATCTTAACTAGTTCTTTCATTACTTTTTCCCAGAATCCTATCACTAATGGGCAGCTCCACCACATTTGTATGAAGCTAGCCTCATGTGATTTTCAATCTGGTTTGATATATTTCAGTTCTGCAGAGGCGAGCTAGCAACAGTACAGGCTCCTATATGAGCCGAAATCTGACATTCCAAGAGACCATTTTGGTGTTCTGATGGACTCTACACTCATTCTTTGTCCAACAAATCTCTGCCTGTGTCAAGCTCCCACTTACTATCGAGTCCGGTCCCCCTGTCCTTATTACATTTGAGACAAACATTGTACAGATTTGTTATACTCATTTCTGCATTAACAAATTCTATGAACGTGCCATTAGCCTTATGAATGTCCGGTTAAAACAGAACGTTTACCCAAAGTTTCCTAATCTGTGCTGCATAGCTAGCATATGTCAAAATAATGCTAATACATATTCAGTACTCCTCCCAAAACTCAGCAAAAACCTTAAGTCAACCATCCTCTTAATTGCTCAATACTATTAGGCTTAAAATCCGCCAGGAGACGAACATTTAAGAAACTAGGTTTAGTAGGTGCAAATCTGGCAAGGATGGGACTGGGATGTACCACATTGATGCCTTATGTGATGAATCAGCAATGATTTCTCCCAGAAACCTGGCCTGGGACTCTTCTCATGTGGCCAGGGAAAGGCAGACGCTTCCGGATCCCGACCCTGGGGTGGGGTGTTTAACTTTCCCCGCAATCCCACACTTTTGATGGCTGTTTGTCAAACAGCAGAAGTCAGAAAATATTTGTTGTTGGGGACGACAAGTCCCATAAGTACTGGGATGAGGAAAATGGCTGAAGAGTCATGCTGTAGAAGTAGTCAGGCAATTAAGTATAATGGCCCACACCTGAAGGAACCCAAAAGGCTTAAAAGGCCCCCTGAGGTGCAGAACAGTGGAAGGGGCTGGAACTGTGGCTGAAGTTCAAGCAGTAGTAGCAGATGCAGAAGGAAGAAGGCATGGTGTTGGCCATCTAGGCAGAAGTGGGAGAACCAAATGGACGCCTGAACTTTGATGAATTCGATTTTGCCTGCTGGTTCTGTGAGGGTCCTGTTCCCCCAAACTCTGAGGTGCAGAAGCTACGCTGCGGAAAGCATGCAGGAAGCCAGCCCCTCCTCCCCCATGTGAGCCTATTTGCAGATGTTGCTGTGCAAGAAGCGTGTCTGGGACCAAGCCGAGGAGCTGTTGTAAAGCTGTAGGTCTCAGGAGCGAGAGGAGCTCCGTAATTTAGTGGCCAGAGCAGAGACACCTTCAGCAAGGAAGGGTGTGGGTCCAAAGTGAAGCCAGGAGCAGTACAAGTTGTGCAACACGTGAAGAGATGAACAGAGAAGCCGGAGAGACAAACCTGGCGTTCAGATTCCTTGCGCGAGCACTGGCAGCAACGGTATCCAGCTTAATATTCACTTGTGTATAAGCAGAAGCGAGCAAGGCATTTGCTGAATTCTTAACAATGGGACAACTGAAATGTAGCACTGGCGTGTGGGTATTTTATCTTTCACTTGTGTGAAGAGCAAACGCTTCAGAAAGCCATCGTTAAACCTTAAAAGCTTGTAAAACCTATGAAGTGGTCGCGTGTGCTTATCGCTTTTCAAGGCAGGAGTGAACTTTGAATCCTGATCCATGCAGACAATTGCTCAAAAAAAAAAAAAAAGAAGTTTTTATACATTATATTTGAAGTTGGAGAGAGCAAGCATTGCCCTACCAAGGGCATTCCCAAATTGAGACTGAAATCAGCCTTTGCCAAAGCCAGAGAGCAGTTTAAACAATGTTGCAGGCCTAATAGAACTTTATCATTGTCCAAGATACAAGTGTGCAAACATTACCTGAAGCCAAGAAATTGGCACCAAAGTTTCTGGGTAATTATTCTGGTTAACAGTTGGCAGAGGGATGAAGGCAAGGTTGGCGAAGGAAAACTTGCCATTTATAAATATTCTTTGGAGTGGATACAACCTACATTGCCAAAGATGGTAGAAGGAAGAGCGTGAGTATCCTAAGGGCAATAGAGGTTGTTGGTTGCAGATAGACGAGAGGCAAAGAGGCAGCCCCTTTGGAAAAGGGATGTTCAGAGGAAGTGTGCCTTGCCTTTTTGAAGCTGTTGAAGTACCCGAAAGAGAATGTTGTCATAATCTGTTTGAAGTCACAAAGCACTGAAGTTTTAGTAGTATCTTTGGTTGTCAGTAGATGCAAGACTTCAGTAGAACAAGTGAATTGGAAAAGGAGTGTGCCCTCATGGTAAACGTTTGTCGAAGTGGAAGTGCAAATAGAAGTGCTATGAAGTTATCCTGACAAAAGATACCTAATGTGATTCCCTATCTTATTAAACGCGACATACCAAGTGTTAACCAAGAACTGTGTTTCACTAACATTTACAGAATTTGTATTTCTTTTGAACTGTGGGGTAAGTCTTCTTGAAGAATTGGAAATGGTGGCAAAGCATCATGGCAGGGATTAACATTGAAGCTATTTTGAGAAAGTGGAAAGTCCTCATTTCACCACGAAGAAAAGCTTTGCTGTTGTTGAAACTTTGGTTAACAAAACTTTATCTTGACATTCAAACATCAAGAACTGAATAGAGTCTGGATTACATATATGAATTCCCTGGTTTCATTTTGTTGACCATTGAAGCCAAGTTTACCTTGAATCTTGGGTAAGGGAGTTCACCCATGTTACTAAAAGGTTATCAAGAAACTGAATATAATTGTTGATGTTATTTGAATTGGCATTTATTTGGGTGTATTTGATGTTGAAGTGTGAGGGCCAGGAATCCTGCGCTCGAGTGTTTCCCTTTAAATTTGTTAGGCAAGGAAATCCTATTCAGAGTAGGGATAGTGAGTCGTTTAATAACTTATGATTTATAAGGAACCCCCATGGAATACCACAGGAATCTCCTCAACCTTTCAATCTCAACAGGTAAAGTATCACAGGCATTCAAATCGGCTTACATCAAGCCACTACTTCAAGACAACAGGAAATGTAGAGGATTTATCCAACTATAGACCAATTTCCAACATACCCTACATAGCCAAACTGCTAGAAACGTACGTCTACAAAATAACCCAAGAATTCATAGAAGAGCACTGCCTACTAGACCAGGCACAAGTTGGTTTCAGACCAATGAGAGGAACAGAATCAGCTCTCCCGTCAATATGGGATGACCTAAAAACAAACGCAGACTCGGACAACAGTACCGCCCTGATTCTCCTTGATCTAGTCGCAGCTTTCGACACTGTCTACCACAACATCCTCAAAGAGATTAGAAGGACTAGGAATAACAGACAACGCCCTACTATGGATCAAATCCTTCCTAACAAACAGAACCGAAACCGTAGGGAGGAAACCTTTTAAGTCCAAACCTACAGATTCCATGTGCGGAGTACCACAAGTATCATCTTTCTCACCGCCCCTATTCAACATCTACATATACCCATTAATCAAACTCATCAAAAAACATGGCCTCACGTGCTACACCTATGCTGACAATACTCAAATAATCTTCAACATACAAGACACCCGAGAAGAAAACACTACACTAGAGAATTGCCTTCGTGATATATTCAACTGGATGAACTTCAACCACCTCAAAATCAACCCAGGCAAAACAGAGATAATGATTGTTTCAAAAAAGGGAGGAGACAACAGCTACATCCCCTGGCCAAGAGAGCTCGGCACCACACCAGCACCATCATCAACTGTAAAAAACCTGGGGATCCTGATGGATAACCACCTCAATCTAGAGCCACAAGTAAACACTCTACTCAAGAAATGTTTCTTCCTCCTGCGAGCAGCAAAAAGGATCCTACTGTTCATGTCGTTCGCCAACAAAACACTTACCATCATCGTTCTGATCATGTCCAGAGTAGATTACGCCAATAGCCTATACCTGGGCATTCCCGAACGACTTCTAAAAAAAGTACAACGTTTACAAAATGTGGCAGCCAGACTCCTCCTCAAGCTACCCATAAGAGAACACATCACACCCGCGCTAAAATTACTGCACTGGCTACCATTAAAACAGCGAATAAAGTTCAAGTCCATGTGCATTACGCACAGAGCAATATACAAACAAGGCGCAGAATTCCTAAGCAATAAACTACGCTTATATGAACCGACAAGAACACGGAGATCAAGCACCGACATCCGCCTGGAACCAAAACCCTATAACAGAAGAAAACTCAGAGGATCCTCTTTCTCTCACCAGGCACCGAAAACCTGGAATGACCTACCTAAGAATATACAAAACACAAACCATTTAGCATTCAGCAAACTCCTCAAATCATGGCTCTTCACAGCGCAACTACAACAGCGACGCACTAGAATGCCCACCCCGTTAAACAACGATGAAAATAACACCAACCTCAGTCACTCCCAAATTGGACATACATAGAACCCAAGGAACGGACCCCACGACAGACCATAAGATATTATGGGAAATGACAACAACAAAGGAGGTCACCATAGACAGATCACATACTCGGACCGAGACGAAAGCCCTTAAATGACTCGTCCACTGCCTCCCAGCCGTACCATATCCAAACCCCCAGCAGACACATTTAGATAGAAAGTTTGTAAGAGGAGACCACAACACTTGCTCCAACACCCAAGGAGGAGAATAGACACCCAACCCACACTAATCAATCCATCAGCATTAGAACTCCTACAGAGCTCGCTAGAATAGAAAGGCGAGCGCATCGCACCTACTAAAACCCAACCCACAACACTCACTCCATCAGAATTAGAACACTTACAGAGCGTGTTAGAACAGCACAGGGAGCGCCTCACGCAAACCTAAAACCCTGCCAGGCATAATCCCTACACCCATCCTGATGAGATTGGGAGGATTGGCGAGCGCCACACACTGCAGAAATGCTGAGTTTTTTGTTAGTGGGTTATATGAAGTTTAACATGCTAACATTCAGAACTCTGTCAGACTTATCTCACTCAAAAATCTCACACAACCATCTCTTGCACAACAACCCGCACGCACTTCACAACACCGCAACAACACATAAGCAGCACCAACAGCACACAAGGACTGACATCGATCCGATACTCACATCAAAGCTCAGCACCCGGTGTACAGCGAGTTGAAGCCGCCAACAGAACACCACTCCTCTCACTATCCTACTCCTGCTTCACCTACTAACCCATCCCACCTTCTTGTTTGCAGATCCGCCAGAGCACCTGGGGACCAACTCAGTTGGTGACGGTGCGTGGTACAAATACCCTTAACATTTAACATAAATGATTTAATAACTCATCATTATAAATAAACAAATAAAACAAATAGGCATGTTTTGAACAATCATCCAAAAGTTGTGAATGCTGGCCCCTCACACGTATTATTCCAGATCTTTCGGTTACGTTGATGGATTTAGGCAATCTGACTACCTGCCATCTGGTTATTGAGGAGTAATCCTCAATTGACTAGGGACTACCAGAGTTCTCTTCAAACCAAACAAGAATGCCTGCAATTTGTGCTAACCAGGTGACTACAAGTTGTAGTTGTGCTGTTGTAAGGAAGGCATGGTATCAAAGCAAGACAGACACAAGTGATCACAGTTCAAGGGTGTTTATTAAACAGTAAAGTGGATGAGTTAAACGCCTAACCGAAATCTAAGATTGGAGCAAGCTACGGCCATCAAATAATACAGCCCTATTGGAGTCTAGTCAAATAAAAGGGCCTATTCTAAGAAAACCTATTGCTAATCCTTACCGTTACAAAAAAAAATTTAAAAAATTTAAAAAAAACAAAAAGAGTGTGGGGATAATGTTCATAAGAAAAGAAAGAGGTGTTCACAAAATAATCAGGATGTTATAGCCAGGGTCTCCCTTTCCCACGTTTTCAGCACGGGACTCAGCGGTACTCTTGAGCACAGCACACTCCTGTACTTCGCTAGCACTAGCTTACAGTTCCTTTTCTCTACATCAGGGCCTTCTTTCTGTGCCCAAGACTCTTCTCATGCAAAGACACTTGCTTCAGAGGGCTTGATATGTTAAATCAATAAAACAAAAGTTCCTTCAATCAATTATTACCCTTCACTCTTGGATCCCCCTCAGCCGGTCTCCAATCCTTTTCTCAGCATCAACGTCCCAGAGCACTTGCCAATTTAAACAGAGACTTTCGAAGGGCAATCTCGTCTTGCTTAGTCAACGTTAGCCTATGGCAAGTGCAGGTTTTACAAACTCACAGTTCGCTCTGCATTCCGCTCAGCCGGGTGCAAATGCCCGTTCACAATTCCCTCAGTTTGTTTCACAATTTTACAATAGTCAAAACTTCTGCAACATGTCAAGGACTTTCGATTGTACAAGGGGTTTGGCTCGATCCTTGTGTGACCACCTTGGCACTTCACGCTGGCCTGCCCCATGGCATTTTGGTACGTGTAGTTTCAGAAGAGGGGTACCAGCTAGAGACCTTCGATTGAGCACCTACGTGGCACCAGACCACTCTATCTCTGGTACCAAGTTTGTTCACAAAAAGACCTCAGTCTATAAATCTTCTTAATGTCGCCACTGCAACCTTGAGCCCCACACAGTCCGGTCCACTATCGGGATCTTCCAGCTCACCAGCTCTGCTGAACTCGTCAGTATTTCTTTGGCAGCTGGAGTAAATGACAGTACCTCAATGGAAACCGCCTCTCCCCGCCCTGGCCATCAGTGCGAGAGGGTTCCATGTACCGCCGACAACCATCATACCATTCACCAGCTGCGATTCCCTCTCTTATGTTGGAGACTTCGCAGGTCTGGGTTGAAAAGGGCAACTCCCTAATTGACGTCCTTTCAGAACTCGCCGCCTTGCTCCTCCGTTCGAACTGCCGTCCTGGAATAGCTGCTTCATTGTGCATTTGGCCTTGCTCAGAGTATGCTCTCATGCTGCACCTGGTTGTAGGACAAATGATCGAATTTAAATGGTCGACACCAAAAGGTCGACAGGTCAAATGATCGAATGTATTTATTTTTTTTTTCACTTTTTTTTTGGGGGGTGGGTCCCCCCCCCCCCCAACCCCTGTTTTTTTGGTTAAAACCACTTTTTTTCCCTAAACGAAAACCTAAAAAAATATATATAACTAAAAAAAAAAAAATTAGATCATTTGACCTGAACAAATTGTGTCGACCTTTTGACTGTCGACCCTTTGTCGACCATTTGACTAGACATCGCTGCACCTTTTATCCCTATGGGGATGGGAAAGGGCAGTCAGGTATGTGTAGTTGTCGGTAATTTCCTGACCCCTTTTGTTAGGTCATGTCAGGTAAACGGCTCTGGTATTAGTCCGTTGTCACTCAGGGTGTGATAAAGTGTTTGTGAAGGAAGGGGGGGGGGTAGTGTTTCTAGACATCCTATTTGGCAGGACAAGGAAAGGTGTTATAAGGAAGGGGATACCACGTCTCACTTCCACTCCTGAAGACCCCTCAATCCATGTGATCCTACCACACTGGTCCACCCCCAGGAATCGGATACAATAGCGATGGCCATGTCCTAGCCACCTGCATGACAGATCCCCGTGGACTAGTGAGTGAGACACCTTCAGGTTTCTCACACTGCCCTGTAATAGGCTACAAAAAAGTATAGATTCGTCATGCCTCAGTGCGAGTAATGGAGTGGTAATGTTCACAGCCCAATCCTTCCTCTCCGACAGCCCATTCCAGGTGGAACTCTGAGCCTTTCACTCGAATATCACGGTCTCAACCTGTGGCGTTCCCCAAGGATCTAACCTATCCCCCTGGTTCTTCAACATCTATTTGGCTGTCCTGACCCGTCTGATTACCACTTTCACCTCTAACTTCCAGTGCTATGCGGACAACGCGCCATCCTCCTCCTCCTCGCTCATATCCGACTGTCTGTCCACTATTCAGTCTTGGTGTGCTGCAAACAACCTCTTCCTCAACGCCACCAAGACTGAGATGGTTCGCACTGGGACCCCTGCTCCCACTTTCGCTCTGGCCAGCCTCCCTTGGCCCTGCTCCCACCTTGGGGTCATCTTTGACTCCACTCCTTCTCCTCTCACATTTCAGACATCTCTAAAAAGTCTAACCATCAGCTTCACCTCCTCAGAGATACTCTACATTTTCTCACTTTCCCCCAGAGGCTCATTGTCTCCAGAGCCCTGGTTCTCTCCAAGCTGGACTATTGCAAAAGTCTCCTCCTCAACCTCCCTTCTACCGTGCGCCCTCTGCAACTCATCCAGAACAGAGCCGCAAGACTTATCCTTGGCCTCAAGCCCAGGGACCACATCTCTCCAGCGCTGAAATACCTTCACTGGCTCCACGTGGCTGCAAGGATCAAATTCAAATTTTTCACAGGGCTTTCTGGGGCCTGGGACTTACCCAACTGCAACGCTGCATACCTAAATCCTGTCCCTCATGAGCCCTCCGCACATCTACCTCCAACCTTCTGCGAGTGAGCCAGTTCCCCAAGCAGAGATTTGGAGGGAGATCCATATTCTCAGCAGATGCCTCCCTGCCGCCCTCAACCTTCAGCCAGATCTCCTCTTCATTCTCCCTCCCTCCCTCCCTCCCTCCCTCCCTCCCTCCCTCCCTCCCTCCCTCCATCCTGCTAAACCCATTACTCGGGTTTCTCCCTCCCTCCCTCCTCTTCCTTACAGCATGCTGACTGGCCGCCGGGTGTACCTCCGAGTTTTCACTGGTCCCCGGCACCCCTCTCGCACTTGGCTCAGGGCCCTACACCCCAACCACACTCAATGCACTTGACAAATTAACCCATGAGAGTGGCTCTCTCTGCGCTTACCCCACTCTCAACCGACCTGGTGCATTTGATCCTCCCCCTCCCCGTCACCCTCTATGCACTTCTCGATTGTACACACAGCGTCTGAAGATAGTCTGTCTCCTTCACCCCTTAATTACACTTAAAACTGCAGAATCGCCATCAGGCCCATTTGCTGTCTAGTAACTGTAAAATGTATATATATATATTTTTTTTTTACAACACACTCTGCCTGTGCAGACTATTATCGTCTCAGTATTTCAAGGGCTCTGAGCAACTGTCCCTCCCCAACCCCCATGTTCCCCCCGCACCCATCGCTTTGAAACACTTACCTGTGTATAGGCGCTATATAAATAAACAATACCATAACATACTTCAACAGCCCTAACATTCTAAAATTTGTATTACTAATGCAATGTTGACAATTTCTAAAAATAGATAGCACTGTGCCTGGCGGTTTAGTGGCAGCGCTGCACTTTATACAATAGGTAGAGGATGCCAAAAAAGCATGAGAAAATCTCTGCCTACCCGAAACCCACCCGCACACTACCTATCAAATCTAAGGCATTGCTCAAAGCCAATGATAAACACTGGTACCTGTGTTTCTATATGCTATGGGGCATGCTGGTTGGTTACATCCGTACAGCAGATTCATCACTGTCCATTATTGTAAAGTCTCAAGTTTCAAATACTAATTTTGCATTTGTCAAAGTTGTATGTAGTAATGATCTGCCGATACTGAAATGCCGATCCAAAGATTAGGCCATTGAATTTTATTGGTTTGGGTCAATGCTTTAAAGCCTTTTTAAAGAAACATGTTATTAGCTTAAATTAAGATAAAATTGGGCTAGGGCTCCCCTTTCAAAATTAGCCAAGTGAAAGCTGTGTGGATTACGTGCATTTCCTTCTACCTGGTAATTGCAGGAGGCAGCCACAGTCATCGACAGATGTGTAGCCAACAGAGCTGAAGCCACAAGTCCACTTTTCTACACCAGTCTCCTTGGTCAAACTTTAAGGCTGCAAGACCAGAGGCTAGTGTGCTACAGAGGGAAAGCACATTCCAGAATCCTTTAAATCTGCTTGCATCGGAGACCAGCCTACTCATGCCGTGGCAAGTAGTAGAGCAAGCCCGATCAGACATGTAGGCCACTCTTCAACTGTGACCTAAGAAGTGACGAGGATGAACATTTGATAAGCAGAGCCAAATGTGCAGAGTTTGCACTTTCTTGTTTAGCATAGACAGGATGCTTCACATTTGCACAGCTTGGCTTTCTATCCTCCATCTCCTGAATGACGTCAGCTAATCACTTTATATATGCAGTCATATGCTGGGGCTTCCCACTCCTTTGCTGGATGCAAAATCTTGATAGTTTGTAATAGTTTAAGCGTTGAGAAGTTGGTAGGTTTCTTCCATACTCCATTTTACCTTGAATACCTTGCCTATGAATCCATCTTATAACCTCTTCTTTCATGCACCCTCACAAAACTGCACATACCATTCCTTGACTGCAAACTGCTGTACTCTCAATATGTTAACACTAACGTATCCTCCAATTCTAGGTCAACACCGCAGGCAAGCATTATGGTTAAATTTCCTCTCTTTGGCAGTTTTAAATCTTACAACTTTGAAACTTAAAACAACTTCATTTTTTTTTTTAACATTAGGGAACTACAAGCTTGTCAGTCGTTGAAATCTTGTAGTTCTTTCCTGTCTCTGGACCAAACACCTCACTTCCTGTCCAGGTCACTTCCTCTTCCTTTTCTGCTCTTCAATGAGATAAGTGCTGCATGTACACTTAACGTCCAGCATGGATAATTTTCGTGTTAATTATACGTTTTCATTGTAGTGGGATGGTTATATTATGTATTTAATGTGTAGTGAATGCGATGTGTTAGTCTCACTTTGGAGTCTCGTAGTCGTGTCATGGTTATCCGCTTCAGCACAAGTGTTTTTCACATGGTGAGCCGTGCGGGAAGAGCAAACATGGCCCGTGCTCGACCATGAGCAAGTCCTGGTAGCCTGTTTGCTGCTTCCCTTTGCATTTTGAAACTTGCCGCTCCAACGATTTGCCAGGGAGCCATGAGGTGTGCGCGGCTCTTGTGCACCCCAATATCGTATTTTGCAGAGCCGCACTGCTCCAATAGACCTCAGACGAGCTATCAGCATGCGCTACAGTGTAGGAGAATGAGCCACTTCGCCAATAGTGCATTTACAAGAATATGAGCGCACCACGGCAGAGATTGCCACAGCGCCTTTGAGAGAGGAACAAGTGCACCAAATCAGCTAATGTCTGCCACAAAAAAAAAAAAAAAAAAGAAGAAGAGAGAGAAGGTGCCTGCAGTGAGGCCAGTCAGGAAGGCGCAGAGCCCAGAGCGACCTGGCGTTCAGTTTTAAGATGGTGCTGGTGGAGGCTGTGGCGTGGGGGTTAGGCCCCTGCAAGACATAGAGAATCTCGAGTCCTTGTTGGGAAGCAACAATCAGCCAGATCACAGTGGGAAAGTAAAGGACACGCCCGCACCAGTTACCCAACCACAGGGGGACAAACTGGGGAGTTACCCGACCTGGGGAGAGAAAGGTCTCTTCTAAGCCCGCACCTCCAACCCCTTCCCACTCCCAAGCCCCAGACCGAAGGGGCAGCCACACAGCCCTAGAGACAGCCGATGCATTCGGAAAACTCAAGGAATCTTTCCTACAAAGATCAGCGGTGGCATGCCTCCTACCCTCTTCCCCAGGTGATGATAATATAGGGGCTGCAGATGGGACACAGGACTCTGATGCCTCGACAGATGACGAGAGGCCAGTCGCAAAGGCAGAAGCAGTGACCATCCAGTGGAAGAAAAAAAGGCAGGAAAGAAAAACATACCGAGGTGCCAGATACAGAAGTGTCAAACATGTTTGACCACGATTAGAAACACAAAGACTGCCATCCTTTGCCTACAGTGGCATTGTACATGGCGCAGCGATTAAGGAAACTGCTAGAGAAGGAGACAAGACTTTGCATGTGGTCAGAATGCCCTAGACTGGAACTGTCAGGGAAAGTAGCAGAAGCACCGGAGCTGGACCCACAAACAATTACATTGTGACAAAATCCTTCAAAGACCTCCACAGAGTACCAGGTATCATGCACTCATTCCAAAAGGGAGGCGCAGCTGCTGGACAACAAATTCCACCAGCTCAGCGAAAAGGAAGTGCCATAGAGAGCAGCATGAGCAAACGCCCTTCATCAGCAACAAGTTCTTAGTCCACAGGAAGGACAAAGTCAGGCCCGTTATAAATTTGACGGAACTCAATGGGTGGATTGTGTGCCAACATTTCAAAATGGAGGGCATTCACCTCCTCAGGGACATCCTACGCAAGGACGATTGGCTCAATGATGGACTAGAATGGCACATACTTGATGTTCCCAGTAGCACAGGACCACAGGGCTTGGCTCAGCTTCAGGTGGAGAAACCAAATTCAGCAATTCAAGACGTTGGCATTCAGGCTTTCCTCAGCGTCATGGGCATTCACCAAATTGAGGATACCCATCCTGGCAGCTTTCAGAGAAAGGGATCAGGACCATAGTGTATTTAGACGACATTATTATCCTAGAAAGCGACAGACACAAACTAGTTATGTTACTTTGCATTTATATAGCGCCTTATGTACCATTGGTATAGTCTCAAGGCGCTGGTAGGTTGAACGCCCTCAGGAACCGAAGTTCAAGTCAGTAGAGAGAGTATAGAGAGTCAAAGGTGCGTGTGAGCACTGTATATAAGTGCTGCTGGTGTGGCATTCATATTCGTGCAATAGCTGCTTCTTAGCATTAGGTGTGGTGGTTGAGGGATCAGGAGTATGTGTTCATTCTGGCAGGTTTATCCAGATCGATTCTAGCTGCGTTAGGCCTGAGATGAACGCCTGGCTGTAGGGTGTGTGACCAGCGGTGTTTAGTTAGAGTGATATGGAGTATGAGGCGGATGTTGGTATGAGAACAGCTATACCAAATGGTGTCATAGTATCTCTGTGTTCTAGTTGAGTGGTGGTGTAAAGAAGAGAGCAAGCGTGGTGATGTGATAAGATGGTTTACATGCTCTTTCGAGTGTTCTATGCACTCTAAACCATTCCATGAATGTCACGTACTTCTATGCGCTCCAATCTGTTCCACGCACTCCAATCCGTTCCAAGCTCTCAAATTCATTCTATGCCCTCTAGTTTGTTCCATGTACTCCGATCTGGTCCATCCACATACTTCCATGTTCCATTATTTGCGCACCCGTCCTCTCTGCGCACCCATCTCTTCCCCGCACTCATCCGTTCTTACACATTCCTTCGTTCTTACACACTCGCTGGTCCTATACATTCGTCCGCTCTGCATACTCGTCCGCTCACCTATCCTCTACTGCGCACTCATCCGCTACTACGCACTCATCCGCTACTACGCACTCATCCGCTACTAACTAGTAGAGCAGACTCAGTGGATGAAGGACCTTATCAACCTAGAGAAGACAAGACTTTGAGCCCAGGAGAATGGACTTCCTTGAGTTCATAGCGGACATAGGTTAGCAATCCTGGAACTTCCAGCGAAGAAAGTGAGGAATATCAAAAAGGAGATCAGATGTCTCAAGAAGACAATTGTATGGCTCAAGAAGCTAGAGAGGATTGTAGGGTTGCTAGCCTTGTCGATTTAGGACATATTGCCAGGGCCCCTGCACTATCAGAGACTGAAGATCAGGCACCTTCAAAAGGGTCTGAAATACCATCAGTTGATTCTGCTGGATCAGTAAGGGAGGACAATACTCCAGTGGTGGCTGCGAAGCATGGAAGGGGCGCGCCATTTTCGGAGGCGTCCCGGAACTAGTGATAGAGTCAGACACCAGCAGAGTAGGCTGGGGGGGCCAGATGCAGGGACATAGAGACAAGAGAAAAGTGGGCACCGGAGGAGTTAAATCTTCACAAACATGGTCTTGAGCTTCTAGCTCTGTCATTCGCCATCAAAGCTTTTACAAAAGAGAGTGGACTGCTGCCTCTTGCTCAAGATGGACAACATCTCGGCAGTTCGCTACATAAACCATCTCAGGGGTCAAAATTAAGATTGGTTGAACTGGAGCAAAAAGCTGCTCCTAGGTATTGGGCATCACACTTAAGGCAGGTGCTATGTCTGGTGAACCAGGAGCAAGTACATAGTGCGTGAGATGCAAACTAACTGTGTCCATTATATATTATCTAATATACTTTAAATGTCTTAGATGCGTCTTATTCTTTTTTATACACATTCCCAAACCTATACACAGTTAATATCACATAACTATGTTTGTATGGCATCACTTGCCTAGGGAGTCGCAAGTAGATCCTGGTAGCTTTTGGTTTAAAGCTAACCAGGCTCCCCTTGGCCATAACCAAGAACTAAATAGCTCCCAGCTCCTGGCAATTTCGAACACTGCCATCTGAGGGGCGGGGGGGGGGGGGGAGGGGGGAAGGGGACAAGATCCAGACAATTAGCAGCGTTGGCAAAGGACTTCTGGCATCATTGTCTAGCGTACAGGAAATCAGTTGCAGTGGAATACTTGCCAGGCACACTGCACATAGTAGCGGACTGGAATTACCGGCATCTCACGGACACCAGCAACTGAAATTTGGGCAGGGAAATCTTCCGGAAGATTGTGGACGTGTGGCACCAATCTTTTCGTCGCCAGACTGAATGCCCAGACACCCGGATTTTTCAGTCAGAAGTTGCATCCAGACGCAATATGTACAGGTGCATTTCTAAACAGCTGGCAGATCAATCAATCTCCAGTATGTGACCCCGTCATTCATCATGATAAGCAGGGTCTTGCCGAAATTTGCAGAGAGCATGCAGAGGTAATAATAGTTTGTGCCTGGAAATCGCAAGCGTGGCTCCCAGTTCTGATGGAACGTTCTTCAGATTTCCCACAAGCCCTCCCCCAGATGAAAGACCTGCTCACGGACCTAGCTGGGCGATTTCATCTTCTGGGAGCAACAGGAGCACTCCCAATGCTGGCTTGCAGGGTGTCGGACAATGGAGCATACCAGGCATTTGGGGCCAGGCTGCCCAACTTATCAAAGAATCATGAGTGCCCTCCACCTTCAGGAGCTATGACACTGTGTGGAACAATTGGGAACTCCGGCGTCAATGACAGAGTATTCTTTCTGTTTCTGCGCCTACAGTGCTGGTTCTCAATTTTCTAGCTGCATTGATGGACACCGGTAGAGCGTTCAGGACTTTAGGAGTCTATAGATCGGCGAAATCGGCATATCTTAGTATGGCAGACTGAGTTCCAGTGCAGGAGCACCCGGCGGTGGCACGGCTCGTCAAATGAGTGAAATTGCACACTTTGTATGGGACGTTGACGTAGTCCTGCGCTTCACACATAGTAAGTAACCCATCTAATAAATATTTATCTTTGGCACAGCTCGCAAGTAAGCTGGCGATGCTGCTGTGCTTAGTTTCGTGTAAGAGTGTCGGACATCAAGGCCTGAGAAATGGATAGGAGAGTCTCCCGAAAGAGTGATGTTTTTTTTTTATCACCAGGAGGATGAAGACTAGTTTCTCCTCTGTGTGGTAATAATACTTACCCGCACAACTGCAGCTTTGTGTAGCTTCTTGCATTAGAGAGTATGAATGTAGGACAGCAGAGATAAGACCGGCTAGAGTGACACAGCTACTGATTATGCGCAGGAGACCATTTAAGGCAGGGGCTACAGCAACTATAGCTAGGTGGGTACGTGAAATTATGACCCAAGCAGGCGTGGTTAAGTCTAGGTTAGTCGCACATCAGTAATGGGAGCTTTTCCTTTCAAAAGGCATATGCATCAGAGGCCAGTTTGCAAAATATCCTGCACACAGGGGATTGGTCCAACGAGAGCATTTTTAAAACATTTGACTTCAAGCCTATAGCATCAGTGGCAGATTCAGTAATTAGGCGCTTTGAACAAGCATAATGCTTGCCTCTGGTCTTAACAGAGAATGAAGATTAACCAGGCTTATAGCTGAGGGAGTCTTTATAGGCCAGCATTATTTCCGCCCAGCATATACATCATTAGTGATAGTTGTTGCTGTCATTGTTAGTATGGTATCAGGTGTAGCATATGCCCGCTTTAATGCTCTTATTATCGTCCTAAAGGGGTAGATCAGAAGACTGCCTGAGTGCTACAGTTCGGTAGAGACGGAGTAGGGGCGGCAGACCCAGCATGATTGGTCATTTTCAGATGTTGGCGTTCTTCTCCAGTTGCCTAGAGCGGACTGTCCTGCAAATAAGGAGTTTGGAGCATCAAGAAGAGGAAGGGACCTGGACAGGAAGTGAAGTGTTATCTCCTGAGACAGGAAGGAACTACAGGATTCCACGGACTGACAGGGACTTGTAGTTCCCGAAGGATCATTTACAAAGTTATAAGTTACAAATTTCTAAGATTTAAAACTGCTGAAGGGTAGAAATAAAAGGAAGTTTAAGCATAATGCTTGCATCAGTGTCTTTAATGGAATCAAGACTCCCTGCACTATAAGCATGGGTAATATTCATTATGCAAAGGAAAAACTGGCCTGTTCAGCTCATAAACTAGAGACTTGCAAATGTAGTATTTAATATCCACAAATCTATTTTCCAAAATGACCAGATAATAAGTTAGTCTCTCACTGTAAAAAACCAAAATAAAAACATACAGGTTGTGGATGATGAAATAGGAAACAATTGCTACAAAGAGGTCACCCTCCCCTACACACAAATAC
This sequence comes from Ambystoma mexicanum, assembly GCF_040938575.1. NCBI lineage: Eukaryota > Metazoa > Chordata > Amphibia > Caudata > Ambystomatidae > Ambystoma > Ambystoma mexicanum. The sequence continues at coordinate 19,153,495 of NC_090922.1, read as the reverse complement.
ACTTTTCCTCAAAAAAATTGGATTCAGCAAATCAAACCTAGATGGGCGAACAATGACAAACCCTGAGATGGTGGCTACGCATGTTGTGTAAAGCTTGCGCGTGAGTCTTCTTTGTAGTCAAAATGATCACAAGTACAAACCAAAAAGCAGGTATGGACACCATATCGAACAATTCAATGGCTGTGTTTCTAGCCCATCAAACAATGCAGAATGTCTACACCTCTAACAAAAGCATAAATGCACAGTATTTTTTCTGATAAGAACAAGAACTCTTCTTGGAAAAGGTAACACTGATGCATGAGTTTGGGTTGCAACGCTATCCTTTACCCTAGACCATTTTGACTACCCTTTTGGCACATTAGGTCAAAGATTCAACAGAGTTTTAGGGAAGGGAGAGAAACATTTTTTTAAAGGAAAATAATGGAGCAGAGATGATAGGGTGCAAGTGTGAGAGAAGGGCAAAGGACTGGACCCCTCCCATTTCTGAGAGCAAATAAGTGCATTAGTCAAAAGGTAAAAGCTGTAGAAGGCCAATTTCAGGCAATTCATCAAAACTAGAAATCTGTTTTGACTTAGATTCCTCATGACGAGTTTCCCCAAGACTTGCAACTATGCAGTTAGGACTACTCAATATTTTTTTTTCAACTCAGCAAACAATTCCATCAGAGAACACACTTGAGAGAGCTAAATTCTTACTGTTAACCAGATCCGTCTTCTCATCAGCACTGCCTTTATCGGACATCGTGGCAAGAAATGTGTTTCTTTATCCCACCTGGACCTCTAAAACAGAAATTAAACAAACAGCCACCAATTAAAGAGGTGTGGGTGGAGTCAGTCCTGATGACACTTAGTAAGCACAGAAGTCGCAAGCCTGGTCTCGCACAACTGAGTGAGCAACTGGGTGATACTGACTAGGGCTAGTTCAAACAATTTCTTAGTTAAATTATATGAAAAAGATTTCAATATGTTCTCCTTAAAATGATCCCAATACATCCAAAAATGTACCCATACATGAAATTCGATTTATCAGATGTGTCAAATAGAATTTTGTTTAACACCAGAATAGCTTGGTGATATGTCCATTATAACAGAATGCTGTCGGATTACTATAAATTGGGGTGGGCAAAAATAATACTTCATCGTAAACAGTATTTCCCAATAAATTGGGTAAATCAGTTAAAGAAAGAAAAATAAAAAAAGAGAAAAGCGCAGGCAGATAAGAATGAGCCAGTGATTAACTTTGGTCATCTACATTTTACTCAGATAATGCATCTTGATATTCCATGCTCTCATCTATTCCCTTCTCTGAAGCAAAGGAGATTAGCTTTCACTACTTGTGCTAGCCACTGGACTTTTGAAATCTTCAAGATTAACAAATTGCTTTATATTTTTAAACTATGCTTGCAGGGTTTTCAAACTGGAATCGGCCCTATGTATTTGCATGAGTTAAAACTTTAACATGAGTGCTTTCATTCAGTTTGAGGACAAAAACAGAATCAATAATGCTAGGTCTTAATTTATAATTCCTCCAATTCAACTTCGGGAAATGCAGAATCAAAATGAAAGGCTCCCGTTTCTTTGCAAAATAGAAAAGGATATTACTTAATGTACAAATACATCACTATGCGCTTTAAAACATATTTGGGCTTGGTTGAAGTCAACTCCCATCGCCCGCTGTTCTAGCCTTCCTCTGACCAGTTTGTAATACGTGCCCCTCTCCCAACAACCCATTGTTTGCCAAGTGTCACAAGATTATACCATCTTGAGTCATGGATTCTTTTAGAATCTTTTATGCACTCCACTCATCGCAGTTTACGTAATCTATCCTGAAGAATCAGCTATGTCCAGCAGTGGAAGGTGCGTTTTTCTCTTTTTTTTGGAGGTGTGAAAATATTTGTCACAAATATGGGAGAACGACCATGTGTCAAAGGAGCCTGAACCAACCAGGGAGGATTCTCACTCCAAGAAAATGTTTTCAATAATGGGTTAAAATAGTGCATTATACATAACATTTTACGCGAAGAATTCGGGAAAACTCTTAAAACAAATCAAAAAGCAGCATTGCACAGGAGCATTTCCATAATGCATTTGCCCACAATATATTCCAGTATAAAAAAGCCAGACCTCTTGGAAGCAAACTATACCCCCTTATGGGCCACTATTCGAGAAGATGTAAATAAAGGGTCCAGGCTGCCTCTGTCGTGGGCAGCTCGCTTTACCTCTATAAAAATTAACATATTACCCCGGTTTTTATTTCTGTTTCAGTCACTCCCAATAATTGTCCCCAATTCATTCCTGACAGAAATCAAATGCACCTTGTTAAGGTACTTATGGGCGGGAAAAAACCCAGAACACCGTACTCTACTCTTAATCAACCCAAGGAACAGGGGGGGAAATGGGGATACCCCAATTTTGAGGAATACTACAAGGCATCCCAGCTCAGAATACTAGCGGACCACCTGTGGAAAAACCCTGAGAAACAATGGGTAGCGATAGAAAACGATATTTTCTCACCAGTTACACTGGGAGAATGGCTGTGGGTTCCCCAACCCGTAATGACGAGGCGTATAAAAGAACACCCGGTCTTGAAGGTTCTATGGACACTGTGGCACCCATCCCGAGCCATGCAAGGAGTTACGACGTGGCCATCCTCTCTCAGCTGCATCTGGTCCCCTCCCATTCGAGATCTCAAACAAAGTTTCCACATTCCAGTCTTGGTATGAAGCAGGGCTTGTTAGAGCGGGGCAGATGTGGCGGAAGGGTTCCTACATATCCCTAGGGGACTTTAAGGAGGCTTTGCAAGACTCCGATATATCCCCCATGCTATTCCTTAAACTGAGGAGCGCCCTGAATGGCACCCGCTGGGGCGATTCACTAAAATGCCCTCTAACCCCAAACAAAAACTTAGCGCCCCCCAGATAACAAAGGGTCTCATTGCACGGATGTACAAGTCCCTGCTTGCCAGAGGTCACCTTGAACGTCCACCATCTGAAATCAAGTGGGACTCAGAACTGGGTCTAGAAAACAAACCAGAAGTCTGTAAAGCAATACACAGAGCGGTGTGGCCGTGCTCAATCTCTGTACAATACAAAATGCACAATGCGCGTCTGCTGGTCAGATGCCACTACACTCCCATGAGACTCCTGAAAATGTTCCCAAGGGGTGTCCATCTGTTGGAGAGGGTGCGGCGAGAGGAGGGACTATTGGCACCAATGGTGGCAATGCAGCAAAGTCCAAACGTATTGGAAGAAAGTCCTGGGGTGGATTCAAGCCAAAGATGGAAAAGCCAGGGCGCTAAGACCCGTTTTAATCCTATTTGGGGTCGAGGCAGATGATGAGGACTCATATGTAACACTTACACACATGCCTCGTAATCTATTGTTAGCCGCGAGAGTATGTCTCACTGTGAAATGGAAGTCACCTTTCTACCCACAAAAAGAGAATGGCTTACTAAAGCACACGCCATTTACGAAATGGACAGCCTAACCAGCAATTCAAGAATCTCGTAAAAACATAGACATGATATGGCTGCCTTTTCTCGAATTCTACAAAATATACTGGGAATCCTTAAGACCAATTGACTAATTCCTGCAGAGAAAGCACCAGGCTTAATTGGTTACCAGACATTTGGTCGAAAACAATTGGTCGACTGGACAAATGGTCTAACCAATTTGGTCGAAAACCAAATGGTCGAATTTTTTTTTTTTTTTTTTTTTTTTTTTTTATTGTCACCCCTTTTTTTTGGGTGGGGTTCCCCCCCCAACCCACTTTTTTTCTAAAAAAACCCCTTTTTTTTTTTAAAACGAAAACCCGAAAAATATATATATATAAATTAAAAAAAAAAAAATCGACCATTTGGTTTGACCAAATTGCGTCGACCAAATGTCTTTCGACCAGTTTTCAGTCGACCAAATGTCTGGACACCGCTTAATTTTCATAAGAATCCCACTCCACCCGAAGCCTCCCATTCAAATGTCAAAAACTTGTGATGTAATTCAAGTGCTGTGTGCTATAAGCAATGAGAAATTCAGTGTAAAGTTCCGTCCGATACTCGTTTGTTGTCAATGTTATTCTGTTGAGTGAGGGAGGGGGGAGGGGGTGGGGACTAAGGGAGGGAAGGGGGGGGGTCCTATAAAACAAGTCAAGTTCACTTCTTTGGAATCCAATGCAAAAGTTGAAATGTCAATGCCCTGCTGATCTATACTGTGAAATTAACATGTATAAGGTTGAATATGTTAAAAAAACTCAAAAATAATAATAAAAAAAATAAACTGCCATCGTAAAGGACTTATCTAACTACTGCTAAAGGTAAACTTCCATATTTCCCACTAAAAATCATTGCCCACCAGTTATCTCTGGTGAGCCTCGTGTACCGTTTTATAAAATTATCCAAAGAAAATAGACCTCGTAATTCTTCAAGAAGAAGTGCCTTAAGGTTTCTAGCTCTGATGTTTTACAAAATCACCAACCCCGGAGTGAGATTGTTTAGTGGGTTTGTCTCATTATTACTTTGTACTTGCTTCATTGTTTCCCGTGTATGAATCCAGTCCATAATCATTAATTTATGTTTTGCGGTAACTGGTTTCTGAAGCAACAACTTCACCATAAAGTCTGCATCCCTAATAATCTGCAAACTGTCACTTTCCCACCTGAAAATAACAGAATCTCTTTACGACATTGGTACCTTTTAAAAGTCTCTCTCGGCTACAACCTCATATATAAACATATTATGCCCTCTAAGTTTACTTTAGCATCACAATCCGGTAGGGGAAATTGGGACTCAGACTAGGACATACATGGACAGATATTGAATGGAACCATATATGTGCAGGTAGGGTTTAAGGTTGATTAGAACTATACTAGTCGCAGCAGCGGATTATTAATTTATATACTGGTCTCCATGGAGAATGTGGTCCTGCAAGTTGTGTTGTGATAATGCTTGCTGGAACTTTAGAGGTGATGTGGGCACCACCTTGCATATATTTTGATTATGCGGGAAAATTCTATTATTTTGGGAAGTGGTTTTCCAGCATATGGATTTCGTTTTGGGTCCATCTCTCCCCAGGGTCCTGCCGATTGGTGCGCTGGGTTTATTCACGTCCAACACTTTTATCTATTGGTGAATTCTTTTGAGCTTTCAGGGTTTTGATTGCTAAGAAACATGTCTTGGCATTCTGGAAGAGTGACACTAGCCCCTGTGTGGATGATTGGCTGCAGAGTTATGTCCTTTCATGTGAGGGAACAGAACCACAGGTATGATGAAATGTAGGGTGCATTTAAATGATCTGTGCGCTTAACTACGCAATTAATGTTTTCTTTCCCTTGCTAGTCGGCTCTCTTTCTTATAAATATGTTTGCTCTGATTAACTTATGTAACTATTGTATTTGTATGTTTATGAAGTTGCATTTCAATACTTTTGTTTTATTTTATCTTTAAAACAAACTTTAAAAGAAAAATTAAACAGGGAGTTCTTGCCCACTGTCAAGCGTTTTCTGTAAAGTGCAAGTGCTTTCCATTGGACCATCCTAAACGGATATGCCCAGTTCATACCATACAACTTGGATTGGAATTCCTTTTGCGACTCCTAGCACCATCTTCCAAAATATACCTTCCAAGATCTTCCAAGTAGATTGAGTACATAACAAAACTTCAGCCCCATATGTTAACATGGGAACCGCTTTCATTTTGTAAAACTGCATCACAGACATTAGCATGGAGCGTCCAAAGCGGTGTTTGCAGCACCGCTCTTTGTACAGTCAACGCCTCTGCCTTCTTTCTCAGCGTACTCACATTTGGGTTTTCTTAAGTATCAACACTTACTAGAGGAAGAACATTCAAACTCCATCTAAATGTAACCTTCAACCTGGAGGATAACCGAATCATGTTAGATTGAGACAAGTTAAATTATTTTTCAATGCATAGAGCTACAATGTGTGTAACTGTTTTTGTAGGACTATTGGCGTTTGGTGCCAGCGGACTAAATTGTCTGCGTATAATAGCCACTGAATTGGGTGGCCATTAATACACGGTGGAAAAGCTTGCTCTTGCGTCTACACGAAATGGACCACTTGCTCACGCACTAGCGGGAGACGCCTCCTTTGCCCTTATGCTGACACCAGTTTAGGTGGGGCTATTGCGAGATACACTTGGCTTCCATTTTGTGTGCCCTCAACTCCATCTTTGGACTAGGCCGCACTCAAATTCTATGAAAAGGCTTCTCTCCCCGCTGCAGCGCCGCGCAGTGTGGTCTTGGCTCCCACCTTTTCTTCCACTGTCTGTAAGCTTCACAAATCCCTTTCTCACGGATGCGCCGGTAATAATTGAAACAAATAGTACAATGTATCATCTCACTCTTCCTCTGTGATCACTGTACTTTGTGTGAACCAGCTCGAACCATGACTTGTAGCTCATCCATCTCTTCAAACCTGCTCCTACCCTCTTCTTACCCCCCCCCCCCCGATGTTGGGAAATTACTGCCAATGTAACCCTGTGCCCTCCTAAGGTATTCCCTTGATGTACCAGAGGTGTGACCCTGCTGTGCGGCCCACCCTAAAGTGCCCCCACTAAATCCAGACATCTGTATGTTGTGTCCTAGAACTAACATATGTCGTCATACTCCCCAGTCGCCTTGATGTGCCAAGACCCACCCAGTCACCCAGGTTATCACGAGGGACAAGACCCCTAAGCCCTGTGTCTCACAAAAGTCTCAATGAAAGATGTAATCACATGAACGCAATTTATAGGTTTGCAAAGATTTACTCAAAAGGTGTATTAAGGATTGTGATTTATTATAGGTCTAGTGGTAGTTTCTCATGCCAGGTCAGTTAGTATCAACTATCTCGCCGTGACCTAACCCTCACCCCTCCTGGACACAGGCAGCTGGACCGCGTCGTGACGCTCACCCTCCCGCCAAGTGGGCAGCCTATCTAAAGAAGCAGCGCCTACAGGAATTTATCTAGCATCGCCCCGCAACCAATCCTGTACTAATGTAGTACCCTGTGTTAATGACCTCACCAATGACGCCGTTTTAATTTATAATTCCATGTATGTGTATGGTTTGCCAGAGCGCTCTCGAGGCAGCAGAGCTCTCTGGATGCCAATTTTACATAAAGACTTATTAATCTTGCAACCTGTTCTCCTAGTCTCATTCCCTACTGGGATGTGTTATACTTTATGAGTTTGTATTGCTAATTTGGGGTGTGAGCCTTTACATTTGGTGAACCCCATGACATGATCAAGAAGGGTGTGCCGGGAGAGGGCCCCCTGCCGCGCGGCGAGATCCAGGACGCCCCCAGCAAAACCACTGCCTCCGCGGTCGACCAGTGTTCGCACGGAAAAGAAAGGTTCCAAGGGTCCCGGTCATCTTTGCAAATACCCAACTGCTCACCGAGGCGTGTCACGGCTTGGTTGGGGTGCGGCCCGATTGTGTATAGACTGTGAACGGAGGCTCTGGGACCACCCCGGACAAGTGAGTACTGGTTGCGAGATTCTCAAATGAGGGGCAAAATTGTGAAATAGTTGGTGTAAAGATGAGGGCAAGAGACTAGGGGGAATTGAAATTTTGGCGTTAGGGACTGTGCGAGTGAAAAGGTTAGGCTTTTCTTATCTATCCTTTATATGGCCATTAGGTTGTTGTGGACGAAGAGAAAAAAAGGAATATGGGATCCTAGCTCCGAACGGGGTTAGAAGGCAGCGCCGCGTGGCATTGTCTTGACCAGTGCAGGTTATAAGTGGAGATAAAGAAAAACATAGGAGTCTCATATTTAGTAGGCTCCAAGTAGTAATTTAGAATATTCTTTTTCCGTGTGAGCAGAATTCTTCAAGGAGGTAGCCTAAGGGGGCTCAGAGGTGTGGAGTGAATGAGAAAATAAGAGATTAGAAAAAAGAAAGGTGCGATTCACATCAGAGGGTAGTACATGTTCAAGAAGAAGGGGTAGCAGCGGCAGGATTTTCGCTTCCATTACGGGAGGACCCAGAGGTCGTGGGAGCGCTCCCAAGATGGCAAGGGAGACTGAGGCAAAGAGTAGGAAACACGTCATTAAGCAAAGCAAAGAAGGTAGCGTTAAGTAAAAAAGGAGGGAAGGCCAAGCTGCAGATGCCTCCGATACATAAGGGAGCAGGGAGGCCCCACTACATACCATGGGCACAAATGGACAAAAATAACTTGTTGAAACTGCTCCCTCCACTTTCAGGTGGGGCGGGAAAGTGGATACAAGCATTAAAAAAACACAGCTGGCATACTCTTGGCCATAGGGGATGTAAAAAGCTTATTGGTGTCTGCAGTTGGTGACCAAGCAGATGGGGCGCGGGGTGAAGGCCAGTTTCCCGGGAGTAACAATAAACCGTGACCGCCATGATGGGTCGTCATTCAACAGTGTGAGGGCGCAATGGTGGGATGCATTGCGGAGAACCTTCCCAGACACCTCAGACTTACATTTAGCAATACAATGATATGATATATGATTGTGTATAGGCGCTATATAAATAAACTATGTGTTTCAAAGGGCTTCAAGGCAAGGGACGGAACAAGGGAAAATACAATGACATTCTTACAGGCCATGAACAGTAAGAACATTTCAGATAGTGCAAGAGCTAAGACATAAATAAGAAGGGGAGGGGGGAAGAGTGGGAAGGAAATGGAAACAGACAGGCGACTACGGTACTAAGCCTGATGACATTTCTGGTAGAGCCGGAGAATACAAAAGGTGAGGGAGAGGAGTGCAGAAAGGGAGGGGAGGAACAAAACAAGCGACTATCATACTAGGCATGACGACATTTCAGATAGTGCTGGAGGGGAGGTGGGGAGGAAAAAAAACAGTAATGGGAGGTTGGAGGAAACAGACGAGGTTGCTATCATATTAGGTCCAGGGACAATTCTGATAGAGTAAGTGCACAGAAGAAAGTAAGAGGAGGAGATCGGAAAACGGTCGGCGGGGCTTGCTAAGTGGTGAAAAAGAGCAGCAAGCAGGAAGGCACCAGGTGGACGGGGCATGCTAAGTGGTCAAAAAGAGCAGCAGGCAGGAAGGCACCAGGTGGGTGGGGCTCAGGCCAAGTGACCTAGATCCACTTGCACCTGCTCTCCATCTGCAAAGGAAAAGAGGCTGGAGGGCTCCTTAAGTAGGAAAAAGAGCGGCAAGCAGGAAGGCACCAGGTGGGCGGGGCTTGCTAAGTGGTGAAAAGAGCAGCAGGCAGGAAGGCACCAGGTGGGCGGGGCTTGCTAAGTCAGGAAGGCACCAGGTGGGCGGGGCTTGCTAAGTGGTGAAAGAGCGGCAGGCAGGAAGGCACCAGGTGGGTGGGGTTTAGGCCAGGTGATTTAGATCCACTTTCAACTGCCCCTCCCCCCCATCTGCCTATGTACTATGGGAGAGGAGGAAGAGGCTGCGCAATTCATCCTTCGGGTGCAGGACATGTGGAGATCAGAAACGGGCACGGCGTGGGACCAATCCACAGCCCTGTTTTACTTTATAACTAAGCGAGGGCTCCCAAAGGAGGTACAGAAGTGTAAAGACTGGAGGGGGTGTCTGTACTTCTGCTCTCTATATGGTAGAGGAGAGGCACAGAGGACCCCAGCCAAGATTCTCCATTATTGGTAACGTAGTCGAGCAATCAAGGCCTAGCTTCTCAGGAGGTGATGCAGGATGTTTAAGTACAGTGTAGTCCCCAAGCCCCCACAAAGGAATGTCCACACACTGTATTAGTTAAAACAGTCTTTATATAATTAATATTCAAGGTTATGTACACTATCACAATAACTCACTTTGTGCTTTAGTTAATCTATAATGGTAAATATATACAGTTCTAAAGTGGTACCACAAGTATTATCAGATCTCATTAAAGTGCATCAACTATACTGTCAAAATGTCACACAGATCAATAACAAGGAAACCAGCAATAGAAATAGGAAGGAAGCAAGATGGTTGAAACAATAGGCATAATACTGGCATAGTTCTGTGTGGAGATCCCCCCCCCCAACCTGGGCAACCTGTTAAGCAAAGATGTATCACAAGCCCAGTCCATATATTGGTCTATTAGTCTCATTTCCCTCTACAATAGTTCTACAGCCCCAATGTACCTGGAATTGTAGCATTCGTCGACGGGAAATCGACGGCCCTTCTTGAGTGCCCTCCCTTTAAGGTAGGAGTCACGAGTCTTCGAATGTCCGACAGAGAACAGGGTGAACTACGGCGGTGAAGTGGCAGCTTCGTTCCTAGCGGTGCTCGTCGACAGAGCGTTGGCGTCCTGCAAGGAAGAAGCGTGCAGGGCACCTCGGTGACGATAGTTCTGGACCGCAAAGAGATGATGAAGAACTGTGGCCCAGCAAGGGCGTCGAGTCGTCGGCGTCTGTGGTCTTTAGTTGGCGGGAAACCCACTGGCAGAGGCTCCTCGGTGCGTCGACGGTCGGGCCTTCTCCAGTGGGATAAAGCGGGCAGCGATGCAGACTAGAGCATCCTTGGATCAAATGAAGTTCTTAGGCAAACAGGAGCACGGTGGCTCCAGTCGGCGACGGGGGTCGTCGACAGTGGGGGACAACAGTCCGGGCGCTTCTCCTTGGGATTCCGCAGCAGTCCCTGTCTCGGGTCGGCAGCCTGTCGAAGGTTTGTCTGCCAGGGAGCTTTGGCAAAGATCTGCTGGTGCACGATGGTCCCTCGTAGCTCAGGAAGAGGGCGCCTTACCAGGTCCTCTCTGGGTCAGTCCTTGGAGGCACAGCAGCTTTCAGATTGTGAAGCAGAGCAACAGTAATTCTTCTCGTCCAGCAGGGCTTCAAGGTCAAGCTTCAGTTACTCCAGTTACTCGTCGTAGTGGACTTCAGCTTCTCAACACGAATTCTAGCAATGAGAGGCCCCCAGATATACTTGTTGATCTCCCATTCATTCTGCTGGGTCACACTCAGGCAGCCAATCGGTCAGAAGGGCATTGATGCAGGCAGGCATCCAATCAGGTGCATAGTGCACTCAGGCCATTCACTCCTCTCCAGACACTCACAACAAGTTATGTGTATTGGGACAAGTACCCAGCCATTCAACACTGCCCACTGCATTCATACCGGTTTCGGGCAGGGCTGTCTCAGTCATTGTGTCAAACACCAGATACTAGACACCCACAACACAGAATGCGTATTCGCCACACACTCCATTCACCCAGGTCCCACCCACAGGGTGTACCCAAAACATACAGTCACTGGGAAGGCTCCACCAGTCTGGCCTGGACTTCACAACACCACCATATATGGAACTTCCACCCAACAGCCGGTCAGGGGGAAGAGACAGAGTCAGGGCTTCCCAGGACTTTGGGAAAACAAGGTAATAGGCAATAGAAAGCAAGAGGCCACAGGGGCCAACTTGTTTCCTATCAGGAATCAACTGATTCCAATGGCAGGGCCTGGGTATCCCAAAATGGAGGATATTCAGGGCACCTGCCAAATTAAGCATGGAGCTGCCACCAGCCCATACCCTGCTCTATGGGCCACCCACAGGTGCCTAAAAACATACACTAGGAGCACAGGGTTGTACCCCCACCCATGGGTGCCGTAAGGGTATCCCTTGGGTCCGTTCACCAAAAGAGAGAGCTGCACCGCCAGGAGTCCCACATGAACTCCTGCGCAGAAAACATGACAGAACACACGATAAAAACAGTAAAGGATAGGATACGGAGGCCCTGTCTCTCCGATGCATTTCCAGCATCACAAGAAGGCCTTGGATAAAATAGTTGGGATAGAAGCCCAAGGCTGGCTGGAGATTCAGAGCATAATAGTACACCATTGTGGGAGGATCGAAGAGAGAGAAAAGGAGATAGCACAGAGAAGGTTCGCAGACAAAGCAAAGTTAGTTCAGAACAAATTAGTGAAGGTTGCGGCAATCAATTCAGCCCTACCCACTGAAAGGCTGGGGCAAGGAGAGGAGGGGTCAGGGAATACACCAGCGAGGATGGCAGCAACTTGGTCTGCAAATGGACAAGAGCAATGGGCGGAAGAGGAGCAAAACGAAGGGCCCCAACAGCAGGGCAGACCAGCAAAAGGACGAGGTGGGTACGGGGACAGAGGATGATTTGGGGGGGGGATGGAGGATAAGGAATGAGGGGAGGACCCCAAGGGTCATGCTGTAATTGTGGGAGGTGGGGACATTTTTCCAGAGAATGCCGGATGCGACCGATGGGATATTACCAAGGGCAGCCTCCCATGGGAAACGAGCAACAATTTGGTCATCCACATCCAGGAAGCCCCTATGGGTTACCAATGGGTGGGAGTGAGCAACACAAACAGTGCTATAATGAGCACCTGCAAAACGCACAACAAATGCCATCCAGACAGCAACCTCAGCAGCAAGGTATGCAACAACAGATACCACGCCAGAACATGATGGGAAACGCGCACACTAAACTTTTTGCAACAACTGCCAATATTGCACCGGCACAGTTCTGCGGCACAGCAGTGGTAGGAGAAAATGTCTTCTCAGTACCCGGAACAGAGACATACCCATACTAGGACAGCCCACAGAAAGCACTTGCATGTCCAGTCCTATCAACTACCCTACGTGCAGAAGAGGAACCACTGTTGGTTGCGGAAATAGGTAACAAACAGTTCATCTTTATGGTGGATTCGGGAGCTGAAAAATCATGCTACATGGAAGGCCAGTTCCTGCGCTCAGGAAAATATTTGGAAATGCAGGGGTTTTCTGCGGCTATTTTGAGAGTTCCTTACACAAAAGATTTAGACATAACAGTGGGGGGAAAGAATGTGCAAGCACCCCTATGAAATCATGAAGACTCACCCATAAATTTGTTAGGAAGGGACCTCCTGAGCAAATTGTATATGACCATCTCCTTCACAGAACGAGGGATAGTGTGCTCCACTCCAGGGGTATGCCCAGTAAGAGCTATGTTAATGAAAAGTATTATGACAAACGAAATAGCAGTGAGAGGAGTGCCCATAGATATCGACATGTTCATTTATGGAATGCAGGTACTTGCTAGAGTGGTGCCCGAGATAACACGAAAAGAATGGAGAGTGCCATCTGAATTTGTGTTCCGCCCCATTGTGAACTCCGATGTTGTGCCAGATACAATTATGTGAATTGATTTGGAAGGGGTACAAGTTTCAAGCAAACAAATCGCGGTAATAGGACTGGACACACATGGATGCGAATGGAGAACAGTGCTGTGCATAGATCCAAATATAGCTTTGCGTGATTTGACCGATGAGGAATTGTTCACTGACCATGATACTGATGGGGAAATTATAATGGAAATAAGTGTACCATGTGACAATGATCCAGCACAGAGAAATACACAACCCCCTCATGGCCAGCGTTAGTGCACCACCCGCTATATTCGATGACGACATGGAAAAAGTACTGCCAGAACTATGGACAACAGGCCCACACGATGTAGGGTTTGTGCAAGAGGTCACGCCAATAAAAATGAAACCAGGTGCAATTCCACCTAGAGTGAAGCAATACCCATTATCAAGAGAAGCAGAGGACAGAATAAAAGACACTATAAATGCATTATTACAACAAGGTATAATAGTGCCATCAAATTCACCTTGTAATACAGTAATTTACCCGAACAAGAAGGCAAGGGGCGGGGCTTGGAGGATGATACAGGACCTCCACCCACTTAATGACGTCATACAAAAAGAATTCCCTCTAGTACCTAACCCTGCATCCATTTTGTGTATTATCCCAGAGGAGGCCACATGTTTCACGGTTGTAGATTTGAAAACCGCCTTTTTCTCAGTGCCACTCGACCCCAGTTGTCAGTATCTCACAGCATTTACATTGGGGGGAAACAGATATGAACATTGTAGATTGCCACAAGGATACTGTGCGAGCCCCAGCATCTTCAATAGGATTTTGCATGAAGACCTTGGTAATGTGGGTGTAGAGAGCACGATAATTCAATACGTGGATGATCTTCTCATCTGCAGTAATAGTGAAGAACAGTACAGAGCAGATTCCATTACATTGCTAAATTTACTTGCTACAAAAGGGTACAAGGTGGATAAAGGTAAACTTCAATACTGCCTAGCAGAAGTGTCATACCTAGGACAGTTGATTTCAAAAGATGGTAAAATAATTATCCCAGACAGAGCAGGAGCAATACGTCACACAATAATACCCAGGACAGTGAAGGACATGCAGACATTTCTTGGCATATGTAATTATTGCTGCGCATGGATACTGGACTATGCGGGCCTACACAAGCCCGTTATTGCAAGGGTTAAAGGAAGCACAAAAGAACAGTGCCCCAATAAAATGGACACAAGAAATGATGACAATATTTTAAATTAAAAGACCTCGTCACACAGACACGAATCCAGATTATGACCGGGAGTTCTACCTCTTCTCACATTGCAATGGAATATTGATGACAGCGGTGGCCCCGATATGCACTTTAGCCTAAATACCCAACCACCTAAGAGCCTTCAGTACCACAGTCCTAGCAAAATGCCAATGAACTGAGTGATGGATCATGGGCAAACATCTTTCCTATAAAGTATCAGAGTACAAACGCTATATAATGGTCAAGGGGGGGGGGGGAGCAGGAGGCGAAAAAGAGGAGCGGAGGGAAGAGTTATGATGCATACCATAGCCTGGGATTAGACAGGATTGAAGACCTCCCCCCCGCCACCTGGATCGATCTAACCAATGGTACTCAGACATGAGAGCAACAGCCAAGCAAGCAACGAATGAGAGCTGTTATGTTTGCACACCTAAAAATCTTATACCTCAAGAAGTGCCCTTGTCGGATGCCCAATGTTTGGTTCATCTAGTATTGTGTAGGATTCGAAGCACCTTCCAGTCACACAAAGTTACAATATAAATGTTGCAGAATGAAAAAACCTCTATGAGTAAGCCACAAGGAGTGATCTGCATCAAGGAACCATTTTTTTGTTATCAAAAGGGACAAAGTTCACAGAAAACAAGTGGCATGACGAGACAATCATGTGTAAAGCAGATGCACTCTGAGGTCTAAATGGAAGAGAACATTCAATGGGTCAAAAAGACATGCACTCCAATCTGGTCCCAACACATCGCAAAACTCACGTGGGTTACAGCTCTCGAGAAACCCATCAAAACACAGAAAGAAATTGCACATGAACTTTACTTTGTTTTCATAGTGAAGGGGAAGGTACACATGGGCTCAAACAGACAATACAACAAAACGTTCATCATCCCAGACATGAAAAAGGGTACAGCAGCACTAATGGACACTTACTGGGTATGTGGCAAAGAAGCATACCTGCATCTCCCGCCATCGTGGAGGGGTACCTGCGCCATGGCCACACTTCATTCGGCATTAATGGCGATTCCAGAAAGCCATATCCAAGGGGGGAGAAATTCAGCTATATATCGGCAGCACTCCAGCCAACAACAGAGCCCTCCACATATGACATTCTGTCTGAAAACAAACTACAAGACAGAGTGCCCCGCAAAAGAAGGTCATCCAACTACATCTCCAGCAAGTCATCAAACCTCCTGGCTGAGATTCCAGATAAATACAAGTTCTTCAACTCTGCCGAAACATTCTTTGCTTCCCTCCTGGTGCCAGGATTTCAGGCGCGAACAAATGCTAAATGGCTGCAGATCGTCCGCTGGGAGCTGATCCAACTGGCCAACGACACTGAAGAAGGATTTAACATGATAAAGGTGGAACTCTGCGCCCTGCAGTTGATGAGCATGCACAATCGATACGTCCTGGATCTCCTCACGGCAATGGATGGCGGTGTTTGCCGAAAAATCGGGAGTGCCTGCTGTACATTCATACCTGCTGAAGACGCTGACAATGGGACCCTTTCCCACATCATCTCAGCGGTGCATAGTTTGGGGAAAGAATGCGGAAGGAAGGAGGAATAGAGTCAAACAACTGGTTCGACAACATCTTCAATTGGATACCATGATGGTTTAGCGTGATGATGAACATTTTTGCCCCACTCATCGTATTCCTGTTGCTATTTTTCCGAGTGTGCCAAGTAGGAATTCGATGTTGTGCCACATCAATGCCTAGTTCTGCAATGATGATGGTAACACTGGGAAAATCAACAGATCCAAACTGGGGGGGGGGGAGGTCAGGTCCCTCTAAGTATCGCATGACAGCAGTATACCGCCTTCCTGGGAATAGGGTGGATAATTTATACAACCCCATAATCAAAGAGCTATGAGAATTACAATGGTATAGAGAGGTCTGGGAGGACCTGGATGGAGATGGGGGAAATATACATGACATGTACACCTGATGAATATGCCAGAAGAGGTCAGAGCTTACGAAGCGTGTGTAGGGCTTGGATGGCAATAAAAGGGACGCCCGCTTGGGACGAAGCAGTGCAAGAAGCAGAGTACTATTGGAATGAAAATAATCGCAAAGATTAGTTTGTTACTTTAAATGTAACGAAAGGGGGGGAATGTGTGGGAGTAAAGGGCCATTTGGGCTGGGCCCCCCCCCTGTACATTCTACACGAAATTGGCCACTTGCTCATGCACTAGCGATGCCTCCATTGCCCTTATGCTGACATCAGCTTAGGTGGGGCTATTGCGAGATACACTTGGCTTTCATTTTGTGTGCCCTCAACTCCATCTTTGGACTAGACCGCACTCCGATACTACGAATAGGCTTCTCTCCCCGATGCAGCGCTGCGCACAGTGCCCTCATGGCCCCCACCTTTTCTTCCATTGTCTGAAAGCTTCACAAATCCCTTTCTCGCGGATGCGCCGGGGATAACTGAAACAAAATAGTAAAATGTATCATCTCATTCTTCCTCTGTGATCACCGTCCTGTGTGTGAACCGGCTCGAACCATGACTTGTAGCTCATCCATCTCCTCAAACTCCATCTCCTCAAACCTGCTCCTACCCTCTTACCCCCGCTGTTGGAAAATTACTGCCAATGTAACCCTGGCCTGTGCCCTCCTAAGGTATTCTCTTGATGTACCAGAAGTATGACCCTGCTGTGCGGCCCACCATAGAGTGCCCCCACTAAATCCAGACATCTGTCGCAGTATATTGTGTCCTAGAACTAACATATTCATTATACTTCCCACTCGCCTTGATGTACTAAGACCCACCCAGTCACCCAGGTTATCACGAGGGACAAGACCCCTAAACCCTGTGTCTCATAAAAGTCTCAATGAAAGACGATGTAATCACGTCAATGCAATTTATAGTTTGCAAAGATTTACTCAAAGGTGTATCAAGGATTGTCATTTATTATGTGTGTCAAGGAGTTCCCCCCCCTTCTCACCCGAGTTCGATCTTTGCTGGATTTCTTGGTTGATGCATTCTTGCAGACGGATCGTTTCTTGAATAAGGCTGCACGAGTCTCTTCTGACTCCGGCGTGCGTTCAAAGTTCCGGGATGCAAAGATCCAGGAATCCGGGAAATTTACAGAGTGCGCTACTAGCACACAATTCCAGGAATCAAGAAAGGAAGGAAAGGGACTAGGAATGGGGTTGGCTGGAAAGAAGCAAGTAAAACAATACCGCGAGCTATGGAGCGGTTCTGAACTTCCGAGACTGAGATGCCCTCCTCAGAGCCGCAAGAATTAAGAGAGAACTCTTGTTGGGTGGAGCACAGATACACCTCTACCCCGACTTCTCAGGGGCCGTCCAACGGGAGCGCAAGACTTTCCTGGCGGTAAAGAGAAGGCTAAGAGACCACGTAATTAAATACTCTATGCTATATCCCGCCAAACTGCGCATAGAGCATGCCAATCAGGTGTTTTTTTTGTCCACGATCCCAGAGGAAGCCTCCAGATTCATCGACGAACACTTCCCAGGATGAGCCTCCCCCAACCATGTTCCTACAACCATTACGTTGCCCCGTGGGGAGGTCGCCAACACGGACTACCTCTCTGCGCCAGGAATATATTAGTCTTTGCCTCCTCAGCAAGTTCAGTTTGGTTCACCATTACACGTCTGTGCCACATTAATGTGTGCAAAACCTTCAAGTTACGTACAATGTTTCTTTTTTAGGCACTATGTTTTATCCTGATCTGCCATCGGGCCAGAGCGGCGCCACCAGTCCGGCCAACAGGCCCCCAGGCATTGATGCCACTGGTTTGGATTTGGTTAATGGGTTTTGGGATTGTCATTCCTCTAGTTGGGTGTTATGTTATAAAAAGCTTGGCATTGGCAGCAGGGGCGGCTCACGGGGTAACGTTGAACGATTTGGACTGCAGGGCTGCTAAACCGGCCCATTGGATATCAACACTCTCTTGATACGAACACTGCTACATCGTTGTCTGAAAATAATTTGACTTTCATGAGCTGGAATGTGCGGGGATTGGGCAATTTTAAGAAAATGAGACAACTCCAGCTACAGGCCGAAGGTCATGGGACCAAGATACTCTTTTTGCAAGAGGCACATGCCTGCGCCGAACAATGTGCACGATTTGCCAAAATGTGGGGCCCCCAAAGATACTTCACCGACTTCTCTACCCAATGCCGCGGGTTTATGACTCTTATCCACAAGAGTCTTAAATTCACGCTTATATCCTCACAGATAGACCCCCAGGGCAGATATGTGCTACTCCATGGCAAGCTTCAGAACAGAGAGGTGGTCCTACTGAATATCTATGGCCCCAACATAGACGACCCTGAATTATATACACATCTCACATCCCTTCTCGATGGGTTACCTCTAGTTCCAATCCTTGGGGGGGGGGGGGGGGCGACTTCAACACAATTTTTGATGTAAACCTCGACAGATCTGGGTCCAGGCCCCGCCAACTCACCAAGGCAGCCTACGCCGCACTGTCATCCCTTCCCCGCCTCGCTATGGTTGACGCATGGAGACTCCTCTACCCTGACTCCCGCTCCTACTCCTTCTACTCCTTGGTGCACGACTCCTATTCCCGAATTGATAGATGGGTAATCTCCGATGTACTGATTAAAAATGTAACACAACTGACGATTCTTTCTAGAACCCTATCTGACCATCACCATGGGTTGGGGCTCGGAACACAACCGTACTAGACACTGGAGGATGAAACCCCACTCCCTCCTCGACCCCTTGTTTAGTTCTGAACTGGAGGTGGCTATCGAAGAGTTCTTTGAAATAAGTACAGATTCAGTGTCTTCACAGGCCACTCTATGGGAATCCTTTAAGGCATACATTAGGGGCATAGCGCTTTCCAAGGAAAATGGCATTCTCAGAACAATTTGGAGGGACATAAATCCAAACTATCGATCCTGGAAGCCCAATGCTCACTACTTTCAACCCCCGAGACCCTGGCATCTATAGGAGAGGAACTTGACACATTCCGGTCTCTGGCAGATCGTGAACAAAAGTTCCTGGATAACCCTGGCCTAGCGAGGAAATATGGAGAGGGTGAGCGTCCTGGCCGCTTCCTTGCTAGGCTTATTTGCCGCGAGCTAGGCGCACACATATCACTGGGGTCGAGGGGCCTGATGGCTCTTTGGCTATCTCACCTCAGGATTTTATACATTTTATGAAGCCTTGTACTCCAACGTGGATGGTGCCTCGATAGCTGAAGTCGACTCTTACCTTGATGCCATCCCCCTATCGGCCCTCTCCGCTGATATTATCGGGTTCCTCGACTCTCCGCTCACCCCTGAGGAGTTCTCGGACGAAGTGGACTCCCTCTCCTCTGGGAAGACTCCCGGCTCTGACGGCATCCCGATTGAATTTTACAAACACTATAAATCTCTTCTACTCCCTCACCTAATAGCTCTCTGGGAAGAATCAGTGGAGGTAGGCACATTTCCCCCCCATCACTCCGAGAAGCCACGATAACGGTATTACTCAAACCTGGTAAATCCCCCACACAATGTGGCTCGTACCGCCCACTTTCGCTCATAAATTGTGATGTCAAGATATATGCCAAATTGTTAGCGATAAGACTTGCCCCCTGTATGCCATCCGTTATCCACCCAGATCAAGCGGGCTTCATCCCAGGACGCTCCACCTCCTTGAACCAGAGACGCCTCTTTCATATAATTAGCAGAATAAGCCCCAATGTGCACGCAGTGGCCGCTACACTCGACATGCAAAAAGCGATTGATTCGGTCTCGTGGAAGTATCTCTGGCGGGTCCTCGAAAAATGCAAATTTGGACCCACCTTTTTCTCCTGGTCAGATTACTTTACACAGATCCGGTGGCCAGGGTCCGCACTGAAGACCGATGCTCCCCTCTCATTACGATCGCTAGGGGGACGAGACAGGGCTGTACATTCTCTCCTCTGATTTTCGCCATAGCAATAGAGCCTTTTGCTGATATGTTACACCAGTCCCAAGCACATAGAGGGTTGCGGACTGCGGGCCAGGATGGTATAGTGTCCTTGGACGCCGATGACGCACTTCTCTTCATTCGCTCTCCCTCCATTAATGTATCTCCGATATTGGAAGACGTCGTCCACTTCGGGCGCATCTCGGGCCTCAAGGTGAACTGCTCAAAATCCACTCTCTTCCCACTCACGGACTGTACCCTCCCTCCTCCCGATACTCTGGGATTCACGTGGGCTCAGTCGAAATTCACCTACCTTGGGACAGAAATAACTCGACAGTTCGAGTCGACCTTCGAGGAGAACTATCAAAATTATCTTACGCACCTGGCGACCAGGACCCTAGCCTGGAGCAAGCTACCGATCTCCCTAGCAGGTAGAATAGGGATATTTGTGATGATAGTATTGCCCCAACTACTCTACAGGTTCACCAACATCCCCCTATGGCCAGGAAAGGGCTTCTTTCACACAGTGACACGCACAAGCAACTCCATCTTGTGGCACTCGGGTGCGGCCCGACTTAAACTTGGAACCTTGTCTACCCTGATGGCTAGTGGCGGTTTTGGGGACCCTGATTTTCTTAAATACTGTCTGGTTTCTCAAATCCAATACACGTCATACTGGTTTAACACGATGGACCCCCTCCACATGTCAGACTCGAAAAAACGGTTAGTGGCTGAGATATCCGCTCCTTGGTGATACAACCCATCTCTTCAGTCCTAGACAACCCATCTCTTCAGCCCTAGACTCGCTTGACCCGGTGGCATTAACGAAAACGTAGAAACTGTTGGCACGGTCCACCCGTTCCATGGCAACCTCCCACTTTGAAACTTCTCCCAGGGGTCCCACGAGTACCACCACCAATCGTGCGCTGTTGGGCCGAGGCGGATATGAGCTGATCCGTGACGTCTTCGAGCCGGGCAGCTTCATTGAATGGCCGGACCTCCCATTGTCTCTCAGACGAGGCCCGTGTGTATGGCTCCAATACTTGTCCTTCCGAAAAACACTCAAACAAAAATACCCCATGTTCCCAGCGATACCGCCAGGCGATCCTGCTATTGAAGAACTGACTTCCCCTACACCCACTAGAGGTAAAACATCTAGACTGTACACTATGACTCAATCCAGGTCTACCCCGGAATTCACTAAACTGAGGAGAGCATGGGAAGACGACCGACGAGAGGTGGCAGACGAGCGCTGGGCTCAAATGTGCGCTCGCATACACGGGGTGTCCTTTAACGCCTGCTTCAAATGGATTCAGCTTAAGGTACTTCATAGATTCCATCATACCCTGAGCAGACTGCATCGCATGCTCAATGACCACTCCCCGAGATGCCCCAGATGTGGCCAGGATATTGCCGACTATATTCACATGATATGGTCCTGCCCCCGCCTTACCCAATTCTGGGGTATGGTGTACTCAACCATGTCTGCGGTCCTCGGACATCCTATCGACCCTTCTCCAATAAGGTACCTTTACCCTGATTTGCCCGGACTCCCCCGGGACTCCAAAAAACTGGCTGGATTTTGCATGCTTCTCGCAGTACGATCCATTCTACTTTGTTGGCTACGCCCCACACCCGCACAGTGGCTTAAGGCAATTACTTGGGCCTCAGACACTGAGGAAACCTGGTCCTTGCTACAACCTACTCACTCAAGACCCAGAGATGTCTGGCTCAAATTCCGATCTTATATGTCCGATTTAAAGGCGGCATCGAATGCATCACCCCCAGCTGTTACCCCTTACTCACCCTAGTTCCCCATCCTAAATCACAGTTCCCCCTACCTCGCACTCACTCTGCATATGCGCTTGAAGGATACGACTACATTGTAAGCAGTTGCTGTATGCCTGTATTATTTATATTGTAATTACAGTGTACTTGCCTTGTGTGTTTCCCGCCTATGTTGTGCTGCCAAGCTAAATAAAAGTTTAAAAAATAAATAAATAAATAAATAAATAAATAAATAAATAAAAGGGAACAGTCACATAGCTCCCTAGTGTCCATTCATAGTCTACTTGTATTCCGACAAACATAACAGATAGAGATGGTGGCTAGATTAAATGTCTATTTCTACTGTGTTTATCTCTACATATGGCGTATAACTTTCAACAATAGTTCTAACTGAGCCAAATGCCCAATAAGATTGCAAAAAACAATGATCACTATGCAAGTATACATTACAAACTTTGTTGCATACATAAAGATGTTGCCAGATACAAAAACATAGTCCATAATCGCTGATTGAGCTTCTCTGCCCCAAGTGGCCCTAGCCGGGGTATCACATGAAACACATCCATTGTGCATATACATCCCTCTCAATTGCATCAAGGATATCCAAGCCTTCCATCTCGTTCTCGTAGCGGCCCTGCCCATGGCCAGTTTTGGGAAGTGTGCATCTAAATTCAGACATGTAATATTTAGATCTTCCACCACTCATCCAGCAAAGTAGCCACTCTATCCAAGAAAGCATCAGAGGACAAACTGGAAGGATTCCAGTATACATTGATCATGTTAATGGGTCCTGCAACGTCCACTGTTGCCACTGGCGTGGCGTCTTGGCGCTCTTGCGGGTCTGCAATGGAAGGAGAGTTGGGGCGGTTTGTTAGTGAGATTGAGAGGGAGAAGAGCAAGAGAACTTTGATGTGCAGTTGGCAGCTTAAGTTCGGAGAAACCGGTCACTGAGCATTGGTGCATTTTCAGTTGCTAGCCGTCATGTGATGTTGAGATACGATTGTGTATGGTTTGTTTTCATGTCCCGGTGCTGTGAAGTGGGTGCGGTTTGTGGTGCGATAGAGGTATGGATGCGTTTAGTTCAGAGTTTGAGTTTGCAGAATGGCGAGTTTTCAGTACTGTTAGTGCTGATACATTTCCTACCCCCAGCAATCAGTCCAAATGCGACACATTTCCCACCCTAAACAGTCCATTCAGGTGCGACATACTCCCCAACTTATAAACAATCTATTGAGGTGTAATATATTTCTGGACCCTAACAGTCTAAGAGTGATGCATTTCTCACCCAGAAAGTCTTTCTCAGGGAGAAAAACCCAACATGATGCAGATGTTACACAGTGCCTGTCTCAAGGTGCAGCAGAGAGCGTGAGGCTTAGCTGTACTATTAGACCAAATGCAGAATGTGGGTAACCTACACAAACGCCCTGTGTAAAATATAGTTACTTTTAACAATTAGGCTACATTCAAGATAAGGCTAACCTATGCACGTAGGCTAAATGCAGGTAGGTATGTGATATCAGGTAATTAGAGTGGTTGTTTTTTCTGGAGTGATTAATGTTTGTACTCCACCTTTCTGGTAGTTTTCTCTTGTTGGATTTAGCGAGTTGAGTTGTCTTGATGGGAGTAGGCCCCTTTGCTTTATCCTGGTTCATGTTGTGTTTGCCACAGCCCTTTGCTTGGTCTGGGTTCATGTTGGCTTTGTCACCGTTTTCATGGGGTTCCTTTCCATGTATTTTGCTTATTTTGTGGTGCGTAGATGTTGTTACGATGTTTTCATCCGCTTCAGAACTGAAGAGCCAGGATTCATCATAAATACACCCATCGCCGGAAATATATTCACATCCCAGTAGAGTTTGGAGGCCGGCATATAATGGTTGGAAACTTTCAAAGTACACAGCTCCATCCTCACGCCATTTCGGACGCCCATTAGAAGACCAAACATAGGTCTCCCTTTTGGGCCTTTCAAGGACGGATTTAAAAGAATATTGTAGCCATCCCAAACCGGTGCTTCCGCAAGCCAGGTTTCTTGAAAAAAGAATGAATAAAAAGCTCCCATGTTTTGGCCTCCCTCCTGGAACAAATGGGTAAACTCTCACGTGATCCAAGAACCCATCCAGAGTCCCTCGGGTGTTTTTTCTGGATCTAGTTATTCACTATTGGATGATAAAACCCTTGCCAACCATGACCAGTTTTGCTCCGACTCTGATAAGGATCCTGCAACACTTAGATTACCTGTCTCAGTTTCTGCTTTGAAAAACTGCAAGTCAATTTGAGAGGTGGAAGATTAGTTTGCTTTTTCACCTTAAATCCCTACAAATTCTCAACCCGCTTAGCTGCCAAAACTTCGGACCCATTTACTTCAACTAGATCGTAACCCATCGGTAAAAGTAAATCATTCTTATCACCAGACAAGATTCAGCATGTAGAAATGCACTGTCAAAAACCGATCTCATTACAAAACCATCTGGTCAATCTCACGAGATTTAACAGATCTCATGGAGGGAATAGCAGCAAATAAATTCAAAACATTAGCATGATTCAATACAGTGACTTATTGAGAGATGGGTAAACGTTCCAAGGTCCTCTTTACAACCGGATGGATGATAATGCAGCTGCAAATAATTGGGGTATTTCCCCAGGGCTTGAGCCAACAGTATTGTTCTTTCCTCTAGTCTAAGAAACTGTGAGGCCACCTTCCCCACTGAGTCCTGTTTTGGAGAGCGCCATTACAGGAAGCTAGGAATGCTTAATCTATGATCGCACCACCTTCCACCCTAGATGTCTCCATTGAGTGGGTTGACAAATAATCAATTCTATATAAGGGTCATCCTTCGTGACCTGCGGCTAATGGCAGGCTGCTGGGGTAGATTTGAGACCTGACCCAAAGCAGCCTCTTCATCTGTATTCCTTCCTGAGCCTTTCACTCTTTGTTGGTCACTCACGGGAATCGTTAAAGCCCTCCGGAACTTCCTGTAACCACAGTTGCAGGTTTTCACAGGCAACTTCTTATTTTTAGATTTCTTTGACTGTTTCCCTTCCGCCCCCCTCTTGGTCTACCCTTGTGGCGTTGATAAAAGATATACTAGCTAATTTGCTCTTGAGGCATCTATTCCCCCATGTTAATGGGTGATAATAAGCAGGCTGGCTCAAATGTAGAAGAGTATCTACTGAATAAGCAATGCCAGACTTAGAGGAGGTTGTTCCTGTGATGCCAGAATTTCTTGGACCACACCTCCGGAGGCTGATCTCATAGAAAAGGCTGAGGCAGCTGGCCAGGGTTTATATCTTCATCTCAGCCAGACTAGTCCGTTGCTTAGATGCAGGAATACACCCTTCAATAAAGGATACTTTAGTATTTAACAGTTTTAAAAAGGGCAACTTGATCACAAATGTTCAGCAAGTTCACCAAGTAGAAATTAAACGTTGGTAAAGACGAGGGGGGGGGGAATCTGCTGAAGGGACTGTATAAGCAATCCTCGTGGATGTGTTGAAAAGTTGAAAAGAGAGAGGAAGATGAAGACCCTGAATCAGATCTACTTCGCTCTCTCTCCAGGTACAACAGTGGGGAGGCTGACAGCGGTTCATGCTGTACCGACTGCAGAGTGACCAAAGCCTCCGGTTCATTCCTGTTAACAGATGCAGAGGCTTTATCTCTACGAGCAACCTCAGACCCCTGCCGCCATTCTTGAGACATCATAGCAGTACAGAAGACCCCCACCACACCACAGGTTTCACTTCCTCTCTGCCATCAGAGGCCGCTGTGTGCCGGAGATGTATTAACACAGAGTTTAAAAAAGCCATTAGGCAGCTAGATGATACTGGGGACGGGGCATTCCCCCTGTCGTGCCAAATGGCCACCCTGATTGGACACTTTATTGCCAACTAAACTGTCAATCGCTCATAGCTGGAAATCTGCAGAGGGTTTGTTGTTCCAGATGTGGCGATACATCTGTCTGGAAACCCTTTACTGACTTTTCTGAAAACAGACCAGCGATAGTCATCAGACCCCCACTTCTGCGACACCACATTGGTTTATGACGCGTGATTGGTATGAGGGTGCTGGGACATAAGGGATCTACAGTATTACAGTGTTGTGGGTCTCGGGGTTGCTGGGCTTTCCCTTGATGTGTAGAGCACATGAAACTCTTTGCCCCTGGTCATTTTGTCCACTGCAATGTGATTTGAGTTCATGCATATGACTTTTCCCACAGTATGTTAAATAAAATTGGTTTGAAAGAAGAAGAAACAAAAGAAAACACATCAGGCAGTTGGAGAGAAATATAAGGAGGACTGTGTCTGCCAAAAGGGCGAGTCCAAAGGGGAGTTACAGACAAATCTGTAATTTGTGACACGGGTGATTTCTCCATGCTTACTTTTGCTCGTATGGGAGAAATCAATTTTGTATGTAAATCCAACACAAACAAACAATAAGGCATTGGAGGAGGTGTTAAGGCTGTGTTGACTTCCTGGATATCTAGAAGTGGCAGCTCTTCCACCAGTAAGTTAGAGTCTTGAGCTGCGGCCGTTGCAACAAGATTCTAATGGGGGGACATTATCCCCATCGTAATTACCTTGCTACACAAGGCATAGGGAGGGCCTGCTTCATAAATTGACAATGCACCGACTTATCGCAGCACTAACATGGGTTTCTCCCCGTCACCTCCCGTTTACCTTACGTGCAATGGCAATCTACAGCGCACTCCGCCAGTACTTGAAGGAGCACAAGGAGGACAAAAGCAACAGCAACAGTAGCAACCTCCAGGACTGTCTGCTTGGCACCAGTGTGCCCTAGCCCTCAGACCAACCGTAGTCGCAGCCATAGCCTTCAGGCCAGCAGCCAAGCAGCCGGTCGACACATGTCTGTTAGCAACACCAACCCACACTCTTCTACAGCGCACACCATTGAGCCTCCAGAGCCCCTCTCACAGACTAGTCTGTTAGAGGAAAGGACCTAAGTTGAACCAATCGTAAAGCTGCACTGCTGGGAAACTGCAGCAGCCACTTCCAACAATCTTCTTTTCGAGAACAGTGCATTTCCAACATACTTACATTAATGTACCTTCTGCCCCAGTCATGAAGTTTCCTCCCTGCGCTCTAGCTCCCACGTAGCATGAACAGGAACCAAAGAGCTATTCCTGGTGCGTGCACATGCGCACAAGATTGCTGATGACAAAGTGCCCAGCTCTGTTTGTATGTGCGAGGGATGCGCAGGTGCACCTCCCTCACACATACAATCATGCAGTCAGCATCCCTGGCTTTGTATGGCTCATTGGATATATGCGAAGTTGAGGAACAGAACTGGCAAACGGAAACTGCACTTCCCTTTAACAGTTCAAGCCAGCCGAGGAGGGCTCCCTCAGCTGAAATTTGCAGCTGAGGGAGTGCTCAGTGTTTACACTATGCTGGCTCCTCCATAACGACCGAGGATGCCCATGGGTCAGCACCCCCTTGCCATTTATGGAGAAGCCACCACTGGTACACCATCAATGAATGTATGCGCAGGGTTGATGTGACTGGAGAGGAAATATTGTTGACTTTGAAGTCATGTACACGAACTACACTTTTGGTAATGCAGTGGATTTGGCATACCTCTGATCTGTACCCCTCCCCGGAAGTCCTTCAAGGATGGCAACCTTCCCCACATTGCCACTCTTAACTCTCGCTCAGCTGTCAAACACTCCTCCAACATCTGCTGCCTTCTGGAAGCACTTGACCTCGGTTTCACCGAGACATTGTTCACGGCCAGCTCTGTCACAAGCTTTGACACGCTCCTCTCTGACGGTTACAAGATCCTCAGCGCGCCCAAGTCCACCCTCTCCAGAGGGGGTGTAGCCCTGATCTTCCCTGAGTGAATTCCTGCCTCTGCCATTCCTACGCAGGCCTACTCTTCTTTTGAATGCCTCATCTGCAGGCTCTCTCTCTCTCCCCTAGCCATTCCCTTACTGTGGCTACTATCAGCCACCTGGTCAGATTTCCTCCTTCGAGTGGGCGGACCTCTCCTCCTCACTCCTGGCCTCGACCACTCAACTCTATCCTTCTTCTTGGAAACTTCAACATCCACCTGGATGCCTCCTGTCCTCCCTCTGGACGCTTTTGCAACCTATGCGATTCATTCATTCTCTCTCACACTCTGGATGTTCTAATCTCCTCAGATCTTCTCCTTTCAGTCCCTCTCACCACTTCTCTCTCCTGGAGAGAGAACGTTCTCCTTTCCTCCCATCTCACCCTCTCTACTCCACAGGCCAAGCCACTTCCATCACTGCCACCCACCTTCTCGATCATCCGACCCATGAAGCGCGTTTCAGTTGAAGCTTTCGCCACCACTTTCTCACCCCCCCACCCCTGCTTTGACTGACTCCCACCCCGACACAGCCCTCTCCATACTCCACTCTACTCTATCTGAGACTCTTGACATCCTTCCCCCTGTCATGAGGATCCGCTTTAAGCCCAAAGCCAAGTGCAACTCCTGGTACAACTCAGACCTCGTCACCCTTAAACGCAAGTGCAGGGTGGCTGAGAGGAAATGGCGTGCTTCCTGTACATCCTCTGACAAACTGGCCTGCCGCCTGCTCCAAAGGCAATACCGGCTCTCTGTCTCACCATGAAGAGAGCTCATATCCAAGCCCACGTCTCGGCGGCTTCTAACAACTCGGCTGAACTCTTTCTGCAAGGAACTGGCCAATCCTGCCGCAGTTTCTACCTCTCCTGTCCCTTCCCAAGCCCTCTGTGCGGCACTGGCTTCTCACTTCATCTCTCAAACTCAGGACATCCTGTCCTCACTCTCCTCCTCTCCCCTCCCTCCCTGCTCTTCCCATGTACCTTCTGCAGCCACCTCTCCTCCCTCCTTCTCAGACTTTCCCCTGTTCTACGCAGACGAGGTTTCTAGACAAGTCTGATCTATGACAGTCTCCTCAAAACAGGTTCACTCCTGTTCCTCCATAACCATCATGGACCACAATGACACACTGGTTCCTGCCCTGGCTGACTTCTGCAACCACTCCTTCACCACTGGAGTCTTCCCATCCCCCCTGAAGCACTCCCATGTACACCCTCTTCTTAAGAAACCCTCTGCCGATCCCTCCTGTGCAGCTAACTATCGCCTAATCTCCATCACTCCCTTCCTGGGCAAGCTCCTGGAAAAACTGGCCATCTTCCAGCTTAATCTCCACACTGAATCTTTTGGTTGCCTTCATGACCACCAGTCTGGCTTCAGAGCTGCCAGAAGCACAGAACCTGCTCTCCTAAACATCCGTGAAGACCTGCTCCCCAACCTCGACTAACACCCCCTGTGTCCTCATCTTGCTTGATCTCTCTTCTGCCTTTGATATGGTCAACCATTCCATCCTGCTAAATTGTCTCTGTGATAACCTGGGTATTACAGGTCAGGCCCAGGCGTGGTTGACCTCCTTCCTCTCGGACCGACCCTCCCAGGTCCAACTTGGGTCCTTCTTCTCTGCCATCTTTTTCTCTACCTGTGGTGTCCCCCAGGGGTCTAACCTCTCTCCCTGGCTGTTCAACCAATACCTGGCACTCCTTGCCCACTGCATTGCCGCTCTCTGCCCCACCTTTCAGTGCTATGCGGACGACACTCAGCTCATTTTCAGGCTTCCTTCGGCCACCTCTTCTCCGTCCCTCATCTATGACTGTCTGCTATCCAGGAGTGGTGTGCCGCCAATGACCTCTGCCTTAATGCCAGTAAGACTGAGATTCTCCTCATCAGCGCTCCCACTCCCTCCTTTCCTGTAACTCTCTGGCCGGCCTCTCTTGGCCCTCTTCCTGCCCCCATTTTGACTTATTTCAGTCTAGGTTCCGGCCTTGTAGGGGAACTGAATCAGTCCTGAACTCAGTGCTCGACCTGGCCCGCTTGGTGGACCAGGGTGCTGTCGGCGCAGTTGTTCTTTTAGATTTGTCTGCTGAGTTTGACACCGTCGACCATCCTACCCTGATCTCCCGGCTCTCTACGGCCGGCCTGTCTGGCAAAGTCCTGGACTGGTTTGTCTCCTTTTTGGCTCACCGTTCACAATCAGTTTCTCTCCCTCCTTTTCGCTGTAGCCCAGTCTTACTATACTGTGATGTTCTGCAGGGGTCTGCCCTCTCCCCGATTCTTTTCAATTTGTTTATTAGGCATCTTCTGGCTCTCATTCACTCCCATGACTTCGGCTATTATTCCTACGCTGACGACACCCAAATTCTGGTTCGTCTTGACCTTAATCATGCCAATACGGCCAGTTGGTTTAGGTTGTGTCTTCAAGAGGTCGGGGATGTCATCAAATTGGCTCAAACTAAATGGTAGCAAGACGGTGGTACTGGAGGCTGGTACCACCTCGCCTTTTCTTTATTGGACCAATCATTGCTGGCTGGCCTCCCTTAGTCCTCTCCCGGTCCCTGTGGCATCCGTAAAGAATTTGGGGGTTGTTATCTCCTCCTCTCTTGCGATGGATGCCCAGGTCACATCAGTATGTAAGAGTGGTCATTTTAAGCTGTGCATACTCCGTAAAGTCCTCCCTTTTATACCGGAAAAATGTTGTACTCCGGTGGTAGCAGCAGTAATCTTGAGTGGTCTAGATTACTGCAACTCACTATATCTTGCCCAGCCCTGCTATGTGATTCATTGGTTAGAGTTATTGCAGAACGCTGCTGTGAGAGCTATCCTTCGGCCCCCGATTGGAGCCCACATTACACCCCTGCTGAGGCAGCTGCACTGGCTCCCGGTGGACAAGAGAATATTGTTCAAATCCTTGTGTATGGTACATCAGGCTTTTAATGGCCTTGGGCCAGAATATATTCAAGAAAGCTTTTCTGGTCAAGGTCCCCCGGTTTATACTGACTTGCACTGGCGCCCATGCCTGTTCAGTGGCTGCCGCCAAGGCCTGGAATGCTACTCCCCTGTCATTGCGGATGACAGTCGGTCACCTTACCTTTCGGTGTATGCTCAAAACAACTGTGTTCTAATTTGTTATATGGTAGTACTGTATTCATCCAAGCGCCAGTGTGCCTTCGGGTGTTTGTGTACTCTACAAATACGTCTAACACCTGCAAGGCCAAAAACCTTGAGGTCATCTTCAACTCCACACTCTCTTTCTCTCCTCACATCGCTGATGTCTCTAAGAAGTTACACTACCAGCTGCACCTCCACAGAGGTATTCTTCCTTTCCTCTCCTTCCCCCAGAAGCTCACTGTCTCCAGAGCTCTGGTTCTCTCTGGACTATTGCAACAGCCTCTTTCTAAATCTGCCTGCTTCTGCAACTCATCCAGAACAGGACTGAGAGACTTGTACTTGGCTTCAAGCCCAGGGATCGTATCTCTCCAGGACTGAAATCTCTGCACTGGCTCCCAGTGGCTGCAAGGATTAAGTTCAAAACACTCTGCATCGTCCACAAGGCCTTCTGGGGCCTCAATACCTTCAACTCTCTCTTCCTAAATATCTTCCTTCTCGAGCTCTTCGCTCAGCGGCCTCCAACTCCCTCAGGGTCACTCACTTCTCCAAGCAACAAGGTGGTGGTAGATCTCTCTCTTCAGCTGGGGCCTCCCTCTGGAACAGCCTACCTGCCTCCCTGAAACTTAAGGAGAGCCGCCTTCGGTTCCGGAAGCACCTTAAAACCCTTGCTCTTTGCTTCTGCTTTCTCTCCCCTGCTGAATTCCGGGCTGATACTGAGACTGCTCTGGTTAGGTTACCTGGACCCTTCTGATCTCTGGCCCAAGCCCTCTCAGATGCACAGCTGCACTGCCTCCCTGGCAACCCCTGCACCTGGGGACTGTTTTCTGTATCCCTACAGTCCCCCCACCAGCACTTATTTCAGCACTCACCCTGCACTTGCCACCTGCTCGTTATTTATTTGTTTATTCCCCCCCATGTACTGCACGTCCCATTTTTTTTTATTGATCTTGTTTATTTATTATCCCCCACACTTTTCTTTTCCACCTTCCCTTGCACTTGCGCGATCTGAATGACACATGGCCTAGTAAGATTGTTGTCTTCCCTCTGTTCCCCACCACCTTGCCTCGTCGCGCCTTGAAAC
This sequence comes from Ambystoma mexicanum, assembly GCF_040938575.1. NCBI lineage: Eukaryota > Metazoa > Chordata > Amphibia > Caudata > Ambystomatidae > Ambystoma > Ambystoma mexicanum. The sequence goes on along the minus strand of NC_090922.1, from coordinate 19,121,508 downwards.
ACCTGCGTATAGGCGCGTTATAAATGCCATATCATATCCACAGACCTGCCCTACAGTAGAAGGCTACCAGGGTAGCTCAGCAGGTTGAGTGACTGTTGATAAGGTTATGTAAATTCTATGACTTCTTGCAATTCCCTATAAACAAACAAGTGTTATAATACGTGTTCGGCCAGGGGCTGGGCTGGTAGCTTGCTTATATTTGGGGAGAGGGACATTTCCGGCCCAATAGTGAAAGTCAAGAATTGGCACCCATGAACCCCCAGTTTAATTTACTATCAGTGCAATAGAAGCATTTATTTGTGATCAGTAAGCAATAATAGCTTTAGAAATATATCCTGTGATAAAACACAAAAGAAGGAGCACAAAAATCAAAGGGTATTTCCATGGCAATCAGACAAAAAAAAATGTTAAAACGAGTGAATGCAAGTTTAGGCATGTTTCAGTTTGGAAATGTATTTTTTTTCTAGACATGTGTAAGCTTCACATTTGGAAAACAATAGTGTATCCAGCAAGTAGGTAGCCTGATTTTGAAGAGATGGCCCCCACCCCAGTGATATTCATGGATCATTGACTCCTGTGGTGTTCCTTTCAGGCCAGAAGAACGATCTCTGGCTCAGCCAGAGTCTGCAAACGCTTGAATGACGACTGGATGAAGGGACAATTTTAAGGCCCCTGCAAAGAGTTATTTACCAGAGTACGGGCATGACACTAATGGGGGCGGGTGGGGGCAATTGCACGCTTTGCCCCCCTCCCCTCTAGGGTTGTCAAGGATTGGGAGAAGGGAATCCGAGCAGCCGAGTGATAAGGGGCTTCTGCTTGGGGTCTGCTTTTCGTAGGGGTAGAGGATGCCAGGACAAGCAGAGAGAATGTGAGGGGGTCTGGTACATAAATAAATAATTTAAAAAAAAACTTACCTGCAAGTGGATGGGAGATGGATGGCGTCGTTTCTGAGCCCGAAGTTCCTAGGAAGCCTTCGAGGGATCCGGGTGACGTCACTCGTCCCAGCTGAACTCCTACCCTTGCCGAGGGAGAAGTGCCGTGATCAAAGGAAAGCCACAGCCACCCACAGGAAAATACAGGTGCCGGGGGGCCATGGCACTGACACCTTCTACATGTCACATGGAACACGCCGCACGGAGTACGTCTGACGTGCCAGGCGTGCGTGCCCCATTTTCGCCCTGAGTCGGCTCGCTCTTAAAGGTGTAGTGTTGCTTTAGACATGCAGCCGCGTGACGCTCTCCATGCGTGAGGACTGAGGAGACGTTGTTAATGAAGGCCAGTTAGCTCGCAGTGGACGCAAGTGCAAGCAAAGTTTAGGAATGGAATAGGGTGTCCTTGGTGAGTGGCTGGTCCATCGCCGAAAATAAACTTGGCTAGACCAACTTCCAGCCGAAGCATAACACTGTCTATGCAGTGGCTGCCACCCGGTGTTATTATGTAAATCCGGGTGTAAATCGCTCAGATTATTTTAATACTAATAGCTGACACAGAGTACCCTAATAGACCTGAAAAGACGAACACAATATAATCATCTCCTGTAAATCTATTGAGAGTAATGCGTTGGGGGTTCTGTGGCAGCTTTAATGACAAGAGGAGTGATTCATGGGTCCTTCATGAGCAAAAAAACAAGCCCCTGCGAGAAAAGGTAAACGGGCTGCTGTGAACTCTCCTTGGAGACATAGTAAAGCCCGATTCAAGGCAGGGGTTAAGCCTCACAAATATATTAATTCTGTCTGGGCACAGGGTCAAAGTACACGCAAGGTTTGATCTAAGACCCAAGTGAGTGCAGCAACTGAAACGGATAACTATTATCCCAGTGACCTTGAGTTCCTGTGCTCTATTATTGAAAAAGAGCATCCATATGTAAACGATCTCGGGCGTGTTCCCAAAGAGAGCAATGGAAACATTTACAACGCAGTTTGTAGAGTAAAGGACTTCAAGTAAATCGTGCAAAGTCTTGCGAGATTATAATGCGAGATTACAAGCGGGACTTCCCACTAACATTATTATGAGCGGGGCGAGCCAGCAGAAAGCACGGCAGCCCAACGCTGCCTCTGCAGACACCCTGCCATGGACATATTATCTTTCCCTGCATTCAGGTGAAGCCAGCAGTGATTCTGCACATAATTAACGTATATATATGTACATATATATATATATGCTGAGATTGTACATATTAATGAGAAGCCAGTGCTGTGTATGCAGAGATTAAATAAGCATAACTACAACTTCCTGCCTGCGTGTGATCCTTAACCAGAAATAATTGGCGACGAGGATCAAAGCGTGACCCATGTACCCCACGATGCAAGGGCTAACGCCACCACCACCATTCCTGCAAGTCCCAGGCAAGCCAACTATTCCATGGTTCCAATGGGAGCCTTTGTTTCAAACTGACCTAGAAGTGATGTGGGGGAACAAGTTACCCAGCTCCACGTAATAAAGCCATGTTGCTGAATGCGCTGGGCGTGGAAAGACAAAGAACGTTTGCAGGCCTAAACCCGGAAGTCCCAACAGGAGAAGGCGATGATGCCTATCAAGAAGCCAAGCAGAGAATAGCCAGGAGGTTTTCATGTAAAGAAAACATTTTGCTGCACAGAATCAGATTCTAATGCAAGAACCGGCAGAACCTGTGGACGATTAAATGGTCAAGTTAAGAGAGTTGCCGGCATTGTGAGCTTTTGGAGCTACGTCGGAAGAAAGAATCTGTGACATGCTCATTGTGCACACGAACAACAGAAAGGTACAAGATAAGTTTGTTCTTGAGAAGGAAATATTGTTAGACAAAGCAATTCAAATTGCAAGGGCGGTGGAAGAGACGTCCTGCAGGCGTAAGGAGTGGGGAATCACCTTGCAATCACCAGAAGTACAGTGGGTACAGTCCAGAGGCAGACGAGACAAAGGGGAACGCGAGACCAGAGATGACGCAGCAGGGAGACGTGAACTGTTGAAGTGCCACAGATGTGCCAGTACCAGTCACCTAGCCAACAGCAGAGAATGTCCAGCAAGGAATAAAGAATGTTAAAAATGCAGAAGGTATAGACATTTTGCATCGTTGGGGTAGAAAGACTGTGGCGGCAATGCAGAGTGAAGAGGGCAGAGATGATGCCTACTCAGATGAAGAAGCATGCACCACAGTTCTCATGGTGAACAGCCTCATGACCTAGAGGGAAAAGCCCCATTGTACCATTAACGTCGACGGTCATAAAAAAAGAGTAATGGCGGACTCGGGCTCAGACCTCACCATACTACCATTGAACTTGTACAAACGCATGATGGGGAAAGAAAGAGTTGACGCGTAGAAGACAAACATTAGTCCCACGGTTTATGGAGGGGCTAGTGTGTTTCTCCTAGGATTCTTCAGGGCATCTGTGGAATTGAGGGGAAGAGTCACCAAAACCAAAGTGTACTTCACAGAAAATGGACCACCAGTATTGGGCTAGGGTGACCAGGCCAAATTGCAAATTAGGCTGGACCCCAGCGTGGAGGGACAAGTGCTGTCCATGAACAAAAGTCGGATGTCGATCACCAAAGAAGAATTTCCGGAATTATTTTCAGACATGCCTGGCCGTATCAAGAGCTATGTACACAAGATAAGGTTAAAACTAGGAGCAGTACCAGTCAAGCACAGGGTGAGACCGGTGCCGGCGACAAGATGCTAGAAGAAGGAACCATAGAGACGGTGGAGTCATCAGAACGGCTCAGCCCTGTGGTACTCATAAAGAAACAGAACACTGGCAACTTACGCAGCTGCATTGACTTGCGCAGTCTAAACCTGGAGGTGGTGGTGGATAGTTACCCCTTACCGAGCATAAATGAGCTGATTTTGCTGATGAAGGAGGCACAGTTCTTTTCGAAACTAGATATGAGAAACACCTATCCCCAGATCAACTGGCATCGGGAGTCGAGACCCCTCACTGTGTTCATAACCCCTTTTAGAATGTATCAATTCACCAGAATGCCTTTTGGATTGTCTTCAGCAGCCTCTGCATTCCAGCGCATGATGGACTCCCTGTTGAAAAATATTGGAAATGTCTCATACTTACAAGACGACATATTCATTTACAGGGAAGACACAGAGACACATGATACAGCTCTCTGCAAAGTGTTGGGAAAGTTACAAGAAGCAGGAGTGCGGCTACAGTATAATAATTGTGTGCTGCAGGCTGATGAAGTAGAGTATCTAGGATACACCATATCCAAGGCAGACATCCGCCCCAAGAAGGATCTACTGCAAGCCATTGTAAGCGCGCCTCCCCCAAACAGTAAAGAAGAGTTGAGATCATTCTTGGGAATATCCGAATATTACGCACAAATTGGGCCAAATTTTTCAGAGACTACCGCTCCCATGAGACAATTGCTCAAGAAAGGGGCAGAATACCAGTGGAATGCAGAGCAAGCAAGGTTTTACAAAGAAGTCAAACAGGGTATCATGCATGCGTCCTGCCTAGTACCATTCAATCCTCAATGGAAAACTATGATCACTACGGATGCCAGCGTGTATGGAATAGTGTAACGCTCACCTGATTCCCGCAGAGACGCCGGTCTTGACTGGGCGAATACCGTATCTTCAAAGGTGATGTGTAACACACGGTTGGCTCTTGGGGCTGGACCTCTGTGCACTGTATTTCTGACTCGAAGAGTAAGATGTCTGCAGATAGAAAATATGGGATTAATGAACTGGGGTTATTGGGTGTCTCTCTCTTCTTCCCCTTCTCTTCTCCTGTAGAACCCCAAAGGTTAACGCTCTCACCTTAGGTAAGTGAACGCCGAGCTCTCCATCTGCCTCGGGGCAGGGTGCCGTAACCAGTTTCTTCACTGGATAAGGGTGCAGGCCTCTTGACCTCAGAGGACTGCTGTCCGTCGTTTACTGCACGAACGGTAAGTTCCGAATATTTCAAATGTCTTTAAAAGTCTTTTGTAATGATGTCTCTTGTTTTGCAGGGTTCCGGCGATGGCGGATGACGGGCTGAAGTGAGTTGAGGATGGAACCCGTGTGAGGAATAGAAGCGCCTGGAAGCACGTAAGTAAGCGCTTGCTGCCTGCTTCACGATGCGCACTAACTGTCCTTTTATCTTGCAGGTACAAGTTCGGAGCTGCTGAAGGGTGCCGGAATACCCACTGGGTTCGGCGTGGGAAGGAGTAATGGCACGTGAGTAATAAAGTTACCCAATGTCTTTAAACGCACCTTCTTTTGTCTTTCAGATGCGGGATGCAGCGCCGAAGGCCTCCGGAGCGTGCAAAGAGTTGGTAAGCTTTTGTCTTTCAGATGCCGGAATGCAGTGCGAAGACCTCCGGAGCACGCGAAGAGTAGGTAAGCCTTTGTCTTTCAGATGCCGGAATGCAGCGCGAGGCGTTGGTGACAGCTGATGGACCAGGTAAGAGAAGCGCTGTCACTGAAGACCGTAATGCTAACCTGTTCTTTCTTGTCTTTATAGGTGTTGCTGAAGACTGAATTCAGGATGGTAAGCCTTTTTCCCTTAGGCCCAGGATCAGATGCAGAAGACACGATGAGCGTTCTGCTGCAGAGGATGCAGAATAACACAAAGCAAGATTCATCCATCGGGCGTGGTTTAAATAGCCTCCTGTAGTGCTTAGGTGTCTCCTTCCACAGCCTCGCCTAGGTAAGAAAAGAGTTCCTGCTTTCCAGAAGAGTTCCAGTGTTCTGAACCTAGGGAGTGGCTCCTGCCCCACCCAACAGGAAAAGTAGTCCCAAACAGAAGAGGATTAGAGGCTCAACTGGCAGGTAAGTAAGCAGCATGGTCTGCTGCAGGTAAGTCCACCCAAGCATTATGTGCCCGGCGCTTCCAGCGCTGGGACTGGGCATATTTATGAGCCTGGTGCCACTGGCGCCAGGACAGGGTACAAAAGGTCCCAATTGGGACTGGTTGGCACTAGGAACCTGGGTTATGGGTCTGCTTCCAAGGGAGTTGGGTAAGTCCTGACCTTTTGGAAGCAGAGATCATGACAAATAGGGGCACCCCTCACTCAGAAGAAAGGGGATGATGAACACATTGTTGCTTTCGCGTCCAAAGCACTCTCGCAAGCAGAAAAAAATGACTCCACTATAGAAAAGATGTTGGTATGTGCGTGGGCCGTGGATTACTTTCGCACATACGTCTGGGGTGCGAACATTTTGCTAGCTACCGACCACAAACCCCTAGTGCACCTACTGAGCCCAGGAGAGACCCGAACATCGACAGCCCGCCTTGCTCGCATCGCAGCAAAGCTGCAAGAATACACATGTGAAATACAGCACATTGTGGGGTGGAAAATGCCCAAGCGGACTGTATGTCCAGACTGCCACTGCGCAAAGACAAAGAGACTAGCTTTCTACAAGATTAATGTGTGGTCGCATCACTCACTGACTCGAGGAGCCGGGAATTCCTTGAAATGAGCAAAAGGCACTGGAAAGAAGAAGCAACCAAAGATGCCACCATAACACAAATCACAGAATGGGTCAGGAAAGGGTGGCCGGATGAGAAGTCCATAACAGAGGGGTTGCGTCCATATTGGAAAGTGGCAGATGAAATCTTCGAATGTGAGGGGATGCTCATGAGAGGTGACCAAGTAATCCCACCCATAGCAATGAGAAAAACCATTATATGCAGGGCTCACGCTGGTCATCTTGAAAACAACATGACAAAAAGGAGAGTGAGGGAAGCATATTGGTGGCCAGGAATGGACTTAGAAATACGGACAATGACCGAGACATGTCATGAAGGTATCAATAGTGAAAAGCGATTTAAAGTAAGACAGGCACTACTACACCCTACAGAAGTGCCAGAAGGAGTGTGGCAAAAATTGGCCATGGACTTCATAGGCACGCTAGAACTAATGGAACATGAACACAATTACGCCATAGTGTTAGTGGACTATTTATCCAAATGAGTAGAAGTTGAATTTGTATCCAACATAACCACAACTACTGTCATTCAGTTCCTCAAGAATATTTTTCAAAGAGAATGGTTGCCTAGAAAACTGGTCACCGACAACAGAGCTCAACTTGTAGCTAGAGAAATGGAAAGTTTATGAAGGAAAACAATATCCAGCAAATTAAAGCTGCCTTATATCAACCACAAGCAAATGGGTTGGTGGAACGCACCACCAGGTTAATTAAGAGAGCCTTGCAGTTATCCACCGAAGCGGGTCTCGTTCCGCTCAGCAGAGTCAAGGAAGTAGTAGCTGCCCATCATCTTACCCCCAATGGGGTCATAATTATATCGCTGTTCCATCTTCTTAGAGGACGCACGGCAGCATCCACGCTGGTACCGCCATGGTTGGCAATTGTAAGAGAGGATGAAAGGGTGGACATGGAAGAATTGGTGTGGCGAGTGAAGAAGAGCAAAGAAAACATGAAGTTATATAAAGATGAAAGAAGGAAGCCACAACAAAGCACAGTTCGAGAGGGGGTTTTGATAAAGATTAAAATGCTACATAGAGATCCTGTGACTGGGCCAAGTTCAACAGATCATTGATGGTAGTGCAACGAGGGACAATCCATGTACGCACCCAAGACAGAAAGCGATGGAACTTGGAGAGGGTGGCGCTATACGAAAGGGGGACAGGAGAAGCGCCCAGCCCCGCAACACAAGAGCAGAGAAACCAAGAGGAGAGCTCGGCCAAGGAGAAACCGACAACGAGAACAACAAGAACATGAAGAGGAGCAGGATGAATGGACACCATCCCAAGTGGTAGCCAGTCCCAAGAGGAGAGCAGTGAGACAAGAGAGAGCCAGTGAAAAAAGTGCAACACCGCAAGAAGAGAATGCAGAGAGCAGTCAAACACAGAGAGAAAGAAGAAGGCCAGGAAGGTACACCGACTACGTGATGGAGTAAGGCAAGTCTTCCAACAAAAGGAGATATGTAGAGTAAAGGACCTCAAGGAAGTCCCGCACAAAGTCTCATGAGATTACAACACGAGATTGCAAGCAGGACTTCGAGCTAACATTATTACGAGCACAGGGAGCCAGCAGTAAGCACGGCAGCCCAATGCTCCCTCTGCAGACCTCCTGCCATGGACATATTCTCTCGCCCTGCATACAGGTGAAGCCAGCAGTGACTCTGCACATAATTAACATATGTGCTGAGATTGTACACATTAATGAGAAGCCAGTGCTGTGTATGCAGAGAGATTAAATAAGCACAAATACAACTTCCTGCCTGCGTGTGATCCTTAACCAGACCACAACACAGTGTAAATTATTTTGTACAACTTGAAGACTTTAAAGCGGTTACTGGAAATGGCATTGAAAAGTGACTTCGGACCATGGTCCCATAGTAGCAAATCACCAGCAGTTCAGAGGGTCGACTACAGCATTAGTTGAGCAATGGAAATAATCTGCCCCCAGTAAAGTGGAAGGTATAAGAACACAGCATCCAATTCCAGAAAAAGAAACATGATTTTACCAACAAATGAGCAACAGGGTCAACTGTTCGCCGCTATGGCAAGAGAAAGATGATCTTGCAAACCAAAACTTAAAAAACAATGAGGGCTTCCGTTATAAGCGAAACCTGCACAGAATGGATAACTTGCCTCTGAAGCAGATCCAAGGGATACCATATTACTGGGGGAACATGATAACCACAGCCGGTGCTTTTAAGACCACCTACTGCCTCCCTATTTGTCCTAATAATGACTAACATCCCCCGATCCCAAACAGAGGCAAAAACGATTAACTCAAGAACACACATTAACAAACCTTTTTGTTGACAGAACACCACCTATCCAAGGGCAGACATTAATCCGCAATTGGTTCTAGTGGCCAGACGCACTGCATGGATTGACCCCACGAGGACACAATTCAGGGCAATTGTATCATTGTGTCTAAAGTGGTATCATATTGTTTGGCTACTGCTTCTTGGCAATGCAGAGCAAGTAACATCAGACTGGTAGCTTTGGGCTTTTTTACCCACCTGTCGTGCCTGCTTATAGAAAGGGGCAAGGACTCTGTAATGGCCAATTTCAGTATATTTCTGGATCTGTAAGTGATCTATCCGGATGTTTACCCATTACAGCAAAAAATCTGTGATTCATGCAAAAGGAGAGTTACCCCTACTATGTTAGTCTTGTATAGCAGATTTCTTTATTAGAAGTCCTTGATTCTCTAAAAGATGTAGATCAATATAATCCCTCTAAGTTGCTGTCCTCTGGAACTGGCGGGGTATGTTCCTGGGTGCTCTGCAACCAGTTGTCATCTGAGAATAGCCAGTCTGTAACTAAGCTGTCAATAAAATGAACGGCCAGGGGGAACTTAAGATCTGTTGCTTTGTGCCAATTTCCCCCTTGATTTTGTAACAAAGCAGGATAGCGAACATTCTATATAAAGTCAAGAGTTGGAAATTCAGCTTCAAGGTTATGGTGTGGAATGTATCTGGGCTATATGGCGAACCAGAAGAAGCACTGGCTATGTGTCATGTTAAGGGTTTTTTACTCATCTAGCCCTAAGGCTATGAGGGAAGTTCCCTGCCTACGAAAATTAAGGATGTTCATCAAAGTCCGAAAATCAAATAGTCCTGAGTCCAAATCCTAGAAGCTAATTGGCCCTACCACTTAGAAAAATAACAAAAAGAAGGAGGCCGGGGCAATGGCCTTTGTCTTTGGCTTCTGCTTGGGCCAGTCCCATTGTTCTGTTGCCAGCAGGTTTTTAAAAATGGGTCAGTGTCCCCAAACGCAATTCACCACCTCTCTGCAAGTTTTGTTAGTCAAATGTTAATATGTTTCATACACTTTCCTCTTCCTTGGGAAGATTAAGGTTTTTCTTATACAATTCTTTCACATTTGATAAGGTGCTTGAAACCCTGCAGTTTCTTTTTCTAGCCAATTCTCTTTATTAAACTTTGTGCTTCTCGAACTCTCCATAGTCCCCGGGCCCTCTGACCGTCTTAATTTCTCCCAATCTTGGTGGGGCCTCAGCCAGTTCAGGTTTTCTCAGTTCTTGCAACCCTGGTGGCTATCCCAGCCTCGAATGCTAAAGTATCTTTGTTCTGTAGAGAAACCCCTCAACGCTCACAGCAGAAAAAATTCAACCCACTAGGGAAAAAGGCCTGGCACACCTCTTGCCAGGAGAACAAGTTTTATTTCCACAAAAGATAAAGACGCGCCAGCAAAGAACTCTGCGCCCCGGAGCGCTCTGCCAGAATCAGGACAACCTACACGTTAAAAGGGCACACAGGGTCATCAGTGACGTAAGTTACATAGGTTACAAATCTGAATGGCTAGTTGGTGCGACCCTATACATAGGCTACCTGCTCCATAAGGGATGCCAGGCCATTGGTCCCAGCTCCTTCTGTCCATCTTCTTCCACAGGGACTCCTTCTGGTACGTCATCAGGCGTGAAGCTACATTTAATTGTCAATTATAAGCAAAAAAAAATGCATTCTCTATCTCTACTCTAATGAGCACCTGATACTGCAGACATGAGCGCGGAGGATACTTTTGAGGTCACTATGATTTGCAACCCCAACTCAATCCCAAACACGTTGGTGGGCTTCCAAAGCTCCCCACCCTGGTTTTTAGGTATGTTGCTTTGCCCCTCCCGGCACCTGGCAGCACAAATCACATGACTTAGTGGTGGGGGCAGCCATTCCTGTTTTCTGATCTTTTCTGATCGATTGGTGATCTAACAGTTTTATGGTCAGTGGTCTGGAACTGGCTGAAACCTTAGAGTGCTGGGGTCTTGGGGCAGTGGCATCTAAACACTATATTTTCATTCTGGGACTAGGAAAGGTCAGAGGCTTGTGCCCTCCTTCTCATGGGATAACTTTTCACAGGGAGCTCTCAGCCCCCTCATGGCCTTGTAGGGTAAATACCTCCTGGGATACGAATGCGGGCAGTATGAGATAATGGAACGTTTATGAATCTCTGCGGCTCTGGCTTTCTCATCGCTGCCGATGTTAAAACCTATTCCTGCAAGCACATGCTTATTTCCAAGTTCACGGCCAGGACCTACTGCCCTGGCTGCAGCACAGCTTTTGGCCTCAACTTCAATATGGCTGCTATCACTAAAATGGCGTTTCACTCCCAATACACACTATACCCACACATGCACTAACTCGCCCATGGTGCAGCTTCTAGAACACTCCCCTCCACCCTATGGTCTCCCCAAACATCTACAGCACGCTTCAAGGCCTCTGCCTCACCCTGAACCTCTTGGGTTCCTGGGAGGATCGCCCCTGCTTCCCAACATTCCCCCCTTTCGTTAATCCCACATTAACGAATTCCCAGGTAAATCTCTCTTTCTCCTCCTCTATTTTCTCCCTCTCCAATCTCTCAGCCTCCAAATTTGGTGTTGAACCCTCCTTTGGTACCCATGCTCTGCATACCGACCTTAAACTTTTCCCTGCATATTGCTCGGGAGTACATGTCATATATATATATATATATATATATATATATATATATATATATATATATATATATATATATATATATATATATATATATATATATACACCCTCCGTCCCCTGCTAAGTCTATCCAGTGTTCCACGTAGTTCTCAGGGTCTGGTGGTGAATTGTGGTAGTGCCTGGGAGTGGAGGCATTGCTCTAACCTGACCATGCAGGCTTTGTCAGGGTCATCTGTTTGAACAGCACTGTCTTTTGTACCGCAAGGTGCACCATGTTCCCCAATTGAAATCATCATCAGTGTGCTGCTAGGCATTGTTTTGGCACAGCATCGAAGTCCGATCTTGCATGTGCAGAAGATTACCAACACAACCATCATCACTGTAACTAGATTCTTTATGATCGCCCCCATCCACAATGCAGCCCAGGAAAAGAGATTGTCAAACCAGTCACTTTTTTGAATACCTGTTTCTGTTTGCATTTGGTTGCCGAGAGTGTGCAGAGCCCCTATTAACTACATTAGGGACCCGTTGACTGCGTCATTTGGAGGTATGTAGGTAGAGCATGAATTGCCAATTTTGCGGCACGCGCTTCCTTCCATCGCCATTAGTAAGTCCAGCACTTAACGGTTCTGCCGGGTCATCAACCTGATTGCCCGCATATCAGCCTTGATAGCATTGAGGCCCTGCTCAGTGTCATTTGCCAACTGTATCACTTCCCAGCAGACACTTTGGAGCCTTTTGGCATTTGCGGTTGCTTGAATTCCGGGCACTAACAGAGAGGCAAAGCTTTCCTCCTTGCTGTGCAGTCTATATTGATTGGGTATTTCTTTCAGCAAATGTGATGAGTCCTGAGACAGATAATTTGATGCCTGCTTTCTGCCCACCCGTTCCCCCTTGCTTTTTTCTGCCATGATGTGAAATATGGGTGGTGGTGGAACCATTGCAGTGGCATCTGTCACTGGTGCTGTTGTTGGGAAGACGAAGCCTTCGGGTCCCACTATTAGGTGTTCTTCAGGGATCACAAGGAGAGCTGAGTGCAACGTGGCCAGCAAGCACGTGCCCCTCCATAGTGGCGGGAGATGCAAAAATGCTTGCTGACCAAGGACCCATTAGTTATCCATCACGGCAGCTGTACCTTTCTTGAGATCTGGAATACATAATGTCTTGTTACACTTGCTGTTGGCCCCCACAAAGACGCTTCCTTCATTATAGAAACATAGTTTGTATTCTTCCTGCTTTTGCACCTTCACCGGCTTTTCCATTGCCTCAATCCATGTGAGTGTTGCTGCATGCTCATTCTATTACCCTCGGCACACATTGTTCACCCTTTGGATAACTTCTTTACCAAACCTCACAAGGCCTTCTGTCAAGCAGCTCATTGTAGTCTCCTGCCACCTGTTCACCACATACATCACCCCTTCAATCTTCCTGTATGGCCTTTGTAAGCACTGTACGCCCCTGGGGTTCTGAGCACACTGCAGTTCATCTGGGTCCATAATCTTGAGTCGTATGTTCCGTGTTTGAAAAGTGCTTTGCAGCCTGCATAAAATCAGATGTACCAAACATTGAACCTCCAAAAGCAGAGTTTCCTGAGGCATTAGCACCTTGGGAGTCCCCAACGTGTGTGGTATCAGGGAACAAATGTAACAGCTCCCATTAACCCTCTTTTTCCCCACAAGCTCATGTCTGCGTACCAATTATTGCTTAGCTGTGTGTGTTGCACATCTTCTATTATGTCCAGACCGAGCCCCCTGTACTCATCGTACTTTGTTCATCTCACCTGTCTTTTCTATCGTTTAAATGCATTCACATTTGAACCAATAGGAAAATAACTAAAATGTGCAATAATGTAGGAAAACACATTAGGAAACAATGATAGCATAAGTAAATTAGCAAGCTTCCCCACATGTTGCTGGTTGGCAGGTATATTATTAGCAGTTGCATTAGTCTTTGTTTTAGGGACAGCTGCCGCAGTATTGTACATTTCGGTTACTTTGTTTAATAGGAAGACATCAGTAGCCTTGACATTTGTTAGAGAACCATTAGTGATATTTACATTTCCTCACCCCCTTTTTATATGTCCACCCCATATAAACCTAAACCCTAAATATATACATAATCCAAACATAGAAAAAGAAAATATTCAAGCTACACAGTGCATAACACAGGTATATGTTGAAGAAAACACTGTTCTGAGAGAATATTCACGGGAACAATTGAGTTGTTAGAGCCGTGTGGGTCCATTGTAAAACAGGAGAAAGAGAGAAAGAAAACGAGAAAGACAAAGAAAGAGGGAGAGTACTTCTGTGCAAATAATTCAAATCACCGTTTGTGTATGGTGGAGGTAGATCAGTTGCAGGTTAACATAAAAAAAAATGGAACCAGAACACAATATTCAGTTGCAGATTATAGATACACATAAATGTGTCTTCAAAAATAGTAATCAGATCAATGGATCAGTGCATGTTATAGTTCTTATATCTTCAACATTTGCTCAGCTCGAGCTGGATGTGCGCCATGGGGTGCTCTTTGGACATCAGAAATATGTATCCAATACCGCAGCTCCTGAACCTTTACCGCAATGGGATTGGCATAGACAACTTCAAAGGGGCTGTTGTATCTAGGCGCACTCCACCGGCAGAAAACATTTTTAATATAAACGAGGTCTCCCGGGAAGAGCGGGAGGGGAAGTGATGTCTTTGGATCAGGTGCAGCGCTGGTAGATTCTTCCGACTTTGGTGGCGCTATCTGTTGAGGGATACATTTTATTGCTTTTGTTAAGGCTAAAGGGTAACTTTTAAATTATTCTCCTGGAATGTATGGAGCCTTGTGAGCATCCGATGCTGTTCTGATGGGAGACACCAGCAAGTGCATTCTTCGCTCTGTCACCACCTCATGTCTTGACAAATGGTGATCCTTACATGGTTGCGTGCACATGCTAAACAAGGCGAGGGGCAAGCAGCGCACCCAGTTCTTTGTCAATGTGGTGCAGAGCTTTGACAGTTTGCTTTTCAAAAGGCTGTTTATCAGTTCTGCAATCCTGTTGGCCTGGGGGTGGTAAATTGTGCACATTCAATGCTCGATGGCCAGTAATGTTGTTATTTTCTTAACCAGCTCATTGAAAAAGTGAGTGCCGTTATCAGGCCTTATTACATTGCACATTCCCCCAATGAGGGAAAACCTCTCAGACCAAAAGATTTGCGGCATGCTTATCGTCTGGATGTGCACAAGGACCTGCCTTCACCCATCGGTAGAAGGGACACACAACCACGATCATGTAACGATACCCATAACATCTCTCTCCCATGTCCTCGTAATCAACCTGCAATTCGCAGAACGGCCAAATTGGGTGGGGTAGCATACCTCGAATAATTCTTAAATTAAGGCCAGTACTGTAGGCCTGGCACTTGGAGCAGTGAATAACCAGCTTAGTCAATGTCTCATGCAGATTGGGGATGAACCAGTCCTCCTGTATATCTGCAGCACAATGTTGTTTTGACACATGGGATGGGTAGTGCAGCTGGTTGAATGCGACCAGCAGCAATTTGTGCAGCATGAGCGCTTTACCTATAGTTTCCTGCTGCCACAATCATTCTATAGGGGACTGCTTACACCCTCTCTTTAACCACAAGTCCTTCTCTTCCTGTGGGGCAGGCCGAGCAACTCAATTATTTGCGCAATTGGTAACGAATTGTATGATTCAGGCAGTTGAGTTTGTCCCTGCGCTAGCACTGGATATTGTGGGACCACAGGCAGAGGGAGGTATGCTGCTTGTTTGGCCCCTGCTTCTGTGGCGGCATTGCCAAGTGAGAACGCATCTGGGTCATTACTATGGGTGGTGTATTTCATCACGCAGACAGGGAGGGCTGAGACAGTCCTTCGATCAGTTTGTTCAATAATGCTGCATGCTGTACTGGGGACCTGTCAGCTCTCCTAAAGCCCCTCCTCTTCCAACGTGCAAGTCCGAGTGCACCGTAGTGGTGACGTAGGCAGAGTCGGAATAGATGGTTACACAGTACACCGCTGGGATGCTTGGAGCGCCTCGATAAGCGCTATAAGCTCTGCTGCTTGGGCTGAATAGTGCATGGCAATCATTTTTGTACTAATACCTCATACACCCCTTCCACTAGGCGGAACACGGCCACCACAGTATGCCTCAGGCCAGTCCCCTGATCAATAGTTGCTGACCCGTCAACAAAGAGTACTCACCCCCTGCCCGAGCGGGCTGTCTTTTGGCTTCAGTACGTTGTCCTCCTCCCCTTCACATGTCACACAGTCATGTCTTGCAAGGTCTTTGTCAGTGCACATTTGTGTTAAAAAAGTAGCAGGATTTACCGTTTTACACCACACTATGTAGATGTTTGGGCTGGACAGAATCACCTCATATGCGGACGCCCTTTGCGTTGTCAGAGTTGATTTAGATCTGTGAGAAACCTGAAGGTTTCTCACCCGCTAGTCCCCAGAGATCTGTCGTCCCGGTGGCCAGGAAGTGGCCATCACTATTGAATCTACTTCCTGGGGTGGACTTGTGGGGGAGGATCACCTGGGCGAAGGGTCTTCGGGGAGTGGTAGTAGGACACCGAGGGTTGAGACGCGTATCCCCTTCACTGTAACACCTTTTCCCCATCTTACCCTGTAGGATATTTAGAAGCTCTACCCCCTGTCCCCTTTTCCTGCACGAACACTTTCTTACACTGTAACAGGCGACTGACTGATACCAGAGCTGTTTACCTGACATGTCCCAATACACGGGTCAGGCAGAGTCAGGCAATTGACAATAATCACGCACACCTGGCGGGCCTTTCCCTTCCCCACAGGGATAAAAGGCGGAGCACAAAAGCACACTTCGAGCAAGGCCGAACGCATGAGGAGACAGCTACACCAAACCAGCAGTACAAAGGGAGAAGAAAAGCAGTGAGACCTGGAAGGATGACAAAAGGGGAATTGCCCTTGCCCTTTTTAACTCAGACCTGTGAAACCTCCAGAAGCGAAATCGTAAGCCTGGGAGTTACAGCTGGCATGCAGAGCAGCAGATGTCAATGGTGCACGGGGGCTTCACGCGTTGATAACGTAGGTGGAGAGGCAAGCTGGCTACCGTGGTACTATCCTTGACTCCAGAGAACAAAGAAGCCAACAGGTTCAGCACAGTCGGTGAGTCGGAGGAAGCTGATATCAAACCGAACTGTGTTAAACCCAAAGTTGCGAGTAGCAACATTTTCGAACGCAAGAAGAAGGAACTTGTGTGCATGTTTGAACCTTAAAGAAAGCCCAGTTGAGGTCCAGGTGCAGAGGGGTCCGGCGCCACGTGGCCGCTCATTCAAAAGACTCTGACTGGGACCTGTTTTTTTTAAACCACTGCAACCAGAAGGCCCTCGGAAAGGGTGGCCTGAGGAGTCGGTGTGGTCCTACAGGAGTCATGTCAAATCCCCTGTATAATCGAAAGTCTCTGACCCATTGCCAGAGGAAAGCTAGGGGAAGGAAACCCTGCTTTCCACTATGATTGTGAACTGTGATAATCGGCAAGTGTGAACCCAGGGATGCCCGAAAGAAAGCTAGGAGAAGGATAACCCTGCTTTCTGATGACAATGAGCAATATATGAAATCTATGATGAATACATGAACTGTGTTGAAGAAAGTCCATAGTGAACCCAATGGAGGGAGGCCCGTTTTTGCAAGTATGATCCGAGCCCGGTAGAGGGAGATCCCAGGGGTGAAGAGCAATCGCCCAAAGAACTTTGTTTGTTTGTTATTTTGGAATCAGCAAACCTTCTAAGGCAAGAGACTTTTGTCAGGAAAGAGACTTAGCCTCTGAAGGGGAAGGGGTTTTTATATCGTTGAACTGGAACTGTGAACCTCGCACTATCAAGGCCAAGGAGTGTGCTGTGCTCGAGAGGTCCACCTTGTCAGAAGGGAGACCCAACCATACCAGCCTGACTTATCATTTGTGTACACTTCTTTCATTACTGGTGAACATTATCCCACACTATTTTGTAATTTAGTAGTAAGGATTTGTCAATAGTTTTTTTTTTAGTATAGGCCCTTTTTATTTGACAAGACGCCACTAGGACTACCTTATTATAATTTGATGGTCGTAGCTTGCTCCCATCTTAGATTTAGGTTTAGATTAGGCGTTTATTGCACCCATTATAAAGTTCAATAAACACCTTTGAAGTGTGATCACTTGTGTCTGTCTTTACTGTTGGCACCATGAGTTCCTTACATCACGCTCAAGGATAGCAAATACAGCGTGCTCCACATAAAGTGTAACAGAACACCCCATGACAATTGTGGACCTTTTCTCAATTGCAAATGTAGCGGCAGCAAGCGCCGGTTCGCATGGGAACTGGCCCTGCATCACCAAATCTAGTACTCCACTGTAGTAGGCAAATGGCTTGTTGCCCATCATGCTCTTCTGCGTGAGTACCGCAGTCATCAGCTGTCCATTGGAATGGGAAAACAAGTACAACGTGTGTGTGTGTAGTCGGGAGTTGCGAATCCTGGGGCAGTGTATATGATTTCCTTTAAGTCATTGAAACTCGTCAGCATGTCCTCTGTCCATGTTATCTTTTTGTCTGCCTTTTGTGCTTCTTTGAGGCCTTGTAGCAGGGACCTAGTGTATGCTGCATAGGTTAGAATCCAGTCTTGGCAGTAATTGCAGAGCTCAAGGAACTTCTGCATTTGCATGCTCTAGCATGATTTTCTTACCATGGACAGATATCAATTGGCCTAATTAAAGCACTTCTTGGAGACAATATTGCAGCTCAGCTTTGTTGACCTTGTAGCCTGTGTATGCTAACAGCTGCAAGAGAGTGACAGAGTCCTTTTGGCACTGTTGTTTGCCATGATAGTACTAGGCACTTGGGTATTTGCCAAGTGAGCATGCAATATTCTGTTAAAAATAGTAGAGGATTCGCAGTACCCTTGTGACAGCCTTGTGTGTTCAAACCGCTGTCTGCCATGCATGAATGCAGTGAGATACTGTGAGACTTGGTGCAGGGGTATGGAGAAGAAGGCATTCTTCAAATCCACTACCATAAAATGCATTGCTTGTTTGGGGATGCTGCACAGAATTGTCACGCGGTTAGGAACTACAGGAAATTCTGGCTGTCCAATGTCATTTAGGGGACGGAGATCCTTTATCATTCTCCAGCTCCCCTCTTTTGCCTTTTTTATCAGATAAATCGCTGTGTTACATGGGAAGGTGGAGGGTACAATAATTCCCTGACTCAGGAGCACGTAAATGGTGTCTCGTATGCCGTCCTCTGCTTCGTTTAGAAAAAAAACATTATTTAATTTGCTTGACATTACAACAGAGAACAACGACCACAGTGGGAATCATCAGCATCTCATACAGGGAGTTCATAGTCTAGCAACGTGGCCACATAGGGTTTATAGGCATTGCATCAAGCAAGGAAGGCACCCAGCGTATACACAGATAAATTAACCAAGATAATGGTCAGGAGGTTGCGGGCTATTGATGTCATCATCACTTTCATTGATCAAGGAGAATAAATAGGATCGAATGGGGGTCCAGATGTTCCTGGGCTTACTCGCTATCGTTTGCATGGCAGACCAGTGTTCCTCCATGCCGGAGGCCCATGTAACAGCCTGAAGCCATTGGTTTAAAGTAGGAGTGCTGGGGCGCAACCAGAGTAACAGCACACAGCGGGTCGCAAGCAACATACATAAACCGGCCAGCCTCATGAGGACCCGGCCGATACGGGGGAAATTGTGGAAGTGGCAAGTCCATGGGGATGGTGTAATGGTACAGTCAATTATTTGAGATATGGCCTCACATACTTCCTCCGAGAATGAAGCAAGTTTTGGGCAGGACCAGAGCATGTGTATATAGTCAGCATTGTGCATTCTGCATCTGGGGCACTCAGAAGATCGATCCCTTGACATATGGTGTAGTCTAACTGGGGTATAGTGGTATCTGTGGAGTATTTTAAATTGGATCAGTTTGAATTCAGAAGTGAGGGAGACTTCTCGGGTGCAGGCACACATATATTCCCATTGTTGATCAGTTATTTCAAAACCCAGGTCAGTATTCCACGCCCCCCTGAGCTTATCCCATGGGTGCTCTATCCTTCCCTGAAGAAGGCTGTATAGCCTGGAGACCCTCCCTTTTGTGGTGGTACCCATCATGATCTCAGATAGTAGTGAATCATCAGGGGGGATTGAGGGGAACACAGGTCACCTATTCTTAAGAGTTTGACGCAACCCTACATATTGAAGCCAGCGGGATAACCACTTTCTCAGGGATCCCGGTAGGTCCGGCCATTCAATAAAGGTTCCCATAGAGAAAGCATCCTGTAAAGTATCATAACCCATCCTGGACCAGTGGAGAACCGTTGCAGCGTCCACTCTGGGAGATTCAGGGAGACAGTTCCACAGAGGAAAGTCACCATGGAATGGATTTGGGGTGTCTTATCTGTTTCCAAATTCTGCACCATGCTGTCATCGTGACTCCGGTGGGATCAATGGGATGTAGTTTAAGGTTTAAAGAAGGGAGAACCAGAGAGCAAACATCCAGCTCACCAGCCGCTAGGCGCTCAAGTTTGACATGGGGAGGGGGTCCGCTGGATTCAAACCAAAAAGCAGCTAAATGGGCCTGCGCAGCAATCCAATATCGCTCAAAGGTAGGGGCACCAAACCCACCCTGTGCAACTGGGGTAGCCAACGTGTCCATTTTCAGGCGGACAGTCCCAGAGTGCCACAAGAAAACATTGATGGTCCAAATCAGTGACTTGAAAAATTCAGTACCAGGGCATAGGGGAACATTTTGGAAACTATATAGGAGTTGTGGTAGAACTATCATCTTGAGGATAGCCACCCTTCCGGCCAGTGCGATCGGTAATTTGGCCTAATCTATAGACTTACGGGTGAGAAATGCGAGGTAGTTTCCGTAGTTATAATCATATAATGGAGTCCGGTGACGTGCCGCCACCACCCCAAGATATGTGATCTCTGATTGAGACCAGCCGAACCCGCGGAGATCCAGAGGGACCGTCGTGGCATTGGTCAACGGGAATAGTACAGACTTATTGCAGTTTACATTTAAGTCGCCAAAAAGAATAAAATCATCCAATATTGGGGTACGGTTTTCATCAGGAGAGCGGATGAAAAGTACGGTGTCATCCGCATTGAGTGAAATGATTTCGGGATCCACAGAAAGTCTTATACCCATATGTGCATGCCGGCAACGGATCCTATCTACTAGGGGTTCGATAGCCAGTGCAAATACCAAGGGCGTAAGGGGCAGCCCCGTCTGGTGCCCCTAGCTATTTCAAACTGGGTGGAGCACCTGTCTTCGGTGCGAACCCTGGCAACAGGGGAGGCATATAGGAGTCTCGCCCAGGATAGGAAGTGGGGGCCAAAATGACTCTTCTCCAATACCAACCACAGAAACATCCAGGTGACTGAGTCAAATGCCTTTTGCATATCTAATGTGGCTGCCACGGCCTAAGTTTCATGGTCAATTCGGGCTAAGATGTCAAATAAGCGGCACAGATTAAGAGAGGTGGAGCACCCCGGGATGAACCCCGACTGATCAGGGTGGACAATAGATGACATGTACGGTGCTAACCGGAGGGCTAGTACCTTGGTAAATATTTTGATGTCACAATTAATGAGGGAAAGGGGCCGATATGAACCTCACTGTGTGGGTGGTTTGCAAGGCTTTAGTAGTCTAAGGAAGGAGGGGGTCGGTTGAGCCCCCCCATACATTCTATGTGAAAGGGACCACTTGCTCTTGTACTAGTGGGGGATGCCTCTGTTGCCCTTCTGCAGCCATAGGGGATAAGGTCCTGGCATAAGCAGAGGTGGGCTATTGCAAGAAACACTTGGACTCCATTTTGTGTACCCTCGACTCCATCTTTGGGCTAGGCCACATTCTGGCATTGCAAAGTCTCCTCTCCCCTCAGCAGCGCTGCGCACACAGCGAGCGCCGACAGCCCCGACCTTTTTCCTCTTGCACCTTCGCCTCCGAAGTCCCTTTCTCACGGATGCTGAGACAAGATATTACAAACAAACATTGTATCCTTCTCACTCTTCCTCTAAGATCAGTGTCCTGTGTGTGACTGAGTCGACCCATGACTTGTAGCTTAGCCATCTCAACAAACCTGCTCCTGCACCTCTCACCCCCACTGTTGGATAATTATTGATTGTTGAACCTTGTGCCCCTGCAAAGCTATTCTTTTGATGTACCAGAAATGTGACCTTTTCCTTGGTGACCATCCTAAAGTACCCATAATAAAACCAGACCTATGTCACTATATATTCTGTCTTAAACTAACATATGTCATTCAACCCCCATCCCGCTCTGATGTGCCAGACCTGACAGCTATCAATCCCGACCCCCACAGGTTACCTCAGGGGCAAGACCCCATTATCCTTCACCTCGCCATTGACCCAAGGTGGGATAGTGTAAACCCACGTGCACAATTTATAGGTCTCTAATATTTACTCAAAGGTATAGTGATGTTCCTTATTTACTGCATGTCTAGAATAAGTGAATAAGTATGTAGATTAGCCTAGTTATAACCAGCCGCATCTTTGACCTGAACCAACCTTCACCTCGCACGGACCGGCCCAGATGTATCACGTGATGTCCAACCTCCCGCCAAGTCATCAACCAATCCTGTGGAGCCGGCCCATACAGAACTATATGTATACTTCCTCTCTAAACAATGGAACTGTAACTTGTAGACCATATAGAAATCGTCATGGATGACGCTGTAACCTTTTAAACCCTATTGTTTCTGTATCTTTTGCCAGAGCGCTTTCAAGGCAGCAGAGTTCTCTGGATGCGGAATCTTATATAAAGCTTTGATAACTCGCAACACTAATCTCTTGGTCTCATTCCCTACTGGGATGTGTCCTTTATTCTGAGTTGTGTTGGTGAAGTGGGGAGTGAGCGCCTTCAATTGGTGACGCCTGGGAGGTGATTGAGGGTGCACCGAGAGACACCCCGTGTCGTGTGGGGTGATCCGGGACGCCCCCCAGCATAACCATCACCTCCTACGACTGACCAGTGCGCGCACAAAGAGAGGTTCCAAGGGTCCCGGATATTGCAAATACCTGACTGTTCGCCTGGGCGGGTCACGGCTTGGTTGGGTTGTGGTCCCGATTGTGGCTAGACCGTGAACAGAGGCTCTCGGACCATCCCGGACACGTGAGTCTTGGTTGCGAGAATATCAAAGAAGGGGAATTTAAAAAGGTAATGGGTGTAAGGATAACGGGTATAGGCTTTTTCTTCTCTTTTCTTTATATGGCCATTAGGTTGTGAATACAGAAGTAACAGAATACGGGAAGAGTATGGGAACCTAGCTCCGAAAGGGGGTGGAAGGCGGCACTGCGTAGCATTGTCTCAAGCAGTGCAGGAAATAAGTGGAGATAAAATAGAAAAATCTTAGGAGCCTTGTGTAGTGACTAGACTCAGGAGATATCAGCAAATTCTTTTTCTTGTGAGCATAACTCTTTTAGAAGTCAGCCTGAAGGGGCTCAGGGAAGGGGGGCCAGGGGAGTGAGTGACACAAAACTATGATAGGGTGAACTAGGATAGGGGGGGAGTACAACTAGAAACAAAGCGATTCTATGTTATATGTTGATTGTCGTCAAAGTCAATTGTGTTGGTGTGTCCAAAAGGCATATGTGTAAGTGAAAAGGTGTTTGCTTAAACTGCAACGTTGCACAGTGTTTTTCTGAAGTATTATAAGCCTAACAGAAGTAGTTACCAACTATATCTTTGCCGCACAACACCCACATGAGTGACCCCAAAAGATAAATAGGGAGCCATGGGGGGAGATACACCATTAGCCGACATTTGCCAGCACCTCCCACTGTATAGTGAGAAAATTCAGAAATACCATGATCAATAGCTCTCCAAGATTGAGGGAGAGGGATCATCCCAAGTATGGCCAGAGGGAGGGTCGTTTGATAAACGAATACTAGATCTGGTGACAACCCACTTGCTAGCGAAGTACCGGGGGAAGCAACTTCAAAATAGGCGCGAAGTATTAGATCCCTGGAGGATTTTCGAAGAAACATCCCCTACTAATGGTACAGAGAAGGAGGTGTCGACAAAAATGGCACAATCCCAAGCAGGGGAGGGAGGAGAATAAACTGAGGGAAAAGTGGTAAAAACAGGGGACTAGGAACTTACTAGGCTCTATCCATTGTTAACTAGGCCCGCTGCGCGATATAGTGACCCATCTTATTTGCCCGCACCAAGCGCACCTTCCACTCCTGCAGCAACAGCCCCGCCTCCCTATGATCCAATGGGGTTGTACGGCCCTATGAGTGCCCCTCCAGTAAATATTGCACGCCTCACTGGTGAGTTAGAGAAACAACTTGCCTACACACAGATGGAGTTGACACGATTAAGAGCATTGTGTGACCGAGGCCAAATATTGCCTGGGTGAGGGGAGGCGCCATCGCTATTAGCGGGTTGGCCAACACCATCTCCACTCCCATCAGGGAATGCATCTCGTAAGCCGGAAGATGAGTGGAAATCTGGGGAGTTTTTCTTCCATCTCAACAATACCCCAATAAAAATAGTGTGGGTAGAACAAGAAGGCAGCCAAGCAGGAGAGGAACAAGGAAGTGGAGAATCGGACAGGGAAATAGAGGAGGTATGGAGCGATCTAGATGAGTATGAGGAAGGAGCAGCAGCAGCCGGAATGCCCTTGCCGCTACGAGAAGAGCCGGAAGATGTGATAGTACGACAAAGGTGGCAGGGGAGGTTTAGGAGTAGGGTGGGAAACATGTCACTGAGTAAAGCGAAAGGAGTAAAAGGAAGTTAAAAGGAAGTAAAGCAAAGCTACAAATGCCTCTCATCCATAAGGGAGCAGGGAGACCCCATTACATACCATGGGCACAGAGGGACAAAAATAATCTGTTGAAATTGTTGCCCCCACTCTCGGGAGGGGTGGGGAAATAGATACATGCATTTGAAAAGCACACTGCAGGGGTCCCGCTGGCTATAGAGGGTGTAAAAAGCTTGTTAGTATCCGCAGTGGGAGACCAAGCAGATGGGGTGTGGGTGAAGGCGGGTTTCCCGGGAGTAACTACAAATTGTGATCACCATAATGGGTCGGTCTTTAACCATGTAAGGGCCCAGGTGTGGGATGCACTGCGGAGGACCTTCCCTGACACCCAGACTTACACTTGGTGATGCAATGCACCATGGTGGAGGAGGAAGAGGCTGCGCAGTACATTCTTCAGGGGCAGGACCTGTGGAGATCGGAAATGTGCACAACTTGGGGCCAATCAACCTCCCTTTTCTACTTTATCATCAAACGAGGCCTCCCAAAGGAGGTACAGAAAGCCTTAGATAAAATTGCTGGGATAGAAGCCAAAGACTGGCCTGAAATTCAGAGCATTATAGTACACCACTGTTGGAGGATCAAAGAAAGAGAAAAAGAAATTGCCCAGAGGAGGTTGGCAGACGAGGCCAAGCTTGTACAGAATAAACTGGTGAAGGCCGCTTTGATTACTGCGGCCCTGCCCACTGAGAGACAGGGAGACGGGGAGGAGGGATCAGGATGTTCACTGGCAAGGATGGCTGTAACCTAATCCGCAAATGGACAGGAGCAATGGGCTGGCGAGGAGCAATACGAGGGTCCCCAATGGCAGGGAAGGCCTACAAGAGGATGAGGTGGGTACAGGGGGCAGAGAGGGGGGTTGGGAGGTCAGGGAGGTAGGGGTTTTGGAGGACAAAGGGCCCGGGGAGGAGGCCAAGGGACATGCTGGAATTGTGGAAGGTGGGGAAATTTTTCAAGGGAATGCCGTGCCCGACCCATGGGATATCATCAAGGGCCCCTGCCCCCTGGAAATTAACAGCAATACGGCCACCCTCATCCGGACAACCCTTATGGGTTACCAATGGGTGGTCACGGGCAACAGGAGCAATATTATAAGGATCACCCGCAAGGAACGCAACAAATTCAACAAAGACCATCAGCGCCACAGCAGGGTATGCAGCCCCAAGTAGCTTGCCAAAATACAATGGGGAAAGCCCACCAAAATATTTTCGCTACATCTGCCAATGGTGCACCTGTGCCGTTCCGCGGAACAGCAGTGATCGCCGAAAGCATTTTGTTCTGTCCCAGGAACAAACACATAACCAGATTAGGACAGCCCACAGAAAGTACTTGCGTGTCCAGTCCTATCAACTACCCTACTCCAGAAGAGGAAGTACTGGTGGGGGCGGAGATAGGAAATAAGCAATTTTGAAGGTTCCCTACACAAAATATTTGTATATAACGGTGGGAGGAAAAACAGTGCGGGCACCCCTGTTATACCACAAAGATTCACCCATGAATTTGCTGGGGAGGGACCTCCTTAGCAAGCTTAACATGACTATCTCCTTTACAGAACAAGGAATAGCTCCACCCCAGGGGCATGCCCAATAAGAGCAATGTTAATGATCAGTACCATGACAAATGAAGTAGCAGTAAGTGGAGTGCCCACGGATGTTGACATGTTCATCTATGGGATACAGGTTCTAGCTAGAGTGGTACCTGAAATAACATAAAAAAATTGGAGGGTGCCATCTGATTTAGTTTTTCACCCTGTGGAAAGCTCAGAAATTGTGCTCAGCACTATCCTCTCAATTGACCTACACAGGGGGTGCACATATCGGGCAGACGTATTGTGGCAATGGGACTGGACACGCATGGATGTGAATGGAGAACAGTGTTGTGCATTGACTCAAAATATAGCACTACGAAACCTTACAGACGAAGAGTTGTTCAGTGGCAGTGACACTGATGGGGAGATAATAATGGAAATATGCGTACCATGTGACATAATGATTGAAACCAGAGAAATAAATAACCCTCTCAAGGCCGGTGTCAGTGCACCACATTCGATTTTTGATGACGATATGAAACAAGTACTACCAGATTTATGGACAACAGGACCCCATGATGTAGGGCTCTTACAGCAGGTGACGCCCATAGAAATAAAACTCAAACCAGGGGCAGTACCACCTAGAGTAAAACAATACCTGCTATCTCGAGAGGCAGAAGAAGGAATAAAGGAAACATTAAATGCACTACTACAACAGGGCATAATTGCACCATCAAATTCACAACGCAACACTGCAATTTATCCTATAAAAAAGGCAAAGGGTGGGCTTGGAGGATGATCCAGGACCGTCGCCCTCTTAATGACATCATACAAAAAGAGTTCCCTTTAGTGCCAAACCCTGCATCCATCTTATGCAGCATTCCAAAAGAAGCCACATGCTTCACAGTTGTGGATCTGAAGAATGCTTTCTTCTCAGTGCCACTCGACCCCAGTTGCCAATACTTAAAAGCATTTACCCTGGGGTGAAAAAGATATGAGCATTGTAGATTATGGTAAGGTTACTGTGAAAGTCCAAGTATATTTAACAGAATCCTGCACAAAGATTTTGGCAGTATTGACGTAAAAAGTACAATAATTCAATATGTAGACGATCTGTTAATATGCAGTGACAGTGAAGAGCAATGTAGAGCAGATTCGATAACATTGTTGAACCTACTAGCAACAAAAGGGTACAAGGTGGACAAGGGAAAACTACAATACTGCCTAACAGAAGTATTGTATCTAGGGCAGTTAATTTCGAAAGTTGGTAAAAGGATTTTACCAGACACAGCAGCAGCACTAGGTCACACCCTAATGCCCAAAACTGTGAAACACATGCAAAAGTTCCTCGGCATATGCAATTATTGCTGTGCATGGATTCTAGACTATGCTGCATACACATACCCCCTTATCCAAGCACTAAAAGAAGCCCAAAAGAATAGCACCCCCATAAAATGGACACAAGAAATGATCACGCAATTCCTTAAACTACAGGATCTCATCACAACAGCACCAGTCCTAACGACGCCAGATTACGATCGGGAGTTTTATTTATTCTCCCATTGCAATGGAACACTAATGACAGCAGTATTGACACAAAAAAAACATCATTAGGCCACAAGCCATTGGCCTATTACAGCGGCACATTGAACTCAGTGATGGAAGGACACTTTGCGTGCGAAAAAGCTCTCGCAGAAGCAGCCTTTGCGATAGAGAAAAACTCCACCATAGTGATGGGCTGCTCTGTAACACTATTTGTTGAACATTCCCTGTTTGCTATACTAGAAAGGTCAAAATCCACATTGACCACACAGAGAGTGACTGCATATGATATAATAATATCAAGCCCAAACATATGCGTTGTACATTGTAAAACTGTAAACCCAGCTACCTTCATCACAGAACCCTGCACATTGGAAGATATGCAAGCACACAACTGTGCTACATACAAGGGGGAAGGTGATGATATCCCCAAAGCCAGAGAAAATGCCCTAGAAAGAGGTGAGATATATTTTGTGGATGGCTCAGTGTCCATTGACTGTGAGACAGGAGAAAAACACGTAGGGGCAGCAGTGGTAAGAATAGAGGGGGAAGAATATGAAGTGATAGTACAAAAACGTCTCCCCTCACACTTTTCAGCTCAAGCAGCAGAACTTATAGCATTAATTGAAGCCTTACATACTGCCAAAGGATGTGCAGTGGCAATTTACTCTGACTCAGCATACGTGACAACAACAGTGCACTTTGGCTTGTCACAATGGCGAAGAAGAGGATTTAGGAGGGCAGATGGCTCTCCCATACAGCACGCACAACTATTAAATGACCTTATTGAAGCTTTAGCAGAACCATCAGTAGTGGCCTTAGTGAAGTTCCAGGCACACGCGAATAACACAGACGCGATCCGCCGCTGCGAAAGAAGCTGCATATTTTGATATTCCACAAGTGGTAGGATGTGTAGTAAAGACACCTGCACAAGACGACAAGGAGGTAGGGTATAGTGCCACACCCATAATTCAGTTAATAGAATTACAGAAACGTGCCCCACCAGATGAACAAGAAATATTGACAACGAAAGGGTGCAAACAATCACCCACGGACCTCTTCTGGCATCAGGAGATGACAGGAAAGGTGGTAATGCCGATAGAGTTATTACAAATTGCAGTCCAACAGCTTCACTTCCCTGCCCTCGTAACAAAACAACACATAGCAGCAGACATTCAAGAGGACTGGTTTGTCCCCAATCTACAGGAACACTTAACGTAATTGATAATAGAGTGCATAACATGCCAGACATACAGTTCTGGTATGACCCTCAGAACACTGCAAGGGACACTGCCACGCCCATCAGGACAATTCAGAGAATTATACATTGACTATGCAGATATGGGAGAAAGATGCAACGGGGCGAGATATCTCATAGTTGTGGTATGCCCCTTTTCATGTTGGGTGGAAGCAGAAACTTGTGCGCACCCAGATGCCATTGCGCAGCCAAATTTCTAGTGAGGGAGGTATTTCCTAGGTGGGGGATTTGTGACGTGATCCGTTCAGATAACGGCACTCACTTTGTAAATGACCTCTTCAAAGAAGTGATGACATTGCTGGGTGTTAAGCACAAACTTTGTTCGATTTATCACCCACAAGCGAACAGATTTGTGGAGAAGATAAACAGCCTTCTTAAGAGTAGATTATCAAAATTGTGCCACTCCCTGAAAAAGAATTGGGTGTATTGCTTGCCTCTAGCACTGTTCCAGCTCAGAACGCAGCCAAGCAAAGACCACCATTTGTCCCCACAGGAAATAGTGACGGGGAGGCGCATTCAAATGCCACTGTCACCAGTAAGAAGAGCCACAGACGCTCACAGAGCTGCCACAGTGCTAGGGGATGAATTTAAGGAATATCCCACCCAACTGACCCGAGCTGTGCGAAGCAAAGCCAAACAAATTGCGCCTCCATTTACACGAGAAAATGAAACTGATACAAACACACCAGCACTGAACAGTCCAGCAGTACAGCTAATGCCTTGTAAAAGCGTATACGTGCAAAGTTTTGTGCGGAAATGGAAATCCCCCCGATTCCACGGCCCCTATGAAGTTATTTATTGCACACCCTCGGCAGGAAAAGTTAAGGGGTTGAAGAACTGGGTACATCTTTCGGATGTAATAAAGGCACATGAGAGCACAACAACCCATGCTGAACATTCACAAGAACAAGATAGTATGGTGCCATAAATAAAAGAGTTACTAAAGCAATGTGAGGTGAAAAGAAAATAAGAAACATAAATGTAAATGCAGAAACTGTATATGAGTATTAACAAAAAGAAAATATATATACAATGATTTCATCCTCATCTCTCTCTCTGTAACGCTCACCTGATTCCCGCAGAGGCGCCGGTCTTGACTGGGTGAATGCCGTATCTTCAAAGGTGATGTGTAACACACGGTTGGCTCTTTGGGCTGGACCTCTGTGCACTGTATGTCTGACTCGAAGAGTAAGATGTCTGCAGATAGAAAATATGGGATTAATGAACTGGGTTTATTGGGTGCCTCTCTCCTCTTCCCTTTCTCTTCTCCTGTAGAACCCCAAAGGTTAACGCCCTCACCTTAGGTAAGTGAACGCCAAGCTCTCCATCTGCCTCGGGGCAGGGTGCCGTAACCAGTTTCTTCACTGGATAAGGGTGCAGGCCTCTTGACCTCAGAGGACTGCTGTCCGTCGTTAACTGCACGAACGGTAAGTTCTGGGCACTTCAAATGTCTTAAAAGTCTTTTGTAATGATATCTCTTGTTTTGCAGGGTTCCGGCGATGGCGGATGGCGGGCTGATGAGAGTTGAGGATCGAACCCGCGTGAGGAATAG
This sequence comes from Ambystoma mexicanum, assembly GCF_040938575.1. Lineage (NCBI taxonomy): Eukaryota > Metazoa > Chordata > Amphibia > Caudata > Ambystomatidae > Ambystoma > Ambystoma mexicanum. The sequence continues at coordinate 19,091,456 of NC_090922.1, read as the reverse complement.
AAGCGCCTGGAAGCACGTAAGTAAGCGCTTGTAGCCTGCTTCACGATGCGCACTAACTGTCCCTTTTATCTTGCAGATACAAGTTCGGAGCTTTAGAGAAGCTGAAGGGTGCTGGAATACCCACTGGATTCGGCGTGGGAAGGAGTAATGGCACGTGAGTAATAAAGTTGCCCAATGTCTTTAAACGCACCTTCTTTTGTCTTTCAGATGCGGGATGCAGCGCCGAAGGCCTCCGGAGCGTGCGAAGAGCTGGTAGGCTTTTGTCTTTCAGATGCCGGAATGCAGTGCGAAGACCTCCGGAGCATGCGAAGAGTAGGTAAGCCTTTGTCTTTCAGATGCCGGAATGCAGCGCGAGGCGTTGGTGACAGCCGATGGACCAGGTAAGAGATGCGCTGCCACTGAAGACCGTAGTGCTAACCTGTTCTTTCTTTGTCTTTACAGGTGCTGCTGAAGACTGGATTCCAGGATGGTAAGCCTTTGTTCCCTTAGGCCCAGGATCAGAAGCAGAAGACACGATGAGCGTTCTGCTGCAGAGAATGCAGAATAACGCAAAGCAAGATTCATCCATCGGGTGTGGTTTAAATAGCCTCCTGTAGTGCTTAGGTGTCTCCTTCCACAGCCACGCCTAGGTAAGAAAAGAGTTCCTGCTTTCCAGAAGAGTTCCAGTGTTCTGAACCTAGGGAGTGGCTCCTGCCCCACCCAACAGGAAAAGTAGTCCCAAACAGAAGAGGATCAGGGGTTCAACTGGCAGGTAAGTAAGCAGCATGGTCTGCTGCAGGTAAGTCCACCCAAGCATTATGAGCCCGGCGCTTCCAGCGCTGGGACTGGGCATCTTTATGAGCCTGGTGCCACTGGCGCCAGGACAGGGTCCACAAGGTCCCAATTGGGACTGGCTGGCACTCGGAACCGGGGTTATGGGTCTGCTTCCAAGGGAGTCGGGCAAGTCCTGATCTTTTGGAAGCAGAGATCATGACAGCACCCCCCCTCAAGGCCCCTCCCAAACCGGGCTTCTCCGGGGGTTTGGGCTTGTTAGGAAATGTTTGATGAAATCTTTTGATTAGACGAGGCGCGTGGACATATTCTGCAGGTTCCCAGGATCTTTCTTGGGGACCGTAGCCTTTCCAGTCAATCAGGTAAAATAGTTTAGATTTGGAGATCTTGGAATCCAGGATGCTTTTGACTTCAAACGCGAGTTCTCCATCAACTAGAATAGGTTTTGGAGATGTAGTTAGTCGGGTTTGAGGTTGCACGGGTTTTAATAGAGAGACGTGGAAGACCGGATGTATCTTCATGTGAGGGGGCAAGTCCAACTTGACCGCTACTGGATTTACTATGGTAGTGATGGAATAGGGACCAAGGTATCTTGGGTTGAATGTGCGTGGTCCTTTTAGAGGTAGATATTTGGTGGATAACCAGCTTGATCTCCTACTTGATATTGGGGGGCTTCCTTCCGATGTTGGTCTGCTCCTTTCTTGTATTGTTCTTTAGCCCTTTGAAGGTGAGAAACGGCTTCCTTAAAGGCTTGGGTGATTGTAGAATGCAGGTGGTCTACTGCTGATGTTCCAAGATCTTGGAGTGGATCCAACTCCGAGGTTCGAGGGTGACTACCGTATAAAAGAAAAAACGGGGTCTTCCCAGTTCCCGAGTGGACAGAGTTATTGTACGCATATTCGGCTATCCAAAGGATATCTTTCCAAGTTTTTTCAGTTTGTTGTAGCATGCAGCGCAAATACTGTTCCAGAGTTTGATTGGTCCTCTCGGTTTGTCCGTCGGTTTGAGGGTGGTGGCTGGTCGAAAGTCTCACATCAATTTGAGCCAACCGACAGCAACTTCGCCAAAAATGAGAAATAAATTGACTACCTCGATCCGAAATTAGAACTGAAGGAAAACCGTGCAGTCGGACGATGTTTTCGAGAAATTCTCGGGCCAGAGTTGCTGCTGTTGGTAAGCCTTTGAGTGGAATGAAATGCGCCATCTTGGAGAATAGGTCCACGATTACTAGGATCGTATTGTATCCGGAGCATGGAGGTAGATCGGTGATGAAGTCCATAGAAAGCGTATGCCAAGGGCGAGGCGGGATGTCAATAGGGCGTAAGAGGCCGGCTAGTTTTTCCTTTTGACTCTTGTTTTGGGCGCATACTCCACAGGACATTATAAAGTCTCTGATATCTTTTTTCCAAGACGGCCACCAGAAGTAGCGCTTGATCTTTTCCGAGGTCTTGGTCATACCGGGATGTCCTTCCATTAAAGAATCGTGATAACAAGAGATTACCTTTTTCTGTAAATCTGTGCTGGGCAAGTATAACCGTTCTTGGAAATATAATAGGTTGTCCTTCACCGTAAAGTCCTTTCCCTGCAGATGCCAATTCTGTATGTCTGCTGGAGTTACCAGTAGCCTGACTTTATCCTTAACTTCCTCTATGGATTGTGTGGCGATTACACCTAGAATTCTTTGTTCGGGAATGATAGGTACAGGTTTAGGATTGATCAAATGTTCTTCCACTCCCATCCGAGAAAGGGCATCAGCTTTACCATTTTTTGTACCAGGTCGATAGGTAATTATGAAGTCAAACTCGGCAAAGAATAGTGCCCAACGGAGTTGCCTAGAGGATTGAGCTTTTGCGGTTTTCAAATATTGCAGGTTTCGGTGATCTGTAATCACAGTAACGGTGTGTCGGGCCCCCAGAAGATAATGCCGCCAAGCCTTAAAGGCGGACTTGATAGCTAGAAGTTCCTTATCAGTAATAGTGTAATTGATTTCAGGAGGCGAGAATTTGCGGGACCAAAATGCCACGGGATGCAACTGATTGGTTACTGGGTCCTTTTGTGATAGAACTGCCCCCATGGCAAGGCTCGAAGCATCAGTTTCAACGATGTAGGGGAGTTCTGGGCGAGGATGTTTTAAGATCGGTGCAGAGATAAATCTGGTCTTCAAATTCTGGAAAGCTTGTTCCCCCTCGGTAGACCATTCAAAACGTTTGTTTTTCTTTAACAAGGCAGTGATGGGCTGGACTATTCGAGAGAATTCGGGGATAAACCTGCGGTAAAAGTTAGCGAAGCCTAACATGCTTTGAACACCTTTTACGGAGGATGGCGATGGCCATTTGAGAATTGCATCGACCTTCTTTGAATCCATACGCACTCCGCTAGGTGATAATATGAATCCCAAGAATTCAACTTCAGTCACGTTGAAAACACATTTTTCCAACTTAGCGAAAAGTTTGTGTTGACGCAATCTCTCGAGGACCATTTTCACATGTTTCCGATGTTCAGTTTCCGATGAAGAATAAACGAGGATGTCGTCAATGTAAACAACAACACACACATCTATGAGCTCTCTGAGGACATCGTTCATAAAATATTGAAAGGCGGCCGGGGCATTGCAAAGTCCGAAGGGCATGACCTGATATTCAAATAGCCCATACTTGGTGCGGAAGGCCGTCTTCCATTCATCGCCCTCTTTTACTCGTACCAAGTGGTAGGCTCCTCTAAGATCCAGCTTTGTATATATGCATGCTTTTCTGACTTGGTCCAGGAGTTCAGGGATCAAAGGTAACGGATATCTATTCTTAACGGTGATCTGGTTCAGGGCGCGATAATCTATACAAGTTCTAAGGTCCCCTTCTTTTTTTGGAACGAAGAACAAAGCTGAGGAAGCAGGGGACTTGGAAGGATGAATAAACCCATTCACTAGGTATTGATCCAGGTATTGTCGGAGGTGAAGATTCTCAGGCTCGGTGAGGGCATAAATTCTACTACAAGGAGGAGTAGATCCAGGTATCAGGTCTATCTGGCAGTCATAAGACCTATGAGGAGGTAGAGAGTTAGCCTGATCCTTCCGGAAAACATCTTGGAATTCTAGGTATTCAGGAGGTAACTGGGGAGCCTCCGAGGAAATTGCTGCCAGTGAAACACCAGGTCGAGGGTGACAAGTAGAGACACATTCTGGAAACTGAACCGTTCTTGCTCGCCAATCGATCTGAGGATTGTGCTTCTCTAACCAAGGAATTCCTAGAATAATCTAGAACTGAGGGGCCTTGATCACATCGAACACGATCTTCTCATGGTGTCCATCTTGACTTACTAGCGTCACGTCTTGGGTGGTATGCGTTACTGGTCCGGAGGCTATCTCCGTACCATCCACCGTAGTAATGACGTCCTTTACAGCCTTTGGACAAAGAGTCAGATTCATCCTCAAAACCATTTCATGATCCACATAATTGCCGATGGCACCGCTGTCGACGTAAGCTTCAATCGCATGTAATCGATCCGGATGTTCAGGGCTAATGAGGACCATAGGTATCACGAAATGCGAGGTCACGGAACTGGTTTTAACGCTCGGCAAGAGGACCTCTATTCTTGTCGGGCGAGGTCGTTTCCCTGCTCAGAGTTTGTGACCCTGGTAACTGCAGCTCCTATTGCCTTCTTGGCTGGTTTCACCGGACAGTCGCGAAGAAAGTGCCCCAAGTTTCCGCAATAGAGGCATAATTGCAGCTGTTTTCTCCTTTCCCGCTCCTTTTGTGTTAGTGGTCCTTTCAGCCCCCCTATTTGCATGGATTCCCCGGAGTCTACTCCTTTGGTAGGAGTTGGTGGTTTGGAAAATACTCGAGCATCAAACTTGGAACGATCGGCCTTCCTGTTCTGCAGTCTGTGGTCAATTTGAACGACTAAGTCAATATAGTCCGAACAGTCTTGCGGGGGATTCACTACTTGGGCTAACACATCTTTGAGCTCTCCACGTAGACCTCTATAAAACAGCGTAATCCTTTTCTCCTCAGGCCATCGAGTTTCCACTATCAGTCTGTTGAAAGACGCAATATAAGCCAAAAGGTCTTGATTACCCTGTCGCAATGAAAGGAGCTCATTGTCCAAGGCCTGCCCCTGTGAATGTCTTGCAAACAGTTTTTCCATACTGAGCTGAAAAGCTTGAAAATCATGGAGAACCGGATCATCTTGATTAACTAGAGGGATCGACCAGTCTGCCGCATTGCCACTAAGGTACGAAAGCACGAAAGCTACCTTAGCTTGATCAGTTGGAAAGGCTGCTGGCCGGCATAAGAAGTGCAACCGGCACTGATTAATAAATACTGCAAACCTCTTTGGGTCACCAGAAAATCATTCGGGCGGAGCCAGAGGTACATTCCCAGGTAGGTTGATCTGCACTGGGTTCGTAGAGGATGTTGAAGGAAGATTTGCCCCTGATGCGGGTAACGGAGTTTGTCCGGCTTGTGACTGTAGCAATTGTCTAGCGAGATCATCTGTTCGCTCCTTGGAAATAATCAGTTCCCTTCTTAGAGCATTCGTTTCCTGACGGGCTGCATGCACTTCTGCTCTTAGTTCCCCAAGTAACTGGGCTAGTTGGTCGGTATCCGAGGTTTCCATAGCGCCTGGGTGGGAGTTTTGCGGTAGGCTTTGCGTTCTGTAACGCTCACCTGATTCCCGCAGAGGCGCCGGTCTTGACTGGGTGAATGCCGTATCTTCAAAGGTGATGTGTAACACACGGTTGGCTCTTTGGGCTGGACCTCTGTGCACTGTATGTCTGACTCTAAGAGTAAGATGTCTGCAGATAGAAAATATGGGATTAATGAACTGGGTTTATTGGGTGCCTCTCTCCTCTTCCCTTTCTCTTCTCCTGTAGAACCCCAAAGGTTAACGCCCTCACCTTAGGTAAGTGAACGCCGAGCTCTCCATCTGCCTCGGGGCAGGGTGCCGTAACCAGTTTCTTCACTGGATAAGGGTGCAGGCCTCTTGACCTCAGAGGACTGCTGTCCGTCGTTAACTGCACGAACGGTAAGTTCTGGGCACTTCAAATGTCTTAAAAGTCTTTTGTAATGATATCTCTTGTTTTGCTGGGTTCCGGCGATGGCGGATGGCGGGCTGATGAGAGTTGAGGATCGAACCCGCGTGAGGAATAGAAGCGCCTGGAAGCACGTAAGTAAGCGCTTGTAGCCTGCTTCACGATGCGCACTAACTGTCCCTTTTATCTTGCAGGTACAAGTTCAAAGCTTTAGAGAAGCTGAAGGGTGCTGGAATACCCACTGGATTCGGCGTGGGAAGGAGTAATGGCATGTGAGTAATAAAGTTGCCCAATGTCTTTAAACGCACCTTCTTTTGTCTTTCAGATGCGGGATGCAGCGCCGAAGGCCTCCGGAGCGTGCGAAAAGCTGGTAAGCTTTTGTCTTTCAGATGCCGGAATGCAGTGCGAAGACCTCCGGAGCATGCGAAGAGTAGGTAAGCCTTTGTCTTTCAGATGCCGGAGTGCAGCGCGAGGCGTTGGTGACAGCTGATGGACCAGGTAAGAGATGCGCTGCCACTGAAGACCGTAGTGCTAACCTGTTCTTTCTTTGTCTTTACAGGTGCTGCTGAAGACTGGATTCCAGGATGGTAAGCCTTTGTTCCCTTAGGCCCAGGATCAGAAGCAGAAGACATGATGAGCGTTCTGCTGCAGAGAATGCAGAATAACGCAAAGCAAGATTCATCCATCGGGTGTGGTTTAAATAGCCTCCTGTAGTGCTTAGGTCTCCTTCCACAGCCATGCCTAGGTAAGAAAAGAGTTCCTGCTTTCCAGAAGAGTTCCAGTGTTCTGAACCTAGGGAGTGGCTCCTGCCCCACCCAACAGGAAAAGTAGTCCCAAACAGAAGAGGATCAGGGGTTCAACTGGCAGGTAAGTAAGCAGCATGGTCTGCTGCAGGTAAGTCCACCCAAGCATTATGAGCCCGGCGCTTCCAGCGCTGGGGCTGGGCATCTTTATGAGCCTGGTGCCACTGGAGCCAGGACAGGGTCCAAAAGGTCCCAATTGGGACTGGCTGGCACTCGGAACCGGGGTTATGGGTCTGCTTCCAAGGGACTCGGGCAAGTCCTGATCTTTTGGAAGCAGAGATCATGACACTCTCTCACTCTCTTTTTCTCTCTCTTTCTTTCTTTCTCTCTCTCTCTCTCTCTCTCTCTCTCTCTCTCTCTCTCTCTTTCTCTCTCTCTCTCTCTTTCCGTCCCTTTAGTAGTGGCAATTGGTGTTTAATATTGTCTGCATTCTTTTTTTTTCACCACCTTTGCTTCTCTCACAGTTAGATGCTTTCAAGATACGTATAGATAATACAAATGAAAAGTTGAGAGACAGTATTTGATTTACTTGTGTACTTAACCCATTTATATCGCCCCTTCAGGTGGAAACATGGCAGAAAGTAGGGCCCTCACTAACGACACAACAAATGTAGATAGCGATAGGGAAGAAATTATCGCTACTAGAGCTTTCAATTGTGACTGCAGGCTGTACTTCATAGCAATCATTTTCTCTGTAATGTTATTTTGCCTGGGTATGTACTGGAGTATAACCTTTATATTGTGTGATATAAAGGGGGTGGGTGGGACAGGGTACATTTAATACAAGAAGGGTCAAGCCTCATTTGGAATGGGTTCAAAGTAATGTGGGCCCACAATGCTTCTTTAAATTCCAATCTGACCACTCTGCACAAAAACTGAACTGTCAAAACCCCTATTTTTACATATGCTGCTATGGGTTATGATGTTGATAACGTGCCCAATGAGTATAATGTTGATTCCCCTATGGTAGGTATTCTGGGATCGCCATATGTAAATATGCATACAACCGAAAAACCTACCTCAGATGGCGATAATATGCACTTTAAACCCTATGTTCCAACCATGTAAACGTATCCAGTGTCACAGTCTTGGCAGGGTGATAGCGAACAAAATGATGAGGCCTGGACAGACATTTTCCCTGTACGGTACCAAAAGGTGAAAAAGATGTACAACGGTCTAGGGGGGGATAAAAGATGGAAAAGGGGATGGAAAGAAGGGGTTATGATGCATACCATGGCCTGGGATTAGATGAAGTAGAAGACCCCCGCCACCCTGACCAATCCAATAAATGGTATTCAGATATGAGTGCCACAGCTAAACAGGCAACCAATGAGAGTTGTTATGTTTGCTCTCTGATACCCCATGCCTCTGGCACACCCAAAAGTGGTCATACCCCAAGAAACACCTTTGTCGGATGCTCAGTGTCTGGTTCATCTAGCCCTATGTAGAATTCGGAGTACCTTCCAGGCACACACAGTAACAATCCAAATGCTGCAGAACGAGAAGACGTGCGCCAGCAGACCGCAAGGAGTAATATGTATGAAAGAACCATGTTTTATTATCAAAGGGACAATGTTCGCGGAAAACAAATGGCACAAAGAGTCAATCACGTGCAAAGCTGAAGCACTGCGAGGACTGACAGAAGAAAACTTCCAATGGGCCAAATGAATATGCACTCCAACATGGTCTCAACACATCGCCAAACTTTTGTGGGTGACAGCCCTGGAAAAGCCGATCAAAAGACAAAACGAAATCCAGCACAAACTTTGTTTTCATGGCGAAGGAGGGTGCCCATGGGCTCAAACAAACATTGCAACAAGACAATCATTCTTCCAGATATGACAAAAGGCATAGTAGCATTAATGGACACTTACTGGGTGTCCCGGCACCCCAGCCAGCAACAGAAGAGCCCCCCACCTACGATATCCTGTCTGAAGATGAACTGCAGGAAAGAGTGTCCCGCAAAAGAAGGTAATCAAATTATATTTCCAGCAAATCCTCAGACCTCGTGGCAGAAATTCCAGACCAGTACAAGCTTTTCAATTCTGCAGAAACCTTCTTCGCCTCCCTTCTTGTGTCAGGCATCCAGGTGCGAACAAACGCCAAATGGCTCCAAAAAGTGTGTTGGTAACTGATCCAGCTGGCCAACGACACAGAAGAAGGGTTCAACATGATCAAAGTAGAAATTCGAGCCGTGCGGCTGATGTCCATGCAAAACCGGTACATCCTGGACCTACTCACAGCCATGGACGGCAGTGTTTGCCAAAAAATCAGGAGTGCATGCTGTACATTCGCACCCTATGTCGATGCCGACAATGGGACCCTATCACACGTGATATCCGCAGTACACAACCTAGGTGAAAGAATGAAGAAAGAAGGGGGGATCGAACTTAGCAACTGGTTCGACGACATTTTTGACTGGATACCTTCCTGGTTTGGAACAATGATGAAAAAAGTTGTTCCACTCATCGTTTTTTTGTTGCTGATTTTTTGTGTGTGCCAGGTAGTGGTTCGATGTTGTTAAAAATCAATGCCTAGTTCTGCAATGATGATGGGGACGTTGGGCAAACTGAAAAAAGGTACAAACTATAAAGGATGCGCAAATACAGACCTGGGAGTCTGGCGCCTCCAAATATTGTATGACTGCAGTGTATCGTTATCCAGGGGACCGGGTGGACAACCTATTTCACACTACAATGAAGTAACTCCGGGAATTAGAAGGGTATAAGGAAGTGTGGGTGGATCTGGATGGGCATGGGGGAATATACATGACATGCACCCCTGATGAATATGCTAGAAGGGGCCAAAGCCTCTGAGGTGTCTGTAGGGCATGGATGCCAATAAAAGGGACACCTGCTTGGGACGAGGCATTATTGGAGGCGGAGCATTACAGGAATGCCAATAATACAAAAGATGTGTTTGTTACTTTAGATGTAACGAAAGGGGGGAATGTAAGGAAGGAGTGGGCCGGTTAAGCCCCCCATACATTCTACACGAAAGGGACCACTTGCTCTTGTACTAGTGGGGGATGCCTCTGTTGCCCTTCTGCAGCCATAGCGGATATGGCCCTGGCATAAACAGAGGTGGGGCTATTGCAAGACACACTTGGACTCCATGTTGTGTACCCTCGACTCATTCTTTGGACTAGGCCACATTCTGGCATTGCAAAGTTTCCTCTCCCCCCAGCAGTGCCGCGCACACAGCGAGCGCTGACAGCCCCCACCTTTTTCCTCTTGCTCCTTCGCCTCCCAAGTCCCTTTCTCACGGATGCTCTGAGACAAGATGTTACAAACATTGTATCCTTCTCACTCTTCCTCTGAGATCACTGTCCTGTGTGTGACCGAGCCAAACCATGACATGTAGCTCATCCATCTCAACAAACCTGCTCTTGCACCTCTCACCCGCGCTGTTGGAAAACTACTGCTTGTTCAACCCTGTGCCCCTGCAAAGCTATTCTTTTGATGTACCAGAAATGTGACCTTTTCCTTGGTGACCATCCTAAAGTACCCCTAATAAAACCAGACCTCTGTCACTATATATTCTGTCCTAAACTAACATATGTCCTTCCACCCCCTTACCGCTCTAATGTGCCAGACCTGACAGCTATCAATCCCGACCCCCACAGGTTACCTCAGGGGCAAGACCCCCATATCCTTCACCTCGCCATTGACCCAAGGTGGGATAGCGTAAACCCACGTGTACAATGTATAGGTCTCTAATATTTACTCAAATGTATAGTGATGTTCCTTATTTACTACATGTCTAGAATAAGTGAATAAGTATGTAGATTAGCCTAGTTAGAACCAGCCGCCTCTTCGACCTGACCCAACCTTCACCTTGCACATACTGGCTCAGATGAATCACGTGATGTCCAACCTCCTGCCAAGTCATCAACCAATCCCGTGGAGCCGGCCCCTACAGAACTATATGCATACATCCTCTCTAACCAATAGAACTGTAACTTGTAGACCATATAGAAATCATCATGGATGACGCTGTAACCTTTTAAACCCTATTGATTCTATATCGTTTACCAGAGTGCTCTAAAGGCAGCAGAGTTCTCTGGATGCTGAATTTTATATAAAGCTTTGATAACTCGCAACACCAATCTCTTGGTCTCATTCCCTACTGGGATGTGTCCTTTATTCTGAGTTTTGTTGGTGAAGTGGGGAGTGAGCGCCTTCAGTAGCACTGACATAACTGCCTCCCAAAGAGAGGAGGGGAGTGTACCAACCACGCAAGCCTCCTACCACCCAGCTGCCAGCTGGCGAAGCAGGCGGCCCCTATAACATTTATAAAATTCAGTAGTGAGTCCATTGGCTCCTGGCACCCTCCCTGATGATAGTGCGTTGATTGCCTTGGACAGTTCCTCTGCCGACATGGGGCGGTCAAGAGCCTCCCTTATTCTGTGGACAGAATCAAGAGCGGCAAGCTATCAAAGAAGGATTCAATATCTGCCATAGGGGTGGTGTTGGTATTATTATAGAGTGATTCATAAAAGGAGCGGAATTCGTCATTGATTTCTTGGGATGAGAGGGCCAGGGTGCCATCCGCTCTTTCATTTGCTGGATGTGAGGTGACCCCCTTTCTTGATGGATAAGTCTAGCCAACAGACTGCCAGGGCGCCCCTCCCCCATACCACAGAGCGGTTATGTTATGTTATGTTATATATATTTGTATAGCGCATGGTCGCCCAGAGGCATCATGGCGCTGGTAGGGAAGCTGCGAGCTCAGGGAACACAATTAGGGCAGAAACGTTAGAACAGGGTGGTCTTCAGAGTTTTACTGAAAGCCAGAAGATTAGCCGAGGATTTAAGTGATAGTGGCAGAGTGTTCCAGAGCTTGGCTGCGGTAATAGAAAAGGCTCTGCCGCCATGTCTTTCCCGGTTGAACCTGGGGACCTTAAGAAGGTTGGTTGTAGAGGAGCGAAGGTCACGATCCGGAATATATCAGGAAAATTTAGCTTGAAGGAATTCCGCTCCTAAGCCATGAATTGCCCGATGGACAATGCATAATGACTTAAACTTAACACGCTGTGCCACCGGGAGCCAATGGAGACGGCGAAGTACCGGTGAGATGCGGGCGCCAGAGGGGGACCCAGTGGCCAGTCTGGCTGCCAGATTTTGCATACGTTGGAGGCGTTGTAGCAAACCCGTCGGTTGGGATAAGTACAAGGAATTACAATAGTCCAGCCGTGAGAGAACCAGTGCCGCCACAACCGGGGGACGCATGGTTTCTGGCATCATAGGTAGCACCTTCTTTAGAACCCTGATCTGGTGGTGTGCGGACTGACAGACAGCCGAGACCTGATTTGACATAGAAAGGGAGGCAGAGAGGATGGGGATCATCCAGAAACCTATGTTCACGATCGGCCTGTGCTCGGAAAGCATCTAGCGCTGCCCCTATCTCACCGAGTGAAGCGTAGTCGGGACGCAGGGTATTGGGCTTTGAGGTTGGTAAGTAAGGATTCACTCTCCTCCATGGATTTCTGAATCACCCTAAGGATCCCTGCCTCCTTGGACAGTGCAACATCATGAATGTAGACCTTAAACATCTCCCAGAGAGTGGCCTGAGATTCCACAGTCCCGGTATTGAGTATAAAAAAGTCATCACTACTGGCCCCCACTTCATACTCGAATACAGTGTCTAACAAGGCATGCAACTTCATTCTCCATGAGCGTGTCCCCGATTACTCTCGCCCCATCTCAACAGGATAGTGACCGTTGAATGATCTGAAAAGGTTCTGGGCAGGATGGTCATTTGCATGATAGTTCTTACGGGTAACTAGCCATCTATCGATAAGCGAGTGCGAGTCGTGCACCGATGAGTAGAAAGGGAAGACACAGGAGCCAGGGTCTATCAGTCCCCATGCGTCGACAACTCTCAGCTGAGATTGCAATTCGTTAATAGTTTTGGCAGCCTTGGAAAGCTGGTGTGTCTTTATGCCGGACTCGTCTAGGTCGGTATCTACGATGGTATTGAAGTCACCGGCCCAAAGTATAGGAATGAGGGGGAACCCAGCTAACATGGAGGAGAGATGGGAATAGAAATCGGGATCGTCGATGGGACCATACATATTAAGTAGGACCATCTCCCAAACCACAAGAGAACCAAATAGAAAGATGTAACACCCCAGGGGGTCTATGTGTGTTAGCTTGTGGACAAACTTGAGGGTTTTGTAGATAAGGATCAAAACTCCATGGCTTTGGGTGGAGTAAGTGGTGTAGTAACGCTGGGAGCCCCACGACCTGTGAACCCATCACACCCCTTAGCCAATGCGTGGGTTTCTTGTAGAAAAAGAATCTTGATTTTGTGATGTTCAACATACAGTTGTAATTTACACATTTTGACCGGGTTACCCAATCCTCTAACGTTCCAGCTCATGAGTGCAATGCATTCACCCGCCATCAAGATATTAGGCTCGTATCCATATAAGTATGACCCGGCGAGTGCAGGCACTGCAGGGCTCAAACCAGACTAGAAAGAGTCGTAATCTGGTACACTCAACCTAGGAACAATTAGCAGCCCGTCTCCTCAATCACATGCCAAGCAATTTTTCAAACATTTGACCCACCCCTCCCTCATCCACCCCCAACTCCCTCCTAAACAGAAGGGTGACACCCCAATATAACATTGACCAAAGCAAAATCAGTAGCAACTCTGCCTGAGGGGCTGTATGTGAGCCAAGAACGACTGTTACTCTGACACTGGGCTTTGCAAAAACATAGTGTGATGCACAATTTTGGAGATAAAAAACAGAAGAATAGTAAAATCTGTGAATGGGGCCATGTCTGGCCACAACCCCTCCTAACAGGACTGACTCTTTGTTGAAAAAGGAGATCGAACTGTAAGTCCCAGTGTCGATCTTGTAGGTACATGTGGGAGGATCTCATCCCGGAAGTGGTCCAGAGGACGCACGAGCGGTAGGGTACTGCCAAAACATGATGTGGTGCTTAAAGGGAGCCAGAGGGTGCATCTGGATAAAGGGGTAAAGCTGCTATCCCGGAAAGTGGTCCTCAATGAACTTGTGAAAAAGAAGACCCTGTCTGCATGTTCGACCCTCAATTTTGCTGGGCATAACATAACATTGACACCAAGCTCTCAGAGACGCTTCTTGGCGGCTAGGAAGGTTTTGCGCTCCTGTTGGATAGCCACAGAGAAATCCGGGTATAAATGAATTCTGGCGAAGCCAAGTAAGAGTTTGCCTTTGGCTCCGGCTTAGCGCAGCAGAGCCTCTCTGTCGCGGTAGTTTAGTACTCTGGCTATGATTGAACGGGGGGAGCACCGGGCTTGGGCTTCGCGGCCAGGGATCGGTGAGCCTGTTCAATCACGAAGTGCGGTGAAAGCTTCGGGGAATACAACAAAGAGAGAAGGATGCACTCCACATAATCCTCCATGGGGCCGTCAGTTTTTTCTTCAGGGAAGCCAATAATGCATAGGTTATTGCGTCTGGATCTCAACACCAGGTCCTCATTCTTTTTACTGACCACTTGGATTTGCCTGGACAATGTGATCATCTCTGATCTCAGTGTGTTCATGTCATCTTCAGCCAGGCCAACCCTGGACTCCACCTCCGTCACCCGGGTGTCAGCTTTCTCCATCCGGGCTTTGATCGAGCTGATGGTCCCACTCATATCGTCCAGCTTTGTGTGGAGTGTAGTAAATCCTTCCCGCATATATGCCATCATCTTTTTTAATTCAGTGGGTTCAGTTGACACCCCAGGGAGGGCATCAGTCTCCAGCTGGGCCTCACTTGGCTTGGGTGTTGGTTTCGTGAACATGTTGATTGAGCCCTGTTTCTTACCGGACACCTTTAGTCATGACCGCACAGGATATATGGAGAGCCACGGAAGGGCACACCGTAAAAGGGGGGTGCGAAGTTGGTAAGATGAAGGACAGTGGTGACAGGGTCCGACCCCAGCGGCCCAACCAAGAGCCACCAGTGAACTGAGCAGAGACGGTAGCTTTCAGAAGGAAGCTAGCTCTTTGGGAGGGATTTGGAGGAATTAGGTATGGCAGGGGAGCGTAGAGGCCCGGTCTGCGGTGGGATCTGCAGACCGGGCAACTCAAGGGTTAGAGAGGTAGGAGGAAGGGTGATCCCACCTCCGATCACAATCCAGTGGTATGAGTAGAGCTCCGTTGCAGAGTGGGCTGTGCCCTGCTGCTGTGATCTGGCGGGATCTGTATCAAACTCTGGGACTCTGAGAAATAAGTGGCCAGCTATCCGTAGGGCTCAGCAGGTACACAGCCACTATGGTCTGGCAGGCTGTTCTTACAGAGAAATAGGGGTTACCATCTAATCAGAAGTGTGTACTATTTATGTTGTGGCGTTGCCGCCCCCCAGGGCCAAGACCAGTGGTCCCAGTACCTGCTCACTGTGATGTTGGAGCAGTAGTGCCCTGCACTTATAGGAATGGCTTGTGTCCTCCCTTGTGATAGATCAGTCCTCTGTATAGTTAGACTCCAGCTTTGAGCTTTACCGCCTCTCAATTCTGGTAATTTGTGAATACCAGCATGTTCCAGTCTGTATGGGCTGGGTGTACCCCAGGTAATTTGAGCAACGATTTACCAGCGGGTTATGGCACCTAGGGGAGTCTGCTGGGGTGGTTTCCACCTCACCAATGAGAGTGATTACACTCTCATTGGTGAGTGGTTGTCTGTCACTGCAGTCTATACATGACTTCCCCGCCTTTTTTCGTGATGGCAGGGTAGGTAGTGATCATCCACAACCCCAGTCTTCCTTCAATGTGCTTAGGGGGAGCTGCCAGCACCTCCACTTCTCCTAGTTCAGTCTGCAGAGATTGAGGCAGGCTGTGTAGTAAATGCAGGGATAAGGATTTTTTTGGGTCGTCTTTCCAAACCACCTGGTTGACTCCAATATGCAGTTAGATTGCGACAATAGCAATCAGGAGTCTGACAGTTCCCGTCTCCGTAGGGGACAAGAGTATAATTAAGGCATAATCAGGTGGTGTGCAGGCACCTTGCGCCTAGAGTGAAGTGTGGAGAGTGGTAGAATACCTGCGATCCGAATCGGAACAGAGTCTCCTGTTCAGAACGGCTGAGGTCTGCTGTTAGGGTGAGATGACATTCCTCCCTCGGGTCCCGTGTGGCAGGGCACATGCGGACACGTCAGTCTGGTGAGTCATAGGGCCTCATTACACGGTAGGTGGTAAGGGTTTACCTGTACTGGTAAGGGCACCAGTACCGGTAAACCCTTACCGCCTTACTACGAGGTCCCTTTGCGGGACCTGACCTTAACAGCTGGTGTACACCATTAGCACCAAAGGGACCATGGTGCTAATTACGGTACCGCAATTTGCAGTACCGTAATTAGCCCCTTCCCCATTCCCATTGAGCCCTATGGGGCAAAAATGGGAATGGGGAAGGACCATGGAGAAAGGGGGAATTACCGCCCCGCCAACCTTGCAATGGGGTGGTAATTCCCCTTTTCTCCATGGTGGTACTGGTATGGTACCGGCGGCAACCATGGTGCTAATAGCACCATGGTTTACCGCCTACCGTGTAATGCGGCCCATAGACTTGCTTCCCGCTGGAACGGGATCCTCTGACCCATTAATAGGGTTGAGGCAAAGTGGACAGACTGCAGCTCGCGGTCCTCGCAGCCATCTCCAAACCTTGCATGCCTTAGATCCCTGTGCCACTGCACAGAGGGAAGGGGCTGCAGTCGATGTCAGGATGGGGGGTCGGCCACCAACCAGGACCCCTCCGGTCCCATCAGTGCAGATCCTGCAAGTTGAGATGCCGCCTACTCCTGCACGGCCATGCAGTTGTGGCTCCTCCCTCACCATAGCTTCAGAGGCATCGGTCTCCACTTCACAGGCACGCCGCCCCTCTAGGAAGTCGGAAGAGGGCTGCGGGGAGGATGCACTGAACCCACAGTTTTCTCCGCCTCTATGCTGTAAGGGTGGTAGCCTCTGCTCCGAGTCCCCAGCAATCAGTCTTGCTACTTTTCCGAGTGTAAAAGCTGCATCAACAAGGATTTAATATCCTTCAGGATGTTGCCCAGGATGGAGCAACAATATCAGGCGGCCTTTCTTCAGCTGTGCAACAGAGCCCTGTCCTCTGATTCTTTTGACAGTGCGTATTGTTTTGCTCCGGGCACCAGCGCACAAGGTTTAAGTGTTATTCCCTGCAGGAGCCCCACATAATGGGCACTGATTGTGCACAACCTCTCTGGAGCCTTCTCTAAGTCTTTCTCAGTAAAGGAGGGCAGAGTGACAAGGACCATCAATAAAATCTGCCCTTACGATATTGCACGATGATCTCACAGGGGATGCAGATCGCCAACACAATTTTACAGTCATCAGCTCTATCCTCAAACAATTCTGCATCTGTCACCTCTTTTAAGGGCACAATAGGCACAATACAGTGCGCCACTCACACCCATTTGGATCAGTTCCTATACCAACCCTTGCAGATCCAACTATAGAATTGTCCCTGCCACAATCCCTGGGGTCACAATGGTCCTAAAGATGAAAACAGATGGTACCCTCCAGCATGCCTTACCGATTTGAAGCACTCTTTCATGCAAAAATGTGATTCTGTACACAAACATGTCAGGGTCAAAAGTGATGCCGCAAACCACCACGTCTCCTCCCATTGCATGTCTAATCACCATCACCCTCATGGTAGCACACACTATTCCTTAACCTGTGAAAGAAATGGTCTTATTCAACTTGCTGAGGAGGTCACGTCCCAGCAAGTTTACTGGGGAGGATTCTGAGTATAGCAAGGGCGCATGCACACTTTCCCTTCTATCTTGATAGCTACCTCTTCTGTATATGGAACCGTTGCAACAGCCCCAGGGAATTCCTGAGTGTCAAGCGTTTTACCTGATAATGGGAAGTTTCCTTCACTGATGCACGATTTAGTGGCACCTGTTGACCATAAAGATGAATTGTTTATTTCCTATGTCAGCAGCCACCAAGGGTTACTCGTCAGGGTGGGTAGTCATAGACAGGACCGGGCATGCAAGAGCTCTCTGTGGGCTGTCCTAATCAGGATATGTGTTTGTTCCCGGGATGGTGAAATGGTTACCTCCCATGACACTCACCCCTCTGTAAGAAGCCACTGTTCCATTGGGGGTGGCATTGAATTACCTCCAAGCATGGGGGAGCCGTATGATTGGTTCATTGGTGTGGTCTGGATTGGGACGCCAGATGGGGTCTTCTGGTGCATATGTGGGGGTTGCGGTGCCAACTGTGTATATGCCTGGTGTATTTCGTAAAAAGGGATGGAAGTGGCCATCGGGGGTGCAGGGAAGTGCTGCTGTTGTATTGGGCTGGCACTGTCACATGGATTGTGTCCCGCTCCCATTCTACTTCTACATTCCCACTTCCCACAGCTCCAGCACTGACTAGCTTCTGTTCCCCCTCTCGGCCCCATCCCTCCAAATCCGCCTGACCCCTTTTCCCCCTTGGAGCCCCCTCTTCCTCGCTGATGACCTCCTTGATGCCACTCAGAATATTGGTGCTGAGTTCCAACGCTCCATTGCCCCCGTCTTCCTCCTTGCCAAAATGCTGCTATTCTCGCTTCCGCTCGTGCCGCTACCTGCTCCGCTGGCTCGGTCTGAGTAACTGTAGCCACTGCACCTTTAACTGCTATTTTCGCCAACCTTTTCTGTACCAGTTTTGCTTCCTCTGCCTGCAACCTCTGTGCTGTTTCCTTCTCTTTCCCTTTTATCCGCTTACAGTGGTGTATAATTATAGTCTGTATCTCAGCCCACCCCTTAGCTTCAAAACCCACAAGTGACCACCCACCCCTCTAGTTTAATAGTACTTTTCTCCCACCCCCAAAACCACTATTCCCTCTTACAACCCCATTTTGATTTTTTTTCAAAATGAGTTATTTTGGCATTAGTAGTTTGTTCATTCGTTATTTTTTTCATTAGTTGTTTGGATTCGATGCAATCACTGCATACCGTGAGAACCACCTGCGAGGGAACAATTCTTTGTAAAAGGTCTGAGCTCTCAGCGTTTGCAAATACACAAACTGGCAACATTGCCTCAGCGGGACTACAGAGTTCACTGCGTGTCCAGAGAGTCTTGCAAAAGTACGCCCCTGAACTGCCAGGTGAAGCAGCAACTGTAACAAAACTTTATCTAGCATAGTCAAGTGAAAATAAACGATCCATTTTACTATTAAAGAATTGGGTCGGCATATAAGGAGTCTTTAGGCTTTTGCAACAGGGCAGGTGTTGCACAATTATTGCCCTCCAGTGCCTCAAATGGCTTGGATGGGTGTACACTTTCAGGATTGCTGTGTGTTAGAATGAATTTCAAAACTCTGCTCTGGGTAACAGGAGTTTAGGGGGCCACCCTTGTTAGTGAAACAGCTGACCCTTTTAGAAAGATAGCCAGGCCAATTCACAGTAGCTTGGAGAGCAGTAAAGGCTAAGTCTCAGGAGGAGTGAGGGTGATAAGAGGTCTTTGATGAGCACACACAGTAAGATACAAAGAATTACCCTTAGATTATCCTTAGATAGTAGTATACAAAAATACACAATATATTAGGCCCAAAAACAAACATAAGTGAAAAATAAATGCACAGTAAAAACACCACTCAAACAACATACCTTGTAAAATGTATACAGTCCCTGGTGACAATGTGGTAAAGTGCTAAATTCTGTCAAACTCCTCCCTCTCTTCACACTGCTGGGTGGTTGCTGGCTGCTCTGCTCCCTCAATCTGCAGCAACATGGGATTATAAAGGGCTGCTGAGCGCACGAGCAGAGGTGAGCCGCTTGAGCATGATTGCGCCCAGAATTTGCTGGATATTTGCCCCTACACTCTGGCAGATGACCGCCAGACTCTTGGGGCATTCTGCACCACTAAATTCAAAAATCGCATGGTGTGCTTCAGCCTTTTCTTTGTTCCACACCGAGCCTTCCGGCTCCAAGATGGATGCAGCACACCGCTCCAGAGCGTTACCATGACGACGTGGTAGCTCGCTCCGGATTCGCTGCCAGTGCATTCTTCATGGCCTATGGGGAACTGGCAGGCACAAGCCAGCCCGACACCAAGGCCCAAACAAAGGCGCCTGTCAGAGCATGATAGAGCTCCACCTTACACTTCCACACCGGGACTTGCGCAGTAAAGGCTCCTGCATGGACTACCTACCTCCATGGTAAGTAGGCTGAGCCAAAGTCCCCCACCCTGCTCTATAACTATTGCGTTGCTCATTTCTACTGCACTGCCTACCAATAACGCTCTGATCCACCACAACCACCAAGTTAATGTCTGGATGCTCGTGTGCCCTATTTCAATACTTAATTGGTGGCGTTTCCATCTTGCAATCATGGCCTGTTCCCTTTCATGCTTCTCACCTGCTCAGCTCTGTTGTCAGTTTGATGCCTCTCTCCTTGGGCCTCCAGTGCCCTCTCCTTCCAACGTCTAACGCACAGGCTGCTTCTCCCTCTCCCTCCAAGAGCCCTCCTCTTTTCCTACTAAACGCTGCATGCACTTCACTATCAGAAATGCTTTCGGGCGCATACGGTAGTCTGATTGTCTGTTCGTCTTTAGCCTACCTTCCCTCCTCCCCCCTTTCTTTATTTTTGTAGACCTATTACATTATTGAAACAACTGTCAGGCATGCACAATCATTTCTGCTTTATGTTGTAAACTTTTTGTATCCCATTGTATTATGTTGTACCTCTAAATGCATAGCATTTGCCCATTCTGAATGTTCCAATGCCTTTAAGAATGTCAATTTTTACCTTATCTGTTCCCTTAACTTCTCAGCGTTGGAGTGCTTTGAAATGCTTGTTCTAGTGTATAGGCGCTATATAAATGACCAATGAATAAAGTAAATAAGGGAAAAGGGCAGGCAATCTTCATAGCACAGACAATATTCAGAGATGGCCATCCCTAACTTGATAAGGCCAGCTGTACGATGAATGGAGCCTTGCGCTCAATGTTCCATGCACGCGTAAAAGCATTTGGTCGTGCATAAAGGCATAAAGTATTTTACCGAAGCAGCTGGCAAAGTTAGGGACAGGATTCTGAAGGGTGAAAACAGGTTCCAATAGTCAGGGGAGCTATTCCCAACTTTTGGAGGACTTTAGGGGCTGCCTATGCCAAAGAAGGACCACAAGGGATCCTCTGTGCGTAAAATGCAATGGATGAACAAGGGGCCACAGGTTCCAATAGTCAGGGGAGCTATTCCCAACTTTTGGAGGACTTTAGGGGCTGCCTATGCCAAAGAAGGACCACAAGGGATCCTCTGTGCGTAAAATGCAATGGATGAACAAGGGGCCACAGGTAAGTGGTTTCAGTACTAACAGCCTTTAGCTCGGTTAGGGTCCAAACTTGGCAGGTCTGGAGAGGGTCATCAGAGGTTCGATTTCCCGCCCTCAGTTCGGCTTCAAAGTGAACAGGCACTGCGGGTGCAGATGCATGTCCGGTTTACAACAGGAGCTGTATCTCTCGTCTCGATTGAAGAACAAAGAGAGCACTAATGTAGCTGGTCTCAGGGCACAAGAAGGAACGCAGGAAATCCATCTTTAGCGACTGTCACTGTTGTACAGTGACACAGGGGCACCCAAGCCTCGCGATCTGACGCAGCCTTCTCTCTCGCGGCCCAAAGCAGCTGGGACCATTTTGGTGAACGCTGGGATTACCCAAGATTTCGAGGCAAAACGTGATGCTACGACGCTCCTGCACAACTGCCAAGGTTTGAGGTGGGTAGTCCACTAGATGACCCAGAAACTCTTTTTTGCAGGGCAATCAGGAGGCATTGAGAGTGATTATTGCCACCAATCCAAAGGTCTGAAGCACATTTGCATGTCTTCTGAGATCAAGCACAAAGCAGGGCTCTACCGGGAAAACAGTGGGCTCAGGGTGCCAACCTTCTTCAGCGCGTCTCTGGATAGTCCTTTGTTCTGCTCGGCTATTCTGGATACTTGGCTCTGTCCACAGGTTGATTCAGACCTGTTGCTGATGATCTCATCTGCGTTCAGGATCCCTCCTCATATCCACAAGTCCGGTGAGTGCTCGTACCCGGCCGGCAAATAAGATCTGCCCCACTCATGCACGCCGAATCAGGGACTACTGTGGCTCTCATGCCCTCGTGCACACCAGACATCCTGGCACCAGACAGTCCCAAGCCCACTTCCTGGGTAACCACACACGTGACCTGCAGTAGCCCGCAGAAGAAGCAGCTTTCGTGGCAACTGATGTATTAAGTTAAAAGATAGTTTATTAAAAAGATTGATTTAGAAAGACACTCTGTGAACTGTGAGAAATATGAAGGTATGCTCACTCCTAAACCCCCTGCATTATCTTCTCAGGTGGACAGGGAAAGGCCATTGCTCTTGGATCCCAACCCTGGGGGTGGAGAA
This sequence comes from Ambystoma mexicanum, assembly GCF_040938575.1. NCBI lineage: Eukaryota > Metazoa > Chordata > Amphibia > Caudata > Ambystomatidae > Ambystoma > Ambystoma mexicanum. The sequence goes on along the minus strand of NC_090922.1, from coordinate 19,069,498 downwards.
GCGAGGGAGGATCACCTGGGTGAGGAGTCCTTGGGGATTGGGAGAGGGGTACACCCAGGCAAGACATGGTATCTCCGTTTTCTAGGAGAGGGGTACACACAGGCAAGACATGGTATCCCCATTTTCCTACTGATGAACAACCCACATTTTTCCCCGACCTTTATGGGTTATTGTAAGTCAACTCCCATCATTTTCCCTCATGTGATGTTTGACAGTACTAAGACGAGGAAGAGGCATCTGAGATTAATGAACACTATGCCATTTCACCACTTTAGTACTGGGACGAAGAAGATGCCTGCAATGTGTTGTGAAGGTCAGGAATGTCCCCATAATCATTGTCAGGCAAGTCTAATTGAGAAAGCACACCTGCAACCTGTTAGAGGGTTGCAGGTGTATAAAATGAGAAGGAGAAAGTAAAACAGAGAGGAGCAGCAGGAAGGCCTGTGTGATCAGCAGTGAACCTTGCTGGAGGAGAGGCAAGCTGCTGGAGGAAACTGCTGTGTGTCGGTCTACCGTGTGCAGCATGCCGAAATGCTAGGGACTGCAGATCAAGATGGTACCAAGAAGCGTGGCGTGGGAGCTGGGGCTCAGTGGAGCAGACTGAGGGCAGAGAAGGGCGCTGTGTGGAGAAGCTGTCCGTTTCCTCTGAATCAGAAGTGCTTGCCCCCCTGTGTCAAGAAGCCGACACAGGAGTGTGTGAGGGGCAGGAGTTGGGACTCTGACAGCAGAAGCAGATGTCTATGTGCCCTGTGCTGCTGGGAAAGCTATCAAAGCGACGAGTGAGTTTCTGTCAGCTGAGAAACCCGGTGCGTGAATTAATGAGCATATCCATTGTCGAACAATCTCCGAGTGCTGGGTATTTCAATTAAAGTTAAAAAAAAATGAATATTGGACAACGGGCTAAATAGTAATTGCATCTCAAGCCATACCAAGCAAATGCCCACTGAATATCAAATTGAATAACAACTTTAGAATTAAGCAAAACTACTGCATGTTGAATTACGAATTGATTGGAAATTTAAACTAAGTCAAAACAAAGGCATATTGAATACCTAATTGAGAAAAGATTTAAATGGCCTGAATATATATTGGAAATTAAATTAAAAAATCCTATGTAGCCAAGAGGCTTATATGAAAACAAATGAGGAAGAAGGGGCGCAAGCGCGAGAGTCATAAGAAGACAAGGATACTTGTGAGGTCTTGGGGAAGAGAACCCTGAGAATTTAGGAGCTACATTTATTGACTTAAGGATGAAGCATCAAGATTCATTTTGTGTTTGAACTGTGTTACTTGTAACTTGGGAGAGGGAAAGGTAAGGTAACTGAGACTTTTTTGTGGAACCGTTTTACACTTGGGGAAATGAGTTGAAAGGAAGCTGCGAGCTGGCCGAAGCTCAGAACTTTATGTTGAATACTGTTTCTTTTGGTTGCTGACATCCCTACACATTGTATAGATTTAGTTGTGAGGGCAAGTATAGGTTTGGACACAGACAGACTTAAGTTGAACTCTTAGACTCTGACTTTCCTTAGTTTCACTTGGGTAGTGAAATTCCACCTTAGTATGGGGCAAGTTAGGCCTTTTTCCATCCTAACATTTAAGTTAATAAAGTGTTTTGTTTAGAATTAAGTCTGTTGTCTGTGTCTTGCTTCATGATGCCTTCACAGACTGCACATGTTGGCCTTTCTAAACCGAAGTGTCATGACCGACCCTGCCACAGACGAGTTTGCGCAGGGGCTAACAGGCATGTAAGCACCAGGAAGAGCAGAGAGAGGTGGGTGTGTGTGTGTGTGTGTGTGTGCGTGTGTGTGTGTGTGTTTTTATGTGGTAATGCATGGGTGGGAAGGGAAGGTGAAACCCCCTGACTTTTAATACATTCACCACCGTGGGTGTGGTACAAAGAATGTGATATTTTCACTTTTTGCAGCCCGCTAAAATCCTGGCCAAATTAAATCAGTATTTTTGGTAGGCGGCCTACAAAAAGCAGAAATATCACATAGATCTGCAACTGCATGCCCGAATAAGAAAGTCCTGTGTCACAACGACCAGGGAGAAGGGCAAGGGACACAAGGGACAAAGGAATAGACAAAAGACCTTGTGGCACGGCCGTGACGGACACTAGCCACAGTCATGAGCCACACGCACTGAGTGTGGTATGGCTCTGTAAAAGTTACTAAAATACACAAAAAAGCTTCTGCTGCCACTGGTCCATTCGTAGGCACATTGTCCAGTCACCAAAAATTCCTCAGTGGATGTCTAGGGCCTGAAAACACTAGGACCCCATTGCGTGGTACTGTAAGGTACTTTGTGCAATATTAAAATGTTACCAAATAAGGCAACAAAGTCGTAAGACTAAGAGAAACACGGTTTCTCAGTACTGACAGCCTGAAGGACGTGTCCCTTTCCCTGTAACAATGAGCGAAAGCCCAGGGGAGCGCAGCGTAAGGCTGTGCTCCACTGGCAAAAGTCATGTCAGGATGCTGAAACAAAAGCAAAAAGTTAGGGGGGGACCACAAATATAGAGGGAAAGTTGCCTTTTGAGAAATATTCCCTAATAGTGTGTCCTACTGGCCTGGGTCAGGGTGGGTACAGGTCCCCAAGATAGACGTGTGATAGGCCACTGAGATTGTCCCCTGCCATGTGAGAGGAGTGAGCAATGGATCCAACCCATACTACCCCTAGATCCAACATCTACTGGCTTGTGGTGATGACATCCCATCCCCCCACTAACCCTCCAAGTAACCATCTTGCTGGGCCCCTAAACTAGGTAGAGGACGTCATCACTTTCAATACTGTAGGTTGTCATTTTCATGGTCAGTTTCACAATAGCAAGGTTTGATATCAATCTCTGAGTGTTTCTGTTAGTTTCCCCACAACTGACAGCCTTCCTTGTCATCAATTTCTGTTTATTTTTTCTTCACTTTTGATAGTCACTAGAAAGATTGAATATCAGTCTCTACTCTTTTTCAATGCTCGTCTCCATTTTCTCCCAAAGATTTACCACACCTTCTGTAGGGTTTTAACTTGTTGGTTTACCATTGTGTAGCAAAGCTTTTTTCAATTTCCTCCCAAGAGATATCACGTCCTCTGTATTATCTGATGAAGTCACATTTGGGAGACCCTGTAGGAAGGACTGAGTAACTCAGACGAAGTGGCATGCCCATGAGCACTATGGAGAACTATCCAGAGAAGGTACAAGGAGGAACTCCCAGTTTCTCTATCATCTTCACCGCCTCTTCTGCCAGGTAACCGGCTACAGGAACAGATCACCGCCATCTGACTGAAAATCTTACTTGGAGCAAACACCCATCATTGCCCATTTTGACTATTTAGCTCTGACACTGGGGTGGTTTTGCTCACCACTACAATGGGGAGTGAAATGAGCATGCAAGTGTGTATCACAAATCTTACTCTGGATACAGTTACTACAGACAGGATTCAAACACGCACACAATCCAATCACTACTATAGGAGGCCCCAGGGCCCACTGACCTTTCTTTCCAGACTGCATTAGGCAGAAACATTGACTGGTAAGCGCAGAGTGTGCCGAGGACTGTTATTTAGCTGCTGGGTGAATCCCATACACCAAGATGGAGAAAGAGTATTAGCCTGCTGGGGTCTATTTCCCAAACCCTGACAAGGGTCAGCAATGGAGGAGGACACTGTTACAAGCTTGTTGTTAGATTTCTCTAAGATCCAGACAGGAGCCAGGGATACAAATAAAGTAGAGAGAGCTGGCGCTGGGTGAAAAACTCAGCCTGACAACAACCCGGGCAAGGGAGAAGTACTTGCTGGTAAAAGTATAATCAGTGCCCTGGCATTGGGGGCACAGAATCCCTGCTGGTAAAGTATGCCATAGGGCAAGGGGAATTAAGTCCTTGCTGGCATGTGTTGATGATGGCTAGGAAGGCACCGAGTCATCCAGGGCCTGATAATGGCAGGACACAGCAGAAACTACAGAGAAGCAAAGAAGCATGTTTGACACTTAGGGCCTGATTCACATAATTGTTTTCAATGGGATTGAGCCATTAATAAACACTTTTTTGAATCAGGCCCTTAATCACTGTGAATCTGATTAACAAATACAAGCAATCTAGATGTTATTTCCCTGGGACATTGAGGGAAAGGCTAAGGATCCTGACTAAGGACAATAGGGTCCTCTAAAGTAAGGCGTGTGCCCCTCATTTGTGTTTTCCAAAACAATTCATTAAAGTTAGTTCATCCCTCTCTACTTCTAGATAATAATCCAAATTATGTAGGTGTTTCTCCAAATCCAGTACCTCTAGTACAATAAAAGAGTTGCACTCCAGTATAAGTCTCAAGTGGACAGTTGAACTCTCTTCATCACAATTGTTAAAGCAGTATTTCAACTGCAACTTAAATAAGTTACTCTACCTGCACTGGAATGTTCACAAAGCCTTAATTTTCCCAGTGCCTTTTTTCTCCCAGCTCTCGTACTCGTGGTCTCTACTCCATTTCCAGGACTGGAGGGCAATACTCTGCCTCTTCTAGCTGTTCAACGTTGTACTTTGCAGATTTTATCTTCTCCGTCTGTTCCACTTCATCGCCCAGTCTTTGCCATGGCATTTCGAGAAGCGTCTTCCCTGGACCTTCATTTCAGTTGCCTCTGCTCCAACTCCCAGGTACTCCACATCAAGTCTCTTGCTTCTCTCGTAGCTGGTGGCTTCACATACAAAGTACAGCTAGATGTTCCCCATCCATCGTCCTGCACTCCTGTGATTTTACACGGGCGCCTAGCCTCCAGAGTGCCCAAATTCAGCATTCTAGAAGCCTCAACTCCTTAACTGGTTTGTAGTTTCATGCTCCACACAACTCACTTTCTCTGTGCTCCTAATTCCAGGATGGTGAAAAGGAAATGAAAGACTAAGTTGGACCAGGTGTTGGGCATTTAGTGACACCTTCATCTTCAACATATTCTTTGGACCCCAAAAGGTGGTGGGATAAAAAGCCTGCATTCAAAGGTTTACTTTCACTTTGATGCAAAAGTGTTAAACAACCAGTAACCACTTCAAAATCCTAGAAGTGCTTTCTGTGTCTGGATAGTTTGATTAGTGGTGCATGACAGGTACAAAGGGTAAATTGTTTTCCTACCTGGTAATAGCAATGAGCTGCTATATCCCATGTTATTACTAGGCACTCCTTAATTGTTGAATAGCAGATTTCTAAAAGAGAATATATATGCGGCTAATGAAATAGCAATTCCATCTCTGTCTCAAATTTGTGATGAGGAACTCCTGTTTTCCAGCATTTGTATCTTTCATGGATTCACATTCTCATTGAATTTTACCCGTTGTCGGGCTTGAAATCCTCTGTAATTTTAAAGCAGTTTCGCTCTAAAGCTTAAAACTGCTTGTCACTTATACAGCCTATTGCTGTCACTTTGGGTCATGCTGTCCCAGCCAATGAAATTAGTCCTCTTTGGCTCCAACACTGGTGGCCATCTTCAGATTTGGAAGTGCACGTAGTGTGGCAGTACGAACCAAAAAGGGGTAGGTGGGAGGGTTTCAAGTGAATCCACAAAAGATACTAAACCTGGAGAACAAGAGTTATAGATAAGTAACCAGTTCTTTTTCCAGCCTTGGATCTTTCAAGGATTCACATGCTCATTGAATATAATTATATAGCAGTACATATACACAACTAATGGGAGTTGGTACATCTCTACAGAAGCAATTGAACTCACCTCTGGAAACTCACCTCATGCAACTAGGTCACAGTGTACTGCTTGACCAACACGAGACTCCTCCCTGGAATCCCTGTCATTGCAGTAGAATCTTGTGTAGGTGTGGACAGACATCCACGTAGCAGCCCTGCAGATGTCAAGAAGGGGAACACCTGACAGGAATGCCGTAGTAGAAGCCATGGCTCTGATGGAGTGTACCCTCGGCCTACCTGACCTGCTCACAAGCTGGTGACAATGCGGGATGCAGCCAGATAGCCAACTGGAAATTGAAGCCTTGGGCAGAGCTTTCCCTTTTCCCACAGTTCCAAAAACCACAAACAGCTGCAAAGTCTTCCAAAACTCCTTTGTGCGGGCAACATAAACCTTCAATGCAGGAGCGACATCCAGCAAGTGCAATGCCCTCTCTGCTGGAGAGGTAGTTGTGCCAAAGAATACCAGCAAAAGTAGTGGTTCCATCCCAATATGACGCCACCATACCCCTAGTTATTTTCCACGCTATGGACAATCTAGCATTTAGTCTATATTCACTTTTCATTTTGTTCTCGTAATGGGCCCACTCTAGTAGCCTGTGTATTGTAAAAGAGATACTGGAGATGTAGGGATACTGTATATGAGGGGCAGTAAGTGGGCCAAGACATTATATTCAAAGGAGGCAGTAAACAGAATATAGATATCAAAAAGCTGGCCTACAGCACAAACAGAAATGCACTTTCTTGTGGTAAGCACGTTTAAAATGATCCACTTCAGGGTGAACATGATCTGTCCGTATATATATATATATATATATATATATATATATATATATATATATATATATATATATATATATATATATATATAATTTACCCTTAACAAAGCAGTGCAAACCAGGTTCAGATGTAATGTCTCAAAATGAATGTGCTGTTTTGCAGTGGAGTTAAAACGTGCAGGCAGAGTGCATTAGATGTGATTTTTACACAAGCTGTGAAGGAAAATATGCAGTTTGTAGAAGGCGCTATTGTGTGCTTCAGGAAACTATTGATACAAATATCTATGGGAGGTTGTTATTGGAGGAAAGAAATGCCAAATTGCTTGGGTGATGGGTGATGTGTATATGTCAGGAAACAGGCAGGTTCTAGTTAGAGTGACAACGTTAGCATATACATTCAGGATAGAAAAGGGGTGTGGGATTCAGATGGCAGAATAGAAGAGAAGCAGACAGACAACAGACTGGCCAGCATCGTGCAGTGCAAGGTTTTCCAGGAAGCTGAGGCCTTGGCAAGCGAGCTGTGCCCTTCGTGGGTGGCTGGAGCTTTGCAGAACCTGCAATACTCTTGTGTGTTTTCAGAGCGGTTTCCGATGATAACAGCGCATACATCTCACCCTCATTTGAAGTGAATATTTTGTAAAGTGAGGTGCAGGTATGAATAATTGGGTTTATTTTTACAGCTTTATTTGTAAGCCTTGCATTTTCTTATTGCTGCGCTCTGTTACCTACGGGTCTGGTGTGCATAAAAAGTGAATAAACAAACAAACAGTCAGTCAGGATCAATTGGTCATTTTATGAATAATGTCCTTTTCAGATTTGAAAGTGTAAGGAAGAAAAAGAAAGTTGGCCTGATTTCGTGTTTTTGTTTCTTCTCTTAGACTGTATCTTCTGCCGATTGTGTCAGAACCCAAGGTCTGTGGTAAGAGAAGAATCATGGGTGTGAAGTCATGAGTACATACTGGTTATGCAATCTAATGCAGAGGTTATATTTTGTATTAATGCTTATACTGCACAACATGTTTTCTAAATAATTGCAAATAATAGTGCGTCTAAAGGAAAAGCATTTTAAATCAGTGTTGTTGCGGTCTCTGTGCCTAAGTGTATTCAATGACAAAGAGGGTGAAATTACAGGGTAGAGCCCAAGTGTGTCAAAAGAGGTAACACATTTTACCACAGGTGGTAAAAAAGGAGGTAAAGTTTGTTGATCTTAGCAAGCAAGTTTAAAAGTGTATGATGCATGTGTGATTGGTGAATTATTCACAATGGAAAATGTTTTATGATAAATCTGTCAAAGACAATAGTCTAGCCTTGTAGATAAGTGGCTGTGGTGACAGGTAACACTGTCAAAAAGAATTTCAAGTCTGTTAGGCCCAGTGATCTGTGTTTAGAGTTGACCCAAATAGAATACAGGTAATAGGGGGGAAGTCTTGTCACATCATAGAGGGCATTTTTTGTATTTGTATTTTGTTTATTTGTAGAGTGCACCTGGCCCAAGGGCATCTGGGCGCATTTCTTAAAGGTTGCAGTTACATAAATGTACAAATGATACATACACATAACATTTTACATATCCATTTACATGCAGTAGATATTTACAAAGGTGTTCCAGAGGAAAGCATAGCTTATAGCAAAAACAAACAGATTGTTATGAGCAGGGTGTCAGGTGTTAGCTCTAGTGGTCCTGCGCTACAAGCCAAGTTTTAGCTTTACTTCTGAAGCAGTGGAATGAGATTTCTGATCTGAGTGTGTTGGGTAGCGTGTTCCAAAGCCTGGTGGCGAGCACCGGGAAACTGCAACCCTCTGCTTTCTGAAGCTTGAACCTTGGTTATGAGAGGCAATGTACTTGGGCTGCTCTATGAGGGTGATCAGAGGAGTTGCATGTGAATCGGTTAGACAGGTATTTTGGTGCCTGATTGGCAAGGCATTTATGCGTAAGTGACAATGATTTGAGGGTGATTCCTTGGGAGACCAATAGCCAATGTAAGCTATGTCTGGTATCGGAAATATGATGAGTTCTAGGGATATTTAGTGCTGCCCTGATGGTGTTGTTTTGTGTTATTTGTAGTTTGTTTAAGTTCCGTTGGCTGGTCCCTAGATAGAGCGTGTCGCAATTGTCGAGTTTCGACATAAGGGTTTTAGCCAAGGTAGTGCAGTTGGTGGTGGTAAGGGATGGTCTATGTAATACAATAAAGAGAAAGATGATACGTGTTGTTTACTTGCCTCCAACCCCCTCACACAGGAACTCTATAAGGTTTTCCAGCATCACTAGTCCTGAAAAAATGGACCGTCTGCTATAACTGATTTACACAAATGTATAGCAAGTTTATTATTCAAATAATTCATACTGAATTTAAACAAAAAACACTACCCTCACCTAACACAGTGTACTAAACATTAAAAAACAAATATAAAACAAATATAAAACATCAGATAACTTATTTATAAGACACAGAAGATATCACATAACACACAAAAAAAATCTCAATGTGTCACTAAAACCACAAGCATCCCAACATGTTTCTGTTCTTAACTGCCCAGTTCAGGCGAACATTCTTCAGGGGATAAATTTAAAAGCATCCACTAATCTCTTCCACACCGTGTTGAAAGGGTAGATTCAGGCACCCAAGAGGGTAAAAGGAAAACAACCTCCAAGCCTGTAAAAATAAAGGAAAGGAGAAACCTAATGAGTTCCAAAGAGGGAAGGAAGTACTACAAAATGTAAATGGAGGCATGGCACAGGGATTATGCCACACTCACAAGGGTCCCAAAGGGCACCCGCAGATTTACCTTTAAATGGTGAAACTTCAAAGCACGTCACAGGATGACAAATTTGCTGGTTTCCCTCCAAATGAGAAATCAATACTTCAACAAAGCGTCACAGTCCGCTAGAGTATCGCCACACCTAAGTAAGACAAAACCAATACACAGAGACCACATGCTCTGTTATATCCAGAAATCACACTGGCTTCAATACCACTGCACATAAAATCAAGGCTCCAAATAACAAAGTGAATTACCTCCACTAATGTAGGAATCAAGACTGCAATTCACAATTCAGTAATGAACAAGTTGAAATGGAAACATCCATACGATCAAGCAATAAAGTACAGAGTCAATCTGGAAAGCCCCCTTGGTTGTTGTACTCCTGATTAACTTCGAGAAGTGGAGTCCTTTCTTTGTGTTGTCGCAGAACCATAGATGCTTTAACAGAGTCCTTTCTTTGTGTTGCTGGGCAACCATAGACGCTTTGAGATTGTGCAGCATCCATGGCTCCTCTGAATCGAGTGCTGGCCGAGTATGTTTGAATGCTGCAAGTGGAGTGAATAAACCCCTCCGTGTGTATAGGTGAGCACGCTACCAGCATTTCGCCTTTGGATGTGACTCTGTGCATGATATTGTATCCATGTCGGGACACTTTTTGCATTATTTGGTGGTTGGGGTACTTTATTTTACACTTATTTTACACATGTTGTGTGGCTATCCATTTTCCGCGTTTCTTTTACGTTGTGGAGGTTGGACAGCATGGACGCTGAGTAGTTGTCTTTACACATTAGATAATGCATGGTCTCCTCACTTGTGTGAAATATAAGCACCCCCTTCTGTTTGCCCTCTAGTGCATGTTGACGGCATGTTGTTAGCTGAGGTTTTGGTAATGCCAGATAAATGGTGTTTACTGTTATGTTCCCTTTGCTTTCCAGATTGACTCTGTACTTTATTGCTTGATCGTATGGATGTTTCCATTTCAACTTGTTCATTACTGAATTGTGAATTGCAGTCTTGATTCCTACATTAGTGGAGGTAATTCACTTTGTTATTTGGAGCCTTGATTTTATGTGCAGTGGTATTGAAGCCAGTGTGATTTCTGGATATAACAGAGCATGTGGTCTCTGTGTATTGGTTTTGTCTTACTTAGGTGTGGCGATACTCTAGCGGACTGTGACGCTTTGTTGAAGTATTGATTTCTCATTTGGAGGGAAACCAGCAAATTTGTCATCCTGTGACGTGCTTTGAAGTTTCACCATTTAAAGGTAAATCTGCGGGTGCCCTTTGGGACCCTTGTGAGTGTGGCATAATCCCTGTGCCATGCCTCCATTTACATTTTGTAGTACTCCCTTCCCTCTTTGGAACTCATTAGGTTTCTCCTTTCCTTTATTTTTACAGGCTTGGAGGTTGTTTTCCTTTTACCCTCTTGGGTGCCTGAATCTACCCTTTCAACACGGTGTGGAAGAGATTAGTGGATGCTTTTAAATTTATCCCCTGAAGAATGTTCGCCTGAACTGGGCAGTTAAGAACAGAAACATGTTGGGATGCTTGTGGTTTTAGTGACACATTGAGATTTTTTTTGTGTGTTATGTGATATCTTCTGTGTCGTATAAATAAGTTATCTGATGTTTTATATTTGTTTTATATTTGTTTTTTAATGTTTAGTACACTGTGTTAGGTGAGGGTAGTGTTTTTTGTTTAAATTCAGTTTGAATTATTTGAATAATAAACTTGTTATACATTTGTGTAAATCAGTTATAGCAGACAGTCCATTTTTTAAGGACTAGTGATGCTGGAAAACCTTATAGAGTTCCTGTGTGAGGGGGTTGGAGGCAAGTAAACAACACGTATCATCTTGCTCTTTATTGTATTACATATATCTATATCCCCGTTGGTGGAGTAGGATGTTTTCATGTTAATAGGGATTCTTTTTACCTATTTAAACATATTATGGTAAGGAATGGTCGACAGGCGGTGATAAGTTTACACGTGTAGGCCGTTGAGGAGATTATGACATTAGTTTGTCTTGTTAAAGATAGGGTGGAGTGTAGATATATGCCAAGGATTTTTGTGTCACTGGATACCTTTATAGTGTTTCCATCAATGATGAGAGTTAAAGGCCAGATTTAATTTAATGAGTCTCTGTTGAGATCCAAGGAGGAGTAGCTCTGTCTTATCGTCATTAAGACAGAGCCCGTGTTGCGCTATCCAGGCCTGGATGACCAGATAGACGTTGTTTAGTGCTTTAGAGCCAGCTTTGTGGTCTCCAGTGATGGGAGTGAGTATTTAATGTCATCTGCATAATTAGTGTAGGTGACACCCAAATAGTCAAGAATATCAAAGAGGGGCTTCGTAAACACATTATAGTGTGTTGGTAAAACACATGATCCTTGGGGCACCCTGCATAGAACTCGTGATGGGTCAGCAGAGGCCAGCGGGGAGAAGACCCTCATAGATCTATTCTCCAAGAAGGATCTGATCCAGGTGGTGACTTGTCAGAGAAGTGGGCTGCGGATTTGAGATGTTGGCAAAGTATTTGATGGTTGACCAGATCAAATGCTGCCCATAAATCGAGCATAAGGAGGAGGGCCATTTTGCCATTATCTTTAAGGTCTTTGATTTGGATTTTTAAATCAATTAAGGCCGTTTCGGTTCCATGCCTAGGTCAGATGCCAGATTGTCTAAGGCCAAGGAGGTTATTCGATTCTAGATCTAGTCCTGGATCTGCAGGTAAGCTGCAGGTAAGCTGCTCTGTCCAGAATTTTGAGTAAGAAGGGGACGTTGGTGATGGGCCTGTAATTAGTGGAGGTGTTTGGGTCTAATGACATTTTTTTAGGTAGGGGGAGGACCAAGGCATCTTTGAGGTTGTTAGGCATGATGCCTGTGTTGAATGAGGCATTTATTAGGGCAGTGATGAATGCTGCTAGTTCATCAATAGCCTTCTTAATGATAGGGGCTGTACATGGATCACTGTGGCAGTTAGATGGTTTAACTTTGAATATATTTTCTACCTCTTTGATGGAGAGTGGTGAGAAGTTAAAAGGTTTGTAGGTGTGTTTACGGAGGCCAGAAGCTCTGGTAGGAATACTGTGCTTTTTATGGCATCGACTTTGGTTTCTAGCGTTTGTGATTTTATCTAGGAGTGCTTTTTGAATATTAGAACACCAAGTACTATCTTTGACACAGGTATCGGGGGGAGCTGATGGAGATTCTAGTTCTTTAAGTATCTTAAAGAGCTCATTAGTACTCGACTTAGCTTGTGAGATCCGATTGTTGTAAGTGTATAGTTATAAGTGTCTTTTTTGGCTTGGAGGATTGCCTCTTCATAGTTGAAGGATTCTAGTATAAGGCTGTCCTTATTCCCGACTGAAGGTAGGCTTTTACAGCGGGCCTCTGCATTTCTTTTATCCTATGTTCTAAGGTGCGGCGTGAACCAAGAATTAAGGTGTGCACGTGGTTTGGATTTCTGTAATTTAAGTGGGGAAATGGTATTAATGGCTTTGAGTATGGTTTGATTATAGATGTCAGCTAGGGCCTTGGGGTCAGCGCATGACTCAGTGGCATGGGTAGTATGGGTAGTATTAGTGGGAGCAGTTTCTCACTTGATATGTCCCTTTTGTTTCTCGTGCTGATAGGTGGTGCGATGTTCTGTTTAGAACAGTGGTTATCAGATTTGAATTTGATATTGAAAGTTATTATATGATGATTTGACGAGGCACAGGGTTGATGCTGCAGTTAAGATCTACCAGCCAGTCAAGGGTTCTTCCTTTGATGTGGGTGGGTTCATGGATGCGATAGGTGAGGCCCAGTTCTGTTATGGTGCTGGCAATGTCTAGACCTTTATGGTCCTTAGCATCTTGGAAGCCAAGATAAAGGTCACCTAATAGAATGACTTTTGAGTTAAGCTTAGTATCAGCTGATAGGAGGATGGTAATGTCTTCTGCAAAGGTGGAGACTGGTCCCGGTGGCCTATAAATAAGGTGCATGGTAATGGTTTGGGTAGCTGAGACAGGAATCTTGACGGACAATAGCTCAGCTGATGGAATATGCTGACTTGGAATAGGTCTAAGGCATAAGGAACTTCTAGAAATAAAAGCGACGCCCCCGCCTTTGGATTGGTTAGAGTCTATATCGTATCTTGTAATGGAGTAACCATTGGGGATGGAGAGTGAGAGTGATGGTCCTGCAGCTGCGTGTAGCCAGGTCTCAGTAATGGCTAAGAAATCTAGGTCTTGAACTGTGATATAGTCTGCAATATCCAACGCATGTGCAGAGAGTAACCTGGCATTGATTAATGCACCCTTAATAGTTGTAGCTTTATCGAGGTTGTGATTGATATTGGTGATGGTAGAAGGAACCTTTGGTAGGGTGTTCTTGGTAGTTATTATCTTGGGAATGTTTTTATGTTTGAGAGAAGTATTATGAGTTTTGGAAGTGGTAGTGGGATTGTGTACTCTCAAGACTACAAGTGGGAATCTTGTGCCTAATCTAAAGTTCCTGAGATGCAAAGCGCAAGGTTGATTAGCTGTGGGTTTGGCTGAAAAGTGTTCCAGCCATAAGGCTGGTGAGTTCAAGTAAGGATTGGGTGGTAGCGCAGTAGTGGTGGGAGTGGTACTTGTGGCTGGCTGTAGGCAGGAGGGCAGGAAGGTAGAGGCAGGAATTCTCTCTGCTAGCGGGAGTCTGCGGCTTGTGGTAAATGTTGAGCAGGACATTTTGAACATATGATTGAACAAATGATTCCGTATCATAGTGGGCTGAATTGGTATGGCCCTCCTGGTGCGGGGAAGGGGCCACGCATGCATTAGTAGGTTGCAAAGTAGCAGTAGTATATAGTGAGGTGAGGTCTTGGTAATTGAGTGAAGAAATATGGCGCTCAGGCAAATGTTGAGCAGGGGGATGCCGGGCAGTAGGTGTGTGGGGCACATGGAACAGGTGGTACAGCTAGTGCATTCAGCAGCATATTAACTGGAATGTATGATCTAAGATACAGTAGAGGTAATTCCACTGAGTGTGGTTAGTGGCAAGAAAATGCCCAATTAAAGGTAATTTGCTGGTTGGGAATACAAGAGACAGCGATGCAATCAAATATGACGTGCAGAAAATGCAGTCGGGGCACTTCAGGCCAGTTGGAATAATGCAAATTGGGTATGGCACACAACAATGTGGTGGGGCAATTCAAATCATAATAATGCGATTAGGTATGGCACACAGCAGTGCAGTGGGGCAATTTGAATCAGAATAATGTGATTAGGTATGGCATACAAAATGGAATGGGGCAATTCAAATCAACAAAAGCGGTTGCGAGGCAATCATGCGGAAGGTCGTCACAATAATGGGAGTGCATGAATCAACTCTACAAATAAGTCTGGCACGCAAAGTTTAGTATACAGGCCGCAATGATTCAACTAGGTTGATGAACTTGAGGCAACAATAATCTATGCAGTATTATGGGCTGGAAGGCTAGTTAGTACTGCGTAGAGATCAGTGCGGCTAATGATGGTAGGTAGGTGAAATGCATATAGCAGTGCAGCTGCAATGCTGCAGTGTAAAGTCCACAGTTAAATGTTAAAGTCAAGGCTTATGGTCAGAAGGCACGGACAAATGTGTTGTGGTACTTCTTACCCCGATTAGGCGATAGTGATCGTGGCTGCCCCTTGTCCCCTTATCAGAATAACGCGATACCACTATACCACCATAAGAAAATATCACCAAAATAGGTACAGCCCTCTGACAAAATCCCTTACATAATTTGGTGCGTTGGCCTATGGGAAGGAATTTTAAAGCAGTTACTGGCCGTGGCAAGTGTGTTCAAAACAGCCATTTGATGCACTTAAAAGGGAACTAATTCTGTGAGGTAGTAGTGTGGCGCTGCGCACAGTGTCATTATGTCACAAATTGAAGCACATTTTTCTGAGCTGGTGAACTACCTGGAGGCAAAGCTATTTGCCCATGGGGTGTGGTCATCAGACAATGCCATCTTACGGAGAGATCGCTTATGTGGGGAGGTGCAAAAAGGATCATTGCATGACATTTTTGAAGAAGGCAGTATCGTACAGGTCTGTCTATTAAGACTTTTCAGAGCTTCAGACAAAAATGCAGAGAGAGATTGAATAGTAAGGTTGTGTGGGAAGCTTTGGTTTCTTTTAAATCGGTCTTTAAGACTACAGAAGAATGATTCTGAAGTAATTAATAAATTACAGATCAGTTTGGATGAGGCAAGTGAGCAGGTGAAGTGTTTAAAATTGGAATTAGAGTCATGTAACACAGAGATGCAGTCTAAAAGCAGCGAGTGGACAAACAGCTGCCTCAGAAAAAAGGCAGTTTCAGGAGAGTGAACAGGTATTGATGCAATTAAAAGGGGTCATAGACGCAATAAGGCAAGACAAGGATGACACCATATTAGAGATGCAAACGCTTCAAAAGGACAACATCAAAAGAGAAAACAAATTTCATGCTATTGAACAAGAAAGTGTCAACATGCCAGAGGAGAATGACAAAAAGGATAGAGAGTTTAATCAGTGTCAAGGGCAAATAAATGAAATGCAAGCCGTGATTAATAAGATTAGTGATGAGAATTCTAACCTTTGTCAGGAGGCAGACCGACTTCATAAAAGTTGCAAAGATTTGGAACAGCAAATATTTTGTTTTAAATATCAGGAAAAACAACAAGGCACTACATTTAATTGAATAGAGATCAGCCCCAACTCTGTATGAGGGACCAATGTATCCATGTCTATACCTGTGACTAGGCCTGATTGTAGCCCATTTTGGGGGTTTGATTCAACCACCGGTGGTTACCATCAAACCTGTCCACCTGAGAAAAGAAATGAGCGACTCGAATAATGTACCCCAGAATGCGCCAAGTAGCCCCATCAAAATAACGAAGTCCATCAAAACTTTGATTAAACCATTTAAAAAGAGAGGCGATTGTTGTATAGAAGACCACTTAGAAACAGTGCATGATTTATTTAAAGTTCTTCAGATACCTAGGGAACAGTATAGACAATACTTTCACCTATCACTTGACTCTGGAACTGCTAGTGTCATTAGAGGCCTTAATGAACAAGAAAGCCTGTTATGGGCAGACTTAAAAAAAGAGATTAGACATCATTTCTCACCTTACCAGTCAATGCAAGATGCCAAGAAAGCAGCATATACCATGACAGCGAAGCCAGATATATCGCCTTGCTGATTTCTCCAAGAATTAAAAAGAGCATTTTCCGGTTTTGATGCATCTTTTAGCCCTAATTCTTCAGAATTTAAGACTGCATACTTTTATGGTCTTCAAAAAGACTTTATATCACAGTTAATTCACGAATTTGACCGAGAAAAATCATTAGAGTGGATTGTTGAACAGGGGACTACATTATATGAGGTAATCTATTGTAATAGAGAGGCAAATCAAAATCTAAAGATCCCACACCAACGGTAATGGAGATAAAATCTGCGAGAATGCCACTTGAATCAGCCCAAACTCAGGCCAGGAACAATATGACAACTGATCAGAAGGGCACGCCACCACAGGGGACGCCACCCAAGACCCCTATGTTCCAATCACATGACCCGAGCAATAGAGAAAATTACATTAGGCCTAGATATTTGGGTGACAGACCGAGAGTAGGATACCGGCCCGATATGTCAGACATGAATAACAATCAAAATCAAAATCAAAATCAAAGGAACAATGGCCCTTACCAGACACTGAGGACTCAGAGCAGATTTGACCCTAACACCATGGTATATAGCCATCACGAAAGACCCCGGTATGTGGATAGGTTCACTGAAAATGGAAATCAGCATAGGGGACAGTTCCCACCAAATGAAAGACAAAACATGAGTTATTTCCCACGTCATTATAATCAATCACCACCACCAGTCGACCATAATCAAAGAATGGTCACACTGCGCTCTCCACCTCCTATGACCCAGGAATTCAGAAACAACCCGAATCGAAATCAATCTCCTGAGAGATACCAAAATAGACCCAATCAAGGTGAATTTAATCAATACCGGCCTAGGCCGCAAAGAGAGGAATCCAGGGAAATTAACGGATTTCAATGCCCAAGGCCCAAGTTAAAATGTTGTCTGAGCAAATAGGAAAACTCTGTGCAGTCCAAAAACAGCACCCAGGTGAAGGTGCAGAAGGTCATAGGAGTGATCTTGTGCGTTCTGACAAAAAGTGACTATGTAATAGCACCTGCAATGATAAAAATACAGAAGCCCATTAACTAGTTTTGTATAACAATCCGGAATTGCTTGCTGATTCAAAAATAAAAATACCCAACAGTGAAAGTAAAACAAGTGGTGCTCACACACATAAAAAGGCAGTGTGGTTCAATTTAGAGTTGAACTAGACCACTGAAGTGTGTGCAGATGAAAAGTAGGAGAAAGTGAACAAAAACCTAAAGAACAGAGAGACCGATTTAAAAAGGACATCTCATGTGAAGATAAAACCTCTGATAAAGAGGTAGGATTAGTTGTTCAAATATCCTCCCTTGATAGTCAGAATACTGATGAAGGCCTGTCAGAAAATGCAGGTGCTCAAAAGGAGGGTGCGGGCCAGTCTGCTGAGGAGTATTTTGAGCCAAACATATTTCAGGGGACCAAAAAGTCCATGCAGCATGCAGATTGGTGTTCTGAGCCAGAAAATGACAAGCTACCACATGATCTTTGTGAGAATGCTCAGTAACAAAACTGCAGTGTAAACACTGATAGTCCCAGGTCAGAGGGGCAGACAGTGGCTACACTCCAAATGGTGCTGAATATGGAAAAATAGACAAAAGTTCCCAAAATGAAATGGACAGAAAGGAGGAAACAATGTCATTTCACTTGCCCATGTGTTTGGCAAAAAGTGAAAAGGGACAGAGAAAGGTGAGTCCTGAAATCAGCAGAAATTCACACTGTTTGTGTCTGCTGGAAGAAGTTGAGGACAGGTATTATGCTCCCATCACTGTGGAAGAGAAATACAATGCATTCGTAATGATTGACACGGGTTCACAAGCCACAATCATGTCCAAAGAGCTGGTGAAAAGTATCAATGAAGGGAGATCCCCACAAAATCATATAAAAGTGAGACAAAATGAAGGCCCGGTACACAATTTATATGGTGAGGACCTATCGAAGGTGTCACTGAGGTTGACATATAGATAGGGAAACACAGGATGAGACAGGAAGTGTTGATCACATCTATCAGTAAAATACAGTTTCTGATGGGAACAGATTGCCTGATGAGGTTGTCGCCCATCGTTGATGGGCTAATGTGGTCTTATGGTCTCTAGCCAAAAAGCCTTTGAGGCCTAAGAAGGTCACAGAACAACAGTGTAAAATAATGCCATACTGTGGCTAAATCAGATGATGCTGTGGAAGTGTATCTTCAGAATGGCTGTGTCCCTAGTGACACTGTCATTCTAATGTGTCAGGGTGAAATGCGAGGTGAAGAAGAGAAGCAGTCTGTAGGGATTTATTTGGACCCTAAGAAAAAATTGTAAACAGAAATAGATGAAAACACGTTACGCTTCTACTTAAAAGAAGAAAAATGCAAGCCACCTGTCACTCCAGAGTTGAAGACAGAGAAACACATTTAGACCCTTTCTGAAATACAAATGGGAGATGGGCAGCCATGGATCCCTATCCGTGTAAATGGTCATTCTGAAAGGACAGAAGCCACTTTAGCGCTGGAGCAGGAAAGAAGTTTCATTAACGAGAAAATACTCCAGTGAATAATTGTCAGGGAGGAGATCCCAAAATTCAGAATAAAGAACCAACACATTTTTGGTTTGGATGATCCTGACTCAATAGAGGCAATAGAGTCATAGGAAGATGCATGTTAAAAATCAACATTGTTCCTAAAACTATCTGTCATAATGTGTGGATAGTGAGTGGGGCGCAAAATACATTTTATTTGGGAAATGACATTATGCACACAGTGTGGTCCAGATTGGGGGACCTGCACCTGAATTTGAAGACAAAAGACAAGCTTATCATTGCGCACAGATGGTAACATATGCGATTGAATTACAGGTGAAAAAGGATGTTACCATTTCTGCATTTACCAGGAAAGTTACAATAACACTAAAACATATAATGGGACAACAGATGAAGAATTCTAATGCATTTGTGTGCCTAAATGAATCCACGAGGCAGCAAGGGCTAAAATGTGAATATACGCTACTGCTAGAGATTGGGGATAGACCCATTAAAATCCTGGTGGACAATAAGGGCTGCCAGGATATTCATTTAGAGGAGAATTCATTGTTAGGAATGGCAATACATAAATCTCATTATACTGCAGATTTCAATAATGCAGTGATTGGGAATATACCTGAGACATATGTGAATGTGCAGGGTAAGTTGCCAGAGTCTTTGGATTCTCAACCAAAAGGAATATTTAAAATTCAGTCTGTGTATCCTTATGAATCAAGTGAGACAGTGTGCTGTCACCAAGATAATTGCATCCTATTTGATGTAAAGGAAAATAAAACAGAAAAACAGCATGTTGAAATGGAAGTCATGATTCCAAAATATTTAAATGTGTCTACTCTCCAAAGAGATACAGCCACACGATTAGAGGAGAGCACAGAAGTTCCTCCATTAGAGTACTTTCCAGAATTTTCAAAAATGGCAGAAGAGCAGGTTCAAGCTGCAGATGCATGCACGAATGATGAGGAAAATAATCAGTTGAGAAAAATATTTATGGAGTTTAAGGAGGTTTTTACCAAATACGCATATGATTGCGGCCTAACTGATCTGCATGTTGCCTCATTGCCAGAGGGACATGGTAGGGAACCAGTATTTGTGTGTCAATATCGGTTGCCCCTTGCGTGTTTGGAATCATTGGTTGAGATAATTAAGAATCTAGAGTCTAGAGGGATTATTAGGCCCATTCACAGTACATCAAATACTTCCATTTTGGGCGTGTTGAAACCTAACGGCCAATGGCGTTTGTGTGCAAACCTACGAGAGTTAAACAAGGGAGTGCCTGTTTCCAGGTGGCCACTACCATTTATTGATCAGGGTCTCGCAAAGGTCCAGGGGTCAAAGATATTTACCACATTAGATCTTACAGCTGGATACTGGTGTGTGCCGCTGGATGAAGATATCCAAAATTTGTTTGCATTTTCGTTTGACAAATCTTAATATGCATGGTCCCGAACACCTTTCGGGTATGTCAATAGTGGGAGTGAATTCTGAATATTTTTTAGGAAGCCGCTCCCAGATGCAGTAGAGAGGGGCACAATAGTTTATGTAGATGATGTACTAATTAAAAATGAGAATCGGAAAAGTAATTTTAATGAGATTAAACATGTGCCTGGCCAGTTACAGAAGGCAGGAACCAAAGTATCTTTGCAGCAAATGGTGCAATGGTGCAAAAAGAAAGTGAACTTCTTAGGCCACCAGGTTGAATCCACAAGAGAAGAAGGTCGAGGCAATACAGAAGTTGAAAGATTCTACAAACCTGAAAGGATTGAAAAGTTTATTAGGGATGACAGGATATAACAGGAAATGTATTGAAGATTATGCAGAAATTACACAACCTTTAACCAGATTATTAAAGCAGGGTGTACCCTGGAAGTTGGAAAAGGAGCAGTGTGAAGCGGTGGCTAGGCTGAAAGAATGTCTTATGAAGGAGCCATGTTTGTCATATCCCATAAAGAACCAGGACTTCTTTGTAGAAATTGGGTTCACTGATCAGTGTATATCAGCTGTGTTATCTCAGAGGCATGACTTAAATAACAAAACTATTGCTTATGCGAGCAAGGAGTTATCTCAGGTTGAAACTAAATTCAACTAAAGCACTCCTAACCAATGTCTGGGCATTGCAGCATTTCCGTAATATCATTCAAGGGGAAAGAGTAATTATTGAAAACAATCCCCAAACCCCTACAGTTTCTGCAAACTAAAAGAATTAGGTCAGGTAATGTGGCACAGCCCTGAATTACTTCCTGGACGTTGGCATTACAGGGGTTCCCTGTGGAAGTAAAATATGGACAGAATAAGAAGAGCCCAGTTGCCCACGGGCTGGCAGATCTGCATGATTGTGCAGCTGAATGTATACCTAATGAAGCAGAAATAGAATCCAATTTGAATGAATTTGAACAATCTCCCCATAAAACGTTTAATGAGGGTGCGTGTAGGGATTTACCAACAGTGTATGTAGATGGGTGTGCATATCACATGCAAAATAATATGGAAAAGGAACTGGTAGCAGAAATATGAAATATCTGGTTTAAATTTGACAATATTCCAAGAGTGAGCATGAGAATTGGATCCAGTATTAGTCAAGTAGCAGAGTTAGCTGCTATTTACAAGGCAATTGCTACCGCAGTGGAAAATAAAATCAAAGAGATAGTTTTAGTGACTGACTCTGATTATGCACGGAATAGTTTTATGGAATATGTACCTGGCTGGAAGGCAAAAGGTATGCTCACATATAACAAAAAACCTTAAACATGGGAAGATGATTCAAGCCATAGACAAATTTGTGTCAAAAAATTATTTAATAATATATTGGAGAAAAATCTGAGGCCATCTAAAAACACCAGGTGAGGACAAGGAGGGAAATGACAAAGCAGATCAGTTAGGCAAAATTGGAGCTATAATGGGAGAGTTGTTTCCCATTGAACACCTACTTTGTGAAGTACAGGTAGATGCAAATCTCCAAAAGAAATCGAACAGCCTGTAGTGTGATGGAGTTATAATACCCCAGAGGAGGACCTGATCAAAGCGCAAAAAGAATTCCCAGTTTTAGGCATATTTTATAATCACTTGGTAGATGCAGAACAAAATCCTCTGACGGAAAATGATTGTAATGGGAAAGAAGAGTTAAGATTACTGCTGAAGGACAAAAAGAGAACTAGGTTACAAGATGGATTAATGATTAGAGCATCTATAACAGGTCAAATCCAATGGTGCCTTTATCATTTTGGGGACTAATGTTACATCATTCACATGATGCAATAACTGCGGGACACAGGGGTTCACAAAAAACATTGGAAATGTTAAAAGATTACGCATATTGGCCACATATGTCCCAATATGTTGAACTATACACCAGAGGATGTCTAGTAGGTGCACAAGTTCAGCCTGCTTCACCTATGCATAGAGCTTCATTAATGAAAAGAGGTGTGACCCTCCCATAGTCTGATTTGCAAATCGACTATGTTGGGCCTGTAAAAAGATCAGCCAGGGGAAAGAAATATTTATTAACTGTGGTTTGTCTAATGTCCAAGTGGTGGAATGCATTCCAGCACCGGATTGTAGTGCGCAAAAAGCAGCCACGCAAATAGTAAATCATATTTTTCAAGATTTGGGTTACCCCAAAGGATAGAGTCAGACCGGGGAAGTCATTTCACTAGTGCATTGATGACCAAAGTTTGCTAAATAATGGGTGTAAAAAGGAAACTGCGCATCTCATATCCGCCTTCTTCTTCAGGTGGGGTGGAAAAAAACAATAGATCTATTGTGGACATATTAAAGAAATGTGTGGGTGAGGCAGGTTCTAGTTGGGATCTTCAGATGCCTTTAGTATTGATGGCCATTACATCGACCACTGCTAAATCAACAAGTCTCAGTCGTCATGAAATATTGACAGGGAGAAAGATGGCATTGCCACAACATTTATTGTACAGGACTAATGAGCAAACACTTGTAAATGCCTCCACAATTCATGAATATGTGGAAGAGTTGAGGAAGCACTTACAACATGCATTTGGATTTCTGCAGCAGAATTTGGAGAAGGCCCTTGATAGCGCAAAATCATATTATGATAGTTAGACATCTGTAAGAAAATATGAGGTGGGAGATCAAATTTATAAGTTCAACTTTGGGAAAAGCAAGCCTAACAATTCTAAGTTTCTTGCAGCATGGCAAGGTCCATTTAGAATAACCGACAAAGGGCCTCATTACGACCCTGGCGCTAAGTGTTTAACAGTGCCATAAAAGGCTGCAGCGCCGTTAAACAGTTAGCCCCTTACTATGAGGTCCCTTTGCGGGACCCGACCTTAACGGCTGGTCTGCACCAGCCGTTAAAGTAGGGACCCGCAAAGGGACCTTGGAGCTAAGTACGGTACCGCAATTTGCGGTACCGTACTTAGCGCCTTCCACATTCCCATAGAGCCCTATGGGGTGAAAATGGGAATGGGGAAGGGCCATGGTTGAATGGGGAATTACCGCCCCGCCAACCTTGGAATGGGGTGGTAATTCCCCATTGAACCATGGCGGACCCGTTACAACACCGGCACCAACCATGGTGCTAATAGCGCCATGGTTTAGCGCCGGTGTTGTAATGATGGCCAAAGTCTCCCCTGTGGTATACAGAAAAGTTAAAAAGGAGGGTGAGATGACAATGGAGCAGTTTGTCCATGTAAATCAAATTAAGCCTTTCTACCCGAAGCATGAGGGGAGAAGGCTGGAGCAAATTGAGACTAGTCGAATGAAAATAAGGCGTGCAAAGTAAAAATTGAGCTAACAGGGGAATCAAGGTAAAACCACCTGCATTTCAGTGAGATTAATGAGAAGTGATAAAGGTTTCTGGTGTGAAGAGCTATGTTCTATATAATGCATGTTGTTGAAAGAGTTTTGGTTGTATGTTTTTAGATTATATAATGATAAACTTATTTTCAGGTGTTCCGGCGTGGTAACTTAATATCCATGGAGCCACCATATTAATGATGACAATCCAATTTTATTTTTAGATATTGCAGCAGAAGAGGGATAGAAAAATGTATTGTGCAAGGTACTTAATTTGTTTTGTTTCTTTTCACTTTAGATGACTAATTCCTTGCCCCGGCAGAGCTGGATCCTTGGAGCGCTGGACCCTTGGAGGATGCCACAGGATCGGAGGCCCCGGGATAGCCCCCCAGACTGAAGAATGGGGTTGAAGACAACATTTTCAGAAAGAAGGAAGATAATGACCAGATATGAGGAATGGTCGCTCATCATGCTGATAATACTGAGCGTGTCGGGTGCTGAAATCACAGAAGCACAAGTTTTGATAGAACCCAAACCTGCATCCGGGATTGTGGTGGAGGAGGCACTGCGATTCATCCTGGGAAATCGGAGATTGATGTACCAGAACATGTATATCAGCCTACATCCTGAGCCCATTATAGATACATTTGTGAACGAAACAGTAATTGCACTGGCTCAGGTGAGAGACTGGATGGAACTGCGAAAGGGTGATGCTTGGAAATCAACCAGAGATATTGCTGTACAGTTAGAAAAACTTTTATAAGTTCATCTGTGATGAAGAGAAGGGGGGAACGGATAGCAGGTTTACTCGTGGCCCCCATAGAAATGACTATTATTGGGGCTGTAGTGGGCGCAACAATGTCTACAGCTAACGCAGTGTCTGTGGGTACTTTAAGTGCTAAGGCACAAGAGTTAACATACAATTTGAACACAATACAGCGAACATTGGATGGAAGTAGAGGCGGACTAAATGAGCAAATCAAATATGTAAATGAAACCATTATCATTTTAAATGAGCAGGCCAAAGTGTTAGAACATAGCACCAATGTTACTGTTAAACACGATAAGTTATTGAATGATCTTGTAAACGTGATCAACACAATTGAATAAATTCTCAGGAAGTGCCTGCGGGAAGTCCAAAGTGCGAAATCCCAATAAATTCAAGGGTATATAACCGTGTACTTTGTGTCATCCGATATCATCCATCAAATGATAGCCTCGGTCACGCAAAGGGAAGTGGAAATGGCGCAGGTGAAGATCGCAATTGAGATGGGGAGTGTCATGCCTCTATATATTAATATGGAGGGATTGGAAATAGGGTTCTTGTTATGCATCCCATACATTGCTCCCAAGTTAATGTACAAGACCAAATTGTTGCACAATGTAGGATTTTGGCAGAATGAGAAATATATTAAAATCAAAACCCCCAGAGATGATAGCGTTTCAATCCTGGGAACCTGATGTTTATCTGATTCCAAATTTGAATACCTGTATAAAATTCAAAGACCAGAATTACATGTGCCCAGGTAAACCATTTGTTCCTGATGCGGCAGATGCTATTTTTGGGTTGAAAACAGATCCTGGGGTATCTGGGGCATGTGAAGTGGTCATTAGTAATCCTTGGAATGAGGAAATAGTCCAAGCAAAATTGATTAAAGATAAATGGTTGGTGAGCATGTCTTTGAAAAATTATACAGTCACGCATCTCAATCATGGGTCTTTTATTGTGAAACAATTGAAACATAGTGTTTTTTACATATCTGTTCCAAGGGATACGGTAGTGTCAATATGGGGATTGACTTTGTTTCATGCTGATGATGGTCTATGGGAGGGAAAAGTGGAGAATATTGAGTGCTTCCAGAAAAATGCATTCCACATTGATCCGGATGTAGAATTTTTGTTGAAGCATAAAAAGGTGCATACCATTAGGATGAATTTAAAAAAGGATAATATCACTGTGAGCAGCCTGAGTTTGATGGAAGGAAATACATTCAATTGGGGGACCTGGGTAGAGAGAGGTATGGTGATTCTGGCAATTCCGATTCTTTTGATGGTGAGATGGCTAGTTGTTCTCACCATTAAGATGAGCATGTTCATACTGATTCAATCAACAATGGGGAAGGAAAGATGTCCAATGGTACATGCATTTTGAAGGTTGTTTTTGTTTCTACTGCAATGATGTCCCAGGGATCCCAGCACTAGAAAAAGGAGGGAGATGTAGAAGAGATACTGGAGATGTAGGGATACTGTATATGAGGGGCAGTACCCCAAACTAATCCATTAACACCTTTCCTATTAATTGATAATTTACTCTTAACAAGCAGTGCAAACCAGGTTCAGATTTAATGTCAAAAGTAATGTGCTGTTTTGCAGTGGAGTTAAAACGTGCAGGCAGAGTGCATTAGATGTGATTTTTACACACGCTGCGAAGGAATATATGCAGTTTGTAGAAGGCGCTATTGTCTGCTTCAGGAAACAATTTATACAAATATCTATGGGAGGTTGTTCTCTGAGGAAAGAAATGCCAAACAGCTCGGGTGATGTGCATACGTCAGGAAAAAGGCAGGTTCTAGTTAGAGTGACAACGTTAGCATATACATTCAGGAGAGAAAAGGGGTGTGGGATTCAGCTGGCAGAATAGAAGAGAAGCAGACAGACAACAGACTGGCCAGGATCGTGCAGTGCAAGGTTTTCCAGAAAGCTGAGGCCTTGGTAGGCAAGCTGCATCCTTCGTGGGTGGCTGGAGCTTTGCAGAATCTGCGATACTCCTGTGTGTGTTCAGAGGGGTTCCCCATGATAACAGTGCAGAAATCTCACCGACATTTGAAGTGAGTATTTTGTAAAGTGAGGCGCACGTACAAATAATTGGGTTTATTTTTACAGTCAGAAAGGATCAATTGCTCATTTTATGAATAATGTCCTTTTCAGATTTGAAAGTGTAAAGGGAGAAAAAGAAAGTTGGCCTGCTGTCGTGTTTTTGTTCTTTGTTTCTTCTCTTTGTCATGATGCCTACCTCCAAGGAGCCAGGTCCGACCCAGCAACCCCAGAGGCAGGCATCATTTCCCCCAGGGGAGTGCCAGCGGGCCCAAGCTGGGGCCCTTTGGACGCAGTCCTGGCGCCTTAGGCGTCAGGCTCATGTTGGACCTCTGTCCTGGCGCCTTAGGCGCCAGGCTCATAAAGCTAGACATGTGTTCAAGTGTTTTAATGTGCACTTACCTGATGCAGACCATGCTGCCACATCCAGGCCCTCTTGAGGCCTGAATAGGAACTACTTACCCTGTGGGACTACTTTCCACCCGGGTGTGGTCGGGGAAGGATACATACCTGATCGGAGGAACGATACACACTTGGAACTTCTTCCAAAGCTATTTAAACCACACCCGATCAGCAACTCACGCTTCGCGTTGTTCTGCGCCTCGCAGCTGGACGCTCACCGTGTCAGCTCCTGCATCTGAACTTCAGCCACGCCTGTCAGCATCCTGGGTCACCTGCAAAAGGAGACAAGAGACCTACCAGCTAATCTGCACCACGGAGACATCACCGACGATCCTGAAAGGGAAGACATCATTTTTAAAAGCATTTCGTTACGATCGCTGCAGCCCTGCATTTCACTCACTTTTCCTGGGTTCCTCCATCTTCAGCAGCGATCATCCGGATACACAGCCACTTCCCAGAGCCTAGAGAAAAAGACAAGAATAAGAGGTGAGAGAAGGAAGGGAATAGGAAAAGCTCAGTTTCCTTCTAAGACTTACCTGTTGGGTCATTCCCATTTCATTTCGGGTCTTGCTGCTTCCAAGCAGGACCCCGGCCCCTATGGGGAAAAAAGACAAAGACATTAGATGAGCGAATGCAAAAACATTACCTGAGCGCTGATCTAGGACTTACCAGATCTTTACTGAAACTGCACGTTTCACTTCGGGTCGGCGCCATATCTCCGGCATTCCGAACCCCGGCCCCTATGGGGAAAAGACATCAACGTCAGCGCTTTGTTGCAAGAAGTCTCCAAAGGAATCTTCATTCATCACCTGAAAAAAGACAATGAACATTATTATTTAAAGCTTGAACTTCTGAACTTGCAACAAAACTTTTACAGCGCCTTACCAGTATAATCAAGCTTACCTGAACTCCCATCCAACCTCAATCCAGTGAAGTAACTGGGTTCAACGCGCCCCTGCGTCAGAAGCAGGATGGAGAGCTCGTCCTTTCAGACCCTAAGGTGAGACTTCACGGGGAATTGTGGAAGGGTATCGTGGAGGGTTGGAAGAGAGTGGGAGGCTTTAGCATAACTCAGTCAGTAGGTAATACTCCCTTTTCACGCACAGGGGAATATTCCTGCGAGCCGGAGAAGCCAGAGTAGAGGGCCCTTCCTATCCATCTTCAGAGTCCTGCGCTTCACCATTGAAGAAGCATCAGCACTCGAAGCCAGACCTGCGCCTCCGTGGGAATCAGGTGAGCGTTACACTCTTAGACTGTATCTTCTGCCGATTGTGTCGGAACCCAAAGTCTGTGGTAAGAGAAGAATCATGGGTGTTAAGTCACGAGTACAGACTGGTTATGCAATCTAATGTAGAGGTTATATTTTGTATTAATGCTTATACCGCACAACATGTTTTCTTAATAATTGCAAATAATAGTGCATATAAAGGAAACGCATTTTAAAACTGAATCAGTGGGGTTGCGTTTTCTGTGTTTAAGTGTATTCAATGACGAAGAGGGTGAAATTACAGGGAAGAGCCCAAGTGTGTCAAAAGAGGTAACACATTTTACCACAGGTGTTAAAACAGGAGGTAAAGTTTGGTGATCTTAGCAAGCAAGTTTAAAAACATATGATGCATGGGTGATTGGTGAATTCTTCACTATGGAAAATGTTTTATAATAAATCTGTCAAATACAATAGTCCAGCCTCATAGATAAGTGGGTGTGGTGACAGGTAACACTGTCAAAAAGAATTTCAATTGTGTTAGGCCCAGTGATCTGTGTTTAGAATTGACTCAAATAGAATACAGGTAATAGGGGGAAGTTTTGTCACATCATAGAGGGCGAATAACGCAATACCACTATACCATCACAAGAAAATATCACCAAAATAGGTACAGCCCTCTGACAAAATCCCTAACAGTATGCTCTATGGACTCTAGCTCACTTCCTGTGTTGGAACCCAGCTGACAATCGAGTTTGGGGGACCGCGCACGGTGTGCACCGCGGCGATCAGGTGGATGCCACTTTGGGTGAGTGGGTGGTGGCCTCTCCCTGTTAGGCGCTCAGCCTGCAAACTGCTGACCAGCCCATGCAATGGTCAAATGCAGCATTCCCTGTGTATTCAGGCCGACGATCATGCCATTAGTAGTGCGTGCCCGTCTCCTTCATAACCTTTTCATTTTAGCAATTCCAGACTGGCAGGACATTCTGGCGGCTTGTAACGTGGAGGCAACTTTCCTCCGCTAGTCTGCCGTAGACCCCGGCTCCATCCCGGCTGACGAATGTGGGAAGTTGGAGGGTGGCTTTTGGGTAAGCTTGCCCATCCACCCCGCCCTTTCATCCCGAGACTCTTATTACTGGCCTGAAGGGTAGTGCTCACAAATGTCTTCCTCCATCGTATCACCATTTTAGCCACAACGTCCTCTGCGCTTTGATGCATGTCTGCAACAGTCAGTTACCCTGTCATACATCCTTGGTCAGCAACTGTATTTTGGTCTAAGGTTGTTGCAGTACATTTATTTGCAGTTCCACTGGTTGGTGTTGCATAGGGTTAGGTAGTGCGGTGCTGGCAGTTTAGGACTCTCAGCTAATTGGAAATTGGTTTTCACTTTTGTTGTGTTTATTTGCACTTGGTAAGATTTGTATACTCGTGGTTCCGTCAGTTTAGTTTTTATGTTTATGCTTTTATCCACAGGGTCCACAATGGTCTATGAACCTGAGGAAGGCCGTCTTCATTTCCTCATACCGCCGAAACACCTCTATGATTTTCTTTTCTTGACGTTGACCCATGACATTTATGAACATAATTGTTGTTTCTTCATGTGTCATGTTATATTTGTACATGTGTATTCATGTTCAACAATTGAATCTGCATTTAATATGCACTTATCTTTAAGAATTGAATTTGCAGTTAATTTGCTTTTATTATGCCCTTATGTTAAAGTGATTAGTCTCGGATTTGGACCTCATTGCCCATCTTTTGGTTCGTTTTGGTCCATTATTAACTGTGCACAATAAATCATTTACACAAGTCTTTCTATATCGCCTTGCTGTGTATCACAATCATTTATTGTTATCACAGTTATTTGCTGTATTATGCCAAGTGCTGCAACAGTTAAATAACCAGATTTATTTCCACCTTGCATTTTAATATGCTAATTATTTTGACTCGCCTGTCATAACAATTCCTGATGGGAACAATTTCTCTGGGGTTTGCTTGTTTCTCCAGTTCCCATTAGAGTCGGAGCTCCCCCTCTAGTATTACATAAAGAAGTAGTGGTGGTTCATTCAGGTAGAAAGCGGAGGGAGTTTTCGGCATGAAGGAAAGGTTAGCGCGGAGCACCACCTTGGGCTGGTGTGAAGTCAGGTTACAGGTACAGTGGTTTCCAGGGGAGAGCTTGCACTTCTCCAGCATGCCTGGCAGATGTAATGTCTACCAGCAACACTGTCTTCCTTGATAGAAACTTCAACGGAGCCCAGTGAAGGGGTTCAAATGGTGGGCCCATTAACTTGGAGAGAACCACACTAAGCTCCCATGCTGGCGCTGGGGCCTTGGCAGGGGGAAAGGCCCACAACAGACCATTGAGGAACTCCAGTCTGTGGGACCACAGGGAAGGTTTGCCAGTAGCACAAGTGTAGCGAGAGATGGCTGCCAGATACACTTTAATGGATGCATGTGCTAGTCACCAACACCAGGAGATATGGCAAGATTTGCTCGCCCTTGATCTGAAGAGGATTGAGCCTTTGCGAATGACACCATACAGTAAAACATTTCCATTTCTGGTTGTAGCAGGAGAGGGTAGAGGGCGCTCTAGCCCATGCCAGAATCTTCCTGCATTATAAAGGTAATGTTAAGTGTCCAAAGTCTAGGGCTGCAGGAGCCAAGCTTTCAGCTTTAGGGATGCTGGGTCATGATGCAGCATTGAACCTCCTCCTCTGGAGAGCAGATCTGTTAGAGGAGGTTGTTTGACGCAAGGTGCCACCAACAGATGGGGGAGGTCAGAGTACCAAATTTGGCATGGCCATGCCCGAGCAATCAGGATTATCTTGCAGCGACTTTGTTTGAGTGTATTTAGCTCTCACAATATTAGGAGTGCAATCGGTGGTAACGATAGAGGAACAGGCCTTCCCAGGGAATCGAGAATGTGTTGTCTAGACTTCCCACTTGAGGGTATCGGCTGGCAAACATGGGGCACTTGGAGTTGGCCGCTGTGGCGAAGAAGTTGATTTCTGGGTGACCCCACCATGAGAAGAAGGAATTGGACCTGATGAAGCTCCCATTCGTGGCAGGGGCGTAGTTCCCTGCTGAGGGAATCTGCAATGGTATGGTGAATCCCTGGCAGATGAAACAGGAAGGAAAACATCTTTTGTTACATTGCCCAGTTACAGAGCACTTGTGCTTCCTTGGACAGTATGGGTTTGCAGGTCCCCCCCGCTTCCTGATATAGAACATGGTGGTCGTGTTGACGGTGAAGATGCAAACCACTTTGTTCGGGAGTTGTGGTTTGAAGGATTTCAGGGCCCAGAACACTGCTTGTAGCTTCAAGACATTAACGTGTAGGGCTTTTTCCTCCAGCTGCCACAGACCTCTGGCGTGGGATTGGCCCGTGTGGGGGTCCCCCATCCCTCTAGGAAGGCATCAGTGGAGACTGTGGCCTGGTGTGCCAAGAGGCAAAAGGGTTCGCCTTGCGTGAGGTGCTTGCGATGATTCCACCATTGGAGATATTGGCGGAATCATGGAATGAGGGTAATCTTGTTCCAAGAGTGCGACACTTGCTGTCATCTGGCATCTAAGAATGACTGGAGGTCTCTCATATGGTTTACGAACATGGGGTATTGTAGGATGCAAACGTTTAATATTGCCGTTATTCAGCTGCAAATCCTGAGCCAAGTCGCATTTAAAGTGTCAATGGAGTTTTCCCCATCCTCCATATTAAGGCATTAGACAAGAAGACACTCTTAATTAATGTGTCATGTGTTCATGTAATGTTTGTTTGTTTGTTTGTTTGTTTTATTATTTGTAATGTGCACCAGACCCAAGGTTGTTGTTCATGTCTATAGGTTAATACGTGTTTCGGCTTAGAAACCCTTTTTCAAAACCAGACATGTGCCATGTAGACGGATTGCGGCCGTGAGATGAGATCTTAACCCTAGGAAGCCAGGAATTGAGGGATTTCATCCCGGGATGAATGAGCATCAGAGAAGTAAAAGCTAATGCAAGGTCACTAACACGACACTCTGGCACATGTCTGGTTTTAAAAAAAGGTTTTCTAAGCAGAAACAAGTGCTAACCTATAGGCATGAACAACAACATTAAATGAACACATGGCACATTCATTAAGAGTGTCTTCTTGTCTAGTGTGCCATATGGAGCCTGCAGTGAGGAACCAAGAGGATGCAGGAGGATATCATCCCCAACAGAGATTTAATGGAGCAGACTGTCGTAACCTGCAAAGTGGACAGTTGTCGAATCTTGTGGAGTATGGCGTTGACCCTCTCCTCCGAGGGGGTAGCTAGACATTCAAGGGGGTTAAGCCACGATCCCAGAAACAAAGTGTTCTGAGAGGTTGATATGCATTACTTCAGAAAGTTGATGGAGAACCCCAGAGAAGTTAGGCACCAGAGGGTTTCCTCTGTGTCTTGTAAGGCTAGCATCCAGGAGGGGGTGCGTATGAGCCAGTCGTCCATGTAAGAGTAGACTAAATGCCTGCATGGCGGAGATGGGCTGCCACTGGAGAAAGGTCTTTTGTGAAGATGTTTGGAGCTGATTTTGGGCCAAAGTTATAGCCTTGAATTGAAAATGCTTGCCTTGTACTACGAATGGAAAGACTTGCCTGTGCTTGTGATATATGGGGATGTGGAAATAAGCATCCTCCAAGTCCACAGAGGAGAGGAAGTCTCTTTGCTCCAGCTGGTCGAGAACGTGTTGAAGCATGACCATGCAAAACCTCTCTGATTTTAGGAACATGTTGAGCTGCCTGAGGTCCAGGATGGGTCTCCACCCACAGGACTTTTTTGTCAACAGGAAGTATCAGGAGTGCACTCCAGAGCCCCAGAGGTGCGATGGCACACCTACTATAGCTCCCCGTTTTAGAAGGAACTGAACTTCCTGTAGCAGAAGGGGCAGATGTTCCTTTTTCTTTATGGAAGGAATGGAGGGGCTTTTGCCCAGAAACTTGAGGGTGTGACCTTGTCGAATGATGTTAAGCAGCCATTTGTCGGTGGAGATGGTTTCCCACTGATAGACAAAATGTGACAATTGGCCTCCCACTGGGGTGCTGAAGTGGGGGCACGGGTCACGGTGCTGGTCAGGCCTGCTTGGGGGTTTGTGTTCTGGAGGAAGACCTGTGTCTTTGCTGAGTACCCCTGGTCATCTGTGACCTCCCCCTGTATGCCTCTTGCTAGCCGGTGCAAGACTTCTGCTGGTGGTAGGAGGGCCTGTAGTCTCTGGAGGTCCTGGAGAACTCTCCTTTCCTGGAACAAAAGGACTGCTTCCGCTGTTGCAGAGTGGCTAGGGAGTGTGCGGTATTAATGTCAGCCTTGATGGCCTGTAGGGGTTCATCCACCTTCTTAGCAAAAAGATTAACTCCATCAAATGGCATATCCACAACCTTGGATTGCACTTGGATGAAAATAGGTTGCCTTCAACCATCTCTGGCATCTCAGTAACACTCCATTCCCCATTTGGTGAAAGTCAGTGTCTGCAATGTCCAATGCGACAGTAATGGTGTTGCACGAAGGGGAGGCTACTTCGGACAACAGTACCAGAGCTTCATCCCTTTTATCATCAGGCAGAAAATCCAAGCTGGGACCCTTCTTGTACCACAACTTGTGGTTGTACCGGGAGAGGATTGCCAATGAGTTTGCCTTCTTGATGGTCATAGCAGACATGGAAATCACCCTTTTTCTTAAGGCGTCTAGCTGCTTACCCTCTTTGTCTGGGAGTACCATGCATGTAGAAGGGTTAGCCAATCGCGTCAGGGCAGCTGCCGATACCACTGAGTCTGGGCATGGCTGGGTTCATAGGCACTTAGGGGTGTTCCTGGCACCTTATACTTCTTCTCCAGGAGATCCTTTTTTGGAGGAGCCGAGGAGTGATTTTTCATCACCAAAGGGCCTTCTTCCCAGATGTCATCCAGCATAGGGATAGCGACCACTGACTTCCTGGAGGCTTCAAAACATTGAAACAGGTAATCTTCTTTACTCTGCTCTTTGGGAACTAGATCGAATAGCTTGACTGCACATGTCAAGAGTACATGAAAAGAGCCTATCTTATCTGGTGGTGAGTCATGCGAAGGCAGGTCTGGAGTTTCCCCATCAACCGGACGAAGTTGTCATATTCATCCGTAGTATTAGTGTTCGGGGGCGTTCCAGTGTTGTCACAGTCAGTATCTGTGAGGGTAGAAACTGGTACAGAGAACTGAGAAACTGGTCGAGGTGGCAGGAGTGGAACTAACTCTTCTCTTGAAGGTAATGCCGGTGACCTCCTACTGGGGGCTCTTGAGGGGTCAGAGGAGGAAGATGGTGCTGTAGCTCTGTGACCAATATATGCAAGGTCGATAAAATATCAAGAGAAAGATCCCTGGGTGTAGATGGTGTGCCCAAGGAGACTGTATGTAATGCACTGGGCGGAACTGCAGAAATTGGGGGAGGTTGAACTGGCGGGTGAGGTATTGGTAGAATAGGTTGTTCACTGAGTTCCTCATAGTCAGAAAATAAACCCTCCAGAAGCTCTTCTTTTGAAACGTCACCTTCTTGAGGTATTTGGGCAGGTGGTGCCATAGCAGGGCACAGAAGGTACCAGGATGAAGAGTGGCTTGGCCTTTGTGGGCCGTGGCAAAAAAGGCAGTGCTTGAGGCATGTCCCTGTCCACACTAGCACCCCTGGGAAATGTGGCAATCACTGGCACCAGTGCTGAAGACAGTCTGGGCAGTAAGGCAACCCTTGCCAATTTGCTGGTAGAGATGGTAGTCGTAGGTGTTGACGTCGAAGCAATCATTGATGAGGCAACCTTGGATGAGAGGTTGGACGATTTTGCTGGCCTTTGGGCCACCGATAAGGCTCTTGAGGTTGACGACTACTTATGTCTGTGGCTCGTAAATGGAGTAGTTGCGGAACACATTGGACATCGCTTCTCCAAAGAGTGCATCAAAATTGGGAATTTTGCTATAACCGTGGACGTGGTAGTTGTCGTAGACTAAGCAGTCGTGGACGGGGCCGCTGATGAGCTGGACGGAGTGGGTGGGGCCCGAAACGTTGACTGAGCCGTCAACGAGGTAGTTGACGGGGGGACAGCCAAAGTGTGCAACTTGTATCCCTTTTCAAGTTACTTCCCCAGGGAAGGTCCTTCATGCGACCTCGACCTCTTAGAAGAGGGAGTATGTTCTTTAGGCCTGCAGATTCTGGTAGAGGCATGAATGTGGACCGAGGTCGAGTCAGACGCATGGATGCCTTCCTCCAGCCACATCATCAACAGTAGGGGTCCTTGCGTGTTTTTGATGAAAAGGACTGACAGATGGAATAGATGTCCATGTTGTGGTCTAGATGCAAACAGTATCAGCACCTCTTATGGTGGTCCTCCACGTACACGTTCTTGAGGCGAAATGTTTTACCACCCTTGAAAATTCTTTTCTTCTTCGCGTCCATCATCTCGGCGGGTGACGAAGGCCTCAAACTCTTGAGAAAGACTTCACACGGTCGACAAGATCTGTCGATGGTCGTGATCTTCGCTGATTGGTAAAGGGTCCCCATAGCCGTTAGTCACTGAAGTGACTGATCTTGAAGAAAATGATGGAAACACTTCTGAAAAATAGAACAAAAACCTTGAGATTTCAAGGAGTGAAATGATGAGGACTCCCAACACTTAAATGTGCAGCAAAAATCTGAAGATGGCCACCAGGGATGGAGCTAAAGAGGACTAATGTCATTGGCTGGGGCAATTATGACCTAAAGTGACAGCAATAGGCTATATAAGTAACAAGCAGTTTTAAGCTTTAAAGCAAAACTGCTTTAATATCACTGAGAATTCCCAGCCTGATGACAGGGAATATTCCATGAAAAATCCAATGCTGGAGAATATGGAGGCATCAATCTTTAGGATAAATGGCGATTTAAGTCTAGTGTGATCAGATTTGAAGGATGACATATTGTAACTTTGAGGACTTGAAAGGATTTGACCATCGACTCATTTCACTTGAAAGAATTGTACCTGTTTAAGAGCATTCCAGTATGTAGATAGGTCCAGTAGGAGAACTTGGTTTAAAGCTTGTTATAACGTATGAACTCTATAAACAACTGCAGATCTTTCTGTATTTTGGGAGGGCCACAGTGTTAACTGTATATACTTTGTTGACTTGTATTTGTATTTGTATTTATTGAATTTATAGAGCGCTTTACTCCAAAGCGCTTTACATTACACCAACTGAATACATTGAATAAATGGATATATAAATGCAAAACATGAGACAAACCATCAAAACAATATAATGAACAATTTACTTAAGGCAGTGAATGAAAAAATGAGATAGGGGGAGAATGAGAGAAAAGTGAGGCGGTTAACAGGACAGGGAATGAAGGAAATAGGATTTCAAGGAGAAACAAAAGGAGGGTAGGAGAAAATGGAGCGGATAGCGAGAGGTAGAGAGTTCCAGTGTAGGGGGGCAAGGAGCTAAAAGGAACGGAAATGGAAGGGGCACCAAGAGGCGGGGGAACAGTGAGTAGGAAGAGATCAGCAGATTGGAGGGGGCGAGAAGCGGAGTAGAATGAGAGAAGAGAGGAATGGTAGGGAGGAGCGAGATCATGAAGAGATTTTAAGACTTCATCACTCCATTTGTCACTTAACAGGTGGCAGAGGTTCCCTTCTCTTGGGTTAGCAATTACTCCAGCTTGTTGGAGGGTAAAACAGACCGACTAAAGGTTATTCAAATGCTCCTCCCATGTCATACAGGAAAATGTTACATTATCCATTGACATGCCTATGTATTCTTGGTGTGACTAATAGATGCTCAATTAAACACTGTAAGGTGGGAGGCACCCCATGTAAATACAAGGGTGAAACGAATATTGGAATAATCCTTGGCCAGAAAATGCTACCTTCTCTTTGTCAGGAAGCTTAAGAGGAACCTGCCCAATACATCCTCATTAAATCCATGGTGGTAATAAACCAAAACCGGCTTAGTTGTTCAATTAATTTGTGCATCTTTGGCATTAGGTTTGCTTAAAATTCTGAGATTGAATTTCATTTCTGTAAATCAGTACAAAGCTGCTATTCCCAGTGCAATTTAAAACCAGCACAATGGGACAGGCCCCAAACCCTGAAAGATTTTTCTAGAAGTCACGTTTGTAATATTGTGTAAACCACTTCTCAGATGACTTCACACCGTGCATTTTAGTAAGTTAGTAGGAAACTATCCTTCCTGGAGGAGTTCAGATCTCATGGTGAATTATGTTTTATTCTCCCAGGTTGGTGAGAGAACAACCTCTGAAAGTCTAAAAGCTTCTGTAGCTCAGGGTGCTACAAAGCCAGCCAAGAGCACAGCCCTGATCTCGACCTCTCTTCAGCCTTTGACCTAGTCAACCACAATATACTATGCCAACACCTTGCCCTAGCTGCCCACTTCTCAACTGACGCCATAAAACAGATAGAATCCTTCCTATCTAATCGCACCATGATGGCTTTCTCCACCTCTGCAGCAGCCATACCTGCCCCAGTTACCTGCGGAGTCCCCCAAGGTTCATGCATCTCTCCAACAATATACAATGTGTTCACAAAGCCGCTATTCAACATTCTGAACAAATTGGGAGTCACGTATACGAATTACGCAGACGACACACAGATACTCCTACCAATTTCAGGAAACCACGACATGGACACTAAATCACTGAACAAAATGTACCTAACATCCAAGTATGCATAGCTTCAAAATGAGCTTTTTCTCAATGATGAAAAACCGAACTACTCATCATTGGAAATCACTCTAGTCTAAACAAACTACCTCAGTCTTACAAATCCGTCAATACTACAACGGCAACATCATCACGGTTGCAAATGAGGTAAACACTCTAGGAGTTCACCTGGGCTGAACCCTCTCCCTCACAAGGCAAGTCAACTCCATTGCCTCAGCAGCAGCCTACACCTACAAGCTGATTACTGCCAGCAGACCCTTCCTTACCATGGACAACTGTATGACCCTGGCCAGAGCACTCATCTTATCAAGAATCTACTACTGTAACTCCCTATATTCAGGGTTCAATGCCTGAAACATCAACAAGCTACAAATAATTAAAAACAATGCAATCAGAGCCACCCTCAACATCCCCAAAAAAGAACATATTTCCTTAGCCAGACCTAATATCCATTGGTTGCCAGTTCGGGACCGCATCAAATTCAAAACCCATTAATAAACGAATAAATGCTTCTCAAACTGTTCCCCGATCTACATCACCAGACAAATAGCCAAAGCCCAGCCCAGCAGACCCACCCGCTCAGCTTACTCTCACCTGCTTACCATCCCGAGATTCAGACGACAAAAAGCTGGAGGCTGCAGCTTCTGGTAATTGTTGCTAAACAATGGAACTCCATGTCTTTGGCACCAAGATCCGACCCCTCTCTCTGGTCCTTCCGCAAAGGCCTCAAAACCTGGCTCCTTGCCCAAGATTAATAGAAGATCCATCTACCTGCAAACCCCACCTCCCCCTGCCCCCTCCCAGGCCCCGTTCCCTGGAGCCTTTGGAGGGGATGAAATTCCCCAGTTTGTGGGGCGGTGATTTGCTGTGGTGAAAGTTCTGCGGGTCAGGTGCTGCCCCTTCCGACTGTAATTGTCACGTAGTACCCAAGTACTACGTGACATAACAGAAGTCAGAGGCTCCCTCTGACCACTTTTGCCCTACTTGGGGTGGGGGGCATGAGCACAACAATGAAAACACTTGAGGTCCCCCTGCAGCTAGGACCAGCCCCTCTCATCACAATGCTGGCAGGAAGCTGCTAATGGTGGGCCATTAGTCACTGAATGGTTTCGTGCTGGTATTGTGATGGGAGGGGAGCTGCAGTGGGCTGTGGGGAGGGGGCATGCCTTGCAGGGACGCACCGTGGGCGCGACACAGTAAAAACGGAGACCCGTTTAGGCCCATGGTGCGTCCCTGCAAGCCCAGAAAATTGCCAAAATAATAGTTTAAAGCGGCGCTATTTCTTTCATGCTGCTTCTTTTCCAAACTATATATCAATTACACTTTAAACCACTTCCATGGCACTGGTGATGATTTACTTCATTATGCTGATAATAGTTTTGACCAGTGTTGCTGAGTAAATATTCTGTAAGCCACGACCCATGTTTGACGGGTACATGCACACGGATAATGGGCCTCATTACGAGTCCGGCGTTAACCGAGGCGGTAAAACCGCCTGGTTAACGCCGGACTCGTATTACCATTCCGCCTCCGTGATTCCCGGAATTACCGGGGCATTACAACCCCGGTTTTCCAGGAATCACGGAGGTGGAATGGTGTAAATCCCCATTCCCATTGAGTCCTATGGGACTCGATGGAAATGGGGATCATGGAAACACCGGCAGCATCTCGTAATGCTGCCGGTGTTTCCTCATCCGCCTGCATGCGGGAGGTGTTAAACCCGCCAGGTCAGACCTGGCGGGAACATCACCTCCCGCCTGCAGGGGTCAGACTCAGGCGGTCCGGAAACAACGGTGGCGGCGGGTTTACCGCCACCGTTATTTCCGGACCGCCTGGGTCGTAATGAGGCCCAATGTATTTATTTATGCAAAGTTTGTCGGATACCTGTACCGACAAACATTGCATATAAAAATAAGGTTCCATGTGTTAATATCCCCGCAAAAATATCGCGATACAAAAATATCGCCATATTTTTGCGGCGATATTGACCCATAGACCCTGCGGGGGACACCCCTGCAACATTTTAAAATGTGCGGGGGACACACCTGCAACCCCCTCTCCCACAAATTATCTCCCCAAAAACATCGCCTATGGTGAGACAAACGACCATATGTACGGCGATATTTTTGGTGGGAATATTTTGTAGGGATACCATAAATAAATATACAGGTACCCGACAAACATTGCATGAATAAATAATCCGGATCCATGTATCCTTATAACAAGTCAACAGTCCGACTTTACTGTATCAAAGCATACACTTGATTCCCATTCAAAGAATTTTAAAGTGATTGTTTACTGGGTTCAGGTGTCTCCTTCTCATTGCCCTTTTGGCACAAGGGGTGCGGTGGGAGTGCCGTGCAGTGGGAGTGGCGCGCGGGATGGGGTGTGGGGGGACGCATTCCTAGTGTTTCGCCCTGGGCACCAAATGGACTAGAAACTGCCCTGCCCCCCGTACTACCTCTTCAATCTTCAAATAACCTCCCCCAACCAACCTACGCTGTATTACCAGTAAATGTAGCAAATGTAATGTAACAGAATTCAGCATTTATGATAAACATAAAAACAATGTACGATGTGCTCAATACAACTACAATCTGTAATCTATGCATGTATTGTCTGCAATCAATGTAAGCAATGTCCGTAACTGAATACCGATGCAAGCCAACAATGAAGCCATGTCCGTAACGGAACACCTATGCAAGCCAACAATGTAACGTTTGTAACCTTTCTCCATTGCAAAGATAAGCGCCTAGATGCCTCTGGGGTTTGTGCGCTATACAAATGAAGAAAGAAAGAAAGAAAGAAAGAAAGAAAGAAAGAAAGAAAGAAAGAAAGAAAGAAAGAAAGAAAGAAAAAGGTGTGAATGAACCCAACAGCTGACACCGCCCTCTGAGGTGGTTTGCCACACATTTTGAAAAGGATGCAGGTTTGCAGGAGTTTGGAAGTGAGACGTGCTGCCCATGAGCATTGGCAGGTACTGCAGAAGGGGTAAGGGGCCGCTCGGACATTCGGCTGCCCCCATAGGCCCAA
The DNA here is from genome assembly GCF_040938575.1 of Ambystoma mexicanum. Classification (NCBI taxonomy): domain Eukaryota; kingdom Metazoa; phylum Chordata; class Amphibia; order Caudata; family Ambystomatidae; genus Ambystoma; species Ambystoma mexicanum. The sequence continues at coordinate 19,028,681 of NC_090922.1, read as the reverse complement.
CCACCATTTGGAGCACCATGGAGCTTGTGTGTGTTGCTCAGGCCATCCAGTGCAGAGACTGGAGAGGTGCAGGAGGGCCCACGACATTCTGCATTTCAGTGTTCATTGGTGAACCGGTCCTCAGGACTCTGGAGTATACAGGTTGGGATGTGGTCCAGGGGTTATGGGGCACTGTGAAGACACAACAATCCTGGAACAGACATGGCCAACCATATGATGCTTACCCAATAAGAGAAGAGAAATGGAGCATTCTGTACAATAAATGTTGAGTGAGTTTCATAATAATGCCCTGGATCCAGGCATTGGGCCCAGACTAAGGTTTTGTAGCATAGCTAATGATAAGCCTTAGAATGTGCTGCAATATTTGTGCTGGTGATCTATCTCCCTTTGCTCTACCACTGCTGAAAGACAATGTATATGCGAACATACTTGGGACAAAAACATTCATTTAAATCATGCAATAAACTTCAGACATCTATGCTGGCTATAGTAGCCGGAAGTGAGCTGGTGTTTATTCCCCATCTATTATATCCCTTTCAGTATTAAAATCATTACGTCACCTTGAAGATATGGATATGATACTTTTCAAGCTGTAATGGAACGGGAACCTCTCCAGGGTAAGCCTAGTCACCATGAAACAACCCTATGAGAGGTGGGGGATTGGGAGTCCGGGTCTTTAAACACTACTATACAGTGGCACAACTACAACGCGCAGTTGAGTGGGTATATGGGAGTGTGATATGGGGAGGGGGGTGGGGGGGCGCAAAGAGGATGCACAGAATCGGCAGGGCCACTCTAGCTCGAACGCTTCGTGGATGGACCATGAAAGAAAAAAATGCTTAACTTGCTTGGGACTATATGTCAGTGACATGCACACGAACACACAGACGTATGCATCTGGAATCTATATCACACTGAATGGCCCATGAATGTTAATCTAGAAATCTTTAAACATGTAGGCACACTTGAAATCCGACTATGTGAATAAAATGACTCTAATAAGTGTGGACAATTATACGGAAATGAAAAATGTAGGAGATGTGCGGACATTAGGCAGGAACCTGGCATACCGAATAGGCATTTGCCAACATATTTTAAACTGAAGACCATGGCCAAGAAATGATGCCCAGAAAGGTTATGGCAACACTTGTAGGATGTAAGAAGGTGGCAATATTAAGACAAAAAAGAAAATAAATGGGAGGTTAATTTCCACTAGATCCTTCAGTATAGACGCCTAATAGGGGGCCAACAAGACAAACATTTCTAGGGTTGCTTGTGCTGGGGTGGAGGGTGTACGTGTAAGGGCAGCAGCCTGAGTGGCCAACATTCATTTTAAAACATTTTAATCATCACAGTTTTGGGGTATAAATGCCTAATAGTAAAGCACTGGATCAGTCCCTCCTACCCTTGATTACAAGGTAATGATTACGGGATATGATCAAACATCTGGCCCGAATTCTTTACTCCACCTCATTAAAACACACCCTAATATGACCACAAGGGCTAAATATAGTATGAAGAAAAGTGAATCGGCCCGATTACACAGGGCTGAGATGGAGAGGATGGCGGTAAAGAGAGAGAGAGAGTATTTGGTACCCTCAAGTGGCAAATAATCGCTCCAGTTTAGCCCGGGTAATAAAGATGATTGTATCCCGACGTACACACGAAATTAAAGAGAAATGAATTGATGTACTCAATTGATAGCGCTACTATGTACACACTCTGAAAAATGCTGAATGAGAGGCCCACGAGAAAAGAGATGGATGTCATGGGTTCATTGTCAATGTGTGCATATGGCCTGTCATAGTCACCTACTGCATCACTGTAGTGCTAAATAAAAATCGATCCATCAAAAGGAAGGCAATAAGAAGAAAAATACATTGAGCACATACAGTGGTTTTGTGGGATACATGTCTTAGAATACTTGTCTGGAAACAGATCTCAGAGGGGATAACTTATCGGGTCCTATGCTGTCCCACACGCACTAACGCCTAATACACAGTTTGTAACTGGTTCATCGTTTATGAAATTCGGTCATTTTATTACACTAAGTATAGGTGCCACATTTAGAAGCCGGATATTCCGCGGCAGCCAATTTGGCGCCAGCCGTTTTGGCGCAGCGCTTTCGGCTCAGCTCCCCTGGGCCGCAAACAGGGGGCACGGTGCAGGAGATGTGTCCACACAGGGATGACACAGCTTGCTGTAATAACCAGCCCCAGAGAGCTATCCTCGCCAGGATATTACTGCTTGCTTAACTATATTGTGACCCGAAGCGTTCAGTCTCTGCACCGTGATATTACTATTAGCACTGCCATACCACTGGGGACAGCTCCATGCGCCCTGTTGGCCGTGCAAAATCGGCTGCGCCTAAACAAGGCGTACCGGTCCCATTACCCAAAAGACATGGCTAGGTAACACAACTAAAAATGTTGGTAGAAGCAGACCGCTGTTCCCTGCTGTTGCCTGTGACGTCTGGTACTGAGGAATCAATACATTTTGATTCAAATTCCCTTTTCTTCCCTTATGGTATCATCAGCCAAGTAGTTCTGGGACGCTCTTTTCTTGGCCTGTTGTGCCAACCTATTATAAACATGCAAGAATACAAAACCATCATCTTAAAAAAAAATGTAACATAACTTGTGACCTTGCGCAGTCATACGCACCACCAAGTCAAATCTTCTGGCTGAACGGGGGGCACAAAGGCAAACCCAAAATTACTCCCTCGAGCAAAAAATGAAAAACAGGTGTGGGTTCGCTTGACAAGTGAAGCACACTCTAAAATTGACCCGTACTTTGGAAACAGTCTGCAGACAAACGCCATACAGCAGAGCGTGGGCCAAGCGGCAAACACTGAATTGCAAAGACTAGCACAAGAGGTACAAAGTGACTTTGAGGAGGAAGTCTCAGTAGAAGTAAACATCTCACTGGATAACAATGGCTCCCTCCTAAAGTTATGCAAAAACGATTCAAAGAAACTCCATGGGCCCGGCTGATTTTGCTAAAGTGAACACACAAACATCCAGTCTGTCGCAGTCACCTGATTTAGAAAAACTATTGACAACTCACGAATCAACATCAAGCGACAGTGACTCCAACGAAGAAACCCCCAATGACTCTTCTATTGAGAACTAAATACTAACGCAAATATCGAGCAAGGAGTCTGCAGGTCCCATGGAAGCAAAAATTGAAGCCCTCTTGCAGTTGTGTTCTAAGATGACAGAGGAACAACGGGGGCTTAAGGACATTGTAGCAAGGCGGCTGGAATTGTCACTCCATAACAGTGGAGCAACCTAATTTGATTGTGCAGGAAAAAGAACAGCCGGAAAAAGAGCAGCTAGACATAGCAAAGCCTTTTTCTAGTAATAAAAGGAATACTACTAGAAACATGGGAGGGCCAAATGAAAAGGGGGTCTCAAACGGGGGCAGGAACAAGCATTATCCCCCTTCCGAATGGATCAACCATCTCAGTCATGCTACGTGGGGGCGGAGTCAGAGAGCTGAGCACTAGAGGCTCTTCTGGTAGAAAACTTGCTCATAAACCCTCCACCATCCCTCCCAGGAACACGCAGCATAAAGGTTCCCCTCCTCTCTGCCAAAACTGCCTGCATAATCCCATGCACGAGAAGGCATTGATAAATCCTCGGATTCAAAGAAGTGACCGAGGTGAGAGAAAGTTAACAGGAAAAAGAAAGATTACCAAGGCCATGGGTGATGGTACGGCCAGAAGGGCCCAGTTGCAAGGCCCAATGGACAAGTGGATCGCACCCGATGTCAACGGAAGAAAGACCTCCAGAAGTATACAACAACTGCAAGTGGCAGAGCTATGCACCTACAAATCAAGAAGTGTCTATTAAGGAACATCAACTATGGTGGTGCCACAAAACCTCAAGGAGCAGAGGGGAAAGGCTCTGTGAACACAGAGGATGCCCTATAAATTGGGCCCAAAGATCTCGGAGGCCGGCCCCACCCCCTAAAGAGAGGAGCGAGAGGGGGAGAAAAACTTGCCCCGCAAGTGGACTGGAAAAACCCGCTCGCTCTACCTGTGGAACGTGGCTGACTCGTGTGGAAGAACTATGCCCAATAAAGCAGGTGCCCAGGTTGGCCCCTGGATCAAGGGTTTCCTATTCTGGCATGCACTACATTAAACTGATTAAGTTAAATCCTGCAGGAACTAGTCCTTTTCTAAATCGCTCTTGGTTACTGGAATTGTTGCACCTTGTACTCACCTTAAAGCTATAACCAGGAAGGACTTCAGCAGACTTGAACTACCAGCTTGCAATAGCGTATCTAATTGGGTAGTGGTTAATTTCGAATCATCCTTTGTCCTGGAAAGTGTCTGTAAAAATGCAACCGCTTTGATGAAAGTAGGTTTTGAAATAATGGTTTTTAGCTCGCAGCTGATGCACTCCCATGAAGTAGCAACCTCTACCAACATATATGACCAACATAAGCTACATGGCAAGGCGGGAGGATCGAATAAGGGCTGCCACGCGGGGCTTTGGTCTCCGGTCAGACAGGTAGATCAGTGACCAACAGTTGGGGAGGAAAGGATCTGTTTGCAGGTGCACTCGTGGAACTCGAGGGGCCATGGCTCCTTCATGAAACACCAATATGTACTGGATATCATTAGGAAGGCCCAAATCCATTGTCTACAAGAAACGTGGCTTACTTCAGAGTTTGAGCTGGATAGTTTTACCACCCTGCTCAGATCCTCCCTAGATCCAGAAAGGGGGCATCCAAAGGAAGGTCTTTGTATAGGCGTAAGAACATGCATAAGTCTCACTGAATATCCACTCTCCAAGGCACATCAGAATATACTTTGTGACCAGATTCTGAATCTAAACACTGGAACCACTCTGGTAGTAACTCGTTATGATCCCCCGGGTGGGGAACAAACAGCAGGACTAAGAGAAGTGTTGATAGACACCCTCCGGAACTGGTCCAATACATTTCCAAAGGGTGGCATTATTCTGGTTGGGGACTTTAACGTAGACTGTGTTTATCCCAGATGAGGTATCAAACTAACAGGGAGGAAGGGACTAAATCCAGGGCAAGGGGATGGCGTGAGGCCTTGGATGAATTTGATCTCTTCCCTCTGAATGTTAAACAGGAAGAGAGCCAAAACACATGGTCCAATGGCACCTACAATAGTGGCATTGATTTCATGTTCGTTAATGCAATAATCTGGAAATACCAGCCAAAAATGTCAACTATTTCGATAAATACTAGTGACCACGTTATGCTTAGTTTGAATTGTGACCTGCACACAAAGGAGCCTGCTACCTTGGGCAGTACAAACCCGAAGTTGAATCACCAAGGTAGTAGGCTGCGGTGGACAATTACCAAGATCAATCGTTTTGACCTGACCTTAAAAGAGCTGGGTTGGGACGAGGATAAATCACTATCGCATTGTGGTTGGGAATTAGGTAGGATGGTCTCTTTGTTTTCTCCCACCAGAAGACAGGGCATCATGGTACATTGCAAGCTCAATGGTGGCAGAAGGTTTGACTTTGCCATAGCAAAGAAAAGGAAAGAGCTAAATGCCCTGACTCGTAAGACCAAATGTAGTAACACCATATCAGAGGAGGCTAAGAAAAAGGTCCTCACAAGAGCTAGGTTGAAATTTAAGTCTTGGCTCAGGGGCCACAGACAGGGAATAAACTCTGCTGCTTGGAAGTATGTTAATTATCTCATACGCACAAACAATTCCAAGAAGGTTTGGCACCTGATTCACACCAATGAGGCAGGATAGGGCAACCATAGAAGTAAACAGTTTAACAGAGGAACAATGGGGCTCATATATCCACAAGGATTTTTGGCTAAACACAGAAGAAAAAAAAGAAGAGGGCGGGGGGCTTGCTCCATGCAGTAGTCACTGGTTGCGGATTTCATTAAAAATGCCGACATGGAGGCTATGATAGCCAGAATGAAATCCTTGGGGGAAACGGTCCAGTTGTCTGTCCAACATGGTAATAAAATGTGACCCAATCTTCTTGGGGGCATTATTGCGGCATTTGTTCCTGAATATATGCAAGGAGGGGAGAATACCGCGCACTTGGAGGAGTTCTATACATCCCCATACATAAGAAAGGCCCCCATAACATGCTGGCCAATTTTAGACTCCTGGCTATGCTAGACAGTAGTGCAAAGTTTTGTGCTACTATTCTCCTATCACTTTTGTCCAACTGTGTGTAGAGGGAGGGACTCCTGCCCTACCATGAGACAGGCTTTAGGAAGGGGACGGGAACAACTGACCCGGTGTGGACACTTATGGTATTAATGACATACACGTATTCATAGACGGGAACTGTTCTTTACCTCGCCTTCATAGACTACTCTGCAGCCTTTAACAGCGTTATAAGGTCAAAGCTGTAGGAGAAGTTGGAAGAGTGGGGTATAGACCCCTCACAGTTATATTTTATTAAAGCACTCTACACAGACACAGAAGTTAGGGTAAGAATATCTCAGGATGGTTCCCTTTCTGCGCCCTTTTGATACTAATAGAGGCCTTAACCAGGGATGCCCATTGGCACCCCTACTGTACAATTTATATGCATCCGAGTTAGTGGTTGCCCTTAGAGGCGTACGTAATTTTCCACCTCTTTAGGCCAATGATGTACTTCATTGCAGTACATATGCAGATGATACATTCACTCTTGACCGAACGCCTATAGGGTTGCAACGCTCTTTAGGGGCCCCCAACATTTATGCAAAAGAGCTGGGATTGAGCCCCAATCTGACAAAAACAAAAATAATATTGGTGGGCAAAAGGGAAAATCGTGTCCCACCCTTTTACTGAAAGCTAGATGGGGTACACAAGTAGAAGAATACAAATATATGGCAGTGAGTATTACACCTAGAGTGACCTCTGCACACATATACCAATCTATTGGTAACAAAGCATGGAAGAAATGGCTGGTTTTAAAGCAAACCATAGACCTCCATGCAGGGCGCTCTATGGAGGCGAAGATCAGTGCATAAAGGTATTCCATCGTCCCTAGTGCTTTGTATGTGCTTGAAGTTTTTCCCATGAGATTAGTGAACTGGCTTCCGAAGTTGGAGGCAAAGATATTGCGATCTTTAGTGGGCTTAACATCAATGGTACCAGTAGAAGCCATATGGCTGGAGCGGGGGATCCCATATCTGATGTCAATTTGGAGATTAGCGGCTTGGAGGCTGTGGGCAAAAATCCAGTTTAATGTGCCACAGGAGGTGACCCTATTGAATCTCTCAGACTTGCATGCAGGACGATTTTCCAAAAGTAGATGGTACACAGTATTGGCGCTGCAGGGTGCGTCCCATTTCAGTGATCTTAGTATGTACGCCCCTCCTCTCTCCTGGCAGGAGTTCTACCATCTCATGTTGGAGCGGAAAACTAGACAATTGGATATGTCACATGCTGTTAACCATTTAGCCAAACTACGTCGCTATGCAGAATATTCCCAACAGGGGTTCATGGTCGACTGCCCGAGGAGCTCCGTAATTAAATTAAGCTCCCCAGCATTGACCAGATTTATAACTGCTATGCAACAACATTTTCTCTCAGTATTCCAAAACATGGGATCATGGCTGGGAATACCAAAGGAATCCCGGCTGTGCAGACTGTGGGAATTAAGTTGAAACCCAAAGGCATATTCTTAGTAAGTTTGCAGCATTAGCAGAGGAATACAAAAAAGGTTATATGAAGTTTAGGCTTGTGGCATCAGATCGATTTTGAGCCATGATTTTGGCAGCTGAATCCCTGGTGACAGCCTCGGCTGCTTTCCACATTAGGCACTGATAAAGTTGAACAATTTTAACTGAATGATTTAACTAAATGAAATGGAATGAATCATATTTTAGATTTTAAGTCAATGATTTTAAGCTAACGTCATGTAATGAAGTGAACATATTGAATGCTTAATTTCTTAACAGGGAACGGGGCCAGAGAAAATAATTAATGAGTGCATAATTGTAAGTGTACTGGGAAAAGTGTATAATTGTTTTCTAATGTTTTACTGTATTATGTTGTTAATGCCTTACTGTATTATGAAGTGTGTGTACCCCGGGACCTGGGGCCCTTTAAGATGAGGTAGCAATACTTCGAGATGGATGCGGATGCAGAATGCACTCATACATCAATAATCAAACCGACTCAGGAAGTTGGCAAAACTCGGTACTGTTTTATTAACAATTATCATAAACAGGGAGTACAACGGACATCATCCGACGTCGTAAAAGCAATCTCAAACATAATATGAAAAAACAGTATACTTATATTAAAATTTCGTCACTACTGACGTCATCCTACGTAGCAAACTAAGAAAACATACTAAGGAAAGTGATAGTGTTACAGGGAATGTCTAGGTATACGTTCCATACTGATGGGGGCTGTGATTGGGTCTCCAAGATCAGGTGGACAACTAAGCCCATCCCAAGTGCAAGTCATCTTCTGTATCATACCAATGCTCGACACTATTGGTTACACATACTATAAGTCTCCTTAATATGTGGGCCTCTATAATTGGTTGGCACACTTGTACCCTTCTGGAATATTTCACTTGCTAGCTGCATGCAAACTGGTTATCCCAGGTGCTAGGACTGGTCATGCCTCCCCACTCAATTAGCACAACATCTATCATCACTCCTGTGGTCTGTCATTCAATTAGGCTTTGAACTTGTTTCACTGTGCCTGAGAATAAAGACATGTTCTTATCTTCTGGTTTTGGTATAGCTCGACCCAAAGTCTATTTCCATCTGACCATGTTACTGTAGACCATGCTTTTTGTTGCATTAAATACTATTAAATCATGAACTCTTGGCACCTACAGTGTTTTTCCATTTCACCTCAAACAGAAGTTTCTTTCTCATGTTCATGCTTCTTGACGGACTACCAGGCTGACGGTGGCCCCGACTTGTGGTGCTGGGCCAGCCAGCCTTTCTTGAATTCTCCTTTGCCATCAGCTTTTATTCAACTGTGCCACACACAAGCCCTTTCCCCATTCACAGGGTTCAAGTTTGCTAAAGTGCATTGTGGAACATCCAGATTCTATACATTCCTATGAATATACATTGGCGCATCGCTGCAATCTATTTACTACGTAGCCAGCCTTAGGATTACTTTGTCTACTTGGGTTACAGCATCTGTACAATTGTAAAATGACTTTGCATTTTCTTCAGTCTTTCTTCGCACAAGCATCTTTATTTCAATCCCGAAATGTTGCTCAACTTTGATAGCTCATTTCCAGATCATATAGAATGTCTATATTCTTTCGTCTTTTACGTCTTTCCTGAGTGCATCATTTCTCCTTCTATTGATGTCACCAGTCTTCTTTCCCATTCATTTTCATACTTCTTCTGAGACTTTTTCCAGAAGACCGTTATTTCTTCGTGAATGCATATAGGGTTTTCTCAATGGATACCTTGTTTTGATGATTCTTTGCGGTATATGCATCCTCACTGGTACGGCACATGTCGCAATCTCCGGTTCCCAACATATAGGCAACATCGGGCAGAGCTTCTGGTAGGGGTATTTGGCTCCTCCTCTACACTCACCCCTCGGGGCAGTTCATCGACCACTCTCTCATCAATCCTCACATCAGACATCCTTGTCTGAAGAAATGCTTCTTTGGATACCATATCTTTATGACTCCTTTCAGGCATCCTGCCAATTTCACATGTTCATCAATACTTCAGGTCATAAGACTACATTGTCCATTTGGGCTGCAATAGATCCATCTTCCCACATAATTCTTTTGATTCTTCGGATACAGGAACTTCGTTCCTTCAGGTGCAGGAATGCTGGCCTTTACATAGTCTCTGATTTCTTCGTCTGTCAGCGCTTTAGGTTCGAATCATGATTCGACATCAATCATGATCTTCATTCCTATTGCTTTCTTTGCAGTCTTCTTGCAGTGCGTGATTATTATCCTGATCACACATAATCCAAACATGATCATCACTAACAGGGCCCCAAGGAACTTGAAAATGTTTGCCATCCATTGTGGAATCTGTGAGAAGATCGATGTAAACCAGCTGTCATCTGCTATATCTTCCACTTCATCTTCCATCTTGACATGCAAGTTTGTCAGAATCGTTATGGCCTCTGTCAAGGTGCCATTTTCGTCGTCATGAGAAGATATAAATGTGCAACATGATTCTCCGATTTTGGCACAAACACCTCCATCCATAGCTGTAATCATATCCAAGACATATCTGTTCTGGCGAGTCATCAGTCGTATGGCTCGCAGCTCCTCCTTTATAGCATTGAATCCCTTTATAGTGGTGTTGATCATCTGCAAAAGTTCCCATCTGGTGATCTGCAACCATGTGAAATTTGCCATTGACTGGATCCCAGGCATAAAGATTGTGAAAACACTGCTGAAGTCTGACTGAACAACCTGTGCTCATATGGAATAGCATCAAAATCTTCTATTGATTTGGCTGAGAAATAGTTCTCCCTCTTCATTCGATTAAGGAGTTCAACAGATCGCTTCTTCCTCAGGTGAGCATCTGCTTTTGGAAACCAATGTTCTGGTCACTCCTTGGAATCACCAACGCTGGAACATGAACAATCACTATAGAACATAGTCCTCCCCAATGTCTGGGCAGCTTCATGTAACCTCTGGACCCACAGGCCCAGTAGTGATCCATTATCACTACTGTCCCATCCTTCATTCCTGGCACATCGAAGATTCAACCACATTGCTGATTCTCTCCAACTTTTCATGTGCCATTATTTGAAGCACAGTTCTGCACTTGCTAGAGGCACTATCTGCAACAGGCCTCCTTTATCTTAGACCCATGTCAACAACTTTGCAAGCTTCAGCCAGAGAGGTTTGCATCTTTTCTCCACTCGGCCGATAACTGGCTTGTGATGACCAGTTACTGACACAGCTCTGAACATGACTACGCCTTCTTCCCAGCCATATGGAGAAAGTACTGTTCGGCCCTTTTCCTTACAGCTTCGTATTTCTTCATCAGTTTTTCCTTGACAATTGCGTCTTCTGTTTACTTCCCATTTGATTCCTGCTCCTTTTATTCCAGGCTGTTTGTATCTTATCACATGATTCCTGGTAAACATCCTTGCTCTTGTCTTCAAATCTTGGACATGATCATCTTCATCTGGTGCTGACCATTAGGTCACCCATATCAAAGATGCTGTTCGACCCTGGAATTGACCTCTTGTATGAAAGAGTACAAGATGAGTCAGGCAATGAGCTGTTTGGACATATATCTCAATAGCTATAAGCATCTTGGAATTTCCCATAGCATAAGGCAGGAGAGCACATGCATAGCAATCCTTCTCAGAAGTCCTCTTTCCCACTTCTTTTATGTGCTGATACCGCATGTTATTTCCCAAATGTGCTCTACTGTCTAAATAATCATTTAATTCGTAATCATCCTCCCTTGTACTTTCTTGGGCCTTGTTCTTGGTAAATGAGCTTGTACAAGCAACTCATGAAATATATCAGAATACATTCTTCTTACAAGAGGAATCATAGGACACTTGTCAGAGAAATTGGTGCCTTCTCATGCACCACTGGTGTAGGAACTATCACATATGGCCTAGGCTTTTTTTGTCAAGACCCAAACAAAAGGGTGAGGGTACGACACCCTCCCCCGAACCACAGAAGCCAAATAGATCGACCCCTCCCACCGTGGTTGGCATGGGCTCCTGAATGTTAAAGTAACAGGTAACCACGTGGAAGCCAATGGGGGGGAAGAGGGATTAGGGAGAGGTTGTGGATAGGTAGGGGGTAGTAGGAACACCAGAAAGAGGGTAAGGAAAACGTAGATTGGATGGGTATGGGGGGAGTTTAGGGAAAAGAAACACATAGCATTTGCTAACACCCCAACTCAATCCTACCAAAAACTCTGCATGTCATAAGTACCAAACCTGTCAGTTGCATTCTACATGAACCGTTTCTTTACCTAATGCAGTGTGGAGTTTCCACCATGTAATCTGCGACATAAACGTATTTCACCTGAATGATATGGCATATAATGCATAACACAACATGAAGCCTGCAACCTCACGTTAAGACCACATGAAAGCACATAATATTTGCCCTCCTGTTATCTTTCACATCAAATAGAGAATGATTTGTAGCACACATAACAAATATTGGCACAAGAGCAAGAGTGATGTGACACACACTGGGATTTTCCCCTTCATGAATGAAACAAACACATGGCCCGTTGGGCAAGCGAAAGCAAACTAGACTGACACAACATTTAAAGGGCAATCCCTTATCTTCATGCAATGCTGCTGAACTTAACATGGCACTTCTGTGCGTAACAAAATGGTGTGTTGTTTTTCTGTGTGTTTCACTCACTGCGAGTAATGTCCACTCTAACAACATTGTGACATAATGCCTCTCAATTCCGAGCAACCCTCTGACCTCATGGAGTGCTAAATAAAGCTGCTGTCGTCCCCTTGCCTATTGAGTTTGTCAGTGCGGGCTGAACACAGTCAGGAAAATGTCCCACCCAACACAGTAAATGTTTCACCAAGAACTTAACTGAGGGACCGAGCCCCCAGAGGGACGACCCAGACGTGAAGCTGAAGAGCGCTGCATACACCAGACCAGATTGCATGCTCACCGCCGCGACCTGGGATGATGGTACTGCAACATTCCTTCGGTGTCCCTCTTCCGATCAGAATTCCTCACGCCAAACGATGTGACCGCCCGTGCTGCATAATCTTCAACAAGCCGCACCCGCGTACGGGCAGCTGGCAGTTTAATAGTCTCCCCCTAATGGCCTCAGCTGTTCATGCGCACGAAGCGCAAGGACTACACTTTAGTCCCAAGGAAACTGGGAACTGTAGTTCTCATTATCAGAAAGCTGATTTAACCGTGCACTGCATGCCTCTTGACTCCCAAGCCCAAATTCCTGACATTTTTTTAGGAGAACCATCTCCGGTTCCCGGAAGCACCTCAAAACCTTTCTCTTTGCTTCTGCTTTCTCTCCTCCTCACCTCTGCTGGCCCCCTGGCTGAAACCTGAACCACACTGGCTACCTGGACACCCTCCGATCTCGGGCCCAGGTTCCTCCCCTGCCATTGTTTCACACCTGCACTGCCCACCTGGCAAACTGTGCACTCAGGGACTGTTTCCGTATCCCTACAGTCCCCCTACCAGCCCCCAACACCTGTTGTCCACACTTATCCATGCACTTGCCACTTGCTGGCCGCTACTTACTTATTGTTATCATCTTGTACTGCACTTGCCACATGCCGGCCTTTACTTACTTATTGTTATCATCTTGTACAGCACTGTCCCTGCCCCCTTCCCATACACTTGCGCGATCTGAATGACACCTGGCCTAGTAGGATCGTTGTCTGTCCTCCCTCTGTTCCCCTCCCTTGCCTCGTTGCGCCTTGAAGCACTTGTGCATAGGCACATTATAAAGGCCATATCATATCTTATCATCTCATATATCTGGTTCTGCATAAGTCACTGGAATAGGAAGAATCAAAGGGACTCTCTCTTTCTTGGGAGCAACAAAATACACAGTGTGGATTGGCAGAATCAGTAACACAATAATAAATGCTGAAAAGGCATATATTATGCACAAATACATTAGCCTCCACCATCGGCGTCTCTCCATACGCCATTGACCTTGCTCACTTTCTGGAATTGCAATATGTTATATAGACCACATTTTGCCTGTAATTACTCTTAAGGAAGGAAAAATGCTTTTTAATCAGGCAATCTTGTTAAATGCTCAGGTAGTTGCCTGATTTACTCTATAATTGCTGCCAATAAACATCTAACCTCTGGGTCATTTTTAGGATCTTGAATAAAAGTGCGCACATCAGTGCTGCGACAAACAAGAGCAGGGTAAGCTCGGAGTTTAAAAACAAAGACAGCAAGAAGTAGTCGGTGTACGTCAACATCTGAGAGAACCATATGCTCTTCCAAAGAGAAATTCAGCGAGAAATGAGTCGGGGATCTGCTCCCTTTTCCAGTCGTCGAAAAGGAAGTCTAAATCGGCCATTTTTCATTTGCTTCAGAACTCCAAGTTCCAATGTCTACAAACACCTGTGGCTCAAGGATGGTAAAATTCTCACTTCCTGCTATAATATCTATAAGGAGTGTTTCAGGGGAGCCACAGTCCAAATATACACTTTTGTGATGTTTATTGAGTAATTTAGAAATCTCCAGGAAAAATAATCTCCCTCTAAACATGCACCCACTGACCTGTTCCAGTAGGTGTAATGTGCTGAATATGAGTGACCCCCTGGGGAACCTCTTCCTCTCCCTAGATAAGTAAATCAGGAGGGAATGAGCTCTCCGGGGAAACCCTCTGGGGTAACAAACCCTGACCGCCTCAGTAGATGTTCATCTTCTATGTTGCAGCGGACGGGGCGAGTTTCCGTTGCAGTTCCAGGTGACTGAATGCAAATACAACAAGGAGGTAAGAAAAGAAAAGATTATAGAACAGTAGATTCAGAAGTAAAAATAGAGGTGAAATAATCTGGCTAGTGATAAGGAAATAATTACCCTGTGGAAAAGGAAATGTGCAATGAAGTGTTCAGAATTACGGGAATACAAATTCCTTCTGAATGGCAGAACTATATAAGAAAGAAGGTTTAAAGTATTGGGATACTGAAATGTTGTAGTATGTTCAATTTATTGAGAATAGGAATCTTCAATACCTGAGGGACAGAATTCAATCGAAAAGACATTTCATGTGACCCTTGTGATGTGATTTCCGGAATCGACTGAGTCAGAAAAGAAAAGAAAAGACGTGGTAAGAATAAACAGTGCTAGCTAAGGCGTAGGAATGGAACGGAACGTTAGAAAAAGATACCTGATAAGCAGGTTTCAATCGTGAGAGAAGTCGGATATGGTTTCGGGTAAACACGCCAGGGAACATCCGAAGACACTGGACTGAATACGCGGGCACCAAGCTTTCAGAGCGGATTGGAGGTAAGCGATCCCGGATGGCAGGAAAAGAATCAGGTCGGAGTCGACCGCTGTCTCGAAAAGAACGGGTGTGATGAGGCGGAGCCCCTATCCAAGGGGAACGCTGCGAAAACATCTAACGCACAAAGACAGAGGAGTGTTAGAGTAGCACAATAAGAATGTAGCAAGTAGTAAAGCCTAGAGGCGAACTTACGGAGTGCTGGCTGATAGGAGTAGCAACGCACTCGAGCCTTGCTGAGGGGGCGGAGTCATGATTACATGCATCCGCTGTAAGGCTGGAATGCCACGATCTGCCGGCGCAATCCGTGCCTGGGACCATCGGTGCCACAACGAACAACTCCTTCTGTGAGACATGACAACTTTAGTCTATCTACTGGATAGTTTTTGCGTCCTTCTTCCTTGTCATCGATCGAGTTGACTTGTTTCC
The DNA here is from genome assembly GCF_040938575.1 of Ambystoma mexicanum. Lineage (NCBI taxonomy): Eukaryota > Metazoa > Chordata > Amphibia > Caudata > Ambystomatidae > Ambystoma > Ambystoma mexicanum. The sequence continues at coordinate 19,013,339 of NC_090922.1, read as the reverse complement.
AAATGGGTTGGAGGTATGTCGGCCCCTCCAGTGTAGAGTAGAAAGATGGAAAGGCCTCACCATCTGTGCTTCCGCCCAATAAAGTGATACAAAACCACTTCTGGCTACAGGCGATGCTTCTCATTTAAACCAATTAGGAGTGCAAAAGTAACACTGTATCAATTTTTAACACCAGATTTATGAAACAAAAGAATTCTTAATTTTGTCATATAATCCTTCCTTCAACAAAGAGCCTCTACAACGCCAACACATGTTTCAACCCTAACCGGGCCGTCTTCAGGGCGTAAAAAATATAATATATATCACTAACATCACAAATATGTTAGTACATACAAAAGGAAAACATGGACTGTGTGGTCATCAAGAGTGTTAGGTAATCAAAAAACATAACAAGTTCAAATGTCCAAGCCATTGAGACAAATCAGAAAAAGGAGGGGGGGAAAAGAGAGAGCAAGGGCGGATGGAGGGAGAGGGAGAAAAACAAGAAAAATATGTTAAGTGAGCAGTTCTCCATTTGAAACAGTTTAGAAAAAAATCATGTATCATTCAGCACACATTGGTGATCAATATCCAATCCAAGATGGTGAGTACATTGTCCTCCATTTAGTAATATTTGCAATAGTATTATAAAGTACAAAATAACATAACCATAAAGCCCAAAGGAGCACTTGGTGAATATTCCAACATCACATAAAATGGCGAGTAATATTGGCTAAAATGGGAATACCTGGTCTTTAGAGCACATGTAACTATTGGAGTGCAGAAAACTGTATTTTACTGGGTACGTTATCCCTCTGGGTTTCAGAAAATCTGTTAAAGTGGAGGAGAAAGCCAGTCTGTAAAGGCCGCAAAGGCTAACTCTTGAGAAGCAAAAGATGCCAGTTTTTATTTTCAAAAAAGTGCATAAAAGAAGGTAAGTGACCGCTTACCTTGAATTTGCATCCAGAGTGGAAAAAAGGCATAAAGCTCTTTAAACTCGGTAGTATTCAGATTAAAATTCCCAAAGTAAAGCGGTGTGGTCTATTGACAAACCCATTTTCCAAGAGAAACTGAAAGCAAAGTACGAATAACAATGTTGATTGATCTAATGTTTAACCAGTGCGCCGGTACCATTTAACAGAAGCCGTGAAATAAAGCGATTCGCCGCGTCTTGCGAAGCTTACCAAATAACAGCTTGATTGCTACCTTGACTAATGGTTTCCAGCCGTCTGGCCGATCGAAGTTTCATGGAATGTGGGTGTTGTTCTGGCTGGCCTATAACGTCCCAGCTAGAAGTAAGTGCCGGTCATGTGATCTAGTTCGACAAGGGTTGCCTAGCAACCTCGTGTGCTTAACTAACGTTACATCCTGTGTGAGTTTCACGAAGACATTATTAATTCAAAGTAAAGGTGTCCTGAAAGCACTGTGAAGTTCCTCTGAATATCAAAAATACTCATATGACTTGAGACGTGATAAATGTAAGACATGTTTTATCTGTTGGTTAAACGCCCCCTCATGGGTGAGCATAGTATAGTTAAACATATAGCGTCCTCACGGCTGCGAGAAGGCCTTGTGTGCAGGGAATGATTGAATGTGTGTAATCCACACAGCTGCCAACCCGTGCTGATCCATATTACAACATATATTTGAGATTGGAGTTGAGATTATCATCAAAGTATAAGGTAGATGCAAATGTATTGCAGTGTGCCAAGGCACTAAGAGCAAGTAACATAAAGGTTCGAGCATGGAAATTATTTAAGGCAAAGGAGGAAATATGTAGTGTATAGAAATCACATGATTGTGTACCAAATGGCATTTGCATATATTTTGGGAGGAAAGCTGGTACCGCTGATAATGCTGAAAATATTTGTGTTAATGTAGTAAGCAGCAACAGATTGGCAATCTAATGGTCCCAGTACCTCACTACAGAGGCTATGTTACTGAAAGTGTAAGTCAAAAAAGCCATAACTAGGGTGCTGGATAGTGACAGCACATGAGGTCACCAGTTTAAACATATTTAAATTGTATAGTTTAAGGTCTGCACTGCTAAATCCAGTGTACCCCCCAAGCAGGAGGTGGTTGTAAATAACCGGTGTAGTAAAATGGTTTCCAATACCCACATGTATTAATAGGTAAGTAAAATAGTGTGCAATGTGGTGATACGACCAAGTCTCCAATGGTGCATTTGTCACGTGAGTACGTGATCCTCTAACCAATCATAGGAAAACATTTAACTCATGGTCTTGGTTTAGGCCAAGCTGTACACATTTTAGTCTGCAGCTCATGCGAGCTTCCTCTTGTCTCAGTTTCATTTGTCTGTCTCAACCTCTTTCGTGTTGCTTGATTTGTTTTAAGCCCACAAATTTGATGTCTCTCCGATGTGCCATTTGATGTTCTTTTTGCCAATGTAATGCGAAGGGTAGATTGGCATCCTGGCTGTTCAGGTTGGCAAGGTGCTCTCTAATCCTAATTCTGAGCTCCCGGATGGAACTGCCCACATATACTTTCTTGCACACACAAATGATTTCGTATATTATGTATTTAGACCAGCAATTAATAAAGTCTGTGATAGTAACTTTCAAATTGCCATGACAAATGAAAATCTTTATGGGTGACAAAGCAAACTGGCAAAAGTTACAGGTGCCATATTTATGGAAACCAATAGGTTTGGTGCTTGGAGTGAGCCAGTTAGTCTGTCTGTTGGAACCAGATTGCAGGAATGAGAGACAGATGATGTTTCCAAGGGTAGGAGCTTTAGAAAAGACAATCATAGGTTTCTAGGTTATGTACGATGCCAAATCTGGGTCCAGAAGTAGAAGATTCCAATGTTTGTTCAGGATATGGTAAATAAATTTATAATCACTTGAAAATTTAGTGATAAAGGTCACAAACTTAGGAAAGGTGGCAGAAGTTGTAGCTGGTGTCTCCACAGACTTTGAGGGGAGAGAAGTGCCTGGTGTTGTTTTCGCATCTCGTAGTGCTTTGTTAATTACTGGGGTAGTGTAGCCTCTATCCTGAAATCTGGTTCTTATTGACTTACATTCTGCTTCAAAGTATTTATCCTCACTACAATTTCTCCTGGCTCTCAGGAATTCACCACGTGGTATGTTGTTAATAACATTTAGTCTATGACTGCTTGCGGCATGCAAAATAGAGTTCACAGCTGTCGTTTTGCGAAAGGTACAGGTCTGGATAGTGTTCTTAGATATATAGATTTTTAAATCCAAGAACATTATTTCTGTAGCATTAATGTGTCCGGTGAACTTAATTCCAAAGTTGTTCTGATTAAGATACTGCATGAAATCATTGAATTGGGTAAGTGTGCCTGCCCAGATTGCAAAGACATCGTCAATGTATCTTCTCCATGTGTGATTATATTGACTAAAAGGATTGTTTTGAAATATGTGTAGGTCTTCGAAGTATGCCATAAATAGATTGGCTAAGGCAGGGGCATATTTAACACCCATTGCTATCCCCTTAGTTTGGGTATAGTATGTGTCATTAAATATGAACTGGTTATGTTTTAGAGTAAATTCCACAAAGTTTTTTTTAGCGTTTAGACATGCACAGTGTGTGATGCTGAAAAAGATCTGAAAGAATAGTCAATGGTCTTAAGAGCTAGTGTGTGTTCAATAGAGGTGTATAATGCAGTGGCATCTAGGGTGACCAGAAAGAGGTGCGGTTCCCATGTCGTATTGTTAAGTATTTGCATAGTGTGTGTTGTGTCTTTAAGGTATGCAGGAATGGTAGGTACTAAGTCCTTTATACAAGAGTCAATATATGTGGCCAGGTTCTCAGTGGCCCCTCCTTGACTACTCATAATAGCTCTTACAGACGGCAAGTTAGTAAAGGGTTTGAGTACCTTAGGTAGTAGATATAAGGTAGGCATCAGGGGTCGAGTATTTGTCAAGAAATGTTTTTCATCATCAGTTAGTAAGCCTAACTGATGCCAATGTTGTGTGAGTTCCTGCAAGGCTTGAACCGTCTCAGCCGTTGGGCTATGAGTACGTTTTTGATAGCAACCTGGTGTTGTTTAATGTTCCTCGGCCATGCTGATATAGTCAGACTTATTTAAGATGACAATATTTCCTCCTTTGTCAGTCTCCTTTATCACGAATGTGTTGTCTGTAGCAAGCTCTTGAAGTGACAAATGCTCAGTTTTGGACAGGTTAGGGTTTTTACTGGGTATATACTGTGGTCTGACTCCTCCTTTCTCTAATAAAGGGAATTGGCGAAATCCCAAAGTCGCAATCGGCTTCCATCGTCTCCCTATCGATAGTAGGGACAAGGGTTCCTGATCGCCTTCTTCCTGGTAATGACCTTAGTCTGCTCACATATGGCAGTGATTCCTCCCCCTCTCACTATGAGATCGCCCTTTAGGTCATTCTCTAGTGACCTTTCATTAGGTTGGTCTAGTTCTGCGCATCTCACTTCCTTGTCTGTCTGGAAGCATCACTCAGGACAGCATGCACTGGCACCCTCCTCCCCACGGAAGGTTTCCCTGTCTTCATCTGACATATCTTGTCCCAAACTAGTATGGGTGTCATCTTTCTCATCTCTGTTTAGAGTCAGTCTGTCCAAAGACAAGGCTCTGTGCTCGAGGCTAAACAGGCTTCACTCCTTGCCCCGTGACTGGGCAATTTCAGATCGATCGTTTTTCCCTCTGTTCCTCAATTCACTTTTTGTCCTCATCTCCTGATAAGCTTTATCAATTCTTTCCCCACTGTTTCCTATCTCAAAATTATCCTCTAGGTTTACCCTAGAGGGTCCTGGCATTGCATCTTGCGATGGGAGAAACTCCTCTATGTCGCCGCATAGTACTACTGGACTCGGTTCCATTAGCTCTTTCTCAATGAGATCAATGTCGCATGCCCTCTGTCTTCTCTTTCGTTCCATTTCCTCATCACATCCCCTTTGTTTCTTTGCTTCCCCTCTAACCCTTTCTTCTTCCTGTCTTTTCACTTCTCTCCTTCCATTTGGCCTATGCACCTCATCGTCCCTGCATCTTTGCATTCTTTTATCTCTCAATTTCTGTTCTTCCTCTTCTTCTGTTTTCTAATCAGTCTCATTCTTTGATTTCTCTGCCTGTTATTGTATCTTTTTTGCTCCTCTGCTATTTCTTCCTTTCTTAGCTGCTCTTCCTGATACATATGTTCTCGTCTTTCTCTACTCTTTCTTTTATACTCATCTTCCTTCAATCGTTTCTTTCGTTCCCTGTCTTTTTTATCCTGCTCATCTTGATCTTTTCCTTGCCTTACTTCCTTGATGCTCTTCCCATCAATTTTGAGCAATATCTGACCACCCATCCATCCATTCATTCTGTATGAGCGCTATCTCGTCAGCTTGGTCTTTTTCTCCTTTCCATCTCTTAATTTCCCGTTCTATGTCTAGGATCACATTTGGCCATTCACTTTTCACTTTGTCCTGTAAGACTTTATAGATCACTTCCTTTTCTGGAGCCCTTTCTGAGCTCTCGTCACTGCTGTAAGCAGGCGGTTCTTGTATCGGATTACTATATCCTGTTGCTGCCTTTAGTTCCCTTAATGGATATAATCCGTCATCTCTTGCACTATCGCCATTTACTTCAGGTGCGGTAGGGGGAGAAGACTCAACATCCCCCTCTTTACAGTGGTTAAGCATCCAGTCTTCAAGAGGCGGGTCTTCCTGTTCCTCCTGATACATTTTCAAAGCTCTAAGCTGGCTAACCTTTTCTCCAATTTCATTCCCGTGTACACAGCGTGCAAGTATCTGGTCATGTGTTGCAAAACCGTTTTTGACAACAATCCCCCTTGTGGCCACGGCATGAACATCTTATCTGCCGTGCCCTTAACCCATTCTGTACTATACTGCTTAAGCTTGGGTGCGTGTTTCGGCAGCTGTTTGCGTAGGTGTATGAGCGGAGTAACATCCTCCATTGTGACAAGTCTCAATTGACTGTCGATACTTACCTTTATTTTACACAGAAGTGCTCTTCAGAAAAACAATAAATACAAGCACACACCAATCGTTGCTTCTTTAAGCCTCTATTTTATACTTTACTTCAATCTCCTGTTCAGTCAATACCATCAATGACTAAATAAATATTTTACTCTCAACTTCAGAACACAATCTGTCATTCGTCGCTCCGCTCTTCGACATCTCACTTTTTCCTCTATACATAACATATACAGACAGACAGACAGACAGACTGGCCAGCCTCAACATATATCTCTTCTCAGCGCTCCTCGCTGCTATTCTTACCCCTATGTTTTACTCCGATAGGAGTGTAAATTATTTCCTTTAGCACACCTGTTTGCTTGTCACCTACGTATCAACATGGATTTTGAAATAATTTCTTCTAAACGTCCCTTGAACGTAGGATTCGGGGCTTATCTGTGATACTCCTCATCATGTACTTCTATGTGACGCTCTTCGTCATTAACTAAATGCCCAACCAACACTCTGTTACTTTCTTCCCATTATCACTTTCCCCAATTAATATTAATTCCTTTTTTGCCACCTTTCTCAATCTACTCACCATTCGCTTTCCGCTCCTGACCCTCGGGATCGGCTCCTCCTCAACCGCCCACCGTCGCTTTCGGTCCACTCAGCTCCCTGTAGAAACCAAGAGGGAATTTCGTGAAAGAGGGTCCCAGCTATCTCTAGTGTCTTGCAAGATCTTTCTTCGGCCGCTATCCACAGGAAGCCTTGCGGTCCACCAGCTAAATGGCAGAGGACGTCCGATATTCCGAGATGCTTAAAAGCTTACTGGGTCAACGGATCTTTAACCATCATCTCTCTGCTACCACCTGTACCCCGGGACCTGGGGCCCTTTAAGACGAGGTAGCAATACTTCAAGATGGATGGGAATGCAGAATTTACTCATATATCAATAATCAAAACTCGGTGCTCTTTTATTAACAATTATCTAAAACAGGGAGTACAACGGACATCATCCGACGTCGCACAAGCAATCTCAAACATAATATGGAAAAACAGTATTCTTACACAAAACAATCATCACTACTGACGTCATCCTATGCGGAAAATTAGGAAAACCTACTGAGGAAAGTGATAGGCTTACAGGGAGCATCTAGGTATACGTTCCATACTGACGGGAGCTGTGACTGGGTCTCTAAGATCAGGTGGACAACTAAGCCCATCCCAAGTGCAAGTCATCTTCTGTATCATACTAATGCTCGACACTATTGGTTACACAAACTATAGGGCTCCTTAATATGTGGCCCTCTATAATTGGTTGGCACGCTTGAACCCCTCTGGAATATTCCACTTGCTAGCAGCACGCAAGCTGGTTACCTCAGGTCCTAGTAGGGGTGGCCTGGACATGCCTCCCCACCCAATTAACCCAACATCTATCATCACTCCTGCGGTCTGTCATTCAATTAGGTTTTGAACTTGGCCTTGTGGAGGCTCACTGTGCCTGAGAATAAAAGGGAGTGTGGCATGGTCTTGTCTTCTGGTTTCGGTGTAGCTTGACCGAAAGTCTATTTCCATCTGACCATGTAACTGTAGACCACATTTTCAAGTTTTTATTGCATAAAATACTATTAAATGATGAACTCTTGGTACCTTCAGTGTTTTTCCATTTCACCTCAAACAGAAGTTTGTTTCTTTCTCACATTCTTGTAGATTCTTGACAGACAAACAGGCTCATGGTGGCCCCGTCTTGTGTTGCTGGGCCAGCCAGCCTTTCTTGAATTCTCCTTCACCATCAGCTTTTATTCAACTGCGCCACACTAAAGCCCTTTCCATTCACAGGGTTCAAGTTTGCTAAAGTGCATTGTGGAACATGCAGATTCTATACATTCCTATGAATATACAGTGGTGCATTGCCGCAATCTATTTCATGTAGATTCTTGACAGACAACCAGGCTCATGGCGGCCCTGACTCGTGGTGCTGGGCCAGCCAGCCTTTCTTGAATTCTCCTACACCATCAGCTTTTATTCAACTGCGCCACACTAAAGCCCTTTCCATTCACAGGGTTCAAGTTTGCCTACGTGCATTGTAGAACATGCAGATTCTATACATTCCTATGAATATACAGTGGTGCATTGCCGCAATCTATTTACTATGTAACTAGCTTTAGGATTACATCATCTACTTGTGTTACAGCATCTGTACAATTGTAAAATTACTTTAGTGTTTCTTTGCCCAAGCATCTTCATTTCGATCCCAAAATGTTGCTTAACTTCGATGCCTCATCTTCAGATCATATAGAATGTCTATATTCTTTCATCTTTTACGTCTTTGCTGAGTGTGTCAGTTCTGCTTCATATGACATCACCAGTCTTCTTTCCCATTAATTTTCATACTTCTTCTAGGACTTTTTCCAGAAGGCCGTTATTTCTTCGTGAATGCATATAGGGTTTTCTCAATGGATACCTTGTTTCAAGAATTCTTTGCGGTATAGGCATCCTCACTGGTACTGCATGTGTCGCAATTTCCGGTTGCCAACATATAGGCAACATGGGGGAGGGGCTTCTGGTAGGGGTATTTGGCTCCTCCTCTACATGTGAAAGGTTGACAATGTTCTACCAAATGCACTAATTAAAAAAACATTTAGCCGCACATCCACAACAAACGATGTTCATGATTATGTGACCAGAGCCTAGGTGAGGTACATAATGACAATTACCCAAAACTGTGTGAGAAAAAGTTGCATGAATCTCGAAAGCAGCAGGTCGGGCTGCTGGCTGGTAGTGAACCTGAAGAGAATGCAAAGATATAGTTCTATTAATAGGAAATAGGAGTGAGACCACTAGCACACCACAGTGAACGGCACTGGCAGGGAGCTGAGGCGGTATGATAAGTATCACCACTAACCAACCCCACTAAAAAACTCATTCCTCTGCTTACACCTCTCAAACTCTAAACAAAACACAACCATACCTCTACAGCACAACAAACCACACGTACCTCACTACACTGCAAAAACAAAACAAACCACACATAGCCTTGCACAACAGTACATGATAACTACAGAACAAAAATTCACACCTACGCACAGGAACGGTGTAAACCAAATTGAAGCTGCCAACAGCACATCACAGCTCTCTTGCGCTTTCCCCCGCTCATTCCCAATAACTCCCCCACCCCCTACACTGTGCTTTTTAAATCAGCCAGAGCACCAGGGGACCACACAAGTGGTGAGAGTGTGTGGTATTAATATCCTTTAACATAACATTAAATGTCGGTAGAAACCCTGAGGAGGTCCTACTGTGCTCAGTTCAGAGACGCTGAGACGTGTAGGAGATGCTGGAAAGTTGGTGGTAAACTGGGAGGCCCAAGCCTCTGGGAAGGTGGCTAGGCACTGGCGTAACAGGGGCCCCCGCAGCCCCTGCGGTGCAGGGGGCCCCGCCAACACATGTCCTGGGAGGGGCCCCACTTGTAGAACAAAAAAAAAGAATGTTTTCTTTTTGAATTCACTCCATTCATAAAGAAATAATTTCTGTAACAGAAATAATTTCTTTATGAAGGCAGAGTGACTACAAAAAGAAACGTTTTTTCTTTAAGTCCGAGGGCTGCACCCTCCCCATGGCATGGAAGACCCTAGGCTGGAGGACTCCATGTCATGGGGTCGGGGGAGCTCTATGACTTCAAAAAGAAATAGTTTATTTTTGAAGTCACTCTGCCTTCACAAAGAAATTATTTTCGTTATGGTTCGTTCCTTAGACGGAAATCATTTCTTTATGAAGTCAGAGTGACTTCAAAAAGAAACGATGGGCTTCATTACGGGTTCGGCGGTAACCGTGCCGGTGCTACAAGCAGGTTGCTACCAGACCTGTAATGATTTACAGGCACCCGACTTCCTGGTAACACCGGGGGATTACAACCCCGGCGGTCTGGGAAGTCAGACGCCAGCAAATGGTAAGTCCCCATTTCCATGAAGTCCTATCGGACTCTATGGGAATGGAGACCACAGAAGTACCGGCACCGTTAATAACGGTGCCAGTGCTTCCGTGAAATCTATGCAGGTGGGTGCCGTTCTGCCCGGCAAGTCTGACTGGCTGGGCAAGACGGCAACCACCCGCAGAGCTATAAAATGCCAGCCCGGAAAGAACAGTGCTGGTAAGCTTACCGGCACCATTGTTTCCAGTCTGGCATAGTTGTAATGAGGCCAAATTTCTTTTTGAAGTGTTAGGGTTCCCCTCAACCCCATTACGTGTGTGTGTGTGAGTGTATGTTGAAAGGGTGCACACTTAAATGTATAGGTGGCTGCCTGGGCGTGCCTGTATGGTGAAAGGGTGCACACTTAAATGTATAGGTGGCTGCCTGTGTGACTGTATGGTGGAAGGGTGCACACTTAAATGTATGGATGGCTGCCTGGGTGTGCCAGTATGGTGAAAGAATGCACACTTAAATGTATGGATGGCTGGGTGTGCGTGTGTGTATATGGTGTGTGCTTGCGTTCAGGGGTGCAACAAAACCTACATTTTGGGGGCTAACCCTTCAAATGTTGGGAGGGGCACCAACTTCATGGGCAGTGGGGGAGGGACAAATGTATTTGTTTGGGGCATCTAATTTCTTTACGGATTTTAATGAGACTATTCTAGTGCAGCTTCAATGTTACAAGCAGTTAACTCTCTTCTTTAAGGTTGAAAGCACGCACTTATGGACTGCTTTGAGAAGGAGTGGTCTCCTGTTCCCTCTCTACCCTTCCAATCACTCCCCTGGCGTGCACCGCACCCACCCTCTATAACCTGCTCACCAAATCGCTCTTTGACCTTTTGGACACGCTCGGCATAGCATACATAAACTATGCTGACGACACCCAAGTCCTCCTCCCCCTCACTGGTGAATATGACTGTGACGCAGAAGCTCTCCTCCAGATATATGCCACCATCCAAACATGGATGGCTATCAATGGTCTCTGCTTAAATGGAGATAAAACAGAGATCATCATCCTAGGCCCCAAGGAAATCCTCACCAAACTAAACACTAAATACACTCACTTCACCATCGACCACACTAATATATCAGTCTCTACATCAGTAAAGACCCTTGGAGTCTACTTAGACTCCACTCTATCTATGACAAGACAGGTTAGCGCCATCTCCTCAGCCTCTGCTCTCACCACAAAACTTATAACGGCCATAAAACCCTTTCTAACCACTCAAAACTGCTTATCAATCGCCATAGCCACAATAGGAGCTAGACTTCATTATTGCAATGCCCTTCTAGCAGGCACCTCTACTAAAAACATCTATAGGCTCCAAATAGTAGAAAATAATGTGTTCCGCACAGCCTTATACATACCTAGAAGTGACCATATTTCACAGGCCAGACGCGAGGCCCATTGGCTCCCAGTTAAGGAAAGGATCAACTTCAAAATTTTCACCCTTACGCACAAATGCATTAATCACTCTGCCCCAGCCTACATATCAGAAACTACAGCCAAAAAACATCTCGGCCCGCCCCACAAGGAGCCACCACGCAAACCAACTCTGTGTATCTCCCATAAGAAGAGCCAAAGCCGCAGGCATTGGTTTCCCCCACATAGCACCTAAACTCTGGAACGCCCTCCCCAACGCACTCAAAGCAGAACCTTCATTGTTCGCCTTTCGCAAATTTCTCAAAACCACACTCTTCATTTAACCCTCACCACTCCCCATCACCCTAGCTCTCTTCACCAGGTGATCTCACAAGCTGCACTGTATATGCCATCCCCTATGTACTATGAAACCCGTAAACTTACGTAATTGCTAATGTCAATGTAACCATTGAGCGTGCAATCTAACATAAATGCAAATGTTAAGTGTAACCGCTATGCCTTCCCTTGTAACCAGCAATATACATCAGTAACAGCGCCACAATGCCCTTGGGCTGTTGTGCGCTTTAAAAATGTGAATACATAAATAAATAAATACATACATAAATAAATAAGTATTAAACCCACATCACGATTTCAATTGCCTAAAAAATTTGGCATTTGAATGCAGGTACTAACAGTGAATTGTTTGTGTTAGTAATTGCTGGGTTCCTGTTAACAGTGAAACCCAGGTGCCATTTAACATCTGTGTCCTGTTCTGTCGGGCAACTGCTCTGAAGGTCAACCAGGTCGAGTCAACATAGCCCAACATTTCAAGGGGACGGGGGGAGTGGTGAATCCCAGTTAACTCAATGGTGTTGCACCAATACTTGTGTTTAATGCCTGGATTACTTATTGGTAATCTTCATTATTGGTAGCCCTATTGTTCCTCGTCCCAGTGTGTATGAGACAGTACTTGTGTATAAGGCACTCTGCTTCATACACAAGTACTGGGATGAGGTAGAGGTCCATGGAGGTAATGCCGGATTTAGCTACTGGTAATCTTCATTGCTCCTAGTCCCACTCTTCCTCGTCCCAGTACTTACCTATGAGGCAAGGAGCCTCAACCGTAAGCTCTGGGGCAAGGAAGAGGGGTGTGGATGTAATTCTGGGCCAAGGAGCTGAACTTGGAGGTTGGGGTGGGAGGGAGAGGGGAGGTGTGGGGGCGGGGGGCAGGATTGTACGACAAATTATAATGGCTGTCCATGTCCAGGCTAAGCAGGCATGATATGTGCTATTAGTGGCTAGAGAGGCATTTTGGTGCAGCCAGTCTAGTCATTCCTCAGTTTGGTATGACTTTTTTTAACGGGCCATTTCAGATAAAGCAGTCCTGCTAATTGAATTACCTTGCTAGACTGCCATTTGGGTGCTGCCAGTCTTGCCGTTCCTTACTGTAGCATTGTATATGTGTCATGCCTGCGCCATGGGCGCATTCATTGGCGATCAATATGGACTAATTATTATTCATTTATCTGCGGAGAACTCTTGGATCAACCGATGTTCACTTTTTGGACCTTGTTTCCCATTTGCGAGATTTTGGTGCTTTTCTATTTTTCCCAACAAACTACACTTACCACAATGCACTTGGCTATAACTATCTATTCCTGGCCATTCCTATTCGTAATCTTCGGAACTACAATCCCCAGAAGCCCTAGGGATCAGCTCTGCTTCCACCAGCTCAGGAACAGAGAGGGAGGAGGCCGATCGTCTGCAGGTGTGCTGATCCAGGTGCAACCAATTAGCCTGCCTCTGTGCTGGGCAGGGCGGTATAAAAGCTGCTGCCTGCAGGGGCTCAGTCTTTTGCATTTAGAGTCCTTCTGGCACCTTTTTGCTTCGAGCTACGGATCTTGTATGCGGTTCCTCCTTACTCCGGCTTTGGATCCAGTGCCCTGCCGGGCTCTCTGCTTTGCAGCTGATCACGCTCTGCTGCTTTCCAGCCTCCTCCAGTGCTCTGCCGGGCTCTCTACATTGCAGCCGATCACGCTCTGCTGCTTTCCAGCCTCCTCCAGTGCCCTGCCGGGCTCTCAACATTGCAGCCGATCACGCTCTGCTGCTTTCCAGCCTCCGCCTTTGCCCTTCCAGGCATATGCCTTGCAGCCAATGACCCTCCGCTGCTATCTTCCGCATTAGTCTTCCAGACTCCTGCTTTGCAGCCGATCACGCTCTGTTGCTTCCCAGCCTCCGACTCTGCCCTTCCGGGCTTCTGCCTTGCAGCCGATCACATTCAGCTGCTACCTTCCGCCATTGTCTTCCAGCCTCCTGCCTCGCAGCCGATTACGCTCCGCTGCCTCCAACCTACAGCCTTCGTCCGCTGGACTTCCAATCTAGCAGCCCTCTACAGTCCTCTGCAGCCTGCTAGTCATTGACCCTGCTCCTCTGAGCTTACTCCTTGCTGCCCGGTCCTTCTGGCTCCTTGCCGTGCAACCTGCTTCTCTCTGCTTCCAACAACCCTTGTACTCGGGACTTCCTACCTTGCAGCTGATCACGCTCCGCTGCTTGCTACCTACAGGCTTTGCCCGCTGGGTTCTCAGCCTAGCAGCCCTCTTCAGACCTCTGCAGCCTTCTACAGTCAGCGGCCCTGCTCCCCTCAGCTAACTCCTTGCTGACGGTCCTTCTGGGCTCTTTGCCGTGCAGCCTGCTTCACTCCGCTGCCCTAAGCCCTTTCCCTCTGGGCTCCCTTCCTTACAGCCCTGCTCCTTTGGGCTTGCTCATTGCTTTCCTGCTCTTCTAAGCTCTAAACCTTGTACCCTTCCGTCCTCTGCTTTCCACAACAGTTTACTTACATTATTTACTTTCAGTTATTGCAGTCTCCCTGTTTACTGACTGCTGCTCCCTTGCTATCTTGTTTTCAACCCTCTATTCTTTATTCCAATCCAATCCTGTTATATGACTTTCCCTTCATTTCCTTCTGCTAGTTTGCTATCGACTTCCTTTTTCCTGGATTTGTCTGTTAGTGTCTTCTCTTGTTCTGTTTGTAGACCCCTTGTACAGAGCGTGTCTGTTGGTTTCCGTCAGGCAACCTCTGCCCTTTCCCTTGTCTCGTTTCTGTGTTACAGACACCCATAGCTGTTGTTCCAAGCCATGAGCAATCAGCGTGGGCCTCTGTTATAGCAAACTGTGCAGAAGGCTAGAGTTTTCCTAAGGTCCGTGGAATACTCTTCTACTATATCTGCATACACCCCTAGAGGGAATCCATTCTGTTGTACCTTATTTCCTTGCTACACTTGCCTACTCTTCGTTCTCAGTACTTTCAGCTGTGTGTGTACTTATCTGTCCACCTTACTTCGGCACAACCACCCAAAACCCTTCCTGGGTGTCCTGTGCCACTCTTTACAGAGTGCCATCCGTGACAATATGATTCTGGGCATCTTTGCTCCAATTATATGATATAAGTCATTTATAACGTGCCTGCACACAAGTGTTTCTAGGCGCGACAAGACAAGGGAGGGAAGATTGAAGGAGGACAAGACAAACAAACTTACTAAGCCTTGTGTCATTCAGATCGTGCAACCTCTGCTCTTTCCCTTGTCTCGTTTCTGTGTTACAGACACCCATAGCAGTTGTTCCAAGCCATGAGCAATCAGCGTGGGCCTCTGTTATAGCAAACTGTGCAGAAGGCTAGAGTTTTCCTAAGGTCCGTGGAATACTCTTCTACTATATCTGCATACACCCCTAGAGGGAATCCATTCTGTTGTACCTTATTTCCTTGCTACACTTGCCTACTCTTTGTTCTCAGTACTTTCAGCTGTGTGTGTACTTATCTGTCCACCTTACTTCGGCACAACCACCCAAAACCCTTCCTGGGTGTCCTGTGCCACTCTTTACAGAGTGCCATCCGTGACAATATGATTCTGGGCATCTTTGCTCCAATTATATGATATAAGTCATTTATAACGTGCCTGCACACAAGTGTTTCTAGGCGCGACAAGACAAGGGAGGGAAGATTGAAGGAGGACAAGACAAACAAACTTACTAAGCCTTGTGTCATTCAGATCGTGCAAGTGCAAGAATGAGAAGTGCAAGGGGAAAGGGAGGGGGGAAGCGCAAGGGAGAGGGAAGGGAAAAACAGGGTAGCAATGCTCTGAGTAAGTGCAGTCCGGGTAGTGCGGCTCTGGGTAGTGCAAGGAGAACAAGGGACTTTAGGGTTACGGTTACAGCCCCTAAGTGCATGGTAGGCCCAGAGGCAGTGTAGGGGTGACTGATGAAGAAAGAGTCTTGACTCAGTGAGACTCTGAGGGTAGCCAAGCAACCAGTCAGTACAGCAGACAGGTAGGTCAGGTAGGCAAGCAGGGGAGGGAGAGAGAGAAAGCAGAGGAAAAGAGGAAAGTTTTGAGCTTCTTCCGGAATTTCAAGTGGTCCGCTAAAGTTTGAGAGGGGCAGGGAGGCTATACTAGAGGGCAGCACCTGCAGAGGAGAGAGATCTACGCTGCACTCTCTGCCTGGAGAAGCATCTAACCAGAGTTGTAGGCAGCTGAGCGAAGGGCTCGAGAAGGAAGATATTTTGGAAGAGAGCGTTGGATGTAGTGCGGGCCCCGGGCCCAGAAAGCCTTGTGGACAATGCAAAGGGTCTTGAACTTGATACTTGCAGCAACTGGGAGCCAGTGGAGAGATTTCAGGGCTGGAGAGATACGATCCCTGTACTTGAGGCCAAGGATAAGTCTTGCAGTCCTGTTCTGGAATAGTTGCAGGGGCTGGAGAGTAGAGGAAGGCAGATAGAGAGAGGCTGTGGCAGTATCCAGCCTAGAGATAATCAGGGCTCTGGAGACAGTGAGCTTCTGGGGGAAAATGAGAAAGGGAAGAGTCCCTTTGAGGAGGATCAGCTGGTATTGGGACTTCTTGGCGACGCCCGAGATGTGAGGAGAGAAAGAGAGAGTGGATTCAAAGATGACACCAGGGTTGTTTGCCTCGCAGGAAGGTGAAGGAAGAGGGCCCAAGGCGGGCAGCCATAGTGAGAGTGAAAGCAGGGTCAGGACCCAAAATGAGAAGGATCTCCATCTTACTGACATTAAGGCAGAGATCGTTGGAGGCACACCAATCCTTATTTGCGGATTGACAGTCGAGAATGAGCGAGAGAGGAGAGGAGTCTGAGGGGAGCCTGAAGGAAAGCGTAGTGTCATCCGCATAACACTGAAAGTTAGACTAGAATGTAGAGATCAGGTGGGCCAAAGGCGCCACGTAGAGGTTGAAAAACCAGAGTGAGAGGATGGGGCAGAGAGAAAGGAACCAAGTTGGACCTGGGAGGGGCAGTCCAAAAGGAAGGCGGTCAGCCACTCAAGGGCCTGACCCGTGATGCCCAGGTTCTCATGGAGTCAATTGATCAGGATTGATCAGGATGGCGTGGTTGACCGTGTCGAAAGCATGAGGAAAGATCAAGGAGGATGAGAACAGAAGGAATTCTGGAATCAAGGTTAGGAAGCAGATCTTCACAGGTGTTCAGGACAGCAGTTTCCGTGCCTCTGGCAGCTCTGAAGCCAGACTGTTGGTCATGGCGACAACCAGCAGATTCCGTTTGGAGAGTAAGCTGGGAGATGGCCAGCTTTTCCAACAGTTTGCCCAGGAAAGGGGTGATGGAGATTGTGCGATAGTTTGCCAGGCAGGCAGGATTGGCAGACAACTTCTTGAGGAGTGGGTGCATAAGGGAGTGCTTAATGGGAGTGGGGAACATTCCAGTGGCTCAAGAGTGACTACAGAAATTGGTCAAGGCTGGAGCGAGATTGTCAATATGGTTCTTGATGGTTCTGGTGGAGCTACCTGTTTGGATGACACTTTCATAGATCAGACTTGTCTAGAAACCTGGTCAGGTGTTGTCAGAGAGAAAGGAGAAAAGAGGTAGAGAGGTAGAGATGGCCAAAGGGGGGCCGCGGGAGGAAGGGGGAGAGGAAGAGGAGATGGAGGACAGGATGTCCCGAGTTTTAGCGGAGAGGTGAGATGTCAGAGCCATACAGAGGGCCTGGGAGGGAACAGGAGAGGTAAAGACCGCAACAGGATTTACCAGTTCTTTTCAGATTTTAAAGAGTTTGGCTGTGTTGTTAGAGACCACAGAGACACGGGCTTGAATGTGTGTTCTCTTCTTGATGAGTGTTATTGCTTCGACTGGCATTTTGGTGCAACCAGTCTAGATATGTCTAAATGTGGCCTGGCAAGCTTTACTATATTGTTATTACGTGTCTACACTGGTCTACATTGTGCAGCCAGTTGTACATGGCATTTTTTATTGCAAAGCAGTAATGTTCCGTATTGCGCAAGTGTAATAATCTAGGACAGCCCAGAGTGTGGCGCGACCCTTGATTTGTTGCTGAGTTGGGGGGGCCCCCTCAACATGGCTTCCAGGGGGGCCCCCACATTTTGTGTTATGCCACTGTGGCTAGGCCCTACAAATCCCAAGCCACTTGGAAGTTGCTGAGCCAGAGGGGATACAACTAAGATGTTGGAAGCTCAAGGTGCTGAAAGCTGGCACTGTCAGAGAATCTGAAAAACTGGGAACCAATATGTTAGGAGGTGGTACAGCACTGAAAAGTGGATGAAACTAAGTGAAGGCATGGTGAACTCTGAGAATTGGAGCGAAAACTCAAAGCGCACAATGTTTGGAAAAGAAGACAAGAGTGCATGAAGAATGCTGCAAAGAGGCAATGATGAAAGTCACTACATCCCAAAAGACATGCCATAAACGGTGCGATGGTGAGCGGATTAAAACGTTCAAAAACAGAGATTGGGGGAAAAGGTTTGAGGAATAAATTAAAAATGTTGGAGACCAATGATGAGAGTAAAGATCCTGACACCTAGTGAAACTAAATATTTGAATAAAATGATTGTAATTCATATTTGTTTCATAAATTGTACTGTGCCATATTCAACAGTCTGCAGTTGCCCAGATAGCCCCTTCCAGAGACTGTGCTTTCAATGTCAATCACTCAACTTTGGTATCTTGCAGTGAGGAAAATATTTTGTACATGAGAGTTTGTTTTTCTGACAGTAAATTATCCTTGGTGAATATGGGGGTGGAGCAGTGCTGAGACTACAGGTTCTGTCAACTTTGCTGGGAGAAAGGAGAAAGGAGGAGGAGCCAGCTGCACAAAACACCCGCCACTAGCAGAGCGTGGAGGAGTGTTTGGCCGAGTGTGGCCACGCTGTTGTTGCTCTGCGGTATACAGAGTCTGTTCGATCTGTCAGCTTTGCTGGGAGAAGGGAGAAAGGAGGAGGAGCCAGCTGCACAAAACACCCACCACTAGCGGAGCGTGGTGGAGTGTTTGGCCGAGTTGATCCACGCTGTTGTTTCCTGTTACTCTGCGGTGTACAGAGTCTGTTCGTTCTGTCAACTATGCTGGGAGAAAGGAGGAGGAGCCAGCTGCACAAAACACCCGCCACTAGCCGAGCGTGGTGGAGTGTTTGACCGAGTGTTCGGCCAGTGTGGAGCAACATAACTCGAGTGTGCGGTCCTCTAATGGTAATCAGACATCTTCCAATTCAAAATCCCCTGGTGGGGGGCGGGGGATCAGATTTTATGAAACATCAGAGTCTCTGGCTCGACCGAGGCACTCTCAATCTTGGGATAGATAGTTGTTGAATGCAATTGAGGTCGGTCCTGCGACTATGAGGTCCCCGTTGGGGAATAACTGTGAACGGATGGACAATTGGTAAGGGGAACGTGAGGCGAGTGAACTGGGACGCAATTCCCAGCCGAGCCCATGCCCGTGCCCATGTCTGTTGTGTACTGCGTACACGAAGTACGCATGCGCGAGCAGCTACGGGGCTCGCGCATGCGCGTTAGTTCAATAAAGGCGGTGCCTGGCAGTTCGCGCCGGAGACCGGAGCCATCACACGTCTCCGGCGTGTCTTCCTTGCATGCATGGGTGCGTGTGGCTGTATGCGTGTGTGACGGCTGGAGGCCGACCCCCAGCACATACAAAAATGTCCAATAAACTTTGTGAACGTGATCATTACTGCCACTACTGCATCACCTGACACGATGGCGCCGATAATTGAAAGTAATTGTACTGAGTCTGTGGCAGCACTAGAACCACTTGCAGAAACGTTAACAGAGACATCAACATACATGGTGGACTTACCTTTAGTTACATCTTTGACCTCTGTTCCTACGGATATGGAGGCCCCATCCTTCCAAGAAGTTTCTGCAACACCGCAACCAGCATTAGTTCCGGCAGGTTCGCCTGCTGTGATGGGAGGGGCTAATGTTGCAGAAGAAGTTAAGCTATCGGGGCATGTTAAACCCATTGCTGCCACTCTCACCTCCTCGCTAAAATTTGCCCCCCCTTCTGAACCTCAGGATGAGCTCGGAAATGATCACCGAGATTCGGCGGAGCCGCTGGCTAATCACATGGCAAGTCAGAGTCTGCAGGTAAACAACAGCCCGGTGGTCTGCAGTGGGTTCTCTATTCCAACCCGTCCTGTTGAGAAAGGGCCAGGTTTTGGGGGGCTGAGGTTTCATAGCTCTGGAGGGTTGGTCCAGGAGGGTGCTGGGGTTGGTGAACGTGCAATAAATCACTGGTGGATGGCAGGGGGCAAAGTGAAAGCATGTGATAATCCCCCAAGAAAACAGTTTCCCTTGCCATCTCATCTGCCGGAAAAAACTTACAAATCTATGGCATGATCAGGATGATAAACATTGGTCTCTTAATGGACGCCCACCGCATTGGGGTGTGGTTAGATTTGGGGGTATACAAGGAATGGAGGTATCAGACCAATTATTGTTGGAGACTGCCTCTTCGTTGGAACTTGAAGGGTAGCTAAGTGACCTCTCGAACCATTCCGTTGTCAGCAATCCTAAATACAAGCAAAGAAAAACAAAAAGTATCTGTATTCACAGGCCTTTTAATTAAACAAGTTGAAACCCCGCACTCTGTAGCGTCTGAGCAACTCGGCTCGCCCCAGGGAGTGATGACCAACCCACTAGGGGAGTAAATGATCAGACCTCCTAAAAAAATATGATCTCATGGGAAGAAGTTGCTACTCAAACTGAGAAGATTGAGAACAGGGGTACGTCGGATGAGAAGGGGAATGTGGTAAAGTTGGATAATGATTTTACCATTGTCACAACACTAACATCAATTTTAGAACCCTTTATGAAACTGCATGAACAAGTAGCAGATCAATTAAAGGATCAGACCACTTTTCTGGCGATGTTGACCTCTAGAATCATTTTTGTGGAAGAATTTGCCACCGCAATACAAAAATATATGGATGCAAGCCAAGCAAAAGTTGCAGCTCTACTTCACTACATTTTAGACCCCCCTGATTAAAGAGAAAGAAGGTTGGCGACTCTCAAGACGCTTAGACTCATTGGACCTCAGAGATTCGAATGAGAACATGATGGAGTTGAGCAGTAACCCTTTTGATTCAACAGAGATTTGCCCACTAGGAACTGCGCCAGACTCGAGGAGGGGAGATGGCAGGGACAAATCGGGAGCGAAGCTACCAGTTCCTGTGGCGATTATCTTGCCCCCTCCTACCGTTTCAGTGGCATTGGGTCAACATCCACAAGGGACTGTTGAAGAATTGGATGAACATTACGATGAGGCAATAATTCAGCAGTCTCAAACCCAAAATCCACAACTATGTCCAATTTTCATCAAAGGCACCACAAGGATAGACCAAAATATGGACAAAGGCCCGGTGAAATCTAAGAAAGATTAAAGTAATTAAGATTTGCCCATTCAATCTATCCCCCGAAATACTCCATCTACACAAAAACTAAAAAATCAGAAACCGCCTAAAAAACAGAAAGCCCTGGTGGTTAAGAAGTTCATGAGCCATGTTATGGCCCCTGCTGAAAAGCATCTTAAACTCAGGTGGAGACCTCAAAAAAGATCTTTTTAAACCCTCAAAGGCCTGATGTATTGCCGATTGATCCTGCTAATAGTCATCAGCAGGAGAGAGATGCAAGAGATGATGCTTCCGTTTTTGTCCCTCGAGACTGTTTAGCTATGAGTGCTCAAGCACTTGTGTTGAACAAAAAGATGGGCTCCCCCACGACTGACTTACTGAATTTATCAACGTACTCAATAGATGATGATAGTATGAATGAAGCTGGGGATGAGGAAGTTGAGGGGGAGTTTATAGAGGATTATAGAATCCAGTGATGTAGAGGAATTGAATGATTAGATGGATCTAACTAAAAAGCCAGTTTGGGAATGGGAAGGCCGAAGGGTCTGTCTTATTTGCATATTGAAGAGGGGCCTGTGATTGGACATTGGGAGAAAGATCGAAAACCGGTGATCATAAGACTTCTGATGGAATTCTTCAGGCTCCGAAAATACATCTTAACGGGGGACATTGTTTTGGGCGCTATAACGGCCCCACTAAAAACAGGGGGAAATAACGGAGACCTTCAGGCCCAAAATGATTTGAAGGTGGCTGATAAGTTAATTTCTGTAGTTGCCCAACAGGTGTACTCAAAGGGGGAGAAAAAGATCCCTCTTATAGAAGAAGATAAGCCTTATAGGATTTCACCCCTAAAACTGCCACGCCGATCCAATGGTCATGAAGAGAAACTGAAACTAGACGAGAGAGAAGGCTGGGAGAATAAACAAGGGCTCGATAGGGCTAAACAACTTAATTGTCAAGACGGCTTATTGTTGGAAAGGATCATGCCTGAAATGGATGGTCTGATTCTCAATTGAGCCAATGTTATAAGACTATTAAACCAGGTGCCTTCTCTAAGGCCGCTTACATCTAATGATTCAGCTATTGTGGAGTTTGTAGATGATAATCGACCAGATAGAGTACTCATCTACCCTACAACACCTCTAATAACGCAAGTGTTAAAACAAGAAGTCACTCAATTAAGATCACTTGGATTTGACCTTACAGAGCAGCAACTTCCTCCACGCCCAGTGAAAATATTATATGGGCCAATAAGAGATGATCACAATCAGGTACGTTCGTCAAGGACAAATAATCAACGTAGATGGTCACCAAAAAGTCCTGCTAATGGCAGATTGAGGAGCCATGGGCGAGAACAAGACATGAGGAATTCCAGGAGGGAAGTAAGGGAAGTTTCCCATCATGGATACTCTGGCCGATCCCCCAATGCCAAGCGATCTGATAGATATAGAAGATCACGAGAAAAGAAGATCACAGGCTCCAATCAAATGGAACGGAAGAGAATTGGAAGTGGTTGATGGGTCTTGTAGCAGATAAGATAAAAATGCCATAGGTTGCAGCCATGTCTGTGTCAAAGCCCCTCATGCTTGCATCATGGAACACCAGGGGTTTTACTCACCTCTTTACCAATGGAGGTGATAAACTAAAAGAGCATGATATCTTCCAGGAAACTTGGCTGCGGGAGCTACCATTAGTAGAGGGTTATTCTTGCCATTTAAAACCTGCAGTTAAAGGGGACAAGGGAAGACCTATGTCGGGCCTCTTTACTCTAATTAAAAACCAGCTTCAGTTTATATTAATGGAAGAATTATCCCCGACATCTCTAATTCAAATCTTAGTGGGGAAAATGACAATGGATAAAGTAAACAATTCTAACATCATTGCTATTTTTAACCTCTATTGGAATCCTGCAAGCATGGAGAGCTATAATTTTACAGAACAAGTGGAAAATTGGATCGACACTTGTAGTTTAAAATGGCCTGACCCTTGGTTTGTAATATGTGGTGATTTAAATTCTGTGTATTAATAACCGAGGAGATCATATCACCTGTGACTCTATTAACGTGACAATCATGGAAAAAAGGGGCTTTAGGTGGAAACAAACTGCTAAGGCAAAAGATTTGTTTATTCTCAACGGCAATACCATTGGAGACATCCAGGCAAAGATCACAAGGAAAAATAACCAGGTAGGGCAGGTGTTGGACTACATATGTATTTCTGGGGCGATGGTTTCACAAGCAAATTGGATGGTAGTTGAACACATGGATGATAGTGACCACAATCTACTCTCTGCTACCCTGATAACAGCAGAAAACACCAATAATTATACCAATCTCACAACACTGGAAGTTACAATGGGGAAGAATCGAATAAAGATTCCATTACAAAATCTGAATGGTTTGATTGATCGTTTATGTTTATGTTTATTAGGTTTATATAGCGCTTTAATCCAAAGCGCTTTACAGTAAAACAAGGTACAATAATGAAAGAAGCATATTTACAATCATGAAACAAACCAGTGAGACAATATGTAGAACAATTTACTTAGGTGGAGGGGGAGAGGGAAGGGAGAAGGGAGAAGGGAAAGGGAGAGGGAGAGGAGGTAGGGAAGGGTGGTTACAAATAACTGATTTGAGATCAAGTGGGTGCGAGAAGAAGGGGAGGGGAGGGTAAAGGGGACAGGAAGGGAACAGTGGAGCTGCATAGGATAGAAGGTAGGGAAGGAAAGTCAGGGGGGAAGTGGAGAAGAAGGGCTTTCAAGCAGGTGCGGAAGGATGAGTAGGTGGGGTTGGAGCAGATAGAAAGAGGTAAGGAGTTCCAATGTAGGGGGGCCAAGAGCTGAAAGGAACGGAAGAGTGAGGAAGCACATGGGTCCGGGGATACACTGAGTAAGAAGAGGTCAGCCGAGTGGAGAGAATGGGAGGGAGTGTAAAATGAGAGGGGAGAAGAGAGAAAGGGGGGTCGAGGTCATGGAGAAATTTGAAAACCAGACAGAGGAATTGAAATTTAAGTTGGGAGAGAAAGGGAAGCCAGCCAAAGTGAGAGAGTGAGGTGGAAATAGAATTGCGAGGATTGAGGAGACAGAGTACGGATAGATGAGTGGTAGATATGAAACAGGGAATCCAAAGAGGAGAGATTCGCAGTAGAAGAGGCGGGAGAAGATGATGGACGAGATTAAGAGTTTAGAAGCATGGAATGTGAGGGAGGATCTGTCACAGGTTTCCCCTTTTCTCACCTGTTTTCTCTGTTTTGCAGAGTCCTTTGTCGGGGTTTTCTTCCGAGCAGTTCGGGTCTTGTACAAGCCCGCTCGGCCGTCTTAGGATTCCAGGATTCGTTCAGCTTCTTCGTCCGGGATCTTTGGAAACTCCAGGAAGCTTGGAATGGAGGTAGCACACGGAGGCGGTCTGCGTGGAACGCAGAAGAAACAGGATCAAGGAAGGTAGAAGGAAAGGAGAAGGAGGAAGGTCGGGGGACCAGGAAGCAACACAGTTCAGGAGAACGAACTACGGAGCACGTCAGGCCACAGCTATGGGTAGCGTTGAGACGCGCGGAACCGCAGGGGGTGGCTAATTTATAGAACGGGCTGCATAGGACGTAAAGGTCGATAGACCGCGTTCCGTGTATACGGCCATGTTGGGTGTACTACAGCGAGTAACCCCCAATGTGCCAGGGACCAGGAAGACCAGAAAGGGCGTGATCGAGGGATCATGACAGCATGCCCCCTTCTAAAACCCGTTCCACCGGGTTTACCTGGATGAATTCGGTAGAACCTTCTGAGCAATCTGGGGGAGTTCAAATTTGAGACGGGTTCCCAGGTACGTTCGCTGGGTGGATAACCTTTCCATTCCACCAGGTATTGAAGTTTGCCTCGTCTATATCGGGAATCACAAATACGAGAAACTTAATATTCCAGCTGGTCATTGACAAGCACAGGACTAGGTCTAAGAGTAGTCCGGGTAGTTTGGATGAAAGGCTTCAACAGGGATTTGTGAAAAACTGGATGTATCTTCTTCCAGGAGTCCGGGAGTTGGAGTCGAAAGGCCACAGGATTGATGGTCTCTTTTATAGAGAAAGGTCCATAATACCGGGGAGCCAACTTATTCGGTCTGAGATGTCGGGGTAGAAGTTTCGAGGATACCCATACTTTATCCCCAAGGTCGTATGAAGGCCCTGGTCTTCTCCTTGAATCTGCATAGTGTTTGGTTTGGATTTGCGCTCTTTTGAGATGTTCCTTGGCTTCTCTCTGAACATTTATGAACGTTTCAATCCAGGAATCGACAGTAGGAATAGGTGTAGGGTGTGGAAGAACAGAAGGTAAGACCGAAGGGTGAAATCCTTGGCTGCAGAAAAAAGGGCTGGTCTTAACAGCCGAATGGTCCGAATTATTGTAAGCGAATTTGGCTACTGGTACTAAAAGTGACCAATCATCCTGGACTTTGGTAGAGAAACAATGAAGATTCAAGGGTTTGATTTACTCGTTCTGTGACACCGTTGGTTTGGGGATGATATCCCGAGGAGAGAGCTTGTTGAATCCCTAGTATCCTACAGAGGTGTTTCCAGAATTGAGATATATACTGGGGTCCTCTGTCCGATATGATCTTGGAAGGAAGTCCATGCAGTCGGAAGACGTGTTCCAGGAAAATACCAGCAAGTTCTGAGGAGGAAGGTAATTCATGCTGAGGGGTAAAGTGAGCCATATGAGTGAATAGATCAATGGTGACCATGATAGTGGTATAATCTCTAGAAGGCGGCAATTACACAATGAAGTCTGTAGCAATGATTTCCCAAGGTCTGGTTGGTGGTGTAGGCTGTAATAAGAGACCTGCTGGTTTCTGGTTATCATGTTTGTTCTGATTACAGACGGAGCAAGATTGAATATACAGTTGTACATCGGTCTTCATCTTGGGCCACCAAAATTGTCTTTGTATTAGACGGAGGGTGTTGGAAATACCACGATGACCGGAATGAAGAGTATCATGGCAGAGATTTATTATTCTTTTTGTAATTTTTGTGTAGGAATGACCAGATTCGTATCTTTGAACAAGGATCCGTCCTTGACTCTCAAGTTCCATTGATTCCTTTCTGAAATTCCTTTCAAAAGCTCCAAAGTCTGAGTTTGCATACGAATCTCTTCCAGGAGGTTGTTTGCTTGAGCTACGAATATGGTATGAAGAAACATCTTGGGATACGTCTGATCCTCCGGTGGTTCATAGTCTGGACGACGAGAAAGTGCATCAGCTATTACATTTTAGGTTCCAGGGACGTGGTGAATCTGAAACTGATATTGGGCAAAAAAGAAGGTCCACCGAGCTTGGCGACTATTCCTACATTCCAGGGCTTGCAATACTTGTAGGTTTCGATGATCTGTGCGGACATGGGCCGGAAATTTGGTTCCTAGAAGTAAATCACCCCATTCTGTGAAGGCTTGACAGATGGCTAGCAGCTCTTTCTCTAGGACGGAGTAATGGGTTTCACTAGGAGTTAATGTCCGAGAAAGGTAGGCGATGGGATGTTCC
Source organism: Ambystoma mexicanum (assembly GCF_040938575.1). Classification (NCBI taxonomy): domain Eukaryota; kingdom Metazoa; phylum Chordata; class Amphibia; order Caudata; family Ambystomatidae; genus Ambystoma; species Ambystoma mexicanum. The sequence continues at coordinate 18,986,914 of NC_090922.1, read as the reverse complement.
AAGCTATCCTCGAATTGCTGTTTTAGGACGGCTCCAATGGCGTAATTGGAGGTGTCTGTCTCCACTATGAATGGTCAATTAACATCAGGCTGAGCAAGAATTGGAGCTTGTGTAAATTCAGACTTTAACTGTTGGAAGGCTTTCTCTTGGGCCATGGTCCAATGGAAGGGAACATCTTTTTTCAATAAGGCAATTATTGGTTGGACAATCTCGGAAAAGGAAGGTATGAATTTCCTATAGAAATTAGCCAAGCCCAGGAAGGATTGTATCTGTTTCACCAAGGCGGGGCTAGGCCAGGATAAAATAGCCTTAACCTTGGATTGATCCATACCGATACCATCGGGGGTAAGGACAAACCCTAGGTAGTGAACAGTAGAAGCATGGAAGATGCATTTCTCGGGCTTCGCCAGGAGTTTATTTTCGCGTAAGCGTTGTAATACTGCTTTCACATGTTCTTCGTGCTTGAGAGGGTCCTTTGAAAATATTAGAATATCGTCAAGATAGACAATCACAAAAAGGAACAGCATGTCCGAGAACACTCGATCCATGAAACGTTCGAACACCGCTGGAGCATTAGCAAGTCCAAAGGGCATGACTAAGTATTCAAAATGCCCAAAGGGTGTTCTAAAAGCTGTCTTCCACTCATCACCTGCCCTGATACGAATCAAATGATAGGCGCCCCTGAGATCTAGCTTGGTGAACACAACTGCGCCTCTTACTGCCTCCAGGATGTCTGAGATCAAGGGCAACGGATAGCGGTCCTTGAGAGTACATTGATTTAGACCTCGATAATCCAGACACGGTCTGAGTTCTTTAGTGTCTTTTTTAGGAACGAAGAACAGGGAGACCCCTGCTGGAGATTTAGATGGTCGTACGGTGCCATTTGCAAGATTTGTATCCAGGTATTCACGAAGGGCTTTCTTTTCAGGTTCTGATAGGATGAACATCCTTCCAAAAGGAATCACCGCGGAAGGTTCCGTTTCAATAGCACAATCTTCAGGTCTGTGGGGAGGTAAGGCCTGAACAATGGCAGAGGAGAAAACATCGGAATATTCCTGGTAAGCCTCCAGGACCCGGATGATGTTTGAGACTGAGATTGTGTTCTGATGAGTTGTAGGAAATCCCTTCGATGGTGTAGGATCAAGGTCTGGATGTAAGCAGTGGGACATACAAAACTCAGAACCCAGAAACAAGGATCCCGCTGCCCAATTGATATAGGGGTTGTGTCTTTGAAGCCAGGGCATTCCCAAAACCATGGATAATGGGCTGACTTGATGATGTCAAATCTTATCCTTTCTCGATGTTGATTTATAGCAAGCTCGATCTCCTTGGTCTGCAGGGTTATAGGTCCAGAAGAAAGGGGTCTTCCATCAATTGCTTCTACAGGTTGCATGATAGTCCGGGATTCGTAAGGTATACAGTGTTTTAGAACCCATTCATGATCTATGAATACCCCCATAGCTCCATAGTCGGCCAGTGCCAGGATGGGTTATATTTCTTTCTTGGATGTTGTCAAGAAGGCCTGTAACATTACCAAGGAATTTTGTCCAGGAGAGTTCAAGGATGGAATAGAGGTGGAGCAGACATCTCTCTCCCGAGCCTGCGCTCCGTTTAGGATCGGAAGCTGGCGTTTCCCGAGCGCCGTGGGGGGGCAATCGGACATTCTCTTTCTAAATGTTTGTCGGATGCACAATACATACATAATCCAGTATGACTCCTTTGCATCCTCTCTTGTGGGATAATGGGTCCACGGAAGGCCCCTAATTGCATAGGTTCAGGCTCATTGCTTGGAGTAGAAATGCTTTCTGAGCTCGAAGGGGTTCCAATGGGGTTTTTCTGGAGTGATAACTTGGTTTTCTTTTTTTCTGCCTTTCTCTCCTGAATGCGAAAGTCAATCTGTAGAGCGAGATCCATTAGGGCTTGAAAGGAACCCGGGCGTGCCACTCTGGCTAGTTCGTCCTTGATCTCTTTGTTTAGCCCTCTTCGAATTAAAATAAAACGAGCTTCAGAGGACCAATCCGCTTCCAACTGTTTGAAGCGTGTGACATACATGAGCAAATCCTGGGTACCCTGATGAAAGTCGAGTAAACGTTCCTGGGCACTGTAAACTTGTTCCGGGTGTTCGAACATGGTCTTGAGGGCCTCTATAAAGTCGTCGTAGTCATCCAGGAGAGCATCACCAGAGTTAACCAATGGGTGGCCCAGGTCAAGGCATTCCCGGAAAGATGCGAAATAATAAAGCCCACTTTAGCCCTGGGCGTAGAAAAATAATAAGGCTTAAATGTAAAGTGGACCAAACAAGAATCTAGGAATCTACGAAGCCTCTTTGCTGAACCGTCGTACTTGTCAACGACGCCGCCTAGAATTACACTCTCCTTCGTGGCGGACTCACGGGATAACACCAATTGTTTTAACGCAGCGTTTTCCGCCTTTAAGTTTTGCACTTCGGTCGTCAGCTCTTGCATGCCACGTATAAGATCCTGGACGGCCGCTTCCATGTCTGTATCGAGACCGGTCAGGTGGCGTCTCAATCTGTCATAGGCTTCCCCTTTTATCACCTGTTTTCTCTGTTTTGCGAAGTCCTTTGTCCGGGTTTTATTCCGAGCAGTCGGATCTTGTACAAGCCTGCTCGGCCTTCTTCGGATTCCAGGATTCGTTCAGCTTCTTCGTCCGGGATCTTTGGAAACTCCAGGAAGCTTGGAATGGAGGCAGCACACGGAGGCGGTCTGCGCGGAACGTGGAAGAAACAGGATCAAGGAAGGTAGAAGGAAAGGAGAAGAAGGAAGGTCCGGGAACCAGGAAGCAACACAGTTCAGGAGAATGAACTACAGAGCACGTCAGACCACAGCTATCGGTAGCGTTGAGACGCACGGAACCGCAAGGGAGTGGCTACTTTACAGAACGTGCTGCATAGGACGTAAAGGTCGATAGACCGCGTTCCGTGTATACGGCCATGTTGGGTGTACTACAGCGAGTAACCCCTGATGTGTCAGGGACCAGGAAGACCAGAAAGGGTGTGATCGACGGATCATGACAGGAGCGGATCTTTCGCATGTTGAAGAGATGGTGCTGACAGGCACGCGAGGTGAGAGAAATGTGGTTGGAGAAAGAGGGGGAAGAGTCCATGTAGAGACAAAGATTGCGAGCATGGGTGGAGATGGGGAGATTGGAAGGGGGGAAGTGGATGAAGGGTGGGGGGTAGGGGAAAGTGTGTTAGGAGGAAAGAAAAGGACTTTGTCTTGTCAGTGTTGAGGGAAAGAAAATGTGATGACATCCAGTTTCAGAAAGCCGTAAGGCAGGAAGATAGAGTGTGATGGAGGTCAGGAGTGAAAGAAAAGAAGGAGAGAAAGAGTTGGGTGTCATCAGCGTAGAAATGGTGAGAAATGCCGAAAGAAGAGATAATGGGGGCGAGAAGGGAGGTATAAAAAGAGAAAGGGAAAGGATTGAGCAGGTGGAGGAGGTGCGGCCGCCCCAGGAGACAGCAAAAGAACGATTGGAGAGGTAAGAGGAGAGCCAGGTGAGCACATCTGAAGGTTAACAGAGTACTAAGAAGTAAGGGGTGATGTACGGTATCAAAAGCAGCAGACAGGTCAAGGAGGATGAGAATTGAGGATTGCTTAGCGTAACGAGCAGTGAGGAGAGAATTAAGTACGTAAGTGAGAGAAGTCTCAATGGAGTGTTTAGGGCGGAAACCAGATTGAGAGGTGGGGAGGAGTGAGTGGATACAAAAGCTGAGAGTTGAGAGTAGGCTAGGCGCTCAAGGAACTTAGAGAGGAAGGGGAGAAGCGAGATTGGTCGGAAGTTGGAAGCAAGAAGAGGGTTAGCAGAAGGTTTCGTCAGGATGGGAATGTTGGTGGTGTGTTTGCAAGCTGAAGGAAAGGTGGCAGAGGAGACACAAATGTTGAAGAAAGTAGTTAGGTAGGGAATGAGGAGGGGGTAGATTTTAGGAATAAGGGAGCTAGGAAGGGAATCGGGGGGGCAGCAGTAGGGTGAGTTTTGGACAGAAGAAGAGAGACACAGGATGGGGTGATAGGAGAGAGGTTAGACATGCTAGCAGAGGTGGGGGAGATGGAGGAGAGAGGAGGGGAGTAGGAAGGGAAGATGAGAATGTTTTGGCGTAGAAAGAGAATTTTGGATGAGAAGGAGTTGGCAAAGTCGGAGGGAGAGAGGGGAGAGTTGGTAGAGGGATCAGGAGTAGGAGGGGAAAGGTGGCGAGAGAGGGTCTGGAAAATTCGGCCGGGGTGAGAAGCTTGTGAGTGGAGGAGGTTAGAGTAGTAGGAGCGCTTGGCTGATTTGAGACAAGAGTTGTAGAGAGACAGTGATATGAGAAATAGGAGGTTTGATTAGTCAGAGAAGGGATTTGAGCCACCGTCGTTCAAGGAGACGGAGGAGACGACGTATGGACAGAAGGTTAGGGGAAAACCAGGGTTGGGAAGGTTTTCAAGAAGGGTGGAAGGAAGTAAGAGGGTAGAGTTGGCCGAGACAGGTGGATATAGAGGAGGACAGAGAGGAGAGGGCGTCATCAGCCGAGAGAGAAGAGAAGTCAGAGAGAGGGGGAAGGGAAGAAGAGCAGGAGTTGAAGAAGAGGAAAGGGTTGAAGTTGCGGAGATCACGACGAGAGAAGGAGGGAGAGGGGGAGGACAAGGGGAAGGGGGGAGTAAGGGAGAAGGAGAGTAAGGCATGGTCAGAGAGATAGTTGAGAAGAGAAAAAACAGGTGATGAGTAGGATGAGAGAAAGATGAGATCGAGAGTGGAGCCAGAGGAGTGGGTAGGGGGAGTACGGAGGGGAGAGATGAGATAGGAATCTAGCATAGAGTGGAGAGGGGAAGATTGAGAGGAGATGGAGAGGGGAAGGTTGAAATCGCCGAGAACAGAGAGAGGAGTAGGGGAAGGGGAGATGAGAGAGAGGAGGTGATCCAGGTCCTCATAAAAGGAAGAGAGGGGGCCAGGAGGTCTGTAAATAATTAAGAAGTAGATTGCATGAGGGTAAGTGAAGGATTTGAAGAGAAATTCTAAGGAAGAGAAGGTAGGGAGAGATAGGGTAGGGGTTGAAGAAAGACATTTAGGGTGGAAAATGAGACCAATGCCGCATCCACTATCAGAGGGGCGTAAGACATGAGAGAAGGAGGAAGAGGGGGTGGTGAGAGAAGCAGAAACAATGGAATTGAAGGGGGGATCCAAGTTTCAGTGATGCAGAGGAAGTGGAGGTTGAGTCGGAAGAACAAGTCAAGTTTAAGTTCAACTGTTAAGTATTCACTACCCGAGGGGCTGATGGAAACAATAGACTATTTGAGCCTGTTTAAAGTCTTTGAGGTAAAGTCCAGAGGTATTGGTTATATAATATCATCACATTGCCATGTTTATGATGAACAGGTGGCTAACCAAAAAAAACTCAAGAGGCAAAAACGTAATCTTTTAAAACATGACTGTACACCATCAGAAGTGTGCCAAAGACATAAAATTCGGAAGTATTACCACAATTGGCCATGCCGCCATAAAAAGATTCGGTGGAGGAATGATGTCGAGAAAATGTTGGGTGTCCTGAAAATCTCTAATACTCCAGAGATGTGGAGGTTAATAAATCAGTTGGATATCCCTCAGGACTCATTGGTGATGAACCCCATTCCCCCAGATTTGTGGATCTCCCACTTCAGTTCTTTCTTTGACTCAGCGGAAACAGTGCCGGTCTCAGAAATCTCTAAAGAAAATTGGAAGTTGATAGACACCTCTGCAGAAACCATTGTGGATATTATTAAAAAATCATCAGGCTCTAGAACGTGTGGCCTGGATGGGTTAAGTAACATGACCATGAAAGAGGACATACAGTTGTGGGCTAAGTATTTGTGAATTTTATTTTCCTATATCATTAAATCACTGAAGATTCCTTGTTCTTGGAAAGAATCCATAATCATCCCCATTTATAAGAAGGGAAGTCGGTTGGACCCAATTAATTACCGCCCCATTGCCCTATTGGATGCCCCCGGAAAAATCTTTGGATCGTTAATATCAAAATCTTTACGACTTTGGGCTAGATCATCAGGTCATTTGGACCCTTGCCAATCGGGTTTTGTAAAGGGTATTGGCACAACCCTTAATATCTCTATTTTAAATCTGTTAAAAAGCCGTACAGAGTGGAATAAAGATCAGAAAATCTACATTGCCTTTATCGATCTAACGCAAGCATTTGATACTGTTTCGCGCCCCTTATTATGGGCCAAACTATCAAAATGTGGCTGCCCAAACTCATTATTGGCACCAATTAAAGATTTTCACCATGACACCTCAGTGAAAATACGACTTAATAAAGCAGGTCTCTTAACTAGAGCAATAAGTACAAATATAAGGCCTGAAGCAGGGGTGTCCAATGGCTCCAGAGCTTTTTAATCTTTTCACCTCTGATGTAGATTTGGCATTTAATGATATAAGAGGCTTCCCTCCAACTCTAGCTAATATGAAACTGGGAAGACGTACATATGCGGATGATGTGGTTCTTATTGATCAGACCCCGTGGGTCTTCAAAGAAAATTGGAATCCTACATAGGAAAAGAAAATGGGCTCATGATTAATCCTAAAAAAATCATTAATTATGCCATTGGGTCTTAATAAAGGACAGGTTACAGCTAAGAGATTGAATTGGAACTTCATGGGTGAAAGAATTCCAGTGGTCCAGTCCCTTACCTATCTGGGGGTTTGTTTGAACACTAGTACGATCAATGCACAAAAATATGAAGCTTTAGTGAAAAAAGCTCAAAACTTGGTAGGTCTTGGGGAGGCTTTGCTTAAACGGTATTGTGGCTTTTCCTTAATCCCTCTGATCAGGTTTTACAGATCCAAGGTTATCCCTATCCTAACATATGGGGCGGAAACCTCCTTGAACTTTGACATGAACAACTGGCCAAAGATAGAGTGGATCTTTTGGAAAAGGACATTGAGATTACCCAAAAGTACCCCTATACAAGCGGTCAGCATGCAACTGGGTCTGACTTCTTTGGCTGCAGTTGTAGATTGGAAGACTCTTTCCTTTTATAGGAAATGCATTGATGAGTCGCAAAAGGATGGTTTCATATGTTTGAAGAAAGCATTAGTAGAACATAGGGAACTGGGTCTGATCCAGTGGGAAGCCAAGTGTCAATTGCTTTTTCTGAACCTTGGGGAAACATCAGAAACTTTGATCGCTAACCCGGATAAAATCAAAAAGAAACTTTATACTCAGGATTGGTTCAGAACAGAGGATGAAAGACAGAGATAGAGATCATATGGGAAACCAGTGGTTGAAAGCCAGAAACTAAATTCGCTGCCGAGTTATCTTCGATCTTCCCTCATTGGTTCTTTGGAGACCAATTTTTTAGATTCCGTCTGAACTTAATGAACACAAAAGAGACTATTAAGCGAAGGGTCCATGAATTGGAGGGCCAGCTGTGTAGACTTTGCAAAGATGACGATTCGATTGAAAATTAACAACATTTGGTTATGGACTGCCTGGCTCTGTGACAGCAAAGAGAGCTTTTATTTCTTGGTTTTAATAAAAAGTATGGCCATAGACAAGGATTTATGGTGGAAGATGTTGATATCAGGCGAAAACATACCAATAACTTTGGCATTGGTGACGTTTTTAATTGTTATTAAGAAGATGTTGGCCTGCAAATGTTGAAATGTGTCTCTTTTTAGTTTGTGTGAATTACTTATTTTTAAAATCTGTGGTTAAAGGTTGTAATTTTGTATAACCATTTAAATCACATTAAATAAATAAAAAAATAAAAAATTGTGAATTTGAAGACTTTAAGAACAGACTAAATCAGTGGCTCACCCCCTGAAGTGTGCCTAAAATAAACCTTTAATGAGTCTAGCAATTATTGTATAGAATTCCAGAAGGACACATTATTTGGTATTCCTATTCTTTCTTATTTAAGGTCACTGCTCAAAGTCGTAAACTTGTGGTACCTCCTGATTTTTTTTGAGAGGCCTAAACAAGAAAGCCAGCCACTCCAGAAACAAAAAGCCACATGGCGCTCGCCACAGCCCAGGAGCTTCCCTTTTTAAAAAGGGGTAGCAAACGAGACCTCAGGGGTCGCAGGTTATGATATGTTAAGGTTTCTTGTAAAGCGCACGTTCGCCCACAGGCATCATGGCGCAGGAGAGAGGAGAAACCTGAAACACAGCCATCATCCAGCATACTTAAAGATGTGTTTTTAAAACTTTCCTAAAGGCCAGATGATTATCGATCTTTTTCAATTTGGCTGGCAGCTTGTTCCACAGCTGTGCTGCTGCGACAGAAAAGGCACATCCATCCAATCGGAAACAGCAAAATGATTGCACACAAAGCAGCCCAGCCGACTAAGATAACAAGGAGCGCTTGGGGAGGTAGCGTGAACATTTTTCATGCAGATATTCCGCTCCATGTCCATGTAGCGCACGATGCAGAATACAAAGTGCCTTAAATTCAATAAATTGAGCGACCAGCTGGCACCCCCCAAATGATGTCCCTGCCGGGGCCCAATAGCACGTATGTTCTGAAGCTCTGACTGGGTCTGCCCTTTGTCCCCACCGAGTAAGCACTGCACTCTCCGATCAGGTGAGGTCTCCTGTGCGTTCAGCTCTCGCAAGGGACAATGATGCGGTGTAACTCGCAACTCAATCTAGTACGGGGTCACCCAGCCACTCACTATGTACAAATACCCGTGACTTGAAAATGGGCCCAATAGCACTTATGCGCTTTGAAACACTTGTGTATATGCGCATAATAAATAAACAATCAATTCAATTATGCTCTAGCATTAGAGATGGACTTGGCATTGTTTCACTGTCAAAGTACCACACTCTTAATCAGGTGAGGAATCTGGCATAATAAGCTCCTGCAAGTGACAGCGATGTGCTGTCGCCTGTTACGATACCCAAACCATACACTCGACCTGTATCAGTCAAATTTCTGCTGCATGTAATAATGTCAGACAGGCACAGCACCAACAACATGGCCTGGCTTTGATGCTGCACTTTCAGGTTCACTGAGTACCAGTCTGTGTATCTGGGAAGTACTCATAATTCCGACAGAACAGGATGTAACTGCACATCAAGAAGTTTAACAGATAAGCAATTACAGATTCAATTAAACACAGGGATGACCATAGACCTGCAATCGCTTGGCCCATTAAAGATTTGGAATCGGGCAACTTAACACGGATACTGTTAAGCCGGAATGATACGGCCAAGCTTGGTAAACATAACTAAACCCACACCAGACTGATAATATTTCCGGAGAGCTAAAGCACCAAACCCTTAAAATACGGAGAAATAGTCACCTCAGCAGACACTAGAAAGTAATCAGGAACAGGGGACCTCCACGAATTGCACTGCTACCTACACATAACAATATGCTGACTCTCTCCTCTGCAACAACAAACAAAATAATGCAGCTATAGCCTGTGCTCCAGATAAGATTTTGAAGTCGAGTATTTTGCTCCCTATTTTTTAAATTTGGGAGTCAAATTAACTTTTAGGGAGTAAAAATATAAGTCCAATTCCCAGTAGCAGTTTTTTATAAGCGAGTAAAAATATGTTTTAACTGTAAAGCGTGAATATTTTTTTAAGTATTCACTTGCACCTAGTTATTCATACACATTAGAAAGAACAAGTTACTTACCAACTGTAACGTTCTTTCGACTGGATGTTCCTCCCACGTATTCCTCATCTTATGATATTTGTATCCTGTCAGCTTCACTGCTTCGGAATTTTTTTTCCGCAGAGGGCACTGTGCACAAGGTTGTGGCGTCAATGTCCCTCGATGGGCTCCGTACCGTGTCAACGTCACCATCAGTACAAATAGCTCATGTCGCGCCCGTTGGCTTCAGTTCCGTTTATTCGAGGAAATATTCGAGGAACATCCAGGCGTGCCTCATGACTGATAGACTCTTCGTGAAAGGAAAGTGTAAGAAACATAAACTGTACTGCGGGGTAGGATGGGAGGGGCGATGAGGAATACGTGGGAGGAACATCCAGTCGAAACAATGTTACAGTTGGTAAGTAACTTGTTCTTCGAATGGATGGTGTCCTCCCACGTATTCCTCATCTTATGTTAGACTCCCATAGCAGTGGTAATTTTGGAGGTGGGAGTACTAGTTATTGTTCTCATGGATGGAATGAAGTACCGCCTTGGCAAATAAACCCTCATTGGAGGAAGAGGCATCTAAGCAATAATGCTTGATGAAGGTATGCATTGATGCCCATGTTGCAGCTGAACAAATATCTGCTGCAGGGACTCCCCTCTTCAGAGCCGCAGAAGTAGCCATCCCCCTAGTGGAATGGGCCCGAAGTCCATCTGGGGAATCCTTCCCTGCCAATCTGTAGCACTCAATTATAGCCAGAATGATCCAGCGGGCTATGGTTTGGTTTGTCACTGCTAAACCCAATTTATGACATGTATAACCTAAAAAAAGTTGGTCATCTTGACGTAATCTTGACATTCTTGAAATGTAAAAATTGAGAGCCCTTTTAGGATCCAGTCTATGAAACCTCCCCTCTTCTTTGCCGAAATGAGGAGGATAGAATGTTGGTAGTATGATTTTTTGTGAGAAATGGAAGTCAGAAACTACCTTTGATAAGAAAGATGGTTTAACTTTAAGAACTACCTTGTCCTTGTAAAACGTAGTATATGGGGGTTTACATGAGAGAGCCTGTAGTTCACTAACCCTGGGGGCTGATGTTAAGGCTACAAGAAGGACAGTCTTCAATGTTGGAAGCCTCAAGGGACAAGAATGCAGAGGCTCAAAAGGTATACACGTTAGAAACTTAAGTAAGTACTAAATTTAAATCCCAAGTTGGGACATGAAAAGGTACTGGAGGGTATACGTTAGTAAGCCCTTTCAGGAAATGAATTATCAATGGAATTTTGAAGTAAGATACCTCTTCCGAGGAGCGCTTGAAAATGGACAGCGCAGATAGATATCCTTTAATTGTTCCGATCTGGAGCCCCAGATTGGCTAGATGCAATAGGAAAGAGAGCACCATTTGGGTGCCACATTGAAAAGGGTCCACATCCTTATCTTTGCACCAGTTACTGAACTTGTTCCAACGACATCGGAACAAACATTTTGTTGCTGGCCTTCTGGCCAAAAGGAAAATCTCTATTATGCCATCTGGAAGATCCCAATCTTTGTATCTCAACCCCTCAGAAACCATGCGTGAAGGTTGAGTGTCTTGACCTCTGGATGGAGAACCCGACCTTCCTCTTGCGAGCGAAGATCCCCTCTTTGCGGAAGACATATCAGAGGGCAGATGGACATGTCCAGAAGGTCTGGGTACCACGTAGGATCATGGTTTTCCTGAACTTTCTCAACCTCCTGATTACTTGAGGAAACACGGAGACTGGAGGAAACGCGTACAGAAGTGGAAACTTCCAGTCCACCACAAACGCATCTCTTAGAGCTCCTCTCGGAGGAAATTCCCTTGAGCAGTACTGTTTGCACTTCCGGTTTACCGTGGAGGCGAACAGATCCACTTGAGGAGTTCCCCAAAGGGCGAAGATCTCCAGAAGGACTTCCTGAGCTAGCTCCCACTCGTGGGAGACTGTGCTCTGCTTGCTCAGAGCGTCTGCCACTGTGTTCTGCTCTCCGGCTAGGTGAACTGCTGATAGAGAGATTTCTTCTCGTATTGCCCAGAACCAGAGATGCATTGCCTCTCTCCACAGTGGTAGTGACCCTACGCCTCCTCTTTTGTTGAAGTAGTACATGGCCATCGTGTTGTCTGTCATTATCAGGACACTTTCCCTCTACAGAGGGTAGGAAGGCCTTCAGAGCTAGTCGGATTGCCCTCAGCTCCAACAGGTTGATGTGTAGTTTGGACTCCGATGGTGACCAACGACCGCTGATTGTCAGATTGTTGGTATGGGCTCTATGAGCAACTGTGCTCGGGACTTGCAGAAGATCTGACATACTCCCCGAGAACTGGGACCACTGAGTTCTGAGGACCCATTGAATGGATCTCATTCTCAATCTGGCCTCTGGCACCAGAAAAATGCAGGAATGCCATGAGGCCAAGCAACCTAAGAAAATTGAAGGCCGGCAGATGCTGGGCATTCTGGAACTTTGTTACCATCTGCAGAATGTGAAGAGCTCTCACCTCGGGAGGCGAGGCTTTGCCCGAGGAAGTATCCAAAACTGCTCCGATAAACTGGAGCTTTTGGGATGGTATCATGTGAGACTTATTGAAATTGAGGGAGAAGCCCCGTTTGTGAAGGAAGTGACAGGTGATTGACAGATGTTTCTGAGCTTGTTCGGGAGAACGTGCTCTGATCAACCATAATCGTCCAGGTAGGGGGAGACATGAATCTCCCCTCTCCTGAGACTCGCTGCCACAACTGCCATCAGTTTGGTGAAAACCCTCGGGCGGAGGTTAACCCGAATGGCAGAACACGAAACTGATAGTGAGAACTTCCAACTGCGAACCTCAGGTACTTTCTCTGCTTGGGATGTATTGGCACATGAAAGTAAGCATCCTGAAGGTCGAAGGATACTAACCAGTCTTGGGGTTGGAGAGCCTGAAGGATCTGAGAAAGTGTTACCATCTTGAGTTTGTCCTTCCTGAGGAACTTGTCCAAGATGGGTCTCAATCCTCTGTCCTTCTTTGGGACGAGAAAGTAAGGGGAGTACCAACCCTCGTTTCTCTCCGCTACAGGTACATGTTCTAGTGCACCTTTCTCTACCAGGGTTTAAATTTCCTGCAACAGGAGCGGGTCTGGAATTTTGACAAAGTTGGTTCCCGGTGGATGGTCCTGAGGCCTTTTTAGGAAGGGAAGGCAGTAACCTGGAGCTACTGTCTCCAGTGCCCAAGCATCTGAAGTAGTGCCGCGCCATTCTTTCAGATGCTGAGAGATTCTGCCTCCCACTGGGGTTTTGTGTGATAAGGCCTCAGAGAGATTTGGACGCAGCTGCAGGAGCGGCTGAGGGCAAAGATGCCGTTCCTGAGGTTGGCTTTACAGTCTTTCCTCGTCCACCACAAGCAACATTTCTCTTGCCTCTTTGAAAGGCCTGTCCTCTTCCTCTACCAAAAGAAGAGTAGTACCGAAAAGAATGACTCTCCAGGAAGATGAGCCTGAATAGGGTTTCTGAGGCTGTCGCATGGAGGCGCTAAGAGATTTAGCTGCCGCTTTTGAGGTCTGTAGTTTTTCTAGGCTTTCATCAGCCTTACTACCAAACAGCCTCAAGCCATCAAAGGGTATGTTGAGAAGTCTGGCCTTCACATCTGGTGCGAACCCCGACTTCCCCAACCATGCAAATCCGCGTAGCACTGTTCTTGCAGCCATGGATCTGCTGATACTATCAGCAGTATCCAGTCCAGACTGGAGACATTCCCCCATTGCCTCTTTTCCATCTTTGACAATATTCAGGAAGCCTTCCCTTTCCTCGCCTTCCGGATTATGTTCAGCTGCAGCCGAAATACAGTCCCACATGGTATGGGTGAACCTGGCCAGGGTACAGGTGACATTAGTTGACTTTAGAGCCATGTAAAAACTTTACGGGCCCAAGCATCAACATTCTTATCCTCTCTATCTGGATGGATATGCAGTCTGTCTTGATGTTGTTGCAGCTTGAATAACCAGACTTTCTGAAGTGGAATGCCTGTTTAAATACTCAGGATCAGAAGTAGAAGTTCTATACTTCTTAGGAAAATTACTGTTTACTGCAGCAATGTTGTCAGGAGCTTCCCAGTTCTTTTAGACCGTTTTCTGAAGTACCCTATGGAAGGGGAGAACTGGATCCTTCTGGGGGCCCCGATCTAGTATGTCAGTCATATCATCCTGATCAAAAGTGGGTGAAGCTCTACCCCAGCCCATGTATTACAGCACTCTATTCATTAAACTCCTGTACCCTGAATCTGCATGTTCTGCAGGGTCAGGTTTTGCAAACTCCAGCTCAGGTGACGTATCAATGCCACTAGCAAAGTGAAGAGTGTCACACAGATCTCTCATTTTTTCGATTCTGGATCGATTAGTTCTTCTGGGACCTCTCTAGTACCATATAGTACTCCAAAAGGAGAAACCTCCTCATCTTTAGAGCCACTCTCTTCAAATATAGAAGACATAGACTTAAAGAAGTCTGATTTTGGTAAAGGAGTAAATCCCCTGTCTTGTTCATAAGTTTTGGTCGAAGGAATCGAAGGAACCTTCGAGGACAACGATGGTGTGTGCGTGGATGTTTTCAACGACTTCTGTTTTTTATACAGTGTCGGGGAAACACTCAATTCTCAAAGAATCTTCGACGACTTGGCAGCAACTCAAGTTTTACGAGTTTCACCCATATTACTGGGTTTTACCACAGTAGTTTGTGACTTCCCTGTGTCATCCGATGGAGCGACCGGGGTCTGGCTCTTTTGAGGCTTCTTTGCGGGGGTCGAGGCCGCATTCTCAAAGTCCTCCATCATCTTCCTTCTAAAATCTTCCCATTTTCTTGGGGAATCCGTCTTAGTCGGGCATCGTACCAATTCGGTAGATGTATCGAATGATGAAGAGGGAGATCTATGTCTCCTTTTTAACTCTTTTTGAAGAGGAAGATGAAGAGCTCCTCGATCTACTACGAGATTGGGACCTCTTATGACGATCTGATTCTTTCAAATCGTTAAATATTTTATATCTTTTAGACGAGGCCTTCGAGGAGGCCTTAGAAGCTTCCCGCCCCACCGCCAGTTTACCTTTCCTTCTCCGTCATCGACTGACAGGAGCCACAGTCGCCGGTTTGATGGTCTGAACCTAGGCACCAGAGACAAATGCGGTGAGGATCTGTGATCGACCTGTCTTGGGTGTATAAGGGGTAGATGAAAACGACATTTTCTGAAGAAAATTTCGAAGTGCGCCGTTTTCGAGAGCCAAGCAATCGGAAAAACGGAACTGAAGCCAACGGGCGCGGCACAAGCTATTTGTACTGATGGTGAAGTCGGTACGGAGCCTGTCGAGGGACATCGACGCCACGACCTTGTGCACAGCGCCCTCTGCCGGAAAAAAAAATCCAAAGCATCGAAGCTGGAAGGATACGAATATCATAAGATGAGGAATACGTGGGAGGACACAATCCATTCGAAATACAGGATTACTTCTTCCGATCAGGCTATGATAATAGTAGATTTTTTCCTGAGGTAAATCGTGAACTAGTTGTCCAAACATATACATGGAGCTGTGTGGGTGAAAGAAGAGGCACAATGTCCTACGTGTTTGTTTCCTATTTTTTGTTGGGAGCATTTTTACTGGCGATTTACATTTTGTGGGAGTATTTGCCTATTTTTAGGGAGTAAAGGGGGCTGATACACCCCTTTTCCGTAGGGCTGGCTGTAGCCCCCTCGATTAATTCAGCGTAGCTACAGACATAATTATATAACACCATAAACACTTCAACAATATTTAGAATTCAGCTATACCCCATGGAAAATCGGCCTAGATACACACATAATCACATATACAAGCACCACCTCTGCCAGAATGCAGCTATCCCCAAGTCAATCGTCTTTGCTGCACACATTACCGATCACACACAATCACCACACCACTCCTAGCACTAGTTTGCAGTGACTGCACACCTACAGAGTGCACCCAAGCACTACTTAGTACCCTACCCTCTCCACTGACCGGACTATGGTCCCAGAGGGCGTTCAACCCACAGCACTTTATGATCATATCAATGGTGAAAGGCGCTATACAAATGCTCAATAACATGATCTGCCTGCTCACAGTGTTAGGGGAAGAGGGAGGCACTTCATGCAAGCTCTCTCTTGCTAGTGTACTAAGCTCAGCTCATGAACGTGTGGAGGAAGGATAGCTCAGGGGCAATGAGTTTGTCTTAGAAGCAAGACGATGCAGCGTAACACAGGTTTGAATACCGATCCCGCGATTAGAAACCACTCAATGGTATTAAGCGCGTTATGAATGAACAATAAAATACAAATAAAATAAACTATCAGATACCTTTGCACTTGGATATCAATTCAAAACTTGCTGTCTCCACTTCTCTCTATTCTATCTTCACTGGCCCCCCTCTTACCTTGCAACATTTTTTAACATGGCCTGTGTAACGCTCACCTGACTCCCACGGGGGCGCTGGCCTGGTTCCCGCTGCTGTGACCTCGTCTAAGGTGATGCGCAGGGTTCGGAAGACGGACTGGACCGGCCCCCAGATCTGGCTTGTCTGACTCGCAGAAGTATCCTTCTGTAGGTGAGAATAGGGGGTTAACTGTCTGCGGGGTAATGCAATCAGCCTCCCACTTAACCCTCTCACCCTCCTCAAAACCCTTCTGTGCTTCCCCGTAGCGTCTCACCTTAGCATCTGGAAGGACGAGCTCTCCATCCTGCTTCTGATGCAGGGGCGCGTTGGTATCCAGTTACGTCACTGGATTTTCGGATGGGTGAGAACCAAACTTGCTTGGCTTCCAGGTAAGTTTTTCTATAAGTGGTTCCCCTTGTGTCCATGCATTAATGTTCTAATGCTAATGTCTTTTTCCCCATAGGGGCCGGGGTACGGAATGCCGGGGAACAGGCACCGACCCGAGGTGAGCGGTGAAATCCTTGTGGAAATCAGGTAAGTCTTTAATGAGTGTTTTGGTAATGTCTTTTCATTCACTCATTAACACTGATGTCTTTTTCCCCTTAGGGGCCGGGGTGCGAAAATGCCTGGATGCGGCGCGGACCCGAAATGAAAAGGGAATGACCCAACGGGTAAGTCTTGACATGGAGTTTTAGCTTCCCTTTTCCCTTCTTTCTCTCACCTTTGTTCTTGTCTTCTTCTCCCTAGGCGCGGGGGCACGACTGCGAATCCGGATGGTCGCTGCTGAACATGGAGGCGCCCTGTAAAGGTGAGTAGAATGCGGCGCTGCAGCGATCGATGCGATGTGCTTTTAAAAATAAATGTCTCCCTTTTCAGGATTGTCGGCGAAATGTCTCTGGGATGCAGATTTAGCAGGTGAGGCCTTTTCCTTCTTCTGTTCTCTTGTTCCCTTCCTTTGCAGGTGATTCAGGATGCTGGCAGGTGTGGCAGAAGTCAAGATGCAGGAGCAGACACAGTGAGCGTCCAGCTGCTAGATGCAGAACAACGCGAAGCACGTGTGGCTGATCGGGTGTGGTTTAAATAGCCTTGGAAGAAGTTCCTAGAATGTGTCCTTCCTCCAATCAGGTATGTATCCTTCCCCGACCACGCCCGGATGGTAAATGAGTCCCACAGGTAAAGTAGTTCCTTTCAGGCCTCAAGGAGGCCGGGGTTCTGCAGCATGGTCTGCATCAGGTAAGTGCACCCAAACAGTTTCATAATGAGCCTGGCGCCTATGGCGCCAGGACTGACGTTTTCTATGAGCCTGGCGCCATAGGCGCCAGGACGCTGTCCAAAGGGCCCCTATAAGGGGTTGCTGGGACCTTCCCCGGGGACTTGATGTCCGCTTTCGGGGACGCAGGGCCTGAGCCGACTCCCCGGGAGCGGGCATCATGACAGCACTCCCCCCCAAGGCCCCTCCGGGGGTTTTGGTTTGTTTGGGAAGAGTCGGTGGAATTTCCTGACTAATCGAGGTGCATGCACATGGTCACTGGGTTCCCACGACCTCTCCTGAGGTCCGTACCCCTTCCAATCAATTAGGTAGAAAAGCTTTGACCTAAACATTTTTGAATCTAAAATGTGCTTCACTTCGAATTCTGGTTCCCCATCTATTTGAATAGGTTCTGGAGGTTTGAGTACTCGGGTTCTGGGTACCACTGGTTTCAGAAGTGACACATGAAAAACAGGGTGAATTTGCATATTAGCTGGTAAATCAAGTTTAACCGCTACTGGGTTAATTATTGCCGTAATAGAATAAGGTCCCAGATATTTTGGGTTAAAAGTTCGAGGCCCTTTGAGCGGTAAATGTCTGGTAGCTAACCACACTTGATCCCCAATCTGATACGGAGGTGCTTCACTCCGATGTAGGTCAGCATTGTCCTTGTATTTTCTCTTGGCTTGTTGTAAATGCGTGGTTGCCTCTTTGAAGGCTTGGGTAATGGTAGAATGCAGATGTTCTACTGCGGGCACTTCGAGGTTCTGAGGTAAGTCGAGGTTTGAGGTTCGAGGGTGATGTCCAAACAAGGTATAAAAAGGACTATGGCCAGTTCCAGAGTGTACCGAATTATTATATGCGTATTCGGCTATCCAAAGAATGTCTTTCCAGTTGCTTTCAGATTGCTGTAACATACACCATAAGTACTGCTCAAGGGTCTGATTTGTCCTCTCGGTCTGACCATCGGTCTGAGGGTGGTGACTGGTCGATAATCTTACGTCGATTTGTGCCATTTGGCAACATTTGCGCCAGAAGTGGGAAATGAATTGGCTTCCCCGGTCAGAGATTAGTATAGATGGGAATCCATGTAGCCGAACAATATTTTCAAGGAATTCTTTGGCTAGGACAGAAGCTGAAGGTAAACCTTTCAGAGGAATGAAGTGGGCCATTTTGGAAAACAAATCCACAATTACCAGAATGGTATTGTATCCCGAACAAGGAGGCAAGTCCGTAATAAAATCCATTGATAGGGTGTGCCAGGGTGCTGGCGGTATGTCTAGAGGTTGAAGGAGACCGGCTGGTCTTTTCTTTTGACCTTTATTTTGGGCGCAAACACCACAGGACATCACAAAAGATTTAACATCTTTTCGCCAAGAGGGCCACCAGAATTGTCGTTTCACCTTTTCCATTGTCTTGGCAATACCGGGGTGTCCCTCTATTAATGTATCATGATAACCTGAAATAACTAGTTCGTGGAAATCCTTGTGCGGCAGGAATAAGCGTCCTTGGTAATAAGGTAAACTATTATCTATGGTAAAGTCTGATCCCTTTTGTATCCAATCCTGTAGGACTGTAGGGTCCAGGAGTTGTTTCACTCTGACTTGAATGTCTTCAAGCGTCTGTAACAAAGTCATACCTAGAATTCTCTGTTCGGGAATTATTGGTACTGGTTCTGAGTTTGTATCAGATTCTCCCATTCCAATTCGGGATAAGGCGTCTGCTTTGCCGTTCTTGCAGCCAGGTCGATAGGTAATCACAAAATCAAATTCAGTGAAAAACAAAGCCCATCGGAGCTGCCGTGATGACTGAGCCTTGGCGGTTTTCAAATACTGTAAATTCCGGTGATCAGTGATCACCGTGATGGTATGTCGAGCGCCAAGCAGGTAATGCCGCCAGGCTTTAAAAGCGGACTTTATGGCTAACAGTTCTTTGTCAGTGATTGCGTAATTAATCTCTGGTGCCGAGAATTTTCTGGACCAAAATGCTACGGGATGCAGTTGGTTGGTTTCAGGATCTCTTTGAGACAGAACTGCTCCCATGGCTAGGCTGGATGCGTCAGTTTCGACGACATACCGGAGATTTGGATGTGGGTGTTTCAATATAGGTGCGGAGGTAAACTTAGCTTTTAAATCCTAGAAGGTCTGCTAGGCTTCTTCAGACCATTCAAAACGTTTATTTTTCCTCAAGAGTGCAGTAAAGGGTTGTACTATGCGTGAAAATTCCGGGATAAACCTGCGATAGAAATTGGCAAAGCCGAGCATGCTTTGAACCCCTTTTACAGAGCTAGGTGATGGCCATTTGAGGATGGCATCCACTTTTCTTGAGTCCATTCGGACTCCTTTGTGTGTCAGGATGAAACCGAGAAACTCAACTTCTGTGGTATGGAAAACACATTTCTCCAGTTTAGCAAATAGTTTGTGTTGGCGCAGTTTTTCCAGAACTGCCCTAACGTGTTTTCTGTGATCAGATTCCGAAGAGGAGTACACTAGAATGTCATCGATATAGACGACAACACAAACATCGATGAGTTCCCGAAAGACATCATTCATGAAGAATTGGAAGGCAGCAGGCGCATTGCACAGCCCGAAAGGCATTACCTGGTATTCAAATAATCCATATTTTGTACGGAAGGCTGTTTTCCATTCGTCGCTTTCTTTTACTCGCATCAGATGATATGCCCCCCGGAGATCTAACTTGGTGTATATGCAAGGATCCTTCACCTGGTCAAGGAGTTCAGGAATCAGAGGCAGAGGATAACGGTTTTTAACCGTTATCTGGTTCAATGCGCGGTAATCGATACAAGTTCTAAGGTCGCCTTCTTTTTTAGGCACGAAGAACAAAGCCGAGGATGCCGGGGATTTTGACGGGCGAATAAAACCATTGGCGAGGTATTGATCCAAATATTGTCTCAAATGCAGGTTCTCAGGTTCGGTAAGGGCATAAATCCTGCTACAAGGGGGTTGTACACCGGGCACCAGATCGATTTGGCAATCGTACGATCGGTGAGGAGGTAACGTGTTGGCCTGTTCCTTTTGGAAGACGTCCTGAAAGTCCTGGTATTCCGGAGGTAATTGCATGGAGGCAGAGGTTACAGATGCTAGATTAATCTTCAGGTTTTCTGGGTAGCATGTTTGTGCACAATCCGGGAAGGTTATTCTCTTAGCTCGCCAATCAATTCGAGGATTATGTGTCTCTAACCAAGGAATTCCAAGAATAACCTGAAACTGTGGAGCCTTGATTACATCAAACACAACTGCCTCCCGATGGCCGTCAGGACCAATAAGAGTCACCCCAGTAGTGGAATGTGTTACCGGTCCAGAGGCAATTTCAGTTCCATCGACTGTGGTGATGACATCTTTGCTGGTTTTAGGACGGAGAAGGAGGTTAATCCTAGAGGCCAATTCACGATTCACATAGTTTCCAATAGCCCCACTATCGATGTATGCCTTTATTGCATGCAACCTCTTTGGCTTTTCTGGATCTACGAGAACCATTGGCACAATGAAATGCGAGGTCTGAGAGTTAGTTTTCAAGCTCGGCAAGCGGACCCCTACGCTTGTCGGGCTGAGTCGTTTCCCGAAACAGAGTCTTCATGGTTTTTATCAGCGGCTCCTACCGCTTTTCGGGGCGGTTTTGCCGGGCAATCTCGTAGAAAGTGTCCAGAGTTCCCACAATAAAGACATAATTTTAACTGCCGCCTCCTTTCACGTTCCTTTTGAGTTAAGGGTTCTTTAACCCCTCCAATTTGCATAGGCTCAGAGACATCAACTCCCTTGGGGTTAGCATGGGTCTTGACCAACACCCGGGTCTCAAACCTGGACCGATCTGTTTTTCTGTTTTGAAGTCTGTGATCCAATTGGACCACTAAGTCTATATATTCTGTGCATTCTTGGGGCGGATTTACAACTTGGGCCAAGACATCTTTAAGTTCTCCGCGTCGACCTCGATAAAATAACGTGACTCTTTTATCCTCTGGCCATCCCGTTTCCACAATTAGTCTATTAAAGGTTGCAATATAGGATAGGAGGTCCTGATTGCCCTGTCGCAGGGATAGAAGTTCGTCATCCAGAGCCTGCCCCTGAGAGTGTCGAGCAAATAACCTTTCCATGCTTGCTTGAAATCCTTGAAAATCACGGAGAATCGGGTCAGCTTGAGTAACCAGTGGAACTGCCCAATCGGCAGCGCAGCCGCTGAGATATGACAATACAAAGGCTACTTTGGTCTGATCATTAGGGAAGGCCCCAGGTCTGCATAGGAAGTGCAAACGACACTGATTCATGAATACGGCAAATCGTTTGGGGTCCCCAGCAAAGCGTTCAGGTGGGGCCAGCGGCATGTTTCCAGGTAGATTAATCTGCACAGGGTTACTGGGAACCACATGAGCGGGGTTCCCTCCGGGACAGGGTAGAGGAATTTGTCCAGCTTGACCTTGCAAAAGCTGTCTGGCCAGGTCATCAGTTCTTTCCTTTGATATTATTAATTCCCTCTTGAGGGCATTAGTCTCTTGACGAGCGGCATGTACTTCGGCACGTAATTCCCCCAGTAATTGGGCCAACTGATCAGTCTCAGAAGTTTCCATAGCGCCTGGGTGGGAATTTGTAGGAAGGCTTCGCGTTCTGTCACGCTCACCTGACTCCCACGGGGGCGCTGGCCTGGTTCGCGCTGCTGTGACCTCGTCTAAGGTGATGCGCAGGGTTCGGAAGACGGACTGGACTGGCCCCCAGATCTGGCTTGTCTGACTCGCAGAAGTATCCTTCTGTAGGTGAGAATAGGGGGTTAACTGTCTGCGGGGTAATGCAATCGGCCTCCCACTTACCCCTCTCACCCTCCTCAAAACCCTTATGTGCTTCCCCCTAGCGTCTCACCTTAGCATCTGGAAGGACGAGCTCTCCATCCTGCTTCTGATGCAGGGGCGCGTTGGTATCCAGTTACGTCACTGGATTTTCGGATGGGTGAGAACCAAACTTGCTTGGCTTCCAGGTAAGTTTTTCTATAAGTGGTTCCCCTTGTGTCCATGCATTAATGTTCTAATGCTAATGTCTTTTTCCCCATAGGGGCCGCGGTACGGAATGCCGGGGAACAGGAACTGACCCGAGGTGAGCGGTGAAATCCTTGTGGAAATCAGGTAAGTCTTTAATGAGTGTTTTGGTAATGTCTTTTCATTCACTCATTAACACTGATGTCTTTTTCCCCTTAGGGGCCGGGGTGCGAAAATGCCTGTATGCGGCGCGGACCCGAAATGAAAAGGGAATGACCCAACGGGTAAGTCTTGACATGGAGTTTTAGCTTCCCTTTTCCCTTCTTTCTCTCACCTTTGTTCTTGTCTTTTTCTCCCTAGGCGCTGGGGCACGACTGCGAATTCGGATGGTCACTGCTGAACATGGAGGCGCCCTGTAAAGGTGAGTAGAATGCGGCGCTGCAGCGATCGATGCGATGTGCTTTTAAAAATAAATGTCTTCCTTTTCAGGATTGTCGGCGAAATGTCTCTGGGATGCAGATTTAGCAGGTGAGGCCTTTTCCTTCTTCTGTTCTCTTGTTCCCTTCCTTTGCAGGTGATTCAGGATGCTGGCAGGTGTGGCAGAAGTCAAGATGCAGGAGCAGACACGGTGAGCGTCCAGCTGCTAGATGCAGAACAACGCGAAGCACGTGTGGCTGATCGGGTGTGGTTTAAATAGCCTTGGAAGAAGTTCCTAGAATGTGTCCTTCCTCCAATCAGGTATGTATCCTTCCCCGACCACGCCCGGATGGTAAATGAGTCCCACAGGTAAAGTAGTTCCTTTCAGGCCTCAAGGAGGCTGGGGTTCTGCAGCATGGTCTGCATCAGGTAAGTGCACCCAAACACTTTCATAATGAGCCTGGCGCCTATGGCGCCAGGACTGACGTTTTCTATGAGCCTGGCGCCATAGGCGCCAGGACGCTGTCCAAAGGGCCCCTATAAGGGGTTGCTGGGACCTTCCCCGGGGACTTGATGTCCGCTTTCGGGGACGCAGGGCCTGAGCCGACTCCCCGGGAGCGGGCATCATGACAGCCTGATGCTAGCATTAGGTTCCACACAGGTAACCTACATACATTTATTGTGATAGTACCTCTGCTTCTTTGCTCCATGTTTTGCCATCTTCTTTCCCCTTCGTACTCTTTGGGGGAAAATGTAGCACAGATAGTTATCTTAAAGTCAACTGACAACTGCGCAATATGTGGACAAAGGTACATTTTATCATTTTATCAGAGACATGTGTAATGTGAAAGGGTGCAATATTTACTGGGGAATATTACATCCCCAGCCCAAACGTGTAGAGTCGAAGGCAAATAAATATGAATAGGATGAAAACTATACACATGTACAGAGAAAGTTGCAGAGGTACTGTGAGACAGGCATGGCATCAAGAGAGACACACACTCGTAAATACATTTTAAAACCTTTATTTCCTGAAGTTCTGGGGTTGGTGGCCTCAACTCTAAAGGCATGGTTCCCTCAAATTATGTTTTTAAGGGCCGTTGATGTCTGAAAGTCCGAAATAATAGTATGTCTGTGTCTAAACCTATGCTTGCCATCACTCTATCTAAAAATGGGTTAGGGGGTCTTTTGTCAAAAGCAAAAAGTAGTGGTTCAACAGAAACATAAGAAACTATGGTTGGTTTCCAGTGGCCTTCTTGCCAGGCATAGATTTAGGCTCCCAAGAAAGAGTTCAATCAAACAGGGTTGCTTGCAAGACCTTCGCCATAGGGTTTTTCCCCACCTTCAGTGTCTTTGAATTTCTTGGGGTTCCCTTGTCCAAGCTTCAACTTATTCAAGTTTCAAACACCACAAAAGAAATGTAACAGTCCCCTTTGAAGCTTCTTGGGGTTCCCTTCGCTACGCTTCAATCCTTTCCACACTATAAAGAAAACCAATAGGTTGGGCCTCTTAGGGTTTTCTACCCCAAGCTCAGACCCCTTCCAGCTTTCAAACACAAAGTCAGTTCTATCAGGATGCACTTTGATTTCTTAGGTATGCCTCTCAGGGTTCCCTTCCCCAAGCTCAGGCCTTTTCCAGCTTTCAACACAAACAAATATATCACAGTTCCTTTTAGGTTTCTTGGGGTGCCCTTCCCCAAGATCAGGCCCCTCTAATTCTAAACACAAATTCAGCTCGTCAGGATATGCCTTTTCCTTATATAGAGCTTTTGAAAGCACCATGCTCTTTGCTTTTCCTCAGCGCGACCACTCTGATCCTTAGGCCCTCTCTTTATTCCTTACTGGTGTTTTTTTTTTATCTTCGGGTGCCTCCTGCACAACTTTCATATATTCCTTTTCCTTTGTTGTGCACACTTGCACTGTCTTTTATTCCTTTCACTTTGTTGTGCCTCTTGCACGCTCCCCTCCTTCTGTTGTGCACATTTGCACTGTCTTTTCCCATCATGCCTCTTACAAACTTCTTTGACTCATTTGTGCATACCTGCACATGTTTACTTCTTTCTGGGTCGCTTGCACCCTTTCCTTTTATTCTGGACTACACTTACTTCTGCGTGGCTAATGTATCTATTTTCTTCCTTCTGTGCCACTAGCGTGCTTCCTCCTTCTTTCTTTACTTTGTTTCTTAAAACTTGGATTCGTGGCATTTTCCATATCTTGCTTTTTCCTCCCTTTTCCTGCTTCAGCGACCTGCACGCTCCCGAGTTTCTCTTTCTCTCTTTCGCATGCAAATCTCACTGGGTAGCGTAGCACTGGCGAGCGGTCTCTCTGGGGTGCTTAGGGTCGAGGGCAGGGTCTCACCACCTGCCCATCAGAGACCCATGGGCCCGGCACATGGCCCAACGGAACGAGCAATTACACTGACACCGCCAGCAGGGTCCCAGCTGCCTCGCTTTGGCTCTCAGGAGACATGGCTCCACAGCCACGGTGCAGCCCTCCTCAAACACCGGGCCAGCATCGCAGAACCCTGCTCTCCGGATCCTTCTTAATGCAGTTCCCAGATTTGTGGTTTCTCTGGTCCAGTATGCCTCTCCAGCTCGCTCACCCATCTGTTTAAGACCACACCTTTTATAGTGAAAAAAATAGTCAAGGGGTCAGGTGTAACTATTAAATACCTGACTCTGACTGACTATATTAATGGGACAACTCAAGTTCTTCCTAGGATAGGTTTCCCTTATTTTCCCCATGTTATTCCTATGAGTAATCTTTACTGATCTTAGTTGCCTCCTCCTCATCTCAGTATTTGTTGGAAATGGGGAAGGGGAGAGATTGGAGACACCCCATAAAGGCTGAAGGCGAGTATGTTGGGGTATTTTTGGGACTGGGAGAATACCATGTCTCGTCATTGGTTATCCTCCTCCCAATTCCTCGTAACCATCCACTCAGGGGATCCTCCCTCGTTTGTCCACCCCTAGAGTCGGGATCCAAAAGTGATAGCCCTTCCCAGGCCACCTAAATGGAAGAACCCGGGATAGTGGGTGGGAGAATACCGTCAGGTTTCTCACAGTACCAAGACTGAAAGTTATACACACACACACACACACACATATATATATATATATATATATATATATATATATATATATATATATATATATATATATATATATATATTACATCGCCACAGTAGTGGCTGTGTAGTTATGGTTAAGTTGCTGTTTCCATAGGATGAGCACTTTTTGGGCGGCTTATAACTTTGCTCCCCCTGGACGAATCCTCACCAAACTTTGCAAATATGGGGCACTCTAAATTTTTTTGCAAAGTTTGGTGATGTTTGGTCCAGGGGGAGAAAAGTTATAGGGGGGGTTCCAAAATGTCTCTTTTTCCCATAGACTGAATGGGGTAAAAACTTTGCGCACACCTACAGGCCAAGCCGCTGGACAGATTTTCACCAAATTTGCGGCAGGGGCAGGAGCTTGGTCCCAAAAGCGTGCTTTTGTAAATTTGGTGACAATACGTCCAGTAGTTTTCTTTAAAACGACCAAAAAGTATGTCTCTAAAAATTAGTGAAATCTATGTCCGCTCCGCGGTCATACTTCCCTGCTCGCTCCGTGGACAAGAAATTGATTGGCTAATCCGTAGCATCATGTCCGCAGACATGTAGCGCCTTCACTGATTGGTTCTGGAACAGCGTGAAGTGTGTCAGATTCTTTGCCTGAGCCTGCCATGTTTCGTTCGTGTTTTGGTGTATGCAGACATCGCCGGTAACACATATAAAACAAGACACCACTTCACTTGTTTCCCTTATGAAATACTGTTTTGGAAGGTGAGCGTTAATGAGGCTGGAATGGGATGTGGCAGCACGAAGTCAAAAAGTGGTGTTTTCTTGTCACCAAAACGATACGTTAAATTGGAAGTTGGTGCTCCATGTGCGAATAATTACTATGTCTGTGTTACATTGCATTTACAGTAACATTGCAGTCAGACTGGCATCCTAGAGTTTCAAATCTGAGCCAGCCACCTGCACTGTTTGATGGAAACAGCGGTTCTACAAGTGTATGGGAGTAGCGGTTCTCATGAATGGATTCTCATATGTTGTTGCAAAGTGAGAATGTATTTGCATTCTGAGTGAAGGTCACTTGCTTTACTTTTTTGATTGCGAGCTCAGTAGGCCCACTCATCCAATGGAACCATAAGGGTCAATTGTTTTTTGACCTTGAGCTAAAGGGAAAATTTAGTAAGAATTCAAGGAGTGAAAGTTTGCAAAACATACCATTTAATAAGGTTATGTTTCAAAAACATTTGTACGGCACATGAAATATCACTTCACGAAGAATCTTTGGTGCAAATACATTGCTGTCTGACTTTACCGAAAACAATGGAGGAGGTACATATTATGTAAGTTTAATTTTGACGACTGTACACCGGACCAAGTTTTAATTTTTTAATACGAAAACAATAATTTTGACAATATAAATGAAGCAGTACATATCTGTGCAGTTGTTATTTTTTTCTCACTTACGGAGAGTGCAGATTCTCAGTGTTTGCTGGCTATGACTAGATTTACCCATGTGCTACGCTAATATTTAATTAAAATGTCATGTATGACCACTTCAATGTGTCCATTAGTTTCCACGTTCTTTTTTTTAATTTTAAAATTGTTTGGTAAAGGTTGGGTATGGATACGTGTTTCCATTAACGTTTTCCAACCAGCTACATCCTGCCGTACTGTTCTTGCCATGGATTCCAAATGCCGAGTGATGGCTTTATTCCACGCCAGATGCAACTGCTTGTGACCGGCTGCCTGTCCGTCACAATTTTGTGGGATGATCGCGCTGGCTCCCTTTGTCCATACGCTGAAGTGGCCATTCGGAGTAACATAACTTCTTTTACGGTGGTGTAGGCCAAAGGTCATGGTGACGTCTTCGAAATGAATGTGCGAGCAAAGTGGTTGCTTTAACGTAAACGCATTCTTTGTGTGTGGGAAAAGAACAACGTATGCCTCACCATTAACATTTTCGATGACGCCCATAGAAACAATGTATTTGAAAATGGGAATAGTTCTATTGTCTCAGACACTTTATTGTCAAATAAAACTACTTTACAAATTCTAAAATGTTAATGTTTTCTTTTAAAAACCAGTTTATTATTTTAAAATATATCATACTACGTTGTACGTCGCTGTATGTTCGTTTTCAGGTTCTGCATCACGGCACGTAGGTGCTTATAGGAACATTTGGCTACGGTGGAGAGGAACGTCATCCAAAAAAGGTGTACAATATCATTAGGGTTGGTTATGTGATGAGATGTGGAAGTGTTTTCGTATTGCACAAGTATTGTGATGTCGTTAAAAAAACCTAGCTGTATACATTTATTGATTGAAGGGTTGGCTGCAGCTATGGGGAGTCGGCAGAATGTTGGGTTCATGGTATAAGCTCATGATCCACACCATGTGGCTACTGACCATGACCAGAAGGGAGATAACATAGAATTACAGTGGCCATGTCCACCTGGGACTGGCTTTGTGATAAAGGTGTTCCACATTACGATAACTTTGAAAGGGAAGAAAAAAGTACTCATGCTAATATGTTAACAGGGTTTCCTTTTTGCTTTTTGCAGGCTCCCATGGACAGCGAAGAGGGGCCCTGAATGGAACAACCGCTTTCCCTTTCTATGGTGGCCATCTTGGAAAGGAATTTTGCTTTTCATCTGGGACGCCTGCGTCCCGGATTAAAACCAAAAATCCTCCTTTTTCAGTACTGCGCGTTACTGCTTAGGAAATCTACATTGTTAATGGCATTAATTCCCTATTTTAGGGGTGGAAGTATCCTTTAGTGAGACATATAAAGTAGATGGAGTCTATGCGTTTTGTTATGCGTTTTTTTATTATCTTTTAAAAATGTGAAAGGTGGTTCTTAAAAGAAAGGATCTTAAGGTTCTTAAAGGAACCTTTACTTTGTGTACAGATGGCTTTTTTTTTTTAAACACAGCTCAGAAGGAAAGGTGCGGTTGGAAATTAGCAAAGACACATTAAACAGTAATATGGGGGGTTAGGTGGACAGGCCAAAATGTTGTGCGTGTGTTATTTATAAGCTAGGGGCACTGTTTCTCATGCTCCTTCATTACAGCTGTGATGCTGTTTCTTAGGGAGGAGGGATGGTTGAAGCTCATGTCATTTTCAGATAAATAGTATTTTTTTCTAAAAATATGCACTGTGTACTGCATTGATAATGGCTGCGCACAAATTAGTTTTGGAGCTGTGCAAGGGAAATGTTGAAGTTGAACGTTTCTACATCAGTAAAAAATGTATTTCCACACTGGCCACGAGGCATACATCTTATTGGTAAGTGTGTACAGGTTTTCACACATGTCACTATGCTGTGCACCAGCATATGGTCATGTGGCATTCTCCACAAGGTGTGCAATGCAGTCAGATGTTAGTTTACATAATGGTTACGTAGCACTACAAGAAACCAATGAAATTCAGTAAAAAAATAATGTTGTTGAAGGGACGTAATGGTTAAGGGGCGCTACTAAAAACCTATGAAATTCAGCAAAAAAAACTTTGTTAAATGGACGTTATGGTTAAGTTGTCCTAATAAAAACCTGTGAAATTCAGTAAAAAAAAACTTTGTTAATGGGACATTATGGTTAAGTTGTCCTAATAAAAACCTGTGAAATTCAGTAAAAAAAATGTTAACGGGACGTTATGGTTCCAAGTAAAACCGGAAAACCCCTGAAATTCGCCAGTTATGGTAAGCTAAACCACCATAACTCGCACCACAACCGTGCACTGCTAAGACTTACACCCAGGACATCAAAGATGACATCACAAATGTCATTGATGACATCACTGATGACATCACACGTGCATTTACTTTTCATGGACAGCCTCCAGAAGGGATTGTCATTATAATACTGGCAGAAAAGTGTATGCCAAATAGTTTAATAAGCAATGCATTGCTAGGAATAGTATTGCCTTACTGAGTTCTTTCAGTATATCAAAGAACTCATGAAGCAACGTAGGCATTGTCTGCTGCATGTGGCACAGAGGTGCCATAAAGCAAATCTTCCCATGTCGAATAGTGAAAAAATAAATGCTTCCATTACAGCTTTTTGCATACTGTGAAACATAAGTTCCTATGATTGCATCCTTCACTGCATAATTGTACTTTTACACACAAAACATAAAGAGGCCACAATGCATACAAATAGAAGCATATACAGGGAACGTAAAGTAAGCAAATAAACACTGCAGTTTTACTAGAAAGTGTCAGTACCCAAACTATTTAACTTAATGCTCACAAAATATTCTGTTTCACGATTCCTTCTTCTCCTATGTATTTGTATCATATGATGTAACTGTACCTTAAGGAAGTATTGTAAGAAATTATCCTTTATTTTTGAAAGAAAGCATTCTGGAATGGTTTAGTTTTAAAATAAATTGTAGGAAGAAGTTGCACTGCACTGAACATTCCCTTAAACAGCAGAGGCGTGGGTTTGGAGGTTTGCATTGTGTTGCACAGCGTGGCGATGGGGTTTGTGGGGAGCAGGGGCAGGCCAGTAGGGAACATAGTTCCACTACTTCTTTTTATACACTTCAACCACTGCCTATATTTAAATGACCTGCACATAGCCAATACATTCACAACCCTGCACTTCTATAGGGGTACTCTGCAGAAAATGCATTGATAAATGTCAATTGTTCAGGTAGCTTTTCTCCGATATCATACTTGTCTTGATACTGGAGAAAATCAAGTGTTTTGGAAGAATTTTGAAATGGTTCCATTTGAATATGTACACACTGGCCGAAAATTAGAAATGTCATAATTGAAGTAAACTGTGTTTCTGAGATGGAAGCATAATAGAAGGTATTTTTAGAATGCCTATTACCTTTCAGAGTATAAACATAAACATATAATTGACTATAGAAATAAATGCTTGTGTGAATTATAGTCCAGTTCATGTAGGCAGGTAAAATATTGTATCAATGGCCAATTGTTTTTGTACCTATAACATTGTAGTGATTTAATTTGTATAGCTGGAGACCACCTTTGTTTGAAGTGGACTTTTTTTTCTTTAAATATATTTAGAGTTTTTGAATACACTGTGTTTTTCTTACCCAGAATTGTGGGTTGAGATTGTACTGTGAAGGCATCAGGAAGTAGACACAGACAACAGAATAAAATTTGGGGTACAAACTTGTATTAAAAACCACAAGGAGGTTCGGGTAATGCCTACCTTGCCCTATGCAATGGTTGGATTTCCCTACCTAACTGTCAGACCTGATCTGTTTCTATTCCACAGTTGCACCACCACTGCTTCAGCTCAACAGTGTTATTGGGCTTAGATTCTCATAGTTCTTTTCAAAACTTGTTTTGCCACCATTTACTTGTCAGATTATCAGGCTCTCATACTGTTGCCTCATTTTCAACTTTTAACTTTTATAGTTCTTCTTTTCCTTATGGCTTTTGTCAATGCTTGCTTTTTCTTAACCTGTACAATTCACAGTTCTTTAAATTCGTTACCAATACTTGCTTTCTTCAGTTTCTATGATTCACAGTTCCTTTGTATCAGGGAACACTTTTCTCCACTTTCCACTCATGTGGCATTCACTCATCATTTCTTTCCTTTAGTTCGGTATTCAAAATCGCAGCTCATTCATATTTAAAATATTGTAATTGCAAATTCCCAGTTTACTCTCCTGCTGGGAATTTGCACCTTGCTCCCGGGCTTCTCATTCAATTTCAGGTTTCATGTTCACTGCTTTTTCTGGTTCTCTCAGCGGCTTTCTCAATTTTGTTACAGTTCGGTATTCACTAACCGCTTCTTTCATCACATTGTCATAGCCATTAAACACCAGTGTTTTACAATTCCAAAATCGACAATCACATTACCCGCTGTCACCCACTCACTTGCGAGCGCTCTGACCTTTCACCACACGGCCACACTACAACGTCCCAGAGTCACTCAAACTCACCGGGTACGCTGTCTTATTTATTTATTGTGCATTTCTTAGGCGCTTATGTAACAAGTCAATTGTGTTTCAAAGCGCCCACATGGCAACAGGGAGGGACATTGGATTGAAGAACAATATATACACTGGAGGATAAAGACAAATCTACTATGCCTTGTGAGTATTCCGAACGTGCAATTGGAGAGAGAGACAAGGGAGTGGGGGGTAAGTGCTGGAGTGTCCGTGCTCGTGGGTGAGCAGCACATGCAAGTGCCAAGTATAGTAAGTGCTAGGGTGTGTTGAGCTGCAATAAGTCGGTAAGTCCAGGCCTACAATGGAATAGGCCAGTGGGTGCTGATGTAGCTGCTGTGTGTAAGCAGTAGCTGAGGTGATTGGGTGTGGGAGGCCAGGGCCCTGAGGACACATAAGGGCCCTGGTCACCAATCACAGCGACTGAGGTTAGTAGAGGAGGGATGAAGGAAAGGAGGAAGTGATAAGGAAAGTCTTGAGGAGCTTCTAGAATTTATGGAGGTCTGGCTCAAAACTAAGACGAACAGGAGGTCGTTTCACAAGAGGGAGCCAGCTGAAGCAAGAGATCGGCCTCCAGCCCTCTTGAAAGGGGCCCTTAGGGGTCCCTCGCGATATGGAAACAAGGCAATAACCATACACGAAAGGATGCGCCAGACACGAGGTTCAAATTCCCAATGCTAGGGTTTATTGCAAGCAAAATAATCCCAATTGACCAACTGTGGTCTCACGCCCCGCGACGTGTATTCTCTAGACCTCGAGGGACGCAAGAGAGCGAATTACGTACATCAGTTACATATATACAAAATGCATATCATACAATCAGCTATGTCATGTTTAACACCCCCCTTTTATTGAGTTTCTTTGAACTCGGGATGATGATGGACATTTCCGATGAGTATGACAATTATGACACTTTTGATGTCTATTCTAGTAACAATGTGCAATTTAGAGAGTGCGGAGGCATCTTCTAGTTGTTGAACAGAACACGGTGCTTCTGTTCTTGGAAGCAAGCTGCACACGGGGGAAGAGTCACATTCCAAGCTTTGCTATCTATGAGGTGCTATTCATGTCCTGGGAGCCGACACGCTCTAAAGGGTTTTGTGAAGGGGGACCGTAAGAAGAGCATAATTCAAGCCCTTAGCTGCCTTATTCTAACATATTCTACCACAGTACGAGACTGGCTGGCAGCTGTGAAATGATTAAATGCCCTGCAGCTCTCCCTCAAGGCTACAGAGAGGGAGCGTGGGCATTCCTTTCTGGGATTAACATGAGGAGTTTTCAACAAACTCCTCAGTCCCGCGGCCTTGCCCTTTCATATTCAGACAACAATGTTAACAGTTGAGCAGAGTAAGCAGAATTCGCAAGCTGCAAAGCAGTTTAGACAGAAAGCAATGAGCAATGGTTAACAAGCAAAATGGCGATTCTTGCTACGTTTAAAATGGCCGCTTGTTGGTCAAGCATAGCAGTCTGTATTTCTATAATTCTGTGCATAGGACGGTTGGCCTTCGGCCATCAAGATACGTTTATCATCCAAATGAAGGGTATTCATTTTTCCAGATTGACAAACCCTCCTTTTGGCCGTATGCCAAATGTCTTATTCATTCATTGTATCCTCCTCTGATGAGGATAAGTCTGGGGTATCTATGTCTGAACCTTTCATGCTATCACAAGCATCATCTTCATCATTAATGTCTATAGCCATGAATTGTTTTATTGTTTTTGTTTCATCAGTGTCTCTGTTATTTCAGTCATGCGTTTGTTTTCCTCTTGACACCATGTGCATACATCCCTTAGTCCATCCCTCAGTTGTCTCAGTGCAAACTATTGGTAGGCATTGTATGCAACAGCAACATGTTATGAATATACCAAATACCACCACTAGTATCGAAATTAGCTTCCATCCCCAGGACTGCAATAGTCCCTAAAACCAGGATCCTATCCCCCAACCCCCTTCTTCAGTAGAGAGTGTGGAACTTAGGACATGTAATTTCCGGATTGCTTTAAATATCGTAGGGGAGTAATCATCTATAAACACACAGCATGCAGTTTTTACGAGTTTGCAAACTCCCCCACGATCAACTAATATTATATCAAGAGCCTTTCTGTTTTGCAGTGCCATTAGCCTAATTCCTTTTTCTTCCAACGTCATGTTGTATAAGATATCCGTTGTTGTATCTATTGTATTTTGTAGTATTCTGGACAGTTTCCTTATGTTATAGGAATTTTCTATTTGGGCCAAGAATGGTATAAATGATTTGGCTACATCCATTGCTATCATTCCATCTTCACTACTCCTTCAGGTTCTACCTTTTAATCGCCTCACTACTTCTGCAGTTTCTAAGAGGAACACTCCTGGGAATAGTAGACCCACGTAACACGTACCTCCCCAGTTCCTAGGTAACCATGGATATGCTTTTTCCCCACATATAAAGTAAACAGGGTCCCTTACGTACACGGGTTCTATTTCGTGCTTTAAAACCACTGTGTTTAGGCAGCTGCTAAACGTTCCTACTTTATAGGAACCTTTTTTCTTTAAACATAGGGGAGCAGTTTTGGGGCTATAATCCACTGTATAGGCAGGGGGCACAGCATCTTTACTCCATTCATCCCTTATTCGATGTTTCGTCTGCTGGCGGGGTCGGTCTATTCTGCCTATGTAATCTATCTAGTCTTGTTGTCTTTCGTGTATTTTTCCTCATGGGATCTGGTGATAACACGCGAGTTTTGTGGAATATGGAACAACCCACAGGTCTCATGATCACTTCCTCAAATTCATTCATATTGGTCTCGTCTAGCTGACCCGTATTACTCTTGCTCCATTTCCCAAAGAACATTGGACTCAACGATACTTCACATGAATAAACCAATGATAACGGTTGTACATACCAGCCTATCCCTTTCCCACCGTGCTGTGGTAAATGGGCACAAACCCAGCAATATTTTTTCTTTAAAACCGCATGGGTCATGTTCATGATGAGCAACAATGTATTGTTGTCATATCCTTCTCTATGTGTTTCTTCCATTGGGGACAAAGTACCAGTGATTACATGAACCGGGCTCTCAGTAGCTGCTTTTAGCAAAAGTGTTTCTAATGGGTGCGCGGACTCCAGGAACCATAGTGTAATAGCTATTATTGTTGGTACTACCATACTTAGAGAACACAGGACCAATGTCCAAATCAGTACCTTATTCCTTTTACCATGCTTTTTCCCTAAATTTACAGTCTCTAAAACTATCATCTTTTCAGCAGGGGTGCAGGAGGAGGCTGAAACCGGTCTTAATTTGTTCTTCATCGTCCTTCTTCTTGCTGGCAAAGTTTGTCGCAAATGTCTCTCGTTCTTGATGCAAAAAGTTCAATGAAAATGTCACAGTTCAATTCTGCCAACCCTTTCATAGCCTAGATCACTTATCCCCTCCGAGCAAGATTAGTTGTTCTTTCTCCCACTGCTCAAACGATTTCTGAACAGTTCTTTATTGACAGAGTACTATGTGCATCCAGCTTGTCCTACTGTGGCTCCTGACACATGCACTTTATTATAAGCGCACCGAGGAGCCGTGAGTCTTGAATTGTCCAACTTGCACAACTCTCACACTTCTCTCCTCTACGCCCCTGGTTCCTACTCCGTCCGTGAGTGGAACCAAAGGCAAAAGAAAAGCACCAAAGATCTGTGGATCACTTTGCCTGTCGAGGCCGCAGATCATATGGTTTCACTCCTGGTATTGTGTGATCTGTAAACAGTGCTGATGCACTTCCATTATCAGGCTCAGTGTCAGCCTGCGGCGCAATGATGGGTAGTGATGAGCGCCGTGGTAATGATGTAGTTTCTTTCTTTGGCTTTGGTGCATTTGCAGAAGCTGGTGGGCGCCAAAGGGGTACACGCGTTGTTTCTGCTCATGTTTGTAATGCACAGTTTGTGTCGCTCGGCAGTGATGTTGTTTCTGCTGAGCAACGTTGGGGCACTTTTCGCCCTTTCCCCTTCCTGGCAGCCTCCTCAGGCTCTGTTTCGAGTTTCACTTCTCGCTTAGGCTTTGTTTCAACTTTCACTTCTCGCTCAGGCTGGTGCTGTGGCAGTGGACTGGCAATAGTTTCTTTCTTTTTCAGGACCGTTGTCTCTTTCTGGTCGTCTGGATCAGGCAAAGTTTTCAGTGAAACTGTGAACATTTTGGCATGGGTAGCATTAATCCAGGCCTTGCAGCCGTCCACCCGTATGGCCGTCTGCAACACTTGATAGGGGCCGCGCCACCTGGGTGCTAATGCGGTCTTCCGCTCAAAGTTCTTAATCAGGACCCAGCTTCCAGGCTCCAACGCGTGCCCCGGTCCGGTGTATCGCACTGGTAACGCCTCCTGCACCTGCTGATGAATCAAACGCAACTTCTGCTTTAAAAGGCCACAGTACGTGCTTAACACAGGATGCTCCACCTCACATAATCTTTTGGGCTGCGGTGCGCACCATACATTTGCCGGTCTCCCCATTATAATTTCATAGGGGCAGAGCCCAGTTTTAGCCTGCACAGACGTGCGCATGCACAATAGCGTTTGGGTTAATGCATCCACCCAACTCAACTTGCTCCCAGCACAGATCTTAGCTATCTTTGACTTTAAGATACCGTTATGTCTCTCAACAAGTCCGGCGGAACTCGGATGCCTGGAACTGTGGAATCGTTTCTCTATCTGTAGACCTGCACAGATCTGTAGTACTACTGTGCCCACAAAATGTGGGCCGTTATCTGACCACAGGACACGGGGCAGCCCGAACCAGGAGAAATACTCCTTCAACATTACTTTTGCCGTTGACATGGCAGTACAGTCTTTTAATAGGATATGCCTCCACCCACTTGCTAAATGCACAAATCACCACTAACACATATTTGTAGTTCTGGCACCTTTCCATTTCTATGAAATCAAAATGGATCACCTCGAATGGCATAGAGGTTGGGCCAAAACTACCTACTGGAGTCACGGTTCCCTTGCTACATTGTGTTGCAGGCACGTAATACAATTCTGCACTAGCCTTTCTGCATTCTTTTTTATGTGCTCATTTTTCCATACTGTGGATAAATGCTGTACCATTTTCTTCGCGCAAATGTGGATAGGGCTATGCGCCATTGTAACCATTGCAGTTACGTAACAATTTGGCAACATCCAGTTCTTGGTCTCTTTGTCCACCCAACATCCTTCCAAATCTAACTCAGCAGAGCCCTCAGCCCA
Organism: Ambystoma mexicanum; assembly: GCF_040938575.1. Taxonomy (NCBI): domain Eukaryota; kingdom Metazoa; phylum Chordata; class Amphibia; order Caudata; family Ambystomatidae; genus Ambystoma; species Ambystoma mexicanum. Next base: position 18,950,057 of record NC_090922.1, on the reverse strand, counting down.
CCCCTGAATCTCTTCGGTCGTGGCCTCAGCCTGCATTTCTTTGACTGTGGCAACTCCATTCTCTATCATACAAGGTACTTCCTCTGTTTGTACTGTCATCATTCTAGTACTTAAATCAGTGGCTGTTTCGCAATCCCGTCTGCAAATGCGTTTCCCTCTCCCACTTTGCATGTTACTTTTTTATGCGCCTCGCATTTAACTATAGCTAAGCGCTTTGGAAACGTGAGTGCAGATAACAATCGTACAATCAAAGGGCCATGCTGAATCCTGGCCCCATGTGATGTCAAGAAGCCCCTCTCAGCCCAGAGTCGTCCAAAGTTATGAACCACGCCAAAGGTGTACTGGCTGTCAGTATAAATATTCACGTTCAAATTCTCAGAGAGTTCACAGGCTCGGGTCAGTGCTATTAATTCTGCGGCTTGTGCCGAATTGTAGGGGATTCTTCCGCTTTCTACAACACTCTCTAGGGTAGTAATTGCATATGCGGCCGTTGATGTGCCATCAGGTAATTTAAAACCAGAGCCGTCACAAAACAACTCCCCATCTGGCTCTTTCTGTGGGATGTCGCTCAAGTCAACTCTTCCCTTTGTTTTTTCTTCAGTGACCATTAAACAATCATGGGGTGGTGATTCGTTGTCACCAATTTCTGCTATGGGCAGTGGCATTAATTCTGCAGGATTCAATGCGCTACACCTCATAATTTGGATGTGGGGTGCAAACAAGATGAGCTCATATCTTGTTAGTCTAGCAGAGGTGAGGTGTTGTGTCTGTGTTCTGTTTAATAGAACGTCTATGGCATGTGGCACCATCAGAATTAAAGTATGCCCCAATACCATTCCTTCCGTTTGTTTCACTGACGCAGCAGCCGCTGCAACAGATCGCAAACATCGTGGTAGTTCGCGCGCTACAGGGTCCAGCGCGGAAGAATAATAGCCGCACGGCCTATTTCTTCCACCTTGTTCCTGTGTCAAAACCGCCAATGCACATCCTTCACTCTCGCTCACAAATAGTCTAAAGATCTTTTTTATAGTTAGGAGTGCCTAAAACTGGCGCAGCACACAATGCAGCTTTCAATTGCTCAAACACTTTCTGACATTCCTCATCCCACTGTAAAGGCATCACTGCATCCTTTTTAGTTAATTTTATCATCGGCTCCACAATCAACGCAAAATTACTGATCCACTGCCGACAATAAGAGGCCATGCCTATTATAGCTCTTACTCCTTTTTGAGTTTTTGGAATAGGCATACTAGAAATACTTTCTATGCGTTCTGGTGTTAATCTTCTCCATTCTTTCGAAAGTAGGTAACCCAAATAAGACACCTCCTTTTGATTATACTGGAATTTCTTCAAACTTGCCTTGTGACCATGGGTCGCTAGGTGTGTCAATAGTAATATAGTACTTTCTTTGCAGATCTCTTTTGTGTCAGCAGCTAGTAACAAGTCATCTATGTACTGCAAGAGTACCCAACCTTCAGGTAATTCTAGCATGTCTAGCTGCTCTTTTAGCGCTCTGCTGTAAATACTCGGGCTTTCTGTGTATCCTTGTGGAATGCGTGCGAATGTGAATGATCGACCTCCTAGAGTGAACGCGAACAGATATCTACTGCTTTTATCCACTGGAATGCTAAAGAACGCGTTCTTCAAATCAACTACACTAAAGTATTCTGCAGTGGCCGGTATCATTGTCAGTATTGTTGTGACCTCTGGGACCAAAGGCAATTGTGGGTCTACCACTTTGTTCAATGCACGCAGATCAATTATGAAATGATATGGTACTTCATTGCCTCCTTTCTTGTAAACTGGAAGAATCGGGCTGTTGCACGTGCTACCTGCAATTTCTTCAACCACCCCCAATCTCACCAGGTCAGTAACAATACTCTTTAATCCCTTCTCACCTTCAACAGAAATTTTATACTGGGGAATTCGTGGTAATGTAACACCTTCTTTCAAAGTTATTTTTGCTGGCTCTATTTTCAAGCATCCTACATCGTTATCATGCATTGCCCATAGACAGGTTGGTACTCTACTTAGCTCTTCTGGTAACGCTTTTGACATAAATTCCGTCACTGGTGCATTGTGAGGCCAAATCGTGAGGAACACCCCATCAGTCGTACAATGTATAACTGCCCCCAATTTTCTCAACAAGTTTAATCCTAGCAAGTTCTCCCCACAATTTTCTGTCAGAAGAAATGGACACTGTTCCGTAAATGGTCCTATTGTAATTGGGACAGCTTCGGACATGGGGTTAATTACTGGTGTACCTGCGAACCCTACAGAAACATTCTTTTGCCCCGACAGTGGGATCTCCGGAACCAAGTGGTGGTCTATCGAACACTTCTGTGCCCCTGTATCTACAAGGAAACGGTGCTCCTTATTCCCGACTCTCATTTCTACGTAGGGTCCTCTCTGATTCACGGGAATAGACACTGGTTCCAACCCCTGCCGTGGGCTGTCCTATTGCGAAAATAACACATCCTCCGATGTGTAGTCACCGCTGCTACTATAATACGTGTTTGGCTGTGTATCAAAAATATTCCCATTTCCCCCTCGGTGTCCTCCACGCTGATCATTTCTCTGTTGGCCCTGCCCGCCCTGATTTTGGTTCGGAACACTTTGGTTCAATGCCTGGTTCTGTTGAGCTTGGTTTTCACCATAGGATTGGTTTTGATTACCTCCATTGGTTTATCCCTGCTGCTGCTGCATGCTGTTTCTGCTCGGGCCATTTGACCCCTGATGTCCTCTATGAGGCCTTCTCTGGCCAAACCCACCTCTATTCTGTAGGTGCGGGCATTGCGCTCGCCAGTGTTCTTCCTCTTTACAGTACGCACATTGATTTCATCCCAATGACACCCCTTGCATATTATTCAAATTTCCCCTGCCTTGTGCATTTCCTCTACCTCTATTGTATCCAATTACCTGCTGCAGTAACACCCTTGTTTTTAAATTTACTCTATCCTTCATCTATCTTTCTTTCGCCACATTTACCCTGTTCTCGTAATATTGGGCATGTGTAATATCTCACTCACCGGTTTTGCTGCCCAGGCACTTTCCGACGCCATTAACATATCTTGAATTGGTAATATTAGTCCCCTCACATATTTATCAACAAATAGCATTTTCCCCAACTCTGTGCTCACATCCTGCCCACTGAAGTCTGTGAATACTCCTTCAAAATCTATTGAAATAATCCGTTACTGGCTCATCCTTGCCCTGTACACATGTAGTTAATTTGTCCCACTGAATCCATTTTTCTGGAATTATTTCCCTCAATCTCCGCATTATCCGTTCTGGTAGATCTGCCATGCGGGTTCCCGGATTTTCCCCTTTTTTATTTTTGTCCTCCAATAGTAACTCCGCCCATGTGGCGCCAAAAGCCCCCACGTCATCTACCGTCCTTATCTGTTTCCATATATCTTCTGGCAAAATGACTGGGAAAATCAAATCTATATCGCTCATAGTAAGCACTGCTGATCTTAGGGTTGACTCTACTTCCTTGTAGAAACCTGCTGGATTCTTTCTTATATCGGGAATCGTCTGTTTTATAGTATTCACCTCTTGCCTGGAAAAGGGGACATGCACATACTGGGCGGTGAAATGGGCTGGTGTTACCTGCGCTCCTACTGTTCCCGTCGCAGGGACCTCTTCTTTTGGTACAAACGTGGGCGGAACCTCTCTCACTGGAAATGCCCCACACACAATCCCTCCCCCTTCTCATAGGTTCAATAGTATTCCTAAGTCCAGTGATAGGCCCGTTTCTCCTGTACTTCGCTCGAATGCTCTCTTGTATACTGCTAGTATCTCAGGTGGGCTAGCCTTATTGTTTTTTTATATCCTTGTCTATTAAATGTTCAGCCATCGATTGCAGTGCCTTTCTTTTCATTGGCATGGAATATTCGTCAAATATGTCAAGTATGACCATTTTTGGGATACTAGGATATCCACTTTATCGCTTCCCATATACATACTTTCAGCTTGTCGCCCCTCTGTACAGATGACATTGAATGTCTCTGCTGTATGTATGGTTCTACCGTCCCTCTCCCATCTCTTCTAATATCCCAACCCCTGTATCCAGGTGCAGCAAACATTTCAGCATAATCATTATCCAACTCATTTTTAAGATCAAAAAGTCCATTCACATGTTCCTTTACTTCTTCATCTTTTATTCTACAACATTAATTGGTTCAAATCTAACAATCGTTGTGGCTGTAATTTCTCAAGTATCTTTTCCCATTCTCCCACCAAAAATGTCCCCATGTATTCCAACACTACCTGTCTCTCGAGCTTCTTCGGTACCCATATAATGGGGCCAATGCTGCCGTCCCATCATTTCCTTCTATGTACATTTCTGCCTCTTGCTGTAATTCAATCTTTATTTCTTTGCTGATCGCGCTGCGAGTTACCCGTCCAAATCCTGTTCCTTCAGCCCCGCCTCTCGCCTCCCCGGTCTCAATTTCGACTTCGGGAGGGGCGGATGGTGCTGAATCTGTCTCTGGAGCGGGAGGTGCGGATGGGACAAGTGACACAGGTGGTATCTGTGAAGGGCCTTCCTGGGTGCTGGGAAATTGCGCGTCTGGGGTCTGCGCTTGTGGGATGGCTCGAGCTGTGGGTTAATGCTTGCGGTCGGGGAAGTGCTTGGGCCTCGGGAGGGGGTATGAGAGCTACTGGTTGGGCCTGCACAGTCACTACTGGCGTGTTTGGTTTCGATCCTGGTTTTGGGCCTCGACCCGTATGGGTTAACAAATGTTCCATTAATTCGTCTGCTATGTGTAGTTCCTGCTGCTGCGGGTATATTCCTTCTATGTTCATTTGCTCACGTCACCCTTCCCGTCTTAGACTTGCCGTCCACTCCACCTCCTCCTTTTCTTCTGCTACCTCAAGCTTCGATTTGTGCCTACACGCAAGCTTCTCTCTACTCCTAGGTCGGAGCATTGCTTCCCTCCTCCAATCTTTGATAGTCTCAAGAGCTGCGGGTCGCGCTTTTTCTCTTATCAACACCCTTTCTAGGTTATCTATCCTCGCAATCTCAAAGCTACCATTAATCGACCACTGATGGTCCTATTGCTTTCTAGTTTGCCTATGCCAAATTTCACAAAATATTAAATCGCACCCATACCATATTTTGCATACATGTCATAAGCACGCCTTCCCCCAGGTGGTGCACTTTGGCCATTTTCCAAGGACTGTCTACCGCAGCGGAAAAGCCCCGCTAAAGTGCACAGTACTCCAGGCATGTTTTTAACCTTCCCCTTGCTTAATCAACCTTACTCTGGATGTTTGAATTTGCAAAATCAACCCTCTACCAATAATCAGGGTTTCATTTGAATTGGGGAATGACTCACCTGATAAAAACAAGTCACCTGTTTCCTGACGCAACCTCTCCCAACGTCGTGTCTGCGCTTCTCTGGCTTCTGCCTCATTTCGGGACCCTCGCCTCCTTTGCCCTCTGGCCCGGTACGTCGATCAGGGATCAGATGTGTGCAGATCTGGGGAAGGAATCTCTCCTCACTTCTACAGGGCGCCCCGTACACCTCTTGATCCCGGCTCGATCGTCCCGTCCTCGCCGTTCTCTGCCTTTACTCCGTTACAACGTATACGATGGGGCAAGTGGGAGAGGGTCCCTAATCGGGCGCCATCTTCAAAGGGGCCCTTAGGGGTCCCTCGCGATATGGAAACAAGGCAATAACCATACACGAAAGGATGCGCCAGACACAAGGTTCAAATTCCCAATGCTAGGGTTTATTGCAAGCAGAATAGTCCCGATTGGCCAACTGTGGTCTCACGCCCCGCAACGTGTATTCTCTAGACCTCGAGGGACACAAGAGAGCGAATTACATACATCAGTTACATATATACAAAATGCATATCATACAATCAGCTATGTCATGTTTAACACCCCCCTTTTATTGAGTTTCTTTGAAATCGGGATGATGATGGACATTTCCGACGAGTATGACAATTATGGCACTTTCGATGTCTATTCTAGTAACAATGTGCAATTTAGAGAGTGCGGAGGCATCTTCTAGTTGTTGAACAGAAAACAGTGCTTCTGTTCTTGGAAGCAAGCTGCACACGAGGGGAAGAGTCACATTCCAAGCTTTGCTATCTATGAGGTGCTATTCGTGTCCTGGGAGCCGACACGCTCTAAAGGGTTTTGTGAAGGGGGACCGTAAGAAGAGCATAATTCAAGCCTTTAGCTGCTTTATTCTAACATATTCTACCACAGTACGAGACTGGCTGGCAGCTGTGAAATGATTAAATGCCCTGCAGCTCTTCCTCAAGGCTACAGAGAGGGAGCGTGGGCATTCCTTTCTGGGCTTAACATGAAGAGTTTTCAACAAACTCCTCAGTCCCGCGGCCTTGCCCTTTCATATTCAGACAACAATGTTAACAGTTGAGCAGAGTAAGTAGAATTCACAAGCTGCAAAGCAGTTTATACAGAAAGCAATGAGCAATGGTTAACAAGCAAAATGGCGATTCTTGCTACGTTTAAAATGGCCGCTTGTTGGTCAAGCATAGCAGTCTGTATTTCTATAATTCTGTGCATAAGACGGTTGGCCTTCGGCCATCAAGATACGTCTATCATCCAAATGAAGGGTATTCATTTTTCCAGATTGACACTCTGTTTAGTGAAACACTCCACACACAGAGAGTTGGTTCCAGAGGAACATAGAGGTCTAGAGGGAGAAGATTTAGTAATAGCAAGTTGCAGATAGCATGGTCCCAGGCCCCACACAGCCTTGTGGTTGATGCCAAGGGACTTGAATTTAATCTGTGCCACGAATGTGAGTCAGTGAAGACTTTTTAGGGCTGGAGAGATGTTGTCCCTGGGCTTGAGGCCAAGGATACGTTTTGCTGCCCTATTCTGGATTAGCTGGAGGGTTTATAGGGAGGAAGAATGTAGATATAAGAAAAGGCTATTGAAGTAGTCAAGCCTAGAGAGAACCAGAGCTCTGGCAACATTGATTTTCTGGGAGAAAGTGAGAATTCCTTTGAGAAGGAAGAGTTGAAAGTTGGACTTCTTGGCAATGTCCTGGATGTGAGTAAGGAAGGCTAGAGAGGAGTCAAAGATGACTCCAAGGTTTCTGGCTTTGGATGAAGTAGAAGGGCGAAGAGTCCATAGAGGAAGGCCAGAGTTATGGGAAGAAAGAGGGAGCCAGGGTCCTAATAGGACGGATCTCAGTCTTGCTGGCATTGAGGAAGAGATCATTGGAAGTGCACCATGACTAAATGGCAGATAGGCAGTCCGGGATGAAGGAAAAAGCAAGAGAGTCAGCCGGAAGTTTGAAGAAGAGTTGAGTGTCGTCTGCGTAGCACTGGAAGTTGGGGGAGAAGGAGGAAATGATGCGTGCCAGCGTAGCAAGGTACGTGGTAAAGAGCCAGGGGGAGAGGTTGGAGCCCTGAGGACACCACAGATGGAGGAGGTAGGTGAGGAGAAAGTGCCCAGAATAACTTGGGACGGGCTGTCAGTTAGGAAATAGGTTAGCCAGTCCAGTGCCTGCTCCAAGATACCCAGGGTGTTGCAAAGCCGTTTCAGGAGGATAGAGTGGTTGACCGTGTATAAGGAAGAGGAGAAATCCAGTAGAAGGACAGCTGTAGAGTTGGAGTCAAGGGATGCGAGCAGTTTCTCACGGGTGTTCAGAAGAGTAGTTTCCGTGCCTCTGGATGCTCAGAATCCGGATAGATAGCCGTGCAGACCTCCAACAAGTTTAGTGTGTGAGGTAAGTTGGGGGAAAACCATCTTCACCAGGAGTTTCCCAGGAAGGGGCGCACAGGGGAGTGCTTGAGGGATGAGGGGATGGATCCAGTAGTAAAAGATTGGTTGCAGAAATCGGCAAGAGCGCGGGCCCTTCTCTGCTTCGGTTGGTCCTGTGCTGCTGCAGCTGTTCCCGGCTCTGCAAGCCCCTCATCTTGGGCATCCGAAAACTCGGGTTACCGGAGCAGGAGTCCTCTCGACTCCAGGTGGTTGGTAGCCTAACCGTGCCACTGGAGACCTTCTGACAACACCAGCCACACTTGGCTTCCACTGCAGCGAGTCTGCAGCGCCTTGGTGCTTCGGACACGCATCTCCCTGCCTTTTCCTCTGGCTTTGCCATCTGCAAGCACCTGGCTCCTTCGCCTTCTCCATTAGCCTCACCTGAGAGGGCCTTTTATACTGCACCTTTGGCTCCAGGTGCAGGCTATTCACATTGAGTTCACAACAGTCTTGGTACTCAGCATCGCTCTTCCTCAGTCCAGTACCACAGTGGTGTGTGTGTGTAAGTCCCAAAATATATACTATAGAAACAAAATAATGTCACAAGAGACACAGAGATTGATAGCAAACAGAAAACAGTTTATTATACATGGCAGGTTAAGTCAGCTGCTCACTAACAAGCCAAGCCCCTAGCACTCAGCTGTCACACTATCTCTTTAGCACTCTAGCACACACTAACCCACACACTCAGTCGCAGCACACTAGCACTGAAAGGAAATCCACTGTTTATAAATAGTGGCAGTAATGTACATTACATGCGCAGAAGCATTTCAGGGAAAACACATGCTTCTGCTTACTTGCAAACATTTCATTATAGGTATGTACTGTGCTGGAACATAATGATAGGTTCTGACATATTCTGAGAAAGCAAGGCATATCGTGCAAACATTCTTGTCTTACATACAAGACATCCATATCTGCCGAAAACGAAAACATCAGTCATGCTATCTCCGCAGTCAAGGCCGTTTCTCTGTGCTAAAGAATAGCTGACTGTCTGCCAAGAGACACTCTCTTATAATAACATCTCTTTGCTGTTCAGCTGCGTTCAGCATGTATCATGAACACATTCCGTTCGTACTCAGCAAAGCCCGATTCATAATGGACACAAACAGACCACATTTAGCGCTTAGAAACTACAATTTGCGCTATATATAATAACAAGCATAATGCATTATATCTTTCCGCATGGCTCTCAGCAAATGTTGATCCATGATAGCTCAGAACAAACCATATTGCTAAACAGAGTTGACATTAATGAATGACTGGATTAGCTTTATGCTAACACTTCTTTTAGCATGAGCTAATCAATTCTAGTACAGTAAAGCTAGGCAATAGTGTGGAGGAGACAGTACAATGACATCAGGCAAGTTATATGACAGAGGTCAGTCAAAACAGGGATAAAAAAAACAGGAAGTATAGCTAGATACTAAGGTAATAACAGACAGGGCAAATATTTTGAAATGTCATAGACAGGGCAATCGTCCCTTAGTGCAAGAAGGCAAATCTTTGGCAATTTACCATGATGACTTGTAAGTGCACCAGATCTTTGGAAACCTGTGCATAGAATGGAAACTAAGACAGGGAAGCATTGTATACACAGGCAGCATCCTGTGATGACACCTGCAAGCACTGCAGTGGTGGCAAATATTTTGGTGCATTCACCAAAAAACATTTCTCTAAAAGATGCATAGCAAGCTGTGTACAAAACCAGGACATAAATATATCATCCTGGTGCTCAAGATGAAAAGTATCAAGTATGTGTGTGTGTGTTTGATCAAGCGTGTGTGTGTGTACTTGAAAAGAAAGCACAGCATAACATAGCATAGCATAGTAGGTGGGATGGATGTGGACAAGGGTTTTCTGAGATAGTGTGCATTCTCTAGTACCCAAAATACAGTCATTATCAGACCATCTATCACACATTTCTTTCTGGCTGACCATGGTTTCCTGGACCTGATCATTTCTGTGGCAAAATTGTCCATATCCTCACTTCTGCGCAACCCAAAAATGGGTATAGTTTATCAGTGTCCGTTAAGAAGCCTCACTGATATAGGCTGTTGTCACGGGATGACACCCTGTAAAGAGAGGCACAGGACACCCAGGAAGGGTTTCGGGTGGTTTTGCCGAAGTAAGGTGGACAGAATAGTACACACACAGCTGAAAGTTATGAGAACGAAGAATAATCAAGTGTAGCAAGGAATAAGGTACAACAGAATGGATTCCCTCTAGGGGTGTATGCAGATATAGGAAAAGAGTATTCCACGGACCTTAGGAAAACTCTAGCCTTCTGAACAGTTTGCTGTAACAGAGGCCCACGCTGTTTGCTCATGACTTGGAACAACAGCTATGGGTGTCTGTAACGTAGAAACGAAACAAGGGAAAGTGGCAGAGGTTGCCTGATGGAAACCAACAGACAAGCTCTGTACAAAAGGGTCTACAAACAGTACAAGAGAAGATACTTACAGACAAATCCAGGAAAAGGAAGTTGATAGCAAACTAGCAGAAGGAAATGAAGGGAAAGTCGTGTAACAGGATTGGATAGCAGAGGACAGTAAGGAACAAGTTTGAGAGCTCAGAGGAGCAGGAAAGCAATGAGCAAGCCCACAGGAGCAGGGCTCAGGGTAGAGAGCCCAGAGGGAAAGGGCTTAAGGCAGTGGAGTAAGCAGGCTGCGCGGCAAGGAGCCAAAAGAACCGGGCAGCAAGGAGTAAGCTCAGAGGAGCAGGGCCGCTGACTGTAGAAGGCTGCAGAGGACTGTAAGCAGCAAGGTAGGAAGCCCAGAGGACAAGGGCTGTAAGCAGCCGGAGTGAGGCAGGCTGCAGAGCAGGGAGCCCAGAGGACAAGGGCTGTAGGCAGCCGGAGTGAGGTAGGCTGCAGAGCAGGAGCCTGGAAGACCAGGGCAGAAGATAGCAGCTGAGTGTGATCGGCTGCAAGGCAGAAACCTGGAAGGGCACAGGCAGAGGCTGGAAAGCAGCAGAGTGTGATCAGCTGCAAAGCAGAGAGCCCAGCAGGGCAAGGGCGGAGGCTGGAAAGCAGCAGAGTGTGATTGGCTGCAAAGCAGAGCCCGGCAGGGCAAGAGCGGAGGCTGGAAAGCAGCAGAGCGTGATCAGCTGCAATGTAGAGAGCCCGGCAGGGCACTGGATCCAAAGCAGGAGTAAGGAGGAACTGCATACAAGATCCATAGCTCGAAGCAACAAGGTGCCGGAAAGACTCCTAATGCAAGAGACTGAGCCCCTGCAGGCAGCAGCTTTTATACCGCCCACCCAGCACAGAGGCAGGCTAATTGGTCGCACCTGGCTAAGCACACCTGCATACAATCGGCCACCTCCCTCTCTGTTCCTGAGCTGGTGGAAGTAGAGGAGATCCCTAGGGCTTCTGGGGATTGTAGTTCCGAAGATGACAAATAGGAATGGCCAGGAATAGATGTTATAGCCAAGTGCATTGTGGTAAGTGTAGTTTGTTGGGAAAAATAGAAAAGCACCAAAGTCTCGCAAATAGAAAATAAAGTCCATATTGATCGCAAATGTATGCGCCCATGGCGCAGGCATGACAGCTGTAGATGTTCATCCATGGGTGGCATCTGACCACGTGTCTTGCTTTAATTCAAGTCTTTTGTTCCCTGTCCCCCTCTACCACCAGGCATCTGTGTGCTGGTATGGAGGGAACACACGTTGGTTTCTTGTGGATACTGCACAAATTGCTGCAACACTTTCGTACCCCAAAAGTCTTTCCCTATCTTTTCTTGGTACAGATTGCATCGTGCCACCCTGGGCACAGAGTGATCTTGGAACAATTCAGTTATATTTGGATCTCAACGAACCCTCAGGTTGCTCAGGTGGGTACATATTCACATTTGCTGTCCCATACCCCCTCCTCTTTTACCCAGTTGTCATAGGGCTGCAGCAAAGGTAATTATTTCAGATATGCAGCGTGGATCCAGTGTTTTTTCTTGCCGTCCATTCGACCAACTTGTATAATGTACATATGATAAAAAAGTCCATTTAAAAAAACAGCATGGAAGTACATCTCTCAAATGCAGGCATCTTCTGCGAGCGTCTATCGGCCTTGGGATTTCAAGCCAGCAGCTTCAAAACTCTGTCCATTCTCAGGTGGAGCTGTTATGCTCGGCACTCTGAGGCATTACGCATTCCACAGCGCTGCGATAGCTTTGCTTGGGTGTTCAGTTGTAGCCCAGTCTGTATCAGTAGGCCAGTCTTCCTGCATCAGATGTATCTCAAGAAACCAAAAGAAAGTGCAGTATCAGGTCTGGAATATGTCGTTAAACTGTTTTCAAACAAGACAAAGCCATTAATCCCTGCATTATTGTAACGCTTACCTTAAGTCCCCGTGGGAGCGTAATGCCTCTTCAGCCGAGGACCTGTGGTCTGGGCACTAGTTCTGTGGAAACAACCATTATAACAAACCCACTATTGTAATTCCCATTCACAAACTGATAACTGTGATACAGTGTACTTTGAAAATGACCCTCACTTCTGACCTGTTCTAATCTGTGTCAGAGACAGCAATGCTAGCAGCTGGGTGTCAGGCCATTCCAATTTAATGTGTCCTAGTTCAGGAAGTGACAAAGGTGTGTCAGACAAATCTATTATTTCTTTGCTCTCTTGTTCAGTGGTGTACATACAATCATGGTTGTCCTCATTCCCATCGTTTTGCTCAGGGAGTGGTAGCAACTCAGCTATGTTCTATAGGTTACATATTGTTATCCTAATGTGTGCTGTGAACAGAGCAAGTTCATAATGCGAGCAGATGTGACGGGTTTGGGTATGTTTTCTGTTTAGTAACACATCAACTGAGGGAGGCACCATGGTTAAGGAGTGGCCCAAAACCATGCCTTCACTTTGTTTGCATGATGCAGCTGTTGTAGCTACAGCGCAAAGACATTTAGGTAGCGCATATGCAACAGGACCCAATGCGAAAGAAAAATATCCCCATGGTCTATTTTTCCCACCATGTTCCTGGGTTAGTACTGCTAAAGCACATCCATCTTTTACATATAACATGACAAACCTTTTAACATAATTAGAAATCCCCAAGATGGGAGCGCAACACAAAACAGTTTGTAGTATGACAAAAGTGTTCTGACAGTGAGCATCCCTTTGCAATGGTGATGCAACATGTACTTTCTCGAGGGCAATGCTCCCATACTCCTTCAACAAGAGGTACCCTTCATATGCTACATCATGTTGACAAGTCTGGTACCTTTCTAAAGAAACTTTGTGACCTGTATTTGCAAGATCCTTTAGTAAACTAACAGTGCCCTTCTGGCATACTTCACAGTAGTCTGCCGCAACTAGTAACAATGTGCAAAATTGTGGCAACTGTTATGTATCTACCTGTTCCTTAAGAGCCCTACTGTAAAAGCTAGTACTCTCAGCGTATCCTCGTGGTATTCTAGTAAAAGTGAATGCATCAACCGCAGAAAAATATGTTCCTTGAGCAGGAATCAAGGCCAATGTGTCCTTTAAATAAATTGCAAAACGGTAGGGCAAAATGGTTTCACCCTTTTTAAAAACTGGCAAAATGGTGCTGTTACAAGTGCGGTCAGATATTTCCTTAACACCTTTCCTCACCAGATCAGAAGGCGATGCTAAATACTGTGAGGAAACATTTTTCTGCGGGGACATTGTTAAGTATACACCATCACTGCTGCAAGGATTCATTGTGTACCTTTCAAATCCAATAGGTTCTCTCCACAATTGGATGTTAGCAAGTGGCATTCATATGTAAAGGGACCAACAGTAATGGGTACTGGCTGGGACACAACGCATATTACTGGTGTACGTGCAAACCCTACAGAAACATTACGTTGCCCTGACAGGGCAATATCTGGAACCAATGAGTGATCAATGGAGCATGTTTGTGACCTGAGTCAATAACAAATGAATGTAAGTTCCTATGTAGACTGTTCCTTGTCTCAGTACCATGGTGATATACATTGGGAGATGTTTTTCTAGCAGAATAAAGGGTTTGCAAATATCCCATAAAAGCCAGGGGGACAGTTGATTATTTATGAAAGGGAAATGGGGGATGCCGTGTCTTACCCAAGGTGCCTCAACCCAACTCCCCAAGTCTCCTCCTCCCAGATGATATTCCATCGAATATCCACCCCTAGGGTCAGGATCCGAGAGCAATGGCCTTTTCCTGGCCACCTGGGGGGAGGATATTTTGGGAAAAGAATGCAGGAGGCCCCCAGATTCCACACAGTAAATAAAGAATATTAGACTGGTTGTGCCACCCTAGTGGAGACAATATATATTTCTACAGCTCTGTAGCTGCCCTACAACACTTCATGAGCAACCAGCAGAGACCAAAATGTCATTGAACACTTTCAGGCTTACAAAGCTTAAATGCAGATAAGAGATGTAATTTCTGTATTATTTTGAGTGAAGGGGCTAACCAACTACTTTCAACTATCATTATTATGTTTTTATAAAGCACATCACGCCTTTGCGCCTCAATGAACACACACAAAGACAGTACAAGGTACAGTGAGGAAATGCCTAGGTGCAGCTGTATGGTCAACATGTGTGAATTTGTCTAATCCTTTGAATTGAAAAGATTAGTTTTTATGGCTTTTTTAAAAGTTGTAAGATTGTGAATGTTCAAGTCAGGCTGAAGAGCATTTGCACGTGTGAAAGCAGGTGTCCCTGATTCTTTTAAGATTAGAGTGAGGTACATTTAATATTTAATTTATCAGGTGCATTTGACCGAAGGAGGCGTATAGCCACAGTCTTTTTCAGCTGCGGTTGCAGGTAGATGGGTGCTTTACCATTAACACATTTGTGCTATGTGAGAGCACTTTATGAGCGATTCAGTGGTGTGCTGGCAACCAGTGCAGGTATTTTCATGCCTCCGTCACATGGTCAGTTTTGGCCAGACCACACACAGCTCTAACAGCTCCGTTCTGTTTGCAATATTTGTATGTTCCCTTTGGAGGTGCTGATTAATAAACTGTTACAATAACCTAGTCTTGGGTTTATCAATGCAGTAACCACTGATGAGATATTTTTGAGGGACATGTAAGGTTTCATTTGTTTAATTAGTTTCTTTGTGTATGCACATCCAGCTTCTGCTTTTAAACATGCTTTGTCATGGTGAGACCGGAGTCCAAGTGTACTCCCAGAGTCTTCACCCATGGGATGACTTGTATGGTACAATTAGAGATCACAAATGGGCTATACCCATCTTCCAATTTTTGTATTCTCTGGTTAGTGCCCACGATAATAAGCTGTCCTCTTTCTGTTCAGGGCCAGAGAATTACTGGTCAACCATTCCTGAATTATACCGCATATCTCGTTTATTTTTGCTGTATTCTCCTAATAATCTCTAGTTAACTCCAGGACCACCTTGGTGTCGTCGGCATATTTGGTATAACATATGCCAACACTATCCAGGAGGTCGAAGAGTGGACAAGTATACACATTGAACAATGTGGAGGAAAGGCATGCGCCTTGGAGAACGCTGCATGTTAGTGTTACTGGAGGTGCCTGGAAGCCATTCAAGGCAACTGGCGGTCCGTGGGCGGAGGAAGGAGGCCATCCAGGAAGTTGTGGAGTCAGTACAATTCACCAGTTTTACAAACCTCTCGAGCAGTAATTTATGATCTATCAGAACAAATGCTGCTGAGAGGTCGAGGTGCATCAAAAAAGCTATCCGCTATTGTCAACTATTTTAGCAAGGTTAGCTCGCAAATCAAGCATTGCGGTTTCCGTTCCATATAAGGAACGGAAACCCGACTGCCGAACACTCAACGCGTTGTGTGTGTCAATATGATATGATATGGGATTTGTAATGCGCCGATACACAAGTGTTTCAAGGTGCGACGAGGCAAGGGAGGGGGAACAAAGGGAGGATGGACAACGATCCTACTAGGCCAAGTGTCATTCAGATTGTGCAAGTGCGTTGGAAAGGGGCAGGGACAGTGCAGTACATTACATGGTAAAGAAGATAACAAGTAAAGTAATGGCCAGCATGTGGCAAGTGCATGTAAGTGCGGACATCAGGTGTCAAGGGCTGGTGGGGGGCTGTGGGGATACAGAAACAGCCCCCCAAGTGCGGTGGCAGCCAGGTGGGCAAAGCAGGTGTGCGACGCTGGTGGGGGAGGACCTAGGCCCGAGATCGGAGGTGTCCAGGTAGCCAGTGCAGTTCCGGTTACAGTCAGGAGGTCAGCAGAGGAGAGGAGAAAAAGCAGAAGCAAAGAGAAAGGTTTTGTGGTGCTTCCGGAACCGGAGATGGTTCTCCAAGTTTAAGGGAAGCAGGGAGGCTGTTCCAGAGTGAGGCATCAGCTGAAGAAAGAGATCTACCACCAACTCATTGCTTGGAGAATTGACTGACCCTGAGTTGGAGGCGGATGAGCGAAGAGCTCGAGAAGGAAGATATTTAGAAAGAGAGAGTTGAAGGTATTGAGGCCCCAGAAGGCATTGTGGACGATGCAGAGGGTTTTGAACTTAATCCTCGGAGCCACTGGGAGCCAGGGCAGTGATTTCAGTCCTGGAGAGATACGATCTCTGGGCTTGAGGCCAAGGACAAGTCTCACAGTCCTGTTCTGAATAAGTTGCAAAGGGCGGACAGTGGAAGCAGGCAGATTTAGAAAGAGGCTGTTGCAATAGTCCAGCCTAGAGAGAACAAGAGCTCTGGAGACAGTGAGCTTCTGGGGGAAGGAGAGTAAAGGAAGAATACCTCTGAGAAGGTGTAGTTGGTAGTGTGACTTCTTAGAGACGTCAGAGATATGAGGAGAGAAGGAGAGTGTGGAGTCGAAGATGACCCGAAGGTTTTTTGCCTTGCAGGTGGGAGCAGGAAGAGGGCCAAGAGAGGCCGGCCAGAGAGCTACAGGGAAGGAGGGAGCGGAGAATCTCAGTCTTACTGGCATTAAGGCAGAGGTCATTGGCGGCACACCACTCCTGGATAGCAGACAGTCAGAGATGAGGGAAGGAGAGGAGGCGGCTGAGGGTAGCCTGAAAATGAGCTGGGTATCATCCGCATAGCACTGAAAGTTGGGGCAGAAAGCGGCGATGCAGTGGGCAAGGAGTGCGTGGTATTGGTTGAACAGCCAGGAAGAGAGGTTAGACCCCTGGGGGACACCACAGGTAGAGAGAGAGATAGCTGAGAGGAAGGACCAAAGTTGGATCTGGGAGGGTTGGTCAGAGAGAAAAGAATTCAGCCACGCCAGAGCCTGACCAGCGAGACCCAGGTTATTACAGAGACGGTTGAGCAGGATGGCATGGTTGACAGTGTCAAAGGCAGAAGAGAGATCAAGCAAGATGAGGACGCAAGGGGTGTTAGAGTCATAGTTGGAAAGCAGGTCTTCACGGATGTTCAGGAGAGCAGTTTCCGTGCTTCTGGCAGCTCTGATGCGAGACAGATGGTCATGAAGACAACCAACAGATTCAGTGTGGAGGTTAAGCTGTGAGATGGCCAGTTTCTCCAGGCGCTTAACCAGGAAGGGAGTGATGGAGATTGGGTGATAATTGGCTGGGCAGGAGGGGTCGGCAGAGGGTTTTTTAAGAAGAGGGTGCACAAGGGAGTACTTCAGGGGGGACGGGAAGACTCCAGTGGCGAAGGAGTGATTGCAGAAATCAGCCAGGGCAGGAGCCAAGGAGTCAATGTGGTTCTTGATAGTTTTGGAGGAACAGGGGTGAACCTGTTTCGACAAGACTTTCATAGATCGGACTTGTCTGGAAAACGCATCAGCGGAGAACAGGGGAAAGGCGGAGAAGGAGGGAGGGGAGGTGGCTGCAGAAGGGCCAGAGGAAGAGCATGGAGTAGGGGGAGGGAGGGGATAGGAGGAGAGTGAGGACAGGATGTCCTGAGTTTTAGGGATTAAATGAGAAGCCAGTGCCGTGCAGAGGGCCTCGGAAGGGACAGGAGAGGTAGAGACTGCGGCAGGATTGGCCAGTTCCTTGCAGATTTGAAAGGGTTCAGCCGAGTTGTTAGATGCCGCAGAGATGCAGGTTTGGATATGCGTTCTCTTCTTGGTTAGGACAGAGAGCCGGTATTGCCTTTGGAGCAGGCGGCAGGCCAGTTTGTCAGAGGATGTACATGAAGCACACCATTTCCTCTCGGCCACCCTGCACTTGCGTTTTAGGGTGACGAGGTCTGAGTCGTACCAGGAGTTGCACTTGGCTTTGGGCTTCAGGCGGATTCTCATGACAGGGGCAAGGATATCAAGAGTATCAGATATAGGAGAGTGGAGCTTGGAGAGGGCTGTGTCGGGGTAAGAGTCAGCCAAAGGTGGAGGGGGGGATTAGAAGGGGCCAGCGAAAGCCTCAGCTGACACACGCTTCATGGGTCGGATGACCGAGAAGGTGGGTGGCAGTGATGGAAGTGGCTTGGCCTGAGGGGTAGGGAAGGTGAGGTGGGAGGAGAGGAGATCTTGGATCTGCAAGGAGGCCGCCTTATCTAATATCTTCAATAGAAATGGAACATTTATGATAGGGCGGTAACTACCCGCATCCCCAGGATTCTTTTTTTTTAAGAATGGGGGTTTTTCACACTTATTTTAAGCATGGAGGTACAGTGGGTGTGATGAAAGAGGAATTCACTATCTTAGTGATAAGAGGTACTAAGCAATTAATAGATGTTTTTATTATACTAGCTGGGCAAATATCTCCCATGCAAACAGAAGGTTTCAGACCTTTTACAATTATTATCAGTCTAGCTTCAGTGGCCGCTTTTCGCCTAAATTCATGGGTGCGAGTGGATAATTTGTCTGGGCAATATTATTACTTGAAATTTTAAAAATAGGGCTGGATAAGTTCCTGTAGCTTGCCTTGATGGTAGCTAGGTGTGACTTTATTTTGTTGAAGAATCCGATTTGAATTGTGGCAAACCATCTATTACTTATGACCAGCCGGGCCAGTAACTTTCTTTCCCTCAAGTTCTCTTAAAATGCTAAAAAGTTATTTTTGGTCATATTTTGCAGTGTTTATTCAGTTTTCAAAGCTGTCTTTCTTAGCTTTAAGAATATCTTTTTTTATATCTAAATTAGCCTGGCAAGGTTGACTCCTCCATAGACTCTCACTTTGCCTCTTAATTTTCCTGCTTTCAATAGTGTCAGGTGAGAACCAGGTTTTACCTAAGGTTTCAGTCTTCACTTTCTTGTTTGTCATAGGTGCTAAGGTATCAATCACAGAAGTGGTGATATTCTGGAACTGGCTGACTAAGATTTTGGTCTCCCACGTGGGAGCTCGATTAGATATCATAGGGCCAGCCAGATTGGTAAAAGCCTCAGATGTCACTTTGCAGAGGTTTCTAACCTTAGAAACCAGCCTAGGATGTGTAAGGAACTCATGGTGGCAACAAGACAGACAAGTGATCACAGTTCAAGGGGGTTTATTGAACAATGAATGCTGTATGCAGGTTGGGAAAACACCTATCTAAAACTAAATCTAAGATGGGAGCAACCATCGACCATCAAATGAAAAATAAAGCAGTCCCAGTGGTCTTGTGTCAAATGAAAGGGCTTGTACTAAGAAACCTATTGCCAAACCTTACAACTAATACGAAAAAAGTGTGTGGGATAGTTTTCAAGAAAGAAAGAACTGTTCTCAAATAATACGTCAGGATGCGGTAGCCTGGGTCTCCCTTTCCCACGTTTTGTGCATGGGGTAAGGTGGGATCGTGGAGCACAGCACACTCTCGAGCTTTCCCCATACGAGATGACAGTTCAGCTTTCAGCGCCGTCAATGGCCAAGTCTCTTTTCACTTAAAAGTCTCTTGCCTTCGAGGGCCTGATGTGTTCAGCCAACAAAAGTTCCTTTAATCAAATGAATGTTCTTTAGGGTGATAATGGTTCACCTCTGGGTCCCCCTCGTCTGGGCGCTGACCCTTCTCAATTGCTAATCACAGTTCATGTAGGGTGATGGATTCACCCCTGGATCCCCCTCTTCTGGGCGCTGACCCTTCACTTATCATATTCCTCAATTTACATATCAGTTCTTTTCTCAATCAGTTTTGGATCATAGCTTCACTCCAGGATCTCCCTCGGTCGGACTCAGACCCCTCTTAATCTCAGCCTCCCTCCTCTGGGTTCACTATGGCTTTCTCTTCTCTTCAGCGGGATTTCACTTCTCTTAGTTTCTCAATGTCTTTTCAAACAGTTCATTGTGGACACCCCTCTGCCGGGTTAACGTCTGTCAACACACTGTTTCCTGGGACTTTAGACTTTGCCCCTCTCAATTGCATCCCTCGGTCGGGTTCACTCTAGCCGTCTTTTACTAAGTTCAATGTTGGTGGGATCTGCTTAGCTTATTTCCTCTCAATTCGGGATTCATTTCCCTTTCTTTCACACAGTTTGTAGAACAAACGCTTTCGATTGTATGGGGATTTTGCTTGACCCTCAGTATGACCACTCTGACCAATTTCTGTGGCCATCCTATGGCCCTCTGGTATCTGTAGTTTCTCTCAGATGGGGATCAATTCTCTTGAGTTAGCACCCACGTGGTGCTGGTTTCTCTTGGCAGCTGGTCTCCCCTTAACACTTTTACAGTTCTTTCATAGTTCATTGAACATGGTTAAAACGTGCCACTTTGCGATTCTCACTCAATACAGCCCGGTTCTCCCCTCGACTCACCGGCTGTGATGAACCGCTTGGCTTTCCTCTCATTGGAGTCAAGGTCGGTACCACGGACGCGGGAGCTTACCTTGCTCCTGCTCATCGGCATAGGCTTGTCCCATGAACCATAGACATTTGCTGCTTGGCACATGTTCTATTGTTTTCTGTCTTAGGCTTTCTTCCACGAATGTTCTGCTGGCCAGGGACGCAAAGGGCAAGGTCACCTCTCTCTTCGCCACCCTCTCGTTTCCTGCCGCCTTTCTCCTTCTATTGAACTGCCGCGCCTTGTTAGCGGTCTTGTCGTGCTCTCTTGCTCCACATTTTATCCCTGTGGGGAAAAGGAAGGGCTATCAGGTGTGTGTGATTTAAGTTAATTGCCTGGCTTTGCCTGACCCGTGTAGGGACATGTCAGGTAAACAGTTTTATTACAAGTCTGTTGTGTAAAGGTATACGTGTCAGAAAGGGGGGAATTAGAGATTTCGAGTTTCCTACGGGGGATACAGAGGAAGAGGTGTTGTATGGGATTATAGTTCTCTTGCTAGGGATTTGGGTAAATTCGGAAGGATGAGATTTGTGGGGTGTGTGGAACAAACTGAAATAATCAGGATTATTGTCGAAAGACAAACGGGGGTTGGTGGGAACTGTAGTATTTTGGCTGAGCAGGTTAGGATTGCAGGAATCAGAGGGATGGTATTGGTAGGGTTTTGTCAAGGTGGATTTGGTAGTCAGGAAAGAATAACCAGAGCGTCGAAGAGAAGAGTGATCGGGAGTATTCGAATGGGAACCAGGAAAAGCAGGATTCTGGGAATTGTGGTTCTTAACAAGTTTACCAGATGCGAATGGATTGTTGGCTTTACCTTTGGGTAAGGGAGATTCAATGAGTGGAAGAGATGATGAGTGGGAAAATCTTATAAAAGCTTCAGAGACTTCATTTCCCTCACCATCCTCTCTGTGATGGTACCGCGTCTCACCTGGGGTATTCCCTACAGCATAACCCTGGGTTCCCAGACCCAGGTGATCATCCCCCACGGGTCCATCCCCATAAACTGGATCCAACAGCGATGGCCTTGTCCTGGCCACCTGAATAAGAGATTCTCAAGGATTGTTGGGGAGAATACCTGAAGGTTTCTCACATCTGGAATTGGCTTTTTTTTCCATACGCCTGGTAGCATTATGAACAAAAAGATTCAAAAATGGTCTGTCCATGGGCTAGCGTTAATGGTAAGAGAAGAGGTTGTGTAAGAACCCAATCAAGAATATTGCCTTCTTTATGAGTAAGCATTTTGATGATTTGAGTAAGTCCTGTTGCTTCAAGATAAGATAAAAGAGGATGCCTCGCAGTCTTTTCTGTTGTAAGCCCAGAGTTTAAAATCGCCTAGGATTACGGTGTAAGAGTTGATTTTGGCAAAATTCCCTAACAGGGTAAGCATTGTTCTTCAAACAGCAGAGTACTGATAGGTGGGCAATATAGAACTAGGAAACATATGGTTATGTTTGGATTAATGCTTAACTTAATAAGCTTGTGGTCTCCAAAGCTCTTGTTCTCTCTAGGTTGGACTATTGTAACAGCCTCTTTCTAAATCTACCTGCCTCTATTCTCTGCCCTCTGCAACTAATCCAGAACAGGACTGCAAGACTTGTCCTTGGCCTCAAGCCCTGGGATCGTATCTCTCCAGCTCTAAATAGTCTCCATTGGCTCCCAGTGGATGCAAGGATTAAATTCAAAACCCTCTGCATTTTCCACAAGGCTTTCTGGGTCCTGGGTCCAAAATACCTTCACTTATCCCTCCCCACTCAAGCTCTTCACTCCTCTACCTCCAACTCCCTCAGGGTCAGTTGTTTTTCAAAGAAACGGGCTGGGGGTAGATCTCTGTATTCGGCTGGGGCCTCCCTCTGGAACAGCCTACCGGCCACTCTAAAATTTGAGGAGAACCATCTCTGGTTCCGGAAGCACCTCAAGACCCTCCTCTTTGCTTCTGCCTTCATCCCCCCCTTTCCCCTGCTGATCTGGTCTCTCTTGGCACCGTGCACCTGGCCACCCTCGGTCCTCTGGGCCCTGCTCACCTTGCCACCCTCCCGCACTGCCTCGGAACCACCCCTTGCACTGGGGTCTGTATCTGTACCCATACAGCCCCCCTTTTCCCTTCCTGGAATTATCTAACCTACCCTGTCTGCTGCCTTAAACTCAGCACTTGCCACTTGCTGGCTGCACTACCACTTTAGTTGCTTTTATTATTTATTTATTATTTATTCTGTTCTCCTTTTGACTCACACTTTCCACTTCTCCCTCCGTCCTTGCACTTTTCCCCTGCCCCTCTTCCATGCACTTGCGCCTTCTCAATGTCACTGGGTGTAGTAAGATTGTTGTTTTGTTCTCCCTTGTTACTCTCCCTTGCCTTGTTGTGCTCTGAAACACTTGTGTATGAGCACGATAGAAATAAACTATCAATTCAATGACAACTTTCTAGTGGTGAGAGAGTAAGCCTATGCACCTTAAGAGCCTCCTTAAATATAAACCCAGTTCCCCCACCTCTCTCCTCCGTGTGATCGGTTCTTAATATACTATATCCAGATGGAATAGCTAGTACTGCTATATGATTAGTCGTTTCTGTTAACCATGTTTCTGTATGGCAGGCAATGTCTAAATCCTGCGACATGATCATATCTGCGACTACCGTTGCATGTTTGACCAGCAGTAAGGTTTTTTTTTTTTTACCAAACTTCTTTTTATTGGTGTTCTACATAAGCTTCCAGTGAGGCATCAGACATTATATGCATTGCTCAGAGCTTCAATAAAATAGTAAGAAAAAACATAACAGAAACAAATAATAATGGTCCCTGGGTGGGGGAGGAAAGTAGACGAGGGGACGGAGACAGCATATTTCACTTTATACGTGATTTGCAGAGATGATGCACGTCATTGTGCTTGTTCGTGTTGCTCTTCTCTCGTCAGATTACGAGACAGCTTGGGGCCAGTAGTTTGGATTGTCCTTCGTGTTCCGCTCACCAACAGCATCAATGGGTCCAAATTATACTTTGAACCCACCGGTCAGTAGTTTAGTCTAGTTTCTCCATCCATCGGAGGGTAGGGGGGTTTCTTGCTAACCCTGGGAACTGCTGCATATAGTCCAAAAAGGCGGCCCAGGTCTGGTGGAACCTATTCCTGTTGACAAAATGGAAGGCTGTGATTTTTTCTGCCGCTATTACATCCCAGCACTTGGAACACCACATTGGGATTGCCGGGCCTTCAGGGTTTTTTCAAAGTCTGGCTATAGATATCTTTGCAGCTGTTCGGCCTGTCAGTGGGAATTGGCCTTCACCTGTTCAATAAGACAATTCCTGGATCCCATGGGATCGTGAGGCCAGTGATTAGTTTGATTTATCCAAGAAAATGTTTCCAGAATTGGGTGGCCTTAGGACATGCCCATAGGAGGTGGAATAAAGTGCCCTTGACCGGGCATCCACTCCAGCAGTGCGGGAGAATAGTGGGGTTGCATTTGTTGAGCATCTCTGGCATACAGTAACACCTGTAGCACACTTTAAATGCCCCTTCTTTATTAGTTATACACTTGGCGCTCTTGTGCACTCGGGCCCAGATGCAGCCCCAATCCTCTGGTTCAATGTCCCTCCCTATGTCCTTTTCCCATTTCAACATGTAGGCCTCTTTTTTGCTTGGGTCAGTTCTGTCGCGTAGCTTGTATAAGGTGGACATTTTCCCTTAGGAGGGGTTCGTTGTAAGTGTTCGCTCAAGAGCGGTTAGTTCTCTGCCTCCGTTTTTCTTTATTGCTTCGTTTGAGAGCCAGTGCCGGAGCTGTGTGTATCGGAACCTCTCTGTCTCTGGAACTTGGAATTTGGCTTTACAGGCCTCGAAGACCAGCAGGCTTCCGTTCTCGAAGAAGTCTGCGATGTTCTGCAGTCCTCCTTCCCTCCATTTGTGGAAGCTGTTTGGGGTGATGCCTGGAGTGAAGTCAGGATTGTCCCAGACGGGGGGGAGTGGTCCTATGATGCTCCTAGACTTCCACTGGCGGGCTGCCCTGTTCCAGCTCGTCACTGTGTCTTTCGTCACTGACAGAGGCCCAACATTCGGGGGGTCGCTAGAACTCTTCATATGCGGGAGAGATTCTATTGGACAGCGACAGCAGCCTTCTTCCAGCTCTAACCATCGTGGTCGGTTGGCGCTTAGCTTCCATGCGAAGGCGTGTGAGTGCTGCACCGCTAGGCAGGAACGGGCTACATCTGGGACCCCTAGGCCGCCCATCGCAGACCCCCAAAGCATAATGCACCTCAGTATTTATGGTTTCTTTCCTTCCCAGATTTATTTCAGGATGTCTATCTGCAGCTTCTGGATTGCCTTTATCTGGATGGTTACTGATAGGGCTAGGCAGTGGTAGAGCCATCTTGGAGTTCGGTTCATATTTGGAGCTGTGATCCTTCCGAATGATATCTCTTGCTTCAGCCAGCGTGCCAAGTCGCTTCTGAATTCTTTAAACAGTGGGAGAAAGTTTGTTTTGTATATTCTTTCTGTTTTGCTTGGCAGCTGGACACAGAGGTGACTTGTGCACATGGGATGGGTTAATCGGCCTCTGGTGCTTTCTTGAGCTTTTTCAGCATCTTGAAGTTAATTGCTGTTGATTTGGTGAAGCTTACCTTAAATCCGGATGCCGCCCCAAATGCTTCTAATTCTTGCCACAGTGCCTTCATAGATTCTTCGGATCGGGTGATCGTCAATAGAACATCGTCGGCATATAGGGCGGCTTTGTATGATTCCCCTTTGACCAAGAGGCCGTGAATTTCCGGATTGTGGCGAATTCTACTGGCAAATGGCTCCATGGAGCGCAAATATGAAGGGTCATAGGAGGAATCCTTGTCTGGTGCCTCTTGTTATGTTGATTCTGTCCGATCTGTCCCCATTCATTCTGAGCCTGGTGGAGGGGTGTTGATAATTGGCTAGCGTCCATTTTACACAGGGCTGAATCCGTAGTGCAGTGGTGTTTCTTTTATGTAGCCCCAGTCTAACATGTTGAAGGCTTTGTGTGCATCGAGTGATAAGACTACCAGTTCCAGCCCATTCTATTTGCTGTCTCAATTGTGTTAATAGTTCTTCTGATGTTGTCTTGTGTGCTGCGGCCCGGGATAAAACCCGTTTGGTCCGGCTGTACTATATCTGGGAGTATCTGCACTACTCTACTCGCCAGGATTTTCGCAAACACCTTGGCATCATTATTTAACAGTGTGATGGGTCTGTATGATGAGCATTGGGTGCAATCTTTCCCTGGCTTCGGTGTGAGGACAGTTAGCGACTCCTCCATGGATGGGGTGGTGTATCCTGTTGCCAGGAATGAGGTGAACAGAGTTGCTAGTTGGGGTGCCAGGATGTGGGCAAAACCTTTATAAAATTGGGTTGTGAGCCCATCCGGTCCTGGGGTTGTGTTTTTCAGAGAACGAATGGTGTCTCCTACTTCTTCTGCTGTAATTGGGCGTTCCAGGGATTCTATTTGAGGATGCAGTGGCCTTTTTTGGGCATTTGCTAGATATTGCAGTTGCACAGATTGGCCCATTGGGAGGTTGGTCATGAAATTTCTCTGTGTTTGTGTAGCGTAGAATGCCGTTGCTATCTGTGAGACATTGGATATTGTTCTGGGTGCGCAATTTCTTAAGTTTGTGGACCAGGAGGTGGTTTGCCTTGTTGCTATTTAAATAGTAAAATTGCTTGGTATAGGCCAAGGCCCTGGCTGATCGGTCAGCTAGATGCATTTCCATTGTCGCTTTCGATTTTTTCGATCTCGGCCTGATGTTCTGGTTTGGCGTCTTTTGAAGTTTCCCTCAATTTCCGCAACCCTCTCCTCTAGTTTGTCTTGCTGCAGTTGGTTTTGACGTCTGTGCCTTGCCGTGCAGTTGATCGCCACCCCGCGAATGACTGGTTTCATCGCGTCCCATTTGATTGCCTTTGAGGTATCAGTTGTGTTCTCTTAGAAGTAATTTGTGAGGGCTTCTGCTAATTCCGTGCTGATGGCTATGTCCGCCAAGGTCCTGGTCTTGCATCTTCCATTGTTTTTGCGGAGACTCTGGGAGACCCTGCACCCGCAGGTGCATAGTGCCTGGGGCATGGCCTGATATTGCTCTGTGTCTTATTTGAATGTTCTCCACACAAGAGACGAGCATGCTGGATGTTAGTAGCAGGTCAATCCTTGAGTGCCCTTTATGGGGGTACCAGAAGAATGTATAATCCTTTTCTCCCATGTTGGATATCCTCTAGATGTCGATGGCTTCGGTTTTCCTTAAGAATTCAGCCATGGCAAGCGCCTTGACAATGTCTTCCTTGGTTGGAGGCAGCATTTTATCCAGATTCGGGTCCGGTTGAAAATCGCCCCCAATTAGTAGGTGACCTTCGGAGAAGGCCGTGATGACTGGTAGAAGGTTGCAGAGGAAGTGGTGTTGAGCACTGTTCGGGCAGTAGATTGCTGCCAGGGTGATGGGCAGCTCGACCAGGAGACCTTTCAATAGGAGGTACCGCCCCTCCGGATCCCTTTTCGCTGTGACCTGAGTTAGTGGTAGGTCGCGGCCGAGCAGTAAGGCAACGTCTCCTGTACGATTCCTGTATGATGTCTCCTCGTTTCCCCGTGCCGACTCTCATGCGGATCCCCCAACCAAAAAAAAAAAAAGAAAACTGGTTTTCCGGCCCAGCTGGACCAACGTGGCGTCCAGCTGGGCCAACGCCACCAACTCGGTTAGAGGCTGCGGCGCCTTACAATTCAGGTGAAACTTGTGGTTGTCTTAACTTGCGTTGCGTGAGTTTCTTTAGCTGCGTGTATTGTTGTGAGGGTCTTGTCCCCTTGGACGCCTGGGTCTCGGCTTATGGGTGTTACTCTCACGTGGTCTCTGCGAAGGCATTGGAGCACGGTTGCAGCCCTCCCGGGTCAGGTCCCTCGGGTCCGACTTCACCCTCTGCACTTATGTGGTGACTGGTGGTAACAGGGAATGGTGCTCGGGACTGCTCCTGCGTGGAGAACAGGGTGCGCAAGTATGCCAGGTTGTGCACCTGATCCCCTTCCAGACCCCTTCTTCCAAACCGTGGGATGCTCTGTCTCTGGAAAGCTCACCTGTTGATTAGTTTTGGCGAGCACTCTGTCCTGCTGCTTCTGGCAGGGGCGCTTGTATGATCTGGACCAAGTTCCTTCACTGGTCCCTTGCACATGGTAGTCCAGTCCTGCTGCGACTAAGCCACTATACTTCAGGTAATTGTTCCTGTTTGCCTTTGTCCTTCCTCGTCTGTTTTTGTTGCATTTTAAAGTTTGTTGTCTTGTATTGCTGTCCGTTCCACTTTTGATGTTTGCTATTTTGCTTTCTTCCCTTGCAGGTGATATTGACGACCCGGCAGAAGCTGCAGAGCTCGACGCGGCAGCCGGAGGGAATGAGGAATGAAGCTGGAGCGGTACAGTAGCTGGTAAATTGGTAACTACGGGGTGCGCAGGGTTCAAATGCGACACGGCCCTAGGACGGATGTTCTAACCTTGTCTTTCGTCTTCTTCTCAGGGTTCGAGTTCGTGGATGCGGAGTGCGGTGCTGTGGCGTCAGGATCAAGATCACTGGATGTCAGGAGATGAGTCTGCAGATGAAGCACCGGTTTCCTGGAGGTGAGTATGCAGGAGAACGCCTGGTTTCAAAGGTAAGTAAACTGGTCCAAGCGGCGGTGAGTGTCACGTTGCACGTGAGTGCACAGTAACATGAAGCACCAGCCTTAAGAATGGAGCAGCTTACATAGCTGAGCTTCTGCAGCCAAGCCCACCAAGTTCAGCCTGCCTGCCACACCCGAAGAGTCAGCACATGAAGACCAGGCCTAGGGAGCCACACCCAATGAGTCAGTACATGAGGATGTTCTCTGGAATAAAGGCTTTCCGCTCCTGGAAAGTTCTTGTAAAATAAAAGCACTCATGTACTGAAATAAAGTGTTCCTGCTCGCATCTCTATATGAGCCTAGCGCAAAAGGCGCCAGGACTGAGTCCATCCAGGGCCCCTGTGTTTATGGGTCCCAAAGGGACATAAGTGAGTCAAGTGACCCATTGCCCCCATCACTAGATGGTGTGGTTCTAGTGTTCTGGGGCCTGTGGCCATGACAATGGGGTCCAGGTCTCTTGTCCGGTGGTTGAAGGTCCCATGACATCAATTAGTGTGTCTCATGCAGGGCACCTATGTTGTGCCCACTTCCTGGTGCTATTGGCTTGGGACGCCCTTGGAGCTTGACCTGTCGGAGGCTCTCCCCTTAGAGGATGTTATTCTTTTTGTTCTTGGAAGGGGGGGCCCCGCACTCTGCATCAGCTCTCCACCCCGGACTAAGATCTCAGGGGTTCCCTCTATACGCCTTCCGCGTTTTTCGATACTTTGTCAAGTTCACCTTCTTCTGCTTCAGGGTTCATGAAGCATTCCGCTTCTCTTGGGGAGAGGATGTGCCGGGGCTTTCCTTCCCACGTGAAAGTGAGGGCTATGGGGAAGCTCCAGCGGTATATGATCTTTCTCTCAGAGCCATTCAGTCATCGGTTTTAGAGCCTTCCTCTTTGCCAATGTGGTTGCGGCCAGATCTTGGGACAAGGATATCGAGGCGTCTTTGAAATGTATGCAGGCCGTGTTCCTGGCTTCTCGCATTATTTCTTCTTTGAGTCCGTAGAAATGTACTCTCGCCAGAACGTCTGATGGGGAGGAGGAGCTTTGCTTTGATCTCATTCTGTGCACTCTGTCGAGTTCTAGCAGGGATTCATCCGGGAGGGTTATGATGAAATGGAACAGGTCATTGATGTAAGCTCCCAGTTCTTCATTGGGGATCGATGTTAGGATTCCCCTCAGGCAGATGTTGTTGTGCCTAGATCGATTTTCTGCATCTTCCTGTTTGGCTTCAAGTGCATCGCATCTGGCTTCGAGCACCGCAAGTCTGTGCATCCCCTCCCTGATTTCAAAGTTCGGTTCATAGAGCGGGGTTTCAATTTCTTCTGTTCTGGATTCAATTTCCCCTACTCACTTGTTGAGGGTTTTGCTCTTCACCTCTTCGGTCCCTTTTTGATATTCCTTGGTAATAGCTGATAAAAGTTCATGCAGATCTGATTTTGTACCTGTTTGTGTGACTGATTGGGGCTAGGTTCTGGGTGATTACCTGGTGCCATGCTTTCGCTGTGCTCACCCCTTTTTGCTTTCTCCGCCATTGCTGTTAGTAGTGCTGCGATGTCTGCCTGCTTGGTTGACTTGAGGTTCTTGGACATTGTGTTGTGCTCTTCCTACCTTCGGGGGAGGGAACCGTGCTGTTAGTACCCCGTCCCTTGTTTGTATAGTTCAGTTATCGGTTCCTACTACGTTTACTACCGGTGCTCTTATTGATGATGTTTGCTTGGAATCAGGGCATGCCCTTGCTTCACTGTCGGGTGATTGTGGTAAGGTCGCAGGTGTTTGGGGGCCCCTGCGCACCTCAAGGGGTGCTGACGCTCCGTTACTCGGGGTGGTCTTTTGACTCAGACAGTTCAAGGGGTCGTATTTAGGTTGCCGTAGACTGGGTTACAGGGTTGCGGTGTATGCTTTAAAGCGAGGCCCACTTGCCTCATCCGGCATTACTGGGTCAATCTTTGTGGTTGGGAGATTCTGTTTCGCCTCCTCCTGGGTCCCTCCGTGGGGGAGAGCGAGTTCAAGCTGTGCTGTAGATGGGTCCCCCCAGGTGTTGTGGCAGGTGCCGCCTTACCTTCTGTTGTTAATTTGAATGAGGTTACGTTGTCAGGAAGCAGGAGACCACCGCTCACTCTTGGGATGCCTCATGGAGGGGCGTGTAGTTCAATCAGCTCGCTTTGTGGGATACCCCGGCACCTCACTGGGGCTCCCCGTTGCGGCTTGCGCTCCCCAGTCCCCTAGTGAAATAACGGGTGCAGTTCGGATGTGCTCCCCTTCTGGTGGTGCTGCAGCGTGGGCTCGCGGATGAGATGAGCGTAACTTTAGACAGTGGGGCTGCGCCTCTTGCACCGCGCCAAATCCTGGTCTGGGTCAACCCCGTGGGCCACACAGGGCCTGCCCCAATAGAGCTCTCCCTTCTGCCCTTCGTTGGGGTGCGTTGTTCTCCAGTGTCGTTCGGGGGGACTGTTCTGATGGGCAGGGGGTACCGGATTGGCCCATTCGTTCCGCTTGTTTGCCTCCACTTTCGTCCCAGCAGCCAGGCTGGACCTTCTCCACACGCACTTGCTGGCGAATTCTTCGCTCCAGGGCCTCAGAACCCCCTCCACCCCACCAGGATTTTGTATGCTCGTGTGGTTCAGGCTACTGTGCTGCTGATCTGTGAGGCCTGAGGTTGTGTCAGTGATAGAGGCAGGCTGCTGAGCCCTTCAGGATATGGGCCCCCGGACCTCGCCTCCACCGACTGCCCGGCTGCGAATCATCACCCATGGTTTCAGAACCCCCAGTAGGCTGGTGGGGGCGGATATAGTTGCTTCAATTTATGCAGACAAGAAGACTCTCACGATAACACGGCCGGAGCCCCCACACTTCACGGCACACCTATGTTAGCATGGTTGCTGAGGCCAGGCCAGGGGGGAGACTGGTGGGGGGGAATAGGGCAGCTTGCGCCAGGTCTCTGTGTGGGCTTGCTGGACTCAGAGTGGCGGGCTGGAGGGACTCCGCAGCTCGCTTGTGTGTCTTCCTGGGGATGGAAGGGGGGGGGGGGGAGAAGAGGCAGAGTTCGCCGGGTCTCCTTTTGGGGAGGATTCCACTTGTAAATAAGTTCCAGGTATTTCCAAGTATTTCGTGGTTGTTGGGCTTATGGAGATACTGGGATCAGATCCGGCTGGATTGCAGCCTTGGGTCTGGGGCAAGGCGTCTGGGGTTCGGCGCCGGAGGAGTCCCACGTCACCCTTGGCTTAAGCGTGCCCCGTCTAGGACACAAGTCCTGGCAGCTGTGGTCCTCCGTGCTTTGCTCATGGAGTTGAGAGCTTTGGGAAGCTGTGGACATCCGACCCACCTTCAGGCTCGGGCATAGCACCCCTCCGGTGCCTCCGTTGCAGGTACGCGGTCACGCAGGGTACACAGGGTAGCAGATTCACTTTGTCAATTGGGCTGCCTCTCCGCCCTTGCAGCAAGCCACGCACCTCCGAGCTCAGCTTGCTTCATCTCGGGTGGGGGAGCCTCTCAGTAGAGGTGCGCTTTGCAGATCCCGCAACCTGCGTAGTGTTGGGAGCCGCGACCCCCTAGCTGTGGCGTTGGTTCAGCATCGCTAGGCGAGCAGCACAGGTTCGGCATAGGCTGACGTTCTCAGGGAGCCTCATGGGACCGCTCTGGATCTGGTGTCAGTGAGGCTTTAGCCCTGCAGTGCCGCGCAAGTTGCTGGAGATGCTTTTCTTTGTCAGTGTCTCATCCGCAGCACCTAGGCAAGAGCTTAATCTTGTGCCCAGAGTGGTAGGCAGATTCAGGCCGCCAGGTCCGCCGCTATTTTGCTGCTAGATCTATCCGTGTCTGACGGATTGCCACCAACCTGGAGAAGTGATGAACCGCCAGTCCACAAGACATGGAATCCGGGCAGCAGATGCAGCAGGGTTTCAGCTGTTAAATGTCTTGTTTCTAACTCATGTAGGATCAGTTCTACCTGTACATATTCGTTAGTAGGTTTTTTCTTTCAGGTTATCGTGACTTTTAGTCTTAATGACCATAGTGTTAACAGCAGAAGTGGTGTCATTGACCTCTATCCAAATGTCATTAGGAGGGTGCATATTAAGGTGATTGGCATTATTTGTGCCCTCTACCATTTCATTATTAGCAGCCTTATTTTTCTGTGCAGATGATAGTATCTCTACAAAGCGTTCTGATGCTGTGTATGTATTTTTTGGACTACCATATTTATCAGTTCTTCTCTCCCCTCTGTTTCATGGGCAGATTCAATGTTACTTGCAGTAGAGTCTGCATGCACTATATGAGAAACCTGAAGGTGCCTCACCTACCAGTGCCCAGGGATCTGTCATCCAGGTGGCCACGACACGGCCAACGCTTTTGGATCCAGTTCCTGGGGGTGGACCAGAGGATCACATAGATGGGGGGTCTTCGGGGAGTGGAAGTGGGACACTGGGCGGCGAGACGTGGTATCCCCTTCCCTATAACACCTTTACACCATCCTACCAGGTAGGATACTTAGGGATTCAACTCCCACTTTTCTGACACAAACACTTTCTCATGGACCACTCACTGTGAGGGAAAATGGACTAACACCCGAACTGTATGCCGGACATGTCCCAACACAATGGTTAGGCAATTACTGATAATTACACACACCTGACTTCCATCACACTTCCCCACACGGATAAAAGGTGGAGCACGAGAGCACACTCTGAGCGAGGCAAAGCAAACAAGGAAGCAGCCGTTACAAGATGGCAGTTTAATACAAGGCGAAAGACTAGGTTAGGAAAGATTACTCTTTATTGCACCTTTCCTTCCATCTTTATGGAACTGACAAACTTTTTGCTTTCATTTTTCATACTGACCTGCTATTTTTTGTAGTGCAGTGAAGCCTTAATCTTGACTACACTGGCTTTTGCTCATAAGTAATGGGGAAAATGACATGTCCTTCTGACTGTCAGTACTGGGAAACATTGTTTCCCTTAGTCGTGTTAGTGTGTTACTACTTTTGGTTACTTTGTATCACTTGTGGTAACTTTTATCATTGTACAATGTAGGGCCGTGCCACATGGTCTTTCACTTGTCCTTTGGCCATCTTGTTCTATTGCCTTCTTCCTGGCCTTTGAGGCCAGGAAAATCCTTATAAGGACTTCCAGTGCCCGGGAAAACAGAAGCTTTTTGCGGGATACTGGATGGCTGTGTGTGTTTGCAGGCAGGATGTGGGCTGGGACTGTCAGACACACTGAAACCAGTTTGAGGATTGGGACCTGAGTCATATGCATCAGTGTTCCCGCCAGTGGTCCTGATTGGACCACTGCTGGAGTGTGTGTGTGTGTGTGTGTGTGTGTGTGTGTGTGTGTGTGTGTGTGTGTGTGTGTGTGTGTGTGTGTGTGGACTAATCCTGTCATTGGATAGTGAGGGCGGCTGCTCTTACCTGGCTTTTAGGATAAGTAGAGGACCCCTGCACCCATTCCTCAGAGATGTCAGCAATCTCGATGTCAATAACCCCGCTTCCCTATTCCACCTCCTCACCTGTGGATTCGAAGTCCTCTTCAATAGATCTGAGAGTTCGATGCGCTCTGTAATCCTTCTCTTTTTTTCTTTGTTGCCGATATCTCCCACGAGAAGAAGCCACAGTGAGAACGATAGAAACGCCCTGACCGTGACCCCCTCCTGGGAGAGGCCGGAAAGGGGAAAAAAGCCAAGTGTAGGCAAAAACCCCGGAAATCACAACGGCAGGTGGGAATCCTGATGGAGTTTGTAGCAGTTGAACTCAGCGGGAATCAACAATTCTCAGAAATAGAAAGCGAGAAAGGCATAAACAGGAAGTGTAGGAAAAGCAATGGCTCCTACTACAGAAAAAACGGAAAAACTGCAAGTAAACAGGATGGTTAATAAACCAAAGAATAAGAAGAAAATAGAGAGAGAAAGGTCCCGGGAAACGGAACCCGAAAGGACAAGGAGGAGTAAAGAGAGGAAAGCTCAGCAAAGCCAGAATACAGCATATAGCAAACCGCGGGAGCAACAGAAAGCACAGCTGACCGGAAAGGGTTGCAACGCACAGAAGGAAGATAGGGTGTGGCTTAAATACTGCCACGTTCGCTTAAACGGAAAAAGACTAGACCGCTAAGTGGACGTGACGTGAAAGACGTGACAGAAATTAGGAAGTGCGTAATCGGAATCGGGGCCACAGACGCCAGGTAGGAATGCGTCGCATGACAAGAGATCCTGGAGAAACCTGAAGGAGTTAAGACTTCTATCCAGCGGTGAGACCTGCGAAGAAATCGGAGACCCGTCGGAAGGAGGCCTGGCTACCAACTTCTGCTGATGTCCTGAGGAGCCCTGTCTTGTTAAAAATCTTTAGCAGTCCTGTGAAGGAGCTGCGACCCTGGGAGTGGAGGGAATATCCATTCCTGACGTCTGCTCAGTACCCTGCAAAAAAGAGCCTTTGGAAGTGTCCTGGGACTGTCCTGTGGCTGACCAGCTCTGGGTGTGGACTACCATGCTGCTGACGTGACAGTTCCGAGTTTAGACCTAGAACTTTGGGGGATGCTCAGCTGGTCCTACAAGACGCAACTCTACGAAATTCCAGCGTCCTAGCTTCAAGGAGACCCGAGATAGGAGGGAAAGTCGGACCATGGCAGTTGAGTCCCTTTGCGTCACCGTGCTGCGGTGACCACCATCCGAAATCGCTTACCTGACCTGAGTCCAGTCCTGACAGGTGTCCCACGTCAAGTTATAGTTTTGCTGCATTCTTCATTCGAGAGTCCTTGCAACAGTGAAAGACACCAACCAGAGATCAGCTAGAACCTGCAACCGCTGCAAATCGAGGACTGCGACTTTCAGTGGGAAAAGCAACCTTGGACTCTCATCCTTTGTCATGCCAAGTCTGTGGAAGAATCGGAGTACAGGGCTAAGTTACAGTGATTTTTGCCTACCCCTATAATCCCATTATAAGTAAATGGGCTTATAATAAACTTTATTCTAACACTTTTGGCTTTGCCATTGCTTGCAAGAATTCTGAAAGTTGGGGTGTTAGGCAGAATCCTGTGCAGTTCCCTTAGGCAGCACTACAGAAGATTAAGAGTACAGGTATGAGCAATAAATCCTCTTTGGTATCAGTCTGTACCACAAAGATTTAGTTGGTAGCTGTGGCTAAGCAGTCAGACTTATCTCAAGGGGGAGATGAGCAGTATTCAGGGTTTACACAATAGGGCTACAATACTATGGTACAAGGAAACACTGACCAAAGATTTGTATTAAAAAGAATATATATATATATTTATTTTACACACTTCTAGTTCAACACATTGATCACAGTTATTAAAGCAAGTTAAAATCAGTCAAGAAAAGTATATACAACTCCCTGGTTAACTTGTAGACAAGTTTGAGCAAGAGTGAAAACTGAGCAAAACAGCACAGTGAAAACCAAACACAAATGCTACTCTATCAATTTCTCACAAGGGAGGGAAAGGACAAGTTATACAGGAATATACTCTTAAGCGCCCTAGCAACACTTCCCAATAAGATTGTGAATAAGTTTAGTCAAGGCAGTACTTTAGCATGTATAATACTTAGAGGAAAGCTGAGCAAAATGGCACTTCTGAAGTTTTAAAAGTGGGAAGGAAAAGGTGGTTATAGGAGTTAGGTGCACCAACACATTTCTAGTTGAGAAGCAATCTAGAGAGGGCAGTTGTAACAGATTCAGCCAGAGTCAATAAGCCTGTGCCAGAGTCAGTGCAGTCAAGTCTTTGTTAAACTATTCAAAAAGGTGGTTGCAGGAGGTGAAAGACATTGTTAGATAATAGGGGCGGCCAACCCAACAGGTAGGTAAAGGATTTAAAACACCTTTAGCGCTACCAAATGAAAAGGGAGGCCTGGCGGAACAAAGTACCTTAAAATGTAGAAGAGGCTCCTGCGGTGGCGGTTGTTCCCTGCAGTTCGGGAGATCCAGCAGAGGAAGAGAGACTCTCGTTGTGGAGGAAGGTTCGAGTTACTGCACTGCCTAGGGATGAAACTAGCCACGGTGCTGCCAAACGAATTAAAAGGTACACTCCTTTAAATTGCGGTCTGGGTGGACGGGTGCCTGGCTACCCAGTCTCCGAGTGCAGGGCACTGGCCATTCGACCAAGACAGGTCCTGGAAGGCGATTGGCAAACTGGTTGGCCCCACCAGCTCAAGGGAAGAAGGCTCTTGCAGATGAAGATCTTCTCTCGTTGTGTGGAGGAAAGTGGTGAGACGCTGCAGCAGGGCTTCACCGGTGGTTCAGTTGGTGCAGATGTCTTTGGCTTCTCTCCTCTTCGGCTTCTTAGTTCCAGTGGCGACGTCTTGCTCTTCCAGTCCTCAGGGTGCTGCTTTTATACAAAAAGATCCCCATTCATACAGCCTAGCTGTCACTCACACAGTGGAGTGGTCATTCTGGCGGGAGACCGTCCAGCCTATCGGGGCAGAGTGTGACATGGGTTGCTGAGGCAACTCTGTCCAGGGGTCCTACTCCCCCTCCCACACAATGGGTCCACCCCGGACTCAGTGAGCCAAAATGAGGGCTTCTTGGCAGAAGCCCGCCAAAAGGACAAACAAAGGATCCCCAACCTGGGTTAGGATCTTAAAGAAAGACATGAGAAAGAATTTATATAAAAGTTATGGCAAATAAAACCTATTGGAGTAAAGTTAATATAAAAATAAACTGGCGGTATGTTAGAGGCTGTCAGTCAGTAAATGTGGTAGCCCCGAACAATGGGAAAATCCCATAGGGAAATATTTGCGGTCGAATATTTTTGGTAGTAACCACTGCCACCAGCCAGAAACTTTTGAGAGAGGGACTGTACGGTACCCTCTCGAAAATAAACATAAGGGAAAAACTATTAACCCTTGCCAGTACCTCCATAGTAAGATGGGTTGTACTGGTTTTGTTCATAAAGATTGACTAGTAAAGTCAATGGGGACTTTACATGCCCTGGGAGACAGTAGTCAGTCCCAGGGTATGGAGTCTATGTTTGGGGGTCGCTACGACACCCCTGTGTCACTGCACGGAGGGTGCTGTGTAACACATGTGGATAAAGATGGTTCCTATGGGGGTGAGATAAACCCCATAGACATTAAACACAAAAAATAGCCTAGAACAGACATAGCAAATATGCCTAAGAGTGGAAAAAGAGTCACACTATTAGCAGGAGAAAAAAAAACCCTTCAAATCCAGCAAAGCTGCTGGGGGACTCTATAGGTAAGGGAAATTAGCCATAGAATGAGAATTCTCCCTAACATGGGGCTACTTCTATTAGCTAGTTTAACTTGTACGCTGACAATTAGAAACCTTCACTGGACCCCAGAGATCCTACCTGCATTTTCTTTCTGCAGAACTTTACCTGAACTATTGGTCAAAAGGCCTCAGACACCTTAGGGCTGGATATTTTTAGTTTGGGATCATTCTCTGTGGACCTTGAGTGCATAATAATAACCTTACCATTCCAGGGGTTTGTGATGTATATTATGCCCTCTGATAAGAGAATGTCAATTAATCAATTATTTTATTTCCACATGACTGCCATAAAAGGTAAATACAAAATAAAACTATAATTACAAACATCATACATCTTAAAACAGTGAATAAGAACGTCCTTAGCCAGCAGCCTTCCCAAGCACACAGGCAAAAAATGTATCTAGACAATAACATTCTTTTATTCAAAACAGATCTTAAAAAGGATGAAACTGCTAAGACAGATGTAGGTGAGGTGCCACCTTCTAAAGCTCGAACAGCAGAGAACATTGTGGGTGCGTCTGACTCCAAACCGGGATGAGTCAACGCATCCTTGCCCGGCAATGTGCCCGACAGAAAAAGAGATGCGCCTCATCTTCACGCTCTCAGCCACAAAAAGGACATAAAAATGTGGCACAAGACCCATTCTTCCACTTTTATGACAAGTAAGCCAATGGGAGTGTGCCCAATCGGAACTTTTTAATTTCACAGACACTTGAAGGATCAAATATGCCTCCGAACCCCAAACGTCCTTGAGCTGTAGATAAACCCTAGCTCCCCCCCCCAAACAGGCAATTAGCAATAATCCTACTCAATGTCCACTCTCTATATTTATTGTTTACCACTGCTTTATAACCTCTGCCTAAGCATGTGGGGTCACCCCATAAATCCCCTAACAATGTTAAAAAGCATAATTCTTACATGCCTAAATCAGGACTGCTTCTTTTTTTTAAACTTTATTTTAACTTGCACAGATACATTGGCCCTCATTACGACCCTGGCGGAAAGTGACTGACCGGACCGCCACAGCGTAAATAGCGTTTCCGCCATTGCACGAAGGAGCAAAGTGCGGCCCATTCCGACCCACCGGGCACGAGCGCCACGGCGGAAGTGCAAAGTCCGCGATGGCGGAAATGACCCCAAAACGGCCCACACCGCCGCCGTACGGCGCCCTAGGTGCAATACCGCCACCCCTCTTAGCGGTCACCGCAGTGTGCGCCTACCGGAAAGTACGGTGACCGGAAATATACGGAAACGGAAGTAAAAACATGGGCCCGGAACGGGAAACATCCCGCCGTACACCTATAAAACCACAAAAACCACACAACCACTAAAATCACTACCCTGAAACACACCCCAACCCGTCACCCACCCTAGCTAAACCAAGACTAATGGGAAAAGTAGCGAAGAAAGCGTGCGAGCGCAAGCGGCAGGTCCACTTCTCCCGTGAGGAACTCACCGTGCTAACAGAGACCCTCCAGGAGAATGCTGCCGTCGTCTTCTCCACGCAAATGACCAGAACGGCACTTGCAAACAAGAAG
This sequence comes from Ambystoma mexicanum, assembly GCF_040938575.1. Lineage (NCBI taxonomy): Eukaryota > Metazoa > Chordata > Amphibia > Caudata > Ambystomatidae > Ambystoma > Ambystoma mexicanum. Next base: position 18,911,306 of record NC_090922.1, on the reverse strand, counting down.
ACCATATGGGCTCTGGTGGCACAGCGGGTAAGTGCGGTGGGGACCGCACCCCGCACCCCACAGCAATGCCGCAAGCGATGGGACGACCTGCGGATACGCGTCCGCAGCATACTCTCTGCCAACCGCAACATTGCCACAGCCACCGGGGGAGGTCCTGAATCACCCATCAAGTTGACCCCCTGGGAAGAAATCTGTGCCTCCACCATCGGAATGGAGAGCATAGAGGGAGTCGGAGGGATGGAGAAAGGAGTGCAGACATCCGAAGATTCAGGTAGGTGGGCCAGATAAAACAATGCCAAATCCACACAGTCCATCCATGTGAAGTACCATGCGTCCACATAGTGCAACAGAAACACATGTCCAGGAGAACGTCCACACACATCGGCCTGATAGCGCACGTTAAAACCCACAATAAATACATAAATAATTAAAAACCCCCAATACACGCACTACACGTGCAGCAGGCACACCCTAACTGCAGGCTGCCAAACAACTGCACCCTCACCCCACACACAAATTAAAGCACCTCCAAGGCCCCGACCCAAATCACCCTCAGGTACCACCCCAATGCATGTGATACAATGCCATTCCAATTCCCACAGACCCATCAATAACCCTCGCCCTCCTTTACTCCACCACAGGGTCCGATCCAAACGACGAGCTACAGGACACCCCTACCAGCACACCTGCAAAGAGGGCCAAGACCAACGGCCAGAGACCCTCCACCTCAGCTGCACGCATCAAGACACGGCAGCAGCACAAATCAGGTGGCAGCACAGAGGAGGGAACATCAACAGGCACCCCAGCAGCCAGCATGCCCACAACACCACCACCACCACAGGTCCCCCCAATGGATGCCACAGAAGGCACTGCCTCTGGTGGCAGCAGCACCATAGGTGACACCCCATTGATGGCAGCATGCTCGGACACAGAAAACGGGGATGTCGAAGTCAGATCCATCCATGACCTGTCCCAATCCCCCTGTCTGTCCCATCCCGTACAACATGAGGATACCACGCAGGGGCACCCACAAGACGACGACTGGCCATCCCCCACAAGCCCTGTGGCAAGGCAACATGAGGACAACAGCCCCTCTGTGACACCCCCGCAAATGGCCATGGCCCAGCAGAGGCAACAGTCCCTCGACCAGTTAATCGTACAACAGCAGCAACTGGCCACACTCCTCAAGGACCATGCCGATGAATGTGGGGGCACTAAGGCAGACATAGAAACATCAACTGAGACACTTAGGGCAGAAATGGAGAGAGGTACAGAGACGCTAAGGGCACAAATGGAGAGTAGCACCGAGAGCCTGAGAGTCCAAATGGAGAGTAGCACCGAGAGCCTGAGAGTCCAAATGGAGAGAAGCACCGAGAGCCTGAGAGTCCAAATGGAGAGAAGCACCGAGAGCCTGAGGGGGGAACTGCATGCGACGTCCAAAGACGTATGTGCCGAACTTGCCGCAGTGCGCCGTGTGCTCACTGAGCTCTCGCAAACCCTTAGGGACATGCATGGACGTGAGCAGGCAGACACATCATCCGTTGCAAGTTCCGTCCAGGGCAGCCCCCAACGTAGATCTGGAAGGAACCTGCGCTCCACAGGCAGGGGTGCCCCTGATACCCGCAGAGGGGGCTTGCAATAGCGACAGCCCACTGACAATGAGCATCTTTGGACACTGGTGTTCGGGGGGGAGGTAGGAGGGTGGAGGGGGTGCGTTGGGCTCACTTGGGTGGCGGGTCGATAGGGTGTTCAACATGACATCACATATGCCATAAAAAGTGCACGATCAACCAATGAGATGTGTGGACATTGATCTTTGTGTACTAGGCCATCATAGGCGTACAGTCCATATTGTGCATGTCCCAGACACACACAGTGCCACGAGTCCCGTGTCCATGTATCAGCCACCAGGCGTGAGTGCTAGAAGCATACATCAATGAGATGCTGACGAATGTCACGGCCCTCCGGTGCCTCGCAGACTCCATGAGGTGCTGCCACATCCCCACCCTCATCATGACCATCATCAGGTGCTTGCAGTTCTGCGTCAGGGGGCATGGGCACATTTCTACGTACGCACATGTTGTGGAGCATGACACATGCCATGACCATCTTTGCAACCTTCTCATGGCGGTACAGGAGTGCCCCGCCAGACCTGCTGAGGCAGCGGAAACGAGTCTTCAGTAGGCCGAATGCCTGTTCAATGACTACACGGGTACGTGAGTGGGCATGGTTGTAGTCCTCCTCATGCTGGTCCCGTGGGTTCCGGACTGGTGTGAGGAGCCATCTCTTCAGTGGATATCCAGCATCACCTGTATGTGGACGAGAAACGTATGATGTGGAATGCCATTGCTACGTACGCACACCCCCCCCCTTCCTGCCAGGTCATTGCCAAATCACATACCCCACATAATCATGCATGTAATGAGACTCACCGAGTAGCCAGGATCTGTTCCCTGCGTGTCGCTCCATGTAGCGTGGTATTGTAGAGTTCCTCAAGACCATAGAATCATGGGTTGATCCAGGGAATCGGGCACAACAATGTGTAATGATCCTGTTGGAGTCACACACCATTTGTACATTCAGGGAATGAAATTGTTTTCGGTTGCGGTACTGGGCCTCCATGGCATGTGGGACGACCAATTCCACATGGGTGCAGTCGATGGCACCAATGCAACCCGGTATGCCGGCAAGTGCATGGAATCCCACTTTTGTGTTGGTAATTTCCTGCTCCGAGCGTGGTAGAGAGATGTAGTCGTCTGCGTGCTGCAGGAGGGCATCGAGCACTTGAAATAGTGTCCGTGAGAACAGGGGCTGAGAAATGCCATGCAACTGTCCGACTGTGTGCTGGTAGGTGCCTGTGGCCAGGAAGTGGAGTACAGACACCACCTTCAGTAGGGGTGGGATGGCGGTTGGGCTATCTATCATGCTGACAAGGTCAGCCTGTGTCATGTCCACAATGGCGGCTATGGTGTCCCGGTCCAGACGGTAGAGGGTGTGGATCTGCTCATCAGTGAGGTTGAACGGATGTGCTCGGAGGCGTGGGATTGCGGGCTGCCTGCGTGGTGGTAGTGGCTGTGCTGGCGGCCCTTGCTGGCCCTGCCTTGGCCTCCTCCTCCTCCTGCGTCTCCTCCGTGCGGCTGGTTGTAGTTGGTGTTCGTCTTCTTCTTGGAGTTGGAGTACTTGCAGTGCTATCAGGTCCCCCAGGGCCAACATCGCGAGTCCTGCCGGTAGCATTTCGGTGTGGTTGTGGGAGGAGACTGGCTGTGCAATTTATGTGTTTTCAGGCTGTATGGCCTCCACCTGTGGTGATTCATTCCACCTGTGCAAACTGCTCTCCCCTTTGGCCGAGCACGTCCCGCGCACAACGCTGCAATTCGGGGAATGGCATCTTGCTATTGCAATCATGTATTTGTACCCGATGGCCGTGTAAGATTGGTTGATATGTTCATTCTGCTGTGGTCCCATTGTTTCACATACTATCTGTGCAGTCGCGAACAGACTTGTGAAGGGTCAGTGGAACGTAGTACTCGAGTAACGGTGGGCCCTCATGCATCACTGTACCGAGTTGCAACGACGGGCGGGGCGTCCCATTTGTGGGTGAAGGCAGTTGCCATTTTCACACACAGCCGCACTCGATGGAATAATTAATGATTTCAAACGGCCACAGATGCCTTTTCGACGTGATGTTGCAAATGAGGAATTCGAAGGGCGGCGCTTTCGGTTTCCAGCTAGCGGCGAGGAGATGCCCACAGGTCTGACTGCAAATATAACGTTCTATTGTTCAATGTCCTTGAGACAGGGCCCATGGCGAGGAAGCAATGATTGATATGAATAGTTTGGGATGCGCAATAGCTACGTGGGCGATGAGGCCGGCCGTTCCCAAATACATGTTACTTCACAACACTGGAATTACGGGCTGGGGCACTGTGGATTTTGCAGGCTGCATAACGCACAGACTCAATGGATGTTTCAAATGTTATGTGAGTAATTATTCAGGCGTTTTGATCCCGGGATGAGGGAATGATGAATGGATGCATGGGCAGGTGATTTGATACAGAGTTTGCCATGTACAGGGCTTCTTGGGATCTATCCGCCTCCCCTACGCTATGTGATGCAGGGCTGCCATAGTGGGACCATCGTCTATCTGGCCTTGTTGAGCCCTCCCTGTCTCGACGCGCCCTCAGACACTTGTGTCCATGCACGTTAACATTCCCATCTGATGGATTCTGTTTTGACAGACGCATGCACAGGTACACTCGTTTGTGATGGTGTTTGCACCTCGATATAGATGGTTATGAGTCGCAAGTGGTTTTGGGGTGGTGATGATCCTTTGGAGTGGGCTAGCATGCATATGGCTGTGGATTTCGTGTGATCATTGAAGTGAGTTGTTGGAATGTAGTTCTGATGGCCATTCTATTCTTTTTCTTTTCTTTTGGTTGACAGGTATCTCCTCCCCTTTTGCCACTGCCATCTGTATGCCACTCCTGCAGATGGGTTTTACTCCCGACACCTGCTGCTTCGTGTTAATCAGTGGAGCAGCATTACGATCTTATGGGACGATCGCCAATGGCCCACATGCCCTTACGCAGTACTGGTGGCTCGGAGCAACATTTCGGCCTTTCAGCTGGACTAGTGCCTCCCCATTGGGACGGCCCTGCGGTTCTGTGCGCTTCCATGTTGCCTTTTCGTACGTGAATGTGGCTCTGTGTACCATGAGGGAACAGGGCGACACACAAGTAGTGGCTGGTCATTTCTTGCGGATGCAGCCCACAATGGTGATTAGTGTTTTGGAGTTCATGGCCTGATGGCTGTATGGGCTTGGTGACTTTGATGTGCATTAAATTTCTATTCTGATTTGGCCCGTGTAGCGTTTTTCTTTGCAAGTGATGTGGCATATGCCTATTTGGGGGGCGATGTATTGTGAGGAGATCTGCATTGGGTTCCAGCTTCGGAGTTTAGTTGCGTGGTACTGTACTGGGCGCGTTTGCCTACTAAGCCCGTGAGGTCAGGGATGGGGGCTGCCAATATGACAGTTTGAATGTTGTCATGCTCAGGGGCGGGGGATTGGGTTTTGTGTAACAGATGCCGGTCAGCCAGGTGGACTGGTGGAATGATGTGATTCTCGGAATATTGCTGGTCACAGGTGCCTGTGTTTGCGTGCGTTTCTTGGTGGGGGACTGTGGTCATGTCCATTGGGATGGCTTCTGTATTCGTGCCATCTGTGCCCTGCAGCTCCCATTGGCCCCTCTTGTGTTTCTTTTGTTCGTTGCCATGCATGGGTGACTTGTACATTTCAATGGTTGCATTGTGACTTCATTGCACCTACGGGGAGTTGTACTTTGTGGGCAGGGAGCGGTGTACAGGCACTCAGTGGGGCCGTTTACGGTTGATTCGCGATGCCGTACTTCTCACCATGGCGGAATGGTACATTACGCCATGCCTGATGGCGTTAGGTACATGTCCGCTAGGGTCGGAATTGGCGTACCCTTGCGCCATGGTGGTGTTTGCGGTTTCGCATGGCGCGCGCGTGCTTGGTGCAGTTAGCGTTGGCGTTCACTACGGTGTCGCTAATGGCTTCGTACTTTGCGGTGACGGGTCATAGTCCCACCGAGCGCTATTCGATGGCGGTATTGCATTTCCGCCATCGTTTTCCTATTTCCGCCAGGGTCGTAATGAGGGCCATTGTCATTTCTTTCCATTTTACATCGTTTATATCATCTTTATTCCACATAACACATTTTGGTTACACTTTTCATACCTAACTACAGAATCTCAGATTCCTCTTCCTCTATACTTTTATCGTAGAGGTATTGCCTGTATCTACCCCATATGTCTCTAGGGCGACTCTGGATGGGCAATAGACCAGTATACACTTCTTCACAGTCATTCGCCCATGTCATATCCTTTTCCCAGTCACTCTTCATGAGTGGCTCTTTGCACTTCCACCACATCAATATCAAACGTTTAGCCAGCAGTAGACTCAGATTAAGCAGTTTGCGCCATCTGGGGTTCATTTTGCCTACTGTGCCCAGCAGGCATACAGTCAGACTCCATTCAATGGGTTGTCAGACATGACATCTAGTGTGGTGCACACCTCAGCCCAGTACTTGGACAGATGAGGGCATGCCCACAACATGTGTACTATGTCTGCATCCTCGCTCCCGCATCTGGAGCATTTCCCGTCAGTCATAGGATATATACTCTTAAGCCTGGCAGGGGTATAATGGGTTTTATGTATTATTTTATAGTGCTTCAGCCGGTATCGTGAGTTACATATGTTTCTCGTCAGGCCACACAGCTGTGTCCACCGTTTATCCGTAAAGGTGTGGCCTAAGTCCCATTCCCATTTCCATTTCCCTCTGGCCTCCTGGGTCGGTGGTTCCCGGGTTGTCGCTACAATCTTGTAGAGAGTGTAAACAGTTGTCTTGGTCACCCCTGCTGTGAATACATATCCTAAGCCCAGGTGTATTGCTGGTTTGGTCGGGAATGTCTCCCACACATTCGCCATGGCCGAGCGTAATCGTAAATAGTGTAATTTTTGTAGAGGGTTGTTGTCGCCCCACTATCAGTTAAACTTCTTCCCAGCTAATGAATTGTTTATCTGGGAATAGGTCCCCAAATCGGTTAATTCCTTTGCTTTCCCAGTGTGAAGCCAGTATTGCATCTTGAGTATGGGGGATGTAGATTGCCTCCCACAGTGGCATATTTGGATTGTATAGTACCTGGTGTCCCGGCCTCCCCGCCATCCTGGTCCAAGCTGTACATGTTACCAGTGTTGGGTCAGTAGTATTATCTTGGCTGGTTTCTGCCTCGGCAGCTTTGTGTAGGAGTTTCGTTGGGCCCAGTGCACGTGTTGCAGACGTTGTGTGAATCGCCAGCAGGTTGCCTTCCACCCAGTGTGTTGCGTAGGGTGCCTGTGCTGCCAGGTAATATAGTTCGAAGTCGGGGGCAGCTAGCCCCCCCGTGTGTGTATGGTTTGGTAAGTTTGTGCCAGCTTACCCTGGGTCGGCCATTCCATACAAACATTGTGCATGCTCCTTGAATTTTAGAGAAGAATGATCTGCCCGGCTGTTAAGACGGATTTCTGAACTCTGTCCTGGAGGCGCAGAGGTTCAGAAGGCCAGCCTAGTTTCATAGAACAGGGTAACCTCTGGGCAAGCCAGACCAATCAGGGTAACGATCGTGGCGGTCAAGACTAGGTCTCAAGAGGGGTGAGGGTGACTGAAAGCCCGCAATGAGCACACACAGCAAGGACACTTACAGATTACTCCAAACAGGTGTTATATTAAACATATAGACACATTGATTACAAAGCCTTTGTAACATTGGCCGTAGCGAGAAATCCCAATAAAACTCCAGTAAACCAACACATACCAAACCAATACAATATATATACAAATACAAACGAGTCTAACGCGTTAGACGCACGAAATGTGTAGACCACCTAGATGGGGAGGAAAACAGGCAGTGCGAATAATAATCAGACCCAGTCCGCCTTCAGAGGCACCTAACTAAAAGGAAGTCCAAGCCCTACGAAGAGTGGAGCCTTGTGCTCAAAAGTACCTGCACACGCTGATGTCAACGGGCAAAAAGGGGAGTCTCTTCGAGGGAATCGGGCAGTTCAGTTCGGTGAACAAATGAAGATGAAAAGAGCTCCGCAACTCAAGTGCAGCCTCCACTGTGGGCAGAAGCAGAGCGCGAGTACGGAAAGGCGTGCTGTTTGACACAGCGAGGATAAGCTATGGGCTACTGCAGGAGGGCGACCAGTTCCTAGCTATGCTACTCACCGGTCCCCGATGCAGGCAGACCCAGGGGACGTCTGGTCGTCGTGTATATTCCGCAGCAGCAGAGTTGAGTTGAATGCGTCCCCAACACAGTGAACCCGCACAGTTTGTTACCAGAGCAGGGCAACGGAGCGGCCGTGTGTATCTCAGCCAAATGTACACTACTCACTTCAGACCTGGGAATGCCAAGTGTACGAATCGTGTGAGAGTGACAAGGACTCGAAATACAACACAACCTGACGACGGTTACAGAGCCAGACTCCTGGGTAGGCTGGTCAGTCTGCTGGATGGCCCAGAGACACTTCCGAAGGCTTACGTACAGGAGATGGTGAAGATGCCGAGAATAGTTGTTCCCACTATTCCAAGGGTCGAAGTACCAGTACAGGCGTTTTCGTTCGATCTGAGGTAGAAAGGGTTTCACAAAGCGTCAGCAGTGCAAAGGAGCAGTCCTTCAGCGGGTCACCAGCGATTCCTTGGTTCAGCCTTGTGGTTGCAGGACACTTGGCTCCTGTATCCCTTTGTTTGTGAGAACTCAGGAGATCGACATGGTAGTGGCGTTTCCAGCCCCCTCTTAACCACGGTTCCCTTTGCGCCAAAACGGAGGGGACCCAATGGGAGATCAGCTCATAAAACACTCACACCATCTGTGGACCTCATCACGGACCACGGGGGTCCCAGGCATTCACACCACCCTAGACTCTCTGGCGCCCTGGATGGGTATTGGGACCAGACATCCCAGCCCCCATCCTGGAGGCACACACAGGCCTGTAGAAGCCTGCGAAAGCATCTGTGTTTCGCAGGAAAGTACATGCCCAAATAAGGAAGGCCCCGGGTCGGCTCGATCTGGGGGAGGTGAAGGGGGCAAGACGGTCAGCGGACAGGACAAAGAGCCTCGTGGTCTGGCCATTTTGGGAGCCAGGCCACCATTTTGGGCTAAGCACGAGAAACACGCTTAAAACGCCAAAAGAGGCTCAAAAACACAAGAAACGATCACTGCCACCAATCCCGTCCGTGATTCACTTGCACCGTTCATTTACAATCCAAAGAGAGTATCTAGGGCCTGTAGAAGACTAGAGACCCAAGAGAGCAGTAACTTAGCTTACAGTGCCCTCTTGTGCCATGTTGCACGAAAGCTGCAACATGATAAAGAAACTACGAAAAACAGCTTTTCCCGGTACTGACTGTCTTAAGGGCATGTCAGTTTCCCAGTAAGAATGGAGCGAAAGCCCAGAGGAGTGCGGCAGAAGGCTGCACTTCTCTGGCAAAGTCTAGATCATGGTGAAACCAACAGCAAAAAGTTTAGGGGTTGCCACATGGAAGGAAAATTAGCCACAATCAAGAAATCTTTCCTAACACCAGCCATACAGGAACAGTGCTGAATAAGTAGAACAGTTTGGGTAAGATTATCATTTTAACCTGTGCAAGTCTGCCCACCAGTGAGATCAGCAGGGACCGCCAGCTCTCGAGTTTGGCGCAGCGTATTTCCGTAAGCGTCACGTAGTTTAGGGTGCGTACGAGTTGCGGAGTACATGCAATTTCTACTCCCATGTATTTTACCTGACTGGGTAAGACCATGTAGTTCAGTGGGTTTTCGGGTGGTTTCTGTGAGGGGAAATATCTAGGATTTGGTTGAGTTCAATTTCAGACTGGAATATTCCCCGAACTTCTTAACTGCGTTTAACACTTTACCCAGGTTGATTTCTGGATCCCTCAAGTACAACATTATATCGTCTGCATATTTGGTGATAATCTCTAGTTTGTCTGCTAGTGGGATCCCAACCTTAATGTACCTAGCCCTTAATAGGTCTGCAAGTGGTTCTATGACCAAAGCAAACAGGAGGGGTGATAGCAGACAGCCCTGGCGGGTACCTACCGCTAACTCTAGTATCGCTGATAGTGTTACATTGACACCTACTCTCGCGTATGGTTGTGTATATAATATTCTCACCCAACTTATAAAGTTCGGTCCAAACCCATCATTATTCAGGACCCTGAACAGGAACGGCCAGTAGACGGTGTCAAATGCTTTTTGCATGTCTAGTGCTAGTGCCACCCCTTGCATACTCTTTGGGATTGAGGCAAGTATATTATAGCAGTGGTGAATGTTTGTTGCCGTGGATCTGCCCATCATGGAGCCAGCCGGGTCCTCATGTACCATATGTGGCATCAGTGGTGTGAAAAGCGTAGCGAGGATTTTCGCGAATATTTTCGCATCTGTGTTTATCAACAAGAGTGGTCTATAGGAACCACAGTCTTCAGGTCTATTTCTGGGCTTTAGTAACAGTGTTATAACCGCTCTCAAGTTGTTTCGGGGAGCTTACCTATTCGCAGGGCCTCGGTCCAGATAAAGTGGAGCCGGGGCACCAACATTTCTGCAAACTCTTTATAAAATGCCATCGAAACCCGGTGCCTTTCCATTTGGTAGGGTTTTAATAGCCTCTGCTATCTCTGTCTGTGAAAGAGGGCAATCCAGTGCCTCCTTTGCCTCGGTGGATAGGAGCGTGCAGGGTATTCTGGCTAAGTACCTGTCTATTTCTTCCTCAGTGGCTGTACTCTGGGGAGAATACAGTCGGGGATAAAAATCATAAGACTTTCTCAATTTCTTTTTGATCAATTACCGCCCATCCAGCCTAGTTATGCAAGGAATGACAGTGCTTCCTCGTTCCCCTCTTACCATCTTTCCCAGGAGCTTGCCTTGTCGCTCCTGTTCCCCATAACGCCTTGCAGCGGCAGGTCTGTCGAAATAGCGTATCTCTTGATCCACTGCCTCTCTAAATTCCTCCAATTGTTTTAATATCTAGTTTAGTTTGTGCTGTCAGGTTCGTGGCATACTTCGCTTGTAGTTTAGCTATATCCCCTTCCCGTCTACCCAGTTCTACAAATGTCTTCGAGTATCCCTAGTTCGGTTGACATGGCTATGTCTCTAATATATACTTTAAAGGCTAGCCACAATATCGCCTGGCTTCCCACTGTGCCTTCATTAATTTCAAAATATTAATTGATGGGTTGGGTCATGCTGGTCTTGTATACGTGGTCGGACAGTGCAGCTGCTTTGAACCTCCATGGGGGTCTCTGTGGAGAGGCTTTAGGAATGTGCATGGTTATCAGGATTGGTGAATGGTCTGACAGTGTTCTAGGCTGTATCTTTGCCTCTGTCACCCAACCTAGGGCTCTCTGTGATATCAGCCAGACATCAATCCTTGAGTGCATATCATCTACGGACGAGTAAAAGGTGTAGGTTTGTTGTGTCCCATGTAGGGATCGCCATTCATCGCGAAGGCTTAGATCTGTTACATGGGTATGTATCATACGGGCTGCGCTGGTTAGTGGTCTGGGGGCGTTGGACATGTGGTCTAATTGGGTGCAGAGTATTGTATGAAGATCACCCCCGCTAATGATGTGTGCTGTTGGATACTGGGCACATTTCTGAAATAGCCGGGAGTAGTACTTAGGATCGTATATATTCGGGCCATATAGATTCATGAGTACTTCTTCCATACGGCTAGTTTCCCATGGACTATTACATATCGACCTTCTGTCAGCACTCCTCAGGCTCGACTAGAGTATGTTGTGTAAAAACGTTGATTCCCCCATCCTGGTGCCAACCTTTCGGCTTGGTGCCCATCAAGTAGGTCTCTTGAAGATACACAATTTGGGCTCCTTGCCTATTAATCTATGCCATGATTTTCCTCCTCTTTACCAGCATCACAAGACCTCTCACATTCCAGCTTAGTAGAATGATCCCATTTGGATCTTTCTCAGCCATTTTCCAAAGCACTCTCGGTCACATCGATTTTGTACCAGTGTGCCTTAAAGTTTTGTGTGTCCGGTTGAAACATATCTGTGCATCTTTAACTTTGTTTCCCAAACCAACATCCCTTCCCCCCTCGCATAGTTCCCCTAACTTCAACTATGTCATTGCCCCATACCGCTCCCGCCTCCCTTCTTTCCTTCCGGATGGTCCAACAATTTTGGGCACCTGCATTGGGGGGTCGCTGCTGTGGTAGCAGAGGCCAGAGAACATAACACATCTGCCCTCACTTTTCCTTACACTTTTTTCCATTTCCTGAACACATAATAAAAATGAGGCGTTATACGATACATCTGTTTGATGGTCTATCAATGTCATCAATGCATCCTCATATCTACTGTTCCTTAAGTCGTTGTCTGCTATATTGCCTCACCACTCTTGATTTTGTGCCGGCGACGTGCTCCTACTGTTGCCTTTGGAGCCAGCTATCTTCTTGGGTAGTGCCAGGATGATTGCCTCTACAAAGGTAGCAGCCTCTTCCGGAAAGGTGAAAAAGTATGTCTTGTTGTTGTGTTGTAGACGGAGTCTAGCCGGGTACAACATTGCATATGAAACCCTTCGCTCATGAAGCATTTTTTTGACACCCATGAAGGACCGCCTTTCTTGTTGGACCGCCAGCGTGCAGTCCGGGAAAAACCTGAATCACATTTGAGCCCAATCTTAGCTCATGTTTCTCCCTCGCAGTGCTTAGCACTAGGTCCCTGTCCCTATAATTCATCAGCCTCGCAATCATCAGTCTGGGGTGTGCATCTGGTTTGGGGCGTGGTGCAAGAGACCTGTGTGCCCTTTCAACGACAAACATGGAGGACCAGCCCGGAACTCCAAGTAGTTTTTTAAGCATTTGTTCTCTTGCAAGTTCCATGGACCTTTGAGTGCTTCTTCGGGCACCCCCAGTATGCGTAGGTTATTACAGCAAGACCTAGCCTCCAAATCTTCACATTTGAGTTTCACAGTACCCAAGTCTTTGGCCACCTCTGTCACTTTGTTGCGCAGCGACTCAAGTGTACCTTCTGTTGCGCTGATCCGCATCTCCGCTTCCGTAATTCGGTTAGTGGCTTTTTCGAGTTGGTTTCTGATGAGGTTACGTTTGCGTTAATACCATTCACTCTGTCATTCAGGGCAGCAAATCCCTGCTGCATTGATGCAAACATTGCCTGGGGGTCCACAGTGGTTGACAGTGCTGTAGGTGTAGATTGCTGGGCCTGCTCAGTGCCTCTGTTGCTCATGGTGCTTGTCTTGGTGACTACCGTCATGAACTTGTCAATAGTGCCTTTTCCCTTTTTGGGGCCTGCCCCTTTGGGCATTGTACTTTGTCTCGCTTCAATCACTCCTGACGGCGTCGCCTCCGAGAGCGGTTAAGTGACCAGTGTCTGCTTTGGGGGGCCACTGTCGTACCTCTCTTCTACACTGGGGTCGCCCAACTTCAGCTGGTTACTTGTGGGCAACTCTTTCAATTTATATAATATGACTTCTCTGGTTTAAGACTGTTGCTGGTGGCTCACAGTGTAACTGTCTCTTTGCTTGTGATCTGTCTTAATAATGTAACTAGCTCTGATTAGCCCCTATGATACCAGGGTGTCCAGAAAGCTCATGCTTTACACTATTGGCAGGATGCATGTCATTGCCAGTACTTCCTGTATGGTTATTCTCTTGTCTTCTGTTGCGGGTGCACCCGTTTCCTTTCAGATTCGGGGGCTATGTATGCCAGAATCTAAGCCTCCATGGCCAAGGTCATGTACGTGAGCCAGTTGGTATTGGTTTTATTTGGGGGATCGAGGCCTCAGGCGTGGGCTTCCAGGTACCTGTTTTGTGGGTCTAGAAGTGTCTGTTTCGTGCTCTAGCGTTGTCTCCTTGTCAGCAGTACCTCCCGGATCTGAGTCATTTGAGTTCTCCCTTGGTGTTTTTTTTTTTGTCGTCTTCTGGCCATGAAGGAAAGGCGCAGTAATCACAGTGGCAGTCCACTTTGATCCATATGATCGGCATTATTTTATTACATTCGGTGGGTCCGGATGATGTCTCTTGCCCCCGTAGGTTGTCCTTCACATTCAGTAGCCCTGTGCCTCTTAAGCCATGAGTGCTGGGGGTGGTAGTGTTGGAAGTGTCCTCAGTGTTCTCGATTATTGCCTGCCTGGGTTCTCACATTCTTCCGGACTGAGGTGGTGCGTCATGTTGGGCAAATTCTTTCAGACCGTTTCTCTCAGGACTTGCCGCGCCAATCCGTAAGATTTTTCGCCCCTATGTGGTAAAGCACTTCCAACATCTTTTCTGTACGTTTTGTTGCGAATCGGGCTATATTTCTGCAAGTTTCTGCATTCCTGCCTCCGCCTTCCACAGACCTCTCTCACAGCGCTGCATCTGACTGTGTGCAACAGCGCCCCCCAATCAAGACTGCTTCTTACCGCCTGGTAAAGATAGCAGCTCCTCCAAACCTTCCCTAAATGGGGATAAAACTTTACTATTCCAGATCCGCAGCCAGTATAACACTGGCTGTATCATAATGGCATATTGGATCTCCATAAGCCCAAATTCTCATGCAACTGGCGTCGGCGGGACACTCGAGGGTAAACCAAGCAAAGATTTCAGAAATCTATTTTCAGCTATCTGAATAGAGGTACAATCATTTGTACCCCACAACTCGGCCCCATAAATTACCCCCGGGATTGTCTGAGCCCGATAGGGGTACAATAAGAACCTCCCCATCTAGGTGTGTTATTAGATTTCTAATAAGCCCATAAGTGAATGTATATATGTATCTATTTTTCTAGTATTGTGTGATAACTCTACTTACCAGTAGTAATTTTTCTATAGTGTGTTTTGGCCAATAAATGATAATTGTATTTTTATACATCCTGTCTAAGTGAAATCTGTGATTCCCATTGTGTGAACTCATTGTGGACCCTTTACAAGCTCACCACCTCTGAAGAACTTAGCCTAGACCACCTGTCACTGCTACCTGAACTGGTTTGGCTACAACTCCCCAGAGTTGTACTGTTACACTATAGGTTGGCCTTCTATACATCTTTACACCAGGCCAGAGTATAGGAAATCAGTCCTAACAGATGGCGAGACCGAAAAGGAATACAATGGAAGGGCCTTTGACCTTTTCACCGAAAGACTAGCTTTTAAGAGCCTTCGAGAATAGAAAGACCTGGAACCAAAGCAGAAGACTCCTGCAGTGTGTGTCGGAGGTACCCGGGGCTCTGCCGTGCCGATAGTCAATGAAGGCAGCACAGCCGGTGAGTTGGGAAGACCGATACCAAGCCAGGCAGTCTGGGACCCCAAGGCTGCAAGCAGCAACATTGTATGAAGGAATTTGAAGAAGACAGTACATGAAGATGAAGCGTATGTGGCAAGTGATGCGCACATAATTAATGCACTAAATGAGTCACTGAACTTTGAAGCGAAGATAGATATTGTAAACAGAGAGGTCCGGCACAACGTGCATGCTCATTCGAAAGTCTCTACTAGGTATCCAAACCCAAAGGGGACAAACGTAAAGAGAAGGAATTGTAAAATCGAAAATGGTCCTGCAACGGGTCAAGCTAAATCCGTGGTGAACTGTGAGTCAACCCAAAGAATATCCTATGAAAATGTTGCTTAAGCGATCTGATCCCAACTGCGGGGGTGGGGGGGGAATAAAAAAGGAACAAACATTTTACTAAAGAGATCTGAGCCTGCCTGAGGGAGATCCGGGTGAATAGTGAATCACCTAAAGTGAATACTTGTAGAAATCCAAAGAGGAAAATAACTTCTCATTTTTGTTTAGTTGCATCAGGCCCTCTGAATGAAGAGACTTTAAGGCGTAAAGAGACTTGCATACAGAAGGTCCCGATGTTATGATTGAACTGTATCTGCATGCTAAAGAAGCCAGAGACTGTGCTACACTCGAGTGAACTGCCTTATCCAGTGCTAAAAACGTGGGGAAGGGAGGCCAATGGCCTGAACATCCTGACATATCATTTTGAACACTTCTTTCTTATTGTAACATTATCTCCCACGCTGTTTGTATTTAGAGGTAATGATAGGCAATAGTTTTTTTTGTGTTAAGACAGATTTCTGAACTCTGAACCTGGTGGGCAGAGGTTCAGAAGGCCAGTCTAGTTTCTTGGAACAGGGTAACCTTCTGGACAAGCCAGACCAATCAAGTTAGCATTGGCGGCGGTCAAGACTAGGTTTCAGGAGGGGTGAGGGTGACTGAAAGACCTCAATGAGCACACATAGTAAAGGACGCTTACACATCACTTCCTACACATCACTCTCAGTCAGGTGCAGTTATAAAAATACAAATACATTTTTTCAAGGCCTTTGAAAGTTGACCACACAGTAATACTTTTAGATCAATAAAATCCTATCTACATACATATGTACAAGACCAAGTGGCCTAAAGTGTTACTGCACAGAATGGGTCCACACCGTAGAAAAGGAAAGGAAGCATATAGTGCAAATAGTCTTTAGGCAGTTCTGCATCAAATACAATCCTAACTGAAAGGCAGTCCAGTCCCTAAGATGAGAGGAGCCTATTGCTCAAATGCACTTGCAATGCTGGCAGGTGAGGTGATTCAGAATAAGTTCCCACTATTCGAGGAGGGTCTCCACAACAGGGCAGAGCAGTTTCCAAGACTTGGGAATAGTTTGCCAGTTCGCACTAGCAGTGGAAAGTAAAAGGGACCCTCAGGGGCCACTCGTGCATAAAAAGAGTTGGATGCGCTAGGGGCCACCGGTAATGGTGGTTAGTACTCACCGACCCCGGCACACTCCGGAACAAACTTTGGCAGTCGAGTACAATTTGGTTGCAGGTTCAAATGCTGCAATTCTGCGGCTCTCAGCGACAAAGTTACATCGATGATTCCCAAATGGGACAGTGGCATTTTCTCCGCTCCTGGTGGATGGATGAGGCCAGTTTCACTGCAGAAGGCTTCAGGGGCAAGAGGGGCACAAAAGCAGTGCACCTGCAAAGATCGTCACCATGGCTGGGCGACACGGAAACCGTGTTCACTCCATATCAGGCTCCATCTCTTTACTCCAGACCTGGGAACGCCAAGTGTACGAAATTCGGAGTGAGAGTGCCGTGAACACAGAGCTAGCGACGAACCAAGTTTTGAGTGCCTCCTCGAAACGGCAGTGGTATCAGGGCAAATGTCCTGCGTAAGCTTGGTCAGCCCACTGGTTGGCACAGGGACACTTCCGAGAAGGCTTACTTGCAGGGTTTGATGAAGGTGATGAGAATAGTTGGTCCCGCTATTCCAATGGGTCAAAGCGTCTTTGCAGACCTTATATTTCGATCAGATGCAGACGGGTCCAGCAGGGCAACAGCGGGCTCAGGGTGCCAAACCTTCCAGCGAGTCACCAGCGGTTCCTCAACTCAGCTTCTAATTTCAGGATACTTGGATTGAATCCTTTGTTCAGTGATTACTCCAGAGATTGACATGGTATGGGTGTTTGGAGCCCTCTCTTAACCAAAATCTCTTTTGCGCCAAAACAAAGAGGACCCAATGGGAAATCTTCTCTCAGACAGGTACACCATACGTGGACCAATCAAGGACCACAGTGGTCTCAGGCATTCACAACACACCACACTCTCTGGCAGCCAAGATGTGTATTGGAACCAGACAGTCCAGCCCACATTCTGGAAGCACACAAACACAAGGCATGCAGAAGCCTGCGAAAGCTTGATTTTTCATGAGGAAATGCATGGTGAAGGGGCAAGATGGCCAAAGGACAGGACAAAGAACCTTGTGGCATCGCCATTTTGGAGCCAGGCCACCTGTTTGTGCCAAACACGGTTAATGCCGTTTATCTGGCAGGAAAGGGTTAAAATTACATGAAAAGATAAGCTGCCACCAGCTCTGTCCGAGGCACATCTGCACTTCTCCTAAAAAATCCTTCAGGAGTATCTAGGGCCTTTGGAAATGACTATTAGACCAAAGTGCACTATACTGTAAGGTACATTGTACACTTGTTACATGTTGCCCGAAAAGTTGCAACATGGACAAGGACTAAGGGAAACAGTCTTCCAGTACTGACTGTCTGTAAGCGGATGTCTGTTTCCCCATCAGAAAGTGAGCGAAAAGCCCAGAGAAGACATTTAGTATTGACCCTTTTATTTGGCCAAGAACACTAGGACTGTGTTATTTGATGGTCATAGCTTGCTCCCATCAGTAGATTTATCATACCCGTGTTGAAGTTCAATAAACACCCTTGAACTGTGGTCA
The DNA here is from genome assembly GCF_040938575.1 of Ambystoma mexicanum. Lineage (NCBI taxonomy): Eukaryota > Metazoa > Chordata > Amphibia > Caudata > Ambystomatidae > Ambystoma > Ambystoma mexicanum. The sequence continues at coordinate 18,893,499 of NC_090922.1, read as the reverse complement.
CTTGTGTCTGCCTTACTGTTGATACCATGCCTTCTTTACAACTAGAAGCAGGTTATTACATGCAAGGTAACGTTAATTTCTCTCCTTAGTACTGTTACTGCGAACCAGGGCTAAACTTTTGTGAACTCCAGAGCACTTCTGGCTTCCCGGCTAGCTTCTTATGGGTGCATATCGTTGTAGGATAAAAGCGTTATGGGAGAAAGATCACAATGCAAGTATTTTCAAGGACTTACTTGTAGAGTAACATGTCTCGTGTAAAGGGGACCGGGCTCTTTCCCGGACACCACGTACCGGCACAGAGCGGTGTGTTGCTAACGCCGCAGAAACCAAAAGAATATGCACGTAAACTGCAATACTGGTGGGTATTGTAGTTCAAGCACGTAGGAGCGTGTCAGCATGAGATTAAAGCAGCTGATTCAATCAAAATAAAGCTAAGAGCATGCACCAGGATATTTAAAACAATACAGTGATTCAAGCTAATATTTTAAAATAACCAAAGCGCGTTAAAAGGAATTAAAATTAAAATACCACAATTCTAAGTGTAACAATAAAATAGCTAATATGTGCAAGATTTGCAGTTAAGAGCACTTAAACATAGGAAAATTGCGAAAGTGGGCTCCAGGGAGCCTCATCAGGGTCCCCGTCCTTTCCCAGAGGGATAAACTGTAACGCCACCCAGTCAGAATTCCAGGGTGGTAGGGTGTCATGTCCCTGGCCTTCGGCAGCTGTCTCCCATGTGGGTTGAACATCCCCAAGCCCAGCGGAGGTTCCAGGGAGGCCTGGCATGGTCCCCATCCTTTCCTGTAGTGAGAAGCAGTAACGCTGGCCAAACAGAGCTCTGTAATTGTGTCCCAGCCCAACAAAATACTGCCACAGACTGCCCACTCCCACCCACACCACCAACAATCCAGCCCCAGTCCCACACACCCCACTGACAATGGGCCACAACAATAGAATAAAAAAAAACGATTTACAGAACATAGAAGCTTCTCGCATAAAAAAACCTGTAAAAGAAACAAGAAAATGTATTATCTGTGGTCAGCCCAGTAAAAACAAATCATAACTATCATGCTCCGATCACCGCCCTCACCCCCCCCTTCAAGCCATCGCTGGTGGTCTAGTGATCCTCACTCCCCGTAAAAACACATTTGCCCCTTCCTAGGGGCAGATTACACTGCCAATCTGCATCAGGGAGGTCTAAATGACATGCCCCATCCATTTGGGGCAGGGGGTAGAGGGCCACCCCCTTTTATTAAAACCATTCCTGGTGGTCTAGTGACCCCCCCAGTAAATACACATTTGCCCCTTCCTAGGGGCAGATTGCACTAACAATCAGCCCCTAGGGAGGGCTAAATGACATGCCCCATCCATTTGGGGCAGGGGGGGGACGAGAGTGCCACTCCCCACCCCCTTTTATAAAAACCATCCCTAGTGGTCTAGTGACCCCCCCATAAACACAAATGTACCCCTTCCTTGGGGCAGATTGGCAGATTACACTGTCAATCTGCCCCCAGGGAGGGCAACATACCATGCCCCCCATCCATTTGGGGTGAGGGGAGGAGAGGGCAATCCCCTTTCAATTGCAAACATACCTGGTGGTCTATTGATCCCCCCACAACAACCCCACCAAAACAAAGCTTTTTTTTGCTCCTTCCCCAGCGGCAGATGGCCACATTAGTGAGCTATATCATCCTCGGCACTGGAAACCTTCTAATACGGAGATTATTGTCCTAGGTCTAAAAAAGAAATTGATCAATATGCTGGACTTGGTACCCTGTCCACCTCCGTTTGTAATGGCTGCTAAATATTTACAGACAGTAACAAATCTGGGCTGTATTTCGCAGTCCAGTATGAGTTGTAACCTAAAAGTCAACCAAATTATTAAGGCCTGTTATCAGATGAAACTCCTGAAACCCCTACTCCCGCTTATCTCTGAGAAAGACTGTCCAATGGTAATAGAAGCTCTTACGAACAGCAAACTGGATTATTGTAATGCTCTGCTGGCTGGTATACCTAAATACCAACTTCAGCGGCTTAAGGTCACACAAAACTCAGCAGCACGACTGATTTTCTCACTATCACGGAAAACACTGATTTCAGAGTACTGGAAAGGTCTTCACTGGCTCCCTGTGCAGCAGCAAATACAATTTAAGGTTCTGTGCCTCACTTTTAAATGTATTCATGGTCTTGCCCCAACCTATGCAACATCTAAAATTTTAAGTCACCAGCCAACCCACACATTGCAATCCCTTCCAGAACCACCACATGGGGTGACAAACGTTTCTCTTCCATGGGCCCTCATGCACGAAACGCCCTTCCTCTACAGCAAATTAATACTCTAACTATATTCAGGACGCAATTAAAAACATATTGATTTGGCTAATTTTCTGAGTCAATAGGCATAGGTAAATTGCTGTTTTACTGGACTAATGCAGCACGCTGCCAGGCTCCCTTCTGGGATATGCGCGGTATAAATATAAAAATCCAATCAGGTCAAATCAAAAGATATAAAATCAACCAGATTATTACAGATGGACAATATTTACTGCACTTCTTGAAAAAGACTTTTTGACCATTATTGAACAATGCACTATTATATCAATCTGCCCAGCAAGCCAACTGTATAGAAACCTAGACCTGGATGAAGCACCTTTCCAAATGATATGCCGATATAAATAGTTCAGAGACTGTGGTACACAGTGCACACGTGGGCAATCAATTTTGATAATGAGCACCTAGAAGTATTTTTAAGGAATCTTAAAAGTTCAAAGGCCTGTGGACCACATTGGCTTTCTAATGTGGTGATGAAAGCTGATCGTAGCTTATGGGCCGAAAGACTCATGATGTTGGATGATCAAATCTTGACATTTACATTTCCCTCCTCTTGGTGCAAGGCGTTAAAATTCCCAATCTACAAAAAGGGAGTAAGATCTTCACCTTTAAATGGTAGATCAATTTAACAATTGGATACCAGCAGCAAGATCTTACCCTCTTAGGTTGAGAGACTTGACAAACTGGGCCGATGCTACTAGAAACCTGAGTATTTTCCAAACCGGTTTTATGAGCAACCGGATATGTCCCTGAATGGGCTGCTCTATTTCTTGTGTCAGCGGCAGTCTGGACCGGACAGTAGTGTTCGACCGTGTCAATCCAAATTTCTTCTGGAAAAAACTTGATGCATGGAATATTCTGGGAGTGCTTTTAAACATTCTAATGTGGTTTTATGAAAACACCTCTTTACAGATATTTGACTGGATTCAAAGGGCTCCTTGGCTAAGGAGGTATGCATTTACACTGGCTTTAGGCAGGCTTATGTACTGGTATCCTGCCTTTTTAATGTATACATTTCAGAATTACAAGAGACTTCATCACAGTGTACCACATTTCCTCCTACGTTAGGAGCTCTACACATCGGTTAGTTGGCATATGCGGACAACGTACTTTTGCTTGATACTAGTTCAATCAGGCTCCAAAGGTGTTTGAATTGCTTTGGAAAATGAGCTGTTAATTTACAATTTAATTGAACAAAAACCAAGGTTATTCAATTTAAACGTAATATGAAATGTAGTTGTTTTAAATGGTATATTAATGATGATCCCTTGGAAGCTAACCGTTTTACATATTGGGGTTTTATAATAGCTAATAAACAACTCGCATCTCTGAAAAAAGAAATGAAATGCAAAAGTGGAAGTGTTGACAGCACAAACACAAATTATTTTAAAGAAATGTGGGTGATTCTCCCTTCAACGTGTAATTGACTTTTATAAAAACTATAGTGATACCTACTTTACTTTATGGATTAGAATGAATCGAACAAAAAAATTGGAAAGGTTGGTGACTTTTGAAGGGCGAATTTGGCGTTCAATAATAAAACTATCGGCTAGCCGGACAGTTACAGCGATTGCACTAGAATTTGGCTTTGCAACCTGTTTCTCCATTGCAAAATGGTCCAAATTGATTCTTTACTTTAAGATTTTTTCATATAATGTAAAAAATGTATTTACAGAATTGAGGAACGTATCACAACAAGGGTGCGTTGAAGCGGTCCATGCCTTCTTGACTTGTGAGGGCTACCTCAAAGAAATTAATATAGAGACCAGATTTATTTGGGATAATTACCAACTTGTAAAATGTAAACTAAGAGAATGGCATGCTATAGAAAATTGTGCAACATTGGAGAAGTACACATCTTTAAAGGAATATGCTAAATATTCTAAGATTATTGTGACATCAATAGCCTATCTGTGAAAATATCTCTGTCCCATAACACACAATTAGCCCTCCTACTTACCGAATTTCGGCAGCGGTTTGTTTTCACCATCCACAGGCCCCATGGAAAGGGAAGAGGGGCTCCGTAAGGGGCCCCGCTTAAATTTCCATGGCAGCCATCTTGGAAAAAGATTTTCCTCCCTACAACATGCGTCCCATTGTAGGAAGGAAAATCCATTTTTTTTAGCACCCCGGGTTACCGTTTTAGCAAACCCGGGGTGCTAATGGCCTTCCTCCCCCGTTCCAGGGGCTGCAACGGGGGATAACGGACCAGAGCCCTCGTTATCCACCCTTGCTTTCCTCGGACCAATAACTTGTGCTGCCGGGCCATTATCCCACGTTCCAGCCCCAGGAACGGGGGATGAACGCCACATTAGAAGTCGTTGGGCAGGAGCGTAATTTAGATAGCTTTCAGTGTGAATGCAGGTTTCTTAAAAATAAATAAAACAAACAAGAGTATAGGAAAACTATGGGACCTAAGGCACAAGCATTTTGATAGATTTGTCCGCTCGCCCGAATACTTAAGGCGAGAGTCCTTATGGGCTAGATGTATGCATGGTAAACAGCCATCACTAACCATAGCATGGGTTGCCTATTTACGCGAGATTTGTATGCAATTGGGTGAAGGCATGTTTTTTTAAAACGTATGCAGAGAGGTTTTGAAGTTAATTAACAGTATCTATATGATTGTATTTGAGTTTCCTGCAAGACGCTGATTCTCACTTGATAAATTTGACATTATTTGCACTAGTCACATTTCTAAGCAATATATTTTTTAATGTTGTGAAATTATCAAACGACCATACTATCATGACAAAACTAATAGAGCAACCTACTGGAAATTAAAAGGCATTTGCATAAAAGCAAGATTGCTTGTATTTGGCAAACCTTGTGTATTTTACAACAGGCACTTTATATTTCATATTTTACCTAGGGAATTTTATGATTTTATAATCTTTGCTGTTTTTTGTTATTTTATGACATGTTTGTTGATCATTAATGAAAGGTTTGCATGTAAAAACGCAAATAAAAAAGAATTAAAGGTTTATGCCCAAGTAGGATTATTTTTTCCCCCATGAATATTGATGCAAACAAGAAAGGCCACTTTCATGCACCACGTCATAGCCTATATACATAGTTATGTTTGATCCAGTTAGGTGGTGGTACAAGATTTGTTTTATTTTTCAGTAAAAGGTGTTGAAGAATAAGGCCATTCTCCACATAGATATATTTTATTTGTAAACATGTGCCCCAGTAAAGAAGATATAGTAGTGTGAGTATATCATGCCCACAGTTGTGATTATGGCAATAATGTAAGGCATATGTTTATATAGCTTTATAGACTAAAGCAGGGGTTGCCATCGCAGGATAATGATCCGCCAACAAGCCGAGGGCCACAAGTTGAGGAAGGGTCATTGTCCCAAGCGATAATGAACCTTCTCAAGGTTTAAAAGGCTATTAGCAATACATGTTTGGGAGTTTTTGGGGTGAAGTTAAAAATGGTGCTTGAAGAGTGAGCAAAGTAAATAGACAAAGTGAGTTGGTAAATTTAATGTGGATTTATTTTGCAAATTACATGGTTGTCTTCGCAAGTTAAGCATTTTAATTGCAACCTGGTTGAACTGAAACAGGTTTAACATGAGCCTACATTCGTTTTCATGTAAAAGTAAACGGTTTCTCTATAGGAAATTGAAAGCAATGTCCAATGTTTTCTCTTTCATGTAATAAATAGCATGCTGCAGCAAAAATAGATTCCCCTAGAGAGGAACTGTCTTGTTGAAACAAAATATTGTCTGGAAATTGCACTGTTTCCAGGTCTGCTTCTGAAGACAGAATGTTCAAAATGCAGTCAATACCAGTAGTTATGGACTGCACTGTAATAATTCTGATTTACATGTGCTAATAATGCATGATCTGGGGTAACTGCATTTAACAGAGAAACATAAGCGCTTTGCCTTGCCAATAGGGAAGTAATCTACTCAATTGAATTGTCTGCAGAAGTGAAAGACGCATCAATATTTTCAGTCTACACTCTATAAATGTTTTTTATATGGAAGTCTGTCTTGGGGGGGGAAGTATACAGAAACCAATATAATTTCGAAGAAGTCATCATCAACATTCCATCCTAAGGACAGCTCTGGTCAATAATAACAGTGTTTAACAGTGTTTTAACCCGGCGATCTAGAGACAATGGCCTTTTTCGAATAACTTTATTCTTATGAAACGTTGGCATTACCACACAAAGGAACAGTTCATGTGAGCCATGCCACATACCTCAATTTCCCTCAATATGCATAGTGAACCTCTGATGATGGAAAATGTTTAATGGGATATGATCTATGAAAAAAGCATGCTCCTCATTTGTCTATGATGATTTCAAAATGTGCGTTGCATTCAGGAAGCATATGCTTAGACTATTACCACTTTGCCTAAACGTACATTTCTTAAAGAAAATATTAAGGCGTTAGAAAATCCTTAAGTGTTGCAGAAACACATGAAGAATCACAGCAAGAAAAAACATCCACGACATGAACCAAGGATGACAAGGTAGCTGCAGATTTGGTAGATGAGAAATTGGGAAAATTGACAGCTTCAAAATATAATGTCCAGCAAATCACCCTAAAGCACCACATACAATTCAGCTTATTGCACTCCCTGCTGGTAACTGTATGGCAGGAAACAAATAAGGACACTGGAAACCCCAAAAGGAGGAGTATTAGTAGTTGCTTCAATAAACTTGATGACGATTTTCAGCAAACCATAGATTTTTTTCTAGCCATTTCATAATTTGAAACGCAACACCTTCTGCATAATTCTTGAAAGCCTTGAAGGATTGAAGTGCTCATGTGTTGAACTATCTCCTTTTTTCTACGTAGCCTTCAATTCCCAGGTGACGATTGAGCACCCATAGTACTGCCATCACGTTCTGATTAGTCAGCAGATGTATCACATGACCAGGCACTGTTCTCCTCCAGCGCTTGGCGATTCAGAGAGGTTTAATCCATCAAGATCAAAGTTTAGGCCAGCAGGCTGGAAGGAAAAATAAAACAGCATATGATGAAGAAAAAGCAAGCACAATACGAGCGTGACATGTCTTTCACTAGAGAGTGGATTCACTGTCTGAAATGAAAAGCAGTGATTCTACAATCTGCTGATGTATTTCTCAATCGAACCTCAAGTACACAAACATTCCAAAACCAGCATTGGCAAAACCCATAGACCAGGCAACGTAAACCTAGAAGGTAATATTTATGTGAAAAGCGTACAGCTCTACATTTGAGAAGCCAGATGCAATTGCTATGCCAATGCGTATTATTGTACCTTGGCTATTGAAGAACATTCTCACTCAATGCTCCTAACTCGAAATGCCTGCCAGATCTCCCAATTTGCTCCACAGTTGATTTGTGATTTAATTTCCCCAACTAGCACCCATCCACTTATACTTCTTAAATCATCCAGGTTTCATTTGCATACCCATGAATCCCTGATAGTAGACATTGCTGCTTTCTTCCTTTTTTTTAAATCAGTGTCAAAGGGTTGGCAGATGGCTTTTGCCATGGAAATGTTATTTTAAAAACTAAGAAAAAGAGGTCTTTTGAGGTGTACTTAATGGTTTTATTGCTCTAGTTAGTATTATACTTTATTAAAAAATAGAACTTCTTCTGAGAAAAATGTGTAATGCTGCATAAAAACAGTGAAAACCTCACCTAATATAGCTTTGACTCCCCTACCCCGGGGTGGTGGGTGGGCGCGGATATGGCCAGTAACAGCCTGCCAGCCCGAGCCATGGTAGGCCGAATGTACCGAGGGCCTTGTTGAGGGCTGTGGGCCGTTACCGGCCATGTCCACACCTCCACCCTCTGCCAGGGCATGAAAGCCATTTGCACCCCAGGGTTCATCCGGGGTGTTAATGGTTTCTTTTTCCCCTCCGGAGATTCGCCAATCTCCTGAGGGGGGAAAAAAGGGGGATCGGAAGGCGCGCAGGGACCGGAGCTCAAAGCTCTGGAGTCTTACAAGTAATTTGGGAGGAGGGGCGAGGGGTTGGGGAAGGTGTTAGGTTGGTTTTGGGGTGGAGAGAGGCTCCCTGTTGCCTCCCCACATAAAAAATGCCACCACCGGGGGGAAAGGCCATGGGTGGATGGAACCGCAGGTAGAGAATGTATATTCTTGCTCGCTGGTCCAGCCACCTGATTGGCTAATGGCCCTTCCCTGGGTGCAAATGTAGGTTACGGAAGAGAACTCAGCAGGGTGGCTGAGAGGAAGTGGAGGGCTTTGGTGCATCCTCTGACAAACTGGCCTGCCACCTGCTACAAAGGCAATACAGACTCTGTCCTGTCCAAGAAGAGAGTCCACATCCAAGCCCCCGTCTCTGCGGCCACTAATAACAATGCCAAACTTTTTAAAATCTACAAGTAGCTGGCCAATCCTTTTGCAGTCTCTACCTCTCTTGTTACCACCCAGGCCCTCTGTATAGCTCTGGCTTCTCATTTCACCTCTAAAACCCAGGACATCCTGTCCTCGCTCTTCTTTCCCTCTACCTCTCCCTCTTGCTCTCCAAGCCCCCTCTGGCCGCTCCCCCCCTCTCCTCTTTCTCTCTGACAACACCCGGCGATGTTTCTAGACAGGTCCAATCTATGAAAGTGTTGTCCAAATAGGTGTTTTAGCCTTGGTCGATTTCTGGGATCACTCTTCCGCCACTGGATCCTTCTTCTCTCTCCTCAAGCACTCTGTTGTGCATCCCCTCCTTAAAAAGCCTCTGCTGATCCTACCTGTTTGCTAAACTATCGCCTGATCTCTATCACTCCTTTCCTGCGCAAATTCCTGGAAAAGCCGGCCAGCTTACTCTACACTCTGAATCTGTTGGTTGTCTCAACCTAGGGATCCTATCTCTCCAGCACCGACATCTCTGCATTGGCTCCCAGTGGCTGCAAGGATCGAGTTCAAGACCCTCTGCGTTGGCCACAAGGCCGTCTGGGGCCTGGGGCCTCAATACCTCCAACTGTCTTCGCAAAAACCTACCTACTCAAGCTCTTCTCTCCTACACCTCCAACTCCCTCAGGGTCAGTCGCTTCTCCAAGCAACGAGTTGGTGGTAGATCTCTTTCTTCGGCTGGGACCTTGTTGTTAGGGAGAATTCTCAGAAATGTGCCAATTCTCTTCTACCTTAGAGACAGACATCTCTTTTGCTGGACTTCAGGACTTTTCATTTTTATCCTGAGGAGAGCAAGACCTTTTCCCCACTCTCCCATGTATTTTTATTTGAACACTTTGTTTATTTTGGTTTTGGAGTCTGACAAACTCCATAGGCATCATCTTTTTACATTGTGATACACAGACCTTCAGTGCACTGGCACAGGGAAGTCTTTTAGATTTCCCCAAGGTTTAAATACCTTCTCTTGAATAACTACTGTTTCCAAGAGCAGTAACGTGAAATTGACTTTACTTACCTTTTTAAATTTGTAGACCCAGCACACACTATCTTACAATAGGGTGGTGGAGGGGTTACTTAGTATCCCCTTTGTCTATCTTCTCATGTTACATTTTTATTTTACCCTTTCTACAATTAATGGCAGGTGGTAGTGGTTTACTTTTTACTATCATTGAGTGTTTTTACCACGGGCTGCGTTCGCAGCTGCAGTATAGCACCCATGGGTGCCCATTTTGTCAAAATGGCACTAGTCTTCTTTTTTTGCCATTTCTTGCTGTAAAGGTCCTTCTTGAGATTTACTGTGCTCGCCAAACCAGGATTGGTCCATTTTTTCATTTTGTCTTTGGCAGGGTTCAGTGGTGAAGCCCGCCTCTGGCTCCAGCGTGTCAGGCAGGGCAGGAAGCGAGGGAGGTTCCCGACACTCCCTGTGTTTAGTCTCCTTGGTTACAGGAATGCACCCAAAGGTGATTGGCTGGCGGGCTGTCCTTGGAGGACAGCCACCCTGCTGTGTGAGTGACCAGTGGACGAAGGAATCTGAAGAAGAACTTGGAAGAGAAACTTGCTGCAACTCCTGGCCCGTTGGTTTGCCCGGTGAAGCCCTGCTGCAGTGCCGAAGCTCCGAATTCGCCTCGACTAGAGAAGCCCTGCAAAGGAAGACTTCTCCCCTTGGGTTGGTGGAATCAATCGACCCCAAGACGAACACATCTGGAAATCCTCTCGTTGCTGGCTGTACTTTCATTTGCTGCTGCAGGAATCAAGTGTCAGGGAGAGGAACACGAGAATTGAGTGATCGTTTTTAAGTCAGACCCGAGCTACAGGAAGATCCTCTGGACTCCCTCGAAGCAGGACTAACCAAGCCTGAGCCACCTCAACCGTGCTGGACCCCAGAAGCAAGGAAAGCCCACAAGGTATCTGAGAACCGCAGTGGTGCTATTCGCGAGAAGCTGAAACCGCAAACTGATGCTGATCTGATGTTTGCCCATTGCTGCCGCCGACCTTCAAATCGTAGTGCAGGAGTCCCCAGATGTCCTCCCTCTTGTTCCCACGACTGAGGCCCAGGAACAACAGGATCTGCCATACTACAACAGGAACAGAAGCCAGCTGGAACCCAGTTCTTCAGACCTAAGGTATTGTAAACTAAGGGGTACTTGCCAGACTTGCATTGCCTGCCCTTTGCAGAGTTGCTTGCAGCTTTGCCCATCACAAGCCTCCCAGCTTGTGGCCCAACAGTGATTTCTTTTTATACAAAATTCTCTAGAACAATGTGCAAGACCTTTTACTTATCTTCAAGAAGTGCCCCAGTTCCCCTAGACTTTGCTATCCTTGCTCCCTGAAGACTCTTCTAACCTCCAACTTTGTGTTTTGATCCGTCCCTCCAAAAAGTAATACATTCTTTACTTGTATAGTTGGGAAAGGGTTCATCTACATTGCATTGGGGGGGGGGGGGTTAAAAGTGCTTACCTGTTGAAGAAACGTGTTAACCATTGTTTCCTTCCCTAAACTTTTCCTTTTTGACACCAAACTCAGTATTGCTCTTAATGTCCACAATGCCCTAGTTATTGAAGTCACCTCAGGGTGTAGGACGTGTCTGTGTGCCATCCCATAAGGGTATCTACTGATTTATTGAAACAGAGTTTATTTTCAAGTATATTTAAGTGTGGCATATTTCCTCTCTTCTAAAGAAGGCTTATTCAAACTGACTGTTAAATTAATAAATAATTGTTTAATCAAGAAACCTTGGGTGGAAGTGTTATTTGGATACTTGCCTCTGTGAAACTATGTTGCAACCCTACAGCTCACATTCACCCCTCTTGAGATAAGCCTGGCTGCTCAGTCATTCTACCAACTTGTGCAATACAGACGTATACCAAAGGTTGGGTTACCTTTTGCCAAGAGGACAAGGCAGGTGCAGCCGACCACAGGGTACAGCAAACAATCTTGCCTAACAGGCCTCCCTCTGGAACAGCCTCCCTGCCTCTCTGAAAGTTGAGGAGAACCATCTCTCCGGTTCTGGAAGCACCTCAAGACCTTACTCTTTGCTTCTGCCTTCTCTCTTCCTCTCCCCTGCTGATTTTCTGTCTGATACTGCACTGGTCACCTGGCTACCCCCTGATTCGAGCCCAGGTCCCTGTGCTTCGAGTTGCACACCTGCTCTGCCTCCCGGCAACCCTTGCACTTGGGCGTTTATCTGTAACCCTACAGTCCCCCTACCTGCACTTTTGGACACCTAATGTCTGCACTTACCCTAGCATCTGCCACCTGCTGGCTGCACTTCTTGTTATTGTTTCGATCCCATGAACAGCACTGCCCCCTCTCCTTTCCCCTGGCACGTTTCCCCTACCCCTTCCCCTTGCATGATCTCAATGTCACTTGGCCTAGTAAGATTGCCCTCTGTCCTCCCTCTGTTCCCCCTTCCTTGCCTCGTCGCGCCTTTAAACATGTGTATATGTGCGTTACAAATGCCATATCATATCTCCATGACCATCAGTCTGGCTTCAGAGCAGCCAGAGGCACGGAAACTGCTCTCCTGAACACCCATGAAGATCTGATCTCTGAACTTGATTCTAGCGTTCCTTCTGTCCTCATCCTCCTTGAGCTTTCCTCTGCTTTTGACACAGTCAATCAGGCCATCTTGATCAATCGACTCTGCGAGAACCTGGGCTTCACAGATCAGCCCCTGGAGTGGTTGATCTACTTCCTCCTGGACCGCCCCTCCCAGGTTCAACTTGTGTCCTTTCTCTCCACCACCTCGCTCTCCACATGTGGTGTTACCATGGCTCTATCCTCTCACCCTGGCTCTTCAATGTCTACCTGGTTCCTCTGACCCACCTGATCGCTTCCTTCTCCTCTAACTTTCAGTGTTATGCGAATGACACTCAGCTCTCTTTCAGGCTTCTCTCCGGTCTATCTGCGATTCAGGATTGGTGCGCCTCCAATTATCTCTGCCTTAATGCCAGTAAGACGGAGATCCTTCTCATTGGGACCCCTGCTCACGCTTTCCCTCTCTCACTCTGCCCATCCTCCTTGGGCCCTCTTCCTCCGCCTTCCTGTAAGGCAAAAAACCTGGTTGTCATCTTCAATTCCACTCTCTCCTCTCATCACTGACCTTGCCAAGAAGGCCCACTACCAGCTGCACTTCCTCAGAGGTATTTTTCACTGTCTCACTTTCCCGCAGAAGCTCACTGGCTCCAGAGCCCTGGTTCTCTGTAGGCTGGACTACTGCAACAGCCTCTTTCTCAATCAGCCTTCCTCTACTCTCCGCCCTCTGCAACTAATCCAGACCAGGACATCAAGACTTATCCTTGGCCTCAAGCCCAGGGACTGTATCTCCCAGCCCTGAGATCTCTCCACTAGCTCCTGGTGGCTGCAAGGATCAGGTATAAGACCCTCTGCATCATCCACAAGTCTTTCCATGGCCAGGACGGGCAATACATCCAACTCTCTCTTCAAAAATACCTTCTTCTCGAGCCCTTCGCTCAGCTACATCTAACTCTGACGGTCAGACGCTTCTCCAAGCAGAGAGTGGGGGGTAGATCTCTCTCCTTTGCAGGTGCCTCCCCCTGGAATGGCATCCCTGCCTCTCTCATACTTGAGCCGGACCACCAGAGGTTTCGAAAGCTGCTCAAGACATTCCCTTTCCCCTCTTTCTCTCTCTGGTTGACTGGCTACCCCCAAAGTTTCACTGGGTACCAGGCTCCCCCATGATCAGTCTCCTCTGCCCTGCCTCCGGGCCTACCATGCACATAGGGGCTGTAACTGTAACCTCTACAGTCCCCTGCCTCTTTGCACTTACCCAGAACCATACTGCCCTGGCTGCACTCAGAGCACTGCTGCACTGATTGCACTTCCCCTTCCCTCTCCCAGGCACCACCACCCCTCCCTTCCCCCTGCATCTGAATGACACAAAGCCTAGTAATATTGTTTGTCTCGTCATCCCTCTCTCCCCACCACCCCTGTCTTGTCACGCCTAGAAACAGTTGTGTACAGGTGCGTTATAAATGTCATATCATAAGTAAATGGTTTTCTTACTCTTGACTCGCTCAAACCCCGAACACCAATAACTCCAATAAACTGTTGTGGGTTGATTGTTGACTTTTAATTTTAATTTGTATTTTATCCTCACACCTTGCCTTAACCGGCAGGTGTTTCTGGCCTTTGCCACTTCCTGAAGGCTACAAAGCAAACATACAAATTTGCCATTTGTGCACTGTTTCATAACATTTCATCATATCAGTTCTCTTTATGCCTCTTTTTGCTGTAGAAGCAATAGCATTAAATAGTTGACCAACTTCTAGATTAATCTCAATTATGTGGAAAACTACTGTTATATGAGCCTCAAAACATCAACTACCAGTGCATACGTGCAAATATGAAAACAACCAAATTAACTCTTTGTTTCAAACATCAAATGCATTACTTACGGAGTTATAATCTCTAGCCAGCATGTTAACTGTAAAAATCCAACAAGTGTATATCGGCACGTTACTGCATCCACAAACCATTAAAATAAAACTCAATCATTAGGTGCTCTGGTCCACCATTATCAGGTAATGCCATTGACTACATTGCAACAGCTTACCTACATTTGCATAACTATTAGTGTACAGCATGTGGAACAACATCTTTCACCTGTAGGAGTAGGGACTCTGAATTTTAGCGGTGAGACTCATTTTAGCATGCACATATTAGTGTTGGTTTGAACTGCAATAGGGGTTTAGGGGGTGAAACTCATTTCTGGACTCAAGAGTGAGAGTCTCAGGCAGGATTAAATAGATGCCAATGCACAGAGCACATGGTTGAAATTGGACGTTGCTTCAGGATGATATTTCAATGGATTGAGCTGCACTAAACATAATACTAATATAAATGAACATACTAACCCAACCCCAGTTAACATGTAACCGGATCCCTTAATAACATTCAATGCAAATTAGTCTATGATGAAATATTCTGATGGTAGATTTGAAAAATGCATGAGGCTCATTGAAAAGGAAATTGAACGTGCAGGCTGGACTTGCGCTGGGTGATTAATAATTTGAAGATCCGTTCCACTGAAAACAGGGCATTGTATTGTTGAAGCAGGAAGCTTGAGGAGAGATGTATCTTTTGCTCTCCAGCAATGAAATCAGGTGCTGTTACAGTGGAATGATCTGCTCAAGGGGAGGCATTTCCTTTGAGTGAAAGGGAGATTTTATAAAAAAGAAGAAAATAGGGAGTAGTTGGTTAGTCATCTTCAGGCACTGGTAGACAAGGTAACAGAGGCTGACTAGGCAGATGAAATTCAGCGCTGGCAGGCATTCTGATGCTGGAGCAGTCCTGATCTGAGCGAGGCAGGCGATTGGGGAAGATCTCCAATCCAAACTGAATAGGAAATATCACCAACATATCTAGGTAAATATAAGTAAGCGACGGGCTGCTGTTTTGAGTGAGGTCAGTTAGTCGAGGTTTTAAACGTGCATGTAACCCTGCATTTATAATTGAAAAAGTTCTGCGTAGTTTTTTATATTTTTTATCCAAAGTGCATTTCTCTTGCCAAGTTCCACGTTGCCAAGGACAGTTGGCAAGACTTGGCACACATAAGCTATTGCAATGCATTCGCACTGTGAATTATAATGTGGGCATAACGGTTATTCTATGCAACTTGCATATTGCAATTTTATGATTAAAAAAACAGATTTCAAAGTAACTTGTAGTCTTATTGCGTTTATGCTGCATTTAGTCTCTTTTATTTGGTATGCATAAAAAGACAGAAGTGTGACGAGATATCTAAAAACAAAGTAGCTGCAGTGAGCTGTTTAGCTAGAGAGAGTAAATGAATGTGCAGTATTTCAATTGCATACTTTACAATTGTTGAAACTCAGCCAAAAGGGGGTAGCGTATATAAGGTACCACAAAGGGGCATGAACCATTCATCCAGAGTGTATCAAGTCCAGTACATTGCTTGTTGTGAGTGACCCCAGTAAAAACAATAAGCAAAATTCTGAATTTAGTCTCACTACTGTAAAAATACCCAGAGTTACCACAACATATTACCTAGAATGATAAAACATCACCAAACACCACCATACCAAAATAAAATACCACAAAGTAATAGGTATAACCCCAAAATATATTCAACATATTTGGTGCGTTGGCCATTGGGAAACTTTAAAACAGTCACTGGGCGTGGCCTTGCCTTCTAAAGCATAACCATATTGTGCACTCATTAATTGAATTAGTGCTGTCAGGTGGTGTAGTACTGTGTGCTTATTTGATTCAAACAATAGTGTTACTATGTCTCAAATCCAGGCTGAGTTTTCTGAATTGGCAAACGATCTTGAGGCAAAGCTGTATGCCCACGTAGTTTGGTCCTCAGCAAATATGACAATATGGAAAGACAGAATTGCCGGAGAGGCATTTGAAAACATTTTTGATGAAGAAAGCAATGTGCAGGTGTGCCTCTTGAGGCTATTTCAAGGAGCAGAACGCAAGGAGGTGAAAAACTGCATCATCAGATTATGCGCAGAATTGTGGTTCTTGCTACATAGGTGCATAAGGATGCAAGGGAATGGCAGTGAAGTTATTAGCAAGTTACAATGCAGTTTGGACAATGAATGTGATCAGGTGCAGCAGTTAAAAGCAGAATTAAAACAGAGGGAGCTAGACATGAAATTGCAAGCTAAATGCAGCAATATGGCCACTCAATTCGCTCAGAGAGAAACAATTTAATGAGAGTGAGCAAGAATCAACCCACTTAAAGGCAATTTTAGACGAAATAAGACAAGACAAAGATGTTGCTATTTTGGAAAAACAAACCCTTAGAGAGGATAACAGGGAGAAAGACTGAGAATTCCATGCTATGGAACAGGAGATATGCAAATTACTGGAGGAAAATGACAAAAAGGACAAAGCGCTTAATCAGTGTCAGGCACAAATCAATGAATTGCAAGCGATAATCGATAAGATCAGGGATGAGAATTCTAATCTCTGTCATAACGCAGAACAGCTTCATGGACAGTGCAGGAACTTAGAACAGCAAATATTTAGTCTCAAGCCTCAGGAAAGGCGACAAGGCACTACATTTAATGGAACTGAACTCAATCACAGATCTGGCCAAGGAAACAATTTACTAACAGCCATTCCTGTGACCAGACCTGGTTATAACCCAATGGTGGGGCATGAATCACCAGCAAATATTCACAATCATTCCGGCCCACAAGAGAACAGAAATAAGTGACAGAATGACACACACCAGAATGCACCATGTAGTCCTATAACAAATTATGTGATTGAACCATTCAAAAAGGGAGGCGATTGTTGCATGGAAGACATTTAGAAACAGTTCACAATATATTTAAAGCCCTCTAGATACCTAAGGAACAATATAGACAGTACTTTCACCTAACCCTAGATTCAGCAGCTGTTAGTGTCATTCATAGTCTCAATGAACAGGAACATTTGTCATGAATCCTTTAAAATAGAGGTTAGGCATCGGTTCTCACCTTGTTAGTCTATACAGGATGCCAAAAAAGCCTCTTCAACTATGACGACGAAGCCAGATATGTCCCCTCGCCAATTCCATCAAAATATGAAAAAAGCATTTTCACGCTTCGATGTGGCCTTTAACCTTAACTCTATAGAATTTAAGACTGCATACTTTTATGGACTCCAACATTAAATTGTATCCCAGTTCATTTGTGAATTTGACAGTGAAAAACCACTAGAATGGATAATAGAACACGGGACTAAACTATATGAAGTGTTAGTTGGTCAGAGAGAGGAAAAACCTAAGAATAAGGAGACAAAATCAAAGTGTAAAGAACTTGCGCCAGTGATTTTGGAGGTAAAATCTGTAAAGATGCCACTTGAATCAGCCCAGACTCAGGCAAGAAACAACATGACACCTAGCCAAAGGGGCATGCCTCCACAGAGGTCATCACACCAAATTCCTATGTTCCAATTAATTGATCCCAGCAATAGGGATTTTTACATTAACCCGAGATATTTGGGTAATTCTCCCTCCCAGTGTGGGGTTTCACCACGATATGTCAGGCCTAAATAATAATCAAAATCAAATGTACAATGGCCCGTACTAGACAATAGGGGCTCAGTAGATTTCACCCTAATACAATGGTATATGGCCACCAAGAAAGACCAATATGTGGATAAATTCATTGAAAATGGAAACCAGCATAGGGGACAATTCCCACCAAATGAAAGAAAAAATATGAATTATGTCCCTCGCCAATATAACCAATCACCATCACTAGTCGACCCCATGGCCAAAGGATGGTCACTCTGTGTTCTCCACCTCCTGTGTCACATGAATTCAGAGGTAACACAAATAGAAATCAATCTCCTGAGAGGTACCAGAATAGGCCCAATCAGGGCGAGTTTAACCATAACCGGGCCAGGCCACAAAGAGAGGAATTCAGAGACATGGACAGGTTTCTATGCTTGGAGGCCCAAGTCAAAATGTTGTCTGAACAGATAGGAAAGTTATGTGCAGTTAAAAAGCAACAGCCAAGTGAAGGTGCAGAATGTCATAGGAGTGATCCTGTGCGTTCTGACAATAAGTGACTAGTTAATAATCTCTGCACTGATGAAAACACAGATGTCTGTGAATCACCTTTCAATAACGGTTCTGAGTTGCTTACTGATTTAAGAAAACAAACGAATGAAAGTGAGACAGGGAATTTCAACACACACAAAAAGGGAGTGTGGTTCAATTTAGAGTTGAACCAGACTATTGAGTTGTGTGAAAATGAAGAACAAAAGGGGGAAAATGAACAAGAATAACCCAAAGAACAGAGAAACAGATTTAAAAAGAGCCTCCAAGGTGAAAATAAAACACAAGGCGAAGAGTCTGTATCAACAGATAGATTATCCTTACTTGATAGTCAAAATACTGTTGATACCCATACAGAGGAAACAGTAGCTCAAAAAGAGGGTGCAAGTCAGTTCCAAGGGGGGTATTTTGGACCACAGATATTCCAAGGGACAGAAATGACAGGCTCCATGCAAAACACGGATAAGTGTCATCTGCCAGAAGTTGACGGGCGGTCACGTGACACTTGTGAAAATATCCAGTGAAAAGGTTGTAGTGTAAAAAATCCAGACAATGAGAAACGTATAAGAAATTGGGGTGTGAACACTAGTGGTCCCAAGTCAGAGGGGCAGTCAGTGGCTACACTCCAAATGGGTTCTGAGCCCAGGAGAATAGACAAAGAAATTCAAAATGAAGCGGGCAAAAGGGAGGGAAAGATGTCATTTCATATGCCCATTTGCCTAGCAAAGAGTAAAAAGAGCTGAGGAAAGTAAGTCCTGAAATCAGCAAAAGAATCACACTTTTTATGTGTACTAGAATAGGTTGAAGATAGGTTGAAGATAGGTATTTTCATCAAAGAAAAATGTAATGCATTCGCAATGATTGATACAGGTGCCCAAGCAACAATAATGTCAAAATTACTAATGAGCAGTATCAATGAAGGGAGATCCCCACAAAATCACAAAGGTGAGGCAAAACGAAGGCTCTGTGCACAATTTCAGTGGGTAGGAAATACCTATCGAAGGTGTCACTGAGGTCGATATAAAGATAGGGAAGCATTGGATGAGACAAGTATTGATCACATCCATTAATGAAATACCTTTTCTCATAGGGACGAATTGCCTGAAGAGGTTGTCGCCCCTCATTGATGGGGTAAAAGGAGTATTGTGGTCCTTAGCCAAAAAAAAATGCAGACCTAAGAGAATAATGACACAAAGCAACAGTGTAAAAAAATGCCATACTGTTCCTAAATCAGAAAGTGAAGTGGAAGTATATCTTTAGAATGTCTGTGTGCCCAGCAACACAGTCACGCTCATGTGTCAGGATGAAATGCAAGGAGAAAAAGAGAAGCAGTCTTTGGAGATTTATTTGGACCCCAAGAAAAAATGGCAAACACAAATAGATGAAAACACATTGCGTTTTTATCTAACTGAAGAAAAACGCAAAGCAAATGACGCTCCAGAGATAAATAAAGAAAAGCACATTTCAACTACCTCAGAAATACACACGGGAGATGAGCAGCCATGGATTCCTATCCATGTGAATGGGAATCCTGAAATGATTGAAGCCACTTTAGCGCTTGAACATGAAAGGAGTTTCATGAATAAAAAGGTACTCCAGCAAATAATTGACAGGGAGGAGATCCCAAAGTTCAGAATGAAGAAACACCACATTTTTGGCTGAGATGACCCCGAGTCGGGACAATGAATTGTAGGAAGATGCATGTTAAAGATTACAATTGGTCCCAAGAGTATTCATCACAAAGTGTGGATCGTAAGCGGGACACAAAATACATTTTATTTGGGAAATGACATCAGGCACAGGATGTTTATGTTATTAGACTTTCTAAATCAAAAAGTTTGGTCCATGGTAAGGTGGAGATGCACCTGAATTTGAAGACAAAAGACAAGCTTACCATTGCGCCCAAATGACACCATATGCAGTTGAACTGCAGGTGAAAAGGGATGTTACCAATCCTGCATTCACCAGACAAGTTACAGTAGCGTTAAAATACAGAAAGGCACAACAGATAAAAGGTTCTGATGCAGTTGTATGCCTAAATGAATTCATGAGGCAACAAGGCTTAGAATGGGCATAAACACCACTTTTAAAGATTGGGGACGGACCCATTCAAATCCTGGTGGACAATAAAGGGTGTCAAGACATTCATTTGGAAGAGAATTCAGCAATAGGAATGGCAATACAGAAGTCTTACTACACTGCCGATTTCAGTAACGTAGTTATTGGGAACATTCCTGAAAGCTATGTGACTGCACAGGTGAGTTACCAGAATCCTTGAATCTTTAAGGTTCAGTCTGTGTACCCTTTATGAGCCAAGTGAAATAGTGTGCTGTCATCAAGATGATTGTGTTCTATTCGAATTAAGTGAATCTAAAAGAGAAAAGCAGGATATTGAAATGGAGGTCAATATTCCAAAATATGTAAGTGTAGCAACCCTCCAAAGAGATACTGCCACAAGATTAGAGGAAAGTACAGAGGTACCTCCTTTGGAGGATTTCCCAGAGTTCTCTAAAATGGTATAGGAGCAAATTCAAGCTGCAGATGCTTGCACAAGTGAAGAAGAAAAAGACCAATTGAGAAAAATATTTATGGAATTCAAACAGGTTTTTGCCAAAGATGCATATGATTGTGGATTAACCGATTTGCATGTTGCCACGCTACCAGAAGGACATGGTAGGGAAGCAGTATTTGTGCGACAATATAGTTTACCCATGCTTGGAATCACTAGCTGAAATGATCAAAAATGTAGAACCTAGAGGAATCATTAGGCCTATTCATAGTATGTCAAATACCCCCATATTAGGTGTGCTTAAACCTAATGGCCATTGGCGCTTGTGTGCAGATCTACGATAATTAAACAAAAAGGTACCCGTTTCAAGGTGGCCCCTACCATTTATTGATGAGGCCCTTGTACAGGTTCACGGGTTAAAGGCGTTTACCACATTAGACCTTAAAGCTGGATACTGGTGTGAGCCACTAGCTGAACATATGCAACATTTGTTTGCATTTTCTTTTGACAAATCACAATATGCGTGGTCCCATACAACTTCTGGATATATCAATAGTGGGAGTGAGTTTCCCGGATGCAGCTGAAAGGGGGACATTAGTTTATGTGGATGATTGCTAACCAAAAATGAAGATCTGAAAAGCCACTTCTATGATATTAGACATGTGCTTAGTCAGCTACAGAGGCTGGGGCAATAGTATCTTTACAGAAATCATAGTGGTGTAGAAAAAAGGTAAACTTCCTAGGTCATGAAGTGACAGAATATGGATTAAATCCACAAAAGAAAAAGGTGGAGGCGTTTAATAAACTAAAAGATCCCACTAATTTGAAAAGGTAGGAATGACAAGTTACAACAGGAAATGTATTGAGAATTATGCATTGTGCAGAGATTACACAACCTTTAATGATATTACTGAAGCAGGGCGTACACTGGAAATGGGAAAAAGAACAAAATGAGGCAGTAGCCAGGCTAAAAGAGTGTCTAATGAAAGCACTATGTTTGGCATATCCAACGAAAAACCAGGATTTACAGATCAATGCATGTCAGCAGTGTTATATCAAAAACATGATGTGAATAACAAAACCATTCCATATGCTAGCAAACATTATCACAGGTAGAGACCAAATTTAGTGAATGTGAAAAAGGGCTTCTGACCACTGTCTGGGCGTTACAACATTTCCGCCCCATAATTCAAGGGGAGATGGTGATTATTGAAACGAATCACCAGCCTCTACAATTTTTGCAAAGTAAGAGAATCAGATCAGGGGATTTGGACCAGTCAAGAAATACTTCCTGGACATTAACACTTCAGGGATTTCCAGTAGAAGTGAAATATGGACAAAATAAAAAGAGCCCAGTTGCTCAAGGACTAGCAGAATTGCATGATTGTGCACCTGGTGACAGAGCTAGAATCAGGTTTGAATGAATTTGTGCAATCCCTGCTCAAAGCATTCAACAAAGATTTACCGAATGTGTATGGAGATGGATGCACATAACATGTAGAAAACAATACAGAAAAAGAGCTTGTAGCAGGAATATGAAACATATGATTTAAATGTGACTACATTCAAAGAGTAAGCAGGTGGATAGGTCCCAGAAGTAATCAAGTGGCAGAATTGGCCGCTATTTATAAGGCAATATCTTCAGCAGTAGAACATAAACCCAAAGAAATAGTTCTAGTAACTGATTCGGATTATGCGCAAAATAGTTTTGTAGAGTATTTACCTGGCTGGAAAGTGAAAGGCATGCTCACCTATAATAAGAAACCACTCATACATGGCAAGATGATCCAAGTTATAGACAAGCTTGTGTCAGAAAATGATCTGATGATCCATTGGAGGAAATAACGTGATTATTTGAAAACTCCACGCGAGGATAAGGAGGAAAGTGATTAGGCAGATCAGTTAGCCAAAATTGAAGCTGTAATGGGGGAGTTTTTTCCTACTGAACACCAGCTTGGTGAAATACAGATAGATGCGAGCAGCCTGATCCTAGGCCTATTTTATAACCATTTGCTAGATGCAGAACAAAATCCTCTGACTGAAGAGGATTGCAAAGGGAAAGAGGAATTGAGAGTGTTATTAAAAAACAAAAAGAAAATTAGATTACAAGACGGACGGTTGATTAGAGAATATGTGACAGGCCAAACACAATGGGTGACTAGTCCCTTTGTCATTTCAGGAATTGATGTTACATCATGCCCACATTACCATAATTGCAGGACATAGAGGTTCACAAAAAACGTTGGATATTTTTAAGATTATGCCTATTGGCCACATATGTCCCAAGATGTTGAGCTCCACACTAGAGGGTGTTTATTTTGTGCACAGTTTCAACCTGCGTCACCGGCTCATAGAGCACCGTTGATGAAAAGGGGCTTGACACTCCGATGGTTTGATTTACAAGTCGACTATGTTGGGCCTGTAAGAAGATCAGCAAAGGGAAACAGGTACATGTTGATAATTACTTGTCTAATGTCCAAATGGGTGGAGTGCATTCCAGCTCCGGACTGCGGTGCGCAAACGGCGGCCACATTAATTGTAAATCATATTTTTTCAAGATTTGGTTTACATCAAAGAATAGAGTCAGACCGTGGAAGTCATTTCACTAGTGCATTGATGACAGACATATGGCAAATCTTGGGTGTGAAGAGAAAGCTACACATCTCTTACCGTCCCTCCTCTTCAGGGGGAGTGGAACGGTGTAACAGATCAATAGTTGATATGTTGAAAAAGTTTTTAGCTGAAGCAGGATCTAGTTGGCCATCAGGTTGACGCCCTCTAAATCAACAAATCTCAGGCCCCATGAAATATTGGCAGGAAGGAAAATGGTTTTCCCACAACACTTACTTTACAGAACAAATGAACAGGTGCTTATAAATGCATCCACAATTCATAAATATGTGGAAGAATTGAGAAAGCACTTGCAACATGTGTTTGCGCAGCTAAATATGGAAAAGGCTGCCGACGGTGCAAAGACATTTTATGATAGGAAGGCATCTGAGAGAGTATATGAACTAGGAGACCAGATTTACAAATTTAATTTCAGGAAGGGGAAACATAAAAACACTAAATTTCTTGCTGCATGGCAAGGGCCATATAGAATTTTAGATAAGGTTTCACCCGTCTACAGAATTGCTCAAAAGGATGGAGAACAGTGGCACAGTTTGTCCATGTTAATCAAATTAAACACTTTCACCCGAAACATGAAGTGAAAAGACTCGAGCGAGTTGAAACTAACAGCGTAAAAAAAAAAAAATTGCCATAGCATGTGGTTAGGTGTAAATAGTGAGAAAATATCAAAAGGAGGTTGAAAGTGGTAAAAAGAATATATATATATATCTCAAGCTAGTGCACAAAAGTACAAATAGATAAATAAGGGCAAGGAGTGTTGTGTTTGGGGCTGTTATCTGAAAATATCATGTGATAGTGTGATTATTTCATGGTATTTTGTCAGCAGTCATTTGGAAAATGTCTTGGCTGCATGATATGATAGAATGGGATATTTTAATTGTATTGCGCTCATACAGAAGTGTTTCAGAGCGCAAAATGGCATGTTATTTATATAAATTTGTTTTTGTGTACATAACTAAATTTGGTTTCAGATGCTCCAGTGAGAAAGGAAAGTAAAAGGTTTGATGTGCTTGATACTTAAAATGTCTTTTCTTTTTACTCTAGAAAAATTGTTTTCCCCCGTCAGTGCTGGATCCTTGGAGCGCCCAATCCCTGGAGGATGCCACTGGATTGGAGTCCCCTAGAAAGACCACTGGACCAAAGAAGGGGCTGAAAATGATGACCCCAAAAGATGTGATGACGATCTCGAAAGAAGTCCCATACTGGAGGAGTTCCACCAAGAACGTTTTTTTAAAATCACAAACTATTTTATTGCAGAGTGTATTTACAAAGACTGTTTTTTATCACAATCTGATTTTTTATTTTTGCTGGTTTTTGCATTTGACTGAAGCCAATGACAGTTTTGTTGGATGTATGTTTTCTGAAAACGATAATGAATTGATTTTACAAAAAAAGAAAAAAATGGATCACCAATTGAAAAAAGATAAGATAAAGGTGCTCAAAAGATAACAAAAAAAAATCAAAAGATAAAAAAAAGAAAAACAGATCACCAATTCAAATAAAAAGACAAAGGTGATCAAGAGATTTAAAAAAATATTTAAAAAACCATTTTTTGTATTCTTAAGATATTGTTTCTTATCATAATTCTTTTGCGCAAGACTAGAAATGTATACATAATGTTTGTCAGGTGGAAATGTTGCCATTTGCGTGTTATTTATTTTCGACTGATAAGAGAAGATTCGGTTGGGAGAAGCACACGTGTTTTAGAACTCTGTTTTTTTCCCCTGCAGTGGTTTGGGTTATATCCCAAAAGTAAAAAAAAGGAGGGAGTGTAGGAGTAGGGGCTCTGAATTTTAGCAGCAAGACTCATTTTAGCATGCACATGTTAGTGTGGGATTGAACTGCAATGGGGGCTTAGGGGGTAAAACGCATTTCAGGCAGTATTAAATAGATGCCAATGCACAGAGCACATGGTTGAAACTGAACGTTGCTTCAGGATGATATTTCAATGGATTGAGCTGCACTAAACATAATACTAATATAAATTAACATAATAACCCAACCCCAGTTAACATATAACTGAATCCCTTAATAACATTTAGTGCAAATTAGTCTGTGATGAAATAGTCTGAAGGCAGATTTGGAAAATGCATGATGCTCTTTAAAATGGTAAATTGAAGGTGAAGGCTGAATGTGCACTGGGTGATAAAACATGTGAAGATCCGGTCCACTGAAAACAGGGCATTACATTTTTGAAGCAGGAAGCTCGAGGAGAGATGTATCTTTTGCTCTCCAGCATTGAAATCACGTGCCATTACAGTGGAATGATCTGCTCAAGGGGAGGTATTTCCTTGGAGTGACAGGGATTTTATAAAAAAGAAGAAAAGAGGGAGTAGTTGGTCAGTCATCTTCAGGCACTGGGAGACGAAGTAACAGAGGCTGACTAGGAAGACGAAATTCAGCACTGGCAGTCCTTATCTGAGCGAGGCAGGCGGAAAGATTGTGGAAGATCTCCATGCCAAACTGAATCAGAAATATCACCAACATATCTAGGTAAATATGAGTTCAAGTCAGGGGCTGCTGTTTTGAATGAGGTCAGCTAGTTGAGGTTAAGTAGGTCACTTCATAGTCGGTGCTGTCTATTTATAAACGTGCATGCAACCCTGCATTTATATTTGGAAAAGTTCTGCTTTTTTTTTTTAATCCAAAGTGCATTTCTCTTGCCAAGTTCCACATTGCCAAGGACAGTTGGCAAGACATGGGACATAAGCTATTGCAATGCATTCACACTGTGAATTATAATGGGGGCCTAACTGTTATTCTGTGTAACTTGCATATTGCTATTTTATGACAAAAACAACTTTGCGTGTATACAGCATTTAGTCTCTTTTATTTGATATGCATAAAAAGACAGAAGTGTGATAAGAGATATCTCAAAACAAAGTAGCTGCCGTGAGAGGTTTAGCTAGAGAGATTAAATGACTATGCAGTATTTCAATTGCATGCTTTACAATTGTTGAAACTCAGCCAAAAGGGCTTAGTGTGATATTGTACATAAGGTACCACAAGGGGGCATGAAATAATGGACTTGTTACACTCTGGATGAATGCATCCAGAGTATCAAGTTCAGTATTTCGCTTGTTAGTGACACCGGTAAAATCAATTAGGTAATATTCTGAATTTAGTCTCACCACTATAAAAACACTCAAACGAGTTACCAAAATATATTACCAAGAATTATAAAACATCACCAAATATCACCATAACAAAAAAATATCACAAAGTAATAGGTATAACCCCAAAATATAACCAACACACTTACAAGTACACAATTACAAGTGCCATCTAATGAACAACATCTTCATTTGTAGGCAGTGCTGAGATACCTGTTAAAGTATTGAGTTACTCTTTATTAAAAGCATGTGTGAGCAGATTATGGTGTGTTAAAAATAGGATAGGTTTCTGGCATTTGTTGCTTCAAGATGAATAGTAGCATGTACATGTTATTTTAAATGTCATAATTTGAAGTGGTTTGGAATGCTATACAGTTGCCTGACTAAGGAATGTCAGTAGGATGTTAAACCTTGAGTGAGGACTATTGATACTTATGCACAAGACGGACTAGCTTAACTCCTCTGTGCATTTGCACTGATCAAGAGCTACACTAAGATTGGCAAAGGTCTACAATTATTTTCGTAATCCATACGGCACCAGTGAGAAGAACATATATGCACTTTGAACAAACGGACTTTGCATTTTCATTCGTGCTCTTGTCAACACCTACATCAATAACATTCCTATTAGGTACCGCAAGTGAATTAATGCTAGCGCCATTGTCTATACTCCGAACAGTATTAAGAAACAATCCGACGCACCCTTGTTTCGCATGCAAGCGACAGGTCGTGCTGTCGATACTTCAAAATTCAAGGTCATCAGTCAAAGATCAAGATTGATTGAAATATTTCACATACCTTCCCCGTCATTTGTGTTAACAAGAAGGGATGAAACATGTCTGGCAGTTTTTCAACATGCATCTGATATAATTTATATATACAGAGAGAAGCGTTGCACTCAATTAAACTGTGTGAAAGTTTTCAATAAGCAATAATTGTGCCTTCTGTAAATAAATAAATAATTAAAAAATTAAACAGTGTAATAAGAGGCAATTTGCAAGACTTTGTATTATTATGCCTTGTTGGTGGTGGTGATGCAATTATCTGCCACTAAGTGATGATGTTTCCTTTTTTATATATTTGTACACATTTTGTACTTATCCATTTTTAAATGATTATTAAAATTAAAGATTTGTACTTTTCCATTATTATTGAGTATTTCTTAGTGACGTTCTCCTACAGATTTACACATGTAGGTCCATATTTGTATTACGACTTATGCACAAGACCAAACATTTTTTTTAATTCTATTGTGTTGAATTCATTATTGTGGAGTATGTTCACTGTGTGTAACTAAATATGTAAATGGGAGTAAATGTTTAAGGAATAGTTTATATGCTCAGTGACAATCATGTGTAATTGTAATGATTTGTATATTTATTCGCATCTATTAAAAAAGGCCCAATTCTATGGTTAGGCTTAAGCACTGCAATAGTGTATTAGTGGATTCAGGCTAGTTTATTATTGTCGTACTAATTTTCAGTGATTGTTTCAATGCATTTGTTGCATTTTGCTGTTAACAAAAACTAGAATGATCAGCGGTGTGAGGTGGTTGAGCCATTGAATGCACTGCTGTTCCACCCTCCAGCAGCATAGCAGCCCAGTGAAGCCCATGGATGTAAAAAGCGTACACTGATAACTGATTTATTTATTTATTTATTTATAGAGCGCCTTATACCAAGGCGCTCTACAGTGGAACAACATAATACAAGATAACAACAACAGAATAACAGTGGGAGCAATTACATCATGAATCATTCGACAAAACAGTGCAAAGAGCAATTAACTGAAGGGGGGGGAAGGAGAGTGGGAAGGGAGTAGGGGGGAGAGGGTGGGCAGAATGAGGGAAATTGGAAGGGATAGGGGAGGGAGCAGGAGAGGGGGGAGAGAAATCAGAAGAAGGGAGAGGGGGAGGGAAGGGAGAGAGGGCAGAGGGGGGAGTTTTCAAGGAGGAGAATGGAGAAGGAGGGATTTGAGGGAAGTGCGAAATGAGGTGAAGGTCGTGGTAGAGCAGATTGTGATTATTGTGATATTTGGCTGCAAAATGTGCTCTGACTGCTCGCTGCCCATAATCTGTCTCCATATCATAGGCAGACTGTTATCAACTGTATTCGTGGGAGACTAGAGGATTTCTAATAACTTGCACAATAATCTGGCTAATTTTGATTACACTGTCTTTGAAATTCTAGCCTAAAGCCCAAATCGGAGTAGTAACAAGGTACGAGATAACTGCAGCCAATTAATTTTGTGTGGAAGTGACTGTGGGCGTCTGAGCCTTTGAGGTTCCTGCGGATTAGAAACTGATAATTATGGCTAATTAAATGTGTGGAAGCTAGCTGTGAAATTACTTGTGAAATTGCAGACGGTAGTAAGACAGCGTTGGGGGGCTTAGTAAACCTATGAAAAAGTTGCAGTGAATACATTTGTACTCTCCACGCGTTAATCTGCATTAAATTAACAAGCGAGTGCATTAGATTACAAGCACTACTAAGGCTCAACTGTAGCATAAAGGAGGACAGACTGACTTAACGACATCTCGCTGTGTGATAGCTCAATTGGTAAAGGCTGTTAATTAATACATTTGATATAAATCTTAGCAATTTTCAAAAGGGATGAAGACACAAAATTTAAGGATGCCGCCAGTTCAAACAACGAAAAAACAGCCGATACAATCAACATTGATTGTAGCAGTGCTAAAAAAACAGATCAACAAACAGAAAGGAAGAAACAAGGTCTCTCAGTTGCAAACTCCACATACACCTCCTGTAATATTTAAGGGGACACCAGGAGACTTGATTAGTTTGGTGGACACAGTGAATGAAATCCCCAAACAAAAACAACAAGAGCTTCTTAATGCAATTTGTGCTGGACTGGGTATAGCAGTGGTCAAACAACCAGCAGCAGCTAGAAGCAGTGAAAAAGTGTCCAACATTCTACTCGAGGCTACTGTAAGACCTCAAGTCCCTCAAACAGACGACCACTGTGTGGGGGTGAAGATGGATATGCCAGGCGCCTCACACAGGCTACACAGCTTCTTTAAACCAGTGGGTGCCAGTACTGTTGCAAAGAACGCACAACTACACTCTTTAAGGAATGAACCAAGGAATTATCTTGGAAATAATGAGTGATATAAGTTTCTTGGAAGGCGCTGGAGAGCTTGGCTGTGCTGAAGAGGTCGTAGTCAAGGATATCAATATGCAGCCAGTGCCATCCTCTAGCATGGGACACCCAATGTCGAGTCCGACAAGTCCTCAAGGACAGCGTTATGGCAATAGAATGGCAGGATCGCCTTCTAAATTGGTTGAATTAATGTCTCTAAGTAATTTAGCACAAGGTCAGAATGTGAGCAGAACAAATACACTCCACCATACGCTAAGTGAAGCAGATGAATGCATAAAACTCATCTCCTTCCATATCGGCATTAAACACCATACTGAGCGCACAAGTAGCCCTGTACAATAATATAGAGATAAGGTAATAGCTTATACTCTGATTTTGTCAGAGCTAAATGTAAAAATTGATATATTAAGTACAAGTCACTACGACATGAAAAGAACTGCGAAAACCTTCATGGAAAAAGCTGTGGGAACCAGTTATGAGGCAGAGCTAATGGCTACTACTCCAACAAAAAACCTACGATGAAAAAAGTATCATCCCCAAAGTTATCTAAAATAGCAACAAAAAGACAAAGAATGGTAGAAGGAATGAAAGATTCAAGAAAGTACCTAAGTGATGTGCTACTGCATTAAGATAATAAAGATGCAGGAAAAAGGGATCAAGAATAGAATGAAAATGGGGAAGGTACGAGCAAAGTAAATGAAGGAAAGGCAAGGGCGTCAGAATAGAAAATTACTCGTCCTCGGATATGGACTCATCAAAAGGTTCTAAGAGTCTGATTGAAGAAGGCGAATATTTGATAGCAGGCACTGACAGCTCAAATCAAACATGCAATCTGAAACATGGAGCAAAGGAAAGAGTTACGTCCCAGGACCAGTTCTCAATAAAGATGAAGGAGGTTAGAGTAAAGATCGAGAGGTGAGCAGTGTTGGTCAACGAGAGAGTAAGGAGGGGATGTCATCTAGCAAGTCTGGTGAACATGTGAAGGATAAGATCGATATGACAGCGATGTTTGCCAAGGAGAGAGAGAATAAGACTGGGACGTCATCAAGTAAGCCTGGTGAACATGTGAATGACGAGATAGATTTGACAACAGCCAAGGAGAAATGGGCAGTATTATTCTCGACTCATATGGCTGCTCAGGGTCCGACTGTCCAAACACAAAACAGGCGTTGTATTTCTACAAGGCCAGAATCCCAGCCCTGTAATATCCATAAATGAACTATGTTCCACTCAGGATACAGTTATAGACGCCATGCCCAGATCAGAAAAAGGCTGTATAATGCAGGTTCGGCACCAAAGCATTGAGGGGCCGTTGGACAGATTGAGAGAGCTGTTCGGTCCTGTAAAAGTGGTGACCAAAGAAGATATCCAACCAACTAGAAATTAGAAATCAGGACTGATGCAGCCAACCAGGACAAAAGAAAATCTCGATGGGAAGACCCATGGGATCCAAGATCAGAACATTATGTATCTGGAAATGTGTCCTTATATTTATCTTAATATTGTGCTTAAAAGATATACTATTTTGACGCTACTGAAGCAGGCCAGTCTGGCAAAAAGTTCCTCACGAGACAGATCGCATGTTAGCTTTCCTTTTGAGGACAGTTGTGACCTTGCAGGAGGTCGTCTTTTGTTAAAAGTATGCTATTAGAAGAAAGAGGAAATAATAAAATTTGGTTGTGTGGCTATGAAGAATGACAGGAAGTGAGAAATATTCTATGTGAACGAAATGATGGAATGAGGCAGTGTGACAATGGGAAGAAGAAAGCTGATGTAATGAATATGATGGAGGTTAGATACGTAGGGAATATGGTGGAGGTTAGAGGCGCAAGTGGGAGTCAACTGACAGCTAATCCCCTAGCTGAACAACATGGACTGGTGCAAACGGTCTTCCAACTGTTAAAAAATGAATTAATGGGAACAAGGGGACTTTAAGAGACTCTCTGACACAAGGGAATCTGACATGCCTAGATTGGAACACAAGAGGCTTTAATAGCTTCTTGGGGATTGAGGATACCAATCATATTTTCACAGACTATGATATTATAGTGTTTCAGGAAACCTGGCTAACTACCACTTTATGCTGCAATGGTTTCGTATAATGTAGCAAGAAGCTAAGAAACCCAACAAAGGTAGGTCAATGGGTGGATTGTTAGTGGCTTCAAGGAATTCCAAGATAACATCATCACACATAGTCTCAAACGATATAGAGGGGATCCTTGCTGTTGAAATGGAGATTGTCTGAGGGTAAAAGAAGAAAGCTACTGGTGATAACCCTGTACTGGAATAACCAGTTGGAAACATTAGATAGATACATACATCATATTTTTCAAGTGATTGGTGAGTGGCAAATGGCGGGTGACTCGCTGATTATGCTTGCGGAGGACCTCAACACAGACTGTGTCAATCATAATACTTGTTCGAAACAGACTAATCGAGTGAATGGGCAAGAATGGGAGATTCTGTGCGATACTTGGGATTTGCATGTTGTGATTGAAACAATGGCTGTTAACAAAAAAATGGCCCCCACATGGAAACGGGGAAAGTCTCACTCCATAACTGATTATGTCATTTTGTCAAGACCTTGGTTAGATGTGGGATCAATTTCTAGTGAAAAAGACCACCCTAAGTGATCATGATATGCTGATTACTACCTTAGCAATGAAGGTAAATTGCTCTGTAAACCTTGGACCAGTAGATTTGATGGTTAATACAGCCGGAAACCGTATTCGGAAAGACAGATGCAAGGGTGCATCATTGAATTTGAAACTGCAAAACTATGTAGAGGGAGCAACCGAGGGGGCTTTGATCAATGACTGCTCAGTGGAAAATTTTAGTGACTTTCTTTTGTCTCAAGAAACACCAAATACAATACGTAACCCAACAATTTGGCATAAACATGCCTTTGACATAGAGGTCTGGCTAAATAAGAAAAAAATGCATTACTATCTGAGCCAGCTTAAAAGGAATGAGTATGGGTGAAAAAATTATCAATCACAAAAAAGGCTACTCAGGGGGGCGTGGCCTGGAGTGCCAGCGATGTGGCAGCTCTTCTAATGGCCTCTGCATGGGAACCGCAGTATTCGTTAAATAACTCAAGTTCCTGATATGGTCCACCTTCCTGAATGCTTGATCCAGGTTGCGGAATGCTGAAAGCCCTATCGACAGCAATCTGGGCTAAAAACGTGGACGGGAACCCCGAATACGCAGCAGGGGTGTCTGCCGACAGCGACCGCCAGATAGCTTGGAAAATGGCAGGCGTGCTGCTCCGGCCCCGTCGCTGCAACCAGCTACCTACCTGTGTTGGCTTCAGCGTTGCCTCCACCTGCCGTCATCTTTCCAGGATCTCCCGTGGTGCCAGATAGCGCCCCGCTACCAGGCCGTGCCCGGATCGTGAGTGCGTCCCAGATTGGAACCCGGCGGGGAGCCCGACCCGGACCTTACTACGCAAGACACATCTCACTGAAGAAGCTCCCCCGTCCGACGCCTCCAGCTTGCTTTGGTCCCACCGGCAATCCCCCTGACCTACCTGCCACCTCAGCCCAGAAGCCAGATCCTTAGTCCACTGAGGGTGCCGGTGACCGCCTCCTGCTTCTCCGAGACTTGGTCCACAAAGCCTGCTTTCTTCGGCTACATGGTGCGGTCCTGCCTAGCGGGACGTCTGGTCTCCTCCATCAGGGGTGTGGGGGGTGAGGAAGTCGTGGAGTGGCATTACCTCTGGAGGGGAGCCCCCGCCAAACCTCTGCAGCGGTCCCGGTGTCTAGGAAGTGAAGCCTCACCAGGCGGCGGCGGTGCTCTGCCTCCGGCGTGCTGGGATCTGCCGGGAGCATTGGATTGCTTTCACTGCTCTGTGGTGAACCCGGACGGCTGGGCGCCCCTTCGCCACCACTGCAGGGACCCTCATCTCTCCCACTGAGTCCTGGCACTCGATAGGACACTGTGACCCCCCCTACGCAGTAAGTAAGCCACAAGTCTCACAGGTGGCAAGATAAACCGCAAGGGGCCCACCACTCGCCTCGGTAGGCTACCACCTTGACCCGGAGCCCCCCAGGCCCTTCAGGAGCCGCCCAGCCGTGACCCAGACCCCCCCGGGGGAACTGGTCATTGGAGGAGGAGGACTGGTCCACCTTGGACCACAGATCTTGCCCCCCAGAATCCCCACAGCAGCCTGCCTGAAAACGACACCTTGCGGCTTCCTGGGGCGCCCCTGCCCACCCTCCATAATCGACAGAACGGAGCGGCCTGCCATCCAAGCTTCACTCTGGGAACACACAGCGGTCGGTGAATAGAACACCAACGGCAATCATAAGCCTGGGAGTTCATTTCGCTCCCCCTCCTGTGTACTGTTCACTCCTCCACCTTAGCACAGGACCTGCCGAGCCCATCCCACCTGCTCTCCTCCTGGGGTGCCCTGGCCCACTCCACTTCCCTGCCACAACCAAAAGCAAGGCAACGTGGTCCTCCAACTAGCACCCTGGGACCCTCCACGACTCAACCTACATCTCACCCTCCAGCTAACGACCATACCCTCGCATAAACCACGCTGGGGGTAGCCTCCCACTCTGGAACCATGGCTAAGTCCCTGAAACCCCCTAAATCAGCGGAAATCTCCATGCTCCTGGTAGTGAACAAATGGAAGAAAGCGGACCTGCCAAAACTCACAAAAGCAGAGTTTAGGTCCTGCATGTCAGAACTTACTGCTAAGCTTGAACAAACTGAGCAAAGGGTCAGTGGCATCGAGCACAGGATGGGGGAATCTGAAGACTTAGCCCAACAACACTCCAACTCACTAGTGGAAGTACAACGCACGATTCAGACCCTAATGCACAGAACTGAGATCCTCGAATACAAGCAGCAAGATCTGGAAAATCGCGCCCGCCGCAATAACCTGCGCATCCGAGGTGTTCCCTCCTCCATCCCTGACAAGGAGCTACCTGAGTACGTGGGCAATTTATTCCAGTCGCTGCTACCAAACCTAGATGAAACACAGCTGTTACTCGATCAGACCCATAGACTGCGCCCACGCCGGGGAACCGACTCTGACCCCCCCCCCCCAACCTCCCAGATGTAATTACAAGAGTCCATTTCTACACCACCAAAGAGGCCATATCAGCGATTGGTCGCACCCGCGATGAACTATCATTTCAGGGCTCCCCTCTTCAAATTTTCCAGGACCTCTCCCCTCTAACCCTGCAGAAGCGCAGTGTTGCGCCCCATCACGCTCTTCCTCCAAGACCATCAGATCTGCTATCGATGGCTATTCCCGACGGATTGTCATACAATGGCACCCCGCGAACCATCAGCCACCTCGAAGATGCAGCATCGATCCTACGCCCCAGCCCTCTGGAATGCACAGGGTCCTCCTCTCCCAGCCGAAAGATCTCCGAACCGGGCACAGCTTCCCCCAAGCCTAGGCGTGCTCCCTGGACAAGGGTACAGAGAAACCGCAAACCTAAATGAAGAACAGCAGACTCCTTATAGGACACAGCCTTGGAATCCGGATTACCTGAGCTTGCTGCGGGCCCCATGCGGTCCATACCCTCCTCCAGGGTGGATGTCACAGTTTTACCCCTGGAGTGATATTCAACCACTTTGGCTGATGACAGCCTGGTTGGCGAGGGGAGATACGGATAAGTACAAATCGGTCACCCTGGCCACAGTTCTGGACCCCCGTTGGAGGCCACTGTTAGACCTCCCGCTGGAGAAAACTTAATAAACCTCAGCCTCAGGAGAACCAGAAGCAGCTTGCCCCCCCCCACGACTATGGCTGACTTAACCCCCTCCTCAACCCCACTTCTCGTGGCAAGAGTACCTAGAGGACCAACCCCCACACCTAAAACTGAAGTTCATCACCATAAATGTCAGGGGCTTAAATTCCCCCCCCCCCCGCCCCTGAAGAGGAAATCTATCCTGCAGAGGCTGCAGGACGAGGGAACCTCAGTAGCTTTTCTGCAAGAGACTCACCTGATCCCGGCGGACTTCTCCCGCTTGCGCAGCGGACTCTTTCCTCTACAGTTCTTTGCTTCCAAAGGCACCAAGAAGGGAGGCACCGCCATCCTTTTCGCAAAGGAGCTGAAACCACAGGTCCTAGACTCATTACGATGCCAGGAGGGCCGCT
Source organism: Ambystoma mexicanum (assembly GCF_040938575.1). Taxonomy (NCBI): domain Eukaryota; kingdom Metazoa; phylum Chordata; class Amphibia; order Caudata; family Ambystomatidae; genus Ambystoma; species Ambystoma mexicanum. The sequence goes on along the minus strand of NC_090922.1, from coordinate 18,857,764 downwards.
TCAGCGCAATCAAATGCATGATTTTTGACCAACTCTACACCGCTACACCCTTATCTCAGCTTTTGCGCCGAACGAGCATCAGGAGGGGTTTTATCAAGACTTAGAGGAGTCTCTTCTACCATTCATTGAGGGGCAAGTTGTCATCGGGGGAGACTTTAACAGGGCCCTAGACCCACTCAGAGATAGATCGCACCCCCCATCATCCAAGGACCTAAGACTGCGAAAGACCTGCGCCACCTGTTTCGAACGCTGAATGTCATTGACACCTGGAGGATGTTATTCCCGGAAGAGAAGACTTCACCTTCTATTCATATGTGCACTGCACCTTTTCCAGAATTGACCTATCGCTAGCCTCCCCCAGATCCTGGCCTTCACGGACGACATCACCATTGGCCCACGGATCCTCTCAGACCATGCTCTAGTCTCTCTGATCCTGCGAGCCCACAATACACAACTCCCCGCTCCCCCTGGCCGGCGTTGAAACTTATATGACCCTATCAAGGGTGATATGGCAGTGAGGGACGCCATTATCAGAACAATAAAAAACTTCTTCATGGAAAACCACGACGAGGATACCTCCTCAGCCAACACCTGGGACGCCATTAAAGCGGTGCTCAGACGGGGACTGATCGCCCAAGACGCAGCCTTCCACAAACGAAAACAGGCAGCCTGTGCCGTCCTGGAAGCCGAAGTTCAAGAAGCGGAAGTTTGTTTGTTTTGTTTTTCATTCATAAACGAAGGGGCTGGTCCCCGAAATCCTACAGGGCCTTACAGGTGGCAAGAAAGACTGGAGACGCACCACGCTGATGCCACTGCAAACTTACTAACCAAAACTAAACAATGGTACTATATCAACAATAACAAAGCCAACAAGCTGCTGGTGAATAAACTGGCCAAGTGCAGAAAAGAAATACCATCCTAGGCCTCTGCGATCCTCATGGGGCGGTTCATTTCGTGGAACGAGAAAAGCTACGCCTGGTGATAGCCCACCAATCGGAGATAATGACGGCAGTCCCGAGGAACCTAAACGAGCAGCAGTCTTATATTCGAGAGGCAGCTCTCCCACCTCTCACACCCCGCAGCACAGGAAGGACTCGAAATGCATATCACATGCGAAGAAGTCGAGGAAGCCATAAAAAGCTTGAAATCCAGGGCCCCAGACCCAGATGGGTTCTCCACCTGATTCTATAAACTCTTCCGCTCTAAACTAGTGGCTCCCTTAACCCGGCTCTTCAACTCGTTTGCTGCCACCGGGAATATCACCCCAACTATGCAGGAATCTATCCCTGTCCTTATCCTTAAGCCCGGAAAAGATCCTAAGGACAATAGCTCGTATAGGTCCATCTCACTATTAAAACTAGACACCAACATATATTCTAAGATTCTGGCCAACCGCTTGCGCCTATTCTCCCCAGCATTATAGACCCGGACCAGACTGGGTTCATAACCCACAGGTCGAGATATAACATCTGCAGGGCACTAGATCTAATAGAGATCGCCAATTGGGAAGCGCAACAACTCACCCTGCTGGCCCTAGATGCAACCAAAGCCTTTGACAAAGTGGATTGGAATTATCTACGCCTTACCCTTGAGGCCTTCAGCTTTGGGCCGACCTTCCAGAAAATGGTCCTGGCTAATTATCAATCCCCCCAATACTCGGTTGAGAGTCAATGGCCTCTTGTCGGACCCGATCCCTTTTACTTGTGGTACGAGACAAGGATGCCCTTTGTCCCCTCTACTCTTTGCGTTGGCCCTTGAACCGCAGATAGGCCCCGCCCAACATAAGATTGCCTCCACGCCAACGACGTGTTGTTGACCCTCACCGACATAAAGGCTTCCATGAAGGCGGCCATGGCCGAAATTCAAAGTTTCGGGAGTGCATCAGGTTTCGCCATCAATTTCAAAAAATTCGCGGCCCTAGGAGTGGGCCTGGCCCCAGGCGAAAGAGAAACCCTAGAGACACAAAGCCCTTTCCAATGGAGCACTAAATCTATCCCATACTTGGGGGTCTGGATCCCCGTCCACCCAGCAAAAGTATACCAGACAAACTCCCCTCCCCCCCCCTCTTCGAGGAATTGGAAAAGGACCTCACCCGCTGGCTACCACAAGAGATCTTTCTATTGGGCCGCATAACGAATTGCAAGATAAACCTCCTCCCACGGTTCCTCTACGCCTGCTCCTCCCTACCCACCTCAATTCCACCCTCCCCCCCCCCTGCAGCGACTGCAAAGGAAAATTATTGACTATCTGGAGGGGCAAGAAAGCGCGCATCCCCCGAAAAACCATGATGGGCAACGTGAGGTTGGGTGGATTTGGGGTGCCGGACCTCCGCAAATATCAAATCGCGGCACAGCTGGCTCACCTTCAAGCATGGGAAATCGCTTAAGGGCGCCCGAAATGGGTGGAGATCGAACAATCCCGTCTTCCTCTCTCCCCCTCCGCTTCCTCCCGTTTCTTCCCTCCGCACTGCGCCGGTCTTGGCCAAGCATGCTCACCACCACAAAACAATCAATGAGAGCCTGGGATTGGGCCCGCAGACACAAACGTATCCCAGGGGACTTAAGTTAATTCTCCCCCACCTTTCTTAATCCAGCCTTCTCTCTGGGCTGCCACCCAATGAACTTCAGGAACTGGGTGGCGGGAGGCCTCGAATCGCTGGGGATGCTCTTCGAGGGGGACGCCCCTTGCACCTCCGAACAATGCAAAACAGCTTTCCAGCTTGCAAAAACAGATCGGTTCACTTACGCCCCAACTGAGACACTGGTGCTCCCACCCCCAGACCCGAGCTGCAGCAACACGAGCCCCTGCCCCTCTAGAGCTCACGATAAAGGACTTGCCAGCCCGAGGGAAAATCTTGGCTCTTTATAAACTATTGCAGGAGGGCCCATTCTGCAGCAAACCCTCTTATATGGCCCAATGGGAGGCGGACCCGGGTCACCAGATTGAGGACCAAACCTGGATAGACATCTGGGTCGAGAACGCGCACGGCCTCCCTCTGCATTAACAACCGGGAATGTGCCCACAAATTGGTTCTACGCCGGTACTCCCTCCACCCCCGTCTTCACTTCCAGCAGGCACTGGACCCACACTGCTGGCGCCTATGCGGTCTCCCAGGATCCTACTCCTACATGTGGTGGACAAACCCCAAGGTAAGGGAGTTCAGGTCCCAATGCCTCGCCATAATAAAGGATATTACTCAAGTGACAATACCGCTGGCCCCCGAGCATGTCCTCCTGGGGATTCCGATCCCAGGCTCTTACCCGAGAACAGGAAGGAGGGCAGTGTTGATAACCCAACTCCTATTGGCGGCCAAATGCACTGTGGCACGCACCTGGAAGTCTGCAGAAGGCCCCCTGACCACCCATTGGTGGGTAAAAATTTGGGACAAACTAATAGACGAAAAGGTCACGGCAGCCAAAGCAGGCCTTCATCGTTTTACAAACATTTGGGCACCGCTGCTAGACTATGACCAGAACTATCCGGCCCTGACCTATAAGCCACACTTTAACGCGAGAGCCCTCCACGTAACCAGCGAGTACTCATCGCCCGGCCCAATGAGACAGAGACAAGAGCCATCTGCGGATAACAAGGGTGGGGAAAGGGAAATATCAAGTTATATGCATCTTGGGGAGCTGTATCCAAATGTTATTGTATATGTTCACCTGTGCGCTGATTAATAAATAAACAAATTAAAAATGCTATTCAATTAGCCTGAGGAGCCATAGATATCTGCTCAACAATAAATCTGGGGAGATGGTGCTGAAAGTACTCCCCAAAAATGATACGAAACAGTTTTGGTCCTTGCTGAATAACATTGAACATCTGCAATGCCCAATGCAATCAACAAGTGTATCTGAGGCCGCATGGATTGCGCATTGGAACATAATCAATGGGGAAGTATATGAAGGGTCCAGCCAAGTGGCTGATATCGGCATACCCTGGATCTTGAATTTTTATCCCTCTGATATTGAGAGATTAACTATAAAAGCTTCTATGTCAGCAGCATGTGGCCCTAATAGTCTTTCCAACTCAGTCTTTAAGAACAATGCAGAATTATGGGCAGGTTTGTTGAATCTTCTCTTTAAGGATCACCTGAGGAAAAGAAAGATTCCACAAACATGGAGAGAGTCCATAATTGTACGCATTCAAAAGAAAGGGGATTGTTCTGATCCATTGAATTATCACCCAATCGCTTTGTTAGATCCCGATAGCAAAACTTTTGCGGCCCTAGGCCTTGAAAAATTGAATGACTCGGTAAAGAAGAAATGTATTCTACCAAAACAGCAAACAGGATTTCGTAAAGGAATGGGAACCACCCTAAATGGTCTGATCCTATCGGTCCTAATGGATCAAATTGTTAAGGATCAAAGAGGTAGTCAGATAAGAATCTTTGTTGCCCTAGTAGACTTCTCTAAAGCCTTTGACCTTGTCGATAGGGAATGTTCATGGAAGAAACTCAAGGTATGGGGTATTCCGTTGTCTCTATTGGCAATACTAGAACACATCAATCAAGAGACGTGGATTAGAATAAGATTAGATCTAGAAGGTACATTAACATCGCCAATTAGGACCCATGAAGGCCTACGTCAGGGCTGTATATTTGCGCCATGCTTATTTAATATTTTTATGGCGGACTTCAAGAGGGCTATAGAGGGAGTGGGTTCGGTCTCACCCAAACTAGGAGGGCAAGCTATAAATTGGTTGGCTTATGCAGATGGCCTGGCACTCTTGGACCTTACCCCGGTAGGGTTACAGCGTCTGCTTATAAAAACAACTGAATACGCTAAAAGTAATGGTCTTTTAATTAATCAGAAAAAGTGCCAGGTGATACAGTTATCCCACCCCAAAGCGTTACGAGCAAAATATACCTGGCAAGTAGAAAATATTAAGATACCGCCTGAAAGAGAAGTTATCTATCTAGGTTTTCAGGTTACTGATAAAACATTGTGTGAGGATAGTGTGAATCAAATGCTGCATAAAAGTGGTCAGATTTACCAAATGAAGAAGATCATCTCTAAATGCTGCAAGTTCACAATAAAACCCTTGCTCATATACTATGTGGGGAAAGTAGTTCCCCAAAACCCTTTATGGAGTGGAAGTGAACCCAACAAGTCCAACTATACCATGGGTAAAAATAGAGAGCTTCATATGGAAAAAGGTACTAAGTTTAGCACATGGGACACCAATGCTGTCAATTCGCTATGAATTGGGTTTGTTGTCATTAGAATGGAAACTCCTGACCTTAGAAACAAAAATCCTATATCCCACTGCACATACACTTTTTTGTAAATGTAGCTAAAGAATTGGAGTTAAACAGATCATCCCTCCTCACGGCAATGGTCAATAGAGCTGATGCCATTTTGGTGGAATGCAGTAAAGATCAGAAAGACGTGTGAAAACCTGAATGCAGTAAAAAGAAAAAAAGAAAAGACGGATTGGATTAAAACAATCACCCCAGTTAGAAATTACAAAATCTTTTCTACAATTGCCAGAATTGAAAAGCCAGTGGAAATGCTGCCAGCCTATTTGAAGCAATTCCCATGTCCATGTCAATTTTTGCACTTCTGTTTGAACCTTTTGCCAACGTGGGAAATATTGGCCAATAGAAAAAGGGGTGTAGACACAAATATGTGTTGCTGCTGTAAAAAGACCAAAGACACCCTATACCATTTGATGTTGGAATGCCCACTGCTAAGAGACATTGGAAGTGGATTCCCGAGTAGATTTTTTTTAACTTAGTAATGAAGATCTGGCATAAGTAGTATGGGAGAGGCTAAGGGCAAGGATGTTTTTCTAACCACAGAGGTTATTAGAATGGATGAGTTAGGATTTACTAGAAAGTATTAAAAAAGCATCTGTAGATGCGCTGATAATTGTATAATGCATTGGATAACAATGGTTTAATGTTCTATTTTTGTGGCTTTTTGCCCGATAACTAGAATGGTGCTTAGTTTATTTTAGTATTTTAATTGTATATTATAGGACATTGTGTATGAATGTATGTTTCAATTATTTATATATCAAAATGACTGATGGAAGATTGCATTAAGAATTTGTTTTTTACAATTGCTAAATTTCGTTTGCCATCTAATGAATTATGTAAGTATTTTTTGATGTGTAAAAGTTCTCATTTTGAACCAAACACAATAATAAAATTTTTTAAAAAATCTAAAATACTAGAATACATTTTTGCCCAATAAATATGCATAATACAAAAAATATAATTTGATGCAAAAAGTATTAACAATTCATGTATAATTTTAACAATAATTTATAGTGTATGTGTTGGGTATGCAAAGTTGATAACAATTGTTATGTTAGCACTTGGTAGTGGACAATGAGCTACAGCAATCTGGCAAAGCCTTTTAGGGCTGTGTCAGAGTGTTGCAGCTCCTAGTCCACTAACTTGTGCTAACAAACATTTCATTCTAAAAAATGTCATGATCAATTTTCAGATCACACCTTGTCCCCTCACGAGTAGTGCTTCCATCTGCTTTAAAGCTAGTTCTCTGTCGACTCTTGTAGGAGGGCTTAGAATGTATTTGATGCCTATAAATTAAAGCTTCCCAACATCATCTTTTTCATGTTTTATATCCAATGTTGCGCCAGCGGATGTCTGGTGTGGTTATATATGCCCCAGGTGTGTTCATGTACTCTCTCTCAATTCACTCTTCTATATAGATCTTGTTGAAGATACAAAACAGTGTATATTATTGCAAATGTGGTTTGACAGTTTATGTTTAGGTTGACCGTGTAAATATTGGTTTTAGGTTCAAGGCATTGCACAGTGCTTATTTTTTGTGCACGCCATACATACAAGTGTTGCAACTGCAACATTTTAATATGGTCCTCAAGACACTGGGACTTAGTAAGATTTTAAGCCTGTATGCCCTGACATAAATGATCTTGTGTGACAAGTAAATATAGATTTGTATTTCATTGTCAAAGTGCCAATAATGTAACTTCTTGACATTAAATATAACTGAATCACCTTTCTCCAAGAAAGCATTCATCTTCTTTAGGCATAACAGCATTATTTTAGGTCTCTTTGTAATGTAAGCAGAAATGTGAGTGGTCTTCTAATGCACCGTTCTGCGACTATTGGTAGTGTAGGAAGAGAGGGCTCTGAATTTTAGCCAAGGCTCTGAATTTTAACTAGAACTCTGCATTTCAAGAGATCAAAACTGATCCCACTTGTCAACAACAGTGTGAGGCTCGGATGTGAGCTCTGGACTGAACCTTGTGTAAGTCAGTATTGTGAGTGCCTGGAAAACATAAAAGTAAAAAGCGGGGTTTGATTTCGCCATTACATATAAGTTGGTATTTTCATTTGGATACTAGACCAGGGGGTTCAATAATGACTGAATTGCAAAACAAAATGTACTAACTAGCGTCCTAAACTACTAATATATACCCACACTAATGTTAAAGGCGACTCAGTCCATAGCTCTTTGGTGCAAAATATTGGTATAGAACTATGGCATAAAAAGGCTCATTTTAAAAGAGTATAAATGTGCCGAATGAAAGCTGTTTTCTTGCAAGGAAGATGTGACGAGCTGTAGCTGTGGAATGTGAAGAACCACGTTGCTCAAAGTAGACATACTGTTCGTGTTGGCTCTGCAGCAATATGTAACCTTTTGATATCCGTTTGCTGCTTGAATTTCTGTGCAGAGGTGATGGGATAAACACATGATCTTTGGAATCTTCTGGAGGTGTGACAAAGGGAGGTGGTTTTGATTGGCACATTACATCACACAGAAAGGCAGGCATTTTTACATTTTATTTAGGCAAACATTCATTCATGGGGTGTCACAGTGAGGGTTTAAAAAGAGCTGCCGGTCAGAAGTCTGGCTCTCTCTCTCTCTCGCTCTCGGACTGAGTGGGTGTGCTGCAGTTTCTGATGGTGCAAGCAGGTTGGCTGTCTATCTGAGAAGATTTCCCCGAGTGTTCTGCTGATAGAGGAGAGAAGCAGGTAAAGAGGATTTCTGTGCGATGACTGAAAAGCCGAGTGGAGTGGGAGTACCAATTTGCAGTCCGAGGGCACACAAGAGTGATTTTTGGTGAGATTCTAGTAAAATTGAGGTGGGAGGTGAATTCATGTTCCTTTTTACAAGTGTATGTTACAGTCTGAAGAATTTTATTTAAATTAATAAACGTGGGTAGTTCATTTTCAGATGCTGCGCAGAGCAACAGATATATATTTCAAGGGCTTTTGTTAGGTGCATTTTTTATAAATAGTCGCAGCCTAGGAAAGTGCATTCACATTCTTAAATGCAGACAGCTATTTTTCATGTGTTTTTTCCTGTTCATGCAACAAGCTTCAGATATGGCAGAAGGGTTGTGAGCTGCCAAGATTAGTGATAAGTTCAAGGTCAGTGTAGAAGTGTTCTGGCCATCTATCAAAAGAGTGTTTGGAACCTATTGTGGGAAAAAACGGTTTACTGTGGGGGAACTTTTCTGATGAAATGTGTGGTTTTCTTTTTTTTTCATTTTGAATCGTAAGGAATGTCATGCAAAGATAGCGTAAGAGGAAAGAAACTGTTCAGACTCAGTCTACTTATTATGTTTTCTGTTTTTTTTTTAATACTATACAGACTGATGGAAAGCAAGTTGTAAACTAATTTTACCGCAGGCGGTATTTCAGTTTAATGTGCGAGCTAAAATACACAACAGAACTGGTCACTGAGTTGGGTCCATCTCTGGGGCTGTTTATCTGAAAAACAGCATTCAGATGACCTGGTGTGTTCTGAGATACAGTACCATATGGTGATGAAATTATGATCTAGAGCGCACCAGGTCTGGTTTTGGCTAACCGTTCATGATCCAGATATAAAATAATATCAGGTAGTCTTATGTATTTATGCTCACCATTACACCACGAAATACCCAAACAAACTAACCAAGAATACCGCAAAATACCCCTGACAATAGTCTTGCTCTGCATTACTCAGTAAGAAAAAAGGAGGTAGGTCGTTAGTGGGACAGTGGGAGAAGCAGATGCAAACCATGTGGTGTTGAGGAGTGCAGGTCTGAAGTAGCCGGTTACTGAGTGCAGGCTACTTTCTATGGGTTTGAAAGAGTAACTTGGGAGAATGTTATCCATAGAGAAGAGCCCCATTTCTGACAGGATAGACCACTTTATGTCCGATTAGCTACGGATGTGGGAGAGGGCAACAGGGCTAAAGAGAAGAGCTTTGTCTTGGTTAGGTTAGTGTGCTAATGGCTAGGCCTATATAGCGACTATTTGTAGGGAGTTTGTGTGTGTAGTGTAAGACGGTACAAGACCTTAGAGGGGAGCTGGTTAGTCAGAGGACTGGGCAAGTAGGCCTTTCCATGCAAAATAACCTGCAACCCTCCTACCACTGGCCTCTTACAGACAATTCACATTTCACTAGCTCACATTGCCACAGTCAACTCCATTTTTGGTCTCTCCAAAATAGATCTATTGTATCACATGTAGAAAGAAACAAGCATCTTTGAGGGGAATGGGCAGTCTGCAAACTCCAATTATTACCACACAAAAAATCCTATGGGAGGCAGGACGACTTTTTGGTTCAGAGAAGAAGGCTGCTTGAAATTTGAGGACCGCAATCACCCATTTCACATTTCCAAGTATGTTGGTTGGCAGGCTGAGCAACGCCTCAAACTTCACTAACATGGCTCAGTTGCTGTGCTCAGCGACAGCATGGGACGTTTGCTTGTTGACGGCAGGGTAAGGTGTTCGTTATTTGGTCAGGGCATGAGCAAGAATCCCTGCTCTTTTTCAGCTTCCTTTATGGCTGTGTGTATTTGTAATGTCGTTGTGTCCTCATAGTCTGAAGTGAACTTCCCATATACTTGTGACTTGCTGCTATTTCTTTTGGTACAAAGAAAGTCAGCCAAAATTATGTGTTGCTTGTTAAATGGTGATGACAAGTCGTTGCATGCACCACTTTGTTTATGTCCTTTGATTTACTGCTTTATGGAGCATTTACCTCCATATAAATCTTCAAATCTAGGAAGGCTATTTTACTTGCAAGTATGTGTTTGATTAATCTTGAAATTATATGCATTCGAGTGTTAGTTATACTGAACAAAGTGCGCTTCCTCATCCCAGGATACTGTCGATAAAACATATCCATATATTGGTTCATAATGGGCAATTAACAAGTTGACCAAAATGCCCCTTATTTGGCTACACTGTCTATACAATTGTCCAGTGAAAGTTAATATGTTATCGGTGAGAATTATGATCAGCTTTTAAAGAAAAGTGGATTATGGGCATAAGAATGGGCAGATTTGTGTAAAGAAACGAATTGGTTTGTATCTTTTCCTTAGGTGTGTTCTAAGGGGGTCTACAATGATATCAGATCAAATGTTTCTGAAACAGAGTGATTAACTGTAAACTCTTCAAAGCCTCCAGGATGTCAGACTTCTGATTGACGATAAACAAAGGTATTCAGAAAAATGTCAACATATGCTTTTATTGACTTGGTTAAAGAATTGATGGTACTGACAATGGGTTGAAAGGAGGTAAATGAAAGACTTCCTATGTGTCTCTGGTAAGCAATATATTGTTCCTAATTTTGGATGTCTGGTGGGTCCTCTCTATCCTCCTCTGCGATGGAAGGCAACGTTTATGAATATTGGACAGGCCAAGTTTAAGGATCGTTGCAAAGGTATCCAGAGGTTTGTTTTTAATTAAAAAATAAAGTGCCCAAAATCCATTTTACCTCTGAACCACAGGGCTGTTTACCAGGACCTCATTGACCAATTTGTGGCCCAGGCACCACAATGGGCTTGCACATTTTAGTCCTGGGAAAAGAAAAGCTTTAGTCCAAAGACATCTAATGTGATTGGGTGCTGTCCCAGAATTTCTTTTTTAAGTGCCACCACTGCAGTCCATGGAATTAGCCAAAAGCTGTGCATTTTGTAGACCTCTGGGGATCGCCTCCCTAAGAAGGGGGACCGAAAAGGTGAATACAACAAACATGGACACAGGAGATCAGTAGCAGGTAGGGTCGCAGACCCATTTCGAAAACGGCACTGTTAGCAGCTCATGGACTCACCATAACTTCTGCGGAGCCTAGGGTATGGGTAACAGCCATTACCCAGGTAAAATGTCCACTAGGCATGACTGCGGGTCATTTCCAGTGGACAGTATGTGAGGTTGACCAGGGCTGTGGGGCAATTTGTAGCCTGCTGACCCACCATGGCTAATTAGGATTACAGGAAGCTATGGCCCACCCGGTGCTTGAGGGCTGACAGGTCATGACCAAAGTGATCACTGGACACATTTGGAGGACATGCCCAGGGGCTTGAGGATGCCCGAGCGGAGCACTTAGTCTTGCCAAGGGCAAAGTGGCAACTGGGCATTGCTACAGACCACGCACAGTGGGTACTGAAGAGATCAATGTATATCATTAGAAATACACTGAAATACGTTATGATTTATAGTGCACACTACAGCCACCTGCATGGTCTCCAAGCGATCTGACCGATCTAAAAGAACAAGTTACTTCTTACCTTGTAACGTTCTTTCGATGGGATGTTCCTCCGACGTATTCCTTATCTTTGATAATTCGTCTCCAGCTTGCTGGCCTCGGAAATTTTTTCAGTAGAGGGCGCTGCGCGTCGACATCCGCCGAGTCGATGTCCCTCGACGGCCACCGTATCGGCGCCGACGTCACCATGCCCATAAATAGCCACGCGTGGCATCCGTTGCTCAGTTCCGTTTTGTAGTATAAGAAAAGTCATGCCTGAATTGGTTATTGACCTTGAAGGAGCGCAAGCTGCAACCGCAAGGGAAGTATTACTGCAGGGATGGATGGGAGGGGCGATAAGGAATACGTCGGAGGAACATCCCATCGAAAGAACATTACAAGGTAAGAAGTAACTTGTTCTTCGAAGGGATTGTGTCCTCCGACGTATTCCTTATCTTTGATAGACTCCCATAGCAGTGGCATGTAATTGGAGGTGGGAGTAAGAATGTTATGTATCCCTTTAGGGATGAACCAAATGTAATACGGCTTTGCCAAATCTGGTCTCCTGACTAGTGGAGGAATCAAGGTTGTAAAATTTTGTGAATGTATGTGCGGACGACCATGTGGCAGCCGCACATATGTCTCTGACCGGTACCCCTCTTTGGAGGGCCGAAGAGGCTGCGATACCCCTGGTTGAATGAGCCCTTAGATTTTGGGGTGGCTCTTTCCCTGCCAGTTTGTAACATTCCAGAATGGCCAAAATAATCCACCTGGAAATGGTTTTGTTTTGTTATGGGTAATCCCAACTTGTGACCCAAGTATTCTACAAACAGTTGGTCTGCTTGCCTGATCCTAGCCATTCTGCTGATGTAAAAGCTTAGAGCTCGCCTTGGGTCCATCCTATGTAGTCTTTCTTCCTCTTTCCCCGGATGGGGAGGAGGGTAGAATGAAGGTAAGGTAATTTTCTGAGTAATATGAAATTCAGAAACCACCTTTGGGAGGAAATTAGGCTTCACCTGTAGGACAACTTTGTCCTTGTGGAAAATTGTATGTGGGGGTTTACATGAGAGAGCTTGTAGCTCGCTCACCCTCCTAGCAGATGTTAGTGCTACCAATAGGACAGTTTTAAGCGTGAGAAATCTCAGCGAACAAGAGTGAAGTGGTTCGAATGGAGTGCCCATTAGGAAGTTTAAGACTAAATTTAAGTCCCACGAGGGAACCTGGAATGGTTTTGGAGGATAAACATTAGTTAATCCCTTGAGAAATTATATCACTAGAGGTAGTTTGAAATACGATGTTTCCCCCGCAGTGCGCTTGAAGATTGAAAGGGCTGGGAGATAGCCTTTTACAGTGCCAACTTGAAGGCCTGAGTTTGCCAAGTAGAGTAGAAACGATAACACCGTTGGTGTACCACATGAAAAAGGGTCGATATTCCCTTCTCTACACCAGCTGCAAAATTTGTTTCAATGGCAGCGGTAAAAAGACTTTGTTGCTGGCCTTCTGGCCGAAAGCAACACCTCAATGACGTCATCAGGGAGGTCCCAATCCTTGTACCTCACCTTTTCAGAAGTCAAGCATGAAGGTTGAGGGTTCTGATGTCTGGATGGAGAACCTGACCTCCCTTCTGCGAGAGAAGATTCTCTTTGAGTGGAAGACGGATTGGAGGGCAGATGGACATTTCTAGAAGGTCCGGATACCACGTTCTCCTGGCCCAGTCCGGGGCAATTAGGATCATGGTTTTCCGTAATCTTCTCAACCTCCTGATCATTTGAGGAATAACAGGGACTGGTGGAAACGCGTAGAGGAGTGGCAACTCCCAATCCACTACGAACGCGTCTCCTAGAGCTCCTCTCGGGGGAAATTCCCTTGAACAGAACAGATTGCACTTCCTGTTGGTGCTTGTGGCGAACAGATCCACCTGAGGGGTTCCCCAAAGGGCGAAGATCTCTTGAAGGACTTCCTGAGCTAGCTCTCACTCGTGGGAGACTGTGCTCTGCCTGCTCAGAGCGTCCGCTGTCAAGTTCCTCTTTCCGGCTAGGTGGACTGCCGATAGAGATTCCTTCCTGAATTGCTCAAAACCAGAGCTGCATTGCCTCTCTGCACAGTGGCAGTGATCCTACGTCTCCTCTTTTGTTGCGGTAGTGCATGGCCACCGTGTTGTCCGTCATTATCAGGACATTTCTCCCCTGTACTGATGGCAGGAAAGCTTTCAGCGCTAGTCTGATCGCTCTCAGCTCCAATAGGTTAATGTGTAGTCTGGACTCCGATGGAGACCAACGACCGCTGATGGTCAAGTCGTTGGCATGGGCTCCCCACCACGTGAGTGAGGCGTCTGTGACTACTATCTCCGGCCATGGTTGCCAAAACAGTTCTCCTTTCAAGATGTTCTCTGGGTAGGCCCACCATTGAAGGTCGCGGGCTACCTTGTCCAGAATCCGGAGGAGATCTGTCATTCTCGCTGAGAATTGCGATCACTGAGTTCTCAGTGCCCACTGAAGAGATCTCATTCTCAGGCGAGCCTCTGGCACAAGGAAGATGCAGGATGCCATGAGGCCTAGCAACCTAAAAAAGTCGAAGGCTGGGAGACGTTGGGCGTGGATGTGATCATTCCCCTATTCAACTCTCATGCAGGCCCCAGGGTAGGTCTTTCCCATTGGGGCTGACTGATGATTGCCCTGGTATCTTGAAGCCACAGCTAAAATGGCAATCAGTAGATTGTGAGAGCCTGCAGAGGAATATTGTTAGAAATAATTGGCAAGTTATTGAACGTTTCTTCTCTGGCCAATTAGACCAGAGTGACACTTGGTTTGAAGTTTCATTATTATTGACTGTTAGGGAGAATTCTCTGTTTAGGCTGAATTTCCCTACCTAGTGAGTCCCCCAGCAGCTTTGCTGGATTTCTGGGGTTTCTTTTTTTCTCCTGCCAAGAGTGAGACTCTTTTACCCTCACTCTTGGACATGTTGAAGTGTGTTTTCTTGGTTAAACCTTGTGTTGAATGGGCTATGGGGTCTTTTACTCCATAGGGCCTCATGTATTTTTGTGATGTGGGTTACACAGCACCCTCTGTGCCGTGACCCAGGGGTGTCCTAGGGACTCCCCAACATAGACTCCATACCCTGGGACTGACTACTGTCTCCCAGAGCATGTAAAGTCACCAAAGACTTTGCTAGTCTTGAATCCTGAACAGAACCAGTACAAACCATCATATTGTGGACGTACTGGCTGGGGCAATTCGATTACCCCAGGGTCTGTTAGTCGAGGGGGCACGTCTCCGTCCCCCCTGATCGAGTTTTGGCTGGTGGCAGTGGAAACTACTTTTTATATTCGACCGCGAATATTTCCCTATGGGATTTCCCATTGTTTTAGGCTAACACATTTAATTATTTATTTACGGTAGCCTTAAACATACCGCCGGTTTATATATTTATTATTATAACTCCGGTTGGGACTTTTTGCCAAAACTTGATTCTAAAATGGCGTTGGCGTTCGCCTCTGTAACTCTGACCCAAAGTGGAGCCCTTTGTTCCACTTTTGGCGGGCTTCTCCACAGAAGCCCTCCAAAGTGGTGCCACTCTGTCTGGGGTACTTAGGAGGGGTGGAGGGGGATTTAGGCACCCTGGACTGAGTTACCTTGGTAACTCAAGTCGCACTCCGTCCTGATTGGCCCAAGAGGTGAGCCGGCCGGCTCACCACTTAGCATGTTTGAGTGACAGCTAGGCTGGGTGAATGGGGGTTTGCTGCATAAAAGCAGGGCTTTGGGGACTGGAACTTTAGAAGTCGCCACAGGACCAAGAATCCGACGAGGGAAGAGCTGAGCCGACCTGCTTCGACGACACCACCCGGTGGAGCCCTGCTGAACCGTCTCACCACTTTTCCCAACGACCGAGGAGAACTCTTAAAGGAGTGGCTCCTTCCCTTGACTGGTGGGGACAACCGGTTTTTCACCTTCTTTCCGCTTCTCGAGGTATCTCGTGGCCGCCTTGCCAGTGCCAAGCACCCCGGCAACCGGAACCCCACCACTTTTACCCCAACCACGAAAGTCGGTACAACCCTTTAACCGGAGGACTCCGCGGCTGGTTTCTTCCCGGGCAGTGCAACGACCCTCTTCTTCTGCTCTTCAGCGAGAACTTCTTCTCCCCTGACCGACGTCGAGCCTTGCTACCACTGCCTGGAACAACTGCCACCGCTGGAGGATCCTTTCCGCTTAAGGTACCGTGTTCCGCCTGGCTTCCCTTGCCACCGACTGTACGGGGTAGATTTAGCCCCCGGCTTTCGAACCTGGGAGTGCCTGGAACACCCTGGCTAAACTTTCTAAGCCACTCTAAACTCTTTCTAACTCTTTGCAAGACTTTGAATCCCTAACAACAGTGTGATCTTGGGCACATTTTCGCTCCGGCTACTCTAAGAGTGGGCCCTGCCTAGTGACTTTTGCTCACCTGTGACTTTGTGCTTCTTTGAGTCTATTGCAAGTGTTCTGGACCTTAGAGTGGTGTGTTTAACCCATTTCTGTTTCTTTTTACCCCTTTCTTGAACCTACTAGAGTGTCATCTAACGTTAAGCGCTCACCTCTGTTTTAATTATGTGGTGTTAACCTAGAGTTGTCTAGATAGGAGTAAGGGTTGAAACTGCTTTCATTATAACTGTGTTTGAAGTGTTTTTACTATATTTTGCTAGAGTGATTTCAACTTATGTGTGTTTAATAAATAAATAACTATATACTTTTGAAACCAAGCTCTGGTCAGTGTTTGCTTGTGCTATTGTATTTGAGTACCTATTGTGTATACTTTACATACTGCCTAACTCTTCTTGAGGGAAGTCTGACTGCTCAGCCACAGCTACCAGGTAAATCTGGGTGGTGCAGACTGCTACCAAGTGGGTTTACTGCTATACCTGTAGTCTTAAATCTTTTGCAGTGGTCCCCAAGGGAACTGCACAGGTTTCTGCCTAACACTGGTGTACAGCGGTGGGATTTGTATTAAGTATACATTTTAGTGTGCTTTAGATACCTTAGTGCAACTAACCACAAAGCTTAGCACTATAAAAGTAAACCTCTAACATGTCAGTTATAGAAAGCTATAGTCAAGAGTCCCTTGCAGCCAAAACTGCTGATTGTTTAAGAGTGCTCTGTAAACATAAAGACCTCCTGACTAAGGGCAAGAAAATGGAGCTGATTGAAAGATTGTTAGCTAACCAAAGTCTGGGTGAGGGTTCAGAGGAACCTACCACTCCAGCAACTGTAGATAACAGTATTGAGATTAACATGGAGCAAAATGTTGATGATTCTGAGGAAGAGTCAGAAGAGGAGGGTGAGGCTGTTGTGACTGTCCCCCCTAGGCCTCTACCTGCTCTACCTGCTGTACCTACTGGGCCTTTACCAGGTCCCACATTTAGTCCTCAGTACTTTGAACTGGAGAAAATGAAACTAGAATTGGAGTATAAGAAACTGAATGCTCAAACTGACAAAGAACTAAGGCTAAGGGAAATGGAGCTCAAGTATGAGCTAGAAATGAAGAAATTATCTGTTGAGAATGCTTCTCTCTCCGGCTCCTCTAGAAGTTCCAGTCCTAAAAGACCCCGGATGCCTAAAGAATTGGTTGGTATGTATGAGCCTAAGTTGGATGTGTTGGATTGGTTGTCTCTGTTTGAATATAATCATGGGCTCCAGAACATCACAGGAAATGACTTACTCACCTGGTTGTTCTCTAGGCTTCCCCCTGTTGCAACTGATGTGGTAATGGAGATGGGGGAGGAAGATAAGAAGGACTATGAATGTGTGAAACTAGCTTTGATAGCTAGGTTTGGGAAGACCCCTTCCCAGTATCTTAAGAGGTTTAGGAGCCTCAAAAAGCATGATGGTACCCCTTGGGCTACCTGGGTGAGTGAAGGGTTGAAAAACTTAGAGGGATGGATTAAGGGTTACAAGGTGAACACTTATGAAGGTATGAAGAATTTGTTTATGTTGGAGACTATTTATGATGCCTGCTCTCCTGAGCTCAGACAACACTTGGCTGATTCCAAGGAATTAGATTCCCGGAAACTAGCTAGGGCTGCTGACTTGTGGGTTGCCAACCGGGCCACTCACAAGGATTCTGGGGTAACTCAGAAAAAGGATGGGGAGAGACAGCCTAAAAAGGACTCCAAAGAGAATTCAAATACTACAAATTCCAAAGAGGGCCCCAAACAAAACTATAAGGGTAAGCCACAAGGGAAACCGAATCAGGCTAGTGTACCTTCTGGTCCCAGACCAGAAGGAGGTCAGAACAAGCCTCCATTCCAGCGAGCCTTTGGCTCATGCTTTGTTTGTAAGGCTACTGACCATGTGAAAGGAGATCCCAGATGTAAGGGTAAACCTTCAGGGGTCCAACTTGCCTCCTTAGCCTTCGCTCCAGAAGAGGAAGTACATATGGCAAGTGGAAACTTTCTATTACTGGCTGATGAACCCACTGGAGTCTCAGCTAGTGTTTCTTTAGTCTCTCTGGGGTTGTGGGAACAACAGAATTTAGATGTATATAACTCTATCCCAGATAATAATAAAGAGTATTATAAGGACAGTGTCCAAGTGAATGGCCAGGAGACTCCTGCCATTAGGGACACTGGGGCCAGCATAACTGTGGTGGATGAATCATTTTTCAAGGCAGAGGATGTTGCTAAGGCACCCAAATGCCTCACCAAGTTAGCTGGTGGGCCTGTGCAGATGTGTCCCCAGTTACCAGTCCTCATCCAATGTAATGATATGGCTGTAAAAATACCTGTCAGTGTACAATGTGAAGTGCCAGGTAGGGTTCTGTTGGGTAATGACCTCAAAGCTCTTGGAGTTGTATCTCATACCCCCAGACCACCTAGCAAAAGGTTACAGGAGCTCACAAAACCTGCAAGAGAGAAAACCCTGAGAGGGTTATCTCAGGAGATGATGACAGAAATCACTCCTCTCCCACTGGAACAACTTACTGCAGTAACAACCAGATCAGGAGCAAAGGGGCAACCCAAGACTCCTAGGAAAAAGCCAGCAGCAAGCACTCCAGTGCTTCCAACAAGGACTTCCCCTGGGTTGTCCAAAGTTACACCTGTAACTCCACCTCCAGCTGAGGCTGAGAGGGAGGTACAACCCTGTGTGGTTGAACTAGACTCTGAGGAAGAGCTAGAGGGAGGCCCAAACCTTATTGGAGATTTGGACCCTGAGGACCATCCTGAGCTGCAGTCTTTACTGGCAGAAGGTGGGCCAAGCAGGGCTGCTTTCCGTAAGGGGCAAAGAGAATGTCCAACTCTGGAAGGTCTCCGCCACCAGGCAGCTTCTCAAGCTGATGGGCAAGAGCCTGGGAAGTATAGGTTGCACTGGGAAGATGGCCTCTTCTACAGTGAACCCACTGAGTCTGAACCTGGAGACTACAAACGTCTTGTAGTCCCACAAGAGAACAGACAACAGTTCTTACAACTAGCCCATGAGATACCTTTGGCTGGTCACTTGAGTTTCAAGAAGACCAAGGAAAGGCTCTCACTCTACTTTTATTGGCCAAAGATGGGGGCTGAAGTAGATAGATATTGTAAGAGCTGCCATACCTGCCAGGTTTCTGGTAAGGTTGGTTCCAAGAATGTGGCACCTTTAGTGCCTCTCCCAGTTGTGGGAGTCCCATTTGAGAGGGTAGGGATTGACATTGTTGGTCCCCTTGATCCCCCAACCTCCCCAGGCAACAGGTTTATACTTGTTGTAGTAGACCATGCTACTAGGTACCCTGAGGCAATTCCTATGAGGACTGTTACAGCTCCGGCTGTGGCTAAGGCCCTCCTTGGTATTTTCACCAGGGTTGGGTTTCCTAAGGAAGTAATCTCTGACAGGGGGTCAAACTTTATGTCCCACTACATGAAAGCCATGTGGAAAACCTGTGGAGTTACTTACAAGTTCTCAACAGCATACCACCCTCAGACAAACGGGTTGGTTGAAAGGTTTAACAGAACCATGAAGAGCATGATAGGTGCTTTAGAGGAACCCCTTAAGAAAAAATGGGACCTTCTACTGCCATGCCTGCTCTTTGCTTATAGAGAAGTCCCTCAGGAGGGAGTAGGTTATTCTCCCTTTGAGCTTCTCTATGGCCATCCGGTCAGAGGTCCATTGGCCCCGATTAAGGAGGGGTTGGAAGGTGCTCCTCCCCTCAAGCCAGTCAGAGTGACTGACTATGTGATAGGTCTCCGGAGGAGAATGTCACACATGATGGCAGAAGCAAGTGACAACTTGAAAGCTGGTCAAGCCCTGGTCAAACATTGGCATGACCAGAAGGCTAACATGGTTGAGTTTACTCAAGACCAGTTAGTTCTAGTTATGCTCCCAACAAGGCAGAGGGCCTTGCAAGACAAGTGGATGGGACCCTTCAAGATTGTGGGAAAGCTTGGAGAGGTCAACTATCTGGTGGATCTGGGCAGACCCAGGGAAGCTCCTAGAGTCTTCCACACCAACAGACTAAAAGCATACATCTCCAGACCTGACGTAGGAGCCTTGCTTCTAGCTTCAGCTGCAGAGGAGGAAGAGAGTGAATCTCTCCCTGATCTCCTCAGAGGGGTGCCTTTAGATGAAAAAGTCGAAGGAGTTAATCTCTCTTCAGACCTGACACCTGAGCAACAAGAGGAGTGCAAATCTATGTTAAATCAGTTTGCCTCCCTGTTCTCACTGTCACCAGGCTTGACCCCTTGGGGCCAGCATGAGATACTCACTGGTGACTGTCTGCCAGTCAAAAGCAGAGGGTACAGAATGTCAGAACATATCAGAACCCACATCAAAGGAGAGGTCAAGAAGATGCTTGATCTCGGGGTAATAGAACCCTCTACTAGTCCATGGTCTAGCCCAGTTGTGTTAGTACCAAAGGCAGGATCCAAAGACTTGAGATTCTGTGTGGACTATAGAGCTCTAAATGCAGTCACCAAGACTGATGCCCACCCTTTGCCCAGGACAGATGAGTTGGTGGATAAACTTGGTGCAGCCAAGTACCTCAGCACATTTGACCTTACGTCAGGCTATTGGCAAATAGCCCTGACAGACCATGCCAAGGAGAAGACTGCATTTTCAACCCCAGTTGGCTTGTACCAGTTTAAGGTCATGCCTTTTGGATTAAAAAATGCACCTGCCACATTCCAAAGGATGGTGAACCAAGTTCTGGCTGGGATGGAAGATTTCTGCATGGCATACTTGGATGACATTGCAGTCTTCAGCCACTCCTGGGAAGAACATGTGAACCACCTAGGACATGTGTTGCAGGCTCTGGAACAGGCCCATTTGACAATCAAAGCCAGTAAGTGCCAGATTGGTCAAAGTAAAGTGGTCTACCTTGGGCATGAGGTAGGAGGTGGAGAAATAAGGCCTTTGCTCAGCAAGATTGAAGCTGTGCAAAGTTGGACAACACCAACTACTCAAACCCAAGTGAGAGCCTTCCTAGGCCTCACTGGGTATTACAGGAATTTCATTGAGAACTATGGGACCATAGCTTCTCCACTGAATGTAATATCCTCTCCTAAATTCCCTAAAAAGGTAAAATGGAATGAGGAGTGCAATCAGGCCTTTGAAAAACTGAAGAGAGCTCTTTGCCAAGCTCCAGTATTGAGAGCTCCTGACTACCACCAAACTTTCATTGTACAAACTGATGCTTCCAATGTAGGTATAGGTGCAGTTCTAAGCCAACTGGATGAGAAGGGTAGGGAGCACCCCATTTGCTTCATCAGTAGAAAACTGAAGGATCCTGAGACAAGGTGGGCAACAATCGAAAGAGAATGCTTTGCTATTGTGTGGGCACTGAAGAAGTTTAGGCCATACTTGTATGGTTCTACTTTTGTTATTCAGACTGACCACCAACCCTTGAGATGGTTAATGCAAATGAAAGGGGAAAATCCAAAACTATTGAGATGGTCAATCTGCCTGCAAGGGTTTGATTTCACCATTGAGCACAGGTCAGGGTGTCACCATCAAAATGCTGATGGACTCTCTAGGATGTATATCATCGACTAGAGGTATGAGGTTCATCCAGGAGTGGATTAAATCCTCCTGTCCCTTAGTCTGGGGGGGGGGCGAGTGTTAGGGAGAATTCTCTGTTTAGGCTGAATTTCCCTACCTAGTGAGTCCCCCAGCAGCTTTGCTGGATTTCTGGGGTTTCTTTTTTTCTCCTGCCAAGAGTGAGACTCTTTTACCCTCACTCTTGGACATGTTGAAGTGTGTTTTCTTGGTTAAACCTTGTGTTGAATGGGCTATGGGGTCTTTTACTCCATAGGGCCTCATGTATTTTTGTGATGTGGGTTACACAGCACCCTCTGTGCCGTGACCCAGGGGTGTCCTAGGGACTCCCCAACATAGACTCCATACCCTGGGACTGACTACTGTCTCCCAGAGCATGTAAAGTCACCAAAGACTTTGCTAGTCTTGAATCCTGAACAGAACCAGTACAAACCATCATATTGTGGACGTACTGGCTGGGGCAATTCGATTACCCCAGGGTCTGTTAGTCGAGGGGGCACGTCTCCGTCCCCCCTGATCGAGTTTTGGCTGGTGGTAGTGGAAACTACTTTTTATATTCGACCGCGAATATTTCCCTATGGGATTTCCCATTGTTTTAGGCTAACACATTTAATTATTTATTTACGGTAGCCTTAAACATACCGCCGGTTTATATATTTATTATTATAACTCCGGTTGGGACTTTTTGCCAAAACTTGATTCTAAAATGGCGTTGGCGTTCGCCTCTGTAACTCTGACCCAAAGTGGAGCCCTTTGTTCCACTTTTGGCGGGCTTCTCCACAGAAGCCCTCCAAAGTGGTGCCACTCTGTCTGGGGTACTTAGGAGGGGTGGAGGGGGATTAAGGCACCCTGGACTGAGTTACCTGAGGCACCGTCCTGATTGGCCCAAGTGGTGAGCCGGCCGGCTCACCACTTAGCATGTTTGAGTGACAGCTAGGCTGGGTGAATGGGGGTTTGCTGCATAAAAGCAGGGCTTTGGGGACTGGAACTTTAGAAGTCGCCACAGGACCAAGAATCTGACGAGGGAAGAGCTGAGCCGACCTGCTTCGACGACACCACCCGGTGGAGCCCTGCTGAACCGTCTCACCACTTTTCCCGACGACCGAGGAGAACTCTTAACGGAGTGGCTCCTTCCCTTGACTGGTGGGGACAACCGGTTTTTCACCTTCTTTCCGCTTCTCGAGGTATCTCGTGGCCGCCTTGCCAGTGCCAAGCACCCCGGCAACCGGAACCCCACCACTTTTACCCCAACCACGAAAGTCGGTACAACCCTTTAACCGGAGGACTCCGCGGCTGGTTTCTTCCCGGGCAGTGCAACGACCCTCTTCTTCTGCTCTTCAGCGAGAACTTCTCCCCTGACCGACGTCGAGCCTTGCTACCACTGCCTGGAACAACTGCCACCGCTGGAGGATCCTTTCCGCTTAAGGTACCGTGTTCCGCCTGGCTTCCCTTGCCACCGACTGTACGGGGTAGATTTAGCCCCCGGCTTTCGAACCTGGGAGTGCCTGGAACACCCTGGCTAAACTTTCTAAGCCACTCTAAACTCTTTCTAACTCTTTGCAAGACTTTGAATCCCTAATAACAGTGTGATCTTGGGCACATTTTCGCTCCGGCTACTCTAAGAGTGGGCCCTGCCTAGTGACTTTTGCTCACCTGTGACTTTGTGCTTCTTTGAGTCTATTGCAAGTGTTCTGGACCTTAGAGTGGTGTGTTTAACCCATTTCTGTTTCTTTTTACCCCTTTCTTGAACCTACTAGAGTGTCATCTAACGTTAAGCGCTCACCTCTGTTTTAATTATGTGGTGTTAACCTAGAGTTGTCTAGATAGGAGTAAGGGTTGAAACTGCTTTCATTATAACTGTGTTCGAAGTGTTTTTACTATATTTTGCTAGAGTGATTTCAACTTATGTGTGTTTAATAAATAAATAACTATATACTTTTGAAACCAAGCTCTGGTCAGTGTTTGCTTGTGCTATTGTATTTGAGTATCTATTGTGTATACTTTACATACTGCCTAACTCTTCTTGAGGGAAGTCTGACTGCTCAGCCACAGCTACCAGGTAAATCTGGGTGGTGCAGACTGCTACCAAGTGGGTTTACTGCTATACCTATAGTCTTAAATCTTTTGCAGTGGTCCCCAAGGGAACTGCACAGGTTTCTGCCTAACATTGACTAATCTTTCGGCATTCTTCACACCGAGTGCGGCAGTCTCTAAAGAGGACTGGGTAACTCATTCTTCCTTACATAGTAATGACTCTGGGGATATGGCTATTATTGGGCCCCTTGCTATGGACTCTAATCCATCATCTGCCATCAAGGAACACATCATTATATTTACTGTTGGGAAAATCTTGACAGTTATTAAGAACCAAGGCAGTAATAAGGCCCCAGGTCTGGATAATGTTCCTGCATATTTATTCTTGGAGGAACCAAATCTGTGGGCCCCCATTTTGACTTTGGGGCTCAATGCTGCATGTGCTTGAGGTATCTACCCTGTTTCTTGGTCCTGTGCCATCATCTATCCAATTCACAAACAAGGCCCTTGGGCGCTACCAGCGTCGTATAGACTGATCCCTCTTTTAGATTCAAGTCAAGTCAATAAGTTTATTTGGAAGGAAATTATCCATAAACAGCAAATGCAAGATAAAATACATTAAACAGTGCAAAATTCAGTTCATCAATTGGAAATTAATGTCTCAGTCATAAAAACATTTCATATATAAAAAAAGTAAAAGGTGCATGTGTGAATTCTGATTAGTGTCCACCAGCGGATATCTAAAGTGGTCACTAGATTTTCAATGTTCAATCAAATTTTGAGAAATAATTTTAGTTCAGATGCCAGGCCTTTCTCAAATAGTCCACCGAACCCCAAGCCACCGTCAGCGTAGCAGATGAGAGCAAATAACATAAGGCAGGCCTGGCCTGGGCCATGCCATCAGATCCAAGTAGTGGCAATAGTGTTTTCCTTCTCAAGTCTGTGTAGTTTGGGCAAAACAGCACAAAGTGTAAAAGGTCCTCCACAGACCACTGACAACAGGGGGAAGCTGTGGGCTGTACATTATGAGAGCAGCTTTTTGGGCGAGCCCCAAGCCAAAGAGAATCAAATCGGGCTTGTGTCAAGTCCCAATGGTGTGAGGGTTTATCACTATGGAGCAGATTCAGCTGAATGGCGTCTACAGTTGTTAAAACAATGTGCCTTCTATTTGCAGGTATACTCAAAGCAGAGAGCTCCCTGTTTAAAACAAGAATGGGATTAAACAGTTGTTTATATTTCCTTACAGCACATGAAGTCAGAAAGGTTGGGGGACAAATGAGGCTTGCACAGTTTAACTGACTGATGCATTTCTGAGTGTAAATGAGCCACAGGATTTTCTTTACAGCTGAGCTACTCAGCAGGGCTCTTATGATCTTATGTCAAAGAGTGGCCTACTGATTTAACCATAGTGCCAGCCAATGCGAGATAGGGGCCAATAATCACTCATCAGCAATGTGCGGGCACCCCAGTTCCAAGTGAGTACCATAATTAGGCGAAGACTGCGGTAGCCCGAGTAGTTTTTAAGAAAAGTGTTCTCATCATTTTCAATATTTGGAATCTTTTCCATACCCAACAGTGCAGCCCCATAATTAGTAGCAGTTTTAGTTTGTGCTCTATACACTTCAAGAATTTGTTTGATCGGATGCCCTACACAATTGTTTTGAAAAGGTATCATACAAAAAAGACGCCCTCATTTGTGCACCCCCACAGTCACTGTGACTTTGGAGGCGCGCACAAAATGAGGGTGACATTTACTGCGCCCAAGCAGAGCGGGGGTTGTGTGGGTGTCCCCCGCTCTTCCTGGGTGCAGTAATGGGGGTCGAGGGTTGTGGGGGTCCCCCGTTTACCATTTCGGAAAGCCGGGGACACGTAAAAAAAAAGCACCCTGCAGCATTAACTCCAACCCACGTTAGTGGGAAGAGCTGACACAGCAGGGATCACAGAGTGCGGGCGGCACACGCAGAAGTGTGCCGCCCTAAAGGTAAGTGGGGTGGGGGGTTGGGGCAATGCGAGCCAGGGGAAGCGGGCACAGTGATACATATGATTACTGCGCCGCGCCGTAACTGCCGTCAGCATTTTCGGCGTCGCAGTTGCAGGCGGTGCAGTGATCACATAGATCCTTTTGAAAATGGTACAAGCCCCCAAAAGCCTGTCTCATCCTCAACCATTGTTTGTCAACATGGCCAACCACCTGCCAGTTCTCGGTAAAGCAGATTCCCAAGTATTCAAATCTAGTGACCCTGGATAGGTTCTCCTCCACTCCAAATCGTGCGCATCTTAAGATGTCTTCAGCCCATACTCATACAGGCCATGACAGCTGATTTTTTGGAGTTCTCCGTCAACTTATGGGTGTCCATAAATTGAGTGTAGACATCCACCAGGCATTGTAAGGCTACGGGAGTGCGATCAATTATGACCATGTCATCAGCATACCATAGTACTGGGAGGGGAACACCTCCTACCCTAACATAGTCAGCATTGGAATTGACCAGTGCCTGATAGACGCCGTTTATATACAGGGCAATAAAACCGGTGCCACAACGCGGCGCTGGCGAATGCCCAAAAAGGTCTAAAAAAAGGCTGTACACTGTCCCTGGTCTCCGAATCTGACACAGGCCGATGTATTTTCATGGATCATGAGGAGGACTTTGACCAGATCCTCCGGGCAGCCCATGGACCTGAGCACAGCCCAGAGCATGGCCCTATCCACTTTATCAAACGCGTTGCTCAGGCCCATAAATGCTAAATATAGTGGCTCACCCCTCACATATATATTTAGATGGTGCACCCACCAAATACAAGTTCAAAGCCTGGTCTCTAGTTCCCAGACCAGGACGAAAACCATATTGTGTGTCTGTGAGTACCTCTGAGTCAGAAATCCGTTGTTCAAGCCATGCTAAAACCGCCCGACCGAAGATTTTAAATGAAGTGTCGAACAGGGAGATCGGTCTATAGGAGAGGGGACTACCAGGGTCACCCTTCTTAAAAATTGGAAAGATTATTGCCCGTCTCCATGTTACCGGATAGGTGCCAAGTTCCAAAAATGCATTAAAGCACTTGGTCAGTAATGGAGTCCACACGTCCACCTCATTGCAAAAAATGTCCGCAGGGATGGCGTCCGGGCCGGGGGCTCGGTTATAAAGTTGCTTATTTATAGCCACCTCTACCTCTTTTATAGTTAAGCGCAGCAGTGAACCACTAGGCCTGGTATGATGGTCACTAAATAAATTTTTAAGCACCTCAAACTCTTTTATTAAATACCAATCCCATACATGAATGCAAAAGTAATCAATCATGGATGGCCTTTGTGTGCCCTATATACCCTTGTATATAAAAAATGGTAAAATTGTGTTCCAATTGATGTTCGTTAACGGTTTTTAAATTATAGTGTCAAACTGTTACACAATTGTATATAGATACTGCTGATCGCTCTGCTAATGACTAATCATGTTAACAGGTTCATTGACTTTATACACAGTCATTTATTTCCCCCATTCAATCTTATTATTTTATTTTTGGTTGGAAGTACCACTGGCTCTGTGGATGCAAGCACATTACTCCTGTGTTATGTTTGGGAGGTACACTCCCCGTGATTTGATTGTTTCCATGATACCAATGGCAATAGTGATGCAGCAGGTTATACAGCCATGGTAATTTGAGCTGATAGGGCATTCATGTAATTGACAACACAATATTGTGCATTTAAATTGCACTGATAATTGATCTATCCGCGGTGGGAGGTGGTCCCATCGTTTTATCTGTTTTTAGTATCCTGTTGCTAACCGTGGGGTGAGAACATGCTTTCATTGTGGTTGGTTATGGTGGCCAGGACAATTCCCTCACCCAAAATTGCGGCCGCGATTAGATGGACTGTCTTGCTCGGTTCCGCGGTTCAGTTTCCTTTAATTAACACGAGACAGTGCTCGCGCGTGCTCTCCCTTGAATCAGTTCGATGCCGGAAGGCTGGTGAGTAGGACGCATGTTACTTTGACATGGTCCCTGCCTCTTAACTATGTCTGATCATTAACAATTGCCTAATTCAGGCTTCTCTCTCCTTTCTTGTATCGGCTGGCAATTTGTGCTATGGGGATTATTTGCGCTCTACGGAATGGATTGATTGTGGTATCAATTATCTCCACCCACGGCGGCAACTTGGGACTGATACAGTTACACATAATTGTTCACTTGCAATTGCAATTGGAACTCAGGTAACCTTTAATCTTTAATTACCTGAATTGGCAATTTGACATCCGTCATTCCTATCATATACTAATATACAGCCACATATTATATATTTTTTCTCCGGCTTAGCACTGTAATTTTCTTTGCAATTTAAGCAAGTTATTGGTAAGTGTTGACCTTTGATAAATTATTGCTCAAGTACCTGTGCCTATCGCTATACTTTTGTTATACATAGAATTCTTGATTTGGTTACAAATTTCTTTCTCGCACAGCATATCCAATTGGACAAGCACTTGTGGGTAAATATTACGATTCGAATTAGCATTTAGAGTATAGGCTAATTAGCCACCAATTTTATCCATGGCTGTCTAATCACCGCACCACACTAATTTTCTTTGTCGCTTTTATTTTCTCTCCTGAATCTGGAATTACTTTGATGCCATCACTGATATGGTAACTGCTTACATGCATTTCCTTTTGCTTAGGATTGTTCATTTTACTGCATTGTCATGCTAACTTGCAATTAATTAATTCAATGGTGCCATGTAATTTGCCCTAAAAATTTGGCAACAACTTCCCTCTCCCCCCTTCTTTGTTGTACCTGGTTTGGCCGTTATTATTTGTATGAAATAATTAACTCCACATGTAATTTTTCAATTAATTGACAATGCATGTACAGCCTCAGAGGAAGAGCTTTACTCGAAACACGTGTCAGGCTGTAGAACAGAATTAAAAATACATTACAACTGTTTTGATGTATTGTCTATAACTTGGCACAGTTCACTGGTTAAATTCACTCTGTTTTCTACTGAGGGTTCTTGGTCTAGGCACCCTTAAACTAACAGTTGAACGCTGCCGTCGTTACAACCCTACAATTAGGCATTAGCGCTGGTGTTACTAGTGGCCTTTTTGACCGCCCCCTTTTTTTTACACTAGATTGTAAACTAGCAACTTCAATAGCTCTTTCTGTATGTTGGATACGCTCTTCTAGTTTTCCTGCCATTTGTTTGAGGTATTCATTTAGAGTTGATTGACCTGCTGAGACCTGAGCACCTTTACTTGTTCTAGACTTCGTTTTAGGAACATTAACACCTATGTCCAAACTACCCAGCCCACCTAAAGAGCTGGGCTTACTTTTTTTGGTTTTATTAGGGACCAAAGGAGGGGCTTTAGCCTTGCGTTTAGACATGTTTTAGTAGCACTGACGACCGCACCTACTTAGCAAAAATAACACGTGCAGAGAGTTTCCTAATAGCTATCGGCTAAAGAACCCCTGTTAATGGGGAATTTGAGAGGGATACTTAAAGTGTGAGTGCAGAACAAAATGAGCAAAAAAGGTTCATACAAGGAACAGTATGATAAAACACACATGCACAGGTTAAACATCCCCAGAAAGAAGGAATAGAGTCTAACACTAAGTAGGCAGCAGAGGCACAAATCCAGATAATGTTATACCATGTGGCTAAAATAAGGGAGGGGAGAGATTCACTCGCAGCCCCTGACCCTAAAAACCTAATGCCATTATGTAACAGAGCCGGGGGTTAAAACTAAAAAAGGAGAGTAACACGAATAGGCCAGATAGGCCTGGATCCCACAGAGAACGCAAAACAGCTATCCTCCAAAAAAGACTGCAACAAGAGAGCACCACCTACAGGGACAGGGCACGCCCGACAGCTCAAGGTGCCCCCTTAGTCCGACGCTCCCGCCCCTGTCCCCTATCCCCTGGGATTAATACAAAAATACAGAGGGAGAGGCTGCAAAACAGGCAGCGAGGACAGGGCACGCCTGACAACTTGAGGAGCTGCCTTAGTCCGTCTCTTCCCCCCCTGTCCCTCAAACTGCACTAGCCGCCAAATTCCAGTTGCCAAACAGCAGGCACGAATAATATAATGATGTAGCAGTAAATGGAGGTGTATCTTTAGCTAGGAGGATCCATCTCTGACGCTGTCTCTATTAATATCCTTAGTGCCGTGGGAGCTACGGCTGCTGGGCACGTAACGATGAAGGCACTGAGAATAGACCAGGCCCCACCTTCAGTAACATGAATCAGAAAGCGTAGACACAGAGTGGCGAGAACATAATTCGGGCGGCACACGTCCCGTTACTTATTGCATCAAGTGAGTAGGAGCAGTATTTGCCAGTGTTCGCACAGGACGAACATCGCCGGGGTATGATGTTTCCCCACGATAGTCCTCAGGAATTGCAGGGATATGTTTACAAGCGGGCACGGGTCATGTGGGCTCGAAGTATGTTAGAGGCCGCCCCTTACCTCTGCTTGGGAGGAGTCCACGGCAAGGATTAATGATGTGGAACTTCCGGTTACTGCCGGACCACTAGCCCACAGTGACTGCCGCTGACTGCAAAGACTCTCCCACGACTCCGCCATGCTCTGCTGTGAGCTGGGGAGTTTGGTGATATAACTCCGCCTCCTCAGACAACAATGGTAGAAATACTGCCCACAGTGACTGCCGCTGACGGCAAAGACTCTCCCATGACTCTGCCACGCCAGAATCAGTGTTTAAGATCTTGGGGAGGGCCATCCTTGGGCGACCGGAGTCTTGGGTGGAGAGTGCAAACATCTTCTCTCCTATCCAGCTGGGCTTCAGACAGGTTTGGGGACAACAGAACATGCCTTGAACCTTTATTTGGTGGTGGTGCATTCTTTGTTTATTAAGGACGAACCCATCTTTTTGGTTTTAATGGACCTGAGCAGTGCGTTTGACAAGGTCAATCGTGTGAGGCTATGGAGCATGCTCGGATCCATGAATTGCCCTGGCGCCTTGGTGAATCTCTTCATTGCCTGAGGAACAGACCCGCTGGCCACTGCACCCCTATCTTTCAAGTGGAATGTGGGGTACGTCAAGGCTGTGTTTTGGCACCTTTGCTTTTTTGTCTTAATATAAATGGTCTTTATGACCATTTACCTAAATCTAAATCTGACTTTCCCAGGCTGGGCAATAGGCGTTTGCCCTTACTTGCCTATGCAGACAACACTGTTTTACCAGCTCACACCCCCAAATCTCTTCAGTGCTTTGTTGATGATTATGCCCAATTTATGGATATCCTGGGTCTAAAGGGAAATGCCCAGAAATCAGCTGTGATGGTTTGTCACATGAGGAAGCGTCCCCAGAGTTTTCCAGCTATTTTCTGTAAGAGGGTTAGTCCCAAGAGTGGGTCACTTGCATTACCTGGGGGAGGCACATGTGGAGGCACAATCTCAGACCCTGAGATTTAAGCAGGCAATTGGGGGAGGGGCGGTAGAGCTTTGGGGCCATTTAAAATAAAACCGATTGAACTAGTACTCAAGTCTTTCATAGTAGAATTTCTTCTGTGGCAGGATATGGCATGGAGTTGTGCGGATTTGGTAAAATTGAATCTATCCAGGTGGTTGAGAACACTTTTTTTTTTTAACAGCGTTCTCAGGTTACCTGGGTCTGCCCCCAATTTCGCAGTTCACCAAGAACTGGGCTGTAGTTTTCTTAGTGACCTGATAGCATCTATGCCTGCTAGTCATTGGATAAGAATTTGGAGTAACACTAAAAGGTACCTTGACCCAGGAATTAATTAGTTACCTTGTGCTTGGAGGTTCCCTTTTGAGGGCTCCATATCTCAGGTATGTGAAAACTGTGCTGTTGGATGCAGGTGTGGGTTACTGTTTCTCCACAGCAGCCCTTTTTTCTAAGAAGGATATACATTTTGCAAAATAATTGTGTACTCTGGTGTATTCAGATTAAGGGAGAGTCTTTGGAGATCACAAGACCTGCCAATAGGAAACATTAGATTATTTCGTCACCCTGGCTTGCAAAAGTATCTGAGCTGGGCACAGCATCTGTCTCTACACAAAATTATTTCTAGGGCAAGTTTTAACTGTATTCACTTAAGGGTTGTGGTGGTGGCTAGGCTCAAGGAGGATGTGGATCAAACAGGTTTGCTTTGTGGGGCGCCCAAGGAGGAACTGGCACACTTTTTAATGTTTTGCCCAACTTTTTCAGCAATTAGAGAACATACTTTGAAACGTGTATTGTTGGGTCTGGGCTTTCGTTGTTATGAGCCTGTATTGTACCATTTGCTGTGGGCGGATTCTGTGGATATACGTGAAAATGTCAAAAGGAAAATGTCAAGGAAAAACTGATGTTTATTTAACCGTATTTCCCTTTCGACATTTTCACATTTCTCCTAATTCCCTCCCAACCCCCTACTTACCTTTTGTCTGCACACTTGGTTGTGTGCCGCCAACTCCCATGTCTCCCTGCGCGAACTGGCACTGCAGGGTCCTTTTTTTCTTCTTTTTTCCCTAAACGTATTGTTTAGAAAGCAGGGGACACCCTTGCAACCCCCGATGTCATTATAGCAAACAAGGCTGCAGGGGAGGATGTCCATGATTATACTGCATGTTTTTATAATGTGGGGGAAGAACCCCTCTCCCCTTACCTTAACTATTACCCTTAGCCTACAACTATATTTTAGCAAAATGTCCCCAAAAATTTGAATTAATTTGGTTAAAAAAAATAAAAATAAAAAAGAAATAAAGAAAATCATCGGTCATTTCTCCATTCGTTATTTTTTTTCTTCGATCATTTCTGCGGATTCCTGCAGGGGACAGCCACGCAACCCTTGCTCTGCCTTGTTCGGTATAATGTTGCCGTATGGTGCAATCGTTCAGAATTTTCAGCTGTAGGTAATGTTTGCACAGTCGAAATCAGAACAATTCTCCCATACAGTTTTTATTTTTCATCCTTTTCTACGAATTCCAGATTCTGTACAAGTGGGTTGGGCTTTATTGACTGTTTAAATGTGTTCGGTTTTGGAGAGAATTTTTATTAGATCTTGAGTATTGTAGTTTTATCTCCCCCCCGCCCCCAAACTCCCCCCCCCCCCCCCAAGTCTTTTTTTATGTTTGTTGGGTTTAACTACAACTTTTTTAATTTTCTGTAATATTGTCAATTGTTAATTTTATGCTTTGCTTTGTTTTACCAGAATAAATAATGGAATGGAAATTACTTTATCCAGCACAGATCTGTAGGCAGGTTTACTTACTACCGCAATCATTAGCTGTATCTACAGTGATCGATTGAGCACTTCAAGTGGCATAAGTGGTTATCTTCAATTACAAGGTAGGCATCCGCAAACAAATTTGAAAAATCATTTGTTGCATTCTATACTACATGATAGATACCTGTGTGATTGTTGATATACGTCTGACTGACTATATATATAGAAATAGTTAATCCGAGAATCCTGGAGCAGATCAATGAACTGATGGTCTATACCATATGAGAGGACACCCTATTGACATAATTATCCATGAAGTCAGCCAGGTGATTGCTAATAGAGTCTCAGTGATATTAGCAAATACATTCCACTGGTATACAAATCAAGCAAAACGTGTTCTTTTAATTACATATTTTCTTACTTATTCTTCAGATGTTTCATGAAGTGTGAAGAATTACATATTGCTTCAAAGATAATTTCTCCTTGCGACGGGGTGATCCCGAAACTCAGAGCTCACATTGTTATTTAGCTTGATTTTTTTTCATTTTTTGCTAATTGTGTTGTTGATTAAAAAATGAATAGAAATTGAAACTTTGTACTTTATGTTACAAATATATCCTAGAAGAAGAAATACAATGTATTGATTTACAAACTAGATATTGACGGACATCGTTCAGTGTTCATGGTGTGCAGAGACGGGAGTGTCCGACACTTAAGGACACTATTCTTGTTTCTGTTCTAGTAATAGCTTCTTGTGCCAGAGCTGTAATTTTCTTCCCAACACCCTGAGTCAACCTAAAAGACTTTATAATTCCTTGAAAAGCCACAAGCCAACTCTATTGAAATTGGTGTGCGTACCATATTTGTTTTGCTAGACGGTTAATAACAAAGCCAGGTCTCCTGCTGAAGAAAGCGGCCAGGCGAATGCAAACAAAAAAAAAGGCTAGGAAACATGCCAATTGGAAGCAGAAAAGATTGGAAAAGAAGAGGGGGTAGTTATCTAGCCGGCTACTTAAAAAGGCCATTAATAATACCAAAGACAAGCATGAAGCGTCCAAGGTCTCTGGTGATATAGAAAACTAACAAGGTCTCCTTCTTGGTAGAAGCAGGCTCGACCCCAGAACAACTGGAAGTGAGGGGTGATAGAGTAAAGGCAGGCGAGTTAATAAAACACATTTCCCCGCAGATAGAGGGTATCCAGATTACGGGAAACAAAGAAAATGGTTAAGAAACTAGCATGACGAATAGAGATCGAAAAGGAAAAAGGGGGGAAAAAAAACAGAAAAAGCAGGGTCAAAAACAATTAGCAAAATCATCAAGGAAGTTTTTACAAAATGTAGTATTGAGTGAGGGTAAGCAAATTGAGGCTGCAAAGAATGTGGACGTTCTAATATTGGATGAGAAGGGTAGTGAACAGGAAGTTCTTTGTAGCCCAGTCAGTAATAGTACTGCCATGGTAGGACATGCATTACTTACCGTAAAAGCATTTCTGATGATTGTATCTGCTTAGATTCACATGCTGTGCTGTGCATATGGTCCGACATCCAGTGGTAACCGCAGAGTATTGCATCTTGTGTTTCGGGGACCGAAAGGGGACGTCAGCATAACTCTCCCTATTGTGACGTGTGTAGTACCCAAAATCCCCCAGGCGCCGAGGTCCCTCCGATTGTATTTTTTCTGCCATCAGGGAGCCTAAGGCTATAGTGAGTGAGTACATGAAGAGAGAAAGTAGTAAGACGTCTATGTTCCTTCCACCCCGAGCGGGGAGGCAGGGAGGGCACATGTGTATCTAAGCAGATACAATCATCAGAAAAGCTTTTACGGTAAGTAATGCATGTCTTCTGATGCTTGTTAATCTGCTTAGAATCACATGCTGTGCATAGACTAGCGAGCAGTACCCGGAGTTGGAGGTGGGTTGTGAGAAGGAACAGTAGAAAAAAGATGTTTTAGTACTGCTTGTCCCACCTGAGAATCAGACCTAGAATGAGTGTCTAGGCAATAGTGTTTTGTAAAGGTGTGTACAGAACTCCAGGTTGCCGCTTTGCAAATGGAATCTAGGGGAACATTTGCAATGAATGCTATGGATGCCCCAGTGCCTAGAGTAGAATGTGCTCTAGGCTTGAAGGGCAGATCTCTCTTTGCAGGAGTGTAACATAGTGTGATGCATTTGACAATCCACCTTGATATTGCTGATTTAGAGACAGGATCCCCTTCTCCACCAGCTGCCACTGAAACAAAGAATTGTTTAGTTTTCCTCAGTGGTTTAGTTCTATCCATGTAGAACATGACTGCCCTGCGCACATCTAGTGTGTGAAGGCTTCTTTCGGCCAGGTTAGTAGGTTTCTGGAAGAACGTGGGTAGCTCGATTGACTGGTTCACATGGAACTTCGAAACAAAATTCGGCGCAAATCTGGGATGTGTGCGCATAACTACCTTATCTTTGTGGACTGTAACAAAGGGGTCCAAAACCGAGAGGGCCTGTAGTTTGCTAACTCTTCTGACAGAAGTGATAGCTACTAGAAAGGCTGTCTTGTAAGTCGGGTCTTTCAGACTAGCTTTATGCATAGGCTCAAAAGGGGGTCCCATGAGCCTAGTTAAAACCACATTTAGATCCCACCCAGGGGCTGGGTGAGTGATGGGGGATACATTATTTTAACCCCTTGTATAAAAGGCTTTAATCACAGGTATGTTCCACCACAACACCTTCTGCTGTGATGTGGTGTAGGCTGACAATGCCGCTAGGTGAACCTTTAAGGAATTGAAGACTAACCCAGAGTCCAACAGATGGGTAAGATATAACACAATGTGTGAAGGCGAGCAATTGGTGGGATTGACGCCTTTGGAACTGCACCAGATGACAAAACATTTCCATTTGCTGGCATAGCAATAACGTATGTTAGGCTTTCTTGCCTCACTCAGTATGTCCATGCATCTTTGAGGGAGTTGCAGATGTCCAAACTCTATGACCTCAGGAGCCAGGCTGCTAAGTTCAGAGTTTGTGGGCATGGGTGCAGAGTCTCCCCCCTGTCCTGAGACAACATGTTGTACGGGCAGGGCAGCTTGACTGGTGGGGAGAGGGACATTTCCATCAGGTGCGCAAACCAAGGTTGGCGGGCCCACATGTGAGCCACCAGAATCATGGTGACTGGTTCCTGGGGCATCTTGTGTACTATCTTGTTCAGAAGGGGAGTCGAGGGGGGGGAGGGGGGTTGGCGTAGAGAAATTTCCCCGACCAAGTTATCCAGAGACCGTTCCCCTTGGATCGGTTCTGGGGGTACATGGAGGCGTAATCTTGGCATTGGGCGTTCTCCTGTGTAGCGAACAGGTCGATCTCTGGAAACCCCCATTCTGCGAAGACGTTGGATACAATGTCTTCGTGCAGTCGCCATTCATACTCTTCTGGCAGAGGAAAATCTCTGCTGAGTACGTCTGCCAGAAGATTGAGTTTCCCTGGAACATGTTGAGATATCAGGAACATCGTGTTTGAGAGCCCATATCCAGATGTTTTGGGACAGCTTGGATAGCCCTGGAGAGTGAATGCCCCCCTGTTTGTTCAGGTAATACATTGCTGTTGTGCTGTCGGTTAGGACCAGCACTGTCTTCCCTTGCAGTTGATCCTGAAAGGCTTTCAATGCTTTGAACACTGCTAGTAGCTCCAGTAGGTTTATATGGTTGGACGCTACCTGAGGGGACCACACTCCGTGCGCTGTCTGTTGAAGCAGGTGAGCCCCCCACAGCGTGAGAGATGCGTCTGTCGTGAGAGTGGCTTCCACTGCAGGGGTGGTGAAGGTTTTCCCCTTCAAGAGGTTCTCCTTCGACCACCACTGCAGAGAGAGAACGAGGGCTGGCGAGACAACTAACAGATCTTCCCATTGTCCGCTGGCCTGACACCACTGGTTGTTGAGCCACTCTTGCCTGGGACGCATGCGCAGCCGTGCATGGGGAAGCAAGTATATGCATGACGCCATCATCCCTAGCAAACGCATAGCTTTGCGTACCGTCACCTCTCAACTGGCTACATACTGAGGAACATGAGAGAGCATGTTCTGAACCCTCTCGCTGGAAGGGAAGACTAGACCGTCTTCCGTACGAATTAGAGCCCCTAGGAACTGTTTTACTTGGCTGGGGACTAAGCTTGATTTCTTTTCGTTGATAGAAAATCCCAGGCTGAACAGTAGGTCTACTGTCGTTTGGGT
The DNA here is from genome assembly GCF_040938575.1 of Ambystoma mexicanum. Classification (NCBI taxonomy): domain Eukaryota; kingdom Metazoa; phylum Chordata; class Amphibia; order Caudata; family Ambystomatidae; genus Ambystoma; species Ambystoma mexicanum. Next base: position 18,820,906 of record NC_090922.1, on the reverse strand, counting down.
TTTCGAAAAACAAACGTCGAAAGAGTCCCCCGTGATGAGCCAGACGTCGAGGTAAGGGTAAACTGGAACTGAAAGTCTGCGCAGGTGTGCCGCTGCCACTGCCAGGACCTTTGTAAACACCCTTGGCGCCAAGGCTATGCCGAAGGGGTGTACCTTGAACTGGTAGTGTTTGTCCTGAATCGCGAATCTTAGGAATTTTCTGTGCGCTGGCAGAATTGAAATATGAAAGCATGCATCTTTCATATCCAATGTTGTCATGAAGTCCCCCTGTTTTAGCAATGGGATCACATCTTGCAGTGTTACCATGCAAAACTTCTGGGGCTTTATGAACTTGTTCGCTGGGCGCAGGTCTAGAACAGGACGCATGGTGAGATCCTTTTTGGGTACAAGGAAGTACACTGAATAGATACCCTTGTTTACCTGAAGAATCGGGACAGCTTCTATGGCATCCTTTCCCAGCAGCGCTTCCACCTCTTGGATCAGGATCTGCAGATGTTCCGGTGAAAGGCGTTGATGTTTCGGCGGTCTGAACTGTGGAGGTCGGGCGAATTCCACGCAGTAACCGTGGACGACCGTCTTTAAGACCCACTGGTCTGAAGTTATCCCCTCCCATGCCTTGAAGAAGATGTTAATCGCCCCCCGACCGGGGAGAAATGGAGGGGACCTGGACTTGGTGGTCATTTCTGACCCGAAGTTGACGCTCCTCTGGAATTGGAGCCTCAGCCTCTATTCTTTCCGCGCTTCTGACCTCGCTGGTGGTAGTAAGTTGGGCTTGCAGCAGGTTGACTTCAGTTGAAGTTGCCCGTGCCGAAATTGTTTTGAGCAGCGCGGGCTTGTCCTCGAAAGGACTGCCGAGAATTACTGCCCCTCTGTGAAGAGGGTTTTTGGGAAATTTGGTGCAGCGACTTAATAGTCTCGTGCTCCTTCTTGGCTGTCTCCAACGCATCGTCTACCGTCTTCCCGAAGAGGGTGGCCTCTTCGATGGGTTTGTTGATAATGGATGCATGGGTCTCACGCCTGAAGCCCGACGTGCGTAGCCACGCATGCCTCTTTAGGAGAGTACCCTGTGCGAGAGACATGCCTGCTGTCTCTGCGGTGTCCAGGGTATTCTTTACAAAATTCTGATTGGCAAGTTTGCCCTCCGAGACAATGGCGAGAAGCTTGGTTCTGGTTGGTTCCGGAACCTCTTTAAGGCCTTCCTGGAGTAGGTTCCATTGGTCGTCGACATAGCTTGCCAGTAACGTCGAGTTATTGGCAATCCGCAAGGTATAGGCCGCCACCGACGTAACCTGTTTGCCTAAGGCATACAACCTTTTGGACTCCTTGTCCGGGTGTGAGTCTCCCGTGGCAAGGGGAACCCCTGCTCTCTTGCGAGTGTTGGTCACTACCAGCGAGTCTGGGATTGCGTGTCCTTTGATATAAAGTGGGTCGGTGGGGGCGGGTCGGGAAACTTTTGACCCTTGGGTTCACAGCCCTAGTCGGAGGGGGTGTGAGTAAGGAAGGGGCCAGCCGTCTCTTTACAGAGCTCAAGAGAGGGATAGACTGGCTTGCCGGAGGCTTTTCATTAATTATGTCCTCCGCAAAATCTTGTTCGGGCAAGGCTTCAAGCGTGGCAATTTTAAAGAATTCTGCTGCTTTTTCAACATGTTGAAAGCCATTTGATCATCCACCGGGGAAGCATGTTGAATCGGGGTGGATGGGGGAGAGTCGAGGCAAACGATAGAGTTGTGATCGTCCTGCTGGGTGTCCTCCAAGTTGTCCGTTGCTCCTTGAGCTTCCCCATAGTTGTCCAGAAAAGAAGACTCCTCTTCTTCTGTATAGATGTCTCTATACGTGTCCATCTGGACATCTTCTTGATCGTCAACTTGGTGTTGGACATCTAGGTGTTGGACGTCTTGTGTTTGAGGGTTGAGGTCTACCTGAGCTTTTTTCGGCAGAGGTTGATCAGAAGCCCTGAAAAACTGCTCCAGCCGATCCATACACCCCTCGAATTGTTCCGTGGTCCACTTGGATGACCCAAATGGACCGAGCTGAGTAGGAACCGTGTTCTCCGCCCTAAGGCGTTGAGAGGATCTCCTCAGGGTGCTTGAGAGGGGTACCTGGCTTTCTTCGTAAGAGTCCTCGCAATCGTCTTCCAAATCCGTGGAAAACTTTTCGGCGGATTGGCCCATAACTGTGGGCGGAACCGGTACTAGGCCCACCGCCGTAGCAATCCTATTGATGCTCTTATGGATAGTCACAGAATCTTCGGGAGACAACGCCTCCGATGATGTGTCGGCAGTGAAAATGTCTTCCGCGGCTCCAGAAGGGCCAGCGGATGGCTTCTCGGGTAGAAGCCTACTTGTAGTTTTCGGGCCTGTACGACCTTGGAAACCTTGTAATCCGTCGAAGTTTCTTGTTCTGAAACTTCGGCGCGTGTAGTTTGGGGAGTAGCGCCCTTGTTATGTGTGTTATGCCCAGTCTTAATTTTTTTTTCCAAATATGGGGCTGAAATTGTGCATTTTACAGCAGGAAAAGTGACCAAAAAGCCATATGTTTACAATCAGTTCTAAAGGGGAACATGTACATTCCATGTCACCAACAGCAGACAAGAACATTGTAGAACACAACACATTTTAATGATCACTGTGTCCACAGTGTAAGACAGCACTGTCACTGATGTAAAACATTGACATGCTGGTTGTGCCCAAAATATGCCTCTGTAGCAACATGTCTGTGCTGGCTGTTACCAATTTAGGCCAGCATTGTCCTCTACACAGCATGATTGATGCTGCCTGAGCATGTGCAGTGTGCCCAATACATATACCGGCTTATCTCTTTAATACACATTCATTACTTCTGTGGTAATGAAAGAAGCATAATCCAATTCCAGGGGGCACATGGGGCAGTAAAAGTCCTCCACCACGGCCCGGTTTATTGGTCGGACCCAACATTGCAGAAATCAATTAATTAATCGTGTCCACGGACCCGACAAACATTGAATAAATAAATCGGGCAGGGGAGCCGACTTATGAATTTCCCGGGTGGTGCCCAAATATAGGAAGTGACATAACCAGCACTTATATTACCGCATTTGCACATAGTCGCCAACTTGGTGCGAGGGGAAGGGGGGGTGCAGAACAGTGGAAACATTGGCTTGCATGTATTGCATATACTGAAGGCAAGTAAGAAGGAGGTTTAAGCCTTCCAGTTGCATCCCAGTAGGCCAATACTGCCCCTACTCCACCCCTCTATAATCATCCAGGTTGTAGTAGCCCTCAAAAGGCAGAGCAACACAACTAGGATAGGAGAACGAAATGCCATCCCATCCTGTGAGTGTGTCAAACCTCAGAGCAAAGACTGTGCGTGTGCCTTGGAGCACAATCTCACTAATTTGGTGCAATTCGCGCAAGTGGGTGCATGGGAATGCCATGCGTGTGTGTGGGCTGCAGACCCCGGATCACTTGCTCACTTCTTCACTGTGAAACTCTGTCCAAGGCAGTACTGTCCCAATGGTGAGAAGTGTCATATTTTCACATTAACTATGCTTAAGCACTTTGGGTTATTGAATAGTGCTGCTACATTCGGAGTAATTCCATCCCTTTAAATATATTAGCTCTTGTATAACCACAACAGTGTTGATTTATTCTGATGATGATGAAGATGATGTTAGACTTGCTCAATAGTTCTGGTTCTGTATCATTAAATGTACTTCAGATCTTCAGAGTCTCGGGAGGATAGCTCAGGAGCAACACAGGTTTGATCCCGCTGGGTACATTTTACCTCTACATCGGTGCACCCCTCTTACCAAGAGGGGTGCACAGATGTACAAATACACCCAACCCAAAACGATTTTTTAGAAATTGGGGGACAGACTTGCTTTGCATCTGTGCCTCCATTTCTAAAAATCGTTTTGGGTTGGGTGTACCTCTCCATCCGTGCACCCCTCTTGCCAAGAGGGGTGCACAGATGTACAACTACACCCAACCCAAAACGATTTTTTAGAAATTGGGGGACAGACTAGCTTTGCATCTGTGCCTCCATTTGTAAAAATCGTTTTGGGTTGGGTTACTTCTACATCTGTGCACCCCTCTTGCCAAGCGGGGTGCACAGATGTACAAATACATCCAACCCAAAACGATTTTTAGAAATTGAGGGACAGACTTGCTTTGCATCTGTGCCTCCATTTCTAAAAATCGTTTTGGGTTGGGTGTACCTCTACATCCGTGCACCCCTCTTGCCAAGAGGGGTGCACAGATGTACAAATACACCCAACCCAAAACGATTTTTTTAGAAATTGGGGGACAGACTTGCTTTGCATCTGTGCCTCCATTTCTAAAAATCGTTTTGGGTTGGGTGTACTTCTACATCTGTGCACCCCTCTTGCCAAGCGGGGTGCACAGATGTACAAATACATCCAACCCAAAACGATTTTTAGAAATTGAGGGACAGGTTTGCTTTGCATCTGTGACTCCATTTCTAAAAATCGTTTTGGGTTGGGTGTACCTCTACATCTGTGCACCCCTCTTGCCAAGCGGGGTGCACAGATGTACAAATACATCCAACCCAAAACGATTTTTAGAAATTGAGGGACAGGTTTGCTTTGCATCTGTGACTCCATTTCTAAAAATCGTTTTGGGTTGGGTGTACTTCTACATCCGTGCACACAGATGTAGAAGTATACCCGAACCAAAACGATTTTTAGAAATTGAGGGACAGATGCAAAACAAGAGCATCTTGCTTTGCATCCGTCCCACAATTTTTAAACATTGTTTTTTACCCGGCTTTTACCCGGGCCGCCAGAGAGAGACACAGTATGGATGGAACAAAGGACCATCCATACTGCGTCTCTTCTCTCCGGCCTGGGGGGCCGGAGCACCCGCATACTCTGCGCCCCTGAAACTGGGCCGTGGCCTGTAACTGCCTCTGGTGCTGGAGGCACCAGAGGCAGTTACAGCCCACGGCCCGGTTTATTTATTTATTTGTTCAATGTTTGTCGGGTCCGTGGACCCGATTGATTTGGGTCCACGGACCCGACAAACATTGAACAAATAAATAAATAAACCGGGCCGTGGCAGAGGCAGTAACAGTCCTCTGCCACGGCCTGGTTTATTTATTTATTTGTTCAATGTTTGTCGGGTCCTTGGACCCGATTAATTTATTTATTTGCAGAAATAAATAAATTAATCGGGTCCACGGACCCGACAAACATTGAACAAATAAATAAATAAACCAGGCCGTGGCAGAGGCAGTAACAGTCCTCCGAGACGGCCTGGTTTATTTATTTATTTGTTCAATGTTTGCCGGGTCCGTGGACCCGATTAATTTATTTATTTCTGCAATGGGTCCGCCCAACATCGCAGAAATAAATAAATTAATCGGGTCCACGGACCCGACAAACATTGAACAAATAAATAAATAAACTGGGCCGTGGCCTGTTACTGCCTCTGGTGCCCCCCCCCCCTTTTAGGGGGCACCAGAGGCAGTAACAGTCCTCCACCACGGCCCAGTGTATTTCTTTATTTGTTCAATGTTGTCTGTACAGCCTCGCGGGCCACATGAAATGGCTTGGAGGGCCGTATTGTGGCCCGCGGGCCGTATGTTGGACAACCTTGGTCTATAACGTCCGCGTTGGACGTTTGGTCATCCGATGTACCCCCGTCACTTTCGGCTGGTGTCGCGGGGAGGAAGGCTCCACGCGTGACATTCCGTACGCGGCCCACCGCTTCAACCGGCACTCCTTGTGGGTTTTAGGTTAAAGTTTACACGCCGAACACCGCTTTTCGTCGTGCTCTAGGGGGAGACAATCGTTACACGACGTGTGCTCGTCTTTCCACGGATATCTGACCCTACACACAGGGCAGAATCTAAATGGAGTCCTTTCCATAGCAGAAGGGAAGGGTGACCAGACCAAAAAGGAAAGCAGTGGAAAAGAGGAAAGACATCATAACAGCATGGCAAACCCCGAGCCCACTCTCCCTACTGTGTAGGCCAGCCAGAAGGCCCGACCACGTGGAAGTCCGAACGCCGGATCTTAGGTGCCGGAACCCACAGCTGTATACGATTCCCCCGTAGTCTTTGTCGAAGATGTTCTTGATGGGCAAAGTGACTTAACGAGGATTAAACCGACAATTCGGTAAGATAAACAATGTCTCATGAAGAGCTCCGCTATAGGGCGACCAGTTATCTGGGTTGAAAAAACAATCTGAGGGACCTCGGCGCGTGAGGGATTTTGGGCACTACACACGTCACGATAGGGATAGTGTTTCAGACACGCCTATGCCGATGTCCCCTTTCGGTCCCCGAAAGACAAGATGCAATACTCCACGGTTACCACTGGATGTCGGACCATATGCACAGCACAGCATGCGATTCTAAGCAGAGTAACAAGCATCAGAAGAACAAGTTACTTTCTTACCTGGTAACGTTCTTTCGATGGGATGGTCCGACGACGTATTCCATATTTATGACAGGTAATGTCCACAGCTGTGCTGCTTCGGAAAATCTTTGGCGTCTGCGTCCTGCGTCGATGACGTCGATGCGCCGTCCCCGAGGACCTCCTCCGATGGCCGACGTCACCCGATGTGATAAGTAGGACGCACAACACCCATAGCCGGAGTTAAATTTTTTTCCCAGAACGTGTGCCACCAGTTTTCTGCCAGTCAGAAACACAGGGCCTTGCGGAACGCAAGCTGCAATCGCAAAAAAAATTCTGCAGCGGGGAAGGCAGGGAGGGAGCGATATGGAATACGTCGTCGGACCATCCCATCGAAAGAACGTTACCAGGTAAGAAAGTAACTTGTTCTTCGAGGGGATTGGGTCCTCCGACGTATTCCATATCTATGACAGACTCCCAAAGCAGTACCAAGCAAGGAGGTGGGAAAGAATTTAGAATACAAATTTAGCATGCCCAATCAAATTGCGGAATAGAGAACTGCCTTGCCAAAGGCCAGATCTTGCCCTCTGATGGAATCGAGGGAATAGTGACGTACAAAAGTATGTACTGAAGCCCAGGTGGCTGCATCACAGATGTGACGAATAGGAACGCCCCTCTGCAGGGCAGTAGACGCAGCCACTCCTCTGGTAGAAGGGCCCGCAAGCCAGCCGGAGGGTCCTTACCCGCCAAGCGGTAACACTCGGAGATAGCTAAAATAATCCAACGAGACAAAGTCTGTTTCGTCACAGCTTGTCCCAAACGCTTTCCAGCGTAACCAATGAAAGGTTGATCGTCCACTCTGACCCGGGAAATGCACGAGATATAAAAGCCCAACGCTCTCCTAGGATCAAGCCTATGGAGCCTCTCCTCTTCCTTACCAGGATTTGGAGGAGGATAGAACGCCGGAACAACAACCTTCTGGCTCAAATGAAATCCCGATACCACCTTCGGAAGAAAAGGAGGACGAACTCCAAGGACAACCCTGTCCTTGTGAAACACATTGAAGGGTGGCTTAACTGAAAGTGCCTGTAACTCACTCACTCAGCGAGCGGAAGTAACCGCAACTAAAAACACAGTTTTCAGAGTTAACAGCCTCAAAGGGCAAGAATGTAAAGGCTCAAACGGAGCACCCATAAGAAACTTAAGAACAAGGTTCAAATCCCAACCTGGCACCAAAAAAGGTGACGGAGGGAACACATTAGTGATCCCTTTCAAAAACTGCGAAATTAAAGGAATCTTAAAATAGGAACACTCTTCAGAAGAGCGCTTAAATATGGACAGCGCCGCCAGGTAACCTTTAATGGTCCCCACTTGCAAGCCCCTGTGGGCCAAAGAAAGCAAAAAAGACAAAACTATGGGAATGTCGCATTCAAAAGGATCCACATTCTGAACTCTGCACCAGTCGCAGAACTTTCTCCAACGGCAACGGTACAGAGACTTTGTTGCCGGCTGCCTGGCCGAGAGCAACACCTCCATTGCGTCTTCAGGGAGGTCCCAATCCTTATACCTCAACCTTTCAGAAGCCAAGCGTGAAGATTGAGGGATCTGACCTCTGGATGGAGAACCTGAGCCCTCTCCCGTGAGAGCAGATCGTCTCGGTAGGGAAGACGACGTGGAGGGCAGATGGACAAGTCTAGAAGGTCTGGGAACCACGCCCTCCGCGCCCACGCCGGAGCAATGAGGATCATCCAGGAACCGAACCTCCGTAACCTCCACAACACTTGCGGGATGACGGGGACTGGAGGAAACGCGTACAGCAGTGGGAAAGACCACTCCACCACAAATGCGTCTCCCAAGGCTCCTTTTGGAGGAAATTCCCGCGAGCAAAACCTTTCGCACTTCCGGTTGACACTGGAGGCGAAGAGATCCACTTGAGGGGTCCCCCAAAGGGCGAAGATCTCCAGGAGAATCTCCCGAGCCAGCTCCCACTCGTGAGAGATCGTGCTCTGCCTGCTCAGAGCGTCCGCCGTCTCGTTGTCGTCTCCGGCCAGATGAACTTCCGAGATCGAAAATTCCTGCTGGATGGCCCAGAACTCGAGCTGCATCGCCTCCATGCACAGCGGAAGTGACCCTGCCCACCCTTTTTGTTGAGGTAGTGCATGGCCACCGTGTTGTCCGTCAGAATCAGGACACTCTTCCCGCGCACAGTCGGCAGAAAAGCCTTCAGGGCAAGCCTGACAGCCCTCAGCTCCAACAGAATGATATGGAGTCTGGACTCCGACGGAGAACAACGACCGCTGACTGTCAGCTCGTTGGCATGAGCTCCCCATCCCGTGAGGGATCCGTCAGTCACGATCGTCACCTCCGGCCAGGGCAGCCAAAATAGGGCACCCTTCATCAGATTGCCCTCGACGGCCCACCACAGAAGGTCCCGGGCTACCGAGGGCGGCACCTGAACAGGGTCCGACAGCCTGCCGGAGGACTGAGACCACTGGAGCTTGAGTGCCCACTGCAAAGATCTCATCCGCAGACGAGCCTCTGGCACCAGAAGAATGCAGGATGCCATGAGGCCGAGCAGTCTCAAGAACTCGGATGCTGGGAGAGTCTGGGCAAACTGAAACTTGTGCACCATCTGCTGAATGTGAAGAGCCCTCACCTGAGGAGGAAAACACTGCCCCAGGGACGTGTCGAGCACTGCTCCGATGTACTGGAGCCGCTGCTTTGGTGTCAAATGGGACTTCTTTAAATTGAGGGAGAAGCCCAGCCTCTGAAGGGAGTGGCAGGTGACGGACAGATGATCCAGGACTTGCTCGAGAGAGCTCCCCCTGATCAACCAATCGTCCAGGTAGGGGTAGACGTGAATCCCCCCTTTCCTGAGATGCGCTGCCACCACCACCATGAGCTTGGTGAAAACCCTCGGGGCAGAGGTCAATCCGAACGGCAGGACCCGAAACTGAAAGTGCAAGTCGCCAACCGCGAACCTCAGGTACTTCTTGTGCTTGGGATGGATCGGCACATGGAAGTAAGCATCCTTGAGGTCGAGAGACACCAACCAGTCCTGAAGTTGAAGGGCTTGGGGGACTTGAGAAAGAGTCACCATCTTGAACTTGTCTTTCCTGAGGAGTTTGTTCAAAACGCGCAAGTCCATGATGGGTCTCAATCCCGCGTCTTTCTTTGAAATCAAAAAATAAGGGGAATACCATCCCATGTTCCTCTCCGCTACAGGCACCAGTTCTATGGCGCCTTTGTCCAGCAGGGCTTGAATTTCCTCCGCAAGGAGCGGATCCGGACTCTTCAAAGAGAGGTTCCCTGGTGGATTGTCGTGAGGCCGCTGCCGAAAAGGAAGACAGTAGCCGTGGGTTATGATCTCCAGAACCCACACATCCGAAGTAATGGCTTGCCACTCTACAAGATGCTGTGCCAGCCTTCCCCCAACCGGCGAACCATGGGACCTGGCCTCATGACTGAGTGGTAGCGGCTGTGGCGTTGCCCGAGGGCAAAGAGGCAACTGCCCGAGCGGCCTTGGCACCTCGAGTACCTTTGTTTCCACCTCTGGCACTCTTACGATGGCCTCTTTGACTGCTAGCTCCTCTCGCTTTACTGAAGGACGAGTAATAGCGAAAGGAACCTCCCCTCCATTGCTGTCCCCTAGGACGAAAAGGCGGAGGTTGGCGAACTGCAGCGCCCAACGACTTTGCTGCAGCTTTGGAGGTCTGCAACCTCTCAAGGCTCTCGTCAGCCTTGCTGCCAAAAAGGTGTTCACCGTCAAAGGGCATGTTGAGAAGCCGGGACTGCACATCAGGAGCGAACCCAGACTTCCTCAACCACGCAAACCTGCGCATTACGGTGCTCGCCGCCATGGACCGGCTGACACAATCCGCCAAGTCCAAACCCGACTGAACGGCCTCACACATGGCATCCTTGCCATCCTGAACCATAGCAAGGAAACCATCCCGTTCGTGCCCTTCGGGAATATGATCAGCCGCTAATGCAACACAGTTCCACAGAGTGTGTGTGAAACGAGACAAGGCACATATGGAGTTGGCCGCCTGAAGCGCCATACCCCCAGAAGAAAACACTTTCTTCGCCCAGCCGTCAAAAGGTTTGTCATCCCTATCCAGAGGGATGGTAGGATACGACGCCTGCTTTGCCGGGGCCGTAGCCACCTGCACCACCAAACTCTCCGGGGTGGGGTGCCTAGACAAGTAGCAGGGGTCGCTACTGGCTGGACGGTATTTTCGCGACAAAGACTTGCCCACTGCCGGGAGACTCTCCAGAGCAGTCCAAGCCCCCGCCACCCTTCTCTGCAAAACCATATGAAAAGGCAAAACTGGGTCAGTGGGTGGACCGAGATCAAGGATGTCCGTGAGATCATCCTGAACGAACTCCCCTGGGGGAGCTGACCAACCCAAGTACTCGGTAACCCGAGACATAAGGCGCCGATATGACGAATCGGCATGAGTGCCAGGCTCTGGCCGACAAAACTCCACCTCCGGAGAGGTGTCCAGTCCACTGGCATCATGCAGCAACTCCCTCCGATCCTCAAACTGACTATGGCCCGAGATAAGGTCATCCGGAACCGGAACCAGGCCGCCATCAGAGCCTTCATCACCCTCTGAAATGTACTCCAGGCGGGGAGAGGAAGACCTCTGCGGACCAAAGCAGTGCCGGACCTTAGCCATAGCCTTTTTAGGGGCAAACCCCATGCCACGGGGCCCCTCCGACACCACCGCCTCGAAAGGCGTCGAGGGTGCCGAGCGAGTCAGCGCCGACAGAAAAGGCCTTGAGGGCACCGAGCGAGTCGGCGCCGGCGTCGACGGCGAGCAAATCGGCGTCAATGTCAGCTGCAACGCCTCCAGCATGTGCGGCATCGACACAGTCCTCGAAGCCGGAGCGCCAAGCGTGTCTCTCGACAACATGGGCGCCGACGGTGTCGACGACCCCCTCGAAGACGGAACCTCGAGAGAAATCGTCGACGACCTCGGCGCCACAGGCGTCGACGTCTTCTTCGAAGACGGCACAGGATCACGCGGCCTCGAGCGCGACGAAGACCGGGACCTGGAACAGGCATGGCAAGAACGGCTACCCTTGTCCGAGCGGGACCTCTCCCGCGAGCCGTGCCGACCACCCGAGCCCGAAGACGTACGGGCGGTGTCTCTCGACCGGTGCCGACCGACCCCACTCGGAGGCGCAGATGGACCGGTGCCCTGCGATACCAGAATCGCTAGCATCTGCTTCCCGAAGGAAGCCCATTCCTCCGGTGTCACTTGCATGGAGGGATAAGCGACCCGCCGACGGGCGGAGTCCTCGGAAGAGGACGGGGAAGGCGACCTATGCCGGCGCTTCCTGGAATGCCTAGAAGAGGCGGAGGAGTGGCAAGACCGACTCCTGGAAGGAGACCCACCGGACTTCCGACGACGACGCGGAGAGTCATCCCTTGAGACCTCGACTTCCGGGGCTTAAACACCCGACCTACCGACAGTTTCTTCTTGCGTTCTCGCAAGGCCTTCACAGTGAGCGACTGGCAGTCGACACAGTCGTCCATATCGTGGGCCTCCCCGAGGCACCAGAGGCAGGCGTTGTGCGAGTCCGTGACCGACATCTTGGACCCACAGTCCCCGCAGTTCTTGAAGTCCGGACGCGGGGTCGAAGATGAGAAAGACATCGCCACGAACGGGTCTTCACACCAACCGAATAGGTTCAACGAACCGAGAAAGAAAACAGCAACTCCAACGAGTCGAGGCGTACTGAGGTTCACGAAGCGAACACGTTCGCGGAAAAAACGGAACTGAGGCTATGGGCGTTGTGCGTCCTACTTATCACATCGGGTGACGTCGGCTGTCGGAGGAGGTCCTCGGGGACGGCGCATCGACGTCATCGACGCAGGACGCAGACGCCAAAGATTTTCCGAAGCAGCACAGCAGTGGACATTACCTGTCATAGATATGGAATACGTCGGAGGACCCAATCCCCTCGAAATGACGTTTCAATGCTAACGGTGGGGCCTGTTGTAGAGGAGGAAAAGCAGAGAGAACCAGGCTATGAACCATTATCCATAGGTTTATTTGAGGCAATGAAACATAAAGGAGGGAAGACAGGCCCTAGAACTGACATCCAAATCACACGTGTTTATTTGACATGTTTAAATGCTCTGCAGTAAATCAGGTCCGGAGTAGAGGTGATCATATGTCTAGTGCAAAGATAGTCAAGACTGACGTAATGGTACACACCTTAGCGGGCCACGTCACCCGATCTAAACAAGTTGATAAGCATGTATGTAAGGATATTGAGACTGACAGATTGCCACAACAGGTGGAAATCGGGGTACCCTCTGCTCAAGAAAATGTTGAATTAAGGGGAAAGCAGGATATTCAGTGCCAAACCCACATTGACAGGTATTGAGTGAAACCCCATCTGTCCGTAAAAATGTAGCTCCTGTGGCTTCACTCAGGTTGAGAGAAGGGAGCCATCAAAAGCGTTTTCAGGATATTGTACAAAGTCTGCAGCTGCAATATATTTTTTAAAAGGGTGGACCGTGAGTATTGAATAGATCTTGTGTGCTGGCCCTCTTAAATGAAGTACCAGCACTGCAATTAATTAAAACTAAACTTACCTTGTAACGTTCTTTCGATGGGATATTCCTCCGACGTATTCCTCATCTTGATAGATTACATCCCAGCTTGCTGGCCTCGGAAATGTTTTCAGTAGAGGGCGCTGCGCGTCAACGTCCCTCGAGCTGGTGTCCCTCGACAGCGACCATCTCGGCGCCGACGTTCGAAAGAACGTTACAAGGTAAGAAGTAACTTGTTCTTCAAAGGATTGTCTCCTCCAACGTATTCCTTATCTTGATAGACTCCCACACTAGTGGTGTGAAAGAGGAGGTGGGAGTAAAAATGGAATATTTCCCTTTAAGAATTAACAGAATGTAACACAGCTTTGCCAAACCTGGTCTCCTGGCTAGAGGAGGAAACCAGACTGTAGAATTTTGTAAAAGTATGAGCGGACGACCATGTGGCAGCCGCACATATGTCCCGAATCGGAACCCCTCTTTGGAGAGCCGAAGAGGCTGCGATACCCCTGGCTGAATGAGCCCTAAAATGTTGAGGGGGCTCTTTCCCTGCCAATTTGTAGCATTCTAGAATGGCTAAAATAATCCATCTTGAAATGGTCTGTTTTGTGATTGGCAATCCTAATTTGTGTCCTGCATAGCCTACAAAGAGTTGGTCTGCTCGCCTTATCCTAGCAAGTCTGTTGATATAAAAACTCAATGCATGCCTTGGATCCAGCCTATGTAGCCTCTCTTCCTCTTTCCCTGGATGGGGAGGAGGACAGAATGAAGGTAAGGTTATTTTCTGAGTTATGTGGAATTCAGAGACCACCTCTGGGAGGAAATTAGGCTTCACTTGTACGACAACTTTGTCTTTGTGAAAAATTGTATGAGGAGGTTTGCAAGAAAGAGCTTGTAATTCAATCACTCTTCTGGCAGATGTTAGAGCCACTAGGAAGACTGTTTTAAGGGTGAGAAATCTTAATGAACAAGAATGGAGTGGTTCAAAGGGAGTACCCATCAGAAAATTTAAGACTAGATTTAAGTCCCACAGGAGAACTTGGAACGGCTTTGGGGGATAGACATTAGTAAACCCCTTCAGAAATTGGATTACTAGGTGTAATTTGAAATACGATGGCTCCTCCGCAGTGCGCTTAAAGATTGACAGCCCTGCGAGGTAGCCCTAATCGTACCAACTTGAGGGCCTGAATTTGCCAAATAGAGCAAGAAAGATAACACCATTGGTGTACTGCATGAAAAGGGTTTGATATTCTTTTCTCTATACCAGCTGCAAAATCTGTTCCAATGGCAGCGGTATAAAGACTTTGTTGCTGGTCTTATAGCTGAAAGCAACACCTCCATGACGTCATCCGGGAGGTCCCAATCCTTGTATCTCAACCTTTCAGAAACCAGGCGTGAAGGTTGAGGGTTCTGATGTCCGGATGGAGAACCTGATCTCCCTTCTTCGAAGGAAGATCCTCTCTTTGTGGAAGACTAATCGGAGAGCAGATGGACATGATCAGAAGGTCCAGGTACCACGTTCTCCTGGCCCAATCCGGGGCAATTAGGATCATAGTTTTCTGGAATCTTCTCAACCTCCTGATCATCTGAGGAATGACAGGGACTGGAGGAAACGCGTATAGAAGTGGAAACTCCCAGTCTACTACGAACGCGTCCCGTAGAGCTCCTCTCGGGGGAAATTCCCTTGAACAAAACTGATCGCACTTCCTGTTGATACTGGTGGCGAACAGATCCACTTGAGGGGTTCCCCAAAGGGCGAAGATCTCTTGAAGGACTTCCTAAGCTAGCTCCCACTCGTGGGAGACTGTGCTCTGCCTGCACAGAGCGTCTGCTGTCAAGTTCTTCTCTCCGGCTAAGTGAATTGCTGATAGGGAGATTCCTTCTTGAATTGCCCAAAACCAGAGCTTCATTGCCACTCTGCACAGTGGCAGTGATCCTACGCCTCCTCTTTTGTTGAGGTAGTGCATGGCCACTGTGTTGTCCGTCATTATTAGGACACTTTTCCCCTGTACAGATGGCAGAAAAGCCTTCAGCGCTAGTCTGATTGCTCTCAGCTCTAACAAGTTGCTATGTAGTCTGGACTCCGATGGAGACCAACGGCCGCTGATGGTCAAGTCGTTGGCATGGGCTCCCCACCCCGTGAGTGAGGCATCCATGACTACTGTCATCTCCGGCCATGATTGCCAAAACTGTTCTCCTTTCAAAATGTTCTCCCGACAGGCCCACCACTGAAGGTCTCGAGCTACTCTGTCCGGGACCTCTGGCACTAGGAAGATGCAGGATGCCATGAGGCCTAGCAATCTAAAAAAGTCGAAGGCTTGAAGAAGTTGGGCATTTTGAAATTTGGTGACCATCTGCAGAATATATTGGGCCCTCACCTCTGGTGGGGAGGCTCTCCCCAGGGAAGTGTCCAGGACTGCTCCAATGAACTAGAATCTTTGTGATGGTATCATCTGTGACTTCTTTTAGTTGAGCGAGAAGCCCAGCTTGTGAAGGAAGTGGCAGACATAATCTAGTTGGATCTGAGCTTGTTCCGATGAAACTGCTCTGATCAACCAATCCTCTCGGTAGGGGTAGACATGGATGCCTTCCCTCCTTAGACTCGCCGCCACTACTGACATTACCTTGGTGAAGACCCTCGGGGCGGAGGTCAGCCCAAATGGCAGAACTCGAAATTGATAGTGAGATTTACAATTGCAAACCTCAGGTATTTCCTGTGTTTGAGATGGATTGGCACATGGAAATAAGCATCCTGGAGGTCTAGAGATACCAACCAGTACTGAAGCTGGAGGGCCTGAAGGATCTGAGAAAGAGTTACCATCTTGAACTTGTTCTTTCTGAGGAATTTGTTCAATTCTCCTAAGTCCAAGATGGGTCTCAGTCCTCCGTCTTTCTTTGGTACTAGGAAGTAGGGGGAATACCAACCCTTGTTCCTCTCCGCTACAGGTACCGGTTCTATGGCACCTTTCTCTAGCAGGTCTACAATCTCCTGCATAAGGAGCGGATCTGGAAATTTCAAAGAGTTGTTTCCCGGTGGATGACTGAGGGGTGTGTAGAAAAGGCAGGCAGTAACCTTGGGCAACTGTCTCCAATGTCCAAGCATCTGACGTAATAGCCTGCCATTCCGTCAGATGTTGAGTTAACCTGCCCCCTACTGGTCTCTTGTGAGGGGAGACCTCAGAGGGGTTTAGAAGCGTCTGACACATATGCCGAGGATAAAGTGGCACCTGCTGCTGCGGCTTTGGTACCTTTAACCCGTCCACCACGGGTAAATCGTTTTGGCCCCTTTGAGCTGGCTGTCCTCTGCCTTTTCGGAATGCGGAGTAAAAGCGAAAGGACCTACCCCTCCAGGAGGTTCCTGAGGGGCGATTCGGAGTCTGACGGATTGCAGCCTCAAGAGATTTTGCTGCTGCCTTAGATGTTTGTAACTTCTCCAGGCTGTCATCAGCCTTCTTACCAAATAAAGAAGCGCCTGTTACGCTCACCTGGTTCCCACAGGGGCGTCGATCGAACCCAGACAGCAGCGACCTCCACCAACGTGAAGCGTAGGGCAAAGATGGCTGTCTGGAGGGACCCGCCTAGTCTTGTGTGCTTGACTTGTAGGAATATTCTCCTGTAGTTGGAGAAAGGGATTTAGTCCTGTGGATTTGAGTGCAGACCCCGCCCCACTGCACCCTCTCTCCCCGCTGGCCACCTCCGATATTCCCACTTAGTGTCCTCACCTTATGTTTTTAATGGATGAGCTCTCCATCCTGCCTGGCTTGCAACGGCGCGTAGATACCAATTACTTCACTGGTTTGGGGTATTGGAGTTCTGGAAGATTATTGACTCTGTAGTTTACCAAGTTTAAAGAGTTCAATATGTCCAATGCTCACTCTTGTACCCCTTGGTGATTTTGCGGCAACAAATACTGTCTGGAGGTTGTTGGTGGCGTTCAGGTAAGTGTCTGTATTACCCAACACTATCCGGTAAAGTTGCGTGAGTTTAACTTGTTGTTTTGTCCTTCCTTCATAGATGCGGCGTAAGAAGATGCAGCGTATTGAAGGATAATGCCTCCGGTGGTAAATCAGGTAAGCCTTGTGGTAAAATGATTGTCTTTGTAGTCTCTCTAGGCTCACCTCGCTATTCCTTTGTCTTTTTCCCCCAGGTGTTGACGATCGCCGAAGAAAATGATGGAGGCAGCGCCGGTCGAAGATGCTGTGGACTGGTGAGAATGGAGCGGCGTTGCAGCTGCGAAGCGAAGCGTGTCGAAGTATGTCCCTTCAGGCTCGGAATGGTGCAAGATCCTGAATCAGGTAAGGAATTAGATTAATGTCCGTAACTGTAACGCTCACCTGATTCCCGTAGAGGCGCCGGTCTTGACTGGGCGTATACCGTATCTTCAAAGGTGATGTGTAACACACGGCTGGCTCTTTGGGCTGGACCTCTGTGCACTGTATGTCTGACTCGAAGGGTAAGATGTCTGCAGATAGAAAATATGGGATTAATGAACTGGGTTATTGAATGTCTCTCTCTTCTTCCCTTTCTCTTCTCCTGTAGAACCCCAAAGGTTAACGCTCTCACCTTAGGTAAGTGAACGCCGTGCTCTCCATCTGCCTCGGGGCAGGGTGCTGTAACCAGTTTCTTCACTGGATAAGGGGAGCAGGCCTCTTGACTTCAGAGGACTGCTGTCCGTCGTTTACTGCACGAACGGCAAGTTTCGAGTAATTCTAATGTCTTTAAAGTCTTTAGTAATGATGTCTCTTGTTTTGCAGGGTTCCGGTGATGGCGGATGACGGGCTGAAGTGAGTTGACGATGGAGCCCGTGTGATGAATAGAAGCGCCTGGAAGCACGTAAGTAAGCGCTTGTTGCCTGCTTCACGATGCGCTCTAACTGTCTTTTTATTTTGCAGGTACAAGTTCGGAGCGGCTGCAGGGTGCCGGAATACCCACTGGGTTAGATGTGGAAAGGAGTAATGGCACGTGAGTATTAAAGTTCCCCAATGTCTTTAAACGCACCTTGTTTTGTCTTTCAGATGCGGGATGCAGCGCCGAAGGCCTCCGGAGCGTGCGAAGAGTTGGTAAGCTTTTGTCTTTCAGATGCCGGAATGCAGTGTGAAGACCTCCGGAGCGCACGAAGAGTAGGTAAGCCTTTGTCTTTCAGATGCCGGAATGCAGCGCGAGGCGTTGGTGATAGCCGATGGACCAGGTAAGTGAAGAGCTGTCACTGAAGACCGTAATGCTAACCTGTTCTTTCTTGTCTTTATAGGTGTTGCTGAAGACTGGATTCAGGATGGTAAGCCTTTTTCCTTAGGCCCAGGATCAGATGCAGAAGACACGATGAGCGTTCTGCTGCAGAGGATGCAGAATAACGCAAAGCAAGATTCATCCATCGGGTGTGGTTTAAATAGCCTCCTGTAGTGCTTAGGTGTCTCCTTCCACAGCCACGCCTAGGTAAGAAAAGAGTTCCTGCTTTCCAGAAGAGTTCCAGTGTTCTGAACCTAAGGAGTGGCTCCTGCCCCACCCGACAGGAAAAGTAGTTCCAAACAGAAGAGGATCAGAGGCTCAACTGGCAGGCAAGTAAGCAGCATGGTCTGCTGCAGGTAAGTCCACCCAAGCATTATGAGCCCGGCGCTTCCAGCGCTAGGACTGGGCATATTTATGAGCCTGGTGCCACTGGCGCCAGGACTGGGTCCAAAAGGTCCCAATTGGGACTGGTTGGCACTCGGAACCTGGGTTATGGATCTGCTTCCAAGGGAGTTGGGCAAACCCTGACCTTTTGGAAGCAGAGATCATGACAGTACCCCCCCTCAAGGCCCCTCCCAAACCGGGCTTCTCCGGGGGTTTTGGCTTGTCAGGAAATGTTCGGTGGAATCTTTTGATTAGGCGAGGAGTGTGGACATATTCAGCAGGTTCCCAGGATCTCTCTTGGGGGCCGTAGCCTTTCCAGTCAATTAGGTAAAATAGTTTAGATTTGGAGATCTTGGAGTCCAGAATGCTTTTGACTTCAAACTCGAGTTCCCCATCAACTAGGATAGGTTTTGGAGATTTAGTTAGTCGGGTTTGAGGATGCACGGGTTTTAATAGAGAGACGTGGAAGACCGGATGTATCTTCATGTGCGGGGGCAAGTCCAACTTGACCGCTACTGGGTTTACTATGGTAGTGATGGAATAGGGACCAAGGTATCTTGGGTTGAATGTGCGTGGCCCTTTTAGAGGTAGATATTTGGTGGATAACCAGACTTGATCCCCTACTTGATATTGAGGGGCTTCCTTCCGATGTTGATCTGCTCCTTTCTTGTATTGTTCTTTAGCCCTTTGAAGGTGAGAAACAGCTTCCTTAAAGGCTTGGGTGATAGTAGAATGCAGGTAGTCTACTGCTGGTGTTTCAAGATCTTGGAGGGGATCCAACTCCGAGGTTCGAGGGTGACTGCCGTACAAAAGAAAAAACGGGGTTTTCCCAGTTCCCGAATGGACAGAGTTATTGTAGGCATATTCGGCTATCCAAAGGATGTCTTTCCAAGTTTTTTCAGTTTGTTGCAGCATGCAGCGTAAATACTGTTCCAGAGTTTGATTGGTCCTCTCGGTTTGTCCGTCGGTCTGAGGGTGGTGACTGGTCGATAGTCTCACATCAATTTGAGCCGACCG
The DNA here is from genome assembly GCF_040938575.1 of Ambystoma mexicanum. Lineage (NCBI taxonomy): Eukaryota > Metazoa > Chordata > Amphibia > Caudata > Ambystomatidae > Ambystoma > Ambystoma mexicanum. The sequence goes on along the minus strand of NC_090922.1, from coordinate 18,801,356 downwards.
ACAGCAACTTCTCCAAAAATGAGAAATAAATTGACTACCTCGATCCGAAATTAGAACCGAAAGAAAACCGTGCAGTCGGACGATGTTTTCGAGAAATTCTCGGGCCAGAGTTGCTGCTGTTGGCAAGCCTTTGAGCGGAATGAAATGCGCCATCTTGGAGAATAAGTCCACGATTACTAGAATCGTAATGTATCCGGAGCATGCAGGTAGATCGGTGATGAAGTCCATAGAAAGCGTATGCCAAGGGCAAGGTGGGATGTCAATAGGGCGTAAGAGGCCTGCTGGTCTTTCCTTTTGACTCTTGTTTTGGGCGCATACTCCACAGGACATTATAAAGTCTCTGATATCTTTTTTCCAAGACGGCCACCAGAAGTAGCGCTTGATCTTTTCTGAGGTCTTGGCCATACCGGGATGTCCTTCCATTAAAGAATCGTGATAACAAGAGATTACTTTTTTCTGTAAATCTGTGCTGGGCAGGTATAATCGTTCTTGGAAATACAATAAGTTGTCCTTTACTGCAAAGTATTTTCCCTGCAGATGCCAATTCTGTATGTCTGCTGGAGTTACATGTTGCCTGGCTTTATCCTTAACTTCCTCTATGGATTGTGTGGCGATTACACCCAGAATTCTTTGTTCGGGAATGATTGGTACAGGTTTAGGGTTGATCAAGTGTTCTTCCACTCCCATCTGAGAAAGGGCATCAGCTTTACCGTTTTTTGTACCAGGTCGATAGGTAATTATGAAGTCAAACTCGGCAAAGAATAATGCCCAACGGAGTTGTCTAGAGGATTGGGCTTTTGCGGTTTTCAAATATTGCAGGTTTCGGTGATCCGTAATCACAGTAACGGTGTGTCGGGCCCCCAGCAGATAATGCCGCCAAGCCTTAAAGGCAGACTTGATAGCCAGAAGTTCCTTGTCAGTAATCGTGTAATTGATTTCAGGAGGCGAGAATTTGCGGGACCAAAAAGCCACGGGATGCAACTGATTGGTTACCGGGTCCTTTTGTGATAGAACTGCCCCCATGGCAAGGCTTGAAGCATCAGTTTCCACGATGTAGGGGAGTTCGGGGCGAGGGTGTTTTAAGATTGGTGCAGAGATAAATTTAGTCTTCAAATCCTGGAAAGCTTGTTCCGCCTCGGTAGACCATTCAAAACGTTTGTTTTTCTTTAACAAGGCAGTGATGGGCTGGACTATTCGAGAGAATTCGGGGATAAACCTGCGGTAAAAGTTAGCGAAGCCTAACATGCTTTGCACACCTTTTACGGAGGATGGTGATGGCCATTTGAGAACTGCATCGACCTTCTTTGAATCCATACGCACTCCACCAGGTGATAATATGAATCCCAAGAATTCAACTTCAGTCACGTTAAAAACACATTTTTCCAACTTAGCGAAAAGTTTGTGTTGTCGCAATCTTTCGAGGACCATTTTCACGTGTTTCCGATGTTCAGATTCCGATGAAGAATAAACGAGGATGTCGTCAATGTAAACAACAACACACACATCTATGAGCTCTCTGAGGACATCGTTCATAAAATATTGAAAGGCGGCCGGGGCATTGCAAAGTCCGAACGGCATGACCTGATATTCAAATAGCCCATATTTGGTGCGGAAGGCCGTCTTCCATTCATCGCCCTCTTTTACTCGTACCAAGTGGTAAGCTCCTCTAAGATCCAGCTTTGTATATATGCATGCTTTTCTGACTTGGTCCAGGAGTTCAGGGATCAAAGGTAACGGATATCTATTCTTAACGGTGATCTGGTTCAGGGAGCGATAATCTATACAAGTTCTAAGGTCTCCTTCCTTTTTTGGAACGAAGAACAAAGCTGAAGAAGCAGGGGACTTGGAAGGACGAATAAACCCATTTGCCAGGTATTGATCCAGGTATTGTCGAAGGTGAAGGTTCTCAGGCTCGGTGAGGGCATAAATTCTACTACAAGGAGGAGTAGATCCAGGTATCAGGTCTATCTGGCAGTCATAAGACCTATGAGGAGGTAGAGAGTTAGCCTGATCCTTCCGGAAAACATCTTGGTATTCTAGGTATTCGGGAGGTAACTGGGGAGTCTCTGAAGAAATTGCTGCCAGTGCAACACCAGGTGGAGGGTGACAAGTAGAGACACATTCTGGAAACTGGACCGTTCTTGCTCGCCAATCGATCAGAGGATTGTGTTTCTCTAACCAAGGTATTCCTAGAATAATCTGAAACTGAGGGGCCTTGATCACATCGAACACGATCTTCTCATGGTGTCCATCTTGACTTACTAGCGTCACTTCTTGAGTGGTATGCATTACTGGCCCGGAGGCTATCTCCGTACCATCCACCGTAGTAATGACGTCCTTTACAGCCTTGGGACAAAGAGTTAGATTCATCCTCAAAACCATTTCATGATCCACATAATTGCCGATGGCACCGCTGTCGACGTAAGCTTCAATTGCATGTAATCGATCCGGATTATCAGGGCTAATGAGGACCATAGGTATCACAAAATGCGAGGTCACGGAACTGGTTTTCACGCTCGGCAAGAGGACCTCTATTCTTGTCGGGCGAGGTCGTTTCCCTGCTCAGAGTTTGTAACTTTGGTAACTGCGGCTCCTACTGCCTTCTTGGCAGGTTTCACCGGACAGTCTCGAAGAAAGTGCCCTGAGTTTCCGCAATAGAGGCATAATTGCAACTGTTTTCTCCTTTCCCGCTCCTTTTGTGTTAGAGGACCTTTCAGACCCCCTATTTGCATGGGTTCCCCGGAGTCTACTCCTTTGGAAGGAGTTGGCGGTTTGGAAAATACTCGAGCATCAAACTTGAAACGATCGGCCTTCCTGTTCTGCAGTCTGTGATCTATTTGAACGACTAAGTCTATATAGTCCGAACAATCTTGTGGGGGATTCACTACTTGGGCTAACACATCTTTGAGCTCTCCACGTAGACCTCTATAAAACAGCGTAATCCTTTTGTCCTCAGTCCATTGAGTTTCCACTATCAGTCTGTTGAAAGACGCAATATAAGCCAAAAGGTCTTGATTACCTTGTCGCAACGAAAGAAGCTCATTGTCCAAGGCCTGCCCCTGTGAATGTCTTGCGAACAGTTTTTCCATACTGAGCTGAAAAGCTTGAAAATCATGGAGGACCGGATCATCTTGATTTACTAGAGGGATCGACCAGTCTGCCGCATTGCCACTAAGGTACGAAAGCACGAAAGCTACTTTAGCTTGATCAGTTGGAAAGGCTGCTGGCCGGCATAAGAAATGCAACCGGCACTGATTGATAAATACTGCAAACCTCTTTGGGTCACCCGACAATCGTTCGGGCGGAGCCAGAGGTACATTCCCAGGTAGGTTGATCTGCACTGGATTCATAGAGGATGTAGAAGGAAGATTTCCCCCAGATGCGGGTAACGGGGTCTGTCCGGCTTGTGACTGTAGCAATTGTCTAGCGAGATCATCTGTTCGCTCCTTGGAAATAATCAGTTCCCTTCTTAGAGCGTTCGTTTCCTGACGGGCTGCATGCACTTTTGCCCTTAGTTCCCCAAGTAACTGGGCTAGCTGGTCGGTATCCGAGGTTTCCATAGCGCCTGGACGGGAGTTTTGTGGTAGGCTTTGCGTTCTGTAACGCTCACCTGATTCCCGTAGAGGCGCCTGTCTTGACTGGGCGTATACCGTATCTTCAAAGGTGATGTGTAACACACGGCTGGCTCTTTGGGCTGGACCTCTGTGCACTGTATGTCTGATTCGAAGGGTAAGATGTCTGCAGATAGAAAATATGGGATTAATGAACTGGGTTATTGAATGTCTCTCTCTTCTTCCCTTTCTCTTCTTCTGTAGAACCCCAAAGGTTAACGCTCTCACCTTAGGTAAGTGAACGCCGTGCTCTCCATCTGCCTCGGGGCAGGGTGCTGTAACCAGTTTCTTCACTGGATAAGGGGAGCAGGCCTCTTGACTTCAGAGGACTGCTGTCCGTCGTTTACTGCACGAACGGCAAGTTTCGAGTAATTCTAATGTCTTTAAAGTCTTTAGTAATGATGTCTCTTGTTTTGCAGGGTTCCGGTGATGGCGGATGACGGGCTGAAGTGAGTTGACGATGGAGCCCGTGTGATGAATAGAAGCGCCTGGAAGCACGTAAGTAAGCGCTTGTTGCCTGCTTCACGATGCGCTCTAACTGTCTTTTTATTTTGCAGGTACAAGTTCGGAGCGGCTGCAGGTTGCCGGAATACCCACTGGGTTAGATGTGGAAAGGAGTAATGGCACGTGAGTATTAAAGTTCCCCAATGTCTTTAAACGCACCTTGTTTTGTCTTTCAGATGCGGGATGCAGCGCCGAAGGCCTCCGGAGCGTGCGAAGAGTTGGTAAGCTTTTGTCTTTCAGATGCCGGAATGCAGTGTGAAGACCTCCAGAGCGCACAAAGAGTAGGTAAGCCTTTGTCTTTCAGATGCCGGAATGCAGCGCGAGGCGTTGGTGATAGCCGATGGACCAGGTAAGTGAAGAGCTGTCACTGAAGACCGTAATGCTAACCTGTTCTTTCTTGTCTTTATAGGTGTTGCTGAAGACTGGATTCAGGATGGTAAGCCTTTTTTCCTTAGGCCCAGGATCAGATGCAGAAGACACGATGAGCGTTCTGCTGCAGAGGATGCAGAATAACGCAAAGCAAGATTCATCCATCGGGTGTGTTTTAAATAGCCTCCTGTAGTGCTTAGGTGTCTCCTTCCACAGCCACGCCTAGGTAAGAAAAGAGTTCCTGCTTTCCAGAAGAGTTCCAGTGTTCTGAACCTAAGGAGTGGCTCCTGCCCCACCCAACAGGAAAAGTAGTTCCAAACAGAAGAGGATCAGAGGCTCAACTGGCAGGCAAGTAAGCAGCATGGTCTGCTGCAGGTAAGTCCACCCAAGCATTATGAGCCCGGCGCTTCCAGCGCTGGGACTGGGCATATTTATGAGCCTGGTGCCACTGGCGCCAGGACTGGGTCCAAAAGGTCCCAATTGGGACTGGTTGGCACTCGGAACCTGGGTTATGGATCTGCTTCCAAGGGAGTTGGGCAAACCCTGACCTTTTGGAAGCAGAGATCATGACAGTAACCTAACCTCTTCTCCTATTTTCCCCTTTCTTATAGGAGCTCCTGATGCGAGGCGGGTGTGTCCGAAGACAGGATGCAGGTTCACAGGCACGGTGAGCCTTACGCTGCAGAATAACGTGAAGCGTGTGTTGTAGATGGGGCGTGGTTTAAATAGCCTCAAAAGTAGTCCCAGGTAAGAAGTCCCTAGAACCACACCCAAGTAAAAAAATAGTCCTTGCAGAAAAATAGTCCCTTCCAGGTCTCACGTTGGCCTGGATGCATGTGCAGCATGGTCTGCCTGAGGTAAGTGATGACTATGAGCCTGGCGCCTTAGGCGCCAGGACTGATTCTGCTATGAACCTGGCACCTAAGGCGCCAGGACTGAACCGAGACACCCCCTAGCCGGGGCTTCTGAGGTTTTACTAAATGTCTGGATGCCTGCTTCCGGGGCGGATGGGCTTGGTCCAGATGCCCGGGGGTAGGCATCATGACAGCGCCGTCAAAGGGCATGTTCAAAAGTCTGGCTTGTACATCTGGAGCAAAACCAGACTTTCGCAACAACGCAAATCTGCGGATTGTAGTACTTGCCGCCATGGCCCTGCTGATACTGTCAGCAGAATCAATGCCTGTTTGAAGGGACTCGCACATTGCATCTTTCCCATCTTTAATGATGTTTAAAAATGCTTCCCTTTCCTCTCCTTCCGGGAGAGTCAGTCGCAGATGAAGCACACTCCCAAAGTGTATGGCTGAATCTTGCAAGTGTGCAAGTGGCATTAATAGATTTAAGCGCCATGCTACATGCCGAAAATACTTTTTTTTGACATAGCGTCAAACCTTTTATCATCCCTGTCCTGTGGAATAGTAGGGTATGGAGATCTACGATTTGATGAAGTTTCTGCTTGTACAACCAAACTCTCTGGAGTTGGATGTTTGCTCTAATATTCAGGGTCTGTAGCAGATACCCTGTATTTGGCAGATAGTTTAACTGCCGGGATAACTTCAGGAGTTTCCCAATTAGCAGAGATTTTTCTTTGCAGAGCAGTATGAAAAGGAACAACAGGATCTTCCTGTGGACCTTTAACTAAAATGTCAGTAAGGTCATCCTGCTGAAAAGAAGGTGTAGGTGTAGACCACCCCATGAACTCTATTATTCTGGCCATCAGAACCCTATAAGGGGTCTCAGCATGCTCCCCAGGGTCTTGTTTAACAAACTCTACTTCTGGAGAAGTATCTACACCACTTGCCTCATGTAAAGAGTCTTGAAGATCATTTAACCTGTTCTCTTCAGAGATAAATTCCTCTGGTATGGGTGTTGTGGTCCTTTGTAACCCAAAGGGTCTCTCATGGTCGGAATCCTCCCCTTCCTCATATGTAGAGGACAAAGCTCTAAAGTAATCAGACCTAGGGTATTGTTTAAAACTCATTTCTAGAGCAGAAGGGGCCAAATTTGTTGTCACCGTTTGAGAAAACGTCGAAGTTGTCAATGTGGAAGTCAATGGCTAAGACAAACCCGAAAGGGGGGGTCGAAAAAGTTTGAAGAGACCTTGAAGTACTCGAGAGGATCGGAATCCTACTCGGAGTCATCGAAGTTGTTGAAGGCATCCTCGAGGTCATGGTTGAAGTCCTCGGCACCTCTACTGACTGAGATGTAGTGACAGTTGTAGGTCTGTCTTTTATCGGAGTCGACAGTGGCGTCGAAGACGGTGTCGATGCAACCGATTTATGCGTTGACGGACCCTTCAACAAAGGCGTCGATGACGCAGATTTATGAGTTTATTTCGCCGGGCGCAACGACTCGCGGTGTTTTGATTTTTCGGGTCTTTCACCCAGGGTATCACCTTTAGCCGTCTCCAAGGGGGTTGAGGCCGCTTTCTCGAAGATGCTAAGGATTTTCTTACGGAAATCCTCCACTTAGCTGCAGAGCTGTATTTCATGGGGCAGGTGACCCTTTCCGGGGAAACAGAAGAAGACGAAGAAGAGGGAGATCTACGATGCCTCTTCTTAGAGCAGAGGCCTTCAAACTGTGGGGGCGCGGCCACCTCCTAGGGTGGGGGGGGGGGGGGCGCCAGAGCCCAGCATGAAATGTAAAAAAAAAAAAATAAAAATAAAAAAATTCTTTTTTTTTTTTAGATTGGAGGAAATGGGAGGGGGCAGCTCACATGGTCAGACTGGACCATAAAACGGCCTTAGGTACCAATGAAAACATGGGCAGCAATTGCAAATGGATATTCAGTCCTTTAGTCACAGACTGTTTGAATAGTACCCAAGGGGTTGTTTTTTATTCAAATGTAAACAAATTGTGATATTTAAAGAATATTTATTCAACAACAATGGTCAAAACTACTAGCTGCATAGTGAAGCAACTCCTCAAACTGGCCCACATTGGCCAAAAAAGTGGCCCATTTTGATTGGCCTACACTAGCATTTTTGGTACAGTCATCGCCCTATTGCCCTATGGGCCAGCCCAAGCCTGCCGACTCATCCATAATGGGTGAGGGGGCGTCCACTCACTGGCCACCTCACCCATTATGGAGGAGCCGAGGAGCCAGCCCAGTGAAACACTGAGCACTCGCTCATCTGCTTTTTCCAGCTGAGGGAGTGCTCCTGGGCTGGCTGAACTGTCAAAGGGAAACACTGTTTGCCTTTGACAGTTCATTTCCCCAGCCGCACATGATCACTGAGCCATGCAACGTTGGGGGTGTTTTGCTTCGCCAGCCTTGCATAGCTCATTGGAAATGCTGGCTGGGGCACTGCATGTATGTATGTGCGAGGGGGTGCTCCTGCGCCTCCTCGCACATACGGGCAGAGCAACCTGGAGCGGGGCATTTTAGCAACCATGCGCAGGCCCCTGCAGAAGGTAAGTTCATGGCGATTTATTTTTTATTTAAATGTGTATGGATGTGTGCATGCTTGTGTTATGGGACTCTGGTTGGAGCAGGATGGGCGGCAGCACTGGGAAAGTGGTGGGAGTATGGTGGGGGAGAGCCCAGGGTCTGTATTGGGAGTAGGGTGCGGTGACGGCACGCAAAAGTTCATAGCGATTTCTACATACTGTCCATCCGGCACTTTTAGGGGGGCCCGGCCTGCCCAAATCTGGCTCAGGGGGGGCCCCGAGCCAAAAAGTTTGAAGACCACTGTCTTAGAGTGTTTCGATCTCGAAGACTGATGGGAACCGCTTCGAGACCTTGAACGGGAATTTTTCCTGTGACGGAGAGGAGACGAATGTCTCGACTCTGCCGAAGATACTTTCGAAGGAGTAGAAGTTTTAAGAGTCTTACCTCTTTCTAGCTTCCCCTTACGCTCCTTCAAGGCTTTTACCATCATGGACATACAGTCCTCGCATTCCGAACAGTGATGCTCCGATCACAGGCACCACAAATAGATCCTGTGAGCATCCGTCAACGACATTTTCTTCCCACAATCACAACACTTTTTGAAGCGGGACCGTGGGGTCGACGGTTCAGATGAGGAAGCCATCGAATAAAGATGATATCTTTGAGGAATAAGTTGAATCTTCTTGAAGAAAGAACTGAGCGACACGATTCTGAAGCCCACGAAGCGCGGAAAAACAGAACTGAGCAAAGGTCGCTGCGCGAGTCTATTTATACGCACGATGACGTCGGCGCTGAGAAGGTGGCTGTCGAGGGATGTCCATGCGCAGCGCCCTCTAGTAAGAAAATTTCCGAGGCCAGCAAGCTGGGATGTAATCTATCAAGATAAGGAATACGTCGGAGGAAACAATCCCTTCGAAAAATATTTTGTGGAATTCCTTTACCCGTTGAAGCTAGATTGTGTTAGGTTGATAATTCCTTCTAGAATGGTTTTTGAGGTTCTTTTGAAGCAAGTTCCAAACCTCTGCAAATTGGGTTATGATTTTACCCCCCTTGATGTAAAGGGAGTGGGAACAGGCAATCAAGGGGAAAATGTGGAGGTAGCAGCCCCAGTAAGCCAAGATGTGGGGAGGATGGGTCTGCAAAAGAGTGTGATGGATGGGAGAACAGCGAATAGGATAGAAGAAGCAGATTGGCAATGGTTGGCACTCACCCTAAGGGAGTCTATTATGCAGTTAATGAATTTAAAAAAGCAACTTTGGTACAAGGCAGACACTCTACTACTTATGGATTACAAGAGGATTTTCAGCTTTACTGAAGGATGACAATCTATGAACCTTTCTGAGAATCTCTATTTTCCTCCAAGAAGTTTGGCTAATTTCCCCTCTGGTATTAGATGGTTTTGCAATACTGTTTCAGCCTGCAACTCAAGGGCTAAGGTGGCGCCCACCTGGTGGGTTGGTTTTTGCGATTCATAATGTTCTGGGGTTTGTTATTTTTAAGTAGGTGAATTTGTCAAAAGGGGTGATGGCAGTAGGCCTAAAAAAAAGTAGAGGATGGCGTGCTTAAATATATCCTCTTGGTTAATATATACTGGATTCCCAGTATGGATATTATGGTAGCTCCACGCTTTATTTTTCGATTGTTTTTTAGCCTACCCAGGGGTGCAGGTAATTGTGGCAGGGGATAACAATGCACAGAGTGTGAACATTGGAGATCCTGGTTTGGTAGGGCTCGGTATACAGGGTGTGACTGATGTCCAGAGGAAAACAGTGCAAGGCTTCCGATGGCATGAGATTATGGAAGATTGGGGCCCGAGTATGCAAAATGAATTACTGGGGGGAAACCCTTTAAATCCTCCCCCTTGGCACGGGGGTAACTCCTCATCTGTGATCGATTATGTGTTTGTAACCAAAGCTTTGGTAGACTTGTGCATGTATTTTAATGTTATTCACAACAACAATATTGATCACAGTATGTCGGTGGCTGAATGTTTAGGTTATATGGTAGACCATCCAAGAAGTAGGTTGGGTCCACTTTTAATTAACCCTGGCTGCAATCGTCTAAAGTGGCATGCTACAAACATCAAGCGTTTTAATAATGTCCTCAGGAATTTAAGAAAAAAATGTTTTCTGCAAGGTCCATATATCAGTCAATACAGTTGGTAGTGGATTGCTTACATAAAAGACGTTTTTTAAATGCGCCGGGTAAATGTCACTTTCATAGATTTGATTCTCCTGTACACAATTTTAAACGTATAATAGGAAAGTTATTCTCCAGTAAAAAATCTACTCCGGAGGAGGAGAAAAAAACCCTGATAAGAAAGAAGAAAAGCAAAAGCTAAAAAATTATATAATAGCGAATCGTCATTACTTATATGAACAAGATGGAGAAGTAAAGCCGGCGGCCTTCAAAGTGAAAATTAGGTTAATTTCTGGTCATTGGTGAATGCAGTGGCGTTAAACGAAGTATGTGTGAAAACAAACCCTACACCTGAAGATATGTGGCTCTCCCATTTTAACCAACTTTATGGTAAGAAGCAATGATACTTTGGAGGCTATCAAAACCCCCCACTACCCATAAATAGGAGGCTTGAGTTCACAGTTGAGGACATTGCAAGGACGATTGTTAAGGCTAGTCCCTCTCGGGCAGGGCTAGAGCCCTTTATACTACGGATGACGTCGATCGACGGCAGCGGCCCTCGAGGGACATTCGACGCCTCGGCCTCGAGCACAGCGCCCTCTAGTGAAACATTTCCCAAGCAGCAAGCTGGAAGATACATATATCTAAGATGAGGATTACGTGGGAGGACACAATCCATTCGAATGTTGGTTTACTTACATGAAGGAACCTCGGTTCAGGTATGATTCAATAATAAAGGTGTAATGTCAAAGCCAATAACAAAAAGAAATGGGCTTCGTCAGCGAAGTATTTCGGCCCATGCCCTTTTAATTTTTCTCTTGTGGATGTAGGTAAATATCTGCTAAAGGCTTCTTTTGTAGCACCAAAATTAGGGGATGTGCGCATACCTTGGCTGGCATACGCTGATGAATTTATTTTATTTGATCGTACACAGATTGGACTACAAGATTAATTCATGCTTTTGCTGGTTTTATTGAAGAAAATAAAATGAAGATTAATCCCCAAAAAACAGTCAAATTATTATTGTTTTTAACTTTATTTAGTGCAGTGTAAGACATACATCCTCAGGAACACATATATATAGCAGTATGTTGCCATCAAACTTGAGCATAATGATAGACATATAAACAGACATTATAAAGCTTGACATAAAATCTACTTAAACATCAAGTCACGACACATTTATTGCGTTGACCTCAGCTTCCGCAGGTATTCCCGGAATGGCTCCCAAATGTCCTTATGCCTGCAGCTTAGTGTCACCAGGGAAACATAGCCCTCCTCCCTCTCATTAGCATACGTAAATTCTTTAATCCACATTTTAATGTCCAGGGCAACCTTCGATTGCCAATGGTTGAGTATACATTTTTTGGCAACCAAACATCCCAAATTGAAGAGGCGACGTATTTTAACAGATAATTTGCCGATGTCACCAAACAAGTATTTGGGGGGCAAAAGCGTGGGGCGGACGTCCGTGATCTCTCAGACAATTAGCGACCGACTGCCAGAACTTGGCTATTCGTGGGCAGTTCCAGTACGTGTGAAAACAATCGGCCACGTCAGCGCAGCTGCCACCAGCCGTGGGAGCGAACCTAGCGATTCGTGCGGGGTATAATGCAGCCGATTTAGTATCTTGAATTATATCAACCTGTATCTAGCGTTAAGGGATACCTCCTTGGTTAGGTGACACCAGCGGAGCCACTGAACATCGTCTATTGTCCTGTTTAAATCTGTATCTAACCTTCCCTTGACATCTTGAGCGGGTATCTGAGCACCCTGACAATTCCCTATACAGTCTGGATACCAGCCCTCTGGGGTTCCCACCAGTAACCACAGTCCCTAGGATTTGACATTATCTGGGCTCGGCGGGGAACGATGACAAACGCCTCCTGATCGACGCTCTCATCCTGTAGTATTGTAATGATTTAATTGATTACCCAGTTTTTCTGAGAAGTCTGCGAGAGAAACAAAAGAGCCATCTGGAAAAAGATTGTGTAATGTCAATGTTTCTTCGGGGTCACACCCTTTTTGTATGTCCCTGTCGTATGTTGGGGGAAGGCCCGGGCACTTCCAGAGTGGGAGTGCACCGAAGTAGGGGGTAGAGGCACAGAGCCGCATGAATATTCTAGCCCATGTGTTCACAGTTGTGCAGACCGGGTCAAATGTGCATGTGTCCGCATGTTGGTTGGCAAGAACTATAATACTCAAGCTCGAGGGGGAGGCACTGTACCTCTCCAGGGCCGTGTGTATCGGCCGTTGTTGTGGGGAGTACCAGTAGCTGGCGAATTGTGCCTGCGATACCTCGTAGTATAGTTCAAAGTCAGGAGCCTGCAGGCCACCCAGTTCAAACGGCTCGATCATACCCTCCCATCTCATCCGGGGGGTTCCAGAGCCCCAAACAAAGGTGATTGCCAAGGATTGTAGCCTATCAAAGAACACGCAACCAGGCCAAACCGGAATGTTCGTGAAGTAGTACAGTAATTTGGGGACCACAACATTTTTTAATAAGGAGAGCTTGCAATATAGGGAGATAGGGAGCCTGGCCCAGAGACCCAATTTGTCCTCGAACGTTTGTAAATATTTCTCATGATTTTCAGCCAATATGGAGCAACGTGTGCGAGAGATCACAATGCCTAAATATTTAAATTTGTCCGGGACCCATCTGAATCCAGCCACATCTGGCGGAGCATTAGAAATATCGGTCAGCGGAAATAGCTCCGACTTAGATTCGTTAATACGATATCCCCGAGTGGGTAGAGAACCTACGCACCTCCTCGAATATCAGGGCCAGATCTAAAGCCGGATTTCGTATGTACAGCACCGTGTCATCGGCGTATGAAAGATTATTGTGGCGGGCCAGCTATATGTAAGCCGCAGTGAATGTGCTTGAGACGCATTATGCATACGAGGGGCTCTATTGTAAGAGTGAATAGTTAAGGGGCAGCGGACAACCCTGCCTCGTACCGCACCCCAACAAAAATGCAGGAGAAAGTGTGACCCCATTGCAGACGCTGGCAGCCAAAGAAGCGTATAGCAGTCGGACATATTGAATAAAGAAATCCTCCAATCCCATCCGACATAGCACCGAAAATAAAAACTGCCAAGAGGCTGAATCAAAAGCCTTCTCAGCAGCGAGCGGGCAGCAACCGCCAGCGGCTGCTAGTTGAGCTGTGAAATGATACCAAATAGCCTTTGCAGATTGAACGGCCAGGGATAAAACCCGATTGATCCGGCTGGACCAACTTCGGCATGTATGGGAGGAAACTTGCAGACAGCAATTTAGCAAAAATTTTAGTATCCAAATTGATAGTGGCTTGTAGGAGCCCATGTCAGCGGCGGGCCTGTTGGGCTTCAGCAGCAACGTAATTACTGCGTCAGTAAGGGAATGAGAAAGTCAGTCAAGTCGGAGCGATTCCCCCCATACTCGCAGTCGGCTTGGAACAAGGGTGACACGTAGCTCCTTGTAGAATTCTATGCCTTAGACATCAGGGCCAGGTGCCTTGCCAGACGGAAGTGACATAATGGAATCAGTTATCTCCTCGGGGTCAGCGGTTGATTAACTGACAGTCGTGCTGTGATGCTGTAAGTCCCTTCATTTCTATGAAAAAAAAAAAAAATAATAATAAAAAAATCGACGACTTCATTGTGAAGCATCTCTAGAAAAACCGGGTCTGGCAGGCATGCGGGGGGCATGTGCCATGGGGGTGGTCAGAAATTATTCGAGGAAGAATCTTACTATCTTTTACCTGTGTCATCAGTGTGGCAGGAATCAGCCAGTAATCGATCCTCAAATGGGCATCGTGGACTGACGTATAGCATGTGTACTCCCGTATATCAGGGTTGCGGTCTCTCCACACATCTATAAGATCAAAGTGTTGCTTTATGTTCAAAACTGTGTGGCCTGCATTGGTTAATTCACGTTGAGTGGATCTGGATCGATCCAACACACAGTCTAGTATTAGATTAAAGTCTCAAGTAATACGTGTATGGGCCTCTTCTAATAGGACATCCAAAAATAAAACTGACCATAGAACTCAACAACATTTGGGCCATATGTGTTCACTAAGGTTGTGGCGATACCTGCCAATTCACCCCATAGAATAACATATCTCCCTTGTGAGTCGATGCAGCATTTGGTTTCTTGAAAGGGATAGAGCGGTGTATCAGCGTCATTACCCCTCAGGATTGCGATGAATAATTAGTGTAACCTCGTTGAGGCCCCCAGGTAGCAGCAAACCCTTGGTTAAGGACCCCTTGAGCGTGCGTCTCCTGTAGCATCACCACCCTAGGGGCTTGATGGTTAATGTATGCAACAACATTGCGTGACTTAATAGCGTAGTTGAGTCCACCGATGTTCCATGACTTGAATGAGATATTATCTTTCGTGCCTTAGCTGCAACAAATTAGGGCCCATGTTTGGATGGGAGAAACAAAGGACAAGACTAGCGTGTGGTCGAGGAGCAATCTGCAATTCAACAATGTATTTAACTACATCAAAACGCAATTTATGAAACCCATACACCCATGATTTACTTGTGTGTCATTAACTCCAAACTTGACACATTCCCACCCCACCTCCCTCATCATCATCATCCCTTACTCGACGATGGACCCCAAATAAAAAAACAGAACACACTTCGATATCCCATGGGGAGCACCATGAGCAGAGAACAGTACTTTTCAGATGGCCACCCTGCAGCAGCCCGCCCCTATTCGCAGAATTTGTGTACCCACGGTTAATGAAGGGGATGACATGTGTGATGTTCAGTCATTGTCCATGATATCGGGCTCATTGTTGCACGTAGGGGGGCTGCCACCGCCACCCTGGTCTCTCCTCAGAAGCGGTATGGGAATGGAGGATTCGATGTAGGCTGTTGCTTCCGTCGGGTTCTCAAAGACATGCGCCCGTCCACCATATTGTATGCATAATTTTGCCGGGTAAAGTAGTGCATATGGGACCTGCTTCATACCTAGTAGCTTTTTAACAGAGCCATATGATTTACGCTTAGCCTGAACATTGGCAGAGAAATCAGGATACATATAGATATTAAAGGATTCATACCTCAGGGTCCCCTTTTCTCTGGCCATGCGCAAAATTAGGTCCCTGTCTCGGTAGTTGAGGAGTTTAGCAAGGGTGGTACAAGGAGGAGCCCCTTGGCTTGGGGACAGGAGCCAGAATGCGAGGCACCCTCTCCACCAGGAAGTGCTGGGAGAATTTAGATGGATCGAACATTGATTTCAATAGGTTTTCGATTAAGTGTTCAATCGGGCCCTTAAAGGCTGCCTCAGGGGGCCCAATGATACAGATGCTTATGCGTTGAGAACGCAATTCCAAGTCGTCACATTTATTGCAGATCTTGCTGACCTCCTGTTGAAATTGCGCTATATCGCGCTCGTGTTTACCGACTTTATTCTCTGTCTCGCCAATCCTCGTCTCCACCTCGGTGATACAGTCGCCCTCTTTCTCTAGTTTAGACTTCAAGGAGCCTATGGTCGAAACAATGTAATCCAGTTTCATATTTACTGCCATGAATCCATTCTGCATCGCAGCGAGGAGGTGGTCGTCCCTGGTGGTGTTAGAAGCCGAAGGTTGTTCATCATTAATTGGTGGATCTGTGGGCCTTGGGGTTTTAGCAGGGGTATTAGTATACAAATCCATTGGAGCTTTTTTCTTGGCTTTAGAACCCTTCGTCATGTTCCTCGCTGCAGAGTACAAGCAGGATATACTATTTAAGAAAAGATGACAACAGGCTTCCAGTTGTCCCACTGTAGGATCCTTGCCCGAAGGGGCGATGTGCCAGTTATCAGCCAGTAGAAGAACAACCTAACAGCGTCTTGGACATCGCAGTGGTGGGAAAGAGGCCAGATGGGCTCTGCCCGCAAATCGCATGCGGCAGATGCAGATGTATCACGATGTTCAGTGGGGGAGCTGGTCACCTCTGTATAGAGCACCTCTAAACCCGGCACATGTCCAACATCTCAGGGTATTTCCTCGACGCTCTCCTAGGTCAGGATTGACAGCCCAGCGCAGGCTCCGCAAGACGTGCCCCTTGTGCAGTGGGTCCTGCACCTCCGCGCTATCTCTGGGGATACTGGTTTGTTTCGGTAGGCGTCAGCATGGGGGCCAGTCCCGCAGACCCTTCCGATCACCCCCACGACATCACACCTACGGTTTAGCAAGGGCACTCGGACCACCACAACACTCCCAGCAGAGACTTCTGTATGTCCGATCAGCGACCACTCCAGACGGCCATGCAGAGGCTTAGGCGTTATGTCACTTAGCCCAGCTCTGCGAGAAGGCCCAGCGTTTTGTACAAGGCCCCCAAGTCACTCCAGTGTCAGCCCATTCACCAACTGCCCAGGGGCTTCACTGGTCACCTTCTATGCACGGTGGTCTATGTGCGCCAGGCCCAAGGTCACGCCGAAAAGAACAGTGTCTCCCAGGGGCCCCACACAGTGGCCCCACCACGCAGAAAGGCGAGATAGCAGGCTCCCGCCACTGGGGGTCGGGGGGGGAGAAGACAGAGCCCCACACTCACCATAGAGCCTGCCCTTGAGACTGCGGGTAAACACCACCGAAACCAATGCGGCAATGTAGCAGGAGAAATGGTCCAGTGGCAGCCACCAGCCACCTCGAATATGGCCTCACAATGTCCAATGCTCCGTAGGAAGCAGCATGGGTGTCAGAAAGTGGCAAACATCAGTAAGTCTAGCTTGCAGGGGCCTCACCATGTAAGATCAGTGTTCGTTTCGGGATGCAGGGCCAAATCTTAAAAGATTGCAAGGGTGCTGCCGCGCTCTCCATATCTGCACTGTGAGCCCGAATACTGAGCTCAATGCTTAGCTGACCCTGTGGTCGAGGAGCACCCCGCAACCAGCAACAACAGCAGCAGTAGGCAGCCGAGGCATGGCCAGCACCGCGAACTGCCCAACCGTCGCCTTTCAGCAGCCTCAAAGAGTAATATGTCCAGGGGAACAGGCACGCCTGTGCCGCGCCCACTCCCGGCCCCTCTCTGGCACCCCTGAACACGACCGGGGGCACAAGCAGGTCGAGATTAGTATAGTAGCTGTCACCGGGTTAGCAGAAGCTTCACTGGGGGGGGGCGCAGCACCAGACGAGCCCCCGCGACACAGCGTCTTGATCAGGCGTTCCACGCCAACATCATGTCCAGTAATTCTGGGTCAGCGGATCCACCTTCCGCGCTCCTCCTACCCCGTCCAGGGAGCACACAGCCACATCCGCGGGTGCTCGCCAGGCTACACAGGTCCACACCGGCACTCGCAACGTAGTCCGGAGTCAGCCGCTGGTGTCTCGCCTTAGGGCCACCCCCTGCTGGGCACGAGGCTCGGGCACCAACCCGAGAACAGCCTGCCAAGCTGCGTCTAAAAGGATTCATGTAGAAGCAGACAGGCCATTATGACCACGCAACATTCGCAGGAGATGCGCGCTAAGCTGCTCCGCGCGCCTCGCACACACTGCAGATCAGCGCCAATTTAGGAGTATAGGTGCTATATCCTTATCACCAGCCTCAGCTGAAGCCAGTTCATTAAAATATTGGGAAAATCAGGAGTTATTTAAGCTCAGGATATCGCGGGGCTGGAGCTCCTCAATCAGGCGGCCATCTTGCTTGGCTGCTCGACAGCACCCCCTCAACAGTCTAAAATTCAGCATAAAAGAAAAGAAAAATACTTTTACGTGGTTTATAAATGATAATAGGGTACTTTTAAAGAAAAAGTTATATTTGGGTCACCCGATTTTAGCTTGTCTTTCAAAATCCTTTCACAGAAACTTTTTAAAGCATAAACCAGTTATGTTGGCCGAAAATGGCCAAGGTCGATTTAAAATATGGTACATTTATTGTTCTCCAAGTTCCCCTTGCAGTCAATCCCCACAGTTCTACCATGCCTTAAAGCACATTCCCCAGTGCTGTTCATCGGCTGTACTTCTCGAAAAAGGGCACTGATAGGCCTTCGATATTGGACCGGGACTCATCTAGAAGGTGTGTTAGGAACTACATTTCGTAAATGGCTTTAACCTTCGCAACCCACTCACTTTCTTTTGGGAAGTGTGGGCTCTTGCATCGCTGTGCTAGACAGCACAGGGCAACTACTAACATAACCTGTACCATATGCCCATGCTCCACCTAGTTCTCCTCCTCTAACCCCACTCCAAAGAGGAGGAACCACAGTGATCGCTTTCCATTAATCCCATCCACCCCCTTGATCAATGCTAAGGAACAAGTTACTTACCTGTAACTATTGTGCTCCAGTATGGGTCTGGCATGGATTCACATGCTCATGAATATTTCCCATCGTCAGGCTGGGAATCAATGGCAAAAGAAAAAACATTTATTCTAAAACTGTATTTCTCCTCTAAACCAATCACTGTCCTCTGAGTCATACTGCCCTCATCCATTGACCATCCTCTCCCTAAGCCTCGCCTCTGGCAGCCATCTGCAGATTTGGTAAGAAGAGCCACTGAGGGGCCGGAGGGAGGGTTTGCATGTGAACCCATGCAGCCAGACCCATGCTGGAGAACAATAGTTACAGGTAAGTAACGTGCTCCTTCCCCAGCATGGGGTCTGGTATGGATTCACATGCTCATGAATTACAAATACACAGCAGTACACATTACACAACCACAGAGGTGCAGAGGCTCAAAAGAAGTAATCAACACTTACCCCTGGAACAGACTCACCTCAGGCGAACAAGTTGCGTAGCACTGCCTGGCCGACTCTGGACTCCTCCCTGGAATCCCTGTCGATGCAGTAGAACCTCGTGAAGGTGTGCATGGACCTACGTGTCGCAGCCCTGCAGATGTCGAGCAGGGGCACACCAAAAAGGAACGTAGTGATCGCTCTGGTGGAGTGAGCTCTCCTACGGCCCGGCAGAGGCCTGTTAGTCAGCCAATGACAGTGCATGATGCAGCCGGAGAGCCAACTTGAAATGGAAGCGTTGGACAATGCCTTCCCTTCCCATGGTTCACAGGACCAAGGTTCACAAACAACTGAAGTCTTTCGAAAGCTCTTCATGTGTGTGACATAGAAGGAACAAGTTACTTACCTGTAACTGTTGTTCTCCAGCATGGGTCTGGCATGGATTCACATGCTCATGAATATTCCCCGTCGTCAGGCTGGGAATCCTCAGTAAAGAAAAAATCAGTATCAGTTTCGTTTCTAATCTGTCTTTCTTAGTAGTAACCAACCACTGATCTCTGGGTCATACTGCCCCCAGCCAATGACTGCCCTCTCCCTAAGCCCCGCCTCTGGCAGCCATCCTCAGATTTGGTAGCATGCAAAGTGGCAGTATGACCAAGTGAAGAGCCGCAGAGGGGTAGGTGGGAGGGTTTGCATGTGAATCCATGCCAGACCCATGCTGGAGAACAACAGTTACAGGTAAGTAACTTGTTCCTTCTCCAGCATGGGGTCTGGCATGGATTCACATGCTCATGAATAAAAGAATACATAGCAGTATATACATGCACAACCGCGGCAGGTGGCAAAGGCTCAACATTAAGCATTACATCCAAAACTCAACATTAAGCAATTCTTACCTCCTCACCAGGCTCACCTTAGGCGAACAGGTTGAGCAGCACCGCTTGGCCGAACCTGGACTCCTCCCTGGAGTCCCGAACGACGCAGTAGAATGTTGTGAAGGTGTGCATAGACCTCCACTTAGCAGCCCTGCAGATGTCCAGCAAGGGCACACCAGACAGGAACGCCGTAGTAGCAGCGATCGCTCTGGTCGAATGGGCTCTCGGATGGCCAGGCAGCGGTCGGTTTGCCAACCGGTGACAGTGCATGATGCAGCCAGAGAGCCATCTGGAAATGGAAGTCTTCGAGAGAGCATTCCCTTGATTCACAGACCCAAAGTTCACAAACAGTTGCAACGTCTTCCGAAAACTCTTTGTGTGGTCCACGTAGAACTTCAGCGTTCTAGCTACATCCAGCGAGTGCAAAGTCCTCTCGGCCGGCCTCGAAGGCGACGGGAAGAAAACTGGTAACACCAAGGGCTTGTTGAGGTGGAAGTCCGATGGCACCTTGGGCATGAAGGAGGGGTGCGTCCTCAGCACCACCCTCGTGTCATGAAAAGTCAAGTATGGAGGCTTGCAAGATAGGGCCTGGATCTCTCCCACTCGTCGTGCGGAGGTGATGGCCACGAGGAACGCTGTCTTCCATGACAGGAACTTCAAAGGCGCCGAATGCATAGGCTCGAATGGGGCCCCCATGAGCCTGGTCAGCACCACATTAAGCTCCCATGCCGGGGCAGGAGCCTTCACGGGCAGGAACGATCGGAATAGTCCCTTCATAAATTCCTTCACCAGGCGATGAGACCACAAGGACGTCCGTCCCGTAGTCCTGGTATATCGGGAGATGGCAGCCAGATGTATTTTGATGGAGGCGTGAGCCAGTCCAGCTTTGGCCAGCGACAGTAAGTACGGCAGTACTTGAGGGGCCGTAATCCGCAGAGGGTTAATCTTCTGTGCACGGCACCAGACAGAGAACCTCTTCCACTTATGACCGTAACACTTGAGAGTTGAGGACGCCCTGGCTTTTGCAAGAACCTCTCTGCAGTCAGCCGGGATACCGTACCCTCCAAACTCTAGTGCTGCAGGAGCCAGGCCTGCAAGTTCAGCGACTGTGGGTCGTGATGGAGAATGGCGTCTCCTTCTCTGGAGAGAAGATCCATGTCCGCCGGCAGCTTGACTGGTGCAGACGTTGACAAGTCCAGAAAGTCCGGGAACCAGATCTTCCTCGGCCACGCCGGTGCGACGAGGATCATTCTGCACCTGGACTTCTTGAGCTGGTTGATGAGGCGGAGCAGCAACAGCAATGGAGGGAACGCGTATATAAACAGGCCGTCCAAGGGGAACGAGAAAGCATCGCCCATGCTCCTCGGCTGCGGGAACCTGCTGGCGAACATCTGGCACTTGGAGTTCGTCGTCGTCGCAAACAGGTCGATCTGGGGTTTGCCCCATCTTTGGAAGAGCCGATCCACCTGGTCCTGGCGTAGTTCCCACTCGTGGCACGAGCGCAGCTCCCTGCTGAGTGAGTCGGCGATGGTGTTTTTTATTCCTGCCAAGTGGAAGGGAACCAGAAACTTCCCCTGGGCGACTGCCCAGTGCCACAGATCCTGGGCCTCCTTGGATAGGGCTGGGGATCTGGTGCCCCCTTGCTTCCGTATGTAGAACATCGTGGTGGTGTTGTCGGTGAAGATCCTCATCACTTTGTCCTTGAGGGACGGAAGGAACGACTTGAGTGCCCAGAACACTGCTCGGAGCTCCAGAATGTTGAAGTGGAGGGACCTCTCCTCCGGGAGCCAAAGGCCTCTTGCGTGGAGATCTCTGGTGTGGGCCCCCCAACCCTCCAGAGAGGCGTCCATCGTCACCGTCTCCTGAAACGCCGGGGTTTGAAAGTCTATGCCTGTAGTGAGGTGAGCACGGGTGCCCCACCATAGGATCGCCTGACGGAACTCCTCGTCGAGAGGGATCCTGTCCTCGAAGCAGCCCCTCGCCTGAAGCCAGCGGGCGTCGAGGAACTCCTGCAGCGGACGCATCCGAAGTCTGCAAAGGGGTACAAGACAGATGCATGAGGACATCATCCCGAGAAGGGACTTGATGGACCTCACCCTGGCCACGTCCGTGGCTAACAGGCGCTGCACCTTGCCCAGGATGGTTTTGGTCCTCTCCTCTGACGGGGAGGCCAGTTGCCCCACTGTATCGAGCTTCGCTCCCAGAAACAGTGCTACTTGCGATGGAACCAGGTGGGATTTGGGGTAGTTGATGGCGAACCCCAGTTCCGTGAGCAACCGGACGGTCCTTGCTGTGTGTTTGACGGCGAGTTCCCTTGTCCTTGCCCAGATTAGCCAGTCGTCCAGGTAGGGGTAGACGTGGATCTCCTGCAGGCACAGCCGCGCTACCACTGGTGCCAGGCACTTGGTGAATACCCTGAGTGCCGACTTTAATCCGAACGGTAGAGCTCTGAATTGGTAGTGGCGTCCCTGAACCACGAACCTGAGAAACTTCCTGTGTCCTTTTAGAATGGGGATGTGGAAGTAATCATCCTCCAGGTCCAACGACGACAGGAAGTCGTCTTCCTCCAGCTGTCCCAGCACGTGCTGGAGCGTGACCATCCTGAATTTCTGCGCCTTGATGTATTTGTTTAACCGACACAGGTCCAGGATGGGTCGCCAACCGCTTGTCTTCTTTTTGACGAGGAAGTACCTTGAGTACACTCCGGAGCCCCGGAGCCTCCTGGGGACGGGCTCGATGGCACCTTTCTTGAGCATCGCCTTTACCTCCAACAGCAGTTGAGGGACGTGATTCTCCTTCCTGGCCACGGGAGGAATGCGAGGGCACTTCTTTTGGAATTCCAGTGAGTGCCCGTTGGCCAGGGTGTCCAACACCCAACGGTCAGTGGAGATGGACTCCCACACGCTGACGAACTTCGTCAGCCGGCCTCCCACCGGGGTGCTTCGGTGGGGGCCCGACAACACGGCCGGGTCAGTCTTGCTTGGAGGCGGCCTTGCCGCCTTGGCCTCCTTGGCGACGACGCCGGGATCCCCCTTGCTTGCCGCGACCTCTGTAGGCCTCCTGGGAAGAGGAGCGGGCCACCTGGCGGTAAGTGGAGGAGCCACCCTGTCTGCCCCCGGAGCTCCAAAAGGGCAGTCGCTATTGAAGCACCCCTATGGCCAGGGCCGTCTCCAAGTCGGCCTTGATGGCCTGTAGAGACTCGTCCACCGCCTTACCAAAAAGGTTGTTGCCGTCGAACGGCATGTCCAACACTCTGGTCTAGACGTCCTGGCGAAAGTCCGTCACCTTGAGCCATCCTCGTCGTCGTCGGAGGCAAACTGTTGCCCAGTTGGCGAAATCCGGTATCGGCAATGTCCGTTGCCACCGTTATGGCGTGATTTGACGCCACCTCGCCTTCCTGCAGAATTTCTAGGGCCTCCGCCCTCTTGTCGTCAGGCAGGAAGTCTAGCAGGGGAGCTATCTTGAACCAGAGATCCCTGTCGTAGCGGGCCACGATCGCTAAGGCATTGGGCGCCTTAATCGTCGTTGCCGCCGACGAGATGACTTGTCGTCCCATGGAGTCCAACTTCTTGCCCTCGCTGTCCGGCGGGGAAGTGGAAGTCGAAGCCACAGCACCCGCCGCTTTCTTCTTAGCCGCTGCCGAGACGA
This sequence comes from Ambystoma mexicanum, assembly GCF_040938575.1. Lineage (NCBI taxonomy): Eukaryota > Metazoa > Chordata > Amphibia > Caudata > Ambystomatidae > Ambystoma > Ambystoma mexicanum. The sequence goes on along the minus strand of NC_090922.1, from coordinate 18,778,168 downwards.
CAGAGTCCGGCGTGGGCTAGGCCCTGAGGCACAAGGGGGTGGCATCGGGGACTCGGTACTTCTTCTCGTACCTGTCCCTCTTGGCGGGCGTCGTGGAAGGGTTCTTGAGGACAGCAAGCCCCTCGTCCCAGATGTCATTGAGTAAAGGCACCATGAGGAACGCCTTCCTCTTGGCCTCTCGTCACTGGTAAAGAAACCCTTCCTTTTTTTGTTCTTCAGGGCAGAGCTGGAGGAGCTCGGATGCCCTGGTTATCATGGCGTGGAAGGAGCCAATTTCATCGGCGGGAGCACCCCGCAGGGGCTAGGGGGGGGCGATGACGGAATGTCCGCTGTGTCATTGCTGCTGTCGTCGTCCGTCCCCGTCGTATCCTCTCTAGGGTCCGGCGAGGGGGGATGAGGGGTCCACAGGCCTTGCGGGCACGAAGGGCGGGGAGGGGTGATATGATATGTTATGGCATTTGTAGCGCGCCTATACACAAGTGTTTCAAGAGGGTGGACTCTCCTCCGCTTGTTCGGAGGGTTTCCCGACGGGCCTGGTTCTGGATCCTCCGTCAGGGTCTGTGGTAATCTCGTCCTTATCTCAGTACATAAGGATTGGATCGCCAACAAAATGGCCGCCGAGTTATCCTGGGGCTCGGGTAATGGCTGCGACGGACGGACGGATGGCCGCTCCACTGGGCCCTCTTTGTCGCCATCTTCGATCACGTCAGCGGGGACCGCCCCCTGGGATCGAATCTTCTTGAACCTCTCGTTGAGGCCTATGAACCTCTCGTTGAGGCCCTTCTCGGTTTCCACCAGCTCCTCCTCAGAGGCTGATTCCGAGTCTGTAATGGCCACCGCCCCCCCCACCTCTTTTTCCGCTGCGGACTTCACGGGGGTCTTAACAATGGGCTGGAAAGAGGATTCCCTCCACGGTGGCAGGGATACTCTGGGCCCAGAGGCTGTTTCCACTGGCGTAGACTCAGCCGGCTTCGCCAGGGTCGCAGCGACCACTTCGATAGAGGCCTTTGCCGGCTGGATCAAAGCCCTCACCACCTTAGATGCGTCCTGGGCCTTCGGCTTGGGGGGAGGGTCAGCGCCTCGCTCCCCCTTCGAGATCGACCGGGGCCGCTCCAGCAGCTTACCCGGGTTCAGGGACTTCCTATTCCCCGAACCAGAGCGCTGGCTCGTAGTTGAACGTGCCGGGGAAGTCGCGCCCTGCCTGGCAGCTGAAGAGCCCGACCTTTCAGCGCTCGTGGTGCCCGCGGACTCGCAGTGCTTGGCCTTCTGTTGGGCCCCCGTCGCCGGGGTGCCCTGACAGGACTTAGAAGCCCGCTCAGACTTTTTCTTCACCTTCTCACCGGCTGTGCCCTTCTCCAGCCAGGCGGCGAGGCGGGAACGACAATCTTGTTTGGTCCGTTCCGAAAGGTTCTTGCAGAACGCACAGTCCTTCTCCACATGCGTCTTGTCCTCATGAAGGCAGTAGAGACATCGCAAATGCTCGTCCTCCTTGAAAACGTTTTGTAATCCGCATCCAGGGCAGCACCTGAACAGCTTGGATCTGGGCGGCGAGCTTCCCTTGTCCTGAACCATGTCCGTTGAGGTAGGCCGCAGATCTTCCAGAATCCTCCAAGAAGCGTAAACTCGACGAAAACTTCAACCTTGAGGGGCGTAGAAGAATTCCGAAATGGGTCCCCGTTATCGGAAGTAGAAACGGTGGAGCTTGAGGCTCGATTAAACCGAAATAAATGAGAAAATCTCCTGAAAAAGCACGAAAACGCAGCAAAAAACTCGAGAGCTAAAGCACGAGGACTCCCAAAACTTGAGCGTGCGGTAAAAATCTGAGGATGGCTGCCAGAGGCGGGGCTTAGGGAGAGGGCAGTCATTGGCTGGGGGCAGTATGACCCAGAGATCAGTGATTGGTTACTACTAAGAAAGACAGATCAGAAACGAAACCGATACTGATTTTTTCTTTACCGAGGATTCCCAGCCTGACGACGGGGAAAATTCATGAGCATGTGAATCCATGCCAGACCCCATGCTGGAGAACTTCAAGACACGAGCAACGTCCACCGAATGCAAGACCCTCTCTGCCGGCGACAAAGGCTTCGGTAAGCAAACAGGCAACACCAAAGGCTCGTTGAGATGGAATTCCGACAGAACCTTTGGCATGAAGGAGGGGTGTGTACGCAGTACCACCCTCGATTCATGGAATGTCAGATATGGTTGCTTGCAGGATAGGGCCTGGATCTCACCCACACATCTAGCACAGGTGATGGCCACAAGGAAAGCCGTTTTCCACGAGAGAAACTTGAGTGGGGCTTGATGCATAGATTCGAACGGTGCTCCTATGAGCCTTGTCAGGACCACGCCAGAGCAGAAGCCTTCACCTGCAAGAAAGATCAGAAAAGCCCCTTGAGGAACTCCTTGATGAGCCTGTGGGACCACAGCGATGATCTACCCAGGGATCTGGTGTAGCGTGAGCTGGCCACCAGGTGCACCTTGACGGAAGCGTGAGCCACTCCAGCTTTTTCAAAGGACAGCAAGTATGGAAGAATCTGCGGAGCCGTGACCCTCAGAGGGGTGATCTTCTGTTACTGGCATGTGTAGAAAAATGCTTCCATACATGGCTATAGCACTTCAACGTCTGCAACGCCCTGGCTTTGGCGAGTACTTCCCTGCAGTCCGCTGGCAACTCGTAACCCCCAAACTCTAAGGCTGCAGGAGCTATGCCCTCACGTTCACCTCCTGGGTCGTGATGAAGGATTGCGCTTCCCTCTCTGGTGAGCAGAAAGTACCACCAACTTGACTGGAGGCGCCGCTGACAGGCTGAGCAGGTCCGGGTACCAAATCTGCCTTGGCCACGCCATGGCAACGATTATCATCTTGCATCAACACTGTCTGTGTTGATGACATGTAGCAGGAGAGGAAACAGTGGGAAAGCGTACAGAAACAGACCTTTGTACAGGAAGGAGAATGTGTCCCCCAGGCTCCTCGGTTAGTGGAATCTGCTGGCAAACCTCTGGCATTTGGAGTTCACCAGCGTGGCAAAAAGATCAATCAGGGGCCTGTCCAGTTTGAGGAACAGGCGGTCCACCTGATCCTGATGAAGTTCCTACTCAGGGCAGGATCGCAGCTACCTGCTGAGGGAGTCCGCGATGGTGTTCTTGACGCCTGCCAGGTGGAGAGGGACGAGGAATATCCCCTGTCCGATGGTCCATTGCCACACATGCCACACGTCCTGCGCTTCCTTGGAGAGCACTGGGGATCGAGTGCACCCCGCTTCCTGATGTAGAACATGGTGGTGGTGCTGTCTGTGAAGATCCTCACCACCTTGCCCATCAGAGACGGTAAGAAAGACTTGAGGGCCAAAAACACTGCACGTAGCTCCAGGAAGTTGATGTGCAGATCCTTCTCCACTGGAAACCACAGACCTCTGGCATGTAGATGTCCGGTGTGAGCCCCCCCCCCCCCCAACCATCCAGCAAGGCGTCTGTGGTGACCGTCTCCTGGTACGGCGTGGTTTGAAATCCCAACCCCTGGGTGATGTGGGAGCACACGCCCACCAAACAATCGCCCGTCGGAACTCCTTGTTAAGAGGGATCTTGTCCGTGAAACTCCCAGACACCTGTATCCAACGTGCATCCAAGAATCCTGTAGGGGTCGCATCCACAACCTGCAGAGACGGGCGAGGTAGATGCAGGACGACATAATGCCCAGCAACAATTTGATGGCCCCCACTGTGGCCATTGTCGCCGACGACAGTCATTGCACCTTCTCTTGTATAGCTGCTAGTCTCTCCTCCAAAGGCGATGCCAGGCAAGCTACCGTGTTGAGTCTGGCGCAGAGGAACAGCACGTTCTGCGATGGCGTCAAGCAGGACTTTGTATAGTTTACGGAGAACCCGAGCTCTGTCCGAAGTCGGACAGTCTTCTTAGTGTGCTTGTCGGTCAGAGCTTGCAAACAAGCACGTATCAGTCAATCGTCCAAGTGTGGGTATACGTGTATGCCCTGCAGATGCAAATGGGCCGCTACTGGAGCCAGGCATTGTGTAAACACCATTGGTGCTGATTTCAAGCCGAAAGGCAGGGCCTTGCACCATGAATCGTAGGAATTTACGATGTTTCCTGTGGATGGGGACATGGAAGTACAAATCCTCTAGGTCCAACGTCGTCAAGAAATCCCCTTCCCCAGTTGGCCGAGCACATGCTGCAACGTGACCATCCTGAATTTTTGGGACTTCAGGTACTTGTTAAGACGGCGTAGGTCCAGGATGGGTCTCCAACCCCCTGTCTTCTTTCGTACCGGAAAGTATCTGGAATCGACTCCGGAACCCCGGAGTCGTCGGGGAACAAGCTCTATCGCCCCTTTACATAACATGGCTCGCACCTCCTCCAGGACCGGAGGGATGTGGAGCTCCTGACGAGAAACCAGTGGGATAGCGGGTCACCTGCGTTGGAAATCCAAGGTGGAACCTGGGTGAGAGCGTCAAGCACCCATCTGTCTGTGGTGATCTTCTTCAACTTGCTGACAAACCCAGTCAGCCAGCTTCCCACCAGAATGCATGAGTGGGAGCCCGATGTGTTGGCCGGTTCAGGCCTGCTTGGGCGTCTGTGCTCTTCCCTGTGGATGACCTCAATGCTGACCTCCGCTACCCTAGGCTTGGGAGCAACTTCTGTAGGCTTCCTGTGTGGAGGATCTGGGAGGCTGTCTGTATGAAGACGAAAAACATTTAGAAGATCTGCTCGATTCACCCCGAAAAGAAGAAGACTAGCAATGCTGCTGAAGAGTGCCAAGGGAACAGGCCGTCTCTGTATCAGTCTTTATGGGTTGAAGGGATTTGTCAAATGCCTTCCAGATCAGCTTTTTCCCGAAGGGCATGTCCAGCACCTTCACCTGAACGTCCTGCCGAAGGTTTGTGGCCTTCATCAATCCTTGCCGACGAAGGCAGACTCAGTTTACCATATGCCAGAAACTTGTGTCGGCGATGTCTACTGCCACCATATTAGCATGGTCTGACGCCACCTCCCCTTCCTGAAAGAGGGCGAGAGCTTCCATCTTCTTGTAGACGGGGAGGAATTCCAAGATCGTGCCCAGCTTGTACCAAAGTTCCTGGTCGTATTGGGCCAAGATGGCCAGTGCATTAGTCACCTTGATCGTGGATGCTGCTGTGTAAATCACTCTTTCCCATGGCGTCCAACCTCTTCCCCTTCGCTGTCAGGGGGAGCAGATGACGAAGCCGGGTTAGCCGTGCAGTTCCATGCGGCAGTCGTCATTACCAAGTCTGGCGATGGTTGCAACCTCAAGCATTTGGGCACGGAGTCCTGCACCCTATATTTGTTCTCCAACCTGTCTCGCCTGGTTGGAGCTGTGCATTGGGTTCTTCATGAGGGCTAGGCTTTCCTCCCAAACTTCGTCCAGGAAGGGCACCGCCATGATAGTCTTCCTCTTGGACTCTCGTCGTTGATACAAGAAACCCTCTTTTCCGGTTTGCTCGAGCACCAGCTGGAACCGCTTAGAGGCACTGGAAATCAGATTGGAATGATTCCCACCTCGTCTGGTGGAGAGACTCTAGTAGGGTCGTCCACTATCAAGTCTTAATCTTCGTCGTTGGTTCCCGTTGCCATTACAGCCGTGTCCATACCACTGTCCATGTCCGCTGGTGGAGTCGGGGCCCGACGTGGTGGAGGAGGCTGATGTGGAGGTGTCGGATGGTGCTATCTCTTTTTAGGCAGAGGCAGGGCAGGGGCCTGCGGCACGACCGGAGCGGCTGCTGGAGGCAACCTCTGCTGGATCTTCGTCACCAGGATGTGGAAAGTCAACAGTATGCCCATGGATATGTCCCGTGGTTGCGCAGGGAACAATGGATCGCCAGGCCCTGCGCCGTTGTCGTCCTCCTCATGGACCGTATGTACAGACTCTTGGTTGTTGTCCGAGGATGAGATGTCTATCGGTTGAATGTCAACCCTGGAGGGCTGCTTTGGGGCATCCTCACACCCCCCCTTTTTCTCCCTGAGGGTTCTGGACCGTGATTTGGGCCAGTGCTCACCCACCCCCCCAGGGGTGCCTGCAGCCTTTGCTGCTGCCTCGGCAGCAGTGTCGCGCATTGTTTGTAGGGAAACCCTCTGGACAGTAGGAGCTACCTTTTCTCGCAGGGTCAGCACCTTCGGCCGCTGCGGTCGTCACAGTCTTTGTCGCCAGACTTTGGCTGCACTGGTGGAGCCTGTTTGGGCTGCGCAGCCCTCTTCTCTTCCTCCGGCCTAGGCTTATCTGATTTCCCTCGTAACTTGACTGGGGTGGACGACTTCCTCTTCAAGGAATAGCTCGATGGCAGGCTGGCTATGGAGGCTGAAGGTGATATTGATCACGCCCTATCCAACCTGGGACCTGCATCAGCGGTGAACCCGGTGGAATCGGACTTGTGGTTCTTGTCCTTATCTTGGACCCCCACAGATGGGGCGACCTCAAAAGACTTAGATCTCTTCCCAGAGGGAGACCGCTCTTCGGACCGGCTGGTCCAGGACGTGGAATGACCCTGCTCGGAGCCATGCTGCCAGCCTGCTATGCCGGTCTTTCATTGTCTTCCTCCTTGTGGTCCGAGTGCAGGCAGTAAAGACATTGTAGAGGTTTGTCCTCTATGAAGATGTTTCGCAGCCCGCATTTGGTGCAGGGCCTGAAGAGAGTCCTTCCCTCCTTTTTCTCCTCTGCCATGGTTGGCGGCCGCAAAGTAGGCCCAAGACTGCCTTCCAGAAACTTCAACGAATCCTCGCACTTGAAGGGCGCAAAACTTCACCGACAACAGGTCCCCGTTGCTGGCTGATGAAGAAAGAGCACACAGGCTCTGGTGGAACAAAAATTGAACTTTCGTCGACAAAACATACAAATAGCTCAGAGACCTAAATTTCTGAAGATGGTTGCCAGAGACGGGGCTTATGGAGAGGACCGTCAATGGATGGGGCAGTATGGCTCAGAGGGCAGTGATTGGTTTAGAGGAGAAATCCAGTTTTAAAGTGAAACTGTTTTTTTCTTTTACTGAGGTTTGCCGGCCTGATGACAGGGAATAATTATGAGCATGTTGTTAGGCAGAAACCTGTGCAGTTCCCTTAGGGACCACTGCAAACGATTTAGGACTACAGGTGGTTGGCAGTAAACCCAATTGGTAGCAGTCTGTACCACCCAGATTTACTTGGTAGCTGTGGCTGAGCAGTCAGACTTCTCTCAAGATGAGTTAACAGTATGTAGGGTATACACAATAGGTACGGAGATACAGTAGCACAAGCAAACACTGACCAGAGCTTTGGTGTAAAAGTATATATTTATTTAAAAACACACTTGTAAAAGTACACTAGCACAAAAACGAGGTGAGTAAATTCCACACACAGTCACTATTATACATATACAACCCTGAGTACTTATTAGACAGTCTTAATGAGAAACACCACTTATTTTCAGACAGAGGTGAGCGCTTAACATAAGATGGCACTCTAATAAGTTCTTTAAGAAGGGAGGGAAAAGGAAGAGTTAAGAAAGCACACAAATCTTAATACTTTTCAAAGAGCCACAGTGAGGCAGGTTAGGCAAAGTCTACTGGGGAGCAAGGAAGTTCAAATGCAAGGCCCACTCAGAGAAAGCAAGCGAAATGTGTCCAGGATCACACAGTGGGGTTATGCCCAAAGAGTCTTTGTAAATCGTTCACAAAAGATTGAGATCAAGTAAGGAAAAGTTAGTTAACAGGCCCCAGGCTAACCCAGGTTAGAAAGTCGAGGATTTACCGTCGGCCCGAACGATCTGTCGCAAGGGAAGCTAAGCGGGACACAGTACCTGAAAATGGGAAGAACGCTCTAGCGGGGGCAGTTTTTCCTGGCAGCGGGTGCAAGTCGGTGTTTCGTCCAGAGGAAGAGGAGGTCTCGACGTGGAGGACAGCTGAAGGTCATTGCACTGCCAGGGAAGAAAGCAGCCGCAGAGTTTCCCGGTTACAAGGTACCACCCTTTTCTTCGCGGTAGTGGTAAACCGTGGTATTCCAGTTGCCGGGGTGCTTGGCATAGGCAAGGCGGCCACGAGATGGTCCAGGAAGGCGAAAAGACGGGCAAACTGGTTATCCCCATCAGTCAAAGGAAGAAGACTCTCCAGGCTTGAGATCTCCTCGGTCGTCGGGAAAAGTGGTGAGACGGTTCAGCAGGGCTCCACCGGTGGTGTCGTCGTTGCAGGTCGGCTCGGCTTCTCCCTCCTCAGATTCTTTAGGTCCTGTAGCGACTTCTGAAGTTCCAGTCCCCAAAGCCCTGCTTTTATGCAGAAAACCCCCATTCATTCAGCCTAGCTGTCACTCAAACATGCTAAGTGGTGAGCCGGGCAGCTCACCACTTGGGCCAATCACACAAGAGTGCGACTTGAGTTGCAGAGGCAACTCAGTCCAGGGTGCCTAAACCCCCTCCCACACCCCCTGTGGTACCCAGACAGAATGGCACCACTTTTGGAGGCTTCTGTGGAGAAGCCTGCCAAAAAGTGGAACAAAGGGCTCGACTTGGGTTGGAGTAAGAGAAACGAACACAAACGCCATTTTGGAACCAAGTTTCGGCAAAAAATACCAACCGGTGAATTTATATTAATTTAATAAACCGGCGGTATGTTCGAGGCTATTTTAAAAAGTGGTAGCCTCGAACAATGGGAAAATCCCATAGGAATATATTCGCGGTCCAATATAAAAAGTAGTATCCACTGCCACCAGCCAAAACTCAGTTGGGGGGACTTGACAGTGCCCATTCGAACAACAGACCCGGGGCAATCGAATTGCCCCGACCAGTACGTCCACAATATGATGGTTTGTACTGGTTCTGTTCACAATTTGAGGCTAGTAAAGCCAATGGTGACTTTACATGCCCTGGGAGACAGTAGTCAGTCCCAGGGTATGGAGTCTATGTTTGGGGGTCGCTACGGCACCCCTGGGTTACTGCACGGAGGGTGCTGTGTAACCCATATATCAAAACACATGAAGCCCTATGCGGTAAAGGAGCCCATAGAACACATACAAAGTCAAAGGAACACCTCAAATCATGTCGAAGAGTGGGAGAAAAAGAGTCTCACTCTTAGCAGGAGGAAAAATAAACCCCTCACTATGTTTGGGAAATTAGCCTTTACAGAGAATTCTCCCTAACACATGTGAATCCATGCCATACACCATGCTGGAGAAAACCTCCTTCCAGTAAGCTTGCACACTGGGGTATCCCCACTAAATTTTGGTTGTAGTGTCCCTTCACCCAATGACACTTCAAGCATTGCGGGTCATATCTCTTAAACATTCTGGCTAACACAGTGGGCGTTTAGTGCCACCTATGTAACAATTTCAGGCCTGGTGTTTGTACTGCAAGGACACCGTCGAATGTGATACTCTTCTGCACAGAAGTGCCCACAAGGCATTGTCAATACCCGCCAAAGTCCTGTCCCCACTTAATCTTGACTTGGAGTGGATCCCCATGCTCCAACAACAACATAGCTTTGTCGTACAACTTAGGAATGAGCCCACGAGAGCCCATCTTTGTGATAAGAAATACACTCAAAATCTGTCAAGCCCCTCTGTAGGTTTTCGCCCCAATGATAGTCCAACAGGGCTCCCTTTTACTGCAGGTAGCGGAACACCGAACGCCCCCCGCCCCTTGCAGGCATTGCTCCAACCTCTCGAGTGACATGAAAGCCCCCTCCTCTTACACATCTGCCCAGCCCTACCACAACTGGAATGCCTTCGCTCCTCGATCCTGTTCCGCAGAGGCGGGCCCAAATGAAATTTAGAGGCGACGGCCACGTGGTTAGCCATCTATTCTCCCCCGGTCATCCTCGAGAGATACAAAAGGACTTCCTAAATTGCATGATACAGCACCCTCCTCGGGATGCGCGCCCTGGGCAACAACAGCCACTCCCCCCAGCGAAACGGGGGCCAAGACTGCGCTGTCCATCGGAACCCACTGCTTGTCGGAGAGCGGGGTCGAGATGATCCATCATAACCCGGAACTGGCTTGCCTTATAGTATGTCAAGAAATCAGGGATCCCCACTCTCCCCTCCTCGTTCGCTAGGATAAATGTCCTGTAGGCTATCCTATGCTTGGCTCCCACCCAGAGAAACCTCGACCGCGCTGCGTTGACTTCCTCAAGGAACTCCCTCAAAAGCATTTGGGAAAAAAAAACAATTTGGGTCACACCATCATTTTAATGCAATTTAGGAGAGCCATCCACGAGAGCTGCAACCTCGCCCATCTTTCAATGTCCTTCCGCACAGCGGCAGGTAGTTCTTCGTAAAGAGAGCCCTGTAGTTGGTGACAACTGTATCCCCCAAGTAACGAAAGGAGGAGTCCTGCTCCCGAAACAACAACCCTTTAATGTACCCCTTTTCTGCCAAGAGACTAACTTTGCATGTTAACTCCCCCTATCGAGACGCCCTTATTCCTTCATCTTCCCTAACCCTCACAGATCCATGACCAGCGCATAGAGCAATGGGGAGAGTGAGCCCCCCTATCCCAAGCCCTGTTGCAGCACAAATTGGAGTATAAGGCCGCGATCCACCCCTTCCCTCTCGGGACCATTCCTACGGAAGAAAGGACCTCCCTTCATGAAGGCCCAGCTCACCCTGCCGAAGGCCTTCTCTGCATCGAAGGCCAGCAGTATGGCCCCTTCTCTTGCGAGGGAGGAACATCCAATCGAAAGAACGTTATCACAGGTATGTAACTTGTTCTTTGAATTGATTGTGTCCTCACACGTATTCCTCATCTCTGATAAGACTCCCAAAGCAGTGTTTCCATTTCTGGAGGAGGGAGTCAGAATTTTTAACTTTTAAGCAAGAATTTAGGAGTTCCTTATTGGTTTGTGTGTACAGAGTCTAAACACTGCCTTCCCAAAACTGCCTTCCCGGCCTGAGGAAGAGTCCAGACGATAATGCTTGGTGAATGTGCAGACGGAGGACCATTTGGCCTCCGCACTAATATCCTGAATTGGGAATCCCCTATGTAAGGCAGAGGAAGTAGCCATACCCCTGGTTGAATGAGCTCTGAGCCCCTCGGGAGGATCTTTTCCCACAAATCTGTAGCATTCAGACATTCTTTAAAAGATCCACCTGGATAAGGTTTGTTTTGAGACGACCATACCCAATTGTTGGCCCGTGTAACCAACGAAAAGTTGATCATCAGGTCTTCACTTGGATATCCTGGATAAGTAGAAGCTAAGTGCACATCTTGTTACAAGCCTGTGTAATCGCTCCTCTTCTGTTCCAGGATGAGGTGGAAGACAGAAGTATGGTTTTTTGAGTTAAATGAAACTCAGCTCAAATTTTTGGTAACAAAGTAGGTTTAACCTTAAAGACCACTCTATCCTTAAAGAAGGCTGTGTAAGGAGGCTTGCAGGACAAGGCTTGGAGTTCACTCACTCTACGGGCTGATTTAAGGGCAACCAAAAGGATGGTCTTCAGAGTTAGTAATCTTAGAGGGCAGGAATGAATAGGCTCGAAAGGAGCACACATGAGAAATTTAAAAACCAAATTGAGATCCCAAACCAAACTTGAAATGGTATTGGAGGAAATACTTTTGTTAATCCCTTCAGAAACTGAATTACTAGTGGAATTTTGAAGAAAGACAACTCTTCAGAGGAGCGCTTGAAAATAGTTAGCGCTGGCAGATACCCTTTCGTTGTGCCAACCTGGAGCCCCAGATTAGCCACGTGTAACAAGAACGCTAACACCATTGGTGTGCTGCATGTAAAAGGGTCTACATTCTTATCACTGCACCAGCTGCAGAACTTGTTTCAACAACAGCAATATAAGGATTTCGTTGCTGGCCTTTTGGCCGAAAGGAAAATCTCCATTACGTCGTCTGGGAGGTCCAAATACTTAAATCTCAACCTCTCAGAAACCATGCATGAAGGTTGAGTGTCTTCACCTCTGGATTGAGAACCGACCCTCCTCTCGCGAGAGAAGGTCCTCTCTTTATGGAAGACATATTGGATGGCAAATGGGACATGTCCAGAAGATCCGGGTACGACGTCCTCCTGGCCCAATCCGGAGCAATTAGGATCATGGATTTCCCAAACTTTCTCAACCTCCTGATCACATGAGGAATGACGGTGACTGGAGGAAACACGTATAGGAGTGGGAACTCCCAGTCCACTACAAATGCATCTCCTAGAGCTGCTCATGGGGGAAATTCCCCGGAGCAGTACAGTTCGCTCTTATGGTTGACACTGGTTACGAACAGATCCACTTGAGGGGTTCCCCAAAGGGTGAAGATCTCTTGAAGGACTTCCTGAGCTAGTTCGCACTCGTGGGAGACTGTGCTCTGTCTGCTCAGAGCGTCCGCGGCCATGCTCTCCTCTCCAGCTAGGTGAACTGCTGATAAGGAGATTCCTTCTTGTATTGCCCAGAACCAGAGCTGCATTGCCTCTCTGCACAGTGGTAGTGACTCTGCACCTCCTCTCTTGTTCAGGTAGTACATGGCTACTGCGTTGTCCGTCATTATCTGGACATTCTTTCCCCCGTTCAGAGGGCAGGAAGGCCTTCAGCGTTGTTCTAAACGCCCTCAGCTCCAAAAGGTTGATGTGTAGTTTGGACTCTGATGGAGACCAACGACTGCTGATTGTCAGATCATTGACGTGGGCTCCCCACCCTGTGAGTGAGACGTCTGTCAGTACAATTATCTCTGGCCATGATTGCCAAAAAGGGTTCTCCCTTCAGAATGTTGTCCTTGCAGGCCCACCACAGAAGGTCATGCGCGACTCTGCTTGGAACCTGAAGAAGGTCTGACATCCTGTCTGAGAATTGGGACCTTTGAGTCCTGAGAGCCCATTGGAGGGATCACATTCTCAGGTGAGCCTTTGGCTCCAGGAAAATGCAGGATGCCATGAGGCTGAGCCAACAAACCAAAAAAAAAATAAAAGAAATCGAAGGCTGGGAGACGCTGGGTACTCTGGAATCTAGGACTGTTCCCGATGAACTGGAACCTTTGAGATGGTATCATGTAGGACTTATTCAAGTTGAGGGAGAAGCCCATTATGTGGAGGAAGTGAAAGGTGGAGATGAGATGTACCACAGCCTGTTCGGGAGAACGTGCCTGTTAGGCAAAGTTTCTATGCAGTACCCTTTGGGTGCAATACACACAACTCTGACTACAGGTATAGGAAACCCAACCTTTGGTATAAGTTTGTACTTCACAGTTTTAGTAGCGTGTTGAGCAGCCAGGCTTTTCTCAAGAGGGGTCAATGTGAGCTGCAGGGGGGCTTACACAGAGCTTCACAGTGACAGGTTTTCAAATAAACTCTTACACACAAGGTTTTGTGCATAAACAATTATTAATTTATCAGTCAGTTAGAATAAGCCTTCTTCAGAAGGGAGCAAAATAAAAAGTAACACACAAATAAACTTCAATACTGCACAATCTTAGTTTCTAAATCAGTAAAGACCCCTTTGGGATGGCCCACAGACACAGCCTACACCCTCAGGTGACTTAAATAGCTAGGGTGCTGGGGACATTAATATCTTACTTTTTGCATTTAGAATAGTCTTAGAAATTGGTAAAAGGAAAAGGTTATTAGGACAACAAGAGACCACAAATATTCTTAAGCAGGCAAATACATTTGGATCCCCCAAGAAGAGTCATTCAGTACAACAGGCTAAGCCAAAGTCAATGAGAAAAAGTCTTATATAGGTCGAAGCACTTCTGATAGGTAAGTAGAAAAGTCTTTGCACAATGTTTTAGAAGTCTTTGAAGAAAAGAAGAATTAAATGTAGGCCACAAGCTGATTAGACTTGTGGAAAGTAGAAGATGCAAGCAACTCTACAATATGAGGTAAATTCTCTCAGACTTTACAATACCTTTTGTCAGGAACTGACGAACCTCCCGTTCCCGCTCCTCACCTGAATCGTCAATGGTATCAGAGTTCTCAGACACATTTTTCCTTGTGGTCCTCTTGGTTTCTTTAAGCTTCCTTGCCTTTTTTACGTGCAAATAAGGGCAAGCTCCCTCGGAGGCCACCGTGACCTGCAGGGAACAGGGCCACGGGGAACCCCAAGGAGCAAGCTCCCAAAATGTCCAGGGAAAAAAGCCAGTTGTGGCAGAAAAAACCCTGTTTTGAAACGGGATGACCAGATCCTGATTTGTACGAGTAGTGGTTGTCTTGAATAAAGAAGGCCTGTTTAACGTGTGTAATGCCGTAGAATGAAGACTGGAAATTCGGTAAGACTGTATCCTGGACTCCTCAAGTGAAATCGGAGGAAGACAGCTGGAGCTTGCCAAGGAGTCCTCTTAGCCAGAATCCGCGAAGAATAGGGATACAAGCGGTTAAAGGTATAGAAGAAATGCAAAGCTGAAAGAAAGTCAGTCAGATGATAGGAAGTAAGATAGCCTGACTGGACACTGGAGTAACAGGGTACAATAAGAAAAGCTAGTCAGAACGGAAAGTCAGCGCGACCGGTATAGAACCAACCCACGCAAGGGGTGTTCCCGCATCGGCAGCGGCCAAAGCCAACAGAAAAGGGATAAACCCGAACACAGAGTAAAGAGGGAAGTGAGTAGATACAATCAGAGAGAGAGAGAGAGAGAGAGAAACGAAAAGGCAATAGCCTGATAAAACAAGAAGTTAGAAAACAAAAGTAAACAAGAGTACTGTGAGGACGGCGATCAAGAAGTAAAGACACAATGTGAAAAACCGAAATGGAAATATTAGTCCCAACAAAGGTACAGAAGAGCGAAAAGGATAAAATAGAGAAATTAATCAATAGACTAACGGAGAGAGCACTAGCACTAGCAAAACCAGTACGAACAGCGCAGTCCAAAAACGGATACAATGCACTGCGTATCCGGAAGTGACCGCCTATAAACACACAGGCGGCCATCTTGGGAGTAGACTGGACTGTTGACTGCAGTTTCGAGCGCACAATGTTACCTAACCTCCACTGAGACCAGCATCTCCTGGGACGGAGCTTGACACCTTTGTATTGAAGAAAAAGTGCAGCAGATGACTTCTGTTCCTGGGGACAAGACGGAGGACTTCTGAAGACTCCTGCACTGCAATGGACGGTCACCGCTCGCAACCGGCAATCTTTCCAACAAGTGGCTCCTCAGTGTTTCAGCTTCTCGCGACTACTGCAAATAGCAACACTGCGGTTCCTGGCTGTCTAGATGGACTTTCCTTACTTCTGGGGTCCCGCACTCTGTTGAGGGGCTCAGGCTTCGTCAGTCCTGCTTCCTGGGAGTCCAGAGGATCTTCTTGGAGCTCTTGGCCAACTTAAAAGCAATGCTTTAAAATCTGGTGTTCCTCTCCCTGGCTATACAATTTCCAGCAGCAACCAGCTCAAAGAAGGATGTCCAGGTGGCTTACTTTGGAGTTGATTGGTCCCACCAACTCAAGGGGAGAAGTCGTCCTTGCAGGGGCTTCTCTATCGATACGAGTTTGGAGTTTCAACACAGCAGCAGGGCTTCACCAGGCAAACCAACGGTCCAGGAGTTGCTGCAGGCGTCCTCTTCAAGTGCTTCTTCGGTTCCTTCGTCCAGTGGTCGACTCTGCCTTTCAAGCCAAAAGCCTCGCCTTTTATTCAGTTCTCTCCCATTCAATCCAGCCTAGCTGTCAGTCACCCAGCATGGTGGTTGTCCTTGGCGGACAGTCAGCTGGCCAATCAACAGAGAGTGCATTTGGGTCTCCTAGGAGACTAAGCACAGGGAGTTTCAGGCACCTCCTTCACTTCCTGCCTACCCCAGACACCTTGGAGCCAGAGGCGGGCTTCACTCATGAATCCCACCAAAGGCCAAGTGAACAATGGGACCAAACCTGGTTTGGCGCGCAGAGTAAATCTCAAGAAGGACCTTTCCACAAAGAAATGGCTAGAAAAGAAGACCAGGGCCATTTTGACAAAGAGTGCACCCTTGGGTGCTTTACTGTAGCTGCCAATGCAGCCCGCTGTAAATACACACCACGGTAGTCAAAACGAAACCACTGCCACCAGCCATTCAGTGAGAAAGGGTAACATAGAAATGTTATTTGAGAAGCTAGACAAAGGGGATACTAGGTAACCCCTCCAGCACTCTATTGTAAGATAGTGTGTGCTGGGTCTAGAAAGTTACAAATGTAAGTAAAGTCAATTTCACTTTACTGCTCTCGGAAACAGTAGTTTATGCAAGAGAAGGTATTTAAACTTTTGGGAAATCTGAAAGACTTCTCTGTGCCACTGCACTGAAGGTGCTGTGTAACAATGTAAAAGATGTCGTCTATGGAGTTTGTCAGACTCCACAACCAAAAGAAACAGAGTTCAAAATCACATTAAAATACAAGAGTCGGAAAAAGGGTCTCACTCACTCCATGTTAAAAAAAATGAAGTCCTCAAAATCCAGCAAAGTTGCTGGGGGTCTCTAAGGTGGAGGGAATTAGCACTTTTCTGAGAATTCTCCCTAACAATGCCCTGATCAGCCAATCGTCCAAATCAGGATAGACGTGAATTCCTCCTCTCCTGAGTCTTGCTGCCACCACCGCCATCAACTTGGTGAAAACGTTCAGAGCGGAGGTGAACCAAAATGGCAGAACGCGAAACTGATAATTAGAACCGCAAACAGCGAATCTCAGGTACCTCCTGTGCTTGTGATGGATTGGCACATGAAAGTAAGCATACTGAAAGTCCAATAATACCATCCAGTCCTGAAGTTGGAGGGCCTGAAGGATATGAGAAAGGGTAACCATCTTGAAGTTGGCCTTCCTGAGGAACTTGTTCATGTCTCTCAAGTCCAAGATGGGTCTCAATCCTCCATCCTTTTTGGGGATTAGAAAGTAAGTGGAGTACCAACCCTTGTTCCTCTCCGCTACAGGTACCGGTTCTATAGCACCTTTCTCCAGCAGGGTCAAAACATCCTGCACAAGGAGCGGATCTAGAACTTTGAAAGAGTTGTTCCCCGGTGATGATCCTGAGGCCTTTTTAGAAAGGGAAGGCAGTAACCCTGGGCTACTGTTTCCAATGCCCAAACATCTGAAGTAATACCCCGTCATTCTTTCAGATGCTGCGAGAGCCTGCTTCCCACTGGGGTTTTGTGGACTAAGGCCTGAAAAAGGTTTTGAGGCGACTGATGCAGCAGCTGAGGGTAAAGTAGCCACTTCCTGGGCGGACTTGGCTTCTCTTCCCTGTCGACCACGGGGGAATCCTCTCTGACCTCTGTCAGGCATGGTATCACAAGTGAAGACAGACAAGAGATTCAATGATCAAGGGTGTTTCTTGAACAATGAGGATTGCATAAACGCCTATCTGGCCCTATCTCTAAGGATGGGAGCACGCTTGATCAAATAATAAATAATGCAGTCCTAGCAGTGTCCGTCAACAGAAAATGGCCTATACTAACAAAACCTATTGACTACCCTTACGATATATTAACAAATGTGTGCGAGGAAAATGTACATGTAAAGAAAATAGTGTTCAGAAATTATATGTCAGGATATCTGAGCAACAAGGGTCCCTTCCCCATGTTTTCAGCACGGGGCAAGGTGACACACTCGGGTTTTAGAACACATGTGCTTCTTCGGCACGAGGATATAGCTCAGGACACACTCCCGGGCCTTTCCACGATAAAGTCTCTTTCCCAGATTTCCAAATAACATTTTAACAAAAAGTTCACGCCGGTCCCCCTCTGTCGGCTCAGACCTTTCACAACCAAGTTCACATAGGTCTCCCTCCGTCGAGCTCAGGCCTCATCAAAACCAAAAGGTCAACAATACTTTCAGCAGGCTCCCTTCCTCAAGCTTTTTAAACTTTGTGTCTCTGTCAGTCGGGCTCAGACCACTTTCAGATGCCAAAGACTTTCAAATGTGTGTGGCTAGACCTCTGCAGGACCACTTCGACTCAAAGTTCAAAGTTTAGCTTTTCACTCTACCGTTCTCTCGGGGTTAACTGTTCACTTTTACAGTTCGCAAAACTCAAGATTTCTAGTTCACTACTATAGATCTCCCTCTGCCGTGCTCGGACCTCGACTTGCGAGGGTTTCGCAAATACCTCTACACCCACTTCGATTTATAGTTCACATCTCCCAGAATGCAACGCTTCCTTTTCTTCTTTCTGCGTTCAACTTAGAATATCCACTTTTATCTCTATCCTGCTTCAGCCCCTCATACGCCACTGGGTTCCTTTTCCCTTTCACTCATCCAGGTTGCGAGGCACTAGCAGGCAACTCCTCAGGATCTGTGGATTGAAGTCAGGGTGTCACCGCCTGCCCCTCCGACTCCATGGGACCGGCATCCGCCTTAGGGGAAGCAACACTGGCCAGGAGATTAAATCTTACATCCAAGATACAACAGCTATGATTCACACCATTACAAGTTTACACCCCGGAGCCAATGACATCTTGGTTACCCTTGATGTAGAATCATTATACACTAATATCCCTCAGGATCACTGCACAGAAGTACTACATCAATATCTTGAGAAAAGGACAGACCTTACAGTTCCCTCTAATTTCATCTTGGAATGGGTAAGGCTGGCACTCACTAAGAACTTTTTCTTATGCAACCAAACTTTCTATCAACAAAGACAGGGTACATCAATGGGAGCCACATTTGCACCGGACTTGGCCAACCTTTACATGGATCATGATGAAACCAATGTCATCTATGCAGATACAAATTCATTTCATGACCAAATCAGTTCGTGGCACCGTTATATTGATGATATTTTTATGTTATGGAACGGTAGTCAGGAACAGCTGGAGAGATTCCTTTTGTGGCTTAATAGACAAACTTTGACCATTAAATTCACTATGTCCTGTAGCAGTGAGAGTATTGCCTTTATCGATCTCAAGATTTTTAAAAAGGAGGATCATTTGTTAAAAATTATATAAAAAACCTACAGACAAGAATAGATGACTACTCTTAAGTAGTTTTCACCCGTCAAGGTTACGGGAGAATCTGCCCTATGGGCAATTCCTAAGAATCCGACGGAATTGCAGCGAAATTGCTGACTTTAAAATCAATAGTCAGGAACTAAGTGAGAAACTACAATATAGACAATACCCCTGCAAAATTATCAGGAGATCCTTGAAAAGGGCACGTAATGCCAACCGTGAGGTCATTTTACAAAAACACACTAAACCTCAGGAAGAAAGAATTACCTGTGTTTCATCTTTTTCCCCTCTAAGCAACGACCTGAGGAGGATCATACTCAGAAATTGGAAAATCATTCAAACTGAAGACTTCAGACCGAATTGTCCGAGATTTGCATTTAAACGGATGCCGAATCTCCGAGACAAATTAGTCCACACTTATCCGATGAATAAAAATGAGACTCCGACACAGTCAACACTGCGAGGA
The DNA here is from genome assembly GCF_040938575.1 of Ambystoma mexicanum. NCBI lineage: Eukaryota > Metazoa > Chordata > Amphibia > Caudata > Ambystomatidae > Ambystoma > Ambystoma mexicanum. The sequence goes on along the minus strand of NC_090922.1, from coordinate 18,758,883 downwards.
TTACCGCCAGTCTGTGGACATTATGCATGCGGACAATGTTCGGTCTGTCATCTCACTAAGAATTTGAAGCAAATGGACCTTAATGGTCGGTTGTGGAAATACAGGTCTTTCTCAAATTGCCTGACTAAGTGGGTGATCTACGGGATAAAATGCCCCTGTGGGCTGATTTACGTAGGCAAAACAATTAGGCCAGTGAGACTACGAATTGCTGAACATCGTTCAGCAATTCGTAATGGAACTCCTGACAAACCACTAGTAGCCCACTATTTAGAGGCTAAGCATACCTGCAAAGACATGTTCTGGTTTGTCATTCAAACCACCAAAGCCCACCCATGAGGTGGCAATAGAGATCTGTCCCTCAAAAAATTGGAACAGAAATGGATTTATAATCTCAAAACAGCCCAATCCGGCTTAAACATTGCCGTGGAATAGAATCTCTTTATTCATTAATATCCTGTACCCTTACACCCCCTCATTGGTCTGATGAGGCCATTCCCCTTTCCTACACCTCACCATGTTTATCTCCATGAAGTCGCACAATGGAAGATATTATTAAGTGGTAGGTAGAGTGGCACTCACATATGTTTAGTATCTCCAATATTGCAAGGCCATAGACTGACCTGCACTGCCACTTTTGGCAATACATGCAAAATAATATATACACATTTGAAGACGGCACGCCGTTGGTCACATAGGTGTGTGTTGTACATATGGATCTGTCCTTGCAACACAGTACCTATTCTTGCTTTCGGTACAATATTAATTGGCCATCTAATCTATTCTTTAGATGAGATACAGTTAAACGTTCCGCTTCGTTCTCTGCTGTAAGAAAAAATATATTATCACACTTCAAGATGGCACACCTTTGGACAAGTACATTAGGTGTTGCACACCACTTTGCTGGTCCCTCCTTTGTGTCCAGCCTGAGACAAGCCGACAAGTTGTGTCGGAAGTCCCTCGTTGATGTTCACTATTTGAACTTGAACACACAAGCACCCCGCGCTCAGAGCCGTATACATTGGCGGAACGCTTTGGACGTGAGACGAGCGCCTGAGAGGTAAGCTTTTAAATGACCGATTCGCCCATTATGAACATACACTACTAAGACGGCATCTAAACACAAGCCGTGTATTGACTCGCGTTTCCTATTCTTACACAGGACGAATACTTTGGGTGGTGTGCGTGAGCACACACACTAATATACAGCATTACAGCTGAATCAAGACAGTGGCCCTCATTACGACCCTGGCGGAATTCCAAAAACAAAGGCGGAAATGAAATACCGCCATCGAATACCGCTCGTTGCGATCATGACCCGTCACCGTAAAGTACGATGCCATTAGCGACACCGTAGTGAACGCCAACGCTAACTGCACCAAGCACGCGCACGCGCGCCTTGCAAAACCGTAATTTCCGCCATGGCGCAACGGTACGCGAATTCTGACCCTAGCGGACATGTACTCAACGCCATCAAGCATGGCGGAAAGTACCTTTCCGCCATGGTGAGAATTACGGCATCGCGAACCAACCGTACATGGCCCTACTGAGTGCCTGTACTCCACTCCCTGCCCACATTGCACAACTCCTCGTAGGCAAACGCGGCCAGTACAGTACCACACAACTCCACTCAGAAGCCGGAACCCAATGCAGATCATCTCACAATACATCGCGCCACAAATCGGAATATGCAACATCACTAGTAAAGAATAAGGCCACACGGTCAATATCTGAACATAATTTTAATGCACATCCAAATCACCAAGCCCATACAGCTATTCGCAAACTAACTCCCAAATGATTTCCATCACTGTGGGCTGCATCCGCAATGAATGACCAGCTTCTACTTGTGTGACGCCCTGTTCCTTCATGGTACACAGGGCCTACATTTACGACCAAAAAGGCAACACGGAAGCGCCTAGAACCGCAGGGCAGTCCCATGAAGTAGGCACTAGTCCAGCTGAAAGGTACATATGTTGCTCCTAGCCACTAGTACTGCGTAAGGGCATGTGGCCCATTGGCGATCGTCCCATAAGATCGTAATGGTGCTCCACTGATTAACTCGAAGCTGCAGGTGTCGAGTGAAAAAGCCATCTGCAGGAGTGGCATACAGATGGCAGCGGCAAAAGGGGAGGAGATACCTGTCACCCAAAAGAAAAAAATAATAGCATGGGCATCCGAACTTCATATGAATTACTCAGTTCATTCAACACACTAAATATACAACCATATGCATGCTAGCACACTCAAAAGGATTAATGTCACCAAAAAATCACTTGCGAATCATAACGACATGAATCGAGCTCAATACACTATTACTAACGAGTGTATGTGTGCATGCGTCTGTCAAAACAGAATCCATTAGATGTGATTAGTAACGTGCACAGACACAAGTGTTTGAAGGCGCGTCGAGACAGGGAGGGTTCAACAAGGGCAGACAGATGATGGACCCACTATGGCAGCTTTGCATCACATAGCGCAGGGGAAGGGGATAGATATCAAAAAGCCATGCACATGACAAACTCTCAATTAAATCATCTGTCCATGCATCCATTCATCATTCCCTCATCCCGGAATAGAAACGCCTGAATATTTACTCACATTACATTTGAAATTTCCATTGAGTCTGTGCGGAATGCAGTCTGCAAAATCCACTGTGCTCCTGCCCGGTTCACTAGTGTAGTGAAGTAACATGTATTTGGGGACGTCCTGCCTCATCGTCCACTACGCTATTGCGCATCCCATTCAATTCACATCAATCATTGCATTCTCGTCATGGGCCCTGTCCCAAGGACATTCAACAATAGAACGTTACATTTCCAGTCAGACCTGTGGGCGTCTCCTCGCCGCTAGTTGAAAAGCAAAAGCGCTGTCCTTCGAATTCCTCATTTGCAACATCACGTCGAAAAGGCATCTGTGAACGCTTGGATTCACAAATACATCTATGTAGTGCGGCTGTGTGTGAAAATGGTAACTGGCTTCAATCACTAATGGGACTCCCCGCCCGTCGGTGAACGTCGGTACAGTGCTGCATGAGGGTCCACCGTTGATCGAGTACTACATTCCACTGACCCTTCACAAGTTTGTCCGCGACTGCAAAAATAGTATGTGAAACAATGGGACCATAGCAGAATCAACATATTAACCAATATTTCACTGCCATCGGGATCACATACATGATTGTAATTGCAAGATGCCATGCGTCAAATAGCAGCGTTGTGTGCGGGACGTGCTCGCCCAAAAGTAATTGCAGCTGGCACAGGTGAAATGAATCACCACAGGTGGAGGCTATACAGCCTGAAAACACATAAATTGCATACCCAAACCCCTCCCACAACCACACCCACTCCCAAATGCTACCGACAGGACTAGCGATGTTGGGCCTGGGGGACCTGATAGCACTGCAAGTACTCCAACTTCAAGAAGAAGACGAACAACAACGACTGCAACAACCGGCCGCACAGAGGAGACGCAGGAGGAGGAGGAGGAGGAGGGCAAGGCAGGGGCAGCAAGGCCCACCAGCACAGCCACTACCACCACGCAGGCAGCCCGCAATACCACGCCTCCGTGCCAATCCGTTCAACCTCACTGCTGAGCAGATCCACACCCTCTACCGTTTGGACCGGGACACCATAACCGCCATTGTCGACATGACACAGGCTGACCTTGTCAGCATGATAGATAGCCCAACCGCCATCCCACCCCTACTGAAGGTGGTGTCTGTACTCCACTTCCTGGCCACAGGAACCTACCAGCACACAGTCGGACAGTTGCATGGCATTTCACAGCCACTATTGTCACGGACACTATTCCAAGTGCTTGATGCCCTCCTGAAGCACGCAGACGACTACATCTGTTTACCACGCTCGGAGCAGGAGCTCACAAACGCAAAAGTGGGATTCCATGCACTTGGCGGCATACCGGGTTGCATTGGTGCCATCAACTGCACCCATGTGGAATTGGTTGTCCCACATGCCATGGAGGTCCAGTACCGCAACCGGAAACAATATCATTCTATCAATGTACAAATGGTGTGTGACTCCAACAGGATCTTTACACATTGTTGTGCCCGATTTCCAGGATCAACCCATGACTCTATGGTCTTGAGGAACTCTACAGTACCACGCTACATGGAGCGACACGCAGGGCACCGATCCTGGCTACTCGGTGAGTCTCATTTAATGCATGTGAATGTGGGGTAGGTGATGCGTCAATGACGTGGCAGGAAGGGGGGGGATGCGTACGTAGCAATGTTATTCCACAAACATCCTTCTTTGTCCACATACAGGTGATGCCGGGTATCCACTGAAGAGATGGCTCCTTACACCAATCCGGAACCCACAGAACCAGCATGAGGAGGACTACAACCATGCCCACTCACGTACCCGTGTAGTCATAGAACAGGCATTCGGCCTACTGAAGGCTCGTTTCCGCTGCCTCAGCAGGTCTGGCGGGGCACTCCTGTACCGCCATGAGAAGTTTGCAAAGATGGTCATGGCATGTGTAATGCTACACAACATGTGCGTACGTAGAAATGTGGCCATGCCCCCTGACGCAGAACTGCAAGCACCTGAAGATGGTCATGATGAGGGTGGGGATGTGGCAGCACCTCAAGGAGTCCGCGAGGCACAGGAGGCCCGTGAGATTCGTCAGAATATCATAGATGCATGCTTCTAGTACTCACGCCTGGTGGCTGTTACATGGACACAGGACTTGTGGCACTGTGTGTGTCGGGAACATGCACAATGTGGCCTGTACGCCAAGAAAGGCCTCGTACACAAAGATCAATGTCCACACATCTCATTGGATTAATGTGTATATATGTATTGCAAATGTGAAATGGTATTACACACCCAATCGACCCGCCACCCGGAAGAACCCTACACACCCCCTCCACCCTCCTACCTCCCCCCAGAACACCAGTGTCCAGAGATGCTCATTGTCATTGGTCAGACGCTATTGCAAGCCCCCTCTCCGGGTATCAGGGGCACCCCTGCCTGTGGAGCGCAGGTTCCTCCCAGATCTGCGTTGGGGGCTGCCCTGGACGGAACTTGCAACGGATGATGTCTCTGCCTGCTCACGTCCATGCATGTCCCTAAGGGTTTGTGAGAGCTCAGTGAGCACACGGCGCACAGCGGCAAGTTCACCACATACATCTTTGGACGTCGCATGCAGTTCCCCCCCTCAGGCTCTCGGTGCTTCTCTCCATTTGTCCCCTCAGGCTCTCGGTGCTTCCCTCAATTTGTGCCTTTAGTGTCTCTGTACTTCGCTCCATTTCTGCCCTAAGTGTCTCAGTAGATGTTTCAATGGCTGCCTTAGAACCCCCACATTCATCAGCATGCTCCTTGAGGAGCGTGGCCAGTTGCTGCTGTTGCACTATCATCTGCTCGAGGGACTGTTGCCTCTGCTGGGCCATGCCCATTTCCGGTGGTGTCACAGAGGGGCTGATCACCTCATGTTGCCTTGCCACAGGCCTTGTGGGGGTTGGCCAGTCGTCGTCTTGTGGGTGCCCCTGCATGGTGTCCTCATGGTGTACGGGATGAAACATACAGGGGGATTGGGACAGGTCATGGATGGATCCTACATCTACAGCACCGTTTTCTGTGTCGGAGCATGCTGGCATGAAAGCAGTGTCACCTATGGTGCTGCTGCCACCAGAAGCAGTGCCTTCTGTGGCATCCATTGGGGGGACCTGTGGTGTTGCTGTTGTGGACATGCTGGCTGCTGGGGTGCCTGTTGATGTCCCCTCCAGTGTGCTGCCACTCGATTCGTGCTGCTGACGTGTCTTGATCCGTGCAGCTGAGGTGGAGGGTCTTTGGCCGTTGGTCTTGGCCCTCTTTGCAGGTGTGCTGGTAGGGGTGTCCTGAAGCTCGTCGTTTGATTCGGACCCTGTGGTGGAGTAAAGGAGGGCAAGCGTTATTTATGGGTCTGTTGTAATTGGAATGGCAATGTATCACATGCATTGGGGTGGTACCTGAGGGTGATTTGGGTCAGGGCCTTGGGGGAGGTCTCATTTTCGTGTGGATTGAGGGTGCAGTTATTTTGCAGCCTGCAGTTAGGGTGTGCATGCTGCACATGCAGAGGGTGTTTTTAGGATTTTTACTTATTTATGTATTTAATCTGACTTTTACAGGGCGCTATCATGGCAATGTATGTGGACGTTCTCCTGGACATGTGTTTCTATTGCACTATGGGGACACATGGTGCTTCACATGATTGGACTTTGTGGATTTAGCGTTGTTTAATTTGGCCCACCTACCTGATTCTTCGGATGTCTGCACTCCTTTCTCCATCCCTCCGACTCCCTCTATGCTCTCCATTCCAATGGTGGAGGCACAGATTTCTTCCCAGGGGGTCAACTTGATGGGTGAATCAGATCCTCCCCCGGTAGCTGTGGCAATGTTGCGGTTGGCTGAAAGTATGCTCCGGACGCGTATCCGCAAGTCGTCCCATCGCTTCCTGCATTGCTGTGGGTTGCGGGGTGCGGTCCCCACCGCACTTACCCGCTGTGCCACCAGGGCCCATATGTCCCTCTTGTTCGCAAGTGCCGTCCTGGTCATTTGCGTCGAGAAGACGACGGCAGCGTTCTCCTGGAGGGTCTCTGTGAGCACGGTGAGTTCCTCATGGGAGAAGTGGACCTGCCGCTTGCGATCGCATGCTTTTTTAGCAACTTTTCCCATTTTTCTTTTTTATTATGGGGTGGCTAACGGGTTGGGATGTGTCTCAGGGTCGGTTTTTTATGGTTGTGTTGGGATTCTGATTTTATAGGTGTACGGCGTCCTGTTTCCCGTTCCGGCCCCATGTTTTTACTTCCGTTTCCGTATATTTACGGTGACCGTAATTTGCGCTGAACGCTCATTACGGTGACCGCTAAGATGGGTGGCGGAATTGCACCTAAGGCGCCGTACGACGGCGGAATGGGCCGTTTTGGGGTCATTTCCGCCATCGCGGACTTTGCATTTCCGCCATGGCGTGGTGCTCGTGCCCGATGGGTCGGAATTGGCCGCACTTTGCTCCATCGTGCAATGGCGGAAACGCTATTTACGCTATGGCGGTCATGTCAGTTACTTTCCGCCAGGGTCGTAATGAGGGCCAGTGTCTGGAACACATACTCTTAAGTAAGTGTTATGTTGTTCACATTCCCAGTCCTTTTTCAACACCGACCTAAAAAGTAAAACATAGGATTGATATATATTTCCATGTTCTGTTTTTAGATTCCAAGGTGCATTTTGGGAGAAGTAGTTTCTAAACATCAATTGAGCACTTTTCCACCGCTACCTTGTGATTTTGGAATCTCTATTTTCGCTTATGTCAACATAAGACGGTAATGATCCATTTCTAATATATACAATTGTGACAAGAATTAATTCAATGTCACACTATAATTGATTTTAAATATGTATTTATTTACAGTATGAGCTACTTTGACAGACTCCTCTGCCGCCATACTAGATTGACTAATGCAATCATCTCGCCCTCCACACCCCAAGAAATTCACACAAGGTCAGCAGGTTGGCTACTCTTTTTCATGACATTTATACCACTGTTATTAAGGTTCTTGATATTTAGTTTGTATATAGTAAGTCTTACACGTGTCTCATTTTATCTATTCCTTAGGTTTCAACACTGACACATAGGTGCCATGCAGACAGTGTAAGCTTGTTTTAAACCAATTGCGTCCTGAAGACGGGTCTTGGGACACTACTGATGAGACTTAGACTGCAACAGTGCTGTCCTTTGCCCCAGAAACACATCAGAGTGTAGACGCTATTATACCATGTTTTTGCATAACCGTTATGTGGTCACACACATTGTTACTAACATCTCGTAACTAATGAATGCCTGTAAATTATAAATGCATTGGTGTAGACAAAAGCCAGAAATGCAAATTGGTGTTCTCTCTTTTTTGTGATAATTCACATACGACGAACGCACACAATAGTTTTTTTTTTAATGTATTTTAGTGGCATTGTTTGAGAAAAATATGATAAAATATGTTAAAATTTGCTATTTTTATCGTGGTGGTATATACAATTCAATGAGACTTCCACCTTGAGGAAAAAACCTGTTTGAGTAGGCCCTTTGGTGTGGTAGAGGTGGGTAGCTAGTGGTGATTGTGCTCTATTTTCGTATGTACTTTCCTCTTACACCACAGCCCCCTTTACAAAAATTGAGGAACATGTTTTGCTCAAAACACTCTTACCCTGCTGGGAGCAGCACTGCTTTGCTCTGGCTCCTTCGCCATACTACAAGTCTCTAGCCACACCGGGTCAGCGTTCCAGTGTCCTGCTTTGTTTTGGCCCAGATAGCAAGTGGGGCTGGGATTGAGAAGGGATCCCCTGATGGACTCAGCCATACAGCCTCACTTCAGTTTTCCCAACTGCTGCTTGCTGTTCTGCCAGCAACTCTGCCTTTTATACACCTGTGCTCCTTTAAAAGGCTGAAGGTGAGAGTTCTGGGCTCTGCTGGCCTGACCCTCGTTAGAGGGACATTGTTTTTTTCATAAGTTGGTTTCCCTTACTTGTATCAGGTTGTTCTTGTGGGACATCATACTTCCTAGTCACCTATTTCTCGTCCCAGTCTTAGATGGAAGTGGGGTGGGGGAGCTGTGTCTTTGATAAGTAGGGGCTGTTCTCACCTCAGGGATACAGTTTTGTGTATGAGAGAAAAGGAGTGGTGTTCCCAACTTCCTCTGATGACAGAAATGAATGGGTAGTTATTCCTGTCTTAGTAAATTATTTGGGAAAGACAATCGGGAAGGAAAGGAAAGGTTAGTTTTACCCTCAACCATAGATTTCTTCATCTTCCTTCCCTTTGAGGGGAAGTCAAGGGGTAAGATGGGGGATGGATGACAATAACCCAGAAAAGCCTCTGTGACTTCACCTTCCTCGCTTCACCAGATGTGATGATACTGCGTCCCACCCAGGGTACCCTCCTTGATGAAACCCCAGATTCCTCTACCCAGATCATCCTTCCACACTGGTCCACCACCAGGGTCTGGATCCAAAGCGACGGCTGTGCCATGGCCGCCTGAATAGAGGATTCTTGGGGTCCACATGGGAGAATACCCCTAAGTTTCTCACACCTCTTTGATTCGACACTCCTCCCCCTCTTCCAACTGAGGAGTAATAGCGAAAGAACCTGCCCCTCCAAGCTGTTCCAGTGGGGTGAGTTTGTGGATGTCTGATTGCAGCACAATGGGATTTGGCTGCTGCTTTGGAGGTCTGCAGCTTCTCCAGGCTCTCGTTAGCCTTGTTGACAAATAAATGTGTGCCGTCCAAGGGCATGCTAAGAAGTCCAGACTGCGCATCCGGAGCAAAACCAGACTTTCATAACGAGGCAAATCTGCGCATTACAGTGCCAGCCAACATAGACCTGCGAATACTGTCAGCAGAGTGCAGACCAGTTTGAAGAGATTCGCACATTGCATCCTTCCCATCTTTGACAATATTTAAAAATAAACTTCTCTTTCTTCCCCTTCAGGGATATGTTCAGCCGCCATCAATATGCAATCCCATAGGGTGAAAGTGAATTTAGCTAGTGCACACGTGGAATTTGCCGACTTAAGGGACATACTCCCCGCAGAGAAGTCCTTTTTTGCCTAAGCATCACAGCGTTTGTCATCTCTTTCAGGGGGAATTGTTGGGTATGCATTCTGTTTGGATGTGGCGGCCTGAATCACCAAACTTTCTGGAGTAGGATGCTTTATTAGATAACAGGGGTCACTACTTGACGCTCTGTACTTGCTTGTCAATTTTTTATTCAATGCTGGAATTAATTCCACCGTTTCCCAGTTAGCATCAACTCTCCTTTGTAGGGTAAATGAAAAGCAATAAGAGGGTCCTCCTGGGGTGCTTTATCTAAAATATCCGTCAGGTGATCATGCTCAAAAAGTGGTGCAGGTCTACTTTATCCCAGATATTCTATGACCCTAGACATCAGTTGCCTGAACAATCCATCAACGTGGTCTGAGGAATCTGGCCTTCCAAATTCAATTTCAGGGGAGGTGTCTATCCCACTTGCAGTTTGCAGAGTCTCATGTAGATTTTTTATCTTTGAGTCTTCTGATATTAAGGCCTCTGGAACACCTTGCGTCCCATATTGCAACCCAAATGGAAGTGATTCATCCTCCTAAGTAGAGGAAAGTGACTTAAAAAAGTCTTTCCTTGGCAGTGGGGTGAATGGTTTTTTAAAGGATAGTTCCGGGACTTTTTTTTATTGTCCCTACGGTTCGGCCATGTGTTTTTAAGCATAACTCGGTAGATCGTAGAAAACTTTCCTATGGACCTTACCCGACTTTTCGTCCATTAACGCACTCGAAATCAGCCGCCATTTTCTGATAATCCTATCATTTCCCCCCATCGCCCTGGCTCACCTGCTTTTGCGGCACTAAATCAAATGCCCCGCCCCTGAAACAGACTTTATCAAAACATTCATATTCCCCGCCTCTATCCGTGATGTGACTGTGCTGCGTAGGCAAACGCGCCCAGGCGTCTTCTACGCGACTACACACATAACCCGGAAACCAACACAGATCAGCTCACAACACAGCGCGCCACAATTGGGAATATGAAACTGTACTTTTAAATCAAACTGCAAGATTGTAAATTTGGTAAAGTACATTTATTTGACATCAAATGTTTAGAGAATATTCAGCGATTTGCATTTTTATTTGCTCACGTTCCAAAAAGTTCGTTTTGAGGCACGCGATGTTCCTTTGCTGTACACAGGGTCTTAGATCATCTCACAATACAGCGCCACAATTCGGAATATGAAACTGTGGTTTAAAAGCAAACGGCAAGATTGTCCATTTGGCAAAGTACATTTATTGGACATCAAATGTTTAGAGAATATTCTGCGATTTGCATTTTTATTTGCTCTCGATCCAAAATAGTTCGTCTTGAGGCAAGCAATGTTCGTGTGCAGTACACAGGGTGTTGGTTTACGATAAAATAAGCTCTTCGGTCGCACTGATAATCGCATGGCTGTTCCAACAACGAGGCACTAGGCCACCACAACGGTCTGTATGTTGCATCTAGCCGTTAGTACCGCGTAAGGGCATACTTGTACTTGGCGATCGTCCCATAAAATGGTCAGGGTGGTAACGTTGTTCACGCGGAGGAGCAACTGGCGGTTAAAAAAGCCATCCGCCGGTGTCTGGTACTCGTGACACATACAATAATGAATGATGTACCTGTTTGAAAAACATAAAAAATGAAATTAGTCTCACCATCAGATCTTTATTAAAATTATTCATTTTATATATTAGGTCGGTAAATTATTTCATAGCTAGGACAGTGCAACTGGGTATTATACGTCAAGGGGGGACTGTATGATACTGAGACAGTCCCCCAGTGCAGGGGTTGACAGGGAGGCAGTGCAGGTGGAGAGTGGAAAGGCCCAGGACCGAGGTCGCAGACAGTGGACCAGTTGTAGCAGAGGAGAGGGAGAGAGAAAGCAGAAGCAAAGAGGAAGGTTTTGAGGTGCTTCCGTAAAAGGAGATGGTTCTCCTCAAGATAGTGCGCGGTACAAAACAATATGGAACATAGAACGAACAAGTACAACTTAACCCGTCTTTAAAGCTACTGTATAGTAATTAAATTGCTGTATAAACTCATCTAAAGAGTTACTTACATTATATTTGGATTTTCCATTGTGTCTGTGCGTAGGGCAGCCCCGAAATACCACTCCTTCTATGCCGATGTTATTTCTTCCAATGAACGAACATTAAATGGCTTTCGTTTCTGAAATTTTATTCATTATCGTTTCTTACGTTATTGCACCACACCCCCAAAAAGAAGTCTTTCGGGATGGTCCCGGCCTGTCAAGGTCAAATAACAATAGAACCTTATACTGAGTCGTGGGCCATTCCGGCACCCGAGCAAAAAATCAAAGCAGCTGACCTTCACTTTGAACGAGCACACATTCCTAGTTAGCTACATTCAGTGTAAGGCCATCTCACAGGACTTGAAATTTACACTCCATCTTTGCATTTTGTCTGCGTGCTTTGCAGCCCCAGAGAACCATAAATACGGAGACATTCTATATTTTTTGAAAAATGATTTATATTACTGTTTGGTTTAATTTAATGCGCAAATGAACAAGGTTGGATAGACACATTGCATGTACACTGAGCAATCACTTTTATTTACACATTACATAGATACACATATTCAATGGGCCTGCGACATGAGGAGACTCGAGAGAACAGACAATCAAATTACAATCATTTAAACCGTGATGTGTATTTCTCAATGAGCTCTTCTTTAGGTGGACATGGAACAGAGGCAATGTTGGGTGGCAATGCAGTTGTCCCCTGCACAGGTTCGTTCACAACTCCATGTATGTGCCTATCTAGGACATCAACAATAAGTCTCTCAATAAAGTCATATTGCATATCCTCAAACACTGGTTTGATAATCCATTGTTTACTTCTTTTAGTGAAGGCCTTATTGTAGCGAAGCGTCCCTAAAGTTCCGGTCGTCCTACTTTGTTGACGGCCAACATTATGGTTATGTGCCAAGACCGCTAGAAGAGTCCGATTTATCATGCCCTCCATGCCAAAATGCAATCGTTTTGGCCTGTACTTTAGGCACATATTGTGGAACACCTCCAAATCTCCTGTGTGGCAGAATTCCGTGAGTCCCCTCAAATCTCTTGTTATGGTTTTATCAAATACAATCTTTTCAATGGCTTTGTGAGTGGGTGATGAAGGAATCAACCACTTCTTCTTCCGTGCCTCCTCTGTGGACAAATGGCCATGTTCACAATTGTGGAAATGTTGGTTTGTGTTCCAACGGTGAACGTTGGTACAGTGTAGCATTACTGACAGCCATTTTTCCAGTAGAATTTCCAACGACCCTCCACATGTTTTTGAGCTCCACCAAAGATGGTTGCTGATTGACTTGGACCACTGTGAAATACCTTGCATATCTTTTTTTTTACCTGCAGCCGACATTTTTTTATTGATTGTTTTTGCAAGATGCCAGACGTCAAATTGGTGATTTATATTTTTGTACTCTTCTCTCATTGTCTTGGCAATTGAAACGTGTCTGTCCGTGGCTATCAGGTCGATCACCATTCCCCGCGATTGTAGTTCTTGCAATGATGCTACAAAGCCAACTTTCTCCATGGCCACTGAGGATGTACTTTGTGACACCTGCACGACCACCGAACTCACAATTTTCTTACTTTCCATGTCCTGAAAGTGGTAGGTGCAGTACTTGGCTGAAAATCCTGGGCTGTCGCACTGTCCATCACCGGCTAGCCTGAACCGTTTGCCCGCGAATGTACTATCAATAGACATTTTTTCCATTCTCCAAGCTTCGCTAATGGCTGGAAATAGATAATCGGTTTGGTATTTGTAGAACCGAGTTTTCGCAATGAAATGGATTCCCACAAACTGAAAGAAAGACTCTAATTTTTTAAAACTTGAACCACTAAAAAGTGCAGCCGCTGCACAAAGTAGATTGCCTGCTGGCAGTTGCCCCCGCATGGGTTGTGCAGACCATGAGAAAGGATGATATTTTGTACAGGTGGCATGTATTTTAAGGTTAGTGCCTCGAATTGCACGAGTCACATTAATCAATGGCTCCCCACATACTTCCCCACCAACCGAATGCCAACATTTCATCAGAATAATAATATCAATCAAACAACTATTGAATACAATGAATTTGGCCTCTTTCCTTATACTGTCACTCTGCATCCCAGCTGGTTCGGCCTGTAACGTTGAGGACATGTCACTCACATGAAAGGTAGAATCTCTGATATCGTCTTCCGCTATGTTCAGTGATATTGATGGTGTTTCATTGTCGTCCACTTCATTCTCTTCCATTGCAACATCTGTTCCTTCTCCGGCGATGGGTGAATAAAACAATTTCTTCAACTTTCTCGCGGTCTTAGTTTTTGCGGGTGTGGATTCTGTGAATTGATCTCCGACTGCATCCGAACTACCAGGAGGACATTCACTATCAATGGCTGGTGGTGGTATAGCTCCGTTGTCAATCACTTCATATTCTTCCCATTGGCACGATGCATCTCCAGTCCCTGCCAAAAGGTTTGACAAGCAACATCTCTCGTTCGCTTCACTGTCTGTGTAGATCTAGTTCGTACACCCACTCGCAACTAGAGGACAGATTGGAAAAGGGATGTTCAGTTTAAACACAACTTACAGTATTGAACTATTAACAGTGAAAAACAACATAATATAGTGACCAGGACACTAACCTTCTTTTGCTTTCTTTTCTTTGAAACTTTCTTGCCTCGAACTTCAACATCAGGACGCTGTTGCTCCGACTCGTGTGTACATGTCTCCACTTCCTCTTGCGCTGCAACGACTATATTTTCATGATAAGCACATCCATCACGCACTGACGCTCCATCGACTCCCTGAAACATAGAACTTTCATTAGTATGTATAATAATATCGAAAACACAAAATGTACTTGGGGACCAATACACACGTACATCTGAATAGCAAAACACGAATGAACGCTTTGTGTAGAACATTCAAACGACAATTATTCACGCATTGTTGATCTAGTTAGATGGAACTGTCAAGATCCATACCTCGGGCTCCTCATAGACTTCCATTGATGATATTATTGAAGATGATGCTTCAGTAACTCCCTGAAACACAGTAATTGCATTAGTATGGTTTTCTATTTTGTTAAAAAGAACATAAACTTTGTGCAGGCGTCAACGGCTCATCTAAATAGACCAGCACAAATGATCAGTTGTCTAAAATAAATAATGGATATGTAAATATGATTCGATTTGCTCGATCGTTGGAAGTGTCACCACCCAGAGATCTGCATCAACTACTAGGGGTGATGTTCTTGTAGAAGAAGCTCCGTCATCTCCCTGAAACATAGTACTTGCGTTAATAAAGAAGGAAGTATAGCGGATGTAATCATGTCATATGATTTCGCTTGATCGAACTGTCAGTATCCATACCTCGAAATGCATAAGAACATCAAGGGACGATGTAACTGCGGTGCACACTTCTGCAAGCTGTTGCGCCGACCCGAAACTGCATGCTCCCCCTTCTTCTTGGACTAATGCTCCATCGACTCCCTGAAACATAGGACTTTCATTAGTAATGAACACAATATTGAAAAAAGAAGACACATAGGAGGGCGACGACAGAAGGACATATCAATGGCTAAAAACGAAAGAAACATTGTGTGTAACAATCACGCTACAAGAATGCAAGATCTGATGATCTCCATCGATGGAACTGTCCGGAAACGTACCTCGAGCATCTGAGTGACATCAACGGTAGTCGTCAATACGTTGGACTCCTCAGCATCTCCCTGAAAGACAGTACTTGCATTATTTTGGATAACAATAATTATAACTGAAAACAAAGACTAGAGGACGAGTACAAGGGTGCACCATTAGGTAAAATAATTACACGATAAATTAAAACTATTGATTTACATGCCTAAAACAAGTCAGTGGCAGAATAGCCAAGTAAGATTACCCGATAGGCGCTTGAAGTGGCTGATGACTGCAATAACGACACGGATGGAGAATCTTCCGCCTTCATATTGAGTGGATACATAAATGGGGAAATTATTGTTAGCTAATGCTACACACTACCGCAAGGCCGAGAGATAAATACGTAAACTTGACTCACCAGTGGAGGGATGTGGACGAATAGAGTGGGAATAGCGGTTGAGAGCAATTTTCGCCTCGCTCGCGGTGTGTTCTTCTTTATTAGCAATGATGTGGAGTACATGTCAGAGGTAAAGTGCCTGCTGCAGATGCGGTATCGATCACCCCTCTTGTCCGCAAAGACTTCTAGGACTCTACTTTCAAGCTCAGACGGTGGATATCCGCAATATCGGACCCATTCTCTTATCTGATCTATTGTCTTAGGGAAAACATGCATTATAGTACCTTCAGATTTATTATGGGTCTTCGAAGGGCAACCGCCAATGGAACAGGCAGGCATTGTGGAAAGTTCTGAAAAGTAAAGATCAACAATTCTCTATGAATACCAATGTAAACTCAGAACATGTGACTAGTTCCTTGCATGTACTGTCTTGAACGAAAAGAAATTGGACGCAAAATGATTACGGTACATGGCCTTACCTTGACGAACAAACAGTTAGATGCAGGGATCAGAGTAGTTTCTTGTCGTAGAACAGGGAGCAGTTCACAGGTTGCAAACTGACGAGTTTCCTCGAAGTGGTCACAGAAGTTCACAGAGACGAAGAGCAGATAACCAGCACCTTCACGGTTTGACTAGCAAAGCGCAAAGAAGTTCTCATTAGAAATATGAAGTGGGTTATAAAGAATTCGAAACAGGGGTGTGTTTGTGAATGAATGACGTGTATATGTCGTGGCATTATGCGGTTTGCAGGGGGCCGTCCAGCGTGAAGGGGGATGCTTGGCAGGAGACACGGGGTCTGGAGGTAGACATGGGAACAACAACTCATGCTCTATAGACCACTTTGAAGTGTACATGG
This sequence comes from Ambystoma mexicanum, assembly GCF_040938575.1. Lineage (NCBI taxonomy): Eukaryota > Metazoa > Chordata > Amphibia > Caudata > Ambystomatidae > Ambystoma > Ambystoma mexicanum. Next base: position 18,742,408 of record NC_090922.1, on the reverse strand, counting down.
TCTTTGGCACCTCTTGGCCTTTATTGCTCCCTGACAGCTCCACTTGGCAGCACAAGTACCCCGGTGCGAACTGCCTTTGATTGGGGGGGGGGTGGATTGGGGCGGTGGTCGTGCAGACAAGACACAGGAAGACTCGTGAATGGAGACAGACTTATGTGGATTGCAGGGGGCCGTCCAGCGTGAGGGGGGATGCTTGGCAGGAGACACGGGGTCTGGAGGTAGACATGGGAACAACAACCCATGCTCTATAGACCACTTTGAAGTGTACATGGTCTTTGGCACCTCTTGGCCTTTATCGCTCCCTGACAGCTCCACTTGGCAGCACAAGTACCCCGGTGCGAACTGCCTTTGATAGGGCGGGGGGGTGGATTGGGGCGGCGGTCGTGCAGACAAGACTCGTTTGCCGCAGGGCCTCACCAAGGAGAGGCCATCTAACTGCATGTAAGAGGCAGGCTGCAGGATCTAGTACATGGAAGGCAGGGGGGTGAGTTTATAAATACCTCACCCTCCCAGGAGAATATATGGGTGCAGTTCACCCTGGAGACCCTGGATGCCTAGGCAGTTAGTCAGCAGCAGGCTGGCCTGTGGTGGCAAGGCGGCACGGGCCAGAGGGGGTCATCTCTGTACCCGGTGCCCAAAAGGATGATTTATTATGATCAACCATATTGATTATTTACCTATAACCATGTTTTGTATCAATAAAATCCAACGGCCTTCCTTTTATTGCCAACGCTTGAACAAAGTGGTGTGGTAAGTATTTTTGGGGGAGGAGGCAAGGCCGGGAGGCTTGATGCCAACCCGCAAAATAACATATGTATGTCTGCTGCATATGGGTTCAACGGTTATGTGGATTGAAGGTGGGCGGCCAGCGTGAGGGAGGATGCTGGCCGGAGACATGTGGTGTGACAAGACAAGGCACAGGAAGACTATTCAATGGAGACACACTAGATTCATTTAAAAAATCAAAACAACCATTGTTGAAATATATGTTGGGTTTTATTTTAGATCTTAATTTCAATTGAGCATAAATAATAAACATTACACATTGTAAAGTTCCGGTTGCAGCACATCCAGGGAAAATCCGCGGTATTGTCCACTGTCGCTGGGGAAATGTTGTCTAATGGCAAGTACCGCACAGGCAGGTATTACTCTCCGAACGCGGTGCCCGAGCCTCCCGTGAAGCCACCAAGTGAAGCAACGATAGGCCACCAGCCTGTACCACCTGTGAAAACGAAAGATGCAAACTGTATTAAAATGACAAAACTTTCTTATCACTGTCGATTCAGGTAAAAAATGTCATTCTGCTTTGAAAAAAATTCTATCTAGAAAATGCACAATATGGAACCAATTTACATGCATTCGAATGATATGTAGATGTCATTTTATATGTGGGAGACGACCATGACATAGTAGTGGCATCACTGACATCAAAACCAGTGTATACTTACTCGTTACTCGGATTACGTGGACGAACAGTGCTGCGAAGTTCGTGCATAAGCACCATCATCATCCTCAACACGGTCCGTGAGAGGCAGGCTTCCCTGAACTCTGGCAGCTCGGTGATGCATTGCGGACTTGGCTCGCCTTCCGAAATGTAGGCCAAGCACCCGGAATTTTCACGGCAGCAGCAGTTCTCCTCCTCAGTTGGCATTAGCTCGCACCGATTTCACGTGCACCCGGTGGAGACGCCGTCCATGCGACATGGTCCAGGCTCTTCATCCGTTGACTGGTCCTCCCAACTGCCGTCCGAATCCCCATCATTTTCGCGTGCTTGCCTTTCCAGTAGTTCCTCCTCGGTGTACTCGGGCTCGTACATATACGGCATTATTGTAGCCATTGTGTGGTAAAGAAAGTAAAATAATTTACAGAGATGGTACAGGTGTTCACAAGGCCTAGAAGCGGCGAAGGTAGCTGACCACAGAGCACAGAAACGAGTCACAGAATACTCAAAGTAACACAGACAGAGGAATGGAATCGAAAATCTGCTGCTGTGTGTTGTGAAACGGTGTGTTTATACTTATAGAGGAAAGAGGCGTCCTGCCATTTCCATGGCAACACTTCATTAGCTGAGGCGCAGCGATTGTTGACACGAAACGTGCTTTGGCGTTGGGAAATGGGCGGTACGCGTCTGCTGATGTCAGGCTCAGGGGCGGGGGATTTAATTTAGTGCCGCAAAAGCAGGTGAGCCAGGGCGATGGGGGGAAATGATAGGATTATCAGAAAATGGCGGCTGATTTCGAGTGCGTTAATGGACGAAAAGTCGGGTAAGGTCCATAGGAAAGTTTTCTACGATCTACCGAGTTATGCTTAAAAACACATGGCCGAACCGTAGGGACAATAAAAAAAAGTCCCGGAACTATCCTTTAATCTCCAAGGATTTTGTTGTGTTTGTCGACAATGGCGTCAAAGATTTTATTTTCGAAGGAGTTTGGAGTTTTCTCCTGGACACCCGGGCCAGAGGGCACACACGTTTTGTCCTTTGCCTTCTCTCTGTCGGGTGTGTCGACATGGGCATGTCTCTTGCTTTAATTTGAGGGGGTAGAGGCTGCATTCTCGAATACTTGGAGCATTTTCAGTCTAAATCTCTCCCACTCAGTCGGTGAGGCTGATTTGGTCATGCAAGCGAACCGTTCCAGGGAGGAACTCTATGACGCATTTTCTTCGAACGCTGGGTGGATGATGAGGAGTGGTGAGAACCAGTCCTAGATCGGGACCTTTTAGCTTTCTTCCGACGTGGAGAGTCACCTCTCGACTCGTCAGAGGATCGCTTCTTCAACTGAGTTGTTGAAGGGGATTTAAGCAACCTACCTGCAGCTAACTTCCCTCTATGCTCTTTCTGTGCTTTCACTGTCATCGATAGGCAGGGCCCACATTCCAGTGTCATATGAATGGATCCTAAGCACCCCAGACACACCCAATGGGGATCCGTAATGGACATTTTCGCTGCATAGTTGTTGCATTTTTTTTAACTCCGATCTCAGAGTTGACAATGCCAATGACAATGTCATAACAGAGTATATGGAGCAAAGAAAAGGGTCCAGAGCCTTCTCGCGGCACCAAGCCGAAAACGTATGCCACCAACAGGCAAAGATGGATTTGGTGGTGGCTTTTCAAGCAAAGGAGCATGTCCAGAACGTCCTCCGACAAATCCCATTCCTTATACCTCAACCTTTCAGCAGCCAGGCATGAACGTTCAGGCTGTGGAAGTTCAGGTGAAGGATCCACTCCTCAGAGTGGGAGAGGAGGTCCGTCCTCTGCAGCAGGCGCCAGAGATTGCATATGGCTATGTCCAGAAACTCTGGGTATTAAGTTCTCTGGGCCCAATCTGGAGTGTTCAAGATCATTACGGACCCAAACAGTGCTAGCCTCCAGAGGGCCAGTGGTATGACAGGGATTGTTGGGAACGCAATGAGCATGTCGAAGTCACACTAGACTGTCAAGACATCCCCCAAAGCTCCCTGACTACGACATTCCGTAGAGCAGAACCACCTACCCTTCCTGTTTACATTGGAAGCAAAGAGGTCCACAATGGGGCAAAACCTCTGCCAGAGCTTTCTGGCAGAGCTCCCACTCGTGGGAGGCCAAAGGCTGCCTGTTCAGGGCATCTGCCAACACGTTATCCTTGCCTGGTAGATGAGCCGCCACCACCAGGGACCTGCTGCTCTCCAGAGCCCAGAACCACAACTGCATTGATTAGCTGCACAGAGGTAAAGAGTCCGCACCACCCAGATTGTTGAGGTAATGCATGGCTACCATGTTGTCAGTTAGGGCCAACACAGTCTTGCTCTCAATTTGAGCTAATAGATCTACTCCTGGCACTGCAATGGGGACTACAGGTCGCTAAATGAGAGGTCTTGGAGGTAAGCGCCCCAGCCCTTCAGGTACTCATCCGTGAATAGAATAGATTGGGGTCAAGGTTGTCTGAACAAGGCCTCTCAGTAGGTTGTCTTTCTGGGATCACCAGTCCAGGTCTCCAGACACACTCGCTGAGACCTAAAGATGATCAAACGCTGTCCCTGAAACTGAGACCATTGGCAACTCAGAAGCCAGTGAAGCAACGTCATGTGCAAGCAAGCCACTCGCACTACAAGGATGCAGGAGGCCATGGGACCCACCAAACGCAGAAAAGCTGAGGAAGGAACCTTTTCCTGTGATTGGAAGACATGAACCATCTTGGAAATGTTTGCCACTCTGACCTCGGGCAGGAAGGCCCGGCCCAGTTGAGTGCTCAAGACCGGCCGATGAATCGGAGGGACTGGGACATCGAAACATGAGACTTCTTGAAGTTCAGTGGGAAGCCCAAGCTGTGAAATCGGCTATACTTCCGTTATAAGTGTACTGACGCCTGGTCTGGGAAGCAAGCTCGACTAGTCAGTCGTTCAGAAAGGGGAACACATGGACGCTCTCCCTTTGGAGGCGAGCCGTTATCACTGCCAGCAGCTTGGCCAAATGGCAGGACCATGAATTGGAAAAGGTGGTGACCCACTTTGAATCTCAGGAACGTCCTGTGCTTCTTGTGGCTGGGCATGTGAAAGCATGCATCCTGTAGATCCAAGAATACCAGCCAATCCTAGAGGTCCAAGGCCTGAAATATCTGGGCTGGCTAGGATGACCATCTTGAACATGTCCTTGAGCAAGTACAAGTTTAGAAGCCTCAGGTCCATTCTATGATCGGGCATGCCGTCAGTCTGTCTTCAGCACTAGAAAATAGGTGGACTACCAATCCCTGCCTCATTCTGAGTAGAGTACCAGACATATGGCCCCTTTCGTCGTCTGGAGGGCAGTATCCCTGGTGAATGACCTGAAAGGCGCAGACATTGGAAATGGCAAGCATCCATTCCACGTCAAAGTTGGATATCTTGCCACCCACAGGAGGAGTGTTGGAAGTCCGATTCCTAAATTGGCCTAGCACCTGGGGCAGCAGAAGGGCAGAGTGGAGGCTGAAGCGCTGGGGGCCACTCGACCCTGACCCCTGTTGGGGGGGACACTGCATCTGTTTAACTTAGGGGGCTTGGCCCATCCCCCATGTAGGTATAGGAGATAGGAGGAGAAGGGGCAAACACCCTGGCCTATTCACACATGACTTGCTGGTTGCTGTTGCTGGACACCCTGCCCCAGAGATTTTGCAGTTGCCTTTGAAGCCAGGAATTTCTGGTGGGATTAATCTGCCTTTGTGCTGAACAGGTTGTTGCTGCCAAAGGCATGTCTAGATGTTTTTCCCAGACATCCGGGGTAAAACCTGACGTACGCAGCCAAGAGTGTATCCTCAAGATCATGGTGAGAGGCCTCTTTGCTGTCCTTGATCAGAGAATCAAATCCTTCCGATATGATGGACCAAAGTCCAAAGGATAATGTATCCAGGGCACAGGATGCATTAATACATCGTAGGCCCAGGTCAGTAAAACCAAGAACGTCCCTACCCCAGGCATCCAGTCTCTTGCTCTTCCTGTCAGGAGAAAAGGGTGGGAAAGAGGTCGTTTTCAGGTTTGCCATAGTAGCTTGAACCATCAAGCTTTCCGCCGATGCATGGCAGACAGGAAGAGTGTGTCTGAGGGAGACAGTCTGTGCTTCTTGGCAAGATCTCGGTCAACTGTCAGAACTGAGGCCGGCTTAGACCATAGCTCCCGAACTGGAGCTTTTACCACCTGATTGAAAGGCAGTAATGTCTTATTTATGCACTCATCCAGAATATCAGTCAGCTCATACTAAATCTTGGGACAGGATGCCCAAGGTAATACCCACTTCGCCAATAAGGCGCTGACACTGAGCTTGAGGCTTGCCAAGTGTAGGAACAGGGAGCATATTCCGGCAAGGTTTCTAGGCCACTTGAATCCTGCAAATCAGCCGCAAGCTCTGCCAAGTCTGCTTGTTCAACACATAACTACTCTGGGAGTCTCTACCTCACACCAAAGGAGGTGGGATCTCACTTTCTCATACTAAAAGTCTCCAAGATGAGACATGTATGCACCCCAAAGTAGTGGGGCATAGTCATGAAGAAATCTGGCCCCATCTGCGCTGGTGATGCTGTGGAAGAAATAGTCAATGTCAGAGGACCGACATCCAGAGATGGAGTGGGGTGACCATGAGATGGGATTTTATCCATCTATTCCACGGTCGGGTTGGAGGGGGCACGGCCACGCTATCATTCTGTGGGTGTGCAGGCTTGTCTGAGTTATTTGGACTCCAATGGCAGCAAAGCAGTCAGAACTGTGGCCAAAGACTGGGGTCTTGGCAAAGATGTCAAGCATCTTGAACCTGAAGGACTCCCGTTCCTCAGGGATAGAGCATTAATAAGGGAAAAAGCACCTGTGGAATTCACGCTGCTGGGGATTCCGTGGAGTTATGAATCCTCTTCAAAGAGAAAATGGTGTCTCACAGAACCAATTGAACACAGACCTCTTACAGTGCTGCTAATTTCTCCTGTCCTTGGGGACAGGACACCGCTCTTCTTTGCGGTGACTCTACATTCTAAATTAAGAATGAAACATAATACATGTGCACATAACACAATTGCAAGCAAAAAGAGGGGTTGTAGGTGCCCAATTCTGGGTTCCAGCTGCAATCTACTCAACAGTCCAAAGATCTTCTCCTAGTGCGCTTTCATGCCTCAGCAATCATCAGGGAGGCTGATTGGCAGCCTATAGCAGCAAGGAATTCTGGTATCTGTAGTGTAGAGCCAGCCAGGATCCAACTCTTCCCCCAATTTTCAATGTCAGCCCTCAATAGAGGGGGTGGGTTTGAGTTACCAACAGTTTGGCACTCCAAAGTCAGGCATGTGTAGTCTGGGTGCAGCCCCTCTGTAGCACTTAGATGTGGTGAACAGGGGAACACAAGGTCCATCAAAGCCTGAAGAGCTCCCAAAGTCCAGGACATATTTTACGAAGACAGTCCTTAGGTCCAGAAGGATATATTACATTCCAAGGAGGGAAACTGTAGCAATACAAAGTGATAGAATGTAATGTATATCCCAAGCAGGGACAGAATATACGACTCTAAAAATAATGGGCTTAGCAGAGTGCTGCTGGAACCCTAGAAAATGGTACAGTACAGGTAAGTACCTTGCAATGTCAGATACAGGAGGTTGTGTTGAGAACAGTGCACACCATAGAAAACAATAGAAAAAAACCTCGTACCCTTCTGTCTTACATAGCTGAACTAGTACCCCTCACCCTGTGGTTGGTAATTAATTATTACCCATTTACCTGCATACTCGATATAACCGCTCGGCTCCTTAGGGCATGGCTTCCATAATTGCGCACCCTCTCCTTGCGTGCTCCATTGCTGTTTTCTTAGTCTTCTTACCTGCTTGCATGACTGGTGTAGACCCTCATTCTATAAGGCATGGCTTTTCCACTCTGCAGTCAATCGTACTGGATTGTCCTATTGTTTGACTGCATGCCAATATGAGGTGAGGCTTTTCCAGTCTGCTGTCAATCTACCCGATTGACTTAATTGCAGGTCTGTTTTTCCATAATGCAGTTTACCTACTTGTCCTGCACTTTTCACGTGTTTTCATGTATTGTTCTTCTCACCTTCACCCCTCCCCCCTGCACTTCCCTTCTTCCCCCTCTCCCACTTTCATGTTTTTAGCACTTGCAACTTCTAAATCATCTCGCGACCTAGTCAGAATGTTCAGTTTGTCATCCCTGCTACCACCTCTGTCACCTCCCAGATTCCCCTCTCTCATTCTTTAGCACATGCACGTTTCGAATGTTTCAAGACCTTTTAAAAACGTTGTTGTTTTTATTTTGTCTGCCCCCTTGTCTTAATGCGTCTCGAAACACAATTTTGCTGTATAGTGCTCATTACAAATGACCAATAAACATAAGTCTCAGTTTCGTTCCATAGGTACCCAGAAGAAAGCAATCACCCCAGTGGAGACCCAGAAGAGGAGATCCAGTGGAGGTTTCCAGGGTTAACGACACAGAAGCTCCAGGAGCAGAAAAGCAGAGCAGATTCAGTCACCACTGTTAACCAGAGAGTATGAATAACCCACTAATCTAGGGCCAGACGTGAGTACTTACAGTATTTGATTCCAGAAAGTCGGTTCCCAAAAGGAGAAACAACTCATTAAGTAACAACTTTGTTTTAAAGGGTGAAATAAAGGATCAGGTCAACCAGGATCTTGCACCCTGAGCCAACAAAGAAGAATAGTTTCCGGAGGGGGAGGTGAAATCAGCAACAGGAATGCCTCGAAGAGGAAAGGGGAACCTGCACACGGAAAACCTCTGCAGGCAAACGTGCATGGCCAGTTCCATGTCAGGACAACGGTGACATCAACCAGAATCGGCTCAGTCAAGCAGATCTGACAAGGAGTTGTAGTCCCAAAACCTTCCAGGCAGCAGCAGGTCCCAAAAGCAAGGCTTAAGACCCTGGTGGTAAAGTGACGTAAGAAGCAATAAAACGCCTGGGAAACCGTGCCAGGATGGAAGGTGTGAGAAACCTGAAGGTGTCTAACCCGCTAGTCCCCGGGGATCTGTCATCCAGGTGGCTAGGACACGGCCATCACTTTTGGATCCAGTTCCTGGGGGTGGACCAGTGCAGGAGGATCACCTGGGTGAGGGGTCTTCAGGGAGTGGGACACCGGATGGACCGACGCGGTATCCCCTTCCCTTTAACACCTTTACCCCATCCTACCAGGTAGGATACTTAGGAATTGAACCCCCCCCCATTCACAACACAAACACTTTCTCACAGACAGCTTGCTATTAGAGAAAACGGACTAAAACCCAAGCCGTATACCCAACATGTCCCAATACAATGGTCAGGCAATTACTGACCATTACACTTACCCGACTTCCATTACACCTCCTCACACGGATAAGAGGAGGATCATGATAGCACACTGAGTGAGGAAAAACAGACGAAGAAGCAGCAGTTCCAAAATGGCAGTTTAGTACAAGGCGAAAGACGGCAAAACAGAAGGGGATCACAAGGAGGGAAGTGGCCTTGACTTTTTCGACGAGGAGCGGTTGCTTTCATGAACCTTCGAGAATAGAAAACTTAAGACCAGGAAACAAGGCTGAAGACTCTTGCATTGTGTGTCTGAGGTACCCAGGGCTCTCCCACGCCGATAGTCAAGGTGGGGAGAATTGCTTGCCACTGTGGTACTGTCCTTGTCTCCTACAACAAAGCAGCGCCAGTGAAGTCAGCGCAGCCGGTGAGTTGGGGAGACTGATACCAGATCGTTCTGTGTTGAAGCCAAGGTTGCAAGCGGCAACATTGTATGGTGAAAACTGAAGCGAACACTGTATGAAGCGTATGTGATAATCAATGCAAGTAAAATTAAACAACAGAGTGATTGAACTTTGAAGCCATGATACGATACCTTAGAGTGGTCCGGCACCACGTGTGTGCTCATTCGAAAGTCTCTAAGGTATCCAACTGAAAGTGTGACAACGAATTGTGAATCAAAGTGGTCAAGTAAAATCCTGTGCACAGTCGAAAGTCTTCGATGTTTAGAGCGTAAAGAAAGTTGATGACAAGGTCATTGAAGCTGGTCTGACCTTGGCAGAGGGAGACTAATTGAACATTGTGTTAAAGTGGGTCCGAGCCCAGCTGACCGGAATCCAGGGTGAGCCGTGAATCACCCGAGAAATGGAAAGTATGAAAATCCTACAAGCATTGTCTTAAGAGCATCTGAGCCCGGCTAAGGGGAATCCGAGGAGAATAGTGAATCGCCTCAGAAATTGAGTACTTGTGAAAGCCTAAGAGGAAAATAACGTATTGTTTGTCGCATCAGACCCTCTGAAAGAAGAGACTTTGAAAGGCAAGGAGAATTGGGCACGGACGGCCGTGATGCTAATGATTGAGCTGTATCCTCGTGCTAAAGAAGCCAGAGACTGTGCACTGCCTTGTCTTATGCTGAAAACATGGTCAAGGAAGGCTAACGGCTGATCATCCTGACATATCATTTTGTTAACACTTCTTTATCTTTCGTAACACTGTTCCCCACACTATTTGTATTTAGAGGTAAGGATTGGCAATAGGTTTATTAGTATATGCCCTTTTGACAAGACAACAGTAGGACTGCATTATTATTATTATTTGATGGTCGTAGCTTGCTCCCATCTATAGATTTAGGATTAGATAGGTGTCTTTCAAACCCTTTTTGAAGTTCAATAAACACCCTTGAACTGTGGCCACTTGTGTCTGTCTTACTGTTGATACCATGCCTTCTTTACAAAGGCCTGGCACCAGCATTTGAGGAGAACCAGTAGCAGGATAAGGAAGTTGTAGGAAGGACAATCGGCAGCCCAAAACCCAAACCACACCTATGCCCAGGCCACTGCATCCAGCAAGTACGGCCAAAAGAGGGAGAAGAAAATGCAGCAAAGGCAGGAAAGGGGCAAAAATCCTCAGCAGTAAGCAGACCTGCTCATCTTCCAAAAATGCAGCAGTGAGCTCAGGAACAAGGTTTCCTATATAGATCACTTCACTCACAGGGGCTGGATTCTGCCAGCCCACCAATCCTATTAGTGGATTTAAAACAAAGGTTTTAGCGCCCAACCAATCAGGTTGGCCTCAAAAAACGACAAAGACCCAGGCCCATCCCACGGGAAGTGTAATGGCCTAGGTTCAGAAATTGTTCCAAACCAGACCACTATGAAGACGGCCATCTTGGGCTCACAAAGAGCCCACGTTAAAGGCCTGATTCATGTTTATCCTAAACCAAGTAAGCCCCTGAAATATGATGGCCAGGAAGAAGACTGGGAAAAAACTATTAGTACCCCCAATGGCTACCATAAATGTACATTGGGCTAGCAATGCTTTAAATTGGCTTGCACCCGTGGTGAAGCCAAAACTATTAGCTGCTACCAGCCTAACCCATAAAACCAACAAAAGGTGATAAAATCATTCCAAAGCAAAAATGGGATGCAGGCACTGGGCACCTTATTGGCAACAAAAGACCATAAACCTTAAGGTAAAAAGGGATGTAGTGTAAGGGGGAATTCAGCAGACCGCCCAAATAAATTAGGAATCCCAAACAAGAAACCCAAAAAGAGTAGGGGGGTCCCATACAATGAGATTGCAGAACCCCAAAAATGGAATTCTGCCATAACACACTGGTTGCATATGTGTACATTTGGTGCTGCCAACTTGGGAAAACATGTGCTCAGCTCCTACTCAGGTTCCTTAAGAATATGTTGGCTGGGGTAGTCTGGCAAGGCATTTATCTATTACTGGAAAAAACAGAGCTTTAAGGTATAGGTTTTTTTAAAGCACAGTTGCCAAATCATCTTTGCTGTTTGGGGTGGCGTTTCTGAGTGAGTGCACCCTGTTTATGTATAACATGTAAGTAATGAGGACAGTCCCGACATACATCTCCAGAAAACATTAAGCTGTTGCATATCAAAGCCTCTTTGATAAATTAGGCACCTTTGGTCAGAGCAGGAAGGGCGCTACTGCAACTCTAAGCAGATGGATCAGTGGCGCTAGATCCTTGGCCTACGCTACCACAGGCGTTTCCACTTCCTCTCAAGGTGCACGGTCGGTCCATCAACGGTGTTGCAGCCTCAAGGTCAGAGTTCCATGGGGTAAACTGATCTCGCAAATGCAGGGCAGTGATGTAGGTCACCTCCTCCCATTATGATCATCGCATATTTGTTCATTACTATCTTGACCCGCTGGATGAAAATTATAATACATTTGGAAAGAGTATGCTGGCTTATGTAAGCAGATGATATGCTTCGAATTGAATAGTTTTTTTTAAAAAAAACTCTCGTGTTGCATTCACTTATTTGTGCCGTTTGATTTTTTTGGGCGCTGAAGCCGAAGCTTGCGCATTCCTCATTTAGCAAGGATTGTGATGAATAAGAGATACATGTGGATAATGGCCCAATTACATACATTAATCATCATTTCTCATAGTCCCATTCTTCCACCATTACAGTCCTTATGTACTGCTCACCAAGGGAAGGCTTCACCACCTGCATTGCTTGGAAAATAATGTGAGGAGGTATGGGTGGGTACTGTAAGGAACTCATGGTGGCAACAGTAAAGACAGATACAAGTGATCACAGTTCAAGGGTGCTTATTGAACTATAAATGCAGGGTGGAAAAAACCTAACCTCAATCTAAGATGGGAAGCAAGCGTCCACCATCAAATGAAAAATAAGGCAGTCCTAGTGGCGTTGTGTCAAAAGAAAAAGGCCTATACTAATAAAAACCTATTGCCAATTCCTTACAACTAAGTACAGAAAGAGTGTGGCATAGGGTATCAAAGTAAAGGAAACAGTGTTCAAATAATAAGTCAGGATGTGATTGCATTGAGGTCTCCCTTCCCCGCGTTTTTCGCACGGGACAAGGTGGGACGTTGGAGCATAGCACACGCTCGAGCCTCTCCAGGAAGAGCTGACAGTTCCGCTCCAGCTATCAGGTTCTTCAATGGTAAAAGTCTCTTTTCTTCAAGGCCTGATTTATTCAATAAACAGACACAAAGTTCCGCTTCACATAGACTTTGGGAGTCTGATTCACCCCTGGGTCCCCCTCTTCCGGGTGCAGACCCTTCACAATATCGCTTTCAACGATTTCACAAAAACAGTTCCTTTTTTTAGTGAACTTTGGGTGCTAGTATTTCACCCCTGGATCTCCCTCGACCGGGCTCGGATCCTATATGACAAGGGCAGCACTTTCCTTCCCCTCGTCTTGCAATACTTCTCGCTTTCACAAATCTCAATTTCTTTTTAAACAGGGGACGTCACTCAGCCTGTTCTGATCTCTTACGACCTCGAACCCTTCCCTGGAGGCTCTTCGACTAGAGACTGGGCCTGAAACACAGTAATAGAGTTTAACTCCCTATTGTCTCTGTGTGCTTGAACCCCTTCTTCCCCGGGGTCCAACCCTTCCCTTTGATCCGCAGCTCACCTTGTTTGCTTGGATAGTGTGCTCTCCGTCCTGCTTTCAGCGCAGGGACACGTTGATTGATGCGGGCTCGTTGCTGCCTAGTTACTTCACTGGCAAGAGTCCAACAGGTAAGTATAATGAGTCTTTTGAACAGTTCTCTAACTTCGTTCCTTTCCTTCCTTAGAAGATGGCCGGCATCCGGGGATGGCGGCGTGCTGCTAAGATGAGTAGCGCTGAAGGTGAGTGAGAGCACGATGCGCGATGCACCCCTTTCGTATTTGTATTGAACTGAGTTATTTTTCTGTGTCTTTTAGCTGCTGCGACGTTTTCAGCGTGGATGCCGGTTATGAAGAACAAATGCGGTGAGTAAGCGCGGTATGCGGCGCCTCTAGATATTTCCACGCTAACCTGGAGTGTCTTTTCCCTCTTGCAGATGGATGATCAGTTCCGGAGACAGAGTTCCCCCAGAGCGGCTGGGATTCAGGTAAGCGTTTGAAGCCCGTACAGTATTTAAAAATAAGCGAAGATTTGCAGAATGCTTACTAATGGCTTTTTTCTGTTCTTTTCCCTTTTGCCCGCAGAACAGAAGGAGCGATGAATGATGGGCAGAAGCGCCGCAAGGTAAGGCTGTTCCTATCAGTGTTGTTGCAGGAGCTGAGCGCAGAAGAAAGGTGCAGGCCTACTGGAGACCGATCCGAACATGGTGAGTGTCACGCTGCAGGTGCAGAAAACGCAAAGCATGTTTCTCAGCCTGAGCGTGGCTTAAGTAGTCTCTGGGTATCCCAGGTGTCTCTGGGCTGAACCACACCCAAAAGACTAGACTGCACATGCAGTTCTGGGAACCGAAATATGTGGGGGCATCCATCTTGTCCCCATCAATGCACTACAAGTCCAATCCCCAATGTTATCCTATGTGAGTAAGTGAGTGAGTCTGGTGCCACAAGCGCCAAGTCCGACTCCAAGTGGGTCTTTGGAGGGATCGAGAGGCCCTTGAGGGCCATGTAGGTGATTGTGGCCTGGCTCCAGCCTGACATCTTGGAGGGCTGGGGACATGAGGGGCAGGAATCATGACACCTAGATGACAGATCCCCTGGAACTAGCTAGGGAGACACCTTCGGGTTCCTCACATACCCTTCTTCCATGCAATGCAGCCACATTTGTTTCACAGGGGAAACGGGAAAGAAAATCTACATTTCCCTGGTCTTTTCTTTTTCGGTATTCCACAGTGAAGCAATAGGGTTGTAGGTCAAGAAACCATTGCATGACTCTAGGGTTGGATTTGTTGCGTTGGCTAATCCAAACGAGGGGTGAGTGGTCTGTACCAAGTGTGAACTTTCGTCCTAATAGGTAATACCTAAGATGGATAATGGCCCACTTGATTGCCAGGGCCTCTAGTTCCAGCACAGAGTAATTTTTTTCACGTGGGAACAACATGTGGTTGGTGAACAAGATGGGATGTTCTAATCCTTCGCAAATCTGGGATAGGGCGTCTCCCAATCCTGTAAGGGAGACATATGTCTGTAAGACGAATTCTTTAGAGAAATCAACTACCTTTACGATTGGGTTCTGGGACAGCGTTTGCTTCAAGGTGTTATAACATATCTCAACCTCATCGTTCTACTGAAGTTCCTGGGGTTCGGCATTCTTAAGTTTATCTGTCAGCTGGGCTGTTTTGTCCGAAAAGTTAGGGTAAATCTTCAGTAGTACCCAATTAACCCGAGAAAAGTTCCAAGATCTTTTAGTTTTGGGAGTTGGTGTATATAAGACCGCATTTACCTTCTCATGTTGAGGTTGTACATTACCATTCCCTACAAAGAAGCCAAGATATTTTACAGCTGATTGGGCCAATGTGCACTTAGCTGGATTAGCAGTAAAACCCACGTTTCTGAGGACTTTCATGATGTTATAAAGATGGAAGAGATGGTCCTCCCAAGTTTCGCTATAAATGACGATATTGTCAATATATGCTCCACAGAAATCAGAATAGGGTTGAAGGATTTTATCCATGAGGTGTTGGAAAATGGCTGGCGCACTGTGTAGATGGAAGGGTAGGACTTATAAATTGGAATAATCCTAACAGCGTTGAAAACAGTCTTTTCCTTATCTGGTCCATAGACAGGAACTTGTCAGTATCCCTTGGTTAAATCTAGGGTAGATAAAAAGGTGACTGCTCTGAGTTTATCCACTAGGTCGTCAATGCGTGGCATGGGATATGCCTCCAAGTCGTATATGGCATTAACTTGATGGAAGTCAATACAGAATCTCCAGTAATAGTCAGTTTTAGTCAACAGCACAATAGGAGAGGACCATGGGTTTGGGGAGAGCTCAATAATGTTGGCTTTCAACATTTTGATGAGTTCACCAATCACCATCTGCTTACGGGCTTCTGGGAGTCGATATGGTTTTAAGTGTACCACTTTACGTTTAGGTGTTTTGCTATAATCGTATGTATTCTTTACTCTGCCTGGTTCTTCAGAGAATACATTAGGGAATGAAATTACTACATCCTTTAAGTGTTGTTGGTGTTGAGTAGATAACTTGGAAGGAGTTAAATCAAGGTTATCTATGTCTTCGGGAACCAGACAGGCTAGTACTTTGGCATGGGTGGCTGACGGGTTCTCTTTCCACTCTTTCAAGAGATTTGTGTGATATAATTGGATTTTCAGTTTCCTATTCGATTGGGCTACTCTATACGTGCAGGTTCCCGTTCTGTCTACTATTTCGTAATGTCTGTGACATTTGGAGACCAGTCCGATCTCGGAGGTTGGTAAGAGGACTAGTACTTTCTGTCCTATGGAGAATGATCTTAGAGTCACTTTTTTTAATCATAAGTGGCCTTTTGTTGGCTTTGAGTCTTTGCCATGTGAGTGCAAACTAAGTCTCGGACCAACCTCATATTTTCTCGCATTCGGATGGCGGTTTGCAAGATGGGAATAGAGGCCTCCTCTCGTTCTTCCCAGGTTTCCTAGAGCATGTCAAGTACGTCTCTCGGTTCTCTTCCATGGAGCAATTCAAAGGGAGAGAAACCTGCAGAGGTTTGTGGGGTGTTCCCGCACTGCAAATAGTGCCCATGGGATCACGTGGTCCCAGTCTTTCCCGTCCTTCTCTACCAGTTTTCGGAGAATTAATTTTAAGGTCTTATTGAATCTTTCTACCAAGCCATCGGTTTGGGGATGGCACACAGATGTTCGCATGGTGGTAATGTGGAGTAACTCTGACTTCAGCAATGAGTTTACTCATACAATTCGAGCAGTAGTCCGTTAATATTTCCTTGAGGAAACCGACTCTGGAGAAATAAGGCTGAAGATGTTTAAGGATCTGCTGGGTGGTATTATTTCGCATTGGTAATGCCTCGGGGGTATCGGTTTGCATAATCCACGATCACAAGGATATATTTATTGCCCAATCTGGAGATTTCTAGTCATCCAATTATGTCCATACCAATACTGGAAAAGGGCACTTCTATAATCGGCAACGGATTCAGAGGAGCAGGTGATGGAATGTGCGTGCTGGACTTTTGACACATTTCACACGTTTGGATGAAAGTTTTACATCAGCGTGGATGCCTGGTCAGTAAAACTTTCCACTAATGTGTGCCTGGGTTTTAGAGTGACCGAAATGCCCCCCCGTTAAGGTGGGAATGCGCGATTTCCAGTACAACCATTCGATGGCTTTTGGGTATTACCAATCGTGTTTTTACCATACCCTCTGGGTAGGTTTCTTTTCTATAAAGCAGTCCTTGTTTTATAAAGAAAAAATGACTCCCTTTCTCTAAGCCTTCTTCTACTGATATGCCTTGTAAAAACGCTTAAACGAGAACTGGATAATTTCACTGTGCGAAGGCCAGGTCTGGATAGATGGTGGGTTCCTCTCCCCTACTTTCTCCAACGCCAACGGACTCCTCGGCTTCCCCAAAGCCTAAGTTAACATCTCTCTGTTTTATCTGGTTCACTTTCTTTAAACTGAGCAAATAGAGCTCTTTCCAAAACCCCCTGGGCAATTTCATCTCCCTTGCCTACCTCAAAAGGGATCTTGCCACGGTTTTGTAAGAGAACCTTCATGTCTCCTCTAAAGACAAGATCAATAATGCCTGCTAAGACGTCTATCCCAAACTTCCACGCTAGGCCAGATTTTGGGGCTAATCTAAAGTAAAATCCCAAAGGGGGTATCAAAACCAAGTCTGTAGGAATCATTCCTCTCTTTCGAGGGGGAATGGTAGCTTCCCTTCTGCTATAGATGTGAAACCCTATTTACTCCTTGGTGGCGATGGAAGGTGTAGAGGCTCTTTGACTACGTTTTTGAAATTGTAGGGTTCCCCAATTTGTTTCAATTGAGTCACATTCCATTCCTGACACCATATGTAAGGAACTCATGGTGGAAACAGTAAAGACAGACACAAGTGATACAGTTCAAGGGTGTTTATTGTACTATAAATGCAGGGTGGAAAAAAGCCTAACCTAAATCTAAGATGGGAGCAAGCGTCGACCATCAAATGAAAAATAAGGCAGTCCTATTGGCGTTGTGTCAAAATAAAAAGGCCTATATTAAGAAAAACCTATTGCCAATTCCGTACAACTAATTACAGAAAAAGTGTGGGATAGGGTATCAAAATAAAGGAAACAGTGTTCAAATAATAAGTCAGGATGTGATTGCCTTGAGGTCTCCCTTCTGCACGTTTTTAGTACGGGACAAGGTGGGAATTTGGAGCACAGCACACGCTCGAGCCTCTCCATTGCAGCAATCAGGTTCTTCGATGGTAAAAGTCTCTTTCCTTCGAGGCCTGATATATTCAACAAACAAAGGTCTGCTTCAAGTAGACTTTGGGTGACAGCTTCACCCCTGTGTCCCCCTCTTCGGGGCACAGACCCGTCATAATATTGCTTTCAATGGTTTCACAAAAACAGTTCTTTTTTTGAGTGAACTTTGGGTGCTAGCATTTCATCCCTGGATCTCCCACGACTGGGCTTGGATCCTTAACGACAAGGGGTGCACTTTCCTTGCCCTCGTCTCACAATACTTCTCGCTTTCACAAATCTCAATGTCTTTTTTAAACAGGTTTCCCTCGGCAGGGTTCACTCTTGCTGACCTTTTTCAATATACAGTTCATGTATTTACTTTTCACCATGCAGGATTCGCTTCCCTTACTTTCTCAACAGTTTGTCGGTCAAAGACTTTTGATCGTACAGGGATTTTGCTCAACCCTCTTTGACCTATCTTGGCGGTTCTCCTATGGCGTTCTGGTATCTGTAGTCTTATTCGACATGGGATCGACCAGGGTTTCTCGAGTCACCCATGTGGTGCTGGTTCCCTCTGCAGCTGGTCTTCCCTTATCACCTATACAGTTCTTTGAACTCTTCTTCATATGCCAATTTGCGACTTTCATTCAACACAGCCCGGTTCTTATCGGTTCTCCCTTCCACTCACCAGCTGTGATGAACCGTTTGGCTTTCCTTGGATCTGGAGTCAAGCCCGGCAGCAGTTTCTCCTCGCCCCAGCTTATCAGCGTAGGCAAGCTCCGTGTACCGTTGACATCTGTTGCAAGACACTTGTGCTATTGTCCTCGGCCTTACGATTCCCTCTGCAAGGTTTCGCAGATCTGAGTCGAAAATGGTAAAGTCGAGTCTCTCCTCGTCAGTCTCTCGATATTTGTACCTTTCTCCTCCTTTTGAACTGCTGGGTCTGGATAGCTGTCTCGACGTATTGTCTGCCTCGCTCATCTTGTGCTCCACCTTTTATCCCGGTGGGGAAGGGAAATGGCCGTCAGGTGTGCGTGATTTAGGTCTATTGCCTGACCCTTGTATTGGGACATGTCAGATAAACGGCCCTGGTGTTAGTCCGTTGTCTTTCGTGTTGTGCGAAAGTGTTCGTGTGGAAAAAGGGGGGTCAGTGTTTTGGAATACCCTACATGGTAGGCTGGGGAAAAGATGTTGAAAGAAGAAGGCGGACATCGCATCTCGCCCGTCTGTATCCCACTCCCACAAGATCCCCCCCGCCCAATCCAGGTGATCCTCCCTCACTGGACCACCCCCAGGAACTAGATCCAACAGCGATGGCTGAGTCCTGGCCACCTGGATGACAGATCCCTGGGGACTAGGCTAGGGAGACACCTTTGGGTTTCTCACAGTACGCCATTATGCACATGAGCTGAAAAGAAGGAGTCTCACCTTAAGCATAGGGAAGAGCACAAAAAGCTTGGGATCCTTCCTGTGAGAAGGTGAAACACTACATTTAGTAAGGACTGTGACGAGAAAGAGTAATTAGTTACCAAATAATGAAAGATTCACTGTTGAATACTGTAACTCTGAAAAGCTGTACCGCAACACCATGTCTTTATGGAACACTAGGGATGGAAATGGAGCAAAAAGTGTAGAATGGGAGCAATGTGGAACATTTAGTAGCTATGAGTGCTTATGTTAAATAACAATAAATGAAGTAAACTATTTAGCGTACTACATCTATATATTTTCTTTTAAACAGATTTAAGTCACTGCCACCATTCCTAAGGATACTGTGGCAGTCTAAGTGATGTAGCAGCACGGCATCTAAGAGACGTTGTGGAGTGCCATGCTGCTATGTGTCAGTTGGGGAGTTAGCTGTTTGTCAGGCAGCTAGTGGGGTTGCACCAATTTATCATATAAACCTCCTTTCGCTCACCTGGTCTCAGAGAGGTTACTTTAAGTGGCGACGAGTGCCAACCCCACCAGGAGGAACCTGCATGTGTGCAGCAACAGAGATACTCTGCCTGTAGCCCAGATGGAACACAGAAACAAAACTGATGCCCACCAGAAACACCAAGTGGCAGCATAAAGCCAATCCAAGGGGAAATCACAAGAGCTGTTCATGAAGAAAGTCAGGAACTGTCACTTTAAAACAGGCAGTGTGGTGCAAGAAATACATGGCACAAATTATTGCATGGAACTAAAGACCTTGTGCTCTGGCAGATTGCTTTGGTACAGT
This sequence comes from Ambystoma mexicanum, assembly GCF_040938575.1. Lineage (NCBI taxonomy): Eukaryota > Metazoa > Chordata > Amphibia > Caudata > Ambystomatidae > Ambystoma > Ambystoma mexicanum. Next base: position 18,722,605 of record NC_090922.1, on the reverse strand, counting down.
AGCAGAAAGACAAATTTGAGAATGTACGACCATTAATCACAAGAGAAGGGAGGAGGTTCAATGATTATAAGAAATGTCTGAAATAATCCGACAAACAGTACAAGACGAGGGAGAGTATTGTACTAGAAGGATAACGCTCTTGCCTGCTTGACTGCCAAGTGCACTTGATAGACTCCCCTTCCTTATGGGACTTATGCTTTTTTGTCAGTGATTTAGTCCCGCTCACAGCTTTATACATTCACTTGTGTTTTCGGAGAGCCCCAGAGCTATGGGCAGCTGTTGGGCAGGAGATTTGTAAGTCTCGGTGGAACATATCCTTGTGATTTGATGTCTCCTACTTCCCATGCTGCGACTCGAGTTCAACTCTATCATCGATGCCAACTTCGTATCGTAAGTGTTTTGGCAGTGTACACACATGCTGCCGTGTCTGCATTTAAGTATCCTGTGATGAATTTCTCCAAGTTGCTGCATGTTTTTCTATGTGGTCTATTGGAAGACAATGGTTACACACCTTACAAGTGTCAAGCCACGGAAATGTAGCATTGCACGTTGGGCCAAACTTAAACGCTGTTCTCTTCATAAATAACCATTTAAGTCATTCTTTATAGGACCTGCCACTAACGCTTTATCTTGGAACCAAGCGCGTCAAAGTTGTCCTCCTGCTGCACTCGTAGTGTAGTGTGCTGGCATCGTATCTCTCCACCTATATTCACTTATGCAACCGAACGAATGGCAGAAAAAACAATCGGGGTATGAACTCAGTGGGGCATTATTTGCAACCATACCCGTGGGAAAGGGATATTAGGGCAGTAACACCCCTGTTGATGCCCATCTTTTGTGTTGCTGTAAACTACTTGTAATATTCCGGAACAACTAGAATGTGGACTAGGCATAGTAAATGAATTTCCAAATATTTTATGGACATATTTGGGAACATAAAATATAATGTAAAGAAATGTCTATACAACTAATAATGTAGTAAGAGCAGACCTATACAGTTAAGACTAGTAAGGTGGAATGCTGCACACCTGATTGGCAAACAGGTAAATAACAAAGTTTTCTGAAAGATTGAAAGAAAATGATGTAAAGATATGATATACCAAAAAGGCATACAGCCCGCTTTCTTTCTTTGATGATTGCATTTTGAAAGGGCATGGGAATCCCTCATAATTAATCATTATTTGTACCCTCTTTCCACCCATCCATTTACATATTTTTTTTTCTGCTAGAAGAGCCCCTCGATGACAAGACATGTACGATTAAAATGACACATGAAATTACACATCACAATACATTCTAATGAAGAATAATTATAACCTGTGACGTGAAACCCCTGAACACAAATTCATGTTTTCAAAATATTTTCTAAATAGTTTAGCAGAGCCCAGGGACTATCATGAACCATCGGACGCATCCTTTCTGGACTTCCTGGTCCCTGACCAATAGGGGCTTGCATTCAGCAGTACTCCCAACATGGCCGCCGAATGCGGAACGCTGTTTACCATTTTCCGCGCTGTACGCACTACGTTCTTTAAAGTGGACACACCCCCGCGGCCCTTCGCGTCTCAGCGCTACCGCTTGCCGTGGCTAGACGTGTGCTGCCGTAGTTCGCTTTTGCTTATCCTTTGATTCCTGGTTCCCGGTCCCCCTAAATTCCTCCTCCTTCATTCCCCCTCTTTTTTGCCCTCTATTGCATCCCGGATCTCCGTGCACTCGCTCCCCGAGTGCACTCTTCGCCGTTTCCTGGACTTTCCCCAGACATCTGAACGCATGCTGGAACCCGAGGATCGACGCACAGAGTTATACAAGACCAGAACTGTTCGAAAGAAGACTCCATCGAAAAACTCCAACAAACAACATAGACAGGTGAGAAAGGGGGAAACCTGTGACAGATTGAGACGCCAAAAAACTGATACAGATAAGGACATGGAGGCTGCAGTTCAAGACCTCATGCGTGGCATGCAAGAGTTAACCACAGAAGTTCAGAATCTCAAAGCCGAGAATGCCGCATTAAAACAACTAGTCCTGTCGCGTGATTCCGCGACCAAGGAAACTGTATTGCTGGGCGGAGTAGTGGATAAATATGATGGCTCCTCAAAGAACCTTCGTGGCTTCCTTGATTCGTGTTTAGTGCACTTTACCTTTAAGCCCTAATACTTTTCCATCCCCAGGGCAAAGGTGGGCTTTATGATTTTGCATCTCTCTGGGAATGCATTAACCTGGGCTACGCCCTTAGTTAATTCTGGAGATGCCCCCCTGGATGATTATGATGGCTTCGTATGGGCTCTAAAGACCATGTTTGACCACCCAGAACAGGTTTACAGTGCCCAAGAACGTCTATTGGATTTCCAACAAGGGTCCCAGGATATGCTTACTTATGTAACACGCTTTAAGCAACTGGCCAAGGAAGCAGATTGGTCCTCGGAGGCCTGCTTTACTCTATTTCGGAGAGGACTAAACGAAGACATAAAAGACGAGATAGCCAGGGTAGCTCGCTCAGGTTCCTTCCAGGTCCTTATGCACCTCTCTTTACAAATAGACTTTCGTATCCAGAAAAGGAAGGCGGAAAAGAAGAACACAAAGATGCCTTACCTAAAGACCTCTATAGAATCTCCTCTAAACCAGAGCCCACTCCTGCCCCGACCACAGACCCAGAACCCATGCAACTGGGGGCCTTCCGCTGACCCATATCCCCGCAAGAAAGATTGCGATGGATTCACACTGGGCTGTGTATGTACTGTGCCTCAGATAAACATCTTGTGAGAGAAGGTCCTTTGGCCACTCCACGGCGTTCGGGAAGCGCCAGCTCCCGATCCTAGATGGAGCACAGCTTCCGGAGAGAGATGTTTGCTCCACATCTATTCCATCCTTGAACTCTCCTGGACAAAACAACATTGTGACCTTACAGGCCTTTCTATCGCCGTCCAAGACAGAAACTTACCCCATTCTGGCATTAGTGGATTGTGGGGCCATGGGGATTTTTATAGATCAGGATTGGGTCACTAACCACCACATTCCATATGAAACTCGAGACATCATGCAACCTGTAGAGGCCATCGATGGAAGACCTCTCTTTTCAGGACCAATAACCCTGCAAACCAAAGAGATCCAGCTCTCGATAAACCATCATCAAGAGATGATCAAGTTTGACATCATAAAGTCTGCCCATTATCCAATGGTACTGGGTATGCCGCCGGTTACAGAAGCACAACCCATACATCAACTGGGCAGCAGGATCCTTGTTTCTTGGCTCCGAACATTGCATGTCTCACTGTCTATCCCTGGATTCCTCGTCAAGATCCTCTGAAGGTACGCTGACAGACCAGCAAGGCCACCTCAAGGTCTCAAATATTATCCAGGTCCCCAGGGCCTATCAGGATTACACTGATGTGTTTTCAACTGCCATAGTTCAAGCCCTACCCACTCACAGACCTGAAGACTGCGCTATTGATACTGAACCCTCAGCAGTGATTTCCTTTGGAAGGATGTTCATCCTATCAGAACCAGAGAAAAGGGTCCTCCGAGAATACTTGGATACCAACTTAGAAAATGGCACCATACGACCATCCAAATCCCCGGCAGGAACTTTGTTGTTTTTCGTTCCCAAGAAAAAGACTAAGGAGCTTATGATACGATATTTTATTTGTATCATGCTCATACACAAGTGTTTCAGAGCGCGAGAATGGTCTTATCGTGGTCTTAATCAATGCACCCTCCAGGACCGTTACCCATTGCCCTTAATCTCCTATATCCTGGAAGCGGTGAGAGGAGCTGTAATCTTCACGAAATTGGATCTCAGAGGTGCCTACCATCTGATCCGTATAAAGGAAGGTGACAAATAGAAAACAGCCTTTAGAACAACGTTTTATGGACCCGGTGTTCTCAGATATGCTGTTCCTCTTCGTCATAGTTTACCTGGACGATATACTGATATACTCCAAGGACCATCTTAAGCAAGAAGAGCACGTTAAGGCAGTCTTACAGCGGCTACGTGAAAATAAGCTCCTGGCTAAACCCGAGAAATGCCTTTTTCATGTCTCTACTGTTCACTATCTCGGATTTGTCGTTAGTCCAGAAGGAATTGGAATGGACCACTCAAAAGTATATTCCATACTATCCTGGCCTGTTCCAACTACTGTGAAACAGATTCAATCCTTCCTGGGGCTTGCCAACCTCTACTGGAAATTCATACCTTCCTTTTCGGAGATAGAAGGCTACTCCCTTCCTCTGGACAGCAGCCCAAGACGAGGCGTTCCAACGATTGAAGTCGGAATTTACACAAGCCCCCATTTTAGCTCAACCTGACATTGATCGACCTTTCCTAGTGGAGACTGATGCCTCCAACTACACCATCGGAGCAGTCCTAAAGCAGGAATTCGAGGACAAGTTAGAACACCCCATCGCTCATCTCTCGCAAACCCTAACTCCTAGCGAGACCCATTATTCTGTTCTGGAGAAGGAATCATTAGCCATCCGTCAAGCCTTCACAGAGTGGCGTCATCTACTCCTGGCAGCAAAACATCCTGTTCAGGTCCGTACAGATCATCGGAATCTTCAAGTTCTACAATCCCTGGAATGTAGGAATAGTCGTCAAGCCCGTTGGGGCTTCTTCTTTGCCCAGTACCAGTTCCAAATCCATTATGTTCCTGGAACACACAACATAATTGCTGACGCCTTATCCTGACGTCCCGACTATGAAACTCTTGAAGATCGATCCTTCCCAAAGATGTTTTCCCATACAATTTTCGTAGCCCAAGCAATCACTCTTCAAGAAGACATTCGGATTCAAACCCAGTCCTCTGAGATCTGGAGGGAATTTACTGGGAAGAATCGATGGAATCTTAAAACAAAGGACGGGCTTTTGTTCAATGACAATGGCAGAAACTGTGACAAAGGATTACAAGCCTCTGTCATGATAGCATTCATTCAGGACATTGTGGCATTATCAACACTCTCCGTTTAATACAAAGACAGTTTTGGTGGCCAATAATGAAAGTTGTCGTCCACCAGTACATCCAAGCCTGTGCAGTCTGCAATCAAAACAAGCATGATAACAAGAGGCCGGCGGGTCTCCTACTCCAAACAACGCTACCAACAAGACCCTGGGAATTTATCTCTACAGACTTTATTGTGGAACTACCACATTCCAGGGGATACACAACTATCATGGTTACCATTGATTTATTCACTCACAGGGCTCATATTACACCCTTGTATAAACTACCATCTTCCTCAGAACTCGCTGGAATCTTCCTGGAACACATATTCCGACTTCATGGACTCCCTTCCAAGATCATATCAGATAGAGGTTCTCAATACATATCTCAATTCTGAAAACACTTATGCCGTATACTAGGAATCCAACGTGCCCTCTCAGATTATCATCCACAGACCAACGGAGCTACTGAACGTGTGAACCAAACCCTGGAGCAGTATCTTCGTTGTTTCACCACCAAGATCCAGGACGATTTGTCTCTCTTAATACCTGTGGCTGAATTCGCCTACAACAATTTGGATCACTCGGCTGTCAAGACCAGCCCCTTCTTCTGCAGCCAAGGATTCCACCCTTCGGTTCTATCATCCCTTCTCCCACATCCAACACCAGTTCCTACAGTCGACTCCTGGATTGAAACCCTCATCAACGTACACAAGGAAGCCAAAGAACACCTCGAGAGGACCCAAACTAACATCAAGCTCTATGCAGAAGTCTCTAATGAAACCATACGTCCAGACCTCCCGGACTGCTCCAAGATCTACCCCTGTGGTTGTCGATGACCAGCTAGAATACGAAGTATCCAGAATATGTGACTCCAGGTACAGACGTGGTCAGCTACAGTATCTGGTTGAGTGGAAAGGCTATCCAACCAGTGAACGCACATGGGAACCAGTCTCAAACCTAAACATCCCCAGACTACTTCAAAGGTTCCACCTTATACACCCGGGCAAACCCGGAGGAACAGGCCTTCGGAGGAGGCATGCTGTCATGAACCATCAGACGCGTCCTTTCTGGACTACCTGGTCCCTGACCCATAGGGGCTTGCACTCAGCAGTACTCCCAACATGGCCGCCGAACGCCGTTTACCAGTTTCCACGGCGTACGCACTACGTTCTATAAAGCGGACACGCCCGCGCTGCCCTGCACGTCTCAACGCTACTGCTTGCCGTGGCTCGACGTGTGCTGCCGTAGTTTGCTTTCGCTTATCCTTTGATTCCTGGTTCCCCTTAAATTCCTCCTCCTTCATACCCCCTCTTTTTTTGTCCTCTATTGCATCCCGGATCTCCGTGCACTCGTTCCCCGAGTGCACTCTTCGCCGTTTCCCGGACTTTTCCCGGACATCTGAACGTTCCAGGAGACGGAATGCTGAACGCACGCTGGAACCCGAGGACTGACGCACAGAGTTACAAGACCCGAACTGTTCGAAAGAAGACTCCATCGAAAAACTCCAACAACAGACAGGTGAGAAAGGGGGGTAAGCTGTGACAGAGACACTTGATGAAAGCCCTGCTTTCTGTTGCATTCCAAGTGATCCGCTTATCAATATGTAACTGGCTTCCATAAAATGAGCGCACGGGGACAGAAAGTACGTTGAACATGTGGCGTTTTGAGAAAGCAATTGAGTCATTTTCTTTCATGGGAGAAAGATTTTCTTGTACCACTGAAAGGAAAGGAACGTACCACTGAGACTGCACCAATGGGAAGACACAGGACACCTTTCATTATACTATTTTACGATTAAGCAGGTTGATTCAGAATATTAGCGAAACTTAAAGTGAGGTTGGCATCAAAGTAAGACTTGACTAAACCTAGATTACAAAGTAGAGCAATCAGACATAAAACAAGTGCAGGTATGATGATGGGATGTAGTCCAAATGAGAATTAAAGGAAAACTGGCGCCAGAAAAGCCTATCCCGGTACCTGTAGAGCATAATAATGGTCACGGGAAGCACAATCAAATAGACAGTTAGCTGCACAAAGATGCTGTTCACAACCATTACGAGAATTCAGCACCTCTGTTTCCTGAAGCGATCCCAAGCAACCAACCAGATAGTCCTATATTCTAGAAAAAGAAGGGGGCTGTCAAGAGGCAGATCACTCAAGCCTTTAAATGCGAGTTTTTCCTTCGAGACTGAAAGGAGAAAAAAATAAATCAGCTCAGCAAAGGCAAACCATGCTTTTTAATATATGGACATTCTTATTTAAAAGAACACAGAACCAGACAAGGTTTTTAAAAAGCTGTAATGTTAAAACTAGGTCCTGGGGTTACGTGTAAACATAGGCATCCCTAAAGGGGGGCAATTGCCAACTCCCCCTCTGCCCACCTCCCTAAATGGTGTCATTAGGAAATTAAACTAATATAAGCAAGCTACCAGCCCAACCCACCCCTGGCTGAACACATTTTATAGCACATGTCATTAATAAGGAATTGCAAAAAGTCACAAGATTTACAGACAGTTTTAAATATATAGCATCTTAGCAACAGTCACTCAACCTGCTGAGCTACCCATGTAGCCTTCTACTGTAGAGCATGTCTATGGATCCCTTAATGTGTTCAAAATCGCTGCAACCAACAGTGCAGTTTGTATACATGACTTCAAAGTCAACAGTATTTAATCTCCAGCCACAATGACGCTCTGCATACATTCATCCACAGTATACCAGTTGCGGCTTCATAATGGTGGAGGGGGCTGAACTACGGGCACCCTTGCCCATTATGCAGGAGCAGAGGAGCCAGCCCAGTGTTAACACAGAGCACTCCCTGAGGGAGCGCTCCTCGTCTGGCTTGACTGTGAAAGGAAAAACGGTTTCCGTGTGACAGTTCTGTTCCTCAGCACTGCATGTCCAATTAGCTATGGAAAGCAGGGGTGGTCCATTGCTGATGCTGGCTGAGGAACTGCATATTTGTATGGGCAAGGGAGGTGCTCCTGCGCCTCCTTGCACATACAAACAGAGCTGGGAACTTTTTCATCAGCGCTCTGGCGCTTGCGTGCATGTGCACGAACCAGGAAGCGTTCTTTGCTTCCTTTTCATGCTACGTGGGAGCTGCAGCCCTGGGAGGAAACATCAAGAACGGGGCAGAAGGTACGTTAGGAACAAGTTACTTACCTGTAACTGTTGTTCTCCAGCATGGGTCTGGCATGGATTCACATGCTCATGAATATTCCCCGTCGTCATGCTGGGAATCCTCGGTATAGAAAAAAAAAAATCAGTATCAGTTTCGTTTCTGATCTGTCTTTCTCAGTAGTAACCAATCACTGGTCTATGGGTCATACTGCCCCCAGCCAATGACTGCCCTCTCCCTAAGCCCCGCCCCTGGCAGCCATCCTCGGATTTGGTAGCACGTGAAGTGGCAGTATGACCAAGTGAAGAGCCGCAGAGGGGTAGGCGGGAGGGTTTGCATGTGAATCCATGCCAGACCCATGCTGGAGAACAACAGTTACAGGTAAGTAACTTGTTCTTTCTTCAGCATGGGGTCTGGCATGGATTCACATGCTCATGAATAGAAGAATACATAGCAGTATACACATGCACAACCACGGGAGGTGGCAAAAGGCTCAATATCAAGCAATACAACAACTCAACATTAAGCAACTCTTACCTCCTCACCAGGCTCACCTTAGGCGAACAGGTTGCGCAGCACTGCCTGGCCGACTCTGGACTCCTCCCTGGAATCCCGGTCGACGCAGTAGAATCTCGTGAAGGTGTGCGTCGACCTCCACGTAGCAGCCCTGCAGATGTCGAGCAGGGGCACACCAGACAGGAACGCCGTAGTAGCAGCGATCGCTCTGGTCGAATGGGCCCTCGGACGGCCTGGCAACGGTCGGTTTGCCAACCGGTGACAGTGCATGATGCAGCCGGAGAGCCATCTGGAAATGGAAGTCTTCGAGAGAGCCTTCCCTCGATTCACAGGTCGAAAGTTCACAAACAGCTGTGATGTCTTCCGAAAACTCTTCGTGCGGTCCACGTAGAACTTCAGCGCTCTAGCTACATCCAACGAGTGCAGAGTCCTCTCAGCCGGCGACGAAGGTGACGGGAAGAAAACTGGCAACACCAAGGGCTCGTTGAGGTGGAAGTCCGATGGCACCTTGGGCATGAAGGAGGGGGGTGCGTCCTCAGCACCACCCTCGTGTCATGAAAAGTCAAGTATGGAGGCTTGCAAGACAGGGCCTGGATCTCTCCCACTCGTCGTGCAGAAGTGATGGCCACGAGGAATGCTGTCTTCCACGACAGAAACTTCAACGGCATTGAATGCATAGGCTCGAATGGGGCCCCATGAGCCTAGCTAGCACCACGTTGAGCTCCCACGCCGGGAATGATCGGAACAGTCCTTTCATAAATTCCTTCACCAGTCGATGAGACCACAAGGACGCCCGACCTGTAGTTCTGGTGTAACATGAGAAGGCAGCCAGATGTACCTTGATGGAAGCGTGAGATAGGCCAGCCTTGGCCAAAGACAGTAGGTACGGCAGTACTTGAGGGGCCGTAATCCGCAGAGGGTTAATCTTCTGTGCACGGCACCAGACGGAGAACCTCTTCCATTTATGTCCGTAGCACTTGAGAGTTGAGGATGCCCTGGCCTTTGCAAGAACCTCTCTGCAGTCGGCCGGGATGTCGTATCCTCCAAACTCTAGTGCTGCAGGAGCCAGGCCTGCAGGTTCAGCGACTCTGGTTCGTGATGAAGAATGGCGCCTCCTTCTCTGGAGAGAAGATCCGCGTCCGTCTGCAGCTTGACTGGGGTGGACGCTGACAAGTCCAGAAGAACCAGATCTGCCTCGGCCACGCCGGTGCGACGAGGATCATCCTGCACCGGGACCTCTTGAGCTGGTTGACGAGCCGGAGTAGCAACGGCAACGACGGGAACGCATAAAGTAACAGGCCGTCCCAGGGGAACGAGAAAGCATTGCCCATGCTCCTCGTTGGGGAAACCTGCTGGCAAACCTCCGGCACTTGGAGTTCGCCGCCGTCGCGAAGAGATCGATCTGGGGTTCGCCCCATCGTCGGAAGAGTCGGTCTACTTGATCCTGGCGCAGTTCCCACTCGTGGCACGAGCGCAGCTCTCTGCTGAGTGAGTCGGCGATGGTGTTTTTTATCCCTGCCAGATGAAAGGGTACCAGAAACATCCCTTGGGCGACGGCCCAATGCCACAGATCCTGGGCTTCCTTGGATAGGGCAGGGGATCTGGTTCCGCCCTGCTTCCGAATGTAAAACATCGTGGTGGTGTTGTCGGTGAAGATCCTCAGCACCTTGCCCTTGAGGGACGGAAGGAAGGACCTGAGGGCACAGAACACTGCACGGAGCTCCAAGATGTTGATGTGGAGTGTCTTCTCCTCTGGGAGCCAAAGGCCTCTCGCGTGGAGACCCCCGGTGTGCTCTCCCCAACCTTCCAGGGAGGCATCTGTCGTCACCGTCACCTGGTGGGCCGGGGCTAGGAAACCTGTTCCCGCCGTCAGATGAGAGCGGATACCCCACCATCGTATCGCCTGACGGAACGCTTCGTCGAGCGGGATCCTGTCCTCGAAGCTGCCCATCGGCTGGATCCAGTGGGCGTCGAGGAATTCTTGCAAGGGCCGCATCCGAAGTCTGCAGTGGCACACCAGATAAATGCAGGAGGACATCATTCCGAGGAGGGACTTGATAGATCTCACTCTGGCCACGTCTGTGGCCAGCAGACGTTGCACCTTTCCCAGGATGGTCCTTATCCTTTCCTCCGACGGTGAGGCCAGCCGCGCCAGTGTGTCGAGCTGTGCTCCCAGAAACAGGCCGACTTGCGACGGGACCAGGTGGGATTTTGGAAAGTTGATGGAGATCCCCAGGTCCGTGAGCAGCTGGACGGTCTTCGCAGTGTGTTCCACGGCAAGCTCCCTTGTCCTTGCCCGTATGAGCCAGTCGTCCAGGTAGGGGTAGACGTGGCTCCCCTGCACGCGCAGCCGCGCCGCCACCGGTGCTAGGCACTTGGTGAACACCATGGGCGCCGATTTTAATCCAAACGGGAGGGCCTTGAACTGGTAGTGCCGCCCTTTGACCCAAACCTGAGGAACTTTCGGTGTCTCTTTAGAATAGGGATGTGGAAGTACGCATCCTCCAAGTCCAACGAGGACAGGAAATTGCCCTCCTCCAGGTGTCCCAGCACATGCTGGAGGGTGACCATCCAGAACTTCTGTGCCTTGATGTATTTGTTCAGTCGTCGCAGGTCCAGGATGGGTCGCCATCCTCCTGTCTTCTTCTTTACGAGGAAGTACCTTGAGTAAACTCCGGAGCCCCGAATCCTCTTTGGAACGAGCTCGATGGCACCTTTCCTGAGCATCGCCCTTACTTCCAACAGCAGTTGAGGGATGTGATTTTCCTTCCTGGTCACGGGGGGAATGTGGGGGCACTTCTTCTGGAACTCGAGGGCATGCCCCAGGGCCAGGGCGTCCAGCACCCAACGGTCGGTGGAGATGGACTCCCACACGCCGACGAACTTCGTCAGCCGGCCTCCCACCGGGGTGCTTCGGCGGGGGCCCGACCCGACGGTCGGTTCAATCTTGCTTGGAGGCCGCTTTGCCTCCTTGACCACCTTGGCGACGACGGAGGGATCCACCTGACTTGCTGCGTCCCCTGTAGGCCTCCTGCGACGAAGATCTTGCCGCTTGACGGTATGTAGAGGAGCTGCTGCCGGCTCCCTTGGAGGCACCCCGTCTGCCTCCGGAGCTCCGAAAGGATGGCCGTCGCTGTTGGAGCACACCCAGTGCACGGGCCGTCTCCGTGTCCGTCTTGATCGCCTGAAGGGACTCATCAACCGCCTTGCCAAAAAGGTTGTTCCCATCGAAGGGCATGTCCAAAACCTTGGTCTGTACGTCCTGGCGGAAATCCATCGCCTTGAGCCATCCTCGTCGTCTCAGGCAAATGCCGTTTCCCAACTGACGGAAACCGGTGTCGGCGATGTCCGTAGCCACCGTAATGGCGTGGTCCGAGGCAATCTCACCTTCCTGTAAGATTTCCAGGGTCTCAGCCCTCTTGGCGTCCGGAAGGAAGTCCAACAGAGGAGCGATCTTGAACCACAACTCCCTGTCGTAGCGGGCTACGATGGCCAGGGCGTTGGCCGCCTTGATGGTCGTCGCTGCAGATGAGATGACCCGTCGTCCCATCGCATCCAGCTTCCTACCCTCGCCGTCCGGCGGGGAGGTTGAAGTCGAGGTCGATGCCCCCCCCGCTTTCTTCTTGGCTGCCGCCGAAACGACCGAATCCGGGGTAGGTTGCGCCCTAAGGCACAAGGGGGCAGCTTCGGGGACCCAGTACTTCTTCTCGTACCGGTCCCTCTTTGCAGGAGCCGTGGCAGGGTTCTTGAGGAGGGCGAGCCCCTCATCCCAGATGTCATCAAGAAGCGGTACGGCGAGGACCGTCTTCCTTATAGCCTCTTGCTGTTGGTAAAGGAACCCTTCCTTCTTCTTTTCTTCGGGGCAGAGCTGGAAGAGCTCTGATGCCCTGGAAATCATGGCATGGAAGGATCCAATCTCGTCGGGCGGGGACGCCCGGGCAGGGGGTGACGGGGGACACGTCCCGTCATTGCCTCCGTCGTCATCCGTACCCGTCGTAGTCGTGTCCATGCCTGTCTTATTCCCGTGGGTACTAGACCGGTGGGAAGGCAGAGAAGGCCGCAGAGGCAGGAGAGGAGGCCTAGGATGCGTCCTCCCCCTCTTAAGTGGTGGGCTCTCCGGAGGCCCTGGCTCCGGTTCCCCCGTCGGGTCTGGCTCAGGCACCTCCGTCGGGGGAAGGGGCAACCTAGTCCTTATCTCCGAGCATAAGGACTGAATGGCTGACAAAATGGCCGCTGAGGTGTCCTGCGGCACCGGAAACGACGGGAGCGAGGGCTCTTGAGGAGCCTTGTCTGTGACACTGTCGCTCTCGTCGTCGCCCTCGTCGGGATCCCTCCCGATGGGCTGGGCCTCTTCCACGACTTGGACGAGCTCCTCTTCAGAGGTCGTGTCCGTATCCACGATGGCCACCAGCCCCTCCCCCACCCTTTCAAACGAGGACTTCGTGGGGGTCTTCTCGATGGCCTGAAAGACGACTCCCTCCGCGGTGGCAGGGAGACTCTGGTTCCTGAGGGCGTCTCCACTGGTGTAGCCTCCACAGGCTGAGCCAGGGCCGCGGCGACAACCTCAATCGAGGTCTTAGCAGGGTGAATTAAGGCCAACGTCACCTTCTGTACGCCTGGGGCCTTCACCTTTGGGGAAGGGTCCGAGCCTCGCTCCCCCCCTGCCGGAATCTTCGAGATCGACCGGGGCCTCTCCAGAAGCTTCGCCGGGTTCTCGGACTTCCTCTTACCCGAGCCAGAGCGTTGGCTCGTGGTTGATGGCGCCGGGGAGGATGCGCCCTGCCTGGCAGCCAAGGAGCCCGACCGTTCGGCGCTCCCGGTGCCCGCGGACTTGCGGTGCTTAGCCTTTTGTTGGGCCCCCGTCGCAGGGGCACCCTTACAGGACTTAGAAGACCGCTCAGACTTCTTTTTCTTCTTCTCGCCTGGCAGGCTCTTACCTTCCAGCCAGTTGGTGAGACGGAGGTGGCGATCCTTCATGGTCCGCTCCGACATGTTCCCACAAAACGCGCAGTCCTTTTCCTTGTGCGTCTTGTCCTGATGGAGACAGTAGAGGCATAACGAATGCTCGTCCTCCTTGAAAACGTTCTGAAGCTGGCATCCAGGGCAGGTCCTGAACAGCTTCCTGGGCCTCGAGCTTCCTTTCTCCTGGGCCATGACCGGGGTAGGCCTCGGAACTTCTGGAATCCTCCAAAAGCATAACTCGTCGACATCTTCACCCTTGAGGGGCGTAGAAACTCTGAAACGGATCCCCGTTGATCGGATGTAGACACGGTGGAACTTGAGGCTCTATTTAACCGAAAAAATGAGAAAATCTCCTGAAAAAAGCGTGAAAACGCAGCAAAAGCTCGAGAGCTACAGCACGAGGACTCCCAACAGTTGAACGTGCGGAAAAAATCTGAGGATGGCTGCCAGGGGCGGGGCTTAGGGAGAGGGCAGTCATTGGCTGGGGGCAGTAAGACCCAGAGACCAGTGATTGGTTACTACTGAGAAAGACAGATCAGAAACAAAACTGATACTGATTTTTTTTTCTATACCGAGGATTCCCGGCCTGATGACGGGGAATATTCATGAGCATGTGAATCCATGCCAGACCCCATGCTGGAGAAATGTATCTTTCCCTCTCTCTGGCCACCCTCTATGGGCTCTCCCCCATCTCCTTCATCTCAAGCCAGAAACCTTGGAGTCATCTTCAACTCCTTTCTTTCCTTCCTTCCTCCCTCACATTCAGGACCTTGCCAAGAAGGCCCACTTTTAATTCAACTTTCTCAAAGGAATCCTTCCTTTCCTCACTTTCCCCCAGAAGCTCAATGTCTTTAGAGCCCGTGTGCTGTCTAGTCTAGAACACTGCAGTAGCCTCTTCATCAATCGTCCCTCTTCTTCTCTAAAACCCCTCCAGCTAATCCAGAATAGGGCTGCAAGACTTATCCTTGGCCTCAAGCCGAGGGACCACATCTCTCCAGTCCTAAAATCCCTCCACTGGCTCCCGGTTGTAACAAAGATCAAAGTTAAATCCCTTTGCATCATCCATAAGGCTCTCTGGGGCCAGGGACCACGCTATCTACAACTGACTCTCACTAAATACTCTCCCACCAGATCTTTATGTTCCTCCGGCACCAATTCTCTGTGCCAAGCGCTTTTCTAAACAGCTTGCAGGCCGATTTATTTCCTCAGCTAGCTCCTCCTATGGAACAGCCTCCGCCTTCCTCTCCATCTTGAGCCAGATCTCCTTAAATTCCGGAAGCTCCTCCAGACTTTCCTTTTCACCTCCTCCTTCCCTCCTCCTCTGCTAAATCCTACAGCTGCTGTGATTGGTGACCTGGGCCGATCTGTGTCCACCTGGGTCCTGTCATCACACACCGAATCGCCTTCAGCCTCCACATGCTCCCAGCACTTGCCTTGGCACCCACTAGCCTCTGCCACCACAGGCCTGCACTTTCTTATTTATTGGTAGTTGAGCACTCTCACCAAGTTACTTAACAGCTGCTTGCCCTTACTACCTAGCACTTCTCTCCATGGTACTCCGAGCAATTACCCCCCTCTCCCATTCCTTCTCTCTCTCTGCACTTGCACGTTCTTAATGCTCACAAGGTCTAGTAGGACAATTTCCATCTTTTACTGTTATTTTTGCATTTCTTTCCCATTTTCCCTCCCTGTTGCCCTGTGGTATATGATATAATGATATATGATATGATATATGGTCACTTTGAAACACAATTTACTTGTATAAGCGCCTTACAAATGCACAATAAATAAAATGTGTATATATGCTTATGCTGTGTGTAATGAGTGAGTGTACTTGTGTGCGTATGAATGAGTGAGTGCATGCTGTGTGTGAAGGTTGTGTGAATGTGTGTGCATGTTTGTACTGGGCGATGGAGCTTATTTTGTCAGGAAGTGGTTCGTTGCAGGGCGATGGGGGAATGAGGTGAGAGGGGGCAGGGATGGTATTTTTTTTACTGGGCATCTATGATGGATTGATAGTAAAAAAAATACCATGCCTGCCTCTTTGGTGCCCCAGCACCTTGCATGCACACTATCATTGTGTGTGCTTGAGGTGTTAGGGGTCCTGCGGGGGTGTAGGGGTCATAGGCTTTTTTTTACTAGGCATCTAGGCTGAAGCAAGCATGATAAGTGGTATTATGTAGCTAGCCTGGCATTTTAATGCACCCAATTTAGCCATTTCTTACTGTGGCATGATATTTTGTATTGGGAATCTTTGATAAATTTAGTTTTCAAACAAAGGAAGAGCATTAATCCATAATATACATTAACATTTCAAAATGCACACAATGGTAGTACCTGGACATCACATTATGAACCCGACACTCAAGTATATGTCCTCAAATTGTTACATATAACATTTTAATATTCAAACGACTCAAAGCTACAAAACCCTGACATAGAATTCTAAAACACTTAAAAAGCATATGCACATGTTACAATACAATATACACAACGCAATAAAAAGCACATTTCAATGTTCAAAAACACAGGAAATAAAGGTTAGAACCTGAAAACAAGGTACAGAGCCAAATTAATAGTTATTGCTCCACACTGTACCCATCATAGCCCGACTTATATAAGTTTCTGTCCTAAATGTTGTGTGTTAACTGGACATTCCTCAGGGGCAATCATGTATCTTGTGCTCTGAAGTGGCAATCTTTTTCCATTCAAAATTCTATTCTTTAGTTTCAATAATGGTACTCCAAAATCTGTGGGTGCAACAAAACAACACAAAAACATATCAATATGTGGGCTTCACAGGTTTAAATTACTTCACCTAGCCCTAGCCCTCAATACCAAAAAGGGTAAAATAGGTAGGAAAATATAAATGTATCTCTACCTGAAATCTTGCGTCCCAAGTGTATAATTTTCTTAGGCCAAATAAGGTTATAACTCCTTAGTTCTGTACACACTGGTCGTCACATCCAAAAACAATCCACACAGTTCCACTGTACAAAGACAATTTATCGGGCAAGCGCCCCAAAACAGAGTGTTAACAAACATCAAAAAATTCTGTTCCAAGACTGTACCACGAGTCTCAATGTGCTCTCATAGTACACCACACATCCCCAACACCAAGTGTCCCTCACCTTAACTGAACCGTTCTGAACCGTAGAAATGGTCCTGAAACAAATCCAATAAATTCTGATCGTCTCGTGGGGTTTCCAACGTCACTAATTGGAACAGGTAGCCAACTGGTATTCCACCTACGGAGACGGGTCCTAAACAACAGAGAACGAGTCTCTATTACATCAACCCCAACCAGAATTGCAATCTTCACCGCTGCACTCAATCTCACAGGCTATACTTGCTTACCTTGGAAAGCGCTCGTTGTGTGTCCACCCAAACACCATTAACTGTGTGCGGAAAGCGACTTCACTCGCTCCCAACGTAGGACTAAATCGCAGTTCCGTCACACGATGCCGGAACGTGATCGCCTCGCGAACGTCAGTTGCTAAGCAACCACGTTACACCATTAGTTTAGCGGTCACGTGATCATGTCACATCATAGCTTGTTTAGAAACCGCGTAGTTGCCATCCCTACCAGGGAAACAAATCCTACCTGTCTATTCTAGCGTGCGCGTCCGATCCCACAAGACACTGAGCCAGAAAACCACAGGTCAATATCCAAATTGGAACAAACGGGGATTGCAGAACCTCAGTCTAGCTCAGACTGCATATCTGCTGGCACGTGAAGAAATACACATGTAGTCCAAAAACTGCACCAAGACGCATCAGTATACCCCATCCTTGGAAAGGCATAAATATTCAAAAACATGTGTTGCAAACAATACCAATGCATATGTATGGAAACTGCCCCCAACGAACCCACACATGTTCTGTTCTTCCCGTCCCAACTTAAAAAGATGTAGACAAGAATGATACCAACAGGAACGCAAAAGACACTAAATAGTATCCACACAGGAACTATTCATCTCACATTATGCCATTCAATACTCTCATTGAGTCCTGATAGGTGGCTTTTAGTAAAAAAAAAACAGTTTTTGTTCTAAATTCACCAATTTTCTGTTAATCAGATCTTGACATTTCCCTGTTATTTTCTTCAAAATACACCACTCAAAATCATTTTCTGAGTGACCCATACTACTAAAATAGGACACCAAAGGTGCAGTTTCAATATTTTTCCTAAGGCAACTCCTGTGTTCGATCATCCGTGTCTTGCATTTCCTGTTGGTCTTGCCAATATATATAAGAGAACACGGACATTTAATCATGCAAATTATATTGTTAGTATTGCAATTGGTATGTTCTTTTAAAACCGATTCGTGTTTCAGACCCAAATTGACCTTCAAGACTTTCTTAGTTAAGGGACACATTACACAGTTACCACACGGGTGGTGGCCCAAAACTTGAGGAAGGTTCCAAAGCGTCCTTTGTATACGTGGACAAACTATCGTCCGCTGGACATCATTTTTCATTACCGGGTTCCTAATGTTGGTGCTTTTCTTGAAAGCCACAAAAGGTAAAGGAGATGTAATGCATTTTTGTCCAATTCTTACAAATAATCCCCTTGATTTTGTAAGACAAATTGCTGAAGGTACCAACGGTGGATTATCCGTATCTTTACTCTTTTTCTCAAACAGGAAGCCCCGATCATTATTAAAGGCTCGTTTCGCTGCTTGTTTAACCACTCTCAAAGGGTAGCCTCTATTGTTCAATTTCTCAATTAGCACATTCGCCCCCTTCTTCATAGTTTTCTTTGGTACTACTATTTCGTTTAATCCGCAAAAATTGACCAAAGGGTAAATTGTCGCGAACATGTTTCGCATGGTGACTCTTGTAATGGAGCAGTGCATTTTTGTCGGTTTCCTTAACATACGGTTTAACACACAATTCCGAGTTGTTATGATAAATTGTGAGGTCCAAATAGTTAACTTCCATTACACTAAACGTGGCCGTGAATTTGAGATATCTATTTTGTGTGTTCAACCATATCAGGAAATCTTTGGCCTCCTCTACGGAGCCGTGCCATACCACAAAGACATCATCGATGTACCTCAACCATTTTGTTAACTGATTTCTGAAAGGGTTCAAATCTGAGTAAACTACTGTCTGTTCTACCATGTCCACATACAAATTTGCTAAGTCGGGGGCCATGGCAGCCCCCATAGCCGTCCCTTCCACTTGTACATAAAATTGTCCGCCGAATTGAAAGAAGTTGTTAGCCAGGGCTGTTTCTGCACACCACAATATGAACGAGTTGCTCACAGGATGGTTATCCTCCCTTAGTAGCAATGTTTCTTCAATAACTTCTAGGGTGGCACGCTGGGGAATGTTAGTGTAAAGCGATTGGATATCCAAACATATTAACACATCTGTAGAGGGACTAAATGGCATACCTTCTATTTTAGAAATCGCATCTCGGGTGTCTTGTACATAACTCTGCATTGTCATCACAAAAGATCTTAAGTACACATCCACAAATTTTGACAGGGGTTCCAAAATGGAATTAAACCCAGAAACAATGGGTCTACCTGGAGGTTTCTCTATACTTTTGTGAATCTTCGGGAGTATATAGAACACAGGCATTCTAGCTGACTCGCTGGCTAAGTAATCTCCTTCCTGTTTACTAATCCACTCTAGTTCCACAGCTTTATCTACCTTATCTTTAATCATTTTCTGTAATCTCGGAGTAGGATCCGGATCTACTTTACGGTAACTGATGTTATCTGAAAGCAGTCTTTCACATTCCTCCATGTAGTCCTGCTTATTGAGAATAACTATAGCCCCGCCTTTATCAGCCTGGCGGATCACAATGCTATTGTTATTCCCCAAATTCCGTAATAGTAGAATTTCTTTTTGACTAAGATTTGAGTTTCTAGGAATACCTTTTTGTTCCAAACGTTGTATTTCCTTCAACACCTTTTTCTCAAAGACTAAAGATTCAGGAGAACGAGTGTGGACAGGAGGACAAAAAGTAGAGGGATTTCTCAAACCACTATGGTTAGTACAAATATTGGAAGGTTGGTCACCAAAAAACTCCATAAAATGAACTTTGCGCATAAAGACATTGAACTCAAGCCTGAACTCAAAAGGATTATGGAATTTGGAAACCACAAAATTGAGACCCTTATTCAAAGTTTCCTCTTCTTCCACCGTCAACAAGTAATTGGAAAGATTAACTACCAACCCCGGTGGCTGCGTGTTTGCACGCGGTCTCCATCCCATTCCTGCCCGCCAGTCACTCTGCCTAGAAAAGGTTGACGTTGTGGTCCATTGCGGGTACCTGGATTATTACACTGACTACAGGACTACATGGAGGAATGTGAAAGACTGTTTTCAGATAACATCAGTTACCGTAAAGTAGATCGGGATCCTACTCCGAGATTACAGAAAAGGATTAAAGATAAGGTTGATAAAGCTGTGGAACTAGAGTGGATTAGTAAACAGGAAGGAGATTATTTAGCCAGGGAGTCAGCTAGAATCCCTGTGTTCTATATGTTCCTGAAGATTCACAAAAGTATAGAGAAACCTCCAGGTAGACCCATTGTTTCTGGGGTTAATTCAATTTTGGAACCCCTGTCAAAATGTGTGGATGTGTACTTAAGCTCTTTTGTGATGAAAATGCAGAGTTATGTACAAGACACCCGAGATGCGATTTCTAAAATAGAAGGTATGCCATTTAGTCCCTCTACAGATGTGTTAACATGTTTGGATATCCAATCGCTTTACACTAACATTCCCCAGCGTGCCACCCTAGAAGTAATTGAAGAAACATTGCTACTAAGGGAGGATAACCATCCTGTGAGCAACTCGTTCATATTGTGGTGTGCCGAAACAGCCCTGGTTAACAACTTCTTTCAATTCGGCAGACAATTTTATGTACAAGTGGAAGGGACGGCTATGGGGGCTGTCAAGGCCCCCGACTTAGCAAATTTGTATGTGGACATGGTAGAACAGACAGTAGTTTACTCAGATTTGAACCCTTTCAGAAATCAGATAACAAAATGGTTGAGGTACATCGATGATGTCTTTGTGGTATGGCACGGCTCCGTAGAGGAGGCCAAAGATTTCCTGATATGGTTGAACACACAAAATAGATATCTCAAATTCACGGCCACGTTTAGTGTAATGGAAGTTAACTATTTGGACTTCACAATTTATCATAACAACTCGGAATTGTGTGTTAAACCGTATGTTAAGGAAACAGACACAAATGCACTGCTCCATTACAAGAGTCACCATGCAAAACATGTTTGCGACAATTTACCCTCTGGTCAATTTTTGCGGATTAAACGAAATAGTAGTACCAAAGAAAACTATGAAGAAGGGGCGAATGTGCTAATTGAGAAATTGAACAATAGAGGCTACCCTTTGAGAGTGGTTAAACAAGCAGCGAAACGAGCCTTTAATAATGATCAGGGCTTCCTGTTTGAGAAAAAGAGTAAAGATACGGATAATCCACCGTTGGTACTGGTTAACACCTTTAGCAATTTGTCTTACAAAATCAAGGGGATCATTTGTAAGAATTGGAAAAAATGCATGACTTCTCCTTTATCGGTTGTGGCTTTCAAGAAAAGCACCAACATTAGTAACCCGGTAATGAAAAATGAAGTTCAGCGGACGATAGTTTGTCCACGTATACAAAGGACGCTTTGGAACCTTCCTCAAGTTTTGGGCCACCACCCGTGTGGTAACTGTGTAATGTGTCCCTTAACTAAGAAAGTCTTCAAGGTCAATTTGGGTCTGAAACACGAATGGGTTTTAAAAGAACATACCAATTGCAATACTAACAATGTAATTTACATGATTAAATGTCCGTGCTCTCTTATATATATATTGGCAAGACCAACAGGAAATGCAAGACACGGATGATCGAACACAGGAGTTGCCTTAGGAACAATATTGAAACTGCACCTTTGGTGTCCCATTTTAGTAGTATGGGTCACTCAGAAAATGATTTAGAGTGGTGTATTTTGAAGAAAATAACAGGGAAATGTCAAGATCTGATTAACAGAAAATTGGTGAATTTAGAACAGAAACTGATTTTTAGGACTAAAAGCCACCTATCAGGACTCAATTAGAGTATTGAATGACATAATGTGAGATGAATAGTTCCTGTGTGGATACTATTTAGTGTCTTTTGCGTTCCTGTTGGTAATCATTCTTGTCTACATCTATTTAAGTTGGGACGGGAAGAACAGAACATGTGTGGGTTCGTTGGGGGCAGTTTCCATACATATGCATTTGTATTGTTTGCAACACATGTTTTTGAATATTTATGCCTTTCCAAGGACGGGGTATAATGATGCGTCTTGGTGCAGTTTTTGGACTACGTGTGTATTTCTTCACGTGCCAGCAGATATGCAGTCTAAGCTAGAATGAGGTTCTGCAATCCCTGTTTGTTCCAATTTGGATACTGACCGTGGTTTTCTGGCTTTGTCTCTCGTGGGAGCGGACGCGCACGCTAGAATAGACAGGTAGGATTTGTTTCCCTGGTAGGGATGGCAACTACGCGGTTTCTAAACAAGCTACGATGTGACATGATCACGTGACCACTAAACTAATGGTGTAACGTGGTTGCTTAGTAGCTGACGTTCGCGAGGCGATCACGTTCCGGCATCATGTGACGGAACTGCGATTTAGTCCTACGCTGGGAGCGAGTGAAGTTGCTTTCCACACACAGTTAATGGTGTTTGGGTGGACACGCAACGAGCGCTTTCCAAGGTAAGCAAGTATAGCCTGTGAGATTGAGTGCAGCGGTCAAGATTGCAATTCTGGTTGGGGTTGATGTAATAGAGGCTCGTTCTCTGTTGTTTTGGACCCGTCTCCGTAGGTGGAATACCAGTTGGCTACCTGTTCCAATTAGTGACGTTGGAAACCCCACGAGACGATCAGAATTTATTGGATTTGTTTCAGGACCATTTCTACGGTTCAGAGCGGTTCAGTTAAGGCGAGGGACACTTGGTGTTGGGGACGTGTGGTGTACTATGAGAGCACATTGAGACTCGTGGTATAGTCTTAGAACAACATTTTTTGATGTTTGTTAACACTCTGTTTTGGGGCGCTTGCCCGATAAATTGTCTTTGTACAGTGGGACCGTGTGGATTGTTTTTGGATGTGACGACCAGTGTGTACAGAACTCAGGAGTTATAACCTTATTTGGCCTAAGAAAATTATACACTAGGGACGCAAGTTTTCAGGTAGAGATACATTTATATTTTCCTACCTATTTTACCCTTTTTGTTATTGAGGGCTAGGGCTAGGTGAAGTAATTTAAACCTGTGACGCCCACATATTGATATGTTTTTGTGTTGTTTTGTTGCACCCACAGATTTTGGAGTACCATTATTGAAACTAAAGAATAGAATTTTGAGTGGAAAAAGATTGCCACTTCAGAGCACAAGATACATGATTGCCCCTGAGGAATGTCCAGTTAACACACAGCATTTAGGACAGAAACCTGGGTACAGTGTGGAGCAATAACAATTAATTTGGCTCTGTACCTTGTTTTCAGGTTCTAACCTTTGTTTCCTGTGTTTTTGAACGTTGAAATGTGCTTTTTATTGCGTTGTGTATATTGTATTGTAACATGTGCATATGCTTTTTAAGTGTTTTAGAATTCTATGTCAGGGTTTTGTAGCTTTGAGTCGTTTGAATATTAAAATATGTTATATGTAACAATTTGAGGACATATACTTGAGAGTGTCGGGTTCATAAGGTGATGTCCAGGTACTACCATTGTATGCATTTTGAAATGTTAATGTATATTATGGATTAATGCTCCTCCTTTGTTTGAAACTTAATAGGAGGGGTCAATACCGTATGTGTGGGGTAGTACCCCTATAGAAATGTATGCATCTTTGATAAAGCAATCATGGTAAGCGCTATTACGTGGCTAGACTAGCATTTTTATGCCGCCAGTTCAGACGTGTTTTCATACTATGGCATTGCATTTTTAATGGTAAAGCCAACTGGAGAAAGTTTTTACGTGGGGATACTGCCATATTTTGGCAGAACAAGCATGGTCATGTTTTCATATAGTAGCATTAATGGCATTATGCACAAAGCAAAAATGAATATGTGCTTCTATCGCAATACTGGCATATATTGGTACAGACAGCATGGAAAGGTATGGGTGCAGCCAGCGTGAAAATGTTTTTATACTGGCACATACATGGGCAAAGCCATCTTGAAAATATGTTGACAAAATTGTCTTCTGCACTGTTGGTGACTTACATCTATTGGATTTATTCATGAAGTACCCTACAAAACCAGTTGTAAACTGCTTGGCATTTTACCCAATTTCTCAAATAAAGTCTGCTGTAAAATGCACCATTTTAGCCATTATTCTAAAAATGATCTCAGTGAGGGGGAAGCCAACCTATCCCCAACACCTCTTGATTGGTTCGGGCTCCCGCGCTACACTGCATCACCCTGGCATATTTAGGGGAACTATTTATACTCTCCAATAAAAAATTCACCAACCGCCACTGGGATGTACAGCTAGAAACAGAAAACTGTAAACAATAGTACAGGGGCAAAGTGAGATTACTGCTACCATTGCTAAGAAGAAAGGTAACAGTTAGTGGTCTTTTCCCCTGCAATTGTCGCCTTGATTTGATATTTCATCTGTTAAACACTGTCCTCGACTATCATTTGAAACTGAGGCCTGAGTGATATCAATTCTTTTAAACAGACTCTTTTTGACTGGATATTATTTAAAGCTGTGCTGGGGGTGAGGTCTGCTCGAGTTAAAATAATGCAGTCTCTTGCTGAGTGCAAGGGCCTTTTGCAACGATTGAACAGGAGTTAACTTTTTAGGATGTACACTAATGATGCATTAAACCTACTCTGAACATGCTTGATGTCATGTGTTTTAACCAGCTTGGTAAAATATGGGTACACTTAAAGTAGAATGACCTGTTGATGCTCATTTGATGTTCCCCCTCCCCGCCCCACCTTACTTTATTTGTGACCCCCGGTTTACCCTCCAATGCCGATTTCTTTTGTCGCCACGGGGTATAAAGTGCATCGACCGCTATGCTCTCCAAGCAGCTGAAATTACAACAGCAGTGTCATAAAAGAACAGACTTACCGATTCGCCAGCCAATTCTTTCGGAGGTTGTCCCAAGTCTTGAAGCTGAAAGCACACAGGTGAGAGGGTACATTTGTAAAAATAAAAATAAACGGCGCTTTCAAGTGCATAATTAACCGTACATTTCCCATTAGTAAAATTAGGGAACCCTCTAGCATGGAGTATGCAGACATCTAAATTAAAAATACAAAGAAGCAGGTGCCAGTATGCTCAAATTGTACACATTATGACCAGCTCAAGATGTTCAGATATTAAAGTACATTAACCCCACTCAACAGATTATTCCACGTTTCGGTTATGCCACGTTAGCACACTATGGCCGCTTTCCATTATGTCCATTAACTCGTCATTCCCCGAACCAGACTGCCTTCTCTCCTAGCTAGTTCACATTTCTCCTGCAGGTGCCAGAAAGAAGACAGCCAAATGCTTCGGACAGTGGTCTAGCGCCTAGATGGGAAGCAAACGGGGGAAAAGACGCCCACGAAAAGACTGCTATCCCATGCAGTGTCCACGATTGACTTCCAGGCTAACTTGGATGGGCTGGGCTAGTACACCCCGCCCCCCTTTCTTGTAAACCAATAGCAGACAGGCCAGGGAAAGCACTTCCCACAGAGAACCTCTTTTCACACATACACATCGTTCGCTAGTCATCGCTCTAGGCCCTAGGGCCCAGGGTAAATTAGGTAATTTCCCTAGAGTCTAATCAATTTGCCCTGGGCTTCGAGTTGGAACAGTCGCCAGACCACCGACTGAATTTGGCTGATATCCGCACAGAAACAAAATTAGTATTCGCACAGGTAGAGCACTAATAGCACAGAGGTTATATACACGCTTGTGCAAAGCCTGGTGCGAACCGCAAGACAAACCATATCAAAGCACTGGCCTTGACATCAACAATTGCTGCTTTCGCCCCAGAGCTAAAATACAAATTCGGCCATTGCACCGGCATTGCTAGTTGTAGCCCCAGAATACTAAACAGATATGGCTTACCTTAGCCTTGTGTGAAACAATCAGGGAAGCACTGCTTTGCACCAGACTTTCTCCTGCTCTGCTACCGCAACACTGAACTCGAGATTTTGCTATCACTTGGTCGAAATTCAATCAGAGGCTAGCTCTGCCTCTTTCCCGTGAATCTGCAAATACTCGGCCATACGCGTACCAGCGCGCGCGCACCATGGGAAGCACCTGGAAGCACCGGTCTTTCACCTCCTGCTCTGCTACCACGACACGGAACTCAAGATCTTGCTATCACTTGGTATTAACCTTTGCCACTAAGATGCTAATATTACTGTGGACATTACTACGTTAGTGCCCTGTAATAGCAACACTATATTTCCTTTATTTAGATCGAAATTCATTCAATCAGAGGCTAGCTCTGCCTCTTTTCCGTGAATCTACAAAAACGCAGCCGCGCATGCACCAAGGCTCGCCGCGGATCAGCAGTGCTGGTGCCCTTGGTGCCCCAAATATCACTTGGGCCAGCCCGAAACAGGCTCCGGTAGCGTTGGTATTGTGGTGTTTATAAGCGTATGAGGCACGGCCCTTACATATTACGCTCAGACATGCCACCAACGGAACCAGGGTTATGTCTGGGTATCAAGAAGAAGCTGATGGATTCCGCTCTGCGGAAACGAGATGCAACTCAATCCTACTCAACTCCAATATGGCACCCGAACAGATGGAGCTGTCGACAAAAGTAAATGTGCGATAAGGGCAGGTATACAGCCATTCTGTTGTGGGAAGCCTGATAAGGCTGTCGCTGCTCTGAGTCAGAAACGGATGACAGCAGCTAGTGCCCATGGTGTGGGGCTTAGTGAGACAGAGGATGTCTCTCGTTCTGTTTTGGCACGAGAGAATGTAATCACACTGAAAGGACATGCTGCTGCTGGTGAAGAAACTGCCATGATTGGTAAATTGTCGAAAAATGAAAAGGCAGGGGGATTCAGTTCAGTGCTACACAATGATTCCTCGTCTGACAGCATGGCACTCCAAGGCGAGTCCATGGTACCTATTGTGAACAATTAAGTTGTGAACTCTAGAGGGATAACTAATGATATGGCTGTGATCAATCTAGAGTCCAAGAAATCTGGTTTCTCTGCTCAAGATAACTCAGAGAAATTATCATTCTCTCTGGATATGTTTCCAAACATAAGTGAGGGCGATTCTGAATAAGCTATATCATACATTGCCCCGACACCGCGCACGAGTAATACTTCCGTTGCACCAGTCCTCATTGACTCCTCAAATAAATTGAGATCACTTTAAAAGCAGTGAACATGACCTTGCATAATCTAGTCAAGCTCTTTGAATGACTCAATAAGATGACGTTTCTAGCATTGCAAATAGCTCTAATTTTAGCCTGGCAAAAAGAACATGAGCAATTCCTTAAGGCACAAGAGGGACCTGCTTTGTTGGAGCCGGGTGCACATTCACAGCGAATATATGTTCACAGCTCGACTTCACCCCTAAAATTTATTGTGAAGCTGCCATTGCTTATGAAGACTGTTGATGGAGAGACTGAGGTTGTACCGTCTGTTCCATTTATAGACAATATTATAACTGTCGATACTGAAAATGCAGAAGCAATTGAGTGTTTGCCTGACTCTTCACGGCCGTCTTCTCCAATTAAACGAGCTTATACCATCTTCACAAATGTGACCCTTAGCTTTAATGTTCAATCAAAAACGAAATCTCATGATTCTTCTAAAGGGAAAAAAAAAATAAAAATGCCAAAGCCTGCAAAAACACTGCCACTTCGGCTACAAAGCAGTTTTTTAAAGCCATGAAATTGCCAATGAAAGGATCTATATTAGCGTCCAACGCAGTGTCCAAAAAATATATACTTTTGGATTAGACGTGAAAATATAAGGGGGCTGATTGCACCAATCCAAACATTTTGCCTTATGATCCATTGGAAGATCTAGTCAAGGCTGCCCATGACCTTCAAACCAACAAAGGGAAAGTCCACATTCCATAATCCAAAGGCGAGCTCCAGGATGCATCTGATGCCTCATACTGTGGAGGACCATGCAGCTTTGGATCTTCGCCGACAGGAGATTCGGAAAGAAGTGGATGCTTATATGTCTGGTCTGAAACCTCCCTCTTTGCGGAATGCTCCCAATTTAACCAAGAACAAGGTGCATAATAAAAATACAACCTGCCCGAATCAGGAGAAGCTGGTCATTATAAATAATGTTCCTACAAATTATTCCGATGGTAAGAATGTGTCTTCACAAACGATAAGTCAGGAGTTTCCAGTGCAAAATCCTATGATGCTGAACACTGATATCCCAGTAGGAGATGGCGTAGGGTGATGTAATAGTAATCACAACGCCTCCTCTTATGCTAACATTGTAATGAGATCTCCCGGTGAACAAAATATGGCAAAGGGTTCATATTGCCCATCTGCGGAGGAGGAGCAACATGCTGATATATTAGGCCCAGAGGTTGCTCTTCTTCTGCAGTCTTTAATGAAAAATAATATTTTAAAAAAACTCTGTCCCATTAAAGACCATCTTAAAACGAAATGTTAAAGAAATACCCAAATTACAGCCTAAAATACCCTCCCATGGAGCTGCTTCTTTCTCGCTCGTAATTGGCTGTAGACCCTCCTCATACCCCCAATATGATCTGAATCGGCAGAGCATAATGGAGATATTCTCTGACGTTCCAATGTTGGAGGATGTTGCGACCTGTGACAATGAGCAAGTCGAATTTATAAATGACAAAGTCTTGAGCATTGTGCGAATATGGTTAAAATCAAGGGTTGTGTTAACACAATTTGGCTTGCGAAGACTCAATTGTTTGACTTGGGATTTATTCTTGTAGCGGGGCTTTCGTAGATGAACAATACCAAATCTGTTGAAACTGCTGCCAACAAATCTCAAAATACTGTTGCAGAAGACCGTCGCTCCAAATCAAACTGTCCAAATTAACCCTTGGTGTGTATGTAACTGTGGTAGCACTAGTAGATAACTAGACTGGCATATAGATCAAAGAGTCATCACTTTGGTATGTTGGAACACGTGTGGATTTCGGCATTTGATTAATAATGAGAAGAACAAATTAGAGCAATATGATGTGGTGATGCTACAAGAGACCTGGTTAAGTGTCGATCCTGTGTGGGACGATCATGACATTCATATGGCCCCTGCTAGAAAGGGGGTAAGAGGTCGCCCTACTTCAGGGTCCTTGACCAAATTAGCTTGAATATGCGATTAAGACCTTTGCCTGCGCCAAATGCATTTATGCAGTTAACTATTATTCAAGATGGCTTTACACTTTATGCCCTAGTTAATCTATACTGGAATCCAGTGGGTATTGAGGATGACATTTTTTCAGGACCTAACATAATTATTGGACTTAATTATGATAACACCAGGGATTTCACATACCACTGTTGCTGGCGATTTGAATTTGCACTGTTTAAATCAAGATCATGTGAAAGACAGAGAAAGGTTGATACAACTGGCTCATCCAATGAAATCTCGCAATCTACTTATGCTGAATGGTGCATTTGTGGATGACATCCCACCTCAGCAAACGTGGCAAAGAGGTAACTCGAAAGCCATCATTGATTATATATATGTTGACTCGGCCTTGCTATCTCGAATAGTGCAATTTCAAATTGAACCAGCTGAATACAGTGATCACCAAATGCTGACTCTAAAATTGACTGCTGAGGATTGTCATACAACGTGCCGTTATCTGTCTCTTTCAGGAACTATGACCATCAACAGCGGCCTGAATCGTGTGAGCTGGTCTGAGAAGGCTCTGATTCAGTTTGGTGACTCCCTGGTTTCAGCTTTCCATAAATCTGCATTGGGATATTCAAATAGTGATGTGACATACGTTGATTTGCTGCAATTATATGGTACCAATAAGCTCCACACTTTGAACGGACCAAGAACTATACACACCTTTGATCCCAAAATAAAAGCAAGGAAAACCCTGTTTAGGACTCAAAAACGCGAGGTTCTGAAACTCCCACTATCCCTGAGATATTCTGCACTAACTAAGGTGAAGACAACCTATACAAATTGGATGCAAACACAAAAGGCTCGGCTCTATCATAGAGATGGGGGCGGGGGGAAATGTTAAAGCTAATATATAGTAAAAATACTGCCCAAATCTGGCTAACTCTTAATCAAGCGTCGTCTTCTACTCAAGCGATGATGCAGTCAGATGGAGTTGAGGAGCAGGTATGGATAACACACTTATCAAAATTGTATGCAAAACCAGCTTCTACACGTGGGGTAGCAGTATCACATATTATGACTCCCTTCCATCTTGCTTTTGATAGAGAGGATATTTTGTATTTCATCAACAAAGTGAGTCAATCTAAAGCACCTGGACCCAATGGTCTTTCAAATAAGATCTTAAAACAGCATCCAGAAATGTGGACTAATATTCTGTATTATATTTTTATGCAGATAAACCTCTCTCAATGTCTACTGCAGTCATGGAAACATTCAATTGTTCTTCCAATATACAAAAAAGGCGACCAGCAGAATACCGAGAGCTATAGGCCAATAGTTTTATTGGATGCGCCAAGCAAAACCTTTAGTCAAATTATGCTCAAGGAATTAACTTCCTTGTCTCTGAGTGCAGATAAAAGGGATCCCTTTCAGTGGGGCTTTGATTCAGGTGTGTGGACTTCGCCGAACATTATTACACTGAATATGCTAAAATCACAATACCTTGGGCGCAATCAATCGGTCTATATGGCTTTCGTGGATTTTCACATA
Source organism: Ambystoma mexicanum (assembly GCF_040938575.1). Taxonomy (NCBI): domain Eukaryota; kingdom Metazoa; phylum Chordata; class Amphibia; order Caudata; family Ambystomatidae; genus Ambystoma; species Ambystoma mexicanum. Next base: position 18,692,219 of record NC_090922.1, on the reverse strand, counting down.
GCCTTCGACTCAATTGATCGTCAATTATTGTACGATAAACTGAAAAGATATGAATGTCCTTCCTCACTCCTAACTCTCATTAAGACGCTCCACTGAGTTACAACTATGCAGGTCAGACTCAGGTTGGAGGGTCTTCTGTCGGCTTTGTTTGGCACGGAAGAGGGTCTGAGACAGTGCTGTATATTGGCCTCCACATTGTTAATTTTTTTATTCTGGACATTGGTGAGAAACTTATGGAGGCCCTTGCTGATGCACCTGCTCTACCGGAAACGTCGTCAGGCCTAGTACGGTAGTCGCCTGTCTGTTCCCATTTCCTTCCCACTCTCCCCCTACCTTCCTTATCTATGTCTTAGCTCATGCACTATCTGAAATGTCGTCAGGTACGATAGTTAATTTCACATCCTTACTGTTCATGGCCTGCAAGAATGCCATTGTATTTTCCCTTGTTCCCTCCCTTGCCTTGAAGCGCTTTGAAACACATTGTGTATAGGCGCTATCTAAATAAACTATCATATCATACCTAAATTTGGGTGTCAAAACATCACTTGGCTTTTATACGCGAACAATCTCGTCCTCCATTCCCAGACTCTGCGAGGATTACAAAACCTCCTGTATAAACTGGACGAATAGGCTAATCAGAACAACTTGACTATAAATTTGGAAAAAACACAAATTGTGATCTGCAGAAAAAGAGCGAGAGTTAAAGTGTCTACATTTCCCTGGGTCTTACAGAATTCCAAACTTATGGTAGTGGAATACAAATATCTGGGTTCCTCGTTTAGTGGGTCTCCAACTAACAGTGCGTACCTGTTAAGTTTGGATGCCAAACTAAGGAGTCTAACATCACAAGCTAATATTTTGACATATAAATATGGTAAATTCACCTACATGCACATCTTGTCATTCTACCAGCAGAAGGTGGTTCTAATAGTCACATACGGCTCCGAAACAATTGATGCCTAGGGAGCAAAAATGCTGGGAACGCCTTGAAGCACAGTTTTGTAAGTCGGTACTATAGTTACCTAAGTGTGCACCATTGGCCATTATACGGTTTTAATTAGGCTGTCTGTCTTTATACAGTCAGGTCCTACGGAAAATGTGCTGTCTGTATAGAAAATGTCTCATGGGATTATGCACAAAAAATATTCTGATCATACTGTGAAGGATTCCAATTGGGCGTCACACCCCGGACCAGAACCCTTGGTCTCAGCCTAGGTTGTAGCGCTCAATGAAAATACTTTTTCTTTATTTTCTACGAATTATAATTGAGCTGATACCCAACCCGTCTCACACCCCCTTTTACAAATACCACGGGTCACAATGGACCATGAACCAGGCCCGTGTGGTGGTTATACAATATTTATTTATTTTAATTTCAAAGGAAATTACACCATTTTTATATTGGGCAGCAATCACCATTGGGGTGATAATTACAATGAAAACCACTGAAATACACTTGGTTAACCTTCTACAAGAACATATCCAAAGCACACATGAATAGAAGCACTTTAACTATCGGGTAGATAGCACCAGAGTTAAGGTTTCCCCCTGCAATGTTCCCTCAAACCCCAATTAATCGAATTCTGAGTGGATAGAAAGAAGCAGCAGGGAGTCAGGGATATGAGGCAGCAATGAGAATCAAAACCCATAAGATGACAGCAGTGGGTCACATGCATTGCGATCATTACATTACTTAGATGATAAAGACAAATAATCACTCACAAGACACAGATAACTATTGATTTTACTAGCACTTTTGATGATCCCTTTCATACTGACAATGAAGAAAAATACTCCCTGTTAAATAATGTTACATATAAACCTACCTGTTCCTTTCTGATTCTTCTTTTTCTTGTTCTTATTCTCCAGATGTCTCCTCTCTTTGATTTTCTCTTGGCTCCTCAATTAGCTGAAAAGTGTGCCTAGGGTTACAACTCTTTAGCTAGTTAGTATGGACCCATTTCTCTTCTGTCAGATCTCCTTTGGGGATGCGGATTCTATAAGCGACCGGTGAAATTTTATCTACAATTTCAAAAGGTTCGCGCCAGCTGGGGAGAAATGTTCGCTCCTTGGTCTGGTTCCTTTGGAAATTGTACAAGTAGACCTGGTCTCCTACTTGGTATTCCTTTTTGGTTGTTTTTAAGTCAGATTGAGTCTTCCTCCCCTCGCTGATTTTTCCAGATTCCGCTGAGCGTACGCAAAAGCAAGTTGAAGGTGTTTACTTAGATTGTCAACATACTCATGAGTTGTGGAGGCGCTTATCAGTGTCTGCTCTTGTGTTCTGTAGAGCAGATGATGAGGTAGCACCATCCTTCGTCCAGTCATTAGTTCAAATGGAGACATCTTGGGCGCAGAAGAAGGTGTAGAGCTGATGGCCATCAGGACAAGCGGTAATCGGATGTCCCAACATGGCCCAGAATCTGCCACAAACATTTTTAGAATGCACACAATGGTTTTATTGTACCTCTCAACTCCCGCACTCAAGGAGATCCCCCTGGATGGCTCCGGTTTTGGCCAGTTGATCAGCTAGGTCATTTCGAGTTTTGTCTGGCCCCTCTATTCTGGAATAACCCTTGATCTTCTTTCAATAGATGGTCATCCCATTAGAGGTGACCAGATCATCAATATTTTGGATTAGCTTGCCATGTTTAAGCGGTTTGTTATTAGCACATAGCATGCCTCTGGTTTTCCAATTAACCAGGTGCTCCACGAACCCGTTCCGGACATAATCTGAGTCAGTGATTATGACCAGTTCGTGGAGGTGGTGTTGGACGGCAGGGAGGATGGCCTGATGAACTGCCATCAACTCCGCCACCTGACTACTACAGGGACTAATTTTGCACCCATCAGAAGCTCCAGGGCATCACTCACCCAGGCATTCCCAACGCCGGCCACCAGTTCCTTTTCCCTGTTGTTGTCAACATGGTAGGAGTACCCGTCCACATAAACTGTGGGCATTCCCTGGCAGTTGTCTTCTTCATAGACTTTGTGCAGGGAATTCAGGTACACCTCCATGTTGTCCTGGGTTTTGAGACTTTCGTCCCCGAGACAGTTTTCTCTGGCACAATCATGCAAGCCAGCCAGAATTTGCACGAGGGGACTCTTGTTTTGGCCATATCTGACCTCCACATGAAAGCCTTGCATTGACAAAATCCAGGAAGTAATTCTGGAATTACTCACATTTCCGGCTCAGATTCTGTCACTTTGGAGGTATTGCAAAGGCTGGTGTGGAGTCTCCACTATGATGTGCTTCCCCTGGATGAACTGGCGGTAATTTTTCAATGCACACACCGTTGCCAGGAGTGCCTTCTCACAATTGTTGTATTTTTCCTCCACAGAGGATAAAGTCTTGCTTGCATAGGAGATTACTTTATTGACCTTGTCATGCTTTTGATATAATACTGCCGTCAAGCATGTTGTGGGCTACATTGACCCACAGAACAGAATTCTTCTCCATAACCAAGTTGTACTTTGGCAGTCAACAGCAAAATGGCTGCGCTGGCTCCTTGGGGCACCATTGGGTCAAAACTGCACCTTGCAGGGACAAAAGGATGGCTGCACCATCTTGTCAAACACAAAATGGGTGAGTTGGAAGAGGGAGCACACATAGAAAGGTGCCAGTGTGTTCTGCGGTGCACCCAAGAGAAGCGAATCAAAGAAGCGCTGCTCTGCTGCGTGCAAAACCACAGTTCCCAGTGAAAAAGGGAAATATTTACATTAAAAATGATGCCGCTCTGATGCTTTTTCCTCCGATTCCTCATCACACTATTAAGGAGACTCTGCCATGCCCATTCACATTATGCTCCAGCAGACAAGAGCAGTATCCCTGAATAACAGACTGTTGTCCTGTTCTGAACTAATCAAAAGAAGCTTTATTTCAGCTACACAGGAAACGCTTTACTTTAGGCTACAAAATGTCAAGGATCCATGCATCAAAAAGGCCCTGGCTTTCTGGCCTATGTCAATTTCAGTGCATCTGTGTTTTGACCCATTGCTGCATACCAGAAGTTAACTCTGGCTACAAAACAATGTGGAAATGCAGAGGGAATGGACAAACCGAATTTTCAAGGAAAATGCCAGCTGGCTTTTACACATGGAAAAATTGGCTTTTGCAAACCAGAAAAAAATGCCTGTTTTAAAAGTACCATGTTGAACAAAAACTTGTCTGTGCCTAGCAATGTAAAGGGGTGTTGCTGGGAAACAGGTAGGGGATGTTTTATCCAACAGGTTTGTTTTGATTCACGACAAAATAAAATAAAATAAAATAAAAGGAATTAAACTGCATTGGCTGAAATTTTGCAAGCTCAAGAACAGGTTTTCCCCTGCTGGTTAAGCTAAGGCTTCTCCCAAATGGAACCACCATAAGCTTCCAGGACACGAAAGTGATAATTGCTAGCTTGAAAAACTTTGAATGGACCAAGACAATGAAAGGTCAGACAATCGTCTGTGCTCCGGGCTGGGACAATAGAAGTTCTGGGACACTAACCTGTGAAGTGGAGGGGGCCATAAAATCTTCAATCAAACTGGGAACCCCCATCCCACACAGGGCTGAAGTGACAGTTGGTGGTAGCTGAAGAGAAAAAAAATGGTCCAGTGAAGGACAAAAGCCAGCCCATTTGTTTCAAACGAGTATTGTATTAAGAAACTTTGAAGACGGTTATTTTTGCATCAGAAATTAGCGAAAATGTAAAAAGTTAACAGTTTTAATGTAATTTTGTGGGGTGTAATTTAAGATGTTGTAGCCTTCACTGCCACCCTGGGAACAGACATGGCAGAGAATTGGGTATTGTAAGGAAAGTATACCTGATGCCACTGCGAATTTCAATGCCGACATGCCTAGTGATAATCCGTACACCTGTATAAAGTTATAGAATTTTAGGCCGAATATTTCACACTAAAAAGGAACACAAATTATTAGAAGGGCAAAACAATGTCTTACAGACTGCACAGTTGGATGGGCATGGGCTGCATAAAATATGTAACCTTGTGATGAAGCAAAGGAGGACAAGTTTATCAGAGCCAATTAAATAATTAATTCACTGGTATGTACTGATGGAGTGATGTCATAAACGACTGGATGGGAGGGATCTCTCTCTATGACATGAGTAAACCAATGAGAAATGAGCTGAGACTTACAAAGGTGCTCTTCTTTAATACTGGACTTTTATGTTTGGTTTTGGTTTTGACAGAGAGCTGATCGGAGGGAAGAGGAATGCGTACCCTCTGAAGAAGAGCTAGTTTACAAGTGGGCATATTAATGAGAAGTGGCCGAAGAGTTAAGACGAGATCCGCTTCTGTTGAGCATCTCGTGAAGTTGTTATAAAGTTCGTTCGAGAAAACTGAGAAATATGGAGAAGTTTGCTGTGGGATGCCAAAGATGTCGTTAGAAGGGTCGAGTGGTTGTTGAGACGCTTTCCCGTTAGCAGCGCTGAAAAAACAAAAAAAACAAAGGAGAAAGCCTTCCAGGTAAGCCATATGGTCCGCCGAAACACTGCGAGGCCTCCCCCCAGCTGAAGAGGGGGACGTGAGTGAGCTGTCGGTGCCGGAGAGTCAGCTGTGGAGAGACGCGTAACTCCCAGGCGGCCCCAACCGTTGCGGGGGGCGGGGCTACTGGAGCAGCTCTGGCGGCGCTGCACTGCAAGTCGTATCAGAGGGGAGACGAGCCAGGATCTGACTCGAAACGGAACTTAACACCGAAAAAACAAAACGAATGAAAGGTGAGACGATGTCTTCATGATGAAAGAAATGTATAAAGGGGCTATCCTTACAAAAGAGAAACTAAAAGACGTCCAGTTAAAGCCTAAAGGTGGATGATCTACATAATATAACTGATTACTATTAACAGTCGAGCTGGTTGGTAAACGTCATTAACCCTGCAAGCACCAACCCGTGTGAGGTGAGAAGGAGAAAAACCGGCATAAGCCTAAAACCATTGCTGATTTCTTAAGAGAAGTGTGTGTTCTGAGGAGGTGTATAATAAGGACACAACAAAGAAAAGAGAGCGCTTCTACCACTTCAAAACCTAAAGACTGTACATATTACAAGGGTGGTGCGAGACAGCTGAAGAAGCTACCAAGATAAAGAAGGTTAAGATCTGTTGACTGAATTGATATACATGATAGTTCATAATTTTTAATAAAGAAAGTTCCAGCCAGTTTGAGTGCTGCGAGTTCTGTTTCCACACGCTCCATCACAAACCTGCTTATGTAATTTGTTAAAATGCTACCACTGTACAAATATGCCATTTATGGCAAAACTGGATTCTAGCTAAAGTAACTGTGGGGAGGCTTTTCATCTCAAAATACAACCTTATGTACTGATACTCCTCCTCGAGGAGGCGATCAACGTAGGCTGACCTATCCAAGTCTTGGAGGTAGGCCTAGCTCAGTTCTGCCCACCAATAATTCTGTGATGTCACCATATTTTATAAAAAGGATGGCTGACAGGACTCTGGACACACACTCTTTCCTAAATTTCCTGCGCCTGCGTTCCTGATCTTCCACATTCATCCTGCCAGACTCCAGATCCCACTGCAAAGCCAAAGCATAGTTGATTCCAGATCCCACTGAAAGGCCAAAACCAGAGCTGACAATACTCCCGCTAGGCCAAAGCATAGCTGAACCATCTCAGCAAAGGCCTTGATCCGGAAATCCCACTAAAATCCCATTAAATAGGGGAAAAGCTGTGACACCTTCAGTATCCTGAGACCAGACCGGCTTGTTCACTACCTGCCTCCAGCTGTACTTGCCATCCGGGTACCAGACTTTTGCCCAGCTGTCTTTTGCCGGCTATGTGTTCCTCCACAGTTGAGCTTTTTATCAGGACATTATTCACATAGGCCAGGTTACCCCTTTCCCCCCAAGTCGGGCATGGCTTTGTGTAGGAAGATGTTGAATTTGTTGCCCGAGTTTATGTATCTGCTGCCCCAAAGGTATTGGTCCTACCTACTGACAGGTACAGTCCAGTACCCATGTCAGGTCAATGGCAGTGTATACCTTTGGCCCCTGGATCTGGGCCAGCCCATGGTCAATGTAGGGGAGAGGCCATTGGAACATGTGGACCTGTTTATTTAGCTCCGTAAGGTCTGAGCTGAGTCTCCATTGGCCATTTGTTTTTAAAATCCCCAGCAATGGATTATTAAAGGTGCTGTGGACTGGACGAATGGTTTTTGATGATTTCCGTCAGGGACTCCATGGATGAGAGAGGGAAGTGATATTGCTTCACAAACACAGGAGTCATTCCAGGGTCTGTGGGAATTGTTGCAGTATGGATCTCGGTGCGACCACAGTCGTATGAGTCCACAGCAAAGATATCTTGGAAATCTAATAACACCTGCCTCAACTTTTGCTCCGGAGTCGCTTCGGAACTAGCTCTATCGCCCCTTTTTCTAACATGCCCGAACCTCCAGCAGCAACTGGGGGTTGTATTGTTTATGCCGGGCCACCAGTGGTATTCGCTGACACTTTCGCTGAAACTCCAAAGAGTGTCCGTGGGCAAGAGCTTCCAGCACCCATCGATCAGTGGAGCTGTTTTCCCACACGCTGACTAAGTACGCCAGCCGGCCTCTCACCGGGGTGCAATTCTCACGTCTTGGCCCGTTCAGTCCTGCTTGGAGGCCGCCGTGCCGCCCTGGGAGCCTTGACAATGACTGCGGCCACAACTGAAGGCTTTGGAACTACCCCTGTAGGCTTCCTGGGTCATGGAATGGGAGGGTTGGCGGCAAGGGGACGATGCAACGCCGAAATTCATTGAAGACCTGCCCGACTTCCCCCCTGAGGAACGAAAGGACGGTCAGTGCTGGGGCCTGGAGCTCCTGCCTAAAGTTGGTGGCCTTCAGTCAGCCACGACGACGGGGGCAAACCCATTGCCCATCTGGCGAAACCCTGTGTTCGCAATGTCCAGGGCGACGGTGATGGCGTGGTCCGACGCCACCTCGCCTTCCTGAAGGATCTCCATCGCCTCGACCCGCTTGGGGAGGAAATCCAGGATCAGAGCCATCTTGTACCAGGCCAGGATAGCCAAACCGTTGGCCGCCTTGACCGTCGTCGCCTCCAAGTAGATGACCTTCCTACCATGGCTTCCAACTTCTTCCCTTCGCTGTCTGGTGGAACGGAGACTGAAGACGACTGGATGGACGACTTCTTCCTCACAGCAGCCAAGACCACTGAGTCCGGTGATGGCTGTGACCGCAAACACATGGGTGCAGACTCCGAGACCCGGTATTTCTTTTCAAACCGGTCCCGTTTCGCCAGAGCTGAGGCGAGGTTCTTCAGCAGTGCCAGACCATCGTCCCTGACGTTTTCCAAGAGGGGCACCACAAAGATGGTCTTCTTCTTTGCCTCCCGGCGTTGATACAGGAAGCCCTCCTTCTTTTCCTCTGGCGTGAGCTGAAAGAGCTCTGCAGCATGGGCGATCATTGAGTGGAAGGAGCCCACTTCGTCGGGGGGAGAAGCCCTTGGCAGTGGAGAGGTGGCTGCTGTCATAGGTGTCCGTCATCGCCGTGTTCGTCCCTGAACCCCTAGGGGGGAGGGCATAAGAGGTTGGAGCAGGGGCGTAGGGTGCCATTGTTAGGCAGAAACCTGTGCAGTTCCCTCTGGGACCACTGCAAAAGATTTAGGACTACAGGTGTTTGGCAGTAAACCCACTTGGTAGCAGTCTGTACCACACAGATTCACTTGGTAGCTGTGGCTGAGCAGTCAGACTTTCCTCAAGAAGAGTTAGGCAGTATACAGAGTATTCACAATAGGTCAAAAGAATATAGTAGAACAAGTAAACGCTGACCAGAGCTTGGTGTAAAAGAGATATAATAATTTATTTAAAACCACATCTAGAAAAGCACACAGGCACTAATAGTAAGCAATTCAAAAACACGGTCACTACAAGATATACACTCCCTTAGAAGAATAGTAGACAAGTCTTAAGCAAAGCCCCACTTATTTTCAGACAGCGGTGAGCGCTTAACGCAGATGGCACTCTAATAATTCATTTAAAAAGGGAGAGAAAAGCAGAGAATAATATGAAACAGATCCCAACACTTTCGTAAGATCAAAGCAAGAGAGGAAGGCAAATAAAACCGTGAAGTTAGAGTTCAGTAGGCCGGATCCACTTTAAGAGGATCAGAATGAAATGTGTCCACGGTCACACGGTTGAAGTGCACAAGAGTCTTGCAAAGGTTCAAAAAGAGTTGGACCAAAAGAAAGGGACCAGTTAGGGGGTCAAGGTGGCCAGCCCAGTCCAGAAGGTTAAGGGTTTATTATTACCTTGTAGCAATCTTTAGAAAGGGAGGCCTGGCGGACACGGTACCTTAAAGTGGTGAGAATACTCCAGCGGGGGCAGTTGTTCCTGGTAGCGGATGCAAGTCGGTGCTTCGTCCGGGGCAAGAGAAGATCTCGTCGGGGAGGAAGACAGGAGTCCGTTGCACTGCCAGGGAAGAAACCAGCCGCGGAGTTCTCAGGTACAAGGAGCAGTCTGTTGATTCGCGGTTCAGTGGTGAGTGGCTATCCAGCTGCCGGGGTGCTTGGCACGGGCAGTTCGACCACAAACCGGTCTGGGGTGCGAAGAAAAGAAGGTAAACTGGTTGTGCCCACCAGTCAGGGGAAGAAGCCTCTCCAGCCGGGAGATCTTCTCTGTCGTCGGGAAGTGGTGAGTCGGTTCCGCAGGGCTCCACCGGTGGTGTCGTCGTGGTAGGTCGGCTCAGCTTCTTCCTTGTCAGATTCTCAGGTCCTGTGGCGACTTCTGAAGTTCCAGTCCCCAAAGCCCTGCTTTTATGCAGCATACCCCCATTCACTCAGCCTAGCTGCCAATCAAACATGCTAAGTGGTGAGCCAGCCGGCTCACCACTCGGGCCAATCACACAAGAGTGCGACTTACCAAGGTAACTCAGTCCAGGGTGCCTAAACCCCCCCTCCCACACCCGATGTGGTACCCAGACAGAGTGGCACCACTTTTGTAGGCTTCTGTGGAGAAGCCCGCCAAAAAGTGGAACAAAGGGCTCGACTTGGGTTGAAGTCACAGAAGAGAACACAAACGCCATAGAATAGAGTCCTGGCAAAAAATACCAACCGGCGAATTAATATTAATTAAATAAACCGGCGGTATGTTGGAGGCTATGAGAATTAAATAATTAAAGTTGGTAGCCTCGAACAATAGGAAAATCCCATAGGGATATATTTGCGGTCGAATATAAAAAGTAGTATCCACTGCCATCAGCCAAAACTTGATCAGGGGGGACGGAGACATGCCCCCTCGACTAACGTGCCCCCTCGACTAACAGACCCCGGGGCAATCGAATTGCCCCGACCAGTACGTCCACAATATGATGGTTTGTACTGGTTTCTGTTAATACTTTGGGACTAGAAAAGCCAATGGTGACTTTACATGCCCTGGTAGACAGTAGTCACTCCCAGGGTATGGAGTCTATGGTGGGGTGTCACTATGACACCCCTGTGTTACGGCACGGAGGATGCTGTGTAACACACATAGTAGAAACACATGAGACCCTATGGAGTAAAGGGCCCCATAGCCCATAAAACACATTAACAGTCAAAGGAACACCATAAATCATGTCCAAGAGTGGGAGAAAAAGAGTCTCACTCTAGGCAGGAGAAAAAAACAAACTCCAGAAATCCAGCAAAGGTGCTGGGGGACTCACTAGGTTAGGAAATTGAGCCTAAAGAGAGAATTCTCCCTAACAGCCATCTCCTCTTCTACGGCAGTGGTTGTCCCGGCATCCTCTTCTGAATCTCCGACACCAGCATGTGGAGGGTCGAGAGAATATCATGAGAGTGTAACGCTCACCTTGTATCCACGGGGACGCCCCTCGACAGGCCGGAACGCTCTCTGGGACTCCACACCTTCTCTGAAGTTCGTGCTGCCGAGGATAAGCTCTAGAAGATAGGAGGTGAAGTTAGCTGCTATTCCTTCCCTCGCGACCCACCTCCAGGGGTTCCCCTTGCGGTTCCCCTGGGACTTCTCTCACCTTGATTTCTATGAAGATGCGCTCTGCATCCTGCCGCGCTGGACAGGGGCGCGTTGTCAGTGGCACCGTTCCACTGAGTTTCTTCACTGGCATGGGCCGGAGTCCAGACCAGCTGCGACTCCACTTTTCAGGTAGGTCTTTAAGATGAGAGTAATGTCTGTATTGGTTGTAGTACCAAATAACCTTCACCTCTTTTCTTGCAGATGCTGAAGGCAGAGAACGAATACTGGAGCAGTGTTCGAGGAGGTAAGGATGGATGCGCCAAGAGGCGCTGCAAGTGTCCTTGCAATTGGCTAACCTGTGCTGCTGTTTTTTCTTACAGGTCATGAAAGAATTCAGGAAGAATGGGCCCACCGGAACCCAAGTCCGACGGACGATGTGCTGGTGACGATGGCCTTCCAGACGGACTGGTAAGTTGCTTACACGATCGCTCGTTCACGCTCTCCTTTCCAGAGATGATGCCGGAGGAAGATGATGGGGTTAGAAGACTTCGGTTGTTGGAGGATGCTGCTGGGCAGGTAAGGATGACGATGGTGCTTGTCTTCTCTCGCCCGTGCAGGCCAGGATGCTGAGCAGGACCCGGTGAACGTCACGCTGCAAAAGCAGAATAAAGCGAAGTGCGTGCCTCCAATCGGGTGTGGTTTAAATAGCCAGCAGGTATCCCAGGTGCCTTCGGGGCGGGCCACGCCCTGGATGCTAGACCACTAGTTGCAGTTCCCCATTAGTCCTCATGGGGGCAGCCATGCTTGTCCATTGAAACCCCATCCTAGCATGCAACTCTGATGCCTACAGTGCCAGGACTGGCTCCAAGGGATCCAAGGGGGGCCAAATAGGGTCTTTAGGGTCCCGTTACCATACGTTGGGGATAAGGTCGTGACAGACATATGTCTCTGGGGGGTGCTGGGGAGCAGGGTCATCCTCTGGCGGGTACCTCTTCGACGTTTCCGTTGTCTCCAACGTCCTCCGGGATGGTGTGGACGGAACCCTCGTCCTCCACATCAGAAGAATAAATAACCATGATCTGGAGTTCTTCTACTCTCCGCCCCTCCCCCTTCTTTGGGTCCTGAGGGCTCATAGACAGCATCCTCTTTTCCAGGGTCATTTCCACTGGCTTGGCTGAAGCATCCCACATGCAAGAGCCACCCTAGCCCGCTGTAGGGGTACCCTGGACCGGGTCAGCCCCTTTCGCCTTCGAAAGGGCGCCAGCCACCAGCTCGATTGATGCGGACAACTTCACCTGTATCACCAGGGCCTTCACGGGCAGGTCAGCAACCTTTTCCTGTTGCTTGGCCTTCTCCGGTTTCTCCCGTAGCTTCCCCGGGGTAGCCGACTTTCTCTTCGACTAAGAGCTGGAGGGCAGTCATTGGCTGGGGGCAGTATGATCCAGAGCTCAGTGATTGGTTTATAGGAGAAAGACAGTTTATTAACGCACGTCAAACTTTTTTCTTTTACTGAGGATTCCCGGCCTGACAACAGGGAATATTCATGACCATGTGAATTCATGCCAGACCCCATGCTGGAGAAAGGCAAGGCTCGAATACCGCAGAAGGTGATGACAGGAGCTGCTAAATGGGGTGGGATGGAGTACCCAGCGTCTGTAATTACTACGCAGCAGCACAAATGACAAACACTCTGGCATGGTCCGTGCCCACACATCCCCCGAAATGGGCGACCATCGAACAAGCTAGATGCCCCCTCCCACACATCTCAGGGTCGGCACGCAGACACTGGCCAACCATTCTCTCTTCAACCAAAACGTCCTTGAGAATTTGGGAATGGGCATTGCGAAGGAAAGGAATCCCCAGGGGGCTAGGCCCAAGTTGACTGGTCCTTTAAAACTCAGGTTTCACCCCGGCCCTAGCAACGGCAAACTTCAAGAATTGGAGTCGGGGTGGGGGGCGACTGAAAACAATTTCTCAACTGTTTGAGAACAATATCCCCTTCACCTTTACCCAGCCTCTGGTCAAACTAGAGCGGCCGCCCCCTAGAATTGACACTACAAGAGGGCCCGAGACGAGGATCTATCACGGGGCTGTATAAACTACTGCAGGAGGATATGCTGAACACACAACCTTTGTACATGGCCCACTGGGAAACAGACTTGGGTCACCCTATAGAAGACCAAACCTGGATTGACATTTGGTCTAGGAACAGCACAGCCACCAGTTGTGTTACTAACAGAGTGTGCTCTTAAATTGCTCTACCACTGGTATTATCCTACAGAATGCTTACATCACTTCAAAAGTTATCTAAATGCTGGAGACAATGTGGAGCGTGCGGAACATACTTCCACTCCACATGCCCAGTGGCGTGGATTTTCTGGAACGAAGTGCTCCAGACCATGGAGGCCATCACACATTGTAAACTGCTATTGGACCCGGAAGTGATTATACTGGTGGCCCCACAACCAGAGTGCTACCTGAAGAAGGGACCAACAGCGAGACTACTCACCCAACTCCTCCTGGTGGCGAAAATCACTCTCGCCTGTTAGTGGAAAACACACAAGGGGCCCCTACTATCGCTATGGTGGATGAAAATCTGGGCCATCCTGGTAGCGGAGGTGATCACGGCAGCTAAAGAAGGAGCGCTCCACTGCTTCACAGACTTTGGGCCCCCATCCTGGAATATGACTGGGAGTTCCTGGCACTCACCTTTCAACCACAACTGAGGAAACTGTTCCTATGCAAATAATAAAACCCTCAAACTCACGGGCCTCTCTCTTTCAGAACTCGAGATGAATATGTATAAGGGACCTATACACACTGACAAGGGATAATGGGAGGGCATATGGGAACTGGGTTTGTTAACCAAGTATTGTGAAGTAGTACTATTACTTTAGCTTAAAACCAAGTAACTATTCTGTTGCGACGGTTTTAAATAAACTTGTTAAAACATTTTTTTTTTAAACTGAACAAAAAAATACGTGATTGCTGGATTTAACTTTATACTCTATAAAAGAAATGAATTCTGGAGTTTGCAGTTTCCCCTGCCCTCCCTTCTCCTTCCTCCTACCCAATCAGGCTTTTAAAGGACACCTATTGACGACCACTTTTTTTCTGTGCATTGCCATTAGTGAGAAACTCCACCCTGCTGTTCTGTCCACTTTCCTGGGACCGTTGAATAACTTAAATTATCAACTGAGAGAGGAGTGCCATTTTGAAGGAGCTTTTTTGGTACAAGGTATATGCCATTAAAGCAATCTAGCAAAGCCACGTAATTCTGAGAACATCTCTCTATGGCCTGTCACCTGGACCCTTCACCAGGGAAGAAGTCCCCCTAATAAAGAAGCTCCTGGATAATTATGGATACCAATAAAACATTGCACAGCTGTAGCATCCGTTTGGAACCAGGGCCTTTTTTGATCGTATCTCCTCTTCAGTCTCTGGACCTACATCCAATAGAAATGCTCTGGGCCTAACGCGACAGTCAATTGCAACATGTTCACAAACCAATAATTTTAAAAAACTAAGGGGTTGTGTGACCTCTGTCATGGGGGAGGAGGTGCTCTAACCAGTGGTGTTACAACCAGTTTTATTCACAGGTACAAAAGGAAGGAATGGCAGGTGGCAAGAAAAGTGGTACCAACACAAAGATAATGGGCCTAACCAGCACCCACTATTAATATTCACAAAAGGTAGTGAACACAAGGATATGATTGTTAGCAAAACAGAGTACCTCTTTGTCACTAGCTGGCTTAACCTTCAGTCAAATGGCTGAAGTTAAATGGGGACAAGGCGGAGGTCCTGGTGGTGTACCCCCACACGGCTCTCACTCTGTCGTTTCTTCCCCTGCTTCGATCTGGTCTTCAGCCTTTTGGCCCACTGAGCTTGGCCCTTGCCCTGTCCCAGTGTTGGAGGTCAAAAACTTGGGAGTGATTTTCTCAGAGTCTGTCTATGGAAGCTCAAGTTGGGGCTATCTGCAGGGCTGGGTTTTTCCAACGGTGAGTTCTTCGTAAAGTCCTACCATTTCTTCCTACCCGGTTTAGGCCCATTGTAACGGCCCACTAGGTTTTAAACCGGCTGGACTATTAGAACTCTCTTTTTTTGGCTCAACCCCTGTATCATCTTCATTGCTTGCAGCTCCTCCAGAACTATGCGGCCCGCATCTGTACAGGTGCACCTTACGGTTCCCATATTTATCCCATCCTTCGGTCTTTACATTGGCTTTCTGTCCTTCAGCGGGTTCGCTTTAAATCACTGGTGATAGTCCACCAGGCTTTCTATGGATCTGGCAGTGAATAATTACAGGAAAAGTTCTGTCTTTATGTGCCTTCTCGCGCATTACGTGCCAAAGGCTCCTGTCTTCTCCCGATCCCCCGTTATCTGTTTGAGCATGTCGGTGGCCGCTCTTTCTCCGTGGCGGCTCTGAATTATGGAATTCTTTGCCTGTATCACTTCAGTATCTATATAAAATTTGGAGTCCAAAGCTACATCATCCTGTCTTTGCCCAACTATTCTTAACACCATTTAGACAGAACCAATTTATTGAACAAGTTATTCCTATGGTCTGAGTCCCTATAACTACCTAAATATCCCTGTGTCTGCTAGTTTGCCCTGCCTCAGGGAGTACACTTACCCTAGGGTAGCGCTGATGTATCGTCTATCAAGGCAGGGCTAAAGACAAGGGGGCCTTTCCCTATCCTCGCTCACTACTTTCCTACTGCTAAAAAGTTGCACACTTCATCTCGGTCGATCAATCACTTTATTGTCATCGTCTTGAATCTGTGTGTCTTATGACTCATAAGTCCTTGATTCAAAGATCAAGGAGATTCTAAAAAACTTTTGACAGCTATAATTCCTTTGTGGCTATCAATACTATAAAATGATGATGCTATGTCTCAACCATGTCCACCCCTATGTTCTCGTAGATCACGGGGTTCAGGTCATCACCCGTGAATCTTAAGTCAACCGGTTTCAGCGGTATCTCATCAATTCCTGCTTTCTTCAGGACATACACTGACTTATATACATTGTAATCATCAGTAGTACAGCGAAGAAAAAGACCAATATAAATTCTTGTCCATGTATCCACATTGATAATTTGTGAATATTCTCCCCAGATTTGTATTGGCTGTGGCTTCCCGGTCGCGTGCCCTATTGGGGGGGTGTGGAAGGGGGGAGGCGAGGCAGATAGAAAATGGGTATCATCAGTCTCTTATATGCAATACTCTCTCTTGTGTTACAAGAAAGCGGTGTTTCTCTCACCTTTCCTCTTAGGTCATGTGGGTTTTGTCCTTCATGTAGGTACAGGTTTCAAGATAACAAGGGGGGTCCTGGGAGACTCTCTGCCAGACATGAGTCCTGGTTACAAGAGCCTTACCCAGAGTCTTTAGCTCATTATCTTTCACAGAGAAGAAATATCCCAAACATATCAGTCTTTGTCGGGTTTCAAGCCATGGTTCATCTATTCTCACTGGCATCTAAAACAAAATCATACATGTCTGTTGGTAAACTATTATCTACTTAGCTCCCTTCAGTCTCTTTGCCAGTGTATAACTACTTCTTTATGTAGTTACCTGTATTTTCCAGGGAGATTCCAGATCACACCTCTCCAGATATTCTCTACTCCCGGAGTAGAGCATTCACAATCTACTGCCTTGTTTCTGTACGCGATGGTGGATTCTAAAGGGACGGGAAATAAGCATTTTTTTCTAATTCTGCATTCCCTCATCTCGTCGAGACCGCGATCCCAGTGTGTAGTTCACTTTACACGGTGCGCGGTACCGACTCCCATTCTTGCATAGTTCAATTGAAGTCAAATGCCTCATATTGCAGGAATAGCTTACCTCTCTGTCTGTTTGCATGCGCCGCTCTGCTGTCTCTGTTGCAGTCGCCATTTTGGGACCGGCAGTATTTATATTTACCGTGGTCACGTGATCGAGTTCGCGTGCGTATTAATTCGATGTTTCTAATATTGCAAATCTGTATGCTTTCCTTACGCAACTTACATCTGGCGAATGCTCAATCTCCACACTGTTGGTAAAGGAATAAAGTGTGGTGGAGTATCGAGTCTCTACCTGGACTCCCAAGGTCCCAGAGGATGCTGGAATATGTGGTTTATCAGGGTTAGAGGGTTACCATCAGTAATTTGAAAGTCTATGACTGAGCTAGGCTCCCATAGAGTGCCGGGATCTACGATATTTCAAGATCTATCACTCTGACCGTTCTAATTTGGCTACTTGATTGATTTTAGAGTCGGTGCCTGAATGGATAAAATGATAAATAAAACAAAGAATAAGATGTAAGGTTTGCACCATTTTCTTTTAGCTGCTAGGTGTGTGTCTCCTATTCCCTAGTCTGGTTGTTTCCACTATTTAACCTGTTCATGGCCATGGACTCCTTAGTAATGTAGTGTTTAGTTTAGTTTTCACTTAGTTTTTCTAGGGTTCATGTGACTCCTACGGTATTGCAATTTCATAACACTGCTAGGGTTTGCCAGCAGATCCCTTCATTTACCCCTTCCTTGTTACTCTGCAATCTGAAAATCCACATTTGTTCTCGTCTTAGTAGAAATGCTGCCAAGTTACCGCATCTCTTCGGCACCATTACTTTCTCCAGCACTGTCCACGTTAGATCATTTTCTGTAGGTTTGTGTTGGTTGAAATGTTCCACTAACATTTGGTTCTTATGTTGGACCCCTGTTCGCAGATCTGTGTTTTTACTGCTCTTGTTGTCATCCCAATGTATATTTCGGCATATGTGCACTGAATGGGGTACACAACATTGGTGGTGTTACAGTTCTTAATGACCTCTGTTCCCAAGGTTTTTGCCAACCTTGGTATATCGACGTAGTACGTCTAGTGTATTGACAGGCTGTACAATTGCCACATGGTGTATGCCCAGTGGCTGTGGGTGCATTCCATAATCTAGATTGTTCTCCTGCTTTCTTCGTCTTTTCTTTATAGGTATGGACTAAACCATCCCTAATTTTCTTCCTTCTCTTGATCACAAATAGGGGAACCTTCAGAGTGTTTTTTCCTGCATTCAATATATACCAGGCTTTCTTTATCTCTTTCTTGAGTCCGTTCAAAACAGGTGAGTGACTAAATATTGCTGTTATTGTATTGTCTTCCCGGTTTCTTCTTCCATGCTGCATCAGTGTCATTTCCCTCGGAATATGTCTTGCCATTTTATGGGCATGCTTGATGTTTTTCTCGGGATAGTTCCTTTCTCTTAAATTTGCTGCGAGTCTTTCTGCTTGTGTGTCAAATTCAGACCTGGTTGTGCAGTTCCTGCGAAAACGCAGCAATTGCCCAGGCGGTAGATTCTCTTAATGCTTTCTGATGCAAACTGTTAAATTCCAGAAGCAAATTCCTATCTGTGCTCTTTTGATATTGATATTTGTGGTTTACATTTCTACTGATCCTTAGATCTAGAAAGGCGGCTCATTTCTTACTAGCTTCTTGGGTGAATCTTAGGAATGGGTTTAAGTCATTTAGCTAGGCGATGAATTCCGCAAGTTCTGTTTCAGTGCCTTCAAACAGCATGAGAATATCATCGATTTAGCAACACCAACTCGAAATATTCTTTGAGAATGGGTTGGTTTCCTGATATATAGGTCTCTCCTCAAAATCTGCCACATATAGATTTGCCAGTGTAGGGGCAAAAGTAGCCCCCATTGCTGTACCGATATCTGCTCATAGTAGCTTTCTTCTACAAGGAAGTATTTCTTTGTCAGCGCAATTTCTGCAAGTTGCATTATGAACTGAGTGGGCATTGTTGTTGGTTGTGGTTTTTTCAGGAGCAGACTTTCTATAACTTTCTCGGGCCACCAAAACTCTGCATACCTTTTGTCGTTTCCTAAAAACATACCTGTTCTAAAATAGTTCCTTTTGTCAGCTAGTTCTTAAAACTTCCTGTATCATTCTTAGCGCCAAAATACTTCGGCGGGCATGCGCTTTATAAATATAATTAACATAACAGAGTCCAACATGGAAGTGAAAGGATAGCATCCAGGTAGATAGTTCCCCAGGCTGGACATGCGTTCTCCCAACCTTCAGAGCATCGACAGTAAATGTCATGAAGGGCCTATTCTTTTTAACTTTTATTTTTGTCGGCAGAGGTTCACAAGGCACATACTTCAAGGCAATAAACAATTAAATCAAGCATAGCATAAAACATCGTAGTGGTTACAGAATATAGTTCCAACAGTGGTTATAGAGCATCGACAGATACAGAAGTACACAGCAGAGATCACGGTGCATGGATGGAGACTGGAGACAAGCCAGATCCGGGCGTGTTCTCATTTTGGTTGTTGAGATACGTATTAAATTTGCTCCAGATGTTCCTAGGGCGAGATTGGGCGGGCAGCATTGTCAGGTATTCCTCCTCACAGTTCCGTGACCATGTGAGCATACCCAGCCATTTCTGAGAGGCCGGTGAGGAGGAGCGCTTCCAGTTCTGAAGTATACATTTTTTGGCAATCGTGCAACTTATATTCAAAAGCTTTTTCAGGCGCTTAGTTTCAACAGTCCTCCAAACCCCAAACACATCTGCCAAAGGATCGGGATTAATTACAGTTTCAGTTACTGCACTTAGTGTATGAAGGACACCGTCCCAGAAATCGGACAATTTGTTACAGGTCCAGAACATATGTAAGTGATCAGCATCCTCTGCCCTGCAGCACGGGCAGAGATGCACCTCAGAGCAAGCAAACCCCGATGTCCTGCGTGGTGTATAGTAAAGCCTATTGAGAAGCTTATATTGCATGGCACGAAAACGGAAATTGAGGGAAACTGTGTGTGGCAGCACATGTCCTCCCACAATTCATCAGGTATTTCTAGACCCAGTTCAGCCGACTATCCGTCGCGCGCCCCAAGAGCCGGAGTGGGGATGATGTCTTATAGGATTTGATACAGTGAAGAGACGATGCCCCGTGCACCGCCCGAGTTGGCGATGTAGGCTATCGCCGGGTTATCTGGAGGCTCATCCGGAAAGGAGGGACACATGGTGCGGAACGCAGCGCGAAGCCTGTAGTATTGAAGAGTCTCTAGGGGGGATCTGGTGTGCCCCGGTCTCCAAGTTTGGGGACCTATGAATTTGCCTTCGGGATAGAAGTCGGACAGCGCCCGATACCCCAGTGCACCCCAGTGTCGGGCCAAAGTGGTATCAAGCGTGGGCTCCAAGCCAGGAAAGGCCCACACGGGACGCCATTTGTAATATGGGGAGGGCCCACTTGTCGGGTGTAGCAGACGTGACCAGGCATACAGAGTCGCAGCAATGGGGTCGACGGGGGAATCAGATGTGTAGCGTCGATGTAGTATGAAGGACATCAAGTTAATACCAGCGGAGGCAAGCCGATCCAGTTTAACATGTGGGCGCACTGGGGAACCCGGGTACCAATGAGTAGCATGCTGGGCCTGGGCCGCGATCCAGTATAGTTCTAGGTCCGGAGCAGCAATACCACCTCAGCAATACCACCTCAGCTTCACCTCACTGATGATAACCAACAAGGCTGAAACACGTGTATGGGGTTGCTGTAGGTACTCTTGTTCAGAGATGAATTGCCATAGCATTTCAGTGCTGGACTGCCCATGTGGGCGGGACAAAGACTGATATGCAAATGGATATTTCCCATCTGTGAAAGGTACAGTGAGCAAAAAGCAGATGGCTGTGAACTCTCAATGTGGTTAACAACCACTGAACAGGCTATCATGCCTTGTTCTTCCGAGAGAGGGGCGCCTGCTACCTTTGTTGAATTTTTTGAAGGAACTTGGGGTTGGTCACCCTAGGTTACCTGGGGGCAACCAGACGTGGACTCCCTGCTCAATGTGCTTAGAGAGGCTCAGCTTCACCTCACTGATGATGCTCAACAAGGCTGAAACACGCGTATGGGGTTGCTGTAGGTACTCTTGTTCAGAGAGGAATTGCCATAGCATTTCAGTGCTGGACTGCCCATGTGGGCGGGACAAAGACTGATATGCAAATGGATATTTCTCATCTGTGAAAGGTACAGTGAGCAAAAAGCAGATGGCTGCGAACTCTCAATGTGGTTAACAACCACTGAACAGGTTATCATGCCTTGTTCTTCCGAGAGAGGGGCGCCTGCTACCTTTGTTGAATACCACCCCGTTTGTATGAGAGTGCCATGTCAGTCCACTTCTTGCGCACCGCACTGGAGTGCCAGAGAAATTGTGCACGAAGCGTATGCAATTTAGTGAAGTAAGCCCTCCCAGGCCATATAGGAATGTTGCAAAATGTGTATAAGAGCTTTGCGAGCAAGATCATTTCAATAAGGGATAGACGGCCAGCGACGGACAACGGAAGAGTGCGCCATCGTGAAATTTTGGTCTCAACTGTTCATGCTACAGCTGAGTAATTATCAGCAAGCAAGGTGGGCTTAGTGAGGGACATCTGCACCCTAAGGTATCTAACACCCTCAGGGGCCCAGTGCAGGGGATACTCGGTGGTGGGCTGCAGGGTAGCTTTAGTGAGCGGGAAAATCTCTGATTTGGAATAGTTAATCGTAAATCCGGAGTGGGTGCCGACCCGGGTGATGTCTCAGTATAGGATCTAGATGGGTTGTGGGATCTCTGACTTATAGTAGAACATCGTCAGCATATAGAGATATTATTTCAGGATCGTCAACCAGTCGTACTCCTTTACGCGAGTGACGTGCACGGATAAAGTCTGCCATCGGTTCTATCACCAAAGCCAAAAGGATCGGGGAAAAGGGACAGCCCTGTCTGGTGCCTCTGAATAGCGTGAACATCTCGGATGTTAGTGAGTTGACTTGTACCCCATCATGTTAGGGCCAATGCCCATTGTTTCGGGGACCAGCCACATGTATTTCCAAGAGACCATATCGAAGGCCTTCTGAGCGTCCAGCGTAACCGCTACGGCCTGGACGTCTTGATCTATACGGGACATGACATTGAATAATCTCCTGATGTTATGGGAGGTGGACCTGCCGGGGACAAAGCCTGCTTGGTCCTCTTGTACCAGGTGCGTCATAATGGGCAGAAAGCGGTTAGCAATGATCTTAGCAAAGATCTTTGTGCCTAGGTTCATGAGGGAGAGAGGTCTATAGGACCCGCACTCGTCCTCAGGTTTACCTGGTTTGAGCAGTACCGTGATGGCCGCTTCCCGCATGGAAGGGGGAAGGATAGCGGCTCGGAGTGCCTCATTCCAGACCTCCAACAGTCGGGGGGCCAGAATAGCTGCATGCTCTCGGTAGAAGTCCACAGTGAGGCCGTCAGGTCCCGGCGCCTTGCCTTTAGGTAAGTCTGAGATAGCCGATACTATCTCGTCTAGCGTAAACGGGGCATCCAACTGGTCCCGGGTCTGTGGGGAAATTTACGTGGTGGGGATCTGGTCGAGGAGTTCCCGCATATGTTGTTCAGTGTGCTCTACGGGCTGGGAGAGAACTCGGTAAATATATCCAGTATTCGATGGTCCGCCCATTGAGCGTCACCATTCCGATCTTTGATGTAAGTGATCTGCGTACGGCCCAATTCCCCCCTCACAAGTGTCGCAAGCGTTTTACAGGGCCTGTCCCCCTCCCCATATTTCCTAGCGGCCTACGGGCGGCTGAAATAATGAACTTCGCTGGTAGCTAGAGTGTTAAACACCTGGAGCTCGTCAGAGATTTGGGCCAGAGTGGTGGGGTCAGTCCCAGAGGAGCATTATTGCTCCAACCTTTTCAGTTTGGCCTCAGCTCGCCCAAGAGCGGCTCTAATAGCTTTCAACACCCCCGCCTCCCGGGAGATAGACATACCCCTAATGTAAGCCTTAAAGGCCTCCCATCTGACCGTGGCGGACGTGTCCTGAAGAGAGTTAAGCTCAAAGAAGGACTCAATGTCAGCTAGTATCTCAGATTTAAAACACAATGTCTTTCAGAGCTTCGGACTTAAAGCGCCAGGTGCAGAGTGTTGGGATGGGAATTCCCAGGCCTAAGGACAATGTGATTGGAGCGTGATCCGAGAATGTGCGGGGCAAAATGCGTGTATCTTCCACCCTACCCATGACCTCTCTAGAGACCAAAAACAGATCTATCCTGGACGAACTATCGTGTACAGAAGAGTAATAGGTGTAATCCCGCTGCTGGGGGTGAAGTGTTCTCCAGGCGTCACAAATGTTGAGCGACTGCATGTGGCCATGCAGCCTGCGCGCCGCACCAGACAGAACTCTGGGGTCCGTGGCAGTTCTGTCCAGGGCAGTGTCCAGTATAAGGTTCAGATCTCCCCCCCATATGATCTGCACCCCCACGAAGCCCAGCAGTATGGTAGTTACAGTGTCAAAGAATTCCGGAGAATCTACGTTGGGACAGTAAGTGTTAACCAGCAAGTACTCTTTATTGACCAGTGTGCAGTGTAATATAACATAACGACCCTCAGGATCGACATAGCTTTTATGCAGCACAAACTTGATTGATTTGTGGATCATTGTGAGAATGCCCCTAGATTGTGTGGCGTAAGAGGTAAAGAACCTGGCAGAACCCCATGATGGGGCAACAGCCCTCGGAATGAGTCCATCGGAGTGTGTCTCTTGTAGAAGCAATATCTTGCAATTTTGTCTGTTGGCATATGCCACGATCTTACGGGCCTTAGTGTGGTTGCTCAACCCCCGAATATTCCAGGACATTATGACAGTAGCCATTTCAGGAGGTAGGTATCTACAGATACAGTACCCACAAATCAGTGAACATCCCAGCTCCCGTGATGGTATGAGCTCCCAAAGTTGGAACAGCAAGTGGGCATGTGGCCATTCAGCATGCGCGCCGCAAAACCTTGTGTGACTTTTTGTAAAACAACCCCTTTCCCACCCCCCACCCTCATCACTAACCATAGATCAGCAGTATGAACATCACCCACCCTTAACAGCGCGCAGTTGGGCCGTCCCCAACCTGGCCCAATCTGCCCCGAGGGCCAACACATACCAAAGATTTGAAAAAAAAAACAGTGCAAATCACAATGGAGTGCGCCGTTGCCGTGCACTAGCACGCTTGGAGCCAAAAGGCTCAGTTGCAAAACGAACAGTGGTGGCGGACACATGGCACAGGCCCCGCCCGCGAAGCGGGTAATCGGGGGCTGCGCACGAGCCCCTGCGGTTCCGAAATAATCCAAAACAGTTTCGACAGTCAAATATCGTACATCCCCACATCCCATATGCGGGGAGCGGGGTATATCGCTGAGAGATTAAACACCTGCATTTGAACAACAGGAAGACAGAAATTGAGGTAGGACAACAGAACAATGCGAGACTAGCTCTGTGGAGTGCGTCGCAGACACGCCAATAAGGATGTGCACATTAACGCTGCAGCTCGTAAGGACTGCAGGGGCGTGGGTCATCGCAGGCGCAGAACGTTACAATAAACAGAGCAGCCTTACCAGTACCACAGTGCAGATTAAGTAAACAAGTTCAATAAATGTCCACAGTCCGTGCCATTCACAATTAATTAGCGTCCACACAGCCGTCTCCAGAGCCCTGAAGCGGTATTTGCATCTCGATGAATTTCACCGCCTCGTCAGGGACGGTGAAAAGGTATAGTTTGCCCTTATGAGTGAGTTTAAGACGAGCCGGGAATAAGATGGCATATGGTACATTGCGTTCCCCGAGCATTTTCTTGACGCCAAGGAATTGACGTCTCTCCTGCTGCACCGCCACCGAAAAGTCTGGGAAGATTCTGATGGTGTGAGACTCCAGTCGCAGCTCCCTTTTCTCCCGTGACAGGCCAAGGATGAGGTCCCTGTCACGATAATTAAGAATCTTGGCTATAATGGGTCTGGGGCTGTCGCCAGGTCTGGATCGCGGGGCAAGGGCCCGGTGAGCCCGCTCCACTGTGAAATAAGGGGAGAGGTCCGGATCCCCCAGCAAGTCCTTGATTAGTTGTTCGACTGCATCTTCCATGCGCCCCTTCAGGGCAGTTTCAGGGACCCCAATGATGCGAAGGTTGTTTCTGCGGGAGCGGGACTCCAAGTCATCGCATTTTGCTTTAACACTCTTCATGCCGCGCGATAAGGTGGCCACAGTGTCCTGAAGTACGTGTATCGCATCTTCATTAGTGGAGATCCGGTTTTCAGCTTCAGTTATTCTAGATCCAGCCTGGTCTACACGGGTCTTGAGCGAGGCGACATTCGCATTGATATCGTCAAGCTTCTCATGAAAGGAGGCAAAGTTTTTAGCCATTGATTCCATCATGGCAGTGAGGTCCGGCGCCGCCACTCCCGGATTAGGGATGTTGTCAAGATCTTCCTGCGAAGGCGACGTGTGGCCCCACCCCCGGTCGAGGGACCGTCTTAATGAATTTGTCCATGGCACCCCCTTTAGCAGATCCTTTGGAGCGACCCGACATGGCTGGAACCAGAGGGGGAGGTAGCAGGATGAAGGGAGCGGGCTCCGGCAGCGTAACGGGCTGCCGCAGGCACGATAAAAGCTTGGTCAGTCCAGCCAGTGAATCAGGAATTGAAGAGATCCCGTGAGGGCGCGACAGCAGTCCCCGCCGGCTCACGCCAGGCAGCCCAGCCCATGCCCCCCTTCGCGGCTGTAGACGGGCCGCCGACGAGCCTCGGTCGTCAGCAGCCTAGGCCCCCAGCAGAAAGAATTGTCTGGTGGGGCCGGGGCAGGAGCGAGCCGGCCCACGCGGGTAGTGTGTGTCCCAGGGTGCCAGAGGCAGAGCAGCCAGCAGCGAATCCGACGGGAGGCACCCGGTCAGGCCACGATGAGAACAGGGCCCAGCGAAGGCCCAATGGCGGCAAGACACGGTGGGACAGATCTCCAGTTCCGAGGGTCCGATTTCTCCCAAAACTCCACGTGTAGATAAAGCTTGTTGGCCGTAGTGCAGTGATCGTAGCAGGGACACAGGATCCAAAGCAGAACCGCAGATGTCAACAGATAAAAGGCGGCTAGGCACAGAGCTCTTGCACTAGGCAGCCATCTTGCAGGCTGCTCAACAGCACCCCCATGAAGGGCCTATTCTACAACAATCTAACATCTCGAGTACAATCCATATTCTAATCAAGAAATTATAAGTTACTCACCGTAGTGACTAACGTACTCTTAGTGCATAGTCCCCTTTCCTCCATACCGCATGGGCATCCCTTCCAAGGGACGGGAGATGGAACATTTTTCACCCAAAAAAAAAAACTTCTTCCCCATTAAATTTAGAGGTGCGCGGAGGTGCGGCCCTGGGAGCATGCGCTGCCCTGACTCCGCCCTCCGGCGCCACACCTCAATCCCCATAGACGCGTCGACAATAGATTAACAGTGCCTAATGACACCAGTTTTATTAGGGTGGAGGATGGTGGGACAGATGGAGGAAAGGGGACTAAGAGTACGTTAATCACTACAGAGAGTAACTTATAATTACTCTTACGTCCCGTCCCCTTTCCGCCATACTGTATGGGCGATTACAACTGAATGTAGCCCAAGGGTGGAGAGGAGACCCTCCTTAAGCAAACAGGTTCTTAAGAACCGCCTGTCCGAAGGCCGCGTCTGATATAGATCCGGCGTCCAAACAGTAGTGCTGGCAGAAAGCTGAAGGGGTGGCCCATGCTTATGACCTGCCAGGGGACATGTCGCTGGAAGGCGATGGCAGTTGCCCTGGCTCTGACCATGTGGCATGCATGTTGGCCAGCGGTGGCTTAAGCTGTTCCCCGTATGATTCTTTGATGGCCGAGACCATCCACCGGACTATGGAGGCCTTGGATGTCTGATACCCTGGTCTTGAACCTCCAAAGGTGATGAATGGAGCATCCGACTTGCGGAAGCTCTTTGTCCTATCCAAGTAGAATTTCAGTGCACGCCTGATGTTAAGGCAGTGTAGAACTCTCTGCGTCTTGTTTTTGGGCTCCGCAAATAATGTGGGCAGCACAATTTCCTCTTTCAGATGGAATCCGGAAGGCACCTTAGGTAGGAACGTTGGGTGAGTCGGTAGGACTATCTTGTCCTTGTGAAACGTAATGTATGGCTCCAAAGCGACCAGCGCCTGAATTTCACTGATTCTGCAAGCCGAGATGAGGCCGAATAACAAGGCCGTCTTAATGGTGACCAGCCTGATGTCCGCGGAAGCCATCGGTTCAAATGTTTGTGCGCCAGGGCACCCAAGACTATGTTGAGGTCCCACACAGGATATGGCTTCTTAATGGGTGGGTAGAGCCTGGCGAGACCCGTCAAATCTTTCTTGACAATCGGGTTGGAAGAGGAAAAGCTCTCATCCTCCGAGTTTCTGTAAGCTCCAATGGCTGCCAGGTAAGTGCGGCAAGTGTCCATCTGCACGCCTGAATGGGTGAGATGCGCTGAATAAGAGAGAATATCGTCCAGGGAACATGCCAGAGGGTTAATGCCCTTAGAGTCTACCCATTGGCAGAACCTGGTCCACTTGCTCTTATACTGGGCCCTGGTAGATTTGCTCTTGGCGCCCTGTATGATCTCCAGATTAGGTTGAGAAAGGCTGAGATGTCCTAGCGTTACGTTCAGGAACCGAGCTTTGAGGGCTAATCTCTCTGGTGCAGGGTGGATGACCATGCCCCCCTGCTGCACCAGAAGATGTGCTGGGCCCGTCGGCAGGCGAATGGGAGGACTCTCAGAGAGGCTCAGCAGCTCCGAAAATCATGGCCTGGCTGGCCACCATAGAGCTATCAGGGTGATGCTGAGGAAGCGAGACTCCTTGATCTTGCATATCACCCTGTGAATCAGGGGAGTGGGAGGAAAGGTGTATGCGATCATTCCGTCCCACCTGATCTGAAAGGCATCACCCAGGGAGCCCGGGTCCTGACAGGAGGCAAACAGTTGGCACTTCTTGTTGCCCCGGGAGGCAAAGAGGTCCACCTGGGGGTGGCCCCATTTGTGAAAGCTCTCCTGCAGCACTAGATCGTTCAACTGCCACTCGTAGTTGTCTGCTCCCAGTCTGCTGAGCCTGTCTGCCTCCAGAATGGACTCCCCCGGGAGGTGGACCGCCGTGAGGTAGATGTTGTTCTCCAGGGCCCGTTGCTACATGCTGACTGCCAGCCTGCACAGTGGTGGGGATCTGGTACCTCCCTGCTTGTTGACATTTAACATGCTGGTCGAGTTGTCTGTCTGAATGAGGACGCCCTTGGCCTTGATGACCGGAAGGAAGGCCCTGAGCGCCAGCCAGATGGCCTTCAGTTCCAGCCAATTGATGTGGTACTCCCGCAGGGTCCAGGTGCCGTAGACGCAGTGGTCGTCCAGAGTAGCCCCACCAACCCTCTACAGAGGAGTCTGTGGTGATGGTGACCTGTGGTGTAGGTTGCCGGAAAGGCTTGCCCGTCCTCAGGTTGAAATCCCTGGACCACCATGTGAGGTCTGATTGAAGCGACAGAGGAACGTTGATCATCTCCGATGGCCCCATTCCTGGTTCCAGGATGCTGCAAAGTGCAGATGTATCCCTCTCATCCGGAGCCTCGTGTGGGGG
Source organism: Ambystoma mexicanum (assembly GCF_040938575.1). Lineage (NCBI taxonomy): Eukaryota > Metazoa > Chordata > Amphibia > Caudata > Ambystomatidae > Ambystoma > Ambystoma mexicanum. The sequence goes on along the minus strand of NC_090922.1, from coordinate 18,663,871 downwards.
ACGGCCAAGAGAACGGCTGCCATGAGACCCAGTAGGTGTTGGTACCATCAAGCCTCGGTTACATCCCTGCTGCGGAAGTGCGCTGTGGCTCTCTTGAGTGCCGTGATCTTGTCCTTCGAGGGAAAGACTTTCTCGGAGCACGTGTCCCAAATGAGGCCCAAGAAGGTCAGTCTCTGGGTGGGCTGTAGCTGCGACTTCTTGATGTTCAATGAAAAGCCCAGCTTGTGCAGTGTGTACATTAGAGTGTGGGAAGTATGGTGCACTGCTTCCGGAGATTTAGCCCTGACGAGCCAGTCGTCTAGGTAAGGGTAAATGTGGTGGCCTTGCGACCCGAGGAAGGCCGCCACTGTGTTCATCAGCCTGGTAAAGACCCTGGGGGCCGAGTTAAGGCCGAAAGAAAGCACCTTGTATTGGAAATGGTATCCCATGATCCTGAATAGTATAAAGGAATAATGAGGCTTCCAGTACGGGACGTGTAGTTACGCATCCTTCAGATCCAGGGAGCACATCAGTCTCACTTGCACAATGTCTCTGCTATCAAAGCTGGTGCAACCATCTTGAATCTTTGTAGGAGGCAGGGAGAGGCTGAGGGTGGAAATATCCACCACAACTCTCAGGCCCACCTGGTTCTTTTTCTGAATGGCGAAAATCCTGGAGTAAAAGCCCAAGCCTCGCTGGGAGGCTGGGACTTCCTCCATTGCCTGGCTCTCGAAGAGCGACCGGATATCCGCCAAAAGAGTTGCTGTCCCAACCTGTGGGAGTGGAGGGGAGGAGGGAGGAGAGAATGGGATAGGGAGGCGGTACCGGAGACACGTGGACCCGAAGGGGTGTGTCATGCCTTCTTTCCCTCTGAGGCTGCTGTGGAGGAGGGGGAATGGAAGAATCCCTTAGTCTCCCCCCCCTTTTGTTGTTTGCGTCGATGCTGGGACGGCGAACGGTCAGGCTGCTTGGACCTCCGCTCTTGGAAGCCATGGAAACCGCCGTAGGTACGCCCTTTCTCAGAGCGCTGCTGTGACTAGGTGTACTGTTTGGGCGTGATCTTTGTAAAATGGATAAAGACTTGGCAGTTTGAGAGCTGCTTTTCTTTTTGTCCAGCTCCTCGTTCGTTGTGGAGTGGAAGAGGTCACCCCCTTCCAATGGAAGATCTAGAACGTGTTCCTGGACATCCGAGTTGAATTTTGTAGCACGGAGCCAGGCCGTTCTTCTCATGTCCGTGGCAATACAGATTGAATGGCCAGAGGTGTCGATATGGGCCACAGAGGACTTCATGATGTCCTGCGCCACGATCTTAGAATCCGCCAATCCTGCCTTGAATCATGATTGGCTCTGCGCCGGAAGCTCTGGGAGGAAATCCACAATTTCCCACAAGAGCCTTTGGTTAACGGCTGCCAGCATGGCATCTGCGTTGGCTTGATGCAGGTGCAAAGATGCGTTGGAATACAGTTTCTTCCCGTACGCCTCCAAGATCTTCTCCTCCTTGCCTAGCAGTGCTGCAGAGGAGAAGGCTGAGAACGACTGAGGCTTGGTGGAGTACAGTGATGCCGCAGCGATCACAGAGGAGTGTGGCTGAGGATGGGCAAGATTGTATCCCCCTCCATCTGCCTGTACTTGGCGTCCAGGCGTTTATTCACCGGCTGGGCTGAGTGGGGCTTGAGCCAACCCTTCTTGGCCAAGTCAACTAAGTGCTTCTGCATCGGGATCCCCGTTCTGGGCATGGGACGTAGCGTGAGGACTTCTGCAAGGATCCCCCATCTGCTGGTTGCTCGACCTTGGGTTAAGGAAGGCCCAAATACTCTGCCAGCCCTGCCAGACGTTTGTAGAAGGCCTTGGCCGAAGATGACGTGTCGGAGTCCTCCTCCTCATCTGTGTCCACCTTCGGGTCAGGAGGGTCCTGCACCGGAGGGGGGAGTACTAGGAGCTGCAGGCTGACGTGTGGGGACCGGAGCCGGCTGCAGCAGAGACTACTACGGAACCGCCTGCACAATCAGTTGGGGGGCTGGAGCAGGCTGCGGAGGCTGAACAAGTACTGGAGGGGCCAGTACAGGAGCCTGCAACGCCAGAGCCACTGGAGGGAGCAAGTCCCTGATGGCTTCGCTGAGGATGACCCCCATCTGTGGAGACTTCATGAGCCCGAGGAACTTTTCAAAGAATCTGTCCTCGCAGGCGATTGGTGGTAGGGGGTAATGACTGGGAAGCGGGCGGCTGCTGGAGCCGTTGCGTGAACTGCCCGTATGGATGAAGCAGGGACCTGCCTTGCACAAAGGAAGGGTAAGCTGTAGGCCACATACTTGGTTGACACCAGTCCCACCTTGACACACGTTCCTCCACCTGCTGCCTTCCTTGGAGGGGCGTTGGCCGGATGTCTGGATTTTCTGGCACGGCGGCCATTTTGTTGAGCTGCCTTCCACGTGCCTGCGTCGTGTTGCTCAGCTCACTGGGCCCTGCCCCGTCCAGGACTCTTGAGTGTGGATCATGGGGCCTACCCTGTTACTCGGGCCAAGGCCCGGTAGGCGAGGCCAGATCTGTTGGTAGAACTGCAGAGAAAGGCGCCCCCTCAGACATGTTGCCAGTACTAGCGTATAGCCCCTGGGGTGAAGACCCAGTAAAAGAACCTTCCGGTCCCTCAACACCGTCACCGGGAGGATATACAGATCCCTCGGTCTGCCGGCCGGTAGGTTCTACAGCCTTGGTACTTGTGTTGGTACAAGGACCTGATCGGTCCCTCCCACGTGGGCGAGTCCTTGGGAAGGAGTCTCCCTTGCGGGGTGCACTGGAAAAGAGCAGCTCTACCTTGGGCCTGGATCGATGGTAGACACAGTCCTTTAGGTCCTCTGGAGGCGATCTGTGGAAGAGTTTCGTCCACCTGGCCAGTGTGTTCTTCGAAGACCTCGAGGAAAGCGCATTGCACGTGGTACAAGCTTGCCAGCCATGGTCAGGGCCAAGGAACCGTGGGCATAGGGCGTGGGGGTCTTTAGTCAGGAAGAGCCTGTCGCAGGATGGACACCTGCTGAACCCTGTAGAAGTTGACATGCACCGGGGAGGAGCGCGATGCCTGAGGACCGAGTACCTGAATGATAAAAAGACAAAAAAAGACAAAGAAGTATCCGCGCGTGGAATTACATGGCCGAAGCCAAACCCAGGAGCTCTGGTGAATTCGGCCCGTTCTCGTCGACATGGAAAAGGGGACTAAGATGTGGCGTCGCAGGGCGTAGTCAGGCCAGCACATGCTCCCAGGGACGCACCCCTGCGCGCCTCGAAATTTAAAAGGGAAGAAGGTTTTTTCTGGTCAAAAAGGTTCTGTCTCCTGTGCCTTGGAAGGGACGCCCATGAAGTATGGAGGAAAGGGGACGGGACATAAAAGTATAGCCAGGTCATTCACCCATAACTGGATTTTGTAACTCGCTCACAGGAATTTGCAAGTGCTGCAGCATTCAGTCTTGTTGCCTTTTCATTCCCTTGGTCCACTGGATGAGACAGAAGCCTTCATAGAGCTACCAAAACACACAAGTAATTATACCCCCTTGCCCTAGGAGTCTCTCCACTGTGTTCCTGCAGCAAGAGCTGTAACCTTCGCTCCTACTCTAGGGTTTCTTAATTACATTTGTTGGTAGGAATTCCTCCCAACTAGTGTAAGATTCTGTGGGTGGGATGGTGATTTTGCAGCTGATGCCAGATTATGGGCTGGAGCCCCCTGCTGTCTTCTTTCTGACTAGTCCTTTCAAGGCCTTCCTTCTGCCAGCATTTGGGAAATTGTGTTCAACCGGCTACCTAGTCTGGACTATATGATTTTCAAATCGGATGATATTTGCTGTGTTATAATTGCACAGCCACCCTAAAACCCTTATGTTAGTTGACCTCCTTGACTTGGCCAATACACGTGTTGCCCATCTGCTGCACCTTCAACTTCTTCTCTACTAACTGTAACACACCTCTCTTTGAAAGTGTAAGGACAGAATTCCAAAGTGTAAAGGTGTGTGCCTCTTCATACATGTGCTGGTAATTGTCCCAATGAGTGATCTGATCCATGGGTTACTTTTCCCATTATTGACTTAGGTTGGGAAAGGCCTTTCAAGATTTCATCTCCTTTCCATGTGTACGGCCATTAATTTAATTTGATTGCAGGTATTGTACGTTTAAGTTATTATTGTTTGTATTTTTTATTGTAATATGGTTATAAATAACCTTTAATAAAAAAAACACGTGAAAAACACAAAATAAACTGTTATACAATTTCAATACATTAAAAGAATACAGAAGAAAACATCGTTTCCATATTATAGATTTTCAATACATCAAAAAAGAATGCTTTAAAAAATCAAAACAAAATCAATTAAATTTCATATTATACAATGCGTCCAAGTTCCATATTACATTACATTAAAATCCATTCCCATGGAACAATTCACATATGAAAGACGTGACACGAAAATTGCATCATACCAGTATTGAGGGGTCTAGCAACAAATAGTCCATGTAATTAGTCACTGTAATCACAATGGCAGTGGTTCGGCCGATAGACAAACCTGCCAAATCGATTCATCATCAGACGAAGCAAACAAATCAATAAACCTATTAAAGTAGATTGATCCGTTCATGGTCCTTGCGGGACATGATATAATTAAGTGCTTAAGTGTTTGTGTCTTCTGCCACTTGACAAAATCTGCACATACTAGATTCAAAAGGTATCTGTGCTTATCAAATTAATATCTTCCTCGTGGGGAGTACCAAGCGAAAACGCAGAAAGTTTCCTCTAATTCTGATATGGGGATACATTGATAAATAAGGGGCAAGAACACCTGTTTTTTTTTTTAAATCGCCACTTCGATGTCTCAAGGACTTGTACGATTTCATCTCCTCCATAGTGAGAGCCCAATCGTCGTAGAGCAGATTAGATGCAACTCTGCGGATTTGTAGTTAATTCCACCACAGATGACCCAATTTGTTCAAGCAAATTGCTGCAGAAAGTCAAGAACTTATTTATAAAACAATCCCCTTTATTGTTCAGCATAAGTCGTAAGTCTACAAAGAGGGAGTCTGTTTAAGTTACAAGAAACAACCAACTACAAAAACACTGCCTGCCATGGAGTCAGGTAGCCTGCTGATCCTGTATTCCAGATGTGACTCCTTATTCATTTCCCTGCTCTCAGCAACTCTGCGCTGAATTCGAGTGCTTGCTGCGTGTGTTTTTTCAGACTCTTCAAGTTGTGCTTCATACCAGAGTTTGTTGGTCTTTAACACCACTAAGCACCTGCAACAAGTTGCCAAATGGACTGTCGAGGTACACTACAGCACGTTGTGTTAAACAGTGGTACTGGGTGTGGGTTTTATAGGCCAGTCAGTTGTGGACAGAGTTATTACCAGACAGGTCACCCTTTAAAAGCAGTGGTGTAGAATTGGGTTGTTACTTAGGGCTTGGCTTACCTCTTGTTGCAGCCACAGAAACAGGCAGATCTATCCGGGGCTTCTTAAGAAGCAGCTTCCCTGCTCTTCCTCACTCCTTCTCTCCAGATTGTTCAACTTCTCTCCCTTGTCTGCCAACTACTGCAGAGTCCCGACATCATAGTTATAGCACTCTTGAGTGTTTAAAAGATTGGGATTAGCTATTCCCTAGTTTTTCTCTGCAAGAGTGATAGGATTGTTTTTCTGGTTCCAATGCAGGGGTGTTCCTTTCTTGGTGCTTATCAGTTATTGCTTCTTTAAGTAATTGACAAATGATTAATCCTGGTGCAGCTACTTTGGAAGGCTTAACAACCCCATTTTGAAATCTGGCCTATGGGAAACATCAGTTCCAGAGCAGGTCCTTTCGAATCTCCTAGTCAGTTCGCAGCCACACTGCTTCATTTAGGTACATTAGTTCATTTTTCACCAGCAAGCCGGCACAGAAGAAAGCGCTAGGCTCACAAGCAACACCGAAGCAACTCATCGAAATCCATGCTTCCCAACTATATACAAAGTACATTATGTATGGAACAGAGCACCGGGTAGAAAGACGGTTGGGGATAGAGCTCATTTTCCCTGGGCAGTAAATGCCTAAATGGGAAACTCTGCATATTATCTACTTTTGATGACCTGAAATGAAAAGGACTAGGACAGGCAGAGGGGATTTGGACAATCACCACTTACCACATCCAAGTAATTGTCCACACAGCAGGCAAGCAGCCCTATCCCACAAGCCCCTTTAAACATGAAAGATGAGGGTTCGGGGTAGGCAGTGTTCCTCACAACATCCAGTAGTCAATGCTGTGGCCCAAGACCACTTGACAGCAGCATCACTGTGCATTAGGTGCAGATGTGAGCTGAAAAAGCAATAAATGGTGGCCTCAAAGATTCACTTCAGGATAAGTCTTTTGCTCTGGATGATCATTAGCATAGTTCCTTCTATTTGGAAAGCAATGGGTTTTGCTTTTCTGTTCAGATACATATTCGGGTTCATGCATGGTGCACACAGTAGTAAAGTGCAAATGTACTGTGCCCTTTTCCTGCTGCTGCAATCATCCATCTCATGATATCGTCGGGAGGGCAATGCGCTAGCCAGTCCGCTCCACTGAAATGCATCTTTTCAGATGTAGTCATTGTGAACTGTGGTTTTATTCAACTGAAGTTATTGGCAACCTCTGGCTCTGCAAATAATTTTCTCTATAATGCCCATTACCTCTCACTACTGACTATACTGGCTGGGGCTGATGCCAGAGCATCCGAGTAGACTACCCCTACAGAAGATTATGTACCAAGGATGAGGCAGAACTTTGGCCATGTGATGGGAGTTGGTGGCCATAGCATCTCGGGAGCAGCATTTTTCTACCCCTGATGTTTAGTAATGTCATGTGAAACCTTTTGATTTTCTACAGGTCGGACTCACGTGTTCTGCAAGAGAGGGATGCAGGGTGGTGTCCTAGATCAACCAAGAGAGTATGTCTCTCTAAGAGTTTCTGTGCCATGCTCGGCCAAATGCGGTTATTCTGCGGCTCCGGTGCTTGGAGGAGCTGAGAGGTGGACCTGGGGTGCACTTGGAGCTGCGCCGCTGGCTCCTGCAGTCACCCAATTGCTGTGCGAAGGAACCCCCTCGGAACCCCCCAAACCCCATGATGGGTCCAAGATGGCACACGTGACTGCTGCAGCTTGTTTGGAGCCCTGAAGAGGCTGCTTGTTCAGTCGCACTGTGGTGTTGGGAGCACCTAACACTGCTCTGATGCCCTGCGGGGGGTCCTGTCTGCCGACTTTGTCTGCTGCAAAGGGTGTGCTGGGGGTGCCTGCAGCTCGCTCGGAGCCCCGCAGGTGCAGCAAGACCACCAAGGCAATAAGCTCTGAGCCGATTGCTGGGGCCCTCCGGCTGGGATGCCTGCACTCAGCCTCCAGGCTTGCTGCACTGCCTGGGCTGGAGGATGGGTATCTGCATAGTGCCAGTATTGTTGAGTCCTGTGGATCCGCGCTGATGGAGGATTGGTGTTGAGACATGTCTCGGTGACTGAAGGGGAAGCAGAACCAAAAGTTGATGGCTGGAAGGCTTTGAATAAATCATAACCAGGGGCACAGTTCTGGGAACCCCTACAGACCAGGTTTTTCAGCCTGTCAAGCCATTACAGAAGGGGAAAGACCATATGCAAATCAGGCTTGGCCCCAACACAAAAGGTGCAGTCCAGCACAAACTGCAATGTCACATCACTTCTGCACAAGACCGCAAGCATCCCCAGACATGTATTGGCCTTGTTGGGAGTCATCAGTGAGGAGTAACTTGGGTCTCTAGGCCCAGTAGGCTCGAGACCCATGGCTAGGCATATCCGTCCCACTCGGGGTGACTAAAGCAAAACCAAAAGACTGGTGGGCCATCATTCGACTAGAGTTGATGGTGAACATTGGACTTTGTCCTTAACAGAGTCAACCAACTGAGGCATTTCGGCCTTTGGAGTGGGAGCCATCTTGCTTTGCTCCTCAAGGGCCACTATGCCCTGTGGGGACCCTTGCTACTTTGGCTCTCCTCTGCACTGTGTTGAATGTCCTACTGGGGCCTTCTATGATTTGCCCACGCTTGTGCTGAGCATCTTTTGCTCACCAACCTCTTTGACTCTGCTGCACCTGTGACCACAGCAAAACAGGCCAAGAGCACAAGAAGTAGTGACATCACAACCAAGCTCAGTGTGCAGGACAGGCCAGCAAAGGTCCATACAGCGGTTGTGGACTGTTCTCTAGATAAAGGCGATGGCATGGCAATCCCAGCTACCAGACATGACCTGGCCAATCTGTTGGGGAAAATGTTTCAAGGCAGCATGGCCTAGCTAGTGTCCAAAATCACAACGCTCGATAGTCGAGTGGTGGAGGCTGAGCAATGCATTGGTAAGATTGAAGACTTGGTCTGCGAACAGACCCTGGAGTCTTCCGAAGTTCACAGCGCTTTTATCAGTGATCTCCCAACGTGTAGTTCAGGAGCAACATGTTGCTCGTGGCACACTAAATTGTTGCTCGCCAGTTGCTCAGTGCCATGGTGTGGAGGCCTAGAAAGAGATGGTGAAGGGTTGAGACCTCAGTTGCAGTATAGCCAGGACAGAGTCCTGGAGTATGCCAGAATGTTGGCCAATGAGCCTGCTCAGGTTACAGTTTGCTTGTTTTTGTACATGCAAGATTTGAGTTTGTGGCCACCGTGCACATTATTGTTCAGTAAATGTTCTTTCTCATTATAGCAGTGTATTTGTTCAAACCCGGTCATCTTCAAATACTTAGCCCAGCTGACAAATGTATTACTGAGCAAAACAATTGAACCATGTTTGTTTCATGGAGAAAATGGTCACATTCTATTCCTTTGTAAAGCTAGTAGGAGCATAATGGATATAGGTGACATGCATACCCAACTTTCCTTTATTAAATAATGTGCATACCCTCGTTTTTGTACAAGTAAGGTGTGTGTTCGATGCCACCATGCGTAACATTTATCGGAAATATTACTTTTAGCGTCACCTATATCTATTATTACTGTGTCCTAGTGGAAACATTTTCATCATTTGATTTGGTCGTCAAATGCTTAAAGTTTTGAACAATGTTTGCCACTAAATTTTGTGTAGTATCCCTTTTGGGCAGAGAAAAGAGGCTCCAAATCCTTCAGAAAAATATTTGTATTCCTAACCACTTTTTCATCAATGTGCCAGGCCTCAGGTGCTTTGAAATGCACTTTTTGCCATTACATGCCAAAAGAATTCTTGGGAGGTAACCTTCAAAGTCCCAGTGAGGTGACCAGTATTACGCAATCAATATTTATGTAATAATATTTCTCCATTAACTTTGCAACATTTAAAAACATGCATCATATTTCATAAAATTCATAGAACAAGTCCAAAATAAAAAAGCAGCTTTAACATATTCAACAAGCTATATATAAAAACCTGATCATTACAATTGATGGTATAAAACATAGCTTTGATGCATGTCCACACTAATTCAAAACAGAGAAACCTGCTTTTATTGGTGGGGAAAAACAAGGAATAATTCCCAGATCTTGCATGTCGGACAGATTGCGGAGATGTCAGTGTATCACAGTTGGATTCGATTTAATAAACCATTAGGGACCGCAATAAAATGTAAATCATGCCACAATATGTTTCTATCACAGAAAAGTCGCAAATAATCTCCCTCCCTTAACCTTACCGTATTTATCCACGATTGTCCTCAGAGCGAAGCTGTGGTCCACTGTACCAATCCTAGCCCTGAAACTTGCTTGGGAGGGCTCTAAGGTATTATTACTTTGAGACCACTCCTCCAGTCTGAGCAACATTTGGAGAATATCTTGCTGGCAATGTACTGTAACCATGGGGGGCTGGTGGTCCAAGAACTACTTGTCCAAGGAGATGGCATAATGCCTGTCTCGACAATTGCATCTATGACAGTCTCGTCAAAGCAGGTCCTCTCCTGCTCACCCAGAACCATCAAGGACAGCATCAACGCCCTTGCTCCAGCCTTGGCCAATTTCTGTAATCACTTCTTTGCCATCGGAACTTTCTCCTCCCCCCTCAAGCACTCCCTTGTGCACCCCCTTCTAAAGAAGCCCTCGGCCGATTGTTCCTCTTCTGCCATCTATCGCCGATCTCCATCACTCCTTTCCTGGGAAAACTCCTGGAAAAGCTGGCCATCTCCCAGCTTAATCTGCATACTGAATTTGTTGGTTGTCTCCACGACCACCACTCTGGCTTCAGAGCTGCCAGAAGCATGGAAATTGCTCTCCTGAACACCTGTGAAGACCTCCTCTGCCATCTTGATTCTAATCTCCCTTCTCATTCTCCTTGATCTAGCCTCTGCTTTCAACACAGTCAACCATGCCATCCTGTTCAATCGCCTCTGTGATAACCTGGGTTTCACTGATCAGGTCCTGGCCTGGTTGACCTTCTCACCGATCGACCCTCTCAGGTCCAACTGGGGTCTTTCCTCTCTTCTATCTCTCTCTACTTGTGCTGTTCCCCAGGGGTTTAACCTGTCTCAGTGGCTTTTCAACCACCACATGGCACCTTGTGCCCACCGCATTGCTACTTTCGGTTCCAATTTTCAGTGTTATGCGTATGACACCCAGCTCTGTTTCAAGCTCCCCTAAGCCACCTTTTCTCACTCTTTCATACCAGACTGACTGGCCGCAATTCAGGAATGGTGCGCCGCCAACGATCTCTGCCTTAATGCCAGTAAGACTGAGATCCTCCTCATTGGGACACCTGCTCCCGCCTTTCCCCTCTCTCTCTGGCCACCCCACTCTGGACCCTCTACCTGCTCCTTCTTGTGAGGCTAGGAACCTTGGTGTCATCTTCGACTCCAGCATCTCTTTCTCTCCTCACATCTCCGACGTCTCTAAGAAGTCAAACTATCAGCTGCACCTCCTAAGAGGTATTCTTCCTTTTCTCACTTTCCCCCAGAGGCTCAGTGTTTCCAGAGCTCTGGTCCTCTTTAGGCTGGACTATTGCAGCAGCCTCTTTCTAAACCTGCCTGCCTCTACTCTTCGACCCTTACAACTTATCCAGAACAGGACTGCAAGACTTGTCCTTGGTCTCAAGCCCATGGATCGTTTGGATCGCTCCAGCCCTGACCTCTCTTCACTGGCGTCCGTGGCTGCAAAGATCAAGTTCAAGGCCCTCTGCATTGCCAACAAGGCTGGCTGAGGCCTGGGACCGCTCTACCTCCAACTTTCTCTCCCAAAAAATCTTACTTCTCGAGCTCTCTGCTCATTCACCTCCAACTCTCTGAGGGTCAGACGCTTCTCCAAGCAGAGAGTTGGGGGCAGATCTCGCTCTTCGGCTGGGGCCTCCCTGCCTCTATTAAACTTGAGCAGAACCACCTCCGGTTCCATAAGCACCTCAAGGCCTTCCTTTCCGCTTCCACTTTCTCTCTTCCTCTCCCCTGCTGACGTACCAGACTGCTCCGCGCACTGGTCACCTGGATACTCTCTGAACCCGGGACCAGGCTCCTGCATGGCCAGCTGCCGTTGCACTGCCTCCGGGCTCCCCCAGCACTTCAGGGTCTGTACCTGCAACTCTACAGTCCCTTCTCTCTGCACTTATGGGCCACCTGCTGGCTACACTTATTGAGTTACCTGCACTTCTCCCTTTCACTCCCCCCTTGGCACTTCTCCCCTTCCATCTTCCCTGCAATTGCGTGATCTGAATGACAAGGCATAGTAAGATAGTTGTTTTGTGCTCCCCTTGTTTCCCCCTCCTTGTCTTGTCACGCCTAGAAACACTTGCGTACAGGCGCGTTATAAATGCCATATCATATCATACATAAAACAATTTAGTGTCCTTCGAAAAAGCTCCCTTTGTTTCTCAATAAATGGTTTTTTTGTCTTTTAGCAATTTTCATATGCCCTTTTGAAAATATAAATAAGACCAGCTGGGTACAACCCACTCATTAAATCATGGTTTGATTTTCTTTTTGATATTCAGCATCAAACCATGGGGCATCCCTTTCTAGGATGACCTGGACCTCCTAAACTTGGGATGCTGTTTGCAAATAGCTCTGTCCCAGACAGTTTCAACTAAAAATGACACTTTCCTTTGTGGCCTCTGAACTGTTCTAACAGTTTTAAGAGAATATCTTAATTTTTAGGAATTAAGTCATTATTTCCAAAGCCTCCCTTTTGAGCTTCGGCATTGCCAACCAGCCCCTCTGGCTGGCAGACCTTTTCGTTGTGATGCCTACCCCTGACCATTGGAAAATTAACTCAAGAGGAAAGTGATCACTCTTTTTAATAGAAATGCAAACATTCATAGCATTTCTGAAGAAAACACAGTCCACAATACAGTAATCAATGACTGAGTAACAGTGTTGCTGGTCTTGTATGCTTAGGAATGCACCATTTGCCACTAAAGATCCCAGAAAATCCCCAGGCAGAATCCCAAAGTACACTGTATTCTTTTCTTGAACTGTGAAGCAGAATCACGTTTAAACCTAGGGAAGAGGAGTTTGTCCAGGTTATGAAGAGAGACTGTGGTTACATTGTGAATTCAACCACTGTTTTGGACTGCCATGCATTTCCTTATTTATTTGTTATATGTACAAGTGTGAGGGACAGATATCCTTTGTTAGAGAGTTTCCTTTAGTTTATTATGGCAGGGAAATCCTCGTCGGGGTTGGGATAGTTAGGTGTTCATCCAACTTTCTAATATAATAAAATGGCATGTGTTGAGAAAACTTCACAACATGGTCCGCTTCACATTTTTGGTGTTAGGAATGGGATTGGAATCAGAATCAGTGGATACAAACTGGGGACCCACTATGAACGTAACAGATACTAGCCTTACAATTAATAGGTATGGGAATAAACAGAATAACATCACCTCTCAAAGCGGAGGGTCCAGTCCCATACCATTAATATCTGAGTAACATTTCAAAGCAGTTAATTTCTCTACCAGTGGGCTGAAATATCTAGAATGAAGGTGTGAACCCCTTCTCTATCCACATTGTAGGATGGGGTTGTTTTTCCAACCACTAGCCAACCAAGCCATTCTCCCCACTAGGAAACATGTGGAGGGCAACATGTATAACCTTTCCTTTCCACAGTCTTATCAAATAGCCATTAAGGACAAAATCATAATTTCCCTAGAGCTCAAGGTGGAAGTTCCATCCGGCTCAGCTATCTATCTTATGCCCTTAGGTGGGAGAAGACAAGGGGGTTGTGTTACCTCTTCTGTTCAGTGGGAAAGAAATAAACATTGTCCTTTTGAATGTGTCATACAAACCAATACAAATTAAGGGGGGCGAGCTGGTGGGACTCTTGGTGCATGAAACCCCATGGGAATCTTTGTCCCAGTCTGACATTATGCAGGAAGATGACAGGAACCCGGGGAAAACAACTTTGTGGGAAGTTTGACCCAAAATTTCTTTTGCACGACCCAAAGGGGGAGTTAGAGAAAAACTCTTGACTTCAGTTACAAACAGAACAAGTCCAGAATACTAATGGAAGAAAGCAAAGCTCCAGTTACCCCAAAAGGACAGGAGATTCCTTATCCCAAGAGAACAAGAAATTATAATATACTTAAAACTATGGTTGTTCCAGTTGATACTTTAGAAAATGACAGAACATATATAAGTTAGTAGAGGTCTCTTTCGCACAGATACCCAACAAGGAAAATAACTTATGACTTCGCAATACCTAGAAAAGTTTCTTAGACCTTTACAGACAGAAAACGGTGACATTTCCCAATCCAAAGCTTTTCTGGCCTCCCCACTGGCCAATATTTCCACCCTGTCTGAAGAAGATACCCTATCAAAATCATCAACTCCCTCTGACGATGAGGAGCCCTCGAAGTTAAATTAGAAGGGGTAGAGACTCCCTTGACAGACGAATGTGAGAAGGAATTTGGAGTCCCTGTCGGTACCGACCAGAACGCAATATTCTGCTTGTGGGAAACTGGGTCACCTCACCAAAAGTTGTCCTTCTAATAGACTGGAAAGTTCTAATTTTCCCTTACAACAGAAATTAGAAGAAAAAGGAAAATCAAACAGTGAGTTTTACTATGCCAACATTTTGTATACCAATTGTAGTGAAAGTGCCATCTCTTTACAGTCTTAAAGAACTATCGATGTTGAAAAACCGGATGTAATGTTTTGTACGGGAGAAAATAAAAGTTATCGAGTCCCTGTAGTACTGCAAGGGAAAACCATCTACAGCTCAGTTCGATACAAGAAGCAGGGGTTCTGCAATACAAGCGAATATTCTCCCATCACATTGGGAAATTATAGGTAAAAAAAAGACACTATAGGTTGTGTTCATGGACAAAAAGAAGACACCACTTGATTAAAATCGCTATTATAGTTCTGGGAAAACCCAGATTTCTTTATTTTTTCATTGAGCTCGTTTACGATTGGGACATTAATGATTGTCGTTACACTTGGGTTGATATCATTAATTTTGTTTGCGCCATTTGTTAATTGTGATGGGTCAGAAATGTGAGGCAGACAATGATTTCTCAAAATCTGCATTTTATTAAATTATAAGTTTCAATAGACGCCTCACTAGCCCTACCCTATCATGGGTTTCCCTGCCCATCATAAACTAACGGAAACACTCTAACAAAGGATATCTGGCCCTCTTATACATGAAATACATATGAAAATATACATATAGCAAATCACAACATCAACAATTGCATTTGTAATGTATTCCCAGTCTCTATGTATAACCTGGGTTAAATCCCCTTCACCAGGTTTTAAGTTAGATTCAGTTCCAATGTTCAACAAAAAGAAACAAGGTAATCCGGGTTTGTGACAAAGTTCCAACACAGTTCTTGGCTCCTTCAATTTGTCAAAAAAAGTTATGTTAAACCAATGTTCATCCAAAAAAAAGATTCTTCTTCTTCCTTGAATAATAATTTCCACTTCATCAAATAGCATAAATGATATGCTTTGTCAAGATGCTTTGCCACAACTTATGAATGTCAAAGAAAATGCAACTTCTTGTCAGATTCAAAGAAACACAAATTCTTATAGGATTAAAGAAGAACAAGTTACTTACCAACTGGTAACATTCTTTCGACTGGATGGCCTCCAACGTATTCCACATCTTTGACATGTAATGTCCACTTCAGAAACTTTTTCAGCAGAGGGCATCCTGCGTCGATGACGTTGGTTCAATGTCCCTCGAAGGCCCCCGTTGAGGGCGACGCCACAGGATGTTATAAATAGGACGCATGGCGCCCGTAGCCCAGGTTTTTTCCCTCAGAACGTGTGGCAACAGTCTCATGCCTGCTTGACTGCACTTCGCCTTGCGGAAACGGAAGCTGCAATCGCATAGGAAATTCTCCTGAGGGGCAGGCTGGGAGGGCCATGTGGAATACGTTGGAGGAACATCCAGTTTAAAGAATGTTACTAGTTGGTAAGTAACTTATTCTTCGAATGGATTGTGTCCTCCAACGTATTCCACATCTTTGACAGACTCCCAAAGCAGTACCAGTAAATGGAGGAGGGAAAAGAATTTAAAGAACCCAATTAAATTGCGGAATAAAAAACCGCCTTCCCAAAGGCCATATCCTGACCATGGATTGTATCCAGGGAATAATGTTTAACAAAGGTGTGGATGGAAGCCTATGTAGCGGCATCACAAATATTCCTAATAGGAACACCCCGCTGTATGGCGGTGGAAGTAGTCAAGCCCCTACTGGAATGAGCTCTCAACCGTTCAGGAGGGTCCTTACCCGCCAATCGGTAACACTCCGTAATGGTAACAATAATCTACCTGGACAAGATCGGTTTGTTAACAGCCTGGCCCAATCGGTGTACAGCATATTCTACAAAGAGTTGATCGTCCACTCTGAAACTGGACATCATAGAAATGTTAAAGCTCAGAGCTCTCCTAGGATCCAACTGATGGAGTCGCTCCTCTTCCTTACCAGGATGAAGAGGAGGGTAGAAAGATGGAAGAAACACCTTTTGACTCAAATGATATTCAGATACTACCTTAGGCATTAAAGAAGTACGTACTCGCAGTACAACCCTGTCCTTGTGAAACACAGTAAAGGGTGGCTTAGATTAAAGTGCCTGCAATTCACTCACTCTGCGAGCGGAAGTAACCGCAACCAAGAACACAGTCTTGAAGGACAGTAATCTCAAAGGACAAGAGCGCAAAGGTTAAAACGGAACACCCATGAGAAATTTGAAAACCAAATTTAAATCCCAGACCGGCACCTCGAAAGGAGACGGCAGGAAGGCATTGGTCAGTCCTTTGGCAAAACCGGGTCAGAGGACGGACCTTGATCTAAGATGTCCGTTAGATCATCCTACACAAAGTCTTCAGGAGGACTGGACCAGCCCAGATACTCCAAGACCCGCGCCATGAGCCTCCTGTATGAAGACTCTGCATGAGCCCCAGGCTCAGGTCTACCAAATTCCACTTCCGGGGAAGTGTCCAACCCACTGGCATAATGAAGGGTCTGCCTCAACTCCTCTAACTGACTGTCTCCAGAAAAATGTGGAGCTTCATCAAGTTCACCAGGGTCCTCAAACTCAGACCTTTCCTCCTCTTCATAAATGTCAGCCAGAGGGAGATGAAACCCAGGTCTGGTGACAGAAGAGGGCCTGGAGTCCAGAACTGGCCTCACAGACTTCGCCGTAGCATTCCTTGGAGGATCCACGATATCTGTGTACTCCAGAGGGAAATTTCGAGGACAAATACCAAAGGCGCCGATAGCGCCGAAGGCTTCGACGTCGAGAGCGTTGAAGGCTTTGGCGTCGACACAGGTGACGACGGCACCGTGGGCAGGTACGATGGTAAAGCGGCCGAGTCGACGCCGGCATTGAGCGCTCAGTAGGTTGCCGCGGTCTCGCTGGGGACGAGGACCGAGACCTAGAGACACGTCTCTTGTGACTCTTCGCATCCTAGTCCGCACGGGACCTCAAAGGCTCCCGATGCGGGTCGCGTCGTGGACCCGAGACCGAAGGCATGCGAGCCACAGTACGAGACCGATCCAGGCCGGCTTCGTGACAAGGCGCGACCGGACCCGTGCCCTGCGATTGAAAGATCACTAACAGATTCCTTAAATACCGCCCATTGCTCTGGAGTCAAGGACTTCGTTGGGCACGTAACCTTCCTCGAGGCACTATCCTCCGAGGAGGACGGGGAAGGCGGCCGGTGACGCACTTCCTAGAGAGCCGGGACGAGGAAGAAGAGTGGCAGGAAACACTCCGAGTCCGAGATCACCGGGACTCCTTCCGACGCAGAGAGTCGCCCCTCGAGTCGTCGGTGGAAACGCCCTTGGACATGGATGTTCGGGACTTTACAGGCTTAGAGCCCCTATCTACCTGGAGCTTCCCCTTCCCCTACCGAAAGGCCTTGGCAGTCAGCAACTGGCATTTCGAGCAGTCGTCGGTGTCGTGCGACTCGTCCAGGCACCACAAACAAATGCGATGGGGGTCGGTGAGCGACAATTTCGACTTGCAGTACCGGCTAGTCTTGAAGCCAGACCTTGGAGTCGGAGGCGTCGAAGAGAAAGACATCATACCGGTGAACACACGAGGCGTGCCAAGTCTCACGAACTTAACATGTTCGCGGAAAAAACAGAACTGAGGCTACGGGCGCCGTGCATCCCATTTATAATATCCTGTGACGTCGCCCTCGACGGAGGCCTTCGAGAGACATCGAACCAATGTCATCGACGCAGGACGCCCTCTGCTGAAAAAGTTTGTAAAGTGCACAGCTGTGGACATTACATGTCAAAGATGTGGAATACGTAGGAGGACACAATCCCTTCGAAACACAGCTTCTTGTGAGCTTCAAGGAAACACAACTTCTTGTTAACTCTTCTCAGCTCTCTTTTAGCACCATAAATCACAGTAAATCTTTGTCTGGATGACTTCACAGCACCTCTGCTTCCACCTGATTAACTCTCATACCAGGTTCACTTCTACAAGGATTCACCATATGGGTCTACACATTCAACAGTGCTTCTGAAGTTTTAAATCTACTGACAACCAAAGGTTTTACCACAGCTTCAGCAATTTGCAACTTCGTTACTTTCAACAACGTTTCCGAAAAGAGAATATTCACATTAATGCTCCTCAACACCTTCATGTAGGCAAGGCAAACTAATTCTGCTAATTCACCTTCCAGAAGGGCAGCCTCTTGGTGTCGTGATCCAGCAAAGGCAATCACAATAGTGTTCCCTCGAGTAACTGTTCGCTTTCAGGACGAGGACAATGAACAGTGTCTCCAATGTGCGCTCAATCTGTGTTAGGGAGAGGAGAATGTCCTCGGCATACATGGAGACCTTGTACTGGCTTCCCGCCAGCTGTAGGCCCCGCATGTGTGCGTTATTTCGTAGTCTGGTTGCAAATGGCTCCATTGAGATAGTGAATATTAGGGGATATAGGGCGCAGCCCTGGAAAGTACCTTGGGAGATGTGGAGCTTCGGGGATCAAATCCAGTTCATTCTTAGTGAGGTGGAGGGATGCTGATAGTTGGCCATGACCCATTTGCTAAACTTTGTGCCGAACCCAAAGTGGGTTAGTGTCTTCAGGATGTAACCCCAGTCTAATAGGTCAAATGTCAGAATCATTTTTAAGCACACATTAGTATTTCAGCTGCTTTCAGTAGTTTAATGTTTAATTAGAACTCTTCCGGCAGTTTCACGTCTACACAAATTCTACTTCTGTCATCTTCATTGTTCAACAATCACCAGTCAGGTTTTCAAAGCTTTCACTCACATGCGAGTGCTTCTCCTTGGCCAGAGTTGTCTGCCTTTGTTCGTGCAAGGGATCAGAAAGCTTGGTAACACTCACCGGCTTCTGTCTTCGCTTCCTTCATATTAGCAGGACTTTAACTGCTTCTAGCTTCCTTTGAACATACACTCTTTCCTCAGTGAAGGTGTCTTTGTTCCCGCCACGCAGTCGCGGATCGCGTCTTGCTCCTGGGATCCCTGGCTGTAAACCAACTTCTAGCCACGTCATCCGGCACGCTTTCTGCTGCGCAATCTCTGCAATCAGGCTCACATATGGAAAAGTAGTCTCCCTTCAGGCTTTCCGTTGCGCAACCTCTGCACTTCAGATTCAGGACTAGCAGCTGAAATCTGCTTCACAGTGGTCCCGGCGCCCTTGCTTTCCTCCAACTTCTTTTGACTGCCAACAATGTGCACACCTCCTACTGCACCACTGCTACTACTCCAGCTCCACCTCCATCTCATAATCTATACCTGAGGGGGCCTTTTAAGCCTCTCTTCTTACCCCAGGTGTGGGTCATTACTTCTGCAACATTGCTATGGAGGCCCATTTCTCGTCCCAGGGATTGTAGTCCCCAACAGCAGAATGAGGTTTTCTCATGTCTTCTATTTGGCGATAAACCATTAGAAGTGTTGGATTTTGGGGAAAGTTAAACAAGAGGGTTTCCCTGTCCTCCTGACCCGTCTCCCCCCTGCAGAACACCACACCCAGGGTCAGGATCAGGAAGCATCTGCCCATTCCCTGACCACATGAGAAGGGTCCCAGGCCAGGTTTGATGAGGTAATCATTCCTGATTCATCACATAATACAGATCTAAAGTTGTATGAATTTGAGCATCTTGTGCATACCTAATTGCATTATTATTAAGTGTATTTGCAGTTTCTCTCCTGAAGAAGAGGGTTGCCCCTAAAATGCTTTGAGTAGGTCTTCACAATTAAAGAAGCTTCACTGTTTTGTAAACATTTGTTTTTAGAATTATTTTCCTGTTACTAATTGTTCAAGTATCTATAGCAATACTTGACTACTTTTGGCAGTGTTTACTGCAATAAGGTGTACAGGGCACAGGGGAGTCCTAATTGTAGGATGCCATTTTCATGACATAACAAGCCTATCAATGTATTTAAACACTGCAGTGTACCATCACTGAGCATGCTATAAATTCACAAACAATAATAAAATATGACCTCCACACATGGTAATTATTTTGAAAGTTTACACATGTGTGCAAGGTAGCCTGTCCACACAATTATAAGGTCTCTTCCTGCTTCTTCCTTTGTTTTGGCAATGTGTGATTCACAGCTTGTACCATATGTTGTAGACAGTATGGGCAACACGTTTCAGAGCTTGTAGCACTTGCATTAGCCCCCTAGGTTGTATTTGCCTTGCTGTGAGTCTCTCGTAGCTTGGATAATGCTTATTGACATTAAGTCCTAAAGTCGCCGCCTCAGGCTGCTGGGTTTTCCATAGACTCACACATTTAATGTTCCATTCCTTTGGCTTTCTTATAATAGGTTTTTCCTGCTTTTCCCTAGTCCGTTATTCAAAATCAACTTTGGAATCACTGTCACTTTCACGCGAGTGCTGCTTCTGCTGCTTTGCAATAGTTCGGTATTCAAAACCGTTCTCTGAACTACTTTTACTTCTATGCGAGCATTGCTCATTCACCAAACGCCTGCCTTCAGCATGCGAGCGGGGACGGAGCACTTCGGGGTGACAGACACCTGCCTCTCCATTCCCATTGCCGCTCACAGGACTTCTGCTGCTGTGGCTTCTGGCGACGTGGGAAACTGCTTCTGTTAGTCTGCCTTCACCCATGCCACCTACAATTGGCGCTCCTCTTGCTCCTGAGGCCCCCCTGGTGCACGCTAAACATCTGAGACTGCCTACTGCTGCGCAGCCTCTGCAGACCAGGTCACCACAGGGCACACTTTCTTCCTGCATGCTTCCCGCTGCGTGACCTCTGCACTTCAGATTTCTGGAGACAGACCCTCTCAGGACTGTGAGAAACCAAAGGGTGTCTCACCTACTAGTCTCCGGTGATCTCTCTGGTGGCCCAGGTATGCCCATCGCCTTTGGATGCATACCCTGTGGGTGGACCAATGCGCGAGGATCACCTGGGTGAGGGGTCTTCGGGGAATGGGGGTGTGGCAGCCGATGGTGAGACGCAGTATTTCCCCCTTTTTTTGTACATTTAAACCATCCAACTTTTTAGGATTATCCAATGTCCCCAACTGCTCCCCCCACCCCCATATCTACACAAATACTGGGCCGAGGAAGAGGGCAGGCGACAGAGTAACAAGACTAACTCTTATACATCAGACTTGTCATGTCCTGCTAATCGGGTCAGGCAAAGTCAGACACTTGACTAAGTACATACACCTGATATCAATTAGCTCTCCTCACACGGATATAAGGCGGAACATAGAGACACACTCTGAGCAAGGTGAAACACGAGTAAGAGCGGTTTCAGACATGCTTATTGCATTCTCATGATCTCAGTTTCCATATACTGTTGTGGCTGCATAAGGAAAACACCAGTCTATAAAACTCAGAATCTTAAATGTTCCAACCTAACCACAGTTTCTTCCCCGATATGCTAACCTTGGGGCAATCACTTTTAAATCCAGTTAGCCATTTTTGCTAAGGTGCCAGCACTCTCAAGACCATCTAAGGGACCAACAATGTAGACCAGACCATGGAAAAAGATCCAAAGGGAAGACTTGCTGGAGGAATGTTCTGCATATTGTAGTCAAGGTTCAGACCAGAACAACCAATGAGGATATCAGTGGTATTCACAGCAGGATGGACATAACTCTGGATAGCATGGCACTGAGAAAAACCTTTCAAAGCTTCACAGTGAAAAATTGTCTTACCTAGTTTACTCCAGAGGTGATTCGCATCAAAAGAAAAGTCTAGAGAGGAGGTAGCCTTCAAACAAACTGGTCAACCATGAGCAATTAGGTTGCTGTGGAGCAGAGGTTGTGAGGGCAGAGAAATACCACTACTTGCATTGAGTCGGGTAAAAACAGAGCAATCGGTGGGGGTGAAGTCTTCAGTCTCATCTAAGGGATGGGGAACCATGCAACAGGAGCTCCGACCATCACAATAGATTTCAAAAATAGAATTCAACAAATCCAGAACCACCAGGATAGGAGAGGACAGACTGGGCAAGTAACAACTACAGATTCTTTGACGCTGTCCCAAACTGTTTTCTGCCCTCTTGCCACCAAGGATTTGCTTTCCCTGGTCAGCTCTTAAAACACATCCGGAAGGGCCTTTGCCTCCAACATCTACAGAACAACCAGTATTAGTGCTTGCCTTCTGGTCATCTCACTGTGCCTACATTGAGCAGGGGACCATCCAGCTCTCTATCAGGGCAGCCTTCGTCGGATCGATTCTCGAAAGGCCCACATGGACCCAGGCGGCCCAGCTTGAGAACACCCAATCTCAAACATGTCCCATCTGCAAACCTCACAACCAGATGTGTCTGCCAATGGCTTTGGGATTATGTCGAGAACAACGGCCTCCTCCACGAATAATCGCATGGATTCGGGCCAATTAATAATAATAATAATAATAATTAGGCTTTTATATAGCGCTACGAACCCTCAGGTATCTGAGCGCTGCTTATTATTACCCACGGTGTGTGGTGCTCAATTAGAAGAGCGAATCCACATTCTGCTTGATTTGGGACATGTGAGAGAAGAACAAGTTAGTCTCTTACCTGGTAACGTTCTTTCGATGGGAGGGTCAGACGATGTATTCTATATCTATGACAGGTAATCAGCACAGCTGTGCTGCTTCGGAAAATGTTCAGCGTCTGCATTCTGCGTCAATGACATCGATACGCTGTCCTCGAGGGCCTCCGTCAAGACGACGTCACCGGATGTTATAAGTAGGACGCACGATGTCTGTAGCCTCAGTTGTAGTTTTTTCCCCCAGAACGTGTGGCGCCAATCTTCTGCCAGATTGACCACAGAAAGCCTTGCGGAAACGTAAGCTGCAATCGCATAAGAAATTCTGTAGCGGGGCAGGTAGGGAGGGAGCGATATGGAATACGTCATCGGACCATCCCATCGAAAGAACGTTACCAGGTAAGAGAGTAACTAGTTCTTTGAGGAGATTGGGTCCTCCGACGTAATCCATATCTACGACAGACACCCAAAGCAGTACCAACGTATGGAGAAGGAAAAGAATTTAGAATATAGAAATTTAGAATGGCCAATCAAATTGCAGAGTAAAGGACCGCCTTGCCAAAGGCCAGATCCTGCCCATGGATAGAATCTAGGGAGTAGTGTCTTACAAAAGTATGGACCGAAGCCCAAGTGGCTGCTTCACAGATGTTACGAAAAGGAACACCCCTCTGCAGGGCAGTAGAGTCAGCAATACCCCTAGTAGAATGGGCCTGTAAGCCTACCGGAGGGTCCTTACCCGCCAAGCGGTAACATCCAGAAATTGTCAAGATAATCCATCTAGACAAAGTCTGCTTAGTAACAGCTTGTCCCAAACGCCTTCCAGCGTAACCTATAAAGAGCTGATCGGCCACTCTGACCCGGGACATGCGTGAAATGTAGAAACTTAAAGCTCTCCTAGGATCCAGCCTATGGAGCCTCTCCTCTTCCTTACCAGGATGCGGAGGAGGATAAAATGCCGGAAGAATGACCTTCTGGCTTAAATGAAACTCCGATACCACTTTAGGAAGAAAGGAAGGATGAACCCTAAGGACAACCCTGTCCTTACGAAACACTGAAGGGTAGCTTAACTGAAAGTGCCTGCAACTCACTCACTCTGCGAGCGGAAGTAACCGCCACTAAAAATACAGTTTTAAGGGTTAACAGTCTCAAGGGACAAGAATGTCAGGGCTCAAATGGAGCACCCATTAGGATTTTTTGAACAAGGTTCAAATCCCAACCGGGCACCTGGAAAGGTGACGGTAGAAACTGTTAGGCAGAAACCTGTGCAGTTCCCTTAGGGACCACTGCAAAAGATTTAAGACTACAGGTGTTGGCAGTAAACCCACTTGGTAGCAGTCTGTACCACCCAGATTTACCTGGTAACTGTGGCTGAGCAGTCAGACTTCCCACAATAGGCACTCAGGTACAGTAATACAAGCAAACACTGACCAGAGCTTTGGTATCAAAGAACAAGTTACTTCTTACCTTGTAACGTTCTTTCGATGGGATGTTCCTCCGACGTATTCCTTATCTTAGATATCTCCTTCCAGCTCTGCTGGCCTCGGAAAATTTTTCTCTAGAGGGCGCTGCGCGTCAACGTCCTCCGAGTCGATGTCCCTCGACAGCCGCCGTATCGACGTCGACGTCATCCTGCCTATAAAGGCTGCGCGCAGCGTCCGTTGCTCAGTTCCGTTTTGTAGCCCACAATAATTCTTTCTGAACTAGACTAATCACCCTGAAGGAGCGTAAGCTGCAACAACAAGGGAAGTAGAACTGCGGGGATGGATGGGAGGGTCGATAAGGAATACTTCGGAGGAACATCCCGTCGAAAGAACGTTACAAGGTAAGAAGTAACTTGTTCTTGGAAGGGATTGTGTCCTCCGACGTATTCCTTATCTTAGATAGGCTCCCATAGCAGTATTCTATCATTGGAGGAGGGAGTACTGACTTCACGCTGTCTTCTATTGATGAATAGAGTGCAGTACAGCCCTTCCAAACCTAGTCTCTTGACTGGAGGAGGAATCCAAGTTGTAAAATCGTGTAAAGGTATGGATAGACGACCATGTAGCGGCCGCACAGATGTCTTTAACCGGCACACCTCTTTTGAGGGCCGATGAATCTGCAATACCTCTGGTCGAATGAGCCCTAAGGTTTTGAGGGGGCTCTTTCCCTGCCAGTTTATAACATTCCAGAATGGCTAGAATGATCCATCTGGAAATGGTCTGCTTAGTTATTGGTAACCCCAGCTTGTGACCTGTTTAACCTACAAACAGCTGGTCTGCCTGTCTTATCCTGGCTAGTCTACTCATGTAAAAACTTAAAGCCCTTCTAGGGTCTAGCCTGTGTAACCTCTCTTCCTCTTTCCCCGGATGAGGAGGAGGATAGAAAGATGGTAGGGTAATCTTCTGAGTGATATGGAATTCAGAAACCACCTTTGGGAGGAAATTAGGCTTCACTTGCAGGACAACTTTGTCTTTGTGAAAGATTGTATGAGGGGGTTTACAAGAAAGAGCTTGTAATTCGCTCACCCTTCTAGCAGATGTAAGTGCTATTAATAAAACAGTTTTAAGGGTAAGGAATCTTAACGAACAAGAATGGAGTGGTTCGAAAGGTGTGCCCATCAGGAAAGTTAGGACTAAGTTTAAATCCCACAGGGGAACTTGGAATGGTCTTGGGGGATAAACATTGGTTAACCCCTTTAGAAACTGTATTACCAAGGGTAACTTGAAATAGGATGGTTCTTCCGCAGTGCGCTTAAAGATGGCCCTTAATGGTGCCAACTTGAAGGCCTGAATTCGCCAAATATAGTAGGAAGGACAAAACCATTGGTGTACCACATGAAAAGGGGTCGATATTCTGTTCTCTACACCAGCTGCAAAATCTGTTCCAACGGGAGCGGTATAAAGACTTTGTTGCTGGCCTCCTTGCCGAAAGCAACACCTCCATAACATCATCAGGGAGGTCCCAATCCTTGTACCTCAGCCTTTCAGAAGCCAAGCGTGAAGGTTGAGGGTTTTGATGTCTGGATGGAGAACCTGACCTCCCTTCTGTGAGAGTAGGTTCTCTCTGAGTGGAAGTCGAATTGGAGGGCAGATGGACAAGTCTAGAAGGTCCGGGTACCACGTTCTCCTGGCCCAATCCGGGGCAATTAGGATCATGGTTCTCCGGAATCTTCTCAACCTCCTGATCATTTGAGGAATGACAGGGACCGGTGGGAACGCGTACAGAAGCGGAAATTCCCAGTCCACTATGAACGCGTCTCCCAGAGCTCCTCTCGGGGGAAATTCCCTTGAGCAGAACAGATCGCATTTCCTGTTGAGGCTGGTGGCGAACAGATCCACCTGAGGGGTTCCCCAAAGGGCGAAGATCTCTTGAAGGACTTCCTGAGCTAGCTCCCACTCGTGGGAGACTGTGCTCTGCCTGCTCAGAGCGTCCGCTGTCAAGTTCTTCTCTCCGGCTAGGTGAACTGCCGATAGAGAGATTCCTTCTTGGATTGCCCAAAACCAGAGCTGCATCGCCTCTCTGCACAGGGGTAGTGATCCTACGCCTCCTCTTTTGTTGAGGTAATGCATGGCCACCGTGTTGTACGTCATTATCAGGACATTTTTCCCTTGTACAGCTGGCAGGAACGCCTTCAGCGCAAGTCTGATGGCTCTCAGCTCTAACAGGTTGATGTGTAGTCTGGACTCCCATGGAGACCAACGACCGCTGATCGTCAAGTCGTTGGCATGGGCTCCCCACCCCGTGAGTGAGGCGTCCGTGACTACTGTTATCTCCGGCCAGGGTTGCCAAAATTGTTCTCCTTTCAGAATGTTCTCCTGACAGGCCCACCACTGAAGGTCTCGAGCCACCCTGTCGGGAACCTGAAGAAGATCTGTCATTCTCCCTGAGAATTGTGACCACTGAGTCCTCAGTGTCCACTGGAGGGCTCTCATTCTCAGGCGAGCCTCTGGCACTAGGAAAATGCAGGATGCCATGAGGCCTAGCAACCTCAAAAAGTCGAAGGCTGGGAGACGTTGGGCATCTTGGAACTTGGTAACCATCTGTAGAATATCTTGAGCCCTCACCTCTGGTGGCGAGGCTTTTCCCAAGGAAGTGTCCAGGATCGCTCCTATGAACTGGAGTCTCTGCGATGGTATCATTTGTGACTTCTTTAAATTGAGGGAGAAGCCCAGTTTGTGAAGGGAGTGGCACACGTGATTTAGCTGGATCTGAGCTTGTTCCGAAGATACAGCTCTGATCAACCAATCGTCCAGGTAGGGGTAGACGTGAATCCCTTCCCTCCTTAGACTTGCCGCCACTACCGACATTAACTTGGTGAAGACCCTCGGGGCGGAGGTCAGCCCAAATGGCAGCACTCGAAATTGATAATGAGAGTTGCCAATTGCGAACCTCAGGCATTTCCTGTGTTTGAGATGGATAGGCACATGGAAATAAGCGTCCTGAAGGTCCAGAGATACCAACCAGTCCTGGAACTGAAGGGCCTGGAGGATCTGAGAAAGAGTGACCATCTTGAATTTGTCTTTCCTGAGGAATTTGTTCAATTCTCGCAAGTCCAAGATGGGTCTCAGTCCTCCGTCTTTCTTTGGAATGAGAAAGTAAGGGGAGTACCAGCCCTTGTTCCTCTCCGCTACAGGTACCGGTTCTATGGCACCTTTCTCTAGCAGGTCCAAAATTTCCTGTAAGAGGAGCAGATCTGGAGCTTTCTGAGAGCTGATCCCCAGTGGATGACTGAGGTATGCGTAGGAAAGGCAGGCAGTAACCTTGGGCAACTGTTTCCAATGCCCAAGCATCTGACGTGATAGCCTGCCATTCCGCCAGATGTTGAGTCAACCTGCCTCCTACAGGTGTCCTGTGAGGGAAGTCCTCAGAGTGGTTTTGGGGCGGCTGATGCAGATGCCGATGGTAAAGAGGCACCTGCTGTTGCTGCGGCTTTTGAATATCTACCCCGTCCACCTCGGGTAGTTCTTTGTCCCCTTTGAGCCGGTCGTCCTCTACCTCTTCCGAATGCGGAGTAGAAGCGAAAGGACTTGCCCCTCGCAGAGGTTCCTGTGGGACGAAAAGGTGTCTGACGGATTGCAGCGCCTAGGGATTTTGCTGCTGCTTTTGAAGTTTGCAGTTTCTCTAAACTGTCATCCGCCTTTTTCCCGAACAAAGAAGAGCCATCGAATGGCATGTTCAAGAGCCTGGCTTGCACATCCAGGGCAAAACCAGACTTTCTCAACCAAGCGAATCTCCTGGTTGTTGTACTTGCCGCCATTGCTCTGCTGATACTGTCAGCTGAATCAATGCCCGTCTGGAGGGATTCGCACATAGCGTCTTTACCGTCCTGTATGATATTCAGGAACGCCTCCCTTTCTTCTCCCTCCGGGATGCAGTCAGCCGCTGTAGAAGCACACTCCCAAAGTGTATGGCTGAATCTAGCAAGGGTGCAAGTAGCATTAACAGATTTTAACACCATGCTACATGCCGAAAAAACTTTCTTTGCCATAGCATCATATTTTTTATCGTCCCTGTCCTGTGGGACGGTAGGATAAGCCGTCTTGACATCAGTAGAAGATGCTGCCTGTACCACCAGACTTTCTGGGGATGGGTGTTTTGACAAAAACTCTGGGTCTGTAGAAGATACCCTGTATTTTGTAGACAGTTTTTTATTTACTGCCGGGACGACATCTGGGGTTTCCCAGTTCGTCATAATCTTCCTCTGAAGAGCTTTATGAAAAGGCACCACAGGATCCTCCTGTGGGCCTTTGTCAAGAATATCCGTGAGGTCATCTTGTTGGAAAGATTGTGAAGGTGCAGACCACCCCATAAACTCTGTGATCCTGGCCATTAAGGCTCTATAGGGGGTTTCAGCATGCTCACCCGGGTCTGGCCTAGCAAACTCCACCTCAGGGGAAGTGTCTAACCCACTTGCCTCATGTAAGGAATCATGAAGATCCTTTAACCTGCGTTCTTCAGAGGAAAATTCCTCTCTAATTGGGGTTACAGGTCCCTGCAACTCAAATGTGTCTTCCTGTTCAGACAATTCACCCTCTTCCATAATTGAGGACATAGTTCTCAATTGTTCTGAACTCATAAAGGGTGTAAACCCCATTTCCAAGGCAGAGGGTGCCGAACTTGTCATAATCGGCCTCGAAAACGTCGATGTCGTCGACGTTGAAGGCTTCGAGCGTGGCGTCGAAAACAAAGGCAGAGGCCTCGATGACCTCGACAGAATTGGGATTCTGCTCGACAATCTCGACGCCATCATCATTGAGGACCTGGGGATAGTCACTGGGAGTGTCGTAACCGTGACTATTCTTGGCGTCGACGCCGAAGCTGGCGTCGAGTCGACAGACCCGTGTGTCCAAGGTCCCTTCGACAACGGCGTCAAAGACACCGACCTCGGCGTCGACGGAACCTTCGTCGACGGCGTCGACGGAACCTTCGAGGAAGGTTTTGAGGTCCTAGTACTACTCGAGGTTTCCTTCGCCGGGTACTGCGACTCGCAGCGTTTTTTACCTTCGGGTCTTTCGACCAGAGCATCGCTCTCGGCAGTCTTCGAGGGGGTCGAGCCCGCTTTCTCGAAGACGCTCATCATATTTTTGCGGAATTCCTCCCATTCAGCCCGGGAACTATGTTTCGTGGGGCAAGGGATTCTCTTTGGAGAAACAGAGGAAGAGGAAGATGGAGAAGGGGATCTTCGACGTCTCCTCTTCGAGTGCTTCGATCTCGAGGAGTGATGGGACCCACTGAGACCTGGAACGCGAATGGTGACGAGGAGACGAATGTCTCGACTTCGTCGAGGAAGAAGAAGCTTTAAAAGTCTTACCTTTCTCCAGCTTCCCCCTACGCTCCTTCAGGGCCTTAGCTGTCATGGACATACAGTCCTCGCACTCCGAACAATGGTGTTCAGCTCCCAAACACCACAGACAAACTCTGTGAGGGTCAGTGAGCGACATCTTTTTCCCACAATCTCGGCATTTTTTGAAGCAGGATCGAGGAGTTGTCGGTTCCGACGAAGAAGCCATCGAGTACGGTATCGAATAACTCGAGGTAAATAGGATTAACCTGACAAAACTGAGCAACGATATTCCGAGGCACTGAGTAAGCGCGGAAAAACGGAACTGAGCAACGGACGCTGCGCACGGCCTTTATAGGCAGGATGACGTCGACGTCGATACGGCGGCTGTCGAGGGACATCGACTCGGAGGACGTCGACGCGCAGCACCCTCTAGAGAAAATTTTTCCGAGGCCAGCAGAGCTGGAAGGAGATATCTAAGATAAGGAATACGTCGGAGGACACAATCCCTTCGAAGTATATAATTATTTATTTAAAAACACACGGTTTGAAACACTCCAGCACTCTTTTTGTAAAATATTCTAAACACAGTTACTATTGTAATATATACACCCCTTTTTTCTTATCAGATAAGTCACTGTAAAACACCACTTATTTTCATACAGAGGTGAGCGCTTAACTAGATGGCACTCCAATAAGTTTGTGAGAAAGGGAGGGAAAAAGACAGAATATGGAAAGGTACACCACTAAGATTCAGGAACACTGTTAGCAAGGCAGAAGAGCAAAAGTCACTGGTGAGCCAAAGTCCAAATGCTGGGCCCACTCTTAGAGAGAGCAGAGCACAAATGTGCCCAAGATCACACAGTTACACTAGGCTTTGAAAGTCTTGCAGAGGGTTCAAAAAGAGTTTAGAGAGGCTCAGGAAAGTTTAGCTAGAGTGTCCCAGTCTAACCCAGGTTCGAAAGCCAGGGGCTAAATCTACCCCGTACAGTCAGTAGCAAGGGATGCCAGGCGGGACATGGTACCTTAAGTGGGAAGGATCCTCCAGGGGTGGCAGTTGTTCCTGGTAGTGGGTGCAAGTTGCGTCGTCGTCCAGGGGAAGAGAAGATCTCGACTTGGAGGAAAGATGAAGGTCGTTGCACTACCAGGGAAGAAACCAGCCGTGGAGTTTTCCGGTTAAAGGTGGTACCTTTGTTTCGCGGTCGTGGTAAAACGTGGTATCTCGGTTGCCGGGGTGCTTGGCACAGGCAAGGCGGCCACGAGGTACGTCGGGAAGGCGAATAGACGGTGAAACTGGTTATCCCCACCAGTCAAAGGAAGAAGACTCTCCGGCGGGAGATCTCCTCTGTCGCTGGGAAAAGTGGTGAGGCTGTCCAGCAGGGCTCCACCGGTGGTGGTGTCGTGGCAGGTCAGCTCAGCTTCTCCCTCGTCGGATTCTTAGGTCCTGTGGCGACTTCTGAAGTTCCAGTCCCCAAAGCCCTGCTTTTATGCAGAAAACCCCCATTCACTCAGCCTAGCTGTCACTCAAACATGCTAAGTGGTGAGCCGGCCGGCTAACCACTTGGGCCAATCAGGATGGAGTGCGACTTGAGTTGCCTAGGCAACTCAGTCCAGGGTGCCTAAATTCCCCTCCACCCCTCCTAAGTACCCCAGACCGAGTGGCACCACTTTGGAGGGCTTCTGTGGAGAAGCCCGCCAAAAAGTGGAACAAAGGGCTCGACTTGGGTTGGAGTCACAGAAGAGAACACAAACGCCATTTTAGAATCAAGTTTTGGCAAAAAATACCAACCGGAGAATTAATATTAATTAAATAAACCGGCGGTATGTTCGAAGCTACCGTAAATAATTAAATAAAGATAGTAGCCTAAAACAATGGGAAATCCCATAGGAAAATATTCACGGTTGAATATAAAAAGTAGTATCCACTGCCACCAGCCAAAACTCGATCAGGGGGGACAGAGACGTGCCCCCCTCGACTAACAGACCCTGGGGCAATCGAATTGCCCCATCCAGTACGTCCACAATATGATGGTTTGTACTGGTTCTGTTCAGAATTTAAGACTAGTAAAGTCAATGGTAACTTTACATCCCCTGGGAGACAGTAGTCAGCCCCAGGGTATGGAGTCTATAAAGGGGGGTCACTATGACACCCCTGTGTTACTGCACTGAGGGTGCTGTGTAACACACATCGCAAAAACACATGAAGCCCTATGGAGTAAAAGACCCCATAGCCCATTAAACACATCTAGATCCAAAGAAACACACTCAAATCATGTCCAAGAGTGAGGGTAAAAGAATCTCACTCTTGGCAGGAGAAAAAAATAAACCCCAAAAATCCAGCAAAGCTGCTGGGGGACTCACTAGGTTAGGAAATTCAGCCTAAACAGAGAATTCTCCCTAACAGAAACACATTAGTGAGCCCTTTCAGAAACTGAGAAATTAAAAGGAATTTTGAAATAAGAACACTCCTCAGACGAGCGCTTAAATATGGACAGCGCCGCTGTAATGGTACCCACTTGCAGGCCCTTGTAGGCTAACGAAAGCAAAAAAGACAGAAGCACAGGAATGTCACATGAAAAAGGATCCACATTCTTAACCCTGCACCAGACGCAGAACTTTCTCCAGCGGCAACGGTACAGGGACTTTGTTGCAGGCCGTCTGGCCAAAAGCAACACCCCCATCACGTCATCAGGGAGGTCCCAATCCTTATACCTCAACCTTTCAGAAGCCAAGCGTGAAGGTTGAGGGATCTGACCTCTGGATGGAAACCTGACCCCCTTCCCGTGAGAGCAGATCGTCTCGGTAGGGAAGACGGCGTGGAGGGCAGATGGACAAGTCGAGAAGGTCCGGGTACCACGTTCTCTGGGCCCATGCCAGAGCAATGAGGATCATCCGGGAACCGAATCTCCGTAACCTCCGCAGTACTTGCGGGATGATGGGGACTGGAGGAAACGCGTACAGCAGTGGAAAGGACCACTCTATCACAAACGCGTCTCCTAAGGCTCCTCTTGGAGGAAATTCCTGCGAGCAGAACCTTTCGCACTTACGGTTGACACTGGAGGCGAACAGATCCATTTGTGGGGTCCCCCGAAGGCGCGCATTACTCAGCGGACAACATCGCGCACACTGCGCTTTCGCCTAACGGCCCATGCTCATCTTCAAACTGCATGACAACACCAAAATACCCTTCCATACCTAAAAGGAAAGAAGCAAGACATTATTATTCAAACTAAGAGGAACATAAGAACTGCATATAAAGACTGTAAAGCAGCAAACCCACGGAGTCGCAGCAGGCATGGATTCCCACTGGGTGGCTTGCACCAGTGAAGTAACTTGGTTGCTTCTCGCCTCCCCACATCTATGCGCCCCTGCCACGAGGATCAGGACGGAGAATCCACCTTTTACAATATTAAGGTGAGGAGAAGGCCCAAGGGGGAGGAAGGAGTTGAGGCCAAGGGAGGTGGGAAAACAAAGCCAGTCTGGTATTGAATCCAGCTCTCCTATATTGCAGACCCATCTTTAACCAGAGGCCTTACGAAGGGACCGGGAGAGGGTTATAGAGTGCAAATCATCCATCCAGGGCTGGGTGACGTCCCCGTGGATACCAGGTAAGCGTAACAGGCACACACTTGTTAGTTAAGAGATAAAACAAGAATGGATACAGATTCAAAATATCATATTACAAATGAAATTCAAAGAAACACATTGAATTCATGCTCCTTGTTAAGGCCAGTGGTCACCAATCTGTATCTGCATACAAGCCCTGCTTCTAGCTGGCGCAGTTGCAATTCCCGGTCACTGCCTCTCGGTACAGTATTAATCCCAGAGGAGCAAATGTCCCTTTTGCCTTCCATCTGATGCTTATTCTGCCAATGCTGGGCAAGGGGATGACAATGCATTACTTACTGTAAAAGCATTTCTGATGGTTGTATCTGCTTAGATTCACATGCTGTGCATAGTCCGACATCCAGTGGTCACTGCGGAGTATTGCATTTTGTTTTCGTAGTCGAAAAAGGGACGTCGACAAGGCGTGTCTGTAACACTATCCCTATAGTGACGTGCATTGTTCCCACAATCCCTCACGCGTCGAGGTCCCTCTGTTTGTATTTTTTCTGCCCTGAGGGAGCCTATTAGACGTGAGTGAGTACAGAAAAGAGAGAGAGATAGATAAAGGATGTCTATGTTCCTTCCATCCGAGCGGGGAGGAAGGGTGGGCGCAATGTGAATCTAAGCAGATACAACCATCAGAAATGCTTTTACGGTAAGTAATGCATTGTCTTCTGATGTTTGTTAATCTGCTTAGAATCACATGCTGTGCATAGGCTAGCGAGCAGTACCCGGAGTTGGAGGTGGGTTGTGAGAAGGAACAGTAGAAAAATGATGTCTTAATACTGCTTGTCCCACCTGGGAATCAGATCTAGAGTGGGCATCTAGACAGTAGTGTTTTGTAATGGTGTGTACAGAACGCCAGGTTGCCGCTTTGCAAATGGACTCAAGAGGGACATTTGCAATGAATGCTATGGAGCCCCAGTGCCACGAGTAGAATGTGCTCTCGGCATGAAGGGTAGTTCTCTCTTAGCAAGAGAGAAACAGAGTGATGCATTGGACAATCCATCTAGATATAGTGGATTTTGAAACCATCTCCTTCTCTTCCTGCTGCCACTGAGACAAAGATAAAACATGACGGCTCTGCATACATCTAGTGTATGCCGGCTCCTTTCCCCTAAATCTGAAGGGTTTTGAAAGAACGTTGGTAGTTCTATTGACTGGTTGACATGGAATTTTGAAATAAATTTTGGTGCAAACCTAGGATGTGTGCGTAGAACCACCTTATCTTTGTGAACTGTTACACCACCATGACACTTTGAGTTGAGAAGTGGTGTATGCGGAAAGTGCAGCTAGATGAACTTTAATAGAATTAAAGACCAATCCTGAGTCTAATAAGTGAGTCAGGTAAAGAACGATATGTGTGGGAGAGCCATCAACGGGGTTGATGCTCTTATTTCTACACCAGATGACAAATCTCTTCAATTTGCTAGAATAGCAGTAA
The DNA here is from genome assembly GCF_040938575.1 of Ambystoma mexicanum. Lineage (NCBI taxonomy): Eukaryota > Metazoa > Chordata > Amphibia > Caudata > Ambystomatidae > Ambystoma > Ambystoma mexicanum. The sequence continues at coordinate 18,629,691 of NC_090922.1, read as the reverse complement.
CGAGTTTTAGGGTTTCTAGCCTCCTTAAGAATGTCCATGCATCTTTGAGGGACCTTTAAGTGTCCAAATTATATGACCTCAGGAGCCAGGCTGCTAAGTTCATGGTCTGTGGGCATGGGTGTATCGTCTTGCCCCTGTCCTGTGACAGCATGTTGTATGGGCAGGGTAGTTTCACCGGTGGAGACAGACATCTCCATCAGGTGAGCGAACCATGGCTGTCGGGCCCACATAGGGGCCACTAGTATCATGGTGACTGGTTCCTGGTGAATCTTGTGCACTATTTTGTTGAGAAGAGGAGTCGGGGGGGGGGCGTAAACAAATTTCCCCCTGACCATATTATCCAGAGACAGTTCCCTTTGGATCGGTTCTGGGAGTACCTGGAGGCGTAATCTTGGCATTGGGAGTTCTCCAGAGTTGCAAACAGATCTATTTCTGGGAACCCCCATTGTGTGAAAACGTTGAAGTCGATGTCTTCTCTTAACCGCCATTCGTACTCTGCGGGCAGAGGGAAGTCTCTGCTGAGTTCGTCTGCTAGCAGATTGAGTTCCCCTGGTACATGTTGTGACAACAGGAACATGTGGTTGAGAGCCCACTTCCAGATGTTCTGGGACAGCTTGGACAGTCCTGGAGAGTGCGTGCCCCCTTGCTTGTTGAGGTAGTACATGGCTGTGGTGCTGTCTGCAAGAACCATCACTGCCTTCCCTTGCAGGGGTGCCTGGAAAGGCTTCAGTGCCTTGAAGACTGCTAGTAGTTTCAGCAAGTTTGTGTTTGGACGCTACACCCGGAGTCCAAACTCCATGTGGCGTTTGATGGGATAGGTGAGCCCCCCCCATCCTGTGAGGGATGCGCCTGTGGTTAGAGTGGGTTCCACTGCGGGGGTGGCAAATGGTTTCCCTATTACCAGGTTTTCCTTCGACCACCACCGTAGCGAGAGAACCAAGGCCTGCAAGGCCACCACTAGATTGTCCCATTGTTCGCTGGCCTGACACCACTGGCTGTTGAGCCGCTCTTGCATTGGGCGCATGCGCAGGCGCGCGTGGGGTACCAAATATATACATGACGCCATCATTCCTAGCAATCGCATTGCTTTGCGTACCGTCACCTCTCGACCAGCCACATATTGAGGGATCTGAAACAGCATATTATGGACCCTCTCGTTGGAGGGGAAGACGAGGCGGTCCTTTCTTCGAATTAGAGCCCCTAGGAATTGTTTGATCTGGCTGGGGTCTAGGCAGGACCTCTTCTCGTTGATGGAGAAGCCCAGTTGGAACAAAAGGTCTATAGTCTTTTGGGTATTTGAGAAGCATGTCTCGTAAGAATCCCCTGTTATGAGCCAATCGTTGAGGTAAGGGTATACTGGGATGGACAACCTGCGCAGGTGGGCCGCTGCTACTGCCAGTACTTTTGTGAATACCCTCGGCGCTGACGCTATGCCGAAGGGTAGCACTCTGAACTGGTAGTGTTTGCCCTCTATCATGAACCTCAGGTATTTTCTGTGCGCTGGCAACATTAAAATATGAAAGTATGCATCTTTCATGACCAGTGTTGTCATGTAATCTCCCTGTGAAAGTAGGGGGATTACTTCCTGTTGGGTCACCATGCAACATTTTCGAGGTTGACAAATTTGTTCGCTGGGCGCAGATCTAGTACAGGGCGCATAGTTAAGTCCTTTTTGGGTACAAGGAAGTACACTGAATAAATACCTTCCGTTACCTGTGATAGAGGCACAACCTTTATTGCTCCTTTTAGTAGCAGCTGTTCCACTTCTTGAAGAGGGATAGCGATGTGCTCCGGTGATAAGCGTTGTCCCCTTGGGGGTCTGTACTTTGGGGACCCAGTCACTAGTCGCAATTGCGGGGAGGGCTTGCGACCCTTACGGTCGGTGGAGGACGCTGGTGGGTCCAGCGTCTGCGTTGGCGCTATGGCTTTCTTCGTCTTCGACAGCCTTCCTCGTTATGGTCGAGGGGTAAGCAACGGTTACACCGCTTGTGCTCGTCTTTACATGTGAATTTGCCCTTACAGCGTGGGCAAAATCTAAACGGAGTCCTCTCCATAGCTGAGGATATAGATACGAGTGTTAACAACCCCGAAGGAAAGGGAGGGAACAAGAAAGGCATTCTTAGAAATAGAAGAAATGTCCCACGACCCCACTCTCCCTACTGTATTAGGCCGGCGAGGCCAGGCCACATGTTCGGCAGCACCGAAGGATCTCCTCCGTCTAAGTCACCGCTGTCAAAGTTCTTACTCGGCGGTGAAACAGCTTTGTAGCTTCGACGTCGTAGAAGGGATCTAGTGTAATGTATAATATTAAATAATGACCAAAGGGTCGAGTAAATGATTTTGCAATTTCTCGAGGAGCTCCACGTTAAGGCGACCAATATCTGGGCAGAAAAAAACAATCTGAGGGACCTCGACGCGTGAGGGATTGTGGGTACAATGCACGTCACTATAGGGATAGTGTTACAGACAAGCCTTGTCGACGTCCCCTTTTCGACTACGAAAACAAAATGCAATACTCCGCAGTGACCACTGGATGTCGGACTATGCACAGCATGTGATTCTAAGCAGATTAACAAACATCAGAAACTTAATTTCCTTTGAGCCAAGTAGGTCGAGATGCTCTCTGATCCTCATACGAAGCTCTCCGATGGTGCTTCCTGCTTATTTTAAACCACAAAAACAAACTAAGACGTACACCACAAATTCCGACTTGCAGATGTTCAGCTGTCTGATTGTGCATCTGTCGTTATTCCCAAAATCTATGGTATATGTGGGGTGAGCGTAGGGACACATGGTACAATTCCCCGCATTTGTGGCATCTTTTCAGTCTGTTGGACTGCAGCCAGTTGAGTTGTGCTGTGGATGTGGGTGTCATTAAGGATGGGCTTAGCAAATTCTTGAGTGCTGGTGATTTTTTTTAGGAAAAAAAAGGTGCCTCTGGAACACATTCTTGAATGTCTGGGTCCAATTGGAGTATGTGCCAATGTCTCTTGATTATTTCTTGTCGTCTGCAACTGTCTTGACTATATTTGGTAACAAATCTAGTTGCGTCTGCGTCAATCCTCTTCGTTCTAACCCTTTGTTAGGCCGAAACCTGTGCAGTTCCCGTAGGGACCACTGCAAAAGATTTAAGACTACAGGTGTTTAGCAGTAAACCCACTTGGTAGCAGTCTGTACCACACAGATTCACTTGGTAGCTGTGGCTGAGCAGTCAGACTTCCCTCAAGAAGAGTTAGGCAGTATACAGAGCATACAAAATAGGTACAGAAATACAGTAGCACAAGCAAACACTGACCAGAGCGTGGGTGTAAAAGTATATAATTATTTAACACACACTTCTAAGACACACTAGCACTAAATTGGTAAGATAAATCCAAAACACAATCACTATCATCATATGTACATCCCTGATTACTTGTTGGACAAGTCTTAGTTAACACCACTTATTTCCAGACAGAGGTGAGCGCTTAACGTACGATGGCACTCCAACAAGTTAAATAAAAAGGGAGGGAAAAGCAGAATTATGGAAGCATACACACTAAACATTTTATTAAGAACCACAGCAAGTTAGGAAGGCACAGTCTACTGATGAGCAAGGAAGTTTAGGTGCCAGGCCCACTGTCAAGGGAGCCAGGCGGAAGATGCCCAAGATCAGACAGTTACACAAAGTCTTCAGAATTTGTGGAGGTAGTTCGAAAAAGGTTTAGTTCAGTTCAGAAAAGTTAGCTAAGGTGTCCCAGGCTACCCCAGGTTCGAGAGACGAGGATTTAATACACCCCGTTCAATCAGTTGCAAGGGAAGCCAGGCGGAACACGGTACCTTTAATGGAGAGGATCCTCCAGCGGGGGCAGTTGTTCCTGGCAGGGGTGCAAGTCGCAACGTCGTCCAGAGGAAGAGAAGATCTCGTTGTGGAGGAAAGATGAAGGTCGTTGCACTGCCAGGGAAGAAACCAGCCACGGAGTTCTCCGGTACAAAGGTACTACCCTTTCGGTTCGCGGTAGTGGTGAAAACGTGGTATCCCGGTTGCCGGGGTGCTTGGCACAGGCAAGGCGGCCACGAGATGCTCCAGGAAGGCGAAAAGAAGGTAGACTGATTATCCCCACCAGTCGAAGGACGAAGACTCTCCGGGCTGGAGATCTCCTCTGTCGTTGGGAAAAGTGGTGAGACGGTTCAGCAGGGCTCCACCGGTGGTGTCGTCGTTGCAGGCCGGCTCAGCTTCTCCCTCCTCGGATTCTTAGGTCCTGTGGCGACTTCTGAAGTTCCAGTCCCCAAAGCCCTGCTTTTATGCAGCACACCCCCATTCACTCAGCCTAGCTGTCAATCAAACATGCTAAGTGGTGAGCCGGCCGGCTCACCACTTGGGCCAATCACACGAGTGCGACTTGAGTTACCAAGGTAACTCAGTCCAGGGTGCCTAAACCCCCTCCCACGCCCCCTGTGGTACCCAGACAGAAGGGCACCACTTTTGGAGGCTTCTGTGGAGAAGCCCGCCAAAAAGTGAAACAAAGGGCTCGACTTGGGTTGGAGTCACAGAAGAGAACACAAACGCCATTTTAGAATCGAATGATGGCAAAAAATACCAACCGGCGAATTAATATTAAATAAATAAACCGGCGGTATGTTCGAGGCTATAAGAATTAAATAATTAAAGTTGGTAGCCTCGAACAATGGGAAAATCCCAAATCCCATAGAGATATTGTAACGCTCACCTGACTCCCACGGAGGCACTGGCCTGGTTCGCGCTGTTGTGACCTTTTCTAAGGGGATGCGCAGGGTTCGGAAGACGGACTGGACCGGGCCCCCAAATCTGGCTTGTCTGGCTCACACAAGTACCCTTCTGTAGGTGAAAATAGAGTATTAACTGTCTGCGGGGTAATGCAATCAGCCTCCCACTTTCCCCTCTCACCCTCCTCGAAACCCTTCTGTGATTCCTCGTAGCGTCTCACCTTAGGGTCTGGAAGGACGAGCTCTCCATCCTGCTTCTGATGCAGGGGCGCGTTGGTATCCAGTTACTTCACTGGATTTTCGGATTGGTGAGAACCAAACTTGCTTGGCTTCCAGGTAAGTTTTTTGATAAGAGGTTCCCCTTGTGTCCATGCATTAATGTACTAATATGCTAGTGTCTTTTTCCCCATAGGGGCCGGGGTACGGAATGCCGAGGAACAGGCACCGACCCGAGATGAGAGGTGAAATCCTTGTAGAAATCAGGTAAGTCTTTAATGGGCGTTTTTTGGTAATGTCTTTTCATTCGCTCATTAACGCTGATGTCTCTTTTTCCCCGGCCCCGACCAACGCGTCCACAATATGATGGTTTGTACTGGTTTCTGTTCATAATTTGGGACTAGTAAAGCCAATGGTGACTTTACATGCCCTGGGAGACAGTAGTCAGTCCCAGGGTATGGAGTGTGTGTTGGGGGGTCGCTACGACACCCCTGGGTTACGGCACGGAGGGTGCTGTGTAACCCACATCAAAAAAACACATGAGACCCTATGGAGTAAAAGACCGCATAGCCCATAAAACACATGGAAAGTTAAAGGAACACCTCAAATCATGTCTAAGAGTGGGAGTAAAAGAGTCTCACTCTTAGCAGGAGAAAAAAATAAACCCCAAAAATCCAGCAAAGCTGCTGGGGGACTCACTAGGTTTGGGAAATTAGCCTTTACAGAGAATTCTCCCTAACACCCTTGTGGTCAAGAGGCTGATACAGTCAACTTTCTTTACATCATGCTCAGCTTTGAACACTGCATCTGGAGGTTAACCTCTTGCCAGAAATCTTTGTCTAAGTAAATCGCATTCTTTTTCAAAAGCCGGTTCATTCTTGCAATTGCGACGAGCTCTGATGAATTCTCCTTTTGGGATATTCAGAATCACACTCTTCTTATGACAGCTATTGGCAAGGAGTATTGAGTTTACCTCTGTAGGTTTGTGAAATGTCTTGGTATCCAGTTTCCTCCTACTAGGTCTATACGAATATCCAAGAACTCCATTGTTGAGTAGCTGTGTTTGAACGTTAGATGAATTCCAAGTGCACTTCGGTTGAGGTATCTGTTGAACTTATTCAATTCATTCTCTGTTCCCATCCAAATGAGGATAATATCATCTATGTACCTAAACCATTTAACAATGTTCCGATTGAATGTTTCTTGAGACAGTGCATGACGTTTCTCTAGTTATTCATGAACAGATTGGCTATGGCTGGGGCATAGGTAGCCCCCATGGCTACACCTTTCTTCTAGTATGTTTCATTGAACAAAAATAAGTTGTTGGCGAGTGTGACGAGGCCTTGTCCAGGTGTTTTGCGAAACATGCCGATTCCTTTGCATAAGTAAAATCCAATGCTTCAAGAGCCAAGTCATGTTTTATGGAAGTGTATAGCGCTTGGACGTCCATGGTAACAAGCATGTAATGGATTCCCACTCTAGGTCCTGCAGAATTTGCAAAATGTGCACTGTATAACATATGTACGTGGGGATCTTGGTGACATCTCTTTGAATGAGGGTATTGCTATAATTCATCACAATGCACTCACAATTCGTCTCCCTTCTGGGATTTGGTCAAACTCTTTATGCACTTTGGGCAGGAAGTATATGGTTGGTATCTGTGGGTGGTCCACCACTAGAAAGTGTGCTTCCTCATCACTAGGTAAACCCTCTGTGCCATTTGTCAATGATACACTTGGCCTCAGTATTAATGGTCTGCATTGGGTTGGCTGTCAATGGTTCATAGCAGTCACACGCATCCAGAGGGTTGTTGGCCATCTTAATGTAGTCCGATTTATCCATGAAAACGATATTGCCTCCTTTATCTACTTCCTTGAGCACGATGTGCTTGTCCTTCTTGAGTTTGTCAAGTGCTTTCCTTTCAAATGTTGAGATTCTGCAAGAGTGGTTTTCTGTTCTTTTTCATTGCGTTCTCTATTTTATGTAAATCCAGAGTGATAGCTTTCTGGAATATATCAATTCCGTTGTCCCCTTGTAGATTTGGGGTACATCTGGACTTCCTTTTCAGTTCTTTCATCAGGATTGCTTGTTCCTCAATTTGTAGGTGCTGCATTAGGTCCTGTTTCAAGATATTAGTGTATTCATCCTGTCCATCTAGATTTACAGGCTGCAGCCCTCACAGGCCCTGAAGCAGCTCTTCTTCATTGCATCAGCCATGGTCGAGGTATCGAGATTCTTGTGCCTGTTGGCGTCATAGTGTAAGACCATGTATGGAATAAGGCACCATAACCATATACTAATGACACGCCAATTGTGAGATTCGTTTTCCAAACAAAGTCTGGTTTATTCATAGAGAATCACAGTCGGCCGACTGGGTCTCACCACCTCACGACGTGTGTTCCCAGACACCGTGAGATGAGAGAGCGCGGACAATGCTAGAGCAATCATATATATACATAATACATCATCCTTCACAATACCATTTGGCCCGCCCATATACATGACATTCAAGCTAGGGTTCGGTAATTGTCAGCTATGCATATAACTCCAGTCAGTCTAAACATTAGTATTTTAGCAAAGGCTGCAGAGACAGTTTTCTGTTATGGGGAACATGGGGCACTGGCACAGGGAAGGATATGTTCTTGCAGGGAGACATTCCAACCAACGTTATCTGTTTGCTGCGCTCATGAGCTAAGGGTCAGACAGTTCTAAAGCAGAAAAAAATATCATCCTTCATGAAGGAGCACCGTTAGTTGCATATAATTCACATTTAACTGCCTTTTACAACAGCGCTTGCAAGACAAACCGGCACCTCGGTTGTTGATTAATGGCGGGTCTTGCCCAGGCTTCAAGTCCTTACGAAGAGGAAAACAATGTATATCTGCAGGGTTTTACATTCCTGTCTACGTTAGTATTCATATTTCAAGCTGTGGCCTTGCACCGTGTGTGGATCTGAAGTGCAGTAATTATTTGCAAAGCATTACAGAAAAGAAAATGGCCGGCATTTACAAAATGGACTCCCAATAGTCACATTCAGGTTTCATGGTTTGCAATGTTTGTCATATGATGTGGTTTGCTTCTGGCCAACATACTAATCATTCGGGCTATGCAATTGCATTTATGGTATAACAATGGGTTTAAGATCCAAAGATGGATAGAATCTTCGCCGACAAGTCCCTGCTGCTGGTAGACGTTGCGTGACGGTAGACTAAGAAGAGATGGACAATATCAAGGAGCGAAGCACAAGGACTCCCAACACTACAAACGTGCAGTAAAATTTGAAGATCGCCACCAGGGGTGGCGCTTAGTAGAACGAGTGTCATTGGCTTGGGGCAGTATGACCCAAAGGACATTGATAGGCTATAGAGGAAACAAGCAGTTTAAGGTTTAAAGCTAAACTGCTTTCTTTGTGAATCCATGCAAGACCTCATGCTGGAGAACAGAGGTGAACACCATCAAATGCACATTTTGCCTTGCAGATTTGGAGCTCTTCCCTTTCAATAACATGCCCCCTCTCACAAGGGTCACCTCCAAACTTATAGAAGACCAGGCCGCACAAATTCTTAAAAATCACTCTAGACCTGCAGGTTAAGGTTCTTCGCTTATATATTCAACCTACGAGAAATGCACTCACCCCATGCTGATGGATGACAAAAAATTAACCAGTACTTGCTGTACAATGGTGCATGTCACCATAAGCACACTTCATATTTGGCGCAATGCTGCCAACCAGAGACCAGCCACACACAGTGATAGTTTTATCTACCATTTACTGCAGTTTGCTTGCATTAAATGTCAAACAAACGTTTCAAATATCGGCAATCTTGCCAGCAAGGTCGAGTATCATTCAAATGGTACTCGACCTTCGTGAATCTGTTCGACTAAGCAAGTAGATTTTGAGAGCCCTGTAAGCACACAGCACAACGTGCATGGGTACTACCAACCTGCACCCATCAAACCACAGGTTTTCACATCTTCCTCCCCACTCCTTCCACCTTCTTTATCGGGCCACACACAGAAAGGCCACCAACCAATGGCAGAATGAAGCCGCTGTAAAACGCTCATGTGAACTAGACCAAGAGGAAATGAGTCAGCTGGATAGCAGACCTGCATGTGGGGAGTCCCAGTCTGCAGATTGGGGCAGGCAATGGCATCTTTAATTGTTAACAAACTTCCAACCCGATTTAGCACATTTGTTGTGATAGATTTATCAAGGTAGATCACATTTGTAGACTGATAAAATCCAATTTACGCCCCACTTTTATGGGCAATCTTGCGCAAGTGAACACACCTCTTATATAGCCACACATAAAAGTTTACAAGTTCTTACCTGCTGCATTAGATCTAGCACCAGTTCAAAGCGTGCCTTCTGGGCAACATCACTGTCACTTGGCTGCTCAGACTCAAATTGTTCACAGATTTTGCCCATGATGCTGTGCTGCTCCTGGTACTTATTGTACTCCTCTTCTGGAAGTGACTCCCGGTGAGATTGTAGCCACTCTGGATACTAAAACAAAACAGAAAATAAAGAATAATGCAGGGCAAATGCTCAAAGGTGTATTTAACTAAGTTTTATGCAAGACATTATGACATAAGCAAATACACCTTTCAAATAACCTCTGAAAAACATGCATATTTTAGTTGATGAAGCCTCAAATAAAAAGAAATGTTTCTGCGTTTTCTACTGGTTATCCCAAAACCAGCCACAAAGATAGTCACAACCCCAGAGCAAGAGAATAGTGTTGTCACCGAGTGCTGCAAACTCGGAACACAATCCCTGTTTCGAGAAGTTGCTATCACATTGTCCTTCACTAAGGACATACATCTGACCCTTTGTATAAACCACCCTACTCCATTTTTGAATGCCCACTTTTTATCAGGCTATCATTGCAAAAGTGCTTAACAAGGACCATTAAAATTAAAATCTCAGGTTGTGTTTTTGCCAACAAAGGTTCATGAAGCCAGTCCCAGCCTAGGCTGGTGAGCCCAAATCAGTCCAACTAGCAACTTTTCCATCTTGGCCAGAAGTAGCGACTTGCCTGTGATATTTGTGCCAAAAAACATTTACCGACGTTACATGATGAAATTGCTGCATGACCCCAACAGCAGCAACTATGAAGAGGGCATCAGTGTTTCTGGTAGGCTCCAATCGTTCCCACGCTTGCCCCCTTTACGCATGTCAATCATGGCACAGTGCTGGGGAGTGGCTGGATACACAGGCAGGGCTGTGCGCGGCAATATGAAGATGATATATCAGCTCTCTTTGCGAGAAGACTTTACTATATTAAATCGAGCTAGCGCTTTTCTTGACATTTTGGTAGTGGTTCCTGGTTGATGTGCATCTCGCTCTGTTTATACATGTTTTCTTACGGTTTCATTTTGTACGTCATTGTATGCCAGTTGGCGATTGTGTGTCCAGGGATATGGATGCCTCCATTAAAGTCCCAAGATTCTTACACCCTGTGCTATGTCACCTTTGACACTGGCTTAATGGTCCTGATTGATCAATGTGTCAATGGGGCATGGTGGGTGTGGCTGTGTTGGCAAAACTTGGAATGGAAACCGATTTTGTGTGTATGTTACTTGGGAACATCTATTCTGGATTTATGGTTGTATGTTGAAGAGGAAAAATGGGACGGTCCCTTCCCCCACCCACGTACAAACTATGGCCGACAACGTCACGACCAAAGTACCCTCAGCGAGATGAGAGTTCCCATCTCTGTCCGCCGCCTCGGATGTCAATATCCACCATGGCCACGCCCCACCTCCACAACCAGGCCGCATCCCATCCAGAGCACTAGGTGGGAAACAAGATGGAGCTGAGACCGACCACATGGACCAGCTCGACTAAACGTCACAAACCTATACTGCCATTGTTAGAGATGACATGACGACATAGCCACAAAGAACAGAAACATGTGCTGCCATGCACCTGGATCAGACACACACCAACCCACACAAAGAACACACTCAGTGCTACGACTTAGAGGACCGTGCACACTCACAGACATGCATTGTTATTTTTCACATAAGTCAGCAACCGCATCGCAGAGACGCTTGATGCCAAAAATGTTTATGTATATGCTTGCAGACGCTTCATGCTACTAACCCCTGAAGATAAGACCCTATAAATGGACCGATGTACAAAGAACCACACCGCACCCTCTCACCCCTTGCCTTATGGACCTTATACTGCCACATATAACCAAGCCGAAGTAGGCCGCAAACCAGAGTCCACAGACCCGGAGAAGCTCATACAGAGCTACAAGGTGCTGATCATGCAGCCCAACCCTGACTAGAGCCCCGCAGCCAAGGTTGCACGTTGCAATCAACATGTTGCGCTCTCCAAGCCAAGGTTACACCTGCCACTGCTACGACTACCCGGAGCAGACATACAAATCAAATCCCTGTAATTCTGCCTCAGCCATTGTCCCTCAACACGTGACCAGGCCGAACTGATATGATGCCAAGCTCCAAGGACTGAAGAGACTCTGGGGTCCCACATCTGGGACCCAGCTTGCAATAAAGAAGTAAAAAAATTAAACACCGGCAGCAAGGGGAAAGGAGCGCTCTAACAGCAAGTAGCAGGACCTGTCCATTTCCTTTCACTGACACAGTCACACATTGTTGCCAGCAACAGGTACATGGTGAGTTGGGAACAACGATGGTCCCAGGCTTGGGGGCTCGCGGATGGGCCATTCAGGACACAGGGGGCTAACCACTGACGGCATCACAATCGAACCAATCACTAACTCTCCATGTAACAATTTCCAAGTAGAATTTTTTAGGGACAACCCAAGCGAACCACCTGACCTCTACTCTACCAATTAAACTTTCCACTATACTGTCCTATACTGACCCTACCACTCAGGGAACCAATCCAGAGTGGCGGTAGGTTGTGGGCGAGCTCTCGCAGTTTATGCACGTTGTTACGTCACTAAGACACAAAAGGGGCCTGCGAGCCTGATTACGAGAAGTTTTTTGGAACCTACGATCCATGAACCTGTCCCTGTGTTTCCGTGTAATAAAAAGCAGTACCCTATTGCTCTTGTGTGGGCCTCCTACTTCTTTGGGACACGGAAGGAGTTAGGGCCTTCTGATAGCTTGAAGTCTGCAGACTCCGGGTGCGGCCCTGCCGACCTCCAGAAATTACCCTAACATGTTGGAGGCACTGCTGAGATAGATCACACAGCAAGACAGTTTGCAACAAGGTGGCCTGGCAACACAGCCCCCTCTGCCGTTGCCCCCTTGGAAGACTGCAGGACCATCGTGGAACTGCGAGATGACCGGACAGCGCAATCCGGGGATTGGCCGTCAGGAGCCGATTTCAGAAATGTCCCGCCTGCGGTTGGCGAATGTCCAGACGCGGTCCAGACAGGGGGAAGTGGCTGGCTGATTGAGAGAGGTGTCTGCAGCCGAGCGGCACCGGCAGACGTGAGCCCAATGTGAGTATGGTCCACACAACTAGCAATATCATATTGCCTGGGTGGGGGAGGTATTGTAAATAGGGTGGCGGGTGGTTTTACATTGTTGCAAAATTTGGTCTATCAGTAGTGATCGACAAATGAGTTGTAGTAGGGAACAGAGCAGAGGTTGTCCCTTCTTGTGTTATTGAGCATATTGGGTGGGACAACGAGTCCCCACGTGTTGAACGGAGTGCCGTGCTGCTTGGTCTGGATAGCGAACACATGTATGGGGGTGTGGTATTCCTATGAGACAGTGTTATAGTTCGGTGAATAGATGAGGATCCCTACAAATTGAGTGTTTTAGCTCGGTGAAAAGATGAGGTATTCCCAGAGGAGGTAGCTAGAGTCTCGCTCAGATTGCAGAAGATAGTTGGCTGGTTAAGTTCCCCCCTGAGGGAACGTATCACGCGCGAGGGGACGCGGCGAGTGCAGCTCAATTCTAATAATAAAGGTGGTTAACGAATACTCCACTCAAGGTGTAGGGGCAAGACAGCTGTGGGGATTGTTATTGTAAAAATTGTCGCGCATTGCATATTCAAACTGTGTGCATACGTAATACATTGCGTTAGTTGGTGACGTCACCCATAGGTCTTGCATAGGACATAGACTTTCCTTTTTAACAAAATTAGAGCTGTGGCCAGCGGCTAGGGCGGCGTGAAGGTGAGCAGGCGGCCGTGCACGGAGAACGCTGGCACGTCATCGATCGAAGGGGGTGTGCCGAGCAATGGTGCAACCCGTGTGAGTGGAAAGGTACGGACATACGCAGCGCAAGCTGTGAGAAAATAAAGGGGAGGAGAGGTTAGGACACTAACACAGGCGTGCCGAGCAGCAGCCACCCGAGAAGGTGGGGCGGCCCCAGAGCACGCCGCGCTGGGCTGGGCGCGAGGTCGCAGGGGACCTTGCGCGCTTTGGGTCGAAGGGGACACTAGTTACACAGGGAGGTGTGTCGAAGGGCAGCAGCCCAGTGCAGGACAGAGGCGAAGTTGACAGCGAATAGTTTGAGAGTATTATAATGCAACATTTTTTCCCTCCTATTGAGAGCAGCTAGTCGGAGGTCCCCAACTAGGGGCCAGGTAACGGTGGTATATATTTGAAAAATGTAATCGTATTATGGGTTAGGAACCGACAATGGGTACCACACATTAACAACACCACTTCAACACATTTGTGCAACACTACCACCGCATAGAGACAAAATAGTAAAATACAGTATTGAATGGACTAAAGGGACAGATGAAAAGATAAGGATACCGTGGCCGCCCAACGGTAGCTTTAGAATGGAAGCACAACATTCACTGCTAGCATATTTACACAAAACATTCAAGCGGAAGAAATTGGCAAGCCATTCAGAGGTTTTTGACCTCTGGAGGATGTTTCAGGGGTATGGCCCTGGGATGATGAGCATGCAGGAGGTAAAGAAAGAAGAGGTGAGTAAAGGGGAAGGGTGCAGCATGCCTCAGGGCCCTCCCAGCGATGTAGTGAATAACGCTGAGGCGAGTGAGGAAGAGGCAGAGGGGTCATACCCAATAAAAGAGGTCAAGAACGAGATTGAAGGGCTATACCCAATAAGGGAGCTGAAAGAAGTAACAAGGTCCTGAGAATTAACGGCCGCAGAGGGATACTCAAACCCTACCTACAACCCACCACCGTACGTTCCAGAGGATCACTACCAGAAACAGTTGCATGCAGGAGGCACGGTAGGTATGAAAGGGACACAGGTGAACGTTGATGGCATAAAGGAAGCACAGCTTGAGTTAGCAGGTAAAGGGCCAGATGAATGGATAGCAGCGCAGGCGCTATTAAAACAGCAGGGGACGGTGACAGGAAAGGAGGAGGAGGTGGATGCTGGCAATAGACAGAGCGGAGTTAGGACAAACACAGAGGGAAATTGAAGTAACAGGGAAGAAGGGAACACAACGAAAGAAGGAGTAGAACTGGAGAAAAATTTGCCGAATTAAGGAAGACGCAAAGCATACGCACTAAAAAACTTGAGCTAAAGGAACTGGAGAGACAGGTAGAGGAGGAGAGAGAAAAAGGAGTGAGAATGGAATTAGAGCAGCATGGGGAAGAAGAAAGGAAGAGGCAGGAGGCTTGCATACAGAGTATTGCAGAAAGAGCAGCACGTATGGAACAACGGGAGAATAGGAGAAAAGAAGAAGAAAGGAAAGAGTGACTGGGAAATGACGCTCTGGAAGAAAATAATTCTGTCAGAAGGCACACGCAAGTACGAGGAGGGAAGGATAATTGAGAGCATACTAGCACGAGAAGGCAGAGAAACGAGTACCAAGGATAGAGATGCAAGGGTGTTGGGCCAGGTAAGTGACGCCATAATGAAAGAACTACGCAGAACTAGAGCGGAAATTGAGAGTGAGGGCGAACGGCCAGGCGACCAAGAGCTAAGAGAAAGTAATAGAACAACAAGGAGTAAGTTGAACACAAGCAGTTGCAAAGCAGCCACGACACCTCAAGTAGGGGCAGATATAGGGGATACAGGTAAGTGCGCAGACATAGATTTAGAAACGGTAACAGTACGATATCCGCGGCCACGCACAAAATTAACATTCTCGGGGGGGTTCTGTAGTGACGAGGAGGAGGAAGAAACATGCGGAGGACAGAGCGATGAGAGCAGAGAAGCTGGACGAGAGGGCGCAAGCACACAGAGGGAAGGGATACTACAAACAAGAACATCATCCACCAAGCACACACCATATGTCAAAAGACTCAGAGACCTCCCTGGGCGGAGAAAAGATGGATCAGCAATAGCACATCAGAAGGGCCAGACAGGCCAACACAGGGACCGTAGGAGCACAGGGAACGCACAGCATGCACGTCAAATTACTGACTTTTTTGACAATTTATCAGACATGGAGGAGGAGACTCAAGACATACACATCACACAGCATAGACGCACGCCAGAGGAAATAACAAAATACACACACATGCCACTCTTGGAGAGGGGCGAGACAAGGCCACAATATGTACCATGAAAACATGCAGACAAAGAAAACATTAAGTGTAGACTACCCTCCCTAAGCGGGGGGGGGGGAGGGTGGGTAGTGGATACACGAAATGGAAAAATTAACTGCGGGTCATAGGCTAGCGGTTGGGGACGTCAAGGGGCTCTTAATACCCATTTTGGGTGAAGCTGCAGATGACATTTGGAAGAGGGCGGGTTTCCCGGGGGTGACCATTAGCGACACATCACACGACAGGTCGCCATTTGCAAACTGCAGACACGCGGTATGGCAAGCTTTGAGGGTACAGTACCCAGACAAATCAAACATAGGGGCGATTACCTCACGCAAAATGCGTGAGGACGAGGACCCTGTTAATTACATCCAAGAAATTCAGGAGAAATGTCGCCTTGGGATAAAACACTAGCAATATTTTATCACATACTGATACAGGGACTCCCAGAACCAGTGCAGACGCAATTAAAAAAATTGGTGGGGATGAAAGCAAAAGCGTGGCTGGAGATGCAATTAACAAAAGTGCACCATTGTAGGCTATGGCAAGAAAAGATGAAACAAAATAGGACGATAGAAAGGCTGATGAGGCAAAACTGGTTCAAAAGAAGCGGTCAAAATATGCCCTAGAGGGGGCGCTCATAACGGGCCCCACCCCACCGGTACCAGCTCTCGCACAACAACCACCAACGATACAGCAACAACAAATGCCTATAATGACAACAATTGCTACCCCCGCCCCCATATACGGCACAACAACAATATGCACAACCCAATGGGGGGAGGGTACACACAAATGGGCAACTGCTACATGAACAACTACAGAGGTAGGGGAGGGTTAAACAGAGGGAGGGGGGTTGGGCCATCAGCACACCAGCAAGGGGGTGGGTTCCGAGGGTATTCACAATATGGACAGCAGGGTTATTTGGACAGCACCGGGGGTTACCCATGGCAAGCCCGGGAGCCGCCCAAGAGCTGGACTTGCGAGTTAGTAGGACCCTATCACCACATGCAGGACAAGGTTGGCACAAGCGGGATGGGGCGAGCAAGGACAACAGGGCTACCAAGGGGGACCAAATTACTACCACCAATAAGAAACGCTACAAGCGGGTCAGATACAGATGGGACAGCAAGGTGGTATGCTACAACCACAGCTACAACAGCAATCAGATGTGATAACCACTACACAGCAGATACAACACCAGCCCCCTCAACAACAAGCACAACAACAAATGACATTGGCACAAGACCACCACGTCCACACAGTGCAGCAACTAACACAAGTACAAGACAACATACAACAACCCATGGACACTGCAGTACAAAAGACACAAATGGGGGGCGGCGGGGAGTAACAATACTGGGAAATAACCCCTACACAGGCAGTGGACAGTGATTGTACCCCCAATAGGACAGCCCACAGACTTCCTTGTTGTGTCCCATCCTGTCGATAACACCTAACCCTGTGGAGGAACCGCGCATAAAGGTGGTGATAGGTGACAACATTTTCCTTCCTAGTTGACACAGGGGCCACTAGATCCTGTATTAGGGAAGGGAAGTTCAAATTGTCAGGCGATGCCATGCACACTCAAGGATTTTCTGGGGCTCAAGGGGTGGTTCCTTTTACATCTTATCTGTTGGAAATCACGACTTATCTTTGCCCTTGTTATACTCAAAACAATCACCAGTAAATATACTGGGGCGGGACATCATGAGTTGGTTGAACATGACCATCTCCTTCATTGACAAAGGAATAATATGCTCAACACCAGGCATACACATGCTCACAGCAAGACACATACTTCAGGCTTACTGTGGTAAGACAGTGGTGAGGGCAGAACCAGTAGACGCTGAGATCTTCCAATACGGAACAGACATGGCAATAGCATGGCTACCAGGGATTGAGGGTAAGGTATGGAGGAGGCTCGCCACCTACCTTTTCAGGCCAGAAACGCCCACGGGTGAGGAGGAAGGAGCAATAATATCAGTAGACAGCGAAAGCATTGTAGCAAATAAAGACTGGATTGCAGTTCACGCCCAGGATGGCGAAGGAAAGGCATAGAGGGCGGTAATAGAACTGGCAGAAGGATGCAGGTTAACACAGGTGTCAGATGAGGAACTGTTCTCAGATGAAGGAGGAAATGGAGAGATGGTGTTCCAGATGAGCGTCTACGTGTGGTTGAAAGTGACATACAAGGAGGTTGCCCAGAAAATGGTAATGGCACTAGAAGCGCCCCTCCCCACACAATCTGATTTCTGCGAGGAAGATTAGGCCTCTGTACCCACCTCACTATGGACCACTAGTCCCTATGATGTGGGGTGCATAAAGAGCATTGGAGGGGTAAAAATAAAACTAAAAAGGGGAGCAATACTGCTCAGAGTGAAACAATACCCATTGTCAAAAGAATCTGATGAAGGGATTTATGAGACAATAAGCGCCCTAGTGGAAAGGGGTATATTGGTACCATCAGAATCACCATGCAACACTGCGGCATACCCTGTGTGCAAAGCTAAGGTAGGGTCTTGGCGTTTCATACAAGATTTGAGACCACTTAACAATACTGTAGAGGCAGAATACCCGATAGCAGCTAAACGCGCCACAATATTGTCTGGAATACTAGCAGAGGCATCACGGTTCACCGTGTTCGACCTCAAGAATGCGTTCTTTTCAATACCACTGCACCCTGACTCACAAGATCTGACAAGCTTCACATACCGCAATACAAAATGGAAACACACTAGGTTACCTCAGGGATACTGCGAGTCACCATCCATCTTTAACAGGGTTATACAGATGGACCTGGGGAATGTTGAACTTGAGAGCATGGTATTGCAGTATGTAGATGGTATTCTCATCTGCAGCACCACCAAGGAAGAATGCAGGAAGGATGCTGTGAAAATGCTCACAGTGCTGGCCGAAAAGGGGTACAAGGTTGAAAAGGGAGGACCATCGCACCACAAAGGGCACAAGCAATAAAGAATACACCTCAGCCACAAACTATTGGGGAATTGCAACAATTTCTTGGCCTGTGTAATTATTGCAGAGCATGGGTTTTTGACTACAGCACATACATAGTGCCCCTACTGGCAGCTCTTAGGGAAGCACAAAGAGGGGTGAAAAAGTTGGGATGGACAAGAGAGATGACTGATGCATTCAATTAACTGAAAGAGGCCATTTCAACGGCACCAGTTCTGGGCACTCCCAACTAAGAAAAATAATTTTACATCTTCTTGCATTGCGATGGTGTAGTAATGAAAGCAGTACTAACACAAAAAACAAGCATGGGACACAAACTCCTAGCATTTTACAGCAGGCACTTAGACACAGTAATGATGGGACACTTCCTGTGGGAACACCACCTGGCTGCTGCAGCATTCGCAGTAGAAAAATAATCTTCCATCACTATGGGTTGCTCCACCAAACTGTACGTTGAGCACACCCTCTTTGCAATTCCACACAAACCAAAAACCATACTCACTACCCAGAGAGCAACGGGATTTGAAAGCATTTTGTCAAGACCCGAGTTGAAAATAGTTAGATGCAACAATGTAAACCCAGCACAGTTCATAGCAGAAGTAGCAGAAAGCAAATATGCACACCATTGTACATATGCCATTGAATACTACTCGTCCACCTGAAAGGTAGAAGAAAATGCCCTAGAGGGGCGTGAGATTTTTTACATTGATGAGTCGTTAACAATTGATCAAAGTGATGGTATAAGAAGGACAGGTGCAGCTGTAGTGCGATTAAGGGAGGACTGGACATATGTACCAGTAAAATGTGTCAAATTACTCCAACAATATTCGGCGCAAGCAGCAGAATTGGTGGCCCTCATATTCGCGTTAGAAGAAAGCAACGGCAACAGTAACAATATATTCTGACAGTGCCTATGTCACGTCTACAGTACACTCAGGATTAATAAGATGGCTCAGAAGGGGATTTAGGAGAGCAGACAATACTCCAGTGCAACATGCTCTCCTCCTGGGGGAATGTCATTATTCCTGCCCCTCATGTCCCCAGCCCTCCAAGATGTCAGGCTGGAGCCAGGCCACGATCACCTACATGGCCCTCAAGGGCCTCTCCATCCCTCCAAAGACCCACTTGGAGTCAGACTTGGCGCTTGTGGCACCAGACTCACTCACTCCCATAGGATAACATTGGGGATTGAGGGGGACAAGATGGATGCCCCCCACATGGCATGCATTACGTACCGTAAAAGCATTTCTGATGATTGTATCTGCTTAGATTCACATGCTCTGCATATGGTCCGACATCCAGTGGTGACCGCGGAGTATTGCATCTTGTCTTTCGGGGACCGAAAGGGGACGTCGGCATAGGCGTGTCTGAAACACTATCCCTATCGTGACTGTGTAGTACCCAAAATCCCTCACGTGCCGAGGTCCCTCCAATTGTATTTTTTCTGCCATGAGGGAGCCCAAGGCTATAGTAAGTGAGTACATGAAGAGAGAAAGTAGTAAGAAGTCCATGTTCCTTCCACCCCGAGGGGGGAGGCAGGGAGGGCGCATGTGAATCTAAGCAGATACAATCATCAGAAATGCTTTTACGGTAAGTAATTGTTAGGGAGAATTCTCTGTAAGGCTAATTTCCCAAACCTAGTGAGTCCCCCAGCAGCTTTGCTGGATTTTTGGGGTTTATTTTTTTTCTCTCCTGATAAGAGTGAGATTCTTTTGCTCCCACTCTTAGACATGATTTGAGGTGTTCCTTTAACTTTCCATGTGTTTTATGGGCTATGGGGTCTTTTACTCCATAGGGTCTCATGTGCATTTTGTGTGCATTTTGTGGGTTACACAGCACCCTCCTTGTTGTAACCCAGGGGTGTCGTAGCGACCCCCCAACATAGACTCCATACCCTGGGACTGACTACTGTCTCGATGTGTCCCCCTCACTTTCGGCTGGTGTCGCGGCAGGGGAGGGAGGCTCCACGCGTGACATTCCGTACGTGGCCCACCGCTTCAACCGGCGCTCCTTAAGTGTTTTAGGTTTAAGGAGTTTACACGGCGAACAACGCTTTTCGTCGTGCTCTAGGGGGAGACAAGCGTTACACGACGTGTGCTCGTCTTTCCACGGATATCTGACCCTACACACAGGGCAGAATCTAAATGGAGTCCTTTCCATAGCAGAAGGGAAGGGTGACCAGACCAAAAAGGAAAGCAGAGGAAAGACATCTTAACAGTATGGCAAACCCTGAGCCCACTCTCCCTACTGTGTAGGCCGGCCAGAAGGCCCGACCACTTGGATGTCCGAACGGCGGATCTTAGGCGCCGGAACCCACAGCCGTAGACGATTCCCCCGTAGTCTTCGTTGAAGATGTTCTTGATGGGCGAAGTGACTTAACGGGATTAAACCGACAATTCGGTAAGATAAACAATGTCTCATGAAGAGCTCCGCTATAGGGCGACCAGTTATCTGGGCGGAAAAAACAATCTGAGGGACCTTGGCGCGTAAGGGATTTTGGGTACTACACACATCACAATAGGGATAGTGTTTCAGACACGCATATGCAGACGTCCCCTTTCGGTCCCTGAAAGACCAGTTGCAATACTCCGCGGTTACCACTGGATGTCGGACCATATGCACAGCATGTGATTCTAAGCAGATTAACAAGCATCAGAAATTTTGGTTCCCAGAACTTCATGTGCAGTCTAGTCTTTTGGGTGTGGTTCAGCCAAGAGACACCTGGGATACCCAGAGACTATTTAAGCCACGCCCAGGCTGAGAAACATGCTTTGTGTTTTCTGCACCTGCAGCGTGACACTCACCGTGTTCGGATCGGTCTCCAGTAGGCCTGCATCTTTCTTCTGCGCTCACCTCCTGCAAGAACACTGTTGGGAACAGCCTTACCTTGCAGCGCTTCTGCCCATCATTCATCGCTTCTTCTGTTCTGCGGGCATCTTCGGCTGTGTCATTCCCATCCCGGCACGCCGCTTCCTAAGGAAAAGGGAAAAGAACAGAAAAAAGGCATTAGTAAGCATTCAGCAAATCTTTGCTTATTTTTAAAGACTGTACAAGCTTCAAACGCTTACCCGAATCCCAGCTGCTCTGGGGGAACTCTGTCTCCGGAACTTCTCATCCATCTGCAAGAGGGAAAAGACACTCCAGGTTAGCGTGGAAACATCTAGAGGCGCCGCATACTGCGCGTACTCACCGCATTTCTTCTTCATAACCAGCATCCACGCTGAAAACGTTGCGGCACCTAAAAGACACAGAAAAAGAACTCAGTTCAATACAAATACGAAAGGGTCGCATCGCGCTCTCACTCACCTTCAGCGCTACTCCTCAGCAGCACGTCACCATCCCCGGATGCCGGCCATCATCTAAGGAAGGAAAGAAACAAAGTTAGAGAACTGTTCAAAAGACTCATTATACTTACCTGTCAGACTCTTGCCAATGAAGTAACGAGGCAGCAACAAGCCTGCATCAATCAACGCGCCGCTGTGCTGAAAGCATGACGGAGAGCACACTTTCCAAGAAAACAAGGTGAGCTGTGGATCAAAGGGAAGGGTTGGCCCCCGGGGAAGAAGGGGTTCAAGCACACAGAGACAATAGGGAGTTAAACTCTACCAATCCTGTGTTTCAGGCCCAGTCTCCAGTCGAGTAGACGCCAGGGAAGGGTTCGAGGTCGTAAGAGGTCAGAACAGGCTGAGTGACGTCCCCGTGGATACCAGGTGAGCGTTACAGGGAACTGATAGAAGCAACACATACCCACACAAGTTAGCGTTGGTGAAATGTCAGGCAAACACGAATGGCGAAGACCAATAAACACTTTGCGAATGAATTATTTCAGCATATCACTGCCCTGCTCGGGATTAAACATAAGTTTGCCTGGGCATACCACTCACAAGCCAATGGCATCTGTGAATGCCTCAACGTCCTCTTAAAATAATCCATAGCTAAAACTCAGCAGACGAAAAAGAAGAGTTGGCTTTATTGCCTTCCTGTGGCTCTGTTTGAGTTAAGAAACAAACCTGGTTCGGACCACCACCTCACACCCCACGAGGTGGTGACTGGACGCCAAATGCACCTCCCACCAACCCCACCCACAAGAACGATATATGACTGTGAAGGAACAGACAATGTCTTTGGTCAAGAAATGTATGCCTATGTCACTTCCCTGGTTACTAGTGCCTCCTTTATATCTCAACAGTTTCAACGGACACAGGGCGGGTCAGAGAACAATCAACAGGAAGCAACCAACAACGAGGAACAAACTGGACAGTGAGCGGTGAAAGAAGGAGACACAGTTCTCCTCAGGAACTACCGAAGGAAATGGAACGCCCCTAGATTTACGGGGCCAGACACCATCGAGAAAGTGGCACCCAGAGCAGTCAAATTGACGGATAGGGATGTTTGGACACATATCCACGACATCAAGCCCTACAAAGCACAGACCGCGCCCCACCACCACAGCAACAGGGCCAACACTTCGACAACAGCAACAACAGACGACGAAAAAGACACCTCAGGCGTTAGATACATCCAAGGACATAAACGGGCCACAGCACACTCTCTGCTGCGGAGATCACAGACACAAAATGTCCCCACTGCACTAACTGATAACGATTTAAATGTGATGGTGATATCGGAATAAGGCAGTAGAGTATAAATTAAAAGGATCTAACAAAAATTGATGCAGAAGAAACGCTGATAAAGATATTGGCAAATACACAAAATCTGTGTAAACACGTGCATGTTCTCTTCTCCTTTTTATCTCGCACATGCAGGCATCGCGCATTGTAATTATTGGATGAAAATATAGAAAATATATGATAAAAACAGATCCATCACTGCCCACACTGCCCAGGCTTAAATTTGACCTCACAATGACCAAGAAGCACTATCACACCAATTTATACACAGAATTAAAATGCCAAAATACTTCAGGTCCAGGCGGCCACGCATGTATTACAACGCATTTATACAATTTACAGTGCGCTCAGATCCACACCTCCACGTGGCCCTACCCGCTCTGAGAGACAGAGCGGTTAAGCGGATGTGGGAGGAGCTTTTCGCATGAGCATTGAACAGCTATTTGATACACAGGGCTTAAGTTAAAAATACTAACTGTAATAACGCAGAATTTTAGACATTTTCAAGCGGGCACCTATATCATCTCAAGTAAGTAGCTGCAGGACAGCAGCAAAGGTAAGGTCAACATGCCAGTGGTTGCAACAATTGTAATTAAAATGTTGGGGATATTTTTGACCACTGGACTGATAACTGCTGATGCTACTATGCTTTGCATGCAACCGCAAAACCCAATACTAACATTTCCCCTACTTCAGCTGCAAGGAGCACTGTGTCAGGTGGTACGAGTAGCACGGGACAAAACGTAAGAGGTAAAGTAGGGTTTCCATTGATATACATGGGGCGACAAATATCTTATAGAGTCTGCATACGTCTCTAAAAACATGTGGTATAAACATGTTCATAATTGGTAAGGACACGACAAAGGACAACTGTTACGTATGCTTGTTGATCCCATATGCCATGAGCGCCTCCCGAACATTTGTGGCAACTGAAGTGGCAGCGTCCACAGCAGAGTGCCTCCTATATCTAGCGCTGTTTCAAACACGAGGACTATTCCAAGGTAAAATGGCAACACTAAGGTGGAAGTCAAGGTCAACATACCCATACGAAGATAACTTCATCAAAACACTACCGATGTTTGACAACTATTGGCAGCTAACTGAAGGGTTACAGTACATAACAGATGGACCAGACAAAGGAGAAACAAAAGTAGTGACACTGAACTATCTGCCATGTAAATGGAGCGCAAGAGAGATAGGAGGTGAACAGGGGTGCTGGGAAAGGTCGCTGATACTGATCTATGGCAAGGTGTACACAAAGAACAGATGGGCGGATGCAGTAGTGGGAAGCAAGGTATTGACGTTGGCAAAGTCCCCAGTAATGACGGTACAAGAAGAAAACAACAAATGCTACAAGGAGTGGGCAAAGTTTCAAAACTGGAGGATCTGTGATGGTATCATCTGTGACTTCAAGTTGAGGGAGAAGCCCAGCTTGTGGAGGAAGTGGCAAACATAATCTAGATGGATCCAAGCCTGTTCCGGGGATGCTGCTCTGATCAATCAGTCGTCCAGGAGGGGTAGACATGAATCCCTTTGCTCCTTAGACTTGCACCTACAACCGCCATTAGCTTGGTGAAGACCCTCGTTCAGAGGTCAGCCCAAATGGCAGAACTCGAAATTGATAATGAGAGTTGCCAATGGCAAACCTCAGGTACTTCCTGTGCTTGTGATGGATTGGCACATCAAAGTAAGCATCCTGAAGGTCTAGAGATACCAACCAGTCCTGAAGCTGGAGGGCCTGAAGGATCTGAGACTTGTCTTGCCTGAGGAATTTGTTTAATTCTCGCAAGTCCAAGATGGGTCTCAATCCTCCGTCCTTCTTCAGTATTAAAAAATAGGGGGAATACCAACCCTTGTTCCTCTCCGCTACAGGTACCAGTTCTATGGCACCTTTCTCTAGCAGGTCTAAAATCTCCTGCATAAGGAGCGGGTCTGGAAGCTTCAAAAAGTTGTTCCCTGGTGGATGACTCTGGAGTGTGTAGGAAAGGCAGGCAGTAACCTTGGCCAACTGTTTCCAATGCCCAAGCATCTGACGTAATAGCCTGCCATTCTGTCAGATGTTGAGTTAACCTGCCTCCTTACTGGTGTTTTGTGTGGGGAGACCCTCAGAGGGGTTTAGAAACAGCTGACGCAGATGTTGAGGGTAAAGCAGCACCTGCTGATGCGGGTTTGGACCTTTCACCCGTCCACCACGGGTGAATCGTCTCTGGCCGCTTTGAGCTGACTGCCCTCTCCCTTTTACGAATGGGGAGTAAAAACGAAAGGGCTTCCTCCTACAGGACGTACCCGTGGGGCGATTTGGAGTTTGAAGGATTGCAGCCCCAAGTGATTTTGCTGCCGCCTTTGAGGTCCGCAATTTCTCCAGGCTGTCATCAGCTTTTTTGCCAAATAGAGAGGTGCCGTCAAAGGGCCTATTCAGAAGCCTGGCTTGTACATCAGGAGCAAAACCAGACTTCCGCAACCACGCAAATCTGCGGATTGTGGTATCGCCACCATGGCTCTGCTGATGCTGTCAGCAGAGTCGATACCTGTTTGGAGGCACTGAGACATTGCATACTACCCATCCTTGATGATGTTCAAGAATGCGTCTCGTTCCTCCCCTTCTTCTGGGAGACAGTCAGGCGCTAATGAAGCACACTCGAAAAGGGTGTGGCTGAATTTAGCTAGCGTGCAAGTGGCGTTAATAGACTTGGGGGCATACTGCATGCTGAAAATACTTTTTTAGATATGGCATCAAATCTTTTGTTGCCTCTGTGTTGTGGTATAGTGGGGTATGCCGACTTACTATTTGGCGACGTCACTGCCTGCACTACTAAACTCTCTGGAGTTGGGTGCTTAATTAAATATTCAGGATCTGCGGCGGACACTCTGTACTTTGCAGAGAGCATTTTATTTACTGCAGGGATAACTTCAGGTGTCTCCCAATTTGCAGCTATTTTCCTCTGCAATGCAGCATGAAAAGGGACTATAGGGTCTTCTTGAGGCCCTTTATCTAAGAGGTCAGTAAGATCATTTTGCTGGAAAGAGGGTGCAGGTGTTTTCCACCCCATAAATTGCATAATTCTTGCCCAAAGGGCTCTGTAAGGCATTTCTTGTAGATCTCTCAATCTATTCTCCTCAGAAATTAGCTCCTATGGAATGGGTACTCTGGTTGTTTGTAACCCAAAGTTTCTCTGATTGTCAGAGTCCTCCCCTTCCTCATATATAGAGGATAAAGCTCTGAAATAGTCAGATCTTGGATAAGGGGTAAAACCCATTTCCAGAGAAGGAGCCAAATTGGTGGATACTGATTGGGAAAAAGTTGTGGTTGTCGATGCAGACGTTATAGGTCTCGATCAACTCGCAAATGGAGTTGAAAAACTCGAAAAGGGCCTTGATGTACTCGAGAGAACTGGAATCCTACTCGGTGTCGTTGATATTGTCGAACCACTTTCGACACCTTCGGCGGGACCTTCGACACCTCTGGTGCCGGTGCCGCAATTGAGGTTTGAGGCTTCAAGGACATATCCTTCATCGGGGTCGACGATGGCGACGATGACGCAGTTTTATTAGATGAATTTTTGTCTTTACTCAGGTGTTCATGACGCTCTCAAGGGTTTTTGTTCACCGGGTTCAACGACTCAGTGTTTTTGTTTTTTGGGTCTTTCACCCGGGCTATCACTTCTAGGCATCTCCGAGGGGGTCAAGGCCGCGTTCTCGAAGACCCTAAGCATTTTCTTGCAAAATTCCTCCCACTTTGTTTGGTGGGGCAGGTAACCCTTTCTGGGGAATTTGAGGATGAAGAGGAGGGAGATCTATGACGCCTCTTTTTAGTGTCTCGATCTCGAAGAGTGGTGGGAACCGCTTTGAGATCTCGATCAGGAATGTTTCTTTCGATGGTGAGGAGAGAAATGTCTCGACTCAGCCAAGGACAATTTTGAAGGGGTATTATTTATTCAGATTTGTTGAGCGCACGTTAGCCTGGGGGCATTGTGGCGCTTGTTACAGACATATCTTGGTTACAAATAATACAATATTAACATAGAATACATTATTTACAGTGGCAAATATGATATTTGTACAAATTGCAATGCAGTATATTTACATGGATTCGCAAGGGTCACATATTGTGCAAGAAAAGAGGTGTTCAGTTTCCTACGAAAAATCAGGAGCGAGTTTTCCGCTCTAATGTCTGCAGGAAGTAGAAGGTTTAACTGCCTTACCTCTTTGTAGCTTCCCCTTACGATCCTGTGAGGAACCGTTAATGACATCTTTTTACCACAATCTCGCCATTTTTTGAAGCCGGATCGTGGCGTCGATGTTTTGGACGAAGATGCCATCGTAGGATATTGAGATTTTCGAAGATTTTCGATGAGTAGAAGAACCGAGCGTTGGGTCTCCGAGGCTTACGAAGCGTGGAAAAACGGAACTGAGCAACGGACGCTGTGCAAGACTATTTATACCTATGGTGATGTTGGCGCCGATACGGAGGCCTTGGAGGGACATGGACTCGAGGGACGTCGACACGCAGCGCCCTCTACTGTGAACATTTTTTCTGAGGCCAGCAAGCTGGAAGTGGATTTATCAAAGATAAGGAATACGTGGGAGGACACAATCCATTCAAATAGTAACGCTTCCTGAGTGCGGTGCGGGGACAGCAGTACTGATGGACCACTACTGGCCCTGCGGAGCGAAAGCATATCACATTCTATCACAAGCATGGAGTGGAGCAAGTACTCATCAACGTACCCTCCCTGGTAGTACCGCAGAAACACATCAAAATGGAAAACTTCCCCAAGATGGATGAAGGAAAAAGAAGAAAAAGGTCTCGAACGAATTGGCAGCACATCCAAGAGTGCCACTCCCCCAGAAAAGACACTGACGAGAATAAAAAGACAAGGAGAACCACTCACAGGAAATTACCTCTGGGGTAAATCAGAAACAGCACTAAGTGACATCCCACCAGCTCACAGATTATTCAATAGAGTAGCCATGTTCTTTTACTCTGTAATACATCCAGGAGTACAAGCATATGCAAATGCGAAATGGCTGCAGATAACCAGATGGGAGCTGATGATGACGATCAACTCCACAGTGAACGGATTCAACGCAATGAAAGAAAAACTAAGGGCAATAAGAATGGTGGCCTTGCAGAACAGATATGTGCTGGACCTCCTGACTGCGATAGAAGGAGGAGTTTGCGCAAAAATTGGAAGTTCCCGCTGCACATTGATTCCTGCGAATGACAAAGATAATGGCACTCTATTAGAAGCAGTATCGCAATTGGCCAAGATGCATGCGAAGATGGAAGCAGCGAAGGGGACCAAAAAGGATGCTAGCTGGTTTTCATACATCTGGTCTTGGATGCCATCATGGCTAGCAGATGGTCTCAAGGTTTTGGCTGGCTGCATAATACTGGGAATGGCATCATTGATGGGAATAAAATTATGGATGGCAAGGTCAAAGCGTACAGCAGAGGAAATGATCAGCATGCACATCCTAATGCCCGCAGAAGATGAACTACACACAGACGTCATACTCAAGGAACGCGAACGGCTCGCCAACAGATAATAGAAGCAGACTTGTAACCACCGTCAATAAAGGTTGAAAATCCATGCAATCCGAAGTACTATGTTGGGAAAGGGGTTTATTGTAAGCCCGGTGGTGGATGTGTATACATGTACTGGTCATTCGAAGACCACGTAAACCGCTACGGACACTTTGCAGGAATAATGAAGGTGTGGCAAGTACAAGGAGATAAGAGTGGATAATTTTGTGGTCGACAAGTCGACCAGAGGTGGGACTGAAGAGGAAAAATGGGACTTCCCCCGATCCACGTACAAACTATGGCCGACGAGGTTGCGACCCAAGTACCCTCAGAGAGATGAGTTCACACCTCTGTCCGCCGCCTCGGATGTCAATATCCACTGTGGCCGCATCCCACCCAGAGCATGAGGTGGGAAACAAGATGGAGCTGAGACCGACCACATGCACCAGCTCGACTAAACGCCACAAACCTATACTGCCATCGTTGGAGATGACATGACGACATAGCCAGAACAAACAGAAACATGTGCTTCCATGCACCTGGATCAGACACCAACCCATACAAAGAACACGCTCAATGCTATGACTTAGAGGACCGTGCACACTCACAGACATGAGCGTTATAATTTTTCACATATGTCAGTAACTGCATTGCAGGGACGCAAGACACCAGAAGAGTTTGTGTATATGCTTGCAGACGCTTCATGCTACTAACCCCTGAAGATAAGACCCTATAAATGGACCGATGTACAAAGAACCACACCGCACCCTCTCACCCCTTGCCTTATGGACCTTATACTGCCACATATAAACAAGCGAAGTAGGCCGCAAACCAGAGTCCACAGACCCAGAGCAGTTCATACAGAGCTACAAGGTACTGATCATGCAGCCCAACTCTGACTGGAGTCCCGCAGCTAAGGTCGCAACATTGCAATCAACATGCTGCGCTCTCCAAGCCAAGGTTAGACCTGCCACTGGTACGACTCCCGGAGCAGACATACAAACCAAATCCCCGTAATTCTGCCTCAGCCACGGTCCCTCAACATGTGACCAGGCCGAACTGATATGATGCTAAGCTCCAAGGAATGAAGAAGCTCTGGGGTCCCATGTCTGGGAACCAGCTTGCAACAAAGTAGTTACAAATTAAACACTGGCAGCGATGGGAAAGGAGCACTCTAACGGCAATAGCAGGACCGGTCCATTGCTTTTCACTGACAAATACTCACACATTGTTGCCAGCACAAAGTACCTCGCGAGCTGCAAACAACGATGGTCCCAGGCTTGGGGGCTCACGGATGGGCCAATCAGGACGCGGGGGGCTAACCACTGACGGCATCACTATCGAACCAATCACTAACTCTCCATGTAACAATTTCCAAGTAGCAATTTTTAGGGACAACCCAAGAGTACCACCTGACCTCTACTCCACCAATTAAACTTTCCACTATAACGTTCTATATTGACCCTAGCACTCAGTGAACCAATCCGCAGTGGCGGTAGGGTTGTGGGCGAGCTCTCACAGTTTATGCACGTTGTTACATCACTAAGACACAAAAGGGGCCTGCAAGCCCGATTACGACGAGAAGTTTGTTGGAACCTACGATCCATGAACCTGTCCCTGTCTGTTTCCGTGTAATAAACAGCAGTAACCTATTCCTCTTGTGTGGGCCTCCTACTTCTTTGGGACATGGAAGGAGTTAGTGCCTTCCAATAGCTGGAAGTCCGTGGACTCCAGATGCGGCCCTGCCGACCTCCAGAAATTTCCCTAACAATGTATTAAATCGAACGTTTTTATTTTCCGAGCAACCGTTGTACAGAGCAATTGGGGACACATTCCAAACATTTCCTCCTTAATCCATGACTGACATATCCATATATGCAAATGCTGAGTGGAACACAGTTTTGAAAGCGGCGTCCTTAAATTTGTGATGTAGCTTGACGTATTATTTACTAAATCACCAATGCAGAACACAAAGACAAGTGGCAGGATGAGAGTTTCATTCTGCAGAATATTTCTTCTGGCTCGCAAGTACGCAGGCTTCAATGGTATCAGAAGAGGGAATGGCTGAGGGACACATCGAATGAGCCAGAAACCGAGACCAACATGTTATTTGTTAGGCATCTATGCATCAACACAAATTAAGACACTCCTGTAGTGGAGTGTTCAGTCACTACGTGCTGCAATGGCTCTTTGTGCAATATTTTCCCATTCCAACCGGAATGCAAACTGGAGGGTCTCCTTCAAGAATCTGTTAAATCTTTCAACGTGGTCATTATCCCCTTGGCGAAAGAATGCAGAACGGGCATGCTGAAAGCAATAAAAGGAAAGCCCAGGTAATCTCCCTGCATGAGAAAGTGATGGAGATGGTGGACCAGCGTTTTTCTAAGCCACGGAAAGTGGTACATAGATATACTGAGACAGCTACCCCGTGGTATGAAAAAGAATGTAAATTGTCCAAGGGCCGGCTGATAGTGGCCAAGCTTCCTCTCTCTACAAGGGGGGTAGAGTTGAAGTCGGCTAGTCTGAAATATCGCAGATTACTGAAAGAAAATAATAGGGGTTGGTATGAGGCCATCTGAGAGTCGTTAATGGAAGCCATAGGAAGGTAGGACTCAGAGTTTCTGTGCATTGATGGGAGCAGGGCATGGATATGGTGCTAATGTTATGCAGGGAAGCATACCCGAGCAGACCTGGGTTGACCACTACGGTGGTCTGTACCGTGCAGAGGGGACGTCACGCGCTGTGCGTGCAGAGGGGAAGTCACGCGCTGGGGCTAACTGCGTGGAAACTTGGGTTGGAAAGGAGGAGGATGGTAGCACTGCTCTGTTTGTATTATCCAGTGAAGAGGTGAAGAAGGCTCTTTTAGGCCAGAAAATAGGTAAGGCACCAGGCCCGGATAGGGTTCCCATTGACTTTTATAGAAACTAGCTTACGGTCTGGGTCCCTTACTCGACTAAACTCTTCAACTCAATTTTGAGTGGAGGGATGGTACAGGGGTCTTAGAGGAGTGCTGAATTGGTCCCAATAAACAGGAAAAGTTCACCTGATGATACAGCAATCTTCAGACTGATCTCTCTATTGGATGCTGGAGGAAAAACGTTTGCACAGGTACTCCTATTCCATCTGGCTGAATGGGAAAGCAACAACAGGATAACCGACCACCGCCAGGGCCTGGCTTGGCGGACCTCTTTCCTCTATGATAGACCCTCCCAGGTCCAACTTGGGTCCCTTCCTATCCTCTATCTCTATCTGTGGTGTTCCCCAGGGATCTAACCTCTCGCCCTGGCTGTTCAACCAACACCTGACACTTCTTGCCCATCACATTGTTGCTCTCTGCCCCAATTTACAGTGCTATGTGGATGACACTCAAGACATTTTCAGGCTCCCTTCCGCCACTTCTTCTCCTTCTCTCATCTCTGACTATGTCTGCTATCCAGGAGTGGTGTCCACCAATGATCTCTGCCTTAATGCCAATAAGACCGAGATTCTCCTCATCGTCACACCTGCTCCCTCCTTTCCTATCACTCTCCAGCCGGCCTCTCTTGGCCCTCTTCCTGCTCCCACCTGTGAGGCTAAAAACCTTGGGGTCATCTTCGACTCCACACTTTCCTCACATCTCTGACGTCTCTAAGAAGTCACACTACCAGCTGCACCTCCTCAGAGGTATTCTTCCTTTACTCTCCTTCCCCCAGAAGCTCACTGTCGCCAGAGCTCTGGTTCTCGCTAGGCTGGACTACTGCAACAGCCTCTTTCTAAATCTGCCTGCTTCTACTCTCTGCCCTCTGCAACTCACCCAGAACAGGACTGCGAGACTTGTCCTTGGCCTCAAAACCAGGGATCGTATCTCCGGGACTGAAATCTCTGCACTGGCTCCCAGTGGCTGCGAGGATTAAGTTCAAAACACTCTGCATTGTCCACAAGGCCTTCTGGGGCCTCAATACCTTCAACTTTCTTCCTAAATATCTTCCTTCTCGAGCTCTTCGCTCATCCGCCTCCAACTCCCTCAGGGTCAGTCGCTTCTCCAAGCAACGAGTTGGTGGTAGATATCTTTCCTTGGCTGGGGCCTCCCTCTGGAACAGCCTACCTGAAACTTGAGGGGAACCATTGCTGGTTCTGGAAGCACCTCAAAACCTTCCTCTTTGCTTCTGATTTCTCTCCTCCTCTCCCCATCTGAACTCCTGGCTGAAACTGAAACTGCACTGGTCACCTGGCTACCCTCTGATCTCGGGCCCAGGTCCCCTCCCTTGCCAGTTGCACACCTGCACTGCCTCACTGGCAACCCCCGTACTTGGGGACTGTTTTCTGTATCCCTAAAGTCCCCTACCAGCACTTGACACCTGATGTCTGCACTTACCCTTGCACTTGCCACCAGCTGGCAGCACTTTTTATTTATTGCTGATTTTATTCTATTATTTTTACTGTCGATCCCATGTACTGCACTGTGCCCTGCCCCCCACACTTGTTCCCTTCCCTCTGGCCCTGCACTTGCGCAATCTCAATGTCAGCAGGTCTAGTAAGATAGTTGTCGCTGTCTTTCCTCTGTTCCCCCTCTCTTGCCTCGTCACGCCTTGAAACACTTGTGTATAGGCGTGTTATAAATGCCATATCATATCAGGTGGGCTTTTGCGAAGGGCTGAGCAAACTGACTAAACCCTTTGGCTAAGGCTAGTGTGTTATAAATGCGCAGTTCTCAGAAAAGACTAGTGTGTATGCAGTGTTTGTATATTTACTAACTGCTTTTGATACTGTTCCTAGAGAACGGCTATGGGAGGTACTGAGGAAGTATGGTATCCAGGGTGCACTTCTGTCAGCTATCCAAAGACAATACCGCAGTGGTGGGGTGGGGAACTGATGGGAGTACCTCGGGTAGTATAGATATTAAGAAGGGTGTCCGCCAAGGGTGAGTCCTGGCGCTGATACTGTTCTGCCTGTTCATTAATGGTGTCATAAGGGAGCTCTGGGGGCCCCACACTGATGCCCCATCTCTGGCTGCCAAAAAGATCCTGGTCCTGCTCTTTGCAGATAATGCAGTCTTATTATTACTAACACCTTCGGGTGTCCGCAAGCAGCTGGAGATCTTTGTCTCCTGCAGGGAAAATGGGCTATCGCTTAACATTAGTAAAACCAAGTTTATGATCTTTAATACGATGGCTTGAAGGAGACAGAGGGGCATTAGGATGGCACTGGACGAAGGGAAAATTGAGCAGGTAGCCAGTTACGATTACCTGGGGGTGCGAGTGAAGGAATCGTGTGGGTGGGCAATGCATCTGGAGAAGGCAAAAGTAACTCTGGCGAGGTATATAGGGGCCCTTGCCAGATTTACTAGTGAGCATGGTAATGGGGCTGGACGTGTCCGAACAGTGGGCCAGATTAATTTCCACCCTATAGCAGTGATGGAGAATACCTTTTTGAAAAATATATTGGGGCTCCCAGTTAGCGCACCAACTATCCCAGTCCTCTTAGAGACAGGCATGCAAAGGATTGTTTCAATGTGTCAATTACAACCAGTGCTTTATTGGGTCCGCTTGTGGCCCAATGGAAATCTCTTTGTATTCAGAGAGGCACTACGAGATGTTCTGGCCCAACAAGGAGGCAACTCATTGAGATTGTTTAAGCATGCCAAGACTCTTCTGGGGGATCTGGGACTCGAGGAATATTGCCGTAACCCTAGTGCTCCAACTTTTGCCTTTTGCGCCCAGGTAAAGTGGGCGGCTTTGGTTAAGGTGGAGCATGATAGTATGTTGAGTTCCCAAGCTTCTGTAACCTTAGTTCGTTATCTTGCCATCAAAACCCAGGTTGGCTGTGAAGAATACCTAAATTATATTCCCTCTAAATTTGAAAGATCTCTGTATATAAAATTTCATTTGGGGATTTTGCTGACAGCCCATCTGTTGCATAGGTTGGATAATTTTGCTGTGCCCGGCCTCTATGGGCCTAAGGAAACTATTTCTGAAACCGCTATTCCTGAGCCGCGAATACAGGTCAGTTGCTGAAGCTATGGGCCTGTGCCTAAATGCAGCAGACACCCCTGCAGTCTTCACGACCAGTAGTTACCTTAAATGGGTATGGAGAGTTTGCATGGGAGAGGAGTGTGATTAACTTGACTTTGAAAAGTATTTGTAATTTGAGAATTTTATATGGTATTGTTTTATATTACACATTTTTATGAAAAGATATGATGACCGTGGGTTTTATAAATTAATTATTTTATGTGTATATGATGTATCTGTCAATTGTTGCTTTTATGACTTTTTTCATTCAAAATAAAGCCTATGAACTGAGCTATAAAAGGAAAGACTGGCTCTTTCCCTGGACGTGAAGTAAGCTTTCCTAATCAAAAATTATGCACACAAAGTTAATGGTAATCTCAGATAGAAAATGGGTTCCATCCGATTTGGACCATCAATGCCCAGTTTGTCTCATGCTGCTCTTGTCTATTGCACACTTGCAATTAACAGTGTGGGTCGCAAGCATTTATTTGTCTTCTTTGCAGATGACAAGTTTCAATGCAGCTTTCGACATCTCAGTCCATTGCAGGCCATTCATGTTTATCTCTCAGCCTGAGTTTGGTCAGAGTGACAACCAGGTTCACATTAATGGCCAAATCAATAAAGTTGTTCATGACAAACTGGGGAACTAGTATGTCCACTCTTGGCACCAGGCCTGTTTCTTCAGATGATTCATTATTGAGTTTCTAGTATGTGTGGGAACCAATTTGAAAACACTTCTCTGAAAAGCCATCCTTAGATGACAATTTATACAAACACTAGCAGTCTGATAGTGCCATGAAAGTTTAACTCACAGAACAGTTAGACTAGAAAAAGGAAACAAGCTCCATGCCACTCAACGTTTGTGCATACCCCATTTTATAGAGTTGGATTAGGGAATGGGTAGTCTGAGAGACTGCTTACTGATTTGCCCCATGCTGTAGTGTATGCAATCAAAAATTCAATTCCTGCAATTTTGCCACCAGGGATGCCAACCTGGAGAACATCTTTGTACCTATTGGCACCAGGATATCATTCAGGGGTTTAGGGTCGGTTCAACAGTGGAACTCGAGGTCCCACACACATGTTAATGTTAAAGGATATTTGTACCGCGCACTATCACCACCGGAGTGATCCCCTGGTGCTCTGGCGGCTCTGAAGAAAAGGGAGGGGAGTGGTAAGTTAGTGGGAATAAGCTGGAAAAGTGCAAGAGAGCAGTGATGTGCTGTTGGCAGCCTCAACCCGGTGGTTCCGTTGGCTGGGCTTGGGGTGTTTTTCCAGTCCATAGTCGTCATGTGCTGTTGTGCAATTCTATGTGTGGTTTGTTTTGTTGTTGCAGTGTAGTGAAGTTTGTGCGGACTGTTGTGTTATAGGCTTGTGTTTGGTTAGAGTTTAAGAGGTGTATGCAGAAGGGTGAAATTGTTATTGTATTGGTTAATTGGGCAAATGCTAACAATCAAAATTCTATCTGAGTGTGGCATATGCCGACCTTCACAATCCCATCTAGTTCCCACGTCGGCTAAGGTTCATGATTACGTCTAGGTGTGGCTCATGCCAACATTCACAATTCCATTTAAGTGTGGCATGTGCTAGTAATCACACTTCCTGATGCAGTCTAGGCTTGGCACAGTCTAACAATCGCTATTCTATCTAACTGTGGTATGGTCGACATTTACAATCATATGTTGTTGTGACGCAGGTTATTGTTCAAAGCTTAGGTGAGTGTGGCGCATGCCAACATTTGCAATTATGTCTAGGTGTGTTGCTTGCTATCATTCACTATTCCATCTGAGTGTGGCACTTGCTAACTTTCAACGTCCTATCTAGAAGTGGGGCAGGCTAGTGTTTACTATTCCATTTTGGAGTGGCGCATGTTAACATTCGCATTTCTGTCTAGCTGTGACACAAGGCTAATGTTCACAAAATAGAATGTGGTACATGCTACCATTCATAAACCTATCTAGATGTAACGTAGGCTAAAGCTAAGAATTCCATCTAATTGTGGCACATGCTCACATTCACGATTCCATCTACTTGTGGTACATGCTAACATTCACAATTCCATCTAATTGTGGCACATGCCAACATCCACAACTCTATCAGTTTGCACTGCAAGGCAACATTTACAATCCTGTCGTGAGTAGATTCAGGCGGGTGGTCACAATTCTTTCTAAGTGTGCATGTTGTAAGTCTATGGCAGTATATGTTATGGAAAGTAAGGTAGAATAGAGTGGTGGGGCTTTCTGGAGTAGATTGATTGCTCCACACCCCACCCATGCCACACTTACAGTTTTTGTTGGTGTCTGTTAGCTGTTGGCCTCACTGGCTTACCCCATAGACACGTGCCGACACTTTCTGGAGCTACCCTGTGGGAGCCGCCCCCCGTCTAGGGGCCCCTTAGCCGAGGGGCTGCCGGGAAGAGGGCTGCCCAGGGGGGTGGTTTTTGATTAACTGTCTGATCAATCAGGTCCGCCCCCCGCCCCCAACCAAAGGCTTTGAAAGCCACC
This sequence comes from Ambystoma mexicanum, assembly GCF_040938575.1. Lineage (NCBI taxonomy): Eukaryota > Metazoa > Chordata > Amphibia > Caudata > Ambystomatidae > Ambystoma > Ambystoma mexicanum. The sequence continues at coordinate 18,592,689 of NC_090922.1, read as the reverse complement.
AATCAGGTTCACGGGGCGGGCTGGGGAGGCAGGAGGAGGGATGGAGAAGGAAGAGGGGAGCCGGGGAAACTCCACTGTGCAAGGCCGCGCCACAGGCCACAAAGGTGCATCCACATGGCAAAAAGGCCCAGGGGGGTCGCCATGAGCAGCTTCACTCACCAGGGGCTCTGGATGGAAACGAGCACCCAGGTGGAGCTACGGTGACTACACATGAATACAATTGTTTGGTTGACCAGACAAATGCTAACATTGTGTGCTCAATGACGGAATAGTTATTCTCAGAAGCTATGGGGGAGGGGTTGGAAAAACCAATGAAATGCTCCATTTAACAGTGAGACTACATTTCAGCTGCAAGACCATGGGCACTGTCTTCTAAGGCAATGGTGGCGAGTGCTTCAGGGTCAAAGGGGTTGAGACATGATGCATTCACAATAGCCTCTTTGATCATATGAAAAGCTGACTGACAGTACTCCAGCTGAAAGAAACGTATTTCTTTAGGCTTTCCCTCATTTCTTCTGTTTTGGAAGAGAAACCATGAAACGTTGCACATTGCTCAGGGAGACCCATAAGCGAACAAAGCTATTACTTGGTGGTGGGGCTAGGTACATTCTTGAAGGTGTCAACAAGAGACCTTTGGAAGAACACCTTCAGCAAAGTTTATATCCAAGGTGTTCCACCTCCTGCTTCAAAAACTGCCACTTCTCTTGATGCACCTCATTCAACTTAATTCAATTCTTTTTTTAAATGGTTTCCAGTAAAGCACTGTGGGCATCCTCTGAGTCACCACAAACAAGTATTTTATCTTGGAAAAAACATATAATTTGGAATGCCAGCCAGGAGACGTGTAATGAGCATTTGAAACCGTGATGTTGCAGTTGAGTTATAGAATGGCATCCTGGTATTCAGAAACACCCCATATCAGGTGAGAAGATCAAGTTACTTACCAACTTTAACGTTCTTTCGACTGGATGTTCTTCCCACGTATTCCTCATCTTACGATATTCGTATCTCACCAGCTTCGCTGTAAAAGAGGTCGTGGCATCCCAGGCGTGCCTCATGATTGAAAAACTCTTCGCAAGAGAAGTGTAAATAACGCAAACTGTACTGCGGGGTAGGATGGGAGGGGCGATGAGGAACAGGTGGGAGGAACATCCAGTCGAATGAACGTTACAGTTGGTAAGTAACTTGTTCTTCGAATGGATTGTGTCCTCCCACGTATTCCTCATCTTATGAAAGACTCCCATAGCAGTGGTAATTTTGGAGGTGGGAGTACTAATTATTTTTCTCATGGACGGAATGGAGTACCGACCTTAGCAAATAATCCTTCATTGGAAGAAGAAGCATCTAAGCAGTAATGCTTGATGAAGGTATGCATTGATGCTCATGTTGCAGCTGAACAAATATCTGCTGCAGAGACTCCCCTCTTCAGAGCCGTAAAAGTAGCCATACCCCTAGTGGAATGGGCTTGAAGCCCATCCGGCGGTCCTTTTCCGCCAATCTGTAGCACTCAACTATGGCCAAAATGATCCAGCGGGATATGGTCTGTTTTGTCACCGCTAATCCCAATTTATGGCCAGTATAAACTACAAAAAGTTGGTCATGGTGATGTAATTTTGACATTCTTGAAATATAAAAACTGAGAGCCCTTTTTGGGACCACCTTTGAAACCTCTCCTCTTCTTTGCCCAAATGAGGAGGAGGGTAGAACGTTGGTAGTATGATTTTTTGTGACAAGTGAAAGTCAGAAACTACTTTCGGTAAGAAAGAAGGTTTAACATTAAGTAGTACTTGTGAAAAGTAGTGTACGGAGGTTTTCAGGAGAGAGCCTGCAACTCACTAACCATGCGGGCTGATGTGAAGGCCACAAGAAGGACCATTTTTAATATTAGAAGCCTCAAGGGACAGGAATGCAGAGGCTCAAAAGGTATACAAGTTAGAAACTTAAGTACAAGATTTAAATCCCAAATCGGGACATGAAAAGGGACTGGAGGGTACACATTAGTGAGCAATTTCAGGAATTGAATTATTAATGGAATTTTAAAGTAGGAAACCTCTTCCGAGGAGCACTTGAAAATGGGCAGCGCAGCCAGATATCCTTTAATTGTTCCGATCTGGTGCCCTAGATTGGCTAGATGCAATAGGAAAGAAAGCACCATTGGGGTGCCACATTGAAAAGGGTCCACATCCTTATCCCTGCACCAGATACTGAATTTATTCCAACAACACCGGTACAGGGATTTAGTTGCTGGCCTTCTGGCCGAAAGCAAAATTTCCATTACGTCATCTGGAAGATCCGAATCCTTGTATCTCAACCTCTCAGAAACCATGCGTGAAGGTTGAATGTCTTGACCTCTGGATGGAGAACCCGACCGTCCTCTTGCGAAAGAAGATCCTCTCTTTGCGGATTGAATATTGGAGGGCAGATGGACATGTCCAGAAGGTCCGGGTACCACGTCGTCCTGGCCCAATGCAGGGCAATTAGGATCATGGTTCTGCTGCACTTTCTCAACCTCCTGATTACGTGAGAAATCACGGGGACTGGCGGAAACGCGTACAGAAGTGGAAATTCCCAGTCCACCACGAACGCGTCTCCTAGAACTCCACTCGGAGGAAATTCCCTTGAGCAGTACTGTTCGCACTTCCGATTGACCCTGGTCACGAACAGATAAACTTGAGGGGTTCCCCAAAGGGTGAAGATCTCTCGAAGGACTTCCTGAGCTAGTTCCCACTCGTGGGACACTGTCTTCTGCCTGCTCAGAGTGTCTGCCGCCGTGTTCTGCTCTCCGGCGAGGTGAACTGCCGATAGAGATATTCCTTCTCGTACTGCCCAGAACCAGAGCTGCATTGCCTCTCTGCACAGTTGTAGTGACCCTACTCCTCCTCTCTTGTTGAGGTAGTACATGGTCACTGTGTTGTCCTTCTTTATCAAGACATTCTTTCCCTTTACAGAGGGTAGGAAGGCCTTCAGCGCTTGTCTGATTGCCCTGAGCTCCAACAGGTTGATGTGTAGTTTGGACTACGATGGAGACCAACGACCGCTTATAGTCAGATCGTTGGTGTGGGCTCCCCACCCCGCGAGTGAGGCATCCGTCACTAGAGTGATCTCCGGCCACGGTTGTCGAAAAGATTCTCCTTTGAGAATGTTGTTGTTGCAAGCCCACCAGAGAAAGTCTTAAGCAACTGTGCTTGGAACTTGCAGAAGATCCAACATATTCCTCAATAATTGGGACCAATGAGCCCATTGAAGGGATCTCATCCTTAAATCGGGCCTCTGGCACTAGAAAGATGCAGGATGCCTTGAGACCGAGCAACCTCAGAAAATCGAAGGCCGGAAGATGTTGGGTATTTTGGAACTTTGTTACCATCTGCAGAATGTGGAGAGCTCTCATCTCGGGAGGAGAGCCTTTGCCCGAGGAAGTATCCAGGACTGCTCGAATAAACTGGAGCTTCTAGGATGGTATCATGTGGGACTTTTTGAAATTGAGGGAGAAGCCCAGTCTGAAGGGAGTGACAGGTGATTGACAGATGTTCCTGAGCTTGTTCGGGAGCACGTGCTCTGATCAACCAATCGTCCAGGTAGGGGTAGACGTGAATCCCCCCTCTCTTGAGACTCGCTGCCACAACCGCCATCAGTTTGGTGAAAACCCTCGGGCGGAGGTCAGCCCGAATGGCAGAACTCGAACCTCAGTTACTTTCTGTGCTTGAGATGGATTGGCACATGAAAGTAAGCATCCTGAAGGTCCAATGATACTAACCAGTCTTGGAGTTGGAGAGCCTGAAGGATCTGAGAAAGGGTTACCATCTTGAACTTGTCCTTCCTGAGGAACTTGTTCAAGTTTCTTAAGTCCAAGATGGGTACCAATCATCTGTCCTTTTTTGGGATGAGAAAGTAAGGGGAGTACCAACCCTTGTTCCTCCCCGCTACAGGTACCTGTTCTATTGCACCTTTCTCTAGCAGGGATAAAATTTCCTGCACAAGGAGCAGATCTGGAATTTTGACAGAGTTGGTTCCCGGTGGATGGTCCTGAGGCCTTTTTAGGTAGGGAAGGCAGTAACCCTGAGTTATTGTCTCCAGTGCACAAGCATCTGAAGTAATGCCCTGCCATTCTTTCAGATGCTGCGAGATTCTGCCTCCCACCGGGGTCTTGTGTGATAAGGCATCAGAGTGACTTGGACGTGGCTGCAGGAGCGGCTGAGGGGAAAGATGACGTTCCTGAGGCTGGTTCCGCACTTTTTCCTCGTCTATCGCGAGGGACATTTCTTCTACCTCTTTGAATGGCCTGTCCTCTTCCTCTACTAAAAGAGGAGTAGTATCGAAAAGAACAACCTCTCCAGGAAGATGAGCCAGAATAAGGTTTCTGAGGCTGTTGCATATAGGCACTAAGATTTAGCCGCCGCTTTTCAGGTCTGCAGTTTTTCTAAGCTTTCATCAGCTTTACTGCCAAACAGCCTCAAGCCATCAAAAGGCATGCTGAGTAGCCTGGCATGCACATCAGGGGCAAACCCAGACTTCCTCAACCACGCAAATGTGCGTAGCACAGTGCTTGCAGCCATGAATCTGCTAATGCTATCAGCAGTATCCAGTCCAGATTGGAGACATTCCCCCATTGCCTAGTTGCCATCTTTTATAATATTCAGGCAGCTTTCCCTTTCCTCGCCTTCCGGAATAAGATCAGCTGCCCCCGTGAAGCAGTCCAACAGGGTATAGGTAAATGTCATGATTCCTGCCCCTCATGTCCCCAGCTCTCCAAGATGTCAGGCTGGAGCCAGGCCACAATCACCTACATGGCCCTCAAGGGCCTCTCCATCCCTTCAAAGACCCACTTGGAGTCAGACTTGGCGCTTGTGGCACCAGACTCACTCATTCCCATAGGGTAACATTGGGGATTGGACTTGCAGTGCATTGTGGGAACTAGATGGATGCCCCCACATATTTCGGTTCCCAGAACTGCATGTGCGATCTAGTCTTTTGGGTGTGGTTCAGCCCAGAGACACCTGGGATACCCAGAGACTATTTAAGCCACACCCAGGCTGAGAAACATGCTTTGCGTTTTCTGCACCTGCAGCGTGACACTCACCGTGTTCGGATCGGTCTCCAGTAGGCCTGCATCTTTCTTCTGCGCTCAGCTCCTGCGAGAACAAGAACACCGTTAGGAACAGTCTTACCTTGCGGCCCTTCTGCCCATTATTCATCGCTCCTTCTGTTCTGCGGGCATCTTCGGCAGCGTCATTCCCACCCCGGCACGCCTCTTCCTAAGAAAAAGGGAAAAGAACAGAAAAAAGGCATTAGTAAGCATTCTGCAAATCTTCGCTTATTTTTAAATACTGTACGAGCTTCAAACGCTTACCTGAATCCCAGCCGCTCTGGGGGAACTCTGTCTCCGGAACTTCTCATCCATCTGCAAGAGGGAAAAGACACTCCAGGTTAGCGTGGAAACATCTAGAGGCGCTGCATACCGCGCTTACCCACCGCATTTGTTCTTCATAACCAGCATCCATGCTGAAAACGTTGCAGCACCTAAAAGACACAGAAAAAGAACTCAGTTCAATGCAAGTACGAAAGGGATGCATCGCGCTCTCACTCACCGTCCGCGCTACTCATCTCAGCAGCACGCCGCCATCCCCAGACGCTGGCCATCATCTAAGGAAGGAAAGGAACGAAGTTAGAGAACTGTTCAAAAGACTCATACTTACCTGTTGGACTCTTGCCAGTGAAGTAACTAGGCAGCAACGAGCCTGCATCAATCAACGTGCCCCTGCGCTGAAAGCAGGACGGAGAGCACACTATCCAAGAAAACAAGGTGAGCTGTGGATCAAAGGGAAGGGTTGGACCCCGGGGAAGAAGGGGTTCAAGCACACAGAGACAATAGGGAGTTAAACTCTACCAATCCTGTGTTTCAGGCCCAGTTTCCAGCCGAATAGCCTCCAGGGAAGGGTACGAGGTCGTAAGAGGTCAGAACAGGCTGAGTGACGTCCCTGTGGATACCAGGTGAGCGTTACAGTAAACCTGGACAGGGTACAGGTGACATTTGCTGACTTGAGAGCCATGCTACCCGAGGTAAAGATCTTACGGGCCCAAGCATCCACCTTCTTATCCTCCTTGTCTGGGGGATAGATGGATAGGCGGTTTGTCTTGACGAAGTTGCTGCCTGAATAACCAGACTTTCAGGCGTGGGATGCCTCTTTAAGTAATCAGGGTCACTACTAGAAATTTTTAAGGAACATTGTTTTTTTTACTGCAGAAGCAGTCTCAGTAGCCACCCAGTTTATTTCCACTGTCCTCTGAAGTGCCCTATGGAAAGGGAGAACTATGTCCTTCTGGGGGCCCTGGTCCAGGATATCAGTCATATCATCCTGATCAAATGTGGGTGAGGATCTACACCAGCCCATGTATTCAACAACCCTATTCATCAAACTCCTGTACCCTGAATATGCATGTTCTGCAGGGTCAGGTTTTGTAAATTCAAGCTCTGGTGACGTATCAATGCCATTAGCAGAGTGAAGGGTGTCACGCAGGTCTCTCATTTTCGATTCTGGATCAATTAGTTCCTCTGGCACCTCTCTGGTACCAAACTGTACTCCAAAAGGAGAAACTTCTTTTTCGAGGTTCACCCTTATTACTGGATCTTTCCACAGTAGTTTGACTCTCCTGCGTCGTCCAATGGAGCAACCGGGGTCTGGCTCTTTTGAGGTTTCTTTGAGGGGGTTGAGGCTGTATTCACAAAGACCATCATCTTCCTTCTAAAGTCATCCCATTTCCTTGGGTAATCTGACTTAGTCTGACATCTTACCAATTCGGTAGACGTATCAGAGGAAGAGGAGGGAGATCTATGTCTCCTCTTCATCTTCTTTGAAGAAGATGAAGAACGTCTTGATCTACTAAGTGATCGAGATCTCTTGGAATGTTTACATCTTTCTGAATCTTTCGATTCGCCGACTAAGTTTTTTTGACAAGGCCTTCGAAGAGGCCTTGGAAGCTTCCCACCCCACCGCCAGTTTACCTTTTCTCTCACGAAGAGCCTTCTCCGTCATCGACTGACAGGAGCCACAGTCGCCGGTTTGATGGTCCGAACCCAGGTACCAAAGACAAACGCAGTGAGGGTCTGTAATCGACATTTTCACTCCACAGTCCATACGTTTTTTTGAACCCTGTCTTGGGAGTAGAAGGGGCAGAAGAAGACAACATTTTCCAAAGCAGCGAAGCTGACGAGATACGAATATCATAAGATGAGGAATACGTGGGAGGACACAATCCATTCAATATATGGATTCTGTCGCAGAAGAACATTGCATTCATTAACAGAGGCACTAATTCAGTATTGTTCAGCAAGACAATATTGTCTGAGATTATGTGGCATTCAAGAATTTCTGACCGGCACAGGAGCATAGACACTGTCAGTTCGGTGTAAAGATGAGCACTACTAGGTTTAGCCACTCTGTGGCCTCCAACAGTGCAATCATGTGGTCATGTGATGAACCAGATGATTCACCCAGAAAACCTGGCCTGGGACCCTTCTCATAAGGCCAGGGAACAGCAGACGCTTTCTCATACAGAACCTGAGGGTGGTGTACTGCGGGAGGATCACATGAGGGGGAAGCAGGTCAGGAGGAATGGGAAACACCCTTTTGCAACTTCCCCCAAGACCCCAATCTTCTAATGGCTTATTGTAAAATATTAGAAGAAAATTTGATTTGTGCATTATGGACTTCAAGTCCCATAATGCCCAATGGTACTGGGAGGAAGAAGAGGGCTGCAGAGTCACAAAACGGCGAAGTGGAGGGGGACTCACCTGAGGGAGACTGGGAGGCTTAAAAGGCCCCCTCAGGTGCAAACTATTGGAAAGAAGGAGCACAGCAGTTGTAATAGGTGGAGGAGTTTTGAACTCTCCACGTTGCAGCAGAAGCAGAGACTGGAGAAGATGCCGGGACCACTGTCGAGTGCAGAGCAGGAGCCGGTCCTGAGAGGGTCTTCACCTCCAGAAGCTGGGATTGCAGAGGCTGTGCAGTGGGAAGCGGAGGTTCGAAGCGCTTCCCCCATGGTAAGGCTGTCTCCGGTGTTAGGCGAGCACTGCACAGCCTTTGGAGCGGAGGAAGCTCTGTGTGAGTGGCGCAAGCAGCGGCGGATTGGACGTTGCAGATAGGCAGACAGCGAGGAGCCGTTGAGGAGGAACTGGGAGCGGAAAAAGATGCGCACCTCATACCTGGCAAGTTCACTAGGCAAATGTGACCCTGGAGCGCTCCGTAACCTCTTGCATACTCAGAACAGGTACTTGGATAATAAAAAGCATCAGAGAAGAGAGAAAACAGAGGGGTAGGCTGGGAGAGCGATGAGGAAAACGGAGGAACATCCAGTCGAAAGAACTTTACCAGTTGGTAAGTAACTTGTTCTTCAAATGGATTGTGTCCTCCAACATATTCCTCATCTTAGATAGACTCCCAAAGCAGTGTAAGAATTTGGAGGAGGAGGAAGTAGAATTTTTTGTTTTGTTTACAGTGCTGAATATAGTACTGCCTTACCAAAGGCAAGTACCTTAGAGTGGGAAGCGTCTAAACTGTAAAACATTGTGAAAGTATGTATTGAGGACCAAGTCGCTGCATCACAGATCGACTTAACAGGGACACCCCTTTGAAGGGTTGAGTGGGCCTCAAGCCTTCCGGCGGGTCCTTAGCAGCCAATCTGTAGCATTCAGTAATGCAAAGTACAATCCATCTAGACAAGGTTTGTTTAGACACCGCTTGACCCAATTTCCCTCCAGTGTAGCCAATAACAAGTTGATCATTAACTCTGAGCTGAGAGAGCCTAGAAATATAAAAGCTTAACGCTCATCCAGGGTCCAACCTGTGGAGTCTTTCCTCCTCCTTACCCGGGATGCAGGGGAGGATAGAAAGCCGGTAGAATGAATTTCTGATTCCGATGAAAATCCGACAACTTTAGGCAAAAAGGAGGGTTCATCCCTTAAAACAACCCGGTCTTTGTGGAACACAGCATAGAGTGGCCTGGAAGATAGTGCCTGCAACTCGCTCACTCTTCGTGCAGATGTTAATGCAACCAATAAAATGGTCTTGAAGGTTAACAACCTTAAAGGGCATGTGTGTAAAGGTTCAAATGGGGCACAGATTAAAAACTTTAGAACCAGATTAAGGTCCCAAACTGGGACTTGGAATGATGAAGGTGGGAACACATGTGAGCCCTTTTAGGAATTGGATTACCAAAGGAATATTAAAACAGGAACACTCTTCTGAAGAGTGCTTAAAAATGGAAAGCGCTGCTACATAACCTTTAACGGTCCCAACATTGAGACCCTTATGTGCCAGTGATAAGAGGAAGATAACACCTCTGGGATTGAACATAGAAAAGGATCAACATTATTTTCTCTGCATCAGTTGCAAAACTTCTTCCAACAGCAATGGTACAGAGACTTTGTTGCTGGCCTCAATCCCTGTATCTCAGCCTTTCAGATACCAAGCATGAAGGTTAAGAGTGTTGACCTCTGGGTGGAGAACCTGACCCTCCATTTGTGAGAGAAAATTCTCTCTGAGGAAGACGAATTGGAGAACAGATGGACAGATGGTCCGGGTACTACGTTCTCCTGGCCCAAAACGGGGCAATTAGGATCATGCGGTTTCCGAACCGTCTCAACCATCGGATTACTTGAGGAATGACGGGGATCGGTGGAAAAGTATAAAGTAGTGGGAATTTACAATCCACCACGAACGCGTCTCCTAGAGCTCCTCTCAGAAGAAATTCCCTTGAGCAATAACTTTCGGACTTCCGGTTGACTCCGGTCGCAAAGAGGTCTACTTGAAGGGTCCCCGAAAGGGCGAAGATCTCTTGAAGGACTTCCTGAGCTAGCTCGCAATCGTGGGAGACTGTGCCCTGGCCTGCTCAGAGCGTCAGCCGTCGTGTTCTTCTCTCCAGCTAGGTTAACTGCCGATAAGGAGATTCCTTCTTGAATTGTCCAGTACCAGAGCTGCACTGCCTCTCTGCACAGAGGTAGTGACCCTACAACCCCTCTTTTGTTGAGGTAATGCATGGCCACAGTGTTGTACGCCATTATCAGGAAATGTTTTCCTCTGACCGAGGGCAGAAAGGCCTTCAGCACTAGTCTGATTGCCCTCAGCTCTAAAAGGTTGATGTGTAGTTTCGACTCCGATGGAGACCAACGACCGCTGACTGTCAGATCGTTGGCATGGGCTTCCCACCCCGTGAGTGAGGCGTCCGTCACTGGTGTAATCTCCGGCCATGGTTGCCAAAAATGTTCTCCTTTTAGAATATTGTTCTCGCAGGTCCACCATAGAAGGTCTTGTTGAACTCTGCTCGGAACCTGAAGTAGATCTGTCATCTTTCCTGAGAACTGGGACCATTGAGTACTCTGAGCCCATTGAAGGGATCTCATTCTCAGGCGAGCCTCTGGCACTAGGAAGATGCAGGATGCCATGAGGCCAAGCAACCTCAAGAAGTCGTAAACCAGAAGATTTTGGGCACTCTGAAATTTGGAGACCATCTGAAGAAGGTCTTGAGCCCTCATCTTGGGAGGCGAGCTCTTTCCCAAGGATGTATCCAATACCACTCAAATGTACTGGAGCTGTTGAGAAGGTGTCATCTGTGACTTCTTTAAATTGAGGGAGAAGACCAGTCTGTGAAGGGAGTGGCAGGTGACTTCCAGATGATCCAGGGGATCCGCGCCCTGATCAACCAATCGTCCAGGTAGTGGTAGACATGGATCCCCCTTCTCCTGAGATACGCTGCCACTACCACCATCAGTTTAGTTCAACCAAAATGCCAAGACTCGAAACTGATAATGCGAGCCGCCAACGGCGTACCTCAGGTATTTTCTGTCCTTGGGATGTATTGACATATGAAAATAAGCGTCCTGAAGGTCCAACAACACCAACCAGTCCTGAAGTTGAAGGGTCTGAAGGATCTGAGAAAAAGAGTGACCATCTTCAACTTGTCCTTCCTGAGGAAATTGTTCAAGTATCTCAAGTCCAAGATGGGTCTTAGTCCTCCGTCCTTTTTGGGAATCAAAAAATATGGAGAGTACCAACCCTTGTTCCTCTCCGCTACAGGCACTGATTCTAAATAGCCTTTCTCTAGCAGGGTTAAAATCTCCTGCTGTAGGAGCGGTTGTGGAAACTTCAAAGAGTGTCTCCCTGGTGGATTGTTTTGAGGCTGCGTTAAGAATGGAAGGCAGTGGGGGGCATGACTGAGGCGCCGACAATGCTGATGCCTCACTGAGAGCTCCGTGGGACGCCCGGTATCAGATGCCTTAAACGCTCGTCCAATCGCATCATCCCCGGCATGGAGAAAGCGTGAGCGGTGGCGGAACACCTTGGGAGTCCACGGCTCGATTGGGGGGTGAAATCGGAATGGGGAAGCCCCCCGTCCACCGGCTCAAGGAGCCCAGCCAGGGGCCGAAATCCACCTTCTAAAATGGCGGTTCCGGCAGGCCGGCGCTGAATCTCCCCGCCTAGCCGACCAGACCAGCACGGACCCAGTCGGTCGGGGCCCCAGGACACCCGAAATAAAGGAGCCGAGGCAGCCACAGCTCCCGTTTCACCCCTGCTCCTTGTGACCAGCGACAGAGAGGGGGTTCGGCGCCTGGTGGAGAGAGGTGCCAGGGCCCAGCGCGGCGCCCCCCGGTGGAACAGCAGATACCCTCCCCGTCCATGGACGTTGGGCGGTTGGACACTGTGAGGGGTCTCCCGGGCCTGCCTGCCTCACTCAACAGGCCCGCTCTACATGAACCCTCTGCCTGAACATCACAGGCGGCCCGCGGCAGCACAGCCCCCCCTCACAGTCACAGCATCAGTGGAGGGACGGCCACAGCACCAGCTCCCCCCGACCCCCGCAGCAGACGACTTCGGAGTGGAAGCGGAGACCGGGCTGCATCACCAGCAAGGAGCTGGCGCAATAGCACGCACCCCCGCTGTGCCTGAGGTCCGGAGCGGTGGAGAGCTATGGAGAAGTCCCCCGGCCTGCCCGCCTGCCCACCACCCACCATCAGCCCCAACACAACACTCCGCCCTGACTTTGGCCACGGAGCCCATCCCGCAGGCAGTGGCAGACCTTCGACCGGCGCGACAAACAACCCTCCCCACCCCCGCGGACCCACCATGCTACCCCTGGGGCCCTGAGGAGGGACAGGAGACCCGCAGCCCGCGGACCCATCAGTACAGCCCTAGCTTCAATCAGGGCCATCCCATCACCAGACCGGCACTACGCCCCTGGCCCCGTGACAGACCCGCAGACCCCTGGCATCAGCCTGGGGAGGCCTGAGGCGGCCCTCCCTGGTCTCCTCTTACCCCACTTAACGCCCCCTCAGGGCACATCCACCCCGGACCCCGTGGACCCAGCGAGTTGCCTTGGGGGCATGTCATGACCCTTGCCCCTGGCCCTCACTGGCAAATCAGCCTTCCAGTTAGGGCCAGGTAAAAGGCCTTAAAACCTCATCCAACACTCTCTTGGAGTCAGTCCTTGCGCCTTTGGCGCCAGGCTCATAATCATCATGAAGACCAACATTAGAATGGGACTATTTACTTGGGACTATTTAACTTGGGGGGGGGGGGGATTCAGCCAACATGGAGGCACACACATAGCTCAGTTACAAGGAACTGAGCTATGCGGTCTAGTCTTGTGGGTGTGGCAGGCCTGGGACTACTTTACCTGGAATACTTTACCTGAGACTATTTCAACCAAACCCAAACAGCAGAACATGCTTTGCGTTATTCTGCTGTGGGCAGCGTAACGCTCACAGTTCTTTGATGCCAGCTTACCTGAAACCAAGGACCTGCAGAGAGAGAAAGAACACTACGAAACTTACCTGGAACAGTATCCTGTTTTCAATCCATCGCTGACTTCAGTTCCACTCACCTGAAGGTACGAACTCCATCATCCGGCATTGCATGCATCCTGGAATACCATAACCTGGAAAGAGGAGAAAGAAAGACAGCATTAGTAAGCGTTTACTCACGTTTCCTCCCGAATGAAGAAAGCCACACAATTCTTACCTCGGTAGTCATCTCCTGGTGAGTATCATTGCTGGAACATTACGGCGCTCGCTGAGGAACATCGCAACCTGCAAGGAGAGAAAAGACACAGGTTAGCAATATAAAAGGCAAAACAGCGCCGCGCATCGCACATTACTCACCGGACAGCATTGCGCACACCGCACTTTCACCTACTGGCCCATGCTCATGAAAACACTAAAATACCTTTCCATACCTAAAAGGAAAGAAGCAAGACATTATTATTCGAACTAAGAGGAACATAAGAACGGCATATACATATAAAGACTGTAAAGTAGCAAACCTACTGAGTCGCAGCAGGCCTGGATTCCCACAGGGGGGTTTGCACCAGTGAAGTAACTTGGTCGCTGCTCGCCCCCCACATCTACGCGCCCCTGCCACAAGGAGCAGGACGGAGAATCCACCTTTCACAATATTAAGGTAAGGAGAAGGCCCAAGGGCGAGGAAGGAGTTGAGGCCAAGGGAGGTGGGAAAACAAAGACAATCTGGTATTGAATCCAGCTCTCCTATATTGCAGACCCATCTTTAACCAGAGGCCTTACCAAGGGACCGGGAGAGGGTTCGAGAGTGCAAATCATCCAACCAGGGCTGGATGGCGTCCCCGTGGATACCAGGTGAGCGTAACAGGCACCCCCCCCCTTGAACACACCACCGGAGGGCTGCAGGAACACAGCGCCATCCCTATCTCACCACACCTGTCTGCCTGGCAGAGGGGCCCCAACTACACGCCTGAAGCTTGCGGACCTCCGCCACTACAGGCAACAGTGAGGGATCCGCCTGGATGGTCCCCCTGCATTAAAAGCATGGGAATAGGGAAAACAGCAGGTGACCAGCAACCCGGATGAAATTGACAAAGCAGTAGAAAATATTCCAGCCACTGCAGTAAACTTCAGCAAACACCAGCCTGCAGAAGCTCCATAGAGGTCTGCGGAACTGGCATGGAACCCCTACCAGCGGTGACCTGACGGGTGGCAATGTCAAGGTGGGGCCTCCCTCCGGGACACCCTGCGAAGATCCACGCACCCATCTGGGGCGAAGGAGGGGGTCACACCTGAAATTGTCCCCTCTCCCCTCAACAACAGCCTGCGGACACCACTCACCCGTGCGGACGGCGACCCAGACACCAGGATGTCTAAGCAGAAGGGCCCGAAATCAGCAGTGTTAGGCAGAAACCTGTGCAGTTCCCTCTGGGACCACTGCAAAAGATTTAGGACTATAGGTGTTTGGCAGTAAACCCACTTGGTAGCAGTCTGTACCACACAGATTCACTTGGTAGCTGTGGCTGAGCAGTCAGACTTCCCTCAAGAAGAGTTAGGCAGTATACAGAGTATTCACAATAGGTCAAGAGAACACAGTAGAACAAGTAAACACTGACCAGGGCTTGGTGTAAAAGAGATATAATTATTTATTTAAAACCACATCTAGAAAAACACACAGCACCAATAGTAAGCAATTCAAAAACACTGTCACTAAAAGATATACACTCTCTTAAAAGAATAATTAGACGAGTCTTAAGTAAAGCCCCACTTATTTTCAGACAGCGGTGAGCGCTTAACGTAGATGGCACTCTAATACTTCGTTTTAAAAAGGGAGAGAAGAGCAGAGAACAAGCTGAAACAGATCCCAACACTTTTATCAGAACATAAAAAGAGAGGAAGGCAAAGTAAAACCGTGAAGTTAGAGTTCAAGAGGCCGGATCCACTTTCAGAGGATCCAAACGAAATGGGTCCAAGGTCACACGGTTGCAGTGCACAAAAGTCTTGTAAAGGTTCAAAAAGGAGTTGGACCACAGAAAGGGACCAGTTAGAGGGTCAAGGCGGCCAGCCCAGTCCAGAAGGTTAAGGGGTTATTATTACCTTGTAGCAATCTTTAGAAAGGGAGGCCTGGCTGTAACGCTCACCTGATTCTCGCAGAGGCGCCGGTCTTGACTGGGCCACTACCGTATCTCCAAAGGTGATGTGTAGCACCCGGTTGGCTCTTGGGCTGGACCTCTGTGCACTGTATGCCTGACGTGTAGAGTAAGATGTCTTAGGTAAGTGAATGCCGAGCTCTCCATCTGCCTCGGGGCAGGGTGCTGTAACCAGTTTCTTCACTGGATAGGTAGCGCAGGCCTCTTGACTTCAGAGGACTGCTGTCCGTCGTTTACTGCACGAACGGTAAGTTTCGAGTCATTCAAATGTCTTTAAAGTCTTTAGTAATGATGTCTCTTGTTTTGCAGGGTTCCAGCGATGGCGGATGACGGGCTGAAGTGAGTTGAAGATGGAGCCCGTGTGATGAATAGAAGCGCCTGGAAGCACGTAAGTAAGCGCTTGTTGCCTGCTTCACGATGCGCTCTAACTGTCTTTTTATTTTGCAGGTACGAGTTCGGAGCGGCTGCAGGGTGCCGGAATACCCACTGGATTAGATGTGGAAAGGAGTAATGGCACGTGAGTATTAAAGTTCCCCAATGTCTTTAAACGCACCTTATTTTGTCTTTCAGATGCGGGATGCAGCGCCGAAGGCCTCCGGAGCGTGCAAAGAGTTGGTAAGCTTTTGTCTTTCAGATGCCGGAATGCTAACCTGTTCTTTCTTGTCTTTATAGGTGTTGCTGAAGACTGGATTCAGGATGGTAAGCCTTTTCCTTTCAGATGCCGGAATGCTAACCTGTTCTTTCTTGTCTTTATAGGTGTTGCTGAAGACTGGATTCAGGATGGTAAGCCTTTTTCCTTAGGCCCAGGACCGGATGCAGAAGACACGATGAGCGTTCTGCTGCAGAGGTTGCAGAATAACGCAAAGCAAGATTCATCCACCGGGTGTGGTTTAAATAGCCTCCTGTAGTGCTTCGGTGTCTCCTTCCACAGCCACGCCTAGGTAAGAAAAGAGTTCCTGCTTTCCAGAAGAGTTCCAGTGTTCTGAATCTAGGGAGTGGCTCCAGCCCCACCCAACAGGAAAAGTAGTTCCAAACAGAAGGGGATCAGAGGCTCAACTGGCAGGCAAGTAAGCAGCATGGTCTGCTGCAGGTAAGTCCACCCAAGCATTATGAACCCGGCGCTTCCAGCGCTGGGACTGGGCATATTTATGAGCCTGGTGCCACTGGCGCCAGGACTGGGTCCAAAAGGTCCCAATTGGGACTGGTTGGCACTCGGAACCTGGGTTATGGATCTGCTTCCAAGGGAGTTGGGAAAACCCTGACCTTTTGGAAGCAGAGATCATGACACTGGCGGACACAGTACCTTAAAGTGGTGAGAACGCTCCAGCGGGGGCAGTTGTTCCTGGCAGCGGGTGCAAGTTGGTGCTTCGTCCGGGGGAAGAGAGGATCTCGTCGTGGAGGAAGACAGGAGTCCGTTGCACTGCCAGGGAAGAAACCAGCCGCGGAGTTTCTGAGGTACAAGGAGCGGTCTGGTGATTCGGGGTTCAGTGGTGAGTGGCTATCCGGCTGCCGGGGTGCTTGGCACGGGCAGTTCGACCACAAACCGGGCTGGGGTACGAAGAAAGAAAGGTAAACTGGTTGTGCCCACCAGTCAGGGGAAGAAGCCCCTCCAGCGGGGAGATCTTCTCTGTCGTCGGGAAGTGGTGAGTCGGTTCTGGAGGGCTCCACCGGTGGTGTCGTCGTGGTAGGTCGGCTCTGCTTCTCCCTTGTCGGATTCTCAGGTCCTGTGGCGACTTCTGAAGCTCCAGTCCCCAAAGCCCTGCTTTTATACAGAAAACCCCCATTCACTCAGCCTAGCTGTCAATCAAACATCCTAAGTGGTGAGCCGGCCGGCTCACCACTTGGGCCAATCACACAAGAGTGCGACCTGAGTTGCAAAGGTAACTCGGTCCAGGGTGCCTAAACCCCCTCCGACACCCCCTGTGGTACCCAGACAGAGTGGCACCACTTTTGGAGGCTTCTGTGGAGAAGCCCGCCAAAAAGTGGAACAAAGGGCTCGACTTGGGTTGGAGTCACAGAAGAGAACACATACGCCATTTTAGAATCGAGTCTTGGCAAACAATACCAACCGGAGAATTAATATTAAATTAAATAAACCGGCGGTATTTTCGAGGCTATGAGAATTAAGTAATTAAATTTGGTAGCCTCGAACAATGGGAAAATCCCATAGGAAAATATTTGCGGTCGAATATAAAAAGTAGTTTCCACTGCCACCAGCCAAAACTCGATCAGGGGGGAAGGAGACGTGCCCCTTCGACTAACAGACCCCGGGGCAATCGAATTGCCCCGACCAGTACGTCCACAATATGATGGTTTGTACTGGTTTCTGTTAATAATTTGGGATTAGTAAAGCCAATGGTGACTTTACATGCCCTGGGAGACAGTAGTCAGTCCCAGGGTATGGAGTCTATGGTGGGGTGTCACTATGACACCCCTGTGTTAATGCACGGAGGGTGCTGTGTAACACATATAGGAAAAACACATGAGACCCTATGGAGTAAAGGACCCCATAGCCCATAAAACACATTACCAGTCAAAGGAATACCATAAATCATGTCCAAGAGTGGGAGAAAAAGAGTCTCACTATTGGCAGGAGGAAAAAAACAAACTCCAGAAATCCAGCAAAAGTGCTGGGGGACTCACTAGGTTAGGAAATTCAGCCTAAAGAGAGAATTCTCCCTAACAAGCAGATATAGCTAACTTACTCCACTTTAAGGAGAAATCTAAACAGCTGGACCCCCCACCGACACAACCTTCCTCGCCCACAAGGGCCCAAAGACAATGGGCTACAAAAGACGATATCCAGGGCCTCCACGACAACATCAAAATGGAATTCCGCAAATGCATGGCAGAGGTTACAACCAAGATAGATGGCCTGGACAACCATGTTGAGGAGGTGGAACATAGGGTCGGAGACGCAGAAGACCAAATCCTGGAACACACGGCGCAGATTGCAGAGCTGCGACAGAAAATCCAGACTCTGGAGGACAACGCGGAAACTATGCACCACCTGGAAAACAGGACCCGCAGAAACAACATCTGTATCAAAGGGGTTCCCGCTTCAATCCCGGACCAAGCCCTCCTTGCCTACGTTGGAGATCTCTTCCAGACCCTCCTCCCGGACTGCGATAAATCACTACTTCTGCTGGACCGCAGTCAGACTGCGAGGCCGCAGGAATATCCCATCAGCGCCTAACCCTGAAGTGATCACCAGAGTACATTTTTTCGCTACGAAACAGGAGATCATGACAGCGAGCCGCCCACAAGGCGACCTGACATATCAGGGAGCCGCCATACAGCTGTTCCAGGATCTAGCCGCCTCCACAGTCCAACGGCGGATAGCCCTTCGGCCCTTAACAACCTTTCTGCAGGACCGGAAAATCAAATATCGTTGGCTCTATCCGGCCTCACTCCAGTTCACACTTGAGGGCCAAACGAGGGTAATTCACACCCTTGAGGAGGCATGCAGCATTTATGGGGAGCAAGCCCTCGACACCCGAGGAAGACAACTACCTCCCCGACTGATAAATCACGCATCTCAACACCAAAGCCCCAGCATAGCCGCTGGATGAAAGTTCCAAAAGGAGGAAAACCTCCCACCGCACACGATATGTAACCGACCATCCGCGCTCCATGCCAGAGCCTGCACTCTTGGCACCCGTGCGTCCCACGCAATGCCCCAGCCAAGTGGATGGACAGTCGCTCCTGCCCAAGGCCCGTTTGGGCCAGTTTGGTTAATTTTTGTTCCTTCCTTCTTTTTGTTGGGCTGGGACCTTCCCCAGGTCCCCTTGGTTACTGGGCTCCAGTTGGCCCTGAGTTGGACAAAGTTAAAACCCGGTTGCGGCTTCCCGGTGGACACCCCTGAGCACAGGATTAACCCCCTCCACCTCCCCGCAACCCACCTGAATCGTAATGGCACCCAGCCGACCTCCCCTCCAGTGCACACCAAACTTCGCTACATCTCATTGAATGTCGGGGGCCTGAACTCGCTCACAAAACGTAAGTCCATCCTTCGACGCCTGCAGGACCTTCAGGCCTCGGTGGGGTTCCTCCAGGAGACCCACCTCTTAGCTGAGGACTTCACCAGACTGCAGTGCCAAGTGTTCCCAACACAATATCTGGCCTCTGGCCCCAGCAAGAAAGGGGGCACACCGATTCTGCTAGCGAAAGGCATCCCCTTTAAAGAGAAGGAGATCCTGCGTAGCCCAGATGGCAGATTCGTAGCGATTAACAGGGATCTCTACGGTCAACTCCACACGCTGATCGCAGTCTACGCACCAACGACGGCCAGGTGACATTCTACACATCCCTGGAGTCCACTCTCCTCCCCTTCCTCGAAGGACAGGTGGTCCTGGGTGGGGACTTTAATGGGGTGTCCAACCCCTCACTGGACAGGACAGGCGCTCCATCCACTAGGGACCTCAGGTTAGCTTTGGGCCTCTGCCACCTGTTCAAAACACTGGGTGTGGTAGAAATCTGGAGGGTCCTTCACCCGGACACCGCAGACTACTTGTTCTTCTCCCACGTCCACCGCTCCTCATCCCGAATAGACCCGATTCTAGCTAGCCCGCAGCTCCTGCAGTTCACGGATGATGTGGAAATCGGCACAAGGGTGCTGTCGGACCATGCCCCAATTCTCCTCACCGCAAGCGTCTTTGAACAGACCCCCCCAGAAAGACGCAGATGGTCCCTATATGAACCAATGTTGCATGATATGGCGGTGCGTGATGCCATAGCCAAGGCGATCAGCAATTACTTTAAGGAAACCCCCCTCCCCGACCTCACCTCTACAGTAACGAGATGGGAAGCCATGACGGCCGTAATCAGAGGGGAACTGATAGCTCAGGCTGCCGCATATATACGAGGAGGCGAACCATAAACAGAAACCGGCTAGAGAAGGAAATGGAATCCTAAAAAAGAAGTGGTCGGCGAAAGCGGCCAAATGGTAAGGCTAGCTCGCATGAAACTGGAAGCTCACTATGCCGAGGACATAGTCCAGACCCTGCTCCGGACCAAACAGAGTTACAAAGTGAATGACAATAAAGCTAATAAATATCTGGTGAGCAAACTAGCCAAAGCCCGCCAACGGAACCACATTACCGCACTGAGGGACCCGAAAGGTAGAACCTTGTACGGAGAAGGGGCGAAACTACAGGTGGCGGCAACCCATCTAGCCGACACCCTGACCTCAGCCCCCCGCCCACAGGCCCTCCAGGAACAATATATAGCAGACGCCCGGCTACCACACATCTAATAAGTGGACAGAGCGGCCCTGGAAGCCCCATTTACGAAGAGGTGGAAGAAATACTCAAAAATTTGAAACCCAGAGCCCCTGGCCCAGACGGCTTTCCACCAACATTTTACAAACTCTTTCGCCCCATGTTGCTGCGCCCAATGACAGAGCTATTTAACTCTTTTCAGGACATGGGCACTATCGTGCCCTCTATGCAAGAGTCTACCACAATCCAGCTATTGAAACCCGGCAAGGACCCAAAGGAATGCTCTTCATATAGGCCGATATCTCTGCTCAATGTGGACGCAAATGCATATTCAAAGGTACTGGCGGACAAGTTGGCACAAATCTTTCCAACTATCATAAACCAGGACCAGGCAGGGTTTATCAGAGGGAGAAGCACCATGGACAATATCCGGCGAGCGCTCAATCTCATCGAAGTAGCGACTCAAGAGCAACAGGGCCTGCCGGTCTTAACCCTGGACGCCACCAAAGCATTTGACAGGGGGGACTGGAACTTCATGCGCTTCACCCTGGAGGCATTCCGGTTTGGCCCGATATTCCAGAAAATGGTGTTAGCAAACTACAAAGCCCCGAAAACATCACTCCGGCTGAATCAGAAGACCTCGTCCCCGATCCGACTCTCGTGCGGGAACGAGACAAGGCTGTCCGCTTTCCCCGCTGGTCTTTGCTCTGCTCATGTAACCATTCGCCCAAAGGACATGAGCCAACGAGCACATCACTGGGCTAGAGATAAAAGGCGAACGATTCAAGATCTCCCTGTACGCCAACGACGTGATGATCTCCATCACCAACTGTCAATCCTCCTTGCCTGCTACTACCCTAAATGAGCTGGAGGCGTTCGAAAGAGTGGCTGAATTCCAGGTGAACTACTCCAAATCAGAGGCACTGAGCATCAACCTGGGGGGGCTCCCTTGTAGCCAACCTCCAGGCACTCTGTCCGCTAACATGGAGCACCTCCTCAACGGCCTACCTGGGAATACACCTGACAGCAGGCCCGAAACAGCTCTACAACGCTAATTTCCCCCCAGTGCTCAAGGAACTGGAGGAGGACCTCCAACGATGGGACATGTGCTCTGCAATCCCGGTCCCCCCCACCCCCCCAAAACAGGCCTTGGAAAAACTACAGAGGAAGCTTTCAAAAATTGTGTGGAGGGGATACAGAGCCAGAATACCTATGAGGGTCATGACTGGTGCTGCAAAATAGGGTGGCTTCGGGCTCCCCAACCTGATGAACTACTTCCTGGCAGCCCAACTAGCGTGTGCTGCGGCCTGGGCGAGTCTGGAAGCCCCTCAAAAGGGTCCCGCATTGAGCAATCCAGATGCCAGCCACAACTACACTCCCTACTACATACCCCAGGGTCCCACCAGAGCCACGGACCACAGATGCTATTGTCTACCAAAGCGACCCTCGAGGCATGGACGTGGGCCCGACGAAGGAGGAAGGTGCCCAGGGGCCCAAGCCCGCCCTCCCCGGTAATCTGGAACCCTGACTTCAGACCAGGAATGGAGGCAACTCGCTTCAGCCGATGGACCACAGGGGGCCTCCGATCCCTCTCCCAACTCTACGAGGCCAGCAACTCGCTCAGCTTCGAGGAATTCAAAGACTGCTTTCAGCTGACGGAAAGAGAGGTTTGCATACGTCCAACTTTGCCACTGGATCTCGCAACCCACAGTACGTCTGGGAGCCACCCGGGACCCCCACCCACTTGAACAGGGGATGGGGAAAGGCACAGGCTGGGGTCGGATCACAAAATTGTACCGCCTCCTCCAGGAGAATATGCTAAAAGTTAGACCGTCATACATGTCCGGATGGGAGGCGGACCTGGGACACCCCATAGAAGACCAGACATGGGTGGAGATATGGTTCAGGATCAACTCGACATCCAGATGCGTTACAAACAAGGAATGCGCCCTAAAGCTCCTTCACTGCTGGTATTACTCCCCAGTTCGCCTGCACCATTGCAACGCTGACATAGACCCGAGCTGCTGGAGACGTTGCGGCTAGCAGGGATCCTCTTTCCACATGTGGTGGGGATGCCCGACAGTGCAGTCCTTCTGGAGGGAGGTCCTGTGGATCGTTGAAGACATCACCCAACGCAAACTACTGATGGACCCGGAGGCAATCCTTCTCGAGGTGGCGAGCCCAGACAGCTATCCCAAAACCTGACAAGCTGGCAAACTGCTCACACATCTACTGCTAGCAGCTAAGATCACAGTGGCACGAAGGTGGAAAGCGCAGGAGGGCCCTCTTTTGGTCCTCTGGTGGATAAACGTTTGGGAGATCTTGGTGGCGGAGAAGGTCACAGGGGCTAAGGAGGGATCTCTCCACCACTTCACCGACTGCTGTGCCCTAGTACTGGACTATCACTCCCGATTCCCGGCGTTAACATTTCAATCCCGCCTGGTAAACTTTCTGGGCCCCCAAAGTCCCGACGGGTCTCCAACCCATCAAAGCACCACAGGCTAAATAGGTGACATGGGAGGGACCACTGGGAGGGGGTAGTGGTCAAGACGCAGGCATATTAACTGTAAAGGGATGTAATGCACAGATAACGCTGTAACCTAAATAAATAAAGTTGTTAAAAAAAAGAATGGAAGGCAGTAACCTTGGGCTATTGTTTCCAGAGCCCAAGCATCTGAAGTAATGGCTTGCCATTCTTGTAGATGCTGATAAGAGTCTGCCCCCCACCAGTATTACATGATGCAAGCCTCAAAGCGGTTTTGGGGCGGATGCTACGGCTGCTGATGGCAAAGAAGCTGCAGCTGGAGCCGACTTAGCACTTTTACCTCATCTACCACATGGGATTTTTCTTTGGCCTATTTGACTGGCCATTCCTCTCGCCTTTCCATATGAGGAGTAGTAACGATAGGATCGTCCCCTCCAAGAATTTCCTGATGAACGAAAAGGCTGAGGTTGCCGATAGTGGTTCCCAAAGACTTGGCAGCCGTTTTTGAGGTCTGCAACCTCTCAAGGCTCTCGTCAGCCTTGCTGCCAAAAAGGCGATACCCGTCAAAAGGCATGTTCAGGAGACGGGACTGCACATCTAGTGCGAAACCCTACTTCTGCAATCACGCATAACTGTGCTAGTGGCCATGGACCTGCTAGTGTCCAAACCAGATTGAAGGGATTCTTGCATGGCCTCCTTTCCATCTCTAATGATAGCCAGGAATCCTTGCCTTTCTTCCCCTTCTGTTATATGCTCCGCTGCCACGGAGAAGCACGCCCAGAGAGAGTATGAGAATTTTGCCAAGCCATATGTGGAGTTGGCCGATTTTAAGGTCATACTCCCTGCTGAAAATACCTTGCGTGCCCATCCATCCACACGCTGGTCATCCCTATCTGGAGGGATAGATGGGTATGCTGCTTTATTGAATGTAGCAGTGGCTGCCTGGAACACAGACTCTTGGGAGTGGAGTGTTTGGACAGATAGCCAGGGTCGCTACTGGAAGGGCAGTATTTTGATGTAAGGGACTTATTCACAGCAGGAATAGAGTCTGGGTTCTCCCAATTCTTGGCCACCCTATTTTGTAAGGCCATGTGGAAAGGTAGAATTAGATCAGTGGGCGGGCCTTGATCTAGAATGTCCTGGACAAATTGGGTCTGTGGTCTAGTTCAACCCAAATAATCAACCACCTTTGTCATTAGTTGACGGAATGAGGAATTGGCATGGTCTCCTGGTTCTGGCTTTCCAAATTCTGCCTCAGGAGATGTATGCACACCACTAGCATTGTGTAATTTCTCTATGAGATCCCTCATTCTACTCTCTTCAGAGATGAGATATTCTGGGACATTTCGGGTGCGATATTCCAAGCCAAATGGGATCTCCTCATCCTCAGACCTTTCCTGCTCTTCAAAAATTGAGGATAGGGACTTAAAGAAGTCTTTCCTGGGCAGAGGAGGGGAAGTCTTCTCTGTAGGAACTGTGTTTTTGAAGAGGGTGTAGGCTTTGCAGCTTTCTCTTTTGCTGCAACCTGTTCAGATGACTGAACTGGAGCCTTAGGAATTTTCATGAGTTCTCGACTCAACGGTCAAGGATTTTGGTCGGATTTCGTCGGTCGAACCATCTGCAGTTTTCCCTTCCTCTCTCGCAAGGCCTTACCGGTCATCGCCTGACACTTTGTGCAGGCCTCCGTGTCGTGATCTTCACAGAGGCACCACAAGCACCATAAACACGATCGGTGTGGTTCAGTTAAAATGTTTTAACTGCAATATTTGCACTTCTTGAACCCCGAACGCGGGGCAGTCCGGGTCAATGAAGAGGACATCTTCGATTCCATTTTCTTTCGAAAAAGATTGCTGCTTCACATAAATTATCGCGGCGCGCTGAGTCTCCGATAGCAACACGTACTGCAGAAAAACGGAACGGAGGCAAACTGGTGCCGCGCAAGCTACTTGTATACCCGATGACGTCAACCTCGACTGAGGCTTTCAAGGGAACTCGACGCCATAGATGCATGGCGCCCTCTGCCGAGAAAATGTTTCCGAAGCAGCTAAAGCTGGATGTGAATATCTAACATGAGGAATAAGTTGGAGGACACAATCCATTCGAAATATAGTTATGATAGCTCTGTAAAGTGATATACATTTATACAAGAATTGATCACCATATGTATCATTAATATCAGAACATATGGGCCCATATCACCAAATTACTGTGAATGCAAGCAGACGTCCAAGGCCAAACGATAATGATGTGTTATTAAATACAATTTACGCTTAAGCACTTCATATAGAACAAATACACATACAATATTACCCAACCTGTGTTGGTACTCATTTATCAACCTCTGCAGGATGAAAGGCTGAGTTGACCTTGCCAGAAGTCGAAACTGCAACCGGCAGATCACACACACACATTGCAGCAGTGAGCACTATATCTATCAAAAAGCCAGCCACTCCAGAAACAAAGAGCCACATGCTACTGGCCACAGCCCAGGAGCCTCAATGTAATTTAAAAAAAAAATGGAAAAAATTGTTTTACTTTCTTTTTTTAGGGGTAGCAAGGGAGACCACAGGGTTCGCAGATGCGACCCCTGGTGGCCTCTAAATGAGGTTCTGGTCAAGATGGGCCGAATCGGAATCCAAAAGTTTGTTGCCCATGTTTAAATAAGAACATAAACAAAGCTGGTGAAAATCCACGTTGCCAAAAAAGAGATAAAGTGAGACCATATTGTTGTCAATATTTTTGTATATCTTTTTTATTGTTTTATAAATACAGAACCATACAGACATTCACTACCCTTCAATCGTTTGTCATGTCAAACGACAGCAATAAATCAAGTATAATTAAATTAAATCAAGTCAAGCCATAACGCACATTCCCTTATCGTGACATCTCAAGTTATCAACTCCCCTCTTCCCACTAGCCCCAGATTTTCATGGCTTTCATGGCTTTCGCTGGACAACCCTGTGCAGTATATATTCAATGTTCCACAGCCACACACATGTCCACATCAGCAGCCCATTGGGCCAAGACCGACACTCTGGCGAGCAGCAGCGTTCTTCTATATTACGTTTTATCAGTCCAACTGCTGTGGATAAGAACAGTTTTTCCCCATCGGTTGGTAGTGTTTTCGTCAGGAATACCCAGCAACAGCAGTTTAGGGTCCATTGGTACCACTCTCCCCAGAATACCAGTCAGTTTATTGCAACATTGTTGCCAGAAATTTTGCATTCCCACAAAATATGCATCAAAGTGCCCTCCTCCACCTGGCATCGTAGACAGTTTAGATCGGGGGCCCGTTTCCATCAGTACAGCACAACCCTAGGGTAATACACTCTATGCAAAATCTTAAAATTGTATCAGGCGGATTCTAGAGGCAATTGCAATCTCTCTCGGGTACATTAAGGCCAATAGCCAATCTTCCGGGTCAATAATGCCCACATCTGCTTCCCATTTCAGTTTAGGACTGGCCAGTTCCGGAGTAGCAAAGGCCGTTATAGCATTCTATTACAAGACCAGAGGCGAGCATTATGATTTTCTTCTTTATTCCACTGCTCAACAGCAATTCAAAACTTTCACTTTTAAACCTTTTATATATATTTTCTTTTATACATTTTCCCAAAGGGGTTGAAAAAATTGAAAAAACAAAACATGAAGGGCGTATATATAAACTCCCTCTCCCAAGAGTCCTAGAGGCTCTGTAGTCCTTAGCCTCTCTTCTGTCCACCAATGATAGCCCTTTGGTAAGTATAAAGTCTTGTGTCCCTAGGTCCTTTCCTCTTCTTTTTTGCTGCTCGACAGTTAAGTATTCCTTATCTCATGTTTGCTGACTTTTATGCAATTACTGAGTTTAGCTTGACACTTATGGTTATAGATATAGCAATTGGTAGACTGGCGTGGGTTTTATCAGCCAGCGTGTAGAAAATGTTTATTTCAGCGCGCGAGCGCATCGTGTGTTATTCAGCCGCGTAGATCACGGAGCGCGAGTTCTTTCTTTTCGATCGACCGTGGCAGGGATTCTCGGCGTCAGACGGGTGCGTTCGAGGGAATGGGTATCCCGCGAGTCATCTCGCTCACATCGGGGATCCCATTCCCTCGTTAATGAAAAAGTGCGCGTAAGCGCGTATTCCCCTCAGAGGCGGAAACGCATGAGAGCTTATTAGTGGCTCCGCGCATGCGCAGACTACACATTTCATCGTGTAACGTTCTTTTTTCGAACATTACGCGACCGCTATAGCAAAACAAGACCCGATCACACGGAGACGATGCTCGCTCGTGTGCTGTTTTCCCTGTGAACAATTTAACTAAACAGCTGCTAACAACAAGCAGTAAGACTCTCAGGTTGGACATGGCCTGTGACAGGGAAGAAGAGTACTGGCAGGAGTACTCTGACCAAGAGCAAGAGCAGCAGGAAGAGGAATTTTACCTCTCGCAAAGTTTTAAAAAGGTCTTGGGAGATTCCCTTGTCATAGCAGTGGCTCAAGGGGTACAGCCTATTCAGGACAGGCTTCAAGTCCTGGAAGAAATATTGGGCACTAGTGCTGGCAAGAATGTTGACCCAGGAGAGGGGACCTCCACCACCAAGCCTCTACAAAAAGATCACAGGGGGTGTAAAGCAGCCCGGAAGAGGAAGCACTCTTCTACCCCCCCCGGGCTCTGACATGGGTAAGAGAGAAAAAGCCCTAGAGGCAGCTGACGCATTTGACAGGCTGAAGGACGCGTTCCTCTCTAGATCAGCGGTGCCCAGCCTCGTACCCCCTACCCCAGGGGCGAAAAACACAGGGGTTACACCGGTTTCCTCAGACGAATATGACAAGCAAGAGGAAGAGGTGAGGAGTCTGTCAGAGAGTATTCAGGGAAAAGAGAGAGTAAGACAGACAGATAAAACTGCCAGCCTGGTGGAGGATGCCCCCGAGGAGGACATGTTGGATATGTTTGAGCAGGAAGGAATCAGACATCCACGATCTACTGACTGGACACCATCCCCTAAAGTGGCGCTGTACATGTCCCAGAAATTAAGGAAGCCATTGGAGAAGGAGATAAGGTTCAGATTGCGATCTGAGTGTCCCAGGCCAGCGCTCACAGGGAAAGTGGCCGAGACCCCGGAGCTTGACCCTAAAATGCTGACTTTCATTACAAAGGCAGGAAAGGACACAAGGAGAGGGATGGATCGTGCATGGCAATCCTGTCAGGATAAGGTGCTGGACCTATCTGGGCCAGTAGCAAAAATCATGGACCTCGCGGAGAGGGCAAAGGACACCTCAGAATCAGTAGACCCGTATGTCTTAGCAGGCTGGACCCAGAGAGCCGTTTGTCTCTTGGGAAATGCGAACACCACCATTTCAGCAGAACGACGCGCTCTTAAAGATTGATAATAAATTAGGAGACTTAGCCTCCTACGAGGCAGGAGAGGGGGCGCAAGGCCTTCTATTTGGAAAGTTTTCCCTACGCAAGTTTTTGCTGCGGCCGGTCGTAACAGAGGTCGCTCGTCCGGCCGCAACAACTTTAGCAGGAGACCACAGAGCCCAATACTGGGAGTCACGCCAACAGGACTCATTCTTTGCGAGCAGAGGGAGAGGCATTAGAGGATGCCGCGGAAGGGGATACTTCAGACACCAGAATAGTCCTTCAGGTGAGGAGAAGCGCAGCGAGTTATCCCCCTGTAGGCGGGAGAACGTTACTTTTTATGGACAATTGGCGCGCAGTATCAGCAGACGCGTGGGTGCTTCAGTCAGTTCAGGGCTTTATGCTAGACTTCGTAGGGGAACCAAAGCAGCCCACGCCCCCGCAGCGCATGCACACCTCGGAGGAAGAGAGGTGTCTGTTGAATGCGGAGTTAGGGATGTTAGCGCAAAAGCAGGCGATATAGAGAGCGCGGCTGCAGACAGGGGGTTTTCTGAGCAACATGTTCTTAGTGCACCGCAAAGGAAAGGTGAGTCCAGTTATCAATTTAAAGGAATTGAACAGGTGGCTGGTTTACAGGCATTTCAAGATGGAGGGAATGAATTTATTGGCGGACCTCCTAAGGAAAGACGACTGGCTAGCTCGGCTAGATTTAAAAGACGCATACCTCACAATTCCAGTAGCGCGAGCATGCCGTCACTTTCTACGATTCGAGTGGAAAAAAGAGATTTGGCAGTTCAAGACATTGCCTTTCGGGCTGGCGTCAGCGCCTTGGGCTTTTACGAAGATAATGAGGCCCATAGCTTCCGCGATGAGAGAACAGGGCATAAGGATGATTATATATTTAGACGACATCCTGCTGATGGCAGAGAGCAAGGAAAGACTTCAGAGACAGGTTCAGTGGTCGACCACCTTTATATCCAGTCTAGGTTTTCTGATCAGCAAGGAGAAGTCCGTCCTAGTCCCAACCAGGAACCTCGAGTTTCTAGGTTTCATTATAGACACAAAAAATGCCATATGGGCCTTGCCGAATGCCAAGATAAAAGTTATCAAGAAGGAGCTGAAATCAGCTCTGGGGAGTCCGTTTATTTCGCTTCGGAATCTGGCCAGGATAGTGGGGCTTCTAGCAGCTTCGATTCAGGCGATCTTCCCCAGATCGTTACACTATCGAGCTCTTCAGAGGCTCAAGATCAGGTACCTTCAGAAAGGATGGCACTATCACCATCAAGTTCCCCTAGACGAGGACAGCAGAGCAGAGCAGAGCTCTGTAGGTGGCTGAGCAATATAGAAGCATGGAACAGCAGGGCCATCTTCGGAGACAGGCCCGAGCTCATCATAGAGTCAGACTCCAGCAAGTCCGGCTGGGGGGCCAGGTGCGGGAGCACCGAGACAGGAGGAAAGTGGTCTCCAGAAGAGCTGGAGCTACATATCAATTGCCTGGAATTACTGACAGGATCTTTCGCGGTGAAAGCTTTTTCCAGGGGCAGAGCGAAATGCTGCATTCTGCTTCGCATGGACAATATCTCCGCAGTGAGGTATATCAACAAGCTAGGGGGGACAAAGTCCAAGATGTTAGTGGAGATTTCCAAGGACTTTTGCCCGAGCAAGAACATAGCAGTCAGAGCGGAATACCTTCCGGGGGCAAAGAATACTGTAGCCGATTGGAATTCTCGCTATCTGGTAGATTCCAGCGACTGGAGGCTACACAAATCAGTTTTCGACAAAATACAGCACAGGTGGGGACAACTGCACACAGATCTTTTTGCCTCCAGACTGAATGCGCACCTGAGAAACTACTTCAGCTGGAGATTAGACCCGGAGGCGTCGGGGACGGATGTGTTCCTTCAGTTTTGGGGGCAGGACGCTCATTACACATTCCCCCCCTTCGCGATGATCTCCAGAACCCTAGCGAAAGTGCGCAGGGACAGAGCCGAAGTAGTGATAGTGACTCCAGAATGGAGTTCTCAAGCCTGGTTTCCGATTCTGATGGAACTTTCCACGGATTTCCCTCAGAGGATCTCACACCAAGAGGAGCTTCTGCTGGATCCTGCAGGAGAGTCTCACCCTCTGATCCTAGACCGGAGCCTGACCCTGTTGGCCTGCAGAATTTCAGGCAAAGGTGGCGCTTGCCGGGACTTTCAGAGGAAGCTACAGATCTCATCGACGTATCATGGGCTCCCTCGACGATCAGGAGCTATAATTCCGCTTGGCAGGCCTGGGAATTATGGTGCAGGGAGAGGAGTATTCCTCCCATTTCAGCCCCTATAGCGCAAATCATAAACTTCCTGGCAGCCCTGAGGGCTGAAGGAAGAGCATTTAGAACGATAGGGGTGTATAGGTCGGCCATTTCGGCTGGTCATGACACAGTAGACGGATTACCAGCAGGAAAGCATCCAGCAGTTATAAGACTTCTCAAAGGCATTAAAATGAGTAAACCACCAGCGCCTAGATATTCAGTCCTGTGGGACGTTGCGAAGGTGCTGAGCATGTTGGACAGATGGCCAGAGAATGAGTTCCTTTCAGGGAAGCAATTGTCCGGGAAGCTAGCTACATTATGATGTTTGGTATCGTGCAGCCGTGTGTCGGATGTTAAAGCCCTAGAGATAGATCGGAAGATCTTTTATCCAGAGGGGATACTTTCAAAATTGCGCAGCGCACCAAAACTAGCTCCAGAATGATATCATATCTGTATGTTCCTGCGAACAGCAAGCTATGCGTAGCGCAATGCCTAAAGAGATATGAAGTAGTCACAGCAGCAGTGAGACCTGTGGGGGTAACTCAGCTTCTTATTGCACGTAGGAAGCCTTTCAGAGCAGTGGCTGCAGCAACCATAGCGAGATGGGTAAAGGAAGTCATGAGTTTGGCAGGAACAGATATATCTATGTTTGGTGGTCATTCAGCCAGAGGAGCTATGGCTTCGCAAGCTTTTGTAGCTGGAGTTCCGCTGCAAGAGATCATGAAAGCCGCAGACTGGGCCAGTGATTCAGTGTTCAGGACTTTCTATTTTAAGCCGGTGACTAAAATTGCAGCAGCAGTGATTCAAAGCTGTGAACAAGCATAATGCTCGCCTCCGGTCTTGTAATAGAATACAGATTGGCCATGCGGTAAGCGCAGGAAGTCTTGATTCTATTAAAGACACTGAGGCAAGCATTATCCCGCCCATCAAGAATAAGAATATTACAATATTGTTGTACTGCATTATTGTGTAGTATGTTAAGAAAGATTTCCCGACCCTAATAGCATTGAACTTCTCTTTGTTGTAGGGGAAGATCAGAAAAATAACAGACTAGGGGATCGACGAGAGTCTTCAGCGAGAAAGAGCAGAAGGATACCATTTGTTAGAAGTTGTTTCTGGTTATGTTGAAAAGAGTTAAGCAGCGATGCCCAAGAGAAAAAGAAGAGGAAAGGACCTAGGGACACAAGACTTTATACTTACCCAAGGGCTATCATTGGTGGACAGAAGAGAGGCTAAGGACTACAGAGCCTCTAGGACTCTTGGGAGAGGGAGTTTATATATACACCCTTCATGTTTTGTTTTTTCAAGCCCTTTGGGCATATGTAAAAAAAGAAAATTATATATATATATATATATATATATATATATATATATATATATATATATATATATATATGGATGGGATACATTACTCATCGTAATCGTATTTCTGATGCTTGTATCTGCTTAGATTCACATGCTGTGCATAGACCGACATCTAGTGGAAGCTGCGGAGTATTACAGTTTGTTTTTCGAAACTCGAAAATGGGCGTCGACACAGGGCATGCCAGTAATACTATCCCTAGTGTGACATCCACTGTACCCAAGATCCCTCACGCGTCTAGGATCCTCAGATTGTATTTTTGCTGACATGAGGTAGCATGAGGAGTAGCGTGAGTACAGGTAATCCAAGCAGATAGATAGAAAGGTAAGACTACAAGCAACCATGCGCCTTCTCTCAGAGGGGAGGAAGGGTGGGTCGCATGTGAATCTAAGCAGTTACAAGCATCAGAAATACGATTACGGTGAGTAATGTATCCCTTCTGAGGCTTGTGGAATCCGCTTAGATCACATGCTGTGCATAGATTAGCGAGCAGTACCTGAAGAGGAGGTGGGATGTGAGAAGGGTCATGAGCAAATAAGTGTCTTAGAACCGCTTGTCCCACTTATGTATCTGCCTTGGAATGGGTGTCAATGCAGTAATGCTGAGTAAAAGTGTGAATAGAGCTCCAAGTAGCTGCTTTGCAAATGGTGACAAGGGGTACATTTGCAATGAAAGCCAGAGTGGCCCCAATGCCTCTAGTAGAGTGGGCTCTTGGCGTGAAAGGCAGAGTTCTTTCAGAGAGTGAGTAACACAGCTGGATACAGTTAATAATCCACTTCGAGATTGCACCTTTAGAGACGCGATCCCCCTCTCTGCCTGTAGCTACGGAGACAAACAGTTGATCTGTTTTTCTTAGCGGTCTGGTTTTATTTACATAGTAGAGGACCGCCCTACGCACATCTACGGTGTGTAGTTTCACCTCAGCCGAGCTTTGAGGGTCCTGGAAGAATGCCGGAAGCTCGATGGACTGGTTTACGTGGAATTTAGATATAAACGTAGGTGAGAACCTAGGGTGTGTGCGTAAAACCAGTTTGTCTTTATGGACAGTAAAGAAGGGATCCTGCACTGACAGAGCCTGAATTTCACTGACCCTTCTTATAGAAGTAATAGCTACTAAGAAGGCAGTTTTATAAGTCAGGTGTTTGAGACTGCTTTTATGCATGGGCTCGAAAGGGGGGCCCATGAGTTTAGATAGCACCACATAAAGGTCCCACCCTGGTGGTGGGTTTGAAATAGGAGGGTGAAGTCTCTTTACTCCTTCCATGAATGCTTTAACTACTGGTACTTTCCACCACAAGACCTTGTTATGGGAAGTGGTGTATGCTGACAGGGCTGCCAAGTGTACTTTCAGTGAGTTAAAAACCAATCCTGCATCTAGCAGGTGGAGCATGTATGTAACAATAGTGGAAGGAGTGCAATCAACTGGGTTGATTTGTCTACTCTGGCACCAGATAACAAATCTCTTCCACTTGTCAAAGTAACAGTGCCTTGTGTTTGGTTTCCTAGATTCCTTTAGGATGTCCATACACCTCTGTGGTAAATTGAGATGTCCAAACTCTATGACCTCAGGAGCCATGCTGCCAGATTCATTGAGTTGGGTTGCTGATGCACTGTTTGACCTCGGTGCTGGGACAGTAGGTTGTACCAGGCTGGAAGTTTGATGGGCTCGCACACCGCCATCCTACGTAGGTGTGGGAACCACGGTTGTCTTGCCCACATGGGAGCAACTAGGACAAGCGTCATCGACTCTCTGTTCATCTTGTTGACTACCTTCCTGATGAGAGGAGTTGGTGGAAAAGCATACGCAAACATCCCTGACCAGTTCATCCACACGGCGTTCCCCTGGGAGTCTGGTTGGGGGAACCTGGATGGAAATCCTGGGCATTGTCTGTTTTCGCTTGTGGCGAATAAGTCTATAGTGGGGAAACCCCACTGAGAGAAGAGATCTTCTACAACCTCTCTGTGTAGAACCCATTCGTGTTCCTCTGGGAGGGAGTCTCTGCTCAGAGCATCCGCTAAGGAATTGAGCTCCCCTGGAACATGTTGTGATGACAGGAAGATGTTACGTCTGAGTGCCCATATCCAGATTTTCTGGGCAAGCTTGGACAGATTTGGCGAACGAGTCCCTCCTTGCTTGTTCTGGTAGAACATGGCTGTTGTGCTGTCTGTCCGGATTTGCACTGACAGGTATTAGGTGGGGCTCGAACGCTTGAAGCGTTCTGAATACTGCCAGAAGCTCTAGCAGGTTGATGTGGTTCTTGGCCACTGAGGGAGACCAGAGACCCTGAGCTGTGTGGTGGAAATGGTGAGCTCCCCACCCCGTCAGACATGCATCGGTAGTGACTACTGCCTGTACTTCGGGATCGTAAAAGGGTTTTCCCTGTGCAAGATTCTCTCTTGTCCACCAGTGAAGGCTTTGTACTAGTGTTGGCGAAACGACCACTAGATCATCCCACTGACCACTTGCCGGAGACCACTGTTTCGCCAACCATTCATGCATGCATGGGACGCATGCGCAGGCGCACGTGGGGGACCAGGTAAATACATGACGCCATCATGCCCAGCAAACGCATAGCTTTGCGTACTGTTATTTGGTGACCGGACTGATATTGCGGAATTTGCAGTAGTATATTCCGAATTCTTTCCTCTGAAGGAAATGTCAACCCCTCTTGAGTATCTAGGATTGCTCCTAGGAACTGTTTGGAGGTGCTTGGCACCAGGTTTGACTTTTTCTCGTTGATTGAGAAGCCTAATTCGTGGAGGAGGTAATTCGTGGAGGAGGTCGATAGTCCTTTGAATGTTTGTTCTGCAAATTACTGGGGTTTCCTCCGTTATGAGCCAGTCGTCCAGATCAGGGTACACCGGGATTGCCTCCCTGCTTAGGTGTGCAGCCGCCACCGCCAGTACCTTGGTGAATACCCTTGGTGCCGAAGCTATCCCGAAGGGCAGTACCTTGAACTGGTAGTGCCGACTGTCCACCTTGAAGCTCAAGTACCTTCTGTGCACTGGGAACATGGAAATATGAAAATAGGCATCTTTCATATCCAAGGTTGCCATGTAATCCCCCTTTTTTAGGAGGGGGATTACCTCTTGTAGCCTAGTCATACGAAACTTTTGGGGCTTGACATACTTGCTGGAAGGCCGTAAGACCAATACTGGGCGCATTGTCAAATCTTTTTTTGGCACAAGGAAGTAAGTTGAATAAATACCCTTGTTTACCTGGTGTCCCGGGACGAGTTCTATCGCGTCCTTTGCTAGCAGATTGGCGATCTCCTCGAGGAGAATCTTCTGATGTTCTAAAGGGTGTACTCTGTCGTGGAGTATGGTTCC
Source organism: Ambystoma mexicanum (assembly GCF_040938575.1). Taxonomy (NCBI): domain Eukaryota; kingdom Metazoa; phylum Chordata; class Amphibia; order Caudata; family Ambystomatidae; genus Ambystoma; species Ambystoma mexicanum. The sequence goes on along the minus strand of NC_090922.1, from coordinate 18,557,719 downwards.
GGGGACGCTGCAGTAGTTCTATACAGTACCCTGTGGATACTGTTGACAGCACCCATCTGTGTGATGTGATCCCTTCCCAAGCCTGGGTGAAGTTGGAAATGCGTACCCCTACTGGGGTTGCGTGAGAAGTGACCCTGAACTGAGCGTCACTGCTTTGGTGGAGGCGTGCCGCCTCCTTTACTGGGGCTGCCTCTGCCTTTACCACTTCCTCTCCTATTACCCCTGCCGTAACCCTGGGTAGACTGTTGGCTGTTGTTCCACTGTGTACCCTGCCCCTGGGAATAGTTTGATCCTCTCTGGGAATTTTGGCCGCGTGGGTGACGAAAATTACTATTCCCTCTCTGGTTAAGGGGTTTATTGGTTAACTGGCCAAAGGACTTGAGTGTCTCGTATTCGTCCTTGGCATTCTTCAGCGCGTCCTCGACCGCCTTACCAAACAACAGATCGACTTCCACCGGTTTGTCCAACAATGATGCCTGGGTTTCTGCCTTAAAACCAGACTGCCGTAACCATGCATGTCTCTTGATAACAGTACCTTCTGCTATCAATCTGCCTGCGTTGCTTTTAAAATGCAACCAGACACGGCTCTACCCTCTGCGGAAATTCGTGCTAACTGGCCCTTTAAGGGTTCTGGTGCAGAGGCTATGAGTGCCGCGACTTCTTCCCACTGATGGCAGTTGTAGCTGGCCAACAGGGTGGTGGAGTTTGCAATCCTTGCCTGATAGGCGGACGTTGAGGCTACTTTCCTGCCGAAACCATATTGTTTTTTGCTCTCCTTGTCTGGAGGAGCTTCGGACGATGACAAGGGTGTTCCAGCCCTCTTACGAGCGTTAGTGACAACTAGGGAGTCTGGCTTCAGATGTCCTCTTATATAGAGTGGGTCAGACTGGGCTGCCCTGAAAAGTTTTTCAACTCTGGGATTGACTGCTCTGGTGAGGTTCTGATTCACCAGGGACGGGTCTATTCTTCGCTGAATAGACTTAAGGATAGGGATGGTCTGGGCAACAGGCCTCCTTTCTCCTACTAACTCCTCGGCGAAATCCCTCTCTTCCTGGACACCGTGGGTGTCAAAATGGAAATGTTCTGCTGCTCGTGCGGGAACCTCGTTCAGGAGGGGTTGGTTATCAACAGGGGAGTCGGTAACCGGGGCTTCCTTCTCTACCGGGGAATCTACTCTGTAGGTTTCAGGGTCTTCCTCTTCCTCTTCTTGGTCCTCATCATCCCCATAGTAGCCCGTCCCGGTTTGCTCTTCTACCATGCCAAAATCTTGGTCCTCACCAAAGGAAGTCTCTCCTTGATACAGTGAGTATGGCCGTGAGAATGGTTGTACCTCGAAGGGGTCTGTAGACCTCATCGGTGTCTCAAACCGGGGCTTCTTACTCAGGGGGAAAGGATCATTAGAGCCTAAGGGTGTAGACCCTTGTGGATTATATGAAAGGAAATGGTCTGGATTTTTATCGTAAAAGTCTGCCAAAGAAGACATCCTTGGCATGACCCTATCTATGCCATCACTCGACCATTTTTTGGAACTGGGAATGACTCTCTCAGAAAGTCTAGGAGATTTATCTTGAGTATCTTGAGTAGATTTGCTGGTTTTAGAAATATCAGCAGACCTGGTCTTGTCTGTCTGTTTAGGAGGAGTGGAGTGTTTCACAGGTGTGGAAGAGTGCAGAGGCTGCTTCTTCTGCTGTTTCCCCCCCCTCCCCGTGAGTGGAAAAGCGTTTTCCCTGTCCCTTAGTGGCTCTGGAGGTTTTCGACACCCGGTGTCGAGGATCGGGGGTAGAGTCCCTGTCCTTCGAACGTGGGGCCGCGCTGATCTTGTCTGTGGGCTCCGACTCCTGGAGAGCGGCCTAGGGGTGGAAGTCGTCTTCGTCATCCAACGATCGAACTTCTATTAGCCTAGGGAGTGAGGCACTCTTGGCAAGAGTGGATGATTGCCTGGAGTCATGCGGCGATCTCGATCGAGAACGCCCAGAGGACACCGATTCGGACCGTTCTGTTTGTGCTTCTTTCCGAGAGCTCGACGTCGTCGAGTCTCAGTTGGACTTTGTGTGTTTAGTGTGAGTTGTGTGTGAAACGCTTGTGTCGCCGGGGGTCTTCCCCATAGCCGCCCTGTCGGACGACCTTTCCGAGGTCAGGGACCTGCGCTTGGCTGTCTTTCGATGCCGTAATGCCCTCGCCGTCCGAAAGCACGGCGTCGCTGCCATCGCTGAAGGCACCCTCCGCTGCCATGGCCGCCTGCCTGGCTGGCGTGGTGGGCCCAACGCTTCGTCGAACGGTCCTTAAGTGTCTTAGGTTTAAACCTACTACACGCTCTGCAGTTCGCTTCGGGGTGGTCCCTCGGCAAGCAGAGATTGCACGTGGCTTGCCTGTCGAGCCAAGGGTATTTGCAATTGCACTTGGGGCAGAATTGAAAAGGGGTACCCTCCATACGCACCTTGAGGCAGCAGGCTGGTAAGTGTAGGAAATGTATAAGGTGTACCTATATACCAAGAGTGTAGAGTATGTCCAAACCCCCCAACTTCCCTACTTGCAGGGCCTAGGCCAGAGGCCTTCCAAGGCCCGGGCCGAAGCCAGAGGCCTTCCGAGGCCCAAATCCGTCGTGCAGCAGATTTCTTCTCCAAGCCGGCGTCGAGTGTCGAAGTTCGACGTTGGGATGGGGAAAGGATGTAAATTAATCAATATTTTAGCAAAAGTATGGCTAGGCCAGGGGACTCCGCAAAAAGCTTCCGACCAGTATGGCGGAAAAAAACAATCTGAGGATCCTAGACGCGTGAGGGATCTTGGGTACAGTGGACGTCACACTAGGGATAGTATTACTGGCACGCCCTGTGTCGACGCCCATTTTCGAGTTTCGAAAAACAAACTGTAATACTCCGCAGCTTCCACTAGATGTCGGCCTATGCACAGCATGTGATCTAAGCAGATTCCACAAGCCTCACAAATATATATATGGTTTAAAAGTGAAAGTTTTGAATTGCTGTTGAGCAGTGGAATAAAGAAGAAAAGCATAATGCTCGCCTCTGTGTCTTTAATAGAATCAAGACTTCCTGCGCTTGCCGCATGGCCAATCTGTATTGTATAGAATAGAGGTGACTTTAGTGGGTATGTGTTCCAACCAGAGGTTGCGCTCCAGAGGAGTGCATTGGGGCGTATTTGTGAGTGAGGGCAAGTGTCCAAGCAGAGCATGGGTGATTTGCATGTAGTGATAGTGTTCTGTATCTGGGAGTCGAAACTTCTGTTGCAGTGTCTCAAATGAAGTGATGGTGAGAATATCCCCGACCACTGTGATCCGGGCCTCAACCCATTTCGGCCATACGGGCAATTTGTTAATTCAGCAAGGTTACTGTTATTCCATAAGGGCTGCATCTGGATTACCCTGTCCTCCCACCCAATGTGTTTAATGTGCCTTCCTCCATACTATAGCGATGTGTGCTGCCATCGTCTGAAGGGGAGGTTTAGTGAGGGGTTGGTGAAGCATTTCAAGTGGTGATATATACTGCTGCCCCAACCTCTTGGCTCTAATGTGCGGTAGCTCCTGGTTACCATGAAACATATCGTTAATTACTGTCATTTGGCTCGCCCAGAAATATGACTGGAGGTGTGGCAGTCCTATGCCCCCTTCCCATATTGACCTTTGTAATGTGCTGAGGGCGATTCATGGGTGTCCTCCGCCCCATATAGGTTTCCTGAGGAGACCGTCTATCCGGTGGAATTCTAAGTCAGGGATCCAGAGCGGGGCATTTTGCAAAATATACAAAAAGCGTGGTAATGCCAACATCTTAAAGAGGGCGGCTCTACCCAGCAGGGTTAGGGGGAGAAGCATCCAATGTCAGACATCATGGGAGAACCGGTCAGTAATCGGGTGCAAATTACGGGGTGTGTAGTCTGAGAGGTCTCCCGAGATCTGAATTCCCAGGTAACGGAAACCTTTGCGTTCAACACAATATTGGCAGTCCAGTGGTATCGCGTGTTCCCCACCTTTCACCGGAAAAAAGACAGATTTCCCCCAGTTGACCCGCAGTCCGCTAAACGCACTGAATCATGCCAGCATCTGCGTGACCACTGGACAAGAATGTGTCCCGGGTCTCCTAAATGTATCAATAGATCATCGGCGTATAGGGAAAGCCTAACTTCCCCACCGTCCGGCCAACAGAATCCCATCCATGAATTAACTGGGCGAAGCCACAGGGCCAGAGCTTTGATAGCAAGCGCAAACAATAGCAGGGACAAGGGACACCCCTGTCGTGTTCCCCTGCCCAGTGGGAAGGACCTGGAGGGCCAACCGTTGACCCAGACCTCTGCTTGTGGGGCCTCATATAGTAGTCTCACCCATCCCAGAAAGGTTTCACCAAACCCCATTTCATGCATAATTTCCCAAAGGCTTTCCCATGACACAGAGTCAAACGCCTTTTCAAAGTCAATGGCTAACAGGGCAAGGGGTGTGTCAAGAATCTGGGTCCGCTCCAAGAGCAGGTGGAGGCGTTGTATATTCATGCGTGTCAATTTGTTTTTTCATAAAGCTGCATTGGTCAGGGTGGATGAACAAGTAAATGACTCCCTGTACTCTGGCGGCAAGAGTTTTTGCAAGAATTTTAGCCTCCCCATTAATCAATGAAATAGGTCTGTATGAGCTACATAATTTCAGAGGTTTCCCTGGTTTGGGGATGACCGGAATACTGGCCTTGCGCAGGACCGGGGGTAGGACGCCCTGTTCTCTACAGTCGAGAAACATCTAGTGGAGGGGGGTTGCGATTTTCTCTCTGCCCAATTTCTTCCAGGTCTCCACCGGTAGGCCATTGGGACCCTGTGTTTTCCCAGAATGCAGCTGGGTGATGGCCTCTGCTATCTCCATTTCAGTGAAATCTTTATCTAGCTGTGTGCGCTGTGATTCAGATAGTTGTGGGATTACAATATCGTTCAATATGGAGAGGTCCACCGGGCTAGTTGGGCCTTGGTAGAGCGTAGCTTAATAGTTAGCGAATGCCTCCGCTGTATCAGAGTCTTGCTGAACCAGCTCATTCTGCATGATTTCAATTTCCCTGACATTTCAATGTCCCTCTTCCCTTCTCTCCAGCCAAGCCAGCATCTTACCCGCCTTATCTCATCCTGTTCATATATGCGCACACCGCTTCCCAGTGAGCGTGCTTAGCAGTATCTAGTGCAATGTTTCGAAGGCATTCCCTGACTTTCAGGAGGGATCAGTGCGTATCAGGAGTACTAGTTATTATGTACTTGGCTTCCCACTCGTCCAGCTCTCTTTCAGCCTCTGTCACTTTTTGCATTTGTTCTTTCCTTTTGGTAGATGACCAGGTGATCATTTCTCCTCAGAGTACCGTTTTGTAGGCCTCCCAGATTACTGCGGGGCCCTCAACCGTAGTGGAGTTTATCTCAAAATATTCAGTGGTTTTCTCATGAATGTGGTCGACAAACTCGGGAAAACCAAGATAATAGCTATTTAGTCTCCACCTTTCAGGTCTTTTTGTGTCTATCTCTATCACCAGGGGTGAATGATCAGAGATGCCACAAGGTAATAGTGTTGCAGTGGTCACTCTATACGCATCTGGAGACGGGAGAGAAAAAGTAATCTAGCCTGGATAAGGAGGCGTGGGCCCCAGAGTGAAACGAATAGCTGCGGTCCTGTGAATAAAGCTCTCTCCACACGTCACATAGGCCCAGGGAGGACACGAATGTCGCCAGTCTAGTGGGGGTGCCGGGTTTCCTTCCTCGGATGTGAGTGCGATCGAATGTAGTGTCCATCACATCATTGAAGTCACCCTCAAGGATCCATAGATCTTCCATGAGTTCTCCCGCAAGTGCTGGTGTGGCATTTATGGCCAAGATGCCGATGGTTTTCCCCTACAGTGTGCCTTGTATCACCGTAAATCTACCTGCGTGGTCATGCTCCACCGAGGCGAACGTAAATGGGAGACATTTATGCATTAGGATCAGGACTCCATGGGAACCCCTAGTGAATCCTGCATGTACTGCGGTACGGTAGTTCGTCCTACGAAAAAGGGTGCATGTTGTGTCAGCTAAGTATCAGGGGAATTTCTATTGAGAAATTGGGTGACTAAACGTAGTTTAATCCCGGATCCCAGGCCATTGACGTTCCAATTGAGGAGTTTAAGGACTTACTGGCACTGTTGGCTTTGAACAGATTTTGAGTGTATGCCATCAGTGTTTATTGACGTTCAACAATATACAACCAGTGTCTTCTACAAATGCGACTTGATTTGGGCAAGCGAATGCATGGGATTTCCCACTCAAAACTATAACATACTCAAACAGTAAACAAAGGTAAACAGCCCCCCGGCCCATACTCCGAATGAACCCGAAGCATCTGACCCCCGAACAGTTGCCGGCAGTTAAAAGATTTTGCTGACAGCACTAACCAAGAACATAGTTCACTCAAAAAAACAACTCGGAGGTCGTGGGCGGTAAACCATCAACTGGTGTTGATAAAAAACAATCAGACCAAAAACAAAAACAAACAAACCATGGCAGCTTCAGTGGCTCGTTCATTGCTGGGTTTCGGAGAATACGTTGGTTTACCAGCCATTTTTGTATGTCCCATTTCTTCGTATATTCCATCTTCACCTTGGTTGTTGCCTTCAAGGGTCCGCAACTTGCTCAGGCCCGTTCTGTTCTGGGGACGCTGGATGCCTCTCTGGGGGGTGGGGGTTGGGGGGGGCATGATCTGGTCAGGAGTGTGGTCTCCCACTTGTTCCTTTTGGCTCTGTTCCCCAGTCGCCATCAAGGTATCGTTCAGCCCATCTCCAGGCCTCCCTCCCGTAGGTCAGTGAAGTGCACTGTGGTGCCATTGTGGTAGATCTTCAGTTGGGCCTGAAATAGTAGCCCATATTTCACATTCATGGAGTATAGCCGCCTTTTCAGTTGCTCGAATGATAGTCTGGCACGTTGTATCTCGTGTGTAGTCTGGAAAAAAGGCGATCTGGGAGCCATTGTATGTGATTGATCCTTTTGTGCGAGACATCTGAAGCGGCACGTCCCTGTCTCTATAATTTAATAGTTCGGCTATTACTGTTCTCGGTGGTGCGCCCAGGGTGGGTCTTCCCGATGACATGCGATGGGCTCTCTCCACTGAGAACATTTTTTAAAAGGATTTGGGTGCGAAGATATCCACCAACCATTGTTCTTAGAAAAGTTCCATGCTGGGTCCCTCCGCTTTCTCAGGTAGCCCCAGGATGCGCACATTATTGCGATGCAATCTGCCTTCCCCTTCATCGACGGGGGCTCCATGGTCTTACGGCAGGTCTGCGAGAGCTATTGGTTAACTCTTCTAAGGGCGTCCTCCGCTCCTGAAATACGTTGTTCCGCCTCTCCTGTACGGGAGGATAACTTCTGTATGTCATGTCGGAGAAAGGAGACCTCAGCTGAAATGCTGTCCATTTTTTCTCCATTGAGGAGCTGGAGTTAGCTATGGCAGCCATCACGTCTTTTAAGGAGAGTGTTTCTTCTGTAGCCGAGGTGTCCGACTGCAGTGTTTGTTCCATCTTACTTAGTGTAGATGTCTTTTTAGGCTTGTCCTTCACCATGTTGTGCGAGTGGACCAGGTGGGTAGGGTTTCAGTTGCGTAGTATGCAGGTATTACATCTGGGTGGTGAATCCGACGATCCACCGGCGTTTGGAGCCTCAGTGTTCTTCCCCCCTGCCCCTACGATCCCCCTCTATGGGAGACCTATACCAGAAGCGCCAAGTTATCACTGGCATAGCAACTGACGTTTACATATCACGCGATGACATGTGCCTGTCGACGGTAATGTCAGGTGTCGTCTTGCAATATGGGTTTCTGGCCCTGCGTGCAGATCTCGTGGGCCCTTCCGCCTGTGTTCTGTGGCACCAAGTCACGCCAGAGTTTATTCAGTTATTATAATATGTGGGTTCAGAGCATGGTGGGGAAGGAGACCAGGGGCCTCAGCATCAGTTTACCCGCCCTCAGCGCTGTGTTTCCTGTGCCAGATATGTTCAACTCCTCCAGTTTTGCTCTGTTTACACAAGTGCACCATCGAGTCCAGCGGGTCGTCACGAGATACGCTGTCTTTAACTGGGTATTCAGCATTCATCCGTCCCTTACTTGCATGCCCGTGTCTAGACAGTCTTAAATCTCTCGCAGGGGGGCTTTGTCGTATTCTTGGGGTATCAGTACCAGGTAAGCTGACCAGGGTGTCTTGATTGTATCAATTTAACCATATGCGGTACAGTCTTGGGAAAGGAGGTACTTCCACCCCTGATTGCAAGGTTGTGGTCCATCTACTGCAGGATGGATGAGAACAGTACACCCAATTGGTCTGGCAGTATGACTACCGCTTGATTTGTGTCAGAGTGGCGAGGGATAGCAATGGTCACAACCCCAATCGCTTTATGGAGGGAGCCATTACCGATGTACGTTTGTTTGGCTGTAACTGTTTGTATGGAGCCAAGACGATTCAGCAGGTTAGGCCTGGATGAGTATATAACCTGTAGGTCGGCACCACAGGAGTGGATGCTTACTTCTAAAAGCCTCACCTGGTGTAAGTGGTGCTGTGTTGCAGCTTCTCAATGGCACTCATTTAGATCAAGCGCCCGTGTTGGTGTTGTGCCATCGTTCCTTACAGAGATTACTGCATTAGGCTATCAGCCGTGGAATTCAGGGGCTGTAATCCGCCGTTTCCTGGGTCCGGTGTGCCTGCTTCAACTCTGCCAGGAGTTGGAATCCGCGGGTCGCATTCTGTCTAGCGGGTCCCCATACATTCATTCTCCTGCCAATGTGTTTCTTATATATTCTGCCACGGAAAACAAGATGAAATTAACAGGATAATGTTGGCGACCTCAGGAGATCTGAGGACCACACGTCTGCATCGCTCGCCAGTCGGCCACGCCCCCCCGCCCCATATTGTTGTCAATATTGTGAAAAACCTGAGGGTATATCCTCACACCTACTCCTCCTGGATCCTCTTCTCAGGTGACCAGGGAAAGGCCATTGTTTTTGGATCCTGAACCTGGAGGTGGAGAAGTGAGGGAGGATCACCTGGGTGGAGAGTCCTCAGGGATTGGGAAGAGGGTACCCATAGGCGGGACATGGCATCCCCCTTTCCTAACCCTCCCTGGCCTTTATGGGCTATTGTAAAACATCTCCCGTCATTTTCCCTCATTCAACCTACTACAGAACTGGGAAAAGAGGAGAATACGAGTAATGAACACTAGTAAGTCATTTCAACACTCTAGTACTGAGACGAGGAAGAGGCCTGCAGAGTATTGTAAAGGTCAGGCATGGAACAAGTTACTTACCTGTAACTGTTGTTCTCCAGCGTGGGTCTGGCATGGATTCACATGCTCATGAATACTCCCCGTCGTCAGGCTGGGAATCCTCGGTAAAGAAAAAAAATCAGTATCAGTTTTTTTTCTGATCTGTCTTTCTTAGTAGTAACCAATCACTGATCTCTGGGTCATACTGCCCCCAGCCAATGACTGCCCTCTCCCTAAGCCCCGCCCCTGGCAGCCATCCTCAGATTTGGTAGCACGTAAAGTGGCAGTATGACCAAGTGAAGAGCCGCAGAGGGGTAGGCGGGAGGGTTCGCATGTGAATCCATGCCAGACCCACGCTGGAAAACAACAGTTACAGGTAAGTAACTTGTTCCTTCTCCAGCATGGGGTCTGGCATGGATTCACATGCTCATGAATAAAAGAATACATAGCAGTACACACATGCACAACCACGGGAGGTGGCAAAGGCTCAACATTAAGCATTACATCCAAAACTCAACATTAAGCAATTCTTACCTCCTCACCATGCTCACCTTAGGCGAACAGGTTGTGCAGCACTGCTTGGCCGACCCTGGACTCCTCCCTGGAGTCCCGATCGATGCAGTAGAATCTTGTGAAGGTGTGCGTCAACCTCCACGTAGCAGCCCTGCAGATGTCTAGCAGGGGCACACCAGACAGGAACGCCGTGGTAGCAGCGATCGCTCTGGTCGAATGGGCTCTCGGACGGCCGGGCAGCGGTCGGTTTGCCAACCGGTGACAGTGCATGATGCAGCCGGAGAGCCATCTGGAAATGGAAGTCTTCGAGAGAGCCTTCCCTTGATTCACAGATCCAAAGTTCACAAAAAGCTGTGACGTCTCCCGAAAACTCTTTGTGCGGTCCACGTAGAACTTCAGCGCTCTAGCCACATCCAGCGAGTGCAAAGTCCTCTCGGCCGGCGTCGAAGGCGATGGGAAGAAAACTGGCAACACCAAGGGCTTGTTGAGGTGGAAGTCCGACGGCACCTTGGGCATGAAGGAGGGGTGCGTCCTCAGCACCACCCTCGTATCATGAAAAGTCAAGTATGGAGGCTTGCAAGATAGGGCCTGGATCTCTCCCACTCGTCGTGCGGAGGTGATGGCCATGAGGAACGCAGTCTTCCATGACAGGAACTTCAAAGGCGCTGAAGGCATAGGCTCGAATGGGGCCCCCATGAGCCTGGTCAGCACCACATTAAGCTCCCACGCCGGGGCAGGAGCCTTCACCGGCGGGAACAATCGGAATAGTCCCTTCATAAATTCCTTCACCAGGCGATGAGACCACAAGGACGTCCGTCCCGTAGTCCTGGTATATCGGGAGATGGCATCCAGATGTATTTTGATGGAGGCGTGAGCCAGTCCAGCTTTGGCCAGCGACAGTAGGTACGGCAGTACTTGAGGGGCCGTAATCCGCAGAGGGTTAATCTTCTGTGCACAGCACCAGACAGAGAACCTCTTCCATTTATGACCGTAACACTTGAGAGTTGAGGACGCCCTGGCCTTTGCAAGAACCTCTCTGCAATCAGCCGGAATATAGTACCCTCCAAACTCTAGTGCCGCAGGAGCCAGGCCTGCAAGTTCAGCGACTGTGGGTCGTGATGGAGAATGGCGCCTCCTTCTCTGGAGAGAAGATCCGCGTCCACCGGCAGCTTGACTGGTGGGGACGTTGACAAGTCCAGAAGGTCCGGGAACCACATCTGCCCTGGCCACACCGGTGCGACGAGGATCATCCTGCACCTGGACTTCTTGAGCTCGTTGATGAGGCGGAGCAGCAACGGCAACAGAGGGAACGCGTATAGAAAAAGGCCGTCCCAAGGGAAGAGAAAGCATCGCCCATGCTCCTCGGCTGTGGGAACCTGCTGGCGAACCTCTGGCACATGGAGTTCGTCGCCGTCGCGAACAGGTCGATCTGGGGTTTGCCCCATCGTTGGAAGAGCCGATCCACTTGATCCTGGCGCAGTTCCCACACGTGGCACGAGCGCAGCTCCCTGCTGAGTGAGTCGGCGATGGTGTTTTTTATTCTTGCCAAGTGGAAGGGAACCAGAAACATCCCCTGGGCGAAGGCCCAGTGCCACAGATCCTGGGCCTCCTTAGATAGGGCTGGGGATCTGGTGCCCCCTGCTTCCTTATGTAGAACATCGTAGTGGTGTTGTCGGTGAAGATCCTCACCACTTTGTCCTTGAGGGACGAAAGGAACGACTCGAGCGCCCAGAACACTGCTCGAAGTTCCAGGATGTTGATGTGAAGAGACCTCTCCTCCGGGAGCCAAAGGCCTCTTGCATGGAGATCTCCGTTGTGGGCTCCCCAACCCTCCAGAGAGGCGTCCGTCGTCACCGTCTCCTGAAATGCCGGGGTTTGAAAGTCTGTGCCTGTAGTGAGGTGAGCCCGGGTGCCCCATAGGATCGCCCGACGGAACTCCTCGTCGAGGGGGATCCTGCTCTCGAAGCAGCCCGTCGCCTGAAACCAGCGGGCGTCGAGGAACTCCTGTAGCGGACGCATCCGAAGTCTGCAAAGGGGTACAAGGTAGATGAATGAGGACATCATCCCGAGAAGGGACTTGATGGACCTCACTCTGGCCACGTCTGTGGCTAACAGGCGCCGCACCTTGCCCAGGATGGTTTTGGTCCTCTCCTCTGAAGGGGAGGCCAATTGCCCCACTGTATCGAGCTTCGCTCCCAGAAACAGTGCTACTTGCGATGGAACCAGGTGGGATTTGGGGTAGTTGATGGCGAACCCCAGCTCCGTGAGTAACCGAACGGTCCTCGCCGTATGTTCGACGGCGAGTTCCCTTGTCCTTGCCCGGAATAGCCAGTCGTCCAGGTAGGGGTAGACGTGGATCCCCTGCAGGCGCAGCCGCGCCACCACTGGTGCCGACTTTAATCCGAACGGTAGGGCTCTGAATTGGTAGTGGTGTCCCTGAACCACAAACCTGTGGAACTTCCTGTGCCTTTTTAGAATGGGGATGTGGAAGTAGGCATCCTCCAGGTCCAACGACGATAGGAAGTCGCCTTACACCAGCTGTCCCAGCACGTGCTGGAGGGTGACCATCCTGAATTTCTGTGCCTTGATGTATTTGTTTAACCGACGCAGGTCCAGGATGGGGCGCCAACTGCCGGTCTTCTTTCTGACGAGGAAGTACCTTGAGTACACTCCGGAGCCCTGAAGCCTCCTGGGGACGAGCTCGATGGCACCTTTCTTGAGCATCGCCTTTACCTCCAACAGCAGTTGAGGGACGCGATTCTCCTTCCTGGCCACGGGAGGAATGCGAGGGCACTTCTTTTGGAATTCCAGCGAGTGCCCGTTGGCCAGGGTGTCCAACACCCAACGATCGGTGGAGATGGACTCCCACACTCTGATGAACTTCGTCAGCCGGCCTCCCACCGGGGAGTTTCGGTGGGGGCCCGATAACCCGGCCGGGTCAGTCTTGCTTGGAGGCGGCCTTGGCCTCCTGGGCGACGACGGCGAGATCCCCCTTGCTTGCCGCAACCTCTGTAGGCCTCCTGGGAGGAAGAGTGGGCCGCCTGGCGGTAAGTGGAGGAACCACCGCTGGATCCTTGGATCCTTGGATCCGAAAGGGCCGTCGCTGTTGGAGCACCCCAAGGGCCCGGGCTGTCTCCGAGTCGGTCTTGATGGCCTGTAGAGACTCATCCACCACCTTACCAAAAAGGTTGTTGCCGTCGAACGGCATGTCCAACACTCTGGTTTGGACGTCCTGGCGAAAATCTGTCGCCTTGAGCCATCCTCGTCGTCTGAGGCAAACTCCGTTGCCCAGTTGGCGAAATCTGGTATCGGCAATGTCCGTTGCCACTGTTATGGCGTGATCCAACGCCACCTCGCCTTCCTGCAGAATTCCTAGGGCCTCCGCCCTCTTCATCAGGCAGGAAGTCTAGCAGGGGAGCTATCTTGAACCAGAGCTCCCTGTCGTAGCGGGCTACCATCGCTAAGGCATTGGCCGCCTTAATCGTCGTCGCCGCCGCCGCCGAGATGACTCGTCGTCCCATAGAGTCCAACTTCTTGCCCTTGCTGTCCGGCGGGGAAGTGGAAGTTGAAGCCACCGCGCCCGCGGTCTTCTTCTTAGCCGCTGCCGAGACGACCGAGTCCGGCGTAGGCTGGGCCCTGAGGCACAAGGGGGCAGCATCGGGGACTCGGTACTTCTCGTACCTGTCCCTCTTGGCGGGTGTCGTGGAAGGGTTCTTGAGGACAGCAAGCCCCTCGTCCCAGATGTCGTCAAGTAAAGGCACCGCGAGGACTGTCTTCCTCTTGGCCTCCCGTCGTTGGTAAAGAAAGCCCTCCTTTTTCTGCTCTTCAGGGTAGAGCTGGGAGAGCTTGGATGCCCTGGTTATCATGGCGTGGAAAGAGCCAACCTTGTCGGCTGGAGACGCCCGCGGGGGGTGGTGACGACGGGATGTCCGCCGTGTCATCGCCGCGGTCATCATCCATCCCCGTCGCTGTATCCGTCGCCGTATCCTCTCTAGGGTCCGGCGAGGGGGATGAGGGGTCCACCGGTCTCGCAGGTACGAAGGGCGGAGCGGGGTGGACTCTCCTCCGCTTGTTCGGAGGGCTTCCCGACAGGCCTGGTTCTGGCTCCTCGGTCAGGGTGCGTGGTAATCTCGTCCTTATCTCAGTACATAAGGATTGGATTGCCAACAAAATGGCCACCGAGCTATCCTGGGGCTCGGGCAATGGCTGCGACGGACGGGATGGCCGCTCCACTGTGCCCTGTTAGTCGTCACCGTCGCTATCTTCGATCACGTCAACGGGAACCGTCCCCTGGGATCAAACCTTCTCAAACCTCTCATTGAGGCCTATGGACCTTTCGTTGAGGCCCTTCTCGGTTTCCACCAGTTCCTCCTCAGAGGCCGATTTCGAGTCTGTAATGGCCACTGCTCCCCCCGTCTCTTTTTCAGCCGGGGGCATCACGGGGGTCTTAGCGATGGGTTGGAAAGAGGATTCCCTTGCGGTGGCAGGGATACTCTGTGCCCAGAGGCCGTTTCCACTGGCGTAGTCTCAGCCAGCTCCGCCAGGGTCGCAGTGACCACTTCGGTAAAGGCCTTTTTCCCGGGTGGATCAAAGCCCTCACCACCTTAGGTGCGTCCTGGGCCTTCGCCTTGGGGGGAGGGTCAGCTCCTCGCTCCCCCTTCGAGATCGACTGGGTCCGCTCCAGCAGCCTACCCGGGTTCTCGAACTTCCTCTTCCCCGAACCAGAGCGCTGGCCCGTGGCCGAACGTGCCGGGGAAGTAGCGCCCTGTTTGGCAACCGAAGAGCCCGACCTTTCGGCACTTCCGGTGCCCGCGGACTCGCGGTGCTTGGCCTTATGTTGGGCCCCCGTCGCCGGGGCACCCTCACAGGACTTAGAAGACCGCTCAGACTTCTTCGCCTTTTCACCTGCTGTGCCCTTCTCCAGCCAGGTGGCGAGGCGGGAACGACGATCTTGTTTGGTCCATTCCGAAAGATTCTTGCAGAACGCACAGTCCTTCTCCACGGATCCAAGCTGTTCAGCTTGGATGCGTCTTGTCCTCATGAAGGCAGTAGAGACATCGCGAATGCTCGTCCTCCTTGAAAGCGTTATATAATCTGCCTCCAGGGCAGTTCCTGAACAGCTTGGATCCGGGCGTCGAGCTGCCCTTGTCCTGAGCCATGTCCGTTGAGGTAGGCCGCAGATCTTCCGGAATCCTCCAAGAAGTGTAAACTCGACGAAAACTTCACCATTGAGGGGCGTAGAAACAGTGGAGCTTGAGGCTCGATTAAACCGAAAAAATGAGAAAATCTCCTGAAAAAGCGTGAAAACGCAGTAAATAACTCGAGAGCCAAATACGGGGACTCCCAACACTTGAGCGTGTAGTAAAAATCTGAGGATGGCTGCCAGGGGCGGGGCGTAGGGAGAGGGCAGTCATTGGCTGGGGCCAGTATGACCCAGAGATCAGTGATTGGTTACTACTAAGAAAGAGATCAGAAACGAAACTGATACTGATTTTTTTCTTTACCGAGGAGTCCCAGCCTGACGACGAGGAATATTCATGAGCATGTGAATCCATGCCAGACCCCATGCTGGAGAAGTCCCAAGTTCTCCAATTGCAGCCAGGCAATTACAAATGGGAACTCACACCTGTACCCTGGTAAGTGGTTGAAGGTGTAGGAGAAGGGAGGAGACCAGCAGAAGAGAGATGAGCAGGGAATCCTGTATGAGAGGAGGCAGCCGTGGTGGGTCCTGCAGGGGAGCCAGGTTGTGGGAAGACAACCCCAAGGAACTGTGGAGCGCAGGACCAGGTGGGCTGCAAGAAAACCACAGGTGCGGGAACCTCTGTGGTCAGGGATACGCAGCCAGAGCTTCAGGCAAGGAAAAGGGAAAGGAAGCAAAGTGGCCGCTAGCATTCGCAGAGATGAAGCAGAGCTGACGGTGGGAACTGGAGAGAATACAAAGTGCGAGCTGGGCTCACGGTTGAAGGAAAGCCAATAGGCAGAGCCAAGACCGAACAGCGCAGCTACCCGGGGGGGAGAACGCCAGGGACCGGTGAGTGAAAGGGGAAAGTCACTGTAACCGAGGTGCTGCTGGGGGCAGTGGGGAAGCGAGATGAATGCTGAACGAATAAAACAGCATGCGCACAATGAAACAATCCCAAAGCCACGGGTTGGGAGAACATTAAGCGGCAAAGCAAAAGATCACCAATATTGAATACCGTACTGAATGAAACTTATGGGCAAAGCTACGACCTGATGACAAATGACTATGAAATTCAGATATTGCCTATTTGAAAGCCAAGTACGAGGCAAGAGAGCAAGTGTGGAAGATTGAGAGAGAGCATGGCAGAGGTGGTAAAGGAATAAAACCACCACAAAGTGAAATGTATGCATGACTACAGTGTGGCAAGGCCAACGACTGCCAAATGATTTGTGACACATTGTGGCAAAGCCAAGTGAATGTGAACATTCACACAAGGGCAGACACAGAAGAACCTGTGTGGGCTAGAGAGCATATGGTTCCTGGGTGCACAACCTGTAATGGGTGGACCCTGTGGTCTGACAAATTTGCATAAACCACAAAACCCTCAATTGTGAAAGCCAAAGACATTGTTGAAGTAAACTAAGAAGGAGTAATCTGATTGAACTGTTAATCCAATCCAGAAGGAGTGTCAAATTGATCTTGCGTTGTTTTCAACATTGAGAAACTGAGGCCAAGTATAAGTTGGTAAATTGAGGTCTTGGGGAAGGGAAACCTAAGACTTAAAGAACTGTAGTGCCGTCATGAGGACGTGAATCTCAAGACCCTTTTCCTTGGAACTGTGCTGCTTTGAACTTAGGGAAGGAAACCCAAAGGATTTGTCGAACGGTCTTGAACTTTTGGGAAGAGAACCCCGAGAATTTGTGGAATTGTCTTAAACTTGGGGAAGGGAACCACGAAGATTTGTGGAACTTTCTGGAACTTGGGGAAGAGTAGCTGAAGAGTAAGCTAGGAGCTGGAAGAAGCGCAGAACTTTGTTTCGGTCACCATTTCTTTTATTGCAGACATCTCTACCTAATGTTTACCTTTAGTTGTGGGGCCAAGGATAGGTTTTGGACACAGACAGACTTTTAAGTTGAACACTGACTCAGACTTTCCTTAGCTTCTTTAGGTAGGGAAATCCCACCTTAAAATTAAAAGTTAGGCCTTCAACCACCTTGAAAAAATTCCATTTTATTTGGAATTTGAATCTGTAATCTGTGTCTTACTTCATGATGCCTTCACAGTACTGGATTAATTAAAAAGTGTGTAACCAAGCGTGACAAACAAGGCTGCCCTTCTGGTAAAGTAGATTCAGAAGGAGTGCAACTTAACTTGCAAAGGTCTTGGAAATCAGAGGGGTGTAATAAAGGACACCAATGTGACTTCTTTCCCCCGAAGAAATTCTCAAACGTGACATTGTGAAACAAGAGATATTTTTAATTTGTTGTAAGCTGACATTAACCACAGATGCAATTGTTGTTCATAATTGCCTGACTTGGCAGGGGGGGTATACCAGGTCAGAGGTTGAAGTTGAACACTGTATCATGTTCAGGTGGGGAGTATATGCTAACAGAGAACTTTTAAGTAGTAGGCCTGGAATAGAAAGAGACCAGGTGCAAGTTGCAGAAGTGTATGAAGTGGTGTTCACAAAACATCCTGACAAACTTTCATTGCTGAAGAAGAACAAGTTGCTTACCCATGATATGATATGGCATTTATAACGTGACTATACACAAGTGTTTCAAGGCGCGACGAGGCAAGGGAGGGGGAAAAAATGGAGGACAGACAACAATCCTACTAGGCCAGGTGTCATTCAGATCACGCAAATGCATGGGATGGGGGAAGGGACAGTGCAGTACATGGGAATAGAAGAATAACAATAAGTAAAAGTAACGGCCAGCAGGTGGCAAGTGCAGACATCAGGTGTCAAGTGCTGGTAGTGGGACTGAAGGGATACAGAAACAGTCCCAAAGTGTGGGGGTTGCCAGGCAGGCAGTGCAGGTGGGTGTGACTGGCGGGGAAGGGACCTGGATCGAGATGAGAAGGTGTCCAGGTAACCAGTGCAGTTCCGGTTTCAGCCAGGAGATCAGCAGGGGAGAGGAGGAGAAAAAGCAGAAGCAAAGAGAAAGGTTTTGAGGCGCTTCCGGAAACAGAGATGGTTCTCAAGTTTAAGGGAGGTAGGGAGGCTTGTTCCAGAGGGAGGCCCCAGCCGAAGAAAGATCTACCACCAACTCGTTGCTTGGAGAAGTGACTGCCCCTGGGGGAGTTGGAGTTGGAGGCGGATGATCGAAGACCTTGAGAAGGAAGCTATTTAGGAAGAGAGAGTTGAAGGTATTGAAGGCCTTGTGGACAATGCATAGGGTTTTGAACTTAATCCTCACAGGGAGCCAGTGCAGAGATTTCAGTCCTGGAGAGATACGATCCCTGGGCTTGAGGCCAAGGACAAGTCTGGCAGTCCTGTTCTGGATGAGTTGCAAAAGGCAGAGAGTAGAGGCAGGCAGATTTAGAAAGAGGCTGTTGCAGTAGTCCAGCCTAGAGAGAACCAGAGCTCTGGAGACAGTGAGCTTCTGTGGGAAGGAGAGGATTGGAAGAATACCTCTGAGGAGGTGCAGCTGGTAGTGTGACTTCTTAGAGACGTCAGAGATGTGAGGAGAGAAGGAGAGTGTGGAGTCGAAGATGACCCGAGGTTTTTTGCCTCGCAGTTGGGAGCAGGAAGAGGGCCAAGAGAGGCCGGCCAGAGAGCTACAGGAAAGGAGGGAGCGGGTGTGCCGATGAGGAGAATCTCAGTCTTACTGGCATTAAGGCAGAGGTCCTTGGCTGCACACCACTCCTGGATAGCAGACAGGCAGTCAGAGATGAGGGACGGAGAAGAGGTGGCCGAAGGTAGCCTGAAAATGAGCTGAGAGTCATCCGCATAGCACTGAAAGTTGGGGCAGAGAGCGGCTATGACGTGGGCAAGGAGTGCCAGGTATTGGTTGAACAGCCAGGGAGAGAGGTTCGACACCTGGGGGACACCACAGGTGGAGAAAAAGATAGCGGAGAGGAAGGACCCAAGTTGGACCTGGGAGGGTCGGTCAGAGAGGAAAGCAGTTAGCCACGCCAGGCCTGAACGGTGATACCCAGATTATCACGGAGACAATTGAGCAGGATGGCATGGTTGACCGTGTCAAAGGAAGAAGAGAGATCAAGCAGGATGAGGACACAGGGGGTGTTAGAGTGAGGGTTGGAGAGCAGGTCTTCACAGATGTTCAGGAGAGCAGTTTCCGTGCTTCTGGCAGCTCTGAAGCCAGACTGATGGTCATGAAGACAGCCAACAGATTCAGTGTGGAGATGGCCAGTATTTCTGGGAGTTTGCCCAGGAAGGGTGTGATGGAGAATGGGCAGTAGTTCTCTGGGCAGGAAGGGTCCGCAGAGGGTTTCTTAAGAAGAGGGTGCACAAGGGAGTGCTTCAGGGGGATGGGAAGACTCCAGTGGCGAAGGAGTGGTTGCAGAAGACAGCTAGGGCAGGAGCCAGGGAGTCGATGTGGTCCTTGATGGTTTTGGAGGAACAGGGATGAACCTGTTTTGACGAGACTTTTATAGATCAGACTTGTCTAGAAACCTTGTCTGCGGAGTACAGGGGAAAGGCAGAGAAGGAGGGAGGAGAAGGTGGCTGCAGAAGTGCCAGAGGAAGAGCAGGGAGTAGACGGAGGGAGGGGAGAGGAGGAGAGTGAGGACAGGATGCCCTGAGTTTTAGAGATGAAGTGAGAAGCCAGTGCCGTGCAGAGGGTCTGGGAAGGGACAGGAGAGGTAGAGACTGCGGCAGGATTGGTCAGTTCCTTGCAGATTTTAAAGAGTTCAGCAGAGTTTTTATATGCTGCAGAGACGCAGGCTTGGATATGAGCTCCCTTCTTGGTGAGGACAGAGAGCCGGTATTGCCTTTGGAGCAGGCGGCAGGCCAGTTTGTCAGAGGATGTCCATGAACCACCATTTCCTCTTGGCCACCCTGCACTTGCGTTTAAGGGTAACGGGGTCTGAGTCATACCAGGAGTTGCACTTGGGTTTGGGCTTCAGGTGGATTCTCATGACAGGGACAAGAATATCAAGAGTATCAGATATAGCAGAGTGGAGCATGCAAAGGGCTGTGTCAGGGTGGGAGTCAGCCAAAGGGGGAGGGGTGGGTGAGAAAGTGGTAGCAAAAGCCTCAACTGATGCACGCTTCATGGGTCGGATGACCGAGAAGGTGGGTGGCAGTGAGGGAAATGGCTTGGCCTGTGGGGTAGAGAGGGTGAGATGGGAGGAAAGGAGAAAGTGATTACTCCAGGAGAGAGGAGTAGTGAGAGGGACAGAAAGGGGAAGGTCTGAGGAGATCACAACCTTCTCAATGTACCCTGCATAGTGAGTCGGGCCAGAGGGGAGAATAGTGAGTGAGAGAGAGTCGCAGAGGTTGCGAAATAGTCCAGACGGAGGACAGGAGGCATCCAAATGGATGTTGAAGTCTCCAAGTCTGAGTGGGCGAGACCAGGAGTGAAGAGGAGAGGTCCGGCCACTCAGAGGAAGGAGGAGATCTGACCAGGTGGCCGATAGATAGTAGCTGCCGTAAGGGAATGGCTAGGGGAGAGAGAGAGCCTGCAGACGAGGCATTCGAAAGAGGAGTAGGCCTCCGTAGGAATGACAGAGGAGGAATCCACTCTGGGAAGATCAGGGCTACACCCTCTCCAGAGCTGTTGGACCTGGGTGCGGAGAAGATCTTGTAGCCGTCAGGGAGGGAACATGTCAAAGCTTGTGACAGAGCTGGCCGTGAACCATGTCTCGGTGAGACCGAGGACATCGAGGTCAAGTTCTTCCAGAAGGCGGCAGATGTTGGAGGAGTGTTTGACAGCTGAGCGAGGGTTAAGAGTGGCAATGTGGAGAAGGTTGCCGTCCTTGAAGGACTTCCGAGGGAGGGGTACAGATCAGAGGTATGCCCTGCGGAGGTGTAGAAGGTGTCCGAGAGGGGGCAGAGAGGGAAGGAGAGGGCAAGGCAGCCGAGAAGGGGGCAGCAGGGGGAGGCGAGGAAGCTGTGGAGGGGGCAAAGGGGACAGCAGGAGAAGAAAGGAAATTGATGTTGCGAGGGAAGCATCTATCGAAGAGGTGAAGGTTGGCCTGAGGGCCTCGGACCAGGACGGTGCCATTCGCATAAACATTAATGATGACCTTAGAGGCGGGGCGTGGCCAGCGGGCGGACGATGCAGACGTGATCTCGCGTCGCTCCGGGGCCGCCAGCAAGATCCTGCTGAAATCCTGCCATAATCACCACCTGTGAGGACCAAAATCGCTCTGATGAGGCAAGAACCACTGCGGAGCAAAACCGCCTGATCCCGGACCAAAACCGATGCGAGAAACCCTGGCTGAGACGCATAGAAGAAACGAGGCCCGCAGCGCGCGGGACCAACAAAATGGCCGCCGTACGCGGCAACTGACCTGGGGCGCCGTGCAGCGAAGTCATCCTGAGACAGCGTGAGAGAGACTGCAACCGCGGGCGCTGGATTACCGTGCACTGGGGGACAGTGTGAGCGTGGTCGAAGTCGCTGCCTGCCTCCCACCGGCGAGTGGGGTAAATGGGGAAATAACAACCCTCTACGGGCCGGACTGCTCGACTGTCGCTGTTGCCAACGCATCGCACGGAGGGCTGCCTACCATAGCCCACCCCCGAAACCGCCCAAACCCGGACTGAAACCGCAGGCTCGCCGTGAGACGAGGGGCGCCTTCTAGATCCACAGCACAGAGACTGCAACCCACACGCCCTGTGAGAGATCCAGTGTGAACCGAAGCGGAGGGATTGATACGCATGCTGCTGCCAACACACGCGAAGCAGAACTGAGCCCGCCGAACCCACATCAACACAGCGGTAAGGAGAGGGCGATCGGTTGGAGTGGGCGACCCGTAATTCTCCCCCCCCACCACCTCGAGACAGTACAATCCCTGGGGCCACTCCACCTGTACCCCCTGAGTACGGGAGGGAAGCACCCCCAAAACATATTGCTGGAAGAGAGTGGTTGGGGACATGAGGACCAATTAAGACAGCACAATTAAGGTGGCGCATAACACTCCCAGACGAGGCGTACCGGCTAACCCTCTCACCAGCGACGATCACACACAAACGCAGAACTGCCCTTAGAATCGTGCTGGTACTACCAAGACTGTGAAAGCAACAGGGGAAGCCGATGTACCAGCCTGTGGCCGACACATAAAGGAGAAAGGGTGAAACCAAGAACCAACCCACCAGCCGATGAAGTCCACTGGTGGAATGATGCAATAACACAAATTAGTGGAGGCATCCACGTAAAGATCAGTGAACCACTTGCCCGAGAAGGCAACCTCCTGACCAAATAAGGCCAGACGAACTACCCCGTAAACGACCCAGAAACTGCGCACTACATAACGACAGCAAACCAGATAGCTGCTACAATGGGTAAGGATAAGGCACTAACCACTAAAAAAGGGGCCAATCAGAGCACCATGGAACAATTCACGACCACCAATCTGCCCCCACCAACGGACTCAGATCCACAAAACCCTGGAGAACCTCTATCCCTAAGGGACGTGATGAATGCCATTGCCAACTCACGATCCTCAATGGAAGTCAAAATGGATAGCATCACCACAGAAGTCTCTCTGTTGCAACATGATCTCCAAAAACTCTCCTCCCGCACTGGTGAGGCCGAGACCCGTATATCTGTTGCAGAGGATGACTTAAGAAGTATGGGCCAGCAAATGAACAGAGCGCTAGAACGCATCAAAGTACTAGAGTCCAGGGTGGAGGAGGGGGAGGGCAGATCAAGGAGGAATAATATACGCATACTTGGGCTGCCGGAAAAGACTGAAGGGGACTCCATGGAGCTCTTCCTGGAGAAATGGCTGACCGACCTATTCGCTCCCAAGACCCTGTCGACACTCTTCTCAATAGAGAGAGCGCACCGAGTCCCAACGGGCACACCAATACCTGGGAAGCAACCGAGAACGGTGGTAGCGAAGATCCTTAATTACAGAGATCGTGATGCTATACTGCAAATGGCCAGACAAAAAGGAGAGATAACATACAATGGCTCCAGAATAGGCCTCTTTCCAGACTTCACTAGGGAGGTGCAGAAAATGAGACAATCCTTTGACCCCCTCAAGAAGCGCCTACAGGCGCTAAATGTAAAGTATGGCCTCCTATTCCCTGCGCAATTGAAGATATACCACAATGGCACCACAGTACACTTCACTGACCCCAGAGAGGCATGGACCTGGGCTGAGGGGCATCTGAAGGGGGAATGGAACCCACGCAAGCGACTAGAACCAAGGAGAAATAGACCACATCTGAATGAGCCCCCAAATGAGACGCCCCATCAAGAAATGGAGGCGAGACCCCAGAGAGGAAGTGATTCAGTACAAACATGACTGTGAGATGAAAGAACTCATGACACCTGAGACCCAGGCAAAAGCAGTGAATCAAAGAGAAATGGACCAAAGCTAAACGAACCCCTGCAAACACTACCCTATCAAGATACGGAAGCGATACCACGAAACTAAGACGAATAGATGAAAGAACGGACGAAGGATAAAAGTACCATAATGTGAAACTAAAGAAGGACCACCTAACGAACATAACAATTGGTGAAATGTATGCTGGCGGCCCCAAAACCTGGCGCGGCACTACCCCCCCGGACAAGTACGAAGAACGCATTGAGGTATTCCTAATACCAAAGAGACTATAAGTAGATAGATGTTTTGTTTAATGGGCGACAGATGCTTCAGTTGGGGAAGGAGTATAGGGCGGGGGGATCGGGAGTTACACAGGTATCCAAAGGACAACTGGCTCATCAGGACCTCATCGAATAAAAGAAGCTTGCAAATGGCAAGAACCAAACATCTACATATGGCCACGAACTCAGTGAGTAATGACTATGGCTGGACTTAAGGGAAAAAAGCTTGCCTTCATGACATGGAATGTGAATGGCCTGGGGAACAGCATAAAGAGAAGACTAGTAATGCAATATATTACTCGACATGATCCGGATATAGTGATGCTAACCGAAACGCACCTGGCGGGCACGAACTGTCAATTCTTCAAAAAAACCAAATACAAAACAGCAATCCATGCAGGCTTCTCCATGGGTTCGAGAGGTGTGCTGATACTAATAAACAAAAGAACCCCGATAGACGTAACACAAATAATTCAAGATCCGGGAGGCAGATTTGTGTTTATGCATGGCACACTATGGAACCAAACCATAGCTACAATGGTGATCTACTCGCCCCCAGCATTGTTGGCCCCCCTATTAGAAGAAATCACACCGATAATAGTAAATAACCCAGTGGATACGCTAGTGATGGGCGGAGACTTCAATGAGGTGATGAGCACCGTGGAGGACCGCACACATCAGAGAGGGGGAAATCCGGCAAGACCAACCAAACTGGCCAACTTCGCATCAGCACTGGGCCTTGCAGACGCATGGAGAGACCTCCACCCAGGCGAGAAACAATTCTCTTTCCACTCCGGTGCACATGGATCGATGTCCAGGATAGACTATTTCTTCCTCCCTGGGGTAAATATGCACAAAGTGATAGAGTCAACCCTGCAACCCCGAGGAATTTCAGATCACTCCGCACTCACAATGACGCTTGAGACACAAAGACCTCAGCCCCCACTGAAGTGGCGACTAAATGCATACTACCTGGGATTCCCAGAACTAACGGAGAAAATCCAAGAAACAACCGAAATGTACTTTGAACTAAACCAGAACTCCGTGGAAGACGCTGGAATAGTATGGGAAGCATATAAAGCAACCTTAAGGGGTGAAATATTAAGCTGGACCTCAGCACACAAAAAACTACACCAGCAGGAAGTAAAAGAAGCAGAAGCAGACGTGAGAAGAGCTGAAGAGAACCTCATAAGGTCAGGAATGACAGATGACAATACACCCCTAAAGGTGGCACAAAAGAAACTACACAATGTGGCACTGACATGCGCGAAACAAGCGCACAGAACTACACGAGCAAGAATATATGAAACGGGAGACAAAGCCAGCAGAATGCTGGCATGGTTGGAAAGAAGGGAGGATAGACACCTCTTGGTGCGACGAATAGGCATCACAGATATGGAATGGGCCTCAACAGACTCAGGCATAGCGGAGGCCTTTGCAACCTATTACGAAAAGCTGTATGCTCCACCGACAACTCCGCTGGACGCCACCACATTGGACTCAGTGACCATCCCAATACTAAACGAAACCCAGAAGCTGAATCTTGAGGCTCCAATAACGGAAGAAGAACTGACGACAGCCATCTCCCAGCTACAGAACGGAAAAACCCCAGGGCCGAATGGTCTTCCAGTGGAAATATGGAAGAAAATTGGCACCCGAGAAGTGGCACCGCACATGCTCAAAATGTTCCTGCAGGCGAAAGAGAAAGGCATCCTACCACCGGACCTAAGACAAGCCAGCATAGTGGTAATACACAAAGAAGGCAAACCTCCAGACGCATGTAGCTCGTACCGTCCAATCTCTCTCATTAACACGGAAGCTAAAATACTGGCCAAAATACTAGCCAACAGGCTACAAACAGTGATAACCTCCCTAATCCATCCAGACCAATGCGGCTTCATGCCACAAAGATCCACACGAATGAACATACGCAGGCTTTACTCTGCCATTGAAAGATCGGCCACTCTACAGGACCCGCTGGCACTGCTCACTATTGACTTCGAGAAGGCCTTCGACTCGATCCACTGGGAGGCCCTGTGGTACATTATGGGTAGAATGGGATTTGGACAGCAATTTACAGACTGGGTTAAGCTCCTATATAATGCCCCGATGGCTGAAGTTAGGGTCAATGGCTGGCCCTCACGAACCATTAAACTCGGGAAGGGTACTAGGCAGGGATGTCCCCTCTCGGCGATGTTGTTTGCACTTGCGATAGAACCACTGGCGATAATGCTGAGGGAATCCATGGATTGGAGGGGGTTCCGCTGGGCACAGGATTGGGAGGACAGGGTGTCCCTATACGCAGACGACCTACTAATCTACCTTAGTGACCCAACGATCTCCAGTCCCATTGTAACTAACATACTAACTACATATGGAGCCTTTAGTGGGTTGAAGGTAAACTATGACAAATCCCTGATTTTTCCAATAAAAGGACTAGATGCAGCGACCCTAGCAAATAACCCATTTAAGATCGAGAAAGAGCAATTCCGATACCTGGGGATACAAATCTCAACAGACCTAAGTCAGTATATTAGGAGGAACCTACACCCAGTAAGGGATAGATTTGTAAATGACGTTAAACACTGGATAGCCCTTCCGCTCACCCTACTGGGAAGAGCTGCTTTGTTCAAGATGTTGGCCCTCCCCCGGTTCCTATATGCCCTGCAGAACGCACCGTTATACATACCCCGAACAGAATTTCATAAAATAGATGAATCGCTCAGGAAATTGCTTTGGGGAGGGGGCCACCCACGAATTGCTCTCAGAACCCTTCAGCGCTCAGTGTGGGACGGAGGAATCGGGCTGCCACACCTGCAGACGTATTATTGGGCTGCCCAAATGTCAGTAGTGGATGATAGCCTGCATGCTGATCCAATGATACCACACAATAGAGCAGATGCCCAAGCGAATCATGGAGTCACCCCGCTAGAAAGCCTGTATCAAAAGAAAACCCGACAAACTACACCCACAATGGTGGCTCAGAGAACACAGATCTGGACGGATGCGCATAAATACCTAGGATGGGAAGGAAGAGTCACGCTGAAACAACCCCTGTGGTGGAATAAACACCTCCCGGAACTTAAAGACATTCCCAAATGGGCGGTCTGGGAGGAGGCAGGGATACAAACACTAGAAGACCTGGTACAGGATGGCGAAATCAAGACATTCCAAGTCCTGGAGGACGAATTCGACCTCCCCACCACGGAGCACTTCCACTACTTACAAATAAGGCATGCACTTACCGCAAGCGAAATAGATCTTCCAAATATACCGGAATGCACCCCGATTGAGAGGAATATAGTGATGGAACGGATTGGGCATAAAGTAACCTCCACAATGTACAATGCCATCAATTCATTTGCCACGAAAGAACTCACAGGACTTAAAGAGAAGTGGGAAAGAGATGTGGGTCAAATACAAGCGGAAGACTGGACAATGGCACTCATGCACCCCCGGGAATCAGCAATTTCAGCCAGGATCCGGCTAGTACAGTTGAAAATCCTACATAGGGTTTACTATCCCAGGGAGGCGCTGCACCAGTGGGGAAGAGCGACAGATCCCAATTGCTTGAGATGTCACCAGATGAGGGGTACCTTTTTCCACATTCTATGGGAATGCCCGCAGATACAAGACTTTTGGCAACAATGCTGCGATAAGCTCTCAGCAGTACTTGACCGCGAAATACCGATGGACCCCAAACTCCTGATACTGGGAATAGGTGCGGATATAGAGCTATCCAGATTTGAAAAACTCATGTTTACAACGACTACGAGTCTTGCCAAAAGAAACATAGCCCAACTATGGGGCTCGCCCACACCGCCACAATACACCAAATGGGTAGCAGACGTGGACATGTGTATCCCAATGGAGGTGAGAGTGTACACTACAAGAGGATGCCCAGAGAAAGCGGCCAAGATATGGCAAAAATGGGAGGATAGCTGAAGGCAAGCAAAGAACAGACATGGAGACACTGAGCGCTGATCTATGAATTGATATAAGCCATCGGAACGACTTTGAGAAACTCTAGATGTAACAAGTTTACAATATATGCAAACAGAAACCTGAAGCCGGAAAGAAATGTATACCTGAGTGTTTAAATGTTATAAATGTTTAAAGGGTTATGTGTGGTGACCAAATGTCGACCACATATTGTTGTTGTGTTTGATGATGTCAAAAAACAATAAAAAATGTTATATCAAAAAAAATGATGACCTTAGAGGAGTGGAAGGAGGCCAAGAGGGCGTCCCACCGGGTGCCACCATTAATGGGAGAAGAAGAGAGCACAGAGACCATATTTAGGGTCCATAGGTCTGGTGTGGAAACGACAGAGGATGTCGGTGAGAGTTTGCCTGGAGAAGGCACTGGTATAGGTGTCAGCGATAGGGAGACCTGGGTGACCAGGATGTCCTTTTTAAGCTTCTTCCTACCAGATTTAGTGAGGAGGGCAGGATAGTCAATAGAGAAGCAGTTAGAAAATATAGGAGAGACAGAGAGCACAATAGAGTAGGAGGGGAGAAGAGAGAGGGGGAAGAGAGGGGAGGGGAGAACACTAGCGAAGGACACAGAGCAGGGTGCAGGCAGACGAGACGGCGAGAGGCAAGACGGTTGAGCAGTTGGACGACACTATAGGATTAAAGAACTATCACAATGCACGTTTTAAAACAGGAGAAAAACACACCTAAGTTTGAGAATCCTGAATAGAGGGAGAAAGGCCTAGGTTTCACAATGCAATTTTAAATACTGATACAATGCAAATAATAAAAACAGGAGAAAAACACACCTAAGTTTGAGAGTCTGCTAGGTGGAAAGGGGTAAGCAGGGAAGCCTGCAGGACTAACCTGGATGATGACTGGTGTACCCTGCGGACACCTGCAGACACTACCAGGAGCTGCCTAAATGGGAGCCGCCCTTTGCCTAGCGGCCCTTAGGTGTGGTGGCTGCCGGGCACAGGGCTGCCCTGGGAGGGCTCATTAAGGGTGCCCAATGGGCCAATGGGAGGTGCTGGGCGGGACGGGAGGCCGGTGGAGAGGGGACAGGGTGAGGGGATTGGAGGGACGCCAATACAGGGAAGAGGGAAAAAAAATATACAACAAACAAAGGAAGGAAGACAGACAGAAGCAGGAGGTATCACCTACCAACGACCACAGTGCCACGGGTAAAGAAGGCACCATTGAAGGGCTCACCGAGCGGCGCTGCAGTGCTGCGTGTGTAAGATTCACGCCGGAGTCAGGAGCAGCAATGTGGGACTCAGCCCACAGCAGGAGAAGTTGCCGGGTCCACGGGCCAATGGGAGGTGCTGGGCGGGATGGGAGGCGGGTGGAGAAGGTACAGGGCCAGGGGATTGGAGGGACGCCAATACAGGGGAATGCCGCATGTGTAATATTCACACCAGATTCAGGAGCAGCAACCTTCTTTCAACTGGATATTCCTCCCACGTATTCCTCATCTTATGATATTTCCATATCCAGCTTCAGCTGCTTCGGAAATGTTTTCCAGCGACCGTTGCTCAGTTTCGTTTTGAAGAGTGAAGCACTGTCGAGTAAGATGGTTACTCCCCTTGAGAGAGCGCAGACTAACCACAAGGGAAGTTTTAATGCGGGGTTGGTTGGGAGGGGCGATAAGGAATACATGGGAGAAACATCCAGTCGAAAGAACGTTACCATGGGTAAGCAACTTGTTCTTCGAATGGATTGTGTCCCCCCACGTATTCCTTATCTTTGATACACTCCCAAAGCAGTTTCCTTATTCGGAGGAGGGAGTAAAATTGAAGTGATCAAGAATTTACTGCCTTTCCAAAAACAGACTCTTGACTAGTGGAGGAATCTAGGCTGTAGTATTTTGTAAAGGTGTGTGCCGACAACAATGTGGCAGCTGCACAAATATCCTTTATTGGAACTCCCCTCTGCAAAGCAGACGAAGTTGCGATACGGCTTGTGGAGTGAGCCCTTAGATTTTCTGGGGGATCTTTACCGGCCAGTCTGTCACACTTTGAAATTGTCAAAATAATCCATCTAGAGAGTTTGTTTGGTGATGGCTAGACCCAGTAGTTTATGACCTGTATAGCCCACAAACAACTGATCATTCTGTCTCACTTTTGCCAATCTGCTAATGTAGAAACTCCGTGCACGCTTATGGTCGAGTCTGTGAAGCCTTTCTTTCTCTTTTCCCAGTTGTGGCGGAGGATAAAAGGATGGTAAAGTAATTTTCTGAGTGATATGAAATTCAGTAACAACCTTAGGGGGGAATTTAGGCTTCACTTTCAATACCACTCTGTATTTATGAAAAACAGTATGAGGTGGCTTGCAGGATAAAGCCTGTAGCTCATTCACCCTTCGGGCAGATGTTATAGCCACTAAGAAAACTGTTTTCGAAGTGAGAAGTCGTAATGGGCAAGAATGAAGAGGCTGAAAAGGAGCACCCATTAGATAGTGTAAAACCAAATTGAGATCCCATAGTGGGACTTGAAAGGGAGTTGGAGGATAAACATTAGTTAATCCTTTTAAGAATTTGATTATCAGGGGAATCTTAAAATAGGAGACTTCCTCTACAGTGCGCTTGAAGATGGATAGCGCTGCTAGATATCCTTTGATTTTTCCAATCTGGAGCCCCAGATTTGCCAAGCGTACAAGAAAAGATAATAGCATCAGTGTATTGCATGAGAAAGGGTCAAGTAATGTACCCTTTTCCTGGGGTGCAGTCTGGGGGTGGAAGTCGTGTTCGTCTCCGGACGATTGATCTTCCGGGATATTAATGGTTGAGGCACTCTGTGCAAGTGTGGAGGCTTGCCTGACGTCGTGCGGCGACCTCGACCGGGACCGCCCAGAGGACGTCCTTTCGGACCGCTCCTTCTGTGCCTCTTTCCGAGGTTTAGACGACGTCGAATCTCGGGTGGATTTTTTGTGTTTAGCGTGTGTATGTGTAACGCTTTTGTCGCCGGGGGACTTCCCCATAGTCGCCGGGACGGACGACCTTCCGAGGCCGGGGACGTGCGTTCGGCTGTCCTTCGACGCCTTGGTGCCCTCGCCGTCCGAAAGTTCGGCGTCGCTGCCGTCGCTGAAGGTACCCTCCGCCTCCATAGCTGCTAGCTTGGCGTGGTGGGCCCAACGCTTGGTGGAGCGGTCCTTAAGAGTTTTTGCCTTAAACCTGCTACAGGCCCTGCAACCCGTCACGGGGTGGTCTCTGGGTAGGCAAAGGTTGCACGTAGCGTGCTTATCTACCCAAGGGTATTTCTTATTACACTTGGGGCAAAACTGAAAGGGCGTACCCTCCATACGCGCCTGTGGGCAGCGGGCAAGTGTGTGTAGGTAATAAGGTGTCGAGTGTGGAAGTGTACCACCCCCACTCTCCCTACTTGTAGGGCCGAGGCCAGCGGCCCAGGCCCGAGCCGAGGCGGAAGCCTCAAGGCCCAATCCGTCGGGTATTCGACGTTGATCTCCTCCCCGGTTCGGCGTCGAGATGTTGATCGACGAAAGGTTGGCCAAACGGGGCAAATTAGAATTAGTTTAGAGTGAAAATATGGCAAAGCCAGGGAACTCCGATGAAGTGCTTCCGACCAGAATGGCGGAAAAAAACAATCTGGGGATCCTAGACGCGTGAGGGATCATGGGTACAGGGGACGTCACACTAGGGATAGTATTACTGGCACGCCCTGTGTCGACGCCCATTTTTCGACTTCGAAAAACAAACTGTAATACTCCGCAGCTTCCACTAGATGTCGGCCTATGCACAGCATGTGATCTAAGCAGATTCCACAAGCCTCAGAAATATATATATATATATACACACACACATACATACACATTTGTGTCACTCTTTCTGTTCTTCTCCTTCTCCCTCTTTCCAATCACCCGCGACCCACCCCCCTCCTGTTTATTTTCCAGCACTATCTCAATTGCCATCAGGCATAGCGTGATGTAGACGCTTGACTGTTTCACTTTCCTTCCCTCCCCATTCCCTTAGCACTTGCACTATCTGAAATGTCATCAGGCTGATTATGATAGTTGATCTTTGTTCTTTTTCACATTCTGACTGTATCAAGGATTGAAAGAACGATCATTGTATTTTTTCCCCATGTTCCCTCCCCTCCTTGAAGCGCTTTGAAACACATTGTGTATAGGCGCTATACAAATAAACAATTAAATCAAATCTTTGGCCGTCATCGACATGCATTCGTCGCACACCGAATACAGATGTTTTGCCCCTAGACACCACAGGCAGATCCTGTGCGGGTCAGCCATGGATATTTTAGCACCACAGTCGCTGCATTTTTTTAAACCGGACCGAGGAGTCAACAGAGCCAATGAGGAAGCCATCTCGAAACGAAACTTGAAGAATTTTCTCAAGAAACTCGAAGAATCACAGAACCAACGTTACATAACCGAAGCTGTGAAGCGCGGCAAAAACGGAACTGAGCAACGGGCGCTGTGCACGCTACTTATACCAGTGATGACGTCGACGTCAGGATGAAGACCTTCGAGGTACATCGACTCGACCAGGCATCAGCGCACTGCGCCCTCTACTGGGAAAAAAAGATTACGAAGCAGCAGGCTGAATATTAGGAAATATCAAAGATGAGGAATACGTGGCAGGACACAATCCATTCGAAGGAAGGTTTAACCTTAAGGACTACCACGTCCTTATAGAAGACTGTTTAAGGCGGCTTGCAGGACAAGGCCTGAAGTACACTCACTCTTTGGGCTGAAGTGATGGCCACTAAAAGGATGGTCTTTAAAGTTAATAATCTTAAAGGACAGGTATGGATAGGCTCAAAAGGACCGCACATTAGAAATCTCAACACCAAGTTGAGGTCCAAAGTTGGGACTGGTGGAAATTTGTCAGTCCTTTCAAGAATTGTATTACAAGTGGGATCTTGAAGAAAGATGCCTCTTCGGAGGAGCACTTAAAAGCACTGCCAGATACCCCGTAATTGTTGCCCCAGGTTGGCTAGTTGTAATAAAAATGATAATACCATAGGTGTACTGCATGTAAATGTATCCTCATTCTTATCCCTGCACCAGCTGCAGAATTTGTTCCAACAGCACCAGTACATACAAGGATTTTGTGCGAGAGAGAGAAGAGACCTCACTTTGGGGAATATGTATTGGAGGTCAGATGGACATGTCCATAAGGTATGGCTACCACGTACTCGTTGCCCAATACGGAGCAATAAGGATCATGGATTTCTTTAACCTCCTCAACCTCCTGATGCCTTGAGTAATGACAGGGACTGGAGGAAACGTGTACCGAAGTGGAAACTTGAGCAGTACCGCTCGCACTTCCGGTTGACGCGGGTCACAACAGATCCACTTGGGAAACGGGGGGAGGGTTCCCCAAAGGGTGAAGATATATTGAAGGACTTCCTGAGCTAGTTCCTACACGTGGGACACTACTTTGCCTGCTTAGAGCGTCCGCTGCCATATTCTCCACTCGGGCTAGGTGAACTGCAGGTAGGGAGACTCCTCCCTGAATTGCCCAGTACCAGAGCTGCATTGCCTCTCTGCACAGTGGTAGTGACCCTACACCACCTCTCTTGTTTAGATAGTACATGGCCACTGTGTTGGCCTTCATTTTCAGGACATTCATTCCCCGCACAGAGGGCAGGAAAGCCTTCAGCGCTAGTCTGATTGCCCTCAGCTACAAAAGGTTGATTTGTAGTTTGGACTCTCATGGAGACCAATGACCGCTGATTGTCAGATAGTTGGTATGTGCTCCCCACCTGGTGAGTGAGGCGCCCGTTACTACCTTTAATTCGGGCCATGGCTGCCAAAAAGGTTCTCCCTTCAGAATGTTGTCCTTGCAAGCCCACCACAGGAGATCCTGTGCGACCCTTCTTGGAACCTGAAGGAGATCCGACATCCTGCCTGAGAATTGAGACCATTGAGTCCTGAGAGACCACTGGAGAGATCGCATTCTCAGGCGCGCCTCTGGCACCAGAAAAATGTAGGATGCCATGAGAACGGGCAACCTCAGAAAATTGAAAGCCGGGAGACTTTGGGCACTTTGGAATTTGGTGACCATCTGCAGAATGTCTTGAGCCCTCACTTCTGGTGGTGAGGCTTTTCTCAGGGATGCATCTAGGACTGCTCCAATGAATTGGAGCCTTTGAGATGGTATTACATGGGACTTCTTGAAGTTGAGTGAGAATCCCAGTTTGTTGAGGGAATGACAGGTGTAGCCGAGATGTTCTAGGGCCTGTTCAGGGGAACTGGCCCTGATCAGTCAATCGTCCAGGTAGGGGTAGATGTGAATCCACCCCTCCCCCGTGACTCACTGCCACCACCGCCATCAACTTGGTGAAAATCCTCGGGCGGAGGTCAGCCCGAATGGCAGAAGTCGAAACAGATAATGAGAACCGGCAACGACGAACCTCCGGTACTGTCTGTGCTTGTGATGGATTGGCATAAGAAAGTAAGCATCCTGACGGTCCAATGATACCATCCAGTCCAGAAGCTGAAGGGCCAGAAGAATCTGAAAAACGGTAACCATCTTGAACTTGTCCTTCCTGAGGAATTACGTGCAAGTCTCTTAAGTCCAAAACGGATCTCAATCCTCAGTCCTTCTTGGGAATTAGGAAGTACGGGGAGTACCAACCCTTGTTCGTCTCTGCTACAGGTACTGGTTCTATAGTTTTTTTCTCTAGCAGGGTCAAGATTTCCTCCATAAGGAGCAGATCTGGAACTTTAAAAGAGCTGTTCCCGGAGGCCACCAGGGGGCGCGCTGATGTAGACAGCCTCAACGTGATCCTCCTGCGTTAAGGACCGGTAAAGTGGATTGAGCCACCACTTTTTGCTCCCCCCCCGTCCCACGGGCCTAACCAACCAAAGGAGGAATCCCAGCGGTACACGTGGTTGAAAGAACGGGCAGAATCGGCCCATTATTGCGGGAGAAACAAGCGCTAACTCCCCGGGCGAAAGCATTTCTCCCCATTTGACTGGCACACCGAACAGGGACGCAGCACTGAGGAGAGACGCCAGCGTTTTGAAGAACGGAGGAAGCAGGCCCAGGGTGGAGGGGAGGTGAGTCCATACCCCCCCCAACCATCAGCTGGACGCCCGGCTTGTGCGGAGGAGCCAGTCCACCTGGGGGATAGGAGGCTTCCATTGGTGTCAGCGGTGAGGGCAGCGAACCACCCCCACACTCATGAGGAACCCAGAAGACTACCACGGGGGACCCGCAGAGGTGAAATGGAGTGGCTGCGAGGAAGGGAGGAGCTGGGCTGGTGCCCAGGCGAGCCCTGCAAAGACACCCCCATGAGACATGAGGCGAGTGCGCAAGGCCCTGAAGCAATCTCTGAGCTAAGTGAAACACTTTATTGTTCCTAAGGGACACAGAGCCCGCAATTGGTGCCATGAGAAGGGGGGTTGGGGGAGTTCCCATATTGAATTAGTGTCTGGAAACAGGCTGGAGCCAGCATTGACTGGTGCTGGGTGCATTGCTGAGGAGGAGGGGGCAGCCTGGACTGACAGAAGGACACAGAGACGGACATGTAAAGAGCCAAAGGGTATTTGGAGAGATGTCCCCCATCCATACAGGGGGCCCCCACACCTAGCTCTGCACCCCGGCACAGGGAAAGGAGCCATCCCATAGACCAGGGGGAGCACCCTGTCGGGCAACCCCGGGAGATGCTCTAACCTCCCTACAACGAGAAGTGACCCACAAGAGACACCCTCAACAATTACCCTGCCAGAGCTCGGTGTGGAAGCAGGCCGGGCGGTACCCATTCCCCCTGCATCAGGAGAAACTGAGGAAGGCCCAGGGGGAGAAGGAGGAGGCCCGGAGAAAGAGCACAAAGAGAAGAAACAAGCCTGAGGTGGGCCCGAATAAGAAGTGGAGGAGTCCTGAGAGTCCAGCTCAACTCGGGATATCCAGCAATGGTGTGGGCCCCCAAGTCCATTCTTGGGCTGTGTGCCCACCTCGTGGAGGACTCCCCTTTCCCCCCAAGCCCCTGTCAACGGTGGGCACTATCCGTACAGTGAAAAAAAAGGACACAATGAAGGGGGAGGGCCGGATTGGACTCCACCCCCCAACCGCCCGTTGGGCCCCAGCAGAGCCAAGTGAGTCTGGTCAAGGTGAGGGCCCCCATGACTCACACCTGGGGCGTGTGCCTGCCTTACGGAAGAGCCAAGCCACCTGGTGCCATACACGCAGACGGGGAGCGCGGGGGAAGACAATAGTCCACATGCCTAAAAGAGGGGAAGGAAGGGGGTGGTCCGATCGCTTGACTCCCCCTGTCCCCAACAAAAACACCTACGGGACCCGGACTGTGGGGGTGAAGATTAGCGGCGAAAGCCGGCAGCAGAGTGTGGGCCCCCAGAGGTGGGTGAAGCAGGCCCCACTAACAAGCGGGACTAACAACAAGAGAACTGGGGACGAGGCACGACCCCACCTTATAAAACAGTGCCCCGGCCCACACATGGACTGGAGGACACAATTGGGACACTAATACCAGAAACCACAGTTGGGAGCGAAACATCCAATCCCACCATGTCGGAGACAGGGAGCAAAGCCATGTCCATCAAGAGACGGATCTCATCCCCTCTGGAAGATACTAGAGGAATGAGGGCTGACATTGCCGGAAAAGTAGACAGAATAAATGTTGGAATCGATAGTATGGACGAGAGGTTACATGCGGTGGAAAACAACCAGACCTCCCTCGAAAAATTGGAAACTCAGATAGACATGAGGTTGGCGGAGTTGGAAAGAAGGGAGGGCGAGCTGGCCCTAAAGATGGATGACTTTGAAAACCGGGAGAGAAGAAACAATCAGATTTTTTTGGAATCCCAGAGAAGGAAGGTGAAACAGAAGGAGATCTTCAGAGAACCATCCATGAGGTGGTGAAGACACTGTTCGGCGATGAGAACATGGATGAACCCAAACTTGAGAGGGTCCATAGAGCGGGAGCAACCGGAAGAGCCCACGCTCTGTGCTCACATGCTTCCACAAGTACACAGATAGACACAAAATCTGGAAGAAAGCAAGGGGGCTGAGCTCTGTGTTTCTGAGAAACGTAAAGGTGGCAATCTACCAAGACATATCAGCACGTACACTAGCGAAGAGGCATCTATGTTCCCCCCCTTATGAAGTGGCTTAGCGAGAAGGGGGTGAGATACTGATGGGGGTTCCCCTTCTCTAAATACTTTAAAGTTGAGGGCTTCAGCTACAAACTGGTGACCGAGAAAGATATAAGAAGGGTCACGGAGGAGTTACTGGGAGGAGACGGGTAAACAAAGGCTGACTAGGAAAAGAGCCAGGAAGACTGACAATGGCACATAAAGGGTCCGAACAGACGTACAGTCCCAGGCTCAAGAAAATTCAGGAAGCTCGGCTCACCATAGGCGGGTCCCCCCTGAGCCAGCGGGACATGCCGGGAATTATGGCACTAAGTTTCAATGCAAAGCATGAGGGGCGGGGGGGGTTGTAGGTGAATTGAACATTGTTGGAAAAAAAGGCAGGGTAGGGGGCTCCAATTAGAGTGCTTAGTTGAGCTTGTCCTTGAGTGGGGAGGACCACTGGTGATTCAATCTCGTCAGAGGAGATGGTTCCGGGCAGGTTTGGATGCCATGGGGGAGGATGGGAGGGGTGTGTTGTGGTGGGGGCTGTTTATGTTCAGGGGATGAATGTCCTGAAACAATGATGTGGTGTAGGTTCCCAGTTAAAAGGGTCCCAATCATGGATTTATCTCGGAGGGGGAGGGGGTAGTAGAGTGGTACTTTGGGAGGACGGAGATGTCTGGCCAGGTTGATATGCAGATTGGCTCCCTAAATGTCCGGGGCCTCAATTCACCTTCCAAAATATTCATGGTGCTCCGCGAGTTCAAAAGGGCCAATCTCAATTGGATGTGTCACCAGGAAACGCACTGGAAGAAGGGTGGGAGATCAGACTGCGTTTGCGGGAGGTGGGGGAAGTGATTATGGCTTCCGACGTCAAGAAGAGGCGTGGGGTTGCAGTCTTGGTCTCAACCCGGCTGAGCTTCACGATAGATTTGGTTCTGGCTAACCACAATGGGAGGTATGTGTTTGCAAAGGGTCAATTGCATGGTGTTAAGCTCATGCTTGGTTCAGTATATGCACCAAATGTGCAGTCATGGGAGTTCTGGGAGAAATTCAGGGATAAACAAATTCAATTTGTTGAAGGTCAATTGGTGGTAGGAGGGGACTTTAATATGGTGTTGTACCCGCTGAGGGACCGTAAGAGGATGGGGGAGGGACAAATGAGCTGGGCAAACCCTGGTGATTCTGAGCGTTCGAGAGATTAATGACGCACTGTGGTTATGGGACTCCCTCCACCCGATACCAGAAGGGGACATGCCATTCACCTTCTACTCTGCGGTACACAATTCCTTCTCACGTATTGACCTGGTCCTGGTGGACTTCACCCTAAAGAATCAGGTCTTGCAATCCAGAGTAGCCCCGATCCCGTGGTCGGACCACAATATGGTAACAATACAGGCGGATATGGAGGGATTAAGGGGCCCCTAGGGGGGAACTGGAGAAGTAACGACTTCCTGCTAAAGGATAAAGCGGTGCAACAGGAACTGCTTCGGGCAATCAAGGAGTACTTCCTTTTCAATGACACAGGGGAGGTGGGAATCCAATCAGATTCGGAAGGCTTCAAGGCAACCATTCCAGGGACCCTGATGAGAATAGGTTCCAAGAAAAAGAGAGAAAGGGAGGAGGTCAGGCTCCATAGGAGAATAGAGGAGATACAACCGGGAGGTACCCAAGGACAATATATCTCGCCTGCCAAGGCGAAAGAGCTCAGAAGGAATAAGACACAATTCAAAGCCATACTGACACAGGACAGAGAAAAAAAACTCCTGTTCCTGAAACAAATACCACGAGGAGGAGGAGGGGGGGGGGGTGGGTGGGGGGGACTGGGCAGATATGATCCTGGCCTGGAGACTGAGGGAGGAGCAAAAGAGGAGGACCATAGGGGCTATTAAGATGGAGGATAATAGGACGTCAAGAGTATTGGGAGTGAATTTGTGAAACACTACAGGACCCTCTATTTGTCGGAATGGGCATGGGAGGAGACCCAAATAGACAAATTCCTGAAACGGCTACCAATCCCGAGGCTCCCAAAGAGATGGTGGAAAACCTTGAGAACCCCATAACCATAGAGGAAGCCCTGTGGGCCATCACTTGGATGAAATCAGGCACTGCAGCTGAGGAAGACTGTTTGACGATAAAATTTGGTAAACTATTTAAATCCCTGTTAGCTCTGTATCTAGTAAAGGTATTTAATGCATGTCTGGGAGGTGAACCCCTCCCCACATGATGCTGGCAGCAATCATTTTTGCGATCCCAAAGGAGGGGAAGGACCCCACTAGATGTTCCTCTTACAGGCCCATTTCCCTACTCAATGGTGATGTAAAGATACTGGAAAAAGTCCTGGGAACGAGACTGAAGGGGGGTATGCCACTTTTGGTGCATGGGGACCAAGTGGGATTTATCAAGGGATGGCAAGGATCAGTTAACATCAGGAAGACTATCAACCTGATTCATGGGGCACAAGTGGGAGGTCTGGATGCATGCTTAGTGATGCTGGACTCCGAGAAGGCCTTTGACAGGGTCGAGTGGCCCTTCATGATGAACGTCTAGGGAGGATGCGGCTGGGATCAAACTTCCTGAAATGGGTGACCAAACTATATAACATGCCCAGGGTAAAGGTTCGGATAAATGGGGGACACAGACGTTTTGAACTCACGA
The DNA here is from genome assembly GCF_040938575.1 of Ambystoma mexicanum. Taxonomy (NCBI): domain Eukaryota; kingdom Metazoa; phylum Chordata; class Amphibia; order Caudata; family Ambystomatidae; genus Ambystoma; species Ambystoma mexicanum. The sequence goes on along the minus strand of NC_090922.1, from coordinate 18,518,537 downwards.
GAGGTACCAGGCATGGATGTCCCCTCTCTCCACTGTTGTATGCCATCGCAATGGAGCCATTGGCAATTATAATTCGAATGAATGACTGAATGAAGGGTATAGCGGGGGGAGAAGTCGAATACAAAATTTTGCTGTTTGCTGATGATATACTGGGCTACCTTCCGAATATTCAGGTTTTCCTCCCAGCTCGAATGACCCATATTGCGGAATATGGCCGCCTCTCAGGACTCAAAATCAATGTGGGAAAATCTGCTATCCTGCCGTGACTGGAGCAGAGTCCCCTCCTAGACACGAAAGAGAGCTATTGAGGCATGACAGTTAACGAGAGGAGCATTCAATACCTGGGCATTTGGGTGACAAGGAATCTAGAGGAGATGGTGGCGACTATTTATAACCCCTTTCGCGCTCAACTGACGGCTGACCTGAAGAGGTGGCACCCGTTGATACTGACATGGTATGGCAGGATGACCTCCATAAAAATGAATGTGCTCCCCAGACTGTTATATTTATTTGCAGCCATTCCGATGCAGCTCCCAGACAAGTTTTTCTTGCAAGTCACAGGAGAGCTCCGTAGATTTATAAGGGGAAACAAGACCCCAAGGGTAAAAATGGCAACCCTTACCATTCTAAGGGACAAAGGGGGATTTGGTTTCCCGGATATCCACTTATATTAAAAGTCGCCACAAATCAGGGAGATGCTGGAACATACGAGGGAAGATCTGAAAACCTTCTTGGAAGATCTTGTTGCACACCCTCTGAAGGTCAAGGATTACTTTTGGTCCCTGCTCAGATCAATGCCGCAACGTATCTGGTCCCACCCTACACTGGGAGTTTTTTGGTCAGTTCGGCAGGAATCCAGAGAGACAGGTTTATACATCGAGGTCCCCCCTATGTCCTCAAGGAACAAGTTACTTACCTGTAACGGTTGTTCTCCAGCATGGGTCTGGCATGGATTCACATGCTAATAAATATTCCCCGTCGTCAGGCCGGGAATCCTCGGTATAGAAAAAAAATCAGTATCAGTTTCGTTTCTGATCTGTCTTTCTCAGTAGTAACCAATCACTGGTCTCTGGGTCATACTGCTCCCAGCCAATGAATGCCCTCTCCCCAAGACCCGCCCCTGGCAGCCATCCTCAGATTTGGTAGCACGTGAAGTGGCAGTATGACCAAGTGAAGAGCCGCACAGGGGTAGGCGGGAGGGTTCGCATGTGAGTCCATGCCAGACCCATGCTGGAGAACAACAGTTACAGGTAAGTAACTTGTTCCTTCTCCAGCATGGGGTCTGGCATGGACACTCATGCTCATGAATATAAGAATACATAGCAGTACACACATGCACAACCACGGGAGGTGGCAACAGGCTCAATATCAAGCAATACAACAACTCAACATTAAGCAACTCTTAGCTCCTCACCAGGCTCACCTTAGGCGAACAGGTTGCGCAGCACTGCCTGGCCGACTCTGGACTCCTCCCTGGAATCCCGGTTGACGCAGTAGAATCTTGTGAAGGTGTGCGTCGACCTCCACGTAGCAGCCCTGCAGATGTCGAGCAGGGGCACACCAGACAGGAACGCCGTAGTAGCAGCGATCGCTCTGGTCGAATGGGCCCCCGGACGGCCTGGCAACGGTCGGTTTGCCAACCGGTGACAGTGCATGATGCAGCCGGAGAGCCATCTGGAAATGGAAGTCTTCGAGAGAGCCTTCCCTTGATTCACAGGTCCAAAGTTCACAAACAGCTGTGATGTCTCCCGAAAACTCTTTGTGCGGTCCACGTAGAACTTCAGCGCTCTAGCTACATCCAGCGAGTGCAGACTCCTCTCAGCCAGCGACGAAGGCGACGGGAAGAAAACTGGCAACACCAAGGGCTCGTTGAGGTGGAAGTCCGACGGCACCTTGGGCATGAAGGAGGGGTGCGTCCTCAGCACCACCGTCATGTCGTGAAAAGTCAAGTATGGAGGCTTGCAAGACAGGGCCTGGATCTCTCACACTCGTCGTGCAGAGGTGATGGCCACGAGGAATGCTGTCTTCCACGACAGAAACTTCAACGGCACTGAATGCAAAGGCTCGAATGGGGCCCCCATTAGCCTAGTTAGCACCACGTTGAGCTCCCACGCCGGGGCAGGGGCCTTCACCGGCAGGAATGATCTGAACAGTCCTTTCATAAATTCCTTCACCAGTCGATGAGACCACAAGGACGCCCGTCCTGTAGTTCTGGTGTAACGTGAGACAGCCAGATGTACCTTGATAGAAGCGTGAGATAGGCCAGCCTTGGACAAAGACAGTAGGTACGGCAATACTTGAGGGGCCGTAATCCGCAGAGGGTTAATCTTCTGTGCACGGTACCAGACAGAGAACATCTTCCATTTATGTCCGTAGCACTTGAGAGTTGAGGATGCCCTGGCCTTTGCAAGAACCTCTCGGCAGTCGGCCGGGATGTCGTATCCTCCAAACTCTAGTGCTGCAGGAGCCAGGCCTGCAAGTTCAGCGACTCTGGTTCGTGATGAAGAATGGCGCCTCCTTCTCTGGAGAGAAGATCCGCGTCCGTCGGCAGCTTGACTGGTGTGGACGCTGACAAGTCCAGAAGGTCCGGGAACCAGATCTGCCTCGGCCACGCCGGTGCGACGAGGATCATCCTGCACCGAGACCTCTTGAGCTGGTTGACGAGCCGGAGTAGCAACGGCGGGAACGCATAAAGGAACAGGCCGTCCCAGGGGAACGAGAAAGCATCGCCCATGCTCCTTGGTTGGGGAAACCTGCAGGCGAACCACCGGCACTTGGAGTTCGCCGCCGTCGCGAAGAGATCGATCTGGGGTTAGCCCCATCGTCGGAAGAGTTGGTCCACTTGATCCTGGCGCAGTTCCCACTCGTGGCACGAGCCCAGCTCTCTGCTGAGTGAGTCGGCGATGGTGTTTTTTATCCCTGCCAGATGAAAGGGTACCAGAAACATCCCTTGGGCGACAGCCCAATGCCACAGATCCTGGGCTTCCTTGAATAGGGCAGGGGATATGGTTCCGCCCTGCTTTCGAATGTAAAACATCGTGGTGGTGTTGTCGGTGAAGATCCTCACCACCTTGCCCTTGAAGGACGGAAGGAAGGACCTCAGGGCCCAGAACACTGCACGGAGCTCCAAGATGTTGATGTGGAGTGTCTTCTCCTCCGGGAGCCAAAGGCCTCTCGCGTGGAGACCCCCGGTGTGTGCTCCCCAACCTTCCAGGGAGGCATCCGTCGTCACCGTCACCTGGTGGGCCGGGGCTAGGAAACCTGTTCCCGCCGTCAGATGAGAGCGGATACCCCACCATCGTATCGCCTGACGTCGAGCGGGATCCTGTCCTTGAAGCTGCCCGTCGGCTGGATCCAGTGGGAGTCGAGGAATTCTTGCAAGGGCCGCATCTGAAGTCTGCAGTGGCGCACCAGAAAAATGCAGGAGGACATCATTCCAAGGAGGGACTTGATAGACCTCACTCTGGCCACGTCCGTGGCCAGCAGACGTTGCACCTTTCCCAGGATGGTCCTTATCCTTTCCTCCGACGGTGAGGCCAGCCGCGCCACTGTGTCGAGCTGTGCTCCCAGAAACAGGGCGACTTGCGACGGGACCAGGTGGGATTTTGGAAAGTTGATGGAGAACCCCAGGTCCGTTAGCAGCTGGACGGTCTTCGCAGTGTGTTCCACGGCGAGCTCCCTTGTCCTTGCCCGTATGAGCCAGTCGTCCAGGTAGGGGTAGACCTGGATCCCCTGCAGGCGCAGCCGCGCCGCCACCGGTGCTAGGCACTTGGTGAACACCCTGGGCGCAGATTTTAATCCGAAAGGGAGGGCCTTGAACTGGTAGTGTCGCCCTTTGACCACGAACCTGAGGAACTTTCGGTGTCTCTTTAGAATAGGGATGTGGAGGTACGCATCCTCCAAGTCCAACAACGACAGGAAATTGCCCTCCTCCAGCTGTCCCAGCACGTGCTGGAGGGTGACGATCTGGAACTTCTGTGCCTTGATGTATTTGTTCAGTCGTCGCAGGTCCAGGAAGGGACGCCATCCTCCTGTCTTCTTCTTTACGAGGAAGTATCTTGAGTAAACTCCGGAGCCCCGAAGCCTCTTTGGAACGAGCTCGATGGCACCGTTCCTGAGCATCGCCCTTACTTCCAACAGCAGTTGAGGGACGTGATTTTCCTTCCTGGCCACAGGAGGAATGCAGGGGCACTTCTTCTGGAACTTGAGGGCGTGCCCCAGGGCCAGGGCGTCCAGCACCGAACGGTTGGTGGAGATGGACTCCCACACGCCGACGAACTTCGTCAGCCGGCCTCCCACCGGGGTGCTTCGGCGGGGGCCCGACCTGACGGTCGGTTCAATCTTGCTTGGAGGCCGCTTTGCCTCCTTGACCACCTTGGCGACGACGGCGGGATCCACCTGACTTGCCGCGTCCTCTGTAGGCCTCCTGCGACGAAGATCTTGCTGCTTGACGGTACGTAGAGGAGCTGCTGCCGGCTCCCTTGGAGTCACCCTGTCTGCCTCTGGAGCTCTGAAAGGACGGCCGTCGCTGTTGGAGCACACCCAGTGCACGGGTAGTCTCCGTGTCCGTCTTGATCGCCTTGCCAAAAAGGTTGTTCCCATCGAAGGGCATGTCCAAAACCTTGGTCTGTACGTCCTGGCGGAAATCCGTCGCCTTAAGCCATCCTCGTCGTCTCAGGCAAACGCTGTTGCCCAACTGATGGAAACCGGTGTTGGCGATGTCCGTAGCCACCGTAATGGCGTGGTCCGAGGCAATCTCGCCTTCCTGTAAGATTTCCAGGGCCTCAGCCCTCTTGGCGTCCGGAAGGAAGTCCAACAGAGAGGCGATCTTGAACCACAACTCCCTGTCGTAGCGGGCTACGATGGCCAGGGCGTTGGCCGCCTTGATGGTCGTCGCTGCAGATGAAATGACCCGATGTCCCATCGCATCCAGCTTCCTACCCTCGCCGTCCGGCGGGGAGGTTGAAGTCGAGGCCGATGACCCCTCCCCACTTTCTTCTTGGCCGCCGCCGAAACAACCGAATCCGGGGTAGGTTGCGCCGTAAGGCACAAGGGGGCAGCGTCGGGGACCCGGTATTTCTTCTCGTACCGGTCCCTCTTTGCAGGAGCCGTGGCAGGGTTCTTGAGGAGGGCGAGCCCCTCATCCCAGATGTCATCAAGAAGCGGTACGGCGAGGACCGTCTTCCTTTTAGCCTCACGCCGTTGGTAAAGGAACCCTTCCTTCTTCTTTTCTTCGGGGCAGAGCTGGAAGAGCTCGGATGCCCTGGAAATCATGGCATGGAAGAATCCAATCTCGTTGGGCCGGGACGCCCGGGCAGGGTGTGACACGTCCCGTCGTCGCCTCCGTCGTCATCCGTACCCGTCGTAGTCGTGTCCATGCCTGTATCATCCCTGTGGGTAGTAGACCAGGGGGAAGGCAGAGAAGGCCGCAGGGGCGTGAGAGAAGGCCTAGGATGCGTCCTCCCCTTCTTAAGTGGTGGGCTCTCCGGAGGTCCTGGCTCCGGTTCCCCCATCGGGTCGGGCTCAGGTACCTCCGTCGGGGGAAAGGGCACCTAGTCCTTATCTCCGAGCATAAGGACTGAATGGCTGACAAAATGGCCGCCGAGGTGTCCTGCCGCGCCGGAAACGACGGGAGCGAGGGCTCTTGAGGAGCCTTGTCTGCGACACCGTCGCTCTCGTCGTCGCCCTCGTCGGGATCCCTCCCGATGGGCTGGGCCTCTTCCACGACTTGGATGAGCTCCTCTTCAGAGGTCGTGTCCGTATCCACGATGGCCACCAGCCCCTCCCCCACCCTTTCCAACGAGGACTTCGTGGGGGTCTTCTCGATGGGCCTGAAAGACGACTCCCTCCGCGGTGGCAGGGAGACTCTGGTTCCTGAGGGCGCCTCCACTGGTGTAGCCTCCACAGGCTGAGCCAGGGCCGCGGCGACATCCTCAATCGAGGTCTTAGCAGGGTGAATTAAGGCCAACGTCGCCTTCTGTACGCCTGGGGCCTTCCCCTTGGGGGGAGGGTCCGAGCCTCGCTCCCCCTCTGCCGGAATCTTCAAGATCGACCGGGGCCTCTCCAGAAGCTTTGCCGGGTTCTCGGACTTCCTCTTAACCGAGCCAGAGCGTTGGCTCGTGGTTGATGGCGCCGGGGAGGATGCGCCCTGCCTGGCAGCCAAGGAGCCTGACCGTTCAGCGCTCCCGGTGCCCGCAGTACTTAGCCTTTTGTTGGGCCCCCGTCGCCGGGGCACCCTCACAGGACTTAGAAGACCGCTCGGACTTCTTTTTCTTCTTCTCGCTTGGCGGGCTCTACCTTCCAGCCAGATGGCGAGACGGAGGTGGCGATCCTTCATGGTCCTCTCCGACATGTTCCCACAAAACGCGCAGTCCTTTTCTTTGTGCGTCTTGTCCTCATGGAGACAGAGGCATAACGAATGCTCGTCCTCCTTGAAAATGTTCTGAAGCTGGCATCCAGGGCAGGTCCTGAACAGCTTCCCGGGCGTCGAGCTTCCTTTCTCCTGGGCCATGACCGGGGTAGGCCTCGGAACTTCTGGAATCCTCCAAAAGCGTAACTCAACGAAATCTTCACCCTTGAGGGGCGTAGAAACTCTGAAACAGATCCCCGTTGATCGGATGTAGACACGGTGGAGCTTGAGGCTCTATTTAACTGGAAAAATGAGAAAATCTCCTGAAAAAAGCGTGACAACGCAGCAAAAGCTCGAGAGTTACAGCACGAGGACTCCCAACACTTGAACGTGCAGTAAAAATCTGAGGATGGCTGCCAGGGGCGGGGCTTAGGGAGAGGGCAGTCATTGGCTGGGGGCAGTATGACCCAGAGACCAGTGATTGGTTACTACTGAGAAAGACAGATCAGAAACGAAACTGATACCGATTTTTTTTCTATACCGAGGATTCCCGGCCTGACGGGGAATATTCATGAGCATGTGAGTCCATGCCAGACCCCATGCTGGAGAATATGGGGGCCACTGTTCGAGTTGGGGCACCAGGGATTTGCACACTTGCAGAGGTGGTCAGATGCAGAGCTCGAGAACGTGGGACCACTGTTTGAGGGTGGGAGCTTCAAGGAATGGGTTAAGGTAGGGAAGTATTGAGAGGGGACTCAATTTCAATATTTGAATATCTCTGTATTAAGGGTATCCCGACAGACCCAAAGTGGGGGCAAGGGGCAGCTAGAGAATTAAAACCTGTGGAAAAAGTCCTGGACCAATCCGCAACAAGGAAGGGTATATTGTCCAAGCTATACAAAGCTATGAACGAGACCCGTCTACAGGGGAGGCAAACCTTCCAGAGATATTGGGTAGAGTTGGTGGGTGAAGAGATCCCGGAGGATGAGTGGGCATGAATATATAGAATGGTCATCCAGGAAGGATTGTTTACTTCCACAATAGAACATAACTTTAAAATGCTAACAGCACAGGGACCCGGTGAAACTGTCCAAAATGTTTCTGGGAGCATCTCCATTATGCCCTAGGGGGTGTGGGAACCGGGGAACCCCGGCCCACATGTGGTGGCGATGCCCCAAGGTACAAGTGTTTTGGAAAGAGGTGTTGAGCTGGATGGAAGAGGTAACAGGGATAGGGTGGACCTAGACCCACTGCAGTCTCTATTAGGGCTTCCACAAAAGGATAGGGAAGAACAGACTTCCGAGGATGAGGGAAGCCGTGTTAAGAGTGGGGAGATAGGCCATAGTCCAATGTTGGAAAAATGAAATGCTCCCCATGAAAGTGGTATGGGAAGGAAAAGTGCAAAGCATAATGTTAATGGAGAAGCTTACTGCGGTAGTGAATGATGGATGGAAGAATTTCAAGCTGAACGGTCTGCCTTGCTGCTCAAATGGGGGCTGGAGGAAGGTTGTCACGTGCACTATCCCCAGTGGGTGCACGGAGTGGGATGGGGAAGCGAGGGGGAAGGCCCCGGCAGGGAACCGACAAGGGCTATATACAGACACCATGAGAACCTTTGCATCCGAGGCATTGATAGAAGAAACACCATTGCACAAGAGTTGATTTAGACAAGAGGTTGGGGGTTGTGGGAAGAGGTCTGGGGGGAGATGGGGCGGGGAGGGTGTAATGGAGGGCAGTGGAGGGAGGTTGGGAGATCTAGATTGTTTTTGCCAAAATGGGCTACACTTGTAGATTTTGTTATATTGCAAATGTCTTGGTCTCTTTATGAATGCTAATAAAACCAAGTAAAAATAAAGGAGAGAGCTGTTCCCCCGGTGGATGACTCTGAGGCTTTTTGAGAAAGGGAAGGCAGTAACCCTGTGCAACTGTTTCCAATACCCATGAATCTGAAGTAATGCCTCGCTATTCTTTCAGATGCAGCAAGAGTCTGCCTCCCGCCGGGGTCTTGTGAACTAAGACTTCAGAGAGGTTTTGAGGCGGCTGGAGCAGTAGCTGATGGTAAAGTAGCTGCTGCCTGGGCGGTCCCAATACCTCTTCCCCGTCCATCAAAGGGGAATCTTTTTTTTTACCTCTTTGATTGGACAGTCCTCTCCCCCTTCCAACTGAGGAGTAAAGGCAAAAGGACCTACCCCTTCAAGGTGTACCTGTGGGGTGGTTTTGTGGCTGTTTAATAGCAGCACCACGGGATTTTGATGCTGCTTGGGAGGTCTGCAGTTTCTCCAGGCTCTCATCAACCTTGTTAGAAAATAAATGTTTGCCACCAAAGGGCATGTTAAGCAGTCTGGATTGCACATCTTTTACAAAACGTACTTTCTTAACCAGGCAAATCTGTGCATTACTGCCAGATAACTGCCATAGCCGCCATGGATCTGCTGATACTGTCAGCAGTGTCGAGACCTGTCTGGAGGGATTCGCACATTGCATCCTTCTCATCCTTGACTAGATTTGAGAGTCTCTTTCTTCTCCTTCAGGGATATGCTCAGCCGCCATTGCTATACATTCCCATATAGTATGAGGTAACCTGGCCAACGTGCACATTGCATTAACTGATTTAGGGCCATAGTTCCCGCAGAGAAAACTTGCTTGGCAAAAGCATTGTAACGCAGGTCATCTTTGTCTGGTGGAATAGTCGGGTATGCATTTTGTTTTGAGGTGGATGTAGCAGCCTCTACCACCAAACTTTCTGGAGTGGGATGTTTCATGGGGTCCCTACTGGATGCCCTGTAATTTGAGGTTAGTTTTTTATTTACTGACGGAATTAATTCTGGCGCCTCCCAATTTGTATTTATTCGCCTTTGCAATGCCACATGAAAAGGAAGAATAGGATCCTCCTGTGGTCCTTTATCTAGGATGTCAGTAAGATCATCCTGCTCATATATTGGTGTGGGTCTTTTCCACCCCATGTATTCCACCACCCTGGACATGAAATGTCTGTAAGACCCTTCTCGTGCCTTGAAACACGTGTGTATAAGCGTGTTACAAATGCCATATCATATATCATGGTCAGTAGGATCAGGTCTCCCAAATTCTAATTCTGGGGAGGTATCTAGTCCACTTGCATTTTGCAGGGACTCCTGTACATTTTTCAACCTTGATTCTGCTGAGATCAAGCATTCAGGGACCCCAGGTGTTCCATATTACCGACCAAAGGGACATGAATCACCAGAGGAATGTTCTGCTTCCTCATAAATAGAAGAAAGTGATGTAGAGAAATCCTTTCTTGGTAGTGGTGTATATATTTTCGCTGTAATCCTCGATGGCGTCGATGGTGGTGCCGAAATCAACACCATCGAGGACTTGTTATGGTCCGACGAGGAGTCTTTCGTGTCGATGACTTCTTCCTCGAGGAAGATTTGACTCGACTCAAGGGATCCTCCATCCGCTCTCGAGGAGATTTTTCCTTGCCTCCCTGGCCCGAGGGTGCAGGGGTTTTGCCCTCATCGTTTTTCTTGTCGTGTTTTCCGACCTCGGCATGGCTTTCACAAGTCTTTGGGGGGAATAGGGGGGTGTCAAGGCTGCATTCTCGAATACTGGTATCATTTTCACTCTGAACTTCTCCCACTCAGCTGGGGAGGCTGATTTCGTCTGGCATTTAACCCGTTCTGGGGAGGTACTCGACGACGAACGATGGTGCCTTTTCTTCCAACGTCAAGAAGATGACGAGTGGTGAGAACCACTGCGTGATCTCAATCTTTGCCTTCTTTTGACGCAGAGAAATATTTCTCGACTCGTCCGAAGACTGTCTTTTCGACAGTCTCGTCAAAGGGGATTTTGAGCTACTTGCTGCTAATTTTCCTCTTCGCTCTTTCAGGGCTTTCGCCGTCATCGATAGGCAGGCCTTACAGTTGAATGTAGCGTGAGAGGAACCAAGGCACCACAGACACACCCGATGGGGGCCCGTAAAGGACGTCTTCACCCCACACTCTGATCTCGGAGTCGAAGAAGCCGATGATGATGCCATTTTATGCTTTTTACATGAAGATTCTCATTAGGGAACCGAAGTGCACCGTATCCGAAGCAATAGCTTTTGCGGAAAAATTGAACTGAAGCCAAAGGTCGCTGCGTGCGCTTCATACCATCGATGACGTCGACATCAAGAAAGAAGCCTCCGAGGGACATTGAGTCGACAGGCATTGACGCGCAGAACCCTCTGCTGAAAAAAAAATTCAGAAGCAGCTGGATAGGGAAATATCATAAGATGAGGAATATGTGGGAGGACACAATCCATTCGAAAGTGTTGTATTAACTGCTGCAGTTTCAAAACAAGTAAGTGGTTGAAGAATAATTTTGACAAAGATAATTTATGTTCATTCTACTGAATTCAGGAATTGCTATGGGTTCATGCAAAGCAAAGAAGATTGGTTTCCATAATATCTCAGGTGGAAGAGAAAAAAACCTTGTTGAGTGACCCTGAACTGTTTGAACTTTTTGGTGCAAAAAGAACTGCATTGGAACTTTAATACAAGACAGGATTTCCTTATTCATTTGGGACTGTTAAATCGAACCCTGCTTGAATCTGGGGAAGGGGAATTCCCAGATTATAAGGAGAGAAAGTTGTCATATGGTGAATCTTAACTGTTATATTTGTTGCTTTTGAATAGCCATATATATTACCTTGTTGAGTTCATTTATGTACAAGTGTGACGGACAGAAACCTTTTGTTAGAGTGTTTTCCTTAGTTTATTTTAGGCAGGGAAATCCTCGTCAGGGTAGGGCTAGTCAGGCGTTTATCCAACCTTTGAAGTTAAATAAATGGAATCTTTTGAAAAACCTTCACAAAGATGCCCGCCTCCCATTTCTGACCCATCAGAGTCATCTATGAGTGTGCAAAGGTTGTCTGACAGTTCTTTGTGAGCGGCACAAGTTGCACCTTGTGCTCAGGCAAATTGCATCAGATTTCAGTTTTATCTCGTGGAACAAGTACTTGGTTCCTGAAAACCAAAGAATGCATTTGAACAATTCCCAACAGTATAAAGGGGGATCACAGAACTTGCTCAACCTTGTTCAATCGAACTCAGGAAAGGGGGAATACATTTAGACATGTACAGCATAGAGCTTCCTTGAGGCATTGTTACACTTGAATGTCAACTATGATGTTGGAAAAGTCAGGAGGTGAAACTTGTGGTCTACAGGTTCCTGGAGAAATGTTGGGAGACTGCAAAAAAGGAGACTGTCACAGAAGCCTTGGAGGAACACCAATTCTGGGGACAATGGTACAATTAGAGCCAAAACAAGCTAACAAACTCGAGCAGGACTTCACTGACCACTACAACATAGTCTGGTTTATCACTACAGTTCAATCCGTAACACAGTTGACTAGAATGTTCATGCTATCACAGCAGGACACTGACCAGTGCAACTGTTGAAGTGTATCCCAGTGGACATACAGAAGAGAAACGTCCAATCTTATGGCAGTTGGTGCATTCTTAGTTGAGAGGACCACCATCATCGTGATTGGCAATGTGCGATCGACTGCTACATAAACAAAATTCATGCATATTCTTTAGAGAATTTGTATTTCTCACGTGCCATTTCCCTTAACTCAGATGTAGGCCTCCTGTCAGTGACATCTGCAGGCACCAGCAGACTGATGGCGCACAGTGCACACTTTGGTCAGGATTTACCTTGTGAACTCCTCAATGCTACGCTGTGAATGTTCCAGTCTTCGCAACACTGGTTGCTTGTTCTAAGGAGGGATCATTGTGCATCCACAAGGCTTCTATCACTCTGGATTCATAGCAATGCAGGATGAGTTGATATTGTATAAATTGCTCTGTAAATGCACCAAATACACACTGTTAGGCAGAATCCTGTGCAGTGCCCTTAGGGACCACTACACACAATTAAGACTACAAGTGGTAATACAAGTTTTACCTTTGGTACAAGCCTGTACTACTATGTTAAAGTGGTAGCAGTAGCGGAGCAGCCAGGCTTATCTCAAGAGTATATGAGCAGTAGCAGAGATTACACAAAGGGACCACAATTACTGTGACTCAAGCAAACACTGACTCAAGGTTTCAGGTAAAAAATATAAGTACATTTATTTTTAAACCATTTGTTATAAACACAACACTTCTGTACATTCAAAACCACAGTCAAATATACTACAACCAACCAATTCGCTTTGTACGGTATAACTTCAAGGTAAGTACCCTATGTTTTAACGGACCGGTGTTGTGAAACAAAAGACGTTACCGTGAATACATATGCGATCACTTTTTGACAGTAAGGACAGTTCTGTCTTACTAAAGAAACGCGTATCCGCGGTAAGAAATGTTACCGGGACAAAAACACACTTAGCACCTGAGATACCCAGACAGAGTTGGGGGCAAAAATCATAGGCCATACTTTTGTCAAGGCAGACAGAATCAGAGAACACTCATGGACAGAAATTCAAGAGTCTATAGGCCGGAGCCAGTGTCAAGTGGAACCGGGTTCCTGTTGTCGAGGATTACACAGTCAGACAGTTCACGATTCAACGTAGCCAGGAGTACTTGGATATTGTCAATTGAGGAAGCAAAAGTTATAAGAAGGAGGGAAGAGAAGGGCAAGCCTTGTAGGAGGAGAAAAAGGGATTCACCAGATTTCCTCAAGCAGAACACAGTACCTTATTCAATGAAGAAGCTGGTGCCACGGCAGTTGTTCCTGGTAGTTTCCTGCAGACCCACGGTTCCTGTAGCTTCGGCAAGAAGGAGGACGTCTGGAGGGTTCTGCATCACGCAGAGCTGAAGCCGGCAGCACGGACAACAAATTAAAGGTGCGCTACTTAAAAACAGGAGAGGCTCTTCAGATGGCTATCCGGACCACTACAGCAGTGTGCAGCGATTTCGACCACGAAGAGGATCCTCTGGCTGTAGAAGATGAACTGGTTATCCCCACCAGGCTCAAGCGAAGAAGACTCCAGACTAGATCTTCTCTGGTCGTCGAAAGGGTAGATAGCTTAGGTCTGCAGCAGGCGTTCACCGGGACGGGATAGTTGTAGCAGCCGACTTCTCCGCTTCTCTTCGGTTCCTTGTAGTTCCACTGGCAACTCTGACTTCTAGCCCAAGAATCCTGCCTTTTATGCGAAAATCCCCCATTCACACAGCCTGGCTGTCAATCACGCAGCAGGGGGGTTGTCCAGCCTGGACAACCACCTCAGCCAATCATGGCAAAGTGTGACTTGGGTTTCCTAGGATACCCTGTGCAGGGGGCGACTACACCCCTCCCTCACATTCAGCCCACCTAGACACCCAGGCGCCTAGAGGAGGGCTTCTTGGCAGAAGCCCGCCAAAAGACAGTAAACAAAGAAGGCAAACCTGGTTTGCCGCGCAAAGTAAAACACAAGAACTTTAACAAAAAGAAATGGCGAATAAACCCGACCGGAGCCAAAAGAAAAAGTATTTGGTCAAGCGGGTTTAAGTTTGAGGCTAATATAATAGCCTAAAACAATACCACGTTTATATAGTATAATCGCGGTAGGAAAGTTAGGGTAGATACCACTGCCACCAGCCAAGTCTAAATGTTAAAAGAGCGAAACAATGCTCTAGTAGGTACAGATAAAAAAGGGCTAAGGATTAACTCTTTCCAGTACTCCATGTAAGATGGGGTGTACTGGATATGTGGTTAAATGACTAAGTAAAGTTAATGGCAACTTTACCCTTTTCTAGGGGACAGTAGTCAGCCCCAGAAATGGAGTCGGTGGGAAGTCTAAAAGACAACCCTGTGTCACTGCACTGAAGGTGCTGTTTAACACACAAAAGAAGGGGGCTACTGAAGTGGTGTACTCCAGAGCGCACAATCACAAAAACAGATGAAATACACATGGCAAAACATGGGTAAGAGTGGGGGAAAAGTTCACACTCTTACCAAGTGGAAAAAATAACTCCAGAAATCTAGCAAAGCTGCTGAGGGTCTCACTAGGTAAGGGAAATTAGCCATTGAATGAGAATTCTCCCTTACACACACATACTTGCTAAATCGTTCCGTGCTGTAGTAGCCATTTATATAGCGCTTTTTTCCATTTGTATAACCTCAACGTGCTTGTGGCGGGGACGCCCTAGGGACCGAAGTCCAGATACAGGAAAATTATCAGAAAAGGCTTATAGTGCGCATGTGCATTTGGCCAAGATTAAGAATTCGATGGGCTGGCTAGGCTTCAGTGAGCAACTCAAGAGGTCAGGCATGTGGGTGGGTGCTGAGGGAGGTCACAACAGTGTGCTAGTGCAGGAGACTCTAAATGTGATCAGCTAGAACAAATCTTATCATAGGATGTCGCTGTATTCTAATGGCAGGTCTGGTGTAAGGTGGCAATACAATTATGTGTCCAGCTAGACTGAATTTGTCGTAGCTCATTCTAAAGTGTGGGTATGGATAGCCGTGCCTGCGGCAGATGTTCACTGGAGTGGTGAGTTTAAAAATACCTTAAGCTCAGATGGAGCTTATCTTTGATCTCACTGTGTGATCCGATTGTCGGTGTGAAAAGACAAGCTACCCTTAAAGGCTCTTCTAGGCATTGCAGACAGGCTACCTTATGATCTAGGGGTCATATGATTTTCTAACACAATAGGCAGGCTACCCTTGCAGTCTTACTCTAAGTTCCATAATAGGCTACCGTCATGCACCTTCTTAGTGCATTATCAAGGATAGCTGCATATGTCTTTTTTTACAAAGGCTAACTTATAGATCTTCTAATAGCAATGGATAGGGTGCCATCATATATCTTTGGGCGCAATTAACAGGTTGACATTATAATGTGCAGCCCAAAGTGTCGAGTTCCAGATCCATCCATGTGTAGCACACTGGCCACCCGCCAATCTGTGTAATCTTGACCAATCTTCCAAGTAAAATACATGTGCTAACCTTCACAATTTCTTCCACCACCGTACTTGTGCTTGCCTTCACAGTTCTTAATGCGCAATTGTCTTTGAAGTAGTTGGTGCTTAGGACATCTGTAAAGGTTGTGTTATCTCTAGATTAGAACAGGACATGCTGGCCTAATACATCTTCTAATCGTAATAGACAGTTGTCATCCTCAAACGTATGATTCAATTTCAAGGACATTCTCTTTATTAACAATCCATTTGAATCTTTGACAGGAGATGGGCTACCAGTGTGGGTCCCCTAGGCATGCAACCCAGGTGGGGTCTAATGAACGGGAATACAATACTTATTTCGTGCCACAGGCAGCTATCCTAATATATTTCTGTGTTAAAGTACCGTCTACCATCAAACTGTCAGCAGTTGTATGCAGGTAGACTGAGTGTACTAGTCGGAGTGAAGAAGCCTGGGTGGGCGGATGTATGTTTCTGTACACTGAGTGGTCTGCAAGTTGAGTGTGTGGGGCAGGACGCTGCGACAACAGCAGGCATCACGCTGTAGGTGTATGTACAAGACGTTTGTTGGTATTGTGATGTGTGTAGGGTAGGCCGCGGCAACAACGGTCAGCATCTCCCTGTAGGTGTATGCACACGTGACTTGTTGATATTCAGATGTGAGTAAGACTGATGAATGCGAATGATGTTCTGATGATGGAACTACAGGGGGGAGGTGATTTCAGGTTGCCGTGGGGAATAGCCACGTTTTGAGGATAGTTATCAATGAAGTGGACGTGGAGTGGAAGAAAGTTCCAGATGGCAGGGTCTTCGACGGAGAACGAGGATCCTCCCAGTCTGGTGGAGTTGTAACAGGGGATAACTAGGAGAAGGGCAGACCCTGATCTGAGGTTACTGGTGGGTTGATAGCATGTGAGCTTATCCTGGAGGAATTTAGGTCCGGTGTTATGGAGGGAGTGGTGAGTGATGCACATGGCTTTAAAGGTAGTCCATCGGCCAATAGGGAGCCAGTGTAGCACTTGGAGTGCAGGGTTAATATGTTCTCTTGGTGAGAAGACAAGGATGAGACGGGCAGCAAAGTTTTGGATTCTTTGGCGGCACCCGATACTTTTTCTCCAGCCTATCCCGCTTAGTCGGGGCCGTGCAAGGGTTCTTCAAGAGGGCCAGGCCCTCCTCCCACACGTCATCCACAAGGGGTACCGCCATGATGGTCTTCCTTTTGGCATCGTGCCTCTGGTACAGGAAACCCTCCTTCTTGGTCTCCTTGGGCGTAAGCTGGAAAAGCTCTCAAGGTTTGGCAACCATGGAATGGAACGAGCCTGCCTCATTTGGTAGGGACGCCCTCGGCTGCAGAGATCCGCCCGCCGTGATGTCGTCGTCATGGCCGTGTCCGTCCCCATGCCCACCGGGGGTGAGGGTGCCCGACGTGGAGGCTGAAACTTGGGCATCGGATGATGCTTCCTCTTCTTAGCCGGAGGCTGATAGGGGACTGCAGGAACGCATCCTTTTCTGGATTTCTGACACCAAAGTGTGCAGGGTCGATAGGTTGTCCAGGGATATATCGCTCGGTGGAGTTGGTGTTATCGGAACACTAGGCCCTGCACCGTCATCGTTGCAGCCGCCGTCGTCCTCCACGTCCTTGTGGACCGTATGTAGGGACTTCAGGTCCTCCTCATCTGAGGACGAACCTTCCATGGCCTGGGAAACGCCCTGGGGCTGGTATGGGGCTCCCGCCCCGCCCCCCCCCCTTTTTGCACACTGAGGGGTCAGAGCCAGACTCATACGGCATCCTCTTCTCTGACGTGCCAGTCGGCTTTGCTACAGTCACAGTGGCGGCTTCCCACCTCGGAGGCAGGGACACCTTGGGCACAATAGGGGTTACCTTCATAGGGTCAGCCCTTTTCGCCTTCGTTAGAGCAACCGCCACCAGCTCAATCGTCGACGAAGACTTCTACTGCGCTTCCTGGGCCTTCTTGGGCAGGTCAGCCGCCTTATCCTCCGTCCTTGGCTTCTCTGGCTTCTCCCGCAGCTTCGCCGAGTTTGGTAGATTTCCTTTTTGAGGAGGAGCTTGATCGTTGGAAGGCAATGGAGGCGGATGGTGATGTTGATCGCATCCTGGCCATCGTGGGACTCGCTTGCGCTGAGATCCTGATGGAACCGGACTTCCGGTACTTGGCCTTGTTTGGGGTCCCCATGAATGGGGCGCCCTCAAAGGACTTAGAAGCCTGCTCCTCGGACCGGCCGGTCCTGGGTGAGGCATTACCCTGCTCGAGGCACAGGGCAGAGGCCTTGCCGTTTAGCCACGCCACCCTTCATCTTTTTCTTGGAGAAGCTGAGGCAGATCTCGCACTCTCCTTGTGGTCCGGGTGAAGACAGTAGAGGGATTCGAGGTGTTTGTCCTCTACAAACACGTTCCGTAGCCCGCATCTGGTGCAGGGCCTGAAACGGGATCTTCCTTCCTTCTCCCCCATTATGGCCTTCTGGAAACTTCGAATAAACTTTGACAAGACTCGCCCTTGAGGGATGCTGAAATTCACCAACAAACGGATTCCTGCTGTCAGCAGATGGAAAAGCACACAGGCTCTTTTTTGACAAAAATAGAAATTTTTTCCATCGAAAAGCGAAGAAATGTAGACGTATCTCACAGAGCAAAACTCAAGGACTCCCAAAACTGAAAAGTGCAGCAAAAATCTGAAGATGGCTGCCAGAGGAGGGGTTTAGGGAGAAGATTGTCATTGGCTGGGGGCATTATGACCCAGAGGAAGGTGATTGGTTTAGAGGAGAAATACAGTTTGGAAGTGAATGTGGAACGTTTTTTCTGACTATGGGGAATATTCATGTGAATCCATGCCAGACCCCATGCTGGAGAACAGGGCCTTCTATGTCATTCAAAGTCCCTTACTGATGCGACAAACATACATTCAAAAGTTCCTTTGTCCTCAGGATACTCATGTATAACTTCTTGGGAGATTTTCGATTCACCACGGGCCCCCCTCCGCTGGGCTCAGACCGACTTTAACACAAAGCTTTCAATTGATCTCCCTCTTTCGGGCTCAGACCAAATGAATATACTGTTCCAAACTTTCTCTATTTCATCGAAATCAAAGACTTGACTGTGCGTGGGATTTGACTTGCCCCGTGACAGGACGACTTCGATTCACCTTTATTCATTTGATCTCTTTCTGTCGGGCTGGGACCAAATCCATCTACTTTTATCACTTCTCAGCTGAGTACCTTACAGAGACCTTCAATTGAGCACTGACATGGTGCCAGACCACTCCGTCAAAGGTATTGTAGCTTGCTTTAAAGTTCAATCACTCATCAGCAGTTTAACATTATTCGCGTCTGTACGTTCCAGCTCTCGCCATACAATGTTGCTACTTGCAACCTTGTCTTCAACACAGACCATTATTGTATCGGTCTCCCCAACTCACCGGCTGTGTTGATTTCACCAACGCTGCTTTGTTCTTGGAGCCAAGGACAGTACCACGGCAGCTGGGGCTTCTTCCCGCCGTGGTTACTGACGTGGGAGGGCCCCGGGTACCTCTGACACCACAATGCAGGATTCTTCAGCCGGGTTTCCTACTCTTATGCTTTCTCTCAAGGTTTAGTGGAAGTAACAGGTCATTGTCGAAGAGGTCAATGGAAATTCCCTCTTTGCAACCCCCTTCTGTTTTGCGGTCTTTCTCCTCTCTCTAAACTGCCATCTTGGAACGGTTTCCTCGTGTGCTTTGCCTCGCTCAGAGTGTGCTCTCGTGCTGCGCCTTTTACCTGTGTGCGGCAGTGTAATGGACGTCAGGTGCAAGTGATTGTCAATAATTGCCTGACCATAAGATTGGACATGTCAAGTACATGGCTCAGGTGTTAGACCTTTTCCCTTAGAGCGGGCTGTCAGTGAGAAAGGGTTTGTGTTGTAAAAGGGGGAAAGGGGCTAAATTTACTAAATATCCTACCGGGTAGAATAGGGTAAAGGTGTTACAGGGAAAGGGATACCGCGTCTCACCATCCAGTGTCCCACTCCCACAAGACCCCTCACCCAGGTGATCCTCCTGCACTAGTCCACCCTCAGGAACTGGATCCAAAAGCGATAGCTGTGAACTGGCCCTGTGGATGACAGATCCCCGGGGACTAGTGAGTGAGACACCTTCAGGTTTCTCACACCAGGTTTTGTCAGGATGGCCAAGGACTTGGCGGTTTGAGTGGAGGTTTTCTTCTTTGTCAACTGGTCATCGGTTGACGAATGAAAAAAGGTCCACACCCTCAAAGGGCAGATCCAGGATCCACTCTTGCACGTCAGATGAAAACTTAGTGGCGTGCATCCACCCGGTCTTTCTCATCTCGACACCAAGGCACAGCCCTAGACCGAAGACGCCATGAGGTCCTGTGCAATGGCCCGGTTATCTGCCAGACCAGCCTTGAAGGAGGCTCAATTGTCCAAAGGAAGGTTGAGCAGAAATTCTCTGAGCTGCTGCCACAGCTTCTGGTTAGCCGCAGCCAAGAGGGCATCTGCGTTGGCTTGCCGCAGATGCAGTCCCGAGAGGGAATAACAGCGCTTTCCCAAAGACTCGAGGACCTTGTCCTCCTTGGAAAGATAACTGGAGGTGGCTCGCGTGGAGGAAGACAAAGACGATGGTTTAGATATAATGAGGCCGCAGCCACCACTGAAGACTGTGGCTGCGGGTGTTAGGCCAGGAGGATTGGATCCCCGTCCAGCAGTCTGAACTTGCTGTCCAATTTATTTTCATCTGGGCAATGGCCCTAGGCTTCTCCCAGACCTTTTGCGCCACCTGCAGGACATCCCTGCAGGACATCCGTCTAGAGAGCCAGCGCAGAACGGATCATGGGGCGCTTACCCAAGACCTCTGCTAGCACTCCAGACTCCAAGGGGGGGGGGTTCCTTTCCTCAGGCAGAGAAACCCCCAAGAACTCTGCCAGGCCCTGAAGCCGGTCATGAAAGGCCTTAATGGAAGCCGAGGGTTCATCGTCCTGGGTGTCATCATTGTAATCGTCCCCCTGCCACTTTTTTACAGACTGAAGGGAGTCTGGGCCCTGGGACATAGGTGCCGATGGGGTCTCCTTAAATCTGGCGCAGAAGACCAGTCCAACAGCTTTTGAGGGGCAGGCATTGGTGGTACAGGAGGAGGTGGAGGGGTCTGAACAACCGCAAGGACCTGAACCGAGGGAGGGACTGGCACTTGGACTGGCAGCACTGGCGGAACGGAAAGAGTACCCAGAGAAGGGGCCGGGGAGGCGCCACCTGAGGGATGACCATCTTCACTATATCCTTCAGGAGCCCATTCATCTGAGGGGAATGCATAAGGAAGAGGAAGCGCTTGAAGAAGCGGTCCTCGCCAGCTGCCGGATCCGTGGGGACCCAGCCGATCTGTGGGGACCCGGCCGATCCGTGGGGACCCAGCCTTTGAAGCGCTGGCCCTCCGCTTAAGGTCAATGCGGTGAGGCACCTGAAGCGTGTAGCCATAAGGCTCCGATGGGTAGATGCATCCTTGAGGAGACCAGATGCCTGTGCCGTACAATCTGCTGCTGCAGAATCATCTTGCAAAGTCCACACAATGGCGAAAGCATGGTCGGGCCCTGAGGTGGGTCCACGATGGCCGCCAACCTGGCAGGCTCTGCCTCATGCCTCTCCGCCATTTTGAAGCCTTGCTCCAGGCCCCGAGAGGCCTCAGACAGGGGTGGATACAGCTTGGGACTTGCACCAAAAGCAGAAGTGTCGACCTCAGAGATCACTCAGGTAGGCGCTGAGCCCTCGCCGGGTGGCCGGTAGTCACAAGGCCTTGATTCATGACCTTGGAGCGAGCTCTGGTAGGATGGACGCCCTGGGCACCTGTGCCGGTACCCGTGCAGGATCAAGCCGAGGACATGTTCATGGAGGTGGCACTCAACGATCCCTTACCCCTTGGGGTTGAAGAAAAAGAAACTTGATTGCTCTTCCAAGGACAGCCCGGGAGGGGCCCTGAGCCCCACCGCTTGGGAGCGGGTACCCTTAGAGGCCTTTGACCTGCCAGAACTTGAATCCGAGGAAACCCCATCCCTGGGAAACCCAGGAAAGGAGTTGCAGCTCTGTGGAGGCGTGCTGAACATAGGGCCTACCCTGTCCTGATGAGAGGTCCTGGAGACAAAGTCCTTAAGATGGGGCGGAGGAGAAGTGTGGTAGATCTCCCTCCATCGCAACAACTGATTCTTCAATGCCCTGTGAACGAGAGCACGGCAAGCCGAACATGCGCCCCAGCGGTGGATGGGTCTCAAACACTTAAGACAGAGTGCATGGGGGTCTGAGGCCGGAAACAAGCAGTCGCATGAAGCACATCTTGTGAATCCTCCTGTAGCCGGCATGCGCCGGGGAGGCAAAGCACCGAAGGGAAGTTAAATAAGATTGAAAAAACAAAAACTGAGCAAGCGGAAAGCTACAAAAGCTGGCTGCCTGGTCTGACGCCATCTGTGTGGAAAAAGGAACTAAGGTGAGGTGTCGGAGGCGCATTCCCACCCCCAAGGCCGTGCCCCCACACGCTATACTAAATTTTAAAGGGAAGCTCAATTTTTCCCACCCAAAGGTTCCGGTACTGTCTCCATTTTGGGGGAATCTATGAACTAAGATAGTGGATGAGTACTTGGGCTTTGGTTTTTAGGTCAATCTATGCACTTTAATTTGTTTAACTTGACATACATTTTAACCATATGAATTTTACTCAATAGTATTAAAGGATCACATTTTAATAGATATTGTATATTATAGATTTACGATGTTTAAGGTTTTTGAGTAATAATGTATGAAGTATTTTCTTAAGTCAAGTATTTATGGAATATTTAGGTATGAAACAATTCTTATATATGTTTGAAGGTCGGTTTTTCTATGTCCTAAAGGTTTTTTCTTGTTTAACCAAATTAACTAATACAAACATTTAAAAATGTTTTAAAAATAAGTGCAAATGCTGGCTTCCCAAAGAATAGCCATCAAACCCAAAGACTGTAGAAATACAGGAAACAATCTTATCCCCTGCATGAGGAAGCTGGAGGGAGTGAGGAGTGAGACAGTTGAATGCACAGAGTAGAAAGTACACAAAATGGTGACTGACGAATTGACCGCCATTGCAGTATAATGGTAAAAAAGGTGCCAAATATTGACACTCCCCTTCGCACCCCAAGACCACCAGTATAAGAGATGAGTTAACAGCATCCACTGTGAAGCTGTGGCTGTGGAAAGGACACGGAGGATTCTGGTGCACTAAAATTATTCCTGTATTTGTCCTTGCTCTCTCCCCTACATGCATCACTCATCATGGGGTCTTGGAAAGCGGGGAGGCAAGCAGGGTTGTGAAAATCCAGCGCAGAGTGGGAAGATGCTACACTGCCCTTCATAAACTCGTCCTGTTTAGATGAAAGTGAGAGGATTGTTTTTCTCTACTCTGGTCTATCCAAACCCACCATGCTACAGACTACATCACTTAATTCTGGAGGTGGTGAAGTAATAGTATCACTCTCTCAACCAAAAGAGTGCAAGTGTCACAGAGGAGTCCTTATTTAACAATATTATTTTTTGTTTCTCTGGGCTGTTGAGGAATTGAATGGACACATAATTGCTGGTGAACACAGAGATGAGATCTTACTCTCAGATGACTTTCCTTTTGCTGTGAGGAACAGTGCCATCAAATTCGTGAAAATTCAAGCCTCAAACCATGTGGGAGTAGATGCACTGATATGTTTGTCTAGGATTTCTCTGTTTAAGTGTGCAGAAGCCTGCAAACATTTGTGTGCAAGGGCCAGCACAGGCGGGCCAGCTGGCAAATGTTTCAAAGGTGCATGTGAGTGTATGATGGATAGTTAGGGGTACCCACTGATTCAGCATTCTGCACCAGGGACTTGGTCAACTGCTGGGATTGGATCCCAAAGCATCTAGTGCAGACTAACAGAGGATGACAGATGAAGCTTTGCACCAACATCTTTTGGACTGTTGAAACCCAGACTGGAATTTTGCTTCTTTGCCGACCAGAAGGAACTTTGTTCTGTCTCCCTTTCCTTTGATCCAGTGGTGATAGCAAATACATTCTCTAGGGTGGAATTTTGTGACTGCAATTCTGAAAACTCTACTGTGCTACTTGGCATTGTAAATAAGCACTACATTCACCTGACTATCAGGAGTTGCTGTTGCCTCTTACTCAATGGTTCATCTGTATAGTGGGATCTCCCAGCACTGAGACCTACAGTGGCATGTCCTGCAGCACCTAGGGCTACTATTACAGAAACAATAAGTTGCCGATTCTGTTTGTTCATTATCTTGGCAGTACTTGTAAAGCGCATCTTTCGCTCTAAGGCATCATGGCCCTGTAACCGCAGAAGTCTGCAAACAGACTGGGTGAAGCAGAGTACTAGAAGAGAAAAGTTTCAAAGTCTGCCGAAATGGGAGATGGGCCTCAATAGCACACAGACAGAGAAGGAGACTTCCTTGCCCTAGCCACAGCCACCGAGAAAGCACGGCCTTCAACTCGAGAGAGTCTAGACCTCGGAGGCTGAAGGGAGCGCAGTGATCTACAAGGTTTGTATGGGCAGAACTTTGCTTGAAGGTATTCTGCCCCCGTTTTATAGAAGTGTCTGAGAACCAAGCACAGAGACTTATACCTCACCCGCTGCTCAACCAGAACCCAGTGGAGCTGGCGAAGAAGCTAAGTCATATGGACACCATATGGGGGCGGAGCACCGTTCTAGCTGCCATATTCTGCAGCAGCTGCAAACAGTGAAACAAATATTGCGGGAAAGCCAGATACAGTGCGTTACATTAGTCAATACCACTGATTACCAAAGATGATACCACGACGAAGCAGGGCATTATGATGGAATGTAAGGGAGAACCTTCCGTTGGGTACTCAACTTAAAGTGTGCCTTCTGACAGGTAGATGACACCTGTTCGGCCACGGACAATGATGCCGTGATTTTAACACCTAGATCTTTCACTGATGAAATGGGTTGAGGGAAAGGGCCAAGACACTCAGGACAGAATTCTGGGGTCCAGAACAAAGAGGGGTTAGCCGTACCAACCACCAACACCTCTGTTTTCTCACTGTTCAACTTAAGCCAGTTCTTGCCCATCCAATCGCCCAAGGCCTTCAGGCAACTCCTAAGCCGACCAGCCGCCTCTGGCTGAACCAGATCAAGCCGCACAAAGATTTGCGAATCGTCGGCTTAGGAGTAGCACAGGAAGTCGTGTGCGTGGATTATGGCAAGAAGTGGTTGGATATAAATGTTGAACAAGGTGGGGACAGTGAGGAGCCCTGGAGGACTCCGCACAGCAGCGGAACGGGCACATAGTAGAAGGGTGGCAGAGAGACAGATTGTAACTGTCCCGCGGAGGACAAACGGGTTATCGTGGAGGGGGGTGGGGTGGTCTATGGTATCAAACACTACTGGTAGATGATCAGGGCACCCACCCCACCCTGGTCAACCAGCCGCGCTATGTCATCGACCACTGATACCAAAACTGATTCAGTGCCTCGGACAGGGCAAAAGCCTGATTGGAAGAAGTAAAAAAACTGAAGATTCCAGGAAAGTGCCAAGGAGTGGGGAGACCAAAGACTCAAATAATTTCATTAAAAAAGGGAGCAAGGAGATAGGACAGAAATTAGAGAGGACCAATGGGTCCAGACCTGGCTTTTTTAGCAGGGGGATTATGAGGGCATGTTTGAGACTATCAGGAATCACCCCGAAAAAAAGGAATCTTTAACAGCCCTAGCCAACCGCGGGTGATCGCCTCTGAGACATCTTTCAAAGTTGAGAGCAGGATGGGATCGCTGGGCGATGCTGACTTTAGACTTTTTATAGCAGCCAGGACATCCTGTTCTGAGAAGACCGGAAAGACGAACCACTGAGCAGCAACTGTGTCTTGATTAAGGGGCAAACAGAATGAAGGCCCAGATTGGATAGCCTGACAGCAAGTCATGGAAATGGCATTATGAATTGTGGCTATCTTATTAAGAAATAGGGAGAGGAAGTCACAGGGGCTCATCATACGGAAGACGGTAAGGGTTAACGGTCACCGGTAAGGGTTAACGGTCACCGGCAATGGTACCGGTGACCGTTAACCCTTACCGCCTTACTACGAGGTCCCTTTGCGGGTAGGTACTTTACGCCTGCTGTTTAGCAGGCGTTAAAAACCAACCCACAAAGGGACCAGGGTGCTAATTAGGGTACCGCAATTTGATTTGCGGCACCGTAATTAGCGCCTTCCCCATTCCCATAGAGCCCTATGGGGCGCAAATCGGAATGGTGAAGGGCAATTGGGGAAGGGGGAATTACCGCCCCGCCAACCTTGGAATAGGGCGGTAATTCCCCTTTCTACCAAGGCGGTGCCGGTATTTTACTGGCATGGACCAATAGCACCTTGGTCCTCCGCCTACCGTGTAATGAGGCCCACAGAGTTCCTGTGACGGAGGCGTAGTGGACTTGAATTTCGATTGCACCATTAAGATTAAACTGCCTCAAATAGGGCCTTAGGTTGGTTGATAGCCCGTTCAATCTGGCTGCTAAATAATAATTGTTTAGTCACTAAGATTGCTTTTTGATATGTGGCTGTAACAAGACAGTAAAAAGCTCAGTCAGCAGGCAAATAGGTCATTCTCCATTTTAAGAGCCTTTAGTTCATCTGTGAACCAAGGCTCAGAACGACAAGACTTAACCAGACATCACCTAAGAGGAGCAAGAGTGTCAGGCACTGATTTAAACGTCTGAGAGATGGCCGTCAGTGTGCAGTCAGCGGTATTGGTGCAACCACTCAGGATCAGATGGCTAAGATTCTGAAAGGAGATAGAATGCCAACAGCAGGAGGGGGGGGGGGGGGTCTCACCATTCGTAGAGAAAAGAACCACCATATGATATGACCAAATAATAGGAAGCACAGGAAAGATGGACAAAGATGTTGGAGAGGCAAAAATGAAATCAAAAATGTTGCCCAACTGGTGCATAGAGTAAGTAACCAGTAGAGAAAGACCTAAATCCAGCATTGTGCAAAAGTTGAGATGGCCAGTGAGAGTTGCTTTTGTTCATTCGAAGACTAAAATCACCCAGAATGATCAAATTAGAGTATGTCTGTCGCAGCGTAACCATGAGAGCTGGGAATTCATCACAGAATGTGTGTCTGTAGCCCCGGGGGGGGAGGGTGCAAGTGGGCGTGGGAGGGTTGTAAACACTAGAAGAGCGAAGAGCGAATAAAGTGCTGGTATATGAATAAAGATACCATCCATATTCAGAGAATTATTAAATTGGATAGGGACAACCTTAAAGTCGCTATTAAAAATTACATCAACCCTTCCACCTGGGTGAGGTGAGCTGTGATCGCAGTGCACCAACTTGTAATTAGGAGGTAACATTTTAATAACGGAGGGGTCCGAGTGAACCTGAAACCACGTCTCAGAAATAAATACAAGATCTAGTTGATGGTCTTCAAGAAGGTTTTTACAGTTTTGCGCATGCACAACCAGAGAACGTTCATTAACCAGGAAACAGTTCACAGTAAGATTTCTGCTATTATTTCAACATATCTATTGGGTGGTTTCCCTTATTGTATAATAATTAAAAGTATCTACTATGGTACATTTAAACTAGATAATCTATTCTGAAAGATTGCATTGACTACTCTGAACACTATCACTTGGAGAGTAAGGAACACAAACCCCTGGCAAACCAAGTAGGCTGGAATATCTGGCCCTAGAAACAGGGCGCAGACACGGTTAGCGCAAATGCTGCTCTGAGATTAGTCAGCATATCTTCCTGGGGTCATATGCCATCAAGCTGCCTGCTTGGAGAAACGTGGCAGAATCTGATGGAACAGCAGTATGAAGAGTTAGTGCTAGCAGGACTGGGTAAGCAGCACAACGCAGGGGACGCAGATGTATGTATAGGATTTGGAAACAGCAAACCTAGCTGTCCTTCTGTGACCTGGCTCCAGTGCCATCACTGAGCAATTGTGGAATCAAACATTTAGCCAACCACCACCCCCAAAAAACTGTCCGTCTATTCATACCCTCACCCTTAGCTAGCCAACAAGCCACCACTGCAAGGGACCCGTGGAGCCTCAGCTTGTTTGTGTGGACTGCAGAGAAGTGAGCCCACCTGCAATCAGGAGAACAAGAGAAAAGACATCTGGATTCTCTGAGTCCACAATCTTACAGCAGAGGAACTGAGCTACTGCTGTCAGGAAGAAGCGACCTAGGGCAGGAGTTTAGCCCATCTTCTATCTTGATATAGCTATTGAGCCAGACATTACTCGTCCCCATGCTGCACCTCAAGGCAGCTGAAGAACCAGTATGGAGCAAAGAAATAAGACTGGCAAATGCCAGTATGCAATTCTGGAGAAATGTCAGTTTGGGGTCAATGTGCAACCCTGGAGGTAATTCAGCAAATACCTTTAAGTACTGCGTTTAGAGTAGCAAAGCAACACTTATCCAAAAGCGATACTCATTACAAAGGCCAAGGCTTTAAAGCATATACATATGCTCTTTACTAAACGTGATACACTTGTCTATTTTTAACATTATGCCTAGGGATGGAGTGGTCTCTATGTGAGCGAGGTCGTAGCCTATGGACCACAAGCGTCTTTTGAAATTGAACATGATGCAGTAAGGCAAGATCCACACTTCTTTCTTGAATGTTGCACAAGTAATCAGGGTCTGAAGTTTGTCCACCTGGGCTCTGCTACCAGGTATGTCACCTGATAGCCTTAGCTGTTCTGATGCACCCTTGCTTCGGGGTTCAAGCCTAGTGCTAATCAGACTTCCCCTACTGATGTTTTTTTAGCAATTGGGGCTGATGGATTTAACGGACCCTGGGTGTGATCTTAGGCCTTTCCAATAGTGGGTCAACTTTCTTGGAAGTGAGATTCTAGCATTTCGCTCTTGTGCCCCTCCTTCGACTCCAATTTGTTTTAAGCCACTTCTTTCCTCGTCATCACTTACATCTCCTGCAGGCCTTTCTTCCTGCTCCCTTATTCTCACTGTTTCTGTTGTCCACTCTTCTGCGCTCCCCTACTTCCTCCTTTCATTTTCTTCGCTCCTTTCCCTGTGCTCCCCCCTCTTCCATTGTGATGTCATGTGCTACCATAACTAAAGTTTTTATAATTTGTATAATTTGCGCTGCAATCTAACTCTTTTGAACAATCTTCATTCAGTACATTTGTATGGTTTTTAAAAGCATAAGCTTTAAAGCATGAGCTTAGACATAAAATCTGTTAAAGCACCTTTTCAGTGAATTGCAAAGGTAAAGCAAAAACAAAGAGGTGATGGCTGGAAGGTTTAGAATCCATCTTGCTGTGGGTAACCCTCCAGACCATCGTTCTTCGCCTGCAAAGCCTTTAACGAAGGGGAAAGACCATATGCAAATCAGGCTTGGTCCAACCCCAAAAGGGGCAGTCCAGCCCGAACTGCTAGGTCACATGCCTTCTGCACGAGACCACAAGCATCCCCAGACATGTTTCAGCCTTGTTGGGCGTCATCAGTGAGGAGTAACTTGGGTATGAGCAATGCATGCTGTTGTGCAGGGTGCAGTGCCTGAAGCGGGGCCCACTGGTACTTTACACCCAAACCAGGTCCACGTGCCACGGCCTGCAGCCATAGCTGGAGGCCACACTGCCTTGAGCATTTGCCATTCTTGTAGCCACTGGGCCCGGCATAGGCCCAGTTGCTACCTTTCCCCATCGCGGGAGGCCCAGCTCCAATGGCCTCTTTACAATCAAAATGTGTATATGTGCCATAGAAAGATGGATAGATATAGCACTTATGCAATTTCACCTGCCTCTTTTTCAGTTTTTAGAGCTCTATGAACTGCATATCCAGCCCAGATCTGGGGACCCATATTAGGCATGAATCAAAGCTGGGCAAAACGCAAAATTCCTGCGTAAAAGGCCAATGTCACAGATGGTGCAAGTAACACACAAATCCTCCAATACAGCTGGAGGATGTTTACTAAAATGTTGTGGTGGCTAGGGCAGCCTCTCTATCATCTCCAAAGAATCCTCCTCCATAGCCGAGGTGTCTGTAAACCCCAGTTAGTTGTATTAACTGTTGCCACCTACTGTCTAAACAGATCTTATGCGAAGGATAGCTGCGTAAATGCCGGCTATCTAAGCTCCCTCAGGGACTTCCTAACTCTCTGTACTCTATCCAAAGGTTAGTGTTTTACAGGAAAATGGGACGTGCCTTGCAGACACCCTGTAAGATTTCTGTTGGTCCCCGCCACACTCCAGTTACCTTCGATTGCTGCTCCGCCCATCTCCATGCTTCTTTGGGGTCTGAAGTGCACTGTTGTGCCTGGATATATTTTGAGCTGTGCTGGGAAGAGGCCACTGTATTTCACGTTCAAGGTCTGGAGTTGTCTCTTAGGTTGGTCAAAAAATGGTCTGGCTCTTTGAACTTCACTGGTGTAGTCCGGGAAAAAAAGGCAATCCGGGACCCATTATATGTTATCACACCCTTAGGGCGGGCCACCTTGAGTAGCGCATCACGGTCCCTGGAATTTAGTAACTTTTCAATTACTGTTCCTGGTGGCGCGGATGGCATGCAATGGGCTTGTTCAATGGAAAAGAATTTGGATAACGATTGTGGCTCACACACGTCTGCCAGCCATTGTTCCATGCTCGGCCTTTCAGTCTTCTCCGGTAGGCATAGGATGCGGGTGGTGTTGCGTCGCAATCTTCCCTCTCCCTCATCCACCTTGTCTTTCATTGTTTTAAGTCATGCCATGACTCTGGTCATCCGCTGTTCCATCTTTCGTAGTCCATCCTCTGCCCCAGAGATGCGTTCTGCTTCTCCTGTGCGGGAGATTAGTTTTTGCAAATCATGTCGGAGGAGGGAGACATCCATGCTGATGCCATCCATTGTTTGCTCCATGGACGAACATGAGTCGGCAATTGCAGCCATGACATCTTTCAGGGATAGGGCATTCCCGGTGCTTGCCATGTTATCGGATTGTTCTTGATCTGTATGGGAGGTTGTTGGTGCTGTGGTATATTAATCGATTTTGCACTGGGTGGCCGCATTCTTGGGTTTATCCTTGGCCATGATGGGTTCAGTTGCAGGTTGTCAGTGTAGTGGGGTCCGCACCCTAGAGCAGAGTGGGTGGCTGACCCGGTAATTGTTAATTTCAGAACTAGGTATGGTCGATGTGTAGGCAGCGGTCTGCTGTTGACTATCACACGCGGGTAGCAAGAGAGTCACATGGCATATGTGCTAAGACACATCAGGGCTGGTTGGGTCCAGGTCATTCAATCTGCTTAGCTGTCGTGGTCTGTTGACGGGCACGCTGGCCAATGGTTGGGACCACGTGGCAGAGCAGTCAGAGGCACTAGTACGCCCCACTGTGGGTCGGCTAGTTCAGGTGTTGTCCGCCGGTTCTCTGCCCTCCAATTATTATTCACTCTGTAGAGGGAGGATATTTGGTTCGGTGACCAGAGCCTCCGAGCTTGCCAGCGTGGCACTAGCTGCCTCTCTATTCAGTCTATAAGGTGATAGAGTCTGACCTTCATCTAGGTGCTGCCGTGTGATAGTGCCAGTTTATGTGGTCTACATCGACCAAGGTGGAGAGCCAGAGTTATTTGGTAGCCAGCCAGGGTGTGGCACGCCTCTTTGTTGTGAAGGGGTGCCTGGGATTTGGAGCCGGGCTCGAATGCAGGGTGCCAAGCACAGCTGAGTCGGAGAGCGGCCCGTCTCACACGGCCAGGTATGGTTGTTCACAGATGGAGCAGATGTACTGACAAAATATAAATTGGCAGAAGGGGTAAACATGGAGACCACTCCAGTTGCCTTACCCCCCTGAGGGTTGGGTCTGGTTCTGGGTTGCCCATAGGGAGGCCCAGCTGAGCGGGGTTCCCACACCCTCCTGACAAGGTCAGAGTCCTGGCATTGTCACACCATAGTCCATCCTGCCATATCCCCTTTTTCTGCCTTTTCCACAGCTCCAGATCTGTGGGTCCAGTATGGGATCCACAGACCCAAAATGACAGATTTTTCAAAACTTTCAGGGAAATCAGCCTGTCAAAATACCCCACGTTTTGTTACTTGGGGATCTACAATCACCCAATCAAAATGCAGCTTTCCATTTTAAACTTAGGCTAATCAAATTGAAATGAAAAACATATACATAAGTAAAAACGCTCTACATTTTGTAGGTTCTTTTTATTTAGAAAAAAAACACAATGGATTTTTACCAAACTAAGCAAAGCACTCAGGAAACAGGTTGGCTCAGACACCTACTCCTTGCAGAGGTTTGGTGCAAATCTGTCCAGTATTTGTTTCTGTGGATGAGAAGAAAAATTACCTATGGCACATGAATGGGAAATACAACTTTTGGGACCCTGCCCAAATCAACTTTAGCACCTGTAAATAGAACTTCACAAACCTTTCCAGAAATATTAAGAGGAGCATGTATATTTTTGCCATGCTAAGAGCAGATCCGATGAATGGCAAAAAGTTAAAAGCATCGCAAAATTGCCTCTTTCTATGGTAACCCCAAATTACACAACTACAGAGTCATGACTGTGACTCTGTACTTTTTATATGTAATAAAAGTTCAGAATCGGATTCTTGAATTGGGCTCCTTTTATACACCTGCAGCCCTTTTACAGGCTGCAGGTGCGAATCTTCAATTAGCCCTGCCTGACCACAATTAATGGGACATGCCTGACGCTTACAACTCTCAGCAGACCCTTACAACTCTCAGCAGGCATCTTCCTCGTCCCAGTACCAGAATGGTAAAAGAACATCGTTTTCATTGCTCTTAGTTGCTTCTTCTTCCCCCCAGTACTGTCAATTGTCATGTGTGAAGGAATACGAGGAACTGGCTTATAACAGTCCAGGAAGACTGGGGAAGGATTGGGTTGATTATCAATAGTGTATGGGGGATACCATGCCTCGCCCAAGGACAGCCCACTCTGAATCCCCAAAGACCCTCTAACCAGGTGATCCTCCTTCACTTCTCCGCCCCCAGGGTCGGGATCCAATAGCGATGTGCTTTCCCCGGGCCACCTGCACAGAGAATCCAAGGGGCTTAGGAGTTAGAATGCCCTCCGGTTTCTCACATACCCTTCCCCAATTGAGTTGGACCAGGTTGTTTCACATGGAACCCGGGAGAGGAAGCCCACAGTACCTTGCTCTCAGTCCTTCCGGCATTCCACTATGGAACTAAATTGATGGTCCAAAACACCCTGCATATTCCTTGGGCTTACTTTTCTTCCCTGAGGTATTGCCTTTTCCACACTGCTTATATGTTTCTTTCCAATAGTTTTTTTTCACAAATTAAGCAAGTTCTAGTTTTGCTAGGCGAGGAGACCTAACTAAGAGTCTTGGATTGTATTTGGGCTACCTGTGAAACCCATTGATCAAACTTGGTTATATCTCTTCCCAGGACTAATTGAGTTGACAAGTTGGAAATTACTGCTACAGTCTTTCCCAAAATGCTAATAGAGAGTTGAGTTAATGGGTATCTTTTTAAGGACCATGTACTCACGTTTCTCTCTCCTTTCTGACTTCTTTCCACCCGGGAAAAGTTACTCTGTTCTTATGGCACTTGCCTTACTTCCGGTGTCCAATTCGGCCCAAACCAGCTTTTCTTCTAAGGTAACATGAATCTTGTGTGATGTCTTCCCTCCAGTATATAAAAATGCATAAGGCTTTCCCGGAGTCTGGCCGGTTACTTTGGACAATAGAAGATTGTGATGGTCAGTTATGTTCGATGGACAACATCTTGTAACGTGCCCATACCCTTTACAAGAGTAACACTTCCCTAAAAGATCGATAGAGGGGTTTATCACTGATGGGTGTAAGGAACTCATGGTGCAACAAGTAAGACAGACACAAGTGATCACAGTTCAAGGGTGTTTATTGAACAATGAATGTTGTATGGAAGTTGGAAAAACGCCTACTCTAGACCTAAATCTAAGACGGGAGCAAGCGTCAACCATCAAATGAAAAATAAGGCAGTCCTAGTGGCGTCGTGTCAAATAAAAGGGTCTATACTACGAAACCTATTGCCAAACCTTACAGCTAATACAAAAAGGGGTGTGGGATAGTTCTCAAGAAAAGAAAGAAGTGTTCTAAAATAATATGTCAGGATGCTGTAGCCTGGGTCTCGCTTCCCCATGTTTTGAGCATGGGGTAAGGTGGGATCATGGAGCACAGCACACTCTCGAGCTTTCCCAGCACGAGAGGACAGTTCAGCTTTCAGCTATCTGTGCCGTCGATGGCCAAGTCTCGTTTCACCTGAAAGTCTCTTGCCTTCGAGGACCTGAGGTCTTCAACTAACAAAAACAAAAGGTTCTTTAACAAACAAATTAAGTTCAGTTTCCAATGTTTGCTGGGTTCACCCTGGGTCCCCCCCTCTTCTGGGCGCTGACCCCTTGTGTATCGTATTTCACAGTTATACATTTCAGTTCTTTTCACAATTAGGTTTTGGATAATAGCTTCCCCCCTGGATATCCCTCGATCAGGATCAGACCCCTATTGACTGCAAATACTTGGGTGAGGCTTCACCCCTGCATCTCTCTCGGTCGGGCTCGAACCCTTCCCTTCTCTGCAGCGGGATTCACTTCCCTTGTTTTCTCAATGTCTTACTTACCAAACAGTTCATAGTGGACATCCCTCTGCTGGGCTTACGTCTGTCAACACTCTGTTTCTAGGGACTTTACACATTGCTCCTCTTGGGATTCGCTTCCCTCGTTTGCTGTCACAGTGCGATTTACTTCCCTTTTTTTTATCAAAGTCTTTCGATTGTACAGGTATTTTGCTTCACCCTCAGTATGACCACTTTGACCTATTCCTCTCG
The DNA here is from genome assembly GCF_040938575.1 of Ambystoma mexicanum. Taxonomy (NCBI): domain Eukaryota; kingdom Metazoa; phylum Chordata; class Amphibia; order Caudata; family Ambystomatidae; genus Ambystoma; species Ambystoma mexicanum. The sequence goes on along the minus strand of NC_090922.1, from coordinate 18,484,499 downwards.
GTCTCCTATGGCATGCTGGTTTCTGTAGTTTCTCTCAGATGTGGATCGACCAGAGTCTCTGGGGTTAGCGCACACGTGGTGCCGATTTCCCTCTGCAGCTGGTCTCCGCTTAACACTTTACAGTTCTTTCACAGTTCCTCGAACTTGGTTCAAACTTGCCACTTTGCGATTAACAATGAACACAGCCCAGTTCTCATCAGCTCTCCCCTTGACTCACCAGCTGTAATGAACTGCTTGGCTTTCCTCTTCATTGGAGTCAAAGCCGGTACCACGGTCGGGGGAGCTTCCCTTGCTCCTGCTCATCGGCGAAGAGGATCCAATAGCAATGGCCATGTCCTAGCCACCTGGAGGACAGATCCTCGAGGTTTAGACAGGGAGACACATTCAGGTTTCTCATAAAGGTAACCCCCTTCCTCTGCTTGTTCCCCTAGGGATTCAGATATTGTGGTCCCTGGTTCTAAAGCTGTCGTTATCTGGGGAAAATGATGCCAAGTACCTCTGGCGAGGAAGATAGAACATTACATGATGACGGCTTGGAGCTCTCTGAGGTCTCTTCAGAGGTACTGACCGAAATTAAATTCTCTCCCACTTTTCCCCCCCAATTTACTGGATTTCTAAATTTAATTCGGGGAGTATCTTCCCCACGGGAGCACTGTCCTTTTGTTTCTAATGGATCAAAGACAAAACCTTGGCTCAGATCCTTACCGGAAGTTTTCTCTTGATAGCTGTCTTTAAAAACTGGATAGGAGGAAGGTTACAATAAGATTTAATACCTTAAAATTCCTACCAACTGGCCCTATTTGATCTCTATGGTGCCATCAGAAAAATTCAAAAGAACAAATTTCGACTCCTCTCCCCATGAAAGTATAAGCTGTATTCTTAATCCTTTTCCTTTTGGTGGTAATATATAAATGCCCAAACCTTAAGGAAAATTAAGCTGTAAGCCCAAAGAGATTTTTTTGTCTCTCTCCAGCACTTGACAGTCAGAGGGGCAAAAAAAAGATTGACATCCTTCCCCTCTACAGAGTTCCTAATGGGGAGAATAACCTGTGATTTTAAAGCCTGAAAAACTGTGCCTACATGTTGATCCACCTGTTTGGGAAAGTTACAATTTTCCCAATTACTCATATTTTGCAGGGCTGACTGTTAGGGAGAATTCTCATAAATGTCCTAATTCCCTTCACCTTAGAGATCCCTAGCAACTTCGCTGGATTTTGAGGACTTGATTTTTTTTACCTGGAAAGAGTGTGAGCCTTTTTTCCCCACTCTCTCATGTATTTTGATGTGCGTTTTACTCTTGTGTTCTTTGATTGTGGAATTTTAGACAACTCCATAGGTATCATTGTTTCATGTGTGTCACACAACACCCTCAGTGCAGTGACATAGGGAAGCCTTTTAGGCTGTCCCAAGGTTTAAATACCTTCTCTGTGATAAACTACTGTTTCCCAGAGAAAGTAAAGTGAAATTGACTTTACTAGTCTTTCCAAATTCCTAGATCCAGCACACACTGTTATACCATAGAGTGTTGGAGGGGTTTACTTAGCATCCCCTATATCTAGAAACTCACGTAGCAGTCAAATGCTACCCTTTCCTCTCTAAATGGCAGGTGGCAGTGGTTTTACAACAAACTACCATGATTTTTCCCGACCGCGAACACCGGCAGCGTTAAATCGCGGGAGCCCTATTTTTCAAGATGGCGCCTGAGCCCCCTTTGTTTAAACAGGTCCTGGTCTTCTTTTTTCGCCATTTCTTTTTGGAAAGTTCCTTCTAGAGTTTGTCTCTGCATGCCAAACTAGGTGTGGTCCCTTTGTTCCTACGCCTTTGGCGGGCTTCAGGACTGAAGACCGCCTCTGTCTCCCGAGTGTTGTGGGTGGGCAGGAAGTGAGGGAGGTGCCTGAAACTCCCTATGCTTAGTCTCCTAGGAGACCCAAATGCCCTCTTGCGTGATTGGTTGGCTGACTGTTCGGCAATGACATCCACCCTGCTGGCTGAGTGGCAGCTAGGCTGGAATGAATGGGAGGAAACTGGATAAAAGGCAAGTCTGTTGGCTTGGAATGCAGAGTCGACCACTGGAACGAAAGAACCGAAGACGAGCTGGAAGAGGACGGCTACTGCAACTTCTGGACCGTTGGTGTGCCTGGTGAAGCCCTGCTGCAGGTCTGAATCGCCCAGTTCATCTCGACAGAGACGCCCTTCAAGGACGACTTCTCCCTTTGAGTTGGTGGGACCAATCAACTCGTAAGCCACCTTGATACCATTCTCTGAGCTGGTTGTATTTTCCTCAGAGTGCTGCAGGAAACCAAATAGCCAGGGAGAAGGACACCAGTTTGAATGCTTGACTACAGTTACCGGAATTGAAGATTTGCCTTTGCCAGCTTTTTGACCAGTCCCAGTGCAGTACAGGAGTCCCCTGACGTCCTCCCTCTTGTCCCCACGACTGAGGTTCAGATACAGCGACATCTGCAGGAACTGCCAGGAACAGACGTCTTCAGCTGCATCTTTTTCTTCATTGTAAGGTACTGTGAAAACCCGACCGAGAGAACTTACCTCCCACTGCGAAAGTGCTTGAAACTTTGGCAACTTGCAGGCTTAGTCACCTTGTGACCCAACATATGAATCTTTCTTTTACAAACTACTTCTGAGAACTTTGGCAAAGTCGTTTCCGTTTAACTTCCAGAACTGCTATATCCTATACAAGACTACAGTCCATTGACTTTGGCCTAACCTATTGCATTGAATCAACTCTCTAGTGAACTCAAACTATTTGCACTGTTTAAGAGTAACTGTAATATTTGTTTTATTAACATAAGCCTTTTTGCTCCTACTTCAAATGCTCCGAATGCCATTTTGCTCCTCCTTCAAAGTAGTCTAAAGGTCTCAGAACCTGATATTGTGAAGTACTGAAATACATTTGTGTGTGATATAGATTGCCTCCTTCTAGTGAATGTTTTATAACTGACTGTGAAATAAATTAGTAAGTGTTTTATCAAGAAACCTTGAGTATAGGAATTTATTTGAATATTTGTAATTAAAGACCTCTGTGTAACATCCTTACAGCTCAGATTCCCTCGAGATAAACCTGGCTGCTCAACAACGCTACCACAAAACTGTGTAGTACAGACTTATACCCAAGGTAGGTTTTGCTTACACCTGTAGTCCTAGTTGTGTGTAGTGGTCCCAAAGGGTACTGCATACAAACTTTGCCTAACATTGACCCATACATTGTTTTTAGGTCAGCCTGTGTTTCTTGGGATTTCTATTCATTGGTGGTGCAGGCAGATAGTATAGGAGTGTTAGTTTTCTGGCAAGTCATACACGTCTGCATTATAGATTTAATTTCGGCACCTATTCCAGACCAGAAGAACCTCTCTCTTAAATAGGTTTGGAGTTTCAAAGGTTCGGGTGATCACCGTCAAGTGTGACCGAGCTCTCTCCAGCATCGCCTTTTTATGACTCGCTGGGATCACCAACTGCAGATTTACCCTAACCTCTGGAGAGGTATCTCCCCTATAGAGAAACCCTGGTCTCAGAAGGAAGAAAGCTTCCCCTGTTTCACGACCCTCCACCTCTGAAACCACTTGTGAAAAGGCCTTACTTAGAAAAGGCTACAAATAAATCTAGAAGTGTAGTTGGAGCTCCCTGACCACCTTTTTGGGGATTCAGGCTTGTAAGTGCCACCAGGTGTCTCACCAGCCTCTCCAAAAAACAGACTTCCCCAGTCTACACTTTCCATCTATGTTTCTTCTTTAGGTCTGGGAAGCATTGCTCTCTCAATTACCCCTTGAGCAATTTGATGGGCTTGGTAAACTTGAAATGGATCCTTTCTGTGGCTTTGTAACAACACCTTAACATCATCTTGGATGTTTTGGTCCATCACCCCTGCTAAAACAACAATCCGAAATCTCCATTCTAACCGTAACTTGGGTGCTAGTCTGATGTATGTACCAGGTGGTAGAATCAATATAAAGTTTGTAGGTATCAGTCTTCTTTTACATGGGGGAATTATTCCATCGCTGCAACTACAGATATCAAACCCGATAGAGCCTTTAGTGGCTACTGAGAGGTCTGACGCTCTAGCACTTAGGGTTCCCCAACTTGTATCGATTGAGCTGCACCCCCCTTCTAACACCATTTGTGAAGGCATCATGAAGAAAGCCACAGACAACAGATTCAGAATTCAAAACAGTTTTGTTAACTTAAATGTCAGGACGGAAAAAAGCCTACCTTGCCTATGCTAAGGTGGGATTTCCCTACCTAAATAAAACTAAGGAAAGTCTGAGTCAAAGAGTTCAACTGAAGAATCTGTCTGCATCAAAAACCTATACTTGCCCTCACAACTAATGTATACAATGTGTAGGGATGTCTTCATTAGTTCTACCTCAAAGGTAATTCCCTGCGATAGGTAGATTTTGGCTTCACTTAGATTTTTAAATTCAACAGAGTTCAACCCTTAAAGGCATGGTCTAGTAAACATTTTTATTGTCCCTACGGGTCGGCCATGTTTTTTTAAGCCTAAGTGGCTCAATTTTAGAAAACTTTCCTATGGACCTTACCCGAGTTTTCGTCCATTAAACGCATGCGAAAACAGGCACCAGGGAGCCGCCATTTTGTGATAATCCTATCACTTGCCGCATCGCCCTGGCTGACCTGCTTCTGCGGCACTAAATCAATTCCCCCGCCCCTGAGCCTGTCATCAGCAGACTCGTACCGCCCATTTCCCAACACCAAAGCACGTCTTGTGTCAACATTCGCTGCGCTTCAGCTAATGACGTGTTGCCATGGAAATGACAGGACGCCTCTTTCCTCAATAAGTATAAACAGACCGTTTCACAACACACAGCAGCAGATTTTCGATTCCATTCCTCTCTCTGTGTTACTTTGAGTATTTTGTGACTCGTTTCTGTGCTCTGGTCAGCTACCTTCGCCGCTTGTAGCCCGTGTGATCACCTGTACCATCTCGGTAAATTATTTTACTTCGTTTACCACACAATGGCTACAATAATGCCCTACATGTACGAGCCCGAGTATACCGAGGAGGAACTACTGGAAAGGGAAGCACGCGACAACGATGGGGATTCGGACGGCAGTTGGCAGGACGAATCAACAGATGAAGAGCCTGGGCCTAGTCGCATGGACGCCGTCTCCACCTGGTGCACATGCAATCGGTGCAAGCAATGCCAACCGAGGAGGAGAACTGCTGCTGCCAAGAAAACTCGGGATGCCTGGCCTACATTTCGGAAGGCGAGCCCTGACCGCAATGCATCACCGAGCTGCCAGACTTCAGGGCAGCCTGCCTCACACGGGCCGTGTTGAGAATAATGATGGTGATTATGCACGAACTTCGCGTAACAGTTCGTCCTCGTAATCCGAGTAACGAGTAAGTATACTCTGCTTGTCATGCCACTCCTATTTCATGTTCTTCTACTATATCCAAAATTACATCTACATATCATTGTAACGCATGAAAGTCGTTGAATAGTGTGCAGTGTCTAGATAGCATTTGTCCGAGCAGAATGCCATTAGTTACAAGAATTGTCATTGACAACAAACGTTTATTAAACTTATCTTGGTCATTTAAAAACAGTTTGTTTCATTCCTTTTCACAGGTGGTACAGGCTGGTGGCCTATCGTTCCTTTACATGGTGGCTCCACGGGAGGCTTGGACACTGCGTTCGAAGAGTGATACCCGCCTGTGCCGTTCGTGCCATAAGAGAAACGTTCCCGAGTGACAGCGGTCAGTACAGGGGATTTTCTCTCGCTGTGCTGCAACCTGACCTGTATAATTTTTAAAGTCTTGTATTTGTGTCATGAAAATAAGATACAAAATAAAACACCACATATATTTTTAACAACGGTTGTTTCGATTTTTTTAAATGAATCAAGTGTGTCTCCATTCAAGGACGGACGTCAGACATCTGTGCTCCGAATGGGTGAAGGTCTGGTCGCTGTGAAGGTGGGTGGTCACTATCTAAGCTAACAAAATATTCTCGATAATGCATGCACTAAATAACACTTGTTCAAAGTCTTTCAGTAGGTTTTGTCTCTATAAAAGTCACACATAAATCTATACTAACAATTAACATTGGATTATACGGGCCTTAGGTTAAGGGGCTTGACCACTGTAATACACCGGTTGAAGTGTGGGTCTGTGCTCACAAGAATCTCTGGTATGTGGCATTTGTTATTGATAAGCAACGATATACTGCAGTAGGGGTCTAATGTTAATTGGGGATCTGCTAGGTGGGCATCATGTCGTGGTCAGTGGTCTGGCACTTGAAGAGAATACCTTGCAGGTACACAGGGTCACAATGGCAGTAGGTTTCCACTGGCGAGGGTGTGTGGGCAAGAACACGTTTATGGAGATGAACGAGCGATGTGCTTAGTTCAGGCTGGTTCACATGCAGGACAGTGATCTCAGAAGAAGAGTCATGCTCAGTGGTCCCATCTACGCGATTGTCAACCAAAGTTATCACATAAGGGCAAGGGGTGAACCCACTACCGGAGGCACTTGGTCCGAGTTTCTACTGAGAAGTAAAGCATGAGAGGGGCCATCGAGAGGGGCCCGATGGCCCCTCGTTCCCACACACTTATCTGCACGCCCACCGGTCCATCCATCCATCCCCCCCTATCAAAGGCAGTTTGCACCCGTGGATGAGCGCTGGCATGTGGGGCTGTCTGGGGCGCGAACGGCCAAGGTGCCAAACAACATGTACACTTCAAAAGGTATCTTACGCCCAGGGGCCATCGTTCACATGGTCTCCTCAGACCCCGTGTCTCCAGGCAGGCCTCCCCCGAGGTAGGCCGCTCCCCTGCAATCCACATAAGTGTGTCTCCATTCAGCAGTCTTCTTGTGCCTTATCTGCACGCCCCAGGCCCATCCAGCCCACCCCCCTCTATCAAAGTCGGTTCGCGCCAGTGGATGCACACTGTCAGGGGCGCGAAAGGCCAAGGTGCCAAACAACATGTACACTTCAAAAGGTATGTTACGCCCAGGGGCCATCGTTCACATGGTCTCCTCAGACCCCGTGTCTCCATGCATGCCTCCCCTTGAAGCAGGCCGCCCCCCTAATACCACGACATACATACGTCATTCATTCACAAACACACCCCTGTTTCTAATACTTTATAAACCACTTGATATGTCTCATGAGAACATCTTTGTGCTATGCAAGTCAACTCCTGAACGTGCTACCTGGCAACCACTGAGATCTACGCTAATCTACTCGTCGTCGTGCTATCCGTGAACTTCTGGGACTGCTTAGAGCAAACCCATCAGTGTGCTACCTGTGGCCACCCACCTATTCTCCTGTAAGATACTGCTCTGCTTGCTGCATCCAACTGTTTGTTGGTCAAGGTAAGGCCATGTATCCTAGTCATATTTCGCAGATTTTTAAATTTCTATCTATTTGCGAGTAGAGTACAGAATAGTGCTATGTTCATTGGTCTCATTGCTATTGACTTGAGTTTCCATTGCTATGCTATCAATAGATCTATTTATTTTCATCTTTGTCTATTGTCATCGAATTGCATCCTTCGGGGGTCCAGTCTATAATGTAAGCATGTTTCCTTCTCGTGCAAGACAGAACATCCAAGGGACGAGTCACATGTTCAGATTTTAGTCACATCATTTATACATTTCTGCAACTTACGCAAATACTTAGCCGCACATAATGAACTGGTATAGTTCCTGCGACCAAAACAAACCTTGCATTGATCATTGTATGATTCATTTACTATTGTATCAAATCTTTATTCATGAAGATTGTATAATAATGTCGATATTTACTTTTCAGATTTATCAACAATGCCTGCCTGTTCGATTAGCGGTTGCCCTTCGAAGACCCATGCGAAATCTGAAGGCACTACAATGCATGTATTCCCAAAAACTGTTGATCGAATAAGAGAATGGGTCAGACATTGCGGATATCCACTGGATGAGCTGGAAAGTAGAGTCCAACAAGTCTTACAGGACAAGAGGGGTGATCGATACCGCATCTGCAGCCGGCACTTTTCCTTGGACATGTACACAACATCTTGGGTAACAAAGAAGAATAAACGGCGAACGACACGGAAATTGATCGAAAACGCTATTCCCACTCTATTCGTCCACATTCCGCCACTGGTGAGTTAAGTGTCCGGATTTAGCTTTAGGCCTTGCGGTAGTGTGTAGGTAGCCGAATAGATTAATTGATATTGTAGGTGTTCTATCCCTTGTAATAATTTTCGATATTGATATGAATGTATAGTTTTTTGAATAATGACATTTATCATATATTCTTTTTCGATTTCATAACCCACAAGCACAATATATATATATATATATATATATAGGAACAGGGAACTGTGCTGTATTGAGCATTTTTCAAGTATTCTGTCGCCTTACATGGCTATTTTTAATATTGGCATTTCATTATCAATCATTAATTTACCTTTACAACTTCTTGACTATCCCTTGAATCTGAAGCAAGAACATTCTACATCCTTGACGTGGTCGCTGTTATCAACCACTTCTAGCGCATATCAGGTAATCTTACTAGGCTAATACTCTACATACTTGTTTTATGCATGTCAAGTAATAGTTTTATTCTATCGTGTAATTATTTTACCGAATGTTTGGTTAGTGCTTTCCAATTGATATACACCTTAGTTATCGTCCACTGGTGTTTGTTTTCAGTTATAATTAGTGTTATCCATACTAGTGCAAGTACTGTCTTTCAGGGAGATGCTGAAGCGTCCGGCACATCTACAACATTTCTAGATGTTCTTCACCAGCAGGAGGTATGGATACTGACAGCTCCATCGAGCGTCATCAGAGCTGGAATTCTTGTCGTTTGATTGTTCTACACAATGTTTCATTCGTGGTTAGCCGTTGATATGTACCTGTGCTGTCGACCCAAGGTGTGTGTTATAATTTCACTATTGTAATCCTCACTAATGCAAGTACTATGTTTCAGGCAGTTGATGGAGCGTCAACCCCTGCACTTGATGCAGAGCCTGACATTCAAGTAATTCCAGGGGAAGTGGAAGCGGGTCCATGCGTATACGAATCGGCGCAACAGCTTTCGGAAGTGGGCACTACATTTGCAACATCCATAGATATTCTTCAGCAGCACGAGGTATGGATACTGACAGCTCCATCATGCGTGATCATATAACGTGATTCCATTTGCTATACTTTCTTCCCTATTAACGCAAGTGCTGTGTTTCAGGGAGACGACGAAGCTTCCACTACAATCACAACATCTAATTTAGATGATGCAGATGTAAATAAATCGGAGAAATAAGTCGATGAAATGTGATCATATTTAGATTTTCCTTGATTCTTTTAGACAATGCATCATTTGTGGTTATCTCTTTATATATACCTGTGCGTTCGACCACAAGTGTGTGTTATGTTTCCAATATTGAAAACCATACTAATGCAAGTACTGTGTTTCAGGGAGACGACGGAGCTTCCACTACAATCACAACATCCCATTTTGATGATGCAGATGTAAAGGAATCGGAGAAATAAGTCGATGAAATCTGCATACTTATATTTTCCTTGATTGTTTTAGACAATGCATCATTTGTGGTTATCTCTTTATATGTACCTGTGCCGTCGACCCCAAGTGTGTGTTATGTTTCCAATATAGAAAACCATACTAATGCAAGTACTGTGTTTCCGGGAGATGCGGATGCCTCCTCTCCAATACAACCATTCATGGCAGTCCATGCAGAGCCAGAGGTATGGATACTGACAGCTCCATCGAAATAGATCATCACTGGTCAAATACTTGTCGTTTGATTGTTGCACACAATGTTTAAATCGTGTTTGGCTATTGAGATGTACCTGTGTGTTCGTCCTCACGAGTGTTTTATGCTAACAATATTTTGATACATAGTAATGAAAGTACTATGTTTCAGGGAGACGATGGAGCCTCATTCCGTGCTGTCTATGCGGATACAGAAAATATAGTCGTAGCAGCGCAAGAGGAAGGGAGGACATGCGGAAACTAATCAGAGCTACAGCGTGCAGATGTTGAAGGTCGAGTCAAAAAAGTTGCAAAGAAAAAAAAACAAAAAAAGGTTAGTTACAAACAGTTCATAATTTTAAAAAAATGTTTGTGCTGGGGACTATTTTATGTTTTTTTCCAGTCAATTGGACTACACTTTATCTTGTGTTTAAACTGAACATCCCTTTTCCAATCTCTCCTCCAGTTACCCGTGGGTGTCAGAACTATACATACACAGACAGTGAAGCGAATGAGAGATGTTGCTTGCCAGACCATGTACACTATGGAGGAACTATTAATTGAGGCGAGGCGTGTTCAGGCTCGAGATGCTCATGTCCAATGGCCAGAACATGAATTAACTGTGTTTGGAGAATACAGCAAAGTTTCATTGGACCATTGCTACACTGCGACCGCACCACCACAAGAAGATGTTATTGAATGTATTGAAGATAGCTCTGAAGTAGTTGCAGATCAATTCACACAATCTACACCCGCCAAAAATTTGCCACCCAAAAACCTGTCGACATTGTTGTGTTCTCCCATCAATGTTGAAGTAATAGATGTCGAAATGACAGAGAATGACCCAGCCGCAGCATCCATAGACGCATCAGAACTTGATATCAGCGATATTACTTTCCAATGTGTTGAAATCTCCACGTCACAGGCCGAAACAACGTTGACGCAGGATGACAGTCTAATGAAAGAGAGCAAATACACTGTATTCGACAGTTGTTTGATGGAAATTATAAGTATGCTTAAATGTGTGCATTCCGTTAGAGGGAAAGTATGTGGGAAGCCATTGATTAATGTGACTCGTCAAATAAAAGGCAGTAACGTCAAAATAAATGCCGCCTGTAGATTAAATCATAGGTTCTCATGGTCTGCACAAACGATGCTGCGGAAAATGCCAGCAGGCAATCTACTGTGTGCAGCTGCATCACTTTTTAGTGGCTCCAGTTTTAGAAAGTTAGAGGCTTTCTTTCAGTTTGTGGGACTCCATTTAATTTCTAAATCGCTGTACTACATATACCAACGTGATTATCTGTTTCCGGCCATTAGTGATGCTTGGAAAATTGAACAATTGTCTCTAGCAAGTACATTCGAAGGCAAACGATTCAGGCTAGCCGGCGATGGACAGTGCGACAGCCCTGGATTTTCTGCCAAGTAATGCACCTACCACTTTCAGGACATGGATAGTAAGAAAATTGTGAGTTCGGTGGTCGTGATGGTAACACAATGTACATCGTCAGTGGCCATGGAGAAACTAGGATTTATAAAATCAGTGGAATATCTACAATCAAGGGGAATGCACATCGACCTCATAGCCACGGACAGACACGTTTCAATTGCCAAGACAATGTGAGAGCAGTTCCCACATATTAATCATCAATTTGACGTATGGCATCTTGCTAAATCAATCAGTAAGAAAATCTCGGCTGCAGGAAAAAAAAGGTTTTGAAAGTATTTTGCAGTGGTCCCATTCTATCACCAACCATCTTTGGTGGAGCTCAAAAACTTTGGTGGAGCTTCAAGAAAATACTACTTGAAAAATGGCGGTCACTGATGCACCACTGTACCATAGTTCACCGCTGGAAGCAAATCGACATTTCCACCAATGTGAACATGGCCCTTTGTCCCCAGAGGAGGCACGGAAGAAGAAGTGGTTGATTCCATCTTCACTGACACACAAAGCCATTGAGAAGATTGTTTTCGACAAAACTCTATCAAGAGATTTGAGAGGACTGACAGAATTCTGTCACACAGGAGATTGGAGGTGTTCCACAATATGTGCCTAAAGTACAGGCCAAAGCGCTTGCATTTTAGCTTTCGGGGCAGGAAACATCGCACTCTACTAGCGGTCTTGGCCCATAAGAGCAATGTCGGACGTGAACAATCTAGGACTAGGGGTAAAGTAAGGATGCCTCGCTACACTAAGGTGTTTTCAAAACGAAGTAAACAATGGGTGATCAAACCAGTCTATGATGAAATGCAGTTCGACTTTGTGAAAGGCCTTATTGTTGCTGTGTTAGAGAAGCACAGATATGGAATTTTGGACGTTTGAGCAGAGCAGTGATCCATTGCCACCGAACATTGCAAATGTGCCATGCACACCCGAAGCACAGCTGGTTGTGAAGTACAAATCCCGGTTTAAATAATTGCAATACGATTGTCTTTTTGTAGATAAATGTTATTGTACAGTGTACCTGTAACCCTAACCCCTACCTTCACCATCATGGGTGGCGAACATGCTGGGTGTCATCTTTGAATTCTCTCTATTCACCTCATTTATGTGTATGTATATATTTTTCTCATGTCTCATCTCATGTAAATGTAAATGCTGCGCACTATTAACGGAGGGGAGGCTTGCGTATTGCAAATAATAAAACAAACAAACAATAAATCTCACTTTTAACTCAACTCCTGTGGTACTTTATACTTTCCCCGACCTTCCGCCAAAAATTAAATGTCTCAATTTGGGCTGCAAAGCTCGCAGACAACGGGGACAAAATTCGGGGCCTTAGAACGCGCCAAGCGGGCCGTGGCATTTGGGAGAGAAGCCAGTTCGCATTTGCACATTGAGGCGCACTACATAGAGGGATTCTAAACTACAAGTTCTCACAGCTGCCTTTACTACGTGATGTTGCAAATAAAGAATGCGAAGGACAGCGGCTTTGATTTTCAGCTGGCGCCCAGATGAGGCCCACAAGTCGCACTGGAAGTATAAGGGTCTTTTGTTTTTTGACCTTGAGACAGGGACCATGCCAAAAGAACTACATTTGAAGGGGGTGCGCAATAACGTAAGAGACGATAAGGCAGAAAATTCAGAAACTAGACCGAGTTTCATTTTAGTTCAGTATACGAAAAATCGTTGTCAAGAGCACGGTCCATTTTACTGACTGCATTACGAAGAGACACAATGAAAATTTCAAATATAATGTGAGTAAATCTTTACACGCTTTTATACTGGAATGAAGATTTAATGAATGGATGCATGAATAAATGAATGAATGAAGAGCTAGGAAAAGCAAGGAAAACGTGTTCGTAGTGGGCACATGGGCATGCAGGTCCACTGGTCTCACCGATCTCGGTCCTTGGCCCAGCCACTTTTCCCTGCACTACGGAACTGTCTCTGTATCCTTCAGCCCCTTCTCCCGGCATTTACCTTGCACTTGCCACCAGCTGGCCCTATTATTTAATTTGTATTCAACTAACCATGTACAGCACTTTTACCCCCCCCCCCCTTCCCAATGCGCGATCAGAAAGACACCTGGCCTAGTAGGATCATTGTCTGTCTGCCCTTGTTCCCCACCTGCCTCGTCGCGCCTAGAAACACTTGAGTATAGGCGCGTTACAAATGCCATATCATATATCATATCATTCCTCACGCATGTAGACTAACTGTCGTTTATCATTGTGTGTTGGCCTCGATTTATTTAGTTACTTTTCACATTGATTTTACAGCCAAACATACTCCATTGAACTATCGTTGCAAGCAAATAGTTTCTGATCGGCTGTAATAAATAAAATGAGTAATATTAATGAAGATCGGCTGGCGAGACCAATTATAATTTTTTTGTTTACATAACAGGTATTTGCTCCCCTTCTGCTACTGCCATCGGTTTGAGACACCAGCAGACGGTTTCTTCGTGAGACACCTGCAGCTTCGTGTGAACAACTGGAGCACACTGACAAATTTATGGGACGATCGCCAAGGGCCCACATGCCCTTACGCTGTACTAGTGGCTAGAAGCAACATATCAACCTTTACGATGGACTAGTGCCTAGTTGATGGAACAGCCTTGCGGTTCACCATGCTTCCAAAGTGCTTCTTTTAACGAAAAGCAACACCCTGTGTACCATTGCGGATACAGATAAAAGAAAATAAATGGCTTTCGGAGTTCATATGGCAATTGCTGAATATTCTCTAAACATTTAATGTCAAATAAATGTACTTTACCAAATGTACCGTGTTGCTGTTTGATTTTAAAGTACAGTTTCATATTCCGAATTGTGGCGCGCTGTGTTGTGAGATGTTCTGTGTTGGTTTCCGGGTTCTGTGTGGAGTCGCGTAGAAGACGACTGTGCGCGTTTGCCTACGCAGCACAGTAACGTCACGGAGAGAGGCGGGGAATATGAATGTTTGGATAATGTCAGGCTCAGGGGCGGGGGAATTGATTTCGTGCCGCAGAAGCAGGTCAGCCAGGGCGACGCGGCAAGTGATAGGATTATCACAAAATGGCGGCTCCCTGGTGCCTGTTTTCGCGTGCGTTTTATGGACGAAAACTCGGGTAAGGTCCATAGGAAAGTTTTCTAAAATCGAGCCACTTAGGCTTAAAAAAACATGGCCGACCCGTAGGGACAATAAAAAAAAAATACTAGACCATGCCTTTAAGTCTTACTTGATTTTAATGGTCTGTTTTACTTCTGAACTCACTAGGTAAAGGATTTGCACTTTGGAGAAGATTTCACTCAGTTTGGCATTCAATAGATGTTGAATTGTACTTGTTAAGGTTTTGTTCCGTTTAGGATTCACTAGACATAGGTTGCATTTATAACACACCGTCCCTTTTGGCCTGTGATGCAAATTCAATATTCAATAGGAACGGGTTGCATTCAAAACACATTCGCTATTCAGCCCGCTGTATAATACTTCTTTAATAATGTTCAATAAGCGCAAGTTGCACTCACAAAACACTTGCTGTTCAGGCCGTGGTAGAATTCTTTTATACACCTGCAGCCCCTTGACAGGCTGCAGGTGCGAATGTTCAATTAGCCCTGTCTGACCACAATTAAAGGGACATGTCTGACCCTTACAACTCTCAGCAGGCATCTTCCTCGTCCCAATACCAGAGTGGTAAAAGAGCATAGTCTTCATTGTTCTCAGTTGCTTCTTCGTCCCAGTACTGTCAAGGAATAAGAGGAACTGGTTTATAACAGTCCAGGAAGACAGGCGAAGGATTGGGTTGATCAATAAGGAAAGGGTGGGGTACCATGTCTCGCCCCAAAGGAACCCCACTCTCCAAAGACCCTCTAACCAGGTGATCCTCCCTCGTTTCACCTCCCCCAGGGTCAGGATCCAATAGCGATGGCCTTTCCCGGGTCACCTGCGCAGATGATTCAAGGGCTTAAGAGTGAGAATTCCCTAAGGTTTCTCACAGTATTTTGACGTTCTGTTTTTGATTGACTGTTCAGATTTACCCATATGTTCCTCAGTTAACTTATACCATTGGTTGGGGGGGGGGGGGGAAGAGTGGCTAGGCAGCCATGCTGTAGGGACAGGCTTTCTCGAGCTCCTGCAGATTCGTAATGATCCTGGCCTTGAACAAAGGCACCAGTGTGTGGTGTCGTCACCATATTATCGAAGTGAGGAACAGTCCTCTATTATTAGTCACCAAGTGGGCTGCGTCCCACGTGTCAGGAAGGGGAGGGGTTACCGCGCAGAGCGGCAGTTCGTATTATGAAGAAATAAAGTGAAGAGGTGTTGCACGCCAGCTCCTGTGTCAGCCCCATTTCATTGAGCGAAAGAGAGTGCGACTGGGATCGTAAGGAGGTCCACCTGCCAACATTACATCTGGCGAGGAGGCGGACACGCACCCCGCCGTGCCCGCCACCTCAGTTCGGAGTGCTCGTGGCGCAGTCGAGATCCGCCAGAGCCGCGAGCCCACGCCTCGTGGAAGCCCCGGGGACAGCAGGCAGGAGCGAGAAAGCTCCCCGCTGCCTGAAGGAGCAACACGCGAGCGTGAAGAGGTGCCGAAGCGTTCATCCCACAGGTGGAGCGGAAGCAGCAGCTCCCCGTGCAGCAACTATCCGGGCGGGAGAAAGGGAAAGCTTTCTTCCCGCCAACGGCAACAGCGCCGGCAGTCGCTATCCCACAACACCGCGGGTGGAGCAGTGCCTCCCCGCATCACATTTCCGGGCCGTTGAGGAGCACTAGGCTCCCGCCAACGGCAACGGCTGGAGAAAATAAAGTCAACAGAACCCTGGGCGGTTGAGGAGCACTGGCCTCCCGCCAACGGCAACGACCACAAGGACGGCCAAGGCAACGGCCGAGAGGCGACCCATTCGCTCCGGGCATGCAAAAGGGTACCACACGCGCCCATCATAAGAAGCAAAAAAAAAATAATAATACAAGATCGCTAGGCGCGAACTTCCCAACGCAGCGCCCCCTGGTGACAGCGAGATATCACCGCACTCGCGACCAATAAGAAAATCAAAGTAAGCTCATGAGTGGCTCAGGAGGAGAGTCACCCACGGCCACAGCGACTCCAGCCCGAAGGGTGTCACTGACAGTCCCTGTGACACCAGCACAAGAAGAGACACCCTCCGCCCCAGTGTCCCCGAGCAGACAAGGGCACAGGAAGATGACGGACAGTCTCCTAGCACAATTACCAGCAAATTTTGACCTCACCGAGACGGGCACCCTGCGGTCAAGGTGGAGAAGATGGCTGAGAGGCTTTGAAGTATGCCTAAAGGCAGCGGGACCACTAGAGGATGAACAAAAGCTAAACCTGCTAAACCATGCGGTAGGTTCCAACGTGCGAGACATCCTTGAGGAAATGCCGGAAGACAACATAGACACCTACATCAAGCTGAAGTCATCGCTCACAGAGTACTTCACACCTCACACAAACGTGGATTACGAACGGCACATATTCCACACCACCAAGCAGAACAAAGGAGAATCCATAGACGCTTTCGTCATGAGACTGAGATCAAAAATGAAGCACTGTGACTTCAACAATTACTCAAACGAAGAGGCCCTCAGATCGCAAATCATAGTGGGGTGCGAAAGCGCAGACTTCCGGAAGCGACTACTACAACAGCTGAGAAGTCTAGAGGAAATCCTGCGTCTAGTGAGATCCGACGCAGCCCTCGCAGCGCAAGTGGAAGGCCTGGACGACATAAAGATCACACACGGCAAGCAGGAAAGCATCAACAAGCTGGAGAGTACAACGAGAACCAACACTGATCCTTTCTGCTACAGGTGTGGCCATGAATACCCCCCATGAAGGAACGTGCCCTGCCATGGGACAGACATGCTCCGCATGTGGTGGCGACAACCACTACAAGTCCGTATGCCTGATATTTCGCAGCAAAATGAAGGGGACCAGTAGAAGTGGAAGACCCACGATGGAACTAGAACAGAACCAACTCACCCACCACAACAGGGCGGCACACCATTTCCAGGAACAGGGACGGCACCATCACCACGACGAACAACCGGAAAAGAGACAAGAGAGGAGAGAATGGAGGGAGAACAAAACCACCCACTCAAAAGCAAGAAGGCGACCCAGAAGATATGTGAGATGCCTTATAGAACAGTCACAGTCAGACAGCGTGACAAGCGCATCCTCAGAAGAGAGATCCCGCAGACCGGAAAAACAACAAGAAGCACCGCGGAGAAAGGGATATCTATACGCCCTGGGAAACGACACGGCCAAAGAGCACAGCCCAATGCTGAGAATGCGAATCAATCAAATAACTGCAGAATTCCTAATAGATACTGGAGCAACTGTAAATGTAATAAGTGAAGAAGTATAACAAAGTATACCAAACGCTCCTCGCCTACAGCCAGCACGAGCCCTCATCTATCCCTAAGGCTCAAAAACACCCCTAGCATGCAAAGGATTCTTCATGGCATCATGCCAATACAAGGAACTAAAGAAAAGCATCCCCATGCATGTGTTAGAAGCCGCCACTGAGAGCGGATGCATCCTAAGCTATCGGTCAGCCATCGAGATGGAACTCATTCACATATTATACCGCCTCATGGTGCACAAGTACCTAGATCCAACGGCAAGCATTGATCAAATATTCCCAGCACTGTTCAAAGGCCTCGGAAAACTGAGAGGAAAACAAATTGAACTCCACATCGATCCCCACGTGACTCCAGTAGCCCAGCACTACAGGGGCATCCCCATCAACATTCAACAGCAAGTTGAGAACGAATTAACCAAGCTGCTAGAGGCAGACATCATTGAGCCTGCGGAAGGCCCCACACCATGGGTCTCCCCTATAGTGCCGGTACCCAAGAGAGACTCTCCGGACATCAGAATATGTGTAGACATGAGAAGACCAAATGAAGCCATCCTAAGAGAACGACATCAAGCCCCCCGAATAACGGACATGGTGCACCTCTTGAATGGAGCGACAGTATTCTCGAAGCTGGACTTAAACAAAGGCTATCATCAGCTGGAGCTCAGCAAGAACTCTCGATACATAACATTTGCCACCCATTTAGGGTTATTCCGCTACAAGCGACTTAGCTTTGGAGTGTCCTCAGCGGCCGAAATCTTTCAAGCAGAAATTCACAATGTCATCAAGCATGTGTCCAACTGCTTGAATTACAGCGACGACATTCTAGTGTTCGGCCAGACGCAGGAACAACATGATGACACTCTAATGAGAGTCTGCATGGCCTTGGAAGAAGCCCAGCTAACACTCAACAAGGAAAAGTGTGAATTTCGCAAGAAGACACTCAGATTCTTTGGACACATATTCTCGGAGAAGGGCATGACGCCTGACCCTGAAAAGGTTAGCGCGCTACGTGAAGCTGAACCACCCATAATAACATCAGATCTCAGATCATTCTTGGGACTCGCAAGCTATTGCACGAGATACATACGAGATTTTGCGTCCATCAGTGAACCCCTGAGAGCTCTCACCAAACACCGAATTTGCGTGGTCTCCCAAATGCCAAGAAGCATTCCAGATCATCAAAGACCGCAACTCTGACGCCCGAAACCTGGCGTTTTCGACCCCAAGAAGACAACAGAACTCCTCGTAGACGCCAGTCCCGTTGGGCTAGGCGCCATTCTCATGCAACTAGATGACAAAGAAGGGGGCGGGAAATACATAGTATCATACGCCAGTCGAAGCCTATCTAAAACCGAACAAGCATATTCTCAAGCGGAAAAGGAAGGACTGGCGGTTGTCTGGGCCTGCGAGCACTTTCATCTCTTCTTGTATGGAAAACCTTTCATAGTCGTGACGGATCACCAGGCACTCACCTTCATCTATGGCAACCCACAAGCTAAAATGCCACCGAGAATAGCCAGATGGGCACTTAGGCTGCAGGACTATCGATTCACCATCATACACCGGCCAGGGAAGGAACAAAATCCCGCAGATTTCCTCTCCCGGCACCCAAAGGAAAAGAGCGGACCAGAACAGTCCATCGCTGATCAATACATCAGATATGTTATTCACAGCAGCACACCACAAGGCCTTGACATGGAACAGATAACAAGAGAGTCCAACACAGACCAAGGAATACAAACCATTCTGAGGTGCCTAGAAACAGGGCGGTGGAAACACGCAAAGCAGATCCGTGAAACGATGAACGAGGACACCAAACAAGACATCACGTGCCTTTTAGCTGTAAGGGAAGAACTTGCGAAGTCAGAGGAAGGACTACTACTAAAAAGGGACAAAACTAGTAATACCGCAAAGCCTCCGACAGAAGGTGCTAGAGCTAGCTCATGAAGGACACAGGGGAATTGTATCTACCAAGAGGATGTTAAGGCAAAAACTTTGGTTTCCCCAACTAGATGCATCAGCGGAAGAGCTATTGCAGAACTGTCCCACATGTGCCATTGTGAAGCCCCACACGGTCCCTGAACCACTAAGAATGACTGCACTACCAGAAGGAACATGGGACGAGATAGCCATTGACCACCTGGGGCCCAAGGAAGGGGGTGAATACATCTTAGTAGCTGTAGACGAATACTCTAGTTATCCGGACCTACAGATTGTCCCATCCACCTCTGCACATCACACCATCCCGGCACTAGATCGGATGTTCGCAATATATGGCATACCAAAAGTGGTCAAGTCTGACAATGGACCACCCTTCACGGGACAAGACTTCCAAAGATTCGCAGAATACATGGGTTTCCGTCACCGCAAGATAACACTGTTGTGGCCTCAAGCAAATGGTACCGTGGAAAGGTTTATGACAACATCAAGCGCACGACACAGATCGCACGCCTCACGGGAGAACCTGTCGAGAAAATGCTGTACCAACTCATGCGAGATTATAGGAACACCCCACACAGCACCACGGGGAAGTCACCATCAGAGGTAATGTTCAGACGAATGATCAGAACGCGGCTACCGCACGCACCCCACAAGGAGGAACAATATGAAGAGGATGCGGAGATGAGAACAAGAGACTCCCTCATGAAGGAACACATGAAAGAAGCAGCCGACGGCAAGCGCAGAGCCAAGGAGAGTGATCTGGCGCCAGGGGACATGGTCGTGGTCCGACAACATCAACAGAGCAAAAACGCAGCTCCTTTCAATGAAGAGCCACTCATCATCATCAAAAGGAAAGGATCACTCGTCACGGCAGAAGGAGACCAACAAGAAACTCTTCTCACTTTAGGAAGATGCCTTTTACGTCCCAGTTTGTTGGTGCGCATGCGCGGGCCTCGTTATGGTCCCGCGCATGCGCGGTTGAATAAAGTGCGTCCGTGCGTTGTGTCCTCACCACTCTTGTCGCCACTTCCGTTTCATCCTCGCTGCTTGTCATCTTCACAGGTCGCACAGGCACCTCTCGGGGTGATAGAGGCCGCAAACCTAGCTGGTGTGCTCTTCAACGCACCTTCCGCTGTGGTCAGCCGCTCTAGCCTTGTGTCCGGCTTTTTTTTTTTTTTTTGGATTGTCCCCAGGTTGCTGGGGACAATCAAGAGTTCCAAAAATTTCCTTCGTGGCAGCGCACGAGCACCTTTGCAGGCCGCTACTGCCTCGAGGCGAAAACGTTCGCACTCGATCCGCGTCGTGCACTCACGTGCTGACGATGTGTCTAGTGCGCCCACGTCCGTTGGTGAGGACACAACAGGGATCGCTGCTGCCCATGCAGGAGTTCGACATGTCAGGGCCCCCGTCCAAGCTGGGACCCAGGTGGCTCCTATGGGTCAAGAAGTTGGAAATGTACTTTACTGCGACTTCGAATGACGACGCAAAAAGGGCGACCCTTCTATATTCAGCTGGCCTGGACATTATGCGCGTCTATGAATCCCTTGCCCTACCAGTGGTAAAGTATGACACTGTCAAGACCGCGCTTCAAAATCATTTCATCCCGCAGTCAAATGTCGACTACGAAAGGTTCCTATTCTGCAGAGAGAAGCCAAGGGAAGAAGAATCTCTCGATCAATTCTGTGCCAGACTGCGATTGATAGCCAGCACGTGTCGCTGGGACAACGACGAGCTGATAAGGAACCAGGTGCTCCAGGGCTGCAGCTCGGGCAAATTGCGGCGGCAAGTGCTGAGGGAGCCGGGGTGGTCACTGCAGCAGATACTTGACAGTGGAAGGACATATGAGCTAGCGGAATCCAGAGGTGCTAGCATGGACGCACCGGCCCCTGTACCCACCCAGAGAGGCCCTGCGAGAATGAGAGGCGGCGGGTTCAGAAGGCAACGCAGCATTGCGGCCCTCGAACAGGAGATACGGAGGCTACAACTCGCGGAGGAAGAGGAAGAAGAGGACGACGAAGAAGAGGTGTTCTTCATCTCTAACATTGCCTCGGAAAACAAATGGAGGAGGCAACCCAGGTGTGTGGTGGACATATTGGGTGTGCCGACTCAGATACTCAGACACAGGAGCCTCTGTGTGCGTGCTGGCAGAGGAAGATTACCTGAAACTTCCAGGCCCGCCGGCACTGGCAAGTCCATGGCGAAAATATTTACTTTTGGAGGAGACACCCCACTGCCACTCAAGGGTGTGTTCGTGTCACCTGTGTCGAAGGGGGACAGTACCATCAAGGCAAAGTTCTTTGTCACAGACGTGAGCCCTCACTCGCTTCTCAGTTGTGCGGCGTCGGAGGCCCTCAATTTGGTTCATTTTGCGTATGGTGTATACCAGATAGACATTGAGACACTATTGGACAGGTTCTCGGGCATCTTCGAGGGCATAGGGAAACTTAAAGCACCCCCAGTGCGCCTGCATATTGACGAGTCCATCAGACCGACAGCCCTCAAGCACCGCAGGATCCCGTTCCACCTAAGGGAAAAGGTGGAGGAGGAACTCCGGTCACTAGTAGAGATGGACATCATTGAGAGAGTGGAGGGGCCGACGCCCTGGGTGTCCCCAATAGTGGTGGCCCCCAAGCCAAAACAGCCTGGGGCAGTGAGGATCTGCGTGGACATGCGCCTCCCAAACGCTGCAATTAAGAGGGAGAGGCACATTACACCCACAGTAGATGACATTATCGGAGAGCTTCAGGGGGCGAGAGTATTCTCGAAGTTGGACCTACGAGCGGGCTACCATCAGCTCGAACTGCACCCGGACTCCAGGTTCATAACTACTTTTACGACGCATGACGGCCTCTTCTAATTCAAACGGCTGAGTTTCGGCATCTCATTGGCCGCCAAAGTTTTCCAGAACACCATTAGAGGGGCTTTGGCTGGCCTAAAAGGGGTGCTGAACATGAGCGACGACATTTTAGTCTTTGCGGACTCTGAACGGGAGCACATGAAGAGGTTGGAGGACACGCTCCGGAGGTTGAAGAACTTAGAGCTCACCCTTCATCGACAAAAATGCGAGTTCTTCAAGGACCGTATTGGTTTCTTTGGGTTCATTTTCCACGCGGCCGGTGTGTCGCCCGACCCAGCCAAAGTGAAGGACATTAAGGAAGCCGCCCCCCCGCAGTCCCCTACAGAAGTGAGGAGCTTCCTGGGGATGGTGACCTATTGTGGGCGTTTCATCAAGGGGCTAGCGTCGCTGGCGGAACCACTCAGAGTGCTAACGAGGAACGACGCTGTGTGGAAATGGGGAGCCAGTGAGCAGGAGGCATTCCAGACTCTGAAAAATGCCCTATCCGATGGGGACACCATGGCATACTTCAACCCCAAAGTGGAGTCAGAGGTGGTGGTTGACGCGAGTCCAGTGGGAGTAGGGGCGGTGCTACTGCAACCTGACGAATGTGGGGACATGCGCCCCATCGCCTATGCGAGTAAGGCCTTTTCGGACACGGAAATGAGATACTTACAGATTGAACGGGAAGCGTTAGCCTTCCTGTGGGGCTGTCGCCATTTCCGGTTGTACATACTGGGCAAACCTGTCGTGGTGGTAACTGACCACAAGCCGCTCCTGCCCATACTGGCTGGGGGGTCGTCCAAGCCGCCCCCCAGGATCGAAAGGTGGATGCTAGCCCTGATGGAGTACGGGGTGAAACTCGTATACCGACCAGGCACGAACAACCCGGCCGACTACCTGTCGCGCCACCCCAGCAAGGAGAACTCTGTCACCGACATTGGGGCGAGTGAGTGCCATGGGCTTTTGTGTCAGGTGGTGGAAGGGTCTCTTCCGATGGCAATATCGAGACTTGAGATGGCAACTGAATGCTCCAAGGACGAGGTGTTTACCATTGTCAAGAGTGCCGTGAGGAGCGGCGAGTGGAGGGAAGTGCTTCACGACAACTCCCGCCATCATTCGGAGGCTCAGAGCGACCTCCGAGCGCTTTGGAAGGTGAAGGATGAACTCTCTGTCGCGGACGATGGGCTCATACTTCGAGGGCGGCAAATCGTCATCCCACGGGCACTGAGGTCAAGGGTCCTCGAACTAGCCCACATCGGCCATCAGGGGATTGTCAAAATGAAGGCTCGGCTGAGACACAAAGTATGGTTCCCGGACTTGGAGGGGCGAGTGGAGAGTTTCGTGAGGAGGTGTATCGCATGTCAAGCAGCGGCCCCGGGAGACAGAGCTCCGCCGATAAGGTCGATGAAGCGTAGCTGCAGACCATGGGAAACTGTCCATGTGGATTTTGGCTCGACTGGTCGGGGAATGTACTTTCTGGTGGCAGTGGACCAATGGTCCAGGTACCCCGAGGTGGAGGTGGTACAGTCGACGGCGACGGAGTTCGCAACGAAGGCATTAGATAAAATGTTTGCCACCCATGGATTCCCAGACCTCCTGTGCTCGGACAATGGGCCACCGTTCACAGGCAGCCAATTTGCAACTTACCTCCGAGAAAGGGGGATCCGGCATCGCAGGGTGTCCCCGCTCTGGCCGCGGGCCAACGGCGAGTCCGAGAGAATGATGCGGACTCTTAACAAGGTCCTGAGGATCTCCGCCTGTGGCGGTGAAGACCTGGAGAGGAAGCTCGTGGAGTTTCTGAGAGAATACCGCACAACGCCCCACCAGTCCACGAGAGTGGCTCCAGCCGAGGCACTATTTGGGCGATGTCCGAGGGGAATGCTACCGGAAGAGGACGGCCGTCTGCCCGGAGTAATAGACAATGATGGTGTCAGGGAAGAACAGGCCAGGCGCAACGACAAAGAAAGTGAAAGAAGGGGTCTGCAAGAAAAGGAGGTGCGAGTGGGGGATACAGTGTTGGTCAGGAACAGGCACCCCGAGGGGAAGTTGTCCCTGCCCTTCGAGCCGCGCCCGTGGAAGGTAACGCATGTTAAGGGCACCATGGTGACGGCAGCCTGCGACCGAGGGACAGTCACACGCAACCGGTCGTTCTTCAAACGCATTGAAAGACCGACTGAAAATGGGACATCAGAGGAAGGCGTAGGGCAGGATGGTCCGCCAGGAGATCAGGAGGGCGAGCAGGGCAGGGACTCCCCGAGACCTGAACGTGAGGATTCGACTCCACCCCCCGCATCACCAAGGTACCCGATCCGCCGCGAGCGGCGATTGCCCGGGCATCTCAAGGACTATCTCCTGGACTCATGTGACTGAGCTGAGCGATGTAAAGTGAGACTCTCAGGGGGTCATATGTCCGCCCACCCGGGTACCGGCGTGCGGGGGGAAGGCACGCCTAGCTGTTTAATTTGTTTGGGTTAAAGTTAAAAAGGGATGTGATGTCCCAGTTTGTTGGTGCGCATGCGCGGGCCTCGTTATGGTCCCGCGCATGCGCGGTTGAATAAAGTGCGTCCGTGCGGCAGTTGCCGCCGGGACGCGGAGCAAGCAGCATCGCGTCCCGCATGTTCTTTTGGTCCGTGTCTGTGTGCGTGTGCGTGGGCCCAGGGGCCAGATACAACAATGCCTGGCATTCAGAATGCACATGACTCAAGTATATGTGACACTTTCTACCAATGGGACGCCCCCTATGAAGGGGGCTGCGTCCCACGTGTCAGGAAGGGGAGGGGTTACCGCAGAGAGCGGCAGTTCGTATTATGAAGAAATAAAGTGAAGAGGTGTTGCACGCCAGCTCCTGTGTCAGCCCCATTTCATTGAGTGAAAGAGAGTGCGACTGGGATCGTAAGGATGTCCACCTGCCAACATTACACAGTGTGCAAGTATTCCTGTTACCACCACACTAGATGGGAGAAGCGGCTAGCACAGCTGTGTGCAAACAGAACGTTGGTGGAAGCCGGATTGCCGAGAGCGGGCTCAAGAAGAGCGTAACTCATCTAGAGGCGGCAAATAAAAAATGGCGGACACGAGGCTGGAGCCAGTGTATGTCCGAAGGACAACGGGATCCGAAGCAGAGAGAGAATGGCAGCGGGGACCCCAGTGTCCCAACTGGTCCCAGCTTGTGGGCTGATGCGAGCAGTAAGTCCTGCCTGAAAGACGGGAAAAGCAGAGGAAGTGACCGCTACAGCCCACATAGCGTACCGTATAGAAGGTTGGAGCACCCGAAAACAGTAGGAAGACCAGGAAGCATGTGCCCCAGGCCCCGTGCTGCACGAAGTGCGGCACGATGGAGGGCCTGGGGGGTTAGGCGCAGGGTGGGGGATCCCAACAGGCGGGAAAGCAGAAGGGAGGGGCAGCCAGAGCGGCGCCCCCACCCGCGGAGCGACCCAAAGGAGACACAAGCAGTGAAAAGAAAGGTGTAAAAGTAACAGGGGGGTGGGGGAACAGGAAGGGACACTGGCAGCCAAAAATCACCACAACAAAAGGTTGAAGGGGTACAAATACCCCAGAGAAGAAGGAGCAAGACACAACCAGGTTAGGAGCTCA
This sequence comes from Ambystoma mexicanum, assembly GCF_040938575.1. Lineage (NCBI taxonomy): Eukaryota > Metazoa > Chordata > Amphibia > Caudata > Ambystomatidae > Ambystoma > Ambystoma mexicanum. Next base: position 18,458,591 of record NC_090922.1, on the reverse strand, counting down.
CCTCACTCGGGTAAGCTCCCAGCCCCTGGTTAAAGGCGGTAAAGGATTCGTTTGTTGGTCAGTCTTGTTCGCTTTCGCCTCTGCGGGCTTAAGCGGCGTAGCGTCGGTCTCTCTCACTCAGTTTTGCCTCTGCGGGCTTAATTGACAAAGAGACCGCCGGAGGAGCGGAAGAAAGGAAGACTCACCTCGTCGGGTCGGCGCTTCAGACAGCGAAGAGCGGGACCACGGAAGGCGAAAGAAGCAAGAAGACCGCCACAACAACATCAGGGAAATCCAGGCAGCAGAGGCGGCGGTCGGAAGCAGGAGAAGCCGGGAGACGCCTTCGGCGGGTAGGAGAACCGGGGAGGAGGAAGCAGGTGCCCGCGGAAGAGTCAGAAGACAACGTCACACCTCGGAGGCGGACAGGAGCAGGAGAAGCCGGGCAAACGCATCGCTGGATAGGAGAACCGAAGAGGAGGAAGCGAGCGCCCGCGGAAGGTGCAGAGGACAACATCACGCCTCGGAGGCGGGGCTAGGGTCATACAAGAGTGGGCCATAAAGCGGCAGTACACACCGCCAAGCGCTGGAAAGAGCAGGATAGAAGGGCGGAGGATAACGAGGGTCAAGTGGCACAGGGAGTGAAGGCTCGAGTCGTACATCTCGGCAGAGCCTGCTAACACAGGTTCGAAACCCGGCAAGGCCAATCTCAGCCTGACACCCTTCCTAACCGGGACAAACACAACGGCGCAACGTTGGGGGGGGGGGGGTTGTTCGAACCAACCCTCAAACAGCAAACAAAAAAAAAAAAAGAATCTTGTTCAACAAAAAACGGCAGCTGATTTGTTTTGACCAAGCCAGTTGCTGTAACACGGGCAGTGAGTGGCGTGACTGGTACCTGAAAGATTGGGCGGTCGCACCAATCCTACAGCTCCAAAATTCTGAAAAGGTTGTGAAAAATAGTTACAATTTTCACCAGAAGCAAGAAAAGGAGAGGAATGGAGGAAAAACTAAGAAGAGCGCAGGAGTTCAGCGCATGGGCCAAAAAGGCGGAGAAAGACTATGGGGCCAAATGGGTCTTGGATGTAACGCAGAGGGAGGAAAGGGCTAGGGCAATGTCGCCCCTGCTGCTGGAGGATTCCACAGACAGCGATGAGGAAGCGGCGGTACCCCAAGGTCAGAAGAGGGCAAGAGGAACAGTGGAAGAGCTGCAAGAACCAGAGAGGCCGAAGAAGAAGCAGAAAAACAAAGGTATCGTAAAATTAAGCAACAGCATTAACAAAATGATCAAAGTATTAAATGCAAATGTCGAGTGCATGAAGGCACAGGGTAAGTCGCCCAGAGCCAAAAGGGGTAAGGAAGAAGGGCAAGACGGAATGGAATCAGAGTTGGAAAGTAGCGAGGACGAAGAGAGAGACCATTTGCGAGCCTGGGTGAAAAAGAAAGGGGTAATAGGAAGAGGAAGGAGTACGGAGGACAGGACAGGTGGAGGTGGGGGGGCAGGGGCCAGCAGACAACGGGGCCAACCCTCCTACGCCAGAGCCACCCCAAAGCCCAAACACTACACCAGAGCCTACCACAGCAGTAGTCAATGAGCCAACCACGAACATGACAAAGTATGGGAGACCCACTATAGGCAAAGATGCCCAGGGGCGATCATTGAAAGCACAAGCCTGGCATATTAGCGACAAAATTAAGGAAAAAATATGGAGAAAATAATTAATAGACATATTCACATTGCTAGATGTACAGAAAAGGGGTCACGATGTAGCAAAAGAGGACATAAAAGAGGATGAAAAAGGGCTATTGAAAAGGTCAGCGGTGGCTAGGAATTTTGACAACTGGACAGCAGCATTCCAGATAATGTCGTCTATCATTTTACAGAAATTCCCCGAAGACGGCCCATCGCTGGTCACTTACCAGCAGAGCGTACTGAAGGTTTACAAAGCATTCGGGGGGGATGCATGGAAAGAATATGATCATGAGTTTAGGAAGGAGATGGATTGCTTCCCAGATATTGGGTGGGACGAGGAGAATTACAACCTGTATATTTTCAATGTATTAAAAGAGAAGTGGGACACCAGGGAGCAGCCAAATACGGGTAGCTACTACAGGAGGCAGTATGGGTATAATGATTACAGAAGAGATTACAGATACAGCAACAGGAGGTTCGAAGGTAGCCGCGACAGGGCAAGCGAACAGAATGGCAATACGAGGCGCAAAGAAGCTGGCAGAGCAGCATACCACCGACAGCACAAGGGGGTGGCAGGGGAGAAAATGGGGGTCCAAGAACACAGCCAGGACAATGCAGGAATTTCGAGAAAGGGGTGCCATGCAGCTGGGGGAAGAAGTGCAGATTCAATCACAAATGCGAGAATTGTGGGGGGGGAACATGCTACCAACAAATGCACAAGGCCAGCATACAATAAGTACAGGGGGCCAGAGAAGCGGAACTAGAAGGGCAGGCGAGAAAGGGGCCACTCCAGTAAAGCTGGAAGTAATGGAGAAATGGCTACGGGTATTTCCAGATCAAGAATTGGCAGAAACAATCAGGCAAGGGTTTCAAGAGGGCTTTGAGATCCCTTTTGAAGGACACGGGTCTACAAACACGCCCAAAAATCTGAAATCAGCGCTAGCAAACAAGGAGTTGGTGACCAAGAAAATCAGCAAAGAAATCGAGCTAGGAAGAATAAGAGGACCTTACAGCTCCCCCCCGTTCAGAGAGTACATATGTTCACCACTAGGGCTGGTTCCAAAAAAGGAGGCAGGCGAGTTTAGACTGATCCACCACCTATCATACCCAACAGGGACCTCAGTTAATGACGGGATCAACAAGGAGGCAGTATCAGTAAGTTACTCAGATTTTATGGAAGCCGTACACATAGTCAGAAAAACAGGAAAGGGAGCATGGATGGCAAAAGCAGACATAAAGTCGGCATTCCGTCTCCTACCAGTGAGAGAAGAGTCCCAGAGGTGGCTATGTATGCAGTGGGAAGGCAAATACTTTGTGGACAGATGCCTTCCAATGGGCTGCGCCATTTCATGTGCTTATTTTGAGAAAGTAAGCTCATTCATGCAGTGGGCGCTTACAAAGGAAGATGAGGGGGCGCAAGTAGTACATTACCTAGATGATTTCCTATTTGTGGGGCCACATGGCTCAAACCAGTGTCAAAATACACTACAGAAATTCATAGCATTAGCTAAAGAGTGGGGTTTCCCATTAGCAGAAGAAAAAACCACAGGCCCAACACAAGCAATACAATCCTAGGCATCGAAATAGACTCACAAAAGGGGGAATGCAGGATCCCGAAAGAAAAGGTAGCAGACTTACTAAGTAAAATCAAGGACCTGGGAGGGAAAAGCAAGGCCACCGTGAAGGAGCTACAATCACTGGCAGGAAAACTGAACTTCGCAGGTAGAATCATACCGCAAGGTAAAATATTCCAGAGAAGGTTAGAGCTGAGAACAAGAGGGGCCAGAGAAGGACACCACAGGGTGAGAATTGGGGAAGGTATAAAAAGAGACATGGAGGTATGGTCAGAATTCTTAAAAACTTTCAATGGCGCAGTAATCTGGCGCACACCCATAAATGAAGAGAACGAAAGGGTGTTATTCACAGATGCAGCCGGGGGGTTTGGGTTCGGCGCAATGCTAGGGACGGAATGGTGTGCGGAAGAATGGCCAGAAGATTGGCGAAAAGCAGAATGGACTGCTAATATTACATTGTTGGAAATATTCCCAATATGGGTAGCACTATGCGCATGGGAAAAAGAGCTGAGATGCAAGGATTTAAAGGTGTGGTCAGATAACATGGCAGTAGTGCATGTCATAAATAACGGGAGCGCCTCATGCACACTAGTGCTGGAAATAATGAGGGTTATAACCCTAAGTTGCCTTAAGAATAATGTCAGTATAAAGGCAAGGCATATCGCAGGTGAAGCAAACACGGTCGCTGACGCCTTATCTCGCTTTCAGTGGGACAGGTTCAGAGAATTGCGGCCGGGTGCAAGAAGGGAAAAAACGCCCACGCCAAGGAACGCATGGGTACCTCTGGAAGAATGGGAGGAAACACGGTCAACTACAAGGTTGACTCTGAAGAGGAAAAAGAACCACAGGAGCAGACGGTAGAGAAATTGGCCAGGAACGCCATAACATACAGAACCGGTGAGCAATATAAGAAGCATGTGAATAATGTATTAAGAGAAACAGGAGCCAAAAAAATCGGGGACATCACGGTGGCAATGTTATGTGATTTTGTGGGGAGCGCATTTTCGCAGGGAAAGAGGAAAAGTTGGGCGGCAGTACACCTAGCGGCGATAGCATACACAGTGAAATTGGCCGGGATAGCAGACCCGACAACAAATTCACAAATAAAATACGCAATGAAGGGGTGGGCAAAGTTAGAAGGAAAGACACCTGACAGCAGGAGGCCTCTGAACTTTGCAAAGATGACAATACTGTTAAAACCATTACACAGCACATGCAACAGCAGCTATGAGGTCAAATTGTTTAGGGCAGCATTTGCTTTGGCATATTACGGGGCACTAAGGGTCGGGGAGCTAGTAGCGCGGAGCACAGCGGCAGGAGATGGCTTAGCAAAAACAGACATATGCATAAGGGCTGAAGGAATGGCAATACTTTTAAGAAAGTCCAAGACAGACCAGGTGGGGAGGGGGCGGACAATAGAACTAAATTGTATCAAAGAAAGGGAGCACTGCCCAAGGTGCATCACGAAGCAATTCCTCCTAGTGCGTCCGGAAGTAGGGGGCCAGCTACTGATACACAGGGACGGCAAGGCCCTCAGCAGGTATCAATTTCAGGCGGTACTAAAGAAAACCATAGCAAAGGCGGGGTGGGACAAGGCAGAATTCGGGACCCACTCTTTTAGAATAGGCGCTGCCACATCAGCATGGGCAGGTGGGTTGGGGGCAGAGGGAGTAAAGAGTATCGGGGGTTGGAAATCGCAATGTTTCAAGAGGTACGTGCGAGTGAACATGGTATGATTCATTTCTCATTCCCCACGCAGATAAAACACCCTACAAATCAGCATGGATAGTCGGCCACTCATTTGTGACGAGAGCAGGCAGATGGATCGAGGAATACAGAGAGGGTTTGCATTTCAAAAGAACAATCACTTCATGGTGGGGCCTCCCAGGGATGCACTGGGAGGACATCCACGACAGGCTGTCAGACCTGATTGGGTTCAGGGACCCACCCGAGTACTTGGTCATCCACCTCGGTGGGAACGATTTAGTCAGAACAAACCGGGGCGAGCTAATGCGCGACATATGCGAATCATTAGGGGCAATAGCACACTGCTGGGGAAAAACGAAAATATTCATGTCAGAGATCATAACCCGCAGAACCTGGTACGGGGCGCGCAAGAGGCAGGCCATTGAGACGGCACGGAAAAAGCTGAACAAAGGGGTAGAGAAGTACTGCAGGAGCACAGGACTCCACTACATAAAACACGGGCTATCACAGAACGACCCCGACTGGTTCCACCAGGACGGGGTACACCTGTCCAACAAGGGCTGGGGTAGATTTGCAGACAAGATCTTTCAAGCATTAGCATCGCAGGGTTGCAAATAAGGGGGCGGTAGGGTCACTGTTTTGGGGGGACCTGAGCGGTTTAGCAAAGCAACCCCTCAGGTGTGGCGGCACGTGTCCAGGAAAGGATGCCACAGGACATCGAAAGGGAGGCTAAAGGAAGGGGGGCATCCCAACCCCTGGACACGAGGTGCCCAAAAAAGTGTCAATTACTGTACAGCGGTCATAACCAGTGTACAGTGCCATTATTTGTATATAATAAAGGCCTACGGCCATTTTTATTTTTCCACACAAACAGAGCTGTCGCGTTATCATTCATGGGGCAGGGCACATTACAACAGGATCAAGAGCAGGGGGGGAACCCACACTACTCAGCCTATACCCCAGGCCCCGTGCTGCACGAAGTACGGCACGATGGAGGGCCTGGGAGGTTAGGCGCAGGGTGGGGGATCCCAACAGGCGGGAAAGCAGAAGGGAGGGGCAGCCAGAGCGGCGCCCCCACCCGCGGAGCGACCCAAAGGAGACACAAGCAGTGAAAAGAAAGGTGTAAAAGTAACAGGGGGGTGGGGAAACAGGAAGGGACACTGGCAGCCAAAAATCACCACAACAAAAGGTTGAAGGGGTACAAATACCCCAGAGAAGAAGGAGCAAGACACAACCAGGTTAGGAGCTCACCTCACTCGGGTAAGCTCCCAGCCCCTGGTTAAAGGCGGTAAAGGATTCGTTTGCCACCCAACCCACCCTACAAGAAAGGAAAGAAGAAAACCGGAACAGGAACGCCGAGTACTTTTCACGGTACACGGTAGAAGAAGAAAAAGTCGTAGGCGGCGGCACGTGTCCAGGAAAGGATGCCACAGGACATCGAATGGGAGGCTAAAGGAAGGGGGGCATCCCAACCCCTGGACACGAGGTGCCCAAAAAAGTGTCAATTACTGTACAGCGGTCATAACCAGTGTACAGTGCCATTATTTGTATATAATAAAGGCCTACGGCCATTTTTATTTTTCCACACAAACAGAGCTGTCGCGTTATCATTCATGGGGCAGAGCACATTACAACAGGATCAAGAGCAGGGGGGGAACCCACACTACTCAGCCTATCGGCGGCTGCTGACGGAGCTCCGAAGAAGCCGCGCACAAAGCGGCAGGGTGCGTGGAGGGGCTGGGGCTCGGGGGACAAGCTGCCTTGCAGCATAGCTGGGTGAACCAAAATAACAGGGCGGGCGTGCAGTTGAGCCGGCATACGCCTCGGGACAACGTGGCCTGGAGCAGGGTTCGGAATGGCAAGATGCTTGCCAGTGGCCCGGCCGAGCACCGGTATTGGGCTAGAGCAAGCTCCGGACCACCTGAAAGAAGGAGCGGAGGAAGAGGTTGTTGCAGCACGAGCAGCATACCGCTGCGAGTAGAACTAAACCACCTGACAGCAGGAAGGAGAACAAGGAACGAGCCAGCGATTGCGAGAGGAGCATCAGAGGAGCCGTGCACACAGAGGTAGAGGGTGAGGAGGAAGCCTGACCCACGGGATAAGCTGTCCAGTAGAACAGCAGGGTGTACAACAAACTGGACGTGGAGAGAATTCTGGGGTGAGAGGAAGCCTGGGGGGCCGGTGCCCGCAAGGACCTCTGATCCCTCACCGGCAGACTCTGCACTGGGAACGTGCGCAGGAAAGCAGCTGATCTCGGTAATCAACTACTAGGAGGGCAGGGGCAGAAGCAGTCCCTGGTTCAAAATGTCAAGAATAGGAGTGACTGGTGGGGATTAAGCCGACGGGGCACACAACACTCGTGTGCAGCCTAAAATCTATGCAGCCACGACGCAGGAGCAGAGCACAGTAAAAGCACACCCAGGAACAAAAGCAAGCCGGACATTGATAGGCATATAGCAATACGCGTGGAGCATGGAGCGGCAACACACCCCAAGCGGCAGGAGTAGGCTGCACATAGAATTAGCAGGTAGGGCAACGCAAGAGGGCTGGCGGGGAGCAAAAGATCACCGGGAAGTTGCACAACTACACGCACATGAGCACGGAACGACGCAAGGTACTCCATAATAGGGTGAAGCCCACGCTGCAGCAACAGACGTGGTTTATAAGCCAGCAGCCAACTCCCAATAAGCAATATTCCCTGGAGGGAGATCAACAACTGTGATGTGCTCCAGAAGTCCTAAGCACGTGAGAGGGTGTAATGTCAATTATTAATTCGACTGAGGCAGAATAGATCAGGCATCTCTCCGAGTGCAACACATGGTGTGGTACTAAACAAGTTCCCAAGGCGTAGCACCAAGCCAAACGACAAAGCAAGGGAAAGAATGTTGTACATGGGCGAAGCGCAAGGTGAACACCAGTAAGGTAACACTGCAACACAGGTACATAGGAAGTTGCCATTGGCCAATATAGGTGAGTGACAAGAGACCAACCAACGATAAGTGCTTAAAGGGATAGTCCAGTAAAAAATTTTATTTTAAAAATAGATAGGCAACATTAAAAAAATAATACTAGCACTTTTTAAAAAAAAACTTTTTATGTAAAATTTTGAGCTATTCAAGCTCAAAATTCGCAAAAGCAAGCACATGGGCGCATCCATTTTGTGAAATGGATGCCCGCCTGTGCTGGCTTTTGCTTTTGCGGCACTAATGAAGGAAAAGCCAGCCAGATATAGTAAACAAAAGCTACCGCTGGGTGGCTTTTCCTTCATTGGTGCTGTACGCAGAGGACGGGGACCGGAGACCAGAGCAGGAAAGCTGCAGCTGAATCTCGGTAAGTGCAATTTATTTTAAAAAAAAAATAAGCACTAGCTGCGTTTTTTTTCCTAAGTTTTCCGGGCTGGAGGAGCCTGGAAAACTTGGAAATAAAACTGCAGCTTTAAAAACGTTGTATTTATGTTTGCGGTCGCTTTTGAAGCGACCGCAAACAAATACAAAGTTGTGTTTGAAAACGCTGCGGTTTTTCTTTCCAAGTTTCTCAGGCTCCTCCGGGTCGGAGGAGCCTGAGAAACTCGGAAAGAAAAACCGCAGCGTTTTCAAAACACAACCGCCTTGTGTTTCTGCCTGCCTTGGCTTTCACTTTGGGGCTCCGGTGCTCCCCCAGGGGAGCACCGGAGACCCAAAGTGAAAGCCAAGGCAGGCAGAAGGACAAGGCAGTTGTGTTTCTGCCTAAATCTGCTTTCCCATTTGGGGCTCTCGGGCTCCCCACGAGGGGCCTGAGAGCCCCAAATGGGAAGGCAGATTTAGGCAGAAACACTGCAGCATTTAGCATTTCCCATTTGGGGCTCTCGGGCCCCCCCCATGGGGAGCCCGAGAGCCCCAAATGGGAAATCAGATTTAGGCAGAAACACTGCAGCATTTAGCATTTCCCATTTGGGGCTCTCGGGTCCCCCGTGGGGAGCCCGAGAGCCCCAAATGGGAAATCAGCTGTAGGCAGAAACACTGCGGCATATAAACACAACCTCCGAGCCGGAGGAGCCTGAGAAACTTGGAACGAAAAACTGCAGCGTTTTCAAACACAACGTTGTATTTATGTTTGCGGTCGCTTCAAAAGCGACCGCAAACATAAATACAACATTTTTAAAGCTGCGGTTTTATTTCTAAGTTTTCCGGGCTCCTCCAGCCCGGAAAACTTTGTAGCTTTCCTGCTCTGGTCTCCGGTCCCCGTCCTCCGCATACAGCACCAATGAAGGAAAAGCCACCCAGCGGTAGCTTTTGTTTACTACAGCTGGCTGGCTTTTCCTTCATTAGAGCCGCAAAAGCCAGCACAGGCGGGCATCCATTTCACAAAATGGATGCGCCCATGTGCTTGCTTTTGCGAATTTTGAGCTTGAATAGCTCAAAATTTTACATAGGAAGTTTTTTTAAAAAAAAGTGCTAGTATTATTTTTTTAATGTTGCCTATCTATTTTTAAAATCTTTTTTTTACTGGACTATCCCTTTAAACAAAAACAAGGTAGGAGAAAAGGATTGCGGTAATTAACCATGGTGGCTAAGTCACAGAAGAATAAATCTAAGCAACCAACATTGGACATTTTTACCAAAACTACAAACCCAGCTGAGAATGCAACGCCAAGGCCCACATCTCCACAGAGAAAACAGTCCCAAGCGAAAAGGGATCAGCAAGTTTTGGACGCCACAGCGGCCCTCAAGATAGCGTTAGAAAACAAAATGGATGCCATTAGCTTGGACGTGAACCTCCTGGGGAAAGATGTTCGGTCAATCGCAGAGCGCACGGGAGCCCTTGAAAAGGAAGGCGCAGTAAATACTGCCGCATTAAGGACACTGCAAGAGACACATCGATACAACAGCAAGTGAGGAATCTGGAGGGCAAGGTGGAAGATGCAGAAGGATGGGCTAGATGCAATAACGTCAAAATTATCAGGCTCCCGGAAGGAGAAGAGGGTGCGAACCCCACTCATTTTATAGAGAATTTGCTATTACAACAAATTGGCCCAGGCACCCTCACCCAAGGCTTCACAGTGGAAAGGGCACACAGGGCCCTGATGAGGAAACCACCACCGGGAGCCCCGCCTCGGCCCATAATTGCCCGGATTTTAAATTATAAAGACAGAGAAAGGTTCCTGCAACATTTCCGCAAGGGAGGCACGATACAGAGAGCATCAGCCACTGTTACTGCATTCCCGGACTACACGTTGCAGGTGCAGAAACAGAGCATGCATTTAACATTGGTTAAAGAGAAGGCAGCGGGTAGCGAATTTCAACAACATGCTGCTGTATCCAGCAAGGCTGAAAATATTAAGCAAAGGGAAAGCCATCTTCTTTGATTGCCCGGATGAAGGTCATAAATGGATGGACACAGAAAACATACCAACCGGAGGGGTCAATGATCCGACAGATGAGTGAGACCCAGGCCGGAAGCCTGGGAACGAGCACTAAGGAATTGGCCTAACTCGGCCGACTGGTTGCAGTGAGGGAATCTTGTCTATAAGAAATTCGGCCAATAACGAATTTGCAGATTGCAGGAGCCAGCGATGCAGTTTCCATCCAGGACTGCACGGAGGGGGAAGAGTTACTGACCCAAGAGTGTATTTGTTTACAGATACCAACTGTTAAGTATCCGCCTGCTGCACCCCAGGCACCAGGACAGGCTACTGGGGCGGGGTAAGAAGCAGGGATGCCTGAGCACAAGGTATTGAGCTGGGCAACTGTTGGGGTGGGGGGAATGGGAGTTGGGGTAGTTAGAGGGGAGTTAGCCTACATATATATCCACACAAGAAATGCATAATGCGCCTATCGGACTGTTGAGACATGCAAACACCAAAGTATGAGGGGGGAACTTAGAATTGTTTCATGGAATGTTAGGGGGCTGAACAGTTTTATAAAACAAAATAGGATCAGGACATACCTGCAGTACCAAATAATTGACATAGCACTCCTTCCACATCTTATAGGGAGGAAACTAGCTGCCCTGGCTCGGAAGTGGAGTGGCATAACGCTGGACTCATCATATTCTGCATATGCGAGGGGGGTCCTGATATGGGTGTAGCCGGCTGTGCCATTCAAACTTCTTAAGACCTTTTAAATATGAAGAAGGGAGGATGATTATAGTACAGGGTCTGGTTGGACAGAGGGGGCTCTGCATTATCAACACTTATGCAACGAATCATGATACAGCAGCTTACTTCCCCTCGTATCCACAAATCGGCAACCATAGGGACGGCACAAGTATGGGGAGATTTTAATTGCGCGCTGAACCCGGAACAGGATAGATCAGACAATAAATTAGCACACCCAGGCCCTTCAGCTAAGGCATTGACTACACTACTGCAAGCATTTAATTTGTCTGACATATGGAGGGCCCTTCAATAGCAGGCACAGGGTTATTCTCACTACACGGCCCCCAATGATCTATACATTAGACTGGACTATGTTTTCACAGGGGCCAAGACTCTAGGAGAATTTAAAAATGCTGAATATAAAGCAGAGGTGTTATCAGACCCTGCTTCCCTATTGGTCACATGGCAGAACACCCCACCAGGGCATGTACCACGACCTGGAAGCTCAGGAGTGAATCCCTACGAGATCCGATGTTTCGGGAACACCTAGGGGAGGGGGTGAAGGACTATTTAAAAAATAATACGAAAAGTGTAAGGTCGGCAGGCATGCAGTGGGAGGCCTTTAAGGTGGTGATCAGAGGGACGGCGATAGCTAAAGCAAAGGGAATGCAAGCTAGAGTAGAAAAGGAGTTACATGAGGCTGAAGTCAAACTAGAAGTCATAGACTGTACAGGAGCCACATCTAAAGATAAGGCTCAAGAAGTCACCCGCCTGCAACAAGCGAGAATGAGCACTGGGTCAGATTTGGCAAACTGAGCTACAAAAAATATGTAGAAAGGCAACACGCTGAAGGGGACAAGCCGGGTGCTGGCCTGGCTGTACAAAAGGGAGTCTTAACGGGACATGGTATGTCAGCTGGCGAGACAAAATGGGGAGGTTTACAGGACGCAAGAAGGCATAAACAAGTGCTTTAAGGAGTATTACAAGGCGTTATATGCAGAAACATCAGTAACATGGGTGGCAGGCGTAGATGAAGCCCTGGCATAGATAGATCTCCCCAAGTTGGATGAAGAGGCAGCAAGTAAGCTGGAGGCCCCCATAACCAGGGAGGAACCGGAATCTACCATTAGAGGGTTGCAGACAGGGAAGGCCCCGGGGTCAGATGGTTTACCCAAATGAATTTTATAAAGAATTCATGGCCGATGTTGTACCCCTGATTCTAGCTATGCTAAATGAGGCGCTAGAATAAGGCATGCTACCAATGACGTTGTGAGAGTATATTATAGTCCCACCTTTGAAGCCCAATAAGCCAGACACCGACTGCAGATCTTACAGACACCTGTCGCAACTTAACCAAGACAGGAAAATACTGACCGCTTTGCTCGCCAATAGGCTTAAGCCAGCAAAATCCCAGCTTATACACCTGGACCAGTCGGGATACGTCCCGGACAGGAACATCACATGCAACTTGAGGAGGTTACAGCATATTATTGATCACACTCATAACATTCCACACCTGTATGCTGTGGCCTCGCTTGATGCGTCCAAAGCATTCGACTCAGTCTGATGGCCATGGATGCTGGGAGTCCTGAAGAGATTAGGCATGGGAACCACATACATAAAATGAGTACGGCTGCTATCTAGCAACCCAATGGCGGGGGTCAAGACGGGCACCCACATTTCAGACCAATGGTGGCTAGAGAAAGGCACAAGGCACGGTTGCCCATGGTCTCCTATGTTATGTATACTGGCTTTGAAGCCATTAGCAGTGTACCTCAGGAAGGAATACCAAGAGGCAGGCATAGCAGTACGGGGTGTAGATAATTTGATTTCTCTATATGCTGCTGATATGCTATTATACCTACAGCACCCAGAAACTAACATTCAGTATATTTAAGATGTACTTGAGTGATATGCAGAACTATCGGGTATTACGATGAAAGCACAGAAATCGTGCTTGTTTCCCTTAGAGGGATATAGAAGGAAGCACCTGAACACATTGCCAGTGCTACCGATTAAGTGGGAATTAGACACATTTAGATATCTAGGGGTGGATATTTTTCATGACCCCAAGAAAGAACATTTGCAGAATACACTGAAAGCGGTAAATAAAATAGAGACATTGATGACTTTCTGGGACAGACTGCCGCTCTGAGTTATGGGGAGAGCAGCATTGTTAAAAATGGTGGTGCTCACGAGGCTCCTGCACTTCTTCCCTAATGTCCCATACAACATACTCAAAGATTTTTTTTTTTTTAAAAGACTCACCATAATATGTTGTCGTTTCCTATGGCACAACACAAGATGCCTAATAGCACTAGAGAAATTGCAAAGGCCGTACGATCAAGGAGGTATAAGAGTGCCCAACTTTGAGACATACTTTATGGCGAGCCAGCTGCAATTGGTCAAAAATTGTCTGTCGGATGAGCAGACCCAGGACATGTGGTTTCTGCATGCAGCATGCGCCCCATACATTTTGAGGGAGCTGATATGGATGTTAACACAGAGTCCCGAAACCCCCGTTGCCGTTGATGCTAGGTAGGAGGGTGTGGCATAGGGCTTGTCGCTTTCTAGAGAAGGAATCACCCTAATCCCCCCCCCCCCCCCCCCCCCCGAGTCCCATTGGTGACACTAAAGGCTGAAGACCCACAACTCAGACTGAACATAAGGAAGTACTGGGAACCCATGGGGTAGTGACAGTGGGAGACCTATTACAAGAGGGTAAGCCAACAGACTTTGGGGCACTCACTTCAGAAATAGGCATACATGAAAGACAACATAAAATACATGCTTCATTCCTCACCAAACTAAAGCAGAAATGAACGGGCACTGACAGGGTATTACAGGAAGACGAAAGAATAGAAACATTCTATATTTCTGAAGGTGGGCCTGCAGTGTCAAGAATATATGAGGTATTAATGTCAGGGTGGGGGGATATGTTGGAGCAGGCTAGGCAGGGCTGGGAAGCAGAATTGCAGCAGAAACTGATAGATGCAGCATGGATGAGAGCACTAGTTTACCACTAAAAAGTGTCTAGAAATGCAAAGCTGATTCAGTTGTACATAACACACAGGGCAAATCTAACCCCGAAGAAGATGGCTACATTTAATATTGTGACAGAACAGACCTGCCCAAAATGTGGATTTATCAACGCAAACCTGGTGCACATGTTCTGGGCTTGTAGTACGATTCGACAATATTGGGCAAAGATAGCCCAGGCCTTAGCCAAGCCAGGTATAACATTAGACATAGGATCTCCCACAGCCAGTTTGCTTGGCAACTTTGTGCACCCGAAGCAAGCAAGACAGGTGAGCAAGCTGAAAGATCTGGCATACATCCTGGCGAAACGTAGGATAGCAATGGGTTGGAAAGCGCACAAGGGTCCTGATGCACTCCAGTGGTGGAGGGATCTCCAAAAATGGTCGCTGGCAGAAACCTCAGTGTGGCAAGAGGCGGCCCACCACAGCCAAGAACAACAAAATGTAGATTTAGACTTGTGGAAGCATACGATACAAGAATTTATGGCCCCGGCAAATTGGGCTCCAAGGGGCAACAAATACCCTGTCATAACAGGTAGATTAGAGACAATGCATATGTGTAGCACAGTTAGATGTGACAGAAATTGTAGGTCGTATAGGCTGGGGGTGGGGGAGGGAAGTTGGGGAGGGGGACATTCAGACATAATCAGTAGCATATTGTCATGCAAACATGTATAAGAGTCTGTAAATTACACTGTGTTAATACAAAAAATAAAAAAATGTTTAAAAAAAATAAATAAACTTATACCATTGGCTGCCGTCCAACTTATACCATTGGTTGGTTGGTTAATGTGCTCAGCCCCATTTTCTGCTGTGACTGTATAATAATCTGCTGGCACAGTAGGAGGCAAAGGGCACTTAAGTTTTTGGAATGCTGGTTTTCGAACTGCTGCTTGGGCCAGTTGATGATCTGCAGTTCCAATAATTTACAATTTGCTGTCGCAATATGCCGCAATATGAGCCACAATTACAAAATTGTGGCTTATTTTTAGGGGCTGCATAGGATCCCAGCCATACAATCTGTTGAAGGTTTTGATATAGATGCTTAGTGGCCCAGTCATACAACCGCTATTATAACTTATTACCAAGTGAGACAGTTTCAATCTGAGATGGGTCTCAGTGGTTTGGCAAGTCAGACTATCTGGGCACAAAATCAGAATAATTTCATAATTAGGCATTGTGACCAATTCCCCTGCCAAACCCTGGGGAACTGGCAGAGGGGTTTTCACATGCGGGCCCCCGAGCTAGAAGAAGCTGTACCCAGATGAAGTATTCATGTGATCCCCAGGCCACCTTCACATGGTCAGCACACAAGGACGGGGGCAGTCACAGGAGTACACCCCTCCACAAACTCCAATAACACCTGCGTTAAGGAGGCAAGCTCCAAAAGCCTTGAGGACAGCCCTAACTATAGATCTTGTACTGCGATCAAGCTAGTCCAACCCACTAGATAGACCCAAACACTTAGCGTAAGAATGAAAACTCTGTAAGAAAATAGAATTGCAGCATTCTAAATTCATTGCCAAGTGTTTAGATGCATGCCTTCCTTTAGCACAGTTGTAGAGGAATCCTTCAAATGAATAAGATCGACCAGTGCAGACTGCGAATCCTGCTGATGCAAAATTGTGCTTGACAAAAGACTCTTGCTCGTGTTCACTGCGTGAAGAACTAAAACATTGCCCTTTGGCTCCTTTTAGCATTGCAGTGATTACACTGTTACAATTTCCCCACAATTACAGCTTTCTATTAACAAACAACTTCCCTTGCTTATCAATGATTTCCTTAATTTCTGATTTAGACTATGGGGAGACAGAAGGACACAATTGAAAGCTGTTCATGCCATCAAAGCATCAAAGTGGAGGGGATGAATGGAATCACCCACATGTCCAGCACCATTTTAATATCCCAGATGTTGGCAAGCCTCGATATAGCCTCGGGCCAACCCCCTTTCAGCCCACATGGCCCATACACCAACAGCCTACACTACAGGTGAACTGTATGTCCCTAAGCAGCACCCTTAGGTGGGAGAGAGACCAGACTATTAAAGCCAGCCTATTCACTCTAAATGTGGGACTTTCAAGAAACAGCTTGAGGAATATCTTTGGAGGAGGTTGGAAAGCGAGCGATCTACTGAGGAAGTAGCTGGAGGTTGGAAGGAGCAAGCCATAGTGGAGGAAATTGTCATTTGGAGAGAGGTATACTAGTAGAAGAGGGTCATCTCCAAAAGAGAAATACATAGGAGAACGTGGGACATATTCCGGTAAAGGTTTAATTGGAGGAAGAGGAGTGTCATCAGGAAAAAACTGTATTGAAGGTGAAGGGTTACCAGTTGTCGAGAGCATTGTTGGAGGAGGAGAGTGGTCATTTGTAGGAAAGCACTTACCAGAAGATCTTGAGTGGTACCATGTTGCTGGAGGGGGAGATGTACTTGCTCAGCTGGAAGAAGACAGGTGACCCTGTAGCCTTAAAGAACCTGGATTTTAGGCAGATTTGGCCGCAGGAAAATTGGCATCGCGGCCGAACTGACCACGTCCAATTCGGCCACAAACAATTGTGACATGGTCAAACCGTATACATCCCATTATTCCTTGGTTACTAAATAAAACACCATTTCACAACAGATTAAACTGAACTTGGAACTCAACTCTATACAGTCATTAACACCATGCATTCTTTCAATAGTCCGGTACAGCAGGGATCACGTTACGGTCATCTGGTTATATGAATTAACATCATAAATGGACCTTACTCCTGGCTGTTTGTACCTAATCTATTGTACCAGAGCTAGTTACATGATGCTGTTACTGGTTTCTTTACTGCTGCTTTAAATTAATAAGTATGTAGCATCATTGAATTAGTTTTATGGAGGTCTCACTCCTATGTTGCACTTAACTGTTATTTATTTATTTATATTTATATAGCGCGCAAGCAGCCCAGGGGCATTGAGGCGCTGTTACTTGCAAGAACTTAGTTACACAGATACAGGCATGGTAGCGGTCGTTGACACATTGTGAATACTACAAAACATCATACTGTTGTTACAGATATTGCACATAGTCATTATGTTACAACTTATGCAACGGGTCAAATGATAAGTATTCATGCTGATGTGAAGGGCCTTATGTGAAGAGGATGGGTTTCAAAACTTTGCGGAAGGTGTTGAGGGAGGCCTCACCTCGGATAGTCGTTACTATCCGAGGTGATGCATGGTTATCTACATGGTGCAACCGCACAATTTGGTACAGTGGACCTGGTCCTAGGCCAGCTATTATTATTCTCAGCAGTTGATAGCATGGACAAGGTCACATCACCCATCTATAAAATCTTTTTTCGCCATCAACTACCCTATCAATTGCACCACCAAATCGACAATGGAAAAATCCAAAAAAGCTTTGCTAGCGGTACACCCTGGCATGCCTCTTACTGATATGTATATGAAATTCACCTCTAAATAAAACATAACAGAGATCCACTTCTTTTTCACGCTACCCTAATACTTGGATCATGAACCTCCAGAAGTAGTTCAAGGTTTCTCCAAACGCTGAGCCAATAACGAGTGTCTTACCCCTGATGAGCACCCCAATACCAGTCAGAGTAAACATTTACTGCAATGGCACCATAGTAGAGTAAGACATCTATAGAAGTCTTTTGGTTTTTGACTCCATAATCCCCTAACTAATTTCCAAAATGCGTCCCAACCATGGCCTACAGTTTTACTGATGCTGGGGGACTCCAAACAGACTGGCAACAAAGCTAGAAGACTTTGACATGGGCAACCATGCCTTGACTGACACCTAGTTCAAAGAAAAGTACTCTACCTTTATGAACAGTGTCCTCCCACAAGCTGACAAATCCTAGTAAAAAACATTCTCAGGGATCCAGGTAGTGGTGATGTCCTCATCCTTCTGGCATATCTTAACTCAGTGGAGATTTCTATCAATCAAAGCATGCTGTCTGAAGCCCAGGCTTCCCTATTCCCCTACAATGATTCTCCAAAATAGGTAAACTTTTGCACTACTGTCTGGCTCAATCCTTTACGCTAAAGTGAGCCTAAAAGATGTGGCATTATCTGCCTACCTAAGGGACCTAATGGGTTGTCTGGTTGTTTTGTATTTTTACTCTCATTGGTTTATTCCACAGATTGTCCTCACGCCTCTATTCTCATTCTCTTTATGCCTCACCCCGCCACACTTTGTCCCCTATTCTTATCGCCCTCTCTCCATCTCCTCTCAACTGTCTACACCTGCTAACTTCCTTCTAGACTTCTCACCACACTTCATTCACACCACACCTGCCCCAACTCTAAGCTATCCTCCTGACTCACTTTCCTCTCTTACAGTGTGTCGCGCCTTCTCTTAACTTTCCACTGTCTGTCTATCCTTCCTCCAGTAAACCTCTCACTCACTCACTCTCAGATACCTCAATAGGCACAACACTCTTAGACCCCAACATCTTACCTTCTCTATTTCTCTACTTCAACAGTCTCTGCCACTTCCTTTTCCACAAGGTACTCCCTCGTCGCTGGTCTCTTGTTCCACATCCTCTGTTCCGGACCTCAACATAACACCTTTCATTGCCTTCTGCACCGGATGGCTTTTCCTAGTCCTATTCCCCCCATCTGAACCAGCTGCTCCACTTGGCCAATCACTAGCTGAATTATTCCCCCAGGGTCTTTTGCCTAGGTGTCTTTAAGAAGGCTTCTGGCCCGACTCCTTTTCATTCTCCAATTTTGTACAGGCAGCCACGTGCTGAGGCGGCTTGTTTTTCCTGTGATTCTCTCCAAACTTTGGTGAGTTGTGCATCCAACTGTGTTTGGAAACCTGTTCTTTCCACTCTTGGTCCTTTGGCTGTTATCCTCCCATTTCCCTGGGGTCCGTCTGGGGTTGGGCGTTTCATTCATGTTGGGAAGAGAAAATTCCAGTCTATTTCACTTAAGGTCAAAACTCCATTCCCCTCCTTCGTGCTGGATTTTCCAGGATGCATTCAGGTGCATTCTGGGAGTTGCAGTTCTGGTCTCCTGCTACTTTGTCTTGTTTCCTTACACCAAGATTCCTGTCAGGCTTCATAGGGATTAGGTGTTCCCAGGTCCCCAGCTGGTCTGGAAAAGGTTGAAAAGAGACCTCACCAGAACAGAGGCTCACAGTTATTGCAGTAGGGACAGTGGTACCAATAGCCCTCCACATCTTCAAATACTCGGAGGAGTCAGGGGCTAGGGTCTCTCTCAACTCACCCATACCACCCCCGAGGCAGGACCGGCTCGGAATGTACCCTGATAGGCAACCTACTCTTGGTTGAGAGGTGTCCATTCGCCCCCAAGACCGGGTCATATCTATGACCCTATCACATGGGATGCTTTCTCCTTACCATACTGCTGTTACTATACTGTTATGTTATGGAACATTTGCATAGTGCCTTATATACCATTGGTATGATCTCAAAGCGCTGTGGGTGGAACGCCCTTGGGGACTGTAGTCCAGGTCAGTGGAGAGAGCAGGGTAGCATAGAGTGTTTGGGTGTACGTGCAGCTAGAGTGGTTTGCACGGGGGTGCAGTGGTCGTGAGAGATCAGTGTAATGTGTGGAGCAAGGAAGGTGGTCTCAGACTCTGCATTCTGGCTGCCATGGGGCCTGTGTAAGAGATTGTGTGTGTAGCTAGGCCGATTTTGTTGTGGGGTATAACTGCGTTCTAACAGACTGTTGAGGTGTTCAAGGAATAGTGGAGGTATATGTGCAGCTAGGCCGAAATTGATTGAGGGGTATAGCTGTGTTCTATTGTTTGTTGGTGTAAAGTGGAGAGTGAGCATGCTGGGAGGAATGAGTGTCTGATTACTTGTAGCAGGCCCCCGTTCCTGGTTATTTTCGGAGCTCGAAGAGCAGACCGGGTCTGCCCTGTTGGTGCGCAGTAGTGGATTGAGGCTGGTGCGGATTAAGTGTGATAGCCCGCTGGACGGTCTGTTTCCAGAGGCTATGTTATAGGTGCCCGTTTTCCAGGTACCTGGTCAAGGTTTATGGCAGAAAGCTGTTTAGTTCCTGAAATTTTTGTGACTGTCGCAATAGTCTCCTGAGAGACCTGTCCAGCCAATCCTAGTTGCTATTGTGCCTCCGGTGAGGGAGTTCTTGCCCTTTTTCCTAGGGTGGCCAGGGTTGCCTCATTTGATCATATACCATTTTGTTTGACTGATAGATGGCACAATATGACCTAACCGTAATATTAAACCATAAGTGCTATGAGGGTCTGCAGTGGTGGTTCTGTGAGTTGATAACCAGGTGGGTAGGGCTTGACATGGGTTGGCATGGACTAGGGCCAGACGTAGTTTGCTGGCGGGGGGCCTGCGAGGGTGGCGTTGCGTGGTAGTTCCCAGATGGGTAAAGTTTGACAGGAGCTGGTCCAATCGCATTTAGCTGTCTGAAGAGGTACTGAGCTCTGGGAGCGTGGTGGTGCGTAGGGTCTGCGTATAGGTTTGTATGATCGAGGTTGGCAACTCCTGGAATGACCGCTCTATGCTTCCTTAAGGGAGGTAGTGAGTATGCTTGATTGTGGGTGTTGTTGAGTTCTAGTTTCCAGGTTGATATATGCAGGGAGAAAAGTGTGGGGCATGTCTGGTCGGGTGGCGGTGGGCTTGCCTGGTCACAGCATACGAATATGGTACGGTCATGTCTTGGGTCTGGAGTCGTGGGCAATGGGATTTGGAGCGTTGGGCAGGCATGGTCACCTAGAAGCCACAAAGGTGGCGGCTAGGCCCTTATTGGTCGAGCTAGAGTGCGTACAGCCCGCAGCTACCTACCCCAGATCCTGCCGGTCTTTAAGCTGGTTTCCGTGCCTCGAGAAGTTCCTACTTTTCTGAGGCGATGTCGTATTAGCGGCTTCAATGTCCCGGCTGTTCCTGTTATTTTAGATAATGCTGTTCTTTCTGAAATCTGGCCATTGGTGGAGGGATTGGTGGCCTTGGGCTGTCTTTTCATGAATTAGGGAAAAGACATGTTTTCAGTGCTTTGCAGAAGGCCATTTATGATATGATATTTTATTCATATCGCGCCTATACACGTGTTTCAAGGCGCGACGAGGCGGAGGGGGGGGGGACAAGACAATGATCTTACTATGCCCAGCGACACTGAAATCGCGCAAGCGCAGGGGAGAGTAAAGAGGAGAAGTTCCATGGGGAATGGGAGGAAGAGCAAGTACAGGACATAGGAACGAAACATCAAAAACAAGAAGTGCGGCAGCAGGTGGCAGTGCAGGGGTTAAGAAGAGACAGCAAGTGTTAGATAGTGCAGGTATGGCGAGTGTAGCGTTGCAGATACAGCCCCAAGTGCAGGGATGCCAGACGG
Source organism: Ambystoma mexicanum (assembly GCF_040938575.1). Taxonomy (NCBI): domain Eukaryota; kingdom Metazoa; phylum Chordata; class Amphibia; order Caudata; family Ambystomatidae; genus Ambystoma; species Ambystoma mexicanum. The sequence goes on along the minus strand of NC_090922.1, from coordinate 18,437,200 downwards.
AAGTGCAGCTATGCAACTGGGAGGGCAGGGACCTTGGCCCATGGTTCAGAGGGTAGCCAGGTAACCAGTGCAGTATCAGACAGGAGATCAGCAGGGGAGAGGAAGAGAGCAGGCAGAAGCAAAGAGGAAAGTCTTGAGCTGCTTCCGGAACCAGAGATGGTTCTGCTTAAGTTTCAGAGAGGCAGGGAGACTGTTCCAGAGGGAGGCTCCAGCCGAAGAGAGAGAGATCTGCCCCCAACTTGTTGCTTGGAAAAGCGACTGACCCTCAAGGAGTTGGAGGTCGAGGATCGAAGAGCTCGAGTGGGAAGATACTTCAGAAGAGAAAGCTCGAGATATTTTGGTCCGAGGCCCCAGATGGCCTTGTGGACAAAGAAAAGTGTCTTGACTTGATCCTTGCAGCCACAGGGAGCCAAGAGATATTTCAGTGCTGAGAGATACGATCCCTGGGCTTGAGGCCAAGGACAACCCTTGCAGTCTTGTTTGCAGAGGACGGAAGGTAAAGGCGTGCAGATTTAAGAAAAGGCTGTTACAATAGTCAAGCCTAGAGAGAACCAGAGCTCTAGAAACAGTGAGTTTCTGGGGGAAGGAGAGGAAGGGAAGAATCCCTCTGAGGAGGTGTAGTTGGTAGATTGACTTCTTAGAGACATCGGAGATGCGAGGAGAGAAGGAGAGTGTGGAGTCGAAGATAACCCAGGAGGTTCTTAGCCTCACAGGTGGGAGCCGGAAGAGGGCAAAGGGAAGCCGGCCAGAGAGTGAAGGGAAAGAGGGGTGCAGGTGTGTCGATGAGAAGGATCTCTGTCTTGCTGGCATTCAGGCAGGGATCATTGGCGGCACACCACTCTTGGATTGCAGACAGGGATAAGAGAAGGAGAAGATGCGGCAGCGGGGAGCCGCAAAGCGAGCTGGGTCTCATCCGCATAGCACTGGAAGTTGGTGCAAAGAGCAGCAATGCGGTGGGCGAGGGGTGCCAGGTATTGATTGAACAACCAGGAAGAAAGGTTAGAGCCCTGGGGAACACCACAGGTGGAGAGAGAGATAGAGGAGAGGAAGAACCTAAGTTGGACCTGGGAGGGTCGATCAGAGAGGAAAGAAGTCCGTCAGGCTACAGCCTGATCATTGATACCCAGGTTATCACGGCGCCGATTGAGCATGATGGCATGGTTGACCGTGTCAAAGGCAGAGGAGAGATCAAGTAGGATGAGAACAGAGGGGAGCCTAAAATCAAGGTTACAGAGCAGGTATTCACGGATGTTCAGGAGAGCAGTTTCAGTGCTTCCGGCAGCTCTGAAGCCAGACTGATGGGTTATAGAGCCAACCAACAGATTTGGTGTGAAGACTAAACTGGGAATGGCCAGCTTTTCCAGGAGTTTGCCCAGGAAAGGAGTGACAGAGATTGGGCGATAGCCGTTTTGGAGGGGTCGGCTGAGGGTTTCTTTAGAAGATGGTTCACAAGAGTGCTTCAGGGGCGAGGGGAAGGTCCCAGCAGCGAAAGAGTGGTTGCTGAAGTAAACCAAGGCTGGATCAAGGGTGTCAACGTGGTCCTTGTTGGTTTTGGAAGAACAGGACAGAACTTGTTTTGATGAGGTTTTCATAGATCAGACTTGTCTAGAAACCTTTTCGGGAGAGAACAGAGGAAATGCAGGGAAGAGAGCGGGGTGGCTCCAGGGGGGCTGGCGGAAGAGGAGAGACTGGAGGGAGAAGCAGGAGAAGCCGAGAGGGTGGACAAGATGTCCTGGGTTTTTGAGATGAATGAGAGGCCAGGGCCGTGCAGAGGGCCCGAGAGGGAACAGGAAAGGTAGAGACAGCAGCAGAATTGACCAGCTCTTTGCAGATTTTGAAGAGTTTGGCTGAGTTGTTAGATGCCGCCGAAACGTGACTTGTATGTGAGCTCTCTTCTTAGTGAGGACAGAGTCGGTATTGCCTTTAGAGCAGGCGGCATGCCAGTTTGTAAGATGATGTACAAGATGGCAAACATGTCCTCTCAGCTACCCTACACTTGCATTTAAGGGTGACAAAGTCAGAGTTGTACCATGAGATGCACTTGCTTTGGGCTTCATGCAGGTCCTCCTGTCAGGGGCATGTACATCGAGAGTATCAGAGATAGCAGAGTGGAGCACGGGAAGGGCTGTGCTGGGGTGTGAGTCAGCCAGAGGTGCAGGAGGGGGTGATAAGGAGGCGGCGAAGCCCTCAACTGCACGCGCTCCATGGGTCGAATGAGTGAGAAGGTGGGTGGCAGTGTGGGGGGTAGGCTCGACCTGAGGGGACAGAGAGATGAGAGGAGAATGTGGTCACTCAAGGAGAGAGGAGTGGTGAGAGGGTTAGCATGGAGGAGTTCTGAGGAGATCAGAACATCGAAGGTGTGGCCTGCAGAGTGAATCGGGCCAGAGGGAAGAATAGTGAGAGTGTTACGCTTACCTGGACTCCTCGGGAGCGTAATGCCTTCTCAGCCAGTCGATCTGCTACTTGGGCCTTTTTAGGATTCCTTAACTGTGTAAACAACAATAATAACAATCGAACTACTATAATATCATTTTATGAGAAGTTACTGTATGACTGTGCACTTTTGGTAATCCCTCCCTTCTCACCTGTGTGTATGTGTTGTGGAGCTCTCCATCCTGTTATTCTACAGGGGCATGTTGGAATGAAGATACTCAAACCTTGGAAGGCCGAGGTGTTCAATAAACTCTTGTCTGATAATGTCTTTGCCTTTCAAGAATGGTCTTTGGTAATGTTTAGTGGAGAAAATACTGTTGTAGTTTGAATTTGAATGGTCCCTATGTTGGAGAGATCTCTCTAATATTTAGCTTTATTCTTGCAGGTTCTCTGAATTCAGGAAGGTTAATGGCTGCTGAATGTCTGCAACGTTACTCGGAATTAATAAACGTTTAACAAACGTAAGTTCGTCTATAAGGAGTAATTGCAGCCTTCAGGGAAAAGTGTGGTAATAACTAAGCGGTAAAAACCTGAACAAACATCAGGTAAGTAACTTAAACGTCTTCTTTCTTATTTCGTTAACGAAATACCTTATTTGTTTGCAGGTTTTTGGAAAGCTGAGGAAGAAATACCTTTGGAAGATGTAGAGGCTGCTGAGGAAAACTTCTGAATGAAGGTTCTGCGACCGAAGACTGCTGCTCGAAGATGCCACGGCTGTGAGAGAACTTCTGACAGAAGATGCTGCGGCTATGAACAAAAACAGCTGACTGAAGAAACGCTTCGGAGATACTTTGGTTCAGTAATGCTTACCTGGACTCCTGATATACCTGTGAATACCCTACTATTGCCTCGCACCAATCCTAGTTAGCGACTCACAGTTTGCATTGTTATTCAGTATAATATCACCATGCAAAACCACTGATTCTGGCCTACTGGCCACCGGCCCACTGGCCACCGACACAGGCACCATCAGACTTACATCGCTATATCCTGCAATGTCATCTTGACTTCGTCGAACGATACTATTTGGTCAGATAACCAGCAACGTACCATCATGCATTGCCCGATCGACCTACCTGCGTGTTGTCTCACTACTGTGACCACTGTGCTTGACAGATGCCACAGCTATACCATATTATTACATCCCAATGTTAGAATCCGTAGTCATCACTAACACCGTGTCCCCATTACATTATCTAGGCCATTCTACTGCTTCCAATACTAGATTGTTAATCTCCTCGAATAACGTGTCCCTATTACATGACAGTGCTTTGTTGATGCCATACTTATTGCTTTCCAATGTTAAAATGCTAGCACCTAACTATATTTCCATATGTATCCTACCTGAATGTACTAGCCTATTGTACCCGTGACCTACTGAATGTACTAGCATATTACGCCCTGTGACCTGGCCTACTGCAACCCTCCTGTACTGGCCTACTGTTCAAATGAATAACATCTGTACTGGCCCGATTACTGAGCGACCCTACCCTAATGCATCCCATCTGTGCTGGCCCTCTGCTCTTTTGGATATATTAGCCCACTGCATACCTGTGATCCTATCTACACTGGCCTATTGCCGTTCAAATGTACTAACTTTTTGCACCTGTGACCTGGCCTACTACACTCTAACTGTACTGGCCCATTGATTAATAAATGAACCAGTCCACGGCATCACTACATTGTTAAGTATTGGCCCAGCATGCCAATCACGATCTAGCCCACTGCTCAGAAAGTTCACTCAACTATCACACTGCAAACAATCTAGCCCGCATCACAGGAAACCAGCCTGCGCTATGCCCACAGAATTAGCCCCTTTACTATGGTATACTACACCCTAACCATGGCCTCTGTCCTCTCTCTCCTCAATGCACCCCCTCTTCCAGACAACCACCTCCCACTGCACCCAGACTCACCTTACACATTCATTGAGTCCCCAACTGGCAACAACTGTAAAACTCGCCTGCCCTCGAGTTCCCCCCTTAGCCCCACCAAATGGTTTAACCGCTTTGCAGCCCCCCCTGCTCCCTGGACTTCATGCCCAGTGGAGGCAAGGAACTTCAGACTCCGCTCACGGATCCCGCCACGGAGGACTCCCCCCATCCGAGAACCTGTCAACCTTCCCTGCCTAAACATCCTCCCACGATCACACCTCCTCTCGGAACCCTCAATGCTGATTGTTTCTGAAATTCCAAAATTCATATAAGCATCCCATCGTTAGAGGCGCACTCATTAATGCCTGCTCCCTGGTCTCCCCCCGCCGTAGACATTGCAGACCTAATTTCGACCAATGACCTTCCCTTCCTGGCAATCACTGAGACCTGGCTGCAAAAGGCGGCTGGCCCAGCACTCATTAGCTATCCCAGATCGATTGATTGATTGATTTATTTACAGAGCGCTTTACACCAAGGCGCTGTACAATGGAACAACAAAATACAGAGTAATAACAACATAACAATGTGAGCAAAGTGGCAACTTGAATCATTTAACAACAAAACAGTGCAAAGAGCAATTGACTGAGAGGGGGGAGAAGTGGAGTGGGAACAGGAGAGGGGGGCAAGGAAGGATTGAGTGCGTGTAGAAGGAAGGGAGAGAGTGTTAAATAGAAAGGGAAGGTGGTAAGGGAGGGGAGGGATTAGAAGAGGGGAAAGACGGGGTGGGGAGTAGAAAGGGCAGGGGGGGCTTCAAGGTGGGGATTGGAGGAGGAAGGATTTAAGGGAAGTGCGAAATGAGATGAGGGTAGTGGAAGAGCGTTTTGAGAGCGGGAGGGAGTTCCAATGCAGAGGAGCAAGAAGTTGGAACGAGCGGAACTGGGAGGAAGCGCAGGGGAAGGAGGTACAGAGAGAAGGAAGTGGTCAGTGGAACGAAGGGAGCGAGAGGGGGATAGAAGGAGAGAAGGGAGGAGAGATAAGGAGGGGCAAGACCATCAAGGGATTTGAATACAAGGCAGAGAAGGAACAAGTTACTTACCTGTAACTGTTGTTCTCCAGCATGGGTCTGGCATGGATTCACATGCTCATGAATATTCCCCGTCGTCAGGCTGGGAATCCTCGGTAAAGAAAAAACCAGTATCAGTTTCATTTCTGATCTGTCTTTCGTAGTAATAACCAATCACTGGTCTCTGCGTCATACTGACCACAGCCAATGACTGCCCTCTACCTAAGCACCGCCTCTGGCAGCCATCTTCAGATTTGGAAGCACGTGAAGTGGCAGTATGACCAAGTGAAGAGCCGCAGAGGGGTAGGCGGGAGGGTTCGCATGTGAATCCATGCCAGACCCATGCTGGAGAACAACAGTTACAGGTAAGTAACTTGTTCCTTCTCCAGCATGGGGTCTGGCATGGATTCACATGCTCATGAATAAAGAATACATAGCAGTACACACATGCACAACCACGGGAGGTGGCAAAGGCTCAACATTAAGCATCACATCAACTCAACATTAAGCATCTTACCTCCTCACCAGGCTCACCTCAGGCGAACAGGTTGCGCAGCACTGCTTGGCCGACCCTGGACTCCTGCCTGGAATCCCGGTCGACGCAGTAGAATTTCGTGAAGGTGTGCGTCGACCTCCACGTAGCAGCCCTGCATATGTCCAGCAGGGGCACACCAGATAGGAACGCCGTGGTAGCTGCGATCGCTCTGGTGGAATGGGCTCTCGGACGGCCAGGCAGCGGTCGGTTTGCCAACCGGTGACAGCACATGATACAGCCGGAGAGCCATCTGGAGATGGAAGCCTTCGAGAGAGCCTTCCCCTGATTGACAGGTCCAAAGTTCACAAAGAGTTGTGACGTCTTCCGAAAACCCTTCGTGCGGTCCACGTAGAACTTCAGCGCTCTAGCTACATCCAGCGAGTGCAAAGTCCTCTCAGCCGGCGACGAAGGCGGCGGGAAAAACACAGGTAACACCAAGGGTTTGTTGAGATGGAAGTCCGACGGTACCTTGGGCATGAAGGAGGGGTGCGTCCTGAGCACTACCCTCGTGTCGTGGAAAGTCAAGTACGGGGCCTTGCAGGAAAGGGCCTGGATCTCTCCCACTCGTCGTGCGGAGGTGATGGCCACAAGAAAAGCTGTTTTCCACGATAGAAACTTCAACGGGGCCGAGTGCAGAGGCTCGAACGGAGGTCCCATGAGCTTGGTCAGCACCACGTTGAGCTCCCACGCCGGGGCCGGAGCCTTCACCGGCGGGAACGATCTGAACAGTCCCTTCATGAACTCTTTCACCAGACGATGAGACCACAAGGACGTCCGGCCCGTGGTTCTGGTGTATCGGGAGATCGCAGCAAGATGAATCTTGATGGACGCGTGTGCCAGACCAGCTTTGGCCAGCGTCAGCAGGTACGGCAGTACTTGGGGAGCCGTAATCCGTAGAGGGTTAATCTTCTGTGCGTGGCACCAGACAGAGCACCTCTTCCATTTGTGTCCGTAGCATTTAAGAGTCGAGGACGCCCTGGCCTTTGCAAGAACCTCTCTGCAATCGGCCGGTATGTCGTATCCTCCAAACTCTAGCGCTGCAGGAGCCAGGCCTGCAAGTTCAGCGACTTCGGGTCGTGGTGGAGGATGGCGCCTCCTTCCCTGGAGAGTAGATCCGCGTCCGCCGGCAGCTTGATCGGCGGGGACGCTGACAAGTCCAGAAGGTCCGGGAACCATATCTGCCTCGGCCACGCAGGTGCGACGAGGATCATCCTGCACCGTGACCTCTTGAGCTGGTTGACGAGCCGGATTAGCAGAGGCAAGGGAGGGAACGCGTAGAGGAACAGGCCCTCCCAGGGGAACGAGAAAGCATCGCCCATGCTCCTCGTCTGGGGAAACCTGCTGGCGAACCTCCGGCACTTGGTGTTCGTCGCCGTCGCGAACAGGTCGATCTGGGGTGTGCCCCACCGTCGGAAGAGGCGATCCACCAGATCCTGCCGTAGTTCCCACTCGTGGCACGAGCGCAGCTCCCTGCTGAGTGAGTCGGCGATGGTGTTTTTTATCCCTGCCAGATGAAACGGCACCAGAAAAATCCCTTGGGCGACGGCCCAATGCCACAGGTCCTGCGCCTCCTTGGACAGCGCTGGGGACCTGGTTCCGCCCTGTTTCCTGATGTAAAACATGGTGGTGGTGTTGTCGGTGAAGATCCTCACCACCTTGCCCTTGAGGGACGGAAGGAAGGACCTGAGGGCCCAAAACACTGCACGGAGCTCCAGGACGTTGATATGTAGGGACTTCTCCGTCGGGAGCCAGAGTCCCCTTGCGTGCAGATTTTCGGTGTGCGCTCCCCACCCTTCCAGGGAGGCATCCGTGGTCACAGTCTCCTGGTGGGCTGGGGTCTGGAAGTCCATGCCCGCCGTCAGATGCGCGCGGGTGCCCCACCACCGTATCGCTCGTCGGAAACTCTCGTCGAGCTTGATCCTTTCCTCGAAGCTGCCCGTCGTCTGGATCCAGCGCATCCAGGAATTCTTGCAACGGGCGCATCCGGAGCCTGCACATGGGAATGAGGTAGATGCAGGAAGACATCATCCCGAGGAGGGACTTGATGGACCTCACTTTGGCCGCGTCGGCCACCAACATCCGTTGCACCTTGCCCAAGATGGTCCTGGTCCTCTCCTCCGACGGGGAGGCCAGAAGGGACACTGTGTCGAGCCTCGCTCCCAGAAACAGTGCGACTTGCGCGGGCACCAGGTGGGATTTGGCGTAGTTCACGGAGAATCACAGGTCCGTGAGGAGTTGGACGGTCCTTGCCGTGTGGACCACGGCAAGCTCCCTCGTCTTGGCGCGGATGAGCCAGTCGTCCAGGTAGGGGTAGACGTGAATCCCCTCGCGGCGCAGCTGCGCCGCCACCGGTGCAAGGCACTTGGTGAATACCCTGGGTGCCGACCGTAGTCCGAAGGGAAGGGCTTTGAACTGGTAATGACGCCCTTGGACCACGAATCTGAGGAATTTGCGGTGCCCCTTTAGGCGCGCGGGCACCTTCTTTGAAACTCGAGCGCGTGGCCCCGGGCCAGGGCGTCCAGCACCCAACGGTCGGTGGAGATGGACTCCCACACGCTGACGAAGCCCGCCAGCCGGCCTCCCACCGGGGTGTTTCGGTGGGGGCCCGACCCCACGGCCGGTTCAATCCTGCTTGGACGCGGCCTTGCCGCCTTGACCTCCTTGGCGACGACGGCGGGGTCCGCTAGACTTGCCTCGTCCTCTGTAGGCCTCTTGCGACGACGAGCGGGCCGCTTGACGGTAGGAAGCGAAACCGCCGCCGGAACCTTTGGAGGTGCCCTTGCCTCCGCCGCTCCGAAAGGGCGTCCGTCGTTGCAGGACTCCAAGGGCCCGGGCCGTCTCCGTATCCGCCTTGATGGCCTGAAGGGAATCGTCCACTGTCTTCCCAAACAGGTTGTTCCCGTCGAAGGGCATGTCCAGGACTCTGGTCTGGACGTCCTGCCGGAAGTCCGTAGCTTTGAGCCATCCACGACGTCGAAGGCAAACGCCGTTGCCCAGCTGGCGGAACCCAGTGTCGGCGATGTCCGTCGCCACGGTGATGGCGTGGTCCGAGGCCACCTCACCTTCCTGCAGGATCTCAAGGGCCTCCGCCCTCTTGTCGTCCGGCAGAAAATCCAGCAGGGGAGCCATCTTGTACCAGAGCTCCCTGTCGTAGCGGGCCACGATAGCCAAGGCGTTGGCCGCTTTAATCGTCGTCGCTGCCGACGAGATGACTCTACGCCCCATAGTATCCAATTTCTTTCCCTCGCCGTCCGGCGGGGAAGTCGATGTGGAGGCCGCACCCCCCCCCGCTTTCTTCCTGGCTGCCGCGGAGACGACGGAGTCCGGGGTAGGCTGCGCCCGGAGGCATAGGGGGGCCGTGTCCGGGACCCGGTACTTTTTCTCGTACCGGTCTCTTCTAGCTGGCGTCGTGGAAGGGTTCTTGAGGAGGGAAAGGCCCTCATCCCAAATGTCGTCCAACAGAGGCACTGCGAGGACCGTCTTCCTCTTGGCCTCGCGCCGCTGATAAAGGAAGCCTTCCTTTTTCTTCTCCTCAGGGCAGAGTTGGAAAAGCTCAGAAGCCCTGGAGATCATGGAGTGGAAAGATCCGATCTCGTCGGGCGGAGAGGCCCTGGTGGGAGGCGACGACGGAAAATCCTCGTCGTATGCCTCGTCGTCCGTACCCGTCGCTGCCGTGTCAGTCCCCGTATCATCCCCTCGGGTGGACGGGGAGGAGGGCTGGAAGGGGCGCGACGGTTGAAAAGGAGGTGGTGGATGGATCCTTCTTTTCTTGGTAGGGGGAACACCAGAAGGTCCCGGTTCTGGATCCCCCGACGGGAGAGGTTCCTCCGTCGGTAACGGTAGCCTCGTCCTTATCTCGGAGCATAAGGACTGTATGGCCAACAAAATGGCCGCCGAGTTGTCTTGCGGCGCTGGCAGAGGGGAATCCGACGGGCGAGCAGGGGCCCCGTCGGTATCCTCGACGATGTCGTCGTCGTCACCTGCGTCGGGGTCCATTCCGACGGGCTGGCCTTCTTCCACGCCTAGGCCGTGGCTTAAGAACTCGATCAGCTCCTCTTCTGAGGTTGAGGCCGACTCTACGACGACGCCCTGCCCCCCCTTGTTCTTCCCCACGGAGGGTTTCACGGGGGTCCTATCGATGGGCACAAAGGAAGACTCCCTCCGAGGAGGCAGGGAGATTCTGGGCCCTGAGGTCGCCACCACTGGTGCAGCCACCACAGGCTGAGCCAGGGCCGCCGCGACCGTTTCGATAGAGGGCTTGGTCGGATGGATCAAGGCCTTCACCACCTTAGGTGCGCTCACCGCCTTATCCTTAAGGGAGGGGGCACTGCCACGCTCCTCCTCTGCCTTAGAGCTCGACCGGGGCCTCTCCAGGAGCTTCGCCGGGTGCTCGGCCTTCCTCTTACCCGACCCAGAGCGTTGGCTCGTGGTTGATGGTGCCGGGGAGGGTGCGCCCTGCCTGGCGCCCGTAGAGCCCGACCGTTCGGCGCTCCCGGTGCCAGCGGACTCGCGGTGCTTGGCCTTATGTTGGGCCCCCGTCGCCGGGGCGCCCTCAAAGGTCTTAGAAGACCGCTCGGATTTCTTCTTCTTCTCGCCAGACGGGCTCTTACCCTCCAGCCAGTTGGCGAGACGTTGATGGCGGTCCTCATGAAGGCAGTAAAGGCAGAAAGAGTGTTCGTCCTCCTTGAAGACGTTCTGCAGCTGGCATCCAGGGCAGACCCTGAACTGCTTTCCGGGCGTCGAGCTTCCCTTCTCCTGGGCCATCTCCGAGACCGGGCCTGAGAAGCTTCTGGAGTCCTCCGAAGTGTAGCTCGACAAAATCTTCACCCTTGAGGGGCACAGATGAATCCGACACGGGTCCCCGTTGATCGGATGTAGGATCGGTGGAGCTTGAGGCTCTTTTGACCGAAAGAATCGAAGTTTTTTGTAAAAAGCGCGAAAAAATAGCACTAACGCTCGAGAGCAATAGCACGAGGATCCCAACACATGAACGTGCGGTAAAAATCTGAAGATGGCTGCCAGAGGCGGTGCTTAGGTAGAGGGCAGTCATTGGCTGTGGTCAGTATGACGCAGAGACCAGTGATTGGTTATTACTACGAAAGACAGATCAGAAACGAAACTGATACTGGTTTTTTCTTTACCGAGGATTCCCAGCCTGACGACGGGGAATATTCATGAGCATGTGAATCCATGCCAGACCCCATGCTGGAGAAAGTGGAATTTTAGTTGTAGGTGGAAAGGTAGTCCGCCTAGTCGAGAGAGCGAAGAGGAAATGGAGTCACAGGAGGTAAGGAGACAGAGGGTTTGAATGGCAGAGTGGTATATAGATTTAAGAGGGGCAAGCTGAGATGGGGGAAGACCAAAAATTATAGAGGAGCAGTAAAAGAGGCAGGAAAAGATGAGTGAGGAGATTAGGAGTTTGGTAGCATGGAATGTGAGGGAGGGACGGATTGTGCGAATATTGTAGAGGTGGTATCTGCAGGAGCGGGAGGGGAGTGAAATGTGTTGCGAGAAGGTGAGAGAGGAGTCAAAAAGAACACCTAGGTTTCGAGCATGAGTGGAGATAGGGAGATTGGAAGGAGGAAAATGGATAAACGGGGAGGAGAGGGAGGGAGAAGAGAGTTAGCGGGGAAGAAAAGGACTTTGGTTTTATCAGTGTTAAGTGAGAGAAAGCGGGAGGACATCCAGCTCTTGATGGCTGTGAGACAAGAGGAGAGTTTAAGGTGGAGGTCAGGTGTGAAGGAGGAGAAAGAGAGAAAGAGTTGGGTGTCGTCCGCATAGAAATGATGGGAGATGCCAAAGGAGGAGATGACAGGGGCAATGAGGGAGGTATAGAGAGAGAGAGAAGAGGAAAGGGCCAAGTACAGAGCCTTGAGGAACACCGTAAATAAGAGGGAAGGAAGGAGAGGTCTGGCCTCCCCATGAAACAGCAAAGAAACGAGAGGAAAGGTAAGAGGAGAGCCATTTTAGAACAGGGCCTTTGAACCCGAAGGAGGAGAGAGTGTGGAGCAGGAGAGGATGATCGACAGTGTCAAAAGCGGCAGAGAGATCAAGGAGAATAAGTATGGAGGATTGCTTCGCATGGCGAGCAGAGAGAAGCGAGTTGAGAATCGAGGTGAGAGCAGTTTCAGTGGAATGTTTGGGATGGAAACCAGATTGTAAAGGAGGAAGGAGAGAGGAAGTCGAGACAAAGGAAGAGAGATAGGTCTGTAGCTGGCAGTGAGCAGTGGATCAGCAGAGGGTTTCTAAAGAATAGGAATGATCGTTGCATGTTTGAAAGCAGAGGGAAAGATAGATGAGGAGAGGCAGGAGTTGAAGAAAGTGGTAAGGTAATGGATAAGAATAGAGTAAATCTTAGGGATGAGAACGGAGGGGAGAGGGTCAGAGGGGGCGGCTGTGGGGTGGGCTTTGGATAGAAGGGAGGAGACTTCGGAAGGGGAAACAGATGAGAAAACAGACATGCTATAAGGAGGAGGAGAGGGGGGGGAGAAGAGAGGGAGTCAGCGAGGGAGTAAATTTTTTGCCTGAGTGTGATGATTTTGGAGGAAAAGTAGTTGGCGAAGTCAGAGGGAGAAAGTGTGGAATTAGATGAGGGGTCGGGAGAGGGAGGAGAGATGGCTACTCAATTATAAGGAAGGACAGAGAGAATAGCAAAGGAGGTGGCTACTGCCTTCATTGCTAAAACATCCCTCTGCCTCAGAGCCTCCAACACTGCCAGCCCCACATCAATGGAGCTACTCCCAGTCAAGCTCCCCCTCGCAGCAACCCAAACCATCCTCATCCATCTTATCTACCGTCCCCCAGGTCACATCTCCTCCTTCGAGGAAGACATATCTGGCCTACTGACCAATAACACCAAACCCAGCTCACAAATAATACTTCTTATTGACTTTTACCTAGGTCTCGCCGATCCTAACGACACCAATGCCTCGTCTGTGAAAAACGCCATCTCCCAACTTGGCTTTAACCATTGTGTTACCTCCACAACTCACAATAAAAGGTAGAACCTTGGATTGGTTGGCAGACCTCAACTGCTCTACAACCCTCCTTCAAAATGCTCCCACCGCATGGTCGGACCATCACCTCATTTCCTTTATCATCCAAGGGAATACACCAACCATCCCCACCCCCCCCCCCCACTGCCCCACAAGTCCTCACCAGGAAAAACCATAACCAAATGCTTCAAAACCTACAACCCCTGATCCAGAAACGTCCTTGACCCAGCCATTTTTAAGGACCTGGATACAACTAAGCTAGTAGATCTTTATAACAACACTCTCGAGGCCGCTGTGAACAGCATTGCCCCCATCAAAGTAGCCAAAGCCAAACCAAATGCCCACCTCAACAAATGGTTTACGCCTGAGCTAAAAAAAAACATTCAGAATGCCAAAAGAGCAGCAGAAGCCCGCTGGAGAAAATCACCCAACCCAACCAACAAGGCCCTGTTCATCGCAGCAGCTGCATCATAAAAATCTGCCATCCTCAGTACAAAAAAGGAAACCTATGACAACCGTATCCACAACGCCAAATCCAAGATAATATTCTCAGGGAACTAGAGTCCCCAGCACCACCTTCGGAAACCTGCACCAAAGACGCAATCTGGTGTGCTAACATCCAGAAGCCCTCGCAGACAAAATTGCTCTACTCCAATCCAAAATTGAGCAAAAATTCCAAGAATTCCACTCCACTCCACCGCCATCCCACTGCCTAATACCCCAGATTGCACACCTTTTTCCTTCTCACTGGTCTCGGCTAAAGAAGTGGAAGAAATCATCGAAAATCTCAAACCCTCCAAATGCCAAGGTGATCGCTGCCCAGCTACAGTCATTCAGGAAGGCGCAAAAGAGCTGGCCCCTTTCATCTCAGCGCTAATCAACTCCCCCTGATTCCAACACGGTAAACAACAATCTCAAGGAAGCCTGGGACATGCTCTCTTAAAAAAAAAAAAAAACTTAGATCCTAACATTCCCACAAACTATAGGCCTATCACCACCCAAATCCAGAAACACCCGGAGGGTCACAACTTATTAGGCCTCAGACAATCTGGCTTCAGGCCCAGACATGGATTGGAAACAGCCCTCCAGGATCTCAAAATCCAAATGGATGAGGCTAAGGACAACGGTAAGCTTGCCATGCTACTGCTTTTAGACCTTTCAGCGGCTTTTGATCTTGTCGACCATCAAATCCTCACTGATGACCTGTCTGCAGTAGCTGCCTTCTCCAGCAGCACCTCTAACTGGATACAATCTTTCCTGTCCAACCGCACCACCATGGTCTTTGTACCCTCTGCGGACCAGATTCCCATCCATTGCGGCGTACCACAAAGCTCATGCGTTTCTCCAACGCTTTACAACATCTTCACCAAGCTCCTCTTTGACCGTCTGGACAACCTGGGTGTCAAATACACCAACTATGCTGATGACACCCAGATTCTCATCACCCTCTCAAGGAGATATGAAGATGATAGTAAAAGAATCAACAAGATATACATGGAAATAAAGGCATGGATGGCAGATCACTGCCTATGCCTCAACGTCGAAAAAACTGAGCTCTTGATCGTTGGCTCCCAAACCTGCCTGAACAAACTAGACCACTGCTATGTTTCCATCAACATTGATGGACACCCAATCAAAGTGGCCAAAGAGATCAAAACTTTGGGAGTTTAGACTCCACACTGTCCCTCAAGAAGCAGGTGAACTCAACTGCGTCTTCTACAGCCTACACTAACAAACTAACGCCTGCAAGCAATTCCTTTCGCCCCCAGTAGCTGCATCACACTAGCCAGGGCTCTAGTATTATCCAAGATCGAATACTGCAACACTCTCTACCTAGGCACTTACAAAGGGAAACTCAACAAACTCCAGGTCCTTCAAGATTCCTACTGAAAAGAGCAGGGGGAGCGAGCTTCCCAGTTAAAGTAAATAACTGGCTCTTCGGGAAGCTCCCACATTGCTCAGTCTCTGGTCCAGCCAGACTGGCTCTACCTCGCCCAATGTAACCTCCCTGCCTGACACTGCATCTTGTTGCTCCCCTCCTTGACCACATTCTGTAACCTCGGGTCATCCTGCACTTCTCTGTTTTAATCTGCCCATGTATTTCTCTGCGTCCTAAATCACCTGTAAAATTACCTGTATTAACTGTGGATCTTTGTCTTCATAAATCTGTAAACTCTTCATAAGCTGAAGCTCCCAGGGTTTGGTGCGCGATACAAATAAAGAAACTAAACTTTACTGTAACTATGAACTCTGTTGTCCTTTCTGTGAAAATGAATGTCTCTTATTTTTCTTTGACAGGTTCTGGAGGAGACACGCCGTTAGCGGTACCCGCTGTCAGCGGCGGAGACGCGAATCGAGCGCTCCAGCAGAAGCGGGACTTAAGTATGAGACTACTGTAACCACTATGAAAGACTATGGAAGAACATGCTATGAATGATACAAATGCCATTTGTGTCAGACTCGTAGCCACTTTTGGCCTGCTGAATGATGGGATATCCCTTGCTTCTCCTGCATGCCTGAATGGGAACTGTGCTCATTTACAAAGAGAGAAGAGAGAGAGAGAGAGAGAGAAAGAGAGCGAGAGAGAAGAACAAGTTACTTCTTACCTTGTAACGTTCTTTCGACGGGATGTTCCTCCGACGTATTCCTCATCTTAGATATCTCCTTCTAGCTCTGCTGGCCTCGGAAAATGTTTTCTCTCTAGAGGGCGCTGCGCGTCGACGTCCTCCGAGTCAAAAGGGACCTTCGACACACGGGTCTGTCGACTCGACGCCAGCTTCGACACCGGCGTCGACGCCAAGAAAAGTCACGGTTACGACACACCCAGTGACTATCCCCAGGTCCTCGACGTCGATGGCTTTGAGATTGTCGAGTAGAATTCCAATTCTTACCTTGTAACGTTCTTTCGACGGGATGTTCCTCCGACGTATTCCTCATCGACCCTCCCATCCATCCCCGCAGTTCTACTTCCCTTGTTGTTGCAGCTTACGCTCCTTCAGGGTGATTAGTTTAGTCCAGAAAGTATTATTGTGGGCTACAAAACGGAACTGAGCAACGGACGCTGCGCGCGGCCTTTATAGGCAGGATGACGTCGACGTCGATACGGCGGCTGTCGAGGGACATCGACTCGGAGGACGTCGACGCGCAGCGCCCTCTAGAGAGAAAACATTTTCCGAGGCCAGCAGAGCTGGAAGGAGATATCTAAGATGAGGAATACGTCGGAGGACACAATCCCTTCGAAAGAGAGAGAAAGAGAAAGAGAAAGAGAAAGAGAAAGAGAAAGAGAAAGAGAAAGAGAAAGAGAAAGAGAAAGAGAAAGAGAAAGAGAAAGAGAAAGAGAAAGAGAAAGAGAAAGAGAAAGAGAAAGAGAGAGAGAGAGAGAGAGAGTCGCAAAAAAGTCCAGTGGCAGGACAGGAGGCAGCCAGGTGGATGTTGAAGTCTCCAAGGAAGAGGAGTTGAGTGGTTGAGGCCAGGAGGGAGAAAGAGCTGTCCGCCCATTCGGAAAGGAAGGAATAGATCTGACGAGGTGGTCGGTAGATATTAGCCACTGTGAGAGAGTGGCCTGGAGAGAGAGAAAGACTATAGACCAGGCATTCAAATGAGGAGTAGGCCTACATAGGAATGATAGAGGCAGGAATCTACTCTTGGAAGATCAAGGCTATACCCCCACCAGAAAGGTTGTATCTGGGCGCAGAGAGGATCTTGTGGCCATCAGGAAGGAGTGTGTCAAAGCTTGTGACAGAGCTTGCTGTGAACCATGTCTTGTGAGACCAAGGACATGAAGGTCGAGTTCTTCCAGGAGACGGCAGATGTCAGAGGAGTGTTTGTCGGCTGAGCGAGAGTTAAGAGTGGCGAGGTGGAGAAGGTTGCCATCCTTGAAAGACTTCCGGGGAGGGGTACAGATCAGAGGTACTCCCTGCAGAGGTGTAGAAGGAGCTAGAGGGAGGGCAGAAGAGGTGAGGTGAGAAGGCAAGGTAGCTGAGGAGGGGGATGAGGGCACCGCAGTAGTGGCAAAAGGAGGCGGCAAGGTAGCCGAAGAAGGGAAACGGGATAGCGGAAGAAGAGAGGAAATTGATAAGGTGCAGGAAGCGTCTATTAAAGAGGAGGAAGTTGGCCTGAGGGCTTTG
The DNA here is from genome assembly GCF_040938575.1 of Ambystoma mexicanum. NCBI lineage: Eukaryota > Metazoa > Chordata > Amphibia > Caudata > Ambystomatidae > Ambystoma > Ambystoma mexicanum. The sequence continues at coordinate 18,420,173 of NC_090922.1, read as the reverse complement.
GACTAAGACAGTGCCATTGAGGTAAATATTGATGAAGACCTTAGAGGAATGGAAGGAATGCAGGAGGGCCTCCCAACCGGCTGCCACCATTAATGGGGGAGGAATAGTAAGGAGAGAGCACAGCGACCATATGAAGTGTCCATAGGTCTGGCGAAGGAACGACAAAGAGGATGTTGATGAGGGTTTGTCTGGAGCAAGCGCTATTGTAGGTATCAGCGATCGGGAAGCCTGGGTTAAAGACCAGGATATCCTTTTTGTACTTCTTCCTGCCAGACTTAGTGCGGAGGGTAGGATGGTCGATAGTGAATCGGTTGAAGATGGAAGAAACGGAGAGCACCATAGGTGAAGAGGAAGAGCGGAGGAGAGGAGGGGTGGGGGAATGAGGGAAGAGAGGATGGGGGTGGGGACACTACAGGAGAACACGGGGGGGTGCAAGTAGAAGAGATGGAACAAGACAGGAACAGCTGGACTGATGAACACAATGCAGTCACTGGGCAGAGGCAAGTTCGTAATTAGCAGGGCAAATGAAAAACTAAAGCAGCCACTGGACACAGGCAAGTTCGAAATTAGCGGGGCAAATGAAAAATAAATGCAGCACTGGACGCAGCTGGGCCAGTAATCGTAAAATGCAGAAGCATGGCCTTTTTAATGCACAACATTAAAACGTGCCGTGCGGACCAGTAAAACACAAGAGTGATCTTTTTCCTTGAATTGCAGGCAATTTATAGTACGTGTCCCCAACGTGACGACAAAAAGCACAAAAAGTTAATTATGTCCCAATTCGATTCTTTGAGAGATGCAGTGGGGGCTGTGGGCATTGTAGCAAAGCCAAGAAGGCTTTCCTGGATTCAGAGGCCATCCGGAGAAGAGTAGAGAAATTGCGCTGGAGCGTGATCATCAGCTGATTGTAGTTCGAGTTGAAAGCGAGAATGCGCCTGCAGGCCCCGATGTAGGCCTTTGAAGAATGAGCTGGCTCCCGCCTTCGGGTGCCACTGATAAGCTATTGAGGAGAAAAGTGGCCAATAGTTCTAGTTCTATCGAATGTGGGGAGGCAGCAAATTCCAGTGTTGGTGCCAAGGTAGAGAAGGTGACTCTCCAAACCTTGCTGAATTAGGGGCAGGAATCACTAGTAGGAGGGCCATGCTTGACCTTGGGGTGCGTGTTGGGCGGTAGGGCATAATCTTCTCTTGAAGGCATGTCAGGACAGCTTTGTAGACTGCTCAGTGCGTGATGCAAAAGATTTTGAACGTGGCCCTTTGTCCAATAGGGAGCCAGTGAAGGGTGCAGAGAGCAGGCGAGGTGTGGTCCCTTCGTCCAAGTGCAAGGAGGAGTCTGGTAGGTACGTTTTGGACTCTTTGGCGTTTAAGTTGGTAGGCATGGCACCCAAGTACATGGAGTTCGCATTATCCAGTCTGACATGACAATGGACATAATAAATGCCAGTCTCTTGGGGTAGCTGAGGTAAGGGAAGATGCAGAGCGTCTCAGAGGCCTGAGGTGGCAGTGACAGGATTTTGATACAATATTGATCTGGTGGGACAGGGTAGGTCCGAGTTCATTGTGCAGCCAACGTGTTTGACTGTGTTGGAAGTAGGGGGAGGAGTACCGAGGGTGGTGGGCCATGGAAGTGATTGCGGGAGTAGAACTGTGTCGCCACATACCATGATCTTGGTTTTCCCAGGGTTAAGAAGGAAGTGGTTTCTTGTCATTCACATGTCTGTCTCTGGGACAAGCTGCTAGGTTCGGTCATGGATCGGAGCTTGTTTTGGGGATTCTCAAGATAATTTGTGTGTCGTCAGCGTAATTATAGCACGTGAGGTTGTGCGAGAGGATGATCCCTGGCAGCCAAGTCATGTAAATGTTGAAAAAGAGTGGCGAGAGGCGCTTTGGGGTACTCCGGTGTGCACAGGGCGAGCAGAGGAGGTAAAAGGGGGGAGGGAAGCGATATGTTTCCTGTTGTTGAGGAACGAGGCAATCATGTTCAGTGCTGAATCTCAGATTCCTAGGGAGTGGAGTCGGTCCAGGAGGATTAAGTGGTTAATGGCGTTAAAGGCTGCTAAGAGATCAAGGAGAAACAGTGTGGCGCATCCTTTGGAGACTGATGAGACTTTGAGACCATCCCAGATCGAGAGGAGTGTGGTTTCAGTTCTGTGGCGCGGCCAGAAGTCTGACTGAGCGGGGTCTAGAAGGTTGTTGGAGTCAGCGAAAAGGTTGAGCTGAGAGTAGGCAGAGCAGTCGATGAGTTTCACCAGGAATCTGGTGTTGGAGATGGGCCTGTAATCCTGTAATTGATTGGCTGGAGGGGGTCGAGACCTGCTTTTTGCAGAAGGGGTTGGACATGCGCTACGCTCCTTTGAAGGGTTCTGGGAAGATGCCAGAGGTGAAGGAGTCATTGAGTATGGGCCTAGCCTTTTCTCCTGCACAGGTGGAGGTGAAGATTTCTTTGAGGAGAGAGGTGGGACAAGAGTCAAGGGGGGACCCAAGAGGGTCTGCTGCTGGACAGTAATTTGAGGAACTCCTCGCTCGAGATGGGGTTGAAGAAGTTGAATGGCGCTACGGGCGCGGGCGAGATTAGATCTTGAGGCGCGGGTGTTGGGTGGGGAGGTTAGGTTGGCGAGTTTGGCAGTAAGGGTGTGTGATGCTAGAAATGCATCAGAAGGACAGGGCCTCTGAATCCTCGTCCTTTATTGCTTTATCATGTATGTTCTGACTTGTTTTCCGTGCAGGAGTTCATGTGGGGACTCCTGGCGGTGCAGCTCTTCCTGCATTTGGTTTGGTGAACAGACCCTTGGGATACCCTTATGGCACCCGTAGGTGGGAGTACAACACAGAGCATACCCAACACAGAGTAGGGTATGGGCTTTTGGCAGCTCCGTGCTGAATTGAAATGTGCCTTGAGCGTCCTCCATTTTGGGATGCCCAGGCCCTGTCGTTGGAATCAGTGGATTCCTGATGGAGACAAGATGGCCCCTGTGGCCTCTTGCTGTCCATCACCTGTTACCTTGATTTTCCTGAAGTCCCGGGAAGCCCTGACTCTGTCCCTTCCCCCTGACTGGCTGTTGGGTGGAAGTTCCATATATGGTATTGTGGGGAAGTGCCGGCCAGACTAGCTGGAGCCTTCCCAATGACCTTATGTTGTGGGTACGCCTCCTGGGGTGGGACCTGGGTGAATGGAGTGTGTGACGAATACGCATTCTGTGTTGCGGGTGTCTAGTATCTGGTGTTTGACACAATGACTGAGACAGCCCTGCCCGAAACTGGTACGAATGCAGTGTTTAGTGCTGAATGGGAGAGTACTTGTCGGAATCCACATTCTGTGTTGAGTGTCTGGATGGAGAAGAATGGCCTGAATGAACTGTGCGCCTGATTGGCTGACTGCTCGAATGCCCTTCTGAGTGATCGGTTGCCTGAGTGTGACCCAGCGGAGTGAATGGAAGATCAACAGTATATCTGGGGGCCTCTCGCTTCTAGAAATCATTCAGAAGCTGACGTTGATACTTGATGCTTACTCTCGAAGTCGAGTCGGAATAAGGTGAACCACTGGTCCCTTCCGTGTAATCTGAAAGCTGCTGTGTCTTCAAGAACTGATCCAAGAGAGGACCTGGTAAGGACCTGCTCTCCCCGAGCTAAGAGGGACCATTGTGCACCAGCTGATCTTTGCCAAAGCTCCCTAGTAGACAGACCTATGGAAGGCTGCCGACCGGAGAAGGGGACCACTGAGGAGAACGAATAAAAGCACCGGACAGCCATCCGCCGTTGCCAACCTGAGCCGCCGTGCTCCCGTTTGCCTAAGAAAATTTCATCCAAGGACTCCCTTGTTCATCATCGTCAACCGCTTTCGTCCTGTCAGAGAAAATCAAGGCCACCGACAACTGAGGAGAATCCGCCTGTGGGTTTCCCACCACCCGAAGACCTCAGAGAGGCCGATGAAGCTACTGAAGCCAGCCCTGGTCACACCGCGCTTGTCGACGCCAGACACTGACAACCCGACGCCCTTGCTGGGCCAAAGTTCTTCACTAACTCTTTGCAGCAACGAACCATCGTCATTGAGGTGCACCGCATGCCACCCCTGTTGAAGGACGTTTTCGATCACTCGTCTACGAGCACCGCAAGGACCGAAGCTGCTGCCTCAACAACAACATTCACCCTTTCATCTCAGAAGTTTAACGACCTGTGGCTCCCGCTTGAAAGGCAGTGCACTAAACAAGGGCCAGTCGATTCCCCGACAAAGAATTCTACAACACAAGGTACATTTGGGTGGCAGAACTATAGAAGAAGATAAGACTCTAGTAGACCATATATGGACTGGGCATGTAGTGCATCTTCATTTACAGGTTGCCCAGGTGGGGGGGATCCTCATACAGAACTGTGTCTGGTTGGTAGGGACTCAGCATTCTGCCAATTGTATAACCCACTTGTCTGCTTCCTAAGTCTATGGTTGATATTGTGTTGCTGTGTTGATTCGTAATCTATTTGAATGGAGTACAGTTGATGCATTTTAATGGAATCAGAGTAATCATGGTACCACCTAGAACTGTATATATTTACCATTTTAGATTTGTCGAAGCACAAAGTGTATTATCATGATAGTGTATATAACATTGAACCTTATTTATATAAAGACTGTTTTAACTAATACAGTGTGTGGACATTCCTTTGTGGGTGCTTGGGGACTACAATGTACTTAAGAACCAGCCTGCAGCACCTCCTCAGAAGCCAGGCCGCGATTGCTCGACCACGATACCAATAATAGAGAATCTTTGTTGGGGTCCTCTGTGCCTCTCCTCTGCCGTATAAAGAGCATGAGTACAGACACCCCCCTCCAGTGCGTTTTTTCTCTTACACGGTGGCCGTCCTGTTCAGTGCTGTACTGTGGAAGTGCTGGGAGAGGGAGCCGCAGAGTATGTGCGTGGACATGGTCGGGGCAAAAGAGGGCTTTACGAATTCCAAGATGATCCTGTGAAGCTCTTTGCTACTGTTGCGGCAGGTCAGGATTCTTTTATTGTAGTAGGCTTCATTGGCCTTTCGAATCACAGATTTGTAGTTCCGGTGATGGTAGGCGAAGAGGGGTTTTGGATGATTGCCATTTTCTCTCGAGGGAGCGATTATGGGTTTTGAAAGTCTTCAGGTCGGGTGTGAACCATTTGGGAGTAAATCGTTTGCGGGTGAGAAGGGGTGAGGGGGAGGAGTAAATCGTTAAGCAAAGAGTCGAAGGATTCGATAGGTAGGGGTCTATCTGAGTTCCGGAGTGTGCGTAGCAGGGCTTCAGCCAGGTCAGGCAGCACCCTGACCTTATTCCAGCATTTGTGATTGTTTGGAGGGACATGGGGGGTGTTGGGTGGCGGGGCCGGTCTGCAGACAGAGAAAGGTAAGGTTGAGTGGTCTGTCCAGATGAGGGGTTTGGGGCTGGATACTGAGACGAGGTTGGAAAAGCTGAAGATTGCATCAAGGGTGTGGCCTCCAGTGTGGGTTGGACCTGTGGTATGTCTGGAGAGGTGGAGTGCCTCTAGGCTGTCAACCAGGGATTGGGTCATGTGGTTGTTGGGCACATCAAACCAGATATTTAAGTCCCCCAGTAGAGTGAGTGCTGGGTGGTTGACCAGAGTGGTAGCTAGTGAGTCACAGACATTGTTGGCAAACAGTCTGTCGTATCCTGGTGGCCTGCAGTTGAGAGCGTGGGCAGCAGCAAGAATGACTGGGTTCCGGTGAGTGAGATGGAGATGTGAGGTTTCTGGAGGATGGCTATTCCGCAACCTCTGGAGGGTCTTTTGTGGGGTATGAGCGCATAGTCAGGAGGGAAAGTCCTGTGCGCGACTGGTTTGAAATAGTCACTGAACCATGTTTCAGTGATAAAGATGAGATTGGGACTGTCAGAGAATAGGAGATCAAAGATACTGTGTCTGTTTTTGGCCACGGAGCGGGTATTGAATATGAGACAGGTGACTTGATGGGAGGTGGTGGTTCCCCTGATTCTAGTGGCTGGATGGACTGGGCAGGTCTTAGTGGCCGTTGGGGAGGTGTCGGTAGCAGAGGAGGGCAGTGTAGGCGTAAGAGTCGGAACAACTGCACCCGATTAATGGTGGGTGTGGGTCCGGTCCGGGATAATGTTTGAGGGGGTGGAGATTGAGTGAGGTGGGTCGGGAGCGGGAAGAATGAGTGTCCAGTGGCTGGTTTGCTTGAGACTGAAGTGGGTGGAGTGAGAGTGGGATGGGTGGGGCGGTGTGTGGGTTCCGGCTAGCTGATGGATGTGGTGCAAGTCCAGAGGGAGGTGGAAGTGTATAGGTGGGAGAGGTCGCACTTAAAGAAGGACAGTCAGGGAGTGGCTAGTGAGAGGGTCCCGACATCTGGGCTGTGGGTGGTGGGGACGAAGGACTGATGCGGGTGAGATGAGGCCAGGAGAGTCAAGAGTGAGGGCCGGTCTCTCCCATCCCCTGAGTTTGGTGCGTTTGGGTGCAAGAGGTGTGTGAGAGAGGGTAGGGGGGTCAGAGGGGAAGACGGATGAGTTAATAGTTCTGGAATAAGCAAGGCACGCCATGCTGAGAGGGTTGGAAGGGGATGGTCTGGAGATGGAGGGTGAAAGGATGCTGAGGAAGGGCGTGTGTGTGTGTGTGTGTGTGTGTGTGTGTGGGGGGGTGTGGACATAGATGGTGGAGTGGAGAGGGTGCTTGACTGAGTGGAGATTGGGGTTGGTGGTGGTGTAAGTGGGTTGGGCCCGATTAGGGGACGCAAGGTTTTCGAGTGAAGGGGTGAGGTGGGGCGGCGGTACAAGGGGGGAGGGAGGAAAGGTATGCGTAATGGCGGAGTGCCAGGGGTTAGTGGAACCAGTGTTTGGTATGTTGTGAAGTGAGGCGGTCCAAGGGGTTCTGGGGAGGTATCAGGGCGGTGGAACTGATCTGGGAGATGAATTTCTGCAGGGAGGTGCAGGTGATGGGGCAGGGGCTGGGAGGTTGTGTTTAGAGCGCCAGAGTGCTCCTCTGGCTTGGGTGTTGGATGTAGCGTGATGTGTGGAAAAGGGAGGTTGAGGGTCATTCTCAGCGGTTGACTGGGTAGAGGGAAAGGTGGTGTACGAGAGGAGAGGATGTGTGGTAGTGAGTGAGGTATGGAATGGGCAGTTCATGGTGCGCCAGATAGGTCCTCTGGTCTGAGAGGTGGAGGGCGTGTGGTGAGAGGAGGAAGGGTGTGGAGGGTCAGAGTGTAAGAGGGTTCCAATGCGGGGGATGGAGAGGTGTTGTGGCGTGTAGCTGCAGTTTGGGAATTAAGGTGCCAGATTGGTGGTGGTGGGCAGGGTGTGGTGCTTATTGGCTTGCCAGATGGTTTCTGTTGTTTCTGGATAGGGGTGCGTGTGGTTGTGTGCGGGGGTTCTGCTCTGAGTGAGTGTGTTGTAGATGGGTCAGAGTTGTGGGGTCAGAGAGGTGGTCTTGGTTGCTGCTGTGTTCCTGTCAGATTGGAATTTTCAGTCATGGCCGTGTGATGGAGCATTGCAGCAAGTGGGAGTATTAAGATCTGGGTAGGGGCTGCAGGAAGGGAGCGCTTAGGTCAGAGGTACCTAGGTCGAGCGAGGCACCCAAGTCTAGTAAAAGCACTTACGCCTAGATATGAGAAACCTGGATAGAGGGAGAAGGCTCCCAAGACGGGGGCACAGCAGCAAATGCAACACCCCCCAGATTTGAGACACCTGGACAGAGGGCGAAAGCGCCTAAAATGGGGGCTCAGTAGTAAATGCAATACTACCTAGATTTGAGACCCGCAATAACACCTAGATTTGAGACACCTGTATAGAGGGAGAAAATGCCTTAAATGGGGGCATAGTAGTAAATGCAAGAACACCTTGATGTGAGACACCTGAACAGAGGGAGAAAGCACCCAAAATGAGGCAAGTATTAAATGCCCCGTGCCCTCACTGCACTTGCTAACTGGTTGATAGCTGGGGCCTCTAACAGGTTAGTATGGGGCAACACAGTCTGGAGCTGCTTCTTCCGGAGCTTTCCTTTGCCTTTGGGCCCTTAGCCGATGGGTGGCGGGGGGGGGGGTAGGGTGGGGAGTCCTGCCCTTGTAGAACGTGTGATATGGGGCTATGGGCCAATCAGTGGAGGAGGGGAGGTGGGAAAAACCACACAGGTAACACGGAAGCGGGTCAGGGAGGGAGGAAGGATCAACACACACAAATCAGATAAAACAATATTTACCAAAAGGACAATGGACAACGGGGGCACATGCCTTACCTCGCACCAGGGACCAAAGTGGCTGAGGTGAGGCGACAGACGCTGGGTCTAAGTCCGCGTTGCAGTTGGTGGAGTATCACTGGCCAATCAGAGCGCGAGGGAACACACCTCTATTTGGATTGAATACACCTCGATTTGGATTGAATAGGGTGACTATATTCCGTGTTCACAATAACCTTATTATATTAGTTACTACTGTATGACAACTGCAGGCTTACCAGGCGAACAAAGGCAAACACAGGGTAGAGCTGTCTCCACAGAGTGGCCCTTTTCTTTGGGCCCTTAGCCGAGGGCTGCCTGGGCAGGAAGCTGCCCTGAGGTGCTGTTGAAGAGGTGTTCTAGTTAACGGGTGAGGCAGCACACATCCAATCAGTGGCCCGAGGGCGGGAGAGGAGGCTGCAAGGAGGGGGAATCAGGAGGCCAGAAAAAGAAAGGAAAGAAACGAGAACCAGGTGCCGAGTGCGCAGCTGGAAAATATTCACGTAAGAAATACAGAACATTACTGCTAATCAAAAACGAATTTCGTTACAAACCAAAGGAAAATGGGATTGCTCAGGCAAGGTGATGGTGCCAACCTGTGTTTGCTCGCACAAAGAGTGGTTGGGGGCTCAGCTGCAGAGGGTTTTAACTTCAAACAGCTTGCAGTGTTCCAATTGTAATTGTTTATTTATAGAGTGCTTATAAACAGGTGAAGTGTTTCAAAGAGCTTCAAGTCAGGACGGGAACAGGAGAAAACAGTCATTCCTAGGCCTTGAAATTTCCGAATGATCTTGCAAAAATTACTAGCAAACTTGGCCTGACGGCCTTACTACAAGTGCAGGTTTAAGACAAAAAGGAAGGAGCAAAGGGGGAGGAGAGGGAGAAGAACATACAGTTTTTTAAGCTACCGTACTTTAGCCAACGACGTTTCAAAGTGCGTACCAGATGGTAAGGCGATGGTTGGGGTGTAGGGGGCAGGAGAAGGACATACAGAAACAAAAAAACTACTGTACTAAGCCTGGTGGACCAGGCCCAGTACATTGTAGGTAACCTAATTGACAGACATGGAATGAAGGGGGGGGGGAGAAGGAACAAGGACCTGGGTTAAGTGCCAAGAGGTTACCATTCTCAAGGAATGAGTAAAGAAGTGCATAAGTGGTACAGGCAAGTGCGAGGACTGGCGGGGGAGCCTGAGCCCTGTGTGGTTCTGGAGGTGCAGCAGGCGACCAGTCAGCAAACGGAACTGAGTTAGGGAGAGGGCAGTAGGCAAGAGTAGAGAGGGGGTTAACAAGGCACAGGGAGAGAGATGGAGGAGTTACGGAACTTAAGGTGATCAGGCTCAAGACAGAGAGGGACAGGGAGGCTGTTGCAGAGGGAAGCACCAGAATAGGAAAGAGATCTACCCACAAATCTGTTTTGAAAATAGGCTCACCCTGAGAGAGTTGGAGGCGGACGAGCGTGGGGCTCTAGAAGAACAAGTTACTTCTTACCTGGTAACGTTCTTTCGATGGGATGTTCCTCCGACGTATTCCTTATCTTTGATAGATCATCTCCCAGCTTGCTGCCCTTGGAAAATGATTTCAGTAGGAGCGCTGTGCGTCGATGTCCCTCGAGCCGATGTCCCTCGACAGCCTCCGTATCGGTGCCAACGTCATCACGCGTATAGACTCGCGCAGCATCCGTTGCTCAGTTCAGTTTTGACGTTAACAGTTGTTTTACATGAATTGGTTATTGACCTTGAAGGAGCGTAAGTTGCAACCACAAGGGAAGTATTACTGCGGGATGGATGGGAGGGGCGATAAGGAATGCGTCGGAGGAACATCCCATCGAAAGAACGTTACCAGGTAAGAAGTAACTTGTTCTTCGAAGGGATTGTGTCCTCCGACGTATTCCTTATCTTTGATAGACTCCCATAGCAGTGGTATGTAATTGGAGGTGGGAGTAAAACGCCATGTTTCCTTTTAGGAATAAACAGAATGTAATACGGCTTTGCCAAACCTAGTCTCTTGACTAGAGGAGGAATCCAGGTTGTAAAATCTTGTGAAGGTATGTGCGGACGACCATGTGGCAGCCGCACATATGTCTCGAACCGGAACCCCCCCTTTGGAGGGCCGAGGAGGCTGCGATATCCCTGGTTGAATGAGCCCTAAGATTTTGAGGAGGCTCTTTCCCTGCTAGTTTGTAACATTCCAGAATGGCCAAAATAATCCATCTGGAAATGGTTTGTTTTGTTATCAGTAGTCCCAATTTGTGTCCTGAGTAACGTACGAACAGTTGGTCTGCTTGCCTAATCCTAGCAAGTCTGCTGATGTAAAAGCTTAAAGCCGCCTTGGGTCCAGCCTATGTAGCCTTTCTTCCTCTTTCCCCAGATGGGGAGGCGGATAGAATGAAGGTAAGGTAATCTTCTGAGTGATGTGGAATTCAGAAACCACCTTTGGGAAGAAATTAGGCTTCACCTGTAGGACAACCTTGTCTTTATGAAAAATTGTATGAAGGGGTTTACAAGAAAGAGCTTGTAATTCGCTCACCCTTCTAGCAGATGCTAAAGCCACTAATAAGACAGTTTTAAGGGTGAGAAATCTTAGCGAACAAGAGTGGAGTGGTTCGAAAGGAGTACCCATCAGGAAATTTAAGACTAAATTTAAGTCCCATAAAGGAACCTGGAACCGTCTTGGAGGGTAGACATTAGTTAATCCCTTTAGAAATTGTATTACTAAGGGTAATTTGAAATACGATGGCTCCTCTGCAGTGCGCTTGAAGATTGATAGCGATGCCAGATAGCCTTTGATAGTGCCAACTTGAAGGCCTGAATTTGCCAAGTAGAGGAGAAATGATAACACCGTTGGTGTACCACATGAAAAGGGGTCGATCTTCTCTACACCAGCTGCAAAATTTGTTCCAACGGCAGCGGTATAAAGACTTTGTTGCTGGCCTTCTGGCTGAAAGCAACACCTCCATGTCGTCATCAGGGAGGTCCCAATCCTTGTATCTCAACCTTTCAGATGCCAGGCGTGAAGGTTGAGGGTTCTGATGTCTGAATGGAGAACCTGACCTCCCTTCTGTGAGAGAAGATTCTCCTTGAGTGGAAGACGAATTGGAGGGCAGATGGACATGTCCAGAAGGTCCGGGTACCACGTTCTCCTGGCCCAGTCTGGGGCAATTAGGATCATGGTCCTCCGGAATCTTCTCAACCTCCTGATCATTTGAGGAATGACAGGGACTGGTGGAAGCGCATACAGGAGTGGAATCTCCCAGTCCACTACGAATGCGTCCCCTAGAGCTCCTCTTGGGGGAAATTCCCTTGAACAAAACAGATCGCACTTCCTGTTGGTACTGGTGGCAAACAGATCCACTTGAGGGGTTCCCAAAAGGGTGATCTCCTGAAGGACTTCCTGAGCTAGTTCCCACTCGTGGGAGATTGTGCTCTGCCTGCTCAGAGCGTCCGCCGTCAAGTTCTTCTCTCCATCTAGGTGAACTGTCGATAGAGAGATTCCTTCTTGAATTGCCCAAAACCAGAGCTGCATCGCCTCTCCGCACAGTGGCAGTGATCCTACGCCTCCTCTTTTGTTGAGGTAGTGCATGGCCACTGTGTTGACGACATTATCAGGACATTTTTCCCCTGTACAGATGGCAGAAAAGCTTTCAGCGCTAGTCTGATTGCTCTCAGCTCTAACAGGTTGATATGTAGTCTGGACTCCGATGGAGACCAACGACCGCTGATGGTCAAGTCGTTGGTATGGGCTCCCCACCCCGTGAGTGAGGCATCTGTGACTACTCTTATCTCCGGCCATGGTTGCCAAAACAGTTCTCCCTTCAAGATGTTTTTCTGGCAGGCCCACCACTGAAGGTCTCGAGCCACCTTGTCCGGAACCTGAAGGAGGTCCGTCATTCTCCCTGAGAATTGCGACCACTTGAGTTCTCAGTGCCCACTGAAGAGATCTCATTCTCAGGCGAGCCTCTGGCACAAGGAAGATGCAGGATGCCATGAGGCCTAGCAACCTCAAAAAGTCGAAGGCTGGGAGACGTTGGTCATTTTGAAACTTGGTGACCATCTGCAGAATATCTTGAGCCCTCACCTCTGGTGGCAAGGCTTTTCCCAGGGAAGTGTCCAGGACTGCTCCAATGAACTGGAGTCTCTGTGATGGTATCATCTGTGACTTCTTTAAATTGAGGGAGAAGTCCCGTTTGTGAAGGAAGTGGCAGACATAATCTAGCTGGATCTGAGCTTGTTCCGGAGATACAGCTCTGATCAGCCAATTGTCCAGGTAGGGGTAGACGTGAATCCCTTCCCTCCTTAGACTTGCAGCCACTACCGACATTAGCTTGGTGAAGACCCTCGGGCGGAGGTCAGCCCAAATGGCAGAACTCGAAATTGATAATGAGAGCCGCCAATTGCAAACCTCAGGTATTTCCTGTGTTTGAGATGGATTGGCACATGGAAATAAGCATCTTGGAGGTCCAGAGATACCAGCCAGTCCTGGAGCTGGAGGGCCTGAAGGATCTGAGAGAGAGTTACCATCTTGAACTTGTCCTTCCTGAGGAACTTGCTCAATTCTCGTAAGTCCAAGATAGGTCTCAGTCCTCCGTCTTTCTTCGGTAAGAGAAAGTAGGGGGAGTACCAGCTCTTGTTCCTCTCCGCTACAGGTACTGGTTCTATGGCACCTTTCTCTAGCAGGTTTACAATTTCCTGCAAGAGGAGCGGATCTGGAACTTTCAGAGAGCTGTTCCCCGGTGGATGACTCTGAGGGATGCGTAGAAAAGGCAGGCAATAACCTTGGCCAACTGTCTCCAATGTCCAAGCATCTGACGTAATAGCCTGCCATTCCGTCAGATGTTGAGTTAACGTGCCCCCTACTGGTGTCTTGTGAGGAGAGTCCTCAGAGCGGTTTGGAGGCGGCTGATGCAGACGCAGAGGGTAAATAGGCACCTGCTGCTGCTGCTGCTTCTGCTGCTTTTGTATTTTTACCCCGTCCACCTTGGGTGAATTTTTTCTGACCCCTTTGAACCGGCTGTCCTCTGCCTCTTCCGAATGTGGAATAGAAGCGAAAGGACTTACCTCTCCAAGAGGTTCCTGAGGGCGATATGGTGTCTGACGGATTGCAGCTCCCAGGGATTTTGCTGCTGCCTTTGATGTTTGTATTTTTTCTAAACTGTCATCCGCCTTCTTACCAAACAAAGAAGAGCCGTCAAAGGGCATATTCAAAAGTCTGCTTTGCACATCTGGAGCAAACCCAGACTTTCTCAACCAAGCAAATCTCTGGGTTGTTGTACTTGCCGCCATGGCCCTGCTGATGCTGTCAGCAGAATCGATGCTAGTTTGAAGGGATTCGCACATAGCGTCTTTACCATCCTTGATGATGTTTAGGAACGCTTCCCTTTCTTCTCCCTCCGGGAGGCAGTCAGCCACTGATGAAGCACACTCCCAAAGTGTGTGGCTGAACCTTGCGAGCGTACAAGTAGCATTGATGGATTTCAGCGCCATGCTACATGCAGAAAATACTTTTTTGGCCACAGAGTCATACCTCTCATCATCCCTGTCCTGTGGAACAGTAGGGTAAGCCGATTTACTACCTGATGAAGTAGCTGCCTGAACAACCAGACTCTCCGGAGTTGGCTGTTTGGACAAATATTCAGGGTCAGCAGAAGACACCCTATATTTAGCTGATAATTTTTTGTTAACCGCTGGGATTAACTCGGGTGTTTCCCAGTTTGCCAATATTCTCCTTTGTAATGCCGCATGAAATGGCACCACAGGATCCTCCTGTGGACCTTTGACCAAGATGTCTGTGAGGTTGTCTTGCTGAAAAGCAGGTGAGGGTGTGGACCACCCCATAAACTCTATTATCCTTGCCATCAAGGTTCTATAAGGGGTTTCAGCATGTTCCCCTGGGTCTGGTCTGGCAAATTCCACTTTTGGGGAAGTGTCCAACCCACTTGCTTCCTGTAAGGATTCTTGGAGGTCTTTCAACCTACCTTCCTCAGAGGTAAATTCCTCTGGTACAGGAGTTGCAGATCCCTGCAACTCAAAAGGTCTTTCCTGATCCGAATCCTCCCCTTCTCCATAAATAGATAAGGCTCTGGAGTGATCAGGTCTTGAAAATGGTATGAATCCCATTTCCAGAGCAGAAGGGGCCAAATTTGTCATGATTGGCTGAGAAAACGTCGTCGACGCGGACGTTTAAGGCTTCGAAGCCATTGAAAAAGGCGTCGAGAAAGGTGGTAGAGGCCTTGATGAACTCGAAAGAATCGGAATACTACTCGAGGTTGTCAACGACATTCTCGTGATCGAGGCTCTGGGTACGACCATTGGCTGTGAGGTGGCCATGGGTTTGTCCTTTCTCGGCGTCGAAGACGGCGTCGACTCGACTGACCTGTGCGTCGAAGAACCCTTAGATAACGGCGTCGAAGACGCCAACTTATGCCTCGAAGGGATATTCGACGACAGCGAAGACGCGACTTTGCCTTTACTCGAGGGTTTCTGACGCTCTCGAGTGGCTTCTTTCGCCGGGTGCTGCGACTCACGGCGCTTTGATTTTTCAGGTCTTTCACCCAGGGTATCACCCTCAGCAGTCTTCGAGGGGGTCAAGGCCACTTTCTCGAAGACGCTCAACATCTTTCCTGAATTCCTCCCACTCAGCCTGAGAGCTATGTTTTGTGGGGCAGGACACGCTTTTTGGGGAAACGGAAGAAGACGACGAGGAAGGGGATCTTCGACGTCTCTTTTTTTGAATGCTTAGATCACGAAGAGTGATGGGAAATGCTTCGAGACCTAGAACGAGAATGTCTTTTGTGATGGCGAGGAGACGAATTTCTCGACTCCGCCGAGGAAACTTTTGAAGAAGTTTTAACTGCCTTACCTCTCTCGAGCTTCCCCTTACGCTCCTTCAAGGCTTTCGCTGTCATGGACATGCAGTCCTCGCACTCCGAACAATGGTGCTCGATTCCCAGGCACCACAAACAGATCCTGTGAGGATCCGTCAACAACATTTTCTTTCCACAGTCTCGAAATTTTTTTAAGCCGGACCGTGGAGTCGTCAGTTCGGGTGAGGAAGCCATCAAGTATGAGTCGGTATTCACGAGGAATAATGAAGTATATTTGACATGAAGAACTGAGCAACGATATTCCGAGGCCCCATGAAGCGCGGTTAAACGGAACTGAGCAACTGACGCTGCGCGAGTCTATTTATACGCGTGATGGCGTCGGCGCCGATACGGAGGCTGTCGAGGGATATCGGCTCGAGGGACGTCGACGCGCAGCGCCCTCTACTGAAAAAATGTTCCGAGGCCAGCAAGCTGGGAGATGATCTATCAAAGATAAGGAATAAGTCGGAGGTCACAATCCCTTCGAAGGAGAGTATTTAGGGAGAGATAGTTGTAAGTAGTGCGAGCCCCGGCCCCAGAAAGCCTTGTGGACTATGCAGAGGGTTTTAGCATCTTAGTTGATAAGAATGGAGTATATGTGGTTACTCTGACTGTGGGTGGATATAATGAAAACTCTCTTGACTTTGTGGCCTGGCACTCCATAATACATACTTGGCGGGTCAGACTTTGCTGTGTAACCTTTTGTTAGTGTTGTGCAAGGTTTCAATTGTTGGTACCCTTTAGTGCGCTCCTTGGGAAGAATTAATCAATCACTTGGTTATGTTAATTCCAATTTGTTTATTCAGTATAGGTTCTGGATACTCAATGCACTTAAAGTTTCAATAAATAAACTTTGTCTCCCAGATTGTCTCCCAACACGTGTTTCCCCATGACTTTAGCCACGGTTCCTCAGGGGAGATTCTAAAATGAAAAAAGAACCCAAATTCATACATCCTATGTAAATAAACAGAGACTTAAGTGCATAAAACCTCTAGTTTCATAACCACTTCTATCTGAGAAGAGGACATACACTCACCCTTGTCATGTTTTTCATAATTCTGATTAAATATTGATTGGTATTCAATTTTCTCTCTCATCGGCTCTCTATTTGTCTTCCTTTTGTTCTTTATCCCTTTTTTCTTCTGTTTTTCTATAAGAAAAATGCACAAAGCTCACATGCTTTGGTTCACATTCTAATACTGGCTATTAATGTGTTATATTTCTGAACAGCAAAGCAGTCTTTGCCGTCCTAGACAGTGTGCTGTATCCATCCTAGCTTATATATAATGGCATTTTAGCATTAGTCCATTATTACTAGTATTAATTCTGCATTTGCATTGGTATACAGTTTATGATTGAATATATGCACCCTCTATGAGGTAGCCCTTTACATTTCTAGAACAAATTATTATAAATTGCTATAGTGTTTACCTTGTGTGTAGATTCTTATGGATTCAAAGTTGTTCCTTTCTCTCGGTACGATTGCCTCTGTGCATCCGTGGTTCCCAGATGCATCTTACCTCAAATCTGCTTCTGTTTATATATCGCGGAGCACGTCGCGTGATGACGTCATCGCGTAATGTGCCGCGATGACGTCATACGCGTCAAAAAACGTGCAGCGGCCATCTTGGATTTAAATTTTTCAGGTAGCATTGCTAATTTGCAAAAGAATGGATTTATTTTCAAAGAACCCCTAAGCTAACACTAATGTCTTCTTTAATTTAGTTGTGTCTCTAAATGTTGTTATATCTATGCGTGTGTGATGGCATCAACACGTTGGATCCAACTTTCCATTTACTATATTTCAGTGTATGTGGTATAGTGTATATAGACTCTATGTATAAATGAACAACAAGTTGCTTATACATGCTTTCAGTGGTAGACAGAGAGGTACTTAGGATAATGCACATATACAATCAATAGTGTTTTTATAACCATTTTGTCATCTCTGGATCTGTGTTTAGACCAGTTTGGCATGTATCCATTATACAAATCCATTTTGACTCCATTCTCCTTAATATAAGTTCTCTGTCTCCTCCTCTTTCAGGTTGCTCTGCAGTTTATAAATTATTTGATGTCAATCGTTTTTCCAGTGGGTAATTTAATTTGATTCCATTTATCATGTGTGAACAAATTAAACATTTGCTGCATTTGTAGGATCCTGTTGGTGCCGGCACTTTCAAAAAACTACTCAAGGAGACCTTTACTGGGTTCCTTGGATGACTCGGACTTAATTTCTTTTTCAAAGTTGGAGCTTTTCTAAATACCATTGATGGTTTTTCTTCAATAATGGTGCTGAGTGTATCATCTGTGAATAGAATGTTCCAATGTTTATTCAAAGTTTTCTTTATGTTGTATATTTCACTACTGAATGTTGTAATGAAATGGGTTTTCATTTCTTTATTCTTTACTTTCCGTTTTTCAATTAATAGGCTGGTTCTTGTTACTTTTTCTGCTTTCCGAATTGCATGGTTAAGAGAATCTTCTTTATATCCTCTCTGTATAAAGTTTTCTTTTAGATCTGTTAGATGTTTTTGGTACCTGGTATCCAAGCTGCAATTGCGTTTTATTCTAAGCATTTCTCCATATGGGATGTTCTTTATGGTGTGTTTTGGATGGTTGCTTTGTGCATGTAGCTTGTTGTTGACTGCTGTAGGTTTAATATACAAGTCTGTTAGTATCTTGTCACCATCAGTGTACAATAGTAGATCTAAAAATTCTATTTCTTCTGAGCTGATTTTTTCTGTGAATTTAATATTGTGATTATTATCATTAAGATAGGCAATGTATTTCAGGAGGCTTGTTTTGTTTCCATGCCATATCACAAGGATATCGTCTATGTAACGACCCCAGTAGACAATTTTGTTTTCTATGAATGCCTCATGTTGCCAGGCATGGATTAATTCAAAATGGCCCATAAATAAATTCGCATATGATGGGGCAAATTTCACTGATGCAATTCGGAAAGCAGAAAAAGTAACAAGAACCAGCCTATTAATTGAAAAACGGAAAGTAAAGAATAAAGAAATGAAAACCCATTTCATTACAACATTCAGTAGTGAAATATAAAACATAAAGAAAACTTTGAATAAACATTGGAACATTCTATTCACAGATGATACACTCAGCACCATTATTGAAGAAAAACCATCAGTGGTATTTAGAAAAGCTCCAACTTTGAAAAAGAAATTAAGTCCGAGTCATCCAAGGAACCCAGTAAAGGTCTCCTTGAGTAGTTTTTTGAAAGTGCCGGCACCAACAGGATCCTACAAATGCAGCAAATGTTTAATTTGTTCACACATGATAAATGGAATCAAACAAATTAAATTACCCACTGGAAAAACGATTGACATCAAACAATTTATAAACTGCAGAGCAACCTGAAAGAGGAGGAGACAGAGAACTTATATTAAGGAGAATGGAGTCAAAATGGATTTGTATAATGGATACATGCCAAACTGGTCTAAACACAGATCCAGAGATGGCAAACTGGTTATAAAAACACTATTGATTGTATATGTGCATTATCCTAAGTACCTCTCTGTCTACCACTGAAAGCATGTATAAGCAACGTGTTGTTCATTTATACATAGAGTCTATATACACTATACCACATACACTGAAATATAGTAAATGGAAAGTTGGATCCAACGTGTTGATGCCATCACACACGCATAGATATAACAACATTTAGAGACACAACTAAATTAAAGAAGACATTAGTGTTAGCTTAGGGGTTCTTTGAAAATAAATCCATTCTTTTGCAAATTAGCAATGCTACCTGAAAAATTTAAATCCAAGATGGCCGCCGCACGTTTTTTTGACGCGTATGACGTCATCGCGGCACATTACGCGATGACGTCATCACGCGACGTGCTCCGCGATATATAAACAGAAGCAGATTTGAGGTAAGATGCATCCGGGAACCACGGATGCACAGAGGCAATCGTACCGAGAGAAAGGAACAACTTTGAATCCATAAGAATCTACACACAAGGTAAACACTATAGCAATTTATAATAATTTTTTCTAGAAATGTAAAGGGCTACCTCATAGAGGGTGCATATATTCAATCATAAACTGTATACCAATGCAAATGCAGAATTCATACTAGTAATAATGGACTAATGCTAAAATGCCATTATATATAAGCTAGGATGGATACAGCACACTGTCTAGGACAGCAAAGACTGCTTTGCTGTTCAGAAATATAACACATTAATAGCCAGTATTAGAATGTGAACCAAAGCATGTGAGCTTTGTGCATTTTTCTTACAGAAAAACAGAAGAAAAAAGGGATAAAGAACAAAAGGAAGACAAATAGAGAGCCGATGAGAGAGAAAATTGAATACCAATCAATATTTAATCAGAATTATGAAAAACATGACAAGGGTGAGTGTATGTCCTCTTCTCAGATAGAAGTGGTTATGAAACTAGAGGTTTTATGCACTTAAGTCTCTGTTTATTTACATAGGATGTATGAATTTGGGTTCTTTTTTTCATTTTAGAATCTCCCCTGAGGAACCGTGGCTAAAGTCATGGGGAAACACGTGTTGGGAGACAATCTGGGAGACAAAGTTTATTTATTGAAACTTTAAGTGCATTGAGTATCCAGAACCTATACTGAATAAACAAATTGGAATTAACATAACCAAGTGATTGAGTAATTCTTCCCAAGGAGCGCACTAAAGGGTACCAACTTTATTTTTTGGAATAGTGACAGGGTAATTCATAGAATCCAGCGCACAAGGAGCGCACGCGGCTGGCGCACAGCGTGCGCCTGCGATAGTCTGCGCCAGGCACGTGCGCTAAAACTGATTTCCGCGCACAGCGTATTCATGGATTTCATGCTCCCAAACCAGCCGTGGCGCAGAGAATCGCAGCGAGCCTGCAGCAGCGCCAGTAACGCCCCCAAGAACGCCCTCGCGCAAGGAAAAGCCATCAAAATCGCCAAATCATCGCTAAGGGCTGCGCTAACCCTGGACCACTTCACAGGGCAGGCAAACAAGGAAAGCAAAGCGGGCAATCTTCAAATCAGGAGTACGCGGGAAGTTCTACACGCGACTAGGCAGGGAACGTGAATTACAGGGGTACGCGGGAATTATCACACGCGAACAGCCAGGGAACGCGTATTACAGGGGTACGCGTGAAGTAGAACACGCGATAGGCCAGGGAACGTGTATTACAGGGGTACGCGTGAAGTAGAACACGCGATAGGGCAGGGAACGTGTATTACAGGGGTACGCGGGAATTATCACACGCGAACAGCCAGGGTGCGTGTATTACAGGGGTAGCGGGAAGTTCAACACGCGATTGGCCAGGGTACGTGTATTACAGGGGTACGCGTGAAGTAGAACACGCGATAGGCCAGGGAACGTGTATTACAGGGGTACGCGGGAATTATCACACGCGAACAGCCAGGGTGCGTGTATTACAGGGGTAGCGGGAAGTTCAACACGCGATTGGCCAGGGAACGTGTATTACAGGGGTACGCGTGAAGTAGAACACGCGATAGGCCAGGGAACGTGTATCACAGGGGTACGCGGGAATTATCACACGCGAACAGCCAGGGTGCGTGTATTACAGGGGTAGCGGGAAGTTCAACACGCGATTGGCCAGGGTACGTGTATTACAGGGGTGCGTGGGAATCATCACACGCGAATAGGCTGGGTGGGCCCTCACAGGTGTACCCTGTACACCCTCCACGGCCCCTGCAGGCAGCCCACAAAACAGGGGACTACCCTGCACACCTGATCATGTCCCCCTGCACCCCCATCCACCAGGGGCACCCTCCACCAGGCCCCCACCCATGTCTCCCACCACCCCCACCCCCCAGCAGTGCAGGGGCACCTGCCATCAGGCCCCCACCCATGTCTCCCACCACCCCCACCCCCCATCCACCAGGGGCACCCTCCACCAGGCCCCCACCCATGTCTCCCACCACCCCCACCCACCAGCACTGTGGGGCACGTGGCCAGCAGGCAGTCAGGCAGCAGCAGATGGCAGGTGGGAGCGTGCTCAGGGCTCTGGGGGACTGTAATTTGGCCTCCTGGCCAGGAGCGTGGTCTTTCGTGTTTGAACGCGTGGACAGCCTGATAGGGAGTGATTTTGCACGTGAAAACCCCACACTCAGCGAATCGCGGGAAAACCCGTCACCAGCATATGTGCGTCTATAGTTACCTGCACGTGCAGTGTCAAAGCGTGTGATTGGTGAAAATGGATCTACACGCAGGAGTGACAAAGCGTGTGATTGGTGAAAATGGATCTACACGCAGGAGTGACAAAGCGTGTGATTGGTGAAAAGTGAGCTACACGCAGGAGTGTCAAAGCGTGTGATTGGTGAAAAAGGATCCACACGCAGAAGTGACAAAGCGTGTGATTGGTGAACATGGGCCAAGCACGTACACGCCGTAAGTGACGCTGTACGTGTGGGCCTGTATATAAGGTAGTGTAGAACACCATTTCCTTGTACGTGCTTTTCGTGGAGAGCGAGTGGGTGAATTCTGTACTTCTTGTCGTTTCACACGCGATTTACTTCACGGCGTTTCCAGTTCGTACTCCCTGTTACCTCTGACAGCTTTTTCTCTTTTTCCTCTTGTACTGGTTTACCTGGGCCTGTTCCCTCAAACAGTGTCCCCCTTCTACTGTTGTCCTGTCTCCTCAGACAGCGTACACATCTTCTTTTGGCGGGGGTGTTGCCAACCAAACGCGCTCATTTTTCACGCTCTTTTACCTGGCAGACGGTGAGTCACGCACGTATCTAACTTCTGTGCTTGCCCCGTGTGTAGCCTACCCCTTCAGAGGTCATTCTAGGCTGCGTGTGACACGCATACGTTCATTGTGTTACTGGATGCCACAGCGTAGTGCAGGGTTTTCCATCAGCACACGTGGTCTAGGAGGGGTATTGTGCACGTTCCTTAACTTTTCTGGGGTGCCTGTGCGTTGCGTGACCCGTCATCTTTCCCCAGGGGTGTCATATAGCCTTGCCACTGCACTAGGGTACGAATACCATCTGGTACCCAACCCCTTTGACACCCAATTGCCCAGGACAATTGTGCACACCGACTCCCATACGCACAATAACATCAGTGCCATGGTTGGGAGGCGTGCAAGCCGTAAGGGTGGCAAAGGTGGCCGAGCCACACGTGGTGGCCGTGGAGGATCCACTAGGGGACGTGGTTGTGACTTGCAGGGTGCCCCTGTCCCCCCCAGTCTGGAGGACCAGTCAGGGACACCCATGCCCCCCCCCCCCAGTTGAGGGTCATGTGGCTGATACCAACCCTGATCAGCCCTTGTCGGACCAGCCCATTGTGGCAGCAGACCTGTCCGAGGGTGATCCCATCGCTGACATCCAGGTCAGCAGGTCCACTGCACGTGCACCGGTGCACATTGGTGTCATCAGGGCACGCGCATCTATGCCAGATAGGTCATCTGCTGGCCCCCGTAGCCAGGGTGTGGCTCCATCCACCCCACCTCTCATACACCCTGCCAAGACTGTGTCGGTCCTAGTTCATGCACCTCAGATCAGGCCTGACCCCATCCCACTACCCCCAATGCCTGCACCTACTCCCATGCTGAGTGTGCAATCCCACACACCCAGTACTGAGTCCACCACGGCTCCTGCCCCTAGTGTCCACAGCGGCGTAGGACACTCTGGATCCCCACCCCCTTCCAAGCGCAAGAGGAAGAGTGCACGTCCGGCACAGGCTGATTCCCCAGGCACGGCTGCACAGTCCGGCCCATCAAGGAAGCCAAGCTTCACAGACGCCGAACTGAATGCACTTGTTCAGTATGTGTCAGATCATGATAGGGAAATGGTCATCGTTGCAGGGTCCAAGACCACACATGCCAGACGCCAGGCACACTGGCAGACCATTGCTGACAGAATAAGTGCCCTTGGAGTAGTGAGGCGCACAGCTAGTGATTGCCAGAAGCGCTGGAATGACCTTAAGCGCAGGGCAAAGGATAAGCTGGCCTCAAGTCATGCCGCAACCTTGGTGACTGGAGGTGGGTCCCCAGCACAGGAAATAGAACTCACACCACACGAGTCCGTAGCTGGATCCTACGTCACCGAGGGACAACTCCAAGGTGTGGGAGATCTCCCTGATTACGAGGCATCATCCGGTGAGTGCACATGCATGTGTGTATTATCCATGTGCATGGTGTGTGTGTGAAGCATTCATGTTGGGTGCCTGTCAAGGGGGTGTGTGGCAGAGTTGATAGTGGCACCCATGTGCCTCATCCAGTATGTTCAGTGCAACACCATCTGCCCACAGCACTATCCCAACTGGCAACAGTGCACATATGGCCCTACACCATGGAAGTTGCCCTTGAATTGTCATTTTGTCACTACATTGTTGCTCATACTCCCCTGTCTATTCATCTGATGTCTTACATACCATTCCTATACTTTCCCCCAGCCAATCAAGTTTCATCTTCACATGCCTGACATGCAATGATACCACATGCTAATGCGTCCTCTGTATATAAATGCCAACCAACATGCTGTCATACTGTGGATGTTGCCTTGACATCCACCTCCTACCTGTGTGCTTTGGTACCGTCTGGTTTCGAGCCCCATTCCCTCACACTCCATGCTGCTCTTCATGGTCTATCTTCCCTGACTTCTACAGTTCAGACCATCGTGCCCTACTCACGACACCTGCTTGCTAACAGTCAAATGAGGGCACCCTGCCCTCCAATGCGACCCACCCTATTGCTGACAAGTGCATCTGAGCCTACTCAAAGCCAACTCTCACTGACATCTGCTCATACATGCCTTTGCCTGTCCCATAGATCCTTGCTCCTCTTCCACCATCAATGGTGGGACCCGTTGGGGTGTACTCCTGGCCTCCTTCCAATCCTCAGAGGCCACAATTGATGTGCATGGTAATGGGAGCATCTCAGTCCAAGGCCCTTAGGCCAACCTCATTCTCCTTGAGAAATGCTACCCACATCTCATCAACTTCCTTTCCTCTCCTGCTGTCCCCCCTCCTCTCTCCTCATCAATCCTGCACTGCCTCCCTGCACCCTCCCATGATCCTTCTCCGCCTCCCACTCCAACTCCTACACATGCTGCACCTCTGATCTCTAGCACTCCCCGTAAGTCCTCCAAGGCTGTCAACCTCCTCCACAATTACACTCCTTTCACTGCGGCTGCATCAGGCATTCCTCCGATATCTGTCACTTACATGAGGTTATGCACCTTGACATCCTTGGTCTCATGGAAACATGTCTGACGGCCAGCTCTGTCTGCATCCTTCACACACTCCTACCTGATGTTCAGGAGACCCTCTCCTTGGCCCGCCACTACTGTGCAGGGGGGGTGTGCCCTTGGCTTCCCTGAGGGTATTCCTGCCACTGTCACTCCTACTTAGACCTACTCCACTCTGGAATGGCTTGTGTGACGTCTCTCTCTACCACACCTTGACATTCACAAACTGTGCGTACTGTGTCTGGGAAAACTGGTCAAATGTACTACTTCCTTTCTGAGTGTCCTCACCTCTCCTCCTCACTCATGTCCCCAGACACAGAAATCCTCTTCCTTGTTGCTGTACGCATCCACCTGCATGCTTGTTGACCCCCCCACGTGACCTTTCTGTGACCTCAGCAACTCCCTCTCACCCTCTAGACTCCCGTCTGTCCCTACTCATTCTGCAGGGCACACTCTTGATGCTCTGATCTCATCTGACTTTCCCCTCTCCGTCCATCTCTGCACTCCTCTCTCCTGGAGTGATCACATTCTCCTCTCCTCCCAGCTCACCCTCACCACCCCACAGGCAAAGCCACCCTCACCACTGTCACACACCTTCTTGGTATTCCAACCCATGAAGTGTGTGTCAGTCGAGGCTCATGCTGCCAAAATCTCCCCCCCATCCAGCTCCCCCTTAGGCTCACTCCCATCCTGACAGGGCCCACTCCATGCTCCACTCTATGTCAGGTACACTGGATGTCTTTGCCACGGTCATGACCACCTGTCTGAAGCCCCATGCCAATGCAGAGTCCTGGCATGACTCGGATCTTGTGAACCCAGACCACAGGTGCCGGGTGGCAGAGAGGGAATGTCCTGCATCATGCTCATCCTCTGGCAAACTGGCCTGCCACATGCTCCAAAGGCAATAGCGCCTCACCCTTTTCACCAAGATGAGATCCCCAATCCAAGGGCACATATCTGCGGCATGTGACAACTCTGCAGGACACATAGAAATCTGCAAGGACCTTGCAGAGCCAGATGCAGTGTGTACCTCCCCTGTCCCCTCCGAGCCCACAGCACTGCATGATTGTCTCTGTACCCCTATAGGCCACCCCCCCCAGCACTTGTCTGCGCCTAACACCATCTGCCCTTGACGTTAAGTCCTACTTACCTTGTACAGCACTTCCAGCCGCCACTTCCCCTTGCACTTCATTGTGCCACCCACCCCTGCACTTGCGTGACATGAATGACACCAGCACCAGTAGGATTGTTGACTGGCATCCCCTACTGCCCCACCACCCCTCAGTGCTCCGCTGTACCTTCATACATTTCTTGACCGGTGCTTCACGAATGCTATATGATTCCTTTACAGGTGATGGGGAGGTGGAATCTCATTGTTTACTGCATTTTGTTGATGTAGACAAGGCACTGTGCATCGTGGCCAATTTGGACTAGCAGATCCATGTACAACATGTTAACTTATTGATGTGATGATGCAATGTCAGGACCAGAGTGGTAGAAATCCAAAAAAGTTGCCCTCCTCTCCCTCTTCACTTGGTGGCTATGTCACATGCCATGTGTGTGATGGCATGTGCCTTTGACATGGCAATCACCGGCCAATGTGTGATGGCAGTGCTAGGCAGCATGGTGAGCAGGCGTTGCTCTCCAATCTGTACATTGTATGCCCTGAGCCTCCCCTACAGACCCAGTGATGGTGAATGCATAGGAGGTCTCCCAGTCATGTGGGACATGTGTCGTAGAACTACTGCCTCTGTTGTTCATCAGCCCTTGTTGCATGCCATGGTGCTAATGCCTGTTTCCATTTTTCTCTTTCATGTCTTTGCAGGGGACGAAGCACTTGTTGATGCTGGGGATGTGGTGGTTGAGCCGTCCCAGGAGGGCAACCCGGGCCGACCTTCCACAAGTGAGGGACGTGGTGTGTTTGTGGGTGAAAACCCACAAGTGCTGCAGGTCGTGCTGTCGAGGGGTGTCTCTGGGGGTTCCTCCCCCGAGCAGTATTCAGGTGTAGACTCGGAGGATGACACCTATGTGCAGTCGCAGGTGAGTGTTCTTGGGAGAGAATCTCCTCTGTCCGACCCACCTGCAGCCGGGCCATTGCCCTCAATGGGGATGTCAGTGTCGGCAGCTCAGCCTCCGGTGGTTACGGATGCAGGGCCACACCACACAATCTCTGATCCTGTTCCTGGGGCTGCAGATCAGAGAGGGAATGCAGTCCTGCAGCCTGAGGCCTTGCCGGCACAGCAAGGCGCAGTCCGCCTTGCCCCAGGCAGGTGTGGTGCCCGTCAACGTGGTGGGCGTATGCCACCTGGCAATACCGCTTGGGAGCAATCCATCTACGGTATGGCCAACCAACAGGCAGCATCATCCGAGATGATTGCACAGGCCATGGATAGGGTGGCCACTTCCATTGTCCCCCCAGAAAGGCTGATGGAGCGACTGGAGCAGGCTACAGAGTCCATCTGCCAGGCACACAGGGAGGATATGTTGGCGTCCAACAAGGACAGGCGGGCGGCACTGGCGACTCTGCGGGAATCACTTTCCATGGAGTCCCAGCGCCACAGGGAAGGCCTGAGGGAAGAATTCCATCACCTCAGGTCGACCCTGTTAGAGCTTGAGGCTTCATCCCATAGAAGGACAGAGGAGCAGCTGGAGCGTCTGACACGGACGCGCTCGGCCGAGATGCAGGCAACTCGTGCGGAGGTCAGGTCATCCCGGAAGTTACTGCATGGGGACCTCCGCATGATTATAACCCAGAACCAGAACTACCAGACCCGCCTGCTTGCAGCCATGGAGGAGCAAACTCGTGCTTTGCGTGGGCTGCCTCCCATTGTCACACCATCTTCTGAGGCAGCTCCCCCACCTCCTGAGTCAGCTGCAGGGTCTGGCCAGAGCGATAGCAACTCATCTCCCACAACAGAGTAGCCGTGTGGGCCACGAGCCTATGGGGTGTTTTAGTTTCCCATGATCCACACAGGTGGATTGTGGCGTGCATCCTGTCCTCGGACCTCATAGGTGGCCCCGCCCCCCCCGCCGGCCCTTTCATGGCCATTTTTTCTCAATTTTCTTTTTTCTTTTCCAAGAGTGTTGCCTTGTGTGGGTACCTGGGCATACACTGTATTGTGGCTGGGCACATGCAGGCTTGTCCTGAGTTTGGTTTCGATGCTTGGGTAGCAGACATCCACACCCCTCCTGCTTCCGTTTCCATGGGCTTGCAAAGGGTGTGCCCAAGTGACAGCAAATTACACGGTGACATTGGACTCCCATGAGCTGTTGGCCAGTCCATAGTCAATACTGTGTAGACATTCATAGTGTACATTGTTGTTGCACCTAACTATGCATGATGGTTTGATATGTGCCTCTACTTACATATGTTGCTCATGTTTTGCAGGTATTTCACACAGTTCTTCACACGGGCATACTCTCTGGAGTCAGACTACATGTCGGTAGATGTGCACTGACACTTTTGCGTGGCGCCATCACTGTACATCTGGACGGTGAGGACATACCAGCAGAATCAGGTAATGAGACTACCATTGATTACATGCATTGTGTCTTGTTTGGGTGGGCTTCAGGGTGGGTTGGTGTGTAATTTGATTGAAATTACTCTTACACAGGTGTGTAGTAGTGGCTCCAGCGCGGTTAGCTGTTCAAGTGCGGCTATGTTCCATTTGGGGCACTGCTATTCGTGACACCGGTGTCATGTTGTGATGGCCAGTTTGTTTGCTCTCACATACCATGACATGGTGTCCTCAGTGGCGGGACTGTGAAGGGAATGGTGTGACATGGCAATGTTGTCATGTAGTGAATCGCCTGTGGCAATGCATATTTGATTGATGGAGTTGTGTCTTTTCGTTGTGATGCATTGCTGGTGTATGTGTAGGTAGGGGTGCACACATAGTGACACTTCCATGTTAACAATCTCAGGCTGATGTGTATCTGACAGTTTATTGTCAAGTAATTCTGTGACATTGTCAGGTAGTGTCATCATTGATTGTCAGATGGTATGTGCCAGAGCAGTGTGCACTAGCCAGCACTGTGATTCCTAGGTGAAGAAGTTGGCCACCAGTTGCGTACGGGCTGCCACCCCCCGTGCCCTTTCCCCTCCCATGCGCAGCGGGCGTGCATGTGGTTGTGGATGTGGGGGCACCACCATGTCCACGGGCAGGCCCCGGCGTGTTGCAACGTTGTGCAGGACACATGCTGCCACTATGATCCTGCACTCGGGGAGCATATAACAGCTGCCCGCCAGAACGGTCAAGGGAGCGAAAGCGTGACTTCAGCACTCCGAATGTGCGCTCCACTATGCCCCGTGTTGCAATGTGGGCTGTGTTGTACCTTACCTCGGGTGGCGTGGTGGGGTTCCGGATTGGGGTCATCATGTGGGGGCTGATAGGGTAGGCACTGTCCCCTGCGGAGGTGGTGATGGGTATCATTAGTGGTGTTGTGTCATGACCCAGTATCTGACATGCATGCATGTGCAGTGGCATTCATGCTCACCAAGCAGCCATGTATCTCCATGCTGGCCAGCCTCTAGGTCCCGGCATAGTGTAGACATTCTGTAGATGAAGCTGTCGTGGGTGGACCCGGGATAGTTGGCATATACTGATGTGATGATTCCCTTGGCATTGCATACAACTTGCACGTTGATGGAATGCCAGTGCTTGCGGTTTCTATAGATGTGCTCTGTTGCCCTGGGTGGACGTAGAGCCACATGTGTGCAGTCAATTGCACCAAGCACTTTGGGGAATTGAGCCACACCATAGAATTCCTGGATGCACGTCCGCCTTTCTGCATGAGTCCTGGGGAGATATATGTGCCTGCGGACTGATGGCCGTGCAGTGATGATGTTCAAGACCTGGTGTAGGCAGCGTGACTGCGTGGCCTGTGACACACCACCCACTATGGCACTTGTCCGCTGAAAGGATCCAGTGGCCAAGAAGTGCAGTACATTCAGGACCTTCTGCAGGGGGCTGAGTGCTTGGGAGCACAGGGTGGGTGATGTGAGGTCATCCTCCCACTCACTGACCAGGTCCAGTATGATGTGTGCTGGAAACCTGTACCTCCCATACACCTGGTCATCAGGCATCCCGAATAGGCTGGTTCTGGGTGTGAATATTCTGGCCCTGACTCTCCTCCTCCTCCTCCTCCTCCTTTGGTAGCCCACTGCCACTGCTGCTAGGAACGGTATGTTCATCCTGGCATCTGGCTTGTTTATTGATAAGTGCGCAAATTAATGCCTTGCGCGTGTTCTAGGCGAGCGTGTGACCCTCGCACCCCTGGAATCTAGTTCCCACTCCAATAGCGTGTGGAAATTCACACGCAGCAGGCATACAGGTGCGCTGACGTACTTGCGTGTGTAAGTGCCCGCGCACCCCTGAAATACACGTACATAGGCCAATCGCGTGTACGCGCACTTTTGGCCAATTACACGCGATGTAATACACGTACATTGGCCAATGGCGTGTATGCGCACTTTTGGCCAATTACACGCGATGTAATACACGTACATTGGCCAATCGCGTGTACGCGCACTTTTGGCCAATTACACGCGATGACACTCTGACGTGCAGTATTTCCACGTGTGCTCCGTCATCACGTGCTGAGTGGGGAACGCCCGTGCGGATCACGTCAGACGCGCTTAGGCGGTGAGGGACTCTGGTCCAATAGAATCGCGTATGCGTGCTGACGCACTTACGCGCTAAGGCCCTTTCCTCGGATTTCACGCTGACGTGCAGGAATTTCACGTGCCAAATCACTCCGTATCAAGCTGGCCACCCGAAAACACACGGAACACCACGCTCCTGCCCAGAAGGCCGAGTTACTGCCCCCCCAGTGCCCTGAGCAGCCTCCCACGTGCTATCTGCTGCTGCCTGCCTGCCTGCCTGCCTGCCTGCTGCCACCGTGCCCTGCCATTTGGTGCCTGCACATCAGCCATCTGCAGGGGTCCAGTTGCTGTGTCCACCCCTGCTGGAACTGAAGACTCCCAACTGGGATTACATCGCTCCACAGCCCAGCCCCAGGACCCAGTTGCCCACCCACACCTGCCTCTGGGGTTGCCATGTCGGGCACTTCGACATCTGGCACCAGTGGCAACCCCAGGCCAGAGGGGCAGAGGGGCACCAGCTTCACTGCCACCGAAGTTGGTGTCCTGGTGGAGCATGTCCTGGGGCAGTATGATGCCCTCTTTGGATCGTCCCGCGCCAGCAAGGAAGGACGGGAGAGGATCTGGGCCGACTGTGTGGTTGCCATCAACGCGGAGGGGGTGGCAACCCGCAACGTCCAGAAGATCAAGAAGCGCTGGGAGGACTTGAGGTCCAGGACCCTTGTGAAGGCCCGGCGCCTCGTGGAGGGGGGCCGGGTCCGCATGAGTTCCATCCAGAAGAGGGTCCTGGAACGCGTACGCCCAGCGCTCCACGCCCAGGTCCTTGAGAGGGAGGCCCGTCTGGAGTTGAGCGGTAAGTGTCCAAGCATTACTGTGTGAGACAGGGCATGTTGCGGTGTGCTGGTTCTATGATACTTGCCTGTATGTGTGCCATGGGCCATGTATGTATGTATGTGTGCAGGGACATCATGGTAATGCATGTGCGACCAGTGATGTGTGACCCACATGGTTGTTGCATGTGTTGAAATGTGGCATGGGGAGCCCTATGCAGATTTAGGACATGAGAGCATGCCAGTCTCTGTACCTGGACATGGATGGGGGTGAAGGATGGGTGCTGATGCCAGGTACATATATGGTAGCCATGTCTGTGTGCCTGACCTGCGTGTCTGTGACTTGTGCATGCCATGGATGCATGACACATGTGTGTGACAATGCACAGATTCTGTGACGCACCCAACTAACCCTTGTTTCGCCTGTGTTCGTTGTGTTTGGGGCCAGATGGATGTGACTGAGGTGAAGTGTGTGCATGTGATATGCATGAGCCATGATGCATGTGAGTTACATATCATTGAATGTTTCAAGAGTCAATTGGACATGCATGGAAATGTGCATGGCATGCACCATGCCTGTTACTGTGTGTGTTTTGCCTGGACTGACCCATGTGTTGTGGAGGGACATGATGGAAGTGTACTTGACAGGGGTGCTCATCTGCTATTGCTTCCTGTCTAGGGGACCATTTTACAGTAGCCTGATGCTTGTGTCCTTTGTCTCCCTCTACGCAGCGGCTAGTGAAGAAGAGGGCGGAGACGGCGCTGTGGAGCAAGGCGGCGGGGATGCCCCCACGGCTGCAGCGGAAGGGGTGGGTGAGCCCCCACAGGGGCCTGCTACGGCGGGAGACGGTGAGGAGCCATCCAGGTTGGTGGTTTGCACAGAGGAGGAGGAGGCCGACACTGGTGCACACATGGGGCCTGGTGGGAGCATCCCTGCTGGTGCAAGTGGTGCAGTCCAGGGCCAGGGGCAGGAGGCAGCACAGGTCACCGTGGAGGTGCCTGTGCATGTCGCTGTCCCTGACCCTGTGAGTGCACCACCATGCACCAGCAGGGATGCCCCGTCCCAGGCCCGTCCGCAGGTAGTGGGGATGTCCATGTCAACTGACTCGCCTCCACCTGCGGCCGTGGGAACCCCTGGCCGCGTGGAGCAGGTCCTGATTGGGGTCGCGATGCGCACGGCTGTGATTCGTGATGACGTGCGTGCTTCCCGGGAGGAGCACGCACGTCATCACGAAGTGCACCGTGCCGACGTGGCCCAATTGGGATCGGCCATGTTCGGGGGGTTCCTGCATGTGTTGGCCAATCTGACGGCCCTCTCCTCCTCTGTGCAGGCTATCCACCGGTCGTTCTCCTTGCCGTCTTCCGGCCCAGATGCCACCATGGCCCCCTGTGGACCTGCCCCGACCAATGCAGCCAGCTCGGTGGGGATCCCATCCCTGCCACAGTTGGGAGTCGGAGGTCCAGCAGGGGTGGACGACACAGCAAGTGGACCCCAGCAGATGGAAGATGTGCCGGCATCATCGGGCAGGGCACGTGCACGACGGCGTCGGTGGTTACCATCAGCCTGGATGCCGTCGTGCTGGCAGAGGCAGTGGCGTCTGAGGCAGCAGCGGGCTCGACGTGGGAGGCATCATGGCTCAGGGCCATCAAGATCAGAGGGGCAGGCATCGGCCGGAGGGCAGGGCAACCCTGGCATGGCGGTGTGTTCCGTGTGGGAGGAGTTTGGCCAGCGGATAGGTGCGGAGCGGCAGCGGGCGGAAGAGGAGCGGCTCGCCATGGCCAGGGCGGAGATCTCCATGCGTCGGGCATTGAGGCGGGCTGAGTGCCTCGAGGAGGCTCGCAGGGATTTTGGTGAGCACATGGGGTTGTCCCTGCGAGACCTCGGGGCCAGGACAGAGTCCCGCCTCCAGGACATTGACATGGAGTTCGAGGATGCCCTGGCCAGCATCACCAAGTGAGCCGCAGGACTAGCCCGCTGCCTTTGTATATAGTTTTTTAGTTAGTTAGTGCTAGGTTTCCTTTATTTATTTTTATTATTTTGGACCGCTCGGACAATGGCCACTTTTTTGTACATATTTATTTTATTAGTTAGTATTAGGTTTCATTTGTGCTGTTGGGCTCATGGACCCTGGAACATTCCTGTATATATTGTTATATTTTGGGAGATAAATTTTTAATTTTTTTATTGTTTACACCATGACGTAATGGTTTTTCTTTGATTTCCTACTACATGGTTTTGCTTTGGACAAATTATATTGATTTTTTAATCCTTTGTTTTTTGGTTTATCATTTTTGTTCTCGGACATGGACCTTTTATTTACTTTGCCACATAGTTGTATGTTTTATTGGTTTACTTGATTTGTGTTTTTAATACATTTTTATATTATCTTACACTTGTGTTATTTTCTCTTTGGTTTCTTACATGTCATGATATGGGTTTTGACATTCACTTGCACCCATTGTGTATGTGTGTGTGACGGACATGTGTTCTTTTGCATACTTGCCTTTGGGGTTGTGTCATGTGATTGCATTCACTATGTGGGTGCATGCAATCCTTGCCTGGGTGTTTGTGCTGGGTATGCTGGCCATTACTGCCATGATTGTGTATCGTCAGGACCTGGGGCCAGGGGGACATGGGTGGGGGCCTGCTGGCAGGTTCCCCACAGTGCTGGGGGTGGGGGTGGTGGGAGACATGGGTTGGACATGGGTGGGGGCCTGCTGGCAGGTTCCCCACAGTGCTGGGGGTGGGGGTGGTGGGAGACATGGGTGGGGGCCTGGTGGAGGGTGCCCCTGGGGGGTGGGGGTGGTGGGAGACATGGGTGGGGGCCTGGTGGAGGGTGTCCCTGGTGGATGGGGGGTGGGGGTGGTGGGAGACATGGGTTGGACATGGGTGGGGGCCTGCTGGCAGGTTCCCCACAGTGCTGGGGGTGGTGGGAGACATGGGTGGGGGCCCGGTGGAGGGTGTCCCTGGTGGATGGGGGGTGGGGGTGGTGGGAGACATGGGTGGGGGCCTGGTGGAGGGTGCCCCTGGGGGGTGGGGGGTGGGGGTGGTGGGAGACATGGGTGGGGGCCTGGTGGAGGGTGTCCCTGGTGGATGGGGGGTGGGGGTGGTGGGAGACATGGGTGGGGGCCTGGTGGAGGGTGTCCCTGGTGGATGGGGGGTGGGGGTGGTGGGAGACATGGGTTGGACATGGGTGGGGGCCTGCTGGCAGGTTCCCCACAGTGCTGGGGGTGGTGGGAGACATGGGTGGGGGCCTGGTGGAGGGTGTCCCTGGTGGATGGGGGGTGGGGGTGGTGGGAGACATGGGTGGGGGCCTGGTGGAGGGTGCCCCTGGGGGGTGGGGGGTGGGGGTGGTGGGAGACATGGGTGGGGGCCTGGTGGAGGGTGTCCCTGGTGGATGGGGGGTGGGGGTGGGGGTGGTGGGAGACATGAGCAGGTGTGCAGGGTAGTTCCCTGTGGTGTGTGCTGCCTGCAGGGGCCGTGGAGGTGTACAGGTAATGCCTGGGAGCACACAGCCAATTCGCGTGTGGAACTTCCCGCGCACCCCTGAAATCCACGTACCCGGCCATATCGCGTGTGGAACTTCCCGCGCACCCCTGAAATCCACGTACCCGGCCATATCGCGTGTGGAACTTCCCGCGCACCCCTGAAATCCACGTACCCGGCCATATCGCGTGTGGAACTTCCCGCGCACCCCTGAAATCCACGTACCCGGCCATATCGCGTGTGGAACTTCCCGCGCACCCCTGAAATCCACGTACCCGGCCATATCGCGTGTGCAACTTCCCGCGCACCCCTGCAATCCACGTACCCGGCCATATCGCGTGTGGAACTTCCCGCGCACCCCTGAAATCCACGTACCCGGCCATATCGCGTGTGGAACTTCCCGCGCACCCCTGCAATCCACGTACCCTGACTAATCGCATGTGGAACTTCCCGCGCACCCCTGAAATCCACGTACCCGGCCATATCGCGTGTGGAACTTCCCGCGCACCCCGGAAATCCACGTACCCTGACTAATCGCGTGTGCAACTTCCCGCGCACCCCGGTATGCACGCACACGTTTATTTTTTCTCTCAGCGCGTGTCTGTGTTTGTGGGTACCCCTTTGTACGTCATTTGTCCTGGAGGGCCACAGTATTGGACATTGATCATGTCTGTATATAGGTGCTATTTGTTGGCGCACCTTTTAGCGCACATTTCTTGCAGGCGCAGAGACGCTACCGCCTGCTTTCTTGTGGCGGTCGTGTTTGTGCCTGTTTGTGCCTGTGCGCTGCTTTGAGCGTGCGCTTTTTTGCCCTATTCTATTCCATGAATACGTGTTGTATGCGAGCGTGTGGGCGTTCCGCGCACTTGCCTCCTATACTTTCCCCGTGCCGCCCACATTCTTCCCCATTCCGAGTGTTGTGCCCCATTTTATTCCCCATTCCGAGTGTCCCGCCCTGTGTTCCGCCTACTTTAGAGCTGTGCGCTGCGCTCGGAGTGATAGCGCAGTGGCCGTGGCGCACGACGTTGGTTGACCTGTGCGCCGGCCTGCGCCGCGCGCTTTTTCAGCGCACGTCCTCTGCTTTTCTTGCGCACGGACTTCCATGAATCGACGTGCGCTGGTTTCCCTGCGCTTTTCGCTAATTTTCGGCGCAGCGCACGTATTGGCCCCTCTGCGCCGGGATTTTCGGCGCACATTTATTCCATGAATCGGCCTGTATATATATTGCTGCAGCCACAATACAGGCACCCCTGGTGCAGACCCTTGGCCATCTGAGAAAGGAACCAGAGAGGCACAAAGGCTTCGCTCTAGATAGGAACTCAAGCCGATATTGGCTGCAACATCTGCTTTTTCAAAAATATAAGGTTTCAATTGTATATGTTGGTGGAATCACAATCTCCCTTTCTGTACTTCAGGCCATAGGCCATTATTCAGTGGAATGTTCAATTCATAATAGTACAGCATAGCACATCCTACACAACTATTCTCCTTTTGAGGTGACCCTCACAGGTTGTTGCTCACTTGGATGTACTACACAGAACCCCTTTATTAGAAACGTAGTTCAAGGACTTCTCTTCATCCAGCTGTCTTCAATTATACTCCTGACGTCTTTTGTGCCATCTCAGAGTCGGGGATATACAGCTTCTTACACAGGGGCATACATTCTTATGTTAACAGAGTTTGCTGTGCACAGTAATGTCACTTCTCCATCCCAAATGTCTGCCCCCTGATTAAGCGCAGTGAGTGGGAGGAGGGTATATATTCTGCACATGGTGGGAAAATCGAGTGTTTCGCAAAGATCTAATTTCAGGTTATCCTGCAGGGTAGCCTATATCTATACCCATTCCATCTCCCCATGTAGTGCACTGATATAACTGTGTGTCTTAAATATTAATCTATGTTCATGTTCTAGCTGCCTTTGGTACAAACATAACTGCCTTTCACTGCCATTAAAATGGTGCTCTGTAAACCGTCTGTGTGTCCTGTTGCCAAATAATTATGCCCCTAAGAGGTTATGTCATTTATCCAGCCCTGATTCTGCTCCTGTATTCTGTGATTCTAGTTTCCATCATACAGGAGGAGTTACTGCTATTTTGCTTAATGCAGGGGCATGTGATAGAGTAAATTACCAAAGTGGTGCTGCATCTGGTAAATAGCTTGTTTCCATGGTTTCGGAAGTCTATATTAACTTCGATTGAATGGGCAGTAAGTATGCACACAACACACTTGCCACATGTGTTATGTTTTTATAGGGAAGACTCCACATGTCATTTAACATGGGCTTTCTTTTTCTGTGCGATTCTCATGTGTCTGTTTGGTCCCATTCGTAATCTGTACTGCTGTTTCTATTGTATTTTAACATTAGTCATTACAACGTCAAAGGACCTTTTCCAGAAAGGTGCCAACGGTGTCCTTTTATCATGAAAGGACATATCTGAGAAAATACTAACAAAAACCAGACGTTGCTCTGCATTTGTTTCCACTCACCTCCCAGAAGTACTTCCCTGTTGTTGGCAACCCCCCTTGTATGCTTTCTTTGCTACCTTCTTCGAGTTGACCTTTCTCTTTAAGTTAACGTTTTTGCTTTGCCTAGAAGTAGCCCTCAATGGGTGTGTGATGTGCTGGTCAACTGTCAACTAATTAATCCAGGAAATTGTAGGTGAAGTGCTTCTGGGCGGGGGGGGGGGGGGGGGGGGGGTCAGGGGGGTGGGGGACTGGTGAGGCACAGAGGTATTTTCCCAAATAGTTTATTTGAAATATGCCTGTCGAAGCAGTTGAGAGGCATTGGTAGTGCTAAAGCATGCAGGTGTGGACAAATGCACAAGTACAGATTGTTTGATGGATATTATTTGTAAAGCAAGAGGAATCTCACCAGGAGTTTGAAGTCTGACACCAATATAAAGGGAGGTTAGCTGACAGAGTGAGAAACCCGAAGGGCAGGAGTAAAAATATCAAGTTGCATGTCAATAGACGGTCCTAAAAAGTCACTCTCCACTTTTTTACTAGCCAAGAGACAATTATCAATCTCCAGTGGCTAGAGGTGAGTACAATTATCGAGGTCTGCCCAGAGGTCTCCATAAGTGACTTATTCTGTGAATAGAGAGGAGGCATTACATTTGGGCAATGGTCAGTTGGGGAATCCAGGTATTACATCCCAGGGCTGGACTTCTCCATTGGGGAATGTGCCTTGACATTCTATTACCAGCGTCTTTATACTGATCCATCTTCCATTCATGCTCTGAGGTGGTATTCTTGGCAAATGCAGAAGGAATGCCCTTTGAAACACAAGCTCAGCTAATACCTGTTGTCCTATGGTCTGCTGCATCACAAACCTGCTCTCAAATCTTAACTCTAACTCTCCCTCTATCCTCATTCTTCTAACCTCTCCTCTGCCTTCGACACAGGAAACCATAAACTTCCTGATATATCGTCTCCGTGACACCCTGGGGATCACAGATTAGGCCCTGGCATGGCTTGCCTCCTTTCTCTCTGACTGTTCTTCCCAGGTGGAACTGGGGTCTTTTCTCTCTGCTATCACTCTGTCTACATGTGGTGTCCCCCAGGGATCTAACCTATCCCCCTGGTTCTTCAAAGTCTACATGGCCCCTCGGGCCCGCATGATCTCTGCCTTCACTTCCAATTTTCAGTGTTATACGGTTGACACACAGCTCTCTTTCAGGCTACCCTTGGCCTCCTCCACCTCGCTCATCCCGGACTGTCTGGCCGCAATTCATCCTGGTGTGCTGTGAACGATCTCTGCCTCAATGCCAGCAAGACAGAGATTGTCCTCATTGGGACCACGCTCCTGCTTTCCCTCTGTCACTATGGCCGGCCTCCCTTGGCCCTGTGCCCTCACACACCAGTGAGGCAAAACATCTAGGGGTCATCTTCAATTCCACTCTCTCCTTCTCCACTCGGACATCTCTAAAAACTCCCACTACCAGCTGCACTTCCTCAGAGGTATTCAACCTTTTCCTATCTTCCCCCAGAGGCTTACTGACTCCAGAGCCCTGGTTCTCTCTAGACACTCTCTTTCTCAACCTTCCTACCTCCACTCTCGACCTCTACAACTCAGCCAGAACAGAACTACGAGACTTATCCTTGGCCTCAAGCCCAGGGACCGCATCTCTCCGGCACTGCAATCCCTCCACTGGCTCCCCGTGGCTGCAAGGATCAAGTTCAAGTTTCTTCACAACTAGGTGTCCCCCTTTTATATATTTTTGAATACATATATTTTACTTTGAATGACTAGTGACTTTCTAAAATGATGAATTTACCTACAACAGACTAAAGAATTAAGATCTGCAATTAAGAAGAAGCGATTCAATTGTACTTGGGTTTCACAGCATAGCATGCAGAGGTAGGCGAGAAAGGCTGTAGGTTTACATAAACTTTGGTAACAAGAAGGGATTCATTGCATATTTATTCTCATACACATTCTTTAAGAGAAACTTTAGAAGTGCATGAAATTGAAGAACCAACAAAAGGTGAAAAGGTGATAGCAAGTAATAACCAGGTGTTATGACCTTTGATATTACTGAGTTGTAGCTATTTAACCAGGGGTAATAAATGTAAGTTCCAAGCTACAAGTCAATCATAAAACGCCACTCGCCACCTCAATGCTATGCATACACACAGTCCACCATTTCAACAAATAAAAAACGTTATTTAAAGGTACGACCATCACTTGTTACAACATGACAGGTAGAAACCAATGTTAACAGTATGGTTATCAAAAGAGTTGCAAATGAAATGCAGGATGCACAAGTACAGTTAACATAAGTTAGCCCAATAGCTGTTGAAACCAATAACCTCAGATTTTGTGACCTCTGCTGCTTCCCCTTTTGTTAAATATTCAACTGTTCAAGCAGTACACCATTTCTAACTTGCCAAGTGTCAATTATAACTAGCCTATGGCTAGTGCAAACTAGAGCATTTAACCCACATAAACAATATCAAGATATACATCTTATTATCGTCATTCAGCCCAAAAATATTGAGATATGACTTTTGATCCATATCGCCCAGCCTTACCTCAGGTCACATCTAGGATGCGAAGAAGACTGGTTTCAACGGGAGGCACCACGAACAGTAGTCTTCTAGGGTCAATGGAGCAGTTCCTGCCAGTGAAAGCAGCAGCTTTCCAATGGAAAGGGCATTCCATATATGGTATTTCCATTCTTGAGAAGGCAGTAAGAAGTCCAAATTACAATATGGACAAATGGCAAGCGAAAACCTCATAGCAAAGCCATCTTGGGGTGCTAGCAACCCTAAGTAGCTATTTGCGGGTAAAGCAAACGTGCACAAGCACAACTGGCAAAACCTGGTAGAAAACGAACTGCTGCCACCAGCTTGTTCTAGGTACATTGTAAAAGTAATCAAAAAGCCAATACAGAAAGTTACAGGGATACAAAGTATCCTAACTGCACAATACAAGAAATTCACAAAGAGAGACAGTCTCTCTGTATCGAATGGTTTATGGACTAATCAGTTTCCCCATGAGAATGAGCAAAAGGGTAAGGGAAGTAAAGCATAAGGCTTTACTTGCCTGCAAAAAGTCAGGCAGGAATCTAAAAAAAGCAAAAGAAAGGGTGTCGCAAAGAGGTCTATTGGCGGAAAGCAGCAAACTTAAAATCTTTCCTAACAAACTTCACAGTCAATGGAAAAAAAATCCAGTGAGTCCAGAAATAGTGCCGGGATGCTCAGGACAGGGATGAGTGTGTACGATTAGCAAAAATAATATATCCTTAAGAGGGTCTATGAGTTGTTTCAGCAGGAAGGGTTTCTCATTGCCTTTATTCTAAACAATTTTCTGTGGGTTACTTGCCGTTCTAATGCATTCAGTGTAGAGTAGTTTCTAAGCCCTGAAGACTGCCAGTTTGATGTGTACGATCGGTTGGAGACATGCGTTTTTGTGCTGCTTGCAATATTTCTGGTGACATTGCTGCTTATTTCTTTGAAATGGTTAAATGCTTCATATGTGCGTGGGATGTGTAGGGGGTAAATCCATTTGTGAATCATCTCTGCCCATTCCACAGTGACACAATGACGGAGTCGATAT
This sequence comes from Ambystoma mexicanum, assembly GCF_040938575.1. Classification (NCBI taxonomy): domain Eukaryota; kingdom Metazoa; phylum Chordata; class Amphibia; order Caudata; family Ambystomatidae; genus Ambystoma; species Ambystoma mexicanum. Next base: position 18,379,918 of record NC_090922.1, on the reverse strand, counting down.
GATTGACTACGTTCTCCATAAGAGTTCAAGATTCTCTTGAATTTTCCAGATTTGCCCAACGAGGGTGGCATGTTCTTTGAGTAGGGTGCGTGCATGCATTCAGATAACCAAGTATTGCAACACAGACATGCAATAGCTGCCAACATGCAGCCATTGTAGTACCGTCTTAATGTATGTGGAAGCTATGCCACAATTGCATTCTTTTTAGCATGGCACTATAAAAATGACTACTTTTAAACATAAAGAGGGGTCTACACTGGCGGGGGAAGAGGGGAGGAGACATTTAGGGAGGGGGGGGAAAAAATATATATAAGAATGTATTTATTGATATTGTTCCAACGTCATTGTATTAAGTCTGTATTGTTCATACCAACAATAATGGAAGGAGCCACGAGGGATATGACAGAGTGGTGTAGAGAAGGAGCCAAGTACCCCCACCCAAAGCTCCGCCCCCATGCTGCCTATATGCCCGGAGCCAGAGTGTGAGACACGTGCAGTACCAGTAAGAATGCCTATGCCGCACAGAATCATGGAAGTAATGTACACACTGCAGAAACCATATATGCATTCACGAAAATATGATGGTAATTTAAATTAAATCCTGGAGGAAGTGTGAAAATAAGCGAGAAAGGAGACGGGTGACGTCATGTAAAACAGAGCTGACGCATCCAGAAAAGAGGCAAGAGGCTGAAGAATGTAAACATTCTATGAGATCTGAAGAGGTGTTAAAGATGCTCATGCTAAAGAAATAAGGAAGAAAAGACCAAGTAATTTTACAATTGTACAGATGCAGTAACGCAAGCAGACAAAGGGCCTCATTACGACCCTGGATGTGACGGTATGAACGGTGCCGGTAAGGAACCGGCACCGTTCATACCGTCCCACCAAATTACGAGTTATGCTTGCAGGTGCCTGACAGCCCGCCAGGTCTTACCTGGCAGACTGTGCGGCACCCGAGAGCATAACTGGTAATTGCGCCAGCACCGTTCTCAACGGTGCTGGCGCATCCATGCTCCCCACCACCATTCTGCCCTATGGGGCAGAATGGGGATCGCGAGCCCGGCAATACCGCTGCCGCAAATGGACAATTACCAGCCCATTCAACTCGTAATGGGCCGGTTATTGCCCAATCGGGGAGGCGGTGCCGGTAGTGAGCATGGCGGTAGCCATGCCTGCCATACAGGCACGGCTACCGCCATGCTCGTAATGAGGCTCGTAATCAGGCCCAAGTATTCAAAGGCTTGCTACGTAGTAAACAGATTGCAGCGATGCGCCAACATATATGCATAGGAATGTATAGACTATGGATGTTCCACAGTGCACTTTAGCAGAGTCTGGACCCCTTGAATAGAAAGGCTTTTTCAGCGTGGCAGAGTCAGAAAAAACAGCTAATGGCGGAGGTGAATCCAAGAAAGGCTTGGCTGGCCAAGCACCAAGAAGTCAATGCCACCGTGAGCCTGGGTGTTCATGCAGTAGCTACAAAATGTGTGAAAAGAACAAACTCCTGTTTGAGGTGAGCTGCAAGAACATTGAAGACGTCAGAGGTTCATCATTTAATAGTATTTAATACAGCAAAATGCTCTGAAACATGGTCTTCAGTCACATGGTCGGATGAAAAGAGATACTGGGTTGAGCTACACCGAAACCAAGAGACAAAGTATGCCTATAGTCCCTTTTATTCTCAGGCACAGAGAACATTAACAAGGCAATGTTCAAAGGGAAATTGACTTTCAGACAGCAAGAGTGATGATGGATGTCAGGCGAATTGGGTGGGAAGCTATGGTCAAGACCAGCCCACCATCACCTGGGTGCCAGACTGTGTGCTGCCAGCGTGTGTGGAATATTACAGAGGGGTACACAGGAGCCAACCAATTATAGAGGACCACGTAATCGGGAGCCCTACAGTTTGTATAACCACTAGGACGTTGTGTATTTGATGACGTTCATAGTGACTTGCCCTAGAGGAGGGCTTAGTTGCCCACCTGATGGTAGAGACCCAAACACTTTCCCTGACAAGTATGGAACGTATACCTAGATGTTCCCTCTAAGCCTATCACTTTCCCAAGTAGGTTTTTGTAGTTTGCCACGTAGATTGACATTAGTGATACGTTTTTACTATATAAACTGTATTTTTTATGAAACTCGCTGAGTGAAAAAAAATCGAGCACACGTCCGTTGATGTTTGTTGTATTCCCTGTTTTAGACAATTGCAAATAAAACAGACTTACTTTGCCAACTTCCTGAGTCAGCCCCATTATTGATGTTTGAGTATATTCTGCATCCCCATCTATCTCAAAGTATTGCTACTTCGTTTTAAAGGGCCTTGCATTGGGTACACAGGTTCAGTGGGAAAGACTCCTCTCATTCAGTGAAACTAACAAGTGGCTAATCTCAGCTATATACAAAATACTCTTGGGACAATTGGGGGTGAGGGGCAAATGGAAAGCAGTCCTGGGGAGGGTGTTCAAGGACAGTGAATGGAGGCAGGCTATGCAAGGGTGGTTTGGTCCACATACCTCAGCGTAGCACCAAGAGCTACAATATAAGATGCTGCTTATGAAGCATTGCCCACCGACAAGGCTTCACGAAATGTATAACTAACTCTCCACTGTGCTGGTGGCAATGCGGGGAGGAGGGAACGGTGGAGCATGTTTGGTGGGGGTACGCATAGCACCAACATTTCTTGCAGGAGGTGAAGTCGAGAATTAGAGGGATATTAGGCTTTGATTTGGAGTTGGTTGGAGGATTAAGGCTCCTTAACATTACAGTGGAAGGGGAATCTAGGCTGGGAGGGAGAACAGGGACGCTGTGTGCAAACCTGCTTATGAGTGCCAGATGATGAATAGTGAAGCATTGGAGACAAAGGGAGGTACTGTCCATAATACAGTGTTACTATGCAATATGGGACACTAAGCATTGAGCAGATAGTGGCAATAGTCGTGGTACAGAAGGGAAGTTCAGCATGGTTTGGTCGTCCTTTCTTACATATGTTTTGAATGACTGTACTCAGTTGTATATCCCGACAAATGTAAGCATACTTGGCATCCTACCGGAGGAGGAAGACTAGAACATAAATAAACAGTGTACAGATATTGAAACACCACGACTAGACCTGAAGTGGGGGGGGGGGAGCCATGTTTTCAAGGGTTGGTACAGTTAATGTTGATACTCTGTCTAAATGTTTTTTTTTTAATGAAGAAAAGTTGTTACACTGAATGTATTGCTGAAGTTGACATTGAATCAAAATGCAAAGAAAGATCTGGTGAAAAAAAATGGGAGAAAATGGCCTACCTCAGAAAACTGAAGGTACATTTATGAAAAATAATAAAGATTGCCCATGCGACTAGCGCAGGAAGTCTTGATTCTATTAAAGACACAGAGGCGAGCATTATGCTTTAACCTCTTTAATTACTGCTAACCACAGCTTTTTAAATCTTTCTTTTGTTTCAATGTATTTTTTTTTTATAACTCGTATAAACAGAAAAAAATTAAACATCATAGCCTTAACGCGGCTAAACTACATCCCCCATGAGGCTCTTCAATATGGTAGTCCAGTAGCCTCTCTCTCACTGTCCAATCAGGCAATCCCTTCTACTATAAGTCACTGCCTCTCTGGGTCCCTTCCTCTTCTTTTGCAGCTCGCCTTTACTGAACAAATGTCTAAAATCCAACTGCACTCTCGCATAATCCAACTGAGTCTGTCCTCTCTATTCTTCGTAGGCTCTCTGTATTCTAACTACGGAGCACTGCTGCCTTCGTACACTCTAATCTCGGTGATTCTTTTGCTCCTCTCCTATGCAAAAAGAGAAATGTGCACATTAGGGAGGGGAATACAATTCATCACATGTTATAATCAAGCATTTACATAAATTTGCTGTGAGATGTATTTCAGTCAACTATGCTCCATACAGCCGTATTCCCTCAGGGTGGGATAATGCTCGCCTCCGTGTCTTTAATAGAATCAAGACTTCCTGCGCTAGTCGCATGGGCAATCTTTATTCTATGACGAGACCGGAGGCGAGCATTATGCTTGTTCAAAGCTTTCTACAACAGCAGCTGCTATATTTGATACTGGTTTGAAGTAAAAAGTCTTAAAGACTGAATCGCTCGACCAGTCTGCTGCTTTCATGATCTCTTGCAGCGGAACTCCGACTGCGAAAGCTCGTGAAGCCATGGCATCTCTGGTAGAGTGCGCTCCAAATTTAGACGTGTCTATACCTGCCAATTCCATCACTTCCTTCACCCATCTAGCAATAGTAGCTGACATAACTGCTTTGTATGGCTTTATACGCGCTATAAGCAACTGGCTAACCCCCTTCGGTCTAACCGCTGCTGTCGCTGCTTCATAACACTTTATACAATTCGCCACACACAATTTTTCGTTATTCGGCCAGTATGGGTATGAGATCACTTTAGAATTGGTCTTTGTACGCTGCGCTATGCTTAAGGCTATCCCTTCCAGGTAATACATCTTCCTGTCCATCTCTAGGGCTTTAACGTCTGAAACTCTTCTACAGGACACTAAGCAAAGGAGTGTAGCTAGCTTGCCTAAAAGTTGTTTATCTGACAGAAAGCCGTTACTCGGCCACTGCTCGAACAGATGTATGACTTTTTGGACATCCCATAATGATGAGTACTTGGGCGTAGGAGGTTTGCTCATCTTTACACCCTTTAGCAATCGGGACACTGCTGGGTGTTCCCCTACTGGTGTTCCGTCCACTAGTTCGTGTCCAGCAGAGACTTTATACTTCTACAGACCTGAACGCCCTCCCTGTAGACAGGAGGCTGGCTAGGAAATTCACCACTTGGACTACAGGTGCTGAAATGGGAGATATACTCCTCCCCTGCACCATAAGTCCCAGGCTTGCCACGCGGAATTATAGCTCCTGATCGTAGATGGGGCCCATGATAGATTGATAAGCCTTGTAGCGTCTTCTGAAAGGCCTGACAAGCGCCATCTATGCCTGAAGTTCTGCACGCTATCAGTGTTAAGGATTGATCCTCTATAAGAGGGTGAGGGGCTCCTGCTGGATCGGTCAGCAGGTCTTGTCTGAATGCAATCTTCTGTGGAAAATACGTAGAAAGTTCCATCAGAACTGGAAACCAGGCTTGCAACTTCCACTCTGGCGTCACTATCACTATCCGAGCTTCGTCTCTGTGCACTTTTGCTAGTACCCTCGCCAGCATCGCAAAGGGGGGAAAGGCATAGTGTCTCTGCGACCCTACATGATGCATGAATGCATCCATCCCCTGGGCTCCCGCGTCCAGCTTCCAGCTGAAGTAATCCGGCAGCTGTGTCTTTAGCCTCGGGCGAACAGGTCCAGCTGCAAGGGCCCTCATCTTGCTTCCAACTTCTTGAATATGTCTCTGTGTAGTTTCCAGTCACTGTAATCTACTAGGTGTCGGGAGTTCCAGTCCGCCACTGAGTTCAGGGCCCCTGGGAGATACTCTGCTTTGACAGTAATCTTCTTCTGTAGGCAGTCGTGCCAGAAATTCTTTGCCAATTCCGCTAACATCCTGGACCTGGTACCTCCGAGCTTGTTTATATACCTTACTGCAGATATATTGTCCATCTTGAGAAGGATGCTGCAGTGCGATTTGTCTCTGGTAAACGCTTTTACTGCGAAAGACCCCGCTAGTAATTCTAGGCAATTGATATGTAGTTCCAATTCTTCTTTTGACCATTTTCCGCATGTTTCTATGTCGCCGCATCACGCTCCCCAGCCGGACCTGCTGGCGTCTGACTCTATAACTAACCCTTGTATGTCTCCGAAGATGGCGCGGCCGATCCAGGCTTCCATATTGTGGAGCCACCAGGTGAGTTCTGATTTTCTTTCTTCGTCTAGGGGAACTAGTCGATGGTATCCCCAGCCTTTCCTTAGGTACTTGATCTTCAGCCTCTGAAGAGCTCGATAATGTAACGGGCCGGGAAATATTGCTTGTATGGATGCTGCTAAAAGCCCTACTATCCTGGCTAGATAACGAAGAGAGATCAGAGGTTTCTTGAGTGCTGTTCTCAGATCTTTCTTGATAGCTCTCATTTTTTGAGTTGGTAATTCCAAGGTAGCTTTCTTTGTATCTATAGTGAAACCCAAGAACTCCAGCCGCTTGGTCGGCGTAAGCTCTGATTTGTCTTTGTTCACTAGGAATCCTAGGCTGGAATTAGCTCTATCGCCCATTGAATCTGCTTCTGTAAGCGATCTTTGTTTTCGGCCATAAATAGGATGTCGTCCAGGTAGACAATCATCCGACACCCTTGTTCCCGAAGTGCTGTCTCGATGGGCCTCATAATCTTGGTGAACGCCCATGGTGCGGACGCCAGACCGAACGGTAGGCATCTGAATTGCCAGAGTTCGTATCTCCACCTATAACTTAGAAAGGGTCGACAGTGGGATGCTATCAGAACTGTGAGGTAAGCGTCTTTCAGATCTAGGCACGCAAGCCAATCCCCCTTTCTGATTAAGTCTCCTAGTAGATGGATTCCCTCCATCTTGAAGTGCTTTTACACTAACCAGCTGTTGAGTTCTTTCAGATTGATTACTGGACGAACTTTGTCCTTGCGACGGACTAGGAACATATTGCTCAGGAAGGATTGGCCGCTCCCTGTAGCACTCTATCGCGTTTTTCCGCGCAAGATCCTGTATCTCTGCGTCTAATAAATCTTCTTCGGCCTGTGTCATTTGAATTCTGTGCGGGGGCGATTTTGCACCGGATGATCTAGGAAATTTAGAATGAAGCCTTGTACGATCTGAATGACCCATGCATCTGACGATAGATTGCGCCAGTTGTGCAAATAAAGCATTGTCCTGCCCCCCACAGGAGGATAGGTCGCTGCGCGTTCTCTCACCTGTGTTATTGTTCTGGTGTCGGTAGTATCCGCGGCCCCGAGAACCTCGTCCTCTGTTCGGGAAAAAGGCGTCTTGTTGTCGGGTCTCCCAATACTGGGCTCTGGGGCCTTGTGATCTTCTGTTATTGAATCGGCCGGTCGAGAGGCCTCTATATCGACCAGCCCCTGAAAAAACTCTCCCCGGGAATACCTTCCTAATGGAGGCTTGCGCTTTCTCCAGCGCTGTGTATGTCCCGACAAATCTGTTCATCTCTTTCACAAATGTGTCTCTGAACAGGAGCTCTTGGGCGCTTTCCCCGGCTTCGTAAGACGCCAGGTCTCCTAGTTTGTTATCAATCTTCAGTAAAGTCGATCTGCGTCGCTCTGAAGATATTGCGCAGTTTGCGTTGCCCAGCATGCAGACTGCTCTTTGCACCCATCCTGCTAATATAAGTGGGTCGACTGGCTCCCCAGTGTCTTTAGCCCTCTCGGCTAAATCCATTATCTTCGCTATGGGTCCAGCTAGGTCCAACAGTTTATCCTGGCACATCTTCCACGCCCTATCCATGCCTTTTCTGGTGTCCTTCTCTGCCTTCGTTAAGTAGGTTAGCATTTTTGTGTCGAGCTCCGGTGTATCTGCTACTTTCCCCGTCAGCTCTGGTCTCGGACACTCAGCTTTAAGTCTGAATCTAATATCTTTCTCCATAGGCTTTCTCATTTTCTGGGACATATACAGGGCTACTCTTGGTGATGGGGTCCAGTCCGTTGATCTGGGGTGCCTTATTGTGTCAGGTTCAAACATGTCTGACATGTCTTCTTTATCCAGAGGGGCCTCCACACCGTTGGCTTTAGGCTCGCATGTACTCTTCTGCGAGACTACGCTCACTTTGCTTATGCTCTGATCATCATCCTCTCCCCATTCCTGATCCGAATGCTCTGAGGATGATGAGGTATCCCCTATATTTGTCGCCCCTGGGGTAGGGGATACGAGGTTGGGCAAGGCTGTCTTTGTAAGAAAGGTGCTATTTAGCCTATTGAAAGCATCAGGCACCTCTAGGGACTTATCCTTCCCTGTATCTGAGCCCGAGGGAGTAGAAGAGCGTTTCCTCTTCCGGGCCACTTTCTTCCCCTTCTCACCTTGTCTCAGAGGCTCTTGTGTGGAGGTTCCCTCACCGTGGTCGTCGAGCATGCCAGCTTTCTTGCTCAGTATTTCTTCCAGGACTAATAGCCTGTCTCATAGAGGCTCGACTCCTAGTGCTACGGCTTGAACCAATGAGTCGCCTAGCCCTTTCTTGAAGCTATAGGAGAGGTCTATATCTTCTCCTATGTATTCCACCTCTTGCTCTGGTTTTCTGTCACTCCCTTCACCCCAAGCCTCATTATCCATGCTGTACACCATGGTATTATGTGTGACTCACAGAGGATCAGGTTGAGAACTGTAGCTCCTCTTGTCGCTGGGAACAGAAAAATATATTTTCGTTTTTTTTTTTTAAAATGTTCTCTTTGCCTTGAATGCCTCTGATGTGCGCAGGCGACTCGCTAACAAATTAACGAGTTTTGCGCGTTCGTGAGCGAAGAACAGGAGAGTAGAATTGCCGTTAGCTTTCTCCGTGTGAGAACAAAACTCTGCGAGAGGAATATAGTAATGCGCATGCGCGCGCTTCCCTTGTTTCTAAAGTGAGTGGGGCTTACCACGTACTACGCGTTGCCCGCGATACTCTATCTCCGTCGGTGTTCGTTCGCGGCTGACTGGCCGAGCCCTAGAGCAAGTGAGATCACTCGCGGGCTCGGCAGTCAGCCGTCCTGAAAGTCCAACTTGTCCGCGAAATGAACTTGTGCGTTTCGAACTCGAATGCCAATATGCTTGCGCTAAAGGTACGCGCGCGCTTTACAAATTTATAAACCTAACGTTTTGACAATTAATATCATAAAAACACAGCATAGCAAGGTACTGCTAGAATTGGTGTCACTTATCTGTGGTGCAGCAAAAAAGAATAGGAAGGGACCCAGGGAGGCAGTACTTATAGTAGAAGGGATTACTCGATTGGACAGTGAGAGAGAGGCTACTGGACTACCATATTGAAGAGCCTCATTGAGGATGTAGTTTAGCCGCGTTAAGGCTATGTTTTTTCATTTTTTTTCTGTTGTTTATACGAGTTAAGAAAAAGAAAAAAACATTGAAACAAAAGAAAGATTTAAAAAGCTGTGGTTAGCAGTAATTAAAGAAGTTAAAGCATAATGCTCGCCTCCGGTCTTGTCATAGAATTTAGTTTCCACTAAACCTGTTCCTTAAAGCTTTAAAAATTGTGAATGCAGAACAGCAAATCTTTTGTTCATAGCTCTTACAAGAAAAAAAATAAACACAGGATTCTTTGTACATTATTTTATTGTCACTTTTCTGCTTTCTCACACCCCACTACAGCAAACCACGAATCCTTGGTGGCATTACAACCGCCTACATGTGGGAAGAAAAAGGTGCACATTTGGCCAGGATATCACCTGTAACAAAAATGGTACAAAGGATTGAATGCCAACATAACGAAACATCCAAAATGAGGGCTCAGCACTAGGAGGAAAACCCCTCGGCAGTTATGGGGTTAATATATCCCCCCACAGTACTTTCAAAACTAAGAGGGGCTAGGATTTAATATATTCCCATTAAGAGTATGCCTCCCTTCAAAAATATATTTCCCTTGGCATTATACACACAGTCTCACAAGCAGGTGGGTACCCTCTGCAGAAATGGTTCAATTTGGCCATTCTAGTAACAGGTGGGCATCAGTCATCAAGATGGGTCAGCTTCACACCACCTCTTGGTTTCGCTCCTTGTTTATTGGGCCTGTTTGCTTACCTTTTCACTGAGGAAGGCCTAGGCTTGAATTCCATTTACGCCTCTCACAATGGTCTGCCAGCAATGCAAAATGTGCCAAGGGAAAGCAATCTATTCTATTCTATTCTCCCTCTTGTAGTTGTCAACTCTCCTTTATATCTCCTTTTCCCAGGTGGCCGGTCATTCAGCCTCTTCTGAAATCTGGGGTTTGGACTTGTATAGATTAGAAACCACTCACTTTAGAAGTATGCATCATTTCTCTATTTTAATTGATCAGCCTATTTAATTGAACAATGCCCCAAAAGTGGCATCACACTAAGCCATGGTATGGTATTGTTTATTTGTAAAGCGCCTATACACAAAGCAAGTGTTTCAAAGCTTTCAATGAGGGAGGGAACAAGGGGAAAAAACAACAGTCATTCAGAGACGTTGAATTTCTGAACAATACAAGTCTGCATGGGTAGGGTGGGTGCATGGAACAAGTGCATACAATACAATTAACGGTGTAGATAACAATGAATAGGTCTGACAACGATTCTGCAGTTTTTCCAAGTGCATTGAGGCGCATCCATGCCAGGAGGGGAGACAAGGAAAAAAACAGATGATCATCAAGGCATGGTGCATTCAGATCGTGCAAGTGTGCAGACAAGTGCAGTGGAGGGGGGACAAGTGCAGGGGATTTGGGGGGTGAGGGGGTAAGTACACCCAGTCAGTTCGAAGCTGGGGTAGGTGCAGAGAGATGCCCCTCTCATGGGTCAATGACCAAGTACAGTAACAACGAGGCAAGTGCAATGCCCGGGGGCAAGTGCGAGAGTACTGGCGAGGGTGCCAGGGACCTGCGAGACTCTGGGGTACACCAGGCGGCCAGTCAGGAGGGAGAGAGGGATAGAGCAGAGAGAAAGGTTAGCAGGGTAGAGGGAGAGAGAAGGAAGAGGAGAAGAGGAATGTCTTAAGGTCTTTCCTGAACTTAAGGAGATCAGGCTGAAGACTGAGTGTGGCAGGGAGGCTACTTGTGTATGAGTGCGATACAAATAAAATAAATCATATCATATTCCAGTGGGAGGCACCAGCAGAGGATAAAGATCGCCCTCCAAATCTCTGCTTAGAGAACCGGCTCATTCACAGAATGTTGGAGGTAGATGAGCGGAGGGCTCGGGTAGGACAGTATTTTGGTAGGCAATGTTGCAGATAGGTAGGTCCCAGGCCCTAGAAAGCCTTGTGGCCAATGCAGAGGGTCTTGAACTGGATCCTTGCAGCCATAGGGAGCCAGTCGAGTAATTTCAGAGCCAGAGAGATGCTGTCCCTGGGCTTGAGGCCAAGGAGAAGTCTTGCGGTTCTGTTCTGGATGAGTTTCAGAGGGCGCAGAGCAGAGACAGGGAGGTTGAGAAAGAGGCTGTTGCATTAGTCCAGCGGTCAGCCATGAAAGAATCAGGGCTCTGGAGACAGTGAGCCACTGGGGGAAGGTGAGAAAAGGAAGAGTACCTCGGAGGAGGTGTAGCTGGTAGTTGGACTTTTTAGAAATTTACAAAATGTAAGTGGAGAAGGAGAGAGTGGATTCGAAAATTACCCCAAGGTTTTTTGCCTCGGGTGCAGGGCCAAGGGAGGCCAGCCAGAGTGAGAGTGGGAAAGCGGGAGCAGGAGTCCCAATGCGAACAATCGCAGTCTTACTGTTGTTGAGGCAGAGGTTGTTTGCAGCACACCATGACTGAATTGCGGACAGACAGCCAGCTATTAGCAAGGCATAGGAGGTGGCTGGGGGTAGCCTGAAGGAGAGTTGGTGTCGTCCGCATAACACTGGAAGTTAGAGGTGAAAGTGGCAATCACACGTGCAAGGGTAGCCATGTAGACATTGACGAACCAGGGGATAGGTTAGAACCCTGGGGAACGCCACAGGTTGAACGAGTGACAGTAGAGAGAAAGGACACAAGTTCCACCTGGGATGGGCGGTCGGAAAGGAAGGTTAGCCATATTAGGGTCTGACCTGCGATTCCCAGGGTGTCATGCAGACATGCAATCAGGATGTTGTGGTCTGCCGTGTCAAAGGCAGAGGAGAGGTCAAGAAGAATGAGGACAGAGGAAGTGTTATTGTTGGGATTTGAGAGCAGGTCTTCATGGGTGTTCAGAAGAGCAGTTTCTGTGCCTCTGGATGCTCTAAAGCCAGTCTGATGGTTGTGGAAGCAACCAGCAGCTTCAGTGTGGAGGGTGAGTTGAGAGATAGCCAGCTTCTCCAGGAGTTTTCCCAGGAAGGGGGTGATGGAGGTAGGACGGTAGTTTGCCGGAATGGAGGGGTTGGCAGAGGGTTTCTTAAGTAGAGGGTGCACAAGGGCGTGCTTAAGAGAAGTTGGGAAAACTACAGTGGCAAAAAAGAAATTGCAGAGATCAGCCAGGGCTGAAGCAATAGAGTCAATGTTGTCCTTAATGGTTTTGGAGGGGCGGGGGTCCACCTGTTTTGATGAAACCTTCATAGACCGGACTTGTCTGGCGGCCTCATCGGGTGTGATAGGAGTGAGAGGGGAGAGGAGAAGTGGTGGAGGGGCCAAGGGAGGCTCCAGAGGTGTTGGTGAATGAGGTGGTGTGGAGGAGAGAGAGGAAAGGATATCTTGGGTTTTTGCAGTGAAGTGTGCAGCCAGGGCCGAGCAAAGGCCCTGGGTGGGTATGACAGAAGAGGAGGCTGCTGCAGGATTGGCCAGTTCCTTACAGACTTTGAAACATGTGGCCGTGTTGTTTGATGCCGCAGAGATGCGGGCTTGGATAAAGACTCTTTTCTTGGTATTGATGCAGAGTCGATATTGCCTTTGAAGGAGGCAGCAGGCCAGTTTGTCAGAGGGTCCGCCCCACAAATTCTATTTCCGCTCAGCTGCCCAACACTTGCGTTTAAGGGCAGCCAGATCGGAGTCATACCAAGAGTTGCACATTTTTGGAAGGCTTCTGTCGGACCCTCATGCAGGGGCAAGAGTATCAAGGGTGTTAGAGATGGAAAGATTGAAGTTAGCGAGGGCTGTGTCAGGGTGGGAATCAGCCGCAGGAGTAGGAGGCAGAGAGTAGGTGGAGGCAAAGGCAGCGGCAGTCACTCTTTTCATAGGTCTGGTGACTTTGAGGCCAAGTGGCCATACCGGGTGTGCTGATGCAGGAGCAGAGGAGAGCTTCAAGTGTGATGAGAGAAGAGAGTGGTCCGTCCAAGAGAGAGAGGGATAGAGAGGGATGTCAGCAGAGATGAAAGCATCCAAAGTGTGTCCCGCTGTCACGCACACCACTCGTCCCTCTGGGGGTCCCATTCCTCATCCCCGTGCCCCGAACACCCCTTGCCCTCTTGCCCGGTTCCGGGACTCACAGGTTCTCTCTTCGCCCCAGTTGCCACGGCGCCGATTGCCACAAAGCTTGGGTCGGCATGCTGTTTGCCCGCAGAGACGTCTGCCCCTTTGGCGTCTTCCGTGGCGGCTGCTAGACCGGCTTCTTCCGCGTCACATGACCGCCGCCTTCCGCTCACGTGTTTCTGGACTACACTCACGTGATGCGCTCGCGGGACATGTGACCGGGAGGAAATAGCAGCGCTAGTATTTAAACGGCTGTGTTGCGGTGCTTCACAGCTGTTTCTTCGGATTCCTGTACGGCGCTACTTACCTTTTGTCTCACCTTTTTGGATCTTGACCTCGGATTTGTTTCACGGACTAGCAACGGATAACCCTTGGCTTTGGTACTTGCTTTTGGATCATTGTTACGACCACGGACTGCTTCACGGACTCCTACTACATTCCGCCCTTCTTGTGCGGATTCTGGCATCAGGTGGGCCTGGCACTTGCAACGTTGCTGGGATCGCTACATACTGAAAGAACAGCCTTGCTGGGTCTCGGAACCTTCCCCATAGGTACAACCGCTACTCCACAGACGCCTTTTGGTAAGACCGTTCCACTTACTTGTTGATTGGTTGTTGATTCTGTTTTGGCTTGACACTTAACCAGTGTTTCCTTTACAGTGGTTCGGGGTTCCACGAGTACCGCAGTTCCGTAAGAACATCTCCCACCTGTAGCCTCAAAGGCTGTACAGAGTGTCACTTTGATTCTCTCTGTGCGGCACTTGTGGACAGAGGACTCTTCGGCTACACGACAGTCAAGACACAACACCCGCTGTGTGCATGGAGGCAGAGGGTAAGATGGAGAGGGAGGGAGAGAGAATCGCATAGGTTGCGGAAACGTCCTGTGGAGTCAGGAGAGTCCAGATGGATGTTGAGATCACCCAGCAGGAGGAGTTCAGAGGAGAAGAAAAGTAGAAAGGAGGCCAGGTCCGCCCATTCCGAGAGGAAGAGTGTGGCCTGTCCTGGTAGGTGGCCGATAGAAGGTGGCCATAAGGAGAGATGATTTAGGAGAGATTGAGAGCCGGCAGACCAGGCATTCGAAGGAGTAGGCCTGAGTAGGGATGATGGACACAGCTATCCATTCTGGGACGATCAGGGCCACTCCCCCCTCCTGTCCCCTTGGACCTGGGTACAAACAGGATCTTGTATCATTCAGGGAGGAGTGTGTCAAAGCTTGTGACAGAGCTGTCCTTGAACCATGTGTCCGTGACGGCGAGCTCATCAAGATCCCCGAGTTCAAGGAGTTTGCAGATGTCAGACGAGTGCGACAACAGACCGAGAGTTAAGCGTGGCAATATGGAGCAGATTGTCATCTTTGATGGTCTTCTGCGGGGAGAGGATGAGGTTCCCCCTCCCCTCCCCCCGGGAGGGTGGCAGAAAATACAGAGGGATAGTGGAGGGTGGCAGAGAAGGCAAGGCCGGCAAGGGAGCTAATTAGTTTGACAGATTGCTCTCAGGTGAATCAAATGCTAGTTTCCTCTCAGCATGACAGATTTTTGCTTTTTATTCTGATACTTTCACAGATTTATTCTATTACCACCACAGAATATCAGCCTAGACTGCACGGACGCTAGGATACATGAATCACTGATGTGCAGCATACTTATGCAAAAACATCTACATTCATCGACTTCGCATAATTAAAGGAATACCATAAACACATTGTTTTACATGCAGCTGATATACCCTGAACAAATCAAAAACCATTGCTATGACAGTTCTATCAAAAGATAACCAAGAAAATGTGGTACTGTATGCAAAATTTTAAAATGCAATTATTTCCTTCCCAGGTGACCGGTTTACAAAATACTAATGGTATAACTAGTTCCTGGTCAGGACACAGGTATGGTGTCGGTCCCTTCGATCCTACAGAGCTGACCCAGTTATGACCCCCGAGAGGGCTGGTTGTCATGATAAAATGTTTGTTGAAGAGGGTTTCCAAAATGGCGGTGGAGCTGGGCAGACGTGAGTGAGTGGAGCTCCGTCCCCCAGCTGAAGGCCGCATAATAAAGACAGACAAAATAGCAGCGCCGCGGCCCCAGGGGAGGTCGGAACCCTGGGGACTGGGCAGACGAGTGAAACCAATCAGGGAAGCAAGGATACAATAGCGTGGACCCCGGACAAAGGGGCTGAGGTACAGCGGGCCCGCCCAGGCAGCTCTCCGGCAGCCGAAGGAAGCAGACCTCCCCATCAGGACCAAGGCCGGCCGGAGCAAACGAAGGAGCGACAGCGGGGCTAGAAGAAAACAACCCCCCCTCTCGACCACCAGAGGAGTGCGGAGACAAACTGCACCGGGAGAAGCCGCACCCCGGCACTGCCACCCCGCAGAGCGATGGCGCGTACAGCGAGGAGGGCGAGCCCCCCACACAACAGCCGGAGGAGTCCTGAAAACCAGCATGGACTGGCCACAGCAGTGCCCGCGCGGAACAGAGAACCAAGCCGAGGGGCCCACAAAGCAAAAACTAAAAAGGGCACCTGGCCCAAAATAACAACGCCGCACACAAACTCACAGGGGAGCAGGGGGCAGGTGAAATTGGGACCCCCGAAGCTTCCAGAAACAGCGGGAGCAATCGGAGAAGCGGAGACTCCCGGGAAGGGGAGCTGGATCGAGCGCCGAGGCAGAGCATAGCCCCTCCTCACGACCATAGGCCCAGCAGTCAGTGCGGAGAGTGACACTGGGAGGCCCATGGGCTGTCCCGTTAGGAAATCCACCACTGAGAAGATGGAAGTGCGCATAAGAAAGCCAGAGAAGTAGCCGGGAAACAGACGTGGTTGCCTGAGTGGATACCCTGGGAGAGCCAACAAGGTAAGGAGGCGGCACGGGAGGGGCCCACAAGGGAGAACATAAAACCACGGACAAGCCCCCTCATATATCCGAGAGGGCTCACGGCCACAGAGACATAAAAAGGAAGAACCGCCCCCCCCCCCCCCCCAAATATCACAAATACACCACGAAGGCCCAGGCGGATAGCTCTCCCCCCACAACCAGGAGTGGGGAACAACTTGAGAAAGAGAGGGACAAGGGAGATCCACGCGGATGCCTAGCGGATTGTGGATTACATGCAGCACATGTCATAAAACCGCCACATAGGGAGAAGACCAGGGGCGAGTAAACGCAGTACTCTCAAAGGGACAGAGCCAGACGCCACGAAGGCCCAAAGGCAACTGAAGTGAAAAGAACACGAGGTACACAAATATCCTCCCCAAGGCCCCCCTGGATACTCTCATAAGAAGTGGAGATAAACGGGGGAGGACAGGATCACATACCCCTGAGAGGACTGCCTGTGGCGGAGGGGGCTTCCCCCATAATAAAACAAGACATCGACACAAGAGCCGCTCGGGGTATACAAAGAAACCCATAGGTGCGCTTGGACATAGGGAGCACACATGTCCAAAACAAGGGCAGACAACCACTCACCACCACCAATAAACAAAAACAAGACCAAAACCTGGTGAAACTCTGGGGGACGGACACGCAGACAAACACGAAGACAATAACGGGAAAGGGGAAATGGCCAAGCAGAGGGAGAGAGTACCGACATGACCACCAAAGAGGATATAAAGGAATGGTTGAAGGAATTTCAGGAACAATTTATGGCCTCCATGCACACCCAATTTGAGACTATGAAAGGAGAGATGAAACAGGCGGTGCAGGAGCTGAAAGTAGACATAGGGAACCTGGAGGAAAGAACAGACATACTGGAGAAAACAGTGCAGAACCTGGACGATGAAACGCAACAATACGCAGAAGTGCAGGAGAGATTGGCTATGCTATCCCACGATTTAGAGATTCAATGTGATGGCCTGGAAAACAGATCCAACATACGAATTAAAAATATGGTCGAGAGCGAAGACAAGGACCTCAGACAGGCAGTTCAACAGGTCTTCAGAGACATACTAGAGGGGCAAGAGGAAGCAGAGATCCAGATTGACAGAATACATAGAGTGGGCCCACACCGCATGGGAGAACCAGGGACTCACCCCAGAGATGTCCTAGTCGCAATTACGTCATACACACAAAAAGATCAAATCCTAGGCAAAGCGCGAACGATGGATCATATCAGGATGAATGGGATAGAAATTCAACTATTCCAAGATCTAGCACAATCGACCCTCCAGAAACACCGGGAGATGGCACCTATAAGAAAAGAGCTGGTGGCAAGACAGATCCGCTATAAATGGACACTCCCCTTTGGCCTGCTTTACACGTGGGAGGGGAAGCAACCGAGAGTTACCACGTGTGAGGAAGGAGAACGAATAATGAATCTAAAAGAAAGGGAAGGAGAATCAGCTAGCGGCAGTGAACCCATGCAAAGAAGAAGAGCCCCAAGAGGGTGGAATACCATAAACACAAAATCCAAGCGCCACCAGAGACAGCAGGACACAAATTGACAACACTCGCCTCAGCCAGAGAGTAAGAACAAGGAGACCTCCAGGGACTCCGACAGAAAACAAAACATATAGAAGTGGCTGCGCGCAGACACCCAGAGGTGGAGAGCTGGGACCAATAGGGGATCCAGAGAGACCTTAAGTGAGGTTTAGGACTCCCCACGCAACAGTTACACCTGAGTGTGAGAGGGCATGGCACGAAGGGCAGCACGCCCAAGCGATCATAGGGCCCAGAGTCCTCCCCAGGGAAGTTACAGGGGGGGGGGGGGGGAAGTTGGGGCTTATAGAGGGTATTTAGGGTAGAGGGTCAGGCGGGAGGGAGGGGCAACCCACTGGAGACAGAAAGGAGTAAACAAACGAGTGCAAACGGAACAGCAAGGGCAATACTCCACAATCAGAAGATGGGGATAAAGTTCCTGACATACAACATTAGAGGATTTAACTCCCCGGTCAAAAGGAAGAAGGCGGAACACTTCCTATGCAAAGAGAAGTTCGACATAATTATGCTCCATGTCAAGAAACAGGACAAAGGGAGGATCCGTATAAAAGGCTTCAATCAGATCCTTCAAGTGAATAATAGCAAAAAAGAAAGAAGGGGTATTGATCGCCTTCACCAACACCATGAACGTGCATATCCTGAACACACTCCCAGACAAACACCGAAGATATTTGTTTGTGAATGTACAAATAGAAGGCCTCCCTCTGACCTTAGCGACGATATACGCCCCCAACACGGGGCAGGACGGCTTCATACGGACACCCTAGATAAGCTGGAAACCTTTGCAAAGGCTGAAACGATTTTTGCCAGGGACTTCAACCTTGCATGGGAACCAAGTAAAGACAGAACTACTTCGGACTCCAGGTGGCACCCTCAAAGGCCCTACAGAGGTCTGCGGACAGGATGGCCCTGGTAGATGTCTGGAGGAAAATCCGGGGCTCAACACAGGGATACACACTTCTCGCATGCTCATGGGTCAAGTTCTCGAATTGACTATATCTGGTCCAGCGTAGGCCTAATGGGGAAGATAAGGGAGGTCAAAAAAGGTAACATATCACTCTCAGACCATGCCCCTCTATGGATGACACTCCTTATAACACGGAAGCAGTCCAACCTCTGGCGATGGAATCTGCCGGGGAAATACTTCAAAACCCAGTCATGCGAGAAGAAATAAGACAACATATAAAAGACTACCTATAGGTCAACACCACACCGGGAACAACCAAAGCAACCCTGCAGGAAGCCCTCGAAGCAGTCATATGGGGACGCATAATGGCACTCAAGGCACACAGAGACAAATTAAGCTCCAAATGGGAAGCCAATCTGGAAGCGAAATGCGAAGAGACACGGGAAGAAATGACCAGTAACCATTCTACGAAAATAAAGAGAGCATACAGGGATATAAAAGGTCAACTAGAAACCCTTAGGACGAAAAGGGCAGAGAAACAGCTGCTACACCTGAAACATTGGTATTATATAAAAGCAAATAAAGCAGACAAATTGCTGGTAAGGCAGCTAAAGGGGAATAAACAAGATCAAACCATAAAAGCCCTGAATGATGAGCATGCCCAGAAGAGAACTCGGACGACGGAAATGGGAAGGATCGTCAAGCTTTTCTACCAAAACCTATACGCATCAGATAACCCGGGAGAGAGCGAACAAATCAACTATCTGAGCGACATTACCCTCCCGACAGTGACGCAAGATGAGTAACAGCACCTAGACCAACCCATTTCGGAGGAAGAGGTATCAAGGGCAATCCGGGAACTACCGAGGAACAAAGCTCCGGGACCAGACGGATACACCGCTATATTCTATCAAACTTACGCAGGCGACCTGGTCCCAACACTAACGGACCTATATAATTATTTCAAGGACTCAGGCAATATCACACAGTCAATGAATGAAATGAAAATTCTGGTATTCCACAAACAAGGTAAAGACCCGGAGAGCCCAAGCTCATACCACCTGATAGCACTCATAAATCTGGATGCAAAGCTGTATACCAAAATTCTGGCCGACAGACTTATGAAGGTAGTGCCCAATCTTATTCACCAAGACCAATCCGGGTTCATCCCCAATAGGATGGCACATGACAACATCAGAAGGACAATCCACACCATAGAAAAGATAGGACACACGCACACTCCCGCAGCACTACTGGCAATAGACGCGGAGAAAGCATTTGACCGTGTCGAGTGGTCGATGTTATTCCACACTCTGGAAAAGATGGGAATTGGAGAAAACTACATCAAGAGAATTCAAGCCAACTACAACACGCCGAACAGTCAGAATAGCGATAAATGGGGAACTATCAGATACGTTTGAGATAAGGAGAGGCACCAAACAGGGGTGTCCCCTCTCAACACTCTTACATGCAATCTTTTTAGAGCCTCTCCTGGAACGGATCAGAGAGGCCCCAGACATAAAAGGAATATATAGGGGAGGGATAACACACAAAGTGATGGCTTACGCAGACGACATGCTGAAGGCAATATCGGACCCAACAAAGTCACTACCCTCCCTCATACAAGAAATAGAGAAATTCGGCACCATATCAGGCCTAAAAATCACCAAACAAAAATCCAAACTACTAATGCTAGCCGGAAACAGGGAAGAAACACACAAACTAGCAGGGGAGCTTCAACTACAGGTGGCAAAAGAAGGGGTCAAATACCTTGGAGTGACCTTGACTAACAGAATTAATGACCTCTACGTTGGGAACTACTTGCGCCTCCTGGAAAAGACCAAACAGGACCTGAAAAGTTGGAAAACGCTGCCGATTTCATGGTGGGGCCGAATGACGGTGATAAAGATGACGGTCCTACCAAGATTGCTGTACGCTTCCAGGCGCTCCCCATCCACCTCCCCCCAACCTTCTTTAAAGCTCTCCACAAAGCGGTGTCGACATACGTGAGGCAGAAGAAAACACCAAGACTCTCAAGCATACTACTCACCACGCAGAGGAAATCAGGAAGTATGGCATTACCACACTAAAGGAAGTATTATGAGACGGCTCAATTGTGGGCCCTAAAGGAATGGCTCCCAGACGACTCCAAAGAAATATGGGCAGCCCAGTACAGAGCGGTGGCAAGAACCCGACTACGCCACCTCTTGTGGACCAGAGCGGAACACCGACACCAAAATGTAAGTATAAGTGAAGTCATGAAAACTCAGCTGGAGATTTGGAATAGGTCAACAAAAAAGGAAATACTGTCAATAGATCCGGCACCCTTCATGCCTCTATTTCAAAACCCAGAGTTCCTACCAGGTATGAAACAGGGAGCATTCAGAAAATGGGAGGTGGCAGACTGCACGAAAGTGGGGGACATGTACAATGAGTAATGGATTAGATCTTTCGAAGAATACCGAGAACTACTGGATCTGGCTGAAAAAGACAGATTCAAGTATGACCAACTCCACCATTGGCTATCCTCTCCATGAATGGTTAAAGCGGCAACCAGATCTCTTACCCCATTCGAAACATTCATTATGACACATTCGGGTACAAATAAACTGGTCTCGGTCATATCCAAATTCCTAAACGCCCCGAGGGAAGAAACCAAATGGCAATATATGAATAAGTGGGAAACAACGCTGGGAAGAACAATTAAAAAAACCCAATGGGAACATGTCTGGCAACTCATCCCAAAATGGACAAGAGCAATTCACTCGAGGGAGGCGTGGACGAAAATACTGGTTCAATGGTACTATACCCCAGAAAGATTGCATACAATGTCTCACACCATACAGAACAAATGCTGGAGAGGGTTCAACGCTGAAGGTAGCTGGAGACACATCTGGTGGGACTGCCCGAAGCTGCAACAATATTGGGCAGAGATAAAGACCCAGATCCAGGCGATGTTCAAAGGTACCGACGGGCTGAGTGAAGGTGTGGATGTGCGGCCAGTGGAGCCCCGGAGATAAGACATT
This sequence comes from Ambystoma mexicanum, assembly GCF_040938575.1. NCBI lineage: Eukaryota > Metazoa > Chordata > Amphibia > Caudata > Ambystomatidae > Ambystoma > Ambystoma mexicanum. The sequence continues at coordinate 18,358,590 of NC_090922.1, read as the reverse complement.
GACGAACACGCAGAAAAGGAACTTTATGGGGCCCCTGATACCGGCATGGCTAGCAATAGCCCAGAAACGGAAACAAAAGACACCACCCTCTAGCCTGGACTGGTTACGAAGAGTCTGGTCCCATCTGGCAATGGAACAAATCGCGTACAACATCCAGGGAAACCACCAAAAGTTCACCACAGACTGGGGAACGGAGCTCAAAAACCTGCAGAGCGATTACATGGAACAGTGGTGCCCACACAACATACGGATTGTGGATCTGTTCACATAGCAGTAAAAATCTAGATGAGCAGCACTCATGAACTTGAGAACTCAACTCCAGTGGGGGGGGGGGGATAAGGACGGGGGGGGAACAGTCCCCCACTGTTGATGTTTAAATAATTTTAAGAAAAAGAAATGTTTGTTGAAGGCCAGTTATTCAGAGCCATTTGTGACAGTCCTGTGCCCCATGACTGATTACAGCAACATGCTCTTACAAATGCAGCCTTCATGTCTGAGTAAGCATGAATGGCAACCTTCAATTTATTTATTGTTGATAATTTCTTATTACTTATTACTTAGGGAAGTCTACTGCCTGCCACATCTCAGAAGAAAATGTTATGTTTTCAGTGACTGCTTGGATAGACCCTGTGACAGACTGAGGTTTTCAATGAGCAGCATTTGTTTTGGGGGACAAAGAAAATATTTGGGACTTTAGTGAATCCAGGAAGTCTCAAAGTTTACAGCCCAGCCTCAAAGCCTGGTTTCCCCAGCACTGTAGCCGGGGTCAGAGAAAATGCAATTTTGATTTCTAGCCCAAACTTGCTGTTTTCATTTACAAATGTAGCATTTAAAGTTACTTTCTGTTCCACATTTCCACGTTGTATGTTCTTCTTTAATAAGGGGCATTATAACTTTTTTGCAATCAGGATCCTGTGGATATAAAGCTACACTTCCAAGTCTCTATAGGTTTTATATGAAATCTGGGGGTTTTGGACGACAATCTCAAGGTCTTGTAAGCGAGTAGGAAGTCCTCTAAAGGACTTAGTACATAATCTAATGACTTAGATTCTGCTTCATATCTTTAGAAAAGCAGAAAAAAAAAAAAAAAAAAAGTCCTGCTCCTTTTTATATTAGGTATTCCCCCCCCCCCCCCCGGTACTGTCCTCATGTCTCATCTGCCCACTATGGGATTCTAGATGGAGTGCTATATGTCATACCTTACCACCATCAGCACATATAGTTAGTGTGAAACATCTTCTTTCCATAATTCATGTGGCACTTTGATGGATTGCAAATGCAAATGTCAGTAAGTCAAACCAGATGTATATGCAGCATTGCCCGCCCGTAAAATCATAATAAAAACATGTATCAGATATCAAAACAATCTACATTACAAGAAAAATATATATATCCTCCCTCTAAACATTTTGTGCTGAGCCTTACGGATCAGCATGGTAATTCAATCCTGTGTTTTCCTGTTGGGTCTTGAGTGCTTTATGGGTTTTGAGTGCTTTATGGGTTACTGAATTTTATTTATCTTACCTGTGCTTTATAAATGTATTGTTGTTGCATTGTTCTTTTTTTTCCTATAAGCAAGTACTAGGAAGATGGAGATCTGGTTATTTTGCACTTAACAAAATTAATAACTAACTTTTTCTTTGAATGGGCAAGTAGGGCTAGTGCAGCACAACTTTACATCTATACATAAAATACAAATGCTAGTGATTTGAAGCATGAACTGTAACATTTTAAACCTCCGAATTGCTTTAAAAGGTATTACACAATCTGAAAGAATAAAGTATTGTACTTTTATGAATGTTTGCTTATAAACAGTTGCACAGAGCTACAAAAGATGCAGAAGCAACCCCAAACCACTGATTTCTTTAATATATTGATTAGTTTCTTAATACCAAACAGATTCGTTTTGTCAATTGATTAAGAATTACATCTAAAAGAGTCATTAAACAGCCATGCACCAGTTATACAATTCTGGCGCAGGTCAAACGGACTTACAGAATGAGCATGGCACCATGCTTTATCAAGGTATACACAAGAGCTCGAAAATCAAGTGATTTCTCACTTGTGATTTTCTGATTTTACAAAAAGCATTACATGTATCTTACTTTTTCCTTGATTTCTTTGAGGGAAGGGTAGAGTACGTCTTTCGAAAGCAAGTTCTGCATAATGTTTTGCATTATGGGCAAGAAGTTTCCCTCGCCTTCTGCTTCATTCAGCCCAAGACCCTCCATCGCCTTTGCTACTTCTTCTTCAGGCAAGCTGGAGTTCTTTGGAATTCAATGAGAAAAGGAATTAGTAAAACCACCCTCACAAGTCAGCGTATTAAGTTATACATTCAAGAAAGACCAATGTTCACATTGTATCAATGAGTGAACATCCCATAATAGGATGACCACAACACGCAATGTAAGGTTTGGCTGACGAGAGTTTAAGCTCTAAGCCACAGGAAATCCAATAAAAATGTCAAAAAAACATGTGACGCCAAAGTCAAGTGCACCATTTAACATTGATGATTCACTGGAAAGAAGTTCTGCGGCAAGGACAACATTCCTCAAACACCCAACACTAGGGTTCATATCGCAGCCGGCAAACACATGTGTAACAATGCCTCAGGGTTGGGAGGTGCACAGAGGGGATGCCACCTGCACAAGTTCTTCTGAAGCAAGTGCATTCTCACTTGCAATATGCTTTGGGAAAATATGTGAGGAGCAAGGTAGGGAGCACTCATATCTATCCCATTAGTGCTTTCACACTGAGTCACAGTGAAATCTCGGATGTGTGACCCCCCCCAAAGCCATCCGGGCTGAGTGAGTAGTGTGCATTCCTCCACATGGTGTACTATAGAATCATCTATTTTTAGTGAGGCAAGTCTTTAGGGACGTGTGGAAACGAGTTGGCTCTGTACCGAGTGGAGCCATTCTAACATGTAGTCCAGTAGGGACCTCTGTAAATGAAGAGACAGAACCCACACTGGGACATGTAATCCTTTGGAGACGTAGACAGTGTCCATACTTGGGCCCTCATTACGACCCAGGCGCTAATGGTTTAACGGCGCCGTTAAAGGCGGCAGCGCCGTTAAACTATTAGCGCCCGATTACAAGGTCCCTTTGTGGGACCCGTACTTAACGGCTGGTGTAGACCAGCCGTTCAAGTGGGTGCCACAAAGGGACCTTGGCGATAATTACGGCACCCGCCATTAGCGATGCCGTAATTAGCGGTGCCGTAATTATCGCCTTCCCCATTCCCATTGTGCCCTATGGGGCAAAATGGGAATGGGGAAGGGCAAATGGTGAATGGGGAATTACCCCCCCCCCGCCAACCTTGTGATGGGGGCGGTAATTCCGCCATCCACCATGGCGGAGACCGGCATGGACCATGGTGCTAATAGCACCATGGTCCAACGCCAGGGTCGTAATGAGGGCCTTGGTCATTCTGACATATTAGGGGTGAAGAGTGGGGGCAGGTGCTCTGTACGCTGCATGCTTGTTGTCCCGTTGTGAGGGGTAGTAGGATAAATGCTAGTGCAGCAAATGACATGCAGTTTTGTTAGGCTTCCTTACTGAGGGAAGCAGATTACTTTATCAAGCCTTTCGTGGGGGTATTTTATTGAGTTGGGAAGAAAGCTATGGTTTTATCAGTAAGTAGTGAGGCAGACTGGGGAATTTACACAGGATAAGGCACATGCATTATAGAATGAATGGCCATGGTTGCGAAGTAAATATGACGTGTAAGAATAGCTGCGATACAATGTATTGTCGGTATACAGTGAAATTAACAAATATAAAATAACTTTAACGAAAAATAAATAACGAAAAAATACCGAAAATTAAAGGTAAGTATATATGGGGGGGGTGGGGTAAGTGGTTAAAACGGGCAGTGGGGTGGTTGGAGTGGGGTAAGAATCATAAGTAAACTGAGGGATGGGGGCCCAAATGTCAAAAAAAAGAATTCAGTATTTTTTCGTTTAAAAAGTTTGCGTTATTTCCTATTTCGTTAACAACACATGGGACCGTTGTAGGACGTTTACTCCTCTGAAGCACGCGTGCTAAATTAAAGCGCGTTATCTGTTTGGAACATGTGAAATTAATAAAGTAGCATTCATGCTGGCTTTTGGGGGGAGCATCTGGGTATCTGATGGCAAAACAATGGAATGTGACTGGAGTAAACAGGCATACGAAGAAGCTCATAGCAGGATACAACATTTGAAGTGCAAAGCTCCTACCTACACAAAAAAGCAACTCGCCCCATTTTTGAACGAACACACAGCTCTTCAACAATTTTACACAGGCTTAGCTTGGCCAACAGCAACCATATGACAAATAAATATTGACATCACAATCCACTAGCTAATCCAAACAATTAAAGATATGGTGCATCGTGTCCTCGGAATGAACAAAGAAAATGTTAATCTTTATAACAAATGCGCATTTAGGTGGGAGTACTAGTATTAACATTTTCTGCTCTGGTTTTAGAAATGTATGTTCATGTGGAACTGATGTACAGGGGATACGAACGCGGTTTTTGCACATGCATCAGGTGGGGGCTGTACAACCACCAACCTTAAAGGAATAGTGCACTCAAAAATATTATTGTCTTGAGCGTTCGGGCATGTGGGTTAAAGCATACGTTGATCGATTGTAAAAACATTTCCTATGCACCGTACCTTAGATTTCCTCACTTTTACACATGCGAAATCAGGCAGCCGGGCGCTGCCATCTTGTGCTAATCTTATCCGTTGCCGCATCTTTCTCCTAATAACTAATCACTGGTCTCTGGGTCATAATGCCCCCAGCCAATGACTGCCCTCTACATAAGCCCCTCCTCAGGCAGCCACCTTCAGATTTGGTAGCACGTAAAGTGTCAGTAGGACCAAGAGAAGAGCCGCAGATGGGTAGGCGGGAGGGTTCGCATTGTGAATCCATGCCAGACCCATGCTGGCGAACAACAGTTACAGGTAAGTAACATGTTCCTTCTCCAGCATGGGGTCAGGCATGGATTCACATGCTCATGAACAAAAGAATGCATAGCAGTACACACACGCACAACCACGGGAGGTGGCAGGGCTCAACATTAAGCATTTCAACAACTCAACATTAAGCATCTCTTACCTCCTCACCACGCTCGCCTTCAAGGTTGCGAAGCACTGCTTGGCCGACTCTGGACTCCTCCCTGGAATCCCGGTCGACACAGTAGAATTTCGTGAAGGTGTGCGTCGACCTCCACTAGCAGCCCTGCAGATGTCCAGCAGGGGCGCACCAGACAGGAACGCTGTAGTTGTTGCGATCCCTCTGGTGGAATGGGGTCTCGGACGGCCAGGCAACGGTCGGTTTGCCAACCGGTGACAGTGCGTGATGCAGCCGGAGAGTCACCTGGAAATGGAGGTCTTGGAGAGGGCCTTCCCCTGGTTCACAGGGACAAAGTTCACAAACAGCTGTGACGTCTTCCGAAAACTCTTCGTGCGGTCCACGTAGAACTTCAGCGCTCTAGCCACATCCAGCGAGTGCAAAGTCCTCTCAGCCGGCGACAAAGGCGACGGGAAGAAAACAGGCAACACGAAGGGCTCGTTGAGATGGAAGTCCGATGGCACCTTAGGCATGAAGGAGGGGTGTGTCCTCAGCACGACCCTTGTTGCGTGGAAAGTCAAGTAAGGAGGCTTACAGGAGAGGGCCTAGATCTCCCTCACCCGTCGTGTGGAAGTGATGGCCACAAGGAACGCCGTCTTCCACAACAGGAATTTCAGAGGTGCCGAATGCAGAGGCTCGAACGGGGGACCCATCAGCACCACATTGAGCTCCCACGCCAGGGCCGGAGCCTTCACCGGCGGGAACGAGTGGAAAAGTCCTTTCCTCAACTCCTTAACCAGGCGATGCGACCACACCGACGACTGCCCCAGAGTTCTGGTGCAGCGGGAGATAGCCGCCAGATGGATCTTGATAGAGGCGTGCACCAGCCCCGTCTTGGCCAGCGACAGAAAGAACGGCAGCACTTGAGGGGCCATAATCCGTAGAGGGTTTATATTCAGTAGTCGAAGTGAGCGTGAGCGGTCTGGAGCGGTGCTCCTCTACTTTTTTAAATTACCTTTTACAGCTCCTATACTTTTATTTTAAAAAGAAACCATTCTGGAATGGTTCTGTTTAAAAATAAAAGTGTAGGAAGAAGTTGAAACTTGCCCTTTTGGTGCACTGCAATGCACGTTCCCTTAAACAGCAGGTGCAAGTGTTTGGTGGTGTGTATTGTGCGTGGGAGGGGACATGATGATGGTTTTTGTGGAGAGTGGGTGCAGGCCAGCAGGGAACATAGTTCCACTACTTCTTTTCGTACACTTTGACCACTGTTTATATTCTGTGCACGGCACCAGATGGTGAACATCTTCCATTTATATCCGTAGCACTTAAGAGTCGAAGAAGCCCTGGCCTTGGCAAGTACCTCCTTGCAGTCCACCGGGATCTTGTATCCTCCAAACTCTAGCACTGCAGGAGGCAGGCCTGCAGGTTCAGCAAAATTCGGTCGTGGTGCAGAATCGCACCTCCTTCCCTGGCGAGAAGATCTGCACCGCCGGAAGCTTGACTGGGGGACCGGGGGGGACGCTGACATGTCCAGAAGGTTTGGGTACCATATCTGCCTTGGCCACCCCGGTGCGATGAGGATCATCCTGCACCAGGACCGTCTGAGTTGACTGATGAGTCATAGGAGCAACGGCAACGGTGGGAACGCACAGAGAAACAGGCCGTCCCAGGGGAACGAGAATGCATCCCCCATGCTCCCCGGCTGGGGAAACCTGCTGGCGAACCTCCAGCACATGGTGTTCATCGCCGTCGCAAACAGGTCGATCTGGGGATTTCCCCAACGTCGAAACAGTAGCTCCACCTGATCCTGCCGAAGTTCCCACTCGTGGCAAGAGCGCAGCTCCCTGCTGAGTGAGTCAGCGACGATGTTTTTCACTCCTGCCAGATGAAAGGGTACCAGAAACATCCTTTGGGTGACGACCCAGTGCCATAGGTCCTGCGCTTCCTTGTAGAGAGCTGGGGATCTGGTGCCCCCCTGCTTCTGAATGTAGAACATAGTCGTGGTGTTGTCGGTGAAGACCCACACCACCTTGCCCTTGAGGGACGAAAGGAATGACTTGAGGGCTTAAAACACGGCCCAGAGCTCGAGGATGTTGATGTGCAATGACTTCTCCTCTGGGAGCCAAAGGCCTCTTGAATGGAGATTTCCGGTGTGTGCGCCCCATCCCTCCAAGGAGGCGTCCATTGTCACAGACTCCTGATGAGCCGGGGTCTGGAAGTCTAGATGCGCGCGGACCCCCCACCATTGAATCACCTGACCGAATGTCTTGTGTAGGGCGATCTTGTCCTCGAAGCTTCCTGTCACCTGCATCCAACGGGCGTCGAGGAACTCCTGCAGCAGCCACATCCGAAGTCTGCAAAGCCGAACGAGGTAGATGCATGACGACATCATGCCGAGCAGGGACTTGATGGACCTCACCCTGGCAACCTTCATGGACAACAGCCGTTGCACCTTGCCCAGGATGGCCTTTATCCTGTCCTCAGACGGTGCGGCTAGGTGCGCCACCGTGTTGAGTCTGGCTCCCAGGAACTGGGCATCCTGAGATGGCCCCAAGGAGGACTTTGCAAAGTTTGAGAACCCCAGGTCCGTGAGCAGGCGGACGGTCCTCGATGTGTGCCCGACAGCGAGTTCCTTTGACTTCGCTCAGATGAGCCAATCGTCCAGATAGGGGTAGATGTGGATCCCCTGCAAGCGAAGCCGCATCACCACCGGTGCCAGACACTTGGTGAAGACCCTTGGGGCCTACTTCAGACGGAAGGGGAGGGCCTTGAACTGGTAGTGCTGTCCTTTGTGAATGGGGATGTGGAAGTAGGCATCCTCCAAGTCCAGCGACGACAAAGTCTCCTTCCTTCAGCTGTCCCAGCACATGCTGGAGGGTGACCATCTGAAACTTCTGGGATTTTATGTACTTATTGAGGCAGCGAAGATCTAGAATGGGCCGCCAACCGCCAGTCTTCTTTCGGATGAGGAAGTACCGCGAGTAAACTCTGGAGCCCAGGAGACTCTTTGGGAGGAGTTCTATTGCGCGCTTTTTTAGCATTGCTCATACCGCGAGCAGAAGCTGCGGAATGTTGTTTTCTTTCCTGGCCAGAGGTGGAAAACGAGGACACTTCCCGTATAACTCCAAAGTATGTCCGGGGGCCAGGGCATCCAGCACCCAACAGTCGGTGGAGATGGATTTCCACACGCTGACGTAGTTCGCCAGCCAGCCTCCCACCGGGGTGCTCGGGTGGGGGCCCGACATCATGGCCGGTTCATGCCTGCTTGGCCGAGGCCTTACCGCCTTGGGCCCCTTGGCGACGATGTCCTCTGCCCTTGTTGCGGCATCTGTTGGCTTCCTTGGATGACGAACGGGCCGCCCGACGGTAAGAAGAGCTGCCGCTGAATCCTTTGGAGGCACCTTGTGACTTGCCTCCGGAGGGCCGAAAAGACAGCCGTCGTTGATGGAGCTTGCCCAAGGCACGGGCCGTCTCAGTGTCTGCCTTGATGGCCTGCAGTGACTCGTCCACTGCCTTGCCGAACAAGTTCTTCCCGTCGAAGGGCATGTCCAGTACCCTCAACTGTACGTCCTGATGGAAATCGGTGGCCCTGAGCCAGCCACTCTAGCGAAGGCAAACGCTGTTGCCCATCTGGCAGAAGCCGGTGTTGGCGATGTCCGTAGCCACCGCCTTCTTGCAGGATCTCAAGGGCTTCCGCCCTGTTGTCGTCCGGGAGGAAGTCTGGGAGGGGGGCGATTTTAAACCACAGCTCCCTATCGTACCGTGCCACAAGATGACCCGACGTCCCATGCTGTCCAGCTTCTTCCCCTCGCCGTCCAGCGGGGAAGTGGAGGTTGATGCAGTCGCCCCAGCAGATTTCTTCTTTGCCGCCGCAGAGACCACTGGGTCTAGGGACGGCTGCGCCCTGAGGCACATAGGTGCAGAGTCTGGAACCACGTACTTCTTCTCGTACCGGTCTCTCTTCGCCGGAGCCGAGGCTGGATTCTTCAGAAGGGCCAGCCCTTCGTCCCAGATGTCGTCCAACAGCAGGAGCGAGAGCACAGCCTTCCTCTTGGCCTCTCGTCGCTGATAAAGGAATCCCACCTTCCTCCGCTCTTTGGGACATAGCTGAAAAAGCTCTGAGGCCCTAGCGGTCATGGCGTGAAAGGAGCCAATTTCGTCGGGGGGAGAAGCCCGGGATGGGGGCGGCGGGAGATCAGTTCTGTCATTGCTGCCGTCATCCATCCCTGTCGTCGCCGTCTCGGTCTCCGTCGCATCCCTCGGTGGATGGGGATGGAGGTGAAGGATGGAAGGGTGGGGATGGATGGACCCGCCTTCGCTTGTATGGAGGGCTCCCTGACGGTCCAGGCGCCGCTGGATCAACCGGTGGAGGCGAAGACATCCTTGTCTATATTTCTGTGCACAGGGTGTGCAAGGCTAGCAAGATGTCCTCCGACCTGTCCGTCCGTGGAGGCACCGGTTGCGAAGGGAGCGTCGGCAGCGGCAGAGTGTCCTCCAGCTCCTCATCGATCTGCCATTCCTCGCCATCTCCCTCGTCGGGGTCGTTCCCATAGGCTCTGACTCAGCGAACTGCTTGTCAAGAACTGACTTGAGGCCCGAAAGCTCGTCCTCAGAGGAGATATCCGAGTCCGGCTGGACTATCGTGCCCCCCCTTCCTCTCGCCCGAGGGCTTCACAGGGGTCTTAATCGATGGGCGTGAAAGAGGATTCCCTCCGGCCGGGCAGGGAAACTCTTGGCTTGGGGGCCATCTCCACCAGGGCCGCCTCGGCGGTCTTCGACAAGGACGCTGCTACTCCCTCAATCGAAACCTTAGCCTGGTGAATCTGGGCCTTCACAACCTTAGGCGCGTCTGAGGCCTTCACCGTGGGGGGAGGGCCACCACCTCGCTCCCCCTTGGCTTTCTCCGTCGGAACCGACCGGGCCTTCTGCAGAAGCTTACCCGGGTTTTCCGACTTCCTTTTCATCGAGCCAGAGCGTTGGCTCGTGGTTGATGGCGCTGGTGATGCTGCGCTCCCGGTGCCTGCAGACTTGCAGTGCTTTGCCTTATGTTGGGCCCCCGTCGCTGGAGCGCCCTCAAAGGTCTTAGAAGACCGCTTGGATTTCCTCTTGGGAGATCTACATTGCCAGGGCTCACCTGCTGCCAAGCTCTTCGACTCCAGCCAGTCTGTGAGTCACTTGGGATGGTCCTTCATGGTCCAGGAGGACATGTCCTTGCAGAACCCACAGGCCAATTAACCAGGGGGGTCCTGGGTGTCCCTCTGCCAGACATTAGTCCTGGTTACGAGAGACTTACCCAGAGTCTTTATTTAGCTCACTATCTTTCCCTTTCGGTGCTGGACTGCCCCAGGGCAGGACAAAGACTGATATGTTTGGGATATTTCTCCTCTGTGAAAGATAGTGAGCTAAAGACTCTGGGTAAGGCTCTTGTAACCAATCATGTCTGACAGAGAATCTCCCAGGACCCCCCTTGTTATTTGCATATTTCAAGTAACTTTGGGTCTCACCCTCAGTTACTAGGGGAATCCAGACGTGGACCCCTTGCTCACTATTCTTAGAGAGGCACAGCTACACCCTACTGCTGAGGTTCAACCAGACCGAAACACGTGTCTGGGGTTGCTGTTGGTACTCTTGTTCAGAGGAGAATTGCCTAGCATTTCGGTGCTGGACTGCCCCAGGGCAGGACAAAGACTGATATGTTTGGGGTATTTCTCCTCTGTGAAAGATAGTAAGCTAAAGACTCTGGGTGAGGCTCTTGTAACCAGGACTCATGTCTGGCAGAGAGTCTCCCAAGACCCCACTTGTTATTTGCAGAACGCACAGGCCTCCTCGACGTGCGATTTATCTGCCTGCAGGCAGTAGGGGCACCAGGAGTGCCCATCCTTGAAGACATGCTGTAGTACATATCCAGGGCAGATCCTAAACAGAGGCGTCGAGTCTCCTTTGTCTTTGGCTGAAAAATATGAGTAAACTCTTTTGAAAAACGCAATAAAAGCTCGAGAGCTAAGCACGAGGACTCCCAACACTTGTACGTGCGGTAAAAATCTAAAGATGGCTGCCCGAGGAGGGGCTTAGGTAGAGGGTAGTCATTGGCTGGGGGCAGTATGACCCAGAGACCAGTGATTGGTCATTAGGTGAAAGACAGTTCAGAAACAAAACAAACTGATTTTTTCTTTGACCGAAGATTCCCAGCTTGACGACAGGGAATATTTATGAGCATGTGAATCCATGCCAGACCCCATGCTGGAGAAACAGACTGCTTCTCATCAGACAACATCAGAGTTGCTTTTTCAATCGTTTCACTGTCTTTTTTTGTGTATCATGTGGCTCGTTTCTGCTCTGTTCAGCTATCTTCGTTGCTCATAGCCCGTGCGAACAGATACTAGTACTATCATTACTATCTATTTTAATTTTGTAGTATAATGGCACCAATACAGCACTACCAGTACGAGCCAGAGTATTCCCAGGCGCAATTAGTCAAAAGAGAAAGATGAGGAAACGATGGGGCTTGGGACGACAGTTGGGAGGATGAATTACCGGATCGAGAGCCTGAGCCTAGTCGCATGGAAATGTTTCCACCTGGTGTACCTGCAATCGGTGCAAGGTCATGCCAACCGAGGAGGATAACTGCTGCTGTAGAGAAAACGCTGGATGCTTGGACTACATATCAGAAGACGACACACGGCCGCAATGCGTTACCGAGCTGCATGACTTCAGGGCAGCCTGCCCCACAAGGTCCGTGTTGAGGATTATGATGGTGCTTATGATGTGACGTCACTTAGGCCACTGAAATTTCATGTTTGTCTCCTATATTGTCATACCTTTGATCTATCACTGCCAAAAGAATATAGTCTTGCAATTCTATACATCACTCGCGATGTGGGGAAATCATAGTGGTCATCTTATGCGTCTTTCACGTACAACCAAGAAACAATATTTCTCTGTGCCCCAAACGTTATGGAATGCATAGTTGTTCACTTTTGTAATGTCTCTACCCTTTAAAGCTCAAGTTGATTGATCCATGAAGTAAAATGTGTACTGGCAACTATGCTATAGGATACAAGATTGTATTTTCAAATAAGGTTTGTACACTTATGTTAATTTAAATACAGTTTGTATGTTTCTCTTCCACAGGTGGTACAGGCAGGTGGCCTATTGTGAGTTAACATGGTGGCCTCATGGGAGGCATGGATACCGCTTTCAACGAGTAATACCCGTCTGTGCCGTTGGTGCCATTCGAGCCCAACTCCCCATTGACAGCAGTCAGTAAGGGAATTTTCCCACACTGTGCTGCAACCCGAAGTATACAATGTGTAGTACATTTGTGCAGTCAACATCAGCAACAAAATAAAATACAACAGAACTTTACTGAATAGTTGGTTCAATTTTTCAGACCCCGTGTCTCCAGGCATGCTGCCCTGAAGCAGGCCGCGCCCCTGCAATCCACATAAGAGAACACCATAAAGACGTCACTCATTCACATACACACCCACTTTTCTAATTCTTTATAAAACCCTTGATATTTATCCTGAGAACATCTGTGAGAACTGCAAGTCAGCTTTTGATCGCGCTACCTGTTCTCGTGCTACCAACTACTCTGCTTGCTGAATCTAATTGTTTGTTAGTCAATGTAAGGGCAGGTCACCTATCATCTCTTTTTGATCTCTAAATTTCTATCTATTTGGAACAAATATTCCCAGTAGTGTAACGTTCATTCATCTCATTGCTATTACTATTGTCTTCTGTTTAATTTGTTCTGTTCTCGATATATAGCTAGTGTCATCATTGTCAATTGGGATAGAATTGCATCCTTCACGGACCAGGTCTATAAGCATGTTTACTTTTCATGCATGAAAGTACATTCAACGGAGTAACCCGTTACGATTTGCGTCACATTAATCAATTCTGTATGAAAGTTATCCTAATGTATATTCGACTACGCTACACAGTTTTTCCTTCTGTGAACAAAATAAACATAGCATAGAAAACTTTGATATAATTCCATCTTTCTCACGCATTCATGGAAAACATTTTTGTAACTATGTTTACTTATTTTTTACAGATTTTTCAAGAATGCCTGCTTGTATGGTTTATGGTTGCCGTTCTATGACCCATGACAAACCTAAGGGCAGAATAATGCATACATTCCCGAGCAATATAGATCTAATAAGAGAATGGGTCAGATATTGTGGGTTTCTGCCAGGCTAGCTTGAAAGTAGAGCCCAGGATGTTTTGGGGGACTTGAGGGCCAATCGATTCTGCATCAGCAGCCTGCACTTTACCCAGGATATGTACTATCAATTGCAATACACCAAAAAGCATTGTCTCGCAAATTGCTTCCAAATGCAATTCCAACTCTATTAATGCACACACGGGACCAGGTGAGTTCCGGATGATGATTTAGACGTAGGCCTTGGGGTACCGAACAGCTAACTACAAGAACGGATTGGTGCTTTCGTTGTAAATGTTTCTTACTATAATTTTGCATATTTACCGTGGTTTTAGGAGCATCATAGAAACTAATTATGAACATAGAAAACTATGCCATATTGGCCTTTGAAATAAGCATAATCTTTTCGTAATCGGTTGCTTCACATGTCAATTCTTTTAGGTGAGCATATTCAATGAAGCACAGACCCTCACTAGTGACAACATCACAGACATGTCCAGTATACCAATGGTGAGCCATACACACTTGCAGAAGTTCCTATTATTGAGAGTTGGATCTTCCCACATATCTAATGCAAAACTAATTTTCCCTTTTTTACCACTTTGTGACAATGCACTGAAAATGAAGGAGCAAGATTGTGCATCCATTTCTTTTCCGGAGTCAACAACAACTTTGAGAGCCCATCAGGCCCTTTTATTTTGCTTTTCTATTACGCAAATGTATTATGCATGGAATTTTAAATGAGGTGTTTGTTTACATAATGTTTCATTTATGGGTTTCTATTTATATGTACCATTGTCTGTATCCTATTGTCTGTTCATTTTCACTGTTTCCATCAATACTAAAACAAGTACTGTGTTACAGGGTGATGCTGGTACTTAGACTACAATTACATCAACCTTTGGAGCTGGGCCAGAGTTTGAGGTATGCGTACTGGCAGTTCCCTCGAATGAAAGGAAGTAAATCCTACATCGGACACTATTAGACAGTGACATTCATATACATTTGCAGTGTTTCAAACTTTTATAATTTCAGTTCCAACGTTACAACGTCTACCCTAATGCAGAATACAATGCAAAATGCTTGAGTGCAATATTACAATCAGTAGGTTTTGCACAGTGATCTCTGATCGAGTAGACTTGCCATCAATCAGGTGAAATTCGAAATGTCTATTTTGAAAAAATGATGTACACTGTTTACGAGGGTATGTATGTAAGCGATGTGTGCGATGAAAGACTTTCAGTTCAAATATGATCGACTTGTTTTTTTTAATGAATATTCTATTCAAGGAATGTATACAAGGTTGGGAATTAGAAGAGGAGGCACATGGATCAGAGGAGTTGGACCAGCTTGCTGGTGTGGTCGTTACACTGAAGAACACAGTTTCACAGAAAATCAAGAAAACAAGGGTAACTTACAAACAATTTTGTTTAATAAAAGTGTTTTGGGCTGGTATTGTCTCATAACATTTTTTTAAATCTAAAGTGCTATATACTGTATGTTGGATTTACATTGAACATGTTTTTACAACCCATCTCCTAGAGGCCCAGAAGGAAAATAAGTATAAAAACACAGACAACAAATGAAACCAAAGATGTTGCTTGCCAAACAGATTTCCCCATGGAGCAACTATTATTTGGGGCACAGTGTGGTCCAGTCAATAAGCAAACTAGAGATGCTTATGCCCAATGGCCAGAAAATTAATTGAATGTGACTGGCGAAGCAAGCAAAGTGTTCTTGGACCATTGGTACAATGTGAGAACTCGACAAGATAAAGATGAGACTGAATATAAGGAAGATGCTTTTTAATTACTCACTAACCACTTCACATAATCTACACCCGCAAAAAAAGGATCACCCAATAAACAACCGACAATGATGGTTTCTCCAATTCGTGTGCAAATAACGCAAGCAGAACTAAGAGACCAAAGCTTCTACGTAATGGACCGAGGAACTTGCCAAAGATCTCGACTTCAGTGTGTCCAGTTTGGCCGAATTGTCCACATCAGTTGATTCACAAACCACATTCATGCAGGATGATAGTCTAATAAAAAGGGGCGCAAATACATTGTATTCGACAGCTGCCTGGTAGAGATTATACTGATGCTGAAATGTATCCATCCGGTGAGGGGGAAAAATATGTGGGGAGCCATTGGTGAATGTGACTCGTGTATTACAGGGCACTAACCTGAAACTCCAAATAACCCATGGCACATTTTGATGGTCCGCTGAACCAATGCTGGGCAAAGTGCCAGCTGGAAATCTACTGTGTGCAGCAGCTTTACTTTTCAGTGGCTCTACTTTTAGTAAGTTGTCCAGTTTCTGTCAATTTGCTGGACTTCAGTTCCTTTCTAAAACGCAGTACTACACGTTGCCAAATCAATCAAAAAAATAAATAAATAAAAAAAATAAATCACAGCGGCTGGTAAAAAAAGGGTTCTGAAAATATTTTACAGTAGGGATGTCACGATATTGATTTATTTACGGTATGATAACCTTCATTTGAAATGACGGTATACCACAGTTATTGCGGTAAAGCGTGCACGTGTGTATAAGCATTGTCTTCAATATTATTTTGCCAGGAAAAGTCACATTTTCAACAAGTCACAAAGACCATTGTATAGTGATTTTAAGACCTCTAATGAAAGACGTTGTGTAATAAACAGAGATATGCAGATAGATTCTTTGCAACAAACCTCCACTATTTGGTGCATGTATAAGATCATAGTGTCACGACTCGCTCCCTTCGCTCCCGTTACCGCCACTTGGGGGCATGTTTTGGGGTTTATTCCCTACTGGACATTTCCTCTGAACCTAATGCTACAGTGCTGTGATGAATTGGGAGCGCTAAAACCTTATTTTCCAAGTTACTTCCCTTCCGGATCCATTCCAGGTTTTTGGCAGCCAGCATGCTACTTTACTCAAATGACTATGCTTCCCAGAATGCCTGGCTCACTGCTTCACCTCCTCCCTTGCAGGACAAGGTTGGGTGGAGGATAGGAAACACCTGTGGCTGCAGGTGCAGCAGGCAGCACACCTGAGGGGTGTGCTCGTTAAGCAGCTTTAAAAGCCTCAGTTTACTTCAGTCCAGCGCTGGTCATCGTTGCAGTGTTCCTGTTGCGACTAGTCCCTTGTTCCTTGTTTCTAGCCTTTGTGCCTAGTTCCTGTTTCTTGTTCCTCCGCCCTGGATTTCGGATTCATGTGCTAAATTGATTTCTGCTTTCTGGATTTCCCTTTCTGTCTTCCTCTGTCTGCAGGCAGCCTTTCTCTGTGCTTTACCCTTTGATGCAGCCCAATGTGCCTGTGTTTTCTATTTCTTTGACGCTGTCCTTTGCTACTGAAAAACTTGATGCATTAGTCTTTCCCTTTTTAGATTTAGCTTCCTGCCTTTTCTCCTTGGATGGGTGGGAAAGGTTTCCTTTTGTGATATCATTTTCACTGCTCCTGATCCTTACTTCCTATTGGGATCCATGCCATGTTTTCCATTTCACTTCTGCATTTATTTCCCATTTGATTATTTAGGTGTGGGGTGCTGTAGTAACTAGTCCCTGTGTGAATGCCTTTTGTTTTCTTCACTATTTCTTTAATCACAATTCCTACTTGCTCCTTGACTTAGGTCTTAGGTATTTAGTTATCCTCCCCCCATTGCTGTTATAGCCTTCTGGGTCCTTGTTTGATCAACTGGGTTCGTGGGTTTACTGACATTCAAGTGGTCTTTCCGGTTTTCGTGAGTACTGTTTCTAAGTTCCTTATTCAGTATCATCCAGAGTGTCAGCACACAGATCCTGTCCTTGCTTGCTCTCTACGTGGGCTTAGCGCTGTCAGTATCTGTAAGAGCATAGTGGGTAAGGAGTTTGCCGACTTTCCTTTCAGTCATAAGGAGGTTTTAAGTGCTTACCCCACATCCCTTTTCATATATAGGTATTTTTGTTTCACTCTATCTGCACTCCTGGGTTTTAGTATTATGAGTAGTGGTTCTTGTGTGCACATTGTTTGATTCAAGGTTATTCATTGAGCGATTTTGTGCACATTTCCCTTGCCATATTCGCTGCCTTTGTACTCACCTGATTAATCCTAACACATAGGAGGTTAGGTTTTTAATTATAAACATCTGACCCGTGACATAACTCGCTCACAAAGAAGTTTTGTAGGACAGACTTCATTTGGATGGATAGTGGCATAGCAGTGCTGCACCAAACTTACCTTCCAGTCACAATGTTAAATCATGCCGGTTGGTAAGCCTGCAAGGGTCTTGGACCCTAGCAGAAGTTAACACAGGCAACAGGCCCAATCACGGAGCCTGGTTGGGGAAGGAGGCATGGGGGACTGAAGGCAGGGGTGGACTGAGAACCAAAAGAGGCCCTGTAAATAATGTTCAAAGTGGCCCCATATTACACATTTTCAACAAGCCCAACCCCTTTCCCATGAGAAAATGCGGAAATAAAATAGGTTATTAAATAGTGCCCAATATATGCCATGACTACCACTGTAAAGCAGATTTTCATGATGCCTCGGTCCACAATATGTGCCAATGTGACTCTGTAAAACACTGTTTATGCTGCTTGTGCCCAAATATATGGATGCACATAGTGCCTAGACAGCATGAGAGTGAACTGAAGTTTAAATTTCTGAGCTACTCCCACTAAATGATTCCTCTCCTACCCAAATGTAATAAAGACCAGCACACTGCTGCAATAACAAATTCATGTTCCACTATAACTGCCAAGTGTTGTGCAAGTTGCGGTAGTCTCTGGCCAAAGGAGTCACGCTCTCACACTCCCGCAGTTTTATAAATTGCTCTCACAAAATGATCTGGCGTTGATGCTCCACGTGCAATTACAGAAGTAAGCATGTGCGAGGCTGAAGAACATTTTGTCCTGTCTCAAAAAGCCTTTCCAGTCATGAGTGCCCCGTACATGCCAACTCTATTGACAACAAGCCACCAGCCAGGTAAAAACTGCTGTTTAATAAAGACTGAGATGGAAGGCTGGATGCTGCTGTGCAACTGCCTGCCAATATGGTCACGCAGGTGAGCAGGCGATGTGTGTGAAAGCTCAGCTGTATGCTGTTTTTACCTGCCGTGGTGACCATGTGTACGTTGTGCAGATGTGACAGTGTGCTGCCTGCAATGTGAACTGAGCACATACACACACAGGTCACTGGCCATTAGACAGGAGAACGCCCAACATCTGATCTGTAGTGTAAATCATTACATAACAGCCAGCACTGTGCCTGGTCCTTCCCTCTGGAGGCTTTCGAGGACAGTGAGTCCTCTGCAGTGCTCTTTCTTTGCCACCTGATGAGTGCACTGGGCAGTGGGCACACTACAATTTCCCCCATGGTGTTTATTCATTCCTGCAACTTTTTAAGCTTTGTTAGTGTACTTTTAACCTCCAAGCAACCAGAGTTCTGTGCAATGATATGAATGAAAATCTCATTTTGTTGTACAGTCACAAAAAGCCTTTTAAAGGAATTTCACCCAAGGATAAATCATGATTCATTCCTAATCGATGATTGCTGCATGGCACAATATAGCACAATCTCTAGCCAAGTTCAATCACGTACATCAGGTGGCATTGTTACCCAACAGTAATGGTTTGCATATGAGTGATATAACAAACTGCTCTAAAATCGCAATGTGTTTAACTACAATAGAAGTAAAGAATATAATGCTCCTCTGGGATTAGAAAAGAAATTGCCACACCTTGCTGTGCACAGATGTCCGTAGGAGACTGGCCGAATTCTCACTCAACACTCTCTGCACTCAAAGAAAGACAGGCTTGTGGGGGTCATGAGTAAAGGCCAGGATATGGAAAATGAGCCAACATAGTGGGGAGGGCGCTGGAGCCAACACGAGGGAGCGTTGGGAGTGAAAAGACACCCAAGTCCCCAACAATAGGAACGGCAACAATTACAGCGCGTTTTGACTGAGGTGCAGATAACAGCTATTAGTTACCCTCTTCTCCTGCCCCTGGCCCCGTCCACCCTCATTTATAGAGAATTAAAAATCATGTTTCGAGAGCTGGAAGTGAGAACAGTGTCACTCCTGGCATACACACCAGCTTATTTATGCAATTCATCTAAGCCATTAGTTTTCATTAAAGATCAAATGGAATGGGTATTAACTTACTAAGAGGCTTTTGGCGAACTGAATTGCTGACAAGAAAGAAGAAAAACTTAACAATGAACCCAAAATTTCATTCAGAAGTAATCAATCCCATAATGGCCCAGCAACTGTAGCAGGGTGATTGAAATGAACATATTTTTTATCTTAATTTTCCACATTATCTGACACAAGCGCTTTGAAAGACAGTTTAGTTATATAGCGCCTATACACAATCATATAAATATAAAATACAAACAGGTAATGAAATAGCATTATACTGACAGTATCATCATCTGCCGAGCAGCCCTCAGTGATGTTTGATTATATTTTGTTGGCTGACATTAGATAACAGGTGCTTCAATGAGACTTGCTGCCGGGTGGAAAATGAGGCCATCCATCACAGCAAGCTGCCAGCTACCCCTTTCAGTCAATAGCTGCCAGCGTGGGGTACTTCTGTCAAAACATTTAGCAAACAGAAGGAGGGGGTGAAAAGAGAAGGGACGTGAGTGGAGAGCGAGGAAGTGCATAGGGAAAGGGACAGAGCAGCAGGCGGAGTGAGGAGCAGGAACTACTGACTGGAGGGCAGGGTAAGGGGCACGCTAACATGTTCGTTCACTAAGGGGGTGGAGGTGCTTAGGGTATGAAAACTGATTTTATGTTGTCATTTTCTGGCAAAAAACATTGATGCTTGCAGTGGCTGGAGAAACACAACTAGCAATAACACATGCTTTCCATCAACGAGGACAGTTCTTTCGTGGGGACACGCTGAAGCGTTGTACATGAGGGTTGCTCTGAAGTTTGTCCTAAAGATGATTCAGGCGATATGCCCCTAAAGGGATTGAGGAAGTGGGTGGGGGAGGTGCAAAGGTTGACTAGCCCATACGGAAATTGGCACAGTCAGTGGTCTGTCAGGTTCAGCTTGACATTTGACTGTCCCGGCGCCAGCCCAATCATACATTCAGTGCCATCAGTCAGAGTGCCCATTCCCCTGTCCTTTTAGGAGGAAGGGGCTTCCAGGCACTCTCGTTTTGGCATACTCTTTTTGGCAAGAGGAAAGTGCATGCTTTCTTGAAGCCTCTGCCATTGCCTTGAATTGTGTGCTGAGTGAAAGTGATCTATGTCTGTTGGCCGCAAACAAAAGGCTGCATTTGCACATTTCTGACCGAAAAGGGTGCACCTGCAAGTACAGCCTTTTGTTTGCAACCCACTCTCTGTTTTCGGGGGCTCCGCTCCACCCCTGCAATGCCATCATCACGGCGGGACCTCTGCCCAACCCACTTACCTGAATTCTCTGTCACTGGCTTCAAACCACTCTTTTTTTTGTTTTGGCTCCTGCCTAGGCCTTGTCCCCATGCAGGCTTACGTACGGAAGGCAGCCTGATCATTCCAGCCTTCCCTACGAAGGCCTTTAGGTGGCACGCCCTATGGACTGCATCATGCATCACACAAACTTGTGAACAACAAATGCGCACGCCATGAGACAAAAGGGAGGGAAGAAAAAGAAGATAGCAGTCCTGGTGTGGGGGCTGCTCAGCTCACCTTCCTGGAACATTTGAAATAAATGGCACAGTGTGTTTGGAAGTGACACAGCACTGCAGCAGTTATTGCAGTCTGGAGGCATATACTACACTCCTGGCCTATTTCAAAATGGTAAATAATAGACTTGTCAGGGTAACGAGCAGAGGGTGCCAACAATTGGAACTGCCACTGAGAATGTGTTAAGTAGTGCACAGACAAATAACATTTTGAAAGAAAAAAAAACATACCTTTCTTTTTCTGCTTGTACTGAATCCACACACAGGGCAGGCCCCAACGTTGGAGCTAAAACAGCAGTGAAGAAGAGCTGTTACCAAACGAAGGCTGCTCAACTTGCACTGACACATGCACTTTAGGATTCCGGAATGTTCCAGCCTGGGCCCGGGCAAGCTCCACCAGTCCCATGCTGCTTCCAGCCCAGCCCAGGCCAGCCCAGCCTATGCCTGGGCAAGCTCCACCTCCTCCAATCCCAGGCTGCTGAACAACACAGAAGCCAGCCCAGCCCAGCCTGGGCCCTGGCAAGCTCCACCTCCTCCAGTCCCAGGCTCCCTGAACAACAAAGAAAAAAGCCATCCCAGTGCCAGCCCTATTTGCAATTTACAATTGCATTCATTGAAATGCACTGCACAGTACACGTGCAAAACAAAAAACATCATTTGAATCAGTTTACCGTTACAAACAAGGTAACGGTTTTTTAAGCAAAATTAAAATGATCACAGTGTTTATACTGGTATACCGTCACAACCCTATTTTACAGTGGTCCCCGTCTTTCAGCAACCATCTTTGGTGAGGCTCCAAAACTTGTGATGGGTCTGGGGAAATTCTACTTGAAAAATGTCACTCATTGATGCACCACTGTTCCCACGTTCACTCATCGACAGAAACCCTACATTTTCACTAATGCGCACATGGACCTTTATCGGAGGAACAGGAACGCAAGAAGAAGTGGTTGGTTCCATCTTCACCTCCACACAAAGCTCTTGAGAAGATCGTGTTTGATAAAACTCTTTCAAGAGACCTGAAGGGACTCACAGAATTCTGTCACACCGGAAATTTTGAAGTGTTCCACAATATGTGCATAAAGTACAGGCCCAAGAGATTGCATTTCGGCATAGACTGGATGCAATATCGAACATTACTAGCGGTATTAGTGCATAACAAGAACATAGGGAGACAACAATCGAGAACTGCAGGAAACTTTGGGATTCTTCGTTACACAATGGCCTTTGCAAAAAGAAGCAAAAAATGGGTGGTCAAACCAATATACCAGGAAATGGAATATGATTCTGGGAAATATCTCACTTTGACTGTGTTGGACATGCATACTCATGGAATTGCTCATGATTTTGTTCATAGGACACATGCATTGCCACAAAACATTGCAAAAATGCCATGTCTAACAAAAGCAGACCTTGTGGAACAGTTCACTTCCCAGTTCAAATGATTAGCAGCTATTTATATGTTTAACAATGTTTATACATTATACATGACCAATCGAAATCTATTTAACTTGCATTTCAAAGCTAATAAAAGTATAAATTGTCCAAATTAGGCGTCCAAATTGTCTTTTCAAATGTATCCTCGTTGTCAATTATTTTTGTAATAAGTGCCTGTTAGAAGATGCCATACAGTGTAACTCTGTGCTTTCACACTTCCTGCTTTCGGCGAGCTCTTGTGGGTCCTTCACTGATCGGGGGAGGGTCAGATGAATATCAGCATGAAAGCTAATGCAGGGTCTGCAGTTGCCTTAGCAAGCATGTGTCCAAATAGCTGAATAAATACCCGTGCCACTAAGGAATGAGACCTAGGATAGATAACAAACTTGGCATGCAAGAACTACTGACTGTAAGCAAAACAATGCATGAAAGTGGGCTGTTGGTGTGAAATAGGTGCATTCTGACCTATATTTTTATGGGAGCATATGTTAGGGGTCGTTGCTATCGGATGCCTTATCAGAAGGGCGGATCTTTGATTTGCGGCCTTTGGAGTCTTACGATTTCAAACACAGTGGGGATTAGTGTTAGCGTTATTAAAATATATGATCACTCCTGATTAGGTATATGGGATGTGAATTTGAGGTGGTGCAGGGGTAGGGTCTGCGGACCAGATGCGTTCCAAGGGAACAGGGGTTATGGGTTCATGGGACCGCAGCCTGGCAGGAGGGGGTTGGAGATGGCATGAGTCAGTCAGCAGAGACGGATTGTGCACTAAGGTTGGAGCAGGGCTTGGACCGACATTCTCGTATACACACATTTGGTCAGGGCTCGAGACTTGCTACTTGCAAAAATGAATACCTGCATTGCGGTGAGAACAGGAGACGGGCTGAGCTGACAGGTGGTGGGGGCTGGCTGTGCGCAGCGCTGGGAGAGTGAGCAGTTCGCCAGAGGGACTCTAAAAATAAGGCATTTGGAAGTAAATGAAATGAGCTTCAAAGCATACACATTAGCACAGCGTTAATACACTTTTATGGAACATGGATGATGCAAATAGGTACAGGAGGGGTGGAGGTGTCTCCCACCTTGGCTTAGACGTCATTTGACCGGTACAAGAATGGTTCAGGGAAGCGGGATATATCGTCTCTCCTCCAACATTTGTTAATGTGTGAGAAGTTCAGATGGAAGTGGAGATGGAAGGGCACTTGTATTTATGACTTGTGAGTATCTTACGTTATCCGCAGAGCACATTCCTCCTCGAAAACAGGGCGCACGCAGATGTGACAATGGTGAGGACACGAACTGGAACTGTTTTCATAAAATAAGTAAATCACTATAAATTTTGCGCAGCATTGGTGGATGCCAGCAAACCATTAGTTTGCTTTTCAAAAATATTTCAAATGCCACGTTGGTGTGCAGGGCTAATCGCTCCCATGGGAGTAAAGGTCACTGCGTTTGATTTTTGCTTGAAAGCTGTGCACACCCACGCATCCTACACAATATGTTTTTGATTCGTGGCTTTCCTTCACCAAAAGCAAACTTAGCATAGGCACTTCTAAGAAGGTTTGATTGTTTTTCGTCCTTGGAAGAAAGGGAGGATTCGGAATGGAATGAATGAAGGGAGGCATGTAATACCGTCAAATATGATAAGCTTCACCATTCCAAAACTGCACAAAGGAACATATTTCATTTTATGAAAATTCATTGATCTTAACGGACACTGAATTACACTGAGAGAATGGAAATGCTGAATATTATGTACGTTTTACTGTAGACGAGTTTATAGACGATCGAGTCAAGGTTTTATTTTATGACCGTTATTGCTGGCTAACATTGTAATGGGTTGTTGTTTTTGGCATATTGTAAAGACACGGAAAAACAACCTGTGTGTACTTGTCTGTCCTGGGCACATGGGCAGTCCAGCTCCAAAATGCATGGAGTCCACGTCTGGGTTCCCAGAGGTTGCACCAACGCCAAATTCTACGCTAATATTCTGTTAAAATGCTGTCTATGTGTTCTTTCGAATTCTTTTGTCAGCTTCCGCATCGGCATCCCATTGCGAGCTAAACATACTCCATAGCACTAACCTCTCAGGCACATCGTAGACTCCAAAATTCCTCGATGTTTTCTTCGGGTTTCCATTGTTTCACGTTTGCGTTCATCATTAGTTCTCAAACGGTGCAGAATGAATGGGTAAATTGATAAATTAGAATAAAGAACAGCTACTGAGTCACTTTTCTGTTGTGTTTTCTACACAGCTACCTCCTCCCATTCTGCGAATGTCATCTTTTCCAGATACCAATTAATGGCTTCGTCAGCAGGCAGTTGCAGACACACCCAAATGGCTGGATTAGTATCATGCTGTTGTGGGACGATCGCCCCAGGCCGATATGCCCTTTTGCGGTAGCAGCGACAAGGAGCAACCTGACATCGTTTACAGTGGTCTAGCAACAAGCTGATGACAAAGCCTTGCAAATCACGGTGTATCCAATGCGCTTCTTATACCCAAAGGAACACCGTGTGTCTCACGATAAACATTTGTGGATCGATAATAAAGAAAGAAATTACAAATTTGGTTGAATATGGAAATCGGCGAATGTTCTCGGAGCGTTTATTGTGAAATAAAAGCACATTATAAATTGCAAAGTATTGCGGTTTCCTTTAAAAATAGTGTTTTGTATTCAGAATTGGGACACGCTGTTCTGTGTGAGGATATGTGTTCATATTCTGGGTTCTGCATCAACTGACGTCAAGACGTAGGTGATGACTGGGCGCGTTTGGCAGTAACGTCATGGAGATAGGCTGAGAATATCGCTAGGAATGGTGATGTCAGCTTCAGGGGCTGGGGATATGATTTAGTGCTGCAGGGGCACTTGAACTAAGGGCGATGGATAAACGGTTAAGATTAGCACAAGATGGCCGTGCCCGGCTGCCTGATTTCGCATGTGTAAAAGTGAGGAAAACTAAGGTATGGTGCATAGGACATGTTTTTACAATCGATCAACGTATGCTTAAAACCACGTGTCAAACGTTCGGGACAATAATATTTTTGAGCGCACTATTCCTTTAAGATGACATAGCACACAGCCCAAAAGTGAAGTCAAAACTCTCTAAAATTGGAAACATGACTGATCAGTCAGGCTTAACTCTAGGAAGGGAATGTAGGCCGACACAAAGGTACAAATAGTCCACACCCTATTCCATCACACATACTCCACACACAGGGGCACTGGTATACTGAAAGAAACATAACTGTTAAGTTACACATCTATAGACCTCTTTAAGGAGTAAGTACTTCAACAACAAAACACACATTATAAAAATACTCTGGGTATTATAAAACAGTAAATGCCATAGACACAACACTTTATTATATTGTAGGTCTACTACCTGGAGGTGGGCATATACATAAGAAGACAAGGGGTGGTGGTAAGAGAAGGGAATCAGGCATTCAAAATGTTAAAATAGTCGTACCGGATCACACTAACAAGGTCTCTGAATTTCTAGGCATCTAGCACATGGAATTTAAGAAAGTACAAATACACAAATCATACACATTGCCAAGAAGTACAAACCGAGTGCTTTGGTCAAAAAATCCTTTTGTACCCATGACATTACTGCAGAAACCTCCCAAACAAATCAAAGCTGTTTTGGCCACTTTTCAGGGAGCTGTTGAAAAAGTGACAAATTTGGATGTCTGACAAACAACCCCTCCCAAATGCAGTTGGGGGCCCTAGGGCAGTAAAAAGAAGGGCTTTACCGTCTGGGTTTTCATGGGCTTCAACAGGCCCAGGTTCACTTGCACACTGTGGTATGCTCAAAGTATGCCCACTGCTGAGCCAATGACATGCTTTGTGTCTTTAAGGATTTTGCACAGAAGCACAAGCCTAGGGTTTGGTCGAGTAAAAAGAATACATAAAAAAAAATGTACCATTTACGGAAACCACCAGTTATTTCAAAGAATGAGCCATCACTCTCCCACCACAAAGGACCCACATTTTCCTTACTCTGGCTAAGAGAGATAACGAGCCTTAAAGGAGGGATTGTATCTATTCATGAAAGGTAATTGCAATTTAGGAAGGGTGTGAAGGTGGAGTCCCTTGCCTTTGAAGACCCAGGGCATTGGCCTAAAAAAGACCAGCCATTTACAGCTTGAAAGCCGTCAACCCCCAGACCAGCAGAAGACTTCAATTATGGAAACTGTGAATCTGCAGAAGAGGGTGTGGGTCAGTTGGTGTGTGCGTTTGGGATACCTAGCAAAGGTTTATTTTGCTATGTGAACACACTAAGGTATATTATCTATACTCCGCTCTGAAGTGCTACACTCAGTTAGGTGTGTTATGCTACACTGTGTTATGTTACGCCATGTCATGTTTTAGGCTGTTGTTTAATGTCTTGTTCCACTGCGTTCAATATGTTCTTGTCCCAAAGCTAAAAACATCTACTTGAGTGCTACTGTATGTACCCATTCAGTCCTTTTGGGGGAGGAGGGGAGAATATTGTGCTGGTTCCTTAGATGGTGAGGTCAAGTTATATTATGTTAAGGTTTCATTATATTTTGCTTTAAATGTCTCATTATTTTCAAGCGCCTTTGAAGCAGCCATAAAACAGCAAGTGGCAACCCCTTAAACATGCAAAGAAAAAAATGAAATATGAGAAGGACGACCTGGAAATCTAATACACACTTGTTTTGACCAACATTTGCATGATGTCCTCCATTAACAGGACCCAGTAACTGCAGCCCGGGGTGAGCAGGCTAGTCAAAAGCTGGGCTATGTAAACTAACCCCCATAGGCACCCAGCCTCAGCCTCAGCCTAGGAGTATTCCAGCCTCACACACCAATATAACCATTATCTTAGAGGCCCTTGAAGGACTCGGCCACATGCATGAAGGCCGGACTGGCACTTCTGCTCCCAAGAAAACCATGGCCGGAATCCCATTTGCTCAAATTCCCTTCCAGACTTCCCATCTATAGAATGTGTCCGCTTGTGGTTGTTCAGGCCTTAAGGGGAGTAAGTAAAGGCGCTTTGCATGCTATGTTTTCTTGGGCATAGTTTCTACATGCCTTGGCTCAAAGTATGATCACTGCTAAGCCATACACATGATTTATGTCCTTAATCACTTTGCACACAAGCATATGGCTAGGGTTTTGGTAACTGATATAAATTACGATAACAAAAAATTTGAGATTTTCAGGAAGCTTTTGAAAACGTTCTGACCTACAATTCCTCCCATATGTTGCTGTGGGTCTAGGGAATTAAGTAAAAGGGCTTTGTCGTCTGTTTTCTTGGGCATGGCTTCAACATGCCTAGGCTCACCAGGCAGTGAGTACATTCCAGACATACGCCCTGGCGCAGCAAACACATTCTCCTGCTATCACTCCTTTTAACACTGCATCCCATAGAATACTGTTGAGCCCCACAATACAATTGGTCCAATTTAACACATAGTTCCTCCACCTTTTCCTTCAACCTTCCTGGGAATCTAATCTATCCCTCACCATCATCTCAACTATCTACCTGACTTTGCTCCCCCCACCACAACTGAATGCCCCATCATACTCTTCAAAACATGCAAAGAGTATGTTATGTGCCTCCTAGCAAAGCATTCATCTACTGAACCATCTACCATTATCTAAGCAGCTGTCGTCTTGTCCAAGTGTCTACTATTGTCTCGTCTCTCTGTCGCCTCTGTTGTGTCCTTCCCTAGTGTTTCTCCCCTCCTCCCACACCCTTCCTCTTCTCTACCTTCCTACCCTATTGTACTCTCTGTCTCTCCTAGCTTTTCTAACTGCTTCTCTATCGACTGTCCTGCTCTCCTCACCAAATCTGGTAGGAAGAAGTTTAAAAGGACATCATGGTCTCCAACCCAGGCCTCCCTATCACTGATACCTATACCAGTGCTTCTTCCAGGCATACTTTTTTTCGTTCCCTCGCCATACCTATGGACTCTTCATATTGTCTCTGTGCTTTCTCCTTTCTCTTCTTCTCCCATTAATGGTGGCACCCAGTGGGAGGCCCTCCTGGCCCCCTTCCACTCCTCTAAGGTCACCATTAATGTCTTCCTGAATGGAGCTTCTTGGTCCAAGGCCCTCAGGCCAACCTTCTCCAATGTGATAGCCGCTTCCCGTGCCTCATCAATTTCCTCTCCTCCCCTGCTATCCCCTCACTTCCCCCCACAGCTTCCTTTCCTCCCCCTGCTGCCACCCCCTTTGCTACCTTCTTGACCTCTCCCACCCATCTCTTCTGCCGCCCCTCGGGCTTCTTCTACACCTCTGCAGGGCGTAGATCTGATTTGTACCCCTGCCCGGAAGTCTTTCAAGGACAGCAACCTTCTCCATATTGCCACTCTCAACTCGTGCTCTGCTGTCAAACACTCCTCTGACATCTGCCATCTCCTGGAAGAACTGGACCTTGATGTCCTTGGTCTCACAGAGACATGGTTCACAGCCAGCTCTGTCAAGAGCTTCGACATTCTCCTTCCTGATGGCTACAAGATCCTCTCCGCGCCCAGGTCCAACCTTTACGGAGGTGTGTAGCCCTGATCTTCCCCGAGTGGATCCCTACCTCTGTCATTCCTAGGCAGGCCCACTCCTCTTTCGAATGCCTCGTCTGTAGGCTATCTCACTCTCCTGGCCATTCCCTTACTGTGGCTACCATCTATCGGCCACCCGGTCAAATCTCCTCCTTCCACTCAGAGTGGCCGGACCTCTCCTCTTCCCTCCTCGTCTCGACCAATCAACTCCTACTTCTCTGACACTTCAACATCCTTCTGGATGCTTCCTGTCCTTCCTCTGGACTCTTTCGCAACCTCTGCGACTCTCTCTCACTCTCTATTCTCCCCTCTGGCACGACTCACGCTGCAGGGCACACTCTGGATGTTCTGATCTCTTCAGACCTTCCCCTTGCTATCCCTCTACCACTCCTCTCTCCTGGAGTTATCACTTTCTCCTTTCCTCACAGCTCACCCTTTCCACCCCTCAGGCCAAGCCACTTCCAGCACTGCCACCCACCTTCTCGTTTATCCGACCCATGAAGCATGTGTCAGTTGAGGCTTTCGCTGCCACTTTAGCACCCTCACCCCCCCCCGTTGGCTGGCTGACTCACCCTGACACAGCCCTTTCCATGCTCCACTCTGCTATATCCGACACTCTTGATGTTCTTGCCCCTGTCATGAGGATCCGCCTAAAGCTCAAAACCAAATTGCTACTCCTGGTACGACTCTGATCTCCTCACCCTCAAACGCAAGTGCAGGGTGGCTAAGAGGAAGTGGCATGCTTCCGGAACATCCTCTGACAAACTGGCCTGCTGCCTGCTGCAAAGGCAATACCGGCTCTCTGACTGCACCAAGAAGAGAGCTCACATCCAAGCCTGCATCTCTGCGGCATCTAACAACTCGGCCGAAATCTTTAAAATCTGCAGGGAACTGGCCAATCCTGCGGCAGTCTCTACCTCTCCTGTCCCCTCCCAGGCCCTCTGCACGGCTCTGGCTTCTCATTTCATATCTAAAACTCAGGACAGCCAGTCCTCCCTCCCTCTTCCTCTCCCTCTCCCCCACCCCCACCCCCTGATCTTCCTCTGGCCATCTCTCCTCCCTCCTTCTCTGCCTTTCCCCTGTTCTCCCCAGACGAGGTTTCGAGACAAGTCCGATCTATGAAAGTCTCGTCAAAACAGGTTCACCCCTGTTCCTCCAAAACCATCAAGGACCACATTGACACCCTGGCTCCTGCTCTGGCCGACTTCTGCAACCAATACTTCGCCAATGGAGTCTTCCCTTCCCCCCTGAAGCACTCCCTGTGCGCCCTCTTCTTAAGAAACCCTCTGCTGACCAATCCTGCCCGGCTAACTATCGCCCAATCTCCATCACCCCTTTCCTGGGCAAACTCCTGGAAAAGCTGCCCATCTCCCACCTTAATCTTCACACTGAATCTGGTGGTTGTCTTCATGACCATCAGTCTGGCTTCAGAGCTGACAAAAGCATGGAAACTGTTCTCCTGAACATCCGTGAAGACCTACTCTCCAACCTTGATTCCAATACCCCCTGTGTCCTCATCATAGTTGATTTTTTTTCTGCCTTTGAAATGGTCAACCATGCCATCCTGCTCAACGGTCTCCGTGATAACCTTGGTATCACAGATCAGGCCCTGGCTTGGCTGCCTTCTTTCCACTCCGACCGACCCTCCCAGGTCCAACTTGGGTCCTTCTTCTCCTCTATCTCTAAATGTGGTGTTCCCCAGGAGTCTAACCTCTCTCCCTGGCTTTTCAACCGATACCTGGCACTTCTTGCCCACCGAATTGCCACTCTCTGCCCTGACTTTCATTGCTATGCGGATGACACTCGGCTAATTTTCAGGCTCCCCTCAGCCACCTCTTCTCCTTCTCTCATCTCTGTCGGTCTGCTATCCATGAGTGGTGTGCCACCAATGATCTCTGCCTTAATGCCAATAAGACTGAGATTCTCCTCATCGGCACACACGCTGCCTCCTTTCCGGTCACTCTCTGGCCGGCCTCTCTTGGCCCTCTTCCTGTTCCCACCTACGAGGCTAAAAACCTTGGGTCATCTTCAACTCCACACTGTCCTTCTCTCCTGACATCTCTACGTCTCTAAGAAGTCACACTACCAGCTGCACCTGCTCACAGGTATTCTTCCTTTCCTCTCCTTCCCCCAGAAGCTCATTGTCTCCAGAGCTCTGGTTCTCTTTAGGCTGGACTACTGCAACAGCCTCTTTCTAAATCTGCCTGCCTCTACTCTCCGCTGTCTGCAACTCATCCAGAACATGACTGCAAGACTTGTCCTTGGCCTCAAGCCCAGGGATCGTATCTCTCCAGGACTGAAATCTCTGCACTGGTCTCCCAGTGGCTGCAAGGATTAAGTTCAAATCCCTCTGCATTGTCCACAAGCCCTTCTGGGGCCTCTGGCCTCAATACCTTCAACTCTCTCTTCCGAAATATCTTCCGTCCCGACCATCGTCCTCCAACTACCTCAGGGTCAGTTGCTTCTCCAAGCAACGAGTTGGTGGTAGATCTCCTTCTTTGGCAGGGGCCTCCCTCTGGAACAGCCTCACTGCCTCTCTGAAAATTGAGGAGAACCATTTCCGGTTCCGGAAGCACCTCAAGACCTTCCTCTTTGCTTCCGCGTTCTCTCCTCCTCTCCCCTGCTGAACTCCTGGCTGAAACCGCACTAGTCACCTGGCTAACCTCTGCTCTCAGGCCCAGGTCCCCTCCCCGCCAGTTGCACACCTGCACTGCCCCCTAGCAACTCCTGCACTCTGGGGCTGTTTCTGTATCCCTACTGCACCCGACACCTGATGTCAGCACTTACCTTTGCACCTGCCACCAGCTGGCCACACTTATTTATTGTTCTTATTTATTACTGTTATCCTATGTTCTTGCGCTACCCCCGGCCCCGTCACACTTTTCCCCTTCCCCTGCACTTGCACGATCGCAATGTCCCCTGACCTAGTAAGATCGTTGTCTCTGTCTTCCCTCTGTTCCCCTCCCTTGCCTCGTCGCGCCTTGAAACACTTGTGTATAGGCGCGTTGTAAATGCCATATCATAACATAACATCACAGACAATGGTTCTAGAGGGCTGGAAACAATTCTTAAACACAGCCGGAGGCCACCAGATATATTTTAGCTACACACACACTATATATAGTGATAGAAAGCTGGATGATGAGAGGTCCCAGGCTCGAGAGCCTTGTGGATAATGCAAAGGTCCTTGATTTTGATCCGTGCGGTCACCGGGAGCCAGTGGAGCGATTTTAGGGCAGGAGAGATGCGGTCCCTGAGCTTCAGGCTAAGGAAAAGTCTTGATACCCTGTTCTGGATCAGTTGAAGGGGGCGAAGGGAGGAAAGAGGCAGATTGAGGAAGAGGATTTTGCAGTAGTCCATCCTAGAGAGAACCAGAGCTTTGGAGACATTGAGTTTCTGGAGGAAGGTGAGGAAATGAAGAATGCCCCTGAGGCGATGGAACTGAAAGTTGGACTTCTTGGCAAGGTCTGTGATGTGTGGAGAGAATGAGAGAGGGGAATCAAAGATGACCCCAAGGTTTTTTGCCTAACACGAAGGGGAGTGGGCCAAAGGAGGGTGGCCAGAGAGTGGGGATTCCCAATGAGAAGGATCTCTGTCTTACTGGCATTAAGGCAGAGATCACTGGCAATGCACCACGCCTGACTAGCAGTCGGGCATGAGAGAAGGAGGAGAGCAGGTAGAGGATGGGAGGTAAAGGAGAGCTGTGTGTCATCAGCATAACACTGGAAATGAGGCGACAAGGTGGAGATCAAGAGCCATGGCGATAAAATGAGGAAAGGGCCCATTTGCACTTTGGAGGGTTGGTTTGAAAGTAAGGAGGTCAACCACGCCAGTTCCAGGTCCGTGATGTTTTTAGTGTCATGGAGACGATTTATGAGGATGGAGTGGGTGACTGTGTCAAAGGCAGAAGAAAGATCGAGGAGGATCAGAACAGAGTCCAGGTTCAAGAGCAGGTCTTCACGGGTGTTCAGGAGAGCAGTTTCTGTGCTTCTGGGTGCTCTGAAACCAGACTGGTGGTCATGGAGGCAGCCAGCTGCTTCGGTGTGGAGGCTCTGTTGGGAGATGACCAGCTTCACCAGGAGTTTGCCCAAGTAAGGGGTGATAGAGATATGGCGATAGTGAGCCAAGCAAGAAGGGTCAATAGATGGCTTTTTTATGAGAGGGTGCACAAGAGAGTGCTTGAGGGGTTGTGGGAAGAAGCCAGTAGCAAAGGAATGGTTACAGAGGTCCGCCAAGGATGGGGCGAGAGAGGAAAGGTTGTTCTTAATGGCTCTGGAAGAACAGGGGAGCACCTGTTTACAGGAGACTTTCATAGAGCGGACAACTCGAGACCTCATCCTGTGCAATGGGAGAGAAGAACAAGTTACTCCTTACCTGGTAGCGTTCTTTCGATGGGATGTTCCTCCGACGTATTCCTTATCTATGATATTTGTATCTCTAGCTTGCTGGCCTCGGAAAACATTTTTCCAAGTAGAGGGCGCTGTGCGTCGACGTCCGTCGAGTAGGTGTTCCTCGACAGCCACCGTATCGACACCGACGTCATCATGCCTATAAATGGCCACGCGCAGCGTCCGTTGCTCAGTTCCGTTTTGTAGAGTAAGGTAGTTAATTGCATGAATGGTTACTACCCTTGAAGGAGCGTAAGCTGCAACCACAAGGGAAATGTTACTGCGGGGATGGATGGGAGGGGGGATAAGGAATACGTCGGAGGAACATCCCATCGAAAGAACGTTACCAGATAAGGAGTAACTTGTTCTTCGAAGGGATTGTGTCCTCCGACGTACTCCTTATCTATGATAGACTCCCATAGCAGTGGTATGTGATTGGAGGCGGGAGTAAGAGATGCCCTGTTACTCTTTAAGAATGAACAGGGTGTAACACAGCTTTGCCAAATCTAGTGTCTTGACTAGAGGAGGAATCCAGGCTATAACATTTGGTAAAGGTATGTGCGGACGACCATGTGGCAGCCGCACATATGTCTCTAATTGGTACCCCTCTTTGAAGAGCTGAAGAGGCTGCGATACCCCTGGTCGAATGAGCCCTTAAATTTTGAGGGGGCTCTTTCCCTGCCAGTTTGTAGCATTCCAGAATGGCTAAAATAATCCATCTGGAGATGGTTTGTTTGGTTATTGGTAATCCCAATTTATGTCCTGCGTAACCTACAAAGAGTTGGTCTGCTTGTCTAATTTTAGCAAGTCTACTGATATAAAAACTCAAGGCTCGCTTAGAGTCCAGCCTGTGTAGTCTCTCTTCCTCTTTCCCCGGATGGGGAGGAGGATAGAATGAAGGTAAAGTAATCTTCTGAGTAATGTGAAATTCAGAAACTAACTTTGGGAGGAAGTTAGGCTTCACCTGTAAAACGACTTTGTCCTTGTGAAAAATTGTATGAGGAGGTTTACAAGATAGGGCTTGTATCTCGCTCACCCTTCTAGCAGATGGTAATGCTACCAATAAAACAGTTTTGAGGGTGAGAAACTTCAATGAACAAGAGTGGAGTGGTTCAAAGGGAGCACCCTTTAGGAAGTTTAAAACTAAATTTAAGTCCCATAAGGGAACTTGGAATGGTCTTGGAGGGTAAACATTAGTTAGACCTTTCAGGTATTGTATTACCAATGGAATTTTGAAATACGATGGCTCCTATGCAGTGCGCTTAAAGATCGATAGCGCTGCGAGATAGCCCTTAATAGTGCCAACTTGAAGGCCTGAATTTGCCAAATAAAGTAAGAAGGATAACACTGCAGGTGTACCACATGAAAAGGGTTCGATATTCTTTTCTCTGCACCAGCTGAAAAATGTATTCCAACGGCAGCGGTATAGAGTCTTAGTTGCTGGCCTTCTGGCCGAAAGCAACACCTCCATGACGTCATCTGGAAGGTCCCAATCCTTGTACCTCAGCCTTTCAGATACCAAGCGTGAAGGTTGAGGGTCTTGATGGCTGGATGGAGAACCTGACCTCCCTTCTGCAAGAGAAGATCCTCTCTGTACGGTAGACGAATTGGAGGATGGATGGATGGACATGTCCAGAAGGTCCGGGTACCACGTTCTCCTGGCCCAATCCGGGGCAATTAGGATCATGGTCTTCCGAAACCTTCTCAACCCCCTGATCATTTGAGGAATGACAGGGACCGGAGGAAACGTGTACAGAAGTGGGAACTCCCAGTCCACTACGAACGCGTCTCCTAGAGCTCCTTTCGGGGGAAATTCCCTTGAGCAAAATCTGTCGCACTTCCTGTTGATACTGGCGGCGAACAAATCCACTTGAGGGGTTCCCCAAAGGGCGAAGATCTCTTGAAGGACTTCCTGAGCTATCTCCCACTCGTGGGAGACTGTGCTCTGCCTGCTCAGAGCTCATTATCAGGACGTTTCTCCCCCGTACAGACGGCAGAAAAGCCTTCAGTGCCAGTCTGATGGCTCTCAGCTCCAACAGGTGTAGTCTGGACTCCGATGGAGACCAATGACCGCTGATGGTGAAGTCGTTGGCATGGGCTCCCCACCCCGTGAGTGAGGCGTCTGTGACTACTGTTATCTCCGGCCATGGTTGCCAAAACAGTTCTCCTTTCAAGATGTTCTCTGGAGAGGCCCACCATTGAAGGTCGTGGGCTACCTCGTCCGGAATCCGGAGGAGATCTGTCATCCTCCCTGAGAATTGTGACCACTGAGTCCTCAGTGCCCACTGAAGGGATCTCATTCTCAGGCGAGCCTCTGGCACAAGGGATATGCAGGATGCCATGAGACCTAGCAACCTCAAAAAGTCGTAGGCTGGGAGACGTTGGGCATTTTGAAACCTGGTGAGCATCTGCAGAATATCTTGAGGCCTCACCTCTGGTGGCAAGGCTTTTCCCCAGGGACGTGTCCAGGACTGCTCCAATGAACTGGAGTCTCTGAGATGGTATCATCTGTGACTTCATTAAATTGAGGGAGAAGCCCAGCCTGTGAAGGAAGTGGCAGGCATAATCTAGTTGGATCCGAGCTTGTTCCGAAGAAACTGCTCCGATCAACCAATTGTCCAGGTAGGGGTAGACCTGAATCCCTTCCCTCCTTAGACTTGCAGCCACAACCGACATTAGCTTGGTGAAGACCCTCGGGGCGGAGGTCAGCCCAAATGGCAGAACTCGAAATTGATGATGAGAGTTGCCAATTGCGAACCTCAGGTATTTCCTGTGCTTGGGATGGATTGGCACATGGAAATAAGCATCCTGAAGGTCCAGAGATACCAACCAGTCCTGAAGCTGAAGGGCCTGAAGGATCTGAGAGAGAGTTACCATCTTGAACTTGTCCTTCCTGAGGAACTTGCTCAATTCTCGTAAGTCCAGGATGGGTCTCAGTCCTCCGTCTTTCTTTGGTATGAGAAAGTAGGGGGAGTACCAGCCCTTGTTCCTGTCCGCTACAGGTACCGGTTCTATGGCACCTTTTTCTAGCAGGTCTACAATTTCCTGCAAGAGGAGCGGATCCGGCACTTTCAGAGAGCTGTTCCCCGGTGGATGGCTCTGAGGGATGCGTAGAAAAGGCAGGCAGTAACCTTGGGCAACTGTCTCCAATGCCCAAGCATCTGACGTAATAGCCTGCCATTCCGTCAGATGGTGAGTTAACCTGTCCCCTGCAGGTGTCTTGTGATGGGAGACCTCAGAGTGGTTTGGGAGCGGATGATGCAGTTGCCGAAGGTAAAGCGGCTCCTGCGGATTTCTTTCCTTTACCCCGTCCACCACGGGTAAATTTTCCTTGGCCTCTTTGAGCCGGCCGTCCTCTGCCTCTTCCATATGAGGAATAATAGTGAAAGGACCTTCCTCTCCAAGAGGATCCTGAGGGACGAAAATTAGTTTGGCGGATTGCAGCCCCTAGTGACTTGGCTGCTGCTTTAGATGTTTGCAGTTTTTCCAAACTGTCATCCGCCTTCTTACCAAACAGGGAAGAGCCATCAAAGCGCATATTTAACAGTCTGGCCTGTACGTCAGAAGCAAAGCCGGACTTTCTCAACCACGCATGCCTGTGGATTGTGGTACTTGCCGCCATGGCCCTGCTGATACTGTCAGCAGAATCAATGCCAGTTTGAAGGGACTCACACATTGCATCTTTACCATCTCTGATGATATTTAAAAAATGCGTCCCTTTCTTCTCCTTCCTGGAGGCAGTCAGCCGCTGATGAAGGACACTCCCAAAGAGTATGCCTGAACCTAGCAAGCGTACAAGTCGCATTAATAGATTTTAAAGCCATGCTACAGGCCGAGAAGACTTTCTTAGCCATGGCATCATATTTGTTATCATCCCTATCCTGCGGAGCAGTGGGGTATGCAGATGTACTGCCTGATGAAGTTGCAGCCTGGACCACCAGACTCTCTGGAATAGGGTGCTTAGATAGGTATTCAGGGTCAGCAGCAGATACCCTATATCTCGCTGACAACTTCTTGTTAACCGCAGGGACAACTTCAGGAGTTTCCCAGTTAGTTAAAATCTTTCTTTGTAAAGCAGAATGAAAGGGAACCACAGGATCCTCCTGTGGACCTTTATCCAGAATATCTGTGAGGTCATCCTGTTGAGAAACAGGTGAAGGCGCAGACCAACCCATGAACTCCATAATTCTTGACATTAGGGTTCTATAAGGGGTTTCAGCATGTTCCCCTGGGTCTGGTTTGACAAATTCCACTTCTGGGGAAGTGTCTAGGCCACTTGCTTCCTGTAATGCATCCTGAAGGTCTTTCAACCTTCTTTCCTCAGAGGCAAAAGTCTCTGGTTCAGGTGATGTGGTCTTCTGCAGCCCAAAAGGCCTTTCTTGATCAGAATCTTCCCTTTCTTCATAAATTGAAGTTAAGGGGGGATGCTCTGGCCTGTGAAATGGTATAAGGCCCATCTCTAAAGCAGAGGGAGCCATCATCAGTGGCCTTGAAAAGGTCGATGTCGTCGACGACGATGTAAAAATCCTCGAACGTGCCGACAAAGGCGTCGAGAAAACTGGAAGCGGCCTCAAAGAACTCGAGAGGATAGGAATCCTGCTCGAGGATGTCGACGACGTTCTCGACGTCGTGTCAGAGGCTCTCGGTGTAACCGTTGGCTGTGGAGTAGCCGTGGGTTTTTCTTTTATCGGCGTCGATGTCTGCGTCGACGCC
Source organism: Ambystoma mexicanum (assembly GCF_040938575.1). NCBI lineage: Eukaryota > Metazoa > Chordata > Amphibia > Caudata > Ambystomatidae > Ambystoma > Ambystoma mexicanum. The sequence goes on along the minus strand of NC_090922.1, from coordinate 18,320,646 downwards.
GGCGTCAACTCAATCAACGGATGCGTCGAAGATCCCTTCGTCAACGGCGTCGATGGCGCCGATCTATGCTTCGTAGGGGTTTTCGACGATGGCGTCGAAGATGCTTTACTTCCCGATGGCTCATGGCGCTTTCGGGTCGACTCTTTCGCCGGGTGCTGCGACTCGCGGAGTTTAGATTTTTGGGGCTTTCCACCCGGGGTATCACCCTCAGCTGACTTTGAGGGGTCGAGGCCGCTTTCTCGAAGACGCTTAGCATCTTTTTTCTGAATTCCTCCCACTCAGCCTGAGAGCTGTGTTTTGTGGGGCAATTTACTCTTTCAGGGGAACTAGAAGACGACGACAAAGGAGATGTTCTACGTCTCTTTTTCGAGTGTCTAGACCTCGACAAGTGGTGGGAGCCACTTCGAGACCTAGACCGAGAATGCTTTCGACGGTGAGGAGACGAATGTCTCGACTCTACCGCGGAAACTTTCGAGGAAGTTAAAACTGACCTACCTCTCTCGAGCTTCCTCTTACGCTCCTTCAAGGCTTTCGCCGTCATGGATAGGCATTCCTCACACTCCGAACACTGGTGTTCGATTCCCAGACACCACAAACAGATCCTGTGAGGATCCGTCAACGACATTTTCTTCCCACAGTCTCGGCATTTTTTGAAACCGGACCGAGGAGTCGTCGGGTCAGACGAGGAAGCCATTGAGTACAAGTCGGTTTTCTCGAGGAAATATGAATATATTTCGACTGACGAACTGAGCAACGGTATTCAGAGGCACACGAAGCGCGGAAAAACGGAACTGAGCAACGGACGCAGCGCGTGGCCATTTATAGGCATGATGATGTCGGCGAAGATACGGTGGCTGTCGAGGAACACCTACTCGACGGATGTCGACGCACAGCGCCCTCTACTGGGAAAAAAAATTTCCGAGGCCAGCAAGCTGGAGATACAAATATCATAGATAAGGAATACGTCGGAGGACACAATCCCTTCGAAGAACAAGTTACTCTCTTACCTGGTAACGTTCTTTCGATGGGATGGTCCGACGACGTATTCCATATCTATGACAGGAATCACCACAGCTGTGCTGCTTCGGAAAATCTTTCGGCGTCTGCGTCGATGACGTCGATACGCCGTCCTCGAGGACCTCCTCCAAAGGCCGACGTCACCAGATGTTATAAGTAGGAGGCACAACGCCCGTAGCCTCAGTTGTAGTTTTTTCCCCAGAACGTGTGGCACCAATCTTCTGCCAGTATGATCACAGAAAGCCTTGCGGAAACGTAAGAAATTCTGTAGCGGGGTAGGCAGGGAGGGAGCAATATGGAATACGTCGTCGGACCATCCCATTGAAAGAACGTTACCAGGTAAGAGAGTAACTTGTTCTTCGAGGGGATTGGGTCCTCTGACGTATTCCATATCTATGACAGACTCCCAAAGCAGTACCAACGTAAGGAGGTGGGAAAAGAATTTAGAATATACAAATTTAGAATGCCCAATCAAATTGCAGAGTAAAGGACAGCCTTGCCAAAGGCCAGATCCTGCCCCCGGAAAGAATCAAGGGAGTAGTGACGTACAAAAGTATGGACCGAAGCCCAGGTGGCGGCATCCCAGATTTTACGAATAGGAATACCCCTCTGCAGGGCAGTAGAGGCAGCCATAGCCCTGGTAGAATGGGCCCGTAAGCCTACCGGAGGGTCCTTACCCGCCAAGCGGTAACATTCGGCAATTGCCAAGATGATCCATTGAGACAAAGTCTGCTTAGTAACAGCTTGTCCCAAACGCCTTCCAGCGTAACCAATAAAGAGTTGAACGTCCACTCTGACCCGGGACATGCGTGAAATGTAGAAGCTTAAAGCTCTCATAGGATCCAGCCAATGGAGCCTCTCCTCTTTCTTCCCAGGATGTGGAGGAGGATAAAATGCCGGAAAAATAACCTTCTGGCTTAAATGAAATTCCGACACCACCTTCGGAAGAAAGGAAGGACGAACTCTAAGGACAACCCTGTCCTTATGAAACACAGTGAAGGGTGGCTTAACTGAAAGTGCCTGTAACTCAGTGACTGCAACTAAAAATACAGTTTTAAGTGTTAACAGTCTCAAAGGACAAGAATGCAAAGGCTCAAATTGAGCACCCATTAGAAACTTGAGAACAAGGGTCAGATCCCAACCGGGCACCTGGAAAGGTGACGGAGGGAACACATTAGTGAGCCCTTTCAAAAACTGAGAAATTAAAGGGATTTTAAAATAAGAACACTCCTCAGACGAGCGCTTAAATATAGACAGCGCCACCAGGTAACCTTTGATGGTACCCACTTGCAGGCCCCAGTGGGCCAAAGAAAGCAAAAAAGACAGAACCATAGGAATGTCACATGAAAAAGGATCCACATTCTTAACCCTGCACCAGTCGCAGAACTTTCTCCAACGGCAACGGTACAGGGACTTTGTCGCGGGCCTTCTGGCCGAAAGCAACACCTCCATCACATCTTCAGGGAGGTCCCAATCCTTATACCTCAACCTTTCAGAAACCAAGCGTGAAGGTTGAGGGATCTGACCTCTGGATGGAGAACCTAACCCCCTTCCCGTGAGAGCAGATCGTCTCGGTAGGGAAGACAACATGGAGGCCAGATGGACAAGTCGAGAAGGTCCGGGTACCACGTCCTCTGGGCCCATGCCGGAGCAATGAGGATCATCCAGGAACCGAACCTCCGTAACCTCCTCAGCACTTGCGGAATGACGGGACTGGAGGAAACGCGTACAGCAGCGGGAAGAACCACTCCACCACGAACACGTCCCCTAAGGCTCCGTTTGGAGGAAATTCCCGCGAGAAGAACCTTTCGCACTTCCGGTTGACACCTGAGGCGAAGAGATCCACTTGAGGGGTCCCCCAAAGGGCGAAGATCGCCAGGAGAATCTCCTGAGCCAGCTCCCACTCGTGAGAGATCGTGCTCTGCCTGCTCAGAGCGTCCGCCGTCTCGTTTTTGTCTCCGGCTAGATGAACTGCTGAGATCAAAATTTCCTGCTGGATGGCCCAGAACCAGAGCTGCATCGCATCCCGGCACAGAGGAAGTGACCCTGCCCCCCCCCCCTTTTTGTTGAGGTAGTGGATGGCCACAGCGTTGTCCGTCAGAATCAGGACATTCTTTCCTCACACAGTCGGCAGAAAAGCCTTTAGGGCAAGCCTGACGGCCCTCAGCTCCAACAGATTGATATGGAGTCTGGACTCCGACAGAGACCAACGACTGCTGTCAACTCGTTGGCATGAGCTCCCCATCCCGTGAGGGATGCGTCCATCACGATCGTCACCTCCGGCCAGGGCAGCCAAAATGGAGCCCCCTTCATCAGATTGCCTTCGACGGCCCACCACAGGAGGTCCTGGGTGACCAAGGGCGGCACCTGAACGGGGTCCGACACCCTGCCGGAGGACTGAAACCACTGGAGCTTGAGTGCCCATTGCAAAGATCTCATCCGCAACCTGGCCTCTGGCACCAGAAGAATGCAGGATGCCATGAGGCCGAGCAATCTCAAGAATTCGAACGCAGGGAGACTCTGGGCATGTTGGAACTTGTGCACCATCTGCTGAATGTGCTGCGACCTAACCTGGGGAGGAAAACACTGCTCCGATGTACTGAAGCCGCTGAGTTGGGGTCAAGAGGGACTTCTTTAAGTTGAGGGAGAAGCCCAGCCTGTGAAGGGAGTGAGAGGTGATGGACAGGTGATCCAGGACTTGCTCGGGAGAGCGCGTCCTGATCAACCAATCGTCCAGGTAGGGGTAGACGTGAATCCCCTCTTTCCTGAGATACGCTGCCACCACCACCATGAGCTTGGTGAAAACCGTCGGGGTGGAGGTCAATCCGAACGGCAGGACCCGAAACTGAAAGTGTGAGTCGCCAACCGCGAACTTCAGGTACTTCTTGTGCTTGGGATGGATCGGCACATGAAAATAAGCGTCCTTGAGGTCGAGAGACACCAACCAGTCCTGAAGTTGAAGGGCCTGGAGGACTTCAGAGAGAGTAACCATCTTGAACTTGTCCTTCCTGAGGAGTTTGTTCAAACCGCGCAAGTCCATGATGGGTCTCAATCCCCAGTCTTTCTTTGAAATAAAAAAATAAGGGGAATACCATCCCTTGTTCCTCTCCGCTACAGGCACCAGTTCTATGGCGCCTTTCTCCAGCAGGGATTGAATTTCCTGTGCAAGGAGCGGATCCGGACTCTTCAAAGAGATTCCCTGGTGGATTGTCGTGAGGCCTCTGCCGGAAAGGAAGACAGTAGCCGGGGGCCAAGATCTCCAGAAACCACACATCTGAAGTAATTGCACGCCATTCTACAAGATGCTGCGCCAGCCTTCCCCCAACCGGTGAAGTATGGGCCTCATGACTGAGCAGAAGCGGCTGCGGCGTTGCCTGAGGGCAAAGAGGCAACTGCACGCATGGCCTTGGCACCGAGTACGTTGTTTTCCACCTCTGGCACTCTTACGGTTGCCCCTTTGACTTGCAGCTCCTCTCGCTTTACTAAAGGATGAGTAAAAACGAAAGGAACCTCCCCTCCATTGTTGTCCCCTAGGACGAAAAGGCAGAGGTTGGCGAACTGCAGCGCCCAACGACTTCGCTGCAGCTTTGGAGGTCTGCGACCTCTCAAGACTCTCGTCAGCCTTGCTGCCAAAAAGATGTTCACCATCAAAGGGCATGTTGAGGAGCCTGGCTTGCACATCAGGAGCAAACCCCGACTTCCTCAACCACGCAAACCTGCGTATTACGGTGCTCGCCGCCATGGGCCGGCTGACACAGTCTACCATGTCCAAACCCGACTGAACGGACTCACACATGGGATCCTTGCCATCCTGAATAGCAAGAAAACCATCCTGTTCGTCCCCTTCGGGAATATGTTCAGCCGCTAATGAAATAGAGTTCCACAGAGTGTGCGTGAAACGTGACAAGGCACATACGGAGTTGGCCGCCTGAAGAGCCATACCCCCTGAAGAAAACACTTTCTTCGCCCAGCCATCAAAACGCTCGTCGTCCCCATCAGCAGGATGGTAGGATACGGCGCCTGCTTAGCTGGGGCCGTAGCCGCCTGCACCACCAAACTCTCCGGAGTGGGGTGCGTGGTCAAGTAGCAGGGGTCACTACTGGCTGGGCAGTATTTTCACGGCAAAGACTTGCCCACTGTCGGGAGACTCTCCGGAGCAGTCCAAGCCGCTGCCATCCTTTTTGCAGAGCCATATGGAATGGCAGTACCGGGTCAGTGGGTGGACCTTGGTCGAGGATATCCATCAGGTCATACTGCACAAAATCAACTAGGGCCGCCAACCACCCCAAGTAGTCCGTGACCCTCGACGTAAGGCGCCGGTACGATGACTCGGCATGGGTGCCAGGCTCAGGCCTACAGAACTCCACCTCCGGAGAGGTGTCCAGACCACTGGCGTCATGCAGTGACTGACGCAAGTCCTCAATCTGGCTATGACCAGAAAGAATCTCATCTGGTACCGTGTCCGGAACCAACCCATCTTCAGAACCCTCTTCCACCTCGGAAATATACTCCATAGGCTGGAAAGTGGGCAATGAATAAGGGAGAAAGACATGTTTTGCCTTGGCCAGAGCCTTTCTAGGGGGTGCCCCCGTCCCACGGGGTACCTCCGACACCACAGCCTCGAAAGGCATCGAGGGTGTCGAGTGAAACGGTGTCGACGTCGAGCACGGTGCCGACAGCATCGACGGCTTCCACACAGGCCTCGAGGGCGGAGCCCCGACCGTGTCCTTCGACAGCCTGGGCGCTGATGGGGTCGACGACTTCCTCAGAGGCAGAGCCTCGAGAGTCTGTCGACGACCTCGGCGCCACCGGCGTCGATGTCTTCTTCGAAGACTTCACAGGTGCACACGGGCTCGAGAGCGTCGAGGACCGGGACCTGGAACGGGCATGACTGGAACAATTCCCCTTGTCCGAGCGGGAGCTCTCCCGCAAATCGTGTCGACCACCTGAGCCCGAAGGCGTACGAGCGGTGTCTCCAGTACGGTCACGACCGACCCCTCTCGGATGCGCGGACGGATCGGAGCCCTGCGATTCAAGAATCGCCAACATTTCCTTCCCGAAGGAAGCCCATTCCTCCGGAGAGGAACGCTTGGTGGGATAAGAAACCCACCGACGGGCGGAGTCCTCGGACGAGGACGGGGAAAGCAACCGATGACAGCGTTTCCGGGAGTGCCTCGAAGATGCAGAGGACTGGCAGGACCCACTCCGGGACCGAGACCCCCTAGACTTATGACTACGATGCAGAGAGTCGCCCCTCGAATCGTCCGTCGAAAGCCCAGTGGACCTCGCCTTCCGAGGCTTGGACACCTTACCGACCGACAGCTTCTAATTACGTTCCCGCAAGGCCTTGGACGTAAGTGACTGGCTGTCAACACAATCATCTGTGTCGTGGACCTCCCCGAGGCACCAGAGGCAGGCGTTGTGCGAGTCCGTCACCGACATCTTGGACCCGCAGTCCCCACACTTCTTGAAGCCCGGACGCGGGGTGGAAGAAGAGGAAGACATCCCGACAATACTTCACAAACTAACAGGTTCGAAGAACCGAAAGAAGAGAAACTCCAAAGAGTCGAGGCTCGCCGAGATCTCAGAAGCGAACACGTTCGTGGAAAAAACGGAACTGAGGCTACGGGCGTCGTGCGTCCTACTTATAACATCTGGTGACGTCGGCCGTCAGAGGAGGTCCTCGAGGATGGCGTATCGACGTCAGACGCAGAAAGATTTTACGAAGCAGCACAGCTGTGGTGATTACTGTCATAGATATGGAATACGTCGGAGGACCCAATCCCCTCGAAAGAAGAGTGTGAGGTGGTAGGGTGGAGGGGGGGGTCAAGGGAGGTAAGAGAAGGGGGTGGTGGGGAGGGGAGTAAATGACAGTGAGGACAGGTTGTCCTAAATTGTCGAGGAGTAGTGGGAGGCCAGTGCAGTGCAGAGGGCATGGGAGGGAGGAGGAGGAGAGGAGGAGACTGCAGTAGGCTTGGCAAGTTCTTTGCCGATTTTAAAGAGTTATTGGTGGCCGTATTAATGCAGGCTTGGACATGAGCCCCCTTCTAGGAGCAGATGGCCAGATAATATTGCCTATGGAGCAGGCGATAGGTTATTTTGTCAGATGATGTACTTGAGGCCAGCCACTTCCGCTCAGCAGCTTTGCACTTGCGTTTCAAAGCTGCCTAGTCAGAGTCATACCAAGAGTTGCATTTGGAGGCAGGTTTCAAACAGATCATCATGACATGGACAAGGATGTCCAAGGTGTGTGAGATAGAGAGATGGAGGTTAGCCAGAGCAGAGTCGGCAGGAGAGTGACAGGCGGGGGTGAAGGTAGAGGCAAATCCAGCAACTGACACATGCTTTATCGGTCGAATGACAGAGGAGACTGGCAGTGCTGGCAGAGGTCACATCAGGGGACAGGGGAGCTCAAGGTGCGATGAGAGGAGAGAGTAGTCAGGCCAAAAGAGAGGGGTAGTTTGAGGGTTGATGAGAGGGATGTCTGTTGAGATGAGAGCATCCAACGTGTTCCCGGCAGAGTGGGCTGGGCCGGAAGGAAGAATAGTGAGTGAAAGAGTCACAGTGGTCGCGAAAGAGTACAGTGGCCAAATTTGGAGAGTCAAGGTGGATGTTAATGTCCCCAAGGAAGAGAAGTTTGAGGGAGGAGGCAGGGAGAGAGGAGGAGGGGTCCGCCCTTTCCAAGAGGAAGAGGGGGGTGGGTGCGGGGGGCCTGTAGATGGAGGCAAGAGTGAGGGAGAGGAAAGAGAATCACAGAGATCGCGAAAGTTGTTGGCCAAGTATTTCCGGCTCCATATTGTCTTACAACTACATTGGTATCTTAATGACTACCCAGTGCTGTTCACTTGGTGAAGTCAAAACTTAACAGCTGCAACCAGTCTTCCCTCATAGGCCACAAAATAGGTGCATAAGTAGTACACTTGGGACTAGGAACCTTATTGGGAACCTAGGATCATGTGCTTTTAATGAGTGAAAAAAAAGAAATGAGTGAAAATGGATTGCAATGGCAGTAGGACTTCAGTATAGGTCCCTCTGGCCACCTAGTCTAGAGATATGTTGGTGTTGGATTCACATAAAGCCAACATTTTAACCCTACCTCACGTTTGCACATATCTTTTCATCCCACTTAAAGCACTGTTCAGATGGTAGAGAACAATTACGCATTGTGTCATTTACACTACTAGAAGAAACAAATCCAGCAAATAGAGAGCTAAGCCTTAGAATTAATAAGGGTTTTGCATCCTTTTTACATTGCTTATCATCGCCATCTACAGTTCGAAATTAACATTCTAGAAATAGGTTTGTTGTGCTCATATTGCACCATTCACTTGCATTTTTAAATTTATTGAAGCTTAGGCACAAAAATATGTCTGGTCCGATATATTTTGAAAACTAACTCTGAACCTTGAAAGTAACACAGAATCCTGTAGGTTTTCTAACAAAGTCTTCAATCTCCCTTCTTCCAATTTATTTTTGTTTTATCATTTATTTTTAAATCTCTTTATTGGCATTTATGGTAGATACAGCAGCAGTGCGGCAGAGAAGTGCCCACTGCGACACAAAGTAAATTGTCTAAATATGCCGATTAGTCTATAAACAAAACTAAATTACAACCTAAACTTATTAACAGTAATAGCAAATGACTCCAAGTGGTTTGCTAATAAACCTTACTGAGAGGTTAGACATGGGGAGGAAAGGAAGAGCGCAGAAAAAGAAGAAAAGAGGGGGGGCCATGAAGGGAGAAGGAGGGGGGCCCAGGTACCTTAAGGCAGTGGTATATACAAGAGTCTTGCAATGCATAGGTTGATAAACCTGGGGGGGGATTGTTCAAGGAGGTCTGTCATCATTGGAAGGGTGGAACAGTTCCCACGCGAGTGCCCTCCAAGCTTCAAGAGCATGGCTCGCGTCATCAGGGGAATTGGCAATGCCTTCCTCCCAAGCCGAAGTCTCTGCCCCCTCCCAGCGTTCCATCTCATTATGCCATACCTGGAAACGTGGTCCATCGGGTCGCTTCCAAGCCATGGCTATAGTTCTTTTGGTGAGGATGCAGGCCAGATCCATTAGCTTCACAGTGTGCTTTATTTTAGCCAGTCTGGGATAAGTTCCTAAAAGGCATTCTCCGGGAGTCCAATCATACCTGGTCATACCAGCTCTCCTGCAGGTCTGCTCCACGGCGGCCCAGAGTCGACGGGCCTTGGTGCACTCCCAAAACACGTGCATAAGATCTGCTTTATCTCTGTTGCACCAAGGGCAGTTATGTTGGGATTGGTCGTAGATCTGTGCTAGTCTGTGCGGTGTTAGGTACGAGCGATACAGTACATCGAGCTGAATCAGTCTGAATCTGGAATTCTTGGAAACCTCTTTAGGGAACGCCAATGCCCTTTCCATCCGACATCCATCCGACATCTCTTGGCCCAGGTCTGTGTCCCATTTAAGTCTTAGGTCAGGACTGCGGGGGCTAGGCTTGTCTATTAGGGGACAGTATATTTGAGACACTGGTCTCTACCCTTCTCCCAAGTTACATAGAAGTGTCACAAAGGGATTAGTCTCGGGATCCTCAGGCCAAATGCCCCACTTGGTTCGCGCTTGTTTCCGGATCCTTAGGTACCAAAGGAATTGGCCGACGGGTATACCGTCTTGCAATTGTAAGGAGAAGTCCCGGAAAGTGCCCTTGTCATACAAGTCCCCCCCAGTTGTACACTCCCAGCCGTTCCCAATATCTAATGGTTGCCAGATCAAAGATTGTTTTGACACAAGTCTGAGAGGAGCGGAATGTCTGGAGTATATGCGTGCTGCAGGTGGAGGAGCGACTTCGTTCTGTGCCATATCTGCCTTCCCAGGGTGGCCAGAAAGGGGGTTCCAGCCGTGAGGCACTGAGGAGCCCAAATTAGTTCTTTCAGCCAGATTGGGGCGATTGAGTGTTGTAGCAGGTCCGTTTCCAGAGTGACATCGTCGACCAACCATTTGGCGATGAAGCTGAGCTGGGCTGCCAAATAGTACCTCTCAAGATCAGGGAGCTGGATGCCACCCTGGCGGTATGGGAGGACTAACGTGGATAATGCCAACTTGTGTCTGCCCTCCCCACATAAAAAGTCCTTAAGCAGCGTCTCAATGTAGTCGGAAAAAGTGGGCCTTAATGTAATAAAACACATTTTGAAACCCATAGAGAAATCTGGCGAGTACAATCATTTTGATGACGGAAGCCCTTCCCATCATGGACATGGGGAGTCGTGACGAGAACCCTATTGACTTGCAAAGAGGAGGCACTGCTGCCGCTGTGTTGTTCTCATGCACGAGTTCTGGCGTGTGGTAAATATTGACTCCTAGGTAGCGGAATGTGTTGGGGTGCAAGGTCACCTCCAGTGATGGCAGGTCATCCAAGTGCTTTCTTCTGAGCCTCCCAGAGGGAAGAAGCAGGATTTACTCCTGCTAAATTGTATGCCCGATACTCTGGCACAGTTGCTAAGGACGTCCAGCATGGTCAGGACATTCAGGTGTGGGTCTCTTATGTAGAGGACAACGTCGTCCGCGTACAAGGATATTATATGATTTGTTCCATCCAGTCGAATGCCGGCATCGAAGAATTGCTTCCTGAAATAGATAGCAATGGGCTCCAGCCCAAGTTTGTAAAGCATGGGGAGAGTGGGTGACCCTGCCTAGTGCCCCTTTGTATGTCCCATGCTGCAGAGATGAGCCGGCCGGATTTCACTCTTGGCCTTGGTCTAGTGTACAAGACCCTGACCCATCTGTTAAATTTTTCGCCAAAGCCAAATTCCCGGAGCACTGCCAGGAGCCACTCCCAATAGATGGAATCAAACGTCTTGATGGCATCCAGGGAAAGCAGAGCATAGGGACCTCCGTCTAGATTGGTTTGAGCCGAAAAGTGCTAGAGCCTGCGCAGGTTGGCAGTGGTGTTGCGGCCCGGTACAGATCCATTTTGGTCAGGATGCACCACCTCTCCTATCACCCTAGCAAGTCGCTTTGCTAAGACCGTTGTCAAAATCTTGACATCGTAATTGAGCATTGCGAGTGGGTGGTAAGAGTCACAATCCTCGGCCGCTTTGTTGGGTTTGAGCATTGGAATCACCATGCTCTCAGGTAGGATCCCCAGTCCATAGGCCTCTTGAAAGACCTCATACAGGAGTGGGGTTAACTCCGGCTCGTAAGTCTTACAAAATTCGGTGGGGAGCCCATCACTGCCCGGGGACTTACACGTGGACAGGGACTTGATTGCCTCGGTTATGTCGTTCTTGGTAATGTCAGCATTCAGGGCTTCCTTGTATGCAAGCGGTAGTTTAGGTAGTCCTATTTCTTCCAAGGTGTCTGAGATCTCACCTGAAGGCACCGGAGTGTCGTGGGAGTACAGCTGGGCATAGAATAGTTTAGAAGAGTCATTGATGCCCTGTTGGGTCCGGTGCAGTGTGCCGTCTGAGCCTCTCAAGGATGTGATCGGGTTCCTAGGATGCTCTTTTCTGCACAGCCAAGCTAACAGTCTGCCGGGCTCATCTGCCTGGGCGTGAGCCCTGTTGGTCCTGGTGGTGTAGTCAAACTTGGCTAGCCTTTCCAAAGCCTTTTTGCATTTGATTCTACACTGTTTGAGCTCTTCCTCCACCTGTTGAGACTTTCGAGTGCTGGATTCCAGCTGTTAAATTTCAGCTTCACGTTGCTCCAGTTCCATTCGTAGGTGCTTCCTGATGCCTCCCACCTTAGATATGATTTCTCCACGTATGACTACCTTCAGGGCCTCCCATGCTGTGCTTAAGTGGTTGACGCTATTCGTGTTTTCCAGTACATAGTTCACAAGGGACTCGGAGATCCTCCCTGAATACAGGGTCTTTTAGCGCTTCAGTGGGCATTCTCCATTTAGGTATCGGAGCTGGGCCCTGCGGTGCACCACTCTATTGCTAAGGGAGAGTGATCGGAGATAGTCCGGCATAAGTATTGCGCTGTATCAATCTGAGGGAGGCTTTCTCTACCAATGAAGATGTGGTTGATCCTGGTGTAGAGTTTATGGAGGGAAGAATAGGAGTAGCCCCGATCTTCCGGATATGGCTCGCGCCAGACGTCCACCAAGTCTAAGTGGTTCAGCATAGTATTCAGTGTTGCAGTGGATGCCGGTGGGCCTCCGGGGAGAGGGGTGGACCTGTCAAGGTCCGTGTTGCAGACACGATTTAAATCGCCCCCCCCCACCTCCCCCACACAAAAAATCAGTTTCTGTACTGTGTGACCTTGGCATATATCAGTTTTAAGTGTGCCGGTATGTTATTGTTGGGAGGTACGAGTTTACAATACAGATTTCAGTCTGCTCAATGCTGCCCCACAGTATTACATGCCTCCCTTCCGGGTCCTGTTCGGCTCTGTTGAGTCGAAAGGAGATTTGGGGGCTGATTCATGTGAATACCCCTCTGGCATATTTGGAGTAGGAGGATCCAAACCCCTGCCCCCCCCCGGTGAGTTTGAAGCGTTGCAATGGACTCCTTTGTTAGGTGGCTTTCCTGCAAGAGGGCCAGTCCCACTCTTTTCCTGCGAAGATAGGATCTAATTCTATTGCGATGAAGGTAGGTGCCCAGACCCCTCACGTTCCAGGTTACAATCTTAATGCGTGTGGCCATAATAATGAGAAGTAAAACCTGAGAGCCCGCTCAAGGTCAACCCATTTTGTCCTCCTATTGGATGCGTATTTCACACAACAACCTTCATGGCTGGTTAGCATTGGTGTATACTCCATTCCCTCCCGTGTCTTCGTTGACTGAATTGCTCTAGAAAGTGGAGACATAGTAACAAGTTCAACATCCACTCAAACTGGTGGATTAACAACGTGGAACAACTGTGAACTGCCCCCAGCAGCTGCTTCAGGGGAGCAACGCTCGTGGGTTTCCGCATCTCGTTGGCCTATTCAAGTCATGAAACGCAGATGTGGTGCCAGCATGCCGGCACTAGTTGCGATGGGGTGGGTTGTGACAGTGTCCATGTTTGGTCGTCTGAGCTCCCGTCCAACAGATCATACTCTGCTTCTTCCATGGAGGATCACCTTTTGTAAGCAATGTTTGAGTGTCATAACTGGACCGAATTTCATTCTTGGAGATCGTGATTTCTGCAGGGACCCTCAGCCGCGGAGTCCTGGTCTTTGCCCTCAGCCAGGTTATTGTACACCAGCCACATGGTGGCTGCAGCTGGAGATTCAATGAAGATAGTCTTTCCTCTATAAAGGATCTTAAGGCGTGAGGGATATAGGAGCATGTACTTAAGATTGAGCTTGCGTAAACGGGCTTTGATCGGTATAAAGGAATTCCTGGCTCGCTGCACATTCGGGGTGTAATCAGGATACATGACTATACGAGAGTTGTTTCGCTTGATCTCACCTCCTTCCCTGGAGAATTTAAGTATCGTTTCCCTGTCCTGGAAATTTAGAATCTTCGCGATCATTGGGCGTGGGTGAGATCCTGGTGGGGGCTTTTTTGTAGAGAGTGGTGGGCCCTCTCAACTGAAAATCCCTGCCTAAGCTTGCCGGCCCCAACCTCCTGAAGTATCAAGGACTCTACGAATTCTGTCGGGTTGGTTCCCTCCATCTCCTCTGGGATGCCAAGGATCCGTATATTGTTGCGGCGGGCCCTCCCTTCCGCCTCCTCCGATTTCGCCTCCAGCCGGGCAACCTGTTTTTCAAGCGTGCCTACTCTGATTTTCCGGTTTGCGGTAGTGTCTGTAGTGTTCTGCAGGTTCACTTCTACCTTGCTTACCCTCTCTGTTAGGTTGCGGGCATCTTGACGTATGAGTTGCATATCAATCCTAAGTTAGTTTATCTTGGTTTCCATGAATGTCTGGAGCGCTGCAATAGCCTGTAGCACCTGGGTGTTTTTAGGGTCTTCCTCGGGCTCGGGAGGTTCCGTCTGCGTAGGGATCTCATGTTGGAGGTGCTGCTTGGGTTTTGCTCCTGAGAAGGAGTCCATAATTGTTGCCCCTTTGTTTTTATGCCGTGAGGTAGACATTTGCTCCTCGTTGCGTGGGTTATAACGGTGGTTTGTGACCCAGGTCAATGTGGTGCAGGGTGGTCCACAGCGGTGCTTTGTGTGCCCGCAGTCTTGTTCTAGGAGCAGGTACGCCACCCCGCAATCAGACCTTATGCCATCTAAAAAAGCACAAGAGAGTGTGGTCTCAAGTGCACAGTTCTGCCAAAACTTGCTCAGGTGGTGTGCTTCAGCGGGGCCCCTTGTCGTCCGGTTGCACAGCAGGGCACTCTATCACTTCCCAGTGCACAGGACCCTGGCCCTGTTGTCTGTCGTGGGCCTGTTGCTGCTTGGCAAAGAGGGGGGGGCTCACTGAGCAGGAAGCTAGTTCCTAGGGTGCCAGCGGCGCAGCAGCGAGATGTTCAAACAGTGATTAGGAGGGCACTCCCCCCAGTAGTTGTGGGCTAAATCCAAAAAGGTACATCAGGGCCCTGGCGCTCGCGCACAAATGAATGTGCTCCCAGTCAAGGAGCTCCTCCACACGTGCACCTCGCCCGTGTCTTGTGGGCCCTGGCAAAGCCTTGATTACCTTCTATGGGGAACCAGCAAGGCATGCAGGAGTCGCAAAAGGAGGATGATGTGGAAGGCCTCACCTCCCGCACTATGTTAGTGTGCCGACAGCCTCCAATCCCTCTGCTATGTCTGGTGGAGCAGTGCGGCGATCCGTAGTTCGTTGGCTCAGCTGGCCTTGCATCCAGCAGTCAGTCAGTCAGTAGAATCCGGCCGTTACGAGCCGAGCGCGTTGCAGGATCTCTGTGCCGCCGTCACAGGGGGCCGCAGTTCTCACCGCGGTCACACAGCATCCGCAGCCTGTAGCACCAGGCCGCATTGCGGACCACAGGCGTTCGCTCACCGGTGTGGCCCGGGCCGTCGACGTACAGGAAGGCTCCTCCCCCACCAGAGGTTGCGGCTCCGATCAGGCCGTTGTCGGAGTGGGCCCCTGGGACCCGTTCGGCACCACTGTATGCAGAACCTCACCTTCCGTTCTGCGTTGGTGCGATGGCGGCCTCCAATAAGTAATACGCTAGTACAACTTCTCCCTCATCCAACAGGCTGTCGGTCAAATCAGCCGCTGCGAGCCCAGCGTGATGTGAGACCTCCATGCCACTGTTACAGAGGTCCCAAGTGCTTTCCGTGGTCGCGCGGTGTCAGCGGTCCGCGGGTCCGGGCCGTAGTGTGGACACCGGGTATTCGTTCTCTGGTGCGCCACAGGTTATCGGCCTTTGTTTTATCATCATCATCTACATAGCAGTCTTTCCCCTTTGCATTACTCTCAAAGTGGAAAAGATCATTCTAAAGATAAACTAACACTGACTCAGACGGGGCAATCCCTAGGGTTTCAGGGCACAGACAGACCCCACTCCTACAACCAATGAAATTAAGGGATCCAAGAAGCTTCCCAGCCCCACACCATTTCACATCCCTTTTACAGCCCATAGCTTGATATGCTGCCCTGGCAGAGATCAAAATAGCTATAGGAGACCCCTGCAAGTATCCTGACCCCTTTCATACATGATGGAGTCAGAATCATAACAATTGGCATTTCAAGGGAGTCAGAATAACAATTGGTATTTCAAGGGCAACAATCGCAGTCATTATTTACCCCTAGTAAAGTTCTTTCTGATGGATGTTCCTCCCACGGATTCCTCATCTTATATATTAATTTCCTGTTTTGTAGTTCTTGGGAAAAAAAATTAAAAAAATAAATTAAAAAAAAAATCGACAGTAGGGAGGCGCGGTGGTCCCTCAATGCTATCCATTACCGCAACCGGAATGTCGATGGCATAATAAATATCTTGCACCACGCCCCATTACTTCAAATCCTCGTTTTTCTATTCCCCATGACAAGCCGCCTTGGGGAAGTTAGATCAAAATTTACAGACATTAAAGGGTCAGAGGGATAGGCTTGGAGGAATGCTCACCAGAAAGAACATTACCACTGGTAAGTCATTTGTTTTCCTAATGGATTATGTCCTCCCACAGATTCCTCATCTTAGATAGACTCCCATAGCAGTAACATGCAACAGAGTTAGGGAGCAGATTCTCATGATACTTCATCCCATGATGTGACGAAGAACCACTCTTGCAAATCGAGTGTCCTGACACAACAGTGTCTTGGCAGTAATACTTAGAAAATGTATGGCGGGAGAACCAAGTTGCAGCTTGATATATGTCCTGCACTGGAATTCCCCTTTGCAGGGCCAATGCAGTCGCTCTCCTATGGGGGAGGGAGCACTTAAACTTTCAGGAACCTGCTTTTCTGCAATGGCGTAACACTCTGAAATACATACTATTATCCATTTAGATAATGTTTGTTTGGCTACTGCTTTACCAAGCTTGTGGCCTGTGTAACCAACAAATAGTTGGTTGTCATGTCTAAAATTGCTCATTCTAGCTATATGAAAACCTAGAGCCCTCATTGGGTTCAGTCTGTGTAGTCTTTCTTCATCCTTGGAAGGGTGAGGAAGAGGGTAAAAACCGGCAGAGAAATGATTTGATATAAGTGGAATTCAAATACCAGATACCACCTTAAGAAGGAATGAGGGACGAACACTCAGTGCCACATTCTCTTTAGAGAAAACCGGTTTGCATAAGTTTGCTAACCCTCACTAAGAAAATCATTTTCCATATCTGCCATCTAAGAGGACAGGATGCAGCGGCTTAAAACAAGCTCCCCATCAAGAATGTGAGTAACAAGTAAAAATCCCAGAGTGGAACCAGAAAAGGGACTGGTGGGAATATACTTGTCAAACCTTTCAGTGCATTAAATCAGAATGTGTAACTTGAAATAAGATCACTGTTTTGGTCTGTGCTTGAAGATTGAAAACGCAGCAAAGTACCCTTTAACTGTAGCCACCTGCAGTCCCTGATGGGCCAGGTGGAGTAAAAAAGAAAGGACCATAGGTGGATTTCATGAAAAAGGTTCCATATCCTTTGCTCTACACCAGCTGCAAAATGTATTCCAACAGCAGTGGTAAAGGGCTTTGGTTGCTGCACCTCCATGAAATCTTCCAGGAGGTCCCAGTCTTTGTACCTTACACTCTCAGAAACCAAGCGTGAAGGTTCAGCGTTTCGATTTGTGGATGGAGAAGACTGCCTTCCTTTTGTAAGAGTAGATCCACTCTCGGGGGACGACGGAATGGACGGCAGATGGATATGTCCAGAAAGTCCAGTAGCACGCCCTCCAGAACCAATCCAGAGAAATGAGAATCATGGATTTCCCGAACTTCCTCAACCTCCTGAGGACTTGAGGGATTGCGGGTACTGGCTTTAACGTGAATATGAGTCGAAAATCCCAAACCACCAGGAACGCTTCCCCCAGCGCATCTCTCTGGGGAAATTCCCAGGAGCAGTACCGTTCGCACTTCCTATTGAAACTGAACATTAACAGATCTCCACAAGGACTTTCTGACCCAACTCTCACTCGTGGGAGATGGATCTCTGCCTGCTCAGAGCATCGGCCGTCTTTCTCCTTTCTGGCTTGGTAAACAGCCAGCAGGGAGATGCAAATTTGTAGCACCCAAAACCAGAGCTGCATCGCCTCCTTGCATAGATGTAGTGACCCTATACCACCTCTCGCGTTGAGGTAATGCATGGCCACCGTGTTGTCTGTCATTAACGGGACTTTCTTCCCTGGATACAAGTCAAAAGTGGTTAAGATTCAGTCTAAACCTTCCAGCCATCACCTCTTTGTTTTGTAGAAGTCAAAAGGGCCATCAGTGCCAGTCTGATCGCCCTCAGCACTAACAGGCTTATGTGTCTTGATTCCGTTGGGGACCAAAGCCTGCTGATTGTCAGAATCGTTCATAGGTGCGTCCCATACCTGGAGGGAGGCATCTGTGACTACAGTAATCTCTGACCAAGGTTGCCAAAAAGGTTCTCTGATCACATTCTCTTTGCAGGCCCAACACAGAAGATCCTGTGCTTAGACTAGGTATATCATCCTGCCTGAGAACTGAGACCATCGGCATCTGAGAGCTCACTGGAGAGATCTGATCCGTAGTCTGATCTCTGGCACCAGGAAAATGCAGGATGTCATCAGGTCCAGCAACCTCAGAAAATCAAAGGCAAGTAGATATTGGGCATTCTGAAATATCAAGACCATCTGCAGGATATGTAGAGCCCCTTATCTCGGGAGCCTTCCCTGTAGATGAGTCCAGGACCACGCCAATGAATTGGAACAAATGAGGAGTCACTTGAGACTTTTTGAAATTAAGGGAGAAGCCCAGGCTAAAGGGAGTGACTGATGCTGTACGGGTGTTCAAGACTTGTTCTGGGGAACGTGCTCTAATCAGCCAATCGTCCAGGTAAGGAAAGATGTGAACCCCTCCCCTCCTTAAACCTGCTGCCACTGCCAAGAACTTGGTGAAGACCGTCAGGCGGAGGTAAGCCGCACTCAAAACTGATAGGGATTACTGCCAATGACGAACCTCAGATACTTCCTGTGGTTGGGATGGATAGGCACATGAAAGTAGGCTTGGGTGACCTCATCCGGTCCCGGAGCTGATGGGCCTGGACGAAAGAGTAACCATATTGAATTTGTCCTTTCTTTCTGAGTAACTTGTTCAAGGGCCTCAGGTCGAAGATGGTTTGCAGTCCTCTGTCCTTTTTGGGTGCCAGGAAGTATGCAGAATACCAACCCAGGTTCTGCTCTGCTAAAGGTACCTTGCCTTTTGACCCCTTCTCCAGCAAGGAAAAGATTTCATGCAGGAGAAGCACATCTGGAGCCCAAAAAGGTTGTGTGCTCGTAGGGCAATCTGGAGTCCTCTTTAGGAACCCCAGGATACAGTTTGTAGTACTCACTAATCAAAAGTAAGGGAAAACAATTGTTGTAAATGCCAGGACAATTTGCCTCCTACTGTAATATCGCGGTGATGTGCTCAGAAAGGTTTATAGCTGCCGGAGTTGTTGAGGGCAAGGACAAGTCGGGTGCTAGGATAAATTCACCTCGACAACTTCAAGCCGAAAAGGGGAATCCGCCTTTGCTACTTTCTTTGACCAGCGATCGGCGCTCCTAGAGACTTTGCTGCAGCGTTGGAAGCTTGAGTTTCTCTAAGCTGTCCGCTTTTGGACCCAACAAATTAGACCAATCAATGGGCATGTCCAATAGTCTGGCCTGAACACCAGGAGCGAAGCCAGATTTTCACAAAAACACAAAGCGCCTAATCACAGTACAAGAACCCATACATCTGAACACAGTCTGATGCATCCAAGCCACATTGGAGGGATGAGCAAGAAACCTCTTTGCCATAATTACAATGAGATTGAAAAAGCTGCCTCATCTCCCCCCATCCCAGTAATATCATCAGTTGCTTGAGCAACGACGTTCCAGGGTGTATAAGGGTATTTTGCCACACAAGAGGCGTTAATAGCTTTCAACGGCATACTTCCGGCAGAGAAAACTCTCTCAGCCAAGGCATCATACTTTTTATCATCCATATTTAGATGGGTAGTAGGATAGGCTGAAGCCTTAGATGTAGGAGTGGAAGCTTACACCACCAAACCTTCTGTGGTAGGATGCTTGGACAAAAAGAAATCAGGATCCACAAATTATTTTACCAGATCTTTATGAACTGCTTGTACAGAACCTAGTTTCCTCCAAATATCAAGAAAGTGATCCCTTAGGGCTGAATGCAATGGTAATACAGGTTCCTTTTGGGGACACCTGTGCAGTATGCCAGTAAGGTTATGCTGAGTGATGTCCTTTGGAAGAAGACCCTAGCCTAAACATTTGATAACCTTGTTGATCTGTAAGCCATACTTGAGTGGTAATAAACATCCGCACTCTTGAATTCGACCTCTGGAGAGGTAACAAGGTCGCTGGCATCTTCAAAGCAAGATAACAAATCTTCCATTCGATACCTCAAGGACGTTCAAAGCCCTAAAACAGTTAACTCGATTAGGACAACATCCTCATTATCGGCCTTCTAAATGAACCCAAAGGACTTGAAGGGTGACAGCGACTGAGGTTTGTATGCCAACGTTGAAGTCCATGTCGAGGGCCCGTTCCATATGGAATCCTCCTTCAAAGATGTAGTAGATGTAGGTTCCGGCTTTGAAGACATACCGACGGTCGATGGAATCAAGGCTGCACAATTAGCCTCCTATGAGACTTTTGCACGAAAGCCTTTGGGCACGTGAGTCGAAGTCTTGTCAGAGTCCCCACCAGTCTTGAAAGACACGATGGGATCTGTAGTATTACTAGACTTCGAGAAACCTCCAACATTTTAAGTCTGAAATCTTACCATTCACTCGGCGAAGCATTTTTCTAGGGACAACTTACCTGGCACCTATCAGGTGTGGAATCCGATAAAGGAGAACTGTGACTTTTTTGGATGAAGACGTGAGAATTACTTCTTGATCGTGATCTCTTGGAGTGCTTAAACAGTTTTTATCAGTCTTTCAGGCAACTTATCACCCGCACAACTCAAAATTTCAGAATATTTCTATTTCAAAGGAGTGGTAGATGGAGACTTCGAGGCCAACCTAGGACGCGTCATCTTTTTCTCTTTCAAGGCCTTGTTTGTCATTGATTGGCAAGAGCCACACTCAATGTCATGAGCGTCGCTGAGGCACCAGAGACAAATCCTGTGAGGATCTGTGGTCAACATCTTCGAGTCACATTCCGCACATCTTTTGAAGCCTGTTTTAGTCATAGGCATAGCAAAAAAATCTAAAGTTAATAACACGCGTCGCCGAAAATATTTCACAGACGAAGCTTTCCAAGAGCGTACCGAGCATGCAGAAAGATGGAACCACAGCGATGGGGCGCAGTGAGAGCTATTTACACTGCATCACATACGGACATGCGAATGCAAAGCCTCGAAGGACATCCAACATCGATGCTGCACAACACCCTCTACTGTCAAATTTCTTGCCTGAGAACTACAAAGCAGGTAACCAACATCTAAGATGACGAACCTGTAGGAGGACATAATCCATTAGAAACTCATTCTAGCGGAGGTACAACACATGCTAGCAAAAGCAGTCACAAGGAGGGTATGTGGGCTGTAGTATAGATGCAGGACAGATCAGTAGCCGTATGAAGTACACATGCTTACCCTGGCATAGACGCATAAGTCTGGTTAACAGCCTCCCAGACAGAATGTACTAGTGCTTAATCATGTGTACAGGAAACTAATTAGAAGTCACAAGGAAATTACACATAAGCATACTATAATAGCACAGATGGCTGAGAAGGAATAAAAGTTAGAAAAAAGGTAGACTTATCCAAACCTAGACAGAGATTGGGAAAGTAAATGGTTTTCAAGTGGGGTTGCCATAGATAAGCTAGGCAACAATTGACTTGATTGGTTTGCAAAATATCTATAGTAGGTTTTATATATAAAGCAACATATAGACAAATAAACTACAGGTTATGCTATTTTGAAGATTATATTCAGAGAACGAAATCACTTATGCATTGACAATTCTGAAACATTTAGGGACTGTCAGTTTTGTTAGGTTAGGCACTGAGATTTTATAATTTACCCAAGGTGGCCGACTGGTTCATGGAGAAGCTTGGATTAGAGACCAGCCTGCAGTTTCAGCAGTACCTTGCATCATTTACCAATTCTTGTAAATAGCATGAGGCAACTATTTGTGAATGTTTGACTTTCAAGAACTAAAATGCACTGTTTTGCGTATACACCATTTAGAATGTGCACATATCACATGATAAACCAATAATAAAGAATGGAATTCCTGAAACTAAAGAAATCGAATCTGGATGTTGTGCCTATATTTGAAAAATGTAAATACACCCAATACACGCTACTGTGATACGGGTGTCTGGTTATAATCCTTGTTTAACACAGACTGCCAATTGTTACTCATGATGTGAAGAACATTGGACATTTTAGAAAAAAGTAAGCTGGGGGAGTAGCCAACACAGCAGAGAAGCAGCAATGTTTTGTATCAATTCTGCTACCGTAGACCGCCTGCCTGCTGCCATTGGATCGGCCCAGCAGTAGTAAGCAGCAGTAAGAGGGGCAGGGAGTGAAGTAAGCTACTTGACACATACACTGCACCTTGGGTGCCATGGTGGAGCAGAACAGATGTATTGGTTTCCTGGAGCAGAAAGTAAGGGCTGTCAGCTAGATTGCCGCTCCACAAGATCATAGGAACTGATGTACCTGGAGGAATACCGAAGCAGACTTTTGTTGTGCTGGTACATTTCATATGACTTTACAAGCGCCCTTCCAAGTGTGGTCCCAAAGCATAGCGACTGCTGCACGGAGGCTCAGCTGCATACCTGCCGTGGGACCAGTGACCCTGTGTGGCCCAGCTGCTGGAGACACTGGTGGGAGGAAGACCATCCCATATCTAAGGCAGTTGAGTCCCCAGGGATCAAGAAACTGGGGCAAGGAGGAAGCAGCTCCTGGGACCTGGCGAAGTAGAGCAGGGACTGGAATCAAGGGGAATGGAGACCCATTGGTGCTTGCCAAGCGCAGACTGGGAAGACAGCTGCTACATCAGTGATCCTGGAAAGAGGTCCCTTGAGAAAATGCATGCAGGAAGGGGAGCTGCTCAAAAGGAACATGGAGCTCCACCCACTTCCCTCATTAGTGAGTGTATGGTGACCCTTGCGCAATGACAGTACTGAGTTGTGAGTGCACTTGACCGTTTGTGAAACACTGTTAACATTAAGAGAGCTTGGGTGTGAACATTTCCACAGTGTAGAGGTTGACATTGCTGAGTAAGATTGACTGCCTACTGTAGGGGAGGCATGGTATCACAAGAATTACACTGACACAAAAGGTACAACTTGTAAAACCTTTAATAAAGTTTCTGGGTTTGGAAAAACTCCTATTTTGCGCTATAACTATGATTTGAGTAGTCTCGAACATCAGTGTTCCAGTGTCTCAGAGTGTGTTTGAGTTTCTAGTGTGGCTGGAAATCATACCGGAGCAGTACAGCACATAAAGCTTCGAGCAGAGGAGTAGTGGAGCAGTCTTTTTTCCATCTTCATTCACCATTTCTGCCTATGCCTGCCTATATTACAATCATTCAGAGCGGAGCTTGGCAGAGTGTGTCGAGTGTCTGGTGTCCAGGGTTTGGAGAGTGGATGTAGATTACGTCAGAGCCAACACAACCGCAGAGGAGAAAAAGGAAAAGCACAGCTTTGGGGGAGAAGTAAGTATGGGAAGCTATTTGTGCACTGCCTGTATCATCTCACCTGAACACACATAACTTTCTTTCCCGCGGTTATTTAACTATAGCACACCTGCCACGCAAGTTTCCCCACTGCAATGGGGTCTAAGAGAATATCAGTGGGTAAGCGCAGGTTGCGCTTTGAGTGCACGTTCAGAGGGGACGGTGACCGTGATGGAAACATACCCAGTAATGACCCGGAGAAACACTGCCTGCCCACCTTAAAGTGTGCCACTGGGCTGCTGTTGAAACAGAACTTAATGACAATTGTCCCCTCTCCTAAACAGTGTCCGAGGGTGTGTCCTCAATGGACAGTTGGGCTAAAAGTCTCTAAAGACACCAAGGGTGGCGCACAGGTTACTCACCAGCCTGCAACGGTTAACCCAATAACCAAGTATTACCAGCCACAACCATCAATGATTAAGGAGGCGGTTGCTGATTTACGCATAGATTTGGTAGGTGAACCTATGTAATCTGTACCTTGCTTGGGATTGAAATTCTTTGAGTTGATGGTAAACGCTCTGATAATGCCTGGGGTGGACTGGTTAACAGAAATGGCCAGTACTTCACCCATACTAGGTTGGGAGTTCAGCAATCCCAATGAGGGAAGGAGCAGGTGCTAAAGCCCTATACAAGCAGCACAGGAAATGGAAGCAAATTGCATAGATCTTGATTTTCATATGGCCATCGATGTCAAGTCATTCTCTATTGAGGGCGGACTCCGTTTTTCTAATGAAAATGTCCAGGAAAACACTGGCTCTTTCTCAAGTAAGCAAACATCCCGCCTCACTGTGGAGTATGAAGATACGGAAAAAGTCAAATAAGCCAAGTACGTTCACATCGAATTCAGTTGCAGAAGCTAGTACCTCTTCTGCAACAATGTTCACCATTCTTGAAGCCCTATTGACGGACTTGATGGGTAAATATGAGGCCACGGCAGTGAAGTTGGAGATTGCAGGTGAGAAACCTGATAAAATAGCACGCCTCCTTTACAAACCCCCCAAAGCCTCTTACCCAGGGACAAGGGGTGTGGTTTCAATAGGTAAAGAGGTGAGGGACATCTTGGAACTGTTGACAAAGGATTCAGTTGGAGAGCACGTTGGGAAGAGGAATGATCCGGAGCTGGCAGAAACTGCTGAAGTCACGCCCAGCAGTGGGCTCGATAGAGCATCCTGGTACATTCGACCCAGAAAAAGAGCCCCCACCAACCGGTAAGACAGGCTATGATGTACGAACAGTTAAAAGATAAAAAGTGAATACAATTTAACACAGGATGCTTGCCGTCCAAAAGCAACCATGGCTTGGAAAAGGCCCCAAAGGGCAGTTCTGATTGCTGCCCCTGGGCAACCAAACTTGGGAAGGAGGAGGAGGGGGGGGGGGGGGAGTTGAGCCCCAGGAACCTTCCAAAGGTGCTGTTAATCAGAAGGTCGTCCCGGAGATGAGGGAAGCTGTGGAGAAGACTAGTGACCTTTGTCAGGAGAGTGCCAGATCAGTTTTAGGAAGCACTATTGCTACGGACCAAATTGAGGAACTGGGTAGCACAGACCGACCAATATGGGAAGAAGCAATGAACTTAGAAAGCGTGGGCAGATGTAACCTGAAATGCTTGCTTGAGCGCACTACAGTCCCTGATATTGGTGTAAGGACCAAAAATGTACATAAGGAGGACCAAGAAACTAGTGGAGGTGAACGAAAGGCTGACCATCAACAACTCTGAGTACCTCTGGGGAAAGCCCTGCAGATTAGAAGTCTATTCTGTGGGGGAAACAGCCTGTTCTTAAATTACACTAGAATGCTGGCATTACAGCATGCAGTTCAGCCTCTTTCCATAAACAGCAGTGACATCAAGCTTGTGGATATGTGTGAAGATTCTACTAAGCGACATCAATTGTCTATTACTTTGATGGAAACATTGTGCCTTATATCATGGCCTCTCAGCAAACATTGAATAAACTGGGCTAGGACTGCTCCATCTATCAGGCAGAGGGCCCGTTGGGGCCAAAACATCCTACAAAGGCTGAAGATGAGGTGCGCCCTGCTCGCCCATGGGGGCGGGAAGATGAAGGAGTGGGGAGGGCGTCATCTAGACCAGACAGAGTGGCCCATCTAATGAATGGTGGAGCTGGGAAGGGAGGCTTTTGAATCTCACTGGGCTTGGCTGGAGTCCTTAGTGAAATCTAGAGGGACGTCACATTCCTAGCAAGGGCCAGCGGGCCATATACCTGATGCTGAGCTGGAACACCAGGGGTCACAACCATCTGTTTGATGCTGATGGTTTATTTAACTACATTGATGGGCTCAATGTGGTGTTATTTCAGGAAACTTGGTTGCTGTACCCGCTGGTGGTTGATGGTTGGAATTTTATTTGTAGACTAGTAAGCAAGGGTCCACGAGGGCAGTCAAAAGGTGGGCTGGCAATAGGGTTGTAGCGGCCAATGAGGATTGTGGACTTGACAGTTTCTTCACCAGATATTCTGGTGGCCAGTGTGACATTTTCCCATAACAGACACAAAAAGAATCCCGGGAGCTGACTTGGATTAATGTTTATGTACCACTGTGTACAAAGGAAGTGAACACTGAGGGAACTGGATGCCTTTCTGAGGAGTCAAACAGGTGGGCCCGTAATAATATGCAGGGATTTCAATGCTAAGATTCCTTTGCCATTGAGGTTGGCCACTGATGACATGGACCCCACTTTCCCGTCCGGATGGTCGGGCAGCAACAAGCGGGTGAGCAATTGGGGTCTGTGATGAGCTTGTTTGTTGGGGCATATCCATCTGATACCCCACCCAACTTCACCAGGGTGGGCAAAGGGGGTAGCAGCATTCTGGATTACATGTTGGTTGCCAATATACCAAATTTTGTGAAGGATTTGTGTGTTTATCAATGTCCAAAGTGTGATCACTACCCCATTTTGGCCCATCTAAGGCTGGAGGCGGTAGTCACTGAGGAAAGAGAATCTGTCCGACTGAGTGTTGGTCCCAGTCTAAGCCGCATCAGTTGGTGCGACTTCAGCGTGGAGAGGGCAGTAAGGTTGGCAAGGCTGTGCTTGGAACCACATCATGTAGAGAACATGAACTCTGAGGGGTTGAGTGTCATGCTCTGGATCGAGGCTAACATGAAGGAGATGCACGAATGCGCCATCAGGCCTTGTAACGCTACTAGTAGGATGGCGTTTGGGAAGAAGGGTAATCATTGCCATCCTTATGATAGCATCATCAGGGATGGTAAGAGAAAACTGAGGGGTGACCTACACAAGATAGCTGCCACAGAACACCTCCCACTGGTTCATGGTGCAAAAGCCAGACTGGCCAAAGCAGAATACACCAAATGGTTAAAGCGCTACAAATACATCTTGGATAGCCGCAGGTGGCAACAGCTGCTATTAACAACACAGAATAAAGATAATGTTGCTTTCTGGAAGATCGTGAATGGCAGGGATCCATCTACCAGAGACATTAATGGAGTCACTGGGGTAGAATGGATCAACCATGTTGGATTGACCCTGGGGGAGATACGTAATCTATCCACAGGGGGCTGCTGACGGAGAACAAATGGGTGTATGAGCGATCCAAGGATGACATTGAGGTGGGCCGGACGGAATATGTAGTAACATCATCAAGGCTGACCACCCCCCTCCAATCTGGGCCGCCGCATTACATTCCATCTTTAGGGGCAATGAAACACTTGAGCGCATACCGGCAACCTGGCAGGACAGCATCATCGTACCTGTCCTGAAAAAGCACAATGACTAAGAAATATTGTATGCTGGCCATGCTAGTTGTCCCAGGTAAACTCTTTGCCAGAATTCTAGTGGAAGAACTGATGCTATGGGAAGAACGACTGGGGTCATCCCAATAAATCGAACTGGTTTTTGTAAGAAGTCTAATACTAGTGTTAATACGCTGGCTTTGACCACCGTAATCGAACAATCATGGATGGTGAGGAAGGTCCCAGTTTATGTTGCATTTATAGATCTGACCACTGCATTCAATACTTTTGATCACAACTGGTTGTGGAGTAAATTGCAATCGCAGGGTATTCCCCTGGGCTTGCTTAAAATGTGTGCGCTCCTGTACTCCCAGACGAAGGTTAAGGTGAGAGTGGATCAATCAGGCGGTTGAACAGCATAGATACCAACAACAAAGGGTCTGAAGCAGGGCTGCACATTGACCCCGATCCTACCTAATCTCTATACAGCCGACGTGGGCTCTGCCCATAGCCATTCTGGTGCCATTCCAACAAAAGCTTGGCACCACACAACTCCAGTGGCAAGGTTATGCAAATGACCTAGCCATATTGGATTTAACCCTGGGTGGCCTGAAAAGATCTTTGTGTAAACTTAAGAGCTAAACAGATGATAACTGTCTGATTAATCACATCTCTTTATGATCTTTGACCCACCTAAAAGAAAACAGAAGTTCAGACCATTTTAGGAACTGGCGGAAGTAAAACTGGAGGTGGTAAATTCCTACAAATATCTGGGCATCCACTTGGATTCTAGGCTGAATGGGATGTCCCACATGGATTATATGAAGTTAAAGAGCAACGCCACCCTGGGAAAGATCCGCTCATTCACAAATATGGGGTGAGGGGGGGGCTTTTCGGTGTGTTCTTCATTACATCTTTATCAGGCTAAAGTGGTCCCAATGATGCTATACAGTATGGAATCTTGGGCACTATCCAAAACTTAAAAGAGCAATGGTCAAGAGTCTCATACGGCTACCTACCCGCACTTCCTTTGATATGATAGTGTTGGAATTCAGCCTCCGGTCTACCAACTTGACGCTGACCTTACCCTGTACAGGAAAATGGTCAACGCATCAGCCGGCCAACTGTTAAATCTTATTCTGGAGGCATGCCACCCGCATGCAAAGCACATGGTGGGCAGCAAAGTGGCAAGAATATGCGATGTAGTAGAGACATGGTTAAGGAGGGCCCCAAATGGAGTCCAGGGTGAATCCCTGAGGCACTACAAATCAGTGGCGAAAGCTATCAGGGTGGAACAGGGAGAAGAGCAGGCTTTGGTTAATCTAAGCACAAGGAATAGGGAGTTTGTGCATTATGTCGAGTCAAGGTACCTCCCACCAACATATATAAGTGACTTCCTAGGAAATTACTTGATCTGGGATTACTTGAAAATGAAGTGCAATGTGGTAAGAACAAGGGAAATAGAGGGTGCTAGATCGGATCAGGAATGTTGACTGTGTGGAAACTGTGTTGTAGAGACGGCTACACATTTGTATGTGAATGTGAAGCGTTGGAGGTCCTGAGAACACAGACTGGGAAATCCATTGGTGGGGGGGTCAAACTTGACAGCGGAGGGGCAGTGGGATCCTTTTATGATGGGTAATGATCATGCATTTATAATGTTTTTTAGCCTGTTATGGGGGGAAAACAGAATTTACTTTGATGCTTTATCATGACGTGGGGGATTGCTGTGCACACAAATGTTGTTGAAGCTGTGGATGTGAGTATGGATTTGTGAAAAGTTGAATAAACTGTAAAACAATACAAATAATTTTTATTTTTTAAGTCATAGTTAAGTCCATCAAATCAAAATGGCCTATGCTAACAAAACCTAATGCCTGCCCTATGTATTGTACAAAAATAGTATAAAAGAGATATGTATGTAAAGGGAAATCAGTGTTAAAATATAAAGAATAAATGTGGCTGAATCAGCTCTCCTCCCCAGATTAGACAGTACGGTGTAAGCCGGTCCCCGTAGGCAAAATGACACACATTGGCTCGGTTTTTAAACACAAAAACAGTTCAAAACGTGGATGGAGGCCCACTTGGCCTTCCACGTTAAAGTCTCTCTTTCCAGTCTTCCAAACAATGTTCACGCCGGTCCCCATCTGTCGCGCTCAGACCTGTCACAACAAAAGTTCAACAATACTTCCAGGGGGGCTCCCTTCCCCAAACATTTTGCACTTAGAGCGTTTTCGGATGTCAAAGACTTTCAAGGAGGGACGCTGCCTGTGGAGTACGCGACTGAGACGGGAAGAGTTATGCGGTAAGGAGACGCTGCTGACAATGCCGCTGACGGATGTGGATCAGGCCTGGAGTTTGAAGCTGTT
Source organism: Ambystoma mexicanum (assembly GCF_040938575.1). NCBI lineage: Eukaryota > Metazoa > Chordata > Amphibia > Caudata > Ambystomatidae > Ambystoma > Ambystoma mexicanum. The sequence continues at coordinate 18,291,392 of NC_090922.1, read as the reverse complement.
AGAAGAGGCAGGTAAGAGAGGTCGCCTCAATTCCTCCACGTCCTTCCCTCCCTCTTTACTTCAAGGCCTTGAAAACAGATGGCGAGCAGTCCGACCCCGCAGGAGATAATCTGCTAGGAAAAACTGTAAAAATGCTAGCAGAGTTAATGCTGGCGCAACAAAGTAACTTTGCTCTAACGGCAACATCGAGGGGTAGCGAGCAGAGCCCACAGCGAAAGTGCTTGGATAGGGTGGTGCGCCAGCCAAACCCTATTAAGGAGGGGGAGGTCATAACGATTGCCGCAACTCCCTTATTTGACCCAAGTACGGCACTGCCTCTGATGGCGAAGAGCGGCCCCAACGAAATCAAGTTCCCGGAACAGTTGTGTGCAGGAAAGGACACCATAACCCCTTCCACATGCGAGCGCCTGCAATTGGCAGCGTCTGGAGGATAGCTCAGCAGCAACGTGCTCACCTTGGAAGCAAGACGACATAGAGCAACACAGGTTCGGTCCGCGCTTAGAAACCTCTGGGTATTAAGCGTGTTATAAATAACCTATCATATCAATGCTCCGGGGACATTTAACGAGCCCTTGAAGTCCGCTCTAAAACAGGACAGTGATCACAACTTGGAAGATGCTAAACAGTTGTTGAAAATACATATTGATATCCATCCTCCTATCGACAAAGAAGATCTAAAGAGCCAGCAAGATTCCTCAATGATATCAGGGAGCGCGTCGCCTGAGGAAGCGGCTATACGGAAGAGGAGGCAGGGGCGGGAGACCCGGACATAAGTAACGTCGGCCAGGGATCGAACGCTAAAAAAAAGTCTCTCAAAACTAAATGCAAAGCCATTGTGATCAACAAATGAGAAAGCATTCCCAGCATGCCAGTAAAATCAGGAAACTTGGATGGGGCGTCGGACTCGCTCAATATGGCAGGGGACAGGGAAAAGGTCAAAGAGCAGAAGAAAGAAATAAGGACAAATAATAAGCCAAAATTCACCCTGCAATCAAGAACTATAAGGAATAAACATGGCAAAAAAGCAAGAAAGGCCATTTTCAATCGACGAACATTCAAGAAGACTAATCTATTAGTGAGTTTGTTTAAGAAAAATAGTCTTCAGAATGATGCTGCACCGGAGGAACTTTCAGACGCTGAAATCTTAGAAAGTGTGGAAGCATCACAGGATCAAGAAACCTCCTTGATTGAAGACCTGGGTATCAGACCTTGGAGTTTAAAAGAAAACCCTGTGAGACAATTGGAAAAAACTTCAATGCCTATAAGATGGCACTTTAGGAAACCCCCTGAGAACTTGCCCAGCAAAGCGCCAAGTGGGGGCAAACGTGAACAAGGAGTAGGTAACAATGCGTCCTCTGAAGCTTTTATAAGTGGAGACAGGGTGGGAATACCACCCCTAAATGAAAAACAAAACAAAATTCCAATACAAGTGCCGCTGGTAGGAAAGTGTGTGGTGGAACCAGTGGTTGATGAGGAGGAATGCAAACCTATAATGCCAGAGTGGTGCGAGGAGATTGGAGAGAAAAGAGATGGCGTGAGTGGAAGTGAAAAAAATACCATCAGGAGATAGAGCTCTCGAAGGAAAAAACAAGAGCGATCTAGCTCCAACACTAAAATCTTTCACTTTACTGAGCACCCCCCAAAAAACAAGAGATTGCAAAATACCACACACACTGACCAAGGAAACATCACAAAAGAAAAACAGACCTGCTAGCGATTGTGTCCACAGTGACTATCGCCCTGCCCCCTTTCAGCAGGCTATACAAAGCATTGAATTACACCCTCAAAGATCATACAACTATGACCGCCTTAATGCACACTAAGCTGTCATATCTGGAAGGTTACATAATGGCAAGAGAAGCAGATATATAAGAAACCAAGGAACAGAGACACCAAGCTGGCCAAATGAGGAAAGAGCCAGATAAAGGACAAGCAACTACTAAAGGTAGCAGGTGTACTGTTGGTTCGGAAGATCTGAACACAAGGCCTGTCTATATAGACACGCTGTGTATTGAGGAAGTTGAACATCAAATAAACCAACAAACCAACAGCGTAATTTGTCACAATAAACGCAGAGAGCGGCGGTCTCTGCCGACAAGGAGAATAAATCGACGGAGAGCAAAACAGAAAATAATGTAGGAAAGAAAATAACTAAGTTTCTGAAAACATGACCAATTCGGCAGTGAAAGCCTAACCGCAAACGCAGAATGTCCGGCTAGAAAGAGTCCTAAAAAACTGGCAAGGTTTGGCATCTTAACCCAACGCAAGATCTTTGAGGTGGAGAGTAACCCACTGAAAGCCTCAAATAAGAACCTGCAGGAGAAAACTCTAGGGGCAAGGGCAAAGCATATGATCAAAGATCCATCACCAAATCGGCAACAGATGCCTAGGATCAACAAGGAAGTATCCACAGCGAAAGACACCTACGGTACTAAAATTGATGGATCTAATGGACATTAGTCTTTAAACGGTGGAAGATTTGAAGTCAAAATTGCCTCACAACCCCTGACAGAAAAGAAAAGCAGATGAGCTCTGGCAAAATACATCGCTCTTGGAACCAAAAAAGAAAGTGATGATAATCGAACATCCTCCCCGATTTTCCTCACAATGAAGGAAAAAAGAGAAAAGTTACTGAAAAAGAGAAGACTAAGTTCAACCACATCCAATAGTGGAGAACCAATATGGGAAAACCCTAGATCAAGGAAGCTCTCAAAGCACGAGCAAAATGATCCACCAAGGCATAGAAAAACACTGGAGTTGAAGACAGGTCGCTACTATCACAAGGCCTCAGTCAATAATACAACTAACAAAAGGCGAGAAGAGAAAGACAAGCATAGCCCCAGAACGACATGGGAAACATTGCCTGCCCATCGAGAAACAAATGTTAGAAGTAGAGCAATGCGGGATCATAACATTCACCACAAAATCTAGAGCAGCTGCATCCTTAAGTTGGAACGCTTATTGGATCCAGACGATCTGATATTGAACAGGAACACAATAATTAGCCTCTTTAAGCACATCCAGAGTCTGCTGCAAATACACACGGAAGATTTAAAGATAGTGGAACTCTGGAAATGGCCAAAAGGATTGTTCTTACCTCCACATTGCTTCAACAGTAGTGAAGAACCTGCTGCTGAAGGCTGTGGAAAACCTATTAATTCTGGGCTATGACTTAAGCGAAGTCAACGATGATAGAGGGAGGAGAGACCATAATGACACTAGGGAAGCCAAATATACCGCAGACAATCCCCTGGAGATGACAGCAGAAAAACAGAGAGATGGAAGGTCATAAAAAGAAAAACGGAATGCGTGGAGCAAACCGAGACTTGAAGTTCACACTGTTAGGGAGAATTCTCATAAAAGTGCCAATTCCCTTCACCTTAGAGACCCCCAGCAACATTGCTGGATTTTGAGGACTTGATTTGTTTTTACCTGGAGAGAGTGCAAGCCTTTTTTCCCCACTCTCTCATGTACTTTGATGTGTATTTTACTTGTGTGTTCTTTGAGTATGGGGTTTAAGATAACTCCATGGGCATCATCTTTTCATTTGTGTCACACAGCACTCTCAGTGTAGTGACACAGGGAAGCATTTTTAGGCTATTCCAAGGTTTAAACACCTTCTCTGGGATGAACTATTGTTTCCCAGAGAAAGTAAAGTTAAACTGACTTTACTAGTCTTTTTTAAATTCCTAGACCCAGCACACCCTATCTTACAATAGAGTGCTGGAGGGGTTACCTAGTATCCCCCTATGTCTAGAAACTCGTGTAGCAGTCCCCTGCGACCCTTTCCTCTCGAAATGGCTGGCGGCAGTGGTTTTACAACAAACTACCATGATTTTTCCCAACCGTGAACACTGGCAGCTAAAAATCGCGGGAGCCATGTTTTTCAAGATGGCGCCTAAGCCCCCTTTGTTTAAACCGGTCCCGGTCTTCTTTTTTCACCATTTCTTTTTGGAAAGGTCCTTCTAGAGTTTTTCTCTGTGCGCCAAACTAGGTTTGGTCCCTTTGTTTCTATGCCTTTGGTGGGCTTCAGGACTGAATGTCTGGGGTGGGCAGGAAGTGGAGCCGCAAATGCACTCTGGCGTGATTGTCTGGCTGACTGTCCGGCAAGGACAGCCACCCTGCTGGGTGAGTGGCAGCTAGGCTGGAATAAATGGGAGAAAACTGTTTAAAAGGCGAGTCTCTTGTCAGAGGGGGCGCTGTTGCGCAACAACATGGCCGCTTAGGTGAGGAGCTCCTCTCCGGCATGAATCCTGTGTGAAATTTTCCCCCGGTTCCAGGGTGCATCGAGCCTCAAAAATAGCTGGGCTACTTCCCGCTACAATCCAGTTCCTGCAGGAGAAATTCAGGCCAAAATCGGACACCCTAAACCCGTGGACGGGGGCAGGCCCGGAGCCTACATGCCCGAGCCGCCACATGGCTCAACGGAATCCTACGAGGGAGCCGCTGCTCCCAGACCCGCACGGGCCTCGCAAACTGGAAGACTGCAGGCGTGGAGCGCCGTAGAGCGTGTGCCCCGTAGTATCCTGCCTTGGACCTGTATCGTGCGCGGGACGCCGCGCTGGGTGTGCTTCCCCACTGTCTCCCAGATCCAGACCCTCGTGGCGGGAGCTGCCGGCACCGACGCGGAGCCCCGGAGGGTCGGGAGGATCAGGAGACACTACGCCGTGCCTGCGCGCCCCTAGCGGACCACAGTTCATCAGTCCTAGTGGCTCGGCGAACCGGGCGGGACGGCCCCGTAGCCGCGCAAAGGAGGACGGAGGGAGGAGTACGCCACAGAGTGCGGCAGACCGCTGGATACATGGCGGGGCCCGGGCACTGCTCACGCTACGCCTAAACGCTGGGGTCCAGAGAAAACGACCGATCCTGTTCATCATCAGCAGGTACACGCAGCGGATTCGGGTGAGGCCCTTGGGCACGAGGGGGGCCACCACAAGACCATGGCAGTCCCTTCAGTGAGGAGGTCGCTACCCCACCCGTGGCGTTGGGGGGGTTGCCTCGAACTCAGGACAAGCCTTAATTGGGACACTGATGTACTATGCTTGGGCAGCACGCACAGAGAGCAGACTCCTTTGTGAAACAAAGCACAGCCTCCGCCAGTATCGACGTGGGAAGACACAACCCAGTCGTCCCAACACCATTGGCACAACCCTGGCGTATCATGACACGGGCCGTGGTGGCTATAGTTAGCGCCCACTAATCCACTCTGGGCCCCCGCCCGATAAACCCCGAACTTTCTGCTACCCTGCTGCACTGTGTGTGTCTGCGCACCCCAGCTCTGAGGAACATCACTCTGTTTGGCCCACGTAATACAGCACTGTGGCACGGGTGGTGGGGCCGACACGCCGAGACCCTCACGCAAACCCCGCGCTACTCGAGTCTCCTGCTGTGGCGCATTGGGGCACGACCTCACCATCCTAACTGGCACAGGCTACTTTGCTGTCTCCATAATGCCTAGCAAGAACGTGGGCAAGAACAAAAGAACTGGCCCCATGGATTCATTTACCAGCTCACAGTCACCTCCCGAAAGCCCGGCCATAAAACCTCCTTCCTCTTCCTTGCCATCGGAAGATTCAAAATTCGACCACCTACTCACCACGGTACAGAGCGGGTTCTTGGCTATCAATGTCAAACTCGATGACATTGTCTCCACAATTGGTTCACTAAAGACCCGACTGGACAAAGAAAGCGCCAGAATCACAGAGGCTGAAGGCAGGATTGGTGCGAATGAGGATTCGACCCGGCAAAACACCCAGGACATATCTCTCCTGAGAGGGGAAATGGATAAACTCCACGGCAAATGCGATGATTTGGAATCTCGCTCCAGGCGAAACAACATCCGCTTAGTTGGCCTTTCCGAGACTTTCTGCAAGGGTCCAATGTAGCTCAGAATCGAAGATCTTCTGAAATCCCTCCTCGGGGAAGAGGCCTTTTCACCTCAGTTCCTAGTTGAGAGGGCTCATCGTTCCCTCGCTCCACCGCACAGGCCCAGGACTCCTCCCCGTACGGTTATAGTCAAACTACTGAACTACAGGGACAGGGACGCCGTCCTCAGGCTGGCAAGGGAGAAAGGACCCCTGAGAATCGGCAATGATCACATCCATATCTACCTGGATTTCTCAGCAGGGTTCCAAACTCAAAGACGATCCTACGAAACCATTAAACGCCAGCTGCGACTGCGACAGGTCCCCTACGCCCTTTTGTATCCGGCTAAACTTTGTATACAGCACAGCGGGAGAGCGCATTTCTTTGAATCCCCTGCAGCAGCCTTGACTTACATGGAAGCCTCGATACCCATCCCACCAGGGAGGCAGGAACTCGACCAGAATGATCTGCAGCAGCCAGTGTAGCCTGAACCATCACTCTTAGGAATTAGCCTTAGCTGTAGGTGGTCTCTTTGGGCCACCGGAAACGTTTGAAGCAAGGACAGGCAGAGATGCACCTCTGCTCCCTATCCTTAAATGTCGCCGGATGAGTTGCTGCACTCAACCCCTTCTCTGGGTTCACCCACAAGTTAGTAAAAAAGGGGATCATCATCAAGTTGGGCAGGATGGTGTGGGAGGGAGTGGGTTCAGGTAATTCGGGGCGTTTCTCTATTTTGGAGAACACTGTTAAGACCTCAGGAAGCCCCGGTTGGGCACAAGGCACAAAGTTTCTCTTTTTTGTTGCTGGTTGTTGACTGTTAAAATTGCACTCACTGGTTCACTCGCTGGTCTTCTTTGCAAGAACACCCACTTTCTCGAATATCATCACGATGCATGAAAATGGCGCAAAACACTAGAGCACCCAGGGGGCTACAACTGAAACCAATCACTTCGAACGTTCGGGGGTTAAATAATAGAGCGAAAGCCAGTAAGTTGGGGACATACATCAATAGGCACCACCCACACATTGCGATGCTCCAAGAGACCAATGCATTGAAGTCCACACACGAGAGTATCCTTCGGCAATGGGGTAACAACAGACATTGCACAGAATATTCCTCTCAGAACAGGGGGGTCATCACAGTGATATACTCTTCATTGGGGTTCTCCACTGAAAAATGCAAGATAGACCCGCAGGGCAGATATGTTGTGGTCTGGGGCACGTTGGCTGGCGTAAAACTCATATTGGTCAATACATATGGTCCGAACCTGGACGACCCAGAGTTCTATATACAGCTTCTCGCAATGATAGGTTTGACGACAAATGTCTGGGTCCTTTGGGGAGGAGACCTCAACACTATTCTTGACACCACACTGGATAGGTCTTCCAGCAGGCCTAGGCATCTCACCAAAGCGGCAAACATTATTCGGCATGCCCAAGAGGAACTTACCCTTTCTGATGCTTGGAGGGGGACCCACCCTACCGACAGAAAATACATGTTTTAATCCTCAGTCCATGACACCAAATCCAGAATAGATTACTGGCTCATCTCGTCCCCCTCGTTAACTGTATCGAACGTTGCGAAATCCTCCCTCGCACGCTCTCGGACCATTCCCCAGTCACCCTGGACATACTGCTCCCCGACATAAATCGCCCAGTACAACGATGGAAGATGTCACCCAACATATTAAAAGACATGAGTGCCGTTGAAGCTCTTCACACCGACATGGAAGAATTCTTCCAGCTGAATAAAGGCTCCGTAGACAGTTGGGCGACTATATGGGAGACGTTTAAGGTATGGGTACGGGGTAATTTGATCTCCAAAATGACCGGCCTCCTTAAAGCCGTTAGACCCGAGTTGGGTAATACAGAATCACGCCTACAAACACTCGAAACTGAGTACAGTATGACCCATGATACGCGCATCCTGGCTTATATTAGTGCGCAACTCCAAACTTTCAAAGATCTGGCAACCAAAGAACAACAATACATGGCCATCCCCATCAGAGCACGCAGATACGGGGAGGGCAATAGAGCAGGTCACCATCTTGCCCGCATGCTCCGTAATGAACGCAACCATATTCCTATCATGAGCATCCTAATGGAGGGTGGAACTGTCAATGGAGAAAACGAAATAAACCTCGAATTTTCACATTACTATACTGATCTATATGCCAATCATGACAGTTGTACACAAAATAATATACGGACATACCTGAGTAAGACTGACCTCCCTAAATTGACCTTGGAGGACAACTGGCCCCTCGAGCAACCCATAACAAGCGATGAAATAGCTGAGGCAATCAAATCGCTGTCGTCAGGTAAAACCCCAGGACCGGACGGTCTGAATGCTGAACTATACAAATATTTCTCCACGATCCTCGCCCCGATACTAACTCTTGTATGGGAGCAGATCATTAATGCAGGTTCACTCCCAGAATCAATGACGGACGCGGTTATTACAGTGCTTCTGAAACCTAGACGCCCAGCACACAAACGCTCTTCATATTGCCCCCTGTCCTTGATTAATACCGATGCCAAAATGTATGCAAAAGTACTCGCCACCAGATTGCTCCCTAAAATTACCACCCCGATTCACCCTGACCAGTGTGGATTTATACCCACTAGATCCACGGCCCTAAACTTGCGCAGATTACTCTGCATATTGGCAGAGATCAAACCAGGGGCGCAAGCCGTAGCCATATCATTAGATGCAGAAAACGCGTTCGATTCAGTTTCATGGCTATATATGTTTGAGGTCCTCCACAAATTTGGATTCGGCCCCTATTTGACAGGGTGCATCAGGCTGTTGTATTCGTCACCCAAAGCCAGGGTACTAACCAATCGAACTCTGTCTGACCAATTCACTTTACACAGAGGGACCAGACAGGGGTGCCCCTTTTCTCCCATACTTTTCGCTCTAACAATTGAACCGGTGGCGGCCGCAGTCAGGGCCGAGCAAGAGCTGAGAGGCATATACATGTCAGGGGCATACCAAGCCATCTCATTATAAGCGGACGGTGCACTGTTATATGTTCGTGAACCAGAGAAGAACCTTCCCCCCATACTGGCCGTGATAAGCGACTTCACTTTACATTCAGGCTACAAGATCAACACGGCCAAGTCCGAAATCTTCCCATTGACTAGTGCCACCACTTGCCCCACAAACACCCATGGTCTCGCATGGGCTCCTGATTACATCAGATATTTAGGAATCCTAGTCTCTCGTGATAGTACCTCCCTGTATATAGACAACTACAAGGCCACTCTACAAACCATATACTCGAAACTTCAAATCTGGGCCAAACTCCCCATATCTCTGGCTGGCGGTATAGCGGTACACAAGATGACAGTACTCCCTAAGCTCCTTTATATCTTTTGCAACGTCCCCATTTGGCCGGGCAGACCCTTCTTCGATAACCTTCGATCCATGGCTATCACTTTCGTTTGGAACGGGGGGGGGCAAGCAGAATTAGTTGGGCCAAGCTGGTCAAACCCTATGAAAAGGGAGGGTTTGCGGCCCCCGACTTCGAACTATACTATTATGTAGCACAGGCACACTATGCAAAATTTTGGCAAGACCCTTCGGATAAGGCACCACACATACCTATCGAGCGACATTCAGTCCGCCCAAAAGACTTGCGATCCATTATTTTTTACGAAAAGGTATAGAGATGATTGCAAGTTTGACCCCACCTCCTGTACAATCGCAGCATGGGCCGCAATCGGCAAACAACTCCAGATAGATAACCCCTATGATTCTCAGGCCCCCCTCTGGAACTTCCCAGGCATCACACCCACATACGACATTGGTATAAAGAAAAGTTGGCTCCCAGATTATGAGCTTACAATGAAAACCATGTTCCCAAATGGTAAATTCGTGATCCCTGAGGACTTTGCCGAATCGGTTGGTGGAAACCAACTAATCACTCTTCAGTTCCACCGCATGAAAGCAGCGTTCAAGAAACGCTGGCCTACATTTCCAGATGAACCCCCCGAACATGCATGTTATCAGTCATTGTATTCTCAGACGGGCACGGGGGTGTCCAAACTTTATAACATAGTCCAGATAGATACGGAAACTCTAAACACCATTAAGACATCGTGGGAAAAGGACATGGGTACTACTATTGAAACAGGGAAATGGATCAGATACGGTCTCCTATCTAAAAAGATCTCATTGAATACAGGCCTGAGACTAATACAGTTCAAGATCCTGAATAAGCTACACTTCACCCCGGTAAAAATGGCGAAATTCTATGACACCTTACCTGACAATTGTCCAAAATGCCACGTCCCTGGCGCAAACTCCTTTCATATGTACTGGGCTTGCCCCCAAGTAGCGGAATTCTGGCGCATGGTGGCTAATATCCTAGAGGAGATCACACAAATCCCAGCAAACCTCAACCCCCCGAAATACCTGTTCGGGGACATTGGAAAGGTCCTGAAAAAAATCAGGAGACTGTTCAATGTCGCATGCGCAGTCGCAAAGAAATGTATCCTCCAGAAATGGAAGAGCACACAGGCTCCTACTGTGGATCAGTTCCTTTCAGCATTGGTATATGTGAATGAATGCGAAGAAAGCTATGTGGGAATGGTACCCTCTCCATGTAAACCGAAGGTCATTTGGGCACCATTTAGGACATATTTAACTGAAACCTCTTCGACACAGAAAACTCTGACAATGACAGTGTGAATGAAGTGTAACACTATACCTTTATCCAGATGGACTTTTGCCGCCTTTTATCTGCACTATTTCTACATTTTACATAACTGCACGCACCTAATGTATAGCATTAGTCCGAAAAGGATTGAGTGATTGTGACGTGCATAATATATTGGTATCATGTATATGAGAATTACAGCGAGTGTACTGTGACATGCAACCAAAAATAAAGTTTAAAAAAAAAAGGCGAGTCTCTTGGCTTGGAAGACAGTCGACCACTGGAACGAAAGAACCGAAAACGAGCTGGAAGAGGACGGCTGCTGCACCTACTGGGCCGTTGGTTTGCCTGGTGGAGCCCTGCTGCAGGTCTGAATCACCAAGTTCATCTCGACAGAGAAGCCCTTCAAGGACGACGACTTCCTTTGAGCTGGTAGGACCAATCAACTTGTAAGCCACCTGGACACCATTCTCGGAGCTGGTTGTATTTTTCCTCAGAGGGCTGCAGGAAACCGAATAACCAGGGAGAAGGACACCAGCTTGTGTGCTTGAAGACAGCTACCAGAATCGAAGAATTTCCAGCTTTGTGACCAGTCCCCCCGACGTCCTCCCTCTTGTCCCCATGACTGAGGCTCAGGAACATCAAGATATGCAGGAACTGCCAGTAACGGAAGTTTTCAGCTGCATCTTTTTCTTCAAAATAAGGTGCTGTGAAAACCCGACCAAGAGAACTTACCTCCCACTGCGAAAGTGCGTGAAACTTTGGCAACTTGTAGGCCTAGTCAGCTTGTGACCCAACATATGAACCTTTCTTCCGTGAACTACTTCAGGCAACCGTGGCAAAGACTTTTCCGTTTAAATACCAGAACCGTTTTTACCTATACAAGACACTAATCCATTGACTTTAACCTACCTATTGCATTGAATCGACTCCTCTGGTGAACTCAAACTATTTGCACTGTTTAAGAGTAACTGTAATATTCATCTTATTAACTTATGCCTTTTTGCTCCTACTTCAAATGCTCTGAATGCCATTTTGCTCCTCCTTCAAAGTAGTGTAAATGTTTCAGAACCAGTTAGTGTGAAGTGTTGTAGTATGTTTTTTGTGATATGGATTGCCTCCCGTAAGTGAATTTTTTTCTAACTGACTATATAATAAATTAAGAAGTGTTTTACCAAGAAACGTTTAGTATAAGTCTCTATTTAAATAACTGTGATTGTAGACCTTTGTATAACACCATTACAAGCTCACATTCCCTCTTGAGATAAGCCTGGCTGCTCAGCTCGCTACCAAAAACTGTGTGGTACAGGCTTATATCAAAGGTTGGTTTTGCTTACACCTGTAGTCCTAGTTGTATGTAGTGGTCCCAAAGGGTACTGCATACAAACTTTGCCTACCACACACAAAAACCAGTGACTTTAAAAATTAGAAAGTACAGCTTTCTGAGTCAAGAAAAGATGCCCACGTGGACTGCACCTATATGAGGGGCAGACCGAGTAACCCGGATATGGATACATCATCAGGAGATCTCAGAGATCCTGGCCGTATGCCTCACAGACCGCTCCCTAGATGGAAAATAACAGTCGATTCCGACCTTACGACAAAAAGATAATGAGGACAACGAATGGATCGGTGAAAGAAAACAACATGGATAACCAAAGCAAGTGGGCGTGGCTACCAGAGGCCCTTGCCAACAAGTTCAACAATTAGCCACCAAGAGATGAACATCTGCATCAGCCGTTCGGGGAGTCGTTAACAGATGCAAAACCACTACCAACACTCTCCTGATGGGCTCCTGGAACACCAGAGGTTTTGGCCACCTTACCTCAACAAGTGATGCCAACTTTGGAAAATTTGACGTACTGTGTCTACAGGAGACATGGCCGACAACAAAAACAAATTTGGATGGCTATGCAATAGCCTTTACACCAGCCGAAAAGGGCCCCAGAGGTCGACCAACAGCCAGCCTACTAACTGCTATCCGATCAGGTTGCGGGTTAGAACTTAAATCGACGATCTCCGTATCAACATTAAAACAGGCCTGTTTAATTACCTGGAGTCGTCCTAATTCATTAACTAAGCAATACACAAGGGACACCGTGTTATTGGTGAATACCTATTGGAACCCAAGGGGTACATCTAATGAACCATTCTTGAATGCAATGGAAAAAGTACTCGAAGCTTGTATAATCCATCAAGTTAATCACATTATAAGAAATGGAGACCTAAACACAATCTGCCCGGAAATTGGCGATCAAAAGCTGCATCTTGCAAGAGCCTCTCCAGTTTGAGAGAGGTAGGCAATGGGCGGTACTCATGGATGCACGAGATCTACACAATCTTCACTGGATGAGATCAAAAGCTAACTTAAGAAATCCAACATGGGAGCAACAAGATCAAAGTGGCACAATTGACCACACCTATGTGTCAAGATAGTCTTTCAAAGTCAAAATAATAGTGAATAGTGACCATAATATTCTGATGAGAGCTTGGCATGCGCTGCAGAAGTCAAGAATTCATATGGAGGATGATGTTGAATTATGTACGGGAGGTAACTGCCTTAAATTGTCGAAGAAAGCAATTACTCAAATGTCAAAACTGTACTGTTATCAAGACACATACAGGAATTGCTTTGATTCAATCCAAACCTGATGTCGACTATTCACCACTCCTAACAGTGTACCGCATTCAAAAGGTAACAAAGAAATGCCCCTCGAGAACATACAACCACATGTACAACCAACATACTTGTACTTAGTTGACCAAAGAAGAATCCTGCGGCAAATAAAGCGGTTAGCGAGGAAAAATACTCTCAAGAAAACCAATGAAAGGCCAAGAATGCCGAAAAGGCATATAAAAACTGGCTCATACATCATCGTACTAAATTATAACAGGATGAAGAGCAGATGCTCTGTGTGGTTTGCAGAAGAAAAACAATAACGACCCACTTCAAAATAATGTGGGAGTGAATCAATGGGTAGAGCATTTCAAAAATGTCTACAAGCAACCGATGGCAGACAGCCCGTGCCTTCAAAACAAAGTTTAGGAACCTGGGACGTACACTGCGACACAAAGACAATTGTTTCTAAGATCACCAAACTCAACAGTTCAAGAGCACCGATGGGATTACAAACCTAGATCTAAAAAAAATCATCCTTGAGAGTGGTCTTGCCTCATTGGTAAAATTTTCGACAACTGCAATCGAACTAAGTAAATTCCCCCCGACATGGAAGACGGCAAATGTCGTACCCATATTCAAAAGAGGCGCAAAGGAAGATCCGCGGCATTGCTGCCCTATTGCGCTCCTTGGCGTCATTGGCAAAGTCTTTGGTCTACTTGTGCTAGATGACTTCCAGGAGTGGTTAAATGAGGTAGATAACATCAACGCTTTTCAGACGGGGTTTGTCAAAAATACATGAACCACAGCGTTCGTTGACCTTGTACAAGCATTTGACCAGGTCAACTGGGGCCATCTTTGGCAGAAATTGGCCGAACCGAACTGCTCGGAATCGTTGCTGGGCCCTATTAAAGCGTTGTATTCAAGGACATCAATGAGAGTAAGGCTCAGTCGAGAAGGGGCCCCGTCAAAAGAAATCCCCCACATCAAGAGGAGTCAAACAGGGGAGTCCATTGGCGCCAGCCTTGTATAATGCTTATATGGCAGACTTCGAGGACAGCGAAAAGGAAATCCGAGCCTTCCCACTGACCATAGGGGACTCAAGGTTTCATGGCTCCTTTATGCCGACGATGTCATCCTACTGGATCAGACGGCGGTGGGCCTTCAAAGGCAATTGAACAATTTAACAAACTACCTGAAGAAAAACAACTTGGAGTTAAATAAGACAAAAACAAAAATCATGGCTTTCAAAAGGTCAACTAAGAAACGTAAGAAATTGAAATGGCATGCCGACGGTGTTGATCTGGAAAAGGTGACAAGTTTCAAATACCTCGGTGCAATAATGAATAGTAACGCCCTGGAACTACCTATGCAGGAGAACATGTATGCAAAGATGAAAGTGTCAATCTCTCCAGCAAAGGCCATGGACAGAAAATGTGGCTGCTTTTCTTTGATCCTGGCATTGACCTTTTACAAAGCCAAAGTGGTCCCAAGTGTAACCTATGGTGCAGAAGCGATGCCCAAAATCCCAGCAAAAACATGGGCTAAGCTTGAAGGCTACTTTTGGCGACAGGTCCTGGGACTACTGCATTCAACTCCAGTGGTTCTTATTGGAAGAGAATTTTGTTTGACATCATTGAAGACTATCATCGCCCGAAACACTCTAATGTTGTATAGAAAGGTTATCTTGCATCCAAAACCAAAAATCTTTGAAATCATCGCAAAAAAAAGGAGGGAGGCAAAAACGACATGTTAACGAAGTGGTCTCTGGAAAATAACCACCTATTGGAGGAAATAGGTACCTCTGAAGAGCTTTTAAACAACCTGACTAAAGACACAAAAAAATAGATTGCAATGGATTGGACTAGGACCTTGGAAGATGCAGAGAAATACAAATTAACCAAGAACCTTCCAATCAATTTAAAGAAAGTCAATGAAGTCGGGGGATGCGTAGAAAAATTCCCAAATAAAACCTTAGCCTGCATTTTCTTGAGGACGCGCTTGAATCTTATTAAAACTAAAACCAAACTAAAAACTAAAGAAATAATGGCGATAAGAGGTAAAACTAGCTCTAACGAATGCCGCTTTTGTAAAGTTGCAGACAAAGCTGAAACAATTCAGCACCTACTCTTATCCTGTAGCGGGATACAGGTAGCAAGAGATACATATTTGAAGAACATTATGGAGTCTGCAGTGACCTACAATGAAGAAACATGGTGGTATTTATTGATGTGCAGCGAAAAGACGTAATGGGTGATCGCTGTAGCTTTATTTATGCAGAACATCGGCCTGGAAAAGGACCTGAATTGATCTAAACCAGGAATCAAGGAGGAATTATCTTCTTTTATTGTGACAGTTAAACTGTGTGGAATTCGTATTTTGTAAAAATTTTGATACAATTAAGACGAAAAGAAAAAAAAAAGAAGACAAATCACAAGGATGCACAGACACGATATACAAATACTTCAAGAATGAAGATGTCACTGAAGTGAGAGTAAACATGTATGTGAAATACAAAGAAATCATATACACTGAGAAGACAAGTGAGAAGAGATGCAGTAGATTTATATACGCAAAAACGCAAGGTAGCTATGACATGTAGAAGCTTGCTAAACGAAGAAAATATAACACAGGTAAAGCAGCCATGGTGAGAAAATGGATGACGGTCTTGTATGCAAAAAGCCTGAAGGAGAGAGACCAAGGCTGCAGAGCTGACAACCACTGGAATACCGATTTGTGCAAGAACAAAGAATATTTGTTTGGCTAAGGATCAAGGATGCCACAGTAAGAGGCAACTGAAAGGCACGAAAGGAGTTGGAGAAGATAAGCCATGTGCACAGGACATATTTCTCTTAGGTTAAGCAAAGGAGTGAACATTTGCGAGTGCCAAGTATTGTACAATTAAAGATGCAGAAAGCATCTGCAAGACACAGCAATCAGGTCTCCAGAGGCCATCGAGAGAAATGGCACCCAGTATGATTGAATCAAATAGCACTAAATAGAAGGACAAGATGGACAAAACGTTGTCTCCTCACACGTGATACAAGACCAGAAAACAAGGCTTATTCATAAAAGCTGCAGACGAAGATAGCAATGTACCTTCACTCCCTTTAAAGTTCTGAGGCGGAGAACAGTCAGCAAGGTCAACTACAAAGAAGCAGCCTTGGCTTAGGGCCTAACTGATGAGATGGTAGGCTAATTAGCCAAGTGGGCAGTTGCCTGACGATGTTCTACCCACCTGGGTTTCGTTTTGCTTAAGTGCGGCCAACGAGCCGAATGTCCAAGGTTGGAGGAGAATGCCAACTAATCATGAGGGCCTATGCAATTGTGGACTATACATTGATGCAGAAGCCAATCCAATGCTGTTATTCTGCTATTATCTGTATTATACATAGTTGGAGACTGTTTCAGACCTGCCTGATATATACGGGGCAGCCAATGATGTTACTAACACCTAAACAAAGTATAGGTATATATGTTCCATTAACCAGTCCCTCCGCCCAATAGGTTTTTACTTTTTGCCACATAGGATGACGTCATAGCTGATGTACATCAAGTCATAAACCTTTTGTGTAACCGAAATATATTTGAGAACGTGTGAGCTGCGATCTTTTTTTCTCACCAGGTTTCCCTACTTTATTGTGCTAATAATAAAGTAGTATTTTGACTTATTCTTTAAGTCTGTCCAGTTATTTGGGCCAGAGATCTACTATTGTGGTAATCCCATCTAGCATTTGCAACACTCCAGATGCTACTGCACAGAAGTTCAGGAGATGATGCACAGGAGCAGGGGAGAACGCCAGCATCAATGTATCAAAGCCACCTCGCTGGAGCAGGACCTGCTATGCAGAAGGCACACACGTTGCTTACAGTAGAGGGGGAGATAGAGACCAGACTTTGTGAGTAGGAGAAGGAACAAAGTGTAGATTCCTACGAGTGGCCACCAGGTCCAGAAAGGGAGACTGACATAATAAGAGTGGTTACGGGAGCCCTAAAAACCTAAGCCTTGAATTCAGCCAAACGACTCAAAGCCACACCCAAAAACCTAGAGAAATATATACTAGGAGGTGATACACAAACTCCTACGAAACAAGCGAGAAACTGGAAACAAGAGAACCAAGGGAGCCAGGAGGGCCCTATAGAGCAAGTAATGTATCATCTGAAGGGGAAACCAGAATCAAGCAAGACTGGAATCTTGTGGGGGAGAGATCCACCTAGTTGTTGGAGGAGGGTTAAGGAAATATGCCTGCATCTACAATCACTGAGAGAATTGACTTTTTTTGGAACTTGAGAGTTTATGCTATATACCTGAAGAAAACATTTCCTTTATTTTGGAACTCTGACAAGACGGACGTGAACTGAAAGTAAGGAGACCTGCCTCCTATAAAATAATTGTGAGAACTGAAACTAAGATTCCTGCAAATACTGCGAGACCGCAGAGTTAAGAAAATTGTGGACAGCCTATATTACCCGCTTTTCCGTTTAAGTTGTTTCTTTTAACTGGTAGGGCCAGTTTAGAAGTTAAGATTTGGACAGGAGACAATATTTATTATTTTTAGTAATTTTGAAGAGCACCCTTAGTTTAGTTTATTAGGTAGGGAACAATAACAATAGGGTCAATCAGGTGTTTTTTTATTTAAAGAAAACTCCTGTAGTAAAAATAGGTTTCCTGGTCCGACTCTTTCTTCCTGTACACCACACACGGTGGGTGTAAGAAGTGGCATCAGTATCACCTGATACAAGGATGGGACCCATGCTGGTTTGACGTTAATGGTCGAATGCCTAAATTGGCTAGCCTCAGTCTATGGGAATTTACTTATTCAGCACCAAGGAAGTACATATGCTGTCTAATGAAAGACGGCCAAATCTCATGGGTATTCATGTTTGCTCTATTCGCTTGCCCACCAAATTTGGCCTCACCTAGCGATATTCCATGGATTTTGCAGCAGGGGTGGTCGATCTGGATTATAGAGGGGAAATCAAAGTTAATTTACACAATCATGGCCCAACTCCTAGGAGGTTAAAAAGGGAGATAAGGGCATTTTAGAACAAGCCTTAACGCCTATCCCTCAAGAGGTCAAGGGGTTAACAGAGACCCTTGAGGATTCCTTGGATTTGGAGAGGCGGATCTGCCCTTAACAGCCCCCACTGACCCAGAGTCCACGGGTCTTGCCCCTGAATTAACTTTTGCCCAAAGGAATTAACATCTCCGTACCAAAGCCTTTGGGAGGGTCATTTCGAGGCTGGGCAGGACCCCTCTTTTTCTATGAAGAAAGCTTTATTATACAGAGGGGATACCAAGAGAGATGGCCTGCCCAGAAACCAAATGGTAGTCGTAAGAAGTCACGTGGGAATAGTGGCTCACTATGGTATAGGAAAGACTCACAATCAAGTGGTCCCTCGATTATATTGGCCTGGAGTATTCTTGGACATAAAAAGGTATGTGGCTGCTTGTAACATATGTCAGAAAACGGCAGCCACTCCATTAGCCCGTGCCACGTTACAACCACTTCCCATTATCGAAGTCCCCTTCTCACGGATTGTGTTGACTCTTGTAGAGCTATTAGAAACATCTAAGTTGGGAAATAAGTTCATTCTAGTTATAGTGGATTACGCTACTCAGTATCCCGAAGCGTTCCCACTAAAGAACAACACTAGCCAGCAGATCCTAAAACATCTCCCCTTTCTCCCCTCCCCCCCCCCCCGACTCCCTGAATAGGATTCCACAAAGAGATGCTTGAGGATCAGGAAACCACCTTTATGTCTAAAATCATGCAGGAGGTGAAAGCAATCCTATGGATGCAAATATTAAGAACCTCGGTTGATCACCCTCAGACCGATGGACTTGTGGAGAGATTCAATCAAACTCTCAAGAGAATCCTCAACAAGTTAGTTGAAACTGATGGCCGTAATTGGGATGTCTTGATTCCCCAAGTTCTCTTTGCCGCTAAGAAAACACCTCAGGCCTCGTTAGGATACTCCCCCTTCGAAGTGCTATATTGAAGAGAAACACAAGATGTTTTAGACTTGCATAAGGAAACCTGGATGCAAAGAGAAGAGGCTTCATTACCCATTTCTCAGACAGCACAGAAACTTAAGACCCACATTGCCGCAGTGCATGAAAGTGTAAAAACCCAATTGGGTAGTGCCCAGGAACACCAAAAGGCTCTATATGACAAACGAGCCGTGACCTGTTCCTTTGCCATATGGGATTCATGCTAGTTTTGTTAGCGACCTCAGAAAACAAAAAGGTATCTAAGTGTTATGGCCCCTATAAGGTCTTAGAAAAAAAAAGCCTTCTTCAATTACGTAATTGCCCAACCCGACTGAAGACAAAAGATACACATTTATCTCTCGGCTTCTCTCTAGATTCCACACTCACCTTCAAAAAACAAGTTAACGCCATGGCATCCGCCACATCTTACACATGCAAACTTATCAGAGCAGCCAAACCATTCCTTTCACCATCTAACTGTATCACTGTAGCCAGGGCTCTGATCCTGTCAAAGCTGGACTATTGTAATGCCCGATATGTAGGTTGCAACAAATATATCATGAATAAAATTCGAATTCTACAAAATAACGCCTTAAGAGCGGCCCTTAGCATCCCAAAGAAAGCCCACATTTCTGAGACTAGAAGATCTGTCAATTAGCTTTCAACGAAAGACAAAATCTTCCTCAAATCCGTCTCGTTGACTCACAAATGCCTCCACCAAGCAGCCCCTCAATACCTAATTACTAGATTCTCCAGACCAGCTTCATCTCGCCCTTCTAGAATGGCTAACTCCAATCTCCTCCTTGTACCCAGATTCAAACGCACAATGTCTGGAGGGAATAGCTTTCCTGTAAAAGCAGCACAATTCTGGAACTCCCTACCACCACCCTGCAGGGATGACCTCCCTTACTTTCAATTCAGATCAAAGACTATCCTTTGGCTCAAGGATCACGATACATAATGCCCCCGCCCCCGCTGCGCCACATTACAATGACTGTAAGTATGTAAACACATGTCTTCAACTGATCTTCTTAGATACAACTCATCATATAACTTGCATATTTTGTATATAGTACTGTATATATTGTATATCTCTTGTAAACATTTGCCGTATCAGCTCTCATTGTTTTTTGATGTTTCCAGCACTGTAACCTCAGTTGGACCTCAACCTTTACTGTTAGGTAACCAAGCTTCGCAATCCTCTTGATGCTTCTGCGCATTGTTACCCCTGGGTTAGGTGCGCACTATAAATAAAAATACAATACAATTATGTTAATCTACTCAAGGAGTGGAAAGTGGACCCTTTTGAGAATTCTAGAGTTATCATGACCGCTCTCCTAACTGAACAAGAAGTTCAGTTAGTGCCCAAAAACCTGCCCCGGCAACAGCACAAACATCTTCATGATCTACTAGCTCAATTCCCAGAGGTCTTCTCCATGGATACGTAATTTTGTTTCACTGTATCCGCCTCCCACCATGACAAACGGTAAACTTAAAAGTTTACTGCATCCCGGAAGCCTGGAGAAAGAGCATAGAAGAAATTACATCCATGCTGGAGGCAGCTATAAATGAACCACCCAAGTCTCCCTGGGCCTCCCCCCTAGTCCTGGTAGCGAAACCCAACAAAAGTTGGAAGTTCTGTATTGACTTTAGAAAACTCAATTCCATCTCAAGTTTTGACAATTATCTTATGCCAAGGAAAGACTAGCTTACCCTCGCCTTAACTAAAGGTTATTGGCAGGTCCCCCTTAATCCTGATGACCGAGAGAAAACTTCCATCTGTACTCCTCAGGGTCTCTTCCAATTTAAAGTCCTTCCCTTCGTGTTACATGGGACCCCCGCAACCTTCCAGAGGCTAATGGATAGAATACAAAGACCGTACTCTGATTTCGGTGGGGCCTATTTAGATGACACTGTGATACATAGCAACACCTGGCCCGTACATATGCACCATCTGTATGAAATCAAACACGCCTTAAAGAAAGCTGGCCTATGTGCCAACCCTAAGAAGTGCCAGCTGGCTCAGTCAGCAGTGAAGTATTTAGGCTACTTAGTAGGGAATTGATTGATTCAACCCCAAATGGAAATGGTCAAGGCTGTACATGCAACTCCCATTCCTAAGACCAAACGGGACCTAGGGTTAACCGGATAATACAGATGAGGCATTCCCCATTACTAAACCCTAGCAGGCACTCACTGATATGTTAAATAATGCACAACATCAAATACCTATCTGGGAAGAGGGAGACTAGCAAAGCTTTGACGGGCTAAAACAAATACTGTGCCAGGAACCTCTACTAAAAATGCCTGATTTCAACTGAGAATTTATACTCAAACCCAACACTTTCTAAAGTGGGCCTAGGGGCAGTAATTTCTCAGGAGCACAATGGATTTGAATATTCTGTCCTATACACCAATAGGAAGGGTTTTCCTACATAACCAGCCTATGCCCCTGTCGAACTGGAGCCCCAGCAATCAAGTGGGCCATAGTCAGTCTTTGGCAGTATCTAACTGGGAGGAAATTTCGACTGATAACCCAACCAATCGACCCTTAACCTGGATGAGTTTGAGGAAGGATAAAATGCCCGGGTTATGACATGGGCTTTCGATCTCCAACCTTTTTTGCTTTTCGGTTGAACATCGCAAAGGAAATTTGGGTTTTCTTAGCCGTTCCCCTCTACCTGAAGGGCGGGTCTCTCCCTTAACAGGAGGGGCTATGTGACCAATCTGGAGGTTTTGTCCCTTCTTCCTTGAAGGCTAGGGAGGTGAGCCTGCTAAGTAAAAAACCCTCCCTAAGGGTTTGGGACCTCACTACGAGTGACTTCTCACGAGGGGAGAAGGACTCCCATTCCGGTAATGAACTGCCTACAACGGAGACATTGTCTGCAAATATGGGAATACCAAAAGTATATATGACCGTCAGCTGTGTAACTCCAAAAAATTTAGAAAAGGCATTCAAACAGTTGGTTCAAGGCAGTGCTGAGCTCCAATGGGCTTGACAGTTAAACACACCCCTTTGGTATCTGGTAGCAGGAGAAGCGATATGCAGAGGTGTGCTGCCAATGTTTCAACGTCATTGGGAGGCGGAGCCTCACTGTTGATCGGAGCCAGCTGTGGCACAGAGAAGGGCCCAGAAGGAGACCCGCAGAGAAACCAGGAGAGAAGACCAAGAGAACGAGAAATGTGTCCGTCGAGGCACAGGGCTGTGCAGAGATGCCACAGACGGAAGGTGTGACCATGCAGAGGATGCGGTGGGCCTGGAGTCCAGGGAACAAGGGCGAATCCGGCGAGTAAAAAAGGAACAAGTCCACCGCTCGCACTACACAAAACCAGAGAGCACAACATAGCAGCGAGCGAAGAAATGCTCCTACTTGCGTTCATGAGACGACGCACAGGAGCTAGGGAGCACACCAGCGTCACCGGATCGAATCCAAATTGCTGGAGCAGGACCTGGAGAAGGTTTGCAGGTTGCTTACAGTAGAAGGGGCACAGAGACCAGACCATGAGAGTGGGAGAAGGAATGAGTGCAGATTCCTATGAGGGGCAACCAGGTCCAGAAAGGGAGACAGACATAAATAATAAGAGTGGTTACGGGAGCCATAAAAACCAAGCTCAAAGTCACATCCAAAAACCAAGAGAAAGATATACTAGGATGGGATACACAAACCCCTACAAGTCAAACAAAAGACCCAAGGGAGTCAGGAGGGCCCTATAACACAAGTAGGGAATCACCCCGAGGACTGGATTCTCGTGGAGAGCGACCCACTTAGATTTTGAGGAGGGTTAAGGAAATATCCCTGCATCTACGATCACATAGAATTTACTTTTTTTGGAACTTCGGAGTTTATGCAATATGTCAGAGGAAAACCTTTTGTTTATTTCGGAACTCTGACAAGATGGACACGAACTGATAAAGTCAGGACATCTGCCTACTATTAAGTAATTGTGGGAAAGGAAACTAGGAGAGATTCCTGGAAATACTGAGAGATGGCAAAGTAAAGAGCATTGAGGGGAGCCTATATTGACCGCTTACCCTTTTAAGTTGTTTTTTCTAATTAGTAGGGCCAATATAAGTTAGGATTTGGACAGAGGACAAGTTTTAATATATTGACAAGCACCCTTGTTTTAGTTTGTTAGGTAGTGAACTTCCCTATTAGCAGTAGGTTCAGTAAGCTGGCTTCTTTAAATCAAACTCCTGTAGAAAAAGCATGTCTTCTAGTCCGCCACATAATTCATGGGAAGAATATTGACCCCAGCAGCACTTCACATACAACAAGCCTATTGAGACCTATGATGCACATCCAAAAAGGTGGAAAACCTATGGCTTGACTGGCAGCCAGCACATATATTGCTTCCACACCATCTTGACCACCCATAGCCCAGACACCTTGACAACCCATAACAGTAAAAATACACCATCATTGAGTGGAGTCTAGTAAAAACTGTAAAACACGTCATGGTGTGGGACACTGCAGAGTTAACATGACTGACAAATGCAGTAAGAAAAGGGCAATCTGGACACATTCGCCATGACCATGAGTAAGGCCACTAACCAGGCACCAGTGGTTCAACGAAAAGAAGTTGCCATACAGCAACTACTCCAGATTATGCAAGCCGGCTTTCCCTCACTCAACAGGTAGACATGTAATTACAGATTACAGTAGACACGTGGATTGGGCAAAGTGAAGCTGCCACGTGCTGAGCTTGTCATCCTACGTAAAGACCTAAAGGCTGTAAAGGAGAAGTGTGAGGACTTAGAATCATGCTCCAAATGCAACAACATATGATTTGTGGAGCATCCAAGAATGAGCCAAGAAAAGAAGTGTAGCATTTCATTGAAAACCTTCAGAGGAAAGTTCTTGGCAATCCTGCATGATCTCCATATCTCACTTGAAAAAGCTTACCAAGCTATGACTCCGTAGCACAGGCCTAGGGCATCGACCGATCATAGCTTGCATCCTCAACTACCATGATAGTGTTCCTTTACTCTGACCTTTCCAATGCATTCCTTTATATGTGTGAAGAAATTGCTCTGTGAGAGTAACACGAGGTACACTGTGCTGTTCCCAGCAAAACTGTGTTTCCAGCTGAAAGACCAATTATATTTTTTTTACAGTGCATGAAGAGGCTGCAGAATGCTCTCCTTCCGGAGTCAAGCCGCGACCACTGCCAGCAGCTTGGTGAAGACCCTGGGTGCCTTAAGAAAGACTGAACGGCAGTAACTTGACAAATCCTGGATTTTTCCTGTGCCTTTGATGGATTGGCATGTGGAAATAAGTATGCTGAAGATTAAGAGAGACCAACCAGTCCTACAGATTGAGGACTTGTAGGATCAGGAACCCCAAGGATAAAGACCCCATTCACCTAGAGAAAATAGTTAACAACATCGACTTTAGGGTTAGAAACACAGAGACTACCATGGAAAATGGCAACCAATTTGACTGGGTAATCACCAACAATTTGGAGACAAGTGACTTTCAAACCAAACCATGTATTCGGTCAGACCACTCCACCGTCCTCTTCTCGTTGACACTAAATTTGCCTATGAGAAATAAAGAATGTACTGATCAAAATGAAAAATCTGAATTACAAAAACATCAAGCCAGCACATCTGGAACAATGCATACTCAATACATTAAAAGACTCTAATGACGAGGATTCCTACGACAAATTGATCGCAAACTTTTCACATCACGCCAACCTAATGGTGGATCAATTAGCCCCTTTAAGAACAAAAACAGTTAGACCTAATGGCAACCACCAGAAATGGTTTAATAACACTCTAACCGCCTTAACAAAAAGAATAAAGAGGAGAAGGGAGGACAGATGGAGGACAAATCCCTCCCAAGAAAACAAGGACAGTTGGAAAGAGAGAAAACAAAACATACAAAAAACCATATGTGACACCAAAAGAAATGTCTCCAATGAGCAAATAAATCCAGTAACTCCATGAGGAAATTTTTCGAAATGCTAAAATCAATAGAAAAACCTAAGGCATTAGCTCCACCCTTTACTCCATCTAAGGTGGACTGTGACAATGTACAATCAGCCTTCACTGCCAAAGTCAACAAAGCCAGGACCCTGCTTAGGGAGGCACAAAAACAGCCATCAGATCAAATAGATAACTCGGTGGGAGCATCTTCCACATGCCAACAGGAACCTTTCCAATTTAAAAATGTCACCACAGAAGAAATATGAAAACCCTAAATTCAATGAGACCTACCACATGTGCAGAAAATGTCATTCCCCCAAAACTTATCTTGGAAAACGCCAACATCTTCTCTCCACTCCTATCTAAAATGGTGAACGCATCCTTCTGTGATAGACATGTCCTAGAAAGCATTAAATCCGTCACTGGCACGCCTTTAGCAAAGAAACCAGACTCCGATCAAAGAGATCCCGACTATCTGGGACCAATAGAAATTGCAATTTGTTGCTAAAAGTACTTGACAGGATAGTAACTGTCCAACTTCAATCGTACGTGGAATCCAATAACGCACTTCATGGTAAACAATCCGGATTTCGCACAGCTCATAGTACTGAGACCACAATGTTGGACCTGCAGTCACACATGCTAAGTACTGTGGAAAAGGGCAACACTGGTCTACTCATGCTGCTAGACCTTAGTGCAGCCTTCGATCTCTTAGACCATAATCAACTCAAATCGGCTTTAGCAAAGGTCGCTAATTGCTCCCCTAAACCAATTAGCTGGCTAGACTCCTTACTTTCAGACAGAAAATCCAGGGTTCATTGGGGTAACAACTTTTCATTCACAGAGACAATTGGCTGCGACGTGCCACGGGGAGCCAGCCTGTCTACACTACTCTTCAATCTGTGCATAAGATTCTTATGTCTGGTCCTCGACAAATTGGGTGCCTTTTACACCAACTATGCTGAGGACACTCAGCTTGTGGTGGAATTGAGCGGGGACTACAAACAGGATAGCGCAAGGGTGGAAGAAGTCTACAACTCCATTGAGAACTGGATGAACAACAACTGGCTATGGGCCCCATCACGAGTTTGGCGGTAACCCTTAAATCCGGCGGTCGCGCTATTACCGCCGGATTTAAGGGCCCGCCAAATCAGGGCTTCGGCGGATTTCTCCCCAGCTCTGAGCTGGGGGAAAATCCGCTGAAAATTTGCGCTATTACCGCCGGCGGGAAATCCGCCGGCGGTAAGAGCGCGAAAATTCCCCACTGAGCCCAATGGGTAATGGGGCATTCCCGAATGGGCCCAGTGGGGAATGGGGAATTCCATTACCGCCAAACCCGTGATCCGGCGCTAATAGCGCCGGGGGTTTGGCGGTAGGGCTAATACCGCCCAACTCTTGATGAGGCCCTATGTCTAAATGCAAATAAGACAGAGCTAATGGTCTTCGGTCCAAGCCATGCCAGAGCCAAACTTAACAGCTCATATCACTCTTTCCGCATAAACAACATCCAAATCAAGGTGGTAGACAGAGTAAAAACATTAGGGATGTATATGGATTTGTCCACGAGTGCAGAAACCCATGTTCTCCAATTAAATAAGAACGCATACCAACTTGGTTTCAAGTCACTTACCTGAGTGAAGACAATTGTTCAATACCCAGAGCTACCATCCTATCAAGGCTGGATTATGGTAATGCCTTCATGCTGGGAGCAAATAAGGGTCATATCCCCAAATGTGAAACTATACAAAATAATGCGGTAAGGATTATTAAAAAAAGAAGTCCAAAAAGGAACACATAAGCGAGGATAGAAGGAATCTACACTGGTTAGCTGCTGAGGAAAGAATTGCTTTTAAGGCAATGACACCGACACACAGATGCATCCACAGGTCTGCCCCGTCCTACCTAAAAAGCAAACTGGTCACGAACGTTCCAAAACGGGCACTCAGATCGGACTCAAAAGGTCAAATCGAAATTGCCAGATTCAAAAAGGCTAACAGACTCGGGAAAGCCTTCCATATTAAATCAGCCATAATGTGGAACAACCTTCCCATCTCTAAGACTAGAACAGAAATACACAAGTTTCAGGAGAAAACTCAAGACACATCTGTTCAAATGACAAACTGGTCCTAGGAAACTGATAGCCCCAATGACTCACTGAAAGCCTTTTCCTGTGATTATATGCGTTTTTGCCCCTACGTCTTCATGTCAGCGCCCTGATGCTTGCGAGCTGCTGGCGCTATATAAACAAATAAATAAAATAATAAACATGTGATAGCATTACCATCTTACACTTGTCCTTAAGATCCAAAATGGAAATGTAAGCCCCCATCCCCTTTCAGAACCAGAAAAAAGACTGAATACCAGCCCCAGCCTCGTTACGAGCACGGAACATGCTCCATCATGCTCTTTTCACTTCAAACGGCAGAAGTCCACAGGCGAGGGGGGGCTGGTGTAAGGATGGTCCAGAGGGTGGTGAATTAATGGTAGGTAGTATCCTTGTTGGACAACGTTTAAGGAGCCGGCATCATATGTGGTGTGAAACCATTCTGTGAAGAACAGGGAAATCCTCCCTGCCACATGAGATTGATGAAGTAGAATTGCTCTCAAAAAGGGTGGTGTTGAGGGTTGGAGTCTAAGTCTGGGGGTTCCCTATAGGGAATCGGCACAACCACTACCTGCCCGTGGACGCCTGACTTGTGCTGCATTGGCATAAACAAAACACCCTTCCTCTACTTGCCAGTGGCGGACATTACTGCACAGCCTGGCCCACAAACCTGGGCAAAGCCTTGGAGAATTTGAACCTCTGAAGGGAGTCATTCCCCTTCGATTCAAAGAGGTTATGCCTGTTGAAAGGTATATCGAGGAGCTTGGACTGCACATCCTGGCAGAATGCAGAGGTTCTTATTCAGGAGTGCCTTCTTATGACCAGGCTCATGGCCATTGCTCATACTGCATAGTCAGCGTTTAGCTCCGACTGCAGCATCTCTGTCGGGACGCATACTTGCCTTTCTCAATAAAAGTAAAAATATTTTGCACTTTCCCCTTTGATAGGTATTCCGCCCTGCTGCGACCACAGACCAGAGTCCAAAATAGAATTTTGACATGGCGCAAAAGACATTCAGTGCCCTTAAAGCGAGACTGCCTGAAGCCAAGATTGTATTTTCCCAACCGTTCGCTTTCTTGCTATCCCTGTCTGGGGGCAGAGAGGGGACGGTGGACATCTTGAGGTTGGCCAAACACCAAGGAGTCAACCACCGTTCTGGAGGAAAGGAGTTTCCTTTTTTGGACCCTCATACAGAATGTGGGTCAGCTCAAACTTTACCTTAGGCTGGGAGAGGGCAGATAGGTTCAAGGTATCAACCACCTTCCCAACCAGGCACTGGAAAGCCGCCTGTGGCTTATCCAGAGTCTGTGACAGTAGGTGCTCCAACTACAGCTAAATGTCCAACCACTGGCCTCCTGCAAGTCAGAGGCACTTCTAACAGGCCTTCTTCCATGTAGAAACTTTCAAGGAAGTCCTCGAAATCCTAGAGGTAGGAGGGTTCCATCCCAAAAGGATAGAATCCCCTTCTTTGCTGAAAAATATGTCTTTCTTTTACATAAAAAGACCCCATAGGGAGCAGGGCATACCCCTTAGGAGGCCTGGTATCGTTTGCACCAATCAACATCATAAGACTAACAGCACAGAGATTAATCATTGCACCCAGGAGCAAGAGCACATGGGCTGCGGGCCCCTGAACATTCCCTGCCGGCTAGTCCAAGCGCAGTGGGAGCTACCAATGCCAAAGTAGTCGGCGACAGGGCCTTGGTGAGGATGTCCAGCATCTTCAGGCAAAACGCCTCCCGTTCCTCTGGACTGGAGGATTGGGTCGGAAACGGTACCTGCGTGGTAGTGTCTGTGAAGTCCTTTGAATGAAGCCTTTTATTTATTTATACATTTGTAGAGCGCAACCAAGCCCTGAGGCCACTGGGCGCTTAACATAAGGATATGGTTGCAGGTTAGTTTGCTGTGGTCGTGATGTTACAGTCATACCAGAGGGCTTACATCTGTTGTGTCACATACAGAATGTCATGAGGCATGCGCATTAATTTGTTACATACAGGTTCTTAGAGGAAGAAAAAAATAAAAGACTGAACTCGAGAGGAACTGCTGGGCGAGTAGGATCTCTTGTGGTGGTGGTTCTTTGTAGGCAGGAGATCTGTCCCCTGAATTCTTCTTAGGGCTCAGAGATCTCGACAGAGACCTCTTGACAACCTTTTTCCTAGTGGAAATAGGAGAAGAGTTTTGCCACCCTTGTTAGGCAGAAACCTGTGCAGTTCCCTTAGGGACCACTGCAAAAGATTTAGGACTAAAGGTGGTTGGCAGTAAACACCCTTGGTAGCAGTCTGTACCACCCAGATTTACCTGGTAGCTGTGGCTGAGCAGTCAGACTTCTCTCAAGACGAGTTAGGCAGTATGCAGAGTATACACAATAGTTACAGAGACACAGTAGTAAAAGCAAACACTGACCAGAGCTTTGGTGTAAAAGTATATAATTATTTATTTAGAGACACACATATAATTTACACTGGCACAAAAAGAGGTAAGTAAATTCAACACACAGTCACTATTACTAGATGTACATCCCTTATTCCTTATTAGACAAGTCTTCGTTAACACCTCTTATTTCCAGACAGAGGTGAGCGCTTAACTAAAGATGGCACTCCAATAAGTTAAGAAAAAGGGAGGGAAAAGGCAAAAATTAGGAAAAGCACACAACACACTACTTTAGAAGCACACAGCAAGGCAGGAAAGTCAAGTCTACTTGTGAGCAAAAAGTTCGGAGGCCAGGCTCCCTCTTTGAGAGAACAGAACACTAATGCGTCCAAGATCACACAGTCTTGAAAGGTCTTGCAGGGAGTTCAGAAAAGAATTAAGTCAGCTCAGAAAAGTTCAGTTAGCCAGCCTAGGGCCAACCCAAGTGGTAAGTGGAAACTTTAAGAGTCGCCCCACACAGACCGTTGCGAGGGAGGCCAGGCAGACACAGTACCTTCAAAGTGGAGAGGATCCACCAGCGGGGGCAGTTGTTCCTGGCAGCAGTGCAAGTCGCTGCGTCGTCCAGAGGAAGAGATGGTATCGACGTGGAGGAAAGCTGAAGGTCTTGCACTGCCAGGGAAGAAACCAGCCGCGGAGTTCTCCGGTTAAAAGGTAAGACCCTTTTATTTGCAGTGGTGGGAAAACCGTGGTATTCCGGTTGCCGGGGTGCTTGGCCCGGCAAGGCGACCACGAGATGATCTGGGAAGGTGAAAAGACGGGCAAACTGGTTATCCCCACCAGACAAAGGAAGAAGACTCTCCGGACTGGAGATGATCTCTGTCATCGGGAAAAGTAGTGAGACGGTTCAGCAGGGCTCCACCGGTGGTGTCGTCGTTGCAGGTCGGCTCAGCCTCTCCCTCTTCGGATTCTTTAGGTCCTGTGGCGACTTCTGAAGTTCCAGTCCCCAAAGCCCTGCTTT
Organism: Ambystoma mexicanum; assembly: GCF_040938575.1. NCBI lineage: Eukaryota > Metazoa > Chordata > Amphibia > Caudata > Ambystomatidae > Ambystoma > Ambystoma mexicanum. The sequence goes on along the minus strand of NC_090922.1, from coordinate 18,260,824 downwards.
TATGCAGCAAACCCCCATTCATTCAGCCTAGCTGTCAATCAAACATGCTAAGTGGTGAGCCGGGCGGCTCACCGCTTGGGCCAATCACACAAGAGTGCGACTTGAGTTGCCAAGGCAACTCAGTCCAGGGTGCCTAAACCCCCTCCCTCATTCCCTGTGGTACCCAGACAGAGTGGCACCACTTTTGGAGGCTTCTGTGGAGAAGCCCGCCAAAAAGTGGAACAAAGGGCTCGACTTGGGTTGGAGTCACAGAAGCGAACACAAACGCCATTTTGGAACCGAGTTTCGGCAAAAAATACCAACCGGTGATTTAATATTAATTTAATAAACCAGCGGTATGTTCGAGGCTATATTAAAAAGTGGTATCCTCGAACAATGGGAAAATCCCATAGGAAAATATTTGCGGTCGAATATAAAAAGTAGTATTCACTGCCACCAGCCAAAACTCGATCAGGGGGGATGGAGACGTGCTCCCTCGAACAACAGACCCCGGGGCAATCGAATTGCCCTGACCAGTAAATCCACAATATGATGGTTTGTACTGTTCATAATTTGGGACTAGTAAAGCCAATGGTGACTTTGCATGCCCTGGGAGACAGTAGTCAGTCCCAGGGTATGGAGTCTATGTTGGGGGGTCGCTACGACACCCCTGGGTTACGGCACGGAGGGTGCTGTGTAACCCACATACCAAAAAACACATGAAGCCCTATGGGGTAAAGAACCCCATAGCCCATAAAACACATTCAAAGTCAAAGGAACACCTCAAATCATGTCTAAGAGTGGGAGAAAGAGTCTCACTCTTAGCAGGAGAAAAAAAATAAACCGCAAAAAATCCAGCAAAGCTGCTGGGGACACACTAGGTTTGGGAAATTAGCCTTTACAGAGAATTCTCCCCAACAGCCCTTTCCCGTAGGGCCTTTGTGTGCATAGACAGGCACAAACCACTGTCTTGGGGCTGGTGGTCATCCCGCAAACAGTACAGGCTGTTCCTCTGGGGGTCAGAGACTAACATCTGTCGACTGCAGTCCGGGCAGGTCTCGAAACTAGAGGCTTTCGTGGGACTGGGGAATGATTACACTAAGCAGTGTTCCAGAAGCTAACAGATATTGTAGAAGAAAGGAACTAACGTCACAGGGCGATGCGCCTCTTTATATACTGGCCCGTCGTCATTTCCAGCGCTTGGCACAGAGTTGCGCTGGACCCACTGGTGGTGGAAAAGTTTCAGAAGAGCAGCTGTGCTGGGAGATGGCTATCAGGTGAGAAATTTGTGGGGGGGAAAGAAACCATTAGATATAATGAATTTCTTCATGTTGATCTACTCTGCATTAAGTTGTGTATCCTAACTGTCCTGAAATATGTACCTGGCTAAAGCTGCATTCAACTGATGCAAGTTATAGTATTCAAGATAGTTATGTTACTGGGGCGGGTGCTCGATAGACCGAGCAAGATGGCCGCAGGACCGTGAAGCTCTGTGCGGGCACGTCATCAAATCCAGAAATACCCCTCTCTAAACCCTGGTGCGTGCAGGAAAATGCACCCGGGCGAACCAGAACCATGCTGGTTAAATGCATGAGGAATCTCAGCCAACTAGATGGCCGTCAAGACGCCTTCCGACGCCACTATTGAATGAGGTCTCCAGCTTCAGACACTCCGGCGCAGAGACCAGCACGGGAACACGCCCGCTGCCTCCAGTAGCCCTGTCGGAATCGGCGAGTTTCCCGCGGTTTTGGGGTGCTCCCCGCCCCAGGACACTACAAGGCACTGTGCTACGAGCCGCACAGCAACGGAGATTACAGGGGGAGCCGCTGGAGCGCCACCCCGTATGCTGAGGCCCCTGCAGGCGACAAGACCCAACGGTGTCTCCCCTCCGAAGAACCACCAGGGCATGCCAGCGCTGGCTCGAGAGGACCGTCCCGAACGCGAAGAAACCGACAGCGGATCAGCACATCAGCGCCAGCTCAGGCGGGTCGCCTGACGCGCTGCGACAACCAACTGAGGTGAGGAGCCTGTGGACCTGTCGGTGCCCCGGCCTCGGAGGGAAATAGGGGAGGTCCGCTGTGTGCTCCAAGCCACCCGGGCCGCAACCCGGGCGGCACCCACCCTAAGCCACCTATCCATCCATCACCAACCCGGCCCAGCTCGCTCCTCCAACACGGAATCGGGACCGCCGCCACTCCGCACAGGACCTGCATGGGGCAGTGAGTGGTGCGACGGCCGCAGCCCCAGGATTGTGGGACCCAGCGGATGGCGGCGGACTCTCCTCTACCGCTACTCGCCCGATCCACCCTTCGAATTACCAGCAGGAAGACTCCCAGTGGACCCATGACCTAGCATAGCGCCCTGGACCAGCCGCCAACCACTTCCTGCCCCTACGAAGAGCCACCTGAGCCCGGGGATACAAGACAAACCACCAGCCCAACCCGGCCAAACTCCCGCCACCCCCCTGAAGCGGAGTTGGGGACCCAGGACCACAACACTCGGCCCCTAGCCATGGACTCTCCTCTCAAGGCCGCATATCTGTTCCCCCCGCTCACCAACAGGAGGGCATCCTTTGGATCCACACAACAGCAGGGGCAACCGCCCCACTGACCACCGGCAGGCGCTCAAGCCATCGATATCGGCACCACCCGCCTACGCCACTCTGGGATACCTCAGCCCCACAGAAAAAGCAAGGACACGGCGCCGGGACCCGGGGGCGTGGGAGTAAGTACCTGGACTGCCCTCCACCCCGCGACACGAGGATAAGATCAGGACGACCGCAGGGGTGGAAGTGGAGGTGACATCACCCAGATTGGGCGCAATATTGCTCCGCAGACCCCCAACAAGGGACAGGCACAACGACTGCCACCGGCAGCGACCCAAACCCACCGCTAGACCACCAAAGGGAGCACCACAGCACTTGGGGGAGCGCACAGGGCGGATCCACTGGAAGAAGACCCCCGGAATAGATATTTCCAATGACTATACGCCAGAGACAAGCAGTCAGAGCAGGGCCGCACACATAAATTGTGGCACCATAGTCCCACTAGGCTTATATCAACTGCGGCGGCGTGGGCTCCACTCAACAACATAGACAGAAACGCAAAGTGGGCTATGATTGAGGGGACTCCACTTAAACAGCCCGATCTCCCGATTGTGACAGCCACTGCAGCACCCACTCCAAGGCGCTCCACCAGCATGGATGTCCCTGCACAACTACAAGCGATTCTCGCTGAAATGAAGCTCATTAGCAAGCGCACAGAGGAGACCAACACTATGGTCCAAGATGTAAAAAGGGACCTCCAGGACGTCCAAGCGCGGCTCACAATACAAGCAGAAAGGATGACCGACAACGAGCAGCATATCAGCTCACTGGAGGACAACTTGGAATCGACGTCCACCAAACTCGATGGCGTCATCAGGGAGGTCCAACGCTTGGGCGCCAAGATGGAGGACCAAGAAAATAGTCCAGGCAGAATAAACGGAGGATGATCGGCCTTCCGGAGAACGCAGAGGGACCGGATCTGGAGTCCTTTATGTATAACTTCATGCAAGATATTCTATGCATTGAAAACCCCAGAGAGCTGACAATAGAAAGAATCCACTGCGCACCGGTCCCGAAACTAGCGGCGGGCGAACGCCCAAGACCCATAACCCTCAGACTTTTAAACTTCCAACACAAAATGGCGATACTCAAAGCGTATCGGTCGGTGGGCCAGGTGAACATCACAGGGGTCCCGATCAGGCTTTTCAACGACTACTCGGCAGAGGTGTCTCGCCAGAGGAAGGGGTTCAACCCCCTATTCGAGGCTCTGAGGGGGCGAGAGCTAAGACACCATCTAAAGTTCCCAGCAATCTGGTGCGCCCAAATAGACCGCCAATGGCATACATATGGCGACCCAGAAGATGCCTGGCTATTCCTGCAGCGCCAGAATATGATTTCCACGAGAAATTGACCCAAGGGCTCAAGCAGCACAACCTACATCATCTGAACCTCGCCCACAGCGGAGCAGAGGCAGGTGGCAAAAAAAGGGACGAGGCCTGAAGGGGCCGTACCAGAGACGCAGGGAACCAGACTCGAAAACCACAGTCAAAGGACTGCCCAAAGCACAACACCTACGAACACAAATCTGGAGGCACTAAACGCTCGCACAAGCGACGACGACTGAGCGTGCATTCCAGAGAGTGACGATCATGCTAATCGCTCCAACGTCTCTACCAACACTCTCATATACCCCGCTGATTCCCGGGAGGGGCTCAAGTCAAACAGTAGCAAAAAAAGTGATGGCGGGCCTGCACGGCTTAAGCGGCCCGTGACTTATACCCCCCCCAGTACCCAGTATAATTCCATTTACGGACCCCTCTACTCCAGCACCTACTAACGGCGAGGATGGTGGATGCCAACGGGTCCGGACCTCACCTCCACCGTATGTGACATGGCACCGCCCCGGACCAAACATACCAGCCACGCCGCAAGACCGCTTACCCCAAGCAGAGGGTCATCCGTTATGCATGGAGGAGGGGTCGGACCTGACAGTTCGCCCTCACAGACACCATGCATGGGCTTTATGGCTTAGTATTGGTAGTGGTACACACACATCCAATGTTCCACGAGAGACGTTTCTCTCGACTGTTGTTGTTTACATTCACTGTTTAACTCATGCCACAGTTCCGGAGTATGGGCTCGGATATAGTGCATCTACACCACGCCACCCCAACATGACATCCACTGGGGGGAGGATACCACACCCACCCCCAAGGATTATGTCGGATGAGCGCCCAGCATGATGCAGGGGTGGCTAGGCTCATAATGATCACCTTGAATGTGCAGGGTCTGGGGCGCACCATTAAGCAGAGACCTTAATGGGGACATAATATTTCTCCAAGAAACAAATCTGAATAAAGGGGAAATCGAAAAACTTGAACGTGGATGGGCTGGGGTGGCGCCACATTCCCCCTGTTGGGGAAAAAGAGGTGTGACGATCCTGGTTCACAGGCGAGTGCCTTTCGTACTCCAAAACACTTACGCAGATAGGGAAGGGAGGTGAGTCCTAGTGCAAGGCTTGCTACACCATCACCCTATTACACTTATAAAGCTCTACACCCCAACAACAGATACTCCTGCTTTCTTCACACATACTTTCGCCACATGTGCACCGTATATGAGGCGCCTCATGCTGATTGGGGGGACCTAATCATGACACTTGATCCGGACCTTGATAAGACTCTCCACAAGCCAATCCCCCAGTAATAGGCCAAAATAATTAGCGGCTCTCACGGACCTCGGCTTGGAAGATGTGTGGAAAACCAAACACGGCCTGGAAAGCGACTATACCTTCTATTCCTGTAGACATCAAAGCTATTCCAGGTTAGATTATTGGCTAGCCCCGCGCACGACATTACACTCCCTGGATGAATGCTGCATCCTCCCCACCACCCTCTCCGATCATGCACCTGTCAGATTGAGGCTAACAATGCTGCACGCTCCACATAGCCCTCCTAACTGGCTACTCAACCTGCGGGCCCTAGCATACCCCGACTTCGTCGACCACATAAAGGGTGATATGGGAATGTTCTGGGACACCAATCTAAACTATTCCTTTACCACACACACATGCTAGGACACATTTAAGGCCTTCCTGGGTGGTCAATACATCTGCAGGTGGGCAAACAAGCTTAAACAGTGGCGCACCCAGGCCGAGTTACTGACACACATCCTACGAAAGCTAGAAAAACATCAAACGGCGCCCGACCAGCATACCCTCATACAGCTCCGCAAAACCCAGGAAGAAATTAAAGAAGTCAAAATGACCAGAGTCCAGAAATCCTACTCCAACTGGACCCAGAAATACTACTTAGAAAATGATAGACCCTTGCGCCTCATGGCACTCACCTTAAAGCAAAGACAGGCGGCCACGGCCATCACAGCTATAAATGATGGGGAGGGGAAGCTTCTGGTAGGGGACGAGGCCATTAATCATTGGGTCGTGGAGTTTTAGGCCCACTTATACGCAGAGCCTGAACCACTTCCACCGCGGGCAATGCAGGGGCTTCCTACGGACCATCCAACTGCCAAAAATCACGCGTGCTCAATATGACGTGCTGGACACCCCCATTGGGGAGGCTGATGTGAGACGGGCAATACATGCTCTAAACCCGGGCAAAGCCTCAGGCCCAGATGGGATTCAAATAGACCTCTATAAGGCCACAGCAGATGAAGTCGCCCAAAGACTCCAGGCAGTATTTACTGAGGCAGCGGAAAGCGGTCGCCTACCAAGATCAATGTTGACCGCCAACATAATATTTCACAAAAAAGGGAGGCCAGCGGATGAGTGCGGATCATACAGACCCATTTCCTTAATTAACTCCGACGCTAAGGTCCTCGCAAAATGTTTGGCCCTAAAACTAGAAGCTGTGCTACAAGATCTGATTCAGGAAGAGCAGACGGGTTTTATACAAAAACGACACTCGGGGGACAATGTTCGCCGCCTCCTGCACGTCATCGCGGAGGAACCGAGGCAAGAAGACTCGATCCTCGCAATTAAGGTGGAGAAGACATTCGACAAGGTCCAATGGGACTTTATGTTCCTCGCCCTTGCAGAATATGGCCTTCCAGCCTCCCTAATTGCCCTGATCCGATACTGCAGTCAGACCCCCAGTGGCAGGGACTATGGAGGGGTGGGACGGAACACTGGGTCTCCTTATATGCCGACGACCTTCTCATACACAATCGGGAACACCCACGCCTCCCTCCCCAGAGTGAGATTCCTATTGCAGCAATATGGACCGATGGAGGGATACCGGGTCAACTGGACCAAATCCGAGATTCTACCACTTCGACCGGATAACCCCTGGGACCCCGGGGGGAGTAGCGCCCTTCAGGCTACAAACAGGCCATATTAAATATCTAGGAGTCAACATTAGTGCCCACAATGGGGATCTTAGAGACCTTAACTACCCGCATATGGATGAGCAAATCCGTGCAGACCTCACCAAATGGGATACACTTCCACTATCCATGACAGGTAGAATCAACGCGGTCAAAATCAACACAATGCCTAAACTGATGTATCTCGCGATGATGATACCATGTGACCCCAGTCGGAAAATGTACAAAACTATTGATGCCGCTATCTCAAGGTTCATCTAGCACAACAAAAAAGCATGCATCCGCACAGGGATCCTCACTGCATCTAAACAGGATGGGGGCCTCGCCCTGCCGTCCTGGTGGAGTTACTATATGACGGCCCAAATATGCTGGGCCAAACGCTGGCGGAGCCCAGAGGACGGCTCTAGTTGGAGGGCGATGGAGACATGCATCCTGGCCCCCCCAATCTCCTCTAGATACACTGGCCACACCCCTGACAAAGCTACCACGACAGCTTAGATCACACCCGGTGGTGGGACCGACATTAGCCCTGTGGCATAAGCTCCGTGCCCAGCAAGGCATCGATATCAACGCAACACCCACATGGAGGTCAGTAAAAGGCCTATTAGCACTAGACCACCTACCTACCATCCATTCAGCACAAAACACCCAATGGGCGCGGATCAGGATCTTGGACCTGTGCGAAGGCCCGAACATACAGGCTTTCCCAGAGGCCGCAGGACCACTGGCCCTCCACGCGGGCCATTGCCTGCAATATAGCACAATATAGGCGAGATAACGCAATACACCACAGGCACCTGAGACAGGCACCCCCGGACCCCTGTGAATTAGAACTGGAACGCTGGAAAAACTCATCCGCAGCTCCATAACTTCTACTTCATGGCCATTCCGAACAATGTTGGTAGGAACTCCGCCCTGGCCACAGCCTGGTCGCTAGACCTCGACAACCAGATAGAGACGGAAGATATTTACCAATTCTATTAATTCATTCCCAGAATGTCCATGAACCTAAAATATAGGGAAATTCAATTTAAAATAATACAACGCATGTACTGCACGCCATATAAAATGTATAGAATGGGACTGACACCCTCCCACCAGTGCTGGCGTGGGTGTAAAACACCGGGCACCATGGGCCACATGCTATGGTCATGCTCCAAGATAACTCCCTATTGGGACATGGTCCACAGACTAGTCAACAGCCACATTCCAGATGCAACTATCACACCGACCCCGGCAGACCTGATATTCGGGGCTAATTACAAGGAATGGCACACTGACACATCTGCATGCAGACGCCTACACACAATGTTCGCAGCGCGCAAATTGTTGATTGTGAACTGGAAGGGCGTGACACCGCCCACAAAATCGCAGACGATAGCCTTGTATCCAGGATATGCGCCTTGTATCCAGGATATGCGCCTTGGAGTTCAGTGCACAAAGAAAAACAAACCCAGCCAGAGCTGCGCTGACCCAAAAATTCTGGGCCCTCATTGACCCCCCTACCCGGAAAAGGCCACACCCTCGGGGGCAAGTGATATCTCCCCAGGCACGTGAGCGCCCATACACCCCCACCACCCACCCAGACATGTCCATCCAGCAAACTGATACACCGATCCTGGCACACTACAAACACCACTATTTATACCAGGCACATACCAAACTGCACCTGAATGCACCAGCCGCATAGATGGTCCCCCGGAACCAGAGGCTATTTTACGTCATTTTCTTTGGGCTAGTTAAAACGGGAGGGTGGGGGAGCGAGTTGCGGGAAGAATGTTCCAGTTTGAAGGAACGGGTTGGTGCTTCTGTCGAGGAGCACTTAAGATACAATAAACAATGCAGACTCATAGCAGCATACCCCACCCAAAGGACTTCGGAGGAGGGGGGCTGACACAGAAGGGAGGATTCCTGTAACAGCTCGAGAATTTGTTCTTTCTATTCTGTAAGATGTCATATATGTGATGTTCATATTGAAAACTTGCAATAAAAAGATGTTACAAAAAAAAAAGATAGTCATGTTACTGTTAGTAAATGTGTTGATCAGCATGATGGCGAGCTCTACTTAATGCTCCTCCCTTGCAACCAATTTGCATAGTTGCTGGTTGGAGATATTTTAATATGTAAGGGTTCTCCATCACAGGGGAATACATGTTCAAATAACACTTAGCATTATTATTTAGCTGTATTCGCAATACAACAAGACGCTATCGTAACAGAGGTGAGCTGTATGAGGCACATAATGCAACAATAAATATTTATTTTTTTATTATTTATTCTGTTTCTTCTTTGCTCCGCACTTTCCACTTCTCCCCCTTCCATGCACTTTTCCCCTTCCTCGCTCGCATGCACTTGCAGGTTCCCAATGTCACTGGGCCTAGTAAGATCGTTGGTTTTACTTATTTCTTTTTTTGGTTCTCCCCTGTTCCCCTCCCTTGCCTTGTCGCGCTCTGAAACACCTGTGTATGAGCGCGATATAAATAAAATATCAATTCAATTCAACAGAGAAGGAAGACAGCAGGTAAAGGCGTGGAGATGAAGTGTATGAACTATAATGTGCAAGGATTGAATAATCATATCAAGGCACACTAAGTTACTGACCTATGTTAAGCGAAACAATGCACAAATACTGCTATTAAAGGAAACACACTTGCAACTACTGGCGTATGCAAGTTGTTTGCTAAGAAATGGGGCCCTCACAGGTATTACACTTCCTATTCAACGCAATCCATTGCGGACATACAGTGATACTTAAAGCGTTGATGTTCGGACGCATGGATACCATTAGCAACCCTCGATTTGGCCAAGAAGTCTTTAATATGAACGTATACCTTACCAACATATATGACCCTCAATTTTATCAACATGTATTGTCGCTGTGTGATAAATACCCGGATGTGAGGAAATATACAGAGGTGAATAACACTTTACTGAATACACACACAAATCATATTAGCAAACCAGAGGCAGGTGATTAAATCATCACAGGTGATAGTGATAATAGGTGCATTCCAAATAGGGAGTGGGTAGATACAAGGAGATGCCTACATCCCGATGAGAAAGAGTACACATACTACTCCTTAGCAGCGCGTGACATCCTCCTGAATTGATTATTGACTCATATCTCAAGCTGGGAGGATAGCTCAGAGGCAACGCTTTTGTCTTGAAGCCAGACAATTCAGAGCATCAGGAGTTCAAAACCCTGTCCCGCACTTCAAGGCTGGTCTTTGGCATGTAGCGTGACATAAAAGCTCTTTTTTATTTATCTCCATCATTAGTTCACCAGGTTGTCACCTTTAATATACGTGAGGGGTCAGCAATGAGAGGTGGACACAAGGTGTTCATGTTTTTAACAAAGACATTAAATGAAAAGAGGTTGGGCAAATGCCTTTCTAGCCCTATTCTAAAGAGGATTTTCCCTACCTAGAAAGGAAAACTAAGGATTGCTGTGTCAGGAAGTCTGTAAATAATAATCTGTTTTTGTGTCCAAAGAACAAGTTACTTACCAAACTGGTAACGCTCTTTCGACTGGATGGTCCTCGAACGTATTCCTCATCTATGACATGTATTGTCCCACAGCTCTGCTGCTTCGGAATTTTTTTCGGCAGAGGGCGCCCTTGCGTCGATTCAAAGTCCCTCGAAGGCCTCCGTCGAAGGTGATGTCATTGGATGTTATAAGTAGTACGCACAGCGCCCTTAGCCTCAGTTCATGTTTTTTTCCCCCTCACAACGTGTGGCACACGAGCCCATAACACAGGATCGACTGCACTTAGCCTTGCGGGAACAAAAGCTGCAATGGTCACAGGAAATTCTTGAGAGGGGCAGGCTGGGAGGACGATGAGGAATACGTTTGAGGAACATCCAGTCGAAAGAACGTTACCAGTTTGGTAAGTAACTTGTTCTTCGAATGGATTGTGTCCTCCAAAGTATTCCTCATCTATGACAGACTCCCAAAGCAGTTACCATAAATGGAGGAAGGAAAAGAATGTAGAGACATCCAATTAAATGGCAGAGTAAAGCACACCCTAACCAAAGGCAACATCCTGAGCATGGGAAGTAACTAGGGAGTAATGCTTAACCAACGTGTGTATGGAAGACCACGTTGCAGCGTCAGGTGTTTTTTTACTGCCACACCCCTTTGCGGGGCTGTCGAAGTGGCTATGCCCATGGTAGAATGAGCCAGCAAGCCCTTAGGAGGGTCCTTGCCAGCCAACCGGTAGCATTCTGAAATAGTGAGGATCCACCTGGACAAGGTCCGCTTAGAAACAGCCTGTCCTAATCAGTGACTATTATACCCCACAACAAGCTGGTCGTCCACTCTCAGTTTGGCCAATCTAGAGAGAGAAACTCAAGGCTCTCCTAGGACCCAACCTATGGAGCCGTTCCTCTTTGTTACTAGGATGAGGAGGCAGATAGAAGGCGGGAAGTAACACTTTCTGACTCAAATGAAATTCTGGCACTACCTTAGGTAGAAAGGACGGACATACTCTTAATACAATCCTGTCCTTGTGGAACAAAGTAAAGGGTGGCTTAGAAGAAAGTGCCTGCTACTAGCTCACTCTTCAAGCAGACGTAACTGCAACTAATAAAACAGTCTTAAATGTTAACAATCTTAACGGACAAGAGTGCAAAGGTTCAAACGGAGCACCCATCAGAAATTTCAAAACCAAATTGAGGTCCCAAACCAGCACCTGAAAAGGCGACGGCGGGAACACATTCGAGAGCCCTTTCAGAAACTGAGTGACCAGTGGAATCTTAAAATAAGAGCCTTCCTCGGACAAGCGCTTAAAGATAGAAAGCGCTGCCAGGTAACCTTTAATGGTGCCCACCTGAAGACCCCTGTGGGCCAAAGAAAGCAGAAAGCAAGAAAGAGAGAACCTCTGGAATTGAGCACTGAAAAGGATCAACATTCTTTCCTCTGCACCAGTTGCAAACGTTACACCAACGGTACAGGGACTTTGTTGCCGGCAGCCTAGCCCAAAGCAACACCTCCATCACGTCATCCGGGAGGTCCCAATCCTTATATCTCAACCGCTCAGAAACCAAGCGTGAAGGTTGAGTCTTGACCTCTGGATGGAGAACCCCCACCTCCTTCTCGAGAGAAAAGATCCTCTCTTTGGGGAAGACACATTGGAGGACAGATGGACATGTCTAGAAGGTCTGGGGAACCACATTCTCCTGGCCCAATCCGGAGCAATGAGGATCATGCGGGACCCAAACCGTTGTAACCTCCTGAGAACCTGAGGAATGACGGGGATCGGAGGAAACACGTACAGCAGCGGGAATTTCCAATCCACCACAAACACGTCTCCTAGAGCTCCTCTCTGAGGAAATTCCCTCCAGCGGTAACTTTCGCACTTCCGGTTGGCACCGGTCGCAAACCTGCCGATAAGGAGATTCCTTCTTGAATTGCCCAGAACCAGAGCTGCATTGCCTCTCTACACAGAGGTAGTGACTGTCATGATCCCAGTAAATGAGCACAGTTCCCATTCAAGCATACTGGGGAAGCAAAGGACATCACATCAGTCAGCAGGTTTACAGTGGCTACAAGCCTTGCACAAATGGCATTTGTATCATTCATAGTATTGCACCCATAGGCTATCATAGTGCTTACATTGGTTTTCATCCATTAAACATGGTCGCCGGCAGGTCCACAGATAACTTACAGCGCTTCTATGCCTTTTGCGGAGGGAGCTACTTAAGCCCCGCCTCCGCCAGAGCGCTCACTTCGCTCTGCTCCGCTGACAGCGGGTAACGCTACCGGTGTCTCTCATCACAGAACCTGTCAAAAGAAAAAGACAAAGATATTAGTTTCCTAAAAAAAACAACAGAATTCCATTGTTATTTAAAAGACTTACCGAACCGAAGTATTTCCGAAGCGTTTCTTCAGTCAGCTGTTTCTTAGCCGCAGCATCTTCTGTCAGAAGGTCCCTCACAGCCGCAGCATCTTCTTCACAGCAGTCTTCGTTCGTGGTCGCAGTACCTTCATACAGAAGTTTTCCTCAGCAGACTCTGCAGCTTCCGAAGATATTTCTTCTACAGCTTTCCGAAAACCTGCAAAACAAAAAGGTATTTCATTAACTAACGAACTTAATAGAAATAAGAAAGAAAAAGTTTTAATACGTTACGTACCTGAAGTGCCATCAAGTTTTCACTGCTTAGTTATTTCTGCCCTCTTCCCTGAAGGCTACAGTTACTGCGCATAGTATGTTAAACGTTTCTTCATATGGAGTTTTAGTCGCAGTCATTCCACAGCCACAAACCTTTTCCGAAATCCAAGAACCTGTTAAAATAAGGAAAAATATTAGAAAGAGATCTCTCCAACGTAGGGACAATTCTAAAAAATAACGAACTAAAATATTTGTCTCAAATACTTACCCAAGACCATTTGGAAACGCAAAGACATAACTAAAGACAAGAGTCCTTTGAACACTGCAGCATCCCAAGTTAAAAGCTCTCTTACCAATACGTCCCTGTAGACTACAGGATGACGAGCTCCACAAAACATACACACAGGTGAGAAGGGAGGGATTACCAAAGACACACTACTACACAGTATTTTCCCCAGAAAAGAGGTATTACAGTGGTTCTATTGTTTTTATTGTCATTTACACAGGATAAGAATTCTAAAAGTGCCCAAGTAACAGATCCACTGGCTGAGAGAGACATTACGCTCCCGAGGAATCAAGGTAAGGGTTACAGTGACCTTACACCTCTCTTGTTAAGGTAATGCATTGCCACCGTGTTGTCTGTCATTATCAAGACATTCCTCCCCTGTACAGACAGCAGTTACGTCTTCAGGGCTAGCCTGATTGCTCTCAGCTCCAAAAGATTGATGTGAAGTCTGGACTCCGATGGAGACCAACGACCGCTGATCGAAATACGGGAAGCGTCCGTTACTAGAGCGACATCCGGCCATGGTTGCCAAAAGGGCTCTCCTTTTATGAGATTATTCTTGCTGGCCCACCACAGAAGCTCCTGTGAGAACGAGACCGGAACATGAAGGAGATCCGACATCTTGCCCGAAAACTTGGACTATTGAGTCCTTAGAGCCCAATGAAGGGATCTCATCCTCAATCTGGCCTCTGGCACCAGAAAAATGCAGGAAGCCATGAGGTTGAGCAACCTTAAGAATTTGAAAGCCGAAAGACTCAGATTGTTGAAATTTGGTGACCATCTGAAGAATGTGTTGAGCCCTCATCTTGGGTGGCGAGCACATCCAAGGATGTGTCCAACACAGCCCCTATATACTGGAGCTGCTGGGAAGGTGTCATATGCAAATTCATGAAGTTGAGGGAGAAGCCCAGCTTGTGAAGGGAGTGGCAGGTGACGCTGAGAGGATCCAAAGCTTGTTCGGGAGAACGCGCCCTGATCAACCAATCGTCCAGGTAGGGGTAGACGTGAATCCGCCCCCCTCCCATCTCCTGAAATGCGCTGCCACCACCACCATGAGCTTGGTGAAGACCCCCAGGGCGGAGGTGAGCCCGAAAGACAGAACCCGGAACTGGTAGTGCGAGCCACCAACTGCAAACTTTAGGTATTTTCTGTGCTTGAGATGGATCGTCACATGAAAATAAGTATCCTGCAGTTCCAATGACACCAACCAATCCTGAAGTTGGAGGGCCTGAAGGATCTTAGAAAAAGTGACCATCTTGAACTTGTCCTTCCTGAGGAACTTGTTCAAGTAACGCAAGTCCAAGATGGGTCTCAGTTCTCAGTCCTTCTTGGAAATCAAAAAATATGAGGAATACCCACCCTTGTTCCTCTCTGCCACAGGCACTGGTGATATAGCGTCTTTCTCCAGCAGGGCCAAAATCTCCTGCACAAGGAGCAGATCCGGAACCTTCAAAGAGTGTTTCCCCGGTGGATTGTCGTGAGGCCGGAGGAGAAAAGGAAAGCAGTATTGTTTCCAGAGCCCACGCATCTGAAGTAATGGCTCGCCACTCTTCGAGGTGCTGAGACAGCCTGCCCCCTACCGGGGAACCATGGCTCAAGGCCTCAGAGCGGTTTTGAAGTGGCTGCAGCAGTGCCTGATGGCAAAGAGGCAGCTGCCTGAGCGGGTTTGACACCCCTACCTCGTCCACCACGAGTGAACTTACGTTGGCCTCTTTGAGTGGCCATCCGTTACACCTTTCCAAATGAGGAGTAATAGCGAAAGGGACCACCCCTCCATTGCTGTCTGAAAAGGCTGAGGTTACCGAACAGCTCTGCCCAAAGATTTGGCAGCTGCTTTGGAGGTCTGCAACTTCACAAGGCTCTCGTCAGCCTTGTTGCCAAAAAGATGCGACCTGTCAAAGGGCATGTTGAGAAGTCGGGCCTGCACATCGGGTGCAAAACCGGACTTACACAACCATGCAAATCTGCGCATCACGGTGCTCGTAGCCATGGACCTTGCGACACTGTCCGCAGTGTCCAACCCAGGCAGAAGGGATTCACACATGGCATCCAAACCATCCTGCACAATAGCTAGAAAGCCATCCCTTTCTTCCCCTTCGGGAATATGCTCAGGCGCTAGCAAAATGCAATTCCAGAGAGTGTGCAAAAACTTTGCTAAGGCACAAGTGGAGTTGACCGATTTCAGTGCCATACTCCCAGCAGAAAATACCTTGCACGCCCATCCATCCATGCGTTTATCGTCCCCATCAGGAGGGATGGTAGGGTACACTGCCTGCTTTGAGGTGGCCATAGCCGCCTGGACCACCAAACTCTCAGGAGTGGGGTGTGTGGACAGGTTGCCGGGGTCGCTACTGGATGGGTGGTATTTCTTTGACAATGACTTGTTAACTGCCGTAATAATCTCTGGGGTATTCCACGTAGCAGCCACCCGCCTTTGCAATGCCACAGTGGACAGACCCTGATCCAAGATGTCGGTAAGGTCATCCTGATCAAATTGTACTGGAGGCCTGGACCAACCCTGGTACTCTACAACCCTCAACATCAATCTCCGATAAGAAGATTTGGCATGATCCCCAGGATCTGGCTTACCAAACTCCATTTCTGGAGAAGTGTCCACGCCACTGGCATCATGCAAAGACTTGAGCAGATTTTCAATCCTACTCTCCTCGGAAATGAGACAGTCCGGAACATTGGGAGTCTCATATGGAAGGCCAAAAGCCCCAACATCCTCATCGGACCCCTCTTCATCCTCAAATATTCTGAAGAGACTGAAAAAACTCCTTCCTAGGAAGAGGAGTACATCTCTTATCAAGGACAGGCTTCACAGATTTAGAAGTAGCCTTCCTTGGGGGATCCACAGCCATAGGGGCTTCCATCAGTAAATTCTGCCCAGCTTCGAGGGCCTGACCGGGGGGGGGGGGGGTAAAGACCTGACAGACGCACTCGATGGGCATGGCACCGATGGCGTCAAACACCTTCATGGCTTTCGACGACTTTGTATGCTTCAACGGTTTCGCTGGAGACGAAGATTGCAACCTAGACATGGCACATCTCTGGCGATCCCCCGATGCCTTGTCCGAACGGGACCGCGAAGGTTCCAGATGCTTATCGCGCCGTCCACCCGGGCCCGAAGGCGCACAAGTTTCTGGTCGATACCGTTTCTTGCCAGCTTCTACCGAAGGCACGGACGGAACAGTGCCCTGAGACTGGAACAGCTGCAACATGTGCTCCCGAAAAGAATCCCACTCCTCCAGGGTCGAGGATTTAGTGGGTCAGGTCACCTTTTTTGGGTAGGAGTCATCCGACGAAGACGGCGAACGATGATGCTGCGACGAAGAGTGGTGCAATCCACTACAGCACCTGGACCACTTGCACTTCTTCTGACGAGGAGAGTCACCCCTCGACTCGTCGGTCGACAGTGCAGCAGACTAAAACTTACAGGGTTTGGATATGCGGCCTACCTTCAATTTCCCCTTAGGTTCCCGCAAGGCCTTGGCAGTCAACGACTGGCAGTTCGAGCAGTCATCCGTATCGTGGTCCTCGCACAGGCACCACACGCAAACACGGTGCGGCTCCATAATGGACATCTTGTACCCGCAGTCCCGACACTTAATGAAGCCAGACCGCAAGGTCATCGAGGTAGAAGACGACGAGATAATACCGAATGCGATAGGATAACACGAGGCGCGCAGAGTTCTCGAAGCAAACACATTTGCGAAAAAAAACGGAACATGAGGCTACGGGCACCGTGCGTACTACTTATAACATTCGATGACGTCACCATTGATGGAGGCCTTCATGGGACATCGACTCGATGCCATCGGCGCAAGGGCGCCCTCTGCCGAAAAAAATTCTGAAGCAGCACAGCTGTGGACGATACATGTCATAGATGAGGAATATGTTGGAGGACACAATCCATTCGAAACATTCTTTCCAGGCCCTCACACTACAAACAAAATAACAAAGGGTGCCAGGAAAATGTCTGACTTGATGATGGCAAAAGTGTTCAAAACCAAAATTAATAACTCGGACGTAAAAGATCCTTGGACACAGAGGAGGTTTGCCTTCCCCTAGATTCTTCAAATAGGATTGCAAAAGTGTTCTTTTAAACAGTTCCTGTTCTGGACTCACAAAAGATATGGAGAAACCTTTTGAAGACCTGCTCAACATTCCCCTGGACAAGCGAAAAGAAGAGTGGTGCTGCTGGAGAGTGCGCAGGGAACAGGCCGTCTCCCTCCCCGCTTTGATTGGCTGGAGGGACTAGTCGACCACCTTTCCAAATAGGTTCCCTCCGTCGAAGGGCATGTCCAGCACCTTTGCTTGGACCTCCTGAAGGAAATTCATGGCCTCCATCCAGCCTATGCCAACGAAGGCAGACACTGTTCCCCATTTGCCGGAACCCTGTCAGCGACATCCAATGCCACTGTGATGGCGTGATCAGACGCTACCTCCCCTTCCTGGAAGAGGGCGATTACCTCTATCTTCTTATCGTCAGGGAGGAACTCCAGAATAGGCCCCCCTTGTACCACAACTCCCTGTCGTACCTGGCCAGGATCGCCAGTGCGTTGGCCACCTTGATAGGGGACGCTGCACTGTAAATCACCTTCGTTCCAATGGTGTCCATTCTCTTCCCCTCGCTGTCTGGGGGGACCGAAGACTCCAATACGACTGAATCCAACGATGGCTGCGACCTCGGAGTCTGGGGCCCCATATTTCTTCTCCAGCCTATCCTGTTTGGCTGGAGCCGTGCAAGGGTTCTTCATGAGGGCCAGGCACTCTTCCCAAATGTTGGAGGATGAAATGGAGCGGCGGATGACACTTCAACTTCTTCGCTGGAGGCTGATCGGGGACCATATCCATCCTCCAGCGGCATCCTCATCTGGATCTCTGACGCAAAGGTGTGCAGGGTCGACATAATATCCAAGAAAATGTCCCTTGGCTAAGCAGGCAGAACAGGAAAACTAGGCCCTGCGCCATCTTCTTGCTCAACGTCCTCGTGGACCGTGCAGAAGGACTCCTGGTCTTCGTTGCACGTGGCTGAGACCTCCATGGATTGGGCAACTGCCTGGGAGGGCTGTTTCGGGGCCTCCTGACCCCCTCTTTCCTCCCCCTAAGGGTCTTGAACCGGGGCATGCCTGCAGGCTTTGCAAAAGTCGCTGCGGCGGTGTCGCGCCTTGCGGGTAGGGACACCTTCTGAGCCGTGGGGGCTACCCTTGCAGGATTAACACCCTTAACTGTCATGGCAATAGCAGTCGACGCAGTTGCCAATGAGGTCTTGGCTTGTGCATGTTGAGCCTGCTTGGGCTGTTCGGCCTGCTCCTCCGCCCACTGCTTCTCGGATTTTTCACGCAGTTAGATGACTTCCTCTTCGTGGAGGAGCTTGATTGCCGGCTGTTAGGGAGAATTCTCATACATTTGCCAATTCCTCCCACCTTAGAGCCCTCCAGCTCTTTTGCTAAACTTTGGAACTTTTTAAATCAATGTGTTTTCTGTGTTTGTTTTCTTTGGTTATGGAGTTTAATCAACTCCATAGGCATCATCTTGTCATTTGTGTCCCACAGCACCCTCAGTGCAGTGGCACAGAGAAACCTTTCAGGCTTTCCCAAGGTTTAAATACCTTCTCTGGGATAAACTACTGTTTCCCAGAGTAAGTAAAGTGAAATTGACTTTACTAGTCTTTTAAATTCCTAGACCCAGCACACCCTATCTTACAATAGAGTGCTGGAGGAGTTATTTAGTATCCTCTGTGTCTAGATACTCATGTAGCAGTCAAATGCTACCCTTTCCTTTCAGAATGGCCGGTGGCAGTGGTTTTACAACTAACTACCATGATTTTTCCCGACCGTGAACTATTCGTAGCTCCGATAGCGTTAAATCGCTAGAGCCATGTTTTTCAAGATGGCATCTGAGCCCCCTTTGTTTAAACAGGTCCCGGTTTTCTTTTATCGCCATTTCTTTTTGGAAAGGTCCTTCTAGAGTTTGTCTCTGTGCGCCAAACCAAGTTTGGTCCCTTTGTTAATTCGGCTTTGGTGGGCTTCAGGAGCGAAGACCGCCTCTGGCGTCCAAGTGTCTGGGGTGGGCAGGAAGTGAGGGAGGTGCCCGAAACTCCTTGTGCTTAGGCTCCTAGGAGACCCAAATGCACTCTGTGGTGATTGGCTAGTTGAATGTCTGGCAAGGACAGCCACCCTGCTGGGTGAGTGACAGCTAGGCTGGAATGAATGGGAGAAAACTGGATAAAAGGCAAGTCTCTTGGCTTGGAAGGCAGAGTCGACTGCTGGAACAAAAGAACCGAAGACGAGCTTGAAGAGGACGGCTGGTGCAACTCCTGGACCGTTGGTTTGCCTGGTGAAGCTCTGCTGCAGGTCCGAATCGGCAAGTTCACCTCGACAGAGAAGCTGTCACAGGTTTGCCCCCTTCTCGCCTCTTGTGATAAGCCTGGCTGCCCAACACGCTACCAAAACTGTGTAGTACAGACTTATACCAAAGGTTGGCTTTGCTTAAACCTGTAGTCATAGTTGCTTGTAGTGGTCCAAGAGGGTACTGTATTCAAACTTTGCCTAACATCGGGTGGCAATGGAGGCGGAAGGTGATGTCGATCACGCCCAATCCACCTTGGCACCCGCTTCCACGGCAAACCCAGTGGGCACGGATTTGGGGCTCCTGGCCTTATCTTGGGCCCCACGGATGAGGCGCCCTAAAAGGACTTAGAACACCGCTCCTCGGACCAGCCTGTCCTGGGTGAGGCATGACCCAGCTGGGAGCACAGCCACGCCACCAGTCTACTATGCCTATCCTTCATCATCTTCTTGGAGAACCCAATGCATATCTCACACTCCACCTCTTTGTGGTCTGGGTGCAGGCAGTAGAGGCATTGCAGGTGCTTGTCCTCCACAAATATTCTGTAGCCCACATATGGTGTAGGGCCTGAAGAGGGACCTTCCCCCCCTTCTCCTCCGTCATGGTCGGAGTGTGCGAGGTAGGCCCAAGGGCCTTCTAGAATCTTTGATGATCTTCACCCTAGAGGGGTCCGAACTTCACAGACAACGGGTCGCCCTGTCGGCAGGGGAAGAAAAGAGCACACAGGCTTCTTTGAAACAAAATTAGAACTTTTTCCATCAAAAACATGAAAAAACGTACAAATAGCTCAGAGAGGAAACTCGAGGACTCCCAACACTGAAGCGTACAGTAAAAATCTGAAGTAGGGTGCCAGAGGAGGGGCTTCGGGGGAGGACTCATTGGATGGGGCCAGCATGACCACAGAGGACAGTGTTTGGTTTAGAGAAGAAATAGTTTTTAAGTGAAGGGGAAACAGTTTTTTCTTTTACCGAGGATGTTAGGCAGACACCTGTGCAGTTCCCTTTGGGAACACTGCAAAAGATTTAGGACTACAGGTGTTAGCAGTAAACCCACTTGGTAGCAGTCTGTACCACCCAGATTTACCTGGTAGCTGTGGCTGAGCAGTCAGACTTCCCTCAAGAAGAGTCAGGCAGTATGCAAAGTATACACAATAGGCACTCAGACACAATAGCACAAGCAAACACTGACCAGAGCTTTGGTATCAAGGTATATAATTATTTATTTAAAAACACACTGATTGAAACACTCCAGCACTATTATTGTAAATCACTCTCAACACAGTTACTATTATTATATATACATCCCTTATTCCTTATCAGAGGAAAATACACCACACTAATACTTAGGAACTCTTAAGCAAGGCAGGAAAGTCAAAAGTTACTTGTGAGCCAAAGTCCATAGGCCGGGCCCACTCTTGGAGAGAGCAGGGCACAAATGCACCCAAGATCACACAATGACAACAGGCTTAAAAAGTCTTGCAGGGAGTTCCGAAGGGTTTTAGTTAGGCTCAGAAAAGTTTAGCCAGGGTGTCCCAGGCTAACCCAGGTTCGAAAGCCGGGGGCTAAATCTACCCCGTACAGTCGGTTGCAAGGGAAGCCAGGCGGAACACGGTACCTTATGTGGAAAGGATCCTCCAGCGGGGGCAGTTGTTCCTGGCAGCGGGTGCAAGTTGCAGCGTCGTCCAGAAGAAGAAAAGATCTCGATGTGGAGGAAAGATGAAGGTCGTTGCACTGCCAGGGAAGAAACCAGCCACGAAGTTTTCCGGTTAAAGGTACTACCCTTTGATTCGCGGTAGGGGTGAAACGTGGTATCCCGGTTGCCGGGGTGCTTGGCACAGGCAAGGCGGCCACGAGATGCTCCAGGAAGCGAAAAAGGAAGCAGACTGGTTATCCCCACCAGTCGAATGAAGAAGACTCTCTGGGCTGGAGATCTCTTCTGTCGTTGGGAAAAGTGGCGAGACGGTTCAGCAGGGCTCCACCGGTGGTGTCGTCGTAGCAGGTCGGCTCAGCTTCTCCCTCGTCGGATTCTTAGGTCCTGTGGCGACTTCTCAAGTTCCAGTCCCCAAAGCCCTGCTTTTATGCAGAAAACCCCCATTCACTCAGCCTAGCTGTCACTCAAACATGCTAAGTGGTGAGCCAGGTGGCTCACCACTTGGGCCAATCAGGACGGAGTGCGACTTGAGTTGCCTAGGCAACTCAGTCCAGGGTGCCTAAATCCCCCTCCACCCCTCCTAAGTACCCCAGACAGAGTGGCACCACTTTGGAGGGCTTCTGTGGAGAAGCCCGCCAAAAAGTGGAACAAAGGGCTCAACTTGGGTTGGAGTCACAGAAGCGAACACAAACGCCATTTTAGAACCGAGTTCTGGCAAAAAATACCAACCGGAGAATTAATATTAAATAAACCAGCGGTATTTTCGAGGCTATAGGAATTAAATAATTAAAGTTGGTAGCCTCGAATAATGGGAAATCCCATAGAGATATATTCGCGGTCGAATATAGAAAGTAGTATCCACTGCCACCAGCCAAAACTCGATCAGGGGGGATGGAGACGTGCCCCCTCGAACAACAGACCCCAGGGCAATCGAATTGCCCCAACCAGTACGTCCACAATATGATGGTTTGTACTGGTTCTGTTCAGAATTTGAGACTAGTAATGTCAATGGTGACTTTACATGCCCTGGGAGACAGTAGTCAGCCCCAGGGTATGGAGTCTATAATGGGGGGTCACTATGACACCCCTGTGTTACTGCACTGAGGGTGCTGTGTAATACACATCACAAAAACACATGAAGCCCTATGGAGTAAAAGACCCCATAGCCCATTAAACACATCTAGAGTCAAAGAAACACACTCAAATTCACCCAAGAGTGAGGGTAAAAGAGTCTCACTCTTGGCAGGAGAAAAAAATAAACCCCAAAAATCCAGCAAAGCTGCTGGGGGACTCACTAGGTAAGGAAATTCAGCCTAAACAGAGAATTCTCCCTAACAGAGGATTCCCAGCCTGACGACAGGGAACATTCATGAGCATGTGAATCCATGCCAGACCCCATGCTGGAGAAAGATCCCTTGGCTCGTGTTTATATCTCTTTTTTGCACGACCAAGTTAAAAGCTGCAAGTGTCTTTCGACAAACAAACCTGTTGAACAAGGGAGAGAGGAAAGCTCATAAAAAGAACGTTGCTATTCTAAGCAAGGAGGGATGTGAATCACTGGGGCTCTCATGGTCTTCAAACAGGAAACATGCCATGGTGACCAAAGTAGACTCCACTCAACTTTGATTAACAGCAAATACCCTTTAGATCGCTGGGTCGTAACTAGAGCCAGGTTCGATTTCTTGGTACTTCGAGCAAACATTACAAACTGCCAGGGTTGTGCGCTGGAACCAGAATGTCTGTGCTGCAAGTTGGCAGCTGAAAGTTTTATGACTTTTGTTTTGTTATGTCTGCATTATATGGAAGGAGAAGGAAAACAATCCTGCTGATACTGAATCAAGAGAAATGTACCTGCACTAATTTTTTTTTATTGCAGACAATGCCACTCTGCGTTGCATGGGTATTTGATCAGATGAAAAGGAATGTCCCAGTCCATGAGTAATTTATTGTCCAATGATCTTTTGCAATATATTGCAGGGTTATGATTTTAAGCTGGATTTATGTTTAGTGCTGATTTCTTGATTTTTTTTTCTCTTTTGTACAATCGTTTAATGGATTTTATCTGAATACATTTGATGATGAATTGGTTGTTGGTGGCACCCTGCCAGCGAACAGCCGCATCCAGGATGTGTTTGTGCATCAAACGGACGCACAAGCACATACCAGCCAGACACGACGACTGGCACTCACTGAGCAGAAGTCATATCGAGGATACACCTGCACGCCCACCAGAGCAGAACCAGACACAACCGCACACCGAGAAGTTGCCACCAACAACCACATTTTGTTTTCTTTATTGCTTTTGGTCCGGTGTGTGGTTTAATTATTGATAGGCTTCACTGGCTTTCAGTTCATTATATTCTTCCTCTCTTTATTCAGCTTTGCCTTAAAGGTGACAACACATCGATTTCCGTTGCAGGTGCTCGCCTCGCCAGCTATGTTGCCTGATTTCTAGAGTGTATTCCCTTGCAGGTAGAACTAAAGTTAGATCATTAGTGCTATTGTCTAGTTTGATTTGTTGCTATTTTTTTCTTAAATGTTATGCCCCCTGATGCATGGGTTAATTGGCACTTTATAAATAAATAAAATGAAAAAAGAAGAAAAATAACACTGGAGATGATCCGAAGTAAGCTAAGACCCCCAAGAAGGTTGCAGAAGACTCTTAGATGCTGTTGCTGCTTCTGCACATTCCTCATGGCAAGCTCTCAGTGCAACTAGGGAAAACCTTTTGTAGGCAATTCCGTCCTTTGAACTGGCAGGAAGGCAAGTTCAATGTCCTCTATAGCTTACTTGGGCTCCACTGAATCTTCCTGGGTTGAGTGCTTCTCACCCTGCTGCACTCCAATACATGGGGCCAACACAGGCAACAGTGACGCACTGGAGATGCACAGCATATAAGTGTAGATGGGTATCTTAACAAAACGGTGCATTTCACTTCAGGGTTGCAGGTGACATTGACATCACTCAGAGCTCCCAGTAAAACATATACCTGTTGACATCGACAAATACACAAACATCTTAAAATGGAGCAGGATGTCTTCAACCAATGCCTCACAACACTTATTCAAACATCCTTTTATGTCCTCTATTGGAAATCAAGTTATTGGTCACTTGTGTTCCAATTGGTTTTGTCTACTGTGGTCTGAAATTACATGCTGAAAACCAGATTCTAGTTTTCACCAATCTTTAAAAACCATTTGATAACTTTTTAAAAAAATAGGTGTCTTTCTAGATGTTCGTATGAGGATGCTATATGGTCAGATGGCTTATGAGTGTGCAGGCATATGGCGGTGAAACCAGGGAGAAGTAATTTGCGTGTGGTCAGGGCAGTTGGGAGAAACAGAGGTACAGATAGTCCATTGTGGCAGGTGATGCAAAGTGATAAAGTAGGAGGGTTCTCTTGGGAGTGGTATATGGTGGGTGCACGGTTAGTGCCCAGATCCACTGAAAAATAACTAGAGACCTTTGGGGGCAAAAGTGAAAATTTCGAAGGACAGGTAAACAATCCCATAAACTTGTTTGGTACAAGATTAAAAAATAGAAAAAGGTGGAAGAATTAGTCACCACAGAGTGTCAACAGGTTTATAAAAAGCAGGGAAAACCACTGAACAATTAGGACTAGTAGCAACCCTAGTACCCGATCACAACCCATATAGAAGTATATATGCAACAGCTGAGTTGAACAATGGAGTACACAGGAGGTTGGAGGGAGTTCTGTGAGATACATACAGTGCGGGTCTAATGTTGGCTGTCACTCCCCTAATGCAGAAGATACAGACGGTTTTGTTAAACAGGCCGCTTTGATACCCAGTCGCTGGCTGCATCTTTCCGACCTTCAATTGTAAAAACCCACTTGATACCCACATACACAGACCCTGCTCAATGACCCCACTTGATGCAAAATCTCAGTGGCTTGTCTGTGCAGAATTGGACGGCATCACTGAATGGAAATTGGATAGTCAAAGAGTATTATACCAGTTAGACGATAAACCCCCTTGGGACCTAAACCTATGCATGACTTTGACCTGTTTTATAGATTACTGTATTAGAACTTTATCAATATGACAAACCATGTAACATGGTGTGAAGGCATCATGAAGCAAGACCCAGACAACAGATTCAAAGTTCAAAATCAAATGGTTTATTATATCAAATGTCAGGCTGGTTGAAGGCTTAATTTGCCCTAAGCTGAGGTGGGATTTCCGTATCTGAACAAAACTAAAGAAAGTCTGAGTCAGAAAGTTCAACTTAAAAGTCTGTGTCCAAAATCTATCCTTGCTAAACAATGTGAAGGGATGTCAATAACAAAAGAAATGGCGATCAACTTAAAGTTCTGAGCTTCTCCCAGGTCTTAGCTACCGTTTCAGCTACCCTTTCTCAAGTTCAAGGTAATGTACTTCGACACAATCCTCAGGGTTCCCTTCCCCAAGATCAAGGCAACAGTTCAAAAGAAAAGGGGTCTTGAGGCTCTGTCCTCAAGACAATATTTGCAGTTCATCAAGTCTTGGGGAAGGGAACCCTGAGACTTCAACGTACCAAATTGTATTGTTTTCAACCTTTCGAAGTTCAACATAAATCTAGGTCCACTTGACCAACCTTCTGGTTCGCCTCACCAGTTCACTCACAGTGCCCTTTCTTGGATTCATTTCACAATGTCTTTGACTTTCACCATTTAGGGCTCACTGGTCTAGGCGCAGTTGTCAGACCACACAGTCAACCCATCACAGGTCATTCAACCAGGAACTCTAGGCTCTTCAGCCCACACAGGTTCTTCAATACTTGTCCATGTGTATAAAATTTACGTTCACTTAGTTTCGTCTTGTCAGCCACTTGGCTTTGTATGCAGCTATACACTCTCCTGGCTTCTCCTGGTTAGCCTCTTGGCTTTGCCATAACCTGTCACACATCTCTTGCCAGTTTTTGGCCTTGCCGCACTATATTCATTCATAAAGTTCACTTTGTGGTGGTCTTGACCCTGCCCCACCTTTCTATTGCACTTGTTCACACATATGCTCACTTTCCATATGTTACTTTCAAATGGGCACTTTCCATTTTGGCATCCATCAGCATTAGCTTTGCCCATAAAGTTTTATTCAGTTCACAGTTCAATATGCTTAAATTTGCTTGGTTTCAAATTGTCATTCAGTTCGGTATTCAATGTGCTTAATTAAACTTTGCTTCAAGTTTTCATTCATTCAGTATTCACAAAGTTGCATGTAACAGACCCTTATGATTGCATCTGCCCCATCTAGACCACCCTTTTCCCACTGGTGTCTGGCAGGCTCACCAGTATTTGCAACGTTCCACAGCCTCTGCTTAATGCAGCGCCGGCTGCGCATTTGCTGGAGAGATCTAGCTGTCTCTCCCACCTTTTACACAGCTCGGCGTGCACTTGCGGCTTCCTCTCTGCGGACGGAGCAGCAATCTCTGGGCAGGTGAGCGGCCCAACCCTCTGAAGCGGTTGCTTCACTTCTGGTCCTCTCGTTCCCCGTCTGCTCTTGCCTGCCGTGTTGGCGCCTGCTATCTCTCTTCGCTCTGCCTCGCCAATCGCGCCAGCCTCCATGCCAATCTACTTCCCGCAGCGTGCCACGTCTCCTACTTCCCGCCAGCAGGTTTCTGCGGTCTCTCTCATCTCCGAACTGCTCACCTTCTTATGACAATTACTAACTGACCTCAGGTGTGGGTCATTTGGTCTAAGTGCCTGACCATAGTTAAGGAGACATGCCTGATCTCTACAATACTTTACATGCCTCTTCCTCGTCTCAGTACCAGAGTGGTGAAATAGCCCACTAGTGTTCATCCCTCTTAGTCGCATATTCCTCCTCCCAGTTGCGTCATAGATAGGACCTGCTTGCCAGTATCTAATAAAGGCTGGGGGAGGGTTAGGTTGGTCTTCAATAGGAAATGGGGGATACCATACATCGCCTGCAGGTACCCCACTGCCAATCCCCAAGGAACCTCCACCCAGGTGATCCTCCCTCACTTCTCCAACCCCAGGGTCAGGATCCAAAAGTGATGGCCTTTCCCTGGCCACCTAAGAAGAGTATCCAGGGGAGTAGGCATGAGGATACCCTCAGGTTTCCCAAATGTGTACATGTGTGAGGGGTGGGCATTAAAGGGAATAGGAAATCTGGAAACTGGGAACTATTTAAGTTTGAAAATGCTTGATTTGCGGATTCACGATAACATATTTGGCAATTTGTTGCACTGTTATATTTGAAACCAAAAACACTTTAAGTGCTCACCTATCTCAGATGGCACAAATTCATCCATTTCATGTGAAGGTTAAAGAATGTGCCCATCACATCAGTGTTAAACCGAAGTGTGAATATCCAAGCTTAACACATCTTGCTGTATGGTAAATGTGTTAGACAGAGGTTTCCATTATGTTCAAGGCTACATTTGCTTGGTTTGGACGAGAGCTTTATCGGAGCTTTCACTTAGAACTCTTGGAGGAATTTTGCAAGAGCATGCTTACAAAAGAGGATAGTACTTGCAACCTAGCACAACCAGTGCTCCTTCCAATCATCCTTCAGGACTGACATTGACAGACTAACGGGTCAAAATTGTGTTAGATGGCACAAATGCATATGACAAATATTACTTACCCCCTAATTGTTGTTCTGTGGCTTTTATATGCTTGGAATCGCATGCTATGCTTAAGCCGACAGCCTGCAGTTGGTGCAGAGTATTACATCTTGTGGTGGTTTTGAATTTGGAAAGGGTGTCAAAAGCGGCAATAGATTACACTATCCCTTTACCTAGGCGTACAGTTACCTATGCTGCTTCAGGTGTGAACGTCCTTAGATTGTTGTTTTTCTGTCCTGAGGTACGTAAACAGGGGTTTTATTGTATTGTTGTTCTTATTTTTAAACTGTTATTTAGTGGAGGATGGGTGGAATTAAGCAGATCCAAGCCACAGAAAGAAAATTACGGGGCAAGTAATACTTGTCTTCAGAGGCTTGTAGTCAGGGAGCTGAAGGAACAGTGGCAAACAAATGCCTTAAAACTGCTTGACCCACTTGCTAATCTGTCAGTCCTTAATTATGTTCATAAAAGGCTGTGCGAACGTGTTGCACAGAACTCCATGTAGCAGTTTTACAAATGGCTACTAACTGAACATTTTCAAGGAAAACACATGTAGCTCCTGTATTACGTGATGAATGTGCTTTGGGTGTGAAAGGAAGGGTTTTGTTGGACAACGTGTAATATTGTTGTATGAATCGGACGATCCATCTTGCAATATTTGCTTTAGGAATTGGATCTCTTTCCCTTCCTGTTGCCATCCAGACAAAAAAAGTGGTCTGATTTTCTGAAATCTTTTTTTTTTCAAGTGTATGAAGTGCGCTTTCCACTTTGTTCTGAGCATTTTGGAAGAAGGTTGGTAGTTCAAATGGAATAATATACATGGCATGGCATTCTGAAAAATATGATATGTGAAAACCTGGGATGTGTTCTCTTGGTATGGACACAAATTGTTCTGACACAGAAAATGCCTGTAATTTGCATATCCTCCTTATGGTTGTGATGGTAATTAGGAATGTGCACCTCCTTCCTGTGCACTGCCTTGCTTCCAGTGTGTCTCAGTGTTCCTCCTTTTAAGCATGTGGGAGAGGTAATAGAGGTCAGGTGTGTACGATTACAATAAAGTGCCTGACCTTGCCTGATCTCATTAGCGGGACAACTTGAGGGTAGTTGGTGGTAGTCTTTCATCTGTGTCATAAGGAGTTTTATACAGGTAATCTTTACTATTCACAGTTGTCCCTTCTTCGTCCCAGTATTATGTGAAAACAGGGCGGGGGAGATCTGTTTGAAAATGTGCCAAAACGGTAGAGGGGATGTGCGATTGTGGGTAACTGGAAGAAGGGAGATACTGTGTCTCGCTATCAGGTGTGTCTGCCCCACTTCCAGAGGACCTCCCACTCTGGTGATCCTCACGCATCTGTCAACCCCCAGGGTTTGGATCCAAAGGCGAGGGCCGTGCCCTGGCCACCTGAGTAAAGGATCCCGGGATTTGGGTAGTGAAACACCTCCTGGTTTTTCACATAATACACATCACAAAGTAGTGAAATACCTGCTAGTAGATGTGAATGGGGGGAGGAATTAAAATAGAAGATCACAAAATGCTGCAGTGTAATGATGCGCAAGAAAAAGAGATAACTGGGTGTTGGAACAGAGGACAGTTACAAATAAAGGGACAAGTACTTGCAGCTTAAGGATGGGGGAAGGTTTAATAGGGTGCAAAGCATTAGCACTCACAGAGCAGCCTTAAGTGGTGGAGAATGTGAATAAAGAATGCCTTGAGGAATGTCCCAAATATGCCAAAGAGTTTACCTGGGTAGAAGACGGAAAGTGCCCATACCAACTTTGAAAGATGCCACCCTGTGCTTCATAAATAATGCCACAGTGAATGTTGGAACAAACCCAAAGCCTGGGTGGATGTTTGACGTATCAGGCATGAAAGTAGGGCCACCTGTATTGGAGGACCACCATTGGGCCTGCGGTTCAAAAGCCTATATGCAACTCCCCCCAAATTGGGGAAGCATGTGCTCCCTGGTGGTAATAAATGGTAATACGTGCACCAGCTTTAGTAGTCCCCCAAAACGAGGTGCAGATTGATGATTTCCCCAAGATGAACGCACGCCTAAGACGAAAGAGGTCTCTTATCCGGAAGCGCACAAAAAGGGGTAACTATGATTCCACAAAATTGGCAAAGGCATATGACGAAATACCAGATGAGCATAAATTGTTCAGTGGTACAGAGATGTTCTTTACATCCCTCTTTAAACCCGGGTTGCAAACCAACACAAATGCTAAATGGTTGTAACTAACCCAATGGGAACGGTCGCAGACAAACACGACTATAAAGGTTTTTAAAGCCATAAGGGAATAGCTGAGAGCGATAAGGCTCACGACCCTTCAAAACAGATATGTCCTGGATTTGATAACGGTCATGGAGGGAAGGGCGGGCGTGTGCACAAAGATTGGACCTTCTTGCTGCACGTACATTCCCGCCCACAATGAGGAAATGGGACCCTCACAGAGGCCATAGCCACCTTGATAGAAATGCACACAAAAATGGTGGAAGATATTGCAGATGATGAATGGTTTAACTACCTGTTTTCATGGATACCCACCTGGATGGTTAATGCATTCAAAATACTAGTGGGAATATGGGTACTAGTACCATTAGCCTTCTGTGTTCCAAGAATAGCAATAGGCCAATGTAAAAAGACTGCTAAGAAGGCAGTAGGGGGGAAAATAGTAATGAACTTGGGATGCTCATGTGCATGAGTATACACAAATGGATGACTCTCTCCCCCCACCCCCCAAATGCACCTCCCACCCATTCCCAAGCAATGGGAGCTCTATTGCAACTCCATGGTCAAAATATATATATCCTCAGGACCCTCACAACTAAACAGAGCACTTGGTATAATGGGGTTTCAATGTGTAGTGCTGCTACATGACCTGGAACCCAGATGAACATGTGCGACGTGGGGGTAGCTTGAGGGGGGGGGGGGTGACTAAAATATGGATACCCAAAGAGCCCTATGTGGGGGAGAGCAGAAGGATGAGTGTGGTCTGCCCCTCCACTGACCCACAATCACACAGGTGAGAAACGTTACTCAATGGGGAACCATACTACCCTTATCCCAGACAGGTACAGCAAGTCAGAAACCATTTCAACTGAACATGGCAATCAATCTAACATTGTGACAAATCATGTGCATGCATTAGGCACGAAGCACACATGCAGAAACAAAGACACTAGGTAAAATATGCATTTATACATTAAGAATATAACCATGAATAAGGGGAGGATAGGACTGGCATATCGAAAGGATGTGATAATGCCAAGAAACAAGCAATATATCCTCAAAAGCTCTCTCCGAACGTTAATTCAAGAGTGTCCCTGGTGGCAACAGAAAACACAGCACCCATGGCAATATTAGCTAAAACATAAATAAATAGAAGGTAATTAGATCTCATGCACGGTGTCGTAACACGTGACCCATAATTGAAAGACAGTGCCTATTCAAGAGAAATTAACCGAGATAACCCTTGCCGTACTCCCTACAAGTATACCCAGACACAATGGCACAAGGCCAAGTACAAAGAGATCAACCTGACTCATGGCCTAGGAACAAGGGATGGTAACTGTTTTAATGAACAATGAACAGTCCATGGGCCTCTCTCCAAGTACTATCAGTCTCGATCATGTCTTCACGACCTATCAAGTGCCCAAGGTTGGTTTGCAAAAAAGCCAACCAATCAGAAACCCCAATGTTAGGCCGCTCATGAAATAGTTGGCCAACCAATCACCTATTGTATAAACGAGGTTGTTTTATTTTTTATCAACATAGAGGTGGTCTCAGGAGGAGCCGTCAAATTATCATAACGCAATGCAATGTTTTGTACTTAAAGAGTCTATATGTAGCCACCACCACTAACCAATCCCCATTCCCTGAAGTTTTTGGTATCCAAGATTATGTTGTAATGTCAGTTATAGCAGATTCTGAGTATATACACCATTGCTTTTTTATGTAACCGTGGGAAGCCACGAGAATGCAATGCTTGCATGCGGTCCCTGCTTTATTTGGATGATAATAAAGCTGGATTTTGACTTGCACTTAGTCTTTGAATCCAGTTTGGATTGACTCTGATTGTCCCTTGTAATTTGGGACTTTCCCGGGCCGTCTTAAAAGGGTCACTGTTAAACTGCACACTTCCACACACAGTTGCTGATTTCTTACTGCCAATCCCCCTAATTTACCATACTCGCATCCCTTCAAACCCTGAGCCTCTGCAGATAGCACCCATTCCCACTCTGACTCTTAAGTCACTTGATGTGGGAGCATTTGTTTGGTGGTAAATCTCTTGGACTTGCATGTAAATCCTGACAGATGGGAGCAAAACCACAGAGTAACAAAGGGGGACACAGGCTGATGTTCTTAAGGGCAGTTGGCGTATGCATCTTAAAGTTGCCAAGTGCATCCGTTACAGTAATCTGAACCCATTGTCAGGATAAAGAAATATTGCAACAGTGTGTGATGGGAAGGTGGGGCCCAAACATGAGAAGTGCAATTTGTGGATTCCTGGGGTATGCAAAGATGAGCAGAAAGAGAGATTGGTCAATCTAATTTAAGTGAATATAGGGTATTGAAAGGGTGTGCAGGAGTGGTCACAGAACTCTCGGTCTGTTGCACCAATGTGTGTGTGTTTGTGGGGGTGAACGAGCAGTGGAGCTTATTGGGGCTTCATGACGTCTACTGTAAGCTATGCAAAGGTCTCAAGGGTATATGAGGGTTTATGGGTGGTTGTCTGGGGTTTTATTGGGGCTGTGAGAGGGTCTTCAAGCTGAGGGGGTTATGTTCTCATTGTTGCTGGTTTGGTAATACGACAGTAGAAGGAACAAGTTACTTACCTGTAACTCCTTCTCTCCAGCATGGGTCTTGCATGGATTCACATGCTCATGAATATTCCCTGTTATCAGGCTGTTAAACCTCTAAAAAAAAAAAAAACAATTTTGCTTTAGACTGAAAATTGCTTGTCTCCTCTATGAACAATCATTGCTCTTTGGGTCATACTGCCCACAGCCAATGACACTCGTCCTCTTAAGCTCCACCAGTGATGGCCATCATCAGATTTGGTAGAGCAACGTAAGTGGCAACATGAGCCAAGAAGAGCCATAGAGGGGAAGGAGGGAGGGTTTGCAAGTGCATCCATGACAGACCCATGCTGGAGAACAGGAGTTACAGGTAAGTAACTTGTTCCTTCTTCAGCATGGGGCCTGGCATGGATTCCCATGCTCATGAATACAATTACACAGCAGTACATTTACACAACCACAAGAGGTGGCAAAGTTCAACAGAAGCAATACACTTAACCCTGGATCAGACTCACCTCAAACAAACAGGTTGCGTAGCACCAATTGGCCGACACAAGACTCCTCCCTGGTTGACGCAGGAGAATCTTGTGAAGGTATGGGTAGACCTCCACGTAACAGCCTTGGAGATGTTGAGCAGAGGAACGCCAGAGAGAAACGCTGTTATGGCTACAATGGCTTTGATGCAGTGGGCTCTCTACCACCCTGGAAGAGGTTTGTTGGCCAGATGATGATAGTGCACGATACAGCATTAGAGGCACCTGGAAATGGAAGCCTTAGCTTCCCGTGTTCCTTGGGTCTAAAATTGACGAACAGCTGAGATGTCTTCCGAAAATTCTTTGTGCGTTTCACATAGAACTTCAAGGCACGAACAACGTCCAGCAAATGCAATGCCCTTTAAGCAGGCATAGAAGGGGCCGGAAAGAAATCTGGCATAGCCAAAGGCTTGTTGAGAAGGAACTCCGCAGGAGCCTTTGGCATAAAGGTGGAATGGGTCCGCAGAACCACTTTTGTAGCGTGGAAGGTCAAGTATGGCTGCCTGCAGGAGAGGGCCTGGATTTCCCAGGTTCACCTGGCCAAGGTGATGGCCACCAGGAAAGCAAACCTCAACAAGAGAAACTTCAGAAGGCTGCGATGCATCTGTTCAAATGGAGGCCCCATGAGCTTAGTCAAAACTATGTTGAACTGCCAAGCAGGGGCAGGAGCCTTCATCGGCAGAAAAGCCCTGAAGAAGCCTTTAAGGAACTCCTTCACGGGCCTGTGCGACCACAGGGAGGGCTTGCCTGGCACCCGGGTGTACCGTTATATGGCAGCCAGATGAACTTTTGAGGTGCAAGCTAGCTCAGCTTTGGCAAACGAAAGCAGGTACGGGAGGAGCTGCGGAGTCGTTATCCGCAAATGCATAATTGTCTCAGTCCTGCACCACATGTAGGCGATTCCATTTGTGACTTTAACAAGACAACACAGAGGAAGCCTTGGCTTTGGTCGGGATCTTCTTGTATTCCAGTGGCAGGGAAAAGTGTCCAAACTCTGGGGCTGCAGGAGCTAGGCTGTGAGGCTCTGTGATGCTGGGTCTTGGGGCAGTATTGTTCAGTTTTCTCTGGAGAGAAGGTCGGGAAGTGAAGGCAGCCAAATGGACAGAGCTAATGACAGCTAGAGAAGGTTCGAATCCAGGTCAGCAGCAGACACACTGGTAAAAAGAGGATCATCCTGCAATGACAACTTCTGGAGTGTATTGATCACACGTAACAGGAGCGGAATTGGAGGGAAGGCATACAGGGAAAGAGAAGGCGTACCCCAGACTCATCTGCTGAAGAGTTGGCAGTTGTCGCTAAGAGGTCGATCTGGGGGCACCCCACCTGCTGAAGATCTGACACCTGAAATTGCTGCAGTTCCCATTTGTGGCAGGACTGCATCTCCCTGCAGCTCCCTGCTGAGCAAATCTGCAATGGTGTTCTTGGTGCCTGCCAGGTGAAAGGGGATGAGGAACATGCCCTGAAGAATAGCCAAGCACCTCAGGAACTAGGCTTCCAGGGAGAGAGCGGAAGAGCATGTCCCAGCCTGCATCAGGATGTAGAGCATGGTGGAGGTGTTGTCCGTGAAGATCTGCACCACCTTCCCCTGTAGCTGAGGCTGGAAGAACTTGAGGGCTCAGAATATCGGCAGGAGCTCCGGGATGTTTATGTGCAAGTCCTTCTCCTCCAGGAGCCAGAAGCCTCTGCCTAGAGACTGTCCTGTATGGGCTCCAAAACCGTCTAGGAGGGGCAACTGTGGTGATGGTGGCCTGGTACGGGGGAATCTGAAAAGGGGCTCCTTGAGTGAGATGCAGGCGCACCGGCCACCACTGTAGAGCCTGCAGGAATTCCTGGAGAGGCCACATCTGGAGCCTGCAAAAGCGGACCAAATAGATACAGGAAGACATCATGCCCAGCAGATACTTGATGGACCGGGTTGCTGCGATTGACATTGTCGACAGCATCTGACAATTACCCTTTCCTCCAAGGGGGTTGCCAGACCTTCGGCTGTGTTCAGACGGGTGTCCAAGAACAGAGTCATGTGATGGCACCATGCAAGACTTCAGATAGTTGAAGAATCTGAGCAAAGTAAAACGGCAT
This sequence comes from Ambystoma mexicanum, assembly GCF_040938575.1. Classification (NCBI taxonomy): domain Eukaryota; kingdom Metazoa; phylum Chordata; class Amphibia; order Caudata; family Ambystomatidae; genus Ambystoma; species Ambystoma mexicanum. Next base: position 18,225,549 of record NC_090922.1, on the reverse strand, counting down.
ACGGTCTCCGCAGTGTGCTGGATCGCCAGCACATGAGGGCAGGAGCAAAGGAGCCAGTCGTCCAGCTACAGCTAGATGTGTGTGCCCCTGCAGCGCAGTTGCACAGCTACCGGGCCCAAGCATTTTGCGAATAGCCTCAGATCCGATTTCAGGCCGAAAGGCAGTGCTCTGAACTGTTAGTGTCACAGGAACGTCCAAAATTTTCAATGAATGGGGATGTGAAATGTTAGGGAGAATTCTCCTATAAGGCTAATTTCCCAAACCTAGTGAGTCCCCCAGCAGCTTTGCTGGATTTCTGGGGTTTGTTTTTTTCTCCTGCTAAGAGTGAGACTCTTTTCCTCCCACTCTTAGGCATGATTTGAGGTATGTCTTTGACTTTTTGTGTGCTTATGGGCTATGGGGTTTTCTTTCTGCTCCATAGGGTATCATCTATTTTTTATGTGTGTGTTACACAGCACCCTCAGTGCAATAACACAGGGGTGTCATATTGACCACCAAACATAGACTCCATACCCTGGGACTGACTACTGTCTCCCAGGGCATGTAAAATCACCATTGACTTTACTAGTCCTAAATTGTGAACAGAATCAGTACACACCATCATATTGTGGAAGTACTGGAAGGGGTTAATTATATTGCCCCTGGGTCTGTTTTCAAGGGGCACTGTCCAGTCCCCCCTTGTCGAGTTTCTGGCTGGTGGCAGTGGTTACCACGCAAACTATTCCACCGGAATATTCTCTATGGGATTTGCACTTAGCATATGTGATTGACAGCTAGGCTGATGAATGGGGGTTTTTCCTGCATAAAAGCAGGGCCTTTGGGACTGGAACTTCAGAAGTCGCCACCGGACCTAAGAATCCGAAGAGGGAAGAAGCTGAGCCATCTGCAACGACGACACCACCGGTGAAGCCCTGCTGCAACTACCTCACCACTTTCCCGACGACAAGAGAAGATCTTCTGCTGGACGAGTCTTTTTCCTCTGAGCTGGTGGGACCAACCAGTTTTCCCTTTTCGCCTTCCAAAGACGTCTCTTGGTCGAATCGCCCATGCCAAGCACCCCGGCGGCCGGATAGCCAAGCTTCACCACTTTGACCGCGAATAAAAGGAACGCACCTTTTATTGACGAACTCCGCGGCTGGTTTCATCCTTGTGCAGTGCAACGACTCCACGTTTCCTCCTCGACGAGATCCTCTCTTCCCCTGGTCGAAACAACAAACTGCAACCACTGCCAGGAACAACTGCCACCGCTGGAGCCTCCTCTCTGTTTAAGACTTTTAGTGCATTTTAAACCGTGTGATCCTGGATACATTTCACTTTGCTCCATTTAAAGTGGGCCTGGCCTATGAACTTTGGCTCTACAGTATTTACTGCCTTTATTCCCTTGCTGAGAACTCCTAAAAGTGTTGCAACCTGATTTATTTCTATGCTCTGCCTTTTTCTCTCCCTTTAACTGAACTATTGGAGTGCCATCAGGTTATGCGCTCACAGCTGTTTAACAAATCGTGGCATTTTTAACTCTGACTTGTCTGATAGTTATCATGGGAGGTGTGTATACTTTACCGGACTGTGTTTTAACTTGCTTTTGATTTAGAGTGCTAGTATATTGCCTAAAGTGTGTTTTAAATAAATAATTATATACTTTGTATACAAAGCTCTGGTCAGTGTTCGTTTGCTCTACTGTGTTTTTAGCCCTATTGTGTATACTCTATATCCTGCCCTACTCTTCTTGAGAGAGGTCTGAATGCTCAGCCACAGCTACCAGGTAAATCTGGGTGGTGCAGACTGCTACCAATTGGGTTTACTGCTTACTCCTGTAGTCTTAATCTTCTTGCAGTGGTCCCCAAGGGAACTGCACAGAATTCTGCCTAACATGAAAGTATGCGTCCTCCAGGCCCAGAGTTGCCAGAAAATCTGCTTCCTCCACCTGGTCGAGCACGTGCTGCAACATGACCATCCTGAACTTTGGGACTTAAGTACTTGTTGAAGTACAACTAGTACAAGTACGTCTAGGATAAGCCGCCACCCTCCTGATTTCTCCCGTACCAGAAAGTATCTGGAGTACACTCTGGAGCCCTGTAGACGCAGAGGGACCGGCTCTATTGCCCCTTTTCTTAACATGGCTTGAACCTCCTGCAGCAGTTGGGCCATGTGAAGTTCTTGATGCGCTACAGGAGGAATACAGTGCCACCTGTGTTGAAATTCCAAACAATGTCCTTGCTGAAAAACATCCAGCACCCATTTGCCCATGGTGATGTGTCAGCAGTGTTCTAAAAAGTTCATTAACTGTCCCCCCCCCCCACTCTGTGGCACGAAAGTGGGGGTGCAGATTCAAGGCCGGTTCAGGCCTGCTTGGGCATCTGCATCCTGGCATGCTAACGACGATGTTGGCCTCCGCTGCTGCAGGCATGGTAGCGGCCCCTGTAGGCTAGCTGAGTGGTGGAGCACGACGACTGACAACAGGGAGTAGTGTACCGCTTAAAGGACCTGCAGACACTTCCCCATAGGGAACGAAAGGACGGCCTCCTCTGCTGCAGGGTCCCCAGAGAGCATGCCGTGTCCATGTCAGTCTCGACAGCCTGGAAAGTCTTATCCACTTCCTTCCCAAACAGGTTGTCTCCATCAAAAGGCATGTCCACAACCTTAGACTGCACATCTGCATTAAAGTTTGGGGACTTCAGCCATCCCAGGCTTCGAAGGGACAGGCCATTCCCCATCTGGCAGAACCAGGAGTCCACTATGTCCAGCGCATCAGTAATGGCATTATCCAAAGTCACCTGACCCTCCAGGAATAGGGCCAGTGCCTCAGCCTTCTTGTCCTCAGGAAGGAAATCCAGTATCGGCCCGAGCTTGTACCAAAGCCCCCTGTCGCAACGAGACAGTATGGTGAGGGTGTTGGCAGACTTGATAGTGGAAGCTGCAGTGTAGATGATGTGCTTGCCAACCGCATCTAGCTTCTTGCCCTCCTGGTCTGAGGGCACCATGGACGCAGACAAGGGATTGGAAAAGCACTTCCTGGTCGCGGCTGACACCACAGAGTCCGCAGAAGGCTGCGACCTGAGACACCTGGGAGCTGAGTCCGGGACCCAGTATTTCTTCTCCAGTATGTCCCACTTTGAAGGAGTGGTACTTGGAGTCCTCATAAGGGCCAATCCCTCCTCTCAAACTTCATCCAACAACGAGACTGTCAACTGTCTTCCTTGAGGACTCACGCCACTGAGAAGAGGAAACCCTTCTTCTCCTCCGGCACCGGACTGAAGAGTTTGGACACCTTTGACATGATGGGGTGAAAGGAACCAATTTCGTCCAGTGGCAAAGCCTGGGCGGGCTTGTCCACATCCGGAGGTTCCCAGTCAGCGGGAACATAATCTTTGTCCTCATCAGTACGAGTAGCCATGGTATATGTGCCAGTGTCTGTGCACACCGGCTCCTCTTCCACTGGGGTAAAGGCCCCAAGTCCAGATCCAGATGCGACAAGCGCCCTACGGGATGGCGTCAACTGACACTTTGGCCTGGGAGGACTCCTGGTTGGTGACATGGAAAGACTTCGGGCCAGACCAGGTAGGAGCAGCAGGTAGCCTTTGCTGAATCTCTGTCACCAAAGTATGCAGGGTGGTGAAGATGTCCAATGACATATCACTTGGTGCTGGTGGGGGTTCAAACGGTGCAGTCAGGGCAAACAGCTGGTATGGTTCCGATTAAGAGATCCTTCCTGGGATATGGGTCCCTGGCTCCCTTCATGGTCTGAATAGAAATCCTCAGGCAGGTCCTCCTCCAAACTGGTATAGATGCGTGGAGGTTTCCTTGATGTTCCCACTGGAACTGAAGGAGACACCTTTTTTGGTCTCAGCAGGAAATCCGATGGAGGCAGCAAATCCCTCACTCTACCAGTGTCTTTTGGGAATGAGGTGACAATGGGGATCTGCAGACGAGGTCGTGGTCGGTATCGCTGACGGAGGCCTTGGAAGAAAATAGACCCCTGGAGGAGTCGTCGTAAATGTTGAAACGATGTTTGCGGCCAAACATTTTGCCGACGAAGGAGCAGATTTCATTGATGGCGTCATCGACAAGGGGGCCGTGAATGAATCGATCATCGGTGGTGCCATGGTTATTGAGGAAGAGGCCATCAACAAGGTGGTGGTCTTGGTAGACGAGGATGTCGTAGACTGGACCAGTGTTAAGACGGATTTCTGAACTCTGTCCTGGTGGCGCAGAAGTTCAGAAGGCCAACCTAATTACTTGGAACAGGGTAACCTCTGGACAAGCCAGACCAATCAGGGTAGCGATCGCGGCGGTCAAGACTAGGTCTCAAGAGGGGTGAGGGTGACTGAAAGCCCGCAATGAGCACACAAAGCAAGGACACTTACAAACTACTCCAAACAGGTGTTATATTAAAAATATATACACATATATTCCAAGGCCTTTAAAACAATGACCGTAGCGAGAAATCACAATACAACTCTAGTAAACCAACACATACCATACCAATACAATATATATACAAATACAAATAAGTCTCAAGCGTTAGATGCACGAAATGTGTAGTCCACCTGAAAGGGAAGGAAAACAGGCAGTGCGAAATAATGCTTAGACCCAGTCCGCCTTCAGAGGCACCCAACTAAAAGGAAGTCCGAGCCCTACGAAGAGTGGAGCCTTGTGCTCAAAAGTACCTGCACACGCTGGTGCCAACGGGCAAAAGGGGAGTCTCTTCGAGGGAAATCAGGCAGTTCAGTTTAGTGCACAAATGAAGAAGAACAGAGTTGCGCGACTCAAGCGCAGCCTCCACTGTGGGCAGAAGCAGAGCGTGAGTACGGAAAGGCGTGCTGTTTTGACACAGCGGGGAAAAGCTATGGGCTCCTGCAGGAGGGCGACCAGTTCCTAGCTATGCTACTCACCGGTCCCCGATGCAAGCAGACCCAGGCTTCTCCGCGTCAGTTTCAGTCGCTGGCAGGTTCAGAAGAGCAGGGGACGTCTCGTCGTCGTGTTGAGTCTGCAGCAGCAGAGTTGAGTAAAAGACGTCCCAAACGAAGGAACCCGCACAGTTTGTTACCACAGCAGGGCAACGTAGCGGCCGTGTGTATCTGAGCCAAATGTACACTACTCACTTCAGACCTGGGAACGCCAAGGGTACGAATCGTGTGAGAGTGACAAGGAGTCGAAATACTACACAACCTGGTGGCGGTTACAGAGCCAGACTCCTGTGTAGGCTGGTCAGTCTGCTGGATGGCCCAGAGACGCTTCCGAAGGCTTACTAGCAGGAGATGGTGAAGATGCCGAGAATAGCTGTCCCCGCTATTCCAAGGGTCGAAGTACCAGTACAGGCCTTCTGGTTCGATCAAAGGTGAAAAGGGTTTCACAAGGCGACAGCAGTGCAGAGGAGCAGTCCTTCAGCGGGTCACCAGCGATTCCTCGGTTCAGCCTCTTGGTTGCAGGATACTTGGCTCCTGTATTCCTTCGTTCGTGAGAACTCAGGAGATCGACCTGGTAGTGGTGTTTCCAGCCCCCTCTTATCCACGGTTCCCTTCGCGCCAAAACGGAGGGGACCCAATGGGAGATCCGCTCATCAACACTCACACCATTCGTGGACCTATCACGGACCACGGTGGTCCCAGGCATTCACACCACCCTAGACTCTCTGGCACCCAGGATGTGTATTGGGACCAGACGTCCCAGCCCACATCCTGGAGGCACACACAAGGCATGTAGAAGCCCGCGAAAGCATCCGTGTTTCGCGGGAAAGTACATGCCCAAATAAGGAAGGCCCCGGGTCGGCTCGACCTGGGGAAGGTGAAGGGAGCAAGACGGTCAGCGGACAGGACAAAGGAGCCTCGTGGTCTGGCCATTTTGGGAGCCAGGCCACCATTTTGGGTTAAGCGCGAGAAACGCGCTTAAAACGCCAAAAGGAGCTCAAAACACAAGAAACGATCGCTGCCACCATTCCCGTCCGTGAATCACTTGCACTGATCAGTTACAATCCTAAACGAGTATCTAGGGCCTGTAGAAGGCAGGAGACCCAAGAGAGCAGTAACTTAGCTTACAGTGCCCTCTTGTGTCATGTTGCACGAAAGCCGCAACATGATAAAAGAAACTACGGAAAACAGCGTTTCCCGGTACTGACTGTCTTAAGGGCATGTCAGTTTCCCCGTAAGAAAGAAGCGAAAGCCCAGAGGAGTGCGGCAGAAGGCTGCACTTCTCTGGCAAAGTCGAGAACAAGGTGAAAAACAACAGCAAAAAGTTTAGGGGTTGCCACATGGAAGGAAAATTACCTACAATTACGAAATCTTTCCTAACAACCAGTGCCCCCGACGAAGTCGAGGGAGCCGCAGACTGGCAATCCTGCAGGTCTGTCCTTCGACGACTTATCCTTAGACAAAGACTTGTGTTTAGAAGGAGTTGGGTCTTCCTCGCCGACAGAGCAGGCAACTGTCATGAACTTCAGAACACGCCCACTTTTGGACCTCCTGGTCCTCATCTCAACGGGGCTTGTAATACTCCCAACATGGTCGCCCAGCGCTAAGACCCTTTTTCGCTCCATGCGCTGGACGTGACATACTCTATTTATAGACCACGCCTTCCGCTGCTCCGCGCGTCTCAATGCTATTGCAAGTAGCCATCAGACGTGTGATCCGTAGCTCGCGGTATTCTTTCACTGTCCTTGTGCACCTACCCGCTCATTGCCCCTCCCTTTCGTCCTGTTTCCTGGACTCGTGTGCTAGTTGCACTCATCCTAGATTCTTGGATTCCTGGATTCCAGGTTCCCGGAATTGAACGCGCCCTGGAGTCGGAAGAGACTCGAGCAGCCTTAGTTAAAACCAGGACTGTCCGTAAGAAGGCAGCGACCAAGGACTCCATCAAAGAACGGACCCAGCTGAGAAAGGGGGAACTCCTTGACAGCAACAGGGAGCAACTCCTTCCCAAACTTGATCCTGCAGCTGTGGTGACCTTCGAGGGAGCAGATGGAGCGTGGTGCTTGACCTTCTTTTGGATCCCCTCCAAGGAGCATCCTCAGAGGCCTTCAACCTCTTCTTCTCTGAGAGCACATGCACATGGGACCTGCCAGTCCTGGATGAGGCATGACTGCATCCTGTGAGAAACTTGAGGGTGTCCTCGCATCTACTCCCCTTGGATCCTCTGCGCAGGTGGCCAGGGAAAGGCCATTGCTTTGGGATCCCGACCCTGGGGTTGGAGAAGCGAGGGAGGATCACTTAGGTGGGGGGTTCTTGGGGATTGGAATGAGATGTTCTCAGGCGAGGCGCGGTATTCAGCATTTCCCTTCCAGGAAGAATCCTCTATTCCAAAGGCAATTATGGGGTATTGTTACCCATGTCTCACAGGATTAGAAAGTAATGGAAGAAATCTACAGAAAGATGGTGAAGAGGATTAAGGGTAAGATGGGTGAGACACGATAACCCCCCCTTTACCTATTGACAGCCAACCTAACCCTTCCCCAAACTTTTTGGGCCATTGTAAGTCAGCTCCCTTTTTTCCCCCCACATGAAACCCCTGACATTACTGGGACGAAGAAAAGGCAACAGAGCAATGAAGACTACACTCTTACCACTCTGGTACAGAGACGAGGAAGATGCCTGCTATGAGCTGTGAAGGTCAGGCACGTCCCTTTGATTGTAAAGCACACTGAGGCGATGAGGTCGGCAGAGAGAGGCAGTGTATGGAATTGTGGCGTGGGAGCTGGGTGTCTATGAAGCAGACTGAGCAATGTGAAGGGAGCCGTGTGGAGAGACTGTCCTTTTACTTGTGTTCGTGGTGCTTGTTAGGGGGTTGCCACAAGAGTGCCTGTGAGGCAGGAGGTGGATCCCTGACATGAAAAGCAGAAGGCTGTATGACCTGCACTGCTGGAAAAGCTGTGAACGCAACTGCTGATTTTCTAACAATTGAGAAGCCCGGTGTGCAATTGTTTGAACTTTACCATTGTAGAGGAATACTTTGTATCAGAGTGGTCTCTGTGTTTAAGGAAACACGTTTTCAAAAAGTCTCTGAGGGCTGGGAAATCCATTTAAAGCAAACTAAAGGAACATTAAACAGCGGGTTGAATTAAAAGTGAATTATGAGTGCAACCCATGTCTACTAAATACCAAATTTAATGAAAACTTTACAAATAAGCAGAACTATTACATATTGAGTTCAGAAGAATGGAACTTTAAATTCAAGTAAAACCACTGTATGCTGAATTCTAAAGTGAATGGAACTTTAACATTGAACTAAAAAGAGGCATATTGAATATAAATTGTGTGAAAACTACTTACATCAGAAGAACAAGTTATTTACCCGTGGTAACGTTATTTCAACTGGGTGTTCCTGTCACGTAATCCTCATCCTATAATAGCTCCATATCCAGCTGTAGCTTTGGAATTTTGTTTTCAGCAGAGGGCGCTGCGTGTCGATTCCTGACGACTCAATGTTCCTCCAGTGCCTCCGTCTCAGTGTCAACATCATCGATAGTATATAGCGCGTGCAACGACCGTTTGCTTCAGTTGCAATTTTACGTGAGTTGGCTTATCCTACGCCAGACTGCTACTCGCCCGGAAAGAGCATAAATTGTAATAACATGAAAATTCAACTGCGGGATAGGCTGGGAGAGTGGGAGGAACATCCGGTCGAAAGAATGTTACCAGGGTAAGTAACTTGTTCTTCGAATGGATTGTCCTCCCACGTATTACTCATCTTATGATAGATTCCCAAAGCAGTATATGCATTTCTGGAGGAGTGTTAGGCAGAATTATATGCAGTACCCTTTGAGAATACTACACACAATTAAGACTACAATTGACAGCACAATTTCACCTTTGGTACAAGCCTGTACTACAAAGTTATAGTGGTAGTGGTAGCAGTAGCGGAGCAGCCAGACTTATGTCAAGAGTAAGTGAGCAGTACAAATAGTTACACAAAGGATAGCAATTACTATGATTCAGGCAAACACTGACTCAAGGTTTCCAAGTAAAAGAATGAACAAGTTACTCTCTTACCTGGTAACGTTCTTTCAATGGGATGGTCCGACGACATATTCCATATCGTATTCCATATCTATGACAGTAATCACCACAGCAGTGCTGCTTCGGAAAATCTTTCGGCGTCTGCGACCTGCATCGATGTCGATACGCCGTCCTCGAGGGCCTCCGTCGAGCTGACGTCACCGGATGTTATAAGTAGGACGCATGACGCCCGTAGCCTCAGTTGTAGTTTTTTCCCAGAACGTGTGGCACCAATCTTCTGCCAGTAGGACCACAAAAAGCCTTGCGGAAGCTTAAGCTGAAATTCTGTAGCGGGGAAGGCAGGGAGGGAGCGATATGGAATACGTCGTCGGACCATCCCATCGAAAGAACGTTACCGGGTAAGAGAGTAACTTGTTCTTCGAGGGGATTGGGTCCTCTGACATATTCCATATCTATGACAGAGTCCCAAAGCAGTACCAACGTAAGGAGGTGGGAAAAGAATTTAGAATATACAAATTTAGAATGCCCAATCAAATTGCAGAGTAAAGGACCGCCTTGCCAAAGGCCAGATCCTGCCCATATATAGAATCAAGGGAGTAGTGACGTACAAAAGTATGGACGGAAGCCCAAGTGGCTGCATCACAGATGTTACAAATAGGAACACCCCTCTGCAGGGCAGTAGAGGCAGCCACACCCCTAGTCAAATGGGCCCGTTAGCCTACAGGAGGATCCTTACCCGCCAGGCGGTAACATTCAGAAATTGCCAAGATAATCCATCTAGACAAAGTCTGCTTAGTCACAGCTTGTCCCAAACGCCTTCCAGCGTAACCAATAAAGAGCTGATTGTCCACTCTGACCCGGGACATGCATGAAATGTAGAAATGTAGAAACTTAAAGCTCTCCTAGGATCAAGCCTATGGAGTCTCTCCTCCTCCTTACCAGAATGTGGTGGAGGATAAAACGCCGAAAGAACAACCTTCTGGCCTAAATGAAATTCCGATACCACCTTCGGAAGAAAGGAAGGACGAACTCTAAGGACAACCCTGTCCTTATGAAACACAGTGAAGGGTGGCTTAACTGAAAGTGCCTGTAACTCACTCACTCTTCGTAAGAGCAGATCGTCTCGGTAGGGAAGACGGCGTGGAGGGCAGATGGACAAGTCGAGAAGGTCCGGATAACACGTCCTCCGGGACCACGCTGGAGCAATGAGGATCATCCGGGAACCGAACCTCCGTAACCTCTGCAGTACTTGCGGGATGACGGGGACTGGAGGAAACGCGTACAGCAGTGGGAATGACCACTCCACCACGAACGTATTTCCTAAGGCTCCTTGTGGAGGAAATTCCCGCGAGCAGAACCTCTTGCACTTCCAGTTGACACGGGAGGCGAAGAGATCTACTTGAGGGGTCTCCCAAAGGGCGAAGATCTCCAGGAGAATCTCCTGAGCCAACTCCCACTCGTGAGAGATCGCGCTCTGCCTGCTCAGAGCGTCCGCCGTCTCGTTTTCGTCTCCAGCCAGATGAACTCCCGAGATCGAAACTTCCTGCTGGATTGCCCAGAACCAGAGCTGCATCGCCTCCCTGCACAGAGGAAGTGACCCTGCCCCCGCCCCCTTTTTGTTGAGGTAGGGCATGGCCACCATGTTGTCCGTCAATATCAGGACATTCTTCCCCTGGACAGAGATCATAAAGGCCTTCAGAGCTAGTCTGATCTCCCTCAGCTCCAAAAGATTGATGTGTACTTTGGGCTCCGATGGAGACCAATGACCGCTGATTGTCAGATCATTGGTGTGGACTCCCCACCCTGTGAGGAGGCATCCGTCACCACAATTATCTCCGGCCATGGTGGACAAACAGGTTTCCCTTCAAAATGTTTTTTTTGGTAGGTACACCACAGAAGATCTTGTGCTATTCTGCTTGGAACCTGAAGGAGGTCTGACATTTTGCCTGAGAATTGTGACCATGGAGTACTGAGACCCAATTGGAGGGATCTTATTCTCAGGCAAGTCTCTGGCACCAGGAAAATGCAAGCTGCCATGAGGCCAGGCAACCTCAGAAAATTGAAGGCCGGAAGACTAGCATTTTGCAATTTGTTGACCATCTGCTGAACGTCTTGAGCCGTCACCTCGGGCAGCAAAGCTTTTCCCAAAGATGCGTCCAGGACAGCCCCGATGAATTGGAGCCTTTGAGATGGTATCATGTGGGACTTCTTGAAGCTGAAGGAGAAGCCCAGTCTGTGGAGGGAGTGACCGGTTAAGCTGAGATGTTGCAGGCCCTGTTCGGGAGAGCGATCCCTGATCAGCCAATCGTCCAGGTAGGGGTAGACGTGAACCCCCACTCTCCGGAGAGTCGATGCCACTACCGCCATCAACTTGGTGAAAACCCACAGGCCGGAGGTCAGCTGTTACGCTCACCTGGCTCCCACAGGGGCGTCGATCTGAACTGGACAGCTGCGGTCTCCACCAATGTGACGCGTATTGCCGAGATGACAGACTAGACTGGCCCACCTAGCTTCCTTTGCTTGGCCCGTGGGAATATTCTTCTGCAAATGGAGAAAGGGAATTAACCACCCGTGGAGTTGAGTGTTAACCCCCACCCCCGCTGTTCTCCCCACTGATCACCTTTAATGTCCCCTATTATAATCTCACTTGATGGTTTGGAAAGATGAGCTCTCCATCCTGCATTGAGCGCAGGGGCGCGTAGATAACCAGTTGCTTCACTGGTTCGAAGGAATTGGTGAGTTCCAGAACAATATTGACAGATTTCCGGCGAGACGCCGTAAGTATATAGTTAGTAAGAGTCCAAATGTCCGACTTTCACTCTTGTCCGATTCCTTGCAGATTGCAGCTTGACCCTAGCGAAGAGTTCCTCGTGGCAACTGGTAACATTCAGGTAAGGATTTGTATTATCCAACACAGCTAGATAAAATAATGTCAGTATGTAACCTGTGGCTTTCTCCCTTATTCAGGAGCTGAGAGAAATTATGAAGTCTCGGGGAATAAAGCCACCGGCGGTAAAATTAGGTAAGTCTATTGTGGTGAGAAGGATTCCCCTTGTTTGTCCCTTTGTTTCACCTTGCTGTCCTTTTGTTCCACTTAGGGGCCAGGGTGCGGCGAAGATGCGGTGGAGGCTGCGCCGACCCGTGAAGAGGAATAGTACCCCCGGCGGTAAAATCAGGTAAGTCTATGGGGGGTAACTAATACTGCCTCTGTTTATTCCCTTTCGCTCACCTTGCTGTTCTTGTGTTCCACTTAGGTGCCGGAGTGTGGCTAGAACATGCAGAAGGATGCGGTGGATAGTGAAGATGCTACGAAGGCCGGTGAGTTCAGCGCGGCGCTGCAACAGACGAGGCGACGCGCATTAAATAACTTTTCTTCCAGCTCGAAGACGCGGTGGATCGGAAATTCAGGTAAGGATCAAAGGTATTGCTCTTGTTCTAACCTTTTCTCCTTCTTTCTCCCTCTTTCTAGTAGCTCCAGACTCGAGGCGGGCGTGGCAGAAGAATGGATGCAGACTTGCAGGCACGGTGAGCGTTACGCTGCTGGATGCAGAATAACGCAAGCGTGTGCTGCTCTTCGGGCGTGGTTTAAACAGCCTCCAAAGTAGTCCCAGGTAAGTATTCCTCCTCGACCCCACCCGAGTAAAAAATAGTCCCTAGGTAAAGTAGTCCCTTCCAAGCCTCTTTTGGCTTGGAGCTCTTGCAGCATGGTCTGCATCAGGCAAGATTTAATCTATGAGCCCGGCGCCTATGGCGCCAGGACTGACTCTCCATATGAGCCTGGCGCCATAAACGCCAAGACTGCACCCAAATAGCCCCTAGCAGGGGTTTTTGGGCTTGCTTGGAATAACTTGATGCCTGCTTCCGGGGTTGCTGGACTTGATCTGGATCCCCGGGGGTAGGCATCATGACATCAGCCCAAAAGGCAGAACTCGAAATTGATAAGAACCACCAACGGCGAACCTCACGGTACTTTCTGTGCTTGTGATGGATTGGCACATGAAAGTAAGCATTTATTTATTTATTCATATTTGTTAAGCGCACAACAGCCCGTGGGTCTTAAGCATCCTGAAGGTCCAATTATACCATCCAGTCCTGAAGCTGGAGAGCCTGAAGGATCCAAGAAATTGTGACCATCTTGAAGTTGTCTTTCCTGAGGAACTTGTTCAAGTCTCCTGAGTCCAAGATGGGTCTCAATTCTCTGTCCTTCTTTGGGAATAGGAAGTAAGGGGTGTACCATGCCTTGTTCCTCTCCGCTACAGGTACTGGCTCTATAGCACCTTTCAATAGCAGGGTTAAGATGTACAGAATAAGGAGCGGATCTGGAACTCTGAAAGAGCTGTTCCCCAGTGGATGATCCTGAGGCCTTTTTAGAAAAGGAAGGCAGTAACCCTGGGCTACCGTTTCCAGTGCCCATGCATCTGAAGTAATACCCCGTCATTCTTTCAGATGCTACGAGAGTCTGCCTCCCACCAGGGTCTTGTGGAGTAAGGCTCTGGGCCGTTTTAGCAACTCTTCCCCGTCCACCACGGGGGAATCTTTTCTGACCTCTTTGATTAGACGGGCCTTTCCCTCTTTCAAATGAGGAGTACTAGCGAAAGGACCTGCCCCTCCAAGCTGTGCCAGTGGGGTAAGTAGATGGCTGTCTGATTGCTGCGTCGAGATTTGGCTGCAGCCTTGGAGGTCTGCAGCTACTCCAGGATCTTGTCAACCTTGCTGCCTAATACAGTGCTGTCAAAGGGCATGTTAAGAAATCTGGACTGTACATCTGGTGCAAAACCAGACTCTCAACTAGACAAATCTGTGCCTTACAGTGACAGCCACCATTGCTCTGCTGATACTGTCCACAAAGTCGAGACCAGTTTGGAGGGATTCGCACATCGCATCTCTCCCATCCTTGACAATATTTAAAAAGCCGTCTCGTTCTTCCCCGTCAGGGATATGTTCAGCCGCCATCGCTATACAATCGCATGATGAAAGTGAACTTGGCCAGTGCACATGTGGCATTTACTAATTTAAGGGCCATACTCCCTGCAGAGAAAACCTTTACAGCCCAATCGTTATAACGCTTGTCATCTCTGTGCGGGGGTGGGGGGTGTGGGGGCTGGGTATGCATGTTGTCTGGATGTAGAAGTGGCAGCCTGAACTACCTAGCCTTCAGGAGTTGGGTGTTTTGTTAGATAGTATGGGTCACTACTTGACGCACTGTACCTGCTGGTTCGTTTTTTGTTGACAGCTGAAAGCAACTCAGGGGTCTCCCAGTTGGCATTAACTCTCTTTTGCAGAGCCACATGGAATGCTAGAATAGGGTCCTCCTGGGCTCACTTGTTTTAAATATCAGTTAGGTCCTCCTGCTCAAATACTAGTGCAGGACTACTCCATCCCAGGTATTCTATCAGTCTAGACATTAGTTGCCTATAAGCATGGTCCGAGGGATCTGGCCTGCCAAACGTTTTCTGGGGGTGTGTCCAATCCACTTGCAGATGGCAGGGTGTCATGTAGGTCCCTTAATCTTGAATCCTCAGAAATTAATGCCTCTGGAACATTTTGTGTCCCATACTGCAATCCAAGTGGACGAGATTTATCTGAAGATGGCTCATTATCCTCATAAATTGAGGAATGGGATTTGAAAAAATCCTTCCTTGGCAGTGGAGTGCATATTTTACTCAACACCGAGGCTTTGGGGATTTGCGTCGACAAAGGCGTCAACGCCCTCGACGTTGAAGGCTTCGCCGATTGTGGGGTTGAAGGTTTATGACTCGACGTGGAGTCTTTCGGCGCTAATGGTGTCCTTTCCTTCGAGAGAACCTCCAAGGGTTCTCGAGGAGTTTTCTCCTTGACACCTGGGCCTAAGGACGCGCAGGGTTTGTCCCTTGCCTTCTTTTTGTCAAGCTTGTCGACACTAGCATGGCTCTTATCTCTCTTCGAGGGGGTTGAGGCTGCTTTCTCGAAATACTTCGAGAATCTTTAGTCTGAACTTCTCCCACTCGGCTGGTGAGGCCGATTTGATCGGGGACGAGACCCGTTCCGGGGAGGAACTCAATGACGAAGATTGCGACCGACATTAGGAAGATGAGTGGTGCGAGCAACTGCGTGATCAGGACCTTTTTGCTTTCTTCCGACGACAGTCACCTCTCGACTCTGAGGATCGCTTTTTCGACGGGGTTGTCGAAGGGGATTTATGGGACCAACCTGCAGCCAGCTTGCCTTTACGCTCTTTCAGGGCCTTTGCTGTCATCGATAGCCAAGACCCACACTCTGAAGTTGAATGAGAGGATCCCAGGCACCATAAACACATCCGATGGGGGTTCGTGAGGGACATTTTTGCCCCACAGTCGTGGCAGTTCTTGAACTCCGATCTCAGAGTAGATGATTCCGAAGACAATGCGATTTCACTCAAATGAAAGGTTTCTTAGTCAAGGAACCGAAGCGCACTGATAATATTAAGCATTAGCTCTCGCGGAAAAGAGAACTGAAGCCAGCGGTCCTTGCATGCGCTATATACCATCGATAGCGTTGACACCGAGACAGAGGCCCTACAAGGGACTTCGAAGTGACAAGCTTCAACGCGCAGCACCTGCTGCAGGAAAAATAATTTTGAAGCAGCTAAAGCTGGATATGGAGAGATCATAAGATGAGGAATACATGTAAGGATACAATCCATTCGAAATATATATTGAAATTCGAATAAACTGGAACCCTGAAGTTTAGTCCAACATAGTCAAGATCTTTACATTCAAACCAACCATAAATTAGAGTGCATGTGTGGCAAAGAACCTTAAGAAGACAAACACATTTTTTTTGTAATACAAACAATTTTTTTTGTAATACTCAAACTAAGTCTGAGACTTGAAATATTTACTGATTTGAAGACACGAGACTCTAGGTTCTTTTGTGTTTGGAACTGTGTTACTTGGAACGTGGGGAAGGGAACCCTGAGTATTGGTTAAAACTGTATCATCCTGAACTTAAGAAAGACAATTGAGATTTTTTGTCGAATCGATTTTTATTATTTTATTTATTGGGCATTTGTATGGCACCTATACACAAGTGTTTCAAGGTCCCACAGGACAATGGGGTAAGATAAATAATGCGCAGCGGTCCTACTAGGCCTTGTGACATTTGGAGGGCAGGTGCAGGGGGGGAGGAAGGAGTAAGGGAAAGGTTAGTGCGGGAGTGGGTGGACTAAGTGCAGGTTGGCCAGGAAAGGGTGCCCAAAGGCAAGTGCTGGGGCGAGTGGGTACTGTGGAGACTGAATGAGGAGGGCCTGAGCCCAGTTGGCATATAAGGGTCCAGGAACCAGTCACAGTGGCAGGTGACAGTTTAGCGGGGGAGAGGGAAGGAGGAGGTGAAAAGGAAAGTCTTGAGAAGTTTCCGGATCTTAAGGAGATCCGGCTCAAGTCTGAGCGGGGTAGGGAGACTATTCCAGAGGGAGGTTCCTGCCGAGGAAAGAGATTTACGCACCACTCTCTCTTTGGAGAAGTGTCTTATCAGCAGAGAGTTGGAGCTAGAGGCCCAAATGACTTTAGCAGGGAGGTATTTAGGGAGAGACAGTTGGATGCATCGGGGTCCCAGGCCCCAGTAAGCCTCGTGGATGATGCAAAGGGTCTTGTATTTGATCCTATCAGCAACCAGAAGCCAGTGGAGAGATTTTAGGGCCGGAGAGTTGCAGTCCCTGGGCTTGAGGCTAAGGACAAGTCTTGTGGCCCTATTCTGGATTATTTGAAGGGAGGAAAGAGGCAGATTCAGGAAGAGGCAGTTGCAGTAGTCCAGCCTAGAGAGAACCAGAGCTCTGGAGACATTGAGCTTCTGGGGTAAGGTGAGGAAAGGGAGGATGCCTCTAAGGAGGAGAAGCAGAACATTGGATTTCTTGGCAAAGTACATGATGTGAGGGGAGAAAGAGATAGAGAGGAGTCGAAGAGGACATCTAGGTTTTTTGCCTCACAGGTGGGTGAGGGGAGGGGGGTCCAAGGAGGGAGGCCAGCAAGTGGGAGGGAAAGCAGGAGCAGGCGTCCCAATGAGAAGGATCTTAGTCTTATTGGCATTAAGGCAGAGATCATTAACAGAACACCATGCCTGAATGGCCGTCAGTTATGAGAGAGGAAGAGGAGGGAAGCTTGAAGAAGAGCTGTGTGTCATTAGCATAGCACTAGAAGTGAGGAGAGAAGGTGGAGATCAAGTAGGCCAGAGGGGCAACGTAATGTTAAAAAGCCACAACAATAAGATAGACCCGAAGGAACGCCGCAGTTAAGGGAGTGAGATGGAGGAGAGGAAAGGGCCCAGTTGCACTTGGGGAAGAGAGGAAGGAACAAGTTGCTTACCTGTAACTTGTTCTCCAGCATGGGTCTCGCATGGATTCACATGCTCAGTGAATATTCCCCAATCAGTTTCAGTTTCGTTTCCGAACTGTCTTTCTACTAATAACCAATCACTGGTCTCTGGGTCATACTGCCCCCAGCCAATGACTGCCCTCTACCTAAGGCCCTCCTCTGGCAGCCACCTTCAGATTTGGTAGCACGTAAAGTGGCAGTAGGACCAAGAGAAGAGCTGCAGAGAGGTTGGAGGGAGGGTTCGCATGTGAATCCATGCCAGACCCATGATGGAGAACAACAGTTACAGGTAAGTAACTTGTTCCTTCTCCAGCATGGGGTCTGGCATTTATTCACAAGCTCATGAATACAAGAATACATAGCAGTACACACATGCGCAACCACAGAAGGTGGCAAGGCACAACAGTAAGCATTTCAACAACTCAACATTAAGCATCTCTTACCTCCTCACCAGCTCACCTTCAAGCGAACAGGTTGCGCAGCACTGCTTGGCCGCCTCTGGACTCCTCCCAGGAATCCCGGTCGACGCAGTAAAACTTCGTAAAGGTGTGAGTCGACCTCCACGTAGCAGCCCTGCAGATGTCCAGCAGGCGCAGACCAGACAGGAACGCCGTAGTAGAAGCAAACGCTCTGGTCAAATGGGCTCTCGGACGGCCGGGCAACGGTCAGTTTGCCAAACGGTGACAGTGCATGATGCAGCCAGAGAGCTACCTGGAAATGGAAAGCTTGGAGAGGGCCTTCCCTTGGTTCACAGCGCCAAAGTGCACAAACAGCTGTGATATCTTCCAAAAACTCTTCATGCAGTCCACGTAGAAATTCAGCGCTCTAGCCACATCCAGAGAGTGCAAAGTCCTCTCAGCTGGCGACAAAGGCAACGGGAAGAAAACGGGTAACACCAAGGGCTCGTTGAGATGGAAGTCCGATGGCACCTTGGGCATGAAGGAGGGGTGCGTCTTCAGCACTACCCTCGTCACGTGGAATGTCAGATACGGAGGCTTACAGGAGATGGCCTGGATCTCTCCCACTCGTTCCGAGGTGATGGCCACAAGAAACGCCGTCTTCAATGGTGAGAACTTCAGCAGTTCCGAATGCAAAGGCTCGAATGGCGGCCCCATGAGCCTGGTCAGCACCACATTGAGCTCCCACGCCCGGGCCGGGCCCTTCACCGGCAGGAACGATCGGAACAGTCCTTTCATGAACCCCTTCACCAGGCGGTGAGACCACAGCGACAACCACCCCGGAGTTCTGGTGTAGCGGGAGATAGTCGCCAGATGAATTCTGATGGAGGCATGCACCAGCCCCGCCTTGAATAGCGACAGCAAGTACGGCAGCACTTGAGGGGCCGTAATCCGTAGAGGGTTGATCTACGGTGCACAGCACCAGACAGAGAACTTCTTCCATTTGTGTCCATAGCACTTAAGTGTCGAGGACGCCCTGGCCTTCGCAAGCACCTCCTTGCAGTCCGCTGGGATATTGTAGCCTCCGAACTCTAGTGCTGCAAGAGCCAGGCCTGTAGTTTCAGCGATCCTGTGTCGTGATGCAGGATCGAGTCTTCTTCTCGCCAGGGAAGATCTGCCTCTGTCCGCAGGTGACGCTGACATGTCCAGAAGGTCCGGGAACCATATCTGCCTCGGCCGCGCCGGTGGGACAAGGATCATCCTGCACCGGGACCGTCTGAGTTGACTGATGAGTCGCAGAAGCAACGGCAGCAGCGGGAATGCATAGAGGAACAGGCCGTCCCAGGGGAAGGAGAATGCATCCCCCAAGCTCCCCGGCTGGGGAAACCTGCTGGCGAACCTCCTGCACTTGGTGTTCGTCACCGTCACAAACAGATCGATCTGGGGGTTGCCCCATCTTCGGAACAGTATATATACTTGATCTTGTCGAAGCTCCCACTCGTGGCAAAAGCGCAGCTCCCTGCTGAGCGAGTCTGCGACAGTCTTCTTCACTCCTGCCAGGTGAAAGGGTACCAGGAACATCCCCTGAGCGACGGCCCAGTGCCACATATCCTCTGCTTCTTCGGAGAGCCGGGAATCTGGTGCCCCCCTGCTTCCAGATGTAGAACATCGTGGTGGTGTTGTCGGTGAAGACTCGTACCACTTTGCCCTTGAGGGACGGAAGGAAGGACCGACCTGAGGGCCCAGAACACGCCCCAGAGCTCCAGAACGTTGATGTGCAGCGACCTCTCCTCTGGGAGCCAGAGGCTTCTTGCGTGGATATCTCCGGTGTGTGTGCCCCATCCCTCCAGGGAGGCGTCCGTCGTCACCGTTTCTTAATGCGCTGGGGTCTGGAAGTCCATGCCCGCCGCGAGGTGCGCGCGGGTGCCCTGCACCGGATCGCTTGTCGCAAAGCCTCATGGAGAGAGATCTTGTCTTCGAAGCTTCCCACTACTTTTATCCAACGGTTGTCGAGGAACTCCTGCAGCGGCCGCATCTGCAACCTGCACAGATGCACGAAGTAGATGCATGACAACATCATGCCAAGCAGGGACTTGATAGACCTCACCCTGGCAACTTCCATGGTCAACAGCCGTTGTACCTTGCCCAGGATGGCTTTTATCCTCTCCTCCAACGGTGAAGCCAACCGCGCCACCGTGTTGAGCCTGGCTCCCAGGAACAGGGCATCCTGCGATGGCACCAAGCAGGACTTTGCATAGTTTATCGAGAACCCCAGTTCCGTGAGCTGGAGAACGGTCCTCGCTGTGATGTCGACGGCGAGTTCTCTTGACTTCGTTCGGATGAGCCAATCGTGCAGATAGGGATAGACGTGGATCCCCTAGAGGCGCAGGGCAGTGCCTTGAATTGATAGTGCCGTCCCTGGACCACGAAGTGCATAAACTTTCGATGTCCTTTGTGTACGGGGATGTGGAAGTACGCATCCTCCAGTTCCAGCGACGACAGGAAGTCCCCCCCCTCTTCCAGCTGTCCCAGCACGTGCTGAAGGGTGACCATCCGGAATTTCTGAGATTTTATGGATTTGTTCTTTCGGACGAGGAAGTACCGCGATTATACTCAGAGCCCCGGAGTCTCTTTGGGATGAGCTCTATTGCGCCCTTTTTCAGCATCGCTCGTACCTCCAGAAGTAGCTGTGGAATGTGGTTTTCTTTCCTGGCCACCGATGGAAAGTGTGGGCACTTCCTTTGGAAGTGCAGAGTGTGCCCGAGGGCAAAGGCATCCAGCACCCAATGGTCAGTGGAGATTGATTTCCACACGCTGACGAAGTTCGCCAGCCGGCCTCCCACTGGGGTGCTCAGGTGGGGGCCCGATGTCACAGCCGGTTCAATCCTGCTTCGCTGAGGCCTTGCCACCTTGGGCCCCTTGGCGTCGACGATGATGTCCACTGGCCTTGCTGCGGCCTATGTGGGCTTTGTGCGACGAAGAGCGGGCCGCTTGACGGTACGATGAAGAGCTGCCACCGAATCCTTTGGAGGCACCCTGAGCATCCGGAGGTCCGAAAGGACGGCCGTCGCTGATGAAGCGTGCCCAAGGCACAGGCCGTCTCGGTGTCTGCCTTGATGGCCTGCAGTGACTCGTCCACCGCCTTACCGAGCAGGTTGTTCCAATCGAAGGGCATGTCCAGTACCCTGATCTGTACGTCCTGACGGAATTCAATGGCCCTGAGCCAACCGCGCCGGCGAAGGCAAACGCTGTTGCCCATCTGGCGAAACCCAGTGTTGGCGATGTCCGTGGCTACCCTGATGGCGTGGCCCGAAGCCACCTCGCCCTCTTGCAGGATTTCAAGGGATTGCGCCCTCTTGTCATCCGGGAGGAAGTCCAGGAGAGGGGCAATTGACCACAGCTCCCTATCGTAGCGGGCCACGATAGCGAGATCGTTGGCCGCCTTGATGGTCGTCCCATGGCGCCTAGTTTCTTCCCCTCGCCGTCCGGCCGGGAAGTGGAAGTCGATGCCGTCACCCCTGCTTCTTTCTTCTTAGCCGCTGCGGAGACCACAGAGTCCGGGGACGGCTGCGCCCTGGGGCACATAGGAGCGGAGTCTGGGACCGGTACTTCTTGTACCGGTCTCTCTTCACAGGGGCCGTGGACGGGTTTTTCAGTAGGGACAGTCCTATGTCCCAAATGTCATCCAACAGCGGGACTGAGAGTACGGTCTTCCTCTTGGCCTCTCGCCGTTGATAAAGGAATCCCTCCTTCTTCTGCTCTTCAGGGCATAGCTGGAAAAGCTCAGAGGCCCTGGCGATCATGGCATGAAACGAGCTAATTTCGTCTGGAGGGGAAGCCCGGGGAGGGGGCGATGGGAGATCTGTTCCGTCGCCTCTGCCGTCGTCCATCGCCGCCGTCTCAGTCTCCGTCTCATCCCTTGGCGGAGGGGATGGAGGTGAAGGATGGAAAGGTGGGGGTGGATGGACTCGCCTCTGCTTGCCTGGAGGACTCCCCGACGGTCCAGGCGCTGCTGGATCGTCCGCCGGAGGTAAGGGGAGGTAAGGGCAACCTTGTCCTTATCTCTTATCTCTGTGCAGAGGGTGTGCAGCGCCAGCAAGATCTCTTCCGACCTGTCAGACGGTGGTGGCATCGGTTGCGATGGGAGCTTTGGCAGAGGCTCCTACGGTTCCTTGTCAACCTGCCGTTTTTCGTCGGCTCCACCCTCGCTCTCCACGTCTGCCTTGTCAGGATCCTTCCCGTAGGCCCCGACCTTCTTGAACCTCTTGTCCAGGACTGACTTGATGACAGACAGCTCATCCTCGGAGGAGGTATCTGAGTCCGCTAAGACTACCACGCCCCCCCCCCCCTCCTTCCCAGCCAGGGGCTTCAAAGCGGTCTTCTCGATCTGTTGGAAAGATGATTCCCTCTGGGATGGCAGGAAAACTCTAGGCCTTGAGGCCGTCTGCATTGGGGTCGCCTCTGCGGGCTTCGCCAGGGACGCCACGACTCCCTGAATCGAGGACTTAGCCGGGTGAATCTGGGCCTTCACGACCGTAGGCGCGTCTGAGGCCTTCACTGTGGGGGGAGGGTCACCGCCTAGCTCCCCCTTGGCTTTTTCTGTCGGGACCGGCTGGGGCTTCTCCCGAAGTTTACCGGGTTCTCAGACTTCCTTTTCACCGAGCCGGAGCATTGGCTCATGGTTGACGGCATCGGTGATGTTGCGCCCGGCCTGGCAGCTGAGGAGCCCGAACCAACGGCTCTCCCGGTGCCCGCGGACTTTGCCTTCTGTTGTGTCGCCGGAGCGCCCTCAAAGGTCTTAGAAGACCGCTCAGACTTCTTCTCACCTGCTGCTGGGCTCTTCGCCGCCCGCCAGTCAGTGAGTCGTTTACGACGGTCCTTCATGGTCCGGACTGACATGTTCTTGCACAACGCACAGTCCTCCTGCACGTACGACTTGTCGGAGTGCAGGCAGTAGAGACACAGCGAGTGCTCATATTCCTTGAAGATGTTCTGTAGTCCACATCCTGGGCAGATCCTAAACAGCTTGGATCCAACGGGCGTCAAGTCTCCTTTGTCTTGAGCCATGACCACACGGGGTAGGCCTCAAAGATCTTTCAGAATCCTCCAAGAAGTGAAATTCGATGAAAAATCGCCCTCGAGGGGTGTAGAATTTTCCAAAACGGGTTCATGTTAATCGGAAGATGAATCGGTAGAGCTTGAGGCCGAATTGACCGAAAAAATGAAAGTAAACTCTTGGAAAAAAACGCATCACGCAGTAAAAGCTCGAGAGCTAAGCATGAGGACTCCAAACACTTGAACGTGCAGTAAAAATCTGAAGATGGCTGCCAGAGGAGGGGCTTAGTTAGAGGGCAGTCATTGACTTGGGGCAGTATGACCCAGAGACCAGTGACTGGTTATTAGTAGAAAGACAGTTCAGAAATGAAACTGAAACAGATTTTTTTCTTCACTGAGGATTCCCAGCATGGCGATGGCGAATATTCATGAGCATGTGAATCCATGCCAGACCCCATGCTGGAGAAGGAGGTCAGTCAGGCCAGTGCCCGGTCTGCAATTCCGAGTGTCAGGGAGACGATTTAAGAGGGTGGGAAAGGGTGGAAGAGAGCTTCAAGGAAGTTACGAGCTGGAAGAAGCCCAGAACATTGTGTTGGACACTGTTTCTTTTGGTTGCCGACATCCCAACACATTGTATAGATGGGTTGTGAGGGCAAGTATAGGTTTTGGACTCAGACAAGTTCTTAAGTTGAACTCTTTGACTCAGACTTTACTTAGTTTTATTTAGGTTGGAAAATTCCACCTTAGCATAGGGCAAGTAAAGCTCTTGTCCATCCTGACATTTAAGTTAATAAAGCATTTGGTTTTGAATTCAGAATCTGTCGTCTGGCATCATGATGCCTTCACAGCATGGAGATCGTGTCAGAGGACTTTCCCTTGGTTGATGCACGCCACTAACCTCCAGTAGCGATCCTGCTTGGTCTTCGCTGAGAAGCTGTAGCAAATCCGGCATCCGTCAGTATCGTGGTCCGGGAGAAGACTATAAAAGGCACTTGAGGTGCCGGTCCTCGACGTAAATGTTCTTCAGGCCACAGGATCCGTAGGCCCTGAAGAGACTCCTTTTCATCGCGTGGGACATGGTCATGGTGAGATGTAGGCCCAAGTCTGGGTAGGTCAAAGTCAAAGAGAGAAGATCCAATGGTGGAAAAACTATATTCGCGGACAACGGGTCTCTGCTGCCGGTAGTCACGGCATGACGGTAGACGAAGAAAAGATGGAAGAAAACTATCAAAACTATCCAAAAACAGCAAAAAGATCTACACATTTGAGGAGCAAAGCATGAGGACTCACCTCACAAATGAGATTCTCATAGTAGGCACAAGCGAAACTCTCAACAAACTCCCCTATCAATACAAATCATTCAACATCGACAACTCCATCATCACAGTTTCCAAGACAGTCAAAACCCTAGGTGTTCACCTAGATGCCTCTCTATCCATGTCCCGCCATGTCAATGCCATTGCCTCTTCCTCAGCGCTCACCACCAAGGTGATCAACGCAGTCAAACCCTTCCTCTCCACCAAAAACTGCCTATCGCCAGAGCCACAATAGGTACCAAACTGGACTACTGTAATGCCCTCTTCCTAGGCACCTCTGTCAACAATATAAAAAAAACTCCAAATCACACAAAATAACGCCCTCAGGGCTGCGCTGACCATCCATAAAAGGGAACACATCTCCCAAGCCAGGAAAGATGCCCATTGGCTACCGGTAAAAGAACACATACTTTTTAAAGCCATGGCTATCACACATAGATGCCTTACACTAGATGCCCCACCCTATCTCACCGAAAGAATCACACTCAACACCTCCAACAGACCCACCAGAGCACACCACGCCAACCAGATTTATGTCCCCACGTTCAAAAGAACCAGAGCTGGAGGGTCTAGTTTCCAACACCTCGCACCCAAAAACTGGAATGCCCTGCCAACCTCACTAAGGAACGAAGAATCTTACACCACCTTTCGCAAAAGCCTAAAAACCTTTCTATTCCGCTAATGTTTTCAAACCAACATGCACAGTCATGCCTGCACTGTAACCAAAGCAAAGCATAACCTTCTCCTAACACCTGTCACTGCACGACTGCTACCGAATGTTGCAACCTACCTATGCTATGTTAATGCTTTGCTATGTTAAGCTCAAGCCTTCTGTAACAGCACCACGATGCTTCAGGGCAGCTCTGTGCGCTTTATAAATGCAAATAAATAAAAAATAAACAACACTAGAAACGTGCAGAAAACATCTGAAGATGGCCACCAGGGGTGGAGCTTAGGAGGACAAGTGTCATTGGCTGTGGGCAGTATGACCCCAAAGGACAATGATTTGTTATAGAAGAGACTAGCAGTTTTCAGTCTAAAAGCGAAACTGCTTTCTTTTTTACAGAGGATTCCCAGCCTGACGACAGGGAATATTCATGAGCATGTGAATCCATGTAAGACTCCATGCTGGAGAAAGAGGGAAATTCGGTTACAGTGTTGGGGGAAGGAAGGGGCATTATCTTTTACTTCAGTGGCTTGCATAGGCTTGTGTGTGCTTTAGACTACTTCAAAGTGCTGCTGCTGAACAGATTTGGGGGGCGGAGGGACATCAGATTGAAAGAGGAACGAGGTAAACTGGAGAAACAAAAAGTGGTGACATGCTATTATGTTGTGGTAGTTGCATATTTAGCAGTTCTTAGGGTCTTTAAAAGCACTGAGGGGAATTATAAGAGGGCATAATGGAGTGGGAACAAGTTCGGTCATTTGTACCAACATGCTTAGGTAGACCTAAGAGAACTTCGAAATGTGTTCAATGTGCATCTGCCTCCCGCTGCTACCCAGTACATTCTCCCCTTCTCTAGACCACTACTCACAAACTCATGCATCTGCAAATGAAGACCTTGCTCTTTCACTTTAACACTTGGACAGCTGGTGCTGTATTAGACTACAGCCTTACAGACAAGGCTGCAAAGTGCCAATAAGGAAAGTGAGATTCAATGTATTTCTGGATGCTCGTTATATACAAATCCAGTGAGAATATTAATCTCAAAATTAATATCAGGTTTTATATATCGCTTGATGCCGTTTTCCTCAATCGTCAAAGCAGTGTAATAATAGCCGTTAACATTACTTAATAAGACGCACAAAGAAGCACTGAGCATGCTTGTCATCCGTCATCAGAGTGAGAAAACGGTACATGAAACCTCCATCAAAGAAACACTACTGTGTATGGATACGAATTGAAATACAATCACGATATTCACCAATCACTTCATTTCATAGCAATGTACAAACAACAACAAAATAAACAAAGAGCATAAAAAGTGTTAGTGAGTTTTACTAAAGTCCACCTGTGGTAGCACTGTAGAAGACTCACTCTTAGATGTACAGGGTGTTAGGCAGAATCCTGTGCAGTTCCCTTGGGGAACACTGCAAAAAGATTAAGACTACAGGAGCAGCAGTAAACCCAATTGGTAGCAGTCTGCACCACCCAGATTTACCTGGTAGCTGTGGCTGAGCAGTCAGACTTCTCTCAAGAAGAGTAGGGCAGTATGCAGAGTATACACAATAGGGTCAAAACACAGTAGAGCAAACAAACACTGACCAGAGCTTTGTATAAAATGTATATAGTTATTTATTTAAAACACACTTTAGACAATACACTAGCACTCTCAATGAAAAGTAATCTAAAACACAGTCAGGTGAGTATACCCACCTCCCTTGATAACTATCAGACAAGTCAGGGTTAAAGCACAACTATTTCTTAAGACAGAAGTGAGCGCTTAACCTAGATGGCACTCCAATAGTTTAGGTTAAAAAGGGAGAGAAAAGGCAGAGCATAAAATAAAACAGTTCCCAACACTTAAGAGTTCAGAGCAAGGGGAGAAAGGCAGGTTATACTGTAGAGCCAAAGTTCATAGGCCAGGCCCACTTTAAATGGAGCAAAGCGAAATGTGCCCAGGATCACACGGTTTACAGTGCACTGAAAGTATTTGCAGAGTGTTCAAAAGAGGTTGCAGTGAGTCAAAAGATAGTTAGAAGGCCTGGAGCCAGCCCAGTTTAGAAGTCAAGGATTTAAGGGTCACCTTTAGCAATCTGTAGAAAGGGAAGCCAGGCAGGACACAGTACCTTAAAGAGAAAGGAAGCTCCAGCGGGGGCAGTTGTTCCTGGCAGTGGTTGAGGTTTGTGGTTCCAAACAGGGGAAGAGAAGATCTCGTCGAGGAGGAATAGTGGAGTCGTTGCACTGCACAGGGATGAAACCAGCCGCGGAGTTACCGATTAAAAGGTGCGGTCCTTTTATTCGTGGTCAAAAGTGGTGAGCTTGGCTATCCGGCCGCCGGGGTGCTTGCAAGGGCGATTCAACCAAGTGACGACTTTGGAAGCGATAAAGGGCAAACTGGTTGGTCCTACCAGCTCAAAGGGAGTAGACTCTCCAGCAGAAGATCTTCTCTTGTCGTTGGAAAAGTGGTGAGTTTGTTGCAGCAGGGCTTCACCGGTGGTGTCGTCAGTGGCAGGTGGCTCAGCTTCTTCCCTCTTCGGATTCTTAGGTCCTGTGGCGACTTCTGAAGTTCCAGTCCCAAAGGCCCTGCTTTTATGCAGAAAAACCCCCATTCATCAGCCTAGCTGTCAATCACACATGTTAAGTGGTGAGCCGGGCGGCTCACCACTGGGCCAATCAGAGTAGAGAGAGACTTGGGTTGCTAAGGCAACGCAG
Organism: Ambystoma mexicanum; assembly: GCF_040938575.1. Lineage (NCBI taxonomy): Eukaryota > Metazoa > Chordata > Amphibia > Caudata > Ambystomatidae > Ambystoma > Ambystoma mexicanum. The sequence goes on along the minus strand of NC_090922.1, from coordinate 18,198,129 downwards.
TCCAGGGTGCCAATTCCCCCCTCCATCCTTCCTGTGGAACCCAGACAGAGTGGCACCATTTGGAGGGCTTCTGTGGAGAAGCCCGCCAAAATAGTGGAACAAAGGGCTCGACCTTGGTCAGAGTCACAGAGACGGACACAAACGCCATTTTAGAATCAAGTTCTGGCAAAAAAGAGCCAACCGGTGATTTAATATTAAATAAATAAACCGTCGGTATCTTTAACGTTGCACCAAAAAGTGGAGCGTTTAAAATCAATGGGAAAATCCCATAGAGAATATTCCGGAGGAATATTTCGCGTGGTAACCACTGCCACCAGCCAGAAAACCGACCCATGGGCAATCGAATGACCCCTTACCAGTACTTCCACAATATGATGGTTTGAACTGGTTCGGTTCACAACTTTGGACTAGTAAAGCCAATGGTGACTTTACATGCCCTGGGAGACAGTAGTTAGTCCCAGGGTATGGAGTCTATGTTTGGGGGTCACTGTGACACCCCCATGGTACTGCACCGAGGGTGCTGTGTACCACACATATAGAAAAACAGATGATACCCTATGGAGTAAAAAGGAACCCCATAGCCCATAAGCACATAACAAGTCAAGGACATACTTAAAATCAGGTCTAAGAGTGGGAGTAAAAGAGTCTCACTCTTAGCAGGAGAAAAAAGCAAACCCCAAAAATCCAGCAAAGCTGCTGGGGGACTCACTAGGTTTGGGAAATTAGCCTTATCAGAGAATTCTCCCTAACACAGGGCTCCAACTCTTAGGTTTGGCCAGAACCACCCAAAGGGTTTGGTAGCTATGGTCAAGCAGCCAGATTTTGCTTAGGAGGGAGGAGGGCTGTAGTTGAGTAGAGAACCTTGGAGCACAGTCATAGTGAAAGAAACACTTACACAAGGTAGTTGTCTCAAAATATGGTTATTTATTATATATACTAGGACAACGTTAAAATGACTACAGTTCAGGAAAGTAAAAATAGTTCACACAGATAGATATATGAATTAGATAGTTGCTGTTGCAATACTCAGTTCAATAGTAGACCTTTGAATGAGAAAACAGATTAGGTTAGCAAATCATTCATCAACAGACATTTACTAAACAGCAATACTGTTAAATTAGATAATGTTGTGTAGGCCAAAACTTTGGAATTCCAACCTTATCTGGGGAATGAGAGTCTCAAAAGTCAGATGGGGGAACAGAGGGACCAGTGACCAGTAGGCAGCAAAGCAAAGGAAGGCAGTCACAGTTGTCAAATATCCAAAGAAGCCTTTTCCTAACATGTAAGTAATGGAATTGGATTCAAAGAGTCCAGAGGGGCTAGATAGGCCACCTGAAGGATTTCAGCCTTTAGACGGATGTTCTTAGGCCCAGGAGAACATGGTTGGGCCGTGCATGCCAACATGACACTGAAGCTCAGGGGGAGCGAAGAGCAACACAACAAATGCCAGTGTAAGTACCCAGGAGTCAGACAGTACTTTCTATGATGAAGAACAACAATGTTCCGGGCAGGTGCCCGGGGGAAGATGACAGCAGCTCTGGTTCTAGTCTCTGGCCTTGGTGACTTTTGGCATGAGCAGATGGTCAGAATCGGCACCAGGGATGCGCAGCAGACGATCTTCGCGGCACTTGGTTGTGGAGGCTCGACACAGGCCTTGTAGTAGTGAGAGTTGTCAACCAGCAGACTTTCTTCCTTCTCTCGGTCCTCGACTCTTCCGAGGGGACTTCTACTAACAGGATGGAGTCTCTGTAGGCCCAGACAGATGCCCACAAGTTTGCAGACGGAACTGCGCTTTATGAGACAATGCACCGGAGCAGTGCCAGAGGTCCCAGGGTATTCGCGTATTGCAGGCCTGGAAGGTCTCAGCAATATGTGGGATGGCTCACACTGTCGTTGGTCACGAGACAGGTTAGGCCCAACAGTCCAAGGGGAAGTCGTCTGGTCTGGATCTTCCCTGTCGCTCAGAAGGGATGGAGCAGAAGTGGCCACTCTGTCAGATTTGGCAGTCGCTGGAAGTAGCTGCAGACATCCTCTTCCTTCTTCGGAATGGGTTCCCAGTGGTCGACTCTGGCTTCAGCAGCAAGACCCTTGCCTTTTATACAGGAACCCAGCTAATCAGCATGCATGCAACATTCAAACTTTGGGTGGTGGCTGTCCCAAGTGGACAGCCAGGTGCCCTCTCAGAACTGGATCTAAGCAGACATACTGAAGGACAAAGAGCTGAGGAATTTCAGTGTCCTCCCAGACACACTGACGCCCCCGGGCAGCCTTCTCAATGGTAACCCGTCGAAGAGAAAGGAGTGAACAGGACCTCCCCACGCAGGTTAGCAAAGGAAGGCTCAAGGAAGGGCAAGTCATTGTAAGTTGGTGAAAAAAAGACAGGCGCCATTTTAGGTCCATGGTGACCCATGTGTCCCTTTACCGCAGCTACGACAGCAGCCTGTGTGTAAAATTCATAGAAGTCGGAAGAAAGAATCCACCGCCACCAACCGCTCAGACAGACTTGCCACTGTAACAAAAAAGTTACAGTAGAAGTGAGAAAGGAGATACAATGTGTCCCCTCAGCACTCCATATAAGATGGGATGAGCTGATCTCACAAAATAAAAGCATAGGTAGGATAAAAACGATCCCCCTTGGTAACAGTATCTTATCACAGGACGGTAAAAGAAAACCAAAGAGGAAAGCTCAAGGAGGTTCCAGCAACGCTGTACAGAAAGTGCTGTGTGCTGCAATAGAAAAACACATATGCCTTAAAAAGATGGAGGAACCCAGAGAAAACAAAAAGGGTTCTCAGTCACAGAAAAGAATAAGTGAGTGAGGAAAAGGGATCACACTCACTCAGCAGAGTCAGACAAAAATCCAATAGTGCAAAAAGTGCAGAGGGACTCGCTAAGTGGGGGGAATTACACATAAGATGAAAATTCTACCTAACAAGTATAATTCACAAGGGTTTGCTACGAACAAGAATACTGTGCAGGGATTCACAAACATGTTCAGGAAGAGGCTTACCTGCAAATCATTGGCATTTTTTGCAAGTCCAGTGAGTGTTTCTTTCAAACAGGAGGAAAACTCTTGCTGGGTCATGGGATCCCCACCTATTGGACATCATTTAAGCAGGGTTAATAGAATGGTTTGTGTTATGTAAGCCAAATAATCAATTACAAAAAGCTAGAACAAACATACATTAATGTAGGAGGTTTAATAACCGAATACAAATCTCGATGTCAGGTATGGGTTTGGTGGATTCCCAAGTTCATAGATGGGTCAGTTGATTAAATTACTGTTTAAACTTACCTTATTCAGTGCGTTGGAATGACAGTTTCTGCTATGTGCTTAAACAGACGGATGTTTCATTTCTTAAGCTAGCGATTTTATTTAATTAAAACAGTCTCCTCTCCAGGCAGACCCCAAACATCACGCCTATGACACACTGGCAGCATTCAGAGCAGTTACACTTCCCTGTGCAGTTCATCTCCCAACACACACAAGCACTTGTGCAGTGTTAGGTTCATACCACATAAAGCCTGCCACAGCATGATCTTGACACAATCTGGTTATAGACTTTGCTTTGTTCTGTTATGGTACACTATTGAGTGCAAACCCTTTGAGACCTGCCTCAATCCTACGAACAGAGATTGAGGAAGGCTACCCTGGTGAGCCTCCGGGTCTCTAAGCAGGCTGGGAAGGAGGTGTATGCCTGTGCCACCGAGGCCCCACCCTGGAGTCAGCTTTAGGGGACTAGGGCACATTGCTGACAAGGAGAACTGGCATGGCTTAGCAGGGGGAAAGTGTATGGTGGTCTGCCAAATTGTAGGTTTGATAAACCAAAAGCTCTCCAGCAAGCTGTATCATTGGTAATTGTCTTGTGCAATGTGACTGCCATTAAAATCAGATTGGGTAGTCCAGAGACCCTGTTACTTTTTGAGAGGGCTGATACTGTCCTTTTACGGGGAAACATGGGCGGTGAAGGATGTATCTGTTGGTGGGTTTGTGGCATATTGCATGGAGGCACAGAAAAACCCTAGGGTGCGCTGCCACAGTGGGCTGTGCATTTTGATCAAAACCTGTCTTACTAGCAAATTCTTCCTGTTAGAGGGCTCTTGTCCTTTTTGCAAGCAGCGAGAATCCGTAGGGCGTGTGGGAATTATGTTTTGGTTGTTAATTTTTAAAACAACCCCATGTACAGTTTGCTAAGAGCTGTCTCTCAGTATTAGCCTCCGTGATGAACGGCTTGGCTCATTGGGTTGCGGGGAATGCTCCATTTCTTATCCTGCCGGGGTGATTCTAATGCCAAACTGGGTGGTGGCCTTGTTTGACTCTGTTGAGGATGACCTGGTAGAGATATTGACTCCCGTTATGAGGGATGTTAGAACATGTGATGATTGGGGTATGCAGTGAGGTTATCGAATAGAAAACAACAAATGGATTTTAAAACTAACCCAAAACAGCTAAAAATAAATAAATAAACACATTTTGTAAAACTATACATATGTGGTTGGGAATGGGAACAGTAGTTTTTGGGGTGGGGGAAAAGTATTTAAAAAAAATTATTTCAATTAATTCTTTGATTTATTATTTGATCAAATCACACGTAATCAATGATTGGTGGCTCAGTTCGGCCAATGGCCATTTTCCAGATATCATCCCGGGCAATCTCACCATCTCCTTAGCATCGGGGCATATTGACTACATATGCGTCCCTGTAAACCTTGGGATTGTATTGCTGGGTTTAAGGTGCTGGTTGATAAATGTAGTGATAATTTCCCTGTTAGGTCAAATTACAGGATAAGCATATACTGCCGGGTCCGTTTTGTCAGCCAGAGGTGTCTCTAGATGGCCAAAGGCGCCAACTAAAATGGTACCTAGCTGATCGAGAGGGATATCGTTATAAATAATTGGTGGGAATCTTTTTTCTGGTTGTCCAGATCAAAGCACCATCATGTGTGACCCGTGTGACCTCAAAATACTTTTGTCTAATCTATCGGCCGCATTTACGATTAAGGCTGGGAAAGGCGAGGTGTAGCTGCAGCCAGGTTTGTTTAATTCAGACTGCACAAAATCGAAGTCCAATTTTTTGGAAATTTTGAGGAATCCCCTGTCCGCTAATAGGGACATAGTCGCCTCCGGGCTACATATAACAAGGCTATCGCCTGTAGAAACATTTTAATTTAAGCAAAGTCATGGGAGGAGTGGGATAATTCTTCTGCCACAAATGATGTTAAACTCTTTGGGGTATAGTGTACAATGTGCCATTCTACAAATTCAAGTCAAGTGGCATCGCTGACCAGGCATGGGTATCCCATTATGCCTCTTTATATAGCACCAGTCATTTGGGTGTGGTCACTGAATGGCCAGGAGTCATGGAACCCTTGCACTCACTATCTCCAACAGAGGGAAACATTGTTTTCACAATAGGGTAAATGTTGTCAGCAATACAATGCCAAGCTGGAAACAGGGTCCCAGGCCCAGATAATATGCAGGCAGATTTGTTTTTGTCAGAACCGGACCTTTGGGCTCCCATCTTGACCATGGGGTTTACTGCTGTCTGCACAGGGGGAATGTACCCCGCCCCCTGGTCACGTGCAGTAATCCATCCAATTTACAAAAAGGGGTGGGAGATTGGAGTCTTGGACAGAGTGTAGCAACATTCTTTTCCCCCCATTTAGCTGGGTTTCAGACCAGGCCTTGGAACCGCAGAGCAGGCCTTGAATCTATCTGGTGGTGGCCCACTTAATGTATATTAAGGAGGAGCCCATTTCCCTTGCCTACATGGTCTGAGCACTGCATTTGACAAGGTCAATCGTGACATCTTTAGTGTGTCATTAAATCCATGAGTTTCCCAAGTACCTTGGTAGATCTTCTTGACAGATTGCATTTATCAACAATGGCTTGCGTGAGGAGCGGGGTAAATGGACGGTGTACTACCTTCTTTCAAGCAGAGCGTGGGGTGCACACGGGATGTGTACTGGCTCCCCTGCTCTTTTGTCTTTATTAAATGGCCTATATGACCATTTACTCAAATCTACTCCAGATGCTCCTAGGCTGGGCAACAGGTGTCTGCCACAACTGGCCTATCCAGACGACACAGTCTTGCTGGCCCGTACCCCAAGAGGCTTGCAGTGTCTTATTGATAACTAGTCTTTATTTATGGACTCACTGGACCTAAAAGTAAATGCCCAAGAATCATCTGTCATGTTCTTCAGTAGGGGGCAGCGTCAACCCAACTTTCAGGCAATGTGTAGCAAGGTTGTTTTAATCCCCAGAGTGGATAGTTTTGACTCCCTGGGGGTTCGATTTTCATCAAACTTTATGGCAGAAGCCCATAGTAATACTCAGACCTCCAGATTCAAACCGGCTATTGTGGTGGGGGTCGGAGGGGAAGAGCTATTGCCATGTTTAAAGCAAAACAGGTGGAGCTGCTGCTCAAAGTTTATAATGGCAAAGCTACCACTTTGCTATGTATGGCATGGAGTTGTGGGGACATGCCAAGATGGAACCCATCCAGGTGGTAGAGAACAATCGACTGCAAATTCTTCAGAACACCAGGAGCTGGGCAGCAGGTTTGTAAGTGATCTCATTGCAGTCCAGCATGTAAACCATTGGCTCAGGGTAACAGTAAAGCTGTTCTGACTCATGAGCTAATCAGACCCTCATTTGAAGATCCCCTGGCTTAGGCATGTAAATCACACTGAGGGAAGTGGATGAGGCTGAATGTTTTTATATGACAAATATTATGCCCTTTAGGGATTTAAAGTCTGTGAAAGTAAGGGTACTTCAACATATCCTTGGCAAAAGGCAGTCATCTGAGATCATGAGGCTCGCCAATAGAAAGCACATGTTTATTGCAGACCCAAGTCTCCAGAAGTATTTACGGTGGGCCCAAAATCCTTTGCAGCGTATTGTTATTACCAGGGCATGGTTTAATTGTATCCATACGAGAGCTGTGGTGGCAGCCCGGTCCAATTGGAACGAGAACCAATCTTGCATCTTTTGTGATGCGCTCAGAGAAGACCTGGCACATTTGTTATTGCTTTGTCCAGATTTTTACCCCATTAGAGAACAGGCAGTAAAACCAGTTTTTAAGGGACAGGGATTTCGCTGTTAAGAGCCTGCTGTGTGCTATCTATTATGGGCAGACTCCATTTTTGTGGCCTGAGCTCTATTGTCATTTTTAAAGAATGCATTATCTGTGAGGACATTTTTATTGAAATCTACTTGAAGAGACCTTTTTTGTACTTTTGTAATGTTTTATGGTCTTAATGCGGTTTTGTTTTATTTATTTTTATTTGTAATTATGCCGTCTATGTACTTGTTTTTATGGGTATGTTTTGTATTTCCGAAATAAACTTTTACTACTGCTACAAATAGATATAAACTTGGCCAGGGTAGAAATAATGGAGGTTTGCTAAGCTGCTTAAAAAGTGGCATATTTGTATCCATGGAGTGTTAGAAGGGATTTATAAACTCAGGCCTTGTGGACAGATGTTTATGAAACACCCTTGTTCGACGAACAGGGGACACTTCTGGGAAGATAGATAGACCAATTCATGGTAGCTTGGAGAGCAGTCAAGGCTAGGTCTCGGGAGGAGCGAGGGTGATCAGAGACCTACAATGAGCAGACACAGTGAAACACCAAGAATTACTATCAGACAGAAGTATACCAAAAAATACCATTTATTAGGGGCCCAAGCATCAACACAAATGACTAACGAAAAACATTAGTAAAATATCACACAAGCAACACACTATGTAAAATAGAAGCAATCACTGGAGTCATTGCAATAAAGTTACCCCACCAATACCTGTAAGTGAAAAGGGTGAATAACCTTTAGAGCATAGACAAATTTCAGAAATGTTAATTCCAACTTTAGAAGTCCGCCCTATGATGAATGGATCCTTGGGCACAATGTTCGATGCACGTGTAAAAATTCTCTGTCGTGCATAAAAGTCACAAGTACCTTTTTAAGAAGCTGGAAAAAGTTAAGGCCATAATTCAAAAGGGGTGAAACAGGTCCCAAGAGTCAGGAAGGGATCTGCTGCGATGAACAAAGCTATTCCCAACTTTCGGAGGACTTTAGGAAGCAGGGGCTACCCAAGCCAAAGAGAGGACCACAAAGCATCCTCCATGCGTTAAAACATACATCCAACGTTAGTGACTCCATTACTCACTGCCCTTAGCTTAATATTGGTCCAAACTTGGCAGGTCTGAAAGGGGTAGTCAGAGGTTCGATTTCCTGGCCCCAGTTCAGCTTCAAAGATAGCAGGCGCAGCGTGTGCGGATGCAGATCTGGTACGGAGCAGGAGCTGCAATTCTTGATTCGGGTGATGAAGAAAGAAAACAAGATTAAGCTAGTCTCAGGGCACAAGAAGGAACACAGGAAAACAGCCTTCAGCGACCGTCACTGTAGCACAGAGACGCAGGGAGTCCCAACTCTCGCTATTTAACAGAGCCTTATATCTCGCGACCCAAAGTGGCTTGGGTGACATAATTCAGTGGAAGGGTGCTTTGCAGAGCAGGCTAGGATTCCCCAAGGTTTCACGACAAAACTCAACACAGCGACACTCCTGCACGGTAACAAAGGCTTGAGCTGGACAGTCCACTGGATGGCCCAAGGACACTTCCAAACAGGCTCTTTTGCAGGGCAACCAGGAGGCGTCGAAAGTGATTAGTCCCATCACTCCACAGGTTTGAAGCACCTTTGCAGGTCTTCTGAGATTGAACGCAAAGCCCGGCTCCACCGGGACAACAATGGGATTCGGGTGCCAATTGTCTTCTGCGTCTCTCAGGACCTCCTTTGTTCTGGTCAGCTCTTCCAGATACTTGGCTTCATCATCTGGTCGGTTCTGACCCGTTGCTGATCTGCTGGACAGCATTCAGGACCCCTCCTCATATTCAAAGTTCGCACCCGGACAACCAATGAGAAGATCTGCCCCAGGCATGGACACCAGCAGTGGTCCAATCAGGGTCCACTGGCGTTCTCACGTTGTCGTGCACACCAGACATCCTGGCACCAGTAGTGTGGATTGGGACCACAGTCCCAGCCCACCTCCTGGGTACCCACACACATGACCTGCAGAAGCCCGCTTTCGAAGACTACTGCATCCCAAATAAGGAAGTCCTGTGTCGGGAAGACCAGGGGGAAGGCCAAAGGACAAAACGGCCAAAGGAACAGACAAGACCTCGTGGCATGGCCATGAAGGACAATAGCCACACTCGTGAGCCAAACGCGTTAAGTGCAATATGGCTCAATACAACGTTGTAAAAATACAAAGAAAAACTATTGCTGCCAACACTCAGTTCTGAGGCACACTGTGCAATCACCCAGAAATCTTTAGAGGGCAACTAGGGCCAAAAAACATAAGGACCGGACTGCACGTTACAGTAATCTACTTTGCGTAATTAAATAGTATTACCAAAAGTGGTAACAAAGTTGAAAGACTAGGAGAAATAAAGTTTCTCAGTACTGGCAGCCTGAGGCTGTGTGAGTTCCCCCATAACAATGAGCGGAAGCACAGTGTAGGGCAGCTGAATGATGCGCTTCATTGTAAAAAGTCAGGTCAGGGTATTTTAACAAAAGCAAAAAGCGGGGGTTGGTCCATAAATAGGCAGGGAAAGTTTAATTCAGAGAACTATTTCCTAACATTTAGGTTTTGCAATTTGTGGCACCTAAATTACTGTGGTCAACTGTACAGATTTTCCCGTGGTCCCTGGGTAATTCCCAAGAGCTTTTTAGCACATTGGTGGGATGCTTTCCCTCTGCTCTGTGTTCATGAGGTCTGATACAATGACCACAGTTAGGTAACAGGCCTTTCTGAACAGTTTCTCTAGCTTAACTTGAGTAGCAATGGCTAAACTGTTAAGTACAACCTTTGGGAGGGGAGAGCAAAGCAGCTGAAGATATAATGTAAAATAACATTCAAAAAGGGAGTATCCTGAAATGAAGCGACTAGGGTGAAATTGAAAAACAAATCAGCTTTTAAAAAATGTTTTACTGCTTTATTGCAAACTATAAATGAACGGGCTGGGAGGATTGCTCTGGAGCAATGCCTTTCTCTTGGAAGCAGGACAATACAGAGCAAAACACGTTAGAATTCCGCTCTTGCATTTACAGCTCGTTATAAAGATTAATGAATCTATCAAATTAAAAGAAAAGATAGAAAATAAGGGATCCATTTCAAGGACCCAGCCCAAGGCTAGTGCCCGTATCATGCATGTTGGGTTGGTGTTCTGTGTTATCTTAGGGTTGGGTGTCCTTGCTGTGACATCTTTCTTGCAGACTAATCTGATACGGGCTGGGGTGCCTTCCTGATATTGAATCATGTATTACACTCGTGGTACTGCACTAAAATTTGGTTCACTCGGACAAGCAATTTGTGCCAGGATGAAAAGGCAAAAAGGCCCGCACTTAGACGCCAAGCTTGAATTGCTGTACTCAACAGTATTTTATGAAGAAATGTATCTGCAGACTTTGGAGCACGTAGTAGGGCCCCTCAGACTACTCCATTGGCCAATTTAAAACTCCCATTGAAGGCTATTCTTTCTTTGTACATTTTAACTTGTGAACTACTTTACTGTTTAACGGAGTACTTCTATGGTTTTGCACAATGACTAAAACAACAGCACAGATATAGGAGCCAAGCTGCAGGAATTTGTTGTCACACTATTTACAATTAAAGTAATCCAGCAATGACTTAACTATCAGAATTTCCATTATGTGGTCTGCCATCAATTACCACAAAGGGAGAAAACGCTCCCATGGGAAGGGGTAATTAAGCATCACAAGTGCTGCGTGGTATTAATTAGCATGCTGTAAGAAGAGAGGGAGCTTTATTGCACATATAGATGAGAACTTGGTACAGTCAATGGGAAACCGAATTGGTTGTGAACAGTAAAACTGCCTTACACTTTCCTTTACTATACTTTTAAGCGCCAATGTGGGATCATACCCTCACTACTTCAGGCTGATAATATTAAGTAATTATGATAAATAACTTTGTCCTAACCAAATGTCTGCCGTTATCAATTCTCAGGATTCTAGGTACAAACGGAGTAATGTATAGTGCTTGGGGAACTCTGTGTTGAAAAGGGCAAACTGCAACATAAGTCAGATTGTTAAAACCCGAAGGGGGAATGGGTGGCAATTTTAATCTGGTTCTGTGATGTGAAGTGTGGGTCTGTTTCTGTAAAAATATATGGCCCTCCTGCATGGAGGAGGAGGGAGCTGTAACTTAAGGTGTAAAAATGTCAGCTTCCTTTTTGTGCATTCTTTACTGTATGCCAGACATGCGACTACTCTGGCTAATGAAGCATTAACCAACCTCCCCGCCATCCAAATTCTAGGTCACCATTCACTGGACTTTACTCACCTCTAGAGCAGGACAATATGCAGGTGATATACAGTGTTGGGAAAGTGTTCCGGCACCAGCACTTTAAGATGGGGTTGGCAATAGCATTTTGAAGACATCTCCTATGAGTGCATTTTGTTATGTGTGAATGTTTAGGTGACTGGCAATTTTTTTGTCATGCGCTGAAAACCCACAGGCATGGGGCTGTAACAAGAAGACCAATACAGGTGACAAAAGACAAAGACGTAGATGACAGGACACTTGGCGAGCCAAGACAAAGAGGGAGCTGCCTAATTAACTAGTAAAGACTGTCTTCATTTGAAAATAAATGTTTTCAGGGTCTTTCTGAATATGAGATGATTGGGTTCTAGTCTCCGGTTCAGAGGCGGTTTGTTCCAGCTAGAGGCTGCACAGTTGGGCAATGTTCTACCTAGGCCGTTGGCTTTCTTATGTGGATTAACCACAAAGAGCCCCTGAGCTTCCGACCTTAATACACGAGCAGGCGTGTACCTGACCATTTTTGATTCAAGGTAGACCAGGGCTTTTCCGTACAAGCACTTGTGGGTAAGTGTCAAGGATTTAAACAAAACTCGTCTTCAACCCTTCCGCCAATGCAGCTCCCTTCTAGCATTGCTGATGTGCTCTGTCCTGGGTTTTTATTTAATTATCCTGACTGCATTGTTTTGGATTAGTTGGTATTTTGTCATACATTGTTTACTAGCTCCCAGCAGGAGTGCGTTTCCATAGTCCAGGCGGGATAAGATGGTTGCTCTTGGCTTCGTCAAGGAAGGATTGGATTGCTCTCAGCAGCCTAATGTAATATGAGCAATTTTTGCTCACGTACAGAGCTTGGGCATCTGAGCTCATAGAGGCTTCCAGAGTCATGGCAAGTGTTTTGAACTTGTCAACTACTTCGATGTGTGCGTTTAAAAAAAAAAATCATAAATGATTAATATTTAGGCGATAATTTGGCCATGGCTTGATGGAAACCAAATACCATAAACTCAGTCTTTACTGTTTAAACACATCCAGTTGTGGCCCATCCATGATTCTATGATGTTATAGAGGTCCTTAACTGATTGGCTGTCCTTATCATAGTCTGTGCTCAATCGCACTACTTGCTGAGTGTCGTCAGCGTAGTTGGTGAAAAAGGCCTTGATGTTATCCAGTAATTCACAGAGGAAGCATATGTACTGGTTAAAGAGTAGCGGTGAGAGACTTGCTCCTTGCGGGACGCCGCAAAAGATGTCAGACTCATGTGAGAATGTATCTCCCCAGTGTACTCTGGACTTTCAATCCGTAAGGTCCCTATCCGTAAGAAACGAGGCCAGCCAGCTGATTGCCTCTTTGGAACAATTGGCAACTTTCTCGAGTGCCTGTTGTAGTAGTTGGTGGTCCAGCAGGCACTTAGGTCAAGCAAGATAAGGAGACCTGCCTTACCCTCGTCAATGATCCCCAGCATGTGTGTCTGCAAATCGAGCATAGCTGTTTTAGTGCTATGTGCAGCACAAATGCCTGATTGTTGGTGATTCAGAATATCATTAGTCTCTACGAATGACTGTAATTGCGCTGTGGCGATCTTATCCATTACTTCAAGGGTGAAGTTGCAGTTGGCGATAGGTTTGAGATTCCAAGGTTCTCGTTGGTCAAGATTGGGCTTCTTCACCAAAGGAGTAATAGTAACCTTTTTGATATTCTTTGTGACCATTTTATCACAGAAAGAGGCGTGGACTATTCTTGTGAATAATGGCGCAAAGATATCGGTGTGGTCAAGGATTATTTTTGGAGGCAATTTATTCGCTGCGCATGACAAGGGTTTCATTGAGGCCATTGTGGTTAGCATATGCTCAGTAGTAATCTCATGAAAGCAAAATGTGTCCAGGTCTGTAGGCCTTCTAATACGTTGTTGGTTGAATTTAGCCTTATTTAGTTGGGTGCTAGAAATGAGGTCCCTTGCTTTGGTGATCTTATTAGAGAATGCTGCCTGGGTTTTACCACATTCTTCCTGGGATGGAACGAATGTGGGGACTAATGCAGCAGGCTTTTCAATGGATTTAAGAATCTCGAAGAGTATGCTTGGTGCATTAGCGCCCGTCTGTAGCGGCCAAGTGCTTTAGTTGCCTACCAAATCTGTGCCATCTTCCAAAACCTAGAGTGTAAAAAAAACTCCTTTTTGAAAATTTAGCTTTTAGATATGCAATGTGTTTGTTTGACATGAAAAAAGGGTTTGCTTTTTGTGGTTATTAAAACTTTAATCTTATGTATACCAATAAAATTAATGTCGGTGCTAAAAAAAATTACAATAATCAGGTGAACTTATCACACTATTTCTTTTATGTCTCTAAAGTAAAAGTGTGAGAAACCAGAACGCGTCTCACCCACTGGTACCTGTGGATCCATCATCCAGGTGGCCAGGACACAGTCATCGCTTGTGGATCCAGTTCCTGGGGGTGGACCACTGTGGGAGGATCACCTGGGTGAGGGGTTCTTAGGGAGTGGAAATGGGACATCGGATGGCGAGACGCAGTATCCCCTTACCTGTAACACTTTATCCCATCCTATCAGATAGAATACGTAGGAACTCTACCGCCTCCCCCCCTTTCCTACACAAACACTTTCACATAGACGGCCCACTCTGGGAGAAAACAGACTCACACCTGAGCATTGTACCGGACGTGTCCCAATACAATGGTCAGGCAATTTCTGACCATCACTCACAGGCGTTGTACGAGCGAGGCAAAGCACACAAGGAAACAGCAGTTTTGAGATGGCAGCTTAACGAGAGAAGAAGGATGGAGAAACAGAAGGGGATCGCAAGGAGGGGAAATAACTGTAACCTTTCCGATAAGAGACCGTTACTTCCACAAGCCCTCAATATTAGAAAACGTAAGACTAGGAAACCAGGCTGAAGAAAGCTGTATTGTGTGTTGGAGATACCGGAGCCTTCCTGTGTTGGAAGTGGGCACGAGCTGCACGGAGGAGCCCCCTGAATAGAGGGTTCTGGACGCTTGGGTGGAGGAATGCAACGGCCCAGGGCATCATATAATACCAAAAAAGGTATGGATTATGGAGATCATGCACAGCCCAGCTCCTGGAAAAGTCTTTTGGTCATGAACCACCACAGCACAGGGTATACAAAACAGCAGTATGTCCAAGTCTCAAATGTGTCTGGGAAGCAACAGTCAAAACTTTTTTGAGGCCTCCGCGCCAGCCAGGACGACAACAATAGCGGAGAGCCCCACGGAAGAGGCGTAGCAGGCCGGGATGCTGGACCCTCGGGGGGCACTGGCTGATATTTAAAAAATGCTGGAACAAGTACAGGCAAACATTCAATCACTGGATGGCAAAATGGACACCCTTACATGTATAGTAGATAACGTGCAAGTCCGCCTGGATAAACATGGAGATCACCTGGATATGGTGGAGTTAACAATGACACTATGGCAGCCACAGGAGACCTGGTCACTATCAAGAGAGCAATTATAAAGCCGACCAACAAGCAGTATGATCTCGAATCCAGGTCCCGGCTGAACAGCCTGCACATAGGTGTGCCTGAGTCAGCGATCAGCGGGACATGGACGGGATGGTGAAAAACCTGCTGAAAGAGGTACTGGGGAGCATGGAGTTCTCAGAGGTGTTCATAGTGGAGAGAGCCCATCGCATACAGAGTGGCAGGAAACCGGTGCCGGGTGCCCCTGCTTGGCCGCTAATGGCCCGACTACTACACTATCGGGACAGGGACCCGGCGCTGCGCAAGGCTAGAGAAAAGGGTCCCTTGACATATCTGAATTCCCAGATCCGTTTGTTTCCAGATTTATTTGGACTAAGTTCAGACATCCAGTGTCAGGGAGAATTCTCTCTTTAGGCTGATTTTCCTAACCCAGTGAGTCCCCCAGCAGCTTTGCTGGATTTCTGGAGTTTGTTTTTTCTCCTGCCAAGAGTGAGACTCTTTTTCTCCCACTCTTGGACATGATTTATGGTGTTCCTTTGACTGTAAATGTGTTTTATGGGCTATGGGGTCCTTTACTCCATAGGGTCTCATGTGTTTTTACTATGCGTGTTACACAGCACCCTCCGTGCAGTAACACAGGGGTGTCATAGTGACGCCCCACCATAGACTCCATACCCTGGGACTGACTACTGTCTCCCAGGGCATGTAAAGTCACCATTGGCTTTACTAGTCCCAAATTATTAACAGAAACCAGTACAAACCATCATATTGTGGACATACTGGTCGGGGCAATTCGATTGCCCCGGGGTCTGTTAGTCGATGGGGCACGTCTCTGTCCCCCCTGATCGAGTTTTGGCTGGTGGCAGTGGAAACTACTTGTTATATTCGACCGCAAATATTTTCCTATGGGATTCTTCCATTGTTCGAGGCTACCAACTTTAATTATTTAATTCTCATAGCCTCGAACATACCGCCGGTTTATTTAATTAATATTAATTCGCCGGTTGGTATTTTTTGCCTGGACTCGATTCTAAAATGGCGTTTGTGTTCTCTTCTGTGACTCCAACCGAAGTCGAGCCCTTTGTTCCACTTTTTGGTGGGCTTCTCCACAGAAGCCTCCAAAAGTGGTGCCACTCTGTCTGGGTACCACAGGGGGCGTGGAAGGGGGTTTAGGCACCCTGGACTGCGTTACCTTGGTAACCCAAGTCGCACTCTTGTGTGATTGGCCCAAGTGGTGAGCCGGCCGGCTCACCACTTAGCATGTTTGAGTGACAGCTAGGCTGAGTGAATGGGGGTATGCTGCATAAAAGCAGGGCTTTGGGGACTGGAACTTCAGAAATCGCCACAGGACCTGAGAATCCGACGAGGGAGAAGCTGAGCCGACCTACCACGACGACACCACCGGTGGAGCCCTGCAGAAGCGACTCACCACTTCCCGACGACAGAGAAGATCTCCCGGCTGGAGAGGCTTCTTCCCCTGACTGGTGGGCACAACCAGTTTACCTTCTCCTCACCCCCCAGACCGGTTTGTGGTCGAATTGCCCGTGCCAAGCACCCGGGCAACCGGATAGCCACTTACCACTGGACCGCGAATCAACGGACCGCTCCTTGTACCTCAGAAACTCTGCGGCTGGTTTCTTCCCTGGCAGTGCAACGGACTCCTGTCTTCCTCCACGACGAGATCCTCTCTTCCCCGGGACGAAGCACCGACTGGCAACCGCTGCCAGGAACAACTGCCCCCGCTGGAGTGCTCTCACCACTTTAAGGTACTGTGTCCGTCAGGCCTCCCTTTCTAAAGATTGCTACAAGGTAATAATAACTCCTTAACCTTCTGGACTGGGCTGGCCGCCTTGACCCCCTAACTGGTCCCTTTCTTTGATCCAACTCCTTTTTTAACCATTACAAGACGTTTCTGCACTGCAACCGTGTGACCTTGGACACATTTCGTTCCGATCCTCTTAAAGCAAATCCGGCCTACTGACTCTGAATTCACGGTTTCACTTTGCCTTCCTCTATTGTTATGTTCTTTTAAAAGTGTTGGGATCTGTTTCAATTTGTTCTCTGCTTTTCTCTCCCTTTTTAAAACAAACTATTAGAATGCCATCTACGTTAAGCACTCACCGCGGTCTGAAAATAAGTGGGGCTTTACTTAAGACTTGTCTAATATTCTTTTAAGAGAGTGTATATCTTTTAGTGACCGTGTTTTTGAATTGCTTACTATTAGTGCCTGTGTGTTTTTCTAGTTGTGGTTTTAAATAAATAATTATATCTCTTTTACACCAAGCCCTGGTCAGTGTTTACTTGTTCTAGTGTGTTCTCTTGACCTATTGTGAATACTCTGTATACTGCCTAACTCTTCTTGAGGGAAGTCTGACTGCTCAGCCACAGCTACCAAGTGAATCTGTGTGGTACAGACTGCTACCAAGTGGGTTTACTGCCAAACACCTGTAGTCCTAAATCTTTTGCAGTGGTCCCATAGGGAACTGCACAGGTTTCTGCCTAACATCCAGGACGACATTTAACAATGTTAAGAGAAGATTCAGAGAAAGGAACTTGAAATACACTATGCTATTGGTGGCCAAGCTTTAGGTGGTACATGATGGAAAAGTGCTCTTTTTCTGCACCCCGGAAGAGGCGAACGCCTTCCGGGAGACTTTGCCTAGGGCGCCACGTCGCTGAGAGAATGAAGAACTGGGGTGAGTTGAGCTTTGTCAAGTGTACCAGCGGGCAAGCACGAAACAGAGTTACGGGTATTTGAATACCATCGACAGACTGGGGGTCGAGCACAGTTACAGGTTGCCTGGATGGCTGGGCCCTGGTGAGCCCCCAAGCGAGAGCTGATGTTGGATGTTACGGGTTGTTAAGGTTGAGGGGTGGGGGATAACTGGCAGGTTGGGGTTGCTGGTGTGGAGGGATGACGGGGGGGTTACCCTTGGGGTTACACAGTGGATAGGGAGGTTACTCGCCTGTGGTGTATTAGAGACTGGGACTACATCACACATTGCTAGTTGGAAAGTTCTGTAGGACATAATGTCATTGTGCTTGCAATATGGCTGAGTCATTTTGATAATTGACTTGGAACTTCAGGGGTCTCAATTGTACGTCCATATATCGCAGGGTTTTGTTGTACTTGCAGCATCACCAAATATACATGGCGTTCCTCCAGGAGATTCACTTAACCACAGGTGGGGAATCGAAATTTGGGGGAAAAAAATGGGGATGCCACCAGTATTTCTCCTCCTACTCTTCATACTCGAGGGGGGTATGCATTCTCCTGCGAGCTTCAGTGGGGTTCTGTCTGAATTCGTTGGTCAAGGACCAGGAAGGGAGAGGCCTTGTGTTGCGCGGCACTATACAAGGTTGACAAACCACTTCAATAAATTACTATGGGCCCAACCAATACTCGGTGGAATCCCTGGGGTGGATAGATCTCCAACTGGAGAGTGTGACACACAGGGAGATCATATGGGTAGGGGATTTTAATGCAGTCCTGGATCCTGACCAGGAAGGACGGTGGGAGCTTGCAACTCATTGCCCAGGGCAACCAGCAAATTGCGGGATCTAAGCTGGACATGGGAAGTGGGACCGGTTTGGAGGGCCAGACACCCTAGGGGCACATGGTACAGTTTTCATTCATCGGTCCATAACTCAGCATCCCGGTTGGATTATTTCCTGGTTTCTTAATCAATTGTGGGAAGGGTCTCTGAGGTATCCATTTTAGCACGTACATAATAGGATAATTCCTCAGTGTTGTTGACTCTGGAGGTCCCAATTCGAGAGGGCAGGAGACCGTCATTGGGTGATAAAAAGCGAAGGGCTATCAGACGGGGTGTCCTGAGAGGATCTAACTAATGCTAAACACTTTTTGTTAGCTTAATGTGGGATCAGTGGAATGGAATGCGACGCTATGGGAGAGTTTCAAATGTGTTATTAGAGGGGAGTGTATCTCGAAAGAGCCCGGGGTGCTAAAACAAATCTGTAGACAAATAGGGGAATTGGAGGAACACATGGTTAGGGAGCTAGCCAACAGAAAAGTGAAATTTCTGAGGGGGAAGGCCGAAGTGAGACAGTATGGGGAGGTGCAGAGTCCAGGGAGGTTGTTGGCAAGGGTCGCAAGAGCAGACATGTCAAATGGTCGAGTCACATCGGTTAAAAATGAACAAGGGAATAGAGAAATTTGAGGACATTGCTATTGTCCAGGATTTCTGCACATTCTATAGACAACTGTATGCCACTCGGGTACAGGTTTCCCAACAGAAGGTGAGCAACTATCTAGACCAGGTGGCGTTATACTGGTGCACGGACATAGAAAGGGAATGGATGGGGCACCCTATATCACTGGGAGAGGTTATGTCAGCAATTTAGTCCCTGCCATCTGGGAAGGCTCTTGGCCCCAACAGGTACACAGCAGAGTTTTATAAACAGCTGGGAGGTTGGTCCCCCACTTGTTGGAGATGTATCGCCATGAGTTGGGAGACGGCAGACTACTGGATTCCTTGCGGGAAGCTATGGTAGTGGTCCTGCTGAAGCCAGGCAAGGAAGTGAATGACTGCTCATCCTACCGACCCATATCTCTAACTTGGATACTAAGATCCTGGCATCCAGAATGGCACCATTGATGCACAGGCTGGTGAAGGCAGACCAGTCGGGGTTCATCCCAGGGCACTCCACCTCATAGGGGCTACGCAGAATATTTGGGTTAATGTCTGCAGTGCACAGTGATGATTCTGTGGTAGCGGCACTTCTTGATGCCACAAAGGCATTTGACTCAGTTGAATGGCCTTTTGTGTTCACAATCCTACGTAGAATGGAGCTGGGGAGGGATTGGTCTCTCTAGTCTTACTGTTATACACACAGCCCAGTGCCAGGATCAGAGTGAATGGCCTGTTCACACCTGTAATACCATTGGAGAGGGGCACGAGACAAGGGTGCCCACTCTCACCGCGGCTCTTTGCATTGGCAATTCAACCCCTAGCTGATCAGAAATCGTCACTTGGATAGAGGGGTACAGCTGTGTAAACATAAGTATATAGTCTCTCTCTGCACATAAGATATGGTGCTTTATGTCAGGGACACGTAGCGTAATCTGGACCCGATCATGGAGGATGTTGTCCGGTTTGGAGACTTCTCAGGGTTGAGAATGAACGCCACAAAATTGGTTCTCTTCCTGCTAACGAAAGGCACTGTACAATTTAGGGATCAGTTTGGGTTCCAATGTCATGGGGTGTTTACGCGATACCTGGGGATAAATATAGCTCCAACTCGCGGGGACCTATACAAAACACAACTACGAGCGAATATTGGGACAGGCCAAGGTGTGGATGGACAGGTGGATGAATCTGTCACTTACCCTGTATGAGAAATTATCTGTGATTAAAATGGTGCTGTTGCCTCGTTATCTATATGCTTTTCTTAATACACCCCAGGCAATGCCAAGGGGATATTTTCGTGAGTTAAGATCCATAATACTGAGGTTCATATGAGCCGGAAAGCAGGTCAGGATTTCTTGGGAGAAGCTGGTGGTGCCATTGGAGGGAGGGTGGTTGCACTCACAGATTTTGAAACGTATGGCCCAGGCAGGATTTCTTCTCTACTGGTATGGGGACGAAACTGATAGGAGACATGTGGAGGTGGAAAGGGCATTGGCGTCCCCATTTCTGCTGCGGTCAGTTATACTGACTGCAACGGATAGAACCACCAGGGCAAAGAATATGGTCAAACTGACCTGCAGATCATGGGTCGGTATGGAGATGAAAACCAAGGGGGAGGTAATCTACTCCCGAATCTCCCAGTGACTTACACTGACCAGCGAAAAAAATTATGTAGCATGCATGCAACAGGCTAATATAACCAGCTTCCGGGACATGTTTCCTAATGGGCAGTTTCTAACGTTGGAAGCGATGGAGTGAGGGATCTCACCCCGCTAGATGTGTTCTTATACTTCTGGCTGAAGAACTCTTTGAAACAAGTGTTCCAGAGTTTTCCCCAAGAACCGGAAACAGTCCCAATCTTAGACAAAATGCTCAGGAAAGTTTACGAGAGAAGGGTGACATCTACGTTGTATGGTGCCTGCATGGCTGCTAAGGTGGGGGAGTGTGTTCCTCGCGAAGCCATCCTCTGATGAGGCCATAAACTCCAATTTCAAACTGATCCATTTTGGGGGCGCTGCTGGATCAAGATGGCCGCATAGAGTGAGAGCTCCGTGTTGGGGGTATCCTTTATTTTTATTTATCTCTGTACGGCGCTGCAAATTTAATCAATATCGGGCTGGATACTGCCCGGGAGCGGGCTGCAGGTACCCGATTACTGGCTTCGGATTCCCTGAGCTGCGTGGACACGGCCGAGCGCGGTGCTCTGTCGGGGCACTGAGGGACTGATCGTGCGGCAGTTCCGTGCTGCGTGCTTTGCCTGGGCTGCGGCCGAGAGCTTCCGGCTGTATGGAGGAGGGGCGCCTACGGATCACCACGCTTGCAGCCTGCCAGTGGTGACCTCCGACAGTGCTGCGGTTCCTTCTGCCGCCTGGGACCTGGATTCAGCGCGGGTGTCCCTGGAGAGGCTCTCTCTCGAAGCTGCCGGCAGACTGACGCTGGAATCGCCTGACACCGAGGTGTGACTATTCTGCTGTTCGAAATAGGTCCCGCCGCGGGCGAGACCTGAAGGGGAGGTGCGGGAGTCCTGTGGTATTGCGCCCTTTGGCTGTCTATAGCGCGCTGGAGCGGATCCTGCAGTGTCTGCGCCAGGGGTGGGAGCTGGAGGATTCCTGCTGGCGGGTCGTCAGCCCACTGAGCCTGGAACCGGGGGAGCGGATACCATTTGTTTACTGCCCACTGGTAGATCATTCTGTTGGTTGCTGACTATTGAACTTGGGGAAGACCTTCCGAGGAAGCGTGGCGCATCTGCTCAGGGGTACATGGGGGAGGCACCATACTGCCATATGTGACCTGAGGATTGGCAATTTACCGGCTGGGTCTGATCCAGTGGCTCATACCTGGTTAGAATTTTACTTTTGGGTGTCACTTCTCGTTGTGCCAGGGTGACACCCACATGTTCGCTACAAGAGTCTCTGGTATTTGCACAATCATAATCTGCGGATCGTCCTGGCTGGGCACCAGTGTAGGTCCCTGAGCATATTTTTACATATGGTACAGACGTGGGAGGATACAACCCATTCCATTAGTCTGGGCAGCTACTCGAACGCCAACTTACATTTGTGTGACTCTGTTAGTGCATACTGGTGCATGGTATGCACGATTGGGTATTCTTTTCCTCTGCCTGCATAGGCCCATTGTTTCGGACCTCAAGTCTGCTCGGTCGGGGCACTCCTGTCGGTAACGGGCCTGCTGGGCATAATAAGAAGCAAAGCTCCATCAATATGTTTGCAAAACCCTCCCAGAGGGTGGCCGAGCCGGGGATGGAACCTGAGGTGCCTTCGTCATCTACCCCAGTTAACCCTGATTCAGCTAAAATGTTTGAGTACATGAGGGAGGGGTTTACCGCGCTCCACTCCAAGCTAGATGAAATGAGCGGGACGATTGGTTCCATCAAGGCACATATTGAGAGGACTGATGGTCATGTCACAGAAGTTGAGAATAGAGTCAGTGCCACCGAGGATGATGTTGCCTCCCTCAGAGCTGAGGTTAACATGCTGACTGCCAGGGTACTCGAGATCAGTAAGAAAAATGATTACCTCGAATCCCGTTCGAGGAGAAATAACATTAGTATAATCGGGGTTCCTGAAAACAACATCGAAGGCTCTATGGAAGAGTTTGTTGAACAGACTCTCCTGTCTCTACTGGATTTCCCCAAGCTTTCCTCTCAGTTTGCTATTGAGAGGGCCCACCGGGCTCTCACTGCCAGGCCTAAGCCAGGGGCTCCTCCTCGGCCAATTATCGCGAGGGTTTTGAATTATCGGGATAGAGACGCTCTACTGTGAGCTGCCAGAGCCAAAGGTGAGCTGCTCCTGGTTTCTTCGAGGATTCATCGGTACCCAGACTATTCTGCCGCGGTTCAGCAGGAACACAAGCCCTTCCAGGCGGTGAAGAAGCGACTACGCGAGCTGGGGGTGAAATACTCCATGCTCTACCCAGCCAAGCTCAGGGTGGAACATGCAAACAAGACTTACGTCTTCACCATCCCTGACAAAGCCACCAGATTCATTGAGGAAAATGTTCATGGTTGACGGGGGCACATTGGGTGCCTCATTCTGGTCTTGTTTCTATGCGTACTGAGCTTCACCCCGTGCTTTTTTCCCACAATGGTATTTCATACGGACCTAATCAGGGTTTGTTTTCATTCTTCTTTGTCTGTTCAGCTACGAGGTCAACTGCTTGTTGTGATCATCATGAATCTCTGTAATGAAGCATTGTTCTGTGCCTATATGCCACACGATCCAGTCATAACCCCAGCACAAGCGTACCCAGGCTTGACTGGCGCTAAGGCCCCCAGGCGAAGTAGCCATGTTCATGTTTATGTGTTGTTTTAGTATTGGGATGGGATTCATGCCTCCGATTGGGGGAGGGATGAGGGTGGGGGGTGGAGTTATACTAAGAAAACGGCTTGGCGAACAATGGAGATTAGCGGGCTATATTTCGACCCTAAGGTATCCTTGGACCTGCGTTTGCACGCCTCTGATCTGGGGTGGGAGGGGAATGAGTTGGTCCAATTCTTTTCTGGTGGTAATTGACATGTTGGGGGTTGATGGCTGATACTGTGAATTGTATGAGCTGGAATATTAGAGGGTTGAGTAACCCCGTCAAAATACGGAAACTCCAGCTTTACGTTAAACGACATCATGCTAATGTACTGTTCTTACAAGATCGCACAGTCTTGCGCCCGCGTGTGAGAAGTTTGCTAAGGCATGGGGTTCACAGCGGTACTATACTACTTACTCTTCCCAGGCCCGGGGGTTATGATTATAATTCACAAGAGTCTCCAATTTAAGCAAAAGGTGGTCTATATTGATCATGTGGGGCGGTATGTACTTCTGTTTGGCACCTTGCAAGGCAAGGAAGTGGTATTGTTAAATGTATATGGCCCAAATGTTGATGATCCTGACTTTTTTACGAATACCTGCGTACACTCCTGTCTAGATTCCCCCTAGTCCCGGTTTTATGGGGGGGGTGACCTTAATACCATCCTGGACGTCCAATACGACAGATATGGCTCCAAGCTCCGCCAGCTAACCAAAGCAGCCCAGGTTATCTTGAATATACAAGCCAACTTTGAATTGGTTGACCCATGGCGTGTCCTTCACCCTGAGACTCGTGTATTTACCTTCTACTCATCAGTGCATGATTCCCATTCCCGCATTGATAAGTGGCTCCTCACTGATACTCTTTTAGCAACTGTCAGTCATATCTCCATTCTCCCTAGGACATTCTCCGACCACTTCCCCATCATGGTTACTTTACGGTGGGCTGTGGATGCTCCCACGACCCGTAGATGGAGACTCAAGCCATATTCCTTATTAGATGTCATATATGAAGCCGAGTTGGGGACAGACCTTGATGAGTTTTTTGCTTTAAATACTGGCTCTGTCTCGTCCCAGGCATCCCTGTGGGAGGCATTTAAAGTGTACATTAGGGAAATGGCAATTTCTAGGGAGGCAGGGGTGCTCAGGGCTATTAGGAGGGACATAGCGAAAAGTGAAGACAGGCTTGCAGAACTAGAATCGCAATACACGGCTCTGCAATTGCCAGAAACGCTGGCTGACAAACAGCGAGCTGGGAGCGTTTCGGGCACGTACGGATAGAGCGCGCCAGTTCCTGGATAAACCACAGGCGGCGCGTAGGTATGGGGAGGGCGAGCGCCCTGGGCGCGCTCTTGCTAGGCTGGTCCAACTTGAAAGGGGGGCGTCACATATTCCTGTGACAGAAAGAGGGCATGGTACACTAGCCTTGACTTCCTGTGAGGATAATGATGAATTCCGTTCCTTTTACGAGATGCTGTATACCAATGCTGACACAGCCACAGACGACGATATTGGTGAATTTCTGGACAGTCTCCCACTCTCACTTCTCTCTGCAGAAACTAGAAAGGCCCTTGACGTCCTGATTACCACGGACAAACTTTCTAATGTCATTGACTCCCTGGCATCTGGTAGAGCGCCGGGATCTGATGGCTTTCCCATAGAGTTCTATAAAAATTACAAATCTCGACTGGTTCCCCAGTTGCTGGCCCTTTGGAACGAGGGATGTCTTCTGGGCATTCTGCCGCCCTCCCTCCGAGAGGCAGTAATAACGGTGCAACCTAAGCCGGGCAAACTCACTACGAAGTGCAGCTCCTACCGTCCTCTGTCACTTATCAATAGCGACGCTAAGATCTATGTCAAGGTTCTGGCCCTTAGACTAGCTCCGCATATGCAATATATCATACACCCGGACCAGTCGGGATTTTTTCCGGGCTGCTCTACTTAGCACAATTTGCGCCGGGTATTTAATATCATAAGCCGCATCGATCCAGGCGTCCAGGCTGTCGCAGCATCCCTCGATATGCAAAAGGCATTTGATTCTGTCTCGTGGCGTTTTTTGTGGCAGGTGCTCGAGAGGTGCAACTTCGGCCCCCAATTCAGAACTTGGGTTAAATTACTATACGCATCCCCAGTGGCGAGGGTCTGTACCAATAGTCTCTGGTCGACAATTTTAGATAGAGAGGGGAACGAGACAGGGTTCCCCCTTCTCGCCGCTGATATTTGCTTTGGTTATTGAGCCGCTGGCTGATAACATACGACAGACATTCGCAGTGGGGTTTGCGTCTGGCTGGCACTGCTGAGATAATCTCACTATATGCTGATGACGCCCTGCTCTTTATTCGTCAACCCGAAATCAACCTACCCCCAATTCTAGCAGATTTTGTTTCCACTGACCGACGCCACTGCCCCCCCTTTAGACCTGCAAGGCTTCATCTGGGCCCAATCTGATGTTACGTAACTAGGGGTAGTAATCACTTGTGACCCTGTTTCTCTATATGAGGGTAATTATGGCACTTATCTTGCCAGGTTAGGTTTGAAATGTGCTGGGTGGGCGAATCTCCCACTGACCCTAGCGGGCAGGATTGCTGCCCTCAAAATGGTTGTCTTACCCCAATTACTTTACAGATTCTCGAACATCCCAATCTGGCATGGTCGGGGTTTTTTCTCAACACTTACTCGAATTACTAATTCCTTTCTTTGGCACTCTGGGGCGGTCCGCCTGAAACTTACTTCCTTAATGACCCCGACGATTAAGGGAGGCCTTGGTGCTTGAAATAAAATGATGCAGAGGCGAGGTGAGTGGGGAGTGAGCTTTATTTTACGCCCCCCGGAGACGAGGGCTGTCAGTAGATAATGAGCTCTGGCGTTCCGTGTGGAACCTCTGGCTAAAACATTCTCTATTCCAAGTGGAATGGAGTGATGCATAACATTATAACAGTGCTCCCAATTTTGAGGGGTACTGGATAGCTGCCCAACCTCAATATGCATCTTTCTGGTTTGTTCCCTTATACCCTCCCCCGCATGTCAAATTAGTGCATCTAGCCGTGGATGAGGGTGATATTCGGGCTCTGGTGTTGCCTAACAGCACAGCCCGATTTGAACCACTGGACCCGGTGGGAGCGACCGCCCAGGCCCTGAATAGGCTATGGAAACAAACGGGTAATATACTTCCCTTCCATCGGGACTTCACCCTTTGGAACTTCTTCCCTGGCTCCCCCCGGGTGGACTCTAAGCTGGTGGACCGATGGGCGGTTGTGGGTTTCTCAAGTATTCGAGATGTGTTTGAGCAAGGCGCTTTTATAGAATGGAGTGAGCTCCCTAGACAACTGCAGGGCAGACGGTCGGGTTGGTTGCAGTATGCTGGCTTGAGGAGGGTGTTGAAGACTAGGCTACCTGACTTCCCCGTCATCGCACAGGATTGGCCGAAATTATTGACCCCGCGTCCATGTGGGGTAAGGTCTCTAGATTATACACCGCATTCCAAACACAAGTATCCCCACCGTTCACTAAACTCAGGGAGTCCTGGGCTAGAGACTTGAACGTGGAGCTGACTGATCAACGCTGGGACCATATGTGCACCCGCTCACGTACAATTTCATTCAACTCCCGTTTTGAACTAATTCAATGTAAGCTATTGCATAGGTTCCATTATACACCAGTAAGACTTCACCGTATATCACATGAACACTAGCATACATGCCCTAGATGCAATTCTGCAAATGCGGACTACATGCATATGATATGGTTGTGTCCTCTAATAGCTCAGTTTTGGGCCTCAATGTGCATGGCTTTATCAGACATGGTGGAGTGCACCATCTTCCCTTCCCCGCTAACATGCTTCTTTTACGAACTACCATCATTAAGCCAGAGCCTCAAGAGATTAGCAAGTTTGGGGCTCCTCCTGGCAACTTGTTGCATCCTGCTGGTATGGCTTCAGCCCAGACCCCCACATACGAACAATGGCTCCGTGCTCTCGCGTGGGCACCGGACACTGAGGAGTGCTGGATATTAGCGCAACCAAGCAGATCTAGACCAAAAGACATTTGGGGCCCCTTCCAACAATATGTTTCATCTACGAATATGGAGTCTGGGGAAGCTATGGACACACCGCCTCTTTCCCCTCCGGATGCCAGCTGGTGGTAATGCGTGCAGGCACTATGTTTGACCAGAGGCTTCCCCCACTTGCTGGTTCCGGGGGTTGGGGTCGGCTGATGGGTTTGAGATGTATTGAACATGTAACAAATATCTTGGTGCTCTGGAATGTTATGTTGTTCTTTATTGTGATGCCAACCTAACTGTTAAATAAAGTTTTTAAAAAAAACAAACACTGATCCATTTAAAATATTTACATCAATTCTACTACAAACCCACCTCACTACATAGGTTTTACCAGAACGCATCAGAGAGTTGTGCCCGGCTGACTTTCTCCACCTGGCATGGAACTGTGTAGCAGTTCTGCTGTTCTAGGAAAAGGTCTTTGAAGTATTGAGTGCGAGAATGGGAGACGATATAGGCCCCGACCCGCTGATCTCGCTGCTGAGTCATAGAGCCCAGATCCCGAAGGGAGTGAGAAGATTGGCTAGTCTGCTACTACTAGTCCTGGCGAAAACGCAGGTGGCGATGGTCTGGGTCGGGGGCGGGACCCAACCCCCGAGGGTGGAACAGTGGCAGGCAGACATCCTGTATTGTAAGGAGATGGAGACGGAACTTGGCAGACTGTCACACACCCAGTCCAAGCCCAGAAACATTTGGGGCCTGTATGTACATTACTTGATTGCTTCTTCTCAGACATGATATGGGAATATTTAATATCCCCCCCCAAGGGACCTGCACAACTGGCATGGATACATCAATCTGAAAAGGGAAAGGGGACAGGGATATACCTGGTGTCCAAATGAGAGACAGCTGTCTGAACTATTAAGCCCAAGCGATATTGGGGGACTGTAATGTGATACTGTTGTGAAGTATGACCAATTTAAGGGATCAGAGAGTACAGACTACCACAATGTGTTAAACAGGGGTTATTAGTTACTGTGATGTGCCTTACATGCTGTTGTATGTTGCGGTTTATGATGCAAAATGTTAATAAAAAGATTTTTTTTTTTTTAAAGAAAGATGGTCCAAGCCTGGAGGAGGGAGATTAGCTAAAAGCTTTTGGTTAAAGCAAGTTTGTGCGAATTTATGAACATTGTGTTGAAAGGAATCCAAACCCGACCGAGGGGGAATCCGAGATCTGAGCCCGACGGAGGGGGATTCGGGGTGAATAGCGAATCGCCTAAGAACTTAAGCACTTGTAATAATCTGAAAAGGGAAAGAACTTATTGTTTGTTTGTTGCATCAGGCCCTCTGAATCAAGAGACTTGGGCACGGAAGGCCCTGATGCTAATGATTGAACTGTATCCTTAAGCTAGAGAAGCCAGAGACTGTGCTAAGCTCGTGTGTACCGCCTTGACCTGTGCTGAAAAAGTTGGGGGAGGGGGGCCAATGGCCTGTTAGGAACTCATGGTGGCAACAGTAAAGACAGACACAAGTGATCTCAGTTCAAGGGTGTATATTAAACTGTATGCAGGTTGGAAAACACCTAATCTAAACCTAAATGTAAGATGGGAGCAAGCCTCGATCTGCCCCTACTTGTAGACCTTCTTTGGCCTCTTTGAAAACCCTGTTGGGAGGTCTGCCCTTGTGAAGAAAACCAGGCCAAACTTTGCCCAACCTGGTTGTAGTTAGAGGACTGCTGGGAGTTCTGTCCTCTAAACCGGCTTGTGTTTGAGCCTCCTCTCTGCCACAAGGGTTTGTTAGTGAGCTGTCCCAGGGATCTGAGGGTATCCTATTCCTCCCTGGCGCTTTTAAGTACATGCTCAACTGCTTTTCCAAATAAAGCGTTGGGCTCAATGTTTAAGAGGGTAGCCTGGGTCTCCAATTTGAAACCTGATTGACGGAGCCATGCGTGGTGCTCGATTAGTGTGCCTTCTGCCACGATTCTCCCTGCATTGTCTGCTGCGTCCAGGTTATTTTTAACGATGCAGCTTGCTACCCGTCTCCCCTCAGCGATGGTGTGTGAGAGCTGTGCTTTTAGGGGCTCTGGGACGGAGTTGATTTGTTGTGCGATCTCGTCCCATTTATAGCTGGCAATTATAGCTGGCTTATAGCATAGTATTATTAGGTATCCTTGTTTGACAGGCAGCCGAGGAAGCAACTTTCCTGCCCAGGGTGTAAATCTTCTAACTCTCCTTGTCAGGGGGGCATCGGCAGAAGCCAGAGGGGTTCCCGCTCCCTTTCTTGTGGTGGCGACTACTAGTGAGTCAGGCTTTAGCTGTCCCCTAATGTATAAGGGGTCTGAGAGGGCTGGTCTGAACATCTTTTTCGATGCGTGGGTTAACTGCCCGTGTCAGATTGGGGGTAAGCAGAGGGGGCTGAATACGCGTCTGGACTGATTGAAGCAAGGGGATAAACTGTGCTGCAGATTTCGTATCTCCAAGGATGTCCTCCACAAAGTCTTTATTGACATGGGCTTCCTAGGTATCCATCTTAAAGTGCTCTGCAGCCTTTAAGAGTAGGTCAGTTTATTGCAGTTGGTTGGCAACCAGGGGGTCAGCCAAAAGGTGGGTTTGGTGTGGTCTGGGGATTGGATGATGTATACGTAATCATCGTCATCATCCTAGTATTGGTCTAAGTTCCCTGTGTTCCCTTGGTCCTCTGGGTAAAGCCAGGGTCATGTGAGCCTCGAGTGTCATAATAATAGGTGTCTTGACCTACATCTTGGTATGGCATGGTGTCCATGCAGGATTTCTTGGCTGAGGGCTGTATGCTTGCTGCCTTCGCCTTGTGGGGGACCCTGAAGGTTCTGGAGCTGTTTGGGGTGTGCATCAAAGAATTTTATAAAACTGGACATTCTTTTCATGACCCTATCAAATTGTTCTCGGATCCACTGGGAGGAGCTTGGCGTAGGTGTAGGTGGTGGTTCTGGGCCAGGGGTCTTATGATGCATTGCCCCTGAAAGGGTGTCGTCAGGGGTAAAGTAATCCCTACTTTTCATACCTTGTGATTTTGTGACTTGGGGAATCGAAGATGTAGAGTTTTTTGCTGTACTTGCCTTTAATAGGGTGTGAAGGACGTGTTCCTTTATTAAGTTACTCATTTTAGAGCTTTTAGCCAGGGCTGTCAACCCGAAACTTCCCTGATGTAGACACAGTGTCAGAAACGGACTTGGGCGTCTGTTTCGGGGGCCTGTCTTGCGGGGATCGCGACCGCGATGGCCCAGAGGACGGGGAATGTTCGGACCTTCCATTCAACACCGTGTGTGGCTTATCAGTCGACACCGTAGTCAACTTTCTGCCATGGGGAATGTGCTTGGTGTGGTGCGAACTGGGGGTGCTTGACCGCCGGGTGTCACCCCCGTAGCAGGACTGCCCATCTGCCTGTTGGGGTCGGGGGCTCGCACGTGGGAATCTGCTGGATCCCAATTGCCCTCGGCGTCACTAGGGATGCCGATGCTACCATCGCTGGAGGCTCCCTCAGTGTCCATGGCACCCCCTTCGGCCTGCATGGTGTGGTGGGCCCAGCATTTAGTCTTGCGGTCCTTTATTAGTTTTGGGCCTGAACAGTTTGCAAGACTTGCACTGTTTTTCGGCGTGGTCCCAGAAAAGCAAAGGTTACACACCCAGTGTGAATCCTTCCAGGGAAACTTCCTGTTACAGGAAGGACAGAATTTAAAAGGAGTATTTTCCATTGTGTATATTTCCATGGCAGCCAGGCAAAATAAATGGGAGTAAAAGGGAATATGCATTCTCAGAGAGACTGGAATATGAACCTTCCCCAGCTCTCCCTACTGTGCAGGGCCGAGGCCCGTAAGGGCTTTGAAAGGCCGCAGGCAAAAGTTTGTCGAGACTGGAGTCACTGTTGTCAACGGATGGCTTGTCCTCAAAGCCGTTGCTGGGGATCTTGCGGTAAATGGTTAAGTAATGGTATCAGCCAAGAAGCGGGAAAAAATAATCTGAGGGACCTTGACGCGTGAAGGACCATGGGTACAGTAGACGTTACACTAGGGATAGTATTACTGGCACGTCCTGTCGACGTCTCTTTTCAAGTTTCAAAAACAAAAAAAAAAATCAAAAACAAAAATGTAATACTCTGCGGCTACCACTAGATGTGCGGGGGGAGGGGGGGGGGAGATTATAGAGGGGTCCCCAACAGTTTTTTCCCCATACACTGAATGGGTGGACCAATTTTCACCAAATTTGCGCCAGGAGCGGGGGCTTGTGCCAGAAAGCGTGCTTGTGTGTGTTCGGTGGAAATCAGACCGGTAAATTTGTCACAAAACACTGAAATGTAAGTTCCAAAACATTTGTGATATCTAGATCCACTCCGCGGACCCATTTCCCTGTTCGCTACGCGGACAGAAGTGTCATTGGATCGCGGTACGACGGGGTGTCGGAGAAGTTTGGACATGGCCGTTGGTTGGCTGGAGGGAAGCGTGCTGTGCATCAACATTTTTGGGAAAGCCGCCATGGTGTGTCGGAGGACAGTGCAGCGGCAGCAGGGTCTGCAAAATGTACCGTACGCATTGGAAGGAATGGCTGGGCGAGTGAGAAATGGTTCATGTGACATACGTAGGCTAGTATTTTCTGTGGTGATTGGAGGCAGTTGTAGTAACAGTTCCTTAGTTTCTGCCGCAACCTTTTTGCAGGGAACTGTTTTCGTGGTGAGTGGTGGCAGCTCATTTGAAGATGAGTGAATTGCAGGTTGGGTGGGAGAGAGGGTGGCAGTGCGCTGCGGATGGAAAGCGGTAGTTGGGCACATGGAGGCATGAATGGGTGAATGAAGGTGCAGTGGGTCTGTGGAAGGATTACACTATTGGGTGCATGGGCGAAGGCCGTAGGCTGTAGGGCATGCACTGAACAGAGTATGGCTGCATCATACACACCGCAGGAAGGCATGTTTCAGTCTGCATCCGGTACAGGGTGGTGCTTGCAAAGTGCGGTGTGTGCCAATTGGTTGCAGTAGCGTTAGTGCTGCAAACTGATTGTGGGTAGGTTGGCAGTGACATTACTTTATGAATGGCGGTGGGTAGAGGTGGTGGAGGATGTGGTAGGTTTGTGCATTCTGATAAGTGCGACCTATGTTCGTGATTGCGTGTTTTATGGTGTTGGGGTGAAGTGCTGCTACCTACGTGTGGTACGTTTGTGCAAAATGGTAGCTGCCCACGTGGCCATCATGTTAACTTGGCATTTGCTGCTGCATAGCGCCATGGCGGTGTACAGGTTGGGTAAAAGTGTTGGTGGCAGTGGTGTCTATGTGCATTGTCGCAGAAGCTAACATGGAGACATGCATGGTGGCATTACTTTGGCGTGAGTGTTCAAGACCTAGACCTTGAGGACATGCACGCCACTAATGCATTTTTCAATGTGCATGAGTTAGAGGGTGGTGACGTGAGGAATGGGTGTGGAGCCCATTTCAGCCGTTATAGGCCCCTGTTGCAAATAGATTGCGGTAGGTTGGCAGTGGCACAATAGTTTGTCAATGGTAGTGGGTACGCCCATAATATGTGATTGAAAGTGTACAGGGATGCAGGAGAGTTTTTTGTTTTACATTATGTTAACTGTTGCAATTTGTTGCTGCATATCTCCATGGCGGTGCTCTGTGGTTGGAGTTGCTGCAGAGAAAAGTCCCGCTGTGTGGGCACTGGGTGCAATGCTTCTGCCAGTGGTGCATATGTGCATAGTGGTAGTTGGCGACATGTTGACATGTATTGTTAAATTACGATGGGGGGAATGTGTGCAAGGAGCAGACCCACTGAAGCAATGCAGGTTTGGCAGTGCATGCAGCACAGGGTGGTGATGTTTGGGAAATACGTGTGAAGCACATTGTCGACGTGCTACAGCAGACCAAGTGAGTTGCAAAGCGTGAATTGTGCATTCTATGGTTGAGGTAATAGTTGGAACATGCCACAGTATTTGGTGTGCGGCAGGAGATGGTGCAGTGAGAAGTTGGGTAGTGTGGCCACAAGGTGCAGTGCGTAGTAATGTGACTATGTAAGTGGGTATGGTTGAAGGGCAGCTTATATGTGGTTGGTTACTCTGCTGTGGGTAAATTTACTGAAGCAGGCCCAATGTTGTGAAGGTGGTGTGCATAGTTTGGCAGAGACAATAGTGTGTGGCTTCTACTAAGTGTGACACGTTTTCGTGCATGGGTGCTTTATGGTTTGAGGGAGATGGGTAGAAATGGCCCTAGGTATGTAACATTTGTGCATAATGGTGGGTGCCCACATGGTCGCTTGCATGTGCAGTGTTGCAGTGGGTGTGGAAAGGGTTGTAATGTTGTCTGCGTACCTAAAGGTGTGCTGGGGGTGTGTTAGGATGTTTGTGGATGCTGCAATACTGCCTTCTTTAGCAGACATTTCTGGTGGAGGGGCTTTGCAAACAAACGGAACGTGTACTGAGAGTGTTGAACGGGTAAAAAGGAGTGGTGTACAGAAATTACAGTATGCAGTGCAGAGGTTTTGTATGCGATCGGTGCATGCGTATTTTGAAATGTGACAGCACCCAATTTGGGGAGTGCTGCAAAAAGTGACAGTGCAAAGGGAAGAAGTATTGGCACAGCTTTATTGGGCTGTGGCCCTCACTGTAGATGGGGAAAGCGCGCGTGCACATCCTCCCATCAGGAGCAGAATGGAAATGCAGTTGTGGGAAATAGACAATTAGGAGTTTAGGGTGTGGTTCACAGGAAGGAGCATTACCATTTTCTCACAATACTGTGTCATGAGGGTAGTCGAGATGGAGAGGCGCACCGTGCTCATCGTCAGTGATATCTTTGTGCGCCATCTGCACAGGTGTTGCGTGCAAAGTGGCGGTGCTGGTAATTTCGGTTTTGGAAGGAGTGGACGCTTTCTGGGTCTGTCAGGGTGACTACAGTTTCGGAGGGATGGTTCGCCTTTGCAGATATGTGGTGTCCGTCACAAACCATAACTGTCGAATTTGGGGAGGGGGGGTTCGGTTTTACCTGTAACCATAATGTCCCTGTAACAATGTTTTTCATTGAATTTCATAGGTTTTTGCTAGTGCAACTTAAGCAGAACATCCCTTTAACAAGGTTTTGTGTTAGTGATATACATATATTCAGTTCGCTTGTACCGTCCAAGGGTTGGATAGAATGTTGATCCAGAAGCAAACAATGAGTCAATACCTTAATTAAGCTAACAGAGTCATTTATTTTGTAGATTTGTGAGCTTTCGTGGAATGTCTCCACTTCCCCAGGCAGAGATTAAATGAAGCATTTTAAAAACATCACAGCATTACAGTTTACATAGGCCCTCCTGCAGATACCCAGTTATCTGTGCCCTTCTGTCCCTGATTTGTAGTTTTGTTCAGAAAGACATGTGTATGTTCAACTCCCCCACACATTGTAATCGTCAAGGACTAAATGGTGGAGAGCAGGGAAAAGAAATGAAAAAACATCCCACCCTGTTAGTGTGTTCTCAGGAAGGGAGTAGGGGTTGGTCAGCTGTCAGTCATTGTATGAAACACTTGTGTACGAGTGTGATACAAATAAAATATCATATCATATTGTGTGTAGTCAAACTGAAGCTCGTATGTCAGGCTAGTCCCTTTACAAGATCAGTGGTAGCACAATCAACATATCAGGCTTGTGCCTCTAGAGGTCTGAAAGAGAGGATATAAAGCCAGTTTGTGTGTTAGGCCTGTGAACAGTGGAGCCCAGTGTGGTAAGTTTGTGTCAAATGCCATATTGGGATTGTGTTACATCCCAATCAAGATAAAATAGTGGGGTTTGACTAGGGACAAGGGCCATGACAAGTTCCTGTAAAGCTTTTGGCAGATGGGGCTGGGTTAGAGGGAGTTTGACAACAATTAATTGCTAGGTCTGGATGATGTTGTGACCCCTTTATCTCTAGGAGTGGAAACAGTGAAAGTCTGTTAGTTGGAATAGTGACTCATGAAATTGCTAGGTCTGTTCAAGCGCCCTGCCAGTGTATTGAAAATGTGCATGAATTTGAATTCATAGGTCTTTCTGGCTTTGTCAGTCCTGAAATTAGCCCAGAATACAGCAATCTGGAGATCATCAAGGGTATGATTGGCTTCTGAACAACGCTCACTCACTGGACTCTTAGTACATCGCTTCACTCTTTGACGATGGAGATTCACACGTTTATGTGGAGGTTGACTAGTTTCGCCAGCATAGTAGCCACGTCCGAGACATTACATGCATATAATCAAGTAAACAATATT
The DNA here is from genome assembly GCF_040938575.1 of Ambystoma mexicanum. Lineage (NCBI taxonomy): Eukaryota > Metazoa > Chordata > Amphibia > Caudata > Ambystomatidae > Ambystoma > Ambystoma mexicanum. The sequence continues at coordinate 18,162,619 of NC_090922.1, read as the reverse complement.
GCTGGATGCACATGTAAACCTTCCCATAATTTTGTAGTACTGCTCTGTGTGGGGTATCTTGATTGTGTCTGAACTATTGACATGTGGGCAGGTTAGGCATCTTTTGTATCTACAAGGTACAGTTCCATAATCTGTGCTATTTGCGTCTAGTTTGCTTCTGACCATCATTCCCTTCAGACTGGCTGGTTGTCTGAAAGAAAAGAGGCATCTCCGGAAAAACTTCTCTCAGACGTTCATCTTGTTACAGGATGGGTTGGAGTTCCGTAGCAATCTTGCGGAGGGCTTAGAGCTCTGGATTTTATGTGATAACCAGTGGCACCTGGGTTAGTGTCTCTTCCGCTCTGTATTCTAAGAGGTTACTCCAGGGGATCTGTGTTGCCCTGTGCATCTGGCGGTCCACAATTCCGTGGTTGTATTCATGGTTTATGAATTCTGGTCCTTTCTTTCCGAGCATATTCGATTTTATCTTAATGCTCAGCTGAATATTGTAACATGGTTTGTGTGCACTGGGTGGAAGCTGTCACTCTTGAAGTAGCTGGAATGGTCAGTTGGTTTGCGATATACGGTGGTCTGTAGCTGGCCATCTTTTATTGTTATGGTGGTGTCGTGGAAATATATTTTTTCAGGAGAGTAAAGTTTGAGGTTGATCATTGAGTGCAATTCATAAAATCTTCTGGGGAAGTTTAGGGAGGTCCTGTTCGCCGGCAGTCCAGATCAGGAGGATGTCATCATGTAGTGCAGGTATTTCAAATGTCTGCAGTGACAGGTGCTAAGGAAACCCATCTCCAACCCATCTCCAATTGTGCCATGAAAAAATGTGCATACTGCAGCACCATTCCCATCATTTGGAGAGAAGCATCACTGCCAACCTTGAAATAGTTGTGGGTCAGGGTGAATTCTATGCACTTGCTTATAGTGTCAGCAAGTGGGTTTTGATCGCCAAGAGCATTATTACATGCTTCAGTGCCATCAATGTGGGGAATGTTTGTGTAGAGTGACTCCACATCCATGGTTGCCAGTAATGTGCCCCTTGGGAGGGGGCCTATATCAACCAGTTTGTTGAGTAGATTAGTGGTGTCCTGGATGTAGCTGGGTGTCACTCTTACCAGTAGCTTCAAAATGTGCTCGACCCAGCCAGAGATATTCTCAGTCAGAGTGCCTGACCCAGAGATGATTGGGCATCCATGGTGGTTTTGTGCATTTTGGGGAGCATATAGAAAGCACCGGGTATTGGGGTATCTGGTATGAGGCTCTGAATGTGTTGCTGGAAGTCATTGGGAGATTTCTTGATGATCATGTTGAGTTCCCTTTTGTATTGTTTCGTTGGGTCTTCCTGCAGCTTTTTATAATATCTAGTGTCAGAATGTTGCATGCGTCTCTTGCACATAGTCACAGGTGTTCATTATGACAACTGCTCCTCCTTTGTCTGCTGGTTTGATTGTACTACTCTTGTTGCTGTTCAGAGATTTTATAGCCCCCCTTTCTGGAAGTGTCAGATTATATGAATGTTTAATGTATTCGTCCATTATGGCTGATGTTGCTCTATGTCTGAAGCTTTCAATGCATCGATCCAGTTTTGGGTTGCGTCCGATGTCCGGAGTCTCATTGGAATTTTGTTTTCCAGCTTTTTTTGTGTCCCAGTTGTTGACAATTTCATTGCTGTCCTGGCTGTAATCTGGTTTGCTGTGAAAGAATTCCTTTAATCTGAGTCATCTGAGGAAGGCCTCAAAATCGCTGCACGGTTCTATTTTGTCAATGGGTTGAGAAGGGCAGAATGCAAGCTCCCTGGACAGCACTGAATTTTCTGCCTTTGTTGTGGTATAATCTGAGAGGTTGACAACAGTCCTGGTGTTGGAGTACACTTTAATATCCGTAAATAATTAAGCAAATAGTTCAATTAGGTAATTTAAAAAGTGCTATAGTATATGTTAAAAATAAAAACAGTTAAGGGTCTCTAGAAGACTCACTTGACCCCTGCAACTAACCGAGAAAGAGGGGAACAATTGCACTTAAAACTATCTAATTGTAAATGCTTGAAAGGAGTGAATTGCAGTGATTTATCAAATAATAGGTCATAATATTGCTTTAAAAACTCAGGTGCCAAAAGGAAAACATTTTTTAAGACTTGCCACTAAAATGTAACTTTTATGGAGTTTGGGAAGTTCAAGAAAGTTCGTCCATATGGTTTAACCAATCGAAGCCAATGAGTTTCTCAGAGTTATGGTGGGTGTAAAAAGTCAGTTTTTATACCACCCTCTGCTGAGGTATTAACTACTACTAACCCTATGGGGAAGGCTAACACACCTGACAAGTAAGTTAAGACAAACATCTCAGTGTAGGAAACGTGGTCAGTGCAACAAGGCTCATTTTTCAGGTAGGGTTAGTAGGCTGAAACAAAGGTACAATTAGACCACACGCATCACAAGAAAATAAATTGCGCTGTTATACTGCAAAATATATGCCTTAATAAAGTCACAAACATAAAACTATCAGTACAAATACGTACTCTGGCAATAACCCACAGAATTAATATTACTAATGTCCATACAAAGATTACTAATCCAATGTCTGTAGTAGTCCACTACCAAAGGTAAGCACCCAACATAATATAACAAGGGGGTGGGGAGAACCGGGGAACCATAACACCTATCAAGCAGGAATTTTCCTAGCCCTAGTAACATGTGGAAGGCCCTAGACCTAGTGGTCAGCACCTACCACATATGATACAGTATCAGAGAAAAAGGGAAGCACGTTATGTTAAAAATCCCTAAGGCCTATAAAAGTACTCCACATTATTTTTAGACCCATTAGGGCATAGCATTAAAATGAATGCCCGGGCACATAAAGTAATACATTAAAGTCAGAGAGGATGAAACCATTGTAAACCAAGAATTACCGAAACATTTTAGACAATTATTTTCCTTGCACATTTCAGAGAATAATATACACATTGCTACCAGAAAAATTCACAGTGTTGAAAATACATTTACCATAATAGAAATGGAGGGTATGACTTAAAAATATAAAATCCAAGGTAAGGACAAAAATATAAAAACTTGGTCAAGGCTCACTGGACCCCTTGTGGACCTGGTGGTGGGTGAGAAAGTTAAAGGACCTTCAGGAAAGTCAGTTTGAACCCACAGTTGTGGAACCTGTGGTGAGCAACCCCACGGAAGGCCCAAGGGAGATTGCAAAGGAAGTATTTCAGAGGTTGGAAGGTAGACCCAGACTCCCAGAGGAAGATGCAACACACCAGGATGACCCCCCAAAACAAACCTAGAGGGACACCGGAGGGTGAGAATCTTGAATCATCACCCCAACCCTTCCCTGGAGGTGACACGTTGATGGCTTGACTGTCCTTTACTGATTTTTATCGTGTGTTCTGTTGTGTGTCCACGCAGGAGTTTGTGTGGGACTCCTGGCGGTGCAGCTCTCTCTTTTGGTTTGGTGAACAGACCTGTGGGATACCCTTATGGCACCCATGGGTAGGGGTGCAACCCTGTGCCCCTAGTGTATGTTTCTGGGCATCTGTGTGTGACCCACAGAGCAGGGTACGGGCTGGTGGAAGCCCCGTGCTGCAATGACTGGTTCCCTGAGCGTCCTCCATTTTGGGATGCCCAGGCCCTGTCAATGGAATCGGTAGATTCCTGATGGAGACAAAATGGCCGCCATGGCCTCTTGCCTTCCATCACCTGTTACCTTGATCTTCCCGAAGTCCCAGAAGCCCTGCCTCTGTCTCTTCCCTCCGACTGGCTGTTGGGTGGAAGTTCCATATATGGTAGTGTGGGGGAAGTGCCGACCAGACTGGCTGGAGCCTTCTCAACGACCATATGTTGTGGGTACGCCTGTGGGTGGGACCTGGGTGAATGGAGTGTGTGACAAATACGCATTCTATGTTGTGGGTGTCAAGTATCTGGTGGTTGACACAATGACTGAGACAGCCCTGCTCGAAACCGCTATGAATGCAGTATGGAGTGTTGAATGGCTCGGTACTTGTCCCAATACACAACTTGTTGCGAGTGTCTGGAGAGAAGTGAATGGCCTGAATGCACTGTGTGCCTGATTGCCTGCCTGCATGAATGCCCTTAGTCGTGATTGGATGCTTGCATGTGACCCAGCGGAATGAATGGGAGATCAACAGTATATCTGGGGACCGCTCACTGCTAGGAATCGTGTTCAGAAGCTGAAGTCCACTACGACGTGTAACTGGAGTAACTGAAGCTTGATCTTGAAGCACTGCTGGACAAGAAGAATTGCTGTTGCTCTCCTTCGCAATCTGAAAGCTGCTGTGCCTCAAGGACTGACCCAGAGAGGACCTGGTAAGGCGCCCTTTTCCCGACCTACGAGGGACCATCATGCACCAGTGGATCTTTGCCAAAGCTCCCTGGTAGAAAGACCTTAGACAGGCTGCCGACCCGATACAGGGACTGCTGCGGATCTCCAAGGAGAAGCGCCCGGACTCTTGTCCGCCACTGTCAACGACCGCTGTCGCCGACAGGAGCCACTGTGCTCCTGTTTGCCTAAGAACTTCATTGATCCAAGGACGCTCTCGTCCGCATTGTCGCCGCTGTATCCTGCTGGAGAAGGCCTGACCGTCTATGCACCGAGGAGCATCCACTGATGGGTTTCCCGCCACCCAAACACCACAGAGACGTTGACGACTCGACGCCCTTGCTGGGCCACAGTTCCTCAAACTCTTTGCGGTCCAGAACTATCAACACTGAGCTGCCCCGCACGCCTCTTCCTTGCAGGATGTTAACGCTTCCCCGTCAACGAGCACCGCTAGGAACGACGCGGCCACTTCACCGTCGTAGCTCGACCTGCTCTCCGTCAGACGTACAACGACCCGTGACTCCTGCCTGAAAGGGAGGACACTCAAGAAGGGTCGTCGATTCCCCGACGAGGAACGCTACAACGCCAGGTACTTTGGGGTTGCAGAACTATTGGAAAGTCTAGTGTGAACAATATATGGACTGGGCTTGTCTCTTTCTTCTACAGGTTGCCCGGGTGGCGGGGGGGGGTGGGGGGGGGGGATCTCCACACAGAACTGTGTCCAGTGGTACGGGGCCAGTATTCTGCCAATTGCTCAACCAACTTGCTTTCCTTCCTCTCTCTACTGCTGGTTTCCTCTTTATTTGATCTGGGTGTCATTCTGACCGTATGCACTTTAATATCTGATAACGATTAGTGGTACCACTTTAGAACTGTATATATTTATCATTGTTGATTTCTGAGTACAAATTGAGTTATTGTGATAGTGTACGTGACCTTGAATATTAATTATATAAAGACGGTTTTAAACCGATAGTGTGTGGAGATTTCTTTGTGGGGGCTTGGGGACTACACTGTACTTAAGAACCAGCCCACATCACCTCCCGAGAAGCTAGGCCTTGATTGCTCGTCCATAGCTACCGTAATAGAGAATCTTGGAAGGGGTCCTCTGTGCCTCTCCTCTACCAAATAGAGAGCTGAAGTCGTACCCCCACCCCCTCCGGTCTTTACAGTAACATGAAAGAAACAGCTGAGTAAACTGCTCTTTTCCAAAGGTGAGGTTTCAGAATTCAGTTGCTGGGGACATGAACCCTGCGACAATGATAACAGCAACCCAGAAAAGGAACATAGGCTCTTCACAAGGTAAGACGTTATTACATAGCCAGACTTTTTTTCACTGAGTTTTGTGTCAAAAATCTTCATCCGAAAAATTCATAGAAACATATGCAGGGGTGGGAGGCAAAAGGAATATTATGGGTAGTGGGTGTGGGAAATTGGAACTAGATGACAGGGAAGTTGGGAGGGGCGATGAGGAATACGTGGGAGTAACATCCAGTCGAAAGAACGTTAACATCAAATTGATTGTGTCCTCCCACGTATTCCTCATCTTATGATAAACTCTGAAAGCAGTGTATATATTCCTGGAGGAGGGAGTCTGAATTTTCAGACTCATGATCATTTAGGAGTTCCTTTATAGGTCTGCGTGCACAGAATGTAGCACTGCCTTTACAAATAAAACTTCCCGGCTTGAGGAAGAGTCCAGATTATTGTTTGGTAAAAGTGTGTACGGATGACCACGTAGCTGCCGCACACATTTCTTTAATTGGGACACCCCTCTGAAATGCAGAGAAGGTAGCCATGCCCCTGGTCGAATGAGCTCTAAGACCCTCCGGAGGATCCTTTCCCGTTAATCTGGAGCATTCAGATATTCCAAAAATGATCGATCTTGATTAAAAAAAAAGAAGAAAAAATATATGCCATACCCAACTCGTGGCTCGTGTAGCCTACAAAAGGCTGGACATTGTGTCTTAGTTTAGACATACTGGAGATGTAGAAACTGAGTGTACGCCTTAGATCAAGCTTGTGTAACCTCTCCTCTTCCTTTCCAGGATGAGGACGACGACAAAATGAAGGTTAACATTTTTTCTAGTAAAAGGGAACTCAGACACAATCTTAGGTAAGAAGGTAGGTTTACCCTTAAGGTCCTTATAGAAGACTGTATAAGGAGGCTTGCAGGACAAGGCCTGGGTACACTCACTCTTCGGGCTGATGTGAGGGCCACTAAAAGGATGGTCTTTAAAGTTAATAACCTTAAAGGACAGGAATGTATAGGCTCAAAAGGAGCACACAGTAAAATTGTCAACACCAAGTTGAGATCCCAAATTGGGAACGGAGGAAATGTATTTGTCAGTCCTTTAAGACTAGCATCACAAGTTACTTACCAACTGATAACGTTTTCGACTGGATGTTCCTCCAACGTATTCCACATCTTTTGACACATAACGTCCGCAGCTGTGCACTTAGGAAAGATTTTCAGCAGAGGGCATCCTGGGTCGATGTTGGGTCGATGTCCCTCGAAGGCCTCCGTCGAGGGTGACGTCACCGGATGTTATAAATAGGACGCACGGCGCCCGTAGCCTCCGTTTACGTTTTTTCGCTCAGAACGTGTGGCACCAGTCTCATGCCTGCTTGACTGCACTTAGCCTTGCGGAAGCTGCATTTCATTGGAAATTCTCCACAGGGGCAGGATTGGAGGGCTATGTGGAATACGTTGGAGGAACATCCAGTCGAAAGAACGTTGCCAGTTGGTAAGTAACTTGTTCTTCGAATTGATTGTGTCCTCCAACGTATTCAACATCTTTGTCAGACTCCCAAAGCAGTACCAGTAAATGGAGCGGGGAAAGAATTTAGAGTACCCAAGCAGAATGTAGAATAAAGAATCGCCTTACCAAAGGCCATATCCTGACCATGGATTGTATCCAAGGAGTAATGTTTAACAAAGGTGTGGATTGAAGCCCATGTGGCTGCATCACAAGGAAGTAGCCACACCCCTAGTGGAATGAGCTCGCAACCCTTCAGGAGGGTCCTTACCCACCAATCGGTAACACTCCGTAATGGTGAGGATAATCCACCTGGACAAGGTCTGTTTGGTAACAGCCTGGCCCAATCAGTGTCCAGCATATTCTACAAAGAGTTGATCGTCCACTCTGACCCTGGACATCCTAGAAATGTAAAAGCTCAGAGCTCTCCTAGGATCCAACTGATGGAGTCGCTCCTCATCCTTAACAGGATGAGTAGGAGGGTAGAAAGATGGAAGAACCACCTTTTGACTAAAATGATATTCAGATACTACCTTAGGTAGAAAAGAGGGACATACCCGCAGTACAACCCTATCCTTATGAAACACAGTAAAGGGTGGCTTAGATGAAAGTGCCTGCAATTCACTCACTCTGCGAGCATAAGTAACCGCAACCAATAACACAGTCTTGAAGGACAGTAATCTCAAAGGACAAGAGTGCAAAGGTTCAAACGGAGCACCCATGAGAAATTTCAAAACCAAATTCAAATCCCAAACCGGCACCTGAAAAGGAGACGGCGGGCAGACATTAGTCAGTCCTTTAAGAAACTGAGAAATTAAAGGAATCTTAAAGTAAGACCATTCTTCAGACGAGCGCTTAAAGATGGACTGCGCCATCCGGTAACCCTTAATGGTACTCACTTGAAGGCCCCTGTGGGCCAAAGAAAGTAAGAAAGACAAAACCATAGTAATGGAGCACTGAAAAGGATCAACATTGTGACCTCTGCACCAGTTGCAGAACTTACGGCAACGGTACAGGGATTTTGTTACAGGCCGCCTGGCTGAAAGCAACACCTCCATCACGTCATTCAGGAGGTCCCAATCCTTATACCTCAACCTGTCAGATACCAAGCGTGAAGGTTGAGAGTCTTGACCTCTGGATGGAGTACCTGACAGGGGGGGGGGGAGAGAAAGAGAGAAAGAGAGAAAGAGAGAAAGAGAGAAAGAGAGAAAGAGAGAAAGAGAGAAGAGAGAGAGAGAGAGAGAGAGAGAGAGAGAGAGAGAGAGAGAGAGAGAGAGAGAGAGAGAGAGAGAGAGATCTCTCGGTAGGGCAGACGGCGTGGAGAGCAGATGGCCATTTCTAGAAGGTCCAGGTAACACGCTCTCCTGGCCCAATCCGGAGCAATGAGGATCATGTGGGAACCAAATCTCCGAAAGCTCCACAACACTTGAGGAATGACAGGGACTGGAAAAACACGTACAGCAGTGGGAATGACCAATCCACCACGAACGTGTCTCCTAAGGCTCCTCTTGGAGGAAATTCCCTTGAGCAGAATCTCTCACACTTCCGATTGACACTGGTGGCAAAGAGATCCACTTGCGGGGTTCCTCAAAGGGCGAAGATCTCCTGAAGGACTTCCTGAGCCAACTCACCCTCGTGTGAGATCGTGCTCTGCCTGCTCAGAGCGTCCACCGCCGCCTTGTCGTCCCCAGCCAGATGAACTGCTGAGATCGAAATTTCCTGCTGGATGGCCCAGAACCAGAGCTGCATTGCCTCTCTGCACAACGGGAGTGACCCTACCCCCCCCTTTTCTGTTGAGGTAATGCATGGCCACTGTGTTGTCCGTCATGATCAGGACACACTTCACCCGTACAGAGGGCAGAAAAGCCTTCAGGGCTAGCCTGATGGCCCTCAGCTCTAACAGAATGATGTGGAGTTTGGACTCCGACGGAGACCAACGACCACTGGCGGTCAAGTCGTTGGCATGAGCGCCCCATCCTGTGAGGTAAGCGTCCGTCACTAGAGTCTCCTCTGGCCACGGTTGCCAAAACGGCTCCCCCCCTCATCAGATTCCCTTTGTTGGCCCACCACAGAAGATCCTGGAAGAACGAGAGTGAAATCTGAACAGGATCCGTCATCTTGCCTGACAACTGCGACCACTGCATCTTGAGGACCGATTGCAGGGATCTCATGCGCAGCCTAGCCTCTGGCACCAGAAAAATGCAGGATGCCATGAGGCCGAGCAACCTTAAGAATTCTAAAGTCGGGAGACTCTGGGCATGTTGAAACTTGTCCACCATCTGCACAATGGCATGAGCCCTTACCTTGGGAGGTGAACACTTCCACAAGGACGTGTCTAGAACAGCCCCCATGTACTGGAGCTGTTGGGAAGGTGTCAGAGGCGACTTCTTGAAATTCAGGGAGAAGCCCAGCCTGCGGAGGGTGCGACAGGTGAGACCGAGGTGATCCAACGCTTCTTCGGGAGTGCGCGCCCGGATCAGCCAGTCGTCCACGTAGGGGTAGACGGGAATTCCCCCTCGCCTGAGGTACACTGCCACCACCACCATTAGCTTGGTGAAGACCCTCGGGCGGAGGTCAATACGAATGGCAGGACCCGAAACTGAAAGTGCGAGTCGCCAGCCGCAAACCTCATGTACTTTCTGTGCTTGGGATGAATCGCACATGAAAGTAAGCATCCTGTAGGTCTAGAGACACCAACCTGAAGTTGAAGGGCCTGGAGGACTTGAGAAAGAGTGACCATCTTGAACTTGTCCTTCATGAGAAGTTTGTCCATGATGGGTCTCAATCCCCAGTCTTTCTTTGGAATCAAAAAATAAGGGGAATACCATCCCTTGTTCCTCTCCGCTACAGGCACCAGTTCTATAGCGCCTTTCTCCAGTAGGGTTAGCATTTCCTGCGCAAGCAGCAGATCCGGAAGCTTCAAAGTGAGTTTCTCCGGTGGATTGTCGTGAGGCCGCTGAAGGAAGGGAAGGCAGTAGCGGTGAGCTATGGTATCCAGAACCCACGCATCTGAAGTAATGGCTTGCCATTCTTCGAGATGCTGAGACAGTCTGCCCCCAACCGATGAACCATGGGACATGGCCTCATGACTGTTTGGAAGCGGCTGCGGCAGTGCCTGAAGGCAAAGAGGCAGCTGCCTGAGCAGCTTTTGCGCCACATTTCCCTGACCACCACGGGTACTTTTACACTGTCCCATTTGACTGGCGGCCCCTCTCGTTCTACCAAAGGAGGAGTAGAAACTAAAAGAACCTCCCCTCCATTGCTGTCCCCTAGGACGAAAAGGCGGAGGTTGACACACAGCTGCGCTTAAAGATTTAGCCGCAGCTTTCTAGGTCTGCAACCTCTCAAGGCTCTCGTCAGCCTTGCTGCCAAACAAATGTGCGCCATCAAAGGGCATGTTTAGAAGACAGGCCTGCACATCCGGAGCAAAACCCGACTTCCGCAACCACGCAAATCTGCTTTTAGCGGTGCTCGCAGCCATGGAACGGCTAACACTGTCGGCCGTATCGAAACCCGACTGAAGGGCGTGGGGTGAGTAGATAAAAAGCTGGGGTCGGTAGCGGAAGGGCAGCATTTCTTTGTCAAGGATTTATTAACAGCCGAGAGAAATTCCGGGGACTGCCAAGCAGCTGCCACCCTTTTCTGCAAGGTGAGATGAAATGGCCAAACAGGGTCAGAGGACGGACCTTGATTTAAAATGTCCGTTAGATCATCCTACAAAAAGTCTTCAGGAGGACTGGACCAGCCCAGATACTCCAAGACCCTTGCCATGAGCATCCTGTATGAAGACTCTGCATGAGCCCCAGGCTCAGGCCTACTAAATTCCACTTCCGGAGAAGTGTCCAACCCACTGGCATCATGGAGGGTCTGCCTCAACTCCTCCAACTGACTGTCTCCATAACAACTGGAGCCTCATCAAGTTCACCATGGTCCTCAAACTCAGACTTTTCTTCCTCTTCATAAATGTCATCCAGAGGGGGCTGAAACCCAGGCCTGGTGACAGAAGAGGGCCTGGAGGCCAAAACTGGCCGCACAGACTTCCCAGTAGCCTTCCTTCGAGTATCCACAAGATCTGGGTACGCCAAAGGCAAATTTCGAGAATAAATCCTCAAAGGCTTTGAAGCCGAGAGCATCGACAACCTCGATGTCCGGAGCGCCGAAGGCTTCGGCATGGATGTCGACACAGGTGCCGACGGCCCCAGCCCTCAATAGGATGCTGCAATCTCGCTGGAGACGAGGACCGAGACATAGAAGCACGTCTCTTACGACTTTTCGAATCCTTGTCCGTACCCGAGCCCGAAGGCGTGCGAGCCACAGTACGAGACCGATCATGGCCGGCTTCGTTAGAAGGCGCGACCGGACCCGTGCCCTGCGATAGAAAAATCACTAACATTTGTCCTTTAAACGCAGCCCATTCCTCCTCGTCGAGGACTTCGGCGGGCACGCTACCTTCCTCGAGGCACCATCCTCCGAGGAGGACGGGGAAGGTGACCAGTGACGGTGCTTCCTAGAGTGGCGGGATGAGGAAGAAGAGTGGCGGGAACCACTCCAGGACCGAGATCCCCAGAACTCCTTCCGACGCGGAGGGTGGTCCCTCGAGTCATCAGTGGAAACCCCATTGGACTTAGATTTGGATGTTCGGGACTTAACAGGCCCCTACTTACCTGGAGCTACCCCTTCTGCTCCCCAAAGGCCTTGGTAGTCGGCGACTGGCATTTCGAGCAGTTGTTGCGTCGTGCGACTCGCTCAGGCACCACAAACAAATGTGGTGCGGGTCGGCTAGCGACATTTTCGACTTGCAGTCCCGGCAGGTCTTGAAGCCAGACCGCATAGTCAGAGGGGTCGAAGAGAAAGACATTGTAACGATGAACACATGAGGTGCCCCGAGTTTCACGAAGCAACATGGTCGCAGGAAAAACAGAACTGCGGCTACGGGTTCCGTGCGTCCTATTTATAACATCCGGTGACGTCGCCCTCGACAGAGGCCTTCGAGGGACATCGACCATCGACGCAGGACGCCCTCTGCTAAAAAAGTTTCCAAAGTGCACAGCTGTGGACATTACATGTCAAAGATGTGGAATAGTTGAAGGACACAATCCATTCAAAAAAGAGAGCACTGCAAGATACCTCTTAACTGTACCAACCTTGAGCCCCAGATTGGCCAAGTGTAATGAGAATGATAACACCATAGGTGTACTGCATGTAAAAGGATCCTCATTCTTAACCCTGCACCAGCTGCAGAATTTGTTCCAATGGCAGCGGTACAAGGATTTTGTTGCTGGCCGAAAGCAAAATTTCCATTACGTCCTCCGGGAAGTCCTAATCCTTATATCTCAACCTCTCAGAAACCATGCGTGAAGGTTGAGTGTCTTGACCTCTGGTTGGAGAATCCGAAGGCCTGCTCTTTGTGGAAGACATATTGGATGGTAGATGGACATGTCCAGAAGGTCCGGGTACCACGTTCTCCTGGCCCAATCCAGACCATTAGGACCATGAATTTCCTGAACCTCCTGATGACTTGAGGAATGACAGGGACTGGAGGAAACATGTACAGGAGTGGGAAACTCCCAGTACACTATGAACGCGTCCCCTAGAGCGTCTCTTAAGGGAAATTCCCTTGAGCAGTACTGCTCGCACTTCCGGTTAACACCGGTCGTGAACAGATCCACTTGAGGGGTTCCCCAAAGGGTGAAGGACTTCCTGAGCTAGTTCCCACTCGTGGGAGACTGTGCTCTGCTGCTCAGAACGTCCGCCACCGTATACTCCACTCTGGCTAGGTGAACTGCCGATAAGGGCATTCCTTCTTGAACTGCCCAGTACAAGAGCTGCATTGCCTCTCTGCACAGTGGTAGTGACCCTACACCTGCACTCTTGTTGAGGTAGTAAATGGCCACTGTGTTGTCCATCGTTATCAGGACATTCTTTCTCCGCACAAAGGGCAGAAAGGTCTTCAGCGCTAGTCTGATTGCCCTCAGCTCCAAAAGGTTGATATGTAATTTGGACTCCGATGGATACCAACAACCGCTGATTGTCAAATCGTTGATATGTGCCCCCCCACCCTGTGAGTGAGGCATCCGTTACTCCCTTTATCTCTGGCCATGGCTGCCAAAAAGGTTCTCCCTTCAGAATGTTGTCCTCGCGGGCCCACCACAGGAGATCCGGTGCAACCCTGCTTGGAACCTGAAGGAGATCTGACATCCTGCCTGAGAATTGAGACCATTGCGTCCCGAGAGCCCACTGGATAGATCTAATTCTCAGGCACACTTCTGGCACCAGAAAAAAGCAGGCTGCCATGAGGCTGAGCAACCTCAAAGTCGAAGGCCGGGTGACGCTGGGCACTTTGGAATTTGGTGACCATCTGCAGAATGTCTTGAGCCCTCAGTACTGGTGGCAAGTCTTTTACCAGGGACGCATCTAGGACTGCTCACATGAATTGGAGCCTTTGAGATGCTATCACGTGGGACTTCTTGAAGTTGAGGGAGAAGCCAAAAATGTGGAGAGAATGACAGGTCTAGCTGAGATGTTCCAGAGCTTGTTCGGGGGAACTGGCCCTGATCAGCCAATCGTCCAGGAAGCGCTAGACATGAATCCCCCCTGTCACGAGACTCGCTGCCACCAACACCATCAACTTGGTGAAAACCCTCGGGCGGATGTCAGCCCAAATGGCAGAACTCGAAACTGATCATGAGAACCGCCAAGGGCGAACCTCAGGTACTGTCTGTGCTTGTGATGAATTGGCACATGAAAGTATGCATCCTGAAGGTCCAATGATACCATCCAGTCCTGAAGCTGGAGGGGCATGAAGGATCTGAGAAAGGGTAATACTCTTGAACTTGTCCATCCTGAGCAATTTGTTTAAGTCTCTTAAGCCCAAAATGGGTCTCAATCCTCCATACTTCTTGGGAATTAGGAAATATGGAGAGTACCAAACCTTGTTCCTCTCCGCTACAGGTACTGGTTCTATAGCACCTTTCTCTAGCAGGGTCAAGATTTCCTGCATAAGGAGTGGATCTGGAACTTTGAAAGAGCTGTTCCCTGGGGATGACTGAGGCTTTTTAGGAAAGGGAAGGCAGTAACCCTGGGCAACTGTTTTCAACGCCCATGCATCTGAAGTAATGCCTCGCCATTCTTTCAGATGAAGTGAGAGTCTGCCTCCCACCGGGTTTTATGAACTAAGGCCTCAGAGAGGTTTTGAGGCAGCTGGAGCAGTGGCTGATGCTAAATTAGCCAATGCCTGGGCGTTCTTAGTACCTCTTCCCATACACCACGGGGGAATCTTTTTTTACCTCTTTGATTGGACAGTCCTTTCCCCCTTCCAACTGAGGAGTAAAAGCAACCCTCCAAGGTGTGCTGGTGGGGCAGTTTTGTGGCTGTCTAATAGCAGCACCAAGGGATTTTGTTGATGGTTTGGAGGTCTGCAGTTTCTACAGGCTTTTGTCAGACATGCTCCCAAATAAATGTGTGCCATTAAAGAGCATGTTAAAAAGTCTGGATTGCACATCTGGAGCAAAACCGGACTTTAACCAGGCAAATCTGCACATTACTGTACCAGCCGCCATTACCTGCTGAAAACGTCGGCAGTGTCTAGAACTGTCTGGAGGGATTTGCACATTGTGTCCTTCACATCCTTGACTAGATTTAAAAATCTGACTCTTTCGTCCCCTTTCAGGAATATACTCAGCTGCCATTGCTATACATTCCCAAATAGTTTAAGTAACCTGGCCAACGTGCACGTAGCATTAACTGACCTTAAGGCCATACTCCCTGCAGAGAAACCTTTCTTGGCCAAAGCGTTGTAACGCATGTCATCTCTGTCTGGGGAAATAGTCGGGTATGCCATTTTGTTTTGAGGTGGATGTGGCAGCATGTACCACCAAACTTTCAGGAGTGCAATGCCTCATCAGATAACTGAGGTTACTACTGGACGTCCTGCATTTGGATGTTCGTTTTTTATTTACTGCCGGAATTCATTCCGGCATCTCCCAATTTGTATTTACTCGCCTTTGCAGAGCCACATGAAAAGGAAGATTAGGATCCTTGTTAGGGAGAATTCTCATTCTATGGCTAATTTGGATCTACTTTCATTATTCAAACAGACCACCAACCCTTGAGATGGTTGATGCAAATGAAAGGGGAAAACCCAAAACTGCTAAGATGGTCAATCTGCCTCCAAGGGTTTGATTTTACCATTGAGCACAGGTCAGGATGTCACCACCAAAATGCTGATGGTCTGTCTAGGATGTTTATAACCGACTAGAGGTAAGACTCATCCAGGAGTGGATTAGATCCTCCTGTCCCTTAGTCGGGTGGGGGCCAGGGGGGCAGCGGGGGTGGAGGGGACAGTGTTAGGGAGAATTCTCATTCTATGGCTAATTTCCCTTACCTATAGAGTCCCCCAGCAGCTTTGCTGGATTTGAAGGGTTTGTTTTTTTCTCCTGCTAAGAGCGAGACTCTTTTTCCCACTCTTAGACATTTTTGCTATGTGTGTTCTAGGCTATTTTTGTGTTTAATGTATATGGGGTTTTTCTCACCTCCATAGGAACCATCTTTATTCAAATGTGTTACACAGCACCCTCTGTGCAGTGACACAGGGGTGTCATGGCGACCCCCAAACATAGACTCCATACCCTGGGACTGACTACTGTCTCCCAGGGCATGTAAAGTCCCCATTGACTTTACTAGTCCATTTTTATGAACTAAACCAGTACAACCCATCTTACTATGGAGGTACTGGAAAGGGTTAATAGTTTTTCCCTTATGTTCATTTTCGAGAGGGTACCATACAGTCCCTCTCTCAAAAGTTTCTGGCTGGTGGCAGTGGTTACTACTGTAAATATTTGACTGCGAATATTTTCCTATGGGATTTTCCCATTGTTCGAGGCTACCACAATTTCTGACAGTCTTTAACATACCGCCGGTGTATTTTAATATTAACTTTACTCTGGTAGGTTTTATTTGCCAGAACTTTAATATAACTTCTTTCTCGTGTCTTTCTCTAAATTCCTAACCCAGGTCGGGGATCCTTTGTTCGTCCTTTTGGCGGGCTTCTGCCAAGAAGCCCTCCTTTCGGCACCACTGAGTCTGGGGTGGGTCCATTGTGTGGGAGGGGGAGTCGGACCCCTGGACAGGGTTAGCTCAGCAACCCATGTCGCACTCTATCCTGATAGGCTGGAGGGTTTCCCGCCAAGATGACCACTCCACTGTGTGAGTGACAGCTAGGCTGTATGAATGGGGATCTTTTTGCATAAAAGCAGGGTCCTGAGGACTGGAAGAGCAAGATGTCGCCACTGGAACTATGCCGCCGAAGAGGAGAGACGCCAAAGACATCTGCAACGACTGAACCACCGGTGAAGCCCTGCTGCAGTGTCTCACCACTTTTTTCCACACAACGAGAGAATATCTTCATCTGAAAAAGCCTTCTTCCCTTGAGCTGGTGGGGCCAACCAGTTTGCTAATCGCATTCCCGGAACTGCCTTGGTCGAATCGCCAGTGCCCTGTACTCGGAGGCCGGATAGCCAGGCACCATTCCACCCGGACCGCGATTTAAAGGAGCGTACCTTTTATTTGTCGGGCAGCATCGCGGCTGGTTTCATCCCTGGGTAGTGCAGTAACTCGAACCTTCCTCCACGATGAGAGCCTCCCTTCCTCTGCTGGATCCCCTGACTGCAGGAACTACCAGGAACAACCGCCACCGCAGGAGCCACTTCTTCATTTTAAAAGGTACATTGTTCCGCCTGGCCGCCCTTTCGGCGTGGAAGAGCTAAAGGTGTTTTAAAGCCTTTACCTACCTGTTGGGTTGGCCGCCCCCCTCTCTTAACATTGTCTTTCACCTTCTGCATCCACCTTTTCAAAATCGTTAACCAAAGACTTGACTGCAGCTACAAGAACATTTTGCTCCTGGGCCCTTGCCCTGTACCACTAACTCTGGCACAGGCCTACTGACTCTGGCTAAATCTGTTAGAACTGCCTTCTCTAGATTGCTTCTCAACTAGAACTGTGTTGGTGCACCTACTTCTTATAACCACCCTTTCCCTCCCCACTTTTAAACCTTGTGAAGTGCCATTTTGCTCAGTTTTCATTTAAGTATTTTATATACTGATGTACTGCCTTGCTTAAACTGGTTCACAAATTTATGGGAAGTGTTGCTAGGGTGTCTTAGAAGATATTTCTGGACAACTTGTTTTTCCCCTCCCTTTTGAGAAATTGCTAGAGTGCCATTTGTGTTTGGTTTTCACTGTGCCATTTTGCTCAGTTTTCACTCTTGCTCAAATTTGTCTACAATTTAACTAGGGAGTTGTGTATACTTTCATTGACCGAATTTAACTTGCTTAAGAACTGTGATAGATGTGTTTAACTAGAAGTGTATAAAATAAATATATATATATTCTTTTTACCACAAAGCTTTGGTCAGTGTTTCCTTGTTCCATAGTACTGAAGGCCTATTGGGTAAACGCTGAATACTGCTCATCTCCCTCTTGCGATAAGTCTGACTGCTCAGCCACAGCTACCAACTAAATCTCTGTGGTACAGACTGATACCAAAGGGGATTTATTGCTCTGACCTGTAGTCCTAATCTTTTGTAGAGTTCCGTAAGGCAACTGCACAAAATTCTGCCTAACAATCCTCCTGGGGTCCTTTATCTACGATAGCTGTAAGATCATCCTGCTCAAATATTGGTGCGGGTCTTTTCCACTCCATGTATTCCACCACTCTGGACATTAAATGTCTGTAAGACCCTTCTGCATGGTCAGTAGGATCAGGTCTCCCAAATTCTAATTCTGGGGACGTATCTAGTCCACTTGCATTTTGCAGGGACTGCTGTACATTTTTCATCCTCGATTCCTCTGAGATCAAGGGTTCAGGGACCCCAGGTCTTTTGTAGGCCAAATGGACATGACTCATAAGAGGAATGTTCTGCTTTCTCATAAATAGAAGAAAGTGATTAAAAGAAATCCCTTCTTGGTAGCAGCGTATATAATTTCTCTGTAATCTTCGATGGCGGCACCAAAATTTGACGCCGTCAAGGGCTTCGATGCTATCGTCATAGAGGACTTTTTGGGGTCCGACGAGGAGTCTTTCGGCACTGATGGAGGCGATTACTTCTTCCTCAAAGAATATTTGTCTCGACTCGAGGGATCCTTCGACCGCTCTCGAGGAGATTTTTCCTTGCCTCCCGAGCCCGAAGGCGCACATTTTTTGCCTTAATCATCTTTCTTGTCAAGTTTTTCGATCTGGGCATGGCTTTCATAAGTCTTCAAGGCCACATTCTCGAATATTCATTTTTACTCTGAAATTCTCCCACTTAGCCAGGGAGGCTGATTTCATCGGGCATTTAACTCTTTCTAGGGAGGAACGGACGCCTATGAAGACGCCGACCTATGGTACCTTTTCTTCGAATGCCGTGAAGATGACGAGTGGTGAGAACCACTGTGTGATCTTGAACTTTTTGTCTTCTTTCGACGAGGAGGAATATTTCTCGACTCGTCTGAAGACTGTCTTTTCGATGGAGTCGTCAATGGGGATTTAGACCTATCTGCCACTAGTTTTCCTCTTCGCTCTTTCAGGGCTTTCGCTGTCATCGATAGGCAGGCTTTACAGTCAAAGGTAGCGTGAGAGGAACCAAGGCACCACAGATACACTCGATGGGAGTTTGTAAGGGACATTTTCGCCCCCCAATCCGGTTCCATGTGTTAAAATCGCGGCAATAATGGCTGTGGACACAAAATATTGTGGCAAAAAGGCTGTGGTTTTGCCACCGCAATCCATGTAAAGGATGCGGTGGGACACCCCCACAACCCCAGGACCCATTATACCATTTCAGAGGAGCGGGGGACACCCCCGCGATCCCTGCTCCCCTTAAATGGTGTTTTTTGTACAGGCGACATTTTTGCCGCGATTTTTATCACTGCATACCCACAGTCCTGGCACTTCTTAAACCCCAATCTCTGAGTTGAAGACGCTGCCATTCTAATGATTTTTATTGAAAGATTCTTGTAGGGAACCGAAGCGCACCGTATCCGAAGCGATGGCTTGCACAGAAAAACTGAACTGAAGCCAACGGTCGCTTCACACGCTTTCTACCATTGATGACATTGACATGGACATTGAGACGGAGGCCTCTGAGGGACATAGAGTCGACAGGCATCGACGCACAGTGCCCGCTGCTTGAAAAAATCTCCAAAGCAGCTGAATCTGGATATGGAAATATCATAAGATGAGGAATATGTGGGAGGACACACTCCATTCGAAATATACTTTGATCATGCATACATTTACATTTAAGAACATTTTTCATAAAAAAATAAATACGAGATGACAAGTTGTTGCAGTCTCCTTAGGCAGGGCTCTGTGGAAATCCTTTGCTAGTGAGTGGGTCGTTGTTTCATCATCCATTCTATCACACATTGTCATGGCATCAGAAAAAGATCTTGTGCCGGCTGCCACAAATAATGGTCACCTTTCCTCAGGATCAAGTGCACAGGACAAATTAAGATAACAATGAATTCAATTTCCTGTTATGTGATGACAATAAATACATTTCTCAGAGATTCCATGTTAGGGATATGTATCATTGTTATTCTTCATCCCCTCTCCTATTGAGACGCATAGCACTTTTTGCTGGACCTCTGGACCCTTTTCTTTAAATCCTGAATGAGTGGAGCCTTTTTCACCACATTCATTCTTATGTGCTCTGTCTTTTGGAACTCTGTTTTCTGTGTTTTATCTTTACTATGGAGTCTACTTTCCTCCATATGTCTTTTAAGTCATCTGTATTTAACTATTGCAGCACACAGCTCCTTGTGGGCAGTGTTGCTGGGAACCCTTTGGGTTCTCCTTTGCGATTCTTGCTTTATCCTCGAGTAACTACAGTTCTTAAGGATACAGGGATACTTTATATCCCTCCTAAAACATTATAGTCGGAGAGTTTGGCACACGCCACCTTATGTGGAGTGCCAAGGGGATGCCTAGTATCCCCTTTCTCTCTGCTCCAGTGACTTTTTAGTCACAGACATCCTTCTAGTTATGGCTGGTGGCAGTGGACATGTTCTACCGATAATTGTACTCCTTTTTTTACCGCAGACTGTATTCACATTCCTGGTTGTGCACAATAGGTGCACCTAAGTACTAACTTGGGGGCTTCTTTCTTTTTTTGCCATTTCTAGCGTCGTCGTCCTTTGTAAGTCCTTCTACCATTCTGGGAGGGGGAGGTCTGTGTGTGTATTTTGCCTTTGGCGGGAACCGGGAAACCTAGGCTCAAGTATATCTGGGCAATCAGGAAGTGGGGGGAGGAGTGTTTCACTCCCCTGCTCTTTGTTTGCCTGAATGCCTTAATAGAACCATCTGCCCCTGGGGGTCTGGCTGTCCCGATTGGGCAGCCAACTGCCACTTTCTATAAACTGCTCAGAGAGGTCGCAAAAGGTGCGTGTGTGCTGAACTTGAATAAAAGGTGAGGTTCCTGAGGTGAAAGTCAACCACTGGAAACTCAAGTAACCAAAGAAGAAGACAACCAGAGACGACTGCAGAACCTTTGCCACACCCTGAAGCGACCACTGCTGCCCTGACCCCGTTTTCCATGCGACAGAGGAACTCCTAAGAGGATGACTCCTTCCCTTTGGCTGGTGGGACCAACCAGTCCTGAGACAAACTACAATCCGAGTCATCTTCTGAGGTTCTGTTGCGTTACAGAGCTGCAAACCACGAATACCAGGAGACATCCAACTCAATAGTAGTGCATCGTCTTGCAAGGCCAAATCCATCCAAGTCTTTGCTGAGCTCCAGGTGAACCCTCAGAGACACAATATGACTCATCTGACTCATCCAAGTCCCCTCGTCAGAGTGCAGGACTCCAGAAATCGAAGAAGATTGACATGGCAAATCGTGTCCTTTTTTGGTCCTTTGTTGGTGCTGCAGAAAAGGCTTCAAAACAGCAGACTGACCAGACAAGCTGATAATCTGTGCCAGAGGTCCTCGCGGAGATCCAGTAGATTGTCCAGCCTTTCGTCACCAGACCAAGGAATCCATAGGTCGGGTCCACGCTGCCACATCAAGGAGAATCCAGCCACACACATTTCTTCAAACATAAGGTACTGTGGGGAGACAAGGTACTGCTTACCTTAAGTCACTCCAGGGCATTGGAGTGCATTTAGAGGTGTCCACTCTAACCTCTGACCCAAGCTGCTGTTTTGTCCCTTTTGTGAGTCCTTTAACAGGGTCTCCACCGTGGAGTTATTCTTCTAGTATCCTTACCTAGAGAATGAAAATATCCACAGGAACTTTTGCTATTCTGCTGCTTGCTAAGACTTTTAGCTAGGGTTGCAAATTTGGCTTTAAAATCCTTAGTATGCAAATAAACTGCCTCCAGAACCTTAGGCTCTGCTACTGTTTGACTAACCAACTGTTTTCCTTCCAAAAAGACTTTATGTGGTTTTGCTAACTAAATACAATACAATTACCGTATATCTTTGGGTGCACTTGAGTGTGCGTTTTTACCGATAATACAGTAGAACTATCAGTGTCAAAAGGTGTAACAATTGTAACCGCGAGCAACTACAAAGTAAGCAGTGGCTTTTGAAAAGTATCTACAAGTAATCTTATGTGTTTTGGTTTAATGTGCTAAGTATTTTAAAACATATCTTGTATAAATATAATACACAATTTATATTTTATATAAATGGATTGTGTTTCTCTTTCAATTGCATTACTAACTGGGTTCAGTGTACTTACCCACAGCTCACATCTTCCTCTTATGATAAGCTTGACTGCTCTGCCACTCTACTAAGGTGCCATTAGTACAGACTGATACTAAGAGTTGGCGACCTATGCACCATTGGGATAGTTTTTTGAAGTCTTGCCTCAAGTGAATCTTAGGAAAACTCCCCTAACACTCCAGCATCCCATATGTGTAATCTCCATGCCAAAGGAAGTATTCCTAGCATATACTTGATATATAGAGAACTTTATTGTTGGACGAAGGCTCCATTGAGCAGGTTAATTATTATGATTATACAGGGATGAGGCTGACGGCATCCTGTGGCTGGGGTATGCACTTGGGCAAAGCGAGAGTAACTCTGGCCAGGCACAGTGGTGCTCTTGCTAGGTTTACTTCTGAAATGGGTGAAGGTGCGGTCCGTGTCTTGCTTGAAGCCCACAAAGCCCAGAAGAGACAGGCCGCAATCTATGGGACAAAGCTATAGGGACATGAAAAAACAGGTGCTCTAGCAGTGGCAGAGAATAAATACCTAAAAGGTATCTTGGGTTTACCATCCTCTATGCCCAATGTACCACTGTGGTAAGAAACTGGTATGCATGGCATTGAGCACATTTGCCAATTTCATCAACTTTACTACTGGGTTCTGTTATGGCCAAGCGATTCTCGTATTAAATATAGAGAAGCCTTGGTGTATGTAATTAGCCAGGCACGGGGGTCATCCTTGGCATGGGTAGCACATGTCAAGAATTTGTTGGGTGCTCTGGGCCTGATTTCATTCTGGACTGATTCAAGTACGATATCCAGTTCTTCGAAGGCTGCAAATAAAGCTGCAGCGCTCAGTAAGGTTGAGCACAACAATGCATCAAAGGCTGCAGATTCAGGCGCTTTGTCAAGATACTGCAGTGTTAAGACAAATGTGGGGTGCAGGGATTACCTTGATCATGTAAGCCCTAAATATGAACGCTCCTTGTACATCAAGGTGTGTTTAGGGACCCTACCGATAGCATGTTTAAGACACAAATGGGACAAAAGAAATGTATGCAGCATGCCCCTTCTGTGGCAATTTTAATGAGAATATGGCTCATTTATTATTTCCTTGCACAGCTACATTGCCATTAAGGAAACGATTTTTAAAGCCACTGCTCTTGACCAGAGGTTGCAGAATATTAACCAAGGCTATGGCGACGTGTCTCAACTCTAGAGATTTGCCTGCTGAATATGCCACCTGCAAATATTTAGTGTGGGCATCGAGATTAATATCGAAGGTGGCCCGACAAGTTGTGAATGATACTTGGATTTTATTCCATAGAGATGAAGTTTAACATGTTTTATGTTTTTAGATCTGTATGTTTTACTCAATATTTGATGTTATGATGAACCTTTGCATTGTATTTTTTTTATATTGAATGCTACTGATTAGTCCTATGATGTATTGTGTGCTTTTATGACAATTCTGTCGAAAAGAAAATCAAATATAGAGATCTCCTAAAGTTAGGCTTCAGACATTCCTTTTCTTTGACCAACAGGTGCACAGTAATGCCGAGCTCTGTAACCGAAAGATAACCTGCTCTTGTTCTAACTCGTGGAAGGTATTTAACAGCTTTCGCAAATGAGTTCAGCACTTTTGGAGTGGCCCAAATCAAATCATGTTTGATTTCCTGGTACAAGCCGACACAAAGGTACATGTTTCCCACCTTCTTGGTCGCTCCACTATATTTCATCAGGACCACCCGAGCCTTTTCCACATGCTTTGATTGTTGGATCGATTTTCTATTTTTATGCAAAATCTCCTTCACCTGTGAGATCCCTCACCAGTACTTTTTTTTTTGTCTATGTTCCTGGGTGAGTGGGAATCTTTCCCCACTCACCCCTTCATTTACTCCGGCTAAGGAAGTCATTTTTGCATCTCTCCATACTACATTTTTGGAGTCATGATTTCCTCCAACTTTTGGGGCACCTGTAAATTACTTTTGCAGCACACAGCACTTTCTGTGCAGTATTGCTGGGGAGACCCTTTGGCATCCCTTTTTATTTGGTTTTATGCTCCTTGTAAGAACACATGTTCCAAAGGGTAGGGGGATACTTTGTATTCTTTCTACATTTTATGTAGTGAGATTAGCACACACCACCTTATGTGGAATGCTGAAGGGTTACACTGTATCCCCTTTCTCATTTCTCACTGCTAGAGTAACATTTCTGTGACAGTGACGAGCATACCTGAACAGCTGGTGGCAGTGGACGTGTTCTACCGGCTTTTGTGTATTGTTTACTCACAGACTGTGCTCACAGCTGTGGTAATGTACAGATGGGTCACCAATGAGCCAAAATGGTGACTTGTTTTTGTTCGCCTTTTCTTGGTTGCTTGTCCTTTCTTGGTCCTTCTGCTGTGCTGGGTGGGTGGGGGGCCTGATTTGACCGTTTCCTCTGCAGGTTTCTTTTGAGAAGCCCACCAAGGGGTCAGTGCGTCTGTAAGGACAGGAAGCAGGGAAGAATCACAAAATTCTGCTGGTCTTTGCCTTATAGCATGCCTGCCTGAAACCAATTCCAACTGGGGAGACTGGCTGTCCTGAAAGGACAGCCACCCCCCAAAGTCTGAATGTGGCATGAGTGCTGATTGGCTGGGTTTCTGGATAAGAGACTGTGTTCCTGGTGCACAGGGAGAGTCAACCATTGGAACTAAATCCGAGGAGGAAGAAGAGAAGACATCTGCAGCTACCACCAGCGACCCGAGATGCTTGCTGAGTGCCCGCTGCTGTGCTGACTCTTTCTTCCATGCAACAGTGCAGGTCTAAAGAGGATGACTCCTTCCTTTGGGCTGATGAGAACAATCAGCCTTGAGACTACCGACAATTTGAGTCATCACACAACGGCCTGCGACCTACCTCGGCTACAAACCACCGGGAGCTGCGACAATCGGCAGTGAATAGTCTTCCGTAGATCGAATCCTCCTGAAACTTTGGTGGACTCCTTCCCACCTCCAGAGGCAAGATTCCACTCCTTGAAGTGCACCCCCCCCGTTCCCCCACCAGTGTGCTGGACCAAGAAAGCGAGGAAAATCGACTGGGCCGTTCTTCATCTGGTGTCCTGAAAAGGGTGCTAGAATTACAGAGCAATGAGAATCCACAGAGAATACTTTGTTGGGAGCATTTCCACTCAACTGCTGCTGAAAAATCCCTTTCAGTTGCCTTTCTTTCCTCAGAAGACTAAGAATTTGGTGACAGGGTCCTGTAGCTGCTGCATCATGGGGGCATCTGCCTGCATCATCTTCTTCACTGCTGATGTACTGTGAGACTCGAGGTAATACGTTCTGACACTCCTGTGTTGCTAGGGTGGTAATTTGTGTGTTTGTGAGTTCACATATACACGGTCACACAGGCAATTCAGCGAGCCTTCTATGAAGTCCCTGAACCCTTTTTACCTACTAAAAGCTTTGTACTTCCTTGTTACAGAAGAATCCTCTGCAACTCTTGACTTTTCTACAGCTTGTGCCTTATCCTGTTCTGCCTACAACAGTCCCCCTCTGACTCAGAGACAATCTCATACCTATATAGGGAAGGACATCTAAAACCTAAAGCCTCTCTAAAGAAAGTATTACAAGTGTTGAAAAGTGCTTACCTGCTTATGTTGGTCTTGTAACTTCATTTTATTCCAGAAACAGAATATTCTACAAAGTGGTTTTTACTTACCTTGAATTGCATAGTGCATTCTATACGTCTTTTACACTGTGGTTTACTACTGCATTGGTTTTATATTGTGTTTGCTAATTGCCATATTACTTACCTTTCTGAAGATTTCTATATGCCTGTGTATGCATATAATAAACCATTATTTTTATATAACTCCCACAGTGTATAACTGTTTCTTTGGACCATATGTATGCTACACAAGGTCTTTGTACCTTCCTACAGCCCTCTCTCCCTCCTAAAATAAGCCTGGCTGCTCTGCCATAGCTACCCTTACCTAGAGTGGTACAGGTCTATACTAGAAGTTGGAGTTATGTCCTGCCAAGTAGAGATAGTCTTATAAAGTCCTAAATAGATGGACTTTCTTTTCCACATGCTTTGACTAACTGCCTCATCATGTAACCATATGCGTTAACCTGTTTGAAACACTCATCCTTTATATTAAATGTCAGTTTGCGGATCCTCTCCTTTTCCAATTAATAACCATTGTTTTGGATTTGTAGTGGTTTATTTCTAGCCCATTATCTACTACAAATTGGCTAAAAGTGTTACATTGCTTGTGGAGACCAAATGGTGCGAGTGAAACCAAATTTTCATCATGCGCAAACATTCGCATGGGGAATTGGTAATTTCCCAGTGAGGGTGCATTTGTGTCGCTGTCCACTAATTTTGCAAACATTAGCATGGGGAATTGGTCATTTCCCACTGAGGGTGCATGTGTGTTGCAGTCCACTAATTTAAGAGTTACTTGATTGATAAAAATGCAAAACAATTTGGGGGAAAGCATGCAGCCTTGGCAAACCCCTTTCTGAATAGCAAAGGGGCACGCAATTTCACCCGATAGCCTCCATCTGTTGCTGCATTTTCAAATCAGCATGGCTGAAAGGAGCGTGGTCAAGTTCTCTGAACTAGTTAAAAGTACCCATAGCTGGGAGTGAGGGACACTGTCAAATACAGTCTTTAAATCAACAAACATTATATAGAAGTTCATATTTATTAAAGTAAGATATTTCTCAATCAGAATACTCAATCTCAAGAATTGGTCCACTGCGCTTATCCCAGCCTGAAAGCCAGTTTATAGGTGGGTCAATAATAGTATACTTTTATATCCTTCCAGTGGGCCAGGACTGCTCTTGCAAAGTTGAGTGTCAACAACCAACAAGCAATAATGTGGTTCTCCATCCAGGGGCATTGGCAACAAAATGGAAGGGTTCAGAACAAAGCACGGGTAAGGATCACATTGGCAGCAGAGATGAGCTTTTGGTCAATCAGGAGATGGAGACGCACTGAGTCTTTCCCTTGAGCAGAAGAGCCACACGGAGTGGGGCACGACTACAGTAACTGGATGACCCTGACATAGTACATCAGCCTTTTCTGCCAGGAGAGCCGAGGCTATGACCAAGCGCAGGCAGGCTGGCAAACCGGCAGCCACCTGGTACAATGGCACACTGTGGTAGTACACGGGCCGGTGCTCGTCACCGTGTAGCTGCGTCTGTACCCCTTGATAAACCCATCACAGTACTGCACAAACGGTTTATGATACTCTAGCAAAGCTTGGGCTGGTGCTTGTGAGATATCTTGCTTAATGGTGGCAAAGGATTCCTTGTGCCATGGCAGCGAATTAGGGGTCGAATCTTGCGCGAGAGCTTGGAAAGGCTTAACTGTGGTGACATAACCTAGTATCCGTTGCCTGCAGTAACTGACCATCCTGAGAAATCCCCTCACCTGCTTCCTGGTCCGGGGTTTTGGGAACCTGCTGTATCGCCATAATGTGATCCTGGGACAGAGGTCTCTGGCCTGCAGAAACATCATGGGCAAAGTACCATACATAGGGCAAAGGCTATTGTAGCTTATCTTTGGAGGCCTTGTGAACCTTATGAGCAAGAGCTGGCATCAGAGCAAGAGTATCCTGCTTGCATGCCTTCAAAGATGGTGAGGGCAGCAAAAGGTCTTCAAGATATTAAGATATCTTTTCAAGATCTGGGAGAACAGGGTGGGGCTCGAGACGTACCTCATTGGGAGCAGAGTGAACATGTGCGACAGTGTTTTATAAGTAAAGGCAAACAGGTATTAAGCCATCAGGGTTCATGGGTATTGAGAAGAAAGCAGAACACAAGTAAACATCAGTAAAGTGGGTGTCAGAGGCAGGAATGCAGTAAAAAATTGTTTCCGGATTAGGCATCACTGGGAAGGTGGGCAGTAGAGCAGCATTTACTGCACACAGGTCTAGGATGAAACGTTAGACGTCTTTACCTGGTTTCTTTATCGGAAGGATCGGGGTGTTACATGGGCTGCGAGTTGACACAACAATCCATTGTTCAAGTAACGATTCACTGACATCCTTGGCCTGCTTAGAAATGGGGTGTTATGGTACACAGGGAAAAGGCTTGGCTGGGTTCGGATTGATCTTTACAGGCATTCAGTATGCATCCCACATTGTTAGCATGTGTCGGCCATAACTTGAAAGGGACTCATTCCAACAATCACTGTTGCAACGAGGGAGAGCTGGTTTGGTTTCCCTGAGTCAAATCAGCACCATCCGGTAATGCAGCAAAGATCTCCAAATCATTGGACTGGGACATCCAGAAAAATACCATCTGGGGAACAGGTGTATAGGGACTCAGGAAAAAAGCATGTTTTCTTGGCGATCCAGAGAGATAGACGAAGGGTGAGAAACAAGATGAGGTATAGGCATACCCCCGGTACCAACATCATTAACAACATCATCAGAAGACATGGTGTGGGGGAAACTCAAAAACTTTCAGGGCGGAGCGGGATTTTGACCACTGACAGCAGAGTCTACATAGGGACCAGCGAGAAGAGCGGAGCAACTATTTTATGGACCCATCGGCTGTGCCAACAGTTATTCACAGATGGTGATGGGGAAGGTGGCGGGAATGTGGGGTTGACCGGGACTGTAGGCTATCCACCTCGTCTGGCATGCTGTGGTCTGTTTGGACATTCCGCTTTCCAGTGGCCAAACACTTTGAAATAATTACACTGATTATACACATTTCCGACAGGTCTTTCCTAGCTGTACTATTGATCTTTCTACAGGGAGGGGTCTCTTCCACTTCCCCTTCCCCACCCCCCAGATGCAGCTCTGAAACCTTCCCTTCTTTGAGAGGGCTGCAGGTGCTAAATCCGTAAAGCCATTACTCTCACATTAGTACTTTTTACTGGTCTCTCTGCTTTCTAATGAAATTATTGTGCAGCCAACATAACCTCAGTCAAATGCTTTTCTTCCACACCAATTAAGATGAAATTTATCCATGCAGACCCATAAACTGTGATACTAATGCTTGAACGACAGCCGCGTCCAACACACAGGAATATTGCTCAAAACATGGTTTCTAATCGCTCAAGGTAGTCTACATGATTTTAGCGTGTTAGCAGGAGTTTTTTGGCCAATCTGTCTTCCTGGGGCAGATCTCAGTGATGGATCGGACTAGTCTATCAGTGAAAGCTGTTAACCCATCGGTGGAGGGTTCTTCAGATGACCAGTTACTCAGTTGTTTAAGGAGGGCAAAGGTATCGGCAGGGAGGGCAGCCCTTAGCAAATGGCTAAGGTCAGCAGGTGGGGGTTGTCATTGGAGTTATTCCTTAAATTTTACGGGTTCTTCTCGACTCTTAGGGAATTTCTGAACAAAGTTGAACAGGCCAGTTGCACTCCTGGGGCGTGCACGCTAACTATTGTGTTCCTTCTGCCAGGGAGCGGTCTTAAAGGGAACACTGCAAGGTTGCTGGGTGTGGGGAAGCGAGAGAGACCTCAAAGGTTAGGGACACGTCTTGGGACGAAGACTGAAAGAGTCTGGGTACTTGGGCCTGGAGAGAGTCAAGGACAGTGTGTTAGGGAGAATTCTCTGTAAAGGCACATTTTCCAAACCTAGTGAGTCCCCCAGCAGCTTTGCTGGATTTTTGGGGTTTATTTTTTTCTCCTGCTAAGAGTGAGACTCTTTTTCCCCCAATCTTAGACATGATTTGAGGTGTTCCTTTGACTTTGTATGTGTTCTATGGGCTATGGGGTCCTTTACCCCATAGGGCTTCATGTGATTTTGATATGTGGGTTACACAGCATCCTCCGTGCAGTAACCCAGGGGTGTCGTAGCGACCCCCAAACATAGACTCCATACCCTGGGACTGACTACTGTCTCCCAGGGCATGTAAAGTCACCATTGGCTTTACTAGTCTCAAATTGTGAACAGAACCAGTACAAACCATCCTATTGTGGACGTACTGGTGGGGGCAATTCGATTGCCCCGGGGTCTGTTGTTCGAGGGGGCACTGTCCAGTCCCCCCCCGACCGAGTTTAGGCTGGTGGCAGTGGATACTACTTTTTATATTCGACCGCAAATATATCCCTTTGGCATTTTCCCATTGTTTGAGGCTACCACTTTTTAAAATAGCCTCGAACATACCGCCGGTTTATTAAATTAATATAAATTCACTGGTTGGTATTTGTTGCCGAAACTCTGTTCCAAAATGGCGTTTGTGTTCACTTCTGTGACTCCAACCCAAGTCAAGCCCTTTGTTACATTTATTGGCGGGCTTCTCCACAGAAGCCTCCAAAAGTGGTGCCACTCTGTCTTGGTACCACAGGGGGTATGGAAGGGGGTTTAGGCACCCTGGACTGAGTTGCCTCGGCAACTCAAGTCGCACTCTTGTGTGATTGGCCCAAGTGGTGAGCCGCCCGGCTCACCACTTAGCATGTTTGAGTGACAGCTAGGTTGAATGAATGTGGGTTTTCTGCATAAAAGCAGGACTTTGGGGACTGGAACTTCAGATATCGCCACAGGACCTAAAGAATCCGAGGAGGGAGAAGCCGAGCCGATCTGCAACGACGACACCACCGGTGGAGCCCTGCTGAACCGTCTCACCACTTTTCCCGACGACAGAGGAGATCTCCAGTCCGGAGAGTCTTCTTCCTTTGACTGGTGGGGATAACCAGTTTGCTCGTCTTTTCGCCTTCCTGGACCATCTCGTGGCCGCCTTGCCTGTCCCAAGCACCCCGGCAACCGGAATACCACGGTTTACCACTACCGCGAAGAAAAGGGTAGTACCTTGTAACCGGAAAACTCTGCGGCTGGTTTCTTCCCTGGCAGTGCAACGACCTTCATCTTTCTTCCACGTCGAGACCTCTTCCTCTGGACGAAACACCGACTTGCACCCGCTGCCAGGAACAACTGCCCCCGCTGGAGCGTTCTTCCCATTTCAGGTACTGTGTCCCGCCTGGCTTCCCTTGCGACAGATCGTTCGGGGTGACAGTAAATCCTCGACTTTCTAACCTGGGTTAGCCTGGGGCCTGTTAACTGATCCTGGACACATTTCGCTTGCTCTCTCTAAGAGTGGGCCTGGCATTTGAACTTCCTTGCTCTCCAGTAGACTTTTGCCTGCCTCACTGTGGTTCTTTGAAAAGTATTGAAATTGTGTGCTTTCATAACTCTGCCTTTTCCCTCCCTTTTTCTATAACTTATTAGAGTGCCATCTCAGGTTAAGCGCTCACCTCTGTCTGAAAATAAGTGGTGTTTCTCACTAAGACTTGTCTAATAAGTAATCAGGGTTGTATATATAGTGACTGTGTGTTGAATTTACTTACCTCTTTTTGTGCTAGTGTAATTTACAAGTGTGTCTTTAAATAAATCATTATATACTTTTACACCAAAGCTCTGGTCAGTGTTTGCTTGTGCTACAGTAACTCTGTACCTATTGTGTATACTCTATATACTGCCTAACTCATCTTGAAAGAAGTCTGACTGCTCAGCCACAGCTACCAGGTAAATCTGGGTGGTACAGACTGCTACCAATTGGGTTTACTGCCAACCACCTGTAGTCCTAAATCATTTGCAGGGGTCCCTAAGGGAACTGCACAGGTTTCTGCCTAACACAGTGTGTGATCGGGATGCACTAGTAAGCCATTGTATCGTGTTGGACTGGTTGTACGAGGGTGGTTCATTCAGGGTTGAATCAGGGCTGTAGATCAAGCTGTGTTCGCTCTAGGGCAAAAGGGAAGGCAGAGACGGGCAGCTGTGTCTGGGGTGGGGGGGAGGGGGTTTGGGAATTAATGGCCAGATTCAGGATAGCAGGGTTGTAAGAGTCAAGAATATCTTCAGGAGATTCTTTCATTGGGAGTAACCCTTGGATGACTGGGATAGGAGACTATAACCAAACTTGTGTTTCAGCACCTGTACGTTTGCACATTCTGTCTTTAGTGTCTTAACTTCTTCCTGTAGCTACTTCTGGGTGTCCAAGTGCTCTCATTTTGTATCCGGACAGTCTCTTGGTGGTTTCGAAGTACCAATCTAGACAACTATCCCCACTCTTGCTGGTGCACCTTACGATCGCATCTAGGTCAAATGTGCCTTCCTGACGAATTGTCTAGATGGATCTTCGAGTATAGAAGTGTCATTTTTCCTGGAAAATACATGTTTTTGGTGTGTAGTCAGTGTACATGAAGTGGGATGGACTTCCTTTAGGAGAAAGTGGCACCTCTCTAGACTGACTAGAACCCATTCTCAACATGTGAGACAAGGTATGGCTTATTGCAGAACCATGCCGACCATCAGCGTCAATAGCTTCCATGCTTGCGGCTGGGGGAGCCAGTCCGGCTCATGCTGACAGCTTTGTAGCGTGACTATCCAGAGGTTTGGGCAGAGTCAATGGAGCACTGTTCCGCCCCAGTTATAGGAATTTCAGAAACACGTCAGTGTTGATCAAATCTATATCCAAGTAACCGTGCTTTGAGGCGTAACAGTCCGTCAGAGTATGCCCCCAGTATGCTACCCAGAGTACAGAGCGGTCTAGCTTCCAGACACAGTGGTTGGGAAGTGACCAGACACACATGGAGGAAAGTAAAGCATGTTACAGCTCCTGTACTAGGATAGAGGAAGAGAAATGTTTCTTCCCGCAACTGGGTAGCACACGTATGGCTTGGGTGAGGAAAGGGTTCCGACATGACAAGCCGCCAGGGCTCTCATTCTGAATTTTTCTTCACATTCATTGAAGGTTCAGATGCTTTAGACCCTATCCTGTACTACTCTAACCGATATTCTTATTCATTCATTCATTCATTCAGTTTCCGTGTCATGCATGTGTGCAGAGTTTGGATGTTGCATTTACTTTATTATTGCATTTACTGTATTTCTTTATTAATGCGGTAGCCAGCCGCTTCCTGATTTCTTTATCCAGACTGACTCAAAAGTACAGGGTAACTTTCCTCCTTGTTTCCAGACAATTTCTGGGATCCACTTTCCAGTTTACCAGAGACAACAACTAGCACAACCGTTACAAGAGACACTAAAACAGCACATTAACACAGATAGCAATGCAATTAGCTTGGCTCATCAACCCACATTTTTTTCTGTCGGCTCTCGTTGCCTACTCCCCTGTGCCCCGTATTCCCTGGGCGCACCTACTGGCAGTCCCCTTTTGGATATTATGTTACCTGGTGCCCTCTGGGACCACTGAGTCTCGCGTCCGGAATCCCTTTGGGTCTTCGCCGCAGGAATCCGAAGTCGCAGGCACTAATCTGTCATGACAAATGAACCACAGACTCTTCAGGTAGATGAACAAGTTACTTTCTTACCTGGTAACGTTCTTTCGACGGGATGTTCCTCCGACGTATTCCTTATCTTTGATATACGTTTCCAGCTTGCTGGCCTCGGAAATGTTTTCTCTGTAGAGGGCGCTGCGCGTCGATGTCCGCCGAGTCGATGTCCCTCGACGGCCAGCGTATCGGCGCCAACGCGCTGCGTCCGTTGCTCAGTTCTGTTTTGTAGTACAAGAAAGACATGCCTGAATTGGTTAGTAACCTTGAAGGAGCGAAAGCTGCAACCACAAGGGAAGTTATCACTGCAGGGATGGATGGGAGGGGTGATAAGGAATACGTCGGAGGAACATCCCGTCAAAAGAACGTTACCAGGTAAGAAAGTAACTTGTTCTTCGAAGGGATTGTGTCCTCCGAAGTATTCCTTATCTTTGATAGACTCCCATAGCAGTGGTATGTAATTGGAGGAGGGAGTGATAGTGTTATATATCCCTTTAGGGATGGACAGAGTGTAATACGGCTTTGCCAAATCTGGTCTCTTGAGCAGTGGAGGAATCCGGATTGTAAAATTTTGTGAATGTATGTGCGGACAACCATGTGGCAGCCGCACATATGTCCCGGACCGCTACCCCTCTCTGGAGAGCCGAAGAAGCTGCGATACCCCTGGTTGAATGAGCCCTGAGGTTTTGGGGTGGCTCTTTCCCTGCTAGTCTATAACATTCCAGGATGGCCAAGATAATCCACCTGGAGATGGTTTGTTTTGTTATGGGTAGTCCCAACTTGTGACCTGAGTATCCTACAAACAGCTGGTCTGCTTGCCTGATTCTAGCCATTCTGCTGATGTAAAAGCAGAGAGCTCGCCTAGGGTCCAGCCGGTGTAGCCTTTCCCTCCTCTTTCCCCGGATGGGGAGGAGGGTAGAATGAAGGCAAGGTAATTTTCTGAGTAATATGGAATTCAGAAACTACCTTTGGGAGAAAATCAGGCTTCACCTGGAGGACAACCTTGTCCTTGTGGAAGATTGTATGTGGGGGTTTACAGGAGAGAGCTTGAAGCTCACTCACCCTCCTAGCCGATGTTAGTGCTACAAGTAGGACAGTTTTAAGTGTGAGAAATCTTAATGCGCAAGAGTGAAGTGGCTCGAATGGAGTGCCCATTAAGAAGTTTAAGACTAAGTCCCATAATGGAACCTGGAATGGTTTGGGAGGGTAAACATTAGTCAGACCCTTGAGAAATTGTACCACTAGAGGAATTTTGAAATACGATGGTTCCTCCGCAGTGCGCTTGAAGATAGAAAGCGCTGCGAGATAGCCTTTTACAGTGCCAACTTGAAGGCCTGAGTTTGCCAAGTAGAGTAGAAACGATAGCACCGTTGGTGTACGGCATGAAAAAGGGTCGATATTGTCTTCCCTACACCAGCTGCAAAAACTTGTTCCAACGGCAGTGGTATAAAGACTTTGTTGCTGGTCTTCTGGCCGAAAGCAACACCTCCATGACGTCATCAGGGAGATCCCAATCCTTGTACCTCAACCTTTCAGAAGCCAAGCGTGAAGGTTGAGGGTTCTGATGTCTGGATGGAGAACCTGACCTCCCTTCTGCGAGAGAAGATTCTCTTTGAGTGGAAGACGGATTGGAGGACAGATGGACATATCTAGAAGGTCCGGGTACCACGTTCTCCTGGCCCAGTCCGAGGCAATTTGGATCATGGTTTTCCGGAATCTTCTCAACCTCCTGATCTTTTGAGGAATAACGGGGACTGGTGGAAACGCGTAGAGGAGTGAAAACTCCCAGTCCACTACGAACGCGTCTCCCGGAGCTCCTCTCGGGGGAAATTCCCTTGAACAGAACAGATCGCACTTCCTGTTGGTGTTGGTGGCGAACAGATTCACCTGAGGGGTTCCCCAAAGTGCGAAGATCTCTTGAAGGACTTCCTGAGCTAGCTCCCATTCGTGGGAGACTGTGCTCTGCCTGCTCAGAGCATCCGCTGTCAAATTTTTCTCTCCGGCTAGATGGACTGCCGATAGAGAGATTCCTTCCCGAATTTCCCAAAACCAGAGCTGCATTGCCTCTCTGCACAGTGGTAGTGAACCTACGCCTCCTCTTTTGTTGAGGTAGTGCATGGCCACCGTGTTGTCCGTCATTATCAGGACATTTCTCCCCTGTACTGATGGCAGGAAAGCTTTCAGCGCTAGTCTGATCGCTCTCAGCTCTAATAGGTTGATATGTGGTCTGGACTCCGATGGAGACCAACGACCGCTGATAGTCAAGTCGTTGGCATGGGCTCCCCACCCTGTGAGCGAGGCGTCTGTGACTACTGTTATCTCCGGCCATGGTTGCCAAAACAGTTCTCCTTTCAAGATGTTCTCTGAATAGGCCCACCACTGAAGGTCGTAGGCTACCTTGTCCGGAATCCGGAGGAGGTCTGACATTCTTCCTGAGAATTGTGACCACTGACTTCTCAGTGCCCACTGAAGAGATCTCATTCTCAGGCAAGCCACTGGCACAAGGAAGATGCAGGATGCCATGAGGCCTAGCAACCTCAAAAAGTCGAAGGCTGGGAGACGTTGGGCATTTTGAAACTTGGTGACCATCTGTAGAATATCTTGAGCCCTCACCTCTGGTGGCGAGGCTTTTCCCAGGGAAGTGTCCAGGACCGCTCCAATGAACTGGAGTCTCTGAGATGGTATCATCTGTGACTTCTTTAAATTGAGGGAGAAGCCCAGTCTGTGAAGGAAGAGGCAGACATAATCTAGCTAGGTCCGGGCCTGTTCCGAAGATACGGCCCTGATCAGCCAATCGTCCAGGTAGGGATAGACGTGGATCCCTTCCCTCCTTAGACTCGCCGCCACTACCGACATCAGCTTGGTGAAGACCCTCGGGGCGGAGGTCAGCCCAAATGGCAGAACTCGAAATTGATAATGAGAGTTGCCAATTGCGAACCTCAGGTATTTCCTGCGCTTGAGATGGATTGGCACATGGAAATAAGCATCCTGAAGGTCCAGAGATACCAGCCAGTCCTGGAGCTGGAGGGCCTGAAGGATCTGTGAGAGAGTTACCATCTTGAACTTGTCCTTCCAGATGGAACTTGTTCAATTCTCTTAAGTCCAGGATGGGTCTCAGTCCTCCGTCCTTCTTTGGTATGAGAAAGTAGGGGGGAGTACCAGCCCTTGTTCCTCTCCGCTACAGGTACCGGTTCTATGGCACCTTTCTCTAGCAGGTCCATGATTTCCTGCAAGAGGAGCGGATCTGGAACTTTTCGGGAGCTGTTCCCCGGTGGATGACTGAGGGATGTGTAGAAAGGGTAGGCAGTAACCTTGGGCAACTGTCTCCAAAGTCCAAGCATCTGACGTTATAGCCTGCCATTCCGTCAGATGGTGAGTTAACCTGCCCCCTACAGGTGTCTTGTGTGCAAAGGCCTCAGAGTGGTTTGGGGGCGGCTGATGCAGATGCCGAGGGTAAAGAGGCACCTGCTGCTGCTGCGGTCTTAGTACCTTTGACCCGTCAACCTCGGGTGGATCTTGTTTGGCCTCTTTGAGCCGGCTGTCCTCTGCCTTTTTCGAATGCGGAATAATAGCGAAAGGACTTTCCTCTCCCAGAGGTTCCTGAGCGGCGAAAAGGAGTTTGGCGGATAGCAACTCCTAAGGATTTTGCTGCTGCTTTAGAAGTCTGTAACTTTTCCAGACTGTCATCAGCCTTTTTTCCGAATAACGAAGAGCCGTCAAAGGGCATATTCAAAAGTCTGGCCTGTACATCTGGAGCAAAGCCAGACTTTCGCAACCACGCATGCCTGCGGATTGCTGTACTAGCCGCCATGGCCCTGCTGATACTGTCAGCGGAATCGATGCCAGTTTGAAGAGACTCGCACATGGCATCTTTGCCATCTTGAATGATGTTAAGGAAGGCTTCCTTCTCCTCTCCATCGGGTATGCAGTCAGCCGCTGATGAAGCACACTCCGATAATGTGTGACTGAACCTGGCGAGCGTACAGGTGGCGTTGATGGACTTCAACGCCATACTACACGCAGAGAAGACTTTCTTTGCCATAGAGTCGTACCTCTTGTCATCCCTGTCCTGTGGGACAGTAGGGTAAGCAGTCCTACTGCTGGATGAAGTTGCTGCTTGAACCACCAGGCTCTCTGGGGTCGGGTGTTTTGACAGGTATTCAGGGTCAGCAGACGCTACCCTATACTTTGTCAACAGTCTTTTATTGACTGCTGGGATGACTTCGGGAGTCTCCCAATTGGATGCAATTTTTCTTTGTAGGGCTGCATGGAAGGGGACCACCGGGTCCTCCTGTGGGCCTTTGTCCAATATATCCGTTAGATCATCCTGTTGGAAAACAGGTGAAGGCGCAGACCAACCCATAAACTCAATTATTCTTGCCATCAGGGTTCTATATGGTGTTTTCTGCATGTTCCGCTGGGTTTGGCTTTACAAATTCCACTTCTGGGGAAGTGTCAAGTCCACTGGCCTCATGAAGTGAGTCCTGTAGTCCCTTCAGCCTCCTTTCTTCAGAGGTGAAATCCTCTGCAGCAGGCAGTGAGGATCTCTGTAAACCAAAAGTTTCTTGGTCAGAGTCTTCTCTTTCTTCATAAATTGAAGACAGACCAGGGTATTCTCTCTGAAATGGAGTAAAGCCCATCTCTAGGGCTGAAGGAGCCAAACTCGTCGTTATGAACGAGAAAATGTCGAAGTCGTCGACGCCGATGTAACCGGCCTCGAAGGCGCCGAAAATGGCGTCGAAAAAACTGGAAGGGGCCTTGAAGAATTCGAGAGGATCGGGATCCTACTCGAGGGCATCGACGACGGTCTCGGCGTCGTGCCAGAGGCCCTTGAAAACACCGTTGGGCTGTGGAGCCTTGGTCCTCTCTTTCATCGGCGTCGACGATGGCGTCGAGTCGATCAACCGATGCGTCGAGGAACCCTTTGACAACGGCGTCGATGGCACCGACCCGTGCGTCGAGGGAATCTTCGACGACGAAGGAACCCTCGACGACGAAGACGGTGCCTTCTTACCCGATGGCTCATGGCGCTCTCGGGTGGAATGTTTCGCCGGGTGCTGCGACTCGCAGCGTTTTGATTTTTTGGGTTTTTCACCCCGGGTATCACCCTCAGCTGTCTTCGAGGGGGTCGAGGCCGCGTTCTCGAAGACGCTTAACATTTTCTTTCTGAATTCCTCCCACTTAGTTTGAGAACTGTGTTTGGTGGGACAGGAAACTCTTTCTGGGGACACCGAAGACGACGAGGAATGGGACCTTCGACGTCTCTTTTTTGAGTGTCTAGATCTCGACGAGATCTAGAATGGGAGCTGCTTCAAGATCTAGAATGGGAGTGTTTTCGACGGCGAGGAGACGAATGCCTCGACCGACGAAACCTTCGAGGAGGTTTTGGCTGACTTACCTCTCTCGAGCTTCCCCTTTCGCTCCTTCAGGGCTTTCGCCATCATGGACATAATAATAATAATAATAATAATAATAATAATAATAATAATAATATGGCATTTATATAGCGCTACGAACCCTCAGGTATCTGAGCGCTGCTTATTATTACCCACGGTGTGTGGTGCTCATTTATCGACCTCGGAAGGATGAAAGGCTGAGTTTGGCCCTGCCGGGATTCGAACCTGGGTTAGCAGGCTCTGCACGGATGTCAAAGCGAGCGCTCTACTCGCTGTGCCACTTGTCCAGCTAATGGAGTCTGCAGTCCTCACACTCCGAACAATGGTGCTCGGACCCCAAGCACCATAAACAGACCCTGTGTGGATCCGTTATTGACATTTTTTTACCGCAGTCTCGACATTTCTTGAAGCCGGATCGCGGCATCGTCGGTTCTGATGAAGAGGCCATCGAGAACGATAAGGAATATTCGTCAAATTAGATTTAGATAAACCTGACTGAACTGAGCAACGACGTTCCGAGGGCCCACGAAGCACGGAAAAACAGAACTGAGCAACGGACGCAGCGCGTGTCTATTTATGGGCCTGGGGATGTCGGCGCCGATACGGTGGCCGTCGAGGGACATCGACTCGGCGGACGTCGACGCGCAGCGCCCTCTACAGAGAAAAAATTTCCGAGGCCAGCAAGCTGGAAACGTATATCAAAGATAAGGAATACGTCGGAGCACACAATCCCTTCGAATGGTAAGCGTCTTTAATGGCAATAAGCAAAACAGCACACAAATAATTCGCAAGAACGGACATGAAACCAACAATAGAACTCTACACGACGCAGCAACCCGACTTACCAGGCGTACAGGGTTTTTACACAGTATGGCACACAAGTTCTTCTATGGAAGGGGTGGATCATGAATTGTACAGAGGCAAAGGTAAACCGTATTTCAACATGCAATACAAGTTTCTCACTATAGAATAGAGTACATGAACACTTGGCACGCTTCCGTTGAGTAAATATTACAACATGCAACAGACAGAGTCTGTCCCATTTCTCACAGCTCAGCAGTATCTACTGTGAAGGCATCTTGAAGTAAGACACAGACAACAGATTCAACTTTCTAAATAAATGATTTTATTTTTTATTAAATGTCAGGATGGAGTAGGCCTTGCCCTATGCCAAGGTGGGATTTCCCTACCAAAAGAAAACTAGGGATAGTCTGCGACAAGAAGTTGAACTCAAAAGTCTGTCTGTGTCCAAAACCTATATTTGCCCTCACAACTGAATCTATATAATGTGTATGTCAGCAACAAAACAAACAGTGTGCCAAATAAAGTTCAAAGCTTCTTCCAGCTCCTGGCTTAATTTCAGTTTCCCCGTCCCCAAGTTCAAAATAGTTCCAAAAGGCCTCAGGGTTCCCTTCCCCAAGACGTCAGCTTCTCCAGCTTCAAAACTAAAATCAGTTCAAATCTTCTGGCTATCAAACAGTTCCAGGTCAAATTCTTAATCATCCAAGCTTTTAAATAGTTCACATAGATTACTCTCTTTCTCATTCACTTCAACAACTGTTATAAAATAAACCTTCTTTATCTTTGCTTTCATTGGCTCTTTTCAAGCAGGGATCCTTTGGGTCTAACTGCAGTTGTCGAACCCCGCGGTCCACCCATTACAGGCCACGCAACCGATAACCCTTTGCACTTTGTTATGTTTCTGTATTCGTCAGGCTTTTTTGCCAACACAGATTCTCTTTCTCTGAACCTGTTTCATTGGTCACCACCCATTTCTGATTCTCCTTGGCAGTCTCTTGGGCTTTGCCACAACGTGTATTTCACACCTTTGTATCTTTGGCCAACACTTACTCCAGATTCTTCTTGGCAGTCTTTTGGCTGTGTCACTACTTGCATCTCATACAACCATATTCCAATTGCAGTCTTTTGGCTTTGCCACAACTTGTATATCACCCAATCAGATTATCATTGCCAGTCTTTTGGTTTTCTCATACAACTCACTCTGGGGTTTTCACCCTTTTCTTCCACCTTGCTTTCACTTTATTCATAAGTGCACATCACTTGCTTTCATCTCATGTTGTATTCAAAGGATCTATGAGATTTCTTCGAAAATATTTCACATAATGGAGATTTCACCGAATCCATTTCACTGAAAAACGAAATCTACTTTTCATTTTTTCTACTTTTTTTATATAATGCAGGGGGAGACCCCCTTACAGTCCCCCCTCACCTCTCCCTACCCTAACTTATACCCTTAACCAACACCCAACCTATTATGCATTATTTACAATTTTCCCTACCATTTTCGGTGAAATAAATTCGCTGAAATCTCATTAGGTGAAATGGTATTGGAAGAAATCTACGGTAACGGTATTCAAATATATTAATTCATATCTTTCCTTTAGTTCGGTATTCAAAATTGCTTGTTGCACCTTCAAAAGTGAGTATATTGCTTAGCAGCTTGTTCTCGGTATTCAATAATACATGTAATACTCTCAAAAGTACTTATAACATTTTGAAGCTTGGTCGGCTTTCAAAACCCCATAATTTGGTGTTACATAGTAATTGTAATAGTTTTCAGTTAATTCAGCATTTAGTTATGCCTGCTTCCAGCCCCTGGTGCACCCGGTATGAGTGTTCCCTTCTTTACCCTCACTGGTATGCTGCTTCTGCTCCTCCAGGTGTCTATTTGCTCCTTCCCAGCTTCCTATCGATACACTTGTGCCTCACGGGAGCCCCAGCGAGCAGCACTCGCCGTCCTTTAATCTTGCTGTGCGTAGCTCCGCTCATCCTTAGCGGAAGCTATGAGCAGCCTGCGGCGATTGGGAGACTTCAGTGTCCCACAGCTCCCGCTTGCGACACAGGGCAATGGGAACTGCAGGTTGCTCAGCAAAGCATCCTTCCAGCCAGTCCCTCTCCAGCCCGCTCCTCGTCTGCAAGCCATGTCCTTCTCTCCAGGTCGGTTTCTCCTCTCTGCTAATTCTTCTCCCATTTTATGCACCTGGGGCTTGTTAAATGGTTGCAGGTGCAAGTCCCTCACTTCAGTTGCCTGACCATAGTTAGGCCTATTAGCTTGACATGCCAGGCTAGCACATTGGAACTCCTCCACAGTCCTCTTCCTCGTCTCAGTACCAAAGTGGTGTGAATGAATGGAAGTGTACATAACTCCAGTTGTTTCTTTCTTGTTTTGGTATTTATCTGATATTTCTCTGTATTAACAAGGAGGCGGCTGATGTGTGTTTAACCTGTCCAAACGATGAGATGCCCTCATAGTTGATCTATTCCTCGTCCCAGTCTAACAATGGCAAATCTGAGGAGGAAAAGGGGAAGGATTGACAGTAACCTACAAATGCTGTTGGGACCAAACGTTAATTGTGAAAAGGGAATGGGGGAATACCATGCATCACCCAAGGACATCCTCACCCCATTCTCCAAGTCCTTCACCCAGGTGATCCTCCCTTGCATATCCACCTCCAGGGTCAGGATCTAAGAGCGATGGCCTTTCCCTGGCCACCTGAGCAGTGTGCACCGGTGGAAAGCAAGTGAGGACACCCTCAGGTTCCACACACTACTAAGACCACAGTTCTCATACGGCTCAGACAGTGCCTGTCCGCCTAATGTTGCCAATTCTACCCACCGATGCAGGATCTGCCTAGCGAGGCGGTGATCAAAAACGCACGTGCTAGTAACAAACAGGAACTACGTCAGAGCACATCTAGTGGAGCGCCTAGAATACATTTCAGTTAAGACATGCGCACAACAATATAGGACCATGCAGTTATAGGCAATAAGGCACAGCTTTACATGGCAGTCGCAGGGGGCTATCCTTTGATAAAAGAAAGCTGTAGGAGTAGCTAAACAGATGACCAAATTGCATTTCTGCCACCCCACTTGCAAGCAAACTAATGCATCCTTTTACTGAACCACCTCAGGAAATTAAGACAATTACTTTAGTTTGATATTCAAACTTCTCATCCCTTTCTGGTGGACCTAGCTCTGTTCCCACCAAAAACCACACATGCCTATAACTGCGCCAAAAGGACAATCGCTTACCCAATGGAACTTCCCCACTTCTCTCGGCTGTACTTCACCCTCACATCTCTAGCACCACCTCAGTTTTGACATGTGCTCGTATCGGCATTCATCATCAATTCTCTTCTCTCAGGATTGTAGCATGCCTGATGCTTTTTCCTGTAAGTCCTTCCTTGGTGACATATCCATCTCTGAGAGCTTACTCAACCTCGTTCACTGCTCTGTCTTTTGGCTCTGGATGACGCCTCCACAAACTAGCTTTCTCCTACTCCTCACCCTCCTCCTCAGTTATCTCCACTCTATTCTCCCACAGTTACATACTCTCCTTCTGTTTGATCTTACTCTCTTACCCGCCTCCTCCCTTTTCCCCCCTGCCTCTCTTAAGTATCCTTCCCTCTCCAATTCTATTTCCTTCTGCCTCAAACACACTCCTGCACTGCACCTCCACCGACACCCAATGACCACAGTCCTCTGAAAAAACGTGCTCCTTATGTAATGGCCAAGCTCTGCCACCAGGGACTGCCTTGTTTAACTCAGGTTTGCAACGTTTTATGTTCTGAAATGAGACTATTGTATACTACGAGTTTGTGTTGCCATAGTGTGGGTTTCATCACATTTCACAGAGCCACAGGCCAAGCATTCTTAGCGGCTGGCCACCATCTTGAAATCTCACTCCATGCATGTTCGGGAAGGAAGTGGTGCAGCGGTATTGTACAATGGTATGTCCGTTTCGGTGAAGTCTGGTTGGACATCTTTTATTTAGTAGCCATAGCGCTGCAGGGAACAGATCCTAACTGACAGGTCAAGAAATTCAGAGGTCTCGCCAAGACCACCAATTAAAACATGCTTTTATATTTTTTAGGATCGCACAGTGG
Source organism: Ambystoma mexicanum (assembly GCF_040938575.1). Lineage (NCBI taxonomy): Eukaryota > Metazoa > Chordata > Amphibia > Caudata > Ambystomatidae > Ambystoma > Ambystoma mexicanum. The sequence goes on along the minus strand of NC_090922.1, from coordinate 18,119,289 downwards.
TAATACAACAATATACTGGAGAGTTCTATAGCATCAAACGGGCATTCAAAAGTAAAAGCATAACAATTCAATAAATACATTGTGCCCTATTCTATCCTCGGCATTTGCGGTTGTGGGCTTCGGTAGCAGATATGTTTGCAGCTGTGGAGAGGTTTATTTGGTTAAGGTAAGATAATTGGACTTGGACTCAAGCTTTGCCAGTCAGCAAAAGCGAAGGGGCATTATCAATAAATGTACTCCCTAAAGTATCAAATGTGGGCATGTTTCTCATCATGCACCAGCCAAAATGGTCCTCCAGCATTTTCTGTTCTTCATAGGCCTGCACTAATATCATGTAAAAGTACAGTGGTGTCATCTCCACTTTCCTGCTGGCACACTGGGGTTGCGGGCACATTGAAAGATTGAAGAGCATGGTGCCCCGCAATGTTTTGACCTTCTTGTTGCTTTCAGGTTTTTCTATTAAGAGCATGCCGAATTAAATCCTCTACATGCGTAAACGCAAATGGGCATCTCTCTTCTTCCCGCGCTCCCAGCAATTTCATGCCAGGTGTCCCAATATTATACCAGGTTCTTTTTGAGCATTGTTGATTTCACAGCTTTAGGACAAAGCATGACTTTACAAATCGCAACATCCAGGGAGGGATGCACGTTCAAAGCACATCTTCATATCAGGTTGTCCCTTTAAGGGACAGGATGAAAAACCCAATCAAGGAAGAATGGCGAGCAGCCAAGGCTTAATCTCAGGAGAGCGTGAGCCTAGTCAGGTTAGTATCCAGTAATATTGTCCCCATATATATGGTTGCCATACATAATTGAGCCAGGAAATGTTTGTGGCGACATTATATATGGTGACCATACATATGGGGTCAAGGGGAGCAGGGGTTTCAGGGGCGTCTCCCGCATGTTCATTGTGATAATGTCCCTGCATAAAACGGCATTTTTGGGTGACATTTTAGCCAGGTAACCTTTTTGCAGGGACATTATCACATGGAACCGTCAGGGGCCCTAATGAGTCCACACAAAAACACACAATAATTGAGCTTAGACTGTCAGTTATAAAAATACCGTTATTTATGAAGGCCTTTTGGAAACACTAAGAAATTAAACAGGCAGGTAGTAATATGACACAAAACCATGCAATACAAATGTATGCATTTATCAGTAGGTTCACTTACAATATATCAATAAATAAATAACCAGGTGAAACAGCCAAGTATTCAGATGTAGTTAAAATTATTAGAATTAGTCATAAGTACAATTCACTTTACCTCAGAAGTCCATCCCTAACATGCATGGGGCCCAGTGCCCAAATGTCACAGGTTCCTCAGGAAAGAATTGTGCCTTTCTCACCGACCATCTCAGGTCCAACTGTGGTCTTTCATCTCCTCTCTCTATATATCTCTCTCTTTCTCTCTACTTGTGGAGTTCCCCAGGTGTCTAACCTCTCTCCCTGGCTCTTCAACTACTACCTGGCACATCTTGCCCACCCCAAGCTACTTTCTGCTTCAATGTTCAATGTTATCCGGATGACACCCAGCTCTCTTTCAAGCTCCCCTAAGCCACCTCTGCTTCTTCTCTCATACCAGACTGTCTGGCCGCAATTCAGGAATGGTGTGCCGTCAATGATCTCTGCCTTAATTCCAGTAAGACTGAGAACCTTCTCATTGGGACACCCGCGCCCACCTTTCCTCCCTCTCTCTGGCCACCCATACTGGGCCCCCTTCCTGCTCCTTCCTGTGAGAACCTTGGTGTCATCTTCGACTTCACCCTCTCCTTCTCTCCTTACATCTCCGACATCTCTAAGAAGTCAAACTATCCGCTCCACCACCTCAGAGGTATTCTTCCTTTTCTCACTTTCCCCCAGAAGCGCACTGTCTCCAGAGCTCTGGTCCTCTCTAGGCTGGACTATTGCAACAGCCTCTTTCTAAATCTTCCTGCCTCTACTCTTCGACCTTTACAACATATCCAGAACAGGACTGCGAGACTTCTCCTTGGCCTCAAGCCCAGGGATTGTATCTCTCCAGCTCTGAAATCTCTTCACTGGCTCCCCTGAAGAGGGAGTCGGGCTCCTGGGACCACCCCCACTCCCATCAGGTTCATGACAAGACAGAAGGCCCGAAGAGAATGCAACCACCCATTCTATTTCAGATGAATCCCAAATGCACCAATGATCGACAAATACCCTGAGAGGTACCCTCTCAGCGAGCCATACAGACCAAGTGCGGTACAGATCTATCCCTGCGTGAGTGAAGAACCGAAGACCATGGTCAGAGACACCTATATGGACAGCCTGGACTAAGCACCAAGAGGCCATGCTGCTGACGTCACCACGACACAGCAGCGTTAGACATGAAGTACACGGGCAGTCCACACAAACAGACACTCTAATACATGAAGAACATGAATGCACAGTTCTATAGTTGGAGGACAGATACATATACATGCGGTCATTGCTTTTATTATTTTGTCATTAACCAAATGCAGTAACGCAGAAACCACAAGGCACAAGAGATCCTGACTGAGCTTGCTGATGCTTAAATCCAATAATCGCGTGCATATACAGGACCATATATGGAACCTGATCGAACCACGTATAGCTAACCCATAGGGAATGTTGTATGACATGGACAACGTAGAAACGGCATTATAAGGTTTAGGAAAATTACAGCATCGCCTCAAATCATTGAGCAGCAGACGAGCTGAGCCGATTCAGGCTGGACAGAGAGCAAGATGTGCGAGACAGGGCCCACAACCAAGGTCAAGAGATACAAAAACATTCCAATCCCCAGACGACAAAGTGGCCAGCTGCAGGAAAACTGAATAAATCCTCATAAGCTGCAGAGCTCGATTTTGTGGTCTCTAAGCACATGGCACAGCCGAAGGGAACAATGGACAGTCTTCCAGGGTGGGAAGAAGAAACCAGACCCAGCAGCCAGTCGCAGATTGCTACAAGTGTTGCTACTGTTAGGAGAATATTCTCATAAGGCAAAGGTGGTGTACACAAGTGACAATACAGACACAATCGTTCACATTACCTTGAAGAGGTACACTGAGAGCTGAGAACTCAATTAAGTTCAATTGAGTTCCAGGCCTGTGGGAATCAGCTCTAGTCAATCACGGTTCAGCACCCATGGGGTGGTTAGCAACAGACAAAAACCAATGGTAAGCCCACTACTCTGCAACAATGTAATAGTTAGCAAATTGGGGATGTGACAAGCCAGCCACTTGACAAGTAAGAGCCAGTAGAATAACATATATAGGTTATTAGACTCCTGGAAGCCAATCGCACACAGCAATAGGTTTTTAGAGAGCGGCCCAAGTAATGACAGAGTGGTGGCGTAATTTTACACCAAAACTGGCCTGCTAGCCAGGAGAATCGGAGACGTACTGGAATCGACCTGTGTTCATGTATCGATTCCTGGTGGTTTTGTCTGTAATAAACTGCAGTTTGACCTTGCTTTTGACTGTCCTCTGTGTATACTGGGGAGGGAGTTGGGGTCTCCAAGTCTGCTGACTTCCAGCATTGCTTTGGCATACCTAGGAGTTCAGCCCCAACACGTTGTGTCTGCAAAGATCAACTTCAAGACCCTCTGCATCGTCCACAAGGCTTTCCGGGGCCTGGGCCCGCTCTACCTCCAACTTTCTCTTCCAAAACATCTTCCTTCTCGAGCTCTCTGCTCATCCACCTCCAACTCTCTGAGGGTCAGATGCTTTTCCAAGCAGAGAGTTGGGGGTAGTCTCCTCGGCTGGGGCCTCCCTCCGGAAGCAACTCAAGACCTTCCTTTACGCTTCCGCTTTCCCTCTTCCTCTCCCCTGATGCACCTGACTGCTCTACGCACTGGTCCCCTGGTCACCCTCTGAACTCGGGCCCAGGCTCCTGCATGTTCAGTTGCCCTTGCACTTCCTCTGGGCTCCCCAGCACTTAAGGGTCTGTACCTGCAAGCCTACAGTCCCTTCTCTCTGCACTTATGAGCAACCCACTGGCTGCACTTGTGAGTTAACTGCACTCTCCCTTTCCCTCTTCCCCACACTTGCGCGATCTGAATGACACAAGGCCTAGTAAGATCGTTGTTTTGTCCTCCCTTTGTTTCCCCCTCCTTGTCTTATCGCGCCTAGAAACACTAGTGTACAGGCGCGTTATAAATGCCACATCATACGATATTCTCTACAGGGATGCAATGGGCTTGTTGTGGTGAGTCAAAACAGTTCTGAACTATTTCAAAGTTCAGCAACAATTTGTCAGAAGCCAGGCAAGTTCTACTCTCCATTCCAGACCCAAGGCGAAACCAGGGGCAGGATACTTGACCTATGTTCGACTACCAAATGTAAGTAAGAGGCAGATAGTAGACAAAGGGCTTTGCACTCAATGTTATCCTAAATGTTATCCTATGGAGGACAGGAGGAAGGTTGGGGGGGGAGGGGGGGAGACAGGGACAGGTGTGCTTACTTACCCCAATGACTAAGATTTTCCCCAGGGGTCGCAATGGATCGTCTGAGGTTGATGGGAGCACGGTCGCCCATCCTCTGTTCGGGCACAAGGTGCCCAGGGGTTGCAGGTTAGAGTGCTCCTCCGGTTGGGTTCAACTGCAAGATGCAAGTCCAGTCAAAGAAATGCAGACCTTTGATTGGCAGACCTCTTCAGGACAATTTACTGGATGGAATAAGGCGAGTTCCAGCAATGACCACCATTTGCAGGTGACGACAGGCATCCTTCCAGTTAAGGTCAAAGAAGCAGCTTCAGGACAGGTTCCCTTGATGTTAGAAAGGAGAAATGTCGGGAGATGGTGACTTATGGCACAGCTGGTGACCACCAAATTTCTGGGCTTGGACACGATGACTCGGCAAGGGAGCTGCTCAGTCTACTGGGCAGTCCGGGGACCCTTCCGAAGGCTGTTGGGGCATGCAACCCTGCGAAGGCATCAAAACTAATTGGTCCCACTAGTCCAAGGGTTGAAGCAACGAGAAAGGTCTTCCGAGATCAGGCAGAAGAGCAGGGCTTCACCGGCCCAATCCCTTGAGGGGTTGCTAGTTTACTGCAGAAGTTGTCCTCGGGTCATCAAAGGGCTGCCCTTCTTCTAAGGATTCCTGGCATCAACGTAGATCTGTAGAATGGCTGCAGGAGTCGTCCTCATATAAAAAACGGAAGACAGCACAGGGGCAACGCGCTGGTCTTGGAAGCAAGAACACACAGAGCAAGAGAGGTTCGAAACCCAGATCTGCGCTTAGAAAGCAAACTCCGGTATGCTATTAGGCACGTTATAAAAAATAAAAAAAAATTATAATTAAAAAACTGGAACTGAAAGCAAGTCCAGGGCCACCAACAGAAAGGATTTGCACCATTCAAACAGCAAGTAGTTGTAGGCAGGAAGAAGGCCAACCTACAATATGCCCAAAGAACAAAGCAAAAAGCATATGGCACTGCCATTTTAGGACACTAGCTACCATTAGAAACCAAACACGGTAAACGCGAATGATCACACCAAAAATTTGCAAAAACATTCAAAATGCAACTGCTGCCACCAGCTTGTCTTTAGGCACAAGTATAAGTAACCACAAATCCCATGTGTAAAAAACTAGGGTGATACAAAGGTATCCCCCATTGCACTGCACTGTAAGGCGCTGTTTGCTATGTTAAAAAGTACAAGAATTAAAAAAGGGAAACATCGTTTCCCAGTACTGATATTCTGAAGGACTGATAAGTTCCCCATAACAACGAGCAAAAGGCAAGGGAAGCTTCTCTTCAAAAAGTCAGGATTGGATAAAAACAGAGCAAGAAGAATAAGGTTCCATCAGAAAATATAGAGGAAACGTTGTGTGAAAAACCAGAGGGTGTTTCACAACCTAGTCCCCGGTGACCCCATACTTGGGGGGACCCCACTTGACTGGCCATAACGCCGAAGTGGCACAGCGAGTAGAGCGCTCGCTTTGACATCTGTGCAGAGCCTGCTAACGCAGGTTCGAATCCTGGCGGGGCCAAACTCTGCCTTTCATCCTTCCGAGGTCCATAAGTGAGCACCACACACCGTGGGTAATAAGCAGCGCTCAGATACCTGAGGGTTCGTAGCGCTATATAAATGCCAAATTATTATACTCAGATGGCCAGGGATAGGCCTTTGCTTTTAGATTGTGACTAAGGCGGTGGACAAGCGAGGGAGGATCCCCTGGGTAGGTGGTCCTCTGGGAGTGGGGGCAACGCACCCGATGGTGAGACATGGTATACCCCTTTTCCCACAACCCATTTAACCCTGGTACCTGCTTATTCTATGGGAAACTACAACTCCCACAATTCCTCCTCAATTCACATTGACAACAATACTGGGCTGAGGAAGATGAGGAATACGGCTACAAAGATTACCTCTACTGACTCGCAATGGCTCTCTCCCTGCTAGGAGGCCAGGCAGAGTCAGGCACATAATCCGAACTACACACACCTACCACTTGTTAACACTCCCTGTCAGGATAAAAGGTGGCGCATGCAGGCACATTCTGAGCGAGGCTGGGTACGAGAAGGTACAGCTATGGAATTTGAAAGGCCAAGAGGCTGATCGGCAGTTGCGAAGAACGAGAGGGAGCCATGTAAGGATACCACCCTTTCGGGAAACCAAAAATAAGCGTTCCAAGAATGAAACCGGGTTAGCGGAAGAAAGAAATGTTTAAAGTGCTGGGAAGCACCCCGCGACCCTCCCGGGTGAACACCGGAGTTGAGGAGGAGTAGAGGAGGCGTTAGTAACAGCCCTGACTGCTGCACGAAAGGAGTTGGTAAAAGAAGACAAATTAACATGACCGGTGAGTTATCGAAGACAAAAGCCCAGTTTGTGTTAAAAGCAAAAGTAACTAACCCAAAAGTTGAAAGCTGCACGCGTGCTGGTAAAATGTGTAATGGAAAGGACAATTGCTGAATTGTAAAATCAAAGGATAAAGTTAGAGTGGTCCTGCAAGGGCGAAATCGCACATTCAAAGTCTCTATGAAACGTCTTAAGTTGAAATGTATTACAGCAGGAATCAAAGGCAAGAAATTAACTGCGATCCCGAAAGAAAGGCGAATAAGTAAAAAGCAAAGTATGTGAACTCTGAATAAGCCAAGAAGGCAAAGTATATAAAGTTTGTAAAGAAGGCAAAGCCAAGAAAAACTACAAGTACCAAGAGGCATTGGTGTTGCAAGATGAGGAAGAAAACCGATTGTAGAATTGTGTAAAGAAAAGTCAAAGTGGTCATGCAGAGGTCTACGTAAAACCCGTGCAGTTTCGAAAGTCTGACAGTGAAAAGACAACCAAGACAAAACGTGGGGAAGGGAACCTCCATGAAAAGACAGGCTTGAGTCTGGCGAGGGAAGCCTGTGGTGAACTAAAGTAAAAGGTCAAGAGTAGAACTGTGTATTTATGACGAGGCAGAGGAAACCTAAGGAAGTGATTGTATTACCAGAAGCTTGAAGCCCAAGCCTGAACTGTTGAATTGTACCAGCAAGCCAAAGTGTGCAAGACTGAGAACTGTGCCATCCACCTATCCTTTTTAAGAAACTCTCAAGACCCTGTGGTGCTAAACGTGGGGAAGGGAGTATTTACTTAAGTCATTCTGACATTTCTTTTGCGACACTATTTTCCTTTTGTATTGCATTAACACATTTGTCGTTTTGAGAAGGGAGGGCAAGGTCAGTTTTTTTTTTTTTTAGTAAAGACCTTTTTATTTTGACCAGACTGACGTGGACTTGTTTTGCTATTTATTTTATTTAATGGTCGAGATTACGCCCATTCTAGTGTTAGAGCCAGTTAGGAATTCTTCCAACCCAACCAAAATACCAAATTAAGGTTTTCAAAACTTGTATCGATCGTGTCTGTGTCTACTACTTGATACCATGCCTTCCTTACAGTTAGCAAAGAGAAAATCTTTACTAACAGGGCCTAAACATCCCAATCAACCCGGCCGAAAGCTTCATCAGTCAGGCATTTAGCTTTATTGCGGCTTTAGCCAAAAAGCACCAAATAAATACAACCATAAACATTGAGACAGATAAAATGACTGCACATATTTAAAACGAAATGACACATTCAAAGATAAAATCGATGAAGCATGAGATAAACAGATTTACAATTTTTCAAATTAAATATATGCATCATTTAACAATGGGAGTGGACAACATTTAAACCAGTAAATAATCATATTCTGGTTAAGGAACTAATTACCTCAGCCATTTTGCTTCTCGTTAGCCATGCCCTGTGAATTTATTTGGATACAAAGTGTACAGTTGAAAATGTTACTGGTATCCTTGCAATAGGCTACAGCATCATTAAAATGGCAAATTTCAATAATTTCAAAAGTGGGAGCAGATATTTCACGCAGTAATCCTTGTATCCCTCAAAGAGAAGCTAAAAATTGTTAATAGATTATTCGCTAGACTCGCAGGTCAGGCATATATAACCCCTTGACCGTCGTCAATTGTGCATAAAAGATGCCACTTTTAGAGTATTGCTATATATATATATATATATATATATATATATATATATATATCAGGCATATCGCAGGCTAATCATGTCCATGTAAAGCATCATAAATAGTGCTGGGGACGTGGCTAGCAGCCATGAGGTGAAGCCGACTACCTGACAAGCTCCTGCATGATCCTTCAATTGAGATAGTTAAAAGAGCCTGTTTTTCTGCCAACTTGAGAAATAAAGGAGGCTGGCACTGTGAAGACCTGCGCTGCACGCATGCGGATGCTGGATCCTGGCAATTGGGAGTGGTACGGAGTGGTGGAAAGCCTAAACGAGAACATCTAAAATGGTGACCGCTGTGCCTTGGTTTGCAGCTGGCAAGGCAGGGACCCGACGACGGGGAGATGGAGGTGGAGAGAAGCAGAGCGGCTTCATATGGAGGAGCGACCCATAGCCCCGAGTCTACCTCGAAACAAGACATCACTCACCCCGCCTCAGTACTGGCTCGGACGTGACGATGTCAGAGGCACGGCTAACCACAGAGGCTGGTGGTGCTGCAGGAGAGGGGGGGGAACCAGTGACTGGTGAGTGCCTGAAAACAGTCGGCATTCCCGGAGCACGCCGGTGCCTGGGACAACAAAGAAAGGCAGAATAGTGCAGGACAGATGGATCCCGCATCAGCCAGCCCTGGACACCAGATACACACAGCCTTTCGGAATAATATTGCCAGCATCATTACAGAGCTGAGGAGACATTCCGTACCTAAATTGCTCATAGATTGTAATTGTAATTACGGACACAGCCAATAAATAAGGACATCCACTGCCTGGCACAGCCTCACACGTGGATCAGCGCAAGAGGGAGAACGGATGGCACGAGGGTCTAAAACACAATCACTTAACAAATATCTTAACACCAACAGAGTCCCGCCTTGGCAAAGCGCCATTGGTGCAAGCTGACTGTATTGCCGGAGGAGAGAGGTTGGTGAGGCACGCAGGGCACAGAGAGGGGGGGGGGGAGCAACTTGGTGAAATTGTAACGCCTCAGTACAGCCCTTTGGAGGTGCCTGAGAAGAGATTGGGTTGTAGCGTGTTGATGCAACTAAAAATTACGAGAGATGCCCAAAGGAGATACACTCTGGCAGGACTGTGTGAGTCAGCGAGGGAGTCGGAAGCTTGGACGACAGCAGGGAAGCGAGCGTAGAACAGGACCTGCACAGGGTGCAAGGAAGAGCATATCAGCACGCTAGAGTAGCAAGAAGGGACATTGGAGCACTAAATATAAGAAAGAAGGGCTGACACTTGCCTCTAAGGGGCCGTAGAAGGAGACGGGTGGAAAGGCAGATGAGCTGACCCGGGCTAAGGAGTGCATCATGTACATGTCATCTCAAGACGATACGAGGTGAGAGCGTAATACCCAGGGAAAGGAGCCACCTAATCGGTGCAGATGCAAAGAAGGGCGGCACGACGCCTGAAGGAGGGACTGGGGAGTGCTTTCATTGCAAATTGGGCAGCGGTGACGCAAGAGAGACCAGGGGTTGCAACAATAAAATGGATCTAACTCAGACATAAAACCCAAATGCCTGCAAGTGCCATAAAGGGAAGGCCAGGCAGGCAGTTATGGAAACCTATGCAAGCAAGGAGGCGGAGGACAACATATCACTCAGGGAGATCCAAAGGAAATGGCTGCGTCATCGGAGGTGACCCTGCAGGTAGAAGGCCCTTTCTTGGCGGCAATCGCAGCTCCTAATAACCAATCACTGGTCTCCGAGTCATACTGCGCCCAGCCAAAGACTGCCCTCTACCCAAGCCCCTCTGGCAGCCATCTTCAGATTTGGTAGCACGTAAAGTGGCAGCAGGACCAAGAGAAGAACCGGAGAGGGGGAGGTGGGAGGGTTCGCATGTGAATCCATGCCAGACCCATGCTGGAGAACAACAGTTACAGGTAATTAACTTGTTCCTTCTCCAGCATGGGGTCTGGCATGGATTCACATGCTCATGAATAAAGAATACATAGCAGTACATATATGCACAACCCCGGGAGGTGGCAAGGCTCAACATTAAGCATTTCAACAACTCAACATTAAGCATCTCTTACCTCCTCACCAGGCTCACCTTCAAGCGAACAGGTTGTGCAGCACTGCTTGTCTGACTCTGGACTCCTCCCTGGAATCCAGGTCGACGCAGTGGAATTTCGTGAAGGTCTGCGTCGACCTCCACGTAGCAGCCCTGCAGATGTCCAGCAGGGGCACACCAGACAAGAACGCCGTAGTTGCAGCGATCGCTCTGGTCGAATAGGCTCTTGGACGGCCAGGCAATGGTCGGTTTGCCAACCGATGACAATGGGTGATGCAGCCGGAGAGCCACCCGGAAATGGAAACCTTGGAGTGGGCCTTACCTTGGTTCACAGGTCCAAAGTTCACAAACAGCTGTGATGTCTTTCGAAAACTCTTTGTGCGGTCCACGTAGAACTTCAGCGCTCTAGCCACCACATCCAGCGAGTGCAAAGTCCTCTCAGCCGGCGACGAAGACGATGGGAAGAAAACAGGGAGCACCAAGGGCTCGTTGAGATGGAAGTCCGACGGCACCTTGGGCATGAAGGAGAGGTGCGTCCTTAACACGACCCTCATTTCGTGGAATGTCCAGTACAGAGGCTTACAGGAGAGGGCCTGGATCGCTCCCACTCGTCGTGCGGAGGTGATGGCCACAAGAAACGCCATCTTCCACGTTCGAAATTTCGGTGGTGCCAAATGCATAGGCTCAAAAGGAGGACCCACGAGCCTAGTCAGCACCACATTGAGCTCCCACGCCGGGGCCGGAGCAGGAGCCTTCACCGGCGGGAACAAGCGGAAAAGTCCTTTCATGAACTCCTTCATCAGGCGATGCGACCACAGCAACGAACGCCCCAGAGTTCTGGTGTAGCGGGAGATAGCCGCCAGATGGATCTTGATAGAGGCGTGCGCCAGCCCCGCATTTGCCAGTGACAGCAAGTACGACAGTACTTGGGGGGGGGGGGCGTAATCCGTAGTGGGTTTATCTTCTGTTCCCAGCACCAGATGGTGAACCTCTTCCATCTAGGTCCATAACACTTAGGAGTCGAAGAAGCCCTGGCCTTGGCAGGTACATCATTGCAGTCCGCCGGGATCTCGTATCCTCCAAATTCTAGCGCTGCAGGAGCCATGCCTGCAGGTTCAAAGACCCCGGGTCGTGGTGCAGAATTGCACCTCCTTCCCTGGCGAGAAGATGTACGTCCGCCGGAAGCTTGACTGAATGGGACGCCGACATGTCCAAAAGGTCCGGGTATCATATCTGCCTCGGCCACGTCGGTGCGATGAGGATCATCCTGCACCGGGAACATCTGAGTTGACTGATGAGTCGCAGAAGCAACAGCAACAGAGGAAACGCATAGAGGAGCAGGCCGTCCCAGGGGAATGAGAGTGCATCCCCCATGTTCCCCAGCTGGGGAAACCTGCTGGGGAACCTCCGGCACTTGGTGTTCATCGCAAATAGATCGATCTGGGGATTTCCCCATCGTCGAAACAGTAGTTCCACCTGATCCTGCCGAAGTTCCCACTCGTGGCAAGAGTGCAGCTCCCGGCTGAGTGAGTCTGCGACAGTGTTCATTCCTGCCAGATGAAAGGGCACCAGGAACATCCTCTGGGCGACAGCCCAGTGCCATAGATCCTGCGCTTCCTTGGAGAAGGCTGGGGTTCTGGTGCCCCCCTGCTTCCGAATGTAGAGCATTGTGGTGGTGTTGTTGAAGACCTGCGCCACCTTGCCCTTGAGGGATGGAAGGAATGACTTGAGGGCCCAGAACACGGCCCGGAGCTCACCGTCTCCTGATGCGCTGGGGTTTGAAAGTCTGTGCCCGCCGCAAGATGCGCAGGGACACCCCACCACCGAATCGCACGACGGAATGTCTCGTTGAGTGCGATCTTGTCCTCGAAGCTTCCCACCACTTGCACCCAACGGGCGTCAAGGAACTCCTACAGCGGCCGCATCCGCAGCCTGCACACTCGCACGAGGTAGATGCATGACGACATCATACCGAGCACAGACTTGATGGACCTCACCCTGGCCACTTACATGGTCAACAGCCATTGTACCTTGCCCAGGATGGCTTTTATCCTGTCCTCCGATGGTGAAGCCAGGTGCGCCACTGTGTTGAGTCTGGCTCCTAGGAAATGAACATCCTGCAATGGCTCCAAGCAGGACTTCGCATAGTTTATCGAGAACCCCAGGTCCGTGAGCAGGCAGACGGTCCTCGCTGTGTGCTCGACGGCGAGTTCCCTTGACTTTGCTCGGATGAGCCAATCGTCCCGTTAGGGGTAGACATGGATCCCCTGCAGGCACAGCAATGCCACCACCGGTGCCAGGCACTTAGTGAAGACACTTGGGGCCGACTTCAAACCGAAGGGAAGGGCCTTGAACTGATAGTGCCACCCTTGGACCACGAAGCGATGAAACTCGATGCCCCTTGTGTATGGGGAAGTGGAAGTAAGCAGCGTCCAGGTCCAGCGACGACAGGAAGTCTCCTTCCTCCAGCTGTCCCAGCACGTGCTGAAGGGTGACCATTCAGAACTTCTGGGATTTTATATATTTGTTGAGGCGGCGGAGATCTAGCATGGGCAGCCAACCGCCGGTCTCCTTTTGGACGAGGAAGTACCGCGAGTATACGGGGCCCCGGAGCCTCTTCGGCACAAGCTCTATCATGCCCTTTTTCAGCATTGCTCGTACCTCCAGAAGTAGTTGTGGAATGTGGTTTTCGTTCCTGGCCACAGGTGGAAAACGGGGACACCTCCTTTGGAACTCCAGGGTGTCCCCGTGGGCCAGGGCATCCAGCACCCAACGGTCGGTGGAGATGGACTTCCACACGCCGACGAAGTTAGCCAGCCGGCCTCCCAGCGGGGTGCTCGGGTGGGAGCCCGACGCCCCGGTCGGTTCAGTCCTGCTGGTCAGACTTACCTTTGAGGATCCTGCTTCTTGGACATCCTGCTTCCTGCCAGCATACTTACCAACTTGGAGAAGCTGTTCTTACCTGTACATCTCTTCGGCAAACCAAGTATTCATGTTTACGCTTTCCGGAATGCCGAAATCTTCATCTTGGCACCGCAGCACGACACGCTCCATCGTCGACAGCAGCGCAAAACAAAAGACAAGGTTAGACATCGAATAAACAGTCCGTTTAAGGTTGCGCTTCGCCATACTTTGCGCTTTTCCTTAAACCATCAATTACCTGCTGTCGAACACTGCAGTAGCATCCATCTTCCATCCAGCCGCGTCTCGCGTCTCACAGCTGCATTTCCATCTAAGGGAAGAAAAGAGAAGACACATTATTGCGGGCATAAATAACAGTAACATATAAAGACATTAAACAGAACGAACAGCATCACAGGAGATCAAGAAAGACTTACCAATCATAAGGAGAAGCATAGTCGCAGCTGGACTGAACCAATCCTTATCAGGGATCAGTGAAGGAACTAGATCCCATTCGACGCGCCCCTGCCAGAAGTTGCAGGATGGAGAGCTTATCTTCCATAATTCACAGGTGAGCTTTATGGGCCGGCGTATGCTCACAGAAACCGTACTTTGGAGTGAAGGGTTCGAGAGGTACAACAATCACAGATTGGCGCACTCACACACTCTTATCTCCATACAGCAGCAGTTAAACCACGTACCACCACTCAGCTTTTCTACTGAGGGAGAGGCCTGAAGGGGGCGATTCAAGTTCAGGGAGGGCTGCAACCCTGCCCCAATGCCTTCGCAGAGACCAGGTGAGCGTAACACTGCCCTAATGGTCGTCGCCACCGACGAGATGACCAGTCGTCCCATGGCGTCCAGCTTCTTTCCCTCGCTGTCCGGTGGGGAAGTAGAAGTCGATGCCGCCGACCCTACAGATTTCTTCCTGGCCTCCGCGGAGACCACCGAGTCCGGGGACGGCTGTGCTCTGAGGCACATCGGTGCAGAGTCTGGAACCCGGTATTTCTTCTCGTACCGGTCTCTCTTCGCCGGGGTCGAGGATGGGTTCTTCAGAAGGAACAGTCCTCCGTCCCAGATATCGTCCAACAGCGAGACCGAGAGAACGGTCTTCCTCTTGGCCTCTCGTCGCCGATAAAGGAAACATTCCTTCTTTTCCTCGGGTTTGAGCTGGAACAGCTCCGAAGCCCTGATCATGGCGTGGAAGGAACCAATCTCATCGGGGGGAGAAGCCCTGGGTACCTGCGACGGGAGATCCGTTCCCTCGTCGTCGTCGCCCATACCAGTCATCGCAGTATCCTGCTCCGTCTCGTCCCTTGGAGGAGTGGATGGAGGGGAGGGGTGGTACAGTGGAGGTGGATGGACTCGTCTCCTCTTAGTTGGTGGATCCTCCGACGGACCAGGCACCGGATCGCCCGTAGGCGTGGGCAGCCTTGTCCGCATCTCCGTGCACAGGATGTGCAAAGTTTGTAGGATGTCCTCCGATCTGTCGGTCGGTGGTAGAGGTGGTTGCGACTGGACTCTCATGAGCGGCGTGGGGTCCGGTTCCTCCCGCCCTGCCGTTCCTCGGCGGTTACCTCGTCGCTCTCCACATCTGCCTCGTTGGGGTCCTTCCCGTAGGACTTGGCCTCTGCAAACTTCTTGTCCAGCACCACCTTCAGGCCTGAAAGCTCCTCTTCAGAAGAAAACTCAGAGTCTTGCTGGACCATTGCATCCCCCCTTCTTCTGCCAAGGGTGACGGTCTCGGGGAAATGTGTGGCATCTTCACGGGAGCCTTGTCAATGGGCACGAATGAAGATTCCCTCCGGGCGGGCAGGGAAACTCTAGTTTTGGTGGATGCCTCCTGGGAACCCGTATCCGCGGCCTTCACCAGGGATGCCACCACTCCCTCAATAGACGATTTGGCCTGGTAACCTGGGCCTTGACGACCTTACGCGCATTTGAGGCCTTCACTGTGGGAGGGGGGAGGAGGAGAAGGGGGGGGGTCAGCACCTCGCTCCCCCTTGGCTTTCTCCGTCAGACGATTTGGCCTTCTCCTGAAGCTTACCCGGTTGCTCCGACTTCCTTTTCTTTGCTGAACCGGAGTTATGGCTTGTGGTTGACGGCGTCGGCGAAGCTGTGCCCAGCCTGGCTGCCGATGAGCCTGTACCCACGGCGCTCCCAGTGCCTGCAGACATGCAGTGCTTTGCCCTTTGCCTTTTGTTGGGCCCCCGTCGCCAGAGCACCCTCAAAGGTCTTAGAAAACCGCTCAGATTTTCTCTTGGGAGAAGAACGTTGCCGGGGCTCATCTGCCGCCCGGTTCTTTGTCTCTAGCCAGTCAGCGAGCCGCTTGCGACAGTCCTTCATGGTGCGGGAGGTCATGTCCTTGCAGAACGCACAGGCCTCCTCCACGTGCAATTTGTCTGAGTGTAGGCAGTAAAGGCGCTGTCATGATCCCTGCTTCCAAGGGGTCAGGACTTGCCCCACGACCTTGGAAGCAGGCCCATGACTCTGATCCCAGGAACCAGCCAGTCCCTATAGGGACCCTCTGGACCTTGTCCTGGCGCCAGTGGCGCCAGGCTCATGATGGTGACTGGTCCCGGCACAGGAAGCGCCGGGCTCATATTGGATAAGAGTGCTTGGTGGACCTACCTGTAGCAGACCATGCTGCTTACTTACCAGCTAACTGGTCTCCTGATCCTTCTCTGCCTGGAACTACTTTTTCTGTCTGGGTGGAGCAGGAGCCACTCCCTGGAAGCAGAACACAGGAACTCTTTTAGAAATCTGGAACTCTTTTTTTACCTGGGTGGGGCCGTGGAAGGAGACGCCTAAGCACTACAGAAGGCTATTTAAACCACACCCGATTGGTTTCACGTGCTTCGCGTTATTCTGCATCTGCAGCAGGACGCTCACCGTGTCAGCTCCAGGAAACCTCCAGCTCCAGATCCTGTGAACACGAAATAACCTGCTGGAATCCAATCTTCAGTCTTCTTCAGTCTTCTGCAGCTCCTGCAAAACAAAGGCACAGGTTAGGTTAAAGTAAAGGCAGTGAATCTACTTACCTAATCCAACGGCAGCATCCAAGGCGCCTTTTTCTGCCTTTCTCTTCCGGCATCCGACATCTGCAAAGAGAGAGAACATCGGTCAGTAATATTCAACTACAAGTTCTGCTTACCTGTGTTACGCCCGTTCCAACTCAGCTCGCGCTGCATTCCGGCACCTGCAAGGCAAGATACATCGGTTAGTAACGCTTAGTTACAAGACTTCTTACCTGTGTTATGCTCGCTTTCAATCTGTTCGCGCTGCACCTCAGCACCTACAAAGACAAAAGAGACATTACGGAGCATTCTCCAGCGCTAGTGCAGTCTTTCTACTTACGTGCCATTAGAAGGATAATCTTCATCGTCACAGCATCTGAAAAGGGAAAGACATAGACTTTACAGACTTAAGACTTTTGAAAGAGAAGAAAACAAGGCAAAAGGAACTTTAACACTTACAAGGCACGCTCGTGCATTAACGGCGTCTTCGCTCTCAGCAAATCCTCTGCTATCAAGAGGCAGAGCTCGCATCCAGTGAAGCAACTGGATCCAGCGCCCCTGCATAAGACGCAGGATGGAGAGCCCGGCATTTACCTATATAAGGTAAGCGCAATATCAACCCAGTTCCACGGGGAAAGAAAGGGCGAGAGGGGCTAGGAACTTTCCGCACCTTCCAAACACTAATACCTTGGTTTACCCTTGCAGACATCTCTCTCTTCAGCTTAAACTGTCGGTGGGAAGGGGGCCCAGTCCAGGAGCAAAACGAACCCTGCGCCTAACACTGAAGACAGTATCCTCGCCAGATCAAGACCCGCGCCTCCGGGGGAACCAGGTGAGCGTTACAGGCACCAGGAGTGCCCATCCTCGAAGACATTCTGTAGTCCACATCCTGGGCAGATCCTGAACAGAGGCGCAGAGTCTGCTTTGTCTTTAGCCATGTCCACGCGGGATAGGCCTTAAGTATCTTCTGGAATCCTCCAAGAATGGAAGTTTGATGACGCAGCAGCTTCGGAAAACAGGTCCGCATTAATTGGATGAGGAATCTGTGGAGGTTGACCAAAAGAAAATAGAGAAAATGGTCTGAAAAAACGCAATACACAGTAGAAGCTCGAGAGCTACAGCACGAGGACTCCAAACACTTAAACGTGCAGTAAGAATTTGAAGATGGCTGCCAGAGGAGGGGCTTGGGTAGAGGGCAGTCATTGGCTGGGGGCAGTATGATCCAGACACTAGTGATTGGTTATTAGGAGAAAGACAGTTCAGGAACGAAACTGAAACTGATTTTTTCTTTACTGAGGATTCCCAGCCTGACAACGGGGAATATTCACGAGCATGTGAATCCATGCCAGAACCCATGCTGGAGAAGTAGTTTGTCAGACTCCAAAAGAAACAGACTCCAAAAGAAACAGAGTTCAGATCAGAAAAATACACGAGAGTGGGAAAAAGGTCTCACTCTATCCAGGATCAAAATTAAAAGTCCTTAAGTCAAGCAAAATAGCTGGGGGTCTCTAAGGTAGAAGGGAATTAGCACATTTCTGAGAATTCTCCCCAACAAGGTGTTATATGAGCGATGTAGACATGTGTGCAGCTAGGCCGATTTTTTGAATTTTTTATTTCTAGCTATTTAGTTTAAAAGGTAAACTTTAATAGCCAAACCATGGATTCTAGTCCAGCCTGACATTGCCAGTTTCTGTGTTGTAAACGTTGTTATCCTTTAACGGGTAGTTTCATCAGCAATTCTTTTTCCAAAATGGTCAAGGAGATTTTATCCCCTTTTAAGATAGATTTCCACCATAAGTCTGGTGTAATTGTCCTGGATTCAGTCAAGAAATCACTGAAAAACCTTGTCCTTTGGTCTGTGAAATATGGACACAGTGTAAAGAGATGCTTAAGCGATTCTTTAGCTCCTTCCTCCAAGCAGAATCAGCAGTTAGGGTTGGCTTAGCTGGATGAAGCTCGAGCTGCCACGATTTCTCCCGTTTGGCACAGGTTAAAGTGGATCCTCAAACATTCTCCCAATTTCTGGGTCGGAACATTTAGATATATATGGGTGAGGAACTCTTTTCCGCGGTTCTGCTGCCAAGTCTTGGTGGAGGTGTAGTTGGGTGATCTCGTCCATAGTTTTTATCCAGTCTTTGGCTCTTTATTTTTTTCACCGATATCTCTGCAACTGACCGGTCATCAAGATGCGATTTCAGGGATTCTAGTAGGCTAGTACAGTCTTTTCCTATCTGATAGTTAGAGGGTTAGATCTGCTTGTTGGTTCCTGTCTCAGTACTCCCAGCATTGGTGACAAGGCTGTTAGACATTTAGCGTACAGAGTAAGTTCCTTCATTGTACGACAATCCCCAGCGAATTTAAGCCTAGTTCCTTTCTTATCAGCTGGATCGGAGTAGTTTGCGGGAGCCCAAAGCTTTTTTCCAAAAGCGACCCTCAAATCTAGGCAACCACTTAGATTGTAGGTTAATGAGAACCTCAGAGTCGTAGTTTAAAGGTAGGTACAACCTTTCCTCCATAAAATTCAAGTAGGGGGAATCGGAGAATTTACAATATTTTCTTTTTAGGACCAGTGCATGGCTCGTCAAGTGACTCCAAAGCTTCTGATTCCACCCTACTACACGAGATTGTTATTCCTAGGTAGGTAAAGGACTCGGTCCTTGCAATCTCTTCTTTATTTATGTACCATTTGAACGTCTTCCTGGCTCTTCTGCCCGGTTTCTTAATGGTCATTATTTTTGTTTTTTTGTGTTGATCTGTAGGTGGTTCTGTGTGGCGAACTTTTGAAGTCCATCAAGTTGCAGTTGAAGACCTATTTCCGTAAGATCTAAAAGGACAAGATCATCAGCGTAAAGATTGTGTGTTATGACCGTCTTGCCCAGTTTGGGTGGGAAGCATCGGATGCCTGCCATCTTGTGGTCAAAATCCGAGATGTAAAAGTTGCATAATGCCGGTGCCAGGGCACAACCTTGTTTCACACCTCTTTGCATTTCGATGTTTGCACCGAAATGACCCGCTGTTATAAGCCGAACTCTAATAGTGGTGTTAGAGTATAGCCCTATTATTTGATCCAAAGGTCTTTAGGGCAGTTGTTCGTCCTCAGTTTATGCCATAGCAGTGGTCTATCAAGAGTGTCAAAATCTACGAAAGATAGATGGATTTTGGCGTTAGATTTCAAAACCTTTGCTTTCAGTAGAGAGATGATGAACGCCGGGCTACTGTTCCCAGGTCTTTTAAAAATCCCACTTAGAATTTGTCCTGTAAGATGTTGACTTCTAACCATTTCGTCAGTCGTTTCAACAGGAGGGAGGCATATCATTTCCCCATGACATCTAGGAGGGCGATGGGCCTATAGTTAATCGTGTCATATCTTACCCCCTTTTTAAAAATTGGAATGATGTTGGCAGTTTTCCATGACTTCGGGGTCATTTGTTTTTTCAGGACTTCTTGCAGTATCCTGTCCAGGAATCGGGCACATTGGGCGGGTCTAACTTTAGCATTTGATTCGATACCCATCCAGTCCCGGACCTCTTGAGGAATTCAGCTTTTTTTTTTTATCGTCAGCGTTCAGGACTCTTGGCCGTATGATAATGTCCCTTTGTCAGGAGCTCCGAGTTCTTCCATGTGTCCGTGATTGGAGCCTTGTAGAGCTTCAGATAAAATTTAGACGAAGCGGCTTCCGTAACTCCCATTGCCTGAAGGCAATGCTGGGTTTTAAGAGGAGCTTTTAGGAGTCACCAGATCTTGGCAGAGGATTTCTCCTTAATTGCTGTCAATTCTTTCTGGATCCTTTTGTGTGACGATGGCTTCATGATTTTTACACCAAGTTCTGTATGTAGATTTAATGTGGTTCTGTTGGCGTTTTTGCACCATGGACGGAAGGACTTTTGTTAATCTAATGGCTCTCCTCATTTCTTTGCTTGCAAGACGAACGTGTTGCCCCTGAGCTATCCTCCCAAGACAGCATCTTGTAGCATGTCAACTGTCGTGTATAGTCCACCATTTCTTCCGGCTGATCAAGCTGAGATAGGTGGATTGCCTTGCCCAAGTTCTCTGCAGCTTGTTCAATTTTCGCTGCTGCCATTCTCAGGCGATTGTGGGTTTGCTGTCATTCCAATTGACAATTCCACCTCAAAGATGTGGAAGAAGGTGGACCATGTGAGGTTTAACCAATTGTGGTCACTTCTGTCCGTTGACATCACCTCCAGGGTCAATATTAACTGAGTCATCTCTCGAGAGTAAAAACAATGGATTACTGATGACATGGCACCCACCCCTCTTCCAAGTTGCATGACACAGGTTGTCTTGCGCGAAGTGGCCATTGGTCATGTGCAGGTCCTGGTTTAGCGCAAAGTCCTTCCGCAATCTTATTTTATCCTTCATGAGAAGTGCGGACGGTTTTTTCGCTGGAATGGTATCAAGTGAGTCACAGGCGGTCATGTTAAAGTCTGTGCAGATGATAGTGGAGGTGTTTTAATAAGTGGAGCCCACATTGCAGGCGTCCGACATTTTTTCCAAGGAAGCTGGGGGATCGATGTACAAGTCGTTCCAATAGATGTTAATTAAAGATAAGTGGGTCTGGCCAGAATAACCTTTTTTTCCCCAACGTATCTGTTTTTCGCAAGATTGTTTGTTGGATAAAGGGTGACGGATTACTTCTTCATATGATCTCATACCCAGCTTGCACATTTATTAAAGTTATCAAACCCGCCCTCGGTCTTCCTGTTAGGCCTCTAATGGCTGGGTTGGTCAGGACTGTAAAGCCATCGAGAGTCGGTTCTTCTCGCAGCCATGTCTTCTGTAGGTAAACTATAGCAAGATTGGACCATTGTAGAGAGTCCTGTTGCGTTAGGTGGACAAACCCCTCGTATTCCACGAAACCAGGGATTGCGTGTTGCAAGCTCTGGTTTTTTCCTTTCTTGGCTATATCTTCTTTTTAACAGCTAAGGACCCTGGGAGCCATGCCCAGGGTTCTAACGTGGCTGCTCTATTCGCTGTCACCGAGTTATCCTGGATTAGGGGAGGCCGTAGCTTTTTCTACTCTCTCTCGATCGTTAAAGCTAAATTGATTTTCAATTTCTTATTTGATAGAGCTGTTCTAGACTCTGGTTTATCCTTTCGGGTTGGGATATCCGTTAAAAGTATTCTTTTTGATGGGGTTATCAGTAATCGCTAACACAGCCCTAAGGCTGCTTGTATTTCTTGGGTCCTCACCCCCATTTTTAGGTTTTCCGGGTTTGAGGGTTTCAGATAATTCCATGATATCAAATCCCATAGCCAAGAAATTTGGAGCCACTGATAGGATGAGGTTTTTTGTCCAGGCTGAGTGAAAATGTATGTGGATAAGGTCTGCGCGTGACTCCCTTCGGAATTCATGTCATCCGTTCTGAAGTTTTTCAATTGTGGGTTCAAGTGGCATAAACCAACTACATTTTTGCGGTTGAGGATGAGACCATCACCCTCATCAATGACTCTCTCTAATCTGAGACACCTGTGATGGTCTTTCTTCCAGGAGGGCCGCTGTGGGTTGGACGGTTTTGTAATGTTTGAAACTGAGTCACCCCAGTGTTTGTCATGGGTAAACTGGCCCGACATTTTGAAGATGGGGTCTTGCATTGACTTCCGTGATCTTGTCGTATAGCTTCCCCTAACATTTAGTCAGGTGTTGACTCGGTGGTGTTGCCTGAGGCGGCTAGAGCTTTGGAATCGGCTCTCTGTGATTCCTTGGACTAAGTCCCTGAACTCCATAGTTTTTTAGGGTTGTAGCTCTCTCGTTTTTGTTTTGCAAGATTTGAGGTGAGCCTTGGTCGTTTTTCAGATAAGATCAAAAATGCGACCTCTCAACAGGTATAGGGTGAACACCATATGGACACACACTGCAGTGCCTTGCCCGAAGTTCCATCCAGTGGATAAGGTAAAGACTCAGGCGAAGGTATATCCACTTCGTCGTCTTCTACTGAGTAGACTGATAAGTCTAGGAGGTCCAGGTTGGATTTGTAAAGCTATTGTACTGTGGGTCCAGGGCCATTCCTTGGCAAGAGATTCAGCTGCCGACTTAGTTGACTCCTGTGATCCTTATCTGAAGGCATCAATCTGAAGGCTAGGCCGTATTGATCAAGGGGTGTAGCTGCGTTCTATTGTTTGTTGGTGTAAAGTAGAGTGTGATCATAATGGTATGAATGAGTGTATGTGGTTACCGGTGGGTGGCATTATTATATGGGATTGTTACGGAGCTCAGTGCCCCATGGGGAGTCTGCACTGCAGGTTTGTGTTAATGGATTTCACTCTGGAATTGGCCTCGGGGGTGAGGATCAGGGGGCTGTTTCCGGTTCCTTCATAGAATTTTAGGCTGGGTTGGTGAGTGCTTGGTTATATATGATCTTTTGAGAGCGGTTGGGAAAACATAGGTTTCTGTAATGATGGTACAGGGTTGCTCGTTATTATTCCTGGTTAGGGGTCGCCTCTATTTATACTATAGCAGCAGCAATCCAATGGAGGCCAAGTTTGGTGTGTGTAGCTTTTAGCTGCAAAAGGCAGAAAATGTACCGGTCTCTGGGCCGATTTCCGTGTCATGACTGCCCTGCTTTTCCAGGATGAGAGTGAATTTATTGGTTAGCAGTAGTTATGTTTCAGGTTAGTGCTTGTTCTTACTGGACTTTGGTCATTGTGGATTGGTTCATGGCCTTGAGCGGATCTTTTATGGAATTGGGAACAGCCATGTTTTTACTGCTTTACAGAAGGCCATGCAATCCTGAGTGTAATGAATACGGGGATAGAGCAAATCCATAAGACTGGTACCAAGGCTGAGAAAGTTGATCCTCCCAGTCCAGCTGAGTTGGAGGCTGGGATCATTAGTAGGCGGGCCGTATTTGACCTTGGTGTCTGTGATGGGCAGTAGCATACAGTCTTCTCTTGGAGGTATGATGGGCCAGACTTGTGCACTGCAGGTGTGTGATGCATAGGATTTTGAAAGTAGCTCTTCGACTAATGGTAAGCCAGTGGAGGGTGCGGAGAGCAGGTGAGATGTGGTCTCTATTTGAGCCATCCGGAACCTCACTTCTGCCCTTCCTATTTTGCTGAAAGGGTCCTCCCTCCGACCCCCAGCTCCAATGCAGCAGCCGACTCTATATCCGGGACGATGGTACGCAGAGTACAGGTGAGCCCCACCTCCAGTGCGGTGAACCGAAGTGTGATATTCGTCTCCTATGTGGGAGACGCAAGTTCGGCTCCGGGTACAGTGCACCACCATCCCGAGTCTGCGGGACAGAGAGCCATGAAGGCGTGAACCACAGGTGAAGATTTGGCTCGGTAGGGGGGGTGCCCCAGGCCCGTGTCCCGTACTGTCCTATGCCCCTGTAGCCGGATCTGGTGAGAGCGTAGGTAACGTTTCCCGTTTCTCTCGCACAACCCTGCCACCTCACAGGGATGCACACTGGTCTTCTTGGTTCCCTTCAGGGAGGGAGACTCTGGCTTCCCGCAGTTATCCACAGGCTGCTGGGGATCACCCCTCTCTGGATAGAGCAGTGGTCCACAGCCCCTTCTGTTCCAGTTTAGTATTCCAGCTCCCTGCTCCTCCAGAAAACACTTCCTGGTTTTCCTCCTCTATTTCTACTCTAGATGGACCAATCACAAACCAGCAACCACTAGACTGTTCCTTGTGGTTCTCAAAAGGTGATCCTCATGCCTCTGCGCTTCACCCTCATCACAGTACTGATCTTTCGGCTTCCTTGTGGGTCAACGGAGGACCTCCTGGTCACAGTACTAGCTTCACTTGTGTAACTCCTAATCGTCCTCATCCCAGTACTTACTAGGGGACGCACTTCCCCTATTAAGTTCCTCCACTGTGCACTTGCATCTGCTGCACACTCACGAGCACAGGCACTCCTAACACTAATCCCCCACTCTCTCTTCCCCTCTCTCTGCACTTGCACGTTATGAATGCTCACAAGGCCTAGTAGGTCAGTCTTTATCCTTCAGTGCTTTAATTTGTCGCAATCCCATGTCCCCTCCCTGTTGCCATGTGGTTGCTTTTTGAAATACAATTTACTTGCTGTATAAGCGCCTTACAAACGCACAGTAAATAAATGAATAAATAAAATGCTAGGGTGGCAAAATCTCATGATTTGACGACAGAAGGGGGATGTTAAGATCGAGAAAAGCAGTTCTAGGGTGAATATTCCCCGTCAGGCTGGGAATCTCCAGTTACTTTGATTTAGTAATTCTCCCATGGAAAAACTTGACATCTTGAGTGTCCCATCGAAGTCATCGTGGGTGCTTTTGGTCCCCACCAATAGGACGTCGAGTGTATAGCTCCACCCCAGCAGCTTCCCCTCAGATATTAACAACTCCAGCTGGAGGATATTCCCCTGTAGAGGATAATTGCCTGGACGGTGTAGGCTGGAGGGCGCATGTGAATCCATGAAAGATACCAACGCTGGAGAAGAACAAGTTACTTACACCTGACGGCAGCCCTCGACATGGACACCACGACATCGAGCACAGCACCCTATGGTGTGGACATTTTTTTCCAAAGCAGCAAAGCTGACGATATACATATATCAAAGATGAGGAATACGTGGGAGGACACAAGCCATTCGAAATAGAGTGACAGGTACAAAACTACTCCCTTCTCCAGCATTGGCTATTTCATGGATTCACATGCTGTGAATAGATTTTATAGCAGTATACATGTTAGGAGGAGATAAACCAGGCAAACAAAGATAAGAGACTTTTACATTTCTGCGCTAATGCGAGAACAATACACACGTAAGTACAAGAAAATACCACTGAAGCTGCAGGGCTTACATTACTGGAACAGCCGGTGAAGGACTGCCAATTCCATCTGCACGTCATCAGTGTGCTGCTGTTGTTTTAAACAGCAGTGCCTGAAATGTGTGAGGCACTGCCCATGTTGCCGCCTGGCAAATGTCTTTGATGGGCACTCCGGACCAAAGAGCCGCAGAAGCGTCCGTGGCACTTGTAGAATGCGCTCTAGCTGCAGTTCGTAGAAGCCTGATGGCCTTTGTGTGGCAGAAGGAAATCGCTAAGGATATCCACCTTGCGATGCCTTATTTTGAAATGGCTTTTCCCTTGTTTGATGGGCTAAAGGTGACAAACAGCTGTTTAGTTTTTCTAAATGATTTTGTGCGGTCCAGATAATATAAGGCCCTTTTCACGTCCAGAAACTGTAGGGCTCTCTCTGCTGGGGAAGTGGCGTTTTGAAAGAATATAGGCAGAGTTATGGTTGCATTCTTGTGAAACTCTGATGGCACTTTTGAGATGAAGTGAGGATTGTTGGAAAGTCTTACCTTGTCCTTCGCTAATCAGAGATAAGGAGGATCCACCACTAAGTCTTGTAGTTCTGAAACTCATCTAGAGGCTATTAAGAATGCCACTTTCCAGGTCACAAATTTAATGTCTGCTGTTGATAGAGGTTCGAAAGAAGTTTTTATGAGCCAGGCTAGGATGAGATTCAGGCTCCATACCGATGGAATCCTTTTCTTTAGAGGACAAGTACAAAAGAGTCCTTTTAAGAAGTGTTTGATTAGCCCGTCACTGTAGAGAGGAGGCGATCCTCTTTTCCTTGGAAATCTAGAGATTGCAGCCATGTGCACCTTAATAGAGGAGATTGCTAGACCTTCTTTTGCCAATTTGAGATGGTAGGAAGAACCTGTTGCGGTTTTATGGCCAGTGGTTCAAGATTGGGCTGCTGTCCTGTTAGGGAGAATTCTCATAAATGGCTGATTTCCCTTACCTAATGAGTCCCTCAGCAGCTTTGCTAGATTTCTAGGATTTATTTTTTTCACCTGGTAAGAGTGTGAGCCTTTTTTCCCCACTCTTACATGTGTTTTGAAGGGTGTGTTTTCACTTTTGTTGTGTTCTTGAGCACTGGAGCCTCACCTACTCCATGGCCTCATATCTTTCATGTGTGTTACACAGCACCTTCAGTGCAGTGACACAGGGTTGTGTTTGAGACTTCCCACAACTCCATTTTTCTGGGGCTGACTACTGTCCCCCAGAAAAGGTAAAGTGCCATTAACTTTATATAGTCACTTTAAACCACAGACCGAGTAGACCCCATCTTACATGGAGTATTGGAAAGGGTTCATTCTTATCCCTTTTTGTCTGCGTCTCTTGGAGCATTGTTTCGCTCCCTTTACATTAAGACTTGGCTGGTGGCAGTGATAACTACCATAACTTTTCTACCGCGGTTATCTTGTATAACCATGGTATTGTTTTAGGCTATTATATTAGCCCCGAACATAAACCCGCTTAACCAAATACATTTTATGTTCGCTCCGGCTGGTTTTATTTGCCATTTCTTTTTGTTAAAGTCTTTCTCGTGTTTTTCTCTGCACGCCAAACCGGGGATGATTCCTTCGATCGCTGTCTTTTCCCGGGCTTCTGCACAGAAGCCCTCCTTAAGGAGGCTGAAAGTCTATGTAGGCAGGATGTGAGGGAGGGATCTTCGAACCCCTGCCATGGGTTCCCTTGGTAACCCAAGTCACACTCATGTTTGATTGGCTGAGGGGACTGTCCTTGCCAGGACAGCCACCCTGCTGTGTGATTGACAGCCAGGCTGTATGAATGGGGGAAAACTGCATAAAAAGCAGGTCTCTGGGACTGGAAAGGCAGAGTCGCCAATGGAACGAAAGAACCAACAAGGAGCCGACAGTAGAGGACCTCTACAAAGACTGAACCGCCTGGTGAAGCCCTGCTGCAGGTCTGAATCTTCAGACTCCGATGACAGAGAAGATACTCCAGGAAACTTCTTCCCTTGAGCTGGTGGGACCAACCAGTTTGCCCAAACTACAAGCCAGGACCCCTCCTCTGGTCGAATTCGCTTTACAGAGCTACAGTGGGCCGGATAGCAGTGGGCCGGATAGCAGGGACCCCTGGTTGGGTTTTAAGGCGCGCACCTTTTATTCGTTGTTTTGCTCTGCTGCTGGTTTCTTCCCTGGGTAGCGCAGGACCCTTCAGTCTTCCTACTTCTCATCAGTCCGACAGTCGCTTCAGGAACCGTGAGCCTGCAGGAACTACTGGGAACGTCCGCCTCAGCTACAGCTTCCACACTATTTTAAGGTACTGTGCAAATCCGGTTGCTTGTTTCGTTCAACCTCAGTGAAAGTGTTCCAAATCTTTCTCCAATCCGAGGGCATGTCCTTCTCTTCTCTTTGAACTAACTTTTGTATCAACCAACCTCGTCCGGAAACCGTGTCACGAACTTTACCGCAAACTACCCTAACTGTGTGATCTTGAGCAAAAGACTTTTGACCATTGACTTTGGCCCTAAGCCTTTTCTACCTGAATCTATCTCTGCAGTTCCTCTTGTTCAATTGCCGTGAGTACTTACCTGTTGGTTTGATTTAATTTCTAATAACTTTGTCTTTCCCTCCCTTTTAAATTGCTGGAGTGCCATTTTGCTCCCACTTCATTTTGTGAGCATAACTTGTCTGGAATTTAAGGGAAGTGGTGTGGTGTATTAAGAGTGTGATTTTAAGACTGCTTATAATAGTGTAATGTTATACAATTGAAGAGTGAAATAAATGTATATTCTTTTACTTGAAAACCTTGAGTCAGTGTTTGCCTGAGTCATAGTAATTGCTCTCCTTTGTGCAACTATCTGATACTGCTCACTTACTCTTGAGATAAGTCTGGCTGCTCAGCCATCGCTACCACTTTAACAGTGTAGTACACGCTTGTGCCAAAGGTGAATTTGTACTGTCACTTGTAGTCTTAATTGTGTGTGGTGTTCCCAAAGGTTACTGCATATAATTCTGCCTAACATGTGCACACCATGCACAGAACGTTTTCCACCTGTGGTTGTAGGAAATGTTACTGGTTGGATCCCTAGCCGCAGCTAGAATGCGCTGGTAGTCTTGCAGGATGTTAAAATGGCTGAACTATAGCCATTCCCAATAGACCTACGGATAACAGCTAGAGAGGGAAAGGAAGCAGCACACCAGCAGCCCCAATCCAGTGGGAGAGAAGCAGAATGTTTCATCATTAAACACTGTCCACCTACTACACAGCAGGAAGCACAATGCACCATCACACAAAAACTACAACTAAACAACAGCCCCAAGGACGTTCATCCCACAGAAACCAAAGACCCAACGGAAAGACAGTCATGACAGGAGGAAATGAACAACTGAATACACGGGCTCACCAAGACGGAAGCACTAGAACGCCACATCAACACCACTCCGACACTGAACCTTTCAAACCTCAACTGACAAGTGTCACACTAGATAACAAGAGAATAGATATTACCAACCCAGTCCCACACCCGAAGAAAAGGTTCAGACACACCTATCAATTCAAACAATACTCATTATGATACAGCAGGGTCAGCGCTTCACCAACAAAGCGAGTCAGCTCACGAGGAACCAGCATCAACCCAACCCACAGGGATAGAACTCTAACGGAATGAGAAGTACCTGAATCAGGATAAAGACCCGACTAACACAACCCTTAATCTTCTGCATACTTAAACCACACAAAGCCACACAACCATCGCTCTCCCAGCAATCCGCACGCACTTTACCACACTACATCAACAACACAAACATCACCTACAGCACTTGAGGTCTCACCCGATCCGATACTAGCACCAGAGCCCAGCACATCACTTCTCCCACTCTCCTGCTCCCCTCCTCCCGACTAACCCTACCCATCCTTCCTGTTTACAGGTCCGCCAGAGCGCCTGGGGATCAATTCCGTTGGTGACAGTGTGCTATATAAGTAACTTTAACGCAACATAATCAGGAGCCATGCTGTTAATTTGAGGGAACCCGGGTTGTGATGTAGAATCACTCCATCTTTCTGCAATAGGAGATTGGAGCGAGATCCTAGATGGATTGCATTGTCCGCTGCCAGTTAAAGGAGGTCCGAGAACCACATCTGTCTGGGCCATTATGGTGCTACTATGATTATTTTACAGTGATATTTGCATATCATCTGGATTGTTTTCCTGATGAGAGGGAATGGCGGAACACATATGCGAACATGCCGTTCCATGGGAATGAGAATGCGTCCCCTTGAGTCGGGATGAGGGGTGCTGCTTGCACATTTCTTGCCCTGCGTGTTGCTCTGAGTAGCGAAGAGGTCGAGAGGAAGATGACCCCATGTCAAGAAGATTGGGGTATTTGGTTTCGTGGGACTGTGACAAATCCCTGCTGAGGGTGTCGGCTTGTTTGTTGTGTATTCCCAGCAGGTGGAAGACTTGCAGCAGAATGTTGTTGTGAATGGCCCAGTGCCAAATGGTCTGTGCTTCTTGGGACAGAGTGTTTGACCACGTTCTGCCTTGTTTCTGCAGATAAAACATTGTGGTTGTGCTGTCCGTGAGGAGACATACTAATGAATTCTTGATTAGCGGGAGGAAGGGTTTCAGGGCCCAATGTACTGCACACAGTTCCAGCACATTTATGTGGAGGACGGATTCTTCAGGGGTCCATAGGCCTTTGACATGGTGCTTGTCTAAGTGAGCTCCCCCTCCCAACAGGGAAGCATCGGTCACGATCGTGAGATGGTAGTTGGGCTCTACAAGGGGCATCCCCGTTCAAATGTTGTAGGGGTATGTGCACCATTTTTGTGTGTTTGAGAGAGTCTGAGCGATTGTTATTTTGTCTGCCCAGGACCTGTGGATCTGGGACCATCTAGTAGCTAGAAACCTTTGTATTGGCAGCAGGTTTAGCCTACAGTTGGTTATTAGCGGGATGCAGGAAGACATGGTCCCTAGTAGAACTATGTATTTGCGCAGCGTGATTAGCTTGTTTGGAGTGAAGGAATTTGCCAGGGTAATCAATTTTCATCCTGTCTGATGAGGGTCTGACAAGACTTTTCCGTGAAGAATTGAGCACCCAAGAACACCAAACTTTTTGAAGGAACTGTGCATGATTTGGTGTAATCTATTGCAAATCCCAATTGTTGGAGAAGAGCTTCGGTTTGTCTCAGAGAAAACCTGGTTTGCTGATATGTTGGACCTCGAACAACCAGTCGTCTAGATATGGGCAGACATGGTGGCTCCGTTTTCTGAGAAAAGCTGCCACTGGTGCTATGCATCTTGTGAACGTCCTGGGTGCAGATTTTAGGCCGAATGGAAGTACTCAAAACTGGTGATGGCTTTCGGCGACCTTGAATCTGAGATACTTTCGGTGTCTTGGATGTATCGGGATGTGGAAGTACACATCTTTGAGGTCTAATGCTGACAGATAATCGTGGGGTTGTATGGCTGACGTCCTGAAGTGTCAGCATCTTGAACTTTTGCTTTTTGATGAGTACCAATTTCGGTTGGGTGATATTGTATGCAAATATGTGCTCTTTAAAGCTTTTTGGATTAAGGCACTATATAAATAACACATCATTATCATTATCATAGATGTTTTTGTTTAGCTTTTGCAAGTCCAGGAGTGGACACCACATCCCGTCTGGTGTCTTGACGACGAAGTACCTGGAGTATACTCCCTTTTACCTTTGCCGAATGAGGAACTCTTGATTGCCCGTTTCTGAAACATTTGACACACTTCCTGTTGTAGAAGTGGAAGGTGCAGGCGTGATACCTTTATGGGAGGTAACAGGATTTGTGCGCGTTTGAATTCCAACAAGTGGCTGTGCTGGATGGCATCTAGCACCTATCTGTCTTTTGTTATTGCTTGTCACTTGCTGGAGGAGAAACGCCACATTTCCTACCACCTGTGTGCCCCTGAGGCAGTCATTGTTGGGTCTTGTTCTGCCTACCTCTTTGAAAGGTGGCTATTCTGCGCTTTCGCTGTCCCTGGAGATACTCCCTGTTGCGCTGGGAGTACTGGTAATTTCTCTTGTAGCCCTGTGATTAGTATCCGGATCTGCTGTAATTCTAGTTGTCCCTTGAGGACGGGAATCTAGAATTACCCGAGGCTCCTCAAAAGGAACGAAAAGACCTTCTGCCCTGTAAGGTTGTTCGAGATCTAGCAGTATCGGAGTCTGCTTTCATTGTTTTGAGGGCCTCATCAATCTTGTCAGCAAGCTCATTTTCTCCTTCAAACGGCAAGTCAACCACCTTTTGTTGTACCTCCTGTTGAAAATCGGTGCAACGTAGCCATCCTTGTGCTCCGAGGACAATCCTGTTGCCTATTTGTTTGAACTCTGTTTCAGCGATATCTACAGCAATGTTAATGCTGTGGTTGGAGGCTTCCTCACCTTCACGCAGCAGTGTCATGGCTTCATTCCTCTGGTGCTCCGGTAAGTGCTCCAATATAAAGAGCCAACTGATGCCAGATTTCTCGATCATAGCGAGTAACTATTGCAAGGGCATTGGCTGCTTTGACTGTTGTTGCTCCGATGGTGAGCACCCTTTTCCAAAGCCATCCATTTTTCTGCCTTCATTGTCTGGGGGAGCGGCGCATTTGTGGCTCTGGAGAGGGTTGTGATGTGAGACATTTTGGTGTTGTATCGGGTGCCTTCAATTTTTTATCCAGTCTTCCTTTAAGTGCCGGTTCTGTAAATGGATGTTTTAGAGTACGAAGGCCCTCCTGCCAAACATGATCTAGGATGGGTATAGAAAACACAGCCTTTGTGCGCTTACCCATGTGGTCAAAAAGAAAACAGTCCTTTTCTTCTGCAGGAGTTAAACCGAAATTCCTGGTACGCATTCGATACGCATGGAGTGGAAAGCCCCAATGTCATCTGGAGGCGAGGGTTGAGCAGGACTACCCTGTACATCTTGGTCCGGGTCATCCACGTATCAGCTCTGCGAGGAGACAAAGAGGTGGTAGAGTTAGTGTCCCTTGGACCAGTTTCTTGGTCTGTATCTACTAATTCTCCCTCTTCTTGCTCGCGTATATGTGGACTATGTTCTCATGGAGGTGGGGGTCTAGGAATCGATTGAACTCTTGGACGTTTGTCTCGGTCCATGGAGGAATGGCCTGAATCGCTTTGTTGGTGCTGACCTGGTGTACCCTGGTCTTTTCCGCATACATAAACTGCTTGTGGCTGCAGAGGTGGAAGCCTGGCATTGATTTGTCCCAATAGTGATTGTAGCATGGAAAGCACTTGCAGGGAGAGCAAGGATTGTGGGTTTAGGAGAGGGTATTGTGGATTCATACCTCCCATTCCCAAAGGTGTTGATGGTAGAGTAGGTGTTTGTATTCTTAAAGGTGTATCTTCTCCTCTTGATGGTAGGCGATCAGAGGGTTTGTCCTGAATAAGGGGCTGGGACGTACCTTACTCAGGATCGGAGTCTGTGACCCCTGGACACTCCTCTGCTGGAGGCTCGAAATCTGAAGTGATTTCATGCTGTAAAATGTCATCTGGCATGATGTCTGGGAAGCTTATAGGAGAGATTCCTAGAGGAATATGTCCATGCTCTACCGCGTCCCTGGTCAGGGTTTTTAGTACACCTTTGGCGGATGATATACTGTCCTGTATAGGTAAATGCCGTAGTTTCCGTTGGGATAGTTGTCGACGTCGTTGGACCCAGTGTAGGCTTACTCCCGGACAATTTGTGTTTTGTGGTCGTTGACGAGTGATGTCCCGTTCTCGTAATCAATGTCGAGTTGGTTGTCGGAGTGTGCTTCATGGACGATTCTTGTCCTAAGGAGGATTTGCGAGACTCAGAGGACGAATGGTGTTTCTATTTCACAGAAGACGAGGTCTTCGTGGACGACTTGGATTTATGTTTGTCCGTCGTCAGAGAGGACCTTCTCTACGAGTCAGACGTGAGTTTAGTCAACGGGCGTGAACCTTTATCACTCGGTTTTTCCTATGTCGTCTTCGTCGACGGAACCTTGGACGAGTACTTAGACCAAGTATGGGACCCTTCACCGCTACCTGGTGTTTATATTAAAAGAAGAGGTGTTTGGCCTTATCGTGGCTTGTGGACGCTTTTGGCTCACCTGTTTTTTGTTTTTTTGCCAACGGTTCGTCAGACTTGGACCTGTGACCTGATGAAGACCGCTTGTCAGAGGGAGTGGTCGCTCTCCCACTCCTTGACAAACCCACTTCCGACGCGGGGCATGCTCTTTCATTAAGCCAAGGCTGTTTCTGTCCTTAAGTGTTTTTTGTGAAAAACCCTGTCACATTTCACATTCCTAAGCAGAATAGTTAGGGTAGAGGCAGTAAAGGCAATCTGCATGCCTGTCACCTTCGTACACATTGTTTAAGCCACAAGTGTTACAAGGCCTGAACAAGAACCTTTTCGGTCCAGAAGTCTCCATGGTTCTGAACGGGGCCGTATACGAGTCGTCGGTTGCTCCGGTTGAAGAAAAAGTTGCATAAATATACATTTTGTGTGGAACGTTATTTTCTCTCAGGAGAGAAGAACGCAAATAATCCCACCAGCTCGAAAGATGGCTGAGATCTGAGGGGAAGCTGCTGGGGCAGAGCTATACACTCGACTTTCTATTGGTGGGGACCAAAAGCACCCACAACGATGTCGATGGGACACTCAAGGTGTCCGTCTTTCCATAGGAAAATTCCTAAATCAAAGTAACCAGGGATTCCCAGCCTGACGATGGTGAATATTCACAGAATGTGAATCCATGAAAGATCCAATGCCGGAAGAAACTGTTCTCCCAACAAGGTTGTCACTGGTCCCACAGGGTGTTTCCGCTCCCATACAATCCACCCGTCGAGTACCACCCCCAGGGTGGACTATCCCAGGGTGGACTATCCGGTAGTGGCCTCACCACCCGGGCATCATGGAAAGGGGCTCCCCCTATGAAAGCAATGACGATATCCTGGGATTCGTCACAGTGCCTTATAATGATATGGCCCGAGTATAATGTGTGCTTAACATCTATTCTCCTTACTTTAAAAATTGCATTTATTGTGCAAATACATGTTTAAGATTTGAAAGTACTGTGTACCCCAGATGTGGTTACCAAACTGCAGGTTGTATATGTGCAGTAACATGTTTACTTGCCTTGAAATATTTAAAATGTGCCTTAGTTTAGTCTAGTAATAAATTATTGTTATTTTGATTTTGAACTTACCTGTGTGCCTCTTTTACTTACTAATCTGCCAAATATTAACTGTACCCCCAAACTCCTTAGCTTAGCCTTGCTGTTTGGTCAACGCTACATAAGAGTGGCATTGCTCAACTGGGGTTGTTAATAACCTTGCTAAACCTACGTTGCCTTTTCCAAGGGGTATTGGGGTAGTGGGAATATAAGGAAGACGTAAATCAAAAGCCTAGATTCAAGTTAACATGCCTTTAGATCTGGGAAAACAAGACAGCGATCTGAACAGACAATAATTGTATAACATAACACTGTGTATTATACACAAACCCCAAGAGCATAGTACTTGTAGCAGAGCCATAGCTTGGCATGAACAAATAATCTAATACTGCAAAACACCACCACAAAGGTCGTATGTTCCAATAAAACAGAGACATATAGATACACACACAAAGTGACACTGATCATTTAGGACATTCTTCTAGCTTAAGTTGGAAATGCACATTTAATACACTTCATGAATAAATAGTTTCCAGGATGTACATACTCCATCCCTCCTCTGGAAGTATTATCAGAGTCCCAATAAGAATTTGGATTCTTGGATAAGATCTCCACGATACCAGACACACTAAGGAGCTGATCTGTCCCAGAAGCCCTGTCACAGTCATTTGTCTCAATTAAAATCCTGCCCCTGGTGAATAACTCTGGGATTTGGAGGGTTTTGCATCCTGTATCGCAAAGGTCTTTTCACTCTTAATGGGGTAAGGTTGCTTTCTAGCAGGCCAGGGTCATTGTATTTAGTCTTCTGATTTTGCATGACTAGTGAACCAGCCACAACGCTCTACCAAAGATGTTTTGAAATGCATTGGTGGTGCAGTATTACTAAACAAACACTAGTCACTTCTGTGTTGTAAACCAACAGAGTACCTGCAGATGGTTACAGCACAGGCTAATTGCTTTTTATATGGTTTACATCTGTGCCCCATTTCACTAGCACAAATTGAAGATGCAACAAAACAAATATCACACTAACCAACTTTGCTTGCAGCCTCAGACAGCTTCTGGAACTGCTCCACCAAATGGGGCTCCTCCTGTGCAAGCTCCTTCATGGCCTTCTCAAACTCCATGGTGGCTTGAGCTGCCATCTCGCTGTCAAACAACTCCTGGAAGAACTTTTCCTGGGATGAAAAAATGGGTTCCTAAAATGCAAATGGAATAAAAAGCATAACAGTGAAAACATTCAAATCACTAGGGAGGCAGGAGAGAGTGGACATGAAAAGAAATGCCTGTGATCTTGATAATATGATATGTATTGCATAGACATGATTCCTTACATACTGAAGCTATGTAATAATAGTAGTTAAGACCCAATTTATCAGCCTCAGAAGGATGAAGTGCTGAGTTGTCCCTGTCAGGATTCAAAAAGTGTATAGACTGGCCCTTTGCCAGAGGAGAGCACTTACCTCGGGTCATGTGTCGACTGGGATATGAAATGTATTCATAAAGAAAGCTGCTGCAGCAATAACAATCTGTAAATATGCAGAATATAGGAAACCGATGCGTTTCTAAGAGGCAGCAATTAATGATCTCAGAAATGCTGGAAAATCATTTACCACCAAGTCACTTTCTGTATAATGAGGGTTGGGTTATCTGTTTTTGAAAGCCTATTATAAGTCATGCAGCAAGTTTAGAGACAATAATTTCAAAGTGATTGTGCAAGTATTTTAGTTCCACTTACTTAATTGTGCCTGTACAATTATTTTCAAAGTACTATACTAAGACACATTTGTTTTCCCACCATTACAGAAGCACCGCTTGTAACGTTAGTTCACCTGGGACAGCATATATCCCTGAATCAGCCACAAAAGAGAATGCACAGCGTAGTCGAAAAAAGCTATTTTCTTTAACATGCTAGGCCTTTGGTGTGTTACATTGCTGAAGTGTGAAACACTCCTTCATAAATGCTGAGGCCATAAGGAAACTGCATTAAGAGCCTGCACAATTCAAAGATTTTTCATCCATGAGGACAAAAAGGCAAAATAAACACATACAAATACACACCTTTATAGTTCCTCTCCAACAATAAATGCAGACAGGGCTACTTTTGGAAACAATGGGGAAACCATGTATGCAACTGCGGTTTACTGTATAGGTCACAACCACCTATCACCTAGCCAGGTCCAAGTCCAGATTTACCAGCAGTGTCATGTGGTTGTTAAACTTTATCAGAATCTTGCGTGTGGACGATTTCTAAAGGAAAGTCAATCAAGTTGCATTGAAGTTCCCCAATGAGTTTCCATAGACAGACTGCTAGGTTCAGATACAAAAACAGAAGATCTATATATCATGACTATTCCTTGGTGAAGCCCCAAAGACGCATTACTAGTTTCAAGCCGTTTTGCAATTTTGTTGTCAGAAGACAACTATTTCGCGCAAATTGTCTGGTATGTAGATTCCATATCTTCTTCACTTTTATTAAATTACAAAATATGTAATACTTTGCCAGTTTTAAGGACTTCAGACTGGTAACTTTATCTAGCAATATTATAAGCAACCATGCTATGAAGTGCTAATTTGTCAAAAATTAAAATGTTATTTGCCTAACATCTGCGTACTATGGCGTGTTAAGTGAACTAAGGTGTTCTGCCTATAAGTCCAAAGGAGGACTGGCAGGCTGAAGGCACAGATGTAGCTGTAGAACATTCCAGAGTAACGCGTCTGAGTGGTGGAAAGATCTATCAGTATAGCATGCAAGTATCAACGTGTTGTAGTACAGCAAGTTATGAGCATTTGATTTTCAGGACAGTCCTTTGTGGGAATTTAAGAAAGGGAGCTGGTGGCCCTAAACAGTCCCAGGTGGTAGGCTGATTTACTGATGGCATTGATTTGTGTGGTGAATGATACTTTACAGTCCAAAATGAGATCCAAAGAGTGTGGACGTTAAATGTTAAGGGACTGAATTCCCAGACAAAGAGGGCATTGCTGGCCAGAGTATTTAAGCAGGCATGAGTGGATATCCTGTTGCTGCATAAAACAAGATTGAAGGCTGGGTAGGAGAGAGTTATCCGTGGTGGTCGTAATGGGCATTCGTTGTGGGCATCAGGAATGTAAAAAAGGGAGGGGTGGAAATGCGGATACATAAGACCTTGAGATTTATTGTGCAGTTGGTTACTAGGATATTAGGAGGTAGGCTTCGGATGATGCAAGATGTTTGAGATGCTATCAAACTTGTCAGACACCATCAGGGGCAGGTGGCGTTCTGCAAACAAGCTATGGAGTGCATTGTGGGAGTAGAAGCCGATATACTAAGGTTCGAGGATTTAATACATGGACGGACACATACTGTGCCAGACTAGCTCTCAGTAGAGGGAGGGATCAAGGAGCACATCAGGAGAGTGATGGATTGAAAAAGAATTTAGACTTCTGTGGTCTGATAGATGTATGGCGATACATGCACCCCCAGAGGAGAGGGTTCACCTTCTCTACTCCCCAGAATATGTACACTCAAATAGACTATTTGCTGCTGCTAGTAGGCTAGCCGAGAGGGTTACTAGGTGCGACATACAGCCTGTTGGGTAGTAGGATCATGATATGGTTCTCATGGATATTACGACATTGGGAAAGAAAACTCAGGACTCCAGATGGAGATGTAATAGTTATCTCTGGAAGGAGTGGGTCTTTTCAGATGAGCGGGAGACAGATGTTAAGGAACAAGTCAATGACACCAGTGAAGTGGGTGATGGCACTGTATGGGAAGCAGGAAAGGCCTCTTTGAGGGGGTTTACTAAGGAGAGAGAGGGGGCACGCAGGAAGAGGGAGATCTTGGAGAAAGAGCTGTGGGTTGAAATGGTTGCACTAGAGAGGAAGGTGTTGGAGGTTATTGGAGGGGTATTAACTGTTAGGGAATTAAGGTTCCTTAAAAAAGAGGGGTGATACGGCGGGCAAGCTGTTGGCCGGCATACATAGTGCGCAGAGGGCAAAGGTAGGTTGAGCATATACTGATAAGAGTTCTGCATACGTCACCATCAGGTGTCATGAGTTGCTCTACAGGAGAGATACAGAAATCGATAAAGGAGGTGGTGGAGAGATACTTAGGTAGGGTTAACCTGCTGACACCGTGTATGATAAAGGTGGCGGAATCTCACCTATGGATGGAAGAGGTTGCGGCAGCTATACATAGGATGCTGTCTGGGAAGTCCCAGGAAGAAGATGGTTTTACTGTCAGGTTTTACAAAAATTATGAGAATATGTTGGTGCCACACCTGACAAAACTGTTCAATCATATATTTAACACTGGACAGCTCCCTCCCTTGTTTCATGATGCACCGATTTCAGTCATATATAAGGAGGGCAAGAACCTTATGAGATTTGGTCCGTATAGGTCGATCTCCTTGCTGAATGTGGTCAAAAAGATTTTCACAAGGACACCGGCTACGAGGGTTGAGAATCGGATGCCAAAGTTGGTGCACTCAGATCAAGTGGGCTTCATCCCAGGCCGTCAGGAAGCTGAAACTTTTAGGAAGAATTTAAACTTAATGGCAGTAGCCTGGGGTGAGAAGGGTGATCCAGCACTTTTCGCACTGGATGCAGAGAAAGCCTGCAACTTGGTGGAATGGGGCTTCCTCCAATGAGTATTGAAGAAATGTGGCTTTGGAGACAAATTAAGTAGGGGAAATAGCAGCTCTAGATGGCTCTTGATCGTGTGGTGGTAATGGAAGGAGTTTGACTCCTTTTAACTTACAGAGGAGGACGGGGCAGGGATGCCCTTTGTCCCCAGTCCTGTTTGTCCAGACCCTGGAAAACTTGGCGGAGCATATAGGTGAGTCTGTGCAGATTCAGGACATTAGGG
Organism: Ambystoma mexicanum; assembly: GCF_040938575.1. Lineage (NCBI taxonomy): Eukaryota > Metazoa > Chordata > Amphibia > Caudata > Ambystomatidae > Ambystoma > Ambystoma mexicanum. The sequence goes on along the minus strand of NC_090922.1, from coordinate 18,080,082 downwards.
TCGGAGATAAATAGTATAAGCTGGGTATCTAATTAGATGATATCCTGCTGCATCTCTCCGATCCTCAAGAGTGGATTCCTGTGACAATCTCAGTCATTAAATAATATGATTAATTGGTGGGGTTCAATTTGGAAAAATCAACCCTCTTTTAAATAGGAAGCTAGGGGGTGACAATAGTGCCCTAACCCCATTATCACTGGAAACTAACATAGGTGTCTAAATATTTAGTAACACGAAGATTGGAGGACTTAAGGCCAACTTTCCAGCGATGCTTTCTAAATTATATGGAGATATGGTAGCGTGGGAGAAGTTGACTAAGCCATGGCCGATTGAACCCCCTGAAGATGACTATACTCACTAAATTGTTATACTTATTTCAGATGCTGCCGATTAAGATTGCCAACCAGATGCTTAAAGAGTTTAAAGGAAGGTCCTGCGATTGTTTGTGGCAAAAGGAAAAGTCAAAGGATTCTGTATGGTCCGCTTATTTTGCCCAAAGAAAGGGGTGGGGTAGGGTTCCCAGGCAGGGATAAACAATGGGTGAACTGAAGAGCTACCAGCTGAGGCCAGTCACAGTAGGGGAATAGCTATGGGTTTTTAGGGAAGAATTACCTCAGGGATCATAAAATAGAGGGATTGATTTGGGACTTATGGAGAAAAGAGAAGCGTATGAAAGGGGTCACTACTTGGCCATTGCTGCTGAGTCATCTGTGGGTACCAACGATAAGAGACAAATTCCAGGACCCTTTGCGGTTTCAGAGGTGGTTTGAGGCAGGGCTGGAAAGAGTTAGACAACTTTGGATAAGGGATGAATTCTTGTCTATCGAGGTGCTTGAGAACGACTTTGCAAATTGGGAAGTTGTCAATTTTTGGTCATCTACAACTGAAGGTTGTGGTTATGGCAATCAAATGTAAAGTAGAAATTCAAAAGGAGTTGGCCCCCACAGAACAAGTGCTTGCCACACATCTCACCTCGATGGGCCTGATCACAGATCTTTATTCTACATTGATGGTAGCAGGGACAGACTGCTTGAAAGGTAGATGGGACAGGGACTTGGGAATGGTGTTCGAAGATGAGGGTTGGACACGGTTACATAGAGGGGCACAAAGGACATCTATATTGTGTCAGTACAAGCTTAAAGGGATCAAACTGCTGCATAGGTGGCAGTACGACCCGGTGCGGTTATCCCAAATGTTCCATGGGGTAATTCCTTTTGCTGGAGAGCGTGTGGAGGGTGGACCACCTATTAACAAATGTGGTGGTAATGCAGGTTAAGTCCAGAGATTTTTGTAAAGTCGTCCCGGGGTGGATTAGGGACCTAGATGGAATTTAGAGCGGCCTCAACTTCATGCTCACCCTATTCCACCTAGAAATGGAGAAGGAAGGATGGAGGGATCTTCTGCATATGGTACACTTTGCCTTGTTAGCTGTAAGAGTGTGTCGAACAAGCTATTGGAAAAGGAAGGCTTTGCCTAATGAAAAGGAAAGGTCAAATAAATTGAGGGAGCTATGAGACATGAAAAACATTACCGGCATCTTGCATGAGGTCATTGCTTTCTGAGAAATTGAATGGGCCCCTTTCCTTTGGAAGTATGACCCAAAAGGGTAGTCTATTTTGCAAACTTAGGGAGTGCCTCCGAACAGTCAATGAGGACTGCATCCCTGTATTCGGTACTGACAGTACATGAAAATGCAGATGCGATGGTCCAGAAGGAATGGTAGATAGGTAATTCCGATTGTTCAAAATGTGGACTTTGGAGCCGACTCTGCATTGAGAGGATGGGAGGGATGAGACAGGGGGGGTTGGTTTATTTATAAAAGCTGTTAATATTTGAGGATGCACATTGTCTTTTTCAAAAGACACTTGTTCTAGGAACAAGTACCTTTTGTTTATGCCAATATGGCCTGCACTGGCGGTAAATTCAAATTGTTTTCATTTGTGCTATGCTGTTGGTGAATGTTTTGCAAATAAAAAAAGATTAAACCAAAAAAAAAAAATCCTGCTTTCTAACCTGAGTATTATGAATTGTTGGGAGGTCCTAAGTTTACTGGCCATATGAAAGGTAGTTCGGTTAGGTCAACCAGACCAGTCAGTAGGATCTTGGTTGTGGCGATATAAAGACAAAGGTGATTTAATTTTCCAAATTAAGATTCAATGAGCAGGAGCTAAAACGGCCTGCTGCGTGTCGAGCATCAGTCAGTAGGCAAGGACTACCACTAGGGAACTAGCAGCGAGTACACAACACACCACAAATCCAACTCCCACAGGAGCTTCAAACTTTAACCTTTTGCCAATTATGTATAGAAGAGCTTTGGGTTATGTTTAATATGGACAAGAGCAATTGATAAAGTAGGGGGTGAGGTACTCATAGCCTTGAAGTCTTCCAAGAAAACCTTTTAGCCCTTTTATTTTACCCATACCATATTCCAATATCCAAAGACATAATAAACATTGAAGATCATTAGATTCCTTCTTACTTTGGCATTATTGCTACCAGACTTCTCTGTGCTATCGTCATTTGTGGCTCCGGCATCAGGTAGCAGGACAGGCTTGGTCTTCTCAAAGTCATCAAGGGCACCTTTTGAAACAGAAACACCATGTTAGTATCAACAATGACTGCAAGTATCATAGAAAAAGACCCACCCACCCCAAACACAATTATACTAAAAGCAAAGCCTTAACTCTGATCTACTTACAATTCTATTACACCATTACTGACTGCAGTGAACATAAAATCACACCTACCCCCGACAGCATCAAGTCAAACTGCAAACATGCTGCATGGCTCTCAAAGAGGTAGATAAAAAGCATCCAAACACTGCTGCACACAGTCATCCATGACAGATCTCTGGAAGATGCCATAAGTGATATTTTCTGATGGAATACTAATACAACCTAAACCAGTCAGGCCTAGTTACCAGTACACTACTAAGGGCAAGAAGCACAAGAGAGTTTACAGCAGGCACAGTACTAATTTCCCTACTAACATGGAAATGAAGACGCCACTCAACTTAAAGCTAACTCTTGTCACATAGTAACAATGGAAAGCACACTAGAAACTGCAACAGTCTTAGGAAAATATTCATATTTCTTTTTGGCTAAGAGGTGGCACTTGCACCACATATGATGGGGATAATAATGCTTTAGGTGAGGTTTCAGCATATGTGTAAGGTACAATGTTATGACTTGCTGAAGCTTTCCTCTTGAGCATTCATCCTGCTGACCTAAATATGGCAGCGCAAAGCAAAACAAAATTCGATTAATGCCAAAAGTCTCAGAAATCCACAAAGAACCTGTTGAGTGCATCAGTCCCTTTAGCTCCTGCAATACAGCCCTGTGAGCAGGTTTGCTATACTGCTCCCCAAGAACTGAAACAGAACCCTACGCCTGCCCCACCCAGGTCCAAGTCCTGTGCTCCTAGACAAATTGTGGTTGTCTGATGTGACATCTTTTAGTAGGATGACAATCCCAATCACAGCTGCAGACAGCTTTCAGTTTATTGGTTTCTCGGTGGGTTGGCTTGCACTTCTGTAGAGGAAACATGCTGATGTATGTAAATGCTTAAAGAAAGTTGATGGGAAATGTACTTGTACTGCATTTAAATGAAAACTAGAAGAGTATGCCGTTTTTAGAAAGACCAAGTCTTTACATTTAGCACAAGGGGTAGATGTGTCTAGTAAGAACTCCATTGTGAATTATACCCTTGCAGTAAGGAATGAGAAAAACGTATCCCGCCAATGCAGTATTTATTTGCATGCTTGTTTTCTGCTGGCTTAACACAATTATTAACCCCCTTACACCGCTGCATGTATATTAATATATCACTATCAGAAGCAGCTTCAAAAGAATAAGACTGTTGGAGCCGTAATTGTATTACAAGCACACATCTGTGTTGGTATGACTTGTAGACTGGACGAGTGACACTTGGAAGCCAGGCTTGCCAGTCTCCTCATATAAGACCATTGGATTAATTGGAAGGAGTGAATTCATGCAATATTCCACTCGGAGCGTAAAAGTCAACGGATGAAACACCTATAAAAAGCAAACATGACTAAGAGCATCAAGAGCAGGAGAATCCAAAGCGGCTGCTAATTGAATCTTGTTGGTGTTCCGTGCATTGTACAGTTCAGAGCAGTGCGGCTTGACTCCTTCCGGGCCTTAGGTCCCTTCCTCTAATCCAAGCCCAAGCCAGAGAGAGAGAGACCGAAAGTGGAAGAGGAGCTGGCGTGGTACGGCTGAAGTGCTGATTGTGTGGCGAGTGCTACGGTGCGCTGCTGAGGTACCAAAACTAGTGGGCACTGCTGTGACAGTATACTGTAGCGGTGGAAGGGTGAACCGCTGCCATCCACAGACCTGAGGAGCCCTCCGAGTCCTGCTGGGCAATCCTAGCTTCTGGGACGAGTGGCAGTGAGAACGGACCGCCTCATGCTTCCTAGGTGCCTGGATTGGGGAGTTATTTCTGCGCCAACATTGTTGGTGCTGAGGGTGAGCTATGCCAATGTGAGATTTACCCCTTGCCCCCTTGGAGTAGCTAGTTACGGTGAGAATGAGATACCCACCCAGCAATTGGCAAAGCTGTTTTCATCCGGGGGTTGGGGGCCTCACTGGAAATGTGCCTCTTATTGGTAAGATACACAATAGCCGAGACCATTTCCCAGGTAGCACATATTGAGATTATTCTGCCTGCTAAATTATACGAACATGAAGGCCCTGGGACAGCGTAAATAATGTCTCTGCAGCACACAAATGACTTCAGGCAAACGTCCATGCAGCCCCGCAAGAAGTCACAGTGCGATAAAAGGTGCTCCGCATTCAAAAACGGGAGCAAAATAGATTTGTTCAAAAAAAAAAAGGAGCTCCTACACGCAATCCAAAATCACTAATTTCTTATCTACTGTGTCTCCATCTTTGCCTCTTAAAGACTCAACTGCACCCATAATCTCTAATGAGAATGACTTCCCACCTCGGAAGGCTGCAGTAGTGAAACAAGTCACTAATCCTGACTTCTCTAATCCCAAACATTCCTTTTCAATAGACAACAATGGCTAAATGTTGAACATTCGATACCGGGTAAAGAGGAATTCTCTTCGTATACCGTCTTCTCACTTTGAAAATATAATTGTATCGGGTGGCGCTGTGGAGCAGCCCAAGATGGCTGCCTAGCCTTTGAGCTCCGTGTGGGCTTGGTGTACATCTGCCTGCGTCTGCGGCCACAACGTGCGATTTGCTCCCACACCTACAGGGCTGCTGCCCTTTATCATCGTGCTGCTGCCAGAAAAATTCCGGCTCTTCTACGACCCTGGGAACCCCAGACCGAGCCTCCTGCTGTAGCGGCCCTCGCGGAGGCCGCGACGCCGATCTGAATCCCGCCCCCTCCCTTCGGCCTGCCTATCCCTCCGGGTGCTCTGTTGGGCGGACTGCGGCCCGATCCGGGTCCCCGCGGCTGGCTGCGGCTGCCCCCCCCGGGCGGGCCGCCTCATCGGAGACCTGTTGCTGGGGCCGTCGCCGGAGCGCGCCCCGGCCCCATCTCCGCATCCGGCGGTGTGCCTTCGTCGCCATCCCCTGAGGGGTAGCTGGACCCATGAAGAGCGCGGAGCGGCGCTCCCTTGAGGTGAGGAGCGGCCGCCCACACAACCTGGACCCCGCTGTGGATGTGACCGTTGCCCTCGCTGGGGCCGCGGCGCCGGCTTCCGCCCGCCCCCCCCTCCCTGCGGCCCGGCAGGGCGCTACCTGGCTCCTGCCCGCCCTGTCCATCCTTCCTGGGCGGACTGCGGCCGGATCGGGGGCCCGTGGCTATCTGGCCGACTGTGGCTGCCCCTCCTGGGCGGGCCGCTGCATTGGAGATCTGCTGCTGGGGCCGTCGCTGGAGCGCGCCCTGGCCCCTATCTACATCTGACTGTGGGCCTCTGCTCCCGTCCCCTGTGGGGTGGATGGGCCCCCGCTGAACTTGGGCACTGCTCCTTTGTGGCGAGGAGCAGCCACCCGCATACTTTTGCCCCCCCTCTCGAGTCCCTGGGGCTGCCTTGCCCACCGGATCCTGCCTCTCGCGCCCTGGGGGGGGTGGCATAGGGAGCCCTTCCTGGAGGACTCACACCGGGCCCGTGTGCCCCACGGTGCGGGCTCTACCCGGGGCGCACATCTCCTGCCCGCACATCGCCGTGGACACTGACCTCCGAGCCCCGCTTTGTGACTCTGGTGTGGTGGCGGGGTGACTGGCGGGGCGGCGGTTGCTAGGCCAGATCCCGCTTTTTCACTGGTGCTGAGGCGCTGCCCCCCGGATCCATCTCCCGAGGCGGCCAGCCCTGTGGTCCCGACACTTCCTCTCTGCCAGACCCTGGGGAGCCGCTCAATACCAACATACCAGCTACGGTCGGCTCGCCCGTGCCCCCACTGTGCCCCACTTCCATTTCAGCTGGGATAACACCGGCATCTACGGTCTGCACCCCTGGCCTGGGGACCACGCTCTTTCCCCCGGTGGCTGCCCCCTCTGCCTGTGTAGCTCCTGGAGCTAAAACAATAATGCCTAGCAAGATCAAGGGGACCCCCAAGGGGGGTGCCATGGACAGATTTGCTAAAGCTGTCCCGAGGGGAGAGGTGGAACAGGACTCGCCCATTCAAGAGGAACCGGAGGTTGACCATCACCCCACTCCCGCACCCCCTGATCCGACTACACTCATGCAATCGATGGCCAAAAACTTTGCTTCTTTTCACGAGAAATTAGATGACATCAACGCCAATGTTGCTTCTCTAAAAACGCGGGTGGATCAGGCGGGGACCAGAATTACCGACGCTGAAAATCGTATATCCTCTAATGAGGACGAAATACATGCTTTGCAGGATACTGTGGCCTCCCTGTCGCGAGACATGCGTAGTGTGAAAGCGAAGTGCGACGACCTCGAATCGCGCTCTCGCAGAAATAATCTGCGTATTATCGGGGTCCCTGAAAATGCTCTTAGAGAACGCATGGAGGACGCTGTGGAATCCCTGCTAAAGGACCTTCTGGGCAACCCAGCCCTGTCCCCATACTTTACCGTTGAGCGCGCTCATCGGGCTCTGTCACCGAGGCCCAAGCCGGGAGACATCCCTAGACCCATTATAGCCAGGATCCTCAACTATCGGGACAGAGACCTTATCCTCCGCCTGTCACGAGAGAAGGGTGATCTGCACCTCGAATCACATACTATAAGGATCTTCCCGGACTTCTCAATAGCGGTTAAGCAGGAGAGCCGTCAATTCATCGGAGTCAAGAAGCTGCTTAGAGAACGAAACGTCCCTTATGCTATCCTGTTCCCAGCACGCCTCAAAATCACACATAATGGGAAACTATATTTCTTCACTGTTCCGGAGGAGGCGGTGAAATTCATTGAGGCGCACCTACCGTTCCCCAATCCAGTGGGGGCCCCTGCCATTGAGGGGTGAGTCGATGAGACACAAGCCGGATATTATTTCTTCATCCAGAACATCCGAGAGTTGGAACGTGTATATGGAAACAAAGCACTACAGATCCATCGCATCAGGCTCCCCCGGCACCTGACCGGGCTGAGACTAGACCAGAATACGACGGACAATGCTCTCCCGCCCCAAGGGGCGCCTTACTGTCTATGAACCCTAGTATCTTCCTCATCCCCGTCTCTCCCGCAAAGCTCAGCTGGGCATGGAGTCCTGTCTTGAGATCCGCTTATCGCAGAACCTATTCCTGACAGCATTTGCTGTCCTACATGTTAGTCTAGGAGCCGCCCACACGGCTACAGCACACCTCACTGCAATTGCAATGTTCTTGGTTTATTGGTTGTCACTGCTTTGGTGCCCCTGTTGGACAGGGAATGGGCATCATCCCTGTTGGATTTCGCCCCCCGACCTCCACCTCTTGGGGAGAGTCGGATTATTTGGTGACACCTACTTGGGGGGGCAGGGGATCTACACTGCAAGTTGGGGGTGGGCAGTGAGGGTGGGGGGTGGCATGGTTGGGGATTGGGGAAATGTTCTAGAAAAAGGCAGTGGCGGGATGGCAGACTGCTGCACACCGGATCACTTGTATTTGAGTATGCTCATTCCCGTATTTGAATTTAAACAAGTGTGGTGGGATGTACATTAAAACCGTTGAGATGCACGCAACTGCTTCAATCACAAGCACTCTGGGATTGTGGGACCTGATGACTTCAGAGTTAGTAGCTCGTGGTGGGGGAAACGGGTACGGGCGTCACCAAGTCAGAGATCACTCTCCATGGGCTCCTTGTTTAGGGATATTATTGGCTGGAGCGCTAATATGCCGGTAACGATAATGTCTTGGAATGTCCGGGGCCTAAGTAATTATACCAAGGGCCGCAGGATCATGGCATATGCCAATAGACACGGCTGCAAGGTACTGCTCCTACAAGAGACACACTCCACCGGTCCGCTGGCCAAAAGCATTGCGCCTACTTGGGGACCCCACAGATACTTTACTTCTTATTCCACACGTGCCAGAGGAGCACCGACATTGATCCACAAGTCTCTTAAGTTTGTCCTCCACAAGAGCTATATAGACCCTGGTGGGAGGTACATTGTGCTGTACTGCGCCATTGCCAATAGAGATTATCTACTTGTCAACACCTATGGCCCCAATGTCGACTCCCCCGAATTCATTGACCAGGTGGCGTCCATACTGCTGGGATACATGGAAGTACAAATCATCTGGGGTGGGGATATGAACTTTATTCTGGACCCCATCGTAGATAGGACTGGCATAGCCCCCAGGCCCCTAGCGGGCGCAGCGCACAGACTCCTGTCCCACTGCAAGACACTTGACATCCATGATGCATGGAGAGCTCTACATCCGCTCACGCGGGAATACACCTACTACTCATCAGTGCACGACAGTTCATCCAGGATCGACTTATTCCTATTCTCGGGCCCTATGCTAGGCAGGGTTTCCGATACATGCATACTTGCACGTACACTATCTGATCACTCACCGATTCTGCTGTCCGTTGATATGGGAATACCGGCCCCCACCATTAAAGGATAGTTCCGGGACTTTTTTTTTATTGTCCCTACGGGTCGGCCATGTGTTTGTAAGCATAAATCGGTAGATCGTAGGAAACTTTCCTATGGACCTTACCCGACTTTTCGCCCATTATCGCACTCGAAATCAGCCTCCATTTTGTGATAATCCTATCATTTCGCCCCATCGACCTGGCTCACCTGCCTTTGCGGCACTAAATCAAATCCCCCGCCCCTGAGCCTGACATCAGCAGACGCGTACTGCCCATTTCAAGCACGTCTCGTGTCAACAATCGCTGCGCCTCAGCTATTGACGTGTTGCCATGGAAATGGCAGGACGCCTCTTTCCCCAATAAGTATAAACAGACCGTTTCACAACATACAGCAGCAGATTTTCGATTCCATTCCTCTCTCTGTGTTACTTTGAGTATTCTGTGACTCGTTTCAGTGCTCTGGTCAGCTACCTTCGCCGCTTGTAGCCCGTGTGAACACCTGTACCATCTCTGTAAATTATTTTACTATCTTTACCGCACAATGGCCACAATAATGCCGTATATGTACGAGCCCGAGTACACCGAGGAGGAACTACTGGAAAGGCAAGCACGCGAAAACGATGGGGATTCGGACGGCAGTTGGGAGGACCAGTCAACGGATGAAGAGCCTGGACCATGTCGCATGGACGGCGTCTCCACCTGGTGCACGTGCAATCGGTGCGAGCTAATGCCAACTGAGGAGGAGAACTGCTGCTGCCGTGAAAATTCCGGGTGCTTGGCCTACATTTCGGAAAGCGAGCAAAGTCTGCAGGAAGGCGAGCAAAGTCCGCAATGCATCACCGAGCTGCCAGAGTTCAGGGAAGCCTGCCTCTCACGGACAGTGTTGAGGATGATGATGGTGCTTATGCACGAACTTCGTGGCACTGTTCGTCCGCGTAATCCGAGTAACGAGTAAGTATACTCTGTTTGTGATGTCAGTGATGCCACCACTATTTCATGGTCGTCTCCCACATATAAAATTACATTTACATATCATTCGAACGCATGTAAATTGGTTCCATATAGTGCATTTTCTAGATATAATTTTTTTCTAAGAAAAATGACATGTGTTACCTGAATCGACATTGATAAGAAAGTTTGGTCAGTTTAATACAGTTTGCATCTTTTTTTTTCACAGGTGGTACAGGCTGGTGGCCTATCGTTGCTTCACTTGGTGGCTTCACGGGAGGCTCGGACACCGCGTTCGGAGAGTAATACCTGCCTGTGCGGTACTTGCCATTAGACAACATTTCCCCAGTGACAGTGGACAATACCGCGGATTTTCCCTCGATGTGCTGCAACCTCAACTTTACAATGTGTAATGTTTATTATTTATGTTTAACTAAAATCTAAAATAAAGCCCAACATATATTTTAACAATGGTTGTTTTGATTTTTTAAATGAATCTAGTGTATATTCTCCTGGGAGGGTGAGGTATTTATAAACTCACCCCCCTGCCTTCCATGTAGTAGATCCTGCAGCCATCCTCTTACATTCAGTTAGATGGCCTCTCCTTGGTGAGGCCCTGCGGCAAACGGGTCTTGTCTGCACGACCACCGCCCCGATCCACCCCCCCGCCCTAGCAAAGGCAGTTCGCACCAGGGTACTTGCGCTGCTGGCAAGTGGAGCTGTCAGGGAGCGATAAAGGCCAAGAGGTGCCAAAGACCATGTACACTTCAAAGTGGTCTATAGAGCATGGGTTGTTGTTCCCATGTCTACCTCCAGACCCCGTGTCTCCTGCCAAGCATCCCCCCTCACGCTGGACGCCCCCCTGCAATCCACATAAGTGTGTCTCCATTCACGAGTCTTCCTGTGTCTTGTCGGCACGACCACCGCCCCGATCCACCCCCCCCCCCGCCCTATCAAAGGCAGTTCGCACCAGGGTACTTGCGCTGCTGGCAAGTGGAGCTGTCAGGGAGCGATAAAGGCCAAGAGGTGCCAAAGACCATGTACACTTCAAAGTGGTCTATAGAGCATGGGTTGTTGTTCCCATGTCTACCTCCAGACCCCGTGTCTCCTGCCAAGCATCCCCCCTCATGCTGGACGCCCCCCTGCAATCCGCATAATGCCACGACATATACATGTCATTCATTCACAAACACACCCCTGTTTCGAATTCTTTATAACCCACTTCATATTTCTAATGAGAACTTCTTTGCGCTTTGCTAGTCAACCCGTGAAGGTGCTGGTTATCTGCTCTTCGTCTCTGTGAACTTCCGTGACCACTTTGAGCAAACTCGTCAGTTTGCAACCTGTGAACTGCTCCCTGTTCTACGACAAGAAACTACTCTGATCCCTGCATCTAACTGTTTGTTCCTCAAGGTAAGTCCATGTACCATAATCATTTTGCGTCCAATTTTTTAATTTATATCTATTTGCTAGTAGTCATCAAATTGCATCCATGTTTTCTTTTCGTTCACGACAGTACATGCAAGGAACTTGTCACATGTTCTGAGTTTAGTCAAATTACTTTTTCTATTTTTTGAAAGTTATTGAAATACTTATCCGCATGTGAATAACGTGTATAGTTCCAAGAACCAAAACGGACCTTGCATTGAACCTTTTATGTGTCATTTAATGTTTTAACACATTGGTATTCATAGAGAATTGTTGATCTTTACTTTTCAGAACTTTCCATAATGCCTGCCTGTTCCATTGGCGGTTGCCCTTCGATGACCCATAACAAATCTGAAGGTACTATAATGCATGTTTTCCCTAAGACAATAGATCAGATAAGAGAATGGGTCCGATATTGCGGATATCCAGCCTCTGAGCTAGAAAGTAGAGTCCTAGAAGTCTTTGCGGACAAGAGGGGTGATCGATACCGCATCTGCAGCAGGCACTTTAGCCCAGACATGTACTCCACATCATTGCTAATAAAGAAGAACACACCGCGAGCGAGGCGAAAATTGCTCTCAACCGCTATTCCCACTCTATTCGTCCACATCCCTCCACTGGTGAGTCAAGTTTACGTATTTGTCTCTCGGCCTTGCGGTAGTGTGTAGCATTAGCTAACAATAATTTCCCCATTTATGTATCCACTCAATATGAAGGCGGAAGATTCTCCATCCGTGTCGTTATTGCAGTCATCAGCCACTTCAAGCGCCTATCGGGTAATCTTACTTAGCTATTCTGACACTGACTTGTTTTAGGCATGTAAATCAATAGTTTTAATTGATCGTGTAATTATTTTACCTAATGGTACACCACAGTACTCGTCCTCTAGTCTTTGTTTTCAGTTATAATTATTGTTATCCAAAATAATGCAAGTACTGTCTTTCAGGGAGATGCTGAGGAGTCCAACGCATTGACGACAGCCGTAGATGTCACTCAGATGCTCGAGGTACGTTTCCGGACAGTTCCATCGATGGAGATCATCAGATCTTGCATTCTTGTAGCGTGATTGTTACACACAATGTTTCTTTCGTTTTTAGCCATTGGTATGTCCTTCTGTCGTCGCCCTCCTATGTGTCTTCTTTTTTCAATATTGTGTTCATTACTAATGAAAGTCCTATGTTTCAGGGAGTCGATGGAGCATTAGTCCAAGAAGAAGGGGGAGCATGCAGTTACGGGTCGGCGCAACAGCTTGCAGAAGTGTGCACCGCAGTTACAGCGTCCCTTGATGTTCTTATGCATTTCGAGGTATGGATACTGACAGATCAATCATGCGAGATCAAATGACGTGATTACATCCGCTATACTTCCTTCTTTATTAACGCAAGTACTATGTTTCAGGGAGCTGACGGAGCTTCTTCAACAAGAACATCACCCCTAGTAGTTGATGCAGATCTCTGGGTGGCGACACTTCCAACGATGGAGCAAATCGAATCATATTTAGATATCCATTATTTATTTTAGACAACTGATCATTTGTGCAGGTCTATTTAGATGAGCCGTTGACGCCTGCAGAAAGTTTATGTTCTTTTAAACAAAATAGAAAACCATACTAATGCAATTACTGTGTTTCAGGGAGTTGCTGAAGCGTCATCTTCAATAATATCATCAATGGAAGTCTATGCGGAGCCCGAGGTATGGATCTTGACAGTTCAATCTAACTAGATCAACAATGCGTGAACTATTGTCGTTTGAATGTTCTACACAATGCGTTCATTCATGTTTTGCTATTGAGATGTACGTATGGGTATTGGTCCCCAAGTACATTTTGTGTTTTCAATATTATTATACATACTAATGAAAGTTCTATGTTTCAGGGAGTCGATGGAGCCTCAGTGAGTGATGGATGTGCTTATCATGAAAATATAGTCGTTGCAGCGCGAGAGGAAGTGGAGACATGCACACACGAGTCGGAGCAACAGCGTCCAGATGTTGAAGTTCGAGGCAAGAAAGTTTCAAAGAAAAGAAAGCAAAAGAAGGTTAGTGTCCTGTTCACTATATTATGTTGTCTTTCACTGTCAATAGTTCAATACTGTAAGTTGTGTTTAAACTGAACATCCCTTTTCTAATCTGTCCTCTAGTTGCGAGTGGGTGTAAGAACTAGATCTACACAGACAGTGAAGCGAACGAGAGATGTTGCTTGTCAAACCTTTTGGCAGGGACTTGAGACTGGAGATGCATCGTGCCAATGGGAAGAATATGAAGTGATTGACAACGGAGCTATACCACCACCAGCCATTGATAGTGAATGTCCTCCTGGTAGTTTGGATGCAGTCGGAGATCAATTCACAGAATCCACACCCGCAAAAAATAAGAGCGCGCGAAAGTTGAAGACATTGTTTTTTTCTCCCATCTCCGGACAAGGAACAGATGTTGCAATGGAAGAGAATGAAGTGGACGACAATGAAACACCATCAATATCACTCAGCATAGCGGAAGACGATATCAGAGATTGTACCTTTCATGCGAGTGACATGTCCTCAACGTTACAGGCCGAACCAGCTGGGATGCAGAGTGACAGTATAAGGAAAGAGGCCAAATTCATTGTATTCGATAGCTGTTTGATGGATATTATTATGATGATGAAATGTGGGCATTGGGTTGGTGGGGAAGTATGTGGGGAGCCATTGATTAATGTGACTCGTGCAATTCGAGGCACTAACCTTAAAATACATGCCACCTGTACACAATATCATCCGTTCGCATGGTCTGCACAACCCATGCTGGGGCAACTGCCAGCAGGCAATCTACTTTGTGCAGCGGCCGCACTTTTTAGTGGTTCAAGTTTTAAAAAGTTACAGTATTTCTTTCAGTTTGTGGGAATCCATTTCATTGCGAAAAGTCAGTTCTACAAATACCAAACCGATTATCTATTTCCAGCCATCAGCGAAGCTTGGAGAATGGAAAAAATGTCAATGGAAAGTACATTCGCGGGCAAACGCTTCAGGCTAGCCGGTGATGGACAGTGCGACAGCCCAGGATTTTCAGCCAAGTACTGCACCTACCACTTTCAGGACATGGAAAGTAAGAAAATTGTGAGTTCGGTGGTCGTGCAGGTGTCACAAAGTACATCCTCAGTGGCCATGGAGAAAGTTGGCTTTGTAGCATCATTGCAAGAACTACAATCGCGGGGAATGGTGATCGACCTGATAGCCACGGACAGACACGTTTCAATTGCCAAGACAATGAGAGAAGAGTACAAAAATATAAATCACCAATTTGACGTATGGCATCTTGCAAAAACAATCAATAAAAAATTGTCGGCTGCAGGAAAAAAAAAAGATATGCAAGGTATTTCACAGTGGTCCAAGTCAATCAGCAACCATCTTTGGTGGAGCTCAAAAACATGTGAAGGGTCGTTGGAAATTCTACTGGAAAAATGGCGGTCAGTAATGTTGCACTGTAGCAACGTACATCGATGGTCGACAAATGAGCATTTCCACAAATGTGAACATGGCCATTTGTCCACAGAGGAGGCACGGAAGAAGAAGTGGTTGATTCCTTCATCACCCACTCACAAGGCCATTGAAAAGATTGTATTTGATAAAACTATAACAAGAGATTTGAGGGGACTCACGGAATTCTGCCACACAGGAGATTTGGAGGTGTTCCACAATATGTGCCTAAAGTACAGGCCCAAAAGATTGCATTTTGGCATGGAAGGCATGATAAATCGGACTCTTCTAGCGGTCTTGGCACATAACCATAATGTTGGCCGTCAACAAAGTAGGACGACCGGAACTTTAGGGACGCTTCGCTACAATAAGGCCTTCACTAAAAGAAGTAAACAATGGGTGATCAAACCAGTGTTTGAGGATATGCAATATGAGTTTATTGAGAGACTTATCGTAGATGTCCTCGATAGGCACATACATGGAGTGGTGAACGAACCTATGCAGGGGACAACTGCATTGCCACCCAACATTGCCTCTGTTCCATGTCCACCTAAAGCAGAGCTCATTGAGAAATACACATCACGGTTTAAATGATTGTAATTTGATTGTCTGTTCTCTCGAGTCTCCTCATGTTGCAGGCCCATTGCAATTAAACCAAACAGTAATATAAATCATTTTTACAAAAATTATAGAATGTTTCCGTATTACAAACACATGGCCGACCCATAGGGACAATAAAAAAAAAGGCACGCAGACAAGATGCCCTTACACTAACTGCAGCTAACTAGAAATGTGTGCTCGCTCAAAGTGAAGGTCAGCTGCTTTGATGTTTTGCTCGGGTGGCGGAACGGCCCACGACCCAGTATAAGGTTCTATTGTGATTTGACCTTGACAGGCCGGGACCATCCTGAAAGACTAAGAAAAGATAATGAATAAAATTTCAGAAACGAAACGATGAGCCACGTTCATTAGAAGAAGTAACGTCGGCAAAGAAGGAGTGGTGTTTCGGGTCTGAACTACACAGAGACACAATGGAAAATGCAAATATAATGTAAGTAACTTTTGATGAGTTTATACCGCAATTTCATTACTATACAGTGGCTTTAAAGACGGGTTCAGTTGTACTTGTTCGTTCTATGTGGCATATTGTTTTCTACCGCGCACTATCTTGAGGAGAAACATCTGCTTTTACTGAAGCACCTCAAAACCTTCCTCTTTGCTTCTGCTTTCTCTCTCCCTCTCCCCTGCTACAACTGGTCCACTGTCTGCGACCTCGGTCCTGGGCCCTTCCACTCTCCACCTGCACTGCCTCCCTGTCAACCCCTGCACTGGGGGACTGTCTCAGTATCCTACAGCCCCCCCTTCCCAGCACTTGTTCTGCACTTACCTTGCACTTGCCACCAGCTGGCCCTATTTATTTATTATTTTATGCTACTTACCTTGTACTCCACTCCCCCCCCCTCCCTGCCTCGCCACGCCTTTAAACACTTGTGTACACCCAGTAGCGCTGTCCTCGCTATGATTTTAATAAGGATCTGATGGTGAGACTAATTTCATTTTTTATGTTTTTAGGTACATCATTCACTACTGTCTGTGTCACGAGTACCAGACACCGGCGGACGGCTTCTACAGCCGCCAGTTGCTTCTCCGCGCGAACAACGTTACCACCCTGACCATTTTATGGGACGATCGCCAAGTACAAGTATGCCCTTACGCGGTACTAACGGTTAGATGCAACATACCTACCGTTGTGGTGGCCTAGTGCCTCGTTGTTGGAACAGCCATGCGATTATCAGTGCGACCGAAGAGCTTATTTTTATCGTAAACCAACACCCTGTGTACTGCACACGAACATCGCTTCCCTCAAGACGAACTAATTTGGATCGAGAGCAAAGAAAAATGCAAATCGCTGAATATTCTCTAAACATTTGATGTCCAATAAACGTACTTTGCCAAATGTACAATCTTGCCGTTTGCTTTTAAACCACGGTTTCACATTCCGAATTGTGGCGCTGTATTGTGAGATGCTCTAAGACCCTGTGTACAGCAAAGGACCATCGCGTTCCTCAATACGAACTTTTTGGAACATGAGCAAATAAAAATGCAAATCGCTGAATATTCTCTAAACATTTGATGTCAAATAAATGTACTTTACCACATTTACAATCTTGCGGTTTGATTTCAAAGTACAGTTTCATATTCCGAATTGTGGTGCGCTGTATTGTGAGCTGATCTGTGTTGATTTCCGGGGTCTGTGTGGAGTCGCGTAGAAGACGCCTGGGCGCGTTTGCCTACGCAGCTCAGTCACGTCACGGATAGAGGCGGGGAATATGAATGTTTTGATAAAGTCTGTTTCAGGGGCGGGGGATTTGATTTAGTGCCGCAAAGGCAGGTGAGCCAGGTCGATGCGGCGGAATGATAGGATTATCACAAAATGGAGGCTGATTTCGAGTGCGATAATGGGCGAAAAGTCGGGTAAGGTCCATAGGAAAGTTTCCTACGATCTACCGATTTATGCTTACAAACACATGGCTGACCCGTAGGGACAATAAAAAAAAGTCCCGGAACTATCCTTTAATACTTGGCGCTTTAAATCGGCCGCCTTACAGGACATTGTTTTCAAGGCAGACATACTTGCAGATATTCAGTCCTACTTTGAGAACAACTCACCACAGGACACCACCCGGGGGATCCGCTGGGACGCCTTCAAAGTCTTCATTAGGGGGCATCCATTTCTAGGGAGTCGGGGGTCCTCAAATCCATTAGAGCCACCCTGTCACGCGCTGAAACTAAGCTACGAGACCTGGAGCGTGCCCACCCGGCCTCCGTTGACCCTGGTATCCTCTCCCAGATTAGTGAGGAACTCAAGACTTTCAATGAACAGGCCAATAGGGAAGTGCAGTATTTTAGTCGACCACAGGCTGCACGGAAATATGGTGAGGGAGATAGACCTGGCAAAACACTAGCCGCCTTGGCCAGGGGGGAGTGGGGCCAATCCCAAATTACCTGCGTTAAGGATAGTCACGGGACGACCCAGTGGTCCAACCAGCGTATACTAGAGGTTTTCACAAGCTTCTACTCCAAACTATACTCTCAACCCCCCGAACATAGTGAAATCCAGATGCGCGAGCTCTTAGACCAGATTCCCACCACTATCGTCTCCCTGGCAACAAGAGAACAATTGGACTCCCCCATTACATTAGATGAGATAGTTGAGGCCATATCCAGTCTCCCGAGGGGGAAGGCGCCAGGCCCCGACGGGCTTACGGTGGAATTCTTTCAGGAGCATGTGGCCATATTGGGCCCCGAATTGCTCGAGGTGTGGAATGAGTCTCTCCGGCTGGGATCCCTCCCTCCGTCTCTACGCGAGGCCGTTATTACGGTCCTCCTCAAGCCTGGTAAACCCGCCGACGACTGTGGTTCGTAACGGCCCCTCTCACTCATGAACTTGGACACGAAGATCTTCGCCAGGGTGATCGCCAATCGCTTCCTCCCTATTATGCCATTCATGGTACATGAGGACCAATCTGGCTTTGTCTCCGGTAGATCCACATCACACAATATTAGGAGGCTCCTTAACGTCATGGCTCGTATCAGTCAAGACGTGTGTGCGGTGGCAGTCACATTGGATGCCCAGAAAGCCTTCGACATGGTGTCCTGGAAGTACATGTGGCTGGTCCTGGAGACTATGGGCATCGGACCCGGGATGATCGCATACATCTGACTACTGTACACTTCCCCGGTTGCCAGGGTTCGCGTCAACTCCCAAACATCTGCCTTTTTCCCCCTCTTTCGGGGCACCCGCCAGGGCTGCCCGTTTTCCCCGATCCTGTTTGCTCTCTCCATTGAGCTTATGGCGGACTTCGTCAGGGAACGTCACTCATGCAAGGGGATACGTCTTCAGGGTACCCCCGAAATTATCTCACTCTACGCCGATGAGGTCCTGCTGTTTATCAGGAACCCGAATCTCCACCTTGACCCTCTCCTCCGGGACATCACTCGTATTGGAACATACTCAGGCTTTACTATAAACTACACCAAATCCGAACTTTTCCCCCTCACGCACTCCACGCTCCGACCGGCCACCGAATACCCGCTCCGCTGGTCCCCTAACGGGATTAAATATTTGGGAGTTCAGGTGTCTTTGACCAGGGAGGCTCTCTTAACCAACAATTACTCGGCAGTGGCTGAACTGGCTGAAACCAAGATTGCGCGCTGGCGCTCTCTCCCGTTATCACTAGCTGGGCGGCTATCACTGGTTAAGATGATTCTGCTTCCCAAATTTTTGTATACATTCACAAATGTTCCCATATGGCCTGGCGGAAGTATTTCGCAGACCTGCACAGGCTGCGTGCACAGTTCCTGTGGCACTCCGGTGCTGTGCGGAAGAAGTGGGGTGCTATGATTCTGCCCTACGAAAGAGGCGGGTTCACGGCTCCTGACCTGATGCGATACTGGACCGCGGCGCAGGCACAATTTGCCACTTATTGGTACCCTGGACCCCCCCCCGTCCACACGTTAAGCTTGAAACCCTTGCTGCCTCTGGCGCCAATATTATGACCCTAATTTTGCATCGTCGGTATGAACCTGACTCACCCATGGATCCAGTCCAGGCCACTTTAACGGCCTGGAAGCAGATATTTGCTACAAGCACTGAGGAACTCCCATACTACAAGTGGCTCCCCGCCTGGCAGCTCCCCGGGTTGGAACCCACGAACGATATAGCCCTGGCGCGTCACTGGCGGACCCTGGGATATCTGGCCCTGACTGACTTCTACCCAGATGGGGTGTTTATAACACCACAGACTTGGAATCCGGCCCACTCTGGTTCACCGATGGAACTGCTGCAATACTATAGACTCCGAGCAGCGTTCCGGGCCGCTTGGCCTGTGTTCCCCAACGAACCCCCTGACCATCCCGCTATTTCTTATATCGCCAACTCTGGTGGGGCCCGTGGGGTAGTTTCATCATTATACAAACTCCTACTCACAACTGCCACACCACCGCTCTCTAGGACGCGAGATGACTGGGCCTCTGAACTTGGGGTTGATCTTACGGACCAATTATGGGGTAAATTGTGCTCCCACACCAGCAGGGTATCCCTGAATTTTCGATACCGCACTATACAGTATAAACTACTGAATAGGTTATACTATACCCCGCGTAGACTCTCCAGGTTCGCCCGCTCTGATACGCGGCTCTGCCCCCGCTGCGGTGCGGAGGATGCAGGCCATCTCCACATGTTTTGGGACTGCCCTCGACTAGCCCCATTCTGGGATGAGATCCTTAAAACACTGTCTGAGATCTGCGATACGATGATTGAGCCCGACCCGTTGGGTGTGTTGTTCGGGGTGTGGGGTGGTGAGGGGGCCAGAGGGGAGGCCAGGCTCTTGAATGTATGCTGTATAATTGCCAAAAAATGTATCCTTCAAAATTGGAAGTGTGCTGCTCCTCCTACCTTCCGGAAGTGGTTGAACCTATTGACCTGGTCCCGAAACTGTGAGGAGGATTATATCACTACCCTCCCGGCCCGATCCCGGCCAAAAAACATTTGGACTGCCTTCAACAGTTACCTTAACGGCCTTGTCGCCCCCCCTTCGGGGGACACCTCGCCCTAATTTCTACTGCCGTGTACTGAGTTCTCTGTAGCGCTGATATGCTGTTCTCAACTTAGTGCTATCTCTAGCGGTTTATGGGCATCCCTGTATACTGTAATTTTCTTACATTGTTAAGTCATAGCTGACCTGATGTGTGTGTTTGTCATCTACCACTGCCAGCAAAAATAAAAGTTTAAAAAAAAAAAAAAGAAAATATAATTGTATCGGGCTTGTCGGACAGTCTGAATTTAGAGGCCTTTATATCTAGCTCTGAAGAGTCTTGAGGCAATTACTGTTGTGGAAAAAGCCTCAGTTGACTCACAGTTGGATACATCAGCAAATTTGAAAGCAATTTAATTATATCTTTCTTCTTTACTATGAGGCGGATGCCCTTTTCTCATTATGCTCTAATATTGCGCTTGACCAGCACACCAGGAAGCCGATTGTTGCCAAGGTGGTTGATGTTATTCTGGCTAATATGTCATTACATGCCTACCTGGATGTAGCACAGGAGTGCCCTGACCTTAATACTCATGACTCCCAGGAAGGTAAAAAGGTGTCTCTAATTAATGCCAACTTGTATACAGGCTATTCTTTGATTGAGCCAGAGTACAACCATCCCTCCAAGCCAAAAGCCATACCTGTTGATCCACAGAATAATGATTCTTGGCAAATTACAGCAGAAACATAGGAAGATGCCCTTGAGGCGTTATGTAATGAAATGGCTTTATTAAATCGCTCCCCTAAGAAAAAGAACAAATGTAGTAAATAGTGGGTGGTAAAAATAACTTTTGAGCCACTTCAACATGCTGAAATTGAATGTACTCCGACGGCTATAAGAAATATGGGGCTTTAAAGGCATGGTCTAGTAAAAAATGTTATTGTCCCTACGGGTCGGCCATGTTTTTTTAAGCCTAAGTGGCTCGATTTTAGAAAACTTTCCTATGGACCTTACCCGAGTTTTCTTCCATTAAACACACGCGAAAACAAGCACCAGGGAGCCGCCATTTTCTGATAATCCTATCATTTCCCCCATCGCCCTGGCTGACCTGCTTTTGCGGCACTAAATCAAATCCCCCGCCCCTGAGCCTGTCATCAGCAGACTCGTACTGCCCATTTCCCAACGCCAAAGCATGTCTTGTGTCAACATTCGCTGCGCTTCAGCTAATGACGTGTCGCCATGGAAATGGCAGGACGCCTCTTTCCTCAATAAGTATAAGCAGACCGTTTCACAACACACAGCAGCAGATTTTCGATTCCATTCCTCTCTCTGTGTTACTTTGAGTATTCTGTGACTCGTTTCAGTGCTCTGGTCAGCTACCTTCGCCGCTTGTAGCCCGTGTGAACAGATACCAGTACCACCGCTATAAATTATTTTAGTTTGTTTAACACACAATGGCTACAATAATGCCCTACATGTACGAGCCCGAGTATACCGAGGAGGAACTACTGGAAAGGGAAGCACGCGAAAACGATGGGGATTCGGATGGCAGTTGGCAGGACGAATCAACAGATGAAGAGCCTGGGCCTAGTCGCATGGACGGCGTCTCCACCTGGTGCACATGCAATCGGTGCGAGCTAATGCCAACTGAGGACGAGAACTGCTGCTGCCGAGAAAACTCGGGATGCCTGGCCTACATTTCGGAAGGCGAGCCACGACCGCAATGCATCACCGAGCTGCCAGACTTCAGGGCAGCCTGCCTCACACGGGCCGTGTTGAGAATAATGATGGTGCTTATGCACGAACTTC
Organism: Ambystoma mexicanum; assembly: GCF_040938575.1. Lineage (NCBI taxonomy): Eukaryota > Metazoa > Chordata > Amphibia > Caudata > Ambystomatidae > Ambystoma > Ambystoma mexicanum. Next base: position 18,057,930 of record NC_090922.1, on the reverse strand, counting down.
GCACAACTGTTCGTCCTCGTAATCCGAGTAACGAGTAAGTATACTCTGCTTGTCATGCCACTCCTATTTCATGTTCTTCTACTATATCCAAAATTACATCTACATATCATTATAACGCATGCAAGTCGTTCAATAGTGTGCATTGTCTAGATAGCATTTGTCCGTGCAGAATGCCATTAGTTACAAGAATTGTCATTGACAACAAACGTTTATTAAACTTATCTTGGTCATTTAAAAACAGTTTGTTTCATTCCTTTTCACAGGTGGTACAGGCTGGTGGCCTATCGTTCCTTTACATGGTGGCTCCACGGGAGGCTTGGACACCGCGTTCGAAGAGTGATACCCGCCTGTGCCGTTCGTGCCATTAGAGAAACGTTCCCGAGTGACAGCGGTCAGTACAGGGGATTTTCTCTCGCTGTGCTGCAACCTGACCTGTATAATCTTTAAAGTCTTGTATTTTTGTGTCATGAAAATAAGATACAAAATAAAACACCACATATATTTTAACAACGGTTGTTTCGATTTTTTAAATGAATCAATTATGTCTCCATTCAAGGATGGACGTCAGACATCTGTGCTCCGAATGGGTGAAGGTCTGGTCGCTGTGAAGCAGGGTGGTCACTATCTATCTAAGCTAACATAACATATTCTCGATAATGCATGCACTAAATAACACTTGTTCAAAGTCTTTCAGTAGGTTATGTCTCTATAGAAGGCACACATATATCTATACTAACAATTACCATTGGATTATACAGGCCTTAGGGTCTTGACCACTATAATACACCGGTTGAAGTGTGGGTCTGTGCTCACAAGAATCTCTGGTATGTGGCATTTGTTATTGATAAGCAACGATATACTATCATTGATATAAAGGCGGTATACTATATATTGATATAAAGGCGGTTCGCGCCAGTGGATGAGCGCTGGCATGGGGGGCGGTCAGGGGCGCGAAAGGCCAAGGTGCCAAACTACATGTATACTTCAAAAGGTATCCCACGCCAAGGGGCCATCGGTCACATGGCCTCCTCAGACCCCGTGTCTCCAGCCAGGCCTCCCCTTGAAGCAGGCCGTCCCCCTGCAATCCACATAAGTGTGTCTCCATTCAGCAGTCTTCCTGTGCCTTATCTGCACGCCCCAGGCCCATCCATCCCACCCACCCTCTATCAAAGGCAGTTCGCGCCAGTGGATGAGCGCTGGCATGGGGGGCTGTTACGGGCGCAAACGGCCAAGGTGCCAAACAGCATGTACACTTCGAGCTTTGAGCTGATCTGCTTAAACAAGCTGGCGAAGGAAGAGGGTGTTATACCGTATCCATGGTTGAATGGCAATAGCCTTTCCTGCCGCGATTGTGCATTCATGGACAAGAAACCTAAAGTGGAATGTAAAGGATTTGGCATCTCCTTTTCTTTTCCTAGTGATCACGCAGCTTGGCATGGGCTTATACTCTGCCCAAAACGCAGAAAATGAAAAAAACTTCAGAACCAAGTAGTGTAAGGCAGGCATGCTATCAAAGCAAAATAGACAGGTGATCACAGTTCAAGGGTAATTAAACTGTAAAAATGGGTGAGATAAACACCTAGTCTAAACCTAAATCTAAGATGGGAGCAAGCTACGACCATTAAATAATAATAATACCGTCCAAGTAGAGTATAGTCAAATTAAAAGGTCCTATACTAAAAAGCCTATTGCCAATCCTTACCATTATGCTACCAAAAAAGTGTGGGATAATGTTAAGAAGAAAAGAAAGAAAGAAGTGTTCACAAAAAGATAAGTCAGAATGATATGGCTGGGGTCTCCCTTCCGCATGTTTTTAGCACGGACAAGGCAGGACTCTTGAGCAGAGCACACTCCACTGCTTTTCTGGAACAAGCTTACATTTCCTTTTCTCTATAGCATGGCCTTCTGTGCCCAAGTCTCTTTTCATACCAAGCCTCTTGCTTCAGAGGGCCTGATATGCTAAAACAACAAAATAAACGTTCCTTCTGTAAATCTACACATCGGGAGATTACTCTACACCCTAGGATCCCCCTCAGGCGGGCTCTGATCCTTCTTTCAGCTTCAGCCTCCCAAAGCACTTGCCAATTTAAAAACAGACTTCCGAAGGGCAATCTTGTTCGCTGGGTCACTCTGTAAGCCTACAAGTGCGGGCGTCACAAAATCACAGTTCAACTGGCTTTCCCCTCAGTAATTTGCAATACGCAGATTTCACAATTCCCTCAGTCGGGTTCACAATTTCACAGTTCACGATTCCTGAATCTCATCAGAAAGCGGGGGTTCCCTTCCCCTAGCTTTGTCTAAGCATCCCTCTGTCGGGGTTCACATTTGCCACAGTTCACATTTCAACAAAAAGCCATTCAAGACCCCTTTGGTTCTTCCTTTCATCTAAGTCTGGGCCTCAGCCCCCAGTCAGGCTTTGCACAGTTCATTCATCACAATGTATGCACTGGCGTCCCTCAGTGGGGTTAGCGTCTGCCTCCACAATGTGTCAAAACCTCTACGTGTCAAGTACTTTGAACTGTACAAGGGATTTGGCTTGACTCTGTAGGACCACCTTTACACCTCACGCCGGTCTTCCCTATGGCCTCTTGGTACTTGTTTCTCCTGGTTCGGGAGAGGGGGCACCAGCCAGATAACTTCTAATGAGCGCCCATGCAGTGCCGGACCACTATCTCTGTTGCCGGTTTCTCTCACAAAGTTCACAGGGTCTCCCTTTGCCAGGCTCGGACCCCTCTCACAAAGTTCGCAATCTTCAGAAAATGTTTTGGCACTTCCAGTCCCAGAATGCACTATCAGGATTTTGCACCAACTTCTCAGCTCCCCAAAACGGCATTTGGCTTTGGGAGCTGCAGGAGCTAAAAGGGGATATTGCTGACTCTCAGAGACCTGGGTTCGCCTGACCGGCCCAGGGGAGGAGTCTTACTGTGGGTACTGCCAGGCAACCACAGCTGCCCCTGGTCTTGCCTTCTAGAGGTACAGCTCCCTCTCCACGTTGCAGTCTCTCCTGGACTCACAGGGCCAGTGTCACAGCGGTTTTCGACTCCTCCAGGTCTCCCAGGGTCTCTGCAGCTTTATTTATTTTTTGGTTTAGTTCTACAGTACAACTTTACAAATTATTTTCATCAAACATATACAGAAAAAACAATACATGAGTAGGATGCCTAACATAAAATAACAAGCAAGGGAAAGCGAGAGAAGACAATACAGATTCAAGTTAAAACTCATTACACGTTAAAACTAATAAATATCAATAAAATATACATTTGGAAAGCACCTTTTTGATCATCTTATCTATTCCAAATGCAATCTCAATATTTCTGAACACTTTCTCTTGTATTTGTATCCGTCTAGGTATCTGATGTGAACAATCTTAATTTTTCTATCAAAAAATTCATATTTAGATCATATTCATGGCTGGTCCGATAGCACAGCGAGTAGAGCGCTCGCTTTGACATCTGTGGAGAGCCTGCTGACGCAGGTTAAAACCCGGCAGGGCCCAACTCAGACTTTCATCCTTCTGAGGTCGATAAATGAGCACTACACACCGTGGTGAGCCGCGCTCAGATGCCTGAGGGTTCGTAGCGCTATATAAATGCTAAATGATTATTATTATCCTTGAAAAGCCTCAGCAACATTACATTATTCTGTTTCCATTCATTTCCCAGATTACAAATTGAGTTTTTGGAGAAAGTTTATCATAGCAATACTTATGAGATATTTGTTGTGCATTTACTATCATAATCCACATCGCATTTGATGTTCGGGTAAGATAATCACTGATGAATTTATGGAAATCATCTTTTCTCAAAGAGGATAATGCATTGCATTCAGCAATTATATGTTCTAGAGTTTCTGGTTGGCTTTCAATGATTGCAAAATCTACATGTTGTTGTATGTTCTTGATGCTCGTTTCTCCTAGCCATAACAATTCTTGTTGGCCAGAGATCAAAAAGTAGTCTCATTATTTGATTACAATATGTTTTGTCTGGGTAATTTAGTAAGTATTTAGGAATTTGATTATCATTTTAGGTGTAAAAGTGCTGTACCTAAAAAGGTATTTCTTGCCTTTTTTCTTGGTCAAGGCCCAATCGTAGTACCAAAATTAACATTTGGCACGATCAGGATTACGCATAAGAATCTTTTCATCAATATCAGCTTCTATCATGTTAGTTTTGCATCTTTCAAGCCATTTATTTATTAGATTATCGATTATTTGTATTAGTTTGGGTAAAAGTATCTTTCATTAAACATTTTCTGTACAGTATTGCATTTCAAGAAACCATCGCAGTCAGAGATATCAAACCTAACTCATGGCGAATTACCACAATAGGAAAGCTTTTTGCCACCGGCAGTATGGCTTTCCAAAACAGACCTTCGAGATAATCCCAGTTAGGATGAGAATCTGGGCTTTTTGACTGTTCGCCATAGGTTAAAGTAGGTATGACTTCTTGCTTATAGATTATCAGCAGTGGAGTAGAAGACCATTGGCGATATTTATGGTGGATAACTAGCTTGTGAGCACAAAGATTTCATTTTTTGTTTCATTTAGATTTAATAGGGTGTTTCGCTTTTGCTATCATTAACATCAGGCCGGGATATTTATATTCATGCATAACGGGTAGAATATCAGTGCCAATTTTCCAAGTAAATGCACATTTTTCCTTTGCTATTCAGAATCATTAGTATGTTAGTTTTAGAAACATTGATACTTAAACTGTTGGCTGCAGCAAAGGTCTCAAGGGCCGCAAGTTGTTTCTGAAGGCCTATTGGCGTTTGGTCGATCAAAATAAGATTGTCAGCATAAAGTAATCTATTTATTTGGTGCATGCCTAGCTTCGGTGGAAATGATCTAACAAGCGATACGTAGTTGTAGATATCCTTAATATAAACATTGAAAAGGGTGGCTGCAAGGATACATCCTTGCTTTAATCCACAATAGGTGTTTATCTGGCTAGATAATCAACCTTGTTGATTTAACTTCACGCGGACAGTTGTATTACTATAAAACTGTTGTAGCATGTATGGTGGACAACCTGCTGCTTTCAGTTTTCGCCATAAGAGGGTCTGCGACACTGAATAAAAAGCTTGTTTAAAGTCTATCATTGCCATATATATTGGCTGATTATTTGTTAAAGGTTTTTTTTTCAAAACAGCTATTATGAGTAAGTTTGGTGCTGAGCCCACACCATTAATGAAACCTGATTGAAAATTATCCAGCATGTTTGATTTGGTTAGCTCTCTCAGGAGTAATCTTGCATAGATTTTCCCTGCAGTATCCAGGAGTGCAAGTGGTCTAGAATTTGTTGGTTTGTCCCAGTCACTTTTTTTATAGATTGGTATTAACATGGATTACTTCCATGAAGGAGGTATCACACCCGAGAGTGATACCATTTCATATATATAGTGAACAGAATTTGGGACCATTCTCTAGGGTGTTCCCTGATATTGCTGTTTGATATTCCGTCAGGGCCCGGGACTCTTGACGGGCTTAGTATATTAATTAGGAGAAGGATATCATCAATATCAAATTTCATTTCCACAGCATAATTTGTGTGCGTTCGCAGACAGAGGTGGGAACTAGCGGATCGGCAAAAATATTTGAGAAGTGGTTTATCCATTCCAATTCACCTCAGTGGTAATGATGATGTGGCTGTGTTTGGTCCTTCTTTAAGTAAATTCCATATTTGTGCAGTGGACTTATACAAGGGCAGATAGCATTTATTTTTGTGAAAATTCGGTTTTTATTAAGGTTTTTGTGGTTATAACATACATGATGCAATAATACAATCAGCAAAGTGAACATTACAATTGAAAAGGAAAAATGTAAAGACAACTTATTCCCATCCCATCCATCCCCTCCCCCCTCCCTTCCCCATACCAAGGTGCAGAGGATAATAATAACAATAGGGTCCATCTCGTTATCTAACAAAAGTGTGTAACGGGCAAAGGGCAGTCTTGAAATGAGTGTGGGTCGCTCAGTATGCCAGGGCCAACACACATGGGGAGCATCTCCCATTTCGAGCAACACCCTCTTGATCAAGAGGGGGTGAACAAGCCACTATGTTCAGACCTGGGAACCAGTCTGGGATGTGTCGAGTGTTGTATGCCGTTTTCCCATACCTATCAAAGAAGGGCAGCCATAGGCTCTCGATGTTTGACTTGGATTCGTCAATCAGGTGGGTCAAAAATTCCATATCGTATATTGCCCGTACTTTAGAGATCCATTCCCTCTCCCCAGGGGGTTGGGGTGATTTCCATTTTTGGGCCCAACAACATCTGGCGGCGACCAACATTACATGCAGCATATGGTCATGTTGGACCTTTGGACCCCCCCTCCACCTCAATGCCGAACAACATTAGCCAAGGGGATGGGGTCCTTTCCATCCCATCCACGTCCTTTATCCAAGACAGGACCTCATTCCAGTAGGTTTGTACCACCCGACACTTCCACCACATATGTACATAATCCCCCTTTTCGGTGTGACATTTCCAGCAGTGAGGGTCGTAGCCCTTTTGCATTCTGGCTATCCTCTGTGGAGGGTAGTGCCATCTGTGGATCAGCTTAAGGGCCTGGTGGCGGTACTGGGGTGCAACTGTGGAGCGGCTAGCCTGTCTACATATCTTGAGCCATCTCTTTTCGGTAATAGGTGTGCCTAGGTCCTTCTCCCATTGTAGCTGGGAAGATCAGGGGAGGGGAGGGGGGAGCGGTCCCGTGGGGTAGAGAGTAGCAGAAAGCTATAGAGTCGTGATAACACCCCTCTGGTTCCTTTGTATGTGATGATGAACTTCTCAAAATCTGTCAGGACACCCTTGAGCTGCAAGTAGCGAAAGGGAGAGAGGTTGGGGAGGCCCAGGGCATCTTTCAAATCCCCCAATGTCATGAACACCCCGTCCCTCCAAAGTTATCCAGCCCTACAAAGGCCCGCCTCATACCACTGCTGGAAAGCCAATGGCTCGTTGATCCCTTCCCAAAGAGGGGGAGCCCATATGCAGCTCAGGGGCGAGGGCCAAGTTGTGAGCCACCTAAGGTATCCCCCTCTTTACATATGGTCAACAACACCCCCAGGACCGGGTGCTTCAAAATTCCCTTGGGGATACACGCTTTGGGGACCCATAACCACTCATCCAGTGTGGCCGGGGAGAAAGGCAGATTGTCCAGGCCCACCCATTGCTTCTTCTGGCCCATCGTCAAGTGGTCCACCAAGATTCGCAACTGCGATGCCTTCTAGTATGTGTCCAGGTCTGGATAATTGACTCCACCCTCATCTTTGGGTCGTATCAAAGTGTCGTAGGCGATTCCATGGGTTTTTCCCCACCCAAAGGTAGCAGAGGAGGGCCCGCTTGATCTCTAGGAGGAATGGCTTTGGTACATGGGTTGGAAGCATCTGGAGATATAGGAATTTGAGGAGGATCACCATCTTGATGGAGTTAAGGCGTGTCATCCATGAGAGGCCAGATTGTGTCCAACGCTCCAGATCTCATTTAATTGCCGACCAAAGGGGAGGGTAGCTTACTCTAAAGAGATCTGCTAGGTCAGACGGTATATGAATCCCCAGGTGACAAAACCCCTCTGGCTGTTTGCAAAATGGGAGGACCCCGATGTACTGCTTTTCTACGTCGCTGAGTTGGCCCACCGGGAATGGGACTGATTTGTCTAAATTTACCCTATAGCCCGCCAGGGTCCCGTATTGTTCTAGGCTATTCAGCACCTCAGGGACCGATTGGGATGGGTTAGAAAGATATAGTAAGACATCATCTGCAAATATGGTTATTTTTTGGTCGGTCTCCCCATCTTGATGCCCTGAATCTTGTCATTACCCCCGATAGCTATGGCCCAGGGCTCCATCACTAAGGCATATATGAGAGGGGATAGTGGGCACCCCTGTCTTGTACCCCTTCCCAGTGGGAGAGCTTCCGATTCGATCCCATTAACTACCACTTTTGCAGTGGGGTGGGAGTAGAGAGCTGACATCCAACCATGCCACCTAGGTCCCATCCCCAGGGACAATAAGACCTCCTCCATAAAGGCCCAGCTCACCCTATCGAACATCTTCTCTGCGTCTAAGGACAGGAGAAGGGCACCCTCTGTTCTAACCTTTTTTGAACTCAGTATGTCCAGAGTCTTGCGCATGCTATCTGCCCCCTGTCTGTTCATTACGAAACCAACTTGATCTGGGTGGATCAGTCTAGGGAGGCATTTTTCTAGGCGTGTTGCTAGGATCCTGGTAAAGGTCTTCACATCCGTGTTCAAGAGCAAGATGGGCCTATACAAGCCGCATTCCACTGTGTCCTTGCCAGGCTTGGGAATCACTGTGATCAAGGCCTTTTGGAATGTTGGTGGAATGGATTCCAAGGTTGTAATTTGATTAAAGAGTTTGGCCAACGGTTGTGTCAGCACCGGTTGATATTGTTTGTAGAAGTCGGCTGAATATCCGTCCCCCCCGGGGGTTTTACCTACTTTCAGTCTTTTAATGGCCCCCTCTACCTCCTCCTCTGTTATTTCCCTTTCCAGAGCTTCCCTCTCAGAGTGTGTGAGCTTGGGCATGGGGTGGTCCACAAGATATCTGCGGATGTCTTCTAATGATTTGTCCCCTTGTCTAGTGTAGAGCGCTTCGTAGAAGCCCGCAAAGGATGTGGCAATACATTTGGCTGTTGTCTGGACCTTACCCGCCCCGTCTCTGACCTTATCTATCCACCTGTCTGCCCTATTCCCTCTCAGCCTATGTGCCAAAAGTGTTCCAACCTTGTCTCCCTTCTCATAGTATCGTTGCTTTGTATATCTCATTCTTTTGACCACCTCTCTGATTAGGATTGTATGTAGGGCCTGTCTCTTGTCTCTCATTTCACTAAGGGGTTCCTCACGGTTTACATTGTCATTTGTGAGCTGTGCCCTCATGACCCGTAGGTCCTCTCGAAGTTTGGATTCTATTAGGGCTCTCTCCCGTTTCTTACTCGAGCCCTCCGCAATAAGGAGACCCCTGAAGGTAGCCTTTGCTGCCTCCCAAACCGTGGCCATTGGGACCACCCCTGTATCATTTGTCACAAAGAAGGCTTCTATTTCTTTCCGTAGGAATTCCCTGAACACCTGGTCCCTCATGAGGGTGCTGTTGCAGCGCCACCTATATGATTTCGGAATATCCTGTAATCGCCATTCCATGACAAGGAGCTCATGATCTGACCAGGTTACTGGTTCGACCGTGGTGCCACCTACCTCCCCTCCTCCCTCCTCCCCTATCAGTAATAGGTCAATCCTTGTATATGTTTGGTGAGGGGGAGAGAAAAACGTGTAATCCCGGGGGTTCGCCAACATCTTTGCCACACGTCCACCCAGTAGTATTCCTGTAGTAGGTCCCCCATGGCTAGGTTATCCTTGGTGGGGGCTTTCGGCCCCGTCCCCTTGGCAGACCACCAGTCTAATTGGGGGTCCTGAATGAGGTTGAAATTCCCCCCCCCCCCCAGGATCATAGCTCCCTTGGCCCATTCGTCCATGACTTTGAGGACTTTATGAATAAATTTAATTTGGCCGGAATTCGGCGCATACAAGGTGGCCAAAGTAACACTTGTGCCCTGGGATGAACCCTTAATCCCCAGAAGTCTGCCCCCAAAGCCCTGTTTCGTCTCAGCATCGGTGAGGTGTAGTGATCTACCAAGAAGAATGCCCACTCCTGCCTTTGATTTGTGTGATGCCCAGAAGTTTCTGCCTATCTCTTTTCCCTTTATCGTTGATTCTGCTCCCCTCCTGTAATGTGTTTCTTGTAAGAAGAGAACTAGCAATTTCTGTTTGCGGAACATATTACTTGTAAGAGATCGCTTGTTTTGTGATTTAAGGCCCTTGACATTGAACGTACCAATTCGTCCCTCAGCCATGGTCGTCGATGCCCATGCCCCGTGGAGTTTCAATAAGTACCCTCCATGTAGACCACTTGCTTAAGCCCCAGTTCCATGGTATGGTGTAACTGTTTCCCTTGTCCCTCCCCCCTCCCCACCCTTGTTCCCCGTCTCCCTCACCCGCTTTGTAAGGCGTTCGTTTCCCTTGTCCGACAAACATCAGGAAACGAACCACCAAGGCCACTGCCCGGGCCTCGGGAGATTAATTGGTATGGAACATACCCTCCGTCTGTTCATTAAGGAACCATTCCCAAGTTCAATTAGAGTTTGGATCCCCATATGGGACCTCCCCTATAACTCCCCCCTCCCACACCCTGCCAACAACCTGTATTGCCTCCCCAAAAACAAGGGGCCGTTATATATCAACTTCCGATATGAGGCAGGGAGGAATTCCCCAGAATCAGAGATCAAACACTGGTTGCCTCCGGGGAGACCAACGCCCCTCCGAGCCTTTGTGGGGTGGGTCTCGAACTATTCTCGTCATGTCAATTAAACCTAAACTTCGCCAACAGTGGCAACATCCTGAGGTAGCATGCAATTACCCCCGCACTGGTGGGGCCCCCCGTGGGCCGTGTGAGCAATCACATTGGGAGAAATAACATCAACCCTCTCCTTTCTCGGTGCCCCGCCCTCCCCCCCGCGATCGGGTGGGCCCGCTGTGGCACCCTGGGGGATGTCCAGCTTTCCGAACCGTGGAGACACCCAAATGCAACATACAGATCCCCCTCAACTTGGTTGAGCCCACGGAGATCATGGGAGCAATTGCATTACAAAAGAATACCATCACAATTCTGTTCTTTCTCCATCTCCCATATAATCATATATGTCCGCCTCGCCAACCGAGGCAATACCGAATAATGCAACATAAAACACCCCCCAACCTGGCGGGGCCCACGAGGACCACGTAGGGGATCGTATTGTAAGTAAGGAAAAAGTCATACACCTCCTTCCTTTTCTTTCTACATCTCCCCCATGTTCATGTAGGTCCCCCGCGGCCACTCGGGGGATGTCTGATCTTTTGAAACTTCCGAGTGCCCTTCACTTTGTGCTTCCACTGGCTTAAGTCAGGGCCCCGTGGGGCACGGCTCGGATTTCTGTCAGTACCGTTCTGTTCCCTTGAGGTTCCTGGGGGGTCTACCACTCTTTGAATGTCCTCTTCAGTCACAAGCTGGTGGCTCTCACCCTGCCACTCAAAAGATAGGTAGAATGGGTGTCCCCAACGATATCTGACCCCTTTCTCCTGTAGCCATCTGGTAATTGGGCCACATTTTTTTCCTCATTTGTAGCATGAGGGCGGACAGGTCTTGATAGATAGCCACCCTGGAGTTATCGTACTGTATGTCTCTCAAGGTCCTAGCCCTTTCAAGTATTCTCGCTTTGTCTCTGTAATAGTGGAATCATGCAAGAACAGAGCGTGGACCCCTACCACTACCACTACCGCTACCGCCGACTCGATGGACCCTATCAATCAGGATGGTTTCTCCGGAGTCAGTTCCCAAGAAAATCCGAATGATCTCCTGCACTTTTCCCTCCAGACCAGTCTGGGTCTCCCCCTCCACCTCCATCAGGCCTAAAAATCGCAGGTTACTTCTCCGTTCTCGATTTTCCATATCGTCGACTTTGAGACGGAGCTCCCCCTCCCGTCGCTGCGTTTCCTTAAACCTTGCCTCCATCTGTGTTTCCAGGAGATCGGTGGACACTTGGTTATTCTCAACTCCTTCTACTCTGTCCTCCAGCGTGGCTAGCTTGGCGGTTAGGTCAGCCAACTTGGCTCCCATATCCGTTCTCATCCCCCTGATTTCATCGAGATTAGTCTGGATGGTGTTCTGCATGGTGTTCATATCAGAGCCCGGCAGGGGTGAGGTGTTGGCATCCATCTCAGATCCTGCAGGTGTGAACTTGTATCTTGCCAGGGTTTCCTTCCAACTCATGGGGTGGTTGCACCCCCGGGGTCTTTGTGACCTCTCTGTGACCCCAGTGATATCCCCGGGAGGTCCTCACCAGCCTCCGGGTCGATTCCTGTAGGGTGTCGCAGGGTGGGTAAGACTTGGTAATCGGATTCGCTCCATGGGGAGTCAGTGCGTATCGCAGGGGTCGGCTTGGGGATCGCCTGTACCCCTTATTCCTTGCTTCTTGTTGGGGATTGTGTCAATAACTGTGGGGTGATCAGGCGTCTCTAGCGTTTACCAAAGTAGGGCCACCGGGGACCTCCTATGTGTGTCTCTACATACTATGTCAGGGGTTTTTCTCCTGGGATGGCACTCCCCTGTCAATGGCTCTTCAGCGTGGTGGTACGAGGGGTAGTGGTTGGTGTAGGTAGCCCGGATTCCAGCTCCCCCGGTTGCTAGTACTCACGGTTGCACCAGCATGGGACTGGGGGGTCTGTTGAGGTCGCCGGAGTGGTAGCCCCTTGAGCAGTCCCCTGGGCCTGGTGAGTTCTGCTGCCGACGTAGTATGGGCACCTAGATGTGAGGGGGTGGGAGACAGCCAAATTGAGGGTGACACTGTGGGGACATGTTACGTTCACCCCTGCTGGAGGGGCTCTGATCTGATGTGACCCGCTTGGTCGGGGCTGACAACCCCGTGGGGGGGCCAGCTGTGTTTCGGATGGGCCCAGGCGCGCTCCCACGTCGGCCCGGGCCTACGTGATGTGAGCCAGGGCAGGCTGTGCCCCACAGGCAGCTGGGGGGGGGGGTTCCCCAAGGCGCTTGGCGGTATGGTGCCCTACGTGGTGGGGAGAAAGAGGAGAGGGGGCTCAGGCTCGTTCCCGCGACGGCCCGAGCCTGCGTGCAGGGCTGTCTTTGGGGGCTTGAGGGACACAGATGTGTCAATGGAGCAGCCGGCGCTGAGAGCCCGGGCCAGCCCACCAGCTGAATGTGCTCCTCTGGCTGCGCCGCGGCAGGAGCGGGAGGCAGGCGAGTCGCGGGCAACCGGGGGGGCAGGGGCCCAGATCCCCACGGGGTCCCAGCAATCTTGCGATGCCACCAACAGGGCCGCGGGGTGCCAGCTTCACAGGTCCGTTGTGGCGCTCTGCTCAGCTGCAGCAAGGAGATGCCTGGCTGCGCAGCTCCATATCTTCTGCGGCGTGGGCCTGGATGGGGGAGGGGGAGCGCGGGCGCTCAAAGTCGAATATCTCGGGGACCCGGGCATCTCTCCAAGGCTCGGGAAGGTGTCGCTGGGGTCCCCGAAGGTTCCCACAGCAGATTTTCGTATTTTTGAAGGAGTAACGTTCCTTTTTCACTCTTTGCTCCGCAGTTCTCCCGGGGCCTTCGGGGAGCAGAACGATCAGGCAGCCATCAAGCCTGCGCCCCCTGGTGGCCACCCCAGATAGCATTTTTTCATTGTTTTTTTGTGTTTTCATTATTTTATGTTGAGTTAAAAAGTTCTATGAAGAGAAAGTACCATTTACCTGATTCATTGTAATATCCTAATTTGTTTAGTAAATTGTCCAATTTTGGTTTTGTTCATTTTATGCGATTTCTGCTCTCCAATAGTTGTATGTTCGGGGTATAGTATTGTCGGATCTGACATTTCCTGGGAATCCAAGTCGTTTCCAGCATATTATGATCGCCTTCTGCAGTTGGAATTACAGAGAACATTGCAACTTGGTTTAGTGTTTGAGTGGAAATGTAATTAAAACAATCTAGAATTGCTGAGGATACATTTCTTTTCCAGATGTTTTTGGGTGGGATGTCGCCAACAATGGCGCCATTAAGTAAAGTCAGATTTCTTTCTGACATGAGCTTCATCCATCTAGATGCTTTTGGTGTAAGGGGGACATCATTACTAGAAATGCATCGTACGTTTAAATCCCCCATTAATAACGTATGAATATTTGCTTCATTCGCGACAAGGTCAAGCATTTCAGTTATATGATGTATAAATTAATCGTCAGAGATTCTAGCTGGATTCCAGTAAACACTGAGAACGGCGCAGCAGGGAGGCAAGGGGTGCGAAAGGTTTTCAAATTCTAGTTTTAACAGCTGGATGCAGAGGTGAGGCGAATCCCAGGCGGATATGTTACCCTGTGCATCAATCCTTAATGCAGCTAATAGGCCAGCCATAGGTCTGCCTTACCACGCCTTCCCCCGTCACGCCACACAGCTAAGCAGCACTCTCCAAAAGCACTGCGCTAATGCACGTGGGTCACAATATTTGGGGGCAGCTGGGAAAAAAGCAGGCAGAGCCTAATCAGGATCTACAAAAATAAATTATATATTTTAGTTTGATATAACATTTGATTGTGAACAATTCAATAGCATTCTCAGCTGAAAGAGGAGCAGCGTATCAGCGTACCAGTGTCCAAATTGTAAAGAAACTCAAGTGGATGCGCCTTGCAGTCTGATGATCCAAACAAGGTAAATGCAGTCCTCACAGGCCTCTCAGCTAAACAGCACTCTCCAAAAGCACTCCGCAAATGCGCGCGGGTCATAGTATTTGGGGGCTGCTGGAGGAAAAGTAGGCTGAGCCTAATCAGGATCAGTGTCCAAATTGTAAAGAAACTCAAGTGGATTCTCCTTGCAGTCCGTGATAACCAAAACAAGGGAAATGCAGTCATCACAGTCCTCTCAGCTAAACAGTACTCTCCAAAAGCACTACGCAAATGTACACTGCTCTTCCTCTGGCTTCGTGCACCTTCCAGCATCCCCTACTCGCTCAAAGTGTGCTTTCCTGCCACACCTTTTATACTTCCTGGGAGTGTTGATTTGATTCATGTGTGCCTGGTTGTAAGGGAATGCCTGACTTCGCCTGTCCTCGTTAGCAGGACAAAATGGTGTCGTACATAGGAGTCAATGGTCCAGGGATTTCTATGGGTATTCCTCATTCCTCCTTGTTGCTTCCTCTTCCTCGCAGTATTTGAAAGACAGGTTGAATGAAGGGGATTCTGGTAAATGTAGTGAGTTGCAGATTTTGGAAGAAAGTTAGCTGAATAATCATTGAAAGGTTTGTCAACAAGAAAACAGGGATTATGGGGTTTGTAGTCTACACTGAAGAGAAGGTTATTGTCAGAAAGGGGTGGGGGGGCAGATGTGTCGTAGTGGATAAATGTGTTTTCTCCTGCCTTTTCTTAAAGGGAAGTACTGGGGTAGGATGGGCCTGTGGTGGCAATATCCCATAAAGGCAGAGGGTTTGTCGGGTAGGGGTGTATCGCAGGAAAGGGGATACCGCGCCTCACCCAACACGTTCCTTCCGTGGTCCCCAAGGACCCCATGCCCAGGTGTTCCTCCCTCACGTGTCTGCCCCCAGGGTCGGGATCCAAGCACGATGGCCCTCCCCTGGCCACCTCTGCAAATGATCCCTGGGGTCCACCAATGAGAACACCTCAGGTTTCTCACAGTATCCACTAACATTCCAAGGAATCGTATAGTATGGAACTGTAAAAACATTGATAAAATCAGTTCCTACATTGATAGAAAAGGCTCACCTGTGGTGCATTGGCTAATTAATTACAACTGGAATTTATTGTGCTTCATGTCTTGGTTGAATACTAGAATTAAGTTGTTCCCCAGACATCGTAAGCTTGATATACAACAAGATAATGTCTATGACCCTGGGATTCAAGTGGCTAAAAGTACCCTGCGTAAACTGCATACAACTATTGCTGCTTTTACTTTAGTGCAATTGGAACTCTTGGCCACTACTAGGTATAAGAAGTGGGTTAGAACGCATAAGTCCTCCCTCAATTCTGCCAATTGGATTTTCCTTCATACCATTATCAGAAATGGGCATGATAAAAACTTTGGGGCGTGGTGCGAGGATTTCTGAATAAGCCTCTATCAATAGAAATTAATCCAATTGATGAAACTGTGTGGGACTTAACCATTAGGAAAATGTTGTATGACATAACCCCTCAATATGAGAAAGAGCATAAATACGAGCCCTCGTCCGAAATCATTGAAGGTTTCTCACGGGATGATATTGCTATTATTATTAAATGAATAAAAAAGTCCAGTGCCCAGGGTCCTGATCATTTATTGAATGCAGTATTAAAAGCAAATCCTCAATTTTGGGCTTACATATTGGAACAGATGTTTGATAAGATATTGAGAGAACGTAACATTCCTGCGACTTTTAGGCACTCCATTTTGATTGCAGTTTATAAAAGGGGTGATAGAGCAGACACTGCTAATTGCTAATTATCGTCTACTGGCAATGCTTCGTGCGAGCCAGAAGATTTTCGCAAACATATTATTGAATAAAAGCGTCAAGGTGGTTGCAAAATGCAGGGCTATTGTCCCCTTTCCAGTCATGGTTTAGAAAAGACTTCAACACCTTGCATAGCATCTGTGCTCTGCAATATGTGATATCTGAGTGCAAGAGAACTCCGAAGGACAAATTATACTTGTGCTTTATTGATTACAGCAGGACATTCGACATGGTGTCATGCCCCAAGCTCTGGTCTAAGTTACATTCTTGGGGGCATGGATTGGTAATTTTTATGTTTTATTATACTTTTGTATTCCGAGAACAGTGTTTCCATACTCTTGAGCCAAGAGGGAGTGGTCTCTTCTGACATTTCAATTAATGCAGGCGTTAGCTTGCTCCTCTATTGTATAATTTATACATGAGTGATATGGGCAAAGGGATACTGTTTACTAGAAGTTTTCCTCCAAAACTAGGTCCAATCAAATTGCCTTGGCTCAGCTATGCCGACGACGCAATTCTCTTAGATCGAACACCTATTAGTTTACAACGATCCATATCTTCTCTTCTCAATTACTCCCAGCAGAATAATGTACAGATTAATATTGTGAAAACAAAAATCATGATTATTAGGCACTAGCCGTAAGCAAAATACTTATAAAATGTTTTTGGAGTGGCATTACTTTGAATGTTGTCGACCAGTAGATCTACCTAGGAGTCCCTATTTGTAATTCTGTCGTTTGAATTCTACGATGACTATGTTTGCTCAAAGATCTTAAAAGAACGGCTTATGTTAAAAAAAAAAACATGCATCTCAAGGGTGGAAACAACATTGAAGGCCAAATCATTGTGTACACTAAGAGTATTGTCCCTGCGATACTGTACGGACTGGCAGTATTGCCGGAAGGCTGGACTACCTGGATGGATAAACTAGAGGGAAAAATATTGAGATCTATCTTAGGGGTCCCTCATTCAGTCCCTGAAGAAGCTTGAAGGTGTGAGCTTGGTCTAAAATCCATAAAAATGTATTGGCTAATACAATGCTGTGCCTTATAATGCGATTAATCAAACTGCTGAGGCACCGGACACCCTTTATTATTATTTAGCGATTGTGGATAGATCAGACTGTAAAAATGAATTCCTAACAACTGAGGAATACGGCTCTCGCTCACCTTGCCTCTTTAAGCCTGCAGCTTGAAGACTTGATGGTTTCCCTAACTGGACCGTTGTCTAAAAAAAGAGAACAAAACATTTAGAGGTTTGTAATAATCTGGATCGATCTAAACCGATGCATTCAGAATACTGCAACCAGGGGCTAAAGGGTTTCCTCCCATGTAGCTACTTGATTAAATCTTGTTCTAATGCAAATCGTAGATTTATCACTTACCAAAGTATGAATGTATTGCCAACTCTGGAGCACAGGGATAGGTGGAAGAAAACACCTCGAGAGAAACGCGTTTGCCGGTTATGTGGGCTGGAGGTTGATATTCCACGCCATGTACTGACCCAATGTCAAAAGACGTACCAGTATTACACCAAGAGTCATTCACAGTTAATAGTTGATTCCTCTTAGAGGGAGGGTGATCAATTTTGGAGCACCATTTTTAATGCCGAATCTATGATTATCACAGCAGCAGCCTATTACACATGGAAAAAAGCAATAAATCTACTCCATGCTTAAGATGTGCCATCAACATTTAAAAAATTAGGAAAACATGGAGAATTATGACCGAACACTATCATAATCTGTTGGATATTGACGATGCCTGTGATTCAAGGAAAAACTGTGTTGGGTCGCGGGTCCAATGGTTTTAAGT
This sequence comes from Ambystoma mexicanum, assembly GCF_040938575.1. Lineage (NCBI taxonomy): Eukaryota > Metazoa > Chordata > Amphibia > Caudata > Ambystomatidae > Ambystoma > Ambystoma mexicanum. The sequence continues at coordinate 18,040,081 of NC_090922.1, read as the reverse complement.
AATAGGACCTTAGGAACTTTGTAAACTAAGGGCATCAAGATACCTGATGTTAAACATGTAACAGCGCTGTTGAACAATAAGCGAATTATGGATGAAGTTTCAGGTTACTTAATACCATGGATTTGAATATTAATTATTTTATTGTAGTACCGACTTATTCATATGTGTAACGAACTGCATGGCTTTATTTTTTAAATATTTTACTCATGTCGTGTATATATATTAATTTTATTATGAACTGGTTTAATCTGTATACGGTTTGTATAAACCAATATTGCACGATACATTTTAAAATATTTTTTAAAGCTGCTGTTAAAGGGGCGAGGTAACAGTTTCGGGTTTGCATGGGGATTGTGAGCTGTGTTCACCTTCCAGTGCTGCTATTCAAGATTGGCAGAGTTAACCTCATCTGAGAATTTAGTAGTGTCCGATTTCTGCCACACTTCTGTTGCGTGAAGCAGGCATCTCTTCTTATACGTTGCAAGCCATGCTGCTTACGAGTTTTAATTCATGCAGTGGGGTGCATAGCATACACATTTTGCCTGGACTGAAAACAAACGAACTGCAAGCCAAACCTGATAATTTACATATGTCATTATCAAGTCCGGCGTAGCTGCTGGTTCCGTTTAAAAAAAAAAAAAAAAAAAAAATTTAAAAAAAAAAATTTAAAAAAAAATATCGACTCATTAGTCAGGATTACTTATATACTGTAGAGAGGGATGATGTTTCTTAAGGCAACTTTGTTTTTGCTTTAATTGCAAAAACAGTGTGGGACATACATTAAATGTTCATCTAAGGTCACAGATATACTGAGCATTTGTGTATATATATATATATATATATATATATATATATATATATATATATATATATATATATATATATATATATATATATATATATATATATATATACACACACACACACACACAAATAATTTAGGTATTGCAGAGAAAGGAGAGTTTATGTCAAACACTGTAGAGAAACCAAGAACCGCAGTGGCTGGAATTCGCATTACTGAGTGCTTTATAACTTGTTTTTTGTCAAGCCCTTAATGGCATCATTTACAACACCAGTGCCAAAAGGAAGGAGTGAGGGTAAAGTGAAGGAAAACTAACCAAAAGGTATGCACACCAATAAGTTGTGTAGTCTTATCTGATAACTTGCTGGCAAAAACCCAAATCATTGACTGTTGCATATGGAAGGGTTTTGAAGGAAGCAGAATGTGACTTCAAAACCATAGGCTGTCAGGTACATCAGATTCTTGAAAGCTCACCTGAAACTCATGTAGGCAGGTTGGATTCCAGAGTAAACCGTCTACGTGGTGGAAAGATCTATTAGTATAGCATGCTAGTCTCAAAGTGTGGGGGTCCAGCAAGTTATGAGCAGTTGATCTTCAGAGCAGTCCTTTGTGAAAATTTAAGAAAGGTTGATGGGGTGGGTGGGAGTGCCCCTAAACAATCCCAGGCGGCAGGCGGATTTGGTGAGTGCATGGATTTGTCTGGTGAATGATACTTTACAGTAAAAAATTAGATCCAGCTTTCTAGCCAGAGAATTATGAATTGTTGAAAGATCATAAATTGACTGGCCATTGTGAAGAATCCAACAGATCCCTTACTGAAACCCTGCCTAAAGTCTCCTTCCTGGTGGGCTGGGGAAGTCAGACTTTTTTTAAAAAACTTTATTTATAAAGAGCTTGACATTACAACAGAAGACAAGAATAGCAGCATTTATAGTAATAGGGTTTCACATACATTTTGTACACACTGATATGGCAGCAGTCGAGTCGCTTTACAGAGTGGTTGCTTGTGACTACATAAAACCCGGTGACTACAAGGAGTTAAAATGCTCAATGAGGATTTTTGGCGATACTACGAAGCTGCACAATTGCGCATTATAAGAGAGTGGATGAAGGAAGAAGAAGGAGCGCAAGATAAGTTATGGGCGAGGATGGACAGGGCAGTGGTGCACCAGAATGTATCCGAAGTGTTGTGGCTCCCGAAGGCGCACAGACCGAGCCATCTTTACCAAAGGACTATCACTAAACTGATGGCGGAGACGTGGGACAGGCTCTCAGGCCCTAGGGGAATCACTACATTCCCATCCCCCTTCACCCCTATTTTCGGAAATGGGGATTTCACCCCGGGCTTGGAGAGAGGGGCCTTTGCAAAATGGTGGGAAGGAGGTTGTAGGAAATTGTGTGACATGTTCCGGGCTGGGGAAGTGTTATCCTTTAACGATTTTAAGAGGGAATTTGCTCTACAGGAGAGTGAAAGGTACCGATATGTGCAAATACGTCACTGGGTATTGCACCCGGAGGTCAGAAGGGCGGCTACACGTGACACAACCCAATTTGAGACATTCCTCCTTACTAATGATGGCACGAAAGGTCTTCTCTCTAACATTTACAGAATACTGCAAGCAGCAAATACAGGAACTCCATGGGCTTATATGCGGGAATGGGAACGAGTCCTGGGTAGAGAAATCAGTAGGATAGAGTGGGTAAGGTTGTGGAGGAGAATACCTAAATTGGCCAAGGCCTCCCAATTACAGGAGACATGGTACAAGATACTATTCGGATGGCATTACACTCCAGCCCGGCTTCACAGGATATACCCCACAGTGTCGGGTCTGTGCTGGAGGGGGTGTGGGATGGTAGGCACTGCGCAGCATATCTGGTGGGACTGCCCGAACATTCGAAAATGTTGGGAAGAAATGTGGGAGGCACAGGAACAAGCTTTTGGCGGGAGGGAGTGGGAACGCCAGTCCAGATACTCTTGGGCATTCGGGGCACTTCGGGGGCGGGAGAAACCAGAGGAAGGGAGAAAGCGAAAGCAATTTTGACCTTGGCAGCGATGCTGTTAATAGCTCAAAGATGGAAAGGGCCGGAGGTCCCCAGGTGCCAAGACTGGCTTCGGAAGACATGGGAAATTATAGCTTTGGGGTGGGCCTCCTTTGCCATGAATGACAAGGTTCAGTCCTTTGCGGCGGATTGGGGTGAAGTCTTAAATGTGCTTAAAGATGATTTTAGGGTGATGTGGTGCCTGCAACGTTTGAAACTGTTGGACTTACAATGAACACTGAATTGCACGCCGAGTTGAGGGTGACTCAAGGTGATCAAGCTGGTTGCTGAGGGGGGAGGGAGGGAGGTAGGGTTTGTTCTTCGTACTTTCTGATTGTTATATTGCAAATTCAATCAAAAGAGTAATAAAAAAAATGCTAAATGAGGGGATGAGTTATCGAGTGGTTGGGGACTTCCATTTATTGTCTTGGGTATTTTCTTGTAGTGACATTAGGTAATTGCAAAACGGGGCCCATATATCAATCGTTCTACAGTTTCTAGGTTGTACTATGGACCATCGCTCCTCCCGGTCAGATGCCTACTTAACGGCTCGCAACCAGTATGGAAGAGTAGGCCAAGTGGACCACAGCCATAACAACAATATACCTCAGGCTGCCAGTAACATACAGAGACTCGCCAATCTACGGAGACCTTGCATTAGCCGCTCAAACATGTGCAATAAACAGTTAAGTGGGGTGGGTTCAACAGTATAATTTATTATCTTGTACACAATATCACATACACCGCCCCAATATTCCTCTGGGCAGTTCCAGAGCATGTGGAGGTATCTTGCCCCCTCTGCCTGGTATCTAGGGCACAAAACAGAGTGGGTGCGAGAAAAGAGGTGTAGTCTGGCCGGGGGTAGTGTAGTGGAACCTGTGTAGTATCTTGAATTGTATGAGGTGGAGTCTGGAGTTGAAGGACACTGCCTGGGATTGCCGACAGAGTCTCCCAGATCTCATTGGTAATGTCTATTTCTAGGTCTTTGGCCCCGGACTCACAGAGCTTCACAAGGGGTTTATTGTCATTGGACTGCAGCAGGTCGTATAACCTGGCTACTCCGCCACGGGTAGAGTTTCCTCCCATGACTATGTCTAGTAGTGGCTCGTCAGGAGCTAGTGCAGGGAATTCTGTCCAGGTTTTTTTAGCAATTCAGTGAAGCACGGCATATTGTAACCAGCACAAGGGGTGCCTCCGCGAAGGTCCTGGTACGTCCTGAAGTGTAATAAAGGATCCCATATTTAGACATCCCCTATAGTTGTGAACCCATCTGGCCTCCAATGTCGCACTGCCACCTTGTTCACACTAGGGAACGTCGTGAAGAAGTTCCCTAATGGCAGATCACCATGGAAGGGATGGGGGTTATCAATCATTTTCCAAATCTTGCCCCAGGTCAGTGCTGTTGTAGCAATGGGATCACTTACTCCGGGGTCCTTTCATATCGGTGGTAGAATCAATGAATGCACCGCGATTGTCGCTCGATTTTGACATGTGGTGGTGTATCCTCGTCGAACCAGTAGGCTGCATACTAGACCTGTGCTGTAACCCACTATTTTTCAAACTCAGGAGCCGCCAGTCCACCCTGCGAAAAGGGTCTGGTTAACGTATTTCATTTTAATCTGACCTCACCAGCGTACCACAGGAAGTTATTAATCGACACTTTCATCTTATCAAAAAACGCAGCGCCTGGCCATACTAGTATATTCAGAAAATATAGGAGCTTTGGAAGGGTGATCATTTTTAGGAGCACCACTCGGCCCGCTATCGCGAGTGGGAGTTTCACCGAAGCACAGAGTTTGGCTGTGTGTTGGGGTAAGTACACACCATAGTTACGAGTGTACAGTGCAGTCGGATGTCGCGTCACTACTATCCCCAGGTATTTAATTTCCTGGGGTGACCATGCCAATTCCATAAGATCTAGCAGTGCAGTCGTGGCATCAGTAAGTGGAAACAGTTCAGACTTTCACAATTGACAAGTAGCCCGGGCAGAGTTCCAAAGGATAGGACCTTGTGCATGATTGGGACTATATTTACTGTGGGGTCTCGCACAAATAGGAGTGCGTCATCCGCGATTAGTGAAATAATTTCAGGTTCACCCAAGAGTCTGATTCCACTTTGGGCGTGCCTGCATTTTATCACATCTGCCAGCGGTTCCATCACAATGGAGAATAAACTGTAACGGAAATAAATCATAGAAAAGAGAATACATCACCGTGGGTGCAACATCATTCCTCATCTTGCCAGAAGCGGCTTCAAAGCACTGGAACACAGCCACCCACAGAGTACAGCAACACACAGGTTCGGAGCGAAGCGTCCCCATTCCGACTGAGGCATTTGCTTTCTGCCTGACCTTTACAGAGCACTGCATTATAAGCCCTCCACAAAGGCAGGGTGGCATGTTATCAAACCTTCTGGCTTGAGCGTCTGCGCATTGGAGGCGAACCGCTAGTACCCGGCCAGAGTGGCCTACAGTAACCTCAAGGAGCAGAGCTCTTCCCTTTCTCAAAACAGCAAAGAAAACAACTCTAACTCATCCTCAATGTTGACAGTGCGCATAGCAACCTTATCAGGTCCAGCCTGCCCCTGTGGATCCCAGTTGTTGTGAGCACTGTGTTCTTGGATGAGCCATGTAGACCAACATAAGCAGCATTGAAAACATGTTTTTCCAGTAAAATACTGCCAACGACGCTGAAAATCTGTGTAAAAGTGCAGCTTTCACTAAGGCATGGAGCAAATATCCATTATGGCTCCGTGTGCCCGCAGAATACACTGCAACCCAGTGCCATATTTTAGCTCGGCATTACAAAAGGTACAGTCCCTCGCCCCTGCAAAAGACTGAGTTGGAAATAAGTAGGTATAGATTAAGGCTCTGTTCCATAGAACCCACCCCGGGATGAAAGCTAAACTGGACATCAGAGAGGACCACCTTCTCTGATAACCAGGACTCAATATGCCCCAAAAGAACCTGTCCAAGGATTTTAAAGGAAGTGTCTAACAGCGAGATAGGTCTGTAGGACATAGGGTTCGCAGAGTCCCCTTTCTTAAAAATAGGAAAGATAATGGCCGATTTCCACAAGGGCGGATATGAGACTGTATCCATACAAGCATTGAACACCTTGGTCAACAAAGGGGCTCAAAGATCCAAATGATACTGAAAAAGGTCTGAGGGGAATCGCATCAGGGCCCGGTGCTCGATTGCAAGCCTGCTGGGTAATGGTCCAAGACACTTCCCCTAGCCTAAACTGCAATTGAGGGCCCCTTCTCCAGGGGCTTTCCACTTTGAACTCCTCCACAAACAGATTACCAAAATACCCCACCACATGCGTACCGCTAGCCCTCTCCATTTTGTCAGGGGTTGGACCCCCTTTTACAAATTTCCAAAAAGCTAACTGGTCATTGCACCTTGAGGCTTCCAAGAAGCCCTCCCAAGCTTCCTCTTCAATGTTGGCTTTTCTTCTCTCTAACTCCCCACAATAGCGCACTCTGGCCTGGGCAATCTCCCTCCTTATGAACGTCAGTGCTTTCAAGGCCCTCCACAGTGCTTTCCTGGCGTCAGTGCAGGCCCCATCAAACCACCCTCTTTTAAGGGGCTTCACATTCCTCTTACAGTGGGCCGTAAAGCCCTTGGTCAAAGCCCCCTGTAGCTTTGTGGACTGTTCTACTACTGGTTGCAGTGCTGTCCAAAATATCATAGATAAGGGATCAGTTCTCCGTCAAGGTATGTCCCGGGAGGATAGCTCAGCGGCAACGTGCTTGCTTTGGAAACAAGATGACACGAAGCAACACAGGTTCGATCCCCGGGTTCGCACTTAAAAACCTCTGGTTTAAGTGCGTTATAAATATGCAAATAAGAGACATATTCCTGTAACAGCGCCTCGATGCCCACGGGCTGTGTGAGTGCTTTAAAAATGCAAATAAATAAAATAAATAAATGTATATTGGAGTCCCATTTTCTTGCCCGTTTAATTCTCCTAGTAGATGAATCATTCGGTTTTACCAAGCACGCAGAGGTGTCTACGAGGCCTACCCCTCTACCAAACCACTCAACTTAAGACAAATTGGGTGATGATCACTACTGACATCCATCAGCACTCCAAAGCCCACAATCCTATGCCACAGTTCTAGGGAGACACAAAAACATTAAATCGTCGAGGAACCTTGGTGATTATTGAAGGTAAGTTTACCCGGGATATCGGGTGCTATGCGTCAGTTTACCACGCACAGCCCCATTCTGTGAGCCCTAGACACATTTGGAGACCCTTTGCACATACCGGTCCATCCTTCATAACAGGGAAGGGGATGTTCAGTGACCAGTCCTCCAATAGATCTAAATAAATCCTTTGTCAAGCCTGCACCCATATGCATTGCTTGCTGTGATTCCTCCTGTTCAATAATAGCACATCAATAAACACCTTGACCTTGGCCAACCTGTCCACCTCAGCCCTTATGGGGGCTGTTATAGAAGTTCAGGATTACTAACGGGTCCCCCGCTGAGGGAGAAATATACAGAGCGCCGGTAGGAAGTCCATATTAGTCTCCACAACCCTTACTCTACAGGTTAGGGAGGCCTTCATCAGAATGGCCAGAACCCCATAGCATCTTCCTCTGGCATTTTTATTCGCTGAAATCCTGTACGATGTATAACCTAACAGGGGTGTCTCCCTGACCCAAGTCTCCTGCAAGAGAATGACATTGTGGGTCTTAAGAAACTCCACAGTGTCTTCCCATTGAAAATGCCCCCTGACTCTGGCTATATTCCATGAAAGCAAGATAGCCACCTAAGGGGCTGCTTTAGATAACAGTGGAACCCCCCATTCCCAAGACCCGGACACCCCACCTCACAGCTCTCCTGGTCAACTGGGCTGGACCGGTGGGCTGTGCGTCAGCCCAAATCTTCACATGGGGTTAGGGCCTTATACTGGTTAACTAGCTCGACCCCAGTGGTATTCAACCCTGCCCTCTGCTGGTTCAATCTATCTAAACTGGGGTTGGACCTCAAACCTGGAGAGTGTCTATGACCAAGAGATGGATAGAAAGGCCCCCGTACATGGGCGTCGCTCAGTGCTTCCCTCCACCTTGCAAATTCACTCAAACCGCTCCCTGGATCAGCCACCCTCCCTGTGCACGAGTAGAAAAAAATCCAACGAGACCAGCCTACTGTGGAGACTAACCAATTTGGTTTTAAACCTCTAGATAAGTTAGAGTTAACCAGATAGCTAAACGTTGTGGATCCGAAAAGGAAACCACTATGTAGTCCCCTTCCATCATTTTGGGTTTTTGACCAACCCAACCTACCCTACCCTTCTTGCCATTAATATAAGGCTTGGATCAATGCTCGGACCGATCAGGTTTGCATTGATCCAGGGGGTCGATGTATTCATTAATGAGATAGTTGAATCGAATCCACCCTTTTGGGAGCTCTGGTACACCCACGACAATACCCACAAGAGGGGCTGCTGCAGGTGGTAAATTCAAAATACTCTTTTTCCGACACTCCTATATGCACTTCAGGCCCAATGTCCCCTATCAAAATCCTAAGACTTTAATCGGACCTCCCAGTCTCCATCATATAAGAATGAGCCGTTACTGAGCTGAACTTTGGAGTTACTTCCTTTTCTTCGCAGGCAACACCGGCCGACCAGCCTCTATACCCAGGCCAGGACCCTCACGACTCGCCCTACCCTCTAATACTGTCTCACCATTTATCTCAATCCCAACCAGACCTATTTCTGCCACTCTTTTTGTTAGAACTCTAATAGTCTCATCCAGGATAGCCAGTGTGTTCATTTCCCAAGACTTGAACACCTGCAATGACCCACGAATGGTCTGAAGGGGCTTGAGCTTTGTATGTAAGAGATTCCAGCCAAAGCTTACCTCCTCCCCCCCAGAGGAGGAATTTGGATCCTGATTCAATTCCCTATTCATACTTCCGCCCATAGGGCTGTTCACCAATGGATCAGCGGCTACCCACCCCCTCATCACCTCCCCCTCTTCAATCCCTTATCCTTCCCCCTCCCCTTCCACTTCTGCTTCTGCTTCCTTATCTACCTCATACCAGGATGCAGAGGGTCCTGAGGCAAGCGAATCTCAAGCACCTGCTCCTGTAGAGCATTTGCCTTAACCACCGTACTCCCTGAGGCCCCCGACCCCTCAATACAGTAATTCTGTTTAGTACTGCTAACTTCGGGGGTTCCCCCGAGCCTGAGGCAGCATCCCGTATGGCTTTTTCGGTGATGGTAATACGATTCTCTATTTTGCTAGCCTTATCTTCCAAATACGAGGCGAGGGAGCATTGCAAAAGATGGGGCTTAACCTTGGCAAGCTCCCGGTCCGATTTTGATTATTTCGGTTTTTTTGCACTTATTGCCAACACCCCCGGTCTCCAATCAACCCTTGCTTTCCTTTTCACCATACTAGTGATAGAGCTAGAGGTCCACATAGCACAATACCCAATACATGCCTTATGCACAAAAATGAATTCAAATACTTTAAATTGGAAGTACACCTAAAAACATTAACAATAAACAATTATAAAATTAGTAGAAAGGGTAAACCGCTAGAACATCGGAGTCCAAGTAGTGACAATACAGCGGGTCCTTCCGGCAAGTGCTAATGCATAAATGACCAATGACATATGACCACAACGATCCACGAGACAAATGGAGCCACACACCGCCCTAGATTAATAACTTCATAGGGACAATTTGGGTCTGCAGGCAGCCGCAGCAGCCACAGCCACAAATGGCCACTGGATGTCAGTCCTCAAGTGAAAGCCTTTGGGGAACTTCCAGAGACACAGAGAGGGGGGGGGCAGGGAACGCCCAACGGCTCAAGTAGCAGACTTAGTCTGTCTCTCCCCCCCATGTACTTCTCTTCCATAAAACAAACTTTAGAGCCGAAGGCGTTAGTGAACAGTAAAGTTCGGTAGCAAGTCAATAGGCAGTCAATAGCGTTGGCTCTCGGAAGCGTTTGTTGCTTAATGCACCCCGCCTTAAAGTAAAACTCCACTCAATCAGCCGGGAATAAAGTGGTGGGCGAAAATGGGGGGAGTGCAAATAGGATTACGTATAGTTTGGAGCAGTCAGTTTCCTGCTTTTCGTATTTTGGGTATCGTCAATCTTGATCCACAGTCGTGCGGAAGTACAGAAATGCAGAGGGTTGAAGAAACCTGTATTACCAATGAAGGGCAGCCGGTAACTTACTTGTAGTCCTTTGAGACAGGTGCAAGCCCCTCCACGTCATTCCACCACAAACCACCAATACACACTTTTACCACCACTTCTCCTCTGCGCCGCACTTCACTGTCCTGCAGGGGTTATATGCTCCTCCTCATGAGCATAGGCAGCAAGGACAAAGTGGGAACGGGAGTGGGGTTTTCAGGAAATCCCATATATGCCCTCAATTTGTGATGCAGCACCAGCGGTACCATCTTTACCCAGTTGCTTTGATCTTTCCCCAACCTACTGACGATGAAGACTCTGAGCTAGAGAAGGAAGAGCGTCTCCTCTTTCCCCGAGGTCGTTTCTGAAAACCTGGACCAACTCCTTGCCCTCTATTGACTTCCTTCTCCACCTATGCCTCTGCTTAAAGGAAGATGAAGAACTGGAATAAATCAGCTCCCAAGTGCTTAGTTTTCTTTGTTAGCTTGTCCATAATAATGAAGGCACACCCCAATCGCAGGGCAGTTCCTTTGAGGACAGCTCGTTAGGATCAAGCACTGTAGCACAGGAAGCCTGCAGCATTGTATTGACGCCAAGACCCTTTACCACGGGGAGACAAAGTCTTCTGCATGCCTTTGTCACATTAAAATACGTGACGTGGCGAAGGGGTGAAAATAAAAAAAGAAGGGTTTTGGAGTGGAGGTGGGAGCCTCAATGACGGAAATACTGTGACAAGGAAGAAAAACAGAGAGGTTATGTTATTATATATTCTTACGGCTCTCTAGCTTATGTGAAAAAGTGAAGGGTCGGTCAGGTTTGTAGGGATTGAGAAAAAATGCAAGATACTGTGAGAAAACCAGAGGGTGTCTCGATCGCTAGTCCCCGGGGATCACTCCCTCGCTCAGGTCGCCAGAGCACGGCCATTGCTTTTGGATCCAGACCCTGGGGGTGGACAGTGAAGGAGGATCACCTGGGTGAGTTGTCTTCAGGGAGTGGGGGTGAGGGTGAGGAAGCCGATGGTGAGACACGGTATTCCCTCCTTTTTTGTTTATCTAACCCATCCTATTTGTTAGGATTCTCTGAGGTCCCAACTGCCCAACCCGTTTTACACAAACACCCACATGAACAAAATGTGCTGTGCCGAAAGGCTTGGGGTTACCATGAGTTAGCCTTTTCCTTTCGCGCCCAGGTAGGTGCACCCACACATGAGGAACCGTTTTCGTCAGGACACCTGTGGGAAGGTATCACATCTGTTGTTGGCGACAAGTTGATGAGTGGGCAGAGGGAAATGTCTCTGAAATTGGCTGGAAATAAACACAATTTGCAGACATTTCACTCTGGCTACCCACTGAAACACGCTGCCAACACATGGCCTACCTTCCCGCGTCGCCACGCGTATCCCGATAAAAATTGTACCTCATATGTGTGGGTGCACCTACCTGGGTGCCAAAGGGAAAGCCTAAAACACGGCTAACCCCAAGTCTTTTCCGACAGCTGGATTTCAGGATTTTTTCTGCAGCGCACACCATACAGATTTGGGCCTAGGGTATCCAAGCCACCAAGGAAAACTGGGAACCCAATGCATTTCTGAAAAGAGGACACCAGTGGGAATCGACAGAGGTCTGACTTGCGCAAATGGGGCCAGAATTTATTACCCACGATCCCCCGCAAAGTCCTAATTTGGGGTTGGGGGGGGAGACACAATTTCCGCACATTTCACTCTGCTCACCCATTGAAATACGCAGATGTCCTGACGAAAACGGTACCTCACATGTGTTGGTGCACCTACCTGGGCGCATTGAATGGCGACATACCGAAATCACCAAAAAAGGCCTTGGCACTGGGGGGGACGGGACACATGGCACTTAAAGGGTTAATAACTCAAAATTCACATCCCCACAGACAAAACTCCAACCCCGAAGGAACCAACCCCTGAATGGGAGACATTCAACCTATAGTGGTTGATCAAAGTGCTTTGATCAGCCCAGGTGGCAGCCCTACAAATCTCCTTCAGAAGAAACCCCCCTTGCATCAGCCCAGTAAGCCGCCAAACCCCTGGTGGACCGCCCACATAGGCCATGGAGACCACAACACGGATCTACCAGCTAATGGAAACCACTGAGGCCTTACGCCCAGCACCAGCCGGGCCAAAAGTAATCAGAAGACTATCAGATTGGCGGAAAGGGGCAGTCCTAGCCAAATACTCCAACACTGCCCGCCGCACATCAATGTTATGCCAGGCCACCTCCTCTGGTGTATGCGGATCCTGAAAAAAAAGCAGGGAGAACCAGATCTTGAGAGGTGTAAAAACCGAGACACAACTTTAGGGAGAAACTTCGGAGCACACCTCAACACCACTGAATCTGGCAGCACCCTCCGGCAAGGGGGTGGGCGGGGGTGACATAATAGAGCCCCAATCTCCGCCAGCCTACGGACAGAAGTGATGGCGATAAGAAAAGCAGTCTTCAGCGTAAGATATTTTATGTCAATCTCGGAAATGGGCTCAAAGGGAGGCCCTTGAAGAAAACGTAAGACAAGAGGGAGATCCAAAGGGGGCAGGCCTTTATAAGGACAAGGACGGGAAGAAGAAACCCCCTGAAGCAACTTCTCCACCAACACCTCCCCATCCGGGCGACCATCAGAGTCCCCCCAAGAGGAATTTTATGGAGGCCCATTGAGAGCGAAGGGTGGAAACCGGTAGGCCCTTGTCAACCCCCCCCCCTGGAGGAATTGGAGGATAGCAGGAGGCCAGAATGCAGGGGATGGATCCCAGACCGCCCACACCAGTCCTGGAAATGGCTCCAATGCCTGCCATATGCATTCACAATAGAGGGTCTAAGAGCATTCATGATAGACTCTACCACAGGACCCTAAAACCCCTGGGACATCAACCTAGCCTGTGCAATAGCCACACCGCACATTGAATCTGTTGGACTCCCAACCTCAGATTCGCCTAAATAGCCACTTCGGGAATAGCCAAGGTTCCCGGGACCGAACCTCCAACAGAGTGTTGAACCAACTCTGGCAGGGCCAAAATGGGGCCACCAACAACACAGTCACCCTGGACACACTGATGCGCTAAACCACCCGGAGCAGAGGTGGAAAAGCATAAAAGGAGACCCTGAGGCCACTGTACCGAGAGGGCGTCCAACCCCCAAGCTCCCGTGGCCTGAAACCAAGAGCAGAAGAGGGGAACTTTCACTGAGGCTGGAGATGCAAACAGATCGAGAACCGGGGTCCCGAACCTGACACAGATTTCTGCAAAGACCTGGCCCGATAGAACCAGTTCTGCAGAGGAGGAAAACCGGAGGCTGAGAAGATCCGCTTGAACATTGACCACTCCCCTGATATGGGAGGCGACCAGGGACACCAGATATGATCCCCCCCCCCCCCCCAAGAACCGATCTGAGCAGCCAGAGCATTCAAGGAGCGGCCAGGACCCCCTTGGTGGTTGACATATGCCAAGACCGTTTTATTGTCCGTCCAGACCAACACCGCCCAACCTTCAAGAAACACCTTGAGGTACACCAGAGCCCGGAGAATGGCACACAACTCCCTCCAGTTGGATGACCGACGGCTCTCAGCCGAATCCCACAACCCTGGAGCTGAGAGGACCCCCAAAGTTTCCCCCCAACCTCTTCAGATTGCGTCGGTAGTAAGAGTGGTCACCGGAAGAAGGATCAGGGACACCCCTGCCCGAAGATTCGGAACCCCCAACCACCACTGCAGTGAGCCCTTCAGCGCAGGGGACACCGGTATCAAAGCTGCGTAAGCCAGTGGGAGAGAAGATAAGACACCGAAGATCGTAAATGAAGACGGGTCCAAGGCACCAGAAACAAGCAAGAAGCCATGTGCCCCTGCAACTTGAGCAATAGGCGAGCCGAGACATACTGCCTCCTGAGAACGCTGCCCAGAACAGCCAGCAATCGATGGGCCCTCTCCTGGGACAAGAACACCCTCCCCATCCTGGTGCAAATGTGTGCCCCAATGAAAACTAGATCCTGAGAAGGCTCCAGTTGAGAATTCTGCCAGTTCACCAGAAATCCCCAGTCCTGTAAAGCCTGGCAGATTAATTGGAGATGAGCCAGGACTGTCCGTCGCCAGGATGCCTTGATCAACCTATCGTCTAGGTAGGGAAAAATCTGAACGCCCCTCAGATGCAAATGCACCACCAGGGGAGCCACCATCTTGAACACACTGGGGGCTGATCGCAACCCGAACGGGAGCACTCTGAATTGAAAATGTCGGAACCCAACTACAAACTGGAAGACCTTCATCTGGCAGGGCTAGAGAGCCAAGTGGTAATATGCATCCTGGAGATCCAGAGAAGCCATCCAATCCCTCCTGTGCAACATTGGAAGAATGTTCTGCAAAGTCTCCGTTTTGTAGCGTTTCTTCCGGACAAAACAGTTCAGGGCCTTGAGGTCCAGAATTAGGCGAAAATTCCCTGACTGTTTGGGGACTAGGAACGCACGCAAGTAGAAACTCTGACCCCGAACAGGGAGAGAAACTGGCGTGATGGCCGCCTTCAACAAACAATCAGAGAGAGCGGTTTCCATAGCCAACCTCTTGGTCCGAGACCTGGGAACCACAGTCCGAACCATGCAACCCTGGACAGGAGGAGACAGGAAAACACCCAATAACCCCTCTGAACTGTGTCCAGAACCCAAGAATCCGAACACCACTGGTCCCATACTGGAAAAAAACAGCCAGAGCGCCAGCCTACTGGCATGTCCAAACCGTCAGGACTTCTGTACCAGACCAGGACGTGAGGAGCGTGGAGGAACCCACCCTGCCCTTAATCTCCAAAAAGGAAAAAGAACGAGATGAGGAGCCAGGGAAAACCTTGCCAGTCAAGGCACCAGCACCAGTGGACGACTTCCGGGCCGTCGAAGCAGACTTGTGCTGCAATTTGTCAGCCCTAAACACTTTATACACTTTATCCTCAAATGAATCCCCAAAAAGTTTGGATCCTTCAAAAGGAAGTTTCAGGGAAGCCGCCTTCTGCGAACCTTCTGTCTTCCAATCTCGCAGATGCACATGCCTCAGAGAAGACACACCAGACCCCGTGGCCATGACAAAACCACGCACTCCATCAAA
Source organism: Ambystoma mexicanum (assembly GCF_040938575.1). Taxonomy (NCBI): domain Eukaryota; kingdom Metazoa; phylum Chordata; class Amphibia; order Caudata; family Ambystomatidae; genus Ambystoma; species Ambystoma mexicanum. The sequence goes on along the minus strand of NC_090922.1, from coordinate 18,024,979 downwards.
ATCCAGGTCGGACAACAGTTCAACTGGTCTCTGCATCTCAGATAGCAAAGGGGCACAATCAGAACCCCCAACGACAGCCTTTCTCAATTTTCTGAAACCAGCGAGCACAGTTTCAGCTGTGTAGGAACCGTAGACATTCGCCCTAAGGGCCAGATGTGCCCCCACATGAACTGTGATGAAGTTTGCACTCTGGTCACTTCCTCCTCTAACACACTCACCTGAGCTGCTGGAGTTGTCGGTCTCTTGTAGGCGTCGCCGTGCAAGGTAGTCTCTCCCCTTTTTTAGATGAACATGCTTGTCATGGAGGAAAGCCACAGTGACCGCTGGAAAAACAGCGGTCCCGTGACTTCCCTTCCGGAATCAAGCCGGAATAAGGGAAAACCCAAATTGGGGAAAAAACCCTTGGCGGACTGTAGACTCTTTTCCAATCCTGATGACTAGGCGGACCGCTGGCTGGAGGGCTATGTAGAAGATGTAGGTAGCCAAGTAGAAAGTTCAACACAGCGGATGTAAAGGAGTCGCAGTACTGTAGGAAGTCGATACCACCTTGCAAGTGGAGACGAGGCAATTCAAAGGTGGATGCTGAATCCGAGGCGGGCCGAATAGGAGGAAACAGAAGGAAAAATGAGAGGAGGAAGATAAGAGAGAGAAGCGGTGTCCGAAGGAACGAAGCCACCAAGAGAGTGGAAACTGAAGCGAACCGCTCAGGGCAGCGGTCGGGAGAATTAAGGAGAAGGTGGGCTTCGTATGAAATACGAACACAGGAGCACAAGGAACCTCTGACCGAACCGAAGAGGGAAGGCAGAAGTTGGGAGCGAGGAAACCCGTAACAGGAAACATCCAAGAGGGGGTTGCAACGCAATGTCCAGCCGGGGGGAGGAGGATTAAATACTCTGAGCAGCGCTGCGCTACGTCAATGGAGCCGCAAGCAATAACACAAAGAAGGGACTAAAACACCCTACCTCTGCGTCGCCAGCTCCAACGCGGAAGTATCCGTCAATCTCGGCTACTTCCGTGGCGGCGGATGACATGAACCTTCTTAAGGCTGGAATTAACCCTGCAGTTCACTGCGTCCCGGACAGCCACCTCCTCGGCAGACATAGATGAGCGACTCACCAGGCTGACGAGGATATTGTCAACCTCAATCGGATCAGACAGTAAAGTTTCACCCGCTTTCAATGGGTAAAGTTTGGTCATAAAGCGGGGCATCGCAATTTTCTCAGGATCTCGCCATTCCCGAAGGATTTTCTGACATATCAGATATCAATGGCAACCCCCTCCTAGGGGTATGCTTATACTGGCGAATTGAAGGGTAAGCACCCTCCACCGGTATCAGGGGCTCAGAGAACCCATGCAGTCGGAAACTTGAGCAAGCACCTCCTCTACTCCTTCCCTGTCCAGATATTTTCCTTCTACATCAGCCAATGGGGAACAGGATGAGGCCGAGGCTTCAGAGACAGAAGAAGAGGATGATGAGGAAGACAGACGCTGGCGCTTGTGTCCATGCGTATGGCTGTGACCCCCTCCATGATGTTTAAGCAGCTTCTTCAACTCATTTCTGGTCAGGGAAAAACTTTTGCCTTCTTCTTTCTTCTCCTGCACAACTCAGATGAAGAAGGGGACAGGACAAGATGCCTGCGTTTTGTAGAATGTTTACCCATGGTAAAGTATTCTGGAAAAACAGAGTCCAAAGAAAGCCTGTTCCACCACTGCAGTCCTCTGTACAGTTGGAACATAGACAACCAACAAAATGCTGCAAGCCACCATTTAAAAGAAGCCAGAAGCTACAACCAATAGGAAACCCCAAACAATCAGTCTCCTAGGTAATCTCCACCGGAGCAACGTCTGGCTGAAACTACAAAAAAAATCTGGAAGCTGCCAGAGAACGCTCTGCCCCACCGGCAGACAAACAGGAAAATCACATTTACCATGCTGTGCCTGTTGGGCCCATGCTCTACACAGTTGAGCATTGGGATCCCCCATGCCCCCAGCTCCTTACCTCACCCCGGGCCTGCTGGACCCAGGCCGAGATGCCCCACGCCGGCCTGCAGTCCCGCAACAAGACAGGAGAAGGCAATCCTGCTCAACGGGGCCCCGAGCCCTGCGCGGAGCCCGGGAGCACTGCTGCACCTGCTGGAACCAAATGCCCCCCCCAAACACAGCCCCACCAGAGGGCCAGCAATCGTCGCTCCACCGGCGCCCCGCACAAGGAAAGAGTCCAACCTGCCAGAGGCAGGAAAATTAAAACTGGATGACGTGGTTGGAGGGGAGGAGTTATGGGGGATAGTAAAAATAAAAGAAGGTCCTGTGTCAGCGGCAGGGGCCTCATGAGGTAAGTAGGAGGAAGAGTGGACGTGGAGGTAATGGTTGGTTTACCACTTATGACGGATTAGGATTAAATCTCATCCATCATTGTTGGGTTTGAGTGGGAGGTCCAATTGTATCTCTGCTGTCTGCTCAAGATTGGTGCCTGGGTGATCTCGCCTGTTGGCTGGGTTCACAATATCAGTGGGGTCCTGTGGCTTGTTCACCACAACAACGAAACAAACCACACACAGCCTTGCACAACAGCTCATGAAGGCTACCAATCAAAAATCACACCTATGCTCAGCTAACGGTGTAAACTGAACTGAAGCTGCCAACAGCACATCACAGCTCTCTAGCTCTTTTCTCCTGCTCAGTCCTACTAACTTACACCCCCTTAGCCTCTTCCTTTACAGATCCGCCAGAGTGCCAAGAGACCATTCAGGTGGTGAAAGTGTGCGGTATAAAAACCTTTAACATAACACAGTTGGTTTGGTACAGCATGTTGGGGGGGGGAAGAGTTAGTATCACTGATGTGGCACAGAATCTATACAGTTGGAAGACAAACAGAGTAAAAACACTCGTCTTTCACACTACATACACATGTTCCTTCTGCAAGTTTGGAAGGTGTCGTTTTACTTTTAGGCCTAAAGTGGTCAGCTATTAACTTGTGGAATAACACGTAAACACCTACCCCAAGAAGACCAGCAGTTCAAAGTATACAGTACAGTGCAAAGTCTAGTGTAGGGATCTGCAACCTGTGCCTCTATAGATGCCATCTACTACAACTGCCATGGTCACTCACCATCGACTATACTGGCTGGGCTGATGGGAGTTGTAATCCAAAACATCTGGCGGGCCAAAGGTTGCAGACCAGGCTTCATGCCATATCAAAGAGGGATATATGTATGGATGGGCGGTCCGGGTAGGCAACCTACAGCAGGTGCACAATGAAAGGTATAAGGAATAATCCACAGGAGCGAACGTGCCCAATTTAAAATGCCCTAAAGAAAGCAGTATTGTGCATTCTGGTGGGGCGGCCAGTAATTAGGAACGTTCTGGAGCGAATTCAAAGGGAGGACTATATCCCAGAAGGGTATGTACGGAAGCCATATTGGGTGCCGGTTTGTATGTGAAACAATGTAGGGATATTAAATGGGGAATATAGTAGTTCGAGCCAGTGGCATTGTGCAGGTTGTGTCTGGAGGACCACCGTGCGGTACCACGTCTGGCGCACAGTAGAAGGGAGCCGCATCCTTAGTGCGGACCACCCATTTGGATAGAGCAAACTGTGTGATGCATCATGATGTGACATCATGGATAGCTGCCGTTTTATTGGCTATCGAATTTGTTGAGAACTCTGTATAATTCCCGAGCAGACATGCTATACTCTAACGGAAAAGGTAAGGCTTTCGTGAAGTTTCAAACGGGCACAGTGTCAACGTATAACGAGCGAGGGGTGGCATTCTGTATGGTTCCAAATGCGTATTCTTTACAACGCTCAAATGAATGATTGACTTTTTATCAGCGTGGGGGCGGATTGCCTACACACAGTGCTATGGACCTGCTTCGTTTCTGCCCCCAGTACATCCGATTTTTCGATAACAAGACTCGCATAAAATTGTTCCGCCACCGTCATGACGGTGCCAGACTCTTACTGTCCAGCAGCTCCTCCAGTTCCTTGTCCTCTGTGGACCCAGTTGCCATCTTCGCAGCTCCTCCTGCAATGCGAGTGGGCGGGGCTATTCCTACAACACATGACCAGTTTGAGTAATCAACCAATGGTAACCAGCCTTGAAAAAAGCCTCGCAAGCGTGTGTAACTCATCCCAACATTGTGACATACCCCTGCAGCAAGAATATAGAAAAAGAAAGCGGACGACCAACAATTGTCATTGAAAAAGACTGCAACAGAAAGGTGGAATACATTTCTCCGAGTTAATAGTTGGTTAAACAAAGAATTCAACTGATATGTCCTTAACGCATAGATGAATTTTTAATTGTATTCAGAATATGACGTATTCACACACATGGACAAAATATTTCTGAATAACTGCGTGAATTTTTTTAACGTAATAATGCTCACACACAGTAGTTTCTAACCAACTAAATGCCCAGGGCGAAGCACTAGAAATGTGCCCCCCTGATGGCACACGTCACTTCCAAACGACACCTCTGTGTCACCAAACCCCTCCTCAATATCTGTAAATTCGCGCTCTGAAACACTTGTGTACGAGCGCGATACAAATAAAATATCATATCATATCTTTGCCAAACAAATGAAGCTTGTTTCATTACATTGCAATTCAAGTACGTTACATAAGTAATCTAATGACATAACACAGCTGTTGCTGGTGAAAGCCCCTTCATTTATATGAACGGGTAAGGAGCTTGGCTGGTGAGAGAGCTGCTTTCAAGGAAGGTGACACCCGCCAAAAGCATGTGGGTTGAGAGGTATGTAAATACATAAGACACATGGCTTGGTGCTCACATCACTGTTCACAGCACTCACCCTAACATTAAAATGTTTGTAACTATGAACCATACATACTTTTAGATGAGGAGGGGCTGGGTCTCAGTCTGTGCATGCCCAATCGTCAATACAGAAATATCTTTATGGAATTATATCTTTAGACTTGAACGGATACCCTACAAGAGACACCCAATAAAGAGGGACACATATACAGAAAGGACTAGTAATAAGATGATAAAGTGTTTTAAACAAAACCGGCTTCTAGTACATGGTATAGGGTCCACAGTTCCTCAACCACTACCTCCTCACCATTGTGCAGGCATGGGGGTTAATTCTGCAAAAAAGAGTAGGCCCATGCTTTATCTAACAGAGCTGGCATTAGCATCTCCTATTGGTGCTGGCCCGCAGCTAGTGAAAATCATGGTTTGGCGGTGTACAAAGGGTGTTTCGCTTAGTGGGTGTACAATTTGAGACAGCTTCTTTGATTGCTTTATGTGTTTATGTTTGGGGACAGTATGGTTGCATACACAAACAATTCAGATTTTCAACACATTCGTTACTGAAAGTCATAATTCTATTAAAGACACAGAGGCGAAGGAGTATGCTTTCTCCAAACTTTACTGTTCAGCAGCAAAGAAAACACAAACATGAAAAAGATACAAAAAACTATAAAAAACTACAATAACCATGAAGTTTTTGAGTTTTGTAGTCCATGTCCATAGGTCCTCCAACTGACCATGTGATTCCAGTAACCAATCAAAACCAAGTCCTCATATAAAACCTCTTGTCCTCTTTCTATTCCTCCTCTTTCTTTGATCCTGAAAGGTTGTGTTCAGTACTTCCTTGAACTTCCCTCTGCATCTTAATTCAGATCCCGGATTGCTTGTTGTCCGTCGTCCCTCCTATAGAAACATAAATTAGAAAGGTGACTATAGACCGAATAAAAATTGGGTGGGACAATAGTATACATAGGTACAGTAAATTATATCTTCAATAAAGCATACACATATTTCTCGTAAGCAGTATGCATAACACATAAACATGATATATCACTTTCTACATTCATACGATTGATAGGGTGGGATAATCCTTCGCCTCTGTGTCTTTAATAGAATTATGACTTTCAGTAACGAATGTGTTGAAAATCTGAATTCTATGTCAAGACCGGAGGCTCGGATTATGCTTGTTCAAAGTTTACTTGCCACCACTACCGATGTCACACTTTCCATGGGCTTAAAATAGAAGGTTTTAAAAGTCGATTCATTCGACCAATCTGCAGCCCTCATAATATCTTCTACTCTAGCTCCTATATTATATGCTTTAGTAGCCATCGCTCCTCTAGAGGAGTGGGCGCCATATTTCTCAACATCTATGCCCGCTTGTACCATCACCCATCTAAGCCATCTAGCTATAGTGGCCGATGTAATCGCTCTAAAGGTCTACAAATTGCTATCAACAGTTGTGACTCCCCCGACGGTCTAACCTCCCTCGTCATCTCTTCATATGCCGCTAAGCATCTAACCAGACATAATTTTGGTTGAGTCGGGAACGATTCATAGGAAATAGATCTCAAACCTGTTTTGGTCCTCTTTGTTATAAGAAAAGTCACCAATTTCGGACCTATACTCTTCCTGTTAACCTCCAGAGCCCTAACATCAGAGGATCTTTTGAATGCTAAAAGACATAAGAGCATAGCCAATTTGCCTGAAATCGCTTTCCGTGACAACTCTTGATTATCCGGCCAAGATAAAAATAGTTTCAAGACTTTATCTACATCCCACAACTGATTATACTTAACACTAGGGGGTTTTAACATCCTTACTCCCTTTAACAATCTACAGATCAAAGGATGTTCACCAATTGCTGCGCCTTCTACTCTAGGGAGCCCGGCAGATATCGCAGACCTGGCTGTGTTGATAGTCCTGTAAGCCTTCCCCTGCGCTGCCATCTGAGCTAAAAAGTTAACCACGTGCACTACAGCCGCTCTATCGGGATGAATATTCCTTTCCACACACCAGCTATTCCATCTATCTCAAGCTGATCTATAAGCCTTGTGAGTCCCTGGGCCCAGGATTTGTTAATGATGTTCTCAGCCTCATTCGATAGTCCTGGCCTAGCCCAAGTTCTCCTGAAATCGCCCACGCTATTAGTCTGAGTCCCCCTGACCTCACTAGCGGATGACTGTGATCTCTGGGATCTCGAATAATAAATTCTGTGTCGGGTAGAACTACTGAGTTGTGATATGTCAGTTCCAGTAGACTGGGAAACCACGCCTGCCCCTTCCAGTCCGGCGTAATTATAATTATGGATGCTTTTGGACGTCTCACCTGTGCCAGCGTCCTCGCTATCATTGAAAAAGGAGGAAACGCGTAATTCTTCTGGTGTTCCCAGGATTGAAGGAAGGCATCTGTCACCTCTGCTTCCGGGTCCGGTCTCCAGCTGAAGAACCGAGGAAGCTGTTTGTTTAACCTCGATGCAAACAGATCGACCTGACAAGGACCCCATCGTGTCATAATTTCTTGGAACACTACCTCGTCCAGCTTCCAATCGCTGGCGTCTATTAGGTATCTCAAGTTCCAATCGGCCACTTCGTTCATCTGGCCCGGCAGATATTCTGCCGTCACCGAAACTCTTCTCTCTAGACAGAGTTCCCAAAAATCCTTCGCCAGATCCGCCAATAACTTGGACCTCGTCCCCCCCAGTCTGTTGATGTACCTGACTGCGGAGACATTGTCCATCTTTAACAGAACGCAACAATGTGCTTTCTCTTGGGTCCAGCATCTCACTGCAAAAGACCCCGCTAACAACTCCAGGCAGTTTATGTGCAGTCTGGTCTCCTGGTCTGACCACCTGCCTCCTGTGGACAGGTTCCCGCATCGAGCTCCCCAGCCCCATCTGCTGGCGTCGGATTCGATAATAAGGTCCGGGGATGAACCAAATATGGCTCTCCCGTTCCATGCATCCATATGAATGAGCCACCATTCTAACTCCTCTCTCACCTCCTGTGAAATATTCACTTTTCATTCGTAAGAAACGCCCCTCCTGAGGTGAGATATCTTCAACCTCTGGAGTGCCCTGTAATGCAGAGGTCCTGGAAAAATCGCTTGAATTGATGCCGCTAGCTGGCCCACCAATCTCGCAATGTCCCTCAACGACATCTCTCCCTTCGCTAGGGTATGTCTCAACTGTTTCTTGATATCGTTCACCTTGTGAATGGGTAAACTGAGAGTTCCCTGAATCGAGTCCACTATGAAACCCAGAAACTCTATTGACTGAACCAGTACTATACTGGATTTCTCCCAATTTATCAGGAATCCCAAACCCTCCAAAACCTCTATTGTTATCTGAATCTGCTCTATCAACATTTCCTTCTCCTGACACATCAGACATATGTCGTCTAGATAAATTATCAGTCTCATCCCCTGAGCTCTGAGATGAGATATTACGGGTTTCATCATTTTTGTGAAACACCAAGGTGCCGATGCCAGGCCGAAAGGCAGACATCGGAATTCCCAAATCGTTCTCTCCCATCTGAACCTCAGAAATCTGCAGTGCTCCTCTGCTATGGGAATAGTCAGATATGCGTCTTTCAAATCTATTCTGGCTAACCAATCTCCCTGAATGAGGGTATCCCTCAACAGATGTATCCCTTCCATTTTGAAATGCCTGTACACTACATAACTGTTTAGACCTTTCAGATGTATGATTGGTCTTGTCTTGTGTCTTCCTTTTACTATGAACATATTGCTTATGTAACCTCCTACCTGACCTGCAGCGGGTCGAATAGCTCTTTTGTTTTCCAAACCCTGTAATTCTTTTTCCAGTAAGACCTTGTCTTCTCTGCTCATTTCTAAGCATTTCGGCGGTTCTTTCTGATATGGAATTTCTATAAAATCTATATAAAAACCTTGAGCCGTCTGAAGTACCCAGGTATCCCCTGAAATGTTCAACCAATTTTCCAAAAATTGCGCAGTCCTCCCCCTATATCTGGGGTCATAGGAAGTAGGTATGGTAATCTCACCTGTGTTATTCTGCTGACGCTCCCCTCGCCAGATCCTGCCTCTTCCCCTACCCCTCGATGGGAAGAACGGTGTATGTCTGCGCTCTTCTTGTTCGCGCCAATTCGCTCTGTCTTGGAAGGATCGGTTGTATTGGAACCCGCAAGCCGAGCGACCCCTACCTCTGCTGGCCCATCCAAAAATTTGCCTCCCGAAAACCCTCTTAAGATAGGCTTGCGCCTTATCCAAGGCTGCGTAAGAATTCACAAATTTGGTGAGTTCCTTGATAAAGGAATATCCAAATAACTTTCCCTTTGCTGAGGCTGATTCCGAGGAGGCTAATTCACTCAATTTTGGGTCGATTTTAACCAACAAGGATCTCCTCCTTTCGGTGGTTATGGCATGATTAGCATTGCCCAACATGCATATGGCCCTTTGGGCCCATCCTATAAGAATAGCCGGATATATATATATATATATACACCAGGGATTAGTCAACTCTCTCAGTACAGAGAGCCAAATCTTCAAGAATGTAATATCTTCCCTGGTTCTGGATATATAGAAAGATATAAAATATATCAAATGACAGGTTTTATCTGGGACTGTGCCCGTATAAACTGCGGTATCTCTCGTAGCCTGCAGGGGCTCTGTTGGCCTCTTGAAACAGGACGCTACGTTCGTTCGAACGATGCGTGTTGTTTTGGAATCGCAATCAGCAAAAAAAGGATTCCTGTTTAATAACACTGTAAAACTTGCGTAACACTCCTGATCCTTCAAAACTCGGAACGGAAGAAGAGAGCGCCGGAACTACGCGGTCCCGTCGCGCTCCTTCTTCCGTGCCGCAGTGCCCTCTTCGACGGGTCCGTAAAGCTGCGGCCGCCGGTGCACCAGCTGTTAAGACGGATTTCTGAACTCTGTCCTGGTGGCGCAGAAGTTCAGAAGGCCAACCTAATTACTTGGAACAGGGTAACCTCTGGACGAGCCAGACCAATCAAGGTAGCAATCGCGGCGGTCAAGACTAGGTCTCAAGAGGGGTGAGGGTAACTGAAAGCCCGCAATGAGCACACAAAGCAAGATCACTTACAAACTACTCCAAACAGTTGTTATATTAAAAATATATACACATTTATTTCAAGGCCTTTAAAACAATGACCGTAGCGAGAAAATCACAATATAACGATAGTAAACCAACACATACCATATCAACACAATATATATACAAATACAACAAGTCTCAAGCGTTATATGCACGAAATGTGTAGTCCACCTAAAAGGGAGGGAAAACAGGCAGTGCGCAATAATGCTTAGACCCAGTTCGCCTTCAGAGGCACCTAACTAGATGGAAGTCCGAGCCCTGCGAAGAGTGGAGCCTTGTGCTCAAAAGTACCTGCACGCGCTGGTGCCAACGGGCAAAAGGAGAAGCTCTTCGAGGGAAATCCGGCAGTTCAGTTTAGTGCACAAAAGAAGAAGAACAAGTTCCGCGACTCAAGCGCAGCCTCCACAGTGGGCAGAGGCAGAGCGCGAGTACGGAAAAGGGTGCTGTTTGACACAGCGGGGAAAAGCAATGGGCTCCTGCAGGAGGGCGACCAGATCCTAGCTATGCTACTCACCGGTCCCCGGTGCAAGCAGACCCAGGCTTCTCCGCGTCAGTTTCAGCAGCTGGCAGGTTCAGAAGAGCAGGGAACGCCTCGTCGTCGTGTTGAGTAAAAAGACGTCCCAATCGAAGAAACCCGCACAGTTTGTTACCACAGCAGGGCAACGGAGCGGCCGTGTGTATCTGAGCCAAATGTACACTACTCACTTCAGACCTGGGAACGCCAAGTGTATGAAGCGTGTGAGAGTGACAAGGACTCGAAATACTACACAACCTGGCGGCGGTTACAGAGCAAGACTCCCGTGTAAGCTGGTCAGTCAGCTGGATGGCCCAGAGACGCTTCCGAAGGCTTACTGGCAGGAGATGGTGAAGATGCCGAGAACAGCTGTTCCCGCTATTCCAAGGGTCGAAGTACCAGTACAGGCCTTCTGGTTCGATCAAAGGTGAAAAGGGTTTCACAAGGCGACAGCAGTGCAGAGGAGAAGTCCTTCAGCGGGTCACCAGCGATTCCTCGGTCCAGCCTCTTGGTTGCAGGATACTTGGCTCCTGTATTCCTTTGTTCATGAGAACTCAGGAGATCGACATGGTAGTGGTGTTTCCAGCCCCCTCTTATCCACGGTTCCCTTCGCGCCAAAAAGGAGGGGACCCAATAGGAGATCCGCTCATCAACACTCACACCATTCGTGGACCAATCACGGACCACGGCGGTCCCAGGCATTCACACCACCCTAGACTCTCTGGCACCCAGGATGTGTATTGGGACCAGACATCCCAGCCCACATCCTGGAGGCACACACAAGACATGTAGAAGCCTGTGAAAGCATCCGTGTTTCGCGGGAAAGTACATGCCCAAATAAGGAAGGCCCCGGGTCGGCTCGACCTGGGGAAGGTGAAGGGAGCAAGACGGTCAGCGGACAGGACAAAGGAGCCTCGTGGTCTGGCCATTTTGGGAGCCAGGCCACCATTTTGGGTTAAGCGCGAGAAACGCGCTTAGAACGCCAAAAGGAGCTCAAAACACAAGAAACAATCGCTGCCACCATTCCCGTCCCTGAATCACTTGCACCGATCAGATACAATCCTAAACGAGTATCTAGGGCCTGTAGAAGGCTAGAGACCCAAGAGAGCTGTAACGTAGCTTACAGTGCCCTCTTGTGTCATGTTGCACGAAAGCCGCAACATGATAAAAGAAACTACGGGAAACAGCGTTCCCCGGACTGACAGTCTTAAGGGCATGTCAGTTTCCCCGTAAGAAAGGAGCGGAAGCCCAGAGGAGTGCGGCAGAAGGCTGCACTTCTCTGGCAAAGTCGAAAACAAGGTGAAAAACAACAGCAAAAAGTTTAGGGGTTGCCACAAGGAAAGAAAATTACCTACAATTACGAAATCTTTCCTAACACCAGCCCCTTCGCGGCCGTAACTTCGGGAGCCGCCTACGTTGTAGCGGATATGCTCTGCCTGAAAGGCACGCACGTGTGTACCAACTAAGTAAACAAATTATATCGTCAATACACTCACACAATGCATTCACAAGTAATAAAGAAAAGTACTTAACTCGCTGCCGAGCAACAAAGAAAGAGGAGGAATAGAAAGAGGACAAGAGGTTTTATATGAGGACTTGGTTTTGATTGGTTACTGGAATCACATGGTCAGTTGGAGGACCTATGGACATGGACTACAAAACTCAAAAACTTCATGGTTATTGTGTTTTTTATAGTTTTTTGTATCTTTTTCATGTTTGTGTTTTCTTTGCTGCTGAACAGTAAAGTTTGGAGAAAGCATAATCCAAGCCTGCGGTCTTGACATAGAATTCCAGTGCACTATTGTATGGACATGGGACACATCAAACAAAAGAGTTGTATGCGCTGTTGCATAGAGGAGCAGCACATAGATGCCATAACAAGCGGGGTGGTGACTCGGGCAGCGCACAAATCATTGCATTGATTTGCCACAGACTACTGTCTGCACGGTGACACAATGGATCCTGCTTTCCTAATCAAGGTGCCAAGTCACACTGAGAAGCCATCTGGCAGTGGTTGGCGTGTTAGGAAAATGAAACATAATTTCATGCCGAGGGGATGCATTTAGTCCATGTCCCAAAGTAGTCACTAGGCCACTTAGACAAGAACATTACAGTAAACCTTCTCAGGCATGCACCATATGTAACTAAAAGGTAATATATTATGTTATGTTATGTTATGTTATGTTAAAGGTAATTGTACCGCGCACTATTGGCGCTCAGGCAGATCTGTAATGCAAGGAGGGCAACGGGTAAGTTAGTAGGATTGAGCCGGAAAAAGAGTAAGAGAGCTCTGATGTGTTGTTGGCAGCTTCAGTTCGTATACAGCGGTCACTGAGCGTAGGTGTGTTTTTCCATTGGTGGTCACCATTTGTGGTGTTGGGCGGGATTATGTGTTGTTTGTTTTGTTGTTGTGGTGTTGTGAAGTATGGGCAGTTTGTGGTGCTGTAGAGGTATGGTTGTGTTTAGTTCAGCATTTGAGAGGTATATGCAGATGGGTGAATTTTTAGTATGGTTTGTTAGTGGCAGTACATTTCCTACGCCTCTAAATGCGAGATTTGTCTGACTAACATAATTGGGCTAAATGCGAGATATGGCAGACTAACATAATTGGGCTAAATGCGAGGTATGGCTGATTAACACAATTGGGGCTGAATGCGAGGTATGGCTGACTAACATAATTGGGCTAAATACGAGATATGGCTCACTAACATAATTGGGCTAAATACGAGATATGGCTGACTAACACCATTGGACTAAATATGAGATATGGCTGACTAACACAATTCGACTAAATGCAAGGTATTGCCGACTTACACAATTGGGCTAAATGCAAGATATGGCTGACTAACACAATTGGGCTAAATGCGAGATATGGCTGATATTACACTTCAGGCTTCCTCACAGGCCTCTTTGCAGGGTACGACTTCTTTACAAGCTCTTCTATGGACCAGATACAGGCTACCATGGCGTCTGTACAAACTTCGACACTCCGGGTCAGCTGACTCTTGTACGTGGAAGACGTACGGCAAGACACGCCCCTCTTACGACAATAAAACCACCGTCTTCCAAGGGGCTCGTTGCTGCTAATTAGCGTTACAAGCTACACGCGGTTTCGTCCGTTTCCTCTTCGTGTCTTCTTACACGATTCCTCATCTGAACTCCTGGTTTTGACCTTTGCCTGACTACTGGATTGCCTCGTCTCCTCCTTTATTCCTGTCGTGCTCGTCTGGTTGTTTGACTCAGAACGTTACTGGATCCGGCTCCTTTCTGCAGTACTTCATTCCTGGTTGCCGCCTTTGCACTCGGAACCAAATTGCTGTTTACTATCCGGATCTTATCTACAGCTACTCGGGATACATGTGTGCTCAGGTATATACTTAATTGGCTATCCCCATCTCTGCAACTGTTTATCTCCACTACTTGTCTGGATATTTGTCTTCTGTTGGATTCTGGGACATTGAGTGACGTTCATGTGAGATTGTCCTTAAGTGCATATAAACGCTCTCCTGAAACTGCACCAACCCGGCACTAGTGCGACCCTCGTGCCGTCCGGGGCTACTTCCCTGTACTAACATCCCTGTTTGTTATTTTCTCCTGTCGTCTTCTGCCTCCTGGATTCCTTTCCAATATATCCTTATTCAGGTTAGTTGTTATTGATTCTATATATATATAGTTGGGACCGATATTGAATTAGACCATTTCCACTCATTTTGTGTTATTCCTTGTAGATCCACCCGGTGGAAGCTCCACTCCAATATCTATCCAGGTAGTTGCCCAATTAATTCAACTGTTCTAATCACTTGCATTAACCTCAACACTGTCTAATATCTTTGTATTCCTTTGCAGCATTGGTATTGTTGGTGTGTGTTCTCCCCGCTCTTTTATTCAATTGACACCTCTGTCTGTCCCAACTGAAACAGCAGAGAGGTACATTGTGGAAAAGAGCCCCTCTTTGAGGAAGCCTGAGTCTTGTACTCAGAGGAGCTGGGATGGAAGGCTGAATATCGATTCTTGTACCACCATTATCTCCAAGGTCACTTCTCTGCATCTTCGGCCTATTTCGGAGTGGTGAGTAACAGCTGACTAACACAATTGGGCTAAATGCGAGGTATCACTGACTAACACAATTCGACTAAATGCAAGGTATTGTTGACTAACACAATTGGGCTAAATGCAAGATATGGCTGACTAACACAATTGGGCTAAATGCGAGGTATCGCTGACTAACACAATTGGCCTAAATGCGAGTTATTGCTGACTAACACAATTGGTCTAAATGCGAGATATGGCTGACTGACATTAGTGGTCTATGTTCTAGCAGGTAATAAGAGTGGTGGACTTTTCTGGAGTACAGTATGTTTATGTTTATTGTGTTTATATAGCGCTTTACACCAAAGTGCTTTACATTATAACAACAAGGATACATAAAAACAGTAAAAGCAATTACAAAATAAGAATCAAGCCAGTAATACAGCAAGTAAAACAATTTGCCAGTGAAGATAAACATGGGAAGAAGGGATGGAGAAGGGGAAGGAAGTGGGAAACAGGAAGTGGAATAAGCTGAGGGCGAGAGAGGAGGAGAGGGGACTTAAGAGGAACGGAGCAGGGAGAGAGAGGTAAGAGAAGGAGGGTAAAAAGGAGGCGAGGGAAAAGTGGAAGGAAGGGATAAGAGTATCAGAGGGGAGTGGAGAAGAAGAGATTTCAAGGAGACACGAAAGGAGGAATAGGTGGGGATGGAATGGATAGAGAGAGGAAGGGAGTTCCAGTGGAGGGGGGCAAGGAGCTGAAAGGAGCGCAAACGAGAGGAGGCTCATGGGGACGGGGGAGCAGAGAGAAGGAAGGGGTCTGCAGATCGGATAGGGCGGGAGGGAGTGTAGAATGAGCTGAGAGAGGAAAGATATGGGGGAGCAAGATCGTGAAGAGATTTAAAGACAAGATAGAGGAAGTGGAATTTGAGTTGGGAATGAAAGGAAAGCCAGCCAAGATGAGAGAGCGAGGAGGAGATGGAGTCGTGAGGAGAGAGAAGACAGAGGATACGAATGGCAGAGTGGTAGAGTGATTTGATGGGGGTAAGATGGGAAGCAGGGAGTCCAAAGAGGAGAGAAGAGCAGTAGAAAAGACAAGAGAAGATGAGTGAGGAGATTAAAAGTTTAGTGGCATGGAAGGTGAGAGAGGAGCGTACTTTGCGAATATTGAAAAGGTGGTAGCGACATAAGCGGGAAGTAAGATAAAAATGGTGGATGAAGGAGAGGGAGGAGTCAAAGAAAATGCCTAGATTACAAGCAGAGAGAGGAAGATTAGAGGGGGGAAATGAATAAAAGGAGGGGGAGAAGAAGGAGGAAGAGTGTTGGAGGGGAAGAATAAGACCTCAGTCTTGTCTGTATTGAGAGAGAGAAAGTGGGATGACATCCAGTTTTTAATGGCAGTAAGACAAGAAGAGAGTTTAAGATGGAGGTCAGGAGTGAAGGCTGTACTCCCCGGCCAGACCAACTTACCTTTCCTGTTGCTGCTGGTTGACTGTGTCAGGCTTCCTAGGCGAACATGGGCACATCCCTCTGGTCCTTCAGAAAATGTCTGAAAACCATACCTTTCAGCCTTGATTCTCAACAATGAGACATCAGGCCCAGGTTAGACAGTCCATTCATATCCAACCGCCTAATCTGACAAAGAAGATTTGTAGACTCACTTATCACTTATCATTGCCTGCAAACCCCTAGTACCATTTGCCATGAACAATATATATTTCATGACTGCTCTTTATATCTGTACTCTGCAAATTATATGTTGTAATGCTACTGCACCTGATCATGTACACTCATGTAACCGCTCTCTTAAATTCTAGTGCCCAGATGACTCTGGGTTACATGCGCTTTATAAATGAAAAATAAATAAATAACTGGGCAAACACAGCCTGGAGATGCTTACCTTGGGGCCCTTAGCCGGAGGCTGTCTAGGCAGAGCCTGCCCTGGTTGGTGATCTTTTAATGGACCTAAGGCTCAGTCAGAGGTCATGGCTGTGGTGGGGGGAGCAGGCGGGGCGTGGAGAAGCAGGAAGCGAGGCAGCGGGACTGGGATTGAGGGGAGAATGGATTCCGAATGCAGCAAATTCAATTTAAATACACAGAGCTACACCTTCAAAGTGTTCCCAATGGGCCAGGATTGCAGGGAGAATGGAGGCCCAACGTGGCAAGGGAAGTTTAAATACACAGAAAGACTCCAGCAATGTCTGGGTCTTCAGGTGGCCGGCAGGGCAATCACCAGATCAGGCGATGGCAGGAAACTGCCAGAGGGGCACCTTGCAGCGCAGCTATAACTTCACTGTGTTTCCAATGGGCCTAAGGACCAATCAGAGGTCCTGGGTAGGAGCGGGAGCAGGTGGGGGGTGGAGAAGCAGGAAGCAAGGCAGTAGGGCCAGGATTGTGTAATAAATACTATGGGGCACAATTAAGTGGGTATGAGGTTTATTCATGGAGCCCTCGGAGTATCCTGCTGCCGGGCAAACATAACGTACAAGAATGGTTCTGGAATGTCTACATTACAGAACCATACTATGCATACATAATGTACAGTGTGTAAACCCACTATAACATCCCCCTCCCTTATATTGAGAAAGGAAAATTAGTTAGAGAATGAACATGAAATGCAACGGAAACCAAAAATAAATAAATAGGTGAAACAACAAAATAATGAATAACTGGAATGAACAAAAAGGATACATATGAGTTCCAAAGGTGGGCGAACATCACTAGTAGTAAATATAGTCATTGTTGAAATTTTGGATTATCTTGCGGTTTCTCTTGGATAACTAGGAAGAGTTCCAAGGGTGGGCGAACATCACTAGTAGTAAATATAGTCATTGTTGAAATTCTGGATCATCTTGCGGTTTCTCTTGGATAACACGCCTTCTGAAACTTCACTCCCACTCCCCACCACATTGTCTCTTTTGTCATGGTCTCTGTCTTGTATTCTACTGCTAGTGTGTTCTATTACCACTTGGGTGCTAGGCTTGCTGGTACTTGGCCTATTGAAATCTTTTTCCACCCTCACAATTGTGATGCTGGAAATGCATCAGGGGGATAGGGCCTCCGTATCCTTGTCCTTTACTGCTTTTTATTGTGTGTTCTGTCGTGTTTTCCGCGCAGGAGTTCATGTGGTACTCCTGGCGGTGCAGCTCTCTCTTTTGGTTTGGTGAACAGACCCATGGGATACCCTTATGGCACCGATGGGTAGGGGTGCGACCCTGTGCCCCTAGTGTATGTTTTTGGGCACCTGTGTGTGACCCACAGAGCAGGGTACGGGCTGGTGGCAGCTCCGTGCTGAAATGACTGGTGTCCTGCGCGTCCTCCATTTTGGGATGCCCAGGCCCTGTCATTGGAATCGGTAGATTCCTGATGGAGACAAAATGACCCGGGAAGCCCTGACTCTGTCCCTTCCCCCTGACTGGCTGTTGGGTGGAAGTTCCATATATGGTAGTGTGGGGAAGTGCCAACCAGACTGGCTGGAGTCTTCTCAATGACCGTATGTTGTGGGAACGCCTGTGGGTGGGACCTGGGTGAATGGAGTGTGTGACGAATACGCATTCTATGTTATGGGTGTCTAGTATCTGGTGTTTGACACAATGACTGAGACAGCCCTGCCCGAAACCGGTATGAATGCAGTGTAGAGTGTTGAATGGCTTGGTACTTGTCCCAATACACATAACTTGTTGTGAGTGTCTTGAGAGAAGTGAATGGCCTGAATGCACTGTGTGCCTGATTGCCTGCCTGCCTGCATGAATGCCCTTAGTCGTGATTGGATGCTTGAGTATGACCCAGCGGAATGAATGGGAGATCAACAGTATATCTGGGGACCTCTCACTGCTAGGAATCGTGTTCAGAAGCTGAAGTCCACTACGACGAGTAACTGGAATAACTGAAGCTTGACCTTGAAGCCCTGCTGGACGAGAAGAATTGCTATTGCTCTCCTTCACAATCTGAAAGCTGCTGTGTCTCCAAGGACTGACACAGGTAAGGCGCCCTCTTCCCGAGCTACGAGGGACCATCGTGCACCAGCTGATCTTTGCCTAAGCTCCCTGGTAGACAGACCTTCGACAGGCTGCCGACCCGATACGGGGACTGCTGCGAAACTCCAAGGAGAAGCGTCCGGACTGTTGTCCGCCACTGTCGACGACCGCCGTCGCCGACCGGAGCCGCCGTGCTCCCGTTTGCCTAAGAACTTCATTGAACCAAGGATGCTCTTGTCCACATCGTCGCTGCTGTATCCCTCTGGAGAAGGCCTGACCGTCGACGTGCCGAGGAGCATCCGCCGGTGGGTTTCCCACCACCCATAGACCACAGAGACGCCCTCGACAACTCGACGCCCTTGCTGGGCCACAGTTCTTCAAACTCTTTGCGGTCCAGAACAATTGACACCGAGGTGCCTCGCACGCCTCTTCCTTGCGGGACATTTACGCTTCCCATCAACGAGCACTGCTAGGAACGAAGCAGCCACTTCACCGTCGTAGCTCAACCTGTTCTCCGTCAGACGTTCGACGACCCGTGACTCCTTCCTTAAAGAGAGGGCACTCAAGAAGGGCCGTCGATTCCCCGACGAGGAACGCTACAAAGCCAGGTATTTTGGGGTTGCAGAACTATTGGGAAGTCTAGGGTAAACAATATATGGACTGGGCTTGTGATACATCGTTGCTTTACAGGTGTTAGGACACAAGGGCTAACTCTAGTAGTGGTGGCTTGACACGTCGTGATGCAATTTAGTCTTTCTGACAATATACCCCTCAAGAGTACAAAAGGACAGATTAAGGTGAAAAATGAACCAGATATTAACCGGTGGTTTAAGGCAATGGACTCCCCAAAAGCGAAATGCTGAACTGATACTCGCAAGAAAATCAGACTGGGACTGAATAGTTCCAAGTTAGATTGGTGAGTACCCTGAAAACAAGAAAAGTAACTATTACCAGGAGTACGGAATAGCAAGAACAAAGTAAGAACCAAATAGTTTTGTGCTTACCAAATGAGTGACCTGGATGAATGCTGCAGAAGAGGTGAGAATGGAGTGGCAGTCCTGGAAACACAATGTCTTGTTTTCCTATACCCGCCGTCACGAGGACGCCTAAGAGTTATTGATTCAGGCGCCATTGCGCTGATGTCCTTTGATCCTTGCGCTGATGCGCCAATGTTTTTTGATCCTTGCGCCGATGCGCGAGTGTCCTATGTGCAGGAATGTCTTTGAAAAGTTCCAGAGTGAAGATATGACACAGGTAAGACTTGAGGAATGAGGTGTCTGGAGTCTGTGGAAGTTCCGGATTTGACAATGAACGGGTAAGACTTGAGGAATGAGACGGATGCAGTCCGTGGACGTTCCGAGTTCGAGGATGAGCAGGTAAGACTTGAGGGATAAGACAAATGCAGTCCGTGGACGTTCTGGGTCTGGTATGAGCAGGTGAGATTTGAGGGATTAAGCGAATGCAGTCCGTGGCCGTTCCGGGTCTGAAATGAGCAGGTAAGACTTAAGGGATTTAGGCTAATGCAGTCCGTGGGCATTCCGGGTCTGGTAAGAGCAGGTAAGACTTTGAGGGATGAGACGAAAACAGGCCGTGGACGTTCCGGGTCAGGTAATGCAAGAAGGTCGAAGGCAATGACAAGAAGGAAGCAAGGAAAGTCACAAGGCAGGCCGGGGCTTCAATGAGCCAAGAAGACAAGGTACAAGGTTTGTAGTTTTGAAAAAGCCAAATTTAGAAGCACTGCCGTGCGCGGGGGCGAGGCTTATATACAGGTCAGCTGACCGCACGCACATGACGGTGCCGTAGGCCTGAGTACCTATGCGAATACAACGGCCGCCAGCATTTCCATGGCAACCCATAGTGTTCTGTGAAAGGACGCGCAAGAAACGAGACACCACGGCTTCGAGGCTTTACAGACAACCTCGATTTGGAACGAAGACTATTTGCTGCACTGGGGTTTTTAGACAGTTTGTTCTTGTGCGAGCTCAATCTATGATTATCCAAAGAGGCATCCAATGGAACCCTGACAGTTTCCTCCCCCAAACAAAGATGCATCCCCAGAGTGAGCAGCCAAGAACCTGGACAAGAGAAGAGGAGCATGTACATTCGACTCAGGTTCCCATGTACGCTCTTCTGGACTGTACCCTTCCCAATCAATGAGGAAATGACAAACCCCACGTACCATCTTAGTATCCAGAATAGCCTTGACTATGTACTCCTCCATACCCTCGACCATCACTGGTGCCGGACGAGAGGAGAGGCGAGTACCTGCGGGACATGGCCTCAGGAGGGAAACGTGAAAGACTGGATGTATCTTCCATTGGGAAGGCAAGTCTAAGCGAACCACCAAAGGGTTGAACACTTCCTTAATCGGGAAAGGCCCCACAAAGTGAGGTATCAAACATTTACGGCCAGGCAAATGGAGGTTTTTGGAAGCCAAGCATACCAGCATTCCAGGTTGATAATCGGGAGCAGGTCTCCGATGTTTGTCAGCATAGAATTTGGCTTGTTTTTGCGCGGCCTCCAAATGGTCAAAGACCGTTTCCCTCAGGGAAATGAAGTCACGTATGCAAGCCTCAGCTGCCGGATTGCCAGTGGTAGGTATTACATCCTCAGGAATCGACCTAGGATGGAGGCCGTAAAGGGCAAAGAATGGAGAAGTACCTGTAGACGAATGGACTGAATTATTGTACGCATATTCTGCCGCCCCCAAAACATTTAACCATGACTCTTGATGCTGAGCAATTAGACAACGTAAGAATTGTTCCGTAGTGGCATTCGCCCTTTCTGTTTGCCCATCTGTTTCAGGATGATAGGCCGCAGAATAACATCCATCTATACCCAAGACAGTGACTAGATGGCGCCAGAAACGGGAGGTAAACTGTGATCCACGATCTGTAATGATGATCTCAGGTAGCCCAAAACGACGGAACACATTCTGCAAGAACATTTCTGCTAGGACCGGAGCAGAAGGTATACCCTGGCAGGGTACAAACAAGGCCATTTTAGAAAAGTAGTCAACGACCACCCTTATAGTATCACAACCCCTGACATGAGGTAATTCGACCACAAAGTCCATTGAGATCATTAGCCAGGGTTTCTTAGGAACAGGCATAGGATGAATCAATCCCATCGGTTTGGACACCGTACCTTTGCACTGAGCACAAATAGCACAATGTTTGATGTAATCCGAAACATCTCTAACCATCGTAGGCCAGAACACCCACCGTTTTAACAGTTCAAGCATCTTGTGTCTCCCTGTATGTGCAGCCATTAAAGCATCATGACACCACTGAAGGGCCAACACACAGGTTTTTGAAGTAGGGAGATACAACTTTTCTTGTACATAAGGCATGGAATTGACGACTTCCATATCATGGTCACGGAGTTCAGGAGGACTAGTCACCATCCAGGATTTAATCATTCCCTTCAAAGAAGAATCAACGGTACAGGAACAAACAACAAATGATGGTTGTAACACAGTACCTTCCCTGAGAGGCGTCTGACCATCTTCATTCCATCTCGATAAAGCATCTGCCTTAGAATGCAGCTTGCCGGGACGGTAAGTGATCTGGAAGTTGTACATAGAAAAGAATTCATGCCACTGTGCATGGCGAGCAGTGGTACAGCATACTGATTTAAGAGCAGGAAGATTGCAGTGGTCGGTGAAGACCTGTACGGGTGCAGTAGTACTCAATAGATGGTGTCTCCATACCAGGAATGCATCGTGTATTGCCAGGAGTTCCCGTTCAGTGATAGTGCAATTCATCTCGTACTTAGTGAGTTTCCTGGAATGGTAAGCCAAAGGATGGAGAAGACCAGAGTCCTCACACCTCTGGGACAGATAGCTCCCACAGCCAGATCCGAGGCATCAGCCTAAACAATAAATGGACGTTTTTGATCTGGATGCTGTAGGACCAGAGCTGAGGTGAATGTGGACTTGAGAGTTTCAAAGTCTTCCTGGGCTTGATCAGACCATACAAAGCAAGTTTTGGAACTAGTTCATGCAGTCAAGGGGGCTGCGATATCTGAAAACTAGTGTATGAACCGCCTCTAGAAATTTACAAAGCCTAAAAAGGACTGAAGGGACTTTACATTGTTTGGGACAGGTGAGTCCAAGATCACTTTAACCTTATTATTGCTCATCTTAACCCCCTCACTGGTGATATCGTAACCTAAGAATTCCACCTGGTCAACATGAAAGACACACTTCTCCAATTTGGCATAGAGGCTGTTTTGACGCAATCTCTGTAAAACAGTGGATACATGTTGAATGTGTTCCTTGTAGGTAGAGGAGTAAATGAGAATGTCATCAAGATAGACAACCATGAACTGGTCCAGTAAGTCCTTGAACACATCGTTAATGAAATACTGGAATGTAGCTGGGGCATTACAAAGGCCGAACGGCAAAACCAAGTACTCTAATAGACCAAACTTAGGGCCTCATCACGAGTTGGGCTGTATTCCCGGCTGTAATACAGCCGACTGTAATAGCCCTAACACCGACCAGTCCGGTGGTATTACCACCGGATCACGAGTTGGGCCTTAACGCTAAATCCCCATTCCTGATTGGGTCCATTGGATCCAATGGGGAATTTTCAGCGCTAATTATGCGGGCTAATACAGCCGGCTGCAATACAGCCGAAAACAGGGATTTTCACCTCCAGAAAAAAGCTGGAGGTAAAACAGTCGATTTAGCGCCCAACTCGTGATAGGGCCAGCCCTTAAATGCGGCTGTAATACCGTTTCCACAGAATTTAAGGGCAACAGTCAAACTCGTGATGAGGCCCTTAGTCTTGAAAGCTGTTTTGCATTCGTCACCTTCTCTGATTCTCACCAGATTATAAGCCCCCCTTAAGTCAAGTTTGGTAAAAAACTTGGAAGAACCTAGTTGACCCAACAAAACAGATATCAGAGGAATCGGATACTGATTCCGAACTGTCACTGCATTTAATTCTCTATAATCGATACAGGGGCGTAAGTCTTCCTCTTTCTCAGGTACAAAGAAAAGCAGTGATTCTCCTGGAGACCTGGAGGGACGAATGAACCCTGTCCGGAGTGCTTGATCTAAGTACTCTTTTAGCACTAAATCCTCCTTTTGCATAAGCGAATAGATTCTTCCAGAAGGAATACGGGCATCTGCCAGTAGTTCAATCGGGCAATCATAAGGATGATGCGAGGGTAGTCTTTCTGCCGCCTTCTTATCAAACACGTCCTTAAAAGAATCATATTCTTTCGGAAGGAGCGCTGTAGTGATTGCCCCAATCGTAAAGGCTGAATCCAGGAGCATGGAACTAGGATTACCAAATCCAACCATAGCTGCATGACACTACTTCTGACATTGGTCCGAGGTAAACTTAACTGAACTTTACATCCAATCAATGGAGGGATTGTGTTTCATTAACCATGGCAACCCCAGAATCATCTTAAGTTGAGGATCTGATATGACATCGAAATGGATGATCTCTGAATGACTGTCACCAATTGATAACACAAGGTCAATGGTTTGTTCTGTCACCAAACCAGAAATCAGAGATGTACCATTCACTGCATTAACTAATTCTGGTGTTTTCTTGGGAATCAATGGAATGGAATGATCACGTACAAATTGTGCATCCACGGAATTTCCTGTTGCACCTGAATCAAGCATGGGTTCAACAGACCAGGTTGTCTCTGGGGTGGAAGACAAGGTCGCCAAGACAGAAAAAGGAACCAAGGATCTGGGGTCCATGACGACTTGACTCGACAAAGGGACCCCGTCTATTGTCAAGCTTTGGCGTTTCCCGCCTTCTTAGGTTTCTTGGGACAAAGTTTCAAAAAATGTCTTGCCGAACCACAATAGAATCATAAATGATTGACCCTTTGTAGCTCCATGTCTGAAGGAGTAAGTGGACCTCGAATGGCACCAATCTGCATTGGCTCGGCGGTTGAAACAGGTGTTACCGCTGTCGGAACGGTTAGGGTGGTTCTTTGTTCACCCTTTCATTCAGCCTTACGGGCATCGATTTGCAACTTAAGGTCAACCAGTTCTGGGAAACCACTCGGAACCACGGGTACTGTTGCTAAAACATCCTTTAAGCCTTCTGAAAGACCCTTATAAAACAAAGCAGCTCTCTTTTTGTTGGGCCAATCTGTTTCTGCAACTAGCTGGTTAAATTTAGCCAAGTACTCTAAGAAGGATTTGTCTTTCTGTTGTAAAGAAAGCAATTCCAGGTCCGTTGCCTGTGATTTATATCTGGTATCAAAAACACGGGTCATAGCCATAATCAGAGCCTCACAATCATACAGTAATGGGCTACTCTGTTCCAGCAGGGGATTGGCCCACACTGCAGCAGTACCCCCAAGGTTAGAAACGACAAACGCTGCTTTAGTAGTAGCATTCGGAAAGGAGGCAGGCCTACACAAGAAATGTAAACAGCACTGATTAATGAACGTTCGAAAGGTTTTAGGATCCCCTAGGAACCTTTCTGGAGGAGCCAATGGAAACTGTGTTGCCATGTAGACTGGACTTGACTAATTTCTCGATTGAGCCCTTCCTGTAGTTTAATCCACTCCAGGACTAGATGCTCCAGCCCCTGACTGCAAGCCAGCATGTAACTCATTAATACGACGCTGAGTTGCATCATGTGCGGCTGTCATGTCAGCCCTGAGGTCAGCCACCACTTTGGATAGAGCCGCCAAATGATCAGCGGCCTCTTCCATTTTTGTATAGGCTTCTGAATATGTTAGGACACAAGGGCTAACTCCAGTAGTGGTGGCTTGACATGTCATGATGCAATTTAGTCTTTCTGACAATATACCCCTCAAGAGTACAAAAGGACAGATTGAGGTGAGTACTGCCCGAAAATATGGTAGACCCTGGTACTCCAACAGCTGGCTGCAAGAAAAAGTAACCAGATATTAAGGCAATGGACTCCCCAAAGTGAAATGCTGAACTGATACTCACAAGCAAAAAAATCATACTGGGACTGAATAGTTCCAAGTTAGATTGGTGAGTACCCTGAAAACAGGAAAAGTAACTATTACCAGGAGTACGGAATAGCAAGAAGAAAGTAAGAAACAAATAGTTTTGTGCTTACCAAATGAGTGAACTGGACGGATGCTGCAGAAGAGGTGAGAATGGAGTGGCAGTCCTGGAAACACGATGTCTTGTTTTCCTATACCCGCTGGCACGAGGAGGCCTAAGAGTTATTGATCCAGGCACTATTGCGCTGATGTCCTTTGATCCTTGCGCTGATGCGCCAATTTCTTTTGATTCTTACGCTGATGCGCGAGCGTCCTATGTGCAGGAATGTCTTTGAAAAGTTGCAGAGTGAAGATATGACACAGGTAAGACTTGAGGAATGAGGTGTATGGAGTCTGTGGAAGTTCCGGATTTGACAATGAATGGGTAAGACGTGAGGAATGAGACGGATGCAGTCCGTGGACGTTCCGAGTTCGAGGATGAGCATGTAAGACTTGAGGGATAAGACAAATGCAGTCCCTGGACGTTCCGGGTCTGGTACGAGCAGGTAAGATTTGAGGGATTAAGCGAATGCAGTCCGTGGCCGTTCCGGGTCTGAAATGAGCAGGTAAGACTTAAGGGATTAGGCGAATGCAGTCCGTGACTGTTCCGGGTCTGATATGAGCAGGTAAGACTTTGAGGGATGAGACAAAAGCAGGCCGTGGACGTTCTGGGTCAGGTAATGCAAGAAGGTCGAAGGCAATGACAAGAAGGAAGCAAGGAAAGTCACAAGGCAGGCCAGGGGTTCAATGAGCCAAGAAGACAAGGTACAAGGTTCGCAGCTTTGAAAAATGACAAATTCAGAAGCACCGCCCTGCGCGGGGGCGGGGCTTATCTACAGGTCAGCTGACTGCACGCACATGACAGCGCCGTAGCCCTGAGTACCTACGCGAATACAACAGCCGCCAGCGTTTCCATGGCAACCCATAGCGTTCTGTGAAAGGACGCGCAAGAAATGACACACGACGGCTTTGAGGCTTTACAGACAACCTCGATTTGGAACAAAGACTGTTTGCTGCACTGGGGTTTCTAGACAGTTTGTTCTTGCCAAGCTCAATCTATGATTATCCAAAGAGGCATCCAATGGAACCCTGACAACAGGTTGCCCAGGTGGGGGGGATCTCCACACAGAACTGCGTCTAGGTAGCGGGACCAGTAATCTGTCAATTGTTCCAACCAACTGCTTGCCTTCTATTTTCTATTGTTGGTTTCCTTTATTTAATCTGTGTGTCATTCTGACTGTGTACACTTTAATGAGATCTGATAACGTTTGTGGTACCACTTTAGAAATGTATATATTTACCATTATTGATTTTCTCAGCACAAAGTGAGTCATTGTGATAGTGTACATGACCTTGAATACTGATTATATAAAGACTGTGTTTTAACCGATACAGTGTGTGGACATTCCTTCGTGGGTGCTTGGGGACTACACTGTACTTAAGAACCAGCCTGCATCACCTCCTGAGAAGCTAGGCCTTGATTGCTCGACCACGTACCAATAATAAAGGATCTTGGCTGGGGTCCTCTCTGCCTCTCCTCTGCCATACAGAGAACAGAAGTACAGACACCCCCCTCTGGTGTCTTTACAACAATATCATCACAAGACCACTTCTTTCCATCCTCCAACACAACTGATTTACCGGAACAACTTCGTACTCTCTGTAGTGATCTGAATCTGGATTCGCCCTTCAACATTTTCTTAGACTCTTTTTACTTTGCCTGTTTCTCTCTTACTCTTCTTATAACTTGTTCAATGTCCAACTGCACTTTGCTTGTATCCATGAACCTCTATGCAGGTCTCAATCGATTAGATGCCAGTCTGCCAGGCATCATAGTAAATGGTTCTACATCTGTGGTGGAATGTGGAGTTGTTCTATATGTACAAAGAGCCTATTTAAGGGCATCTCTCCATGTAAGTGAGTTGGCCACAGCCAACTGAATCACACTCTTCACAAATGTGTTGATTCTCTCAATAAGTCCATTTGCCATGGGATGATAAATCGATGTGGTTATATGCTCAATCGCTCTCTCTTTTAAAAATACCTGGAATTCTAGTGAGGTAAACTGAGCTCCGTTATCTCAAACTATCTCTTTGGGGTCACCTTCTCTATTGAAAATCTCATTCAAAAAGCTCAAAATGCTCTCAGTGGTGACACTCCCTTCCACAACTCCCCACTCAACCCACTTTGAGGTGTAGTCTATTAGAACTACAGTATATATTTTGACAGCATCAAGATTTTCATACGGTCCCATGATATCAATCGCCAATTTTGACCACACTCTATTGGGAATCTCTACTGGTTGTAAAGGTGTTTTCCTCACATTTGTCACTCGTTGCACATGCGGTACATTCCTGACACTCTCTTCCATGTCCCTCCACATTCCAGGCCACCAGTAATTACTCCTTACTCTTCTCTTGGTCAAACTTCTGCCCAGGTGTCCTTCATGGACCAAAGTAAATATCTTATCTCTCAACTTCGTTGGAGGGATGACTCGATCACCTCTATAAATGTGTTCTAAATCCATTGATATTTCATCTTTAATTTGAGCATAATCTCCCAAACTTTGGTCATAGTCGTTCCAATCACTGTTAATGGCTTCTCTAAGATTCACTTATTCCTGGTCAATATCAGCCATGTTCTTCCATTCTTCTTTTGTTATGCCCGGGTTTATGGTAGCAATAATGTCATGCACAGACTCCTTCTCTGGTTCAGTGTTTGCATTTCCAGAATTCCATGGCAACCTGGAGAAACAGTCAGCAACTAGATTTAGTTTGCCCGAAGTATAGCATATGCAAATGTTATAATGCATTATGTCCAAAATTCAACGCCTAATCCTTGGTGATATCAGATGTGGTGTCTTGAATTGCAGCACATGTACTGGTGGCTTATGATCAGTTTTGAGGAGAATGGGCAGCCCCCACACTAAGTTCCTAAAATGTTCCAGTATCCATTTTACTCCCAAAGCTTTTATCTGTATCGTAGAGTAGTTCAATTCCGCACCTCTGAAGACTCTTGATGCAAATGCAATTGTAACTAAACCTTTGCCTTGAAGTTGCTCTAATACACCCCCAAGCCAATTTTGCTAGCATCCACTGAGATTATGGTTTTTGCCTTGCAGTCAAACATCCCCAGTGTTGGGGCCTCGTTGATTGTAGCTTTTATCTGCTCAAATTCGCCTTTGCACTCGTCTGACCATAAAAAGTTTATGGATTTTTTCATAAATTCTCTCATGTTTTTGGTCTTATTGGTGTAATCATTCACAAATTTAGAGTAGTATTCTGTCTTGCCCAAAAAACTTTTCAATTGGTCCTTGTTTTTTGGTTCAGGGATGCTCAAAATAGAGTTCATCAATTCTTTTTTGGGACTTATACCCTTGGCATTAATAGAATGGCCCAAATACGACACTTTGACACACTTAATCTTACACTTTTCTAGTTTCAAGGTGAGTCCACTCTTTTGAATTACTTGCAACACTCCCATTCGTTTTGCATCGTATTCTTCTTCCGTATTGGCAGATATCAAAAAGTCATCTTGGAAGCAATATACGCCTTCAAGACCTCCAAATAAAAATGACATTAGTCTTTGAAAGACCGCCTCAGCCGAAGCAAGGCCAAACGGCATCCTCTTAAACATGAAGGCACCAAGTGGAGTGACAAATGACATTAAGCTCTTGGATTCTTTTTCCAAAGCTATCTGCTGGTATCCCGAGGATAGGTCTAGCATGCTGAAAAATCTGGCTGGCTTCATGGTTGTCAACAACTCCCCTATATTCGGAAGAGGGTGTCTATCCAGATGTTTTTGTTCAGATCTCTCAGATCTACGCACATCCTTATGGTCCCATCTGGTTTCTTCACCAACACTATAGGGGCTAACTATTCTGAGCTTTCTATAGGTTCAATTATATTCTGTTTTCACAACTGAGAGAGTTCTCTTTTTAGTGCTTCTTTTGTGCTGATGGGAACACCTCTTACTTTATGTGCTATGGGTATTGCTCTTTTTTAAGAACTATCTTATTTTGGAAGCCTTCCAGGAGTCCAATCTTCTCATTAAACACTTTTGAGAACTGTTTAGCAAGTGTAGCTTTGATATCATTATTGTCCTTCAAAACACTCAGAATGGGAACTCCCTCCCCTGGATGAATCCTGACACGTAGAGCGGCTTGTTCTTCCCATCTCACTACGGATGAACCATTCTTTGATACGTATTTTACCATCCCAAGTGACCGTATCCAGGTATTAGAGAACATATAGCAAACAAGAAGCAACACAAACTGCATGGCACAAACAAGGGAATTCTCCCTACATGAATCAACATGACATATGGCCCCTTGGGCTGACATTTAACATAAACAGAACATAAATCATGGCTTTTTATGTCGATATGTGCATGGAAGCCTCTGCCCCTTCCACATTTAGTACTCTGCCCCTTCGTAAAGATTCTGCTCTTCACTACGAGTGTTGCCTCATACTCCGGGGATTAGACCATGTTACCAACAACCTTGCTGTGCTGGACAATGACAGTAGTTCATTAGATACACATAGCACTTCAGATACCCTTCTCGATACTTTAAGGAAATAGTTAGATGCACTTATCTCAGGGTCCGGGTGACTTGAGAGTTCACCCGGACATCAGGAAATGCTGCATTTGGAACGCCCACTGCCACGTATAGCCTTGAGGAGCCGCTCACCGCCGCAGCTCAGAGCAAGGACACGCCCCAATGTGTCTGCGCGCACATAAAGGAGTCACCGCCGCTGCCCAGTGAAAGCTGCGGTACCAAGCGCAAGGTCTCCCTGATTCAGCGCCGCAGCCCGGGAAGAGTTGCTGAGTCAGGCAATCGAACGCTTCTCTCAAACTGTCGTGACTTCCATCTGAACCAAACCGCCTCCAGTTCCTCCAGAGCCCATTCCCACCATCGTGTCCGCCCGTGCTGCACAATCATTAATTATCAGCACCTGCACACGGGCGGTCAACGGCTAAATACCATGCTGATGGCCTCCAGCTGTCTCACAGCGCGAATCTCATGTACTAAATCCGCCCCTAAGCATGCTGGGAATTGTAGTTTTTTGCCCTCATTTTCGTATATGCTGTCTCCTAGGCTTGCCCCAAACCCTATTCCTGACAGTTGCTCTCACCCCCGTACATTGTATCTCCTGAAGGTTGCCAGACAGTACTTTGACAAATGTGTTGACATCAACCATAGTGTATGGAGACCCAGTGTCTACCATAATAGGCAAGGATATTCCATTTATCTGCTATTTGCATGTTTACCAATGGTCCTTTATTTTCTTCTATTGAAGTGACTGTGAGTATCTGTACATGCTGTGCATTCTCACTGCTGATGGTTAACATGTTGTCAGGTCCATGGTTTTGTTCAACCACTCTTACCATGTTTCTTGGTGGTCTGTTGATGGAGTATCTACTGAATCTACCCACTCTTCCACGAATATTCCTGCACACTTTGGCAAAATGACATATATGACCGCATTTGTAGCATTCGACAGCTGCAGCAGGACATTCTTTTTCAGTATCATTGTGCTTATACCAGCCACATTTTTGACAACGGCTTTGGCTCTGTTTTCTGTAGCCAGTATCCCTTCCTCTCTTGGGGCTTGCTCTGGAATTATTAGTGGTCATCCTCCTTACCATTGCCACTAAAGATTCATCAGCGTCTTCTCTTACTTCCTCCTGGACCATCTTGATTTCTCTATCTTCATTCTTGTCAAACCTTTCTCTCATGCAGCTGTGATGCTGGAAATGCATTGGAGGGACAGGGCCTCCGTATCCTTGTCCTTTACTGCTTTTTATCGTGTGTTCTGTTGTGTTTTCCGCGCAGGAGTTCATGTGGGACTCCTGGCGGTGCAGCTCTCTCTCTTTTGGTTTGGTGAACAGACCCATGGGATACCCTTATGGCACCCATGGGTAGGGGTACAGCCCTGTGCCCCTAGTGTATGTTTTTGGGCACCTGTGTGTGACCCACAAAGCAGGGTATGGGCTGGTGGCAGCTCCATGCTGAAATGACTGGTGCCCTGAGCGTCCTGCATTTTGGGATGCCCAGGCCCTGTCATTGGGAATCGGTAGATTCCAGATGGAGACAAAATGGCCCCCATGGCCTCTTGCCTTCCATCACCTGTTACCTTGATCTTCCCGAAGTCCCGGGAAGCCCTGCCTCTGTCCCTTCACCCTGACCGTAGTCGTGATTGGATGCTTGAGTGTGACCCAGCGGAGTGAATGGGAGATCAACAGTATATCTGGGGACCTCTCACTGCTAGGAATCGTGTTCAGAAGCTGAAGTCTACTACGACGAGTAACTGGAGTGAAGCTTAACCTTGAGCCCTGCTCGACGAGAAGAATTGCTGTTGCTCTCCTTCACAATCTGAAAGCTGCTGTGCTTCAAGAACTGACCCTGAGAGGACCTGGTAAGGCGCCTTCTTTCCGAGCTATGAGGGACCATCGTGCACAGCTGATCTTTGCCTAAACTCCCTGCTAGACAGACCTTCAACAGGCTGCCGACCCGATACAGGGACTGCTGCAGAACTCCAAGGAGAAGCGCCCGGACTGTTGTCCGCCACTGTCGACGACCGCCGTTGCCGACTGGAGCCGCCATGCTCTTGTTGCCTAAGAACTTCCTTAATCCAAGGACGCTCTCGTCCGCACCGTCGTCGCTATATCCTGCTGGAGAAGGCCTGACCATCGACGCTCCGAGGAGCATCCACCGGTGGGTTTCCCGCCACTCAAAAAATCCACAGAGACCCCGACGACTCAACGCCCTTGCTGGGCCACAGTTCTTCAATTCTTTGCGGTCCAGAACTATCGACACCGAGGAGCCCCGCACGCCTCTTCCTGGCAGGACGTTTACGCTTCCCCATCAACGAGCACCACTAGGAACAACGCGGCCACTTCACCGGCGTAGCTCGACCTGTTCTCCTTCGGACGTTCGAGGACGTTCGAGTCTAGCAGGGAGCTTAGGCAAAGATCAGCTGTGCACGATGGTCCCTCATAGCTCGGGAAGAGGGCGCCTTACCAGGTCCTCTCAGGGTCAGTTCTTGAGGACATAGCTTTGCAGTCAAAGCAGCTCAGCTTTGGAACTCCCTACCACATGACATAAGAGAACCCCAGCCCTTTACGAAATTCAGGCAGAATTTGACCAAGTGGCTGAGAGCTAATGACATCTAACTAATCCGACCTGCTTGACCTGACTGTCCCTACTAGCGATCCACCTGCATGCCCCAGCTCTGATACCACGTTCTGTATTTTACACCATTGTATATTACTGTACTTATTCCACTGTATATCACCTCCACATTGTTCACCTCTTGTCTGGACCTAGCTCCAGCCCTGCTCATTCTTGCTTATTGTATATGACCATGCACATGTACCTGTATATATTTTATTTATTGCTGAATGTACTATGATTATGAAGATGTACCTGTAACAAAGTTGAGCATATTCTTGTCTTGTGCGCCCTGATGCTCCAGGGCTTGGCGCGCCCTACAAATAATAAACTAAACTAAACTAAACTCAAGAAGGGTTGTCGATTTCCCCTACGAGGAACTCTACAAAGCCAAGGTACTTTGGGGTTGCTGAACTATTGGAAAGTCTAGTGGGAACAATATATGGACTGGGTTTGTATCTTTCTTCTACAGGTTGCCCAGGTGGGGAGATCTCCACACAGAGCTGTGTTTAACGGTAGTTACCAGTATTCTGCCTTTTGCTCAACCATCTTACTTTCCTTCCTCTCTCTACTGCTGGTTTCCTCTTTAGTTGGATCTGTGTATCATTCTTACCGTATGCACTTGAATAAGATCTAATAACGTTAGTGGTACCACTTTAGAATTGTACATATTTACCATTATTGATTTTCGGAGTACAAAGTGAGTTATTGTGATTGTGTATATGGCCTTAAATGTTAATTATATAAAGACTGTGTTTTAACCGATACAGTGTGTGGACATTCCTTTGTGGGTGCTTGGGGGCTACACTGTACTTAAGAACCAGCTTGCATCACCTCCTAAGAAGCTAGGCCTTGATTGCTCGACTACGTTACCATAATAGAGAATCTTGGCAGGGGTCTCTGTGCCTCCCCTCTACCATATAGAGAGCTGAAGTGCAGACCCCCCCCTCCGGTCTTCACAGCAGCGATCGCCAAGTTCCATAGTCGTGGCAATCTCTAGTGCTTGCTCTAGTGATGGACCTTTGGCTTGCCACAGACTTTGTTGTATGCGTGAATTGGCCACATTTAGCACCAATTGATCCCTAAGATATTCCTCATCAATACCAGTGAATTTGCACGTGGACATGAGTCCCCTCAGCTGTCAGAACAGCCCTTTTCCTTTTGCGCCCCCGGTAGGTACACCCACACATGTGAGGTACCGTTTTCATCGGGACACGTGTGGGGACGCGGGAAGGTAGGCCATGTGTTGTTGGCAGTGTGTTTCGGTGGGTGGTCAGAGCGAAATGTCTGAGAATTGTCTTCATTTCCAGCCAATTTTGGAGACATTTCCCGGCCCAGAATTTATTACCCAGAGACAAAGTGAACATTGTGTTTTTCCCCCACCAAATATCACATTTTGTCAGGGATTGTGGCTAATAAAAACTGGGGCAATTTGCGCAAGGCAGACCTCTGTGGATTCCCACGGGTGTCCTCTTTTGGGAACTGCATGGGGTTCCCTGTTTTCCTTGCTGGCTTTGACACCGTAGGCCCAAATCTGTAGGTTGCCCACATGAACAGAATGTGCTGTGCGGAAAGGCTTGGCGTTACCAGTGGGTTACTGTTAGGAAAGATTTCTTAATTGTGGGTAATTTTCCTTCCATGTGGCAACCCCTAAACTTTTTGCTGTTGTTTTCACCTGGATCTAGACTTTGCCAGAGAAGCGCAGCCTTCTGCCGCACTCCTCTGGGCTTTCGCTCCATTCTTACGGGGAAACTGACATGCCCTTAAGACAGTCAGTACCGGGAAACATTGTTTTCCGTAGTTCTTTCATCATGTTGCAGCTTTCGCGCAACATGGCACAAGAGGGCACTGTAAGCTAAGTTACTGCTCTCTTGGGTCTCTAGTCTTCTACAGGCCCTAGATACTCTCTTTGGATTGTAAATGAACGGTGCAAGTGAATCACGGACGGGATTGGTGGCAGCAATCGTTTCTTTGTGTTTTTGAGCTCCTTTTGGCGTTTTAAGCGCATTTCTCGCGCTTAGCCCAAAATGCTGGCCTGGCTCCCAAAATGGCCAGACCACGAGGCTCTTTGTCCTGTCCGCTGACCGTCTTGCCCCCTTCACCTCCCCCAGGTCGAGCTGACCCAGGGCCTTCCTTATTTGGGCATGTACTTTCCCGCGAAACACAGATGCTTTCGCGGGCTTCTACAAGCCTTGTGTGTGACTTCAGGATGTGGGCTGGGATGTCTGGTCCCAATACACATCCTGGGTGCCAGAGAGTCTAGGGCGGTGTGAATGCCTGGGACCTCCGTGGTCCGTGATAGGTCCACGTATGGTGTGAGTGTTTTGTGAGCAGATCTCCCATTGGGTCCCCTCCGTTTTGGCGCGAAGGGAACTGTGGATAAGAGGGGGCTGGAAACACCACTACCATGTCGATCTCCTGAGTTCTCACGAACAAAGGAATACAGGAGCCAAGTATCCTGCAACCACGAGGCTGAACCGAGGAATCGCTGGTGACCCGCTGAAGGACTGCTCCTCTGCACTGCTGTCGCTTTGTGAAACCCTTTCTACCTCGGATCGAACGAGAAGGCCTGTACTGGTACTTCGACCCTTGGAATAGTGGGAACAACTATTCTCGGCATCTTCACCATCTCCTGCACGTAAGCCTTCGGAAGTGTCTCTGGGCCATCCAGCAGACTGACCAGCCTACCCAGGAGTCTTGTTCTGTAACCGCCGTTAGGTTGCGTTGTATTACGAGTCCTTGTCACTCTCACACGATTCGTACACTTGGCATTCCCAGGTCTGAAGTAAGTAGTGTACATTTGGCTGAAATACCCCCGGCCGCTCCGTTGCCCTGCTGTGGTAACAAACTGTGCGGGTTCACTGCATTTGGGACATCCTCAACTCACCTTGAGCTGCTGCGGAATCTACACGACGCGGAGACGTCCCCTGCTCGTATCTGAACCTGCCAGCACTGAAACTGACACGGAGAAGCCGGGGTCTGCTTGCATCGGGGGCCGGTGAGTAGCATCGCTAGGAACTGGTCGCCCTCCTGCAGGAGCCCATAGCTGTTCCCCGCTGTCTCTAACAGCACGCCTTTCCGTACTCACGCTCTGCTTCTGCCCACAGTGGAGGCTGCGATTGAGTCGCGGAGCTCTGTTCATCTTCATTTGTTCACTGAACTAAACTGCCTGATTCCCTCGAAGAGACTCCCCTTTTCGCCCGTTGGCACCAGCGTGTGCAGGTACTTTTGAGCACAAGGCTCCACTCTTCGTAGGGCTTGGACTTCCTTTTAGTTAGGTGACTCTGAAGGAGGACTGGCTCTAATAATTATTTGCACTGCCTGTTTTCCTCCCCATCTAGGTGGTCTACACATTTCGTGCGTCTAACTTGTTAGACTCGGTTGTATTAGTATATATATTGTATTGGTTTGGTATGTGTTGGTTTACTTGAGTTTTATTGTGATTTCTCGCTACGCTCAATGTTACAAAGGCCTTGTAATAAATGTGTATGTATTTTTAATATAACACCTGCTTGGAATAATTTGTAAGTGTCCTTGCTTTGTATGCTCATTGCGGGCTTTCAGTCACCCTCACCCCTCTTGAGAACTAGTCTTGACCGCCGCAATCGCTACCCTGATTGGTCTGGCTTGTCCAGAGGTTACCCTGTTCCAAGAAACTAGGCTGGCCTTCTGAACCTCTGCCCCTCCAGGACAGAGTTCAGAAATCCGTCTTAACAGTTACCCTTTTCCTTTTGCGCCCCCGGTAGGTGCACCCACACATGTGAGGTACCGTTTTCATTGGGACACGTGTCGGGACATGGGAAGGTAGGCCATGTGTTGTTGGTGGTGTGTTTCGGTGGGTGGTCAGAGCAAAATGTCTGAGAATTGTCTTCATTTCCAGTCAATTTCAGAGACATTTCCCTCTGTCCCTTCCACCCATCACTTTTGTGCTTACTGTTTGTCTCACTATGTGAGAGAGGGTATGCCCAGATGTGGGTCCCTTGCTATCTGCGCCATAGGGAACCAAGCTGCACCTCACTGAGGAGGCCCAACAAGGCCGAAACATGTCTGGGATTGCTTGTGTTTCCGTGCAGAGGGGACCTGGCCTAGCAGTTCGGGCTGGGCTGCTGCCATTGGTGGCAGTACCTGACTGATTTGCATATGACTGGACCCCTTTTGCAATGGCGCAGACAGGCTAAAAACGGTGGTGTGGAAGGTTGCCCAGAGCAATGCCAGTGGTTCAGATTCATTCAAAACCTTCCACCCATCACTTTTGTGCTTACTGTTTGTCTCAATATGTGAGAGAGGGTATGCTCAGACGTGGGTCCCTTGCTCGCTGCGCCATAGGGAACCAAGCTGCACCTCACTGAGGAGGTCCAACAAGGCCGAAACATGTCTGGGTTTGCTTGTTTTTCCGTGCAGAGGGGACCTGGCCTAGCAGTTCGGGCTGGGCTGCTACCATTGGTGGCAGTACCTGACTGATTTACATATGGCTGGACCCCTTTTGCAATGTCGCAGATGGGCTAAAAAACGGTGGTGTGGAAGGTTGCCCAGAGCAATGCCAGTGGTTCAGATTCATTCAAAACCTTCCACGCATCACTTTTGTGCTTACTGTTTGTCTCACTATGTGAGAGAGGGTATGCCCAGACGTGGGTCCTTTGCTCGCTGCGCCATAGGGAACCAAGCTGCACCTCAATGAGGAGGCCCAACAAGGCTGAAACATGTCTGGGGTTGCTTGTGTTTCCGTGCAGAGGGGACCTGGCCTAGCAGTTAGGGCTGGGTTGCTACCATTGGTGGCAGTACCTGATTGATTTGCATATGGCTGGACACCTTTTACAATGGCGCAGACAGGCTAAAAACGGTGGTGTGGAAGGTTGCCCAGAGCAATGCCAGTGGTTCAGATTCATTCAAAACCTTCCACCCATCACTTTTGTGCCTACTGTTTGTCTCACTATGTGAGAGAGGGTATGCCCAGACGTGGGTCCCTTGCTCGCTGCGCCATAGGGAACCAAGCTGCACCTCACTGAGGAGGCCCAACAAGGCCAAAACATGTCTGGGGTTGCTTGTGTTTCCGTGCAGAGGGGACCTGGCCTAGCAGTTCGGGCTGGGCTGCTACCATTGGTGGCAGTATCTGACTGATTTGCATATGGCTGGACCCCTTTTGCAATGGCGCAGACGGGCTAAAAAACGGTGGTGTGGAAGGTTGCCCAGGACAATGCCAGTGGTTTAGATTCATTCAAAACCTTCCACCTTCACTTTTGTGCTTACTGTTTGTCTCACTATGTGAGAGAGGGTATGCCCAGACGTGGGTCCCTTGCTCGCTGCGCCATAGGGAACCAAGCTGCACCTCACTGAGGAGGCCCAACAAGGCCAAAACATGTCTGGGGTTGCTTGTGTTTCCGTGCAGAGGGGACCTGGCCTAGCAGTTCGGGCTGGGCTGCTACCATTGGTGGCAGTATCTGACTGATTTGCATATGGCTGGACCCCTTTTGCAATGGCGCAGACGGGCTAAAAAACGGTGGTGTGGAAGGTTGCCCAGAGCAATGCCAGTGTTTCAGATTCATTCAAAACCTTCCACCCATCACTTTTGTGCTTACTGTTTGTCTCACTATGTGAGAGAGGGTATGCCCAGATGTGGGTCCCTTGCTCGCTGCGCCATAGGGAACCAAGCTGCACCTCACTGAGGAGGCCCAACAAGGCCGAAACATGTCTGGGGTTGCTTGTGTTTCCGTGCAGAGGGGACCTGGCCTAGCAATTCAGGCTGGACTGCTACCATTGGTGGCAGTACCTGACTGATTTGCATATGGCTGGACCCCTTTTGCAATGGCGCAAAGGGGCTAAAAAACGGTGGTGTGTAAGGTTGCCCAGAGCAATGTCAGTGGTTCAGATTCATTCAAAACCTTCCACCCATCACTTTTGTGCTTACTGTTTGTCTCACTATGTGAGAGAGGGTATGCTCAGACGTGGGTCCCTTGCTCGCTGCGCTATAGGGAACCAAGCTGTACCTCACTGAGGAGGTCCAACAAGGCCGAAACATGTCTGGGGTTGCTTGTTTTTCCGTGCAGAGGGGACCTGGCCTAGCAGTTTGGGCTGGGCTGCTACCATTGGTGGCAGTACCTGGCTGATTTACATATGGCTGGACCCCTTTTGCAATGGCGCAGATGGGCTAAAAAACGGTGGTGTGGAAGGTTGCCCAGAGCAATGCCAGTGGTTCAGATTCATTCAAAACCTTCCACGCATCACTTTTGTGCTTACTGTTTGTCTCACTATGTGAGAGAGGGTATGCCCAGATGTGGGTCC
Organism: Ambystoma mexicanum; assembly: GCF_040938575.1. NCBI lineage: Eukaryota > Metazoa > Chordata > Amphibia > Caudata > Ambystomatidae > Ambystoma > Ambystoma mexicanum. The sequence continues at coordinate 17,986,138 of NC_090922.1, read as the reverse complement.
CTTGCTCGCTGCGCCATAGGGAACCAAGCTGCACCTCACTGAGGAGGCCCAACAAGGCCGAAACATGTCTGGGGTTGCTTGTGTTTCCGTGCAGAGGGGACCTGGCCTAGCAATTCAGGCTGGACTGCTACCATTGGTGGCAGTACCTGACTGATTTGCATATGGCTGGACCCCTTTTTCAATGGTGCAAAGGGGCTAAAAAACGGTGGTGTGTAAGGTTGCCCAGAGCAATGCCAGTGGTTCAGATTCATTCAAAACCTTCCACCCATCACTTTTGTGCCTACTGTTTGTCTCACTATGTGAGAGAGGGTATGCCCAGACGTGGGTCCCTTGCTCGCTGCGCCATAGGGAACCAAGCTGCACCTCACTGAGGAGGCCCAACAAGGCCGAAACATGTCTGGGGTTGCTTGTGTTTCTGTGCAGAGGGGACCTGGCCTAGCAGTTCGGGCTGGGCTGCTACCATTGGTGGCAGTACCTGACTGATTTGCATATGGCTTGACCCCTTTTGCAACGGTGCGGACGGGCTAAAAAACAGTGGTGTGGAAGGTTGCCCAGAGCAATGCCAGTGGTTCAGATTCATTTAAAACCTTCCACCCATCACTTTTGTGCTTATTGTTTGTTTGTCTCACTATGTGAGAGAGGGTATGCCCAGACGTGGGTCCCTTGCTCGCTGCGCCATAGGGAACCAAGCTGCACCTCACTGAGGAGGCCCAACAAGGCCGAAACCTGTCTGGGGTTGCTTGTGTTTCCGTGCAGAGGGGACCTGGCCTAGCAGTTCGGGCTGGGCTGCTACCATTGGTGGCAGTACCTGACTGATTTGCATATGGCTGGACCCTTTTGAAATGGCGCAGATGGGCTAAAAAAACGTGGTGTAGAAGGTTGCCCAGAGCAATGCCAGTGGTTCAGATTCATTCAAAACCTTCCACCCATCACTTTTGTGCTTACTGTTTGTCTCACTATGTGAGAGAGGGTATGCCCAGACGTGGGTCCCTTGCTCGCTGCGCCATAGGGAACCAAGCTGCACCTCACTGAGGAGGCCCAACAAGGCCGAAAAATGTCTGGGGTTGCTTGTGTTTCCATGCAGAGGGGACCTGGCCTAGCAGTTCGGGCTGGGCTGCTACCATTGGTGGCAGTACCTGACTGATTTGCATATGGCTGGACCCCTTTTGCAATGGCGCAGACGGGCTAAAGAACAGTGGTGTGGAAGGTTTCCCAGAGCAATGCCAGTGGTTCAGATTCATTCAAAACCTTCCACCCATCACTTTTGTGCTTACTGTTTGTCTCACTATGTGAGAGAGGGTATGCCCAGACGTGGGACCCTTGCTCGCTGCGCCATAGGGAACCAAGCTGCACCTCACTGAGGAGGCCCAACAAGGCTGAAACATGTCTGGGGTTGCTTGTGTTTCCGTGCAGAGGGGACCTGGCCTAGCAGTTAGGGCTGGGTTGCTACCATTGGTGGCAGTACCTGATTGATTTGCATATGGCTGGACACCTTTTACAATGGCGCAGACAGGCTAAAAACGGTGGTGTGGAAGGTTGCCCAGAGCAATGCCAGTGGTTCAGATTCATTCAAAACCTTCCACCCATCACTTTTGTGCCTACTGTTTGTCTCACTATGTGAGAGAGGGTATGCCCAGACGTGGGTCCCTTGCTCGCTGCGCCATAGGGAACCAAGCTGCACCTCACTGAGGAGGCCCAACAAGGCCAAAACATGTCTGGGGTTGCTTGTGTTTCCGTGCAGAGGGGACCTGGCCTAGCAGTTCGGGCTGGGCTGCTACCATTGGTGGCAGTATCTGACTGATTTGCATATGGCTGGACCCCTTTTGCAATGGCGCAGACGGGCTAAAAAACGGTGGTGTGGAAGGTTGCCCAGGACAATGCCAGTGGTTTAGATTCATTCAAAACCTTCCACCTTCACTTTTGTGCTTACTGTTTGTCTCACTATGTGAGAGAGGGTATGCCCAGACGTGGGTCCCTTGCTCGCTGCGCCATAGGGAACCAAGCTGCACCTCACTGAGGAGGCCCAACAAGGCCAAAACATGTCTGGGGTTGCTTGTGTTTCCGTGCAGAGGGGACCTGGCCTAGCAGTTCGGGCTGGGCTGCTACCATTGGTGGCAGTATCTGACTGATTTGCATATGGCTGGACCCCTTTTGCAATGGCGCAGACGGGCTAAAAAACGGTGGTGTGGAAGGTTGCCCAGAGCAATGCCAGTGTTTCAGATTCATTCAAAACCTTCCACCCATCACTTTTGTGCTTACTGTTTGTCTCACTATGTGAGAGAGGGTATGCCCAGATGTGGGTCCCTTGCTCGCTGCGCCATAGGGAACCAAGCTGCACCTCACTGAGGAGGCCCAACAAGGCCGAAACATGTCTGGGGTTGCTTGTGTTTCCGTGCAGAGGGGACCTGGCCTAGCAATTCAGGCTGGACTGCTACCATTGGTGGCAGTACCTGACTGATTTGCATATGGCTGGACCCCTTTTGCAATGGCGCAAAGGGGCTAAAAAACGGTGGTGTGTAAGGTTGCCCAGAGCAATGCCAGTGGTTCAGATTCATTCAAAACCTTCCACCCATCACTTTTGTGCTTACTGTTTGTCTCACTATGTGAGAGAGGGTATGCTCAGACGTGGGTCCCTTGCTCGCTGCGCTATAGGGAACCAAGCTGTACCTCACTGAGGAGGTCCAACAAGGCCGAAACATGTCTGGGGTTGCTTGTTTTTCCGTGCAGAGGGGACCTGGCCTAGCAGTTTGGGCTGGGCTGCTACCATTGGTGGCAGTACCTGGCTGATTTACATATGGCTGGACCCCTTTTGCAATGGCGCAGATGGGCTAAAAAACGGTGGTGTGGAAGGTTGCCCAGAGCAATGCCAGTGGTTCAGATTCATTCAAAACCTTCCACGCATCACTTTTGTGCTTACTGTTTGTCTCACTATGTGAGAGAGGGTATGCCCAGACGTGAGTCCCTTGCTCGCTGCGCCATAGGGAACCAAGCTGCACCTCACTGAGGAGGCCCAATAAGGCCGAAACATGTCTGGGGTTGCTTGTGTTTCCATGCAGAGGGGACCTGGCCTAGCAGTTCGGGCTGGGCTGCTACCATTGGTGGCAGTACCTGACTGATTTGCATATGGCTGGACCCTTTTGAAATGGCGCAGATGGGCTAAAAAAACGTGGTGTGGAAGGTTGCCCAGAGCAATGCCAGTGGTTCAGATTCATTCAAAACCTCCACCCATAACTTTTGTGCTTACTGTTTGTCTCACTATGTGAGAGAGGGTATGCCCAGACGTGGGTCCCTTGCTCGCTGCGCCATAGGGAACCAAGCTGCACCTCACTGAGGAGGCCCAACAAGGCCGAAAAATGTCTGGGGTTGCTTGTGTTTCCATGCAGAGGGGACCTGGCCTAGCAGTTCGGGCTGGGCTGCTACCATTGGTGGTAGTGCCTGACTGATTTGCATATGGCTGGACCCCTTTTGCAATGGCGCAGATGGGCTAAAAATCGGTGGTGTGGAAGGTTGCCCAGAGCAATGCCAGTGTTTCAGATTCATTCAAAACCTTCCACCCATCACTTTTGTGCTTACTGTTTGTCTCACTATGTGAGAAAGGGTATGCCCAGATGTGGGTCCCTTGCTCGCTGCGCCATAGGGAACCAAGCTGCACCTCACTGAGGAGGCCCAACAAGGCCGAAACATGTCTGGGGTTGCTTGTGTTTCCGTGCAGAGGGGACCTGGCCTAGCAATTCAGGCTGGACTGCTACCATTGGTGGCAGTACCTGACTGATTTGCATATGGCTGGACCCCTTTTGCAATGGCGCAAAGGGGCTAAAAAACGGTGGTGTGTAAGGTTGCCCAGAGCAATGCCAGTGGTTCAGATTCATTCAAAACCTTCCACCCATCACTTTTGTGCTTACTGTTTGTCTCACTATGTGAGAGAGGGTATGCTCAGACGTGGGTCCCTTGCTCCCTGCGCCATAGGGAACCAAGCTGTACCTCACTGAGGAGGTCCAACAAGGCCGAAACATGTCTGGGGTTGCTTGTTTTTCCGTGCAGAGGGGACCTGGCCTAGCAGTTTAAGCTCGGCTGCTACCATTGGTGGCAGTACCTGACTGATTTACATATGGCTGGACCCCTTTTGCAATGGCGCAGATGGGCTAAAAAACGGTGGTGTGGAAGGTTGCCCAGAGCAATGCCAGTGGTTCAGATTCATTCAAAACCTTCCACGCATCACTTTTGTGCTTACTGTTTGTCTCACTATGTGAGAGAGGGTATGCCCAGACGTGAATCCCTTGCTTGCTGCGCCATAGGGAACCAAGCTGCACCTCACTGAGGAGGCCCAACAAGGCCAAAACATGTCTGGGGTTGCTTGTGTTTCCATGCAGAGGGGACCTGGCCTAGCAGTTCGGGCTGGGCTGCTACCATTGGTGGCAGTATCTGACTGATTTGCATATGGCTGGACCCCTTTTGCAATGGCGCAGACGGGCTAAAAAACGGTGGTGTGGAAGGTTGCCCAGGGCAATGCCAGTGGTTCAGATTCATTCAAAACCTTCCACCCATCACTTTTGTGCTTACTGTTTGTCTCACTATGTGAGAGAGGGTATGCCCAGACGTGGGTCCCTTGCTCGCTGCGCCATAGGGAACCAACCTGCAACTCACTGAGGAGGCCCAATAAGGCCGAAACATGTCTGGGGTTGCTTGTGTTTCCATGCAGAGGGGACCTGGCCTAGCAGTTCAAGCTGGGCTGCTAGCATTGGTGGCAGTACCTGACTGATTTGCATATGGCTGGACCCTTTTGAAATGGCGCAGATGGGCTAAAAAAACGTGGTGTGGAAGGTTGCCCAGAGCAATTCCCGTGGTTCAGATTCATTCAAAACCTTCCACCCATTGCTTTTGTGCTTACTGTTTGTCTCACTATGTGAGAGAGGGTATGCCCAGACGTGGGTCCTTTGCTTGCTGCGCCATAGGGAACCAAGCTGCAACTCACTGAGGAGGCCCAACAAGGCCGGAAAATGTCTGGGGTTGCTTGTGTTTCCATGCAGAGGGGACCTGGCCTAGCAGTTCGGGCTGGGCTGCTACCATTGGTGGTAGTACTTGACTGATTTGCATATGGCTGGACCCCTTTTGCAATGGCGCAGACGGGCTAATAATCGGTGGTGTGGAAGGTTGCCCAGAGCAATGCCAGTGTTTCAGATTCATTCAAAACCTTCCACCCATCACTTTTGTGCTTACTGTTTGTCTCACTATGTGAGAGAGGGTATGCCCAGATGTGGGTCCCTTGCTCGCTGCGCCATAGGGAACCAAGCTGCACCTCACTGAGGAGGCCCAACAAGGCCGAAACATGTCTGGGGTTGCTTGTGTTTCCGTGCAGAGGGGACCTGGCCTAGCAGTTCGGGCTGGGCTGCTACCATTGGTGGCAGTACCTGACTGATTTGCATATGGCTTGACCCCTTTTGCAATGGTGCGGACGGGCTAAAAAACAGTGGTGTGGAAGGTTGCCCAGAGCAATGCCAGTGGTTCAGATTCATTTAAAACCTTCCACCCATCACTTTTGTGCTTATTGTTTGTTTGTCTCACTATGTGAGAGAGGGTATGCCCAGACGTGGGTCCCTTGCTCGCTGCGCCATAGGGAACCAAGCTGCACCTCACTGAGGAGGCCCAACAAGGCCGAAACCTGTCTGGGGTTGCTTGTGTTTCCGTGCAGAGGGGACCTGGCCTAGCAGTTCGGGCTGGGCTGCTACCATTGGTGGCAGTACCTGACTGATTTGCATATGGCTGGACCCTTTTGAAATGGCGCAGATGGGCTAAAAAAACGTGGTGTAGAAGGTTGCCCAGAGCAATGCCAGTGGTTCAGATTCATTCAAAACCTTCCACCCATCACTTTTGTGCTTACTGTTTGTCTCACTATGTGAGAGAGGGTATGCCCAGACGTGGGTCCCTTGCTCGCTGCGCCATAGGGAACCAAGCTGCACCTCACTGAGGAGGCCCAACAAGGCCGAAAAATGTCTGGGGTTGCTTGTGTTTCCATGCAGAGGGGACCTGGCCTAGCAGTTCGGGCTGGGCTGCTACCATTGGTGGCAGTACCTGACTGATTTGCATATGGCTGGACCCCTTTTGCAATGGCGCAGACGGGCTAAAGAACAGTGGTGTGGAAGGTTTCCCAGAGCAATGCCAGTGGTTCAGATTCATTCAAAACCTTCCACCCATCACTTTTGTGCTTACTGTTTGTCTCACTATGTGAGAGAGGGTATGCCCAGACGTGGGACCCTTGCTCGCTGCGCCATAGGGAACCAAGCTGCACCTCACTGAGGAGGCCCAACAAGGCCGAAACATGCCTTTGGTTGCTTGTGTTTCCGTGCAGAGGGGACCTGGCATAGCAGTTTGGGCTGGGCTGCTACCATTGGTCGCAGTACCTGACTGATTTGCATATGGCTGGACCGCTTTTGCAATGGCGCAGACGGGCTAAAAAACAGTGGTGTGGAAGGTTGCCCAGAGCAATGCCAGTGGTTCAGATTCATTCAAAACCTTCCACCCATCACTTTCGTGCTTACTGTTTGTCTCGCTATGTAAGAGAGGGTATGCCCAGACGTGGGTCCCTTGCCCGCTGCGCCATAGGGAACTAAGCTGCACCTCACTGCGGAGGCCCAATAAGGCCGAAACATGTCTGGGGTTGCTTGTGTTTCCATGCAGAGGGGACCTGGCCTAGCAGTTCGGGCTGGGCTGCTACCATTGGTGGCAGTACCTGACTGATTTGCATGTGGCTTTACCCCTTTTGCAATGGCGCGGACGGGCTAAAAAACAGTGGTGTGGAAGGTTGCCCAGAGCAATGCCAGTGGTTCAGATTCATTTAAAACCTTCCGCCCATCACTTTTGTGCTTACTGTTTGTCTCACTATATGAGAGAGGGTATGCCCAGTCGTGGGTCCCTTGCTCAATGCGCCATAGGGAACATAGCTGCACCTCACTGAGGAGGCCCAACAAGGCCGAAACATGTTTGGGGTTGCTTGTGTTTCCGTGCAGAGGGGACCTGGCCTAGCAGTTCAGGCTGGGCTGCTACGATTGGTGGCAGTACCTGACTGATTTGCATATGGCTGGACCGCTTTTGCAATGGCGCAGACGGGCTAAAAAACAGTGGCGTGGAAGGTTGCCCAGAGCAATGCCAGTGGTTCAGATTCATTCAAAACCTTCCACCCATCACTTTCGTGCTTACTGTTTGTCTCGCTATGTGAGAGAGGGTATGCCCAGACGTGGGTCCCTTGCCCGCTGCGCCATAGGGAACCAAGCTGCACCTCACTGAGGAGGCCCAACAAGGCCGAAACATGTTTGGGGTTGCTTGTGTTTCCGTGCAGAGGGGACCTGGCCTAGCAGTTCGGGCTGGGCTGCTACGATTGGTGGCAGTACCTAACTGATTTGCATATGGCTGGACCGCTTTTGCAATGGCGCAGACGGGCTAAAAAACAGTGGCGTGGAAGGTTGCCCAGAGCAATGCCAGTGGTTCAGATTCATTCAAAACCTTCCACCCATCACTTTCGTGCTTACTGTTTGTCTCGCTATGTGAGAGAGGGTATGCCCAGACGTGGGTCCCTTGCCCGCTGCGCCATAGGGAACCAAGCTGCACCTCACTGAGGAGGCCCAACAAGGCCGAAACGTGTCGGGGGTTGCTTGCGTTTCTGTGCAGAGGGGACCTGGCCTAGCAGTTTGGGCTGGGCTGCTACCATTGGTGGCAGTACCTGACTGATTTGCATATGGCTGGACCCCTTTTTGCAATGGCGCAGACAGGTTAAAAAACGGTGGTGTGGAAGGTTGCCCAGAGCAATGCCAGTGGTTCAGATTCATTCAAAACCTTCCACCCATCACTTTTGTGCTTACTGTTTGTCTCACTATGTGAGAGAGGGTATGCCCAGACGTGGGTCCCTTGCTCAATGCGCCATAGGGAACCTAGCTGCACCTCACTGAGGAGGCCCAACAAGGCCGAAACATGTTTGGGGTTGCTTGTGTTTCCGTGCAGAGGGGACCTGGCCTAGCAGTTCGGGCTGGGCTGCTACGATTGGTGGCAGTACCTGACTGATTTGCATATGGCTGGACCCTTTTGAAATGGCGCAGATGGGCTAAAAAACATGGTGTGGAAGGTTGCCCAGAGCAATGACAGTGGTTCAGATTCATTCAAAACCTTCCACCCATCACTTTTGTGCTTACTGTTTGTTTCACTATGTGAGAGAGGGTATGCCCAGACGTGGGTCCCTTGCTCGCTGCGCCATAGGGAACCAAGCTGCACCTCACTGAGGAGGCCCAACAAGGCCGAAACATGTCTGGGGTTGCTTGTGTTTTCATGCAGAGGGGACCTGGCCTAGCAGTTCGGGATGGCCTGCTACCATTAGTGGTAGTACCTGACTGATTTGCATATGGCTGGACCCCTTTTGCAATGGCGCAGACGGGCTAAAAATAGGTGGTGTGGAAGGTTGCCCAGAGCAATGCCAGTGGTTCAGATTCATTCAAAACCTTCCACCCATCACTTTTGTGCTTACTGTTTGTCTCACTATGTGAGAGAGGGTATGCCCAGATGTGGGTCCCTTGCTCGCTGCGCCATAGGGAACCAAGCTGCACCTCACTGAGGAGGCCCAACAAGGCCGAAACATGTCTGGGATTGCTTGTGTTTCCGTGCAGAGGGGACCTGGACTAGCAGTTCGGGCTGGCCTGCTACCATTGGTGGCAGTACCTGACTGATTTACATATGGCTGGACCCCTTTTGCAATGGCGCAGACGGGCTAAAAAATGGATGGTGTGGAAGGTTGCCCAGAGCAATGCCAGTGGTTCAGATTCATTCAAAACCTTCCACCCATCACTTTTATGCTTACTGTTTGTCTCACTATGTGGGAGAGGGTATGCTCAGACGTGGGTCCCTTGCTCGCTGCGCCATAGGGAACCAAGATGCACCTCACTGAGGAGGCCCAACAAGGCCGAAACATGTCTGGGTTGCTTGTGTTTCCGTCCAGAGGGGACCTGGCCTAGCATTTTGGGCTGGGCTGCTACCATTAGTGGCAGTACCTGACTGATTTGCATATGGCTGGACCCCTTTTGCAATGGCGCAAACGGGCTAAAAAACTTTGGCGTGGAAGGTTGCCCAGAGCAATGCCAGTGATTCAGATTCATTAAAAACCTTCCACCCATCATTTTTGTGCTTACTGTTTGTCCCACTATGTGAAAGAGGGTATGCCCAGACGTGGGTCCCTTGCTCGCTCCGCCATAGGGAACCAAGCTGCACCTCACTGAGGAGGCCCAACAAGGCCGAAACATGTCTGGGGTTGCTTGTGTTTCTGTGCAGAGGGGACCTGGCCTAGCAGTTCGGGCTGGGCTGCTACCATTGGTGGCAGTACCTGACTGATTTGCATATGGCTGGACCCTTTTGAAATGGCGCAGATGGGCTAAAAAAACGTGGTGTAGAAGGTTGCCCAGAGCAATGCCAGTGGTTCAGATTCATTCAAAACCTTCCACCCATCACTTTTGTGCTTACTGTTTGTCTCACTATGTGAGAGAGGGTATGCCCAGACGTGGGTCCCTTGCTAGCTGCGCCATAGGGAACCAAGCTGCACCTCACTGAGGAGGCCCAACAAGGCCGAAAAATGTCTGGGGTTGCTTGTGTTTCCATGCAGAGGGGACCTGGCCTAGCAGTTCGGGCTGGGCTGCTACCATTGGTGGCAGTACCTGACTGATTTGCATATGGCTGGACCCCTTTTGCAATGGCGCAGACGGGCTAAAGAACTGTGGTGTGGAAGGTTTCCCAGAGCAATGCCAGTGGTTCAGATTCATTCAAAACCTTCCACCCATCACTTTTGTGCTTACTGTTTGTCTCACTATGTGAGAGAGGGTATGCCCAGACGTGGGACCCTTGCTCGCTGCGCCATAGGGAACCAAGCTGCACCTGACTGAGGAGGCCCAACAAGGCCGAAACATGCCTTTGGTTGCTTGTGTTTCCGTGCAGAGGGGACCTGGCATAGCAGTTTGGGCTGGGCTGCTACCATTGGTCGCAGTACCTGACTGATTTGCATATGGCTGGACCGCTTTTGCAATGGCGCAGACGGGCTAAAAAACAGTGGTGTGGAAGGTTGCCCAGAGCAATGCCAGTGGTTCAGATTCATTCAAAACCTTCCACCCATCACTTTCGTGCTTACTGTTTGTCTCGCTATGTGAGAGAGGGTATGCCCAGACGTGGGTACCTTGCCCGCTGCGCCATAGGGAACTAAGCTGCACCTCACTGCGGAGGCCCAATAAGGCCGAAACATGTCTGGGGTTGCTTGTGTTTCCATGCAGAGGGGACCTGGCCTAGCAGTTCGGGCTGGGCTGCTACCATTGGTGGCAGTACCTGACTGATTTGCATGTGGCTTTACCCCTTTTGCAATGGCGCGGACGGGCTAAAAAACAGTGGTGTGGAAGGTTGCCCAGAGCAATGCCAGTGGTTCAGATTCATTTAAAACCTTCCGCCCATCACTTTTGTGCTTACTGTTTGTCTCACTATGTGAGAGAGGGTATGCCCAGACGTGAATCCCTTGCTTGCTGCGCCATAGGGAACCAAGCTGCACCTCACTGAGGAGGCCCAACAAGGCCAAAACATGTCTGGGGTTGCTTGTGTTTCCATGCAGAGGGGACCTGGCCTAGCAGTTCGGGCTGGGCTGCTACCATTGGTGGCAGTATCTGACTGATTTGCATATGGCTGGACCCCTTTTGCAATGGCGCAGACGGGCTAAAAAACGGTGGTGTGGAAGGTTGCCCAGGGCAATGCCAGTGGTTCAGATTCATTCAAAACCTTCCACCCATCACTTTTGTGCTTACTGTTTGTCTCACTATGTGAGAGAGGGTATGCCCAGACGTGGGTCCCTTGCTCGCTGCGCCATAGGGAACCAACCTGCAACTCACTGAGGAGGCCCAATAAGGCCGAAACATGTCTGGGGTTGCTTGTGTTTCCATGCAGAGGGGACCTGGCCTAGCAGTTCAAGCTGGGCTGCTAGCATTGGTGGCAGTACCTGACTGATTTGCATATGGCTGGACCCTTTTGAAATGGCGCAGATGGGCTAAAAAAACGTGGTGTGGAAGGTTGCCCAGAGCAATTCCAGTGGTTCAGATTCATTCAAAACCTTCCACCCATCACTTTTGTGCTTACTGTTTGTCTCACTATGTGAGAGAGGGTATGCCCAGACGTGGGTCCTTTGCTTGCTGCGCCATAGGGAACCAAGCTGCACCTCACTGAGGAGGCCCAACAAGGCCGGAAAATGTCTGGGGTTGCTTGTGTTTCCATGCAGAGGGGACCTGGCCTAGCAGTTCGCGCTGGGCTGCTACCATTGGTGGTAGTACTTGACTGATTTGCATATGGCTGGACCCCTTTTGCAATGGCGCAGACGGGCTAATAATCGGTGGTGTGGAAGGTTGCCCAGAGCAATGCCAGTGTTTCAGATTCATTCAAAACCTTCCACCCATCACTTTTGTGCTTACTGTTTGTCTCACTATGTGAGAGAGGGTATGCCCAGATGTGGGTCCCTTGCTCGCTGCGCCATAGGGAACCAAGCTGCACCTCACTGAGGAGGCCCAACAAGGCCGAAACATGTCTGGGGTTGCTTGTGTTTCCGTGCAGAGGGGACCTGGCCTAGCAATTCAGGCTGGACTGCTACCATTGGTGGCAGTACCTGACTGATTTGCATATGGCTGGACCCCTTTTTCAATGGTGCAAAGGGGCTAAAAAACGGTGGTGTGTAAGGTTGCCCAGAGCAATGCCAGTGGTTCAGATTCATTCAAAACCTTCCACCCATCACTTTTGTGCCTACTGTTTGTCTCACTATGTGAGAGAGGGTATGCCCAGACGTGGGTCCCTTGCTCGCTGCGCCATAGGGAACCAAGCTGCACCTCACTGAGGAGGCCCAACAAGGCCGAAACATGTCTGGGGTTGCTTGTGTTTCTGTGCAGAGGGGACCTGGCCTAGCAGTTCGGGCTGGGCTGCTACCATTGGTGGCAGTACCTGACTGATTTGCATATGGCTTGACCCCTTTTGCAACGGTGCGGACGGGCTAAAAAACAGTGGTGTGGAAGGTTGCCCAGAGCAATGCCAGTGGTTCAGATTCATTTAAAACCTTCCACCCATCACTTTTGTGCTTATTGTTTGTTTGTCTCACTATGTGAGAGAGGGTATGCCCAGACGTGGGTCCCTTGCTCGCTGCGCCATAGGGAACCAAGCTGCACCTCACTGAGGAGGCCCAACAAGGCCGAAACCTGTCTGGGGTTGCTTGTGTTTCCGTGCAGAGGGGACCTGGCCTAGCAGTTCGGGCTGGGCTGCTACCATTGGTGGCAGTACCTGACTGATTTGCATATGGCTGGACCCTTTTGAAATGGCGCAGATGGGCTAAAAAAACGTGGTGTAGAAGGTTGCCCAGAGCAATGCCAGTGGTTCAGATTCATTCAAAACCTTCCACCCATCACTTTTGTGCTTACTGTTTGTCTCACTATGTGAGAGAGGGTATGCCCAGACGTGGGTCCCTTGCTCGCTGCGCCATAGGGAACCAAGCTGCACCTCACTGAGGAGGCCCAACAAGGCCGAAAAATGTCTGGGGTTGCTTGTGTTTCCATGCAGAGGGGACCTGGCCTAGCAGTTCGGGCTGGGCTGCTACCATTGGTGGCAGTACCTGACTGATTTGCATATGGCTGGACCCCTTTTGCAATGGCGCAGACGGGCTAAAGAACAGTGGTGTGGAAGGTTTCCCAGAGCAATGCCAGTGGTTCAGATTCATTCAAAACCTTCCACCCATCACTTTTGTGCTTACTGTTTGTCTCACTATGTGAGAGAGGGTATGCCCAGACGTGGGACCCTTGCTCGCTGCGCCATAGGGAACCAAGCTGCACCTCACTGAGGAGGCCCAACAAGGCCGAAACATGCCTTTGGTTGCTTGTGTTTCCGTGCAGAGGGGACCTGGCATAGCAGTTTGGGCTGGGCTGCTACCATTGGTCGCAGTACCTGACTGATTTGCATATGGCTGGACCGCTTTTGCAATGGCGCAGACGGGCTAAAAAACAGTGGTGTGGAAGGTTGCCCAGAGCAATGCCAGTGGTTCAGATTCATTCAAAACCTTCCACCCATCACTTTCGTGCTTACTGTTTGTCTCGCTATGTGAGAGAGGGTATGCCCAGACGTGGGTCCCTTGCCCGCTGCGCCATAGGGAACTAAGCTGCACCTCACTGCGGAGGCCCAATAAGGCCGAAACATGTCTGGGGTTGCTTGTGTTTCCATGCAGAGGGGACCTGGCCTAGCAGTTCGGGCTGGGCTGCTACCATTGGTGGCAGTACCTGACTGATTTGCATGTGGCTTTACCCCTTTTGCAATGGCGCGGACGGGCTAAAAAACAGTGGTGTGGAAGGTTGCCCAGAGCAATGCCAGTGGTTCAGATTCATTTAAAACCTTCCGCCCATCACTTTTGTGCTTACTGTTTGTCTCACTATATGAGAGAGGGTATGCCCAGTCGTGGGTCCCTTGCTCAATGCGCCATAGGGAACATAGCTGCACCTCACTGAGGAGGCCCAACAAGGCCGAAACATGTTTGGGGTTGCTTGTGTTTCCGTGCAGAGGGGACCTGGCCTAGCAGTTCAGGCTGGGCTGCTACGATTGGTGGCAGTACCTGACTGATTTGCATATGGCTGGACCGCTTTTGCAATGGCGCAGACGGGCTAAAAAACAGTGGCGTGGAAGGTTGCCCAGAGCAATGCCAGTGGTTCAGATTCATTCAAAACCTTCCACCCATCACTTTCGTGCTTACTGTTTGTCTCGCTATGTGAGAGAGGGTATGCCCAGACGTGGGTCCCTTGCCCGCTGCGCCATAGGGAACCAAGCTGCACCTCACTGAGGAGGCCCAACAAGGCCGAAACATGTCTGGGGTTGCTTGTGTTTCCGTGCAGAGGGTACCTGGCCTAGCAATTCAGGCTGGACTGCTACCATTGGTGGCAGTACCTGACTGATTTGCATATGGCTGTACCCCTTTTTCAATGGCGCAAAGGGGCTAAAAAACGGTGGTGTGTAAGGTTGCCCAGAGCAATGCCAGTGGTTCAGATTCATTCAAAACCTTCCACCCATCACTTTTGTGCCTACTGTTTGTCTCACTATGTGAGAGAGGGTATGCCCAGACGTGGGTCCCTTGCTCGCTGCGCCATAGGGAACCAAGCTGCACCTCACTGAGGAGGCCCAACAAGGCCGAAACATGTCTGGGGTTGCTTGTGTTTCTGTGCAGAGGGGACCTGGCCTAGCAGTTCGGGCTGGGCTGCTACCATTGGTGGCAGTACCTGACTGATTTGCATTTGGCTTGACCCCTTTTGCAATGGTGCGGACGGGCTAAAAAACAGTGGTGTGGAAGGTTGCCCAGAGCAATGCCAGTGGTTCAGATTCATTTAAAACCTTCCACCCATCACTTTTGTGCTTATTGTTTGTTTGTCTCACTATGTGAGAGAGGGTATGCCCAGACGTGGGTCCCTTGCTCGCTGCGCCATAGGGAACCAAGCTGCACCTCACTGAGGAGGCCCAACAAGGCCGAAACCTGTCTGGGGTTGCTTGTGTTTCCGTGCAGAGGGGACCTGGCCTAGCAGTTCGGGCTGGGCTGCTACCATTGGTGGCAGTACCTGACTGATTTGCATATGGCTGGACCCTTTTGAAATGGCGCAGATGGGCTAAAAAAACGTGGTGTAGAAGGTTGCCCAGAGCAATGCCAGTGGTTCAGATTCATTCAAAACCTTCCACCCATCACTTTTGTGCTTACTGTTTGTCTCACTATGTGAGAGAGGGTATGCCCAGACGTGGGTCCCTTGCTCGCTGCGCCATAGGGAACCAAGCTGCACCTCACTGAGGAGGCCCAACAAGGCCGAAAAATGTCTGGGGTTGCTTGTGTTTCCATGCAGAGGGGACCTGGCCTAGCAGTTCGGGCTGGGCTGCTACCATTGGTGGCAGTACCTGACTGATTTGCATATGGCTGGACCCCTTTTGCAATGGCGCAGACGGGCTAAAGAACAGTGGTGTGGAAGGTTTCCCAGAGCAATGCCAGTGGTTCAGATTCATTCAAAACCTTCCACCCATCACTTTTGTGCTTACTGTTTGTCTCACTATGTGAGAGAGGGTATGCCCAGACGTGGGACCCTTGCTCGCTGCGCCATAGGGAACCAAGCTGCACCTCACTGAGGAGGCCCAACAAGGCCGAAACATGCCTTTGGTTGCTTGTGTTTCCGTGCAGAGGGGACCTGGCATAGCAGTTTGGGCTGGGCTGCTACCATTGGTCGCAGTACCTGACTGATTTGCATATGGCTGGACCGCTTTTGCAATGGCGCAGACGGGCTAAAAAACAGTGGTGTGGAAGGTTGCCCAGAGCAATGCCAGTGGTTCAGATTCATTCAAAACCTTCCACCCATCACTTTCGTGCTTACTGTTTGTCTCGCTATGTGAGAGAGGGTATGCCCAGACGTGGGTCCCTTGCCCGCTGCGCCATAGGGAACTAAGCTGCACCTCACTGCGGAGGCCCAATAAGGCCGAAACATGTCTGGGGTTGCTTGTGTTTCCATGCAGAGGGGACCTGGCCTAGCAGTTCGGGCTGGGCTGCTACCATTGGTGGCAGTACCTGACTGATTTGCATGTGGCTTTACCCCTTTTGCAATGGCGCGGACGGGCTAAAAAACAGTGGTGTGGAAGGTTGCCCAGAGCAATGCCAGTGGTTCAGATTCATTTAAAACCTTCCGCCCATCACTTTTGTGCTTACTGTTTGTCTCACTATATGAGAGAGGGTATGCCCAGTCGTGGGTCCCTTGCTCAATGCGCCATAGGGAACATAGCTGCACCTCACTGAGGAGGCCCAACAAGGCCGAAACATGTTTGGGGTTGCTTGTGTTTCCGTGCAGAGGGGACCTGGCCTAGCAGTTCAGGCTGGGCTGCTACGATTGGTGGCAGTACCTGACTGATTTGCATATGGCTGGACCGCTTTTGCAATGGCGCAGACGGGCTAAAAAACAGTGGCGTGGAAGGTTGCCCAGAGCAATGCCAGTGGTTCAGATTCATTCAAAACCTTCCACCCATCACTTTCGTGCTTACTGTTTGTCTCGCTATGTGAGAGAGGGTATGCCCAGACGTGGGTCCCTTGCCCGCTGCGCCATAGGGAACCAAGCTGCACCTCACTGAGGAGGCCCAACAAGGCCGAAACATGTTTGGGGTTGCTTGTGTTTCCGTGCAGAGGGGACCTGGCCTAGCAGTTTGGGCTGGGCTGCTACGATTGGTGGCAGTACCTAACTGATTTGCATATGGCTGGACCGCTTTTGCAATGGCGCAGACGGGCTAAAAAACAGTGGCGTGGAAGGTTGCCCAGAGCAATGCCAGTGGTTCAGATTCATTCAAAACCTTCCACCCATCACTTTCGTGCTTACTGTTTGTCTCGCTATGTGAGAGAGGGTATGCCCAGACGTGGGTCCCTTGCCCGCTGCGCCATAGGGAACCAAGCTGCACCTCACTGAGGAGGCCCAACAAGGCCGAAACGTGTCGGGGGTTGCTTGCGTTTCTGTGCAGAGGGGACCTGGCCTAGCAGTTCGGGCTGGGCTGCTACCATTGGTGGCAGTACCTGACTGATTTGCATATGGCTGGACCCCTTTTTGCAATGGCGCAGACAGGTTAAAAAACGGTGGTGTGGAAGGTTGCCCAGAGCAATGCCAGTGGTTCAGATTCATTCAAAACCTTCCACCCATCACTTTTGTGCTTACTGTTTGTCTCACTATGTGAGAGAGGGTATGCCCAGACGTGGGTCCCTTGCTCAATGCGCCATAGGGAACCTAGCTGCACCTCACTGAGGAGGCCCAACAAGGCCGAAACATGTTTGGGGTTGCTTGTGTTTCCGTGCAGAGGGGACCTGGCCTAGCAGTTCGGGCTGGGCTGCTACGATTGGTGGCAGTACCTGACTGATTTGCATATGGCTGGACCCTTTTGAAATGGCGCAGATGGGCTAAAAAACATGGTGTGGAAGGTTGCCCAGAGCAATGACAGTGGTTCAGATTCATTCAAAACCTTCCACCCATCACTTTTGTGCTTACTGTTTGTTTCACTATGTGAGAGAGGGTATGCCCAGACGTGGGTCCCTTGCTCGCTGCGCCATAGGGAACCAAGCTGCACCTCACTGAGGAGGCCCAACAAGGCCGAAACATGTCTGGGGTTGCTTGTGTTTTCATGCAGAGGGGACCTGGCCTAGCAGTTCGGGATGGCCTGCTACCATTAGTGGTAGTACCTGACTGATTTGCATATGGCTGGACCCCTTTTGCAATGGCGCAGACGGGCTAAAAATAGGTGGTGTGGAAGGTTGCCCAGAGCAATGCCAGTGGTTCAGATTCATTCAAAACCTTCCACCCATCACTTTTGTGCTTACTGTTTGTCTCACTATGTGAGAGAGGGTATGCCCAGATGTGGGTCCCTTGCTCGCTGCGCCATAGGGAACCAAGCTGCACCTCACTGAGGAGGCCCAACAAGGCCGAAACATGTCTGGGATTGCTTGTGTTTCCGTGCAGAGGGGACCTGGCCTAGCAGTTCGGGCTGGGCTGCTACCATTGGTGGCAGTACCTGACTGATTTACATATGGCTGGACCCCTTTTGCAATGGCGCAGACGGGCTAAAAAATGGATGGTGTGGAAGGTTGCCCAGAGCAATGCCAGTGGTTCAGATTCATTCAAAACCTTCCACCCATCACTTTTATGCTTACTGTTTGTCTCACTATGTGGGAGAGGGTATGCTCAGACGTGGGTCCCTTGCTCGCTGCGCCATAGGGAACCAAGATGCACCTCACTGAGGAGGCCCAACAAGGCCGAAACATGTCTGGGTTGCTTGTGTTTCCGTCCAGAGGGGACCTGGCCTAGCATTTTGGGCTGGGCTGCTACCATTAGTGGCAGTACCTGACTGATTTGCATATGGCTGGACCCCTTTTGCAATGGCGCAAACGGGCTAAAAAACTTTGGCGTGGAAGGTTGCCCAGAGCAATGCCAGTGATTCAGATTCATTAAAAACCTTCCACCCATCATTTTTGTGCTTACTGTTTGTCCCACTATGTGAAAGAGGGTATGCCCAGACGTGGGTCCCTTGCTCGCTCCGCCATAGGGAACCAAGCTGCACCTCACTGAGGAGGCCCAACAAGGCCGAAACATGTCTGGGGTTGCTTGTGTTTCTGTGCAGAGGGGACCTGGCCTAGCAGTTCGGGCTGGGCTGCTACCATTGGTGGCAGTACCTGACTGATTTGCATATGGCTGGACCCTTTTGAAATGGCGCAGATGGGCTAAAAAAACGTGGTGTAGAAGGTTGCCCAGAGCAATGCCAGTGGTTCAGATTCATTCAAAACCTTCCACCCATCACTTTTGTGCTTACTGTTTGTCTCACTATGTGAGAGAGGGTATGCCCAGACGTGGGTCCCTTGCTAGCTGCGCCATAGGGAACCAAGCTGCACCTCACTGAGGAGGCCCAACAAGGCCGAAAAATGTCTGGGGTTGCTTGTGTTTCCATGCAGAGGGGACCTGGCCTAGCAGTTCGGGCTGGGCTGCTACCATTGGTGGCAGTACCTGACTGATTTGCATATGGCTGGACCCCTTTTGCAATGGCGCAGACGGGCTAAAGAACTGTGGTGTGGAAGGTTTCCCAGAGCAATGCCAGTGGTTCAGATTCATTCAAAACCTTCCACCCATCACTTTTGTGCTTACTGTTTGTCTCACTATGTGAGAGAGGGTATGCCCAGACGTGGGACCCTTGCTCGCTGTGCCATAGGGAACCAAGCTGCACCTGACTGAGGAGGCCCAACAAGGCCGAAACATGCCTTTGGTTGCTTGTGTTTCCGTGCAGAGGGGACCTGGCATAGCAGTTTGGGCTGGGCTGCTACCATTGGTCGCAGTACCTGACTGATTTGCATATGGCTGGACCGCTTTTGCAATGGCGCAGACGGGCTAAAAAACAGTGGTGTGGAAGGTTGCCCAGAGCAATGCCAGTGGTTCAGATTCATTCAAAACCTTCCACCCATCACTTTCGTGCTTACTGTTTGTCTCGCTATGTGAGAGAGGGTATGCCCAGACGTGGGTACCTTGCCCGCTGCGCCATAGGGAACTAAGCTGCACCTCACTGCGGAGGCCCAATAAGGCCGAAACATGTCTGGGGTTGCTTGTGTTTCCATGCAGAGGGGACCTGGCCTAGCAGTTCGGGCTGGGCTGCTACCATTGGTGGCAGTACCTGACTGATTTGCATGTGGCTTTACCCCTTTTGCAATGGCGCGGACGGGCTAAAAAACAGTGGTGTGGAAGGTTGCCCAGAGCAATGCCAGTGGTTCAGATTCATTTAAAACCTTCCGCCCATCACTTTTGTGCTTACTGTTTGTCTCACTATGTGAGAGAGGGTATGCCCAGTCGTGGGTCCCTTGCTCAATGCGCCATAGGGAACCTAGCTGCACCTCACTGAGGAGGCCCAACAAGGCCGAAACATGTTTGGGGTTGCTTGTGTTTCCGTGCAGAGGGGACCTGGCCTAGCAGTTCGGGCTGGGCTGCTACGATTGGTGGCAGTACCTGACTGATTTGCATATGGCTGGACCGCTTTTGCAATGGCGCAGACGGGCTAAAAAACAGTGGCGTGGAAGGTTGCCCAGAGCAATGCCAGTGGTTCAGATTCATTCAAAACCTTCCACCCATCACTTTCGTGCTTACTGTTTGTCTCGCTATGTGAGAGAGGGTATGCCCAGACGTGGGTCCCTTGCCCGCTGCGCCATAGGGAACCAAGCTGCACCTCACTGAGGAGGCCCAACAAGGCCGAAACATGTTTGGGGTTGCTTGTGTTTCCGTGCAGAGGGGACCTGGCCTAGCAGTTCGGGCTGGGCTGCTACGATTGGTGGCAGTACCTAACTGATTTGCATATGGCTGGACCGCTTTTGCAATGGCGCAGACGGGCTAAAAAACAGTGGCGTGGAAGGTTGCCCAGAGCAATGCCAGTGGTTCAGATTCATTCAAAACCTTCCACCCATCACTTTCGTGCTTACTGTTTGTCTCGCTATGTGAGAGAGGGTATGCCCAGACGTGGGTCCCTTGCCCGCTGCGCCATAGGGAACCAAGCTGCACCTCACTGAGGAGGCCCAACAAGGCCGAAACGTGTCGGGGGTTGCTTGCGTTTCTGTGCAGTGGGGACCTGGCCTAGCAGTTCGGGCTGGGCTGCTACCATTGGTGGCAGTACCTGACTGATTTGCATATGGCTGGACCCCTTTTTGCAATGGCGCAGACAGGTTAAAAAACGGTGGTGTGGAAGGTTGCCCAGAGCAATGCCAGTGGTTCAGATTCATTCAAAACCTTCCACCCGTCACTTTTGTGCTTACTGTTTGTCTCACTATGTGAGAGAGGGTATGCCCAGACGTGGGTCCCTTGCTCGCTGCCCCATAGGGAATCAACCTGCAACTCACTGAGGAGGCCCAATAAGGCCAAAACATGTCTGTGGTTGCTTGTGTTTCCATGCAGAGGGGACCTGGCCTAGCAGTTCGGGCTGGGCTGCTACCATTGGTGGCAGTACCTGACTGATTTGCACGTGGCTTGACCCCTTTTGCAATGGCGCGGACGGGCTAAATAACAGTGGTGTGGAAGGTTGCCCAGAGCAATGCCAGTGGTTCAGATTCATTTAAAACCTTCCACCCATCACTTTTGTGCTTACTGTTTGTCTCACTATGTGAGAGAGGGTATGCCCAGTCGTGGGTCCCTTGCTCAATGCGCCATAGGGAACCTAGCTGCACCTCACTGAGGAGGCCCAACAAGGCCGAAACATGTTTGGGGTTGCTTGTGTTTCCGTGCAGAGGGGACCTGGCCTAGCAGTTCGGGCTAGGCTGCTACGATTGGTGGCAGTACCTGACTGATTTGCATATGGCTGGACCCTTTTGAAATGGCGCAGATGGGCTAAAAAACATGGTGTGTAAGGTTGCCCAGAGCAATGACAGTGGTTCAGATTCATTCAAAACCTTCCACCCATCACTTTTGTGCTTACTGTTTGTTTCACTATGTGAGAGAGGGTATGCCCAGACGTGGGTCCCTTGCTCGCTGCACCATAGGGAACCAAGCTGCACCTCACTGAGGAGGCCCAACAAGACCGAAACATGTCTGGGGTTGCTTGTGTTTTCATGCAGAGGGGACCTGGCCTAGCAGTTCGGGATGGCCTGCTACCATTAGTGGTAGTACCTGACTGATTTGCATATGGCTGGACCCCTTTTGCAATGGCGCAGACGGGCTAAAAATAGGTGGTATGGAAGGTTGCCCAGAGCAATGCCAGTGGTTCAGATTCATTCAAAACCTTCCACCCATCACTTTTGTGCTTACTGTTTGTCTCACTATGTGAGAGAGGGTATGCCCAGATGTGGGTCCCTTGCTCGCTGCGCCATAGGGAACCAAGCTGCACCTCACTGAGGAGGCCCAACAAGGCCGAAACATGTCTGGGGTTGCTTGTGTTTCCGTGCAGGGGGGACCTGGCCTAGCAGTTCGGGCTGGGCTGCTACCATTGGTGGCAGTACCTGACTGATTTACATATGGCTGGACCCCTTTTGCAATGGCGCAGACGGGCTAAAAAATGGATGGTGTGGAAGGTTGCCCAGAGCAATGCCAGTGGTTCAGATTCATTCAAAACCTTCCACCCATCACTTTTATGCTTACTGTTTGTCTCACTATGTGGGAGAGGGTATGCTCAGACGTGGGTCCCTTGCTCGCTGCGCCATAGGGAACCAAGATGCACCTCACTGAGGAGGCCCAACAAGGCCGAAACATGTCTGGGTTGCTTGTGTTTCCGTCCAGAGGGGACCTGGCCTAGCATTTTGGGCTGGGCTGCTACCATTAGTGGCAGTACCTGACTGATTTGCATATGGCTGGACCCCTTTTGCAATGGCGCAAACGGGCTAAAAAACGGTGGCGTGGAAGGTTGCCCAGAGCAATGCCAGTGATTCAGATTCATTAAAAACCTTCCACCCATCATTTTTGTGCTTACTGTTTGTCCCACTATGTGAAAGAGGGTATGCCCAGACGTGGGTCCCTTGCTCGCTCCGCCATAGGGAACCAAGCTGCACCTCACTGAGGAGGCCCAACAAGGCCGAAACATGTCTGGGGTTGCTTGTGTTTCTGTGCAGAGGGGACCTGGCCTAGCAGTTCGGGCTGGGCTGCTACCATTGGTGGCAGTACCTGACTGATTTGCATATGGCTTGACCCCTTTTGCAATGGCGCAGACGGGATAAAAAACGGTGGTGTGGAAGGTTGCCCAGAGAAATGCCAGTGGTTCAGATTCATTTAAAACCTTCCACCCTTCACTTTTGTGCTTGCTGTTTGTCTCACTATGTGAGAGAGGGTATGCCCAGACGTGGGACCCTTGCTCACTGCGCCATAGGGAACCAAGCTGCACCTCACTGAGGAGGACAACAAGGCCAAAACATGTCTGGGGTTGCTTGTGTTTCCGTGCAGAGGGGACCTGGCATAGCAGTTCGGGCTGGGCTGCTACCATTGGTTGCAGTACCTGACTGATTTGCATATGGCTGGACCCCTTTTGCAATGGCGCAGACGGGCTAAAAAATGGATGGTGTGGAAGGTTGCCCAGAGCAATGCCAGTGATTCAGATTCATTAAAAACCTTCCACCCATCATTTTTGTGCTTACTGTTTGTCCCACTATGTGAGAGAGGGTATGCCCAGACGTGGGTCCCTTGCTCGCTGCGCCATAGGGAACCAAGCTGCAACTCACTGAGGAGGCCCAATAAGGCCGAAACATGTCTGGGGTTGCTTGTGTTTCCATGCAGAGGGGACCTGGCCTAGCAGTTCGGGCTGGGCTGCTACCATTGATGGCAGTACCTGACAGATTTGCATATGGCTGGACCCTTTTGAAATGGCGCAGATGGGCTAAAAAAACGTGGTGTGGAAGGTTGCCCAGAGCAATGCCAGTGGTTCAGATTCATTCAAAACCTTCCACCCATCACTTTTGTGCTTACTGTTTGTCTCACTATGTGAGAGAGGGTATGCCCAGACGTGGGTCCCTTGCTCGCTGCGCCATAGGGAACCAAGCTGCACCTCACTGAGGAGGCCCAACAAGGCGGAAAAATGTCTGGGGTTGCTTGTGTTTCCATGCAGAGGGGACCTGGCCTAGCAGTTCGGGCTGGGCTGCTACCATTGGTGGTAGTACCTGACTGATTTGCATATGGCTGGACCCCTTTTGCAATGGCGCAGATGGGCTAAAAATCGGTGGTGTGGAAGGTTGCCCAGAGCAATGCCAGTGTTTCAGATTCATTCAAAACCTTCCACCCATCACTTTTGTGCTTACTGTTTGTCTCACTATGTGAGAGAGGGTATGCCCAGATGTGGGTCCCTTGCTCGCTGCGCCATAGGGAACCAAGCTGCACCTCACTGAGGAGGCCCAAAAAGGCCGAAACATGTCTGGGGTTGCTTGTGTTTCCGTGCAGAGGGGACCTGGCCTAGCAATTCAAGCTGGACTGCTACCATTGGTGGCAGTACCTGACTGATTTGCATATGGCTGGACCCCTTTTGCAATGGCGCAAAGGGGCTAAAAAACGGTGGTGTGTAAGGTTGCCCAGAGCAATGCCAGTGGTTCAGATTCATTCAAAACCTTCCACCCATCACTTTTGTGCCTACTGTTTGTCTCACTATGTGAGAGAGGGTATGCCCAGACGTGGGTCCCTTGCTCGCTGCGCCATAGGGAACCAAGCTGCACCTCATTGAGGAGGCCCAACAAAGCCGAAACATGTCTGGGGTTGCTTGTGTTTCCGTGCAGAGGGGACCTGGCCTAGCAGTTCGGGCTGGGCTGCTACCATTGGTGGCAGTACCTGACTGATTTGCATATGGCTTGACCCCTTTTGCAATGGTGCGGACGGGCTAAAAAACAGTGGTGTGGAAGGTTGCCCAGAGCAATGCCAGTGGTTCCGATTCATTTAAAACCTTCCACCCATCACTTTTGTGCTTATTGTTTGTTTGTCTCACTATGTGAGAGAGGGTATGCCCAGACGTGGGTCCCTTGCTCGCTGCGCCATAGCGAACCAAGCTGCACCTCACTGAGGAGGCCCAACAAGGCCGAAACATGTCTGGGGTTGCTTGTGTTTCCGTGCAGAGGGGACCTGGCCTAGCAGTTAGGGCTGGGTTGCTACCATTGGTGGCAGTACCTGACTGATTTGCATATGGCATGACACCTTTTGCAATGGCGCAGACGGGCTAAAAAACGGTGGTGTGGAAGCTGCCCAGAGCAATGCCAGTGGTTCAGATTCATTCAAAACCTTCCACCCATCATTTTTGTGCTTACTGTTTGTCCCACTATGTGAGAGAGGGTATGCCCAGACGTGGGTCCCTTGCTCGCTGCGCCATAGGGAACCAAGCTGCAACTCACTGAGGAGGCCCAATAAGGCCGAAACATGTCTGGGGTTGCTTGTGTTTCCATGCAGAGGGGACCTGGCCTAGCGGTTCGGGCTGGGCTGCTACCATTGGTGGCAGTACCTGACTTATTTGCATATGGCTGGACCCTTTTGAAATGGCGCAGATGGGCTAAAAAAACGTGGTGTGGAAGGTTGCCCAGAGCAATGCCAGTGGTTCAGATTCATTCAAAACCTTCCATCCATCACTTTTGTGCTTACTGTTTGTCTCACTATGTGAGAGAGGGTATGCCCAGATGTGGGTCCCTTGCTCGCTGCGCCATAGGGAACCAAGCTGCACCTCACTGAGGAGGCCCAACAAGGCCGAAACATGTCTGGGGTTGCTTGTGTTTCCGTGCAGAGGGGACCTGGCCTAGCAATTCAGGCTGGACTGCTACCATTGGTGGCAGTACCTGACTGATTTGCATATGGCTGGACCCCTTTTGCAATGGCGCAAAGGGGCTAAAAAACGGTGGTGTGTAAGGTTGCCCAGAGCAATGCCAGTGGTTCAGATTCATTCAAAACCTTCCACCCATCACTTTTGTGCCTACTGTTTGTCTCACTATGTGAGAGAGGGTATGCCCAGACGTGGGTCCCTTGCTCGCTGCGCCATAGGGAACCAAGCTGCACCTCACTGAGGAGGCCCAACAAGGCCGAAACATGTCTGGGGTTGCTTGTGTTTCCGTGCAGAGGGGACCTGGCCTAGCAGTTCGGGCTGGGCTGCTACCATTGGTGGCAGTACCTGACTGATTTGCATATGGCTTGACCCCTTTTGCAATGGTGCGGACGGGCTAAAAAACAGTGGTGTGGAAGGTTGCCCAGAGCAATGCCAGTGGTTCAGATTCATTTAAAACCTTCCACCCATCACTTTTGTGCTTATTGTTTGTTTGTCTCACTATGTGAGAGAGGGTATGCCCAGACGTGGGTCCCTTGCTCGCTGCGCCATAGGGAACCAAGCTGCACCTCACTGAGGAGGCCCAACAAGGCCTAAAAATGTCTGGGGTTGCCTGTGTTTCCGTGCAGAGGGGACCTGGCCTAGCAGTTCGGGCTGGGCTGCTACCATTGGTGGCAGTACCTGACTGATTTGCATATGGCTGGACCCCTTTTGCAATGGCGCAGACGGGCTAAAAATCGGTGGTGTGGAAGGTTGCCCAGAGCAATGCCAGTGTTTCAGATTCATTCAAAACCTTCCACCCATCACTTTTGAGCTTACTGTTTGTCTCACTATGTGAGAGAGGGTATGCCCAGATGTGCGTCCCTTGCTCGCTGCAGTATAGGGAACCAAGCTGCACCTCACTGAGGAGGCCCAACAAGGCCGAAACATGTCTGGGGTTGCTTGTGTTTCCGTGCAGAGGGGACTTGGCCTAGCAGTTAGGGCTGGGTTGCTACCATTGGTGGCAGTACCTGACTGATTTGCATATGGCAGGACACCTTTTGCAATGGCGCAGACGGGCTAAAAAACGGTGGTGTGGAAGCTGCCCAGAGCAATGCCAGTGGTTCAGATTCATTCAAAACCTTCCACCCATCACTTTTATGCTTACTGTTTGTCTCACTATGTGGGAGAGGGTATGCCCAGACGTGGGTCCCTTGCTCGCTGCGCCATAGGGAACCAAATTGCACCTCACTGAGGAGGCCCAACAAGGCCGAAACCTGTCTGGGGTTGCTTGTGTTTCCGTGCAGAGGGGACCTGGCCTAGCAGTTAGGGCTGGGCTGCTACCATTGGTGGCAGTACCTGACTGATTTGCATATGGCAGGACGCTTTTGAAATGGCGCAGATGGGCTAAAAAAACGGTGGTGTGGAAGCTGCCCAGAGCAATGCCAGTGGTTCAGATTCATTCAAAACCTTCCACCCATCACTTTTATGCTTACTGTTTGTCTCACTATGTGGGAGAGGGTATGCCCAGACGTGGGTCCCTTGCTCGCTGCGCCATAGGGAACCAAATTGCACCTCACTGAGGAGGCCCAACAAGGCCGAAACATGCCTTTGGTTGCTTGTGTTTCCGTGCAGAGGGGACCTGGCATAGCAGTTTGGGCTGGGCTGCTACCATTGGTCGCAGTACCTGACTGATTTGCATATGGCTGGACCGCTTTTGCAATGGCGCAGACGGGCTAAAAAACAGTGGTGTGGAAGGTTGCCCAGAGCAATGCCAGTGGTTCAGATTCATTCAAAAGCTTCCACCCATCACTTTCGTGCTTACTGTTTGTCTCGCTATGTGAGAGAGGGTATGCCCAGACGTGGGTCCCTTGCCCGCTGCGCCATAGGGAACCAAGCTGCACCTCACTGCGGAGGCCCAATAAGGCCGAAACATGTCTGGGGTTGCTTGTGTTTCCGTGCAGAGGGGACCTGGCCTAGCAGTTTGAGCTGGGCTGCTGCCATTGATGGCAGTACCTGACTGATTTGCATATGGCTGGACCCCTTTTGCAATGGCGCAGACGGGCTAAAAAACAGTGGTGTGGAAGGTTGCCCAGAGAAATGCCAGTGGTTCAGACTCATTCAAAACCTTCCACGCATCACTTTTGTGCTTACTGTTTGTCTCACTATGTGAGAGAGGGTATGCCCAGACGTGGGTCCCTTGCTCTCTGCGCCATAGGGAATCAACCTGCAACTCACTGAGGAGGCCCAATAAGGCCGAAACATGTCTGTGGTTGCTTGTGTTTCCATGCAGAGGGGACCTGGCCTAGCAGTCCGGGCTGGGCTGCTACCATTGGTGGCAGTACCTGACTGATTTGCATGTGGCTTTACCCCTTTTGCAATGGCGCGGACGGGCTAAAAAACAGTGGTGTGGAAGGTTGCCCAGAGCAATGCCAGTGGTTCAGATTCATTTAAAACCTTCCACCCATCACTTTTGTGCTTACTGTTTGTCTCACTATGTGAGAGAGGCTATGCCCAGTTGTGGGTCCCTTGCTCAATGCGCCATAGGGAACCTAGCTGCACCTCACTGAGGAGGCCCAACAAGGCCGAAACATGTTTGGGGTTGCTTGTGTTTCCGTGCAGAGGGTACCTGGCCTAGCAGTTCGGGCTGGGCTGCTACGATTGGTGGCAGTACCTGACTGATTTGCATATGGCTGGACCGCTTTTGCAATGGCGCAGACGGGCTAAAAAACAGTGGTGTGGAAGGTTGCCCAGAGCAATGCCAGTGGTTCAGATTCATTCAAAACCTTCCACCCATCACTTTCGTGCTTACTGTTTGTCTCGCTATGTGAGAGAGGGTATGCCCAGACGTGGGTCCCTTGCCCGCTGCGCCATAGCGAACCAAGCTGCACCTCACTGAGGAGGCCCAACAAGGCCGAAAAGTGTTGGGGGTTGCTTGCGTTTCTGTGCAGAGGGGACCTGGCCTAGCAGTTCGGGCTGGGCTGCTACCATTGGTGGCAGTACCTGACTGATTTGCATATTGCTGGACCCCTTTTTGCAATGGCGCAGACAGGTTAAAAAACGGTGGTGTGGAAGGTTGCCCAGAGCAATGCCAGTGGTTCAGATTTCAGATTCATTCAAAACCTTCCACCCATCACTTTTGTGCTTACTGTTTGTCTCACTATGTGAGAGAGGGTATGCCCAGACGTGGGTCCCTTGCTCGCTGCCCCATAGGGTACCAAGCTGCACCTCACTGCGGAGGCCCAACAAGGCCGAAACATGTCTGGGGTTGCTTGTGTTTTCATGCAGAGGGGACCTGGCCTAGCAGTTCGGGCTGGGCTGCTACCATTGGTGGTAGTACCTGACTGATTTGCATATGGCTGGACCCCTTTTGCAATGGCGCAGACGGGCTAAAAATAGGTGGTGTGGAAGGTTGCCCAGAGCAATGCCAGTGGTTCAGATTCATTCAAAACCTTCCACCCATCACTTTTGTGCTTACTGTTTGTCTCACTATGTGAGAGAGGGTATGCCCAGATGTGGGTCCCTTGCTCGCTGCGCTATAGGGAACCAAGCTACACCTCACTGAGGAGGCCCAACAAGGCCGAAACATGTCTGGGGTTGCTTGTGTTTCCGTGCAGAGGGGACCTGGCCTAGCAGTTCGGGCTGGGCTGCTACCATTGGTGGCAGTACCTGACTGATTTACATATGGCTGGACCCCTTTTGCAATGGCGCAGACGGGCTAAAAAATGGATGGTGTGGAAGGTTGCCCAGAGCAATGCCAGTGGTTCAGATTCATTCAAAACCTTCCACCCATCACTTTTATGATTACTGTTTGTCTCACTATGTGGGAGAGGGTATGCTCAGACGTGGGTCCCTTGCTCGCTGCACCATAGGGAACCAAGATGCACCTCACTGAGGAGGCCCAACAAGGCCGAAACATGTCTGGGGTTGCTTGTGTTTCCGTGCAGAGGGGACCTGGCATAGCAGTTCGGGCTGGGCTGCTACCATTGGTTGCAGTACCTGACTGATTTGCATATGGCTGGACCCCTTTTGCAATGGCGCAGACGGGCTAAAAAATGGATGGTGTGGAAGGTTGCCCAGAGCAATGCCAGTGGTTCAGATTCATTCAAAACCTTCCACCCATCACTTTTACGCTTACTGTTTGTCTCACTATGTGGGAGAGGGTATGCCCAGACGTGGGTCCCTTGCTCGCTGCGCCATAGGGAACCAAGATGCACCTCACTGAGGAGGCCCAACAAGGCCGAAACATGTCTGGGGTTGCTTGTGTTTCCGTCCAGAGGGGACCTGGCCTAACATTTTGGGCTGGGCTTCTACCATTAGTGGCAGTACCTGACTGATTTGCATATGGCTGGACCCCTTTTGCAATGGCGCAAACGGGCTAAAAAACGGTGGCGTGGAAGGTTGCCCAGAGCAATGCCAGTGATTCAGATTCATTAAAAACCTTCCACCCATCATTTTTGTGCTTACTGTTTGTCCCACTATGTGAGAGAGGGTATGCCCAGACGTGGGTCCCTTGCTCGCTGCGCCATAGGGAACCAAGCTGCACCTCACCGAGGAGGCCCAACAAGGCCGAAACATGTCTGGGGTTGCTTGTGTTTCTGTGCAGAGGGGACCTGGCCTAGCTGTTCGGGCTGGGCTGCTACCATTGGTGGCAGTACCTGACTGATTTGCATATGGCTGGACCCCTTTTGCAATGGCGCAGACGGGCTAAAAAACGGTGGTGTAGAAGGTTGCCCAGAGAAATGCCAGTGGTTCAGATTCATTCAAAACCTTCCACCCTTCACTTTTGTGCTTGCTGTTTGTCTCACTATGTGAGAGAGGGTATGCCCAGACGTGGGTCCCTTGCTCGCTGCGCCATAAGGAACCAAGCTGCACCTCACTGAGGAGGTCCAACAAGGCCGAAACATGTCTGGGGTTGCTTGTGTTTCCGTGCAGAGGGGACCTGGCCTAGCAGTTCGGGCTGGGCTGCTACCATTGGTGGCAGTACCTGACTGATTTGCATATGGCTGGACCCCTTTTGCAATGGCGCAGACGGGCTAAAGAACGGTGGTGTGGAAGGTTGTCCAGAGCAATGCCAGTGGTTCAGATTCATTCAAAACCTTCCACCCATCACTTTTGTGCTTACTGTTTGTCTCACTATGTGAGAGAGGGTATGCCTAGACGTGGGACCCTTGCTCGCTGCGCCATAGGGAACCAAGCTGCACCTCACTGAGGAGGCCAACAAGGCCAAAACATGTCTGGGGTTGCTTGTGTTTCCGTGCAGAGGGGACCTGGCATAGCAGTTCGGGCTGGGCTGCTACCATTGGTTGCAGTACCTGACTGATTTGCATATGGCTGGACCCCTTTTGCAATGGCGCAGACGGGCTAAAAAATGGATGGTGTGGAACGTTGCCCAGAGCAATGCCAGTGGTTCAGATTCATTCAAAACCTTCCACCCATCACTTTTACACTTAATGTTTGTCTCACTATGTGGGAGAGGGTATGCCCAGACGTGGGTCCCTTGCTCGCTGCGCCATAGGGAACCAAGATGCACCTCACTGAGGAGGCCCAACAAGGCCGAAACATGTCTGGGGTTTCTTGTGTTTCCGTCCAGAGGGGACCTGGCCTAGCATTTTGGGCTGGGCTTCTACCATTAGTGGCAGTACCTGACTGATTTGCATATGGCTGGACCCCTTTTGCAATGGTGCAAACGGGCTAAAAAACGGTGGCGTGGAAGGTTGCCCAGAGCAATGCCAGTGATTCAGATTCATTAAAAACCTTCCACCCATCATTTTTGTGCTTACTGTTTGTCCCACTATGTGAGAGAGGGTATGCCCAGACGTGGGTCCCTTGCTCGCTGCGCCATAGGGAACCAAGCTGCAACTCACTGAGGAGGCCCAACAAGGCGGAAAAATGTCTGGGGTTGCTTGTGTTTCCATGCAGAGGGGACCTGGCCTAGCAGTTCGGGCTGGGCTGCTACCATTGGTGGTAGTACCTGACTGATTTGCATATGGCTGGACCCCTTTTGCAATGGCGCAGATGGGCTAAAAATCGGTGGTGTGGAAGGTTGCCCAGAGCAATGCCAGTGTTTCAAATTCATTCAAAACCTTCCACCCATCACTTTTGTGCTTACTGTTTGTCTCACTATGTGAGAGAGGGTATGCCCAGATCTGGGTCCCTTGCTCGCTGCGCCATAGGGAACCAAGCTGCACCTCACTGAGGAGGCCCAACAAGGCCGAAACATGTCTGGGGTTGCTTGTGTTTCTGTGCAGAGGGGACCTGGCCTAGCAGTTCGGGCTGGGCTGCTACCATTGGTGGCAGTACCTGACTGATTTACATATGGCTGGACCCCTTTTGCAATGGCCAGACGGGCTAAAAAACGGTGGTGTGGAAGGTTGCCCAGAGGAATGCCAGTGGTTCAGATTCATTCAAAACCTTCCACCCTTCACTTTTGTGCTTGCTGTTTGTCTCACTATGTGAGAGAGGGTATGCCCAGACGTGAGTCCCTTGCTCGCTGCGCCATAAGGAACCAAGCTGCACCTCACTGAGGAGGTCCAACAAGGCCGAAACATGTCTGGGGTTGCTTGTGTTTCCGTGCAGAGGGGACCTGGCCTAGCAGTTCGGGCTGGGCTGCTACCATTGGTGGCAGTACCTGACTGATTTACATATGGCTGGACCCCTTTTGCAATGGCGCAGACGGGCTAAAAAATGGATGGTGTGGAAGGTTGCCCAGAGCAATGCCAGTGGTTCAGATTCATTCAAAACCTTCCACCCATCACTTTTATGCTTACTGTTTGTCTCACTATGTGGGAGAGGGTATGCTCAGACGTGGGTCCCTTGCTCGCTGCGCCATAGGGAACCAAGATGCACCTCACTGAGGAGGCCCAACAAGGCCGAAACATGTCTGGGGTTGCTTGTGTTTCCGTCCAGAGAGGACCTGGCCTAGCATTTTGGGCTGGGCTTCTACCATTAGTGGCAGTACCTGACTGATTTGCATATGGCTGGACCCCTTTTGCAATGGCGCAAACGGGCTAAAAAACGGTGGCGTGGAAGGTTGCCCAGAGCAATGCCAGTGATTCAGATTCATTAAAAACCTTCCACCCATCATTTTTGTGCTTACTGTTTGTCCCACTATGTGAGAGAGGGTATGCCCAGACGTGGGTCCCTTGCTCGCTGCGCCATAGGGAACCAAGCTGCAACTCACTGAGGAGGCCCAATAAGGCCGAAACATGTCTGGGGTTGCTTGTGTTTCCATGCAGAGGGGACCTGGCCTAGCAGTTCGGGCTGGGCTGCTACCATTGGTGGCAGTACCTGACTGATTTGCATATGGCTGGACCCTTTTGAAATGGCGCAGATGGGCTAAAAAAACGTGGTGTGGAAGGTTGCCCAGAGCAATGCCAGTGGTTCAGATTCATTCAAAACCTTCCACCCATCACTTTTGTGCTTACTGTTTGTCTCACTATGTGAGAGAGGGTATGCCCAGACGTGGGTCCCTTGCTCGCTGCGCCATAGGGAACCAAGCTGCACCTCACTGAGGACGCCCAACAAGGCGGAAAAATGTCTGGGGTTGCTTGTGTTTCCATGCAGAGGGGACCTGGCCTAGCAGTTCGGGCTGGGCTGCTACCATTGGTGGTAGTACCTGACTGATTTGCATATGGCTGGACCCCTTTTGCAATGGCGCAGATGGGCTAAAAATCGGTGGTGTGGAAGGTTGCCCAGAGCAATGCCAGTGTTTCAGATTCATTCAAAACCTTCCACCCATCACTTTTGTGCTTACTGTTTGTCTCACTATGTGAGGGAGGGTATGCCCAGATGTGGGTCCCTTGCTCGCTGCGCCATAGGGAACCAAGCTGCACCTCACTGAGGAGGCCCAACAAGGCCGAAACATGTCTGGGGTTGCTTGTGTTTCTGTGCAGAGGGGACCTGGCCTAGCAGTTCGGGCTGGGCTGCTACCATTGGTGGCAGTACCTGACTGATTTGCATATGGCTGGACCCCTTTTGCAATGGCGCAGACGGGCTAAAAAACGGTGGTGTGGAAGGTTGCCCAGAGGAATGCCAGTGGTTCAGATTCATTCAAAACCTTCCACCCTTCACTTTTGTGCTTGCTGTTTGTCTCACTATGTGAGAGAGGGTATGCCCAGACGTGGGTCCCTTGCTCGCTGCGCCATAAGGAACCAAGCTGCACCTCACTGAGGAGGTCCAACAAGGCCGAAACATGTCTGGGGTTGCTTGTGTTTCCGTGCAGAGGGGACCTGGCCTAGCAGTTCGGGCTGGGCTGCTACCATTGGTGGCAGTACCTGACTGATTTGCATATGGCTTGACCCCTTTTGCAATGGTGCGGACGGGCTAAAAAACAGTGGTGTGGAAGGTTGCCCAGAGCAATGCCAGTGGTTCAGATTCATTTAAAACCTTCCACCTATCACTTTTGTGCTTATTGTTTGTTTGTCTCACTATGTGAGAGAGGGTATGCCCAGACGTGGGTCCCTTGCTCGCTGCGCCATAGGGAACCAAGCTGCACCTCACTAAGGAGGCCCAACAAGGCCGAAACATGTCTGGGGTTGCTTGTGTTTCCGTGCAGAGGGGACCTGACCTAGCAGTTCGGGCTGGGCTGCTACCATTGGTGGCAGTTCCTGACTGATTTGCATATGGCTGGACCCTTTTGAAATGGCGCAGATGGGCTAAAAAAACGTGGTGTGGAAGGTTGCCCAGAGCAATGCCAGTGGTTCAGATTCATTCAAAACCTTCCACCCATCACTTTTGTGCTTACTGTTTGTCTCACTATGTGAGAGAGGGTATGCCCAGACGTGGGTCCCTTGCTCGCTGCGCCATAGGGAACCAAGCTGCACCTCACTGAGGAGGCCCAACAAGGCCGAAAAATGTCTGGGGTTGCTTGTGTTTCCATGCAGAGGGGATCTGGCCTAGCAGTTCGGCTGGGCTGCTACCATTGGTGGTAGTACCTGACTGATTTGCATATGGCTGGACCCCTTTTGCAATGGCGCAGACGGGCTAAAAATCGGTGGTGTGGAAGGTTGCCCAGAGCAATGCCAGTGTTTCAGATTCATTCAAAACCTTCCACCCATCACTTTTGTGCTTACTGTTTGTCTCACTATGTGAGAGAAGGTATGCCCAGATGTGCATCCCTTGCTCACTGCAGTATAGGGAACCAAGCTGCACCTCACTGAGGAGGCCCAACAAGGCCGAAACATGTCTGGGGTTGCTTGTGTTTCCGTGCAGAGGGGACCTGGCCTAGCAGTTAGGGCTGGGTTGCTACCATTGGTGGCAGTACCTGACTGATTTGCATATGGCAGGACACCTTTTGCAATGGCACAGACGGGCTAAAAAACGGTGGTGTGGAAGCTGCCCAGAGCAATGCCAGTGGTTCAGATTCATTCAAAACCTTCCACCCATCATTTTTGTGCTTACTGTTTGTCCCACTATGTGAGAGAGGGTATGCCCAGACGTGGGTCCCTTGCTCGCTGCGCCATAGGGAACCAAGCTGCAACTCACTGAGGAGGCCCAATAAGGCCGAAACATGTCTGGGGTTGCTCGTGTTTCCATGCAGAGGGGACCTGGCCTAGCAGTTCGGGCTGGGCTGCTACCATTGGTGGCAGTACCTGACTGATTTGTATATGGCTGGACCCTTTTGAAATGGCGCAGATGGGCTAAAAAAACATGGTGTGGAAGGTTGCCCAGAGCAATGCCAGTGGTTCAGATTCATTCAAAACCTTCCACCCATCACTTTTGTGCTTACTGTTTGTCTCACTATGTGAGAGAGGGTATGCCCAGACGTGGGTCCCTTGCTCGCTGCGCCATAGGGAACCAAGCTGCACCTCACTGAGGAGGCCCAACAAGGCCGAAAAATGTCTGGGGTTGCTTGTGTTTCCATGCAGAGGGGACCTGGCCTAGCAGTTCGGGCTGGGCTGCTACCATTGGTGGTAGTACCTGACTGATTTGCATATGGCTGGACCCCTTTTGCAATGGCGCAGACGGGCTAAAAATCGGTGGTGTGGAAGGTTGCCCAGAGCAATGCCAGTGTTTCAGATTCATTCAAAACCTTCCACCCATCACTTTTGTGCTTACTGTTTGTCTCACTATGTGAGAGAGGGTATGCCCAGATGTGGGTCCCTTGCTCGCTGCGCCATAGGGAACCAAGCTGCACCTCACTGAGGAGGCCCAACAAGGCCGAAACATGTCTGGGGTTGCTTGTGTTTCCGTGCAGAGGGGACCTGGCCTAGCAATTCAGGCTGGACTGCTACCATTGGTGGCAGTACCTGACTGATTTGCATATGGCTGGACCCATTTTGCAATGGCGCAAAGGGGCTAAAAAACGGTGGTGTGTAAGGTTGCCCAGAGCAATGCCAGTGGTTCAGATTCATTCAAAACCTTCCACCCATCACTTTTGTGCCTACTGTTTGTCTCAATATGTGAGAGAGGGTATGCCCAGACGTGGGTCCCTTGCTCGCTGCGCCATAGGGAACCAAGCTGCACCTCACTGAGGAGGCCCAACAAGGCCGAAACATGTCTGGGGTTGCTTGTGTTTCCGTGCAGAGGGGACCTGGCCTAGCAGTTCGGGCTGGGCTGCTACCATTGGTGGCAGTACCTGACTGATTTGCATATGGCTGGACCCTTTTGAAATGGCGCAGATGGGCTAAAAAAACGTGGTGTGGAAGGTTGCCCAGAGCAATGACAGTGGTTCAGATTAATTCAAAACCTTCCACCCATCACTTTTGTGCTTACTGTTTGTCTCACTATGTGAGAGAGGGTATGCCCAGACGTGGGTCCCTTGCTCGCTGCGCCATAGGGAACCAAGCTGCACCTCACTGAGGAGGCCCAACAAGGCCGAAAAATGTCTGGGGTTGCTTGTGTTTCCATGCAGAGGGGATCTGGCCTAGCAGTTCGGGCTGGGCTGCTACCATTGGTGGTAGTACCTGACTGATTTGCATATGGCTGGACCCCTTTTGCAATGGCGCAGACGGGCTAAAAATCGGTGGTGTGGAAGGTTGCCCAGAGCAATGCCAGTGTTTCAGATTCATTCAAAACCTTCCACCCATCACTTTTGTGCTTACTGTTTGTCTCACTATGTGAGAGAGGGTATGCCCAGATGTGCGTCCCTTGCTCGCTGCAGTATAGGGAACCAAGCTGCACCTCACTGAGGAGGCCCAACAAGGCCGAAACATGTCTGGGGTTACTTGTGTTTCCGTGCAGAGGGGACCTGGCCTAGCAGTTAGGGCTGGGTTGCTACCATTGGTGGCAGTACCTGACTGATTTGCATATGGCAGGACACCTTTTGCAATGGCGCAGACGGGCTAAAAAACGGTGGTGTGGAAGCTGCCCAGAGCAATGCCAGTGGTTCAGATTCATTCAAAACCTTCCACCCATCACTTTTATGCTTACTGTTTGTCTCACTATGTGGGAGAGGGTATGCCCAGACGTGGGTCCCTTGCTCGCTGCGCCATAGGGAACCAAGATGCACCTCACTGAGGAGGCCCAACAAGGCCGAAACCTGTCTGGGGTTGCTTGTGTTTCCGTGCAGAGGGGACCTGGCCTAGCAGTTCGGGCTGGGCTGCTACCATTGGTGGCAGTACCTGACTGATTTGTATATGGCTGGACGCTTTTGAAATGGCGCAGATGGGCTAAAAAAACGTGGTGTAGAACGTTGCCCAGAGCAATGCCAGTGGTTCAGATTAATTCAAAACCTTCCACCCATCACTTTTGTGCTTACTGTTTGTCTCACTATGTGAGAGAGTGTATGCCCAGACGTGGGTCCCTTGCTCGCTGCGCCATAGGGAACCAAGCTGCACCTCACTGAGGAGGCCCAACAAGGCCGAAAAATGTCTGGGGTTGCTTGTGTTTCCATGCAGAGGGGACCTGGCCTAGCAGTTCGGGCTGGGCTGCTACCATTGGTGGCAGTACCTGACTGATTTGCATATGGCTGGACCCCTTTTGCAATGGCGCAGACGGGCTAAAGAACGGTGGTGTGGAAGGTTTCCCAGAGCAATGCCAGTGGTTCAGATTCATTCAAAACCTTCCACCCATCACTTTTGTGCTTACTGTTTGTCTCACTATGTGAGAGAGGGTATGCCCAGACGTGGGACCCTTGCTCGCTGCGCCATAGGGAACCAAGCTGCACCTCACTGAGGAGGCCCAACAAGGCCGAAACATGCCTTTGGTTGCTTGTGTTTCCGTGCAGAGGGGACCTGGCATAGCAGTTTGGGCTGGGCTGCTACCATTGGTCGCAGTACCTGACTGATTTGCATATGGCTGGACCGCTTTTGCAATGGCGCAGACGGGCTAAAAAACAGTGGTGTGGAAGGTTGCCCAGAGCAATGGCAGTGGTTCAGATTCATTCAAAAGCTTCCACCCATCACTTTCGTGCTTACTGTTTGTCTCGCTATGTGAGAGAGGGTATGCCCAGACGTGGGTCCCTTGCCCGCTGCGCCATAGGGAACCAAGCTGCACCTCACTGCGGAGGCCCAATAAGGCCGAAACATGTCTGGGGTTGCTTGTGTTTCCGTGCAGAGGGGACCTGGCCTAGCAGTTTGGGCTGGGCTGCTACCATTGGTGGCAGTACCTGACTGATTTGCATATGGCTGGACCCCTTTTGCAATGGCGCAGACGGGCTAAAAAACGGTGGTGTGGAAGGTTGCCCAGAGAAATGCCAGTGGTTCAGATTCATTCAAAACCTTCCACGCATCACTTTTGTGCTTACTGTTTGTCTCACTATGTGAGAGAGGGTATGCCCAGACGTGGGTCCCTTGCTCGCTGCGCCATAGGGAATCAACCTGCAACTCACTGAGGAGGCCCAATAAGGCCGAAACATGTCTGTGGTTGCTTGTGTTTCCATGCAGAGGGGACCTGGCCTAGCAGTCCGGGCTGGGCTGCTACCATTGGTGGCAGTACCTGACTGATTTGCATGTGGCTTTACCCCTTTTGCAATGGCGCGGACGGGCTAAAAAACAGTGGTGTGGAAGGTTGCCCAGAGCAATGCCAGTGGTTCAGATTCATTTAAAACCTTCCACCCATCACTTTTGTGCTTACTGTTTGTCTCACTATGTGAGAGAGGGTATGCCCAGACGTGGGTCCCTTGCCCGCTGCGCCATAGGGAACCAAGATGCACCTCACTGAGGAGGCTCAACAAGGCCGAAACGTGTCGGGGGTTGCTTGCGTTTCTGTGCAGAGGGGACCTGGCCTAGCAGTTCGGGCTGGGCTGCTACCATTGGTGGCAGTACCTGACTGATTTGCATATGGCTGGACCCCTTTTTGCAATGGCGCAGACAGGTTAAAAAACGGTGGTGTGGAAGGTTGCCCAGAGCAATGCCAGTGGTTCAGATTCATTCAAAACCTTCCACCCATCACTTTTGTGCTTACTGTTTGTCTCACTATGTGAGAGAGGGTATGCCCAGACGTGGGTCCCTTGCTCGCTGCCCCATAGGGTACCAAGCTGCACCTCACTGCGGAGGCCCAATAAGGCCGAAACATGTCTGGGGTTGCTTGTGTTTCCATGCAGAGGGGACCTGGCCTAGCAGTTCGGTCTGGGCTGCTACCATTGGTGGCAGTACCTGACTGATTTGCATATGGCTGGACCCCTTTTGCAATGGCGCAGACGGGCTAAAAAACGGTGGTGTGGAAGGTTGCCCAGAGCAATGTCAGTGGTTCAGATTCATTTAAAACCTTCCACCCATCACTTTTGTGCTTACTGTTTGTCTCACTATGTGAGAGAGGGTATGCCCAGTCGTGGGTCCCTTGCTCAATGCGCCATAGGGAACCTAGCTGCACCTCACTGAGGAGGCCCAACAAGGCCGAAACATGTTTGGGGTTGCTTGTGTTTCCGTGCAGAGGGAACCTGGCCTAGCAGTTCGGGCTGGGCTGCTACGATTGGTGGCAGTACCTGACTGATTTGCATATGGCTAGACCCTTTTGAAATGGCGCAGATGGGCTAAAAAACATGGTGTGGAAGGTTGCCCAGAGCAATGACAGTGGTTCAGTTTCATTCAAAACCTTCCACCCATCACTTTTGTGCTTACTGTTTGTCTCACTATGTGAGAGAGGGTATGCCCAGACGTGGGTCCCTTGCTCGCTGCGCCATAGGGAACCAAGCTGCACCTCACTGAGGAGGCCCAACAAGGCCGAAACATGCTGGGGTTGCTTGTGTTTTCATGCAGAGGGGACGTGGCCTAGCAGTTCGGGCTGGGCTGCTACCATTGGTGGTAGTACCTGACTGATTTGCATATGGCTGGACCCCTTTTGCAATGGCGCAGACGGGCTAAAAATAGGTGGTGTGGAAGGTTGCCCAGAGCAATGCCAGTGGTTCAGATTCATTCAAAACCTTCCACCCATCACTTTTGTGCTTACTGTTTGTCTCACTATGTGAGAGAGGGTATGCCCAGATGTGGGTCCCTTGCTCGCTGCGCCATAGGGAACCAAGCTGCACCTCACTGAGGAGGCCCAACAGGGCCGAAACATGTCTGGGGTTGCTTGTGTTTCCGTGCAGAGGGGACCTGGCATAGCAGTTCGGGCTGGGCTGCTACCATTGGTTGCAGTACCTGACTGATTTGCATATGGCTGGACCCCTTTTGCAATGGCGCAGACGGGCTAAAAAATGGATGGTGTGGAAGGTTGCCTAGAGCAATGCCAGTGGTTCAGATTCATTCAAAACCTTCCACCCATCACTTTTACGCTTACTGTTTGTCTCACTATGTGGGAGAGGGTATGCCCAGACGTGGGTCCCTTGCTCGCTGCGCCATAGGGAACCAAGCTGCACCTCACTGAGGAGGCCCAACAAGGCCGAAACATGTTTGGGGTTGCTTGTGTTTCCGTCCAGAGGGGACCTGGCCTAGCATTTTGGGCTGGGCTTCTACCATTAGTGGCAGTACCTGACTGATTTGCATATGGCTGGACCCCTTTTGCAATGGCGCAAACGGGCTAAAAAACGGTGGCGTGGAAGGTTGCCCAGAGCAATGCCAGTGATTCAGATTCATTAAAAACCTTCCACCCATCATTTTTGTGCTTACTGTTTGTCCCACTATGTGAGAGAGGGTATGCCCAGACGTGGGTCCCTTGCTCGCTACGCCATAGGGAACCAAGCTGCACCTCACTGAGGAGGCCCAACAAGGCCGAAACATGTCTGGGGTTGCTTGTGTTTCTGTGCAGAGGGGACCAGGCCTAGCAGTTCGGGCTGAGCTGCTACCATTGGTGGCAGTACCTGACTGATTTGCATATGGCTGGACCCCTTTTGCAATGGCGCAGACGGGCTAAAAAACGGTGGTGTGGAAGGTTGCCCAGAGAAATGCCAGTGGTTCAGATTCATTCAAAACCTTCCACCCTTCACTTTTGTGCTTGCTGTTTGTCTCACTATGTGAGAGAGGGTATGCCCAGACGTGGGTCCCTTGCTCGCTGCGCCATAAGGAACCAAGCTGCACCTCACTGAGGAGGTCCAACAAGGCCGAAATATGTCTGGGGTTGCTTGTGTTTCCGTGCAGAGGGGACCTTGCCTAGCAGTTCGGGCTGGGCTGCTACCATTGGTGGCAGTACCTGACTGATTTGCATATGGCTGGACCCCTTTTGCAATGGCGCAGACGGGCTAAAGAACGGTGGTGTGGAAGGTTGCCCAGAGCAATGCCAGTGGTTCAGATTCATTAAAAACCTTCCACCCATCACTTTTGTGCTTACTGTTTGTCTCACTATGTGAGAGAGGGTATGCCCAGACGTGGGACCCTTGCTCGCTGCACCATAGGGAACCAAGCTGCACCTCACTGAGGAGGCCCAACAAGGCCAAAACATGTCTGGGGTTGCTTGTGTTTCCGTGCAGAGGGGACCTGGCATAGCAGTTCGGGCTGGGCTGCTACCATTGGTTGCAGTACCTGACTGATTTGCATATGGCTGGACCGCTTTTGCAATGGCGCAGACGGGCTAAAAAACAGTGGTGTGGAAGGTTGCCCAGAGCAATGCCAGTGGTTCAGATTCATTCAAAACCTTCCACCCATCCCTTTCCTGCTTACTGTTTTTCTCACTATGTGAGAGAGGGTATGCCCAGACGTGGGTCCCTTGCTCGCTGCGCCATAGGGAACCAAGCTGCACCTCACTGAGGAGGCCCAACAAGGCTGAAACATGTCTGGGGTTGCTTGTGTTTCTGTGCAGAGGGGACCTGGCCTAGCAGTTCGGGCTGGGCTGCTACCACTGGTGGCAGTACCTGACTGATTTGCATATGGCTGGACCCCTTTTTGCAATGGCGCAGACAGGTTAAAAAACGGTGGTGTGGAAGGTTGCCCAGAACAATGCCAGTGGTTCAGATTCATTCAAAACCTTCCACCCATCACTTTTGTGCTTACTGTTTGTCTCACTATGTGAGAGAGGGTATGCACAGACGTGGGTCCCTTGCTCGCTGCCCCATAGGGAACCAAGCTGTACCTCACTGCGGAGCCCAATAAGGCCGAAACATGTCTGGGGTTGCTTTTGTTTCCGTGCAGAGGGGACCTGGCCTAGCAGTTCGGGCTGGGCTGCTACCATTGGTGGCAGTACCTGACTGATTTGCATATGGCTGGACCCCTTTTGAAATGGCGCAGACGGGCTAAAAAACCGTGGTGTGGAAGGTTGCCCAGAGCAATGCCAGTTGTTCAGATTCATTCAAAACCTTCCACCCATCACTTTTGTGCTTACTGTATGTCTAACTATGTGGGAGAGGGTATGCCCAGACGTGGGTCCCTTGCTCCCTGCGCCATAGGGAACCAAGCTGCACCTCACTGAGGAGGCCCAACAAGGCCGAAACATGTCTGGGGTTGCTTGTGTTTCTGTGCAGAGGGGACCTGGCCTAGCAGTTCGGGCTGGGCTGCTACCATTGGTGGCAGTACCTGACTGATTTGCATATGGCTGGACCCCTTTTGCAATGGCGCAGACGGGCTAAAAAACGGTGGTGTGGAAGGTTGCCCAGAGAAATGCCAGTGGTTCAGATTCATTCAAAACCTTCCACCCTTCACTTTTGTGCTTGCTGTTTGTCTCACTATGTGAGAGAGGGTATGCCCAGACGTGGGTCCCTTGCTCGCTGCGCCATAAGGAACCAAGCTGCACTTCACTGAGGAGGTCCAACAAGGCTGAAACATGTCTGGGGTTGCTTGTGTTTCCGTGCAGAGGGGACCTGGCATAGCAGTTCGGGCTGGGCTGCTACCATTGGTTGCAGTACCTGACTGATTTGCATATGGCTGGACCGTTTTTGCAATGGCGCAGACGGGCTAAAAAACAGTGGTGTGGAAGGTTGCCCAGAGCAATGCCAGTGGTTCAGATTCATTCAAAACCTTCCACCCATCCCTTTCCTGCTTACTGTTTTTCTCACTATGTGAGAGAGGGTATGCCCAGACGTGGGTCCCTTGCTCG
Source organism: Ambystoma mexicanum (assembly GCF_040938575.1). Lineage (NCBI taxonomy): Eukaryota > Metazoa > Chordata > Amphibia > Caudata > Ambystomatidae > Ambystoma > Ambystoma mexicanum. Next base: position 17,944,009 of record NC_090922.1, on the reverse strand, counting down.
CTGCGCCATAGGGAACCAAGCTGCACCTCACTGAGGAGGCCCAACAAGGCCGAAACATGTCTGGGGTTGCTTGTGTTTCTGTGCAGAGGGGACCTGGCCTAGCAGTTCGGGCTGGGCTGCTACCATTGGTGGCAGTACCTGACTGATTTGCATATGGCTGGACCCCTTTTGCAATGGCGCAGACGGGCTAAAGAATGGTGGTGTGGAAGGTTGCCCAGAGCAATGCCAGTGGTTCAGATTCATTAAAAACCTTCCACCCATCACTTTTGTGCTTACTGTTTGTCTCACTATGTGAGAGAGGGTATGCCTAGACGTGGGACCCTTGCTCGCTGCACCATAGGGAACCAAGCTGCACCTCACCGAGGAGGCCCAACAAGGCCAAAACATGTCTGGGGTTGCTTGTGTTTCCGTGCAGAGGGGACCTGGCATAGCAGTTCGGGCTGGGCTGCTACCATTGGTTGCAGTACCTGACTGATTTGCATATGGCTGGACCGCTTTTGCAATGGCGCAGACGGGCTAAAAAACAGTGGTGTGGAAGGTTGCCCAGAGCAATGCCAGTGGTTCAGATTCATTCAAAACCTTCCACCCATCCCTTTCCTGCTTACTGTTTTTCTCACTATGTGAGAGAGGGTATGCCCAGACGTAGGTCCCTTGCTCGCTGCGCCATAGGGAACCAAGCTGCACCTCACTGAGGAGGCCCAAAAAGGCCGAAAAATGTCTGGGGTTGCTTGTGTTTCCATGCAGAGGGGACCTGGCCTAGCAGTTCGGGCTGGGCTGCTACCATTGGTGGTAGTACCTGACTGATTTGCATATGGCTGGACCCCTTTTGCAATGGCGCAGACGGGCTAAAAATCGGTGGTGTGGAAGGTTGCCCAGAGCAATGCCAGTGTTTCAGATTCATTCAAAACCTTCCACCCATCACTTTTGTGCTTACTGTTTGTCTCACTATGTGAGAGAGGGTTTGCCCAGATGTGGGTCCCTTGCTCGCTGCGCCATAGGGAACCAAGCTGCACCTCACTGAGGAGGCCCAACAAGGCCGAAACATGTCTGGGGTTGCTTGTGTTTCCGTGCAGAGGGGACCTGGCCTAGCAGTTCGGGCTGGGCTGCTACCATTGGTGGCAGTACCTGACTGATTTGCATATGGCTTGACCCCTTTTGCAATGGTGCGGACGGGCTAAAAAACAGTGGTGTGGAAGGTTGCCCAGAGCAATGCCAGTGGTTCAGATTCATTTAAAACCTTCCACCCATCACTTTTGTGCTTATTGTTTGTTTGTCTCACTATGTGAGAGAGGGTATGCCCAGACGTGGGTCCCTTGCTCGCTGCGCCATAGGGAACCAAGCTGCACCTCACTGAGGAGGCCCAACAAGGCCGAAACCTGTCTGGGGTTGCTTGTGTTTCCGTGCAGAGGGGACCTGGCCTAGCAGTTCGGGCTGGGCTGCTACCATTGGTGGCAGTACCTGACTGATTTGCATATGGCTCGACCCTTTTGAAATGGCGCAGATGGGCTAAAAAAACGTGGTGTGGAAGGTTGCCCAGAGCAATGCCAGTGGTTCAGATTCATTCAAAACCTTCCACCCATCACTTTTGTGCTTACTGTTTGTCTCACTATGTGAGAGAGGGTATGCCCAGACGTGGGTCCCTTGCTCGCTGTGCCATAGGGAACCAAGCTGCACCTCACTGAGGAGGCCCAACAAGGCTGAAAAATGTCTGGGGTTGCTTGTGTTTCCATGCAGAGGGGATCTGGCCTAGCAGTTCGGGCTGGGCTGCTACCATTGGTGGCAGTACCTGACTGATTTGCATATAGCTGGACGCTTTTGAAATGGCGCAGATGGGCTAAAAAAACGTGGTGTAGAGGGTTGCCCAGAGCAATGCCAGTGGTTCAGATTCATTCAAAACCTTCCACCCATCACTTTTGTGCTTACTGTTTGTCTCACTATGTGAGAGAGGGTATGCCCAGACGTGGGTCCCTTGCTCGCTGCGCCATAGGGAACCAAGCTGCACCTCCCTGAGGAGGCCCAACAAGGCCGAAAAATGTCTCGGGTTGCTTGTGTTTCCATGCAGAGGGGACCTGGCCTAGCAGTTCGGGCTGGGCTGTTACCATTGGTGGCAGTACCTGACTGATTTGCATATGGCTGGACCCCTTTTGCAATGGCGCAGACGGGCTAAAGAAAGGTGGTGTGGAAGGTTTCCCAGAGCAATGCCAGTGGTTCAGATTCATTCAAAACCTTCCACCCATCACTTTTGTGCTTACTGTTTGTCTCACTATGTGAGAGAGGGTATGCCCAGACGTGGGTCCCTTGCTCGGACCGCTTTTGCAATGGCGCAGACGTGCTAAAAAACAGTGGTGTGGAAGGTTGCCCAGAGCAATGCCAGTGGTTCAGATTCATTCAAAAGCTTCCACCCATCACTTTCGTGCTTACTGTTTGTCTCGCTATGTGAGAGAGGGTATGCCCAGACGTGGGTCCCTTGCCCGCTGCGCCATAAGGAACCAAGCTGCACCTCACTGCGGAGGCCCAATAAGGCCGAAACACATGCAGAGGGGACCTGGCCTAGCAGTCCGGGCTGGGCTGCTACCATTGGTGGCAGTACCTGACTGATTTGCATGTGGCTTTACCCCTTTTGCAATGGCGCGGACGGGCTAAAAAACAGTGGTGTGGAAGGTTGCCCAGAGCAATGCCAGTGGTTCAGATTCATTTAAAACCTTCCACCCATCACTTTTGTGCTTACTGTTTGTCTCACTATGTGAGAGAGGGTATGCCCAGACGTGGGTCCCTTGCCCGCTGCGCCATAGGGAACCAAGATGCACCTCACTGAGGAGGCTCAACAAGGCCGAAACGTGTCGGGGGTTGCTTGCGTTTCTGTGCAGAGGGGACCTGGCCTAGCAGTTCGGGCTGGGCTGCTACCATTGGTGGCAGTACCTGACTGATTTGCATATGGCTGGACCCCTTTTTGCAATGGCGCAGACAGGTTAAAAAACGGTGGTGTGGAAGGTTGCCCAGAGCAATGCCAGTGGTTCAGATTCATTCAAAACCTTCCACCCATCACTTTTGTGCTTACTGTTTGTCTCACTATGTGAGAGAGGGTATGCCCAGACGTGGGTCCCTTGCTCGCTGCCCCATAGGGTACCAAGCTGCACCTCACTGCGGAGGCCCAATAAGGCCGAAACATGTCTGGGGTTGCTTGTGTTTCCATGCAGAGGGGACCTGGCCTAGCAGTTCGGTCTGGGCTGCTACCATTGGTGGCAGTACCTGACTGATTTGCATATGGCTGGACCCCTTTTGCAATGGCGCAGACGGGCTAAAAAACGGTGGTGTGGAAGGTTGCCCAGAGCAATGCCAGTGATTCAGATTCATTAAAAACCTTCCACCCATCATTTTTGTGCTTACTGTTTGTCCCACTATGTGAGAGAGGGTATGCCCAGACGTGGGTCCCTTGCTCGCTACGCCATAGGGAACCAAGCTGCACCTCACTGAGGAGGCCCAACAAGGCCGAAACATGTCTGGGGTTGCTTGTGTTTCTGTGCAGAGGGGACCAGGCCTAGCAGTTCGGGCTGGGCTGCTACCATTGGTGGCAGTACCTGACTGATTTGCATATGGCTGGACCCCTTTTGCAATGGCGCAGACGGGCTAAAAAACGGTGGTGTGGAAGGTTGCCCAGAGAAATGCCAGTGGTTCAGATTCATTCAAAACCTTCCACCCTTCACTTTTGTGCTTGCTGTTTGTCTCACTATGTGAGAGAGGGTATGCCCAGACGTGGGTCCCTTGCTCGCTGCGCCATAAGGAACCAAGCTGCACCTCACTGAGGAGGTCCAACAAGGCCGAAATATGTCTGGGGTTGCTTGTGTTTCCGTGCAGAGGGGACCTTGCCTAGCAGTTCGGGCTGGGCTGCTACCATTGGTGGCAGTACCTGACTGATTTGCATATGGCTGGACCCCTTTTGCAATGGCGCAGACGGGCTAAAGAACGGTGGTGTGGAAGGTTGCCCAGAGCAATGCCAGTGGTTCAGATTCATTAAAAACCTTCCACCCATCACTTTTGTGCTTACTGTTTGTCTCACTATGTGAGAGAGGGTATGCCCAGACGTGGGACCCTTGCTCGCTGCACCATAGGGAACCAAGCTGCACCTCACTGAGGAGGCCCAACAAGGCCAAAACATGTCTGGGGTTGCTTGTGTTTCCGTGCAGAGGGGACCTGGCATAGCAGTTCGGGCTGGGCTGCTACCATTGGTTGCAGTACCTGACTGATTTGCATATGGCTGGACCGCTTTTGCAATGGCGCAGACGGGCTAAAAAACAGTGGTGTGGAAGGTTGCCCAGAGCAATGCCAGTGGTTCAGATTCATTCAAAACCTTCCACCCATCCCTTTCCTGCTTACTGTTTTTCTCACTATGTGAGAGAGGGTATGCCCAGACGTGGGTCCCTTGCTCGCTGCGCCATAGGGAACCAAGCTGCACCTCACTGAGGAGGCCCAACAAGGCTGAAACATGTCTGGGGTTGCTTGTGTTTCTGTGCAGAGGGGACCTGGCCTAGCAGTTCGGGCTGGGCTGCTACCACTGGTGGAAGTACCTGACTGATTTGCATATGGCTGGACCCCTTTTTGCAATGGCGCAGACAGGTTAAAAAACGGTGGTGTGGAAGGTTGCCCAGAACAATGCCAGTGGTTCAGATTCATTCAAAACCTTCCACCCATCACTTTTGTGCTTACTGTTTGTCTCACTATGTGAGAGAGGGTATGCACAGACGTGGGTCCCTTGCTCGCTGCCCCATAGGGAACCAAGCTGTACCTCACTGCGGAGCCCAATAAGGCCGAAACATGTCTGGGGTTGCTTTTGTTTCCGTGCAGAGGGGACCTGGCCTAGTAGTTCGGGCTGGGCTGCTACCATTGGTGGCAGTACCTGACTGATTTGCATATGGCTGGACCCCTTTTGAAATGGCGCAGACGGGCTAAAAAACCGTGGTGTGGAAGGTTGCCCAGAGCAATGCCAGTTGTTCAGATTCATTCAAAACCTTCCACCCATCACTTTTGTGCTTACTGTTTGTCTAACTATGTGGGAGAGGGTATGCCCAGACGTGGGTCCCTTGCTCCCTGCGCCATAGGGAACCAAGCTGCACCTCACTGAGGAGGCCCAACAAGGCCGAAACATGTCTGGGGTTGCTTGTGTTTCTGTGCAGAGGGGACCTGGCCTAGCAGTTCGGGCTGGGCTGCTACCATTGGTGGCAGTACCTGACTGATTTGCATATGGCTGGACCCCTTTTGCAATGGCGCAGACGGGCTAAAAAACGGTGGTGTGGAAGGTTGCCCAGAGAAATGCCAGTGGTTCAGATTCATTCAAAACCTTCCACCCTTCACTTTTGTGCTTGCTGTTTGTCTCACTATGTTAGAGAGGGTATGCCCAGACGTGGGTCCCTTGCTCGCTGCGCCATAAGGAACCAAGCTGCACTTCACTGAGGAGGTCCAACAAGGCTGAAACATGTCTGGGGTTGCTTGTGTTTCCGTGCAGAGGGGACCTGGCATAGCAGTTCGGGCTGGGCTGCTACCATTGGTTGCAGTACCTGACTGATTTGCATATGGCTGGACCGTTTTTGCAATGGCGCAGACGGGCTAAAAAACAGTGGTGTGGAAGGTTGCCCAGAGCAATGCCAGTGGTTCAGATTCATTCAAAACCTTCCACCCATCCCTTTCCTGCTTACTGTTTTTCTCACTATGTGAGAGAGGGTATGCCCAGACGTGGGTCCCTTGCTCGCTGCGCCATAGGGAACCAAGCTGCACCTCACTGAGGAGGCCCAACAAGGCCGAAACATGTCTGGGGTTGCTTGTGTTTCTGTGCAGAGGGGACCTGGCCTAGCAGTTCGGGCTGGGCTGCTACCATTGGTGGCAGTACCTGACTGATTTGCATATGGCTGGACCCCTTTTGCAATGGCGCAGACGGGCTAAAGAATGGTGGTGTGGAAGGTTGCCCAGAGCAATGCCAGTGGTTCAGATTCATTAAAAACCTTCCACCCATCACTTTTGTGCTTACTGTTTGTCTCACTATGTGAGAGAGGGTATGCCTAGACGTGGGACCCTTGCTCGCTGCACCATAGGGAACCAAGCTGCACCTCACTGAGGAGGCCCAACAAGGCCAAAACATGTCTGGGGTTGCTTGTGTTTCCGTGCAGAGGGGACCTGGCCTAGCAGTTCGGGCTGGGCTGCTACCATTGGTTGCAGTACCTGACTGATTTGCATATGGCTGGACCGCTTTTGCAATGGCGCAGACGGGCTAAAAAACAGTGGTGTGGAAGGTTGCCCAGAGCAATGCCAGTGGTTCAGATTCATTCAAAACCTTCCACCCATCCCTTTCCTGCTTACTGTTTTTCTCACTATGTGAGAGAGGGTATGCCCAGACGTAGGTCCCTTGCTCGCTACGCCATAGGGAACCAAGCTGCACCTCACTGAGGAGGCCCAAAAAGGCCGAAAAATGTCTGGGGTTGCTTGTGTTTCCATGCAGAGGGGACCTGGCCTAGCAGTTCGGGCTGGGCTGCTACCATTGGTGGTAGTACCTGACTGATTTGCATATGGCTGGACCCCTTTTGCAATGGCGCAGACGGGCTAAAAATCGGTGGTGTGGAAGGTTGCCCAGAGCAATGCCAGTGTTTCAGATTCATTCAAAACCTTCCACCCATCACTTTTGTGCTTACTGTTTGTCTCACTATGTGAGAGAGGGTTTGCCCAGATGTGGGTCCCTTGCTCGCTGCGCCATAGGGAACCAAGCTGCACCTCACTGAGGAGGCCCAACAAGGCCGAAACATGTCTGGGGTTGCTTGTGTTTCCGTGCAGAGGGGACCTGGCCTAGCAGTTCGGGCTGGGCTGCTACCATTGGTGGCAGTACCTGACTGATTTGCATATGGCTTGACCCCTTTTGCAATGGTGCGGACGGGCTAAAAAACAGTGGTGTGGAAGGTTGCCCAGAGCAATGCCAGTGGTTCAGATTCATTTAAAACCTTCCACCCATCACTTTTGTGCTTATTGTTTGTTTGTCTCACTATGTGAGAGAGGGTATGCCCAGACGTGGGTCCCTTGCTCGCTGCGCCATAGGGAACCAAGCTGCACCTCACTGAGGAGGCCCAACAAGGCCGAAACCTGTCTGGGGTTGCTTGTGTTTCCGTGCAGAGGGGACCTGGCCTAGCAGTTCGGGCTGGGCTGCTACCATTGGTGGCAGTACCTGACTGATTTGCATATGGCTCGACCCTTTTGAAATGGCGCAGATGGGCTAAAAAAACGTGGTGTGGAAGGTTGCCCAGAGCAATGCCAGTGGTTCAGATTCATTCAAAACCTTCCACCCATCACTTTTGTGCTTACTGTTTGTCTCACTATGTGAGAGAGGGTATGCCCAGACGTGGGTCCCTTGCTCGCTGTGCCATAGGGAACCAAGCTGCACCTCACTGAGGAGGCCCAACAAGGCTGAAAAATGTCTGGGGTTGCTTGTGTTTCCATGCAGAGGGGATCTGGCCTAGCAGTTCGGGCTGGGCTGCTACCATTGGTGGCAGTACCTGACTGATTTGCATATAGCTGGACGCTTTTGAAATGGCGCAGATGGGCTAAAAAAACGTGGTGTAGAGGGTTGCCCAGAGCAATGCCAGTGGTTCAGATTCATTCAAAACCTTCCACCCATCACTTTTGTGCTTACTGTTTGTCTCACTATGTGAGAGAGGGTATGCCCAGACGTGGGTCCCTTGCTCGCTGCGCCATAGGGAACCAAGCTGCACCTCCCTGAGGAGGCCCAACAAGGCCGAAAAATGTCTCGGGTTGCTTGTGTTTCCATGCAGAGGGGACCTGGCCTAGCAGTTCGGGCTGGGCTGTTACCATTGGTGGCAGTACCTGACTGATTTGCATATGGCTGGACCCCTTTTGCAATGGCGCAGACGGGCTAAAGAAAGGTGGTGTGGAAGGTTTCCCAGAGCAATGCCAGTGGTTCAGATTCATTCAAAACCTTCCACCCATCACTTTTGTGCTTACTGTTTGTCTCACTATGTGAGAGAGGGTATGCCCAGACGTGGGTCCCTTGCTCGGACCGCTTTTGCAATGGCGCAGACGTGCTAAAAAACAGTGGTGTGGAAGGTTGCCCAGAGCAATGCCAGTGGTTCAGATTCATTCAAAAGCTTCCACCCATCACTTTCGTGCTTACTGTTTGTCTCGCTATGTGAGAGAGGGTATGCCCAGACGTGGGTCCCTTGCCCGCTGCGCCATAAGGAACCAAGCTGCACCTCACTGCGGAGGCCCAATAAGGCCGAAACACATGCAGAGGGGACCTGGCCTAGCAGTCCGGGCTGGGCTGCTACCATTGGTGGCAGTACCTGACTGATTTGCATGTGGCTTTACCCCTTTTGCAATGGCGCGGACGGGCTAAAAAACAGTGGTGTGGAAGGTTGCCCAGAGCAATGCCAGTGGTTCAGATTCATTTAAAACCTTCCACCCATCACTTTTGTGCTTACTGTTTGTCTCACTATGTGAGAGAGGGTATGCCCAGACGTGGGTCCCTTGCCCGCTGCGCCATAGGGAACCAAGATGCACCTCACTGAGGAGGCTCAACAAGGCCGAAAAATGTCTGGGGTTGCTTGTGTTTCCATGCAGAGGGGACCTGGCCTAGCAGTTCGGGCTGGGCTGCTACCATTGGTGGTAGTACCTGACTGATTTGCATATGGCTGGACCCCTTTTGCAATGGCGCAGACGGGCTAAAAATCGGTGGTGTGGAAGGTTGCCCAGAGCAATGCCAGTGTTTCAGATTCATTCAAAACCTTCCACCCATCACTTTTGTGCTTACTGTTTGTCTCACTATGTGAGAGAGGGTTTGCCCAGATGTGGGTCCCTTGCTCGCTGCGCCATAGGGAACCAAGCTGCACCTCACTGAGGAGGCCCAACAAGGCCGAAACATGTCTGGGGTTGCTTGTGTTTCCGTGCAGAGGGGACCTGGCCTAGCAGTTCGGGCTGGGCTGCTACCATTGGTGGCAGTACCTGACTGATTTGCATATGGCTGGACCCCTTTTTGCAATGGCGCAGACAGGTTAAAAAACGGTGGTGTGGAAGGTTGCCCAGAGCAATGCCAGTGGTTCAGATTCATTCAAAACCTTCCACCCATCACTTTTGTGCTTACTGTTTGTCTCACTATGTGAGAGAGGGTATGCCCAGACGTGGGTCCCTTGCTCGCTGCCCCATAGGGTACCAAGCTGCACCTCACTGCGGAGGCCCAATAAGGCCGAAACATGTCTGGGGTTGCTTGTGTTTCCATGCAGAGGGGACCTGGCCTAGCAGTTCGGTCTGGGCTGCTACCATTGATGGCAGTACCTGACTGATTTGCATATGGCTGGACCCCTTTTGCAATGGCGCAGACGGGCTAAAAAACGGTGGTGTGGAAGGTTGCCCAGAGCAATGTCAGTGGTTCAGATTCATTTAAAACCTTCCACCCATCACTTTTGTGCTTACTGTTTGTCTCACTATGTGAGAGAGGGTATGCCCAGTCGTGGGTCCCTTGCTCAATGCGCCATAGGGAACCTAGCTGCACCTCACTGAGGAGGCTCAACAAGGCCGAAACATGTTTGGGGTTGCTTGTGTTTCCGTGCAGAGGGAACCTGGCCTAGCAGTTCGGGCTGGGCTGCTACGATTGGTGGCAGTACCTGACTGATTTGCATATGGCTAGACCCTTTTGAAATGGCGCAGATGGGCTAAAAAACATGGTGTGGAAGGTTGCCCAGAGCAATGACAGTGGTTCAGTTTCATTCAAAACCTTCCACCCATCACTTTTGTGCTTACTGTTTGTCTCACTATGTGAGAGAGGGTATGCCCAGACGTGGGTCCCTTGCTCGCTGCGCCATAGGGAACCAAGCTGCACCTCACTGAGGAGGCCCAACAAAGCCGAAACATGCTGGGGTTGCTTGTGTTTTCATGCAGAGGGGACGTGGCCTAGCAGTTCGGGCTGGGCTGCTACCATTGGTGGTAGTACCTGACTGATTTGCATATGGCTGGACCCCTTTTGCAATGGCGCAGACGGGCTAAAAATAGGTGGTGTGGAAGGTTGCCCAGAGCAATGCCAGTGGTTCAGATTCATTCAAAACCTTCCACCCATCACTTTTGTGCTTACTGTTTGTCTCACTATGTGAGAGAGGGTATGCCCAGATGTGGGTCCCTTGCTCGCTGCGCCATAGGGAACCAAGCTGCACCTCACTGAGGAGGCCCAACAAGGCCGAAACATGTCTGGGGTTGCTTGTGTTTCCGTGCAGAGGGGACCTGGCCTAGCAGTTCGGGCTGGGCTGCTACCATTGGTGGCAGTACCTGACTGATTTACATATGGCTGGACCCCTTTTGCAATGGCGCAGACGGGCTAAAAAATGGATGGTGTGGAAGGTTGCCCAGAGCAATGCCAGTGGTTCAGATTCATTCAAAACCTTCCACCCATCACTTTTATGCTTACTGTTTGTCTCACTATGTGGGAGAGGGTATGCTCAGATGTGGGTCCCTTGCTCGCTGCGCCATAGGGAACCAAGATGCACCTCACTGAGGAGGCCCAACAAGGCCGAAACATGTCTGGGGATGCTTGTGTTTCCGTGCAGAGGGGACCTGGCATAGCAGTTCGGGCTGGGCTGCTACCATTGGTTGCAGTACCTGACTGATTTGCATATGGCTGGACCCCTTTTGCAATGGCGCAGACGGGCTAAAAAATGGATGGTGTGGAAGGTTGCCTAGAGCAATGCCAGTGGTTCAGATTCATTCAAAACCTTCCACCCATCACTTTTACGCTTACTGTTTGTCTCACTATGTGGGAGAGGGTATGCCCAGACGTGGGTCCCTTGCTCGCTGCGCCATAGGGAACCAAGCTGCACCTCACTGAGGAGGCCCAACAAGGCCGAAACATGTCTGGGGTTGCTTGTGTTTCCGTCCAGAGGGGACCTGGCCTAGCATTTTGGGCTGGGCTTCTACCATTAGTGGCAGTACCTGACTGATTTGCATATGGCTGGACCCCTTTTGCAATGGCGCAAACGGGCTAAAAAACGGTGGCGTGGAAGGTTGCCCAGAGCAATGCCAGTGATTCAGATTCATTAAAAACCTTCCACCCATCATTTTTGTGCTTACTGTTTGTCCCACTATGTGAGAGAGGGTAAGCCCAGACGTGGGTCCCTTGCTCGCTACGCCATAGGGAACCAAGCTGCACCTCACTGAGGAGGCCCAACAAGGCCGAAACATGTCTGGGGTTGCTTGTGTTTCTGTGCAGAGGGGACCAGGCCTAGCAGTTCGGGCTGGGCTGCTACCATTGGTGGCAGTACCTGACTGATTTGCATATGGCTGGACCCCTTTTGCAATGGCGCAGACGGGCTAAAAAACAGTGGTGTGGAAGGTTGCCCAGAGAAATGCCAGTGGTTCAGATTCATTCAAAACCTTCCACCCTTCACTTTTGTGCTTGCTGTTTGTCTCACTATGTGAGAGAGGGTATGCCCAGACGTGGGTCCCTTGCTTGCTGCGCCATAAGGAACCAAGCTGCACCTCACTGAGGAGGTCCAACAAGGCCGAAATATGTCTGGGGTTGCTTGTGTTTCCGTGCAGAGGGGACCTTGCCTAGCAGTTCGGGCTGGGCTGCTACCATTGGTGGCAGTACCTGACTGATTTGCATATGGCTGGACCCCTTTTGCAATGGCGCAGACGGGCTAAAGAACGGTCGTGTGGAAGGTTGCCCAGAGCAATGCCAGTGGTTCAGATTCATTAAAAACCTTCCACCCATCACTTTTGTGCTTACTGTTTGTCTCACTATGTGAGAGAGGGTATGCCCAGACGTGGGACCCTTGCTCGTTGCACCATAGGGAACCAAGCTGCACCTCACTGAGGAGGCCCAACAAGGCCAAAACATGTCTGGGGTTGCTTGTGTTTCCGTGCAGAGGGGACCTGGCATAGCAGTTCGGGCTGGGCTGCTACCATTGGTTGCAGTACCTGACTGATTTGCATATGGCTGGACCGCTTTTGCAATGGCGCAGACGGGCTAAAAAACAGTGGTGTGGAAGGTTGCCCAGAGCAATGCCAGTGGTTCAGATTCATTCAAAACCTTCCACCCATCCCTTTCCTGCTTATTGTTTTTCTCACTATGTGAGAGAGGGTATGCCCAGACGTGGGTCCCTTGCTCGCTGCGCCATAGGGAACCAAGCTGCACCTCACTGAGGAGGCCCAACAAGGCTGAAACATGTCTGGGGTTGCTTGTGTTTCTGTGCAGAGGGGACCTGGCCTAGCAGTTCGGGCTGGGCTGCTACCACTGGTGGCAGTACCTGACTGATTTGCATATGGCTGGACCCCTTTTTGCAATGGCGCAGACAGGTTAAAAAACGGTGGTGTGGAAGGTTGCCCAGAACAATGCCAGTGGTTCAGATTCATTCAAAACCTTCCACCCATCACTTTTGTGCTTACTGTTTGTCTCACTATGTGGGAGAGGGTATGCACAGACGTGGGTCCCTTGCTCGCTGCCCCATAGGGAACCAAGCTGTACCTCACTGCGGAGCCCAATAAGGCCGAAACATGTCTGGGGTTGCTTTTGTTTCCGTGCAGAGGGGACCTGGCCTAGCAGTTCGGGCTGGGCTGCTACCATTGGTGGCAGTACCTGACTGATTTGCATATGGCTGGACCCCTTTTGAAATGGCGCAGACGGGCTAAAAAACCGTGGTGTGGAAGGTTGCCCAGAGCAATGCCAGTTGTTCAGATTCATTCAAAACCTTCCACCCATCACTTTTGTGCTTACTGTTTGTCTAACTATGTGGGAGAGGGTATGCCCAGATGTGGGTCCCTTGCTCCCTGCGCCATAGGGAACCAAGCTGCACCTCACTGAGGAGGCCCAACAAGGCCGAAACATGTCTGGCGTTGCTTGTGTTTCTGTGCAGAGGGGACCTGGCCTAGCAGTTCGGGCTGGGCTGCTACCATTGGTGGCAGTACCTGACTGATTTGCATATGGCTGGACCCCTTTTGCAATGGCGCAGACGGGCTAAAAAACGGTGGTGTGGAAGGTTGCCCAGAGAAATGCCAGTGGTTCAGATTCATTCAAAACCTTCCACCCTTCACTTTTGTGCTTGCTGTTTGTCTCACTATGTGAGAGAGGGTATGCCCAGACGTGGGTCCCTTGCTCGCTGCGCCATAAGGAACCAAGCTGCACTTCACTGAGGAGGTCCAACAAGGCTGAAACATGTCTGGGGTTGCTTGTGTTTCCGTGCAGAGGGGACCTGGCATAGCAGTTCGGGCTGGGCTGCTACCATTGGTTGCAGTACCTGACTGATTTGCATATGGCTGGACCGTTTTTGCAATGGCGCAGACGGGCTAAAAAACAGTGGTGTGGAAGGTTGCCCAGAGCAATGCCAGTGGTTCAGATTCATTCAAAACCTTCCACCCATCCCTTTCCTGCTTACTGTTTTTCTCACTATGTGAGAGAGGGTATGCCCAGACGTGGGTCCCTTGCTCGCTGCGCCATAGGGAACCAAGCTGCACCTCACTGAGGAGGCCCAACAAGGCCGAAACATGTCTGGGGTTGCTTGTGTTTCTGTGCAGAGGGGACCTGGCCTAGCAGTTCGGGCTGGGCTGCTACCATTGGTGGCAGTACCTGACTGATTTGCATATGGCTGGACCCCTTTTGCAATGGCGCAGACGGGCTAAAGAATGGTGGTGTGGAAGGTTGCCCAGAGCAATGCCAGTGGTTCAGATTCATTAAAAACCTTCCACCCATCACTTTTGTGCTTACTGTTTGTCTCACTATGTGAGAGAGGGTATGCCTAGACGTGGGACCCTTGCTCGCTGCACCATAGGGAACCAAGCTGCACCTCACTGAGGAGGCCCAACAAGGCCAAAACATGTCTGGGGTTGCTTGTGTTTCCGTGCAGAGGGGACCTGGCATAGCAGTTCGGGCTGGGCTGCTACCATTGGTTGCAGTACCTGACTGATTTGCATATGGCTGGACCGCTTTTGCAATGGCGCAGACGGGCTAAAAAACAGTGGTGTGGAAGGTTGCCCAGAGCAATGCCAGTGGTTCAGATTCATTCAAAACCTTCCACCCATCCCTTTCCTGCTTACTGTTTTTCTCACTATGTGAGAGAGGGTATGCCCAGACGTAGGTCCCTTGCTCGCTGCGCCATAGGGAACCAAGCTGCACCTCACTGAGGAGGCCCAAAAAGGCCGAAAAATGTCTGGGGTTGCTTGTGTTTCCATGCAGAGGGGACCTGGCCTAGCAGTTCGGGCTGGGCTGCTACCATTGGTGGTAGTACCTGACTGATTTGCATATGGCTGGACCCCTTTTGCAATGGCGCAGACGGGCTAAAAATCGGTGGTGTGGAAGGTTGCCCAGAGCAATGCCAGTGTTTCAGATTCATTCAAAACCTTCCACCCATCACTTTTGTGCTTACTGTTTGTCTCACTATGTGAGAGAGGGTTTGCCCAGATGTGGGTCCCTTGCTCGCTGCGCCATAGGGAACCAAGCTGCACCTCACTGAGGAGGCCCAACAAGGCCGAAACATGTCTGGGGTTGCTTGTGTTTCCGTGCAGAGGGGACCTGGCCTAGCAGTTCGGGCTGGGCTGCTACCATTGGTGGCAGTACCTGACTGATTTGCATATGGCTTGACCCCTTTTGCAATGGTGCGGACGGGCTAAAAAACAGTGGTGTGGAAGGTTGCCCAGAGCAATGCCAGTGGTTCAGATTCATTTAAAACCTTCCACCCATCACTTTTGTGCTTATTGTTTGTTTGTCTCACTATGTGAGAGAGGGTATGCCCAGACGTGGGTCCCTTGCTCGCTGCGCCATAGGGAACCAAGCTGCACCTCACTGAGGAGGCCCAACAAGGCCGAAACCTGTCTGGGGTTGCTTGTGTTTCCGTGCAGAGGGGACCTGGCCTAGCAGTTCGGGCTGGGCTGCTACCATTGGTGGCAGTACCTGACTGATTTGCATATGGCTCGACCCTTTTGAAATGGCGCAGATGGGCTAAAAAAACGTGGTGTGGAAGGTTGCCCAGAGCAATGCCAGTGGTTCAGATTCATTCAAAACCTTCCACCCATCACTTTTGTGCTTACTGTTTGTCTCACTATGTGAGAGAGGGTATGCCCAGACGTGGGTCCCTTGCTCGCTGTGCCATAGGGAACCAAGCTGCACCTCACTGAGGAGGCCCAACAAGGCTGAAAAATGTCTGGGGTTGCTTGTGTTTCCATGCAGAGGGGATCTGGCCTAGCAGTTCGGGCTGGGCTGCTACCATTGGTGGCAGTACCTGACTGATTTGCATATAGCTGGACGCTTTTGAAATGGCGCAGATGGGCTAAAAAAACGTGGTGTAGAGGGTTGCCCAGAGCAATGCCAGTGGTTCAGATTCATTCAAAACCTTCCACCCATCACTTTTGTGCTTACTGTTTGTCTCACTATGTGAGAGAGGGTATGCCCAGACGTGGGTCCCTTGCTCGCTGCGCCATAGGGAACCAAGCTGCACCTCCCTGAGGAGGCCCAACAAGGCCGAAAAATGTCTCGGGTTGCTTGTGTTTCCATGCAGAGGGGACCTGGCCTAGCAGTTCGGGCTGGGCTGTTACCATTGGTGGCAGTACCTGACTGATTTGCATATGGCTGGACCCCTTTTGCAATGGCGCAGACGGGCTAAAGAAAGGTGGTGTGGAAGGTTTCCCAGAGCAATGCCAGTGGTTCAGATTCATTCAAAACCTTCCACCCATCACTTTTGTGCTTACTGTTTGTCTCACTATGTGAGAGAGGGTATGCCCAGACGTGGGACCCTTGCTCGCTGCGCCATAGGGAACCAAGCTGCACCTCACTGAGGAGGCCCAACAAGGCCGAAACATGCCTTTGGTTGCTTGTGTTTCCGTGCAGAGGGGACCTGGCATAGCAGTTTGGGCTGGGCTGCTACCATTGGTCGCAGTACCTGACTGATTTGCATATGGCTGGACCGCTTTTGCAATGGCGCAGACATGCTAAAAAACAGTGGTGTGGAAGGTTGCCCAGAGCAATGCCAGTGGTTCAGATTCATTCAAAAGCTTCCACCCATCACTTTCGTGCTTACTGTTTGTCTCGCTATGTGAGAGAGGGTATGCCCAGACGTGGGTCCCTTGCCCGCTGCGCCATAAGGAACCAAGCTGCACCTCACTGCGGAGGCCCAATAAGGCCGAAACATGTCTGGGGTTGCTTGTGTTTCCGTGCAGAGGGGACCTGGCCTAGCAGTTTGGGCTGGGCTGCTACCATTGGTGGCAGTACCTGACTGATTTGCATATGGCTGGACCCCTTTTGCAATGGCACAGACGGGCTAAAAAACGGTGGTGTGGAAGGTTGCCCAGAGAAATGCCAATGGTTCAGATTCATTCAAAACCTTCCACGCATCACTTTTGTACTTACTGTTTGTCTCACTATGTGAGAGGGGGTATGCCCAGACGTGGGTCCCTTGCTCGCTGCGTCATAGGGAATCAACCTGCAACTCACTGAGGAGGCCCAATAAGGCCGAAACATGTCTGTGGTTGCTTGTGTTTCCATGCAGAGGGGACCTGGCCTAGCAGTTCGGGCTGAGCTGCTACCATTGGTGGCAGTACCTGACTGATTTGCATGTGGCTTTACCCCTTTTGCAATGGCGCGGACGGGCTAAAAAACAGTGGTGTGGAAGGTTGCCCAGAGCAATGCCAGTGGTTCAGATTCATTTAAAACCTTCCACCCATCACTTTTGTGCTTACTGGTTGTCTCACTATGTGAGAGAGGGTATGCCCAGACCTGGGTCCCTTGCTCGCTGCGCCATAGGGTATCAACCTGCAACTCACTGAGGAGGCCCAATAAGGCCGAAACATGTCTGTGGTTGCTTGTGTTTCCATGCAGAGGGGACCTGGCCTAGCAGTTCGGGCTGGGCTGCTACGATTGGTGGCAGTACCTGACTGATTTGCATATGGCTGGACCCTTTTGAAATGGCGCAGATGGGCTAAAAAACATGGTGTGGAAGGTTGCCCAGAGCAATGACAGTGGTTCAGTTTCATTCAAAACCTTCCACCCATCACTTTTGTGCTTACTGTTTGTCTCACTATGTGAGAGAGGGTATGCCCAGACGTGGGTCCCTTGCTCGCTGCGCCATAGGGAACCAAGCTGCACCTCACTGAGGAGGCCCAACAAGGCCGAAACATGTCTGGGGTTGCTTGTGTTTTCATGCAGAGGGGACCTGGCCTAGCAGTTCGGGCTGGGCTGCTACCATTGGTGGTAGTACCTGACTGATTTGCATATGGCTGGACCCCTTTTGCAATGGCGCAGACAGGCTAAAAATAGGTGGTGTGGAAGGTTGCCCAGAGCAATGCCAGTGGTTCAGATTCATTCAAAACCTTCCACCCATCACTTTTGTGCTTACTGTTTGTCTCACTATGTGAGAGAGGGTATGCCCAGATGTGGGTCCCTTGCTCGCTGCGCCATAGGGAACCAAGCTGCACCTCACTGAGGAGGCCCAACAAGGCCGAAACATGTCTGGGGTTGCTTGTGTTTCCGTGCAGAGGGGACCTGGCCTAGCAGTTCGGGCTGGGCTGCTACCATTGGTGGCAGTACCTGACTGATTTACATATGGCTGGACCCCTTTTGCAATGGCGCAGACGGGCTAAAAAATGGATGGTGTGGAAGGTTGCCCAGAGCAATGCCAGTGGTTCAGATTCATTCAAAGCCTTCCACCCATCACTTTTATGCTTACTGTTTGTCTCACTATGTGGGAGAGGGTATGCTCAGACGTGGATCCCTTGCTCGCTGCGCCATAGGGAACCAAGATGCACCTCACTGAGGAGGCCCAACAAGGCCGAAACATGTCTGGGGTTGCTTGTGTTTCCGTCCAGAGGGGACCTGGCCTAGCATTTTGGGCTGGGCTGCTACCATTGGTGGCAGTACCTGACTGATTTGCATATGGCTGGACCCCTTTTGCAATGGCGCAGACGGGCTAAAAAACGGTGGTGTGGAAGGTTGCCTGGAGAAATGCCAGTGGTTCAGATTCATTCAAAACCTTCCACCCTTCACTTTTGTGCTTGCTGTTTGTCTCACTATGTGAGAGAGGGTATGCCCAGACGTGGGTCCCTTGCTCGCTGCGCCATAAGGAACCAAGCTGCACCTCACTGAGGAGGTCCAACAAGGCCGAAACATGTCTGGGGTTGCTTGTGTTTCCGTGCAGAGGGGACCTGGCCTAGCAGTTCGGGCTGGGCTGCTACCATTGGTGGCTGTACCTGACTGATTTGCATATGGCTGGACCCCTTTTGCAATGGCGCAGACGGGCTAAAGAACGGTGGTGTGGAAGGTTGCCCAGAGCAATGCCAGTGGTTCAGATTCATTCAAAACCTTCCACCCATCACTTTTGTGCTTACTGTTTGTCTCACTATGTGAGAGAGTGTATGCCCAGACATGGGACCCTTGCTCGCTGCACCATAGGGAACCAAGCTGCACCTCACTGAGGAGGTCCAACAAGGCCAAAACATGTCTTGGGTTGCTTGTGTTTCCGTGCAGAGGGGACCTGGCATAGCAGTTCGGGCTGGGCTGCTACCATTGGTTGCAGTACCTGACTGATTTGCATATGGCTGGACCCCTTTTGCAATGGCGCAGACGGGCTAAAAAAAGGATGGTGTGGAAGGTTGCCCAGAGCAATGCCAGTGGTTCAGATTCATTCAAAACCTTCCACCCATCCCTTTCCTGCTTACTGTTTTTCTCACTATGTGAGAGAGGGTATGCCCAGACGTGGGTCCCTTGCTCGCTGCGCCATAGGGAACCAAGCTGCACCTCACTGAGGAGGCCCAACAAGGCCGAAACATGTCTGGGTTGCTTGTGTTTCTGTGCAGAGGGGACCTGGCCTAGCAGTCGGGCTGGGCTGCTACCACTAGTGGCAGTACCTGACTGATTTGCATATGGCTGGACCCCTTTTTGCAATGGCGCAGACAGGTTAAAAAACGGTGGTGTGGAAGGTTGCCCAGAACAATGCCAGTGGTTCAGAATCATTCAAAACCTTCCACCCATCACTTTTGTGCTTACTGTTTGTCTCACTATGTGAGAGAGGGTATGCCCAGACGTGGGTCCCTTGCTCGCTGCCCCATAGGGAACCAAGCTGCACCTCACTGCGGAGCCCAATAAGGCCGAAACATGTCTGGGGTTGCTTTTGTTTCCGTGCAGAGGGGACCTGGCCTAGCAGTTCGGGCTGGGCTGCTACCATTGGTGGCAGTACCTGACTGATTTGCATATGGCTGGACTCCTTTTGAAATGGCGCAGACGGGCTAAAAAACCGTGGTGTGGAAGGTTGCCCAGAGCAATGCCAGTTGTTCAGATTCATTCAAAACCTTCCACCCATCACTTTTGTGCTTACTGTTTGTCTCACTATGTGGGAGAGGGTATGCCCAGACGTGGGTCCCTTGCTCGCTGCGCCATAGGGAACCAAGCTGCACCTCACTGAGGAGGCCCAACAAGGCCGAAACATGTCTGGGGTTGCTTGTGTTTCTGTGCAGAGGGGACCTGGCCTAGCAGTTCGGGCTGGGCTGCTACCATTGGTGGCAGTACCTGACTGATTTGCATATGGCTGGACCCCTTTTGCAATGGCGCAGACGGGCTAAAAAACGGTGGTGTGGAAGGTTGCCCAGAGAAATGCCAGTGGTTCAGATTCATTCAAAACCTTCCACCCTTCACTTTTGTGCTTGCTGTTTGTCTCACTATGTGAGAGAGGGTATGCCCAGACGTGGGTCCCTTGCTCGCTGCGCCATAAGGAACCAAGCTGCACCTCACTGAGGAGGTCCAACAAGGCTGAAACATGTCTGGGGTTGCTTGTGTTTCCGTGCAGAGGGGACCTGGCCTAGCAGTTCGGGCTGGGCTGCTACCATTGGTGGCAGTACCTGACTGATTTGCATATGGCTGGACCCCTTTTGCAATGGCGCAGATGGGCTAAAGAACGGTGGTGTGGAAGGTTGCCCAGAGCAATGCCAGTGGTTCAGATTCATTCAAAACCTTCCACCCATCACTTTTGTGCTTACTGTTTTTCTCACTATGTGAGAGAGGGTATGCCCAGACGTGGGACCCTTGCTCGCTGCGCCATAGGGAACCAAGCTGCACCTCACTGAGGAGGCCCAACAAGGCCAAAACATGTCTGGGGTTGCTTGTGTTTCCGTGCAGAGGGGACCTGGCATAGCAGTTCGGGCTGGGCTGCTACCATTGGTTGCAGTACCTGACTGATTTGCATATGGCTGGGCCCCTTTTGCAATGGCGCAGACGGGCTAAAGAACGGTGGTGTGGAAGGTTGCCCAGAGCAATGCCAGTGGTTCAGATTCATTCAAAACCTTCCACCCATCACTTTTGTGCTTACTGTTTGTCTCACTATGTGAGAGAGGGTATGCCCAGACGTGGGTCCCTTGCTCGCTGCGCCATAGGGAACCAAGCTGCACCTCACTGAGGAGGCCCAACAAGGCGGAAAAATGTCTGGGGTTGCTTGTGTTTCCATGCAGAGGGGACCTGGCCTAGCAGTTCGGGCTGGGCTGCTACCATTGGTGGTAGTACCTGACTGATTTGCATATGGCTGGACCCCTTTTGCAATGGCGCAGATGGGCTAAAAATCGGTGGTGTGGAAGGTTGCCCAGAGCAATGCCAGTGTTTCAGATTCATTCAAAACCTTCCACCCATCACTTTTGTGCTTACTGTTTGTCTCACTATGTGAGAGAGGGTATGCCCAGATGTGGGTCCCTTGCTCGCTGCGCCATAGGGAACCAAGCTGCACCTCACTGAGGAGGCCCAACAAGGCCGAAACATGTCTGGGGTTGCTTGTGTTTCCGTGCAGAGGGGACCTGGCCTAGCAATTCAAGCTGGACTGCTACCATTGGTGGCAGTACCTGACTGATTTGCATATGGTTGGACCCCTTTTGCAATGGCGCAAAGGGGCTAAAAAACGGTGGTGTGTAAGGTTGCCCAGAGCAATGCCAGTGGTTCAGATTCATTCAAAACCTTCCACCCATTACTTTTGTGCCTACTGTTTGTCTCACTATGTGAGAGAGGGTATGCCCAGACGTGGGTCCCTTGCTCGCTGCGCCATAGGGAACCAAGCTGCACCTCATTGAGGAGGCCCAACAAGGCCGAAACTTGTCTGGGGTTGCTTGTGTTTCCGTGCAGAGGGGACCTGGCCTAGCAGTTCGGGCTGGGCTGCTACCATTGGTGGCAGTACCTGACTGATTTGCATATGGCTTGACCCCTTTTGCAATGGTGCGGACGGGCTAAAAAACAGTGGTGTGGAAGGTTGCCCAGAGCAATGCCAGTGGTTCCGATTCATTTAAAACCTTCCACCCATCACTTTTGTGCTTATTGTTTGTTTGTCTCACTATGTGAGAGAGGGTATGCCCAGACGTGGGTCCCTTTCTCGCTGCGCCATAGGGAACTAAGCTGCACCTCACTGAGGAGGCCCAACAAGGCCGAAACCTGTCTGGGGTTGCTTGTGTTTCCGTGCAGAGGGGACCTGGCCTAGCAGTTCGGGCTAGGCTGCTACCATTGGTGGCAGTACCTGACTGATTTGCATATGGCTGGACCCTTTTGAAATGGCGCAGATGGGCTAAAAAAACGTGGTGTGGAAGGTTGCCCAGAGCAATGCCAGTGGTTCAGATTCATTCAAAACCTTCCACCCATCACTTTTGTGCTTACTGTTTGTCTCACTATGTGAGAGAGGGTATGCCCAGATGTGGGTCCCTTGCTCGCTGCGCCATAGGGAACCAAGCTGCACCTCACTGAGGAGGCCCAACAAGGCCGAAACATGTCTGGGGTTGCTTGTGTTTCCGTGCAGAGGGGACCTGGCCTAGCAGTTAGGGCTGGGTTGCTACCATTGGTGGCAGTACCTGACTGATTTGCATATGGCAGGACACCTTTTGCAATGGCGCAGACGGGCTAAAAAACGGTGGTGTGGAAGCTGCCCAGAGCAATGCCAGTGGTTCAGATTCATTCAAAACCTTCCACCCATCATTTTTGTGCTTACTGTTTGTCCCACTATGTGAGAGAGGGTATGCCCAGACGTGGGTCCCTTGCTCGCTGCGCCATAGGGAACCAAGCTGCAACTCACTGAGGAGGCCCAATAAGGCCGAAACATGTCTGGGGTTGCTTGTGTTTCCATGCAGAGGGGACCTGGCCTAGCGGTTCGGGCTGGGCTGCTACCATTGGTGGCAGTACCTGACTGATTTGCATATGGCTGGACCCTTTTGAAATGGGGCAGATGGGCTAAAAAAACGTGGTGTGGAAGGTTGCCCAGAGCAATGCCAGTGGTTCAGATTCATTCAAAACCTTCCACCCATCACTTTTGTGCTTACTGTTTGTCTCACTATGTGAGAGAGGGTATGCCCAGACGTGGGTCCCTTGCTCGCTGTGCCATAGGGAACCAAGCTGCACCTCACTGAGGAGGCCCAACAAGGCTGAAAAATGTCTGGGGTTGCTTGTGTTTCCATGCAGAGGGGACCTGGCCTAGCAGTTCGGGCTGGGCTGCTACCATTGGTGGTAGTACCTGACTGATTTGCATATGGCTGGACCCCTTTTGCAATGGCGCATACGGGCTAAAAATCGGTGGTGTGGAAGGTTGCCCAGAGCAATGCCAGTGTTTCAGATTCATTCAAAACCTTCCACCCATCACTTTTGTGCTTACTGTTTGTCTCACTATGTGAGAGAGGGTATGCCCAGATGTGGGTCCCTTGCTCGCTGCGCCATAGGGAACCAAGCTGTACCTCACTGAGGAGGCCCAACAAGGCCGAAACATGTCTGGGGTTGCTTGTGTTTCCGTGCAGAGGGGACCTGGCCTAGCAGTTCGGGCTGGACTGCTACCATTGGTGGCAGTACCTGACTGATTTGCATATGGCTGGACCCCTTTTGCAATGGCGCAAAGGGGCTAAAAAACGGTGGTGTGTAAGGTTGCCCAGAGCAATGCCAGTGGTTCAGATTCATTCAAAACCTTCCACCCATCACTTTTGTGCCTACTGTTTGTCTCACTATGTGAGAGAGGGTATGCCCAGACGTGGGTCCCTTGCTCGCTGCGCCATAGGGAACCAAGCTGCACCTCACTGAGGAGGCCCAACAAGGCCGAAACATGTCTGGGGTTGCTTGTGTTTCCGTGCAGAGGGGACCTGGCCTAGCAGTTCGGGCTGGGCTGCTACCATTGGTGGCAGTACCTGACTGATTTGCATATGGCTGGACCCTTTTGAAATGGTGCGGACGGGCTAAAAAACAGTGGTGTGGAAGGTTGCCCAGAGCAATGCCAGTGGTTCAGATTCATTTAAAACCTTCCACCCATCACTTTTGTGCTTATTGTTTGTTTGTCTCACTATGTGAGAGAGGGTATGCCCAGACGTGGGTCCCTTGCTCGCTGCGCCATAGGGAACCAAGCTGCACCTCACTGAGGAGGCCCAACAAGGCCGAAACCTGTCTGGGGTTGCCTGTGTTTCCGTGCAGAGGGGACCTGGCCTAGCAGTTCGGGCTGGGCTGCTACCATTGGTGGCAGTACCTGACTGATTTGCATATGGCTGGACCCTTTTGAAATGGCGCAGATGGGCAAAAAAAACGTGGTGTGGAAGGTTGCCCAGAGCAATGCCAGTGGTTCAGATTCATTCAAAACCTTCCACCCATCACTTTTGTGCTTACTGTTTGTCTCACTATGTGAGAGAGGGTAAGCCCAGACGTGGGTCCCTTGCTCGCTGCGCCATAGGGAACCAAGCTGCACCTCACTGAGGAGGCCCAACAAGGCCGAAAAATGTCTGGGGTTGCTTGTGTTTCCGTGCAGAGGGGACCTGGCCTAGCAGTTCGGGCTGGGCTGCTACCATTGGTGGTAGTACCTGACTGATTTGCATATGGCTGGACCCCTTTTGCAATGGCGCAGACGGGCTAAAAATCGGTGGTGTGGAAGGTTGCCCAGAGCAATGCCAGTGTTTCAGATTCATTCAAAACCTTCCACCCATCACTTTTGTGCTTACTGTTTGTCTCACTATGTGAGAGAGGGTATGCCCAGATGTGCGTCCCTTGCTCGCAGCAGTATAGGGAACCAAGCTGCACCTCACTGAGGAGGCCCAACAAGGCCGAAACATGTCTGGGGTTGCTTGTGTTTCCGTGCAGAGGGGACCTGGCCTAGCAGTTAGGGCTGGGTTGCTACCATTGGTGGCAGTACCTGACTGATTTGCATATGGCAGGACAGCTTTTGCAATGGCGCAGACGGGCTAAAAAACGGTGGTGTGGAAGCTGCCCAGAGCAATGCCAGTGGTTCAGATTCATTCAAAACCTTCCACCCATCACTTTTGTGCTTACTGTTTGTCTCACTATGTGAGAGAGGGTATGCCCAGACGTGGGTCCCTTGCTCACTGCGCCATAGGGAACCAAGCTGCACCTCACTGAGGAGGCCCAACAAGGCCGAAAAATGTCTGGGGTTGCTTGTGTTTCCATGCAGAGGGGACCTGGCCTAGCAGTTCGGGCTGGGCTGCTACCATTGGTGGCAGTACCTGACTGATTTGCATATGGCTGGACCCCTTTTGCAATGGCGCAGACGGGCTAAAGAACGGTGGTGTGGAAGGTTTCCCAGAGCAATGCCAGTGGTTCAGATTCATTCAAAACCTTCCACCCATCACTTTTGTGCTTACTGTTTGTCTCACTATGTGAGAGAGGGTATGCCCAGACGTGGGACCCTTGCTCGCTGCGCCATAGGGAACCAAGCTGCACCTCACTGAGGAGGCCCAACAAGGCCGAAACGTGTCAGGGGTTGCTTGCGTTTCTGTGCAGAGGGGACCTGGCCTAGCAGTTCGGGCTGGGCTGCTACCATTGGTGGCAGTACCTGACTGATTTGCATATGGCTGGACCCCTTTTTGCAATGGCGCAGACAGGTTAAAAAACGGTGGTGTGGAAGGTTGCCCAGAGCAATGCCAGTGTTTCAGATTAATTCAAAACCTTCCACCCATCACTTTTGTGCTTACTGTTTGTCTCACTATGTGAGAGAGGGTATGCCCAGACGTGGGTCCCTTGCTCGCTGCCCCATAGGGTACCAAGCTGCACCTCACTGCGGAGGCCCAATAAGGCCGAAACATGTCTGGGGTTGCTTGTGTTTCCGTGCAGAGGGGACCTGGCCTAGCAGTTCGGTCTGGGCTGCTACCATTGGTGGCAGTACCTGACTGATTTGCATATGGCTGGACCCCTTTTGCAATGGCGCAGACGGGCTAAAAAACGGTGGTGTGGAAGGTTGCCCAGAGAAATGCCAGTGGTTCAGATTCATTCAAAACCTTCCACCCATCACTTTTGTGCTTACTGTTTGTCTCACTATGTGAGAGAGGGTATGCCCAGACGTGGGTCCCTTGCTCGCTGCGCCATAGGGAATCAACCTGCAACTCACTGAGGAGGCCCAATAAGGCCGAAACATGTCTGTGGTTGCTTGTGTTTCCATGCAGAGGGGACCTGGCCTAGCAGTTCGGGCTGGGCTGCTACCATTGGTGGCAGTACCTGACTGATTTGCATGTGGCTTGACCCCTTTTGCAATGGCGCGGACGGGCTAAATAACAGTGGTGTGGAAGGTTGCCCAGAGCAATGCCAGTGGTTCAGATTCATTCAAAACCTTCCACCCATCACTTTTGTGCTTACTGTTTGTCTCACTATGTGAGAGAGGGTATGCCCAGATGTGGGTCCCTTGCTCGCTGCGCCATAGGGAACCAAGCTGCACCTCACTGAGGAGGCCCAACAAGGCCGAAACATGTCTGGGGTTGCTTGTGTTTCCGTGCAGAGGGGACCTGGCCTAGCAGTTCGGGCTGGGCTGCTACGATTGGTGGCAGTACCTGACTGATTTGCATATGGCTGGACCCTTTTGAAATGGCGCAGATGGGCTAAAAAACATGGTGTGGAAGGTTGCCCAGAGCAATGACAGTGGTTCAGATTCATTCAAAACCTTCCATCCATCACTTTTGTGCTTACTGTTTGTCTCACTATGTGAGAGAGGGTATGCCCAGATGTGGGTCCCTTGCTCGCTGCGCCATAGGGAACCAAGCTGCACCTCACTGAGGAGGCCCAACAAGGCCGAAACATGTCTGGGGTTGCTTGTGTTTCCGTGCAGAGGGGACCTGGCCTAGCAGTTCGGGCTGGGCTGCTACCATTGGTGGCAGTACCTGACTGATTTACATATGGCTGGACCCCTTTTGCAATGGCGCAGACGGGCTAAAAAATGGATGGTGTGGAAGTTTGCCCAGAGCAATGCCAGTGGTTCAGATTCATTCAAAACCTTCCACCCATCACTTTTATGCTTACTGTTTGTCTCACTATGTGGGAGAGGGTATGCTCAGACGTGGGTCCCTTGCTCGCTGCGCCATAGGGAACCAAGATGCACCTCACTGAGGAGGCCCAATAAGGCCGAAACATGTCTGGGGTTGCTTGTGTTTCCGTCCAGAGGGGACCTGGCCTAGCATTTTGGGCTGGGCTGCTACCATTAGTGGCAGTACCTGACTGATTTGCATATGGCTGGACCCCTTTTGCAATGGCGCAAACGGGCTAAAAAACGGTATCGTGGAAGGTTGCCCAGAGCAATGCCAGTGATTCAGGTTCATTAAAAACCTTCCACCCATCATTTTTGTGCTTACTGTTTGTCCCACTATGTGAGAGAGGCTATGCCCAGACGTGGGTCCCTTGCTCGCTGCGCCATAGGGAACCAAGCTGCACCTCAGTGAGGAGGCCCAACAAGGCCGAAACATGTCTGGGGTTGCTTGTGTTTTTGTGCAGAGGGGACCTGGCCTAGCAGTTCGGGCTGGGCTGCTACCATTGGTGGTAGTACCTGACTGATTTGCATATGGCTGGACCCCTTTTGCAATGGCGCAGACGGGCTAAAAATAGGTGGTATGGAAGGTTGCCCAGAGCAATGCCAGTGGTTCAGATTCATTCAAAACCTTCCACCCTTCACTTTTGTGCTTGCTGTTTGTCTCACTATGTGAGAGAGGGTATGCCCAGACGTGGGTCCCTTGCTCGCTGCGCCATAAGGAACCAAGCTGCACCTCACTGAGGAGGTCCAACAAGGCCGAAACATGTCTGGGGTTGCTTGTGTTTCCGTGCAGAGGGGACCTGGCCTAGCAGTTCGGGCTGGGCTGCTACCATTGGTGGCAGTACCTTACTGATTTGCATATGGCTGGACCCCTTTTGCAATGGCGCAGACGGGCTAAAGAACGGTGGTGTGGAAGGTTGCCCAGAGCAATGCTAGTGGTTCAGATTCATTCAAAACCTTCCACCCATCACTTTTGTGCTTACTGTTTGTCTCACTATGTGAGAGAGGGTATACCCAGACGTGGGACCCTTGCTCGCTGCGCCATAGGGAACCAAGCTGCACCTCACTGAGGAGGCCAACAAGGCCAAAACATGTCTGGGGTTGCTTGTGTTTCCGTGCAGAGGGGACCTGGCATAGCAGTTCGGGCTGGGCTGCTACCATTGGTTGCAGTACCTGACTGATTTGCATATGGCTGGACCCCTTTTGCAATGGCGCAGACGGGCTAAAAAATGGATGGTGTGGAAGGTTGCCCAGAGCAATGCCAGTGGTTCAGATTCATTCAAAACCTTCCACCCATCACTTTTATGCTTACTGTTTGTCTCACTATGTGGGAGAGGGTATGCCCAGACGTGGGTCCCTTGCTCGCTGCGCCATAGGGAACCAAGATGCACCTCACTGAGGAGGCCCAACAAGGCCGAAACATGTCTGGGGTTGCTTGTGTTTCCGTCCAGAGGGGACCTGGCCTAGCATTTTGGGCTGGGCTTCTACCATTAGTGGCAGTACCTGACTGATTTGCATATGGCTGGACCCCTTTTGCAATGGCGCAAACGGGCTAAAAAACGGTAGCGTGGAAGGTTGCCCAGAGCAATGCCAGTGATTCAGATTCATTAAAAACCTTCCACCCATCATTTTTGTGCTTACTGTTTGTCCCACTATGTGAGAGAGGGTATGCCCAGACGTGGGTCCCTTGCTCGCTGCGCCATAGGGAACCAAGCTGCACCTCACTGAGGAGGCCCAACAAGGCCGAAACATGTCTGTGGTTGCTTGTGTTTCTGTGCAGAGGGGACCTGGCCTAGCAGTTCGGGCTGGGCTGCTACCATTGGTGGCAGTACCTGACTGATTTGCATATGGCTGGACCCCTTTTGCAATGACGCAGACGGGCTAAAAAACGGTGGTGTGGAAGGTTGCCCAGAGAAATGCCAGTGGTTCAGATTCATTCAAAACCTTCCACCCTTCACTTTTGTGCTTGCTGTTTGTCTCACTATGTGAGAGAGGGTATGCCCAGACGTGGGTCCCTTGCTCGCTGCGCCATAAGGAACCAAGCTGCACCTCACTGAGGAGGTCCAACAAGGCCGAAACATGTCTGGGGTTGCTTGTGTTTCCGTGCAGAGGGGACCTGGCCTAGCAGTTCGGGCTGGGCTGCTACCATTGGTGGCAGTACCTGACTGATTTGCATATGGCTGGACCCCTTTTGCAATGGCGCAGACGGGCTAAAGAACGATGGTGTGGAAGGTTGCCCAGAGCAATGCCAGTGGTTCAGATTCATTCAAAACCTTCCACCCATCACTTTTGTGCTTACTGTTTGTCTCACTATGTGAGAGAGGGTATGCCCAGACGTGGGACCCTTGCTCGCTGCGCCATAGGGAACCAAGCTGCACCTCACAGAGGAGGCCAACAAGGCCAAAACATGTCTGGGGTTGCTTGTGTTTCCGTGCAGAGGGGACCTGGCATAGCAGTTCGGGCTGGGCTGCTACCATTGGTTGCAGTACCTGACTGATTTGCATATGGCTGGACCCCTTTTGCAATGGCGCAGACGGGCTAAAAAATGGATGGTGTGGAACGTTGCCCAGAGCAATGCCAGTGGTTCAGATTAATTCAAAACCTTCCACCCATCACTTTTACGCTTACTGTTTGTCTCACTATGTGGGAGAGGGTATGCCCAGACGTGGGTCCCTTGCTCGCTGCGCCATAGGGAACCAAGATGCACCTCACTGAGGAGGCCCAACAAGGCCGAAACATGTCTGGGGTTGCTTGTGTTTCCGTCCAGAGGGGACCTGGCCTAGCATTTTGGGCTGGGCTTCTACCATTAGTGGCAGTACCTGACTGATTTGCATATGGCTGGACCCCTTTTGCAATGGCGCAAACGGGCTAAAAAACGGTGGCGTGGAAGGTTGCCCAGAGCAATGCCAGTGATTCAGATTCATTAAAAACCTTCCACCCATCATTTTTGTGCTTACTGTTTGTCCCACTATGTGAGAGAGGGTATGCCCAGACGTGGGTCCCTTGCTCGCTGCGGCATAGGGAACCAAGCTGCACCTCAATGAGGAGGCCCAACAAGGCCGAAACCTGTCTGGGGTTGCTTGTGTTTCCGTGCAGAGGGGACCTGACCTAGCAGTTCGGGCTGGGCTGCTACCATTGGTGGCAGTACCTGACTGATTTGCATATAGCTGGACCCTTTTGAAATGGCGCAGATGGGTTAAAAAAACGTGGTGTGGAAGGTTGCCCAGAGCAATGCCAGTGGTTCAGATTCATTCAAAACCTTCCACCCATCACTTTTGTGCTTACTGTTTGTCTCACTATGTGAGAGAGGGTATGCCCAGACGTGGGTCCCTTGCTCGCTGCGCCATAGGGAACCAAGCTGCACCTCACTGAGGAGGCCCAACAAGGCCGAAAAATGTCTGGGGTTGCTTGTGTTTCCATGCAGAGGGGATCTGGCCTAGCAGTTCGGGCTGGGCTGCTACCATTGGTGGTAGTACCTGACTGATTTGCATATGGCTGGACCCCTTTTGCAATGGCGCAGACGGGCTAAAAATCGGTGGTGTGGAAGGTTGCCCAGAGCAATGCCAGTGTTTCAGATTCATTCAAAACCTTCCACCCATCACTTTTGTGCTTACTGTTTGTCTCACTATGTGAGAGAGGGTATGCCCAGATGTGCGTCCCTTGCTCGCTGCAGTATAGGGAACCAAGCTGCACCTCACTGAGGAGGCCCAACAAGGCCGAAACATGTCTGGGGTTGCTTGTGTTTCCGTGCAGAGGGGACCTGGCCTAGCAGTTAGGGCTGGGTTGCTACCATTGGTGGCAGTACCTGACTGATTTGCATATGGCAGGACACCTTTTGCAATGGCGCAGACGGGCTAAAAAACGGTGGTGTGGAAGCTGCCCAGAGCAATGCCAGTGGTTCAGATTCATTCAAAACCTTCCACCCATCATTTTTGTGCTTACTGTTTGTCCCACTATGTGAGAGAGGGTATGCCCAGACGTGGGTCCCTTGCTCGCTGCGCCCTAGGGAACCAAGCTGCAACTCACTGAGGAGGCCCAATAAGGCCGAAACATGTCTGGGGTTGCTTGTGTTTCCATGCAGAGGGGACCTGGCCTAGCAGTTCGGGCTGGGCTGCTACCATTGGTGGCAGTACCTGACTGATTTGCATATGGCTGGACCCTTTTGAAATGGCGCAGATGGGCTAAAAAAACATGGTGTGGAAGGTTGCCCAGAGCAATGCCAGTGGTTCAGATTCATTCAAAACCTTCCACCCATCACTTTTGTGCTTACTGTTTGTCTCACTATGTGAGAGAGGGTATGCCCAGATGTGGGTCCCTTGCTCGCTGCGCCATAGGGAACCAAGCTGCACCTCACTGAGGAGGCCCAACAAGGCTGAAACATGTCTGGGGTTGCTTGTGTTTCCGTGCAGAGGGGACCTGGCCTAGCAATTCAGGCTGGACTGCTACCATTGGTGGCAGTACCTGACTGATTTGCATATGGCTGGACCCCTTTTGCAATGGCGCAAAGGGGCTAAAAAACGGTGGTGTGTAAGGTTGCCCAGAGCAATGCCAGTGGTTCAGATTCATTCAAAACCTTCCACCCATCACTTTTGTGCCTACTGTTTGTCTCACTATGTGAGAGAGGGTATGCCCAGACGTGGGTCCCTTGCTCGCTGAGCCATAGGGAACCAAGCTGCACCTCACTAAGGAGGCCCAACAAGGCCGAAACATGTCTGGGGTTGCTTGTGTTTCCGTGCAGAGGGGACCTGGCCTAGCAGTTCGGGCTGGGCTGCTACCATTGGTGGCAGTACCTGACTGATTTGCATATGGCTTGACCCCTTTTGCAATGGTGCGGACGGGCTAAAAAACAGTGGTGTGGAAGGTTGCCCAGAGCAATGCCAGTGGTTCAGATTCATTTAAAACCTTCCACCCATCACTTTTGTGCTTATTGTTTGTTTTTCTCACTATGTGAGAGAGGGTATGCCCAGATGTGCGTCCCTTGCTCGCTGTAGTATAGGGAACCAAGCTGCACCTCACTGAGGAGGCCCAACAAGGCCGAAACATGTCTGGGGTTGCTTGTGTTTCCGTGCAGAGGGGACCTGGCCTAGCAGTTAGGGCTGGGTTGCTACCATTGGTGGCAGTACCTGACTGATTTGCATATGGCAGGACACCTTTTGCAATGGCGCAGACGGGCTAAAAAACGGTGGTGTGGAAGCTGCCCAGAGCAATGCCAGTGGTTCAGATTCATTCAAAACCTTCCACCCATCACTTTTATGCTTACTGTTTGTCTCACTATGTGGGAGAGGGTATGCCCAGACGTGGGTCCCTTGCTCGCTGCGCCATAGGGAACCAAGATGCACCTCACTGAGAAGGCCCAACAAGGCCAAAACCTGTCTGGGGTTGCTTGTGTTTCCGTGCAGAGGGGACCTGGCCTAGCAGTTCGGGCTGGGCTGCTACCATTGGTGGCAGTACCTGACTGATTTGTATATGGCTGGACGCTTTTGAAATGGCGCAGATGGGCTAAAAAAACGTGGTGTAGAAGGTTGCCCAGAGCAATGCCAGTGGTTCAGATTCATTCAAAACCTTCCACCTATCACTTTTGTGCTTATTGTTTGTTTGTCTCACTATGTGAGAGAGGGTATGCCCAGACGTGGGTCCCTTGCTCGCTGCGGCATAGGGAACCAAGCTGCACCTCACTGAGGAGGCCCAACAAGGCCGAAACCTGTCTGGGGTTGCTTGTGTTTCCGTGCAGAGGGGACCTGACCTAGCAGTTCGGGCTGGGCTGCTACCATTGGTGGCAGTACCTGACTGATTTGCATATAGCTGGACCCTTTTGAAATGGCGCAGATGGGCTAAAAAAACGTGGTGTGGAAGGTTGCCCAGAGCAATGCCAGTGGTTCAGATTCATTCAAAACCTTCCACCCATCACTTTTGTGCTTACTGTTTGTCTCACTATGTGAGAGAGGGTATGCCCAGACGTGGGTCCCTTGCTCGCTGCGCCATAGGGAACCAAGCTGCACCTCACTGAGGAGGCCCAACAAGGCCGAAAAATGTCTGGGGTTGCTTGTGTTTCCATGCAGAGGGGATCTGGCCTAGCAGTTCGGGCTGGGCTGCTACCATTGGTCGCAGTACCTGACTGATTTGCATATGGCTGGACCGCTTTTGCAATGGCGCAGACGGGCTAAAAAACAGTGGTGTGGAAGGTTGCCCAGAGCAATGCCAGTGGTTCAGATTCATTCAAAAGCTTCCACCCATCACTTTCGTGCTTACTGTTTGTCTCGCTATGTGAGAGAGGGTATGCC
Source organism: Ambystoma mexicanum (assembly GCF_040938575.1). Classification (NCBI taxonomy): domain Eukaryota; kingdom Metazoa; phylum Chordata; class Amphibia; order Caudata; family Ambystomatidae; genus Ambystoma; species Ambystoma mexicanum. The sequence continues at coordinate 17,911,485 of NC_090922.1, read as the reverse complement.
CAGACGTGGGTGCCTTGCCCGCTGCGCCATAGGGAACCAAGCTGCACCTCACTGCGGAGGCCCAATAAGGCCGAAACATGTCTGGGGTTGCTTGTGTTTCCGTGCAGAGGGGACCTGGCCTAGCAGTTTGGGCTGGGCTGCTACCATTGGTGGCAGTACCTGACTGATTTGCATATGGCTGGACCCCTTTTGCAATGGCGCAGACGGGCTAAAAAACGGTGGTGTGGAAGGTTGCCCAGAGAAATGCCAGTGGTTCAGATTCATTCAAAACCTTCCACGCATCACTTTTGTGCTTACTGTTTGTCTCACTATGTGAGAGAGGGTATGCCCAGACGTGGGTCCCTTGCTCGCTGCGCCATAGGGAATCAACCTGCAACTCACTGAGGAGGCCCAATAAGGCCGAAACATATCTGTGGTTGCTTGTGTTTCCATGCAGAGGGGACCTGGCCTAGCAGTTCGGGCTGGGCTGCTACGATTGGTGGCAGTACCTGACTGATTTGCATATGGCTGGACCGCTTTTGCAATGGCGCAGACGGGCTAAAAAATGGATGGTGTGGAAGGTTGCCCAGAGCAATGCCAGTGGTTCAGATTCATTAAAAACCTTCCACCCATCACTTTTGTGCTTACTGTTTGTCTCACTATGTGAGAGAGGGTATGCCTAGACGTGGGACCCTTGCTCGCTGCACCATAGGGAACCAAGCTGCACCTCACTGAGGCGGCCCAACAAGGCCAAAACATGTCTGGGGTTGCTTGTGTTTCCGTGCAGAGGGGACCTGGCCTAGCAGTTCGGGCTGGGCTGCTACCATTGGTGGCAGTACCTGACTGATTTGCACATGGCTTGACCCCTTTTGCAATGGTGCGGACGGGCTAAAAAACAGTGGTGTGGAAGGTTGCCCAGAGCAATGCCAGTGGTTCAGATTCATTTTAAACCTTCCACTCATCACTTTTGTGCTTATTGTTTGTTTGTCTCACTATGTGAGAGAGGGTATGCCCAGATGTGCGTCCCTTGCTCGCTGTAGTATAGGGAACCAAGCTGCACCTCACTGAGGAGGCCCAACAAGGCCGAAACATGTCTGGGGTTGCTTGTGTTTCCGTGCAGATGGGACCTGGCCTAGCAGTTAGGGCTGGGTTGCTACCATTGGTGGCAGTACCTGACTGATTTGCATATGGCAGGACACCTTTTGCAATGGCGCAGACGGGCTAAAAAACGGTGGTGTGGAAGCTGCCCAGAGCAATGCCAGTGGTTCAGATTCATTCAAAACCTTCCACCCATCACTTTTATGCTTACTGTTTGTCTCACTATGTGGGAGAGGGTATGCCCAGACGTGGGTCCCTTGCTCGCTGCGCCATAGGGAACCAAGATGCACCTCACTGAGAAGGCCCAACAAGGCCAAAACCTGTCTGGGGTTGCTTGTGTTTCCGTGCAGAGGGGACCTGGCCTAGCAGTTCGGGCTGGGCTGCTACCATTGGTGGCAGTACCTGACTGATTTGTATATGGCTGGACGCTTTTGAAATGGCGCAGATGGGCTAAAAAAACGTGGTGTAGAAGGTTGCCCAGAGCAATGCCAGTGGTTCAGATTCATTCAAAACCTTCCACCCATCACTTTTGTGCTTACTGTTTGTCTCACTATGTGAGATAGTGTATGCCCAGACGTGGGTCCCTTGCTCGCTGCGCCATAGGGAACCAAGCTGCACCTCACTGAGGAGGCCCAACAAGGCCGAAAAATGTCTGGGGTTGCTTGTGTTTCCATGCAGAGGGGACCTGGCCTAGCAGTTCGGGCTGGGCTGCTACCATTGGTGGCAGTACCTGACTGATTTGCATATGGCTGGACCCCTTTTGCAATGGCGCAGACGGGCTAAAGAACGGTGGTGTGGAAGGTTTCCCAGAGCAATGCCAGTGGTTCAGATTCATTCAAAACCTTCCACCCATCACTTTCGTGCTTACTGTTTGTCTCACTATGTGAGAGAGGGTATGCCCAGACGTGGGACCCTTGCTCGCTGCGCCATAGGGAACCAAGCTGCACCTCACTGAGGCGGCCCAACAAGGCCGAAAAACATGCCTTTGGTTGCTTGTGTTTCCGTGCAGAGGGGACCTGGCATAGCAGTTTGGGCTGGGCTGCTACCATTGGTCGCAGTACCTGACTGATTTGCATATGGCTGGACCGCTTTTGCAATGGCGCAGACGGGCTAAAAAACAGTGGTGTGGAAGGTTGCCCAGAGCAATGCCAGTGGTTCAGATTCATTCAAAAGCTTCCACCCATCACTTTCGTGCTTACTGTTTGTCTCGCTATGTGAGAGAGGGTATGCCCAGACGTGGGTGCCTTGCCCGCTGCGCCATAGGGAACCAAGCTGCACCTCACTGCGGAGGCCCAATAAGGCCGAAACATGTCTGGGGTTGCTTGTGTTTCCGTGCAGAGGGGACCTGGCCTAGCAGTTTGGGCTGGGCTGCTACCATTGGTGGCAGTACCTGACTGATTTGCATATGGCTGGACCCCTTTTGCAATGGCGCAGACGGGCTAAAAAACGGTGGTGTGGAAGGTTGCCCAGAGAAATGCCAGTGGTTCAGATTCATTCAAAACCTTCCACGCATCACTTTTGTGCTTACTGTTTGTCTCACTATGTGAGAGAGGGTATGCCCAGACGTGGGTCCCTTGCTCGCTGCGCCATAGGGAATCAACCTGCAACTCACTGAGGAGGCCCAATAAGGCCGAAACATATCTGTGGTTGCTTGTGTTTCCATGCAGAGGGGACCTGGCCTAGCAGTTCGGGCTGGGCTGCTACGATTGGTGGCAGTACCTGACTGATTTGCATATGGCTGGACCACTTTTGCAATGGCACAGATGGGCTAAAAAACAGTGGTGTGGAAGGTTGCCCAGAGCAATGCCAGTGGTTCAGATTCATTCAAAACCTTCCACCCATCACTTTCGTGCTTACTGTTTGTCTCGCTATGTGAGAGAGGGTATGCCCAGACGTGGGTCCCTTGCCCGCTGCGCCATAGGGAACCAAGCTGCACCTCACTGAGGAGGCCCAACAAGGCCGAAACGTGTCTGGGGTTGCTTGCGTTTCTGTGCAGAGGGGACCTGGCCTAGCAGTTCGGGCTGGGCTGCTACCATTGGTGGCAGTACCTGACTGATTTGCATATGGCTGGACCCCTTTTTGCAATGGCGCAGAAAGGTTAAAAAACGGTGGTGTGGAAGGTTGCCCAGAGCAATGCCAGTGGTTCAGATTCATTCAAAACCTTCCACCCATCACTTTTGTGCTTACTGTTTGTCTCACTATGTGAGAGAGGGTATGCCCAGACGTGGGTCCCTTGCTCGCTGCCCCATAGGGTACCAAGCTGCACCTCACTGCGGAGGCCCAATAAGGCCGAAACATGTCTAGGGTTGCTTGTGTTTCCGTGCAGAGGGGACCTGGCCTAGCAGTTCGGTCTGGGCTGCTACCATTGGTGGCAGTACCTGACTGATTTGCATATGGCTGGACCCCTTTTGCAATGGCGCAGACGGGCTAAAAAACGGTGGTGTGGAAGGTTGCCCAGAGAAATGCCAGTGGTTCAGATTCATTCAAAACCTTCCACCCATCACTTTTGTGCTTACTGTTTGTCTCACTATGTGAGAGAGGGTATGCCCAGACGTGGGTCCCTTGCTCGCTGCGCCATAGGGAATCAACCTGCAACTCACTGAGGAGGCCCAATAAGGCCGAAACATGTCTGTGGTTGCTTGTGTTTCCATGCAGAGGGGACCTGGCCTAGCAGTTCGGGCAGGGCTTCTACCATTAGTGGCAGTACCTGACTGATTTGCATATGGCTGGACCCCTTTTGCAATGGCGCAAACGGGCCAAAAAACGGTGGCGTGGAAGGTTGCCCAGAGCAATGCCAGTGATTCAGATTCATTAAAAACCTTCCACCCATCATTTTTGTGCTTACTGTTTGTCCCACTATGTGAGAGAGGGTATGCCCAGACGTGGGTCCCTTGCTCGCTGCGCCATAGGGAACCATGCTGCACCTTACTGAGGAGGCCCAACAAGGCCGAAACATGTCTGGGGTTGCTTGTGTTTCTGTGCAGAGGGGACCTGGCCTAGCAGTTCGGGCTGGGCTGCTACCATTGGTGGCAGTACCTGACTGATTTGCATATGGCTGGACCCCTTTTGCAATGGCGCAGACGGGCTAAAAAACGGTGGTGTGGAAGGTTGCCCAGAGAAATGCCAGTGGTTCAGATTCATTCAAAACCTTCCACCCTTCACTTTTGTGCTTGCTGTTTGTCTCACTATGTGAGAGAGGGTATGCCCAGACGTGGGTCCCTTGCTCGCTGCGCCATAAGGAACCAAGCTGCACCTCACTGAGGAGGTCCAACAAGGCCGAAATATGTCTGGGGTTGCTTGTGTTTCCGTGCAGAGGGGACCTGGCCTAGCAGTTCGGGCTGGGCTGCTACCATTGGTGGCAGTACCTGACTGATTTGCATATGGCTGGACCCCTTTTGCAATGGCGCAGACGGGCTAAAGAACGGTGGTGTGGAAGGTTGCCCAGAGCAATGCCAGTGGTTCAGATTCATTAAAAACCTTCCACCCATCACTTTTGTGCTTACTGTTTGTCTCACTATGTGAGAGAGGGTATGCCCAGACGTGGGACCCTTGCTCGCTGCCCCATAGGGAACCAAGCTGCACCTCACTGAGGAGGCCCAACAAGGCCAAAACATGTCTGGGGTTGCTTGTGTTTCCGTGTAGAGGGGACCTGGCATAGCAGTTCGGGCTGGGCTGCTACCATTGGTTGCAGTACCTGACTGATTTGCATATGGCTGGACCGCTTTTGCAATGGCGCAGACGGGCTAAAAAACAGTGGTGTGGAAGGTTGCCCAGAGCAATGCCAGTGGTTCAGATTCATTCAAAACCTTCCACCCATCCCTTTCCTGCTTACTGTTTTTCTCACTATGTGAGAGAGGGTATGCCCAGACGTGGGTCCCTTGCTCGCTGCGCCATAGGGAACCAAGCTGCACCTCACTGAGGAGGCCCAACAAGGCCGAAACATGTCTGGGGTTGCTTGTGTTTCTGTGCAGAGGGGACCTGGCCTAGCAGTTCGGGCTGGGCTGCTACCACTGGTGGCAGTACCTGACTGATTTGCATATGGCTGGACCCCTTTTTGCAATGGCGCAGACAGGTTAAAAAACGGTGGTATGGAAGGTTGCCCAGAACAATGTCAGTGGTTCAGATTCATTCAAAACCTTCCACCCATCACTTTTGTGCTTACTGTTTGTCTCACTATGTGAGAGAGGGTATGCACAGACGTGGGTCCCTTGCTCGCTGCCCCATAGGGAACCAAGCTGCACCTCACTGCGGAGCCCAATAAGGCCGAAACATGTCTGGGGTTGCTTTTGTTTCCGTGCAGAGGGGACCTGGCCTAGCAGTTCAGGCTGGGCTGCTACCATTGGTGGCAGTACCTGACTGATTTGCATATGGCTGGACCCCTTTTGAAATGGCGCAAACGGGCTAAAAGACCGTGGTGTGGAAGGTTGCCCAGAGCAATGCCAGTGGTTCAGATTCATTCAAAACCTTCCACCCATCACTTTTGTGCTTACTGTTTGTCTCACTATGTGAGAGAGGGTATGCACAGACGTGGGTCCCTTGCTCGCTGCGCCATAGGGAACCAAGCTGCACCTCACTGAGGAGGCCCAACAAGGCTGAAAAATGTCTGGGGTTGCTTGTGTTTCCATGCAGAGGGGATCTGGCCTAGCAGTTCGGGCTGGGCTGCTACCATTGGTGGCAGTACCTGACTGATTTGCATATAGCTGGACGCTTTTGAAATGGCGCAGATGGGCTAAAAAAACGTGGTGTAGAGGGTTGCCCAGAGCAATGCCAGTGGTTCAGATTCATTCAAAACCTTCCACCCATCACTTTTGTGCTTACTGTTTGTCTCACTATGTGAGAGAGGGTATGCCCAGACGTGGGTCCCTTGCTCGCTGCGCCATAGGGAACCAAGCTGCACCTCCCTGAGGAGGCCCAACAAGGCCGAAAAATGTCTCGGGTTGCTTGTGTTTCCATGCAGAGGGGACCTGGCCTAGCAGTTCGGGCTGGGCTGTTACCATTGGTGGCAGTACCTGACTGATTTACATATGGCTGGACCCCTTTTGCAATGGCGCAGACGGGCTAAAAAATGGATGGTGTGGAAGTTTGCCCAGAGCAATGCCAGTGGTTCAGATTCATTCAAAACCTTCCACCCATCACTTTTATGCTTACTGTTTGTCTCACTATGTGGGAGAGGGTATGCTCAGACGTGGGTCCCTTGCTCGCTGCGCCATAGGGAACCAAGATGCACCTCACTGAGGAGGCCCAATAAGGCCGAAACATGTCTGGGGTTGCTTGTGTTTCCGTCCAGAGGGGACCTGGCCTAGCATTTTGGGCTGGGCTGCTACCATTAGTGGCAGTACCTGACTGATTTGCATATGGCTGGACCCCTTTTGCAATGGCGCAAACGGGCTAAAAAACGGTATCGTGGAAGGTTGCCCAGAGCAATGCCAGTGATTCAGGTTCATTAAAAACCTTCCACCCATCATTTTTGTGCTTACTGTTTGTCCCACTATGTGAGAGAGGCTATGCCCAGACGTGGGTCCCTTGCTCGCTGCGCCATAGGGAACCAAGCTGCACCTCAGTGAGGAGGCCCAACAAGGCCGAAACATGTCTGGGGTTGCTTGTGTTTTTGTGCAGAGGGGACCTGGCCTAGCAGTTCGGGCTGGGCTGCTACCATTGGTGGTAGTACCTGACTGATTTGCATATGGCTGGACCCCTTTTGCAATGGCGCAGACGGGCTAAAAATAGGTGGTATGGAAGGTTGCCCAGAGCAATGCCAGTGGTTCAGATTCATTCAAAACCTTCCACCCTTCACTTTTGTGCTTGCTGTTTGGCTCACTATGTGAGAGAGGGTATGCCCAGACGTGGGTCCCTTGCTCGCTGCGCCATAAGGAACCAAGCTGCACCTCACTGAGGAGGTCCAACAAGGCCAAAACATGTCTGGGGTTGCTTGTGTTTCCGTGCAGAGGGGACCTGGCCTAGCAGTTCGGGCTGGGCTGCTACCATTGGTGGCAGTACCTTACTGATTTGCATATGGCTGGACCCCTTTTGCAATGGCGCAGACGGGCTAAAGAACGGTGGTGTGGAAGGTTGCCCAGAGCAATGCTAGTGGTTCAGATTCATTCAAAACCTTCCACCCATCACTTTTGTGCTTACTGTTTGTCTCACTATGTGAGAGAGGGTATACCCAGACGTGGGACCCTTGCTCGCTGCGCCATAGGGAACCAAGCTGCACCTCACTGAGGAGGCCAACAAGGCCAAAACATGTCTGGGGTTGCTTGTGTTTCCGTGCAGAGGGGACCTGGCATAGCAGTTCGGGCTGGGCTGCTACCATTGGTTGCAGTACCTGACTGATTTGCATATGGCTGGACCCCTTTTGCAATGGCGCAGACGGGCTAAAAAATGGATGGTGTGGAAGGTTGCCCAGAGCAATGCCAGTGGTTCAGATTCATTCAAAACCTTCCACCCATCACTTTTATGCTTACTGTTTGTCTCACTATGTGGGAGAGGGTATGCCCAGACGTGGGTCCCTTGCTCGCTGCGCCATAGGGAACCAAGATGCACCTCACTGAGGAGGCCCAACAAGGCCGAAACATGTCTGGGGTTGCTTGTGTTTCCGTCCAGAGGGGACCTGGCCTAGCATTTTGGGCTGGGCTTCTACCATTAGTGGCAGTACCTGACTGATTTGCATATGGCTGGACCCCTTTTGCAATGGCGCAAACGGGCTAAAAAACGGTAGCGTGGAAGGTTGCCCAGAGCAATGCCAGTGATTCAGATTCATTAAAAACCTTCCACCCATCATTTTTGTGCTTACTGTTTGTCCCACTATGTGAGAGAGGGTATGCCCAGACATGGGTCCCTTGCTCGCTGCGCCATAGGGAACCAAGCTGCACCTCACTGAGGAGGCCCAACAAGGCCGAAACATGTCTGTGGTTGCTTGTGTTTCTGTGCAGAGGGGACCTGGCCTAGCAGTTCGGGCTGGGCTGCTACCATTGGTGGCAGTACCTGACTGATTTGCATATGGCTGGACCCCTTTTGCAATGACGCAGACGGGCTAAAAAACGGTGGTGTGGAAGGTTGCCCAGAGAAATGCCAGTGGTTCAGATTCATTCAAAACCTTCCACCCTTCACTTTTGTGCTTGCTGTTTGTCTCACTATGTGAGAGAGGGTATGCCCAGACGTGGGTCCCTTGCTCGCTGCGCCATAAGGAACCAAGCTGCACCTCACTGAGGAGGTCCAACAAGGCCGAAACATGTCTGGGGTTGCTTGTGTTTCCGTGCAGAGGGGACCTGGCCTAGCAGTTCGGGCTGGGCTGCTACCATTGGTGGCAGTACCTGACTGATTTGCATATGGCTGGACCCCTTTTGCAATGGCGCAGACGGGCTAAAGAACGATGGTGTGGAAGGTTGCCCAGAGCAATGCCAGTGGTTCAGATTCATTCAAAACCTTCCACCCATCACTTTTGTGCTTACTGTTTGTCTCACTATGTGAGAGAGGGTATGCCCAGACGTGGGACCCTTGCTCGCTGCGCCATAGGGAACCAAGCTGCACCTCACAGAGGAGGCCAACAAGGCCAAAACATGTCTGGGGTTGCTTGTGTTTCCGTGCAGAGGGGACCTGGCATAGCAGTTCGGGCTGGGCTGCTACCATTGGTTGCAGTACCTGACTGATTTGCATATGGCTGGACCCCTTTTGCAATGGCGCAGACGGGCTAAAAAATGGATGGTGTGGAACGTTGCCCAGAGCAATGCCAGTGGTTCAGATTAATTCAAAACCTTCCACCCATCACTTTTACGCTTACTGTTTGTCTCACTATGTGGGAGAGGGTATGCCCAGACGTGGGTCCCTTGCTCGCTGCGCCATAGGGAACCAAGATGCACCTCACTGAGGAGGCCCAACAAGGCCGAAACATGTCTGGGGTTGCTTGTGTTTCCGTCCAGAGGGGACCTGGCCTAGCATTTTGGGCTGGGCTTCTACCATTAGTGGCAGTACCTGACTGATTTGCATATGGCTGGACCCCTTTTGCAATGGCGCAAACGGGCTAAAAAACGGTGGCGTGGAAGGTTGCCCAGAGCAATGCCAGTGATTCAGATTCATTAAAAACCTTCCACCCATCATTTTTGTGCTTACTGTTTGTCCCACTATGTGAGAGAGGGTATGCCCAGACGTGGGTCCCTTGCTCGCTGCGGCATAGGGAACCAAGCTGCACCTCACTGAGGAGGCCCAACAAGGCCGAAACCTGTCTGGGGTTGCTTGTGTTTCCGTGCAGAGGGGACCTGACCTAGCAGTTCGGGCTGGGCTGCTACCATTGGTGGCAGTACCTGACTGATTTGCATACAGCTGGACCCTTTTGAAATGGCGCAGATGGGTTAAAAAAACGTGGTGTGGAAGGTTGCCCAGAGCAATGCCAGTGGTTCAGATTCATTCAAAACCTTCCACCCATCACTTTTGTGCTTACTGTTTGTCTCACTATGTGAGAGAGGGTATGCCCAGACGTGGGTCCCTTGCTCGCTGCGCCATAGGGAACCAAGCTGCACCTCACTGAGGAGGCCCAACAAGGCCGAAAAATGTCTGGGGTTGCTTGTGTTTCCATGCAGAGGGGATCTGGCCTAGCAGTTCGGGCTGGGCTGCTACCATTGGTGGTAGTACCTGACTGATTTGCATATGGCTGGACCCCTTTTGCAATGGCGCAGACGGGCTAAAAATCGGTGGTGTGGAAGGTTGCCCAGAGCAATGCCAGTGTTTCAGATTCATTCAAAACCTTCCACCCATCACTTTTGTGCTTACTGTTTGTCTCACTATGTGAGAGAGGGTATGCCCAGATGTGCGTCCCTTGCTCGCTGCAGTATAGGGAACCAAGCTGCACCTCACTGAGGAGGCCCAACAAGGCCGAAACATGTCTGGGGTTGCTTGTGTTTCCGTGCAGAGGGGACCTGGCCTAGCAGTTAGGGCTGGGTTGCTACCATTGGTGGCAGTACCTGACTGATTTGCATATGGCAGGACACCTTTTGCAATGGCGCAGACGGGCTAAAAAACGGTGGTGTGGAAGCTGCCCAGAGCAATGCCAGTGGTTCAGATTCATTCAAAACCTTCCACCCATCATTTTTGTGCTTACTGTTTGTCCCACTATGTGAGAGAGGGTATGCCCAGACGTGGGTCCCTTGCTCGCTGCGCCCTAGGGAACCAAGCTGCAACTCACTGAGGAGGCCCAATAAGGCCGAAACATGTCTGGGGTTGCTTGTGTTTCCATGCAGAGGGGACCTGGCCTAGCAGTTCGGGCTGGGCTGCTACCATTGGTGGCAGTACCTGACTGATTTGCATATGGCTGGACCCTTTTGAAATGGCGCAGATGGGCTAAAAAAACATGGTGTGGAAGGTTGCCCAGAGCAATGCCAGTGGTTCAGATTCATTCAAAACCTTCCACCCATCACTTTTGTGCTTACTGTTTGTCTCACTATGTGAGAGAGGGTATGCCCAGATGTGGGTCCCTTGCTCGCTGCGCCACAGGGAACCAAGCTGCACCTCACTGAGGAGGCCCAACAAGGCTGAAACATGTCTGGGGTTGCTTGTGTTTCCGTGCAGAGGGGACCTGGCCTAGCAATTCAGGCTGGACTGCTACCATTGGTGGCAGTACCTGACTGATTTGCATATGGCTGGACCCCTTTTGCAATGGCGCAAAGGGGCTAAAAAACGGTGGTGTGTAAGGTTGCCCAGAGCAATGCCAGTGGTTCAGATTCATTCAAAACCTTCCACCCATCACTTTTGTGCCTACTGTTTGTCTCACTATGTGAGAGAGGGTATGCCCAGACGTGGGTCCCTTGCTCGCTGCGCCATAGGGAACCAAGCTGCACCTCACTAAGGAGGCCCAACAAGGCCGAAACATGTCTGGGGTTGCTTGTGTTTCCGTGCAGAGGGGACCTGGCCTAGCAGTTCGGGCTGGGCTGCTACCATTGGTGGCAGTACCTGACTGATTTGCATATGGCTTGACCCCTTTTGCAATGGTGCGGACGGGCTAAAAAACAGTGGTGTGGAAGGTTGCCCAGAGCAATGCCAGTGGTTCAGATTCATTTAAAACCTTCCACCCATCACTTTTGTGCTTATTGTTTGTTTTTCTCACTATGTGAGAGAGGGTATGCCCAGATGTGCGTCCCTTGCTCGCTGTAGTATAGGGAACCAAGCTGCACCTCACTGAGGAGGCCCAACAAGGCCGAAACATGTCTGGGGTTGCTTGTGTTTCCGTGCAGAGGGGACCTGGCCTAGCAGTTAGGGCTGGGTTGCTACCATTGGTGGCAGTACCTGACTGATTTGCATATGGCAGGACACCTTTTGCAATGGCGCAGACGGGCTAAAAAACGGTGGTGTGGAAGCTGCCCAGAGCAATGCCAGTGGTTCAGATTCATTCAAAACCTTCCACCCATCACTTTTATGCTTACTGTTTGTCTCACTATGTGGGAGAGGGTATGCCCAGACGTGGGTCCCTTGCTCGCTGCGCCATAGGGAACCAAGATGCACCTCACTGAGAAGGCCCAACAAGGCCAAAACCTGTCTGGGGTTGCTTGTGTTTCCGTGCAGAGGGGACCTGGCCTAGCAGTTCGGGCTGGGCTGCTACCATTGGTGGCAGTACCTGACTGATTTGTATATGGCTGGACGCTTTTGAAATGGCGCAGATGGGCTAAAAAAACGTGGTGTAGAAGGTTGCCCAGAGCAATGCCAGTGGTTCAGATTCATTCAAAACCTTCCACCTATCACTTTTGTGCTTATTGTTTGTTTGTCTCACTATGTGAGAGAGGGTATGCCCAGACGTGGGTCCCTTGCTCGCTGCGGCATAGGGAACCAAGCTGCACCTCACTGAGGAGGCCCAACAAGGCCGAAACCTGTCTGGGGTTGCTTGTGTTTCCGTGCAGAGGGGACCTGACCTAGCAGTTCGGGCTGGGCTGCTACCATTGGTGGCAGTACCTGACTGATTTGCATATAGCTGGACCCTTTTGAAATGGCGCAGATGGGCTAAAAAAACGTGGTGTGGAAGGTTGCCCAGAGCAATGCCAGTGGTTCAGATTCATTCAAAACCTTCCACCCATCACTTTTGTGCTTACTGTTTGTCTCACTATGTGAGAGAGGGTATGCCCAGACGTGGGTCCCTTGCTCGCTGCGCCATAGGGAACCAAGCTGCACCTCACTGAGGAGGCCCAACAAGGCCGAAAAATGTCTGGGGTTGCTTGTGTTTCCATGCAGAGGGGATCTGGCCTAGCAGTTCGGGCTGGGCTGCTACCATTGGTGGTAGTACCTGACTGATTTGCATATGGCTGGACCCCTTTTGCAATGGCGCAGACGGGCTAAAAATCGGTGGTGTGGAAGGTTGCCCAGAGCAATGCCAGTGTTTCAGATTCATTCAAAACCTTCCACCCATCACTTTTGTGCTTACTGTTTGTCTCACTATGTGAGAGAGGGTATGCCCAGATGTGCGTCCCTTGCTCGCTGCAGTATAGGGAACCAAGCTGCACCTCACTGAGGAGGCCCAACAAGGCCGAAACATGTCTGGGGTTGCTTGTGTTTCCGTGCAGAGGGGACCTGGCCTAGCAGTTAGGGCTGGGTTGCTACCATTGGTGGCAGTACCTGACTGATTTGCATATGGCAGGACACCTTTTGCAATGGCGCAGACGGGCTAAAAAACGGTGGTGTGGAAGCTGCCCAGAGCAATGCCAGTGGTTCAGATTCATTCAAAACCTTCCACCCATCATTTTTGTGCTTACTGTTTGTCCCACTATGTGAGAGAGGGTATGCCCAGACGTGGGTCCCTTGCTCGCTGCGCCATAGGGAACCAAGCTGCAACTCACTGAGGAGGCCCAATAAGGCCGAAACATGTCTGGGGTTGCTTGTGTTTCCATGCAGAGGGGACCTGGCCTAGCAGTTCGGGCTGGGCTGCTACCATTGGTGGCAGTACCTGACTGATTTGCATATGGCTGGACCCTTTTGAAATGGCGCAGATGGGCTAAAAAAACGTGGTGTGGAAGGTTGCCCAGAGCAATGCCAGTGGTTCAGATTCATTCAAAACCTTCCACCCATCACTTTTGTGCTTACTGTTTGTCTCACTATGTGAGAGGGTATGCCCAGATGTGGGTCCCTTGCTCGCTGCGCCATAGGGAACCAAGCTGCACCTCACTGAGGAGGCCCAACAAGGCTGAAACATGTCTGGGGTTGCTTGTGTTTCCGTGCAGAGGGGACCTGGCCTAGCAATTCAGGCTGGACTGCTACCATTGGTGGCAGTACCTGACTGATTTGCATATGGCTGGACCCCTTTTGCAATGGCGCAAAGGGGCTAAAAAACGGTGGTGTGTAAGGTTGCCCAGAGCAATGCCAGTGGTTCAGATTCATTCAAAACCTTCCACCCATCACTTTTGTGCCTACTGTTTGTCTCACTATGTGAGAGAGGGTATGCCCAGACGTGGGTCCCTTGCTCGCTGCGCCATAGGGAACCAAGCTGCACCTCACTAAGGAGGCCCAACAAGGCCGAAACATGTCTGGGGTTGCTTGTGTTTCCGTGCAGAGGGGACCTGGCCTAGCAGTTCGGGCTGGGCTGCTACCATTGGTGGCAGTACCTGACTGATTTGCATATGGCTTGACCCCTTTTGCAATGGTGCGGACGGGCTAAAAAACAGTGGTGTGGAAGGTTGCCCAGAGCAATGCCAGTGGTTCAGATTCATTTAAAACCTTCCACCCATCACTTTTGTGCTTATTGTTTGTTTGTCTCACTATGTGAGAGAGGGTATGCCCAGATGTGCGTCCCTTGCTCGCTGTAGTATAGGGAACCAAGCTGCACCTCACTGAGGAGGCCCAACAAGGCCGAAACATGTCTGGGGTTGCTTGTGTTTCCGTGCAGAGGGGACCTGGCCTAGCAGTTAGGGCTGGGTTGCTACCATTGGTGGCAGTACCTGACTGATTTGCATATGGCAGGACACCTTTTGCAATGGCGCAGACGGGCTAAAAAACGGTGGTGTGGAAGCTGCCCAGAGCAATGCCAGTGGTTCAGATTCATTCAAAACCTTCCACCCATCACTTTTATGCTTACTGTTTGTCTCACTATGTGGGAGAGGGTATGCCCAGACGTGGGTCCCTTGCTCGCTGCGCCATAGGGAACCAAGATGCACCTCACTGAGAAGGCCCAACAAGGCCAAAACCTGTCTGGGGTTGCTTGTGTTTCCGTGCAGAGGGGACCTGGCCTAGCAGTTCGGGCTGGGCTGCTACCATTGGTGGCAGTACCTGACTGATTTGTATATGGCTGGACGCTTTTGAAATGGCGCAGATGGGCTAAAAAAACGTGGTGTAGAAGGTTGCCCAGAGCAATGCCAGTGGTTCAGATTCATTCAAAACCTTCCACCCATCACTTTTGTGCTTACTGTTTGTCTCACTATGTGAGAGAGTGTATGCCCAGACGTGGGTCCCTTGCTCGCTGCGCCATAGGGAACCAAGCTGCACCTCACTGAGGAGGCCCAACAAGGCCGAAAAATATCTGGGGTTGCTTGTGTTTCCATGCAGAGGGGACCTGGCCTAGCAGTTCGGGCTGGGCTGCTACCATTGGTGGCAGTACCTGACTGATTTGCGTATGGCTGGACACCTTTTGCAATGGCGCAGACGGGCTAAAGAACGGTGGTGTGGAAGGTTTCCCAGAGCAATGCCAGTGGTTCAGATTCATTCAAAACCTTCCACCCATCACTTTCGTGCTTACTGTTTGTCTCACTATGTGAGAGAGGGTATGCCCAGACGTGGGACCCTTGCTCGCTGCGCCATAGGGAACCAAGCTGCACCTCACTGAGGAGGCCCAACAAGGCCGAAAAACATGCCTTTGGTTGCTTGTGTTTCCGTGCAGAGGGGACCTGGCATAGCAGTTTGGGCTGGGCTGCTACCATTGGTCGCAGTACCTGACTGATTTGCATATGGCTGGACCGCTTTTGCAATGGCGCAGACGGGCTAAAAAACAGTGGTGTGGAAGGTTGCCCAGAGCAATGCCAGTGGTTCAGATTCATTCAAAAGCTTCCACCCATCACTTTCGTGCTTACTGTTTGTCTCGCTATGTGAGAGAGGGTATGCCCAGACGTGGGTGCCTTGCCCGCTGCGCCATAGGGAACCAAGCTGCACCTCACTGCGGAGGCCCAATAAGGCCGAAACATGTCTGGGGTTGCTTGTGTTTCCGTGCAGAGGGGACCTGGCCTAGCAGTTTGGGCTGGGCTGCTACCATTGGTGGCAGTACCTGACTGATTTGCATATGGCTGGACCCCTTTTGCAATGGCGCAGACAGGCTAAAAAACGGTGGTGTGGAAGGTTGCCCAGAGAAATGCCAGTGGTTCAGATTCATTCAAAACCTTCCACGCATCACTTTTGTGCTTACTGTTTGTCTCACTATGTGAGAGAGGGTATGCCCAGACGTGGGTCCCTTGCTCGCTGCGCCATAGGGAATCAACCTGCAACTCACTGAGGAGGCCCAATAAGGCCGAAACATATCTGTGGTTGCTTGTGTTTCCATGCAGAGGGGACCTGGCCTAGCAGTTCGGGCTGGGCTGCTACGATTGGTGGCAGTACCTGACTGATTTGCATATGGCTGGACCGCTTTTGCAATGGCGCAGACGGGCTAAAAAATGGATGGTGTGGAAGGTTGCCCAGAGCAATGCCAGTGGTTCAGATTCATTAAAAACCTTCCACCCATCACTTTTGTGCTTACTGTTTGTCTCACTATGTGAGAGAGGGTATGCCTAGACGTGGGACCCTTGCTCGCTGCACCATAGGGAACCAAGCTGCACCTCACTGAGGCGGCCCAACAAGGCCAAAACATGTCTGGGGTTGCTTGTGTTTCCGTGCAGAGGGGACCTGGCCTAGCAGTTCGGGCTGGGCTGCTACCATTGGTGGCAGTACCTGACTGATTTGCATATGGCTTGACCCCTTTTGCAATGGTGCGGACGGGCTAAAAAACAGTGGTGTGGAAGGTTGCCCAGAGCAATGCCAGTGGTTCAGATTCATTTAAAACCTTCCACTCATCACTTTTGTGCTTATTGTTTGTTTGTCTCACTATGTGAGAGAGGGTATGCCCAGATGTGCGTCCCTTGCTCGCTGTAGTATAGGGAACCAAGCTGCACCTCACTGAGGAGGCCCAACAAGGCCGAAACATGTCTGGGGTTGCTTGTGTTTCCGTGCAGATGGGACCTGGCCTAGCAGTTAGGGCTGGGTTGCTACCATTGGTGGCAGTACCTGACTGATTTGCATATGGCAGGACACCTTTTGCAATGGCGCAGACGGGCTAAAAAACGGTGGTGTGGAAGGTTGCCCAGAGAAATGCCAGTGGTTCAGATTCATTCAAAACCTTCCACGCATCACTTTTGTGCTTACTGTTTGTCTCACTATGTGAGAGAGGGTATGCCCAGACGTGGGTCCCTTGCTCGCTGCGCCATAGGGAATCAACCTGCAACTCACTGAGGAGGCCCAATAAGGCCGAAACATATCTGTGGTTGCTTGTGTTTCCATGCAGAGGGGACCTGGCCTAGCAGTTCGGGCTGGGCTGCTACGATTGGTGGCAGTACCTGACTGATTTGCATATGGCTGGACCACTTTTGCAATGGCACAGATGGGCTAAAAAACAGTGGTGTGGAAGGTTGCCCAGAGCAATGCCAGTGGTTCAGATTCATTCAAAACCTTCCACCCATCACTTTCGTGCTTACTGTTTGTCTCGCTATGTGAGAGAGGGTATGCCCAGACGTGGGTCCCTTGCCCGCTGCGCCATAGGGAACCAAGCTGCACCTCACTGAGGAGGCCCAACAAGGCCGAAACGTGTCTGGGGTTGCTTGCGTTTCTGTGCAGAGGGGACCTGGCCTAGCAGTTCGGGCTGGGCTGCTACCATTGGTGGCAGTACCTGACTGATTTGCATATGGCTGGACCCCTTTTTGCAATGGCGCAGAAAGGTTAAAAAACGGTGGTGTGGAAGGTTGCCCAGAGCAATGCCAGTGGTTCAGATTCATTCAAAACCTTCCACCCATCACTTTTGTGCTTACTGTTTGTCTCACTATGTGAGAGAGGGTATGCCCAGACGTGGGTCCCTTGCTCGCTGCCCCATAGGGTACCAAGCTGCACCTCACTGCGGAGGCCCAATAAGGCCGAAACATGTCTAGGGTTGCTTGTGTTTCCGTGCAGAGGGGACCTGGCCTAGCAGTTCGGTCTGGGCTGCTACCATTGGTGGCAGTACCTGACTGATTTGCATATGGCTGGACCCCTTTTGCAATGGCGCAGACGGGCTAAAAAACGGTGGTGTGGAAGGTTGCCCAGAGAAATGCCAGTGGTTCAGATTCATTCAAAACCTTCCACCCATCACTTTTGTGCTTACTGTTTGTCTCACTATGTGAGAGAGGGTATGCCCAGACGTGGGTCCCTTGCTCGCTGCGCCATAGGGAATCAACCTGCAACTCACTGAGGAGGCCCAATAAGGCCGAAACATGTCTGTGGTTGCTTGTGTTTCCATGCAGAGGGGACCTGGCCTAGCAGTTCGGGCAGGGCTTCTACCATTAGTGGCAGTACCTGACTGATTTGCATATGGCTGGACCCCTTTTGCAATGGCGCAAACGGGCCAAAAAACGGTGGCGTGGAAGGTTGCCCAGAGCAATGCCAGTGATTCAGATTCATTAAAAACCTTCCACCCATCATTTTTGTGCTTACTGTTTGTCCCACTATGTGAGAGAGGGTATGCCCAGACGTGGGTCCCTTGCTCGCTGCGCCATAGGGAACCATGCTGCACCTTACTGAGGAGGCCCAACAAGGCCGAAACATGTCTGGGGTTGCTTGTGTTTCTGTGCAGAGGGGACCTGGCCTAGCAGTTCGGGCTGGGCTGCTACCATTGGTGGCAGTACCTGACTGATTTGCATATGGCTGGACCCCTTTTGCAATGGCGCAGACGGGCTAAAAAACGGTGGTGTGGAAGGTTGCCCAGAGAAATGCCAGTGGTTCAGATTCATTCAAAACCTTCCACCCTTCACTTTTGTGCTTGCTGTTTGTCTCACTATGTGAGAGAGGGTATGCCCAGACGTGGGTCCCTTGCTCGCTGCGCCATAAGGAACCAAGCTGCACCTCACTGAGGAGGTCCAACAAGGCCGAAATATGTCTGGGGTTGCTTGTGTTTCCGTGCAGAGGGGACCTGGCCTAGCAGTTCGGGCTGGGCTGCTACCATTGGTGGCAGTACCTGACTGATTTGCATATGGCTGGACCCCTTTTGCAATGGCGCAGACGGGCTAAAGAACGGTGGTGTGGAAGGTTGCCCAGAGCAATGCCAGTGGTTCAGATTCATTAAAAACCTTCCACCCATCACTTTTGTGCTTACTGTTTGTCTCACTATGTGAGAGAGGGTATGCCCAGACGTGGGACCCTTGCTCGCTGCCCCATAGGGAACCAAGCTGCACCTCACTGAGGAGGCCCAACAAGGCCAAAACATGTCTGGGGTTGCTTGTGTTTCCGTGTAGAGGGGACCTGGCATAGCAGTTCGGGCTGGGCTGCTACCACTGGTGGCAGTACCTGACTGATTTGCATATGGCTGGACCCCTTTTTGCAATGGCGCAGACAGGTTAAAAAACGGTGGTGTGGAAGGTTGCCCAGAGCAATGCCAGTTGTTCAGATTCATTCAAAACCTTCCACCCATCACTTTTGTGCTTACTGTTTGTCTCACTATGTGGGAGAGGGTATGCCCAGACGTGGGTCCCTTGCTCGCTGCGCCATAGGGAACCAAGCTGCACCTCACTGAGGAGGCCCAACAAGGCTGAAAAATGTCTGGGGTTGCTTGTGTTTCCGTGCAGAGGGGACCTGGCCTAGCAGTTCGGGCTGGGCTGCTACCATTGGTGGCAGTACCTGACTGATTTGCATATGGCTGGACCCCTTTTGCAATGGCGCAGACGGGCTAAAGAACGGTGGTGTGGAAGGTTGCCCAGAGCAATGCCAGTGGTTCAGATTCATTAAAAACCTTCCACCCATCACTTTTGTGCTTACTGTTTGTCTCACTATGTGAGAGAGGGTATGCCCAGACGTGGGACCCTTGCTCGCTGCCCCATAGGGAACCAAGCTGCACCTCACTGAGGAGGCCCAACAAGGCCAAAACATGTCTGGGGTTGCTTGTGTTTCCGTGTAGAGGGGACCTGGCATAGCAGTTCGGGCTGGGCTGCTACCATTGGTTGCAGTACCTGACTGATTTGCATATGGCTGGACCGCTTTTGCAATGGCGCAGACGGGCTAAAAAACAGTGGTGTGGAAGGTTGCCCAGAGCAATGCCAGTGGTTCAGATTCATTCAAAACCTTCCACCCATCCCTTTCCTGCTTACTGTTTTTCTCACTATGTGAGAGAGGGTATGCCCAGACGTGGGTCCCTTGCTCGCTGCGCCATAGGGAACCAAGCTGCACCTCACTGAGGAGGCCCAACAAGGCCGAAACATGTCTGGGGTTGCTTGTGTTTCTGTGCAGAGGGGACCTGGCCTAGCAGTTCGGGCTGGGCTGCTACCACTGGTGGCAGTACCTGACTGATTTGCATATGGCTGGACCCCTTTTTGCAATGGCGCAGACAGGTTAAAAAACGGTGGTATGGAAGGTTGCCCAGAACAATGTCAGTGGTTCAGATTCATTCAAAACCTTCCACCCATCACTTTTGTGCTTACTGTTTGTCTCACTATGTGAGAGAGGGTATGCACAGACGTGGGTCCCTTGCTCGCTGCCCCATAGGGAACCAAGCTGCACCTCACTGCGGAGCCCAATAAGGCCGAAACATGTCTGGGGTTGCTTTTGTTTCCGTGCAGAGGGGACCTGGCCTAGCAGTTCAGGCTGGGCTGCTACCATTGGTGGCAGTACCTGACTGATTTGCATATGGCTGGACCCCTTTTGAAATGGCGCAAACGGGCTAAAAGACCGTGGTGTGGAAGGTTGCCCAGAGCAATGCCAGTTGTTCAGATTCATTCAAAACCTTCCACCCATCACTTTTGTGCTTACTGTTTGTCTCACTATGTGGGAGAGGGTATGCCCAGACGTGGGTCCCTTGCTCGCTGCGCCATAGGGAACCAAGCTGCACCTCCCTGAGGAGGCCCAACAAGGCCGAAAAATGTCTCGGGTTGCTTGTGTTTCCATGCAGAGGGGACCTGGCCTAGCAGTTCGGGCTGGGCTGTTACCATTGGTGGCAGTACCTGACTGATTTGCATATGGCTGGACCCCTTTTGCAATGGCGCAGACGGGCTAAAGAAAGGTGGTGTGGAAGGTTTCCCAGAGCAATGCCAGTGGTTCAGATTCATTCAAAACCTTCCACCCATCACTTTTGTGCTTACTGTTTGTCTCACTATGTGAGAGAGGGTATGCCCAGACGTGGGTCCCTTGCTCGGACCGCTTTTGCAATGGCGCAGACGTGCTAAAAAACAGTGGTGTGGAAGGTTGCCCAGAGCAATGCCAGTGGTTCAGATTCATTCAAAAGCTTCCACCCATCACTTTCGTGCTTACTGTTTGTCTCGCTATGTGAGAGAGGGTATGCCCAGACGTGGGTCCCTTGCCCGCTGCGCCATAAGGAACCAAGCTGCACCTCACTGCGGAGGCCCAATAAGGCCGAAACACATGCAGAGGGGACCTGGCCTAGCAGTCCGGGCTGGGCTGCTACCATTGGTGGCAGTACCTGACTGATTTGCATGTGGCTTTACCCCTTTTGCAATGGCGCGGACGGGCTAAAAAACAGTGGTGTGGAAGGTTGCCCAGAGCAATGCCAGTGGTTCAGATTCATTTAAAACCTTCCACCCATCACTTTTGTGCTTACTGTTTGTCTCACTATGTGAGAGAGGGTATGCCCAGACGTGGGTCCCTTGCCCACTGCGCCATAGGGAACCAAGATGCACCTCACTGAGGAGGCTCAACAAGGCCGAAACGTGTCGGGGGTTGCTTGCGTTTCTGTGCAGAGGGGACCTGGCCTAGCAGTTCGGGCTGGGCTGCTACCATTGGTGGCAGTACCTGACTGATTTGCATATGGCTGGACCCCTTTTTGCAATGGCGCAGACAGGTTAAAAAACGGTGGTGTGGAAGGTTGCCCAGAGCAATGCCAGTGGTTCAGATTCATTCAAAACCTTCCACCCATCACTTTTGTGCTTACTGTTTGTCTCACTATGTGAGAGAGGGTATGCCCAGACGTGGGTCCCTTGCTCGCTGCCCCATAGGGTACCAAGCTGCACCTCACTGCGGAGGCCCAATAAGGCCGAAACATGTCTGGGGTTGCTTGTGTTTCCATGCAGAGGGGACCTGGCCTAGCAGTTCGGTCTGGGCTGCTACCATTGGTGGCAGTACCTGACTGATTTGCATATGGCTGGACCCCTTTTGCAATGGCGCAGACGGGCTAAAAAACGGTGGTGTGGAAGGTTGCCCAGAGCAATGCCAGTGATTCAGATTCATTAAAAACCTTCCACCCATCATTTTTGTGCTTACTGTTTGTCCCACTATGTGAGAGAGGGTATGCCCAGACGTGGGTCCCTTGCTCGCTACGCCATAGGGAACCAAGCTGCACCTCACTGAGGAGGCCCAACAAGGCCGAAACATGTCTGGGGTTGCTTGTGTTTCTGTGCAGAGGGGACCAGGCCTAGCAGTTCGGGCTGGGCTGCTACCATTGGTGGCAGTACCTGACTGATTTGCATATGGCTGGACCCCTTTTGCAATGGCGCAGACGGGCTAAAAAACGGTGGTGTGGAAGGTTGCCCAGAGAAATGCCAGTGGTTCAGATTCATTCAAAACCTTCCACCCTTCACTTTTGTGCTTGCTGTTTGTCTCACTATGTGAGAGAGGGTATGCCCAGACGTGGGTCCCTTGCTCGCTGCGCCATAAGGAACCAAGCTGCACCTCACTGAGGAGGTCCAACAAGGCCGAAATATGTCTGGGGTTGCTTGTGTTTCCGTGCAGAGGGGACCTTGCCTAGCAGTTCGGGCTGGGCTGCTACCATTGGTGGCAGTACCTGACTGATTTGCATATGGCTGGACCCCTTTTGCAATGGCGCAGACGGGCTAAAGAACGGTGGTGTGGAAGGTTGCCCAGAGCAATGCCAGTGGTTCAGATTCATTAAAAACCTTCCACCCATCACTTTTGTGCTTACTGTTTGTCTCACTATGTGAGAGAGGGTATGCCCAGACATGGGACCCTTGCTCGCTGCACCATAGGGAACCAAGCTGCACCTCACTGAGGAGGCCCAACAAGGCCAAAACATGTCTGGGGTTGCTTGTGTTTCCGTGCAGAGGGGACCTGGCATAGCAGTTCGGGCTGGGCTGCTACCATTGGTTGCAGTACCTGACTGATTTGCATATGGCTGGACCGCTTTTGCAATGGCGCAGACGGGCTAAAAAACAGTGGTGTGGAAGGTTGCCCAGAGCAATGCCAGTGGTTCAGATTCATTCAAAACCTTCCACCCATCCCTTTCCTGCTTACTGTTTTTCTCACTATGTGAGAGAGGGTATGCCCAGACGTGGGTCCCTTGCTCGCTGCGCCATAGGGAACCAAGCTGCACCTCACTGAGGAGGCCCAACAAGGCTGAAACATGTCTGGGGTTGCTTGTGTTTCTGTGCAGAGGGGACCTGGCCTAGCAGTTCGGGCTGGGCTGCTACCACTGGTGGCAGTACCTGACTGATTTGCATATGGCTGGACCCCTTTTTGCAATGGCGCAGACAGGTTAAAAAACGGTGGTGTGGAAGGTTGCCCAGAACAATGCCAGTGGTTCAGATTCATTCAAAACCTTCCACCCATCACTTTTGTGCTTACTGTTTGTCTCACTATGTGAGAGAGGGTATGCACAGACGTGGGTCCCTTGCTCGCTGCCCCATAGGGAACCAAGCTGTACCTCACTGCGGAGCCCAATAAGGCCGAAACATGTCTGGGGTTGCTTTTGTTTCCGTGCAGAGGGGACCTGGCCTAGCAGTTCGGGCTGGGCTGCTACCATTGGTGGCAGTACCTGACTGATTTGCATATGGCTGGACCCCTTTTGAAATGGCGCAGACGGGCTAAAAAACTGTGGTGTGGAAGGTTGCCCAGAGCAATGCCAGTTGTTCAGATTCATTCAAAACCTTCCACCCATCACTTTTGTGCTTACTGTTTGTCTAACTATGTGGGAGAGGGTATGCCCAGACGTGGGTCCCTTGCTCCCTGCGCCATAGGGAACCAAGCTGCACCTCACTGAGGAGGCCCAACAAGGCCGAAACATGTCTGGGGTTGCTTGTGTTTCTGTGCAGAGGGGACCTGGCCTAGCAGTTCGGGCTGGGCTGCTACCATTGGTGGCAGTACCTGACTGATTTGCATATGGCTGGACCCCTTTTGCAATGGCGCAGACGGGCTAAAAAACTGTGGTGTGGAAGGTTGCCCAGAGCAATGCCAGTTGTTCAGATTCATTCAAAACCTTCCACCCATCACTTTTGTGCTTGCTGTTTGTCTCACTATGTGAGAGAGGGTATGCCCAGACGTGGGTCCCTTGCTCGCTGCGCCATAAGGAACCAAGCTGCACTTCACTGAGGAGGTCCAACAAGGCTGAAACATGTCTGGGGTTGCTTGTGTTTCCGTGCAGAGGGGACCTGGCATAGCAGTTGGGGCTGGGCTGCTACCATTGGTTGCAGTACCTGACTGATTTGCATATGGCTGGACCGTTTTTGCAATGGCGCAGATGGGCTAAAAAACAGTGGTGTGGAAGGTTGCCCAGAGCAATGCCAGTGGTTCAGATTCATTCAAAACCTTCCACCCATCCCTTTCCTGCTTACTGTTTTTCTCACTATGTGAGAGAGGGTATGCCCAGACGTGGGTCCCTTGCTCGCTGCGCCATAGGGAACCAAGCTGCACCTCACTGAGGAGGCCCAACAAGGCCGAAACATGTCTGGGGTTGCTTGTGTTTCTGTGCAGAGGGGACCTGGCCTAGCAGTTCGGGCTGGGCTGCTACCATTGGTGGCAGTACCTGACTGATTTGCATATGGCTGGACCCCTTTTGCAATGGCGCAGACGGGCTAAAGAATGGTGGTGTGGAAGGTTGCCCAGAGCAATGCCAGTGGTTCAGATTCATTAAAAACCTTCCACCCATCACTTTTGTGCTTACTGTTTGTCTCACTATGTGAGAGAGGGTATGCCTAGACGTGGGACCCTTGCTCGCTGCACCATAGGGAACCAAGCTGCACCTCACTGAGGAGGCCCAACAAGGCCAAAACATGTCTGGGGTTGCTTGTGTTTCCGTGCAGAGGGGACCTGGCATAGCAGTTCGGGCTGGGCTGCTACCATTGGTTGCAGTACCTGACTGATTTGCATATGGCTGGACCGCTTTTGCAATGGCGCAGACGGGCTAAAAAACAGTGGTGTGGAAGGTTGCCCAGAGCAATGCCAGTGGTTCAGATTCATTCAAAACCTTCCACCCATCCCTTTCCTGCTTACTGTTTTTCTCACTATGTGAGAGAGGGTATGCCCAGACGTAGGTCCCTTGCTCGCTGCGCCATAGGGAACCAAGCTGCACCTCACTGAGGAGGCCCAAAAAGGCCGAAAAATGTCTGGGGTTGCTTGTGTTTCCATGCAGAGGGGACCTGGCCTAGCAGTTCGGGCTGGGCTGCTACCATTGGTGGTAGTACCTGACTGATTTGCATATGGCTGGACCCCTTTTGCAATGGCGCAGACGGGCTAAAAATCGGTGGTGTGGAAGGTTGCCCAGAGCAATGCCAGTGTTTCAGATTCATTCAAAACCTTCCACCCATCACTTTTGTGCTTACTGTTTGTCTCACTATGTGAGAGAGGGTTTGCCCAGATGTGGGTCCCTTGCTCGCTGCGCCATAGGGAACCAAGCTGCACCTCACTGAGGAGGCCCAACAAGGCCGAAACATGTCTGGGGTTGCTTGTGTTTCCGTGCAGAGGGGACCTGGCCTAGCAGTTCGGGCTGGGCTGCTACCATTGGTGGCAGTACCTGACTGATTTGCATATGGCTTGACCCCTTTTGCAATGGTGCGGACGGGCTAAAAAACAGTGGTGTGGAAGGTTGCCCAGAGCAATGCCAGTGGTTCAGATTCATTTAAAACCTTCCACCCATCACTTTTGTGCTTATTGTTTGTTTGTCTCACTATGTGAGAGAGGGTATGCCCAGACGTGGGTCCCTTGCTCGCTGCGCCATAGGGAACCAAGCTGCACCTCACTGAGGAGGCCCAACAAGGCCGAAACCTGTCTGGGGTTGCTTGTGTTTCCGTGCAGAGGGGACCTGGCCTAGCAGTTCGGGCTGGGCTGCTACCATTGGTGGCAGTACCTGACTGATTTGCATATGGCTCGACCCTTTTGAAATGGCGCAGATGGGCTAAAAAAACGTGGTGTGGAAGGTTGCCCAGAGCAATGCCAGTGGTTCAGATTCATTCAAAACCTTCCACCCATCACTTTTGTGCTTACTGTTTGTCTCACTATGTGAGAGAGGGTATGCCCAGACGTGGGTCCCTTGCTCGCTGTGCCATAGGGAACCAAGCTGCACCTCACTGAGGAGGCCCAACAAGGCTGAAAAATGTCTGGGGTTGCTTGTGTTTCCATGCAGAGGGGATCTGGCCTAGCAGTTCGGGCTGGGCTGCTACCATTGGTGGCAGTACCTGACTGATTTGCATATAGCTGGACGCTTTTGAAATGGCGCAGATGGGCTAAAAAAACGTGGTGTAGAGGGTTGCCCAGAGCAATGCCAGTGGTTCAGATTCATTCAAAACCTTCCACCCATCACTTTTGTGCTTACTGTTTGTCTCACTATGTGAGAGAGGGTATGCCCAGACGTGGGTCCCTTGCTCGCTGCGCCATAGGGAACCAAGCTGCACCTCCCTGAGGAGGCCCAACAAGGCCGAAAAATGTCTCGGGTTGCTTGTGTTTCCATGCAGAGGGGACCTGGCCTAGCAGTTCGGGCTGGGCTGTTACCATTGGTGGCAGTACCTGACTGATTTGCATATGGCTGGACCCCTTTTGCAATGGCGCAGACGGGCTAAAGAAAGGTGGTGTGGAAGGTTTCCCAGAGCAATGCCAGTGGTTCAGATTCATTCAAAACCTTCCACCCATCACTTTTGTGCTTACTGTTTGTCTCACTATGTGAGAGAGGGTATGCCCAGACGTGGGTCCCTTGCTCGGACCGCTTTTGCAATGGCGCAGACGTGCTAAAAAACAGTGGTGTGGAAGGTTGCCCAGAGCAATGCCAGTGGTTCAGATTCATTCAAAAGCTTCCACCCATCACTTTCGTGCTTACTGTTTGTCTCGCTATGTGAGAGAGGGTATGCCCAGACGTGGGTCCCTTGCCCGCTGCGCCATAAGGAACCAAGCTGCACCTCACTGCGGAGGCCCAATAAGGCCGAAACACATGCAGAGGGGACCTGGCCTAGCAGTCCGGGCTGGGCTGCTACCATTGGTGGCAGTACCTGACTGATTTGCATGTGGCTTTACCCCTTTTGCAATGGCGCGGACGGGCTAAAAAACAGTGGTGTGGAAGGTTGCCCAGAGCAATGCCAGTGGTTCAGATTCATTTAAAACCTTCCACCCATCACTTTTGTGCTTACTGTTTGTCTCACTATGTGAGAGAGGGTATGCCCAGACGTGGGTCCCTTGCCCGCTGCGCCATAGGGAACCAAGATGCACCTCACTGAGGAGGCTCAACAAGGCCGAAACGTGTCGGGGGTTGCTTGCGTTTCTGTGCAGAGGGGACCTGGCCTAGCAGTTCGGGCTGGGCTGCTACCATTGGTGGCAGTACCTGACTGATTTGCATATGGCTGGACCCCTTTTTGCAATGGCGCAGACAGGTTAAAAAACGGTGGTGTGGAAGGTTGCCCAGAGCAATGCCAGTGGTTCAGATTCATTCAAAACCTTCCACCCATCACTTTTGTGCTTACTGTTTGTCTCACTATGTGAGAGAGGGTATGCCCAGACGTGGGTCCCTTGCTCGCTGCCCCATAGGGTACCAAGCTGCACCTCACTGCGGAGGCCCAATAAGGCCGAAACATGTCTGGGGTTGCTTGTGTTTCCATGCAGAGGGGACCTGGCCTAGCAGTTCGGTCTGGGCTGCTACCATTGATGGCAGTACCTGACTGATTTGCATATGGCTGGACCCCTTTTGCAATGGCGCAGACGGGCTAAAAAACGGTGGTGTGGAAGGTTGCCCAGAGCAATGTCAGTGGTTCAGATTCATTTAAAACCTTCCACCCATCACTTTTGTGCTTACTGTTTGTCTCACTATGTGAGAGAGGGTATGCCCAGTCGTGGGTCCCTTGCTCAATGCGCCATAGGGAACCTAGCTGCACCTCACTGAGGAGGCCCAACAAGGCCGAAACATGTTTGGGGTTGCTTGTGTTTCCGTGCAGAGGGAACCTGGCCTAGCAGTTCGGGCTGGGCTGCTACGATTGGTGGCAGTACCTGACTGATTTGCATATGGCTAGACCCTTTTGAAATGGCACAGATGGGCTAAAAAACATGGTGTGGAAGGTTGCCCAGAGCAATGACAGTGGTTCAGTTTCATTCAAAACCTTCCACCCATCACTTTTGTGCTTACTGTTTGTCTCACTATGTGAGAGAGGGTATGCCCAGACGTGGGTCCCTTGCTCGCTGCGCCATAGGGAACCAAGCTGCACCTCACTGAGGAGGCCCAACAAAGCCGAAACATGCTGGGGTTGCTTGTGTTTTCATGCAGAGGGGACGTGGCCTAGCAGTTCGGGCTGGGCTGCTACCATTGGTGGTAGTACCTGACTGATTTGCATATGGCTGGACCCTTTTTGCAATGGCGCAGACGGGCTAAAAATAGGTGGTGTGGAAGGTTGCCCAGAGCAATGCCAGTGGTTCAGATTCATTCAAAACCTTCCACCCATCACTTTTGTGCTTACTGTTTGTCTCACTATGTGAGAGAGGGTATGCCCAGATGTGGGTCCCTTGCTCGCTGCGCCATAGGGAACCAAGCTGCACCTCACTGAGGAGGCCCAACAAGGCCGAAACATGTCTGGGGTTGCTTGTGTTTCCGTGCAGAGGGGACCTGGCCTAGCAGTTCGGGCTGGGCTGCTACCATTGGTGGCAGTACCTGACTGATTTACATATGGCTGGACCCCTTTTGCAATGGCGCAGACGGGCTAAAAAATGGATGGTGTGGAAGGTTGCCCAGAGCAATGCCAGTGGTTCAGATTCATTCAAAACCTTCCACCCATCACTTTTATGCTTACTGTTTGTCTCACTATGTGGGAGAGGGTATGCTCAGATGTGGGTCCCTTGCTCGCTGCGCCATAGGGAACCAAGATGCACCTCACTGAGGAGGCCCAACAAGGCCGAAACATGTCTGGGGTTGCTTGTGTTTCCGTGCAGAGGGGACCTGGCATAGCAGTTCGGGCTGGGCTGCTACCATTGGTTGCAGTACCTGACTGATTTGCATATGGCTGGACCCCTTTTGCAATGGCGCAGACGGGCTAAAAAATGGATGGTGTGGAAGGTTGCCTAGAGCAATGCCAGTGGTTCAGATTCATTCAAAACCTTCCACCCATCACTTTTACGCTTACTGTTTGTCTCACTATGTGGGAGAGGGTATGCCCAGACGTGGGTCCCTTGCTCGCTGCGCCATAGGGAACCAAGCTGCACCTCACTGAGGAGGTCCAACAAGGCCGAAACATGTCTGGGGTTGCTTGTGTTTCCGTCCAGAGGGGACCTGGCCTAGCAGTCGGGCTGGGCTGCTACCACTAGTGGCAGTACCTGACTGATTTGCATATGGCTGGACCCCTTTTTGCAATGGCGCAGACAGGTTAAAAAACGGTGGCGTGGAAGGTTGCCCAGAGCAATGCCAGTGATTCAGATTCATTAAAAACCTTCCACCCATCATTTTTGTGCTTACTGTTTGTCCCACTATGTGAGAGAGAGTATGCCCAGACGTGGGTCCCTTGCTCGCTACGCCATAGGGAACCAAGCTGCACCTCACTGAGGAGGCCCAACAAGGCCGAAACATGTCTGGGGTTGCTTGTGTTTCTGTGCAGAGGGGACCAGGCCTAGCAGTTCGGGCTGGGCTGCTACCATTGGTGGCAGTACCTGACTGATTTGCATATGGCTGGACCCCTTTTGCAATGGCGCAGACGGGCTAAAAAACGGTGGTGTGGAAGGTTGCCCAGAGAAATGCCAGTGGTTCAGATTCATTCAAAACCTTCCACCCTTCACTTTTGTGCTTGCTGTTTGTCTCACTATGTGAGAGAGGGTATGCCCAGACGTGGGTCCCTTGCTTGCTGCGCCATAAGGAACCAAGCTGCACCTCACTGAGGAGGTCCAACAAGGCCGAAATATGTCTGGGGTTGCTTGTGTTTCCGTGCAGAGGGGACCTTGCCTAGCAGTTCGGGCTGGGCTGCTACCATTGGTGGCAGTACCTGACTGATTTGCATATGGCTGGACCCCTTTTGCAATGGCGCAGACGGGCTAAAGAACGGTGGTGTGGAAGGTTGCCCAGAGCAATGCCAGTGGTTCAGATTCATTAAAAACCTTCCACCCATCACTTTTGTGCTTACTGTTTGTCTCACTATGTGAGAGAGGGTATGCCCAGACGTGGGACCCTTGCTCGTTGCACCATAGGGAACCAAGCTGCACCTCACTGAGGAGGCCCAACAAGGCCAAAACATGTCTGGGGTTGCTTGTGTTTCCGTGCAGAGGGGACCTGGCATAGCAGTTCGGGCTGGGCTGCTACCATTGGTTGCAGTACCTGACTGATTTGCATATGGCTGGACCGCTTTTGCAATGGCGCAGACGGGCTAAAAAACAGTGGTGTGGAAGGTTGCCCAGAGCAATGCCAGTGGTTCAGATTCATTCAAAACCTTCCACCCATCCCTTTCCTGCTTATTGTTTTTCTCACTATGTGAGAGAGGGTATGCCCAGACGTGGGTCCCTTGCTCGCTGCGCCATAGGGAACCAAGCTGCACCTCACTGAGGAGGCCCAACAAGGCTGAAACATGTCTGGGGTTGCTTGTGTTTCTGTGCAGAGGGGACCTGGCCTAGCAGTTCGGGCTGGGCTGCTACCACTGGTGGCAGTACCTGACTGATTTGCATATGGCTGGACCCCTTTTTGCAATGGCGCAGACAGGTTAAAAAACGGTGGTGTGGAAGGTTGCCCAGAACAATGCCAGTGGTTCAGATTCATTCAAAACCTTCCACCCATCACTTTTGTGCTTACTGTTTGTCTCACTATGTGAGAGAGGGTATGCACAGACGTGGGTCCCTTGCTCGCTGCCCCATAGGGAACCAAGCTGTACCTCACTGCGGAGCCCAATAAGGCCGAAACATGTCTGGGGTTGCTTTTGTTTCCGTGCAGAGGGGACCTGGCCTAGCAGTTCGGGCTGGGCTGCTACCATTGGTGGCAGTACCTGACTGATTTGCATATGGCTGGACCCCTTTTGAAATCGCGCAGACGGGCTAAAAAACCGTGGTGTGGAAGGTTGCCCAGAGCAATGCCAGTTGTTCAGATTCATTCAAAACCTTCCACCCATCACTTTTGTGCTTGCTGTTTGTCTCACTATGTGAGAGAGGGTATGCCCAGACGTGGGTCCCTTGCTCGCTGCGCCATAAGGAACCAAGCTGCACTTCACTGAGGAGGTCCAACAAGGCTGAAACATGTCTGGGGTTGCTTGTGTTTCC
This sequence comes from Ambystoma mexicanum, assembly GCF_040938575.1. Lineage (NCBI taxonomy): Eukaryota > Metazoa > Chordata > Amphibia > Caudata > Ambystomatidae > Ambystoma > Ambystoma mexicanum. Next base: position 17,880,804 of record NC_090922.1, on the reverse strand, counting down.
GTGCAGAGGGGACCTGGCCTAGCAGTTCGGGCTGGGCTGCTACCATTGGTGGCAGTACCTGACTGATTTACATATGGCTGGACCCCTTTTGCAATGGCGCAGACGGGCTAAAAAATGGATGGTGTGGAAGGTTGCCCAGAGCAATGCCAGTGGTTCAGATTCATTCAAAACCTTCCACCCATCACTTTTATGCTTACTGTTTGTCTCACTATGTGGGAGAGGGTATGCTCAGATGTGGGTCCCTTGCTCGCTGCGCCATAGGGAACCAAGATGCACCTCACTGAGGAGGCCCAACAAGGCCGAAACATGTCTGGGGTTGCTTGTGTTTCCGTGCAGAGGGGACCTGGCATAGCAGTTCGGGCTGGGCTGCTACCATTGGTTGCAGTACCTGACTGATTTGCATATGGCTGGACCCCTTTTGCAATGGCGCAGACGGGCTAAAAAATGGATGGTGTGGAAGGTTGCCTAGAGCAATGCCAGTGGTTCAGATTCATTCAAAACCTTCCACCCATCACTTTTACGCTTACTGTTTGTCTCACTATGTGGGAGAGGGTATGCCCAGACGTGGGTCCCTTGCTCGCTGCGCCATAGGGAACCAAGCTGCACCTCACTGAGGAGGTCCAACAAGGCCGAAACATGTCTGGGGTTGCTTGTGTTTCCGTCCAGAGGGGACCTGGCCTAGCAGTCGGGCTGGGCTGCTACCACTAGTGGCAGTACCTGACTGATTTGCATATGGCTGGACCCCTTTTTGCAATGGCGCAGACAGGTTAAAAAACGGTGGCGTGGAAGGTTGCCCAGAGCAATGCCAGTGATTCAGATTCATTAAAAACCTTCCACCCATCATTTTTGTGCTTACTGTTTGTCCCACTATGTGAGAGAGAGTATGCCCAGACGTGGGTCCCTTGCTCGCTACGCCATAGGGAACCAAGCTGCACCTCACTGAGGAGGCCCAACAAGGCCGAAACATGTCTGGGGTTGCTTGTGTTTCTGTGCAGAGGGGACCAGGCCTAGCAGTTCGGGCTGGGCTGCTACCATTGGTGGCAGTACCTGACTGATTTGCATATGGCTGGACCCCTTTTGCAATGGCGCAGACGGGCTAAAAAACGGTGGTGTGGAAGGTTGCCCAGAGAAATGCCAGTGGTTCAGATTCATTCAAAACCTTCCACCCTTCACTTTTGTGCTTGCTGTTTGTCTCACTATGTGAGAGAGGGTATGCCCAGACGTGGGTCCCTTGCTTGCTGCGCCATAAGGAACCAAGCTGCACCTCACTGAGGAGGTCCAACAAGGCCGAAATATGTCTGGGGTTGCTTGTGTTTCCGTGCAGAGGGGACCTTGCCTAGCAGTTCGGGCTGGGCTGCTACCATTGGTGGCAGTACCTGACTGATTTGCATATGGCTGGACCCCTTTTGCAATGGCGCAGACGGGCTAAAGAACGGTGGTGTGGAAGGTTGCCCAGAGCAATGCCAGTGGTTCAGATTCATTAAAAACCTTCCACCCATCACTTTTGTGCTTACTGTTTGTCTCACTATGTGAGAGAGGGTATGCCCAGACGTGGGACCCTTGCTCGTTGCACCATAGGGAACCAAGCTGCACCTCACTGAGGAGGCCCAACAAGGCCAAAACATGTCTGGGGTTGCTTGTGTTTCCGTGCAGAGGGGACCTGGCATAGCAGTTCGGGCTGGGCTGCTACCATTGGTTGCAGTACCTGACTGATTTGCATATGGCTGGACCGCTTTTGCAATGGCGCAGACGGGCTAAAAAACAGTGGTGTGGAAGGTTGCCCAGAGCAATGCCAGTGGTTCAGATTCATTCAAAACCTTCCACCCATCCCTTTCCTGCTTATTGTTTTTCTCACTATGTGAGAGAGGGTATGCCCAGACGTGGGTCCCTTGCTCGCTGCGCCATAGGGAACCAAGCTGCACCTCACTGAGGAGGCCCAACAAGGCTGAAACATGTCTGGGGTTGCTTGTGTTTCTGTGCAGAGGGGACCTGGCCTAGCAGTTCGGGCTGGGCTGCTACCACTGGTGGCAGTACCTGACTGATTTGCATATGGCTGGACCCCTTTTTGCAATGGCGCAGACAGGTTAAAAAACGGTGGTGTGGAAGGTTGCCCAGAACAATGCCAGTGGTTCAGATTCATTCAAAACCTTCCACCCATCACTTTTGTGCTTACTGTTTGTCTCACTATGTGAGAGAGGGTATGCACAGACGTGGGTCCCTTGCTCGCTGCCCCATAGGGAACCAAGCTGTACCTCACTGCGGAGCCCAATAAGGCCGAAACATGTCTGGGGTTGCTTTTGTTTCCGTGCAGAGGGGACCTGGCCTAGCAGTTCGGGCTGGGCTGCTACCATTGGTGGCAGTACCTGACTGATTTGCATATGGCTGGACCCCTTTTGAAATCGCGCAGACGGGCTAAAAAACCGTGGTGTGGAAGGTTGCCCAGAGCAATGCCAGTTGTTCAGATTCATTCAAAACCTTCCACCCATCACTTTTGTGCTTGCTGTTTGTCTCACTATGTGAGAGAGGGTATGCCCAGACGTGGGTCCCTTGCTCGCTGCGCCATAAGGAACCAAGCTGCACTTCACTGAGGAGGTCCAACAAGGCTGAAACATGTCTGGGGTTGCTTGTGTTTCCGTGCAGAGGGGACCTGGCATAGCAGTTCGGGCTGGGCTGCTACCATTGGTTGCAGTACCTGACTGATTTGCATATGGCTGGACCGTTTTTGCAATGGCGCAGACGGGCTAAAAAACAGTGGTGTGGAAGGTTGCCCAGAGCAATGCCAGTGGTTCAGATTCATTCAAAACCTTCCACCCATCCCTTTGCTGCTTACTGTTTTTCTCACTATGTGAGAGAGGGTATGCCCAGACGTGGGTCCCTTGCTCGCTGCGCCATAGGGAACCAAGCTGCACCTCACTGAGGAGGCCCAACAAGGCCGAAACATGTCTGGGGTTGCTTGTGTTTCTGTGCAGAGGGGACCTGGCCTAGCAGTTCGGGCTGGGCTGCTACCATTGGTGGCAGTACCTGACTGATTTGCATATGGCTGGACCCCTTTTGCAATGGCGCAGACGGGCTAAAGAATGGTGGTGTGGAAGGTTGCCCAGAGCAATGCCAGTGGTTCAGATTCATTAAAAACCTTCCACCCATCACTTTTGTGCTTACTGTTTGTCTCACTATGTGAGAGAGGGTATGCCTAGACGTGGGACCCTTGCTCGCTGCACCATAGGGAACCAAGCTGCACCTCACTGAGGAGACCCAACAAGGCCAAAACATGTCTGGGGTTGCTTGTGTTTCCGTGCAGAGGGGACCTGGCATAGCAGTTCGGGCTGGGCTGCTACCATTGGTTGCAGTACCTGACTGATTTGCATATGGCTGGACCGCTTTTGCAATGGCGCAGACGGGCTAAAAAACAGTGGTGTGGAAGGTTGCCCAGAGCAATGCCAGTGGTTCAGATTCATTCAAAACCTTCCACCCATCCCTTTCCTGCTTACTGTTTTTCTCACTATGTGAGAGAGGGTATGCCCAGACGTAGGTCCCTTGCTCGCTGCGCCATAGGGAACCAAGCTGCACCTCACTGAGGAGGCCCAAAAAGGCCGAAAAATGTCTGGGGTTGCTTGTGTTTCCATGCAGAGGGGACCTGGCCTAGCAGTTCGGGCTGGGCTGCTACCATTGGTGGTAGTACCTGACTGATTTGCATATGGCTGGACCCCTTTTGCAATGGCGCAGACGGGCTAAAAATCGGTGGTGTGGAAGGTTGCCCAGAGCAATGCCAGTGTTTCAGATTCATTCAAAACCTTCCACCCATCACTTTTGTGCTTACTGTTTGTCTCACTATGTGAGAGAGGGTTTGCCCAGATGTGGGTCCCTTGCTCGCTGCGCCATAGGGAACCAAGCTGCACCTCACTGAGGAGGCCCAACAAGGCCGAAACATGTCTGGGGTTGCTTGTGTTTCCGTGCAGAGGGGACCTGGCCTAGCAGTTCGGGCTGGGCTGCTACCATTGGTGGCAGTACCTGACTGATTTGCATATGGCTTGACCCCTTTTGCAATGGTGCGGACGGGCTAAAAAACAGTGGTGTGGAAGGTTGCCCAGAGCAATGCCAGTGGTTCAGATTCATTTAAAACCTTCCACCCATCACTTTTGTGCTTATTGTTTGTTTGTCTCACTATGTGAGAGAGGGTATGCCCAGACGTGGGTCCCTTGCTCGCTGCGCCATAGGGAACCAAGCTGCACCTCACTGAGGAGGCCCAACAAGGCCGAAACCTGTCTGGGGTTGCTTGTGTTTCCGTGCAGAGGGGACCTGGCCTAGCAGTTCGGGCTGGGCTGCTACCATTGGTGGCAGTACCTGACTGATTTGCATATGGCTCGACCCTTTTGAAATGGCGCAGATGGGCTAAAAAAACGTGGTGTGGAAGGTTGCCCAGAGCAATGCCAGTGGTTCAGATTCATTCAAAACCTTCCACCCATCACTTTTGTGCTTACTGTTTGTCTCACTATGTGAGAGAGGGTATGCCCAGACGTGGGTCCCTTGCTCGCTGTGCCATAGGGAACCAAGCTGCACCTTACTGAGGAGGCCCAACAAGGCTGAAAAATGTCTGGGGTTGCTTGTGTTTCCATGCAGAGGGGATCTGGCCTAGCAGTTCGGGCTGGGCTGCTACCATTGGTGGCAGTACCTGACTGATTTGCATATAGCTGGACGCTTTTGAAATGGCGCAGATGGGCTAAAAAAACGTGGTGTAGAGGGTTGCCCAGAGCAATGCCAGTGGTTCAGATTCATTCAAAACCTTCCACCCATCACTTTTGTGCTTACTGTTTGTCTCACTATGTGAGAGAGGGTATGCCCAGACGTGGGTCCCTTGCTCGCTGCGCCATAGGGAACCAAGCTGCACCTCCCTGAGGAGGCCCAACAAGGCCGAAAAATGTCTCGGGTTGCTTGTGTTTCCATGCAGAGGGGACCTGGCCTAGCAGTTCGGGCTGGGCTGTTACCATTGGTGGCAGTACCTGACTGATTTGCATATGGCTGGACCCCTTTTGCAATGGCGCAGACGGGCTAAAGAAAGGTGGTGTGGAAGGTTTCCCAGAGCAATGCCAGTGGTTCAGATTCATTCAAAACCTTCCACCCATCACTTTTGTGCTTACTGTTTGTCTCACTATGTGAGAGAGGGTATGCCCAGACGTGGGACCCTTGCTCGCTGCGCCATAGGGAACCAAGCTGCACCTCACTGAGGAGGCCCAACAAGGCCGAAACATGCCTTTGGTTGCTTGTGTTTCCGTGCAGAGGGGACCTGGCATAGCAGTTTGGGCTGGGCTGCTACCATTGGTCGCAGTACCTGACTGATTTGCATATGGCTGGACCGCTTTTGCAATGGCGCAGACGTGCTAAAAAACAGTGGTGTGGAAGGTTGCCCAGAGCAATGCCAGTGGTTCAGATTCATTCAAAAGCTTCCACCCATCACTTTCGTGCTTACTGTTTGTCTCGCTATGTGAGAGAGGGTATGCCCAGACGTGGGTCCCTTGCCCGCTGCGCCATAAGGAACCAAGCTGCACCTCACTGCGGAGGCCCAATAAGGCCGAAACATGTCTGGGGTTGCTTGTGTTTCCGTGCAGAGGGGACCTGGCCTAGCAGTTTGGGCTGGGCTGCTACCATTGGTGGCAGTACCTGACTGATTTGCATATGGCTGGACCCCTTTTGCAATGGCACAGACGGGCTAAAAAACGGTGGTGTGGAAGGTTGCCCAGAGAAATGCCAATGGTTCAGATTCATTCAAAACCTTCCACGCATCACTTTTGTGCTTACTGTTTGTCTCACTATGTGAGAGGGGGTATGCCCAGACGTGGGTCCCTTGCTCGCTGCGTCATAGGGAATCAACCTGCAACTCACTGAGGAGGCCCAATAAGGCCGAAACATGTCTGTGGTTGCTTGTGTTTCTATGCAGAGGGGACCTGGCCTAGCAGTTCGGGCTGAGCTGCTACCATTGGTGGCAGTACCTGACTGATTTGCATGTGGCTTTACCCCTTTTGCAATGGCGCGGACGGGCTAAAAAACAGTGGTGTGGAAGGTTGCCCAGAGCAATGCCAGTGGTTCAGATTCATTTAAAACCTTCCACCCATCACTTTTGTGCTTACTGGTTGTCTCACTATGTGAGAGAGGGTATGCCCAGACCTGGGTCCCTTGCTCGCTGCGCCATAGGGTATCAACCTGCAACTCACTGAGGAGGCCCAATAAGGCCGAAACATGTCTGTGGTTGCTTGTGTTTCCATGCAGAGGGGACCTGGCCTAGCAGTTCGGGCTGGGCTGCTACGATTGGTGGCAGTACCTGACTGATTTGCATATGGCTGGACCCTTTTGAAATGGCGCAGATGGGCTAAAAAACATGGTGTGGAAGGTTGCCCAGAGCAATGACAGTGGTTCAGTTTCATTCAAAACCTTCCACCCATCACTTTTGTGCTTACTGTTTGTCTCACTATGTGAGAGAGGGTATGCCCAGACGTGGGTCCCTTGCTCGCTGCGCCATAGGGAACCAAGCTGCACCTCACTGAGGAGGCCCAACAAGGCCGAAACATGTCTGGGGTTGCTTGTGTTTTCATGCAGAGGGGACCTGGCCTAGCAGTTCGGGCTGGGCTGCTACCATTGGTGGTAGTACCTGACTGATTTGCATATGGCTGGACCCCTTTTGCAATGGCGCAGACGGGCTAAAAATAGGTGGTGTGGAAGGTTGCCCAGAGCAATGCCAGTGGTTCAGATTCATTCAAAACCTTCCACCCATCACTTTTGTGCTTACTGTTTGTCTCACTATGTGAGAGAGGGTATGCCCAGATGTGGGTCCCTTGCTCGCTGCGCCATAGGGAACCAAGCTGCACCTCACTGAGGAGGCCCAACAAGGCCGAAACATGTCTGGGGTTGCTTGTGTTTCCGTGCAGAGGGGACCTGGCCTAGCAGTTCGGGCTGGGCTGCTACCATTGGTGGCAGTACCTGACTGATTTACATATGGCTGGACCCCTTTTGCAATGGCGCAGACGGGCTAAAAAATGGATGGTGTGGAAGGTTGCCCAGAGCAATGCCAGTGGTTCAGATTCATTCAAAGCCTTCCACCCATCACTTTTATGCTTACTGTTTGTCTCACTATGTGGGAGAGGGTATGCTCAGACGTGGATCCCTTGCTCGCTGCGCCATAGGGAACCAAGATGCACCTCACTGAGGAGGCCCAACAAGGCCGAAACATGTCTGGGGTTGCTTGTGTTTCCGTCCAGAGGGGACCTGGCCTAGCATTTTGGGCTGGGCTGCTACCATTGGTGGCAGTACCTGACTGATTTGCATATGGCTGGACCCCTTTTGCAATGGCGCAGACGGGCTAAAAAACGGTGGTGTGGAAGGTTGCCTAGAGAAATGCCAGTGGTTCAGATTCATTCAAAACCTTCCACCCTTCACTTTTGTGCTTGCTGTTTGTCTCACTATGTGAGAGAGGGTATGCCCAGACGTGGGTCCCTTGCTCGCTGCGCCATAAGGAACCAAGCTGCACCTCACTGAGGAGGTCCAACAAGGCCGAAACATGTCTGGGGTTGCTTGTGTTTCCGTGCAGAGGGGACCTGGCCTAGCAGTTCGGGCTGGGCTGCTACCATTGGTGGCTGTACCTGACTGATTTGCATATGGCTGGACCCCTTTTGCAATGGCGCAGACGGGCTAAAGAACGGTGGTGTGGAAGGTTGCCCAGAGCAATGCCAGTGGTTCAGATTCATTCAAAACCTTCCACCCATCCCTTTCCTGCTTACTGTTTTTCTCACTATGTGAGAGAGGGTATGCCCAGACGTGGGTCCCTTGCTCGCTGCGCCATAGGGAACCAAGCTGCACCTCACTGAGGAGGCCCAACAAGGCCGAAACATGTCTGGGTTGCTTGTGTTTCTGTGCAGAGGGGACCTGGCCTAGCAGTCGGGCTGGGCTGCTACCACTAGTGGCAGTACCTGACTGATTTGCATATGGCTGGACCCCTTTTTGCAATGGCGCAGACAGGTTAAAAAACGGTGGTGTGGAAGGTTGCCCAGAACAATGCCAGTGGTTCAGAATCATTCAAAACCTTCCACCCATCACTTTTGTGCTTACTGTTTGTCTCACTATGTGAGAGAGGGTATGCCCAGACGTGGGTCCCTTGCTCGCTGCCCCATAGGGAACCAAGCTGCACCTCACTGCGGAGCCCAATAAGGCCGAAACATGTCTGGGGTTGCTTTTGTTTCCGTGCAGAGGGGACCTGGCCTAGCAGTTCGGGCTGGGCTGCTACCATTGGTGGCAGTACCTGACTGATTTGCATATGGCTGGACTCCTTTTGAAATGGCGCAGACGGGCTAAAAAACCGTGGTGTGGAAGGTTGCCCAGAGCAATGCCAGTTGTTCAGATTCATTCAAAACCTTCCACCCATCACTTTTGTGCTTACTGTTTGTCTCACTATGTGGGAGAGGGTATGCCCAGACGTGGGTCCCTTGCTCGCTGCGCCATAGGGAACCAAGCTGCACCTCACTGAGGAGGCCCAACAAGGCCGAAACATGTCTGGGGTTGCTTGTGTTTCTGTGCAGAGGGGACCTGGCCTAGCAGTTCGGGCTGGGCTGCTACCATTGGTGGCAGTACCTGACTGATTTGCATATGGCTGGACCCCTTTTGCAATGGCGCAGACGGGCTAAAAAACGGTGGTGTGGAAGGTTGCCCAGAGAAATGCCAGTGGTTCAGATTCATTCAAAACCTTCCACCCTTCACTTTTGTGCTTGCTGTTTGTCTCACTATGTGAGAGAGGGTATGCCCAGACGTGGGTCCCTTGCTCGCTGCGCCATAAGGAACCAAGCTGCACCTCACTGAGGAGGTCCAACAAGGCTGAAACATGTCTGGGGTTGCTTGTGTTTCCGTGCAGAGGGGACCTGGCCTAGCAGTTCGGGCTGGGCTGCTACCATTGGTGGCAGTACCTGACTGATTTGCATATGGCTGGACCCCTTTTGCAATGGCGCAGACGGGCTAAAGAACGGTGGTGTGGAAGGTTGCCCAGAGCAATGCCAGTGGTTCAGATTCATTCAAAACCTTCCACCCATCACTTTTGTGCTTACTGTTTTTCTCACTATGTGAGAGAGGGTATGCCCAGACGTGGGACCCTTGCTCGCTGCGCCATAGGGAACCAAGCTGCACCTCACTGAGGAGGCCCAACAAGGCCAAAACATGTCTGGGGTTGCTTGTGTTTCCGTGCAGAGGGGACCTGGCATAGCAGTTCGGGCTGGGCTGCTACCATTGGTTGCAGTACCTGACTGATTTGCATATGGCTGGGCCCCTTTTGCAATGGCGCAGACGGGCTAAAGAACGGTGGTGTGGAAGGTTGCCCAGAGCAATGCCAGTGGTTCAGATTCATTCAAAACCTTCCACCCATCACTTTTGTGCTTACTGTTTGTCTCACTATGTGAGAGAGGGTATGCCCAGACGTGGGTCCCTTGCTCGCTGCGCCATAGGGAACCAAGCTGCACCTCACTGAGGAGGCCCAACAAGGCGGAAAAATGTCTGGGGTTGCTTGTGTTTCCATGCAGAGGGGACCTGGCCTAGCAGTTCGGGCTGGGCTGCTACCATTGGTGGTAGTACCTGACTGATTTGCATATGGCTGGACCCCTTTTGCAATGGCGCAGATGGGCTAAAAATCGGTGGTGTGGAAGGTTGCCCAGAGCAATGCCAGTGTTTCAGATTCATTCAAAACCTTCCACCCATCACTTTTGTGCTTACTGTTTGTCTCACTATGTGAGAGAGGGTATGCCCAGATGTGGGTCCCTTGCTCGCTGCGCCATAGGGAACCAAGCTGCACCTCACTGAGGAGGCCCAACAAGGCCGAAACATGTCTGGGGTTGCTTGTGTTTCCGTGCAGAGGGGACCTGGCCTAGCAATTCAAGCTGGACTGCTACCATTGGTGGCAGTACCTGACTGATTTGCATATGGTTGGACCCCTTTTGCAATGGCGCAAAGGGGCTAAAAAACGGTGGTGTGTAAGGTTGCCCAGAGCAATGCCAGTGGTTCAGATTCATTCAAAACCTTCCACCCATTACTTTTGTGCCTACTGTTTGTCTCACTATGTGAGAGAGGGTATGCCCAGACGTGGGTCCCTTGCTCGCTGCGCCATAGGGAACCAAGCTGCACCTCATTGAGGAGGCCCAACAAGGCCGAAACTTGTCTGGGGTTGCTTGTGTTTCCGTGCAGAGGGGACCTGGCCTAGCAGTTCGGGCTGGGCTGCTACCATTGGTGGCAGTACCTGACTGATTTGCATATGGCTTGACCCCTTTTGCAATGGTGCGGACGGGCTAAAAAACAGTGGTGTGGAAGGTTGCCCAGAGCAATGCCAGTGGTTCCGATTCATTTAAAACCTTCCACCCATCACTTTTGTGCTTATTGTTTGTTTGTCTCACTATGTGAGAGAGGGTATGCCCAGACGTGGGTCCCTTTCTCGCTGCGCCATAGGGAACTAAGCTGCACCTCACTGAGGAGGCCCAACAAGGCCGAAACCTGTCTGGGGTTGCTTGTGTTTCCGTGCAGAGGGGACCTGGCCTAGCAGTTCGGGCTAGGCTGCTACCATTGGTGGCAGTACCTGACTGATTTGCATATGGCTGGACCCTTTTGAAATGGCGCAGATGGGCTAAAAAAACGTGGTGTGGAAGGTTGCCCAGAGCAATGCCAGTGGTTCAGATTCATTCAAAACCTTCCACCCATCACTTTTGTGCTTACTGTTTGTCTCACTATGTGAGAGAGGGTATGCCCAGTCGTGGGTCCCTTGCTCAATGCGCCATAGGGAACCTAGCTGCACCTCACTGAGGAGGCCCAACAAGGCCGAAACATGTTTGGGGTTGCTTGTGTTTCCGTGCAGAGGGAACCTGGCCTAGCAGTTCGGGCTGGGCTGCTACGATTGGTGGCAGTACCTGACTGATTTGCATATGGCTAGACCCTTTTGAAATGGCGCAGATGGGCTAAAAAACATGGTGTGGAAGGTTGCCCAGAGCAATGACAGTGGTTCAGTTTCATTCAAAACCTTCCACCCATCACTTTTGTGCTTACTGTTTGTCTCACTATGTGAGAGAGGGTATGCCCAGACGTGGGTCCCTTGCTCGCTGCGCCATAGGGAACCAAGCTGCACCTCACTGAGGAGGCCCAACAAAGCCGAAACATGCTGGGGTTGCTTGTGTTTTCATGCAGAGGGGACGTGGCCTAGCAGTTCGGGCTGGGCTGCTACCATTGGTGGTAGTACCTGACTGATTTGCATATGGCTGGACCCCTTTTGCAATGGCGCAGACGGGCTAAAAATAGGTGGTGTGGAAGGTTGCCCAGAGCAATGCCAGTGGTTCAGATTCATTCAAAACCTTCCACCCATCACTTTTGTGCTTACTGTTTGTCTCACTATGTGAGAGAGGGTATGCCCAGATGTGGGTCCCTTGCTCGCTGCGCCATAGGGAACCAAGCTGCACCTCACTGAGGAGGCCCAACAAGGCCGAAACATGTCTGGGGTTGCTTGTGTTTCCGTGCAGAGGGGACCTGGCCTAGCAGTTCGGGCTGGGCTGCTACCATTGGTGGCAGTACCTGACTGATTTACATATGGCTGGACCCCTTTTGCAATGGCGCAGACGGGCTAAAAAATGGATGGTGTGGAAGGTTGCCCAGAGCAATGCCAGTGGTTCAGATTCATTCAAAACCTTCCACCCATCACTTTTATGCTTACTGTTTGTCTCACTATGTGGGAGAGGGTATGCTCAGATGTGGGTCCCTTGCTCGCTGCGCCATAGGGAACCAAGATGCACCTCACTGAGGAGGCCCAACAAGGCCGAAACATGTCTGGGGTTGCTTGTGTTTCCGTGCAGAGGGGACCTGGCATAGCAGTTCGGGCTGGGCTGCTACCATTGGTTGCAGTACCTGACTGATTTGCATATGGCTGGACCCCTTTTGCAATGGCGCAGACGGGCTAAAAAATGGATGGTGTGGAAGGTTGCCTAGAGCAATGCCAGTGGTTCAGATTCATTCAAAACCTTCCACCCATCACTTTTACGCTTACTGTTTGTCTCACTATGTGGGAGAGGGTATGCCCAGACGTGGGTCCCTTGCTCGCTGCGCCATAGGGAACCAAGCTGCACCTCACTGAGGAGGTCCAACAAGGCCGAAACATGTCTGGGGTTGCTTGTGTTTCCGTCCAGAGGGGACCTGGCCTAGCAGTCGGGCTGGGCTGCTACCACTAGTGGCAGTACCTGACTGATTTGCATATGGCTGGACCCCTTTTTGCAATGGCGCAGACAGGTTAAAAAACGGTGGCGTGGAAGGTTGCCCAGAGCAATGCCAGTGATTCAGATTCATTAAAAACCTTCCACCCATCATTTTTGTGCTTACTGTTTGTCCCACTATGTGAGAGAGAGTATGCCCAGACGTGGGTCCCTTGCTCGCTACGCCATAGGGAACCAAGCTGCACCTCACTGAGGAGGCCCAACAAGGCCGAAACATGTCTGGGGTTGCTTGTGTTTCTGTGCAGAGGGGACCAGGCCTAGCAGTTCGGGCTGGGCTGCTACCATTGGTGGCAGTACCTGACTGATTTGCATATGGCTGGACCCCTTTTGCAATGGCGCAGACGGGCTAAAAAACGGTGGTGTGGAAGGTTGCCCAGAGAAATGCCAGTGGTTCAGATTCATTCAAAACCTTCCACCCTTCACTTTTGTGCTTGCTGTTTGTCTCACTATGTGAGAGAGGGTATGCCCAGACGTGGGTCCCTTGCTTGCTGCGCCATAAGGAACCAAGCTGCACCTCACTGAGGAGGTCCAACAAGGCCGAAATATGTCTGGGGTTGCTTGTGTTTCCGTGCAGAGGGGACCTTGCCTAGCAGTTCGGGCTGGGCTGCTACCATTGGTGGCAGTACCTGACTGATTTGCATATGGCTGGACCCCTTTTGCAATGGCGCAGACGGGCTAAAGAACGGTGGTGTGGAAGGTTGCCCAGAGCAATGCCAGTGGTTCAGATTCATTAAAAACCTTCCACCCATCACTTTTGTGCTTACTGTTTGTCTCACTATGTGAGAGAGGGTATGCCCAGACGTGGGACCCTTGCTCGTTGCACCATAGGGAACCAAGCTGCACCTCACTGAGGAGGCCCAACAAGGCCAAAACATGTCTGGGGTTGCTTGTGTTTCCGTGCAGAGGGGACCTGGCATAGCAGTTCGGGCTGGGCTGCTACCATTGGTTGCAGTACCTGACTGATTTGCATATGGCTGGACCGCTTTTGCAATGGCGCAGACGGGCTAAAAAACAGTGGTGTGGAAGGTTGCCCAGAGCAATGCCAGTGGTTCAGATTCATTCAAAACCTTCCACCCATCCCTTTCCTGCTTATTGTTTTTCTCACTATGTGAGAGAGGGTATGCCCAGACGTGGGTCCCTTGCTCGCTGCGCCATAGGGAACCAAGCTGCACCTCACTGAGGAGGCCCAACAAGGCTGAAACATGTCTGGGGTTGCTTGTGTTTCTGTGCAGAGGGGACCTGGCCTAGCAGTTCGGGCTGGGCTGCTACCACTGGTGGCAGTACCTGACTGATTTGCATATGGCTGGACCCCTTTTTGCAATGGCGCAGACAGGTTAAAAAACGGTGGTGTGGAAGGTTGCCCAGAACAATGCCAGTGGTTCAGATTCATTCAAAACCTTCCACCCATCACTTTTGTGCTTACTGTTTGTCTCACTATGTGAGAGAGGGTATGCACAGACGTGGGTCCCTTGCTCGCTGCCCCATAGGGAACCAAGCTGTACCTCACTGCGGAGCCCAATAAGGCCGAAACATGTCTGGGGTTGCTTTTGTTTCCGTGCAGAGGGGACCTGGCCTAGCAGTTCGGGCTGGGCTGCTACCATTGGTGGCAGTACCTGACTGATTTGCATATGGCTGGACCCCTTTTGAAATGGCGCAGACGGGCTAAAAAACCGTGGTGTGGAAGGTTGCCCAGAGCAATGCCAGTTGTTCAGATTCATTCAAAACCTTCCACCCATCACTTTTGTGCTTACTGTTTGTCTAACTATGTGGGAGAGGGTATGCCCAGACGTGGGTCCCTTGCTCCCTGCGCCATAGGGAACCAAGCTGCACCTCACTGAGGAGGCCCAACAAGGCCGAAACATGTCTGGGGTTGCTTGTGTTTCTGTGCAGAGGGGACCTGGCCTAGCAGTTCGGGCTGGGCTGCTACCATTGGTGGCAGTACCTGACTGATTTGCATATGGCTGGACCCCTTTTGCAATGGCGCAGACGGGCTAAAAAACGGTGGTGTGGAAGGTTGCCCAGAGAAATGCCAGTGGTTCAGATTCATTCAAAACCTTCCACCCTTCACTTTTGTGCTTGCTGTTTGTCTCACTATGTGAGAGAGGGTATGCCCAGACGTGGGTCCCTTGCTCGCTGCGCCATAAGGAACCAAGCTGCACTTCACTGAGGAGGTCCAACAAGGCTGAAACATGTCTGGGGTTGCTTGTGTTTCCGTGCAGAGGGGACCTGGCATAGCAGTTCGGGCTGGGCTGCTACCATTGGTTGCAGTACCTGACTGATTTGCATATGGCTGGACCGTTTTTGCAATGGCGCAGACGGGCTAAAAAACAGTGGTGTGGAAGGTTGCCCAGAGCAATGCCAGTGGTTCAGATTCATTCAAAACCTTCCACCCATCCCTTTCCTGCTTACTGTTTTTCTCACTATGTGAGAGAGGGTATGCCCAGACGTGGGTCCCTTGCTCGCTGCGCCATAGGGAACCAAGCTGCACCTCACTGAGGAGGCCCAACAAGGCCGAAACATGTCTGGGGTTGCTTGTGTTTCTGTGCAGAGGGGACCTGGCCTAGCAGTTCGGGCTGGGCTGCTACCATTGGTGGCAGTACCTGACTGATTTGCATATGGCTGGACCCCTTTTGCAATGGCGCAGACGGGCTAAAAAACGGTGGTGTGGAAGGTTGCCCAGAGAAATGCCAGTGGTTCAGATTCATTCAAAACCTTCCACCCTTCACTTTTGTGCTTGCTGTTTGTCTCACTATGTGAGAGAGGGTATGCCCAGACGTGGGTCCCTTGCTTGCTGCGCCATAAGGAACCAAGCTGCACCTCACTGAGGAGGTCCAACAAGGCCGAAATATGTCTGGGGTTGCTTGTGTTTCCGTGCAGAGGGGACCTTGCCTAGCAGTTCGGGCTGGGCTGCTACCATTGGTGGCAGTACCTGACTGATTTGCATATGGCTGGACCCCTTTTGCAATGGCGCAGACGGGCTAAAGAACGGTGGTGTGGAAGGTTGCCCAGAGCAATGCCAGTGGTTCAGATTCATTAAAAACCTTCCACCCATCACTTTTGTGCTTACTGTTTGTCTCACTATGTGAGAGAGGGTATGCCCAGACGTGGGACCCTTGCTCGTTGCACCATAGGGAACCAAGCTGCACCTCACTGAGGAGGCCCAACAAGGCCAAAACATGTCTGGGGTTGCTTGTGTTTCCGTGCAGAGGGGACCTGGCATAGCAGTTCGGGCTGGGCTGCTACCATTGGTTGCAGTACCTGACTGATTTGCATATGGCTGGACCGCTTTTGCAATGGCGCAGACGGGCTAAAAAACAGTGGTGTGGAAGGTTGCCCAGAGCAATGCCAGTGGTTCAGATTCATTCAAAACCTTCCACCCATCCCTTTCCTGCTTATTGTTTTTCTCACTATGTGAGAGAGGGTATGCCCAGACGTGGGTCCCTTGCTCGCTGCGCCATAGGGAACCAAGCTGCACCTCACTGAGGAGGCCCAACAAGGCTGAAACATGTCTGGGGTTGCTTGTGTTTCTGTGCAGAGGGGACCTGGCCTAGCAGTTCGGGCTGGGCTGCTACCACTGGTGGCAGTACCTGACTGATTTGCATATGGCTGGACCCCTTTTTGCAATGGCGCAGACAGGTTAAAAAACGGTGGTGTGGAAGGTTGCCCAGAACAATGCCAGTGGTTCAGATTCATTCAAAACCTTCCACCCATCACTTTTGTGCTTACTGTTTGTCTCACTATGTGAGAGAGGGTATGCACAGACGTGGGTCCCTTGCTCGCTGCCCCATAGGGAACCAAGCTGTACCTCACTGCGGAGCCCAATAAGGCCGAAACATGTCTGGGGTTGCTTTTGTTTCCGTGCAGAGGGGACCTGGCCTAGCAGTTCGGGCTGGGCTGCTACCATTGGTGGCAGTACCTGACTGATTTGCATATGGCTGGACCCCTTTTGAAATGGCGCAGACGGGCTAAAAAACCGTGGTGTGGAAGGTTGCCCAGAGCAATGCCAGTTGTTCAGATTCATTCAAAACCTTCCACCCATCACTTTTGTGCTTACTGTTTGTCTAACTATGTGGGAGAGGGTATGCCCAGACGTGGGTCCCTTGCTCCCTGCGCCATAGGGAACCAAGCTGCACCTCACTGAGGAGGCCCAACAAGGCCGAAACATGTCTGGGGTTGCTTGTGTTTCTGTGCAGAGGGGACCTGGCCTAGCAGTTCGGGCTGGGCTGCTACCATTGGTGGCAGTACCTGACTGATTTGCATATGGCTGGACCCCTTTTGCAATGGCGCAGACGGGCTAAAAAACGGTGGTGTGGAAGGTTGCCCAGAGAAATGCCAGTGGTTCAGATTCATTCAAAACCTTCCACCCTTCACTTTTGTGCTTGCTGTTTGTCTCACTATGTGAGAGAGGGTATGCCCAGACGTGGGTCCCTTGCTCGCTGCGCCATAAGGAACCAAGCTGCACTTCACTGAGGAGGTCCAACAAGGCTGAAACATGTCTGGGGTTGCTTGTGTTTCCGTGCAGAGGGGACCTGGCATAGCAGTTCGGGCTGGGCTGCTACCATTGGTTGCAGTACCTGACTGATTTGCATATGGCTGGACCGTTTTTGCAATGGCGCAGACGGGCTAAAAAACAGTGGTGTGGAAGGTTGCCCAGAGCAATGCCAGTGGTTCAGATTCATTCAAAACCTTCCACCCATCCCTTTCCTGCTTACTGTTTTTCTCACTATGTGAGAGAGGGTATGCCCAGACGTGGGTCCCTTGCTCGCTGCGCCATAGGGAACCAAGCTGCACCTCACTGAGGAGGCCCAACAAGGCCGAAACATGTCTGGGGTTGCTTGTGTTTCTGTGCAGAGGGGACCTGGCCTAGCAGTTCGGGCTGGGCTGCTACCATTGGTGGCAGTACCTGACTGATTTGCATATGGCTGGACCCCTTTTGCAATGGCGCAGACGGGCTAAAGAATGGTGGTGTGGAAGGTTGCCCAGAGCAATGCCAGTGGTTCAGATTCATTAAAAACCTTCCACCCATCACTTTTGTGCTTACTGTTTGTCTCACTATGTGAGAGAGGGTATGCCTAGACGTGGGACCCTTGCTCGCTGCACCATAGGGAACCAAGCTGCACCTCACTGAGGAGACCCAACAAGGCCAAAACATGTCTGGGGTTGCTTGTGTTTCCGTGCAGAGGGGACCTGGCATAGCAGTTCGGGCTGGGCTGCTACCATTGGTTGCAGTACCTGACTGATTTGCATATGGCTGGACCGCTTTTGCAATGGCGCAGACGGGCTAAAAAACAGTGGTGTGGAAGGTTGCCCAGAGCAATGCCAGTGGTTCAGATTCATTCAAAACCTTCCACCCATCCCTTTCCTGCTTACTGTTTTTCTCACTATGTGAGAGAGGGTATGCCCAGACGTAGGTCCCTTGCTCGCTGCGCCATAGGGAACCAAGCTGCACCTCACTGAGGAGGCCCAAAAAGGCCGAAAAATGTCTGGGGTTGCTTGTGTTTCCATGCAGAGGGGACCTGGCCTAGCAGTTCGGGCTGGGCTGCTACCATTGGTGGTAGTACCTGACTGATTTGCATATGGCTGGACCCCTTTTGCAATGGCGCAGACGGGCTAAAAATCGGTGGTGTGGAAGGTTGCCCAGAGCAATGCCAGTGTTTCAGATTCATTCAAAACCTTCCACCCATCACTTTTGTGCTTACTGTTTGTCTCACTATGTGAGAGAGGGTTTGCCCAGATGTGGGTCCCTTGCTCGCTGCGCCATAGGGAACCAAGCTGCACCTCACTGAGGAGGCCCAACAAGGCCGAAACATGTCTGGGGTTGCTTGTGTTTCCGTGCAGAGGGGACCTGGCCTAGCAGTTCGGGCTGGGCTGCTACCATTGGTGGCAGTACCTGACTGATTTGCATATGGCTTGACCCCTTTTGCAATGGTGCGGACGGGCTAAAAAACAGTGGTGTGGAAGGTTGCCCAGAGCAATGCCAGTGGTTCAGATTCATTTAAAACCTTCCACCCATCACTTTTGTGCTTATTGTTTGTTTGTCTCACTATGTGAGAGAGGGTATGCCCAGACGTGGGTCCCTTGCTCGCTGCGCCATAGGGAACCAAGCTGCACCTCACTGAGGATGCCCAACAAGGCCGAAACCTGTCTGGGGTTGCTTGTGTTTCCGTGCAGAGGGGACCTGGCCTAGCAGTTCGGGCTGGGCTGCTACCATTGGTGGCAGTACCTGACTGATTTGCATATGGCTCGACCCTTTTGAAATGGCGCAGATGGGCTAAAAAAACGTGGTGTGGAAGGTTGCCCAGAGCAATGCCAGTGGTTCAGATTCATTCAAAACCTTCCACCCATCACTTTTGTGCTTACTGTTTGTCTCACTATGTGAGAGAGGGTATGCCCAGACGTGGGTCCCTTGCTCGCTGTGCCATAGGGAACCAAGCTGCACCTCACTGAGGAGGCCCAACAAGGCTGAAAAATGTCTGGGGTTGCTTGTGTTTCCATGCAGAGGGGATCTGGCCTAGCAGTTCGGGCTGGGCTGCTACCATTGGTGGCAGTACCTGACTGATTTACATATAGCTGGACGCTTTTGAAATGGCGCAGATGGGCTAAAAAAACGTGGTGTAGAGGGTTGCCCAGAGCAATGCCAGTGGTTCAGATTCATTCAAAACCTTCCACCCATCACTTTTGTGCTTACTGTTTGTCTCACTATGTGAGAGAGGGTATGCCCAGACGTGGGTCCCTTGCTCGCTGCGCCATAGGGAACCAAGCTGCACCTCCCTGAGGAGGCCCAACAAGGCCGAAAAATGTCTCGGGTTGCTTGTGTTTCCATGCAGAGGGGACCTGGCCTAGCAGTTCGGGCTGGGCTGTTACCATTGGTGGCAGTACCTGACTGATTTGCATATGGCTGGACCCCTTTTGCAATGGCGCAGACGGGCTAAAGAAAGGTGGTGTGGAAGGTTTCCCAGAGCAATGCCAGTGGTTCAGATTCATTCAAAACCTTCCACCCATCACTTTTGTGCTTACTGTTTGTCTCACTATGTGAGAGAGGGTATGCCCAGACGTGGGACCCTTGCTCGCTGCGCCATAGGGAACCAAGCTGCACCTCACTGAGGAGGCCCAACAAGGCCGAAACATGCCTTTGGTTGCTTGTGTTTCCGTGCAGAGGGGACCTGGCATAGCAGTTTGGGCTGGGCTGCTACCATTGGTCGCAGTACCTGACTGATTTGCATATGGCTGGACCGCTTTTGCAATGGCGCAGACGTGCTAAAAAACAGTGGTGTGGAAGGTTGCCCAGAGCAATGCCAGTGGTTCAGATTCATTCAAAAGCTTCCACCCATCACTTTCGTGCTTACTGTTTGTCTCGCTATGTGAGAGAGGGTATGCCCAGACGTGGGTCCCTTGCCCGCTGCGCCATAAGGAACCAAGCTGCACCTCACTGCGGAGGCCCAATAAGGCCGAAACATGTCTGGGGTTGCTTGTGTTTCCGTGCAGAGGGGACCTGGCCTAGCAGTTTGGGCTGGGCTGCTACCATTGGTGGCAGTACCTGACTGATTTGCATATGGCTGGACCCCTTTTGCAATGGCACAGACGGGCTAAAAAACGGTGGTGTGGAAGGTTGCCCAGAGAAATGCCAATGGTTCAGATTCATTCAAAACCTTCCACGCATCACTTTTGTGCTTACTGTTTGTCTCACTATGTGAGAGGGGGTATGCCCAGACGTGGGTCCCTTGCTCGCTGCGTCATAGGGAATCAACCTGCAACTCACTGAGGAGGCCCAATAAGGCCGAAACATGTCTGTGGTTGCTTGTGTTTCCATGCAGAGGGGACCTGGCCTAGCAGTTCGGGCTGAGCTGCTACCATTGGTGGCAGTACCTGACTGATTTGCATGTGGCTTTACCCCTTTTGCAATGGCGCGGACGGGCTAAAAAACAGTGGTGTGGAAGATTGCCCAGAGCAATGCCAGTGGTTCAGATTCATTTAAAACCTTCCACCCATCACTTTTGTGCTTACTGGTTGTCTCACTATGTGAGAGAGGGTATGCCCAGACCTGGGTCCCTTGCTCGCTGCGCCATAGGGTATCAACCTGCAACTCACTGAGGAGGCCCAATAAGGCCGAAACATGTCTGTGGTTGCTTGTGTTTCCATGCAGAGGGGACCTGGCCTAGCAGTTCGGGCTGGGCTGCTACGATTGGTGGCAGTACCTGACTGATTTGCATATGGCTGGACCCTTTTGAAATGGCGCAGATGGGCTAAAAAACATGGTGTGGAAGGTTGCCCAGAGCAATGACAGTGGTTCAGTTTCATTCAAAACCTTCCACCCATCACTTTTGTGCTTACTGTTTGTCTCACTATGTGAGAGAGGGTATGCCCAGACGTGGGTCCCTTGCTCGCTGCGCCATAGGGAACCAAGCTGCACCTCACTGAGGAGGCCCAACAAGGCCGAAACATGTCTGGGGTTGCTTGTGTTTTCATGCAGAGGGGACCTGGCCTAGCAGTTCGGGCTGGGCTGCTACCATTGGTGGTAGTACCTGACTGATTTGCATATGGCTGGACCCCTTTTGCAATGGCGCAGACGGGCTAAAAATAGGTGGTGTGGAAGGTTGCCCAGAGCAATGCCAGTGGTTCAGATTCATTCAAAACCTTCCACCCATCACTTTTGTGCTTACTGTTTGTCTCACTATGTGAGAGAGGGTATGCCCAGATGTGGGTCCCTTGCTCGCTGCGCCATAGGGAACCAAGCTGCACCTCACTGAGGAGGCCCAACAAGGCCGAAACATGTCTGGGGTTGCTTGTGTTTCCGTGCAGAGGGGACCTGGCCTAGCAGTTCGGGCTGGGCTGCTACCATTGGTGGCAGTACCTGACTGATTTACATATGGCTGGACCCCTTTTGCAATGGCGCAGACGGGCTAAAAAATGGATGGTGTGGAAGGTTGCCCAGAGCAATGCCAGTGGTTCAGATTCATTCAAAGCCTTCCACCCATCACTTTTATGCTTACTGTTTGTCTCACTATGTGGGAGAGGGTATGCTCAGACGTGGATCCCTTGCTCGCTGCGCCATAGGGAACCAAGATGCACCTCACTGAGGAGGCCCAACAAGGCCGAAACATGTCTGGGGTTGCTTGTGTTTCCGTCCAGAGGGGACCTGGCCTAGCATTTTGGGCTGGGCTGCTACCATTGGTGGCAGTACCTGACTGATTTGCATATGGCTGGACCCCTTTTGCAATGGCGCAGACGGGCTAAAAAACGGTGGTGTGGAAGGTTGCCTAGAGAAATGCCAGTGGTTCAGATTCATTCAAAACCTTCCACCCTTCACTTTTGTGCTTGCTGTTTGTCTCACTATGTGAGAGAGGGTATGCCCAGACGTGGGTCCCTTGCTCGCTGCGCCATAAGGAACCAAGCTGCACCTCACTGAGGAGGTCCAACAAGGCCGAAACATGTCTGGGGTTGCTTGTGTTTCCGTGCAGAGGGGACCTGGCCTAGCAGTTCGGGCTGGGCTGCTACCATTGGTGGCTGTACCTGACTGATTTGCATATGGCTGGACCCCTTTTGCAATGGCGCAGACGGGCTAAAGAACGGTGGTGTGGAAGGTTGCCCAGAGCAATGCCAGTGGTTCAGATTCATTCAAAACCTTCCACCCATCACTTTTGTGCTTACTGTTTGTCTCACTATGTGAGAGAGTGTATGCCCAGACATGGGACCCTTGCTCGCTGCACCATAGGGAACCAAGCTGCACCTCACTGAGGAGGTCCAACAAGGCCAAAACATGTCTTGGGTTGCTTGTGTTTCCGTGCAGAGGGGACCTGGCATAGCAGTTCGGGCTGGGCTGCTACCATTGGTTGCAGTACCTGACTGATTTGCATATGGCTGGACCCCTTTTGCAATGGCGCAGACGGGCTAAAAAAAGGATGGTGTGGAAGGTTGCCCAGAGCAATGCCAGTGGTTCAGATTCATTCAAAACCTTCCACCCATCCCTTTCCTGCTTACTGTTTTTCTCACTATGTGAGAGAGGGTATGCCCAGACGTGGGTCCCTTGCTCGCTGCGCCATAGGGAACCAAGCTGCACCTCACTGAGGAGGCCCAACAAGGCCGAAACATGTCTGGGTTGCTTGTGTTTCTGTGCAGAGGGGACCTGGCCTAGCAGTCGGGCTGGGCTGCTACCACTAGTGGCAGTACCTGACTGATTTGCATATGGCTGGACCCCTTTTTGCAATGGCGCAGACAGGTTAAAAAACGGTGGTGTGGAAGGTTGCCCAGAACAATGCCAGTGGTTCAGAATCATTCAAAACCTTCCACCCATCACTTTTGTGCTTACTGTTTGTCTCACTATGTGAGAGAGGGTATGCCCAGACGTGGGTCCCTTGCTCGCTGCCCCATAGGGAACCAAGCTGCACCTCACTGCGGAGCCCAATAAGGCCGAAACATGTCTGGGGTTGCTTTTGTTTCCGTGCAGAGGGGACCTGGCCTAGCAGTTCGGGCTGGGCTGCTACCATTGGTGGCAGTACCTGACTGATTTGCATATGGCTGGACTCCTTTTGAAATGGCGCAGACGGGCTAAAAAACCGTGGTGTGGAAGGTTGCCCAGAGCAATGCCAGTTGTTCAGATTC
The DNA here is from genome assembly GCF_040938575.1 of Ambystoma mexicanum. Lineage (NCBI taxonomy): Eukaryota > Metazoa > Chordata > Amphibia > Caudata > Ambystomatidae > Ambystoma > Ambystoma mexicanum. Next base: position 17,857,939 of record NC_090922.1, on the reverse strand, counting down.
ATTCAAAACCTTCCACCCATCACTTTTGTGCTTACTGTTTGTCTCACTATGTGGGAGAGGGTATGCCCAGACGTGGGTCCCTTGCTCGCTGCGCCATAGGGAACCAAGCTGCACCTCACTGAGGAGGCCCAACAAGGCCGAAACATGTCTGGGGTTGCTTGTGTTTCTGTGCAGAGGGGACCTGGCCTAGCAGTTCGGGCTGGGCTGCTACCATTGGTGGCAGTACCTGACTGATTTGCATATGGCTGGACCCCTTTTGCAATGGCGCAGACGGGCTAAAAAACGGTGGTGTGGAAGGTTGCCCAGAGAAATGCCAGTGGTTCAGATTCATTCAAAACCTTCCACCCTTCACTTTTGTGCTTGCTGTTTGTCTCACTATGTGAGAGAGGGTATGCCCAGACGTGGGTCCCTTGCTCGCTGCGCCATAAGGAACCAAGCTGCACCTCACTGAGGAGGTCCAACAAGGCTGAAACATGTCTGGGGTTGCTTGTGTTTCCGTGCAGAGGGGACCTGGCCTAGCAGTTCGGGCTGGGCTGCTACCATTGGTGGCAGTACCTGACTGATTTGCATATGGCTGGACCCCTTTTGCAATGGCGCAGACGGGCTAAAGAACGGTGGTGTGGAAGGTTGCCCAGAGCAATGCCAGTGGTTCAGATTCATTCAAAACCTTCCACCCATCACTTTTGTGCTTACTGTTTTTCTCACTATGTGAGAGAGGGTATGCCCAGACGTGGGACCCTTGCTCGCTGCGCCATAGGGAACCAAGCTGCACCTCACTGAGGAGGCCCAACAAGGCCAAAACATGTCTGGGGTTGCTTGTGTTTCCGTGCAGAGGGGACCTGGCATAGCAGTTCGGGCTGGGCTGCTACCATTGGTTGCAGTACCTGACTGATTTGCATATGGCTGGGCCCCTTTTGCAATGGCGCAGACGGGCTAAAGAACGGTGGTGTGGAAGGTTGCCCAGAGCAATGCCAGTGGTTCAGATTCATTCAAAACCTTCCACCCATCACTTTTGTGCTTACTGTTTGTCTCACTATGTGAGAGAGGGTATGCCCAGACGTGGGTCCCTTGCTCGCTGCGCCATAGGGAACCAAGCTGCACCTCACTGAGGAGGCCCAACAAGGCGGAAAAATGTCTGGGGTTGCTTGTGTTTCCATGCAGAGGGGACCTGGCCTAGCAGTTCGGGCTGGGCTGCTACCATTGGTGGTAGTACCTGACTGATTTGCATATGGCTGGACCCCTTTTGCAATGGCGCAGATGGGCTAAAAATCGGTGGTGTGGAAGGTTGCCCAGAGCAATGCCAGTGTTTCAGATTCATTCAAAACCTTCCACCCATCACTTTTGTGCTTACTGTTTGTCTCACTATGTGAGAGAGGGTATGCCCAGATGTGGGTCCCTTGCTCGCTGCGCCATAGGGAACCAAGCTGCACCTCACTGAGGAGGCCCAACAAGGCCGAAACATGTCTGGGGTTGCTTGTGTTTCCGTGCAGAGGGGACCTGGCCTAGCAATTCAAGCTGGACTGCTACCATTGGTGGCAGTACCTGACTGATTTGCATATGGTTGGACCCCTTTTGCAATGGCGCAAAGGGGCTAAAAAACGGTGGTGTGTAAGGTTGCCCAGAGCAATGCCAGTGGTTCAGATTCATTCAAAACCTTCCACCCATTACTTTTGTGCCTACTGTTTGTCTCACTATGTGAGAGAGGGTATGCCCAGACGTGGGTCCCTTGCTCGCTGCGCCATAGGGAACCAAGCTGCACCTCATTGAGGAGGCCCAACAAGGCCGAAACTTGTCTGGGGTTGCTTGTGTTTCCGTGCAGAGGGGACCTGGCCTAGCAGTTCGGGCTGGGCTGCTACCATTGGTGGCAGTACCTGACTGATTTGCATATGGCTTGACCCCTTTTGCAATGGTGCGGACGGGCTAAAAAACAGTGGTGTGGAAGGTTGCCCAGAGCAATGCCAGTGGTTCCGATTCATTTAAAACCTTCCACCCATCACTTTTGTGCTTATTGTTTGTTTGTCTCACTATGTGAGAGAGGGTATGCCCAGACGTGGGTCCCTTTCTCGCTGCGCCATAGGGAACTAAGCTGCACCTCACTGAGGAGGCCCAACAAGGCCGAAACCTGTCTGGGGTTGCTTGTGTTTCCGTGCAGAGGGGACCTGGCCTAGCAGTTCGGGCTAGGCTGCTACCATTGGTGGCAGTACCTGACTGATTTGCATATGGCTGGACCCTTTTGAAATGGCGCAGATGGGCTAAAAAAACGTGGTGTGGAAGGTTGCCCAGAGCAATGCCAGTGGTTCAGATTCATTCAAAACCTTCCACCCATCACTTTTGTGCTTACTGTTTGTCTCACTATGTGAGAGAGGGTATGCCCAGATGTGCGTCCCTTGCTCGCTGCAGTATAGGGAACCAAGCTGCACCTCACTGAGGAGGCCCAACAAGGCCGAAACATGTCTGGGGTTGCTTGTGTTTCCGTGCAGAGGGGACCTGGCCTAGCAGTTAGGGCTGGGTTGCTACCATTGGTGGCAGTACCTGACTGATTTGCATATGGCAGGACACCTTTTGCAATGGCGCAGACGGGCTAAAAAACGGTGGTCTGGAAGCTGCCCAGAGCAATGCCAGTGGTTCAGATTCATTCAAAACCTTCCACCCATCATTTTTGTGCTTACTGTTTGTCCCACTATGTGAGAGAGGGTATGCCCAGACGTGGGTCCCTTGCTCGCTGCGCCATAGGGAACCAAGCTGCAACTCACTGAGGAGGCCCAATAAGGCCGAAACATGTCTGGGGTTGCTTGTGTTTCCATGCAGAGGGGACCTGGCCTAGCGGTTCGGGCTGGGCTGCTACCATTGGTGGCAGTACCTGACTGATTTGCATATGGCTGGACCCTTTTGAAATGGGGCAGATGGGCTAAAAAAACGTGGTGTGGAAGGTTGCCCAGAGCAATGCCAGTGGTTCAGATTCATTCAAAACCTTCCACCCATCACTTTTGTGCTTACTGTTTGTCTCACTATGTGAGAGAGGGTATGCCCAGACGTGGGTCCCTTGCTCGCTGTGCCATAGGGAACCAAGCTGCACCTCACTGAGGAGGCCCAACAAGGCTGAAAAATGTCTGGGGTTGCTTGTGTTTCCATGCAGAGGGGACCTGGCCTAGCAGTTCGGGCTGGGCTGCTACCATTGGTGGTAGTACCTGACTGATTTGCATATGGCTGGACCCCTTTTGCAATGGCGCAGACGGGCTAAAAATCGGTGGTGTGGAAGGTTGCCCAGAGCAATGCCAGTGTTTCAGATTCATTCAAAACCTTCCACCCATCACTTTTGTGCTTACTGTTTGTCTCACTATGTGAGAGAGGGTATGCCCAGATGTGGGTCCCTTGCTCGCTGCGCCATAGGGAACCAAGCTGCACCTCACTGAGGAGGCCCAACAAGGCCGAAACATGTCTGGGGTTGCTTGTGTTTCCGTGCAGAGGGGACCTGGCCTAGCAGTTCGGGCTGGACTGCTACCATTGGTGGCAGTACCTGACTGATTTGCATATGGCTGGACCCCTTTTGCAATGGCACAAAGGGGCTAAAAAACGGTGGTGTGTAAGGTTGCCCAGAGCAATGCCAGTGGTTCAGATTCATTCAAAACCTTCCACCCATCACTTTTGTGCCTACTGTTTGTCTCACTATGTGAGAGAGGGTATGCCCAGACGTGGGTCCCTTGCTCGCTGCGCCATAGGGAACCAAGCTGCACCTCACTGAGGAGGCCCAACAAGGCCGAAACATGTCTGGGGTTGCTTGTGTTTCCGTGCAGAGGGGACCTGGCCTAGCAGTTCGGGCTGGGCTGCTACCATTGGTGGCAGTACCTGACTGATTTGCATATGGCTGGACCCTTTTGAAATGGTGCGGACGGGCTAAAAAACAGTGGTGTGGAAGGTTGCCCAGAGCAATGCCAGTGGTTCAGATTCATTTAAAACCTTCCACCCATCACTTTTGTGCTTATTGTTTGTTTGTCTCACTATGTGAGAGAGGGTATGCCCAGACGTGGGTCCCTTGCTCGCTGCGCCATAGGGAACCAAGCTGCACCTCACTGAGGAGGCCCAACAAGGCCGAAACCTGTCTGGGGTTGCCTGTGTTTCCGTGCAGAGGGGACCTGGCCTAGCAGTTCGGGCTGGGCTGCTACCATTGGTGGCAGTACCTGACTGATTTGCATATGGCTGGACCCTTTTGAAATGGCGCAGATGGGCAAAAAAAACGTGGTGTGGAAGGTTGCCCAGAGCAATGCCAGTGGTTCAGATTCATTCAAAACCTTCCACCCATCACTTTTGTGCTTACTGTTTGTCTCACTATGTGAGAGAGGGTATGCCCAGACGTGGGTCCCTTGCTCGCTGCGCCATAGGGAACCAAGCTGCACCTCACTGAGGAGGCCCAACAAGGCCGAAAAATGTCTGGGGTTGCTTGTGTTTCCGTGCAGAGGGGACCTGGCCTAGCAGTTCGGGCTGGGCTGCTACCATTGGTGGTAGTACCTGACTGATTTGCATATGGCTGGACCCCTTTTGCAATGGCGCAGACGGGCTAAAAATCGGTGGTGTGGAAGGTTGCCCAGAGCAATGCCAGTGGTTCAGATTCATTCAAAACCTTCCACCCATCACTTTTGTGCCTACTGTTTGTCTCACTATGTGAGAGAGGGTATGCCCAGACGTGGGTCCCTTGCTCGCTGCGCCATAGGGAACCAAGCTGCACCTCACTGAGGAGGCCCAACAAGGCCGAAACATGTCTGGGGTTGCTTGTGTTTCCGTGCAGAGGGGACCTGGCCTAGCAGTTCGGGCTGGGCTGCTACCATTGGTGGCAGTACCTGACTGATTTGCATATGGCTGGACCCTTTTGAAATGGTGCGGACGGGCTAAAAAACAGTGGTGTGGAAGGTTGCCCAGAGCAATGCCAGTGGTTCAGATTCATTTAAAACCTTCCACCCATCACTTTTGTGCTTATTGTTTGTTTGTCTCACTATGTGAGAGAGGGTATGCCCAGACGTGGGTCCCTTGCTCGCTGCGCCATAGGGAACCAAGCTGCACCTCACTGAGGAGGCCCAACAAGGCCGAAACCTGTCTGGGGTTGCCTGTGTTTCCGTGCAGAGGGGACCTGGCCTAGCAGTTCGGGCTGGGCTGCTACCATTGGTGGCAGTACCTGACTGATTTGCATATGGTTGGACCCTTTTGAAATGGCGCAGATGGGCAAAAAAAACGTGGTGTGGAAGGTTGCCCAGAGCAATGCCAGTGGTTCAGATTCATTCAAAACCTTCCACCCATCACTTTTGTGCTTACTGTTTGTCTCACTATGTGAGATAGGGTATCCCCAGACGTGGGTCCCTTGCTCGCTGCGCCATAGGGAACCAAGCTGCACCTCACTGAGGAGGCCCAACAAGGCCGAAAAATGTCTGGGGTTGCTTGTGTTTCCGTGCAGAGGGGACCTGGCCTAGCAGTTCGGGCTGGGCTGCTACCATTGGTGGTAGTACCTGACTGATTTGCATATGGCTGGACCCCTTTTGCAATGGCGCAGACGGGCTAAAAATCGGTGGTGTGGAAGGTTGCCCAGAGCAATGCCAGTGTTTCAGATTCATTCAAAACCTTCCACCCATCACTTTTGTGCTTACTGTTTGTCTCACTATGTGAGAGAGGGTATGCCCAGATGTGCGTCCCTTGCTCGCTGCAGTATAGGGAACCAAGCTGCACCTCACTGAGGAGGCCCAACAAGGCCGAAACATGTCTGGGGTTGCTTGTGTTTCCGTGCAGAGGGGACCTGGCCTAGCAGTTCGGGCTGGGCTGCTACCATTGGTGGCAGTACCTGACTGATTTGCATATGGCTGGACCCCTTTTGCAATGGCGCAGACGGGCTAAAGAACGGTGGTGTGGAAGGTTTCCCAGAGCAATGCCAGTGGTTCAGATTCATTCAAAACCTTCCACCCATCACTTTTGTGCTTACTGTTTGTCTCACTATGTGAGAGAGGGTATGCCCAGACGTGGGACCCTTGCTCGCTGCGCCATAGGGAACCAAGCTGCACCTCACTGAGGAGGCCCAACAAGGCCGAAACGTGTCAGGGGTTGCTTGCGTTTCTGTGCAGAGGGGACCTGGCCTAGCAGTTCGGGCTGGGCTGCTACCATTGGTGGCAGTACCTGACTGATTTGCATATGGCTGGACCCCTTTTTGCAATGGCGCAGACAGGTTAAAAAACGGTGGTGTGGAAGGTTGCCCAGAGCAATGCCAGTGTTTCAGATTAATTCAAAACCTTCCACCCATCACTTTTGTGCTTACTGTTTGTCTCACTATGTGAGAGAGGGTATGCCCAGACGTGGGTCCCTTGCTCGCTGCCCCATAGGGTACCAAGCTGCACCTCACTGCGGAGGCCCAATAAGGCCGAAACATGTCTGGGGTTGCTTGTGTTTCCGTGCAGAGGGGACCTGGCCTAGCAGTTCGGTCTGGGCTGCTACCATTGGTGGCAGTACCTGACTGATTTGCATATGGCTGGACCCCTTTTGCAATGGCGCAGACGGGCTAAAAAACGGTGGTGTGGAAGGTTGCCCAGAGAAATGCCAGTGGTTCAGATTCATTCAAAACCTTCCACCCATCACTTTTGTGCTTACTGTTTGTCTCACTATGTGAGAGAGGGTATGCCCAGACGTGGGTCCCTTGCTCGCTGCGCCATAGGGAATCAACCTGCAACTCACTGAGGAGGCCCAATAAGGCCGAAACATGTCTGTGGTTGCTTGTGTTTCCATGCAGAGGGGACCTGGCCTAGCAGTTCGGGCTGGGCTGCTACCATTGGTGGCAGTACCTGACTGATTTGCATGTGGCTTGACCCCTTTTGCAATGGCGCGGACGGGCTAAATAACAGTGGTGTGGAAGGTTGCCCAGAGCAATGCCAGTGGTTCAGATTCATTCAAAACCTTCCACCCATCACTTTTGTGCTTACTGTTTGTCTCACTATGTGAGAGAGGGTATGCCCAGATGTGGGTCCCTTGCTCGCTGCGCCATAGGGAACCAAGCTGCACCTCACTGAGGAGGCCCAACAAGGCCGAAACATGTCTGGGGTTGCTTGTGTTTCCGTGCAGAGGGGACCTGGCCTAGCAGTTCGGGCTGGGCTGCTACGATTGGTGGCAGTACCTGACTGATTTGCCTATGGCTGGACCCTTTTGAAATGGCGCAGATAGGCTAAAAAACATGGTGTGGAAGGTTGCCCAGAGCAATGACAGTGGTTCAGATTCATTCAAAACCTTCCATCCATCACTTTTGTGCTTACTGTTTGTCTCACTATGTGAGAGAGGGTATGCCCAGATGTGGGTCCCTTGCTCGCTGCGCCATAGGGAACCAAGCTGCACCTCACTGAGGAGGCCCAACAAGGCCGAAACATGTCTGGGGTTGCTTGTGTTTTCATGCAGAGGGGACCTGGCCTAGCAGTTCGGGCTGGGCTGCTACCATTGGTGGTAGTACCTGACTGATTTGCATATGGCTGGACCCCTTTTGCAATGGCGCAGACGGGCTAAAAATAGGTGGTGTGGAAGGTTGCCCAGAGCAATGCCAGTGGTTCAGATTCATTCAAAACCTTCCACCCATCACTTTTGTGCTTACTGTTTGTCTCACTATGTGAGAGAGGGTATGCCCAGATGTGGGTCCCTTGCTCGCTGCGCCATAGGGAACCAAGCTGCACCTCACTGAGGAGGCCCAACAAGGCCGAAACATGTCTGGGGTTGCTTGTGTTTCCGTGCAGAGGGGACCTGGCCTAGCAGTTCGGGCTGGGCTGCTACCATTGGTGGCAGTACCTGACTGATTTACATATGGCTGGACCCCTTTTGCAATGGCGCAGACGGGCTAAAAAATGGATGGTGTGGAAGTTTGCCCAGAGCAATGCCAGTGGTTCAGATTCATTCAAAACCTTCCACCCATCACTTTTATGCTTACTGTTTGTCTCACTATGTGGGAGAGGGTATGCTCAGACGTGGGTCCCTTGCTCGCTGCGCCATAGGGAACCAAGATGCACCTCACTGAGGAGGCCCAATAAGGCCGAAACATGTCTGGGGTTGCTTGTGTTTCCGTCCAGAGGGGACCTGGCCTAGCATTTTGGGCTGGGCTGCTACCATTAGTGGCAGTACCTGACTGATTTGCATATGGCTGGACCCCTTTTGCAATGGCGCAAACGGGCTAAAAAACGGTATCGTGGAAGGTTGCCCAGAGCAATGCCAGTGATTCAGGTTCATTAAAAACCTTCCACCCATCATTTTTGTGCTTACTGTTTGTCCCACTATGTGAGAGAGGCTATGCCCAGACGTGGGTCCCTTGCTCGCTGCGCCATAGGGAACCAAGCTGCACCTCAGTGAGGAGGCCCAACAAGGCCGAAACATGTCTGGGGTTGCTTGTGTTTCTGTGCAGAGGGGACCTGGCCTAGCAGTTCGGGCTGGGCTGCTACCATTGGTGGTAGTACCTGACTGATTTGCATATGGCTGGACCCCTTTTGCAATGGCGCAGACGGGCTAAAAATAGGTGGTATGGAAGGTTGCCCAGAGCAATGCCAGTGGTTCAGATTCATTCAAAACCTTCCACCCATCACTTTTGTGCTTACTGTTTGTCTCACTATGTGAGAGAGGGTATGCCCAGATGTGGGTCCCTTGCTCGCTGCGCCATAGGGAACCAAGCTGCACCTCACTGAGGAGGCCCAACAAGGCCGAAACATGTCTGGGGTTGCTTGTGTTTCCGTGCAGAGGGGACCTGGCCTAGCAGTTCGGGCTGGGCTGCTACCATTGGTGGCAGTACCTGACTGATTTACATATGGCTGGACCCCTTTTGCAATGGCGCAGACGGGCTAAAAAATGGATGGTGTGGAAGTTTGCCCAGAGCAATGCCAGTGGTTCAGATTCATTCAAAACCTTCCACCCATCACTTTTATGCTTACTGTTTGTCTCACTATGTGGGAGAGGGTATGCTCAGACGTGGGTCCCTTGCTCGCTGCGCCATAGGGAACCAAGATGCACCTCACTGAGGAGGCCCAATAAGGCCGAAACATGTCTGGGGTTGCTTGTGTTTCCGTCCAGAGGGGACCTGGCCTAGCATTTTGGGCTGGGCTGCTACCATTAGTGGCAGTACCTGACTGATTTGCATATGGCTGGACCCCTTTTGCAATGGCGCAAACGGGCTAAAAAACGGTATCGTGGAAGGTTGCCCAGAGCAATGCCAGTGATTCAGGTTCATTAAAAACCTTCCACCCATCATTTTTGTGCTTACTGTTTGTCCCACTATGTGAGAGAGGCTATGCCCAGACGTGGGTCCCTTGCTCGCTGCGCCATAGGGAACCAAGCTGCACCTCAGTGAGGAGGCCCAACAAGGCCGAAACATGTCTGGGGTTGCTTGTGTTTCTGTGCAGAGGGGACCTGGCCTAGCAGTTCGGGCTGGGCTGCTACCATTGGTGACAGTACCTGACTGATTTGCATATGGCTGGACCCCTTTTGCAATGGCGCAGACGGGCTAAAAAACAGTGGTGTGGAAGGTTGCCCAGAGAAATGCCAGTGGTTCAGATTCATTCAAAACCTTCCACCCTTCACTTTTGTGCTTGCTGTTTGTCTCACTATGTGAGAGAGGGTATGCCCAGACGTGGGTCCCTTGCTCGCTGCGCCATAAGGAACCAAGCTGCACCTCACTGAGGAGGTCCAACAAGGCCGAAACATGTCTGGGGTTGCTTGTGTTTCCGTGCAGAGGGGACCTGGCCTAGCAGTTCGGGCTGGGCTGCTACCATTGGTGGCAGTACCTTACTGATTTGCATATGGCTGGACCCCTTTTGCAATGGCGCAGACGGGCTAAAGAACGGTGGTGTGGAAGGTTGCCCAGAGCAATGCTAGTGGTTCAGATTCATTCAAAACCTTCCACCCATCACTTTTGTGCTTACCGTTTGTCTCACTATGTGAGAGAGGGTATACCCAGACGTGGGACCCTTGCTCGCTGCGCCATACGGAACCAAGCTGCACCTCACTGAGGAGGCCAACAAGGCCAAAACATGTCTGGGGTTGCTTGTGTTTCCGTGCAGAGGGGACCTGGCATAGCAGTTCGGGCTGGGCTGCTACCATTGGTTGCAGTACCTGACTGATTTGCATATGGCTGGACCCCTTTTGCAATGGCGCAGACGGGCTAAAAAATGGATGGTGTGGAAGGTTGCCCAGAGCAATGCCAGTGGTTCAGATTCATTCAAAACCTTCCACCCATCACTTTTACGCTTACTGTTTGTCTCACTATGTGGGAGAGGGTATGCCCAGACGTGGGTCCCTTGCTCGCTGCGCCATAGGGAACCAAGATGCACCTCACTGAGGAGGCCCAACAAGGCCGAAACATGTCTGGGGTTGCTTGTGTTTCCGTCCAGAGGGGACCTGGCCTAGCATTTTGGGCTGGGCTTCTACCATTAGTGGCAGTACCTGACTGATTTGCATATGGCTGGACCCCTTTTGCAATGGCGCAAACGGGCTAAAAAACGGTAGCGTGGAAGGTTGCCCAGAGCAATGCCAGTGATTCAGATTCATTAAAAACCTTCCACCCATCATTTTTGTGCTTACTGTTTGTCCCACTATGTGAGAGAGGGTATGCCCAGACGTGGGTCCCTTGCTCGCTGCGCCATAGGGAACCAAGCTGCACCTCACTGAGGAGGCCCAACAAGGCCGAAACATGTCTGTGGTTGCTTGTGTTTCTGTGCAGAGGGGACCTGGCCTAGCAGTTCGGGCTGGGCTGCTACCATTGGTGGCAGTACCTGACTGATTTGCATATGGCTGGACCCCTTTTGCAATGACGCAGACGGGCTAAAAAACGGTGGTGTGGAAGGTTGCCCAGAGAAATGCCAGTGGTTCCGATTCATTCAAAACCTTCCACCCTTCACTTTTGTGCTTGCTGTTTGTCTCACTATGTGAGAGAGGGTATGCCCAGACGTGGGTCCCTTGCTCGCTGCGCCATAAGGAACCAAGCTGCACCTCACTGAGGAGGTCCAACAAGGCCGAAACATGTCTGGGGTTGCTTGTGTTTCCGTGCAGAGGGGACCTGGCCTAGCAGTTCGGGCTGGGCTGCTACCATTGGTGGCAGTACCTGACTGATTTGCATATGGCTGGACCCCTTTTGCAATGGCGCAGACGGGCTAAAGAACGGTGGTGTGGAAGGTTGCCCAGAGCAATGCCAGTGGTTCAGATTCATTCAAAACCTTCCACCCATCACTTTTGTGCTTACTGTTTGTCTCACTATGTGAGAGAGGGTATGCCCAGACGTGGGACCCTTGCTCGCTGCGCCATAGGGAACCAAGCTGCACCTCACAGAGGAGGCCAACAAGGCCAAAACATGTCTGGGGTTGCTTGTGTTTCCGTGCAGAGGGGACCTGGCATAGCAGTTCGGGCTGGGCTGCTACCATTGGTTGCAGTACCTGACTGATTTGCATATGGCTGGACCCCTTTTGCAATGGCGCAGACGGGCTAAAAAATGGATGGTGTGGAACGTTGCCCAGAGCAATGCCAGTGGTTCAGATTAATTCAAAACCTTCCACCCATCACTTTTACGCTTACTGTTTGTCTCACTATGTGGGAGAGGGTATGCCCAGACGTGGGTCCCTTGCTCGCTGCGCCATAGGGAACCAAGATGCACCTCACTGAGGAGGCCCAACAAGGCCGAAACATGTCTGGGGTTGCTTGTGTTTCCGTCCAGAGGGGACCTGGCCTAGCATTTTGGGCTGGGCTTCTACCATTAGTGGCAGTACCTGACTGATTTGCATATGGCTGGACCCCTTTTGCAATGGCGCAAACGGGCTAAAAAACGGTGGCGTGGAAGGTTGCCCAGAGCAATGCCAGTGATTCAGATTCATTAAAAACCTTCCACCCATCATTTTTGTGCTTACTGTTTGTCCCACTATGTGAGAGAGGGTATGCCCAGACGTGGGTCCCTTGCTCGCTGCGCCATAGGGAACCAAGCTGCAACTCACTGAGGAGGCCCAATAAGGCCGAAACATGTCTGGGGTTGCTTGTGTTTCCATGCAGAGGGGACCTGGCCTAGCAGTTCGGGCTGGGCTGCTACCATTGGTGGCAGTACCTGACTGATTTGCATATGGCTGGACCCTTTTGAAATGGCGCAGATGGGCTAAAAAAACGTGGTGTGGAAGGTTGCCCCGAGCAATGCCAGTGGTTCAGATTCATTCAAAACCTTCCACCCATCACTTTTGTGCTTACTGTTTGTCTCACTATGTGAGAGAGGGTATGCCCAGACGTGGGTCCCTTGCTCGCTGCGCCATAGGGAACCAAGCTGCACCTCACTGAGGAGGCCCAACAAGGCGGAAAAATGTCTCGGGTTGCTTGTGTTTCCATGCAGATGGGACCTGGCCTAGCAGTTCGGGCTGGGCTGCTACCATTGGTGGTAGTACCTGACTGATTTGCATATGGCTGGACCCCTTTTACAATGGCGCAGATGGGCTAAAAATCGGTGGTGTGGAAGGGTGCCCAGAGCAATGCCAGTGTTTCAGATTCATTCAAAACCTTCCACCCATCACTTTTGTGCTTACTGTTTGTCTCACTATGTGAGAGAGGGTATGCCCAAATGTGGGTCCCTTGCTCGCTGCGCCATAGGGAACCAAGCTGCACCTCACTGAGGAGGCCCAACAAGGCCGAAGCATGTCTGGGGTTGCTTGTGTTTCTGTGCAGAGGGGACCTGGCCTAGTAGTTCGGGCTGGGCTGCTACCATTGGTGGCAGTACCTGACTGATTTGCATATGGCTGGACCCCTTTTGCAATGGCGCAGACGGGCTAAAAAACGGTGGTGTGGAAGGTTGCCCAGAGGAATGCCAGTGGTTCAGATTCATTCAAAACCTTCCACCCTTCACTTTTGTGCTTGCTGTTTGTCTCACTATGTGAGAGAGGGTATGCCCAGACGTGGGTCCCTTGCTCGCTGCGCCATAAGGAACCAAGCTGCATCTCACTGAGGAGGTCCAACAAGGCCGAAACATGTCTGGGGTTGCTTGTGTTTCCGTGCAGAGGGGACCGGGCCTAGCAGTTCAGGCTGGGCTGCTACCATTGGTGGCAGTACCTGACTGATTTGCATATGGCTTGACCCCTTTTGCAATGGTGCGGACGGGCTAAAAAACAGTGGTGTGGAAGGTTGCCCAGAGCAATGCCAGTGGTTCAGATTCATTTATAACCTTCCACCTATCACTTTTGTGCTTATTGTTTGTTTGTCTCACTATGTGAGAGAGGGTATGCCCAGACGTGGGTCCCTTGCTCGCTGCGGCATAGGGAACCAAGCTGCACCTCACTGAGGAGGCCCAACAAGGCCGAAACCTGTCTGGGGTTGCTTGTGTTTCCGTGCAGAGGGGACCTGACCTAGCAGTTCGGGCTGGGCTGCTACCATTGGTGGCAGTACCTGACTGATTTGCATATAGCTGGACCCTTTTGAAATGGCGCAGATGGGTTAAAAAAACGTGGTGTGGAAGGTTGCCCAGAGCAATGCCAGTGGTTCAGATTCATTCAAAACCTTCCACCCATCACTTTTGTGCTTACTGTTTGTCTCACTATGTGAGAGAGGGTATGCCCAGACGTGGGTCCCTTGCTCGCTGCGCCATAGGGAACCAAGCTGCACCTCACTGAGGAGGCCCAACAAGGCCGAAAAATGTCTGGGGTTGCTTGTGTTTCCATGCAGAGGGGATCTGGCCTAGCAGTTCGGGCTGGGCTGCTACCATTGGTGGTAGTACCTGACTGATTTGCATATGGCTGGACCCCTTTTGCAATGGCGCAGACGGGCTAAAAATCGGTGGTGTGGAAGGTTGCCCAGAGCAATGCCAGTGTTTCAGATTCATTCAAAACCTTCCACCCATCACTTTTGTGCTTACTGTTTGTCTCACTATGTGAGAGAGGGTATGCCCAGATGTGCGTCCCTTGCTCGCTGCAGTATAGGGAACCAAGCTGCACCTCACTGAGGAGGCCCAACAAGGCCGAAACATGTCTGGGGTTGCTTGTGTTTCCGTGCAGAGGGGACCTGGCCTAGCAGTTAGGGCTGGGTTGCTACCATTGGTGGCAGTACCTGACTGATTTGCATATGGCAGGACACCTTTTGCAATGGCGCAGACGGGCTAAAAAACGGTGGTGTGGAAGCTGCCCAGAGCAATGCCAGTGTTTCAGATTCATTCAAAACCTTCCACCCATCATTTTTGTGCTTACTGTTTGTCCCACTATGTGAGAGAGGGTATGCCCAGACGTGGGTCCCTTGCTCGCTGCGCCATAGGGAACCAAGCTGCAACTCACTGAGGAGGCCCAATAAGGCCGAAACATGTCTGGGGTTGCTTGTGTTTCCATGCAGAGGGGACCTGGCCTAGCAGTTCGGGCTGGGCTGCTACCATTGGTGGCAGTACCTGACTGATTTGCATATGGCTGGACCCTTTTGAAATGGCGCAGATGGGCTAAAAAAACATGGTGTGGAAGGTTGCCCAGAGCAATGCCAGTGGTTCAGATTCATTCAAAACCTTCCACCCATCACTTTTGTGCTTACTGTTTGTCTCACTATGTGAGAGAGGGTATGCCCAGATGTGGGTCCCTTGCTCGCTGCGCCATAGGGAACCAAGCTGCACCTCACTGAGGAGGCCCAACAAGGCTGAAACATGTCTGGGGTTGCTTGTGTTTCCGTGCAGAGGGGACCTGGCCTAGCAATTCAGGCTGGACTGCTACCATTGGTGGCAGTACCTGACTGATTTGCATATGGCTGGACCCCTTTTGCAATGGCGCAAAGGGGCTAAAAAACGGTGGTGTGTAAGGTTGCCCAGAGCAATGCCAGTGGTTCAGATTCATTCAAAACCTTCCACCCATCACTTTTGTGCCTACTGTTTGTCTCACTATGTGAGAGAGGGTATGCCCAGACGTGGGTCCCTTGCTCGCTGAGCCATAGGGAACCAAGCTGCACCTCACTAAGGAGGCCCAACAAGGCCGAAACATGTCTGGGGTTGCTTGTGTTTCCGTGCAGAGGGGACCTGGCCTAGCAGTTCGGGCTGGGCTGCTACCATTGGTGGCAGTACCTGACTGATTTGCATATGGCTTGACCCCTTTTGCAATGGTGCGGACGGGCTAAAAAACAGTGGTGTAGAAGGTTGCCCAGAGCAATGCCAGTGGTTCAGATTCATTTAAAACCTTCCACCCATCACTTTTGTGCTTATTGTTTGTTTTTCTCACTATGTGAGAGAGGGTATGCCCAGATGTGCGTCCCTTGCTCGCTGTAGTATAGGGAACCAAGCTGCACCTCACTGAGGAGGCCCAACAAGGCCGAAACATGTCTGGGGTTGCTTGTGTTTCCGTGCAGAGGGGACCTGGCCTAGCAGTTAGGGCTGGGTTGCTACCATTGGTGGCAGTACCTGACTGATTTGCATATGGCAGGACACCTTTTGCAATGGCGCAGACGGGCTAAAAAACGGTGGTGTGGAAGCTGCCCAGAGCAATGCCAGTGGTTCAGATTCATTCAAAACCTTCCACCCATCACTTTTATGCTTACTGTTTGTCTCACTATGTGGGAGAGGGTATGCCCAGACGTGGGTCCCTTGCTCGCTGCGCCATAGGGAACCAAGATGCACCTCACTGAGAAGGCCCAACAAGGCCAAAACCTGTCTGGGGTTGCTTGTGTTTCCGTGCAGAGGGGACCTGGCCTAGCAGTTCGGGCTGGGCTGCTACCATTGGTGGCAGTACCTGACTGATTTGTATATGGCTGGACGCTTTTGAAATGGCGCAGATGGGCTAAAAAAACGTGGTGTAGAAGGTTGCCCAGAGCAATGCCAGTGGTTCAGATTCATTCAAAACCTTCCACCTATCACTTTTGTGCTTATTGTTTGTTTGTCTCACTATGTGAGAGAGGGTATGCCCAGACGTGGGTCCCTTGCTCGCTGCGGCATAGGGAACCAAGCTGCACCTCACTGAGGAGGCCCAACAAGGCCGAAACCTGTCTGGGGTTGCTTGTGTTTCCGTGCAGAGGGGACCTGACCTAGCAGTTCGGGCTGGGCTGCTACCATTGGTGGCAGTACCTGACTGATTTGCATATAGCTGGACCCTTTTGAAATGGCGCAGATGGGCTAAAAAAACGTGGTGTGGAAGGTTGCCCAGAGCAATGCCAGTGGTTCAGATTCATTCAAAACCTTCCACCCATCACTTTTGTGCTTACTGTTTGTCTCACTATGTGAGAGAGGGTATGCCCAGACGTGGGTCCCTTGCTCGCTGCGCCATAGGGAACCAAGCTGCACCTCACTGAGGAGGCCCAACAAGGCCGAAAAATGTCTGGGGTTGCTTGTGTTTCCATGCAGAGGGGATCTGGCCTAGCAGTTCGGGCTGGGCTGCTACCATTGGTGGTAGTACCTGACTGATTTGCATATGGCTGGACCCCTTTTGCAATGGCGCAGACGGGCTAAAAATCGGTGGTGTGGAAGGTTGCCCAGAGCAATGCCAGTGTTTCAGATTCATTCAAAACCTTCCACCCATCACTTTTGTGCTTACTGTTTGTCTCACTATGTGAGAGAGGGTATGCCCAGATGTGCGTCCCTTGCTCGCTGCAGTATAGGGAACCAAGCTGCACCTCACTGAGGAGGCCCAACAAGGCCGAAACATGTCTGGGGTTGCTTGTGTTTCCGTGCAGAGGGGACCTGGCCTAGCAGTTAGGGCTGGGTTGCTACCATTGGTGGCAGTACCTGACTGATTTGCATATGGCAGGACACCTTTTGCAATGGCGCAGACGGGCTAAAAAACGGTGGTGTGGAAGCTGCCCAGAGCAATGCCAGTGGTTCAGATTCATTCAAAACCTTCCACCCATCATTTTTGTGCTTACTGTTTGTCCCACTATGTGAGAGAGGGTATGCCCAGACGTGGGTCCCTTGCTCGCTGCGCCATAGGGAACCAAGCTGCAACTCACTGAGGAGGCCCAATAAGGCCGAAACATGTCTGGGGTTGCTTGTGTTTCCATGCAGAGGGGACCTGGCCTAGCAGTTCGGGCTGGGCTGCTACCATTGGTGGCAGTACCTGACTGATTTGCATATGGCTGGACCCTTTTGAAATGGCGCAGATGGGCTAAAAAAACGTGGTGTGGAAGGTTGCCCAGAGCAATGCCAGTGGTTCAGATTCATTCAAAACCTTCCACCCATCACTTTTGTGCTTACTGTTTGTCTCACTATGTGAGAGGGTATGCCCAGATGTGGGTCCCTTGCTCGCTGCGCCATAGGGAACCAAGCTGCACCTCACTGAGGAGGCCCAACAAGGCTGAAACATGTCTGGGGTTGCTTGTGTTTCCGTGCAGAGGGGACCTGGCCTAGCAATTCAGGCTGGACTGCTACCATTGGTGGCAGTACCTGACTGATTTGCATATGGCTGGACCCCTTTTGCAATGGCGCAAAGGGGCTAAAAAACGGTGGTGTGTAAGGTTGCCCAGAGCAATGCCAGTGGTTCAGATTCATTCAAAACCTTCCACCCATCACTTTTGTGCCTACTGTTTGTCTCACTATGTGAGAGAGGGTATGCCCAGACGTGGGTCCCTTGCTCGCTGCGCCATAGGGAACCAAGCTGCACCTCACTAAGGAGGCCCAACAAGGCCGAAACATGTCTGGGGTTGCTTGTGTTTCCGTGCAGAGGGGACCTGGCCTAGCAGTTCGGGCTGGGCTGCTACCATTGGTGGCAGTACCTGACTGATATGCATATGGCTTGACCCCTTTTGCAATGGTGCGGACGGGCTAAAAAACAGTGGTGTGGAAGGTTGCCCAGAGCAATGCCAGTGGTTCAGATTCATTTAAAACCTTCCACTCATCACTTTTGTGCTTATTGTTTGTTTGTCTCACTATGTGAGAGAGGGTATGCCCAGATGTGCGTCCCTTGCTCGCTGTAGTATAGGGAACCAAGCTGCACCTCACTGAGGAGGCCCAACAAGGCCGAAACATGTCTGGGGTTGCTTGTGTTTCCATGCAGAGGGGACCTGGCCTAGCAGTTAGGGCTGGGTTGCTACCATTGGTGGCAGTACCTGACTGATTTGCATATGGCAGGACACCTTTTGCAATGGCGCAGACGGGCTAAAAAACGGTGGTGTGGAAGCTGCCCAGAGCAATGCCAGTGGTTCAGATTCATTCAAAACCTTCCACCCATCACTTTTATGCTTACTGTTTGTCTCACTATGTGGGAGAGGGTATGCCCAGACGTGGGTCCCTTGCTCGCTGCGCCATAGGGAACCAAGATGCACCTCACTGAGAAGGCCCAACAAGGCCAAAACCTGTCTGGGGTTGCTTGTGTTTCCGTGCAGAGGGGACCTGGCCTAGCAGTTCGGGCTGGGCTGCTACCATTGGTGGCAGTACCTGACTGATTTGTATATGGCTGGACGCTTTTGAAATGGCGCAGATGGGCTAAAAAAACGTGGTGTAGAAGGTTGCCCAGAGCAATGCCAGTGGTTCAGATTCATTCAAAACCTTCCACCCATCACTTTTGTGCTTACTGTTTGTCTCACTATGTGAGAGAGTGTATGCCCAGACGTGGGTCCCTTGCTCGCTGCGCCATAGGGAACCAAGCTGCACCTCACTGAGGAGGCCCAACAAGGCCGAAAAATATCTGGGGTTGCTTGTGTTTCCATGCAGAGGGGACCTGGCCTAGCAGTTCGGGCTGGGCTGCTACCATTGGTGGCAGTACCTGACTGATTTGCATATGGCTGGACCCCTTTTGCAATGGCGCAGACGGGCTAAAGAACGGTGGTGTGGAAGGTTTCCCAGAGCAATGCCAGTGGTTCAGATTCATTCAAAACCTTCCACCCATCACTTTCGTGCTTACTGTTTGTCTCACTATGTGAGAGAGGGTATGCCCAGACGTGGGACCCTTGCTCGCTGCGCCATAGGGAACCAAGCTGCACCTCACTGAGGAGGCCCAACAAGGCCGAAAAACATGCCTTTGGTTGCTTGTGTTTCCGTGCAGAGGGGACCTGGCATAGCAGTTTGGGCTGGGCTGCTACCATTGGTCGCAGTACCTGACTGATTTGCATATGGCTGGACCGCTTTTGCAATGGCGCAGACGGGCTAAAAAACAGTGGTGTGGAAGGTTGCCCAGAGCAATGCCAGTGGTTCAGATTCATTCAAAAGCTTCCACCCATCACTTTCGTGCTTACTGTTTGTCTCGCTATGTGAGAGAGGGTATGCCCAGACGTGGGTGCCTTGCCCGCTGCGCCATAGGGAACCAAGCTGCACCTCACTGCGGAGGCCCAATAAGGCCGAAACATGTCTGGGGTTGCTTGTGTTTCCGTGCAGAGGGGATCTGGCCTAGCAGTTTGGGCTGGGCTGCTACCATTGGTGGCAGTACCTGACTGATTTGCATATGGCTGGACCCCTTTTGCAATGGCGCAGACGGGCTAAAAAACGGTGGTGTGGAAGGTTGCCCAGAGAAATGCCAGTGGTTCAGATTCATTCAAAACCTTCCACGCATCACTTTTGTGCTTACTGTTTGTCTCACTATGTGAGAGAGGGTATGCCCAGACGTGGGTCCCTTGCTCGCTGCGCCATAGGGAATCAACCTGCAACTCACTGAGGAGGCCCAATAAGGCCGAAACATATCTGTGGTTGCTTGTGTTTCCATGCAGAGGGGACCTGGCCTAGCAGTTCGGGCTGGGCTGCTACGATTGGTGGCAGTACCTGACTGATTTGCATATGGCTGGACCGCTTTTGCAATGGCGCAGACGGGCTAAAAAATGGATGGTGTGGAAGGTTGCCCAGAGCAATGCCAGTGGTTCAGATTCATTAAAAACCTTCCACCCATCACTTTTGTGCTTACTGTTTGTCTCACTATGTGAGAGAGGGTATGCCTAGACGTGGGACCCTTGCTCGCTGCACCATAGGGAACCAAGCTGCACCTCACTGAGGCGGCCCAACAAGGCCAAAACATGTCTGGGGTTGCTTGTGTTTCCGTGCAGAGGGGACCTGGCCTAGCAGTTCGGGCTGGGCTGCTACCATTGGTGGCAGTACCTGACTGATTTGCATATGGCTTGACCCCTTTTGCAATGGTGCGGACGGGCTAAAAAACAGTGGTGTGGAAGGTTGCCCAGAGCAATGCCAGTGGTTCAGATTCATTTAAAACCTTCCACCCATCACTTTTGTGCTTATTGGTGTTTGTCTCACTATGTGAGAGAGGGTATGCCCAGATGTGCGTCCCTTGCTCGCTGTAGTATAGGGAACCAAGCTGCACCTCACTGAGGAGGCCCAACAAGGCCGAAACATGTCTGGGGTTGCTTGTGTTTCCGTGCAGAGGGGACCTGGCCTAGCAGTTAGGGCTGGGTTGCTACCATTGGTGGCAGTACCTGACTGATTTGCATATGGCAGGACACCTTTTGCAATGGCGCAGACGGGCTAAAAAACGGTGGTGTGGAAGCTGCCCAGAGCAATGCCAGTGGTTCAGATTCATTCAAAACCTTCCACCCATCACTTTTATGCTTACTGTTTGTCTCACTATGTGGGAGAGGGTATGCCCAGACGTGGGTCCCTTGCTCGCTGCGCCATAGGGAACCAAGATGCACCTCACTGAGAAGGCCCAACAAGGCCAAAACCTGTCTGGGGTTGCTTGTGTTTCCGTGCAGAGGGGACCTGGCCTAGCAGTTCGGGCTGGGCTGCTACCATTGGTGGCAGTACCTGACTGATTTGTATATGGCTGGACGCTTTTGAAATGGCGCAGATGGGCTAAAAAAACGTGGTGTAGAAGGTTGCCCAGAGCAATGCCAGTGGTTCAGATTCATTCAAAACCTTCCACCCATCACTTTTGTGCTTACTGTTTGTCTCACTATGTGAGATAGTGTATGCCCAGACATGGGTCCCTTGCTCGCTGCGCCATAGGGAACCAAGCTGCACCTCACTGAGGAGGCCCAACAAGGCCGAAAAATGTCTGGGGTTGCTTGTGTTTCCATGCAGAGGGGACCTGGCCTAGCAGTTCGGGCTGGGCTGCTACCATTGGTGGCAGTACCTGACTGATTTGCATATGGCTGGACCCCTTTTGCAATGGCGCAGACGGGCTAAAGAACGGTGGTGTGGAAGGTTTCCCAGAGCAATGCCAGTGGTTCAGATTCATTCAAAACCTTCCACCCATCACTTTCGTGCTTACTGTTTGTCTCACTATGTGAGAGAGGGTATGCCCAGACGTGGGACCCTTGCTCGCTGCGCCATAGGGAACCAAGCTGCACCTCACTGAGGAGGCCCAACAAGGCCGAAAAACATGCCTTTGGTTGCTTGTGTTTCCGTGCAGAGGGGACCTGGCATAGCAGTTTGGGCTGGGCTGCTACCATTGGTCGCAGTACCTGACTGATTTGCATATGGCTGGACTGCTTTTGCAATGGCGCAGACGGGCTAAAAAACAGTGGTGTGGAAGGTTGCCCAGAGCAATGCCAGTGGTTCAGATTCATTCAAAAGCTTCCACCCATCACTTTCGTGCTTACTGTTTGTCTCGCTATGTGAGAGAGGGTATGCCCAGACGTGGGTGCCTTGCCCGCTGCGCCATAGGGAACCAAGCTGCACCTCACTGCGGAGGCCCAATAAGGCCGAAACATGTCTGGGGTTGCTTGTGTTTCCGTGCAGAGGGGACCTGGCCTAGCAGTTTGGGCTGGGCTGCTACCATTGGTGGCAGTACCTGACTGATTTGCATATGGCTGGACCGCTTTTGCAATGGCACAGATGGGCTAAAAAACAGTGGTGTGGAAGGTTGCCCAGAGCAATGCCAGTGGTTCAGATTCATTCAAAACCTTCCACCCATCACTTTCGTGCTTACTGTTTGTCTCGCTATGTGAGAGAGGGTATGCCCAGACGTGGGTCCCTTGCCCGCTGCGCCATAGGGAACCAAGCTGCACCTCACTGAGGAGGCCCAACAAGGCCGAAACGTGTCTGGGGTTGCTTGCGTTTCTGTGCAGAGGGGACCTGGCCTAGCAGTTCGGGCTGGGCTGCTACCATTGGTGGCAGTACCTGACTGATTTGCATATGGCTGGACCCCTTTTTGCAATGGCGCAGAAAGGTTAAAAAACGGTGGTGTGGAAGGTTGCCCAGAGCAATGCCAGTGGTTCAGATTCATTCAAAACCTTCCACCCATCACTTTTGTGCTTACTGTTTGTCTCACTATGTGAGAGAGGGTATGCCCAGACGTGGGTCCCTTGCTCGCTGCCCCATAGGGTACCAAGCTGCACCTCACTGCGGAGGTCCAATAAGGCCGAAACATGTCTAGGGTTGCTTGTGTTTCCGTGCAGAGGGGACCTGGCCTAGCAGTTCGGTCTGGGCTGCTACCATTGGTGGCAGTACCTGACTGATTTGCATATGGCTGGACCCCTTTTGCAATGGCGCAGACGGGCTAAAAAACGGTGGTGTGGAAGGTTGCCCAGAGAAATGCCAGTGGTTCAGATTCATTCAAAACCTTCCACCCATCACTTTTGTGCTTACTGTTTGTCTCACTATGTGAGAGAGGGTATGCCCAGACGTGGGTCCCTTGCTCGCTGCGCCATAGGGAATCAACCTGCAACTCACTGAGGAGGCCCAATAAGGCCGAAACATGTCTGTGGTTGCTTGTGTTTCCATGCAGAGGGGACCTGGCCTAGCAGTTCGGGCAGGGCTTCTACCATTAGTGGCAGTACCTGACTGATTTGCATATGGCTGGACCCCTTTTGCAATGGCGCAAACGGGCCAAAAAACGGTGGCGTGGAAGGTTGCCCAGAGCAATGCCAGTGATTCAGATTCATTAAAAACCTTCCACCCATCATTTTTGTGCTTACTGTTTGTCCCACTATGTGAGAGAGGGTATGCCCAGACGTGGGTCCCTTGCTCGCTGCGCCATAGGGAACCAAGCTGCACCTCACTGAGGAGGCCCAACAAGGCCGAAACATGTCTGGGGTTGCTTGTGTTTCTGTGCAGAGGGGACCTGGCCTAGCAGTTCGGGCTGGGCTGCTACCATTGGTGGCAGTACCTGACTGATTTGCATATGGCTGGACCCCTTTTGCAATGGCGCAGACGGGCTAAAAAACGGTGGTGTGGAAGGTTGCCCAGAGAAATGCCAGTGGTTCAGATTCATTCAAAACCTTCCAACCTTCACTTTTGTGCTTGCTGTTTGTCTCACTATGTGAGAGAGGGTATGCCCAGACGTGGGTCCCTTGCTCGCTGCGCCATAAGGAACCAAGCTGCACCTCACTGAGGAGGTCCAACAAGGCCGAAATATGTCTGGGGTTGCTTGTGTTTCCGTGCAGAGGGGACCTGGCCTAGCAGTTCGGGCTGGGCTGCTACCATTGGTGGCAGTACCTGACTGATTTGCATATGGCTGGACCCCTTTTGCAATGGCGCAGACGGGCTAAAGAACGGTGGTGTGGAAGGTTGCCCAGAGCAATGCCAGTGGTTCAGATTCATTAAAAACCTTCCACCCATCACTTTTGTGCTTACTGTTTGTCTCACTATGTGAGAGAGGGTATGCCCAGACGTGGGACCCTTGCTCGCTGCCCCATAGGGAACCAAGCTGCACCTCACTGAGGAGGCCCAACAAGGCCAAAACATGTCTGGGGTTGCTTGTGTTTCCGTGTAGAGGGGACCTGGCATAGCAGTTCGGGCTGGGCTGCTACCATTGGTTGCAGTACCTGACTGATTTGCATATGGCTGGACCGCTTTTGCAATGGCGCAGACGGGCTAAAAAACAGTGGTGTGGAAGGTTGCCCAGAGCAATGCCAGTGGTTCAGATTCATTCAAAACCTTCCACCCATCCCTTTCCTGCTTACTGTTTTTCTCACTATGTGAGAGAGGGTATGCCCAGACGTGGGTCCCTTGCTCGCTGCGCCATAGGGAACCAAGCTGCACCTCACTGAGGAGGCCCAACAAGGCCGAAACATGTCTGGGGTTGCTTGTGTTTCTGTGCAGAGGGGACCTGGCCTAGCAGTTCGGGCTGGGCTGCTACCACTGGTGGCAGTACCTGACTGATTTGCATATGGCTGGACCCCTTTTTGCAATGGCGCAGACAGGTTAAAAAACGGTGGTATGGAAGGTTGCCCAGAACAATGTCAGTGGTTCAGATTCATTCAAAACCTTCCACCCATCACTTTTGTGCTTACTGTTTGTCTCACTATGTGAGAGAGGGTATGCACAGACGTGGGTCCCTTGCTCGCTGCCCCATAGGGAACCAAGCTGCACCTCACTGCGGAGCCCAATAAGGCCGAAACATGTCTGGGGTTGCTTTTGTTTCCGTGCAGTGGGGACCTGGCCTAGCAGTTCAGGCTGGGCTGCTACCATTGGTGGCAGTACCTGACTGATTTGCATATGGCTGGACCCCTTTTGAAATGGCGCAAACGGGCTAAAAGACCGTGGTGTGGAAGGTTGCCCAGAGCAATGCCAGTTATTCAGATTCATTCAAAACCTTCCACCCATCACTTTTGTGCTTACTGTTTGTCTCACTATGTGGGAGAGGGTATGCCCAGACGTGGGTCCCTTGCTCGCTGCGCCATAGGGAACCAAGCTGCACCTCACTGAGGAGGCCCAACAAGGCCGAAACATGTCTGGGGTTGCTTGTGTTTCTGTGCAGAGGGGACCTGGCCTAGCAGTTCGGGCTGGGCTGCTACCACTGGTGGCAGTACCTGACTGATTTGCATATGGCTGGACCCCTTTTTGCAATGGCGCAGACAGGTTAAAAAACGGTGGTATGGAAGGTTGCCCAGAACAATGTCAGTGGTTCAGATTCATTCAAAACCTTCCACCCATCACTTTTGTGCTTACTGTTTGTCTCACTATGTGAGAGAGGGTATGCACAGACGTGGGTCCCTTGCTCGCTGCCCCATAGGGAACCAAGCTGCACCTCACTGCGGAGCCCAATAAGGCCGAAACATGTCTGGGGTTGCTTTTGTTTCCGTGCAGAGGGGACCTGGCCTAGCAGTTCAGGCTGGGCTGCTACCATTGGTGGCAGTACCTGACTGATTTGCATATGGCTGGACCCCTTTTGAAATGGCGCAAACGGGCTAAAAGACCGTGGTGTGGAAGGTTGCCCAGAGCAATGGCAGTTGTTCAGATTCATTCAAAACCTTCCACCCATCACTTTTGTGCTTACTGTTTGTCTCACTATGTGGGAGAGGGTATGCCCAGACGTGGGTCCCTTGCTCGCTGCGCCATAGGGAACCAAGCTGCACCTCACTGAGGAGGCCCAACAAGGCCGAAACATGTCTGGGGTTGCTTGTGTTTCTGTGCAGAGGGGACCTGGCCTAGCAGTTCGGGCTGGGCTGCTACCATTGGTGGCAGTACCTGACTGATTTGCATATGGCTGGACCCCTTTTGCAATGGCGCAGACAGGCTAAAAAACGGTGGTGTGGAAGGTTGCCCAGAGAAATGCCAGTGGTTCAGATTCATTCAAAACCTTCCACCCTTCACTTTTGTGCTTGCTGTTTGTCTCACTATGTGAGAGAGGGTATGCCCAGACGTGGGTCCCTTGCTCGCTGCGCCATAAGGAACAAAGCTGCACCTCACTGAGGAGGTCCAACAAGGCTGAAACATGTCTGGGGTTGCTTGTGTTTCCGTGCAGAGGGGACCTGGCCTAGCAGTTCGGGCTGGGCTGCTACCATTGGTGGCAGTACCTGACTGATTTGCATATGTCTGGACCCCTTTTGCAATGGCGCAGACGGGCTAAACAATGGTGGTGTGGAAGGTTGCCCAGAGCAATGCCAGTGGTTCAGATTCATTAAAAACCTTCCACCCATCACTTTTGTGCTTACTGTTTGTCTCACTATGTGAGAGAGGGTATGCCCAGACGTGGGACCCTTGCTCGCTGCACCATAGGGAACCAAGCTGCACCTCACTGAGGAGGCCCAACAAGGCCAAAACATATCTGGGGTTGCTTGTGTTTCCGTGCAGAGGGGACCTGGCATAGCAGTTCGGGCTGGGCTGCTACCATTGGTTGCAGTACCTGACTGATTTGCATATGGCTGGACCGCTTTTGCAATGGCGCAGACGGGCTAAAAAACAGTGGTGTGGAAGGTTGCCCAGAGCAATGCCAGTGGTTCAGATTCATTCAAAACCTTCCACCCATCCCTTTCCTGCTTACTGTTTTTCTCACTATGTGAGAGAGGGTATGCCCAGACGTGGGTCCCTTGCTCGCTGCGCCATAGGGAACCAAGCTGCACCTCACTGAGGAGGCCCAACAAGGCCGAAAAATGTCTGGGGTTGCTTGTGTTTCCATGCAGAGGGGACCTGGCCTAGCAGTTCGGGCTGGGCTGCTACCATTGGTGGTAGTACCTGACTGATTTGCATATGGCTGGACCCCTTTTGCAATGGCGCAGACGGGCTAAAAATCGGTGGTGTGGAAGTTTGCCCAGAGCAATGCCAGTGTTTCAGATTCATTCAAAACCTTCCACCCATCACATTTGTGCTTACTGTTTGTCTCACTATGTGAGAGAGGGTTTGCCCAGATGTGGGTCCCTTGCTCGCTGCGCCATAGGGAACCAGGCTGCACCTCACTGAGGAGGCCCAACAAGGCCGAAACATGTCTGGGGTTGCTTGTGTTTCCGTGCAGAGGGGACCTGGCCTAGCAATTCAGGCTGGACTGCTACCATTGGTGGCAGTACCTGACTGATTTGCAAATGGCTGGACCCCTTTTGCAATGGCGCAAAGGGGCTAAAAAACGGTGGTGTGTAAGGTTGCCCAGAGCAATGCCAGTGGTTCAGATTCATTCAAAACCTTCCACCCATCACTTTTGTGCCTACTGTTTGTCTCACTATGTGAGAGAGGGTATGCCCAGACGTGGGTCCCTTGCTCGCTGCGCCATAGGGAACCAGGCTGCACCTCACTGAGGAGGCCCAACAAGGCCGAAACATGTCTGGGGTTGCTTGTGTTTCCGTGCAGAGGGGACCTGGCCTAGCAGTTCGGGCTGGGCTGCTACCATTGGTGGCAGTACCTGACTGATTTGCATATGGCTTGACCCCTTTTGCAATGGTGCGGACGGGCTAAAAAACAGTGGTGTGGAAGGTTGCCCAGAGCAATGCCAGTGGTTCAGATTCATTTAAAACCTTCCACCCATCACTTTTGTGCTTATTGTTTGTTATGCCCAGACGTGGGTCCCTTGCTCGCTGCGCCATAGGGAACCAAGCTGCACCTCACTGAGGAGGCCCAACAAGGCCGAAACCTGTCTGGGGTTGCTTGTGTTTCCGTGCAGAGGGGACCTGGCCTAGCAGTTCGGGCTGGGCTGCTACCATTGGTGGCAGTACCTGACTGATTTGCATAAACGTGGTGTGGAAGGTTGCCCAGAGCAATGCCAGTTGTTCAGATTCATTCAAAACCTTCCACCCATCACTTTTGTGCTTACTGTTTGTCTCACTATGTGAGAGAGGGTATGCCCAGACGTGGGTCCCTTGCTCGCTGCGCCATAGGGAACCAAGCTGCACCTCACTGAGGAGGCCCAACAAGGCTGAAAAATGTCTGGGGTTGCTTGTGTTTCCGTGCAGAGGGGATCTGGCCTAGCAGTTCGGGCTGGGCTGCTACCATTGGTGGCAGTACCTGACTGATTTGCATATGGCTGGACGCTTTTGAAATGGCGCAGATGGGCTAAAAAAACGTGGTGTAGAAGGTTGCCCAGAGCAATACCAGTGGTTCAGATTCATTCAAAACCTTCCACCCATCACTTTTGTGCTTCCTGTTTGTCTCACTATGTGAGAGAGGGTATGCCCAGACGTGGGTCCCTTGCTCGCTGCGCCATAGGGAACCAAGCTGCACCTCACTGAGGAGGCCCAACAAGGCCGAAAAATGTCTGGGGTTGCTTGTGTTTCCATGCAGAGGGGACCTGGCCTAGCAGTTCGGGCTGGGCTGCTACCATTGGTGGCAGTACCTGACTGATTTGCATATGGCTGGACCCCTTTTTGCAATGGCGCAGAAAGGTTAAAAAACGGTGGTGTGGAAGGTTGCCCAGAGCAATGCCAGTGGTTCAGATTCATTCAAAACCTTCCACCCATCACTTTTGTGCTTACTGTTTGTCTCACTATGTGAGAGAGGGTATGCCCAGACGTGGGTCCCTTGCTCGCTGCCCCATAGGGTACCAAGCTGCACCTCACTGCGGAGGCCCAATAAGGCCGAAACATGTCTAGGGTTGCTTGTGTTTCCGTGCAGAGGGGACCTGGCCTAGCAGTTCGGTCTGGGCTGCTACCATTGGTGGCAGTACCTGACTGATTTGCATATGGCTGGACCCCTTTTGCAATGGCGCAGACGGGCTAAAAAACGGTGGTGTGGAAGGTTGCCCAGAGAAATGCCAGTGGTTCAGATTCATTCAAAACCTTCCACCCATCACTTTTGTGCTTACTGTTTGTCTCACTATGTGAGAGAGGGTATGCCCAGACGTGGGTCCCTTGCTCGCTGCGCCATAGGGAATCAACCTGCAACTCACTGAGGAGGCCCAATAAGGCCGAAACATGTCTGTGGTTGCTTGTGTTTCCATGCAGAGGGGACCTGGCCTAGCAGTTCGGGCAGGGCTTCTACCATTAGTGGCAGTACCTGACTGATTTGCATATGGCTGGACCCCTTTTGCAATGGCGCAAACGGGCCAAAAAACGGTGGCGTGGAAGGTTGCCCAGAGCAATGCCAGTGATTCAGATTCATTAAAAACCTTCCACCCATCATTTTTGTGCTTACTGTTTGTCCCACTATGTGAGAGAGGGTATGCCCAGACGTGGGTCCCTTGCTCGCTGCGCCATAGGGAACCAAGCTGCACCTCACTGAGGAGGCCCAACAAGGCCGAAACATGTCTGGGGTTGCTTGTGTTTCTGTGCAGAGGGGACCTGGCCTAGCAGTTCGGGCTGGGCTGCTACCATTGGTGGCAGTACCTGACTGATTTGCATATGGCTGGACCCCTTTTGCAATGGCGCAGACGGGCTAAAAAACGGTGGTGTGGAAGGTTGCCCAGAGAAATGCCAGTGGTTCAGATTCATTCAAAACCTTCCACCCTTCACTTTTGTGCTTGCTGTTTGTCTCACTATGTGAGAGAGGGTATGCCCAGACGTGGGTCCCTTGCTCGCTGCGCCATAAGGAACCAAGCTGCACCTCACTGAGGAGGACCAACAAGGCCGAAATATGTCTGGGGTTGCTTGTGTTTCCGTGCAGAGGGGACCTGGCCTAGCAGTTCGGGCTGGGCTGCTACCATTGGTGGCAGTACCTGACTGATTTGCATATGGCTGGACCGCTTTTGCAATGGCGCAGACGGGCTAAAAAACAGTGGTGTGGAAGGTTGCCCAGAGCAATGCCAGTGGTTCAGATTCATTCAAAACCTTCCACCCATCCCTTTCCTGCTTACTGTTTTTCTCACTATGTGAGAGAGGGTATGCCCAGACGTGGGTCCCTTGCTCGCTGCCCCATAGGGAACCAAGCTGCACCTCACTGCGGAGCCCAATAAGGCCGAAACATGTCTGGGGTTGCTTTTGTTTCCGTGCAGAGGGGACCTGGCCTAGCAGTTCAGGCTGGGTTGCTACCATTGGTGGCAGTACCTGACTGATTTGCATATGGCTGGACCCCTTTTGAAATGGCGCAAACGGGCTAAAAGACCGTGGTGTGGAAGGTTGCCCAGAGCAATGCCAGTTGTTCAGATTCATTCAAAACCTTCCACCCATCACTTTTGTGCTTACTGTTTGTCTCACTATGTGGGAGAGGGTATGCCCAGACGTGGGTCCCTTGCTCGCTGCGCCATAGGGAACCAAGCTGCACCTCACTGAGGAGGCCCAACAAGGCCGAAACATGTCTGGGGTTGCTTGTGTTTCTGTGCAGAGGGGACCTGGCCTAGCAGTTCGGGCTGGGCTGCTACCATTGGTGGCAGTACCTGACTGATTTGCATATGGCTGGACCCCTTTTGCAATGGCGCAGACGGGCTAAAAAACGGTGGTGTGGAAGGTTGCCCAGAGAAATGCCAGTGGTTCAGATTCATTCAAAACCTTCCACCCTTCACTTTTGTGCTTGCTGTTTGTCTCACTATGTGAGAGAGGGTATGCCCAGACGTGGGTCCCTTGCTCGCTGCGCCATAAGGAACAAAGCTGCACCTCACTGAGGAGGTCCAACAAGGCTGAAACATGTCTGGGGTTGCTTGTGTTTCCGTGCAGAGGGGACCTGGCCTAGCAGTTCGGGCTGGGCTGCTACCATTGGTGGCAGTACCTGACTGATTTGCATATGTCTGGACCCCTTTTGCAATGGCGCAGACGGGCTAAACAATGGTGGTGTGGAAGGTTGCCCAGAGCAATGCCAGTGGTTCAGATTCATTAAAAACCTTCCACCCATCACTTTTGTGCTTACTGTTTGTCTCACTATGTGAGAGAGGGTATGCCCAGACGTGGGACCCTTGCTCGCTGCACCATAGGGAACCAAGCTGCACCTCACTGAGGAGGCCCAACAAGGCCAAAACATGTCTGGGGTTGCTTGTGTTTCCGTGCAGAGGGGACCTGGCATAGCAGTTCGGGCTGGGCTGCTACCATTGGTTGCAGTACCTGACTGATTTGCATATGGCTGGACCGCTTTTGCAATGGCGCAGACGGGCTAAAAAACAGTGGTGTGGAAGGTTGCCCAGAGCAATGCCAGTGGTTCAGATTCATTCAAAACCTTCCACCCATCCCTTTCCTGCTTACTGTTTTTCTCACTATGTGAGAGAGGGTATGCCCAGACGTGGGTCCCTTGCTCTCTGCGCCATAGGGAACCAAGCTGCACCTCACTGAGGAGGTCCAACAAGGCCGAAAAATGTCTGGGGTTGCTTGTGTTTCCATGCAGAGGGGACCTGGCCTAGCAGTTCGGGCTGGGCTGCTACCATTGGTGGTAGTACCTGACTGATTTGCATATGGCTGGACCCCTTTTGCAATGGCGCAGACGGGCTAAAAATCGGTGGTGTGGAAGTTTGCCCAGAGCAATGCCAGTGTTTCAGATTCATTCAAAACCTTCCACCCATCACATTTGTGCTTACTGTTTGTCTCACTATGTGAGAGAGGGTTTGCCCAGATGTGGGTCCCTTGCTCGCTGCGCCATAGGGAACCAAGCTGCACCTCACTGAGGAGGCCCAACAAGGCCGAAACATGTCTGGGGTTGCTTGTGTTTCCGTGCAGAGGGGACCTGGCCTAGCAATTCAGGCTGGACTGCTACCATTGGTGGCAGTACCTGACTGATTTGCAAATGGCTGGACCCCTTTTGCAATGGCGCAAAGGGGCTAAAAAACGGTGGTGTGTAAGGTTGCCCAGAGCAATGCCAGTGGTTCAGATTCATTCAAAACCTTCCACCCATCACTTTTGTGCTTACTGTTTGTCTCACTATGTGAGAGAGGGTATGCCCAGATGTGGGACCCTTGCTCGCTGCGCCATAGGGAACCAAGCTGCACCTCACTGAGGAGGCCCAACAAGGCCGAAACATGCCTTTGGTTGCTTGTGTTTCCGTGCAGAGGGGACCTGGCATAGCAGTTTGGGCTGGGCTGCTACCATTGGTCGCAGTACCTGACTGATTTGCATATGGCTGGACCGCTTTTGCAATGGCGCAGACGGGCTAAAAAACAGTGGTGTGGAAGGTTGCCCAGAGCAATGCCAGCGGTTCAGATTCATTCAAAAGCTTCCACCCATCACTTTCGTGCTTACTGTTTGTCTCGCTATGTGAGAGAGGGTATGCCCAGACGTGGGTCCCTTGCCCGCTGCGCCATAGGGAACCAAGCTGCACCTCACTGCGGAGGCCCAATAAGGCCGAAACATGTCTGGGGTTGCTTGTGTTTCCGTGCAGAGGGGACCTGGCCTAGCAGTTTGGGCTGGGCTGTTACCATTGGTGGCAGTACCTGACTGATTTGCATATGGCTGGACCCCTTTTGCAATGGCGCAGACGGGCTAATAAACGGTGGTGTGGAAGGTTGCCCAGAGAAATGCCAATGGTTCAGATTCATTCAAAACCTTCCACGCATCACTTTTGTGCTTACTGTTTGTCTCACTATGTGAGAGGGGGTATGCCCAGACGTGGGTCCCTTGCTCGCTGCGCCATAGGGAATCAACCTGCAACTCACTGAGGAGGCCCAATAAGGCCGAAACATGTCTGTGGTTGCTTGTGTTTCCATGCAGAGGGCACCTGGCCTAGCAGTTCGGGCTGAGCTGCTACCATTGGTGGCAGTACCTGACTGATTTGCATGTGGCTTTACCCTTTTTGCAATGGCGCGGACGGGCTAAAAAACAGTGGTGTGGAAGGTTGCCCAGAGCAATGCCAATGGTTCAGATTCATTTAAAACCTTCCACCCATCACTTTTGTGCTGCTTACTGTTTGTCTCACTATGTGAGAGAGGGTATGCCCAGTCGTGGGTCCCTTGCTCAATGCGCCATAGGGAACCTAGCTGCACCTCACTGAGGAGGCCCAACAAGGCCGAAACATGTTTGGGGTTGCTTGTGTTTCCGTGCAGAGGGGACCTGGCCTAGCAGTTCGGGCTGGCCTGCTACGATTGGTGGCAGTACCTGACTGATTTGCATATGGCTGGACCGCTTTTGCAATGGCGCAGACGGGCTAAAAAACAGTGGTGTGGAAGGTTGCCCAGAGCAATGCCAGTGGTTCAGATTCATTCAAAACCTTCCACCCATCACTTTCGTGCTTACTGTTTGTCTCGCTATGTGAGAGAGGGTATGCCCAGACGTGGGTCCCTTGCCCGCTGCGCCATAGGGAACGAAGCCGCACCTCACTGAGGAGGCCCAACAAGGCCGAAAAGTGTCGGGGGTTGCTTGCGTTTCTGTGCAGAGGGGACCTGGCCTAGCAGTTCGGGCTGGGCTGCAACCATTGGTGGCAGTACCTGACTGATTTGCATATGGCTGGACCCCTTTTTGCAATGGCGCAGACAGGTTAAAAAACGGTGGTGTGGAAGGTTGCCCAGAGCAATGCCAGTGGTTCAGATTCATTCAAAACCTTCCACCCATCACTTTTGTGCTTACTGTTTGTCTCACTATGTGAGAGAGGGTATGCCCAGACGTGGGTCCCTTGCTCGCTGCCCCATAGGGTAAAATGCTGCACCTCACTGCGGAGGCCCAATAAGGCCGAAACATGTCTGGGGTTGCTTGTGTTTCCGTGCAGAGGGGACCTGGCCTAGCAGTTCGGTCTGGGCTGCTACCATTGGTGGCAGTGCCTGACTGATTTGCATATGGCTGGACCCCTTTTGCA
Organism: Ambystoma mexicanum; assembly: GCF_040938575.1. Lineage (NCBI taxonomy): Eukaryota > Metazoa > Chordata > Amphibia > Caudata > Ambystomatidae > Ambystoma > Ambystoma mexicanum. The sequence continues at coordinate 17,824,818 of NC_090922.1, read as the reverse complement.
ATGGCGCAGACGGGCTAAAAAACGGTGGTGTGGAAGGTTGCCCAGAGAAATGCCAGTGGTTCAGATTCATTCAACAGTTTCCACCCATCACTTTTGTGCTTACTGTTTGTCTCACTATGTGAGAGAGGGTATGCCCAGACGTGGGTCCCTTGCTCGCTGCGCCATAGGGTATCAACCTGCAACTCACTGAGGAGGCCCAATAAGGCCGAAACATGTCTGTGGTTGCTTGTGTTTCCGTGCAGAGGGGACCTGGCCTAGCAGTTCGGGCTGGGCTGCTACGATTGGTGGCAGTACCTGACTGATTTGCATATGGCTGGACCCTTTTGAAATGGCGCAGATGGGCTAAAAAACATGGTGTGGAAGGTTGCCCAGAGCAATGACAGTGGTTCAGTTTCATTCAAAACCTTCCACCCATCACTTTTGTGCTTACTGTTTGTCTCACTATGTGAGAGAGGGTATGCCCAGACGTGGGTCCCTTGCTCGCTGCGCCATAGGGAACCAAGCTGCACCTCACTGAGGAGGCCCAACAAGGCTGAAACATGTCTGGGGTTGCTTGTGTTTTCATGCAGAGGGGACCTGGCCTAGCAGTTCGGGCTGGGCTGCTACCATTGGTGGTAGTACCTGACTGATTTGCATATGGCTGGACACCTTTTGCAATGGCGCAGACGGGCTAAAAATAGGTGGTGTGGAAGGTTGCCCAGAGCAATGCCAGTGGTTCAGATTCATTCAAAACCTTCCACCCATCACTTTTGTGCTTACTGTTTGTCTCACTATGTGAGAGAGGGTATGCCCAGATGTGGGTCCCTTGCTCGCTGCGCCATAGGGAACCAAGCTGCACCTCACTGAGGAGGCCCAACAAGGCCGAAACATGTCTGGGGTTGCTTGTGTTTCCGTGCAGAGGGGACCTGGCCTAGCAGTTCGGGCTGGGCTGCTACCATTGGTGGCAGTACCTGACTGATTTACATATGGCTGGACCCCTTTTGCAATGGCGCAGACGGGCTAAAAAATTGATGGTGTGGAAGGTTGCCCAGAGCAATGCCAGTGGTTCAGATTCATTCAAAGCCTTCCACCCATCACTTTTATGCTTACTGTTTGTCTCACTATGTGGGAGAGGGTATGCTCAGACGTGGGTCCCTTGCTCGCTGCGCCATAGGGAACCAAGATGCACCTCACTGAGGAGGCCCAACAAGGCCGAAACATGTCTGGGGTTGCTTGTGTTTCCGTCCAGAGGGGACCTGGCCTAGCATTTTGGGCTGGGCGTCTACCATTAGTGGCAGTACCTGACTGATTTGCATATGGCTGGACCCCTTTTGCAATGGCGCAAACGGGCTAAAAAACGGTGGCATGGAAGGTTGCCCAGAGCAATGCCAGTGATTCAGATTCATTAAAAACCTTCCACCCATAATTTTTGTGCTTACTGTTTGTCCCACTATTTGAGAGAGTGTATGCCCAGACGTGGGTCCCTTGCTCGCTGCGCCATAGGAAACCAAGCTGCATCTCACTGAGGAGGCCCAACAAGGCCGAAACATGTCTGGGGTTGCTTGTGTTTCTGTGCAGAGGGGACTTGGCCTAGCAGTTCGGGCTGGGCTGCTACCATTGGTGGCAGTACCTGACTGATTTGCATATGGCTGAACCCCTTTTGCAATGGCGCAGACGGGCTAAAAAACGGTGGTGTGGAAGGTTGCCCAGAGAAATGCCAGTGGTTCAGATTCATTCAAAACCTTCCACCCTTCACTTTTGTGCTTGCTGTTTGTCTCACTATGTGAGAGAGGGTATGCCCAGACGTGGGTCCCTTGCTCGCTGCGCCATAAGGAACCAAGCTGCACCTCACTGAGGAGGTCCAACAAGGCCGAAACATGTCAGGGTTGCTTGTGTTTCCGTGCAGAGGGGACCTGGCCTAGCAGTTCGGGCTGGGCTGCTACCATTGGTGGCTGTACCTGACTGATTTGCATATGGCTGGACCCCTTTTGCAATGGCGCAGACGGGCTAAAGAACGGTGGTGTGGAAGGTTGCCCAGAGCAATGCCAGTGGTTCAGATTCATTCAAAACCTTCCACCCATCACTTTTGTTCTTACTGTTTGTCTCACTATGTGAGAGAGTGTATGCCCAGACGTGGGACCCTTGCTCGCTGCACCATAGGGAACCAAGCTGCACCTCACTGAGGAGGTCCAACAAGGCCAAAACATGTCTGGGGTTGCTTGTGTTTCCGTGCAGAGGGGACCTGGCATAGCAGTTCGGGCTGGGCTGCTACCATTGGTTGCAGTACCTGACTGATTTGCATATGGCTGGACCCCTTTTGCAATGGCGCAGACGGGCTAAAAAATGGATGGTGTGGAAGGTTGCCCAGAGCAATGCCAGTGGTTCAGATTCATTCAAAACCTTCCACCCATCCCTTTCCTGCTTACTGTTTTTCTCACTATGTGAGAGAGGGTATGCCCAGACGTGGGTCCCTTGCTCGCTGCGCCATAGGGAACCAAGCTGCACCTCACTGAGGAGGCCCAACAAGGCCGAAACATGTCTTGGTTGCTTGTGTTTCTGTGCAGAGGGGACCTGGCCTAGCAGTTCGGGCTGGGCTGCTACCACTAGTGGCAGTACCTGACTGATTTGCATATGGCTGGACCCCTTTTTGCAATGGCGCAGACAGGTTAAAAAATGGTGGTGTGGAAGGTTGCCCAGAACAATGCCAGTGGTTCAGAATCATTCAAAACCTTCCACCCATCACTTTTGTGCTTACTGTTTGACTCACTATGTGAGAGAGGGTATGCCCAGACGTGGGTCCCTTGCTCGCTGCCCCATAGGGAACCAAGCTGCACCTCACTGCGGAGCCCAATAAGGCCGAAACATGTCTGGGGTTGCTTTTGTTTCCGTGCAGAGGGGACCTGGCCTAGCAGTTCGGGCTGGGCTGCTACCATTGGTGGCAGTACCTGACTGATTTGCATATGGCTGGACTCCTTTTGAAATGGCGCAGACGGGCTAAAAAACCGTGGTGTGGAAGGTTGCCCAGAGCAATGCCAGTTGTTCAGATTCATTCAAAACCTTCCACCCATCACTTTTGTGCTTACTGTTTGTCTCACTATGTGGGAGAGGGTATGCCCAGACGTGGGTCCCTTGCTCGCTGCGCCATAGGGAACCAAGCTGCACCTCACTGAGGAGGCCCAACAAGGCCGAAACATGTCTGGGCTTGCTTGTGTTTCTGTGCAGAGGGGACCTGGCCTAGCAGTTCGGGCTGGGCTGCTACCATTGGTGGCAGTACCTGACTGATTTGCATATGGCTGGACCCCTTTTGCAATGGCGCAGACGGGCTAAAGAACGGTGGTGTGGAAGGTTGCCCAGAGCAATGCCAGTGGTTCAGATTCATTCAAAATCTTCCACCCATCACTTTTGTGCTTACTGTTTGTCTCACTATGTGAGAGAGGGTATGCCCAGACGTGGGACCCTTGCTCGCTGCGCCATAGGGAACCAAGCTGCACCTCACTGAGGAGGCCCAACAAGGCCAAAACATGTCTGGGGTTGCTTGTGTTTCCGTGCAGAGGGGACCTGGCATAGCAGTTCGCGGGCTGGGCTGCTACCATTGGTTGCAGTACCTGACTGATTTGCATATGGCTGGACCGCTTTTGCAATGGCGCAGACGGGCTAAAAAACAGTGGTGTGGAAGGTTGCCCAGAGCAATGCCAGTGGTTCAGATTCATTCAAAACCTTCCACCCATCCCTTTCCTGCTTACTGTTTTTCTCACTATGTGAGAGAGGGTATGCCCAGACGTGGGCCCCTTGCTCGCTGCGCCATAGGGAACCAAGCTGCACCTCACTGAGGAGGCCGAACAAGGCCGAAACATGTCTGGGGTTGCTTGTGTTTCTGTGCAGAGGGGACCTGGCCTAGCAGTTCGGGCTGGGCTGCTACCACTGGTGGCAGTACCTGACTGATTTGCATATGGCTGGACCCCTTTTTGCAATGGCAGAGACAGGTTAAAAAACGGTGGTGTGGAAGGTTGCCCAGAACAATGCCAGTGGTTCAGATTCATTCAAAACCTTCCACCCATCACTTTTGTGCTTACTGTTTGTCTCACTATGTGAGAGAGTTTATGCACAGACGTGGGTCCCTTGCTCGCTGCCCCATAGGGAACCAAGCGGCAACTCACTGTGGAGCCCAATAAGGCCGAAACATGTCTGGGGTTGCTTGTGTTTCCGTGCAGAGGGGACCTGGCCTAGCAGTTCGGGCTGGGCTGCTACCATTGGTGGCAGTACCTGACTTATTTGCATATGGCTGGACCCCTTTTGAAATGGCGCAGACGGGCTAAAAAACCGTGGTGTGGAAGGTTGCCCAGAGCAATGCCAGTTGTTCAGATTCATTCAAAACCTTCACCCATCACTTTTGTGCTTACTGTTTGTCTCACTATGTGAGAGAGGGTATGCCCAGACGTGGGTCCCTTGCTCGCTGCGCCGTAGGGAACCAAGCTGCACCTCACTGAGGAGGCCCAACAAGGCCGAAACATGTCTGGGGTTGCTTGTGTTTCCGTGCAGAGGGGACCTGGCCTAGCAGTTAGGGCTGGGTTGCTACCATTGGTGGCAGTACCTGACTGATTTGCATATGGCTGCACACCGTTTGCAATGGCGCAGACGGGCTAAAAACGGTGGTGTGGAAGGTTGCCCAGAGAAATGCCAGTGGTTCAGATTCATTCAAAACCTTCCACCCATCACTTTTGTGCTTACTGTTTGTCTCACTATGTGAGAAAGGGTATGCCCAGACTTGGGTCCCTTGCACGCTGCGCCATAGGGAACCAAGCTGCACCTCCCTGAGGAGGCCCAACAAGGCCGAAACATGTCTGGGGTTGCTTGTGTTTCCATGCAGAGGGGACCTGGCCTAGCATTCGGACTGGGCTGCTACCATTGGTGGCAGTTCCTGACTGATTTGCATATGGCTGGACCCCTTTTGCAATTGCGCAGACGGGCTAAAGAACAGTGGTGTGGAAGGTTGCCCAGAGCGATGCCAGTGGTTCAGATTCATTCAAAACCTTCCACCCATCACTTTTGTGCTTATTGTTTGTCTCACTATGTGAGAGAGGGTATGCCCAGACGTGGGTCCCTTGCTCGCTGCGCCATAGAGAACCAAGCTGCACCTCACTGAGGAGGCCCAACAAGGCTGAAACATGTCTGGGGTTGCTTGTGTTTCCATGCAGAGGGGACCTGGCCTAGCATTCGGACTGGGCTGCTACCATTGGTTGCAGTTCCTGACTGATTTGCATATGGCTGGACCCCTTTTGCAATTGCGCAGACCGGCTAAAGAACAGTGGTGTGGAAGGTTGCCCAGAGCGATGCCAGTGGTTCAGATTCATTCAAAACCTTCCACCCATCACTTTTGTGCTTATTGTTTGTCTCACTATGTGAGAGAGGGTATGCCCAGACTTGGGTCCCTTGCACGCTGCGCCATAGGGAACCAAGCTGCACCTCCCTGAGGAGGCCCAACAAGGCTGAAACATGTCTGGGGTTGCTTGTGTTTCCGTGCAGAGGGGACCTGGCCTAGCAGTTCGGGCTGGGCTGCTACCATTGGTGGCAGTACCTGACTGATTTGCATATGGCTGGACCGCTTTTGCAATGGCGCAGACGGGCTAAAAAACAGTGGTGTGGAAGGTTGCCCAGAGCAATGCCAGTGGTTCAGATTCATTCAAAACCTTCCACCCATCACTTTCGTGCTTACTGTTTGTCTCACTATGTGAGAGAGGGTATGCCCAGACGTGGGTCCCTTGCTCGCTGCGCCATAGGGAACCAAGCTGCACCTCACTGAGGAGGCCCAACAAAGCCGAAACATGTCTGGGGTTGCTTGTGTTTCCGTGCAGAGGGGACCCGGCCTAGCAGTTCGGGCTGGGCTGCTACCATTGGTGGCAGTACCTGACTGATTTGCATATGGCTGGACCCCTTTTTGCAATGGCGCAGACGGGTTAAAAAACGGTCGTGTGGAAGGTTGCCCAGAGCAATGCCAGTGGTTCAGATTCATTCAAAACCTTCCACCCATCACTTTTGTGCTTACTGTTTGTCTCACTATGTGAGAGAGGGTATGCCCAGACGTGGGTCCCTTGCTCGCTGCGCCATGGGGAACCAAGCTGCACCTCACCGCGGAGGCCCAATAAGGCCGAAACATGTCTGGGGTTGCTTGTGTTTCCGTGCAGAGGGGACCTGGCCTAGCAGTTCGGGCTGGGCTGCTACCATTGGTGGCAGTACCTGACTGATTTGCATTTGGCTGGACCCCTTTTGAAATGGCGCAGACGGGCTAAAAAACCGTGGTGTGCAAGGTTGCCCAGAGCAATGCAAGTTGTTCAGATTCATTCAAAACCTTCCACCCATCACTTTTGTGCTTACTGTTTGTCTCACTATGTAGGAAAGGGTATGCCCAGACGTGGGTCCCTTGCTCGCTGCGCCATAGGGAACCAAGCTGCACCTCACTGAGGAGGCCCAACAAGGCTGAAACATGTCTGGGGTTGCTTGTGTTTCTGTCCAGAGGGGACCTGGCCCAGCAGTTAGGGCTGGGTTGCTACCATTGGTGGCAGTACCTGACTGATTTGCGTATGGCTGGACACCTTTTGCAATGGCGCAGACGGGCTAAAAACGGTGGTGTCGAAGGTTGCCCAGAGCAATGCCAGTGGTTCAGATTCATTCAAAACCTTCCACCCATCACTTTTGTGCTTACTGTTTGTCTCACTATGTGAGAGAGGGTATGCCCAGACGTGGGTCCCTTGCTCGCTGCGCCATAGGGAACCAAGCTGCACCTCACTGAGGAGGCCCAACAAGGCCGAAACATGTCTGGGGTTGCTTGTGTTTCTGTGCAGAGGGGACCTGGCCTAGCAGTTCGGGCTGGGCTGCTACCATTGGTGGCAGTACCTGACTGATTTGCATATGGCTGGACCCCTTTTGCAATGGTGCAGACGGGCTAAAAAACAGTGGTGTGGAAGGTTGCCCAGAGCAATGCCAGTGGTTCAGATTCATTCAAAACCTTCCACCCATCACTTTTGTGCTTACTGTTTGTCTCACTATGTGAGAGAGGGTATGCCCAGACGTGGGTCCCTTGCTCGCTGCGCCATAGGGAACCAAGCCGCGCCTCACTGCGGAGGCCCAACAAGGCCAAAACATGTCTGGGGTTGCTTGTGTTTCTGTGCAGAGGGGACCTGGCCTAGCAGTTCAGGCTGGGCTGCTACCATTGGTGGCAGTACCTGACTGATTTGCAAATGGCTGGACCCCTTTTGAAATGGCGCAGACGGGCTAAAAAACCGTGGTGTGGAAGGTTGCCCAGAGCAATGCCAGTGGTTCAGATTCATTCAAAACCTTCCACCCATCCCTTTTGTGCTTACTGTTTGTCTCACTGTGTGGGAGAGGGTATGCCCAGACGTGGGTCCCTTGCTCGCTGCGCCATAGGGAACCAAGCTGCACCTCACTGAGGCGGCCCAACAAGGCCGAAACATGTCTGGGGTTGCTTGTGTTTCCGTGCAGAGGGGACCTGGCCTAGCAGTTAGGGCTGGGTTGCTACCATTGGTGGCAGTACCTGACTGATTTGCATATGGGTGGACACCTTTTGCAATGGTGCAGACGGGCTAAAAACAGTGGTGTGGAAGGTTGCCCAGAGCAATGCCAGTGGTTCAGATTCATTCAAAACCTTCCACCCATCCCTTTTGTGCTTACTGTTTGTCTCACTATGTGGGAGAGGGTATGCCCAGACGTGGTTCCCTTGCTCGCTGCGCCATAGGGAACCAAGCTGCACCTCACTGAGGCGGCCCAACAAGGCCGAAACATGTCTGGGGTTGCTTGTGTTTCCGTGCAGAGGGGACCTGGCCTAGCAGTTAGGACTGGGTTGCTACCCTTGGTGGCAGTACCTGACTGATTTGCATATGGGTGGACACCTTTTGCAATGGTGCAGACGGGCTAAAAACAGTGGTGTGGAAGGTTGCCCAGAGCAATGCCAGTGGTTCAGATTTATTCAAAACCTTCCACCCATCACTTTTGTGCTTACTGTTTGTCTCACTATGTGAGAGAGGGTATGCCAGACGTGGGTCCCTTGCTCGCTGCGGCATGGTGAATGGGGTGAAGGGCAGGTGGATGTTCGGTGTTCGTGGGAAAGTGTCGGTGAAGGTGGATGCAGGGAGTTCAGAATGGAGGAGGGGGGAGGAGGTGATGCTGAATCGGTTGAGGATAGGTCATGTGGGGCTGAATGACTGTCTATTTCGAATAGGGAAGCGTGAATCAAGGGACTGTGCGGTGTGTGGGGTGCCTGAAACGGTGGGACATTTTTTGATTAGGTGTGAAAGACATGTTGCAGAGAGAGAATTGATAAGGGTTCGGTTGACTGCGTTGGGTGTGGCTGAGCTGAGTGGGAGGACTATACTGGGAGGTGATGGGGAGAGAGGCAGGAGGAGGAGTAGTGTGATGTTGGATTTTGTGAGGCAGACAGGGAGGTGGGAGGAGTTGTGAGCTTAAATGGAGCCAAATAATAATTAGTGGGTACGGTGCACATCATCCTATAGGATGGGGAAGCGCCTGCGTGGGTCTGCCCACGCCTCCGATAATTAAGAAGGAATAGGGAACCAAGCTGCACCTCACTGAGGAGGCCCAACAAGGCCGAAACATGTCTGTGGTTGCTTGTGTTTCCGTGCAGAGGGGACCTGGCCTAGCAGTTTGGGCTGGGCTGCTACCATTGGTGGCAGTACCTGACTGATTTGCATATGGCTGGACCCCTTTTGCAATGGCGCAGACGGGCTAAAAAACGGTGGTGTGGAAGGTTGCCCAGAGCAATGCCAGTGGTTCAGATTCATTCAAAACCTTCCACCCATCACTTTTGTGCGTACAGTGAACATATTATGACAACAGTAACCAAGTTATGGATGAGACGTATTGCACACACAAGCCCATCAATACATAGACATTTAAATATAATAGCTTCTAATATGATAAACTGTAACCTCTAACACTCACCATCCCGTCCCCCATCCCTAGTCTCATCCCCTCCCCTTCCACTTCTACTTCCTTATCTGCCTCCATACCAGGGTGCAGATGATCCTGAGGCATACACACCCCAAGCAACTGCTCCTGTAGAGCCATTGCCTGAACCACTGTGCCCCCTAAAGCCCCCATTCCCTCAAAACAACATTTTGTTTTTAGTGGTGCTACCTTTGGAATTCCCTCCTGAACCTGAAATAGCATCCCATGTGGCTTTTCCAGTAACAGTAATACGATTCACTATTTTGCTGGCCATGTCTTCCAAATACGAATCAAGGGAGAGTTGCAAAAGATGGGGCTTAACCTTGCCAAGCGCCTGGGCCGTTTTAATTTATTTAGTTTTTTTGCCCTTTCTGTCAGTGCCCCCGGTCTCCGATCATCTGTTGCTTTTCTTTTCACCATGGTGGAAATGCACCGAAGAACAGTAAATTGGAGCCATTATAAAATTGGTTAAAAAGAGTAAAACAGGCCGCTAAAACGTCAATGTGTAAATGGTGACTATACAGTGGGACCTTCCAGCATGCGGCATTGCATAAGAAACAAATGGTAATGGGTTATTGGCTACAGAGGACCATAACCATCCGCAGGTCAAATACAGCCACCTGCCACCCTGGATTGATAGCTTAGTAACGACTGTTCGGCTCTAAAGGAAGCCACAACACCCACGGTCACAGATGGCTCCGGCAGCCAGTCCTCAAGAAAACCCTCCAGAGACCCAGAGAGGGGGACAGGGAACGCCCGATGGCTCAAGGAGCAGCCTTAGTCTGTCTGTCTCCTCCTAACCCCACGCACATAAACACAAAACTTGAAACAGTCAGAGGCGTTGGAGAGCAATAGATTTCGGCAGCAAATCAATAGTCAACCTGTAGCACGGCTCTCAGGATGGATTCTAGCTTGGCACACTCCTCCTTATCCAATTGCCGAAATAAGTAAATAGCCACTCAGTTGGCTGGACGTAGAGTAGCAGGCAAAAGTGGAGGGGAGTGCAAATATATTCACGTACAGTTTTTCAACAGTCCAGCTTTCACTTTCCTATTTTCGGGTTACAGGTTTTCCACACTCCACTATCATGCGGAAGTACCAAACTGCAGAGGGGTGAGGAAACCCGGGTTACCAACGGAGGTCGGCCAATGACTTACTTGCAGACCTTGGTGACTTGAGTAACCCTCTCCATGACGCTCCACCACGAACCACCAATAACCACTTGTGCCTCCACTTCACCTCTATGCAGCACTCTGCGCTCATGTTAGGGTTAAATGCTCCTCCTCCACCTCACATGAGCATATGCAGCAAAAACAGACTGGAAAGGCAGGCAGTCCCCCACCAATAATCACTTGTGCCTCAACTTCACCTTTGCGCCAAGCTCCGGGCTTGTGTTAGGGTTAAATGTTCCTCCACCTCACGTGAGCATAGGCAGCAAAAACAGCAGTAAATGTGCTAATCCTCTTCATACCCAGTTTATAAAGGCTGGAGATTTTAACACCATTTTAAGCACCTCCCTAGGTAGATGCAGCAGAGTTCCTAGAGCTCTTTCATTGTCTGCACAGGAAATTCACAAGGGCATTTATGATTTTGAGCTTTTAGACCTGTGGAGGACACTCCATCCAAGTGATAGGGAATATTCATATTACTCTTCAGTCCATGAAATGCAGTCACGGATTGAATGTATCTTAATCGGGACAGGATTGTTACATAGGTCTTGGGAGTGTATTCTGCTCCTTAGGACTCTATCAGAACACCCCCGCTTATTATGGACATTTCTTCTTCAGGAGAATGTGATTGAGCAACTTCTCTGGCATTTTAAATTGCATGCACTGTCGAATGTAGCATTTAAAAGTGGCATCAACGTGGTCATTAACACCTTTATTTAAACTAATATCGGCTTGGTCCCCCTGAATATCTACTATCTGGGACACAGTCAAGGTTTATCTTCATGCTGCATAGGCATCGAGAATGGAATCCATAAGGCCATAAGGAGGAGTTTGACAGAACTCGAGGTAGAGATCAGACAACTTGAGATTGAAATGGATCAGGTCCAGCAATAACATCCTGCTTCCATCCATAAAAGTTCAACCAACCAATTCCGCTCACTGGCAGATCAGGAGGTGAAATTAGTTTCTGCCCAGATACAGACCCGAAATATGGAGAGGATGGAAGACCTGCTGCTTACTAGTCTTACTGTTGTGTTCTGAAAGAGCCATCACCTCTTTTGTTTTGCTGTAGTCACTCCGAGTGGGACGGGTATGCCCAGACGTGGGTCCCGTGACTGCTGGGCTGAGAGACCCAAGCTACTCCTCACTGATGAGGCCTAACAAGACCAAAACATGTTTGTGGATGCTTGTGGTCTCGTGCAGAAGGGATGTGACCTAGTAGTTCAGGCTAGATTGCCCCTTTTGGGGTGGGACCATGCTGGATTTGCATATGGATTTTCCCTTTTGTAATGGCTTGGCAGGCAAAGAACAATGGCCTGGAGGGTTGCCCAGAGCAATGCCAGTAGTTAAGATTAATTCTAAACTTTCCAGCCATGACCTCTTTTGTTTTGCATTCTGAACGGGGGCCTACAAACATAGCGACCATATTGAACGATGAAGGGACACTTATGTCAGATCTGAGTGACTTAGTGTATATGTTTCATACTTATAGCAAGACGCTGTATGCTAGGAAGAATACACAATTCCCTATGGAACTCAAAGCAAACCTATGCGATTTACCAATGCGCAAGTTAAATCAGAGCACCCTATACTCTTAAATGCTCCAAACACAGAAAAGGATGCAATGAATGCCATTGCGCTACCCACTTCAAAAGTCCTGGTATCGAATGGTCTAACAGCTGTATTTTTTAACGAATTTAGTCCTAAAGTGTCCATGCACTTGTTGAAAGTCTGGCAAGAAGCTTTCCAGCAAGGCTCCCTCCCTCCGTCTATGATGAAGCCATGATTACGCTAATCCTGAAGCCCAGGAAAGACCCCACTAACTGTGCCTCCTATAGACCCATAGCACTATTACCTACGTGTGGTGGCAGATATCTAGTTGGCGGATATGAACTCTTGTCAGGAAGTTCTGTGGATGAGGGGCCAGATAGAAAAAGGGCGAGGGCGGTGTAAGGAACTCATGGTGGCAACAGTAAAGACAGACACAAGTGATCACAGTTCAAGGGTGTTTATTAAATTGTATGCACGTCGGAAAAACACCTAATCTAAACCTAAATCTAAGATAGGAGCAAGCGTCGACCATAAAATGAAAATAAGGCAGTCCTAGTGGCATTGTGTCAAATGAAAAAGGGCCTATACTAAGAAACCTATTGCCAAGCCTTCCAACTAAAAGAAAAAGAGTGTGGGATAGTTTTCAAGAAAAGAAAGAGGTGTTCACAAATAATATGTCAGGATATGGTAGCCTGGGTCTTACTTCCCCGTTTTGAGCACGGGGTAAGGTGGGATCTTGGAGCACAGCACAGTCTCAAGCTCTCCAGCATGAGACGACAGTTCTGTTTTAGCTTATCAGGAGCCTCGATGGCCAAGTCTCTTTTATCTTCAAAAAGTCTCTTGCCTTCTAGGGTGAGTAAAATAACAAACACAAAGTTCCTTTTCAGGTACCAATCACTTTCTACAAATCATATATACAGTCCCCTTTCAGTGGGTCTTGGGTGATGACTTCCACCCGGGAACACCCTCTTCTGGGCTTGGATCCTAAAACAGTTCCTATCGATATCAAGGCCTTCAGTGGTTGAGTCTCCTGTTTCCGAGGGCCTGATAGGTTTACAAAAATGCCTAACAAATGCAAAGTTCTGTTCTACGTATTCCTCGGGGATGGCTTCACCCCTCTTCCAGATGCTGACCCCTCTTTGCTTTCAGCCTCCCTCCACCGGGTTCACTATGGCTTTCACTTGGTACCCAAATCGTAATGTCTTTTCTAACAGTTCATAGTGGGCATCCCTCTACCAGGTTCACATTTGTCAAAGAAATGTTTCTTGGGACTTTAGACTTTGTTCCCTCTTAGTCAGCATCACTCTTCCGGGTTCTCTCTGGCCAACTTCACATTCACATTTACTTTCAATGTTTGCAGGATTTACTTCCCTTGCTTTCTTATAGTTCTTAGGTCAAAGGCTTTCGACTGTACAGGGATTTTGCTTGACCTCCTGTATGACCACTTTGAGCTATCTCGACGGCTCTCCTACAGCCTTCTGGTATCTGTAGTTTCACTCAGATGGGGATCAATCAGAGTCGACCAGAGTTTCTCGAAGCAGCACCCACGTGGTGCTGTTCTCCTTCTGCAGCTGGTCTCCCCTTTACAATTTTTCTTTGAACTTCTTTTACTTTGCCACTTTGCAACTTTCATTCCCCACAGCCCGGTTCTTATCAGTTTTCCCTTCGACTCACTGGCTGTGATGAACCGCTTGGTTTTCTTCGCAACTGTAGTCAAGGCCGGTACCATGGTAGCAGGAGTCTCCCTCGATCCAGTTTATCAGCGTCAATACGCTCGGTGTGCCTTTGGCTATTGTTCTCAGTCTTACGATTCCTTTTGCAGAGGTTTTGCTGTCAAGAAGGGCAAGGTCGTGTCTCTCCTCGTCTACCTCTCGATGTTTGTCGTCTTTCTCCTCCTCTTGAACCGCCTGGTCGTGATAGCTATCTCATTGTGCGGTCTGCCTCGCTCGTACTGTGCTCTCTGTTCTCTCTTGCTCCCATTTTTATCCCTTTGGGGAAGGCAAAAGGCCATCAGGTGTGTGTGATTCTGATAAATTGCCTGACTTTTGCCTGACCCTGGTATTGGGACAAGTCAGATAAATGGCTCTGGTGTTAGTCCATTGTCTTTCATGTTGTGCGAAAGTATTCGTGTCAGAAAAGGGGGGCCGTGTTTTTGAATGTCCTACGGAAGAGGATGGGGAAAAGGTGTTGAAGGAAGGGGGATACCACGTCTCACCCATCAGTGTCCCACTCCCCGAGGACACCCCATCCAGGTGATCCTCCCTCACTAGTCTACCCACAGGAACTAGATCCAATAGCGATGGCCATGTCCTGGCCACCTGGACAACAGATCTCCGGGATTTAGCCAGGGTGACACCTTCAGGTTTCTCACAGCGGGTAAACAGGCATAGGGTGCAAGCTTTAATTGGCCACTGAGTGACTACTGTATGTTTTTTATGTTGAAGGGAATGTGTGAAAGGGAATTCTATCTGGGCAATCACACAAAATGGAGGCTCTGCCAAAACTAGGGTGAGTTGGCAGTTAGTTGACAAGTTGTCCCACTGAGCTTGATCATAACCCTGGGGAGTGGCTTCCTCTGAGGGTTTGACAGCTGAGAACTAGGTCTGCCTCCCATCACAGTCTTCAGCTACAACCCAAACAGAATTGTTTTTGGGACACTTAGAATGCTAGGATCCCTCGCTGATTGTTTCAATGTGTCCCTCCTCAGCACACGAGTGAAGCGGCTACATCCCCCATGCACAGCCCCCACCCACTAACACAAATACTAGAGCAGCGTCTTCTGATTCTAGAATAGGTCTCTGAAGTACAGGCATAGTTCGGTCCAGAACCTTGCTACGTCCCACCTCAGCAAGCTCTACCCCATGAGGCAGATGGGCGGCTGTAAGCCCGGTCTGCCGCAGGGCGTCCCTCTGTGTATGGTGGGTGATAGGGCACCGCTGCCAAACCTGCTCAGGGAAGCCTTCCAGAAGCTATCCTGTACTGGTGTAGCAGCAACGTCCTATTTAAATGGAAAGTTCCAAGCTGCTGTGTAGGAGCGGAGAGCCCATCACTAAAATAGTGTTTCAAAGGCTGTCTTTCAAAGGCTGTCCCATTCTGGTTTAGCAGCAGTGCCCTATTTAAATGAAAAAAGTCCCGCTCCCGTGCTGGAGCACCCAGCAGAAGGGACATTTGTTTTTATGAGGAGCAAATCGTAATATATTTTTCAGTTTTTCAGGGGTGGGCTGCAGGGGCCACAGCTCTTCCATTGTTTAGAATGGTAGGTATGTGCAGTGCATGTAACAGACAAATCAGAGCAGGCATATTAACCCTTTGTGCAATCTAACTGGGAATGGGAAATTCGGACCCGTAGGATACAAGTATATCTCTGCAACAGAGACATTAACACCCCTGGCTATATTACAGGGATTCAAACTTACTTTTATCTCTTATTTGATTCATTTTTTATTTGACTTTTTATTTTAGCAGAATTATTTGAGTACTGATTACATTTGAATTTTAAAGTTTTGACTCCATGGGGTGGTGGTTTAGTTCTGTCAGGACATGATGGTCGTGTAGGCGATGATACCTCTGTCCCCAAGTTCCACTCGAGCAAACAGTCAATATACTGCCCGAGCAGCCCTTGAGGCCACAGGTGGTGAATGTCGTCAGCCGGAACCAGGAATGCCGGAAGATGTTTTCCCCTGACCACTGTAAGGCAAACACGCGGGTTAGATAACCAATACAGCCTGTGCACAATCCTAAATGTATACCTATAAGGAGCTTACCCTGAGTGGTTGTCTGGAATGTGATGTAGGGTGTCTGTCTGAGGGGCCGACAGGGTTGACGACAAGGTTGCAGCCTGGCAAAGCACTTGAAGGATGGAATCACCACCTGATACGGAACCTGGTACTGTGAGCCAATCTAGATGGCACGTGATGCAGAGAGCTGAATTCAAACCAAAGGATAATCCAATTGCAGTCCAGGAGAAAAGCCAAGGTCGTGTCCAAGGGGAGCGGTTCAAGACAAGGTACCAAACTAGGGAAATCCAAGAATCAGTCCGTGGGAGTAGCCAAGGTCAAAACCAGGAAGAAGCAGGTCCAGGCGAGGTACAAAAGAGGAAGCGGTTCGGAATCCAAAGGCAAAATCCAAGATCAAGGATAGCAGCGTCCGTAGTCCAACCAAGATCAGCTGTGAAGCGTGGATGGGAGTTTGCGCATCACTTTTGAACGCTCGCTCCAGTGGTCACATGACTCACACACGTGATTGGCGCACACGCGATTGGACGCGTGGAGGAAGAACGTCCAAGCGTCGGCAGCGGAGACGCGGAATGTTCATGGCGCGTCTCCACGGCAACCGCCAATGCAGGAATGGAGAGCGAGGCATAAACCAGCGTCACAGAGTTCGGCTAGCCCCTTGTCGGCAAACCTGAAGGCGAGAATGTGCAATGGTGCGTGTGGTGTCTTGTTGTGTACTATGATTCTGCCGTATATTGATGGAATTACGGGATGCAATAGGAGGGTTTGTGGATGTGGATGGGGGCGTGACAGAGCCCCCCCTCAAAGGCCCACGACCCCGTGGGCTTGAAGGGTGCTCCCTGTGGAACCGAGCCACCAACAACGGAGCATGGACGTCAGGAGACGGAACCCAGGACCGTTCCTCAGGACCATAGCCCAACCAATCAACCAGGTACTGCAACTGCCCTCTAACAATCCGGGACCCCAAAACAGCGCTAACCTCATAATCCTCCTGGGAGGCCAGTGGAACAGGACCGGGAGCGGACGTCATGCGAGTGGTATCAGGGCAGGGTTTGAGAAGGGACGTGTGAAAAACAGGGTGCAGTCTCCACGAAGTGGGGACAGCAAGACGGTAAGCAACCGGATTCAGGACCTTGGAGACCCTATATGGGCTGACGAAACGGGGCAGTAGTTTACGTGAACCTGGTATGCGCAGGTGACGCGTAGACAACCACACCCGATCGCCCGGTGAGGATGAAGGGGCCTCCTTTCTCCTTTTGTTAGCGGCTGTCCGCATCGACTCCTGTGCTTCCCGGAGATGGACAAGGGTTTGTGCATGTATGGAAGCGAGATCCCGGGCACAGTCATTAGCCGCCGGATTCCCGGTCCGTAGTGCGGGGGTATTGGAAAAGTGAGAATCAGAAAAAGGGAGAGTACGTGGATGCTGGCCATAGAGCGAGTAAAAAGGGGAGAACCCAGTGGATGAATGCATAGTGTTGTTGTAAGCAAATTCTGCGTAATGTAGTGAATCAAGCCAGGTGTATTGAAATTGCAAGGCTAAACAACGTAGGTACTGTTCCAGGGCCTAATTTACTCTTTCGGTCTGACCATCGCTTTCGGGATGGTAGGCCGACGAGAAGCGTGCGTCAATACCCAGTAGTTTGGTAAGGGCCACCCAGAAACGTGACATGAACTGTGTTCCACGATCCGACACAATGACACATGGCAGACCGAACAGACAGAAAACAGACCTGAAGAACATTTGAGCCAAGGAAGGAGCGGTGGGGATGCCTTTACATGGTATAAAGCGGGCCATTTTGGTGTATGAGTCCACTACTACCCAAACTGTATCATAACCCCGAATACGTGGTAATTCTGTTATCAAATCCATGGACACCGTATGCCAAGGTTTTGGGGGTATGGGCAGGGGCTGTAGTAATCCCAACGGACGGCCTCTCTGTGTTTTGCACTGTGCGCATATAGAGCAGGTGTTGACATAAGTCTCCACATCTCGTTGCATCAATGGCCACCAGCACCAGCGTTTCAATAATTCCAGGGTTCGTCGTTGACCTGGGTGACCATTGATGAGAGCATTATGGGACCACTCCAAAGCCTGATTACGTGTATCATTGGTGGGTAGGAATAGTTTCCCTTGAACAAAAGGCAAGCCGTCTTGTATGTCAGGATCCCAATCAGCTAGTATCTGGGGACGTTGTGCAACCCATTGTCGAATAGCAGTCAACATAGGTGGGGGTGGTGTGCAAGCACAAACTACATGGCCTTCGCCTAGAAGCATCTCAGGATACGAAGGAAGGGGCACCCCCCCTGGTGAACGAGACAGGGCGTCAGCTTTTCCATGGATCGTCCCAGGTCTATGCTTGACGATGAAATCATAGGCAGAAAAGAAAAGATGCCAACGAACTTGTCTACTGTTAACACATTTCAATGACGCTAGGTCCTGTAGGTTTTTGTGGTCAGTGTAGACTGTGGTCTGGTGCTTTGCTCCCAGGAGATGATGTCTCCAGACCAGCAGAGCATCCCTGATTGCTAGGACCTCTTTTTCGGTGACCGTATAATGTGTCTCGGTCGGTGTGAATTTCCTGGAATGGTAGGCCACCGGGTGTAGTGCTCCGGTGGAGGGACATGGTTGGGACAGGATGGCCCCCAAAGCGAATGAAGAGGCATCTGCTTCCACAACATACGGGAGTTCTGGGTCTGGGTGTTGCAAGACAGGAGCCGTGGTGAACGAGGTTTTGAGGGTATCAAAGGCTACCTGATGTGTAGAGGTCCAGTCA
Source organism: Ambystoma mexicanum (assembly GCF_040938575.1). Lineage (NCBI taxonomy): Eukaryota > Metazoa > Chordata > Amphibia > Caudata > Ambystomatidae > Ambystoma > Ambystoma mexicanum. The sequence continues at coordinate 17,806,632 of NC_090922.1, read as the reverse complement.
AACAACACCGCGGGACTGGTCAATGCGGTTAGAGGTGCCACAATGGAAGAGAAATTCGCGATGAATCTCCGATAAAAGTTAGCGAACCCCAAGAAAGATTGCAGTTGTTTCACAGTGACAGGAATCGGCCAGTCTATGATAGCTTGGACCTTGGACTGGTTCATAGTCAGCCCCCCAGGGGATATATGAAACCCCAAGAATTCGACTTCGGCTGTGTGAAATAGGCATTTCTCAGGTTTGGCATATAAGGAATGTTTTCTGAGTCGTGTGAGTACTTCCCTAACATGAAGGACATGCTCGGCCATAGTTTGGGAGAAGACTAGTATGTCATCTAGATATACTACGACATATAGGTCCAGAATATCATTGAATATGTCGTTTACGAACCTTTGAAAAGTGGCAGGGGCATTGCAAAGGCCAAAAGGCATCACCATATACTCATACAACCCCTGACGGGAGCAGAATGCCGTTTTCCACTCGTCACCAGAGCGCATACAGACCAGATTGTATGCTCCCCGTAGATCCAACTTGGTATATACAGAAGCATTGGTCAATTTATCTAGCAAGGTTGATATGAGTGGAAGAGGGTAGCGGTTTTTTATGGTGTCCGCATTCAGGCGTCTGTAATCTACACATGGATGGAGGTCTCCCTCCTTCTTCGGAACGAAGAATATGGGACTAGCCACAGGGGATGAAGAAGGCCTAATGTGGCCTAATTGAAGAGCATGACCTATGTATTCCTTCAGGGCCATTTCTTCTGATGGTGATAGCGAATATATGCGCCCCTTGGGAAGCGTTGCCCCATCGATCAGATCTATGTGACAATCATACGGTCTGTGGGGTGGTAGTACTTCGGCAGAGACTTTATCAAAAACCGAATGGAAATCGTGGTATTCCGGGGGTACCCCTGACATAGTGGCTCCCACTTTGTGTGCCCCTTCAGGAGGACTCTCAACCACTATGCGTAGCCCCCCGAGTGCCCTTGCGGGACTGCTGAGAACATTGTCGTCCAGTAGGCAAAAATGTTGGCATACCTCAGATTCAAATGAAACCTGACCAGTACCCCAATCGATGAGAGGGTTATGTTTTTTCAACCAGGGAAGACCCAAGATTATCCCGAACTGAGGGGTAGATATCAGATCAAAGGACAGTTGTTCCTTATGGTTGCCCTGGATGGTCACGTCCATTTGGGCGGTTTGTTGCTTGATCGGACCGGATACGAGGGAGGACACGTCCACTGTCTGGACCAGTTCGGGATGTATCTTGGTCACTAGAGGAAGGTTCAGAGACTTGGCCAATGATATGTCGATAAAGCAACCAGTAGCTCCTGAATCAATGACGATGTGGACTTCATGTGAACACTCCCTGGCCGGTTGAAGAACCGCTTGAACAGCTACTGGCCTTATTGGACCGAATGAAGGAACCCCGGGGTTATAAACCGAGCTCGCCTTGTCCCCGGTATTCAAGGGCGAGCTTTCTGAAAACCCGAAGCCTTGTTCTTTGGACGTCGAGGGCACTCCTTGACAAAATGTCCACTGAGGCCACAATAGAAGCATGCATTGGCGGTTCTTCGACGCTCTCTCTCGGTTTGGGTAACAGGGCTTCGTAGACCCCCTATTTGCATGGGTTCCCCAGCACCATCTGGGGTAGAGGGCAAGGATTTTACAGAAAGGCCTGACTCCATCCGGCGTTCAGACTTCCGAGCGTCTACCTGTAGGGCTAGGTCTACCAGATCAGAATAGGTGTCAGGAGGGAAGGTACAACAGAAAGAGCGTCCTTCATAGCATTACATAAACCTTTGTAGAACACCACGGCTTTCTTGTTTTCTGGCCATGAGGTTTCAGCTGACAACTGGTTGAAATGTGTGATGTGCAGCTCCAGGTCCCGGGACTGGGCTTTATACCTGGTGTCAAATATTTTTGCCAACTCACTCACCAGGAGGTCGAAATCATAAAGGGCCGGGTGATTGTTTTCAAGGAAAGGATTAGCCCAAGTAGCGGCAACCCCGGACAGATGGGAAAGCAGGAAAGCGGCTTTTGTGGTGGAATCATGAAAGACTAAGGGCCGACAAAGGAAATGAAGCTTACATTGATTGATAAAGGTACGGTATTTTCTGGGGTCCCCCTGGAACTTCTCAGGGGATGCCAAAGGAAACTGAGAGGGCAATACCACAGGAGTAGGTGGCGTGAGTGGTGCAGAGGGCCCCGGGGTAGGTGGTACCGGATCCCCAAATTCGGCATCTGGCGGTAAAGGGTTGCGGTTGCTCTGGATGGTGTCTAAGCGATGATGAATCGCGGTTGTGGCAGCCGCCACTTCCGTTCTAAGAGATGCAACCGCTTGCATTAGAGCGGCCACGGGATCCCCGGCAGCGGATTCCATCGCCTGAACGACCAGAAGTGGCTTCACAGTCTGTCAGGACTTGATGGTCGTGTAGGCGATGATACCTCTGTCCCCAAGTTCCACTCGAGCAAACAGTCAATATACTGCCCGAGCAGCCCTTGAGGCCACAGGTGGTGAATGTCGTCAGCCGGAACCAGGAATGCCGGAAGATGTTTTCCCCTGACCACTGTAAGGCAAACACGCGGGTTAGATAACCAATACACCCTGTGCACAATCCTAAATGTATACCTATAAGGAGCTTACCCTGAGTGGTTGTCTGGAATGTGATGTAGGGTGTCTGTCTGAGGGGCCGACAGGGTTGACGACAAGGTTGCAGCCTGGCAAAGCACTTGAAGGATGGAATCACCACCTGATACGGAACCTGGTACTATGAGCCAATCTAGATGGCACGTGATGCAGAGAGCTGAATTCAAACCAAAGGATAATCCAATTGCAGTCCAGGAGAAAATCCAAGGTCGTGTCCAGGGGGAGTGGTTCAAGACAAGGTACCAAACTAGGGAAATCCAAGAATCAGTCCGTGGGAGTAGCCGAGGTCAAAACCAGGAAGAAGCAGGTCCAGGCGAGGTACAAAAGAGGAAGTGGTTCGGAATCCAAAGGCAAAATCCAAGATCAAGGATAGCAGCGTCCGTAGTCCAACCAAGATCAGCTGTGAAGCGTGGATGGGAGTTCGCGCGTCACTTTTGAACGCTCGCTCCAGTGGTCACGTGACTCACACACGTGATTGGCGCACACGCGATTGGACGCGTGGAGGAAGAACGTCCAAGCGTCGGCAGCGGAGACGCGGAATGTTCATGGCGTGTCTCCACGGCAACCGCCAATGCAGGAATGGAGAGCGAGGCATAAACCAGCGTCGCAGAGTTCGGCCAGCCCCTTGTCGGCAAACCTGAAGGCGAGAATGTGCAATGGTGCGTGTGGTGTCTTGTTGTGTACTATGATTCTGCCGTATATTGATGGAATTACGGGATGCAATAGGAGGGTTTGTGGATGTGGATGGGGGCGTGACAAGTTCCCCTCTGCATGTGAGCCAAAATGAATGCCCTAAATGATGACTAGGAGATAAGGTGTCAGGTTCAGTCCTTACCTCTTTGCTTCTGGACTCCTTTGCTGGGAAGAGTTAAGGCCTGTCCTTTCAGGTAGCCACCATGCAACCCGATTACAGGATAACAGGTAAGCACTACGGCTACCCCGAGAGCCAAGTCCCAGGGGTAAAAAAACCTTGAGGGGGAAAAAAACAAGGTGCAGAGAAGACGTTCCAGGTAAGTTTGTTATTCCGGGAATTTGTCTTTATAGGAACAAGTAGGAAACACAAGGTTGCAAGGCAAACTAGCGTTCCGCAATACCAAACAATTGCAATTCGAGAAGCCTTCTGAATTTCCTCTATTTATTTCTGGGTATCGGATGTTGTCGAGCACATGAACGCGATGATGTCACCGCGTGGCAAGAGCGTCTGGGTGCCATCTTGGATCAGGACGCAATTTGAAAGCGTTTCCAAAATGAAACCTGATCAGATAAGCGCCAAGTAGGCGAAAGCATGACATAAGGGTTGGCAGAGGCAGATATAGAGTCTGGCTTTTGTTTGGCTGAACTGTCTTTTGTCTTGGTTATCTGCAGTTAAAAGGTTTTGCATTTTACATTATTCATATTACCAAACGTTTTTTAGGATCAGACAGCAGGCGACCATTGCCAAACACAGTTGGCCATTGCTGACTTTGCCAGCGTCCAAACCAACCACGGTTGCTTATCCCCAAGTCAATCATTGCCAACCATGGTCCACCATCCCCAATCATAGCTAACCATTGCCAAGCATCGCCAATCATGGTCAGGTCTTGCCGATCATGGACAGCGATTGTGGACCATCGCCGACTATAGCCATCTGTTGAGCCAGTAAGGTTGTTCTGTGGGTTGAGTCCCCACCACAGAGATCTGAGGTTCACCTCTAGATTGCACCTTTTATACTTTCAGGGTCTATCAACCACCTTGAAATTATATGAGGTTAATGGTCAAGGTGTATTATTGAAGTGGCAAGAGTACATTTAGTTCATGGAGGGTGTTTTGTCAAAGATTATGTGAGAGAGACAGGTAGAGAGAGATAAAGACAAACACTTACCATTCCAGCAACCAATATGGCATCCTGAAAATCATCATGGAAGGGATAAACACATGTTATAAATATAATTCCCCCCTCTGGAACACAAACAATCACTAGGGCACCCTTGAACGGCTTTAATATGCATGCCAATTAATCTGTTTTTACATACTGCCTGCTGTATGCATCTCCTTCTTAACAAATGTATGATATACACAGCCTATAAGATAGCTAGACTGGTAATATTGCTGTGGAGAGGATTAATACACTTGCTACGTGATCTCCATGTGAGCAGTAGTAGGTACAATTTTGATTTTATTTATTTCAAATATTTTCATGGTGAAACATATTCTAATGAGGCCTCACAGCATTGACAACATTGGCAGCTTCCACGGCCGCAAGGTTGATGAAATAGGAACAGCTCCACTTTCTTTTTCTTAAAACCTTTATTTATCATTGGCATGGCATTAGGTATATATCAAACAATTTGTTTCAATCAACCGAGAGTGACATATTCAGGTTAACATTTAAACACCCTGTCTGCTACATGGTACAGTGTAAATATCATTAGTCTCTATCTGCCCTTCCTCTTCTGCCAAATCACTAGTGTCTGTGTGCAGATATGTCCTAAGTGGGGCCCATATGTCTTTCGGCCTGGAGTGAGTTTGCATATCCCTCACGTACATCTCCTCATTTTCCTGCGTGAGGATCAGGTGAGCCATGATTGGGTGGTGGGGGGAGGGGTTCCGGACTTCCATTTCAGAAGTATGAGTTTCTTGGCTACCGTTCCCGCCACTGCAAACAGTCTTCGCACTTTTTTGGAGGCCTTTCCGATGTCTCCGAAAAGGTACTTTGGTCGCCGGAATATGGATGTCCAGTATTTCACTCATTGTCTCTGCTATCTCCTCCCAGAACTGGTGAATTGGGGGGCAGTACCAGTACATTTGAATCGCACCCGCTCCATCCTTTCCGCACTTGGGGCAGCTGCACGTTTAGATGGGTCAAACTTGGCGATCTTTTTTGGTGTAACATGCAATTGGTTTAGCATCTTGAATTGTATAAGACGAAGGTTGGCGTTAAGGGATATGGTTTTAGTAAATCTGCAGTATTGCGTCCATTTCTGCTTGTCAATTTCGATATTGAGGTCTTTCTCCCACTTGCGCCGTATCGTGTTGGCCGAAGGGGTATGCAATTGCACCTTCCTGCATATTTCAGCGATGCCACTGTTGAGCCCTGTCTGAGTCAGGATCTCGGTCAGGAACCCATGTACTGGGAGTTCCTCTGGGAAAGTCGGCCAAATTGCTCTGCGGGCTGCTTTTAGCCAGTGGTATTGCAATGTCGGTATCAAACCGGTGCCGATTCTGTCCTTGAGCTCCATCATTGTAATGAAGCGGCCTTACGGGAACAGGTCCCCCAGTTTTGCTCTGCGTTCTGCGTCCCATCTGTGCTGCAGTGTGCGATCCTTGGTTGGTTCCAGATCCGGGTATGCCCAGAATGGGGCATGCGGCCAGTACGGGACGTCACATCGCACTCTTTTCAGGATTTGCATCCATGCGCAGACCATGGACGATACAGGATCCGTCAGAACCCTCTCTTCCTTTGCTTTGGTAAACAACATGCCCTGGAGGTTTTTTGATGCTGCCGCAAACTCCTCAGCGTGTATGTGTGCATACTGCTCCGTGTCTTGGGACCAGTATCTAGCAAACTGAGCTTGTGCCGCATAATAATATAGCTGATAGTCTGGTGCTGCCAGGCCCCCTGAATCATAATATTCGCACATTTCAGTCCAGCCAATCCTGGGTGCACACCCTCACCACACGAAGTGCGTACTATGTCTCTGCATGGCTTCAAAGAATTTCTGACACAGCCAAATGGGAATTCCACTGAAGAGGCATAATAATTTGGGCACTATCACCATTTTTAGTGGGGATATTCGGCTGTACATGGAAAGTGGTAGTGTCGACCAGAATTCGAGTTTTGTCTCCAATTGTGCCAGGAACGGGCCATAATTGTTTGTATATAGCTTTTTCTTGTCTGTTGCCAGAATGATCCCCAGATATCGGGACATGGTCGGCGACCATTGAAATTGTGCAGTAGCCTCCGATTGTATGACAAATTTAGTTAGCAGTATAATTTCCGACTTCAGCTGATTAATCTTGTAACCAGAATATTTTGTAAAGTCTGCAATATCTTGCATTATCGGAGGGAGGTGAGTGTCTGGGTCTCTGATATATAACATCGTATCATCAGCATAGAGGGATATGAACTGAGGTTTCCCCATGATGCATATTCCTCTCCATGCATGCTTTGTCTGCAGGAACTCCGCCATCCCTTCTATGGTAAGTGCAAAAATCAGCGGGGAGAGGGGGCATCCCTGCCTTGTCCCCCTCTGTAGCTCGAAGCTGGTCTAGATAGTCGCATTGGTCCTGACCTTGGCAGTTGGTTTGTGGTAGAGGATTTGCAAACTTCGAATGAATCCCGGGCCGAAACCCATCTTCTGCAGGATGGCATACATAAATTGCCAGGAGATAGAATCAAACGCCTTTTCCGCGTCCAAAGTCACTGCCACTGTCTTCTTCTCAGGGTCCATTTGGGATGGAATGGCGAAAACTCTGCGGAGATTTAGGGCAGTAGAACGGGAGGGTATGGAGCCCGATTGATCTGGATGAATTAATTTGTTCATGTGTGGATTCAATCTTTTGGCAATCGCTTTGGCTATGATTTTCACATCCACGTTGTTGAGTGATAGCGGTCCCTAAGAGGAGGGGTCCTGGGGAGGTTTGTGTGGTTTTAGCAGGACGGTTATTATGGCCTCGTGTAAAGTTGTAGGCAGGGTGCCTCTCTCCAGAGATTCCTCCCACATCTTCAAAATCCGGGGGGCTAACTCCATAACAAAGGCTTTGTAGAGGTCTGTTGTGATACTGTCCGCTCCCCGCGCTTTCCCTGTTTTTAAATCTTTAATTGCTTGGGTTATGTCTTCAACTGTTAGCGGGGTATCTAGCGGCAGTTTGTCTTCAACTTTGAGTTTAGGAAGCGAATAGGAGTGCAAATGTTGTTGAAGTTCTTCAATGGACACCTGGCCATTGTTCTGGTATAATTTGGAGTAGAACTGCAGGAAGACATCATTAATCTTCTTTTAGTTTGTAAGCGTTGTTCCATGCTCATCGGTGATGCTTGTGATGTGACTATGGTCCAGTTCCGATCGGATGAGGTTGGCCAGAAGTCTACCCGACTTGTTTCCCTCGCCATATCTCCTAGCTTTCACGGGCTGCATCATGTAGAATACTTCCTGGTCGGCTAACTTGTTGAATGTTTCGGTAGCCTCCTGTAAGGGGGCTAAAGTATTCTGCCCCAGTGCTGCAGTGTACACTTCCTTTGCTCTTTTTATGTTAGTTTCCGCCTGAGTTAGGGTCGAGCGGATCTCGCGAAGTCTATCATGCACCGTGGCAATCAGATGCCCTCTCAGCCAGACTTTAAAAGTTTCCCACATTGTACTAGCCGACTAGACGGAGTCTTCATTGCACTCGAAGAATTCAATCACTTCAATACGAAGCACTTCCACCAGTGACTTGTCTCGTAGAAGTTGTGGTGGCATTTTCCACATTCTGTAGTTTTTGGCCATGGAGTCGAGCTGGATGTCTAGCAAAATCGGGGAATGGTCATAGAGGTTCCAGGGTAATATGGCACATTCTCGGGTCTCTTGGATGCCTTCCTTAGAGCATAACCAGAGGTCAATGTGGGAACTCGAGCCGTGGACATATGAGTGAAAAGAAAGTCTTTGCGGTGGGGATGTAGCTCTCTCCATGCATCGGCCAACGATAGTAATCGCATGGTATGTGTAAGGGTAGATGTCGTCTTCGTCTCCCTTCTGTTGCAAGACATCGACCTATCCATTTCAGAGTCCAGGATGGTATTAAAATCCCTGCCCCAGATCACCCTTGCCTCTCCTATTGGCAGTATTGCTGTGGTACTTGATGGTAGAACTCCGGAGTGTCCACGTTGGGACTGTATGTATTAAGGACTATTATGTCCTGCCCCCAGAGCGTTCCCCACACTATAATGTATCTGCCGTCAGGATCACAAGTAGTCTTAGTGATGGTGAAATTGACTCTCCGCTGAATGATTGTTGCGACCCCTCTGGATTGCATCGAGTAGCTAGTGGCAAACATTTGGCGAACCCAAGCCCGGTGTAGAGATTTCACTGACTTTTCGGTTGCATGAGTTTCTTGTAGCAGCAGAAAGTTGATTTTATGTCTATTGGCATGTGAAATAACTTTCCTTGCTTTGATGGGATTAGCCAGCCCCCTTACGTTCCAGGATAGGAACCTAATTCTCAGCCTCACTCTCTGAGTGTTCGTATCTTCTGCCATGTGAGGTAAGTATCCTGTCCATGTCGCACTAGTGCCTGTCTCTCGAATTTTGCCATGCCATATTTTCTACCGAACTCAACAAAGTCAAACAGTATCCCCCAACGTGGGGAAGATTCCCAATCCCCCCTCCCTCACCATCCCCCCAATCGGGCGGTGTATCCCCCATAACTACTTGCAGAGGTGGCGTGCTACATTGCCATCTTCAGGTCCGCAGCCTTTGAGGATATCGTCTCCACTATGGCATCACTCCCCTTTCGGCAGGTTTGTACAGCACTGCCTGGTAGGTCATATCTGCATCCTATTTGTGGGTTCTCAGCCATTAATTGTAGTGGCAGGGACGTTTGCTTCAACATACTTCAGGGCTTCTTCCGGCAATTCAAAAAAGTGGGCTCTGCCTGCGTGTTGCAAATAAAGTTTTGCCGGGTACATCATGGCATAGATTATTTTCCTCTCATGCAACACCCTCTTTACTCCAGCAAACGTACGCCTAGCAGCTTGTACTGCCGATGAAAAGTCTGGGTACAAATGCACCTGATTGGAGTCGAACATCAGTGGGGCTTTTTCGCGTGCAAGCTTTAGGATCAGATCACGGTCTCTGTAATTCAATAGGCGGGCGATGACGGTTCTGGGAGGGGCCCCCGGTTTCGGAGGGGGAGCCAGCGCTGTATGGGCTCTTTCCACCAGAAATTGACTGGAGAATTGAGCATCAGGGAATAAGGAGCGAATAAGCTCTTCTAGGAACTGCTCCATGGGCTTGTTGACCTTCGTTTCAGCAACCCCCACCACACGTATGTTATTCCGACGTGTCCGTGATTCCAAATCCTCACACTTTGCCTGCAGGGTCTTGATGGTTTTGTGTATGTCCATTATATTCTTGTTGTGTGTGGTGGTCGTGTCTTCTAAGGTGCCCACCCTCTCCTCCACCTCTGCGACTCTGGCGTTGACCTTCCGCATATCTGCCCGTATGGATGCTATGTTCCCACCAATGTCGTTCAGCTTGCTGTTAATTGCTGCGAATCCCTTCTCCATCGCCGCCATGTATGGGGTCATGTCTTGTTCTGGCGGGTTCTCTGGGGGATTATCTAGGGGTGCTGTTTGTACTGGAGTCGATGTGGGGGTGGAGGCAAATGTGTCCAAGGGTCCCCTCTTCATGTTTTAGATCCTCCTCCCATCATGCCTGCGACAGCAACCCCTAATTTAGTGCGTGGTGATGGTATCCAGCTGCTGGCTTGACGCGTAGACAAGGAGAAGAAGAAAAAAACAAAAAGGGGTGGGGGTGCTTTTACTTTTAGGGTTATCAGTCAGGGTACCATTTAGCGCCGGGGGTCTCAAGGCTTCAGCAGGTGGTGGGTTGCTGCCCTGAAGGAGACACTTTGTAATGGTGGGATGAGCAGCCGAGGCACAGTGTCCAAACCCGGGCAAGCTTCCCGGACAACGAGTCCCCAATATGGCTTTTCTGTTATTATTGTATTTTTTACTCCCACAGGAGCGGGGTCCCAATCCATCCCGCAGACCCGCCGCCATAACTCCTGGGTGCTGATGGCGGGCTGGGCTGCGTCCCCACGTCCCCTCCACCGCTTACACAGAGGCTGCCCCGCATTCCCTCAGGCCCCTCCCGGGTCCGTGCCCTCTCCCGAGGGCCGATCCGTCCCCCCGAACTCCTTACCCGCCGCGTCGGGTCTCATGGAGCAAGGCTCAGGGAAGACTCACGTAGCTGACACCGCCGGGGAGCGGATGCACGCGAGGAGCCACACAGTCCCTCCTCCACCCGTCTCCAGTGTCCGCTACAACCCGGGTATGGGCCGACAGTCCCAGGACCACAAATGTTCTAAGGATCCTGAATTCCGGCCCCCTGCTCAGGCCCTGCTGGTTGTAGGATGGAACGACCGCCCGCCAGCTCCGACGTTGTTGTTTCTTCGCACCCAGCGACGTGCAGCATGGGACCGTACAGGCAACCTAGGCCACCCTCCTCCAGCAACGCTGACAAATCCTGTGGAGCGAGGCCGCGTTATATGCGGGTATTTAGGCCAGTCGTTCACACCCATCTCCGCCGACAGTATTTGGGGAGCAAACGTAGTTTCTCTCCGGGAGACCACAGTATTTTAACAGAAAGGGGTTTTCAGGCTGCAGAGCTTCTGGTTCAGGCGGCCATTTTCCACGGCGTTCAACAGCGCCCCCCCGGAACAGTTCCACTTTCTAAGAGTATCATCTGGTATGGCAGACTTTGCTAAACCAGGGGATTACACCAAGAACTGCACTAGAAGCAGCGAACATGCTTTAACAAGCTTGTGGCAGTGGGGTTTGAAAGGGAAGGCTGTAACAATCCTACTCATTGACAAATAATCTGGCAGGGCTTCTGTATTGATCTGCACAAAAGAGGATTACTTCAGTACAGTGCTCCACTTATGCACATCTTCTGAACTAAGGACGTGAGACCAAAGGACATGCAGGAGAGAAGAGGTGGCACTTTGCAGCAGCACAACATCTCACTTATCTCCTGACTCAGGGTCTGAGCCCAGGCCATTGTAAAAGGGAGGCAACATAATGTGTGCCTGCTGCACCCATGCACCAAAGCAATATCCCACTTGTGTTCGGAATTGAGGGCTTCTTACCTGCAGATGCTGTAAGGGGTGAGAAGCACAACATGTATGCCTACTGTGTTGATGTTTCTGCACAGCATACTGTGTTGCCTGCATCGCTCTGACCCACGTCACAAAGGCACGTCGCTCGTGGTCGAGGAGGCGTGTGGGGGTGTCGCAGGACGCTGCACAGAAAAGCACAGAGGGGCAGGCAGAGAGGTTGCTCCCATGGGGCTCTCCTGCTTGTGGAGCGAACTACACTATGCACACCAGCCGTGTGTGATAGCAGCAAAGGTACTTTATGAAGAATAATACTGTATCTAGTTAACAATAACAAGACTATGGGCCTCATTACGGGTCTGGCAGTAACCCTGCAGGTAAAACCGGCGGGTTGCCGCCAGACCCAACAAAAATTACCAGCACCTGATTTCCCGGTAACACCAAGGTATTACAACCCCGGTGGCCGGGAAGTCAGGCGCCGGTAATTCTGTTTGTCCCCATTCCCATTGAGTCCAATAGGACTCAATGGGAATGGGGACCACCGAAGCAACGTCACCATTAATAATGGTTTTGGTGCTTCCGTGAAACTCTGCGGGCGGGTCAGCACCTGCCCGCAGAGTCGTACTGTGCCGGTCCGGTAACAACAATGCCAGTAGGCTTACCGGCACCGCTGTTACTGGGCCAGCACAGTCGTAAGTGAACTTTATGTGTAGAAATGCTCATTTCTACACATATCTCTCAGGCATATTACTTCCATGTTCCTCTTGCTTGTCCCAGTACCTACTTTTAAGGTATCAGCCTCTTTGACAGAAACCCTTCAGGTGTTGACATATGAGAGGGCCACACCGCTTGTAGATGTTGTTTGACACACAGGTTGCAGACTTAATTGCTACTGTAAACACACTACTGGTGTAATAAAAATGCTGAAGCCAGGTCTGCATTCAGCCACTTGATTCATAAGCACTCTGTGTTTATTTCATTGAAGTCCTGTTAAGCACAAGCATTGGCAAAGCCAACAGTAAACATATTTGGAACTTGCCGGGCACTGCTTAGATGCCCAGGTACTGCCACCATTTTGCACCTGAAACTACCAATGGGCAGTTAATATCAATATGACTGTGCCTGACAAGTGCCTTTGCCATGCTTACAAAAAAGCCCAAACTGTTTGCATTGCTAATGCTTGTTGTGTCAGTGTGCTCCGTCTTGTCGAGGTTCCTGTTGCTGTCTGTCACAGACACACCTTGCACCCACCGACTTTTCTTATGTATTGCTGTTTGTGGTTCTTTTTATTAGTGCCTCTTTGATGGAAAATTGTATTTGAAAGGTTGCATTTCTTGATTTAGGTAAGGTAATCTGTGGCGGTATATGAGGATGTATCACTTTGTTGAAATTACTGTTCACGCTCTTTCTTGAATATAACATTTTGACAAAAAAAGTGTAGAACCTAATGGAGGAAGTCTTATGTGGTGTGTTAAAGCCCTTCAATGAGGAGGATAGGTGAAATGCACAAGGGTGGTTCATGAACTCATAGATGTGGCACCAGGGACTGTAAAGCTTCATATCTTGATTGGCTGGAGACAACCTGGACACAGTGGCGTACCGAGCGGGGGTTGGGGGAGCACGCTGCCACCCCATACGCTCTTTTGAGAGCCTGACCAGGACTTTAGTCAGTAGGCCACCTCTCCTGGTGGGCACCTCAATGAGGGTGCCCAACGGGAAAGGTGTCCCCCTGGCAGGACAATGTGTGCTGAGTAATTCCTGCTCAGCACGGTAATTGTCCTGGCAGCAGGACACCTTACCCTTTCCGAAATCTCTGCCAGTACAATGTCCCAAGGAGCTCCAGGCAGCAGCAGAGGGGCTCACAAGTTGCTCTGTGTCAACAGAGCATTTCAATGTGAACCATTAGGCACTGATGGGAGGGAGGGTGGACTATTAGCAGGGACGTTTGTCCCATTAGAAATGTGCATGGAAGGGAGTGATCAGGTGTGAGACGGTTACATAATGCTGTAGGCTTTATGAAATAGTGACTATGGCTTTACCCAAGGGGGATTTGTTAGGCTCACATTAATCTGCATGATGCTATTGTGACTTTGCATGCAAGATGGGGACAATAAAACTAAATCCATCCTCTTATTGCTCAATATATTTCTATAATGATGTATAGTTAAAGTTACTAATGAAAGGGTAGTTTCTTATGTAATGTGCTTTGCTTCCAAGGCGTTGCTATAAATAAAGTATTCTTTAAGCACATGAAATGCAAAGGGAAACATTAATAAACATCTATATGAACTAAAACTGTGAACTGTGCTCAGTTGCTTAAATTGTCCACATCCCGGTTTCATACTTGCCAACCCTACCGATTTAGGCGGTAGGTTACCGCTTTTTAAGCAGTCCTACCGGCTACCGATTTTTTGACACCAAATACCGATTTCTTTTGTTAAAAAAAAAATTGTATTTTTATTTTTTTACATTTTTTTTTTTTTGCCCACGCCAGCTCGGGGGAGTCTTTCAAGGGCTCCCCCGAGCTGGCGTACCGGGAGAATGCGCGGCATGCAGGCTTTTAATGTCAAAGGCACCCACGGCAGTGGGCTAAAGCGCCCCTCTGCCGCGGGTGCCTTTGGCAAAAGGCGCCATTAGCCCCCCGCCAACTCGGGGGAGTCTTTCAAGGACTTCCCCGAGCTGGCGTAGCGGGATTAATGTCAAAGACACCCACGGCGGTGGGCTAAAAGCGCCCCTCCACCGCGGGTGCCTTTGGCCAAAGGCGCCATTAGCCCCCACCACGCCAGCTCGGGGGAGTCTTTCAAGGACTTCCCCGAGCTGGCATAGCGGGAGAAGCCGCAGCATGCAGGCCTTTGATGTAAAAGGCGCCCACGGCGGTGGGCTAAGGGCGCCCCTCCGCTGTGAGTGCCTTTCACAAAAGGCGCCATTAGCCCCCCCACCCCGGCAACTCCGGCGAGTATTTCAATGGCTCCCCTGAGCTGGCGTGATGGCAGAAGGCGTGGCAGGCGCCTCATTGTCATTGAATGCACCCGCGGCGGCGGGCTCATTCAATGACAATGGGCTGCTGACGCGCCCTATTCCTATCATTACCTCCTCGCCTGACTATTTTTGAAACTTTAAGATTCCTACAGATTTTTGGTCACAGAATGTTGGCATGTATGCGGTTTCACCATTTAACCAAAGTGTGTTATCCTGGGCAGATCATGTAATCAGACTGTGTCTTATCTGCAGCTCTGTAAGTGATTCACTTCAAAGCTTTAATAGATCATGCTGTTATTTTTTTAAAAAAAAGCCTGACTTGCACCATATATAACAGTGCAATTTAGGTATTTTGCACTACAAAATGATTTGCCACTTGACTTACTTTTGACAACTTATTCTAAAGTCACTTGCATGGCGCCTCCAGTATCAAAGACTGATGATGCTCCTTGCAATGTGCTTTCTGTGAAGTAATGTCTGTTGATGCAATCCATATGCAAATTAAGAGATGTGCATGTATTTTGCCCCAGGGCACCTGGACAGTGTTCTAATAGATTAGTTCTCTGCATCTGCAATGATTCTGCCGTTTTTTGTTGTGTTAAAACACGAGATGCTACTAGTAATGTTACCAAAAAAATAGATTGGGGCAGTGGTGGGTGGTTTGTGAGCGTGAATGAGACAACCTGGAATTGCGTGCACTGCATTTGAGGGGAAAGTAGCAGGAGTTTCACCGTGGCTGTCCCCCCGCCCCATCTTGCAATGTTGGATACTCCACTGACAGGATAATATAGGGAGGCTTTTCATAAGATGTCTTGTTATTACCACAAAGCGCAGCTCGACATTTCATGATCTGTAACGAGTCATTAACGGCTTCAGTCGAAGCCTCGTAATTTAATGACAAGTTAAAGTTTATGTAATGCCGAGCTTCGTTCCGTTTTGAGTATAGATTAATCACTGTTTATTATTCTGAGAGAAAGCTTTACATCAGCGGCTTCCTCAAAGACAGTCTCGCGTTTTAATGCAAAGCTTTCTCTCAGAATGAACAGTGTTTTATCTATTACAGCAACGAAGGTTGCTCGCGCTGTGCTGCTTATGTCTGTGACAGCTCGTAAGAGGGGCTGGTGCTCAGGCTTAATGCAGCCAATCAGCGATGAGCCGAAGACCAGGGGATACCGGATAGGTATGGGATACCAAATATTACAGAACACCGGCGTTCCAATACTCGTTCCTTTAAAACCGCCTGGCCGTTTAGGCTCACTTTCGAAATCGTCCATGCCTGCACCGCCACCTCTGAGAGTACACACCAATGAGAGCTCGAACACCGAGCCAACAGATGCAGCGTGACCTGAAAGCTCTTTATTGGGAGGAAGTGGGGTTTAGACACGGTTCAGCTACAGGGTTTAGAATGCGTGGAATGTAAAGCGACGTAGTACTACGTAATTTGAATATAACGTAACGCGCAAGTCACCTGAATATAACACGTTGCTAGGTCTTTTCCTCTAACGGGAAATTGGTAATCAGTCAGTTCTTCATCTTGCAGTTGGAGTTAGGAAGATGGCAAGTGTGACATCTCGCAGAAACCGCTCGTTGTGCAGTGCTGTGACGGTGATCTGTATGTTTCACTTGCTAGGTGAGTCCTTTTGTTTTGGTGTTCTAATCGCAACTCTCCATTGTGTTTAATAACGTATCAGGTCCTGCAGAGCCCTTATCATTATAATGGCTCTCGTGCAATTAACCCACTTCCCCTTGGGTGCAATATTCTTCCCAAGGAACAGGATGTTAGTCGTCTTAGTGTAGGATCTGCGATCTCGTTTATGCCGACACTTTCTAACATTGACTGTAGGACAACATGGGTACAGCAGGAAACACCATCATTTAAGCTGGCATGTATGTTTTGTTTTTATTTGTGCTTGTATGTAACTAACTTTGGTAAATCAGAGTCAAGAGTGTCGAGAAGGACCCAATTTGAAGTTTTGCGTAGTTGAAGACAGACCAAATTAAAAATCGTAGGAGGGACTATCTATAATATCCCAAACTGGAGACCGGCTTGTGACAATGGGAACACACAAATGACATTTGAGGTGGGAGACAGTGTATTTTGGTGTTATTTGGTTTTGATCCCTTCCATTCTCTGCCCCATCCATGCTAATACCTTTGGCTAATTCCTGCCCATATCGTAAACTCTTTTAGCTCTGGGTTCTTCCGTGGTCACGGCCATTTTCGATGACTGTCTCTAAGGAAGCTCTTTGGAAACAAGCCGAAACTAGCAGCCATCTTTGAATGGTAAATATTTGTATACATGGGTGCTTTGTATAAATAGCATTGTATTATGTGTGCCAGAGGAAGGCAATTCCATCATTTGATACATATTATAATATTGTAAAATACACATTGAAAGCATATTTTTATTTTATTCGTTTTATACAAACCTTAACAATCAACAAATAACATGCATCATTTTCCGTCGTTAAGCAGCTCCTCCCTCTCCCGCCAGCGTCTATTGAGTCCAACCCTCCATTTGGCCAGTGCCTACGTCCTGGACAACATCAACATCGACCAGGTTAAGTCGCACTTCAATTATTCGTAAGAAGTTCGTCAGTGGATATAGCAGTTTTAGGTCAATTCCATTAAACATATACCCCACCAATCATCCGCGCACAATGACGGATGACTTACGCGCCACTGACCCAAGTACAGACTTCTTTCATTACGAAGCTTTTTGCAGCAAAGGACCAGATGCTTCAATGATTCGGGAGCACTTAAGCAAAATCTGTAAGAAAGGTTTGAGTTTTTGTTGCATTTCCACATCTGTAAACGCTCCTTTGTTCTAAATAGATTCATGCAAAATAACAAAGTGTCTGCGTCCGTTGGGATCTGGGAATAAACTGATGTAGCGTTGTGCCGTATTAAAGGCACGAGCTTCAGCTGGTACATCTGTCATCAGTTTCGCAGCAGCTCTTTGGGCGCAAGTTCTCTCCCAATCTATGCGCCAGATTTTTATTTTCGCAGCGTCCGGGTTTTCGTGGAGCATATCATTCTTGATGTCAAAATCAACTAGTATGCTTTCGCATCTTTGGATCCACATAGCCACTAAGTTCTGTCCTTTGGCCGTTGCAGTGTGCAGGATTTGGAACTGGAGAATGTTTTCTCGGGCACGTGTCTTTCGAAATAAGGATAACAGGTTCCAGGTAATTCTAGCTTGAAGAGAAATCGGGGATAATTCATATCTAATACATGCAGTCATCGTTCCTCGAGGAAGGCCCAGTACTTTTGTCCAAAATTGGTACTCTAAGGACCATAATTCATGAGTGCATCCCAGGGCATTTTCTGCCCCGTAGATTAGAACTGGAGAGACCTTCTGTTGGTAAAACAGTCTCAATGGTTCATGAGAGAACTTCCCAAATTTCCTTTTTATAATTAAGGCTTGTCTGGCTAGCTGAGAACATTTCCTTTTGGTTTCAGCTCTCCAGGGACCGTCATTAATACAGGAACTTAGGACCATTCCGAGGTATTTCACACTTTGTGATCTCTTCAGTGTTGCTCCGCCCCGGGTCCATCTGAACTTTTTCGCTATTTTCGAGGACCCTCCTTTCAAGTTCTTAAATGTTAGGATTTCGCTTTTATTTGGGTTGATCAACAACTGGTTCTCACTTACATATCGCTGAATGGAGTCAAGTTTTCTTTGTAAGCCGATGGCTGTTAAATCCATTATGACAAGATGATCGGTGTAGAGAAGCCATCTTATGTGTGATTTATTTATTTTCTGCGGGAATGAATTCACTTCCTCTATTGCAGTGCCATAGCATATAAGAATAATGCAGACTCAGCACAATTAATATTTATGTTGGATTTCATCCTCCTAAGAAAATGGTAGCAGATCTCGACTGTCTAACCGGTATACCAAGAAATTTCCCAATAGCCTCTGCGCTAAAATGTTTTAGAGGCAAAAATCCCATCACATACTAAATTCCAAAATATTATAAACGTTAATCCCAACAGACATCGATTTCCAGCAGCTTAACCAGCTATGAAAATTAGTTTATTTGCTTCTTTATAAATTTTGTTACTGAGGCAGGGTCATATCCAGAAAGGTAAACCTTTTCTGCCAAATTACAGTTTTTTGCAAAAAAATATGTGCCCCATTTCATCAGGGTGCGTTCCTGGGAGCCAGTGAATCGCAGTGGACAGTAGACATGCTCAAATGTTGTAGCTCCCTCTTTGTAACAGACTCCTTGTTGAACACCTGCTTTCATGGGTAAGCAAAAAGCCTTAGAGAAACTTAACAGGTTACAAATGCAGGTGTTGGGTAAATTAACAGTGAATGGAAAGTCGCACCAAGTCATCTCCCCGGATTTTGATTCTTAATGTACTGTATGCCTTTCCAATTTGTTAAGATAGATTTCTGAACTCTGACCTGATTTGCAGAAGGCAAGCCTAGTTTCTTGGACCAGGGTAACCTCTGAACTAAGTATAAACTAGAGACAGAGCTAAAGATACAGGTTCTGCCCACCAGAATCTGAAAGGAAAGGGGGACCAATCGCATCTAAAAATTACAAACCAATTTTAATAACAAATCAGTATAGTTAAAAACTTGATTAAATCATTCGGTCCACAACACAAGAATCACAAAACTTCACAAAAAACATAGGAATGCGTATTAGGCGGTCAACTTAAGTTAAGTTTAACTTAAAAAATGACTAACACAAACAGAGCTACATGGGGCAATTATGCTTGAATATCTGAAGAACAAGGCATTGCCTCAGGGTCTAACTGTCCTTAATGAACCGAGATTGTTTTTAGACAATGAAAAATTTAGAATCCTGTGGAGTTACATCGCCAATCACTGCTAAAATCGAGATAGTTACTCAAAATTGAAGAGAATATTAAAAAACGACCATTGGATAACTACAAAAAAGACTAGAAGAAATAGATGAGGAAAGGAAGGAATTTAAAATCTATAATACCAACGAACGAATTCAACGAATGAAAAAAGACCTAGCACGTTTTGCTCATGAAAAGGCTTTCCATTATGTTAAAGATGATTGTCAACAAAACTCTTCAATTTAACAGACCTACCAGAAACAACAGGAGAGTGAGGTTCCGGAACACATCGTACAGCACTAGCAACGACAGCAACGATCCAGACGATACGGGGGAAGGATCATCAGCTGGAACTAAACCGACTAATAAGAGAGGAAGAGGACAACCAACGAGACGCCAAGGCAATGGAGAACGGTGAGGAAATCAAGGCAGTTTTTTATAACAGGCCCAAAACCGAACCAACTGGGACGAGGGAACAAAACATTCCCGGAGCGGGAATCTCTGATCAACCTCTCAGATTACACATTGACAGAAGCAGAACAACAAGTCCTGAATAAAGGACTGGGATATGTCATCACCGAAGAACACAATCCCTTTGAATTTCGTACTGACTTTAACAAACTCATGAGAAAAATCCACCTGAGGGAGTTTTTCATGCTAGAAACAGAGACATCAAGGGAAGGACCCATTAACTGTACCGGTTTACGGAACCCGTCCACGTTCTATCCAGCTATACATAGTTTCTCACCTGAATCTCTCATCTTAAAAGTTAACCAACAGCGACCTTTTCAGAATCTAACTAAAGAAGAATAAAGAGCATTAAAATCCCTATCAGACAACCCGTCTATTATCATCAAAAAAGCTAATAAAGGCGGAGGTATTGTGATCCACAATCGAGCTGACTACATTACTGTGTGTGAACACCCACTACTATCGATTGCTTAAAGATGAACCTACCAAAGAACTCCAACTGCTTATTTCCGAAAAGATTTCGAAAGCGACAGATTGAGAATGGATTTGCAAGCAAGAAGCTGATTTCCTGTACAATAGAAAACCCAGCATCCCGAATTTCTATACTCTTCCCAAAGTGCATAAAACACTAACTAATCCATCTGGTAGACCCATAGTTGCAAGACTAAATTCTGTACTAGAACCGCTCTCTGTTTGCTGACCACTACCTCCAAAAGTATGTACATAGGATGCAATCGTATCTTAAAAACTCTAGGAACGTTATTCACCTCTATGAAGATTTGGAATTCAATCCCTCCCACCTCTCTACTACTCGGATTTGACATAATCTCTTTGTATACCCATATACCTCAACAAGCCTCGCTGGATACAGTTCAAGAGTTATTATTCACACGTGAGG
Source organism: Ambystoma mexicanum (assembly GCF_040938575.1). NCBI lineage: Eukaryota > Metazoa > Chordata > Amphibia > Caudata > Ambystomatidae > Ambystoma > Ambystoma mexicanum. The sequence continues at coordinate 17,786,028 of NC_090922.1, read as the reverse complement.
ACCATGACCCAGTTCCCACCTCCTACATTGTCTGGTGTGTGGAGTTAGCCCTCACACGAAATTACTTTGAGTTCAATGGTAATTATTTCCAACAGATCGAGGGCGCCACCATGGCCCCGAGTGTGGCAAGTCTTTATGTGGAAACATTTGAAAAGACACATATATACATATAGCGAGAACAATCCTTTTGTCAAGTAATCAAAAAATGGAACCGCTATATTGACAATATGTTGGTGGTATGGGAGGGTTCACGTACTACTGCCGATAATTTTTTCATCTGGCTAAACACCTTGAACACGCATCCACAATTCACCATGACGGCCAACAATGAATACACAAATGTTCTCGACCTAACCATTCACTCTCTTAATGGCCTACTAAAAGTCAAGCCTTACCACAAACCAACAGACAAGAATTCATTAGACCTCTCCAGCCATCATATCAAACATCTATGCAACACTCTCCCATTTGGACAATTTTTGCGCCTGAAAAGGAGCAGTTCAGACAAAGAAACATATGAGTGAAGCTGAAAGAGTCCGCTAAGTAAGAAATTGAGACAACGAGGATATCCAAAGAAGTTAGTCAAATCTGCCAAACGGGCATTTAATAACAACAGAGAAGCGCTTCTGGAACCCAAACCGTTGAAAGCACAATTGATGAACGATAAAGCCACTGGACACTACCCCTGTGGATCCTGTAGGGTCTGCACACTTACCTCTAGGAGTAAAGAAGTAAACAATAGGCCTTGCAAAACCTTGGACCCAAAAAAGTCTCACTAACTGTAATATTGAGTTTGTTGTTTATTTCATCAAGTGTAAATGTGGACTACTATATGTGGGCAAGACCACCCGAAAAGTGAAGACTCGGATAATGGAACACAGAAGTTGCATAAAAAAACAAAATTGAAAATGCACCACTGGTTAAACACGTTGGTATGTTAAAGCATGATCATGAGGACTTCACATGGACAACACTGATTTCTTTGAAAGGGGGTAATCCCCAGACTCTTGAAAAAAGGCTGTTTAAAACTGAACAAAAAATGATTTGTATGCTGCATAGTGATGTTACAGGTCTGAATGAGACCGTTGAATGGCATAAAATTCAGCCCTAACTCGGAGGTTAGCTCTGAACCAGCTGATATTAGCAGTATCCATATTCTTACTGTAGTAAGCCGAACACCTAACCCCTTAGATACACCTCAGTTTTATCTCCGTTCCACGCGGTATGGCCGCCCTTTCCCACACCTAGAAGAGTTAGGTAGCCCTCTGTCTGGGTACGCGCGCCCCGATTGGCCTCTTGGAACTTGCTATCCTGTCAACTTGATCCAAGATATAGATTCTTTTATCCATCTGGCCACCCTTGTTTGATAGTAAGCACGGGATGACTGTGTGCCTGCTTTGCACCCCACCCCATTTGTGAAATGTTCCACACCTCGTCGGGGGTTGTTGATCCTATACATTCTCATGTTGGTAGGATCCCGACCTCCGTCAGCACACATTTTGTAGTGATTCCCCCCTCTTTTTTTATTTATTTATTTTTTTTGGATAGGCACTTACAGGCTCCCTTTTTCCAGCTACTATGTTGACACTGTGCCCTGTTATGTTATCTTTGACTTTAGCATCTCTTTGTTTATCTTTGGCATTTTTTGCAGCCTCTGAGGGACTACAGATGCACACTTTCTATAGAGTAAACTTTGCATGGTGCTTAATATTGATTAATTTCTTTATACTGGCGAGCCTACTAAACAGTTCAATCCTGGCCGCCTTCGTTTACCGTGGGTAGGCACACTAACATCAAGGTATGACTCTTATGTTTCCATGACTACGTATACATCTCAGCCACACGTGGCTGGTAGACTTGTCCTCAGATTTTCTCTGCGTTACGTGGCATTTTCCCGTTTCGGACCTCGGCATTCCGGTTCCCACTTGCCTCTAGGCTACTTGCCAACCGATTTGACACGTAGAGTAGCAGTATTAGAATTAGGGTGTCCCGTTCTACACAGCTTGCTGGCACCTACTCCTCCGCATCCAGTAATCCTAGGAGCATTGTTTTTGGAAGTCTCGAAAGCCTTCGGCTGTGCCTGACCCTTTTTTTCGCCACACTCTTAGGCGACAGGTATTTTCTGCTAAGCTTGTGCTACTAGTGACACATTGCCGTCATAGAGACTGGGATCAGCATTATACAGATCGTATTGTTTACAAACTGCAAAACATGTTGGTAACTAGAGCTCTTTTGATTGCTGCACCATACGCCCAATTTGTGGGCTCCTGCTGATTCTAATACGGGACCTTCTTTACAAGCAAGGAGCACCTCTCTACAAGGTACTATATACTAAGGCAATATTTTATTTATTTTCTATTGGAATATATGGCACTTCAACTACAGCCATGAGAGTGACTCTGTTATTGTCACACTACTTCTGAGTGTACTATCCCACTATTTTAAGACAAGTCGTATGCCTTTTTGTAGGACACCCCTATCTTTGGTCGGTGAAGCCTGGCTAGACTGATAACCTCACTCAAAATACGTTGGATCGTGGTAAAAGCTGAACTATATCCTAGCCCATTGACTGCCTGCCTTCCATCCTCATAGGCAGGTAAGCGTTTGTAGGCATTCTTTACAATGTTCCCACTTCTTGTTGTGTACGTATTCAGTCATAGTGTTTGAGCACTGATGTTGCTATTTTGATACGTTTACTCAGTTGCTTTTCTTGTATTAAATACTCTGTAGGACTTATTCATCATCCTACTCCAACTGAATCACAGAAGTTGCAAGCCCCCACGATCACCAGTGAAGGTAACTCACCTTTTTGGTCCTCCAGTTCATCACGCTAGAACTATTCAAAGTAATGTAGCTTATAAACAACTGGCCCTTTGTTTTTATATTTTTCTCAACCCTACAGGTGACATGAAACTGGTCCAGATCTAGTCTGTGAATCTATAGGAACTAGGTTTTTCGTTATAACGGTATTCTCCTGATGAATGATTGTTATTTGTGGTTTGTGAACTGAAACGTGTCGAGACAACTCTCTGGATTGAAAACGGAGATTTAATAATATGTTACACTGATCCAAATGGAGTTTGGTACACAGTAGGTTGTCCATACATTGTTTTTCTGAATTTGTATTATTTAGCATTTTGTGATTCTTGTCTTGTGGACCGAATGATTTAATCAAGTTTTTAATTATACTGATTTGTTATTAAAAATAGTTTGTAATTTTTTATTTATTTTTTAAAAATTTTTATCGGCAGAAGGTTAGGACAGGTACAGCACATATCATGCAGAAAGAGACAGCAATCACTATTGGCATACAGGCATTACAACGAGAGCAATTACAAGTAGCACAGAATGTGGGGGGGGGAAGGATCATGGCATGGGGATATCATGAAGTGTTCAGTTCCTGTGGTGAATTGGGGCATCTCCGGCAGGGGGGTGGAGCACCAGTCCACCTCGTCTTTGCTATTCAGATAGCTGCAGAATTCAGTCCACACATTCTTGGGGCGGGATAGGGTTGGTAATGAGCCAATATATTCTTTTTCACGTTTGTACCCAAGTGAGAGCTTTCAACCGCATCTTTAGAGTCGGGGGAGATCGGCGCTTCCAACATTGTAATATACATCTTTTGGCAACGATTGTGCTCACATTCAAGAATTTTGACATTTCTTTTTCACCATCCCCAGCCCAGACCCCAAACAACAAGGCCAATGGGTCAGGTTCCACCGGGGATCCAACCATCTCCGAGAGAGCCTTCGTCACATCCCGCCAGAACGTGCTTAGCGCGGCGCATGACCAAAACATATGTATATGGTCCGCTTCTTCAGACGTACATTTTGGGCATGTGTGGGTCAGGGTGTGAGAAAATTTCACAATTTTGAACGGTGTGTAGTACAGTTTGTGGGGAGTTTATATTGTATGCAGCAAAATCTAGCACTTAGAGAGACCTTGCGCGTATGTGTGCACATTTTGTTCCACATTTCATCGGTAATTTCCCTCCCTAGCTCCTCGGCCCAGGCTTCCCGTGGCTTGGGGATACGTCCTCTAGTTTCCCTAGCTGCATTTTGTACAGGGAGGATATGATTCCCCTACTTCCTGCGGAGTTTGAGATGTACTGGAGCTCTGGGGAGTCCGGCGGCTCATTTGGGTAGGAGGGCCACATTCTACGGACTGCCGCTCTTAGCCGAAAGTATTGTAATGGCTCCAACGATGAGTTGGAGTGTTTGGGCCGCCACGTTAGGGGAGTAAGAAATTTACCTTCCGGATATAGGTCGGTGAGTGCACGGTAGCCCAGGTTTCCCCAGTGACGGATGAACTGCTGATCGTGTGTGGGAGAGAGCCCAGGAACTTGCCATATGGGAAGCCATTTGTAGTACGGGCGATGGTCCTGTTTTGAGTCGAGAATGGTATTCCACGCTATAATCGTGGCCGCGACAGGATCCACCTGGGCATCCGTCTGATATGTATGGTGTAACACTAGGGTCATGATATTATTCCCTTCGCCAGCCAGTTTCTCCAATTTGACATGTGGGGGCGGGTTGCTGTGTTCGTACCAGTGTGTGGCATGTCGGGCCTGAGCCGCAATCCAGTACAGTGTAAGGTCAGGGGCTGCGAAACCACCCTTTTCATAGGGTAGAGTCATATGTTGCTATTTTTTACGTACGGCCCCAGAGTGCCATGGAAATTGGGCACACGCCGAGTGGAGCCTCTTGAAATAGTGCTTCCCGGGCCATACCGGGACGTTAGCGAAAATATAGAGGAGTTTGGGAAACACAATCATTTTTATGAGGGATAGCCTGCCTGCGAGGGACAACGGAAGATTGCGCCATTTGAGCATTTTGGATTCAGTGAGTTGTGCCGTGGTCTCATAATTCTCCGCCAGTAGAGAGGTTTTGGTTCGTGATACTTGCACGCCGAGGTATCTGATACCACCTGGGGACCAGCGCAGGGGGAATTCGCATGATGGCTGATGGGTCGCCTCGGTGAGAGGAAATATCTCTGACTTAGAGTAGTTAATGGTAAAGCCAGAGTACGTGCCAATTTTAGTTATGTCTCTGATGATTGGGTCTATATACGTGGAAGGGTTTCTGACATACAGGAGCACATCATCAGCATATAGTGAGATGATTTCTTGTGCATCCTGTAAACGAATGCCCTTACGGGTGTCAAGTGTAATAAGGAGATAGGGTTTCAACCCCCTCTCCCGAACCACAGAAGCCGAATAGATCGACCCTCCCACCGTGGTTGGCACGACCCTCTGAATCGATATACACAGATAACCACGTGGCAGCCAATGGGGGGAAGACGGAGTTAGGGAAAGGGGGTGGAATGACAAAGGAAATGTAGGGAACAGACAATATGCATTTGCAATACAATACTTAATCCTGAACCAAAAATATAGCCTAGTACTTCCTACTTGATACTACCTGTTTTACTAGCCTCCTAAGCGCTTAGGGTTCTTAATCACCCTATACCATGACCATACTTCTGACCGTGCAATATAACATGTAGCTAACACATAGCGGACAAGAGCGATACGAACTGCATGGCACATAAAAGGGAAACTCCCTTATGTAAAGTCAACATACACATGGCCCCAAGAGCTGACATTGAACATGAGCAAACAGAAGCAGTAACATAACCCAAGTTTTCCCTTCAGAATCGGAATGAACAGTCTTGCCCTCTATCTCTCAGGAGAAGTGTTCCTGCGGTAAGTATTGCCTCATACCTTTCCTGGAGATAATGTTACCTACAACCCGTGGGCTTGCCAAACTTAATTGAGTCTTTTAACGTATCAAGTAAACATAATTCTTGCTGCCAATATAAACAAACACGTATCAGGATACTTATCTTCGAGTCCGGGTGACTCACAAGTACACCCGGACGATCTGATATGACGCTGTGAAAACGCCGCCGCCCCGTGGAGCAGCTGCCGCGTATAGAAGCGAAGGCAGCGGTCTGAGAGGGAGGAATTGTTCACTGCTGCGGCCCGGGAGATATGGGGAGAGCTGTGCCAATGCTTGGGTTGCCTCCCAAGTTAACCAGCAAGGTTAACCATGCTCGGGCCAGACGCTCTCCTTTACTGCCGAAAGCCTTCGTCCGCCTTCCTGGACATAATCATTTGCTCTTCCTCCTGCGTTCCTCACACACGCCGTCGTGGCCGCCCGTGCTGCACAACATTAATTATCAGCACCTGTGCAAGGGCGGTTAACGGCTAAATACATCAGTAATGAACTCCAGCTGTCTCTTAGCGCGAATCCGGGACTACATTGCGCCTCTAAGCATGCTGGGAATCGTAGTTTTTTCCCTATTTCCTACAATATTGTCGTCTAGGCTTGCCCCAGACCCTATTCCTGACAACGGGTGTGCTTATTTCTAACATGGTCCGCCATAGGCTCGATAGCAAGCGCAAAAAGGATAGGGGAGAACGGACATCCCTGGCGGGTTCCTCTATGTAGCGCGAAGGGAGAGGAGACACTGGAATCGACCAACACCCTGGCCATGGGTCCTGTATACAGGAGTTTTATGTAGGCGATCATATTAGGTCCAACATTCATTTTCTCCAACACGGCCCACAGGTACTGCCAGGAGACCATGTCAAACGCCTTCTGGGCGTCCAGTGTGACTGCTACTGCGTCCGCTTCTGGCCATCACGTTGAATAGATGATGGATATTAAGCGCCGTGGAGCGGCCGGGGACGAATCCGTTTTGGTCTGCGTGGACTAGGTAGGGCATGAATGGAAGGAACCTATTTGCTATTATTTTGGCAAATATCTTCATGTCAGTGTTTTATAAGCGATCAGGGCCTATAGGAACCGCATTCCTCAGGGGGCTTGTCTGGTTTGGGGAGGACGGTGATCAGGGCTTCTCTCAAGGAGGGAGGGTGGATGATTGTAGTGATTCAGCCCAGACCCCGTAGAGTACGGGAGCCAGAATAGCAACATGCTCCTGGTAAAACTCAGATGTGAGCCCATCTGGACCGGGGGCCTTGTTCTTGGGAAGGTCGGAGATTACCTGGACTATCTCATCCAGGGTGAATGGGGCATCTAGTTGTTCCTTGGTGCTTTGGGAGATGAGGGTCAGGGGGATGTTTTCTAATAAATCGTCCAGGTCTTGAGCAGAGTGCTCCGGCTGGGGGCTGTATAGAGTGGCATAGAAGCGAGCAAAGATGTCAATGATGGATTGGTCGGACCAGTGTTGTGAGCCTTGTTCATCGAGAATGCTATCTATCCTAGTTCTGCCCCTCTCCGACCGGACTAGTTTAACCAGGGTCCTCCCGGGTCTGTCCCCCTCACCGTATCTACGGGCAGCTACAGGACGAGCTAAGTATCGCACGTCGCTCAGGGCGTGAGATTCAAATACCTCCAGTTCCGTTCTAATTTTTGCGAGGGTCGCCAGGGCTGGTGCAGAAGCATGCTCCTGTTCCAATGTTTTAAGCTTTGCTTCAGAATTATTTATGGCTTGCCTGATAGATTTGAGGACCCCTGCCTCCCTTGAGATGCACATCCCCCTGATATATACCTTAAATGCCTCCTAGCGGGTCCCCTCGGTGGTGTCTTGTGTATTGTTATTTTCAAAAAAGGCATGTATATCAGACAGGATATCCGCCTTAAAGACAATGTCAGATAGCGCGTTAGCTTTAAAGCACCAAGGAGGTTGTGCAGGGAGGGTCCCATCCATCTGTAGCAGTACAGGAGCGTGATCTGAAAGTGTACGTGCTAGAATCTCGACACTCGTCCCCTTGCCCACCAAGCATCCCGACAATAGAAACATATTGATTCTTGAGGAGCTTTTATGAACCGTTGAATGGAAGGTGTAGTCTCTTTCCTGGGGGTGGAACATTCTTCATACATCGTGTAGGTTTAGGGTGTTCACGTGTGTTATAAGTTGTCTGGCGGCATGGGATGTGACCCTGCGTGAGGTGGTTGTTCTATCCAGGACATTGTCGAGTATAAGATTCATATCTCCCCCCCCCATATAATAAGAACATCTACATATCTTGTCAGGATAGCAGCTATTGCATCTATGAATTCGGGGGAATCAGTGTTGGGACCATATTAGTTGGCTATCAAGCATTCCTCGTTTTCCAAAGTGCAGTGGAGGATCACATACCTGCCGTCTGTGTCGATATGGGCTCTGTGAAGCGTAAATTTGACCGATTTGTGGATAAGAGTCAGGACTCCCCTGCACTGAGTGGAGTATTGAGTGTAGAATCTATTAGGGCCCCAGGTCTGCGCCAGGTTAGATGAAAGGAGTTTCCGTGCATGAGTTTCCTGCAGTAGGAGTACCTTAATTCCATGTCTCTGTGCATATGCAGAAATCCTACGGCACTTCGTAAAGTTAGTTAAACCCCGTACATTCCACGTTAACATTTTAATAGCCATGGTGATACTTTAAGGAACATCTCAGACAAATGGGCCATCTCTGATTACAGTCAAAGATCTGTTTCTGATTCCCATCGTATGTGCTGTGGCCCGCCATGGAAGCACACCGGTCCTCTCCCTCCTGCCAGTTTTAACGTAACACCCCACAACTTTACCACCTCCCACCCTCACCGCCCACTGTGAACTAGCAGTGTGATAATACCCACCCCAGGAGCGCTCATCTGCGTGCCATCCCCAACTTGGCGACGCACGGTGTGCACGACCCATAGCATGAATCCCAGGGCGCCACGAACAGACCAGCCGCTTCAGTCCATTTGTTCAACAGGGGCTAAACCAAGAACATAACCACAACATTGAGATTGCAATTGCAGTGGGGGCGCCACTGCAGTGCACCCAATTAAGCAAATGGTGTGGCGCATAAGCGCCTAATAGGCAGCGATAACATTTCAAAGTATATGTTACAGTGAAAAATTGTTGTAGGATAGTGTCTTCAAAGGAGAAGTGCAGTCATCGCCAGTGCGATGGGAATCTAGGGACCTCAGTCATTGTTCATCACATCATCAGGAGGCGGCTCCCAAGGGATTTGTGCTTCAATGAATTTGACTGCTTCGTCAGGGACCGTGAAGAAGTACAGTTTATTACGGAAGGAGAATTTCAGGCGTGCCGGGAATAGCATTGCATATTCGATATTTCTGTCGCAGAGCATTTTCTTCACTCCATTAAACTGTCTACGTTCTGCCTGAACCCCCACGGAAAAGTCTGGGAAGATTCTTATGATTTGTGAGTCCATTCGTAGTTCGCCTCTCTCTCGTGCCAGTCTCGATATGTAGTCTCTATCCTGATAGCTGAGGATTTTCGCTATTATCGGCCTTGGGAAATCACCCGGCTTCGGGCGGGGAGCGAGAGAGCGGTGCGCTCGCTCAATGGTGAAGAAAGGTGAGAGTGGAGGGTCACCCAGTAGATCCTTGAGGAGGGATTCAACCGCCAACTCCATACGGCCCTTCAGTGCGGACTCCGGAACCCCCACAATACGAATATTATTCCTTCGGGACCTCGATTCAAGATCGTCGCACTTGGCCTTGACACTCTTCATGTCGCAGACCAGCCCAGCCACTGTGTCTTGGAGCGTGTGCACGCTGTCTTCGGTTGCCCCGATTTTGGTTTCGGTCTTGGTGATCCTGGTGCTATGTTGATATAGTTTCGACCTGAGCGAGGCCACATTAGCATTTATATCGTCCAGCTTCTCATGGAAGGAGGCGAAGTCTTTGGCCATCGACTCCCATCATTGTGGTTAGGTCCGGTTGATGGGGTTCTAGTGGGGTCTCATTGTCGGCGGCATTGGAGGAGGTGGTACTCTGTTCCGCCCTGGGCGTTGGTTTGGCGAATTTGTCCATAATCCCAGCCTTGGATGTCCCACGGGATTTGCTGGGCATCCCAAAGTAGGTGATAATGAGTACAAGTGTAATGGGTTGATTACAGGGAGAGTCAGATGGCGCGGGTAGAGGCCGCTGTGTGGACGGCTCCGCGCAGCAGCGCACCTTAAGCTGGGTCCTCTTGTTCATGGCCAAGCAAGGGGTCATGTATGTGTCAGCCGCCCGGGGAGTAGCAGACGTTTGCACAGGGAAGGCCCAAACGACCAGCAGTAGGAGCACAGGACGCAGATTAGGCCCGTGGGGCAAGGTAGATAGGTATGCCGGCTAGAGTAAAGGGAAGGCGCCGCAGTGGACGATGGGCCCCACAGTTAAGGCGCAACGCCTGGCACTACCGGCCAACCGCCCGCAGCGCGGGGCACAAACTGAAGCGCCGCCGGGGGGGAGGCCGCGGGACGCGCCAGTGAGTCCTCCCGCCGCGCCTCCAGGTAGATCGTGCCGGCAGTCCTCCGTCAGTCAGCAGTTGTCCGGGGAGCGGAAGAGGAGGGGGTGGGCACGCCGTCAGGAATGCCACAGGCAAGGCGAAGCAACGGGGCCCGGGATCTCGGGTACAGCGTCATACGAGGTAGGCCCGGCACGTCCTCCTCGGCCCAAGGAATGGCCGCAAACAGGGTCCCCTCTGTCCATATTTCTTCAGGATTGGACGTGGGTGTAGCTCAGGAGCAGTGCTACATACCTCTGTACCTTCCAGCAAAGGATTCAATGTTACGCCGCAAATGGTATCAGATAGGATGCTGTTGGGCACGGAGCTCCGCGGCTAGGCAGCCATTTTCTAGGCTGCTCAACAGCGCCCCCCAAAAAAATGGTTTGTAATTTTTAGATGTGATTGGTCCTCCTTTCCGATTCTGGTGGGCAGTACCTGCATCTTTAGCTCTGTCTCTAGTTTATACTTTAACATATATCCACCCGGATTTAGACAGAGTAGACACTGCCAACCTCGAGTTAGACAGTGGTCTACTGGGTAACCTCTGGACAAGCCAGACCAATCAAGGAAGCTATGGTAGACGGTCAAGACTAAGTCTCAGGAGGGGTGAGGATGACTGAAAGATCTCAATGAGCACACAGAGCAAGGACACTTACAATTTAGGTGTATATATATCAAACATATAAACACATTTATTAGAAGGCCTTTGTAACTCAACACACAGTAAAAGAATCACAGCAATCCTACTAAACCAACACAACACAATCAATACAAAATATATACAAGACCATTGGGGTTTAAGGGATTAAAGGCACAAAATATATTCACAACCTAGAGGGGAAGGAAAATAGGCAGTGCAGATAGTCTTTAGTCCCCTTCAACATCAAACTCACACCTAAGAGGCAGTTCAAACCCTAAGAAGAGAGGAGCCTTATGCTCAATAGTATATGTAGTGCAGGCGCACGCGGTTGTTCCAATGGGCAAAACGGGGTCTCTTCAGGGGTCTCTAGCAGCTCAGGAAGGTGGGTAAGGCGATGAAGAATAGATTTCCACTATTCGAGGAGGGCCTCCACTTTGAAGGCAGAGGTGATTCCAAGGTTCGGGAATAGGTTGCTAGTTCACACTAGCAGTGGAAAGGAGAGTGACCCCCAGGGGCCACATGTGCATAAAAACAGATGGAGGCGCTACGGGCCACCGGTTAGGGTTACTCACCGGCCCCAGGCGCACTCCAGACCAAACCTCACCAGTTGTGTCCACTGCGGCTGCAGGTTCAAATGTGACAAAAAGGGCGTCTCTGCAGCTTTCAGTTCTGGCGATGCAGCGAGGATTCCCAAACGGGATAGTGGCGATTTCTCTGCTCCTGATGGATGGATCAGGCCAGTTTCACTGCAGCAGGCCTCAGGGGCAAGAGGGTCACAAATGCAGCGGACCTGCAAAGATTGTTGCCGCGGCTGGGCAACATGGTAACCCCGTTCACTCCGGTCCTGGCGCTCACTTCAGACCTGGGAATGCCAAGTGGGTCGAAATGCGGTGTGAGGGTGCCTGGGACACAGAGCTAGCAGTATACCAAGTTTCGAGGGCCTCCTCGAAACGGCAGCAGAGACAGAGCAAAGGTCCTGCGTAAGCTGGTCAGCCCACTGGTTGGCCCAGGGACACTTCCAAGAAGGCTTACTTGCAGGTTTTGATGAAGGTGCCGAGAATAGTGGTCCCACTATTCTAATGGGTCGAAGCGTCTTCGCAGACCTTCTGGGACGACCAGATGCCGAGGGGTCCCACGGGGCGACAGCGGACTCGGGGTGCCAAACCTTCCAGCGGTTCCTCTACTCGGCTTCTTAGTTTCAGGATGCTTGGATCCTATCCTTCGCTCAGTGAACACTCCAGAGATCTACATGGTATGCAGGTTTTCAGCCTCCTCTTATCTAAAGTTCCCTTAGCTCCAAAACGGAGAGGACCCAATGGGAGATCTGCTCACAAACACACACTCCATACGTGGACCAATCACGGACCACAGTGGTCCCAGGCATTCACAGCACTCCAGACTCTGGCACCCAGGATGTGTATTGGGGACAGACACCCCAGCCCACATCCTGGAGGCACACACGCAAGGCATGCAGAAGCCTGAGAAAGCTTGGCGTTTCACGGGAAACTGCATGTCCAAATAAGTACTGACCCGTGTTGGCTCCACCTGGGGAAGGCAAAGGGGCAAGATGGCCAAAGGACAGGACAAAGAACCTCGTGGCATGGCCATTTTGGAGCCAGGCCACCTATTTGTGCCTAACGTGCTTAACACGGTTTAAATGGCAGGAAAGTGTTAAAATTACATGAAAAGATAAGCTGCCACCAACCCTGTCCATGACACATCTTCACATCTCCAAAAAAGTCCTACGAGAGTATCTAGGGTCTTTGTAATAGACTATGAGACCCAAGTGCACTGTACTGTAAGGTACATTGTGCACTTGTTACATTTTGTAGAAAAGTTGCAACATTGGAAAAGGACTAAGGGAAGCAAAGTCTCCCAGTACTGACTATCTTAAGGGCATAAACTCATAAAAAGTGAGCGAAAGCCCAGAGGAGTGCAGCAGAAGGCTGTGCTCCCCTGGCAAAGTCAGCCTAAGGTGTTTAAACAGCAGCAAAAAGTTTGGGGGTGTACAACTGGAGGGAAAATGTACCTATAATATGAAATCTTTCCTAACAGTAGTGCAAGGAGAACGAGGGACTGTAGGTTTACAGTTACAGCCCCTAAGTGTGTGGTAGCCCCAGATGCAGTGCAAGGGTAACTGATCAAGAAAGAGCCTGGTACCCAGTGAGATTCTGAGGGTAGCCAAGCAACTAGTTTGTACAGCTCAGGTAGATCAGCAGAGGAGGGAGAGAGAGAGAAAGCAGAGCAGAAGAGGAAAGTTTTGAGCTGCTTCTGGAACTTCCGGTGGTCCGGCCCAAGATTGAGAGGGGCAGAGAGGCCACTGCAGAGAGAGGCACCTGCAGAGGAGCGAGATCTACCCCCCCCACTTTCTGCATGGAGAAGCGTATAACCCTTAAAGAGTTGGAGATAGCTAAGCAAAGGGCACGAGAAAGAAGGTATTTTGGAAGAGAGCATTGGATGTAGTACGGGCCCGGCCCCAGAAAGCCTTGTGGACAATGCAAAGGGTCTTCAACTTCATCCTTGCAGTCCCTGGGAGCCAGTAGAGGGATTTCAGGGCTGGAGAGATATGGTCCATGGGCTTGAGGCCAAGGATAAGTCTTGCAGTCCTGTTCTGGATTCTTTGCAGAGGGCGGAGAGTAGAGGATTGCAGATTGAGAAAGAGGCTGTTTCAGTAGTCCAGCCTAGAGGGAACCAGGGCTCTGGAGACAGTGAGCATCTGGGATAAAGTGAGAAAGGGAAGAGGCTCTTTGAGGAGGTGCCGCTGGTAGTGTGACTTCTTGGTGACGTTGAGATGTGAGGAGAGAAAGGGAGAGTAGAGTTGAAGAGGATACCAAGGTTTTTTTGCCTCGCAGGAAGGCAAAGGAAGAGGGATCAAGGCGTGCGGCCAGTATATGAGAGGGAAAGCAGGGGCTGGGGTCCCAATGTGAAAAATCTCCGTCTTACTGGCATTAAGACAAAGCTCGTTGGAGGCGCACCAATCGTGATACGCAGATAGACAGTCGAGCGAGTGAGGAAAGGAGGCCGAGGGGAGCCTGAAGGAAAGCTGAGTGTCATCCGCATAACACTGAGGAGAAGGTAGAGATCAGGTGAGCCAAAGGGGCCAAGTGGAGGTTAAAAAACCAGGGTGAGAGGATAGAGCCCTGGGGGACGCCACAGGTAAAGGGAGAGGTGGCAGAGAGAAAGGAACCAAGTTGGACCTGGGAGGGGCGGTCCAAGAGGAAGGAGGTCAGCCACTCTAAGGCCTGATCCGTGATGCCCAGGTTCTCACGGAGTCGATTGATCAGGATGGCGTGGTTCACCGTGTCGAAAGCAGAGGAAAGATCAAGGAGGATGAGGACAGAAGGAATGCTGGAATCCAGGTTAGAGAGCAGATCTTCACAGGTGTCCAGGAGAGCAGTTTCTGTGCCTCTGGCAGCTCTGAAGCCAGACTAATGATCATGGAGACAACCAACCGATTCAGTGTGAGAGTAAGCTGGGAGATGGGCAGCTTTTCCAAGAGTCTGCCCAGGAAAGGGGTGATGGATATTGGGCAATAGTATGCCGGGCAGGTAGAATCGCAAGGCATACATTAGTTTTAAAAAATTGATTAGCAGAGATTTCTAATTAAAATGTTCTTGACTAGCAAACAAACACATTTGATTAGCAATGTTGTACGAATATTGTTAATGTCACCAGAAGTTATTTGTATCCAAGACTTGAAATGAACAACAATGCTGCATTTTGGTGTACCGCTGAAGTAAGACATTTGTGAGATGAGTCGGGCGTTGCACATTCTTTATAATACTGCAAGACGGGTAACTTGGTTTACCTACTTGATCTAAGAGAAATGCCCTTGACCCATAGCAACGGATGACAAAAAATGTAAATGTGCTTTCTATAAAATGGTGCATGCCGCCACAAACCCACTTTTTGGCACACTGCTGCCACCCAGGGGCCAGCCATGCACAGTGGAACCTTTATTTGACGTTTACTGCAAACAAAGTCAATGTTACATATATGTTTCAAACATCCCCTGGGAAGGGTACCCTTTCCAAAAATAAACTCCTATGCGAATGGGTGTGTAGACTTTGCGAACCCTGGTGAAGTGTCTGTAAAATGTAACAGGTCAGCTGCATGAATGGACAGAAATGGATATTGTTAAAAAAAAGCTCTGAAAACAGTTTGGCCAGCTGTCTCCTGCGGTGCCAATATATAATGCAATCATAGAGCAAAGCGAGCTCTGGAGGATTACTACAGTACATGGTATTTCAGTAGATCTGTATATGTACGGACTGGAAGGAACTATTAATCACTACTTTGTGTAAACATCCAATTAGCTTTGTGTATTCATTATGTAAGAGGAAAGAAGTATTCCACCAGGTTTTGCCAGTTCTCTGCCTGCTTTCTCATCCAATCGGTTTAGTTTGTGGCCGTCTCACTTTCGGGGAAGCTGATCTAAAGAAACAATGTGATGAGATAGAATGTTAAGAAGTAGGAGATCAGCTCATGGGTTGAGCACTAGTTGCACAGATATATGCATGCAGCAGGTCACAGAATTAGGTTTGCCGTCAAAAGCATTTGGCTGTGTGATCATGTACATTTTCAAAAGTGTTCACTAATCAATGTGATGCATCTTCCCCAATAAAATGTCGTATAGTTGACACCGAGATTTAGATACTTACCTAAACTTTCCTGTAAAGCATGGAAGCAATGCAGTTTTCTTTACAGTCGCAATACTGTAGTTATGCATTATGTAACAGCTTACATTTTTAGGAATGGAAATGCAGGACTGTGTTTTTTATAAAAAATGGTCTTTGTCAATCGGGATATAGTTACCATAATAAAAGTATCTTCCCAATTTACTTGTGGTTTGCAATTATTTCAAAAAGAGATCATCTTGCATAGCACCCCCACACAGGCTTTTGCCACGTAGAGTGTAGCAGATGATTACTGCTGCACTCTCTGGCCTCCATTAGCCCCTTTGAACTTGCACAGAGAAAAGGGGGTGGGCAAGAGATGAATGCAGGTCGGGCTGTGTTTTCATTGAACAGGGTAACTTAAATAGCTAGCTGTGCTACACATGTTTTAATTAAATTAGCAAACTTACAGAATTGCATAGCAAATCGCTATGCAACACTGCTTATTTTATGCCTTGGATCTGCAGACTGCTTCTTGAGAAGGGGGTGCACAGGGGAGTGCTTAAGGGGAGAGGGGAACGTTCCAGTAACGAAAGAGTGATTACAGAAATCGGCTAAGGCTGGAGCGAGGTTGTCAATTTGGTGCTTAATGGCTCTGGAGGAGCAGGGAAACACCTGTTTGGATGACACTTCTATAGATCAAACTTGTCCAGAAACCTCATTAGGTGTTGGAGAGAAAGAGGAGAATGGAGGAGGAGAGGGAAAGGGGGGCTGAGGGAGGGCGAGGAAGAAGAGATTACTGAGAAGCCAGAGCCGTACAGAGGCAATGGGAAAGGTAGAGACTGCAACAGGATTGGCCAGTTCGCTGCACATTTTAAAGAGTTCAGCTGTGCTGGTAGAGGCAGCAAAGACACAGACTTTAATGTGTTCTTTCTTCTCGGACAGGATAGAGAGTCTGTATTGCCTTTGGAGCAGGCGGCAGGCCAGGATGCGCCCGAAGCCCTCCACTTCCTCTCAGCCACCCTACACTTGCGTTTCAGGACGGCTAGGTCAGAATCGTACCTAGAGTTGCACTTGGAGGTAGGCTTCAGCCGGATTCTTATGACAGGGACAAGGATATGCAGGGTGTTGGCAATAGAAGGATGCAGATTAGAAAAGACTGTCAGGGTGTGAGTCAGCAGCAGGAGTAGGAGGAGCAGAGAAAGTAGAGGCAAAGGACTGAGAAGGTGGCAGTGCTTGGGGGCGGGATGGGGCTTTGCCTGAGGGAATGGAGAGTTTCAAATGAGAGGACAGTAGAAAGTGGTCAGTCCAAGAGAGAGGAGTGCTGAGAGTGTTATAGAGGGGGATGTCTGAGGTGATGAGAACATCCAAAGTATGTCTGGCAGTGTGTGTCGTGCCAAAGGGAAGAATGGAAAGAGGGAGAGTGTTGCAGAGGTTGTGGAAAAGCCCAGAGGAGGGATTAGAAGCATCCAGGTGGATGTTGAGATCTCCAAGCAGGTGAAGTTGAGAAGTAGATGCAAGGAGAGGAGAGGTCATCCCATTCAGAGTGGAAGACGGCGACCTTGCCATGTAGGCTGTAGATGGCAGCCAGAGTTATAGAGAGACCAGGAGAGATTGGGTGTCTGAAGACGAGGCATTCAAAGGAGGAGTAGGCCTGCATAGGGGTGACAAAGGCTGGGACCCACTCCTGGAGGTAGGGTAGCCCTGATCTTTCAGGTCGCTTGGTTCTGGGTTCGGAGAGGATCTTGTAACCCACAAGGAGGAGAGTGTCAAAACTCATGACAGATGAACATTAATGATGGTCTTGGAGGAGTGGAAGGGTGCCAAGAGGACCTCCCACCTAGTGCATGGTTAACGGGAGACGAGGAGAGAGAACAGAGACCATATGAAGGGTCCTTAGGTCTGGAGAGGGGACGACAAAGAGGATGTCAGTGCGAGTCTGTCTGGAGGTAGCACTGGTATAGGTATCAGCGATAGGGAGGCCTGGGGTGGAGACCAGGATGTCCCTCTTGAACTTCTTCCTTCCAGACTTAGAGGGATAGGGTAAGAGATAGAGTAGCAGTTAGAGAAGATAGGAGAGACAGAGAGCACCATAGGGGTACGAAGGAGGTAGGTGGAGAAGGGGATGAGAGAAGAAAGAGACGCACAGCCCTGTGGCACACAACTGAATGTGCAAGGGGGGTGTGGGGGCCAGGGTCACAACAAAGGAAGACACAGGAGAGGAACAAGTAACTCACAATAATGAACGGCATGCCTTGGGGTGGGAGCAGTGCTCCAGATAGGATTTTGAGGTGGGAGTATTTTACGCATGCTTTTTCAAATTGGAGAGTAAATGCAATATCAAGAGAGTAAAAATGAGTTTTCTCCTCTACAAGCGAGTAAAACGTATCCAACACATATTATCGAATTGTATATTTTAAAGCGCAATGTGCAGAGATGTGATGGAAGTCTTCCTTGAAAGTAACAGCTTTAAAGTTTTACTGCGTTTGTTCCAAGTACATTTTTGTAAACAAACACAGTAAAACTTTTAACACCGCCAGTTTCGGCGAAAGGCTTCCCTCGACTCTCTGTCTAACAAAAGGCAAGTGCGCACATCCAGGGGTGCCTGCGACCAGAGTAGTGAGCTCTAGGCGTAAAGGGTCAATCTCTTTTGGCAAGAGTGAAACAGTCATGCAATTTACAATCCATTTGGAAACCGCTAATTCAGAGACGGGGTCTCCTTCTCTACCAGCTGCCAGATAGACAAAGAAGTGACTTGTGATCGATTCACATGCAGCAGATGAATTAAGGCGCAATGCATGTGTGTGCGCAAAACTACCTTGTGAATAGTCACAAAGGGGTCTTGAACAGAAAGGGCTTGTAGTTCGTCGACTATTCTTATAGAGGCGAACGCCACTGGGAAGGCAGGCTTATAGGTGAGGGCCTTAATGCTAGCCTTGTGCATGGGTGGTTCTAAGGGGGGTCCCATTAACCTTGAAAGAACATTGTCCCGTCTGGGATTTGGGTTGGAAATTGGGGTTTAATGACAGTGCGGATTGACTTTACATGTTGAGTGCTTTCCCTCTGTGCTCTGCAAGGAAGGCTGTTTGGTTTGTCCGGTGGCTGCGGCGATCGTGGTTGCGACAGGCGCTTATGTTGCAGGCTGTTTGGTTCAGTCCTCTGAAACCATTTGGGGGTCCCTCCTTCGCCTCTCAAACATCAGAGGCGAATATGAGGGGGTGCGAGAGGCTTCGCTGCTTGACATTCTGGTGCACGGACTCCGGCAATTTAGAGAACTGCATAAACAAATATAGCACTGCGCAGAGTCAGTAGAGTCTTTGGCAGTGTTTGGGTGATTTACAATGTCGGGTTGGAGCGCCTCTTAGCTCGTGTGGCTTAATCAACCACCCTGTTCCTTGGGGAAAAATATCATCCTGAATATGGCTAAAAGATAAGGTATTGTCCAACCTGGTGCTTTCCCTCATGGCGGAGGAGTGATTTTGCAGGAAGGCGAGACTTCACCAGTGATTATTTTGCCGTAGGAAGCTACTTGCCGGGGGCAGGCAAGCAATTAAACAACACGTTGCTCGGAATAAACATATATTACTTTTCAACTGGTAGTGTGTTTCCTACCACAAAACACAGACAATTCCAGTGTTTTGGATGGATTGGGATATGGAAGTATGAGTCTTGTAAATCCAGGGACGCCAGTTAGTCGCCTGGTTGTACTGCCCGTATGAATTGCTGCTTCACCATTTTTCACTGTTTTATGATGGACATTTAATTCGCGCAAGTCTAGTATGGGATGCCACTTTCCATCTGGCTTCTTTACAACAAAGTATCAGGAGTAAACTCCTTTATCTTGATGCTTCGGCACTTGCCAGCATTTGTTTCACTTCATGCTTGAACACCTTTAGGTGCAGGGGTCGTTTTGAATGGAGGCACATCATTTGAATGCTTAGTGAATTCCAGCAGTGCCATTTTCTGAACCACTTGTAGCACCCACCTGTCCGTTATGTTGAGCCACTTATGAGCATAGCGTGTTACCTGCCCTCCTATTCTTATGTTGCTGTTGTCATCATGCTGGAGGCTTCGCCTTACCCCTTTGGGTGCCGGAGGATCCTCTTCGGCATTGTGGTTGTCTTTTACTCTTTTGGATGCCAGAATCAGGACATTTATTTTCTAGCCCTGTGAATAATATTGCCGTTAGCAGAGGAATAGTTTCTTATAGATGCACCCCTGAAGTGACGGAAAATTCCTTCTCCTTTGCAATGATGTTAATGACCGAGCTGGTTTGTCGGTTTTGGCTTTCATTGCCTAGTCTATCTTGGGAACAAATAGATTTCGGCCCTAAAAAAAAGCATGTCTTCTACCTTAAGTTGCACTTCCTGGCGAAAATCGGGGCAACAGAGCCATCCTGATCTGCACATCACCACCCCATTGCCCATCTGTTTAAAGCCAGTCTCGGAATGGAAACTTGCGTGTGGTTCTGTAGAGTTTAATGATGCAGACATTAGCGCCATCTAGTGGACTAAAGAGGTATTTTTTAAAATTAATAAATCATGTGAAAACCTTCCGTAACCAATACGCAGTGGAAAATGAAATGCTCTGTATTTGCAATAATTGGATGCGTAAAAGGGCAAGGTACGCACCTTATCTGGGGCACTGGGTGGGAGGATCTAGGCGAGAGCCTAGAGAGAAACAGCCACAATGCCACAGTTGCCGGAATGCGAACACCCAGATTCAACTTTCCTAGAAGGGGGTGAGGGGAGGCTTCTTTTTTAGCACAGCACAGCACAATACAGCACACCCAGATTCGACTTACCTGATCAGTCGCAGCAGGTAGACAGCTGCAGGCTACGTGCTACCACGGCGGGCACTGGCAGACACCACTGAAGCTGTCCTTAGCCACTGGCCTTTGGCTGAGGGGGCTGCCACAGCAGGGGGTTTCTTGGGTGGCCGATTTAAAGTAGGGGTGTCACGGTATTAGTTTTATGACGGTACGATAACCTTCTTGCCAAATGACGGTATATCATGGTTATCGCGGTATAGCAGGTGGAGTTAACTAATATTAACAAATATTTTCTAAAAGGTCATAAATTGACAGATTTATCATCTCAAACAAAACCATGCACCCAGGGCCAGAATTGGGCTTTTCCCCATACTTTCCGCTGAAATGACTTGCTTCCACCAAACACAAACACACGTGTGGAGAGGGGGAGGGGGCCCTGCTACAACTGGCAAAGCAAACTAAATAGCTTTTCTTAAGTGGTCATTTAGACTTTTTGTTCCCCTACTGGCTACTGGTGAAGATGAACATGTTGCCATCTTGATAACCTGCATGCCACAGATCAATGGAGGCTGATGGTAGTATCCGCTTGTGTGTACACGCACACGCACACACACGCACTCTCTCTTTACGTTACAGCCTTTAGTTTACTTGCGGGCCAAAAGGTTTTCAGAAATCAGACATGTTACCCTTTGGTATGGCAGCAGGGAATACCGACAGATCTGACATATATGTAAATTCAATGATAGAACCAGGGAAATCCCCCATTGCCATATGTTTAGAGAACATTATCCATTATAAATATATAAACCCCAAAGCCGCCACCCCAAAGTAAACCCTTTTCCTTCTTGGCACTGTATCTATTCTTCCTATTGCTAACATATTGATTTTGTGTCAGGCACGTGTGGTTTATGGAATGGCATTAAAAACTGCTCCAACTGAAACTACTTGGCAGACGGCAGATCCAACAGTGTAAGACCAAGTCTGCGCAGCACTTGCTTACTGCAGCCTTTACAAATCAGATTGAAAAGCACACTTAACGGTATAACGGTATAAACAATGTGACGGTTATTATTGTTCAATTAAGTGGTTCACGATATCTTTAACGGTATACCGTTATACCGTTACATCCCTAATTTAAAGGGCCTACCAACCAACGGGAGCGTGGTGGGAGGGAGGGGAGGGCCAACAACATGGAAGCAACCGGGACAAAGGCAGGGTGGAGCAGGCACACATACGCTGTGGCACGAGAATAAAACATTTACAAGGGCATATATTAGTGTGCTACGGAGCACCTGTCCTGATCCCAGCATCAGAGAAGTTGGCGTTGCCTGATGATGGTGGGGATGGCCTGTGGGGACAGAGGGAGAAAACACATGTCAGTGCATTCTTACCTGTTGTCTGAGCAGGGGTTCAGGCCCTGGGTCCTCCTGGTCTGAAAAGGTCCAAACAGGAATTGCCATTTTCTTAATCTTCCCTTCGCTTCAGACGTCTGGGCGAGAGACGCCCTTGCTCTGAGGGTTAAGAGCCGAAAGGACGAGGTAGGTCTACAAAGGTGGGTGGTGCTTAGGCCAGGTGACCTAGATCCACTTGCACCTGCTCACCATCTGCAAAAGAAAAGAGGCTGGATGGCTGCTTAGGTAGGTAAAAGAGCGGCAAACCAGGAAGGCACCAACAGTTTAAAGTGATTGACAGGTGGCCGGTGCTTAGGCCAGGTGACTTAGATCCACTTGCACCTGCTCACCAACTGCCAGTGGCAGACTGACTCCATGACTGGCACTTCTAGCTCATTTAGCCTGTAGGTTGAGGCCGTGACAGCACAGTACTGCAGCCCCACTGATCTGTGTGATCAGATATATGTAACCTGGGTGCCCCCAGGTCACTGTCCAGCCATGTGCTCACGGCTCCGTTGACGTCTGGGTGCGTCTGGCAACTAAGTAAGTCTGTCTGACCACGGCTGCTGAAGAACTTGCTGGGTGCCTCCAGCACTGATTGGGACAGCCTGCGTGCCCACTGGACCGCCCCCCATAACAATCTTGTCTCCATTTGTCTTGCTGAGTTAGGTGGGCCTGCTTTCCCAAATGTGAATTTGTATTGAAGTTGTCCTTTATGTAGTTCCTTCTGTCATTATTATAGTCTCAATGAGCATGTGGTATGAATGCCGCTGGGGACCTAAAGTCCAGAGTGTTGGATGTCACGGAGTAGAATTAGAATGCGTGTGTGCATTTGGCCAAATAGGGCTTAGTAGGGCTGGCCAGGCTCTGGTAGAAAGCAACCCATGATGTCAGGCATATGGATGGGTGTTGAGAGGAGTCAGGAGATGGCGTGAGTGCTAGAGCATGCCCAAATTTGTCGTTGGTCTTCGCTGCATACTGATTTCAGAGGTGTTGAGGCGTAATCTGGTGTAAGTAGGTGGAACAATTATGTGACCAGCGAGATTGAATTTGTCATAGTCGTTGCTGTATTCTGATGTGTGCGGCTAGCCATGCCTGGGACCAGTGTCCACCAGAGTGGTGCGTTATACGTACCTAGCAGTTCGGGTGGAGGGTCTGTTGTCTGAACGCCCGATCAGGTAGTGGCTTCCCCTGTCGATTCTTGCGGCTGCAATAAAACGGATGGTGACGGCGACAGTCTATGCTTTTCAAACTGACACTAGAGGAGCACAGTCAAAATGTGCAGGCTCTTTCTTCTATGTGAGTGCATGGCATCTTTTCAGATATTGTACGTGTACTGAACCTTTCCAATTGTTACTTTTACCATGGGAGACTAAACCTATAGTTCATCCAGGTGCAATACCCGTCCATCCTTTAAGTACTTCCAGTGTGATTCTGCTCAAGTTCTTGATTACCTTTGCAGAGTAATGCATCAGAAACCCCCTTCTGGCCTTCTGGCTCAAGACATGGCCATGGTATACAATTCCTCCAAAGACAATGCCAAGCTGTACATCCCAATCTATCAGAGTGCGGTGGTGCTGTTGTTCTATCTCAACCACTTTGACTGTGATTTGTTTGTTTTCCCCGTACATGCCAGGTGGAGTGACTGATCACTCCTTTGACATTTCGTAGTGTGAAAAACTAGATGAAGGCCTGTTTCCAGCTGGTGGTGCGTGTGGGGGCCAAGGTCATGATTGGTGTTTTGATAGTGTATGAGGTCCGGGCCACCATGATAATGGCCGGCTCTGCCAAGGGCTGCTGCGAAAACATCCGGCACCACATTGATGGTGAATGTTCAAATTGGGAATTGGAAGGTTAGGGATGGGTTTCAGGATAATTCTGCAAATAGCCAGGTTTTGAGGACTTTTTTGAAGGAAAGTTAGTTCTTGGTGCGGCAGATGTGCAGAGGAAGAGTGTTGAAGATGGTGCGAGCAAGGAAAGCGAAGGTTGAGCCGCCAACTCTAGTGGAGTGGTAAGGGGGAATAGCAAGGAGGAGAGCCTAGACCGATATGAGATTTCTGGGGAGTTTGTAGTGGATGACTTTTCCTGTAGGAACTCTGGTCCTGTATTATGGAGGGCTTGGTGTGTGATGCACATGGCTTTGAAGGTCGTTCTTAGGCTGATAGGGAGCCAGTGTAGTACACTGAAGGCAGGGTGATATGTTCTCTGAGAGGGCAAGGAGCATTCTGACTGCTGAGTTTTGGATCTGTTGGTGTTTCCTGAGCTGGCATGCTGGTACGCAGAGATAGAGGGAGTTGGCGTTGTCTAGGCGGGAGATGATGATGATGGTGAGTATTGCAGAGAATCTTTGAGGATAGGATAGATGGGGAAAGATTTGCTTCAGGATGCTTAAGTGGAAATGGCAAGTTCTGGATACAGTGTTGTTGTGTTTGGAGAGAGATATGTATGCGTCCATGGCGCATCCAAGATTTTAAACTGAAGTGTAGGTGGCAGGTGGGGCTCTAAGGGCTTGTGGCCATTGTATAGGTTGGGGATTGAGAGTTTTTCTGCATATTAGGATTTCTGATTTGCTCGGGTTGAGGGAGAGGTGGAGGGGCGGAGGAGAATGATTCGCCTGCGTTTAGAAATGAATGAGGAGATCCAAGTGAGGGCAGAAGCTTTGATGCCTAGGGTGATGGGTCTGTTCCTGAGTATTGTGTGGTTAATGGTGTCAAAGGCCGCAGATGGATCGAGGAGGATGAGTACAGTACAGCGCATACTTCTAAAAAGAACTGCTGATTCAGGTCGTCCCAGTATAGTTTCTGCTTTTTAGTCAATGAGTGACTTTGGGTGAGAAAAGTGGGAAGCAATATGTCGGCATTACTAGGTTTAATGGTGTTATTTATTTGTGAGTTTTATAGTGTCCTCTCGGGTGTGCCGCTTCAAAATATTGGGAAAAGCAAAACAGACATCAGGTACAAGGAGTTGTGAAATATATTCAATGAATAGGAAGCATGCATTCGGGTTACATGCCCAAGTAATTTGTTTAGTTACAGTTAGTTTCTAAAATATGATCTGACATTATGGTTACATATTGTCAGTTAAGGTTTTGCTAAGGCACCATTGGTTACAGAACTTCTTGTGCTTGCAGTTGTCACAGCTGGCTCAAAGAACACTCCAACTCTCAGAGAAAGTTGAAGGGTTTTTATTGACTTATTCGGGAGGGCTCTATCGTGGTCCCTTACTTTCTCATCTAATAAGCATTAGACCCTCCTTAGTCCAGGTGACCTTACTCCCGGCTTAGCTTGTTTCTCTCCAATGTATACTTCTATCTCACTGATTGTGAATATCTAAATGCAAAAACAGTCTTCTCTACCTAGGCTCCCTCTGGGACGTTCCAGACTGGCCCTATACTGTCAATGTTGTTGGTGGCTAAAATTATTATAGGTTTGTGCCTTCCAGACACACTCCCCGACCTTGCATGCACACTCTCAACTCAGTGCCTCTTGTTTTCATCAATCAACAACTCACCTTTTTCCCTAATTTGTCTCCATACTCCAATCCACCATCCTTCCTCCTTCTGTTCTCTTGGGCTGCAACCATCTCTTCCTCTGACCACAGCCAAAGAACCCACACCCACACCACTTAACCAATCTGGCCATGTTTTCACCGCTGGTGGCATGTTAAGACAAACTGTGACTAATAGTAGGATTCGGTCACCTCTCCCCAGGAGGGAGTCTTTTCCTGTGAGTCTAGGGAGGTGAGCCTGCTACGCAATACCCTCCCTAGGGGTTGAGGCAAGCTGGAACTTGCCGGGAGATAATCCCCCTACCCCCTTTACCGCATGGGGACATGGACGCCCATCCTGAGGAGAGAAAAAAAAAAAAAAAAAAAGCAGCCCTGGAGTTTCAAATCAGCTGGACGATTGAAGCTGCAGCTGCCAGGGACTCTTGTCTTCCGGGCTTGGAAGGGAGGTGGCGTGCGCATCCCCACCTGTGGCAACACGAAGCAAGAGAAGTCGAAGGACTGGAGGGTCCAAAGGGCAATGGTGCAATGGAATATGAAGCAGTGGTGTAACCGAGTGTCGGTGGACTGGGGGTTCAAGAACTACACTGACACCACTTGTCAAATGGCACCACAGGAGCATGCATAAAGAAGAGTGAACGAAGAAACCAACCTGATGACCACGGAAGACGCTCCCGTTCTAACTAACGGGGGTAACGCAGTCCCTAAAACAGAAAGGTAACAGGGAGGGAAACTGACAATAACAAAGGGAAGAATCATACTCGCCCCAGTGAGGAACAAGTATTGAAAGTACAAATGTAGAGCGAGAATCATTACTGGAGCACGTTTACTCATACCAGTAAAGACCGAGTAGAATAGACGACTGACAATCATTATTGGAATATTCTGTAACCTTCCTATTAGTGCCAGAAAGACTCAAGTGAGTAAAGTGCTTCGGAACAAAGTTATAATTGGAACATACCTACTTTTCCCAGACAAGACCAAAAGACAGATTCTAATAGAAAAAAGGAAAGTTATTATTTGAACGGTCTCATTAATCCTAGTCTTGAAGAATACTGGACATTAAATAATGAGGCAGTCCCAAGTTTGGTTAAAAGGAAAAAGCAGATTTGTCCCATGGAAAACGAGGAATACAATCAAACAAGACCACAGGGGAGAAGAATAAAAAGTAGAGCAAGAACCAGTGTATAAATGACACTAGAGAAAACTTGAAGAGCCCAAGCTCTGGACTACGTGACTTAATAAAAGTTGTCTACAAGAAGTACCTATGATTACTTTATTAAGCTGAACCTGTGAAGAAATCAGCCCACAGTAGAAAGGAGTACTTATCCTGTGCCATGGTTTTATTTTTAGTTGTATTCTCAGGTCAGATAATGTTTTTGCACAGTGGACATAACTTCCTCTTGATCTTACTGACAACTGATGAGCACTGTAGTTGGTTTCGGTTGGGTAGGGAAAACCCATAAATTGGCGAAAGTTCTGAGCTTTTCTTTCCTATAATAAAAAAATATCATACAAATGAAAGATCCTAGTATATGTCCTCCTTCTGACTTTCCACAGAACCCTCTGCTGTGCAGGAACAATTGTGACCCGCTTTGCAAAATGTCGAAGTTCCTATTGGGGGGGGGCCCTCAGTGCGGCTCCCCCCACAGTAAGTGCAGTCTCGTTGCTTGACTGCTGCTCAGTGGAGTCCTTGTGCAGCGGTTCAATTGCTTTGTACTCTGGCGCTGTGGAGTGGGTGTGCAATCTGTGTAAGCTCATTCTCTCACACTTCTATATGCTTGTAGACCACTGGTGTGGGGCCCGCATAGATGCTGTGCACTCTTGCTCTCTCTCTCTCTCCCTCTCGCTCTCTTGCTTGCTCTCGCTCTCTCTCTCGCTCTCCTTCTCGCTTTCGCTCTTGCTCGCTCTCGCTTTCGCTCTCGCTCGCTTGCTATCTCACTTGCTCTCGCTGGCTTTCACTCTCTCGCTCGCTTTCGCTCTCTCGTTCTGGTTCTCTTGTTTCGCTCTCTTGCTTCGCTCTCTCTTGCTTCGCTCTCTCTTGCTTCGCTCTCTCTTGCTTCGCTCTCTTGCATCCGCTCTCACTTTCGCTCTCTTGCTCTCACTTTCGCTCTCTTGCTCTCACTTTCGCTCTCTTGCTCTCACTTTCGCTCTCTTGCTCTCACTTTCTCTCGCTCTTGCTCTTGCTCTCGCTTTCTCTTGCTCTCGCTTTCTCTTGCTCGCTCTAGTTCTAGCTCTTTTGCTCTCGCTCTAGCTTTTTTGCTCTCACGCTTTGGCTTTTGTGCTCGCTCTAGCTCTTTTGCTCTCGCACTTTCGCTCGCTCTTGCTTTCCCTCGCTCTCTCTCTCTCGTTCTCTCTCGCTGGCTCTCTCTCTAGCTGGCTCTCTCTCTCTTGCTGGCTCTCTCTTGTTGGCTATTTCGCTCCCGCTTGCTTGCTCGCTCGCTCTCTCGTTCTCGCTGGCTAGCTTGCTCCCGCTTGCTCTCTTGTTCTTGCTTGCTCTCTTGTTCTTGCTTGCTCTCTCGTTCTTGCTTGCTCTCTCGTTCTTGCTTGCTCTCTCGTTCTTGCTTGCTCTCTCGTTCTTGCTTGCTCTCTCGTTCTTGCTTGCGCTCTCGTTGCTTGCTCTCGTTCTTGCTTGCTCTCTCGTTCTCGCTTGCTTTCTCGCTTGCTCTCTCATTCTCGCTCTCTCGCTGGCTCTTTCTCTCTCGCTGGCTCTTTCTCTCTCGCTGGCTCTTTCTCTCTCGCTGGCTCTTTCTCTCTCGCTGGCTCTTTCTCTCTCGCTGGCTCTTTCTCTCTCGCTGGCTCTTTCTCTCTCTCTCGCTCTTTCTCTCTCTCTCGCTGGCTCTCTCTCGCTGGCTCTCTCTCTCTCGCTGGCTCTCTCTCTCTCGCTGGCTCTCTCTCTCTCGCTGGCTCTCTCGCTCGCTGGCTCTCTCTCGCTCGCTGGCTCTCTCTCTGGCTCTTGCTCTCGCGCTCTCGCGCTCTCTCTCTCGCTTTTCGCTCTCGCGCTCTCTCTCTCGCTTTTCGCTCTCGCGCTCTCTCTCTCGCTTTTCGCTCTCGCGCTCTCTCTCTCGCTTTTCGCTCTCGCGCTCTCTCTCTCGCTTTTCGCTCTCGCGCTCTCTCTCCCGCTCTTTCTCTCGCTTTTCGCTCTCGCGCTCGCTCTTGGCTCTCTTTGGCTCGCTCTCTTTGGCTCTCTCGCTTTTCGCTCTCGCGCTCTTTCTCTCGCTTTTCGCTCTCGCGCTCGCTCTTGGCTCTCTTTGGCTCGCTCTCTTTGGCTCTCTCGCTCTCACTTTTGCTTTCGCTCTCACTTTTGCTTTCGCTCTCACTTTTGCTTTCGCTCTTGCTCTCTCTCTCTCGCTTTTGCTCTTGCTCTCTCCCTCGCTTTTGCTCTTGCTCTCTCCCTCGCTTTTGCTCTTGCTCTCTCCCTCGCTTTTGCTCTTGCTCTCTCCCTCGCTTTTGCTCTTGCTATCTCCCTCGCTTTTGCTCTTGCTATCTCCCTCGCTTTCGCTCTTGCTCTCTCCCTCGCTTTCGCTCTTGCTCTCTCCCTCGCTTTCGCTCTTGCTCTCTCCCTCGCTTTCGCTCTTGCTCTCTCCCTCGCTTTCGCTCTTGCTCTCTCCCTCGCTTTCGCTCTTGCTCTCTCTCACTGGCTCATTCTCTCTCTCTCTCACTGGCTCATTCTCTCTCTCTCTTACTGGCTTATTCTCTCTCTCTCGCTTACTGGCTCATTCTCTCTCTCTCTCTCTCTCGCTTACTGGCTCATTCTCTCTCTCTCTCTCTCTCGCTTACTGGCTCATTCTCTCTCTCTCTCGCTTACTGGCTCATTCTCTCTCTCTCTCTCTCTTACTGGCTCATTCTCTCTCTCTCTCTTACTGGCTCATTCTCTCTCTCTCTCTCTTACTGGCTCATTCTCTCTCTCTCTCTCTCTCTCTCTCTCTCTCTCTCTCTCTCTCTCTTACTGGCTCATTCTCTCTCTCTCTCTCTCTCTCTCTCTCTCTCTCTCTTACTGGCTCATTCTCTCTCTCTCTCTCTCTCTCTCTCTCTCTCTATCTCTCTCTCTCTCTTACTGGCTCATTCTCTCTCTCTCTCTCTTTCTTACTGGCTCATTCTCTCTCTCTCTCTCTCTCTCTCACTGGCTCATTCTCTCTCTCTCTCACTGGCTCATTCTCTCTCTCTCTCTCTCTCTCTCTCACTGGCTCATTCTCTCTCTCTCCCTCTCTCTTACTGGCTCATTCTCTCTCTCTCTCTCTCTCTTACTGGCTCATTCTCTCTCTCTCTCTCTCTCTCTCTCTCACTGGCTCATTCTCTCTCTCTCTCACTGGCTCATTCTCTCTCTCTCTCTCTCTCTCTCTCTCTCTCTCTTACTGGCTCTTTCTCTCTCTCTCTCTCTCTCTCTCTCTCCCTCTCTCACTGGCTCATTCTCTCTCTCTCTCTCTCTCTCTGGCTCATTCTCTCTCTCTCTCTCTCTCTCACTGGCTCTCTCTCTCTCTCTCTCTCTCTCTCACTGGCTCTCTCGTTCTCTTGCTTGCTCTCTTGCACTCTTGCTTGCTCTCTTGCACTCTTGCTTGCTCTCTCACGCTCTCGCTCACACTCTTGCTCGCTCTCTCGCTCATGCTCTCTTGGTCTCGCTCACACTCTCTTGCTCGCTCATGCTCTCTTGGTCTCTCGTGCCGCCTCTCTCTCTCGTGCCGCCTCTCTCTCTCGTGCCGCCTCTCTCTCTCGTGCCGCCTCTCTCTCTCGTGCCGCCTCTCTCTCTCGTGCCGCCTCTCTCTCTCGTGCCGCCTCTCTCTCTCGTGCCGCCTCTCTCTCTCGTGCCGCCTCTCTCTCTCGTGCCGCCTCTCTCTCTCGTGCCGCCTCTCTCTCTCGTGCCGCCTCTCTCTCTCTCTCGTGCCGCCTCTCTCTCTCGTGCCGCCTCTCTCTCTCTCTCTCGTGCCGCCTCTCTCTCTCTCTCGTGCCGCCTCTCTCTCTCTCTCGTGCCGCCTCTCTCTCTCTCTCGTGCTGCCTCTCTCGTGCTGCCTCTCTCTCTCTCTCTCTCGTGCCGCCACTCTCTCTCTCTCTCGTGCCGCCACTCTCTCTCTCTCTCTCGTGCCGCCACTCTCTCTCTCTCTCGTGCCGCCACTCTCTCTCTCTCTCGTGCCGTCTCTCTCTCTCTCTCGTGCCGTCTCTCTCTCTCTCGTGCCGTCTCTCTCTCTCTCGTGCCGTCTCTCTCTCTCTCGTGCCGCCTCTCTCTCTCTCGCGCCGCCTCTCTCTTTTGCGCCGTCTCTCTCTTGCGCTCTTGCGCTCTTGCTCTCTCGCGCTCTTCCACTCTCGCTCTTCCGCTCTCACGCTCTTGCTCTCTTGCGCTTTTGCTCTCTCGCCCTTGCGCACTTGCTCTCTCGCTTGCACTCTTGCTTACTTGCTCTCTTTTCGCTTGCTCTTGCTTGCTTACTATCTCGCTGTTGCTTGCTCTCGCTTGTTTGCTCTTTTGCTTGCTCTCTTGCGCTTGCTCGCTCTCTTGCTCGCGCTCTCGTCCTCTTGCTTGCTCTCTTGCTTGCTCTCTTGCTTGCTCTCGCTCTCTCGCTCTCTTGCTCTCTCTTGCTCTCTTGCTCTCTTGCTCTCTTGCTCTCTTGCTCTCTTGCTCTCTTGCTCTCTTGCTCTCTTGTTCTCTCTTGCGCTCTTGCTCACTCTCTTGGTCGTGCGCTTGTTCTCTCTTGCCCAATCTCGCTCTCTTGCCTGCGCTCGCTCTCTTGCTTGCTCTCTTGCTCGCTTTCGCTTGTTTGCTCTTTTGCTTGCTCTCTTGTGCTCTTGCTCTCGCCCTTGGGCTCTCCCCTTGTGCTCTCGCTTGCGCTCTTGTTCTTGCTCTCTTGCTTGCTCTCTCGCTTGCACTCTTGCTCTCTCGCTTGCACTCTTGCTCTCTCGCTTGCACTCTCTTGCTCTCTTTTCACTTGCTCTTGCTCGCTTACTCACTTGCTTGCTCCCCCTTTGCTCTCTTGCTCTTGCTTGCTCTCTTGCTCTTGCTTGCTCTCTTGCTCTTGCTTGCTCTCTTGCTCTTGCTTGCTCTCTTGCTCTTGCTTGCTCTCTTGCTCTTGCTTGCTCTCTTGCTCTTGCTTGCTCTCTTGCTCTTGCTTGCTCTCTTGCTCTTGCTTGCTCTCTTGCTCTTGCTTGCTCTCTCGCTCTTGCTTGCTCTTTTGCTCTCTTGCTTGCTTTCTCGCTCACCCTCTCTTGCTCACTCTCGTGCTTGCTCTTTCTCTCTTGCTCGCTTTCTCTCTTGCTCTCTCGCCCTCTCTTGCTCTCTCGCCCTCTCTTGCTCTCTCGCCCTCTCTTGCTCTCTCGCCCTCTCTTGCTCTCTCGCCCTCTCTTGCTCTCTCGCCCTCTCTTGCTCTCTCGCCCTCTCTTGCTCTCTTTCGCGCGCTCGCTCTCTTTCGCGCGCTCGCTCTCTTTCGCGCGCTCGCTCTCTTTCGCGCGCTTGCTCTCTTTCGCGCGCTCGCTCTCTTTCGCGCGCTCGCTCTCTTTCGCGCGCTCGCTCTCTTTCGCGCGCTCGCTCTCTCTTGCGCTCGCTCTCTCTTGCGCTCGCTCTCTCTTGCGCTCGCATTCTCGCGAACAATAGTCATGTGGTGTTATGCACTTGTAGGTGCGGGTCAGTACACCAATCTATAATCTAGCTATACCATGACATAAGTTTATAATACTGTATGAAACTTGTTTTTTACAAAGTGTTGAAAAGCTGGCAGTGTTTTAGCCAAAACAAACTGCATAATGTACCTGTAAAGCCCAAACTGGGTTCCAAAGGCAGTCTTCCTTTCACCCCCTTCGCTTGGGTAAACCAGTTGATATGCTCTTTGCTAAGATTTAAACCACATTGGTTTTTACAGAGTGTACCTGGTCTAGGAGGATTGGTATTGGAAGAAGGGGATATGAGTATTTGACTGTGATATGATTCACAGTGCTGTTTTTGATAATTGCCTGAGTTCACTCCCTTTCTTGGGCATGGAGATGAGTGGCAATGCTCCTGGAGATCTGTTGAAAACAAATCTATTCCGAATAGAGGTAGTTAAGTGCTTGTCAAGATAGCCCTTTTCTGTTCTGTTGGGACGTATACGCAGTCGCACTGAATTTTTGCCCCTGGAACAAAATCAATTGGAAAATCGCATTCCCGATGTCGCGTAACTGCTCTGCTGATTTTTTTGATGAAAACATCAGTAAATCCTTGTAAGAAGTCAATGGAATGGCTTTTGCCCTAAAGGAGGCAACAAGCAGACTGGGCTCACATGGACTTGTTACCGAATGTTCCAAGACGCTGATGCCATGGGAGGTTGTACAGTACTCTTGGCAAAGATCGGAAGACCAGAGACAGATGCGCCCAATCCAAACATTTGTTATGAAGGTGTAGGGGAAAAAATGTCTGCTGTCCCATTCCCTTTTGATTTGTGCTTTTTCTTGTTTTCGCTTTCTTTTACCTTATTTTTGGGGTCAGAGGAAACTCTACTGAGGTTCCCCTACAACTGTAACCCTTTTTTTGAAGTTCTGTTTTATGGAAGCCTTGCCCTGTCAATATGTGTATCTGTTTTATGTAACTTAATAAAGTATGAAGTACTGCCTTACCTGAGCTGGTCGAAGAACTAATTATCCTAACAAACTGGTGACAAGCTGGTCTTGGTCCAAGTCCTGGAAGAGAAGGAGAGGAAATCTGATGAGATGTTGGACAAAGAGGTAAAAGAGCAGTTGGAGAGGTGGACATGGACAAAGATAAAACAGGTAAGGTGCTGCGGGAGGTGCACGTTGCAGGAGCATGCGTTATTCAAAGAAGGCGATGCCCCACTGCCCCCCAGTGAAGTAGCCCCACCACCCAGGCCAGTAAGCATATAAAGACTGTTCCAGCCAGCCCTCGGGACAGAGTGACTTTTATTTCCTGAGATTCTGGGTTGGTCTGTAGCCAGTGGTTTCTTTAATGGCAATGAAGTACAGCAGACAGAAGCTGAGCCATTAGTTGCGCTGGCATTCATGATGTGAAGTCTGAAATTATTTACGGGCCCACGCTCTTTGTGAGGCATGGATGGTGCCCCTGCCGCGCCCCTCATTGAGCTCATGGCAGCGGTGCAGGGAGTGAGGAGTGAGGAGTGGGGGGCGAGTGACTGAAGAACCGTTGAGTGTCAGCTCCTGACACAGGCCCCATGAAGACGATTTTAACAGCGTTAGCAAGGTGGAAAAGCAGGGGTCGGTTGCATGGAAGGAAGGGCTGTAGGAAGGAGGGGAGCTCTATCACCTGAGATGCCAGAGGCACAAAGGAGAAATGATATAGAGGGGAGCTCCGTTACCTGGGACGCCAGAGGTCCTCTGATTACGTCACATCGCCTTGCTGACGAGTTGGCAATGGTATGGAACCCTCTGAGCTCTGTGTTCTCAACGTTAAGGATTCAGAGGAAGGCACCTTTTGCGCCCTGCAGGATGTGATGACGTTTGAGCGCTCCCTGGATATCCTTATTCGTGTTTTGGGGAAGGAAGCTGTGGTCTGTCTCTCATTCAGCAGAGCTGTTCCTCATTCGGCAGATCTGCCAGGGAGTTGGAGATTTGAGGGACAGTTTGCGTGACAAAGTGGGAGCGCCCACGCTTGCTCTGTCCATGGTACTGTTTGTCTTTGTGTTCGGACCCAGAGGTCCAACCACAGCTCGGTGTCTATTCTCAGTAGGAGGATTAAAGGAGACGCTTGAATTCATGCCTTTCACGATATTGTGGCATTTGCTGCTCCCATGGTGTCACTAGCATTTTCAACACACTGGTATTTGTTTGTTGTTCTCTTATTAGTGGCAGGCTGGGCTGCTGTTGATTTAGGAGACGTTATCATGAAGGAGACGCTATCTTGGGAGCAGAGGGAAATGTTAGACATGTAGCTGTGACATCATTTTATTGTTGGAGATGTATAGTCCATGAGCAATGCTAGAGCGTAATGACATGTAACGTTATGCTTAATCTTATTGATGATTGCCACATTTTTATTTTGTGAACATTTTGAGAGTGGAATATACATGTATACAAGTTGTTACTTTTTGGACTATGGCATTTTGGACACTGTGGAGTAAATGGTTAGAGGTCTTTGATCTGTGGTTGGTGTGTGAGAGGCATGGGTGAAGTGTTGGTGAGTTTACTAAAGCATATATATGTGTGTTTGGGGATCTTATGCTAGTGGGTTGTTTTACTTATATCATTGTGATGTAAGAGAATAACCCTTTGTGGATTTTCACGATTGGACTTACTTTTCTCATGCTGCAGCATAGACTTTTGCAGAAGCTTAGGCGTTGACTGCACTTACATATTAATGAGGTATTTGGAAGTTATAGTGATAATGTGCTTGTGTGCATGATGTATGCCATTAGTTAAGTCTCTGTGAGTCTAGCGTAACAGTTTAAGGATTATTAGGTTGTTTTAAGGACTTCATGCTTATTCCTAATTGTAGGGAATGTTTCTATTGTAATGTTTCTACTGTGCTCAATGTGTTCTAGTTCTATTGAAATGCACTTTACTTTATTTCATTTATATAGCGCACAATGGACCCGAAGGCGTGATGGCCCATACAAACATACAACAGAAAACATAACAACATAAAACAGAAAAGGAGGGGTGCAAAAGCACGGAGAAACAACAAATTAATAATAGAAAAAGACATGATAGAATACATCCTTAGACAACATATATTATGGGAAAATGAAGGTCATTTGATCATAAAAGTAGGCAAGGCTTAATCTAGGCGGGGGCCTAGAGTATCAATTTACAATTCGAGCTGCCCCTAAGGGGATATTTACATGTTCTAAGATAGGTGGGTAAAGTACTAAACCCGCAGCCCACTAGGACACAGTCACTAGATTGCTGCGAGCACCAGTCACTGAGGTCAATCCTGCGTGCAATCTTCAGGACTGATGTTCTAACTACTCCAGGTCCAGTTCTTTGATGTAACCAATCAAGTACCTTATTTTGCAGTGAGTCTCTAGATTCATTACCTTCCGCCTTCTCAACATTAGTTATCACAACGTTCCTTTGGTCCAAAATAAAAGATTTAGTACCCATATTGTTAATGCTGGGCATGTGTGCCTTCCTGGTGTGTAGGCTCCTAAAGGTCAGCTGATTGGTGTTGGGGCCTAAGGATTGTTTGGCAGAAATTTGATGAGGACTGGAGGTAGGCAAATCGAAGGCCTCTCGCGAGGGGTCACCCACCAAGCAGGGGGCAAGCAGAACAGTCTCCACCTGCCGAATCAAGCCTCAGGGGGTAGGCACTATATCAGCTGTTTGGCAGCTCTGGTGAACACCAAACTGGAGGGGAGTAGTTTGTGCAGTTCCTTCTCGATTAGGCTTCTTCCGGTGTAGTAGTGGTGGTATGGGCGTGTTAATAATCAACATCAATGTCTGAAAGTCTTCCATATTGGAGCAGGCTGAAATGTCCCGCAGCATCTGCTCCTTAAAAAGACACCAAGACTCTGATGTCTTGAGGTCGGCAGCCCCCCTATCTATGCTTACTGCTGAATCACCCTCCGCCTGGTTCCCATTAGCGGATTGTTGGGGAAACCCCAGATGTACTCCATCGGTGTGTGACTTTCAGCGTTGAAGGACTCCTTATTTATGGGAGCAGACCCTTTGCTCACTCCTATCTCAGAAGTTTTATCGGCTTTTGGCTGTAGGAACATCGGTATGCGTGGGGAAGCGCATATAGCTTTATTGTTAGGTGCGTCATTCTTAAACTCGTTCAGCAAACACTGGGGTGTTTGTGTCGCAGACCAGCTCAGTTAATTTGTTATCAGTTGGTTTGTTTTAGTGAGTGTGCTGATGCTCTTTGGGGTGATTGAGTTCACACTGATTTTAGTGTACGTGGTGAACAACGGATCTTGTATGCGGTTGTCACTATTGATTGTGTGCAGACTCTTCCTGAGTGCGGGAGACTATAGTAGTGTTGGTGTGGGTGCTGAGTTTTGGCACATCACTGGTGAATGGGTCTGTTTAGTGAGACTGTTGTGACTGCAATCCTTTGTGATTGTGCAGCCATGCCAAAGCTTTTGAGACCGTGTTGGTTAGAGTTTAAAGGCAATGAGTTTGCCCAGTGATGAAAGTTGTCCCACGTCATTTGGGTGCTGGGTTGATAAGAATGTGGCATTGAGGTGCTCACAGTTGAGTAGTTGGCAACATGCTGTGGGATGGGATCCTAGTTGCCATTTTATAGAGGTAATTCTTTGACTGAGGTCTGCCCATGTTGGTTGGGTGCTAGGTGTGGTTTACTGTGGCATTGAGGTGCTCACTGCTGAGTAGTTGGCAACATGCTGTAGGATGGGATTCTAGTTGCCATTGTGTAGATGTTTGCCTTTGACTGAGGTCTGCTTTGGGCAAAAAAATGTATTTCTTTATTTTTCCATCTCAGCAGTATGGTGTGACACCACCACGTTTATGCTGTTGGCTTTTAGTTGGGTTGGCGCCAAGCACTTGTCCACCACAGTCTGGGGTGTTGTTTTTGGTTTTGCAGGTTGTAGGTTTGTCTGGCCAACAAATCTGCATGTAGAGATTAGTATAGTTGCTGCCTTAGGGCGCACTGCGGGTGTTGATGTGTTTCGGTTTTGCCATCCTGTGTTGGTCTGTGTGTTTGTCTCCATCTGAATTGTCTGCATTTTTAGATTGTGTGTAGTGTGTTTGGTCTGTGGTATATTTTTTTTTTTAAGGGTGATGGACATACTAGTGTGGAGACTGATGGATTGTTAGTTACGCCCTGGTTGTGGGTCTCGCATGTGTGTCAGTGCTTCTTGTTTGGGCAGTTGTGCTTCGGGCAGGCAGCCCTAAGACCACTCTGTGGCAGCAAGTGGTAAAAGGTGTTTTGGTTTAATATTTTGAAGGCACAGTGTGGTTTTTGGTTGGCCCTCGGGCAGGTTGGTACTTGGTTTGGCAGCCATGAATGGAAGGTGTTTGGTAGTTTGTTTCTACTGGTTGGTGTGTAGTTTGGTTGGCCCAGGTGAGTCACTGGTCTGTTAGTTACACCTTGTTGGGTCGGTATCTGCTCTTAATTGTGCCCATGTGTGAGTTTGGTTAGTTGGGGAATGTGTGGTATGTTTTGATGGTGCGTTTTGAGGTACACGTTAGGTTCTATGTTTGGTGAAGAGGTGGTGAGGTATCTTGTTGTGTTTTGGTTGTGAAGGGAAGGAAGTGTTATTAATGTAGCAGAGTATGTTGACTGGACCTGAATGTTGGCAGTGCTTGAGTGATGTCAGTGGCTGAGTGATGTCATGTGTGGAATGGTGGGTGAGTGGAATGTTGTTAGATGTGAGTGTTCCACCCTAGACAGTTGGAAACCATGTAGCCGGGGTCGTGGGAGCCAGTGGGCTTCATCCCTGCTCCTGACCTGTCCTGTCAACATATGTATCTGTTTTATGTAACTAAATAAAGTATGAAGTACTGCCTTATCTGAGCTGCCAGGACAGTACCAATAACTTTGTCACCTGCATGACAGAAGTTCAATGCTGGAGGAACTGCAACTGTCTGAAATGTAATGCTACTAACGCATGTTTTTTTATTGTATGGACCACAAGAAAGCATGCCTAACACCATAGAGCTAGCCCCCCCCCTCCCCACCCGCTTTCCTTACCCAGTGGTTTGAAATTTTGGAATTCTTCTGAAGAAATATCTGCATCTGATTCATCACATAAATTAGGTTACATAATCTGCTTTTTTCAACTCCAACTTCTGAAGGGATTCTGCATTATTTCTCGTTTCACCACCAAGTAAACAATATTAGTGCATATATTGCAGAGTGGATTATGGGAACTCTGATTTTTTTTTTCGGGGACTTTCCACCTTTGTTGTTAACCAGTGTCAACATGTGGCCAATCCAGAGAACTTGCCCCTTCTCAACAAGGGGGAGCCACTCCCTTTGGGACTAGGGTGATGAGCCTGCTACACGATATGGGTCAGGGTAAGCAGGATTCCACTGGGGTTGCCCCCCTGGGGACAGGGTATGCCCAAGGCAGGGCTCCATCCCACCTCCCTTCCAAGACTTGAATGTGTATTGGTTATATGGGCATTGAAGATGTTACAAATGTACCTTGCCCTTTTAAGGTGGATGGCTTGGTTACTGACCTGTACTCGTGCTCACCTGCTGAAGAGGCCGGTGACCAATGGACTTCTCTTTTTTTACTCCAGGGAGGAATTTAAAGCCAGGGTACATTTGGGCGACTTGCTCCCTTTCTTACGCTTTCACGCTCCTTCTTTCTCTTTCGCTGTCTCTCAAGTAATGTCTTTAAATCTGTCTCTTATGTCCGACATGCCACAATGTTCAAAATGCCACAGCCCGTATGCTGATGACAAGATCAGTGGCGTTTAAAGTCTAAAAATCTACTTTAAGAATATTTAAGAAATACAATCCAACATCTGCTGACTGTCCCTGCTATGAACGAATTGGTGGCAAAGCATTGGCTACCAGTCAAAAAATAAATTGCCTTCAAAACAATGTGCATAACACGCACTGCAATCCACGGCCTAGGAGAGGAATTCATACAAAAGAAAAGGACCATCTACTAGCCAACTAGAACACTCTCTGATCCATCGCCGACATCCGCCTAGAACCTAAACCATACACAAGGAACAAACTTGACGGATCAACATTCTCTTGCCTAGCCATAAAACATTGCCACTACCTCCCCAGAGAAATGCAAACCATGAAGGACCACCTACAATTCAGAACTTCTAAAAACCTGGCTCTTCAACTCAGAGCGGGCTGAAAACGAATGTACATCACCTACGCCCCATGAAATGAACACACAACTGAAAAGGACTGAAGAGTAGCCCTGATGAAGTGCAGGGAAATGGGCGTCTGTAGGTTGAAGGAGGCCCAAGTGTACCTGTCCCGATAGAGGGTCAAACCGGAAACGGGATGGAGAAATGGGCTCGACTGAATTGACCCTAGATAAAAAGGGGGGGGAAGAGGGATGTCTCGCTTGAGGAACCCGTGGGGGTGGTGGTTGCTGAGCACCAGGGTGAGCTAAGACGGAAGGATATGGGCAGCTCTTGGTCTGAACACTGGGGTGGAAAGGTACTGCTACTGAATAGTCTGTTAAGACCCACTTATCTGCTTGCAAAATAGCAGTGTTAAGTGTAGCCACCAGAATATATGGCAGGTAAAGGGACACAGGCCCCAGTTAGTCAAAACAGTGGGGCTAGTATAGGGTACAACCACTAACCAACCCTACTAAAAAAAACTCACCCTTCTGCATACACCTCTCAAACTCTGAACTGAACGCAACCACATCCCTACAGCACCGCAAACCACAGAAGCACATTGTGTGTAGACACATAAATACCCAATAAATCAATACAAATAAACGTCACCACACTGCAACAACAAAACAAACCACACATAGACTCGCACAACAGTACATGATGGCTACCGATCGAAAAATACACCTACGCTCGGAGAACAGTGGAAACCAAACTGAAGCTGCCAACAGCACATCATAGCTCCCTTCCTCTTTCTCCCGCTCAGTCCTACTAACTTTCACCCCCCTTACCTTTTTGCCTTACATATCCGCCAGAGCGCCAAAGGAACATGTGGGTGGAGACAGTGCACAGTACAATAACCTAACATAGTTGCGGTACAGAGGCAGGGAAGGGGCCGATGGCATGAATGACGTGCTCCTCACATTTCTACGATCTGGAGGCGGGCAGGGGCCGACTGCATGAATGTTGTTTTCATTTGCATTTCGACATGCTTGCCCAGGAAAGCTGCAGCTTTCGAAGGCTAATGATGCCTTTGTGTGTGGCCCAGGAAGTGGGTGGGACTGTGTGGTTCCACTCAACATCCGTGGTGCCAGAGAGTCTAGGTGTGGCACGTGACGGAAACCAACAGTTGTCCTTGATTGGACAACTACTTGCTGTTTGACCTGTGCAGATCCTTACCATTGGTGGGCTTGGACTTGCTTCCAGGCTGGATTTTGGAGAGGAGGACTCCAGCAGCCATTTCTTCAGATCAGCGTTGGAGCCAAGAATCACTGTTAGAAGAACAGGCGACTAAAGATCTGAAGAGGCCCAACATTTCTTCCTGCGTCTGGCCCTGTGAAGCCGTGCCCGGCTACCTGATCTATGAAGGCCCTCTGCAGCGCTTCAACCTCTGGACTGGTGGGACCAACCGGTCTCTGCATGCTCTCGAGGATCCACCCCTCTTTCAGAAGTGTACCTGGACCACTCAGTGTATAGACCTGCACTCCAGCGGGCTACCTCACTATAACCGTCGCCGTTCCGGATTTGCAGCCTGAGCTTTGGTGGTCGCCAGATTGTGGTATAAGTCGCTTTCCTTCCTAATTTCAGCCTGCCAGTTTCAAGGGCTCCTCCTCTGGAAGGACCTCTACAACCAGCTGGATCTGTGCATTCTGCCTTTCTCCATTCCGATGGGTTGCACTTTGCTCCTGGACCCGACCGGAAGAATCCTTGCTCCTGGGCACGTCACTGGAACCAACGGCAGCAAATCTAACCTCCAGTGAACCCCCCCCCCCGCCTCCCTCCCAGTCAACCCATCCATGCTCTGGGCAAATCGGATTGTAGGGGTAGGGGTAAGTAAACTCAAAGCATTTGTCTCCCCTGTCCTCCAGGATAACATTGAGAACAACTCTATATGTATCCTTCCATTCCACTGCTTTTTGGACATCACACCTAAGCAGTAAAACCTGAAAGATAACTCGTTTACATAGCCAGTAACTTTGTTCCATCTCTTCTTTTGAACAATTGCCAACACAACTAACTTACCAGATACATTCTGGGCAGAAGCTTTGTGACTTTTGGGCACAAGGCCCCACTCGTCTTAGGGATTGGATGGCTGAAGCTAGAGAAACACTTGTGACTTGGCTCTGTCTTACTAGATCACCTACTTACCTTCTTATATTGATTTGTTGTTGAGTGCATTTTAAGAACATATGATGACTGTATATATTTTATTAGCAAGTGTTGTGTGATCTTATCACCTGCTTGATTCGTGTGTGTGTTTTGGCCTAGAATAAATACTCTATATACTCTGAGGAGCCAGGAATGAGACTTGGACACAAGGGGGGCTGGGGGGTGGGGGGTCACGGTTTTGGTCAAAGACTTTTATTAAAAGAAAAGGGGTTTTGGAAATGCCTCTCTGTCCTTGCTCCAAGAGGTGTTTCCCTTCCTAAAACCAAAACTAAGGGTCAGTCAATGTCAGAATGTCCAAAGCAAAACTGCCCCGTGTACAAATACTATTCTGGCCCTCACATTCTAACAACATTAACTCGAAGGTGAAAAGGGTAATGTCTTTGGCTTTGAGTGCTGTATAAATGTTCAAAATGAAAATGCATAACTCCAACACAAAAGTTTCAGAAAGATAAGTGTTCTTTGTTCCAGGGGGTGATTTCCTTCCCCTGGATTTCTCTTCACTCTGTTTTATATTCAAGAATATCAGTTCCTTTAAGTTTCCCTTGATCAACAACACAACTGGTATGCAAAACAACTTGGCTGTTAGTCTGTATTTTGTTTGGATACCTGGTGTACTCTCCTGCCAGATTTTCTCTCTTCTTGAACATGTTTCCACAGCCTTTTGTTAGTCCTGATGCATCCTTTTCAGAACCTCCGTGGATACTGTATATTACACACTGTTCAACCTGGTGATGCCTGGTGTGCTTTCCTGCCAGGGCATTTCTTATATCCACATACTTTCAACTTGCATATGCCCGGCATACTCTCCTGCCAGGACTTCTTTTATAAGTGTACTGCATACACTCACAAACCTCACAGTCTCTTATTCTTATTCTATTTTGCCTTTTCAGGAAATGTTCACTTATTCGATCTCTCTCATTTACTTCATTCACGTTTGTTCGGTTTTGGCAGGGCTGCCAATATGCCCTGGTGTCCCCTCTTCCCTCGGGTGGACACACTGGCTCTTGCTGGTGTATGTTTCTCTTGCTGCAAGCTGGTGGTGGTCTCTTGGGGTTTCACTCCTGTTTGGGTAGTTAATGGAGGTCCCACGGATAAAGAGGAGTTCGAATTGTGCTCCCCATTTTGGGGAATGAGGTGACAGCAATGTTGCAAATTGCCACAAATATGGTGTAGTTAATGTGAATGGGTTAAATGTTACTGTTAGGGTTATTTGTGTAAGATGATACATATTTAGATTTTCAGGCGCTCAGCAATATAATGGAAACTTTGTTGATATGATATAGCTACAATATAAATGCATGGAGTGTCACTCAGCCTTAATGAGCAGCAAGGGGTTCAACATGCGCATGCAAGATAGAAGGTTGTGATGAGGGGACACACACACACGCACACGCACACGCACGCACACGCACACACGAACACGCACACACGAACACGCTCACGCACACACACACACACGAACACACACACACGAACACACACACACGAACACACACGAACACACACACACACACACACACGAACACACACACACACACGAACACACACACACACGAACACACACACACACGAACACACACACACGAACACACACACACACGAACACACACACACACGAACACACACACACGCACACGCACACGCACACGCACACGCACACGCACACACACGAACATGCACACATCGACCCCCCCCCCCCCCACCACCCCCCTCAGTTTGGGATAGTTGGGACATATGGGGGATATTATGAATAGATGATTCCATGTACCGTGTGTCCCCGTATTGTGGGGAGTTTGTGTGAATCACTGAAGCTTGGATCAGCGAGGTGAAACTTTGAATGGCCAGGAAAAAGGCAGCCGCGGTCGATTTTTCAACCAAGCCTGTTTTATGGCCTGCTGCTATTGTGAAAGAGAGATGTCATCTTTGTAAGTAGTTGGGAGCCTGTTATTGAACGACTGAGGGATTTCGGCCACCTGGTAGGGCTGGTCTTAAGGGCCGTACAATTAACCTGATGCAAGGGTTGCTTGCACGGAAGCTGCACCAATAGATCATGGATTTTTAATTGAGTTGTCGGGGTGTAGAGGTGCAGGTGGACACATCATCCCTAGCTCCCGTCCCCTCACCTCCATCATATTGGAACAGCAGGAGAGGAGCCCTATGTGGGACACCCGAGAGAAAAAGATGAATGCCAGACTCTTGTTGAAATCAATCAAGCTACCTCAGAGACAGACCAGGGCTGCAGAGTCGGGAGACGCTGGAAAAACAGCTTTGTGTGAGGAACAATGAGGAGTTTATTGGCCTTGGATCAAGATGCCACATCAAGGAATAATTGCTAGGCATGAAGAGAGTCAAGAGGATAAGCCATGTACATAAGACCTATTTCTCTTAAATTAAGCAAAGAAGAAAACATCTGCAAGTGTCAAGTATTGGATAATTGAAGATGCAAAAAGCAGTAATGACACGCAGCCTAATTGAATCAAATAGCAGTAAATAAAAGGTCTAAATGAACAAATTCGTGGTCCCCTCACATGTGATTCAGAAGTCTAAAACAAGGGCTATTCATTAAGCTCTAGATGAAGATAATGATGTAGATACACTCCCTTGAAAGTCCCAGAACAGAGAACAGGCTGCAAGTTCAACTATTAAGAAGAAGCCTTGGCTTTGGGCCTGACCGATGAGAGATGATCGACTAATTGGGCAAGTGGGTAGT
This sequence comes from Ambystoma mexicanum, assembly GCF_040938575.1. Classification (NCBI taxonomy): domain Eukaryota; kingdom Metazoa; phylum Chordata; class Amphibia; order Caudata; family Ambystomatidae; genus Ambystoma; species Ambystoma mexicanum. The sequence goes on along the minus strand of NC_090922.1, from coordinate 17,742,288 downwards.
AGTCTGACGTTTTGCTTTGCTTACGTGTTGCTAACAAGCCGAAATTCCAAGGTTGGGAGAGAATGCCAACCAAACTGAGGGTCTATGTAGCAACATGCTATACAATGTTGCACAGGCCAATCCGCTTCTGTTAATCTGCTATAATCTGTATAATCTATATTATATGTATTTAGAGGTGGTTCAATGTGTGCCTACTAGAAAAGGGGCATCCAGTGATATTACTAATACATATGATATGTAGGTATATATGTTCCCTTAACCAATCCCACCCTTCAATAGGTTTTATAGTTTGCCACATAGTATGACATTTTAGATGACGCATATCGAGGTATAAAGCCTCTGTATATTCGAAAAAGTGTGAGTGCATGGACAAGAGTTTATTTTTCGCCAGATTGCTCTCCTTTATTTGAGCTGATAATAAAGTAGTACTTTGCCATATTCTTTGAGTCTGTTTGGTTATTTGGGTCCGAGATCCTTATTGGTAATTCCATCAAACACACGAGGCGCATGAAGGTGCTAGAAAACAAGGGTGTGGGTTGGGACCATGTAGGCTGGAATGGTAAATTGCATAGGGTAGAATGAAACAACATGGACACCAACAAGTTTGGGCGATTTTTAAAATCAGCAACAATAGATCAAAAGTAAGTTTTTTTCTTTTTGTTCCCCTCCTCTTCACATCGATAGAATTTCTATAGAATGGCTTTGTGCGTCCCAAGTAGGGGTAAAGTTTTCCAACCAGATGCAACCTGTAATAATTGAAACTGTTCTAAGTTGTTTAAACTGTGTAACTAGGAGTTGGGCCTATGATCCAGAGAGGGGTGTAGTGTAAATATGAAACATGTAATTATAAGTTTAAAGAGGATGGTGCGGTTACATTGTATAGGTTTCACCAATCATGTGCGCGGGGTTGACTTCATTACGAAACCTGTGGAAGTGTTTTAACTGTTGCAATTTGTAAGCAAACATGCACTTGCTCTTTAAGTGGTGGGTATATGTTGGGTTAAGTGTTCAAAGGCCTATTCCTTCACATTTTCTTTCATCCTATGCTTCTCTGTCTTCCGCACATCTGGTTTGCATCCCTCTGGGCTTTAGTGGCGTAGATGCTGCCTTTGAGTACCTGCGAATGCCCAGAAGCCTTCCGCTTTTTTCTGGCGTTCTTGCAGTTTACTCCCTCTTGCAGTCCGCTCCCTTCTTCCTTGTCGGCAAGCCGTTTGGCTCCATGGACACTGCTTCAGCCCCATGGTTCGATGGTCTGCACCGAGAGAAGCGGCATTCTCCATCTTGCTTCTGCCTGTCAGCTGGTCTGCCAGTTTAAATCTCCCAGTGTCAGACTTGTTCCTGTAACAACTTAAGCGCAGCATGCGCTTCTGGCTTCCAGTAATCTTCATTACTCTGCTTTTCTTCTTAGTAACAGCACTTGCATTTTTAGGGCAATGGTTGTCCGTTTCTGATGCCTTGCAGGCAAAGTCTAAAGTGGTGTTTTCAGTGATCTTAAAAGGCAAGTAATTTCTTGGGAAGTTGTATGCAGAGTTTGAAAAGATGCTTTCAGGAGTCTTGAAAGACAAGTCAGATTTTAAAGACTTGTATACAAATCCTGTGAGTGTTTTCAGTACCTTTCCTAGGTGGGTTTGTTTCTTTGTTTATTTATTTGTAATGCGCACCTAACCCGGAGGTAGCAGGGCACAGCAAGAGGATTGTATAGCTTAGGTTAGGGTGAGAGGAGGCATGACAATATGCATTTAATGCATGGGGAATGTCAGGAGTATCCTTACAAGAGATTGGGGGTACCATGTTTCGTCCGATGACATGATGCCCTCCCGAGGGCTGCCTCCCCCATGTGATCATCTCTTATATTGCCGCCCCCAGGGTCAGGATCAGGTACTCTCTCCTGAGAACGGCATTGACTGATCTCCATTTCCACCTTGATTGCATTTTGGCTAACCTCTCAGTGCTCCCCTGTTCACCATAACTAGGTTGGCCTGCTAAAATCTGGCCATTGGGCCTGATTCTAGAAATCCATCTTAACACTGATTGGTTTTTGATGACTATTGTGGTCTGTCCATTTGTTTAACACATTTTCCTCCCTACTTTTTAAAAATCTATGATGTGTTTAGCACTTACCTGTTAGGAATTGTCTATTCTATTGGAAGTACTTGCTGGTTACGAATTGTCTAGTCTAATGGATAGCATTTGTTCAACCACTTACTGTTTTTTTAATATACTTGCTGTGTATTTGTAGACCTAGTCAAGGGACATATTCCAGAAGGTCTAAACTTCTGGAACACATATACTGTAAAAATATACTATTTTATTATGTCATGTTATTTTGTTTTATATGTTGTGAGGGGCCCTAAATGTGAGGCAAATAACTTTGTGAAGGATTTTCAACAAGTGCCATTTTATTAAATAAAAAGGTTGGATAAACTCCTCGCTATCCCTACCCTGATGAGGATTTCCCTGCCTACAATAAACTAAACACTCTAGCAAAGGATATCTGTCCCTCACACTCATATATATAACACATCAATAAGGTAATATGTATGGCAGTTCACAGGCAACAAGAAAATATGTATATCACAGTTGAATCAGTAATATGACAACAGTCTTTACTTAATAATCTGAGTGAGTTCCCCTTCCCCAGATTTAAGCAGGTCTCTGCTCCACAGTTCCAAAAAGAAATGAAGAAATCCTGGTTGATGCCAACGTTCCCATACAGTCTTGGACAACAAAGTTCCAGCACTCCATTATTTCAATAAAGAAAACAGAAGATTCTTTCTCTTCCTTGAGCAAGAGAAAACTTCAGAATTATCCTCTTTGCATAAATAATATTTTTTTAGTTCATCAATAGCAACAACAATTGTCTTTGCAGGATGATTTGCCACAACTGAGTATTTCTGAAGAAATGTAATTACTCTACAGCAGTCTTACACAGTTCTTTCTTCAGCAGCACATACAACATAAATCGTCTTTGTCAGGAGCACTTTACAGCACATCATTAACTTCTACCTGATTTACTCCCATGCCAGGCCTAATACTTGAAGGGTTTACCATCCGGGTATACTCCCTTGCCCGTACAGCGTTTCACAAATAGTCTGTGCTTCTATGGTGAAAGACATCTTGGAATAGCTTTACAACCGCTTCACAATGTTCAGTATTTTGCCATATTAAACGTTTAGCAACTCTTCAGGGAAAACACGATTCATATTGGTGCTCTTTCATACTCCTCTGCAAATTATGCTCCTCTCCTTCGAATAACCTTTTTCAGAAAGGCAGCCTTTTTGCCACTCTCTTTTCCCTAGTGCACCAGTAACCAAATACTGACAAGGATAGAGTCTTAGTCTGTTTCTTCCTTGGCTTTGGCAATGTGTGTTTATACCAGCTGTGGTTCTGTTTCTCAAAAGGTTCCATGTCTTAAAATCGCGTCAAAAATGGCTGTGGATACAAAATATTGCGGCAAAGATGCTGTGGTTTTGCCGCCACAATCCTGTAAAGGATGCGGGGGACACACCTGCAGCCCCCCGCTTTCTTTAAATGGTATAATGGGGTACACCTTTACCGGGTCAAACCACGGCATTCTTGCCACAATTCTTTTTGTACCTGCAACATTTTTGCCTGATACCTCTCAAAATATGAGCAACAAACTGCACAACCTTTGTACCTGTCATTAGTCCCCTTCACCTTTGGCAATGTGTTGGGTTTCAATTGCCTGGGTTTTAGGCTCTCTTGGCTTGGGCAATGGCTGTATGCATTAGCTTTTAACAAGAACACCCCATCAGGCTGCTAGTCTCTCCAAAAACTCACATGCTTAAAGTGACAGTCAAATTTAACAAATGTGACTTTTTGCTGCGTTCTGTTAGTTCGGAATTCAAAAGTACTTCTAAATCTTTTTCGCAATTGCTTCTTAGTGGTTAAACGCCTGCCACGAGCATGCAAGTGGTCTCTGAGCACTCCGGGGGTCACTATAAACTGGTGAACTCACCGGATAAGGCTTGTACGTCTAGTCCCCTCGCTGCTCGCAGTTGTTCTGCTTCTGCGGCTCCTTGCGACGTGGCAAACAGCTACCTCCGATCTGCCTGTGCCACTCTAAAATGGAGCTTCCTTTGCTCTGGAAACTCCATTGTGTTCGCCATCCACCGGAGACAACCTCTTGGAAGGAAAGCTTCCCGCTGCACAGCCTCTACAGTGTAGATTTCTGGAGGCACAGACTTTCTCAGGACCCACTACTGTTTTCTGCTTAAGTGGTCGCAGCATCATCTTCCTCCTCCAGCTTCTGTGTTGGCATACACAGATTACACTGCTTCATGTTTTTTTTGTTTTTGTTTTTACTTTATTTAACTTGCACAGCATTGCTTAACCATACATTGCACAGAGCGTTATTTCCAACAACATTATTCGGGACAACTTAGTATACATATTATTCACAGTACAGTTGCTTCACCAAACTCCCCCCATACTTTTATTCATCAAGTACTGACGAAAGCCTCCCCATATGCCCCTCGGTCGTCCCGACGGAGGCATCCGACTGGTGTACAGTTCTTCCTTATCATTTGCCCAGGTCATATCTCCAAGCCATTCCTCAATTGTGGGGGCTACTTTACTCTTCCACCTCATTAATATAGCCCTTTTAGCTAACAGTCCAATATTTATCAATTTACACTTTAGTGGATCTGTTCTATGCACATAGCCCAATGTACATGTTGTGTGCTCCCATACTACGGGCTGGTCCACCATCTCCTCTAGCGCGCCACATACCTTGTCCCAATATTCCAACAGATCCCCACTTGACCACAACATATGCATTATATCAGCATCCACTTCCCCACATCTATTGCACTTCCCCTCAGCAGTAATATACATTCTCCTATGGCGGGCTGGGGTAAGGTGCACTCTGTACAGAATCTTAAAGTGTATCAGCCTATACCTAGGGTTGAGTGATATCTGCTTCATCAGTCTGCATAACTGCAGCCATTGTGCATCAGTAAAAGTAACACCCAGGTCCTTCTCCCAGTCCCATTTCATGTCGTTGTTTGTACCCCCCTCGTTGTCTGAGCTAGTTTATATAGCGCTCAAGCAGACTCCTTTATTGTAAAAGGGAATATTATGTAATTAAGACTCTAATGGGAATCCGGCTCTTGTGGGAATTTGGCCCACAACTGAACGGAGTCGGGAGTATTGAAGTTTCTGAAGTGGGGTGTCCCCCATGTGTACCTTAATCACGTCCCAGGTTACAAATAGGCCTTTATGGAACAAGTCACCCAAGTTCATTATGCCCACTCCTCGCCAGTGTGCAGCCAGCACTGCGTCCCTTAATGGGTCCAGATAAATCACGCCCCCAACTGGCATATCTTGACTGTACATTAGAGTATTCTTGGGATGATTGACTAGCCTCGACCATGCCTGCTGCGTGACTAAGACGGGGTACAGCTGGTTACCATTCCCCTGCTTTCCTACAGCCACCCCGTGCAGCACGGGCGCCTTTTCCTTCCCCTGCCTCTCTAATTCCACATATGGTGTGTGTGGTCCTCCCTCCATCCAGTGCACTGCATAGTATGCCTGAGCAGCCAGGTAATATAACTCCAGGTCATGGGCTGCCAGCCCCCCTCGCTCATATGGTAAAGTGAGGCGCTTCCAATGGACCCTTAGCTGACACTTCCATACAAATGAGGAGCACGCTCTGGTTATTTTAGTGAAGAAGGCTCTGCCAGGCCACAACGGCATATTGCTGAAGAGATAAAATAACTTATTTTCATTAGTGCCACTCGTCCCATCAACGAAATAGGTAGCTGATTCCACCGCTCTAGTTTAATACACATGGCATTGACCACTGGGTCATAATTAAGGGAATGTACAAGGGTCACCAAATGAGTAATCGCGACTCCAAGGCATTTTACATGCTGGGGGTGTGCATAGCAGTCCGAACAGGTTATTAGGTTCAAGCGTATTGTCCGTCAACGGAAAGATCTGACTTGTTGCTGTTCAAACAGAGACCTGAATATTTCCCAAACTCTTGACCCCCATCTAATATCCTCTGCAGGTATTTCCTTGGAACCCTTACATACCTCATAATATTGTCTGCATATAGCATTATTAATTCTACCTGCCCAGCGATGTTGATACCAGCCCGGGCATGCCGAGCCCTCATGAGATCCGCCAGGGATTCTATCACCAGTGCGAACAGTAAAGGCGAGAGCCGGCATCCCTGCCTGGTACCTCCCGCTAGCGTTAAATATCGATGAGAGCACCCCATGGGCGCACACCCTGGCATACGGCTTTGTATATAGAATTTGCACCCACTTTATGAAGTTTGGACCAAACCCATAGTTATGTAGAACCCTAAACAAAAAAGGCCAATATACTGTTTCGAATGCTTTCTGCATATCTAAGGACACAGCAACCGCCTCAGCGTCTTGTGGTATCCTCGCCATTATATTATATATCCTCCAAATGTTGGATGCTGTCGACCTTCCCTGCACAAATCCCACCTGATCCTCATGCACCATGTAAGGCATTAGCGGATTAAGTCAGGAAGCAAGTTTTTTCGCGAATACTTTCTCGTCTGTATTGATGAGGGATAGCGGTCGATATGACCCGCAATCTTCTGGTGGCTTTCCAGGCTTTAATAACAGGGTAATGACAGCTTTGCGCATCAATTACGGTAGGATGCCAAGTTCAAGTGCCTCAGTCCACACTGATAAGAGACTGGGAGATAACGCATCTATGAATTCCTTGTAGAACTCCACTCCCAACCACCCGAGCACGGGGTCTTCCCTCCCGTTAACTCTTAATCGCTTCCCTAATCGCACTCCACGTTATAGTTACCCCCAGTGCATTACAAGCTTCTGCCGTCAGCAATGTCGTAGTTATCGTAGATAAATATTCATCAATCTCGTCACTTGTAACCACACCATGGGGTGAGTAGAGGCTCGCATAGAAGTCATAAAACACCTTGCATACTTCTTCCACTTTATTGACCACCACTCCGTCCTTCCTGGTAATGCATGGGATGTTCGCGCTGCCCCCCTCGGAATGGGCCATCTGTGCTAGGAGCTTCCTTGGTCTCTCCTGCTCCCCGTACCTGCTCCCGCTGCTGGCCTATCAAAGTAACGCAGCTCTCTGTCTGCTGCATCATGGTATTTGTCTAATTGCGTCTTTATGTCTTTGCTAATGTGTTGCTATGGGTTCTTGGCATATTCTACTTGTAATTGCGCTAGTGAGTTTTCACGCCTCTTTATTTCTCTCCTGATGTCGCAAAGTACCCCAAATTCGGTCGACATCGCGTCCCCCTCATATATACTTAAAACGCCTGTCATAGAACAGCCTGCATACCCACTGACCCTTCGTTATTTTCTAAGAAATCAACGATGTATTGTGCCATACTTGTCCGGAAGACAGAATCCAGCAGAGATGTAGCCTTGAAGCGCCACTGTGACTGATGGGGCACTCCCTCCGGGAATGCTGAGCGAGAGCAGCATGGGAGAGTGATCAGGCAGAGTTCTGGGCAGTATATGGTTCTCGGATATCCAACTCACCACCCTGTGTGATGTCAAACAAAGGTCTATACGTGAGTGCATATAATGCGCTGATAAATAAAAAGTGAAAGCCCTTTGTGTACTATGTAGCGTGCGGCAAACATCTTTCAGACCAAGATCTTCAATGTGTGTTTGTGTATTGTACATGCTGTGCTCGTTAGGGTTCTGGGTGCAGTGGATGGCGGTCTAGATCTGCAACAAGTATCGTGTTAAAATCACTGCCGCAAATTATTAATGCAGTAGGATACTTAGTACATTTTTTTAATATGTCATCATAAAACTCTGAATCGTCCACATTTGGGCCATATATATTCATCAGGAGGACTTCTGCACTTCCCAATTTCCCATGTACAATCACATATCTGCCGCAGTCATCACTTTCTGTCACATAGTGTGTGAATGGCAGTGACCTATGCACCAGGATCATGAACCCCGAGCTCTGGTAGAGTAAGAAGTGTAATAGAGATGATCTCCCCAGCCAGGGACAACCTTACGTGCCTGGTGGACCAGCAGGTGTGTTTCTTGAAAAAAACAGAAGCTTGGCCCCCTGTCTATTAACATATGCCATCACCTTACGCATCTTCATGGGGATACCCAAGCCCCTCACATTCCAACTCCATAACTTCACATCAGTCGAGCCGCTTCTAGCCGTCATCTCTCATATGCATCCGAGCATTCCACTTAACTCTGTGCCATCTCAACTAAATCATAATATGCTGTGCTCAACCTGTGCATTTTTAAAACTTTCACCCCAACTTCCCCCAAACCCATCCTCCGCCCCCCATAGTGCCCCAAACTTTGACTATGTTCCTCCCCATACCCTCAGTCCCCCCCGCACCTCCTTACCCTGCTCAACAAAAATGGGCACTCGCATGGGGGGCGAGTGCTACCGTGGTGATTGGAGATCCTGGCTCGTGTAATATTTAACCTTAGCTGAGCTTGTACCATAATGAGAATTTTAAACAAACGTTACCATGAACACGTTTGAATTACATAGTTAATAGCGTGATTCAGAAACATTCCACACACTAGGCACAATCACAGGTGCAATACCCAACCCTTCCAAACACGAAGTATCTTCCGGCAACTGCTTCTCCAGTAGGGGAATGTTGGCCCCCACAAATAATGCTGCCTCCTCTGGGAACGTGAAAAAGTAAGTCTCATTTTTAAATTGCATACGCAGCCTAGCCGGGTACAGCATAGCGTAGGGTATTTTACGCTCTTTCAGAAGCTTTTTAATCACAACAAATGTGCGCCTCTCCTGCTGTACCACCAGTGTATAGTCTGGAAAAGTACGAACAACGCTGGAACCCATCCTCCGATCCTGCTTCTCCCGTGTGGCCTTCAAAACTAGATCTCTGTATCTGTAGTTCATTAGGCGTGCAATTATTGGCCGGGAAAACCCACCCGGTTTAGGTCCTGGCATCCGTGCCTTATGCACCCGCTCCAGTACAAACATTTGCGACCAACCAAGGTCCCCCAAAAGATCTTTCAATGTTTCCTCCACGGCTGTCTCCATGGGGCCCTTCAGGGCATCCTCTGGCAGCCCTATGATGTGAACATTGTTCCTTTGCGACCTCGCCTCCGAATCCTCACACTTCAACTCAATACTGCCAAGACCTTTTGCCATGGATGTCACCGTTCCCTGTAGCGCCGCAATGGCGTGCTCTACTGTGCTAATCCGCGTTTCTGTCTCTGTGAATCGTTGCATAGCCTTTTCTAGCTGAGCCCGGATCACGGTGACATTGACAGTGATACTGTCTAGCACATCATTAATGGAGGCGAATCCCTGCTGCATAATGGCCAATGTCTCCCTGTCGGTCGACGGGAGGCGACGACAGGGTTACTTCTGTCGATACTTGACTGCTTGCCCCTTCGCTTCCAGCATCCACCTGCTTAGGGGTAGGCTTATCAAACTTGTTCATTGTACCACTCTTTTTGGGGGCGGCCCCCTTAGGCATATTGTTGCACCACTTGGTGCACTTTGCAGTGTGCAATACAGTGGGCTATACATTACTAATAGGTCAGGCTGCAGGGACTTCCGCCTCCTGGCAGCCAACTATACCATCTAACAGATGTCTCCTCAAACAATTTCTAGTCCTGTTAGCACAAGTTCCCAACAGGCCCACAAGTCACCGCTCTCCCACTCTGTGCCTGAGTTGTTCGACCGGCTGTACCCCTGTTTTTTATTTATGTGCCTAATTGGTATGCAGGCTACAGTGCAGCAAGTCAGCCTGAGCAACTCCAGTTGGGGAGTGGGGGGAGTGCTGGAGGGGAAGAATAGGGAAGCAGAGACAACTGGATACACAAGTTGTGCTGTTCCACAAGGTTCGCACCTCCATAACTTTGTTTTTCCACATTGGTCCAATGTGGAAAAACAAAGCCACCACCTCTTGGGGCGAAAACAGAGCGTCGCTTGCTCAGAAACACCATCCCCAAGTTCATATGCAGGCTGCAATATGATGAGCCACTTGTACTGTGGATCACTGTTGTCAGCCCTGCCCCAGAAGTGTAACTAAAAGCACTCCTCTAGCTCACTGAATGCGGCCCGCCTCAGCCCGGTAACAAGGAGGCAATTCTTCACGTGTTTTTCACCCTCTCAGCCAGGGCCCCTAGGCCGGGGCTTACCCGCCGGCAGGCAGGGGAGCGGCAGTAGTTAGGTGGCAGCAAAGGGGGTATTAGCTATATAACTGTCCTTGCGAGTGTGTATATGCAGGATCCAACAGTCCCGCGTCATCCGTCCTCGGCAGCAGCCCAGAGAATGAGAGCACTCAGCGTTCTCCAGCGGCTGGATGCAGTATGGGTGGTAGCCTCAGCATACCATGGGAGAGAGCCTCAGCATACGCTGCAGAGGCCTTTCCGCCAAGTCCGGGTCAACAGATGGCGTCCAGCTGCTCCATACTGGCGAATAACCAGAATTTCCACGACGCAATGTATTCATTGTTCACGGCCTGCTGAACAAAATTGTGTCCATGTCCGCTCACTAGAGCCTTTCCTCTTTCTCCACGCAACCTCCCAGTTGCTCAGTGCCTGCCGCCCAACACCTTTGGGCAGCAGCGGAGGCCAGGACACCTCTGCTGCCCTTGCCGTCTGCATTGCGAAGCCCCGGGTGTCAGTCGGGTCGATGTCGCTTGGCACCTCTTCTCCTCACACCGTCATGGAAGAGATGCAGCGGGTGCTGTCACAGCCCATCGTGGACTCCAGCAGCACAGGTAGTAATCGAGCAGACCGCTCTCGGCTCGTCCACGCTGCCTCCACACCTAGTCTTCACAGTCGCTGGGCTTCATCTTGGCTAACAGCCGCCGGGTTCAACCCTGTTGGGGAGTCCCCACCGCAACATCGGCCCGTTGCAACAGAATCGCCCTGCCTGGGCCCGCCAAACCTCGCAGACAATATCTCAGCCGGTACTGCAGCAATGCATCTGCTTTCTGGGCAGGTTGTGCCCACACCTTATGTAGCAATTAGCAATTTTCACAGCAAGCCCTCTCCATTTACTGCAGATTTAGTGCTGGTGATCTCACCACACACACAGAGCTCACACAATGGCTTCCATTCAGCAGATCGCGCAAAAGCGTCCCCCTAAACTGCTCTGTTGGTTCATACGACTCCGTCTGCTTCCTCTGCTCACTCGTGGCATGCACCTGAGGGGAACTTTTAAGCTTCCGAGGCTCCCTCAGGTGTGGGTCCTTTTCATTAATATGACCACTGTTCCTATTTAGCTCCCTTCTTCGTCCCAGTACTTGGGGAATAAGCGACAACATTAGTTTTTATCACTTCTTCTACTTTGCAATAAGCCATTAGAACATTGGGTTTCAGGAAAGTTAAATAAGGGGTCTCTCGTTCCTCCCGACCACCCCCAGGCTCGGGATCAGAAAGTGTCTACCTTTCCCTGACCACATGAGAAGGGTCCCAGGCCAGGTTTTCTGGGGTAATCCTTGCTGATTCATCACAATGTGTATTGGCCTAATTGTATCTGGGTTTTAGTTCACTCCATTCCTAAGATTGAAACCAGACTCTTCTTGCTAAGACTAGGTCTTTTTACAATCCTCATCAGGCTCCCTAACAGTGGCTATCGCTCATTTGAAAACCCTCTATTCCAAGTTGCCTTCTGCATTGTGCCTATAGACCACAGAAATTGTGCAATACCATCATAAAATAGTGTGGTGAATTACAGCTATGTCTTGCTGGGCAACCAACCCCTTTAGTTGGTATATGTTGAACTTTAAGTTACTCTTTCACAGTGAGCTTGGCCTGTTAGAGATGTTGAAAGGTGTTTCCATCCCACCTAAATTAGTCTCTGCTATAAAGAGCATCTGTACTAAAAGTGGGAGGTGAAACTCGTCACCCATTTGAAACTTGTTGGACATGTGTGTATTAGTGTCAAGGACTGGGCTGAAAGACCTGGAGGATAACGGACCTTCCTCCGGACTGCAACCCCACAAACGGACACAAAACACTGCTGGGAGGAGGAGTTTGGTAGAAAAGCAGAGGCGCAGTGCACAACTCTCCCTGTCTGCAGGAAAAACAACAAATGATCAGTGGGAATTCTTACCAACAAATACCACCTCCCTTCCCCCACAACAAATACCACCTCCCTTCCCCATTTCCCCTTATCTTCCCACAGAGAGGCTTTGGATGCTCCAAAAACCTACGTTTACCATCTACTCCACCAGGGTTGCTCGAGTCCAGAAAATGAAAGAACCTCCTGGTGCCAGGCCAGTCCACTAGGAGAGGCAAGAGGATCCCAGTGGAACGAAGGTTGAAACTAGGACAAATCCAAGCAAAGTATCTAGGTGGGGAAAAAACACAAAACTCCCAATGCAATCCAATCCATCTCCCGAGAGTCTGTCCACTCAGTCGCCATACGCCAGTAGGCGTATTCCAGGAACTAGATTTGGAGGAAGGGAGTCTCGTGGCAGTAGAGTATACTCCCAGGATCTCCTTTACAAATGGGCTCTGTTGCCTAGCGTTTGCTCTCCCGAGCCGTGTGCCAACCGAGGTCGCTGCTGCTTGGTGCCAAAAGAAAACATCACAGAACATCCGACATTAAGAAACTAACATTCAAGAACACCAAGCAAAATGGCATCCATCCCATCTAGCGGCTCGCTCGTTGCAACCCACGACTACTACAGAAGAACTCTGGGTTCTACTTCCAGTAACCGCTCCTGTGGTAGTGTTGAGTACTCTAGCGAAGTTATCCCCCACCACCCAGGTCTACCCAAAGCAGACCCTGGTCACTGGTGGGCTAGATTCTTCTTTGGGAAACCAACACATCCGGTCATGACAACGGTATCGGCGACCCCAGAGAATTCAGGAACATTCCGGGTGACCAATGGCGTGATCTCGTGCGGTCTGGCTCAAGAGGTGATGAGAAAGCGCCATGCCAGTGAGCCCAGCAAACCATCTGGGCCCCCGACGTGAACAGACCCCAGTGCATTCCCACACCGAGTCTGGTTGCAACTTTCAAGAATAATGCTAGGAGACGGCACCCATTGGCCATTCCCTCCCCCCACACCCAACCTACCCCTTCCTTCTTATTTTCATGGCTGCTTGATATGTAGGAGTAGTGTTGACGACCCAATTTGAAACCCCGTTTTTGTTTTGTTTGTACCACAAAAGTAACATTCATTATTTTTTCTAATTCGGCCGGAGGGGCCTTTGATTTATATGTGTTACAGACTAATAAATGTAAGCAGTCAAAAAAAAAAAAAAAAAGATGATTTGGAGGAGAGCCTGAGTCCGATCAATGGAGCCCACAAAAGTGCCACACCAGAGGCGATCCAACAGCTAAAAAACAAGTCTGGATCACAGTGAATTTCAAATGCACAGAAACCCTGCTCGCTCTGGCAAAGGTGTGTATGAGGAGTGTAGGGACACCGAAGAACAAACTTTACTTCCATGTTGGCAGTGAGCTCGCTCTGCTCAGCCTCTGATTGGCTGTACATCTGCTAACTGGATGATGCGACAGCAGCAAATGGTGTCAGGAGTTGTAGTGGGTCCTTTCGGATCTCTCTCCCAGGTGCCACAGCAATCTCCACCACTGTTGCGCCCTGCAGCGAACCGTGACAGTTAGCCCCGCTCCTTTTCTCACTGTATATTGATGCAATGGTCTTGTATTGATAGCTTAAAGGCCTTCTCCTTTACGGGCGATACTGTGTTAATATCTAAAACACCTAGGCATTACAGTCTGTTAAGGACATTTTCATGATGTGTCTCAGTCTAAGGGCCTGATTATTAACCTACATATGTTTTCCTGTCATAAGAGTTAGCTATCCCCTCTTAACTTACCCTTAGCAGGGGGGAAAGATTACTTGGGTGTAGGGATCCACAGCAATGTAATGTGGACAGTTCATGTGACCAAATGCTCTTTGGTTTTGGCAAGAAGAGAAGGCATTTACTGTCCCCTTAAATAAACGTTTAGGATGTAATGCTGTTGGACCAGCCAAGGAACTATTTTGGGATCCGGCATTGTCAGGGAAATCTGTAATTGTTGTAAATTGCATCATAAAGATGTGTTTTTAAAACATATCCTACGTCTTTTGCATAGCACCCTGAATAATGCCTTGTTATGGGACTTGGGTTACTTTGGAAACACATCACACCAAATACAGATCCTGTTACTGGATCAGAGTGTAGTGCTTAGTTGTATCCACTCCTTCTAGGAAAGGCCTACAAGATCTACAGCCCTACGATGACCCTGTTTTTGTAAATATTTATTTGTATGAAATGGATGCTAGGGGTTTCCGGAATTTTCCTTAACAAATGACTCATTAAGATCACCTAGTTTTAAGCAACATTATAGCTTATTGGTATATGAGGGAACTTATGTCTAATTCTAGACATGTCCGTCTTTTTTTTTTTATTACCTATTTGGTATATAATTATAAGAAATAATGAGCCTGATTTTGAGGCGTATTTGGATCTCATTGAGCCAATTTATGTGAGGTCATTCTGTATTGAATTCAGATTTGAACTAGAAGTAACAGGCGTCATTGTATCCATTGTCTGCACTAGAGAGGACATTGCTCACCTTTGTTTTTCTGACTGGTACGAGTCCACATTTGAGGAATTCTAAACACATGTTCTGTTGCTCTATAGTTGCGTAGAAGTATTTTGCAGAATATTGAGGTTCATTCATTGGCATCACTGCTGAGGAGCAAAGCTGCAAGTGGTGGATATATTGTGCAGTATGGGTATTGAGATAAATAAATGATAGGGTTTTACAGATCTCAAAATTTAAACTGATTAGGTGTATATATTTATAAATGACTCAATTTCTAGATTTTGATAATTTGCTATTGTTTTTGATGTAGTCTTTTTTTTAACCTATTTGTCAAAGATGATTTTTACTCAAGTCTTTCTTGCATGCCAATTTGTATGCAATAATGTGTTTTCTTTAATGTTGTTGTTTGATGTATTTTATTGCAGAATAAACTTGATGATGACAATTTAACACCAGCATCTATTACCATTTTTCAGGTTCCTGCTTTAGCAATTCTGTGGAGAGGAAGATCTACATATCCCTGAATACCACCGCCTCCTGTGTCCGTCTTTTAAATGCAACCCACCAGATTGGCTGCCAATGTAAATATTTTTTATTTTTATTAAAACATAAAGAGGCTGTAAAAGGTGGAGTGGTGCATACGAACATTGTTTTTTGTCTTAAAATGACAGATAATCAAAAAGAGAATGTTATGTTTGTAATCCATTGTGACCTATGTTGCTCATCCTCTGAAGATGCAATACTGACTAGCCAGCCATATAAAGGTCCTTGCCACCTCAATTCTAGACGTACAAACACACAATTTCTTACCTACTAAGAGTCATTTAATGGCCAGTTGGTAAATGCAAATGTTGCACCCTTCTGCTAGTGTACTCAAGATTTATTTTTTGTTGTCTTCCTGGTGAGAAGCCGGTTAGCTAATGTTACCATATGTTTGTCTTTCAAATCTGGGACACCCTCTCTGTGCTACTAATGCTGGAAAGTGTAGGAAACAAATACAGGACTTTGAGTCTTACAGGGGTGATTAGTGGCTAAATCACCTACTTGGCCCCACACTACTACTAAACAGTGATCCCAATCATGAAGGTGAAATGGCGCATCCCAACGCCCCAATAAAGGAGAACATTACCCCCAGCTCCACCTTCCATTGACTCCACTAACCCGCTTAGTTGTCCCTGTCACCTCTTGCTGCCTGAGCTGGCTGAGGTCAAAAACCTTCTTCTTGTCCTGATTAAAGGGTTGTTGGGGGAGAAGGGGGAAGGAGGCGTGGGGAGGGGAAGAATGGGTTCTTTAGGGGTCGGTCCAGGGCGACCAACTCTGGGTTTTGTTAAAGGAACAGATTCCATGCATCCTGGACTATTCCATGCCTCTGCGGCTGGGCCTCCCCTGTCCTTGAGGAGCCGACCAGAGGCGGCCCTCCCCCCCCAGCATCTCCCGAACGAAGTGAGACCAGCGAGATCACCAGATGTACAGTCCTGGTGTTACTCACCACTCCGAAATAGGCCGAAGATGCGGAGGAGTGACCTTGGAGATGTTGGTGGTACAAGAATCGATATTCAGCCTTCCATCCCAGCTCCCCTGAGTACAAGACTCAGGCTTCCTCAAAGAACGGCTCTTTTCTACAATGTACCTCTCTGCTGTTTCAGTTGGGACAGACAGAGGTGTCAATTGAATAAAAGAGCGGGGAGAACACACACCGCCAATACCAATGTTGCAAAGGAATACAAAGAGATTAGACAGTGTTGAAGTTAAGGCAAGTAATCAGAACAGTTGAATTAAATGGGAAACTACCTAGATAAGTATTGAAGTGGATCTACAAGAAATATAACACAATAAGTGGGAATGTTCTAAAGAGCCTTTAAAGTATCAGTCCCAACTTGTATATCGAATTGGTAACAACTAACCTGAATAAGGATATTTTGAGGAAAGGAATCCAGGAAACAGAAGACAACGAAAGGAGAAAATAACAAATGGGAATGTTAGTATAGGGAAGTAGCCCCGAACGGCACGAGGGTCGCACTAGTGCTGGGTGGTGCAGTTTCAGCAGAGCGTTTATATGCGCTTGAAGACAAGTTCACAAGACAGTCACTCAATGTCCCAGAATCCAACAGGAGAAAAATATCCAAATAAGTCGTGGAGAGAAAATAGTAGCAGAGAAGGAAATTTGCCAATGAAGTATGTACCTGAGCACATGCATCCAGAGTAGATGTAGAAAAGTTCCAGATGGATGACAGCAAGTACTCTGCTTTGGTTTCGTGTGCAGAAGCGGCAACCTCTGGAATGAAGTACCGCAAGAGACAGAAGGGAGCCAGATCCAGTAATGTTCCGAGTCAAAACCAGACGAGCACGACAGGACCAAAGGAGGAGACCAGTCAATCCGGTAGTCAGGCAAGGGACGAAACCAGGAATTCAGATGAGGAATCGTATGGAGAAGATACGAAGAAGTAACAGACGTAACCGCTTGTAGCTTGTATCGCTAATTAGCAGCAACGAGCCCCTTGAAAGACGGTGGTTTTATAGTCGTAATGGGGCGTGTCTTGCCGTACGTCTTCCACGTACAGGACGTGTCAGCTGACCCGGAGTCCGTCGTAGTTTGTACAGGCGCCATGGCAGCCTGTATCTGGTCCACAGAGGAGCTTGAGCTATTCTGCAAGGAGGCCCGCGGGGAAGCCCGAAGTGTAACACCTGGGGACCGAGCTCTCACCATTGCGGAATCCCGCTACGAGAGCCCAGGGCACTTCTTTCCCAGTGGGGAGGGAGGTCTGTGTCCCAATCCCTGGTTTGTGTAAACCTCCGCCTGGGTACAATTCACGTAAAGGTTGTAGTAGCTCTAGGGTGTTCCTTCATGAAGTTCCAAAACTATCCATCGATTCAAGAGAACCAAGGGATGCCCTTCGGAACAAATGGCTCCATTGGTTGTGGATAGTTGGGGAATGTGGGTTTGTGTCCAGGGGCTCTTTGTTGGAGTGTATCAGACGGCCTAACTCCTCAAGAAAGATGTATACTGTCAAATTAGTCTTTGGGGACAGCCAAATGACAAGGGCTGTGTTGGAAAAGTGCAATGGCCACGGGCAGTCCTGGAAAAGTGGCATCACAGCCGGTCCATCTCCCATTCACGCCCATGTGTGGCACACCGTGGATACCCCCTGGCAACAGCCCACTCTCGGGGGCAAACCTGACCACCTTGGGTCAGAGGCAGTCCAGGAACTACCAGGGGTTAGGGATGGGCGGGACCTGACCACTGGCCTACTGATCGTTTGAGGGCCCTCATTATGGGGGCGGTCTCTCTGCAATGTGCTGTTGTCCTCCTTTGCTGTGTTTTTGTTATCATGCACTAGTATCTATTTTTAGTTTATAACTGTATTTGCAGGATGTACTTTGATGGCCTTTTTCGGCCGAATAAAGTTGTTTGACTGACTGTTGCAAGTCAGCACAGTGGGGGTCTGCATTTTACATTTTTACTGACCCCTTCCTTTCCTACTTTTTCTCCCATAAACCCACTGTCCTCTTGCCTTCCTCCCCTCCTTTCCACTTTGCCCAATACACACCTCTACCTTATTGTCCCATGAACACTAACATTCACACACGTTAACCGCTGATTTTCACATACACCCACTGTATAACTATACAAATGTGTTGACTGTGACTCTCACTAGTCCCACTCTTTGTCCTGTAAACACACCTTCCTCAAATTGACCTGTCCCCTTCATTGGCCATTATACACACCTCACTTCCTTGGTATCACATTTGCTCCTTGTTGTCTACTATGCACACACCACTCCCCGCTGACATATGAACATCCTCTCCAGTGAACTTCACAGCCCTCATCTTTTCTCTGAGCCCATAATCTCACTGCCCTCAACTTCCATCTTATGGCCCACTGAGGGATATATGTGGATCTCTCTACTCTGCCTTCATCACATCTTTGCAATAGTTGTTGGGATTCCCTTGTAATGCTGACAGCTGCTCCTTGGGGATGAAATTCAGCTTCTTTTAAGGAGATGTTTTTGAGCAGCATCAGCAAACTTTGCATAAACATACGTGTACAGTAGCACTCTCAACTTCCTTCATTCAGCAAATGCAATGTTAACTCAGTCAACCAGCGTGAGGTGTGATGGGTTGTTTATTGTTATTATGGTATTTATTGAGCGCAGACTTGGCTTTGAGAAGCAACAGAGCGATTTACAGAGGAATAAAACAGTAAAGATGCATAACTGAGCGCTGTTCAGATGGAACCGAACAGCTATACAGTGGGGGGTGGGGGAGTTGGGTTACAGAGGGGCACAGAGGGGAGCAGCTGTACCAGGTGGCTGGGAGGAGAGGGGCGGCGGTGTCTAGTTAGTGGCGCGAGGGGCGATGTGATGACCTAGGTGTTGAGGCGGAGAGATGCCTTGAAGAGGTAGGTCTTGAGTTAATTTCTCAATTGTAGGAGCGTGGGGGCGAATCTGATGCTGACGGAGAGGAGGTTCCTGAAAAATGTGTTTGACTCTATCAAGGGGGTGCCAAAGACCCCTTTCAACCCCAGAGAGGTAGCCTACCAGGGCAATGCCATAGCCAGACCTACCACAGGAGTGATGTGGGCTAGTTGAGGGGATGGGGGAACCCTCTCGCAGCCTCCCCCAGTATAGGTGGAGGCATGTATGTACCTTGGTACCTCTTTCCGTGTCCCGATGCCTTTCAGCCTCTGTCATAGAAAGGTCTCTTTCTCTTCTTTTACAGGTGGTTCCTGGAAATCGGCACAGTGTATAGAAAAAATGAAATTACCACAATGCACATGGGCCCAGTGTACAATACCTATCCTAGAATAGAATAGTGGCCCATATGGAAATGGACTAGGCTTCTCCATTCAGGAGCTGAACAGCAGACACAACATCTACTTCTAAAACACCAGCCTGGCTGTACGGGAGCAGCTTTGCTGGAGCTGGGACCAGTAGAGAATGATGCATCCCTAGGGGAGACCAGGAAACCCTCTCCAAGGTTTTGTGGACTGTGACCCACTTGAGCCAAGAGGGTAACCGAGAACCCATGGCAGGCTGGAAGGAAATTGAGCCTGAGAAGGGGGTGAGGCACAGGGCCTTTATGTAGACTTCCTAAGGAAATACCAGCCCACAGGCAAAGAGATGGGAGTAGTTGGAATTTGCTTTGAAAGACAATGGCCCAGGGAAGCGGCTCAAGTACCCAATAGGAGCTGAGAGAAGCATGTGGACAGGAAGGGGAGGGCTGTAAAGAGTTATTTGCCAGTGACCAGAAAGGAGTGAGCAGAGGCTGCAGGAGGATTTGGAGGAGACCTTTGGCATGTTGGATAGAGTGAAGTTAAGGTGTTGGGATTGACAGAGTTAAATCCATTTTGTTGTATCTTTGGGTGTGAGTGAGAGTGATGAGGATACTTTTGGAAGAAGATTAGGACAGAGAAGGTGTGAGGGAGGGAGAACGAGAAACTTTGGGGAGAAAGAAAAATCAGGAGCGTGGTGGAAGTGTAGGAACATGCTAGCGAGAGGAGAAGGCAAGTATGCAGATTAAACGACCAGATGAAAGCAATCGTTCCCTATTTGTTTTATATGGTTTATTAAACAAAAAAACCTTTCACAATTTAATTCGACAAATGTACAACATGATAAGAAAAATAATTAAATAGAATAAACTGCATCAGATCAGCGATGATATATCGTTAAAACAACATTCTAATGCACATCACATTGATTTATCACGTAAAATAGATAACATACCTCAAACTATTCAATTTGCAAATTAAAAATTGTGTCAAATTCAATTTTGAGCCAGTTAGTGGTAGTCCTCAAGACTACATTAATAAGATGAAAATAAATCCTTGCTAAGCCTACTGTATCAGGGAGTTCCATACCCAGTCTAAGAACTAAGGGAATCCCTCTTAACAGAAACAAACAACAAAACGTATAAAATATATGAGCTACAACATAAAGGAATAAATATTCGACCACTAATTTGGAGGACCTTCACCTGTCCTGGTAACTCCCTTCCCCAGGATTGTTTAAAGTCAATTTCCCCAAATTTTCAAACAGAAAAATAGTCTTGAACCAGTTTTTGTAAGTTCCAAATAAAACAGAAGTTCACCAAACAAAAATTCAAAGGTAACAGTTCTTCAGCTTTCAGTTGAAAAAGATCCCATTTCAATGTAAGGCACGGAAATAGCACTGCAAGACTGCTTTGGCGAGTGCTGTTCCACTGTGCCTTGCGACTCTCTGCTGACTACGTGTTTTCTCTTTGCTGGACTACAGAGATTGGGACTATCAACTCTGTGATACCATAAACTAAGGAAAAGCAAGCCTGGCTAAGCCCCACCCTTGATTACCCATAAGTGCTACAAAAGCCCAAGGTTGCATGCAAATCGACTCCTTGGTTTCACAGTGTGCCACTACTACAATTAACTTCAATATGACATATGCTGACAGTCTTATGCACGACCACAGTTCTGGTACTTCTGCTTCAACTTTATATATGAGAATAGTCGGGCATTTTAAAGACAAGATACTTCAACCTCTACAGGTAGGCTAGGGACTCTTCTTTTCTTTTCTTTGTTCCACGAAAAGGGCAGCCTCTTTGCCTCTTCAGTCTACCTTACTGCCACAAGGATAACCTGCCTCTGCTTCCAGACTGACTTTCTCCCCACTTCAACAGTCTATTACAGGTTATTTGGTTAATCTTCTTACAAGCAGCCAGCTCCCTTCCCCAGCTTTATATATAACTTATTGGTTCTAGTAGGTACCTTGAAGCTGTATTGCCACACTACTAGCTTCAGATAACTATATCTCACTTGTATCAGATGATACTGGACCTTTAACAACTTTGCTGTTTGGTAGATTGCTTAAAACAGGGTTTTCTTCGCTATAGAAAGGGTTTGTCTCTTTGCTTGGGCAATGCTTGCTCTCCTTAGAATTACAACAACTACTACTTTTAAAGAATGTTCGTTCTTAGAGTCACAAGGTTGAGTCTTCCATGGAAAAATTATGTTAGCTATACGCGACCATTCTTTCAAGTAGATTTTCCACTTCAATCGTCTGTAAGAGTTTATATTCCTATGTATTACACAGAGATACTTTCTACTCTGGTCGGGGAATCTTGATTGGTCACACACAACCTTCCTTTGATACTGTAAAAGTCTGCTAACAATTGTGAAAGTTAGCTTCATAGTTTTCGGAGACTTTAGAAAATGTTCTCCCTTTTAATTGGAGACACGCGACCACTCTGCTAATATTAAAACATTCAACAATGGAAATGAAAGGCTATTCTTCATAGTAAGCACTGTAGCTTTTACTCCAGGTGCACGTGATACATTTCATTGTGCAGAACAACTTCCACAAGGACAAACAACTTATACTCTCTAACACTCTTACGCGAGCCACTTTACAGCTGGTAATAGTTACCGGCAAAAGAGTTTGAGTGAACCTGCACGGTTCACTCACCGGCTCCAGGAACACTGCGGTTGAGGGCTGCTTCAACTTCCCAACTTCTTCTTCTATGGCTTTAGCCATCCTTGGAATCCACACCCCTCTGCAGCACGGGTGTCTTTGGTCCTGCCATGCCGACCTCTCTCCTTCATTTCTCTGTCCTTCGGCTTGCTACTTTCCATGGACTTCAGTACAGCTCAACAATTAAAGCCACTAGGTGCACCTGGGAAGACCTTGTGGAAAATCCTGCAGATCCCCCTCTTAAACCCTACCTAGAGTCTCCTCCGAGGTGGCCAGGAGAGGGCAGACGCTTCCTCATCCTGGGGGTGGTGTGCTGCGGGAGGATCACCTGGGTAGAGACCAGGCCAAGGGAGGTGGGGAGATTGCGCAGGCTGAGATACAGTATTTTTCCTTGAAGAGGAATACTGTTAACCCAAACTTAAAGGTGGAATTGGCCTATTGCAATTTTGGTACATCGCAGTTTTCTATTAAGGGTAAAAAGGTGAAATCTGAAAGTGACTCTGCTTTGTTTTGAACCCAAGCAACCAATCTTTTATACACTTAGGGTCCCATATCCTCCACAAGATCAAACGTATTCCAACAGGAGCGATGAACATATAACCTTTCTGTCCCTTCTGTCTCTAAAAGGGTTTCACCTTATCATTCTCTTAAAAAAAGCCGTGGAAGAGCATCCATTTTAACATCTTTTGAAGAATTGTAGATTGATTTAGGACAATTTCATTTCTTGAAGTCCCAGAATCCCTCAGGGACTGTGACGAAGAAGAGGGCTAAAGAGGCAGGTAGCAGTCCAGGTCAGGCAGGCAAGCCTAAGGACTCTAGACAAGGTCAGGCAATTAATCATAAGGGCTTGCTCTGGAGCATAATTGGCCCACATGAGGAGAGAGGGAGAGAGAGGGAAAGAGGGAGGGAGGAAAAAAAAAAGCTGGGGCAGGAGCTGGAGGGTTGGCAGAAGCAGAGCACTTAGCCGGCAGATCACAAGGAAGTGTGACCACAACAGGGACTCTGTAGTAGAGGCACCTTTCATTTGCAAACTCTTTGGTCCTGTTCTGACAAACCCTGAATAGCTGTGGCAGCAATGGAGAAAAAAGGAGGCAGCTGGCAATCTATCCAGATGTGCCTCATTGCTGTGAATGCATAACTAAAGTTGCAGTTGTTCCTACAGTCCGTGTGCAGAAGCAAGTCGAGGGAAACTTCAGAGTAGTAGACCCTACCTTAATGAGGGCAGATCGGAGACACCTGTGCAGCAGAGGGGTGTGGATCCCAAGAGTGCCCGCAAGCGAAGAAACAAAGCCGGGAATCCGTAGCAGCCTGCAGTCGTTAAAATTGGGAGTTAGAAAAGGAAGCTCTGTGCTACTGAGAAGCAGAAGTTCCTTGCCGGTAACTGTAGCCAGCTTTTAATTGCACTCGGGCCGAAGTATGAGCGAGTAAAAATTAACTGCAGAAGTGGGAAGTCTTTATCAGTGGGAAAGTAACACGTGCTTAACTGAAACGCGTGCGTATGATGAAAAGCCTTTCTTTCCCGAACATCAGCAATACTTGGTTGCAGAGTGGTCGCGTGGCTCCGGTTAATACCGAGAAAGCTGCCGG
The DNA here is from genome assembly GCF_040938575.1 of Ambystoma mexicanum. Taxonomy (NCBI): domain Eukaryota; kingdom Metazoa; phylum Chordata; class Amphibia; order Caudata; family Ambystomatidae; genus Ambystoma; species Ambystoma mexicanum. The sequence goes on along the minus strand of NC_090922.1, from coordinate 17,718,724 downwards.
TAGCCTAATTGAAGTTAATCTGACTTTCCTGAAGATTTACAAGTGTTATTTAAAGGAACCGTGCGCATGAGACAATGTTTCCGATAACTTGGAGGCTGAGTGCTGCCCGAAAGGTGGGAACGCGTCTCCCTCTGAAGTGGCAGTTCAATACATTAAAGGCTGAAGCTGGAGATTGTAGAAGTTGAAACCAGAGCAAACATTACCCAAGCCCATAGAGGGACCTCTATGAAAGTAAATCCTGTGCACATAAGAACTGTACATCAGTGTCATGAAGTTGATGAATATATTGTTACCCAAGAGTCTTCATCCATAGCTGGGAGAGTGGCACAGCGTTTTGGGGTAACCCATGAAGGCAAGATGTATACAAAGCCTTGGAAGGGAGTTTGGTACTTGTTCACCAAGTTTGTTTTTGTATCTGCATGGCAAAGACTGTTTGGAAGAATAAGAACTGGTCTAGAAGCCTGAAAGCAGATTCTATGGTAGTTGCAGCACAGGCAAAGAGGCTCCCATTTCCTATGGTATGGAAAGAAGAGTGCCTTGCCAACCTATGGAGGTAGAAGATGTCTTGTAGAATTGCCCATCCGTGAAGTTGCTGTTGTAGCAGCAAATTACAGAGCAGAAGAAGTTGGAGCAGTAGCAGGACTGTGGCTGTCAACATTTGTCAGAACTGTTGAAGCTAACTGTTGGGCAAAGGAACCTGCTCTCACAGTTATATCGCAGAAGGAAGTTGCTGAGAGAAGGGTACGTCTCCAGCAGGAACATCCTGACCATTTGTACATAAGACACTGCCGAAGCTGAAAGTGGAGAAGTTGTTGCCAAAGTGGAAGAGGTACTTTTGTCAACTTCATTCATTCTTTTCTGGAAGGAAGTCGTCCAGTAAACTGCATTGGTGGTGTTATTTTCTTTGTGGAATTGAAAAGAAACCAGCCTTTCACCAAACAAAGAAAAGACTTTGGCCAGTGGATTTTACTTGTGTGAACATTTTGACTCTTTGGAAACGTTCAAGACTTTGGTTAAGTCTTTGTGTTCCTTGTAGGAAATTGACTTTTGGACATTCTTGGGAGGGAAAGATCTGCACAGGACCACACAAAGTCATCCAAGACATAGGGTGTTTGGTATCCTTTTATTTATGTTATTTTGAATGTTTGTTGTTTAGTGTGAGGGTTAGTTTTGTGAATCCTAGGAGGTTTTCAGATCTTAGAATAGGTAGGGAATCCCCTGGTAGAGAAGGTTTAGTTATGATTTCTGTTATTATTTTGTGTGTATTAAAATGGCAAATCCTGAGAGAACTCAATACAATTGTGAGTCTCACATTACTGACCCATCACAACCTTCACTTTCAGCATGTCTCTCTCAGTGCAGCCACAGCAAGGCAGGATTTGTGAACATAGGACCCTCTCAGAACTTGCAGGTGAAATCTGCTCTCTCCTTCTCCTGGCGTCCCTTACGTGATCACGCTTCCTCATGAAATGCCAGCATCGTGCTCTTCTTCTACTACTATTACCAGCCTTCCAGCTCCTTTTCCTCTTCCTTCTCCCTCCCCATCCTGCTGCAGCCTTTTATGCCTCTTAGGTTGAGCAATTAATTTCAGGTGCAGGCTATTATTGTTAATTGCCCCACCCTGGCAAAGCCTGTTGAGCCTAATTGCCTGTTCTCTAATTCTTCATGCTTCCTCAGCCCTTTTCTTGGTCTCAGTCCCTATGGGATTCTGGCACATGTAGTTCACTTTCCCAAAGTTAGATTTTCTCACTTGTAACTTTTGAAGGATAGACTTAATTCCCTTATTTGTAACAGGGCCATACGTTTTAACTCTATTAGAGGATGATGTGGTAGAGAAGGCAGCACTTTCACTATTCCTTGTAGTGTACCCTTGATATTGAGGAGGACCTTTGTTTTTAGGGACAAAAAATAATTCCTTCTTTTGCTACAATAGGGTTAGATGTTGTAACCTTTTGATTTTGAACCACCTTAGTTTTAACAGGATGTTGAGAGATATTAAAACAACAATACGCCATCACCTCCTCGGGCATTGTGGTAAGAATATTCCCATTTGAGGAAAAATACAGCACCTCATCCCATGGAATTTCCTTCCTATGCTGGGCCCTGTCTCCACCCAGGTGGTCCTCCCTCTGTACACCACCCCCAGGGTTGGGATCAGGAAGCGTCTGCCCTCCCCTGGCCCCTTGGGAGGAGACTTTAGGCACGGTTTCATTGAGCATCCTCAGGATACTTCACAGTAGCCTCTAAAAATACGAATCCAAATAAGCTTGGAGCTGCACAAATCATCACAGTGCATGAGAGAACGGCGATGGAGACAAGGCAAATGGAGAACCGCATTCTATGTCTCCAAGTTTCCTCCAATCGTAAGTTACAAAATCTACAGGACGGTTGATTGTGAGCAGCTTTGTTCCAGATGTCAAGTGGTTCCCCTGTTGGGAGAATGTTAAGACAAAATCTCAAAAGGGTGTTTCTAAATTGTGTGTTGGTGAATTGTATTACATAATCGGGTAACACTGCACTTTCTCTCAGCGTACACTAGGTCTCAATACGTACGGTATTGACTCGCCTCTGTCCTCATGTCTATCCAATCCCTTTCCCTCAGTCTTCTAGTTTTAATTAAAAGATGGGTTCCTTTTAAAAAATTCCCCAAATTGCTAAACGTTGTAGTATTGTATTTATTTATATAGCACACCAAGCCCTGAGGCAACTGGGCACATTTCTAGGTACAGACACAGATATGCATATATACAGTTAGAGACATGGAGCATCTGCTCAAATTTCCAGTGCTACGCTGACGACACTCAACTCATTTTCAGGCTGCTCTCTGCCACCTCCTCTCCCTCTCAAGATTGGTGTGCCGCCAATGATCTTTGTCTGAATGCTAGCAAGACGGAGATCCTCCTCATCAGCACACCTTCACCATCCTTTCCCCTCACTCTATGGCCGGCCTCCCTTGGCCCTCCTACCCCCACCTGCGAGGCTAAGAACCTCGGGGTCATCTTTGACTCCACCCTTTCCTTCTCCGCCCACATCTCTGAGGCCTCTAAAAAGTCAAATTTCCGACTGCACCTCCTCAGAGGTACTCTGCCTTTCCTCTCCTTCCCCCAGAAGCTCATGGTGTCTCAAGCTCTGGTTCTCTCTAGCTTGGACTATTGTAACAGCCTCTTTCTAAATCTACCTGCCTCTACTCTCTGCAACTAATCCAGAACAGGACTGCACGACTTGTCCTTGGCCTCAAGCCCTGGGATCGTATCTCTCCAGCTCTGAAATCTCTTCACTGGCTCCCATTGGATGCAAGGATTAAATTCAAAACCCTCTGCATTGTCCACAAGGCTTTCTGGGGCCTGGGTCCAAAATACCTTCAGCTATCCCACCGCAAATACCTCCCCTCTCGAGATCTTCGCTCCTCTACCTCCAACTCACTCAAGGTCAGTCGTTTTTCTAAGAAACGAGCTGGGGGTAGATCTCTGTCTTCGGCTGGGGCCTCCCTCTGGAACAGCCTCCCTGCCACTCTAAAACTTGAGGAGAACCATCTCCGGTTCCGGAAGCACTTCAAGACCTTCTTTTCTTCTGCCTTCGCTCCCCCTCTCCCCTGCTGATCTGTTCTCTCTTGGCACCGTGCACCTGGTCACCCTCTGTCTTTTGGGCCCAGGTACCTGCTCATCCTGTCACCCTCCCGCACTGCCTCCGGGCCACTTCTTGCACTGGGGTCTGTATCTGTACCCATACAGCCCCCCTTTTTTCTTCCTGCACTTACCCGACCTACCCTGTCTGCTGCCTTAAACCTACCACTTGCAAATTGCTGGCTGCATTACCACTGTTTGTTGCCTTTATTATTTATTTATTGTTATTTATCTGTTTCTCCTCTGCTTCGCACTTTCCACCTCTCCCCCCTTCCATGCACTTTTCCCCTCCCGCCTCTCCCATGCACTTGCGCGTTCTCAATGTCACTGGGCCTAGTAAGATCGCTGTTTTGTTCTCCCCTGTTCCCCTCCCCTCCCCTCCCCTCCCTTGCCTTGTCGCGCTCTGAAACGCTTGTGTACGAGCGCGATAGAAATAAAATATCAATCAATCAGGATTACACGCACGGTAGATAACAGAAGGCAGAGTACATGTAAACATTTTACATAAGAATTTACATTTACATAGATAGCATAGAACACAGAGTCTGTACAAAGATTACATGATCGGGAAAGAGAGAATTTAGAGCAAGTTTAGCTGTTGTGGATTAGTTTTCATTCTGAGTGAGCCAAGTTTTAGCCACATTGCGGAATTTATGAATGGAAGGTTCTAGCCTGATGTTGGGCGGTAGTGTGTTCCAAGTTTTGGCTGTGAGGACTGGGAAGCTTCTGCCTCCTGCTTTTTCCAGTTTGTAACTAGGTACGGTGAGGAGGTTAGAGTGGGAGGATCTAGTTTGTCTAGCAGAAGTGTTAAGTTTCAATTTGTCAGAGAGATATTTAGGTGCTTGGTTGGTATACATTTGTGTACTAGGGAGAGAGTCTTGAATTTAATTATTTGGTTAATAGATAACCAATGGACATTGCGTCTTAGATCTGAGATGTGCAATTTTCTGCGGAAATTGGTGGCTGCTCTGAGCACATTATTTTGAAAGATTTGTAGATTGTGTTGACTGGTGCCTAGATATAGCGCATTGCAGTAGTCCAACTTAGTAAGTACCAGTGTTCTGGCCAAGGTGATGCAATTTTCTGCCCTCAAGAATGGCCTGCGGTCATTAATAAGCTTACAAGTGTAGGCAGTGGTGGACGCTGTGGTGTTGATTTGTTTACCTAGCTAGAGGGTGGCATCAATGTTAGGCAGAAACCTGTGCAGTTCCCTTTGGGAACACTGCAAAAGATTTAGGACTACAGGTGTTAGCAGTAAACCCACTTGGTAGCAGTCTGTACCACCCAGATGTACCTGGTGGCTGTGGCTGAGCAGTCAGACTTCCCTCAAGAAGAGTTAGGCAGTATGCAAAGTATACACAATAGGCACACAGACACAATAGCACAAGCAAACACTGACCAGAGCTTTGGTATCAAGGTATATAATTATTTATTTAAAAACACACTGATTGAAACACTCCAGCACTATTATTGTAAATCACTCTCAACACAGTTACTATTATTATATATACATCCCTTATTCCTTATCGGACAAGTCTTAGTTAACACCACTTATTTCCAGACAGAGGTGAGCGCTTAACTATAGATGGCACTCCAATAAGTTAACGAAAAAGGGAGGGAAAAAGGCAGAATGTAGGAAAATACACCACACTAATACTTAGGAACTATTAAGCAAGGCAGGAAAGTCAAAAGTAACTTGTGAGCCAAAGTCCATAGGCCGGGCCCACTCTTGGAAAGAGCAGGGCACAAATGCGCTCAAGATCACACAATTACAATAGGCTTTGAAAGTCTTGCAGGGAGTTCAGAAAGCTTTTAGTTAGGCTCAGAAAGTTTTGGCCAGGGTGTCCCAGGCTAACCCAGGTTCGAAAGCCGGGGGCTAAATCTACCCCGTACAGTCGGTTGCAAGGGAAGCCAGGCGAAACACGGTACCTTATGTGGAAAGGATCCTCCAGCGGGGGCAGTTGTTCCTGGCAGCGGGTGCAAGTTGCAGCGTCGTCCAGAAGAAGAGAATATCTCGACGTGGTGGAAAGATGAAGGTCGTTGCACTGCCAGGGAAGAAACCAGCCGCAGAGTTTTCCGGTTAAAGGTACTACCCTTTGATTCGCGGTAGGGGTGAAACGTGGTATCCCGGTTGCCGGGGTGCTTGCCACAGGCAAGGCGGCCACGAGATGCTCCAGGAAGCGAAAAAGGAAGCAGACTGGTTATCCCCACCAGTCGAAGGAAGAAGACTCTCCGGGCTGGAGATCTCCTCTGTCGTTGGGAAAAGTGGTGAGACGGTTCAGCAGGGCTCCACCAGTGGTGTCGTCGTAGCAGGTCGGCTCAGCTTCTCCCTCGTCAGATTCTTGGGTCCTGTGGCGACTTCTAAAGTTCCGGTCCCCAAAGCCCTGCTTTTATGCAGAAAACCCCCATTAACTCAGCCTAGCTGTCACTCAAACATGCTAAGTGGTGAGCCAGCCGGCTCACCACTTGGGCCAATCAGGACGGAGTGCGACTTGAGTTGCCTAGGCAACTCAGTCCAGGGTGCCTAAATCCCCCTCCACGCCTCCCAAGTACCCCAGACAGAGTGGCACCACTTTGGAGGGCTTCTTTGGAGAAGCCCGCCAAAAAGTGGAACAAAGGGCTCAACTTGGGTTGGAGTCACAGAAGCGAACACAAACGCCATTTTAGAACCGAGTTCTGGCAAAAAAATACCAACCAGAGAATTAATATTAAATAAATAAATCGGCGGTATGTTCGAGGCTATAGGAATTAAATAATTAAAGTTGGTAGCCTCGAACAATGGGAAATCCCAAAGAGATATATTTGCGGCCGAATATAAAAAGTAGTATCCGCTGCCACCAGCCAAAACTCCATCAGGGGGGAAGGAGACGTGCCCCCTCGACTAACAGACCCCGGGGCAATCGAATTGCCCCAGCCAGTACGTCCACAATATGATAGGTTGTACTGGTTCTGTTCAGAATTTGAGACTAGTAAAGTCAATGGTGACTTTACATGCCCTGGGAGACAGTAGTCAGTCCCAGGGTATGGAGTCTATAATGGGGGGTCACTATGACACCCCTGTGTTACTGCACTGAGGGTGCTGTGTAACACACATCGCAAAAACACATGAAGCCCTATGGAGTAAAAGACCCCATAGCCCATTAAACACATAGCCTGTGCTGCCTCCTGTCCCTGCCCCTGCACTGCACCACTAGCACCAGTGGAATCCCCACCTCCAGACCCTGTGTTTGTCCCTTCCGCGGCCTCCTCCTCCACCAAACCCCCCACCAACCTAAATGACTCTGTGCCATATTCCTCCGTTGGACCCTGTGGGGTCTCAGCTGCCCCTTCTGCTGCCGAGGAGTCCACCTCTGCCTCTTGGAGCTACCCTCGGCAGCTGCAGCCTGGGACGCGGCACCAGACTCCTCACTCCCCGACGAGATGACAATCTGGGAGGGGAGCCGGGCCTTGCGTCTCCGGCTGGTGGTGCGATCCTTGCCGCTGTGCTCCACAGCACCGTCTCCGCCCTCTTCATCAGTTGACGCTGCAGACAGGGAGAGATCAAACACAGACATCAGGGCACTGTACAATGGACTGATACACACATGACAGTTGCACATGAGTGGCCGTGTCAAACTTCAGACATGGCATCACACTCCACGACACACATGTCATTTCAACTCGCACACATGAGCATTTCAACAGCAATATTGCACCAGGCAGCACCATCCATACACATACAACAGCATGAACAGCCTCAGGTGAGCCTGACATCACATGAAACACAGGGGGTGCACTAGACATGCACACACTCCACCACACCTACATGCATGTCTACATCTCCTCCAACTGTCGCAGTAATGCAATCGCCATACATGTCACATCTGGCATTCAGCCTTCTACATATCAGTGTCTCGTGCATCCATGTTGCATCACAGTTGCACACTTGTCAAATACACACACATGCACATGTACACAGTGCAGGTACATGCAGCAGGAACCACCATCCATGTGTGACACCACAACCATGCCAACGTACATACACAGAAAATCAAACGTGTGCTCCCACACCTGCATTTGCACAGCATGCTTACCAACACATACACCATTGATGTGTCTCACACCTAAGAGGACTCACATGTGGCAGCCTCACGCCCCTGTTCATACACATCCCTACTTGGCCCTACGTAAACACATGTGCAACCAGCACACTACTGGCAGACCACCACACGCACAGCGTCCAATCAGTATGTATGTACACTTACCGCTCGACTCCAGATGGGTCTGCCTCTCAAGGACCTGGACGTGGAGCGCTGGGCATATGTGTTCCAGGACCCTCATTTAGTGGTCGGACAGGTGGCCCCGGCGCCCCTTGGCATCCGCTGCCTTCAAGAGGCACCAGGCCTTGTTGAGGGTCCTGGACCTGAAGTCCTCCCAGCGCTTCTTGACCTGTTGTAAGTCACGGACTAACACCCCCTCCGCGTTGATGGCAGTCACGATGTCCATCCAGATCCTGGTCCGTCCTTCCTTGTTGGCGCGGGAACTTCCGAAGAGGGCATCATACTGCCCCAGGACTTGCTCCACCAGGACACCAACTTCCCTGGCACTGAAGCTGGTGGCCCTCTGCCTCTCTGGCTGGGGGTTGCCAGTGGTGCCAGATGGTGTTGTGCCCGACATGGCAACCCCAGAGGCAGGAGTGGGTGGGCAACTGGGTCCTGGGGCTGGGCTGTGGAGCGATGGTATCCCAGTCGGGAGTCTTCGGTTCCAGCAGGGGTGGTCACAGCAACTGCACCCCTGGCTGACGTGCAGGCAGCAAATAGCAGGGCAAGTGGGCAGCAGGGAGTCAGGCAGCAGCAGATGGCAGGTGGACGTGCTCGGGGCTTTGGGGTGCAGTAATTCGGCCTTCTGGGCAGGAGCGTGGTCTTCCGTGTGTTGTTGCGTGGCCAGTTTGATAAGGAGTGATTTGGCACGTGAAAATCTTGCACGTCAGCGTGTAATTCGAGGAAAGGCCCTTAGCGCGTAAGCACACGTACGCGGTTTCATTGGACCAAAGGCCCTTAGCGCGTAAGCGCTTCTGTGACGTGACTCGCGCGGGAGTTTCCTTCGTGACATGGGCATAGTGGTTCAGCGCACGTGAAAAAACTGCACGTCCGCGTGTGAATGCGTGTAATCCGAGGAAAGGGCCAACGCGCGTAAGTGACGCGACGCGCGCGGGCGTTTCCATCAACACGGGTGCATGTTCATCGTACACGTCCAAAAACTGCACGTTCCGAGTGTCAGCTCGTGTAATTGGAGGAAAGGGCCTTCGCACATACACTCGTGAATGTCGCTGTACGTGTGGGCCACTTTAAAAGGTACGTGTAGGACACCATTCCCTTGTACGTGGTTTTCGTGGAGAGCGAGTGGGTGAATTCTGTACTTCTTGTCGGTTCACACGCGATTACTACACAGCATTTCAGGTTCGTACTCCCTGTTACCTCTGACAGCGTTCTTTATTTTTTTGGGCCGGTTTCCTCAAACAGCGTTCACTTCTTCTTTTGCCCTGTCTCCTCAGACAGCGTACAGTTCTTCTTTTGGCGTGGGTGTTGCCTACGCGCACCTGTGCGTTTTTTTTTCACGTTATTTTTCCATGCAGACGGTGAGTCGCGCACGCTCTTACCAACTGTGCTTGCCCCGTGTGTCGCGTACCCCTTCAGAGATCATTATAGGCTGCGTGTAACACGCGTACGCTTGTTTATGTGTTTCTGGGTGCCACAGCGTAGTGCAGGTTTATTTTTCCACCCACGTGGTCTACGAGGCGTTGCGTGCACGGTACTTTTTGTTTTTGGGGTGCATGTGTGCTGCGTGACCCGTCATCTTCCCCCAGGGGTCACAGACAGCCTTGCTAGAGCACTAGGGTACGAATTCCATCTAGTACCCTACCCCTTTCACCCCCAATTGCCCAGGACAATTGTTTACTGCAACTCCCATACGCACAACAACATCAGTGCCATGGTTGGGAGGCGACCAAGCGGTAAGGGAGGCAAAGGTGGCCGACCTCCAAAAGGTGGGCGTGGTTGGCGCGGTAGGGAACGTGGCCAGGATTTGCAGGGTGCCCCTAGACCTCCATGTGTGGAGGACCAATCGGGGACACCCATGCTCCCCCCCGATGGTTGAGGGAAACGTGGCTGACAACATCCCAGCTCAGCCCTTGTTGGACCAGCCCATTGTGGCACCTGACCCGGCACAGGATGACTCCCAGGCTGACTTCCAGGTCAGCAAGTCTAAGCCACGTGTGCCTGTGCAAGTTGGTGTCACCAGGCCACGTGGATCTGGGGCAGCGATGTCATCTGCTGCCCCAAGTAGGCAGGGTAGGGAGGCTGCAGGGGCAGCTGCAGCTCTATCCACCCCAGCTCTGAGTCTCCCAGCGGGGACAATGTCGGTCCTGGTCCATCAAACTGACGTTGCCCCTGCCAACATCACACTTCAGCCAATGCCTGAACCAAGACCTATGGTCATTGTGCATTCGCATACTCCCAGTACCCAGTCCACCTGCGCTTCTGCCCCTACTGACCAGAGCGGCGCAAGCCACTCAGGCTCTGCTCCACCTTTGAAGAAGAGGAAGAAGGGTGCTCTGGCACTACAGGCTGAGACCCCAGACACGGCTACACAGTCTGGCACGTCAAGGAAGCCTAGCTTTAATGACCCCGAACTTGATGCACTTGTGACCCATGTGTCGGCACATAGCCGCGAAATGGTGGTGACTGCAGGGTGCAAGACCACACCTGGTCAACGTAGGGCACACTGGCAGACCATCGCGGACCACATAAGTGCCCTTGGATTTGTGAGGCGCACAGCTGATGATTGCTACAAGCGGTGAAATGACCTGAAACGCGGTGTCTAGTCAAATGGTCGACAGACAAATGGTCGACACAATTTGGTCGACAGGACAAATGATCGAATTTTTTTTTTTAGTTATATATATTTTTTTCGGTTTTCGTTTAGGGAAAAAAGGGTTTTTTAGCAAAAAAAGGGGGTGAAAAAAATTTGATAAAAAATTCGATCATTTGACCTGTCGACCTTTTGGTGTCGACCATTTGTCCTGTCGACCATTTAGATTCGACCAGTTGACCTACAACCCTGAAACGCAGAGCAAAGAACAAGCTGGCCTCAAATCATGCCGCTACTCTGGTGACTGGCGGTGGGTCTCCACCAGAGAACAACAAACTCACTGAACATGAGTCTGTTGCTGGGACCTTCGTCACAGAGGAACAGATCCAAGGCGTGGGAGAGCTACCTGATTACGAGGCATTGTCCGGTGAGTGCCCATGCATGTGTGTGTAATCCATGTGTATGTTGTTTTGGTGACGGATTCTGATTGAGTGCCAGGTGAGGGTGTGTACTCCTGAGTGTAATGGGTCACCCATGTGCTTCCTCCAATCCATTCATATGCCTTTGATTTGGGTATGACAGTATCCCTTCTGCACACAGTAGCCAATTAGCCCCACATTACTGCTGTTGCACTTGAACTATCATCTTGCAACAACATTATTCTGATTATTTTCTGTGTTCATTCAGGCTGATTGTTTAGATTATCCCATTTTTCATATGCTTTTTTTCATCCCTAATGCCACATATGTGACATGCTTCTGTCATTGTTTACAGCCCACATTGTGCCACTTTAGTTACCTGGTTATGTGAATGTTTAAACCATTCAGGGCGAGGGAGTATTGGCCTGCTGAAATTTATTTTTAGGGCCTGTTTGCATGTGGAACATGATAGTTGTTTCCTGTCATGTTGAAGTGACCAACCATTGATGTGTACATCTGCCTACAATCACTGTATAATTGTACACTGGATGTGTTGCAGTGTGCGGCACATGCATATTTTGCAACACTATTCTGCATTAATCTTCTCATCATGTCCATGTGACATGGATGTGTGACAGTACTCATTCACTGACATATCGCTGTAGTTGTCTAATTTACCATGGCTATGCTACATGACATCCGTGTGCTGGCATGTGTCATGTATGTGCATTGGACATGCCACTCACAGGCTGATGTGTGATGCCAGTGCTACACAACATGCTGCGAATGTGTTGCTTTTCCATCTTGGTGTCCTCATTGTCTGCCTTTTTGAGTCCCCTTCAGAATCATTGACAGTGCATGCATGCCAGGGTTATGGTCATGTGGGACATGTGTTAACCATGTACAGGATCTCTGTCTTGTCAGGCCTATGTGTGTGCTATGGTGCTTATGCCTGTTTCCATTTCTTGTGTTTCATGTTTTTGCAGGTGACAACGCACTTGATGCTGGTGAGGTTCAGGAGATGGTGCAGACCCAGGAGGATTCTCAGCCACGACCAGGCACCAGTGGGGGACGTGGTGTGGTGGTGGGTGAAAACACTTTGGTACTGCAGATCATACTGTCGAGGGGTGCCTCTGGGTGCAGCTCCCTAGACCTCTATTCAGGTGCTGAGTCGGATGATGAGAATTATGTGCTGTCATGTCCAACCCACCTGGACCAGTGGTAGAACCCTCTATGGGGATGTCGGTGTTGGTAGGTCCGCCTTTGGCGATTACAGATGCAGGGGCACACTCCACAGCATCTGATCCTGTTCCTGGGCCAGCAGATCAGAGGGGGAATGCAGTCCTGCAGCCTCAGGCAGTGCCAGCACAGCAAGGTGCAGCTCGCCTTGCCCCAAACAGGTGTGGTGCCCGCCGACGCGGTGGCCGTGCGTCACCAGGCAATACTGTATGGGAGAACTCCATGTACGGTATGGCAACCCAACAGGCAGCATCAGTAGAAATGATGGCTCAGGCAATGGAGAGGGTGGCCACTTCCATTATCTCCCCTGAAAGGCAGATGGAGCAACAACAGCAGGCAACAGACTCCATTTGCCAATCACACAGGGAAGACATGTTGGCGTGCAACAGGGACCGACGGGCAGGCACTGGAGACTCTGCGCAAATCCATATCAATAGAGTCACAGGGCCACAGGGAAGCCCTGAGGGTGGAACTCCATAACCTCAGGCAGAGTCTGCTTCAACTTGAAGCTTCCCGAGATGTTGGGGCAGAACAGCAGCTGGAGCAGCTCACACGTTCGCTCTCAACTGAGCTGCAGGCAACACGTGAGGAGATCCGGGCATCCCGCGAGGCCATGCGTGCAGAAGTGCAGGCAACCTGTGAAGTGCTGCATGGGGATCTCCGCACTTTAATCCTCCAGAATCAGACCTTCCAGACCTGCATGCTTGCTGCCATGGAGGACCATACCAGGGCTTTGCGTGGGCTGCCTCCCATAGTGCCACCACCTCCTGATGCAGCAACAGAGGGTGAGGAGACTGACAGCAGTTCTCCCACAATGGCATAGCCGTGCAGAACATGAGCCCATGGAGGTATTTTTTTTTTCTCGCAACATCCATGCAGGTGGGTGTTGGTGTGCACCCTGTCCTCGATCTTCCTGGGTGCCCCCTCCCCCGGCCTCCACATGGCCATTTGTGTTTTTTTTTGTTGTTTTACAGTTTTACCTTGTGTGGCTCCAGTGGGCATCCACTGTATTCCGGCTGGGCACATGCAGGCTTGTCCTGAGTTTGGGTTAGATGCTTGGGTTCGTGACACACACACCTGTCCTGCTTCCCGTTTCCATGGGCTTGCAAAGGGTGTGACCAAGTGACAGTGGGCCTCATTACATGGAAGGCGGTGAACCATGGCGCTATTAGCGCCATGGTTCATGCCGGTAAAATACCGGCACCGCCTTGGTGGAAAGGGGAATTACCGCCCCATTCCAAGGTTGGCGGGGCGGTAATTCCCCCTTCCACCATTGCCCTTCCCCATTCCCATTTTTGCCCCATAGGGCTCTATGGGAATGGGAAAGGCGCTAATTATGGTACCGCAAATTGCGGTACCGTAATTGGCTCCACTGGTCCCTTTGCGGGTTGGTTTTTAACGCCTGCAAAAAGCAGGGGTTAAATTCCCCAACCCGCAAAGGGACCTCGTAGTAAGGCGGTAAGGATTTACCGGTACCGGTAAAATACTGGTACCGGTAAACCCTTACCGGCTACCGTGTAATGAGGCCCAGTGACTTACACAGTGACAGTGGGCTCCCATGAGCTGTGTGGGCAGTCTGTAGTCAATACTTTGTGTACATCCCTAGTGAGTATTGTTGTTGTATTGTACACTGCATGGTGTATTGATATGTGTTTGTGCATCCATGTCTTCCTCCTAATTTGCAGGTTCCTTCCTCATGTCTTCACAAGGCCGTCTCCTTTGTAGATGGAGTTGATGTTGTATGCAGTACACTGGCACATTTGCATGGCAGCAACACTCTATAGTTGGAAGAGGTCGATGTGCTGGCTTCTTCAGGTTGTAAGACTACCACTACTTTGACTTAGTACTGTCATGTTTTTGCAATGTTTCATGGTGTGCTGCTGTATTGTGTTGGTGGTAAGTATTTGTTCATGTGTGCTGTTTGTTATTGATTACCGGGAGCATATTGTCTGTGGGCAGTTTCCATTTGGGACAGTGCACTTTGTGACACTTGTCAGGTCTTGTGCATTGCTTTGTTTGCTTTCACATTGCATGACATTCCATGGTGTGTTGGGTGGCGGAGCTGGGGAGGGGTTGGGTGACATGGCGCTATTTTCATGTTGTATTTTGCAAGGGGGTAGTCATTCATACAGCATAAATGTTTTTTTTGTGACACAGCATTGGTTGTCTTTCGGCAGGTAGGGATGCACACAATGTAACACTTCCAGGTGACCAATCTCAGGCTGGTATGGTTGGTATGGTTGTGACAGTTGACTGTCCCTTATGTCATCATCATTGATTGTCAGCTGGTATGTGCCAGGGCTGTGTGCACTCCACAGGAGTGTGATTTTAGGTGAAGTAATTAGCCACCAGCTGCGTACGGGCTGCCTCACCACGTGCCCTTTCCCCTCCCATGCGCAGCGGCCGTGCTTGTGGTTGGGGATGTGGGGGCACCACCATGTCCACGGGCAGGCCCCGGCGTGTTGCAACGTTGTGCAGGACACATGCTGCCACTATGATCCTGCACACTACTGGGGCGCGTATAGCAGCTGCCCACGAGAGCGGTCAAGGGAGCGAAAGCGCGATTTGAGCACTCCGAATGTGCGCGCCACTATGCACCGGGTTGCAATATGGGCTGTGTTGTATCTTACCTCGGGTGGTGTGGTGGGGTTCCGAATTGGCGTCATCATGTGGGTGCTCAGTGGGTAGGCACTGTCCCCTGGGGAGCTGATGATGGGTATCATTAGTGGGGTTGTGACATTACTCAGTATCTGACATGCATGCATGTGCAGGGGCATTTATACTCACCAAGCAGCCATGTATCACCATGCCGCCGAGCTTCTAGATCCCCGTTTAGTGTTGACATTTTGTAAATTAAACTATCTTGTGTGGACCCTGGATAGTTGGCATATACTGAGGTGATGATTCCCTTGGCATCACATACTACCTGCACGTTGATGGAATGCCAGTGCTTGCGGTTTCTGTAGATGTGCTCAGTTGCCCTGGGAGAACGTAGAGCCACATGGGTGCAGTCAATGGCACCCAGGACTTTGGGGAAGTGTGCCACCCCGTAAAAATCCTGGACGACAGCCTGCCTTTCTGCAGGTGTTCTGGGCAGGTATATGTGCCTGCGGACTGATGGGCGCGCAGTCATGATGGCCAACACCTTGTGCAGGCAGCGTGACTGCGTGGCCTGTGAGACCCCCCCCCCCCCCACTATGGCAGTTGTCTGCTGGAATGAACCAGTGGCCAAGAAGTGCAGTACATTGAGCACCTTTTCCAAGGGGCTCAGTGCTTGGGAGCACAGGGTGGGTAATGTGGGGTCATCCTCCCACTCGCTCACCAGGTCGAGTATTATGTGAGGTGGAAACCTGTACCTCCCATACACCTGGTCATCAGGCATCCCAAAAAGGCTGGTTCTGGGTGTAAAAATTCTGGGCCTGACTATCCTCCTCCTCCTCCTGCGGTATCCCACGACCACTGCTGCGAGGAACGGTATATTCATCTTTGCGTCTGAGCTTGTTTGTTGTTTGCGCTCACTTTTATGCTGCGCGGGTCCACGCACGCCTGCTTCCTGCTGGTGTACGTGTCTCCGGATTAGCGCGTCTTTTTTGGCGCACGCATTGGCCCCGTTCGATTCCATGAATACGTGTTGTAGACGCGCGTGTGGGCGTTCCGCGCATTTGGCTCCTGTACTTCCCCCGTGACGCCCACATTTTCATGCGTTGTTCCCCATTCCGCGTGTTATGCCCCCTGTTCCGCCTACTTTAGTTATGTGCGCTGCGCTATGTGCGCTTTTGCTGTGCGCATAGCGCAAGCTGTTTGGAGACATGTGCGCCAGCATGCGCCATGCAGGATTTTAGCGCACATCCAGGGATTGACACGCGCCCGGAATTCCATGAATCGCTGTGCGCAGGTTTCGCTGCGATTTTCGCACTTGCGCTGCGATTCGCACGCTTTTGCACGCTTGCGCAGGAATTTTCAGCGCACATTTATTCCATGATTCGGCCTGCTAATGTTTTGACGTCTTTAGATACTTTGATGTCATTGCCGTCAATATTAAAGGTGTTGAATTTATTGTTCAGTTTGTGGAGTCTGGCTTGGGTGCCCACTAGGAGAAGTTCAGTCTTGTCGTCATTGAGGCATAGACCGTGTTGTGCCATCCAGGCTTGGATGATCAGGTAGATGTCATTGAGTCGTTGTGAGTCAGAGTCATGATTGCCTGTGATGTGTATGAGAATGTGTGTGTCATCAGCATAATTAGTGTAGGATATGCCCAGTTGGTTGAGTTTGTCAAATGGAGGTTTGGTGAAGATATTGTAGGGTGTTGGGGAGACACAAGCCTTTTGGGACCCCACATGTAACAGTGGAGGGAGGTGCAGAGGCTGATGGTGCACATACTCTGGTTGTTCTATTGTTCAGAAATGATTGGATCCAAGTAATGGCGTCATTGGAGAAGTGGGCTGCGGTGGAGAGGTGTTTACAGAAAATGTTGTGGTTGACTTGGTCAAACGCCGCTGATAGGTCCAGTAAGAGAAGGAGGGCAAGGTTGCCTGAGTCCTTAATGTTCTCAATTTGGGTCACTAGATATATCGGGGCAGTTTCTGTACCGTGTCTAGGTCGGAATCTGGATTGTCGTAGCCCTAGTAGATTGTTGCTTTCCAAGTGGTGCTGGATTTGTAGGTAGGCTGCTCTGTCGATGATCTTCAGGAGGAAGGGTACCATGGTGATTGGTCTATAGTTGGAAGGGTTGTTGGGATTGAGGGATGGTTTCTTAAGGAGTGGAATGATCCATGCATCCTTCAGGTTAGCGGCTATTTCATTGGCCTTGAAGGAGCCGTTGATCAGCGAGGTGATGAATGGGGCAATCTCCTTCGCTGTTTCTTTTATGATGGGAGCAGTGCAGATGTCGCCCATGCATCTAGATGGTTTGAGGCTTAGTATTATTTCTTCTACTTCCTTGACGCTGAGTGGGGAGAATTGTTATTGCCAAAATTACACCTAAAATTAGGCGAATGCTGACAAAAAGTTGTCTTATTTTTGTTTTTAATGTGTGATTAAGCGCATGCATCCGTCAGTTCTCCCAAAGCGGGAGCCTTTCCCTGTGAGGCTATGTAGGTGTGCCCGCCCTGCAATACCCTCCCTGCGGGTATATGCAAGCAGGTCCTCACCAGCAGAGAGTCCCCCATGGGGACAAGGACTCCCGTTTTGAGTAGCATCTCCCTAGATATCATACCACCAACTACCTTTAAATCCTTCCAATGAAGAACATGTTAAAATCCGTTATTGCCGTCAAGATACTCTGATATATTCCTCAAAGCAAAAATCCTCTTGGTACTGAGATGAAGGAAAAGGCATGGAGAGGAATACAGATTAGGAAGCCAACATAGAAAGGACGGTGATGCTACGCTGGGGAAGCCCAACAAAAGCGTAATGAAGGAAGTAGGTGGAGGCTGGAATGAGAGTGAGAGGAACTGCGAGTTACAAACTTGCTCAAGGAATAGCCTGAAGGGAAGCTGGACGCTATGCGTCCTGTACTAAGGTGGAATCTAGCTGAAGTGTCCTTTGCGTGGCGCTGGGAAGATAAGCGGCGAGAGAAGCTGCTCCAAGGAAAGACACCGCAGGCCAGAACCTAAGGATAAGTGGTGGCGTAACCAAAGTCAAGCAGAGGTGTACCAGCTGGTCTGAAAGCAGTGCCGGTAACAACTTGGTTACATTGGAGAAGAACCAAAACGGTGTATCAGAGAGCGCAGGTCATATTTGCAACCAATATTTACGAGAGGTCAACCTGACACGTGGAAATGGAGTCCCAACTTGTCAAAAGACCCAGTGATGTTGTCCCTGAGCACAAGAGGTAAGTGGAAACGCGGCAGGTCCCGGGAGGGGTACTTAAGAGAATAATTACTGGCACGCTCATATTCGTCTCAGTCAAGGGTGAAAGAAAGAAGGGAGAAGAGATCGGCAAAATGAAGTGACTGCAGTTAGCAGTTTTACTCTGCTTCTTTCTGTGTGCAGTTGTGAAGGAAGCGCTCTGTTCCCTGCATTGGAGTGCCGAGATTATTGGCCTGCCCACTGGGACATAAAGCGTGGGCTAGCACACAAAGCTTGCGTGAAGTGTGGGCAAAGTAAAGTGACGGCAGTCAGCTACTGGCAGCGGGGAAACCTAGGCCACTGGAATCTTGGTACGTTTAGAACTTAACAATATCTGTTATTGCTGTGAAGCGTTATGTATTTCCTATGCAGTGCACTCTTACAGGATGTACCTCCGGCCATTGAAATTGATGTCATTGAAAATGGAGAGGTGGTTATGGCTAGCGGAACGGATGGTCTCGTAGAAATGTCTGCAGTCTCTGTGGAGGAGGGCCCGGCTAATGTAAATATCTCGGTGTCCCTTCCCAGACTCCCCCTCTGTACTTTACTCTGTCCTCTACCTCAATTAGATAATTACTGATTTGTTTTTTCCCCGCGGGGACAGAGTATTAGTTTGGGAGACCCCCAGTATACATTTTCTTTCCCCTCCTCTGTTCCGCAGCGATCAAGGCACAGCTTTGGGGAGTCGGAACACAAATGTTGTTAATGATTTAATTGAAAGCAACCTTCACAAAAATACAGAGGGTCTTCCAATGGAGCAAACAATTTCACCTGCACAAAGTACCATATTGGATACTCCAGGATTATTTATCACGCAGGACCCGGTACAATTTGATGATTGCTTGGATATGACTATTTCTTCTTGCTCAACTGAGTATGAGACTCATCCAGTCACAATATGGGAGAATAATTATACCACTTCAACCAGTTAAAATGTATTCTGACTTGATTGTAAAAGTGTTTGAGGTAATGGAAGTACAGTCTTGATATGTTTTCAGAACACCATTGGAATAATCAGTGTTTCTAAGAGCACAGAGGAAGAGAAACACTAAGTTGATATTGAACCCTATCATTAATGGACACCCCCCCCTCTAAAGAATTTATAGAGGAGTTCTCAAGGTTGGCTTCACTACTCTATGGCCCTGATGAAGATGATGATGCCCCTCCTGCCATAATAGTTGACATGCATGTCCAGGAGTGGTGGAATGAAACCTGTTCAGCTTGGAAGATGATGAGCGGGAAGCAGAGACAACAGTTGAACATGAAAAACAAATAGTATGACAGTGCAACATCATTTGCGCTTTAAATCTGCAGCAAATCCAAGACTTGGAAGACTTTGAAGAATCTCAGTCGGATGCTGCAGGTGATGACAATAGAAGAGATATTGCCTGTCTTTGTGGTTTTTTTTTTTTTGTAAATTAAATTTGGTTTGGTTTTGAAAGCAACAAAACATTCTATGGCACAATCCAACTCGAGGGACGAGTCCTCTACAAGCAATTCTGATGTTGAAACCTTTCCCTTAAACTTCTCCTGCCTCCCTTTCTTCCCCCCACCCATGATTGAACCCATCCCCTTACATCTGGATTTTTAAATTGCAAACAAGTAAATCAATGTTTGAGTGGTCTCAAAAGCTCATGTCGAAGCATAATATGCTTCCTGTTGTGTTTCTATTGTCCACCTGGGCCCGGTCTTACCATATGTCCCATCTGCCCTTTACCCCCTCACACAAAGGTATTACAAAATTGGTGCCACTCCATCTCTATGGATGCACTCCCTCCATGGATTGCCGCAATAATCTTTTCCATCAAATATATTTCCTTTGCTGTGTTAGGCCACTCTTTTTTGGAAGCGCCATCCTCTTCCAGTACCTGGCACGGCATGCCCGAGCCACCAAAAGGAGAAAATGTTGTGCCAGTGGTGGGAGGACATGCCACCAGTCCTCGCGCTTCTCAAGACCAAATAGTACCAACATTGGGTCGAGGCCGCACTCCCCCTCCCTCCCAGCGTCCTTGATCCATCTCAAGACCTCCACCCAATATACCTGAACCCTTGGGCAGCCCCACCTCATGTGCCAATAGTTTGCCCCAATACCACAGCCATGCCAGCACTGAGGGTTCACTGTGGGGAACATCTTCGAAAGGCGTATCGGGTCATACTGCCAGCAGTGCAGTCTTTTCAGGCCATGAAGCTTCTACTGGCATGATATTGACGTCTTAAAGGCTCTCCTGCACATCTGTTGCCAGAGGTTTTCATCCAACTCTATACACAGGTCCCTTTCCCACTTCCGGCAAAGTCCCTGCACTGCCCCCCCCTTTGATTCTAGCAAGGTCCCATAAAGGCGTGAGATAAGACCCTTCATTTCCTTGTACCCATCAAGGACCTTTTCCGCTTGGGGTGAGATACCTCCGGATCTGCTTCTTCCACTTCTCTGCTGTGAAAATTCCCTTCAATCTAAGGTACAGGAGTACCAATAATTTACCTATGCCTAGGACATCTTCTAATTCCTGTACACCTAAGAATTCCCTCTCTTCCACAATTGACCCACCCTAGCGAGCCCTCCCTCAAACCACTCCTGATACCTTGCAACTTCTGCTATGATGTCTCGTACGGGGGGGCCAGATATGGCGCATCAGGGAGGGCCACGTGGGGACCACACTCGTCCTCCCTCCCATGCTCAGCACCTCCCAGTGGACCCCGAGGAACGGGAGTACTCGGATTCTCCTCGGGAGCCTCCCCCTTGGAACCCAGAGCCATTCCCCCTCCGTTGCTGGAAGCATATGTTGATTGTCTAGGTATACAAACTGCCTCTTGCTGTCCTCCCTCAGGTGTGGGACCATTGCCCTAAACTGTGCCGCCCTGTAATACATCTGGCCTGGGAGCCCCACGCCTTCACGATTCTTCGGCAATATTCACGTTTCATATCCCACCCTGGGTTTCTGATTCTGCCACAAGAACCTCAGAATCAGTGACTTAGCCTCTTTCAAAAGTGTCTCCGGGGCATGGACTGGCAACATTTGGAACAGATACAGTACTCTTGGGAGGAGGTTCATCTTTATTACATTAAGCCTCCCCATTCACGACAGCTGTCCTCTGCCCCAGGCCGTCATTTCTCTAAACAACTTGTTGAGGAGGGCTGGATAGTAAGTTCGACCCAATTCCTCCCCTGGTTTGACAATGGTGACGCCCAGGTATCTGATACTGCTGAGCTGTATTTCCAACCCCATGGGCCGGAGCGCTTCAATACCCCTAAAGCCATCTGCAGTGAAGGGGGAAAAAGTACAGACTTTCCTTTATTTACCCTGAAGCCCAAAAACAGCCCATACTCCTCAATCATTGCCAGGGCCGCGGGTGTGAGCTGGTAGGGGGCACTAAATGCAACAGCACATCATCTGCGTAAAGCCCCAGTTTGAATTCCCTCCCGCCCACCCTAATGCCCTCCACCTCTGGGGCCCTCCTTAGCCGCTAAACCAGCACCTCCATCATTAGCGCAAATAAGAGAGGGGGCAACCCTGCCTCGTCCCTCTCTGCAGTTCAAATGACCGTGACAGCAGCCCGTTGACGGTCACCTGGGCCAACGGGTCTGCGTAGACCTGTATATTTTTTAATACATAAAAAAAGGTAATCAGCGATGATCACAGAAAGGAAGGTCGGAGGCCTCAATCTGGGGTAAACATGACTCCGGAAAACATGAAACTTGCGGCCTCTCAAATAAACCTGACCAACCGGCCATCTTCCACAGTATATACCTCCATAGACTTGAACAGTCAAGATTCGGGAGGAAATAGGCTACTGGAAAGTCCACCCCCACACCCGACTTTATGTATTACCACAGCAGAATTAATAGGCGAGCTAAGTAATGCCTGTGATGGCATCATGAAGCAAGACACAGACAATAGATTCAAAGTTCAAACAAAAATGTTTTTTCAACTGAAATGTCAGAATGGTTGAAGGCCTAACTTGCCCTATCCTAACATGGGATTTCCATACCTAAAGAAACTAAGGAAAGTCTGAGCCAGAAAGTTCAACTTAAGTTGGTCTATGTCCAAAACCTATACGTGCTCTCACAACTAAAGCTAAACAGTGTGGAGGGATGCCAGTAATACAAAAGTGTTCTAAACAGGGCTCTGAGCTTCTTCTAACTCCTGGCTTACTTTTCAGCGCCCCTTCCCCAAGTTCAAGACGGTTCCACAAAAGCTCAGGGTTCCCTTCCCCAAGTTCAAGACGGTTCCACAAAAGCTTGGGGTTCCCTTCCCCAAGTTCAAGCCAGTCAACTTGTACTTGTTATCTTTCAATATTCAAAAGCAGCTCCAGGCTTATTTTATACTCCTTCTGGTTTCTTAACCGTTCAATGAAATTGCTTTCTCCTGTTTTACTTCTAACATTTCTTTATCTTTCACATTCCTTGGTCCAGGCGCAGTTGTTGGACCACACGGTCCACCCATTTCAAGTCGCACTACCAGGAACCCTAGGCTGTCTAGCCCACACAGGTTCTTCTAGATGTGTGCCTGTGTGCTGGTTCACACTCGCCTGGCTTCCCTTTGTCAGCCCTTTGGATTTGTGCCTGCGTGTTCTTTCCTCTGCCAGTCTTTTGGCTTGCCACAATGTATTTTCATTTATAGTTCACTTTGTGGTGATTTGGTTCCTTCGCCACCTTGCTTTCATGTTCTCTCGCAATCTTCCATACTTCCATACTTGCTTTGATTTGAGCCTCATACAGCGTGTGCTTTGTTTCAATAGGCAATATTTGAATTTCACACACTTGTCATCACAGCACATTGTTGCCAACCTTCCTTTCGTTCGGAATTCAAACGTGATTTATCACTCTGTCACTTGCATATTACATTGTCCTTACTTTTTCTTTCAACCTGTTGCTTTGGGTCAATATCTACTGGCCTATGCTTTCTCATTCATTCTGCATCCAATGCTGATTTCCCACATAGTGCCAGGAGTGCCCCGGTTCGAGTGCTCTTCCCACTACACTCACCGGTCCCTGGCGACTCGTCCCGGGCAGCTGGGCTTTCCCTTTCGACTCTGCTGGCACTTTTATTTTTTCATGAAACCATTTTTGTTCATTTTTGTTACACAATACAGATAAACATTGACTCCAGTGCAGTCCATCAACCTTAACATTCTAACCAAACATGGTTCCTGGGTACAAAAGCACAAAGTAATAGTAGTGTTACGGGCCCACACTTTCGCGGCAGATGTATTGGAGAATCTGGCATACAGGTTCCAATGTCTTATTGAGCGTTCTCCCATTTTCCCCAGATCTTGTCGGCTTTCCCAGGGCAACTCCTGGCTGCATACACTTGTCGCTCCATTGCTATCCATGCATCTACATCGTTTATCCATTCTACATGTTCCGGGGTTACATTAGACCCCGCACAGTTTGGCGATGTTGCGTTTGATCAGTGCTGTGGAGGTTGAGAACTGTAGTTTGTCAGTGTGTGACATTGCACCCTCATCCTCCACGCCCAGTAGCATCAAATTCGGATCTCTGGTCACAGTGCAGCGCAGTACCCTGGACAGTGTATCACTGCACTGTTGCCGGTATGATTTGATGTTTGAGCAGTCCCATATTTTTGTGAAACTGCCCTCCTCTTGGCAACAGCATAGACAACTTGGGTCTGTGATTTTACCCCAGCGATAGAGTGCTACCCTTGGGTAGTAGATTCTATGTAGAATTTTGAGCTGTATAAGGCAGAGCCTGGCCGATATGGCTGTCTCTCTTGGGTACATTAGGATTGTTATCCAGTCCTCAGGCAAGATCTCCCCCCCAACATCCCTCTTCCATTTGAACTTCAGACTTGTCAACTCAGGTGTGGTAAAGGAGGTGAGAACATCATACATCACAGAGGTGGTTTTAGCATCTATGCGGTCTAGGACTAGGTTTCTCTCTATGGGAGTGCAGTCTGCCATGTTACTCAGATCAGGGAGATGGCGCTGTAGGGCGTGACTTAGCTGTGTGTGTCGATATCGGTCAGTTGCAGGGAGATCAAATTTATCAACCAGAGCATCAAATGGTATAATTCCCCCTTCCATAATCACATCACCCACTTTAGTTATCCCCGCAGCTATCCAGTTCTGCCATTTCGGGAGTTTGTCCAGCTCAGAAATACGTTTGTTTGCCCACAGTGGCTGCACCGGGGTGATTTTCCCTTCCCAGTTTATGTACTTGTGTGCTTCTGCCCAGATAATTGCCCGGTGGGACGTCATCGTTTTGGGGGCGCTGGTGTTTTCCAGTATAGGGACTCTAGTGCGGTCATTGTCGCACCTCTTGTAACATCGGGTTTAATGTGAGGTAGCAATGGATCTCTGTGTAGTACGTCATTTATTACTGCCATTTGGCTTGCCCAGTAGTATGCCTGTAGACGCAGAAACCCTATGCCTCCCTCCCAGATGGACCGCTGCAGGGTGGTAAGTGCTAGCCTCGGGTGTCCCTTGTTCTACAGGAGCTTCCGGAGGGTTATGTCAATTCTGTGAAATTCCCATGTAATGGGGCATTTTGAAGGATGTATAGGAATCATTTTGAATAATGTTGCTCTTCCTAGTAGGGTTAGCGGCAGAGCGTTCCAATGTTTAACATCTTCTGCAAATCGCTCTATAATTGGATGGAGTTTTTTCTCTACATATTCATTCAGGTTCGTTGTGATGTGGACCCCCAAGTATCGGAATTATTTGCCCTCCACCCGAAAGGGGCAATTTTGTAACATAGCACTCTCTCTTTCTTTTACTGGGAATAGTATAGATTTGACCAGTTTACCCTCAGGCCACTGAAGGATTCGTATTTTTCCAGCAGACGCGTTACTATTGGGCAGGCGGCTATGGGGTCTGATAGATACAGGAGCAGGTCATCTGCGTATAGCGAGATCTTGTCCTCCCAGTCATCTCTCCACCGGAACCCTTTCCATGTCTGTGTTTCCCTTAATAGTATAGCCAGTGGCTCTATGGCGAGGGGCGAAGAGCATTGCAGACAGGAGGCAGCCCTGTCGTGTCCCTTTGCCCAGTTTGAATGATTTAGAAGGCCACCCATTTACCCTGGTCACAGCCTCAGGGGGTTTATATAGTAGCTGTACCCATCCCAAAATTGTTCCCCAAATCCCACCCAGCGCATTATGTCCCACAGTGCCTCCCAATAAACCGAGTCGAAGCCCTTTTTCGAAGTCTATCGTTAATAGTGCTAGGGAACCTCGTAGAATAGAGGATTTTTCTAGCGCTGCGTGTAGTCGGTGTATGTTCATACGCATGGATCTCTGGGGCATAAAGCCGCACTGATCCAGGTGTATCAGTGACATAATAACTGTCTACAGTCAGTTTGCCAGTGCTTTCGCTAGGATTTTAGTTTCACTGTTAATTAGCGAGATTGGCCTATACGAGCTACATTTCTTTGGAGGTTTGTCGGGTTTGGGGATCACGATTTTGGTGGCTTTCCTCAGGTCTGGCGGCAGCTGGCCTTGTGTCCTCGTGTGTGTGTACATACATAGGAGGCGTGGGACTATTCCGCTTTGCTCTATTCCTTTTCCATATTTCCACCGGAAAGCCATTCAGTCCCGGCGTTTTCCCGGGGTGAAGTTGTGATATGGCCTGCACCAGCTCTTCCTCTGTGATGTCTACTTCAAGTAAATCTCTTTGTGCACTCGTTAAATTAGGGAGGGTAATCTCCTCAAGTACAGAGATGTTAGCAGTTGTCTCAGGTGATGTATAAAGTTCTGCATAATACGCTGCAAAACCTTCTGCAATATCCTGGTCAGTTAATAGCAGTTGCGCGTTATCAGGGTTAATCATTTTAACTTGTTTGTGCCCTTCATCTCTGCGTTCCAGCCATGCTAGCATTTTACCTGCCTTGTCTCCTGTCTCATATAGTCTGGTGCGCATCGCTCTGTGTGCTTGTTTGGCATTGTCTAGGGCTATGTTATGCAGTTTCTTTTGGCCGAGGACCAGCGCTCGGTTGATTTCAGGTAGATCTAGTGCCAGGTGTGAATGTTCTGCTTGCTCCACCTGTGCTTCGGCTTCTTCCACTTTTTCTAAATGTGCTTTCTTATGTGCCGCTGTCCAGGAGAGGATCTCTCCTCGCTGCCCTGGTTTGTACGCTTCCCATAACACTCCTGGGTCATCCGTTGACCCTCTCTTTAGTTCGAAGTAGGTGTTTGTGGTCTCTTGAATGTGTTCTACAAGCTCTGGAAAGCTCAGATAGTAGTTATTAAGGCGCCAGGAGGGCGGAGGGATCGGCCTTATCGTTGACAATTCTATTAGTAGGGATGAGTGATCAGATATTCCATGTGGGAGTAGGGTGGCGTTGAGCGCTCTGTGTATTTCCGTGGTTGGTAAGAAGAAATAGTCCAGCCTCGTGGACGCCTGAGTGGAATGAGTATTCTCTGCTCTCAGGGTGGAGGTCGCGCCATGCATCTCTTAGCCCCAGTGCTGCGGTGAAGGTTGCTAGTTTCATGTGGGTGTCAGGGTTTCTGCCCCTTAGGTGCGTGCGATCCATTCCCATGTTCATGACATCATTGAAATCACCACCAAGGATAAGTGTGTCTGGGGTATCTTGGATTATCAGGGGCGTTATATCTTCTATAAGTGTCGGCATCAATGTGGGTGGTGCGTATACAGCTAGTATTGTTATGGTTTGGTTCCACAATGTTCCGGTTATATACACATATCTACCCCCTGTGTCTTGCGACACTCTGGGAAGTGTAAAAAGTAGTTTGGAAGGGATTGTGTCCTCCGACGTATTCCACATCTATGACAGGTAATCACCACAGCTTTGCTGCTTCGGCAAAATGTTCGGAGTCCGACGTTGATGACGTCGATATGCTGTCCCTCGAGGGCCTTTGTCGAGAACCGACGTCACCGATTGTTATAGGTAGGACGCACGCCGCCCGTAGCCTCAGTTCTGTTTTTTCCGTGAACGTGTTCGCTTTGGAATCTCAGCGCTCCTCAGTTCTTCTACTGTTGGATCGGTTCTTCGTTCTTGGTTTTTGTGAACAATCATGTCTTCGTCTTTTTCTACCCCGAGGTCGGGCTTCAAGAAGTGCCGCGGCTGCGGTTCCAAGATGTCGCTTACAGACCCGCACGACCTCTGCCTGTGGTGCCTCGGCGAGGACCACGCCACCAATGACTGTGATGAATGCTAGTCTTTGACTTGGAAGGCCTTGCCGGAGCGGAAGAAGAAGCTAACTGTAGGTAGGGTTTCCAAACCCCGAAAGTCAAAATCCGCGGGGCGTCCGACCGACGATTCGAGGAGCGACTCTCCACGTCGGCGTAAGTCCAGGGGGTCTCGGTCCCGGAGTGGTTCCCGACATTCCTCTGCCTCTTCTAGGCACTCGCAGAAGCGCAGTCACCGGTCGCCTTCCCTGTCCTCGTCCGAGGACTCCACCAGACGGCGGGTAGCTTGTCCCAACAAGCATTCATCTCCAGCGGAACGGGAGACGTTTCGCATGGAGATGATGCCGATTTTCGAATCGCACGGCTCCGATCCATCCGCGCCTTCGAGAGAACCCGGCAAGGAACGCGCTAGGGCCACCACTCGCATGCCTTTGGGCTCGGACTGTCGGCGTGATCATCAGGACCCTTCGAGGTCCCGATCGGACAAGGTAGATCGCTCTAGCCATGCCCGCTCCAGGTCCCGGTCCTCGACGCCCTCGAGACTGTTGGAGCCTGTGAGGCCTTCTTCGAAGGCATCGACACCATCAGCGCCATGCCCGTCGAGGGACTCTCTCGAGGCTCTGCATCCGAGGAAGTCATCGACGCCGAGGTCGTCGAAGGAGACGCTCGGGGATCCGGCCTCGAAGCTGTTGTTGAAGCCATCGGCGCCTCGCTCGACGCCGATTCCGTTGACGCCCTCGACGCCTTTTGAGGAGGCTTTATCTGAGGTGCCCCGGAGACCGGTAGAAACACCGGGGAAGGCTCTGAGGAAGTCAGTAAGGCCTGTGTTTGAGCCTTTTACTGTGCCCTCATCCAGGGATTAATTCCAGCCTCTGGATTACATCTCAGAGGTGGATGAAGGGGCGGGTGTGGAAGGTTTGGTTCCGAAAAATTTCCGAAGCAGCACAGCTGTGGTGATTACCTGTCATAGATGTGGAATACGTCGGAGGAACATCCCATCGGAAGAACGTTACCAGGTAAGAAAGTAACTTGTTCTTCTTGTGAATCAGTATAAGGACCCCTCTCAAGCCCATGGTGAAACCTGCGTGCAGTGCCGTGCGGTAATTACTACGTTTGAATACATTGCATGTTGTGCCCGCGTGATGGGTCTCTGTGAGCAGCGCAACGTCCGGTCACTGTTTAACGCCTGGGGGACCAGCTTTTGTTTAATCCCACCACCCAGTCCGTTGACATTCCATGTCAGGAGACGCAGTGTTTTTGTGTCAGAGCCAGTTCTTGTCATCTGAGTTGGAAAGGGTTTCTGTTGGGCAGTGCGTGTGGGGTTTTGTGGGGAAACTCAATCTGTTGTCTCACAGTGTGGTGTAACTTCGTAGGAGTAAATGTGTAGTGCCTTCAGATCCATAAAGAACCATAGTTAAGAAATTCCCCGCCCCCCTCCCTGTAACCCGTCCCCCTCCCTGTAACCCGTCCCATTTGAGGCATTTGGTGCCTGAATCGCGTTTCACTACTTTGCCTGTCCCCCCGCCCCCCCTCCCTATACTTCCAGCTAACCTGGAGTATCTATCGCCCAAACTAGAACAAAAACAATTAAACGAACAAGTCCACACTCAGTGGTTCATTCGCTCCAGCCTACATAAACCGTTGCAGACTGGGGTGTCTGAGTGCCGGGGGACGGGGGAGGGGTTCCCTACCCCCCCCTGGGGTCACTCAATGTTGAGCCACCAAATTATTGTAGACCAGTTTCTGGAGAATTAGATTAGTTCCTCTTGGTACATTCAGCTGTCATCAATCGGCAGTGGCAGTGGGTCAGGATATTGTCCTATTGGCAGTGGGGCAGGTAATCTTCGATCAGGTGATGGTCTGGATCTCCTGTTGTTTCTAGACCTCGCTACACTCCAGTCACCCTCGATGTGTTGTTCCGCCCATCTTCATGCATCTTTTGGGTCTGTAAAATTTACTGTTGTACCCTGATGGTATATTTTAAGCTGTGCTGGGAAGAGAAGGTCGTATTTCATGTTCAAGGTTTGGAGGATTTTCTTGAGTTGGTCAAAAGATTGTCTGGCCTTCTGGACCTCCCTAGTGTAATCCGGGAAGAAGGCGATGCGGGATCTGTTGTGTGTGTGATTGTTCCCTTAGTGCGGGCCATTTGAAGTAATGCATCACGGTCTCTATAATTCAGCAGTTTCGCAATCGCCATGCATGGCGGTGCGCCTGGTATAGGTGGCCCGGAGGGCATGCGGTGGGCCTGTTCAATGGAGTAAAATTTGGAGAATGATTTGGGCTCAAACAGGTCAGATAGCCATTGTTCTAAAAATAATTCCATACACGTTCCTTCTGTTTTCTCTTATAGGCCCAATATGCGGACATTGTTGCGCCTAGATCTTCCCTCTCCCTCGTCGACTCTCTCCTCTAGTGTTTTAAGTTGTCATGCGCTGTACCATGTTGTGTAACCCGTCTTCTGCTCCGGAGACCGCTGTTCGGCTTCCTCTGTACGTGAGGTTAATTTTTTAAGGTCATGTCGGAGAAGGGAGACGTCCATGCTAATACCATCCATTTTTTGCTCCATGGATGTCC
Source organism: Ambystoma mexicanum (assembly GCF_040938575.1). NCBI lineage: Eukaryota > Metazoa > Chordata > Amphibia > Caudata > Ambystomatidae > Ambystoma > Ambystoma mexicanum. The sequence goes on along the minus strand of NC_090922.1, from coordinate 17,689,065 downwards.
GCGAGTCGGCTATTGCAGCCATGACATCTTTCAGGGACATAGTGTTCTCAGCCTCAGTCATGTTGTGTTGCTGGTCCTAGTCTGAGGAAGAGGCCTCCAGTGTTGTAGTATATTGATCAATTCTGCTTTGGGTGACTATCTTTTTAGCTTTGTCTTTGCCCATCATGTATTCGACTGGCAGCGGCCAGTGCGGGGGTCACTTCCTTTTCTTGCGGCGGGTGGTCACCCCAGCTGGTTTTGAGGTACAAGAAGTGTGGGCAGCACCTAGCTGTGGCACACTGATCTCCACCACTCGACAGCAGCGATGAGGTTACAGAGTTTGTATGCTTGAGGTGCCCCGAAGCCGCTCGGGTCAGGGTTGCGCAGCCACCTCGTTTCTGTCGCGTTTGCTGACAGTCTCTCCGAATAATAGATCTCTGCTTAGAAGAGTAGATAGGTGGGGGGGTGACGCCAGTGTGCTCACCGTGGATCAGCTTGCTCAGTTGTTATGATGTTAAATCGCCACTGTCCACAGTGCAGTGCCGCCAGAGCGGGAATGACTGGCTTAGTGCTTGCAACTTTACGGCACCTTGTCGCAATAAGGAGCACACACTTGCCCGAGGTTATCTCAGAGGGGTCGCATTTGTTTTGCCGGTGATCTCCTATGGGTCTTTAATATTGTATCACAGTCTTCGTTGCGGAGAAGCTTGTTTACTTGGGAGTTGGAGCTAGGTGCATAGCTTGTTCTATGGACATCTGGAGTTTGAGGATGTATACGGCGGTAGAGTAGGCCGTCAACGTGTCTGGGAGGGGGAGGGAGCCATCCTATTCAAACAGGTACGACAATCCACCGATGCTTTCTGTGTTGTTAATGCACCCCTTACAGAGTCAGGCAATCGCCGGGTCAACGGATGTGCAGCGTCTGTGCCACGGATGAGTGAGGTGGTTGGGTAGTACTGTGTCTTTGGACCTGTTATGTAAGCACTGTTACAGCACAGTCACATTACCTGCAAGGGGACGCTGAGCGTAGAGTGCGTGAGCCCCAAGCCCCAGGAGGCAGGTTTGTACAGCTCGTGCTTCGCCTCAGATTCCGGGTCGTGGCTGCAGGGATACAGAGTTCTCTTGCGGCATCACAGGGGGGGGGGCACAACCTCCCCTCTCACCGATCCGCACCACCCGCACCTGAGTGCTCACGGAGTCTTGGGGTCGTGTTGGCAAGGGCATGTTTGGTTTATATGTACCTCACTTACCGGAGCTGCCCCCTCTGCTTCACAAAGTACCTTCACCTCGTCAAGCACTTCTACTCACAGTTCTGGTCGGAGCGTGACTGGCTCTAGTGGGTGTCAGGCCGGGTGTCGGCAGCACTGATCTGATCAGGAGATGATAAATGTTGTCTGCTCGCACTTTGGTGAGCGGTCCGGGAGTTCAGGATGTTCCGGGTGACAAATGGCCCTTCTTGCTGGGTGTCGTCAGCGCCTTCTTGGGGCTCGTTCCCGTTTCACAGTCGTGCGAAGGACTGGACGGGGCGGGCTCTTCAGGGTCCGCTTGCTGTGCATGGGTGAACCGCGGCCTACGTGTACCCAGTGCAATTTAGGGCAGGGGCAGCCACGGGTTTGTACACGCACCGAGTGTCACAGGTTTCCTCCCTTCTCACCTGTCTATGTTGCATGATGTCCTCCTTGGGTGGACTCTTCTTTCGTATGGTTCGGGACTTAAATAAGCCCGCTCGGCCGTCTTTGGCTTCCAGATTACATTCAGCTTCGATGTCCAGGATCACGGGAAACTCCAGGAGAAGAAGGTGTTGGGGGCACGCGGAAGCGGCACAGAGATTCCGGGAAGTAGAAAAGAAGGAAGAAGTCGAAAGAAGGGAATCTAGGAGCCAGGAAATAGCAAGTAGCGCTAAAGCAGTTTGGAACACACGTCCGATCGCAGCTAGCAGCAGCGTTGAGACGCGCGGGGCCACAGGGGTGTGGCTTCTTTATAGGGGACGCTGCGTAGAACGTGAAGACTGGCGAGCAGCGTGCTGAGCTTGCAGCCATGTTGGTAGTATTATGGAGTGTAAGGCCCGACGTGACGGGGACCAGGAAGCCCAGAAGGGTCGAGTTCGATGGTTCATGACTGCATGCCTCCTCCGGAAACTCGTTCCACCGGGTTTGCCCGGTTGTATGAGATGGAACCTTCTGAGTAGTCTGGGGGTATTTAGATTTGAGATAGGTTCCCAAGTGCGTTCACTAGGGGAAATCCTTTCCACTCCACTAGGTACTGGAGTTTGCCACGTCTATATCTAGAATTGCAAATCCTTGAGACCTCATACTCCAGTTGGTCATTGATGATTACTGGTTTGGGCTGAAGGTTAGTTTGAGAGGTCTGAACATATGGCTTTATTAAGGACGTGTTAAAGACTGGGTGGATTTTCTTCCAGGAGTCTGGAAGCTTGAGTCGGTAGGCCACTGGGTTGATGATTTCCTTTATAAGGACTGGCCCATAATATAGAGGAGCCAATTTATTTGGTCACAAATGCAGTGGTAGTAGTTTCGAGGACAGCCAAACCTTATCCCCTATTGTGTAGGAGGGGCTAGGTCTTCGTTTGGAATCCGCATAGAGTTTGGTCTGGGTCCTGGCCTTTTCTAATTGTTCTTTGGCTTCTCTTTGGACATTAATGAGCATTTCAATCCAGGAATCGACTGTTGGAACTGGTGTAGGATGAGGAAGGATGGAGGGTAGAACCGAAGGGTGGAATCCTTGGCTACAGAAAAAAGGACTGGTCTTAATAGCAGAGTGGTCCGAATTATTATTATTATTATAGGCAAATTCTGCCACTGGTATTAAGAGGGACCAATCGTCCTGGACCTTGGTAGCGAAGCAACGGAGGTATTGTTCCAAGGTTTGGTTTACGCGCTCTGTGGCTCCGTTGGTTTGGGGATGATATCCTGAGGAAAGAGCGCGCGGATTCCTAGTATTTGGCGAAGATGTTTCCAGAACTGGGAAATGTATTGCGGCCCTCTGATATGATCTTGGAAGGGAGTCCATGCAGTCGGAAAATGTGTTCCAGGAAAATTGCAGCAATTTCTGACGAGGATGGTAGTTTAAACAGAGGTGTAGAATGGGCCACATGGGTTAACAAATCAATGGTGACCATGATGGTTGTGTATCCACTGGACGGTGGTAATTCCACAATGAAATCTGTTGCTATGAATTCCCAAGGCCTTGTTGGAAGTGGAGGTTGCTGCAATAAACCCGCTGGTCTCTTATTGGCATGTTTGTTTTGATTAGAGACAGAGCATGCCTTGATATACCTTTGTACATCAGTTTTCACTCCAGGCCACCAAAATTACCTTTGTATTAATTGGAGGGTATTGGTAATACCACGGTGCCCGGAGTAAAGAGTATTGTAAGAGAGATTTATTATCCTTTGCTGTAGTTTTTGTGTTGGGATGACCAAGGCATTGTCTTTGAACAAGTATCCATCTTTGGTCTTCCGTTTCCACTGGTTCCTGTCCGAGATACCTTTCCAGAGTTCCGAGGATTGAGTCTGACTGCGGACTTCATCTAGGAGGCTGGTCGCCTGGGCTACAATTATTGTGTGGGGAAACATCTTGGGAAATGCTCGGTCATCAGGAGGTTCATAGTCAGGGCGCCGAGACAAGGCGTCAGCAATTACGTTTTGTGTTCCCGGAACATGGTGAATTTGGAACTGGTATTGAGCAAAGAAGAATGCCCAACGGGCCTGACCGCTGTTCCTGCATTCCAGGGCCTGTAACACTTGGATATTTCGATGGTCCGTCCGAACCTGGACAGGATGTGTAGCTCCTAGAAGTAAATGACGCCACTCGGTGAAGGCTTGGCGGATGGCTAGAAGTTCCTTTTCTAAGACGGAGTAATGAGTTTCACTGGAGGTCAATGTCCGGGAAAGATGGGCAGTAGGATGTTCCAGCTCGTCATCTAGTTCCTGTTTCAGAACTGCTCCGATGGCATAGTTAGAGGCATCTGTTTCCACTAAGAATGGTCGATTTATATCAGGTTGAACCAGGATGGGGGCTTGTGTAAATTCTATTTTTAGGCGTTGGAAGGCCTTCTCCTGGGCTGGGGTCCATCGATAGGGAGTATCTTTTTTCAACAAGGAGATGATCGGTTGAACAATTTCGGAGAAGGATGGTATAAACTTCCGATAGAAATTGGCCAAGCCCAGGAAAGATTGGATCTGTTTTACGGAGGTGGGAATTGGCCAGGATAGTATGGCTTTAACCTTGGATTGATCCATGCCTATGCCATCTGGACTAAGGACAAATCCTAGATAGTGAACAGTGGAAACATGAAAAAGGCATTTCTCGGGTTTTGCTAGAAGCTTGTGTTCACGTAGACGTTGTAACACTGATTTAACATGTTCTTCATGCTTGAGAGGATCCTTAGAGAATATCAAAATATCGTCCAAGTAGACGATGACGAAAAGAAATAGCATATCCGAAAACACCCGGTCCATGAAGCGTTGGAAGATTGCCGGAGTATTAGATAGTCCAAAGGGCATGAACAAGTATTCTTAATGACCGAAGGGTGTTCTGAAGGCTGTCTTCCATTCGTCACCTTCTCTAATACGAATCAATTGATAAACACACCTAAGATCCAATTTGGTGAATATTACGGCTCCTCTTACGGCTTCCAGGATATCTGAGATCAAGGGTAATGGATAACGATCCTTAAGGGTGCACTGGTTAAGACTTCGATAATCAAGACAAGGTCTGAGTTCCTTGGTGTCTTTTTTAGGAACAAAGAATAATGAAGCTCCAGCCGGAGACTTGGATGGGCGTATGGTGCCATTTTCTAGGTTAGTATCTAGGTATTCTCGAAGGGCCTTTTTCTCTGGTTCAGACAGGATGAACATCCTGCCAAAGTGAATCACGGCTGAAGGTTCAGTCTCAATAGCACAGTCCTCAGGCCTGTGGGGTGGCAGGGCATGGACAATAGCAGAGGAGAACACACCAGCGTATTCCTGGTAGGTTTTAGGAACCTGGATGATGTTGGAGACCATAAGAGGATCTTGCTGAGTTGTTGAATGTTCTTCTGATGTAGTCGGTGAAGGATCCTGGAGCAGACAATGGGACATACAAAACTCGGAACCTAAGAACAGGGAACCAGCTGTCCAATTGATGTATAGATTGTGTTTCTGCAGCCAGGGCATTCCCAAAACCATTGGATAATGGGCAGATTTTATGATGTCAAACTTTATCCTTTCTCGATGATGGTTTATAGCAAGCTCAATTTCCTTAGTCTGAAGGGTTATGGGTCCAGAAGAACGAGGTCTTACATCAATTGCTTCCACTGGTCGCTGGACGTTCCGGGATTCGTAAGGAATATGGTGTTTAAGGAACCATTCCTGATCTATGAATATTCCCATGGCCCCACAGTCCACTAGTGCCAGAATGGGGTAGGATTCCTTCTCGATAGAAAAGCCTGTAAGACTACCAGGGAGTTTTGTCCAGGAGAGTTCAAGGATGGTATAGCTGTGGAGCCTGCATCTCTCTCCCGAAACTGAGCTCCATCTAGGATCGGGAGCTGGCATTTCCCGAATGCCGTGGAGGGGCCAAGGGACATTCTCTGACTAAATGCTTGTCCGAGGCACAGTACATGCATAAGCCAGTATGGATCCTTCTCAGCCTTTCTTGAGGGGATTTGGGTCCACGGAAGGCCCCCAGCTGCATGGGTTTGGGTTCACTTGTAGGAGCAGGAAAATCTTCGGATTTTGAAGGGCTTGCAAGAGGATTTTTTTGGATGGTTGACTTGGTCTTCCTTTTTTCTGCCTTTCTTTCCTGGATTCGGAAATCAATTTGTAGAGGAAGATCCAGAAGTGCCTGGTAAGAACTAGGACGTGCTACCCTGGCTAATTCGTCCTTACCATCTTCATTTAGCCCTCTTCGAAAGAGGGTGAAGCAAGCTTCAGAAGGCCAACCCGCTTCTTTAGCCAATTGCTTGAATCGAGTTACGTAGGTGAGCATGTCCCGAGAGTCTTGCTGGAAATCAAGTAAACGTTCTTGAGCACTAAAGACCTGTTCAGGGCGGTCAAACATAGTTTTTAGTGCTTGAATGAATCCATCATAATCATCCAAAAGAGAATCTCCGGTACTAACTAATGGTGTGGCCTAGGCTAAGGCATTCCCGGAGAGGTGAGAAATAATAAAGCCCACTTTAGCCCTGGGGGTGGAAAAATAATCCGGTTTAAAGGTAAAGTGGTCCAAACAAAATCCAGGAATACTCGGAGGGTTTTTGCACAGCCGTCATATTTGTCAACAATGCCGCCCAATAACACGCTGTCCCTTGATGCAGAGTCGCGTGAGAGTACCAATTGTTTCAGTGCAGCGTTCTCCGCTTTCAAGTTCTGTACTTCGGTCGATAGTTCTTGCATGCCACGCATAAGATCCTGGATGGCCGACTCCATGTCTGTATCGACTTCGTTCAGGTGGCGTCTCAATCTGTCACAGGTTTCCCCTCTTCTCACCTGTCTATGTTGCCTGATGTCCTCCTTGGGTGGAGTCTTCTTTCGTATGGTTCGGGACTTAAATAAGCCCGCTCGGCCATCCTCGGCTTCCAGATTACGTTCAGCTTCGATGTCCAGGATCACGGGAAACTCCAGGAGAAGGTGGTGTTGGGGGCGCGCGGAAGCGGCACAGAGATTCCGGGAAGTAGAAAAGAAGGAAGAAGTCGAATGAAGGGAATCCAGGAGCCAGGAAATAGCAAGTAGCTCTAGAGGAGTTTGGAACACACATCCGATCACAGCTATCAACAGCGTTGAGACGCGCAGGGCCGTGGGGATGTGGCTTCTTTATAGAGGACGCTGCATAGAACGTGAAGACTGGCAAGCAGCGTGATGAGCTTGCCACCATGTTGGTAGTATTATGGAGTGTAAGTCCCGACATGACAGGAAGGGGGGAGTTTGATGGGGAGTTTGATGGTTCATGACACCAAGCTTCAAGCTGTGCGGGTACGGTGATGCTAGCAGCTCGGCTCCTCTCCAGAATGCCTTAGATTGAATCTTACGTGTACACTCCTCGGTGGGCGTAGAGACTACTCGGGTCCTGTCCTCAGTGTACTGCTGTTTCTTTCTGTCCCCAGGACCCGATCCAACGCTCTCAGTGCCCAGCCTACTGCCTCCATGCAGGCGGTGTGCATGGGCGAGGTCACCAAGTCACCTCAAGTCTCACCACGGCAGGCAGTGGGTGGTTCGGCAGCTTGTAGAGATTATCGCCGTAGGCCGAAGCGTCTCCTGTCCCTCCGGCATGGCAGAGGCTGCGTCTTAGATGTTTCCTCCGGCGCATCCCCCCCCCCCCACACACACACACACACCGTTGCAGGCCTAGGTCGCGGACCGTGGCCATCTTGTCTCTCGCCCACCGTCACCACTGCAGATCTTTCTCGGCAGTCTAACTCGCGTAGGAGGATGATTCCAGAGTTTGTTTTCCGGCCATCCGCTCTCTAGGTGTATAGCTCATAGCAGAGTTGTTTTTCCGCAAATTCGACACGGATAGCAGTTTGTTTTGTCAGGATGTGTATGCGCTGACGGGAGCTTCAGGGACTCGTGTCCGCATTGCACAGAAGCTGGCCACGCCTCCTCGACTCTGCCGGCACTTTTAATTCACACACAAGCCCTGCTCGCATTTCACTTTCTCTTCCGATCTCGCCGGCAGCTCCTCTCTCTCTCTTTCTCTCTCTTTCTCTCTTTCTCCCATTCTCCCCTGACGGCTTTCTTTCTTCTGTGACCTATAGGGGAGGCATGGTATCACAAGTATGCCATGACACAATGGGTACAATTTGTTAAACCTTTATTGAAATTGTTGGGGTTGGAGAAACTCCTAGTCTGCCCTATAACTATGATGGGAGTAGTCTCGACCATCAAATAATAAATAATATAGCCCTAGTGGAGTCTGTCAAATCAAAATGGCCTATGCTAACAAAACCTAATGCCTGCCCTAACTTTCGTACAGAAAACATGTAAAAAGGAGAAATGTATGTAAGAGGAAAAACATGTGTTCAAATAAATTAATGTGGTTGAACCAGCTCTCCTCCCCACATTAAACCTCACAGAGTAAGACTGTCCCGGTAAGTAGGATGACACACTCTGGCTCAGCTTCAAACACAATAAGAAATTCCAACACGTGGATCGAGACCCGTTTGGCCTTCCATGTTTAAGTCTCTTTTCTTTGATTTCAAAAATAAAGTTTTCATCAAAACAGTTCACAAAGGTCCCCCTCTCTCTGGCTTAGACCTTTTAGCACACAGTTCTCATAGGTCCCCCTCTACCCAGCTCAGATCTCTCAAAATAAAGTTCAACACAAACAAGCAAGGTGGCTCCCGTCCCCAAGCGTAAACTTACTTTGAGTCTCCCTCTGTCGAGCTTGGTTTTATGCTCATCTGGTATCCTCGGGGACGCCACCCAGCCCTGGTTGGATGATTTGCACTCTCGGACCCTCTCCCGGTCCCTTGGTAATGTCTCTGGTTAAAGATGGGTCTGCAATATAGGAGAGCTGGATTCAATACCAGATTGTCTTTGTTTTCCCACCTCCCTTGGCCGCAGCTCCGTCCTCCCCCTTGGGCCTTCTCCTCACCTTAATATTGTAAAAGGTGGATTCTCCGTCCTGCTCCTCGTGGCAGGGGCGCGTAGATGTGGGGGCGAGCAGCGACCAAGTTCCTTCACTGGTGCAAGCCCCCCTGTGAGAATCCAGGCCTGCTGCGACTCCGTAGGTTTGCTGCTTTACAGTCTTTATATGCAGTTCTCATGTTCCTCTTAGTTCGAATAATAATGTCTTGCTTCTTTTCTTTTAGGTATGGAAAGGTATTTTGGTGTTGTCATGCAGTTTGAAGATGAGCATGGGCCGGTAGGCGAAAGCGCAGTGTGCGCGATGCTGTCCGGTGAGTAATGCGCGATGCGCGGCGCTGTTTCGCCTTTTATATTGCTAACCTGTGTCTTTTCTCTCCTTGCAGGCTGCGATGTTCCTCGCCGCGCGCCGTAATGTTCCAGCAATGATACTGACCAGGAGATGACTACCCAGGTAAGAATTGTGTGGCTTTCTTCATTCGGGAGGAAATGTGAGTAAACGCTTACTAATGCTGTCTTTCTTTCTCCTCTTTCCAGGTTATGGTATTCCAGGATGCATGCAGTGCCGGATAATGGAGTTAGTGCCTTCAGGTGAGTGGAACTGAAGTCAGCGAAGACAGGATACTGTTCCAGGTAAGTTTCGTAGTGTTCTTTCTCTCTGCAGGTCCTTCGTTTCAGGTAAGCTGGCATCAAAGAACTGGACATGGTGAGCGTTACGCTGCCCACAGCAGAATAACGCAAAGCATGTTCTGCTGTTTGGGTGTGGTTTAAATAGTCTCAGGTAAAGTAGTCCAGGTAAAATAGTCCCAGGCCTGCCACACCCAAAAGACTAGACCACATAGCTCAGTTCCTTGTAATTGAGCTATGTGTGTGCCTCCATGTTGGCTGAACCCTCACCCCCAACCCCCAAGTTAAATAGTCCTAAGTAAATAGTTAGTCCCATTCTAATGTTGGTCTTCATGATGGTTATGAGCCTGGCGCCAAAGAGAGTCTTGGATGAGGTTTAAGGCCTTTGACCTGGCCATAACTGGAAGGCTGACTTGCCAGTGAAGGCAAGGGCAAGGGTCATGACACTTGGATCCCTTTCGGATGTCGAAGGCTTTCGAATGTGCGTGAGTTCCTTCATAGATCACAGCAGGACCACTTCGACTAATTGTCCACAGTTCAACTTTCACTTTCCCCCTTCTCTGGGAGTTAACTTCTTCATTTCGTGTTTACTGTTGATATGCCTTATCGCTTTAAGCAATTCACTTTTCATAGAGACTTTCGAGTGGGCTACTTCCTTTTTACCGGACCACTCCGTTACTTATTATCGCTGTCTTCGCAGCTGCCTTTCACTTCAAAGTTCATTCATAGGTCTGCGTTTCCTCGTGTTTCACTCACAAGCGTGCAGCCTCCATTTGAGAAATACTGTTGCTACTTCAAACCTTTAACACCCACCGGTCTTTCAGGTCACTGTCACTTTGCTCCTCCTTATCTCTCATCCAGATAGAAAAATCCCTACTCGCCATACTAGATCCTCTACCCATCTGTGCCTAGAAACTCCTAAATTTAGACTGTCCAAAACTGGGGAAGCTAGCTTCCCAGTCAAAGCTGCACTTGCGTGCAATTCACTTCCCGTTGCTATCAGAGCGAAACAGTCCTACTCTAGTTTTAGACGTAACTTACTGAACCGGCTGCGCATTAAAGACATCTAAGAGATTGCTTACCCACTGATGTGCCTGACTTTGTACAAATCTGTGCGGTTTATATGTGTTTATCGTTTATGTATCTCCCGGCTACCTGAGGGTTCGGTGTGCATTACCAAATAAACAAACTCACCAGCTATGGGCGTCTCTTCTTGGTTTTTACGATTTCCAATTCATGAGACAAGGTTAGTAACACAGGCTTGACCTCGCCTCGCCAACTCTGCCGTTCATCTGGAAGGGTAGCTGGCGTCCTTGGAGCACAATGCAATCTTCACTTGTGGGATCTGGCCTTCTCCGCGTGTCTTTCGCGGCCTGTTGGAGGTAGCCTCCTTCAGTAAGGAGCTCCTGGGATTTCCGACCCACTGCTCTCGTCCCTTGGCCCGTCGTTCTGCTCCAGTAGGTTTGCCATCATCCCAGAAGCCCTGCTCATACTCGTGTTCCTCCTTGCTCAGAGTGTGCCTTTGGGTGTTGCCTTTTATTTGTGTGAGGAGAGCTAATTGGTATCAGGTTTATGCACTTAGCCTGACTTTGCCTGACTTTGCCTGACCGGATTAGCGGGACATTTCCAGTATGATGTGTGTACGTGGATGTTATTACTCTTTCACCCTCTTCCTTGCCTAGTGTTTGTGTACAAAAAGGGGGCGGGGGGAGTTGGGACCTCGGAGCATCTTAAAACATAGGGTGGGTTGGATAAACAAAATAAAGGGGAATACTGCGTCTCACCATTGGCGGCCTCACCCCAACTCCCCGAAGACCCCTCACCCAGGTGATCCTCCGGCACTGGTCCACCCCCAGGGTCTGGATCCAAAGGCGATGACCGTGCCCTGGGGGGGAGATAATATATATATATATATATATATATATATATATATCTCCATCCATCCCGGGAGGCTAGCCCCGGGGTTTTCAAAGTCTGCAGTTACTAATGCTCACCTGTGGCCGCGCAGCCATAGACTTCATGGTTCCTTCGGCCCGTCTACCGGCGTCCTGGCTTATCCACAGGACCAACCTCGGCTGCCTCTTATGATATTTTGTTTATATCGCGCTCAAGCACAAGTGTTTCAGAGCGTGACCAGACAAAGGGAGGGGAACAGGGAGAACAAAAACAACGATCTTACTAGTCCCAGTGACATTAAGAACGTGCAAGTGCATGGGAAAAGGAAAAAGGGGGAAAGTGCATGGAAGGGGGAAAGTACGGAACATAGGATAGGCAGAATAAATAATAAGTAACATAAATAAGCGATAAATAGTGCAGCCAGCAAGTGGCAAGTGCTAGGTTAAACAGATAGGGTATATCTGATAAGTGCAGAAGAAAAAGTGGGTGGGGGACTGTATGGGTAAAATTACAGACCCCAGAGCAAGGGGTGGCCCGGGGGCAGTGCAGGAGGGTGAAAGGGTGAGCAGGTTCCTGGGCCTGAAGGACAGAGGGTGGCCAGGTGCACAGCGCCTGAGGGAGAGAAAACAGATCAGCAGGGGAGAGGGGGGGCAAAGGCGGAAGCGAAGAGGAAGGTCTTGAGGTGCTTCCCGAACCAGAGATGGTTCTCCTCACGTTTCAAGGTGGCAGGGAGGCTGTTCCAAAGAGAGGCCTCAGCCGAAGACCGAGATCTACCCCTGGTGCGTTTATTTGAAAAAGGAGCGACCCTAAGGGAGTTGGCAATAGAGGAGCGAAAGGCTCGAGAGGGGATGTATATACGGAGGGATAGTTGAAGGTATTTCAGACCCAAGCCTACAGGATTCCTTGCTGCTCTCCCTGCTGGTCTCCTCACTTCTTATACACCTGCAACCACTTGACCGGTTGCAGGTGCGAGTCCCAAATTGGACTTGCCTGGCTGTAATTAGTGAAGCAGTTGGGACATGCCTGACCTTTACAATACTTTGCAGTCCTCTTCCTCGTCTCAGTGTTGAAATGACTTACTAGTGTTCACTACCCCTAGTTGCCTCTTCCCCGTCCCAGTTCCATAGTGGGTTGAAATGTGGGGAGATGTGTTGCAATAGCCCATAAAGGCCGGGGGGGGTTAGTTTGGTCTTCAAAGGAAAAGGGGGATGCCATGTCTCGCCTATGGCTGTCCTATCCCCAAGGACCACCCGCCCAGGTGATCCTCCCTCCCTACACCCCCAGGATCTGGATTCAAAAGCGATGGCCTTTCCTTGGCCACCTGGGAAGAGGATCCAAGGGGAGTAGGTATGAGGATACTCTCGGGTTTCTGACAGGCCAGTTATTCGTCCTAATGTTTCAGTACAATGTGGGGGTCCAACTTGACATGAGTCCATGCACCTCTGGACAGCTCGGGGGTAGAGACTTGATGTTGGCCCCCATGGGAAATCTGCAAAGTACCCATTTATTGAACCAGGTTCAACCGGACAGACACAGATAGATTGCCATGTTGGGGCCCTAAATGTCCCGTCCCAGACTCTTGAACGGACATAGACAACCTTTTGGCTGGACAATAATAGTTTTATCCTTGAAACTTTATTCCCAATGGAAGATAATATTGTTAGGAACTGTGGTGCAATTGTAACTGTGGTGCAATTGTATCTCTCCTATGATATTCCTTCTTTGAGCATAATCTCCTCGGGCAACATAGCCAGAGTGGAGATTTCTTTGATGACCGGCCTGATATAGTCTTTTTAGATATTCCTTTGTCTTTAGTCCGGAAATGCTTGCTAGCCCAGTTGTCTCAAATAATCAATTGATGCTATGTCTTACGCCGTCTAAAGGGTAAAGGTGTTCAGCATCCTACAAAACGGCTGCAAACTTAACTTCCATCTCTGTCTGGATCATATATGGCTGGGAATAGTTCAGTTAGAAAGGTAGTGCTGTCTGAGGGGGCCTCAGGCCCTCACTCCATGCATGAAGATTGTAGCGGGGGCACTTGTGGCCGCCAACCCCAGAGCTCTGGTGTGAGGCGGCTGGGTTTTTAATATATTGGAATTATCGTGGTTTCCTGCATTTCACCTGTGAAAATAATTCCATAGCTTTATTGGGAGGTGCTGAACTTATTCTTTTGCAAGAAACGTTCTTGTTGGACTTCATGACACTCGACGGCCATTACATCAGTCAACAAATGGCCTTGAGCGGAGCCCTTGGGAAGCCCAGCATGGCCTTTTAGTAGCAGCAAATACTCAGTGGGCATTAATCGTCAAAAAGATGCTGGGCCTCCCACCTTGCCTCTTGGCAACACAGATTCAAACAAGAACTCGAAGAGAAATGTTGGTTGTACATTTATATTGTCACTATCATGAAGATAAAATTGAAAACTTTCTAATTGAGTGGTATAATTGTCATAACGAATTTAAATTTATTTTGGTTATAGCTGGAGATTTTAACAATCTATTATAGGACTAAATATTATGGGGAGGGAAATGCTAGCAGGGAAAAATTGGGTTCAGTTTGGGCTACCTTCCTTTAAAAAATTGGACTTGGTACTTCTAAACAGGAGTGTGGAGGTGGGGGGGGACTAGGAGGGTCGGCACACTTGGAATCATGGGTCACTGTGCTCTAGGATCGATTTGTATTTTTGTATCAGAACCTGAGTTTGAGTTGAGGAACCGTGTGGCACAGGCTCTTCATCTGACTTCACATTGACTGACCCCTTAACGTGGATTGTTTTCTGCGCTCTGTAATCTTCTGCCTGGCCTGCCTGGGAGCTCATATCTCGGCTGGTCAAGCCTGCATTATCGTCCTAGAACTCGCTTCCAGCCCGAATGCATGCGCGCGTGTGGGAAGTGAGTTTGAAGTGAGGCACAGTCGGTGAGTACAAGGGGGTGGGCATATCCTCACCCATTGTCTTGCCGGCATCCCAAAGGCTCGAGACAGCGCTTGCATTGTTATGAAATCCTGCCTCTGAATTTCTGCAATGAATTGAGACCCTTTTGATTGGAATTTCACTGATGAGCTTTCATATTGTGGGTTAAGATTAGGACATTTGATTTGGTACTATTTATGGTTAGTAACTTTTGCAAAGCATCTAGTTTTCTTTGTAGACCAATTGTGGGTTGGTCAATTATGACCAAATTGTCCGCATACAGTAGAGGGTGGGGGGCATTTTTGTGGTGTCTAATTTTAGTGCAAAAGGAGTGTGGAGCCTCCAAAGCAGTAGTTATATCATGAATGTAAAAGTTTAATAATATGGAGGCTAAAGCACACCCTCGAGAAGTGGATGTCATGATGCCCGCTCCCGGGGAGCCGGTTCAAGCCCTGCGTCCCCGAATGCGGACATCTAGTCCCCAAGGAAGGACCCAGCAACCCCATATAGGGGCCCTTTGGACAGTGTCCTGGCGCCTATGGCACCAGGCGCATAAAAGACATCAGTCCTGGCGCCATAGGCGCCAGGCTCATTGTGGAAGTGCTTGGGTGCACTTACCTGATGCAGACCATGCTGCAGGATCCCGGCCTCCTTGAGGCCTGAAAGGAACTACTTTACTTGTGGGACTAATTTACCATCCGGGCGTGGTCGGGGAAGGATACATACCTGATTGGAGGAAGGATACATACCTGGAACTTCTTCCAAGGCTATTTAAACTCCACCCGAACAGCCACACGTGCTTCGCGTTGTTCTGCATCTAGCAGCTGGACCCTCACCGTGTCTGCTCCTGCATCCTGACTTCTGCCACGCCTGCCAGCATCCTGGATCACCTGCAAAGGAAGAGAAGAAGAGAACGGAAGAAGAAAAAGTCCTTACCTGCTAAATCCGCATCCCGGAGACATCTTGCCAACAATCCTGAAAAGGAAGACTTTTATTTAAAAGCTCATCGCGTCGATCGCTGCAGCACCGCATTCCACTCACCCTTACTGGGCGCCTCCATGTTCAGCAGCGATCATCCGGATTCGCAGTCACGCCCCAGAACCTAGGGAGAAAAAGACCAGAACAAAAGGTGAGAGAGAGAAGGGAATAAGGAAAGCTAAATCTCCATGTTAAGACTTACCTGTTGATTCATTCCCTCTTCATTTCGGGTCCGCGCCGCATCCTGGCATTTCCGGACCCCGGCCCCTAAGGGGAAAAAGAGACATCAGCGTTAATGAGCGAATGAAAAGACATTACCAAAAAAACGCTCATTAAAGACTTACCTGATTTCTACAAGGATTTCACCTCTCATCTCGGGTCGGTGCCTGTTCCCCGGCATTCCGTACCCCGGCCCCTATGGGGAAAAAGACACTAGCATTAGTACATTAATGCATGGACACAAGGGGAACCTCCTTATCAAAAAACTTACCTGGAAGCCAAGCAAGTTTGGTTCCACCAATCCGAAAATCCAGTGAAGTAACTGGATACCAACGCGCACCTGCATCAGAAGCAGGATGGAGAGCTCGTCCTTCCAGACCCTAAGGTGAGACGCTACAAGGAATCACAGAAGGGTTTCGGGGAGGGTGAGAGGGGAAAGTGGGAGGCTGATTGCATTACCCCGCAGACAGTTAATCCCCTATTTTCACCTACAGAAGACAAGCCAGATTTGGGGGCCCGGTCCAGTCAGTCTTCCGAACCCTGCGCATCACCTTAGAAGAGGTCACAGCAGCGTGAACCAGGCCAGCGCCTCCGTGGGAGTCAGGTGAGCGTTACAGTGGAGATCTTCTCCGTCAACAGCCCGTCTCTATTTAATTTAATACGTACCATTGTGTTGGTATGTAACTGTTGTATTAGATATAGTAGATCAGGGGGACACTTAGCATTCTTTTATTTGGCTTACAGCAGTTTTCTGGAAATTGAGTCAAATGCATGCCTGAAATCAATAAATCCCAGGTAGATATTCTGTTTCTGGGTTATAGCTTGATGTTTGAGGGCAGTTGAAGTTATTAGGTTCACCCCAGTTCCAAGACCAGCAACGAAACCAGACGGGAAAATATCCACATTTGAGTATGCACTTTTATTAGCGAGTATCATTCAAGCGAAAATCTTGCAAGGGATTTCAAGAAGGGCAATAGGACGATAGTTAATCGGCTCGTTCCTGTTGCCCTTCTTAAACAGTGGAAGGATGACTGATGTTCATCAGTCCTGTCATGATTATCTTTTGAAAAATCAGGAATAGTACAGCTGCCCACTCCCTAGTACCGGATTTCAATGTCACATTGGCCAGCCCATCTGACCCTGGGGGCCTTGATGAGCTGAGTTTGTTGGTCAATAATGTGATGTCTTGTTGATCGAAGATAAAGGTGCTCAAATCAGGGGGCGCAAACTCTACCACTTCACTGTTACCATTTTGTGCCTCAAAAAGTGCTTTATAGTGAGCTGATCAAGTTTTTGCACTAATGGTATTCAGGGCTATAGATGGAATTGCATCCCTAGTGGATGTTTTTAATAATCTCCACTCCTCTGATGTGGATTTGAAAATGACTGCTGTCAGCATCTTTTCACCAGCTCGTTGATTTTTTAATTGCTTATGTTGACGTGTGCGATTTTTGTATTTTTTTATTCGAATGGATGTTGGCATATCATTCATGTTAATGGGTCTAGCTCGTTTAATTTTTCGTTCAAGGCTCGTAGTTTCTTTTTTTATGTCCTGCACATAATAATCGCATGAATAAGTATGGGTTATTGTAACTGGGAAACCACTTTTTTGCACCTGTCAAAATAGTTGTAGAGCAGATGTTTTGTTGTGGTCACCTTTTGCAAATCATAGATAGGACCCACTTCAACTTTTCCAAGTTGGATGGGAACCATCTTATTCTGTTTCTGCCATGTGCCTCTACAGGGTGCTTATAGTATTAATTAGTGGGTTCCCTCCCCAAAGTACATGTTATCTCCAACATGTGAAGATCACTCGCTGGGCTGGGAAGAACAGCAAAGTCACTCATTTTTGATAAATTGGACTCTGAGACAAAAGCATAATCCATGATTACAGTGAATGAGCCTCTCACCATGTGCACTTTGGAGGTGTGTCTCCTTGTGAAGTGCCATTGAGCATTTTAAAATTCCTATCCTTCATTAAGTTTAGCCATGGCTTTGCTCGCCCCATTAACTTATTCTTCGTTACTTCTATACACTTGAGATTGAGATCCCCCACAATCATTGACATGTTAATTCCATGACTCTTAGCAGTTTTATCCAACATATTTGTGACTTATTGTATGAAATATAGATCCGTTACCATTGCTGGATTCCAGTATAGGTTCAATATTGCTACCTTCAAGGATATCTGGTTATTTACATCTCTCATTGTTAATTTCGTCAGTTGAATGCATGGATGAGGGGCTGCCCAGGTTGAAAATGCACTATTTAAGTTTAACTTTACCGCTGTTATCCGGCCAGCTGATGGTCTCCCTTTTCCATGATGTATTGTTGGTGACAAAACCAAGTCATACCCTGGCAAGGTTGGTTTGGATAAGATCCACTTTCCTTGAGGGTTATGATTTCAAAGTTCTGCAGGGGGTTTATTTCTGTCGATTTTAGTAAATGTTTGAACCCTCTCTTGTTCCAGCTCAGCATCTTAATTGATCTTGCCATAGCTGATTCTTGGCATTACTTCCTAATATGACCCTGTGGTTCATTAATAGCCTTCGCCAGCCATGACCACGCTGATAATTTATTCGATTGCCCAGGTGTATCGAAGTGGACATTTCGTGACAATTTCCCTGAGTCCCTTCGACAGCTAATGCAAATGGGCTCAAAATTGCTCTGTTCAACTTCATTATGACTGCGTTGTAAATTGTGTGTGGTTGGTGTGGCCTTTTTTAGATTTACTTGAAAGCCTTCTTTGTTTAAGTTACCCTTTTGACTCCAAATTAGTTCTTTAATTATAGATGGAATAGTCAAGATCACTGTGCCCATGTTTTTATCATGCAAAAAACAGATCCTTTCTATATCACATGATCTGATCAATTGGAGCTTAGGAAGGGCTTAAAAAGCAACCATCAATGTGGTTCTATTGGGATACGGATCCCTCCTATGCCTATTTAACATTGTCAAAATTAGTCCATCTGATTGTCTTAATTGACTTGAAACGTTTACATTTTCTTTGTCAAGGATCTGTGAATAATTGTTATTTTCCGTTTTGGATGTTTGATCTTTTTTGGTTACAGTGGTTTTTGCTAGGTTCCTCCCATCTTTTATTGTAAGGAATTGTGTTTCGTCATAGTCATCCATATTGCCAATTTCTAAAGCATGCAAGTCATTGGAGCTGTGAAATGATGAATCTAACTTTACAATTGCCCCCTCGCCACCATTCGGGGGTGGATAGGACGAGATGGAATAGGTAGAGAAGTTCAGGAGAGCTTCCTCCTGAGATGGATCATTATTTACACCCTCTTTTTCAATATCATCTCCGTTTGGTTCCTCCTTTTTTGTATTGGGTAATGAGACACTCTGCCTTGTCATTTTGTACTTGGCTTTTTATTTTTAGAGAGTGTCAGAGTGGACAATTGATCTAGAAACTTCTTTGCATTATTAGATTTGTTTTGTTTAGTCCAATGTTTTTTCGTTTTTTCTCATGTTTTTTTAAATCTCTGTGCCATTTGTTTTCCTCTTTCTTCCTTTACTTGATCGAAATAGTTCAACTACACGTTCTGAACAAGTGAATTAATCGGTATTACCCAAATTGACCTTTTACAATTCACCTTTTGCACAATTGACCTAATTATAGTGGTCCTAATTGACCTTCTGCACAATTGACATTTATATTATTTTAGTTATTTTATATATGTATTGGGTTGGTTTTGGATTATAAACAATATAAGGGAATTGGGAGGGGGGTTGTGGGTTTTTTTGGATTGTGGGGGGTTTCCCCCTGCATATGTCCTAATTGACCTTCTAAATTAGGTAAATTCTCCCGAGGTCAGTTATGCCGAGATCAATTGTGAAAAGGTCAATTAGTATACAACCAATTAATCAGTCTTGTTTACCTCTCTCTCTGTTACTGGCTCAACTGGAACTTTGTTTACTGACTGTTGGAATTGATAGCTCAAATCCCTGTCTAATTCAATCAAGGGCCTATTCGCAGGCTCCCTCTGCAAACAGACTTCATCGTTTGCAAAGCCACCTGCTTAGTGTGATTGTTAACAACATTGGGTTTAGGAACAGAATTTTGAAATTGTTCTCGATTCATGCAGGCACTATGTTGGCTTATTTCATGAGCCAGCCAAAGTAGCTTGTTCCAAGTATCTTGGCATCTATTATTTCGTATAGTTTGGTTAAAGCAAAAATGCCGTTATTTATGGCACTCAAAGAAACTTCATGTGATGTTAATAACGGAGGACGCATGACAAAAGATGGTCTCGGAGTAGGCTTTGTAAATGAGGACGGAGAGGATGACTGGGAGTCAATAGTTGAGTTACCTAGGTCCGGGCATAGAATTGGAGACTGTGATAGGTTCAAATCATTTTTCAAGAATTGTGCCTCTAGTTGAGCTTCAAAAATTATTTGGGAATCATTACATGAATTACAATTTTGTGGCGGCACATCTTCATTTTCATTATTGCATGTTGGCTCTACATGTTTAACGACGGACACCTTGCTTGCCAAACTAGGTATCAAATGATTGGAAACTACTTGAGAGTATAACAAAGGACAAAAGGAGTCATCAACTGAATGGAGTTGAGCTGTAATGACTTTTGTGACTTTCCCCTGCATACATGATTCACCCTGCCTATCCGTCAAACAATCCAACTGGCTAGACGGCGTTAAGCAGTTGATATCCGTAACAGTTGCCTCAATGCGGTGTTTGATAGTGATGTTTTGGGTATTTACTGACAATAGATCTACATCAGATCTAGTCAAGTTTACCCGCTGATCCGGAATACTTGAGGATGAGACTTGGCACTCTCGCTCATTGGTAAATTCAATTTGAGGTGACTCACGCAATTGGGTATATTCAGATGGCAGGTCTTCTAGTTGATTCACTGCCCGAATGTTCCATAGGTCCATCGACCTGGATTTCAAGCTTTATTTTTTCGCAGATCATTTTGAGGTTTGCTAGTATTTCGGACTTCAACCTCACCTGGGCTGGAATTGGTGTCTTTTACGTGACTTGCACAAGCAGCGAGTTTGGTTAGGTTTGCCGCATGAACTTATACATGGATCGCAGCTCAGCTGCTTCAAACTATACCCGCCGGTTACTAGTGCTGCTTACTATAGAGACTTGTACAAGAAACCTGTAAACTGGCGAACAGAACTAAACTTACAAGTAAGAATATTAATGCCACGCTAAGTGCTGTGCCAACGAGGGTGCTGCTTGCTGCACAGCAAAACAGCACTCCTCAATGCACTCACTCAATTCCGTGCGCGTGCCACTTGAAGTAGGCATGCAATAGAAGGGGCGTGGCTTAAGCAGTTCTATGGGAAAAACAATAGGAAAGTACTGTTGTTATGCTTATAGGTTTTCCAAAAGGATGGCGATCTTCAATTGAAAGAGTCTCTAACGTACCACGTCCTTATTGGATAATGTCCTCGTGTGTATTTCACACAGGCAATTTTGCCGGTATGAAAGCAGCAGGCATCCAAGTGTAACGGGCAGGAGCAGGCAGCAAAACAGCACATTTCTTTGCCAATTACACTTTGTCCTATATCCTAGAGCACGCAGACTCACTTAGACGCCGGGGCTATGAGTGGACTGCTATCGATCTGGAATACGGAAAGGGATTCCATCCATTGCCTCAGAATGGCAAATGTGTCCCCGTTTCCAATCCCAAACGTGTTTCTCTTCTTGTACCTAGCTTGCCTTCTGGAGCAGGGACGGAGGATGCTTCGTCCCCCGAAAGGCACTGGGCATGGCTGGCCAAGCTGGTCGCCCAAAGGGGGGACAACTGGTCTTTAGCCTTGGATGCTCCACATGGCGTGCAATTCATTAGCTGGAACACTCTGCAGGAGAATTGGCTGGTTGATCCAGTGGTGGCGGATGGCTGGCATTTTATTCATAAGCCAGCCCTAAGGTAGGCCTTTTATTGGGTGTTAACTCCTCGAGTATGGTGGAATTACCCATGAGTTCTCCCAAAATCTTTATGGGAAGGATTTTCCTACCAACGGAAACGTGCACTAGGTAGATGGTCATTAACAACATGTATGACCCACCTTATAGGCCGCCGCATGATTTGTTGCTCATCGAAATGGAGGATTTGATTGGTAAATTGAAGCCCTGTTCCCCTTGTATGGTGTGTGGGGACTTTAACTATCGGATCCCCAGTGCTCCCAAGTTGGTTGATTATGAGGACAAGCATTCATCATCGGCCGTGGACGGCGGTCTACTTTCCCGCTTTTGCAAGAAGGGTCTTGCATGGGCTGGTTTGTTCTATTCAACGTGGTTCACCATGGTTAATGGTGGTTTCCTGTTGGATACTCCGCCTCATTACACTTGTTTTGGCCTCGCATCTGGCAGCATCTTGGACTACACCTTTATGGCTAATGACTTCCACCTTGTAAGTGACATGAGCATAACTCCTTGGCTTGAGAGCGACCACATGCCCCTTGTGATCATCCTAAACCTCAGCTTGATACTCTCTCCCCCTAATACCATCAGGGAGCTTAGGGTTAATTCTACCTTAAATGGTATTATGTGGAATGACCGAAGGCTGGGCGAGGTTTCTGTACGTTCACAAAGTGCCTGTTGAACGCTGTGCACCTTAGGTCTGTGGAAAACCCCTATGATTGTCCCTCTGAGGTAAATAGGGATTTTGGGGAAGTCATCGCTGCTATTATGTCCTCTATTTTTGCCACGGGAGGTACAACTTTCACTTCACCTCTCCATCGTCACCCCTTTCATGTATTAATTGCCTCCAAGCGGCGTGAACTGCGCAGAGAGATGCAAACCTTAGCAGGAATGCAACTGGATCCCTCTACATGCCCAATGCCTAAATAGAGCCAAACATTTATATCGGAAATGGCTAAAACAACACTGGTATAACACAGAATGTTCTCATTGGCGGACACTAGTTGGACTGGTCTTGGCAAACAATGCATGTGAATTTTGGAGGTGGGTTGACGGTTTCCCCAGGGGAACACAGCACATCCTTGGTGTTCCTGAACTTGTTTGGGTTGAGCAAGTTTCCAGAATCCTGGGAGGAGGTGTTGCTACATCTGTTGGAGCAGGCTCACACATGGCTAGGTGGAATTACACCAAAATTCCTGATGATATCTTAAGGCTAATTGCTGGCAGCAAATCCTTGAGGTCCCCTGGCCCTGACAGTTTATGTAGTTCTGTGATCAAGAATGGCGCAGTTTGCTGGGCTGCTGCACTGGATCTTCCATTGGATTGGAGAATCCCAACGTATCCCATGCTCCTGAAGAGAGAGTACTATCGTCCCCATATGGAAGAAGGGTGATGGTTATGATCCCAGCAATGATTGCCTTTTGGCCATGCTTGATGTTGCATGCTATTGAATGAACTATGGTCTTGAGCTGACGATGCCAAGCTTATTTCGCTGAATCAGACCGTCTTCCAACGGGGACTGAGTACATCGACTAATTGTCTCGTTTGCTGACTGCCATCCAGCAGGCTTGGCTCATTCGCCAGTGCACGATCTATGTGGCATTCATTGATTACAATGCCGCCTTTGACTCAGTCAATCGGAATAAGATTTGGCTGAAGTTATCGGATTGGAACATACTGCGAGGACTACTGTCCATGATTATTTCCCTACACATTAACACCAGGGTTAAGGTCAGGTTAGACCAATCAGGTAAGACTTCCTCCTGTATCTCCACTGCAAGTACCCTTACCCTAACGTGGGCTTCTCGACAGAAGCCCTCCAAAGTGGTGCCACTCTGTCTGGGGTACTTAGGAGGGGTGGAGGGGGATTTAGGCACCCTGGACTGAGTTACCTTGGTAACTCAAGTCGCACTCCGTCCTGATTGGCCCAAGTGGTGAGCCGGCCGGCTCACCACTTAGCATGTTTGAGTGACAGCTAGGCTGGGTGAATGGGGGTTTGCTGCATAAAAGCAGGGCTTTGGGGACTGGAACTTCAGAAGTCGCCACAGGACCAAGAATCCGACGAGGGAAGAGCTGAGCCGACCTGCTTCGACGACACCACCCGGTGGAGCCCTGCTGAACCGTCTCACCACTTTTCCCGACGACCGAGGAGAACTCTTAACGGAGTGGCTCCTTCCCTTGACTGGTGGGGACAACCAGTTTTTCACCTTCTTTTCGCTTCTCGAGGTATCTCGTGGCCGCCTTGCCAGTGCCAAGCACCCCGGCAACCGGAACCCCACCACTTTTACCCCAACCACGAAAGTCGGTACAACCCTTTAACCGGAGGACTCCGCGGCTGGTTTCTTCCCGGGCAGTGCAACAACCTTCTTCTTCTGCTCTTCAGCGAGAACTTCTTCTCCCCTGACCGACGTCGAGCCTTGCTGCCACTGCCTGGAACAACTGCCACCGCTGGAGGACCCTTTCCGCTTAAGGTACCGTGTTCCGCCTGGCTTCCCTTGCCACCGACTGTACGGGGTAGATTTAGCCCCCGGCTTTCGAACCTGGGAGTGCCTGGAACACCCTGGCTAAACTTTCTAAGCCACTCAAAACTCTTTCTAACTCTTTGCAAGACTTTGAATCCCTAATAACAGTGTGATCTTGGGCTCATTTTCGCTCCGGCTACTCTAAGAGTGGGCCCTGCCTAGTGACTTTTGCTCACCTGTGACTTTGTGCTTCTTTGAGTCTATTGCAAGTGTCCTGGACCTTAGAGTGGTGTGTTTAACCCATTTCTGTTTCTTTTTACCCCTTTCTTGAACCTACTAGAGTGTCATCTAACGTTAAGCGCTCACCTCTGTTTTAATTATGTGGTGTTAACCTAGAGTTGTCTAGATAGGAGTAAGGGTTGAAACTGCTTTCATTATAACTGTGTTTGAAGTGTTTTTACTATATTTTGCTAGAGTTTTTTTCAACTTATGTGTTCTTGAAAATAAATAACTATATACTTTTGAAACCAAGCTCTGGTCAGTGTTTGTTTGTGCTATTGTGTCTGAGTACATATTGTGTATACTTTGCATACTGCCTAACTCTTCTTGAGGGAAGTCTGACTGCTCAGCCACAGCTACCAGGTAAACCTGGGTGGTGCAGACTGCTACCAAGTGGGTTTACTGCTATACCTGTAGTCTTAAATCTTTTGCAGTGTTCCCCAAGGGAACTGCACAGGTTTCTGCCTAACACTGATCGACGACCAGAAGCGGCTTACATTACAGTAAGGAGAGAGGGGGAGGGTTCTGCGTACTGACCTCTTTAGAGAATGCATTTTTCTGTCATCCCCTTTCCTTTTTTCTCGCCAATCTGTCCTTTTAAAAAAAATAATGGGCAAAACTCTGGTTAAATTTTGCCCTACATGTCACCGGAAATTCCCATGGAAGGACACGCACTGAGTGTGCAATTACCGTCTCCCGAGGGATCACCCCGAAAAAGCTTGCAAATCGTGTAAAGTTTTTGTTACCTAAAACCTTAAAGGATTGGCGCACCAAATGCTGGGCCGCTCACGCCATGCAGGCCGAGGCCTCCATCGACATGACTTAAGACTCCAGCAAGGGCAGTATGGTGGTTATGAGTGACGCGGAAGGTGAGCAGTGTTCCTCGGACCCCCATATTCGGGTCCACGACTCCAATAAGCAGGCTGGCCTTTCTATGATGGAGAAGACAGCCAGAGCACACATAAGCCCAAGAACACTAAAAACATAGCCCACGGCCGACTTTCAACTGTACCGTCGAGCGTGGAAGCCCACGTAGTGTCCACAAAGAAAGCCTCTGGTTCTTAAAGAAAACACCAGAAAATAATCAAGACAAGTTAGTGCTTCCCTGCTTCAAGCAAGGTCACCAAAAAAGTCTCATATGTCGACGCCTTTGTCCTCGAAAAGCAGACAGGCTGTAGACACCCTCCCTTCCCCACCCCCTGTAGACACACTTTCAAGAGCTATACACCACAAACATCAAATTCCCTCCCAGGCCACCCCTGTCATGTCAGGCTTCCTACCTTCATGTGACTATACACCTGATCAGTTTAATAAAATCTTGAGGATGTCATGTTTTGTGGACTTAATGGACAGACACCCAGACCAACTGTCATCCCTTAGAGATACCTCACAGCCAGGTGCCTCAGCACAGCAGCCCCCTGCCAAAAAGTCTCGTCTTTAGCCACAGCCTAGCACCTCTGCTCTAGGCACCCCGGCCTCAACCTACCAGGACCTTCTCAAGACATGTACTATGACGACCCTTCAGGGTCACAAGACCCGGGGTCTTAAGGGGACCTTTATAGTCCAGACCAATTATATGACGACGAGGACGTCGACATTTACGTAATCCAGTCGCCAGACCACCAGGACCAGCCAGTAGCAGATTCTCCCATTGATAACCAACTACAGTACAATGAACTGCTACTAAAGGCTGCACAACACTTTAACATCGACACTCAGGAAGCACAGATCGACAAAGACTTTGAGGAAGACATTCTGGGGGACAAAAGTTTTGCCATCCAGTTTATTCCGCTCCTGCAGTCTGTACAAAGACGCATCTAGCGATCCCTACTGGTGCCTAGTCTCACAAGGGCGGTCAACCCCAGAATAGAAAAACTATTCATACCAGTGCCCACTGACGCCCTGTATATTAGGGGTCAGCTTAAACCTGATTTGTTAGTGGTTGCCACTACCAGAAAGAAGGCAGGCACTCTCCTGGCCTCGGCTGAGGCCCTACCAGAAAAGGAAAGCAAGAAGATATATACTTTCGGGAGAAAGGTCGCTTCCTCAGCGGCATACCAGACCAGAATCCCCAACAACACTACGCTTTTAGCTAGTTAGGGCTGCCACAAATGAGATGACCTGGAACGCCAAACGGAAGCCGTCCCGGAACCCCTAAAGGCTCAACTGTTAAATAGAATTACACAAGGCAAGCAGATATCAAACTACATCCTAAAAAAAACCTTTATGCAGCAGATAATGAAGGACGCATCATAGCAGAGGGTACGATCCTCAAGTGCGACGCCTGGCTCAGACTATCAGGGTTTAAGTTAGAAACCCAGGCAACACTCTTAAACATGCCGGTGGAGCCTAATGTATTGTTCGGGATGACCGTCAAAGACGCCCTTAAGAGTGCTAAGGAGGAATACAACACACTCAAATCCCTTGGCCAGTTAACAAATAAGCCCTATGTTCAACTGGGCTCCTCAAACTCTAGAAGGTTTAGGGGTCAGGGTGCACAACGTTCCTCTGGCTATACCCTGGGTGGACAGTGCACATCTTGGGGCCAATCACAAGGAAAAAGCTTCTTGACAAACAATTTTCAGAGAGGAAATAAAAGGGGCAGAGGAAGGGGCAGAACTTCACACAGGAGAGGCTCCACCTCTCCCAAACAATAACGCACCGCTTCAGTTCCCCTCCCATCCCACTCCAGTAGTAGACCGAATTTCGCACTTCACCGACGCATGGGAGGGGATAACGTCGGACAAGTGGGTGTTGTCCACCGTGGCAGGCAGCTATTATATCGAGTTGTAACACAAACCACCCTAACGCCCGCCAAGACAGAGAAAAATCTCAACAGAAGAAAAACGCATACTGTTGGAAGATGTAAGGGCACTGATGGAGAAGGATGCCGTAGAGATCGCCCCAGCAAACCAGGTGAACAAAAGTATTTATTCAACTTACTTCCTTGTGCCACAGAAAGACTTTCCATGCGCCCAGTACTAGATATGCACCCTGCAAACAAACCCCAAAGTTTCACATGACCACGCTCCAAGAGGTAATCCCATTCCTAAAATGGGGGGACTACATGGCATTATTGGATATGAAAGATGCATGCTTTTATTTCAATGCTTCCTGCGCACAGCAAATATCTGTGTTTTAAGATAGCGGGAGTAGACTACGAGTTCAAGGTACTCCCCTTCAGCATCGCCTCAGCGCCAAGAGTATTCACAAAGGTGCTCGTAGTATTGGCCGCACACCTGTGCAGAAAGTCCATCCCACTATACCTTTATCTGGACGACTGGATAATTACTGGGGAATCTCCTCAAATTTGCAAACAAAATAAACAAAAGACAATAGACTTTCTTTTCAATCTGGGCTTCTCCATCTACGAAAAGATATAGAGCCTAGTCCCCAGCCAAATAAAACAATTTCTAGGGGCTATTCTAAAGACAAAGGAGGAACCGGCTTTCCACTCAAACGAGAGAGTACAAAACATGCTGTTGCAAGTACCTCACTACAAGGTTGGTCACCAGATAACTGTACGCAAAACAATGCACTTGCTAGGGATGATGGCCTCATGCATTCACTTGGTTCCACACTCTTGTCTGCGCATGTGCCCAATGTAGGAATGGTTAGCAAAACAATGGTCTCAGGCAAGCCGTCAGTAGCACAATCTAGTGGTTGTTTCTCTAAGCCTGGTACAAGCCCTTCGCTGGGGCAACCTGCTAAAGGGAAAACCCTGCTGCGTTCCACCAGCACTCCTTGGCCAGTGGACACGTGCTACAGCCCAAAGACATATCAACTTCATGGAACTATTGGCAGTCCTCAAGGCCGTTCAGCAACATCTTTCAGGTCAAACAGTGCAGGTCCTCACAGACAGCACCACTGCCATGTTGTACCTTAACAAGCAAGGAGGCACACACTCTCAAAGTCTGTCCAAGCTATCCCAAAAAATATGGAAGTGGGCACTCAAGCGGAACATGTTCCTAACATCTCAACATGTTCCCGGGAAACTCAATTCTCTGGCAGACACTCTAAGCAGATACCTTCTACCAGAGGAACACGAGTGGAAACTCGACAGTTTGACTTGTTCGCCCCAAGCCTAAATGCACAATGACCAGACTTTGCGTTCAGGTTTCCCCAACCAGGGTCCAGGGGGAATGCCCTGGGGAGTAACTGGTCATAGAAATTTGCTGATGCCAAACCCCCCCCAAGACCCCCCCCCCCCGCCTCCCGCACCACTTGTGAGCAAAATAACAAATAACTCTAATCGTGGTTGCTCCTATGTGGGCAAGACAACCTTGGTTTCCACACCTGCTCAAACTGGCGATGCGCGACCCAATCAAGCCCGTAGAACATAACACAACACAAGGGAGCATACCCTCCACCCGCGCCCTCAATCTATGAACTTGGCGGCTTGGCTCCTGAAGTCATAGAATTTGGGCACTTGAATCTTCCACAAAGATGTATGGATATCCTAAAAGAGGCACGAAAACCCAATACAAGACACTGCTATTTCAAAAGGTGGAAGAGATTTGTGATATGGGGCACGTCACAAACACTAAACCCAGAATATTCTCCAGCTAACATTCTACACTACATGCTTTACCTACTAGACTCTGGCCTAGTATTTAATTCCATCAAAGTGCATCTGGCGAGCCTGTCACACCACTTCCCAGAACAAGGTGTCCTGGTGGAAAGTTCCTGTCATTAAGGCATTCATGGAAGGGGTAAAGAGGCTATACCACCCGAATTACCAACCCTCCTCCGCGTTGGGATCTCAACGTTGCGCTCTCCAAGCTCATGGGCCCACCCTTTGAGCCTATACACAAGACCAACCTAAAACATCTGACTTACAAGACTGCTTTCCTAGTAGCTATCACCTCTATAAAACGAGTCAGTGAGCTACAGACTTTATCCATACAAGACCCTTTCTTGTTTATACACAAGGACAAGGTTGTCCTCAGAACACATCCTAGGTTCTCACCTAAGTTCATTTCAAGGTTCCATGTTAATCAATCCATAGAACTCCCTACCTTCTTTCAAAATCCATCTAACTCAGCAGAAAGAAGCTTCCATACACTTGATGTACGCAAGGCGGTCTTGTACTATGTGAACAAAATTAAACCTCTAAGGAAAACAGACCAACTCTTTGTTTCCATAGGTCCTGGAAGAGAAGGCAATCACATATCTAAGAACGCCATCTCCAGATGTATAATCAAGTGCATACAGCTCTGCTATTCCTTATCCGAGAGTCTTACCTTTCACCCCCAGGGCTCACTGTACCAGAGGTACAGGAACTACATTAGCTTTCATTGCAAACATCCCTCTAGATGCCATTTGCAAGGCTGATACATGGAGTTCCATCCATACGTTCACACGGCATTATTGCATTGACACTCACTCTAAAGCAGATTCACAGGTGGGATAAGCGGTCATAAAACATTTTGTTGCCGCTTTATGTTCTCATTTCCCAACTCCTTCTCCAGATACTACTCGCTAATCTATGCGAGCATGTGATCTATGCAGATCCACAAGATCCAGAAGGGATACATTACTCAATGTGATCGTGTTTCTGGTGCTTGTATCTGCTTAGATTCACATGTGCCCACCTTTACTCCCCTTCTGAACATAGATGTTTTCTGGGCTATCACTGTTTCTGCTTATTACATCTGTACTCCTGCTACACTTCATGCAACCTCATGTCAGAAACAAACAATCTGATTGACCTTGACGTGTGAAGGACCATGGGTACAGTACACGTCACACTAGGCATAGTATTACTAACACGCCCTGTCCACGTCAGTTTTCGAGTTTCGAAAATAAATCTTGTACTACTCCACGACTTCCACTAGATGTCGGATTATGCAGAGCATGTGAATCTAAGCAGATACAAGCACCAGAAATACAATTACAATAAGTAATGTATCCCATAATTTATATAACTATATGTGTAAGTGCTTCTTTTTTGTGCCTGTCTAACTAAGATTCAGTGTACTTGCCTACAGCTCACATCTTCCTCTTAAGATGAGTATGATTGCTTTACCAAGGTCCTGAGCTACTACAGACTGATACTAAGAGTTGGGGATCTACAAAACCCTGGGATAGCTTACTAAAATCTTACTGCCAGTAGGACTTCAGGAAAACTCCAAAACAAGACTCCAGATGTTGCAGCGCCTGATGATGAGAATGGTTCCTAGGTTAAAATAACGCAGGAGTTTGGAAGGACCTTGTGTGAATAACTCACATATGTTTCATCAATTGAATTCAAATATTACTATTTGGATCAATAGATCCAACCAACCCGGATTTGGGGCGTCTGGGTCCTCTTTCTAAAGTCCCCAAACTCAGTCTTCCTACTATCAGTCCAATTAACAGAGGGGTTTTTGCAGAGGAAAGGGCGAGGGAAATGTCACTTTGATGCACTGGTACGTAAAAACATATGAGGCCATCAACTGGTATCCCGAATGTAAGCGTATTTTCAGGCATAAGTTAGCCAATGGGATTGGGTTAACAACTACACCCATTTGTCTACAATTAGAAGCCGCCGTGAAGTGTCCATGGTGGTTCATAAATATTTGAAGCCTCAGAAATATTTGATAACATGTCTGAATCCAGCGCTATAGAGTTTACGATTAAGGCTGAGAATTGATCAACTCCCTACACTGGTGACCTTGGGCGCATCTCTGGGTATACCACTGGAGGACAGAATATGTCACCTATGTAAGCTAGCAGGGATGCTGGAGACAGCCAAACACTTGTTAACCGAGTGCTCGGCTGTGTGTACAGACTATATGACTGTAAATGGCCAAATGGTCTCCTGCTGTGAGTCAATAAAGTAGGATGCCTTTTGGACCTATTGTTTGAATACGGAAACCAGAAGTTCGTACATTACACTGTACTGTTTGTGGTGTATAGTCCGAGAACGTCTTCATACCGATAATCTGTTCCTAGAGATACGAGAATAACACTTTGTACCATGATGGAGGTCCCCCCATATCCTATGATGTTATTTTAATTGCATATTTTAGTGGTTTTAATATATGTATTCTTTTAAGGAATGTGATTTTATATTAAATGGTATGAAATAGATTTACATTTGCTCTTGGTGAAGAATGACTAGAATGACCAATGTAAATGCTGTATGTACTTACTGAGTAAGACCCTGTTGGCACGCATTGTAGCAATTGCAATACGTGATCGATTATATAATGAATTGTTTTTTATAGCTTGTATTTTATATTGAAATGTATAATAAAAATGTTGTAAAAGTTCTTTTAGAGCTACAAATAAATACATAACTGTTCACTCCGCAATGGGAGGGAATAACGTAAAATCACTGGGTGCTTGCGACTGTGGCAAAAGGGTACTCGATAGAGTTCATCAAACACAACACCACCACCCTCCTTGGGCAAGAAGAATGTCTTTGGAACATTTCCTTATCGTACAGGAGGAGAGTCATATACTACAGGAAAAAAGGGCAATAGGGCTGGTACCACCACTAGAGGAAAATCAAGTTATTTACTCAGTGTACTTCCTTCTTCCAAAGAAAGATCTAGCAATGCGCCCAGTTCTGGACCTGCGCCCTGCAAACAAATATGTCGAGCTTCAAGAATTGAGGATGCCTATGTTACAGGAAGTAATTACCCAGCTAAAACAAGGGGATTACATGGCAACAGTCGACATGAAAGATGCGTACTTTCATATTTCAATGTTGCCAGTGGACAAAAAATAGATTTCAAGTGGGGACAAGCACTACCAGTTCAAAGTGCTACCATTTGGCATAGCCTCAGCTCCCAGGGTGTTTACAAAGGTCCTAGCGGTTCTGGACGCACACTTGCAAAGGTAGTCCATCCCAGTGTACCCTTACTTAGACCACTGGCTAATAACAGAAGACACACCTCAAATGTGTCAACAGAACACCCAACAGACAGTCAACCTACTGTTCCAATTAGGATTCTCAAAAACGAGTAAAATCAAGTCTAGTGCCAAGCCATGTAAAAATAATTCTTGGGGCACTAATCCGAACAAACAACGGTTTGGTCTTCGCCCTACAACTAGGCTATTTCAAACCCCTTAATAGGTATCAGGCCATCAGATAACTGGGCAAAAGGCAATGCACCTTCTGGGAATGATGGCTTCCTGCATTTATCTAGTGCCACATACCCGATTACGCATGGGTCCTATGCAATAGTGGTTGGCGAAACAATAGTAGCAAACAAGAGTATGGGACGATCTAGTGGTGGTTTTGCAACCTCTGGTTCTATCGCTGCAGTGGTAGTCCAAAGAAAACTTTTTGAAAGGAAATCCTTTCAACACACCAGCTATCGAAGCCAATCTGACTACAGAGGCACCCTTAACAGGGTGGGGGACACACTTGGTGTGGACACAAGCATTAATCAAGAAACATATTATCTTTCTAGAACTACTAGCTGTCTTCAAAGCTCTTCAAGCTTTCAGACAACAGCTATCACACAAGACAGTGCTCATCCTGACCGCACCACAGCCATATTTTATATAAACAAACAGGTGTGGAACACGTTCTCCAGGGCTATCCAAACCAGCCCAGAACATTTGGCTGTGGGTACTAAAATGCATGTTTCTCTTGACTCATGTTCCAGGGGAACTCAATTCACTGGCAGACGATGGTACTAGGTCAAAAGACCTTTTCCTTTTTTCCTAAAGAAAAAAAAGACCGATTTTAGAAAGACTGCTCCGTGACCGCATGGAGCGGTCTTTCTAAATCTGTCACTCATGCCACGCCCCTGCTGCACACGAGTGTGTGCAGGGGCTGACAGGCTCGGTGAGCCCCAGCGGACTCGTTGTGGGAGTGAGAGGTGAGTTTTGGGGGGGGGGGGGGGTGTGTGTGTGTGTGTGTGTGTGTGTGTGTGTGTGTGTGTGTGTGTGTGTGTGTGTGTGTATGCGTGGGGAGGATGGGAGTTTAGAGGCGGGAAGGATTTTGTGGGTGGGGAAATGGGGGCGCAGTATTTTAAAGCCAACACAAAAAACGGGCCAATAAAATGTGCCCTTTTTTGTGTTCAGGCTTTAAAATGTGGGAATATGACATATAACTCAGACGATCTAAGCAGAAGTGCAGTGCTGCCCGCAGAACAGAGTGGCAAATAAACACATGCGTGCTACACAACGCCTTCTCAGACTGGGGGTTCCCAGAAATAGACCTCTTCGCTACTCAAGAGAACACACAATACCTAGACTATGCGTCCAGATTTGATATGATGGGTTATTTATAACGTGCTTAATACCCAGAGGTTTCTAAGCGCGGACCCGAGGATTGAACCTGTGTTTCTCCATGTCTTGCTTCCAAGGCAAGCACGTTGCCCCTGAGCTATCTTCCCAAGACGATCCTCCCTAGAGCTATCCTCCCTAGAAAGGATCCAAGGTGGAACGCATTATTGATGAGTTGGTCAGGGAAATTTGCGTACACCCCCCTTGCTCCTCTGCTCCCCCAACACCTCTTTTCAACAAAATAGTCCAGAAGCTACATAGGGAACAAGTATTCCTTATCCTCATAGCCCCAGTGTGGATGGTTCTCGCACCTACAAATTATGTCCCTGTGCCCTCCCATCAAACTACCACGCCCACCCAACATGTTCTCACAGAATCAAGGCACAACACTCCACCCGTGCCCTCATACATTGAATTTGGCAGCCCGTGGTTAAAGCTTTTATGGAGGGAGTCAAGACATTATACCCTCCAATTTATAATCCTACTGTGGGACTTAAATATTGTTCTTACAAGGCTCACGGGGACCCCTTTTGAGCCTATGCACAAAGCCAGTCTTAAACATCTCACTTATAAAACAGATTTGTTGGTGGCTATTGCATCTATTAGAAGGGTCGATGAACTGCAAGCACTATCAGTTCAAGATCCCTTTGTTGTTATCCACAAAGATAAGGTATTACTAGGCACACACACACGGTTCTCACCAAAATCTATCTCAAAATTCCATGTGAACCAATCCATAGAGCTTCCTGTGTTTTTTCAACACCCCACACACGCAGCATAAAAAAGCCTTAATACCCTAGATGTAAGAATGACCGTAATATACTTTTTCTTTTTTTTTGTTCTTTTTCTTCTTTTTTTGTGTGTCCATAGCTACCGAAGAAGAGGTGACCCTATCCCTAAATCAGCAATTTCAAAATGGATTGTCAGCTGCATCCACTTTGCTATTCTCTTGCTTAAAGAATGATGCCATTCAAGCCTAGAGTACATTGAACTCGAGGCACAGGAGCAACTCTAGCTTTCATAGCAAATGTGCCCTTAGATGCCATTTGCAAAGCTGCTACTTGGAGTTCAATTCACACTTTCATCCAACATTACTGCTTAGACACACATTCTAAGGGTGGTATACAGCGGTGTTAAAACCTTTGTTTGCAGCGCCACCTTCAAATAACCCACCTTCTTCTCCAAGCACTGCTCGCTAATCTATGCAAGCATGTGATTCTAAGCAGATCCATAAGCCTCAGAACGCACACATTACTTACCGTAATTGTATTTGAGGCTTGTTTCTGCTTAGATTCACATGCGACTGCCATTCCTCCCCTCTTGGAGTTGAAGGTTCTTGGGGAAAACCATAGGTATTTTACACGCCTCATCATAACTTACCTAGTCTCCATGCTTGTACTTCACACTCCCTCTTGATATGATATGGCATTTATAATGCGCCTATACACAAGTGCTTGGAGGCGCGGCGAGGCAAGGGAGGGGAACAAAGGAAGGACGGTCAACGATCCTACTAGGCCAGGTGTCATTCAGATCGCGCAAGTGCGTTGGAAGGGACAGTGCTGTACATGGGAAGATAACAATAAGTAAGTAACGGCGGGCAAGTGCTGGGTAAGTGCGGACATTAGGTGTCAAGGGTTGGAAGGGGGGACTGTAGGAATACAGAAACAGTCCCAAGCGCGGGGGTGCCAGGTGGGCAGTGCGGGTGTGCAACGCAGGCAGGGGAAGGACCTGGGTCAGAGGGTGTCCAGGTAGCCAATGCAGTTCAGGTTACAGCCAGGAGGTCAGCAGAGGAGAAGAGGAGAAAAAGCAGAAGCAAAGAGAAAGGTTTTGAGGTGTTTCCGGAACCAGAGATGGTTCTCCCCAAGTTTGAGGGAGGCAGGGAGGCTGTTCCAGACGGAGGCACCAGCCGAAGAAAGAGCTCTACCACCAACTCGTTGTTTAGAGAAGCGACTGACCCTGAGGGAGTTGGAGGCGGATGAGCAAAGAGCTCGAGAGGGAAGATATTTAGGAAGAGAGAGATGAAGGTATTGAGGCCTCAGGCCCCAAAAGGCCAACCTAGAGAGGACCAGAGCTCTGGAGACGGTGAGCTTCTGGGGGAAGGTGAGAAAAGGAGGTGCAGCTGGTAGTGTGATTTAGAGATGTCCGAGATGTGAGGAGAGAAGGAGAGTGTGGTATCGAAGATGACCCAAAGGTTTTTAGCCTTGCAGGTGGGAGCCGGAAGAGGGTCAAGAGAGGCCGGCCAGAGAGTTACAGGAAAGTTCTTGTCAGAAATAAATAATTGGAGGGACCTCGATGCGTGCGGAATCATAGGTAAAGTCGACGTCACACTAGGGATAATATTACAAACACGCCCAGTCGACGTCCCTTTTTGAAACTTTGAAAACTTCATGTGCAATTCTCAGCGCCTGCCACTAGATGTCGGCCTATGCAACGCATGTGAATCTAATCAGATACAAGCATCAGAAATACGATTACGCCAAGTAATCTATGCCATACCTCTGTGAAGTGCTCCGTTGCTTCTCAAAGCTAGGTCCGCGCTTAATAAATACGATCATAATAATGATAATGATACAAGCATTAGCTAAATGGCTCCCAGCACCCCTCAATTTCGGACCCTGCTCTTTCGTATGCACCTTCAGGATTTTCTGTTTCCCTCTTTTTCAATTTTCTACATTTATAGTTCAAGTTTTGTTTTCCAAACTTCAATATCTATATTGGAACGGGTTTCCCCAACTGTGTAATAATTCCTGTTTGGCTGCCTGTTTTCCCTGTTGCCTCCTTTAACATCGGGAGACTCGTCTGGACTCTGCACACCTCTGGGAACGTCCTTCTTGTCTTGCTTGGTTATCGGTTCGCTTTTTCCAGCGTTCATAATCCTGACTTGTCGATGCTCTGGTACCGAGACGGACTGTTTCTCATTCTGGTCTCGGCATTGTTCCACTGAACCCTTGCCCAAAATGACTCCTTCGTAGCCATGCCACCACTTTTCCGGTCGAGTCGAGGAGCAGAGTGTAACCCTCTGTGATGGAGAAATGTAGAAAGCACAGTTGCAGACCTCTTCAGGACACTTCACAGGGCGTGGGGGAGGTGAGTTCCATCGATGGCCACTGCACACAGACGTCGGGCGTCCTTCCACTTCTGATTGTAGACCTTCAAGAGCAGGAGCCCTTGAAGCTGGGAGGCTGAAATTCGGCATGAAGGTGGCTTGCACCTTAAGCTGGTAACTACCGCCGTTCAGGCTGCAAACACGGAACAGCGATGGATCTAGCAAGGTAGCCCACTGGAGAGCTGAACAGTCACCAGGTGGTGCACAGACCCTTCCGAAGGCTCAGGCCGGCTGGATCCTTGAACACGTTGAGCACTGCACAGGGCTTTTTCAGATCAGGTAGTCCAAGAGGGCTTCACTGGGCCAGACGCAATAAGGGATGCTGGGCCTCTTCAGGTGTTTTCTTAGGATCTGCAGTTGGCTGTTCTTCTACACAGGATTCTTGGCCTCAAAGAAAAAATATGAAATGACTAGAAGATTGGGGGAACCTCACCCTCACCCCTTACATCATTAAACGCCAAGGGAACCTCAGCCAACACCATCCTGAATCTGAGGAAGAACCAGAGCAGGCCTTAAACCCAATAAGAAACCTAACCAATCTGTTCAACAACGAAACTAGAACAATTGAGCTCACTCAACAACCGACACACGACTTGGAGAACCACCAACAAAACCACCCAAAGACACAAGCCATAACAAAAAAACAACCTTAAAGAGGTAACTACACTGCAACCTAATCAACGCCAGATCGATGTCCCATCCGCAACCGAGATCTATGATTTTATCTGCGACGGGGGAATTGACATCCTATTCATCACAGAAACTTGGCTAGCCGAAAACTCCAAATTGATCCTTCACAGCTGCCTACCCAACAACTTTAAATGCAAACAAGCGAACAGGAAAGGGAAAAGAGGAGGATGACTTGAGGTAGCCTGCACAGAACCCCTAATAATAAAAACAGCCAACCTTTTAAACATTTCTGAGAATCCCTTGTCCTTCACCTTACCACTGACCCACAATCAAACCTCACATTCTTTCTAGTCTATAGGCCACCAAACTACGACGCGACCTTCAGACACCTTCATAGAAGCAGTCACAAATCTAGCCCTACAGCATGAAAATCTGATAATTCTCAGAGACTGCAACACATGGTTTAAAGATGAGAACCCCCAACTCACAGAAAACGTTAATCAAGCAACTTGCGACCATGAACCTCTGACAGATGGTGAAAGGAGTGACACACACACACAGCAGGGCACACCCTGTACGCAATCTTTGACAATATAAACCTGGTTACAACGTCATCACCCATCCACATACTATGGAGCGACCACCTCATTACCCCTTTTGTGATCCAAATGCCATCAAAGCCACCAAAACAAATACCCATCTATTTGGAAAAGAAACTGGAGAACCATCAAGAACTGCAACTTGGAAGAGAGACTAGAAATCTCTGAGCCATCATGGGATGCAACAGACATAGACAAAAAAGCAAACCTAATCCCGAAATGGATTGCAGAAACCATGAATGCCATTTGCCCAGAAAAACATGTCATCCCATCAAGAAAGGAAGCATTGGTAAAATAGTACACAGCCCACCTAAAAGTGATGAAAAGAATGATCAGAAAACTAGAACAAGAATGGAGGAACAAACACAACCAAGAAAAAATAATAAAATGCCTACTACAAATCCGAGAATACAAATCCGATTCTAAAAGGAAACAAGAAATACTGTAACGAGCGGATCGAAATAACCACCAACCCTCAAAAAGAATTATTCAGCATCATAAATGAGATTAAGAACCCACCGGGATGCAACAACACACCAACACCCTCCCATAAACTGTGCAGTCATCTCGAAGACCATTTTAAGAACAAAATCGCCAGCATACGCTGAATCATACAAAGCAGACCAATCGACCAGACAACCCACCAGCTACCAACAGCCCCGAGACCAGCTAACAAAATGAACTGCTTCCAACAGATGTCGAGAGAAAAACAACTATGTTTGGTGAAAAAGAGCAACAAGGCAGTTTCTCCGATGGACCCCTGCCCTCCAGACACCTATAAACCTATTCTCGCACAGGACACACCAGCGGAATACTATCTAAACTTCTTCAATCCCGTTCAACAGGGAAAGTACCAAGAGCTTTCAAAATGACCTACAGCAAACCTCTACCCAAGGACACAACGGCGATGTGGAAGACCTCTCAAACTACAGACCAATCTCTAACATCCCTTATCCCTTATACTAGAGACTTATGTCTACAAACAACTCCTGGATCTTGCGTAAGTAGGATTCAGACCCCTGAGAGGAACTGAAACTGCACTAGTCTCAATATGGGATGACCTAAAGATGACCGCAGATTCCAACACCAAATCAGCACTGATATTGCTCGATCTCTCAGCTGCCTTCGACCGAGTCAACCAAAACATCCTAATAAAAAGAATGAAAGAAATAGGGATCACTGACACACTACTGCTCTGGATCAAATTATTTCTGTCAGAAAGGACAAACTATCTGGTTAAAGCCTTTCAAATCCACGCCACAGGATTCCTCCTGTGGAGTACCACAAGGCTCCTCACTATCCCTGTTTCTTTTCAACATCTATATGACACTGCTAATCAACCTCATCAAAAGGCACGGACTAACATGCTACAACTACGCGGGCGATACACAAATCATCTACATATTCGGGGACATACAAGAAGAGAACGCACCCCTAGGAGAGTGTCTGGAGAAGCTCTACCAATGGATGAACATTAACAAACTCAAAGACAATCCTGACAAAACTGAAATCCTGATTACACCGGAAGACAGAGGGAACGACCAGCACATACCATGGCCAATAGAGCTGGGAAACCTAACGACGCCATCCAAAGCTGTAAAAAACCTTGGAATCCTCATGTACAACGAGTTAACACTTGAACCCCAAGTGAATGCAATAATCCGGAAATGCTTCTTCCTCCAACAAACAATACAAAAGATCCTACCATTCCTCTCCTTGATGCACGTAACACTGGCCATCATATACCTCATTATGTCCAGGATTGATTATGCTAACAGCATATACCTCGGAATGCCAGAATACCTAATGATGAAACTACAACGAATACAAAACTCGCAGCCCCACGCCTCCTCAAACTCACCAGAAGAGATCACCTCACATCACACCAGCACTCAGAATGCTACATTGGCTCCCGGTCAAAAGGAGAATCTTCTTCAAAGTTCTGTGCATAACTCACAGATCAATACACGTCCAGGGAGCAGACTTTATCCAGAATAAATTCTCCAGCTAGAACCCCGAGATCCTGCAACAACATCCATCTTGAAACCAAATGGTACTGGAAGAAAAAACTGGACGGCTTGACATTCTCCTGCTTAGCTGCGAATCTATAACTCCATTCTGAGGGAAATTCGAACAGTGGAGGACCATACAAAATTCAGGAAATTTCTCAAAACCTGGCTCTTTAACTCTGAACACAACAAAGCCGACTGAACGATGTCCGCACACCACCCGATCAACCAAGCACAGGGGCGGGGGGGAAAGAGCCCTAACCAGGAAAAATAAGATTGAGGGATAGGACCGGGAGGAGAAGCACCCTCCTCCCCCCAACTCCCCACCCTCACCCACATATCCGGCCAACATAGAGCCCCGGAAAAGAGAGGGCGATAAGCCAGAAACGCTATGGTCGGGGATGTAGGCCATGGAAAACACAGGGATGGAAATGGGGAGTGGGAGGGTTACCCCCAGGCATGCCACGAGTAAGGGCAAAACGAGGGAGGGGGACCAAACACTAACTATCCCCTACTAGTATTTCAACCCCAAGGGAATCCAGTTAAAGAACTCTGCCCTGCGGATCACCCTCTGGGCTAGGAAGACCATCTAGTCCGAAATAGGGACTGCACTCCGAATTCAGGCAACAAACATTAGCAAAGTAGCACAAGAACCCTTCACCCAGAGGGATCTTTACCGATGCAACCAGAAAGTTTATTTTCTTATATAGCGCGCCTAACCCAAGGGTATCTGGGCGCTTATACTTGGGTACATGTGATGGGTTACAGATCACCACACAAACCGTCACAGAATATAATTACAAGCATATATTTACAAGTCACAAGTGCAAGCATGTACAGCAGATATATAACTGTGTACAGGGATGAAGCAAATTCACAAATTTACAATAGAATTACCATCTTTACAATAGCGGGGTCAGAGGGGAGTGTGCAGACACACTATACAACGGTGTGCTGAGTGGGAGGGCAAGAGCACTGACCTAGCACACACAACCTTGCACAACTCCACATGACATCCACCTCCCGAATCTTGCACCCAAGCTCAGTGAACGGTACTTCCAAACTAAAGCGGCCAATAGCACATCACAGCTCCCTTGCTCTTTCTCCCACTAACCACTTTTTTCTTTTTCCACAGAACCGCCAGGATGCCATGAGACCGCGCAAGTGGCACCTGTGCGTGGTATAAAAACCTTTAACATTAACATCTTTTCACTAACTCTTCTTCTCGACCTGTGAGGACAGGAAAATCCTTATATGGACTTCCAGTCCCAGAGAAATTTGAGGCTTTTCACGGGCTACTGCAGGGCCATGTGTGTTTGCTGCCAGGAAGTGGGTTGGGGCTGTCTGGTCCCAATCCACAAACTAATTTCAGTGTGGTATGCGTGAGCTGTGCCACCAGTGGTCCTGATTGGTCCTCTGCTGCGGTCTGTGGGGACTGTGTGGTTGTGGCCAGATCTTTGATTGGCTTTATTTTTTTTATTTATTTTTTTTTAGATAAGAGGACCCCTGCACCCATTCCAAAGAGATCCTGGAGGAAACCTGAAGGAACCAAGTATACTGTTCAGCTACAAGATGTGTACGGAGACTGTGGCCCCGTTGGTAGAAGGCCTGGTGACCAACTTCTGCTACTTTCCTGGAAGAGTCCTGTTTTGTAGTTGATCTCCAGAAGTCCTGCAAAGGAGCTTTGACCCTGGAGTGAAGGGAACATCCATTCTCATTGTCCGCTCTGAGTCCTGCGAGGATGGGCCCTTGGAAGTGCCCCTGGCACAACCAGCGGCTGACCATCTCGGAGTTTGGGCTATTGTGCTGCAGACGTCGCCGTTCCGCATTGAGGCCTGGAACTTTGGGAATTGACAGCATGTGCTACAGGACTCCTCTCTGCCAAATTTCGTGTTTCCAGAATCGAGGGGACCTGAGATACGAGGCAAAGTCTGACCGATAGAAGTGCGTCTCCCTGCGTCGCTGTGCATCCGTGGCCATCGTCCAAAACCACTTTCCTGCATCCAGTCCTGTACCGAGAGGGGCCCTGCATTGAGTTCTTCTGTATTATTTAAAAACACACTTGTAAAATACACTAACACTAATATGGCATGCAAGTTCAAACAGTCACTATCAATATATATACCTCCCTGATTACTTATTGAACAAGTCTTAGTTAAAACACCACTTATTCGCAGACAGAGGTGAGCGCTTAACCTAAGATGGCACTCCAATAAGTTAGTTAAAAAGGGAGGGAAAAGGCAGAATTAGGAAAGCACACGATACCAACACTTTTAAAAGAACCACAGCAAGTCAGGAAAGGCAGAGTCTACTGTAGAGCAAGAAAGTTCATAGGCCAGGCCCACTCTTGGAGAGAACAAGGCAGAATGTGTCCAAGATCACACAGTTGAATTATACTTTAAAGGTCTTTGCAGATAGTTCAAAAAGAGTTGGATCAGTTCAGAGAAAGTTAGTTAGCAGGTCCCAGGTCACTCCAGGATAGAGAGTCAAGGATTTACGGGATACCTTAAACAGTCTTTTGCAAGGGAGACCAGGCGGACCACAGTACCTGAAATGGTGAGAAAGCTCCAGCGGGGGCAGTTGCTCCTGGCAGCGGGTGCAAGTCGGTGGTTCATCCAGGGGAAGAGAGGATTTCGGCGTGGAGGAAAGCTGGAGGTCGTTGCACTGCCAGGGAAGAAACCAGCTGCGGAGTTACCCGGTTAAAAGGTACAACCCCTTTATTCGCGGTAGTGGTGAAGCGTGGCTATCCGGCCGCTGGGGTGCTTGGCACGGGCGAATCGACCACGAGACGATCCAGGAAGGCGAAAAAGAGGGCGAACTGGTTATCCCCAACAGTTCAAAGGTAGAAGAATCTCCGGGATGAAGATCTTCTCTGCCGTCGGGAAGTGGTGAGGCGGTTCAGCAGGGCTCCACCGGTGGTGTCGTCGTTGCAGGTCGGCTCAGCTTCTCCCTCTTCGGATTCTTTGGTCCTGTGGCGACTTCTGAAGTTCCAGTCCCCAAAGCCCTGCTTTTATGCAGAAAACCCCCATTCATCAGTCCTAGCTGCCACTCAAACATGCCAAGTGGTGAGCCGGGTGGCTCACCACTGGGCCAATCAGACAAGAGTGCGACTTGAGTTGCCGAAGCAACTCAGTCCAGGGTGCCTAAACCCCCACCCTAACACATCCTGTAGACCCAGACAGAGTGGCACCAATTTTGGTGGCTTCTGTGCAGAAGCCCGCCAAAAGTGGAACAAAGGGCTCGACTTGGGTTGGAGTTACAGAGCGTAGACAAACGCCATTTTAAAACGGAGTCCTGGCAAAAAGACCCAACCGGGGAATAAATATTAAATAAATAACCCGGCGGTATCTTTAACATTGCACCTAAAAAGTGGTGCGTTTAAAATGAATGGGAAAATCCCATAGGAAATATTCTGGTGGAATATTTCGCGTGGTAACCACTGCCACCAGCCAGAAACTCGATGAGGGTGGACTGCACAGTGCCCCACAAAAAACAGATCCCAGGGGCAATCTAATTACCCTTACAGTACTTCCACAATATGATGGTTTGTACTGGTTCTGTTCACAATTTGGGACTAGTAAAGTCAATGGTGACTTTACATGCCCTGGGAGACAGTAGTCAGTCCCAGGGTATGGAGTCTATGTTTGGGGGTCACTATGACACCCCTGTGTTACTGCACTGAGGTTGCTGTGTAACACACTTAACAAAAACACATGAAACCCTAAAAGACCCCACAGCCCATAAAACACATTACGAAGTCAAAGGACATCTCAAATCATGTCTAAGAGTGGGAGAAAAAGAGTCTCACTCTTAGCAGGAGAAAAAAATA
This sequence comes from Ambystoma mexicanum, assembly GCF_040938575.1. NCBI lineage: Eukaryota > Metazoa > Chordata > Amphibia > Caudata > Ambystomatidae > Ambystoma > Ambystoma mexicanum. The sequence continues at coordinate 17,645,821 of NC_090922.1, read as the reverse complement.
AACCCCAAAAATCCAGCAAAGCTGCTGGGGGACTCACTGGGTTTGGGAAATTAGCCTATACAGAGAATTCTCCCTAACAGTAGCAATGAAATTCGCAAATACAAGTAACCAAGTAACACTTACACTCAAGGTTTTAGTTATAAATAGTTATTTATTTATTTAATATCAGTTTTTAAATAAACATTCTTTAAAAAGGGCAATATAGTTAACAATCCAATATACTTTAAAATACTTTCCAGAATCAACACAAAGCTAGTAGATCTGTTTTTTACACACTTCCTGCACCCTGAGGTGACTTCACGAACTAGGACAGTAATGGCATTTATATATCACTAGTACACTTTGGCGATTGAGGTTTTTAGAAAGGAAAGGTTAAGGGAAGGAAAACAAGGTTAAACAGGTTATCGGAGCATGGGAGCACTGAAATCTTTCAATGAAGTTAGACAAAAACCTTTCCCAGCAATAATAGTTTAAAACTAAGTTATCACCTCTGAGGGACATAAATATCAAAGTCAAGTGGACTAGAAGAGTCTTTAGGGAGCCAGGACAGCCAAAGTCAATTGGAGCACAGTTGATTGGAGCTGAGGCACTTCTTAGATAATAAAGTCTTGCACAAAGAGAGTTTGTTGAAGAAAAATCACTGTAGGGGCACAAGCTGTTACACTTGTGAAGGGTAGAGCTGTAATAACTCTAGCAAAGTAGCTACTGCACGTCTCAACTGAGTGGAGCAAAGCTAAAGGTTAGTACCCCCAAGTCGGAAATAGCACCTTTTGGTTGGAAGAAGAGTGGTGCAGCTGGCTTCTGTCTGGTTGCACCTATGCAGATCCTGGGTTCCTTGGCCTCAGTCATGGGGACAAGATGGAGGACGTCTGGAGGACTCCTGCGGCAGCAATTCGGACGTCGGCGGCAGCTACAGGCTCTTTTCAGATCAGCCGCACTTAGCGGATTCGGCGCTCGGTAAACGGCACCACTGCATATCTTGGACACCTGTTGGGTTTCCTTCACTCCTTGGGTCCTGCACTCTGGTGAGGCGATTTGAGCTCTGGTCGTCCTGCTACTGGAGGTTCCTTGGGAGACTCCTGGAGCTTCTGGCCGGATTGCAGACATTGCACTCGACTACGGATTTCTCGACCCCTGCCACTCGGTATCTGCAGCAGCAAAGAAGTACAGCCGTTTGAGGAAGATGGTCCAGTGGAGTGTCTCTGGGTTATTTGGTCCCACTCACCCAAGGGAAGAAGTTGTCCCTTCCGGAGCTTCTCTTGTCGATCAGAAAAAGGGGTTTCAGCACAGCAGCAGGGCTTCACTGGGCAATTCAAAGGTCCAGGAGGTGATGCAGCAAGCTTCGTTCACGGTTTCTTTGTCCAGTGGTCGACTCTGCATCTAGTCCCAAAACCCTAGTCTTTTAAGCAGCTTTCTCCCATTCATGCACAGCCTAGCTGTCACTCGAACAGCAGGCCGTCTGTCCTGAAAGGCCAGCCAGCCAGGACTGGGTGCATTCAGGCATTCCTAAAGACAGAGGACAGGGGAGATTTGGGAACCTCCCTCACTTCCTGCCCTTCCAGACACACTGGAGCCAGAGGTGGGTTTCAGTACTGAAGCCCGCCAAAGGCAAAATGAACAAAGGGGTCAAACCTGGCTTGGCGCGCAGACTAAAACCCAAGAAAGACCTCACAAACACAAAAAGGTGAAAAAAGGAAACTAGGGCCATTTTGACAAAATGGTCACCCATGGATGCTATACTGCAGCTGAGGATAAAGGGCTACTAAGCAACCAACCCCCCCCCTGCCCCCCCCGGCACTCCACATAAGATGGTGTGTGCTGGACCCACAAAGAGAAAAAGTAAGTAACGTCAATTTCACTTTACTAGTTTTGGAAACAGTAGTTCACACAAGAAAAGGTATTTAAACCTTATGAGAAATGTAAAGGGTTTATCTGTGACACTGCACTGAAGGTGCTGTGTGTCACTATACAAAAAGTAGATGCCTTTGGAGTTTGTCCGACTCCAAAAACAAAGGAAACCCATCATTCAAATCAGGTCAAAACACATGAGAGAGTGAGAAAAAGGGCTCACTCACTACAGGGTTAAAATTAAAAAGTCCTAAAGTCCAGCAAAAGAGCTGGGGGTCTCTAAGGTTGAAGGGATTTAGCACAGAAATGAGAATTCTCCCTAACAGTACTCATTGAGGACCCCTTACCAGGTGCGCCCCTCCTGCGACTTAGTCTTGACCACTCGCTTTGCTACCTTGAACTGCTTGGGCTATAGCTCCCAGAGTTGACCCCGTTGCTAAACTAGGTTGCCCTACTATACATCTGTCCACCAGATCAGAGTATAGAAAATCTGGCTTAAAGGAATGGTTCGGTCAGAAATACTTTTGGCCAAAAAGATGGCCAATAATAAAACAAATATCTAAAATATATATATATTTTTTAAGTCCCTATGGAAAGTTTCGAGCAAATGAAGCTCAAACTTTAAAATTGCAAGCACTAGGGGGCTTCCATTTTGTGAGCCTGTGCTTGCCTTTGCGGCACTAATGAAGCAAAAACCAGCCAGCTGTAGTAAACAAAAGCTACCACTGGGTGGCTTTTGCTTCATTGGTGCCGGACTCGGAGGACGGGGACCAGAGACTACAGGCAGGAAAGCTGCAGCTGCATCTAAGTAAGTACTATTTTTTTTTTATTTTAAATAAGCACTAGCTGTGTTTTTTTCCCTAAGTTTTCCGGGCTGGAGGAGCCCGGAAAACTTAGAAATAAAACTGCAGCTTTTTTTTCCACAGCTCTGAGCAGGAGGAGCCTGAGAAACTTAGAAAGAAAAACCGCAGCGTTTTTGAAACACAACCGCGTTGTGTTTCTGCCTACAGCAGCTTTCACTTTGGGGCTCTCGGACTCCCCCCGGGAGAGCACCGGAGACCCAAAGTGAAAGCCAAGGCAGGCAGAAACGCAACGCGTTGTGTTTCCATACCGCAGTGTTTCTGCCTACAGCAGCTTTCACTTTGAAGCTCTGGGGCTCCCCAAAGTGAAAGCTGCTGTAGGCAGAAACACAACGCGTTTGTGTTTCCATGCCGCAGTGTTTAGAAATACAATGTTTTTGTATTTGTAAATGGAGCAGTATTTACAAATTCAAAAACGTTGTTATTCTGAATGCGGCAGCTTTCGCTGGGAGTCTCTTCGACTCCCTCAGGGTTGGGGGAGCCCAGGAGACTCCACGTGAAAGCTGCCGCTGTCAGAATAACAACGTTGTTGTATGTGTGATTGCTGTGGTTTTCCAACCACAGCAATCACAAATACAACAACGTTATATTTTTAATTGGTGCACCTCGGCTTTTTGCCTTCATTTTACGTAAAATGAAAGTGAAGACAGCCTCCTCAGCTCTGCTCAGGCTGCAGTAAGCAAAGGCTCCCAGTAGGGGGCATTTGCTGCTTGTTTAGTGCCGCAAGGGCAGAGCCGAGGAGGCTGCCTGAAATCACAAAATGAATGCCCCCTAGTGCTTCCAATTTTAAAGTTTGAGCTTCATTTGCTCAAAACTTTCCATAGGGACTTAAAAAATATATATATTTTTAGATATTTGCTTTATTATTGGCCATTTTTTTGGCCAATAATATTTCTAACCGAACCATTCCTTTAACAGTTGGCAAAAGAGAAATCTTTCCTAACTATGGTCATTTCTTCTCTCCACTCAGAGTCCTTTTCAGTAACCTTCATATTAGTTGTTAGAACAGAACTCCTATTTTGGGGGATTCTCTGGCATTGCTGTAGGGCTGCTCAGCTTTTTACACCTTGCTGTGCTTTTTTTTGTTCTTTTTTTTTTTGGATCATTGCTTTTTGTTGGTGGCCAGAGAGACTTCTCCTGAAGTCCCCCAGCCATTGCAACACCTTTTGCCTTAAGTTTGTTATTGGGTCCCCCTTAAGCTGCCCAGTACTAAGGGGGTCCTTCAGCCACCCTGTTTTTGCCCAAGGGTTATTTGATCCACCTACATTGGTTTGAGGAAGTAGGCTGGTGGCACCTCTATTTGAATTTTACCCATTTGTAGCCCAATGTATCTTTTTTTTGGCAGCCATTAGGGTACACGTTTTTTTTTTTTTGTATTTTTATTTTACATCCTTCTCTTATTTTCTATTACCTGGTTCCTTTGTTCACTGCAGTCTTGGAATTGACCTAAAATGGCCTTTATCATGTGGGCTCTTTGTGAGCCGTGTGGCAACCCCCATATTTGTTCCTGCTGTTTAGGCCAGTCTGGTTCTCCCTCACACTTGCTGTCGGTTTGGTCTGGGTTGAGTGGCTGTCCTTGTGGCCAAAAGGAATGGTTAGCTGCCTTACGCCTTCCTCCCTAGAACCTCTCAGTGATTAGTGGGTTGGCTTTGGCGAACCCCTAAGGGATGCTGTATTTAAGGGGTCTTACTTGAAAAAGCAAAGGTCCAAGCAAATTGAGAGCAACCAGGCAGAGCCTCCAGCAGTTCAGTTTGCTTGGACTTTTGCTTTTTTGAAGATAGACTCATTGTATTATACCACACTTCAACTAGTGCTGACCCCCCCCTTTTTATTTTTATTTAGAAAGTAGTACATATTACAGTCAGCTTTTGCACTGTCCCCATTCTTGCTCCTGCTGCTGCAAAAAGCCCTGCCTGGCTACACCCTGCATGCAAGGGATCTTGTCTTTAAAAGTAAGTTGGGTTTACTACTCTGCTCCCTCAGTGAGAGTATATCTACACTGCGCCTCGGCTAGTACTGATTCCTTTTTTGTTTTTGTTTAGAAAAAATGTGCCCCAATTATTGTAATGCACAGAAAGGCATTGGGTATGTTCTGAAGAGTTCAGCCCTCTCCCGTCTTAGTCTGACTTAATTGGAACTGTATATATAATCTATATTAAAAACTGGTTATGAGTACTTCTATGGATATTTGTTTGTATACACATTTGAAAGCCTTTGGCCAAACTACAGTGTGCCGTGGTTCTAGGTAGTTTTTCCACCTGGCATTCCTTGTTTTCTGTATAATAGGTGGTGTGGTGGGTCGGAAGGAGGAGTCTTACACATTGAGGACACTCTGAATTATCTTTAATGAAATTACAGACCTAAAGCCTTTCTTTCCCTATTACTAGAGGGAATACCCTGCCTATCTACAGTAACTGTGATTCCCTCGAATACAAAGCATTGAATGCAAAAGCCTCGAAACAACAATGCATCGAAAAAATGCATTTTTTTGTAGGTAAAGTTTTCTTAAAAATGAAAATGGGGCTTAAGGGGTAAAAAAAAACAGGGGTTGGGGGGGACCCCCATTAAGAAAAAAGTGGGGAAAAAATATATTTTTTCGATGCATTTTTTAATCGAGGCTTTTGCATTCGATGCTTTGGATGTCGAGGCTATCATATAAACCACATCAGTTGTCAGGAAGTCCAAAGTAAAAATTGTCTCAGTCCAACCTAACTGTACCTGACACCATCACTATATATAACTAAATTAAATTTGCCAAGAGAATGTCTTGCTGCCCCTGGTTTTTCTTCTCATCTGATACTCTCTTTATATACAAGTTTCTCCTTGGTACAGATATTTCTTAACATAATATTCTTGTATAGTTTCTTTGATCAACTCTTGTAGTTACAAAATACTCTTAGGTGTTGTGCTTTCTGCGGTATTATTTTTAGATTATCTTTCCTTCAGATATATTCTCCCACTCTTGTCTAAACTTGTAGACTCTTTCCAGTCTTTTAATTTAGGCTAACTTTATTTGGGGTTATCGTGATCCCTTATTGGGTCTTCTGTGTCATAGATTCTCTTTGTTAGGTTGTCCCCTCTTTTATCTTCACTTGACAGTTGTATTTCCTGTCTCTCATTATGTGACTTTGTTTGGTCTTCTCCAGTCTTCAACTCAGAAGTCATAGGGTATCTCCCCTTCCTCCTAGGGGTTTTTGTTTCCAGTCTCGGTTTGTTCCCCAGCCTGGATGGTTACATCCCTCTTTTATAGGTTTTCTACATTTCTTGTTAACTGGTGTTTCTAGGGAAAAATTTCATCCTCCGGATTGGGACGAGTTTCTCTTCTTATATTGCTGGTCACCCTCGACGATTATATTTTCACCATTCCAGTTATACAATCTTGGGTTTAATGTCTCGTTTTAAGAACTGGGATGAGTTTCCTCATACACATAATGATGCCCTGGCAGCCTCTTGCTTCCCCTGGTTCCCCCACTACCTCTCTGTATGCAGGTAAAGGTTGCAGGGCTCGGCGCTCGCTCGGGCAACGCTCTAAGGTATCAGACTTCACGCTCTTCACACTCGCCGGCATCCCATTCTCTGCTTTTATCGGGTTACTGGCATAAATGGACGCTGGTGATAGGAAGCTGTTAATGGTTCCAGTAACGTAAATCTCAGTTTCGTTCAGGCGTTTTGCCCAACATGCTGCAGATGTGCTCATGCTTCCACTTACATGGTTCCTTTTTTTATTTATTTAATTGCATATAGTTTATAACAAACCATTGCAATAACATTTAAAAATTATTAATTATACAAACAGTACAATCAGTAATCTATTTTAAAATTGTATCCAAAATGTTTCAACTTGCAATATTTCAACAAAATGTCATTACTATTTCAAATTCTTAACCAGAACTGCTGTCTTTTTAACAAACATTCATCATAAGCTAACCTATCACAAAATTCATAATGTAATTCAAACAGAACTTCACAAATGATCACAAGATGAATAAGTGTCTCTACTTCATTGTCACAAAACCTACATGTACGGTCATTCCTCACAAAATGTTCCCTAGCACCCATCACCTCTGTGGTATGGAGTACGTTTAGTTGAAATCGCAACATGTCTTGTCTACGTTTTCCTCAAGGGTGCTTTTGTAGGTAAAAAGATAGAGCATTATAGGGTTTAATTTCATATTTAAAATGAAAAAAAGATGTTAATAGCGAAGGGCTTTTTTTTGTTGTAATTTTTTTTTTGGAATCCAGTAAAATTCAAAGATTGCTTTTTTGACTCTATTTGGAGAAAAAAAAAGATCCTCCACTGTAATATCATAAGCACCAAATGATTCGGTAGTTAAAAATACCACTCTGTCAAAACCCTTACAGGACTTTTGAGCCAATTTTCTGGGGGTGATACAAGAGATCTCAGCAGCCTGGTATCTTTTCCAATCTGCATGAGCATCAAGTGAGATTAGGCCTACCTCGTGTCTTAGCACTGCTATTAGCCTCCCTTGCAGTAGGATTAAAGCCCTTTTACATAAAAGTGCTTCAAGCCTTTCCCAAGCATTTGTCAGCAGGCCTGCACATGGTTCCTCTCTACAAAGGTTTCTTTGCTGTTGCATAAGGTGTGCGTCTAGCGTCCTGCACTGGCGTTCATTTGCTCTAAAGCCACGGACTCTGCTACCTTTCTCTGCTCCACCTCAACCAGGCGTCATGTCAGTGGGCTTCAACTGCGTACAGTACCCTCCTTCAACGATTCTTCCCAGTTAATTACATGCGTCTACTTAAAGAGACATCTCCTTTTTCTCTTTCATATTGGTTTCTTGTATCATTGCCTTCATCCAAATGTAATGATGCCAAATTGTTCCTTATAGCAGACAGACCCATATATGTGGCTGTGGTAGGTGGTGTAGGGAGTTCCTTGAATGAACACAAGTCCTTGTTCCCAAAGGGGGATTCTCTCCCAGTGAGGTCCCACTTACCTCGACTCGTAGGGAGAGTCTTGTGGAGCAGGCTCTTCTCCCCAGCCTCAGAGAGGAGTCTCCCCCTTGGTGAGAAGGGGCGAATACCTGTGATCCGTCAGTGTAGCCAGTGTGAGGAATGTTTCGAATGGATTGTGTCCTCCAACGCGTTCCACATCTTTGACATGTAATGTCTACAGCTTTGCACTTTGGAAACTTTTTTGGCAGAGGGCGTCCTGCGTCGATGGGGTCGGGTCCAAGTCCCTCAAGGGCCTCCATCGAGGACAACGTCACAGGATGTTATAAATAGGACACACGGCGCCCGTAGCCCCAGTTCCATTTTGTCCGCGAATGTGTAACTTCGTGAGACTCGGCGCGCGTGTTTTCTTTATTGAAGATGTTTTCTCTTCGACCCCTCCGACTCCGCGGTCTGGTTTCAAGATCTGCCGGGACTGCAAGTCTAAAATGTCGCTCACCGACCCCCATCGCATTTGTTTGTGGTGCCTTGCGAGTTGCACAACACCGACGACTGCTCGAAATGCCAGTTGCTGACTGCAAAGGCCTCGTGGGAGCGGAATGGGAAGTTCCAGGTAGGTAGGGGCTTGAAGCCTGTTAAGTCCCAGACTTCCAAGTCCAAGGGGGTTTCCACCGATGACGCGAGGGGCGACTCTCCTTGTCGGATGGATTCCGGGGCTCTCGGTCCCGGAGTGGTTCGCGCCACTCGTCCTCCTCGTCCCGGCACTCGTGGAAGCGCCGTCACCGGTCGCCTTCTCCATCTTCCTTGGAGGATGGTGCCTCGAGGAAGGTTACGTGTCCTACGAAGTCCTCGACTCCGGAGGAATGGGCAGCGTTCAAGAAATCTATGATAGCGATTTTTCAATTGCATGACACGGGTCCGGTTGTGCCTTCTGACGAAGCTGGCCTGGATCGTTCTCGGTCTGTGGCTCACACTCCTTCGGGCTCAGGTTCACGACGTGACACACATCGGGAGCCGTCGAGGTCCCGTACGGACAAAGTTTCGAAAAGTTGCAAGAGACGTGTCTCTAGGTCTTGGTCCTCGTCCCCAGTGAGACAACAGCAACCTATTGAGGGCTCGGGGCTGGCGTCGACTCGTTCGGTGCCGTGTCCGTCCGATTCGGACATCGACGTCTTGACGTCTTATCAAGGCACCTGTGTCGACGTCGAAGCCTTCGGCGATCTCGACGTCGAGCTTGTCGACGTTCTCGACGTTGAAGCCTTCAGCGCTATCGGCGCCTTCGGGAATATTTTCTCAAAATCTGCCGTTAGAGTACCCAGACATTGTGGATCCTCCAGGAAAGGCTACAGCTAAGTGGGTGAAGCCTGTTTTGGCCTCCAGGCCTTCTTCTATTCCCAGACCTGGGGTTCAACCCCCTCTGGATGATATTTTTGAAGAGGAGGAAAGGTCTGAGGTTGAGGAACCTGGTGACCTCGATGATGATCCGATTTCTTTTGGGGACAGTCAGTTGGAGGAGTTGAGACAGACCCTCCATGATGCAAGTGGACTGGACACTTCCCCGTAAGTGGAGTTTGGTAGACCTGAGCCTGGGGCTCATGCAGAGTCTTCTTATAGGAGACTCATGGCACGAGTCTCGGAGTATCTGGGCTGGTCTAGTCCTCCAGAAGACTTTGTGCAGGATGATCTGTTGGACATCTTGGATCAAGGTTCGTCTTCTGTTCCTGTTTTGCCATTTCATTCTACCTTGCAGAAAATGGTGGCAGCTGCTTGGTAGTCCCCGGAATCTCTTCCGGCTGTGAATAAAAATCTTACTTAGAAACACTGCCCTTCCGTTAGCGACCCCAGCTATTTGTCTACTCACCCCACTCCTGAGAGTTTGGTGCTTCAGGCGGCTAAGGCCACCTCGAGGCAGGCAGCGTACCCTACCATCCCTCTGGATACGGACTACAAGCGCTTCGACGGTTGGGCACGGAAGGTGTTTTCTGCTGGGAGCATGGCCTTGAAATCAGCCAACTCCGCGTGTGCCTTGGCAAGGTTTACACACACACACTCTGTGGTCTTGTGTTGCTTTTGCGGCTGAGCGTATTCCCGAGGGGGAAGAAAGGAATGGTTTCCTTTTTATCATGCAGGATGGCAAGGATGCCATGTGAGGCCCTTCAGTCGGGTTTGGATACAGCTGACAGTGTTAGTCGGTCCATGGCTGCGAGCACCGTTATACACAGATTTGCGTGGTTGTGGAAGTCGGAGTTTGCTCCAGATGTGCAGGGCCGTCTTCTGAACATGCCCTTTGATGGCGCACATTTATTTGGCAGCAAGGCTGACGAGAGCCTTGAGAGGTTGCAGACCTCAAAAGCTGCAGCGAAGTCTATAAACGCTGCGGTGTGTTAACCTCCGCCTTTTCGTCCTACGGGACGGCAGTGGAGGGGAGGTTCCTTTCGTTTCTACTCCTTCTTTGGTAGGACGAGAGGGGCCACCATTCAAAGGGGCCAGCGAAAAAGTACCCGTGGTGGTCGAGGAAAGAAATCGTGGTGCCAAAGCCGCATAGGCAGCTGCCTCTTTGCCATCAGGCACTGCCGCAGTCTCTTCCAAACAGTCGTGAGGCCATGTCCCATGGTTCGCCGGTTGGGGGCAGACTGTCTCAGATGCGTGGGTTCTGGATACCGTAGCCCACGGCTACTGCCTTCCCTTCCTTCAGCGGCCTCGCAACAATCTACCGGGGAAACACTCTTTGAAGAGTCCGGATTCGCTCCTTGTGTGGGAAATCTTGCCCCTGCTGGAGAAAGGCGCCATAGAACTGGTGCCTGTAGCGGAGAGGAACAAGGGATGGTATTCCCCTTATTTTTTTATCCCAAAGAAAGACTGGGGATTGAGACCCATCATGGACTTGCGTTACTTGAACAAACTTCTCAGGAAGGACAAGTCCAAGATGGTCACTCGTTCTCAATTCCTCCAGGCCCTTCAACTTCAGGATTGGTTGGTGTCTCTGGACCTCAAGGATGCATGCTTCCATGTGCCAATCCATCCCGTGCACAGGAAGTACCTGAGGTTTGCGGCTGGCGACTCGCATTTTCAGTTTCGGGACCTGCCGTTCGGATTGACCTCCGCCCTGAGGGTCTTCACCAAGCTCATGGTGGTGGTGGCAGCGTATCTCAGGAAAGGGGGGATTCACGTCTACCCCTACCTGGACGATTGGTTGATCAGGGGGCGCTCTCCCGAGCAAGTCCTGGATCATCTGTCAGTCACCTGCCACTCCCCTCACAAGCTGGGCTTCTCCCTTAACTTAAAGAGGCCCCACTTCACACCTACCCAGCGGCTCCAGTACATCGGAGCAGTGCTCGACACATCCCTGGGGCTGTGTTCGCCTCCCCAGGTGAGGGCTCATCATATTCTGCAGATGGTGAAAAAGTTTCAAAGTGCCCAGAGTCTCCCGGTGTTCGAGTTCTTGAGGTTGCACGGCCTCACGGCATCCTGCCTTCTTCTGGTTCCAGAGGCCAGGCTGCGGATGAGATCTCTGCAGTGGGCTCTCAAGATACAGTGATCGCAGACCTCCGGCAGGATGTCCGACCCCCGTTCAGGTGCCCCCTCGGTCGCCCAGGATCTTCTGTGGTGGGCCGTCAAAGGCAATCAGATGAAGGGGGCTCCATTTTGGCTACCCTGGCCGGAGGTAACGATCGTGACGGACGCATCACTGACGGGATGGGGAGCTCATGCCAATGAGTTGACAGTCAGCGGTCGTTGGTCTCCGTCGGAGTCCAGACTCCATATCAATCTGTTGGAGCTGAGGGCCGTCAGGCTAGCCCTGAAGGCTTTTCTGCCGTCTGTGCGGGGGAAGAATGTCCTGATTCTGATGGACAATACAGTGGCCATGCACTATCTCAAAAAAAGGGGGGGGGGCAGGGTCTCTCCCTCAAGGGAGAGAGACGATTTAGCTCTGGTTCTGGGCCATCGAGCAGGACATTTAGATCTCGGCAGTTCATCTGGCCGGAGACAAAAACGCGGCGGCGGATGCTCTGAGCAGGCAGAGCACGGTCTCTCACAAGTGGGAGCTGGCTCAAGAAGTTCTCTTGGAGATCTTCGACCTTTGGGGGACCCCACAAGTGGATCTCTTCGCCACCAGTGTCAACCGGAAGTGTGAAAGATTCTGCTTGCGGGAATGTCCTCCAAGAGGAGCCTTGGCGTTCGTAGTAGAGTGGTCCTTCCCACTGCTGTATGCGTTTCCTCCAGTCCCCGTCATTCCGCAAGTGTTGCGGAGGTTACGGAGGTTGATCCGCATTCCTCTGGCATGGGCCAGGAGAGCGTGGTACCCGGACCTTCTCGACATGTCCATCTGCCCTCCACGCCGTCTTCCCTATTGAGACAATCTGCTCTCACGGGAGGGGGGGTCGGGTTCTCCATCCAGGGGTCAAGTCTCTCAACCTTCATGCTTGGTTTCTGAAAGGTTGAAGTACAATGATTGGGACCTCCCTGAAGACGTGGTGGAGGTGTTGCTTTCGGCTAGGAGGCCAGCAACAAAGTCCCTGTACAGTTGCCGTTGGAGAAAGTTCTGCGACTGGCGCAGGGTAAAGAATGTGGATCCTTTTTCATGTGCCATTCCTGTGGTTCTGTCTTTTTTTTGCTTTCGTTAGCCCACAAGGGCGTGCAAGTGGGTACCATTAAAGGTTACCTGACGGCGCTGTCCTCGTCTGAGGAGTGTTCTTATTTTAAGATTCCTTTGATTTCTCAGTTTCTTAAAGGGCTCACTAATGTATTTCCACCATCACCTTTCCAGGTGCCTGGTTGGGATTTGAACCTGGTTTTAAAGTTCCTGATGGGAGCTCTGTTTGACCACTTACATTCTTGTCCATTGAGACTGTTGTCGTTTAAGACTGTATTTTTAGTTGCGGTTACTTCCGCTCGCAGAGTGAGTGAGTTGCAGGCACTATACGCCAAGCCACCATTCACGGTGTTCCATAAGGACAGGGTTGTCCTTGGGGTTCGTCCTTCTTTTCTTCCGAAGGTTGTGTCGGAATTTCATTTGAGCCAGAAGGTAATTCTTCCGGCGTTTTATCCTCCTCCGCATCCTGGTAAGGAAGAGGAGAGGCTCCATAGGTGGGATCCTAGGAGAGCTTTAAGTTTCTACATGTCACGCATGTCCCGGGTCAAAGTGGACGATCTGCTCTTTGTATGATACGTTGGAAGGCGTTTAGGTCACGCTGTTTCTAAACAGACCTTGTCCAGATGGATTATCTTGACAATCTCTGAATGTTACCGTTTGGCGGGTAAGGATCCTCCGATAGGCTTACGGGCCCATTCTACTAGGGGTGTGGCTGCCTCTACTGCTCTGCATGGGGGTGTTCCCATTCATAACATTTGTGAAGCAGCCACATGGGCCTCTGTCCATACTTTTGTAGAACACTACTCCCTGGATTCTATCCATGGGCAAGATTTGTCCTTTGGCAAGGAGGTCCTCTATTCTGCAATTTGATTGGGCATTCTAAAATTCTAAATTCTTTTCCCACCTCAATACGTTGGTACTGCTTTGGGAGTCTGTCATAGATGTGGAATACGTCGGAGGACACAATCCCCTCAAAGAACAAGTTGCTTTCTTACCTATTAACATTCTTTCAATGAGCACATCGCACCCTCCCAGCCTGCCCCTCTACAGAATTTCTTATGCAATTGCAGCTTACGTTTCCGCAAGGCTTTCTGTAGTCATTCTGGCAGAAGATTGGTGCCACACGTTCTGGGAAAAAACTACAACTGAGGCTACGGGCGTCGTGCATCCTACTTATAACATACGGTGACGTCTGCACTCGACGGAGGCCCTCGAGGGACAGCGTATCAACGTCATCGACGTAGGACTCCGACACCGAAATCTTTTCGAAGCAGCACAGCTGTGGTGATTACCTGTCATAGATGTGGAATATGTCAGAGGAACATCCCATCGAAAGAACTTTACCAGGTAAGAAAGTAACTTGTTCTTTGTGCCCCTAGCACTTAAGAGTCAGCGACATCCTGGCCCCGGCAAGAACCTCCCTGCAGTCCGCCGGCAGCTCGTAATCACCAAACTCTAATGCTGCAGGAGCCATGCCTTCAGGTTCAGCAATCCTAGATCGTGGTACAGGATTGCGCCTCCTTCCCTGGCAAGCAGATCCTCGACCCCTGGTAGCTTGACTGGAGGTGCCGCTGACATGCTGAGAAGATCCGGGTACCAGATGTTCCTCGGCCACGCTGGTGCAACGAGGGTCATCCTGCACCGACACAGTCTGAGTTGACTTTTGCCTCTACTTTACGATTCCTCAGAGGGAATGCGTTCAGGAACAGGCCTTCCCACGGGAAGGAGAATGCGTCCTCATGCTCCCCGGCAGGGGACACCAGCAGATGCACCACCGGCACTTGGTGTTCATCGATGTCACAAAGAGATCGATCTGGGGACTGCCCCACCTGAGTAAGAGCCACTTGATCCTGCTGAAGCTCCCACTCGTGGCAAGAGTTCTGCTTCCTGCTGAGAGAGTCGGCGATGTGTTCTTTACTCCCGCCAGGTGAAAAGGAACGAGAAACATCCCCCAGTGCCAAAGTTCCTGCACCTCTCTAGAGAGCGCTGGGGACCTGGTGCCCCCCTGCATCCTGATGCAAAACATTGTGGTGGTATTATCCGTGAAGACCCCCACCACTTTGTCCTTTTTTTTTTTTAGTATAGGCCATTTTGATGTGGCTAGTACTGTGATCTGTTTATTATTTCATGGTAAAGACTACTTCCATCGTAACTATAGGGCAAAGTAGGAGTTTTCCAAACCCCAAGAATTTAATAAAGGTTTTGAAACTCGTAGCTCTTGTGTCAGTGTCATATTTGTGACACCATGCCTCTCTTAAGGCACACAACCGATCAACAGTAAAACAGTGATTGGCACTAAAATAATAAAAACATATTTCATCTTCACACAGCATGCGAGTAAGATAAAGACACAAAAAAAATGAGGGGGAACAATCAGTTAAGCATATTACATCTTCACATCATAGTTATAAGAATTGAAACGCTCTGATTTTAAAAGTAAGAGGCCAGTCCTTATTACATTGTAATTATAAAATAAAGACTGTCAAAATTTGAAAAGTGAGGAACAGTTTTAAAACCTGCCTAGATCAGAATTTGGCAGTCTTGCAGCAGAACATAGTTCTTTTGTGTCATGCCGTTTTTAAGAAACAGGCAAAAGCAACCTCAACCGTAAGGACAGACAATAGGAACAAAAAATAGGTTTCCATTGTCCTAGGCCGCTGGATCTAAGAGCATTCTATAAATATTTTATGCGTATCTTACTGCAAAGTGGGCAGAATTGCACAAAATCAAACTGATTCTCACTCCCTGCAAAAACAGTGGCCAGCGCCTATATTTGAGCCACCCAGCAATTTACAAGGGAAGGATTTGAAGCACAGGACGTTAATATGGGCGCTGGTTAATAATATATTATGGTAATTCTTGCAGACAAAAGATAAATGCACAGCCGGCCCGCTGACCCCACTCAAGGCGAGGTACAATATTATACATGGTTTGTCTCTGTATGCCGTCTCACACATGCTTGCTTAGCCCAACCTGTCCAAACTTGCATGATTGGTGAAATTACAAACCAAACCCATACTGCCCAGTAGTCTTCTAATAAACAGTAGCCATCAACTCTATGCAAATTGCTCAAGCTGAGGAGGTGCTTTAGTAAAAATCTGGTTAAAGTTGCCTCTCTATACACCCGCACAGATCGCCACATCAGGATCACCCTAAGCCCCAACAGACCTGTAAGAAAATCAGTACCAGTTTCCAGATGAGTCTCATATGTGGCTGCCATTGGAGGCATGGCCAAGATTTTCAAGAAAAAGACCCCCTCTGTAGTATATCGACGTTCTCGTAGACCCGATGATCTGTCTAGTGAAGTATGGCAAATAAGCAACCACCCCAGGACTCATAGGCAGGCACTTGCAGTGAAGAATCACAGATGACCTCAATAATACACCGACTAACAGAGATGGTCCAAGGGATTTAATTTGTTTATTGATGGAAACTGGGTCGAAGGCCTGTCGTGCTTTTTAAACAAGGGATGGGCAGTCCTGCCCTAACACAGGTACCATTCAACCCTAGGCTAGTACTAGAGATTAGTACCCCATACTAGCTACAAACCTTCTGCCTTCTTGTGATGGCCTAAAGGCAACACTCATCTGTATTGGATTCCTTGGATAACTATGTACTCAACAGCTATCCTCCAACCCCCAAAGGTATGATATACGGCCTTGATCTTACGGACACTTAGATCCTTACAGTCTATGGCAATTCCACTCTCTGATATTCATCTCCCTTTACCTCTCTTTGACTTTACCGTTATGGTTTATATATGCACTCATAAAATCATGGGCTGGCCAAAGCTAGCTCTCAGGGTCTACGTGGCTGTGTCTCTGTGCGTCCCAGCAAGTTTGGGTGTTGTGCATGTGTGAAAATCCACAGTGGTCCCCGATTGGACCACTGCTGGCTGTTGGAATGGTGCAAATCCTTACCATTGGTGGGTTTGGACTTGCTTCCAGACATGATTTAGGCTAAGAAGAGGACTCCTGCAATAATTTCTACTGATTAGCTTTGGAGCCACATATTCTTTTGTAGAAGAGCAGCTCACAGAAGATCCGTGGATGGCTCTCGGAGAGGCCTGGCATCCATTCCTGTGTTGGAGCCACTGAAGCTATGCTGGACTGCCTGAAGGCCCTGATGGTGCTTTAACCCATGGACTGGTGGGACCCAACGTTCTCAGCACATTCTTCAGGATCCAGTCATCATGACCCTTCGGATGTGTCCCTGGACCACCTGGTGGATTGACCAGCTCTCCATTGGGCTACCTCAGAAGACTCATTGCAGTTCTGCATTCACCACTTGCACTTTGGTGGTTGCCAGCTCGTACCACAAGCCGCCTTGCTGCCAAGTTTTAGCTTCCCATCCTCAAGGGATCCTGCTCTGGAAGGTCTTCTTCAACCGCGACTGGAAAGACGCCTGCTGTTACTCGTGTTTAGTAGCCGTCACTGAAATTTGCCTTCCCCCGCTTGGTGAAGTGTCCTGAAAAGGTGTGCATTAATGCCTTCTGCATTTCTTCTTCGCTAAGGGTTGCATTCTGCTCCTGGAACCGACCGGAAGAATCCTTGTACCTTCAACTCCTTGGCTTCTTCTACTGGATCCAACGGCAGGAAAACCTACATCCAGTGAGCCCCAGTCGACATACCTAGTCTCCTGGGAAAATCAGAATCGGGGGGGGGTTAGTAATTGCAACTCATTACCCTCCCCCTGTTCTCCTTACAATAAACTTTGGATATTCCATTCCATTGTGTTTGGATCTAAAAGCTTGAATCTGAAAGATAGGAATAATATTTGACATACCTGTAACTTGTTGAATATCTTCTGGAATAATTTCACCACTACAAAAACTCTTTCTTCATCTGTCCCCGCTCCTAAGAAGCTTTGCGACTGTTGGGCACAAAGCCCCATATATAATAAAGATTGGACATCTAAAGTTAGGGCATAATTCTTGGGAATTGGTTTAATTCGACTGCCTCATTACTTTTAGTTTTTCATATTATTGTATACATTCCTACAAACCTAAGGTTGACCGTATATATATTTGCTAACTGTGTATTGTGTGATGTTAGTGCCTGCTTGATGGATTTTTCTAGTGTGTTGTTTGGCCTGTAATAAATGGAGTATTTTTGTACTTGAGTGTCTAAATTGAATTATTGTGTGCATCAGTGTGTGGACTCATTGTACACCCCTAATTCCACTCACTTTCTCTCGAGAGTAGGCATTGAACACCCTTACCTTGATTGCAAAGGTGAGATGCAGTCAGAACCAGTGTGGCTTGACCCTACTGATGCGGTTCAACCAGACCGAAACACCTGTCTTGGGTTGCTGTTGGTACTCTTGTTCAGAGGTGAATTGCCCAGCATTTCGGTGCTGGACTGCCCCAGGGCAGGACAAAGACTGATATGTTTGGGATATTTCTTCTCTGTGAAAGATAGTGAGCTAAAGACTCTGGGTAAGTCTCTTGTAACCAGGACTAATCTTTGGCAGAGGGACTCCCAGAACACCCTTGTTAATTATGATAAAAAAAGGTACTGCACATGCAGGAGTGCACTGCCCTGTGCGCAAAGGAAAATAGCGAAATCACTGGTGCACCAAACGCCCTGGGAAGACCAAATCCATTCTGTATTTGGCCTTGTGGACAGTGCACAGATTAGGACTTGGGGTGTTACAGCCATCAGGGATAATAGGGCACATCATACACTGCTGAAAAGAAGACACCAGTGGGAATCCAAAGACACCTCGCTTGCTGGATCGGGCAAGAATGTCTTATGCAGAGTGACCAGCAATTTTGAGATATTTGCGAGCAGGAATCCACCGAAACATGCAAGCAACAACTTATGTCCTTCCTTCCCTCAATTGTCCAGATGAAAATGGTACCTCAGATACGTGAGTGTAAAGAACTGGGTTCAAGGGGAAAGGTTAAAGCAATGGTGAACCAAACGTTCTGGATAGAGAAAATCCAATACTGTAATTGTTTTCTGTTCGGAACTCCAAGTACCAAAGGGCAGTGCGACTAAGCGGCCAGCTACGACATTGATGTCAAATCTTTGGAGCCCATCGAATGGCTGACAAGGCCAAACTTTGCAACGTACCATATCTCTGAGGAGGCAGCAAGCTAAATTAACACCACTGGCGGAAAACACTCATTAAAATGCTGTATAATAAGAAAACTGGGCTAAACCGGATTTTACAAGCTTTCTTGTGTGAAGACCCAATGCTGGGAAAAAGAGTAGACTCAGAGTGATCCCTAGAGTCAGATGGGGCATTGAGCCAATAGAAGGGGTTGGGGGTGACACTAGTGGACAGGTATGAAAGACTCGTAGAGGAGAATGAAGATGATAGGTGTCTGGGTGAGGTCAGGGGGAGTGGAGGAGGACCGAGAGACTAGTTGGAAGATCAACAGTGAAGTAGAGTGCTGAGGAGGTTGTGGAGCAGTAGGGGCAAAGTGTAGGTGACGTTTTAATTGGGAGAAAGTGGTACCAAGTTGAGAGTGAAAGAGAGTGAGTGTGGTAGGGAAGTGTGAGTGAGTATCAGGGGCTTGAGGGCAGAGATATACCCACAAAGCCATGTGGGGGCAGAGAGTGGGAGTGCACAATAGACAGAGTCCTGCAGACAAGGAAGGATAGGTAAGAACTACAGATGGGCAACAAAGGCAGTGAACAGAAGGGGCCACGGAGTAAAAGTAGGTTTACACTTAGGATGTACGCAGAATGGGGGTAGAGATTCCCACAGGGTCATGGGGAAACTCTAGCCTACTGAACTGGTTACTATTGAAGGCCCCACTCTGACTGCTCATGGAAAGGAGCAGCAGGACTTTGCTGTCTGTGTCTGGACCCTAAGGCACAAACAAGAAAACAAAACTCAAGACTGAAGCCTGCACAGGTCCAGCAGGAACTGAACAATGACTGCCTCATAAAACAGTAACTAGCACAGTGTTAACAATATGGCGCAAGATGAAATATTGAAACGCGATAAAGGATAGGGGCAGAGATTTCCTGCTGGGAATCCGAGCAGCCAAAATCTGTACAAAGGAATTACAAAAGCACAAGTGTGAACAAGAACCGCAACAGAAATCTACAGGGAAAGGATGGCTAGTCAAAGTGATAAAGCTTCAAGACCGCGAATGGAAAGAAAGAGCATAAGTGAGAAGACCAGAATCTAAACACAAGAGTACAGAACAGTGGAACTGCAGACTGGAAACTAAGGATCGGAATGAGGTAACAGCAGACTTAACTATAGACCAGGAACAAGAAAACTGAGACCCAAGACTAGTCTAACAAGGACTGAACTACAGACTGGCAACAAGGAGTATAAGGAATTGTAACTCTGGACTGGAATAACAAGGACAGGACGTATCTATGTGATCACTGTGGGAAAATAAAATGTTGAATATGAAAATGTTGAATTCTATGTCAAGACCGGAGGCTCCCATTATGCTTCTCTTTCTTTTATTAAATTATTAAAGGAAGCTCAGCAGCAAGAAATATTTCTTCAGAATGCTGAAAAATATGTATGTAACAAGAAAAAACAAGTCAAAACACTCTAAAATCTTGAGAGTTGAGAAACACAAGAAAAACTCCATTTCCCAGGAGGACTGTGAAAAGTTCAACATGAGGTCACCAACATGTGACTCGAAACGTCCAATGACAAGGAAGGTCCCTGCATAAACAGTCCTGAAAATGATGCCACTTCCTCTTTCTTTGCTGCTCACAGCAAGAGATAAGTACATCATTTTCTGGATCTGTTTGTCATGTTTATTATGTATTTTGAAATGATTGTTTCATGATTTGCGCTACGTTCGTCGCGCGTAATAGTGAGAAATAATCTCTCGACTCCGTTCGTCGACCACACTTCGAGTGTGTCAGTGTTTTCTCTCCGACGCCGACCGCTTCCGGACGGCGCCGGAGAGTATTTCGCCTTTCTCAGCCTTCGTTCGGCTGTTTATCTTGTTTATTTTTTGTTGATATTGCGAGCGTAAAGCCCGCGGATCTTTTTTTCTTCATTTTACTGCGACCCGTGTTCGCAGAGCTTAAAGGAAACCGCGAAGTGACCGCGGTGCCTCGAGCGGCCACCAGAGGGAGCTTCTGCCGTCGCAGGTCCGCTCCTCAGCTTCCTGGCGCTCGCGATCGCTTCCGTTGTAATTTCACGGCGGATTAGCGATCGCGAGTGCCAGGAGCTGATCTCAACGAACTGTGCCGAATTTGAATTTTTAAAAAAAAAAAAAAAAAGAGGAATTTGAAGGACAGCTGATCACTGCTCCGTGCCCTTCTGGTTAGGGCTTTCATAACTCTCCTCAGCTCCTTCATTGGGCATTGAGAGAAGGCGGTCTGCCCACACACAATTAAAAAAAAAAAAAAAAAAAAAAAAGGTAGGGTGAATTGAAAGGTGCTTAAAGTAATGGCAGCACAATACTTCCCTCAAGAGAGCCAGGATTGGTCTGGTCAGGAGGAAGAGATTTATGATTTTAATGAAGTGGCTATGGCTTCCAGCCTAAAGAAAGTACTGGGTTCCACAGTGGAGACCAGCATAAAAAAAGCGGTAACACAAATGCTTATGCCTATTCAGCAGCGCCTGGATGACATGGAGGAGCATTTGCAAGACAAATCCCTACCAAAGAAAAAGACTCAGAAAAGGAAGCACCTTTCAGAAGGGGGATGTACACCGGCTCGCCTGAGTAAGAACTCTACGACCCCCCCGAGCCAGACAGAACCAGCCACTGCTGCCCTTTCAGACGCCTTCTCCAGGCTTAAAAAAGCCTTTTTGGACAGGAAGGGACCCCCTTCCACAGATGAACCCTCCTACCCGGAGGAAGAATTCAGGGATATCACATCTCTAAGCCCAGAAGAATATCAACAGGGCCAGGATCAAGAGGAGCTCGACTTTCACAGTCAGTCTCCAGTCTCCTCTGAAGAAGATGCGCACTCAGTTGCGTCGCGACCCTCTACCTCAGGGATTGTGGTAGCCCCCATCCCTAAGAAGAAGTTAAGCACAGATTCCCTTCCTCCTAAAGGGATGTTTGTGCCGGAGGATCTAGTACACCCCAGATCTTCACATTGGGAGTCATCTTCTAGGACAACTGATTACATCAAGAACAGGCTTCGTAAGCCATTGGACAAAGAGGTCCGAGCAAAACTTAGAGCGGAATGTCCACGCCCCGGAATACCAGATAAAGTGGCCCTAACGCCTGAGTTAGACTCCAGGATGATTACTTTCCTAGGAAAGAATATTAAAGATCCACGAAAAGGTATAGATCGTGCCTGGAGGTCGTGCCAAGACCGGGTACTGGACATTACAGGCCCTCTAGCCAAGATAATGGATCTAGCAGAGGCGGCTATTGACACAGGAGAACCAATAGATCCTGTGACACTTTCAAGTTGGGCTCAAAGAGCCATTTGTCTGCTGGGCAATGCCAACTGTACCATTTCAGCGGAACGCCGCAAAGGTATCCTGCACAAGATAGACGCTAAACTATGCGAATTAGCAGACACGGAATTTGGTGCAACGGCCCAAGGCCTACTCTTCGGAGACTCCTTCATGAAGGAGATGTCCAAGTTCGTAGGCACCTTTACCGCGCTGGACAAAGCGCAAGCATCCATTAAAAGAGTGTTTTCTTCAAGAATTTTTGCCAGGGCCGGACGAGGCAGAGGTCGCTCTTCCGGCCGATATTCCTTTGATAGAAGATCTCAGCAGTCTAGAGAGCAACACGCCTGGCACGATCGCTCAGAGACCTTCTTCCCTTCGAGAGGGAGAGGCAGAGGTCGCGGCTGGAGGAGAGCCGCCCGGTACCCAGCACAGCAACTGCAAACCACAGGTCAGTCTGCCCTTCACAGCGCCTGCGCCCCATATCCCTGTAGGGGGGAGGTTGGCTTATTTTGCACATGCTTGGGATTGCTTATCAGGGGACGCATGGGTCAGAGATACAGTACGCGGCTTGCGCCTAGAATTCTTCGCGCATCCCTGCCAAGCAATTTGTCCTGCTGCCATTCCAATGTCCAAGGAAGACCACGTCGCTTTGGACAAAGAAATTCGCAGCCTAGCAACGAAACAAGCGATTCGCCCCTGCACAAACCAAGGCGGGTTTTTCAGTCCTATATTTCTGGTACGCAGAAAAGAGTGCGTCCAGTAATAAATCTGAAGGCCCTCAACGATTTTATTGTCTACCGACATTTCAAAATGGAGGGTATTCACATGCTGAGAGATCTTCTGAGACCCAACGACTGGCTAACGCGCCTAGATCTGAAAGACGCGTACCTAACGGTTCCCAAGATCACACGAGTTACCTCAGATTCTCTTGGAATCTTCACAGCTGGGAGTTCACGAGCTTACCTTTCGGTCTCTCTTCCGCTCCTTGGGTTTTCTCCAAACTCCTCCGGCCGGTAGTAGCACATCTCAGAGAACAAGGTGTTTGCCTAATCATATACTTAGACGATATGATCTTCTTGGCTCAGTCGCAAGCTCTAGCGGAGCATCAGACCAAGCTAGCCATAGACCTACTCCACAGTCTCGGTTTCCTCATAAATTGGGAAAAATCAATTCTTCTCCCTTCCAGAAACTTAGAATTTCTAGGGTTCATCGTAGACACCGAGCTAACTCAGCTCCGTCTCCCCATAGCCAAGATTCATTCTACCAAACGGGAGATCCGCAGACTCCTTCAGAGGGAGGAGTTCTCTCTTCGGGACCTAGCGAGAGTGATAGGGCTTCTCTCCTCCTCTATTCAAGCGATCTTTCCCGGACCTTTACATTACCGGGAGTTACAGAGACTCAAAGGGCAACACCTAAGACGCAGTCTCTCTTACTCGCAGCGGCTAACTCTGTCGCCGGAAGCAAGGACAGAGCTCAACTGGTGGCTCACACACATGGAAGCATGGAACGGCCGAGCAATCTTCGGTTCAGCACCAGATCTCGTGATAGAGTCAGATGCCAGCCGTTCCGGCTGGGGAGCGAGATGCGGTTCAGTAGCCACAGGAGGAACTTGGTCTCCTTTGGAACTCGAGATGCACATAAACTGCCTAGAACTCCTAGCGGGTTCCTTCGCAGTACGCTCATTCGCCAAAGACAGAGTGAGTTGTTGTATCTTGTTAAAAATGGACAACGTCTCGGCGGTGAGATATATCAATCATCTGGGAGGAACCAGATCTCGACCCCTAGCGGAATTAGCCAAAGATTTTTGGCATTTCTGTCTGCAACACCAGATTTCTGTCACAGCGGAATACCTACCTGGTCTCACGAATGTAGTAGCAGACTGGTATTCCCGGAACACGACCGATTACAGCGATTGGAAACTGGACAGAGAAGTCTTCCTCAGAATTCAACGAGTTTGGGGTCCCATGTCCAAGGACCTGTTTGCCTCGCGCCTGAACGCTCAACTTCCAGTGTTCTTCAGCTGGAACCCCGATCCAGCAGCGATGGCGACAGATGCTTTCCTTCAACCTTGGTCAGAAGGGGTTCACTATGCCTTTCCCCCCTTCAACATGATTGCGAGGACCCTGGCGAAGGCACGTCAGGAGCAATCAGAATTGGTTCTGATAACACCGGTCTGGACCTCTCAGACCTGGTATCCAGTTCTTCTGGAACTTTCCTCGGATTTTCCAATCCTTCTACCCCGATTTCCGGATCTTCTGCTAGATCCAGCGGGCAATCGCCACCCCCTACTCCTCCACGGCTCTCTGTCCTTAGCAGCCTGGAGGATTTCAGGGCAAGGTGGAGAGTTCCAGGCATGTCCTTCAAGGCAGTTAGCCTCATCGAAGAGAGTTGGGCTCCTGCCACTCTCAAAAGATATTCTAACTCTTGGAACGCCTGGCGAAACTGGTGTCAACAGAAAGGATTGCATCCAGTTTCGGCACCTGTAGAGGAGATCCTCAATTTCCTCGCATCCTTGGTGGAAAGAGGCTTAGCATATAGGTCAGTTAACGCATACCGTTCTGCGATTTCAGCAGGTCACGACCCTATAGAAGGAGTTCCGGCAGGGGAACACCATTTAGTTTGCAGACTACTCAAGGGCATCAGACTTACAATACCTCCTCCGTCCCGCTATAATAAGCTTTGGGACGTTAACATAGTACTTAATCTGTTTCTTTCCTGGCCAGATAACAAGGAACTATCTCGCACCGCCCTGTCCGGCAAACTAGTTACCCTACTCTGTCTAGTCTCCTGCAGGAGAGTTTCCGATGTTAAAGCCCTAGACATAGCAGGCAGAACCTTCTCTCCAGATGGCATTGTATTCCACCTACATAGAAGGACAAAGTGTAATTCTAGAGTGATCTCATATCCGGCCTTTACGGATCAACCAAAACTCTGCTTAGTCAGATGTCTAAAGGCTTACGAGGAGATTACGGCACCTCTTAGGAACCCGCCAGACGGGCAGCTGTTGATAGCCTTACGTAAACCACATAAAGCAGTTTCCTCCCCAACTTTAGCGCGCTGGGTGAGGTGGACCCTAAATCAAGCAGGGATTGATACCTTACACTTTGGAGCGCACTCTGTCAGAGGAGCCATGGCCTCCAAAGCGTTCCAAGTAGGGATTCGCCTGGATGACATCATGAGGATGGCAGACTGGGCAAGTGAATCAGTATTCAAGGAATTTTATCTGAAACCAGTAGAACAGCCGGCGGCTATTGTGGTAGGTAAGCTTTAAACTAGCATAATGGGAGCCTCCGGTCTTGACATAGAATAAAGATTTTCCATAATGTCTTACTAGAAAGTCTTAATTCTATTAAAGACACGAAGGCGAGCATTATCCCACCCGGCGAGAAATTTAAATATGCTTACACATTGTTGTATATGAATATATTGCAAATAATGGTTTTGTTTTAAAAGTACTGTTGTCTGGGTAACAATATATTTCTCTCCCACCCCTTTACGGGAACTAGGGTTATAATATACGCAAGCTAACTATGTTTTGTTCTATATTCCTGACAGGGTCAACAGACAAATCGGCTTAATACAAGAGACCCGTATTACACCACATGATGACCTTGGCTCAAAGCTATCTTGGACACATTCGCAGCTTCGAAAGAGGAAGTGGCATCATTTTCAGGACTGTTTATGCAGGGACCTTCCTTGTCATTGGACGTTTCGAGTCACATGTTGGTGACCTCATGTTGAACTTTTCACAGTCCTCCTGGGAAATGGAGTTTTTCTTGTGTTTCTCAACTCTCAAGATTTTAGAGTGTTTTGACTTGTTTTTTCTTGTTACATACATATTTTTCAGCATTCTGAAGAAATATTTCTTGCTGCTGAGCTTCCTTTAATAATTTAATAAAAGAAAGAGAAGCATAATGCTCGCCTCCGTGTCTTTAATAGAATTAAGACTTTCTAGTAAGACATTATGGAAAATCTTTATTCTTTTGTTTTTTCTTCCTTTCACTGCAAGTATATGTGGGGGGAGACCCCCCCTGCAGCTCCCCTCCCATACTCTGCTTACCTTATTTATTACCTTGAACCTCCCCCCCACCCACACATATACTTGTGGTGAAATACAGAGCAAATGGTGCAGCATTTTTGGATTCAAAATGTTTGTAGACGTAGTGATTGTATGATCCCGGCAGGACTGCAGCTGGATAACAAGGACACTCCGGACTGGAATATATGAAGATAAAGCTAGGTAACGCGTACTATGGGCACAGAAAAAAAGAACTGCATGCAGGAAACAAGAGAACTGGTGGCAGAGAGAAAGGGGCTGCAGACAGGGAACTGTAAGCAGGGCTTTGAACACATGTCACTGGCACAGGAACATGTTCTGGAAACAGCAGCAAAAGGACATAGCACAAATCCAAGGATCACAGCACGAGGGTCTGTCTGCGAACTCCATGCAAGAGGCCTGTGCTGAGGCAGGCTCGTTGGCACCTGGAGCACCACACCTGTAGGTAATCTGCCTCCTCCCTCTCTGGACCTGGGAAAGGGAAAACACTGTTCTCTAGGGCTTCTGAGGATTGCAGTTCTAAGACTGCTGCATAGGAATAGCCAGGTAATGGAAACTGACAAAAGGTTAATTATGAAAGATGAAAGTCTTGCAAATGGAAAGTAAATACAAAAATAAGAATAGGTATTGTCAGTGGAGGATTATTTATTTATTTGCATTTGTATAGCGCACTTGCATCCCTGGTCATCGAGGCGCTGTTAAAAGAAATTGTTGGACTTTTGATTCAGTGATTGGGCAGGTGACAGAAATACAAGCATAGTTATACGGAGTGCATGATATGCTTTATACAGTTACATAATGATGTCAGGTACATTTCATACAAAGAGCTTGGTTTTAATGGCTTTGCGGAAAGCATGATGGGACTCAATCATTCTAATGTGCGGTGGTAGTGCGTTTCAATGAGTGGCGCCCTGGGTGGGGAAACTAGTACCACCGGCGCGCACCTTGCACGTTTTAGGCGTGACAATCGTGTTAAAGTAGCACTTTCTTAAAGGTCTTGTGGCCGTATGCTTGGTGATTCTTTGGGTCAGGTAAGTTGGAGCAAGTTCATGGAGACATTTGTGGGTGAGGGCGAGTGTTTTGAAAACAATTCTCTCTTTGACCGGGAGCCCGTGGGCCTGTCTTCTGATTTCGGAGATGTGGTCTTTTCTTGCGGTGCATGTGGCCGCCCTCAGAGCATTGTTTTGTACTAACTGAAGTTTGGCAAGGTTTTTATTGGAGGTCCCAACGAGAAGGACATTGCAATAGTCTAGCCTAGAACCAATAATTGCTCTGGCAATGGTGAGGCAGTTCTGGCATGACAGGAAGGGTCTAGCCGCGTTGAGGACTTTGGAATACTATGCTAAGGAGGAGGTGATGCCATTGACCTGTCTGTCCATGGACAGATCGGAGTCCAGGTAGACTCGGAGTGTCTTCACGTGATTGGAGACCTTGATGGGAATGTTGTCAGTAGTGAAAGAAGCGTACTGATCACCAAGGTTACCCAGGGTGGAGGGTGACCCTATGAGGAGGAGTTCGGTTTTTTCACTATTGAGGCAGAGCCAGTTATCTGCCATCCATGATTGGATAGTGGAGTAGATGGTGGTGAGCGTTTTGGTATCCGCTAGGTAGTAACCCGTGAGAGGGATGAGAACCTGTGTGTCATCTGCGTAGTTGGTATACGAGATGCGAGGATGCTGAACAAAGGCCTCGTAAAGAGGTTATATAGCATGGGTGCGATACATGATCCCTGTGGAACACTGCATGTGATGTGGCTGGGGGTGGCACAGGCTGAGTCAGAAAAGACTTTCATGGCCCTTTCTTGGAGAAAGGAGGTGATCCATTCGCAGGCTTTAGGGGAGAAGTTAGCTAGGGTGGCTAGATGGTGGCACAGGGTATTGTGGTCCACCAAGTCAAAAGCAGCGGATAGGTCCAGGAGCAGTAGGAGAGCAGGTTTCCCTGCGTCCCTTAGATCGTCCATTTGGTTCTTTAAGTCCAAGAGAGCTGGTACCGTGTCGTGGGCGGAAGCCAGATTGCCGCAAGCCGAGGAAACGGTTTTCTTCAAGGAACTTTTGGAGTTGGAGGTAGGCTGCTTTGTCCAAAATTTTAAGCAGGAAGGGTACAGTGGTGATGGGCCTATAGTTCCCCGGGACCAATGGGTCCAGCAAGGGTTTTTTAAGGAGTGGGCGTACCTGTGCCTCTTTAAGTCCATTTGGAACATGGCCTGATTGGAAGGATGAGTTAATAAATGCTGTTAGGAATGGGGCTAGGATTTGTGCAGAGTCTTTGATGAGTCTAGCTGGACAGGCATCTCCCTTACAGTTAGAAGGTTTGATGGATATGGTTTTTTATGGTGATAAATGAGTTCCAAATAGTGCACAATGGGTGGCAAATTGGTGTTCCAGTGGTACAGTCATGACCGTGAGTGGGTGAGCGAGGAGAGAAAAAGCATTTGAGCGACAACGCAGTATATGATATTACATGGCATTTATAACGCGTGTATAGACAAGTGTTTCAAGGCACGATGAGGCAAGGGAGGGGGGACAGAGGGGAGACAGACAACTATCCTACTAGGCCAGGTGTCATTCAGATCACGAGTAGGAGAAGGATGGTGTGAGAGGAGGGGAAGTAGAAGTAGAGTTAGGCGTAAGGGAGAGGGGAGATGACCTTGGGGAATGGAGACTAAGAAGGAGAGAGAAACTAACAGGATACGAGTTGCTGGCACAATCAAACTCATTCAAAAGTATAATGGGGGGGTAGAAACCTAAGGATAGGGAACCCTTTGGAAGACCCTAAGAGAGTAAGATAGAGAAGGCTTCTCCATAGCCAAACTACTGTAGGCAGTTGGTTGTACTGATCTCTAGTGGAAACCATTGTTAAGGATTTCAATCAGGCGACACACACCTTGATCTCGGCCTAGGATGTAGCGCTCAATTGATATGCCTTTCTCTTTATTTTATGCAAATTCAATTTGAGATTGTACACAACTCGTATCACACCCCCTTTTTAAAATACCCTGGTCACAATGGACCATGAACCAGGCTGGTTGGTGAAAATGCAATATTTCTTTATTTTAAAAATGTAAATGAAATCAGACCATTTTAATATGGGGCAGCGATCACCAATGGGGTGATAATTACAATAGAAATGTAAGCAATTAACTTAATTAACCTTCTCCCAGAACATATACACTGCACAATTGAATAAGAGCACTTTTTGATTTTAGGAAAGATAGCACCCAAGTTAAGGTTTCCCCCTGCAATGTTCCCTCAACCCACAAATAATCGTATTCTGAGTGGATGGAAAGAAGCAGCAGGTAGTTGGGAATAAGAGGGAGAAAACGGAATCAAAATTCGACCTTCCCACGCAGAATAAGAAGCAAAACAGACTTTAAACCCTTAGCAAAGGCCTAAAACAACACTGGACTTTTACAAATAATTGTGTGGTTAACTTGCAATATACATATGTTTTATCACAATAGCAGGTATGTTATATCACTGGCAATCACAGGGCAATGGATCAGCAAAAGGCATACAATTCGAAAATGAGTGGAAAGTTTAGAGCATGCTGCAGCCAAATGACACGTTGGAAAACTTGCAATTTTCTCAATTCCTGCTTTAAATTACCCAAACGGTTTTTAATAAAAACAGGTGAAATACTCTGATTTGGAGTGCGGTTTATGGGCTGGGGAATAGATATATATCACAGGGACAATATAGAGGTGAAAACCAGTCTCTAGCTGGTAAATTGAGAGGGATTTGGAAGATCGTGAGGTTCGTTTTTAGGGAAGTAGAGCAGTTAAAATGAAAACGTCGGTTTTGCGAGAGAGGAAAATGTTACTTAACTAAATTATCTAGGCTATATTGTTAAAGAGGAACACAGTAAGCTCTGAGGTTGATTCGCGAGGTCGGCCTTGTCACCCCAGTGCTCAGCCCCAACAATAAAATATATGGAAATTAGTTTGATTACTCCAAATATAACGAAGGGCTTATAATTTACACCAGACAAAATTGAAAAGGGATGGTGCTAGCACTTAAACATTAAGGACTGGATACAAGGATAATTCAAACAGTTTCAACAAGTTACCAGGGTATAATTATGACTACTTAGAGAATGGGATAAGGACAAAGGCAAGACAAGACAAGATAGGCTATGTGTTTCTATGGGGTGGGGATTCTACTCAGTCCACTTTTTAGTTTTGGGATTTTTGGACAGTCAACAGGTTCTGGTCACCACACGGCGGCGCGCCTGGCAAAAATCGGCTGGGCAAAATCCGGTCACCAGGTAGCGAACAGCTTGGGCAATTCGGGTCACTGGATGGCACAGGTACCGCCGGATGCAGTTAGTGGGCAGCAAGCCAGTCTGATTTTAGGATGCAAAAGGTAAAACAGCTTTCCCCTTTTTAATGGGAGATTAGTGGGTTGATTCTGGATCACTGGCCTTGCTGGGATAGGAATCGGCTATGCTTGGGTTTTGCAGTGGGCTCTGGAGTAGGGTCAGCAATGTTGGCCTTGTAGTTGGAATCAGCAAGATGAATGGAGCAGATCAGGAACGCCGCCCAGGAACTTCAGGAAGAGTGTGTCTAGAGTATTTATAATGCATAGTGACATCATAGAAGTATATGGCTGGGCAGGCTTAGCTAAACACACCTCTAACCCACTGGATTGGTCAGGGTTGCTATTCCCAGCCTCGCTCTCAGCTGGTTGGATTTCAAGGGCCGAATGTCAGATTTATGATGCGAGTTTTACAATGTTCAAAAACCTCCCACAGTTAATTTAGCTAAAATCCGATTTTGCCACAAATGATACATTTATACAGTTGAAGTCTCTTAGCAGATTAGATAAACAGGTTACGTATTTTATGCAGACCATTGCAGTCCAACTTTGCAATCTGTGAGACATTATTTTGTACGATTCTGTCCAACCTAGTAATTATCACTGGGGTGTTAGTATCTACTGAGAGGGCCCCTTTTGTTTCTGTCATCCTCTCAGGAAAAAAAAAAACTGTCTTGGGCCGATTCCTCCCCCCATGTAGCCAATGAAGTTTGATTTAATTATATTTATTTTTGCTCTGAATTGGAAGAAAACCTGCTGTATAGAACCATTTCATACATTGTATTTTCACAGTACAATCCCCTTTCACATTGCTAGGCAAGAAGAAGTTTTTGTTAACATAGTACTCTCAAACAAGCATTTTTCTCCTTTAGTTTGCAAAGCCCATTTTTACACATGTGGTGCAAGCTGCTAGCACTTGCTTTCAAATTCGGTTTTTGACTTTCCATCTGGATTGCCACACTGTTTTACAGCTATAGTAATTTTCTTTTAGGCAGCAGTTTATTTGAACCACCTATGCACTGAAATTGACATAGCCCAGAGCTGGAGTTTCTTTGAATTACTGATCTTTGACACTTTGTAACTTAAAATTGAAGCTTTTTCCCGTACGGCGGAAAATTAAGTTTCTTTGATGATTTTTCTCAGATTTGCTTTGACAGAGCCTGTTGTTAAGGGGTCATGCTTGGTTTTGCTGAAGCACAATGGGGATATGAATGGGAATGGCAGGACCTTATTACTAACAGTAGTTTGAGGAAGAACAGATAAAAATAGCGTCAGAGCAGCATCCTTTTAAGGTCAAATACCCCCTTTTCAATGGGGACTTTGGGCTGGCAGCAAAGCAGCGCTGCTTTTCACTCTATTTTGAAAATGTGTGAACACACTGGCAAGCTCCCTCAGTGTGCCCCCTTGCCCCATACTGCCCATGTGTGCTTGGCAAGATGGTGCAGCCATCTTTTTGTTGCTGCAAAATGCAGTTTTGAGGCCATGGTGCTCGCAGGAGCCCGTGCAGCAATTTTGTTGGTGACTGTAGATGCGGAGCCTGGTGATGTGGGGACGTACTGCTGAGTGGGTAAATATATCCCACACCATACTGGGGTATACGAATGCCTGAGCTATGGTGGATGGAGCACACAGGAGCATCATAAAGAGAGGGGGGCTTTTTTACATTTTCTCCGCTGCAACCTAACCAGGAACCAATATCAACCCTGGTCACTTGGGTAATAATAATCCCTTGAACCACACTTCGGATTGTGGGAGTTATTGAAGCCATCCATAATTAAGTTCTGTCAGAAGTAGGATTGTTCAGGCCCGATGCAAAGGCTGCCAACTGGAGGACGTGGCACAGAAAATCAGATGGCGGTGGCTGTTGGTTTACTGCAGCCACTGAACCCCTTGACCAGGAGATGAGGGAGCTTGAATTAGAATTCCTCAGTCTAGAACCAAATCTGGAGGGGCGAGACAACATAGATGAATCAGTCAAAACTTTCCATACCCCCATCTGTTAAGTAGTCCGCTGGAGACAAACAAGGTTTTCTTTCACAGTGGTTTATTGCACAACAAATACTGGTCACAGATCAATAAATTCAGCCAACTGATGACGGTTCTTTTCACCTCATAGGCACAGGCGTTCTGCCTTACTTTACTTGCAACTGCCGCTGCTGGCCTTAATTAGTTCCACGATAACAGCCAGGCGATTATAGGCTTTTCAACCTGTCCGCCGACCATGAAAACAAAATTAACAAAATGTCAATAGTACACACTTCACCACTCCGAATCCTTCTTCTTAGGCGGCCGTTTCTCTCCACTGGAAGGTCTTGGGCCTTGGACCGGGTACGGTGTCAATCTGTGAACTTTCTGCTTACTACTAGTAAGCCCACTCGTATTCTTGGCTGGTCTCACTCCACTCGGGTGCGGCGTCTCTCGCCACGCGCTGCTCCTGAAAAATAAGACGCCTCCTGAGTCTCTTGGAGTTGCATTTAACCCTTGTCCGGCCCCTCCCCGTAATCAGCCCCATGTGTTCTCAGCAACGGTTTTAACACACCTGATTCAGATTCCCCATCTCCTCCCTGCTCCGTCCATTGTGGGCTAACCCTGTACTTTGTTTGTGTTCGGGCGGTTTTAACATAAGGAAACCCGGTTCTCCCTTTCCTTTTTTTCCTTTCTTTACCCATCGGTGTGCCTCCCCCCTGATGCAGTATTTCATGGGGCATTTTGGGATCTGTAGTTTGTCTCTTTTCATTGATGGCCAGCACTTGATGGGACTCTTCCTCAACCCCCTCCTTTCTCCCAGTATCCAGGGCGGCTGCCACTGCTTCCACCTCACATACTCCCCTCAAGGACCCATGCCGTTCGGGCAGGTCCATGGCACGTGACAAGTAATCAGCCACCATCTTATATTTTCCTGGTTTATGTACAGTCACGAACTGGTAAGGCTGTAGCGTCAAAAACCATCTCAGAACTCTATGGTTTGAGTCTTTTTGTGTAGCCAACCATTTTAGTGGTGCATGATCGGTAAAAATGGTAAACCGTCTACCCAGTAGGTAATATCGAAGAGACTCAACAGCCCATTTTATGGCCAGGCATTCTTTCTCCAGCGTTGAGTACGGAATCTCGTGTGGAAGCAACTTCCTACTGATGAAGGCTATTGGGCAAAGGTTTTGCTCAGTCCCCTGGGACAGCACTGCTCCTAAACCACATCCCGAGGCATCCGCCTGCAAATAGAATTCTTTTGAAAAGTCAGGACAATGGAGAACAGGTTTTGTGGAAATCATCCGGATCAGCTTCTGGAATGCTTGCACTGCCTCCGGGGTGATCTGTAGGGGACGGTTGGTTTTCAGCGCATCTGTAAGCGGTAGCAGCCAATGAGGTCAAAGAGCGTGCGTTTCGCATGTCTAGCTCCTTTGTTTTACTGCTCATCATATCTTTAAAAAGGGTCACTGAGCCAGGATTTAAATTTATGGTAGAGAAGTGTGGCAAGAATCTCCTATAGTACCCCACAAACCCCAAGAAGGCTCGAATTTCTTTCCTAGTTTCGGGAGGCCTGAGCTTCTGTAGGGCTTGAATCTTGTCCAAAAGGGGGGTTATCACCCCTCCCCCCACTGCATACCCCAAGTATTTGGTTGTGTGTGCTGCCAGTTTAGTCTTTTTGGGTTAATGTGCAGACCAGCCTCCTTTAATGATTGTATTACTTGGGTCAAATGTGCCAGGTGTTCATTCCACGTATGGCTGAAGATCACTATGTCATCCAAGTAAGCCGCAGCATATTCTTCGTGTGGTCTCAAGATTTTATCCATTAATGCCTGCAATGTGGCCGATGCCCCATGCAAACCAAAGGGTAGGACAGTGAACTGAAATAAGCCTTGAGGTGTCGAAAAGGCGGTTTTCTCCTGATCTGATTGGTTGAGGGGTATCTGCCAATACCCTTTGGTTAAATCCAGGGTGCTCAGGAATGAGGCTGAACCCAGTTTTTCTATCAGTTCATCAATTCTGGGCATCGGGTAGGCTTCATAGTGGGATATTGCATTCAACTGCCGAAAGTCCATACATACCCTAGTAGTACCATCAGGTTTGGGTACTAGGACCACTGGTGAGCACCATGCGCTTTTAGATGGCACATTGGTCCCCAATTCGAGCATGTTATCTATTTCCTTGGCCATTTCCCCAAGTTTTGACTCCGGAATTCGATAAGGCCTGAGCCTTACAATTTTCCCTTCTTCGTGGGTATAGAGTGGGTAGCCAAATGTGTTCTTCCTGGTATTCCTGGAAAAATCCCAGCCACCTGCTTCAAGGTATCCAATAATTCGTTCTTTTGGGATTCACTCAACTGTTCCCCCATTTCCACATCTTGAAGACTACTATGGCTATTAGGGACCATTTGCTCTGAGACTGACATGTCTGAGAGGGTTGAACATAATATATCCGTTGGTCCTTCTTTCCATAGCTTGAGCAAGTTAATGTGATAATTCTGAAATTTATTTTTCCGTTCGGGTTGTTCCACCTCATAGTTTACAGGTCCCAATATTTTTGTTATCTGATACGGGCCCTTTCACTGAGCCAACATTTTGTTTGTGTGGGTAGGCAGCAAAACCAATACCTTATCTCCTACCTTCAAAGTTCGAGGTCGGCTCCCTTGATCATAATACTTCTCTTGTCTGTCTTGGGCCCTCCCCAGGTTTCCTTGAGCAAAGTCTCTCAGTTTACCTAGATGTTCTTTTAGGTCATTAACATATTCGGTGAGTGAGGTTTCCCCCTGTTGTTCCCAGGTGTCTTTTAGTAAGCCCAGTATGGACTTGGGCTGTCTTCCGAATAACAATTCAAAAGGGGAGTATCCGGTTGTGGATTGCGGGGTATCCCTTAGTACCATCAACACCCAAGGTAGAACCCGATCCCATCCCAACCCTGTGGGGCTGGTGGCTCTTCTTATCATCTGTTTAATAGTTTTGTTATATCATTCCACCAACCCATCCGTTTGGGGATGGTACACTGAGGTTTTCAAGTGTTGAATTCCTAAGGTCTTACACACCTCCTTCATAACCACTGACATGAAGTTACTCCCCTGGTCTGTCACTATCTCCAGGGGAATTCCCACTCGAGCAAAGAACGGCATAAGCACATCGCATACCTGTCTTGCTGAGATTCCCCTTAAAGGGAAAGCTTCGGGATAGCGAGTGGCATAGTCCACAATCACTAAGAGAAACCGGAACCCTCTACTGGTAGGCTCCAATGGCCCTACAATGTCCATCCCTATTCTCTGGAAGGGTTCCCTAATCGGGGGCATTCTTTGAAGAGGTGCTCTAGCCGGTATATGATGACTAGTTTTTTGACATATGGCACACTCTTGACAATATCTGGCTATTTCCGCATATACTCCAGGCCAGTAGAAATTCTGCAACACCCTTTTCACCGTCATGTTTTCCGCTAAGTGCCCCCCTGTTGTGTGGTCATGGGCCAGTTGGATCAGAGTTTTCCGGTATGACTGGGGAACCAGCAATTGCTCCCTCTCCTGATTATCGGAACCTCTGGTCACCCTATATATTAGCCCTTGGTTTTCCTTGAAGTATGGAGTAGTAACTGGGGTCCCTCTCATTGCTTGTGCTTGTTCCCTGGCCCTTTATAGGGTTTCATCCAGTCCGGTTTCGGTCCGGAACGAGGGAAGATGTTCTCCCACTCGCCAGTCTATGAGGGCAATTTCCATTCCTTTCCCCCTGTTCTCTTCCATATTTTTTCTCTGGCTTTTTGTGAGTTTCCCCCTTCTTATTGGTACCCCGATCTCTGTTTTGGCAAATGGAGCTTCCTTTAACCATTTATCGAATTCTGGAATATCTGTCCCTATTAGTACCGGGGCTGGTATGGCCGGAATAATGGCTACTTTAACTGGTATCTCTTGTCCCTGTAGCCCCAACACAACGTCTTTCGTAGGATACCTTTTTACGTCCCCATGCACACATTTAATGTCAATAGTTCTCACCTTTCCTGGATCTTGCTCACTCGCATGCGGTTGTATGGCCGTCTGTCTGCTACCGCTGTCCATCATGGCTTGTTGGGGACGTCCATCCACCGTTACCTCTATCACATAGGGCAGTTTCTTCCGATATCCTGGAGCTTGTAGTGTTCCAATGTCCATTGATTCTGCCTTGGTTTTTCTGGCACAGAACCGGGCTATATGGCCCCATTCCCCACATTCGAAGCATTGGGGTGCCTGTCCCTTTAGGACACTGGTTCTGTTGTTGGGCTTAGGGTCTGGCCTATTCCTGGGTTCTTGGATTGCTCCCCTGTAATTGCTGCGCATAATCGGAGTTTCGTTGGGGTTCCTCGCTGGTAGTGTTGTGAATGTGCGGGGTGTTCTGGCTTTTTGATAGGCGGTGGCCACATCTATGGCTTCCGACAGAGTAAGGTGGTGATGTTGCCTTACCCACCTTTGTATGGGACTAGGCAGGGCGTCAATGAATTGTTCCAACATTACCTTTTCCTTAATCTGTCCAATCGTGGCTGTGTTGGGTTGTAGCCATTATTCCGCTAAATCCTGTATGTGGTAGAACAGTTGCCTGGGGCTCTCTCCGGGTTTGTTTGGTTTCACGAAACTGGAGCCTATAGGACTCCTCATCCATCCCCAGCCTTTCCAACACTGATTTCTTGATGTCCACATATGGGGTGTCCCCTGCGGGATTGGCAGCCTGATAGGCTCCCTGCAAAAGAAAGCCCATCTGTCCTGTGGCCATTGTGCTGCTCGGGCTATTCTTTCAAAGTTTACAAAGAAATAACTAGGGTCATCCCCTGCCTGGTATTTTTGAAGTACGTTAGGGGGAATAGCTGGATGTGCCCGTTGGTTAGCCATTGATTCACCCAGAATTCTCAATGCTTCTCTTCCCTGTTCTTGAGCTGCTGTTTGCACTTGGAGAGCCTGTTGTAGGGCCTGCCGGTCCGCCTGGGCTTGATGTCCTTGTACTTGCACTAACTGCGTAGTTGCTGTTGGCCTTCAGCCAATGCTTTTAACACGGCTTCCATGCTGCTGGTGATTTTGCGTTCCTCTGCAATCCCACCGCTGCCACCACTGTTAAGTAGTCAGCTGGAGACAAACGAGGTTGTCTTTCACAGTGGTTTATTGCACAACAAATACTGGTCACAGATCAATAAATTCAGCCAACCAATGACGATTCTTTTCACCTCATAGGCACAGGCGTTCTGCCTTACTTTACTTGCAACTGCCGCTGCTGGCCTTAATTAGTTCCAAGATAACAGCCAGGCGATTACAGGCTTTTCACCCTTGAACCTGTCCGCCGGCCATGAAAACGAAATTAACAAAATGTCAATAGTACACACTTCACCACTCTGAATCCTTCTTCTTAGGCGGCCGTTTCTCTCCACTGGAAGGTCTTGGGCCTTGGACCGGGTACGGTGTCAATCTGTGAACTTTCCGCTTACTACTAGTAAGCCCACTCGTATTCTTGGCTGGTCTCACTCCACTCGGGTGCGGCGTCTCTCGCCACGCGCCGCTCCTGAAAAATAAGACGCCTCCTGAGTCTCTTGGAGTTGCATTTAACCCTTGTCCGGCCCCTCCCACGTAATCAGCCCCATATGTTCTCAGCAACGGTTTTAACACACCTGATTCAGATTCCCCATCTCTTCCCTGCTCCGTCAACTGTGGGCTAACCCTGTACTTTGTTTGTGTTCGGGCGGTTTTAACATAAGGAAACCCGGTTCTCCCTTTCCTTTTTTTCCTTTCTTTACCCATCGGTGTGCCTCCCCCCTGATGCAGTATTTCGTGGGGCATTTTGGGATCTGTAGTTTGTCTCTTTTCATTGATGGCCAGCACTTGATGGGACTCTTCCTCAACCCCCTCCTTTCTCCCAGTATCCAGGGCGGCTGCCACTGCTTCCACCTCACACCATCCCATTGGAGCCAACGAGTCATACAAACCCACAATCCTGGTCCCAGACTGATCTTGGAGAAAAGATGTGTGAGTCTTGGGAAATATGAAGGCAGCTGAGGAAGACGAAATCCAGTGTGGGTGGGCTGGGAGAAGTCGCTGGCGTTCCAGCTTTTCGGCAGTGGATAAGGTCCACTTGCTGTGATGAGGAAGAGGAAGACACTGAGTTTTCAGTGGAAACCCTGGTTTAGAATCTAAGGCCCAGGTTACCAGCCACAAAGGATTTGGAGGAAGCAAATGCATGCAGAAAAAAATAATTAGATTTGTTGTGTTGAGACAATGCCAATGTGGAAAACACTTGTGCAAAATCACACAACCTCCCAATACTTTTCCTTGGTATGATACAAAGCAAAGCAAGGTTCTTGAAAGAGGGGTGACGTGGAGGAACACTGGGGACAGTAAAACGGAGTATCCTACCTCCTACCTTGCTTGGTACACACTTAACATTTTCTGAAGGGCTGCGTCTTCTTTAATGTGGGGGGGGGATTTTATTGACCAAAATGCAGTTTACTCAATATGGCAACAGCTGCCACTGTCTCAAGGGATCTGCTACATGTACTACACAAACTAGAGCATTTGCAGCTGCATCTTCAAAGTGAAGGAACAACATTTTGTGGTCTGGAGCAGCTGCATGATAAACATGGGCATAATGCATAGCTTCATGCCCAATGTGAACTGCCAACCACCTGCGTCATTTACATGCTGGATGGTACGGTATGGTTCAAGTAATTGGTCTGTTCTGTCAACACCCCTATGTATTGGTTTTAGTCCAGAATACACTTGGTCTTTGGCAGTTGCTGAGCCTGTCCCTGCACACTAACGAGAGAAATTGCTTCACTCAGCATATGGACATCCCTTCTGTTGCAGAATTATAAAGGCATACGTTCCTCACACTAAAAGGCTTCACATGCCCCTTTGACAAGCTGCTTACAGACAAGCTACTTGAGGAAGCCTTTGTGGTTACTTGCAATTGTTCTGCATGCCAGTGTGCCCACACTATGCCATTCCGTGAACAATGGGATTCTGGTGTAAAAAATGGCCATTTACAAATGGTGATCCTTATGGAATTAAGAAGAGGAAATATCCCACGCAATCTTCTCACTGACCCCTAAAAATGCAGGACAGCTAGGAGAGTTTATGGTATCTTTTCCAGTGTACATGCTGTATGCATACCAAGTGATAACTTTCACGCAACCCGTAAATCTCAATTCTATAGCATGCTCTTTTGCTGGTTATGTACTGCTTGAACAGTAGCCGACACTTTAACAAGACCAAAGACTCATCAATTGATAGCTTCTGCCCAGGTGTATAAACCTCAAAAAAGTCTTGCTAAGTGTTCCAGAAATGGGCAGATTTTGAAGAGTCAGTCACAATTTGGGTATTTTCCAGATAATGCTGCAGAGTTGTCGTTGAAATGCGTGGCTTTTGACTAAAATAGTGGTTTTTGGCAAGTAAATCTTTCAGGTGGCCCCTAAATGGGGTACGATTTAAAGAGGTTAGTTCCTATATGTACCTCAGACTTCTTTTCTGTAGCAGCAGATCTTGGGCTAGACGTATGAAGCAGTCAGTGGAGAGAGCCACACTTAGACTCAAGGAGTTTCTATTCTTCAATTGTCTGTACGGAGGCTACAGACTGGATAAGTGCCTGCAAGTGTATAAGGCCAGAGTTTCCTCCTATGATGCTCTATGGCAGTGAAGTTTGGGGATATCAGAACTGCAGACAGTTGGAGACAGTCCAAAATATTTTCTTGCGCAAGATAATGGGGCTTCTGCCAGGAATGTCAGGGAGAGCCCTTAGGAACGAGTTGGGGTTGTGGAGTATGGAATCTATGGTGTATGTACGTTATTTAGCCTATTTCTCAAAAATACATCTAAGTTTCTCGGTTAACCATAAAATGAAAGAGGGGTTCATAGAGGTGAAATCCTCATCATGCAGGAAAAAATAGTGGTATAATACTGCTAATACATTGTGGTGCGGATATGGTGGGTCCTTTTTAAATCCTGGCTCAGTGACCCTTTTTAAAGATATGATGAGCAGTAAAACAAAGGAGCTAGACATGCGAAACGCACGCTCTTTGACCTCATTGGCTGCTTACACTGAGCTTCGTGACTTCCCTTTGATAGTAGGGAACTTTTATCAAATTAGATCACCATCTAGTCGTAGAATTGTGCTGCAGATCGGCTTACATTTACTACCGCTAAGCAAATGCTTGATGTGGATAGCAGATTCATCCAAATGTACGTGTGGGCTTGGCCACAATGAAGACAAGGCACTTTTTGTTAATCTACCCACTCTATCTAGCACCTCAAAAGCTTTTTGCTCCTACCTTTTTTTTAAATGTATAAGCTGACAACATGCAAAGAAGCAATGCGCTTTGTAATCCACTATGGGAACCTGACATTCATTTACTATCTCATTGAGTATGTAACTGTGGCGTTGAAACTTCAAGCTCAATATCGATAGTACATTAGAACTCTTATGAGGGCTTTAGCCTGGTTTTACTACTTGACCTTTTTGAAACAGTGCCCTGTAATGGTTCATTAAAATAATTTATAATGTTCTTGTCTCTTCACTGTGGGATGTTTGGTTGGTTTTTAACCATTGTGACTTTTTTGGGGGGGTATTTGACTGAAAGTGAGGTGTTTGGTTATTTATTGTACAATGTGTATTTTTCTTTGTAAATGGAGAAATCTGAATAAAAATGTATATGAGGAAGACTCTCAACGCTTGCCTTGCAAGGCATAAAATAAGCAGTGTTGCATAGCAATTTGCTATGCAATTCTGTAGGTTTGCTAATTAAACTGACACTTGTGTAGCACTAGATATTTAAATTACCCTGTTCAGTGAAAGCACAGCTTGCCCTGCATTCTTCTCTTGCCCACAGGGCTCTCTAATCACTGCAAATTGAAACAGTCTACTGGAGAGAGTGTGCAACAGTAATCATCTGCCTTACTCTTCTGTGTTCACTGTATTTTATAAAAGATAATCCTGCAATTCCATTCCTAAAAAAATAAGTTGTTGCATAATGCATAATTATAGTTGTGTCACGAACTGGACATTTGGGAGCAAGAAGTATGCCAAGACCATGTACTCAAAGTTAACCCATTTTATTAGGCATCGTGCACAAGGGAGGGCCAACAGGAAATGTAAACCTGATCTTTCCCAGTGAAAATAACAAAATAACAGTGCCTTGTTCCTTCAGTGTCTCCTGCAATGATTTTCTCAATGTCAGGCTGCAAGTTCAAACTGTCAGATTTCATCTACTGTTTCCGAATGTCTCAGGGAAGTTACCTCACTCCCCAGTCCAATATGTTGCTAACTTTTCTTCTGCTCCTTTGAGCATAATTGCAGGCTTTTTTAGGGTACCATACCCCAAGACTAAACCAGCCCTTAATCTTCTGTTGGATCTTTGGGGGGTGGTTTAGAGTTCTTGTTGGGGTCAGCAAGGAGATTCACTAGCCTTCGTTCTTGGTTCTTTCCACCACCTCTCTGAGCCATCACTAAGCTCTCTGACCCCCGCTGAAACTTCCTCCCC
The DNA here is from genome assembly GCF_040938575.1 of Ambystoma mexicanum. Taxonomy (NCBI): domain Eukaryota; kingdom Metazoa; phylum Chordata; class Amphibia; order Caudata; family Ambystomatidae; genus Ambystoma; species Ambystoma mexicanum. Next base: position 17,604,427 of record NC_090922.1, on the reverse strand, counting down.
ATTTGTAACCTTACCTAGGGCCTGACCTGGCCCTCTCAAACCTCCTACTTCTAAATGACTAGTCAATCTCTGGCTCCTTGCCTCACCTTTCTGTTTTTTTACTAAACTTGCTCTTCCAAACCTCATCAACCCTCAAATCATCTTTCTTCTGGTAAACTGAAGTTGGATCACTCGGTTTCCTCACTTTCACCTATACCCTCCTCCTGCTGACTTCTCAGTGTCTTCTTACTACCGCTTTGGCCTTTTGTCAGTGTCTCCCACTCCACTTTGTGTATTACTTTCTCCTGCCAACCTTCTAATAATATTACATCCTTCAATTCCACTTAATGTTATTTCTGCCTTTTGTGTTGTTCTTACTCCCCCCACCCCCATTAACTCCAGTGCAGGGTTTTCCTCCCCCTTTCCGTCCTCTGTTCCTATTACTGATTTCCAACCCTCTCTTGGGTTTACTTTTTCCCTGGTTTCTTCTGTTACCAATATTAACTTGGAATCCACTCCAGGTTTTTCTTCTGTCCTCTATTTCGAGCACTGGGTTACAAGACCCTCTTGGGTTTGCCTCACCCCTTCTTTCCTCTACTTCATATATGAGCTCACAAGCCCCTCCTGGGTTTGCCTCACCTTTAAATCTCACCACTTTCTTCTCTTATGCAAGGATACATCTTCCTCTCTCCTGCTGCCCCTATGGCAGCTCCTCTCTCTGGCAGACTCCTGTCTCAAAATCTCTTTGGCGCCCCTACTCTGCAGTAATCTCTTTTCCAACTTTCTCCAAACAGGAGCCACCTGCTCCTGTCAACTCCACTGCTAGACTGGGCTGCTGCGCTTATTTAGCAACACTCCCCCTCCCCTTGACTGGAATTAGGGTTGATAGTCTGCAGCTCTGAGCCTAAACGGTGTGAGCGTTGGGATGGGGCTGGTCTCTGTCACTTCCTGGTATTCAGATTGAGGCTTGGAGGGTTGGGCTGACTCTATAAAAACCCTGGTGGCCATTTTGAAATTCTTTAGGCAGACAGAAGCCGAGGAGGCAGCTTCTGTGACAGACCACATGCTGTGCTGCTGTTGAGCAGGCAAGTGGGTTAAGGATTACCTGGGGGTGTTTGGGTTACTCCTAGGGTCACCCTTTCCATGAAAGGTTTTGTTAGGGCTTCCTGTACTTTGAAGGGACAACTTGACCTCCCTGATCCATTCCGGTTTTCTGATTGGGAGAGAAAGGTATTGTGGAAGGTGTAGTCCCTATGAGGGTGGTTTGTTTGTGTGAACTTGATATTTGAGTTCAGTTTCCGGTTTTCTGGTGACTTCTCGGTCTTAAAGGAATGGATTGGATGGTTTTCCAGGTTCACTGTTTTCCTAGCCACTAATAATTCTGCTTCTTGTATCCAGTCCGGGTTTTGGTTTTGTTTCTCCGAGACATTATGGGTAACGTATTTTCCCATTATTAGATTTTCTGAGAAGGCAGCTTCCTTAGTTTCTTGGCTACTGGACGAAAGTCCTGGAAGGGGACTTTGTCACACATGCTACTGTAAAATACTACATTGTCGCCATGCTTTTCAGTAAAGTTTAGGTTAGTGTATCTAAATCTCATAGGGTCAACTAGATTTCATTTTGTAGAGGAAAATGTATCATATTGATAAACTAACACTTTCAATAATGTACATTATCAAAAGGCTAAATGCTTTTGATGGCAGACGTAGTTCTGTGACCCGCTGGTTACATACATCTGTGCAACTGGTGCTCAACCCATGAACTGATCCCAAACTCTTTGTCATCCTATCTTTTCACCCTGTTGCTGTATACCAGCTACCTTAAAAGTGAGATGGACGCACACTACAATATTTTACCTAGTTTGTTCAGGTCTCTGCCTGATATGCCAAACTCTGCTTAGTCTCTTACTTTCGTTCCTCATATCTAATGAATACACAAAGCTAACTAAATTTGTATGCGATAATGATTAATAGTTCCATCCATTCTGTACATCTACAGATCTCCTGCTGTACCATTCACTGTGGTTAGCCTGCAGAGCTCACTTTGCTCTACGATTGATTGCATTATATATTGGCACCTGCAGGAGAGAGCTGGCCAATCCGGAGGCTGGGAACGTAAGTGGAATATGCATGTAGCCGCCCGCTTTGCCTTTGCTCAGCCTTCACCCTGTCCTTGGAATTGGTGCCTTAAGCGGAGTCTCTACTGGAGTGCCAGACCTCAAACCCACTACCCACCCACCTGCGCATCTCCTGGATCAGCTGCAGGTCCTGTAAATTGTCATTTCCAATCGTGACATAGGTGTAATTCCTTTTAAGGAAAGCTGCAACTGCTCAAAGTCTGGTGGCTCCACGTGCTAATAGCGATAAATACTGCGTTCATGGATGCGCAGGACTGGAATGCTGAACTTGGGCCTACCTGGTTTGCGCTTGAGAGCCGTTGGCAGCCCTTCCCTCCTCCGAAACTGGTATTTAACGCTATACTGAAAACGGTGGATATGAATGATATGTTAAGTTATTTATAACGCGCCTAATACTGAGAGGTTTCTTAGTGCGGACCCGGGAATCGAACCAACGTTGCTCCTTGTCGTCTTGCTTCCAAGGCGAGCATGTTGCTGCTGAGCTATCCTCCCGAGACCCATGACATGTAAGGGCCATCTTGTCCATCTGAAGTTGGCAATTACCCTGCCTGCCTTAAGACCATACTATGGTACTTGGTCTCAGGCTATGCCTTTGTTTTATAGATTGTGAACTTCTTGATTTAAGAAATTTCTCCTTCAATAGCAAATGATGGGTCAAGCATACAATAAATGGAGCACTTCCCTGTGCAACCCAGAGTGCATCCAGCTGCACAGAGCTTGCATTGAAAACTCTTTTCAGAGCCTTTGTCATGTCTGTTTGTGTCCATTCATGCAGCTAACCTTTTACATTTTACATATTCTTATTTCAGCGATACACAAACATGCTGTATTGTTCCTCATTGTATGTCTTGGGTACAAATAACTTCTGGTGACATTGAACATTTTAAATATTAGTAAAATACAGCTAATCAAATAGGTTTGTTTGCTAATCATGAACATTTTTATTGGCAAACTGCTAATCATTTTTTGAAAACGAATGCATGCCTTGCCTTGATTGGGTTTGGCTAATCTCTGAGCTCCCCTGTTCACTATAACGAGGGTGGCCTCCTAAAATCTGTCCACCAGACCAGATTCTAGAAAGCCATGCCAACAGGCAGCCCGTTGGTTTTGCCCACAAAGCCTCCAAAAGCGCTAATGCATTCCCACAGAATGCATAATGGTGACTTAGTAGGGTCTGGTCTTAACCAGTTTAAACGACCAGGGGGTGCAGCACTGGGCTCACAGAGCCAGCCCGTTTGCACAATGGGCATTTTAGTTTTGCCTTCTAGTTTCCCTAAGCACAGCAGTGCCTTATAATTTTGTTGGCTTTAAAACGTTTTTCTAACCTTTTTCTTTTCTTCTGTTTTGTGTATTGTTTTTTTGACATTGTTATTGTGTAGCTAAAATCGATTTTCCCATTTCAATTTAATTTAGAAATGGTTAGGAACACTTTCTTATGTACTATATCGAGACCCCATTTCCTAAAATGTATGGGCCGCCGGCTCTTTATTTGAAACACTGTTTTTGATAAGTCATGAATACATTCTACCGGTGTACATGTTGTGGCTTTAGTTCATTAATGTCTGTTGTTTGGAAACGCCTAATTTTCCCATTTCCCATCTTGGCAGCATCGATGAATGGAGACACAGGAGTGATCCATGTGGTTGAGAAGGTAGAAGACCTACAGTGGGTGTTGGAGGATGGACCAAATCCACCGTATATGGTTCTTCTAAATGGGGAGCTTTTCACCAGGTAATGAAACTAAACCTACTGGTAATGCCGATGGAGAAACTTGAGGAACTGGCCTTGGCAAAATCAACAATTATGGCTTTTTTGTAGACATCGAATAGGCAATAGAATAGGCACTATAGACTGCCATAGTGGTACTACATGGCCATAAGATGGCAACAGCTGGAAAATGGTGTGATTATCCGGGCACATGATGGCAGCGCCTGGCAAATGCTCAAATACCTAGACACAAGCCAAAAAGTTTGGCTTTGTAAGTGCTTGTTTTTAACATTCGATCATTGCAAAGTACAGACTCAAAATCACAAGGTTGAAAGCACCCTTGGTTAAGAACTTTCTTTTACACCAATAGCGCAGTTACAGCTGCAATGAAGCGGTTAACTCTGAAGACTACTTGGAAATACCACTAGCAGGCTGAAGTTTGATGCTACTGCTTGATGGAACTAGCCCAAAGATCACAGGTGGATATGCAGTGCGTGAAAGTTACCTGAGAGATTAACAAGGCTGTGGGCAGTCACTGGTTGGAAAAATAATGAAGAAGCACCCACAAACTGTGTGTTACTTCACATGTTCTCGCCCTCTAGCTGTACTCCAAAAGGTTCGACTAATAGCCAATACTAAAAATTAACATTGCCATTTTTTGCTTTCAAGTCACTTGAGTGTTAAGTATTGAATTCTTTTTGGCACGATACATGATTACGTCCATTCATAGGTGGTTTGGTTAGGTGTTATTTCAGCAATTTTGGTTATAGAAACCAATGGTGATGTGATAAATAGCTTGCTAAATTCGGCACCCCATGTGATGTCATTAACTTGATAAGACCGACATTTGTCTCCTAATCACTCTACTAACATTATTTATTCTGAAAAGAGATGGTGGATTTTTGTATGCAAGAATGCCAGGGTTTGACCCTTGAAGCCTAGTGATGCAAGTCCTTGTTAGGGAGTTGAAGCCAATTTTCTGAAGGCGACCCACATTTCATTTTTAACTCTGTGCTTTCATACCGTCTTGTAATTGTTTCAATTTGTTTGAGTAATAAAGGCTGTGTGTGGTGGAAGCTGCAGAGTATTACAGTTGTTGTTTTTGAAATTCAAAAAGGGACGTCGACGGGGCATGCCAGTTATACTATCCCTAGTGTGACGTCCACTGTACCCATGGACCTTCACGCGTCGAGGTCCCTCAGATAGTTTTTTTTCCTCCATCGTAGACGGATGCAAAATCGTGAAGTTCTCATTTCGGCTTAACGCCATTGATTAATCAATTAGAGTTAGTTACTCTTCCTATCCTTTATATCTTTCGCTCACCGACTATCGATAACTTCTCCGACGGCAGTGAGGTTGACGACCGTCGAATAAGACTCCCATCGACGGATACTTTCGGCCTTGGAAGGCCGCTTCGGGCTTCGGTCCATACAGTGGGGAGAGAGGGGGGAGGACATTGAGAATGTATTTACCCCTTTTCATACATTATCTTCGCCAATTATGAATCGAACCCCTTTCAAGTTCTGCCCAAGTTGCAACAAAAAATGACACTGGGTCGACAAGCACCTGGTGTGCAACCTTTGTTTCCCGCGGGATCACGTTGAAGAGCCTGTAAGCTCTTTAAACCTAAAACATTAAAGGACCGTTTAACTAAGCGCTGGGCCCACCGCGCCATGCAGGCCGAGTCCACCATGGACGTGGAGGGGACCTACAGCGACGGCAGCAATGCTGCATTTTCAGTCGGCGACGGGGAAATGTTGGTTTCCCAAGCGCAAGCCCCGGACCTCAACAGACAGACCGGCAGTTCTGTTATGGGGACGCCCCCGGGGGCATCAGCGCTCACACTGCCCCTACCACTAAACGCACAGCCAGGGGCCAGGACTTGACACGCTCGTTGTCCAAGGGCCCACACACGACTACTAGGGAGAGGTCTGCATCCCACTCGAGGTCCTGATCGCCGCATGATAGTCCCCGACTGTCGAAAGACAGCACAGACGTTGTGCCTAAATCCATTCCCACACATTGGCAGATGAGACGTCTGGTCACTCCACAGCCAAAGTCTGGTATGTCTCATCGAAAAAGACTAAAATCCTTAAACAGTCGGGATTAGCCCACCTGGTTGAAAAACACATCCCAAAAAGCGTATTGAAGGGAAAGGAGTCCAAGAAGCACTCTTCTAAGACCCCTCATAGGGAAAAGTCCCATTCAACACCCAGGGAGAGGGATTCCCTTCCAGACAAGGGAAAGGATTGACTTCCACAAGAAGAGGAATCCTTGACAACCACTATAAAGAAAAAAAAGCCAACCCTCACCACAAGTCCCAGTCACACTTAAAGGTCAGGCTTTCCCACTAGGCCCTATGTCCATTCCAAGCTTGGCTCAATGAACATGAGAGGATATTCAGAGTCCTGAGAAGGATGACCTTTATGGCAAATTTCTTCAAAAAGAACCCAGATTGTTTCCAAAACGTTCAAGTAACCCCTCCCAATGCAGCTGCCTCTGGTTCTCAGAACCCTGCAGATGCCCCTTATTCTCAGCCCCTCATAAACGGTCTCGTCCGGATACCCGGGTGATCCCACCCAAGCAGGACCCACCCTTCATTGATCTGTATGATCCAGACACTGACCATGAAGGCACCTTTACAGCTCTGGCGGGCACAGAGCACGACTATGGCGATGACCAGGAACATATGTGTGACATAGCCTCTCCCGTCACCCAAGACCCCTCTTTGGTAGATTTGCCCATAGACAACCAGCCACTTCAAAACAACATGCTCATCAAGGCAGCTGAGCAGTTTCAGATAAAAACACAGGAGACTCAACAAGACAAGGACTTTGTTGAGGACGTTTTAGGGGATAAGATAGCAGTCACGCATTTCATTCCCATTCTTTAATCTATCCGGCGGAGGATCCAGCCCCCTCTGGAGATACCTAACCAGACACAGGCAGTTAATCCGCGCATAGAGAAGCTCTTCCGCCCTGCTCCCACAGATCCTCTCTATATAAGGGGACAGCTCAAACCAGACTCTCTTGTAGTTACAACAAGTAAGAGAGCAGGGACACCCTTAGCCTCTTCGGAGGCACCAACAGACAAGGAAATTAAGAAACTATATACTATGGGGCGGAAAGTAGCCTCTTCAGCTGCCCTCAGGCAAGAATCGCTAATAATACCACACTTCTAGTGAGTTATAACTGCCATAAATAGGATGAGGTGTCCGCATTATTGTCTTGAGCTCATGAACCCCTTAAGACTCAATTGGCCCTGGTAGCGGCAGAAGGCAGAGCAGTTTCTAGCTGCATTCTAAAGAGTAATTTAGACGCTGCTGATAATGCATGCAGAATCATGCAGAAGGAACAATTAAGATACATGCGTGGCTACACCAGTCCGGCTTTAAGCAAGCGACTCGAGCTACGCTTCTTAATATGCTTAGCCCAACGTCCTCTTCTGCATGGCCATTGAAGATGCCCTAAAATCTGCTAAAGAGGAATATTACACCTTAAAGTCCTTGGGACAGCTTACCAATAACCTCACAGGACAAATAATAATTTTCATTGCTCCCGCAGACAAAATTCACAGAGGGGTTTAAGCTACAATCCATATCGGGGATCGTCCTGGGGTAACAATCAAGGCCAGGCCTAACAAGGTTACCAAAGGGGACAGCGCAGATCTCGTGGCCGTGGGAGGTCTTCCACTTCTAGAGGTGGAGCCACACCTCCAAAACAGTGACTACCCGCTTCAGGTGCTCTCCCATGCCTCTACAGTAGGAGGGCGGATTTCAAACTTCACCCACGCATGGGAGGGAATCACCTCAGACAAGTGGGTGCTATCCACTGTGGCGGGCGGTTATTGTGTGAAACTAATCCATCATCCCCAGAACCATCCCTCAGGCCAAAAGACTCACTCGAAGGAAGAACAACGCATCCTTCTCAAGGAAATCGCAACGCTGCTCCAAAAGGACGATACAGAAACAAGGGTATTTATTCAACCTACTTCCTTGTGCCAAATAAAATTTAACCATGCGCCCAGTATTAGACCTACGCCCTGCAAACAGCTATGTCAAGCCACAAAAGTTCTGCATGGCTACGCTGCTAAAGCGGGGGCGGGGGTCTACATGGCAACATTGGATATGAAAGATGCCTATTTTCATATTTCAATGTTCCCAGCGCACAGAAGATTCTTGAGGTTCACAATAGCAAACCAGCACTACCAATTCATGGTGCTACCCTTTGGAATAGCATCTGCACCAAGGGTATTCACAAAGGTCCTGGCGGTGGTGGCAGCGCACCTGTGCAGGGAAGCAATCCAAGTGTACCCTTACCCAAGCGCCTGGCTGATTACAGGGGAGACTCCCCACATTTGCAGGCAAAACATTAAAAGAACTATCAACCTTCTCTTTCAATTGGGCTCCTCAATTAACGAGAAAAAATCAAGCCTAGTGCCAAGCACAACCAAACAGTTCCCAGGAGCTGTGATAGACTCAAAAGGAGGGGTTAGTCTTCCCGCCAGAGGAAAGAGTCCAAAATATGTTGCTATCAATACCTCATTATTAGGCCGGCCGCCAGATAAGCGTACGCAAAGCTATACGTTTGCTAGGCATGATGGCATCTTGCATTTATCTGGTACCGCACGCACGCCTGCACATGCGACCCATGCACGAGTTGGCAAGCGGTCAATGGGACGATCTAGTGGTCGTTTTGCCAACAGTGGTACAGAACCTTCACTGGTGGAAAAGAGAAAATCTGTTAAAGGGGAAACCCTTCCACGATCCAGAAGTGCAGGCGATAGTTACGACAGACGGGTCACTCGCCGGGTGGGGGGGCTCATCACCTTCATCACACAGCACAAGGTTTGTGGACTCGACACAGAACCACATCAATCTGCTGGAACTACTGGCGGTGTTCAAGGCCCTTCTGGCATTCGACATACACCTAGCAAACCAGTCTGTGCAAGTCCTCACTGACAGCACTACAGCAATGTTTTACATCAAGAAACGGGGGGGGAGGAGGGGGGCACATTCTCCAAATCTGTCCAAGCTACCACAACAAATTTGGAAATGGGCACTCAAATGGAAAATATTACTATCCCCACAACACGTTCCAGGGGAACTCAACTCTCTAGCCGACTCACTGAGCAGAGATCCCCTACCAGAGGAACACGAGTGGCAACTAGACACAAAGATCGTAGACTACCTCTTCTCTCAGTGGTGTTTCCCCACGCTACACTTGTTCGCTACAAGCGAAAACAGACCATGCCCAGACTTTGCATCCAGGTTCCCCCAGCCAGGCTCCAAGGGGAACGCCCTATGGATGAACTGGTCAGAGAGATTTGCGTATGCTTTTCCCCCCGCATCCTCTCATGAACAAAGTGGTGAACATGATCCACAAGGAACAAGTGACGCTCCTCCTCGTTGCTCCTATGTGGGCAAGACCACCGTGGTATCCACATCTGGCGATGTGCGATCCCATCAAACTCCTGTGCCAGACAAATTTACTCATTCAACATGGGTGATTAACAGAGCACCCGCAACCTCACTCGATGAACTTGGCAGCGTGGCTCCTGAAGTCAGAGTTCGGATATCTTAACCTACCACTAAGGTGCATGGATATCCTCAAGGAGGCACGAAAGCCAACACTAGACACTGTTATTTCGACAAGTGGAGGAGATTTGTAATTTGGTGCCCCAGTCTAAACAAATAAACCCAATAGAATGTACCCCATCCCACATTCTAAACTATATGCTCCACTTGCTAGACTCAGGGTTAGTATTCAACTCCATAAAGGTCCACCTGGCGGCCTTTCGGTTTATACCACCTCCCAGTATCATGGTGGAAGGTGCCGGTCATCAAGGCATTCATGGAGGCAGTAAAGAGACTCCACCCTCCAATTTCAAATCCGCCGCCAGGATGGGATCTCAATGTAGTACTCACTAAGCTCATGGGACCCCCTTTCGAGCCAATGCACAAGTCAAGTCTTAAACACCTGACTTACAAGACTGCCTTCTTAGTGGCTATTACTTCCATAAGAGGAGTTAGTGAATTGCAAGCATTGTCAGTGCAGGATCCTTTCTTTGTCATACACAAAGACAAACTGGTTTTACATATTCATCCCAGGTTCTCTCCTAAATTCATCTCTAAATTTCATGTGAACCAGTCCATCGAGCTTCCGGCTTTCTTCCAGAACCCAAAAGGCTCAGCTGAGGGGAAACTCCTCACACTAGATGTAAGGAGGGCGGTCCTTTACTATGTAAACAAGACCAGACCGCTAAGAAAAACAGACCAACTGTTTGTCTCCATAGCCCCAGGCAGAGAAGGAGACCGCATTTCCAAGAATGCCATCTCCAGATGGATAGTCTGATGCATAAAACTGTGCTATTCTCTGTCAGACAAGACTGCCTTTCACGCCAAGAGCTCACTTCACAAGGAGCACTGGAGCTACTCTGGCATTTATTGCAAATGTCCCCTTAGACAGCATTTGCAAAGCAGCTACATGGAGCTCAGTACACTCTTTCACTCAGCACTACTGCATTGACACCCATTCCAAGAACGAGACACAGGTGGGACAAGCGGTTCTAAAACATCTGTTTGCCCATGAACCTTCTCACAACCCACCATCTTCTCCTAACACCGCCCGCTTATCTATGCACAGCATGTGATCTAAGCAGATCCACAAGCCTCAGAAGGGATACATTACTCACCGTATTCGTATTTCTGATGCTTGTATCTGCTTAGATTCACATGCGCCCACCCTTCCTCCCTGTAGAGAGAAGGTGCATGGATGCTTATGAGCTTGTCTGATGCATATCTACTTGGATACACCTGTACTCGCGCTACACTTCGTTACCTCATGTCAGAAACAAAACGATCTGAGGGACCTCGACACGCGAAGGACCATGGGTACAGTGGACGTCACACTAGGGATAGTATTACTGGCACGCCCTGTTGACGTCCCTTTTCGAATTTCGAAAACAACAACTGTAATACTCTGCAACTTCCACTAGATGTCGGCCTATGCACAGAATGTGAATCTAAGCAGATAAAAGCATCAGAAATTCGATTACGGTGAGTAATGTATCCCATATTTCTGAGGCTTTTGGAATTTAGGGGAGAACCTAGGGTGAGTACGTAAAACCAGCTTGTGTACAACAAAGAAAATATACTGCACTGACAATGCTTGTATTTCACTAACTCTTCTTATGGAAGTGATATCCACTAAGAAGGCAGTCTTGTAAGTCAGGTGTTTGAGACTCGACTTGTGCATCGGCTCGAAAGGGGGCCCATGAGCTTAGCGAGTACAACATTGAGATCCCATCCTGGCGGCAGGTTTGCGATTTGAGGGTGGAGTCTTTTTACTCCCTCCATGAATGCTGTGATAACCGGTACCTTCCACCATGAGATCTTATTGTGGGAAGTGGTGTAAGCTGACAAAGCCGCCAGGTGGACCTTTAAGGAGTTGAATACTAACCCTGCATCCAGTAAGTGGAGCATATATGTAAGAATGTGGGAAGGAGTACCTTCAATGGGGTTAATTTGTTTAGACTGGCACCAAATACTAATCTTCTCCACTTGTCAAAATAACAGTGTCTAGTGTTGGGTTTCCTTGATTCTTTTAAGATGTCCATACATCTTTGAGGCAGGATAAGATGACTAAACTTTATGACCTCAGGAGCCATGCTGCCAAGTTCATTGAGTGAGGTAGAGGGTGCACTGTTAGGCCCCCGTTCTGGGAGAGCAGGTTGTACGGGCACAGGAGTTCGATGGGATTGCAAATCGCCAGTTTGCGCAGATGTGGATACCAGGGTTGTCTTGCCCACATAGGATCAACTAGTATGAGCGTTGTATGTTCCTTTTGGATCTTGTTCACCACCTTCCTCATGAGAGGTGTTGGAGGAAAAGCGAAAGCAAATTTCCTTGACCAGTTCATCCATAGGGCGGTCCCCTTGGAGCCTGGCTGGGGAAACCTGGACGCGAAGTCTGGGCATTGCTTGTTTTCGCAGCAAATAAGTCTTTTGTGGGGAAACCCCCATAGAATGAAGAGGTGTTCTACGACCACTGCGTGAAGGTGCCACTTGTGTTCTTCTGATAGGGGATCTCTGCTCAATGAGTCTGCCAGAGAGTTGAGTTCCCCTGGAACATGCTGTGACGACAGGAATATCTTCCGTTTGAGTGCCCATTTCCAAATTTGCTATGCAAGTTTGGACAGATTTGGAGAACGTGTGCCCCCCCTGTTTGTTGTGGGATTCGTACGCCTGAAGGGGCCTTGACTACTGCCAGAAGTTCTAGCAGAATAATGTGGTTCTGAGCTGCCACGCAAGACCACAGACCCTGAGCTGTGTGGTGAAAGTAGTGCCCCCCCCTCTCCCAACCAGTAAGAGGCGTCCGTTGTGGTAATCGCCTGTATCTCTGGATCGTAGAAGGGTTATCCCTTCAGTAGATTTTCTCTCGTCCACCAGCAAAAATGTTGTACCAGTGTTGGTGAAACGACCACTAGATTGTCCCACTGACCGCTTGCCTGAGACCATTGTTTCGCCAATCACTCCTGCATAGGTCGCAGGCGCGCGTGTGCAACCTGGTAAATGCAAGATGTCATCATGCCTAGCAAGTGCACCCTTATCTGGCGGCCAGACTGATAATATGGCATTTACAACAACATATTTTGGACTCTTTCCTCCGACGGAAGGACCAACCCATCCTTTGTGTTTAGGATAGCTCCTCGGAACTGTTTGGTTGTGCTTGGCACTAAGCTTGACTTTGATTCGCTATCTTGAAACGCAATAATTTTCTCTGCGCTGGGAAAATTGAAATATGAAAATGGACATCTTTCATATCCAGTGTTGCCATGTAATCCCCTTTTTTAGCAGAGGGATTACCTATTGTAGTGTAGTCATGCAGAACTTTTGGGGCTTTACACATTTGTTTGCAGGGCGCAAATCTTATAATGAGCGCATGGTCAGATCTTTCTTTGGCACAAGGAAGTAAGTTGAATAAATACCCTTGTTTACCTGGTTGGCCGGGACGACTTCGATGGCGCCATATGGCAGGAGTGTGGCGACTTCCTCGAGGAGGATACGCTGGTGTTCGTTCCTTTGAATGGATCTTATGTCGTGCAGGGTGGTTTTTGGGTAGTTCGAGGAGCTCTGTCCACAGTATCCGCCTGCTACTGTGGACAGCACCCATCTGTCTGAGGGGGATTCTCTCCCATGTGTGGGTGAAGCTGGAAACGCGCCCTCCTACTGGAGCGGCATTGGAGGGCTCCTGTATCGGATAGTCACTGTTTTTGTACCCCCTCGAGGGAAGATGCCCCTGCCACTAGCTCTGGCTCTACGCGGTCCTCTAGGATAGTTCTGGGAGGACTGACCTTGATTATTTCCCCAGGGAGTCCCTTGATTCTGATTGTAATTGGACCCCTGTTGTGAACTTTGGCTGTGAAAACGGCGAAAATTGCCATTACCCCTCTGGCCGGGTGGCTTGTTGGTGAGTTATGATGTGTTATTTATAACGCGCTTAATACTCAGAGGTTTCTAATCGCAGACCCGGGGATCGAACCTTTGTTGCTCTGTGTCGTCTTGTTCCAAGGCGAACACGTTGCCGCTGAGCTATCCTGAGACCCAAAGATCTAAGTGTGTCATACTCCTCTTTAGCTGTTTTAAGGGCATCCTCGATGGCCTTGCTGAAGAGCACATTGGGTTTGATAAGCATGTTAATTAAGGTGGCCTGCATCTCTGGTTTAAAACCTGATTGCCGCAGCCATGGGTGACGTTTAATAACAGTACCCTGTGCAGTAATCCTTCCAGCATTGTCTGCAGCGTCAAGGTTGGTCTTAAGTAAACAGCTTCAACCTGCGCTCCCTTTTGCGGCCACCTGTGCTAGCTGGGATTTCAATAGTTCTGGGGCAGACAACAGTAAGGCTGACAATTCCTCCCATTTGTGGCAGTTGTAACTGGCCAAAAGGGTTGCATTGTTTGCAAGTCTGGTCTGGTAAGCCGTGTAATAGGCAACATTTCTGCCCATCGTATAAAGCTTCTTGCTTTCCTTGTCAGACGGGGCCTCGGAGGAAGCAAGAGGGGTGGCCACTCTCTTCCGAGTTGTAGTTACGACTAACGAGTCGGGCTTCAGTTGCCCTCGAATATACAGTGTGAGGTTATGGGTCTCTAATGACGGCTGTATCTTGCTCTGTATTGACTTGAGTAGAGGAATGAAGTGCGCCACCATTTTATTGTCCCCAAGGATCTGTACTACAAAATCCTTATCCTCTTGTATCTCCTGGGTTTCTATTTCAAAGTGCTCTGCCGCCCTGGCTAGTAACTCATTAAGAAGGGGTTGGTTGTCAATAGGAGGATCAGTAATAGGGGGGGGGGGTCCTGGTCAGTAGGTGAGTCCATAGGATACATATTGGCCCCTGGGTCAGCCACTTGGTCTTCATCGACCCCATAATAAGGGTCTGCTGCAGGCTGCATCATCCTCGTACTGAGGGTCAGCTGCCTCTACAATTGAGAGGTCTTCTGTGTTCGGAGTCCGGGTCATAGAGCTCTATGACTGTGCTTCGTACTGGCATTCCGGTACGAGACCTTTTAGTAGTGGGTTGAGAAGGTTGAGCAGAGACTTATCACCCAGAGGGAGCTGTAGTGTGGGGAGTGGAGTGGAAACCTTCGAAGTAGGCAGGGTCCTTTTCGTAGAAATTGGCCATAAAGGATATTCTCCTCATGACCGTGTCTGTCTTGTGAAGACCATTCTGCTAAACTTGGGATGACCAAGGGTTGGAAAGGAAGTCCTAAGTCTTAGTTTGTGGGAGGAATTACCCCAGATTTTTTAGGCCTAGCCTCTAGAGGTTTATGAGGGATGGGTCTAGATTCTTGAGTTTTTTTCCTTATGAGGCATTTTATCCTTATGAGGGCTTTTATCCCTATGAGGGGTCTTTGAGGTCTTCTTTTTGTGCTCTTTTTTTCTCCCCTCTGGTGCCCAGAGCTGTGTTTATCCTACCACCTGATCTGACGCAGAGCGTCGACTTTCGGTTGTGGGTAGGGCCGAGGCCTCGCCTGCTGACGATCGGCCCTTGGAGGGAGTTTTAAGTGTAACACCCGTGCCGTTTTCGACGGTTGGGCCCTGTCGTGTGGCGATCTCAAGCGAGAGTGCCCAGAGGACAGGGACTCAACTGACCTTTCCCTGGGTGTCGTGCGTTGTCGACCGCTCGACCCATGTGTCGAGTCTGGATTTGAGATTGTGTTTAGTGGTTGATGGAATTGTTGCGCTTCTGCCGCCGTGTGCTGTCCCCACAACAGGGACGCCGGCCTGTCCTCCGGGGTCAGGGGCCTGTGCTTGGGTAGCCGAAGCTACCCAGTCACCCTCGCCGTCCGAAAAACAGTATTGCTGCCAACACTGAAAGCACCTTTTTACCTCCATGGCCTCGAGTTGCTTGGCATAGTGGGCCCAGGGTTTTGCCGATCGGTCTTTTAAAGTCTTGGGCTTGAAGAGCCTACACGCTCGACAAGAACCCCCGACGTGGTCTCTTGGGAGACACAAGTTACAGACTAAATGCTTATCGACCCACAGAAATGTTCTATTGCACTTGAGGCAGAATCTAAAGGGGGTTTTGTCCATAACTCCAAACTATGGCAGCTGGGCGAAAGTATTGTAAGAAAAGGAGCATATACATCCTAAAATGACCAACCCCTCCCCCCTCTCTACACCCTCTCTCCCTACTGTCTGGGCTTTATAAGGATAACTTGATAAGTACACATACAATGGTGTCACTCAAATATATCAATCCTTATAGAACTATGTTAGGCAAAAAGTGCACAACTGTGGCATTATTCCCTCCATCTTGACTAGGAGACCACAAATACCATCATTATTTATATATGTTCACAACACCAAGAAAGTTATGGTGGGTTTAAAAAGGTTTGAAGGAAAAATAAAAACGTTCACCTGAAATGTTAAAGTAGGAAAATCCATTTGAGTCAAGTCACACACTCCACAGTCACTCCAGTAGCCATCGCTGGATGTTCACTTCCGTTCTGAGCCACAACAGCAAGACATTGTGGATATAAAACCAGGTATGCAGTTGTCCTGACAGCCTTACAAAATGTCTCTTTGATTGATTAAGCTATTTATAAAATAACACTGCCCTCTTAGATGAAGACAATTTCCTGGAGAAAAGGTTTGCTTTTGGGCTAATTTGCATACCAACAATGCCTTGCTGTATGTAGGCTACCGCCATGCCCCCAAGAATCTGGCTACTGGCCACAACCTCCCCAATAAAATGAAACCATATAACCAGCACGTACAATACACCTTCAAATAACAAAACTCACCCTGAACCCCCTGCAATTGAAATGAAGTCCGCAGGCACCAATATTGACCGCAGACTCGGCGGCAGCTCCATATCATGTGTATTCCACTCCCCTACCCTTTTTATGCCCTCTTTCAGCCATCAAAAAACCCCAAATGTGTTTCACAAGCTGTTCGCTAACGGCACGGTCTGCAGACTACCGCGGACTGGGCGGCACCCTTGCCCCCTTTTTTTACTTCTAAAAACCTATATATGTATTCCACCCCCTTAAAACCTTGACCGCCCCCCACCCAGCACGATTCCGCACCGAGATTCGCATAATCATTCTGAGGGGGCCATATACTTTTTTTGCAAAGTTTTGTAAGGATTCGTCCAGGCAGGTGGGGGGGGTGAAGTTCTAAGCCGCCCAAAAAGTGGCTTCCTATGGGTTGAACAACTTAACCATAACTACAGGGATGCTACCGCAGTCCCTGTAATTAATAAATATATTTCTGCAGCTTGCGGATTTGCTTAGATCACATGCTCTGCATAGTCCGACATCTAGTGGTAGTCGCTGAGTATTACAAGATTTGTCTTCGATACTCGAAAATGGACATCGACAGGGCGCGTTAGTAATACTATCCCTATTGTGACGTGTACTGTATCCATGGTCCTTCATTTGGCGAGGTACCTCAGATTGTTTTTTTCTGCCATCAAAGTCGGTCGCAAATGCGAAGTTCTCTTCCAGGCTGATGCCTTTAATTAGTTGAAAGTTTACTTATTCTTTGATTTGCCGCACGACCAACAGACTGCTCGGCGAACAACCTCATCGTCGACGACTGACTGATCGACTACCAGACGCAGCCTACACAGGCCTCGGCCCATCACAGCAGTGAGAGAGGGTGGAGATTCTTCATACTGACCTCTTTAGAGAATGCATCTTCTGTCATCCCCTTTTCCTTTTTCTCGCCAATCTGTACAAAAAAAATAATGGACAAAACGCTGTTTAAATTTCACCCTAACTGCCACCGAAAATTCCTGTGGAAAGACACGCACCGAGTGTTCGATTACTGTCTCTGACGTGATGGAAGACTCCAGCGAGGGCAGTATCACGGTCATGAGTGACGCGGAAGCCGTGCAGGGTTCGTCGGGACCCCATGTGTGGGCCCCTGACGCCAAGAAGCAGGTCGTCGGCTCTGTGATGGAGAAGACAACCGGCGGCCAGAGCACACATAGGCATAACACTAAACACATACCCCACGGCCGACTTTCCAGGGTACCCTAGAGCATCAAAGCTCATGCTGTGTCCATGGAGAAATCCTCAGGTTCTTCACTATTCTCTGGGCCATCGTGTATGCTTTCGCCTCATGACAGGCCTCCGAAACCAAACCCGATGGTCGGATCGGACACCGATCACAAAAAGGCCCTCCTTTCACGTGACTAAGAACAGGCGGCGAAAGGTGTTTCGGTGTCCCCTAAGAAAAAGCTGAAAATGCAGGAGTTAATCAAGAAACACGTCAGTGCATCCCTGCTTAAAGCGAGATCGCCGAAAGTCACACATTTCGACGCCTTTGCCCACGAAAACCACACAGGCTGCAACCCTTGCATATCCCTCCCTCCAACCCCTGTAGACTCTCTCAGGGACTATCCACCACAAAGATCAAACTCCCTTCCAGGCCACCCCTATCATGTCAGGCTTCCCAGCTGCATGTGGCTATACACCTGAACAGTTTGATAAAATCTTGAGGAGGGTGTCAAGTTTTGTGGACTTTATGGACAGACATCCAGATCAACTGTCATGCCTTAAAGTTGCCCCACAGTCGGAGGGGCCTCAGTACAGCTGCCCCATGCCAAGAAGTCTCGTCTTGAGCCACAGCCTAGCACCTCTGCTCTAGGCGCACCGGCCTCGTTCTACCAAGATCTCTCTCAGGATATGTACTATGACGACCCCTCGGGGTCACAAGACCCGGGGTCTCCAGGGGACCTTTATAGTCCAGAACAAGACCAATTTTATGACAAAGATGATGACATTTACGTAACCCAGTCGCCAGACCACCAGGACCGGCCGGTAGCAGATTCTGCTATTGATAACCAACTACAATACAATGAACTGCTACTATCTGTGAAAGGTAGAGTGAGCAAAAAGCAGATGGCTGCGAACTCTCAATGTGGTTAACAACCGCTGAACTGGTTATTATGTCTTGTTCTTCCGAGCGAGGGGCGGCTGCTACCTTTGTTGAACTGCTACTAAAGGCTGCACAAAGCTTTAACATCGACACTCAGGAAGCACAGATCGACAAAGACTTTGTGGACGACATTCTGGGGGACAAAAGGTCTGCCACCCGGTTTATTCTGCTCTTGCAGTTTGTACAAAGACCCATCTAGCCATCCCTACTGGCGCATAGTCTCACTAGGGCGGTTAACCCCAGAATAGAAAAACTACTCAGACTGGTGCCCACTGACCCCCTGTATATTAGGGGTCAGCTTAAACCTGATTCGATAATGGTCACCACTACCAGAAAAAGGGCAGGCATTCCCCTGGCGTCGGCAGAGGCCCCTTCAGACAAGGAAAGCAAAAAAATATATACTTTCGGGAGAAAGCCCAGTCCTACTCAGCGGCATACCAAACAAGAATCGCCAACAACACTATGCTTCTGGCTAGTTATGACTGCCACAAATGGGATGCCCTGGAATGCCAAATTAAAGATGTTCTGGAACCCTTAAATGCTCAATTGTTAGACTATTACAGAAGGCAAGCAGATATCGAAGTGCATCCTGAAAAATAACCTTGATGTGGCAGATAATGCAGGACGCTTCATAGCAGAGGGGTACGCTCATCAAGCGCAACTCCTGGCTCAGACAGTCGGTGTTTAAGTTAGAAACTCAGGCAACCCTCCTAAACATGCCAGTGGAGCCTAATGTATTATTCGGGAAGTCCATCGAAGATGCCCTTAAGAGTACTAAGGAGGAATACGAGCCTCTCGAATCCCTTGGCCAGTTAACAAACAAGCCCTATGTCTCTGCTTAAATGACGACATGACGGAGCTCTTGATCGTCGGCACCCAAGCCCGTCTTAATAAACTTGACCACTCGTACAAATCCTTTAACATTGATGGCAATATCATCAAAGTTGCCAAAGAGGTTAAAACACCTTGGCGTTTACCTAGATTCCACCCTCTCACTGAAAAAACAAGTGAACTCCACAGCCTCCATCACTGCATACTCTAACAAATTAATCAACAGCGTCAAACCTTTTTTGTCCACAAATAGCTGCCTCACATTAGCCAGAGCCTTGATCTTGTCAAAATGGATTATTGTAACACCCTATTTTTAGGCTCCTCTGAGCATAACTTGAACCGATTACAAGTTCTCCAGAATAACACCCTTCATTGTGCTTTGAACTTACCTCGCTCCAGCCATATCTCAACCTTCAGACGTGACTCTCACTGGTTACCAGTACTCGACCAAATTAAACTCCGCACACGTCATTACAAACAAATGCCTGGCCAACACAGCCCCCAAATACTTGTCAGATAAATTCTCAAGGCACCAATCTACCAGACCTACACACCTGCACTGCCTCAATGTACCCAAGTATAAACTGAAAACGGCATGGGGGTCCAGTTTTGCAGAGCTTGCAGCCAAATGCTGGAACTCCCTCCCTTCGGCTACCAGAGCCGAACACTCCTTCTGGTCTTTCAGATCCAAAGTGAAAGAATGGCTCCTCACCTAACTACCTAAACGGCCACACCTGAACTTAAAACAAGCCCAGCCCCCTTCTGAGTCATTAATTCTTTGCTTCTTTGCCATTGTGTTTTTGTTATGTCTTGTTATTCACTAAGTTATTCACTACTATTTTGGTTATCTGCCAAATGTATATTCTTGACTTGTCTTGCCCTCTCATATTGCGCACTGTATATCCAGGACTACAAGTCCCCAGACTTCATGTATTTTGTGCTGTCTGTCGCATCTCCTGCATTGTTTACAGTTCTGCAGCATGGGGTCTGGCATGGATTCACATGCTCATGAATATTCCCCATCGTCAGGCTGGGAATCCACTGGGCAGAAAAAAATCGGTATCAGTTTCGTTTTTGATCTCTTTCCTAGTAGTAACCAATCACTGATCATTGGTTCATACTGCCCACAGCCAATGACTGCCCTCTCCCTAAGCCCCGCCTCCGGCAGCCATCCTCAGATTTTTACCGCATGTTCAAGTGTTGGGAGTCCTCGTGCTGTAGCTCTCGAGCTTTTGCTGCGTTTTCGCGCTTTTTCAAATAGAATTTCTAATTTTTCGGTTAAATTGAGCCTCAAGCTCCACTGTCTTTACATCGGATCAACGGGGACCCATTTCGGAAGTTTCTACGCCCCTCAAGGGTGAAGATTTCGTCAAACGACGCTTTTGGAGGATTCCAGAAGTTTCTGAGGCCTACCCCGGACATGGCCCAGGAGAAAGGGAGCTCGACGCCCGGGAAGCTGCTCAGGGCCTGCCCTGGATGCCAGCTGCAGAACGTGTTCAAGGAAGACGAGCATTCCTTATGCCTCTACTGTCTTCACAAGGACAAAACGCATGTGGCGGAGGACTGTGAGTTTTGCGGGAACATGTCGGAGCGGACCATGAGGGACCGCCATCTTCGTCTCGCCAACTGGCTGAAGGGAAAGAGCCCGTCAGGTGAGAAGAAAAAGAAGCAATCCGAGTGGTCTTCTAAGTCCTGTGAGGGCACCCAACAGAAGGCTAAGGACCGCGAGTCCGCGGGCACCGGGAGCGCCGAACGGTCGGGCTCCTCGGCTGCCAGGCAGGGCGCATCCTCCCCGGCGTCATCGACCACGAGCCAACGCTCTGGCTTGGGTAAGAGGAAATCCGAGAACCCGGCCAAGCTTCTGGAGAGGCCCCGGTCGATCTCGAAGATTTCAGCTGAGGGGGAGCGAGGCGGGGAGCCCTCCCCCAAGGTGAAGGCCACAAGCATGCAGTCGGTGACTAAGGCCTTGATTCACCCAGCCAAAACCTCTATCGAGGAGGTTGCAGCAACCCTGGCGCAGCCTGCGGAGGTTACACCTGTGGTAGCGGTCTCGGGGCCCAGAGTCTCCCTGCCACCTCGGAGGGCTTTCAAGCCCATCGAAAGAACCCCCACAAAGCCCCCGGCGGAGAAAGAGGGGGGGTGGGCAGTGGCCATTGTGGATTCAGAACTTGTCGAAGCCCCTGAGAGCCACGATGTGGGCACGGAGGAGGACCAGCCCGTCGAGAGGCATCACGACGAGGGGGACGACGGAGGCGACGGCAGCGCCGACGGGACCCCAGACCAACCATCGCACCCGTCGCAGCCAGTGCCGCAGGACAACTCGGCAGCCATTTTGATGGCAATTCAATCCTTATGCTCTGAAATAAGGACTAGATTGCCTTTACCCCCGACGGAGAAGCCAGGGGCAGGACATTCGGGAAGTCCACCACCCAAGAGGAGAACAACACATCCTCCTGCACCCTTCCAGCCCTCGTTGCTCAACCCTCCTCCCCGTCCACGGTCCGCGGGGATGACACGGACACGGCCACGATGGGCATGGATGACGAGGGCGGCGACAGCGGGGTGGACCTCCCGTCATCCCCCCTGCCCGGGCTTCCCCGCCCGATGAGATTGGATCCTTCCATGCAATGATCTCCAGGGCATCCAAGCTTTTCCAGCTCTGCCCCGAAGAAAAGGAGGAGGGGTTCCTTTATCAATGTCGAGAGACCAAGAGGAAGTCCGTCCTCGCGGTACCTCTACTGGATGACATCTGGGACGGGTCCTCGCGGTACCTCTACTGGATGACATCTGGGACGAGGGGCTCTCCCTCCTCAAGAACCCGTCCACGGCGCCGGCAAAAAGGGACTGATACGAAAAGAAGTACCGGGTCCCCGATGCGGCCCCTCTATGCCTTAGAGCACAGCCGACCCCGGATTCAGTTGTCTCGGCAGCGGCCAGGAAGAAGGCGGGGGGGCATCGACATTGACTTCACCGCTGGACGGCGAGGGAAAGAAGCTCGACGCGATGGGACGAGTCATCACGTCGGCGGCGACGACGATTAAGGCAGCCAATGCCCTGGCTATCATTCCCGTTATGACAGGTATAAAATCGCTCCCTTGTTGGACTTCCTGCCGGACGACAAGAGGGCAGAAGCCCTGGAAATCCTGCAAGAAGGTGAGGTGGCATCGGACCACGACATAATGGTGGCGACGGACATCGCTGACACCTGTTTCCGCCAGTTGGGCAACAGTGTTTGCCTCAGACGGCGCGGATGGCTTAAGACGACGGATTTCCGCCAGGACGTACTAGCCAAAGTGTTGGACATGCCCTTCGATGGGAACAACCTGTTTGGGAAGACAGTCGATTAGTCCCTGCAAGCCAACAAAATGGACACGGAGACAGCCCAGGTTCTGGGAGTTTTCCAGCAACGACGGCCGTCCTTTCGGAACACCGGAGGCAAGCAAGGGGCCTCCAAAGGTTCCGGCAGCGGCTCCTCTACCTACCGGCAAGCGGCCCGTTCCTCGTTGCAGGAGGCCTATAGAGGACGGTGCAAGTCTGGAGGTTCCCGCCGTCATCGCCAGGGAGGTCAAGGCGGCAAGGCTGCCTCGAAACTGGACTGAACCGACCGTGGTGTCGGGCCCTCACCGAAGCACCCTGGTGGGAGGCCGGCTGGCGAAGTTAGTCAGCGTGTGAGAGTCCATCTCCACCGAACGTTGGGTGCTGGATACCCTGGCCCAGGGGCACGCCCTCAAGTTTCTAAAGAAGTGCCCTCGCGTGCCACCCGTGGCCAGGAAGGAAAACCATGTACCCCTGCTGCTGCTGGAGGTAAGGGCGATGCTCAAGAAAGGTGCCATCGAGTTCATCCCAAAGAGACTTCGGGGCACCGGGGTCTACTCAAGATATTTCTCGTAAAGAAGAAGACAGGAGGTTGGCGTCCCATCCTGGACCTGGATACCTACTTCCACATCCCCATTCTAAAAGGACACCGGAAGTTCCTCAGGTTCGTGATCCAAGGACGGCACTACCAGTTCAAGGCCCTCCCATTCGGATTAAAGTCGGCACCCAGGGTATTCACCAAGTGCCTAGCACCGGTGGCGGCGTGGCTACGCCTGCAAGGGATCCACGTCTATCCCTACCTGGACGACTGGCTCATCCGAGCAAGGACAAGGGAGCTCGCCGTAGAACACACAGCGAAGACCGTCCAGCTACTCGCGGACCTGGGGTTCTCCATCAACTTCCCCAAATCCCACCTGGTCCCTTCGCAGGTCGCCCTGTTTCTGGGAGCCAAGCTCGACACAGTGGCACGGCTGGCCTCGCCGTCCGACGAAAGGATGAAAGCCATCCTGGGCAAGGTGCAACGCCTGCTAGCCACAGACGTAGCCAGGGTAAGATCCATCAAATCCCTTCTCGGGATGATGTCCTCCTGCATCTGTCTGGTACGCCTGTGCAGACTTCGAATGCGTCCACTGCAAGAGTTCCTCGACGCACGCTGGATCCAGGCGACGGGCAGCTTCGAGGACGGGATACCGCTCAACGAGACCTTCCGACAGGCGATCCGGTGGTGGGGCACCCGCACTCATCTGACGGCGGGCGCAGACTTTCAGAACCCAGCAGGTTCCCCCAACCGAGGAGCATGGGCGATGCTTTCTCGTTCCCCTGGGACAACCTGTTCCTCTATGCTTTCCCGCCGTTGCCACTGCTACTCCGGCTCGTCAACCAGCTCAAGAGGTCCCGGTGCAGGATGATCCTTGTCACACCGGCGTGGCCGAGACAGATTTGGTTCCCGGACCTTCTGGACTTATCGGCGTCCCCACCAGTCAAACTGCCCATGGTCGCGGATCTTCTCTCCAGAGTAGGAGGCGCCATTCTTCATCACGACCCGAAGTCGCTGAACTTGCAGGCTTGGCTCCTGCAGCACTAGAGTTTGGGGGGTACGATATACCGGCCGACTGCAGAGAGGTTCTTGCAAAGGCCAGGGCGTCCTCAACTCTCAAGTGTTACGGACACAAATGGAAGAGGTTCTCTGTCTGGTGCCGGGCACAGAAGATTAACCATCTACGGATTACGGCCCCTCAAGTACTGCCGTACCTACTGTCGTTGGCCAAGGCTGAACTAGCTCACGCCTCCATCAAGATACATCTGGCTGCCATCTCCAGATACACCAGGACAACAGGACGGGTGTCCTTGTGTTCTCATCGCCTGGTGAAGGAATTTATGAAGGGACTATTCCGCTCGTTCCCGCCGGTGAAGGCCCCCGCGTGGGAGCTCAACGTGGTGCTGACTAGGCTCATGGGGACCCCGTTCGAGCCTATGCATACAGCACCGTTGAAGTTCCTATCGTGGAAAACAGCTTTTCTTGTGACCATCACCTCTGCACGGCACGTGGGAGAGATTCAGGCCCTATCTTGCAAGCATCTATACTTGGCTTTTCACGACACGAGGGTGGTGCTCAGGACGCATCCCTCCTTCATGCCCAAGGTGCCGTCCGACTTCCACCTCAACGAGCCCTTGGTGTTACCAGTTTTCTTCCCGTCGCCTTCGTCGCTGGCCGAGAGGACTTTGCACTCGCTGGATGTAGCTAGAGCGCTGAAGTTCTACGTGGACCGCACGAGGAGTTTTCGGAAGACGTCACAGCTTTTTGTGAAATTTGGACCTGTGAATCAAGGGAAGGCTTCCATTTTCAGATGGTTCTCCGGCTGTATCATGCACTGTCACCGGTTGGCAAACCGACCGCTGCCCGGCTGTCCGAGAGCCCATTCGACCAGAGCGATCGCTGCTACCACGGCGTTCTTTTCTGGTGTGCCCCTGCTGGACATCTGCAGGGCTGCTATGTGGAGGTCTACGCACACCTTCACAAAATTTTACTGCGTCAATCGGGATTCCAGGGAGGAGTCCAGGGTTGGCCAAGCAGTGCTGCGCAACCTGTTCGCCTGAAGGGCCTGGTGAGGAAGTAAGAGTTGCTTAATGTTGAGTTTATGATTTGCTTAATGTTGAGCCTTTTGCCACCTCCCGTGGTTGTGCATGTGTGTACTGCTGTGTAATCATATATTCATGAGCATGTGAATATATGCCAGACCCCATGCTGGAGAAGGAACAAGTTACTTACCTGTAACTGATGTTCTCCAGCATGGGTCTGGCATGGATTCACATGTGGACCCTCCCGCCTACCCCTCTGCGGCTCTTCACTTGGTCGTACTGCCCCACTTTACGTGCTACCAAATCTGAGGATGGCTGCCAGAGGTGGGGCTTAGGGAGAGGGCAGTCATTGGCGGTGGGCAGTATGACCCAGAGATCAAAGATTGGTTAGTACTAGGAAAGACAGATCGGAAACGAAACTAATAGTGATTTTTTTCTGTACCGAGGATTCCCAGCCTGACGACGGGGAATATCCATGAGCATGTGAATCTATGCCAGACCCATGCTGGAGAACAACAGTTACATGTAAGTAACTTGCTCCTTGCTACTACCACTTTGACCACCTGTAACCTGGCCCATAGTACTATTCTGTCTCTTGTAACTGTAACATCTTTTCTATGCCAAAGCGCCCAGATACCTCTGGGTTAGGCGCGCTATATAAATAATAAACTAAACTGAACAGGGCTCCTCAAGCTCTAGAAAGTTTCGGGGTCAGGGTATTCAACGTTCCTCGGGCTCTACTCAGGGCGGACAGTCCTCGTTTTAGGGCCAATCGCAAGGTCAAGGTTCCTCTTCCAATTTTCAAAGAGGAAACAAAAGGGGCAGAACATCACTTGGGAGAGGCTCCACCCCTCCCAAACAATGACACACCACTTCAGGTCTCCTCCCATGCTACTCCAGTCGGAGGCCGAATTTCGCACTTCATCCACACATTGGAGGGGATAACGTCTGACAAGTGGGTGTTGTCCACCGTGGCAGGTGGGTATTGTATTGAGTTGGTACAAAAACCACCCTAGCGCTCGCCAAGAAACAGGAAAATGTAAACAGAAGAAAAACGCATACTGTTGGAAGAAAGAAGTAAAGGCGCTGCTGGAGAAGGATATTTGTTTTAAAATTCTTGTACGGTTTATTCAAACCTTAAAAAAAAAAGAATACAAGGAAGAAGACAAATAAGTAAAGAAACACATGGTGACACCCTCCACATCTTATTGCTTCATGTGTCCCATCAGCCATACTTCCTCAATGTGGCCTTCCCTCTCAGTTCTCATCAATGAAGTCTTTCAATAGGACCCAAGACAGTTGTATTCACACAGTTCTTAGGTTAAAACACTGTTGGTGTCTTCTTCAATCGTGTCCAAACTTTTTTTTAGTTCTTCAAGAAATGTCAGCAAATTGAACATTTTCTTTTATGATTTAGACCATCAACATGAGCTGCACTAAGTGTCTGCTGTTTCCAGATTACAGAGCCGAGAGTACGAATTCTTAAATTTCGTAGGTTTGGGCAGAACAAGGTTAGATGTTTTAAAGTCTCCTTGCATGCTTTGCAGAACCGACAGGTCATGTTTGTGTTGTTTAGATTGTGTTGACTCAGACGTTCTTTAGTGTTCAGTGTATATGTAGTTCAGACTAAATCTAATGATCTTGCTCTTTGATCAGGGATTTGCAGTAGATAGGGTTGTAATTTCACTCGAGGTGTTGCCTCGCCCGGTACTTCAGACACAAGTCTGGATCTCCGCCTTTGTTCAGAAGTACTGTACCAATCTGAGCTCCATAGTTTCTCTTTAGCCAATTCTGGATTTTCTAACAGCATTGTTAGTTCGATTTCATGCTCATCAAGGACTGCCAAACAGTGCGTATTCCACATTGTTAATGCATTATACTCATTACCTTTGTGTGAGTTCTGAAGTATTTCAAATTGCAGTGCAGGATTCAATATTTTCGTCTTTCTGAATAAGCATAGGAGGTTCCAGCTTATTCTGCCATGCATTGAAATTAACCCCAGTTCATAACGAATGCATGCCGAGGCAGTTCCTCTTGGCAAGTGTAGAACCTTCACCCAGAAAATGTTTTCTAAGGTGTTCCAGAGTTCGTGTGAACATCCAAAGGCGGTTTCCGCACCATAAATTATTGCAGGGACTGCTTTTTGTTGGTAAAATGTTATGGTTGGTTTTAAGGAAAATTTTCCAAACTGTTTATTGATTATGGAGGCTTGGCATGCCAGTTGTCTACATTTTGATTTGGCTACTTTAGCCCAGGGTGCGTCGTTTAAGTTTGAACTGTTTCTCATGCCCAGGTATTTGGTGTTGCGTGTGATGTTTAGCTTAGTTTTCTCAAGGAACCACGCTTGTTTCTTCTGTTGGTTGTTCATTGTCCGCAAATTTTGAAGAGTTAGAATCTCGCATTTATGTTTGCTAATGTGAAGTCCGTTACGTATGCTTCGAGGGCATTAAGTTTGCGCTGTAGCCCTATTGGTGTCATATCTAGAAGTATCAGATCGTCAGCGTAAACAAGCCAACTAACGTGTGTGCCGTTGACCTTAGGTGGGAATGAAGATAGCTCTCTAAACACATCGTCAACGTCTGATTAAAGATTAATGCAGCAAGCGGACATCCCTGTTTCACACCTTTAAATGTGTGGATGGGAGTTGATAAGGTCCCATTCCGATCAAGCCGGATCTTGATGTTTGTATTGGTGTGGAGTTCTTTGATGGCTTCCAAGAGACTCCCAGTGCACTTCCACACGTGTAGTGTTTTCCAAAGGACATCGCGATCAACACTATCAAAGGCGTGGGAAAAATCCACAAGAGCCAGATATATTTTTGTGTTGGTTCGTAAGGCTTCCATCTTGAATAGGTTCAACAGTAAAAGGTTAAGGCCACAGCCCACACCTTTCACGAATCCAGATTGTCTTGGGTCTACATGGTTGTGGTCCATTGACCATTTCAGCAACTTCTGTTGTAGTTGAGTCGCGTAGATCTTGCCTAATACATCACGAAGGGCGATGGGCCTATAATCTCTCGGATTTGCCCTATCGCCCTTCTTGAAAATCGGAAACAATAGTGCTTTTCCAAGATGCGGGCAAAGCACAGTTACGCACTATTCTTTAAAACAGAGTGATGCAAAAATCGGCCCAGATCTCTGGATTACGTCTAATGGTGCAGTTGGTAAATCCGTCTGGACCAGGAGCTCTAGAGGGGTAGACATTTTTTATTGTGTTTTAAAATGTCTAGACGGTTGAATTTAAGGTCCCAGCGGTCAAGTTTCATGGACTTCGACTCCTCGGCACAACCTTTCTTTCTGAACATATCAGTATAGTAAGAGACCCATGTATCTTCGGAGATTTGATTGGCTTGTAGTGCGTCTTGAGGAGCAAATTTGTTGTTGATGAGTCTCCAAAAGTCTGATGAATTTTTATTTGACATTTTTGATATCATATCTTCGAAGTCATTCTGCAAGAGAACAGCCCTGTGAGCCTTACACCAGTTCCTTTGATCTTGATTTATGGCTTTCCTCATTGCTACAAAGGACTCTTTATCATTTTTCGATATTTTTCTCAGCATTTGACGCATTAGTCTTTTTCGCTGCTGCATTTTGAGATCAAATTTGTGTTTGTGCACAATTTTTTTTGTTTCAAGCCTTGATTATGCTCTGTAAAATCAGACAGCAGGTGAAGATAGTCGATCTAATTTGGCGTTTTATTTAGGCTGGTAACAATTCTGTAGACATCTTCGTCTCTAAGTTCGAGACGTATTCTGCTCGAGCTAACCGTCACAGAGTGGGGCCAAGATGTTATAGGTGGCAGACATGTTGTGCTAAGACTCAATTTCACCATATCATGATCGCTGTAATTCATCTGTTTCACTTCAAATCGAGTGGCTGGTATGTGGACTGAGTCGGAAACAAGCATGTAATTTAGAACTGATCCTTGTTCTAGTCTTCTCCACGTTGGTCTTGCCTGAATGTCCCCTGTGACATTGCCATTCAGCATGGACAGGTTTCTTACGTCCATCTCTCGACGCCATTTGCAGCAGACTCTCTGGCTATTGCGGATTTATTTTTTGATGCAGGCTTTAAGTTTGCATGATTCAGACAATCTATGTTTAGATCTCCACAGATAATTAAATCTGGAGATCCGCAATCTTCGAGTATTGCATCAAGAGTATTCACAAAGGTACTCGCAGTAGTGGCAGCACACCTGTGCAGAAAGTCCATCCCAGTATACCCTTATCTGTATAACTGGCTAATCAACGGGGAATCGCCTCAAATTTGCAAACAAAATACGCAAAGAACATTAAACCTTCTTTTCAATCTGGGCTTCTCGATCAACGAAAAGAAATAATCTAGTCCCCAGACAAAGAAAACAATTTCTAGGGGCTATTCTAAAGACCAAGGAGAGCGGGCTTTCCCTTCAAAAGAGAGAGTTCAAAACATGCTGTTGAAGTACCTCACTACAAGTTTGATCGCCAGATAACTGTACGCTGTTGCCCGGGATGATGGCCTCATGTATTCACTTGGTTCCACACGTGAGCCTGCGTATGCGTCCAATGCAGGAATGGTTAGCAAAATAAGGGTCTCTAGGAAAGAGGTCAGTGGGACGATCTAGTGGTTGTTTCGCTAACCCTGGTACAGACTCTTAGCTGGTTGTCCAGTGCCAACCTGCTAAAAGGAAAACCCTTTCTTGTTCCACCAGCACAAGTGATCCTAACTACAGGCCCCTCCTTTGCCGGATGGGAGGCTCACTTCATCACCACACAGCCCACGGCCAGTGGACGCACGATACAGCCCAAAGAATTATCAACTTCCTAAAACTCTTGGAAGTCCTCAAGGTTCATCAGGCCTTTCAGCAATATCTCACAGGTCAAACAGTGCAGATCCTCACAGACCGCACCACTGCCAGGTCTGTCCAAGATATCCCAAAACATATGGGCTGGCCACTCAAGCAGAACATGTTCCTAACATCTCAACATGTTCCAGGGGGAACTCCGTTCACTGGCAGAAACTCTAAGCAGACACCCTCTATCAAAAGAACACGAGTGTCAACTCGACAGAGATATCCTAGACATATGTCTCACAATGGAGTCACCCCACATTAGACTTATTCGCCACAAGCCTAAACGCACAAAGCCCAGACTTTGCGTCCAGGTTTCCCCAACTAGTGTCAAAGGGGGAACGCCTTGTGGATGAATTTGTCAGGGAAATGTGCTTAACCTTTCCCCCCCCCAATACCATTCATGAGCAAAATAGTGCACAAGATGCACCATGAACAAGTAACTCTAGGGCCGTGGCTACGAGAGCCGTGTGAGGAGCCGCACTCTGGGAGTGCTCCTGCGATCCGAAATTAGATGCTGGCTAAAAGTGCATATATGCATGCACATATACCCTGAAAACTCACGTGCCCGCTTATGAATGCGGCGCACATTTTCGCTGCAATTCTGGAGCCTGTACGGTGCGGGAGGACGGCGCTGCGAGGGTCGTTGAAGCCGCGTATTCGGGAGAGGTGTCCCAAGTTGGCAGATGGGAGACGAGGACAAAGGAGCCTGCTGGCAGCGTGAGGACGGAGACGGAGTCGCGGTGGAGAGTGTCGAATGTGAGGAACAGCATATTGGAGCCTCTGCGGCGCCCGCCGGGGTGCTGACTAGCTGAACTTGGGGGCGGAAAGGAGGAAGCAGATGCGAGGGCCCCAAAATTGGAGCGCCCCCGAGATCGGCCTGCAGCGGGACATGGCTGCTTGCTGACGCTGGAAGGGCTGCGGGTCCGGACACGCCGTGCAGAAGAGACCCCACAGGATTTTCACGGCCCCGGCGCTTGTGCTGGATAATATCCCAGCAACATTGCTGCGGGCGGCGGAGCAGCCCGAAGGGGAGGAGGACGCGTGTGGAACGTCCAGGGGGCCCCATGCAGGAGGACGCCCGAGAGACGGTGTAATCAGGACGGCCCGGAAGCCCCCTTGCTAGAGGGAACCACGGTAGGCACAGCAGGCGGGCGCACCCGCGGCAAAGCAACCTGGCGGGGGGCATAAGCGCCATATATCGCAGCATGGTCCTAGCAGATCGAAGGTGCGCACGCCCCACCTGAGCGCCGCGCCCGGGCCTAACACATGCGCCTGAGGTGCCCAAGGCGGGTGGTGCGGCAGTCACATCCTGGGGAGCCAGCACCAACACACAAAGGCGGCCTGCCCGGAGGAGGCTGGCCGTGGTCATACGGCCGCACCGCACGGGTAGGAGGGAGAGCGGCACCCGAGACAAAGGGATGCAACCCAGTAAGCTGTGCACATACAACTGTGGCTGTCATGGGGGAGGCACGGAGGTTCCTGTCAGTGTCGTATAGCTGGACAACCGGTGCAGAACAAAAGGCCAGAGAAGCGCCCGCACAACCAGGCCCATATGCTGACCTCGGGCCTCTAAAGTACATGAAAGCCGGTGGCTGCTGGCGGAATGGCCCTGTGTGTGGCAATGGGGCAGCGGGCACGGGCGAGAGTTGACTAGTACAATGGGCCATAAGTAAAGGACATAAGCGCCGGGTGTAGACCGCACCCTCTGGCCCAACCAAGAGGCGGATAGAGTGGAGGAGTAAAGCGCATCCAGCACATAGCACCGCAGAACGCCACACATATCAGCAGGCTGCACCCGCAACCAGACGGCATTTGCGGCTGGAGAACGCTGAGCCCACGACGACACCTAGAAAGGCCTGCAGGCACTTGAGGGCGCAGCCGCAGAACTGGACCAGCAGGAGTCGGGGCACATGGAGGGAAAAGAGAATTGTTAGCGCACAATTACGTGGGAGGATACAATCCACAAATGGTAGAAATATCTCAATTTTTTAATATGCTTTCTCCGTTAGGTAGGTGCAGAACTGTATATTGAAAAGGCTGGAGAAGTTGTATTCGATTCTCCAGTAGATTCCTGTTCTGCTTCTGAGCAGTGAAGAAATGTATAGGTTCCTTGACAATTATGATGATCCTAGGCAGGGGAGAAGCCCGCCTGTACTAATTACTATAGCACTAGGTCAGGTCTCCCTATAGCCGACCGGTTTCTGTGGTAAATCAGTAGTTGCACCACATTCATCAGGGCTTGTGGAGGTGCTCAATTGGGTTCCTCCTAATTATGATGGGCAGCTTGGTCTGCATAATTCATGGTCCTCTCCCTGTAAGGATGACAGGAGGGAGTGGGAAAGAGAGAAGAGGGGGGCAGGTTAGAGAGATATAAACCTAACCTCCTGGTAGATCTGTTGCATAAAAACATTCATGGGAATGACTGCACATCTACAATATAAAAGGAAGGGTGCTTACCCTGTCCGCGTGGAAATGAATTTTGTACACGGGTGGGTGAGGCGACCTGGGACCTAGGAGCCAAAATAGTTATTAGTACTAGGTTAGAGTATATGCTAACAAATATGAGCAAACAGTGTGGGTTAACACTGTGCATGTTGTTTTAAACATTTAAATAACCAATAATTGCCTCAATGGTGGGTGTATGTGGCCGCACAGCCGCGTGCCACATCCCTTTCTCAATATTCACGTATTGCCCCCGCGGCCTGTGCCGTGTGTGTCCGCTTATGTCAAAGCGGGCGGCTGCTGGTAGGGAGCGGCTTACCTGCTCGCTTTCGTCTATGTAGAGGTCTGGCGGTCTGCGCGCAGTGTGTTCTCTACGCCGCTGACCGTCGGGTCTCTTTTTGTTAACTGTTGTGACGCCGCCGTGTGGTGCACACGTGGGGTCCTGCAGCAATGGCCGCCCACGTGTGTCTACGGGCGGCCATTTTGGAGTCAGGCTATCTGGGCCATGTAGGAGTGCCGGGTTGTACTGGGGGTTGTGAGATTATTGTGATACTGCTGTCTCAAAAGACCTAAGATTCCTGGAGATTCCAGTCAGTAAGTAGTAGAGCACTCATTGTGTTCTGCATACGACTGAAACTATTGCATAGTGTCTCGTATTCTTAATGGGGCGAGTAGGGGTTAATTTGCTAATTCCGTGCTGTGTCTGGTGGGTGGTGAAGTGTTACCCGTGCACAGCCGCCGGTTCGATATGCTCGTGCCCATACCCCACAGTTCATTTAACACCCCTTTTAATGGGCTAGACCATTTTTCACATGGTTGCGAAGGTTTGCCAGCTGGTTGGTTCGTTTAATCCGTTCTTGTCTGTCTTCAAACGGAAAATCCAAAGTTGTTCTCTTTTATAGAGTAGATCGTGGATATTCCCCCCTCTTATGGGTGTAACCATTTTCTCAATGATTGACCAGTTGAAATCTGCTGGGTTATGTTGCTGTTCAATGAAGTGTTCCACCATCGGTGCAGTTGTTTTCTTTGTACGTATGCAGGAGCGGTGCTCAGCAAGTCGTGTTCTGACTGGTCTTGTTGTCATTCCTACATATCGTTTGGCACATGGACATGTTATGATATAAATCACATTACAGCTGTTGCAGTTCGTGAAAGTCTTTTGCGTCCATGGAAAGTGCCAGCTAATCTCAATGCTAGTCGATCTTTTGGTGCTCGAACATGCACTACATGATACACAGGGTGTGTGGCCTGTGGCTTGAGCCATATTCCACAGTGTGTTGGTTCTGGGGGTGGGGTCCTTATATGAGTGGACTAGGGAGTCTCTCAGGTTCTTCCGTCTTGTGGTGGCAAATCTGGGGGTGTCCAGCCTTAAGGGGCCGACATTCAGAATCGGCCAGAGTTTCAAGACCTCCTTCTTAATTTTATTGGTGAGGGGGGAGTAGCTCAGCACTGCAGTTATTTTCTCAGCATGTGTTTTTTCTTTGATGTGGTGTTCAAGAGTAGTTTCTCTGGGTATATTTCTTGCTCTTTTTCTGGCTTGTTTTACCAGTTTTTTCGGATAGCCCCTGTTAAGTTTAGAGGCTAGAGCCATAGACTGCTGGTTGTAGTCAGTTGTCTGTGTGGAGTTGCGGCGATACCGGAGGAATTGTCCAAAAGGTAGGTTTTTTCTTAGGCTGGGCGGGTGATAACTCTTATAGGTCAGCAGTGAATGTCTGTCTGTCGGTTTGTTATAGAAAGTGCTGATAATGTTACCGTTGCTGATTGTGAGGGTTAGGTCCAAGAAATGCACTGAAACAGTGCTGTGAGTTTCAGAGAATCTGAGGAACAGGTTTTGCCTGTTCAACCAGTCCATGAAGGTGATGAGATCAGTTTCATTGCTAAGAAAATCAGTAGTACATCGTCTATATATCTAGACCAGAGTGCTATCTTGCTGAGCCATGGGTTGTTCTGGTGGTAGATTTTTTCTTCCTCAAAGTTTGCAACATAGAGATTTGCCAGACTAGGGGCAAAAGTTGCTCCCATTGCTGTTCCTGAGATTTGTTCGTAGTGTGTATTGTTGTAGATGAAGACATTTTTGCTGAGTGCTATCTCGGCCAATTGCATCACGAAGGTTACAGGGACAGGCAGTGGTGGTTCCCTTTCTTGTAAGATCTTCTCTATAACTCTTAGAGTTGCCATTTGCGGAATCTTGGTATAGAGTGATTCAATATCCAGTGTGACTAACAAGTTGTCAGTTGGGTTAAAAGATTGGTCTTGTAGTAATTTGATGACTGCTGTAGTGTCTTTCAAATATGACTTCATTTTTGTTACTTCAGGTTTGAGAAAGTAATCCACGCATTGTGATTGTGGTTCCAGTATGGGCCCAATCCCCAAGACTATCCGTCTTCCTGGTACTGGTGAGATGCCTTTATGCACTTTGGGGAGTGCGTAAAAAGCCGGTTTTCTGGGGAATTTGGGATTAAGAAACTCATATTCTTTACTGCCAATTATTTCTTCGGCATAATTTCATCGGCTATGACCAGATGGTACAAAACCTCCTACAAGATCACTTGAGCTATAAACAATTGGGGGTTGACCCGACAGAAACTATTAGGCAACTAATCGCGCCGATTTTGGAAGAAGCCAGTGCCGAAGAAATAATTGGCAGTAAAGAATATGAGTTTCTTAAACCAGGAAGACCGATAGTCTCGGGGATTGGGTCCATATTGGAACCACTATCACAATTCGTGGATTACTTTCTCAAACCTGAAGTAACAAAAATGAAGCCATATTTGAAAGACACTACAGCAGTCATCAAATTACTACAAGACCAATCTTTTAACCCAACTGACAACTTGTTAGTCACACTGGATATTGAATCACTCTATACCAAGATTCCGCAAATGGCAACTCTAAGAGTTATAGAGAAGATCTTACAAGAAAGGGAACCACCACTGCCTGTCCCTGTAACCTTCGTGATGCAATTGGCCGAGATAGCACTCAGCAAAAATGTCTTCATCTACAACAATACACACTACGAACAAATCTCAGGAACAGCAATGGGAGCAACTTTTGCCCCTAGTCTGGCAAATCTCTATGTTGCAAACTTTGAGGAAGAAAAAATCTACCACCAGAACAACCCATGGCTGAGCAAGATAGCACTCTGGTCTAGATATATAGACGATGTACTGCTGATTTTCTTAGGCAATGAAACTGATCTCATCACCTTCATGGACTGGTTGAACAGGCAAAACCTGTTCCTCAGATTCTCTGAAACTCTCAGCACTGTTTCAGTGCATTTCTTGGACCTAACCCTCAAAATCAGCAACGGTAACATTATCAGCACCGTCTATAACAAACCGACAGACAGATATTCACTGCTGACCTATAAGAGTTATCACCCGCCCAGCCTAAGAAAAAACCTACTTTTTGGACAATTCCTCCGGTATCGCCGCAACTGCACACAGACAACTGACTACAACCAGCAGTCAATGGCTCTAGCCTCTAAACATAACAACAGGGGCTATCCAAAAAAACTGGTAAAACAAGCCAGAAAAAGAGCAAGAAATATACCCAGAGAAACTACTCTTGAACACCACATCAAAGAAAAAACACATGCTGAGCAAATGACTGCAGTACTGAGCTACTCACCCCTCACCAATAAAATTAAGAAGGAGGTCTTGAAACTTTGGCCGATTCTGAATGTCAGCCCCTTAAGGCTGGACACCCCCAGATTTGCCATCACAAGACGGAAGAACCTGAGAGACTCCCTAGTCCACTCATATAAGGACCCCACCCCCAGAACCAACACACTGTGGAATATGGCTCAAGCCACAGGCCACACACCCTGTGTATCATGTAGTGCATGTTCGAGCACCAAAAGATCGACCAGCATTGAGATTGGCTGGCACTTTCCATGGACGCAAAAGACTTTCACGAACTGCAACAGCTGTAATGTGATTTATATCATAAAATGTCCATGTGCCAAACGATATGTAGGAATGACAAGACGACCAGTCAGAACACGACGTGCTGAGCACTGCTCCTGCATAAGTACAAAGAAAACAACTGCACCGATGGTGGAACACTTCATTGAACAGCAACATAACCCAGCAGATTTCAACTGGTCAATCATTGAGAAAATGGTTACACCCATAAGAGGGGGGAATATCCACGATCTACTCTATAAAAGAGAACAACTTTGGATTTTCCGTTTGAAGACAGACAAGAACGGATTAAACGAACCAACCAGCTGGCAAACCCTTGCAACCATGTGAAAAATGGTCTAGCCCATTAAAAGGGGTGTTAAATGAACTGTGGGGTATGGGCACGAGCATATCGAACCGGCGGCTGTGCACGTGTAACATTTCACCACCCACCAGACACAGCACGGAATTAGCGAAATAACCCCTACTTGCCCCATTAAGAATACAAGACACTATGCAATAGTTTCAGTCGTATGCAGAACACAATTAGTGCTCTACTACTTACTGACTGGAATCTGCAAGAATCTTAGGTCTTTTGAGACAGCAGTATCACAATAATCTCACAACCCCCAGTACAACCCGGCACTCCTACACGGCCCAGATAGCCTTACTCCAAAATGGCCGCCCGTAGACACACGTGGGCAGCCATTGTTCCAGGACCCCGCGCGTGCACCACACGGCGGCATCACAACAACAGTAAACAAAAAGAGACCTGGCGGTCAGCGGCGTAGAGAACACTCCACGCGCAGACCACCAGACCTCTACAGAGACGAAAGCGAGCAGGTAAGCCGCTCCCTACCAGCAGCCGCCCGCTTTGACATAAGCGGACTCACACGGCACAGGCCGCGGGGGCAATACGCGGATATTGAGAAAGGGATTTGGCACGCGGCTGTGCGGCCACATACACCCACCATTGAGGCAATTATTGGTTATTTAAATGTTTAAAACAACATCCACAGTGTTAACCCACACTGTTTGCTCATATTTGTTAGCATATACTCTAACCTAGTAATAATAACTATTTTGGCTCCTAGGTCCCAGGTCGCCTCACCCACCCGTGTACAAAATTAATTTCCACGCGGACAGGGTAAGCACCCTTCCTTTTATATTGTAGATGTGCAGTCATTCCCATGAATGTTTTTATGCAACAGATCTACCAGGAGGTTAGGTTTATATCTCTCTAACCTGCCCCCCCTCTTCTCTCTTTCCCACTCCCTCCTGTCATCCTTACAGGGAGAGGACCATGAATTATGCAGACCAAGCTGCCCATCATAATTAGGAGGAACCCAATTGAGCACCTCCACAAGCCCTGATGAATGTGGTGCAACTACTGATTTACCACAGAAACCAGTCGGCTATAGGGAAACCTGACCTAGTGCTATAGTAATTAGTACAGGCGGGCTTCCCCCCTCCCTAGGATCCTCATAATTGTCAAGGAACCTATAAATGTCTTCACTGCTCAGAAGCAGAACAGGAATCTACTGGAGAATCTAATACAACTTCTCCAGCCTTTTTAATATACAGTTCTGCACCTACCTAACGGAGAAAGCATATTAACAATTTGAGATATTTCTACCAATAATGGCAGACACACATAGTCGGGACCGGCTTTTTTGTCTTTTAAACACCATGAAGAGTATCTAATTGCAATTATGAGCTTAGCAAGAGAGATGTATCCATCCCTATTCATTTGAATAAAAACTGTGAGTTTCTAGTGCGACTAGCTTTTGGGCAGCCCACAGTTGGCATACCCAAATCAGTCCTTTTGTGTTATATATAGGATACAATCCACTCCAGGCATTGTCTCAGCAGCATAAGGAAGCCCCCAACATAGCCCACCCGGATTCCGTTGCCGACCAAGGACCGATTCGACGGAGCAACAGACCAACCGCCCTGGGGCCCGCAAACACAAGCCCAGTAACATCACGAAGGCCAACAAACTGGCTAAAATAAAGGGCAAACAACCCACGCTTGAGGAATACGCCAGAACACCGCCGGGGCAGAAGGGGCCAGGAGCAAGGAGAAAACCCCCCACCATGGGCACGGATGCCACGAGCAAAGATCAGCAGATCCTTGAAGCAATAGCGGACCTGAAAGTGGCATGGGAATCCAAACTGGAATCGACTATGGTCGAACTGAAGGCAGCACTGGAGCTCAAAGTTGGAGTGGTACAGGAGGAGGTGAATCTCCTCCGGCAAGATGTCAGAGCGCTAGCAGAAAGTAGAGGCGACTTGGAGAAGGAAGTGGCCCCGAATACAGCTGCATGTGCATCTCATAAATCCGAGCTCCATGTCCTACAACAATGCGTGGGCAACCTAGAAAGTAGGGCGGAGGAGGCGGAAGGACGCACCCGGAGGAACAATATACGTATAGTAGGATTGCCTGAAGGAGCTGAGGGACCCAACCCCACAGAGTATATTGAATTGATGATGCTGCAAGAGATAACTGGAGGAGCGCTGACTCAAGGGTTTGCGGTAGAAAGGGCGCACAGGGCCCTGACGAGGAAGCCACTACCGGGAGCCCCCCCTATGCCAGTGATTACCAAGATCCTGAACTATGGACACCGGGAAAGAATCCTAGAGCATTTCCAGAAGGGGGGAATGATACAAAGGGCATCGGCAAACATAGCGGCATACCCGGATTACACCCTGCAGGTGCAACGACGACATATGAACTTTGGTGCAGTGAAAAGGAGATTGCGAGAAGCTGGCTACAAGTACATGTTGATCTACCCTGCGAAACTGAAAGTGTTCCACAAAAATAGAATACTGTTTTTCGATACCCCGAAGGATACGACAGGATGGCTGTACTCGCAGAGCTGTCCCCGGGAATCGGGTATCTAGAAGGAGGATGGCGCAGATAAGTAACTTGCAGACTGCTGCACCCAGGTTGTTGCAGTCGCAGACACTGGGACTAGAATATAGGACAGGATAACGCCTATCGGAGCAGAGTGACTAGGGTTGCATATATATGATCCTCTGAGCAGGGGAACTTAGAGATGTAGGAGCCTAACAGAACTAGCCCTCACACCTCCACGATTAGATTAGTTAGGTCACCGGCAGATCGGTGACACCCTGCTGGGTTCCTGATCTCGGCATTCCGAGCGAGAATCCTGACTTAGAAGCTCAGAGCCGAGGCCCTGCAGGACTCGGGGATTTCGTGAGGATTTAAGGGAGGCGATTATTGAGTATTTTGATATTAACACAGGGAGTGTGCAGTCAGAAGGAACCCTATGGGAGGCTTTCAAAGTGGTAGTACGGGGAGCAGCCATATCCAAATCCAGAGGGCTCCAAGGGGGCATAGAGCGAGAGCTACAGGAGACAGAGAAGGAGCTGGAAGAAATGATGCAGAGGGGGGTACCTCACAGGAGGAGGCTGAACGGGTGAATTTATTATAACAAAGCAGCAGGGAGCACTGGGACAGACTATGTAAATTGAACTACAAAAAATATATCGAAAGGCAACATGCGGTGGGTGACAAACCGGGAAGGCTGCCAGCATGGTTATACAAAAATGAAACGCCACGACCAGTGGTCAGGGAGATAAAGTGGGAAGAAGGCCAGACCTGGAACACCCAGGAGGGAGTTAACGAGGGGTTCCTTAGATTCTATAAATGCCTTTGAGGACACGGGAGAGGAGATGGGCCGGGAGATTCAGGAAACACTGGAAGATATAGGATTGCCCAAATTAAATGATGAGGAACGGGAGGACCTGGACGCCCCAATTACATTAGAAGAATTGGAGATAGTGATCCAGAACCTACCGACGTGTAAGGCTCTGGGGTCGGACGGGCTCCCAAGCGAATTTTACAAAACATACAGGCAGGAGGTACTCCCCCCGCTGCTTGCTATGCTTAATGAGGTGCTCGAACGAGGGAGGCTGCCGGAGTCCCTGAGGGAGGCGGTGATTATTCCGCTCTAAAACCGGGTAAGCCAAGCACGGATTGTGGGTCTTATAGACCCCGATCAATGCTCAACCAAGATAGCAAAATCCTCACAGCCACGTTAGCAAACGGGCTCAAACGAGTTATAGGCAAACCAATACACCCCGACCAAACAGGCTACGTTCCAGGCAGGAATATAACCGACAATCATAGGAGACTCCACCCCATTATCGAACAGACAGAGAAGGACCCCGGCGAAATGGTAATAGTCTCGTTGGATGCCATTAAGGCCTTCGACTCTGTGAGATGGCCGTGGTAGTTAGCGGCACTGGAAGAATATGGGATGGGGCCGAGGTACCTGAGATGGGTTAAAATGGTATGTAGCTCCCCAATTGCCAAGGTCAAACCTGGCGCAATAAACTCAGACAAATGGCAACTTAGTAAGGGCACTAGACAGGGTTGCCCCTGGTCGCCCATGTTGTACATTCTCGCTCTGGAACCACTGGCAATCTGCTACAGACAACAGTATGGGGAGATAGGGATTCACACGAAGGGAGGATCGCACCTCCTATCACTGTACGCCGATGATATGCTGCTATACTTGTGCTTCCCAGAAGAAAACCTACAATATATCCTGGGGGTGATAGAACACTACGCCACCCTCACAGGCATAGCGGTTAACCCCAAGAAATCAAGCATGTTCCTGTTGGGGAGATACAGGGGGGCCCCGCAAAGAAACCTACCGGTCTTGCCGATACCCTGGCAGACCAAGATGTTCCGATGCTTGGGAATTGGCATATATCACACGGCAGAGGAGGAACACAAATGCAACATGGAACGGGTAGTAAAAGGCATTAAAAATAGCATGGGGTTTCGGTCCAAGCTCTACCCCTGGCCATGGTGGGTAGGGCGGCTTTGATTAAGATGGTGGTCCTGCCGAGATTGCTACACTTTTTTACGAACATCCCGCACATGCTCCCCAAAAGCTTTTTCGTGAAACTCCACAGCTTATGCAGGGGCTTCATATGGCATAACTCCAGGAACAGGGTGGCCCTTTGGAAGTTGCAAAACTCGTGTGACGGGGGGGGGGGGGGCATAAACCTGCCGAACTTCGAGATATACTACCTGGCGGGACAGCTCCAGTACGTGGCCAGGTGGTTGTCCGAAGAAGAGACGGCTGAAGTTAGGCTACTGTACAAGGACACCCTCCCTTTTTTCTCAGAGGTAGTGTGGCTGCCCAAATCAAAGTTGCAAGGAAGGGGCGAGACTGCTAGAACTGGGCTGGAAAATATGGAGCAAAGCATGGCAAATAGTGGGAAATCCGACCCCATGCTCCCTTCAGGTGGCGCTAGGTGGGGAGGACTCGCAAATGATAAAGGGATCCGTAGATACTGGGATCCGGTGGGCCTTGCGACCCTCTGAGACGTATGGCAAGAGGGGGAGGTACTAGATTTCCAGAGATTAATGGAGGATACCGGTGTGCATAAAGGCCAATATATTACCTACACAAGGATCATCAAACAGGTGCAAGAAAGGTGGCCCAGGGCAGTGCTAGCGGAGCAACCTGATATGATCATTGAGACGATGTACGACATCTCGGAGGGCGGGCACAAAATATTACGCATATACGAACTATTGATGACCAGGGTGGGTAAGGAGTTGCTCCATTTGAGGCGGGACTGGGAGGAGGAGGTGGGTGAACCTATGCTGGATGGACAATGGGATAGGGCTCAAAGGTACCACAAGAAGGTGTCCCGAAATGTGAGGTTTCAGCAGATCCAGTTATATGTTACCCATAGGGCATACATGACCCCTGGCAAAATTGCCAGGTTCGGAAGCTCAGTTACATAGAAATGCCCAAGGTGCGGGGAGGTGGAAGCCGTGATGTTACACATGTTTTGGGCTTGTCCGGAGGTGGGTAGATTTTGGACGGAGGTTAAGCTACGCCTGGCCGAGAAAGGGATCAAACTGGAGGTGGAGTCTGTTTGGGCATGCATGTTGGGGGGGGATTTGCCAGACCACGCAATCTGGAGCACATTAGTAAGATGAAAGACCTTGGCTACATCCTGGCTAAAAGGAGAATTGCAATGGGCTGGAAGGCAGCCCAACGTCCCAGAATAGAGGCATGGTGGGCTGACCTCCTGAAATGGGCAGATGCAGAAACAGTGGCTTGGTATGAAGCAATCAGTAGGGGAGGAGGAGGCGGGACCCCTGATAGCATGGAGACAATTGGTGGCCACGATGGTAAGACACTCCCAGGCTGAACTTAGTGAAGATGATATGAGGGGGACTAAAGAGGAAAATAAGCCCGGAGATGCGCAAGCTGGTGGCATTGAAACAAGGGCTCGAGTTATAGGGGCGGGAGGGGGGAGGACAGTGATGCACAACAGGTGAACATAACAATGTGATGTTTATATGCGAATGTCCTAAATGTTTGTAATGTGTGGAGTGTTAATAAAAATAATAAAAATGTTTTTTTTTTAAAAAACAAGTAACTCTAATCCTGGTTGCTCCTATGTGGGCGAGACAACCTTGGTTTCCACATCTGCTCAAACTGGCAATGTGCGACCCAATCCAGCTGCTGTGCCCGTACAACATGCTAACGCAACACAAGGGAGCATCCCTCCAACCGCGCCCCTAGTCTATGAATTTGGTAGCTTGGCTCCTGAAGTCCTAGAATTTGGCCACTTCAATCTTTCACAAAGGTGTATGGATATCCTAAAAGAGGCACGAAAACCCAACACCAGACACTGTTATTTCAATAAGTGGAAGAGATTTGTGATATGGTGCACGTCACAAACACTAAACCGAACAGAATGTTCTCCAGCTAACATTCTACACTACATGCTTTACCTACTTTCCTGGTGGAAAGTTCCTGTCATTAAGGCATTCATGGAAGGTGTAAAGAGGCTATACCCCCCAATTTCCAACCCTCTTCCCTAGTTGGGATCTCAATGTTATGCACTCCAAGCTCATGGATCCACCCTTTGAGCCTATGCACAAGGCCAGCCTAAAACATCTCACTTCCAAGATTGCATTCCTAGTAGTTATGACCTCTATAAAACGAGTCAGTGTGCAACAGGCTTTGTCCGTACAAGTCCTTTTCTACATAATCCACAAGGACAAGGTTGTCCTCAGAACACACCCTAGGTTCTCACCTAAATTCATTTCAAATTTCCATGTTAATCAATCCATAGAACTCCCTACCTTCTTTCAAAATCCATGTAATTCAGCAGAAAGAAGCCTCCATACACTTGGTGTATGGAGGGGCGGTCTTGTACTATGTGAACAAAACCTAACCTCTAAGGAAAACAGACCAACTCTTTGTTTCCATAGCACATGGAAGAGAAGGCGATCACATATCAAAGAACACCATCACCAGATGGATAGTCTTCTGCATACAGCTCTGCTATTCCCTATCCAAGAAAGTGTTACCTTTCACCCCCAGGGCTCACTCTACCAGAGGTACAGGAGCTACCTTAGGTTTCATTGCAAACATCCCGCTAGACGCCATTTGCAAAGCTGCTACATGGAGTTCCATCCATACTTCCACACAGCATTACCCTTCCTCCCCTTCTGGAGTATAAGGCACATAGATTTTTTTCTGGGTTATCACTGTTTTTGCTTTATCACATCGATACTCGCGCTACACTTCATCCAACCTCATGTCAGAAACAATCAATCTGAGGGACCCCGACGCGTGAAGGACCATGGGTACAGTACACGTCAGTCTAGGGATAGTATTACTAACACGCCCTGTCAACGTCAGTTTTCAAGTTTCGAAACCAAATCTTGTAATACTCTTCAGAGCATGTGAATCTAAGCAGATACAAGCAACAGAAATAAGATTAGATCAAGTCAAAAATGTTGACTACCTAGAGGTTCGCTTTCAAGAATCCGAGGGATGGACAGCCGAGGTGAAAAGGTCTGTCAACACCCTTGAAATATTTGGCGGGTTTATCCATACTTTCCATGGTAGTCATGGAAGAGGACCTATCACACCAGCATTAGATCTCTATGGGAGATAGACCGTCCCGCTGCTTTATATGGGGTGGAATTATGGGGATCTGCCAATGTGGCAAAATTATCATCTAGTGAACTAACATTTTTGAAAAAAATGGCTTTGTACCCAAAAGTATCCCCTCTGCACTGCTACTTCTGGAACTCGAAATAACCCCACTAGCCACATTGGCGTCTATTGGCCCAGTTATTTACTGCTTAAGACTTTGGAAACAGGAAGGGCTGGAGAAATACAGAGATGCTTTATGCCAAGTGATGACACTGGATGGTGGGAAGACAAGATTATGTCACATAAGAAAAACTCTATGAAATATGTGGTGGTGATTTATGGGAAAATCCTCATAATCAGACGAGTGGAGTTAGGAGAAAGCAAAGGGCACAAGCGGCCCAAAGGGCAAAAGACCAGTTGATGGCCGGCGCCCTGAAGTTACAACTAGGCCCTGCACACCTTGAACCCATGACCCCTGGTAGGAAAGTATATTTACACCAAATAAATCCCTGTATGAAAATTCCCTATACATGCGGGTGAGACTGATAAGTCTTCCAATGGCAGGTTTTACACACACCTTAAAAGAATCTTCCCCAGACCTATGTATGATGTGCGGGGAAAAGACTGAATCAATGGTGCATTTTATGTTGATGTGTGAAAAAGCGAAGCATTTGCGCCATATGTACCTGAGGCCAGTATTCGGGGAAGCAGGGGTGAGAGATACAAGAACAGCATTGTTATTTTTGCGACAGAGCACCCTACTGCATGCAG
This sequence comes from Ambystoma mexicanum, assembly GCF_040938575.1. Taxonomy (NCBI): domain Eukaryota; kingdom Metazoa; phylum Chordata; class Amphibia; order Caudata; family Ambystomatidae; genus Ambystoma; species Ambystoma mexicanum. Next base: position 17,559,530 of record NC_090922.1, on the reverse strand, counting down.
TTTATGCTGTGGCCCGATACACACATAGGGCTTGGCTACTGAGAAAGAAGATGTTGAATTTCGTAATGACAAAGTAATTGGGTTCTAATTAGCACAGAGGCTGCAAGCTGGGCTCTCATCTGTGCTTTGTTCTCAAAAGATTGTCTGTTGGCTTAAATTATATTTTATACACTGTCAACTCTGATTCCCTGTATATGAATTTTATGTACTGTATTGTATTTATGTATTGGCTTGAAGATCTTAAATCCAATTTATTTATTTATTTGAATTTATAAAGCGCACAGCAGCCCCGAGGCATCGTGGCGCTGTTACAGAGGATTCACTTAGATACAGCTATACACAGGCATACGAAGTACGATAGAGACAGTCAGATAATTCAGTGCGTTACAGTAGGCACGTTCCATGGTTACAGGGGAACAACCTAGAGTACGATCTAGTTAAAGAGCTTTGTTTTCAGGGCTCTTCTGAACACAGTGAAGGAGGTTTCATTTCTGAGAGTGAGTGGCAGTGCGTTCCAGTTTTTTGGTGCCAACACCGGGAAACTCGCACCTCCAGCTTTGGCTCTTTTAAAGAACGGGATTGTAAGCTGGTGTGAGTATTGAGCCTGTTTCAGTCTGATTGAATTTGCCTGGTGAATTCTTTCTGTCAGGTACAGGGGTGCCGAGTGAGAGAGGCATTTGTGCGTGATGGCAAGGGTTTTGAAAATGATATGCTTTTTGACCGGGAGCCAGTGGGCGTGAGAGGAAATGGCGTGCTTCATGTACATCCCTTGACAAACAGGCCTGCCGCCTTCTCCAAAGGCAATACCGGCTCTCTGTCCTCACCAAGAAGAGAGATCACATCCAAGCCCGCGTCTCTGCGGCATCTAGCAACTCAGTTGAACTCTTTAAAATCTGCAAGGAACTGGCCAATCCTGCTGCGGTCTCTATCTCTCCTGTCCCTTCCCAGGCCCTCTGCATGGCATTGGCTTCTCTTTTCATCTCTAAAACTCAGGACATCCTGTCCTCTCTCTCTCCTCCTCTCCCTCTATTCCCCTGCTCTTCCTCTGGCCCTTCTGCAGCCACATCTGCTCCCTCCTTCTCTGCCTTTCCCTGTTCTCCCCAGATGAGGTTTCTAGACAAGTCCGATCTATGAAAGTCTTGTCAAAACAGGTTCACCCCTGTTCCTCCAAAACCATCAAGGACGACATCGACTCCCTGGCTCCTGCCCTGGCCGACTTCTGCAACCACTCCTTCACCACTGGAGTTTTCCCGTTGCCCCTGAAGCACTCCCTTGTGCACCCCCTTCTTAAGAAACCCTCTGCCGAACCTTCCTGCCCGGCTAACTATCCCCCAATCTCAATCACTCTCTTCCTTGGCAAACTCCTGGAAAAGCTGGCGATCTCCCAGCTCAACCTTCACTCTGAATTTGTTGGTTGTCTCTATGACCATCAGTCTGGCTTCAGAGCCGCCGGAGGACGGAAACTGCTCTCCTGAACACCCGTGAAGACCTGCTCTCCAACCTTGACTTTGACATGGTTAACCATGCCATCCTGCTGAACCGTTTCTGTGACTACCTGGGGATCGCAGGTCAGGCCCTGGCGTGGCCGACTTCTTTCCTTTCTGACCGACCCTCCCAGGCTCAACTTGGGTCCTTCCTCTCCTTTATCTTTATCTCTACCTGTGGTGTTCCCCAGGGGTCTAACCTCTCTCACTGGCTGTTCAACCAATACCTGCCACTTCTTGCCCACTGTATTGCTGCGCTCTGCCCCAACTTCCAGTGCTATGCGATGACACTCAGCTAATTTTCAGGCTACCCTCAGCCACCTCTTCTACCTCCCTCATCTCCGACTGTCTGTCTGCTATCCAGGAGTGGTGTGCCGCCAATGATCTCTGCCTTAATGCCAGGAAGACCGAGATTCTCCTCATCGGCACACCCGCTCCCTCCTTTCCTGTCACTCTCTGGCCGGCCTCTCTTGCCCCCCTTCCTGCCCCCACCTGTGAGGCTAAAAACCTTGGGGTCATCTTCGACTCCACACTCTCCTTCGCTCCTCACATCTCTGACATCTCTAAGAAGTCACATTACCAGCTGCACCTCCTCAGAGGTATTCTTCCTTTCCTCTCCTTCGCCCAGAAACTCACTGTCTCCTAAGCTCTGGTTCTCTATAGGTTGGACTATTGCAACAGCCCCTTTCTAAACCTGCCTGCTACTACTCTCCGCCCTCTGCAACTCATTCAGAACAGGACTGCGAGACTTGTCCTTGGCCTCAAGCCCAGGTATCGTATCACTCCAGGACTGAAATCTCTGCACTTCATTGCAACCCTCGCTCTTGGGGACTGTTTCTGTATCCCCACAGTCCCACTACCAGCACTTGACACCTGTTGTCTGCACTTACCGGTGCACTTGCCACCTGGTGGCCGTACTTTCACTTATTTATTCTATTCTCCGATGTACTGCGCTTTCCCCTACCTCGCACTTTTCCCCTCCCTGCCCCTCCCATGCACTTGTGCAATCTAAATGACACCTGGCTTAGTAGGATCGTTGTCTGTCTTCCCTCTGTCCCCCCCCCCCCTTTGCCTCGTCGCGCCTTGAAACACTTATGTATAGGTGCGTTATAAATACCATATCATATTATCATATCATAATGTCTGGCCTGGGAGATGTGTTCCCTCCTAGGTATGCTTAATGCTGCTCTAAGGGCGTTCTTTTGTGTGATTTGCAGTTTGTTGAGGGTTTTTGTTGAGGTACCTAGAAGCGGGACATTGCAATAATCCAATTTGGCCCCAATGGTGGCTCTGGCTATATTAAGGCAGTTTTTTGCTGAGATGTACGGTTTTACTGCATTAATGATTTTAGTGGTGAGTGCCGCTGATGATGAAATAGCACTGACTTGTTGCTTCATTGAGAGGCTGAAGTCCAGGTATTCACCCAAGGTTTTGCCTGCATCAGAGACCATGATTATGGTATTCTCAATGCTAAAGGTACTGTATTGACTGTCTAGCTTGTTCAGGATTTCCTTGGGACCTACCAGTAGGATTTCTGTTTTGTCCCCATTGAGACAAAGACCGTTAGCCGCCATCCATGCCTGGATGATAGCATAGGTCACCTTGAGGATGTTGGAGTCTTGCTCGTAGGAGCCGGAGAGGCAGAGGAGAATTTGGGTATCGTCTGCATAGTTTGAGAATGCTATGCTATGCTTGTCTAGGTCATTGAAAAGGGGTAGGGTGAAAATATTGTAGAGAGTAGGGGAAGTGCATGAACCTTGTGGGATTCCACAGTGGATGGGAGGAGGGGTATCAGCAGCCTGATCTGAGAAGACTCTCTTGACTCTTCCTTCCATGAAGGAGGTGATCCAGGCTGTAGCTTCCTTGGAGAAGTGGGCAGCCTCCCTGAGTGGTCTACAGAGGATCTTGTGGACAACCAGTTCGATGGTGGCCGACAGATCCATTTTTTCCAGTAACTGGTTTTTGAGGTCTTGCAATGCCGACGGAGTACCATGGCATGGACGGAAGCTGGATTGCCTTTTTCCCCAAGATGTTGTTCGTTTCTAAATAGGATTGGATTTACAGGTATGCAGCTTTATCTAGGATTTTTAACAAGAAAGGCAGAGTCGTGACCTGCCCGTAATTAATTGTTGGGAGAGTTGGAGTCAAGGGACTTTTTTTTTATAGCAACGGTCGTACCCATGATTCCTTGAGGGAAGGAGGGATGATTTCAGATGAGAATGAAGCATTGATAAATACTGTGAGAAAAGGAGCTAGAACATCAGCGTAATATTTGATAAGATTGGCTGGGGAGATGTCGCAATTGCATAGAGACGGCTTGATCTGTTTCATGATCAGTAGGACTTCTGCCTCAGTTATGTCTCTAAAAGCAAAGGGCTTTAGGTCTTTTTTTCCCTAAGCCGTCAACTGGCGCTGGGGGCACAGTGGCTTTATGTAGGGTATTGAGGTGAGCGTTAATTTTATTTTGGATGATGTTTATTTTGTTCAGCAAGGCCTATTGAATGTTATTGCACCACCCTTCATCTTTCACTGTTTTTGTATTTTATTGAATTTATATAGCCCTTTAATCCAAAGTGCTTTACATAAGAACAAGAAAAAATACAACAAGCATAAGATGGCAATTGAACCACAACTCAAACAGCATAAGGACCAACTTACAATATTGCTGAGGTGATGAGGGACAGAGGTGTGAGAGGGAATGGGAGGGATTAGTGGAGGTAGAAGCAGATGTAAGAGGGAAGGTGAGAAGGTGTGAGGAAGAAGAGAGGAAAGAATAAAACTAGATAAGAGCCGGAGGTGGGGTAGAAGGGAGAAGAAAGGATGGAGAGGTAAGGAAGTACAGGAGTAAGAGGTAAGGCATGAGGCGGTAGGAGAAGTAGGAGGGGAAGTGAAAGGTGTTAGGGAGGGGAAATGGAAAAGATACGATTTTAGAGAAGAGCGAAAGGAAGGGTAGGAGGGAGAAGAGCGAATGTGGAGGGGGAGACAGTTCCAGTGGAAGGGAGCGAGGAGTTGGAAAGAGCTGAAGCGGGAGGGGGCACAGGGTGGTGGAGGAGGAGAGAGTAGGAAAAGATTTGCAGAGCGGAGAGAACAAGAAGGTGTATAGAAAGTACGAAGGGAGGAAAGGTGGGGGAGGGGGGCAAGACCATAGCAGGATTTGAAGACAAGACAGAGGAATTTGAGCTGGGAGTGAAAAGAGAGCCAACCTAGAGAGGTGAGAGAAGGCAGAGGGAGCAGATGGCAGAGTGATAGACCGATTTGAGTGGGGAGAGGTGAGAGGAGGGGAGTCCAAGGAAAAGGGAGGAACAGTAGAAAAGTCTGGAGAAGATGAGGGAGTTTAGTAGCGTGAAAGGTTAGGAGGGGTCGAATTTTACGAATGTTATAAAGGTGAAAGTGACAGGACTTGGCAGTGAGAGAAATGTGGTGGGATAGAGAGCGGTGAGGGTCAATATGAAGACCAAGGTTACGGCATGGGGAGAGAAGGAGAGCTGGGAGGGGGGAAAGAGAATGAAAGGGGGAAGGGAGGGAGGAGGAAGAGTGTTGGCAGGTAAGAAAATTAGTTCAGTTTTATCAGCATTAAGAGCAAGAAAGTGAGAGGACATCCAGGATTTAATAGCAGAAAAGCAAGAAGAGAGTTTATCCTGAATGTCGTGAGTGAAGGAGGAGAAGGAGAGGAAAAGCTGGGTATCATCAGCGTAGAAATGGTGCGAGATACCAAAACAGGAGATGATAGGAGCTAAGAAAGAAGCATAGAGTGAGAAAAGAAAGGGGCCAAGGACAGAACCTTGGGGGACTCCATGGTTGAGAGGGTATGTGGGAGAGGTGGAGCCACCCCAGGAAACAGAGAAGGTGCGGTTAGAGAGATGAGAGGAGAGCCAATTGAGGACATTGTCTTTGAGGCCAAATGAGGAGAGGGAGTTGAGGAGAAGAGGATGGTCAACAGTATCAAAAGCAGCGGAGAGATCAAGGAGAATAAGGATGACGGAGTGCTTAGAGTAGCGAGCAGAAAGGAGACAGTTAAGAACAGCGATGAGGGCAGTTTCAGTGGAGTGTAGAGGGCGGAAGCAAGATTGGTAAGGGGGAAGGGGGGAGTGGTTAGAGATGAAAGAAGAGAGTTGAGAATAGACACTGCGTTCGAGAAGTTAGGAGAGAGATGGGGCGATAATTGGAAGCAAGATGGAGATTAGCAGAAGGTTTTTTGAGAATAGGGATGATAGTCGCATGCTTAAAAGGAGTAGGAAATGTGGAAGTCAAGATGTTGTGATGTTGTGTGCTAGATGGGGGTGTGACAAGTTCATTGAATATTGCAAAAAGCTGTTTAGACTCCGATTTAGCATTGGATATTCTGAGGTTATAAGGTGATGATTTTGCTACCGTAATGGCCTTTTTGTATTGTTTGGCAATGATTCTGTAGGCATCTAGCATGGAGTCTGTAGGGCAGGAATGCCATTTGGTAAGCGTAGTCCGCTTAAGAGCTCTTAAATCAAGTAACTCTCGGGTGAACCAAGAATTGGAGAGTTTGATGGTTTTAGCTCTTTTTCTCTGCAATGGGGCAATGGCATCTATTGCTCCTTTGTGGGTGGAGTTGTAGAGATCTACAAGCTCTGAAGGGTTGTTGGCTAAAGGTTTTAGAGCTGGGACATCTAGGTATGGAAGAATCCTGTCCTTAGTGAGGAGTCGTGCAGATCTAGCCATGGCTGACGGCACTGGTGGGCTGGGTTTTATATGGACTTGAGCTGGTATGTGGAAGTGTAGGAGGAGATGATCTGTCCAGGGTCGTGGGGTTTTAGAACTAAAAGTGTGTTGACCGACTGTTGATAACTAATATAATTACTATGAGTAATGTATCCCATATATTCTAGTTTGCCTCGCGCGTGCAAACTAGATTAGGAATAGCTGCTCTTTTCATGTGGATTTCATGGCAGCTTGACTTTTTGAGTGCAGTACTTGCAAGGACTTACAGTAGCATGATTTAAAAGAAATAATGCGGATGCTGTCTGCTTTCTTAGTGTGTTATGAGATATTTAAAACTAAGAAAACACATGGCATCTGGGACAGTGGCCTGTCTCCCATCCACGTAGTAACCGGAATGTACCCTACTTAGCTTCAAAGCAAGGAAGGGACTGGCCCCCTCAGGCCATGTTGTTCTAAGTGGTCTTGTAACTTATGCTAATTTATTAGGCAACATGGCCTAATCTGCTGGCCGCGTTCTTGATTTGAAGCTAAGCAAGGTTAGTCCCAGTTACTGCATTGATGGGAGTCCCTGGTGCCTGTGACATGGGCAGTGATTTTTCACCCCCCAACGTCCCTCTAGGTGTAACAATATCATTTCCATTTTTGTTTTACTTCTCTAGCTGCAGGTACAGAACTACAGATACCCTGTGGTATCTGTAGTCTTATTATAGCCGCTCATATTAGAAAACCAGCAGAAATAAATTATTTCCTGACCCCCAGGCCCTCACCAAGTGTCCCCCTCCTCTGTGCCTGCTACCCACACACCCATGTTGGCCTCCACATCTCCCCTCTTACATTCCTCCGACAACACACGCTGTTTCCATGACAAAGTTTGCTATGAAATGTCGGCTATTCACGGCTATAGCCAAGGTTATGGAAAAGCTTTGTATTGCAAACTCAGTTCCTAGACCCCCTCCAACATTCACATTTCACTTGGTGTCCTCATACCTCTAGAGACTGTCGGCATTTGCATGTTTTTTTAACCTGCAAATGGCTTGTCTTTCTGTGTTCCATTTTACGAAACCTTTGGCTATAGCATCAACCAAAATGAAAGAGTGCAACTGTTTCATTTATAAACACCCGGTTTCTCAGCTATTTACCCACCCCCTTTTCCATCAGATATTGAAAAAATGACTTAAAAAACAAAACGTTATTGTTGCTTGGCATAGCGGCAAGACAGCCGAAGGCTTCACATTGATACAGCATGGGTGACAACATCAAATGCATAGTCCAAACATAGCGACTGGACTTTCACATGGATTACAGCAAAGATGCCTGAGGACATGGTTAGCACTTAAATCTGCGGGGGTCATGGCTGCCTCGTATGGAGCAGCAAACTTGTGTGTATAATAGTTTCATCTTGTAGCATGTGCAAGTACGCACGGAAGGTGGGGGCATATGTCTCGGGTCAGCCCTCTGGGGGCAGATTTATCCAGCGTTCCTCCATGTCTGATGCCGAGGTGATATCTCTGAGCCACTATTTCATGGTGGGGGGAGGTGGGTCTGAGCCACAGCAGCTGTATGCAGCGCATTGCAAGGGGCAGGCACAGACTGGCAAGTTTTACGGGCCCCCACCTGAGAGAAAGGGAAGCTTGTGTAATTAAACAGTTTATGGGGTTTGGATCAACCCTACAGTCCAACATAGTGGATATAGCCGTGCAAACATCGCTCCAGAATCCAGTGATACAGGGGCAATCCCAGGTCATGTGGATATAGTTTGCTTTGTCGGTGTGGCACCTCCGGCATTGTGGAGGGTATTTGTGGGACATAATGTGCAGGCTAGCTGGAGTGTAATGGAACCTGTGGAGTACCTTGAATTGGATTAAGCAGAATCTGGCATTTAGGGAGACCCCTCTGGTCTGCATACACATGGCTTCCCATTGTTCATCGGTCATGTCTGCAGCTAGATCCCTACCCAATGGTTCACAGAGCTTGGTGAGTGGTCTAGTGATATGCTCTTGTAATAGCCGGTACAAGCATTGACTGCCTTCGGGGTCAATGTGCGATCAATCACAAACGCTAGGATTGGGTCATCAGGGGGTGAAGAGGGGAACCCAGGCCATGCCAACCTAAACACTCGGCACAGCCCCGCATACTGTATCCACCGGGAGGAGATGCCACCCATGCTACCACGCAGTTCAGCCCACGAGACAAAGGAACCCATTGGATATAAGTATGCAAGAAACTAGTAGTCGTGAGAAGCCCAGTGCTCAGCAGCGGTCCCCCCGCCCGTGGGAATCCTGGTATAATATTCCAGAGCGGGAGACCACCATGCAAGGGGTGAGTATTGCCAGTCTGTTTTCTTATTGTGTCTCACCCCAGAGCGGTGACTGAAGCAGGGTTGGAGACACTTGGGTCCGTCCAGAGCCGGGGCATCACCAGCGAGCGGAGGTCTCTGGACCGACCCGAATGACGCTCAAATCTTACATGCGGTAGCAGAGGATCATCCGCAAACCAGTATAGAGTGTACTGCTCCTGAGCGGACAGCCAGCACTTAGTTGGGGGCCGACAGCCCTCCACAATCACACAGTATGGCCAGTGTGGACCACTTGAGTCACACGGCACCAGGGTGCCACAGGAAGTCACTCAGCGAAGTGTGCAATTCTTTGACTAGCTCTGTGCCAGGCCAGAGAGGGACATTGAGGAAGCGGTACAGCAACTGAGGTAGTAAGATCATCTTAATCAGGGATACCCTACCAGGGATACATAGGCTACCCTACCAGATAGGTAGCTTAGCCCATGTGTGAAGTTTAGGCTCAAGCTGTCTTAAGTAAGAGCCATAATTTCGTTCATACAATGAGTCATGTTGTCTCGTGACTATGGCCTAGAGATATTTTATTTCAGTGGGAGCCCTTGTGAATCCCATTAGGTCAGTAGGGGGGGGTTGTGGCGTCAGTGAGGGGAAAAAGTTCGGACTTTGCGCAGTTCACCCGGAGGCCGGATATCGGGCCAAAGTAATTAATGTCGCGCATAACTGGTTCAAGATTAAGTTCTGGATCTCTTATATATAGACGATCTCAGGGGGTCCGTATACCTTTTTGTGAGTGCTTATGCCGGAGCTGGTCTGCTACGGGTTCCATGGCGAGCGGAAATATGAGCAAGAAGAGCGGGCAGCCCTGCCGAGTACCTCTCCCTATGTCAAACGGCCTCAGAAGCTGGCCATTGGTGCGAACAGCAGCCACAGGTTGGGCGTAGAGTAACTGCACCCACGAAATGAAGCAGGGGCCGAAATTGCATTTTTCAAGACACGGAATCAAAAACATTTTGTTTTTCTAGCAAAGCAGCTATCGCATTAACACCAGGGTCGATCTGGGAGAGGACAGCAAACAATCGCCACAAATTAAGAGCCGTAGACCGGGGAACAAAGCCAGACTGATGGGTATGTACCAAGTAGGCATCTATGGGGTGAGGCGAAGGGCTAATGGCCTTAACAAAAATCTTGACGTCACTGTTGATCAGATAGAGGGGTCAGTAGGACCCACATTGTGGGGGCGGCTTTGCCGGGCTTGAGAAGGACCCTGATCGCTACCTCCCTGAGTGTGGAGGGCAGCACCTCGTACTCACAGGACTCCTCCCAAAGAGCAGCCAGGTGGGGTGCCAGAGTAGATTTGTAACACTTACAGAATTCCATGGTCAGTCCGTTGGGGCCAGGGGCCTTACCAGAGGGCAGAGCCTCGATCGCATGCAGTATTTCATAAACGTCCAGCGGGAGGTCTAATTTTTCTCTAGCCTCGGCAGACAGGACCGACCGGGTTAGCTCCTCCAAGAACGCCTCAATGGCGGGGGTAGACACTGCGTCATTATTGGTATACAGCGATGCATAGAAGGAGCGGAACACCTCGTTTACACCAGTGTCCGTATGCACTGGGAGCCCGTCAGAGTCGTTGATCGATGCAAAGCGCTGCGCACCCTCCTCCCGCCGGACCAACCTAGCCAGGAGCCTGGCCGGTCTAGCACCCTCACCTTATAGGCGCACCATTATCGAGAAACTTAGGGCCTCATTACACGGATGGCGGAGAACCATGGCGCTATTAGCGCCATGGTTCATGCCGGTAAAATACCGGCACCGCCTTGGCGGAAAGGGGAATTACCGCCCCATTCCAAGGTTGGCGGGGCGGTAATTCCCCCTTCCCCATTCCCATTTTTGCCCCATAGGGCTTGATGGGAATGGGGAAGGCGCTAATTACGGTACCGCAAATTGCGGTACCGTAATTAGCTCCCTAGGTCCCTTTGCGGGTTGGTTTTTAACGCCTGCAAAAAGCAGGCGTTAAATCCCCTAACCCGCAAAGGGACCTCGTAGTAAGGCGATAAGGATTTACCAGTATTTTACCGGTACCAGTAAATCCTTACCGCCATCCGTGTAATGAGGCCCATAATTTCCCTATCAGCTGCATCTTTTATTGCACCCAATGTAGCAGTACTCGGGGCATCGGCATGAGTTATTTCAAGGCGTTTAAGAGACGCCTCGCTGTTCTGGATACTCCTGCGTATAGCCCTGAGAATACCAGCTTCCTTGGCCAGGGCCATGCCCCATATGTAGGCCCTAAAGGCATCCCAGAGTGTGCCGAGAGAGTCGACTGTGCCAGTGTTTATGTCAAAGTACTCGCTAACGCTTTTAACAAAGTCGAATTTGAAAACGGGGTCCGAAAGAGACTGTGGTTTAAGCCTCCATGTGCGGCCTGGGTATTGCTTGCCATACCAGGCCAATGATTGTGTGATTGGAGAGGTGTCTGAATATGTTTTTGGGAGTATGTCAGCCTCATCTGCCTGATTTATCAGGGTGCCAGAGACCAGCCAACGGTCAATTCTAGCTAGAGTGTGAGTCGTGTACGCTTGAATAGAATGTGTAATCCCGGGTTTGCGGGTGTAGCAATCTCCGTGCATCAATTAAACCCAGCTCCCCTTGTTTTTCGGAAAGTACCCGTGCAGCGCTGGTTAGTTGGCGGACTCTGCTTCCGGATCTATGGAGGCAGAGATCCGAGATGGGAATGAGAGGGTAAAGAGCAAGCATGTCCGAGATCTGTGTATAATAGTCTGGGTTGTCGATATTGGGCCCATATATGTTGAGTAATACGACCTCAAGGTGGGGCCCCAGGCCTGGGCTTCACATTCGGAGATCTGTGGGCGAGCTCTACAACGAAATGGGGAGACAATTTAGGGCTATCAGGCAGAGAGAGGAGAGTGCGCTCAACAAAATATTCCATAGGGCCTGAGATTTTATCCTCCGGGACGCGAATGATGTGGATGTTATTGCGCCTCGACCTGGACTCGAAAAGATTCATGGGAAGGGGGAGAAATTGGAAAGTGCAGAGCATAGGAGAGGACAAGATAAATAATAAGTAAATAAATAAATAAGGTGGTCAAAAACAGTGGTAATGCAGCCTGTGAGTGGCAAAGTGCAAGGTTAGTCAGATACGGTGTATCTGATAAGTGCGGAAAAAGAATGGGGGGGACTGTATGGGTACAGAACCAGTCCGCAGTGCAAGGGGTCGACAGGAGGCATTGCAGGAGGATGGCAGGGCGAGCAGGTACCTGGGCCCGACGAGCAGAGGGTGGCCAGGTGCAGCAGTGCTGAGAGAGAAAGCAGATCAGGGGAGAAAAGGGGCAAAGGCAAGAGGAAGGTCTTGAGGAGCTTCCGGAACCGTAGATGGTTCTCCTCAAGTTTCAGGTTGGCAGGGAGGCAGTTCCAAAGGGAGGCCCCAGCCGAAGACAGAGATCTACTCTCGGCTTGTTATTTTGAAAAACGACTGACCCTGAGCGAGCGAAGGGCTCGAGAGGCGAGGTATTTACGGAGGGATAGTTGAAGGTATTTTGGACCCATGCCCCAGAAAGCCTTATGGTCAATGCACAGGGTTTAAAATGTAATCCTTGCAACCACAGGGAGCCTATGAAGGTATTTCCGAGTTGGAGAGATACAATCCCAGGGCTTGAGGCCAAGGACAAGTCTTGCAGCCCTGTTCTGGATTAGTTGTAAAGGGCGGAGAGTGGAGGCAGGTAGATTTAGAAAGAGGCTGTTACAGTAGTCCAACCTAGAGAGAATCAGAGCTTGGGAGACAGTGAGCTTCTGAGGGAAGTAGAGGAAAGGAAGAGTACCTTTAAGGAGGTGCAGTAAGACTTTTTAGAGACGTCGGAGGTGTGTGCAGAGAAGGAAAGATGACCCAGAGGTTCTTAACTTCGCAGGTAGGGGCAGGAGGAGGGCCAAGGGAGGCCGGCCAGAGAGTGAGGGGAAAGGATGGAGAGGGTGCACCAATGAGGAGGATCTCAATCCTGTTGGCATTTAAACAAAGATCATTGGCGACACACCAATTTTGAATGGCGATTAGGCAGTCAGAGATGAGGGAAGGTGAGGAGGTGGCTGAAGTAAGCCTGAAAATGAGTTGGGTCATCGGCATAGCACTGGAAATTTGAGCAGAAAATGGAAATGCAGTAGGCGAGAGTTTCCAGGTATTGGTTGAAAAGCCAGGGCGAGAGGGTAGACCCCTGGGAAATACCACAGGTAGAGAGGGAGGTGGAGGATAGGAAGAACCCAAGTTGTATGCTGGAAGGTTCGATCCGAGGCAAAAGAGGTCAGCCAGGCCAGAGCCTGATTGGTGATACCCAGGTTGTCACAGAGACGATTGAGCAGGGTGGTATGGTTGACCGTGTCGAAAGCAGAGGAGAGATCAAGTATGATCAGGTCAGAGGGAATGCTAGAGTCAAGGTTGGAGAGCAGAGCAAGTAGTGCAGTACAGCATTGGGAGTTATAGCGAGAGGAGGTAGCAGAACCGCTGGTGAAGGCAAATAGGGTAAGCGTGTCAAACTCATGACGGAGGTCAGTCACTACTCAGCTAGTATCCCCTGGAGCGCTGGTGATAGTTGACAGTCACTACTCAGCTAGTATCCCCTGGAGCGCTGGTGATAGTTGACATGCACTACAGAGCTGTATGCGCTGCCAGATGTGGAGAGGTCCAGTTTCTGGGTAAGATGCCATTCAGTAGGTGTCAGAAGCGGGTAGAGACCCACACGGTGCCCGCGGCTAGGGGCAGAAGGCAATGGGCCCCTGAGGCAGTATGGTTAGGAGGTAGCCAAAAAGTAGTGGACTCCCTCAGGGGGGTCGGTACAAGCGACAGTGCGCTAGCAGAGTTCCAGGATGGTGTCCAATGAGTCAAGCAGGAAGCAGGGGTCCAGGGACGAGGATAATGGCACAGCCCCGGGAGCCAGAATCGCTGTTTCAGTCAGGTCCCCCCAAGCACAGCAGGTTCAAAACCTCTGGGGCAGGCGTTCCCACCGTAGGCGGCAAGAAAATAGAGATCCGGCAGGATAGAAGTAGCCTTAGCTGCGAGTGAAGTGCATAGGAGGAGCAGGAGGTTAGGTAGTTGCGTTGCCGCCCATGGTGCCGCCACGGGTCCGCTGGGGGAAGGGGTCAGCTGTGCAGTAACTAAGCCGTGTTGCAAACAAGGAGGCAGTAGTTGGGTACAGATTGCACCTACAGGTGCAAGAGTGAAAGTAGTCACAGGCAGTGCAGAGTGAGGGCCGGAGCACCGGGGTGAAGAGGAGCCAAGCCCCTACGCAACAGTATAACAGTAAATTACTGTGGCACTGGGGCCCATTGGGGGGCAGCACCGCAGGGTTCACAGCTGATTGGCTGGTGGGGGCGGATGTGGTAACCCAGTCACAAAGCCATTATTAAGCCTATGCAGAGGCTCTAATGTTGTGGCTTCAAGAGCGAGCGTTCCTACCTTAGGCAGTCCAAAGTTGAGTATACTGCGGGCAACAATAACCGCTGCTTTAGATTTGCAGCTGGTGCCGTGAAGAGGTGGAAATGAGATCCCGGCAGCAGTGCAATCCACCACGACTCCGCCACAGGCCAGCTGAGGGAAGGAGCTGGCAGCCCAGCGAGTCTGCAACGCTGCAATTAGAGGAGGTGGCGGCGGGGCTCAGGTAGCGCTGTCCGGCGTGTAGATATGAGCAGCAAAATGTAGCAGCGTAGTGCGGCCAGGTTTTCTGGCCGAGGAGGAGCCGAGCCTCAGCAGGTTAGTGCGACTGCTGTAGAACGCGGCTCCGGGGCTCGCTGAATCACACAATCTTCAGGGGTGTTCCGTGCCAGGAGGTAGGCACCACTGGGTATGCGGTCGGGTCTTGGGAGGGAACCACGACTTCAGAGTTGCGTAGAGGGGGGGCGGGGGCCCAGGGCGGCAGCGCCGCCTCGGTTCAATCCCATCCGTTAGCGTTGAGGGGTCACAGCAATGCGGTCCACTGTGCAGATCTAGGGGCACTGTAGGAAGGCAAGAGTTGCGGTGGCTCGAGCATCACCAACAAAGCACTAGGTGAGGAGAGAAACCTTGTTGAGTGTGGGTGCTGGCCGCTAGTGGTTGACCAGTTTCTGTGAGGTTATCTTTCTACTGGGTTTCCCCAGTCAGTTGGAATTATAGACACATCACTCCTGAATTGTTTTCATACATGTTTTAATGTACTTAAGAACATGTGTCAATGTCTGGCAACATAAGCCATGTGAGGTGAAACGAAAGCCGACGCGTGTTTCGACCGTAGTCTTTATCAAGGTAGATAGTGGTTGGTGTCTTAGGTGACAGTTGAAAAATCTGCAGGCATCCCCGTTAGGGTGCTAACTGCGAGCTGGATAGGTGATCTTGAGGTTTCCTAGTCGTGCGTCTGGTGTCGAGGGATTCGGACTACCTGAAGTTGCACTGAAAAGACAGGTCACATTCCAGGTCAGGCAGCGAGGATGCAGTAACGCAGTCTGAGGTGGCCGGGCCGCGTTTCTCTGCCCAGCGGCCGACGTGGTGCAGGCCACTCGGGATCTCTAGGATAGCAGAGGCAAGGATAGTGCTGCAGGCCAGATGAGAAGCTGTCGAGGTGCCTCATCTCGAGGGGGGTCCTTGGTGCTTGTAGGCAGCTATAAGGTGCAGATGGTGGGAAAAGCATGGGCTCTTTCCCGTGGAGTCTGAGCGAGCTGCAGAGCCGCTTAATTAGGTGGCCCTCTTGCATGCGCTCAGCAGCGCCCCCATTTTAAAAAATTGCTTGACGAAATAACACCAACCACATGCCTCTAGTCAACATTTCGTGCCCAAGTTGTTTTCGGACCTGGTCCCAATCTGTCTAGCGATTTGTACTGTGCGGCCCGGCAACAATTGACCTTTTTTTTTGTCTATGGGGAAATGAATGGTAAGTAGGGTGCAACTTCGTTATATTTTGTTCATTTTCTTTACATTTTTTTTTATTTTTTATTGTGTTATAGTTCAATGAACTTTTCACGAATTTCTATCAAAACACATCAGTACAACATTACAAAACTGACATATCTTGGTACAATAAATTCAATAATAAAAGAGAAGAGAATAAACAGACTTAATATCATATCTTAAAATCCATATCTCCAAAATATAATTACTAAAGTAATGCCTAATCATGCCCCATTTCAGCTCCACTCTCAAGTTCTATTAACAATTTGACCTCATTTTCAAATTTTCGTAGACTACCATTTGCCACCTTCCAAATCTGGGTAATGGCAATGACGAAACCATTGCTCCTCCTGGAAAGACACCTCATCCAGGAATTTTCACATTCAATATACATTTGGTCATGATCACATTTGGCAAAGTATTTATTATAGATAGGTCTCATCTTCTGACAGCAGGTACGTACGTGTCTAGCTGTTTCCACCCTAGTATCATCCACACATCATCTACAGATCCTTTTCGCGGCAGGTAAATCCGTCCATGAGCCCCGACCCCCCCAGTACATTAAGACGGTTAAGTCTAATATCTAGAAATATTCTACGATTAGTCTGTGAAGGCATGAGTTTAAGATGTCTTTGAGGCTCTTTAAATGTAAAAGCCATTTTAGCAAACAAGCATAAGGAGCTCATAGTGGAAACCTTATTGTGACTGGCAATCCAGTCCCACTTCTCTATAACATCTTTCAGTGACTTTAGCACCACCCCTTCACCATGATCCCACCTAGGTGTCCAGCCAATCTTAACAAACAGTTGCAGATTTTTCTCTTTAAATGTATTCAAGGCATCCATTTTTCCACCCTACAGGCCTTCCAGGACGATATGCAGCAAAGTTCCTGGGCGAGCAAATAAAATGTTTACAAACAGCTTAGCTCTATTATGATCAATTTGGGTGGACAGAGAAATAAGCCCCATTTGAAGCCGAACTGCCTGAAGGGGGTATAGTTGGTAAGACCAAGCAATCTATGCCATATAATACCTGCCCAATCTGACCAGTTGGAAAAGGACGTCTCCAAATATATATATTTTTTTAACAAATCTTTACCAAACTTTGCTGTCTGGTCTAGGGGGGGCTGGTCATCCCTAATTGACTTCAAAATTTCTGCCAAATCCGTTGCGCTACTCAACAGCTACTAGCAATTTATATTTTGGGAGTTCCTATGGATGTCCAACTCACCTAAACTATAGGGTTGCAACTGCTGCCCTATAAAATATATGTATATATCCCATGGAAATATCTACTTTTTATGCATACCTAGTACTTCATGGACACCAAAAATCCATACATATCACTGATTAAAAAATGTGTTACATGCTTGAAAATCTTTAGATAAGTCAGATTTGAACCATAGGTCCAGTAGTGCATTATTATAAAGCTTTCACAACCTTTCCACCACACTAAAACTTAACCCCAAAGAAGATATTTAATTTTCCACTTTGTCAGACACAATGAGCCCTGAAATCTATGAACCAATAAGAAGAAACGTTGTAGCAGTCAGTTACTTTTACAAAAAGTAGCCTTAATGCCAGTAAGACTGAGATTCTACTAATCGGCACACCCACTTCCTCCTTCCCTGCAGCGTTCTGGCCAGCCTCTCTTGGCCCGCTTCCTGCTCCTACTTGCAAGGCAAAAAACCTCGGGGTCATCTTCGACTCCACACTCTCCTTCTCTCCTCATATTACTGACGTCTCTAAGAAGTCTCACTACCAGCTGCACCTCCTCAGAGGTATTCTTCCCTTCCTCTCCTTCCCCCAGAAGCTCACGGTCTCCAGAGCCCTGGTTCTCTCTAAGCTGGACTACTGTAACAGCCTCTATCTTAATCTGCCTGCCTCTACTCTCCGCCCTCTGCAACTCATCCAGAACAGGACTGCGAGACTTGTCCTTGGCCTCAAGCCCAGGGACCGTATCTCTCCAGGACTGAAATCTCTACACTGGCTCCCTGTGGCTGCGAGGATTAAGTTCAAAACCCTCTGCATTGTCCACAAGGCCTTCTGGGGCCTGGGGCCTAAATACCTTCAACTCTCTCTTCCTAAATATCTTCCTTCCCGAGCCCTTCGCTCATCTGTCTCCAACTCCCTCAGGGTCAGCCGCTTCTCGAAGCAACGAGCTGGGGGTAGATCTCTCTCTGCGGCAGGGGCCTCCCTCTGGAACAGCCTTCCTGCCTCCCTGAAACTTGAGGAGAACCATCTTCGGTTCCGGAAGCGCCTCAAAACCTTCCTCTTTGCTTCTGCTTTCTCTCTCCCTCTCCCCTGCTAATTCTTCACTGAAACTGCACCTGGGCCACTCTCACCGACCTCGGTCCTTGGCCCAGCCACTCTCCACTTGCACTGCCTCCCTGGCAACCCCAGCACTGCAGGACTGTCTCTGCATCCCTTACAGCCCCCCCTCCCAGCACTTGTCTGCACCTACCTTGCACTTGCCACCAGCTGGCCCTATTTATTATTTATTTTTTATTCTACTTACCCTGTTCAGCACTTCCCCCTCTCCCCTTCCACTTTTCCCTTCCCCCTACTCCTGCACTTGAGCGATCTGAATGACACCTGGCCTAGTAGGATCGTTGTCTGTCTTCCCCCCTCCCTGCCTCGTCGCGCCTTGAAACACTTGTGTATAGGCGCGTTACAAATGCCATATATCATATCATATCATAAAAACAAAACAAAATAATTCACATGAGGATAAATGATATCCATCCGATGACCTGGACTGCTTGATTTAACAAGAACTGTAACCTTTTCATGTATGTCTTTTTTTTTTCTTTTTTTCCTTCCCATACCAGAGACACCATGTTGAAGCTTAAGGGGGCTTCCAGGCTCACTGGGATAGCTGTGGTGCGGTCTAAACCCAACCCCCATGCTGATTTCTCCAAGGATGTCCTGTGCCCAAATGACGGGTTTGGTAAAAATATTCTTTTTATCAGTTTGAAGAAAATGTACAGTTTTCCATTGCTAATGATTAACAAAGTGCCTTATTGCACCTCATATGATATTCTGTGGTCCTTAAGTGTATCTGATTGATCTCCTACATCTTTGTAACCTTGACAATTCCTGAATCTGTTGCCCTAGTTTATTTTGAAATTACACTTTGTTGATTGTCCAGAGCATTTTTATTTTACAGTCTCTCATTCATAAGGGGTGTGCTTTGTTTTCATAAACTCGAGAAAGCGCTAAAACAATGTATTGATATTTTTAAACAGAGATAGGTTAACTTTAGAGGTTTGCATTTGTGACTGTCAGACCATCATCGTCGCCAGGCCCAAAGGGGGCACTGCAGTACGTACAAACAGGCTAATGTACGATAAAGTGAGAGCCGTGAACTGCCAGGAATCTCTGTATGGGGGAGATCCTTCACAGGGTCTTTGCCTGGACTTGTGTAATGTCCTGTTCATCCTTGAAGAGCTGGTCTGTCAATCACTAACAAAAACATTGTTAAAGGTACGTTATGGTTAAGTTGCACTAGTAAAAACCTATGCAATTGACAAATGTTGTTACAGGGACGTTATGGTTACAGGTAAAACAGAAAAACCCTGAAATTCGCAGTTATGGTAAGCTAAGCAACCATAACTCGCGCCACCAGTGTGCACTGCAAGGACTAACACCCATGACATCAAAGATGCCATCATAAATCTCATTGATGACACTGGCGAATTTCAGGGTTTTCTCAGGGTTTTCCGGTTTTACCTGTAACCATAACGTCCCTGTAACGTGTGTCAATTGCATTGCATAGGCTTTTATTAGTGCAACTTAACCATAACGTCCCTTTAACAATGTTTTTGTTAGTGAATTTGATAGGTTTTTAGTTGGGCACTGTAACCAGAACGTTTCTTTAGCATAGTGTTTTCTGTAAAGATAATAGCTGTTTGATACTGCAACAGAACCATAATGTCCCGTTGACAGCGATTTGTTACTGATTCCTTGGCTGCCCTCATGGCAAAGATGTGGAAAGGCCAAATTGTGTGGTGTATGTATCAATTTGCGCTACACCTTCCTTTTCCGAATAGTGTTGGTGTATCTTAGCAATTACAGATGTACATGGTAAATGTTGGTGAGTGTTTGAGTACTTTCTGTTTTTGTGTTAACATTGCATGGTGAATCTGTGCAGCACAGTAGTGACCGAGATGACTACAGATGAGCAATATGGAGGTTTCCTATGGTGACTGCACCTGGTCGGCGTATGTGCAATCACACAGCAAGTATCCGTAGGACTCCATTAGTGGCTGCATGTCCGCATCTCTCTAATGCACTTTTAAATAGTTGTGCAAGCGCACGTGTATGCATTGCACACCTATACCCATGAATAGGTCATCCACTGTGTGCTGGTAACACCGCCCCTGTCGTCAGCCCTATGGATGCATACGGTACGCTACCGCCTTTCAAGTACTCCTGCCGACTACGTGGGTGGCTCTGCAAACCTAGCAATGTGTGGCGAAAGCGCGCCTGACTGTATGACACCCACTGGTGAACAACGAACAGCAACCTGCAGTGTAACGTGGGCGTGTTAAATGTCGCATTAATTTGATTGATGTGTGCTGCTTGCCTTTCAATGACCCATGAAACAGACACATCATGTCTGCACTGAGCAGCGTGACAGAAAGTGTCAAGAGGTCACCTGCGGCTCGTACAGTTGAAGAAAACCTGTAACTGCAGGTGGGACAGTTTGTAGTGAGTCTGCAAAATGAGAAAGCTCGTGCGGTTTGGTCACGCACATACTAGTGCATGTAAAGGCAAGTAAGCAAATAGCAGAATGTGCAGAGCGCAAACAATGTTAGTGGTGGTTAGAAAAGTACTGTAGCTGAATGGGTCGCACAAAATATATGGCTTCCTACTCTGCAAAATGAAGTTGTGTTTCCCTTTATTGTAAACATTCTTGTATGCCACAATGTATGCATCTCTGTGAATGCTACTCCTAAGACTAATGGCATAGCATAAAGTGTTTGTACTGCATGTGACAACAACTGAAATGAAAGCACAAGGGACCAGTGGGCAGTCTACCGTCCTTACAACAATTGCGTAGGGTAATTTCATGTACAGCATTTGGCACATCTACTGCGGGCAACAAGAGGGGCACTCCTGTAAGGCAGCAGAGCTCTAAAACATTCTTGCAGACCATATGCCGCGCTACAGACCCTTACCCGGCAAAGGGCATTGTATTGTGCATGTACTGCAATGCGCTACTCTACAGAGGGAAGGTACTTGAAAGTGCATGGGAAGGGTCCTTCCGGGAGCATGACCATGACTGGCGCCTATGCAGGTAAGGGCCACCCAATAATTCCGTCTCTCGGCACGTCCCCCATCGTATCCATGCAGGTGCTGCCCCTTGTGTACTGGGCCTTTCCTGCCGATCTTTCTATGCCGTGTGTCAGAAGTACAAAAATGTTTCACTACTTTCCAGAAGAGCACAAGGGCAATTTGGATGGGGTGTGCAGAAACCGAATGGCAGGCATAGTAAGATGATAGTTATAGCTGGAGAAATGTGTTCATGCTGTGAAACATCATATGGCAATCCCAGTATACCCTTACCTGAACGACTGGCTCATTACAGGGGAATTCCCCCTTATTTGGGGGCAATGTGTGAAGTACGCCATTGGCACATGTCGTACAAAGGCACAAATGCACTTCTTCGAAATGTGCTGCGCTTTCTCCATTTGCAGACCAAATAAAAAATGACACAGCCACATCGGTGTCTGCATATTGCGATAGAAAGTTATGCAAGAGATCGGAAACAAATGCATGACCTGGGCAAGTGCCTCCTTCATAGCAAACGGCACTGAAACTCATGTAACATGCTGTTCAATTTTCCCTCCACAATGAACAATATCGGCTTGATTGCGTGTCCCCAAAGTGTCACACAGACAAACCAAAATCAGTCACTTCATTGTAGGTACTCCATAGCAGTACACATCCACATGATAGATTTGAAAATGAGCAACCACTGCACAGTGTTTTCCAATCACTTTCAGGCAATGTACTTCGAACTCCCCTAAAACCTGCACGCTGTGGCTCATGAAATACACAGCCGTAACCGCACCCTCTGCATTTCTGTCGACACTTAAAGTGTACCACGGTCTGTGCGTACAGTCCACACCCACAAACCTTATTAACCAATACTGTAGCCTCTACAGGGCCATTTCTATGCTCGTCATCTGCAAAAGGGGTGTATCTAACAAGTGGCATCCTGCAACTGTCGCAATATTCACGGACCTTTCGTGCTGTGCACGCGCAGGAGTGGGGGAAATAACTTTCAACCAGAGTAGGGGACGTCCTTTGTTGTGCCGACTATTAAGAACCTTCTTTTTTTTTTTTTTTAAAGGCGCTTCCATAGAAACATCTTTTTTTGCGGTTTTTATAAGTGATTTTGTGTTTTCACCGTCCGCTCACAATCTTACAATAGGGTCTTCAGTGCAGCCTGTAGATTGTGAAACAAAATGTCATTGCCACTTTTCGACAAAGACATGCCATTTCCTTTGAAAAGGTTTATATATCGTGTACCAATGTTATCATTCTCACAGGAGAACATCCCAGCAGCACTCAAGAAGTCACACATGCTTCTGTTGATGAGACCACTTCCTGCCTCTGGCTGGCGACAGGAATCATTTGAATACTTCCACACTATTCTCTGGAGTATGCATGAGAAAAGCACCTCAGCAGTGGGAAAAATGTGCTGCACTGCTTTCATAATCTTCTTCAGTTGACAGTGCACAATGTAACAAGCCATGGAACCCAAAAAGAAGGCTCCAAAGTGCACAACCACGACATGTACAGTTGCCGAAGAGGCCATTCGTTGACATTCTACAAGCACTCTGCTGAAACAGCACGATTCGACAGTGCACCTCAAAGCGCCCACTCCCTCCAAACCGAAATTGCCACAAAAGCCTTCTTTGAGGACATATATGAACAGATCTTCCACAAAGTCATCACTCACGATGAAAACTTTGCCTCTTGCCATGTTTGCCAGCCGCACTGCACACACTAATGCAAGAAATGGTTGCCGCCCTTTCCTGTGACGCCCACCCTGCGCACCTGTTTGGACATTCCCCACAGTCCCATTTCCATTGGCCACCATGGTGAGAAGCGCATAATGTGGCACGTGTCATTCCCCAAATATGGCTAGGGCCACGCCCTGGTGGAACAGGAGGAGTCCTTCTCCCTATTGGTGCTCTTGCCTTTGACGCACACCCCGGGCACCTGATTGGCCAAAGGCCATAGTCCCTAGTCCCATTTCCATTGGCCAGCATGGTGAAAAGCGCAGAATGTGGCACGTATGCTTCCCCAAGTACCAGGAGGGCCACGACACAGTAAAGCAGGACAACTCTTTTTTTTTTTCGCTTTCCACTCCAGCCATGAATGCACATTTCCCCACAGAAAACACACCATAGTACAGGCTATGGGTAAATGCTCATGTCATGTGGACTGCACTCCCCATCTGCAATTCAGCCTGGCAGCTTTCGCCGGGGCACATATTTGCACACATGCCTTCATAACATTACGTTGGGTGTGCTGAACGGCATGTAGGAGCCCGTGTACGTTAGCCATAGTTTACATTTGTGCTGCTGACCATGGACTTTCATGCTGCCATATCTTACAGCACTCCCCAAAGCAAGGGGGACTGACTATAAGGGCCAAACCACAGGAAATGCACATGGTGGCATGAGGCTACTTATTGTTCAACAGCGGCAATGATGTACACTGTATGCTAATGTACGCCTAACCGCTCACTTCTGCTGCTGTACCAAGTCTGCAATGTCCTTCACAACCATTGTGTAAAAGTCACCAAATTCAAATACATGCAGACCCCCATGGTACACGCTATGTTTAAATGCTCATGCCATGTGCACTGCACTCCCCATCTGCAAATCAGCCTGCTAGCTTTCACCCTGGGCACATATTTGCACGCATGGCTGCATAACGGTCCGTTGGCTGTAAGGAACGGTATGTAGGAGGCCGTATAGATTAGCCATAGGTTACATGTGAGCTGCTGAACACGTCCTTTCATGCTGCAATATCTTAAAGCACTCCGTGAAGCAAGGAGCTTGTAAGGGGCAAACCATATGAAATGCACACAGTGGCATGTGGCAGCCTATTGTGCAACAGGGGCAATGAAGTACGACATATGCTAATTAACACATAGCAACTCTCTTCCGCTGGTCGACCAAATGCAATGTCCTCCACAACCATTGTGTAAAAGTCACCAACGTCAAATGCACGCAGAGTGACAACTGCATGGCTGTAATAGGTTGTGGTGGCTGTTAAAAAGATTATAAATATCTACTCTGTTGGGTGCAGGTGTGCTGAACAGTATGTAGGAGGCTGTGTGCATTGGCCATGTTTTACATGTGTGCTGCTTAGAATGTCCTTTCATGGTGCCATAACTTGCAGCACTTCCTAACGCATGGGTCTTCTAACTGCCTAACCAAAGCAAACACAAATGGTGACATGTGGCTCCCTATTGTGCAACAGGGGTAATTATGTACACTGTATCCTAATGTACGCATAGCAGCTCACTTCCGCTGCTCTACCAAGTCTACAATATCCTCCACAACCAATGCGTACAAGTCACCAACCTGACATGCATGCAGACTGACAAGTGTATGACTGCATTGCATTGTGGTGGCTGTCATGAAGGCCTAGTAGCCTGCTGGGTGCTTGCCCACACCTACCACAACATAACAAAGCCATGCACGCAAACATGTAGGCATGTGCCACAAATCAGAAAGCAAACATAGGCACCAGCACTTCTACCCAACCCTAAAGCAGGAATGCATGCACACATGTTCCACTTACCGTAATGCACAAACATACCACAGGGTTTGCCACCGCTACCCACTTCCATTCAGAAACCATTGTAATAATGCCAACGAAACAACACAATTGTCGAAACATTGGTCCTGCTCTCCACACTGGACTACGTACACACAAGCAGTACTGCATAGTGCACTGCAACACTTACAAATCCGTGCAATGCATACTACGCAAGCACATGTAAGAACCACTTGCACCGTAACCTCTTCCATATTGACACTATTCCATTAGTGCACCTAGTAGACACAGTGCACGACTGGTCACTGCTGCATCTCCACCCATACACCAACAACTGTACGATGTTCTACCAATCACCACACCCATGCAACCAACAATGTGTGCAATGCAGCCAAACCACACACAAAGCGACAATGTGGCTCCGACTTTCAACCAGCCCACATACCTTTTCAACCAGTGGGCATACTTTTCTGTGCAAGGGTTGCAGCCATGCATTAAAGGGGGTACAGACTTCTCCAGCATGGGGTCTGGCACGGATTCACATGCTCATGAATATTCCCCGTCGTCAGGCTGGGAATCCTCGGTAAAGAAAAATCAGTATCGGTTTCGTTTCTGATCTGTCTTTCGTAGTAGTAACCAATCACTGATCTCTGCGCCATACTGACCACAGCCAATGACTGCCATCTCCCTAAGCCCCGCCTCTGGCAGCCATCTTCAGATTTTTACCGCACGTTCAAGTGTTGGGATCCTCGTGCTATTGCTCTCGAGCTTTAGTGCGTTTTCACGCTTTTCAGTAGGTAAATTCTCTCTTTTTTTCGGTCAAAAGAGCCTCAAGCTCCACCGTTTCTTTATCCGATCAACGGGGACCGTATCGGATTCTTCTACGCCCCTCAAAGTTGAAGATTTCGTCGAGCCACGCTTTTGAAGGACTCCAAAAGTTTCTCATGCCCATCTCGGACATGGCCCAGGAGAAGGGAAGCTCGACGCCCGGAAAGCTGTTCAGGGTCTGCCCTGGATGCCAGCTTCAGAATGTCTTTAAAGAGGACGAACACTCCCTTTGCCTCTACTGCCTGCATGAGGACAAGACGCACGTGGAGAAGGACTGTGCGTTTTGTGGCAATATGTCGGAGCGGACCATGAAGGACCGCCTTCTCCTTCTCGCCAACTGGCTGGAAGGGAAGAGCCCGTCAGGCGAGAAAAAGAAGAAGTCCGAGCGGTCTTCTAAGACCTTTGAGGGCGGCCCGGCCACGGGGGCCCAACAGAAGGCCAAGCACCGCGAGTCCGCTGGCACCGAGAGCGCCGAACGGTCGGGCTCTACGGTTGCCAGGCAAGGCGCATCCTCCCCGGCGCCATCGGCCACGAGCCAACGCTCTGGCTCGGGTAAGAGGAAGGCCGAGAACCCGGCCAAGCTTCTGGAGAGGCCCCGGTCGATCTTGAAGATTTCAGCTGAGGGGGAGCGAGGCGGGGAGCCCTCCCCCAAGGTGAAAGCCACAAGCACGCAGTCGGTGACTAAGGCCTTGATTCACCTAGCCAAGGCCTCTATCAAGGAGGTGGCGGCAACCCTGGCGCAGCCTGCGGAGGTTACACCTGTGGTAGCGGTCTCTGGGCCCAGAGGCTCCCTGCCACCTCGGAGGGAGGCATCTTTCAAGCCCATCGAAAGAACCCCCATGAAAGCCCCGGCGGAGAAAAAGAGGGGGTGGAGCCAGTGGCTGTCGTGGATTCAGACACAACCTCCGAGGAGGAACTTGTAGAAGCCCCTGAGAGCCACGATGCGGGCATGGAGGAGGGCCAGCCCGTCGAGAGGCATCCCAACGAGGGGGACGACGGAGATGACGGAAGTGATGGCGGCGCTGATAGGACCCCAGACCAACCGTCACGCCCGTCGCAGCCAGTGCCGCAGGACAACTCGGCGGCCATTTTGATGGCAATTCAATCCTTATGCTCTGAAATAAGGACTAGATTGCCTTTACCCCCGAAGGAACCAGGCCTGACGGAGGAGCCAAGGGCAGGGCCGTCGGGAAGTCCACCACCCAAGAGTAGAAGAACACCTCCTCCTGCACCCTTCCAGCCCTCGAGGCCTGCTCAACCCTCCTCCCCGTCCACGGTCCGCGGGGATGACACGGACACAGCCACGATGCATGGACGACAAGGGCGGCAACGGCGGGGTGGACCTCGGGCTTCCGTGCCCGATGAGATTGGATCCTTCCATGCGATGATCTCCAGAGCATCCAAGCTTTTCCAGCTCTGCCCCGAAGAAAAGAAGGAGGGGTTCCTCTATCAACGTCGAGAGACCATGACATCTGGGACGAGGGGCTCTCTCTCCTCAAGAACCCGTCCCGACACCGGCAAAAAGGGACCGATACGAAAAGAAGTACCGGGTCACCGACGCAGCCCCTCTATGCCTTAGAGCACAGTCGACCCCGGATTCAGTCGCCTCGGCGGCGGCCAGGAAGAAGGCGGGGGGGCATCGACTTCACCGCCAGACGGTGAGGGAAAGAAGACGCGATGGGACAACGAGTCATCGCGTCGGCGGCGACGACGATTAAGGCGGCCAACGCCCTGGTTATCGTTGCCCGTTACGACAGGGAACTTTGGTATAAAATCGCTCCCTTGTTGGACTTCCTGCCGGACGACAAGAGGGCAGAAGCCCTGGAAATCCTGCAAGAAGGCGAGGTGGTGTCGGACCACACCATAACGGTGGCGACGGACATCGCTGACACCGGTTTCCGCCAGTTGGGCAACGGTGTTGGCCTCAGGCGGCGCGGATGGCTGAAGGCGACGGATTTCCGCCAGGACATACAAGCCAAAGTGTTGGACATGCCCTTCGACGGGAACAACCTGTTTGGGAAGACAGTCGATGAGTCCCTGCAAGCCATCAAAACGGACACGGAGACAGCCCGGGCCTTGGGAGTTCTCCAGCAACGACAGCCGTCCTTTCAGAACACAGGAGGCAAACAAGGGGCCTCCAAAGTTTCCGGCAGCGGCTCCTCTACCTACCGTCAAGCGGCCCGTTCCTCGTCGCAGGAGGCCTATAGAGGACGGGGCAAGTCTGGAGGTTCCCGCCGTCGTCGCCAGGGAGGTCAAGGCCGCAAGGCGGCCTCGAAACAGGACTGAACCGACCGTGGCGTCGGGCCCTCACCGAAGCACCCCGGTGGGAGGCCGGCTGGCGAAGTTCATCAGCGTGTGGGAGTCCATCTTCACCGACCGTTGTGTGCTGGAAACTCTGGCCCAGGGGCACGCCCTCGAGTTTCTAAAGAAGTGCCCTTGCGTGCCACCCGTGGCCAGGAAGGAAAACCACATACCCCTGCTGCTGCTGGAGGTAAGGGA
The DNA here is from genome assembly GCF_040938575.1 of Ambystoma mexicanum. NCBI lineage: Eukaryota > Metazoa > Chordata > Amphibia > Caudata > Ambystomatidae > Ambystoma > Ambystoma mexicanum. Next base: position 17,532,002 of record NC_090922.1, on the reverse strand, counting down.
GATGCTCAAGAAAGGTGCCATCGAGCTCGTCCCAAAGAGACTTCGGAGCTCTGGGGTCTACTCAAGATACTTTCTCGTAAAGAAGAACACGGGAGGTTGGAGTCCCATCCTGGACCTGCAGTGACTGAACAAGTACATCAAGGCTCAGAAGTTCCGGATGGTCCCCCTCCAGCACGTGCTGGAACAGCTGGAGGACGACGATTTCCTGTCGTCGTTGGACTTGGAGGATGTCTACTTCCACATCCCCATTCTAAAAGGACACCGGAAGTTCCTCAGGTTCGTGGTCCAAGGACGGCACTACCAGTTCAAGGCCCTCCCGTTCGGATTAAAGTCGGCACCCAGGATATTCACCAAGTGCCTAGCACCGGTGGCGGAGTGGCTACGCCTGCAAGGGATCCACGTCTATCACTACCTGGACGACGGGCTCATCCGAGCAAGGACAAGGGAGCTCGCCGTAGAACACACAGCGAAGACCGTCGAGCTACTCACGGACCTGGGGTTCTCCATCAACTTCCCCCAAATCCCACATGGTCCCTTCGCAGGTTGCTCTGTTTCTGGCAGCCAAGCTCGACACAGTGGCACGGCTGGCCTCGCCGTCCGACGAAAGGATGAAAGCCATCCTGGGCAAGGTGCAACGCCTGCTAGCCACGGACATAGCCAGGGTAAGATCCATCAAATCTCTTCTCGGGATGATGTCCTCCTGCATCTATCTGGTACGCCTGTGCAGACTTGGAATGCGTCCACTGCAAGAGTTCCTCGACGCACGCTGGATCCAGGTGACGGGCAGCTTCGAGGACAGGATACCGCTCAACGAGACCTTCCGACGAGCGATCCGGTGGTGGGGCACCCGCACTCATCTGCCGGCAGTTGCAGACTTTCAGACCCCAGCTCACTAGGTAACAGTGGAAGGGTGGGGAGCGCATACTGGAAATCTCCACCCGAGAGGCCTTTGGCTCCAGGAAGAAAAACAGCTTCATATCAACATTTTGGAGCTCTGTGCAGTGTTTTGGGCCCTCAGGTCCTTTCTTCCGTCCCTCAAGGACAAGGTGGTGAGGATCTTCACCGACAACACCACCACGATGTTCTACATCGGGAAGCAGGGTGGAACCAGATCCCCAGCCCTGTCCAAGGAATCCCAGGATCTGTGGCACTGGGCCGTCGGCCAGGGGATGTTTCTGGTACCTTTTCATCTGGCAGGGATAAAGAACACCATCGCCGACTCACTCAGCAGGGAGATGCGCTCGTGCCACGAGTGGGAGTTGCGCCAGGATCGAGTGGATCGACTCTTCAGGCTGTGGGGCAGACCCCAGGTCGATCTCTTCGCAACGGCGACAAACTCCAAGTGCCAGAGGTTCACCAGCAGGTTCCCCCAACTGAGGAGCATGGGCGATACTTTCTCGTTCCCCTGGGACATCCTGTTCCTCTATGTTTTCCTGCCATTGCCACTGCTACTCCGGCTCGTCAACCAGCTCAAGAGGTCCCGGTGCAGGACGATCCTCGTCGCACCAGCGTGGCCGAGACAGATATGGTTCCCGGACCTTCTGGACTTATCGGCGTCCCCACCAGTCAAACTGCCCGTGGACGCGGATCTTCTCTCCAGAGGAGGCACCATTCTTCACCACGACCCGAAGTCGCTGAACTTGCAGGCCTGGCTCCTGCAGCACTAGAGTTTGGGGGATACGATATACCGGCCGACTGCAGAGAGTTTCTTGCAAAGGCCATGGCGTCCTCAACTCTGAAGTGTTACGGACACAAATGGAAGAGGTTCTCTGTCTGGTGCCGTGCACAGAAGATTAACCCTCTGCGGATTACAGCCCCTCAAGTACTGCCGTACCTACTGTCGTTGGCCAAGGCTGGACTAGCTCACGCCTCCATCAAGATACATCTGGCTGCCATCTCCAGATACACCAGGACAACAGGACGGGTGTCCTTGTGTTCTCATCGCCTGGTGAAGGAATTTATGAAGGGACTATTCCGCTCGTTCTCGCCGGTGAAGGCCCCAGCCCCGCTGTGAGAGCTCAACGTGGTGCTGACTAGGCTCATGGGGACTCCGTTCGAGCCTATGCATACAGCACCGTTGAAGTTCCTATCGTGGAAAACCGCTTTTCTTGTGGCCATCACCTCCGCATGGCGCGTGGGAGAGATTCAGGCCCTATCTTCCAAGCCTCCATACTTGACTTTTCACGACACGAGAGTGGTTCTCAGGACGCACCACTCCTTCATGCCCAAGGTGCCGTTGGACTTCCACCTCAACGAGCCCTTGGTGTTACCAGTTTTCTTCCCGTCGCCTTTGTCGCCGGCCGAGAGGACTTTGCACTCGCTGGATGTAGCTAGAGCGCTGAAGTTCTACGTGGACCGGACAAAGAGTTTTCAGAAGACGTCACAGCTTTTTGTGAACTTTGGACCTGTGAATCAAGGGAAGGCTCTCTCGAAGGCTTCCATTTCCAGATGGCTCTCCGGCTGCATCATGCACTGTCACCGGTTGGCAAACCGACCGCTGCCCGGCCGTCCGAGAGCCCATTCGACCAGAGCGATCGCTGCTACCACGGCGTTCTTGTCTGGTGTGCCCCTGCTGGACATCTGCAGGGCTGCTACGTGGAGGTTGACGGCACACCTTCACAAAATTCTACTGCGTCGATCGGGATTCCAGGGAGGAGTCCAGGGTCGGCCAAGCAGTGCTGCGCAACCTGAAGGGCCTGGTGAGGAGGTAAGAGTTACTTAATGTTGAATTTATGTATTGCTTAATGTTGAGCCTTTTGCCACCTCCCGTAGTTGTGCATGTGTGTACTGCTATGTAATCTTATATTCATGAGCATGTGAATCCATGCCAGACCCCATGCTGGAGAAGGAACAAGTTACTTAGCTGTAACTGTTGTCCTCCAGCATGGGTCTGGCATGGATTCACATGCGAACCCTCCCGCCTGCCCTTCTGCGGCTCTTCACTTGGTCTTACTGCCACTTTACGTGCTACCAAATCTGAGGATGGCTGCAGGAGGCGGGGCTTAGGGAGAGGGCAGTCATTGGCTGTGGGCAGTGTGACCCAGAGATCAGTGATTGGTTACTACTAGGAAAGACAGATCAGAAACGAAACTGATACTGATTTTTTTTCTGTACCGAGGAGTCCCAGCCTGACGGGGAATATTCATGAGCATGTGAATCCATGGCAGACCCATGCTGGAGAACAACAGTTAAAGGTAAGTAACTTATTCCTTACTTTCATCTGCTCCAGAGCCACTAAAGTCCCAACTAGCACAAGTGGCTGCAGAGGGGAGGGCGGTCTCTACCTGTCTTCTTAAGACCAACTTTGACGCGGCGGACAGTACCGGAAGAGTCATTGCGCAGGGAACTGTTACTAAGAGGCATGCATGACTGCGCCAGTCGGAGTTCAGACCAGAGACGCAGGCCACCCTAATAAACATGCCTGTGGAACCAAATGTGCTCTTCGTTAAGGCTGTAGAAGACGCCCTTAAGACTGCAAAGGACGAGTGTGACGCTCTTAAATCTTTGGGTCAACTTACCAACAAACCTTCCGGGTAGAGGGGTAATGGCAATTTTTGCCGTTTTCGAGGCCAAAACTCTCAATAAGGATCCAACTACAGTCAGGGCCAAGGTTCCTCCTGGGGAAATAATCAAGGCCTGTCCTCCCAGGGATATCCTAGAGGACAACGCAGGGGTTGTGGTCGGGGAAGAGGCCCTGCTCGAGGTGGCACACCACCTCCAAAGCAGTGACATTCCCGTTCAGGTGCCCTTCTATGCTTCTCCAGTAGGACGCATTTCCAGCTGCATCCACGCATGGGAGATGGGTGCTGTCCACAGTAGCAGGCGGATACTGTATACAATTTCTCCAACGTCCCCACGATCACCCACCACGACAGAAGACACACTCAGAAGAACATCAGCGTATACTCCTCGAAGAGATAGCCACATTTCTATTAAAGGACACCATCGAAGTCGTCCCGGCCAACCAGGTAAACCTGGTTATTTATTCAACTTACTTCCTTGTGCCAAAGAAAGATCTAACAATGCACCCAGTATTAGATTTGCGCCCTGCAAACAAGTACGTCAAACCACAAAAGTTCTGCATGACTACGCTACAAGAGGCAATCCCTCTACTAAAAAAGGGATTACATGGCAACATTGGATATGAAAGATGCCTATTTTCATATTTCAATGCTCCCAGCGCACTGAAGATTCTTGCGTTTCAAGATAGCGAACTAGCACTACCAATTCAAGGTGCTGCCCTTCGGAATAGCCTTGGCTCTAAGGGTACTCACAAAGGTACTGGCGGTGGTGGCAGCGCGCCTGCGCAGAGAGGCAATCCCAGTATACCCTTACCTGGAATACTGGCTCATTACAAGGGAATCCCCCCTTATTTGCAGACAAAACATTCAGAGAACAATCAACCTTCTCTTTCAGCCGGGATTCTCCATCAGTGAGAAAAAGTCAAGCCTAGTGCCAAGCACTTCAAAACAGTTCCTAGGAGCTGTCTTAAACACAGAAGGGGGGTTGGTCTTTTCCATCAGAGTGAAGGGTACAAAAGGTGTTACTGCAAATAACACATTACCTGCATTTACCTGGTACCCCACGCGTGCCTGCGCATGCCTGCGCATGCGTCCCATACAAGAGTGGTTGGCGAAACAGTGGTCTCAGGCAAGCGGTCAGTGGGACGATCTAGTGGTCGTTTCGCCAACACTTGTACAGAATCTTCGCTGGTCGACGAGGGAAAATCTATGAAAGGAAAACCCTTCTACGATCCATAGGTGCAGGTGGTTGTCACGACGGACGCCTCACTGGCGGGGTGGGGTCTCACTACCTTCACCACACAGCTCAGGGTCTGTGGTCTCGCATTGTAGCTCAGAACCACATCAATCTGCTAGAACTTCTGGCAGTATTCAAATCCCTTCACGCATTTCGAACGCTGTTTAACAAACCTATCTGTGCAGATCCTAAAAGACAGCACTATAGCAAAGTTTTATATCAACAAACAGGGGGGTACACGTTCTCCAAATCTATCCAAACTTGCGCAGCAAATTTGGAAATGGGCACTCAAACTGAAGATGTTCCCGTCGTCACAACACGTTCCAGGGGAACTCAACCCTCTAGCAGACTCATTGAGCAGGGACCCTCTACCAGAGGAACACGAGTGGCGTCTACACAAAAGAATCGTCGAACACCTCTTCTCTCAGTGGGGTTTCCCCACTATAGACTTATTTGTGTCACGGCTCGCTCCCGTTCCCGTCACTTGGGGGCATGTTTTGTTTTTTTTTCCCTACTGGACATTTCCTCGGAACCTTATGCTACAGTGCTGTGAAGAATTGGGAGCGCTAAAACCTTATTTTCCAAGTTACTTCCCTTCTGGATCCATTCCAGGTTTTTGGCAGCCAGCATGCTACGTTAATCTAATGACTATGCTTCCCAGAATGCCTGGCTCACTGCCTCACCTCCTCCCCTGCAGGACAAGGTTGGGTGGAGGATAGGCAACACCTGTGGCTGCAGGTGCAGCAGGCGGCACACCTGAGGGGTGTGCTCGTTAAGGAGCTTTAAAAGCCTCAGTTTACTTCAGTCCAGCGCTGGTCATTGTTGCAGTGTTCCTGTTGTGACTGGTCCCTTGTTCTTGGTTCCTAGTTTTTGTGCCTGGTTCCTAGTTCCTGTTTCTTGTTCCTCTGCCCTGGATTTCGAATTTATGTGCTTAATTGATTTCTACTTTCTGGATTTCCCTTTCTGTCTTCCACTGTCTGCAGGCAGCCTTTCTCTGTGCTTTACCCTTTGATGCTGCCCAATTAGCCTGTGTTCTCTGTTTCTTTGAAGCTGTCCTTAGCTACTGAAAAACCTGATGCATTAGTCTTTCCCTTTATAGATTTAGCTTCCTGCCTTTTCTCCTCTTGGATGGGTGGGAAAGGTTTCCTTTTGTGATATCATTTTCCCTGCTCCTGATCCTTACTTTCTATTGGGATACATTCCATGTTTTCCATTGCACTTCTGCATTTATTTCCCATTGATTATTAGGTGTGGGGTGCTGTTGTAAATGCCCTTTGTTTTCCTCACTATTCTATAATCACTATTCCTACTTGCCCATTGACTAGGGTCTTATGTATTTAGTTTCCTCCACCCATTGCTGTTATAGCCTTCAGGGTCCCTGTTTGATCAACTGGGTTTGTGGGTTTGCTGACATTCAAGTGGACTTTCCGGTCCTCTTGAGTACTGTTTCTAAGTTCCTTATTCAGTATCATCCAGAGTGTCATCTCACAGATCCTGTCCTTGCTTGCCCTCTACGTGGGTTTAGCGCTGTCAGTATCTGTAATAGCATAGTGGGTAAGGAGTTTGCCGACTTTCCTTTCAGTCATAAGGAGGTACTAAGTGCTTACCCCACATCCCCTTTCATATATTGGTATTATTGTTTCACTCTATTTGCACTCCTGGGTTTTAGTATACACAAGTCTTGGGTATTGTATGCACGTTGTTAGATTCGAAGTTGTTCACTGTGTGATTCCGTGCACATTTCCCTTGCCATATTCATTGCCTTCTTCCTTTCTTAACAATTTGCCACAAGTGAAAACAGTCAATGCCCAGACACAGTCAATGCCCAGACTTCGCGTCCAGGTTCCCCAGGCCAGGCCATGGATGAACTGGTTATGGAAATGTGCTTACGCTTTCCCCCCCCAACACCTCTCATGAGGAAAGTCGTGAACAAGATACACAAGGAACCGATGACGCTTATCCTACTTGCTCCGATGTGTCCAAGACAACCATGATATCCACATCTGCACAAACTGGCGCTGTGAGATGCCATCAAACTCCTGTGTCAGTACAACCTACTCACCTAGCACAAGGGACTAACAGTGCATCCGCACTAGGCACTGTTACTTTGACAAATGGAGAAGATTCGTAATTTGGTGGCAGTCTAAACAGATCAACCCCAAAGAATGTACTCCATCCCACATTCTAACTGATATGCTCCATTTGCTAGATGCGTTCGTATTCAACTCCCTAATGGTCCACCTGGCGGCTTTTGTCAGCCTACACAACCTCTCTAAGGTCTCATGGTGGAAAGTACCTGTCATCAAGGCATTTATTGAAGGAGTAAAGAGACTCCACCCTCCAATTTCTAAACTGCCGCCAGGTTGGGACCTCAATGTGGTACTCGCTAAGCACATGGGACTCCCTTTCGAGCCTATGCACAAGTCTAGTCTCAAACACCTGACTTATAAAACTGACTTCTTAGTGGCTGTCACCTCCATAAGAAGAGTTGTCAGTGCAGGATACTTTCTTTGTTGTACACAAAGACGAGCTGGTTTTACTTACTCACCCTAGGTTCTCCCCTAAATTCATCTCCAAATTTCATGTAAACCAGTCGATTGAGCTACCGGCTTTCTTCCAGGAACCCAACAGCTCAGCGAAGGTAAAACTCCACACACTAGATGTGTGGCGAGCGGTCCTCTACTACGTAGACAAGACTAGACCGCTAAAAAAGACAGATCAATTGTTTCTCTGTTAGGGAGAATTCTCATTTATGGCCAATTTTCCTTACCTAGTGAGTCCCTCAGCAGCTTTGCTGGATTTCTGGGGTTTATTTCTTTCCACCTGGTAAGAGTGTAAGCCTTTTTCCCACTCTTACAGTGTATTTTTGTTTATGTTGTACTTTGTGCTCATGGGCTAGGGAGTGTCACCAACTCCCTAGGCATCATCTTTTTACTTGTGTATCACACAGCACCTTTAGTGCAGTGACACAGGGATGTATTTCCGACTTCCCTTGTGAACTCCATTTCTGGGGATGACTACTGTCCCCCAGAAACATGTAAAGTTGCCATTAATTTTATACAGTCACTTTTTAACCACAGATCCAGTACACCCCATCTTACATGGAGTATTGGAAAGGGTTAACTCTTACCCCTTTTTGTCTGTGCCTCTTGGAGCCTTGTTTCGCTCCCTTAACATTAAGACTTGGGTGGTGGCAGTGGTATCTACCCTAACTTTTCTACCGTGCTTATTTTATATAACGTGGTAATGTTTTAGGCTATTATAGTAGCCCCGAACATAAAACCCGCTTGACCATATATGTTTTACTTTGGCTCCAGTCGGGTTTAGTTGCCATTTCTTTTTGTTAAAGTCTTTCTTGTTTGCTTTTCGTGCCAAACCAGGTTTGGTTTCCTTGTTCGCCGTCCTTTGGCGGGCTTCTGCAAAGAAGCCCTCCTTTGGCGTCTGGGTGTCTAGGTGGGCTGAATGTGAGGGAGGGGTTTAGTCACCCCCTGCACAGGGTCTCTTTGGAGACCCAAGTCGCACTTTGTGTTCATTGGCTGAGGTGGTTGTCTGGGCTGGACAACCCAACCCCCCTGCTGTGTGATTGACAGCCAGGCTGTGTGAATGGGGGATTTTGGCATAATAGGCAGGACTCTTGGGCTGGAAGTCAGAGTCGCCACTGGAACTACGAGAACCGAAGAGAAGTGGAGAAGAAGACGGCTGCTGCAACTCCTGGATGCCCGGTGAAGGCCTTCTGCAGTCCTGTGCTATCTACCCTTCAACGACAGAGAAGATCCAGTCCGGATTCTTCTTCCCTTGAGCCTGGTGGGATCAACCAGCTCACCTTCTACAGCCAGAGAATCCTCTTCTGGGCGAAATCACCGCACAGAGCTGTAGTGGTCCGGATAGCCATCAGAAGAGCCCTCTCCTGTTTTAAAGAGTGCACCTTTTATTCATCGTTGCTTTGCTGCTGCTGGCCTCATTCCTGGGTAGTGCAGATCGCTCCAGACGTCCTCCTTCTTGTCCCCACGACTGAAGCTTCAGGAACCGTGAGTCTGCAGGAACTACCAGGAACAACTACCATAGCACCAGCTTCCTTCATCCGAATAAGGTACTGTGTCCATTTGTTCGTTCTCGCCGTCTGACCTTGAGGAATTGGGGTGAACCCTTTTCATTGCCAAAGGCTTGTCCTTTTTCTTCTGTTTTATAACTTTTGCCTCCCTTTGACAGTATCCAGTACTCCTGGCTACGTGAATCTTCACCGTGTGATCCTCGACAACAGGGCACCTGCTCCATTAGACACTGGCACAGGTCTATTGACTTTTATCTGTTTATCTGCCTCTTAGAACACATCCCCTGATTCTATTGCCTTGGCAAATGTATTGCCTATGATTTTTATCCACTTTTCCCTTGTTTTTATTCTATGTGCTAAGTGTGTTTGACTACGGTTACATTTCTGTCCGTGGGTACGCTTTTCTTTCGTAAGACCGAACTGTCATTACTGTCAAAAAGTGATCGCATATTAACCCCCGGTAACGTCTTTAATTCACAACACCGGTCTGTCAAATCCTAATGCACTTGCCTTGAATTGACCTGAACAAGAGGAATTTGTTGTGTGTAGTAAATGTACAGTGTGGTTTTATTTGATAGAAGTGAAGTGTTTTGTGAACAGATGGTTTAAATATAAATGTACTTATATTTTTTAACCAGAAACCTTGAGTCAGTGTTTGCTTGAGTCACAGTAATTGTAGTGCTTTGTGTAATTCCTATTACTGCTCATTTGCTCTTGAGATAAGTCTGTCTGCTACCACTTTACTGCGTAGTACAGGCTTGTACCAAAGGTGAAATTGTACTACCACTTGTAGTCCTAATCTCATGTAGTGTTCCCTAAGGGTACTGCATGGGATTCTGCCTAACAGTCACCATAGTGCCAGGCAGAGAAGGTGACCGCGTTTCTAAGAATGCCACCCCTAGGTGGATAGTCAGATGTATCTAGTGCTATTCCCTATCAGATAAAACACTGCCTTTTTTTCACCCAGTGCTCACTCCACTAGAAGCACAGGAACCACTCTGGCTTTCATTGCAAATGTCCCCTTAGACAGTGTAAAGACCGGAGGGGGGTGTTCTGCACTTCCGCTCTCTATATGGTAGAGGGGAGGCACAGAGACCCCTGCCAAGATTCTCTATTATGGTAACGTAGTCGAGCAATCAAGGCCTAGCATCTCATGAGGTGATGCGAGCTGGTTCTTAAGTACAGTGTAGTCCCCAAGCACCCACAAAGGAATGTCCACACACTGTATCGGTTGCAACACAGTCTTTATATAATTAATGTTCAAAGGTATATACAATATCACGATAACTCACTTTGTACTCTGAAAACCAACAATGGTAAATATGTACAATTCTAAAGTGGTACCACTAACGTTATCAGATCTTATTAAAGTGCATACTGTCAGAATGACACACAGATCAAAATAAAGAGGAAACCAGAAGTAGAGAGAGGAAGGAAAGCAAGATGGTTGAGCAATAGGCAGAATACTAGTGACTACCGTTAAACACAGCTCTGTGTGGAGATCCCCCCCCCCCACCTGGGCAACCTGTAGAAGAAAGATACAAGCTCGGTCCATATATTGTTCACACTAAACTTTCCGCAACCCAAAGTACCTGGGCGTTGTAGTGTTCCTCGTCGGGGGAAATCGACAACCCTTCTTGAGTGCCCTCCCTTAAAGGCAGGAGTCACGGGTCGTTGAACGTCCGACGGAGAACAGGTCGAGCTACGACGTTGAAGTGGCTGCGTCGTTCCTAGCGGTGCTCGTTGACGGGGAAGCATAAACGTTGTGCGCGGAAGAGGCGTGTGGGGCACCTCGGTGTCGATAGTTCTGGACCGCAAAGAGTTGAAGAACTGTGGCCCAGCAAGGGCGTCGAGTCGTCGGCGTCTCTGTGGTCTTTGGTTGGCGGGAAACCCACCGATGAATGCTCCTCGGCGCGTCGACAGTCGGGCCTTCTCCTCTCCAGCAGGATACGGCGGCGACGATGCGGACGAGAGCGTCCTTGGATCAATGAAGTTCTTAGGCAACGGGAGCATGGCGGCTCCAGTCAGCGACGGCGGTCGGCAACAGTGGCGGACAACAGTCTGGGCGCTTCTCCTTGGAGTTCCGCAGCAATCCCTGTATCGGGTCGGCAGTCTGTTGAAGGTCTGTCTACCAGGGAGCTTAGGCAAAGATCAGCTGTGCACGATGGTCCCTCGTAGCTCGGGAAGAGGGTGCCTTACCAGGTCCTCTCTGGGTCAGTCCTTGAGGCATAGCAGCTTTCAGATTGCGAAGGAGAGCAACAGCAATTCTTCTCGTCCAGCAGGGCTTCAAGATTAAGCTTCAGTGACTCCAGTTACTCGTTGTAGTGGACTTCAGCTTCTGAACACGATTCCTAGCAGTGAGAGGTCCCCAGATATACTGTTGATCTCCCATTCATTCTGCTGGGTCACACTCAAGCATCCAATCATGACTATGGGCATTCGGGCAGGCAGGCAGCCAATCAGGCACACAGTGCATTCAGGCCATTCACTTCACTCCAGACACTCAAGGTTATGCGTATTGGGACAAGTACTGAGCCATTCAACACTCCAAGCTGCATTCATACCAATTACGGGCAGGCCTGTCAACCATTGTGTCAAACACCAGATACTACACAGCCACAACATAGAATGCATATTCGTCACACACTCCATTCACCCTGGTCCCACCCACAGGCGTACCCACAACATACAGTCGTTGAGAAGGCTCCAGCCAGTCTGGTCGGCACTTCCCCACACTAACATATACGGAACTTCCACCCAACAGCCAGTCAGGGCGAAGGGACAGAGGCAGGACTTCCCGGGACTTCGGGAAGATCAAGGTAACAGGTGATGGAAGGCAAGCAGCCATGGGGGCCATTTTGTCTCCATCAGGAATCTACCGATTCCAATGACAGGGCCTGGGCATCCTAAAATGGAGGATGCTCAGGGCACCAGTCATTTCAGCACAGAGCTGCCACCAGCCCGTACCCTGCTCTGTGGGTCACACACAGGTGCCCGAAAACATACATTAGGGGCACAGGGTTGCCCCCTACCCATGGGTGACATAACGGTATCCCGCGGGTCTGTTCACCAAACCAAAAGAGAGAGCTGCACCGCCAGGAGTCCCACATGAACTCCTGTGTGGAAGACACGACAGAACACACGATAAAAAGCAGTAAAGGACAAGGATACACAGAGGCCCTGTCCCTCCGATGCATTTCCAACATCACAACGTGCAGACCAGGGTTCTGGACATGCCATTCGAAGCGAACAACCTGTTCGGCAAAACAGTGGAAGAGTCACTGCAGGCCATCAAGGCGGACACCAAGACGGCTCAGGCCTTTCAACAACGACGACCGTCCTTTCGGAACTTCGGAGGCAAACAAGGTGCCGCCAAAGGATTTGGCGACGGTTCCTCATCGTACCGCCAAGCGGCCCGCTCCTCGTCACAGGAAGCCTACAAAGGACGCGGCAAGACAGGAGGATCGCATCGTCATCACCAAGGAGGCAAGACCGTGACGAAACAGGACTGATCCGGCCATGGCGTCGGAGCACCCTGGTGGGAGGCCGGCTGGCGAAATTCATCATCGTGTTGGAGTCCATCTCCACCGACCGTTTGGTGCCAGATGCCCTCGCCCGCGGGCACACCCTGGAATTTCAGAGAAGGTGTCCCCGTATACCACCCGTGGCCAGGAAGGAAAACCACGTCCCACAATTACTTCTGGAGGTACGGGCGATGCTAAGAAAGGGAGCCATAGAACTCGTCCCAAAAAGGCTCCGGGCTTCGGAGTGTACTCGCAGTACTTCCTCGTCCCGAAGAAGACCGGCGGTTGGCAACCCATCCTTGACCTTAGTCGTCTAAACAAGTACATCAAATCTCAGAAATTCCGGATGGTCACCTTCCAGCACGTGCTGGGACAGCTGGAGGAAGGCGACTTTCTATCGTCTCTGGACTTGGAGGATGCCTACTTCCATATCCCCATCCTAAAGGGACATCGCAAATTCCTGCTATTCGTGGTCCAGGTGCGGTACTATCAGTTCAAAGCCCTTGCCTTCGTATTGAAGTCGGCGCCCATGGTATTCACCAAGTGCCTGGCACCAGTGGCAGTGCGGCTGAGCCTGCAGGGGATCCACGTCTACCCCTACCTGGCCGATTGGCCCATCCGAGCAAAATCAAGAGAAATCACCGTCGATCACACAGCGAAGACCGTCCAACTGCTCACGTATCTGGGATCCCACTTGGTACCGTTGCAAGTCACCCTGTTCCTAGGAGCCAGACTCGACACAGTGGCGCGATTGGATTCACCGTCGGAGGAAAGGACGAAGGCCATTCTGGGCAAGGTACAACGGTTGTTGACGTGGCCAGGGTGAGGTCCATCAAGTCCCTACTCGGCATGATGTCCTCGTGCATCTACCTCGTGCGCCTGTGCAAGCTGCGGTTGCGACCACTGCCGGAGTTTCTCGACGCCCGTTGGATGCAAGCAGCGGGCAGTTTCGAAGACGGGATCTAACTCAACGAGACTTTCCGCCAAGCGATCCGGTGGTGGCGCATCCGCACGCATCTAGCGGCGGCCATGGATTTTCAGACCCCGGCACACCAGCAATTGGTGACGACGGACGCCTCCCTGGAGAGATGGGGAGCGCACACCAGAGATCTCCACGCAAGAGGCCTTTGGCTCCCGGAGGAGAGGTCAGTACACATCAATATCCTGGAGCTCCGAGGCTTGTTCTGGGCCTTCAGGTCATTCCTTACGTCCCTCAAGGGCAAGGTGGTAAGGGTCTTCACCGACAACACCGCCACAATGTTCTACATCCGGAAGCAGGGGGGGCACCAGATCCCCAGCCCTATCCAAGGAAGCGCAGGATCTGTGGCACTGGGCCGTCGCCCAAGGGATCTTTCTGGTATCCTTCCATCTGGCAGGAATAAAGAACACCATTGCCGACTCACTCAGCAGGGAGCTGCGCTCGTGCCACAAGTGGGAACTGCGACAGGATCAAGTGGATCTCCTATTCAGACGATGGGGCAATGCCCAGATCGACCTATTTGCGACGGCGACGAACGCCAAGTGCTGGAGGTTCGCCAGCAGGTTTCCCCAGCCGGGGAGCTTGTGCGACGCCTTTTCATTCCCCTGGGACGGTCTGTTCCTGGATCCAGGCCCTCTCCTGTAAACCTCCATACCTGATATTTCACTAGACGAGGGTGGTGCTGAGGACGCACTCCTCCTTCATGCCCACGGTGCCGTCGGACTTCCATCTCAACAAGCCCTTTGTGTTACTTGTTTTCTTCTCGTCGCCATCGTCGCCGGCCGAGAGGACTTTGCACTCGCTGGATGTGGCTAGAGCGCTGAAGTTCTACGTGGACCGCACAAAGAGCCTTCGGAAGACATCACAGCTGTTTGTAAACTTTGGGCTTGTGAATCAAGGGAAGGCCCTCTCGAAGGCTTCCATTTCCAGATAGCTCTCCGGCTGCATTATGCACAGTCACCGGTTGGCAAACCGACCCTTGCTCGGCCGTCCGACAGCCCATTCGACCAGAGCGATCGCTGCTACCACGGCGTTCATGTCTGGTGTGCCTCTGCTGGACATCTGCAGGGCTGCTACGTGGAGGTTGACGGCACACCTTCACGAGATTCTACTGCATCGACTGGGATTCCAGGGAGGAGTCCAGAGTCGGCCAGGCAGTGCTGCGCAACCTGTTTGCCTGAAGGTGGGCCTGGTGAGGAGGTAAGAGATGCTTAATGTTGAGTTGATGAAATGCTTAATGTTGAGCCTTGCCACCTCCTGTGGTTGTGCATGTGTGTACTGCTATGTATTCTTGTATTCATGAGCATGTGAATCCATGCCAGACCCCATGCTGGAGAAGGAACAAGTTACTTACCTGTAACTGTTGTTCTCCATCATGGGTCTGCCATGGATTCACATGCGAACCCTCCCTCCTACCCCTCTGCGGCTCTTCTCTTGGTCCTTCTGCCACTTTACGTGCCACCAAATCTGAAGATGGCTGCCAGAGGAGGGGCTTAGGTAGAGGGCATTTATTGGCTGGGGGCAGTATGACCCAGAGACCGGTGATTGGTTATAAGAAGAAAGACTATTCAGAAACAAAACTGACGCTGATTTTTTTTCTTTACGAGGATTCCCAGCCTGACGACGGGGAATATTCATGACCATGTGAATCCATGCCAGACCCATGCTGGAGAACAACAGTTACAGGTAAGTAACTTGTTCCATCTCTCCATGGAGGTAGGAGTAGTAGTGAAGAACCCTAAAGCAAGATCTACTGACTTTGACACTGGGAGCAATCCCTCTGCATTGCTCGTGAAGCCATTATTGAAACTTGACACAGACACACCACACACAAACAAGACACACACACAGACACACACACAGACACACACACACACACACAGACAGACAGACAGACAGACAGACACACACTCTCTCTCTTCCCCCCCTCCGCTTGGAATCGCATGCAAATTTTCAGGAGACTTTGTGCCAATGAGATTAACTATTTTTGAGCACACCATTGGTGTTAATAGTACGGTATGAAAGTCTTATTGTCACTTGATTCTAAAGATTCTTGCTTAGATAATGTTTCTCGTTTTTCCTTTATTTGGTTCTCTTGATGGTCATTTTGTTACATAAGTCTGTCTAGTAAGTCCTTTGAATAATCCAGCAAATTGTAAGAAATATTGTTCTCATATATCATAAATTCTTTATGAATATATAGTTCATAGGTGGTTTATCATAGTGTCCTTATTTTGGCACTTTTCATTTTTTTTAACCTCATACTAAATCCTCACCTTTTTTATCCTCTACATGTTCACTTATTAAACCACTAATTTCGGCTCTTCAGGTGGATGTGTTTTAATGACTTCACATTGCATCTATATTGAGTGCAGTGAATTGTAATGGTTTAATTTTATTTCTCCTATGTAATTGCAGGATTTCTCTGGATTCAGTTGTCCAGTGTGCTACTTTCAGTAATCATTAGAGACACATCCTCCTGAAGAAATAATGGAAAAATTAGAGACTTTATCTAAGCAAGAATATTTAGAATCAAGTGATAAGACCTTCATACCACAGTATTAACACCAATGATTAGATGTTAAATTGGGCAGACTCAATATTAAATCTGGATACAACTAGTGGCAAGATGACATACAATCTGCAGTAGCTATGCGCCACAAATACATTTGCAGGCATGCGTTGTCCATGCCTGCAGATTTATTTGTATTTAGGTGCCGGAGTATTACATTATATGTTTTTAAAGTTGAAAAAAGGTGCGTTGATGGGGAGTTCCCGTAATACTAGCCCTACTGTACCCATGATGCTTCACAAATCGAAGTCCTCGGACTGTTCTTTTTTTTCTGCCATTCATCTCTTTTAATTTTAGCTCGTTGTCTTCCAACGTCTGTAGTGGAGAATACTCCTTTTGAATGTTGTCCCTCCTGTATCAATACATTTCCCTGGAAGGACACGCACTCATCAGGGAAGACATGTCAAGCTTGTAAGCTCTTGTGACGAATCGCAGGATTTAGTCTCTTCTCCCCGTAGGGGGAGGGACTTTTCCCTCTGAGGCGAGGGAGGTGAGCCCGCCACACAATACCCTCCCTAGGAGTCCCATTCTGAAGAGGAACTCCCTAAGTTACTCACCAACAGCACACCAAAGAAACGAAGAATAACAAGCTACTATGTGTTGTTGGGATAGAAAATAAGTTGTTCAATATGAAAAACATATTTTGCTAATACTGAGCTGAAGAAGAGTGCTCGAGCGATACAGAACTTTCAAGCAACAGAAAGAAAGGACTCTGATCCTCTGCAGGGGAAGACCTAGCTAAACGTCATAAAAATAGAAGAAACTTTAAAGCAGAGAGAAGCCCGGGAGTTTCAGTTCAAAGTTTCTGCGAAAGCTGAGAGAAGCCGGGAAATGCTGAGTGGAGACCTGATGGACAGCTGGCATATGAAACTGACGCGAGAGAAGCTGGAAGCCGAGAAACTGGGGAAAGGGAACCCAAAGAAGGAACCGAACAATGAGTGGTGACATTGTTAGGGGCAGTAAGACTTTAGTAAGCTATCCCACTGGTTTGTAGATCCCCAACTCTTACTATCAGTATGTACTAGCTCAGGACCTTGGTAGTGTGGCAGAGCAGAAAAGGTTATTTTAAGGGGAAGCTATGAGCTGTAGGTAAGTACTCTGAATCTTAGGCAGGCACAAAAAAGAAGCACTTACACATACAGTTATGTAAAAGATGTATATTTATTATAATAAGACCAGCATCACTTTAAATACTTCAGACGTGCACAGTAGAAAGGTAGAACACTTAGGAATACTAGATAATACACTTCAAAGGGCACTTTCACTTTTGTGTTTGTTCGCGGTTACATTTGTAGCAACGCTGGAAAGTAGAAAGACAAGGTTATCGTATTATTGGTAATTGTGCACTCATGCGGTTTTCAACAGGTCATACGGTAATGCATTTACTCTGCAAACACATATATGAAAGCCACTTAAAGGTAGGGAAATAAGTGGTTAGTACAACATAAGTTTAGTTCAAGGTTCTAGAGATGGTTTCTTCACTTGAAAAGTCTTTAAAGTCCAAAAATGCAACCCTAGCTAAAGGCAGTTCGGAGAGGGCTTGAAGTCTTAGGAAACAGCAAATAATGAAGAATTCCTGCGGATTTCTTCTGGTGTCTAAAGTTATCGAAGCAGCAAGTTAGCAAGTAACAAAGGAGACATTAAATGGGCTTGTAAAAGGGGACACAAGTAGCAGCTTGGGTCAGAACAAAAACAAAATAACATAAACGGAGGTAAGAGGGGGTTTCCCTGGACACCTCTACGTGCACTCCAACGCCTGCACTCCAGGTCTGGAGCAACTTCAGGTAAGCAATACCTTTTTCCCCACAGTAGCTTTGGTTTGAAGAATGTGTTTGTGTTGGCTTATCTGCGATGTGACAGATCTGGCCCAGACCTCCGGATTCCTTGGTCTGGTGACAAAAGGCAGGACAATGGACGGTGTCTCTCAGCAGCAGTCTCGCTTGAGGTAGGACCTATAGCACGACTTTCAGCAACTTCTGGGTTCACTCTGCGGTTTTGGTGCCTTTTCAGCAGCACCAACAAGGACAAAGATCGCCCGGTCAATCTTCTTCACTTCCTCCAGTTCCACACTCTGGTGAGGGGGTCTAGTTGAGTTGGATCAGTTCTCTGGAGTGTCCTTACAGGCTCAGTTTGTTTCAAAGTTCATCTTGGGACTGGTTGTTCCTACCAGCTAAAAGGAAGGAGTCGTCCTCTTCGTAGCTCCTCTGTCACTTTGAAAACAGGGTCAGGGCAGCAGTGGTCGCTTCATGGTGTTTCAATGGGTCTGCTGGCGTCTCTGGTTGTCCGCTTCGGTTACTTCTGTTTTCTGTGGCCGACTTGCTTTACACTCCAGAAGCCTCACCTTTTATACAGTTCCAGCACACACTCCTCTGCAATCAATTGGACAGAAAGGGGCGTTTGGCTGTCCAATCAGGACAGCCAGAGCCCCTGTGGGAGCTGGACCTATTCATACACTCTGGCAGACAAAGGACAGGGGGGTGAAAGACTCCTCCTCCACTTCCTGCCTACCCAGACACTCTGGAACCTAGGCAGGGATACCTACTAGTTTCCGCCGAAGGCAAAACACACACAGGCCTCCCCCTCCCAGACTGGTAGAAGAAGGGTTAACAAAGAACAACCATGCTAGTAATGGCGAAAAAGGAAGGGACGCCCCAAGTTAGTACTTGGGTGCCACTATTGTGCACTACTGAGGCGATGGACATAGCCTGCAATATGAACACTACACAATAGTTGGTAGAACACTAAATATCTCTCCTTAAGAACTGTAGTTACTTAAGGATATAGAAAAATAATCTTAAAGGAGGTCCCTAGGGGTCCCCAGCAACACTGCCCCTAAAGAGCTGTGTGCGCTGCAGTAGTAAAACACAGATGCCTTTAAGAGCTATGGAACAGACAGACTCCATCGTTTAGCTAGATTCCAAAGAATAGAGTTCCAAAAGACAGAGCCCACAAGAATTGAATGAGTGGAAAAAGGCTTCGCTTATTCAGGATTAAAAGAAAAAGGTCGAGATGTTCAGCAAAAAGTGCTGGAGGTCTCACTAGGAGAGGGGATGTAGTACAATAATGATACATCTCCATAAACCGACGTGACCGAGACAGGGTGGACTGTCCAGTCCAGCAACGACACCGAAACCACAGAACCTCTCGCATTGCGGAACGGCTGCAGAGGGAGAGTGCAAACAGACCAAAACCGATATGACTGCGCAAGAAGAGTTTCCCGTCCTGCAGATAGGACTTGTGACGCTAAACCCAAGGAAAGGAGCTAACGGTGACAGCGGGAGACCTGGCAGGGATAACTAATACAATGAGTATGTGAATCGTACTCGTCCCAGTAAGAGTGAAGAATGGAAACGAAGTGATAGGCCCTCATTATGAGGTTGTCGGTAGGCCAACGATAGTACCGATGACCTACTGGCAACCTCGTCTTAAGGTTTCTGCCGCCCAATACCCCGGTAATACCGGGATAGTACAGGCAGCTGCAGAACGGTAAGTTCCCGTTCCCGTGGAGTCCTATAGGACTCCAAAGGAATGGGAACACTGAAGCACTGGCACCGTTGTTAAGGGTGCCGGTGCTTCAGTGAATTATCTGCGGGTAGGGTCCTGATCTACTGGCAGGCCTGACATGCCGGTAGTTCACTGCCCGCTGGTCCAGAAAAGGTGCTGGTAACCGTTGTTACCAGCACTTTTTTCCAAACTGGCATGCTCATAATGAGGGCCATGGTCTGTACTGGAACAATCCAATTCGTCCCTGTTAAAGTGCAGAGTGGGAATCAAGTGAGAATCATTACGGAACCTCCCTACTTGTCTCAGTAATAGAGGAGAGTGGAAACAAAGTGAGAATCCTGCTGAAAGTGGTATGAACTGGCCCAGCCAGGGAAGAGTGTGGAAATTAAGTCAAGAAAGAGCAATAAGTATTTTATACTAAGGAAGAGAGAGAAAGAACCCTGGAAGGGAAAAGCAAGATGTCAGACACATTAGAGAAGCTGAAGAATCTCATTTCTGAACTGTATGAACTGATAAAGTAGTTGCTAGAACTACCTGCGAATCAGCTACTAAAGTGACTTTGCTGAGAAGCAGAACACAGAAGAAGGCATTCATTCTCCTGTACCTTTAGTTCTTTGTGTATAGTGGTAGGGACAGAGTAGTTTAGATTGAGACAGAGGACAGTTCTTCCTTTTGGACTCAACAACGACTGACAAGCACTCTAGTTAGTTTTGTGTTGGGCAGGGAAAACCCATAGCTTAAAGATAGTTAGGAGTTTACACCTTTTCTTTTATTAAATAAAACTCTTGAAATGGAAGATGCCTTGAAATGAAATGAAATGAATGTCCTTCTGACCCACCACACTCTTAATGCGAAAGCACTTTAAGATCGCCGTAAGAAACATTGGGTGGCCCACACTGTCCAGGCTGATGTATTCCTTGAGGTTTCTGCTGTTGCAGACAATCTCAAGGCTGACCAAACAGTGTCTGTTTCGAAAGCGAAACTGTCGAGCCCATCAGTTGGGAATCTACGGGTTCCCATTAGCCTGTCCCCAGCTCTGAAAGGCAGATGTAAGGCCTACTTTTGGAGACTACCCCTGGTCACAAATCTGGCCTCAGCAAAGAGCGCCACTGTTACTCACAGCGCTGCTCTCTGCCGAGCTTGGCGTGTCACTCCGCCCCCGATCCTGTGGTGGGAGAGGAGAGGAGGCTTAAAACCCCAAGCCTCTTGGCCTTATGCCGAAGCCTGCCGCTGTTCGGTGTTGTTGGGCTAAGCATGCCCCATTAACGGGCCGACTTGGATGCACTCATATGGAGAGCTGTTACTGTGAGTATGTGACAAGTTATTGTAGTATGATTTGCAAGAGCTACGGACACTGTTTTATGCTATTATTATTAGCTTTGAGCCAGGGTTAGCAGCTAGGTGGAACCAGAGCAGGCCCAGCTTGAACTTTTCACAGCACTTATGTTTTCTGCTTAACCTCCCTTTGAGTTAGTTGGCTGCAAGGAGCATAGTCCTGAAATTCTAACTGTACAGGCAGCAGTGAATTGAATCTGCAGTCTGACTGTACAGCGAACTGCTATTAACTTTGGCTGGATAAGTTGCAAACTGGAAGGGGTGGAGTCAAACTATGGATGCCTTTGAAGCTGTTGGACATGCCGAATTTTTGCCTTTTACCGTTGTGTAGAGAAATCCGCTCATAAAACCTTGCAGATCATTTAGGACTGTACTAGTTTTTTTTAATCCTTGCAGTGACTCACAAAGAGGCATCACATTCTAATTCGTTTTAGAATCTTACTAATAATTTGGAATATTTTTTTAACTTAAGCATTTTTTACTCTCCTGGTTTAATACATTTTTGTTTTAGTAATTTTAACTACTGTGACCAATCAGCGGATATTGCCACTTCTCTTAGGGGGATCCCCTTCCTATGCCATGGAGGTGAGGCTGCTGCCAGATAGTGCTACTTGTGGGTGGTACTCAGTCAGTGGATCTCATGGGGAGGGAAGCCCCCTATGTTATAAGTGATGACCTGAGAAGAACATGGTTCCCCATAGCCCACCTAAACCTAACACACCTTCCTATCCCGTTCGCTAGTGTTCCTATTTGCTTTTGTCATACCACCAATATAGGAAGTACTAGGACGAGGATGAGTGTGGACTCCTTTAGGAGCATCCTTAAGTACTGAGACTAGGTAGAGACCAACTGACTCACTGGAAGATCTAAAGATCAGTGTTTGGAGGAGGAAGCCATGCAGAAGCATAGCGAGCACTCATGAGAACATAAATGAACAGTCTAGTTGTTCACGAGAGCCGATTGGGCAAAAGCTAGTGAAAAATATTTATTGGGAAATTAGCAAGGGGGGAGAGCCCCTCCCTGGAGGAACCGCGAGCATGGGGAATGCTCTACGGAGAACCAGAGCGGCTATACAAGAGGTTACCATGCAGGCGGAGAGGCTCTTACCTCCTCCGATGCAGTCGGACCCTCCGGCAATACAGAACAGCGAACGTTCAGGTAAGCCAAGTCGAGGGACTGCGCGGTTGCAAGAAGGTACGCCCGCTGAGGATCTGCAAGCTGTGGAGACGCTGCAGCATGCTGGGAGAGTGGAGAAGCATATAGGCCCCAGAACCTTGGGGCGGAAACCCCAGAGATCGACGGGCCAAGACAGTAGAGACCCTGAAGTACATGGGCTACCGGGGGAATGGAAATGGGTAACGGAGAGCCCTGACAGTCAATGAGGCTGTAATACTGGGGCACAAGGGAAGCCTCTCGAGGAACAGCTAAAATCCCTAATGAAAAAGAACTGCAGTACCAAGGGGAGAGAATCTGTCGGGTTTGGGAACCACCACCTTTTAAGACTGATCAAGCCAAATTATCTTCATAGTAACAGTACCTGGGAGGAGAGTAAACCAGGTCTGACATTAGAAGCCTAGATAAATATATGGGTCAGGGACCCATGCCCATAAGACTTGGACCTCCAGTAAATTGGGAACTTTGAAGTGCAAAGCAAGCCAAGCGAAGAGACGCCCCCTGATAATACTAAACTGTCAATTGTGAAAAGATGAGAATTGTTAAAGGTTGAGACAGGCTTTGGAGAAATGGAGTCATTCTGCCCAGCATTTGTGAACAGGAACTTTGTTTATTTCCTCAGAAAAGAACTGAGATCTGGAGAAGGGACTTATTCTCACAGGCGACATTTCTCTTACTTTGGAAACTGTGGCTCGTTGTCCAGGACAAGGGAGACACTCTTCTTGCCCAGAAAGACCCACAACCCTGTTCTTTTTAATTACAAGTGTGAGGGCTAGAAGTAGGCATTTTGGCACAAGGGAGGACTCTTTCAGATTAAATTAGACATTCTGACAGACTCCTTAGTTCCTTTTTATCGACGGGGAAATTCCTCTTAAAGTTAGGGAGAGCTAGGTTGCCTCTTCTTTTTTGGTTAAATAAGTCTTTGCTAATCACCATGCCATCATTGTGTCAGACTTTTACTTCTGCACCCTTAAACTACATACTGTTCCATTTCACCCTCCTTGACATTACTTTAGCTTGTATAAATAATCCTGATCACCAAAGTGAAGGTCCATTTGTTTTCCATATAGGCTTAACTACTCACCAGTGCCTTGCTTATGCCTTCGTATTCCACGTTTATTTTGTAAGAGATGGTTCTCCCAACATTCAACAGGAATAGATCACTAGATCCTGCAAAAAAAATGTCATTTCATTGTGTGTATCTCATTGATAATTTTCAAAATAATACCCATCTATATATTAGCTCACATACTATAATTATCCTATTTTAGTCCCACTCTTCTTGTTCTCATTATTATTAATCATAATAAATAATTATGGGTTAAGAAAACACTGAGATATTACCCACAGTTTTTTGTTTACTCTTATTCTTAATGTCCCTGTGGTCAATCGGACCTCCGCCTCGCCCCCCGACCATTATAGCCTGTTTCAACACCATCAGTTGTCCTGCATCTGGCCATTACTTGGATTCCGATTTTTGTATGTCTTTTAGCGTCCCACGTGCATTTTCGTTTGCCGCTGGCGCCATTTCCAATGGTTTAAATGCCTGTTACCGCCCAATGATGTCACACGTTGTTGCTTACGACTTCCTGGCGGCCCGGCGTTCTTGCGGCCGTACTTTGGAAAACTTCCCCAGGTTCCCAACTCATCTATTACCAAGGTATAACAGCATTGTTATGCTAGTATTAATTACTTTTTACTTCCCAAAGGTGTTTACTACTTAATTCAATGGCTGTGGTGCCTTAGCTGTAAGAAAACCTATGCATGACTGTATTATTATACCTCTGCTTTTTTATTAACTGCCTTATCTGCACCTACTGCTATGGCCAAGTGTTTATTTGTTTTTGTTTATTGATTTATACTGTGCGCCAGACCCGAAGGTATCAGGGTGCAAAAGTTACAAGAAGATTCACAGCTTAGCTAAAGTGTGCATATTCGGTCTGAGTCCGTTATGTTCCATGTAAGACTTAACAAATACTGCATTGGTCAATGCATAATTGTTAAATGTATAGTTTTAATCCGCTTACTATAGTCTATGTTGCAAGAAATACTTGCATAGACATAGTTTCTATTCTTCCACCTTGTACAATATGCTCCTAGCAAATTGTATCTCATCCCAAAAATCCTTGCTCCTATTGGATCCACTCTCCAGTCTCCCTATTTGAATCAAGCATTCAAGCTTGTAGTTTTTTTATCTTTAACCCCATACTCCTACTAGTGGTGTACTGGGTTATGTCCTATTTAGCTTATGTTACCATATGAACCCTCCACTACTCATCGTTCCCAATTTAGGAAATGTATTGTAACTCCACCCGATTTAATCCGCGCAGCTATTGATCCTGTGGATTCCTATTCATAGAAAAAAGCCCATCATGTGATCCTTTATTTAAACCAAATTCAATTGTTCGCATTTTGCAGATTGTCCTGGCCTCCATCTGTCTCGGGAGGCGCTCCCTGTTTCCTCCTCTTTTATTCAAAACAACCTTCTTCAAACCAATACATTTCAAGTCCTGCTTGTTCTGTAGCTCATGCTCTGATTGCCAATGTTGCGGTAGGGGGAATTTTGGTTCCTGACTCCCAATAGTAGCAAAATGCTCTCTCACTCTTGTCCTCTGTTCTCAAATTGTGCTCCCTATATATATCCTCTTGCATACACATATTATGGCGCAAATGATAAATCTGTATTTGCAATTTATGTTGTCCTGAATTTGGAATTTGGTGACTCTGGAGTCACTAAATTCCTGAGTACTTGCGTGTACGTAATTGCACATTGTGCATGTGCCACATTGTTGAAAATCGTTCTGCGCCAGTTGCAGCCATGTCAGTGCTGGTTCTTGTTTAGTAATCGGTAAATATGAGTGCATCAATCTATTTTTCAGAGTTGGCGCCCTTTTAAAAATTAAAGTTGGCCTCCCTTTGATGTGCTTCGTGATATCTTTGTTGAGATGTGGTAAATGCCAATGTCTCTGTAGTATATTCTGAATCTTATAGTGATCCTCCCAATAAGTTGTTAAGAAATTGATTTTATCGGCCACCATATCTGTTTCCTTTGGTCTATGTTTCAAAGTTTCTTTTCTTTCAATTCCTCATGCTTTCTTTTCAGCTTTCTTTTTACAATGCAAGGGATATCCCCTCTACCGAAACCTATCAGTTAGGAGGCTACATTCTTCCTCAAAGTTGTGAATCTCGCCGCAATTTCTCCTTGCTCATGTAAACTCCCCAGTTGGTATATTTTGTATTACTTTGATGATGGCAGCTACTGGCATATAGGGTGGAGTTGCGTCTTGAGATAACTCTGTTACGTATATTGTTAAGTCTAAAAAGTGGATTTGCCTTGAATTCCACGTTCCTGAGAATGATATACTGAAGTCATCCATTTTTAATCTTCCTATGAATGCTTGTAATTCATCTTGGGTTCCTTTCCGTATCAGAAAAACATCATCAATATATCTTGACCACATAGTCACCTTTTCCTCAAATGCCTGATCAGTGTAAACATGATTGTCTTCAAACAGTCCTATCAATAAATGTGCGAGTGCTGGCGCATACTTTGTGCCCATGGCAATCCCTTTGACTTGTTGGTATTATATGTTGAAAATAAATTTGCTATGCTTGAATGTAGCATTTCCTTTAGCATTTGTACATGTTCATAAAGATGCAGAGCTATCCTTAAACGTATATTCTATTGTTTTGATTGCCAGATTGTGCTGTATCGATGTATAGAGTGCCGAACATCTATTGTTACTAGGAGGTAATTGTTAAAAAGCAAGTTCCAGGCTCTTTAAGTTCACTTCATGTAAGTTTATTTCCAGGTTCTTAGTTACAGATCTGCATGAAGACATACAGGACATTAGCTGTGACAACACCGGCTCCCATCACCCAGGGCCAGCCAGCTGTAACTGCCACTATACAGAACACTAACTCAGAACATTCCATCATCCACTCATAAACATTCCACATGACATCACAAGCTACCTCACTTCAGACAGGCACAATACAAGAGTAATCTGCCGTGTTATGTTCTTGATAATATTCAAAATGCTGGTAGTATCCTCCAGATGGGCTGGTAAGTTACTAACAAATGGGCTAATCATCCTGTCCGAGTATTCTGAAATGTGTTCTGTTGCCCATCCTATCCCACTAAGGATGGGTCTTGCCTCTGGTATCCGTTCATACTGTTTATGAATTTTAGGGAGAGACTACATGATAGGAAGTACTAGACCCTTCACAGTTAGGTAAGTCTTCTGAGTCCGTTATTAAACCTTGTCTGTACCATTTCAAAATGTGTTCATCCAGTTCCTCTCTGTCACTTGCTTCCTAGGGACTCATTGTAAGATCTTATAACAATTCGGAGTTTCCAAGTGAGTCATTGCCATCTCTATATAGTCCTATCTGTTCATGACCACAATGTTCCCCCCCTTTGTCTGCTTCTTTGATTACAATCGTCCTATCCTGGGCCAGGTTTTTCAAAGCTCGAAATTCGTCTCTTGATAGGTTATTATCATATTTGTGCTTCTTCAGATTCTGCGTTTGAATTATCTTATGGTTAACTCTGACGCAACCACTCTCTGTTAATTATCTATCACATTTTCCACTGGCAATTGTGGAATGAACTTCAATTTAGGTTTACTCTTCCATATCCAAATTTCAAGGTTTTATCTGTAATTCTTGAAATACATGTCTAATATCATAATCTTCAGACTCTCCAAAGGATTTCAAAGTATATGCATTTTCGATGTCTTCATTAGAGAATTCACTGCATTCAAATTGTTCACCTAGTACTCGTGTTTTCAGAGGGGAGGTAGCAAATAATTTCTTTTTTAAGTTTCCTAGTAAATTTAAATAGGTCTGTTTGTAATTCGTTGGGTCATAATAACTAGTTGGTGCAAACATGAACCCCCTATTTAACACTGTTTCCACTGATGGTAAATCTCGATCAGATAAGTTTATTACAAGGTTGTTTATTTATTCCTTCTGTTCACATCCTTTGTGCTGGCTCTGGTTACTCTTTTGTTCAAGTCACTTTGTGTTTCTAGGTCTGTTGGGCTTCCTGCCCCCCTCCTTCCTCTCCTCCTGAAACCGGTGTTCTACGTTTGGACTCACTGGTAATTGAATACGGACTTCTTTCGTAATTAAGTTTCTATTACCCTTATATCTCTTAATTTGATTCATGAACCCCTTCCCAGTTGGGACGGTAGATGACCCGGCCTCTTCATTGTGGCCACTTGTCGCATCATGGTCTGATTCAATGTCTGAACTACCCGATGATGAATTCAAGGTACTCCCTCTCGACGGCGGATGCGATTGTTTGTCAAATTTTTTCTTGAAACCTGTATACACGATCTTCACGATAGTCCCCATCGTCTCTGACGAATTTCTTGTTTTTTCACTTCCTCCTGCCAATTCTTAAGAATTTCATACATTTTCTGACAATTCTTTTCCTATGTCACCTTCAAGCCCTTCATACCTGCTATTTTCTTCTTTATAATTTCTAATTGTTTCGGTGCTCTGCAATGTTCTCTTGTTGCATGCTCCACTAATAGTTCAAGCATTATCTTGGGGATTCCATTCAGATCTTCCTCCCATTTGAGTGAAAATCAACAATGGCAAATATGTACAATTCTAAAGTGGTACCACTAACGTTATTAGATCTCATTAAAGTGCATACAGTCAGAGTGACACACAGATCAAAATAAAGAGGAAAGCAGCAGTAGAGAGAGGAAGGAAAGCAAGATGGTTGAGCAATAGGCAGAATACTGGTAACTACTGTTAAACACAGTTCTGTGTGGAGATTCCCCCCCCCCCACCGCGGCAACCTATAGAAGAAAGATACAAGCCCAGTACATATATTGTTCACACTCGACTTTCCAATAGTTCTGCACCCCCAAAGTACCTGGCGTTGTAGCGTTCCTCGTCGGGGAAATCGACAACCCTTCCTGAGTGCCCTCCCTTAAAGGCAGGAGTCACGTGTCGTTGAACGTCCAACGGAGAACAGGTTGAGCTACGACGATGAAGTGGCCGCGTCGTTTCTAGCGGTGCTCGTTGAGGGGTGCGTAAACGTCCAGCAAGGAAGAGGCGTGCGGGGCACCTCAATGTCAATAGTTCTGGACCGCAAAGAGTTGAAGAACTGTGGCCCAGCAAGGTTGTCGAGTCGTTGGGGTCTCTGTGGTGTTTGGGTGGCGGGAAACCCACCGGTGGATGCTCCTTGGCGCGTCGACGGTCAGGCCTTCTCCTGCAGGATACAGCGGAGACGATGCAGACGAGAGCGTCCTTGGATCAATGAAGTTCTTAGGCAATGGGAGCACGGCGGCTCTAGTCGGCGATGGCAGTCGCCAACAGTGGCGGACAACAGTCCGGGTGCTTCTCCTTGGAGTTCCGCAGCAATCCCCGTATCGGGTCGGCAGCCTGCCGAAGGTCTGTCTACCAGGGAGCTTAGGCAAAGATCAGCTGTGAATGATGGTCCCTCGTAGCTCGGGAAGAGGGTACCTTACCAGGTCCTCTCTGGGTCAGTTCTTGAAGCACAGCAGCTTTCAGATTGTGAAGGAGAGCAACAGCAATTCTTCTCGTCCAGCAGGGTTTCAAGATCAAGCTTCAGTTACACCAGTTCTCCAGCATTGGATCTTTCATGGATTCACATGCTTAGAATATTCCCCGTCGTCAGGCTGGGAACCCTCGGTACATTTATGAAGATGTTTCCCATAGGAAACATTTCTGTGTCCTATCTACGTCGTTTTGGGCCGCTTATTCATCCCCCAATAGGACGTAGCGGTATAAATGCCCCGCCCCTGCGGCTCCCTTCAGATTTCAACCGTCTTCCAAAGTAGTGGGATCACCTCGTGTCATCTACTATTTTACTAGGTTGTTTTTTCGTTTTTTCCTAATGTCTGGGAAAGCTCTTTTTTTCGTCAGTGTGCTACATGCGGATTAAAGAAGGTGTATGAAGGAGATGGCCATATAGACTGTATATATTGTCTCCGCCCTCACCATTCGGCAGACAATTGTGACAGCTGTAAAAGCTTCTTGCAGAAGACCCTCAAAGACCGGAATAGGCGGCTGGTGGCTTGGTTGAACGACGGAGCGGGTGCGTACCCCCCTTCGGAGGTAGGCACCACGCATAGCTTGGCCTCAACAGCTAAATCTCTGGGGGGGCCCCCGCCGTTGCGTATCGGCTGAACCTCCGGCGAAGAAAGTGCATTCAATGGAGAAAGGCTCATCGGAAAAACATTCCATGAGAGAATCTTCGTTGAAAACGAAAACTTTGCCATCTTCCTCATCATCAAAGAAGGAGAGAAAAGACCTGTCAAGACCCTCCTCAGGTGATCATCATAGATCATCCTCGAGTCGAGATTCTTCACGACTCAAATCAAGTTAAAAAAAGGCGGGAACGCCTCAATGCTCTGTGCATCCACCGGTGTCGTCGACGGAAGTTCTATCGTCGACGACCTCGCTACCATTGACGCAGATCATCTCTTCAGGGGTTCCGCCGAGTCATTTGACGGCGACGACGGCGACAATCGAGAAATTAGCCTTGTCGACGGAGGCTCCACAGGAAGGCTGGCGACCAGAGGTGTATGACCCGGTTTTACCAGACACCTTGTTACAGCAGGAGGCCTTGTCCATATCATCCGTGGATGACGAACATGAGCAGGTGGCTGGGCCTGCGGATCTTGGGTTGCAAGGGGTTAGCTCTCTGACTCTTTCGAGCAGGGAGAATATCCCGGTTACAACTCCATTGCTCAACCCTCAGGCTGTTTTATCCCTGGAAGTCTTGTCTACATTACAAACCTTGTTGAAGAAATTGGATGCAAAGTTACCTCAGGTTGCTGCTCCAGCGAGACCAGTCGACGACGAGCCGGGCCCTTCCCATGGGCCGACTCTTATGGGGTCGGCGGCGGCGCCGGTCCGTGAAGACCTTCCATGTCCACGCCCCGGAAGGAGGAGAACTGCCGGAATCCGAGTCAGAGAGAGAGTCTATATCGGATGTATCATTGTCCCCCTCTAGGGACCCGACCTGGGAGTCGGGAGGCGGAGATGGAAGCTCCAAGAAGCCCAGCCCAACCGTCACCTCCGGATGACATTGGTTCTTTCCACACGATGATGGGTAAAGCTTGTACCGAATTTGGGCCGGCCCAGGAGGAGGAGGAGAAGAAAGACTGTTTCTTGTTCGATCATATGGGAAATAGGAGAAAATCAGTGTTTTCGGTCCCCATTTTAGATCATGTATGGCAAGAGGGGCTACGAACAATGCATCATCCGTTCTCGGAGCCGGCGATTTAAAGGTAGACTGGAAAAGAAATGTAAGTCTCCTGAGTCTACTCCGAAATGTTTGTCTTCTCAACCTTCTCCAGAGTTGGTGGTATCAACAGCTGCTGCACGAAAGGCAAGGTCTCAACATAAATGCCCTACTCCTCCAGAGAACGAGGCCAGGAGACAAGATGCCTTTGGCAAGAAGGTATTGTCGGTGGGTGCAACGACGGTGAAGACGGCCAATTCTCTAGCTATTATGGCGAGGTATGACAGAGAGATGTGGCATCGTTTAGCACCCATACTAGAACATCTGCCGGACGAACATAGAAAAGCTGCGATGTTACTTGTTCGAGAGGGGGAAGAAGCCTCTAATCACTCAATAATTATTGCTGTAGATCTGGCAGAGTCAGGCTTTAAGCAGGTTAACAACGGAGTGGTTCTGAGGAGACAGGCCTGGCTCAAATGCACCAACATTCGACCTGAATTGCAATATAAAGTGTTGGATATGCCTTTTGAAGGGGACCTCCTTTTTGGGGAGAAGATGGACGAGGTCTTGAAAGACATGAAAGAAGACTTGGACACAGCATGCTCTCTTGGGACCCTCCAGAGTGGCAGAGATTTTCGTTTGTTTCGCCCCTTTAGAGGAGTGTCAGGAAATTCCGGGTTCTCGTCACGCAGGGACTGTACTTTCAATAGACGTCGTACTCCTCAAGGCTACAGGCGGGCTTCTCAAACCGCAAGAAGACGTCGAGACTATCAAGCCTCAAGAAAAAGGGGAGGTTACTCATCGTCGTCGAAGGACAAACAATCAAAAGACCAGCAATGACGAGTTTCGGAACGTCCTGGGAGGCAGGGTGTCTCACTGTGTTGACGAGTGGGGAAAGAAAACCTCAGACTGGTGGGTATTGGACACTGTTTGGTCATTCCTTACAATTCAAAAGCAAGCCGTCGCACATTCCAAAGCGTTTTCGGCTCAACCCCATCTGAAAATTTTAAAACAGGAAGTAGTACTTATGCTACAAAAAGGGGCTATAGAATTGGTACCTGTGTCTCAGAGAGGTCAAGGAGTGTACTCCCGATACTTTGTCGTGAAAAAGCCCAACGGAAAGCGGTGTCCCGTTCTCGACCTTCGAGACCTCAACAAAACCTTAAAAAATCTGAAATTCAAAATGCTCACACTTCAGGAAGTGATATGGTCGATTCAACAGGGGGATTTTCTGGCGTCGCTGGATCTCCAGGACACGTATTTTCATATACCAATGTGTCGACGACCCAGAAAGTTCCTAAGGTTTGTAGTCGGGAGGGCCCACTACCAGTTCACAGTGCTCCCATTCGGATTAAAATCATCTCCCAGGACGTACACAAACTGCCTAGCCCCGGTAGCAGCATGGTTAAGAAAACAGGGTCATCATGTTTACCCTTATCTGGACGATTGGTTAGTGAGGGGGTCGTCCCCCCATGAAAACGCAAGCAAGTTTGGAGGCCACCATGAAACTTCTGCGACGACTAGAATTTGCGGTCAACTTCGAAAAGTCCTCATTAACTCCCTCAAGGAGCTTAGTGGTTTTGGGTGCACAGTTCGAAACTCAATCAGGATTGGTGAAACCATCTGTGGAGAGGATTCACAGGCTCAATCGGCTGGCAAAACAGTGGGGAGTCATCACCAGAGTGTCGGTAAGGGGGATATATGTCGATATTGGGAGCCGTGGCTTTGTGTATCCCCTTGGTGAACAACTGTCGCCTCTTCATGAGGCCAATTCAAGAATTTCTGGCAGACCGATGGCCAAGGTCTTTGGTCGGACAAACTGACGGTCAACAAGGAGCTCCTACGAGCACTTCGATGGTGGCAAGTCTTCGAAAACCTATCCAGAGGAGTCCCCCTGCAGGAACCGGAGTTTCACATGACGATAGTGACGGATGGTCTCTGACGGGATGGGGAGCACATCTGGGCTCTCTTGAAATGCAAGGCCGGTGGTCGTCGGAGGAGTCAGCCGTTCACATCAAAGTGCTGGAGTTGAGGGCAGTACGTTGGGCTTTGAAAGTTTTTCTGCTGCACATAAAAGGATCAGTGGTGAGAATACTGACAGACAACACGACAACAATGTTTTACTTGAGAAACAAGAAGGTACTCGCTCCAGGACTCTTTCCATCGAAGCTCAGGAAGTATGCCAGTGGGCGCTACAACAAAATATAACTATAGTAGCCCACCATCTTCCAGGAGTAAAAAAACGTACAAGCGGATTCTCTCAGCAGAGAAATGGATCAGATACACAAATGGGAATTGAACGAGCATCAGTCGTCGGAGATTTTCAAAAAGTGGGGACAGCCCTCTCTGGATCTCTTTGCGATGAGAGGGAACAAGAAGTGCGAACAGTACGCCAGCAGATGGCCGCAGCTCGATTTGCTGGGGGAAGCGTTCTCCTTCCCATGGACGGACATGTTTCTATACGCCTTTCCCCCGTTTCCACTCATACGACGGACCCTGCAATGGATTCACAGATACTGATGTCGCGTGATCTTAGTGGCTCCTTATTGGCCGAGGCAAGCGTGGTTATCCGACCTGCTACAGCTATCAATAGCACGGCCAGTAAGGTTTCAGAAGGTTCCGAACTGGAGTCTTAACCTAGTGTTGACGGAACTAATGAAAGCTCCCTTTGAACCTATGGCTTCCTCATCTATGAAATTCTTATCGTGGAAGTTGGCTTTTTTGGTGGCTATCACTTCAGCACGACGACTCTCGGAGATACAAGCACTAGTCATTGATCCTGCATACTTGAGATTTTTTAAAGACAAGGGCCCTCATTACGACCCTGGCGGAAATTGACTGACCGGACCGCAACAGCGTAAATAGCGTTT
Organism: Ambystoma mexicanum; assembly: GCF_040938575.1. NCBI lineage: Eukaryota > Metazoa > Chordata > Amphibia > Caudata > Ambystomatidae > Ambystoma > Ambystoma mexicanum. The sequence continues at coordinate 17,499,003 of NC_090922.1, read as the reverse complement.
CCGCCATAGCACGAAGGAGCAAAGTGCGGCCAATCACGACCCATCGGGCACGAGCATTACGCCATGGCGGAATCCGAAAGGCTGCGATGGCGGAAATGACCCCAAAACGGCCCTTACCGCCGCCGTACGCTGCACCAGGTGCAATACCGCCACCCATCTTAGCGGTCACCGTAATGAGCGGTCACCGTAACGAGCGTGCACCGCAAATTACGGCCACCGTAAATATACGGAAACGGAAGTAAAAGCATGTGGCCGGAACGGGAAACAGCACGCCGCACAACTATAAAATCCGAATCCCAACACAACCATAAAAAATCCGACCCTGACACACATCCCAACCCGTTAGCAACCCCAGTTAAAAAAATAAATATGGGAAAGGTAGCCAAGAAAGCGTGTGACCGCAAGCGGCAGGTACACTTCTCCCGAGAGGAACTGACCGTGCTCACCGAGACCCTACAGGAAAATTCCGCCGTCGTCTTCTCCAGTCAAATGACCAGGACGGCCCTTGCCAACAAGAAGGCCATATGGGTCCTGGTGGCACAGCGCGTAAGTGCGGTGGGGACAACACCCCGCACGCCACAGCAATGTCGCAAGCGGTGGGACGACCTGCGGATCCGCGTACGCAGCATACTTTCTGCGAACAGGAACATCGCCACAGCTACCGGGGGGGGTTCAGAGTCGCCCATCAAGTTGACCCCCTGGGAGGAAATCTGCGCCTCCACCATAGGAATGGAGAGCATAGAGGGAGTCGGAGGGATGGAGAAAGGAGTGCCGACATCCGGAGAATCAGGTAGGTTGGCCAAGAGAAACAATGCGAAATCCACAAACCACGAACATGTGCAGTACCATGTGACCCCATAGTGCAATACATACTTAGCCCTGACAGCGCCCTCTAAAAGTCAGAATGAACAAACAAATCAATCAAGAAGCCATAAACAACCCCTACATGTGCAGCATGCACCCCCTAACTGCAGGCAGCCAAATGAATGCATCCTCAATCCACACGAAAATGAGACCACCTCCAAGGCCCAGTCCCAAATCAGCCTCATGTACCACCCCAATGCATTTGATACGTTGCCATTCCAAATCCGACAGACCCATAACTAACGCTCGCCCCTCTTTACTCCACCACAGGGTCCGATACCAACGACGAGCTGCAGGACACCCCTACCAGCACGCCTGCAAAGAGGGCCAGGACCAACGTCCCAAGAGCCTCCACCTCAGGTGCAAGGATCAAGACACGGCAGCAGCAGGAATCAAGTGGCAGCACACTGGAGGGGACTGCAACAGGCACCCCAGCAGCCAGCAAGTCCACAACCCCAGCACCACAGGTCCCCCCAAAGAACGTATCTGATGGCACTGCCTCTGGTGGTAGCAGCACCATAGGTGACACAGCTGTCATGCCAGCATGCTCCGACACGGAAAACAGTGCTGGCGACGTAGGTACCATCCATGACCTTTCCCAATCCCCCTGCATGTTCCATCCCCTACACCATGACGAAAGCACGCAGGGGCACCCTGAAGACGACGACTGGCCAACCCCCACAAGTCCTGTGCCAAGGCAACATGTGTTGAGCAGCCCCCCTGTCACACCACCGCAAATGTCCATGGCCCAGCAGAGGCAACAGTCCCTCGACCTGCTGATCGAGCAACAGCAGGAAGCGTCCACGCTACTCAAGGACCATGCAAATGAATGCGGGGGTTCCAGGGCAGCCATGGAAACATCCACCGAGACACTCGGGGCACAAATAGAGAAAAGTAGTGAGAGCCTCAGGGGAGAAATGGAGAGAAGCACCGAGAGCCTGAGAGCACAAATGGAGAAAAGCACCGAGAGCCTGAGGGGGGAACTGCATGCGACGTCCAAAGACGTCTGTGCTGAACTTGCTGCTGTGCGCCGTGTGCTCTCGGAGCTCTCACAAACCCTCAGAGACATGCATGGACGCGAGCAGGCAGAGACCTCATCCGTGGCAAGTTCCGTCCAGGGCAGCCCCCAACGCAGATCTGGCAGGAACCTGCGCTCCACGGGCAGGGGTGCCCCTGATACCCGTAGAGGGGGCTTGCAATAGCGTCTACCCACGGACAGCATGCATATTTGGACACTGGTGTTGGGGGGGGAGGTAGTAGGGTGGAGGGGGTGTGTTGGGCTTCACTGGGTGGCGGGTCCATAGGGTGTATAAATCAAATCACATCAACAATACAGCACCTCATTATCATCCAATGACATGTGTGGACATTGATATTTGCGTACGAGGCCTTCATAGGCGTACAGTCCACAATGTGCCTGTACTACACACACACAGTGCCACAGGTCCCCTTTCCGTGTAATAGGCACCATGCGTGGTTGCTAGAAGCATGCATCTATGATGCTCTGTCGGATTGCACGTGCATCCTGTGCCTCATGGACTCCTTGAGGTGCCTCCACATCCCCACCCTCATCATCATCATCATCTTCAGGTGCATGCAGTACAGCGTCAGGGGGCATGGGCACATTCCTACGTATGCACATGTTGTGCAGCATGACACATGCCATGACCATCTTAGAAACCTTCTCATGGCTGTATATGAGTGCCCCGCCAGACCTGCTGAGGCTGCGGAAACGAGCCTTCAGTAGGCCGAATGCCTGTTCAATGACCACACGGGTACGTGAGTGGGCATGGTTGTAGTCCTCCTCATGCTCGTTCTGTGGGTTCCGGATTGGTGTAAGGAGCCATCTCTTCAGTGGATACCCGGCATCACCTGTATGAGACGAATAAAGGGTGTCAGTGGAATGATAGTGCTAAGTAGCCCCCCCCCCCTGCAAGGTCATAGACGCATCAAATGGGCCACGATGTCATGCATGGAATGAGACTCACCGAGTAGCCAGGATCTGTGCCCTGCGTGTCGCTCCATGTAGCGTGGTATTCTTGTGTTCCTCAGGACCATAGAATCATGGGTAGATCCTGGAAATCTGGCACAACAATGCGTAAATATCTTGTTGGAGTCACACACCATTTGCACATTGATTGAATGAAATTGTTTCCGGTTGCGGTACTGGACCTCCATGGCATGTGGGACAACCAATTCAACATGGGTGCAGTCGATGGCACCAATGCAACCCGGGATGCCGCCAAGTGCATGGAATCCCACTTTAGCGTTGGTAATCTCCTGGTACGTGCGTGGTAGTGTGATGTGGTCGTCGGCGTGCTTCAGGAGGGCATCGTGCACTTGGAAGAGTGTCCGTGAGAACAGTGGCTGTGAAATGCCATGCAACTGTCCCACTGTGTGCTGGTAGGTGCCTGTGGCCAGGAAGTGGAGTGCAGACACCACCTTCAGTAGGGGTGGGATGGCGGTTGGGCTATCTATCATGCTCACGAGGTCAGCATGTGTCATGTCCACAATGGCGATTATGGTGTCCCGGTCCAAACGGTAGAGGGTGTGGATCTGCTCAGCAGTGAGGTTGAACGGATCGGCTCGGAGGCGTGGGATTGCGGGCCGCCTGCGTGGTGGTAGTGGCAGTGCTTGTGGGCCTTGCTGACCCTGCCTTGCCCTCCTCCTCCTCCTCCTCCTCCGTCTCCCCTGTGCGCCCGGTTGTTGTACCTGTTGTTGTTCGTCGTCTTCTTGTAGTTGTAGCACTTGCAGTGCTATCTGGTACCCCAGGCCCAACATCGCTAGTCCTGCCGGTAGCATTTTGGAGTGGGAGTGGTTGTGGGAGGGGTTTGGGTCTGCAATATATGTGCTGTCGGCCTGTATGGCCTCCACCTGTGCTGATTGAATGAATCTGTGGCAGATGCAATCCCTTCTGGTCGAGCACGGCCCGCACGTAAGGCTGCATTTGGCCGCATGGCATCTTGGGATTGGAATCATGTATCAAATCCCGATGGCAGTGTGATGTACTTTGACTGATTTTCATGCTATGCTCCCATTGTTACACATGCTATGATTGCAGCCGCTTACATACCTGTGAAGAGTCAGTGGTATGTAGGGCTCGATCGATGGCCGACCCTCATGCAGCACAGTAACGTACTTCACCGACGGGCGTGGCGTCCCATTTGTGATTGCAGCCAGTTAGCATTATGACACACAGCCGCACTACATTGATGTAATTGTGAATGCAAGCGTTCACAGAAGCCTTTTCGACGTAATGTTGCAAGTGAGGAATTCGAAGGCCAGCATTTTTGGTTTTGAAGTAGCGGCGAGGATACGCCCACAGGTCTGGCTGGAAATGTAACGTTCTATTGTAGAATGTCCTTGGGACATGGCCCATAACGAGCAGGCAATGAATGATATGAATTGAAGGGGATGCGCAATAGCGTAGTGGACGATGAGGCAGGACGTTCCCAAATCCATCTTGCTTCACAACACTACAGATCCGGCCAGGGGCACAGTGGTTTTTGCGGACTGCATTACGCACAGACGCGATGGAAGTTTCACATATTATGTGAGTGAATATTCATGCGTTTTCATTGCGGGATGAGGGAATGATGTGTGGATGCATGGACTGATGAATCCGTTTAGGGTCTGCCATGTACATGGGTTTTTTGGTTCACTCCCCTTCCCCTGCGTTATGTGATGCAAGGCTGCCATAGTGGGACATACGTCTCTCTGCCCTTGTCGGATCCTCCCTGTCTCGACGCGCCTTCATACACTTGTGTCTAGGCACGTTACTAATCCCATGTCATGGGTTCTATCTTGACGGACGCATGCACAGTAACCGACGTTGCCAATGGTGTATTTAGCTCGATTGGTTTCGTTGTGATTCGATACTGGATATGGGGTGTGTATATTCCTTTGGAGTGGGCTAGCATGCATATGGGTGTGGATTTGGTGTGTTGAATGAAGATTGTAATGCATCATGAGTCCCGTAATGCAATCGGTTGATTTGTGTTTCTTTTGGGTGACAGGTATCTCCTGCCCTATTGCAGATGCCATCTCTACGCCACTCCTCCAGATGGTTTTTACTCTCGACTCCTGCAGCTTCGGGTGAATCAGTGGAGCACCATTTCGATCATATGGGACGATCGCCAATGGGCCACATGCCCTTACGCTGTACTGGTGGCTAGGTGCAACATTTCGGCCTTTCAGCTCGACTAGTGCCTGCCTCATGGGACGGACCTGCGGTTCTTGCCGCTTCCATGTTGCCTTTTGGAACGTTGATGTAAGCCCTGTGTGCCATGATGGTACAGGGCGTCACACAAGTGGAAGCCGGTCAATTATTGCAGATGCAGCCCTCGGTGATGATGGTTGTTTTGGTGGGATTTTGCAAATTGATGTGGGGCCTTTGTCATTTGGATGTGCATTTAAATTGTATTCCGATATTTGTCGTGTTGCGTTGTTCTTTGCAGGTGATGTGGCGATTTTCGCTTTGTGGCGGTATGTATTGCGTGATGATCTGCTTTGTGTTCCGCCTTCTGAGTTGAGTTGTGTGGTACAGTACTGGCCGCGTTTGCCTACGTAGCACAGTATGGTCACGGATAGAGGCTGCCATTGTGTCTGTTTACATGATGTGCTGTTCAGGGGCGGGGGATTGGCTTTTGGCCGACTGGTGCCTGTCAGCCAGGTCGATTGGTGGAATGATGGGTTGTTCAGAATGTGGCTGGTCACAGGTGACTGTGTTTGCGTGCGTTTGTTGGAGGGGGACTGGGGTCATGTCCATTGGAATAGCTTCTGTATTGATGCCATCTGTGCCCTGCAGCTCCCATCGGCCCCTCTTGGGATGAGCCTGGCTGCTCAGTCACTCTGCCGACTTGTGTGGTACATGCTTCTGCTGATGGTTGGTTTGTTTACTGGCATGAGTACAGGGCTGGTGCAATCCCCCTCAGGATGCTGTTGTGGATGTTGCCTTGCGCTGGTGGCAAGCGATGGGGGACTACTGTTGTTTTGTGTCATGTGTTCTTGATTTTCATTTTGATGTGTTGTACCTTCACATGCCTGTGCTGCGTCAGTACGGCTATGGTGACATGCCGTACATGGATGCCCACTCACGGGGCGCTTTGAGCCCCTGCATGCTTTTCTACGTTGGCATGCATGGGTGAATAGTGGATTTCACTGGTTGCATAGTGTGAGTACATTGCGCCTGCCAGGAGTTGTGCAATGAGGCCAGGGAGTGGAGTACAGGCACTCAGTGGGCCATTTACGGTTGGTTCGCGTTGCCGTATTTCTCGCCATGGCGGAATGGTACTTTACGACGTGCTTGATGGCGTTCAGTACATGTCCGCTAGGGTCAGAATTCGCGTACCGTTGCGCCATGGCGGTGATTCCGGTTTTGCAAGGCGCGCGTGCGCGTACTTGGTGCAGTTAGCGTTGCCGTTCACTGCGGTGTCGCTAATGGCATCGTACTTTACGGTGACGGGTCATGATCGCAACGAGCGGTGTTCGATGGCGGTATTGCATTTCCGCCATCATTTTTCCATTTCCGCAAGGGTCGTAATGAGGCCCAAGGTGGTGCTGGCGACCAACCCTTATTTCATACCGAAAATTCCTACTGTCTTCCACAAACATTCATTGAATAAGCTCTCCATACATTGGATGTGAAAAGAGCTCTAAAGTTTTACCTTCATCGTACTCAGCAATTTAGAAATGCAAGACAGCTGTTTCTGGCTTATGAGCCATCCGCAAAAAGAAAGGCAATCTCAAAACAAGGACTGGCTTGATGGGTCTCGTCGACGATTGCCTTTTGTTACTCGAAGGTGGGGAAGCCGCTGGAATGGCGTCCGAGAACCCATTCCACGAGATCAACTGCGTCTTTGGCGGCGTTGTGGGCTGGGATCCCGCTGGGAGATATGTCAGGCGACATCCTGGTCGGTACCACATACATTTACCCGCCATTATTGCCTTGAACGCCAACATGCAGACGATGTACAGATGGGACGAGCAGTCCTAAGTCATCTGTTTCAGTGAGGTAAGCCCTATTCAAGGGAATGTCCTTTATTCAATATATATATATATATATATATATATATGGGTGGTGGTGATGGTGTTGTTTTTTGAACCAACATGTAAGCCGCTGAATTTAAAAAAAAAAAGTATATATGATGAGATGATATTGGTTTGCATTCACACCACCAAATCGAGAGTACTGCTATGCATCTATTCTAAGCATGTGAATCCATGAACGATCCAATGCTAGAGAAGGGAAAAGTTTCTTACCTGTAACTCCATTTCTCCAGCATTGGTATCTTTCATGGTTTCACATGTGCCCGCCTGCCTCCCCTGCATGCAAACAATATATACCCCATCCTACTTTGGGGGGTTAAAATCTGAAGGGAGCCGCGGGGGCGGGGCATTTATACCGCTGCGTCCTATTGGGGCATGCGTAAGCGGCCCAAAACGACGTAGATAGGACACAGAAGTGTCGAAATCTTTCCTCTGGGAAACGTCTTTACAAAATGTACCGAGGCTTCCCAGCCTGACGGGGAATATTCTAAGCATGTGAATCCATGAAAGATACCAATGCTGGAGAAATGGAGTTACAGGTAAGAAACTATTCCCTTACTCGTCGTAGTGGACTTCAACTTCTGAACACGATTCCTAGCAGTGAGAGGTCCCCAGATATACTGTGGGTCTCCCATTCATTCGGCTGGGTCACACTCAAGCATCCAATCTCGACTACGGGCATTCATGCAGGCGGGCAGCCAATCAGGCACATGAGGTATTCAGGCCATTCACTTCTCTCCAGACACTTGCAACAAGTTGTTTATTGGGACAAGTACCAAACCATTCAACACTCCAAGCTGCATTCGTACAGGGCTGTTTCAACCATTGTGTCAAACACCAGATACTAGACAGCCACAACATAGAATGCATATTCGTCACACACTTCATTCACCCAGGTCCCACCCACAAGCGTACCCACAACATACAGTCGTTGAGAAGGCTTCAGCCAGTCTGGTCGGCACTTTCCCACGCTACCATATACGAAACTTCCACCCAACAGCCAGTCAGGGGGAAGGGACAGAGGCAGGGCTTCCCGGGACTTCGGAAAGATCAAGGTAACAGGTGATGGAAGGCAAGAGGCCATGGGGGCCATTTTGTCTCCATCGGGAATCTACCGATTCCAATGACAGGGCCTGGTCATCCCAAAATGGAGGAGGCGCAGGGCACCAGTCATTTCAGTACGGAGCTGCCACCAGCCCGTACCCTGCTCTGTGGGTTACACACAGGTGCCCAAAAACATACTCTAGGGGCACATGGTTGTACCCCTACCCATGGGTGCCATGAGGATATCCCACAGGTCTGTTCACCAAACCAAAAGAGAGAGAGCTGCACCGCCAGGAGTCCCACATGAACTCTTGCGCAGAAAACACAACAGAACACACGATAAAAAGCAGTAAAGGAAAAGGATACTGAGGCCCTGCCCCTCCAATGCATTTCCAGCATCACAGTGCAAACCTTCTTTTGGCCATAAGGCAGGGAATTATAGAGTTAGGGGTTTGTCTCACTAGATGCAGCACTTGCGTGAATGCAGATGCTTTACCAACACGGTATGCCATTACAAGTACAAGAGCCCATATGAGATGTGTGTTCTGAGCCATCACTGGTATAGCAACCCCGATGAGGTGTGTTCTGAGCCGTTACAAGTATAGCAGACCAGATGAGATGTCTGTTCTGAGCCATTACAAGTATAGTGGTCCTCATGGGATGTGCGTGTTCTACTTCTGAGCCATCACAGGTATAACTGCCTTGATAAGATGTGTGTTCTGAGCCATTGCACATATAGCAGTCCTCATGGGATGTGCTTCTTCTGAGCAATTACAGGTATAGCAGCTCCGACGAGGTGTGTGTTCTGAGTCATTACAAGAACAGCAGCCCTGAAGAGTTGTGTTCTGAGCAATCACAGGTACAGCAGCCCAGGTGATTTGTATGTTCTGACCCATTACAAGTATAGCAGCCCTGAAGAGCTATGTTTTCTGAGCAATCACCGGTATAGCAGCCCTGATGAGGTGTTATGACCCATTACAATTGGAGCATCCTGGATGAAATGTGTGTGGTCTGAATCACTGAGCAGTTGGTAGTCCTTTTGATAATTTGAATGTTAAGTCACCTGTGTTACAATTGAATGTTACCTGCATCTTAAATGCATATTTCTGATGCAGACTCATTACCTCACCTATTAACATGATTTGAACTAACCGGTTACACAGTAATCTCTGCAGCAGGGTTATTGACCCACTGAACTGCCTTTCCCAACATGTTATTGACACTGAAAGGCACATAGGGTTAGGGCACTGGCAGTTCCATGTGATGCTTGCCTCTCATAAATGGCTTGTCAAATGTTCTAAGCCTGTTTCGACTATCCTACATTAGTCGGGAGATTCATAATGAGACTTTGAAATGTGCTAGAATTTTGGCAGTGGGACTCAGTAATCGGACATGGGAGAATCGGAAATTTTGAAAAACGCAAGGCCCCAAGTAGAAGGGATTGAAGTATATGACAGCAATGCCATCTTCTCACACTGTCGGAGGTTGGTGGGAAGAGCTCACACACTGTTCTTGCTCTGTACTTTAGCTCGCTGCAGAAAATGCCAACACATGTTCGTGCTTTCTTAAAAGCAGCTCTGTTAAGAAATTCAGGTACTGTCCCGAAACATAGCAGTCCTGCTGTGAATATTTGGCATTATGGCATGCGTCCGGCATAGCAGCTCAGTTGATAAATTCGGCTACTTTGCCTGAATAGCAGTCTTTTTGAGAGGTACAGGTACAATCTGTGCCATTGAAAATATATACAGCACTGCTTCTACCTGTATCCATTAAACCTGCTTGCGGTGTGTGGTCAGAAAGGGAATTCAAGTTCAGACCACATGCCTAGGTATGCAATTGGTGTGCTTCTCTGATGAAAAGAAAACAAAGGAGGAAATGCCCATGTTGCTGCAACTGCGCTGCCTCTTTGCAAATTATGCAGAAATGCAGCCCTTGTTTAAATTTTCATTTTACACAATACTACCTGTGTCCTAAAGCAAAGTGAAAAGCATGTTCATGATGTTTTAATAATACTGTACCCTACAAAATGCAGGCAGTTGGAAAAAAGTGAACAAAACACAAATTCCCTTTTACATTACTCAAAGTATTAGCTTGATAAAATCATTAACGGAGGAGTGTGTTAAAAAGATTAAACAGACCAGGACTCATCCCACTTGCTCCTTTCAAGCAACTGTGTTGATTACTAATGTAAAGAGCAGATTTGCAAGCTGCTGCTAGCCAGGTTGTCACCAGTGAGCTCCATGATTTATGGGGGTACTGCATTAATAGCCTGTATAAGTGGTACGCAAGGAAGAATTAAAACGGCCGTATTGACAAAAGTTCTGCGCATAATAAGCCCTAATACGACCTTATCGGGGGGGCTGAGCCCAGAGTTGTCCAATCCTAGACAATTAATGGTAATCGCATCCCTCCAGCAACAGACATTCAGGCGCCAGAGGATGTGGACAGGGCTCAGACAGTCCCAGCCCCCATCCTCTGGCTCACACACCGAAAGACCACTTGCCCATGAAAGCAGCAGCTTTCACTGGGAAAGGGGTTATCATATGTGGCATTTACTGACCTGAGAGGAAGTAGGCCAAAGTACAAGATAGCCAAAGCACATGATAGGCGAAGGACAAGCAAACATCTTTTGTCACAGCCATTTTAGGGTGCTAGTCACCTTTTAGTAGCCATTTCCGATCAATATAAAAGTGCCCAAGAAAAATATCACATAAATTGTAAAAATCGTACAGCTGCCACCAGCTTGTCCTAGGCAAATTGTCAAAGTAACCAAAAAACCATCAAGTAAAAAGTTAAGGATATATATATATTTCTGAGGCTTGTGGAATATGCTTAGATCACATGCTGTGCATAAGCCGACATCTAGTGGAAGCTGCAGAGTATTACAGTTTGTTTTTCAAAACTTGAAAATGGGCGTCGACCTAGGGCGTGCCAGTAATACTATCCCTAGTGTGATGTCCACTGTACCCATGATCGCTCACGCGTGTAGGACCCTCAGATTGTTTTTTTCCGCCTTACTTGTCGGAAGCATAGTTGCAGAGTTCCCTGGCTTTCAGCCATTTGTCATTAATTATTCAAAAATTCCCCGTTCCTCTTATCCCACGCCGAGACTCTGAAGATCAACGCCGGTACTGAAGAACAAACAGCCGTCGAGACTGCACAACGGACTTAGGGCCTCGGAAGGCCTCTGGCCTCGGCCCGGGCCTCGGAAGGCCTTGGCCTCAGCCCTGCAAGTAGGGAGAGTGGGGGGTGGACATACTCGCTCGTTTATTTCCTACATACACTCGTCCGCTGCCATATAATAACATATGGAGAGTACTCCATTTAAATTCTGCCCCAAGTACAACCGTAAGTTCCCTTGGGTAAATAAGCATAACACCTGTAACCTCTGTTTCCCTAGGGACCACCCCGAAGCCAATTGCAGAGCGTGCAAGCTCTTTAAAGCTAAAACACTTAAGGACCGCTCCACTAAACATTGGGCCCATTACGCCAGGCAACTCGAGGCCATGGACGCTGTGGGTTCCTTCAGTGATGGCAGCAACGCTGCCGTTTAGGACGGCGAGGGCACTGGAGTGTCGTTAGACACCCAAGCACAAGCCCCCGACCTCGGAGGACTGTCCGTCAGGGCAGTTATGGGAACCACACCCGGCGGCATGAGTGCTACCCATACACCTACATCCAAACACACTAACCCCTCCCGAGACTCGACACGCGTGTCGAGCGATCGGCAGAAAAAGGCACAAAGAGAGCGGTCCGCAGAATCGGTGTCCTCTGGGCGTTCCAGGTCTCGATCGCCTCATGACACACAGCAACCATCTACGATTGTTAAGGGTGCCACGCTTCTTAAAGTCAAGGAGGTATGGCCGTCAGACGACAAATCCAACCTCCACCCCCAAGCAGCACGTTCAAAGTCGACTCAGGCAGTTTGTTCCACATCTGCCTCCGAGTCTCGACGTCCCCCCTCTAAATCTCTAAACTCTACGGAACTCACCTCCGAATCTCGACACCGGGCATCGAAGAAACATGCCTCCACTCATGGTAAGGGGGACAAACAACAGAAAAAAACATCTGAACAAAAGGTTCAGAAGGACAAACCTAGATCTTCTGAAAAGACCAAGACCCCTGACTCTGTCACTAGGCCCAAGGTTGTCCCTCCTACTCCAGAGGATATGGGAATGGAAGATGAACCTCAAGAAGAGGTGGTCATTTCCAGCTCCAAGGAATGGAGCTCTGAAGACATCAACAGGGTGATGAGGCGAATGTCTTTCTTGGCTAACTTTTACGAGAAGAATCCTGATCACTTTTTGAGCTATCAGAATACCCCTACTACCTCTACTCCTTCTGGATCCAAAGACCCTCAGCCTCCTAGTAAGAGACCTCAAACTGAGATTCCAGTTCAGGGCCTTCTTTCAGACCCACTCACTATTCAACCTTACCATCAGTATGCTGAAGATCTAGACATACAAATACTGGATGACCAGGCAGGGGTCGAATATTATGGGGATGAGGACCAGGATGAGGAGGAGGAAGACGAGACTCCCCTATTCCCAAAGACCCACTGGTGAATGACTCACCTGTGGATAATCAGCCATTACTAAATGGGGTTTTAGCTAAAGCTGCAGAGCACTTTCAGATAGACACTCAAGGGGCTCAAGAAGAGCAGGTTTTTGCAGAGGCAATCATGGGGGGGATCGGAAATCCGTTGCCCAAGCCATACCAATTCTGATATCCATTCAACGCAGAATTGATCCCTCCCTCCTCACCCCTAACCTTACCCGGGCAGTCAACCCAAGAATAGAAAAATTATTCAGGGCCGCCCCCCCTCAGACCCACTTTATATTAGGGGTCAGCTTAAACCCGACTCTTTGGTAGTCACAACTACCAGAAAGAGGACGGGTACACCTCTATCATCCTCCGAAGCTCCCCCAGGCAAGGAGAGCAAGAGGATATATGGGCTATGAAGGAAAGTGGCTTCCACCTCCGCTTACCAGGCATAAATTGCTAATACCACCACTCTGCTGGCAAGTTATAATTGTCACCAATGGGAGCAGGTAGCTGCCCTCATTGCCTCCGCACCTGAACCTCTAAAAGCCCAGATTGCGTCAGAAGGGAGATTGGTGTCCGGATGCATTCTCAAGGCGACTTTTGACACGGCAGCCGGCTCATCGCAGCAAGCACAGTCATCAAGAGACACGCTTAGCTAAGGCAGTTGGGGATCAAACCCGAGACACAAGCCACTCTAATCGACATGTCGGTGGAACCAAATGTCTTGTTTGGGAAAGCGGGGAAGAGGCACTCAAAACAGCAAAAGATGAATATGAGACCCTTGGGTCCCTTGGTCAGCTAACCAATAAACCTACGAACCAACGATTGGGAACGGCCAAAATTCCCAAAGAGGTTCCAACTACTCCCAAGGGCAAGGTACATCATGGGGAAACAACCAACAGGGTACCCAGAATTTCACCAGAGAGAGGTCAAAAAAGGGGCCGTGGTAGAGGGAGAGTCAGCCCAGGTAGAGGCGGTACACCTCCCAACAAACAGTGACGCTCCACTCAGGGTCCCTTCCAATGCATCCCCAGTAGGGGAACGCATTTCCAGCTATATCCACGCATGGGAGGGGATCACATCGGACAGATGGGTGCTGTCACAGTGTCCACGGGATACTGTATCAAACTGTTGGAGAGCCCCCGCAACAATCCTCCAAGACAGAAAATGCACTCCTTGGAGCACCAAAGAATACTACTCAAGGAGATCGTCATTCTTCTTGCAAAGGACGCGATAGAACTCGTCCCGGGCAACCAGGTAAACTAGGGTATTTATTCAACTTACTTCCTTGTGCCAAAAAAATATCGAACAATGCGCCCAGTATTAGACTTACACCCTGCAAACAAGTATGTCAAGCCTCAAAAATTTCACATGACTACCCTTCAAGAAGTAATCCCCCTACTAAAAAAGGGAGATTACATGGCAACATTGGACATGAAAGATGCCTATTTTCATATTTCCATGTTCCCAGCGTACAGAAGATTCTTGCGCTTCAAGGTGGACAGTCAGCACTACCAGTTCAAGTTGCTGCCCTTCGGTATAGCCTCGGCTCCAAGGGTATTCACCAAGGTACTGGCAGTGGTGGCGGCGCACCTACGCAGGGAGGCAATCCCGGTGTACCCTTACCTGGACGACTGCCTCATCACGGGAGAGACCCCAGTAATTTGCAGATCCAACATCCAAAGAACGATCGACCTCCTCTTCGAATTGGGCTTCTCAATCAACGAGAAAAAATCAAGCCTGGTGCCAAGCACCTCCAACCAGTTCTTAGGAGCTGTCCTAAACACTCAAGAGGGGTTGAACTTTCCATCAGAGGAAAGAATTCAGAATTTATTACTGCAAATTCCTCAATATCAGTCCGGTCGTCAGATAAGGGTTCGCAAAGCGATGTTTGCTAGGCATGATGGCAGCATGTATTTACCTGTTTCCCCATGAGACCCATGCAGGAATGGTTGGCGAAACAGTGGTCTCAGGCAAGTGGTCAGTGGGACGATCTAGTGGTCGTTTCGCCAACACTAGTACAGAATCTTCGCTGGTGGACAAGGGAGAATCTTTCAAAGGAGAAACCCTTTTACGATCCAGAAATACAGGCTGTAGTCACTACAGACGCGTCCCAATCAGGATAGGGAGCAAACCTCCTTCACCACACAGCGCAGGGCCTCTGGTCTCACACAGTGGCCAAGAATCATGCCAATCTGCTAGAGTTTTTGGCAGTCTTCAGAGCGCTTCGGGCATTCAAACCCCACCTATCGAACCTGTCAGTGCAGATCCTAACGGACAGCACGACAGCAATGTTTTACATAAACAAACAGGGGGGCACTCATTCACCAAATCTATCCAAGCTTGCCCAGAAAAATTGGATATGGGCACTTGGACGGAACATTTACCAGTCATCTCAACATGTTCCAGGGGATCTCAATTCACTAGCAGATGCTTTGAGCAGAGACCCCCTCCTGGAAGAACATGAATGGTGTCTACACGAAGAAGTCGTAGGAGACCTCTTCTCAAAGTGGGGTTTCCCCACTATAGACCTATTCGCCACAAGCGAAAACAGACAATGCGTAGGATTCGCATCCAGGTACCCCCAGCCAGGCTCCGTGGGGACCGCTCTATGGATGAACTGGTCAGGGATGTTTGCCTACGCTTTTCCACCAACTCCTCTGTTGAGGAAGGTGGTCAACAAGATGCACAGGGAATCGATGACGCTCATCCTAGTTGCTCCCATGTAGGCGAGACAACCGTGGTTCCCGCACCTGCGCAAACTGGCAGTGTGCGAACCCATCAGGCTCCCGTGCTGGCACAACCTACTATCCCAGTACGAAGGACAAACAGTGCATCCTCTACCCAGCTCGATGAACTTGGCAGCATGGCTCCTGAAGTCATATAGTTTGGCCATCTCATTCTACCACAGAGATGCATGGATATCCTAAGAGAATCAAGGAAACCAAACACAAGACACTGTTACTTTGATAAATGGAAGAGATTCGTTATTTGGTGCCAGAATAAACAAATCAACCCTGTTGATTGCACTCCTTCCAATATTGTCACCTACATGCTCCACCTGCTGGACGCAGGGTTGGTATTTAATTCACTCAAGGTACACCTGGCGGTGCTGTCAGCCTACACCACCTCCCATAACAAGGTGTTGTGGTGGAAAGTACCAGTGGTTAAGGCCTTTATGGAAGGGGTAAAGAGACTCCACCCTCCAATTTCGAACCCACCTCCAGGATGGGAACTTAATGTGGTGCTTGCTAAACTCATGCCCCCCCCCCTTTGAGCCCATGCATAAAGCTAGTCTCAAACACCTGACCTATAAAACTGCCTTCTAACTAGCCATTACATCCATAAGAAGGGTCAGTGAAATTCAGGCTCTGTCAGTGCAGGATCCTTTCTTTACTGTTCATAAGGATAAACTGGTTCTATGAACTCGCCCTAGGTTCTCACCTAAGTTCATTTCAAAATTCCATGTTAACCAGTCCGTTGAACTACCAGCCTTCCAAGAACCCAAAAGCTCTGCTGAGGTGAAACTACACACACTTGATGTGCGAAGAGCGGTCCTCTACTACCTAGACAAGACCAGACCGCTAAGAAAGACAGATCAACTGTTCGTCTCCGTAGCTACAGGCAGAGAAGGAGATTGCGTCTCTAAAGGTGCCATCTCTAAATGGATAGTCAAATGTATCCAGCTGTGTTACTCCCTTTCAGAAAAAACTCTGCCGTTTACGCCAAGGGCCTACTCTACAAGAGGCATTGTGGCCACTCTGGCTTTCATTACAAATGTACCCCTTGACACCATTTGCAAAGCAGCTACATGGAGCTCTATTCACACCTTTACTCGGCACTACTGCATTGACACTCGTTCCAAGACAGATACTCAAGTGGGACAAGCAGTTCGAAGACATTTATTTGCTCATGACCCTTCTCACATCCCACCTCCTTCTTCTAACACTGCTTGCTAATCAATGCACAGAATGTGATCTAAGCAGATTCCACAAGCCTCAGAAGGGATACATTACTCACCGTAATCGTATTTCTGATGCATGCATCTGCTTGGATTCACATGCGCCCGCCCTTCCTCCCTCTGAGAGAAGGCGCATGGATGCTTGTAGTCTTATCTTTATATCTGCTTGGATACTCTGTACTCACGCTACTCCTCATGCTACCTCATGTCAGAAAAAATTACTGCCCTAGGTCGACGCCAATTTTCGAGTAACGAAAATCAAACTGTAATACTCAGCAGCTTCCTTTAGATGACGGCCTATGCACAGCATGTGCATCTAAGCAGATACAAGCATCAGAAATACGATTACTGTGAGTAATGTATCCCATATATATATCTCTTAACTACACTTCACAGTAAGCTAATGTGTGCAATTGTAAAAATGAAAGCATTCCAAAAGAGGCAGTCTCTCAGTACTGACAGACTTGGGGACTAGTTAGTTCCCCATAAGAATGAGAAAAACTTTGAAGGGAAGTAAAGCAGAAGCGTTACTGACCTCTATAAAGGAGGACAGAGTTAAAAAAATAAGCAAAAAGACTGCGGGGTCCCAGAGGAATTTGTGGACGGAAAGGGGCAAAGAGTTAAGATTTTCTAACAGGTGGTGTAAGAGTAAGGGGGTAGACCAGGCGAATGCCCAGATTGATTGGAAGGTACTATCCAACCGGGATCCCTGATAGGCGTCACCTAGATTGTTCCCAAAGGTAGTTTATATAGAGAAGGAGTTTCTTTACTCCATCACCTATAAACAGATAGCTTTTAGATAGTAGGGGTAGGACCGGCTGCCCATCACTCGGATTAAAGAGAGAGTGAATGCCATTAGACCAGTTACTCAATTTAAAATAACCCTTGAAACTCATCTTGAGGCCACCTGTGGCACCTACGAGTAAGGCTAAACTAACTAGGATGGAGGTCACTGCTGTATGATACAGTTAACCAAGGGCAGCTCGTTCATAATGGGCAAGGGACGCCGACCCACCAGTGTCCTCACCCATTATGGTGGAGCTGCGGCTTCACCAGCACTATACAATAGCTTCACAAAACCCCTATTTGACATCTTAGATGACCTGGGCCTCTCCTATACAAACTATGCGGACGGCACGCAAATACTCATTCCTATCACAGACAATTACACTGCTGACACCATTGCCCTGAACTCTATCATACAATCCAAGCTTGGATGGCTTCCAACATGTTATGCCTCAATGATGAAAAAAACGAAAACCTCCTAACCGGCTCCCAGACTGCCCTCCACTACAAAGCCTTTACCATCGACTGAATTACAATACCAGTATACAGCGTGGTTAAAACCCTAGGTGTGTATCTAGGCACGACCTTGTCTTGCAGGTTCACGCCATTGCCTCCTCAGCGGCATGCACTACAAAACTCATTCATTGCTGCAGGCTGTTCCTCTCGCCTGACAGCTTCCTCAGGATTGCGAAGGCGCTCATAGGGTCAAGACAGGACTATTGAAACACCCTATTTGCAGGCATGTCGGCTAGAAATCTCAACTAACTACAGAACATTCAAAATAACACCCTCAGAGCTGCTCTGAACATCCCTAGAAGTGATCATATCTCGGCGACCAGGCATAATGCACAATGGCTACCCATCCGGCAGCATATCTTGTTCAAAACACTGGCTACCACGCATAAATGCATAATCAACACTGCACCAAGATGCCTCTCTCAAAAAATACTAAAGACTCAATCAGCTAAACCCACCCGGTCACTCTACACCAACTGCCTGATTACCCTAAGGTACAGACTGAAAAGAAATGGGGGTGCAAACTTCCTGCCATTGCCACAGAATACTGGAACGCTCTCCTGCTCAAACTCAGAGCTGAACCATCATATTTGTTCTTCCGCAAGCGCCTCAAGACATTGCTATTCACCCAAGACGGCCTACCTGCGGAAGCCCTTCACCAAGACCATCACTCCCCCTTGACTCTTGTCCCTCGTATCCCTATTTAGTTGTCTTCTGTTGTTTATGACCCCCGATGTACCTTACTGTGCTATATTCATGCAACCAGCGCCTTGATGCCTAAGGGTTTGGTGCGCTTTACAAATGTTAAAATAAATAAGCAAACTGACAAATGGAAACGTGGTTTCCCTTTGACACCTTATGTTCCCGAGTGCACATGTCCAATGGACCATGTAAGGCAGGGGGCATTTTGTTTCCACAGCTTTGCATAGCCCATTTGGGATGCGGGATAGGGAACTGCATGTCTGAATATGCGAGGGGGCACTTCTGTGTATGTTTGCATGTGTGTGAAGGAGTACATAGTATGGCTGTGGGTCTGAATGACCATTTGAATGAGCGAGTCGATGCTTTTAGAAAGCAGTGTGAATCAATGAGTGTGTGAATGCTGCATGAATGTGTATTTGAATGAGCGAGTGAACATGTGTGTTCTTGTGTTTGGTTTGTGCAGGCCTGTGGAGATGATTTGGGAGAAGGGACTGGATGATTGTATTTGTTTACTGGCCATCTATAATGGAAGGAGCATGATAAGTGTTAACACTTGGCTGGACTGGCGTTGATTCAGCCATCTAGCTCTAATATCTTACTGTGGCATGGCATTTTGTACATGGTATCTATGATAACGCATTTCCAGGCTTGCCTACATTTGTGCAGCCAGTTTGGACCCGTTTTGTTACTGTGGCATGGCATTATTTGTATTAAAAGCTTTTGTTTATTACATTGTATAACACCATTAGTCAACAATACACATTCTTGTATTTTATAACCCAAAACAACAGAAAAGATAGGGGGCGTTTATTTTAATGAACCGGTTTAGCCAATCGGTACAAAACTTAACTGTAAACCTTCGTCCTCACCCTTGAACTCCAACCATAGTTCTTGGCTTCTTACAATTTGCACAATTATAATTGCTAATGTTTCAACCACTACTTACAATTAATCAGTTAGTGGAGACGCTCGCGGAATGGGAACAATCACATGGAGAAGTCCCTTTTGTATAACTCCTAATCGCACTCAGATGGTATCTCTTCATAACTGAACACAGAAAAAGCCACTCAACACAGTCAAATGCCCTCTCTACATCCAAGGCTATGGCTATTGCTGGTAGATTTTTAGTATGTGAAATACAAGGTTTGTCAATAGAAAGTCAAGTTTATTTACCATTTCGACAAATAGCCATCAGTAAGCATTAGTAAAATCACACAGTATTACATCAAACAAATTAAAACTATGATATGTGCATAATCCTAGCTCACAATTAATTGGTAGGAGCCACAGATAAAACACTACAAATAGATTTGTTTCAAGTAACACATACAGTATTTATTTTTTCATTTGTAAAGCACCTAAACCGTGAGGCATCAGGACACTGTTGCAAACCAGTTGCATGATTCTTAAACTTCCCAAGCGGTTTGTATAAATTGATAAAAACATTAGTCTGGTCTCATTGGGGGAAAAAGTGAAAGTGCAGTAATGACGAGAGGCGTCCTGGTTCAAAAGATAAAACAACTTGCCTACGCTTGTAATCGCCCCATAACCATCCAAATTATTTAGACCCAGCTATTTCTTTCAGTAATTGGCATCATCTTTGCTTACTGTATGCTTATTGCCTTGCTCTTTGCTTTATATTGCTAGACTTAACAGACACTGCCTCCCTAGCCATGCTCTATGTAAATATTTAGCTACTGGTAACAATTCACCATAGTCATTACCTCCATTTTATTTATCTAGCCCGAAAGGTGATGAACAATGGTGTCAGATCCATTTTTCGGAGTGTTACAGATTAGGAAAAGGTGTGCTTCATTCTCTGTTAGGCAAGATTGTATGTAGTAACCCTGTGGGAGACTACACCAGCCGTGTCACCGTGGCAATAGGTAACCCAACTTTTGGTATAAGTCTTTACTACACAAGTTGGTAGAGTGACTGAGCAGCAAAGCTTAGCTCAAGAGGAGTCAATTTGAGCTGTAGGATTGCAACATAGTTTCCCAGTGACAAGTATCCAAATAAAACTTATACTCAAGGTTTCTTGATTAAATAATGATTTATTAATTTAACAGTCAGTTTTAAAATAAGCCTTCTTTAGAAGGGAGCATTTGGCAACAATAAAAATACACTTAAAAATACACTTGTTCAGTAAAGTAAGCAGATACCCTTTTGGGATGGCACACAGAATGTCCTACACCCTAAGGTGACTTCAATAACTAGGACACTGTGGACATTAATATATCACTTATCCTTTTAACTGTAATACTGATGTTGTGGCAAAAAGGGAAAAAGAGATTAGGGAAGGAAACGATGGTTAACACGTTTCTCAAACAGTTAAGCACTTTTGAACCCCCCAATGCAATGTAGATGAACCCTTTCCCAGCTATACAAGTAAGGTATGTATGACATTTTGGAGGGATAGTTAAAACATAAAGTCAGAGGTTAGACGACTCTTCAGGGAGTTAGCACAGCCAATGTCACTTGAGCAAAGTCTAGGTGAACTGAGGCACTTCTTGAAGGTAAGTAAAAGGTCTTGCACAATGTTATAGAGCGCTTTGTAGAAAAATAAATCACTGTTGGGCCACAAGCTGGGAGGCTTGTAAAAGGCAAAGATGCAAGCAACCATTCAAAAGGGCAGCCAATGCAAGTCTCAACTGAGAGAATGCAAGCTATACAGATGAGAGGTAAGTACCCCTTAGTTCACAGTACTTTAGGTCTGAAGAAATTCTTCCAGCTGTCTTCTGTTCCTGTTGTAGGTCCTGCAGATCCTGTTGTTCCTGGGCCTCAGCCCTTGGGACAAGAGGGAGGATGTCTGGGGACTCCTGCACTAAGTTTCAAAGGTCAGCGGCAGCAATGGCCAAAGTTCAGGTCAGCTGCACTTTCCGGTTTCAGCTTCTCGCGAATAGCACCACAGCGGTTCTTGGACACCTTCTAGACTTTCCTTGCTTCTGGGGTCCATCACTCTGTGGAGGTGGCTCAGGCTTTGTTAGTCCTGCTTCGAGGGAGTCCGGGATATCTTCCTGGAGCTCTGGTCCGACTTAAAAACGATGCACTTGATTCTGGTATTCCTGTCCCCTGGCACTCGGTTCCTACAGCAGCAAGGGAAATACAGCCAGCAGAGAAAGGGTTTCCAGACAAGTTTTTTCCTGGGGTTGATTGGTCCCACCAACCCAAGGGGAGAAGTTGTCTTTTTTTTTAATTATTATTATTTTTTATTTTTTATTTGTTTGGCTGAAAAATTCAACCTTTCAAACGATTCATATTACAAATACAACATCCTTAGTTTCGCTCAATTCACAATTACATAAAATATGTATAAAATAATACAGATTTGTACAGTGTTTAAAAACCTATTTTATTGGTTGCAACATGTCAAAATATTAGGTCATATAATTCATGTTTGCATAATGTCATTAATCGACTTTGAATTATACCAAAATCACAGTACACAAGGTATAAAAGGACACATTTATAAGTGAAAAAAGGCGATAACAAGAGAAACATAAAAAATACAGTTCATTTACTCCACCATTGCAAATTGTTTAGTTTGGATTCAACTGTGGTTCTCTTGGTGTAACAGTCTTTATGAATTGAACAAGGGCAATATGTATGCCTGTTCTAGGACTAGTTACTAAAGTGCTCAATATCTCATCTTTAGTACGAGCACAAGAAAATTGCAGTAATTTATGAAAGAGCCTAGCTCGAAGTTGAGACAAAGCTGGGCATTCTACCACCAGTTGTGACAGGGTTTGAAGCTGTTTTTCATCCTTCCAAAAGCATCGAGTTTTATGTATTAAGCCTCTTCTTGCTAAAATTTGGTTTGTTGGACATAAATTCAAACGCAGTCTTAGCATTTCTGATCTTATGGTAGCTGAAGGACATTTAATAAGATAGCTTTCCATAGTTCTAAGATTCTTGTGTGGAAATAAATGGAGATCAAAGTCTGCATAACACCCACAGAGATTTTGTGTGGTTATCCAGTCAAAGCAATAGAGTTGTAATTTGGCCTTAGTTGGATTCGTTAACAGTAATTCAATTGTGATGCCTGCATCAGATAAAGCATTCAATATGCATTTGGTCCATTTATTTGGAAAGTCATCTTTTGATGTTAGTACACATGATGATACAGATCCCAGAAGATTTACAGCATTGATTCCCATTAGACCTTTTCTATAGAAATTACAAATTTTCCAGAGCACTTGACTAAATATAGAAATATAGCCCAATTAATACCGTAACATTGTTATCGGGGTAAATAAAGGCAAACACCGAACTAGTTTCCAAAACTGACCTTCATATTGGTCCCAAAATTGTCTTGGTCTAGGTGATATAGTATCCAGTCCATACGAAACAATTGGAACAACTTTTTGAAGAAAAAAGGTTAGTATATGAACCACGGTAAATTTCCCATATCTATGCAATAATACTTTTGCTTGGGATGTTAGAGATCTAATATTAGCATTCAAAGTTGATTCATAAACCTGGTTAACTATGGAGCCTGAAAAGGGTAATCACAGATATTTGTAGTAGGGTACAACCATGAGTTTTTTCTCCTGTAAAAGCCATTGATCATTTGACATTTTGTGATTCTTTTTTTTTTTCACATATGACTATTTGGGTCTTTTCCGCATTGATAGTTAATTTGTTAATGCTGACATACACGTCCAGTTTATTTAGTAGGGTTTGGCGTCCCTTTGAAGTCTGGGATAAAAGGACGAGATCATCAGCATATAAAAGGCAGGTGATCGTTTGATTGCCTAATTTTGGATGATCAGCAATGGCATCTTCAAAGGATATTTGTAACGCTCACCTGATTCCCACGGAGGCGCGGGTCTTGGCAGGAAGGTGTCTGTAACACGAAACGTGATGTGCAGGATTCGGTTGGCTTCTGGGGTCGACCCTCTCCGCACTGTGTGTTGAACTCGAAGGGTGAGGTTTCTGCAGGTGAAATAATATGGGGATTAAAGGTCTGGGTTGCTGAAGGTCCCTATCTCTCTCCTCCCAGCTTGTCTGTTGAACCCCCCTCCCAGGTCAACGTGCTCACCTTAGATAGGTGAATGCTGGGCTCTCCATCTGCGTCTAGTGCAGGGTGCCGTTGCCAGTTCCTTCACTGGTGAAACGTGGGCCTCTTGACTTCAGAGGATGGGTACCGTCGTTGACTGCACGACCGGTAAGTTTCTGGACACCTTTAGTCCTTATAGTCTTTTGCGTGGCACTGAAGCGCCTGGAGTTGCGTAAGTATGGCAGCGCTCTTACGGTCTCTTTCTTTGTCTTTGCAGGAGACGATGCAGAATGAAGAAATCCGGAATTCGCCACGTGCCGGTAAGTGTGACACTGCTATTGTCTTTGCAGGTGAAGATGCGGCGTGAAGAATCTGGAATGCACGGCGTGCCGGTAAGTAAAATAATGCTGTTTGTCTTTGTGCAGATTTAGCGTGAAGAATCCGGAATGCACGGCGTGCCGGTAAGTAAAATAATGCTGTTTGTCTTTGTGCAGATTTAGCGTGAAGAATCCGGAATGCACGGCGTGCCGGTAAGTAAAATAATGCTGTTTGTCTTTGCAGGCGAAGGAGCAACGAGAGACACGGCAGCTGCCGATGGATCAGGTAAGCAAACACTGCGTGTGAAAGTTCATTCTGCTAACCTGTGGTTTCTTATCTTTTGCAGGTGCTGATGTTGCTCGGATACCGGAATGGTGAGTATAATTCTTGCAGGTTCAGGATCCAAAGAAGAAAAGCTGGAGCAGACTCGGTGAGCGTTCTGCTGCAGATGCAGAATAACGCGAAGCACGTTTCATCAATCGGGTGTGGTTTAAATAGCCTTGGAGTGATGAGGTGTCTCCTTCCACGGCCCCGCCTAGGTCAGAAAAGAGTTCCTGCTTCCAGAAGAGTTCCAGTGGAGTTGTGCTGCCCCACCCAGGTAAGAAAAGTAGTCCCAGTTCACAGAGGACTTTTAAGAGTCTGGCAAGTCAGCAGCATGGTCTGCCGCAGGTAAGTCCACCCAAGCATGTTCACACCCATGATGAGCCCGGCGCTTCCAGTGCCGGGACCGAGGCTTCTGATGAGCCTGGTGCCACCGGCGCCAGGACAAGGTCCAAAAGGTCCCTGTGGGGACCGGCTGGTGCCTAGGATCAGGGTTAGGGGCCTGCTTCCAAGGACGTTGGGCTGATCCTGGCTCCTTGGAAGCAGTGATCATGACAGTATCCCCCCTCAAGGCCCCTCCTAAGTGTGTCTTCTCCGGGGGCTTTGGCTTGTCGGGGTGATTCAGATGGAATCTCTTGACCAGACGAGGTGCGTGGACGTGTTCCGAGGGTTCCCAAGACCTTTCCTGGGGACCGTATCCTTTCCAATCAACCAGATAGTATAATTTAGACTTGGAAATTTTGGAGTCTAGGATGTTCTTCACTTCAAATTCGAGTTCTCTGTCCACCAAAACGGGTTCCGGGAGTTCGGTCAATCGGGTTTCTGGTTGTACTGTTTTTAATAAGGAGACATGGAATACTGGATGTATTTTCATATGCGTAGGTAATTCCAATTTGGCAGCCACCGGATTAATTATGGCAGATATGAGGTAGGGCCCAAGGTATCTCGGGATGAAAGTGCGGGGTCCTTTTAAAGGCAGGTGCTTAGTGGATAACCAGACTTGATCTCCTACAGCGCAGTGAGGGGCCTCTTTACGGTGCCGATCGGCTGCCTTTTTGAATTGAGCTTTCGCTCTTTGCAGATGGGCAGTGGCTTCCTTAAAAGCACAGGTGATCTCCGAATGCAAGTGATCCACAGCAGGTGCTTCAATTTCTTGGGGAGGATCCAGGTGGGAGGTTCTAGGATGGTGTCCATATAACAAGAAAAAGGGAGTCTTCCCAGTTCCAGAATGAGTCGAATTGTTGTACGCGTATTCAGCGATCCAAAGAATGTCCTTCCAGGGGTTTTCTGTTTGTTGGAGCATGCAGCGTAGATATTGTTCTAGTGTCTGGTTTGTCCTTTCGGTTTGTCCGTCTGTTTGGGGATGGTGACTGGTCGAAAGTCTTACATCAACTTGGGCTAGACGACAGCAACTGCGCCAGAAGTGGGAGATGAATTGACTTCCCCTATCGGAGACTAAAACCGAAGGAAAACCATGTAAGCGAACAATGTTTGCCAAGAATTCCCGGGCCAATACTGAGGCTGAAGGCAGACCCTTCAAGGGTATGAAGTGAGCCATTTTCGAGAATAGATCCACGACTACTAAGATGGTAGTATATCCCAAGCATGGAGGTAAGTCCGTGATAAAATCCATGGACAGGGTATGCCATGGACAGGGAGGGATGTCAAGTGGCTGTAATAGGCCGGCTGGTCTTTGCTTTTGACTTTTATTCTGGGCACACACACCGCAGGAGATTACAAAGTCTCTAATATCCCTTTTCCACGATGACCACCAGAAATGTCTTTTGATCTTTTCCATGGTTTTGGTAATGCCAGGGTGCCCCTCCATTAGAGAATCATGATAACCGGAGATTACTTGTTTTTGTAGTTTCTCACAGGGCAAGTGCAATCGTCCTCGGAAATATGGTAGGTCTTGATCTACTGAGAAATCTTTTCCCTTTAATTGCCAGTCCTGCAAATCGGTCGGAGTTAGGAGCGATTTCACCGTGGTCTTGATGTCTTCAAAAGATTGAGTGCTGACCAAACCCAAAATCCTTTGTTCTGGGATTATGGGTATTGGATCTGGATTGATCAAATGTTCATCTACTCCCATCCGGGAGAGGGCATCCGCTTTTCCGTTCTTACTGCCTGGTCGATAAGTAATTATAAAGTCAAATTCTGCCAGAAACAGAGCCCAACGAAGTTGTCTGGAAGACTGAGCTTTGGCTGTCTTTAGGTATTGTAAATTGCGGTGGTCAGTCATTACGGTGACTGTGTGTCTGGCTCCTAGAAGATAATGCCGCCAGGCTTTAAAGGCCGATCTGATGGCCAAAAGTTCCTTGTCTGTAATTGAATAGTTGATCTCAGGAGGCGAAAACTTGCGGGACCAAAAAGCAACCGGATGTAGTTGGTTTGTGACCGAATATCTTTGTGATAACACCGCTCCCATAGCAAGACTAGAAGAATCCGTTTCCATGATGTAAGGTAGTTCTGGGCGAGGATGTTTTAAAACAGGTGCAGAAATGAATTTAGCTTTTAAGTCTTGAAAAGCTTGTTCCGCTTCAGAAGACCACTCAAAACGTTTGTTCTTTTTCAACAGAGCGGTGATGGGCTGGACTATCCGGGAAAATTCAGGAATGAATCTGCGGTAAAAGTTAGCGAATCCTAACATGCTTTGAACTCCTTTTACAGAGGTTGGTGATGGCCACTTGATAATTGCATCAACCTTCTTTGAATCCATATGGACTCCGTTAGGTGACAATATGAATCCCAGGAACTCGACTTCTGTTGCGTTGAAGACGCATTTCTCAAGCTTAGCAAAAAGACTATGTTGACGCAATCTCTCGAGGACCTTTTTAACATGTCTCTGATGTTTTTCTTCCGATGATGAATAGACGAGGATGTCGTCAATGTAGACAACTACACACACGTCAATGAGTTCCCTAAGGACATCGTTCATAAAATATTGGAAAGCAGCAGGAGCATTACACAGTCCAAAGGGCATCACTTGATATTCGAATAGCCCGTACTTGGTGCGAAAGGCCGTTTTCCATTCATCGCCCTCTTTGATCCTTACCAAGTGGTAGGCTCCTCTGAGATCCAGCTTTGTGTATATACGGGCATCTTTGACTTGGTCCAGGAGTTCAGGGATCAAAGATAACGGGTATCTGTTTTTAACAGTGATCTGATTCAGGGCGCGGTAATCTATGCAAGTTCTAAGGTCTCCTTCCTTTTTCGGAACGAAGAACAAAGCCGATGAAGCGGGAGATTTGGAAGGACGGATAAACCCGTTAGCTAGGTATTGGTCCAGGTACTGTCTGAGGTGAAGGTTCTCTGGCTCGGTGAGGGCATAGATCCTGCTGCAAGGAGGAGTTGTTCCAGGTATCAGATCTATTTGACAGTCGTAAGACCTATGAGGGGGTAGGGTGTTAGCTTGATCCTTCTGGAAGACGTCTTGGAACTCCTGGTATTCGGGAGGTAATTTGAGAATCTCATCAGAAGAGATCGCCGCCAGTGAAACATCAGGTCGAGGATAACAAGTGGTAGAACACTCTGGAAACTGAACCGTCTTTGCTCGCCAATCAATCTGAGGATTGTGCTTCTCCAACCAAGGGATTCCCAGAATGATCTGGAACTGAGGGGCCTTGATTACATCGAACACTATTCTCTCCCGGTGTCCATTATGACTCAACAGCGTCACTTCTTGGGTGGCATGCGTTACTGGTCCGGAGGCTATCTCCGTGCCATCCACAGTAGTGATGACGTCTTTTACTGCCTTAGGGACAAGGGGTAGATTCATCCTTGACACCATTTCACGGTCCACATAGTTACCGATTGCTCCGCTGTCAATGTAAGCTTCAATTGCGTGCAAACGATCCGGACATTCGGGACTAATGAGGACCATGGGTATCACGAAATGCGAGGTCGCGGGACAGATCTTAACGCTCGGCAAGAGGACCTCTACTCTTGTCGGGCGAGGTCGTTTCCCTGCTCAGAATTTGTGGTACAGGTATCCGCGGCTCCTACAGTCTTCTTAGCTGGTTTCACGGGACAGTCCCGAAGAAAGTGTCCTGAATTACCGCAATAGAGGCATAATTGCAGCTGCCTTCTTCTTTCCCGCTCTTTCTGGGTTAAAGGTCCTCTCATGCCCCCTATTTGCATGGGTTCCGCAGTGTCAGCTCCCTTATTCGAGGTCTGTGGTTTGGAAAACACTCGGGTATCAAATCTGGAGCGATCTGCCTTCCTGTTCTGTAGTCTATGGTCTAGTTGGACAACTAAGTCAATATAGTCTGAACATTCTTGTGGAGGATTCACAACCTGCGCTAGCACATCCTTGGGCTCTCCACGCAGACCTCTGTAGAAAAGCGTTATTCTCTTGACCTCGGGCCATTGTGTTTCCACTATGAGTCTATTGAAAGAGGCTATATAAGTCAAGAGGTCTTGGTTACCCTGTCGTAATGAGAGAAGTTCATTGTCCAAGGCCTGCCCTTGTGCATGTCTTGTGAACAGTTTCTCCATGCTGGCCTGGAAGGCTTGAAAATCGTGTAAAACCGGATCATCCTGGGTGACTAAAGGGATCGACCAATCTGCAGCGCTGCCACTGAGATAAGAAAGCACGAAAGCCACCTTGGCCTGGTCAGTTGGGAATGCAGCTGGTCGACATAAGAAGTGCAGGCGGCACTGGTTGATGAACACTGCGAATTTCTTTGGATCACCAGCAAAGCGTTCGGGCTGAGCCAAGGGCACATTACCGGGCAGATTGATTTGCACTGGATTTGAAGCTGAGGCAGAAGGGTAACTTCCTCCTGGAACGGGCAAAGGTGTCTGTCCTGCCTGCGTTTGTAACAACTGCCTAGCAAGGTCCTCTGTTCGCTCCTTAGAAATTATCAGTTCTCTTCTTAGAGAGCTCGTTTCCTGGCGAGCTGCATGTACTTCTGCTCTTAATTCCCCAAGCAACTGGGCTAGTTGATCAGTATCTGAAGTTTCCATTGCGCCTGGGTAGGAGTTTAGTGGTCGGCTTCGCGTTCTGTCACGCTCACCTGATTCCCACGGAGGCGCGGGTCTTGGCAGGAAGGTGTCTGTAACACGAAACGTGATGTGCAGGATTCGGTTGGCTTCTGGGGTCGACCCTCTCCGCACTGTGTGTTGAACTCGAAGGGTGAGGTTTCTGCAGGTGAAATAATATGGGGATTAAAGGTCTGGGTTGCTGAAGGTCCCTATCTCTCTCCTCCCAGCTTGTCTGTTGAACCCCCCTCCCAGGTCAACGTGCTCACCTTAGATAGGTGAATGCTGGGCTCTCCATCTGCGTCTAGTGCAGGGTGCCGTTGCCAGTTCCTTCACTGGTGAAACGTGGGCCTCTTGACTTCAGAGGATGGGTACCGTCGTTGACTGCACGACCGGTAAGTTTCTGGACACCTTTAGTCTTTATAGTCTTTTGCGTGGCACTGAAACGCCTGGAGTTGCGTAAGTATGGCAGCGCTCTTACTGTCTCTTTCTTTGTCTTTGCAGGAGACGATGCAGAATGAAGAAATCCGGAATTCGCCACGTGCCGGTAAGTGTGACACTGCTATTGTCTTTGCAGGTGAAGATGCGGCGTGAAGAATCTGGAATGCACGGCGTGCCGGTAAGTAAAATAATGCTGTTTGTCTTTGTGCAGATTTAGCGTGAAGAATCCGGAATGCACGGCGTGCCGGTAAGTAAAATAATGCTGTTTGTCTTTGTGCAGATTTAGCGTGAAGAATCCGGAATGCACGGCGTGCCGTTAAGTAAAATAATGCTGTTTGTCTTTGCAGGCGAAGGAGCAACGAGAGACACGGCAGCTGCCGATGGATCAGGTAAGCAAACACTGCGTGTGAAAGTTCATTCTGCTAACCTGTGGTTTCTTATCTTTTGCAGGTGCTGATGTTGCTCGGATACCGGAATGGTGAGTATAATTCTTGCAGGTTCAGGATCCAAAGAAGAAAAGCTGGAGCAGACTCGGTGAGCGTTCTGCTGCAGATGCAGAATAACGCGAAGCACGTTTCATCAATCGGGTGTGGTTTAAATAGCCTTGGAGTGATGAGGCGTCTCCTTCCACGGCCCCGCCTAGGTCAGAAAAGAGTTCCTGCTTCCAGAAGAGTTCCAGTGGAGTTGTGCTGCCCCACCCAGGTAAGAAAAGTAGTCCCAGTTCACAGAGGACTTTTAAGAGTCTGGCAAGTCAGCAGCATGGTCTGCCGCAGGTAAGTCCACCCAAGCATGTTCACACCCATGATGAGCCCGGCGCTTCCAGTGCCGGGACCGAGGCTTCTGATGAGCCTGGTGCCACCGGCGCCAGGACAAGGTCCAAAAGGTCCCTGTGGGGACCGGCTGGTGCCTAGGATCAGGGTTAGGGGCCTGCTTCCAAGGACGTTGGGCTGATCCTGGCTCCTTGGAAGCAGTGATCATGACAATATTCCCATATCCAAGAGAAAGAGATTGAATAAAGTCGAAGCAAGTATGCATCCTTGCTTCAATCCCCTTTGAGTTTTAATTTTAGCTGATTGTAGACCTTCTAATGAAAGTCTAACTTGTATAATGGTATTTGTATGAAGCTTTTTGATGACGGTTAGAAGAGATGAAGGGCAATCATATTTCTTCAGTTTATCAAATAAAAGCTCCCGATCAACTGAATCGAAAGCTATGTGGAAATCCTCAAATGTCATGTATATAGATTGGTTTCGCATGATGTACTTAGATTTTAGCATGTTAAGATTAATCATATTAGGTGAGGTGACTAGGCCAGAGACAAAACCCGATTGAAAGGGTCCCTTTTGTTCTCTGTCAGTCCATGATTTTAGTTCTCGCAATATGATATGGCTGTACATTTTACCAGTCGCATACAATAAGGCAATAGGTCTGTAACTTTCTGGCAGACTGCGGTCACCCTTTTTATGGATGGGGACAATTATAGAATGTTTCCAGGATTGAGGTATAATTTGGGTGATATTGATTTGTTCAAATATTTGATATAAAATAGTAGACCAGATATCTGGATGCTCTTTCAGAATTTTGTTTGAAAGGCCATCGGGACAAGGTGCTTTTGATTGACTTATTGCTTTGATGTAATACAATATATCTGCTCTTATTATTTTAATTAAAAAAGGGGACATCAGCTTGGATCCCATTTTCTTTGATGTACCGATCTAGGTCTGTCATAGATCTTTGTAAAATGACTGATCCAAACAGACTCTGGTACACTATGTGTTTGTGATATCATTTGAGGGGTAGCCAGTGCACTATTTCGAGCTTGCCAGATTTGAGCAGTGTTCTTTTCTCGCGTTGCTATAAGCATATTCTCGCCATCTTTTTGTAATCGCTTTATTCGATACCAGCGACGCCAGTTTCGGTTAGTTGTTTTAGCCTTAATTGATGCCATAGATCTTCTTTCTATAGGAAGTTTTAAGGCTTCTCGCTTTTGTAATCGAAAAGCAGTTTTCATGGTCTTTACTTCACTATCAAAAGTATGATTGTGACGTAAATGCGATGAATAATTAGTTTGCGGAACACAAAATCGGTGCATGAGATGATAATATGGTGTATCACAAAAGGGTTGATTCACTCGAGAATGAATAAAAGCAGGATATAGAGATTGTTCAAACTGAATTAATGTTTTCTCTGTCCATCTAATATGATTCTATTGATTGTTTAAAATCATTGTTCCTTTGATCAAAGAGGATACTGGATTTAGTAAACCAGGTTCAACAGTTAATTTTATGTTAAGCATTAGATGATCACTACCTACCATAGGTTTGATTTGGAATAAGTTGATTTTAGAAAATAATTTGGAATCTACATAAATATAGTCAATCATGGCTTTAATGCGGCCTTGTGTCCAAGGATGTTGTAGAGGACTTTTGTCAAGCTCAGTTCTATTAAGCATGAATAGACCACAAGTTGCCATGAGATGTTCCCATTGTATACGTCTTGAGCTTTCACTGCTTTGGCTTGGTTTAAAACAATGTAAATTAATTTCTCCTGCTACAATGATATGTACAATCTCAGGCACAAGTATAATACAATCCAACAGAATAGTGATATCACATAAACAACTCTGATCTTCAATGCCCTTGGGGTTTCAATAGAGGTTAACTAGTGCATACAGTTCACTATCAATCGAAACAATAGTAAACTGAGAGTAAGCATTAGGTGCATAAGAGAACATTTACAGATCTTTGAGCTGATTTTGGCACCTGTTAAGAGGCCTGACATAGGTCGCCCTTAATTGCGGGCGTAAAATGAAAAGCGTGGTCATTCTAAATTGGGGCTACAGTTAGCCAGGTCTCTTGAAAGAGAATTAGGTCAAAGCTACCCAAATTGCAATAGTCGTTTGAATTGTTGATGACCACACGTATTCCATGAGGCTAATGTAATGTAACGCTCTTTTTCTCTTGTCTGCTCTAGTTAGCTCCTGGAACCACAATTACAAATGCATTTAGGAACAGATTGTGCTGGGATATCAGTAGTTACATTTTTAGCAAACTCTGTTGAAGCTTATTTTACCCACAAACCAGATTTTAGTTGTTTGTTATCTGCATTAGTTGGTCCCACCAGTGTTCTAAATCCCAAGGCAAGAAGCTAATCTTTAGCTTCCCAGATAAGGTTACGAACAACTCAGGATCTTAGCCACAGGCAAGCAGTGCTCAAAGTGGAATAATTAAAGAACTCAACTTGCTCTATATCTGCAGTTCCTATATCTTCCAATAGCGGG
The DNA here is from genome assembly GCF_040938575.1 of Ambystoma mexicanum. Classification (NCBI taxonomy): domain Eukaryota; kingdom Metazoa; phylum Chordata; class Amphibia; order Caudata; family Ambystomatidae; genus Ambystoma; species Ambystoma mexicanum. Next base: position 17,466,195 of record NC_090922.1, on the reverse strand, counting down.
ATATCAGAGAATAATTCCAGAACACTACGTCTGTTAAGGACATACTGGGGATAAGGAAATGGTCGACAGCCAAGAATTAATGGAGTGGAATTCTTATTACGGCTATGCGAGTTAGAAACTTGTTTCTTATTTTGAATAATTTTTTGAGTGTCAGGTGCTATTACAGTACCTTGTCTCTAATCTGTGGTAAGAGAGAATGTAGTAGTTGGACTATTTCCTCATCATGTTTGAAACATTGAGGTTCAGACATTGCCACAGGTCCACTGGTGGAAGACTGCTCTATGCGAGGTAATTTGCTAGGAGCATCAGATCAACTATCAGTCATCCGCACTTGGTTTGGAGATTCTGACACTACAGCAAAAGAGCGCACACATGGTACTATTACAGGTGCACTTAGTATTGGTGCAGTTGAGAATCTACTCATATATGCATCAACTTCCTTTCTTGTCTTCTTACATCTAACACTGTTTGATCAATGGGTGTAATTATAGGGACTTTAGTATTAATAGCAACTGGAGCTAACTGGTAATTTTTATGTTTTTGAACTGCCTCAACAAGTTTTCCAACGGTGCATACGGTGTTACAGTTGAGGCAGAAGTATTCATAATAGATTTCTGTTTCTGTGCTTGATCCAATAATGTGTATTTTTTAGTAACCGCCATTTAGGCTAATTGGATACTTTTAGCAGGAACATTTAAAGTTTTGATAAAATGTTTCGTAGCAGCTGTTGTAGTATTCTTACTTGTTTTTATGTTTTTTGTTTTTTGTTACTAGATTCAACCATTTTCTTATTTGTGAGTCCCGTTTTACTAAAAATAGTAAGGGCTTTTTTTGTAGTTAGTACAAGCTGAGTGGGGTTTTGTATCTCTTCAGGTGTATCTTTAGTAACAGATTGATCGGTAATAATTTTACTGATATATGGTAAAGCGGGTGTTTGTCTATATTCGGCTTCAGAATTGTGCATGTGGCCAAAGGTTTTGTTGGAGATGTACATTCGTCAACCAGCGCCGGCAGCACACTTTTACAAATTATTTGTTCAATTGTAGGAGTGACTTTCTGTTTCTCATGTTGTAATTTGTTATGGCTTAATTGCCACGCTATGATGGAAATTAACTGGGTACTTTGAATATTCAACTTGTCATTTAAAGTATCAAAGAGCTGAGTTATAGTTTTCATCGTTATATTCATCGCCTCCAAAGTTAGTTCCATCACCTTCGATATGCCTTGTGTATTTAGATGATTTTCTGTCACATTGCATTTCCGCGGTGTAGGAGCTGTAAAGGAGGATGTTAAATTTGATTTTGTATAATTCATGTTAGAGAATATTTTAGGCGAGAAAGATAGTTTCTCAGTCAGCTCTTGTGCAGGAAAATTAGAGCCAGGAGAGTCTAAATCAATAACTGCTATATCCTCAAAGTTGAGAGGTTCGAACTGGAGTGTCTGTGATTACTACCGCTATCGAATCCCCTCTTAAAAATGTACCATCAGATAGGGAGATGTTACGGGTAGTCATTTGAATAGAATTTGTTTATCTATCTTCATATGAGTTTTGTGAGATTGAATGTCACCAGAAACAGAGGATGTTTTGTTGTTACAATCAGGGACAAAAGGAGTTTTCACTGAAGGGTCTGGATAAAAAAAGCGGTTATCACCCGTTATTAGTTTAGAAGTACTTGCATGTTTAGTCACCAGCTTGTTTTTTTGAGTCCGAGCAGTCTGAGTGGAACACACTTGTTGTTTCAAATGCATAGAGGGAGAAGCCCCTCTGGGCTGTGTGCAACTACCAGCACTATCTGCACACCCGCCTCCCAACTTGAGGGGCGGCATATCCGTACGAAGCGTATAAAGACTTGTTTCATTGCAACCTTCGTTGGATAATTAAATTATCAAAAAACTATGAAGATCCTATGCAGATCTTATTGATATAAACGCAGACTTACTTGGATGAGCATAGGCAACTTCAGGAGATTCAACAAGGCTAGAAAAGAATCACAGGAAAAGTGATCAAAGGCACCATAAACAGAGAAGCCTGCACTGCCCGCGACGTCGCGGCAAAATGATGCTTCACCAGTGCTTCCACTAGGTGTGCGCGCGCTGGTGCGCGCGGGAGCCCTTTTCTATGTCGTTGATGCAAAAGGTGCGGGGCTTATACTTTAACAAGCCTAAATTAAACAGAAACAAGTTATTATTATACTGGGCAGAGAGTAATAATGTCCACAATGTCCACAGTATATAATTCCTTAGGATGTGACAAAGTAATACCATAATGAATGAAAGTACCAATGTTTGTGTCCACAACGTAGAGTAGCTGAAAGAACATGTCACAAAGGGTCCGGTGCAAAGCGGTGCTTCACATGTGCTTCCACTAGTTGTCCTTTGCAGGGCTTCTCTAGTCTAGGTGAATTCAGAGCTTCAGCACTGCAGCAGGGCTTCACCGGGCAAACCAACGGTCCAAGAGTTGCAGCAAGCTTCTGTTCCAAGAAGTTCTTCGGATTTCTTCATCCAGTGGTCGACTCTGCCTTCCTTGCAAAAGACCTCGCCCTTCATGCAAGTCTCTCCCATTCATTTGCAGCCTAGCTGTCACTCGCACAGCAGGGTGGCTGTCCTCCAAGGACAGCCAGCCGGCCAATCACCTTTGGATGCATTCCTGTAACCAGGGAGACTACGCAGGAGTTTCGGGAACCTCCCTTGCTTTCTGCCCTGCTAGACACGCTGGAGCCAGAAGTGGGCTTCACCAGTGAATCCCACCAAAGACAAAACAAAGGGACCAAACCTGGTTTGGCGCGCATTTTAAATCTCAAGAAGGAACTTTCCAATAAGAAATGGCGAAAAAAGAAGACCGGGCCATTTTGACAAAATGGGCACCCATGGGTGCTATACTGCAGCTGCGAAGGCAGCCAGCAGTAAAAACACACAATGGTAGGAAAAAGTAAACCACTGCCACGAGCCATTCATTGTAGAAAGGGTAACATCAAAATATTACATGAGAAGATAGACAAAGGGGATACTAAGTAACCCTCCAGCACCCTATTGTAAGATATTGTGTGCTGGGTCTATAAAGATAGAAATGTAAGTAAAGTCAATTTCACTTTACTGCTCTTGGAAACATTAGTTTATCCAAGAGAAGGTATTTAAACCTTTGTAGGAATCCAAAGGACTGCTCTGTGATAATGCACTGTGGGTGCTGTGTGTCGCAAAATAAAAAGATGATGCCTATGGAGTTTGTCAGACTCCATAACCAAAAGAAACAGAGTTCAAATCAAATAAAAATGCATGAGAGAGTGGGAAAAAGGTCTTGCTCTCTCCAGGTTAGAAATTAAAAGTCCTAAAGTCCAGCAAAAGAGCTAGGGGTCTTTAAGGTAGAAGAGAATTAACACATTTCTGAGAAGTCTCCCTAATGTTCTCCCTTATGTTTGACAATGATAATTTTTATCAGAAACATCAGGATCCCATTTATGTAACATTTGGGCTAGTGGGAGAATACCAATCCTGAATTTAATATGCAATGAACTTCACGTAATCAAGGTAGCTCTCAAAGTCAATCTCCATTTTATGTCAATAGCCTTCCTGATATTATCAAGGGCCTGCTTGCTGTGTAAAAATCCTTACTACTTTGTACCTATCATCTCTGGGAGTTTCTTATGTAGGTGATTCGCCAGGATTTTGGTAAAGATGTTCACGTGTGCTAACGATTGCTATAGAGCGGTAAGATGCACAAAGAGAAGGGTCCCGTCCGTTATGTATGTATAACAGAGATTTTGGCTCTCCCCAACCTTTTAGGTGATTTACCTTGATGCCACATAAGAAAATAGGGGTTGTAATCTCGCTCTGGTACATGCTTTAAAGAAGGCTGGATTTAGCCCATCTAGTCCAGGGGCTTTGTTCACTCTAAGGGAAGAAATCTTTTTTAGTATTTCCTCGTTCTTTATCTTGCATGTTGAGGTTAGTTCTCTGTGCCTCAGGGATTGTAGTGAACTGAGAGGAGTCTCGGATGGGTTAGGATATTCTGTGGTGTAAAGGAGTTAGTAGTATTGTCTCAACTCCTCCAAGATCGCAGAACCTGAAAAAATATTTAAGCCATTCTCATCTACTATTAGTTCTGTGCTGGTACTAATCTTCAATTTCCATGCAAGGACTTTTACAGGTTTATTCCCATGTTCCTAACATTTTTGTTTCGTTCATAATGGCAAATATTCAGCTTTGTTTCTGTTCATCAGAATGATTTGGTTGCTAACCTTCCATAGAATGCCTTCTCAGAGTTTTGTAGTGCAGCTCAAGTTTCCTATGCTTCTTTGTTAGTTCTTCCAATTTAGTACCTCTCACCTTATTTAACCAGTCTGATTTTGCAAGAAAGACTCCCCTCATATACACTTTAAAGGCACCATGGCAGGTGTATGCATCGGTGGTGCCGAGGGTGTTTTAGACAAAGAAGTCAGCATATAACTAGGATGACATTTATTTATTTAAACATTTATATGATATGATGGGTTATTTATAACGCGCTTAATACCCAGAGGTTTCTAAGCGCGGACCCGGGGATCGAACATGTGCTGCTCCGTGTCGTTTTGCTTCCAAGGCGAGCGCGTTGGCACTGAGCTATCCTCCCGAGACGCTTAACCCTTAGGCATCAAGGCGCTAATGCATACATTTAAGGCAGACATTGTACATAATGTTGACGGTAAACTTGGCAAGGGAGAGTTCATAGACAAATCGATGTGGTTCCTTGTAGTAGGTACAGAACATTGTTCTTGGATCCCCTGATCACTCTGGTGAGGGGTTAGCTGCGAACAGCAGATTTTTAAGCAGTTTCCTAAACACCCAGTACGATTGTTCAGATCTGAGTGATGGAGTTAGTGCGTTCCAGGTTTTAGACACTTGCAGGAAAACTGGTTCCTCCTGCTCTCTGGCGCTGGACGTTTGGGATGTTGAGTTGGTGGGCATATAGGGAGCGGATCTACAGGGAAGGGTCTACAGGGGTGGATTAACTTGCAGGTGTGCGCAGTCAAGGACGCAATTACGTTGACTTGTCTAGATGGTGATAGTGTAGAGTTGAGATTTAACATTGTTCGAAACCTTGATTGAGATACCATCGATGGAAAAGGATTTGTAAGAAGTGTTCAGTTTGGTGAGGGGTCTTGGGGGGAGGGTCCCAGGAGATCTGTCATCCAGGTGGCCAGGACACGGCCATCGCTTTTGGATCCAGTTCCTGGGGATGGACCAGTGTAGGAGGATCACCTGGGTGAGGTGTCTTCGGGGACTGGGAGTGGGACACCGGAGGGGCGATCAATTGAAAGCTTTGTGTTAAAGCAAGTTTGTGTTGCAATAGATATATTGGCCTAAACCCGGCAGAGGGAGACTGATTGAAAATGTTGTGTTGGAACGGATCTGAGCCTGGCAGAGGGAGATCTGGGATGAACCGTAAATCACCTGAGAAATTGGATACGTGGAAATCCTAAGAAAAATTTGAATATGTGAAAATAAGAACTTTGTTGAAGTGGATCACAGCCCAGCGGAGGGGGGTCCAAGGTGAACAGTAAATCACCTGAGAGGAGTGTGCATTATTTGTTTGTTGCATCAGGCCCTCTGGAAGAAGAGACTTAGAACGACAAAGAGACTTTGGCACAGAAGGCCATGATTTTTAAGTTTTGAACTGCACCCTCGTTCTAGAGAAGCCAGAGACTGTGCTAAGCTTGAGTGTGCCGCCTTAACCCGTGCTGAAAACGTGGGGAAGGGAAGCCAACGGCTTGAATATCCTGACATATCCTTTCTTGAACACTTTTCTTTTGTATAACATTGTTTCCTACACTATTTGTATTTAGAGGTACGGATTGGCAATAGTTTGTAGTCTAGGCCCTTTTATTTTGACAAGACAGCACTAGGACTGCGTTATTATTATTTGATGGTCGTAGCTTGCTCCCAGCTTTAGATTTAGAATTAGATAGGTGTTTTTCCAAATCCAATTGAAGTTCAGTAAACACTCTTGAAATGTGGTCACTTGTCTTACTGTTGAAGCCATGCTTTCCTTACCGTCCCTACCACAAGAATTTCAGTCTTGTTGTCATTCAGACAGAATCCATGGGTTGCCATCCAGGTCTGAATAGTGTGATAGGTTGTAAGTTTTCATTGTCAGTGTTGTAGTCCCCAGTCAGTCGGAGGAGGCTCTGAGTATCATCAGCGTAGTTCGTGTACGATGCTCAATTTGCATCAAGGCAGTCAAAGAGCGTTTTTATTGAATGTTATGTAGGGTCGGGATGTGCATGAGCCTTGCTGGATTCCACATGTGACCGGGGCTGGTGGTGCTGCGGCTGAGGTTGAAAAGACTCTCCTTGATCTGTCGGAAAGAAATGAGGATATCCGGGCGATAGGCTCTGGGGAAAAGTGAGCTGCTGAGGTGAGGTGATGGCAGAGGATTCGGTGGTCCACCAAGTCAAATGCTGCAGACAGGTCTAGCAGCAAGAGGAGGGCCTGTGTGCTGGGGACCTTGAGTTCATCTAGTTGATTCTTCAGGTCTAGAAGGGCATTTTCTGTGCCAAACCCAGGGCGAAAGCTTGATTGGCGCAAGCCCAGAAGGTTGTGGCATTCTAGATAGGTTTGGATCTGAAGATAGGCTGCCCAGTGAATGATTTTTAAGAGCAATGGAAAGGTCGTGATGGGGCGGTAGTTTGTAGGAATGTTAGGGTCTATGGTAGGCTTTATTAGTAGAGGGAGGACCCAGGTAGCCTTAAGGTAGGATGGGATTGAGCATTGATGAAAGGAGCTAATGGTTCTCTGCATTCCTTGATCACAGTCGTGGGACAGATGTCACCCTTGCATGTGATGATTTAAGGATGTTGACAATGTGGATGGCATCTGTGACTGAAATAGGTTGGAAGCTGAGGTTGGGCAGGTCAAGGGGGTGGGGTTGAGATGCCGAAGGGGAGGCAGCTGCCTTATCCAGTGAGGTTTTTTGTCAAGGATCTTTTCTTGGAGCGATTCAATATTTCTTTATAACTGCGTCTCAGTGTATAGTAGGGTTGAGATTTATTTTGGGTCTTGCTTCACCTTGCCCCAGGTCTAGGATGATTTATGTAGGCAGATGGTCTGAGAGATCTATTGTTATCGTCAGCTAAAATGTGACATAGTTAAGCTCTCAAGTTTCGACCAAACATCATCTATTCTATAGTAAATGCAAGGGGATTGTCAATAATAAGTATATTCCCTTTCTTGAGGGGAACATGCCTCGAGGCGTCTACCAGGCCAGCTTCTTTGAGTAAGGTTTTTGTTTAGTTAGATGCCTTGGAAGTATCCCAGTTGAAGCCCCTGGAAGCATAGTTGAGACCAAAATGTTGTGCCCTATAGAGAACGGCATCAGCTACTTCACAACAGAATGGATAAAATCGTTTTGGCCTTCATTTGGAGCATATATTGAGGCCAGATGATTCAATGCCATTCATCTCTCCTTTAGCGAATACGTACAGGATTCATAATTGCTGGGAGCTATTTAGCTCCTGCATCTTCCCTAGGAGAGCCTGGTTAGTTTGAAACAAACTGCTACCAGAAGCACATTTTGGCTCCACAGGCTAACTGGTGTCGTACAAACATGCATATGTGATATTAACTGTGTGTTTAAGAATATTAATTAAAAAAAGATTTTGGACAGTGCGTTGTCTACTCGCTCCTGGGTCCCTTTGATTACTCCTACCTACTGGGTGATGCCTGAGAGCCCAAGAGCTGGTATTGGCTCCAGCTCCTGGAATCTTCATTTCAAACCCTGACCGATCTACCATCCTTATCCACCATTCTCTCCCCTAGTTTTAACTATTTGGCTTAGTAGAATGCAAACCCAGCATCTTATTCTGTTTTGCTGAGGCATGTAATTGGGATGGATAGTATCTAGAACAGTCTTGTTCTATCCTGGCATAATCAATGTGTCTGGAGCCATGCAATAGCTATCCCATCTTTCTTAAGTCTAGTAAATAGCTTGACTCTGTTGTTCCGGGAGTTAAGGCCTCTTACATTCCAGGTCTAACTTAATCGGCATAAATTGAGATTCTTGCTGATGATGGAAGTTGAATGGTAGTGCTTCCATTGGGCATTTTGAGCCGGGAGGGAGAAGAGTCATAGCGGGAAGTTTTTTCCATACTGAGATTGGCATTATAATCAAACCCATCTGAAAAACATGTTCTAACAATAAACCATTGTATAGGGGCCATATGTTGGCAGGTAGGTTACCGCTGAGTCCGGCTGCTGTTGTGTGTACAGAGTAGAAAATAAAAAGAAGATACTCTGAGTGCTGTCCATCTTGACCTAGGATCAGACACCCTGCTAATCCACCACCATGGAATTATTGGCGTAGGTTCCTAGGTGTGAAGTCTGCTTTCGCCAGTAGCTTCACTTTACCTCAAGTCATGTCGGGTCACTCTCTCTGCAGTCCACTTGGTACTCTTTTCCAGTGCTTCCCATCACAGTGTGATAGTCTACGTTTGTTGCTGGGCTGAGGCGCATCCACTATTGCAGCTTCTTCTGGTGTAGTACAAGAGATTTGCTTCCCTTCCCAGGAGAACAGTAGGCTGAATGGGAGACTTCATCTATATTGTATCTTGGACTTCTGCAGCTTATTGGTAATCTCCCTGAAGGAGTGCCTTTTCTGTAGCGTGTAATCTTGAAAGACTAGAAGTGAATTGGCCAGAGTAAGGTGTGTAACTTGAATATGACCTCTCTGGGCTTAGCTTTTGATCCCCTCCGAACTGAACCCACTCTGTGGATTCTATCCAGTGTTCTAACCTTTATTGCTGTTTCTGGGAAAACCGCTCCGAATATCCTGCACATCCAGCCCTTTGTATCAGAGCCTTCAGTACCTTGAGCAAGGCTCTGGATCCTGATGCTCTCCCTTCAGTGCTCGATGGTTGAAGTCAGAGTTCCATCCTTCGCTTAGTCTCTGGTTGTTCACCTTGGAGATGGATGATGTCTTCTTGCAGAGAGTGAACATAGTTTTCAGTATCCCCTATCCGAGTGTCTATTTGCTTAAAATCTTTAGAGAGCTCTGCAAGTGACATATGAATATCTGCACTTGCATTTTAGATTTTGAATTTGACCAAGAATGTAAATTCCTATTTCAGGGAAGTAAAGCTATCTTGGATGTCCTGCTTCGTAATGGGGGCACTATTTGCTTCTGCCTTTGGGGCTGTACCCAAGTTGCTTGGTCCCTTTCTTTTTCCATTGTAGTGACTTTCTCTGGTGGCCAGAAAGCTGAAATGGTCTGTTTTCCTGGAGGACTTTTTTGTTGGCATCGAGATGGGCTGAATTCTCCTCTATTCCTTAATTCTGAAAAGCTATGATGGATGGGAATCCAGCATTTTAAGAGGGAGAAGTTCCCGTACATTACTGTATTGGGTTGCAGCAATACACCACTAGTGCAGAATTGTCTCAGGCTTCCAGTTGATAGGATCAGCACGTACTCTAGGGTGTCTTCTCCTCCTGTTCAGGCCCAGCCCAGCCTGAGCAGTGGCTGGAGGGTAGGGAGACCGCTTTAGTTATTAGCTAGTAGGCTGGTGAGCAGCACTCCGGAAGGTGACCAGAGATCCTCACCTACGCCTGCAAAAGGCACGGATATGGGTCCAGTGTGCCTCACCTGGCTGGAGCCATGGGCTCAATGGTGGAGGAAAGTCACTGGGTGTGCCAAGCATCACCGCCCACTGGAACTACGGTTCTGGTGCAGCCCGCTGGCCCAGATATGGAATCCAGATATACGCAGACCCAGGGCCACACGCCTTCGCTGATCTTCCTCACCCCCACCGCGGAACAGACAGGCGATTTCCCCAGAGCCACGCATGACACCGGGCTTCTCGCCTCCACCTCTCCCGACCCTGGAGTCCGGTCCATAGATCTGAAGTGGATGACTTGAGGCCTGCACGGGGGCAGCTGCTGCTGTGGTAGGTCAGAAGAAGAAGGCAGACCATTATTTTCCATGTCAAAGGATGTTTATTGAAAGTAAATCCCTAACTTTCCCTATTATATGGGCATCGCTACCTAACACAACTAAACTGGGGTGCTTGTTGTCTGGTATAACGTCCAAAGTAAGTCTGCCCTTCCCTACAAAAGCTAATCTTTACTCACTCTGCCACTTATTCTAAATTACTGAAGGAGAATCACTCCCTTCTCCTGGGGTTACTTTGCCAACACGTATTCTTCAGTATATGATTTTCAGATAGCTTATTGCTATTTCGTATACCAGTCTGTTCAAGGGATTTCTTAATGTCCCTTTCTTTAGTTCAGTTTGAGCTTTCAAATTTCTCTTTAGTTGCTCAAGTCACTGAATATTTATTTACTCTGCTCCTTTCAACAATTGTTGAAACTTGTGCTTATCCTGACACCATTTCCTCCAATTCTGTAACTCCGGGATTACTGCTGATTATCATTTGTGGTATTCTTAACACTGTGATCTGTGTATTGCACTCAATGACTTGTTTCCCTCCTTTTATAAACTATCTTTACTAGGACCAATATGTTGTGTTTCTAAACAAGACTCACTCGTCTTAAAATATTTGTTTTTACTCGGACGAGGAGGCTCTCTGTGATGCTCACTCTTCTTACTGTATTCACATTCACTGGGTCGAGTAAGGTTACTTGAATCTTTAAGTTCACTTCTGGTTTTAGCATTGGGGAAATTATTCTGTCTCCCATTATATATGCCTTGTCCCGCAGGTCTACCGCTCTCCCTGTTACCTGCAGTGTAATAGGACTGCGTCGCAGGGTTGGCAGTTATATTTGGCGTTAATTCGTGGTTTGTTAGAATTGCTCTTGCTGCTGTTTTGCTTTCTCTCTCCGACATTCTTCAGTGTCCTTATCCCTGTCTGTTCTCGGCGTGGAAAGGGTTTGTCTTTCCTTTTCCTTCCCAGCAACTACCAGCTAAGGAATCTCTCTCGATGTCCATTTGTGGCTTGGTCAGTTCCCAACCACGGCTTCTCTCCTCAATACTTGCTTTTCAAATGTCCCACTAGGTACTGTTATTTCCAAGCAAGCTTAGTCTGGTCTACCCAACGCACAGTGCTTCTCGGGCACTGCTAGACTCCAGCGATTCGCCCACATTGAGAACAGCGTTACCAGCCTCTCTCCAACTGGTTTTAAACTCCTGAGTCGCTCACTGGCTCCTCCCATTTTTATGATGCTACTGTGGGGCAATTCCAGTTCATAGTAGCAGTCCTTCCTTGATGTCCGAGTCAGCTCATCATAGCTTCTTTGCGTTTCTTCGTCCCAGTGCCAGGCAATTGTGTACTCTTTCTTACTCCTGTGTTTTTACTCGTCTCTGACAGTGAGCTGACAGTATCTGGTCCATTGTGTCATCAAAAGTCAAGCCTAGGTCACTTTCCCATTTGGCTTTCATGTGGTTATAGGAGGGGGTGTGGGCTTGTATTCTTTTGTATAATGCCGATGTGCCGCAGTGGTAAGATGCCGGCTTTTATGAATGGGTGAGCTATCGGCTCAGATGGGAATGAGGGCCAAAGATGTCAACATACCACTCTCCTCCTATGGTATTGTATCCCCTTAGAGGGACCGTGCTCCAGTTTGGCCAGGAAGTCGGCCAGTGGTACAAATGTTCCAACCAGGAACATGTCTCCTGTGTTAGCTGACCCTGGGGATCCCATGTTGTCTGTAGTGCTGGGTCAAGTGTGGGTGATATCCTGGTATAGTGCCTTGCATTATGGGATAGTAATGTTAAGTCTGTTAAATATTCTGGTCCACGCCTTCACAGTACATCCCACAGAGTCGATAGCTATGGTGTCAGCATAGCGTTTTGCAAATATAACTGATCGGAGGTCAGTGGGGGAGGCAGCGTATTTTTCGACTCGGAGATGTGCATGGTCCTCTGTATCAGCAAACCAGTATCCTGCATATTGCGCTTTTGCTACATTATAATAAAGTTCAAAGTCTGGTGCCGAGAGGCCACCAGTGTCGAATGGTTCTGTCATTTTCACCCAGCTCATTCTAGTCTCCCTGTTATTCCAGACAAATGCTGAGATTATGGATCGTAGTTTATTAAAGAAAGTTCTCCCTGGCCATATAGGTATATTACTAAATAGGTAGAGCAGTTTGAGTAACACCATCAATTTTCAGCAGTGATATGTGGCTGTAGGCTGATATAGCAAGGTTATTCCATAGTTTGAGCTTAGTTTCCTGTTGAAGCATAACTGGCTGGTAGTTGGAAGAGTAAAGTGTTTGGTAGTCAGTAGCTACTATCACCCCTAGGTAACTGGCCGAAATCGGGGACCAGCGGAAACCCATTATGGAGCCAATTTTGGGCCGAACCGTGGGTAGTGTGTATAATTTCAGATTTAGAAGTGTTGCTCTTGTAGCCAGAATACTTGGGGAATTTGTATCTGTCAAAATGGGAGCCAGATTGACCTCAGGGTCCCTAATGTATAATAGAGTATCATCAGCATATAATGAGATTAGTTGGGGAGGGCCATTTATCCCAACACCCCGGTTTAGTGCTGCCATAAATTCAATAGTGAGAGCAAATATAAGAGGGGAAAGGGGGCATCCCTGCCGTGTGCCTCTGTAAGGGGAACTTGGGGGAGAGGGTAAGATTTGTTCTGACCATGGCGATTGGGTTGTTGTATAGTAGTCGGATGTAGCTCAGGAATTGAGATCCAAACCCAAAACGATCCAGTGCAATGAACATAGTTCCAGGATACTGAGTCAAGTGCTTTCTCAGCGTCGAGAGGCTGCAATTACTTTGGTCTTGGGATCTAATTGGGTGATGATGGAGAATAGTCTATGCAAATTTAGGGATGTGGATCTGGTGGGGACAAATCCTGATTGATCAGGATGTACCAGGTAGTTCATGTGGGGCATCAATCGTTTCGCGATGGCCTTGGCAAAAAATGTTGTATTTAAATTAATTCGCGAGAGTGGGCGATGGGACAAGGCCTCGTGTGGGGGTTGTTAGGCTTCAGCAGAACTGAGATAACTGCCTCGCGCAGTGACTGGGGGTGGTAGTCCCAACCGAGATAGCCTCCTCCCATAGTGCCAGGAGTTTCTAGGCAAATTCTGTTGAGTAACATTTGTACAGACCTATGATTAGGCCGTCGGGCCCCGGGGCATTTCCTGCAGCAAGGTCTTTGATCGCTTGCCCTATCTCTTCTTTGGTCATTGGGGATTCCAGTGCGGTGCTGGATGCGGGCGGCAGCCTGGGGAGTCGGACCGAATCGATATAGCGAGCTACATTGCTCTGACACTGTATCAGCATTGGCATACAATGATGAGTACAATTCAGAAACACTTGATTAATTGCGTATTGCCCCACATGGGTCCCCCGCTCCCTGCCCGCACACACTGGTTGTCGATTGAATGTCGTTTTCAGATTTAACCAATCTAGCAAGCAATTTAATGGCTTTGTCCCCTCCCCGTACTTCCTGGATCTGGCAGGCGTGTTGGTGTATATGATCTCACGGTCTGCTAGTCTGTGGAACTCGTCCAGTTTTGAGTGAATTAGGGCAGGTATCTTCTCTTTGGTTGCTAGGGCGTATGTGGTCTCAAGCGTCTGCAGCTGGGTGTTGGTCCAAAACAGGTTTTGGCGTATAGTGCAAAGTGAACAATGAGTTAGGCAGAGTATATGGCCACGTATCCAAACCTTGACAGATTCCCATACCACGGATGTGGAGCCCACCGATCCCTCATTTCATTTGAAGAACTCCTGCAGCTACACCCGCGGGGGCATTAGTAGTGTAATGTAGTGTCGTGTCGTGGAGGAGAGCGGGGGCATTCTTCATAGTCTTGGTCTGTGGTCTTGGCGTATCGGCGGATCTCAAGTAACAGAGGGAAGTGATCTGAGATAGTGCGGGGGAAGATGGAGCAGTCCGTTGTGAATGGGACACAGGCATGTATAACCAGAAGTCAATGCGTGAGCTGGAGTCGTGAACCGAGGAGTGGAAGGTATACCCCTCATTCCGGGATATATCTCACACCAGGTGTCTGAGGGGGGAATAGTTCATGCACTGAAGAATAGCGTGGGCTGCCTTTATCGGAGCTCGGGGAGTCCTGAAGGTTCTGTCCACTAGTGGGTTGAGTATAGTGTTGAATTCCCCACCCCATAGTACCCTGATGTTGTCCATTGGGGATATTAGTTTGACTATCTTGAGATAGAAGTCGGGCCGTCGATGTTCGGGCCGTAGCTGTTGATGAGGCTTGTGGGATGTCCACACATTTCCCCCCAGATAATAACAAATCTGTCCAGTGGGTCAATAGTTGATTTAGTAATTCGGAACCCTAGGGTATGATGAATAAAGGCGATAACTCCCCTGGATTGTGACAAATAATTAGTGCCAAATCTTTGAGGGCCCAAACAGCTGGTAAATGAGTCCACCACTCTGGCCAGCGCATGAGTCTCTTGTAGCATCAAGATTTATGTCTTGTGCCTTTTGGCGTATGATAGTATTTTCCAAGCCTTGCTGGGGTTGCTTAGCCCTCGAACATTCCACATGAGCAGTCTAATAAGTTGTCCGGTCTGACTCATCACTCATAGTTAATATCACCATGTCAAGCAGAAGCATGGGATAGCCAGGAAAAAAGAATAAACCATGATTAACAGTCAGTTTTGATTTTTTTCAACCCCCCAACACCCTCCCTCACTGTCCCAAAAATGTTGACAGTGTTACCCTAACTAACCCCTTCTTAAGCAGTGGGAGGCAACGTGCGAACCCATCCAAGAGCATTATAACAATTGAATATCGTGATCTGCACTATGTAGCAAGATCGAACACAAATGACCTTCCTGAGATATGCCATTAGAAGTTGGCTCAAAGATCTGGAGGGGGATCATGATGAACATGCCGGATATATGAAGGCTCAGTCATTATTGGGTGGCATCAGAATGTTCTGCTCTGTGTAGGATGCTGCGTCTTCTAGTGATTCAAAAAAGTGGGATCTGCCAGCATGCTGTATCCTGAGTTTAGCCGGGAAGATCGTGGCGTATGGTATTTTTCTCTCCCGTAGGGCTCGCTTGACTTGGTCAAAATTTCTCCTGGCAGCCTGGACGCCGGTCCAGAAGTCCGGATATATGTGAAGTCTGGCTGAGTCGTATTTTAGGGTTCCTTTTTCACGTGACAGCTGGAGGATCAGGTCACGGTCCCGGTAGTTGAGAAGGTGGGCTATGATTGTGCAGAGCTCCCGGTTGGCGTGGTGGGGCCAGGGTTCTGTGTGCCATCTCCACTAAGAACTGGGCAGAGAACTGGAAACAAGGAGCGTAAGGGTTCTCCATGAAGGTTTCCATGGGGACATTTAGGGATCTCTCTGCCATGCCCAGCACCCTAATGTTACGGCGTGACCGTGACTCCAAGTCGTTAAACTTTACATGGACAGCTCTGAGGTCTCTTTTGGTATCTTCAATGTCCTTACTGTGTGTGGTGACTGTATCTTTGTTCCCACACCCGGTTCTCACCTGTGGTAATCCGGCCGCTTTCTTTCTGGAGCTCTGCTTTCAGCGATGATATGGTGGTGCCAAAGTCACCCAGCTTGGTATTTAACTGCAGCAAAACTGGCCTGCATCGTGACCATATAGGGGTCCATGACAGTGGTTGTGGCAGCCGTTGCGCTCGGGAAGGGTCTTATGAGCATGCAGGGCTTTCAACTGGACATGACATATTGGCAAGAGTGTCCATGGGCCCCTTTTTCCCACCTTTATGTTCTCCACTGGTCAGGTCTCGGAGAGAGAGTGCTTAATCTGGCAGATTTCTGCGCGTTTGCCAGTGGGGGCAATGGGCACTTTGTGGAAAGTCCCTTGACGACAGGGGCAGAGCCGGATGGTGAGTGCTCTGATGCACGGGTCTCCTTATTGTTGTGTTCAGGGCTGGAGAGCGTGCGTGTTCTGGCGCCTATGCACCTTCATTGCTTTGCGATCCATGGGCAGCGGTAGAGACGTTCGTGGCTGCTTGGCCGGAGCGGAGCGGAGGGGAGTGGAGTGGAGGAGGGGTGCAGTGCTGCAGATCCAGTGTTTTCCGGCGATTCAGGGATTCTCTGGTGAGTCGCCTTTACATTTTAGACCAGCATTTCGTTTTCTCAGGCCAGCGTTTAGTCGTCTCCTGTCCTCAGTGCTTCGCCGCCTTGAATCCTCTCTGACGTCGGCCTGCTCAACGTCTTCAGCACAGAAGTGGATTTTTATTTGTTTCGGGTGATGAAGTGCAGTGAAAGTTGTCTGGCTGTATGCCCAGAAGTACCGACGTCCGCGTTGTGCAAGTTTCAAGGCTTTTTGGTCCTTTGAGAGCAGGATATTGGTTCCCAGGATATAATTCCCAGGATATTATCAAGTGCGGAGCTCACAAGCTAAGCAGCCATTCTTGTCGGTGCTCAACAGCGCCCCCCACCCTCACACCCCAGCCTCAAGCTGCTCTTAACGCACAGAGTAAAAGACAAGAAAGATCTCACAAATATAAAATGGTGAAAAAGGAAGACTGGGACCATTTTGACAAAATGGACACCCATGGGTGCTGTACTGCAGCTGAGGGTTCGGGTTGTGGTAAAAAAAGCACACTGGTAGTAAAATGTAAACCACTGCCAGCAGCCATTTAAAGTAGTGAGGGTAACAAAAAATGTTACATGAGAAGGTTGTCATGGCCACAGAGCAAGGACCACAAGCTCCAACACTTAAAGGGTCCAGCTGGACCCAGTCCTGGCGCCTTTGGCGCCAGGCTTATGAGAAAGTGTGCTCTGCACACTTTATTTCTAGTGCATGTGATATTTCATCCCCTGCAAGGCCCCCATGTGCATCCAGGCCGGGCGTTGCCATAGGAATGCATTGGGCGACACGTGCAGCATCTTTTGGGAGTGGCAGGGTGGAGCCACAAAGCAGAGCAAAGGGGCGTGGCTGGGACCAGGCTACTTAAGCCTGCCCCGCCCGCATGCCAGCGCTTTGCGTTTGTCTGCTGAAGCAGTGTAACGCTCACCGCCGCCTGAAGCGCTCCTTACCTGATTCCAGCAATACCATCGCCAGACTCGCATCTTACCTGATTCCAGCAATACCATCGCCAGAAGCGCATCTTACGTCGTCCTAGCAGTCACCGCAGTCGGAGGGCATCCTTACCTGTTCCGGATTTCCAACACTTAAACGGGAGCTCATCTCGGCCAGCATTCTCACGGTTCCAGCCATCCATCACCCGCCAGATCTTCAGATAGCTGCTCCCCGTCTGACTTTGCCAGGCCATACCTGCAGTAGAAAAGGACAAATAAGGGTAGAAACCACACAAAGACATACGGTAAGGTCGCGCGCAACACAATCCTCGCGCTGACCATAGAACCAAACTTACCATCTATTTAGGACATTGTAAACTCCTCAGGACTCCATTGGGGCTCACTTCCAGCAACGCGACTCCGCTGGGCCTCTCATCACCTATTGGGGAGAAGGAAAGACATTACAAGAGATACGAACAATAGACGCTGTAAAAGAATACAGACAATAATCATTGTTGAAGAACACTTACCTTAGAAGTGGATCAGTCACAGCCGGTCTGGGCTGACACGCACATGGACCAGTGAAGGAACTAGGTCCATTTAAGGCGCCCCTGGACTTGAGAAGCAGGACGGAGAGCTCACTCTCATAAATAAACAGGTGAGACTATATGGGTAAACGCATGCTCACCACATTCTGGGAAGAAGGGTTCGAGGGAAACTACAGCCATATCACAGCATTCTCACAACCTCTCGTATCCTCACAGGGGCAATATCAACAACCAGAGCAGTCCACAACACAGGAGCAGGGAATGAATCCTGTCCCGGTGGAGCCAGTTCCAGTTAGGGCTGCAACCGTGCCCCAACTTCCCAGAAGAGACCATGTGAACGTAACAAAGGTAGGATAACGGGCTACTAGGTAACCCCCCAGCACTCCACATAAAATGGTGTGGGCTGGACCAACAAAGTAAAAAGGTAAGTAACATCAATTTCACCTTACTATTCTTGGGAACAGTAGTTCACCCAAGAAAACGTATTTAAACCTTGAGAGAAATCCAAAGGACTTCTCAGTGACACTGCACTGAGGATGCTGTTGTGTCACTGTACAAAAGGCACATGCCTATGGAGTTTGTCAGTCTCCAAAAACAGTGAAAACATAAAATCCTAATCAGGAAAAAACACATGAGGGACTGATAAAAAGGTCCCACTCACCCAGGAACTAAAATTAAAAAGTCGTAGGTCGAGCTAAAGAGCTTGGGGTCTCTAAGGTGGGAGGAAATTGGCACAGAAATGAAATGTCTCCCTAACATGGTGCAGTTGTTAACTACTTACCTCAGGCATTGTTGTGTTGGGGGCTTAGCAGTTTACTTTGCTCTAACTGTGATTGGATGTATGTTTCATTTTATTATCATTGTGTGATATTAATACATGTTCCAAATAATTTTCTTAATGTGTTTTTGGGGCTTTAATAGATGTATTATTTTATACTTACTAAGTGCAATCCTTGTGTATTTCACTGTGTGGATACATTGTGGACCCCTGACCCCAGTCACCTCTTCTGAGATTTAGCCTTGGCCACTCTCCATGCTATTTTTATTTGTTTGGCTACAGCTTCCAGACGTTTTCCATGTTCACTATAACTAGGGTAGCCTCCTAAATTCTGCCCCCACGCCAGAGTTTAGAAATCCATTTAACACTAAGGCACACTATAAACATTGATAGTAATATATTCATATTTATAGCTCCCATTTGGTCAACACACTGTGGGTTGTCCACTACCTCAGTATCACAAACACTTATGAAATAATATGTTTAGGTTAAAGTAGAGAGACAGATAACATAGCACCACCATACACCTAGCTTCCGAAGTCCATCCTTAAATAGCAAATAGTCTCTGGAAGTATTTAAGTGACCTACAAAAGGCTATTGACAGTCGAACCTAAGTAGCCTAGGAAGGACTCCAAGCCATGGAATCCGGAACAAAGAGGGCAATGTGTGCAGAAAAAAATGTAGTTGCAGAAAGGTAACTTAAGGTGCCTAGGTTAGGCTGTAGAGTTCTGGGAATCCGCTACATCCCTGCGGTATAAGAGCATGTCCCCCGGAAATACTAACCTGGCTACACCACCCCATTGGGCCACCCCTGGATAGTGGTAAGTTGAGCAGGACTTTGCACCCTTTGCAACCCCAATGGGGAGGGAGCAGTGTCAAACTCTGGATTCCTCCCACCCTTCCACCTCATCTTGATCTTCTGTTGAGCTTTCCTGTGGGTCTGTCTTCTTCCTTCTGCATGTTTCTTTCTTTTCTCCTCTCTTCTTCTTTGTCTTCTTTCCTTGTAAATAGGAGCGAGCTCCGCTGGAGGCCACGTTGTCTGGATGTCAATACACCCGACAGCGGGGTTCCCCGGGAGCAAGCCCCTCTGCAGGGAAAAAGCCTCCTGGCTGAAAAAACCCTGATAGAATCCAAGCTCGGGATGGTGTGGTAATCCGTTCTAGAGATGGTAAGGTGTTCTTTGAATGGTACAACTGCGTTGTGTTCTGTATACAGAACGGAATGACTGAAGTCTTTACTGAGGTCAAGCACTGGCGGACATCGGTAGAATCCAAGACGGGATTGCCCGTGGTGAATGGTATCCCAGACTGGCTGGATGAAGCAGGATGAAGCCCTGGAAAATGGCTCTATGAAGAACAGCGCTGCGCAGGGAGAAGGAGAGAAGAAAGCCCCGAAACTGAAGAAGGCGAGACAGGTAGAGGAAACAGTTACCCGGGGCGAGACCCGGAGTAAGGGAGAGGAAATGGCAACCCGGGAACGAGATCCGGAAACAGGGAGAGGAATGGAACGACAGAAAGCTAAGGGAATAACTGACGGCAATCAAAACTCGCAAAGAGGCGAGTGAGAGTGGACAGACAACAGTCGAAGGAACGCCCGGGAAGACAGAAAGAGAAGCAGTTTAAAGTGCAGCGCCCATCTTTTGGAAAACAACTCGATCGGTCCGATGTGGCAGGAGCCGTGATGGAACTTTCAATGGAGTCTCCAGGAGTTCCACAGTTTCCATGAGGGGCACAGGACAGGCGGTTCCGGAGATATAAGGGATCTCACACCCCCGAACAACCAGAAAGGTTGCAGGTGACAGTTAAATACTGGGGAAGACTTGCCTTGCCGTAGTCTTGTAGAGCCGTTGGGTCACGACTTTGACGGCAATCCCTACTGGTTGTATTTTAGTTCCTCTGGAGAATTTGCACAACTGCAGAGGGGACACCCTGGATTGGTACCACCATAAAGCGGAGACCCTCACAGGTGACTTAACTGATACATATCTTGCTTTGATCCCAGGCAGGGCAAAGAGCACACAGGAAGTTCCGCGGTTGGACTTCAGGCATCCGACAGGCTCCTCTTCTGGTGAAATTCAGCACAGCGTGTTTCCAGAGTCACAACAGAGCCCTCTAGATGCCCACGAAGATTGCAGGTGTTAAGACTCATAGAAATCCTTGCAGCGGAACAAAGCTGGATCTGGGTTTTGAAGGTGAAAAGCAGAGATGCAGGCTCCTACGCCCCATGAAAGGAGATCAACCTCTGCAGGACCTCTGACTGGTTGGTCCCACCAGTCAAAGGGAGGAAGTACCCTTGCAGAGGTCTCCCAGGTCGATGAAAAAGGATCCATTTCAACATCAGAGAGTTGGCTAAGAAAAATGCGGATTCTTGCATCAGTCCTCCAGCATCCATTGGTTGTTGTTGTCGTCTTCTTCTGATCCTTTCAGGCACCAGTGGATCGAGCTCTCATCCTCCTATTCAGACTTCAGTCTGGGTATTCCTGAGCCCGCCATTAAGGGAACATAAATATATTTGAACTTGTAGCTGGCAGCCCTGTAATGGGTGAATGTGGCTGTCTCTCTGAGGAGGGTGATACCTGCCCTTACAAAGAAACAGAGTCAATCCCCAAGGCTGCAGCGCTTTTAGCATTAGCAAGATAGCCTGCCTGAGGAGAATACACCTCCTTCCACACCTTAGCAGGGCTCACAAGGCTGACACAGTATCCAGTCATTTTATCGGAAACAAAACAGAGTGTTAAATTTCAGAGTGTACAAAAACACAGAAAAGTTTAAATAAGTATATAAAGGGTAGTGGGGTAAGGGGTTACAATGGGGCAGGGTTGGGTTGGGGTGGCTTTAAAAGGTTGGGAAAAAGGGGAGCTCCCCCCAGATAAAAACAAAATGTGATGTTTTTCGATGTTTTATCCACTCTGTTATGTACCACTCTGTTTTTGTGTTCGATAAGATCACATACAACCAGCTGACAAATGTGATATTAAGTTTCTGTGGTTGGCAAAATTATGTGAAATGCCATCCAGCATACCATAACTCAGATATGACTTATATTTTAAGATGTATCTGCCCATCAGGTCAGTAAACCCATAATTATATGTTTGTCTTAAATGAGGGCTTGTGTTGCAGAGACTTGCTGTCACTACAGCTGTGAAATGTCATCTGAACCTGTTATGTGCTACTGGTATAGCAGGCGCGGCAGATCAGGATACTAATGTAGCAGTTCACAGCTACAAACTATGCTTTTGGCATGGAGCTTATGAAAGGTGAAACCGATTAGCAGATTTCCCCTTTACAGAT
Source organism: Ambystoma mexicanum (assembly GCF_040938575.1). NCBI lineage: Eukaryota > Metazoa > Chordata > Amphibia > Caudata > Ambystomatidae > Ambystoma > Ambystoma mexicanum. Next base: position 17,444,656 of record NC_090922.1, on the reverse strand, counting down.
GGAATTACACACATTTTATTAATACAAATCAAAACAGCCAGAGATTCTACAGCCTTGACAGATGTAGATTCCTCACAATCCGAGATAAAAAAAATAAACCTAATGTAAATGGGGCTTACATACAGTTCTAACGTAGGCAATTTATTTTTTATAGTGGATTAGTCTGCTCAACTGAACCTCCCTCCCTTTGCATCATCTTCAAGATCTTGAGAGCCAGGGAGGAAAGGTAGTTAATTACTGTGTGGTATTAGTGAAAAGACAGGTCAATCGGCTCATATATTATTTGTGGTCAGTAAGCATAGTACATTTAACGTTGATAATACTTACTACTATTGAAGTGCTTTGGATTTGGGGGAATCTGGAATGAATTTCTATATGAAAATAAAGTAACCTGATATTATTCACTAATATACATTTAACCCACATGTTGTTTAATCCATATGGCTTTCATTAGGGTAGCAAATAGTTAGTATTTTGCATTCAAAAGTATTAAAAAATGAAAGCAAGAAGTAACAAAATAAAGGCACTGAATACAGTCTACCTTTTGAGACAACGGAAACATACAAAAAGAAATAGGCTACGTTTTCGTCCTACGTCTCCCTCCCACTTTTGTCAAGCTGTTTCATAGATCATTTAATAATATTGTGAAGTCCTGAACTTGGTAGAACAGAGGTCTCCAGAGATCAAGTGGTTTGCTCAAGAACACACATTTTGCTAGTGGGTATTCCACGATTAGAGCAGTTTTCTTCTGCTTGCATTGTCGTCCCCTTAATTGCTGTACAAATTGTTTGATCCAATCATCCATGCGTTATTCCTCTTTTTATGTCTTACTGCCTTTCTTTTATTATCTTATCCTATTTCATGTCTTCGCCATCTCATTTTACTTTTTACCTTTTACACTGATCTTCGCATCATCCTCTTTGGTTCCTCTTTTCTAAACCGCTCTCTGTGCATTTTCCCATCCTGTCTCATGTAATTCTTTCTGTTCTCATTATTGATTATTTTAATCTTTCATGTTTCTCATCCTTTGTCTTGACTTGCCTTCTTTCTACCGCAGCTCACTTTTGTTTCCTTGTACTTTACAAGGTTTCTGTACTGTCGGCAAAAATGTCAAAGAAAATTAAAACGCTAGTTATTTGGTTAGTGTGACAGTACCACCTGGCATTACTGGCTTGTTCAAATCCCCCCCACCACACCTCAAAAACAGACCTGCCAGTTGTAATTTGCATTGAAAGCACACTCTCATGCACAAGTGGTCTTGTTAAAACAATTAAGCAACCACTGGTGCAGCCTCAGTAAACTGCACCAAGTTATTGTTGCAGCCTAGAAAAATATCTTGCAAATTTAATGAACACCACTGTTTAGTCCAGTGCATGTTGTTTTTGTTTATTTTGTACCTGAACCTGCTCGTGAGGAATTAGGCTACGTTTCAAGACCTCAAAGGAAACCGGGTTTGACGTTCTCCTGTCTGAAATGCATACACTTGAGGACAATAGCACTTGAAACAATTATTCCTTCCAAGCCTTGCAATGTATCGGATTCCACCTAGCTGGATTCAGAAAAACATTTAAAAAACTGTGTATTGGACAAAATGTGTTAGTTCTTGTATTCAATTTTGCAAGCCTTCTTGTGGGGTAAACCTATTTGACCATTGTATTTCCTTTTTTGAGGTGTCAATAGTGATTTCTCTGTTCTACAATGAACGAGACAAGAAATGTCTCTTTAAACCAAGCCGTATGATCTTAAGTTTGTTTTTATGCCTTTTTTTGTCCTGTTGGCTATTGCAGCAAAGTGATGAATTAACAGTATTGATCAATTTTCACCTAAACGATTACTGACTTTAGTAAATTGGCAACTCTATTTTCTGGTTGATAAATACATTTATTGGTCTTAATTGCTTGCCTCAGGGATCTATTCAACAAGCTATGGACCGGAGTATGCACACTGCAACCAAACCATATGGAATCCTTTTGGCGATGGACTTTCCTATGAGGACTTCCAGTTCCCCATCTTTCTGATTAATGATGAAAATGAGACACAAGTTATTAAGCAGGTATGTTTGCTTATCAAGATGTACAAGTATATACTCCAACATTGAGACCTGCCATATGCTGCGAGCATGATAAAAGGTCACATCCACTCAATGAACCTCAATGTTAGAACTGGATCTTTAGTTGTGGTCCACTAGTATAGAAATTAAACGAATATTGCCCATGTATTGTTTTACATCTGAATACCCAGAATCTTGACTGTGGATTAACTTGCACCCGATAATGTTTTGTTTATTCTTCCTTTTTATTCCTTCATGACGCACTGCTCACTCCACCCTTAGTGCTATGAAGATCATAACATCCCAGCAAATGGGTCTGTTCTGCAGTACCCTCTGTGTGCTTTGCAGCTCTTCTCTCACATGCATGCTGTCACCAACACAGTAACCTGTATGCGACGCAGCTCCATCCAGAACACTTTCAGCCTCAATCCAGGTGAGTGCACTGTGATGGCATAGCACGTAATGCCTCTACCTCAAAGCTGGGATACTAAACAGAATCTGTGCATGTTGTATGTATAATGTGTTTTTGTTATTCGTTGGATGCAGCCACCGGGGGTCTCTCAGCATGGGCTGGCTAGAAAATTGTAAAATTCCTGCTACTTCAAAGGGACTTCAGCTGTAAGAGTCTAGGAAGGGGAGCATTGATTTTTGCAAATGTATATAAAGCTTTTGTGGTGAAGATTTTTGATTACACAATTTACAACGATGCGCATTGCACAATTCTCAAAATGTCCTCAATTCTACCTTTATACTTGCATTCTGCATTTGTGGCATATTCTCTTTTTTTGATTTTTAAAATTACTTATTTCAAATGGTTTATGTCCTCCCATGTATTCCTCATTTTTGATGTACTCCGATATCCTGCTTGCAGCTCGGAAACGTTTTTCAGCAGAGGGCGCTGTGCGTCGTCGACCTTGTGTCCTTCGAGAGCCTCCGTCCTCCGAGTATGACGTTGACGTTAGTATATATTGCATGCAATGCACCCATTGCCTCAGTTTCGTTGTTGCAGGAACTGAATAGCCAGGGAGGGGAACACCTAATCGTGTGCGTTGCTTTTAAGTTGGCCAAGAGCTACAGGAAGATCCTCCGGACTCCCAGGAAGCAGGACTGACCGAGCCTGAGCCACCTCAACAGAGTGCTGGACCCCAGGTGCAAGGAATACCCATCTCGACAGCCAGGAACCGCTGTGTTGCTTGAAACACCGAAGTGCCACTTGTTTGAAGATTGCCAGTTGCAGTCGGTGACCGTTTCATCGCAGTGCAGTAGTCCCAGAAGTCCTTCCTCTTGTCCCCACGACTGAGGCTCAGGAACACCAGGATCTGCAAAGCTGCATAGGAACAGAATCCATCTGCTGCACTTTTCTTCAACCTAAAGGTACTGTACAGTCTAAGAGAACTTGCCTCTTGTAACCTTACTTGTCCTCTGCTGAGACTTGTCTTGGTTACTCTGTAGAGTTGCTAACGGCTTTTTTACTTCACAAGCCTAACCAGCTTGTGGTCCTGCTTTGATTTCTTCTTATTCTACAAAGACTTCTAAAACATTGTGCAAGACTTTTACTTACCTGCAAGAAGTGCTTCAGCTCACCTAGACTTTTGCCCAAATGACTTTGGCCTAGCCTGGCTCCCTGAATGACTCTCCCTCCCTCTGACATTGGACCTCATTATGACATCCGCGGTAGCCGTGCCTGTAATACAGGCACGGCTGCCGCCGGTGTCATTTTTTTTCGGCACCCGCAAATGAGCAATTATCGGGTCATTACGGCCCTGCCGGACCCAGTAATTGCCCATTTGCGCGCGCCGGAAAAAAAAGATGCTTCCCATTTGGCCTCATAGGACTGAATGGGAATGGGGAGGTTGGATGCACTCACACCGTTCATAACGGAGCCGGTGCATCTGACATGCTATGCTTGCAGGTGCCGCTCTGCCTGCAAAGGTCCGACCTGGTGGGCAGAAAGGCACCCGCAAGCACAACTCGTAGTTTGCCAGTCCGGGAACTATGGTACCGGCAAGCTTACCGGTACCGTAGTTCCCGGACCGGCAAACTGATAATGAGGCCCATTGTGTTTGGTCTTTTCCAGGAAGGGGTGAACTGACTTTGCATTGGGGGTTACCAAAAGTACTTACCTCCTTCAAAATATGTGTAATCTCTTGTTCTGTTCTAATAATATTTTAATTTGGCATACTCCTAAGTCTGATTCTAAATGCAAACAGTGGTATATTAATGTCCACAGTGTCCTAAGTACTAAAGTCAACTGAGGGTGTAGGAAGTGTCTGTGTGCCATCCCAAAATTGTACTTACCGATTTAGAAATATTAAGAGTGTGTATCCTGGAGTGTATTTGTGTGTTATTGTTATATTGCCGCCTTCTGAAGAAGGCTTACTCTAACTGACTGTTAAATAAATCAATAATTGTTTAATCAAGAAACCTTGGGTGTAAGAGTTTATTTGAATACTTGTCACTGTGAATCTCTGTGTAACTCCCCTACAGCTCACATTGACCCCTCTTGAGATGAGCCTGGCTGCTCAACACGTTACCAACTTGTGTAGTGCAGACTTATACCAAAGGTTGGGTTCCCATTGCCAGGAGGTCAGGGTTGTTGTAGTGCACCCAAAGGGTACTGCATACAATCTTGCCTAACAAACACCCAGCACAATTCCAAAGCACAACATTGGATTAATATAGTAGGTGAATAACATGACTTGTAACTATATACATGGATGCAACCTGTAACTATGTACATGAATACAACACACCTCCTCTCCTCTAACTATATACATGAGCATTAAGTTGACATGGTGTTCTACACAACACCATTAACCACCACCATCACATCTCGTACCAGACACACTCTCTTTACTCCACCTCTCACCATTAGTCAACAAAACTTGTTAACCAGATCTCGCAACACCTTTATTGGAGCTGAGTACTTGACCACTCCTTTACCTACTCTACTTCCTTTGCTTAACTTGACCAGCACCCCTTCCTTCAAAACACAATCAATCCTTCACGCAATTTTTTTCATTATACCTCGCATTGGACTTCTCTTGCGCATTCAACATCCTCTCCTGCAACATCCCTGTTTGTAATTCTCCCCGCACTTGCACAAATTTCTTCATCCAACAGGGATGCAACCTAGAATTCGGCACCCTTTTCCGCAAAGCCTCAAATGGTGAAACACCGTCACCTGGTGAGGTACAACTCTATATTGAACCACACACTCCATAATTGCCCGCTCCCAATCACCACCAAACGCAATGGCAATTCTAATCACCTCCATCAAGGTTCTATTGAATCTTTCAACAGTTGCATTACCTTTGGGATTATAGAGGGCAGTGGTAGTGTTCAATGCCATTATCTTCAAGAGGTACCTGCATCTCTCTACCCACAAACTGGGAGCCATTATCCAACACAAATGTTCTCGGAAATCTCACTCTCTCCAGAACACTGAAAAATTGTATTATCCTACGTGAGCTAATGTTCCTCACAATGTGCACCTCAGGCCATTCTGACAACAAATCCATCAAGACAATGATATATGCTCCTCGGGCACCCCCTAACAGACACAGGACCCAAAAAGTCCATGGCCACTGCATCCCAAGCCGCACTGGGCGGCTCTCCAATCTTCATAGGCGGCACTGTAGTACATAGAGCCTTATCACTATTCACACTCACCTCACAACTCTTAAAAAATAACTCGATCATTGTCCATCCCTGCCACCAAAAATCTTGCTGTATCAGACCTTTTGTTCTACTAACACCAAAATGTCCCTCGTGAGCGATTTCCAACACCACTGTTCTCAGGCCCTCTGGCACCACAAGTCGCTCCCCTCTTGACAATATCCCCTTCTCCACACTCAATTCTTGTCTCACCCTCCTGTAACTCCTCAACTGTTCATCCAGCTCTTCTACCCGCCATCCCACCTGGACATATTTCGTCACTGTTTTGTATACTGCATCCTTCTTTCCAGTCACTTTCCTTGGCAACCTTACAGTTCACAAATACTTTGTTTTCTTCCTCAAACACCATGACATCATTCTCCCCTATGGGATTTCGTGACCACACATCCGTGATAACATTTAGCTCACCCTTCACATGTTTCACCTGCATGTCCAACCAATGAAGAGAAGAAATCCACCGGACAATCCTCCTTGAAACACCATCCAACCCTTTTCTTTCAAAAAATGCCTACCAGAGGTTTGTGATCCGTCACTACAACACATTTTCTCCCCCACACAAATTGGCTGAATTTTTCAATACCCCACAAACAGGCCAAGGCTTCTTTCTCAACAATGGAATAACAAAGGCAACAGTGTGCAACTCGTCCTCTTTTTTCTTTGCATCAGTACGCATCCAAATTCGCTCTCACTTGCATCAGTGTATAACTCCACCTCTCAATCATCTTTAAATCCCTTTAATATGGGCGCACTCACTAAAGTATTCCTTATGTGCTCAGACTCGTCATTGCATTGTTCACACCAAACGAATCTCACACCTTTCTTCACCAATATTCTCATGGTTTTTGTCCTTTGAGCTCTAAATCATTTACACATTTGCCATAGAATTCAACCAACCCCAGATACGATGACAATTCCTTTTTATCTTTTGGGGCGTTCATTTTCATCATCGCCTCCAAGGTTGCCTGTTTCGGTTCTACCCAATCCACAAATAATTCATGCCCCAAATCACTTTTGCAACTTAAATTTATATTTCTCTGCTGAGATGCTCAAACCTGACACTGCTGTTCTCGTTAATACCTCTTTTAGTTGTACATCATGCTCCTCCTCATTCTATCCCCATACTAACAGATTATACTGATAGCAGCATGTCCCTGCCTATCCCTTTAGCAACTTGTTTATAACTCTTTGAAATACACTTGACGTGGTCACCAATCCAAACTGCATTCTTTTACATCGATATAGGCCGAAAGGTGTTATGAAAGCAGTAAGGTCCATGGAGTCCAGGTGTAACTTAACTTGATGGTAAGCTGCCTTCAAGTCAACAGTTGAACAAATTGCAGCTCCACCGATTCTCACCAACAAATCATTCATTTTGGGAAGTGGAAATCTATCCGGCTTTACATTTTTTAGACCCCTAAGGTCAATGCATAGCCTCAAACTCTCATTGGGCGAGTGCTCTACCACAGTGGGGCTTATCCATTCAGCCGCATCAGTCTACTCAATTATACCCTCATTCATCATTCTCTTCAATTCATTCAATGATCTTCTGAACACAATATAATTGACTTGTCTTTATTTAAGTAATAACAGTAGCAGCCCCAAACCATTGCTCATTACCACAACGGTCCCTCTTCAAACACTAACATTCTCCCTGGAACCATGTGTGGTCATCAGCCCTGTTCTGTTATGGAACACCCAGCACAATTCCAAAGTACAACATTGGATTAATATAGTAGGTGAATAACATGGCAATAACGTGGCTCTTGTAACTATATACATGGATGCAACCTGTAACTATGTACATGAATACAACACTACTCATACCTGATCAGGACACGTTCACCCAAACAGTCCCAGGAACATCTAGGTATCACCTGCCACTCCCTCCCCAGACTGGGCTTCTCCCTCAAATACAAAAAGTCCCACATGATAGCATCTCAGAGACTCCAGTTCATTGGAGCAGTCCTGGATGCATCCTTCGTAAAAGGCTTGCCACCCGAGGTGACGGCTCAAGACATTCTACAGATGGTCACCCAGTTTGAGTGCCCAGCGTCTTCTGGCCTTTGACTTTTTGAGATTGCTCGGCCTCATGGCATCCTGCATTTTTCTAGTGCCAGAGACTTGTCTGAGAATGAGATCCCTTCAATGGGCTCTCTGGGCACAGTGGTCCCAATTCTCAGGCAGGATGTCAGGCCTCCTTCAGATTCAGAGCAGATTCTCACAACCTTCTGTGGAAGGTCTGTGAGGACACCATTCTGAAAGGAGAACCTTTTTGGCAACCATGGCCGGAGATAAAAATATTGACTGACGCCTCACTGAGCCCACACCAACCATCTGACAATCAGTGGCCGTTGCTCTCCATTGGAGTCCAAACTACACATCAACTGTTTTGGAGCTGAGGGCAATCAGATTAGCGCTGAAGGCCTTTCTGCCCTTTGTACGGGAAAGTGTGTCCTGATAATGACAGATAACACAGTGGTCATGTACAGGGTCACTACCACTGTCCAGAGAGGAAATGAAGCTCTGGTTCTGACCAATTCAAGAAGGAATCTCTCTATCAGCAGCTGACCTAGCCGGAGAGGAGAACACGGCGGCAGGCGCTCTGAGCATGCAGAGCACAGTCTCCCACGAGTGGGACTAGCTCAGGAAGTCCTTCAAGAGATCTTCACTCTTTGTCAAACCCCTCAAGTGGATCTGTTCGCAACCACTGTCAACCAGAAGTGCAAACTGTTTTGCTCCAGGGAATTTCCTCCAAGTGGATCTCTAGGGGTCGCGCTCGTAGTGGTCTGGGAGTTTCCACTCCTGTACGCATTTGCTCCAGTCCCTGTCATTCCTCAAATGATCAGGAGGTCGAGAAAGTTCGGGAAATCCATGATCCTAATTGCCCCGGATTGGACCAGGAGGATGTGGTACCCAGACCTTCTGGACATGTCCATCTGCCCGCCAATAAGTCTTCCACAAAGAGAGGACCTTATCTAGCTAGAGGAGGGTTGGGTTCTCCATTCAGAGGTTAAGACTCTCATCCTTCCTGTATGGTTTGGGAGAGGCTGGAGGTACAAGTTGTTAGGGAGAATTCTTATTTCTGTGCTTATTCCCTTCTACCTTAGAGACCCCCAGCTCTTTTGCTTGACTTTAGGACTTTTTATTTTTATCCTGGAGAGAGAGACCTTTTTCCCATCTCTCATGTATGTATGTTTATTTGATTTGAACCCTGTGTTTCTTTTGGCTTTGGTGTCTGACAAACTCCATAGGCGGCCTCTTTTTGTATTGTGATACAAAGCACCCTCAGTGCAGTGTCACAGAGAAAACCTTTGGATTTCTGCTAAGGTTTAAATACCTTCTCTTGGGTAAACTACTGTTTCCAAGAGTAGTAAAGTGAAATTGACTTTACTTACCTTTTTCTCTTTGTAGACCCAGCACACAATATCTTACAGAGTGCTGGAGGGGTTACTTAGTATCCCCTTTGTCTACCTTCTCGTGTAACATTTTTATGTTACCCTTTCTACAATTAATGGTTGGTGGCAGTGGAAAATACATGAGAGAGTGGGAAAAAGGTCTCACTCTCTCCAGGTAAGAAATGGAAAGTCCTAAAGTCCAGCAAAAAGTGCTGGGGTTCTCTAAGGTATAAGGGAATTAAAATGAGCACATTTCTGAGAATTCTCTAACAGGGGAGAAGGTATAATTTCTTCTGGGACCTCAGTTCATGACGGAACCAAACTCAGTTTGTCCAGAGACAATCTTCTGTGCTTGATCCGGTCGAGGGATGCCCAGGGGTTGTGTGTGCAGATGTATCTTTTGGACGCAGGATTTCGTTTCAGTGGGTCACTGTGCTAGAATCTCGGTTCCATGTTTCTTCTAGCTGAACACCCTTGTGAAGAGAAGATTGGGATCTCTACAGAGCAGGAGACTTCAGGACACCTGTAGGGAGCGAGGAAGACTGATTGCAATGGGAGTAACCCACAATCTGGGGACAACAGGCGATCTTCAGTGGACAAACAAAGGAGTAAACCCTGCAACGCATCCGTGGATGCAAGATGGCTGAAAATGGATTAGCAGGTGTCGTGTAGTAAAAAGTAAAGATCCTCCAGGTTCCAAGGATCCACTCTGAACAGCGATGGCTGCAGCGAATAAGCTTTTAAGATGAATTTCTGAACTCTGGCCTGGTATACCGAGTTTAGGTGGCCACTTTAGTTCTAGTGAACAGGTTAAACTCGAAGATGTTAGCCAAACCAATCAAGGTAGCATGGAGAGTGGTCAGGGCTTAGTCGTAGGAGAAGTGAGTGTGGTCAGGGTGCCACAATGAGTCCACACAGTGAGCACCTAAGCCAAGTATGTTAAAAATGACTATATTTATTATTGGACAAAGAACACACTATAAAAGTAACTTGCAACAAGTAATATGAACACAATTCTAAATAATATAAAACATATAGGCAGTCAGTCTGTGCCAAATAATCAATTCACCCCCACAATACCTGAAAGGGAAGGTATGTGATTAGTTATTGCACCAACATTCCACAGGAATAGTAACCGTACTGTGGGAAGGCATGGTATTGAGCAGTAGACACAGCCACAATTAATACATACAAGTTTCGAAAACCTTTATTTACACTTTTGATTGGGATTGTAGAATTCCTAACTGACCCTAACTCTAAAATGGGAGTAATCTCTACCATTAAACAATAATAAATACGTCCAAGTCAGTCTTGCCCTCCTTCTTAGAATAACAAACGTGTTAAGGGAATACAAAAATACAAGTAGTATCTCAAAGGGAAATGTCAGAATGGCTTCAGCACCAACTCCCTTCCCCAGGTTCAACCGCACTGGGTCTAGAGAGTCTCTCAAAAAAAAAAAGATGGGTGAATGGCACAGTTCCGTCAGTCTTGCATACTTTGGCTTACTGGTACAATTCAACAGTTCAATCTTAGGCTTTCAAATTCTGGTAGTTCAATCACTTTTTTAGGCTTCACCCGACTTGCCATCAATACTCAGTTCATATATTCTCATGTTTCAAAGTTCTGCATGGGAGTTATGAATTAAATACTGTTTGCTAACACATTTTGAATTTTAGGCTTCCCTCTGCCGGGCTCAAGCCTGTTTCTCCTTTGTGGTGGTTCCCTTCCCCACGTTTTAACTCGTATATCTTTTCACTGTCAGACTCGAGACTGCAAGGAATTTTCATAGACCTCGACATGACAACTTCTACCTCTTTCAACAGTCCTTCAGTTACCAATCAATAACATCTTGTGGTACCAATACATCTTGGTACCTATGACTCCCACTCTCTTTAGTCTTCCCTCTTGGCCTCTTCAAAGGTTCATGTGTAATACCAATACCTCTTGGTATTTGTTGTTTTTATTCTCTCTTAGTCTTTTTCAAAGTTTGTATGCAGCACCAATTGTCTCTTGGTACTAGTAGTTCTTATTCTTTCACTTGCCTACTTGGCCTTAAGTTTTATATTTAACTTTTGCCCTCTTGGCATATTTCACAGTTCACAAACGTCACTTTTCTGCTTATTCAACTTTATCTCCTTATTTCACAGAGACTTTAGAATGTGCAACTTCATCTCGCTGTACAACTCTGCTACTTAGTATCCTTGTCGTTCAACAATTGTTCTCTTCATTCACGTTTTATTGGCACACGCGCATCCTTCAACTTTCAAATTACAGTCACTTTCTCTTTAACATCAACCAGACTTTTGTTTCCCACGATAACTCACTGGCTATGTTAATTGGATTTCTTTAATCTTTTTCCTGCAGCTCAAGGCCGTTACCAACGCCTCTTCTGCTCCTCCCCAATGCCGCTGTTCACCCGGGACGGTCGTGGGCCGCTTTCTGGCAATTTGAAAGTTTCTTTCTCCAGCATTGGCTCGTTCATAGATTCAGATGCTTAAATATTCCCTGTCGTCAGACTGGGAATCCTATTTGTGATAAAAATTATTATTACATTTTTTTTTTAATATACATCCATTATTCCATAGAGAATGCATGTAAATACCCCATTGTGGCCTATGAGCCATTCTATTGTGTAGTCACTCCACCTCACTTTGGTCCTTTATGGCCCCAACCAATGAGGTGACAGGGCTTAAGCTCCACCCCAGTCAGCCATCTTCAGATTTTTCACTGCAGTCTAACAGACAGAGGCAATCCTCCAGATCTCTGAGCTTTCAAATATGTTTCTCCTTTTTTGTGTAAGTATATATTCTTATAATATATTCTACTGTTTAGGGGCTATCTATTCTGAACTTTTGGGCACCGAAAATCTTTTTTCTTGCCTCAAATTCGTCGAGTGAATTTCTCCTCAGCATGGCTGAACTTCAGGCTGCCAAGAAGCCTTCCCTGTTCAGGGACTGCACAAGGTGCAGGAAAAACTGGTCTACATGAAGGATCCACATGACCACTGCATCTACTGCCTATACCCTCATGGCATCAATAAATGTGACATTTGCAGGTCTTTCTGTGCTAAAACCATGCAAGACAGACACAGAAGGCTTCTGTTACATCTAGAAGCCAAAGGACTTTCCTCTGACGAGGAGTCTGCCAAAACAGCTCCTGTACTATCTACTAAACCATCTGAGTGACAAACGTCGAAGAGAAGGGCCTCTTCAGTGGAAAGGAGTTCCTCTCCCACTCTAAAGAGTAAGACAAAGCTGGAAACCACTTCTTCCATGCCTCCCTTGGGCTCCGGAGGCCACAAGATACGACAACCTGAAGAAGAAACCACCTCCAAAGGTAAGGAGGCGTTTTTAAAAAACATGCGGGGGTGGGGGGTCATCCACGGAGAAGCAGTCTACGAGCGGCTGTAAAGATAGAGACCTGCCGACGACGAAAACCTCATCAACGATGACACTCCAAGCCTCGTCGTCCATGACCAAATCCTTGTCCTCGAGGTCAACTTCAACAAAACAGTCATCGACGAAGGAAGCTCATCGCTCATCGACAAAGCTCTCGTCCACTAAGCTCTCGTCGACAGATAAGGGTCATCAATCATCTTCAAAGTCTTCGTCCACAAAACCAACGTCGATGAAAGCACCGTCGACAACACCTCAAACTTCTTTGTCTACGGACGAAATAAGGCCCAAACCGCCCCTCGCAGACGTCACAGATAAACCATCCAATGTGAGCAGTCTCCCCAAGCTTATGGGAGCAACGCCTCTGGTTTCAGAGGCTCCTGAACCACTTGGAGCACAATTATCTCCTTTAAAAGAGATGACCGAACTCCCTGACATCATTCTTCAAGAGGAGTTCTCAGACACGGAATTGCTTGCTGAGCAACCTTTTGTCATCCCCAAGGAAAACAGTCCTCCATGGCAGCCATCTGCTGAGGTCGTTGCCGATCCTTATGACCCTGTGCTCATGGAATCGATGCGAAGGATCATTGAGGAAATTCAACAGACGTCAAGAAGAAAAGAATAGGTCATCTGTGCCGAAGGAGTCCAGAAACCCCCAGAGGGATATCTCACCTCAACATAGTACACCAAGACACTGCCCTTCCAGGAGTAGACCACAGAAAAGAGCACGATCACCTGAGCCTCCACGTAGATGCAGGAACAGAACACTCGGTGCTTCACCGACAAGGGTCCCGTCTCCAGCATCGTCACATAGACCTCCATCTCTGGTTCGAGATCCAACTATGGTGCCATCGTCTGTGTCAGTCTCTGATTGGCAAGAGGACCGGTTCAGGGATTTCTCAGACCCTGAAGAAGGGGAGATCACACAGGAGCCTGATGCTCCCAGCGAATGGGACGATTATATCGTTGAGAAGCCCAGAAAGGACGACTCTCCAGGTGATTCTTCACCACCGGACGATTTAGTATTGTTTCATACTATTATCGGGAAAGCTGCGGACTTGAAATTACAAGTTGCATCGGAAGAGAAGAAGTCAGTGCTTTACGAGCACAGGGACAAGTGCAGAAGAACGGTTACCTCCATTCTTCTTCTCAACACCATATGGGAGTCTGGGTCGAAGATACTGGCCACGCCATTATCCACAACAGCGCTGGTTTCAAGACCGGAAAAGAAATACAAGGCACCAGACTAAGCACCGCTTTGTGTAAGGGGTCATACTAAGCCAGACTCTTTTTATCACTCTAGCATCCAGAAAAAAAAAAGTTAGCCGACCCTTCATCACCACTGTCAGCACCGCCAGACAAGGAAGGTCGTAAATTGGAAGCCATGGGTAGAAAAGTGTCTTCCTCAGCATCTCTCACTACTAGAGCGGGCAACGGACTGGCCATGACTGCTAGGTTTGACCACGAAATTTGGCTTTGCATGTCCAAACTGACCAAACATCTACCTGTGGATCCCCAGGAAGAAGCCAAGCCAAGTCAATCATTGCAGACGGAGAAGCTACTTCAGATCACATGATCGATGCTGCAGTCAATGTGGCTGAGTCAGGATTCAGGCAGATGGCTCACGGCACTGTACTAAGTTGACAGCCGTGGATGAAAGCCACAAATTTCAGACCCGAGGTGCAAGCACAAATACTGGACATGCCCTTTGATGGGCAAGAGTTATTTGGTAAAAAGGTCAATGACCACCTAAAAGGAATAAAAAACGGAAACGGACACAGCTCGAGCTATCAGTTCTTTAAAGGATAAATATAGAGACCGTAGGACTTTTCTTTCACCCTTTTCGGGGCTCATCGTCAAAAGACAGAGGATATAATCGATCTTCCTATGGTCAAAAGACGCAAGGAATCACAAACGAGCAAGGGGGCACGAAATCAGAGGTCTTGTCACAAGAAGCTCAACTGCTATAGGCTTGGGCCTTACAACGCAGAGTCCAAATGAGGGTGGAACACTCCCCGGGAGTGGACAATGTCCTAGCGGACAAACTGAGCAGGGAGTACACATCATCCCACAAATGGGAGCTAGACGAGAAAGAAGTCCAGTAGATTTTCTCCATATGGGGCCATCCTCAGATCGACCTCTTTGCCACCAGAACCAACAGAAAATGCCAAGAATTCGCCTCAAGGAACCCGGAACAGCAATCAGCAGGAGGTGCTTTCTCAGTGGACTAGACAGGGAAATACCTGTATGCCTTTCCCCCAATTCCACTCATAGCAAGAATTCTACGCAGAATGGGGAGCAGAATTGCTCTATGATCCTAATAGCACCGGACTGGGCGCGACAGATTTGGTACCCGACTGTACAGCGTCTATCCCGATGGTCTCCAATTTGCCTCAAAGCCCATCAATACCCATTGATGCAACAGAACCACAAAGTTCTTCACCACGACCCAGCAAGCCTCTCCCTCAAGGCTTGGTTCCTGAGCAGCGTAGACTTATGAATATGAATCTCCTAGTAGACTGCTGGGACATAATCGGGGCCTCTAGAGCCCCCTCGACGAGAATCACCAAGTTATCTAAGTGGTGTGAGAAGTCTACAATTAACCCACTTACAGCTTCGGTAGAACAGATACTACCTTACTTATTGCATTTGGCTAAGGCAAGGCTCTCACTGTCCTCTATCAAAGTTCACCTATCGGCTATATTAGCATACACGACGACTCCAGAAACACAGTCATTACTCTCTCTTCAGGCTGTCAAGGTCTTCCTTAAGGGGTTGATGCGTACTTACCCTCCTACGCCCTCATCAGTCCCTACCTGGAGTATAAAAAACATGTTAACGGCTCTCATGGAACCCCCTTTCGAGCCCATTCACAGATGTGACATGAAATTCTTATCTTAGAAAACCGCCTTTTTGATAGCCATTACATCGGCCAGGAGGATCAGTGAATTGCAAGCTTTGTCTTCAGAACCACCTTTTACTTTGTTTCAGAAGGACCGCTCCATTTTGAGAACACACCGTAAATTCCTTCCCAAGGTCTTATCAGAAATGACTCACAGAGCAGATTGTCCTGCCATCCTTTTTCCAGAATCATACCTCTGAGGCAGAAAGAGCATTGCATTCTCTAGATGTAGCTAGAGTTTTGAAATTCTACTTACAGAGAACTAAGGAGTTCCGCTCCTCAAACAGACTGTTCATTGCCTTTTCTGGTCACACAAAAGGACAGCAGATCTCCAAACAAGGTCTGGCACGATGGGTCTCTCTATATCACCCACTGTCATCAAGCGAAGGGCGACCCCCTCCCAAGCCGCCTTCGGCACACTCCACCAGAGGGAGAGCGGCATCAGCAGCATTTCACGCACAGGTAGCCTTGAAGGACATATGCAGGGCTGCTACCTGGAGCACTCTGCACACGTTCGCTAAACACTACTGCCTGTCAGAAGATACCAACAACAAATCTGTAGTTGGACAGGCAGTGCTCCGCCACCTCTTTGCATAAGGTAGGACCAGCCTCCTTTCCCTGAGTATGTAACCGTTGTGTTGCTGTATGGTAAAGGTTTGTCAGAGATATGTTTTCTGCATTTATATATATATATATATATATATATATATATATATATATATATATATATATATATATATATATATATATATATATTATGGTGGCATGTTTTAACTGCTTGGTATTCTTTTCAAGCATCTGAATCTATGAAAGATCCAATGTGGGAGAAGTCTTAGTTACTTACCTGTAACTTTATTTCTCCAGGATTGGTATCTTTCGTAGATTCCCATGCACCCACCCACCTCCCCTGAGAGGCTGCTCCTACGCTCAGCACCCATCATACTGTAGTTCCTACAGTTCAAAATCTGAAGATGGCTGACTGGGGGGGAGTTTAAGCCCTGTCACCTCATTAGTTGGGGCCATAAAGGACCAAAGTGAGGTGGAGGGACTACACAATAGAATGGCTCAATGGCTCACAGGACACAATGGGGTATTTACATGCATTCTCTATGGAATAATGGATGTATATTCAAAACATTTTAATAATAATTTTTATCACCGAGGATTCCCAGTCTGATGACGGGGAATATTCAAGCATCTGAATATATGAAAGATACCAATGCTCGAGAAATACTGTAGGGGAGGGCTGGTCCAGGAGACCCCTCTCGCCTGCGTTTCTTCCCCAGGTGAGGGCTATGGCCCATTGGGCGTTCCCTCATGCCACCCGGGCCCAGGTGGTGGGGGGCTCACCCACTGGAGACATTGCCCACACGTATCGAATGCCCGCATGTATTGCTTACAACATAAATTTAGCTAGGCCCAAAAACCATTCTTTGCCCGGTAAGGATGGTGTGAGCTCAGCGCACTGTAGCGCGGCCCCCACCCTTGGAGAACATCCCTGTTGCCGCAGCACCCTGGCAGATCCGCTGCGAGCACGTTCCCACGAACAAGACGGACATGAGCTAGCACAATACGCTAACATTGTAACAGTTCACCTCCCGCAGTGTACCATCACTATCAGCATGACCCGGCCAGCAGGCCTGAACAATGAGAAAGAACAGTAAAATGGTCCTCTGATGGCAGACAGTCTTTATATATATATATGTATATATTAATGTCAAGACCTCTTGCATTATTTCTTTCTTCCACAAAATACAAATGCCTGTAGAATGTATTAAAATGAGAGAGTATGCTCCCATGATATAAGCTATGGCGAGTTCGCACCATTGCAGGTGGATGCCAATGATAAAGGAACGCTCCAGGGGTCTGTTCGTTGTGTGTATCACTAGGCAGCCTACCTCACGTGGTTTCGCGCCATAACTAAAGCTAATGCTGTTAGAGTACACGAGAAAGCGGATGTAACTATACTATGAACCCATGAAAAGAATGCGCGAGAGTGCTCGTATCATGTGTGAACGTCTGAGCCCCTCATATGCCACCACCGTCACGTACAGTGGCGGGTCGTTTTCTATGTACTCCACTTATCTAACCACTACCTCATTTACTACGAATGTATATGCATGTAACTGAAACACTGTAGCTGCTAGAGTCTAATGTACAAATATGATGCTCAAACTGGGTATAATCGAAACGCACCCAGCAAAGATTAAATGCATGTTTCGAAGTGATTTTAAATAAGTATTATAGAAAGTATTCAAATGTTTGCGATGTCTTTACTTATATTCCGCAACGCACGAGGGAGATACCTTTGTGAAAGTGTACAAGGTCTCGATGTATCCCCCTCCCTCCATCAGAAGGCTGCCAAGACAGGAGAACAGAGCCCCGCTCTGTGTTATCACGCCTCCCCCGACCCGACTGGAGACGCTTCAAAGACTTGTAGCCCCACACCAGCACCCAAGGCCGCGGCCAGCCACCTGCATTATTTACAGCACAGCAGTAAATCTCAGTTTAAACTCAAGCGCCCCCTCATAAACCCCACAACCCACCGGACTGTCTCAGACTTATGGCCCTGTGCAATCAGGACACCTAACACTTTGACAACACACAGCGAAACATCCATAATCACTTTTAACAAGACAGAAAGACCTGTACCACCCGCCCCAGTCCCTGAAGCTTAGCCCCTCGACCTATGGTCCCGGTCAACAAATCACAAGTAACCTAGCCACGATATATTATCTCCAGATCCCTCACAAGGTGCATTCCTCCTGTGTTGCATTAACCTATTAAAAGATTTACTAAAGAGAATAAAACTGTAAATGACTGAATGACTGCAGTGTGCACGGCAGAGGGCAAGTAAGTCAGAAAAGGCATTCATCTCTGCCACAGGCCGCCTCGGGACACCAACACCGCCCGGATGAACTCAAGCCGACCTGCCAGGCCCAGCCCAACCCACGAGGGTGACCAGTGACGTCCTCCAGCCAAGACCAACCACACCGCAGCAGCACCTATAGTTAGTCGTCGCCACCCAATCCCAATGAACTTGTGCCCCCTATAGTATGTAGGTTTCGATGACGTTTTTTGTAAATATATACGCCTGTCTTTGCTATTGTCAGACAGAGCGCTCTCGGAGTTTGCAGAGTTCTTTGCATGCCCAATTCTGATTGATAAACTCCCATTTACGTTCACCATTACGTTCAATAGAGCTCCTTGATTGTTGTTAAATGCTCTTTTGGATGCCCTCTTAACAAGCTTTTTTGGGTATCCTCTTTGTCTTAGTTTGTGAGTTAAATATTTGGCTTCCTCTCTGCAGGCTTCTTTTTTGCTGCTATTGCGTTTGAGTCTCAAGAATTGTCCATAAGGTACATTTTCTTTAATGTGTTTAACATGATGATGAGGAAAATGTAGTAGCGGGTTCTTATCTGTAGCCTTATGGTACGGTTTTACGAGTAATTGATTAGCAAGTATGGTATATAGTGAGGTCAAGAAAATCGAGAGTTTCTTTGTTGATGGTCATGGTGAATTTTAAATGTATGTTCCGTTGATTTAGCCACATCAGGAATTCCCTGGCTAGTCCTTCTGAGCCTTTCCAGATCACAATGATGTCATCTATATATTGTGCCCATACATATAGATTTTCTTTTAAAGTATTTTGAGCGTATATGTGTTGTTTTTCGAAGAATTCCACATAGATATTAGCCAGGCTTGGGGCCATGGTGGCACCCATTGCAGTCTCTTCTATTTGTTGATAGAAGAAGCCCTGGAATTCAAAATAGTTTATTGTTAATGCAACTTCTATACACCATAGTATAAAAGAGGTCGGTATCGGATGATTATCTGATCTAGAAAGAAGAATTTCTTCTATGGTTTCCAGTGTCTTTTGTTGAGGAATGTTACTGTAGAATGATGTGATGTCTAATCCTATCAGGTATGTATTACTGGGATCATATGGATGATGTTCAAATTTCTGGATGACATCTTTTGTATCTTTCAAGTAGGATTGCATTTTAGTTACATATCCTTTTAGATACAAATCTGCATGTTTGGAGAGCGGTTCTAAAACAGAATTGATTCCTGAGACAATCGGGCTTCCGGGAGGATTTATCAATGTTTTATGAATTTTGGGAAGACAGTAAAAGATGGGTAAAGCTGGTTCGTTATTGATCAGGAAGTCACACTCTTGTTTGTTTATCCAAGTTCTATCTTTTGCTTTATTGACTTTTGTTTCGATCATAGCTTGTAGTTCCTTAGTGGTATTTTGCATACTTTTTTTGTAATATTTTGTGTTGTTTAGTTGGGAAGAGCATACTTCAATATATTTCATTTTGTCGAAGATCACTATTCCTCCACCCTTGTCGGCCCTTTTTATGGTGATTCTCTCATTATTGGCTAGTGCTGTCAATGCTTCTTTTTCCGATTTCTTCAGGTTTTTGAAATGGAAGAGAATTGTTGTTTTTTTTTTTTTTAATTCTTTTTTTATTAACTTGACAGCTGTTAAGGAAAGCGTCTCGTGGGTGCTGAGTACCTGAACTTCCAGTTGATGGTCGTGGTGAAGTAGCCAGGCTGTCCGACTGATGGTTGCTGAATATGTAACGCGAGGAACCAGCGCAACACACACCTTGAATTCAAACAAGGTCAGTGGTGAACCAGCTCCCAACGCCACGGATGCGCACTTCCCTGATTAGCGTGACGTCGGGACAGTGCAAGCACTGACAGGGAAGGCGGGTCTTGACTGGATGGAAAATCCACAGCAGGATACAACAGCAAGGCTCTAGAAGTAGCAGTAGACCGATGAAGAGAACTGAAGTTGGCAGGTGCAGTGGAAGGATAAGTAGGCAGAGAAACTCCAGAGAAGGCAGGAGGCAAGGCACTGAACCAACAGGCAAGGAGGCAAGAGGGACTAGGAACCCTGGGGCAGAACAAGGAGAAGAACTGGAAGGCAGGATGGGAGCTGGGAAGATGATGACCCACCGAACCTACTGGCAAGAAACGAATGAGGCAAGAAAACTCTGAGGCAGACAAGGAAAGGAAACACCAGCAGGGAAGGACAAGGAACAAGAGGCTGGGAAGGCAGACAAAGTGCTACTCAAGAGTAACACAGACGAGGACGCAATCAGGAAACAAACCGCGTTGAGACGCTGTTTGTTCAAACAAACTGGCCCTTAATATAGGGCAGGCAGCACCCGGGAGGCTTGGAACGCAATCCGTGCTGTCCCCGGGTGCTGACGCGCCCAAAACGAGGCTAGGAAAGCAAGCTTGCAACTTCCCGAGCGCTCTGTGGACGGCGCATGCGCGGAGGGCGAAACACGGCCTTCCGCGCCTGCACGAACCACGCGAACGGGAAAACCCGGAAGCGGCATGAGCTGCAGATGACCGAGGTCCCCCCAACCTGTATCGGGGGTAGATGCGCCAGGACGGGAAGCGCCGGGACCTGCAGATGCGCCCCGCACCCCAGGTAAGTGGCATGACACTATGTCCCCTCCCAGAAAGGCCAGGGGCCCCAGGTTTCCAAGGGAATCGGAGGTAGAAATCGCAAACCAGATTGAGAGCGTGCACATAACTGCATGGCTCCCAAGTGCGATCACAGGCAGGGTAACCCTTCCAGTCCACCAAGTACTGAAGTACTCCCCGTCGTATGCGCGAATCACAGATCTCCTGTACTTCAAATTCGGGCACTCCACGGACATCAACAGAGGCAGGACGGGAAAAAGATCGCTGGAATGTGTCAACCACGGAAGGCTTCAGAAGGGAGACATGGAAGACAGGATGAACCCGCCAGGACTGTGGCAACTGTAGGCAATATGCTACAGAGGACAAACGCTTAGTAACCTTGAATGGGCCAAAATAACGGGGAGCTAGTTTGGTAGGTAGATTACGCACTGGCAGATTCTTAGAAGGCGACCAGACTAAATCTCCCACATGGAAAATTGGTTCAGGAGTGCACCCTTTATCAGCCTGTTGTTTCATGCGCACCTGTGCCTCTGCAAGAGTTCTGCGTGCCAACGAGTGTTGTTTTTGGATGGTGACGATCAGATGATCAGCAGATGGAACTGCACTGGGTGGTACAGGATGAAAAGGCACCAATTTAGGATGTTGACCAAAAGAACAGTAAAACGGACTGAGTCCGGTAGCGGAATGTTCTGCATTGTTATAAGAGGCTTCAGCAAGAACCAGATGTGCTTTCAAATTGGTCTGAGTGGCATTAGCAAAGCACCGAAGGTAGTGCTCCAAAGTTTGGTTAGTTCTTTCAGTCTGGCCGTTAGTGTGTGGATGATAACCCGAACTCAAGGCTCTGTGAATGCCTAGATGATTACACAACTGACGCCAGAAAGAGGACAAACTGGGATCCACGATCGGATATGATCTTTTCAGGTAATCCATGTAGCCTGTAAATTTCCTGGAAGAACGCCAAAGCCATCTGGGAAATGGGACAAAATGGGCAGTCTTGGTGAAAAAGTCTACAACCACCATGATGCAGGTATATCCATCTGATGGAGGAAGGTCAACGATGAAATCTGCGGCAATGGTATGCCATGGGTAGGGAGGTATCTCTGTGGGATGAAGTAACCCCTATGGTCTTTTCCTTGGGGTCTTGGTCTGGGCACACACAGGACAGCTCTTGACATACCGCTCAATTTCTTCGGCCCAACCTGGCCACCAGAATTGCCTGGATATTAGTTCTTGGGTGGCCCTTATGCCACGATGTCCACCAACTCGGGAATCATGGAACCCGTGAAGTACAAGAGTCCGAAGAGAGACAGTGGGTATATATAATCTGTTCCGATAAAAAAGCAACCCATTGCATTCAGTGATCTGTGGTCGTTTCAAGAGGCTTGCCCGAGCTGGATCTGTTATGGTGTCCTGTACAATCGTCTGGAGATGAGGTGAGAGCGTAAGTAGAAAATGCTTCGGAGAGATCAGTGGCTTGTCTCTACAGTCGCTCTTAACGTCTCCTTCCAAGGAACGGGATAAGGCATCAGCCTTCAAGTTCTGAGCACAGGGAATGTAAGTTATGTGGAAGTCGTAGTGAGAGAAAAAGAAGGCCCATCGAGCTTGGCCAGAGGTACGGCACTGAAGAGAACGTAAATACTGTAAATTGCGATGGTCAGTACGAACTTCCACCGAATGCCGTCCCCAGAGGAGATGATGCCTCCATTCTTCAAATGCTGCTTTTATGGCCAACAGCTCCTTCTCAATCACGGCATAGTTCCGTTCACTAGGAGAGAGTTTGCGGGAGAAATAAGCCACAGGATGTTCCATGCCGGATTCGGATTGCTTCTGCAGGAGAACAGCACCGACAGCGAAGTCGGAAGCATCTGCTTCTACGATGTATGGTATCTCGTCATTGGGGTGACACAGAATGGGTGCTGTGCTGAAGGCTTTTTTCAAGGTGTCAAAGGCCATGGTGGCCTGCGAATCCCAAAGAAAAGTACTTTGCTGCTGGTTAGTCGAGTTAAAGGAGTCGTTAGCTGTGAGAAATGGGGTATGAACTGCCGATAGAAATTGGCGAACCCTAAAAACCGTTGCAGGGACTTCAGATCGAGAGGTTGGTTCCAGTTCTGAATGGCTTGTACCTTAGCGGGATCCATGAAGATGCCTGATCCACTGATCACATAGCCCAAAAACTCCATGCTTTCCTTGTGAAAAGAGCACTTCTCTGCTTTTGCGTACAGTTGATTCTGGGACAACCGTCGAAGGACCTCTCGGACGTGTTCCACATGTTGTTCCTGGGTAACAGAGAAAATGAGGATATCATCCAGATACTACACCCAAACCGAGATGCCAATCAGGTCACTAAAAATGTAGTCCATAAAGCGCTGGAAGACGGCCGGGGCATTACACAAACCGAATGGCATTACCCGATATTCGTAATGCCCAAATGGAGTCTTGAAGGCCGTCTTCCATTCATCGCCTTCCTTTATCCAGATCAGATGATAGGCTCCACGGAGATCTAACTTGGTGAAGACTTGAGCTGTTCGAAGTGATTCCATGATATTCCGGATCAAGGGCAGTGGGTATCTGTCTTTTCACGTGATGTCGTTCAATTGGCGGTAATCTATACAAGGACGTAAAGTACCTTCCTTTTTCTTCACAAAGAATAAAGGAAAACCAGCAGGGGATTTCGAAGGTGCTATGTATCCCTTCTTGATGCAGTCATCCAGATATTCCTGTAAGACCTGTTTCTCGGTTAAGGACAAGGCGTACACCTTCCCATGAGGTATTACCGAACCTGGTATCAAATCAATGGAACAATCGAATGTTCTGTGAGGTGGTAAAGGTATATCCCCTGGCTCGGAAAATACCATCCGAAAATCGTCGTACACTTGAGGGATTGGGAACAATGAGCAAAGACCAGGTGGACTATTGCTTCTTGCAAGAGGTGTGGAGATGACGCTGTTCTGAGGCCTGCCAGGCAAGCGACAATTCCGGAGGCAATGAGCGGAAGCAAAAACCAAAGTGCGTGCTTCCCAATCGATAGTGGGATTGTGGCATAGCAGCCACGGTGAACCCAAAACTATTGAATATGAAGGTGATTTGATGACGTCCAGAGCGATTCTTTCACCATGTTCCTTGATCTGGATAAATAGACCCATGGTATGTTGACGTATTGGCCCTGAGGATAAAGGAGTCCCATCAATCACCTCCACGGGCAGAACATTCTTCCGGGAAAACAAAGGTATACCATGCCTTGCTGCGAAGGTTTCATCGATGTAATTACCAGAAGCTCCACAGTCCAATAGGCCGAGAGCTTCCACCTCTTTGTCTAACCATGTCAGTTTGATCTCCAAAACTAACAAGACAGCTTGTTGCATGGGCTGAAACAAGGAGCAGGGGCCGGAAAGGACTGAAAGTGAAGAGAGACCTGTCGTTGCCTTTCTTATAGACGACAGGTCTTCTAGTTTTCCGACTTCCTTTGGGGGCGTAAAGGACAGGTACCCAAGTAATGCCCGGCGGCTCCACAGTACAAACATAATCTTAGACGACTTCGGCGTTTCCGTTCTGCTTCTGATAACGGACCCCTCACAGCACCCAACTGCATGGGTTCTGGACCGGAGTCCCAAGACCCAGGAATCCCGGTAGACGTGTTTGCGGGTCTGGGAAACAACCTCTCAGCTCGACGTCTCTCTCCTCTTCGTTCTGCCAGTCTGTGATCAATCCGCAAAACTTGTTCCACGAGTTGCTGAAGGGTGTCGGGCTCAGGAATGTGTAATAATTCATCCTTATATTCTTCTCTCAATCCCCGACGAAACAGAGTCTTTTGGGTTACTTCAGGCCACTGGGAATCGGTGGCCAATTGTCGGAAGCGACCAATATAGGCTATTATGTCCATGGCTCCTTGCTTGAGGTCCATCAATTAATTCTGTGCCGCAGAAGCCAGATTGGGTGATTGAAAAACCTCTAGGAACGCTTTTTCGAACGCTGCAAAGTCATTGAGAATGGGACTATTGGCAGCCACCAAAGGCGCTGCCCAAGCAAGTGCGTTCCCAGTCAAATTACCCAGAATATACCCAATCTTGGCTTTGTCTGAGTTGAAATAGGAGGACCTGAAGAGAAAGTGTATTCTACAATGATTACAAAACTCGACCACACGTCTTGAATCTCCATCGAATTTGATAGGTGCAGTATGAGCCATTGCACCTTCGCCCTGAGGTGTATCCTCGGTACCTTGTGCCACCATCTGTCTTAGACCAATGTTCTCTTGATGGAGCGCAGTCATCTCGGCTCGAAGGGCCTGCATCTCTTCCCGAAGTTCCTGGACTTCATCCATCTCGGAGTCAGAAGGTAGGCGTATCAATCTGTTAAGAAAAGCGTCTCGTGGGCGCTGAGTACCTGAACTTCCAGTTGATGGTCGTGGTTAAGTAGCCAGGCTGTCCGACTGATGGTTGCTGAATGTGTAACTCGAGGAACCAGCTCAACACCCACCTTGAATTCAAACAAGGTCAGTGGTGAACCAGCTCCCAACGCCACGGATGCGCACTTCCCTGATTAGCGTGACGTCGGGACAGTGCAAGCACTGACAGGGAAGGCGGGTCTTGACTGGATGGAAAATCCACAGCAGGATACAACAGAAAGGCTCCAAAAGTAGCAGTAGACCGATGAAGACAACTGAAGTTGGCAGGTGCAGTGGAAGGATAAGTAGGCAGAGAAACTCCAGAGAAGGCAGGAGGCAAAGCACTGAACCAACAGGCAAGGAGGCAAGAGGGACTAGGAACCCTGGGGCAGAACAAGGAGAAGAACTGGAAGGCAGGATGGGAGCTGGGAAGATGATGGCCCAGGGAACCTACTGGCAAGGAATGAGGCAAGAAAACTCTGAGGCAGACAAGGAAAGAAAACACCAGCAGGGAAGGACAAGGAACAAGAGGCTGGGAAGGCAGACAAAGTGCTACTCAAGAGTAACACAGGCGAGGACGCAATCAGGAAACAAACCGCGTTGAGACGCGGTTTGTTCAAACAAACTGGCCCTTAATATAGGGCAGGCAGCACCCGGGAGGCTTGGAACGCAATCCGTGCTGTCCTCGGGTGCTGATGCGCCCAAAACGAGGCTAGGAAAGCAAGCTTGCAACTTCCCGAGCGCTCTGTGGACGGCGCATGCGCGGAGGGCGAAACACGGCCTTCCGTGCCTGCGCGAACCACGCAAACGGGAAAACCCGGAAGCGGCATGAGCCGCAGATGACTGAGGTCCCCCCAACCTGTATCGGGGGTAGATGCGCCAGGACGGGAAGCGCCGGGACCTGCAGATGCGCCCCGCACCCCAGGTAAGTGGCATGACAACAGCACAACAAAGAAAACAGAGGGAGCCACATGGCACCAGCGCAGAAAGCAAGCAATGAGAATTTTAGGCAATACAAAATGAAACAAAATATGATGTATTGGGAGAATGGAGAGTACAAGTTATTAATACATACATTTTAACAGGACATCCACTAAGGGGAACCGCCTGGGGAAGCAGAGGCGGAAGTTGATGGTGAGGCCAGGGCAGAGATATAGTCTCGAAATCTCGGCCAGACATCCCTCGGCCTGGAGCGGGAACACTGCATCGCACTCCAGGACTGCTCGGTGTCGTGAGCCCATGTGACCGATCTAAGCCATTGTGTATAGGTAGGCGCTCTAGGGCGGAGCCAACATATTAATATACAGTGAACTGCCAGCAGCATGCAGAGACCTGCCAGTTTCTTAGAATCTCGAGGTAACTGAGGGAAGTCATTGAAAAAGCAATGCAGTGGGGTAGGGGTTATTGGGTGTTCCAGAATGTCAGACAATGTTGAGCAAATGTCTAGCCAAAATTGGGATAACCGGGGACAGAGCCACAACATGTGCATGTAGGAAGCTTGGTCTGTGCCACACCTGGGACAAGAGGGGGGGTTAGCATCGGACATACGATGAAGTCTCATAGGTGTATAATGATACCTGTGCAGGATTTTGAACTGGATGAGTTTAAATTTAGTATTGTAGGAGACCTTGTGGGTACGGGCGCACCTCCGAGCCCACCTCATCAGTGATCTCAGAGCCAAGATCCCTCTCCCATTTGCGCCGCAGCTCGGTGAAGTGGGGGGCCGCTCTGGACTGTAGTAAGGAGTAAAGCCTCGACACTTGGCCTCTGAAGGAAAGATAGGAGTAGAGCTCCTCCACTATCGGTTCATCAGGGGGCAAGGCAGGGAAGTCTGAGTATCTGGCCTTAAGATGTCCGCGGAGTGACGAGTACTGTAGCCACACCGAGGGTTGGCGCCTAAGTGAGGGAGGAAGGTCAGGCCATTCTATAAAGTTCCCCTGCTCAAAGGCATCACGCAGAGTCAAGAAGCCCGCAGTGGCCCAGCGGGTGACCACTGAAAGTGGAACATGCGGAACATCGGGCAGGAAGTTCCACCGTGGGAGATCCCCGTGGAACGGACAGGGAGGGTCAACCATGGACCAGAATTTGGACAAGGCCAGGGATGTGCTGGCCACTGGATTCGCAGAGTTCAAATCAGGGGGGGATCGGTTGGAGGATCAGGGAGCCGATCACACGGTCACAGACAGTCAGCTTCTCGAGGCGAACGTGTGGGGGGGGGGGGATCAACAGTATTGAACCAAAATGCAGCAAACTGTGATTGGGCCACCACCCAGTATCTGACAAAATCGGGTGCGCTGAAGCCGCCCAACGCCTTAGGGGCGGATAGTGTGGAAAGTTTGAGGCGGACTGCCCCGGAGTGCCACAGGAAGGTGTTACATATGCTGCGAAGTGTTCGAAAAAAATTGTCCCCTGGCCATAGAGGCAGATTAGTAAATCGGTACAGTAATTGAGGCAATACAATCATTTTGAGTATTCCAATCCTGCCTGCAAGCGAGAGGGGAAGATTAGTCCAGCTGGCGGCCTTAGCCTCCAGGTTAGTTAGATAAGTATGGAAGTTATCATCGCGCAACTGAGGTGTGTGCCGGGAGACCACCACCCCTAAGTAGGTGAAGCTATTAGGACACCAGTTGAACCCATGTAGCTCGGGGGGAGCCTGTGTGGAGTCTGTGAGTGGAAACAATACAGATTTAGAACAGTTAATCCTCAGACCGGATATGTCACCAAAACGAGCCACATCCGTCAGTATAGGCAAAAAGTTGACTACAGGGGATCGAACATACAGCAGGGTATCGTCAGCGTAGAGGGAGACTATGTCGGTCTGGCCAGATGTGCGCAACCCCCTGTGCGAGTGCGATTGTCTAATCATGTCAGCAAAGGGCTCCATGGCAATAGCAAAGATAAGCGGGGAGAAGGGGCATCCCTGGCGTGTTCCTCTAAATATCTGAAAGGGGGAAGAGCACCTATCTTCTGTGCGGACTTTGGCGGACGGGGCGGTATAAAAGAGCTTTATCCAGGTGCAGAAGTTAGGACCAAAGTTACATTTCTCAAGAACACACCACAGGTATCTCCATGAGACTGAGTCAAATGCTTTTTGCATGTCCAATGCAGCCGCCACTGCCTGAGTGGCAGGGTCGATCCTGCCGATTACATTGAAAAGTCTCCTCAAATTCAGGGAAGTGGACCTGCCGGGGACGAAGCCGGCTTGATCCAGATGGATAATGTGGGACATGTACGGGGCTAAGCGGTTAGCAAGTAGTTGGGCAAATATTTTGATGTCACTATTGATCAGAGAAAGGGGACGGTTTGAGCTGCACTGCAAAGGGTTTTTACCTGATTTAAGGAGCACTGTAATCAATGCCTCCCGGAGGGACGGTGGAAGTATGCCCCTGTCGCATGATTCTTCCCAAAGCATCAGTAGGTGCGGCGCTAATTGGGCCTTGAATAGTTTATAGAAGTCCATCGGGAGCCCATCGGGGCCAGGGGCTTTACCCGATGCCAGTGACTCAATGGCCTCCACAATTTCCTCTAGGGCGAAAGGCCTCTCGAGGGAGGCGCTAGCGTCGTCCGACAAGACTGATAGAGGAAGACTCTCTAAATAGGAGTTGTCGGAAACCTGGGAACTGTCTACCTCCGAGTATTGGGACGTGTGGAACGCGAGGAACTCAGAATTGATGTCCTGCGGGGAGGTGGCAAGTGTGCCATCTGGTCTAGAAATGGCCGGGATATGGGGGGCACCAAACTCGCGGCGCAGCAGTCTAGCTAGCATTCTGCCGGGCCGTTCACCCTCGCCATATTTCCTCGCTGATTGAGGGGAATCCAGGAATCTAACCTCGTGCTCTGCAAGGCCACGGAACCTGTCCAACTCGGAGCCCAGCAGCGCTAGCGTAGCCGGGGAATGGTCCTCCGCGTATTGGGATTCATAGACGGACAGGGCCGATTCACTGGCAGCGATATCGGCACAGATGTCCCTAAATATGCCACTGCGCTTGGAGATGGCAACCCCTCTAGTGTGTGCTTTAAAGGCTTCCCAGAGCACCGCTTGTGTTGAGACAGAATGTAAGTTAATCTCGAAGTATTCCTCGATAGAGGTCTCAAGCTCAGATACGAAAACCTGGTCAAGGAGCGCGTGGGGGCTCAGCCTCCACTGTCTTGTTTTATTGGCATCTAATCCCCAGTTTAAAGAGATGAGTACAGGTGAATGGTCTGATAGCGTCCTGGGAAGAATGGCTAAGTGGGTAATGCATCTAACGAGTATATCTGTGACGAGCCATCTATCTATCCTGGAGTGGGAATCATGCACTGAGGAGTAGAAGGAGTATGTACGGTCATCAGGATACATCAGGCGCCAGGCGTCCACCAGTGCCAAGCGGGGGAGCGAGGTAAGGATAGAGTATGCTGCCCTAGAAAGTTGGCAGGGACGAGAACCAAATCTATCCAGGGTGACATCTAGTATCGTGTTGAAGTCACCACCCCATAGAATAGGAATTAGGGGTAGCTCTCGAGCAGAGTGTCCAGATGAAGGTAGAAGTCCGGGTCGTCGACGTTGGGACCATATATGTTCAGGATGGCTATCTCCTGTTGCTGTAATATACCGGCGATGAGCACAAACCTACCAAGCGGGTCTATGTGGGAGTGCTGACACGTAAACTTCAGGCTTTTATGTATTAGGGTGAGGGTGCCACGGCTCTGAGTGGAATAATTAGTATAATACCTCTGGGGGCCCCATTGCTTGGCGAAACGCTCACAGTGCTCCGAGTGAGCGTGGGTTTCCTGTAGACATAGGATCTTCACTCCGTGGCATTCAGCGTGAAGCTGAATCTGTCTCATCTTTTTATAGTTGCCCAATCCCCTGACGTTCCAGCTCATAAAGGTCAGAGTTGTATCAGCCATATTTGAAGGGGTGATGGTGGAATAGATAAAAGTGGATTCCAGTAAGGTGAACGGCGTGGACCCTGGGAGTATGCGGCCTCCCGACCATATGTGTGAATTGATTGAACGCGGTGCCTGCGGCGCCTCTGAAGGCTGTCAAGACTTTTACAAACCATAACATTCCCAACTTACCACCCACCCACATCCCTCCCCCAATCAGAGGGACGAAACCCAAACAAAACCACAACAAACGTAAACTTTTAGGCATCAACGCCTGGGGGTCTGCTTGCAGCCGGGCAGTGGCGCGCCGGACTGGGAGAGCGTAAGGAGAGTTGTGCTACGTAGTAGGATTAGGCAGGGCATTTAGAGTGCATGCGAGTTACCTCGGGACCAAATCTATGAGCGAGAGGGCCCAATGGAGTTTGGGGTGCAGCCGTGTGACAAGACACGGTAGCAACATAGTTGGGTGCATATTTAGCCAGAAGGGGCCTGGGTCCCACGGTCCAATCGACAAAAGTAACTGGGATGAAATGTCAGGCGACTCCGAGAAGGGACCCAAGAGAAATGGTCATTACAGTCAGCGGTGCAACAGCAGGGTGCGAAGACACACCCACACAGATGGGAAATGGAGCAACATCAGCAACATGAACTACAATGAAGTACGATGAATAGTGGCAATCGCGGGGGGGGAGCGCCATGGCGGCCCCGGCCCGCGGTCCAGGTACCACAGCAATCAATAAGAAACCATACAACCCATGTCAACATTGTTTACATCAACGAGGAAAGTGTTCATCTATAAATTTCGAGGCTTCTTCGGGGATAATGAAAAAGTGTGTTTGATTAGAGTGTTCAATCCTCAGTTTGGCGGGAAAGAGCATGGAGTACTTGACACCTAGGTCCCGGAGTCTCTTTTACACCGCAAGGAAGGTCTTACGCTCCTGCTGCACAGCCACAGAGTAATCCGGGTACAAGTGTATCCTTGCCGCCCCAAGATGAAGCTCACCCTTGGCCCTGGTTGACCGGAGCAGGGCGTCGCGGTCACGGAAATTGAGGATTCTGGCTATGATAGGGCGGGGTGGGGCACCCGGCCTGGGTCTCGCGGTGAGCTTGCTCCAC
The DNA here is from genome assembly GCF_040938575.1 of Ambystoma mexicanum. Taxonomy (NCBI): domain Eukaryota; kingdom Metazoa; phylum Chordata; class Amphibia; order Caudata; family Ambystomatidae; genus Ambystoma; species Ambystoma mexicanum. The sequence continues at coordinate 17,413,422 of NC_090922.1, read as the reverse complement.
TGCAAATTGTGCCGAAGGCTTGGGGCTATCCAGGAGGGTCAAAAGGGTGCGCTCTACATAGTCCTCCATGGGCTCCTTGATGTCGTCCTCCGGAATACCAACAATGCGGAGGTTATTCCGCCTGGAGCGGGATTCGAGGTCGTCATTTTTCTTTTCGACCATAGAGACCCGGCCGGTCAGGGTGGTCACAGCTGTGCGAAGGGAGACCAGGTCGTCCTCTGCGGTGCCAACCCTTGTCTCGATCTCAGCAACCCTGGTGTCTGTTCTTTCGATATGGGCCTTTATGGATGAGATGGTCCCATTCATATCATCCAGCTTAGTGTGGAGCGTGGTGAAACCCTCTCGCATGTATTCCATCATTTTCTGCGCGTCGTCGGAGGTAGAGGGAGTTGCAGTGACCGGCGACTCCTCCGGAGGGTCAGTTAGCGGCTTGGAGGGAGTTTTAGCAAACATATTTAGCGAGGCCTGCTTCTTGTTAGAACCGGCTCCCTTGGTCATGGTGATAGAACACGTCTGGCGTCCAGGATCCGGTGCAGGTATGGCGGGAGGCCTTCCGATCGACGGCCCGCAGGAGGCAAGGCGTGGAGAGCAGCTAACGAGGCTGGGGGAGACACCAGGGGTCCCCACCAGAGCACACAGAGCGAGACCGCCGGGCCCAAGGACGAGAGGGGTAGGCCAGACGTGGGGTTGCCAGTGATGTGTAGGGACAGTTCCGTAGTTGTAGGGGCAGAGGTCCCCTCCACAAGGAGCGCTCCGGTGTTATTGGCGGACTGCTAGCAAGAGCCTGGGAGCACTGGAGAGCCCACACAGTTGGTAAGTAGTGGGTTGGCTGGTGACAGCGCGATTACGAGGTGAGGGAAGCCAATTGTCCGTGGGCTAGAAGTGGAGCTGAGGGGGGTATTACACCAAAGGTTGCCCAGTGAGGGGTCCGGATCCAGAGTTGTGATTGCGGGCAACAGTCAGTAGCCGAAGAAGGGGGGGGGGGCAGAGAAGGACGATGGTGCAGTGAGGGCAGGCGCGGACCACCAGGGGAGAGAAGTAGCGCTGGAGCAAGGCTCCCCAGCCGTGTCAGCCGCCGGGGTAGCAGGGAAACAAGTGGTGGTCAGCCAGACCCGCAGCAGGCGGATGGGGTGGCTGCAGGGACCTCCGAGGCAGGACACAGCCCCACCCCCACACGCCCTCCGACCTGATGTGGTGCCGCGCCGCAGGCGTGGGGCGGGTCGGTAGGGGGGGGCAGGCGAGGTGGAGGCCGGAGAGAGCAGCGGTGACCAAGAACAAGTGTCCGCTGGGGCTCAGGGTCCAAAGTCAATGCAGGCAGGGTCCGAACAAGGGACAGTAGCCAAGGAGAAGTAGCACGGTGGCTAGCCCAGTTCACAGGCTCAACTGCAGCCCAGGATCGCAGGAGACGGGAGAAACCAAGCGGCCCCCTCCCCCCGCACCCCCCTACCTTGTCGTGGATCAGGGGCTACGCTCCGCTGGAGGGGGGGGGGGGCGCGGAAGGCAAGTGGTGTGGAGATGCAGGGGTCCGCAGTGATGTCTCCGCTCCCCGCGGCACGAGACAGGGGAGCCGGACAGTGCAGCGTCACGAGCGCCGCAGGAGCCTGAAGATGCAGGCGGTCACAGGCCCAGGCAGGGTGCGTGGGGTCCGCCGGAATGGTGATGAGGTCGTCGATGGAGCGCGAGGCCCCCATGGGAGCCGGCCGGCCCGGGCCGACGAGGAGGGCTCTGGCGCCCCTCCCCCACAGCGGCCCGCAGCGCCGCGCCCTGAAGTAGGAGGGAGAGCCGCAGCCGGTGGAGCCGCGGAGCGGCCAGGCCCGCTCAGTCCCGGCGGAGTCGGAGGGCAGCAGCGCGGTCCCCAGGGGGCTGCGGGGGCCAGGAATCCGCAGGGATGCAGCGGATGTGTTCAGGAAGAAGCACCGCCTGCACACAGGAGGATAACCGCAGCAATAGGGTCTTTTTTCAGGATTTGTGCGCTCTCCCAGCTCGGAGCTCCGCAGTTAGGCGGCCATCTTACTTCGGCGCAACACCGCCCCCCGAGAATCGTTGTTTTAAAGTTTTTCTATCTCGGCTAGCACCTTCTTCTCAAAAATCTGAGATTCTGGTTTATAGGTGTGGGACGGTGGGCAAAAGGTGGATGGGGATCTCGGTTGATGACAGTAGGGTTATCTAGTCCTTCTCTGTTTTCTTGAGAGAAGAATTCTTTGAGGTATATTTTCCACATAAACCTATGGAATTTAGTCCGCAATTGAAAAGGGTCATGTTCTTTAGATAAAACATAGCCTATACCTTTGTTCAGTACTTCCTTTTCTGTTGTTATAAGTTCATGCTCGGAAAGATTCACTAAAAGTGATTCCCGCTTCTCGTTTGGCATTGATCCCCATTCCAATTGCCCCAGTTCGGGCCTTCGTGTAAAAAAAAGCCTTTGGTTAGGATTTCCTCTTCCTCTCCTGTTATTGGAGTTCCCTCTTCCTCTGATCGGAGTGTTAGTAAAGCTATCTTCATCTGGTTTCTCAAGGTCACTACTGTCGTTACTGGAGCTATACGAGGTTCCACGGAAGCGGACTCTTCTATTTCTGTTGTTTTGACCATTTTTTTGTGACGTAGGATGTTTAAAACCATCCTGTGTGTAGGGTAGGCTTTTTCATGTGTAAACCTTGCGAGGTCTTTCTTAAATCTTTGTATGCGTTCAAGTGTATTTGTTTGTTTCCTACACCCTCAGGTGACTTTAGTAACTAGGACACTGTGGACATTAATATGCCACTGTTTGCATTTAGAATCATACTTAAGAGTTTGGCAAAGAAAAAGGTTATTAGAACAGAACAAGAGATCATACAAATATTCTGAAGCAGGTAAGTACTTTTGGTAACCCCCAATGCAAAGTTAGTTAACCCCTTCCTGGAAGGAGGATAAAACACAATGTCAGAGGGAAGAAGAGTCATTCAGGGAGCCAGGCTAGGCCAAAGTCAATTGGGCAAATGTCTAGGGGAGCTGAAGCACTCCTGGCAGCTAAGTAAAAGTCCTGCACAATGTTTTAGACGTCTTTGTAGAAAAAAAGAATTCAAAGCAGGACCACAAGCTGTTTAGACTTGTGAAGTAAAGAAGCTACCAGCAACTCTCCAGAGCAACCACAACAGGTCTCACCAACAGAGAACAAGTACAGTTACACAACAAAAGGTACATTCGAAGGGATTGTGTCCTCCGACGTATTCCTTATCTTAGATATTTCTTTCCAGCTTTGCTGGCCTCGGAAATTTTTTCTCTCTAGAGGGCGCTGCACGTCGACGTCCGCCGAGTCGATGTCCCTTGACAGCCATCGTATCAACGTCGACGTCATCCTGCCTATAAAGGCCGCGCGCAGCGTCCGTTGCTTAGTTCTGTTTTTCCGCGCTTACTCAGTGCCTCGGAATATCATTGCTCAGTTTCGTAGATATATTATTCAATTTTCCTCGAGATATTCGATCCATGCTCGAGGGCTTCCTCGTCGGAACCGACGACCCCTCGTTCCGGCTTTAAAAAATGCTGAGACTGTGGAAAAAAGATGTCGATAACGGACCCTCACAGGGTCTGTCTGTGGTGTTTGGGAGCTGAACACCATTGTTCGGAGTGTGAGGACTGTATGTCCATGACAGCTAAAGCCCTGAAGGAGCGTAGGGGGAAGCTGGAAAAAGGTAAGACTTCTAAAGCTTCTTCTTCCTCGACGAAGTCGAGACATTCGTCTCCTTGTCACCATTCGCGCTCCAGGTCTCGAAGCAGGTCCCATCGCACTTCGAGATCGAAGCACTCGAAAAGGAGACGCCGATGATCCCCTTCTTCGTCCTCCTCTTCCTCTGTTTCACCTAAGAGAATCCCTTGCCCCACAAAGCATAGTTCCCGGGCTGAATGGGAGGAATTCCGAAAAAATATGATGAGCGTCTTCGAGAAAGCGGCCTCGACCCCCTCGAAGACTGCCGAGAGTGATGCTCTGGTCGAAAGACCCGAAGGGCCAAAACGCCGCGAGTCGCAGCACCCGGCGAAGGAAGCTTCTCGAGCGCGTCACGAACCCTCGAGTAAAGCAAAGACCTCGAATCCTTCTTCGAAGGTTCCGTCGACGCCGAGGTCGGTGTCTTCGACGCTGTTGTCGAAGGGCCCTTCGACACATGGGTCTGTCGACTCGACGCCATCCTCGATGCCAAGGAAAGTCACGGTTGCGGCGCACCCAGTGGCTATTCCCAGGTCTTCGATGTCATCGAGATTGTCGATATCCTCGAGCAGAATTCCGATCCTATCGAAGACCTCGAGGCCTCTACCTTTGTTTTCGACACCACTTTCGAAGCCTTTGACGTCAGCGACATCGACGTTTTTGAGGCCGATTACGACAAGTTTGGCACCCTCTGCCTTAGAGATGGGTTTCATACCCTTTGTGAGCTCAGACCAATTGAGAACAATGTCTTCAATTATGGAAGAGGGAGAACTGTCTGATCATGAAGAGCCATTTGAGTTGCAGGGATCTGCAACCCCAGTTCAAGAGGAGTTATCCTCAGAGGAACGCAGATTAAAGGAACTTCATGATTCCTTACATGAGGCAAGTGGTTTAGACACTTCCCCAGAGGTGGAGTTCGCTAGGCCAGACCCGGGGGAGCATGCTGAAACCCCTTATAGAGCCTTAATGGCCAGGATTACAGAATTTATGGGGTGGTCAACACCTTCACCGGCTTTCCAACAGGATGACCTTACGGATATTCTTGATAAAGGTCCACAGGAGGATCCTGTAGTACCTTTTCATAAAGCTCTTCAAAGAAAAATAATGATGAAATGGGAAACCCCAGATGTCGTCCCGCAGTAAATAAAAAACTGTCTGCTAAATACAGGGTATCTTCTGCAGACCCGGAGTTTTTGTCCAAACACCCATCCCCAGAAAGACTGGTGGTACAGGCAGCATCTTCTACTGACATCAAGACTGCTTACCCTACCGTCCCACAGGACAGGGACGATAAGAAATACGATGCTATGGCCAAGAAAGTCTTTTCGGCATGTAGCATGGCGTTAAAATCTATTAATGCTACTTGCACCCTTGCTAGATTTAGCCATACACTTTGGGAGTGTGCTTCTACAGTGGCTGACTGCATCCCGGAGGGAGAAGAAAGGGAGGCGTTCCTAAATATCATAAGGGACGGTAAAGACGCTATGTGCGAAGCCCTCCAGATGGGCATTGACTCGGCTGACAGTATCAGCAGAGCAATGGCGGCAAGTACAACAACCAGGAGATTTGCTTGGTTGAGAAAGTCTGGTTTTGCCCCAGATGTGCAAGCCAGGCTCTTGAATATGCCATTTGATGGCTCTTCTTTGTTTGGGAAAAAGGCGGATGACAGTTTAGAAAAACTGCAAACATCAAAGGCAGCAGCAAAATCCCTAGGCGCTGCAATCCGTCAGACACCTTTTCGTCCCACAGGAACCTCTGCGAGAGGCAAGTCTTTTCGCTTCTACTCCGCATTCGGAAGCGGTAGAGGACGACCGGCTCAAAGGGGACAAAGAAGAACCACCCGAGGTGGACAGGGTAGATATTCAAAAGCCGCAGCAACAGCAGGTGCCTCTTTACCATCGGCATCTGCATCAGCCGCCCCTAAACCACTCTGAGGACTTCCCTCACAAGACACCTGTAGGAGGCAGGTTAACTCAACCTCTGGCGGAATGGCAGTCTATCACGTCAGATGCTTGGGCATTGGAGACAGTTGCACAAGGTTACTGCCTGCCTCTCCTACACATACCTCAGAATCATCCACCGGGGATCAGCTCTCAAAAAGCTCCAGATCCGCTCCTCTTGCAAGAAATTTTAGACCTGCTAGAGAAAGGTGCCATAGAACCGGTACCTGTAGCGGAGAGGAACAAGGGCTGGTACTCCCCTTACTTTCTCATACCAAAGAAAGACGGAGGACTGAGACCCATCTTGGACTTGCGGGAATTGAACAAATTCCTCAGGAAAGACAAATTCAAGATGGTAACTATCTCTCAGATCCTTCAGGCCCTTAAGTTCAAGGACTGGTTGGTATCTCTGGACCTTCAGGACGCTTATTTCCATGTGCCAATCCATCTCAAACACAGGAAATACCCGAGGTTCGCAATTGGCAACTCTCATTATCAATTTTGAGTTCTGCCATTTGGGCTGACCTCCGCCCCGAGGGTCTTCACCAAGTTAATGTCGGTAGTGGCTGCAAGTCTAAGGAGGGAAGGGATTCACGTCTACCCCTACCTGGACGATTGGTTGATCAGAACTGTATCTTCGGAACAAGCTCAGATCCAGCTAGATTACGTTTGCCACTCCCTTCACAGACTGGGCTTCTCCCTCAATTTAAAGAAGTCACAAATGATACCATCGCAGAGACTCCAGTTCATCGGAGCGATCCTGGACACTTCCCTGGGAAAAGCCTCGCCACCAGAGGTGAGGGCTCAAGATATTCTACAGATGGTCACCAAGTTTCAAAATGCCCAACGTCTCCCAGCCTTCGACTTTTTGAGGTTGCTAGGCCTCGTGGCATCCTGCATTTTCCATGTGCCAGAGGCTCGCCTGAGAATGAGATCTCTCCAGTGGGCACTGAGAACTCAGTGGTCACAATTCTCAGGGAGAATGACAGATCTTCTTCAGGTTCCCGACAGGGTGGCTCGAGACCTTCAGTGGTGGGCCTGTCAGGAGAACATTCTGAAAGGAGAGCAGTTTTGGCAACCTTGGACGGAGATAACGACTTGACCATCAGCGGTCATTGGTCTCCATCTGAGTCCAGACTACATATCAACCTGTTAGAGCTGAGGGCCATCAGACTTGCGCTGAAGGCTTTTCTGCCATCTGTACAAGGGAAGAATGTCCTGATAATGACGGACAACACAGTGGCCATGCATTACCTCAACAAAAGAAGAGGCGTAGGATCACTACCACTGTGCAGAGAGGCGATGCTGCTCTGGTTTTGGGCAATCCAAGAAGGAATCTCTCTATCGGCAGTTCACCTAGCCGGAGAGAAGAACTTGACAGCTGATGCTCTGAGCAGGCAGAGCACAGTCTCCCACGAGTGGGAACTAGCTCAGGAAGTCCTTCAAGAGATCTTCGCCCTTTGGGGAACCCCTCAGGTGGATCTGTTCGCCAACAGTGTCAACAGGAAGTGCGATCTGTTCTGTTCAAGGGAATTTCCCCCGAGAGGAGCTCTGGGAGACGCGTTCATAGTGGACTGGGAGTTTCCACTCCTGTACGCGTTTCCACCAGTCCCTGTCATTCCTCAAATGATCAGGAGGTTGAGAAGATTCCGGAAAACCATGATCCTAATTGCCCCGGATTGGGCCAGGAGAACGTGGTACCCGGACCTTCTAGACTTGTCCATCTGCCCTCCAATTCGACTTCCACTCAGAGAGAATCTGCTCTCACAGAAGGGAGGTCAGGTTCTCCATCCAGACATCAAAACCCTCAACCTTCACGCTTGGCTTCTGAAAGGCTGAGGTACAAGGATTGGGACCTCCCTGATGACGTTATGGAGGTGTTGCTTTCGGCAAGAATGCCAGCAACAAAATCTTTATACTGCTGCCGTTCGAACAGATTTTGCAGCTGGTGTAGAGAAGAGAATATCGACCCCTTTTCATGTGGTACACCAACGGTGTTATCCTTGCTACTCTACTTGGCAAATTCAGGCCTTCAAGTTGGCACTATCAAGGGCTATCTCGCAGCGCTGTCCATCTTTAAGCGCGCTGCGGAAGAACCATCCTATTTCAAGTTACCCTTGGTATAATACAGTTTCTAAAGGGGTTAACTAACGTTTATCCCCCAAGAACATTCCAGGTTCCCCTATGGGATTTAAATTTAGTCCTAACTTTCCTGATGGGCACACCTTTCGAACCACTCCACTCTTGTTCGTTAAGGTTTCTTACCCTTAAGACTGTTTTATTAGTAGCACATACATCTGCTAGAAGGGTGAGCGAGTTACAAGCTCTTTCTTGTAAACCCCCTCATACAATCTTTCACAAAGACAAAGTTGTTCTGCAAGTGAAGCCTAATTTTCTCCCAAAGATGGTTTCTGAATTTCATATCACACAGAAGATTACCCTTCCATCTTTCTATCCTCCTCCCCATCCAGGGAAAGAGGAAGAGAGGTTACACAGGCTGGACCCAAGAAGGGCTTTAAGTTTTTACATTAGTAGACTAGCTAGGATAAGACAAGCAGACCAGCTGTTTGTAGGCTACGCAGGTCACAAGCTGGGGCTACTGATAACTAAGCAGACCATTTCCAGATGGATCATTTTAGCCATTTTGGAATGCTATAAACTGGCAGGAAAAGAGCCCCCTCAAAATCTTAGGGCTCATTCGACCAGAGGTATCGCAGCTTCATCGGCCCTCAAAAGAGGAGTGCCGGTTCGAGACATATGTGCGGCTGCCACATGGTCGTCCGTCCATACCTTTACACGGTTTTACAACTTGGATTCCTCCTCCAGTCAGGAAACTAGTTTTGGAAGGGCAGTCTATTCATCAATAAGAGGAAGCATGAAGTCAGTACTCCCACCTCCAATAACAGAATACTGCTATGGGAGCCTATCTAAGATAAGGAATACGTCGGAGGACACAATCCCTTTGAAGAACAAGTTACTTCTTACCTTGTAACGTTCTTTCGATGGGATTTTCCTCCGACGTATTACTTATCGACCCTCCCATCCATCCCCGCAGTACTACTTCCCTTGTTGTTGCAGTTTATGCTCCTTCAGGGTGATTAGTCTAGTCCAGAAAGAATTATTGTGGGCTACAAAACGGAACTGAGTAACGGATGCTGCGCGCGGCCTTTATAGGCAGGATAACGTCGACGTCGATACGGCGGCTGTCGAGGGACATCGACTCGCGCAACGCCCTCTAGAGAGAAAAAATTTCCGAGGCCAGCAAAGCTGGAAAGAGATATCTAAGATAAGGAATACGTCGGAGGAACATCCCATCGAAAGAACGTTACAAGGTAAGAAGTAACTTGTTCTTCTCTTAGACACTACAGTACCTTTAGCTTGAATAAAAAGGGCAGCAGATGACTTCAGTTCCTGTGCAGCTCTGCAGATCCTGGTTTTTCTCGGCCTCAGTCGTGGGGACAAGAGGGAGGACGGCAGGGGACTCCTGCAATGGAACGGTCACCGACCGCAACCAGCAATCTTCAAACAAATGGCACTTTGGTGTTTCAGCTCCCCGCGTCTACCGCAAATAGCAACACAGGGGTTTCCTGGCTGTAGTGATGGGCTTTCTCTGCATCTGGGGTCCAGCACTCTGTTGAGGTGGCTCAGGCTTAGTCACTCCTGCTTCCTGGGAGTCCAGAGGATCTTCCTGGACCTTTTGCCCAGCTTAAAAGCAACACACACAGTCTGGTGTTCATCTCCCTGGCTATTTGGTTCCAGCAGCAACTGCAGTGGAATTTCAACCAGCTCTGACAGGATGTCCAGGTGGCTTACTTTGGAGTTGATTGGTCCCACCAACTCAACGGAAGAAGTCGTCCTTGCAGGGGCTTCTCTGTCGATATGAATTTGGAGTTTCAGCACAGCAGCAGGGCTTCACCGGGCAAACCAACAGGTCCAGGAGTTGCAGCAGGTGTCTTCTTCAAGTTCTTCTTCGGATTCCTTCGTCCAGTGGTCGACTCTGCCTTCAAAGCCAAAAAGCCTCGCCTTTTATGCAGGTTTCTCCCATTCATTCCAGCCTAGCTGTCAATCACCCAGCAGGGTGGTTGTCCTTGCCGGTCAGCCAGCCAGCCGGCCAGTCACTTAAGAGTGCATTCCTGTCTCCTCAGAGACTAAGCACAGGGAGTTTCGAGCACCTCCCTCGCTTCCTGCCCCCGCCAGACACTTTGGAGCCCGAGGCGGCCTTCACTCGTGAATCCCGCCAAAGGCAAAACAAACAAAGGGACCAAACCTGGTTTGGCGCGCAGAGTAAATCTCGAGAAAGACCTTTCCATAAAGTACCAGGGCAATTTTGTCAAAAATTGCACCCTTGGGAACTTTACTGCAGCTGCGAACGCAGCCCGCGGTAAATGCACAACACGGTAGTTAAAAGTAAATCACTGCTACTAGCCATTCATCGAGGAAAGGGTAACATAACATATGTTACATGAGAAGCTAGACAAAGGGGATACTAAGTAACCCCTCCAGCACCACATTGTAAAATAGTGTGTGCTTGGTCTAGAAAGTTACAAATGTATGTAAAGTCAATTTCACAGAGGTTTATCCAATAGAAGTTATTTAAACGTTTGGGAAATATGGAAGACTTCCCTGTGTCACTGCACTGAAGGTGCTGTGTGACACCATGTAAAAGATGATGCCTATGGAGTCTGTCAGACTCAACAACCAAAATCACATTAAAATACATGAGAGAGTGGGACAAAAGGGTCTCACACTCTCCAGGCAATACATTAAAGTCCTAGAGTCCAGCAAAAGAGCTGGGGGTCTCTAAGCTAGAGAGGAATTAGCACATTTCTGAGAATTCTCCCTAACAGTTGCATTCAGGCATTCCTAGAATCAAAGCACAGGGGAGTTTTGGGAACCTCCGTCACATCCTGCCTCTCCAGACACACTTGAGTCAGAGGCAGGCTTCAGGGCTGAAGCTCTCCAAAGGCAAAACAAACAAAGGGCTCAAACCTGGCTCAATGCACAGAGTAAAATCCAAGAAAGACCTCACAAACAGAAAATGACGAAAAAAGACGACCAGGGCCATTTTGACGAAATGGTCACCCATGTGTGCTATACTGCTGCCGAGGATTCAGCCTGCGGTAGAAAAGCACAATGGTAGGAAAATTAAACAGCTGCCACCATCCATTTAAAGTAGGGAGGGTAACATAAAAAATGTTACATGAGAATGTAGGATAAGGGGCTAGTAGATAACCCCCCAGCACTCCACGTAAGATGGTGAGGGATTGACCTACAAAGAGAAAAGTTAAGTCAATTTCACTTTACTATTCTTGGGAACAGTAGTTCACGGAAGAAAAGGTATTTAAACCTTATGAGAAATCTAAAGGATTTCTCTGTGACACTACAGTCAAGGCGCTGTGTGTCACCGTACAAAAAGTTGATGCGTATAGAGTTTTTCAGATTACAAACACAGAGGAAACACATCATCCAAATCAGGTCAAAACACATGATAGCGTGGCAAAAGGTCTTACTCACGTCAGGGTTAAAATTAAAAAGTCCTAAAGTCCAGCAAAAGAGCTGGGGGTCTCTAAGGTTGAAGGCAATTAGCACAGAATTGAGAATTCTCCCTAACAGGTTGAAGTGAACCTTTTCATTAATTCATTGCACCCTTAGAGTGGGCTGTTTTCACAGCGGTAAAGGTACCCATTTTACCAAAATGGCCCCTGTCTTCTTTTTCCACAATTTCAGCATTCCTTGTCCTTTCTTGTTCCTTCTCCTGACATCCATGGCGGGAAATTCCTTTTGTGTGATTTTTATCTTCCGCTGGAGTCCTGTGGACTCCCCGCCCAGGCTCCAGAGTGTCTGTGAAGGTAGAAAGCGAGGGAGGAGTCAAACTGTGCAGTCCTTTGTCTTAAAGCCTGACTGAGAGAATCCATTTCAAACTGGAAGGCTGGCTATCCTAAAAGGATTGGCAACCCCCCCAAGTTTGAATGTTACAAGGCTGTTTGATTGGCTGGGTTCCTGCGTTAAAGTCTGAACCTGCAAGCTGAAGTGGTGGTCTACCTCTGGAACCAAAACCAAAGAGAAAGATGAAGAAACCGCAGCTGAGACGATTTAAAGGACCGGAGAGCCTGCTGTGTAACCAGAGCCTGCCCTTCCTTCCAGTCGACTAGAATCAAGAAGACCTGCATTTTGAGCCATCCCACGTTGTGCTGTGACCTTGCAGGGCTGGAATACCCTAATAACCTGGGACCTCGAGCCATTGTGCAGTGCATGGTCTTCCGAATTCTGAATCTCGCAGAAACTTCGTGGGTATCCTGCTGGATCTCCAGATGTGCACGATTCAGGTCCGAAAAGTCCCATCAGCAGAGTGCTTGACCTTGCAAACAATGAAAATCCGACTGGGCATAGTCCGTCTTCTGTGGTCCTGAAAAGGTGCCAAATCCATCCGTGAGGAAACTCTTGCCTGGAGCCTTCTCATGTGATCCCTGCTGCAAAATTCCTTCCGAAGTCCTGTCTTTGTCATCTTGACAAAGGAATTCATCAAACAGGTTATTGGCTTATTGGCTTCAGATCCTCAAGTCTTCCTGCTGCAACTCTTCTTCTGCTCTGAGGTACTGTTGGCTGGGGTATTTTACCTACCTTAAGCCTTTGTGATTTCTGAATAGCTTTGGGGTGTTTTCTGTGATTGGGAGGCCACTCATCCAGTTCACCCAGGCCCACAGCGGAATCCTCCTAGGGTGTCTTCTCTGAAGTCCCTGGACCCTTAGCTAACTTTAAAGTTAAATACTTACTTGTTTGAACATTCTTCCCCTCGAAGACTGACTTTGCCTGCAGGTGAACCCTATCTCACCCTGCCTACAGTTGGCACATAGACCACTGAGGTCCCTCTACTGCCTCGAGTGAACTTCTGCTATAAAATAAGGGAAGGACTGGATAAGAAAAGGTTTCTGCCTTGAAAAGAATAACAAGTGTGCAAAGGTTACTTACTTGTAAAAAGAAGTTGGTTGGTAACTCTAATTCTGAGAGTGTACAGTTATGTTTTAATAAAGGTATTTGTATAGCGCACCGTCCCCAGGCGCTTAGGCGGATCTGTAAATGAGAAGGCGGGTTGGGTTAGTAAGGTAAAGAGGGAGTAGGATAGTGAGAGAAGTGGTGTCCTGTTGTCGGCTTCAGTTCGGTATACACCGTGCGCTGAGCTTTGGTGCGAGTATTGGATCGAAGTCCGGCTTCGTGTGCTGTTGGTGCGGCTTATGTGTTGTTTGTTTGTTGTTGCGGTGTGGTGAAGTGCGTGTGTCTTGCTGTTTGAGAGGTGGTTGTGTAGGTTTCTGTACGAGTTGGGTATGCAGAACAGTTATAAAAGTTCTTACCTTGAATGTGTGTTGCATTATTCTGAAAAGTATATTAAGGTTAAGTTCTCCAGCATGGGGTCTGGCATGGATTCACATGCTCATGAATATTCCCCGTCGTCAGGCTGGGAATCCTCGGTAAAGAAAAAACCAGTATCAGTTTTGTTTCTGATCTGTCTTTCGTAGCAATAACCAATCACTGGTCTCTGCGTCATACTGACCACAGCCAATGACTGCCCTCTACCCAAGCACCGCCTCTGGCAGCCATCTTCAGATTTTTACCGCACGTTCATGTGTTGGGATCCTCGTGCTATTGCTCTCGAGCGTTAGTGCTATTTTTTCACGTTTTTTCTCAAAAACTTCGTTTTTTTCGGTCAAAAGAGCCTCAAGCTCCACCGACTCTCCATCCGATCAACGGGGACCCGTGTCGGATTCGTCTGCGCCCCTCAAGGGTGAAGATTTCGTCGAGCTACGCTTTTGGAGGATTCCAGAAGTTTCTCAGGCCCGGACATGGCCCAGGAGAAGGGAAGCTCGACGCCCGGAAAGCTGTTCAGGATCTGCCCTGGATGCCAGCTGCAGAACGTCTTTAAGGAGGACGAACACTCCTTTTGTCTCTACTGCTTACATGAGGACAAGACGCACGTGGAGAAGGACTGTGCGTTTTGCGGCAACATGTCGGAGCGGACCATGAAGGACCGCCATCAACGTCTCGCCAACTGGCTGGAAGGGAAGAGCCCGTCAGGCGAGAAGAAGAGGAAGAAATCCGAGCGGTCTTCTAAGACCTTTGAGGACGCCCCGGCGACGGGGGTCGAACACAAGGCCAAGCACCGCGAGTCCGCTGGCACCGGGAGCGCCGAACGGTCGGGCTCTACGGGCGCCAGGCAGGGCGCACCCTCCCCGGCACCTTCAGCCACGAGCCAACGCTCTGGGTCGGGTAAGAGGAAGGGCGAGCACCCGGCGAAGCTCCTGGAGAGGCCCCGGTCGAGCTCGAAGGCCCCATCGGAGGGGGAGCGAGGCAGTGTCCCCCCCCCCTCAAGGATAAGGCGGTGAGCGCACCTAAGGTGGTGAAGGCCTTAATCCATCCGGCCAAGCCCTCTATCGATACTGTCGCGGCGGCCCTGGCTCAGCCTGTTGAGGCTACACCAGTGGTGGCGACCTCGGGGCTCAGAGTCTCCCTGCCACCTCGGAGGGAGTCCTCTTTTGTGCCCATCGATAGGACCCCCGTGAAACCCCCGGCGGGGAAGAAAAAGGGGGGGCAGGGCGTCATCGTAGATTCGACCTCAGAGGAAGAGCTGATTGAGGTCTTAAGCCACGGCCTTGGCGTGGAAGAAGACCGGCCCGTCGGGATGGATCCCGACACAGGTGACGACGACATCGTCGAGGGTGCCGACGGGGCCCCTGATCGCCCGTCGGATTCCCCTCTGCCAGTGCCGCAAGACAACTCGGCGGCCATTTTGTTGGCTATACAGTCCTTATGTTCAGAGATAAGGACGAGACTACCGTTGCTGACGGAGGAACCTCTCCCGTCAGGGGATCCTGAACCGGGACCTTCTGGTGCTCCCCCGCCCAAGAAAAGAAGGATTCACCCTCCACCTCCTTTTCAGCGTCGCGCCCCGTCCAGCCCTCCTCCCCGTCCACCCGAGGGGATGATACGGGGACTGACACGGCAGCGACGGGTACGGACGACGAGGTATACAACGACGATCTACCGTCGTCACCTCCCACCAGGGCTTCTCCGCCCGACGAGATTGGATCGTTCCACTCCATGATCGCCAGGGCATCCGAGCTTTCCCAACTCTGCCCTGAGGAGAAGAAAAAGGAAGGATTCCTTTATCAACGGCGCAAGGCCAAGAGGAAGACGGTCCTCGCAGTGCCTCTACTGGACGACATTTGGGATGAGGGCCTCGCCCTCCTCAAGAACCCTTCCACGACGCCAGCTAGAAGAGACCGGTACGAGAAGAAGTACCGGGTCCCGGACGCGGCCCCCCTGTGCCTCCGGGCGCAGCCTACCCCGGACTCCGTCGTCTCCGCGGCGGCCAGGAAGAAAGCGGGGGGTGGTGCGGCCTCCACATCGACTTCCCCACCGGACGGCGAGGGAAAGAAATTGGACGCTATGGGATGCAGGGTCATCTCGTCGGCAGCGAGGACGATTAAAGCGGCCAACGCCTTGGCTATCGTGGCCCGCTACGACAGGGAGTTATGGTACAAACTGGCTCCCCTGCTGGACTTCCTACCGGACGACAAGAGGGCGGATGCCCTGGAGATCCTACAGGAAGGCGAGGTGGCGTCGGACCACGCCATCACTATTACGACGGACATCCAGTTGGGCAACGGCGTGTGCCTTAGGCGGCGTGGATGGCTCAAGGCTACGGACTTCCGTCAAGACGTACAGACCAGAGTCCTGGACATGCCGTTCGATGGGAACAACCTGTTTGGGAAAACAGTGGACGATTCCCTCCAGGCCATTAAAGCGGACACTGAGACGGCCCGGGCCCTTGGGGTTCTGCAGCAACGACGGACGCCCTTTCGGAGCAGCGGAGGCAAGGGTGCCTCCAAAGGTTCCGGCGGCGGTTTCTGCACCTACCGTCAAGCGGCCCGCTCGTCGTCTCAGGAGGCCTACAGAGGACGAGGCAAGTCCGGCGGACCCCGCCGTCGTCGCCAAGCTCAAGGAGGTCAAGGCGGCAAAGCCTCGTCGAAACAGGATTGAACCGGCCGTGGGGTCGGGCCCCCACCGAAGCACCCCGGTGGGAGGCCGGCTGGCGAGCTTCGTCAGCGTGTGGGAGTCCATCTCCACCGACCGTTGGGTGCTGGACGCCTTAGCCCGGGGCCACGTGCTCGAGTTTCAAAGAAGGTGCCCGCGCGTCCCCCCCGTGGCCAGGAAAGAGCTTCACGTCCCTCAGCTTCTCCTGGAGGTAAAGGCGATGCTCAGGAAGGGCGTCATCGAACTCGTCCCAAAGAGGCTTCGGGGCTCCGGAGTTTACTCGAGATACTTCCTCGTGAAGAAGAAGACGGGAGGATGGCGCCCCATCCTAGACCTGCGACGTCTGAACAAATTCATCAAGGCGCAGAAGTTCCGGATGGTCACCCTCCAGCACGTCCTGGGTCAGCTGGAGGAAGGAGACTTCCTGTCGTCGTTGGATTTGGAGGATGCCTACTTCCATATCCCCATCCTAAAGGGGCACCGAAAATTCCTCAGGTTTGTGGTCCAAGGGCGTCACTACCAGTTCAAAGCCCTCCCCTTCGGGCTACGGTCGGCACCCAGGGTATTTACCAAGTGCCTTGCACCGGTGGCGGCGCAGCTGCGCCGCGAGGGGATCCACGTCTACCCCTACCTGGACGACTGGCTCATCCGAGCCAAGACGAGGGAGCTCGCCGTGGAGCACACGGCAAGGACCGTCCAACTTCTCACGGACCTGGGATTCTCCGTGAACTACGCCAAGTCCCACCTGGTACCCGCGCAAAACGCACTGTTTCTGGGAGCGAAGCTCGACACAGTGTCCCTTCTGGCCTCCCCGTCGGAGGAAAGGACCAGGTCCATCCTGGGCAAGGTACAGCGGATGTTGGTTTCCGACGCGGCCAAGGTGAGGTCCATCAAGTCCCTCCTCGGAATGATGTCTTCTTGCATCTACCTCATTCCCATGTGCAGGCTCCGGATGCACCCGTTGCAGGAGTTCCTGGACGCGCGCTGGATCCAAACGACGGGCGGCTTCGAGGAGAGGATCACACTCGACGAGAGTTTCCGCCGAGCGGTCCGGTGGTGGGGCACCCACGCGCATCTGACGGCGGGCATGGACTTCCAGACCCCAGACCACCAGGAGACAGTGACCACGGATGCCTCCCTGGAAGGGTGGGGAGCGCACACCGAAAATCTGCACGCGAGAGGCCTTTGGCTCCCGACGGAGAAGTCCCTCCATATGAACGTCCTGGAGCTCCGGGCAGTGTTCTGGGCCCTAAGGTCCTTCCTTCCGTCCCTCAAGGGCAAGGTG
This sequence comes from Ambystoma mexicanum, assembly GCF_040938575.1. NCBI lineage: Eukaryota > Metazoa > Chordata > Amphibia > Caudata > Ambystomatidae > Ambystoma > Ambystoma mexicanum. The sequence continues at coordinate 17,396,489 of NC_090922.1, read as the reverse complement.
GTGAGGATCTTCACCGACAACACCACCACCATGTTTTACATCAGGAAACAGGGCGGAACCAGGTCCCCAGCACTGTCCAAGGAGGCGCAGGACCTGTGGCATTGGGCCGTCGCCCAAAGGATGTTTCTGGTGCCGTTTCATCTGGCAGGGATAAAAAACACCATCGCCGACTCACTCAGCAGGGAGCTGCACTCGTGCCACGAGTGGGAACTACGGCAGGATCTAGTGGATCGCCTCTTCCGACGGTGGGGCACACCCCAGATCGACCTGTTCGCGACGGCGACGAACTCCAAGTGCCGGAGGTTCGCCAGCAGGTTTCCCCAGGCGAGGAGCATGGGCGATGCTTTCTCGTTCCCCTGGGAGGGCTTGTTCCTCTACGCGTTCCTTCCTTTGCCACTGCTAATCCGGCTCGTCAACCAGCTCAAGAGGTCACGGTGCAGGATGATCCTCGTCGCACCTGCGTGGCCGAGGCAGATATGGTTCCCGAACCTTTTGGACTTATCAGCGTCCCCGCCAATCAGGCTGCCGGTGGACGCGGATCTACTCTCCAGGGAAGGAGGCGCCATCCTCCACCACGACCCGAAATTGCTGAACTTGCAGGCCTGGCTCCTGCAGCGCTAGAGTTTGGAGGATACGACATACCGGCCGACTGCAGAGAGGTTCTTGCAAAGGCCAGGGTGTCCTCGACTCTTAAATGCTACGGACACAAATGGAAGAGGTTCTCTGTCTGGTGCCACGCACAGAAGATTAACCCTCTACGGATTACGGCTCCCCAGGTACTGCCGTACCTGCTGAAGCTGGCCAAAGCTGGTCTGGCACACGCGTCCATCAAGATTCATCTTGCTGCGATCTCCCGATACACCAGAACCACGGGCCGGATGTCCTTGTGGTCTCATCGCCTGGTGAAAGAGTTCATGAAGGGACTGTTCAGATCGTTCCCGCCGGTGAAGGCTCCGGCCCCGGCGTGGGAGCTCAACGTGGTGCTGACCAAGCTCATGGGACCTCCGTTCGAGCCTCTGCACTCGGCCCCGTTGAAGTTTCTGTCGTGGAAAACAGCGTTTCTTGTGGCCATCACCTCCGCACGACGGGTGGGAGAGATCCAGGCCCTTTCCTGCAAGGCCCCGTACTTGACTTTTCACGACACAAGGGTAGTGCTCAGGACGCACCCCTCCTTCATGCCCAAGGTACCGTCGGACTTCCATCTCAACGAACCCTTGGTGTTGCCTGTGTTCTTCCCATCGCCTTCGTCGCCGGCTGAGAGGACTTTGCACTTGCTGGATGTGGCTAGAGCGCTGAAGTTCTACGTGGACCGCACGAAGTGTTTTCGGAAGACGTCACAACTCTTTGTGAATTTTGGACCTGTCAATCGGGGGGAGGCTCTCTCGAAGGCTTCCATTTCCAGATGGCTCTCCGGCTGTATCATGTACTGTCATCGGTTGGCAAACCGACCGCTGCCTGGCCGTCCGAGAGCCCATTCCACCAGAGCGATCGCAGCCACCAGGGCGTTCCTTTCTGGTGTGCCCCTGCTGGACATATGCAGGGCTGCTACGTGGAGGTCGACGCACACCTTCACGAAATTCTACTGCGTCGATCGGGATTCCAGGGAGGAGTCCAGGGTCGGCCAAGCAGTGCTGCGCAACCTGTTCGCCTGAGGTGAGCCTGGTGAGGAGGTAAGGTGCTTAATGAAGGGTTTGTTGTAATGCTTAATGTTGAGCCTTTGCCACCTCCCGTGGTTGTGCATGTGTGTACTGCTATGTATTCTTTATTCATGAGCATGTGAATCCATGCCAGACCCCATGCTGGAGAAGGAACAAGTTACTTACCTGTAACTGTTGTTCTCCAGCGTGGGTCTGGCATGGATTCACATGCGAACCCTCCCGCCTACCCCTCTGCGGCTCTTCACTTGGTCATACTGCCACTTCACGTGCTTCCAAATCTGAAGATGGCTGCCAGAGGTGGTGCTTGGGTAGAGGGCAGTCATTGGCTGTGGTCAGTATGACGCAGAGACCAGTGATTGGTTATTGCTACGAAAGACAGATCAGAAACGAAACTGATACTGGTTTTTTCTTTACCGAGGATTCCCAGCCTGACGACGGGGAATATTCATGAGCATGTGAATCCATGCCAGACCCACGCTGGAGAACAACAGTTACAGGTAAGTAACTTGTTCCTTACTCACCTGTGAATTGGTTGCGCCTCCTCCCCAAAAGTAATGCTGTTTCTGATGCTTGTGAAATCTGCTTAGATCACATGCTACGCATAGGCCGACATCTAGTGTGAGTTTGTTGTCCATAAGGACTCCCAGGTCTTTTACAATTGATGATGGGGCTGGCGTTTCACCAAGTTCTGTTGGTCATGGGATGTAGAGGTTGTCTTCTCCGTTTTTTGTGATGATCATTGTTAGGGAGAATTCTCAGAAATGTGCTAATTCCTATCTACCTTAGAGAACCCTAGCTCTTTTGCTGGACTCTAGGACTTTAATTTTTTACCTGTAGAGAGTGAGGCACCTTTTCCCACTTTCTTATGTATCTGTAATGTGATTTGAACTCTGTTTCTTTTGGTTGTGGAGTCTGACAAACTCCATAGGCATCATCATTTACATTGTTTCACACAGAACCTTCAGTGCAGTGACACAGGGAAGTCTTTTTCAGATTTCCCATGGTTTAAATACCTTCTGTTGGATAAACAACTGGTTCCAAGAGCAGTGAAGTCAAATTGACTTTACTTACATTTGTAACTTTCTAGACCCAGCACACGCTATCTTACAATATGGTGCTGGAGGGGTTACTTAGTATCCCCTTTGTCTAGCTTCTAATGTAACAATTTCATGTGACCCTTTCCTTGATGAATGGCTGGTGGCAGTGGTTTACTTTTAACTACTGTGGTGTGCTTTTACTGTGGGCTGCGTAAGCAGCTACAGTAAAGCACCCAAGGGTGCCATTTCTGTCAAAATGGCCCGGTCTTCTTTTTTCGCCATTTCTATCTGGAAATGTCCTTTTGAGATTTACTCTGCGCGCCAAACCAGGTTTGGTCCCTTTGTTCATTTTGTCTTTGGCAGTATTCACAAGTGAAGCCTGCATCTGGCTTCAGGGTGTCTGGCAGGGGCAGGAAGCAAGGGAGGTGCCCATATACTCTTAGGTGATTGGCCGGCTGCCTGGGCGACTGACAGCAGGGCTGGAATGAATAGGAGAAACCTGCTTAAAAGGCAAGACTTTTTGGCTTGGAAGGCAGAGTCGACCACAGGACAAAGTAATTTGAAGAAGAACTTGAAGAGGACGCCTGCTGCAACTCCTGGACCGTTGGTTTGCCTGGTGAAGCCCTGCTGCTGTGCTGAAACTCCAATTCCGTTTCGACTAGATAAACCCTGCAAGGACGACTTCTCTCCTTCAGTTGGTGTGACCAATCAACTTCAAAGTAAGCCACCTGGACATCCTCTCGGAGCTGGTTGAAATTACACTGCAGTTGCTGCTGGAACCGAATAGCCAGGGAGAGGAACACCAGACTGTGTGTGTTGCTTTTAAGTTGGCCAAGAGCTCCAGGAAGATCCTCCGGACTCCCAGGAAGCAAGACTGACCGAGCCTGAGCCACCTCAACAGAGTGCTGGACCCCAGATGCAAGGAAAGCCCATCTCGACATTTGCTTAGACGCGAGGAGCTGAAACCACAAAGTGCCACTGAATAGAAGTTACTCCTTTACTGGCGCCGATCGTCCCGTTGCAGTGCAGGAGTCCTCCAGACGTCCCCCCTCTTGTCCCCACGACTGAGGCCCAGGAACCCGTGATCTGCAGAGCTGCACAGGAACAGAAGCCAGCCAAAGCCCTTTTCTTCTAACCAAAGGTACTGTATAGTCTAAGAGAATTTAACTCTTGTTGTAACCTTACTTGTTCTCTGCTGAGACCTGTCTTGGTTGCTCTGTAGAGTTGGGTGTCCGGTCAAAGGTTCGAATCCAAAAGGATTGAATGCCATAGGGTCGATTCAATAGGACCTAAAACCAAAGGGTCCAATTTTTTTTTAAATACATATATTTTTTTTTGGTTTCTGTTTAGGAAAAAAAAGTGGTTTTTACCACAAAAACGTGGGTTTGGGGCAGGGACCCCCCAAAAAAAAAAATGTTTTAAAAAATGCTTTTAAAAAAAATAGACCCTTTTTGTTTTCGGTCCTTTTGATTCGACCCTTTGGTCATTCGGTCCTTTTGATTCGATACTTTGACCTATAAACCGTAGAGTTGCTAAGAGCTTCTTTACTTCACAAGCCTAATCAGCTTGTGGCCCTGCTTTGATTCCTTCTTTCCTACAAAGACTTCCAAAACATTGTGCAAGACTTTTACTTACCTGCAAGAAGTGTTTCAGCTCACCTAGACTTTTTTGCCTAATTGACTTTGGCCTAGCCTGGCTCCCTGAATGAGACTTCTTCCATCTGACATCGTGTTTCGTCTTCCTTCCAGGAAGGGGTTAACTAACTTTGCATTGGGGGTTACCAAAAGTACTTTCCTGCTTCAGAATATTTGTGTGATCTCTTTTTTGTTCTAATAACCTTTTTCTTTGACATACTCCTAAGTCGGATTCTAAATGCAAACAGTGATATATTAATGTCTACAGTGTCCTAGTTACTAAAGTCACCTGAGGGTGTAGGAATTGTCTGTGTGCCATCCCAAAAGGATACTTACTGATTTAGAAATATTAAGTGTGTGTGTTTTTAGAGTGTTTTGAGTGTTTACTATTATATTGCCCCCTTCTGAAGAAGGCTTACTCTGACCGTTAAATAAATGAATACTTATTGAAGTAAGAAACCTTGTGTGTAAGAGTGCAAGTATTTGCATACTTGTCACTGGGAATCTCTGTGTAACTCCCCTACAGCTCACATTGACCCCTCTTGAGATAAGCCTGGCTGCTCAACACGCTACCAACCTGTGTAGTACAGACTTTTATCAAAGGTTGGGTTCCTATTGCCAGGCGGTCAGGATTATTGTAGTGCACCCAAAGGGTACTGCATACAATCTTGCCTAACAATCATTATTTCTGTTTTGCCTGGGTTGAGTTTGAGGCAGTTCAAGTTCATCCAGTTGTATACTTCATGAAGGCAGTTCTCTAGTGTTGAGTTTTCTTCTTGTGAGTCTTGTATTTTATAGACTATTTGCGTGTCGTCAGCGTAGTTGTAGCAGGTGAGACCATGTCTTTCGATGATTTTAATTAGTTGAAATAGGTAGATGTTGAATAGTAGTGGTGAGAATAATGATCCTTGTGGGATTCCGCAAAGCGATTCTCTTGGGCTTGATTTGTAAGGTTTCATCCATATTGTTTCTGTTCTGTTAGGAAGGATCTGATCCATATTAAGGCATTGTCAGTGATTCCGAATTCTTCCATGAGGATGTCGTGGTTAACTGTGTCGAATACTGCTGAGAGGTCTAAGAGTTATAGAGCGGTGCTGTTGTTTGAGTCTGCGTTTGCCTTTAGATCATTCCAGGTTGAGATAAGTGCTGTTTCTGTTCCTCTCATCTGAAGCCTTCGTCTATGAATTCTTGGGTTATTCTATATATGTGTGTTTCCAGGAGTTTAGCTGGGTAGGGGATGTTGGAGATGGGTCTGTAATGGGAGAGGTCCTCTACGGTTCCTGCTGTATCCTTGAGGAGTGGTTTGATGTATGCTGATTTGAAGGAATGTGGCACTCTCCCTGTTGAGATCGATTGGTTGAGGACGTTCCTGTAATATTCCATTTGGTGTAACTTGTGAGAGAATTGATTTGTAGATGTCAGGGGGTAGGAATCCGTGGGGGAGCCTAATTTGTTGTTTTAACTTACCCGTTTGACGAAAGTGCCACTGTTATGTGCGGGAAATTTCAGAGTTTGTTCTGGTGTTCCTTGCATCAGTGAGTGTCTTCAGTGTTGTGGCTGCATGGTCTGTTTTGTATGGGCTGTTGGATAGTCATGATTTAATTTTTGAAATGGTCTGCAAGGTCACTGCATAGTTTCTTCGATGGTATTGGAGCGTTGTGGCAGCCGGGTGTTTTTTTTTTTAAAGAATTATTTTTGGGTGTTTGGTGTTTTGAGGATTCTGTTGTAGTATTTCCTTTTTGCTTTTAATATTTCCTTTTTGTATGAGTGGGTATGATGTTGGAGTTTTAATTTTTTTCCGCAGTCTTTATTGATCCTCCATTCTAGTTCTAGTTTTTGTGTTTTCCTTTTCATGGCGCCTACTGGTGGGGTGAACCATTTTGCTGTTGCTCTTTTGCGGGATGGATTGGAAGGTTTTTCGAAGGGATTGTGTCCTCTGACGTATTCCTCATCTTGATAGATCACTTCTAGCTTGCTGGCCTCAGAAAATGTTTTCAGTAGAGGGCGCTGCGTGTCGACATCCCTCGAGTTGGTGTCCCTCGACAGCCTCCCTATCGGCGCCGACGTCATTGTGCGTATAAAAATCGGGCAGCGTCTGTTGCTCAATTCCGTTTTTCCGCGCTTCATGGGCCTCGGAATCATGTTGCTCAGTTCTTCAAGTATTTCTTATTATTCCTCAAAGATATCTTCTTCATTTCATGGCTTCCTCTTCCGAACCGTCAACCCCACCATCCGGCTTCAAAAAGTGCCAAGAAAATGTCGTTGACGGATCCTCACAGGATCTGCTTGTGATGCCTGGGATCGGAGCATCACTGTTCGGAATGCGAGGACTGTTGTCCATGACGGCGAAAGCCTTGAAGGAGCATAAGGGGAAGCTAGAAAGAGGTAAGACTCTTAAAACTTCAACTTTTTCGAAAGTTTCCTCGGCAGAGTTGAGACATTCATCTCCTCGCCGTCACAGGAAACCTTCCCATTCAAGGTCTTCCAGATCTAAACGCTCGAAAAAGAGGCGTCGTATAGCTCCCTCTTTTTCGTCTTCTTCCACTTCCCCGGAAAGGGTCACCTGCACAACGAAACACAGCTCTCCAGCTAAGTGGGAGGAATTCTGTAAAAAAATGCTTAGCGTCTTTGAGAAAGCGGCCTCGACCCCCTCAGAGACGGCTAAAGGTGATACCCGGGTGAAAGACCCGAAAAATCGAAACGCCACGAGTCGTTGCACCCGGCGAAAGAAACTGCCCGAGAGCATCATGAACCCTCGAGCAAAGGCAGTAAGACCGCGTCATCGAGGCCGTCGTCGACGGTTCCTTCGACTCATAAATCTGCATCAACGCCTTTATCGAAGGGCCCGTCGACACACAAATCGGTCGAATCGACGCCGTCTTCGTCGCCGCTGTCGACACTGATAAAGGACAGACCTACTGCGGTTACTACATCTCAGTCAGTAGACGTACCGAGGGCTTCGACCATGACCTCGAGGATGTCGTCGATAACCTCGACAACTCTGAGTAGGATTCCGATCCTCTTGAGTTCTTCGAGGTCTCTTCATACTTTTTCAACGCCTTTTTCGGTTTCATCGAAGCCTTTGACTTCCGCGTCGACAACTTCAATGTTTTCTCAACCGGTGACTACAAGCTTGACCCCTTCTGCTCTAGAAATGGGTTTTAAGCCATACCCAAGGTCAGATTATTTCAGAGCTGAAGAGAACAGATTGAAGGACCTTCAAAAATCTTTGCATGAGGCAAGTGGTTTAGATACTTCTCCAGAAGTAGAATTCGCTAAACCAGACCCAGGGGAACATGCTGAGACCCCTTATAGGGTCTTAATGGCCAGAATAATAAAGTTCATGGGGTGGTCTACACCTTCACCTTCTTTTCAACAGGATGATCTTACGGACATTTTACTTAAAGGCCCAAAGGAAGATCCTGTGGTTCCCTTTCGTGCTGCATTGCAGAGAAAAATATCTGTCAACTGGGAAACTCCTGAGGTCATCCCGGCAGTTAACAAAAAACTATCTGCCAAATATAGGGTATCTGCTTCTGACCCTGAATATTTAAGCAAACATCCAACTCCAGAGAGTTTGGTTGTACAAGCAGCAACTTCATCGAACAGTAGATCCACAAGACAGGGATGATAAAAGGTTTGACGCTATGTCAAAAAAGGTCTTCTCGGCATGTAGCATGGCGCTTAAATCCATTAATGCTACTTGCACGCTCGCAAGATTCAGTCATACACTTTGGGAGTGTGCTTCATCTGCGGCTAAATGTCTCCCGGAAGGAGAGGAAAGGGAAGCATTTCTGAATATCATTAAAGATGGTAAAGACGCAATGTGTGAGTCCCTTCAAACTGGCATTGATTCTGCTGACAGTATCGGCAGAGCCATGGCGGCAAGTACTACAATCCGCAGATTTGCGTGTTTGCGAAAGTCTGGTTTTGCTCCAGATGTACAGGCCAGACTTTTGAATATGCCCTTTGACGGCACTTCTTTGTTTGGTAAGAAGGCTGATGACAGCCTAGAGAAGTTACAAACATCCAATGCAGCAGCGAAATCTCTTGGAGTTGCAATCAGTCAAACTCTGTATCGCCCCTCAGGAACCTCTTGGAATGGTAGGTCCTTTCGCTTTTATTCCGCATTTGGAAAAGGCAGAGGACAGCCGGCCAAAAATGATTCACCCGCGGTGGACGTGGACGGGTTAAAAGTACAAAAGCTGCAGCAGGTGCCTCCTTGCCCTCGGCATCTGCATCAGACGCCTCTAAACCACTCTGAGGTCTCCTCACAAGACACCAGTAGGGGGCAGGTTAACTCAACATCTGACAGAATGGCAGGCTATTACGTCAGATGTTTGGGCATTGGAGACAGTTGCCCAAGGTTACTGCCTGCCTTTTCTACGCACCCCTCAGAGTCATCCACCGGGAAACAACTCTTTGAAGTTTCCAGATCCGCTCCTTTCGCAGGAGAGTGTAGACCTGCTAAAGAAAGGTGCCATAGAACCGGTACCTGTAGCGGAGAGGAACAAGGGTTGGTATTCCCCCTACTTTCTAGTACCAAAGAAGGACGGAGGACTGAGACCCATCTTGAACTTACGAGAATTGAACAAATTCCTTAGGAAGGACAAGTTCAAGATGGTAACTCTCTCTCAGATCCTTCAGGCCCTCCAGCTTCAGGACTGGCTGGTATCTCTAGACCTTCAGGATGCTTATTTCCATGTGCCAATCTGTCAAGACCGGTGGGGGGGTCTGTACTTCCGCTCTCTATATGGTAGAGGAGAGGCACAGAAGACCCCAGCCAAGATTCTCGATTACGGTAGCAATGGACGAGCAATCAAGGCCTAGCTTCTCAGGAGGTGATGCAGGCTGGTTCTTAAGTACAGTGTATCCCCAAGCCCCCACAAAGGAATGTCCACACACTGTATTACTGAAAACACAGTCTTTATATAATTAATATTCAAGGGTTATGTACACTTATCACAATAACGCACTTTGTGCTCAGGAAAATCAGCAATGGTAAATATCTACAATTCTAAAGTGGTACCACTAATATTAGACCTCATTAAAGTGCATTCACAATAATGTTAAAATAGCACACAGATCAATAAGAAGGAAACCAGCAATAGAGAGGGGAGAGATAGCAGATGATTGAAAACAATAGGCAGAATACTGGCCCCTACCACTGGACACAGTTCTGTGTGGAGATCCCCCCACCTGGGCAACCTGCAAAATAAAGAGATATAACACCAGCCCAGTCCATATATTGTTCAATAGTCTATTTCTCTCCTATAATGTTTTTACCCCCCCAATGTACCTGGTGGAGTCGAGTTCTTCGAAGAGGCGTCGACAGATCCTTCTTGAATGACCCCCTTTAAAGCAGGAGTCACGGATCGTCGAGAGGCGTCGAAAAGCGTCGAAGACCTCGGGGTTCGGCGACGGGGAATCGACGGCCCTTCTTGAATGCCTTCCCTTCCAAGTGGGAGACACGGGGCGTCGAACGTCCGTCGACAAACGAGGTAGAACGATGTCGAGGAGGCGGCAGCTTCGTCCGAGCGGTGCTCGTCGACGTCGGGGCGTCGGCGTCCTGCAAGGCGGAGGTGTGCGGGGCACCTCGATGACAATAGTTCTGGACTGCAAAGATTGTAGAGACGGGAGCCCAGCAAGGGCGTCGAGTCGCTCGAGTCTTTGGGGTCGTGAGGTGGCGGGAAACCCACCGGCGGATTCTCCTCGGCGCGTTGGTCGTCCTCGACTTTCTCCGGCAGGACAAAAGCGGTCGACGGTGTGGACGAGGGAGTCCTTCGAGTCAAATGTTCTTAGGCAAGGAGCGGACGGCTCCGGTCGTCGGCGGCTCGGCGTCAAGTGGTTCCCACGGCTGGGCAACACAACTTCGACGGGCCTCCAGCGGTTGCACAGACCTGCGAACCCTGGTCGACGGCAATGGACTTCGACAGCGTCGATGTCCGGGTGCTTTACTTCGGTCTCCTCGGCAGTCCCCTTCTCCGGTCGGCAGCCTTTCGATGGTCTGGCGTCCAGGGAGCTTCGGCGAAGATTCAGCGGTGCTCGATGGTCCCTCGGAGCACGGGAAGAGGGCGCCTTACCAGGTCCTCTCTCGGGTCAGTCCTCGACGATTTCGACAACCTTCAGTTCCGTCGAAGCAAATGCCACAGCAAGTCTTCTTCTTCCAGCTGGACGTCGAGGATCAGCAAATCCAGTTACTCTTGAGTGGAGACTCAACTTCTGAATGCTTCTGAACAATTTCCAGTGGTGAGAGGTCCCCAGATATACTATTCTGTCTCTCATCCACACTGCTGGCACACACACAGCAGCCAATCACACAGAAGGGCATTCATGCAGTCAGTCAGCCAATCAGGCACACAGTGCATTCAGGCCACACTCCTCCCTTTCAGACACTCACAACAAGGAATGTGGATTGGGACAAGTACCCAGCCATTCAACACTACACACTGCATTCAGGCCAGTTTCGGGCAGGGCTGTCTCAGTCTTTGTCTCTCATGCCAGAAACCAGACAACCACAACAAGGAGTGCATATTGGTCACACACTCCATTCACCCAGGTCCCACCCACAGGAGGTACCCACAACATACAGTCACTGGGAAGGCTCCAGTCAGTCTAGCTGGGCCTTCACAACAACACCATATATGGAACTTCCACCCAACAGCCAGTCAGGGGGAAGGGACAGAGTCAGGGCTTCCCAGGACTTTGGGAAAATAAGGTAAGAGGCAATAGAAAGCAAGAGGCCACAGGGGCCATCTTGTTTCTATCAGGAATCAACTGATCCCAATGGCAGGGCCTGGGTATCCCAAAAGGGAGGACACCCAGAGCACCTGTCAAGTTTAGCATGGAGCTGCCACCAGCCCATACCCTGCTCTGTGGGCCACCCACAGGTGCCCAAAAACATACACTAGGGGCACAGGGTTGTACCCCTACCCATGGGTGCCATAAGGGTATCCCATGGGTCTGTTCACCAAACCAAAAGAGAGCTGCACTGTCAGGAGTCCCTCATGGACTCCTGGGCAGAAAACATGACAGAACACACGGTAAAAACAGAAAAAGGACAAGGATTCAGAGGCCCTGTCCCTCAGATGCATTTCCGGCATCACACAATCCATCTCAAACACAGGAAATACCTGAGATTCGCAATTGGCAACTCTCACTATCAATTTCGAGTTCTGCCATTTGGGCTGACATCTGCCCTGAGGGTCTTCACCAAGCTAATGTCGGTAGTGGCTGCAAGTCTAAGGAGGGAAGGGATCCACGTCTACCCCTACCTAGACGATTGGTTGATCAGAGCAGTATCTTCGGAACAAGCTCAGATCCAACTAGATTATGTGTGCCACTTCCTTCACAAACTGGGCTTCTCCCTCAATTTAAAGAAGTCACAGATGATACCATCACAGAGACTCCAGTTCATTGGAGCGGTCCTGGACACTTCACTGGGGAACGCCTCGCCACCAGAGGTGAGGGCTCAAGAAATTCTGCAGCTGGTCACCAAGTTTCAAAATGCCCAACGTCTCCCAGCCCTCGACTTTTTGAGGTTGCTAGGCCTCATGGCATCCTGTATCTTCCTTGTGCCAGAGGCTCGCCTGAGAAAGAGATTCCTCCAGTGGGCACTAAGAACCCAGTGGTCGCAATTCTTAAGAAGAACGACAGATCACCTTCAGGTCCCGGACAAAGTGGCTCGAGACCTTCAGTGGTGGGCCTGTCGGGAGAACATTTTGAAAGGTAGAACTGTTTTGGCAACCATGGCCGGAGATAACAATAGTCACGGATGCCTCACGGGGTGGGGAGCTCATTCCAACGACTCTACCTTCAGCGGTCGTGGGTCTCCATCGGAGTACAGACTATATATCAACCTGTTGTAGCTGAGAGCTATCAGGCTAGCGCTGAAGGCTTTTCTGCCATCTGTACAAGGGAAACATTTCCTAATAATGACGGACAACACAGTGGCCATGCACTACCTCAACAAAAGAGGAGGCGTAGGATCACTGCCTCTGTTCAGAGAGGCGATGCAGCTCAGGTTTTGGGCAATTCAAGAAGGAATCTTTCTATCGGCAGTTCTCTTAGCCGGAGAGAAGAACTTGACAGCGGACGGTCTGAGCAGTCAGAGCACAGTCTCCCACGAGTAGGAGATAGCTCAGGAAGTCCTTCAAGAGAACTTCACCCTTTGGGGCACCCCTCAAGTGGATCTGTACACAACCAGTATCAACAAGAAGAGCGATCAGTTTTGTTTAAGGGAATTTTTTCCCCCGAGAGGAGCTGTAGGGGATGCGTTTGTAGTGGACTGGGAGTTTCCACTTCTGTACCCGTTTCCTCCGGTCCCTGTCATTCCTCAGATGATCAGGAGGTTGAGAAGATTCTGTAAGACTATGATCCTAATTGCCCCAGACTGGCCAGGAGAACGTGGTACCTGGACCTTCTGGACATGTCCATCTGCCCTCCGATTCGTCTTCCGCACAGGGAGGATCTTCTCTCGCCGAAGGGAGGTCAGGTTCTCCATCCAGACATCAGAATCCTCAACCTTCACGCTTTGTTTCTGAAAGGTTGAGATACAAGGATTGGGACCTCCCAGATGACGTGATGAAGGTGTTGCTTTCGGCTAGAAGGGCAGTAACAAAGACTTTATATCGCTGCCGTTGGAACAAGTTTTGCAGCTGGTGTAGAGAAAAGAATATCAAACCCTTTTCATGCAGTACACCAATGGTGTTATCTTTTTTGCTCTATTTGGCGAATTCAGGCCTTCAAGTTGGTACGATGAAGGGCTACCTCGCAGCGCTGTCGATTTTCAAGCGCACTGCAGAGGAGCCATCATATTTCAAATTACCCCTAGTAATCCAATTTCTGAAGGAGTTAACTAATGCCTATCCCCCAAAGCCGTTCCAAGTTCCCTTGCGGGACTTAAATGTAGTCTTAAATTTCCTGATGGGTACTCCCTTTGAATCACTCCATTCTTGTTCATTAAGATTTCTCACCCTTAAAACAGTATTACTAGTGGCTTTGACGTCTGCCAGAAGAGTGAGCGAATTACAAGCTCTATCTTGCAAACCTCCTCATACAATTTTTCACAAAGACAAAGTTGTCCTGCAAGTGAAGCCTAATTTCCTCCCAAAGGTAGTCTCTGAATTCCACATCACTCAGAAGATAACCTTACCTTCATTCTATCCTTCTCCCCATCCAGGGAAAGAGGAAGAGAGATTGCATAGGCTGGTTCCAAGGCGAGCCTTGAGCTTTTATATCGGCAGATTTGCTAGGATAAGGCAAGCAGACAAACTGTTTATAGGTTATGCAGGGCACAAATTAGGATTGCCAATCACAAAACAGACTGTTTCAAGATGGATTATTTTAGCCATTCTAGAATGCTACACATTGGCAGGGAAAGAGCCCTTAACATTTTAGGGCTCATTCAACCAGGGGTATTGCAGCCTCTTCGGCCCTCCAAAGAGGGGTACCGATTCGAGACATGTGTGCTGCTGCCACCTGGTCGTCCGCACATACCTTTACAAAATTCTACAATCTGGATTCCTCCTCTAGCCAGGAGACAAGATTTGGCAAAGCTGTGTTACACTCTGTTCATTCTTAAAGGGAAATATTCCAATTTTACTGCCACCTCCATTTACACACCACTGCTATGGGAGTCTATCAAGATAAGGAATACATCGAAGGACACAATCCCTTCGAAGAACAAGTTACTTCTTACCTTGTAACGTTCTTTTGATGGGATGTTCCTCCGACATATTCCTTATCGCCCCGCCCATCCGTCCGCCAGAAAAAAATCCCTTTTGGTTGCAGCTTACGCTCCTTCAAGGTCAATAACCAATTCATGCACAGCTAATTTCAAGCTTCAAAACGGAACTGAGCAACGGACGCTGCGCAGCGACCTCTACTGAAAAATATTTCCGAGGCCAGCAAGCTGGATGTGATCTATCTAGATATGGAATTCGTCGGAGGAACATCCCATCGAAAGAACGTTACAAGGTAAGAAGTAACTTGTTCTTCCTTGGCGATCTCGTCAATTGTTGTGGTGATCCAGTTGTGAAGTATATCTATTTTAGTGTGTAGGTCAGCTTCGTCCATCATTGTTGCTTGTGGTTTGGTGATGTCCAGTACTTCTGTTAATTTGGAGTTTTTTTATGGTTTTCCAGTTTCTTTTCCTGGTGATCGGTAGCTTTTCTTGTTTCTTGGTTATTGGGAAGGGGTAGTGTGATTAGGAAGGGGATGATGAGGTGGTCGCTCCAGAGGATCTGAATCGGTGGCACCGTGGTAATTAGTTTTCTGTTGGTGAAGATTACGTCCAATGTATGTCCTGCTATGTGTGTTGCTCCTTTGACCAGCTGGTGTAGTTTCATCGTTGTTAGTTGGCTGGTAAGAGATTTTTGTGAGGTTGTGGTTTCTTCATCGAACCAGATGTTGACGTCAGAGTATAATCCGGTGGTTACGCTCTGTAGATAGGTTGGTGATTGCTTCTATGAAGGCCGCATCATACGCTGGTGTTTTATATATCCAAGTATGAATTTCAGGTTTGTTCTGGGATTTGCTGATAGATGTATGATTAGGGATTCGCATTTGTTGATGTTTAATGGGTCTTCTGCTTTGATTTCCAAGTGTTTCTTGTGGATGATTGCCAGTCCACCACCTCTTTTACTTTTCCTGTTTGCTTGGATAGACTTGAAGGTATTGGGCAGGTAGTGTTTGAGGGTGATCTTGTAGTTGTCATCTAGCTATGATTCGGTAACGAAAAGGATGCTGATGCCTCCGTCACTTAGGAGGTTGTAGATTTCAGTGGCATGTTTGGACATTGATCTTGCGTTGATTAGATTGCAGTGGATCTTATTGGTGTTGGTTTATTTGTTGTTCCCGGTTTTGATTTGTGGGTTTTCAGTTGGGGCGCTTTTAAGTTGACTCTGAGTGGTTAAGGTTTTGTCAAGGCAGCTTTGTTGTTGAATCGGTCTGTGAGATTGATAATTGGGTTGCTGACTTCTATTGTTTCTTAATCTCTTGTCATTTGATGTGGGTATCGATAATGCCCTTCTGTTCTTGTGATGTAGGGAGTAAAGGGGTTGGCATCATCCCATTCTCTTATTAGGTCCACTCTTCTTTTGTTCCATTGTTCGGGGGGGTTCTTTGTCTGGAATTGTCGGTGTTGTTGAAGTATCTAAGTTCTTTGATTGGTGCTAGGTACAGTGTAAGGTATAAGGATTTTTCTTTTACGATGTTTGTTCTGTCAATAGTATTATTTTGCGTGGTGTGTTCTGTATTCAAGGTGTCTTCTGCTGGGGGTGGTTGAGCTTGTGTCTCTGTATTATTTGTACTGTTCCTTTTCGAATGGATTGTGTCCTCCAACCCATTCCACATCTTTGACATGTAATGTCCACAGCTGTGCACTTCGGGAACTTTTTCGGCAGAGGGCGTCCTGCGTCGATGCAGTCAGGTCCATGTCCCTCGAAGGCCTCCATCAAGAACAATGTCACAGGATGTTATAAATAGGACGCACGTCGCCCGTAGCCTCAGTTCTGCTTTTTTCCGCAAACGTGTTAACTTTGTGAGACTCGGCTCACCTCGTGTGTTTTCTTCATAGAAGATGTCTTTCTCTTCGACCCCTCCGACTCCGCGGTCTGGCTTTAAGACCTGCTGGGACTGCAAGTCAAAGATGTCGCTGACCGACCCCCACCGCATTTGTTTGTGGTGCCTGGGCGAGTCGCACAACACAGACTGCTCGAAATGCCAGTCACTGACTGCAAAAGCCTTGCGGAAGGGGAAGCTTCAGGCAGGTAGGGGCTTGAAGCCTGTTAAGTCCCAGACTTCCAAGTCCAAGGGGGTTTCTACCGACGTCTTGAGGGGCGACTCTCCGCGTTGGAAGGATTCCCAGGGATCTCAGTCCCGGAGTGGTTCTCACCACTCGCCTTCCTCGTCCCGGCACTCGAAGAAGCGCTGTCACCGGTCGCCTTCTCCGTCCTCCTCTGAGGATGGTTACATGCCCTACGAAGTCCTCGACTCCGGAGGAATGGGCGGCGTTTAAGAAATCCATCATGGCGATTTTTCAGTCGTAGGACACAGGTCCGGTTGCGCCTTCTGACGAAGCCGGCCAGTATCGGTCTCGTTCCGTGGGTCGCACGCCTTCGGGCTCGGGTTCGTGATGCGACGCACATCGGGAGCCGTCGAGGTCCAATACAGCCAAGGAATCGAAAGGTCGCAAGAGACGCGTCTCTAGGTCTCGGTTCTCGTCACCAGCGAGACCGCAGCTACCTATGGAGGGCTCGATGCCGGGGTCCAACTCGGACGTCAATGCTTTGCCCTCATACCAGCCCACGGAGCCGTCGACACCGAAGCCCTCGGCGCGCAAGACGTCAAGGTTGTCGAATCGCTCGAAGTCGAAGCCTTCGGGGATTATTTTCTCAAAATTTGCCTCTGGAGTACCTGGATGTTGTGGATCCTCTGAGGAAGGCTACTGGAAAGTCTGTGCAGCCTGTTTTGGCCTCCAGGCCCTCTTCTGTCCCCAGGCCTGGGTTTCAACTCCCACTGGATGATATTTATGAAGAGGAGGAAAGGTCTGAGGTTGAGGACCCTGGTGACCTTGAGGATGCTCCACTTTTTTTTGGAGATAGTCAGTTGGAGGAGTTGCGCCAGACCCTCCATGATGGCAGTGGGTTGCACACTTCTCCGGAAGTGGACTTCGGTAGGCCTGAGCCTGAGGCTCATGCAGAGTCCTCGTACAGGAGACTCATGGCGAGGGTCTCGGAGTATCTGGGCTGGTCCAGTCCGCCTGAGTACTTTGTGCAGGATGATCTGACTGACATTTTAGGTCAAGGTCCGTCCTCTGACTCCGTTTTGCCATTTCATCTTACCTTGCAGAGAAGGTTGGCAGCTGCTTGGCAGTCCCCGGAATCTCTTCCGGCTGTGAACAAAAATTGAAGAAATACTGCCCTTCCGTAAGCGACCCCAGCTATTTATCTACTCACCCCACTGCCGAGAGTTTGGTGGTTCAGGCGGCTACAGCCACCTTGAGGCAGGTGGCGTACCCTACCATCCCTCCGGATAGGGACGACAAGCGCTTCGACGGTTGGGCCCGGAAGGTATTTTCTGCTGGGAGCATGGCCTTGAAATCGGCCAACACCACGTGTGCCTTGCCAAGGTTTTCTCACACTGTGGAATTGTTTCTTTGGTGGCTGAGCATATTCCCAAGGGGGAAGAAAGAGATGGATTCCTTGCTCTCGTGCAGGACGGCAAGGATGCCATGTGAGAATCCTTTCAGTCGGGTTTGGATACGGCCGACATTGTTTGCCGATCCATGGCTGCGAGCACCATTAGACGCAAATTTGCGTGGTTGCGGAAGTCGGATTTGCTCCGGATGTGCTGGGCCATCTTCTGAGCATGCCCTTTGATCGCGCACATTTGTTAGGCAGCAACTTTTCGTCCTGGGGGACAGCAGTGGAGGGGAGGTTCCTTTCGGTACTACTACTCCTTTGGTAGTACGAGAGGGGCCGCCAGTCAAAGGGGCAAGCTGAAAAGTACCCGTGGTGGTCGGGGAAATCGTGGTGCCAAGGCCGCTCAGGCAGCTGCCGCAACCGCTTCCAAACAGTTGTGAGGCCATGTCCCATGGTTCGTCGGTTGGGGGCAGACTGTCTCAGCATCCCGAAGAATGGCGGGCCATTACTTCAGATGTGTGGGTGTTGGATACCATAGCCAACGGCTACTGTCTTCCCCTTCCTTCAGCGGCCTCACGACAATCCACCAGGGAAACTCTCTTTGAAGCTTCTGGATCCGCTCCTTGCGCAGGAGATCTTGTCCCTGCTGGAGAAAGGTGCTATAGAACTGGTGCCTGTAGAGGAGAGGAACAAGGGATGGTATTCCCCTTATTTTTTGATCACAAAGAAAGACTGGGGATTGAGACCCATCATGGACTTGCACTGGTTGAACAAACTCCTCCGGAAGGACAAGTTCAAGATGGTCACTCTTTCTCAAGTCCTCCACGCCCTTCAACTTCAGGATTGGTTGGTGTCTCTGGACCTCAAGGATGCTTACTTCCATGTGCCTATCCATCCCGTGCACAGGAAGAACCTGAGGTTTACGTGTGACGATTCGCACTTTCCGTTTCGGGTCCTGCTGTTCGCATTGACCTCCGCCCCGAGGGTCTTCAACAAGCTCTTGGTGGTGGTGGCAGAGTACCTTAGGCGAGTGAGGATTCATGTCTACCCCTACCTGGACGCTTGGCTGATCCAGGCACGCTCTCCCGAGCTAGCCTTGGATCATCCCGGTGTCACCTGCCGCACCCTTCACAGGCTGGGCTTCTCCCTGAATTTCAGAAAGTCGCACCTGACACCTTCGCAACAGCTCCAGTACATCAGGGCTGTATTAGACACGGCCTTGGGGAAGTGTTCGCCTCCCAAGGTGAGGGCTCATCACATTGTGCAGATGGTGGACAAGTTTCAACATGCCCAGAGTCTCCTGGCTTTTGAATTCTTAAGGTTGCTCGGCCTCATGGCATCCTGCATTTTTCTGGTGCCAGAGGCCTGGTTGCGGATGAGATCCCTGCAGTGGGCTCTCAAGATGCAGTGGTCACAGTTTTGTGGAAGATGTCGGATCCCGTTCAGATTCCACTCTCGGTCTCCCAGGATCTTCTGTGGTGGGCCAACAAAGGGAACCTGATGCAGGGAGAACAGTTTTGGCAACTGTGGCCGGAGGTGACTGTAGTGAAGGACGCTTCCCTCACAGGATGGGGCGCTCATGCCAACGACTTGACAGCCAGCGGTCGTTGGTCTCCTTCGTAGTCCAGACTCCACATCAATCTGTTAGAGCTGAGAGCCATCAGGCTAGCCCTGCAGGTTTTTCTGCCCTCTGTACGGGGGAAGAGTGTCCTGATCATGACGGACAACACAGTGGCCATGCATTACCTCAACAAACAAAGGGGAGGTAGGGTCACTCTCGTTGTGCACAGAGGCAATGCAGCTCTTGTTCTGGGCCATCCAGCAGGAAATTTCGATATCAGCAGTTCATCTAGCCAGAGACGAAAATGAGGCGGCGGACGCTTTGAACAGGAAGAACACGATCTCTCACAAGTGGGAGTTGGCTCCGAAAGTCCTTCAGGAGATCTTCGCCCTTTGGGGAACCCTGCAAGTGGATCTCTTTGCCACCAGTGTCAACCGGAAGTGCGAGAGATTCTGCTCAAGAGTTTTTCCACCAAGAGGAGCCTTAGGAGATGCGTGTGTGGTGAACTGGTCATTCCCACTGCTGTATGCGTTACCTCCAGTCCCTTTCATTCCTCAGGTGTTGCGGAGGTTGCAAGGTTCGGTTCCCATATGATCCTTATTGCTCTGGATTGGGCCAGGAGAGCGTGGTACCCGGAACTTCTACAACTGTCCATCTGCCATCCACATCGTCTTCCCTGCCGAGAGGATCCTCTCTTTCTCTCTCTCTCTCTCTCTCTCTCTCTCTCTCTCTCTCTCTCTCTCTCTCTCTCTCTCTCTCTCTCTCTCTCTCTCTCTCTCTCTCTCTCTCTCTCTCTCTTCTCTCTCTCTCTCTCTCGTAGGTGGGGGAGGGGAGAGTCAGGTTCTCCATCCAGAGGTCAAGACTCTCAACCTTCACGCTTGGTATCTGAAAGGTTGAGATATAAGGATTGGGACCTCCCGGATGATGTGATGGAGGTGTTGCTTTCGGCAAGGTTGCCTGCAACAAAATCCTTGTACCGTTGGCGTAATTTCTGCGACTGGTGCAGAGATCCGCGTTGATCCTTTTCAGTGCTCCATTCCCAGGTTTTGTCTTTCTTACTGTCTTTGGCCCACAGCGGTCTTCAAGTGGGTTCCATTAAGGGTTACCTGGTGGCACTGTCTGTCTTTAAGTGCTCGTCTGAAGAAAGTTCTTTAAGATTCCTTTGATTTCTCAAGTTTTTTAAAGGACTGACTAATGTATTCCCGCCGTCTCCTTTCCAGGTGCCGGTTTGGGATTTGAATTTAGTTTTGAGATTTCTCATGAGTTCTTTGAACCTTTGCACTCTGGTCCTTTGAGTTTACTGTCCTTCAAGGCTGTGTTCTTGGTTGCGGTTAGTTACACTCGCAGAGTGAGTGAATTGCAGGCACTTTCATCTAAGCCACCCTTTACTGTGTTTCACAAGGACAGGGTTGTACTGCAAGTATGTCCCTCCTTTCTACCTAAGGTAGTCTCTAAATATCATTTGAGTCAAAAGGTGGTTCGTCCATCTTTCTACCCTCCTCCTCATCCTGGTAAGGAAGAGGAGCGTCTCCATCGGTTAGATCCTAGGAGATCTCTTAGCTTTTACATTTCTAGGTTGTCCAGGGTCAGAATGGACAATCGACTCTTTGTAGGATATGCTGGACACCGATTGGGCGAGGCTGTTACCAAACAGACCTTGTCCAGGTGGATTATCCTTACCATTATGGAGTGTTACCGGTTGGCGGGGAAAGACCCTCCTGAAGGGCTGAGAGTTCATTCCATTAGGGGAGTTGCTACTTCCACCCCGCTCCAGTGGGGTGTGTCTATTAGGAATATTTGTGATGCCTCTACTTGGGCTTCAATCCATACATTTGTAAAACATTATTCCCTGGATACAATCCATGGTCAGAATATGGCCCTTGGGAAGGCGGTTCTTTATTCTGCAATCTAATTGGGTACTCTAAATTCTTTTCCCTCCTCCATTTCCTGGTACTGCTTTGGGAGTCTGTCAAAGATGCGGAATGCGTTGGAGGACACAGTCCATTTGAAGAACAAGTTACTTACCAACTGTTAACGTTCTTTCGACTGGATGTTCCTCCAACGCATTCCACATCGCCCTCCCAGCCTGCCCCTCAGGAGAATTTCCTATGCGATTGCAGCTTCCGTTTCTGCAATGCTAAGTGCAGTCCAGCAGGCATCAGACTGTGCCACACGTTCTGGGGGAGAAAAACTTGAACTGATGCTACAGGTGCCGTGCGTCTTATTTATAACATCCTGTGACGTCGACATGAACCCTGACGCCATCGACGCAGGACGCCCTCTGCCGAAAAAGTTTCCAAAGTGCACAGCTGTGGACATTGCATGTCAAAGATGTGGAATGCGTTGGAGGAACATTCATTTGAAATAACGTGACCAGTTGGTAAGTTACTTGTTCTTCTTTGTCTGCGTCCACTACTTGTCGGGGCATTTTGGGTTTTCAGTGGGAAGAGTAGGACTGGATGTTGGGTTTATAGGGGCAGTTTTCCAACGGAGGTTCCTCGTGCCAGGATAGTGTTGATTTTAGTCCTCTTACCTGTTCCTTCTGGATGTTTTCAAGTGTGTGTCTTTGTTCAGTCAGTTGGGTGGGGATGTTCCTTTTACAACGGGAGGGCTGTCCTGGGGGGTAGTGTACGTTGGTGGGTGGGGCGTCTGGATATGGGCTTTGGGCGCAAGTAACTGTGGTGGGGATTATGGTAGTAGTTACTGGTGTTGGTGGTTGCTGGTTGTTCTTGGGTGTCAGGTTCCTAGGATTCAATTGTGGCAGGTACTGAGAATCCCCAGATGAATCAGAAGCCAGATGTGGAGAGCTTAGATTTTACAGGTGGTTTACAATAAGACCATATTCTTGGTTGTAGGATATCAGATGTCTGAGGGGATGTAGGGTTCGGCAGGAGACGAGCAATGATTGAAAAGCTTGATTTCTGATCCTTGGATAGCAGCGGGTAGGTCCAGGTTCCGCAGAAGCACGCAG
Organism: Ambystoma mexicanum; assembly: GCF_040938575.1. Classification (NCBI taxonomy): domain Eukaryota; kingdom Metazoa; phylum Chordata; class Amphibia; order Caudata; family Ambystomatidae; genus Ambystoma; species Ambystoma mexicanum. Next base: position 17,374,483 of record NC_090922.1, on the reverse strand, counting down.
TGATCAAGAATGGTTTATGTAGTTATCGGGAAAGGGTTTGGCTTCGCAGATGGCAGGAGGTGATCAAGTATCAGGTAGGGGACGCCTAGGTGATGGGGGAGGTTTAAGATTGAGGGTGGTCTTTGGTCCAGGCCTCTGAGTGGCAGACAGCAGTTGAACACCCTGACTGGGACACCTAGACAGCAACTGAGCACCTAGATTGGAGTACCTGGATAGCGGGAGAGTCTCCGGACTCACAGTGTAGCAGGTTTAAGGTATGAGCTACAGGTGGGGACACCTAGAGTTTGCTTTCGTGTGTAGTGGCGGGGAGGTCTGGGTTTCACAGTGCAGTTCAGGCACAGGGGGGTAGTGGTACAGGAGAACACACCCAGTTCAGGCACAGGGAGTACACCTAGGTGTAGTTGGTACAGGAGAGCACACCCAGATGTGAGTTCTGCGTAGTGGGAGAGGACTAGGTTCTACAATGCAGCTTGGTGTGGGAGGGGTCACCCAGTATTGAAAGTCCTGCACAGTGGGAGAGAGGCTCAGGCCTCACAGTGCACTTTGATACAGGAGAGTACACCTGGACCTGAGGGTCCTGTGTTGAGGTTGAGAGGCCTAGGTTTGACAGTGCAGTTTAGTACAGGAGTGCATGCTGAGATTCGAGAGTCCTGTATAGTGGGAGGGAGGCCTAAGTTTCAAATGCACACATAGAAGGGTTCCGTATAGTGTGAGAGAGGCCCAAGTTTCAAATGGCTGTTTCAAATATAGTTAAGAAATACAGTTTCAAATTACAGGGGACCACACTTAGAAGGGTCCTGTATAGTGGGAGAAAGGCCCAAGATTCACAATGCAGTTTCAGATGTAATTTCAAATGCAGTTTTAAACTTCAGTGGAGCACACAGAGACTTGAGAATCCTGTATAGTGGGAGAGAGGCCTACGTTTCAAGATGCAGTTTGAAATGTAATTTCAAATTGGGGGCATGGCTAACTAGCCATGGAGTAGGACGTGCCAGGGGAGAGCTGCTCCGGAGATCCGACGACGATCCGTGAAACATGCATTACAGATTGAACAGCCGCCACGGAATTGGAAGTATAAGAGCATGAATGTTTACCCCTGCTGCAGCCACAGGATCTATGGAATTGGGCTACGCAATATAAGTAAAACTACCATTGAAGTGTCTGGCGGCTCTGCTACAATGTGTCCAAAATGGCGGACAACAAAGGAGGTGAGTCCGCGGTGACGAAAACAGATGTGCGGACCTGAGCATACGGCAGATGGACGAACGCTGTCCCTGGTAGCCGTGTGGATCCTGGAGCCTGAAGTGGTGCGTCTGGTTTGCTGACAGGATACGGAGCTGAAGAGAAGAGCCCGAGGTGCCGGACGGAATTCAGTCGTGTGGACGAAGGGTGCATAGGAAGATTGAAGAGGACCGGCATCGGGAGGTTGCGCGGCCCCCTCCTTCCATACGGGATCACCGAGTATGCTGCCGAGGGAAACGAGCTCTGGAGGCGCAGAGCTGCAAGGCGGGAGACGGGAGAGTGTGCGGGCGGCCCCGTGTGCACAGCGGTGGCTGGGCCTGGGCGAACGTAGGACGGGGGCTCGGGGTCTGTGCCCTGAGCGTTCCGCTGCGCGCAGAAGCGCCCGAGGGAGCAGAACTATGGAATGGGGCTCACAAAATGAAACGAACACCGGGAGGCTGATAAGACTGGAAAGGGGAACAGTGAGGCTCACAGAGAATTCTTCCCATTAGGGGGGGGGGGCAATAAAATTAAAAACGAGAAGTGAAATGGAAAATTAGAACGGGACTGGAAGGAATTTATATTAAACAAAAGGAGTGCTGGCATCACATCAGTGGCGGCGTGACGGTGTGGACACCAGACGAGGCGCCCTGTACCCAGCTGAACACTGTGTTGCTGCGACAGGAAGGCCCTTACACTGAATAAAGACTAAGTGCGTGGGCTGCTGGGCGGAGGTTAAACACAGGGGCCAAGACAAGGCAAAAGTGGGAGGCCCCCAGCTCTGCCTGTGACATTGTTCACATCTTAGAGAACGAGGCATAAGCATGGGCTGGATGGCAGCTGGCAGGTGTGCTGCCTCAGTGACCATGTACGGTGGGCACACAACACAATGAGGTAACCAGTCTGATTGCCCCAAGGAGTCTGGCAGCGATTCATAATGAACAGTAAAGCTATCCAAAATGTGGGAGGACATAACCCACTTGAAAACGTGGCATGGTGCACAAGGACCTATGCAGAGCACTCTGAGAGAAACAGCCCAGTCCTGGATTGACATACCAGTGTCACGGCGTGCTTAAGGAACAGACTTGCAACTTCGCACCCGAGGTGAGCCAGGACAAGTGACCAAACGCATAAGATGATGGGGAGAGGGGTTAAGGGTAAAAGCAAACAGCCCATGATGGATGCGTTTGCCTAGCACAGCAATCGCCAGCGGCTTCAACGCATACTGGCGCAAGCGCGCCCACTGAAAGTTCCCCGGGGGCCGAGAATCACCAAATACTAACAGCCATAACGGAGCTAACGGAGCTAAGAGACTCATGGGGGATTGCAATGGCGTATCTGCGGACCTCCCTAGAGACGAAAATAGACGCAGTGGGAATAGAAGTCAATTTGCTGCGTCAAGACTTCAAGGCGCTGGCAGACAGAACGAGTAACTTGGAGAGTGCGGTCAAAACCAACACTGACACCAGCACTGCAAATGCAAAGGAGGTCCACATACTGAAACAGCAAGTGGCCAACCTGGAGAACCGTGCGGAGGAGGCCGAAGGGAGAGCGAGACGAAACAATATCTGCGTGGTTGGTTTGCCGGAGGGGGAGGAAGGCCAGGACCCTACAGACTACTTAGAAAATATGATCCTACAGGAAATAGGGGCCGATAAACTGTTGCAAGGCTTTACGGTGGAGAGAGCGCACAGAGCCCTCATGAGAAAACCGAAGCCCGGAGCCCCCCCCGTGCAATAATTGCCAAAATATTGAACTATAAAGACTGCGAGAAGATTTTAGAATGCTTTCGAAAAGGGGAACAATTGACAGAGCTACGGCTACCATAACAGCATATCCAGACTACACAATACTGGTCCAGAGGCAACGATTCAGCTATGTGGCGGTGAAAAGAAGGCTGTGAATAACCAACATCAAATGCATGCTACTATACCCTGCTAGATTGAAAGTGTTGTACAAGAGCGGAATGTTATTTTTTGACACCCCGGAGGAAGCGGCTGCATGGTTGGATTTGCAGGGCTGTCTGGAACAAGAGGCTGCACGGGCCCAGAAGGAGCACGATAAGTGATTGGAGTGTTGTGTGCATACTGATGTCTTGTATTGCGGGGTACTCCATTGTAGATTTGTTTAAGACATTGATAGACCGATGTGGATAGGTAGGGTCAACTGGACTAAGAGAACATTGTTATGTGGCGGACTGGAACATTGAGCGCACGAGCAAAATGCATAGTATGCTATGATTGATCCGTAGCAAACGGAAGCGGCAGGACACTGGCACCTTACCCCCCAAGTAATAGTAGTAGTAGTGGGATAGCCATTAGGGCAACCTCACCCTGCTGAGCTTCGAGTATAGGCTATTGCCAGAAAGAGCTAGATGTGGGGGTGCCTGAGATCCAGGGATGGAGCTGGGCAACAGTTGGGGTGGGGGGGGGGGGTACGTAGAGGTGGGGAAGGGGAGGGAGGTGGGAGGGGAGAGGGAAGAGGGGTTTGGGGTGTTTGTAGTTAGGGGAAGTTTGTATTGGGACACAAGCCTATATGGACGGGAAGGGGAACTGGTCTGCACTGACGAGGGAGGAATGGGAACTCTAACAAGCCATGGGGGGGGACCTTAAAATAATTACATGGAATGTCAGGGGCCTCAACAGTTTTCTAAAAAGGAACAAGGTTATGTTATACCTGCGCAGACAAAAGATAGATATCGCATTGCTGCAAGAGACTCACCTGACACAGGAAAAGCTGGGAACGCTGGTGAAGAAATGGAAAGGGGTTGTGGCGGGCTCGACGTATTCTGCCTATGCTAGAGGAGTGCTCATCTGGGTGGCGCTGCATGTCCCATTTCACTTGTTGCAGGAAACCGCGGAAGCAGATGGGAGAATGGTTATGCTGAGGGGACTGGACGGGAACAGGGAGATATGCATTGTGAACACCTACGCCCCTAATCAGAATACTGCAACATACTTCAGAACCCTGGGTACTAATCTTAGCATGTGTATGGGGAGTGCAGTGATCTGGGGTGGGGATTTTAACTGTGTACTGACCCCCTGGATAGATCAGATCGGAAGTTCGAGAGACCTGCCCCGGCGGCAAAATCGCTGCAGTCATTGCTAGACGACTTTGGTCTGGTGGATGTGTGGAGAATGAAACACCCCCAAGAAAGGCAATACTCGCACTATTCTGCCCTGCAACAGTTGCATACGAGGCTGGACTATGTCTTCGCCACGTCGGAAATAATGATGGAGACGGTGCGGGCAGAATATAAAGCGAGGGTCCTGTCAGACCACTCGCCCCTGATTATTGGCTGGCAATAATGCCCCCCAAGAGCGAGGATCCCAACATGGCGCCTCCGGGCAAAGGCGCTTAAAGACCCCCTTTTTAGGGAAGAGATTATAAACTACTTTGAGGTGAATACGGGTAGCGTGGACTCAGCGAGCACGCTATGGGAAGCTTTTAAGGTGGTGATGCGGGGCGTAGCAATAGCAAAATCTAAAAGCCTGAATGGAGGAATCCTGGCCGATTTACAGGAAACAGAAAGGGAATTGGAAAAGGCGCTGAAGGGGGAGATGATACTGAAAGAGACATGGAGTTGATACTTAAACTGCAACAGACATGTGCAGAGCAATGTGAAAGACTTAATTACAAGAAATATATAAAGAGACAGCATGTGGGGGGAGATAAAACAGGAAGGCTCTTTGCATGGTTATACAAGAGTGAGATCCCCAGACCCACTATTAGGATGATAACAAGAGAAGATGGCAGTGTAGCTGACACCCAGGAGGGAGTAAATCAGGAGTTTGCAAATTATTACAGAGAACTATACGAGGGTGAGGAGAGAAGCAGCTATGAAGAAATAACAGATACGCTAGAAGACATAGGTTTGCCGAAAGTAAGTGCTGAAGAGAGTAGCTGGATGCACCAATTACCTTGAAGGAGTTAGAAGAAGTGGTAAGACAGCTACCTACTAGTAAGACCCCGGGGGGGACAGGTTTCCAAGTGAGTTTTATAAAGTGTATAAAGCAGAAGTACTTCCCCTGATGTTAGATATGCTAAATGAAGCGTTTGAGGTGGGACAGTTGCCAGAGTCACTAAGAGAAGCGATCATAGTACCGCTTCCCAAACCTAATAAGCCTGGACCTAGCTGTGGCTCCTATAGACCATTGTCAATGCTGAACCAGGACAGCAAGATACTGACGGCAGTCTTGGCAAGCAGACTGCGTAGAGTCATTGGCAAACTAATACACCCTGACCAGACAGGCTATGTCCTGAATAGGAACATCACTCATAATCATAGACGACTCCATCGGGTTGTTGAATGGGGGAGTAAGAATGAGGGTGAAATGGCAATAGTGTCCCTAGACGCTGTGAAGGCCTTTGATTCTGTCAAGTGGCCATGGCTGCTGGCAGCCTTGGCGGGCCATGGGATGGGGCCTGTATACATAAAATGGGCGAAGATGCTATATAGTGAACCGTTGGCCAGAGTCAAAACAGGAGCAGTGATCTCCGAGAGATGGCAACTAGGTAGAGGTACCAGACAAGGGTGCCCATGGTCCCCTATGCTGTACATATTAGCTTTAGAGCCACTGGCGATATACCTCAGACAATAGTACGATACCATAGGCATCGAGGTGGGAGGGGAGCGACACTTGATCTCTATGTATGTGGATGATTTGCTGCTGTACCTGAGGTACCCGGAGGAGAATCTCCAGTACATCCTGGAGGTTATGGAAAAGTATGTGGGGCTGTCTGGCATAGCGGTGAACCCTCAGAAATCTGTTATTTTCTCACTAGGTAGTTATAAAGGGATCCCTGTTGGGCGGTTGTCGGTGTGGCAAGCTCCTTGGGCTGTAGGTACTTTTCGGTACCTTGGGATAGATGTGTACCACACGGCGGAAGAAGAACATAGGCACAACACTGAGGTAGCCATAGTGAAAATTGAAAAGAGTATGAAATTTTGGGTGAAGTTGCCTCTGGCAATGATGGGGCGAGGTGCAATGCTCAAGATGGTGGTCTTGCCCAGGCTCCTGCATTATTTCGGGAACATTCCGTACCTAATACCTAAAAGGTTCTTCACCAGACTGAACGGCATGTGCAGGGATTTCCTGTGGCAGGGTACCAGGAATAGGGTGGCACTATGGAAGTTGCAGAACTTTTATGAAAAAGGGGGAATAAAACTGCCTAACTTTGAGGTCTATTACGTATGGAGCCAACTGCAATATATCGCTAAATGGCTCTCAGATGAAGCGACCCCTGAATCCAGGTTGTTTAAAGCAGCCTGTGCCCCATTTTATTTGAAAGAGATGATTTGGCTGCCCAAGACAGAAATGAAAACGCATCCTGAGATGATGACCCTTGGGTGGAGGATCTGGCGCCGAGCATGCCGGATGATGGAAAACCCAGTCCCATGCTCCCCGCAGATACCGCTAGTTGCGTTGGCTGGGGGAGATAACCAGCTACGAATGACAATCGGGAACCACTGGGAATCTGTGGGGTTGGTTACTATGGGAGATGTTTGGCGGGAGGGGACTATTATAAGATTTGAAGAGCTGGGAGAGGAAGTGGGGTTACACATGGGTCAATATATTACATATCATAGAATGGTGCAGAAAATTAACACAACTTGGCCTGAGACTGTTCTGGAGGAAGCGCCAGATGTTATCGTAGATATGATATATGATATAACGGAGGGTGGGCATGAGATCTCTAGATTGTACGAAATGATGATGTCCAAGGTTGGGAAAGAACCAATGCAACTGAGACTAGACTGGGAGACGGAAGTGGGAGCCCCAATAGAGGACAGGATGTGGGAACGTGCCTTGGGATACCATAAAAAGGTGTCAAGGTACGCTAGATTAAAACAGATTCAATTATATATTACACACAGGGCATACTTAACACCCCTGAGGATATCGAGGTTCGAAAATGCTGGCAGACAAGCATGCCCCAAATGTGACGGAGAACAGACTGATATGGTACATATGTTCTGGTCCTGCCCGGTGATTGAGTGCTTCTGGAACGAAATAGCAGGGAAACTGGCGGAAAAGGGGATCACTATAGCCATAGATTCAGCCTGGGCCTGCTTATTGGGGGGGGGGGGAGGGTTCCCCAGATCGCAGAAACTTAATCATGTCAATAAACTGAAGGATTTAGCATATGTGCTCGCAAAAAGGAGAATTGCCGTGAGATGGAAGACTTGTCATAGGCCACGAGTGGAGTTGTGGTGGAAGGATTTGCAGAAGTGGGCAGAGGCGGAGACCATGGTATGGCAGGAAGCAAGTAACATAGGGGGTGAGGAAGAGGTGGGTACCCTGATGGCATGGAAATCGTTAGTAGCGGAACTGTTTGGCATAATACAAGATTTGTCAGAATCCACTGAAAATGAAACCACGCGGTGCGATACAAAGTGAATGGAATAAATAGGCTCGTAAGGGGGGGGGTGGGATAAGGGAAGCAGTGACGAAAATTGTGTAATGAACAATGTGGAAACAGTATTATTGATATCTGCACTGCAAGTTTGGTTTGTATTGGTTTTGTTAATGTGTAATAAAAATTGTTTTAAAAAAAATGTAATTTCAAATTATAGAGGAGCACACATAGAAGGTGTTAAGTCGGAGAGATTTCGCATGACAGTGTCTGTATATGTTATAGATAGAAAGTTGTTCCTAACTTATCTGTTGATGCTGGTTGATGGCAGCCTATTCATCGTGCGTTATGTCAGGGTACTGTGGCCTGTTGCAACTGCTGGCTTGATGGGGTGACTTTGCATCCCCACTTGTTGGCTGTAGTTGTGAGGCGCTGTTGCTGTGACTGGGGCTAGGGTGTGGCACTGTGGGTTTCTCTTGGGCTTAGGATGTAGGGTTAGCTAGGTGGAAGGGTGTGCTGATAGCGTGGAAGAGTGCCAGAGGAGTAGGGAATTGGCGGCTAGGGTTGGGAGTGTGTTAGGGGCTGGCCCTGGCTTACCCTGCTGACACCTGCAGACACTGACTGGAGCTGCTAATTCAGGAGCCGCCCTTTGCCTTGGGCCCTTTGCCGCAGCGCTGCACGGCCTGAGGGCTGCGCTTGGAGATAGTGTTAAAAGGGAGGACAGACCAATCAGGGGAGAGAGCGGGAGGGGGGTGGGGACCAGAGCCCCCTTCAGAGCGTGGGACGGGGAAGTTAACGTGCGCAGGGGTGCTTTTCAAATTGTCAAGGCCTTACCAAGCACACAATCAAATTATTTTAGAGGACCAACTGTCTCAGACTCACCTCAGGGTCTAAATGGCTGTATTGGGCAACGGACCGCGTGGAGCTAGTCCTGCAAGAGAACAGACAAATCAGGGAAGGGGGCGGGACCAGAGCAGCTTTCAGATTGTGGGACGGGGACGTTAATGTGTGCAGGGGCGCTTCTCAAATTATTGTCAAGGCCTCACCAAGCACACAATAACATTTATTTTAGAGGGCCAACTGGCTCCGACTCACCTCAGGGTTTGGATGGCTGTTGCTGATGGTGACTCATGTTCTGCATGGCATAATTAGATGACATTTCAATGTTCAGCCCCACTTGGGAAGAGCATATTGACCACCTAGGATATGTTTTTCAGGCTCTTGAACAGGCCCAACTGACCATAAAGGCAAGCAAATGTCAAATTGGTCAGAGTAAAAGTGGTCTACCTTGGACATGAGGTAGGAGGAGGTGCAATAAGGCCATTCCCTAGCAAAGTGCAAGCTGTAAAAGACGTGCCCACCTCTACTACTCAAACCCAAGTGAGAGCCTTTCTAGGTCTCACAGGTTACGATAGGAACTTCATTGAGAACTATTGGACCATAGCTTCTCCCTTGAATGAGGTGGTCTTACCCAAATTCCCCAAGAAGGTTAGGTGGAATGAGGAGTGCACCAAGGCATTTGAGTCTTGAGCGCTCCTGACTACAACCAATCCTTTATTGTACAAACTGATGCTTCAAATACCGGAATAGGTTCAGTTCTGAGTCAGCTGGATGAAAAAGACCGGGAACATCCTATCTGCTTCATAAGGCAGAAACTAAAAGACTGTGAGACAAGGTGGGCAAACATCGAACATGAATGTTTTGCCATTGTGTGGTCTTTGAAGAAGTTTAGACCATACTTGTATGGATCTACTTTTATAATTCAAACAGACCACCAACCCTTGAGATGGTTAATGCAAATGAAGGGGGAAATTCCTAAATTGTTAAAATGGTCAATCAGCCCTCAGGGGTTTGATTTCACCATAGAACACAGGTCAGGGTGTAATCACCAACATGCTGATGGTCTCTCCAGAAAGTATGACCGACAGGAGTAAGGAGATTCATCCAGGAGTGGATTAAATCCTCCTGTCCCTTAGTCTGGGGGGGACGAGTGTTAAGGAAAATTCTCCGAAATGTGCTAATTCCCTTGTACCTTAGAGACCCCCAGCTCTTTTTGCTGGACCTTAGGACTTTTAATTTCTAACCTGGAGAGAGTGAGACCTTTTTCCCCACTCATCTATTTTTCTGTGATTTGGACTCTGTGTTTCTTTTGACGTTGAGTCTGACAAATGCCAAAGGCATCATCTTTACATTGTGACACACAGCACCTTCAGTGCAGTGCCATATGGAAGTCTCTTAGATTTCCCAAAGGTTTAAAATACCTTCTCTTGGTAAAACTTCTGTTTCCAAGAGCAGTGAATTGAAATTGACTTTACTTATATTTTGTAACTTTCTAGACCCAGCACACACTATCTTACAATAGGGTGCTGGAGGGGTTACTTAGTATCCCTTTTGTCTAGTTTCTCATGTAACATTTTTATGTTCCTCTTTCTACAATTAATGGCTGGTGGCAGTGATTTACTTTTTACCACCATTGTGTGTTTTTACTGCGGGCTACATTCCCAGCTACAGTAAAGCACACCCATGGGTGCCCATTTAGTCAAAATAGCCCTGGTCTTCTTTTTTTTCACCATTTCTTGTTGGAAAGGTCCTTCTCAAGATTTACTCTGCGTTCCAAACCAGGTTTGGTCCCTTTGTTAATTTTGTCTTTCGCGGAATTCACGTGTGAAGCAGGCTCTGGCTACAGTATGTCTAGTCGGGCTGGAAGTGAAGGAGGTGCCCGAAACTCCCTGTGCTTAATCCCCTTGGTTACAGGAATGCACCCAAAGGTGATTGGCCAGCTGACTGTCCTTGCAGGACAGGCACCCTGCTGTGTGATTGACAGCTAGGCTGCGAATGAATGGGAGAAACCTGCATAAAAGGCAAGGCTTTTTGGAAGGCAGAGTCGACCACTGGATGAAGGAATCCGAAGAAGAACTTGGAAGAGACTCCTGTTGCAAGTCCTGGACCGTTGGTTTGCCCGGTGAAGCCCTTCTGCTGGAGAATTCTTCTCCCCTTGGGTTGGTGGGACCAATCAACTCTATAGTGAATTTGTCTGGACATCCCCTCGGAGCTGGCTGTATTTCTATTGCTGCTGCAGGAACCAAATTGCCAGGGAGAGGAACGTCAGATCGAGTGCATTGCTTTTAAGTCGGACCTGAGCTTTAGGAAGATCCTCCGGACTTCCTTGAAGCAGGACTGACCAAGCCTGAGCCACCTCAACATAGCACTGGACCCCAGATGCGAGGAAAGTCCAGAGTGGTATCCGAGAACCTGCAGTGGTTTTATTTGCGAGGCTCGCGAGAAGCTGAAACCGCAAAGTGCAGCTGATCTGAAGTTTGCCCATTATTGCCGCCGACCTTCCATTTGTAGTATTGGAATCCCCAGACGTCCTACCTCTTGTCCCCACAACTGAAGCCTAGGAACAAAGGATCTGCAGACCTACACAGGAAACGAAGTGCAGCTGGATCCAGTTTCCTTCTAATCAAAGGTACTGTGAACCTGAGAGGACTTACATCATGTTGTGTAGCCTTGCTAGTTCTCAGTCGAGACTTAACTTGTTTGCTCTTGCAGAGTTGATTGCAGCATTGCCCTCTCACAAGCCTCCCAGTTTATGGGCCCTCCAGTGATTTATTTTCTACAAACTTTTCTAAAAACATTGTGCAAGACTTTTATTTACCTGCAAGAAGATCTTCAGTTCCCCTAGATTTTGCTCGACTAACATAGACTCCCTGACAGACTCTTCTTACTTCTGACTTTGTGTCTTTGCCTTTCCTCCAGGAAAGGGTTAATTTGCTTTGCATTGGGGGGTTCAAAAAGTACTTACCAGTTTATGAATTAATTGTTACCCTTTGTTTTATTCCCTATCTAACCTTTGCACCAAACTCATTATTGCTCTAAATGTACCATCTCATCTCTCATCTCTTTACCATGTAGCTCTCATCTCCAAGGAATGCCTTACCATTGGACTCTGCAACCTCCCTTGGGAAAACAATGTCGACCTCCTCTATGCTAAGCTACCAATCCCCCCCCCAACTGCACCATAAATATAATTGTCATGTACAGACTGCCAGGGACCACCCCTGACTACCAAAAGAATCTCCTTCAAATTCTAAGTAACAACCTTAAGAATTCTACCAAAACAATTCTACTAGGGGACCTCAACCTTGGCTTGAATGACCCTAAGAAAAAAATGAACACATGCACACCTCCATTTCTCAGGAATTGACCTGTTTTGTAGTTTTTAGATAGATGGTGAGTTGCAGAGGAGAGGAGCACAACCCTGACACTAGGTTGCGAGTTAGAAAACTGGAGAAGAAAGGGTATCAACAGGTTGTGGAACCCTTGCGTCCCCTGCACACTCGGGGTTACTGTCAGGTGACAGTCAATGTATATAGCTTTCTAAGTGTAGTTCTACACAAAAACGCAAGTAATCATCTTCAGGCATAATTAATATGTATAGTTCCAGAAGCAATTATTCTACTAGTGTACCTAAAAATTAAGTGTATCTAGAAATTAAGTGTAATAAGTTTTCTACAACCAGCTCATCCTCAATAATTTCTGTAAAGAGTAGATTTCACTGAAAATTCTAGAATATTCCCAAATGCTATTTTGCTCGTAGTTTACAAGTTTCACTTGTTGACATACATTTATGGTTGTCCTTATTTTCAACATAATGGTTTCATATAATGCAAAAATATGTAACCATCTCTGTTATAATTCACAGGTAATGATACATAAAACTCAACGCGTTTCGGGAAATACAATCCCTTCATCAGGAGCAGATATTTAGGGTTTTCATGGTCTATTGCTGTCGATAGTTTAAATTCTAAAGTTCAATGGTGATTTTCTGGATATCTATAAAAGAAACCACAATTCTCAGGTTGTATCTTAAAGATATCACACTAAAGAGATACTTGTTACTGATTATTTCTGCCATCAATGAAAGTGTTTTCTACCTCACATTGGTGCCCCGAGGTTGTCACTAAAGCTGTAATTTCAGCACCTGGTATTAATCACATTCTGATGTTATATATCCAATCTTGGATCGTATGCAACCTATAATTAAAAAATGAGTCTGCTTAGCTGATGGTAAGTTCATAGATAGTTACATGCTCGGCATTTCAATATAGGAAGACTTTAGAGACATGTACCTTGCTCCAATTTTTGTATAAATCCTATGCTTCGTCCCTGTAACGCTCACCTGATTCCCGTAGAGGCGCCGGTCTTGACTGGGTGTATACCGTATCTTCATAGGTGATGTGTAACACACGGCTGGATCTTTGGGCTGGACCTCTGTGCACTGTATGTCTGACTTGAAGGGTAAGATGTCTGCAGATAGAAAATATGGGATTAAGGAACTGGGTTATTGAATGTCTCTCTCTTCTTCCCTTTCTCTTCTCCTGTAGAACCCCAAAGGTTAATGCTCTCACCTTAGGTAAGTGAACGCCGTGCTCTCCATCTGCCTCGGGGCAGGGTGCTGTAACCAGTTTCTTCACTGGATAAGGGGAGCAGGCCTCTTGACTTCAGAGGACTGCTGTCCGTCGTTTACTGCACGAACGGTAAGTTTCGAGTAATTCTAATGTCTTTAAAGTCTTTAGTAATGATGTTTCTTGTTTTGCAGGGTTCCGGCGATGGCGGATGACGGGCTGAAGTGAGTTGAAGATGGAGCCCGTGTGATGAATAGAAGCGCCTGGAAGCACGTAAGTAAGCGCTTGTTGCCTGCTTCACGATGTGCTCTAACTGTCTTTTTATTTTGCAGGTACAAGTTCGGAGCGGCTGCAGGGTGCCGGAATACCCACTGGGTTAGATGGGGAAAGGAGTAATGGCACGTGAGTATTAAAGTTCCCCAATGTCTTTAAACGCACCTTGTTTTGTCTTTCAGATGCGGGATGCAGCGCCGAAGGCCTCCGGAGCGTGCGAAGAGTTGGTAAGCTTTTGTCTTTCAGATGCCGGAATGCAGTGTGAAGACCTCCGGAGCGCACGAAGAGTAGGTAAGCCTTTGTCTTTCAGATGCCGGAATGCAGCGCCGAAGGCCTCCGGAGCGTGCGAAGAGTTGGTAAGCTTTTGTCTTTCAGATGCCGGAATGCAGCGCGAGGCGTTGGTGACAGCCGATGGACCAGGGAAGTGAAGAGCTGTCACTGAAGCCCGTAATGCTAACCTGTTCTTTCTTGTCTTTATAGGTGTTGCTGAAGACTGGATTCAGGATGGTAAGCCTTTTTCCTTAGGCCCAGGATCAGATGCAGAAGACACGATGAGCGTTCTGCTGCAGAGGATGCAGAATAACGCAAAGCAAGATTCATCCATCGGGTGTGGTTTAAATAGCCTCCTGTAGTGCTTAGGTGTCTCCTTCCACAGCCACGCCTAGGTAAGAAAAGAGTTGCTGCTTTCCAGAAGAGTTCCAGTGTTCTGAATCTAGGGAGTGGCTCCTGCCCCACCCAACAGGAAAAGTAGTTCCAAACAGAAGAGGATCAGAGGCTCAACTGGCAGGCAAGTAAGCAGCATGGTCTGCTGAGGGTAAGTCCACCCAAGCATTATGAGCCTGGTTGGCACTCGGAACCTGGGTTATGGATCTGCTTCCAAGGGAGTTGGGGAAAACCCTGACCTTTTGGAAGCAGAGATCATGACAGTCCCTTGATTCTAAAAAGTGCCTGAGGCTCAGGGTGTTGTTTCAATGTCCTATGTAAACAATGAAAGAAAATGGGAAAGGAAGTTCTAATTATTTTGATGGGTACTTAATAAGGAATTAAGCATGAGCATGAGGCGGCAGTTTACCTGCCCTATCTTAATTGCCAGGTACGTTTGCGAGGGGTGCCTTCTCTAGGGAGGTTCTGGTATTACTGGGTTCTCCTGAAAAGGAGAGACAAGATAACAGAGAAAGGTAAAAGTTGTAATGGCCGTTTATCATGCGTTCCAGGAGTCAGTAAAAAAGGAGTGGGAAAAGTTACTGCTCATAGATTATAGCCTAACTGAAGAGTCTTACCTTCTTAAATTCCTTGTGGGCAGATGAGTCTAATACTCTGTAGATATCCACTGCAGGAAGTGTTCGTGCCTTCCGTGAACGCCACTTGGAATACCTCTCGTTAAGAGAGTGAGAAAATGGCCTCTTACGTTGTGCGCGTAATGACGTCACATGTAAACATGTGACGTCTTTATGTTCTACGTAGAACAATGTCAATACGCGTCATAGACGCGTTAGGTAATTGTTTTCAGTTTCGAATAGGTTTCTTTCTATCAGAGAGAATTTTATCAAAATGTTGTTCCAATTTCAATGGTATAAAATTCTAGAAGTTAACCATAACCATGTACCTGGTGGAGTAGAGTTCTTCGAAGACGCGTCGAAGGATCCTTCTTGAGTGACTCCCTTTAAAGCAGGAGCCACAGATCGTCGAAAGGCGTCGAAGATGGTGAACTTGTCGATGGCGGCGATGAGAAGTTCAAGGGTGCCGAGACCCCGATGTCGATCCAGGCGGTGCTCGTCAGCGACGTCCTGTGAGGATGAGGTGTGCGGGGCACCTCGGCGACGGATTGTTCAGTACCGCAAAGAGTTTCCGAAGAACTGTGGCCCAACAAGGGCGTCGAGTCGTCGAAGTCTTTGTGGCCTTCAGGTGGCGGGAAACCCACCGGCGGATTCTCCTCGGCGCGTTCGTCGTCCTCGACTTTCTCCGTCGGAACAAAACGGTTGACGTTGCGGACAAGGGAGTCCTTGGATTCAAATGTTCTTAGGCAAAGGAGCGGGCAGCTCCGGTCGTCGGTGGCACGGCATCAAGTGGTCCCCACGGCTGGGCAACACAACTTCGACGGGCCTCCAGCGGTTACACAAAGCTGCAAACCCTGGTCGACGGCAATGGACTTCAACAGCGGCGAAGTCTGGGTGCTTTGCTTTGTTCTCCTCAGCGGTCCCGTCTCGGGTCGGCAGCCTTTCGAGGGTCTGACTTCTAGGGAGCTTCAGCGAAGGTTAGCGGTGCTCGATGGTCCCTCGGAGCACGGGAAGAGGGCGCCTTACCGGGTCCTCTCTCGGATCAGTCCTTGACGAGGTCGGCAGCTTTCAGATCAGGTCAAAGCAAATGCAACAGCAAGTCTTCGTCTTCCAGCTGGGCGTCGAGGATCAGATGTTCCAGTTACTCTTAAAGTGTAGACACAGCTTTTGAACAATTTCCAGTGGTGAGAGGTCCCCAGATATACTATCTTGTCTCTCATCCACACTGCTGGGTCACTCTCAGCAGCCAATCATACAGAAGGGCATTCATGCAGTCAGCCAATCGGGCACACACTGCCTTCAGGCCATCCTCCTCCCTCTCAGACACTCACAACAAGGAATGCGGATTGGGACAAGTACCCAGCCATTCAACACTACACACTGCATTCAGGCCAGTTTCGGGCAGGGCTGTCTCAGTCTGTCTCTCATACCAGAAACCAGACAGCCACAACAAGAAGTGCATATTGGTCACACACTCCATTCACCCATGTCCCACCCACAGGGCGTACCCACAACATACAGTCACTGGGAAGGCTCCAGTCAGTCTGGACTGGACTTCACAACAACACCATATATGGAACTTCCACCCAACAGCCAGTCAGGGGGAAGGGACAGAGTCAGGGCTTCCCAGGACTTTGGGAAAACAAGGTAATAGTTAATAGAAAGCAAGAGGCCACAGTGGCCATCTTGTTTTCCATCAGGAATCAACTGACTCCAATGGCAGGGCCGGGGTATCCCAAAATGGAGGATACTCAGTGCACCTGTCAAATTCAGCATGGAGCTGCCACCAGCCCATACCCTGCTCTGCGGGCCACCCACAGGTGCCCAAAAATACACTAGGGGCACAGGGTTGTACCCCCACCCATGGGTGCCGTAAGGGTATCCCATGGGTCTGTTCACCAAACCAAAAGAGAGAGCTGCACAGCCAGGAGTCCCACATGAACTCCTGCGCGGAAAATATGACAGAACACATGATAAAAAGGCAGTAAAGGACAAGGATACGGAGGCCCTGTCCCTCCGATGCATTTCCAGCATCACAGGCCCCCCCAGCCAAAGTCAGATGCTCTAAAAAAAAAACTGACCAAACTTAACCTCCTCCCACTCCTAGATACTCCGGAACTCAAACCCCCATTTACCAACAATCCCGCCATCCTCGCCAACATATACTCTCACACCCTCACTAAAGCCATGGATGCCATACCCCCAATCGAAGACAAAAAAGAAACAGAAATCTATGCATACCAACTCCTGGTACACAGAAGAATGATCTGCCCTACGTTCTTCCAAACGCCTGGCCCTAGCCAACTGGCAATCCACACCCAATGATCTCACCCTTAGAGAATTCAAAAGTATTTTCTCGATATACAAAAAAGCAATTTTTATAGCTAAATCTGAAGCATTTAACCAGCGCATTTCCACAGCGAACTCCAAATCCAAGGAAATGTTCGTCATATTCAAAGACCTCATCACACCTGCCACCAACCCAGACGTGATCGTCAGAGAAAGCTTGGTGCTCCAGTATTCAGCCTGCCCTCCTGAATAAAATCAAACTTCTTCAAGATAAAATTCAATCACAACGAGATACTTTACCCAAACCTGACAGTATGCCGATACCCAATCCTACCCTCCTCCCCACTTCCAATCCTCTCTTCTCCTTCAGAGACGTCACTGAATTTGAAGTCGCTGACCTCATCCAACATATCAAACCATCCACATGCAAAGGGGACATTTGCCCGCCTACCATCAACAAAGAGTGTGCCAACGCCCTATCCCCCATAATCACAGCATTTATCAATGCATCCTTCGCCACAGGGACCGTACAACAAAGCCTTTGGGAAGCATGGGTCCGTCCACTCATTAAAAAAAAACATCTCTAGATCCTACATGCCCTAACAACTATCGGCCCATAACCACCGTCCCCTTCCTTCTTAGAATTCTTGATGAAGCTGCCCACACACAGATCCAACTTTACCTCGAGTCCAATCCCAACTTAGGCAAGAGACAATCAGGCTTCCGCAAAGGTCATGGCACAGAAACTGCCCTCCTTGGCCTAAAAAAAACGAATTACAGAGATAATGGACAGGGGCAAATCAACCCTCCTACTGCTCCTAGACCACTCCGCTGCGTTCGACATGGTTGATCACAACATCCTCACTTCCCATCTAGCGAACGTAGCCCACTGCTCCATTCATGCCACCTCCTGGATAACCTCCTCCTTGGAGGGCAGAGCCATGAAAGTATACTCCAATCAAGCCAATGCAGACCCCACCACCATCCACTGTGGAGTTCCCCAAGGATCTTGCACTGCCCCTACCCTATACAACCTATTCACAAAGCCCCTCTTGAACAAACTGGATTCGCTCGGCATATCCTACACAAACTATGCGGACGATACTCGGGTACTCCTCCCCCTCACTGGTGACTACGACCAAGACAAGGCAGCCCTCCTTCAAATCTACACTATTATCCAAACCTGGATGGCAACTAATGGTCTATGCCTTAATGGGGACAAAACCGAGTTAATCCTCATAGGCCCCAAAGAAATCCTGCCCAAACTCAATAAAAAATACGAAAAAATTAACATTGACAACAGCATCATACCCGTCTCATCCTCTGTAAAAACTTTAGGAGTATACATAGACTGCATGAGTCTGCTGCTGCCCACACCACCAAACTCATTAATGCTATAAAACCCTTTCTAATCAGCCAAAACTGCCTTTCCATTGCCCGAGCCACGATCGAAGCAAAACTGGATTACTGTAATTCTCTTATTGCAGGCACATCAACAAAAAGCATCAACAAGTTACAAATTGTACAGAAACATTCGCTTCGAGCAGCCCTTAGCATCCCCAAAAGAACCCACGTCATGCAGGCAAGACGAGCCGCCCACTGGCTCCCCGTCAAAGAAAGAGTCGACTTCAAGATCCTTAACCTCACACACAAATGCCTCAGTCTCTTTGCTCCACCCTACCTATCAGAAACCATCACTAGAGTAACCTCCACATGCCCAATAAGAACATAGCACGCCAACCAACTCCGCATCCCTCCCATCAAAAGATCGAATGCCAGAGGCATAGGATTCCCCTTCATAGCCCCTAGACTCTGGAAGCACTACCACACTCTAAGAGCTGAAACGTCTCTCTCAGCCTTCCACAAAACCTTGAAAACCACACTCTTTAAGTAACCTTTGCTTGCTATGTCCTCCTCTGTCTGTTGTAGCTTTCAATTTCCAATCTCCACACATCCTTTTACATTGTAATCGCTCCTGTAACCAAACGTGTATACCTTGTAACGTCCTGTAACAAAGTATGTTTTCCTATGTCACCACATGTAACTAAGTTTGCATCCCTATGTAACCAGCAAGCTTCTATGTAACAGCGCCACAATGCCTCTGGGCTGTTGTGCGCTCTATAAATACTAATAAATAAATACCAGTGATAAATCAATGTCCGCAGTGTCCTAGCTATTTAAGTCACCTGAGGGTGTAGGAAGTGTCTGTGCACCATCCCCACTGGGTGTGTTTTGAAGTATACTTTGCAATGTTACTTGCTTTGCTTCCTTCTAATGAAGGCTCCTTTCTAAAGAAGACGTGTTAAATAAATTAATAATTGTTTATCAAGAAACCTTGTCTGTAAGTATTTATTTGAATAACTGTCACTGTGAAACTCTGTGTTAGAACCTTACAGCTGACATTGACCCCTCTTAAGCCTGGCTGCTCAGTCACTCTACCAACTTGTGTAGTACATGCTTATACCAAAGGTTGTGTTAACTATTGCCAAGAGGACAAGGCTGGTGCAGTCGCCCACAGGGTATTGCATACAATCTTGCCTAACACTCTTAAAGAGTGATAAAGTGTTGTGTTAGGTAGATTTTACTTTGTGAGTACAATTCTTCCCACTTTGTGAGTCCCCTAGCATTTTCGCTGGACCTGGATTTTTGGACTTATTCTCCTGAGTGAGTGGGAACCTTTTTGCACACCCACTCATGCTTTTATTGTAACCATAGTAACCCTTCTTACCTCTTTTTAATACTTTTTAGTGGAGCTATCCTTTGCTGCTTTTCTGGCATCTACATTTTATTATTACAACACACAGCATTTTCTGTGCAGTGTTGCTGGGAGCTCCTTGAGCTTCCCTTTTTATTTTACCTGTGGGACAGGGGGACACATTTTTGTCCAACCTGTAATGTTTTTTGCAAGATCACTTTTAGTTACTATTCCAAGTTCATCCGACAGGCCGTGGCAGTGTACCTTTTTTTCACTACATTTTGTGGACAGTTTTGCAGATGCAATAAGGTACACACAAAGGTCACCATTTCTCTAAAAGGGTAGCTGTATTTTAAGCTTTGTTCTTGATGACTTATTCTTTCTTGAGCCTTCTTTGATCTGCCTGCCTGCGGGAGGTCTTGATGGGTCTTTTGTCTTTGGCGGGCTTCCCTTGGAAAGCCAGCCAATGTGCTCTAGTGCCTGAAAGGACAGGAAGTGGAGGAGGTGCCTGAAACTCCCCATGTCTTTGTCCTGCAGTGTGCCTGCCTGGAACCAGTTTGTGCTGGGAGGCTGGCTGTCCCCACTGAACAGCCACCCCCAAGTTTGAATTAATGCATGTCTGACCATTGGTGTGCTCATCCGGTTTCCTGCATAAAAGGCGAGGGTCCTGGAACTGAAACCCAAGAGTCAACCACTGCTCTGAAGATCCTTATTGGAATTTGTACAATGACGTCCCCAGCAACTTCCAGCGATCGCCAGAGCCGTTGAGTGAACCCTGCTGACCCAATCCCAAATTCCGAGCGACAGGGAAGACCTCCTGTAGCCGACTTCCTCCCCTGTACTGGTGGGCCTAATGAACCTCAAGACCACATGTATTTTGCGCCAACCCTCTATAAGCTGCAACCTCCCAGGCCTACAATCTCCCAATACCCTGAGCCCTGTGCCGTTTTGCGGTGCATTGTCTTGCTAAGCGTAGATTCGGCTGAAACTTTGAGGCATCCCTCTGAGCCTGCAGTGACCCTTTCCCGCTCATAGACATCCCCTCAGCCGAGTTGGGGATCGAGAACCGGAGAGAAGTCTGACGGGTGGCAACCTTGGCTGGTCCGAAGCCTGTGAAGGGCTCCAACGAGCCAGTACCGTAATGATCATCTGCTTGGGGTCACACCGCAAGAGTACAACTGCCTGATGCCTCAAAAGTTCCTTCTTCATCCGCCCGGGCAAAGCAACCTGAACCGGGGTCTGCTGTCGCTTCAACTTGGGGACTGTCCAATGACATTGTGTTCTTACTTGAAAAGGCTGATCTGCGTAATATTTCCGCAGCGGAAAAATCCACGACGCAAATGTTTGCATGGGAAATGTACGCACTACAAATGTTCGTACATTTCCCATGCGAACATCCAATACAAAACTATACATACATACACCCCCACTCACGACACCCCCACAACATACCCCCAACATACCCCCACTACCCTACTTACCTTTCCTTCCTTCGCGCTGTGTCCCTGCGGTACTGGTTCCCTTTCACTTCAGTGATCGTGAACCAGCGGCGCAGGGTCCTTTTTGTTTTTATTATTATTAATTTTTTTTTGGGCAGCTGCAGGGGTTTTCCCCGCAACCCCCGCTCACTATAATATCTAGTATAGTGAGCGGGGTGACACCCCTGCAGCCCCTGTTTTGTTTTTTTTTTGTTCATCTGTCTGGTGTGCTGCGGGGTGTTGCGGGGGACACCCCTGCAGCCTTTTTTCACATTTTTATTTCAGACCGACTCCACCAATAGACCTCAACAAATACCACGAAAAGCTTGAAATCTTGGTAGTTAGAACTTTTTGTGGTGTGTTTTTTAGGTCTTTTGGTGAGGTCGGTCATTTCGGGTTAGGTAATTTTGTCCTAACCCTAAAATGCACTGTCCCGCTCCTAGGTGCTTACCTAGGACTTGCTGTGTCTTTCTTTTGTTCCTGGGGGCTGCATTCAACTAATCCTTGCACCCCTCCAAGTTTAAGGGCCCCCAAAAAGTGGCCACAGAATCTCATTAAAGGAAATTCTGTCTCAACACCCGTGCAGTAGCTAGGGAAAGTCTGATTGTGGCGGCCTCCAATGATTGGAGAGCTACTAAATTTGCGTGAATGTGTGCCCCCTCCAGATCGGGACCAGAGTTTCCCATCAGCTCCATATATTTATTTTTATTTATTTTTTAACCAGGGGGTCTGCTCTAGGTATTTGTCTGCTAGGTACACTGCATACAAAAGTCTGTGTGTTAGTATTTTAACCCATCAGTTTAACATGTGGCTGATACTTCATTTATTATAGAAGATTGTTTTCAGATTTGACACATAAACTGAAGTAGAGTCCAAATGTACATTAGGCGTGCTTTAACGAGGTATTTTTAAATCAAAACATTTGCCCCTGCTTTGGTGTATCATTGTTAACATGACATTTTGTGGTTTCTCTTTTTTGAAACTTCATCTGCTTTGCCTATGTGAAAAATAAAGTAGGTAAATGCAGTGTAAAACGAAATTCAGAACACTTTCAGGAATATTCGTTTGAGTGTATGTTGCTGATTAGCTTTGACCTGTGTTTCTTTCCTAGAAGCTGTCTGCGACCCCCTTGTCGATTACAACGTGTGGAGTACACTGAGACCTGTCAACACATCTGGGCAGCTTGATCCGGAAGAGAAAATAGTGGTGGTTGCCAGTCGTGTAAGTATGCCTTTGTGCAAGTAAGCACCTTTGTGTTATGTTAATAAAGTTTATTACTGTGCTTTAATAGATGTGAAGCCTTGTGCAGTATGTGTTAGGAAAGATTTTCTTTTTGCTGCTTCCCTCCCATAGACCTCTATGGGGACACCCTTTCTTTTTGCTTTGTTTGGACTCCTGACCTGACTTTTTGGAGTGAAGTAAAGCCAGTTTGAAGAGGCCTTCTTTAGAAGGGAGCAAATATGTAACACAAAAATGTACTTCAATAAATACACACTCTGTTTCAATAAATCACTAGATACCCATTTGAGATGACACACACACTTCCTACATCCCAAGGTGACTTAAATAACTAGGACACTGTGGACATTGATATATCACTGGTACATTTAGAGCAATACTGAGTTTGGTGTCAAAAGGAAAAGGTTAGAGGGAGAAACAATGGTTAACAAGTTTCTCAAACAGGTAAGCACTTTTGAAACCCCCAATGCAATATAAATTAACCCTTTCCCAGCTACACAAGTAAAGAATGTGTGACTTTCTTGAGAGACAGATCAAAACACACAGTTAGAGGTTAGAAGAGTCTATCCGGGAGCCAGGACAGCCAATGCCAATTGAGCATAGTCTAGGAAGCTGAAGTTCTTCTTGAATGTAAGTAAAAAGTCTTGCACAATGTTAGTTTTTGTTGAAAAAGAAATCACTGTTGGGCCACACGCTGGGAGTCTTCTGACTGAGAACTAGCAAGTTACACAGCAAGAGGGAAGTACCCCTTAGTTTACAGTACCTTAGGTCTGAAGAAATTGGTTCCAGCTGGCTTCTGTTCCTGTTGTAGTATGGCAGATCCTGTTGTTCCTGGGCCTCAGTCATGGGGACAAGAGGGAGGACGTCTGGGGGCTCCTGCACTACGATTCAAAAGTCGGCAGCAGCAATGGGCAAACTTCAGATCAGCGTCACTTCGAGGTTTCAGCTTCTCGTGAATAGCACCACAGCGGTTCTCGGATACCTTGTGGGCTTTCCTTGCTTCTGGAGTCCAGCACTCTATTGAGGTGGCTCAGGCTTGGTTAGTCCTGCTTAGAGGGAGTCCGGAGGATCTTCCTGGTGCTCGGGTCTGACTTAAAAACGATGCACTCAATTTTGGTGTTCCTCTCCCTGGCACTCGGTTCCTACAGCAGCAATGGAAGTACAGCCAACTTTGAGAGGATTTGCAGATGAGTTTGTCTTTGGGGTCAATTGGTCCCACCAACCCAAGGGGAGAAGTCGTCCATTGCAGGGTTTCTCTAGTCGAGGCGAATTCAGAGCTTCAGCACGGCAGCAGGGCTTCACGGGGCATACCTATGGTCCAGGAGTTGGAGAAAGCGTCTCTTCCAAGTTCTTCTTCGGATTCCTTCACCCAGTGGTCGACTCTGCCTTCTGTCTAAAAGATCTCACCTTTTATGCAGGGTTCTCCCATTCATTCGCAGCCGAGCTGTCACTCACACATCCATCCAACCAATCACCTTTGGGGGCATTCCTGTAACCAAGGAGACTAAGCACATGGAGTTTCGGAAACCTCCCTTTCTTCCTTCCCTGCCAGACATGATGGATCCAGAGGCGGGCTTCACCAGTGAATCTTGCCAAAGACTAAATGAACAAAGGAACCAAACCTGGTTTGGCGCACAGAGTAAATCTCAAGAAGGACCTTTCCAACAAGAAATGGTGAAAAAAGAAGACCGGGGCCATTTTAACAAAATGGGCCAATGGGTGCTTTACTGCAGCAGCTGCAATTGCAGCCCAGGGTAGAAACACTCAATGGTAATAAAAAGTAAACCGCTGCCACCAGCCATTAATTGTAGAAAGGGTAACATAAAAATGTTACATGAGAAACTAGACAAAGGGGATACTAAGTAACCCCCCCCCCGTACCCCCCCCCCCCCCCCCCCCGGGCCCCTTTTGTCAGATAGTGTGTGCTGGGTCTAGAAAGTTACAAATGTAAGTAAAGTCAATTTCACTTTACTGCTTTTGGAAATAGTAGTTTAACCAAGAGAAGGTATTTAAACATTTGGGAAATCTGAAGGACTTCCCTGTGCCACTGCACTGAAGGTGTTGTGTGTCACAGTGTAAACAGATGATGCCTATGGAGTTTGTCAGACTCCAAAGCCAAATCAAACAGAGTTCAAATCACAGAAAAATACATGAGAGAGTGGGAAAAGGGTCACTCTCTGCAGGATAATAATGAAAAGTCCTTGGGTCCAGCAAAAGAGCTGGGGGTCTCTAAGGTAGATGGGAATTAGCATATTTCTGAGAATTCTCCCTAACAATCACCATTGGAGCCAGGTTCTCTACGAAGAAGAGCAACCGGTTGATGACCTTAGGACAACCTCTGCATCTGAGAAGCACCAATTCCAGTGAAGTCCTGCTCCTCTGCCTGATCTCAAGAAGACTCTCGTCACTGCTTCGAACTGTGGACCAGTCGGAACAACGAATCTAAACCCCAGCTCTCTCCTGGGTTACTTTTTTTGTAGCTGCTGCCGTTCCGAGTGCATCCTTGGAACTTTCACTAACCGCAACCCTCCAGGCTGTGCCTGACCTTGCTTACTCCCTTGACCTTCTCATGTATTTATCATCTTTTCTGTTCTGTCCTAGCGCTGTCATGCCTGCGGGCCTTGTCTATGCGCTCTACAAATAAATGAAAGAACTAAACTTCAAAGATCTTCAACTTGTATATGAAGACTTCTGCTCCTGCATTTTCAGGCCTTTTGCAAAACCGTGCCTGACCGCGGTGACCCCCATTGCAATTTGTCTTCTTTGCAACCTTTAGGTGTCATGAGGTCGCTTGCACTGCATAAGTTTTAATCTTTTGCTCATTTGGGTGCTGTAAAGGCATCATGAAGCAAGATACAGACAATTGATTCAAATGTGTACTCCAAAAGGTTTATTGAACTTAAAGGTCAGGGTGGGGGTAAGGCCTAACTTTCCCTATTCTAAGGTGGGATGTCCCCACCTAAAGAAAACTAAGAATAGTCTGCTTTAAGATTTCCAAATCAAGTAACTGTCTTGTGTCCAACACCTATACCTGACCTCACAACTAACTGTATACAATGTGTAAGGATGTCAGCTTCAAAATAATTAGTGTACAAAAGAAAGGGTGTACAGCCTCATCCGGCTCTTGGTTTATGCACAGCTCCACCTTCCCCAAGTTCAAAACAGTTCACAAGACTGGGTTCCCTTTCTCAAGAGTTCAGGTCTTCCAGCTTTACAAAACAATACAGTTCCTTGGGACATTTTCCAACTCTCTTGCTATTCTTTAACTATTTTAACTATGCTTAACACTTGGCTTCTCCTTTCATGCCCTTTTTGGGTTTTCCTTGGCTTTGCCCACAATTGTGTTTCCAACAACTCACTCTGTGCTATCTCTCCCTTGCAGAACCTTGTTTCCATTCCACTCCTAAAAAACTCATCACTTGTGTTTGCCTTATGCAGCATTCAAAATTGTTCAAAATGTCTCTCAATTCGTTCGGAATTCAAAATACCATGCCTTTGTTTTATGCGGCATTCAATATTGCTCACTATCACTTTCAGTTTGTTTGCTTTTCCAAAAGCACTTTTTTCCACATTCCAAAAGTGCTTATAAAAATGTTCCATTCATTCACTAACTAAGAGTGCATACGTTAATCTCCTGGAGTGCCCCGGTATGAGTGTCCCCTTGCATCACTTACCGACTCCGTACAGCGGCTCCCTTTTGCTTCTCGCCGGCTTCTCGCACTGCTGTCTGGCTTCTCGTGTCTCTGCTCTTCCGTGGGGACTTGAGAGAGCAGTGCTCGCTATCTTGGTGTTCTGTGGCCCCTAGAGTTGCCTAGCTCTCACAGCTCCTACTTTTGCTGTGCAGGTAGGCTTCTTATACCAACTGGGCTTGTCAAAGGCCCACAGGTGTGGGTCATTTAGTTTAATTGCCTGACCTTGAGGAAACCGGTTAGCTGGACATTCATGGCTATTCCCCACAGTGTCAGCATCCAAAAGCGATGGCCTATACCTGGCCACCTGAGAGGAGGATTCTGGGGGAAGCAAAGTGGGGACGCCCTAAGGTTCCTCACAGTGCTCAGCTGGAAGGTGTCTGGAACCGATTTCTAAGCACTGTGACCGACCAAAACTAAATCCTGTGTCTCAAAGTGATGTGTTCACCCACAACTCTTGGGCCTTCATCAATCGGAACAAGCACAGAAGACTGTGTGTCCTGTGAGGGTGCAGAAGTACGATCCTGACACAGTGGGGGCATTGTTTGAGATACAGACTTTTAAAGGAAAATTGGGGTTGGAAAAACTCCTACCTTTCCCTAAATCTTTAAGGGGTTTCCGTGTCTCAAACAAACAAAAAACGAAGGACTGTCAGAATGTTAAAGAAAAAGGTGTCCACTGTCGTGTCCAAACCTATTTCCGATCCTCACTCTAAAACTTAATATACTGTGTAAGGGTATTTCCACTGTCTTCACTGTTCTACTGATATCAAGTAAAGGTTCTGAACAGAGGTGCTGAAAGAAAGTTTTATAAACCAACAATCGGGAGAGTAATTCCTTCCTCCTGATAGCAACAAAGTTCCCAAATACCTGCTGGAATGACTCCCTTTCCCTGGTCAAAATGTTATCTTCAAGGTGTCCCGATCTAGGCTTCCCTGGCTCTGGGGGAGTTAGTGTTCCAAGTCCAATATTAGTTATTTCAATGTCCAAAAAACAAATGTTTCAATCAGGCAGGGTGGATGATTCCCTTTCCCTAGCTTAACCACCCTTTTTAATGATGGTGTTTAGCCAAAGGGATGACTCCCTTCTCTTGGTTGTTTCCACATGTTAGGCAGGATTGTGTGCAGTACCCTTTGGGCGACCTACAACAACACTGACCTCTTGGCGATAGGATCCCAACCTTTGGTATGTCTGTGCTACACAGGTTGGTAGTGTGGCTGAGCAGCCAGGCTCATCTCAAGAGGGGTCAATGTGAGCAGTAGTGTTATTACTCAGAGGTTTACAATGACAAGTATTCAAATAAACTCTTACACACAAGGATTCTTTATTAAATAATTATTAATTTAACAGTCAGTTGAATAAGCCTACTCCAGAAGGGAGCAATATAACAGTAACACACAAATACACTCCAAAATACACACTCTTAGTTTCTCTAAATCAGCAAGTACCCATTTGGGATGGCACACAGATTATTCCTACACCCTGAGGTGACTTAAATAACTAGGACACTGTGGACATTAATATATCACTGGTACATTTAGAGCAATACTGAATTTGGTGTCAAAGAAAATGGTTTAAGAATAAAACAAAGGTTACACAAATATTCTGAAAGCAGGCAAGTACTTTTTAACCCTCCAATGCAATAAACCCTTTGCTGGGAGCCAGGCCAGCCAATTTTCAGTTAGCAACGGTCTAGGTGAGCTGAAGCTCTTCTTGATGGTAAGTAAAAGTCTTGCAAAATGTTTTAGAAGTCTTTGTAGAAAAAGTGGAATCAATGTAGGGTCACAAGCTGGGAGGCTTGTGAGGTGCAAAGCTGTAAGCAACTCTGCAATGTTAACCAAGACAAGTCTCGACTGAGATCAAGTAAGGCTACACCACAAGAGGTAAGTGCTCTTAAACTTTACAGTACCTTTTGGTTAGAAGAAATGGTTCCAGTTGGTTTCTGTTCCTGTGCAGCTCTACAGATCCATTTTGTTCCTGTGCCTCAGTCGTGGGGACAAGAGGGGGGGACTTTTGGGGACTCCTGCACTGCAATGGGACGATCAGCAGCAGCAAAGGACAAACTTCAATTCAGCGGCACTTCGCGGTTTCAGCTCCTCTCGTCTCAGCAAATAGCACCACCACAGTCTCTCGGATACCAATCTGGACTTTCCTCACATCTGGGGCCCAACACTCTGTTGAGGTGACTCAGGCTTGGTCAGTCCTGCTTCCTGGTAGTCCGAAGGATCTTCAACAAGCTCGGGTCCGACTTAAAAGTGATGCACTTAATTTGGTGTACCTCTCCCTGGCACTTAGGTCCCAGCAGCGGTGAAAGTACAGCCCCCTCCGAGAGGATGTCCAAATGAGTTCACTGGATTGGTCACACCAACTCAAGGGGAGAAGTCGTCCCTGCAGGGCTTCTACTTTCTACAAACATTTCTAAAAACATTGTGCAAGACTTTTTCCCTACC
The DNA here is from genome assembly GCF_040938575.1 of Ambystoma mexicanum. Lineage (NCBI taxonomy): Eukaryota > Metazoa > Chordata > Amphibia > Caudata > Ambystomatidae > Ambystoma > Ambystoma mexicanum. The sequence continues at coordinate 17,346,108 of NC_090922.1, read as the reverse complement.
TGCAAAGGAGGATCTTCAGCTTCATCTCCCCTTGACATTGTGCAATTAACATTGGCTGTCCTGGCTCACTGAGAGACTCCTCTTCACCTTTGTGCTTTGTTTTCCCCAGGAAAGGGTTAAACTAATTTGACATTGGAAGGTTTTTAAAAGTACTTACCTGTTTGCGAATTATTTGTTAGCCATCATTTTATTCCTTTATTCTATCTTTTTTTTGCATGCTGCAAGCAAGTCGTCAGACATCGATTGGAATGAACAATGATAGTTGTTAAATCAAGAAACAACAGAAGCAAACTATAAACCATAACAATAATAAAAGTCTCTGGGTAGGTGGGGCGGCAGGGTGGGGGGGGGGACAAAGAGGAGATAGCTGACTGTCCATTGTGCTGCGTGAGGGAGGGCTTGTGCATCTGCGGGTTCAGTCACTGTGCTCCTGTAGTAGGGGTTGGTGCAGAGTCAGTGGCCAGGAGCCGGCTTCTACTGCGGGCGCTAGTTCAACATGAGGTCTCTCTGAGTGTGCTCGCTGCCATCTAGTTGGCTCTTTAGTATAGCTTTTCCATCCATCGCAGGATTGGGGGTTTTCTCGCTGCTCCAAGGAATTGCTGCGCGTTGTCCAGAAAGGGTGCCCAGGTATTGTAGAACTTGCTCCTCTTTCTGAAACGGAAGGCTGTTATTTTTTCTGCCGCTGGTATGTCCCAGCACTTGGACCACCACATGGGGATTGCTGGGCCTTCTGTGTGTTTCCATAATCTTGCGATTGAGATCTTCGTTGCAGTGAGTAAATGCGAGCACAAGTCGGCTATGTGGCCGGTTAGTGGAAATTGGCCTTCACCCGTGGCCCCCAGCAGGACTATCCCTGGGTCCCAAGGGATCGACAGTCCAGTGATTGCTTTGATTTGTTCCAGCACTTTTTCCCTGAACTGTGTGACTTTGGGACATGACCACAGTAGGTGGAACAGCGTGTCTGTGTCTGAGCATCCTCTCCAGCATTATGGTGGAATTGTTGGATTGCATTTATTGAGGATTTCCGGCATTAGGTACCACCTGTAGCAAACTTTGATAGCGCCTTCTTTGTTGGTGACGCTCTTGGAGCTTTTATGTGCTTGGGCCCAGATGCGGCCCCATTCCTCAGCCTCGAAGTCTCTACCTATGTCCTTCTCCCACTTTTGCACGTAGGCCTCTTTTTTGCTGGGGTCTGATCTGTCTAGCAGCCTGTACAGGGTGGATATATTGCCTGCGGAGGTGGGGTGTGGGGGGCGGGCTGCCCTGTGAGTGTTCGCTCTAGGGCCATTAGGTCTCTGCTTCCGTTTTTCCTTATCGTTTCGTGGGATAGCCAGTGTCTAAGTTGCGTGTACCGGAACCTCTCCGTTTCCGGGACTCGGAATTTTGTTTTGCAGGCTTCGAAAGTTAGCTGGGTGCCCCTCTCGAGGAAATCCGATATGTGCGATTCCTCGTGTGAAGCCTGGGTTGTCTGAGATTGTGGAGAGATGGCCCACTGGCTTTTGCAGTTTCATTGGCGGGCTGCGTTTTTCCAGCACTCCACCGTGTTTCTTGTCGCTGATTTAGGAGGGTTCTGGGGTCTCACCATGTGTGGAAGCGACTCCAGTGGGCTCCGACACCAGTCTTTCTTCAGCTTTTAGTAGCGGGGTTGGTTGGCGTTCACCTTCCATGAGAAGGCTTGCGAGAGTTGCACCGCGAGACAGTATCTGGCCAGATCCGGGACTCCTAGGCCCCCCACCGCCAAGCCCCGGAGCGTGATTTGCATCGGTATCCGCGGTTTCTTACTTTCCCAGACGTATTTCAGGATGCTTTTCTGTAGCTTATGGACGGCCTTCTTGGGGATGTCCATTGGGAGGGCCAGACAATAGTAGAGCAGTCTCAGGATTATGTTCATCTTCAGTGTTGTGATCCTTCCAAACCACAATACTTCCTGCTTCTGCCAACGTGTTAGGTCGCCTTGCAATTCTTTAAACAGTGGGGGGGGGAGTTTACTTTGTATGTTCTTTACATTTTGCCTGGGATCTGGACTCCCAGTTAGTTGATTTGCGATTTCGCCCAAGGGATCATCGGGTGCCTGCCTGCTAGAGTTTCCTTGAGCTTTTTCGGCATGTTGATGCCCAGGGCCGTAGATTTCGTGAAGTTTACCCTGAATCTCGAGCCTTCACTGATTGCTTCTAGTTCCTGCCAAAGCGCCCTCATGGATACTTCGGCTCGGGTTACCGTCAACAGGACATTGTCCACGTAAAGGGGTGCTTTGTAGGATTCTCCCTTGTGTTCGAGCCCATGTATTGACGGGTTTTGGCGGAGTCTACTGACGAATGGCTATATAGAGAGCACAAATATGAGTGGTGATAGGGGGCACCACGGTCAGGTGCCTCTGGTTATGGTGATTTTGGTCGATCTGACGCCGTTTATTCTGAGTGTCGTGGAGGGGGTTTGTTGGTAGTTATCTAGGGTCCATTTCACGAATTTCGGGCCAAATCCATAGTGGTGTAGGGTCTCCTTTATGTAGCCCCAGTCTAGCATGTTAAATGCTTTGTGTGCATCGAGTGATATGACTGCAAGTTCTGACCCAGTCCTGTTGGCTGATTCTATTGTGTTTATGGTGCGTCTAATGTTGTCTTGAGTGTTGCGGCCCGGGATGAAGCCTGTCTGATCCGGTGTATTATGTCTGGGAGGAATTGTGCCCGTCTGCTCGCTAAGATTTTTGAGAATATTTTGGTGTCCTCGTTCATTAAGGTGATGGATCTGTATGCTGAGCATTGATCCAGGTTTTTCCCCGGTTTTGGTAACAGGATTGTCAGCGACTCTTCCATTGACGGGGTGGTAGATCCGGTTTAAAGAAATGAGTTATATAGGCTTGGCAATCGGGGGGGCTAATATGTGGGTGAATTTCTTATAAAACATGTTGTTAGCCTATCTGGGCCTGGAGCTGAGTTTTTCAGGAGGCGGATGGTGTCCCCAACCTCCTCGCTCTTAATCGTGAGTTCTAAGGGTTCCAGGTGGAGCGGCATCGCTCTTTTATGAGCTGTAGCTAGGTATGGAAGTTGCGCTGCCTTCTTCGTTGGGGCCCCAGACATGATATCCTTCTGGTACTCCGTCATTATCTCCGGTTTTTCTGGGTCTGCATAGCAGAGTTTGCCGTTCGTGTCTAGTAGGCTCTGGATGTCCCGTGTGCGCAGTTTCTTAAGTTTGTGCGCCAGCAAGCGGTTTGCCTTGTTGCTGTTTAGGTAATAATACTCTTTGGTGTACGCCAGGGCGATGGTTGATACATCCGCTAAGTGCATTTCCAACGCTGTCTTTGCTTTTTTGAGCTCTCTGCCTGTTTTCGTAGTTTGGCATCTCTTAAAGCTGGATTCCAGCTCTGCCACCTTTTCCTCCAACTTGGATTGCTGCAGTTGGTTCTGTCTTCTGTATCTTGCTGTGCAGTTGATCGCCACCCCTCGGATTACTGGCTTCATTGCGTCACAAATGATTGCCTCAGAGGTGTCGTTTGTTGTATTTTCCTTTAAATAGTTTAAGGTTTTTGTCAGCTCCATGCTAGTTGCAATGTCTGTCAGGATGTGGTCCTGCAGCTACCAGAATCTTTGTGGGTGCTCCGGCATCCACTACACTCGCATAACACCTGGGGCATAGTCTGATTTTATTCTGTGCCCAATTTGAATGTCCTCCACAAATGGAAAGAGAGCGTAGGAAGCCAACAGCAGGTCGATCCTTGAATATCCTTTGTGGACGTGTGAGAATAACGTGTAGTTGCAGGCCCCATTGTTGGATAATCTCCAGATGTCGATGGTCTTTGTTTCCCTTAGGAATTATGCCATCCCTAGTGCTTTGGTGAAGTCCTCCCTAGTGGGTGGCAGTGGTTTATCGATATTTAGGTCCGGGGTTAGATTGAAGTCGCCGCCGATTAGTATTCGACCCTTGGTGAAAGTGGTCATGGTTGGTAGAATGTTGTAGAGAAAGCAGTCTTCTGGACTGTTCGGCAATATATTACTACTAGGGTGATTGGCAGCTCGATCAGGAGGCCTTTCAATAGGAGATATCACCCCTCTGGGTCTTTTTGTATTGCGATTTGATTTGGGGAAGGTTGCGGCTGATCAGTAGGGACACGCCTCTTTTCTTTTGTCCTGATGAGGCAAAGTAAAATTTTGGGTATTGCTGGAAGTTGATTCGCCTTTCGTCCACCGCCAGGAGGTGCGTCTCTTTCCTGGTCTGGAGTGTCGCCCCTACTGCTCCTGTCAGCGGGTGTGGAGTGGCTGCGGGTTTGTTCTCCCACTGTGGCACTGCGGTCCCTTTGGACAAGTATGGCCTTGAATGTGGATTCAAGCGGGGAGAAGTGGGGCCCAGGGGTTAGTTCCGCTCACCGGGGCTGCTGCCACTCTGGTGTTGTGGGTGGACGTGTGTCCCAAATAGTTAGTTTGCTGGTTTCTGGGCTGTCGGCCCGCGGTCCGTGGCACGGTGCTAGTGCTTAAGGCTGGATGAGGGTTGTACTCGTGGGCACTGACTCCCCCAGATGCCAGATATCCATGAGTGACTAGGGTTTCAAGTGGCTGTGCCTCCAGTGCCCCCAGCAAGGTGAAGGGCGGGGTGCCTGCGAGGCACAGGCGGTATCGGGGGTCCACTGGGAGGTGCAGCAGGTGTCGCCTTACCTTTGGCTGGGCGCCAGGGTATGCGTTGGCTGGGTGCAGGTCAGCAGCTTCTGTAGGAGTGTCTTGTGGGGAGGAGAGGCAGTTTAAACCAGTCCCCTCCCTGTGGAGGGTCTCTGCTCACAACCCAATGGGGCCTGTGCCTCTGGAGTTTTGGGTGCAACGACGGTTTAGCAGGATCTCTGAGGGTTTCTGTGTTGAAGGGTGTTTGGTGGGTCTCCAGCAAGGACTGTGGCGGCCAATGCAGTTACCCCCGCAGCTCCAGGCCTGGTAATCCGTTTCAGGAATATATCTTTGGAAAGGAAAGTACTATTTTGTAACATGTAAACCCAATTCTAAAAACCAACTCAATAGTTATGGTATACAAACCAAAGTATAACTTTATTTCGAAGTGCAGTCAGCAAGTCAAGTTGTGTCAAACCTAAAGATACACATTCAGAATGACAATATGCTATTCTTGGGGAGTAAAATCGGCTTAGTTATATTTATAGAATACAGGAAGTAATTCAGGCAAGCCAACCCTATTGGTCATAACCTACAGTGTTATTCAGCTTCAAGAATCACCTAGTTAAACCAACATTGTTGGAAGTACATCCTGCGACATATGTAACTTTCTTCTATTCGGAATGGATACATTTACAACACTACTGTTACTAATCAGAACACAGTTCAGAGATAGTAAAACAACTTGTATACTTTTCAGAGAGGCAGTCAGCTACTCATGGACAAGTAAGAACTGTTTTAGAAGTACACTAAAGCAATTCAAGATAGGCATAACCCAATGTTACTTTTAAGAATGGCAGGCCGCTATTCAAGGTAAGTAAAACCTTATTGGTATGTAAACTATTACACAATTTCTAATACCGGAATAGACCGTTTACCAATGATACTTTTCAGAAGTGTGGAATACACTACATACTAAGCAGATTAGTGGAAGCAAAACCTAATGGTACACGTTTTAGAAGAGCAACAGCTATTCAAGGTGAGCAAACCCCATTGGTAAGCTTATTTCTGAGGCTTGTGGAATCTGCTTAGATCACATGCTGTGCATAGGCCGACATCTAGTGGAAGCTGCGGAGTATTACAGTTTGTTTTTCAAAACTCGAAAAGGGGCGTCGAACTAAGACATGCCAGTAATACTATCCCTAGTGTGACATCCACTGTCCCATGATCCCTTGCGCGTGTAGGACCCTCTGATTGTTTTTATCCGCCATACTTGTTGGAAGCATTTGACAGAGTTCCCTTGGCTTTAGCCATTTATCAATATTATTACAAAATGTCCCCGTTTTCTCCCACCCTACGCCGAAGATCGATGTTGGTGAATCAAGATTCAGGAAATCAAACGTCGAGACTACACAACGGACTTTGGACCTCGGAAGGCCTCTGGCCTCTGGCCTCGGCCCAGGCCTCAGAAGGCCTCTGTGCTCGGCCCTGTGCAAGTAGGGAGAGTGGGGAGTTGGCCATACACTCCTTTCCTACATATACCCACCTGCTGCCAATTAGTAACATATGGAGAGTACTCCCTTTAAATCCGGCCCGAAGTGTAACAGGAAGTTTCCCTGGGTAGACAAACACAATACATGTAACCTGTGTCTCCCACAAGACCATCCCGAGGCTACCTGTAGAGCTTGTAAGCTCTTCAATCCCAAAACACTCAAAAACCGCTCGATGAAGTGCTGGGCCCACTACGCCAGGCAGCTAGAGGCCATGGACGCTGTGGGATCCTTCAGCGATGGCAGCAACACCGCCTTATCGGACGGCGAGGGCACAGGGGTGACTTCAGACACCCACGCGCAAGCCCCTGACCTCAGAGGTCTGACCGGCGGTTCAGTTATGGGGACAGCACCCGGCGGCAAGAGCGCAACACACACCACTTCCACCAACAACATTAGTCCCAGCCGAGATTCGACACGCATGTCGAGCGATCGGCAACAGAAGGCATCAAGAGAGCGGTCCACTGATTCTGTGTCCTGTGGGCGTTCCCGGTCACATTCGCCTCACGACAAACAACCGTGCACGGTTGGGAAAGGTGCCACATTACCAAAAGTCATTGAGGCCCAGGCATCAGAAGACGAATCTGACCTCTTCCCCCAAGTAGCACGTTCTACGTCTACTTCCGAGATTCAACGCCCCTCTTCCAAGACTTCCGAATCTCGACGCCAGGCGTCGAAGCACTCGGACAACTCTAAAGGTTCAGGAAAACATTCCTCTAGTCATGGGAAGGGGGAAAACAACATAAAAAAAACTCTGAACACCAGGTTCAAAAGGAAAAACAAAAAGACCCTAAATCTTTAGTAAAATCCAAGGTCCCTGACCCTGTCACCAAGGGAAGGATTGTTTTTCCCACTCCTCATGATATGGGCATGGATGAGGAACCACCGCAAGAGAGAATTATTCACATTTCCAAAGAATGGAACTCAGAGGACATTGATAGGGTTATGAGAAGGATGTCCTTTTTTGTAGACTTCTACGAAAAGAACCCTAATTATTTCCATAGCTATCAGAATACACCAGCTACCTCTGCCCCTTCGGGATCCAGGGACTCTCAACCCCCTACTAAAAGGCTCTGTTCTGAGACTCCAGCGGAGGGATTGGTTTCAGACCCTTTAATAATTCAGCCTTACCCTCCAGGGTCATATGGTGAGGAGACAGAAACACAGATGCTGGACGACCAGACAGGGGTTGATTACTATGGGGATGATGAGGACCAGGAAGAGGAAGATGATGCGGAAGCCTACAGTCTTAACTCCCCTATTCCGAAAGGTCCCCCAGTGAATGACTCACCGGTTGATAATCAACCTCTACTCAATTAGGTACTAGCAGCAGCCCATTTTCAAATGGACACATAGGATGCCCAAGAAGATAGAGATTTCGCAGAAGAAATCCTAGGGGACAGGAGAGCCATTGTCCAAGCTATCCCCACATTAAAATCAATCCAGCGCAGAATTGATCCCTCACTGGTAACCCCTAATCTTACTCGTGCAGTTTACCCACAAGTGGAAACATTATTTAGGGCCGCTCCCTCCAATCCCTTGTACATAAGGGGTCAGTTAAAACCCGACTCATTGGTAGTAACAACCACCAGAAAGCGGGCGGGCACACCACTAGCTTCTTCAGAAGCACCGCCCCCCGATAAAGAGAGCAAAAGGATATATGCTCTGGGGCAGAAGGTTACATCCACGTCAGCATATCAGGCACATATTGCTAACACTTCCACTCTGTTAGAAAGCTAAAACTGCCACCAGTGGGAACAAGTAGCTGCTCTGATAGCCTCTGCCCCTGAACCACTAAAGGGCCAGTTGGCCCAAATTGCATCAGACGGAAGATCTGTGTCTGGATGCATCCTTAAAGCAAACTTCGATGCAGCAGATAATGCAGGAAGATTAATAGCAGAAGGCACAATAATAAAGCGCCATGCTTAGCTAAGACAGTCCGGGTTCAAGCCCGAGACCCAAGCCACCCTCATAGACATGCCGGTAGAGCCTAACGTTCTTTTTGGGAAAGCAGTGGAAGAGGAACTAAAGACGGCTAAGGACGAATACGAGACCTTAAAATCTCTCGGCCAACTGACAAATAAGCCCTCAGGTCAAAGGGGAAATAATAATTTCCGTCTCTATTGCGGCCAAAGCTCCCAGAGGGGTTCCAACTACTATCAAAATCAAGGAACCACATGGAGCAACAATCAATCCCAGGCTACACAGGGTTTCACCAGAGGTCAGCGCAGGGCCGCACTAGGGGGTAGAGGCAGCCCCGGTAGAGGTGGTACCCCACCCAATAAACAGTGACGTTCCGCTCCGGGTCCCTTCCCATGTATTTCCACCTTCACCCACGTATGGGAAGGATCACATGGGACAGACTGTGCTGTCCACAGTGTCCGCAGGATACTGTATACAGCTACTAGAAGGCCCCCACAACCATCCTCGAAGACGGAAAGTACACTCCTTGGAGCACCAGAAAATCCTCCTTGAGGAGATCGCCATTCTACTTGCAAAGGACGCAATAGAACTCGTCCCAGGCAACCAGGTAAACAAGGGTATTTATTCAACCTACTTCCTTGTGCCAAAAAAAGATCTAATGATGCGCCCAGTATTAGACTTGCGCCCTGCAAACAAGTATGTCAAGCCACAAAAATTTTGCATGACTACACTCCAAGAGGTAATCCCCCCCCCTACTAAAAAAGGGGGATTACATGGCAACATTGGATATAATAGATGCCCATTTTCATATTTCCATGTTCCCAACGCACAGAAGATTCTTGCGTTTCTAGATAGACAGCCAGTACTACCAGTTCAAGGTGCTGCCCTTTGGAATAGCCTCGGCTCCAAGGGTATTCACCAAGGTACTGGCGGTAGTGGCGGCGCACCTACGCAGGGAGGCAATCCCGGTGTACCCTTACCTGGACGACTGGCTCATCACAGGGGAAACACCCGTAATTTGCAGATTAAACAGCCAAAGAACAATCGACCTCCTCTTCCAATTGGGCTTCTCAATAAACGAGAAAAAATCGAGCCTGGTGCCAAGCACCTCATAACAGTTCCTAGGAGCTGTCCTAAACACCCAAGAGGGTTGGCCTTTCCATCAGAGGAAAGAATTTGAAATCTGTTGATGCAAATTCCTCAATATCAGTCTGGTTGCCAAATAAAGGTACGCAAAGCGGTGTGTTTTCTAGGCATGATGACATCTTGCATTTACCTGGTACCCCACGTGCGCCTGCGCATGCGACCCATGCAGGAATGGTTGGCGAAACAGTGGTCTCAAGCAAGTGGTCAGTGGGACTATCTAGTGCTCATTTCGCCAACACTAGTACAAAGTCTTTGCTGGTGGACAAGAGAGAATCTTACAAAGGGGAAACACTTACAATCCAGAGATCACAACAGACGCCTCCCTGGCAGGGTGGGGAGCTCACTACCTTGACCACACAGCTCAGGGTCTCTGGTCTCACACAATGGCTCAGAACCACATCAATCTGTTAGAACTTCTGGCAGTCTTCAGAGCGCTTTCGGCATTCAAACCCCTCTTATCCAACCTGTCAGTGCAAATCCTAACAGACAGCACGACAGTGTTGTTTTACTTAAACAAACAAAGGGGAACTTGTTTGCCAAATCTGTCCAAGCTTGCACAGAAAATTTGGAAATGGGCACTCAGACGGAGGATTTACCCGTCATCCCAACATGTTCCAGGGGATCTCAATTCACTAGCGGACACTCTGAGCAGAGATCCCCTCCCAGAGGAACATGAATGGCGACTACATGAAGAAGTCATAGAAGATCTCTCCTCTCAGTGGGGTTTCCCCACTATAGACCTATTCGCCACAGGCGAAAACAGACAATGCCCAGACTTCGCATCCAGGTTCCTCCAGCCAGGCTCCAAGGGGAACGCTCAATGGATGAATTGGTCAGGGATGTTTGCCTACGCTTTTCCACCAACGCCTCTGATGAGGAAGGTGGTCAACAAGATACACAGGGAATCGATGACGCTCATCCTAGTTACTCCTACGTGGGCGAGACAACTATGGTTTCCACACCTACGCAAACTGGCAGTGTGCGACCCCATCAGACTCATGTGCTGGTAGAACCTATTCTCCCAGCACGAAGGACAAACAGTGCATCCTCAACCCAAATCGATGAACTTGGCAGCATGGCTCCTGAAGTCATGTAGTTCGGCCATCTGCATTTACCCCAGAGATGTATGGATATCTTAAGAGTCAAGAAAACCTAACGCAAGGCACTGTTACTTTGATAAGTGGAAAAGATACGTTATTTGGTGCCAGAATAAACAAATCGACCCAATTAATTGTACTCCTTCCAATATTGTCACCTATATGCTCCACCTACTGGATGCAGGGTTAGTATTTAATTCACTCAAGGTACACCTGGCGGGGCTGTCAGCCTACACCACCTCCCATAACAAGGTGTCATGGTGGAAAGTGCTAGTTGTCAAGGCCATTATGGAAGGGGTAAAGAGACTCCACCCTCCAATTTCTAACCCACCACCAGGTTGGGACCTTAATATGGTGCTTGCTAAACGCATGGGACCTCCCTTTGAACCCATGCATAAAGCTAGTCTCAAACACCTGACTTATAAAACAGCCTTCTTAGTAGTCATTACATCCACAAGAATGGTCAGTGAAATTCAAGCTCTGTCAGTGCAGGATCCTTTCTTTACTGTTCATAAGGATAAACTGGTTTTACGCACTCACCCTAGGTTTTCACCTAAGTTCATTTCAAAATTCCATGTTAACCAGTCCATTGATCTACCAGCCTTCTTCCAAGAACGCAAAAGCTCTGCTGAGGTGGAACTCCACACACTAGATGTGATGAGAGCCGTCCTCTACTACGTAGACAAGACCAGACCGCTAAGAAAGACAGATCAACTGTTCGTCTCCATAGCTCTAGGCAGAGAAGGAGATTGCGTCTCTAAAGGTGCCATCTCTAAATGGATAGTCAGATGTATCCAACTGTGCTACTCCCTTTCAGATAAAACACTGCCTTTTACGCCAAGAGCCCACTCTACAAAAGGTACTGGGGCCACTCGGGCTTTCATTGCAAATGTACCCCTTGACACCATTTGCAAAGCAGCTACATGGACAGCACTACTGCATTGACACTCATTCCAAGACAGATACTCAAGTGGGACAAGCGGTTCTAAGACATTTGTTCGCTCATGACCCTGAGATTCCACAAGCCTCAGAAGGGATACATTACTCACTGTAATCGTATTTCTGATGCTTGTATCTGCTTAGATTCACATGCGCCCGCCCTTCCTCCCCTCTGAGAGAAGGTGCATGGATGTGTGTAGTCTTATCTTTCTTATCTGCTTGGACACTCTGTACTCGCGCTACTCCTCATGCTACCTAATGTCATAAAAAATACAATCTGAGGGTCCTACACGCGTCAGGGATCATGGGTACAGTGGACGTCACACTAGGGATAGTATTACTGGCACGCCCTAGTTCGACACCCCTTTTCGAGTTTCGAAAAACAAACTGTAATACTCCGCAGCTTCCACTAGATGTCAGCCTATGCACAGCATGTGAATCTAAGCGGATACAAGCATCAGAAGAACAAGTTACTTCTTACCTTGTAATGTTCTTTCGACAGGATGCTCTTCTGACGTATTCCTTATCTTTGATAATACGTTTCCAGCTTGCTGGCCTCGGAAATGTTTTCTGTAGAGGGCGCTGCGCGTCGACGTCCGCCGAGTCACCATGCCCATAAATAGACACGCGCTGCGTCCGTTGCTCAGTTCGTTTTGTAGTATAAGAAAAGGCATGCCTGAATCGATTAGTAACCTTGAAGGAGCGAAAGCTGCAACCACAAGGGAAGTTATCACTGCGGGGATGGATGGGAGGGGCGATAAGGAATACGTCGGAGGAACATCCCGTCGAAAGAACGTTACAAGGTAAGAAGTAACTTGTTCTTCGAAGGGATTGTGTCCTCCGGCGTATTCCTTATCTTTGATAGACTCCCATAGCAGTGGTATGTAATTGGAGGAGGGAGTGATAGTGTTATGTATCCCTTTAGGGATGGACCGAGTGTAATACGGCCTTGCCAAATCTGGTCTCTTGAGCAGTGGAGGAATCCAGATTGTAAAATTTTGTGAATGTATGTGCGGACGACCATGTGGCAGCCGCACATATGTCCCGGACCGGTAGCCCTCTCTGGAGAGCCGAAGAAGCTGCGATACCCCTGGTTGAATGAGCCCTGAGGTTTTGGTGTGGCTCTTTCCCTGCTAGTCTATAACATTCCAGGATGGCCAAGATAATCCACCTGGAGATGGTTTGTTTTGTTATGGGTAGTCCCAACTTGTGACCTGAGTATCCTACAAACAGTTGGTCTGCTTGCCTGATCCTAGCCATTCTGCTGATGTAAAAGCTGAGAGCTCGCCTAGGGTCCAGCCTGTGTAGCCTTTCCTCCTCTTTCCCCGGATGGGGAGGAGGGTAGAATGAAGGCAAGGTAATTTTCTGAGTAATATGGAATTCAGAAACCACCTTTGGGAGAAAATTAGGCTTCACCTGAAGGACAACCTTGTCCTTGTGGAAAATTGGATGTGGGGGTTTACAGGAGAGAGCTTGTAGCTCACTCACCCTCCTAGCAGATGTTAGTGCTACAATTAGGACAGTTTTAAGTGTGAGAAATCTCAATGCGCAAGAGTGAAGTGGCTCGAATGGAGTGCCCATTAAGAAGTTTAAGACTAAATTTAAGTCCCATAATGGAACCTGGAAGGGTTTTGGAGGGTAAACATTAGTTAGACCCTTGAGAAATTGTGCCACTAGAGGAATTTTGAAATACGATGGTTCCTCCGCAGTGCGCTTGAAGATAGAAAGCGCTGCGAGATAGCCTTTTACAGTGCCAACTTGAAGGCCTGAGTTTGCCAAGTAGAGTAGAAACGATAACACCGTTGGTGTACCACATGAAAAAGGGTCGATATTCTCTTCCCTACAGCAGCTGCAAAACTTGTTCCAACGGCAGCGGTATAAAGACTTTGTTGCTGCTCTTCTGGCCGAAAGCAACACCTCCATGACGTCATCAGGGAGATCCCAATCCTTTTACCTCAACCTTTCAGAAGCCAAGCGTGAAGGTTGAGGGTTCTGGTGTCTGGATGGAGAACCTGACCTCCCTTCTGCGAGAGAAGATTCTCTTTGAGCGGAAGACGGATTGGAGGACAGATGGACATATCTAGAAGGTCCGGGTACCACGTTCTCCTGGCCCAGTCCGGGGCAATTAGGATCATGGTTTTCCGGAATCTTCTCAACCTCCTGATCATTTGAGGAATAACGAGGACTGGTGGAAACGAGTAGAGGAGTGGAAACTCCCAGTCCACTACGAGCGTGTCTCCTAGAGCTCCTCTCGGGGGAAATTCCCTTGAACAGAACAGATCGCACTTCATGTTGGTACTTGTGGCGAACAGATCAACCTGAGGGGTTCCCCAAAGGGCAAAGATCTCTTGAAGGACTTCCTGAGCTAGCTCCCATTCGTGGGAGACTGTACTCTGCCTGCTCAGAGCGTCCGCTGTCAAATTCTTCTCTCCGGCTAGGTGGACTGCCGATGGAGAGATTCCTTCCCGAATTGCCCAAAACCAGAGCTGCATTGCTTCTCTGCACAGTGGCAGTGATCCTACGCCTCCTCTTTTGTTGAGGTAGTGCATGGCCACCGTGTTGTCCGTCATTATCAGGACATTTCTCCCCTGTACTGATGGCAGGAAAGCTTTCAGCACTAGTCTGATCGCTCTCAGCTCTAATAGGTTGATATGTAGTCTGGACTCCGATGGAGACCAAAGACCGCTGATGGTCAAGTCGTTGGCATGGGCTCCCCACCCTGTGAGCGAGGCGTCTGTGACTACTGTTATCTCCGGCCATGGTTGCCAAAACAGTTCTCCTTTCAAGATGTTCTCTGAATAGGCCCACCATTGAAGGTCGTGGGCTACCTTGTCAGGAATCCGGAGGAGGTTTGACATTCTCCCTGAGAATTGTGACCAATGACTTCTCAGTGCCCACTGAAGAGATCTCATTCTCAGGCGAGCCTCTGGCACAAGGAAGATGCAGGGTGCCATGAGGCCTAGCAACCTCAAAAAGTCGAATGCTGGGAGACGCTGGGCATTCTGAAACTTGGTGACCATCTGTAGAATATCTTGAGCCCTCACCTCGGGTGGCGAGGCTTTTCCCAGGGAAGTGTCCAGGAATGCTCCAATGAACAGTAGTCTCTGAGATGGTATCATCTGTGACTTCTTTAAATTGAGGGAGAAGCCCAGTCTGTGAAGGAAGAGGCAGACATAATCTAGCTGGGTCCGGGCCTGTTCCGAAGATACGGCCCTGATCAGCCAATTGTCCAGGTAGGGATATACGTGGATCCCTACCCTCCTTAGACTCGCCGCCACTACTGACATCAGCTTGGTGAAGACCCTTGGGGCGGAGGTCAGCCCAAATGGCAGAACTCGAAATTGATAATGAGAGTTGCCAATTGCGAACCTCAGGTATTTCATGTGCTTGAGATGGATTGGCACATGGAAATAAGCATCCTGAAGGTCCAGAGATACCAGCCAGTCCTGGAGCTGGAGGGCCTGAAGGATCTGAGAGAGAATTACCTCCTTGAACTTGTCCTTCCTGAGGAACTTGTTCAATTCTCGTAAGTCCAGGATGGGTCTCAGTCCTCCGTCCTTCTTTGGTATGAGAAAGTAGGGGGAGTACCAGCCCTTGTTCCTGTCCGCTACAGGTACCGGTTCTATGGCACCTTTCTCTAGCAGGTCCAAAATTTCCTGCAAGAGGGGCGGATCTGGAACTTTTAGGGAGCTGTACCCCGGTGGATGACTCTGAGGGATGTGTAGAAAGGGTAAGCAGTAACCTTGGGCAACTGTCTCCAACGCCCAAGCATCTGACGTTATAGCCTGCCATTCCGTCAGATGGTGAGTTAACCTGCCCCCTACAGGTGTCTTGTGTGCGAAGGCCTCAGAGTGGTTTGTTTGGGGGCGGCTGATGCAGATGCCAAGGGTAAAGAGGCACCTGTTGCTGCTGCGGTCTTAGTACCTTTGACCTGTCCACCTCGGGTGGATCTTCTTTGGCCTCTTTGAGCCGGCTGTCCTCTGCCTTTTCCGAATGCGGAATAATAGCGAAAGGACTTTCCTCTCTCAGAGGTTCCTGAGGGGCGAAAAGGAGTTTGGCGGATAGCAGCTCCTAAGGATTTTGCTGCTGCTTTAGAAGTCTGTAACTTTTCCAGACTGTCATCAGCCTTTTTTCCGAATAATGAAGAGCCGTCAAAGGGCATATTCAAAAGTCTGGCCTGTACATCTGGAGCAAAGCCAGACTTTCGCAACCACGAATGCCTGCGGATTGTTGTACTACCGCCATGGCCCTGCTGATACAGTCAGCGGAATCAATGCCAGTTTGCAGAGACTCGCACATGGCATCTTTGCCATCTTGAATGATGTTAAGGAAGGCTTCCTTCTACTCTCCATCGGGTATGCAGTCGGCCGCTGATGAAGCACACTCCCATAATGTGTGACTGAATCTGGCAAGCGTACAGGTGGCGTTGATGGACTTCAACGCCCGCCATACCACAGGCAGAGAAGACTTTCTTTGCCATAGTCGTACCTCTTGTCATCCCTGTCCTGTGGGACTGTAGGGTAAGCAGTCCTACTGCTGGATGAAGTTGCCGCTTGAACCACCAGGCTCTCTGGGGTCCTGTGTTTTGACAGGTATTCAGGGTCAGCAGCCGCTACCCTATACTTTGTCAACAGTCTTTTATTGACTGCTGGGATGACTTCGGGAGTCTCCCAAATGGATGCAATTTTTCTTTGTAGGGCTACATGGAAGGGGACCACCGGGTCCCCCTGTGGGCCTTTGGTCCAAAATATCCGTTAGATCATCCTGTTCGAAAACAGGTGAAGGCGCAGACCAACCCATAAACTCAATTATTCTTGCCATCAGGGTTCTATATGGTGTTTCGGCATGTTCCCCTGGGTCTGGCTTTACAAATTCCACTTCTGGGGAAGTGTCAAGTCCACTGGCCTCATGAAGTGAGTCCTGTAGTTCGTTCAGCCTCCTTTCTTCAGAGGTGAAATCCTCTGCAGCAGGCAATGTGGATCTCTGTAAACCAAAAGTTTCCTGGTCAGAGTCTTCTCTTTCTTCATAAATTGAAGAAAGACCAGGGTATTCTGATCTCTGAAATGGAGTAAAGCCCATCTCTAGGGCCGAAGGAGCCAAACTCGTCGTTATTGGATGAGAAAATGTCAGTCGTCGACGCCGATGTAACCAGCTTCGAAGGCGCCGAAAATGGCGTTGAAAAAACTGGAAGGGGTCTCGAAGAACTCGAGAGGATCGCGATCCTACTCGAGGGCATCGACGACGGTCTCGGCGTCGTGCCGGAGGCCCTTGAAAACACTGTTGGCTGTGGAGCCTTGGTCCTCTCTTTCATCGGCGTCGACGATGGCGTCGAGTCGATCGACCGATGCGTCGAGGAACCCTTCGACAACGGCGTTGATGGCGCCGACCCGTGCATCGAAGGAATCTTCGACAATGGCGTCGAAGACGGTGCCTTCTTACCCGATGGCTCATGGCGCTCTCGGGTGGAATGTTTCGCCAGGTGCTGCGACTCGTGGCGTTTTGATTTTTTGGGTTTTTCACCCGGGGTATCACCCTCAGCTGTCTTCGAGGGGGTCAAGGCCGCATTCTCGAAGACGCTTAACATTTTCTTACTCAATTCCTCCCACTCAGCTTGAGAACTGTGTTTGGTGGGACAGGAAACTCTTTCTGGGGACACCGAAGACGACGAGGAATGGGACCTTCGTCTCTTTTTTGAGTGTCTAGATCTCGACGAATGGTGGGAGCTGCTTCGAGATTTAGAATGGGAGCGTTTTCGACAGTGAGGAGACGAATGCCTCGACTCAGCCGACGAAACCTTTGAGGAGGATTTGGCTGACCGTACCTCTCTCGAGCTTCCCCTTTCGCTCCTTCAGGGCTTTCGCCGTCATGGACATGCAGTCCTCACACTCCGAACAATGGTGCTCGGACCCCAAGCACCATAAACAGACCCTGTGTGTATCCGTTATTGACATTTTTTTACTGCAGTCTCGACATTTCTTGAAGCCGGATCGCGGCATCGTCGGTTCTGATGAAGAAGCCATCAAGAACGATAAGGAATATTCGTCGAAATAGATTTAGATAAACCTGACTGAACTGAGCAACGACGTTCCGAGGCCCCACGAAGCGCGGAAAAACAGAACTGAGCAACGGACGCAGCGCGTGTCTATTTATGGGCATGGTGACGTCGGCGCCGATATGGTGGCCGTCGAGGGACATCGACTCGGCAGACATCGACGCGCAGCGCCCTCTACAGAAAAAATTTCCAAGGCCAGCAAGCTGGAAACGTATTATCAAAGATAAGGAATATGTCGGAGGACACAATCCCTTCGAAATACGATTACGGTGAGTAATGTATCCCATAAGTATTCACTTCAATAATAATAAAGAAATACCAACACAATTACTTTTTAGAAGGGTGAAACACAATTAAATGTAATTAAAATAACTTCTTATACTTTTTAGAGGGGCAACAAGCAACTCAAAGGTAAGTAATAAGTTCAGGACACTTTGAATCAGGAACAGAATAAGTTAGTTACACACTAACACTTCTATAAGTACTTTCAACACTTGTTGTTATACAATTTCAAGACAGAAGCCTTATATTTTAAAGTCCTTCCCTAGTCTAGGGCCTGAGTTATCTCAGATGCAGAAGAGGGACACTAGTGGTCTAGGAGCCAGCAGTGGGCTGGACAGGATGGAGTTCAAATGCCGGAAAGTCAGACTTCCAAAGGATATATCGTCGAACAAATAAGTACCAGCTTCAGAGTTAGTAAAAAGGGTTCAGGGACTTCACAGAGGGCTCCCTAGATGCGTTCCAGTGTTGGGCCTGGGCGAATGGTATGGGCAAACTCCCAAACACACAATCCACTCAGCCCCACTGGATCGACATAAGACTTAAGGTAAGTATTACCCAAGCCAACACAGTACCTCAGCAAAGAACAAGAGCTTGGAGGTAGTAGTCTTCCCAAGGCAGCAGCACAGGACCCAGTTGCTGTATTCTTGGTCTTGTGACGAAAGAAGCAGACTCTGAAAGGGAACTGGCAACAGCAGTCAACAGGAGAGGTTCCTAGCAAAGGATTCTTCAAGGCTTCTAATGGCTATGCGGATTTGGCTCCCTTTTACAGGTATCCGATGAAGAATGAATATCCCCGTTCCGATTCTCGTTATTCTAGAGGTCCAGCACTCTGGTGAGGGGACTTCAGCAATTCGAATTGTGTCTCTGGTGGTCCAGCAAGAAAGTTTTGGTATGAATCTGACCATGCACCACACACTGGCTGAGGTCCCTTGGTATTGGTGGTTTGCATCATCCGGCAAGGACAGCCACCCTGCTGGGTGACTGACAGCTAGGCTGGAATGATTGGGAGAAACCTGCTTGGAAGGCAGTCGACCACTGGATGAAGGAATACGAAGAAGAACTTGATGAAGACGACTGCTGCAACTCCTGGACGTTGTTTGCCCGGTGAAGCCCTGCTGCTGTGCTGAAACTCCAATTACGTTTCGACTAGAGAAGCCCTGGAAGGACGACTTCTCCCCTTGAGTTGGTGGGACCAATCAACTCCAAAGTAAGCCACCTGGACATCCTCTCGGAGCTGGTTGAAACCCCCCCTCAACTACTGTGGGCTTTGAGCTCTCCTACCACCACTACTGGCTTAGCACCCACTCCCTCCCTCCTCACCAGTGTTTCTCCTCTTCTGCCCAGTAGTACTACTACTTTTCAGTATCTGTCCCCTTCCTATTTGCTCTCCCTTCCCCCTCCCCCCCACCCACTGCTCTACTTATTTTACATACTTCCTCTTACTGCCCCTCGTACCTGACTCATCCTATTCACTCTCCCTGTTGTGCATCCTTCTCTCTCTCAACAACAATACTCCCCCTCCTCCCCTGTTTCCACCTACCTTTTCCCCCTCACTTTACTCTACATTCTTCTAATGGCCATCTCCTCTCTCCATCTTTACCTCTCCTCCCACACCCTCTCTATCCCTCTCCCCAATACCTCATCTCATCATCGCAACCGCAACCTTATCTATCCTCCTCTCACTAACACCTCTAATGCCTTTGATGGCACCCTTTGGAACACCAGATCGATCTGTAACAAAACCTCTGCTGACCTTGACCTTTTCCTTCGCCTTAACCTACAATTTCTCCTCATTACTGAAACCTGGATCCCCCCTCACAACACCTCTGTTCCTGCCTCCCTCACCTCCTCCTCCTCTTCCTTTGAACATGTTACCCGCACCACTGGCCATGGTGGTGGTCTTGACCGCCTCTTTCGCCCATACTTTACCTCTTCTCCATCCCCTACTTCTCTACCCTCTTTCCCTTCCTTTGAATTCATGTTTAAAATCTTTCATTCGCCTTATGCTATCTCTTTCCTCATCATCTACCACTCCCTGGGCCAGTTTGCTCCTTCTATGAGGACATTGACCATCTCCTCAGTCTTATTTCCCCCAGTCCCACTCCACTTCTTGTTCTTGGTGACTTTAACCTCCACCTCTCTTCTAACCCTCCCTCCTCTCCTCTCCATCCTCGACTCCTACCTCCTCTCTCCCCTCTCCTCCTACCCACCAATCTGGCTCTACTATTGATCTCATCTTTACTTCTCTGCCTCCCCCATCTCCTCCCTTCCCACCTACCTATCTGATCATTCCCTACTTTCTTTTTCCCTCTCCCCTCTCCTCCTCCTCAATCCTCTACCTCCTTTCTCCGGCGTGACCTATGCTGCTTTAACCCCTCCCGATTTCTAGCATCCCTATCCTCTCCCCTCCCCCCTCCCAATTCTCCACTTCATCTGCCTCTGATGCCTCCTCCATCTTATCTTCCTCCCTCTCTACTACTCTTGATCTTCTCTACCTCCTCTCACCATTTCGTCCCTCTCACAAACCTGCTCAACCCTGCTTTCTTTCTCATCTCTCCTCTATGCACCGCCTCCTTAGGTGCCTTGAACATCAGTTGCTCAAACACCCATCCCCCTCAAACCAATCTGCTTATTTCTCCCTCTACGATTCATGCCTCAATTCTGCGAAACGCACCTACTGCTCTGACCTTCTCCAGTCACATTCCTCTCACCCTCGACGCATCTTTCAAACTTTAGCCCGACTTCTCTCTCCATCTACTCCTGATCCCTCCACTACCTCTTCTCTCACTGCTACTGATCTTGCCTCCTCCTTTTTTAGCAAAGTCCTCAATCTGCGTCAAACTATCATTTCCTCCCCCTCCTACTCTCCTCCCTCTCCTCCTCCTTCCCCCACTACCTTCGCTATTTCCTCTTTTGCTCTGGTCACGCATTCTGATGTCACTCTACTCCTATCCAACACTCATCCTACTGCTTCCACCTGTGATCCTATTCCCTCTCCCCTCATCCCTAAAATCTACCCCCTCCTCATTCCCTACTGCACCTCTTTCTTCAACATCTGCCTCTCAACTTCCACTTTTCCTTCTCCTTTCAAGCACGCTACTATCATCCCAATTCTCAAAAAACCTTCTGCCAACCCCCATCTTGCCTCCAACTATCGCTCCATCTCCCTACTACCCTTCCTTTCTGAACTTCTTGAGCGCATTGTCTATTCTCAACTCACTTCCTTCATCTCCAACCACTCACTCCTTCCCTCCACGC
Organism: Ambystoma mexicanum; assembly: GCF_040938575.1. Classification (NCBI taxonomy): domain Eukaryota; kingdom Metazoa; phylum Chordata; class Amphibia; order Caudata; family Ambystomatidae; genus Ambystoma; species Ambystoma mexicanum. The sequence continues at coordinate 17,325,275 of NC_090922.1, read as the reverse complement.
AATCCGACTTCCGCCCACTGCACTCCACTGAAACTGCCTTCACCTCTATTCTCAACTCTCTCCTATCCTCACGCTTTTGATACTGTTGACCATCCTCTTCTCCTCACCTCTCTCTCATTTGGCTTCAAGGACAACGTTCTTAACTGGCTCTCCTCTTATCTTTCTAACCACACCTTTTCTGTCTCCTGGGGTGGCTCCTCCTCCCCTTCTTTTCCTCTCAACTACGGAGTTCCCCAAGGCTCTGTCCATGGCCCTTTTCTTTTCTCACTCTACACCTCATTCTTGGCTCCTATTATCTCCTCTTTTGGCATCACCCACCACTTCTATGCTGATGACACCCAGCTCTTCCTCTCCTTCTTCTCCTTTTCTCCTGACATTCATGATAAACTCTCTTCTTGCCTTTCTGCTATTAAATCCTGGATGTCCTCACACTTCCTCACTCTGAATACTGATAAAACAGAACTCCTTTTCTTTCCTGCTATCACTATTCCTCCTCCCTCCACTCCCCTGTTCATTCTCTTTCCCCCCCGCCCAGCTCTCCTTCTCTCCCCATTCCCGCAACCTTGGTCTCCATCTTGACCCTCACCTCTCTCTATCTCACCACATTTCTCTCACTGCTAAATCCTATCGCTTTCACCTCTATAACATTCTTAAAATTCGACCCCCTCCTTACCTTTCACGACATTAAACTTTTAATTACTTCCCTCCTCTTCTCCAGACTCTTCTACTGTTCCTCCCTTCTCTTCGGACTCCCCTCCTCTCATCTCTCCCCTCTTAAATCCATCTACCACTCTACCATCCGCTCCCTGTGCCTTCTCTCACCTCTTGATTCCATCTCCTCCTCCCTCACCTCTCTAGGTTGGCTCTCTTTCCACTCCCAACTCAAGTTCAGTTTCCTCTGTCTTGTCTTCAAATCACTCTATGATCTTGTTCCCCCTTACCTCTCCTCCCTTCTTTCCTTCTACACCCCTTCTCGTCCTCTCCGCTCTGCTAATCTTTTCCTACTCTCTCCTCCTCGACCCTGTGCCCCCCCCGCTTCCGCTCCTTCCAACTCCTTGCTCCTTTCCACTGGAACCGCCTCCCCCTTCACATCTGCTCTTCTCCCTCCTACCCTTCCTTTCGCTCTTCTCTAAAATCCTACCTCTTCAACTCACCTCCCTAACACCCCACCTTCCCTACCTCCTCCTTTCCCCTTTACCCTTACCTCTTACTCCTCCTCTTCCTTATCCTCTCCATCCCTCCGATCCCCTTCCTCCCTTCCCCCGCTTGATTCTTGTCTCACCTTCTCTGCTCTTCTTCCCTCACATTCCTGCTCTTTCCCGCGTCCTTACCTCCTCTAACACCTACCACTCCCTTGCTCACCTCCCCCTCCCACACCCTCCTCACTGCTACAATACTGTAAGTTGTTCTTTATGCTGTTATCTGGTTGTGGTTCAATTGTCATCTGATGCTTGCTGTATGTTTACTATTTCTTATGTAAAGCACTTTGGAGTAAAGGGCTATATAAATTCAATCAAATACAAATACAAATACAGGGCAGTTGCTGCTGGAACCGAATAGCCATGGAGAGGAGCACCAGATCATGTGTTTTGCTTTTAAGCTGTCCAAGAGCTCCAGGAAGATCCTCCGGACTCCCAGGAAGCAGGAATGACCAAGCCTGAGCCACCTCAACCGAGTGCTGCACCCCAGATGCAAGGAAAGTCCATCTCAACAGCCAGGAACCACAGTGTTGCTATTTGCGGTAGACACAAGGTGCTGAAACACCGAAGTGCCACTTGTTTGAAGATTGCTAGTTGCGGTTGGTGACCATCCCATTGCAGTGCAGGAGTCCCCAGACGTCCTCCCTCTTGTCCCCACGACTGAGACCCAGGAACACGAACAGAAGCCATCTGCTGCACTTTTCTTCAACCTAAAGGTACTGTACAGTCTAAGAGAACTTACCTCTTGTCGTGTAACTGTTGGTGAAACTCGTTGTGGTTGCTCTGTAGAGTTGCTGGTAGTTTCTTTACTTCACAAGCCTAAACAGCTTGTGACCCTACTTTGAATTCTTCTTTTCTACAAAGACTTCTAAAACATTGTGCAAGCCTTTTACTTACCTGCATGAAGTGCTTCAGCTCACCTAGACTTTTACCCAAATGACTTTGGCCTAGCCTGGCTCCCTGAATGACTCTTCTTCCCTCTGACATTGTGTTTTATCCTCCTTCCAGGAAGGGGTTAGCTAACTTTGCATTGGGGGTTACCAAAAGTACTTACCTGCTTCTAAATATTTGTGTGATCTCTTGTTCTGTTTTAATAGCCTTTTTCTTTTGACATACTCATAAGTCGGATTCTAAATGCAAACAGTGGTATATTAATGTCCACACTGTCCTAGTTACTGAAGTCACCCAAGGGTACTTACTGATTTAGAAATATTAAGAGTGTGTATTTTGGAGTGTGTTACTATTATATTGCCCCCTTATGAAGAAGGCTTACTCTTGACTATTAAATACATTAATAATTGTTTATTCAAGCAACCTTGTGTGTAAGAGTTTATTTGAATACTTGTCACTGTGAATCTCTGTGTAACTCCCCTACAGCTCACATTGACCCCTCTTGAGATAAGCCTGGCTGCTCAACAGGCTACCAAACTGTGTACTATAGACTTAAACCAAAGGTTGTAAAAAAAGAGGTGTGAGGCATGCACTCCAATTCCTGGCCAATGTACTACCTGAAAAAAGAAAAAAAATAAATGGGTTGAATCCCAAAGTGTCCAATTCACTGGGTTAGATCCCAATTGTTGCAAAAATATTCACAGGGTTGGATCCCAATTGTTGCAAAAATATTCACAGGGCTGGATCCCTTATGCTGATTTGGGCTGCTGTTCTCCTCCTCCTAGCGCTTTCGTGTCCCAACACTCTTCAGGGAGGCTGTGTTGCCTTTCACTTATGGGAGCTGTAGTGAAATCATTAGTTCATTCCAGGTGACCAAGGAAAGACTCCCCTCCAGGAGCACACATCTTACCCTTAGCAGGGGGAGGGGGGAATACCATAACTATGATTCTCCACTGTAGGGAAAAATATCCCCGGTGCTGCAGCCTCTGGAGTCCGGATCTCCACAAATTACATGTAAAAAAAGAGGGGTGAGGCGTGCACTCCAATTCCTGGCCAATATACTATCTGAAAAAAGAAAAAGAATAGGAAAGAAAACACAATGTTCAGACATTTCCCACCTGAAACTACTGAAACATGCCGCCAACAACACATGTCCTACCTTCCCACATTCCCACAGGTGTCCGGATGAAAACGGTACCTCACATGTGTGCGTGCGCCTACCTGGGCGGAAAAGAAAGTGTGGACCGTCCACAAGTCCAGCGGCAGTACCAGGGAGCCCCAGGAGGGTCCCTGTCCGTTCCCCGAGGGAAAATTTGTAATGCTCCAGGATGGTCAGGGGTGATGTCCCTGGCCTTGGATGGTTGTCCCTCCATCTGCGTTGCAGCTTCTCCATCTGGGAAAGATTGGGGGCCGGGGCTCTCTGGGACTGACACTGCACTTGGAGATGGTCAACCCACATGGGAGATAGCCACCCAAGGCCAGGGACACTAACCCCGACTTTCCTGGAGCTCTGGCTGGCCTGCCTTACAGCTTCTTCTTCGGGAAAGGTCAGGGACTGGGCTCCCTGGAACCACTGGTGGGCTTTGGGATGGTCAAACCACATGGCAACAGCCGCCCAAGGCCAGGGACATCACCCCCGCACATCCTGGAGAACTGGCTGGGCTGCGTTACAGAATCTCCCCAAGGGGAGGGAAGGGGAACCTGCCAGGGGCTCCCTGACACTGCTGCTGTGCTTGGGGGATGGTACACCCACATGGGAAACTGATGCCCACGTCCAGGTACATTACCTCCAACTGCCCTGGAGCTCTAGCTGGCCTGTGTTACAGAATTTCCCCCTGGGGAGGGAAGGGGACCCGGCCAGGTAGTAAGCAGCCCCTTCCTCCCCCACTTCACAAACAGATCCCTTGTGATCTGGTGGCATTGCTGGGTGAGGATCGAGCTCTCTGCGCCCGATCCGTGCCCAGCAATGCTTCAAATAAGGTGGCGTTGGAAAGGGGAGTGCCTCCCCTTTCCAACGACACCTCCCTCGATAGTGCCGCAGATCCAGGAAGATCCAGGAAGAGAAAGGTGGAAACTCACCTTCTCTTTTCACCGCAGCAGCCGAAAAAATGGCTGCCGCAGTGAACTTTACTTTGAAGGAAATCCAACTCCCGGGCCTTGAGGAGGAACTTCCTCCTCACATAGCCCGGGGGTTGGAATTCATTTTTGTGCAATACCTGCAAGTGCCAAAAAGAACAAGATATCTCCTCCTTGGCAACAGGAACGTAACTTGTTGCTGGACTATTGGGTTTTTCTGACTCTCATGAATGAGTGGGACTCGTGTTCCTCACTCACCCATTCTCCTTTTGTACTCTGGGAACCCTTCTTAGGTTTATTTTGATGGAGTCACTTTACTCCATCTTTTTCTCTGCATCTGTAATTTCCTTTTGTAGCACACAGCACCATATGTGCAGTGTTACTGTAAGCTCCTTGAGAGTCCCTCTTTGGTTTTATTTGTATTCCTTGCAAGAACTACTGTCCCCAAGGATAGGAGAGCACTTTTTTCTTGTTAGCCTTATGTGGAGTGGTGAAGGGACACTATGGGCCTCATTACGAGGTTGGCGGTAATCCGCTGGTGCGACCAACCCTGTAACACTGAATCTGGCGCCCGACTTCCTGTTGCCCCCGGGACATTACAATTCTCGTTGGCGCGGGAAGTCAGGTGCCGGATTTTTTCACTCCCCATTCCCATAGAGAACTATAGCACTCTTTTGGGCGCAGCAGCCCCTGCAGGCAGACTTGTAGTGTGGCAGTCCGGAAACAGACTGCCACACTTGTAATGAAGCCCTATATTCCCCTATATGTCCTTTTCCCATCTGAGTGGCTGGTGGCAGTGGATACTTTTTCTACCAGTTTTGTGAACTTAAAACGATGCAATCTCAACTGCAGTGTGGCTCACATGGGACACCATTGATCCAAAATGGTTCCTGTCTTCTATTTTCGCCAACTCTCAATGGTTTGTTCTTTTTTGGTCCTCCTTCCGCCGTGCTGGTTGGGGGGAGGTTCTTGTGTCTCGTTTGTCTTCGACGGGATCCCTTTATGAAGCCTGCCTGGAGGCGCACGTGTATCTAGAAGGACAGGCAGCTGTGAGGACCCTGAAACGCCACAGGTCTTTGTCCTCCAGTGTACCTGCTTAGATCCAACTCTAACTGGGAGGCTGGATGTCCTGAAAGGACACCACTCAACCCAAGTTTGATTGACAGCATGCATGTTTAATGACTAGGTTCCTGCATCAAAGGCGGGGTCTTGATGCTGACGCCAGAGTCGACCACTGGAAGATCCATTCCAAAGAGAAGGACGTCTGCAGCTACCTCCAGAGACCGCCAGAGCCATCTGAGTGATCTCTGCTGCTCCAGCCCTCCATTCCAAGCGACAGGGAAGCTCCGATCCGGATGTCTTCCTCCCTTAGGCTGGTGTGAACAACCAGTCTGAAGACAACCTGCATTTCGAGCCAGTACCCTGGGACCTGTAGCCAGTGTGCGGCACATCGCCTTCCGAAGATCGAATTGTCCCAAAACTTTGGTGGACTCCTTCCAGACCTCCAGAGGTGTGATTCTTCTCCTTAAAGTCCTCTCATCCGAAGGCTGGGCTAAGAGAGCAAGCCTGGTCAATCGGGCTGTAACCGTCCTTCACTGGTGCTTTAAAAAGGGGCGCAAAACCACAGAAATCCTTTGCTGAGAGCCTCTCCACTTGACTCCTGCTGTGAAGATCCGTCCAGTGTCCCTTCTTTAGTCTGCCTGACCACTGATACAGTGACCGGGTCTGCTGCTCCTACATCATGGAAGCATTGTGCTGCATCTTTATGCTTAAGGTACTGTGAGACTCTTGCTAGAACTTACCTAGAAATGCTTTACTGCTCCTGTGTTGCTGGAGTGCCAATTCGTATGTTTGGGAGTTTGCCCATGCACGTCCGTCCAAGCCTAACACCTGTGTGCCAACAGGGAGTCTTCTCCGAAGCCCCTGGCCTTTTCCCCAACAAAGAAATCGTACTTACTTCCTACAAGTCTTCTTCTGGAACTCTTTATTTATTTGCATTTATAAAGCACGCAGCTGCCCTGGGGCATCGTGGCACTGTTACAAGCGAGCTTACTTGACATAGAACCGCAGTGGGCACTTGGTTACAGTCATTGCCAATGTTCCAGGTTACATGGGAAACCGAGGGCATAGGTACAGTTGTTAGTTACAGCAATAGTAATGGTTATCTAGAACGTTCTTGGTACAGATTTACTTGAATAGGATGGTTTTCAATGCCTTTCTGAAGGAGGGAGGGAGGTTTCCGCTCTTAGTTTAGGTGGTAATGAGTTCCATGATTTTGGTGCTAGAACTTCGAAACTTGAGCCACCAGCTCTGACTCTGTTGAAGTTGGGGACAGAGAGTTGGTTGGTGTACAGGCCCCTTTTAGGTCTGAGTGTTTGGACTTGTAGTATACGTTCGTACAGATAGCTGGGGGCTGACTGGGAAATGCATCTATGTGTAATAGTGAGGGTCTTGAACTGAATGCGCTCTTTGACAGGGAGCCAGTGTGCATTCTGTCTAGCTAGGGAGATGTGCTCCCTCCTGGGTATGCTAAGTGCAGCTCTCAGTGCGTTGTTTTGGGTTGTTTGCAGTTTTTTTTATGTTTCTGGCAGAGGTGCCTGGGAGGAGGACGTTACAATAATCCAGTTTGGCCCCTATGGAGGCCCTGGCAATGTTGATACAGTTTTTGGTGGACAGGTGAGATTTTACAGCATTGATTATTTTGGTTGTCAGTGCGGCTGAGGAGGAAATATAGCTGACATGTCTATCCATGGACAGAGTTGAGTCTAGATAGACTCCCAGAGTTTTTACCGCTGTGGAGAATGAGATAACAGAGCTTTCAATTTTGAAGTTACTGTCTTTACTGTCTAGTTTGTTGAGAGTTTCTTTAGGGCCCACTTAAGGATCTCGGTCTTGTCTCCATTGAGACAGAGGCCATTAGCTGCCATCCAGGCCTGGATGATAGCATATGTGCTTTGTAGGGTTTTGAGGTCTTGCTCATAATCCCCGGATACAGGAGAAGAATTTGTGTGTCGTCAGCATAATTGGTGAAAGTTATGCCGGATGGTCTAAGTCGTTAAAGAGGGGAAGAGTGAATAGGTTGTATAGTGTGGGGGAGGTGCAGGAACCTTGTGGTACTCCGCAGTTAATAGGGGAGGGGGTGGCTGAGGCTTGATCTGAGAATACTCTCATAGCTCTGCCCTCCAGAAAGGATGAAATTGATGTGTTGGCCTCACTGGAGAAATGTGCCGTGATGGTGAGGTGTGTCTCTAGGATTTTATGGTCGACCAGGTCGAACGCTGCCGACAGGTCGAGGAGCAGGAGTATGGCTCATTTGCCCTTGTCCATATTTCTTAGGAGTTGGTTTTTTAGATAGAGCAGCGCAGACTCTGTACCATGCCTAGAGCAAAAACCGGACTGTCTTTTTCCAAGGATGTTGTGTAATTCTAAGTAGGCTTGTATCTGTAGATATGCGGCCTTATCCAACATTTTCAGCAAGAAAGGTACAGTTGTTATAGGCCTATAGTTGTTTGGTGAGTCTGGGTCAAGGGTAGGTTTTTTTAGTAGTGGCCGAACCCATGCTTCCTTGAGAGAAGAGGGTACTGAGCCCGTGGCAAATGATGCATTAATAAATGCTGCAATGAATGGTGCTAGGGATTCAGCACAGTCTTTGATTATATTAGCAGGACATATGTCACCTTTACTGAGTGAAGGTTTTGTTTGTTTCATAATGAGTGGAACTTCTGGAATCGTTACCCTTCTAAAGTTAAATGGCGGTATTGGGTTATTGTCAAGGTTGGTTTTGATTCTTTTTTTGGAGTAGCTCAACTTTGTCTAGAAAGGCCTTCTGGACTTTCTACTCTTGACTCTTGACTTTCTACAGCCTGTGCCTTACTTATTTTTCCCCCAATTCTGACTCTGAGACTCTCAAACCTAGATGGGGATAGACTGCTAAAGCCTAAGGCCTCTGTGAGTTTAAATGTAAGTTTTACCGGCTCTGTGTTGGCCTTGATTCATTTATTGTTACTTGAACCCATGATTTCAAGTATTTTTTGCCAAGTCCTTTATTTACCTGAATTGCTTCCAAGTATTCTACAAGTGTGTACAAAGTTATTTCAGTTACCAGCATTATCAGCTTATGTTTGTTGGTTGAATACCTTTGCTAACCTGAAGAAACTATTTCACTTCCCTGCATTCCAACTTAAGATTTACCATTTGAATTGAGTTACAACTGCAAAAGCCTTACTGTATGTTATGTTATTGGGCATGTGTATAGCACCTGCAGAATTCTGTACAGATTAGATATTAGCCCCTTTGACCCATCATTGGATAGGAGGAATTTCTCAAACTGCGTCTTTTCCCTGGTTGCTGCCTGTTTATTCGCCGGATTCAGGACCCAGTGTTGTATCTTTGAATATCTGAGCCTCTCCCCTTCCTTTACCCCGTACTCCCTCTTACAGTCCTCAAATGGGAGTATTCTCTCCCCCCGAAACATATCGCCCAGCTGTTTACAGCCCTCCTCTAACCCAGGAGTGAAGTCCCCGTTGTGGAACATGGGTGTAAAGGGGGATGGAAAAGTCGTGATCCCCTTAGTTATCACCAATTTGTCCCAGTTATCCGCCATCAATTTCATTAAGTACTCTCATATAGGTGCTTTGGTCTATGCTGTTTTTGTAGCCACAGTACCTCTGCCAAATCGCGATGCACTACTGCTCTATCCATTTTCACTCACTGTTTATCTTGTGTAACCTCCCCTTCCCGGAGCCTTTCTCTAATTACTTGCAGCTGCGTAGCCTCATAGTACTGTTTGAAATTCGGCAGAGCTAGCCCCCACCTCCCGTCTGGGTGCTGTTGATTGATTTATTTATTTATAGAGCGCTTTATGGGAAAGCGCTGTACATTGTAACAACAAATACAGAGAAATAACAACAATTAACATTGTGAGCAAGAATTAAAGCATGAATCATTCCACAGAACAGTGCAAAGAGCAATTAACTGAGGGTGGGGGAGTGAAGTGAGAATTGGTGAGTTGAGGGGAACCAGGAGAAGGATTCAATACATGTAGAAGGAAGGGGTAGAGAGGGGAGAGAGGAATTAAAGGGAGGGGAACATCAGGGGACGGGAGTTGAGAAGGCAGGGAGGGCTTCACGGAGGGGAATGAAGGAGAAGGGATTTAAGGGAAGTGCGAAATGAGGTGAGGGTAGTGGAGGAGCGGATTGGGAGGGGGAGAGAGTTCCAGTGTAGAGGAGAAAGAAGATGAAAAGAGCGGAAGCGGGAGGAAGCACAGGGGGAAGGGGGTACAGTCAGAAGGAAGTGGTCAGCGGAGCGAAGAGAGCGAGAGGGGGAGTAGAAGGAGAGGAGGGAGGAGAGATAAGGAGGCGCAAGACCATGGAGGGATTTGAAAACGAGGCAGAGAAAGTGGAATTTTAGTTGTAGGTGGAAAGGTAGCCAGCCGAGATGAGAGAGCGAAGAGGAGATAGAATCAAGGGGGCTAAGGAGACAAAGGGTACGAATAGCAGAGTGGTATATGGATTTGAGAGGGGTAAGCTGAGAAGAGGGAAGTCCGAAGAGTAGAGAGGAGCAGTAGAAAAGACAGGAAAAGATGAGTCAGGAGATTAGGAGTTTAGTAGCGTGGAAAGTGAGGGAGGGACGGATTTTGTGAATGTTGTAGAGGTGGAATCGGCAGGAGCGGGAGGTGAGTGAAATGTGTTGCGAGAAGTTGAGAGAGGAGTCAAATAGAACGCCTAGGTTGCGAGCATGGGTGGAGATAGGAAGATCAGTGGGAGGAAAATGGATAAATGGGGGGGAGATGGAGGGGGAAGAGTATTAGAGGGGAAGAAAAGGACTTCGGTTTTATCGGTGTTGAGAGAGAGAGAAAGCGGGAAGACATCCAGTTCTTAATGGCTGTGAGGCAGGAGGAGAGTTTAAGATGGATGTCAGGTGTGAAGGAGGAGAAAGAGAGAAAGAGTTGAGTATCATCCGCATAGAAATGATGGGCGATACCAAAGGAGGAGATAACAGGGGCAATGAGGGAGGTGTAGAGAGAGAAGAGGAAAGGGCCAAGTACAGAGCCTTGAGGAACACCGTAAATTAAAGCGAAGGAAGGAGAGGTCTGGCCACCCCATGAAACAGCAAAGGAACGAGAGGAAAGGTAAGAGGAGAGCCATTTTAAAACAGGGACTCTGATCCCGAAGGAGGAGAGGGTATGGAGCAAGAGTGGGTGATCAACACTGTCGAAAGCAGCAGAGAGATCAAGGAGTATAAAAATAGAGGATTGGTTAGCATGACGAGCAGAGAGGAGTGAATTGAGAATAGAGATGAGAGCAGTTTCAGTGGAGTGTTTGGGATGGAAGCCAGATTGAAAAGGAGGAAGGAGGAAGGAGAGAGGAAATAGAGACAAAGGAAGAGAGTTGGGAGTAGGCAAGGCGTTCAAGGAGTTTGGAAAGGAAAGGTAGGAGAGATAGGCCTGTAGTTGGCAGTGAGCAGTGGATCAGCGGCGGGTTTCTTGAGAATAGGAATTATCGTTGCATGTTTGAAAGCAGAGGGAAAGGTAGATGAGGAGAGGCAGGAGTTGAAGAAAGAGGAGAGGTAAGGGATAATAAAATGATAGACCTTAGGGATGAGAAAAGAGGGGAGAGGGTTAGAGGGGGCAGACGTGGGTTGGGCTTTGGATAGAAGGGAGGCTATATCAGAAGGGGAAACTGATGAGAAGACAGACATGGTGGAAGATGGAGTAGGGGGGGGGAGGAGAGAGGGAGTCAGAGAGGGAGTTAAGTTTTTGCCTAAGTGTGAAGATTTTGGAGGAAAAGTAGTTGGCAAAATCAGAGGGAGAAAGTGTGGAATTGGATGAGGGATCGGGAGTGGGAGGAGAGAGAAGACGGGAAAGAGTTTGATAAATCCGACGAGGATGGGAGGCTTGAGACTGAAGGAGGTTAGAGAAGTAGATGGATTTGGCCACAGTAAGAACCGAATTGTAAAGTGTATGGTAAGAGAAGTAAGAGGTTTGATTAGGAAGCGAGGGAGTTTTGAGCCAGAGTCTCTCAAGACGTCTGAGAAAGCGCTGCATAGAGCAGAGATGGGAAGTAAGCCAGGGTTGAGAAGGTTTTTCAGTAGGGCGGAAGAGAGAAAGGGGGTAGAGTTGATCTAGGGCAGTAGTGATTGCAGATGAGAGGGAGGAGAGAGCATCACCGGGAGAGAGTAGTGCAAAGTCTTGGAGAGTAGGAAGAGAAGAAGAGCAAGTGTGGTAGAAGAGGGTAGTATCAAAATCACGTAGGTCACGACGTGAGTAGATTGGTAGGGAGGGATTAGTGTTAGAGGGAGGTGAGCGAGGAGAAAGTGAGAACGAGAGTAAGGAGTGGTCAGAGAGATAAACGGGAAGAGAAGAGACAGGAGAGGAGGGATAGGAGGAGTTAAAGATGAGGTCAAGAGTGGAACCAGAGGAGTGCGCAGGGGATGAAGGAAGGGGGAGAGGAGGTAGGAATCAAGGATGGAGAGGAGGGGAGAAGATTGGGGGGGGAGAAGGAAGATGAATATTAAAGTCAACAAGTACAGTTAGAGGAGAGGGGGAGGGAGAAATAAGTGAGAGGAGTTGATCTAGGTCTTCAAAGAAGGAAGAGATATGGCCAGGAGGCCGATAGATGATCAGGAAGGAAATAGGAATGGGATATAAGGACATGTAGAGGAATTCAAAGGAAGAGAAAGAGGGGAGAGTTGGGGAAGAAGAGGAGGAGATGTATTTGGAGTGGTACAGGAGACAGACGCCTGCTATTAGCTGTCTACTGATCTGCGCTCTTTTCCCTTCCCATAGGAGCTCTCTGGTCAGAATTCCTAATTCCCTAAAGAAGCCCATCGGTATCGCCTGAGGTATTGCCTGAAAGAGATACAACAAATGTGGGAGCGTAACCATTTTAACTGCTGCCACCCTGCCCAGCCACGAGATCCGAAAACCCCTCCACCTGTAGTAGTCCCACTTGATCTCCTTCAGCAATTGGGGGGGGGGGGGTAGTTGGCTAGGTACCAGCCCACAAGGGTTGGCGTGATTTTCACCCCTAGATACCCGATTACCCCCAGGCTCCATACAAAGGGGGTGGCTGCCCTCAGTGTATCTCGGATCCCTGCCTTTAGGGTCAAGTTCAGGAGTTCCGATTTGCCAATAATGATCTTTAAACCAGAAGCCTTCCCAAATTCCTCCAGTAGAATTCTGCTTGCCTGGATGGACTCTATCAGCGCTGTCAGGGTAAGCAGCATATCGTCCGCAAAGGCTGCTACCTTTTGGTCCAACCCCCCTTCCGCCTCCCTTATTGCCTGCAAGAGAGGTTCCAGATAGATTGCATAAAGCATTGGGGACAGAGGGCAACCTTGCTTTGTACCCCTATTCAGCCTGAAGGGTCTAGACATAGCCCCGTTCACTGTTAACCTCATGGTTGGCGTCTGGTAGTTGGCTTGGACCATTTGTAAGAAGTCCCCCCAACCCCCAATGCCCATCTTCTGCATTACCTTGGACAAAAAGGACAATTCCACGCGGTCAAACGCTTTTTTGGCGTCCAGTGATAGGAGGACCGCGGTAGTGTCCGTCCTTTGTGCCTTTTCCACCGGGTGGGCCACCCTCCTAATGTTATCCGCCGTCTGTCGGCCTCTTATAAATCCCGCCTGGTGGATCAGCTCCGGGAGGTAGTTCTCCAGCCTATTCGCCAGAATTTTTGAGTAGATCTTGGCATCAATGTTAATCCATGCTATGGGCCTATAAAATGTCCTTTCTTCAGGGTCCTTGTTTGGTTTAAGAATAAGGGTTAGTCTGGCTTCCTCCATAGATGGGGTTATTTTCCCTGTTGACCTGAAGGTGTTGAAGAGGAATGTCGGGTGCAGTATTAGTTCAGATGCAAATGTCTTATAGAAGGCCGCAGTATAGCCTTCTGGGCATGGAGCTTTGTTAGGTGGTAAGCTGCTAATCACCCTCCTTACTTCATCCGCTGTGATCTCCCTACAAAGGTATACCAGTGACTCCTTCCCAATTTCCCCATTGCCACCTTTTCTAAAAAATATGCCTGTATGCGGGCCTATGGATTCTGTGACGCATATAAAGATTCACAAAATTCTACCAGCGTTTCCCTTATGTTCCCTGCCCGTGTGACCCGTTCCCCTGATCCTGTTTTCAGGATTGTGATCATATTCTTAGACTTTGCTCCCCTTAGTAGGCGTGCATCTGCCTTTTTCGCTTTAGTGTAATACTTTTGGCGAACGCTAAGCAACGCCCCTTCAGCTTTTTTAGTCCGAAGGACCTCAAGCTGCCCTAATGCTCTCCAGTACTCTCTCATGGAGGCCTTAGTCGTGGTTGCCCTGCCTTTTGTCTTGCTGACTCTACCTCCTTCTCCAACTGCTATTCCAGCGCCTTCAGCAGTTTCTCCCTCTGTGCTGCTGCTGCTATCAGCTCCCCCCTTAGCGTGGCTTTGAAAGCGTTACATCGTGTCACCCCTCCTATTTTGCTCGAAGAAGCTCCTAATCTTCTCTTCCATTTCTTGCCTAATTACTGGGTCTATAAGAAGAGACTTTGGGTATTTCCAACCGCACACCGCATGAAAACCACTTTGTGATCTGCGATTCCGATGGGACCTGTCCCGCCCCCTATCCCAAGCTATGTTGCGGTCACCCAGCAGGATTATTTGCCCCCATGCTTCGTCTTCCAGTACTCCCAGAAATCGCTTCAGAAATTGCTCCTGGCCTGAGTTTGGAGCATACACCCCTGCCAGAGTGTATGGGCTGCCCTGTTGCATCCCCTTAACTATGATGTACCTACCCTCCTTATCCTTTATGGTTTCAGTGACTCTGAAATCCACTGTTTTTTTGATGGCTAGGGCCACACCCCCCGATTTGTTCTTCCCAGATGCATGCAAAATCTGGACAAATCCCCGCAGCTTTAGGCACCCCTGGTCTTTTTGTCTAAGATGCGTTTCCTGTAGTCCCAAGATATCCGGGCTCTCTTTCTTCGTAAATTGCTCTAATTTCTTCATCTTGAGGGGGGTATTAAATCTCCTCACATTATGTGTTAGCCACTTGAACGGCATTAACCTGTCCCTGTCCCCAGTTTGCCTTTGCCCCTCCCCCTTCCCTATCTCTTGTGGGGCATCCCAGCACACTCTTTGCTCTGATCTTCCCCCTTGCTCCCCTCTCTCTCCCCTAGTGTTGTCCTGATCCTCTACTTCCCGTGTCCTGGCCCCTACTTGAAGCCTCCGCCACCAAATCCCCCCCCCCCCTTCCCGACAATCCCCCTCCCCCTAAGGGCTCCCCCCTTCCCTCCCCCGCTTCTAGAAGGGCTTGCTCTTCCTGCCTCCCTCACCTCTTGCTCCACGGGCATTCCCACCCTTTCCGATTCGTAGATGGTTGCTCCCCCCCTGATGAGTTACCCCCTTAGTGGCCCACCACCTCTAAAGCGCGATTTGGCTTAAGGCTCTTCTTGTGCACCCCCTCCCATCACCCCATGGCTATTCTTGTTCCTTTCCTTCGGTGGCTTTCCGCCCAACTTCGCTCACCTCCTTTTTTCCCCCACTGTTGTCCAAGCCCAGGGCTTTGGCCTGGGATTGGAGATCGTAGGCTGCTCTCCCATCCAGATTGTAGAATGTCCACTCCTTCCTGCAGCGTGGTGATCCGCTTTTGGGTCCCCTCCCATTCGAACACCAGGCCGAACGGGAAGGTCCATTTATATCTGATCCCCCTCTCATTGAGTACCTTGAGAACTGGGCCCATTTGACGCCTCTTTGTCAGGGTGCTGCTTGCCAGGTCTTGAAACAGTGCTATGCGGTGGTCATTGTACTTTATTGGCTCTTGCTTTCTTGCTGCTTGGAGGACTGCTTCCTTTTGGGTGTACCTTGTGAACGCCGCCAAGACATCTCTAGGCCTTGACATTGGTCATTTGACCCCTCTACCCACTCTATGTATGCGATCGAGCTCCACTTTGTCCGGGGGCGACACTCCCAGAATTCCGGCAAAGGTGGTTTGAACCACTCCGGCAACATTTTAACCCTTATGTTGATCCTACGGGATCTATTTTCCATGTCCTCCATCTGGATCTCCATGTTTTGCGTGGCTATGCCAAGTCTTTCAATTGCTTCACTGTTTGCCGTTGTTTCTTTGTCCATTTCCTGCAAGCCTCTCTCCAAGAGTTCTGTCCATTCACCTTGTTGCCGTAAGTCCTGCCTTATTTCCCCCAAGGCACAGTTGAGGTCAGCTCGCAAAAGCTGAAATTGCTCTTGGAATGTCTTGGTTAAGCTGGTTTGCAGGGTGAGCATCTCCCCCCTAAAGTTCTGCCTTGACATCATGGCTGCGGTCTCCCCATCCGCCAGTGTATCTTCGCCTTCTGTGCACTCTCTTGTGTTTTTTGCCAGTTCCCTGGTATCCTGCATCGGCCAAATGTTGAGGAGTGTACCTGGGGCATATCCTGGGATTTGCGGGACTCTCCCGCCTTTCCCATTGTTTTTCGCGGCCATATTGCCCCTCCCGGTTATTAGAGCCGTTCTCGACGTATGCTTTTCTTGGGCAGTATTCCTGTTGCCTGCTATGAACTCTTCCACTCATCAAGGTTCTTTGCACCTGCTCAGGGGGTCTTTTGGGCTCTTATCCCCTGCTGGACCTCATCAGGCTGGACACCCTGCTGCCTAAGTCACCGGTGGCCTAGTGGGGCCTCCCCCCGTGGGTCCTGCGCACCGGGCCCCAAGGTGGGCTGGAGGCCTTCCACTCACCGGTTCACAGCTCTCCTCCTCTCTCCGCTCTGCCTCGGGCCTCGTTCCCTCCTCCTGGCTCACCGCCCGCCTCCTCGCTCCCGCCGCTCACTGCTCCGGAGTCCCCATCCACCCGGCTTAGCGGGCTATCAGCTGGTGTTGCTGCGCTGTCACACGGCGCTCCTGCCTGCTTTCTCCGTTGCTGCTCCTCCGGGCCGCGGGTTGTATCCCCCGCCGGGGACCAAAGCCCGGCCGGCGCCACTGCTGGTGACTTCCACGAACCCTGGATATTGGTGCCTTCCACTCGCCTCCATTATCAGCCCCCCAGGCCCTCACAGCGGGCGACCGGGGGGGGTTCCAAGATGGTCCGCCTCGGACTTACTCCAGGAGGGGCTCCTCCTCCTCTTCCTCGGATGGCGGGTTTCTTTCAGTGCAGCGCACCGGTGCCGCGACAGCCCGCCACACCCTCCGGCCTGCACGGGTGCCAATGCGGCTAGGGCCCCTTCTCCTCTTCCTCGGATGGTGGGTCTCTCCCAGTGCGGCGCATCGGTGGGTGCCGCAACTGCCCGCCACATGCTCTGGCCCGAACAGGTGTCAATGTGGCCGCGGGGTGCAATGCACTCCGTTACACTTCGCCTCGCTCTGCGGGTTATTCCAAAGTATCAAACCGTGCTTTCCACCGATACTCCGATCCGGATTGCTGGGTGGTGGGCACCTTACAGTGTCGGGACACAGAGAGCTCCGTCAACACGTCTATCCCATGCTGGCGGCCATCTTTGAATCCTGTGTAAGTGTCTTCTTGACTGTCCTTGTGCTCAAAGGTCTTTGTACTCGACTACTTCTTCTCTACTAATACCCTTCTCTCTCCTAAAATAAGCCTGGCTGTTCAGCCATAGCTACCAAACCTTTTGGGTAGTCCGGCCTATACTAAGAGTTGGAGCCCTGTACACTAAAAGGAGAGACTTCAAAAGTCCTTCCATTGGTGGACTTTTGTAAAAACTCCTAACATTTCCCAATACTGATAGTCTGAAGAACTGACCGGTTTCAATAAAGAGCAAAAGGGAAGTGCAGTCTAAGGCTTTACTTCCCTTCAAAAAAGTCAGGGCAGGATAAAAACAGTGCAAAATGAATAGGGCTCCATTAGAAACTATGGAGGGAAAGGCAGAACAGGGAACAGAGCAGGATACTGAAGGGAAGCTGCACAAATAAGAGGTTGGAATCTGTTTGGACACAGCACAATTAGCAGAGGCTGGGAGTTGCAGGAATTCAGCATAATACACTGGGGTTGAGGACAGCAGGGGCACAGCACAAAGGAAAGGAAAATATACACTGATAGTAGGCAAAGAGGGGAGAACTGTGCTATCAGGGCTGAGGAAATTTGAGCAAGGCAACACAGGAACAGTGATCACTTACAGGCAAAGCTCAAGGCAAAATGGTCAGCAAAGCAGAGATGAATTCCAAATGGGCTTCAGCAGCGAGGTTCAGATTTCAGTGCATGAAATGAAATCTTTCGGCTGTGCCAGCATGTTGAGATGGATTTCTAAATTCAACCGTGGGGTGTATTATCGGAGGCCAACCTATTATGGTGAACAGGAAAGACACTATAAAGTCTTTCCAAATCCAACCAAAGTAGGTAATAGAGTGGTAAGACTTAGTAGGGGGGTGCGAGAGTTGTCTAGGTCTACAATGAGTCCACACAGAGCAACACCAATAATTGTAGTTAGACCGGGGGGAGTATAAAAAAATGCAATAGTTCATTAGGCATTTAAAATACACAGCAAGCAAGTAATGTCACAACAACACAAATAAAACAGATATGTATGTATTCGGAAATATAATAGCGTTGGACCGACCATTGAAACACAGGCAAATACTATGATGCATTAGAAATACAAAGAAAACTTCATTATAATCCTAGAACAGCTTCCATAGTTCTTATAAAGTCCAACCCTAAGATTGTTTGGGGCTTTGTGCTCAGAAGTCACCAGTATGTACTTCACAGGTAGGTTTATGAAGGAATTGGCATTGCCAGTGGTTAAAATTAATAAGCGTCAAAATTTTGGATACATTTCAGGACATAAAATCACTCAATCCCACTCCTTAGCATAGTCATAGGCAGGGGTGTCACAGCAACACATTTGGTGAGGCCCCCTTACTATTTCTTGCACTGGACCAGCATCAAAACCAGCAGGAGACTTAAGGACTCCCCATTTCATTTTGTTTGTAAGACCCCGAATTAGATGTATTACGAGAGATTTATTCATAAATTGTGTTTGTATTGTGAGTAATCTAGCAATATCGTCACTGGTTCTCTGGAGGGAAGCTTCTCCTACATGGCGAGTCGAAGGCAGAAGCTACCTGACACTGACCCTGGGGGTGGCTAGTGAAGGTGCTCACTCCCCAAACACAATTATAAACTTATAATAAAGGACACACCTCAGTAGGGAATGAGACCAAGAGAAAGTTTTTGAGCAAAACAAAGTTCTTTATAAAGATAAATGCATGCAGAGGACTCTGCTGCCTGAGACCGCTCTGCCAAACAGTACAAGCATGATACATTTTAAGCTTTGGAAACATCACTAGTGATGTTTCCTTATAGGTGCATCAGACTACATCAGGATTGGTGGAGGTTACATAACTGTATCTCAAATATAGGGGCCGGCTTCACAGGATCGGTTGGTTTGGAACTGTTGCTTCGTGTGGCACGTGGGTCGGCTGCGCTCATCTGGGCCGTGTGAAGGTCAGATCGACTCCACGGGAGGGGGTCACTGTCTCACTAAAGCAGATAACATCTCCTGACATATAAAAATAATTAAAACATAAAACAACGCTTAGAATGTGTGAACACTTATAAATTGTAGACATCTATAAACATAATCGCATCATTGTCCCTACCACACGCCGAGCCCATGCTGGTGGCTCCAGCTTCCCAATGATGGCAGCAACATACTGGAACACCCTCCCAGCCCAAATCAGAATGATCGAATCTCAGCCTTCCGCAAGGCAATTAAAACCAGCCTCTTTGTATGACAGCCTCTCATTCTAACCTGTTTTGTGTTCCTTGCCCCCTGTCACTCTCATACCATGTACCGTTCTGTAACTAAGCAATTGTATCTAAATGGGGCCGCTCACATGTAACCCTGACACAAGCCTACTTTCAGTCTTCTTGCAGCGCCTCGTTGCCCAAGGGTTGTAGTGCGCTTTACAAATCCAAAATAAAATAAAATATTTCTGTTCTATGCCTTTGTAGAAGTAATGGGTGCGAGGGTCTTGCCCCTCCAGGTGGGTTTATCAGAGGGCTTGATCTGGGATTTATTGATCAGGGTGCCACAGAGCTCGGATGGGCAGATTGGTAGGTGTTTGTTTTAAGTGTAATATATGATGACATGAAACCAGTTATATGGGGGGCACTCAGGAGTGGTCAGTGGGGAAGGGTCACACTTCTGTTACATCAAAGGGAGAATGGAGAGGCAAAAGGTTCTGCAGGCAATAACTTCCAAAGGTGGGGGTGAGAGGAGCAAGAGCAGGTTTGTGGAGAGGAATGGGCCACAGAGCAAGATTCTCTCCGGTCACACACACAGAGAAATGAGCTCAAAGGAAAGGAAAAAGAATACAATCTACACTTGTAACAATTCACGCCAGAGCATCTGTGAGAAATGAGCTTGGACAAAGCAGGCACGGGATGAGGAGCTGTCCGTGTAAGCTGTGCGTGGCGCTGGACAGGGGAGAGGAGGCTTCGCAATGAGCAGAGTGTGGCCTAGTCCAAAAATGGAGTCAGGAGAGGCACAAAATGGAGTCCAAATGTGTAAATAGCCCTGCTTCACCCGTCAACAGGGAAGGGAAATGGAAAACGTCACCCCACTATTGCATGAGCAGTGGTTCTCCTTTGTGCCGAATGTATAGGGGGGCCAAAACGACCATTCCTCCCTTACATCCCCCCCTTTTGTTTCATCTAAAGTAACAAATTATTTGTATTATTATTAATACTCCTATGGTGTTCTGCCCCCTTCACCGCCTCATCCCAGGCAGGGGTTCCTTTTATGTGCAACCAGGCCCTGCATAAACCCCTTAAACTCTGACCCCACCTGGCATACTCATCCGGGGTGCAGGTCATGTATATACCCCCATTGCCATCCAGGTCCACCCACACCTCCTTATACCATTGCAGTTCCAGGGGTTCTTTAATAGTAGTGTGGCATAGGTTGTCCACCCTATCCCAAGAGTCGTGGTACACTGCTGTCATGCGATACTTTGGGCCCGGAGTGTCTCCAGTCTGTATTAGCACATCTTTCATTGCCTGCACCTTTACTTGACTGCCCATTGTCACCATCATCATTGCACTACCAGGCAAAGATTTTGCAGAGCATTGAAACCCCTACCTGGCACACAAAATATCAGCAACAAAAATACTATAGTCGGCATGAGTATTTTTATGGCGGTTCTGAACCAGGAAGGGACCCAGTCAATAAATTGTGTGGAACCAATCGCTTGACTGTATTCCCCCTTCTTTCTTCATCCTTTCCCCCGAGGTTCTGGACTGCCGTTATCACGTGTGAGAGGGTTCCATTGTCAGTGTCAGCATAAGGCACGAATGTGCAACATGCACTCCCGATTTTTCGGCAAACATGCCGTCCATTGCTGTGAGGAGATCCAGGAGGTAGCGGTTTTGCATGGTCATCAACCGCAGGGCTCTGAGTTCCACTTTGATGACGTTGAACCCTTCTTCAGTATCATTGGCCAACTGGATCAGCGCCCACCTGACAATCTGGAGCCACTTGGCGTTTGCTCGAGCCTGAATGCTTGGTATGAGTGATGCAAAAAATGTCTCTGCTGTGTTAAAACGCTTATATTGGTCGGGTATCTGTTCCAAGAGTTCTGATGATTCTTTGGAGAGGTAATTCAATGCTCTCCTTTTGCGAGACACCCTTTCCAGCAGCTCATCTTCCGTTGGGATGTCATATGTGGGGGGTTCTTCGGTTGTTGACTGGGGTGCCGGGGATGGTCTGACAGGCACCCTCTCCCCCTGGACATGGCTCTCCGGAATTACCATTAGGGCTGAATGCAGCGTGGCCAGGGCACAGGTCCCTCTCCGTGATGGTGGGAGGTGCAGGTAAGCTTGTTTTCCGCATACCCAGTAAGTGTTCAGTTAGTGCTGCTGTGGCCTTCATGTCAGGGAAGATGAGCGTTTTGTTGCAGTGTTTGTTTGATCCCATGGCCACTTTTCCTTCACTGTGAAAGCAAAGTTCATATTGGAGCTCACGTTGGATCTTGATGGGTTTTTCAAGAGCTGTTATCCATGTCAGTTTGACGATGTGTCGAGACCAAGCTGGAGTGCATGTTTTTTCGACCCATTGGAATTTTTCATTTGACAATACGCCCAGTGCTTCTACTTTGCACATTACCGTCTCTTCCTTCCACCTATTTTCTGGAAACATTGTCCCCTTTATACTGAAAAACGGCTCCTTTATGCAGAGCACTCCTTGAGGTTTGCTGTGGCAGGTTTTCTCGTTTTGTAGCAGCTGTAATGTTACTGTGTATGCTTGGAAGGTACTCCGAATTCTACAGAGGGTTAGATGAACTAGACACTGGGCATCCGATAAAGGTGCTCCTTGGGGTATTAGGACCTTGAGCGTCCCTGAGGCGTGAGTTATCAAGGAACAGACATAACTCTCATTTGTTGTCTGTTTAGCCATAGCACTCATATCAGAGTACCATTTATTGGATTGGTCAGGGTGGCGGGGATCTTCTACTGTGTCTAATCCCAGGCCATGATATGCATCGTACCTTTTGCGTTCCGCCCCCCTTCTCCGCCTTCTATTCCCCCTAGACCATTGTATAACTTCATTAATGTTTGGTGCCTAATGTGAAAAATACCTGACCATATCTCATCATTGTGTTCAATATTGCTCTGCCAAGGTTGTGCGATTGAATACATTTGTGGGGAGGGTGTTGGGGACATAAAGTGCATGTACTCGTCATTTGAGGTAGTTTCATCAGTTGCTGGCGTATATACGTATGACGGTACTGATACATCGACAAATGTATTCCCATCATAATAACCAAAAAATGGATTTGTCACATAAGTTACTTTCGTGTACCAATATTGACGGCGGTGCATTGATTGTGGCCAAGAGGGGGTTTGTTTTCGTCTGTTTTGGATTATTATGTCACATGGCATGCAAATTTCCATTATAATCTCCCCATCATTGACATAGTCAGTGAACAACTCTTCGTCAATTAAATCTCGCAGTACTGTATTTGGGTCAATGCACAAAACTGTCCTCCATTCACTACCATGCATGTCCAGTCCTATTGCCACAATACGTTTAGCTGACACTTAGACTCCTGTAAATGTAAAGCGAGGACAGAACCGGGCACAATCTCAGGGGCCGCCAATGGGCGAAAAAGAAAATCAGAAGGTACTCTCCATTCCTTTTGCGTTATTTCTGGCACCACCCTGGCCAGAACCTGTATTCCATAGATAAACATATCTGCATTTGTGGGCACTCCCCTCACTGCTACTTCGTTTAAGGTGTGAATCATAAGCATTGCCCGAAGTGGGCATAGCCCTGGTGTTGAACATACCACTCCCCTCTTGGTAAAATAAATTGTCATATTTCTTCTCACTGTCACATCCAAATCTTTTGTGTAGGGAACCTTTAAAATTGCCCCAGAGAATCCCTGTGTTTCCAAAATCTTGCCCGACAGCGGAAACCGGCCTACCATGAGGAATGATTTTTCCGCCCCCGAGTCCACCATAAAGATGAACTGCTCGCTTCCTATCTCCGCCCCCACAGTGGTTCCTCGTCTTGACGTAGGGTAGTTGATAGGACTGGACACCCAAGTGTTCTCTGTGGGCTGTCCTAATCGGGATGTGTGTTTGTACCTGGAAATGAAAAGACGCTTTCCCCACTACTGCTGTTCCGTGAAACGGTGCTGGCACGCCAAAATATAATGGGAAACACACAATCAAACCCTTTTAATAAAAGGGTTTTAGTGTGTGTTTCCCATTATATTTTGGCGTGCCATTCGCTGTTGTCCTCATATTGTTCCCGCTGTCCGTACCCTCCCATGAGTAGTCCATATGGGCTACCATGGGTGGGGGTGACCAAACTGTTGCTCGCTACCGAAACGTTGTGCATTCTGATAATATCCCATGGGGCAAGTGCGACATCCCTTGAAAAATGGCTCCACCTTCCACAAGTCCAACACGTTCCTTGTCCTCCTCCTTGGCCACCCCCCCCCCTCATGGCCCGACCCTCCATATCCCCCTCTAAGTTCCCTGTACCCACCTCTTCCAGACCTTCCCTGCCATTGGGGTCCCTCGTACTGTTCCTCTCCAGGCCATTGCTCCTGCCCGTTTGTCCATGCTGCTGCCACCATCCTTGCCTGTATAGCTACTGACCCTTCCTTCCCCTGCCTTTCAGAGCGAAGGGCGGCTGTTATCGCCGGGACCTTCACCAGTTTATTCTGCACGAGTTTAGCTTCATCTGCCAACCTTCTCTGTGCAATTTCTCTTTCTTTGATCCTCGTACAGTGGTGTACTATGATACTCTGTATTTCAGGCCAGCCTTTGGCATCTAGAACAGCAATTTTATCTAGGGCCTTCTGTACCTCATTCGGGAGGCCTCTCTTGATAATGAAGTAAAAAAAGGGAGGTTAACTGGTCCCAAGTCATGCCTGTCTCCGCTCTCCACATGTCCTGCACCCGAAGAATGTATTGCGCAGCATCTTCCTCGTCCCCCATTGTGCATTGCATCACAGAGTGTAAATGAGGGGTGTCTGGGACAGTTCTTTGCAGTGCATCCCACACCTGGGCCCTTACGTTATTAAAGGATTACCCATCATGGCGGTCCCAATCGATTGTTACTCCCGGGAACCCTGCCTTCACCCACATCCCATCTGCTTGATCACCCACAGCGGACACTAGCAAGCTTTTAACGTCTCCTATGGCCAATGGGACCCCTGCAGTGTTTTTCTCAGAGGGATATTTCCACTTACTCGCCCCCACTCGACAGTGAAGACAATGCTTTTAACAAAATAGTTTTGTCCATTAACGCCCAAGGTACATAATGAGGCCTTCCTGCTCCTTTGTGGATGAGGGGCATCTGTAACTTTGTCTTCCCCTTTGTCTTACTTACCGTTATCCCTTTCTTCTTTGTCAATACCATGTTCCCTACCCTACTACTGAGTTTCCCTTGCCATCTCTCCCTCACCGGTTCCCCTTTTTCCGGCTCGTATCGCAGCGGTAGTGGTTGGCCTGCTGCGGCCACTCCTTCCTCATATTCGTCTAAGTCACTCCAACATTCTTGCTACGCTGCCTTGTTCATCACTTGCTTTGTCTCTTCCTTGATCTACACGTAACACTTTTATTGGGGTGTTATTGAGGTGAAAGAAGAATTCTCCAGACTTCCACTCGTCCTCTGTTAAACTGGAGGTGTTTTTATATGGGGCCGGCGATGGTGTCTCCCCGCCCCCTGGCAGCATTTGACTCCTATCGCACAGTGTTCTTAATCGGGTTAATTCTGCTTGTGTAGTGGTCAGTTGTCTTTCTAGATCCCTAGTTAAAGTTGCAATGTTTACTGGTGGTGCGCATGTAGGACCATACAGCCCTCTGGGATCATAAGGAGGTGGGGGTGCGGCTGCGGGTGTAGTGGGCGCGCTTGGCTGGGGCAGGTAGGACGGGTCGCTGTAATCTTCAGCAGGTCTGGTCAGTAGTGGGTACAATTTTGTTGGTTCTGCTCCCTCACTTTCTCTCCCTCCTCCTGTTGGCACAGATACCACCTCGGGTGGCCCTGCCTTCCCCTTAACAACAGGAGGTGTTTCTTCAAACATCCTCCAGAGATCTAGGACCTCCCTTCTATTTTGGAGCGGTTTCCCCTTTTACTTGCCTATCAAATATGTTGTTACAAGATCTAATACCCTTTTGTCAAATGATCCTCCTTCCAGCCACACTTGGGACGTCCCCTCCCCCTTAATCTCAGTAAGCCACTGGTCATGATACTTCTTTATCTTCTCACTATACAGAGGGAGGTGCTGACAAATATGCATTAACAGAGTGTCTGCCCCCCATGGCTTTTGGTTCGCTACTACCTTGCGTGTGTGTGTGCTTTTGTGCGTGCTAATACCAAAAAAAAAATACGTTAGCTAATATTCTCTCCGATGTCTTACCTCAGATCCGGTGGCCACCTCCCCTTCCCTTTCTTCCAGACTCTCCTCACCCGATCCGTCGGATTCCAAGTCCTTAGAGTGAAGATGCCGCCGAGCCAGGTAGTCTCTCTCCTTTCGTGGTGGATTCTGCCTGCCACGGAAGGAAGCCACAGTGAATGCTTGTTAGACAGCAGACCCGCGGCTCCGTTCCCGGGACCAGGCTTCAATAGGGAAAAAGCCAGAAGGCATAAAAAACCCTATTCCAAGATTTCACCGGCACCAGCGTGGAAACTTCCCAAGGTAGAGGTTAAGCGAGAGCTTCTGTATTTTCCGGGTAGACGGTGTGGCTGCAGTCCTGCGACCGAAGGCAGGCCGAAAGATTGCATAGCCAGACAGGCAAGAAGGGAGAGCCCGGGAAGAGAAACGCCGGGCAACAAGCAGGTAAGAAGAAGGAAGAAAATCAGAGAGTAGAGGGCGAGAGAGCAATGGCAGGAGGGTACTGCTTCCGTGAGGAAGAAAGTGAAACCAAAGAGATCGCCACCGGCTCCACTGGCGAGGAGGGAGCGCGGCAGAGAAAGAACAAGAAACGGAAAGACAAGCAGTAAACACGGAATGCAAAGTAAGAGAGGTACACTAGCGTCGGACCCAAGGAGCGGATACAAAATCCAAAGGTTTGCAGCACTGGGAACCGCCGGAAGGAGGGGAAGGAAATACCTTCCGACGGACGTCGCGTGGCAACCACTAGACCGCTGCCCCTGGGATCCGCGGGATGCGTAATGGAGCACTCTGGGCTGCGCGTGGCACTGCAGGCTCCAACGCGTAAGTAGCCGCCAGCTACGGCGGGGGATGACAGTATGCCCCTGTCCAGTGCGATGAACCCCGGCTTACTGGGATGTAAGAAATGGAAGTGAGCCAGGAGCCTGGGGGCATGAACCTGAGAAGCAGGTTCCCAAGAGTCCTCCGACTCAGGGTACCCCTTCCAGGAGATCAAGTATTCTAGCCTCCCCTGGTAATACCTAGAGTTTCGTTAAGCAGATAGTTCAAACTCCTCCTTTTCTAAAGTGTGAGGTGTGGCCAGTCGAGGAATGGGTCTCTTATGGGGATCAGCATGATAAGCTTTAAGAAGCGAGGAATGGAAGACCGGGTGTATACGACTGAGTGAAGGAGGGAGTTTTAGTTTAAAAGAGACAGGATTGATTCTAGAAAGAATGGGAAAAGGACCCAAGAAATGAGGCGAGAGTTTAGAAGGTCGCACCCATCGAGGTAAAAACTTGGTAAACAACCACACCTTGTCACCCTTCTTCCAATCAGGACACTTCTTGCGTCTTCGGTCTGCGTACAGCTTGTTTTGTCTCCTGCTAGCCTCCAGACTGTTCAAAGCCACAGCATGGGCTTCTGTGATGTTCTGCAGAATCTCCTCTGCAGCTGGTGAATTGGTAGAACTGGGAATAATGGGTAAGAACGATCTTGGATGCACCCCATAAGAACAATAGAACAGAGTGAGGCCAGTGGCGGAGTGTCTTGTGTTGTTATACGTAAACTCCGCTGTGGGGAGCAAAGAAACCCAATTATCCTGGTATTGGTTGATGTAACACCGAAGATATTGCTCCAAAGTGGCATTTAGGCGTTCGGTCTGGCCATTAGATTGGGGTGAAACCCTGAAGAGAGTGCCCTTTCTATCCCAATGTGTTTGCAAAGGGCTTGCCAAAATTTGGACACATACTGTCTTCCCCGATCAGAGATAATCTTATCTGGGAGACCAAGTAATCTGAAGATGTCTCGGGCGAATACTTCTGCCATACCTGCCGCTGTGGAAAGACCTGGTAAAGGGGAGAAGTGTGGGGGAGAAGTGTGCCATCTTGGTGAAGGTGTCGACGGTGACCATGATACATGTGCAAGAATCCGACTCCGGAAGATCCACCACAAAATCCGTCGAAATCAACCCCCAGGGACGAGAGGGTAATTCAGTTTGTGTCAACAACCTGAGTGGTTTGCCAGTAGGGTATTTAGCTCTGGCACAGATTGGGCAAGCCTTGGGCCAAGGAAAGGTTCTTGAGATTAGTCCACGGTACTATCTTGTCCCCGATGTCCAGCGGTAAGCGAGTTGTGGCAGCAACCAAAAATCTTCTGACGTAAGGGTCCTGATGGGATATATAGACGGTTCTTGTAGAATACCAAATCATCCTTCTCCTGGTAAAGCTTTTTGTGGTGTAAAGGCAGTTGTGGTAGTTCTGAGATCAATGCCGTTTTGACCTCTTGGAGGAAAGAGCTTGCTAGAATGAGAGTCTGACTTCTGGGAAACATTGGTTCCCTAAGATTGGTAGCACCTTCCTTAGTGGATTCTTTGCGAGACAGAGCGTCAGCCAATCTGTTACAGGAACCAGGAAGGTAAGTGATCTGGAAATCGTATTGGGAAAAAAAATAGGCCCAACGAGCCTGCCTAGAATTAGAACATTCCATGGCTTGTAAGACCTTTTAGATTCTTATGGTCCGTACGGATGGTAAATCGGTACTGAGATCCCATTAACAAATGACGCCATTCTTCACAGGCTAATTTCATAGCTAGCAGCTCTTTTTCGAGCACAGAGTAGTTGTTGAGTTGAATGCTGGAAAGGGTTTTTGACAAATCGGCTACCGGGTGTGCAGCTTGTAACAGGACGGCTCCGATTGCAATGGCGGAAGCATCCGTCTCCACAATGAAGGGTTTAGTCTGGTCAGGATGACAAAGTATCGGGGCGGAACAGAAGAGCTTCTTGAGATGACAAAAACTGCTTTCCATTTCTTCGGACCATCTGAACGGGCGAGCGTTCTTCTTAAGTAGACTAGTAATGGGATGGACAACCTCAGAAAAGTTAGGGATAAACCTTCTGTAAAAATTTGACAGACCGAGGAAACGCTGTACTTCCTGGACTAAAGTGGGGGCAGCCCAATCCAAGATGGCGAGGGACCTTCTTCTGATCCATGGCGATTCCGTCCTTCGACAAAACGTACCCCAGATATGGTACCAATGGAGCAGCAAAAATGCACTTTTCAGCCTTGACCAACAACTGGTTATCTTGTAGGCATGCCAAAACCTGGGTGACGTGCAGGATATGGTCTGTCATGCTGGAAGGAAAAACTAGGATGTCATCGAGATAGATTACCGAAACAGACAGCATGTCCAAAAACATCCGGTCCATAAATCGCTGGAATGCCGTGGGCGCGTTCACCAACCCAAACGGCATTACCTTGTATTCAAATAAACCGAAGGGGGTCCGGAAAGCGGTCTTCCACTCATCTCCTTCTGCAATACGAAGTAAATGGTAGGCATTTCTGAGGTCTAATTTGGTGTAGACACAGGCACCCTGGACGGCCTCTATGATGTCTGATATTAATGGCATCGGGTACCGATCCCGCACCGTGACCTTATTTAGGCCTCTGTAGTCGATGCAAGGCCTAAGTTCCGTAGAGTCTCGCTTCTTGATGAAGAACAGTGATGCACCAGCTGGAGACTTTGAAGGTTGAATCAGACCATTCTCTAAATTAGTGTCGAGATAGCTTCGTAACACTTGTTTTTCTGTTTGCGTGAGAGAAAACATTCGACCAAAAGCAATGAGAGCATTAGGCTCCAGGTCAATGGTACAATCTTCAGGCCGATGTGGAGGCAGCGAGGTGTGTCTGTACTCCTTAAAGGCTTCCTGATATGGAGCACAATAACGTGGGAGGGCATGAACTCCGACATAAGTCTCAGTACAGACCGTGGCGGTCTGAAGGTCACACCGGTTCGGCAAAGAAAGGCAATGTGTCTTGCAGAACGAAGAACAGAAACTCAGCTGGTTGTTAGCCCAATCGATGCGAAGATTGTGTCTACGTAGCCAGGCGACTCCTAGAATGATGGGAAAATGAGCCGCTCATACAATATCAAATCTCATGACTTCTGAGTGCTGATAGATGTGGACTGGTAGGTCCTCCGTGGTATGAGTAATCGGACCGGAAGATAAGGGGGACCATCCACACCTTCTACCTTCTGCCCCTCCTTGCGGGCTATTCTGCGTAGGCCCACCTTATCGGCCCGCAATGTGTCCACAAAATTACCGGCCGCCCCGCAGTCCAAGAGGGCTAAGGACTCCACCGGCCTGTCTTCAATGATTAAGGTCACAGGAATCACCATCAGTCTAGAATCTTCATCCGATTCAGGAGCAGAGACTGAAAGAGAGACGTAGGGACTTTGAAGAAATCTTGCAGACCCTCGGAGACCTGTCCCTACTGACGCCGAGGGTAACCGTTTCCCGGTTTCTTGCTTGGAACTTCTGAGCGGTCTTTGAGGTGATGCTGATCCGAACCGCAGTAGGCACATAGTCCCATCTTCTTTCTGCTGCTGGCAGAGGTCCTCTGGTGGTGCCAATCTGCATCGGTTCGTCATTAGGAAAGGAAGGAGAGGCGGAGGGTGCTGGACGAGGATTGTATTCTGACTAAGCAGAACTAGATCGTTGTTTGCGGCGTTCCGACCTTCTCTCCTGCATCCGATATTCGATCTGTAGAGCGGACGAGAGCAAGTCCGAAAAAGACTTGGATGAGGTGATCTAGCAAGCTCGTCTTTTAGTTCTTCCTGCAAACCTCTCCTAAAAATGGCATATTGGGCCTGTTCAGGCCATCCGGCAGTAGCTGCCAACGACTTGAAAGTGGACATATAGGAGTGAACGTCTAGAGATCCCTGCTTGATATCCAGTGTTGGGGAGAATTCTCTGTTAAGGCTAATTTCCCAAACCTAGTGAGTCCCCCAGCAGCTTTGCTGGATTTTTTGGGGTTTATTTCTTTCTTCTGCTAAGAGCGAGACTCTTTTTCTCCCACTCTTAGACATGATTTGAGATATCCTTTGACTTTGTAATGTGTTTTATGGGCTATGGGGTCTTTTACTCCAAAGGGTTTCATGTGGTTTTTGGTAAGTGTTACACAGCACCCTCAGTGCAGTAACACAGGGGTGTCATAGTGACCCCCAAACATAGACTCCATACCCTGGGACTGACTACTGTCTCCCAGGGCATGTAAAGTCACCATTGACTTTACTAGTCTTAAATTGGGAACAGAACCAGTACAAACCATCATATTGTGGAAGTACTGGTAGGGGTAATTAGATTGCCCCTGGGTCTGTTTTTCGAGGGTGCACTGTGCAGTCCCCCCTCGTCGAGTTTCTGGCTGGTGACAGTGATTACCACGCAAAATATTCCACCGGAATATTTTCTATGGGATTTTCCCATTCATTTTAAACGCACCACTTTTTGGTGCAATGTTAAAGATACCGCCAGGTTATTTATTTAATATTTATTCCCCAGTTGGGTCTTTTTGCCAGGACTTGGTTTTAAAATGGCGTTTTGTTCACCTCTGTAACTCCAACCCAAGTCGAGCCCTTTGTTCCACTTTTTGGCAGGCTTCTCCACAGAAGCCTCCAAAAGTGGTGCCACTCTTGTCTGGGTCTACAGGATGTGTGGGAGGGGGGTTTAGGCACCCTGGATGGAGTTGCCTCGGCAACTCAAGTCACACTCTTGTGTGATTGGCCCAGTGGTGAGCCGCCCGGCTCACCACTTAGCATGTTTGAGTGACGGCTAGGACTGATGAATGGGGGTTTTCTGCATAAAAGCAGGGCTTTGGGGACTGGAATTTGAGAAGTCGCCACAGGACCAAAGAATCCGAAGAGGGAGAAGCTGAGCCAACCTGCAACGACGACACCACCGGTGGAGCCCTGATGAACCGTCTCACCAATTCTTCCAACGACAGAGGAGATCTTCATCCCGGAGAGTCTTCTTCCTTAGACTGGTGGGGATAACCAGTTTGCCCGTCTTTTCGACCTTCCCGGATCATCTCATGGCCGCCTTGCCTGTGCCAAGCACCCCGGCAACCGGGATACCACGATTTACCACTACCGCGAATAAAAGGGTAGTACCTTTTAACCGGAGAACTCCGTGGCTGGTTTCTTCCCTGGCAGTGTAACGACCTTCAGCTTTCCTCCACATCGAGATCTTCTCTTCCTCTGGACGACGCCGCGACTTGCACCCGCTGCCAGGAACAACTGCCCCCGCTGGAGGATCCTCTCCATTTTAAAGGTACTGTGTCCGCCTAGCCTCCCTTGCAACAGTCTGTTCGGGGTGACTGCTAAATCCTCGACTTACCACCTGGGCTGACCCTAGGCTGGCTAACTGAACTTTTCTGAGCTGAACTACTTCCTTTTTGAACTCTCTGCAAGACCTTTCAAGCCTTAAACTGTGTGATCTTGGGCGCATTGACGCTCTGTTCTCTCTAAGAGGGAGCCTGGCCTCTGATCTTTTTGCTCACAAGTAGACTTTGATTTTCCTGCCTTGCTGGGTGCTTCTAAAGTATTAGTGTTGTGTGCTTTTCTAATTTCTGTCTTTTCCCTCCCTTTTTTTTATAACTTATTAGAGTGCCATCTCTAACTAAGTGCTCACCTCTGTCTGAAAATAAGTGGTGTTAACTAAGACTTGTCTAATAAGGAATAAGGGATGTATATATATTAATAGTGACTGTGTTTTGAACTTGCTTACAATAATAGTGCTGGAGTGTTTCTATAAGTGTGTCTTTAAATAAATAATTATATACTTTGATACCAAAGCTCTGGTCCGTGTTTGCTTGTGCTACTGTATTTTCGTACCTATCTTGTATACTCTATATACTGTCTAACTCTTCTTGAGAGAAGTCTGGCTGCTCAGCCACAGCTACCAGGTAAATCGGGGTGGTACAGACTGCTACCAATTGGGTTTACTGCCAACACCTGTAGTCTTAAGCCTTTTGCAGTGGTCCCTAAGGGAGCTGCACAGGTTTCTGCCTAACATCCAGCAAGTCCTCACAGGCTGTAAAGGTTAACTTAGGTCTCTCAAAAGTTTGTTTGAGCAGGGCCTGAAAGCCCGCGAAATCCTGAAGTATGGGATTGGTACCAGTCACCAATGGAGTCGCCCATGCCAGCGTGTTTCCGGTCATGTTGGAGATTAGAAAGCCCACTCTAGCTTGGTCTGTGGCAAAGGTACGTGGCCTGAAGGTGAAATACACCAAACAGGCCTCCAAGAACTTCTTTACCTTTTTAGGGGAGCCATCGAATTTCCCGGAAGAAAGCACCATGGAAGGTAATTCTGCTGAAGGAGGCTCACGTGTGGAAATAATCTGCTTCAGAATGGTATTTTCTGCCTTTACCGTTTGCAGTTCTTGAGACATGGCATGAATAGCCTTCCAGAGCTCTTGCACCTGCTCCTCAGCTGACATTCTGTTCTCTTTTGGCATTGCAAACCGTCTTACCTCAGATCCGGTGGCCACCTCCCCTCCCCTTCCTTTTCTTCCAGACTCTCCTCACCCGATCTGTCGGATTCCAAGTCCTTAGAGTGAAGATGCCGCCGAGCCAGGAAGTCTCTCTCCTTTCGTGGTGGATTCTGCCTGCCACGGAAGGAAGCCACAGTAAATGCTTGTTAGACAGCAGACCTGCGGCTCCGTTCCCGGGACCAGGCTTCAATAGGGAAAAAGCCAGAAGGCATAAAAAACCCTATTCCAAGATTTCACTGGCACCAGCGTGGAAACTTCCCAAGGCAGAGGTTAAGCGAGAGCTTCTGTATTTTCCAGGTAGACGGTGTGGCTACAGTCCTGCGACCGAAGGCAGTCAGAAAGATCGCATAGCCAGACAGGCAAGAAGGGAGAGCCAGGGAAGAGAAATGCCGGGCAACAAGCAGGTAAGTAGAAGGAAGAAAAGCAGAGAGTAGAGTCCGAGAGAGCAATGGCAGGAGGGCACTGCTTCTGTAAAGAAGAAAGTGAAACCAAAGAGATTGCCACCGGCTCCACTGGTGAGGAGGGAGCGCAGCCGAGAAAGAACAAGAAACGGAAAGACAAGCAGTAAACAAGGAACGCAAAGTAAAAGAGGTATACTAGCACCGGACCCAAGGAGCGGATACAAAATCCAAAGGGTTGCAACGCGGGGAACCACCGGAAGGAGGGGACGGAAATACCTTCCAACGGACGTCGCGCGGCAACCACTAGACCACTACCCCTGGGGATCCGCGGGATGCGTAATGGAGCACTCTGGGCCGCGCATGGCACTGCAGAGACTCCAATGCGGAAGTAGCCACCAGCTACGGCGGGGGATGACAGCCGAGAATAAACTTTAAGCATTACAATTCAAAAAACACTTTCACTTACACCTTGTTCGATCCAGAATACTTTATAAACAGAAACAGTAGACCATAAAACATTTGTACGGGTAGACATTTGTGCAAGCTGACGTACTTCACTAATAACAATGAACAGATAACAAATATCAACAACACTTTGCTTTTATCCCTTCCCTGTTAAAGCTGTTGGCTTCTGTCCCCCAACTCACTCTTCACATTCACCTCTCGCTCGGCCCCTTCTGGGCCTACCTCTAGAAATATTTGTTGCACACAAGAAAACATGTGCTAATATCTTCAGAGTCTCCTCAATATACAAGACTCCTACGTTTTTTCCTTTTTTACTTCCACTTATATCCTGCACTGGTCGAGACAATGCTATGCGGCGCCGCCTTCTATCCCCTTTCGGATCTAGGTTCCCGTATTCTCCTTTTATACCGTTGTTTCTTCACAAAAACCTAATGGCCATGTAAGAATAGATAAAGAAAAGCACACTAGTCAATACTTACACACCCCCATGCACACTTAATCGGACTCCCAGGCCGTTCCTCACCATGAAACTTTTACATTTTTACCCCTTTAACTTTCCCTCCTTTAAGTTGCTCGCAACCAATACTTGTGTGTCCGATGTGATCAGAGAGCCTCCAATCACGGTCTATCCACAATCAGGTTGCCGCCCCCCAATCAAGCCGTGGCCGAGTCAGGCGAGCAGTCGGGTATTTGCAAACGCCGGGACCCTTGGAACCTCTCTGGTGCGTACGCTCTACTGGTTAGCCGTAGGTGGCTGGCGTCTTCATGGGGGCTTCCCGGATCTCACCGCATGGCACAGGGGCCTTGTCGGAGCACCCGCGATCACGTAGCCGGGATCACCAAGTGAAGGTACTCACTCCCCAAACACAATTATAAACTTATAATAAAGGACACACCTCAGTAGAGAATGAGACCAAGAGAAAGGTTTTGAGCAAGACAAAGTTCTTTATAAAGATAGATGCATGCAGAGGACTCAATTTTCCGCAAATATATATGTGGGGTAGACCACTCCTCCCTCCCCCCCCCCCCCCAGCTCCCCACCTTACCCCTATACATTTTTTAATCACTTTAACCCCTCACATATATATATGCAGAAAATTGGGGGTCAGACTTTTGGGGATTGAACTTTTGGGAGTAGGTAATTTTGTACAATACCGGTTACAATACAGCATATCAAATATAGGGGCCGGCTTCACAGGATAGGTTGGTTTGGAACTGTTGCTCCGTGTGGCACATGGGTCGGCTGGGCTCATCTGGGCGGTGTGAAGGTCAGATCGGCTCCACGGGAGGGGGTCACTCTGTCTAACTAAGCTACATAACATCTCCTGACATATAAGAATAATGAAAACATAAAACAACACTTAAAATGTGTCCTCCCACGTATTCCTCAACTTGTGATAAATCGTTCTCCCCAGCTTCGCTGCTTCGGAAAATAAATGTCTCGGCAGAGAGTGCTGTGCTCGAGGTCGTGGCGTCGATTGTCCCTCGATGTATTCCGTACTCTGTCGACGTCACTGATGGTATAAATAGCTTGAGCCGCGCCCGTTGCTTCAGTTCCGTTTTTTACGATCGCTTCGCTATCGAGAACGGCGCGCTTCTATTTTCTGTGAAGAAAATGTCATCTTCGACACCCAGAACTGGGTTTAAAAAGTGTGCAGATTGTGGATCTAAGATGTCGATCACTGATCCCCACCGGATTTGTCTCTGGTGTCTCGGTTCCAGTCACCGAACTGACGACTGCGGGTCCTGCCAATCGATGACCGAAAAAGCTCTTCGTGAGAGGAGAGGTAAACTGTCGGTGGGGAGGGAGGCCTCAAAAAAGGTTTCGTCAAAAAGACACAAGAAAGCGACTGATTCTAAGGAATCGGATCGTCACAGGCACTCGAAGAGATCTCGATCTAGGAGTAGATCGAGACACTCTTTGTCGTCATCGAAAAAAATGAAGAGGAGACATAGATCTCCATCTTCTTCTTCAGAGTCGACTGAAGAAATTCGTTGTCCGACTAAATCGGATTCTCCCAGTAAGTGGGAAGAATTCCGCAAAAAGATGATGGAGGTTTTTGAGAATACGGCCCGACCCCCTCAAAAGACCCTCGAAAAAGCCATACCCCTAAAGTCGCTCCTTTGGACGACAAAGGGAAGTCCAAGGCTACCATGGCCAAGACCAGTAGCGTCGAGGAATACAAAAAACCTCGAGTCGACGTAAAACCGTCGAAGACTCTTGGAGAGTCGAGCACCTCAACAGTGCCATTTAAGAAACACAAGTCGTCGAAGACTTCGACAACTTCGTCGACGCCCTCAACGTCGATAATTTCGACGCCAAAGCCAAATGCGTCATCGACGCCATTATCAAAGTCATCTTCGAAAACTTTGAAGACTTCGAAGACACCCTCGAAAACTTCGAGGGATTTGCCATTTCCTTCGAAGCAGATAGAGGAGGAAGAAAGGAGATTCACTCCTTTGCCCAGGTCAGACTTTTTCAAATCTATGTCAGCAATCTATGAAGAGTCTGATTCAGAAGAAGACTAGGTTACTCCCTTGGGAGTTAATTATGGTACAAGACAAGTTCCTGAGGAACTTATTGACCAGGAATCTACAATGAGAGACCTGAGTGATACTCTACATTCTGCCAGTGTTGTTGACACATCCTCAGAATTAGAGTTCGCCAAACCTGATCCTGCAGAGCATGCAGATGCTGGGTACGGGGGTCTTATGACCAGGGTAGTTGAATATATGGGTTGGGGTAATACTTCACCCATTTTTGAACAAGATGACATGACGGATATAATCATCAAGGGACCTCAGAAAGATCCTGTTCTCCCTTTTCACAGGGCCCTTCAAAGGACTGTGGAGACAAAGTGGGAGAAACCAGAAACTATTGCTGCTGCAGATAGCACTTTTCCAAGAAAATATAGACCAGCTGGAACGGATCCTGAATATTTGAATAAACATCCGACTCCAGAGAGTTTAGTCATTCAGGCAGTGTCATGGGCGCTACTCCCGAGGGGCCAGGACTGGCCCAGCGCCCTCGGAAGCAGACCCGTCTTCCACTACTCCGGACCCAGCAGACCCCTACAGGGGCCCTTTGGACCGTGTCCTGGCGCCTTTGGCGCCAGGCTCATGAAGGGTTTCAGTCCCGGCGCCATAGGCGCCGGGCTCATATTGATAAACAGTGTAATAATGCTTGGGTGGACTTACCTGAGGCAGACCATGCTGCATATTTACCCAGAACAATCCAGTCTGGTTGAAGTCCCCAGCCATCAGGGCTGGGAGGAACTATTCCCTCCATTCAGGAGCTCTTTTCTTACCTGGGTGGAACCGGTGGAAGAACACACACTGGAAGCACTTCTCTGCTATTTAAACGACGCCCGATGGAAAACACGTGCTTCGAGTTACTCTGCAGCAGCAGCAGGACGCTCACCGAGTCGGCTCCTGCATTCCAGGTCCAGAGTCATCTTCAGCTTCCGCGCAGCAACCTGTGGATGAAGAAAGACACAGAACAAAACTTACCAGATCTCGGAATCCAGTCACCGGCAAAACCTGCAAAGAATAAACATAAGGTTAGAAAAGTGCAACTCGCTCGCAGCCGCGCCCGCTTACCTGATCCATCCGTGATTGCAACAGAGCTAACCACGGCCTTCTCTTCGGCAGCTTCTCTGCACCTGAAAGGCAAAGGACATAATTAAAAAGGGGTTCGGGTGAAGGCAGTCGCATTCATCTTAACTTACCAGTTTTTGCACGCGCAGAAGCGGCCGCATCAACCGCAGCATCCCGGCACCTGAAAACTAGAAAAAGGACATTATTAGAGGTGACATTAAAAGCGGCCAACGAACATTATACTTGCGTGCATCGGCACGTGCAGTGGCAACGGATATAAAGCCGGCAGCATCCCGGCACCTGAAAACTAGAAAACGGACATTATTAGAGGTGACATTAAAAGCGGCCAACGAACATTATACTTGCGTGCATCGGCACGTGCCGGGGCAACGGAAAACTAAGCCCACAGCATCCCGAGGCCTGAAACAAAGGAAAAGGGACATTATTGAGGTGCCCATCTTTTAAAGCCTAAAGACTACAGTATACTTACAGGCATCCGCTCGTGCAGTAACGGCGGCATCGCTCTTCGGCATCCCAGCACCAGTGCCACAACTAAGGCCGCAAAAGACTTGAGCCTCAACACTGAACTCATCCAGTGACGTAACTGGAATCCACGCACCCCTGCACCAGACGCAGGATGGAGAGCTCAGCATTTATACGCCTAAGGTGAGAGCTCGCCGAGACAAGTAGAAAGCTAGGCTGTGGGAGAAACTGGCTTTTGGTGGGAGAAGGAATCCCATCAAACGGTGATTAACCCTTTTTCTTCCACCTGCAGAAAACTTACCCTGCAAGTCAGACATTCGATAAGACGAAGCCCAGTCCTGAGAGTCGTCCGAGCTCTACGCTTCTCAATTGAAGAAACGATAGCAGCCCAGCCGGGATCAGCGCCTCCGTGGGAATCAGGTGAGCGTTACAGGCAGCATCTAATTCAAAACAAACTGCTTATCCAACTATCCCTCCAGATAGAGAGGATACAAAAATTGATGCCTGGGCATGTAAAGTTTCACGTCAGGCAGTATGGCACTTAAGTCGGCAAATGTCACCTGTACCCTAGCCAGGTTTACCCATACCCTGTGGGACTGTATTTCGGCGGCGGCTGATCATATTCCGGAAGGCGAGGAAAGGGGAGGCTTCCTGAATATAGTCAAAGACGGGAAGGAGGCAATGGGGGAATGTCTCCAGTCTGGACTGGATACTGCTGATAGTATCAGCAGATCCATGGCTGCAAGTGTTGTGCTACGCAGATTTGTGTGGTTGAGGAAGTCGGGATTTGCACCAGACGTGCAAGCTAGACTCCTCAACATGCCCTTTGATGGCTCGAGGCTCTTTGGCAGAAAGGCTGATGAAAGCCTAGATAAACTTCAGACCTCGAAAGCGGCAGCTAAATCAATTAGCGCCTCTTTGCACCAGCCTCTAAAACCCTATTCCGGCTCATCTTCCTGGAGGGGCTGTTCTTTTCAATATTACTCCTCTTTTGGTAGAGGAAGAGGACAGGCTTCTCAAAGGGGCAAAAGAAACTTCCCTCGTGGAGCACGAGGAAGAGGTGCAAAATCAGCCTCAGGAGCGGCATCTGTACCCTCAGACACTCCTGCAGCCGCCTCCAAATCCCTCTGAAACCTTGTTACACAAAACACCAGTGGGAGGCAGGATCTCTCAACATCTGAAGGAATGGCGGGGCATTACCTCAGATGCTTGGGCACTGGAAACAGTAGCCCAAGGTTACTGTCTCCCCTTTCTAAAAATTCCTTAGAATCATCCACCGGGAGCCAACTCCGCCAAAATTCCGGATCCGCTCCTGTTGTAGGAAATTTTAACCCTGCTAGAGAAAGGTGACATAGAACTGGTACCTGTAGCGGAGAGGAACAGGGGTTGGTACTCCCCATATTTTCTCATCCCAAAATAGGACGGAGGACTGAGACCCATCTTGGACTTGAGAAACTTGAACAAGTTCCTCAGGAAGGACAAGTTCAAGATGGTGACTCCTTTCTCAGATCCTTAAGGCTCTCCAACTCAAAGATTGGTTGGTATCATTAGACCTTCAGGATGCTTACTTTCATGTGCCAATCCATCCAAAGCACAGAAAGTACCTGAGGTTCGCGATTGGCAATTCTCATTATTAGTTTTGAGTTCTGCCATTCGGGTTGACCTCCGCCCCGAGGGTTTTCACCAAACTGTTGGCGGTTGTAGCAGCAAGTCTCAGGAGAGGAGGTATTCACATATATCCCTACCTGGACGACTGGTTGATCAGAGCAAGTTCTCCAGAACAAGCTCAGGAACATCTTTCAATCACCTGCCACTTCCTCCACAAACTGGGCTTCTCCCTCAATTTCAAGAAGTCCCACATGATACCATCCCAGAAACTCCAGTTTATCGGAGCAGTCTTGGACACTTCATCGGGAAAAGCCTCGCCTCCCGAAGTGAGAGCTCTCCACATCCAGCAGATGGTAACAAAGTTTCAGAATGCCCAACATCTACCGGCCTTAGATTTTCTCAGGTTGCTCAGTCTCATGGCATCCTGCATTTTCCTAGTACCAGAGGCCAGGTTGAGAATGAAATCCCTTCAATGGGCACTCAGAACTCAGTGGTCCCAGTTCTCAGGGAATATGTCGGATCTTCTGCAAGTCCCGAGCACAGTTGCTCAGGATCTTCTATGGTGGGCTTGCAACGACAACATTCTCAAGGGAGAGTCTTTTTGGCAACCACGGCCGGAGATAACGGTAGTGACGGACGCCTCACTCACGGGGTGGGGAGCACACACCAACGATCTGACAATCAGTGGTCGTTGGTCTCCATCGGAGTCCAAACTACACATCAACCTATTGGAGCTGAGGGCAATCAGACTAGCTCTGAAGGCCTTTCTGCCCTCTGTACAGGGGAAAAATGTCCTGATAATGACTGACAATACAGTGGCCATGTACTATCTCAACAAGAGAGGAGGTGTAGGGTCACTGCCACTGTGCAGAGAAGCAATACAAGAAGGAATCTCTCTGTCGGCAATTCACCTAGCCGGAGAGAAGAACACGGCGGCAGACGCTCTGAGCAGGCAGAGCACGGTCTCTCACGAGTGGGAGCTGGCTCAGGAAGTCCTTCTGGAGATCTTCGCCCTGTGGGGAACCCCTCAAGTGGATCTGTTTGCCACCGCAATCAACCGGAAGTGCGATCAGTACTGCTCAAGGGAATTTCCTCAAAGAGGAGCTCTGGGAGACGCATTCGTAGTGGAATGGAAGTTTCCACTGCTGTACGCGTTTCCCCCAGTCCCTGTGATTCCTCAAGTAATCAGGAGGTTGAGAAAGTTCAGGAAAACAATGATCCTAATTGCCCCGGATTGGGCCAGGAGAACGTGGTACCCAGACCTTCTAGACATGTCCATCTGCCCTCCAATACGTCTTCCGCAAAGAGAGGATCTTCTCTTGCAAGAGGAAGGGTGGGTTCTCCATCCAGAGGTCAAGACACTCAACCTTCACGCATGGTTTCTGAGAGGTTGAGATACAAGGATTGGGATCTTCCGGATGACGTAATGGAAATCTTGCTTTAGAAGACCAGCAACAAAGTCTTTGTACCGATGTCGCTGGAACAGGTTTAGTAACTGGTGCAAAGACAAGGATGTGGACCCTTTTCAGTGTGGCACCCCAATGGTACTCTCTTTTCTACTATATCTAGCTAATCTGGTGCTCCAGATAGGAACAATCAAAGGATACCTTGCTGCGCTGTCCATTTTCAAGCGCTTCTCGGAAGAGGTTTCATATTTCAAAATACCGTTTATAATTCAATTCTTAAAGGGGCTTACTAATGTATACCCTCCAGTACCTTTCCATGTACCAACTTGGGACTTAAATTTAGTAATAAAATGATTGCCTTGCATACCTTTTGAGCCTCTGCACTCATGTCCATTGAGGCTTTTGACTCTAACAATTGTCCTCCTTGTGGCCCTATGATCAGCCCGCAGGGTTAGCAAACTTCAGGCTCTGTCATGCAAACCACCATATACTATTTTTTATAAAGATAAGGGAGTCCTTAAAGTTAAACCTTCGTTCTTGCCAAAAGTAGTCTCGGACTTCCATTTGTCACAAAAAATAGTACTACCAACTTTTTATCCTCCTCCTCATCTGGGCAAAGAAGAGGAGAGATTACACAGATTAGATCCCAAGAGGGCTCTTAGTTTTTACATCTCAAGGATGGCTAAATTGAGACAAGATGACCAACTGTTTGTGGGTTATACTGGTCATAAATTAGGCTTATCTGTAACAAAACAGACCATTTCCCGCTGGATCATATTAGCCGTAGTTGAATGCTACAGATTAGCGGGAAAAGAACCACCAGATGGGCTTCGTGCCCATTCTACAAGGGGAATGGCTACTTCTGCGGCTGTAAAGAGGGGAGCACCGGCAGCAGATATTTGTGCAGCTGCAACCTGGAAAACAATGCATACTTTTGTTAAACATTATTGTTTGGACACTGCCTCCTCTAACGAGTGTTTATTTGCAAAGGCAGTTCTGCATTCTGTCCACGAAAACTGAAATTAGTACTCCCACCTCCAAAAATTGATACTGCTATGGGAGCCTATCACAAGATGAGGAATAAATGGGAGGACACAATCCATTCGAAGAACAAGTTACTTACCAACTGTAAAGTTCTTTCGAGTGGATGTTCCTCCTACGTATTCCTCATCGACCCTCCCATCCTACCCCACAGTACAGTTTACGTTTTCTTACACTTTCCTCTCACGAAGAATGTATCGGTCATGAGACATGCCTGGGTGTTCCTCATATATATATATATATATGTATATATATATATATATATATATATATATATATCATCGAAAAAACAGAACTGAAGCAACGGGCGCGGCTCGAGCTATTTATACCATCGATGACGTAGACAGAGTACGCAGTCTGTCGAGGGACAATCGACGCCACGACCTTGAGCACAGTTCCCTCTGCCGAGAATTTTTTTTTCCGAAGCAGCGAAGCTGGAGATAACGATTTATCACAAGATGAGGAATACATGGGAGGAACATCCAGTCGAAACAAAGTTACAGTTGGTAAGTAACTTGTTCTTCTGTTCTAGGCCTTTGTAGAAGTAATGGGTGCGAGGGTCATGCCCTCCAGCTGCGTTATCAGAGGGCTTGATCTGGGATTTATTGGTCAGGGCGCCACAGAGCTCGGAAGGGCACATTGATAGGTGTTGCTTTTAAGTGTAATATATGATGGCATGAAACCAGTTGTATGGGGGGCATTGGGGAGTGGTCAGTGGGGAAGGGTCACACTTCTGTTACATCAAAGGGGGAATGGAGGGGCAAAAGGTTCTCCAGGCAATAACTTCCAAAGGTGGGGGTGGGGGTGGGGTGGGGGTGAGAGAAGCAACGGCCGGTTTGAGGAGACGAATGGGCCATAGGGCAAGATTCACTCCGGTCCCACACAGGGCAATGAGCTCAGAGGAAAGGAAAAAGAATACAATCTACACTTGTAACAATTTGCGCCAGAGCATCTGTGAGAAATTAGCTTTGACAAGGCAGGCACGGGAGGAGGAGGTGGGAGCTGTCCGTGTAAGCTGTGTGCGGCGCTGGACAGGGGAGAGGAGGCTTCGCAATGAGCAGAGTGTGGCCTAGTCCAAAAATGGAGTCAGGAGAGGCCCAAAATTGTGCAATAGCCCGCTTCCACCGTCACCAGGGAAGGGTAATGGAGGATGTCTCCCCACTATTCCATGAGCAGTAGTTCTCCTTTGTGCCAAATGTATAGGGGGGCCAGAACGACCAGTCCTCCCTTACACTTTCTTTGGGAGGCATTGTAGGAGAGGACAAACTCCAGGGAGGCAAGAGTATGAGATGTGAACAACCCTTCAGTGGTAAATCCTAATAACACCCACGCACTTGTACCACACTTCTGTTTGGCGTATTGTGATGTGGAAGTTGAATTCCAAGGCTTTTCTGACCAACATTATGCACCCCACCCCCCTTTCTATTACTAGAGACAAGGAAGAGGGATGGAGTAATGCAGATGACTAAACACTGCAAACCAACGCAGCATTCTAGTCATTGCATCCTACTAAGGGAGACTGGGGCATTTAAAATGCACACAGATGACCGAGCAATGAGAGAGACGGAGCCTGCTACTGCAGCTGACTTGTTCTGACTATGTTTGGGACACAGGAGTCGACCAGAGTGCGGAACGCAGCTTGGAAGCTTAGGGACACAGCGTGCATCAGTGAGAAGCCAGGAGAAGTTTGCTGCGCCCCGATCATGGACAGCCAGACCTGTCCGACACAGAGGGAGACTCAGCAGGGACAAAGCGACTCACGGAAATCATTACCAGTCAGTGGGTGAGACGCAGAAGGGACAGAGAAGTGCAACACATGCCAGAGACGCAGACAAACACCATTAAGCCCAGGGAAAGCATATGGGCTACCG
Source organism: Ambystoma mexicanum (assembly GCF_040938575.1). NCBI lineage: Eukaryota > Metazoa > Chordata > Amphibia > Caudata > Ambystomatidae > Ambystoma > Ambystoma mexicanum. The sequence continues at coordinate 17,282,095 of NC_090922.1, read as the reverse complement.
GGGCGCTTCTAGGCGAATACTGCATGCTGGCTGTGGAGAATCTGATGGGATTCCCCCAGGGACCTGGTTTTGTACCCGTCTCATCTGGCATTGGGAAGGCAGGCACTCTGATCCCGACCCTGGGGGTGGTGTACTGCCGGAGGATCACATGGGGCCAGAGGGCCAGACCAGGATAACTGGGAAGAACTCATTTAAATTTTCCCCGTAACCCTACCTTTTTTATGGCCTTTTACTGTTCTTGAGAAATGGAAATTTTCTAAAACAAATTACAAGTCCCAGAATGCCTCGGGGACTGTGAAGAAGCGCGCTAAAGAGGCAGGTAGGAGGCCAGGCCAGGCAGGCAAGCCAAATGATTCTATACAAGGTCAGGCAATTAATCAAAAGGGCCTGCACCTGAACCTAATCAGCGCACCCGAGGGGTATAAAAATCTGCCTGAGACAGAAGCAGTAGAAAGAAACTGGGGCAGGAGCTGGAAGGTCCGCAGAAGAAGCAGATCACAAGAACGTGTGACCACAATCTAGCTGCTGATTGGCTTCTTCACTGCGCTAGCACCGGAAGCCAGCATCTGACGCATCAACGGGCCCCAGCATGTGCAGCTGAGTCCCAGGGGATACTTGATCTCCCAGGATCGTGGCGAGTGGCTTCATCGAGCAGAGTGCTCCCATTTTCGTTTCACTGGAAACAAAATTATTGTTTAGCACTGCGCTGCTACCCTTTTGTTGCCTCGATCTCTCGCGTTCCCGCTTCCCCTACGCTTGCTTCCTTTGCTCCCACCCTCCACCTGCTGATTGGCGCTTCCGAACCACTTGTTGCCTGAACACCTTATTACCGACACTCCCAGGGCAGCCCCTCTGCCCCTCCGGCGAAGGACCCCAGCGCTAAGGAAACTCCCATATGAACAGCTCCAGATGGTGTCTGCCGGTGTCAGCAGGGGAAGCAGGAAGCTAGCAGCCGTCAACTTGCTGTGACTGACCAGGTAGGGGGCCAAGGGGTTGAGCAGCACTCACTGCACCTCACCTAACTGACTCCTCCTCCCGACCCCGTTATAACACTGACCTACTGCACCACCCATAGGCTTCTTGGTAAATTGCATGGTGTAGCCTCCCACTCCTCCCCTGTATGGACACAGCCTTGGCATTGCTGCTGTATTTGAAAACTCAGCATTTTCCCCTCTTTTTAGTAAAGTTGAATTTGGTTTGCTTTGCTTTGTGTTGACTGTGGTACTGCTAACTGTGTCTCATTAGGTTTATCCCACTCCCCTGCTCCCCCTCCATGTTGGGAGTTCCTGCATACTGTTGAGTGTACCTACCTGCCCCGTCTGTTTGTTCCCTACTGTGTGCCCTCCCCCCTGCACATCCTGTGCAGCGTTGACTGTGCGTCCCTCCTCTCTCTTCACTCCCTCCTCCTATGCCTCCTTGCACCCTCGGTGGTGCTTTCAGTTTCCCCCATCTTCTCCAACTGCTACTCTATCTTCCATCATGTCCCTCTCACTAAGTCTGGAAGGAAGAACTTCAAGAGGGACATCCTAGTCTCCAACCCAGGCCTCCCTATCGCTGATACCCATATCTGTGCTTCCTCCAGACAGACTCTTACCAACATCCTCTTTGTCATTCCCTCTCCAGATCTATGGACACCTCATATGGTTTCTGCTCTCCCTCCTTTTTCCCCCCTCTCCCATTAATGGTGGCACTTGGTGGGAGGTCCTTCTGGCCCACTTCCACTCCTCTAAGACCATCATTAATGTCTATATGAATGGTTCTGTCTTGGTCCAGGTCCCTCAGCGCAATCTCCTTTTCAATAGGTGTCTCTGGCGTCTTATCACCTTCCTACCTTCTCCTTCTACTCCTACCAGCACCTCTCTGGCTCCTCTGCCACCTCTCTGGCACCCTCCCCATCCTTTCTGGTTACTCTACCATCTCCTTCTTCCTCCTCTGCCCCCACTCGTGCCCCATAACTTCCGCAGGGTATACCTCATGCCTGTACCCCTCCACGGATGTCTTTCAAATAGGTAAACCTGCTCCACGTCGCTAATCTAAACTCTTGCTTTGCTGTCAAAGATTCCTCTGACATCTGCCACCTCCTTGAAGATTTGGACGTGGATGTCCTTGCTCTCACCGAGACATGGTTCACGGCCAGCTCTGTCACGAGTTTTGACATTCTCCTCCCTGACGGCTACAAGATCCTCTCCAAACCCAGAACTATCAGTCCCGGAGGTGGAGTAGCTCTGATCTTTCTGGAGTGGATTCCTGCTTCTGTCATTCATACACAGGCCTATTCTTCCTTTGAATGCCTTGTCTGCAGCCCCTCTTTCTCTCCTGGCTTCTCTCTGACTGTTGCCACCATCTAGAGGCCACCTGGCCAGGTCGCCCTCTTCCTCTCAGAGTGGGCTGACCTCTCATTTTCTCTCCTTGCCACTACCTCTCGGAAACACAACATCTACCTGGATGCTTCAAATCCCTCCTCTGGGCCCTTCTGCAATCTCTGCGACACTCTGTCTCTTACTACTCTACCCTCTTGCTGACACACTCTGCCGGGCACACCTTGGATGTTCTCGTCTCCTCTCTAATCCTCTCACCACTCCTCTCTCTTGGACTGATCACTTTCTGCTCTCCTCCCACCTGAAGCTCTCTGACCCCTAGGTGAAGCCGACCCAAGCACTGCCACCTACCTTCTCGGTCATCTGGTCCATGATGTGTCTCAGTGGAGGCCTTTGCTGCTACTTTCTCTCCTCCTAGGCCTGACTCGCACTCTGACACAGCCTTCTCTAACCTGAATCTTTCTATCTCTAACACACTGGATAACCTTGCCTCTGTCATGAGTCTGCCTGAAGCCTATCTCCAAGTGCAACTCTTGGAACAACTCCGACCTCGCCACAATGAAACGTAAGCGTAGGGTGGCTGAGAGGAAGTGAAAGTAATCGGGCGCACCCTCTGACAAACCAGTCTGCCACCTGCTCCAAAGGCAAAACAGACTCTGTCCTGTTCAAGAAGAGCCCACATCCAAGAACTCGTCTCTGCGGCCTCCAGCAACACAGCCAAACTCTTCAAAATCTGAAAGGAGCTGGCCGATCTTACTGTAGTCTCCACCTCTCCTGTTCCCTCCCAGGCCCTCTACACGGCTCTGGCTTCTCACTTCACCACTAAAACTCAGGACATCCTGTCCTCTCCTCTTCATCTCCCTCAACCTCTCTAGGCCCCCCTCTGGCCGCCTCTCCCTCTTCCTCCTCTTTCTCTCCGATCACACCTGACGATGTTTCTAGACAAGTCTGATCCATGAAAGTGTCATCCAAGCAGGTGCTCCCATGCACCTCCAGAACCATCAAGGACCATGTCACCTTTGCTTCAGCCTTGGCCGATTTCTGCAATCACGCTTTTGCCACTGAAACTTTCCCCTCCCCCTAAAGCACTCCCTTGTGCATGCCCTCCTGAAAAAACCTTCAGCTGATCCTTTTTTGTCCACCAAACTACCGCCCAATCTCTATCACTACTTTCTCCAGCATGGGATCTGGCATGGATTCACATACTCATGAATATTCCTTTCCCCGTCATCAGGCCAGGAATCCTCGGTAACAGAAAAACAGTTTCACTTTCACTTACAAACTGTATTTCTCCTTTATATCAATCATTGTCCTCTGGGTCATACTGCCCCCATCCAATGACAGTCCTCTGCCTAAGCACCTCCTCTGGCAGCCATCTTCAGATTTTTACCACACACTTCAGTGTTGGGAGTCCTCGAATTTTGCTCTGTGAGATACTTCTACGTTTTGTCGTTTTTCGACAGAAAACAATTCTATTTTTGTTCTAAAAAGAGCCTGTGTGCTCTTTTCTCCAACTGCCGACAGCGGGGATCAGTTGTCGGTGAATTTCAGCACCCCTCAATGGCGAAGATCGTTGACGTTTTTCTTCGAAGTTTCCAGAAGGCCATTGTGCCTACTTTGCGCCCTTAGACCATAACAGAGGAGAAGGAAGGAAGGAAGAATCCCTCTTCAGGACCTGCACCCAGTGCAGGCTATGGAACGTGTTTGTGGAGGACAAACACCTCCAATGCCTCTACTGTCTTCATCCGGACCACAAGGAATGAGAGTGTGAGATCTGCCTCGGCTTCTCCAAGAAAACGACAAAGGATGGGCACAGTAGACTGGTGGCAAAGCTGAACGCCAATGCCTCTGCCCGTGCTCCGAGCAGGGTCATAGCTCACACAGGGTAGGCTGGTCTGAGGAGTGGGCTTCTAAATCCTTTGACAGCGCCTCATCCGTGGGGGCACAAGACAAGGCCGACCTCACCATCCGCCTCCATCGCCAGCCACCGATCAAGCTCCTCCTCAAAATGGAAATCGGCCAACTCGGCTAAGTTGCGGGAGAAGCCAGTGACAGAGGAAATCTGCCCAGGAAGGCCCACGCGGCTCAGGAGAAGTCTACGTTGACCATGGAGCTGGTGGCGGCTGCTTTCACGAAGGCTAAAGGCGCTGACCCTGTGAAAATACCCTCCACGGTGCAGAATGTGTCTGTGCCTAAGAGGTGAAAAACTGCTGCAGTGACTTTGGCGAAGTCTGCTTGCACGCCAGAGAAGTGGATGCCGTCTCTGAGCCCAGTTCCGACCTCTCAGGGTGGAAAAAAGGGGGGAGGCAAGGAGGCCCTGGAACAGCCCCAGGCGGTGTCCCAGGCCATGGAAGTTTTGTCCACAGACGAGGACGTGGAGGAGAAGGACGGCAACGACGACGGTGCAGGGCCTAGAGTTCCGATCACACCAGCTCAGCCGAGAGATGCATCTCTGGCCATCCTGTCAACACTAAACACTTTGGTGTCGGAGATCCAGAAGAGGATGCCGCAAGCCTGGTCCCTATGGCCCCGCAGGCCCTCAATCAGCCTACGGCAAAGAGGAGGAAGCGTCATCCGACACCCTTGTATCAGCCTCAACATCCGTGCCGGGTGCCCTCCACCCCGGTAGACCCCGACACTTGGACGGATACTGCCACGGTGACGACAACTAAGATATCGGATGAGGTGGCGTTGTTCCATTCCATGGTCGCCAAATCCTCTGAGCTTTTCCAGCTTGTGCCAGAGGAAACCAAGGAGGAGGGATTCCTGTACCAGAGGCGCAAGGCCAAGAGGAAGACCATCACAGCGGTACCCCTTCTGGACAACTGGTGGGAGGAGGGCCTGGCCCTCTTGAAGAACCCTTGCATGGCTCTGGCCAAACGGGATAGGCTGGAGAAGTAGTACCAGGTACTGGAATCTGCACCGAAGTGCCTGAGGTTGCAGCCATCGCCAGATTCAGTAGTTTCGGCAGCCGCAAGGAAACAGTTGGCTAACCCGTCCTCATCTTCAGTACCTGCGGACTGTGAGGGGAAGAAGATGGACGCCATGGGAAGGAAGGTCATTTACACCGCGGCATCCACCATCAAGGCGGCCAATGCACTGGGGATCCTAGCCAGGTACGACAGAGACTTGTGGTAGAAGCTGGGCCCAATTCTGGAGTTCCTTCCAGACGACAAGAGTATGAGGCGATCGCCCTCTTCCATGAGGGAGAGGTAGCGTCAGATCACGCCATCATGGCGGTGTTTGACAATGCTGACATAGGGTTTCGGCATATGGGGAACAGTGTCTGCCTTAGTTATCAGAGCTGGTTGAAGGCCAGGATTTTCTGCCAGGAGGTCCAGGCGAGGGTGATGGACATGTCTTTCGACGGAGATAGTTTTTTTGGGGAAGTACGCTGTCATGATTCCAGCCAATGAGCACATTGTACATTCAGGCATCCCAGTTAAGCCAGGAACATTACCTCAGTCAGTGGGTCAAAAGTGGGTGTTAGCCTGGCATACATGGCATTTGCACCACTCCCAGCATCAGTTTCCATTGACTTTCATAGAGTTAACATTGGCCTTATACTCTAAACATGGCTGCCGCAAGATCCATTCAGCTCTGACAGCGCGTTCCATTGATTTTGCAGCGGGAGCTACTTCAGCCGCGCCTCCGCTTCGCGTCTTCTCCGCTGACGGTGGGTAACGCTACCTCTCACAGCCGCAGCATAATCCGACAGCAGTTTTTGTCCGAAGCCGCGTATCTTCAGTCAGAAGTTTCTTCCGCCGCCTCTGCACCATTCCGAAAGGATTTTCCTCAGCTTTCCGAAAATCTGCAGATAAGAGGTATTTCATTAACTAACGAACTGAATAGAAAAATACAAAAGAAAGTTGAATAAACGTATGTACCTTAAGTGCTGCAAGTTTCTCTCAGCTTTTCCTGAAGACTGCAGTTATTCTGTATAGTTGAACTTGCGTTGTTAGCGTTTCCTCAGCCTAAGTAACCGCATAGTCATCCGCAGCCATAAACCTTTCAGAATTCTGAGAACCTGCAAAAGAAAAGTTAAAGGGATGGTCTAGTAAAAATGTTTATTTAAAAAATAGATAGGCCACATAAAAAAAAAATACTAGCATCCTCCGTTTTAAAACTTCCTATGTAAAATTTTGAGCTATTCAAGCTCAAAATTCGAAAAAGCAAGCACAGGGGCGCAGCCATTTTGTGAAATGGAGGCCCTCCTGTGCTGGCTTTTGCTTTTGCGGCACTAATGAAGGAAAAGCCAGCCAGCTGTAGTAAACAAAGTCTATCGCTTGGTGGCTTTCCCTTCATTAGTGCCGGGACTCGGAGGACGCGGACCGGAGACCAGAGCAGGAAAGCTGCAGCTGAATCTCAGTAAGTGCTATTTATTTTTTTTACAAAAAATAAGCACTAGCTGCGTTTTTTTTTCTAAGTTTTCCGGGCTGGAGGAGCCCGGAAAACTTAGAAATAAAACCGCAGCTTTAAAAACGTATTTATGTTTGCGGTCGCTTTTGAAGCGACCGCAAACATAAATACAACGTTATTGTGTCGGAAAACGCTGCGGTTTTTCTTTCCAAGTTTCTCAGGCTCCTCCGGCTCGGAGGAGCCTGAGAAACTTGGAAAGAAAAACTGCAGCGTTTTCCAACACAACCGCGTGTTTTTCTGCCTGCTGTGGCTTTCACTTTGGGTCTCCGGTGCTCTGTTATGTTTACATGCCGCGTAGTGTTTCTACCTGCAGCTGATTTCCCATTTGGGGCTCTCGGGCTCCCCACGGGGAGCCCGAGAGCCCCAAATGGGAAATGCTACGTTGTCTGCCTGAATCTGCTTTCCCATTTGGGGCTCTCGGGCTCCCGGGAGCCCGAGAGCCCCAAATGGGAAAGCAGATTCAGGCAGACACAACACGGTTGTTTTCCGCAATGCCGCGTTGTGTCTGTCGGGGAGCCCGAGAGCCCCAAATGGAAAAGCAGTTTCAGGCAGACACAACGCGGTTGTTTTCCGCAATGCCGCGTTGTCTGCCTGAATCTGCTTTTCCATTTGGGGCTCTCGGGCTCCCTGTGGGGAGCCCGAGAGCCCCAAATGGTACAGCAGATTCAGGCAGACACAACGCGGTTGTGTTGGAAAACGTTGCAGTTTTTCTTTCCGAGTTTCTCAGGCTCCTCCGAGCCTGAGAAAATACAACGTTTAAATACATAAATACAACGTTTTTAAAGCTGTGGTTTTATTTCTAAGTTTTCCGGGCTCCTCCAGCCCGGAAAACTTAGAAAAAAAACCACAGCTAGTGCTTATTTTTTGTAAAAAAAATAAATAGCACTTACCGAGATTCAGCTGCAGCTTTCCTGCTCTGGTCTCCGGTCCGCGTCCTCCGAGTCCCGGCACTAATGAAGGGAAAGCCACCCAGCGGTAGACTTTGTTTACTACAGCTGGCTGGCTTTTCCTTCATTAGTGCCGCAAAAGCAAAAGCCAGCACAGGAGGGCCTCCATTTCACAAAATGGCTGCGCCCCTGTGCTTGCTTTTTCGAATTTTGAGCTTGAATAGCTCAAAATTTTACATAGGAAGTTTTAAAACGGAGGATGCTAGTATTTTTTTTTATGTGGCCTATCTATTTTTTAAATAAAAATTTTTACTAGACCATCCCTTTAATTATTAGAAAGAGAGATCTCTCCAACGTAGGAATAATTACATGATATAAAGATTACAGCGTTTTCTCCCAAGATACTTTACCCAAAGACATTTCCTGGAAAAGTATAGGCATTTTCAAGGCAAACAACTATTGAGTCCTCAGCATTCCAAGACTCCATTGTATTCCTTTTTCCTGTAGAAACTAGGATGGAGAGCTCCACACATAATAAACACAGGTGAGAGGGGAGAATACCAAAGTATATATAGTAAGGCAGCACCTTCTCAGTAATTAGATGCAAAAGCCATTTTATTGTTATCGTTTTGACAGAAAAGGAATCGGTTAGGCAAAGTTTGTAATCAGTACCCTCTGGGAACATTGCACACAACTATGATTACAGGGGTAAGCAAACCAACCTTTGGTATAAGTCTGTACTATACAGTTTTGGTAGCGTGTTGAGCAGCCAGGCTCATCTCCAGAGGGGAATGTGAGCAGTAATGAAATCTTCTCCTGTTTGTCTTTTCACATGATTAATGGATTTTACTCTTCTTCCGGAATTGGCTGCTGCTTCTGGCTTTCCTTCTAATAGGCCCAGTACCATTGAGAGTCCTTGTCGTGTGTGTGTGTGTGTGTGTGTGCATGTGTGTGTGTGTGTATGTGTGCACGTGTGCGTGTGTGCGTGTGTATACATTATCAATGCTCCTGATTGTGCAGGCTGTCATCTGTAGTGTGCGTCTCTGCTGCTTACATACTGCCTGGATTCCATCTGCTGTCTGTGCCCCTGTTCCCCCGGGACTGAAGGTTTCCTTCACGGTCATTCGCAGCTGCTGTGTCTGTTGCTTGGCCCTACCCTCTTGGACAGACTGGTGCGGTCATGTGATTGTCACATGACTGCTACATAAAAAGTGCCCTGTGTCTTTGCTGGTCCGGTGTTAAGGAATTTTTGCAAATGTCCACCTATAGTAGGACTAGAGAAAACTCGCGCTTAGATGTACAGGGTTACAATTCTTACATTTGGCCTGAACTACCCAAAAGCTTTGTTAGCAATGGAAGAGCAGCAAGTCTTAATCTAGGAGGTGCAAGGGCTGTAGGTAAGTACAAAGAACGCTGGGCACGCCTATGGGCAAGAATACACTTTGTGAAGGCATCATGATGCAAGACTCGGACAACAGATTCAAAGTTAAAAATAAAATGGTTTATTAAATCGCATGTCAGCGTGGTAGAAGGCCTAACTTGCCCTATGCTAAGGTGGGATTTCCCTACCTGAACGAAACTAAAGAAAGTCTGAGTCAGAAAGTTCAACTTACTGTCTGTGTCCAAAACCTATCCTTCCCCTCACAGCTAAAGCTATATCAATAATGAAAGAAATGGTGATCAACCAACATAAAGTTCTTAGCTTCTTCCAGCTCCTAGCTTCCTTTTTAACTCCCCTTACCCAAGTTCAGGAAAGTTCCACAAAAGTCACAAGATTACCGTTCTCAAGTTCAAGGCAATACAGTTCCACACAATCCTCGGGGTACCCTTCCCCAAGTTCCAAGCAACACAGTTCAAAAGAAAAGGGTCTTGAGGCTCCGCCCTCAAGACAGAATTTGTAGTTAATCAGATCTCGGGGTTCCCTTCCCCAAGACTTCAATTTAGCAAGTGATATTTGGTTTCAGCCTTTCAAAGCTCAGCACAACTGTAGGTCAACCTGACCTTCCTTCTTGATTGCATCACTAGTTCACTTACAGTGCGTCTCCTTGGTTTGTTTTACAATGTCTTTGGTTTTCACAATTTAGGGCTCACTGGTCTAGGCACAGTTGTCAGACCACATGGTCTACCCCTCACAGGTTGCGCATCCAGGATCCCTAGGCTCTTCAGCCCATGCAGGTTCTTCTGTACTTGCCCCTGTGTACAGATTCAGATTAATTTAACTGCTGCTTGTCGGCCTATTGGCACTATGTGCAACTTCACACTCTGCTGGCTTCCTTCGGATTAGCCTATTGCCTTTGTCATGACGTTTCACACACCTCCTGCCAGGCTTTGGCCTTGCCACACTGTATCCATTCATAAAGTTCCCTTAGTGGTTGTCTTGTTCATGCGCCACCTCTCTGTCGCATCCTTTAACACTTGCGCTCTTTTCCGTAGGTTGGTTCCAAATGGGCACTTATCGTTTTGGCTTTCATCAGCTATTAGCGTAGCCCATAACGTTTTTTCTGATGCTTGTTAATCTGCTTAGAATCACATGCTGTGCATATGGTCCGACATCCAGTGGTAACCACAGAGTATTGCATCTTGTCTTTCGGGGGACCGAAGGGGGACGTCGGCATAGGCGTGTCTGAAACACTATCCCTATCGTGACATGTGTAGTACCCAAAATCCCTCACGCGCCGAGGTCCCTCAGATTGTTTTTTTCCGCCCAGATTACTGGTCACCCTATAGCAGAGCTCTTCATGAGACATTGTTTATCTTACCGAATTGTCGGTTTATTCCCTGTTAAGTCACTTCGCCCATCAAGAACATCTTCAACGAAGACTACTGGGGAATTGTCTACGGCTGTGGGTTCCGCATCTAAGATCCAGCGTTCGGACTTCCACGTGGGCGGGCCTTCTGGCCGGCCTACACAGTAGGGGGAGTGGGCTCGGGGTTTGCCATACTGTTTTTATGTCTTTCCTCTTTTCCACTGCTTTCCTTTTTGGTCTGGTCACCCTTCCCTTCTGCCTGCTATGGAAAGGACTCCATTTAGATTCTGCCCTGTGTGTAGGGTCAGATATCCGTGGAAAGACAAGCACACGTTGTGTAACGCTTGTCTCCCCCTAGAACACGACGAAAAGCGGTGTTTGGCATGTAAACTCCTTAAACCTAAAACCCTTAAGGAGCGCCGGTTGAAGCGGTGGGCCGCGTACGGTATGTCACGCGTGGAGCCCCCTCCCCTTCCCTCCCTCCCCTGCCGCGACACCAGTCGAGAGTGACAGGGATACATCGGATGACCAAACGTCCAACGCGGACGTTAAAGACCTTGAGGCGGACTATTCTAGGGCCGCCACGCCCTTCCCCAACCCTTCCAGGCTCGACTCTGCGGTCTTGCTACAGGGACCACACCCGGTGACAGGGGCATACAATCGCACCGCACAAAGCACACAACCCAAGCGCCCTCCTCGACGACTTAGTCGAAGAAGGCCAAAGCGCCAACGGGTCCGCCGGAAACTTCAGCGACGCCCACGGATCGGTCTGATCCGAAGCCTTCCCCGCATTCGCAGCAGCGCATGACGACTGGGCATAACAAACATAACAAGGGCGCTACTGCCCAAACTACACGCGCCGAAGTTTCAGAACAAGAAACTTTGACGGATTCCAAGGTTTCCAAGGCCCGCACAGGCCCGAAAACTACGAGTAGGCCTCTACCCGAGAAGCCATCCGCTGGCCCTTCTGGAACCGCGGAAGACATTTTCACTGCTGACGCATCATCGGAGGCGTTGTCTCCCGAAGATTCGGGGACTATCCGTAAGAGCATTAATAGGATTGCTACGGCGGTGGGCCTAGTACCGGTTCCGCCCACAGTTATGGGCCAATCCGCTGAAAAGTTTTCCCCCGATTGGGAAGACGATCCCGTAGACTCTTAAGAAGAATACCAGGTACCCCTCTCAAGCACCCTGAGGAGATCCTCTCAACGCCTTAGGACGGAGAACATGGTTCCTACTCAGCTAGGTCTATTTGGGTCATCCAAGTGGACCACGGAGCAATTCGAGGGGTGTATGGATCGGCTGGAGCAGTTTTTCAGGGCTTCCGATCAACCTCTGCCGAAAAAAGCTCGGGTAGACCCTAACCCTCAAACACAAGATGTCCAACACCTAGATGTCCAACACCAAGTTGACTATCAAGAAGATGTCCAGATGGACACGTATAGAGACATCTATACAGAAGAAGAGGAGTCTTCTTTTCTGGACAACTATGGGGAAGATCAAGGAGCAACGGACAACTGGGAAGACACCCAGCAGGACGATCACAACTGATATCGTTTGCCTCGACTCTCCCCCATCCACCCCGATTCGACAAGCTTCCCCGGTGGATGATGAAATGGCTTTCAACAACATGTTGAAAAAAGCAGCAGAATTCTTTAAAAATGCCACGCTTGAAGCCTTGCCCGAACAGGATTTCGCGGTGGATATTATTAATGAAAAGCCTCTGGCAAGCCAGTCTACCCCTCTCATGAGCTCTGTAAAGAGACGGCTGGCCCCTCCTTACTCACACCCGTTCAGACTAGGGCTGTGAACCCAAGGGTCGAAAAGCTTTTCAGACCCTCCCCCTCCGACCCGCTTTATATCAAAGGACACGCAATCCCAGACTCGCTGGTGGTGACCAACACTCGCAAGAGAGCAGGGGTTCCCCTTGCCACGGGAGAGTCACCCACGGCCAAGGAGTCCAAAAGGTTGTATGCCTTACGTAAACGGGTTACGTCGGCGGCGGCCTATACTGTCCGGATTGCCAATAACACGACGTTACTAGCAAGCTACGTCGACGCGCAATGGAACCTACTCCAGGAAGGCCTTCAAGAGGTTCCAGATCCAACCAGAGCCAAGCTTCTCGCCATTGTCTCGGAGGGCAAACTTGCCAATCAGAATGTGGTAAAGAATACCCTGGACACTGCAGAGACAGCAGGCAGGTCTCTCCCACAGGGTACTCTCCTAAAGAGGCACGCGTGGCTGCGCACGTCGGGCTTCAGGCCTGAGACCCAGGCATCCATTATCAACAAACCCATCAAAGAGACCAACCTCTTCGGGAAGGCGGTAGACGATGCGTTGGAGACAGCCAAGAAGGAGCATGAGACTATTAAGTTGCTGCACCAGATTTCCCAGAAACCCTTTTCACAGAGGGGCAGTAATTCTCGGCGGTCCTTTCGAGGACAAGCCCGCGCCGCTCAAAACAACTTCGGCACGGGCAACTTCAACTCAAGTCAACCTGCTGCAAGCCCCACTTACTACCCCCAGAGGGGTCAGAAGCGCGGAAAGAATAGAGGCAAAGGCTCCAATTCCAGAGGAGCATCAACTGCTGGTCAGAAATGACCACCAAGGCCAGGTCCCCTCCCATGTCTTCCCGGTCGGGGGGCGATTAACATCCTTCCTCAAGGCATGGGAGGGGATAACTTCAGACCAGTGGGTCTTAAAGACGGTCGCCCACGGTTACTGTGTGGAATTCGCCCGACCTCCACAGTTCAGACCGCTGAAACATCGACGACTTTCACTGGAACATCTGCAGATCCTCATCCAAGAGGTGGAAGCACTGCTGGGAAAGGACGCCATAGAAGCCGTCCCTATTCTTCAGGTAAACAAGGGTATCTATTCAGTGTACTTCCTTGTACCCAAAAAGGATCTCATCATGCGTCCTGTTCTAGACCTGCGCCCGGCCAACAAGTTCATAAAGCCCCAGAAGTTTTGCATGGTAACACTGCAAGAGGTGATCCCATTGCTAAAACAGGGGGACTTCATTACAACATTGGATATGAAAGATGCATACTTTCATATTTCAATGCTGCCAGTGCACAGAAAATTCCTAAGGTTCGTGATTCAGGACAAACACTACCAGTTCAAGGTACTCCCCTTCGGCATAGCCTCAGCGCCAAGGGTGTTTACCAAGGTCCTGGCAGTGTCAGCGCACACCTGTGCAGACTTTCAGTTCCAGTTTACCCTTACCTCGACGATTGGCTCATCACGGGGGACATGTTCGACGTTTGTTTTTCAAACACCCAAAAAACAGTGGACCTACTGTTCAGCCTGGGATTTTCTATCAGCGAAAAGAAATCCAGCTTAGTCCCCAGCCAAGTAAAACAGTTCACGGGGGCTCTAATTCGTACGGAAGACGGTCTAGTCTTCCCTTCCAGCGAGAGGGTTCAGAACATGATCTCTCAGGTTCCTCAGTATGTAGCCAGTCGAGAGGTGACGGTACGCAAAGCTATGCGTTTGCTAGGAATGATGGTGTCATGCATATACTTGGTTCCCCACGCGCGGCTGCGCATGCGTCCCATGCAAGAGTGGCTCAACAGACAGTGGTGTCAGGCCAGCGGACAATGGGAAGATCTGTTAGTTGTCTCGCCAGCCCTCGTTCTCTCTCTGCAGTGGTGGTCGAGGGAGAACCTCTTGAAGAGGAAAACCTTCACCACCCCTGTAGTGGAAGCCACTCTCACGACAGACGCATCTCTCACGGGGTGGGGGGCTCACCTGCTTCAGCAGACAGCGCACGGGGTGTGGTCCACTCAGGTAGCGTCCAACCATATAAACCTACTGGAGCTACTAGCAGTGTTCAAAGCATTGAAAGCCTTTTAGGAGCAACTGCAAGGGAAGACGGTGCTGGTCCTAACTTACAGCACAACAGCAATGTATTACCTGAACAAACCGGGGGGCACTCCCTCTGCAGGGCTATCCAAGCTGTCCCAAAACATCTGGATATGGGCTCTCAAACACAAGATGTTCCTGATATCCCAACATGTTCCAGGGGAACTCCATCTTCTGGCAGACGTACTCCGCAGAACTCCATCCTCTGCCAGAAGACTACGAATGGCGACTGCACGAAGACATTGTATCCAACGTCTTCGCAGAATGGGGGTTTCCAGAGATCGACCTGTTCGCTACTCAGGAGAACGCCCAATGCCAAGATTACGCCTCCAGGTACCCCCAGAACCGATCCAAGGGGATCCAAGGGGGAACGGTCTCTGGATAACTTGGTCGGGGAAATTTGTCTACGCTCGTCTCTTCCCCCATGCCCCCCCCCCCCCAACTCCCCTTCTGAACAAGATAGTACAGAAGATGCACCAGGTACCAGTCACCATGATTCTGGTGTCTCCCATGTGGGCCCGCCAACCTTGGTTCGCGCACCTGATGGAAATGTCCCTCTCCCCACCAGTCAAGCTGCCCTGCCCGTACAATATGTTGTCTCAGGACAGGGGGGAGAGACTGCACCCATGCCCACAAACTCTGAACTTAGCAGCCTGGCTCCTGAGGTCATAGAGTTTGGACATCTGCAACTCCCTCAGAGATGCGTGGACATACTGAGGGAGGCAAGAAAGCCTAACACACGTTATTGCTATGCCAGCAAATGGAAACGTTTTGTCATCTGGTGCAGTTCCAAAGGCGCCAATCCCACCGATTGCTCGCCTTCACATATTGTGTTATATCTAACCCATCTGTTGGACTCTGGGTAAGTCTTCAATTCCTTAAAGGTTCACCTAGCGGCATTGTCAGCCTACACCACGTCACAGCAGAAGGTGTTGTGGTGGAAAATACCTGTGATTAAAGCCTTTATGGAAGGGGTTAAAAGAATGTATCCCCCCATCACTCACCCAGCCCCTGGGTGGGATCTAAATGTGGTTTTAACTAGGCTCATGGGACCCCCTTTTGAGCCTATGCATAAAGCTAGTCTGAAAGACCTGACTTACAAGACAGCCTTTCTAGTAGCTATCACTTCTATCAGAAGAGTTAGTGAACTACAGGCCCTTTCGGTTTTGGACCCCTTTGTTACAGTCCACAAAGATAAGGTAGTTCTGCGCACACATCCCAGATTTGCGCCGAAATTCATTTCGAAGTTCCACGTGAACCAGTCAATCGAAATACCCACGTTCTTCCAGAGACCTACTAACATGGCCGAAAGAAGCCTTTACACACTAGATGTGCGCAGGGCAGTCATGTTCCTCATGGATAGAACTAAACCACTGAGGAAAACTGATCAATTCTTTGTTTCAGTGGCAGCTGGTAGAGAAGGGGACCCTGTCTCTAAATCGGCAATATCAAGGTGGATTTTAAATGCATCCCACTATGTTTCTCTCTTGAAAAGAGAGAACTGCCCTTCAAGCCTAGAGCACATTCTACTTGAGGCACTGGGGCATCCATAGCATTCATTGCAAATGTTCCCCTAGAGTCCATTTGCAAAGCGGCAACCTGGAATTCTGTACACACCTTGACAAAACACTATTGCCTAGACACTCATTCTAGGTCCGATTCTCAGGTGGGACAAGCAGTACTAAGACATCTATTTTCTACTGTTCCTTCTCACAACCCACCTCCAACTCCGGGTACTGCTCGCTAGTCTATGCACAGCATGTGATTCTAAGCAGATTAACAAGCATCAGAAGACATGCATTGCTTACCGTAAAAGCATTTCTGATGATTGTATCTGCTTAGATTCACATGCGCCCTGGCTGCCTCCCCGCTCGGGGTGGAAGGAACATGGACTTCTTACTACTTTCTCTATTCATGTACTCACTCGCTATAGCCTTGGGCTCCCTCATGGCAGAAAAAATACAATCGGAGGGACCACGGCGCGTGAGGGATTTTGGGTACTACACACGTCACAATAGGGATAGTGTTTCAGACAAGCCTATGCCGACGTCCCCTTTCGGTCCCCCGAAAGACAAGATGCAATACTCCGTGGTTACCACTGGATGTCGGACCAAAAGCACAGCATGTGAATCTAAGCAGATACAACCATCAGAAATGCTTTCACGGTAAGTAATGCATGTCATTTAGTTTGGTAATCAATATACTTTGTTTCAGATTTGCATTCAGTTCGGTATTCAATATGCTTAAATCAGCTTGGTTTCAAGTTTTCATTCATACAGCACTTTGTTATCTATGCGCAGCCCGCTCGGAGCATCCCGGCCTTTGAGTGGCTTTCCCTGACACTCGCAGGTCCTCTGCGTTCTGCTCCGGCGGCTCCTGCTTCCTCTCTGCGTATCAGGCCGGCGGGTCAGCCTCTGCGAGACCCGCTTGCACTTTGGGTACTGTCCTCGACATGCCAGCTGCTATGCTTTTTTGGCACTCATGCGGACGGCGCCCTTTTATCCTTCTTCCTCGCTCGCAGTTCCAGATGCGCGCTCTCAAATATGGAGGCTCCCATAGCTGTGGCAGCTTAACGGGACAGCTCACCCTGGGCCCCACAGGTCCTTTGGGACATCGGCCGGCGTACTGTCTTCCTCTCAGGTCTCACCACTGCTGCCTCCTTACAATAAGGGTTTCCTGCTAGTCTCTCCCACACAGGCCTCCCTGTTGCTCCTCTTGCTGCTCTTTAGCTCTCCCTTTATACACCTGCAACCACTTCAGAGGTTGCAGGTGTGGAGTCTCAATTGAAATTGCCTGACCATAGTTAAAGGGGGATGCCTGACCCACATAGTACACTGCAGGCATCTTCCTCGTCCCAGTACCAGAGTGATGAAATGAGGTTCTAGTATTCATTACTCTTTTGCCTATTCTTCGTCCCAGTACTGTCAGAGGTCAAATGTGGGGAAATGAGGGGAGATGGTTTACAGTAGCCTATAAAAACCGGGGGCCGGTTAGGTTGGTCTTCAACAGGGAAAGGGGGGATACCATTTCTCGCCTACCTCACCCTTAACCCCTCTCTTTTTCACCCTGCTCCTGGTATTTCCAGATTGGTAATATCTCCTGTCTTTTCCTTGGTCATTGGGACAGGGATAGCAATATTGCATAACTACCCCTGGGATAGAGTATTCTTCCTGAAATGGGAAGGCAGAATACTGCGTCTCGTCTGAGGACTTCTCAGCCCCAATTCCCAAGGACCCTCTACCCAGGTGAACCTCCCCCGCTTCTCCAACTTCAGGGTCAGGATCCAAAGGCAATGGCCATTCCCTGGCTACCTGAGAAGAGGACCCAAGGGGAGTAGATGTGAGGACGCCTCAGGTTTCTCACAACTCCCGCACTGTAGTATTATAAACATTTTATTTATTATAAATACTTGGGCAACTAACACAATATCATAATGACAGGTAAGCAAACTTAGTTACATTTATACAGTAAGGCATTTAAGCATTTTTCAAGGCAGTAGTTAACTTTAGATAACTACTGGTTAGTAGTCAGAGTAGCAAATCAATTCTTATAACCAACATTTAGTAACCCAATATAGATGCACTGGTAAGTACTTTTTAGCACCCTGCACTTTAAGAAGGCCGCCTCCATATGGGGATGAGTCTCCGAGTCAGATGAGGCACTGGGGAACCAAGGCCCCTGAACGGCAAGATAAAGGAAGGAAGAAGTTGTCAAATATAGCAGGTTTCTTCTGTGTTGCAGGTAAATAAAATGTTTAGTAAAAATCTAGTTGCTAAAAAGTCACTGTAAAGAGTTAGTGCGATTTGTGCCCCCAATCCGCTGTGTCGCAAACAGGAATAAAAATAGAAATGGAAACCTACAGAGTTAAGCGTTACTGAATCTTCAAAGCCAAACCTCCTGGATAAGGTAAAGCATCAGCGTGCAGCAATAGGGTCCCGTTCCATGCTGCCTCCGAGACTGGGATCCCAACGCTCGTGTGTTCATGGTGAGATCTCTGAAGTCCAGTAGCTCCCACGCAGTGCGTCAGCGGACACCGGGCCTCTCCGGTAACACTGTGACGTTGCAACCTAGCATTCAATTACAGGAATAGGCCCACAACCATATGTCGCAGGTCAGCTTGTGAGCCTTCACGGCTGTTGAAGTGCAAACCGTAACAGAAAGTACTATTTAATTATTTTATTTTAAATGTACCCTTACCAGATTCCCACAAAATACAATAAAATATAGCAGAATAAATCATGTGATAGGAAAGATGTGTTTCCCTCGCCACCAGAGACCCCTAACTCCCCCCACCCCGGAACACTCGGAGCAAACCTCGGGCTCCAGCAACATTGCAACGAAGGTAGGAGACTCCTACAGAAGGCGACACACGCCTCTGGGACCCGGCCTGTATGCCTCCTGAATCAACCCCAAGCACACACAAGGAAGCAGGACCCTCGAGCGGGGGAGCTGTGCTCAGAGACGCATAGCCCCCCTCATCAATTAACGCTTCCTCACCAAGTGCACTGTTTACAAACACTTGGTGCCCCCACTCCAACAATAGACTGGCACTGGCACAAAGCTATATGGGGCATGGTCCCACACCGAAACTCTTAGATCTGGTGGGACACGAGCTGAACCAACCCACTGTGTACCCCTTACCCATCACCGCCTCAGCACTGGGGACACACAGCAATCCCAACTGCTTCTCTACCCCCATTGTCACACACCACGGTGGGGGGAAATAAGCAGGTATCACCTGATGACCCCGGACCCAGCCTGAAAATAACGGTCTGTTTAAAATAAACCAGAAGAACTGGTCAGTGACGAAGCCAAGGAACACTGGGAACGGGATCCAGCTCTGAAAAGGGGCCCCACCAGAACCAGAAAGACCAAGTCAGGAAACACTAGAGGCCGACGTAGCAACACGACACCATACCCACCAAACATTCTTGCATGGAGACACCAAGAAACATATCACGTTACAAAACAGGGACGGAGCGGGCACTGCGCCCCGGCTCTAGGATTGTGCAACACCCAGTCGATGACCGTCCAACCAAGGTAAAGTACCCTCTGGACCGCACTGGATCCCCCATCCCGCCGACAAGCATAACTCGTATCACGAAACAGAGCGATACGCACCAAGGGGTTGGGCCCTCTCGGGAAACTGAGAGGCGTGTGCCTCCCTTGAACGGCCACGCCAACACGTCCTGGGACAAGGCTCAGACACCCCCAGGCGCATACAGGGGATCAATGATACTCAGAACCCAGACCAGCGCCGCGGAAGATCTGATTGTACAAACGTATACACTCGAAACCCGATGAGAATAGATATCCCACCCATGTAGCGACACTGCAAAGGACACAGAGCGCATGGACACACGGCAGAAGCTCGCCAAGTATCAATACTCGCCACCGGACCCAGAAACAGACCCCAAACCAGCTCCCACTATGGAGACACAGAACTCTGAGGCCGCAGCAATGAAAAGTGACATAGCAGCCCTCCTCTCAGAGATGAAAAGCATGAGAGCCGACATTGGTGGGAAAATTGATAGGATCACACACAGAGTAGACCAACTCGAGGAGAGGCTTGAAGGAGTCGTAACTAACCAAACCTCAGTGGATACACTCAAAGCCTAAATAGACCACAGGCTCACGGACATGGAAACTAGCGAGGAAGAATATCACCTGAAGATCGATGACCTAGAAAATCGCAAAAGCCGCAACAACATAAGAATCTTTGGAATATCAACGAGAGAAGGTGAAACAGAACAAGACTTGAAAAAAACTGTACATGCAATTCTCAAGGTGCTGTTTGGAGACTACACGGTAGACGAACCCAAAATAGACCGTGTACACAGAGCAAGGGGAACTCCAAGAGGCCCGAGACCAGTACTCGTAAGATTCCATAACTACTCGGATAGAGGAAGAATATTGGACAAAGCAAGGAACACTCCCCAAATAATGGTCGAAACTGACAATGTAATGATCTTCCAAGACCTGTCCTCGCTCACCCTAGCAATGCTGAGGAAATGTGTGCCCTTGACCAAGTGGCTTAAAGAAAAAGGGATCCGGTATCGCTGGGGATACCCCTTCTCCCTCACATTTGAACACAAAGGAAATACGATCAGGCTACAGACGGAAAAGGACACACGGAATTGCACAACAGACCTAATAGGCACCCTCCCCAATGAACAGAACCAGGAGGAAAGACCCCGCGATGACCGACAATGGAAATTGCAAAGTCCCAGACGCAGAAAAATCCCGGGATCACGGAAGTACATGAGGTTGAATGGCTCACCGGGAACTGAACAGTAGAAGAGATAACTCCTTAAATAATATGGTGAGTCAAAACACCTCCACATAATCCTGACACTAGGAGCGGGGCATTTGATGAAAAAGAAGACTTCGCGCACATGAACAATGTATACATGGGATGAGGGGGAAGGAGCGGAGGCGGGGGGTCAAGGGGCTCACAGTTATTAGCCATGTTTGAAAATTGGACCGTGGGTTGTATGTCCCACACTGGGGTCCGACACTAGCTGGATGGGATGTCCCAGCTGGATCGGATGCCACAGGGAAAGGGAGGTGGGAGGGGGTGCTTGGGGGGAAAAGGAATGAGCAGACTCAAATATCTCCTGACACAAGAGCACAAGTATGAAACTACCAAAGACGAACACGCACAAGAGCTCTCCGCACAACGAAATCAAAAAACAAGAGTACAATGTTGACACCGACAGCGGTTAATATACGTGGGCCCCTCAGGATTGGCACGCTGAATGTAAAAGGCCTAAACTCGCCCAACAAAAGATCACTAGTATCCAGGGAATTCAGAAGAGCGCACCTAGATGTACTTTTCCTACAAGAAACAAAATATATGCAAAATGAAGAGGGGGGAAGGTCCTACACACCAGAATAGGCACGGAGTACTGGAGCTCCGGCCCACTGAGAAAGGCGGGGGTAGGCATTCTGGTCAGAAAGGGTCTAAACCTCGAAGTCTCCAATACATGGAACGACCAGGAAGGAAGGGCCATTCTGGTAGTCGGCAGAATCCACAATGTCACCCTAACCTTGGCAACAGTCTACTCCCAAAACACAGGACAAGCCCGCTTCTTGAAGCGTTCTGTGATAAAAGATAATGCTAGAAGCTGCTGGACATATCATCCTGGGAGGAGGCTTTAACATATGGGCTGATCCCGCCGTAGATAGACAAGCAGGTAACCCAGACATGGGTCCTCCTCCAGATGGAGGCCACAATGAAATAATAGAGATGCTAAAAATATATGGTTTACATGACATCTGGCGACTCCTACACCCCGAAGAAAAGGGGATCACCTTTTACTCAGCACCCCACCAGACATACACCAGAATAGACTATATATACCTATCAAAAGACATCTCCGAAGTCGCCAACACAGCAGCCATAATTCCAATATCGTGGTCCGACCATGACATGGTACTGACTAGCATAAACCTGGACACCCTGCTGTCCAGAAATTCTAAATGGAGATCCAACGAGTCGCTATGGAAAGACCCACTTTTCCGTGCCGACATGGCCCATGACATTGAAGAATACTTTAAAACCAATGATACAGGCGACATCTCAAAGAGAACAATATGGGAAGCGGGGAAAAGCAACGTGGAGAGGTATCCTGATTGGAGAAGGGGCGGCCAAAAAAAGAGAAAGGACCTTAAGAGAGAAGAAATTGCAAGATGAAATTGCACAATTAGATGCAATAGCGTGGAACACTGAGTCCGACAGGACCGCGGGGGTTGCAAGAGCAATCCAGAAAAGGGAAGAACTAAAACGCTTGGAGGAAGGCCAGGTAATCCGCAAACTCCAATTCCTTAAACAAAAGCAATATGAAAAGGGAGATAAAGCTGACGCACTATTAGCAGCCAGACTGCGAGGCTGCGGGCAGAAAGATGGGTTAAAACCATCAAAACGGAAAACAACACACAGGAATCGGATCCAGGAGGAATTTCGGAGGCGTTCGCAAAGTTCTATGAATCCCTCTATACATCAGAACTGGGACAAGCTCAGGTGGAGATAGACCGGTACCTAGAGGAAATAGAAATGCCCAAACACCACCGAGACATAGCGGAAGAGTTAGACTCCCCGATTACACTAGAGGAAGTTGAAAAAGCGATCAAACGACTCCCACTAGGAAAGGCACCTGGAAATGATGGATACACTGCAGAGTTTTACAAAACCTTCTCTGCCCCCTCCTCCCCTTTATGGTAGAGCTTTTCAATGACTCCCTACAAACCGGTCTAGCCCCCGACTCCTTCTCCCAGGCCTTGATATCCGTGATTCCAAAGGAAGGCAGAGATCCCAAGCACTCTGGCTCCTACCGCCCTATCTCCCTCCTGAATATAGATGTGAAAATATATACCAAAGTCCTAGCTGCCAGGTTAGAAACTCACATGCCCTCCATAATCCATTCAGATCAGGTAGGATTCATATTAGGCACACAGGGAGCAGACTTGATGCGGAAAACACTACACCTCATCCATGAAGCACAGAGAATGACGGACAACCCAGTGCTCTTGTCCATAGATGCCGAAAAAGGCATTCGATAGAGTCGAGTGGAACTTTTTAGAGGCTCTCCTGATCAAGATTGGAATTGGCCCCTCCCTCCGTAGAGGAATAAAGGCTGTATACACCTCCCCCAAGGCTTCAGTTTTGGTGAACTCCGAGTACTCAAGGTGGTTTGACCTGAGTAGAGGAACGAGGCAAGGCTGCCCACTATCAGCTATTCTCTTCGCCCTCTCAGTGGAACCGCTGGCCCAGGTCCTCAGAGCAGATCCCTTGGTCGGAGGTCTCCGAACAGCCGGACGAGAGTATAAAATAGCCTTCTACGCAGATGATATTTTACTCCATATTCAAAAAACCCTTACGACCATACCAAGGACCATACAACTGATCGAACAATATGAGGCCCTCTCCGGCTTTAAGATTAATAAGTCCAAATCAATAATATTACCACTAAATGAACCCACCCCTGCAGACACTTCTGCCCTCTCTGCCCTGGGTCTAACAGTAGAAAGCAAAGTCCTTCGATACCTAGGCATAAATATCACGCGAAAACTTGAGGACTTATACGAGGCAAACTTCCCCCAACTTCTAACCAACTTCCATGCAGATTTGGCGAAATGGCAAAAGCTCACAATTTCCTGGATGGGGAGACTCAGTGCGATGTCTCCCCCAAGGTTCCTCTACCCATTCCAAATGCTCCCCATAAAACTCCCCAACACATTCTTCAAGGCGATTAGAAGGGCAGTTATCCAATTCCTGTGGCTGGGGAAAAAAACAAGAATTTCTTACGATACCCTTACCCTCCCCAAAGAAAAAGGGGGCATAGTTCTGCCCGACCTGCGATTATACTATAATGCAGCGCAGCTGAGGATACTAATCCTCCATCTGAGAGAAAAGAAAGAACTGGAATGGGTCCACCTAGACAAACACAGTTTCACCCCCGTGACATTAGCAGAATGCTTATGGGTCCCCAGACGTAAACTCACACGCAGGCTTCGAACCCACCTGATATTAGGTACATTATGGGAGATCTGGAGAGAAGGTCCAGGTATGAAGGGAATCCCCACATGGCCTTCCCCATTAAGCCACATATGGTCACCCGGGATACGAGAAGAGATCCATCAACACGAGATTGCAATCATGGTTTGACAGAGGCCTAATAAGGGTGGGACAATTGTGGAGAAATCCACAGATGGCAATATGACCCCATAGACTGTCTAAAATGTACCAAACAGGAAGCCCCCTCTGTTGGCGCCAGTGTGGGGAGCGGGCAAACTACTGGCACATGTGGTGGGGGTGCCCCAACGACCAGACATACTGGAATGAAGTCCTCAGCTGGATTAAAAGGGTAGACGGGATCACAAGGGAAATCACCCCACTTCTAGTCTTATTTGACTCCGAACAATCCGAGGGCGAAATGAACAAAATAAAGGGCGTCGCCCCCACACTCCTACTAGCTGCAAGAGCATGCTTAGCCACCAAGTGGAAAGCAGCCACACTTCCTAGTTTGCAGGAATGGATAGGGGTGACAACATGTATACCAGGGAGCGAATCACGGCTGCCCTCCACGGAAAGGCTGCCCGGAACGAAATTATCTGGGGTGATTTCATAAGAGAATACTTGACTGATCCCACCTCGGAAACAGAATCACAGGAAGAATGAAGTGCCCGAAACATACCAACTATTGCTCCTAACCCGGTAGAGACCACTGAGGAGCCCATGATCCTGAGACTCCTGTCATGTTGTTACTCAAACTTAACCAACACTGATAAGTTTGCGGACTCCATCCCCTTTTCAACAAATGAAAGCATCTGAATAATACAAATTGTGCAACTCACGACTGAGTAACTGTTCGGGGAGAGGGGGCGGGGAGGGGAGAATTATTAAGTTAAAAAGTTATACTAATTGATTGAAGCTCACTGTGGCTCACCAAGGTAATAAATAGAATTACCAGTTTATACCGCATGTGTAACAGTAACCAGAGTATGTTGTATTGTTGTATAACCAATACAAATTAAATTTAAAAAAAAGAAATCCAGTCTAACATCCAGCAGTTTAGAATGCATGTTAGAAAAAGGCACCAACCAAGTTTCCTGAGGAATCAAGCTAATTTGCGTTTCAGACTGGCGTATTCCCTCATCAGTAATCTAATGCCAATAATTAGTACCTTACTTGGAGCCTAAGGCTCATAACATGGTTTCGGCATCTCTTTGCAACATAATTTGCTAGATTTTAGCCAGTTTTTGTATGTTTAAATTTCTTTAACTTTTTAAACCGCTCAGGATCGCCAGTCATTGAGCGTTCTCTCATTGACCTTTTCAGTCCACCTCTCCAATAACCTGGAATGATGCTTAAAATATTCTACTTGCAATTGCAGTTTATTTACATACAAATCCTTTCTTTACAAATTCTGCAACATATTTAACAAAGTTATAAAACAACAATGTGGGCCTCTTGATTCCCCCTCTCAAAGTCCTTTAAATAGACTTAAACCGACTGACCCATTTAGGTCCCCAGATCTGGAACCAGTGTTGTTCACCAATTGGCGAGAACCCATTTTCAAATATTTTTTTAACCAATATTGAATTTCAATGTAAGCTGAGATGAGCATGATCACTAGATTGAGATTCTACCACCTTCCGAGAAGTACACATATTTAAGAAATTACTTTGGAGGTAAATATTTCATCTAAGATAGAGGATTGAGACCCCTGCCTTCAAGTGGAGAGAGGCAGAGTATCAGATTGTATATTCACGTTTACTCTTTGCAGTTCCCGCAAATCCATTGCAACGTTCTAGCTTACTCCGCTGAGTCAGGAGATGGTCTGGTAATATCAGGCAGTACCTCTGATTCCATATTTACACACTGTGAGGGGTCAGAAATATGAGGCGGACAACTTGATGAAGGTCTTTCATAAAATGCTATTTTATTAACTAAGCGTTTGACAAACGCCTCACTATCCCTACCCAAACGAGGATTTCCACGCTGAACTAAAGGAAACTCTCTAACAAAAGTAATCTGTCCCTCACATTTATACATACATCAAACTAAACAAGTTAATGTATGGCAATTCAAATATAACAGAAATAAGAGTTATGTTCAATGTAGACCTGATAACCGTTTCTCCTTGTTACCTGGGTGAAATCCCCTTCCCCAGATTCAAACACAGGATCTTCACCCAAAAGTTCAAAATAGGATAGTTTCGTCTTGCAGCAAAATTCAAATGATAAAGTTCTTATTGCTCCAAGATAGTCTCTTACTCAGACTTTGTCTTACAGTTCAAAATATTCAACCAGTCTTTATCTCTCCACTTGTGGTAGAGAGTCCAATGTAATTTCTTAAAAAAAAAAAAAAAGTTTCTGTATCAACAAAAAGGCTTTTGTCCGCATGATTCCACAACAGTTCACAATAAACTGTTCAGGTCTTGCCACCTCTTCTTCAGTCTTTAACCACAACTCAGTAATTCAATGACTTCTTCTTGGTCCACTCACCTGCCAGGGCTACGACTACAAAAGTCCCTTGCACTGGTATACTCGCCTGCCAGGACTCAATGAAAAACTACTAACACCTCAAGTACTTATCTGGTAAAGTTCTACTTCAAACAACCTATCAAAAGTCTTTTGACTTTCCACAACATCAGTTATGACTAATTCTTCAGGGAAGACATGAAACACATTGGTGCTGTTTGTTCCACACTTGTGATTGCTGCATGCAATGCAGGTAATTCTCCCCTCCGGAATACTTTCTGTCAGGAGGGTACCTCTCATGCTACTCTTGTCTTCCCGCTCTTATATTAAAGGAATAGTGCTCTCAGAAATATTATTGTCCCGAGGGTTCGGGCATGTGTTTTTAAGCATACGTTGATCGATCATACAAACATTTCCTATGTGCCTTACCTTAGTTTTCCACTTTTGTACAGATGCGAAATTCAGGCAGCAAGGCGCGGCCATTTTGTGATATGATCAGTTGCTGCATCGCCCAAGCAGGACTGCAGTGGCGGCACTAAATCATATCCCCCGCCCCTGAGGCTGACATCACCAAACATAGTGATATTCTCCGCCTATCTCCTTGACGTTACTGGGCAGTGTAGCCAAACGAGGTCAATCATCACCTACGTGATGTGACGCAGAACACAGAAATCAACACACATCGTCTCACAACACCGCGCGCCGAAATTCGGGATATAAAACTGTACTTGAAAATGAAATGGCAAGACTGTACAATTTGTAAAGTACTTTTATTTCACAATAAACGCTCAGAGAACATCCGGCGAATGCCATATTCAATCAAATGGGTAATTTTTTTTCTTTTTTCTCGGTCCACAAATGTTTATCGTGAGTCAGGCTGTGTTCCTTTTGGGTACACAAGGTGTTCCGTTTGGGTAAAAGAAGCGCTTTGGTCGCACTGTGTATCACAAGGCTTGTGCATCAACTTGGCGCTAGACCACAGTAAACAATGTTATATTGCTCCTAATCGCAGGTACAGCGTAAGGGCATATCGGCCCTTGGCGATCGTCCCAAAAAAGAGTGATCGATATCCAGCTATTGACGTGTATCTGCAGCTGCCGTTTGAAGAAGCCGTCAGTTGGTATCTGGAATCGATGACAATCGCAGAATGTCATGATGTACCTGTTTGGAAAATATAACAGAAATGTGTCTCAGTAGCCGATCTTTATTACAATTTATCATTTTAACGTGGAAAGTAGTACACAGTTTGCTTCGGAGGTTAGTGTTATGGAGTATGTTCAGCTCGAAACGCGATGCGGAAGCTGACGCTACAATTCGAGGAACACATAGATGGCATTTTAATGAAATATTAGCGTTGAACCAGGGGGAACCGAGCGGTGGTCTACATGCATCTCGATGCGGGACTGCCATGTGCCCGGTAGAAAGACCAGTACACACAAAGGTTGTACTTGTGTTTCATTGCAATATGCTGCACAGATAAAACGAGTACAATGTAACCCAGCAATAACGGTCAGCTAATGATAAGTTGACTTGTTCGGGTATAGAATCGTTGAAAGTCAGACTTACATTAGATTCTGCATTTCCATTCTATTGGCGTAACGCAGACTCTGTTCGGATCAACGATTTTTCATAAACTGAACTTACATGTTCCTTAGTCCAGTTTAGGAATGGTGAGCCTTATCATATCTTAAGTTATTACACCCCTGCTTTAATTCAATTCCTTTCGGAATGGTCCCTTTCTCTCAAGGTCGAAAAACAATTGAACCTTATACTGTGTGCGAAGCGTGGGCTTCTTCAGCTCGCAAGCAAAAATTAAAATCTGGTGACCTTTACTCAGAATGAAGATACATTCTTAGTTTGCAACATCTTGTCTCACCGCATCCATGATAACTGGACTTGTGAAGCACAGGCACAGGATGACAAATGTGGGGGCTGTCATTGCTCGCTGTTCGCGGCGCTGGTGAGGGGTAGGGGAAACTTTGCAATGACAGAATGCGCCCTAGTCCAAAATTGGAGTCGAGGCTACACAAAATGGAGTCAAAGTGTGTCTAGCAATAGCCCCACCTCTGCTTATGTCAGGGCCTTCTTCCCCATGGCAGCAGATGGGCAAAGGAGGCACCCCCCACAAGTGCAAGATCAGGATGTCACTTTCGCGTATAATGTATGTTGGCCGGGGGCTCAACTGACCCACACCTTCTTTCCATTAGCAACGACCCCCAACACATGCCCCCAAGAATATATTGGTCAGAGTGCTTCTATTTCTCAGCAACAACCCACTTTGATGTGCTGTTTTGTTCACAGTCAGTAGTTCTGGCGTGCCGAGTATCTTATGTAGCCTAGGTCTCATCCCTTTTGTGGGACGAGTAGTTATTGAGCTATTTGGGCAACTGTATGGTAAGGCAACTGCCGAACCCCAAAGTTGCTTTCTCCATCTGGCCCTCCCATGATCAGTGAAGGTCGCACAGTAGCTTGACAAAACTGTGAACTGTGTAAGCACAGCGTTAAATTTTATGGCATTTGTAAAAATGGTACTTGTTGCAAAACAAATTGACAAAGAGGATAGATTTCAAAAGTGTTAGGGATAATTCTCTGTTTAGGCTGAATTTCCTAACCTAGTGAGTCCCCCAGCAGCTTTGCTGGATTTTTGGGGTTTATTTTTTTCTCCTGCCAAGAGTGAGACTCTCTTACCCTAACTCTTGGGAATTATTTGAGTGCGTTTCTTTGAATCGAGATGTGTTTAATGGGCTATGGGGCCTTTTACTCCATAGGGCTTCATGTGTTTTTGTGATGTGTGTTACACAGCACCCTCAGAGCAGTAACACAGGGGTGTCATAGTGACCCCCCAGTATAGACTCCATACCCTGGGACTGACTACTATCTCCCAGGACATGTAAAGTCACCATTGACTTTACTAGTCTTAAATTCTGAACAGAACCAGTACAAACCATCATATTGTGGACGTACTGGCTGGGGCAATTCAATTGACCCGGGGTCTGTTAGTCGAGGGGGCACGTCTCCGTCCCCCCTGATCGAGTTTTGGCTTGTGGCAGTGGATACTACTTTTTATATTCAACCGCAAATATTTTCCTATGGGATTTCCCATTCTTTTAGGCTACTATCTTTATTTAATTATTTACGGTAGCCTCGAACATACCGCCGGTTTATTTAATTAATATTAATTCTCCGGTTGGTATTTTTTGCCAGAACTTGATTCTAAAATGGCGTTTGTGTTCTCTTCTGTGACTCCAACCCAAGTCGAGCCCTTTGTTCCACTTTTTGGCTGGCTTCTCCACAGAAGCCCTCCAAAGTGGTGCCACTCTGTCTGGGGTACTTATGAGGGGTGGAGGGGAATTTAGGCACCCTGGACTGAGTTGCCTAGGCAACTCAAGTCGCACTCCATTCTGATTGGCCCAAGTGGTGAGCCGGCTGGCTCACCACTTAGCATGTTTGAGTGACAGCTAGGCTGAGTGAATGGGGGTTTTCTGCATAAAAGCAGGGCTTTGGGGACTGGAACTTCAGAAGTCGCCACAGGACCTAAGAATCCGACAAGGGAGAAGCTGAGCCGACCTGCCACGATACCACCACCGGTGGAGCCCTGCTGGACCGTCTCACCACTTTTCCCAATGACAGAGGAGATCTCCCGCCGGAGAGTCCTCTTCCTTTGACTGGTGGGGATAACCAGTTTCACCGTCTTTTCGCCTTCCCGGCGTACCTCGTGGCTGCCTTGCCTGTGCCAAGCACCCCGGCAAACGGGATACCACGTTTTACCACGACCGCGAAACAAAGGTACCACCTTTAACCGGAAAACTCCACGGCTGGTTTCTTCCCTGGTAGTGCAACGACCTTCATCTTTCCTCCAAGTCGAGATCTTCTCTTCCCCTGGACGACGACGCAACTTGCACCCACTACCAGGAACAACTGTCACTGCTGGAGGATCCTTCCCACTTAAGGTACCGTGTCCCGCCTGGCTTCCCTTGCTACCGACTGTACGGGGTAGATTTAGTCCCCGGCTTTCAAACCTGGGTTAGCTTGGGACACCCTGGCTAAACTTTCCTAAGCTTCTCTAAAATCTTTTTGAACCCTCTGCAAGACTTGCTAAGCCTAGTGTAACTGTGTGATCTTGGGCGCATTTGTGCTCTGCTCTCTCTAAGAGTGGGCCCAGCCTTTGGACTTTGGCTCACCAGTGACTTTTGCTCTTCTGCCTTGCTAACAGTGTTTTTTAGAGTGGTGTACCTTTCCATATTCTGTCTTGTTCCCTCCCTTTCTCACAAACTTATTGGAGTGCCATCTAGTTAAGCGCTCACCTCTGTATGAAAATAAGTGGTGTTTTACAGTGACTTATCTGATAAGTAAAAGGGGTGTATATATTGCAATAGTAACTGTGTTTAGAATATTTTACAATAAGAGTGCTGGAGTGTTTCAAACAGTGTGTTTTTAAATAAATAATTATATACTTTGATACCAGAGCTCTGGTCAGTGTTTGCTTGTATTATTGTGTCTGAGTGCCTATTGTGTATACTTTGCATACTGCCTAACTCTTCTTGAGAGAAGTCTGACTGCTCAGCCACAGCTACCAGGTAAATCTGGGTGGTGCAGACTGCTACCAAGTGGGTTTACTGCTAACACCTGTAGTCCTAAATCTTTTGCAGTGTTCCCTAACGGAACTGCACAGGTTTCTGCCTAACAAAAAGACAAATTGGATGCTTTATTTGGACACTTAATGAAAGCATTGTTGATAAAAAAAAAGATGGTAATCATTTGAACCGGGAAGTGAACTGTTCCACGAGCACTGCTTTAGGTGGACAGGGCACGTTGGTAATGTATATGTACTCGGAACAAAATCACGCGTAATTCTGTGAGTATGGATCTCCAAGACATTAATAATAAGATCTTTCACAAAATCGAATTCCATTTCCTCATATACTTGCTTGACCACCCATATTTTGCTTCGTTTCATAAAGGCCATAGTGTAGCGAAGCATTCCTAAGTTTCCCGCAGTCCTCGATTGTTCACGGCCTACATTCTCGTTATGCGCTAATACTGCTAGTAATGTCCTATATTTCATCCTTTCTATGCCGAAATGCAATCTCTTTGGCCTGTACTTTAGGCACATATTGTGGGACACCTCCAAATCTCCTGTGTGACAGAATTCTGTGAGTCCCTTCAGATTTCTTGATAGTTTTATCGAACACAATCTTCTCAAGGGCTTTGTGTGGAGGTGAAGATGGAATCAACCACTTCTTCTTCCGTTCCTGTTCCGGCGACAAATGGCCATGTTCACATTGGTGGAAGTGTTGGTTTTCTGTCCAAGAGTGAACGTTGGAACGGTGGTGCATTAGTGACCGCCATTTTTCTAGTAGAATTTCCACACACCCATCACATGTTTTGGAACTCCACTAAAGATGTTTGTTGAAAGACTGGGACCAATGTGAAATATTTTCAGAACCTTTTTTCCCCTGCAGCTGAGATTTTTTTATTAATGGATTTGGCAACATGCATACATCAAGTTGATGGCGAATATTTGGAAACTGCTCTCTCATTGTCTTGGCTATTGAAACATGTCTGTCCGTAGCTATGAGGTCGATTTGCATTCCCCTCGATTGGAGATCTTCCAGTGATTTTATAAAACCAAGTTTCTCCATGGCCACTGAGGATTTACTTTCGGACACCTGCACGACCACCAAACTCACAATTTTTTCACTTTCAATTCAATGTCCTGAAAGTGGTATGACAGTACTTGGCTGAATATCTGGGGCTGTCACACTGTCCATCGCCAGCTAGCCTGAACCGTTTGTCGGAGAATGTACTTTGAATAGACAATAGTTCAATTTTCCAAGCTTCACTAATGGCAGGGAATAAATATTGACGTTGATATTTGTAGTACTGCATTTTAGAAATGAAATGGAGTCACACAAATTGACAGAAACTGGACAACTTAATGAAACTAGAGCCACTGAAAAGTAAAGCTGCTGCACACAGTAGGTTAAGCGAAACCAATGGGGTCCATACTGCTGTGAATTCAATTAGAAAATTGCTTGAATGGTGAGTTATTTAATAAGTGTACCAAGGAGGTATCACTAAACCAATTAATTTAGGCTACTGCAGACTCATAAAGCAGGTCTGCCTACGTGTATGTGTCAAAAAATAATAACAGAAATAGCTGAAGGAGACAACGAGACACAATGGGTGTGCTTTTGACTACATCTAAAATCCACCAAAAAATATCATTGGCAGAGTGCTGTAGTTCGATGTAATGATTTACAAGAGGTGCAGATTCCGTCCGGCACCGAATTCTTGAACGATGCTCAGAATCCTAATGTGGACTGGTCGAGATGTTTGTCCAATATATCGAAGACCACAAGGACATTGGACACAGTACACTACTTGTTTGGTTTTACAGTTTGTCAAAGACGATAGGGTCCAGGTCACCACTTAGTTTTTGCAATTTTTGTTTTTTTTCCTGCAATTCTTAAAGTAAGACCACTATTTCTGTTTTTGTGTTTTCAATGTTCAACTGTTTAACCAACAGATAAGTTTATCCATTTTTCTTTAGTTATTTATGCATTGTCTACAATGTTTGTTTGTAAAATAAATATGTTTAGTGTTTTTAACTTGAGACTACCCTGGTTGCTTTCTGAATCTGCAGTAGCCTAAATTAATTGGTTTAGTGATACCTCTTTGGTACACTTATTAAATAACTCACCATTCAAGCAATTTTCTAATTAAATTTACAGTCCCTCTCCATTACTGCTTCTGGGACACTTCCCCCTCTCTTTGTATTGAATGCACACAGTAGGTTGCCAGCTGGCAGTTTCCCCAGTACCGGTTGAGCGGGCCATGAACATTTTTCATGGAGCATTTCACATTTTGAGGTTACTGCCTTGTGATAGACGAGTCACATTCACCAATGGCTTCCCACATAATTCCCCTCTCACTGAATGCCCACATTTCAGCATCATTATAATCTCCATCAAGCTGCTGTCGAATACTATGTATTTGGCCTCCTTTATTAGACTATCATCCGGCATTAAAGTTGATTCTGACTGAACTGTGGTTGACATATCAGCCATACTGGACATACTGTAGTCGAGATATTTGTCTAGTTCCTGGGTAAATAGTATTGAAGCTTCAGTCTCTGTTACTTGCACATGAATCGGAGAAAACATCAATGTCGGCTGGTTTTTGGGTGGCCCTTTTTTGGCGGGTGTCGATTGTGTCGAGTGGTCTGCGACTAATTCAAAAGCATCTTCAATACATTCAGTTTCATCTTTATCTGGTGGAGCAGTTGCATTGTAGCAATGGTGCAACAACACTTTGCTGGCTTCGCAGGACACATTAAATTCATTTTCTGGCCATTGGGCAAAAGCATCTCGAGTCTGCTTATTGATTTGAACATGCTGCGTCTCAAATATTAGTTGCTCCATGGTGAAATCAGTTTGGCAAGCAGCATCTCTCATTTCTGTAGCTGTCTGTGTCTGCATAGTTCGTACACCATCGGGCAACTAGAAGAAAGGTAGGAAAAAGATGTTCAATGTAAATCCAACATACAGTATTGGACAATTTACATTAAAAAAGTGTTACGAAGGCGCAAGCACAATACACTGTTTACAAATGAAATTGTTTGTAAAATACCTTATCTGTCTTGCGTTTCTGTGAAACCTTCTTCTTTACTGTAACGTCAGCAACAGCAAGCTGGTCCACTGACTCGGATCTACGTGCCTCCTCTTCTATATCCCGATCTTGTATACATCCCTAGAAAACAGTATCCATTAAAAATAAGTCATTTGTATAGAAATCAAATCAGATAAAATCGTACATCGTGTACGTCATTTAGTCCAGATATAGATTTCGAATTTCACCTGATTGATGGCTAGTTTACTCGATCAAAGTTGACTGTGCGAAGCACACTGATTGAAATGTTGCACTCAAGCAATTTTTAAAAACTGCTTGTTTCTAATATTGTCACTGTCTAATAGTATCAGATCTAGGACCGACTTTCTTTCATTCGAGGGAACTGTCAGTATGCATACCTCTGGCTCTGGATCAACTACGATGGATGATGACATTGTTGTTGAAGCTTCAGCATATCCCTGTAACACAGTACTTGTTTTAGAATGGATGAAAAAATTGAATACACACAATGTGTCGTAGACAATGGTACATATCAATAAAAAACCACAAATGACACATTGTGTAAACGAGCGACACGATATGTAAATATGATCAAGTTATCT
Source organism: Ambystoma mexicanum (assembly GCF_040938575.1). NCBI lineage: Eukaryota > Metazoa > Chordata > Amphibia > Caudata > Ambystomatidae > Ambystoma > Ambystoma mexicanum. The sequence goes on along the minus strand of NC_090922.1, from coordinate 17,247,638 downwards.
CATTCGAGGGAACTGTCAGTACGCATACATCTGGCTCTGGATCAACTACGAGGGATGATGTAATTGAAGTCGAAGCTTCAGCATCTCCCTGTAACAAAGCACTTGTTTTAGTATGGATGAAAAAATTGAAATTGAACACACACAATGTGAAGCAGACAATGGTACATATCAATAACGAACCATGAATGAAACATTTTGTAAACGAACAACGCGATAAGTAAATATGATCACATTATCTCAAATTCCATGCATAAAACAATTCCGGAACTGAATAGCTAAGTAAGACTACCTGATACGCGCTCAAAGTTGTTGTTAACTCCAGGCAAGACATGGATGCTGAATCTTGCTCCTTCATATTCAGTGCATAGTCATGGAGTTGTAAAGGAAAAATTTGATTTGATTTAGAAATGCTAATCTTAAAAATTGGCATGTAAGGGACAGATTACGAAAACATTATGCTTATTTGAAAGGGCACTATAGCATAGTGCCCATAAATCGTTTTCTATGATACTCCTAAAACCAAGGACAGATGTTTAGCAAACTGGGGTTTAGTTATAAAGCAATACAATCTTGTAAATATGAAAACTATTCTAAGGGACATTTACACTTAAAAGACCTATCCGTCCATTTAGTTACCTGTTTTCTACCCCAAGGGCTACTGCTAAATCTGGAACCGTGACTCACCTGAGGCGGCATGTGAACGAATAGTCAGAATTGCATTTGGGATCAATTTACGAGTCATTCTGAGTCGATTCTTCTTTGTGTACATGGATGGGTCGTACATATTCGGGGTAAAGTGCAGGCTGCAGATGCGGAATCTATCACACCTCGTGTCCTGCAAGACTTCTTCGACTCTACTTTCAGGCTCTGCCGGCGCAAATCCGCAATATCTGACCCATTCTCTTATTCGATCTATAGTCTTTGGGAACACATGCATTGTAGTGCCTTCAGATTTCTCATGGGTTTTAGAAAGGCAACCGAAAATCGCACATGCAGGCATTGTTGGAAATTCTACAAAAAAAAGTAATTATTCGAAAATTACTTTGCATAAAAACATGAGAAAGAAGGAATTATACCATACATTTTTCTATGCAAGCTATGTTTTGGTCACCACAGCAAAACCAGTGTAGCGTGGCTGGCTGTATTATATGATAACTTTCATAAACAATTCATTGATGTGACAAAAATAAGAACATGTTACTCGTCCCTTGAATGTACTATCGTGCATCAAAAGGAAACTCGCTTATAGACACGGTCTGCGAAGGATGCAATTTGATCCCAATTGACACTTATGACAGTTGATATATATCGATAACATAAAAAATTAAAATCAAGCCAGTGGCAATGAGATGAATGAACATAACACTACTGGGTTCGTTCGTTCGAAATAGATAGAAATTTAGATATCAAGGAAATAGGATTAGGTGACCTGCCCTTACCTTGACCAACAGTTAGATTCTGCAAGCAGGGTAGTTAGTGGCAGGGGAACAGGGAGATGTTCACAGGTAGCATGACGAGGAGCTGACTCGCAGTGATCACAGAAGTTCTCGGGTAGCACGACGAGGAGCTGACTCGCAGTGGTCACAGAAGTACTCAGGTAGCACGTTCACAAGTTGACTTGCAGTGCTCAAAGATGATGTTATGATAAATATCAAGTGGTTTATAAAGAATTAGAAAAGAGGGTGTGTATGTGAATAAATGACGTGTATATGTCGTGGTCCTATGTGCATGGCAGGGGCGCGGCCTGCTTCAGGGGAACCTGCCTGGAGACACTGGGTCTGAGGAGGGCATGTGAACAATGGCCCCTGCGTGGAAGATACCTTTGAAGTGTACATGGTGTTTGGCATCTTGGCCGTTCCCGCCCCCAACGGCACCCCTTGGCAGCGCACATCCACTGGTGCGAACTGCCTTTGATAATGGAGGGTGGATGGATGGATGGGCTTGAGGTGTGCAGACAAGGCCCGGAACACTGCTGAATGGAGACGCACTTGATTCACTGAAAAACTGAAACAAGCATTGATACAAGTTCTGTTGTGTTTTATTTTGTTTCTTATTTTGATGGCACAAAACTACTAAACATTGTAAAGTTCCGGTTGCAGGACAGTGAGGGAAAATCCCCTGTACTGACCGCTGTCGCTGTGGAAAGTTTCTCTAATGGCACCAATGACACAGGCGGGTATTACTCGTCGAACGCGGTGTCCAAGCCTACCATGAAGCCACCATGTAAACGAACGATAGGCCACCAGCCTATACCACCTGTGAAAGCGAAAGATACAAACTGTTTTTAAATGAACAAGATAAGTGTATTAAACCTTAGTTGCCAATGACCATTCTTATATCCTTTGGCATTGTTGCCAGTACAAATTCTACCTCGACAATGTACAATATTGAACGACTATTATACGACTGTTACTATTGAATTGCAAGACTACATACGTTTGGCATTGATAGATCAAAGTTACGACAATATAGGAGACAACCATGAAATGGTAGTGGCCTAAGTGACATCACAACTAAAGAACACTTACTCGTTACTTGGATTCCGAGGGCGAACTGTTGTCGAAGTTTGTGCATAAGGACCATCATAATCCTCAATACGGTCCGTGTGAGGCAGGCTGCCCTGAAGTTTGGCAGCTTGGTAACGCATTGTGGCCGTGTCTCGCCTTCCGATATGTAGGACAAGCATCCTGAGTTTTCTCGGCAGCAGCTGTTCTCCTCCTTGGTTGCCATTAGCATGCACCAATTGCAGGAACACCACGTGGAGACGCCGTCCATGCGACTAGGCTCAGGCTCTTGATCTGTTGAATCGTCCTCCCAACTGTCGTCCGAAGCCCCATCGTTTGCGCATCTTTCTCTTTCGAGTAATTCCGCCTCGGAATACTCCGGCTCTTATTGGTAGGGCTGTATTGTTGCCATTATGGGGTAAGCACAAAAAATTGATAGTAATGGTCCTGGTATCTGTTCGCACTGTCTACAAGCAACGAAGGTAGCTGGCCACAGCACAGAAACGAGGCACAGAATACTCAAAAAAAGACAGTGAAAGGAATGGAAAAGAAAATCTGTCTGTTGAGAAGTGGTCTGTTTATACTTATTGAGGAAAGAGGTGTCCTGCCATTTCCATGGAGACACTTCATTAGCTGAAACGCAGAGAATGGTGACACGAGATGTGCTTTGCGTTGTGAAATGGGCGGTATGCGTGTACTGATGTCAGCCTGAGGGGCGGGGCATATGATTTATTGTCGCCAGGGCAGTCCTGCTTGGGCGATGTATCAACTGATCAGATTATCACAAAATGGCCACGCCCTGCTGCCTGATTTTGCATGTGTACAAAAGTGGAAAACTACGGTAAGGCACACAGGAAATGTTTGTACGATCGATCAACGTATGCTTAAAAACACATGCCCGAACCCTCGGGACAATAATATTTCTGAGCGCACTATTCCTTTAACCAAGTTTTGATAATGGCTTTTTCTCACACTTGATTTTCTTTGGCTTAGACCATGCTTTTTAGGCCTGTTTCAACTATTGCTGCTTTCTCGCTCTGGCAGTAGGGATTACAATAAACTAGCTTCTTAATTTCCCTTGCTTGGCTTTCGCAATATTGGTTCTTATTAGCTTCTTGTGGTATTGCACTCTCATGACTTTGGCAATTATCCTGTCCTTTATAAGTACAATGATATCTTTCTTGTGTGTTCCCAAAATTCTTATTATGCCACTTTGGCTTCTTTGTATCAGTTTGATATTCAAAGTGATTGTTCTTCTGCCACTTCAATTGCTTTACATTATTTCGGCATTTAGAACATTTAGGCTTGGTCAGAGGGTGATAACGGAGCCTTCCGGGGGGTGTCACAGTGCTAGTGAACTCACTGGGTATTGCGTATGCATCCGCTTGCTCCACTGCCCTGGGTCTTCCGTTTCGCTCTGTCCAGCAAACTGCTTCTTGCCGCCCATGCCGATCGGGAAACGACCGATCCTGGCTCCTGGGACACTCCGGTACTCGCCTGCCACCGGAGCCCAATTTACAAAGGGGAAAGCTTTCACAATCAAAGTTTCCCGCTGTGCAATCTCTGCATACAAGGTCTCTGAAGGTAGAGACCCTCTCAGAGCTGGCATCTGATCTGTAAATGACAGTGACAGTTGTTCAGGCGTCTCTGCTTTCCTTCTCATTCTGCTGCAACTGTAACATGGAGTTACTGCAATTACGAATCATCTTACCCTAACCAATCCGGGTACTTAAGAAATCTCAATTCTGTGAGTATCTACCCACATGGGCTTTTCTAGCAACCATTACCAACACAGACAGATTCTCATATATTGTCCTCCATATTACAGGACACCCCTTTTGACGTGAAGCACCACAAACGGGAGCACTCACGCCAGGATTCAATCCACTTCACCGGTCCGCGGCCCCTTTAAATACAGAGGAGGTGAGCCAGGTGTTTATAGCCAAATGCTACCGCTGTATCTTTTAACCAGTAAAAAGGTTTTAAATTACAGAAGTGACATTATTAGACTAATTAAGTCTTTTACTATTTCCTATAACTGAGGCTTTTTCAGCCACCACCCCCATTGTGTATGTTTGAAGAGGCAACGCAGAACTAGCGGCTGCTCTCCGTCTTGAAGAAGGTTGATTACAAACGAATGGACAAGGGGACCTCTACCCTTGCAGAGTACTCAACCGAAACATGTCGACACTAGTTTTCTAAACCCCTGAACATAGACAGAGGGTCACATTGCAAAATGATAAAGTGACAAATTGACATGTATGTTGAAATTGTGATATTAATGGTATATCACTGGTGTTTTTGTGAAGGTATGATGAATGCATGAGGAAGTTTGATGAATGAAGAAGGTATGGAGGGATGTGTTTGTGGCAAAAAACACCAAACATGTTGATGTAAATGCTATTTATTTTCCTTATGTAACTATTTATGTACAATAAATACAAATGCTACTATGATTTAAATAATAGTAAGAGGTCATTTGTGGTCTAGTTGGCCCACCCTGCTTATATTCTAGTGTTACTACAATCACTCCAGTTTGGGCCTCCCACCACTTCTTCCTATGGCCTGCACATGATGGGGTTCTTTATTCTTCCTAGTCTCCCTCAGGCGTTGGCCATTGGAACCATTAGAATGCAACTTGCAGTCCAATGCCTCTGCATCCCTCTTCTTCGTTTCAGTATTTTGAGCTCGATGTTAAAATGTTAAAATTACTTCTTTGACTCTAAATGTTGTTGCCAAATTTACCAACTTCCATTCTATCCTTAATTACATGTTCTACGGGAGTTTTATAAGGACTTAATGAGTGGTTCTGATTCACAAAAGAGTTATAGTTTTCAGAATCTAAGATGTTAATATTTTGAGATACGCATTTAACATTATACTGTGGAGCAAAGGCGCTTTCACCACCATACCTGTGGGTGACTTTATGAGGGGGGTGGTGGGGTCTTACTACCGATAAACAATGTATTATACCAGTTTTCACCACCATCATGATAATTTGCTTTGGAAAAGAATACCTCCCTCCGACAGCAAGCCATTACATATTCTGGCAGTGTTAGGGAGAATTCTCTCTTTAGGCTGAATTTCCTAACCTAGTGAGTCCCCCAGCAGCTTTGCTGGATTTCTGGAGTTTGTTTTTTTCCTCCTGCCAAGAGTGAGACTCTTTTTCTCCTACTCTTGGACATGATATATGGTGTTTCTTTGACTGTTAATGTGTTTTATGGGCTATGGGGTCCTTTACTCCATAGGGTCTCATGTGTTTTTATTATGTGTGTTACACAGCACCCTCCGTGCAGTAACACATGGGTGTCATAGTGACTCCCCACCATAGACTCCATACCCTGGAACTGACTACTGTCTCCCAGGGCATGTAAAGTCACCATTGGCTTTACTAGTCCCAAATTATTAACAGAAACCAGTACAAACCATCATATTGTGGACGTACTGGTCAGGGCAATTCGATTGCCCCGGGGTCTGTTAGTCGAGGGGGCACGTCTCCGTCCCCCCTGATCGAGTTTTGGCAGGTGGCAGTGGAAACAACTTTTTATATTCGACAGCGAATATTTTCCTATGGGATTTTCCCATTGTTCGAGGCTACCAACTTTAATTATTTAATTCTCATAGCCTCGAACATACCGCCGGTTTATTTATTTAATATTAATTCGCCGGTTGGTATTTTTTGCCAGGACTCGATTCGAAAATGGCGTTTGTGTTCTCTTCTGTGACTCCAACCCAAGTCGAGCCCTTTGTTCCACTTTTTGGCGGGCTTCTCCACAGCTTCTCTACCTTGGTAACTCAAGTCGCACTCTTGTGTGATTGGCCCAAGTGGTGAGCTGGCCGGCTCACCACTTGGCATGTTTGATTGACAGCTAGGCTGAGTGAATGGGGGTATGCTGCATAAAAGCAGGGCTTTGGGGACTGGAACTTCAGAAGTCGCCACAGGACCTGAGAATCCGACGAGGGAGAAGCTGAGCCGACCTACCATGACCACACCACCGGTGGAGCCCTGCGGAACCGACTCACCACTTCCCGACGACATAGAAGATCTTCCGGCTGGAGAGACTTCTTCCCCTGACTGGTGGGCACAACCAGTTTTACCTTCCTTCTTCGCACCCCAGACCGGTTTGTGGTCGAACTGCCCGTGCCAAGCACCCCGGCGGCCGGATAGCCACTCACCACTGAACCGCGAATCAACGGACCGCTCCTTGTACCTGAGAAACTCTGTGGCTGGTTTCTTCCCTGGCAGTGCAAAGGACTCCTGTCTTCCTCCCTGACGAAATCCTCTCTTCCCCCGGACGAAGCACCGACTTGCATCTGCTGCCAGGAACAACTGCCCCCGCTGGAGTCTTCTCACCACTTTAAGGTACCGTGTCCGCCAGGCCTCCCTTTCTAAAGATTGCTACAAGGTAATAATAACCCCTTAACCTTCTGGACTGGGCTGGCCACCTTGACCCTCTAACTGTTCCCTTTCTTTGGTCCAACTCCTTTTTGAACCATTACAAGACTTTTGTGCACTGCAACCGTGTGACCTTGGACACATTTAGTTTGATCCCCTGAAAGTGGATCCGGCCTATTGAACTCCAACTTCACAGTTTTACTTTGCCTTCCTCCCTTGTTATGTTCTTGTAAAAGTGTTGGGATCTGTTTCAATTTATTCTCTGCTTTTCTCTCCTTTTTAAAAACAAACTATTAGAGTGCCATCTACGTTAAGCGCTCACCACTGTCTGAAAATAAGTGGGGCTTTACTTAAGACTTGTCTAATATTCTTTTATGGGAGTGTATATCTTTTAGTGACCGTGTTTTTGAATTGCTTACTATTAGTGCCTGTGTGTTTTTTTTTTCTAGATGTGGTTTTAAATAAATAATGATATCTCTTTTACACCAAGCCCTGGTCTGTGTTTACTTGTTCTATTGTGTTTGCTTGACCTATTGTGAATACTCTGTATACTGCCCAACTCTTCTTGAGGGAAGTCTGACTGCTCAGCCACAGCTACCAAGTGAATCTGTGTGGTACAGACTGCTACCAAGTGGGTTTACTGCCAAACACCTGTAGTCTTAAATCTTTTGCAGTGGTCCCAGAGGGAACTGCACAGGTTTCTCCCTAACAGGCATCCCTGACATTTCTTCCTCTGAGGAAGACATATACCGTGCGTCTCTCAACAGAGGCCTCCGATCCCCCTGGGCCCCTTCTTCTCCCTGGTGATCCTTCAGGTTAATACCACCCCCAGGGTCAGGATTACGTAGCGGCTGCCTACCCCTGGCCAGCTGGGAGGAGACTATAGGTAGGGTCTTTGTGAGGCCTCTGCAGGATTCATCACAACACACATACATATTAGGTCCCCCGCTATTAATGTGTGTTGAGTTGCCGTCTCACTTCCCAAAAAAGTTGATTGAGGCTTTGATGGGGGTTCTAGTAAATGTTAATTAGTAGGCAGTCACATAAAGTAGTTTCAGGATCACACCAAGACATTTTAACAGTTTGCATGTCAGTAAATTCCGACCCCCAATTTACACTGGACATCTTAAGGTTACTTCGGATAGTATTCAACAGACTACCATAATGGTAGCCTTCAATTCCCCTCTGGTTAGGAGTGTGTGAACGATCATAACCATCCATCAGTGGTTTGTCCATCAACATAATTTTCTGTCAGAGTATGCTATGGTTTCTTAAGTTGACCTTGTTAGTTGTTTGTCTAAGTGAGAATGACCCCATGTGTTCCATGATAATTTTATAAAACTGAGCATTTGATTTCATAATGTGTGGTTAATGAGTGTGACATCGTGATGAAATGAGCTGGTTAACTATGACCAATTGTCTTTCAGCTTGTGAACATCCTTGAGCATGTCAACCACTGAAGCATTCTGGGAATGTGTTTATGTTTCCTAGATAGTGGATTCTTAGCCTACCCACTTGATGCAGGTTCTGTTTAGGTTGGGTATGCAAACTGGACTCTGATGTACTAGAGAAAATGTGTTATCATATGCCCAGGAAGAGACTGATGCAGTTTGGTCAAGCAGCATTTCCATCATTAGTTTGGTCATAAAATGAATTACCACAGTGCCTGTTCTGTCTTTATAAAGAAATTCAATCAATTTGATGTCCTTGGAGACGGTGGTTTGTAAAAGAGGGATTTCCTGTAGTATTACCAATACATTTTGCCTATTTAAAACAGTTGGTTTCAGGGATTTAAAAATTCTCTCCAGGCAAGCACAGAAATGGGAATGAAAAAACCAATACAATCAACCAGACCCAAAGTTCCAACAATCATAACTCCAACTTATTATGTATCACAACCATTCAACATATAGTTAGGAACAGAACGCAATGACCGAATTGCAATACATATAGCATAAAATGGAGGCAGAGTAATTTTCAGTTTCCATTTCTAGGCGGAAGGACCAACTGCTTTTGTCATATAGGAATTGAATTACCACATCTTCATCAGGGAAACGCAGTTAACCCATTGAGTTTAAGGCTAACTTCCTATTGCTAGATCTGGTTGTAACATCTTGATTCTGCCAATAGTATGAAGGCATGCTTCTTAAGGTAAGTTAGCCAGACGATCTGAGATGAAAGCGATTAATAATGAATACAGAAATAGGGGTGTTTAAAATCCTACTCTTTATTTTGTAGAAGCCACAATACTCCTAGCATCGAACTAGAATTCAGTCTCAAATCATTGGGTCACAAAACGTCCAGTTTCTTTGACTGCTGCGCTGAAAAGCCAGTTTCTTTGAATGTACACATCTTGCTCCTTTACATTAGATAATCTGGTATTGCCCTTCTTTGTTATTAATCCACTGACTCCTTGCAGAGAACCTGTTCCAAAAAGGAATTAAACATTTGTACCTGCGCTGGTTGTGAGAGAATAGCGCTGGGAGTTTCCTTGACTCGCGCTTCATCGACTCTCATTTCCTGGAGGGGGAGGAGCTTTGTGCCGCACATGTGATTGGTCACGTGACACTGCCTGCCATCAAAATCAGGGCGAGTGTACCCTTGCGGCGTGAAGCACTTCGGAGTAAAGTCCACCGGCTGTTGTGCGGCTGTTTGGCGCTGAAGGCGTGACCACTAGGCGGGAGACTGCAGAGGTATTAGCTCTTTGATCCCGGCCTAGCGACCTGAGGTTTGCAATAAACCACATACAGAGTCCGAAGCTGAGTCCGCCTACATCGTCGACGAGGACACCTCCAACGTAAGGCATAAAATTGTCTGATTACCGAAAAGAGGAAAGTATGGTTACTGATGTACGGCCGCAAACGCGGCAAACAACTTTGAACGCTCGAAATCGGTCCGAGCTTTCGCTTGCAGCCAATGCTCCCACTTCAACAGCTGGCGCGAATAGTGTTGCTCCATCTTCCCGACCCCCTCATCCCTCACTCGCTCAATTGCCCCCCCTGTCCTGCTTGCCTGCTGTGGCAGACACCCCTTGCCTTTCCTTCCCCTTCTCCCCTTCCCCCCGTCCGCCCTTCCTTCCCTGCCTAATCCGGTACAACTTACCACCGCAAGTCCGCCTCGTTGTCCTTTGCGAATTTCTGTAATGAACATAAATGAGGCCAACTCGAACGTCGACTTGAATGCTGCCTCAGCTGATGCGAATCTTGGTGAAATGATGTCGGTCGACGTTCCGACTAAAGCATTGACATTGCATTCCTTGAATGTTAAATCTTACTACTCCTGTCTGAAACAGTCGGACGTGTCACTGCTGACTTAATGACCAATCAAGCGGAAAATCTCCTAGGATCGGATGTGAACAAAACCTTAAATCAGCTGCCGTCCCAGGCATATGTAGATGAAATCGATCGAGCAACACAGACCATGCTGCCCGACTCTTCACCTGAAGGTTCCCAATCAAATATGCTGGGTGGTGTGGGCAGTGAGACTGTGGGTGAGATGTCCTTAAATACAGCCCCACTCGATCTTGACCGAAATATAGCGGTATCTGCGATAAAAGATCGTCATCTACCTGTGCCACCTGCACCATTGGCGTTGATCGAAATCGACACTGCCTCCTTTCTATCTCCGTTTGACGTTACAGATACTGAACTTTTGGCTCTAAAACTACCAAATGGTTCAGAAAACCAAACAAACTTTTCCTTCGTCCCGCCTTTAAACAACGATGCTACACATAGCCCTACAGACAGCAGAGTTGTTGCTGAGACTACGATGGCTCAAATTGAGGCAGACGTATGTGGAAGAGATGTTTCATACCCGCTCGACTGCCTTCCACCAGCACCTTCGTCGCCTTTTCTTCTGACGGGCCCTTCTACAAAAAACCACTAAAAAAGTCTTGGGATAGACTTAGCAGGACGCAAAGCGCGGCTAACGGAGAGGCTGACTGCGGACTATCAAGCAGTTAAAAACAAATTAATACACAGCTTCTCTACGGCCCCACAAAATGTTTTGCATCCAACAAAAATGCTGTTGGCAAATAGCGAAAAAGGAGTGAAGTTCGCGCAAGATCCTAATGGCACGCTTAAATCTTGGACAAGTACACCCCATCGAAAAGAGTCTCAGAATATCCAAAATAATAATGCTACTTTTAAAAGAAAATCACAATCAAGCTCCTCAAAGGAACCGACTGAAAACCTACGATTTCACTGCAGTACTAAAGTAGTCCAACAAGCTCAGCAAATGACAGGAAATGAATGTTGCTCTAGTAGACATGATGAACAGTCAAACCTTGAATCTGAATCTGTTCATCACTCAAAAGAGAATTTATCAGTTGCAGCTGGAATTCAAATTCATAACAATGTCATGGCAGCAACATCATTGGCTTTGATTCCTTTTATCAAACTCATGGAACAAGCAAATGAGACTGTGAAAGATCAAAATGCCTTGCTACATAATTTGACAAATAAAATCTCGTCTTTGGAACAAAACAACGCTCATTTAATGTCTAGAGTTGAACGAGAAGCAGAAATCTCATTTCAATGGCAAAACCGCCTTGGTGACATTGCAATGAAGGACCACACAGACAAAAACGACCAAATGGAGGCGATTTTAGAAATCATAAAGGGGTGTTGCCACTCACTTTTCAGAAATAAGACAGACATGGAACATCCTCCTATTGAGAGATCCCTATATCGCACAGAGAAATTAACTGCGAAAACTAGGGCAAAAATAGACCAATGCAGTTCGCCTGACATATCTAAGCATTCAACTGTCCCAGGAAAGAACTTAGAGATACCTGTACTGGATAATGCGAACAGGGAAATCATTGTGATTGGTGACCCACATTTGACTTCTATAGCTGAAAAAGAGTCAAATAGTACTCTTGTAAATAAACCACACGAAGAGTCTAGATCAGACCAATGTAAAATCAACCCACTTGAAGCAATAGCGGTGGAAGTTCAACTCCCAAACCACACAGCTGCACCGAGTTTCAAAGGTCCCGTTACTTCATTTCACATTTTTACTGGAACAGCAAAACTGGTTGTTCCTTCGATTACATCTAAACAAGGTGAAAAATCTATAATAGCTCCAGCCAAAAAACATTCAACAAATAAGCAGCAAAATAAAATGAACAATGACAGAAATAAAACAAAACAGTTTGTGAGAAATCTTTCTACTCCTCACAAGTTGGGGCTGTTCTCCCGCAATACACCAAACGATAAACATGATGATAATGAGAGTGTGCCTGCTTGCAAGTCCATGCTGAAAGAAATAACTAAAATAAGTGTGGTAGATATTCCTAATCCAAATAAAAGACGAAGAGTGGATTCTAACACGAGCTCAAAGAAATCTGATGTAAGTGTTACTGATTTATGTGATCTGTCCACATACTCAGCTGAACCTGACGAATTACAACAGTCAACACAAGAAGAAGAACTTCACCGCTCGTCCATGAATCTTCCTCAAGGCCGGAGAAAAATCCACCGAATGGAAATACCTGACGAAGGAGAAAGAAAGAAAACTCGCTTAAATGCAAATCAAAATTGTTCAAAAGAGAATTCACAAATCTATAGTAGAAATGACGACAATGCTGAAGCTCAAGGAAAAAAACTGACCTTAGTAAAATTAAATCCTAAGATGACGGCAGCCCAATGGGAAAAGTAAAAACAATTGAATCCTAAAGCAACTGTGTCTGCGAAATCTAGACTGGAACAAAAACTATGGAGACTTCGGCTCAAGAACATTTTCACAGATGCAAATGAAGTTAATTTGAATCGCAGAAATGTAATGCAATTGGTACACAACTTTCCGTCACTGAGAACGATAACGTCAAACGACATAGCCATTGTGGAATACATCAACGAGGACTCTCAAGATATGGCCTATCTACATATCACTTCCCAAGCAGTAGAAAATACCTTGCTTGCTGCAAAAGACGAGTTGTTGTCTTACGGATTCGATCTGACATTGGAAACAAAACATCAAAGAGATGGCTTTAGAAAAGCAGTGTCAGCTGCTGGCGAGCAAACCCATGAACAACGTCGTGAGGTGTTAAGGAAACAATTTAACATCCAAGAAAGAACAGCCGATAACCAAATTATCTCTTCCCAACCTCCAACACAGACTTGTTCGAATAGAACTTAGCTATTGCAAACTAAGGTGGATGGAATTGGCCTTATATCATGGAACACTAGAGGTTTCCGGCATTTGTTCCAGAACTGCGATATCTCGATGAAAACCAACTTCGCAGTTTGTCTACAGGAAACATGGCTGCGGGAGGCGCCGTCTAGAGAAGGATATTCAATCATATTAAACCCGGCTGGGAAAAATCAATTTGGTCGTCCGTTCTCTGGTCTTCTGACTATGATTAAATAACGCATCAGGCTGGGAGATTTTAAAATCATTTTCTCCAAACTTGTTTGTACAAGGATTAATCCTTCAAAACAGTCAGAGATCAAATGCACCATTCGATCATCTACTAATTCTTAACACCTATTGGAACTCAGCCATGATATCCTCATCTCATTTCATTCAATCAATTATAAAATTGATCGATGTTAACATGGAATTATGGTCTGACCTACAAGTCATATTATGCGGAGACCTGAATTTCTCGTGGTTTGATGAAAATTTGATAATGAAAAAATTCAAGCACCAAGTTTACTCGACATGCAGAGGCTATCAATTTCATGCAGCCCTGATTGCTAGGAACTGCCAGATGCTCAACGGTCAAACCAAAGGCGATCGTCCTCCGAATATTACTTGGCAGCGCGATGGTTCGAAAAAAATCATGGACTATATTTGGGCATCGAATACAATGCTAAACGAGATTCTACAGCTGAAGGTCCTGAAATCATCAAGCAGTGACCATAACCCACTTGAACTAACTCTAAAGGCATATTTCCCCAGAAATGCAGAGATCTTCAACCAACCAATTGAAGTGAACCAAAGAGGCAACAGACTCAAAATAAACAGCAAGCAATTGCGGAAATTAAACGAAATGATAACCTCAGAGGAGACTGCTTTATGCGACAAACTAAACTATCCTCCGTTGATAGTAGACTTTCAAATCAAGTTCAAACATCCGAATTGCTGTTCCTACCAAAAGAAATATGAATTTAGTACAATGGTGTCTCTTAAAAAAAAAAAACAACTACGCCGTGATTTTAGGAAATTAAATAAAGAGCCAGATCCGAATAAATTGCTGCAAAGGAAACATCTAAAGACACAGTATCGAAACTGGTTGAAATGCTTCAAAATGATGAGAGATCAAGAAAGAGGTGAACGAATTCTGAAGCTCATTATTTGCCACCAAACAAAGAATCTATGGAACATCATAAATAATAAAACAATATTCCAGCAGGCGAAGACCCATCATGGTATCTCCAAGGCCACTTGGGAACAGCACTTTGCCAAAGTTTTTGGGAGCAATGAACATCAGCTGAGCGATGAAAGACTTGACGAAGACCAGTCTTGGAATAAAATCGAATCAAAAGAAGATATATCAATAGCAATTCGACACCTAAAAAACTTGCGAGCTGCTGGACCCGATGGCCTTTCCAATGTTACACTGAAAGCAAACAACGAGCTGTGGACAACCTTCATTTTCCATTTATTCCTAACGATTGCAGCAACAAAAATGATACCTAAATCTTGGAACTCAGCTATCATAGTTCCCATTTTCAAGAAAGGATGCCGCGACGATCCGGCCAACTATCGACCAATTGCTCTTTTAGATATCCTGGGGAAGATATTTGCGTCCTTTCTACAACAGAAGCTGTCAAAGTGGGCTATATGTTCTGGTCACTTCGACTTACGTCAGACAGGTTTCACCAAAGGCGTAGGAACAGAAGTGAACTTAACTATACTAAACCTGCTGAAATTAAATGCTCTACAACAAGGCAAGAATCTCTTTCTTGCCTTTATTGATATAAAACAGGCTTTTGACTCCTTAGATCGAACAAAATTGTGGAAAAAACTGACAAACTGGTCGTGTCCATCTGAATTATTGCTGCCGATAATGGCTCTCCATAAAGATACCTCAGTTAGAGTGCGAATCAACGAAGCAGGTGAGCTGACCGACAAAATAAGAACGAATAAAGGAGTCAAACAGGGATGCCCCTGAGCTGCCCTGTTATTCAAGCTCTTCATATCCGATATATCTGAAGCATTTACACAGACACGCTGTTTCCCCCCCAAGGATAGACAACAACAGCATTAGCTGGATAATATATGCAGACGATATTGTCCTATTAGATGCAACACCGATTGGACTTCAGAGACTGTTATATGCATTGGAAAGTTATCTATCAGACAATTCGCTGCAAATCAATGTAGCAAAAACAAAGGTCATGTCGATCGGAACTACATCCAAAAGACTAACAAAGAACTTTAGTTGGAATCTTGATGTACTTCAGACCCAACCAGTATCATCTATTAGATATCTAGGCATTGTCTATAACATCTCAATAAGAGAGCATGAGTGGATCTGCGACCTGAAACAACGTATGTTGACATTTGCATTACAAGGATCGAAGCTACATGCTGAATATGGGAAATTTACCCTCAAACCTGTACTAATCTTCTACACACAAAAGGTCATTCCCTCAATCACATTTGGAGCTGAGGCTGGATGGAACCTAGATTATCAGATATGGCCAACCCTTGAAGGTCTCTTCTGGAGACGCATTCTCAAACTACCAAAAGGTGTCTCAATGATTTCTATCAGACATGAACTCGGACTTGAATCAATGTATAACATAGTTGTCTGGAAATCTCTAGCCATGCTCCGAAAGATGTCACTAAAGGACCAGGCTCCGGCTTACAAAATTTTTGCAAATATGATCCATCAACAACACTGTAGCATTACACAAAATTAGTCTAATGGTCTAAAACGGATTTTAGATACTGCTGATGTAACGTGGAAAACCTTGATAGACACTCCCCAAATTGCGAAACAGAAACTAAGGAAATGGAATTGGATCGAGAACTTAGAACGAAGAAATCTCCTATCTACGTCGATCGACCTAGGCCCTCTAACAAATTGCCTGGATCAGCTACCAAGATACTTACAAAAATTACCTTCAAGGAAACACCGCAATCAATTTTTGAGACTACGGCTGAATGCACACTCAACAAAGGAAATTCTATGGAGACGAAAAGCATCCAAAATTGTGAATAATCTTTGTAGGTTTTGTGAAACCACAGTCGAATCTGTAAAACACCTAATTATTGAATGCCCAAAAATTAAAGAACATTGAACCTGCTACTTGGGTGCTTTTGCTCCAACTGACGAAGACATGGACAAATGGTGGTACCACATACTAGCTGGATCAAATGTGCCACTGACATGTGCAGTCTGCCATCTAGTGGAACACATTTTGAATGAGGACCAGTGTTAATCAGATAGATTCCCTCTCCTTTCTTCATTGAATGATTATCACTGAAAGACTGCAATTTCCTTGTGTTGTCTTTGTTCTCTTGTTTTTCTCGCCCTACTCCGGATCTATGTTTATATATGTGAAAGCAAGATTGTTTATTGTATTGTTTATTGTAATTGAAGTTTATTTGTAAACTAATTGTTACAATTAAAATAAAAAAAAATAAAATAAAAAAAAATCCACTTTATCCCAGAATTAGGAATGGTCGATTAAACCCAATAGGGACATCCACTTTAGAGACCAGCTTGTGGTTGCCCCCATCTGATTTGACCTCCTAGTCTCCCTCCTGTAGGGAATAGGTTCAGAAAGGAACTACAGTTGTGGACTTCTGTTTGGGAATTTTGTGGTGGACACAATGTCACAGGGTTGGTTAAGATGATGTGGCTACTTATTTGGGGCCCTGACATATTTCAAGGCTAGCTTGTTTTTTGATGCCCATTAGTGAAGTATTGTTGTCTTCAATAGGGTCCTTATCACACACCATTGTAACTTTCTTAGCATTGTTTGTTGTTTAATTGTTTTTTGTTTTCGGAAGATGAATGCTTAGCCAAAGACGGGTTACAATCCAGCACTGACTGTCTTAGTTTCCAAATACATTTTCTCGACCCTCTGTTTTCAATAGGCACACACGTTTTTGATCTTCCTTTTTGTGCCCAATTTCTTTGGTTTAGACATACATTTTCTTAGGGCTTCAATCCTGAATTGCCTTGGTCGTTCTCTATCTGCAGACAGCTGGAGGTGTTGGATGTTTCCAGAACTCGATTAGTAATGTCCAACACTTTCCTGGAATGTAGATGTATGATGGGAGTTTTTGGGCTTAGTCTGCTCTCCTTTGAGTTTATCCGGTTTCCAAGCCCTTCCTGCTTAGTTCTGGGCACATATTTATTTGAGAAAGTTTAGCGTTGCACTTATTGAGTTTAGGATTCCTTTGTGATCTTTAGTCTTGTATATTTCCATAAAGCTTCAGCGGGGAGTTAAACACAAAGTTCAAGGCAAATAGCGACTGTTGATTTAGTGTTCGGTTTCCACTAGGAGACTTCATGGGTCTTGGGGAACTTAACAGGGTTCTAGAATGCTGATGGGAAAAGGCAGACAGTTTGAAACATTTGGAGCAGTCATTGATTAATAATGACGGAGATCTGCTCAGCAGCTCCACAGAATCTTGGATAGGTAGGATTTTCCTGGCAGACTCTTTTGGTCTTGTGACTGGCTCCTGAGAAATTTTTGGGAGCTACGGTTGTACTGACTCAGCCAGTTTTCAGCGACGTTGAAATTAAGAAACATGTTTTTATTTAAAAATAAAAATGTTTTAACTGCTTCTGGCTTTACACACCCATGTCTCAGAAGTATGTGGTTTCGAGAAGTGTTAGCCATTCCAAATTGCCACTGTCGGGCTTCTTTCTTGTAGTTCGGAGGGGGGGATCATTTCCCATTGTTACTTTAATCCGAAGCCCATACATAGTGGCGGGGCGCAAAGCAGAATTTCCCAGGTTGGCATTCGTATTAGCCTTTGGTAGTAAATCCAGGTAATTGATGCCAAGCAAAAATACTGTTCAAGCTTTCCCCAGGATGAGTAAACTGAGACTTAATCCAGGCCGTTCCACAATGCGTCTGATGTGATTGAGTAGCACGGAAGAACAGTCATAGTCCAATTCTCCAGCTTTTTACTGCCAGTGACTGGACTCTGCTGGTGCGCTCCTCGCCCATGCTCCAAATTTGAATGCAGATTGCACTGCACACCATAACTGGGTCGACCCAGAACACATGTTCAAAAAGAGTTCAGCCACTCAGTTGCTAGTGACTGTACTCTGCTGGTACACTCCGTGTATATGTTTAGTAGTGAATTTACTTACCAATAGTGTTGATTTACTGATTGTCTGTGTTTAATGAATTGGAGCCATGTCTAAAGGTCGGTTGCAAAAGGCCGAACCTATGGATTCCAGAACAAAGGTTGACAGTCCGCAGGTTCAGCCATTTTGTAACATGCCTTCTCCCTCACCCTCTACCCCCTCCACCTGTCCCCTTCACTCTACTTACTTGCTGTGGCCTCTATCTGCCTCCTTCCCACAGTTTAGATACTGCATCCCCGGAAGCCCAATGCACAGTATACTGTGCTCTTGTGGAGAAACCTTTGTTACTAGAACTTCCGTGGCCGTAGTATCTAAACTGCAAACAAATTAATTGTACTCAAATTTGTGGACCTTTGTTCCCTAAAATAGTTTGTTCTTGTTAACGTTCGTTGTAATAGCATGTAACCGTGTAAATTGGTTGCAACTTTAAGTTGGATTTTTCGAACCTATTGGAGTAGATTCCCTATTTGAGTGAAATTCTCTTGACATGTGAATCCCCCAGTCTTTTACCCTGTACTTGCGAACCCTTTTGATCTTTTTATGATACTTTTTAATGGAGTTATGCTTTCCTCCATGTTTTCTGGCATATACCTTTTTAATACTGCAGCACACAGCACTTTCTGTGCAGTGTTGCTGGAAGCTCCTTGAGCTTTCCTTTTTATTCTACCTGGGGTAACTACAGTTACCACGTCAGGACCTTTTTGTCCACCTGTATTGTATTTTTGTAGATCAGCACACCCCACCTTATGTTGAGTGCTGAGGTGAAACATTCTCCCTTTTCCCACTATTTCTGTACATTTTAGTTACTGTTAAATGTTCCTCTGACAGGATGGTGGCTGTGTACCTTTTTGCATGACTTTTTGTGGACTTCTACCGCAGGCTGTCTTCGCAGCTGCTGTAGGGACACAGGGATCACCATTTGCTCACAATGGTGGCTGTATTTTTTTAAGCCCTGTTCATGGTGACTTGTTCTTACTTGGATCTTCTTCTACCTTCCTGGGTGGGGGAGGTCATGATGAATATTTTGTCTTTGGAGGGCTTCCCTTTGAAAGCCTGCCAAGGTGCTCGGAGTGCCTAAAAGGACAGGAAGTGGGGGAGGTAACCAACATTCCCCTGGTCTTTGTCCTACAGTGTGCTCTACAGTGTGCTTGCCTGGAAGCAGTTTGAACTGGGATGCTGGCTGTCCCCCTGGATAGCCGCCCTCAGATTTGCTTGAGAGGCTTGAATGGCAATTGGTGTGCTCTGCCAGTTTTCTTGCATGAATGGTGTGAGGGTCCTGGAACTGAACCTCAGAGTCGACCACTGGACTGAAGATCCAAAGAGGAATTTGAAGGATGTCCCAGCAACTTCCAAGCGATCACCAGAGTTGTTGAGTTACTCCGAAAGACCCAACCCTGAATTCCGAGTGACGGGGAAGAACTTTTGAAGAGGACTTCCTCACTCGTACTGGTGGGCCTAACTAGTCTGAAGACCAACTGCATTTTGCACCATCCTCACGAAGAGTTGGAAGCCACCTAGGTTACAAACTCCCAATACCCTGGGACCAGTATCATTTTGCCAAGCAACGTTGTGTTAAGCTCAGATTCGGCTGAAACTATGTAGGCATCCTTCTGGGCCTGCAGTGACACTTTTCCACTCCTTGAAGTCACCTCAACTGAGTTGATGACAGAGAACCGAAGAAATGTCTCCTGGGCGACAACTGTCAATGAACCGAAGCCTATGCAGGGCTCCTAATGCACGAGTGCCACGAAGATCCACTGCTGGGCATCCTGCTACTCGACTACATCTGTCTGTTATGTCGAAAGTTCCTTCTTCAGCCATCCAGGACAAGAAACCTGAACCAGAGAAAATTGTCACCTCACCTTGAGGACCAACCTACTGCACCAAGTTTTTCATTGATAAGGTACTGCTCCAAGCCTTGATACTTAGCTTGGTATTGTTGCATTGCTCAGGTGTTCTTGAAGAGATGCAGTTAAGCTGTTACTTGCACCCCCCTCTGGGGCACTGTCAAGGATGGCGCGCACCCCAACTGGTGGTCTTCTTGTTTGGAAGCACCACAGCGAGAATCGGGGCCGGCGGGGCGTGTAGCAGTACAGGAATGCCACCTTATGGCTGCCGTCCAATAGGAAAAACCTCAAAGGCAGAAACAAGTGCAGTTCTCCCTGTACCACGAAAGGGCAACTCTGTATTAACATGTTACTGGGGTACCACTGTATAGAAATCACTGGCACATGTCTGATAGCTGGTCAGGCCAAGAGAGAAAGAGACATACGCCAAGAGAGCCAGGCAGGAAAACCAGGAGACAAGGCAAGGAACAAGGAGCACAGAACAAGGGAAGAGGCGGAATCACCCAGAAGAGGTGAACAGAGAACAGGAGAAAAGAGCCATGCTCGGGTGCGAGGCAACAAGAGAGTTGAGATGCACCGAGCGTTGTGATTTCCTGGTATGTATCCCCAGGAAACGGGAATGAGTGTTGCCAGTTGCCTGGTAACCTGACAACGAAGTGTACCACGTCAGATGAGGGAGCCTCATCGTTGTCATGGACTGGCAGCGTCCCACGGCAAGGAACCCCGAGGTGCCGGAATCCTTGCCAGCAGACACTGGAGCAGTGGAACCCCTGTTACATAGGTGAGCAGGAGCAGGAGCGGGCACAGTGCCACAGGATCGCAGCCACAGTGTATCACAAGATAAACGGCAGCAGGGATAGAGGCACCAAGCACTTGAGTCCAGTCTGAGGGCCCGGGGGCCAGTCGACTGTGTAACAGGCACCCTGAGTCCCATTGGCTTGAACCACCCATTGGGCTATGAATTGCCAAAGCTAGCTATTACTTACTTGCAATCCTGAAGACATCCTCATAGGCTTTTTTCTGTTTGCTACTAACCTACCACTTTCCTCCTCAAACCTTGGTCACTGGATGCCCAGTGCCCTCCTTTACTCTGTGACTCATTTAGTATAGGGTTGGACTTTTGAAGAGTGGTTAAGAAAAAGTTCACGAAAGTTGCAAGAGTTTAGATAAGAAAGTTTGCCTGTTAGTATTCGTAGTTTTCACTAACTTTTGTGTTGCTTTACATTTGTTATTTAAAGTGTGCTACCTTTTATTCTACTTTGATTTTACTGCGTGGTGTGTCCGAGGGTCCAGGGGAGTGGGGGGATCCCATCCAAAAGAATCACGCTGAGTCCAAACCCAAAGTCCAAGGGTGTGCATTACAATACAGATGCTCAGAATGGTTTGTGATCTCAGGTTCATTGGGCTTTTGGCATCCTTTGGCGCTATGGCGGGCCCTTTCCTCTCTTATCTTCCCTGGGCCTGGATCCCACCTCACAACCTCAGACATCCCTACTGGGCTGTTAGTAGCTGAACGATTGGTAACCCCTATCTGTCTTTCACTTATCTACACATCAGGCGTTTACCCTTAGATGCTGGCTACCGGAATCCCTCGGGAACTTCTAGCTTTCCCTCTCCTATCCCTTCGTAGTAGTCTCAGGAAACGGGTAATGGCGCCTTCTTTCGCCCAGCGTCGCTCACTTTTTTCAGACCCTCTAACTCCTGACCCTTACTATACTGGTCTCTTACGCTGTCCTCCTCCCACCACGTCACTGTCCCTCCAAGCTCTCACTCCACCTTTCTACCGTCTCTATATCACTCAATGTCAATAGCTTCTCCTATTCTCCCACTCACTCTTCCCACTCTCCCTCCACTTCTGTTCTTATTCCCCTACTACCACTACCGCTCTACTACCACTATTTTCCCCTCTGGACCTCCAGGGATATTGTGCCCTGCTCACCTCTTGCGCTAGCCCCTGGTCAGACCCCAGGGATATGGTACCCTGCACTAGAACTTATCTCCTTCACTCGCTACTCCCATCACCTACTTTACTTACTTTCAATTATTACCACCACCTCTAACACTACTACTACTACTACTTCAGTCCACCACTATTCCTACTTCTAATACTCCCTCTCCCTCTCAAACACTCCACGGACCACCTCTCACCAATAGTTTCTGCACTGCTTTCTGCTTTCGCCTCCTGTGGTATTTTGGACGTCATCGTCCACCGCCTGTCCTCACTCAATTAACCCACACCGTATAAGTCACATGCACCTTCTTAAATACCCCACCCCTCCCAGGATTGGGTAATCCAATCACTTCCCTGACTAAAGGGGGTTTGTCAGTGGGGGTGCTTAGGGAGGCTTCAAAAATGGCTTGTAATCCCACCCCCCTTTCTGGAAGCATCTGTGGCGAGGAAAAGTGAAAGACTTTCTGAGGAACTGGAGTCCTTGTTTTATAAGGACTTCTGATGGGCCTTTCAATCTTAATTTCTGCTAAGCTGGTGGGAGCCTCATTAATAGGGCTTCCTTTTCTAAATGACATGTAGATCCCTGGAGATTTTGCTGCACACTTTTCTCGCAGGGCCAGTGTTAGCCTGCTGGTTGTCTGCTACAACAAAGTGCGAACCGCCGCTGCGTGTTGGCTTTCCTTTGCTGCCTCATGCTGCGGCTTTCTCTCGTCAGTGTTTGCCGTCATCATAGGTAAGGTGGGCAGGGAGTTTGTATACACTTGCGCGATCACCAGGGAGTGTTTGGGGTGGACTCTCTCCCTTCCTTGACACAGCCTGGAAACGGAATTGTACATACATGACTTATTTTCTAAAGCCTTAGTATATATAAAATCAATCACTATTTTTATATAATTGCTAATGTGTCAGTGTTTCTTTGAACCAATTGTATTCTCTAAGTACTGTGTGCCTCACTACAGCCTTATTCCTCCTAGACTAAGCTTATCTGCTCAGCCATTGCTACCAAACCTCTGGGTAGTTCAGGTTAAACCTAAGGGGTTACAACCCTGTCACCTAAGGTGGGCTTTCCCAAGTTCTGTCACAGACAGTAACTTGTATAAAACTCCCTAACAGAACCCCTTACCAGAGAAGGTTCTGGAAAACTCGGAAACACTGGGCCTCATTAAGACACTGCCGGTCCGGAAAGAACGGTGGTGGTAAAACCGCTGCCACCGTTCTTTCCGGACCGGCTAATTAAGAGTCCTGCAGGCGGGAGGTGTCCCTCCCGCAAGGTCTGACCTGGCCGGTTTAACACCACCCACCTGCAGGCGGACATGGGAACACCGGCTCCGTCATAGACGGAAGCAGTGTTTCCATTGTCCCCATCCCCATGGAGCCTTTAGGGGTCCATGGGAATGGGGACTTAAACAATTCCGCCTCTGGAATTCCCGGTCACTGGGGTTGTATTGCCCCAGTAATTCCGGGAATCACAGAGGCGGAATGGTAATAAGAGTCCGGCGGTAACCTGCCGGTTTTTCTGGCTCAGTTACTGCCGGACTCGTAATGGTACCCACTGTCTCTCACTCCCCATCTACCTGATGAGTTGAGTGACTGATGTTGCAATGTCACTGCCTGCACCAGCTCTTCCAGGTGGGTAGTAGAAGGAATGCTTCCCCTGAGCCTGTAAGATTAACTTCTATTCCTTGTGCCTGCCTCTTAGTTCACTGGCAGCTGCGGGTAGGAGGATCAAAGCAGTATCAACATGCACCCACTCTCATTCTTCCCAATGTGCTATTTCTGCTCCTTCATCGTGGGGGCTCAGATTGTAAAGCTGGTATCTTTTTTCATAGTTGTAACATTAAGCAAATGCAATCTCAGTGGGGATGCGTTGTAAGGGAAATAAACTATTCTGTTACTTGCAAAGAGTTTGCTTTGACTGCTCAATGATCCTTCCTCATGGAGAGTCACGTTAATTCTGATCTGACGAAACACCCTGTCAGGTATAATAATGCATCTGGTTCTTAGAAATAGGACCTGTGAAAAAATATGCCTGACACTATCCAGTTTTCTGTTTGACATTACAAGTTTTAGTGATTTATTTTCCTAATCTGTCCTGCTTGCTTCCTCCCAGCTCGACAGTCGGTCTTTCTTCTGGGACATGGCACCTGGTGCAAATAGTGCTGTGTCAGGGTTTGTGACTCAGATTGCTGCTGCCGAAGCCCTTCAAAAACTTCCAGACTCTCAAAAGTTGCCAAGGAATATCATGTTTGCCTTTTTCCAAGGGGTAAGAAAATTAGCCTGAAAAATGTAACTGCGTTGCTTATGTGTATCTGCTGCTAGACTGCACGATATGTATTTACTGAGATACTTGTACTATCTAACGTTGTACACTATAGACCAGCAAAGTATGCACTGGTTGGACAATGTTTAAAATGTTAGCCCAGCTTTATTAGTTGTGTGGCAACATTGTGCAGTTCTTAATTGGGACTCTTATAGTGGGTGGACATGACACTGTTGCTTATAATTAAAAAATATTGTCTATTTTGCGGCTACCTGCCTTCAACGGAGGATAGCACAGGGGAAACGCGCTGGTCTTGGATGCAAGACCACGCAGAGCAACAAAGGTTTGAATCCCAGATCTGCGCTTATTATGCAGGTGCATAATAAAAAAAAAAAAAAAAATTAAATAAATAAAAAAGTAAATAAAGAACAGACAAGAATATTGTTTTGTCAAAAGGTTACTGAAGTAAGATAAGTGTTTTTTGTTTTGGTCTACCTTTTTGGCTAACACAGTAGGAATTTCTAGCAAGGAGAGGAAGGATGAATTTGGGAGTATCATTAATAAGGTTCTCTGGTCCTAATAACACAACCCCTATTTTATAGGAGTTAATGCTGGAGCCCATTATTGGCCATCCAGTACCTGTATAGTGTAAGGCAGGCATGGTATCAAAGTAAGACGGACACAAGTGAACACAGTTCGAGAGTGTTTATTGAAATTTATCAATGGTGTGATAAACGCTTATCTAAATCTAAGATGGGAGCAAGCTACGACCATCAAATAATAATGCAGTCCTAGTGGAGTCTCATCAAAATTAAAGGGCGTATAGTAAAAAACCTATTGCCAATCCTTACTGCTAATTTACAAATAGTGTGGGGAAATGTTCATGAAAAAGAAAAGTGTTCACAAAATGATAGTCAGGATGTTCAGGCCGTTGGCCTCCCTTCTCTGCATTTTCAGCACGGGGCAAGGCGGTTCACTCAAGCATGGCATACTCTTGGGCTTCTTCGGCATGAGGGCACAGTTCCATAATCAACATCAGGGCCTTCTGTGCCCAAGTCTCTTAAGTTATCAAAGTCTCTTGATGCAGAGGGCCTGATGCACCAAAATGACGAAATGTTCCTTTTCATACATTCAAGTCAGGTGAACCCTCTTCACACTAGATCCCCCTCTTCGGGGCTCAGATCCTCTTCTCCAATGCTTATAGAATATCCTTTCTCGGGTGACTCACGGTTCAGCCCGGACCCCCTCAGCCGGGCTCAGATCCCTTTTACACAATTAGTTTCCCTTTGCCAGGCTCAGACCAATTACTGCTTGTAACCCTTACATAGGACTTGAAATAACTGTCCACATAATACAGCATATTGTTTTTTTTCTCACCCTTCCTTGCCCTAGCCTAGATGAAATTCAGTAAGAGCCTCACTGATGTTTTTATGCAGCCCCTTTTAAGTTAATAGCAGCAATGATCAGGGGTGTACAACAGATGCAGTGCCTGCTCCTGTAACTAGGGCGCCGTTTCTGCAATACTTGGTTATCAGTTAAACAAGATGCCTGAGGAGGCTATAGAGGCACTAAACACAGAAAACATGATTATTTCTAAAACCCCTCTGCAGCTGAGCATGGAAAGTAACAGAAGGTCCTACACTGTTACTGCAATGTGTTAACCTTTAATGCAAATAAACACATTTCCTTCATAGTACTGCACTGCCCAAACCTATGACTTTGTTGCCGATTTGGTTTTTCACCCCAAGTAGTGTTCGCCAGTGCCCCTCCACCATCATTGCCGGATCCTGTGCTGGCCCCCAATACTAGCTCATAGAGCTCTGTAAAAAGAGTTAATGTAGCAGTAGAACACACACTGCATACCCACAATACTCTGCAAACAGAAAATATTTAAAGCCTCATCGTGATATTATGGGTAGTTTAAGAAAATGTCATGAACATGCATACAGATAGTTATTTTGGAGTGCAAACCAGATGGTTTGCAACATCCCTTAATATTATTGCATGGGATTGTACAAGTGGTCAGTGAAACCAGCATAGCATTACCATTGCATTTTTTAAGCTCTATTTCCAATGAAACTCTGAAAATCTGGAAAGTATACAGGTTGTTTGGAAAGCAGTGCAGCTGTTTGAATATTCAATGCTGTGATGCTAGGTATGAGTGGTGCCAGGCATATTCTAGACCCATAAACCCTTGTAGACCAAGTAGATGCTATTGCAACGTTGCTCCCCATTTATAGGGTAAGATTAGCACTGCTAAAGTAGAAGAGGCTGAGCATATTTGATGAATCAGGCCTCCAGATAAGGTGTCTATCATCACCTTCTCCAGCAATGGGTCTGGCATGGATTCACATGCTCATGAATATTTCCCGTCATCAGGCTGGAAATCCTCGGTAAAGAAAAAAAAACTTTCAGTTTCACTTCTGAACTTTCTCCTAACAACCAATCACTGGTCGCTGGGGCATACTTCCCCCAGCCAATGACTGCCCTCTACCTAAGCCCCTCCTCTGGCAGCCATCTTCACATTTTGACTGCATGTTCAAGTGTTGGGAGTCCTCGGGCTATAGTTCTCAAGCTTTTACTGCGTTTTGCGATTTTTCTAAGAGTTGTACTCTAGTTTTTCAGTCAATCGAGCCTCAAGCTCCACCGATTAATCTTCCGATTAACGGCAACCCGTTTTCAGATTCTAAAGCGCCCCTCAAGGGCGGATTTTCGTCGAGTTTCTTCTTGGAGGATTCCAGAAGCTTCTTCGAGGCCTACATCGCGTTGATATGGCGTTGATATGGCAGGGAAGGACTCAGCGCCTCTCTTCAAGGTGTGCTGCAACCTACGGAACGTCTTTCCGGACGATGGACATTCCTTGTGCCTCTACTGCCTGCATTCGGACCAGACACATGTGGACGATGACTGCGCGGCTTGTCTGGAGATAGTGCAGCGCACGCGGGCCAACCAACGCATGCGCCTCAACAAGTAGCTGCAGGCCAAGGCCCCCCTGCCCTGGGTGAGTCCCGGCAGCATGCCTCCCCTGCCCAGAAGAAGAAAGCTTAGCGGTGTGAGCCAAGTCCTCTTTCCAGCCCATCGAAAAGACTCCGGAGAAGGTGATGCCCATCATTTCACTGAAACCGTCTCCCCTGGTCGCAGAGAAGGGTGGGGCACAGTAGTCCTCCAGGGCACGGACATTTCCTCAGAGGAAGAGCTCACCAGCCTCCTGGTCCTCCAGGAGGGAGAGATGCGTCGAGAGCTGGCCCTACGCGGGGGATCCCGACGACAACGACGAGGAGCAACAGGGCGGTGACGACGGAGCAGGGCAGCCTAAGCCACAAACGCACCGGTCCCCGTCTCCTCCACCCCAGCAGCCACCTGGGGATATCTCAGTAGACATTCTTACGGCTCTGCATACCCTGTGCACGGAAATCCGAACAAGGATGCCTCTTGTGCCGGCGGGCCTGCCTGCGGCACCGAGGCCATCGGAGGAACCACCACCCAAGAGGAGGAGAGTTCAACCCCCTGCGCCTTTTCCCCCCTCGCCTCCCTCTCCCCCACTGAGGCATGAGACAGAACCGGACACAGCGACAACGGGCACTGGCACGGACGATGACGACAGCCTGGGGAATCTCCCATCTCTGCCGGCCAGATCTTCACTGCCCGACGAGATTGGCTCGTTCCACGCCATGATCTCCAGGGCCTCAGAGCTGTTCCAGCTCATCCCGGAGGAGAAGAAGAAAGAGGGTTTCCTTTACCAGCACCGGGAGGCAAAGAGGAAGACCGTACTTTCAATCCCGTTATTGGATGACATTTTGGACGAGGGTTTGTCTCTCATTTAGAACCCTTCAGCGGCTCCGGCGAAGAGGGATTGCTATGAGAAGAGGTACAGAGTGCTGGACTCTGTGCCCAAGTGCTTACAATCCCAGCCACCTCCAGGCTCTGTGGTTTCGGCGGCGGCCAAGAAGTAGTCTTCGGGATCATCCTCGTCAGCGGTCTCCTCCCCCCGACGGTGAGGGGAAGAAGTTGGATGCCATAGGGCGAAGAGTGATCTCGGCGGCGGCAACAACCATCAAGGATGCTAACGCCCTCGCCATCGTGGCACGTTATGACAGGGAACTTTGGTTCAAGATGGCCCCCCTCCTGGACTTCCTCCCTGATGACAAGCGGGCTGAGGCATTGGAGATTCTACAGGAAGGCGAGGTGGCGTCACGTATCTCGCGCTTTATTCCGAAGGCTGCCACCTCAAGCTCCTGCACTATCTACATGCAGAACCTGGTTGGCCACAAAAGCCTTTCTCCGGTCTGGGCACCTCGATTGAACGCTCTTCAAGTTACCAGACAGTCAAGAGACGGAGCAGTCCATATTGTGCCCCAAGCTTTGGGCACGCTTTGGAAGACAAATTTGACACTTGATTGACTAAACAGTCCTGAAGAAGATGGTCTGAACATCCCACTCCATCGAAACCGGTCGACCCTCGTGGCCATGGGTGGTACCATGGCCACTTTGTAGATATCCCCAATAACAAGAGCGATAGTTTACAAATAATCCCAACCATGCTTATCACTCACACACCGTGAGCCTTTTAAATTGTTTTACACTTACAGGCATTGATGTACCAACATCAATTGCCCTTTTAGATGCTAATAACATTTACCACTCCATCATGAGGCTTAACTAAAAATCTCCTCAGGGTTAATAAAACATACACAGAAAATCCCATGGTCATTTGAATACTCATGTAAGCGATTTAGATATGCTGGGCAGTGATCTAATTACCAGCTCTGCCGCACCAAGAAACATTGAGTGGTATGGTGTTTTTATGGTTGCTCCTCATTTTCACATCTCGTGTCCAGAATTCCCTAATGCAGGCCGAGGCGCCAACAACTTTGGTAGATCGAGGGACAGCTTCCTTTTTACCCTATCCCTATTAGATAGGCGTCGCACCATACACTGCCTAGGGATAGGCACCCCTGAGTAGGGACAGGGTGTTCTTCTAATAAGGGCTAGATAGCAACAAAACGTTGGTTCCCTGCTTCCCCCTCCTGCATCCAGTCCTAATCAGTATCTCTAGACACCAGTTTGCAGTATATTTTTTCTTTTAAGAACAGTTTGTATTGTGATATCACTTGTTGACCTAACGGTTAAGGAATGAAAGTTTTCCTTGTTTCATGTGTAAATTACCCTGATGTTTCATATTGGCATCAGACCACGCCATTACAGTGGCCACGGACATTACTGACATGGGATTCCGCCAAATGGCAACAGCGTTTGCCTTCGTCGACGAGGCTGGCTGAGGGCCACACATTTCTGGCAGGATGTTCAGTCAAAGGTGCTCGACATGCCCTTCGACGGGCACAATTTGTTTGGAAAGACTGTGGACGAGTCTCTCCAGGCCATCAAAGCGGACACTGAGACGGCTCGTGCCCTGGGCACACTTCAGCAACGGCGGCCGTCCTTTCAGACTTCTGGAGGGAAATCCCAAAGTTCCTCAAAAGGATCGGAGGTGTCTCTTCCTACCGTCAGCCCCCCGCTCATCGGCGCAGGAGACCTACAGTGGCCGCGCCAAGTCTGGAGGTGGACGTCTTCATCGCCAAGGGCCCCAAGGTGGCACTTCGATGTCGAACCAAGACTGAACCGGCCGTGGAGTCGGCCCCCTGCCCGTGCACCCCGGTGGGAGGCTGGCTGGCGAACTTAATCCACGTGTGGAAGACCATCTCCACCGACCATTGGGTGCTTTGGAGCTCTCGCCCACGGACACACCCTAGAGTTCCAACGGAAGTGTCAAAGGATACCACCAGTGGCCCGTCAGGAAAACCACGTTCCTCAGCTGCTGCTGGAGGTACAGGCCGTTTTAAAAAAAGGGGGCGATCGGGCTCGTCCCGAAGAGGCTCTGCAGTGTACTCACATTATTTCCTCGTCAGAAAGATGACCGGCGGTTGGAGGCCCGTTCTGGACCTCGTCCGACTGAACAAGTACATCAAGTTTTAACACAAACACAACGGTTCACTGGGAGAACAAATAATTGCAGTGCGCATATCAATCGTAAGTAAACCATATCTCTCACTTCCCACGCATGTCGCTACCACCTTTTCAATATTCGCAAAGTATGTTCCTCTCTAACCTTCCACGCCACTAAACTTTTAATCTCCTCCCTTTTCTTCTCTCATCTTTTCTACTGTTCTTCTCTCCTCTTCGGACTCCCTGCTTCTCATCTTGCCCCCCCTGAAATCCCTCTACAATTCTGACATTTGCACCCTTTGCCTTCTCTCTGCTCAGGACTCCATCTCCTCCTCGCTCTCACAGCTTAGCTGGCTTTCCTTTCATTCCAAACTCAAATTCCACTTACTCTGTCTTGTCTTTAAATCTCTTCATGAACTTGCTCCCCTATATCTCTCCTCTCTCATCTCATTCTACACTCCCTCCCGTTGCCTTCAGATCTGTAGATCACTTCCTTCTCCTTGTTCCCCCGTCCCCATGTGCCTCCTCGTTTTCACTCCTTTCAGCTCCTTGCTCCCCTCCACTGGAACTCTCTTCACCTCTAGATCCGTTCCATCCCCACTTATTCCTCCTTTCTTGTCTCCTTAAAATCTCTCCTCCTCCACTCCCCTCCCTGATACTCTGATCCTTCTCCTCCGCCGTTCCCTCCCCCCCCCTCTTTTATCCTCCTCATCTTGCCTCACTCCCCCTGCCTTGTCTCCTTTTATGTCCCCTCTCCTCCTCTCTCACCATCAGCTTCTCTCACTTCCTGTTCCCCACTCCATTCGCCTCTCCACCCCTTCTTCCCCCATTTATCTCCACTGGCAAATTGTTCTCGTTGCTGTATTACTGGTTGGACTCCTATCTTGTAATTGCTTCTACTGTTATTGTAGTCTTGTTGTTATAATGTACAGCGCTTTGGCGTAAAGCGCTATATAATCACAATAAACATAAACACTTATTAGATGGTAAAACGGTGTACTAGCTGTCCCTAGAAGAACAACACCCTGTCCCTGACAGGAGTGCCTATCCCTAAGTGTATGATGGGACGCCTATCTAATAGGGATAGTTTAAGAAAAGCTGCCCCTCGGCACTAACAATTCTGGCATTTGAATCTATTTCTAAGAACACATATTGCAAACACAATGGACCACAACTGATCAGCTATTAATGTGATGACAGAATTAGGAATTAGATTATGTCAGGTACCAGCTCGTGTCTGATGCTGGATTAGCTCTTGTAACCTAGTAGATTGTATATTTGATTCCACCCTTGAGTTTTTGCAATCGCCAGGCATGATCAGTGTGGTCCACTAAATCTATTGCTTAAAAAATGGGCATTATAAAGTCCATATTATAAAAACCTCACTCTACGTGAGTATATACTGAAAACAATCTATAGAGTGTCTGTCTTTCGTGTGTCTGGACATCTACAGGATCACGAGAGCCCTTGTGGTCCGTGTGGTCGACTGGTTTCGATGGCGATATTGTTCATGTCATCTTCTTCACACCGTAGTTGTGAAGAGGAACTGAACTCTAGTATCAGTGCGCCAAGGTC
The DNA here is from genome assembly GCF_040938575.1 of Ambystoma mexicanum. Taxonomy (NCBI): domain Eukaryota; kingdom Metazoa; phylum Chordata; class Amphibia; order Caudata; family Ambystomatidae; genus Ambystoma; species Ambystoma mexicanum. The sequence continues at coordinate 17,215,875 of NC_090922.1, read as the reverse complement.
ATCGGCACCAAGAACGAATGCCTGGCTCCCCTGTAGGGAGACGATGACAAATGTACAGGGGCACAGTGTCGTACCATCTTGGCAAGGTACAACGGCTGTTGGCACTGAAGGTCGCATGGGTGCTGTCTATTAAGTCCCTACTCGGCATGATGTCGTCATGAATATACCTCATTCGGCTGTGCATGCATCTGCTGCAGGAGTACCTCAATGCCTGTTGGATTCAAGTGTCAGGGAGCTTCGAGGAGAAGATCACACTCGACAAGAGTTTCCGTCGAGCAATATGGTGGTGGGGAATGCGTGCACATCTGTCCGCAGGCGCGGATTTCCAGACCTTACTTCATCAGGAGACGGTCACGTCGGACGCCTCCCTTCAAGGATGCGGAGCGCACTCCGGAAGTCTTCATGCAAGTGGCCTGTGGCTACCAGAGGAGAAGTCGTTGCACATCAACGTGTTGGAGCTGCAGGCAGTGTTTTGGGCCCTCCAGTCCTTCCTTCCGTCCCTCAAGGGCAAAGGGCTACGGGTCTTTACGGACAACACCACCACGATGTTCTACCTCCGGAAGCAAGGGGGAACCAGATCCCCGGCGCTCTCCAAAGAGTCGCAGGACCTTTGGCACTGGGACCAAGTGGATCACCTGTTCTGCAGATGGGGCTATCCCCAGATCGATCTGTTTGCGACGGCGATGAACACCAAGTGCCGGAGGTTCGCCAGTAGGTTTTCCCAGCTGGGGAGCATGGGGGACACATTCTCTTTCCCCCTGGGGCTTCGGGCGGACGCAGATCTTCTTGTCATGGAAGGAGGTGCGATTCTGCACCACGACCCAGGATCACTGAACCTGAAGGCCTGGATCCTGCAGCGCTAGAGTTTGGGGGCTATGATCTCCCAGCGGATTGTAAGGAGGTGCTTGCCAAGGCCAGAGCTTCATCTACTCTCAAATGCTACGGGCACAAGTGGAAGAGGTTCGCTGTTTGGTGCTGTACTCAGAAGCTCGACCCTCTGCGAGTCACTGCTGTGCAGGTGCTCCTGTATTTGTTGTCTTTGGCCAAGGCAGGACTGGCCCATGCTTCCATCAAGGTTCATCTGGTGGCTATTTCCCGCTACACCAGATCTCCTGGACGATCATCCTTATGGTCGCATCGTTTGGTCAAGGAGTTCGTCAAAGAACTATTTTTCTCGTTCCCGCCGGTGAAGGCTCCGGCCCCGGCGTGGGAGCGCAATGTGGTGCTTACTAGGCTCATGGGTCCCCCGTTCGAGCCTGTGCATTCGGCGCCACTGAAGTTTTTGTCGTGGAAAACAGCTTTTCTTGTGACCATCACCTCCGCACGAGGAGTGGGAGAGATCCAGGCCCTCTCTTGTAAACCACCTTATTTGACATTCCACGAGACAAGGGTGGTGCTACGGACGCACCCCTCCTTCATGCAGAAGGTGCCGTCGGACTTTCATCTAAATAAGCCCCTGGTGTTACCCGTATTCTTCCCGACGCCTTCGTCGCTGAGAGGACTTTGCACTCGCTGGATGTGGCTAGAGCGCTGAAGTTCAATGTGGACCGCACAAAGAGTTTTTGGAAGACGTTGCAACTTTTTGTGAACTTTGGCCCTGTGAAACATGGGAAGGCCCTCTCCAAGACTTACCTTTCCAGGTGTCTCTCTGGCTGCATCACCCATTGTCACCGGTTGGCAAACCGACCATTGTTGGCCGCCGGAGAGCCCATTCAACCAGATTGGTCGCTGCAACTACGGCGTTCCTGACTGGTGTGCCTCTGCTTGACATCTGCAGGGCTGCTATGTGGAGGTCGACACACACCTTCACAAAGTTCTACTGCGTGGAAAGGGATTCCAGGGAGGAGTCCAGAGTCGGCCAAGCATTGCTGCGTAACCTGTTCCCTTGAAGGTGAGCCTGGTGAGGAGGTAAGAGATTCTTAATGTTGAGATGTGAAGTGGAAGTGGTGCGGAAGTGGTGTTTCCTGGTGTTGTACTCTGCTTCTGAGCTCTGTTGGAGGAAGAAGCTGTTGCTGGCCCTTTATTCTGAGGAGGAGCTGCTGGGGCCGTGTGACTGCCGCACCACTTCAAAAGCACCTTCCCCCGCGGTAGCAGAGCAGAATTGGTGCATAAGTGGTGTTTCCTGGTGTTCCCGGGAGTTCGCAGGTGTTTGCGCAATAGAGGAGCTGCACGCTGACGAAGAAGGCGGAAGGAAATGCGGCGAAAGCAGGGGAGCCGACGAAATTTATGGCGGGGACTCGAACAAGAAACTAGGTAATGCAAAGATTAAACTCATTGCCGACCCCATCAGCTCTCCCTGTGGGAAATAAAATTCTCAAACAATCACGGCTGCTGTTTGCAGCTCGCGAGGACCCTCCCACCGGCGAACCAAAAGAAAAGAAATCTCTGGACGCGGCGCCGGTGGAGCAGCATTTAAATAAACAGCGAGAGGAAATATATTCTGAGTTCCATGCACCAAAAGCGAGGGGTGCCGGCGGACTCTGTATTTAAGCTGACTGTTGGTGAAATCGGAAGAAAAACTCCACCCAGAAACGACGGCTACGATCCTTTGTGGGAAAATGAACATATGCAAATCCCCGGCACAGGAAAGTAAGGAGCTGGTTCAATTAAATTTATCATCAAATATAAAGGTGGGTGACAACCAAAATGACAAACCTTCATTGGCATTCTCGGATGCGACGCAGGAATTGGAAGTCCCGCAGGAAGTAGAAGCCCTGCATTCCTTGCCAAACACGAGGAAACTCCAGTTTGACAAAAATAACGGTGCAGAAGTATTGGTGCTGGAAGATAGCGCAAATGCCTCCGAAAAACAAAATCAACCCTTCAAACGGAGTCCCTCAAAAGAAAATAAGGAAATGAGAGTGGGGGCATGAGGACACACTGACGTGGGGGCCATAGAAATGCAAATACAAAAAACGCAGAAAGAGAATCCATTAATCCCTCACACTGCTCTACCTATGACCGAACTGGAAAGCACCATCCATAATCTGGAAAAGTGGACTCCAGAAATTCCTCTGGTGGAACTTATAAGTACAAATGACAATGGGGTTGGTCTGCAAAGATGGACGGGAACGATCAAATGCGATAACCTGTCAAGGACCACAGTTTTGAACTTTAGCGACGCTGGACATTTTATCTGGGAAGATCTAAACGACACAGAAGTGGAACAATCATATGAAGTAAGGGACCCTCTGCGAGGCCTTACAGATCCCTTCTCTGTCCGAGTGATTCTGAGGTTGGAAGAACAAAGGCTTGATGTATCCCAACTGCAAAATTTCATGATGAGTGGCATAGAGTGCATGGAAAATGACCAAAGAAAAGAACCTACAATACCAACAAAACAGCCCATTAGACCACTATCGGGAAATATATCCAACTCATTCCTGGCGGAAAAATGAATGCAAGATCTAACTGCCTTAAATGGGAAAACAGCCAGGGAAAAACGGCAGAGCCGGTCATTCATTATGGATAAAATTGCAGCCATTGACTGCCAAATCTTCGTCATCCGCTTTGAGAGGGGAGAAAAGTGGAGTGGGGAAAATGAAAGATCGCCCCCAAGCTCCTCGACAGCAGGCTCCTGGCAAAATAAACCCATTAAGGAAGGATTATTCCAATGGACAAACTGCGACCCAGTTGAAGGTCCTCAATAAGCCAAACGAGGAAAATAGTAAAAATAAGGGGCTGGAAAGGAATAAAGAAGAGGTGGCAAAAAAGGAGAAAGGAAATGACCGTGCCCATATACACAATAAGGTGATGGCGGCCCTCGTAGTATGGGTGGCCACATTGTTAAAGCTCTATGAGAGCAGAAATATCGCTCCAAAATCTACAAACCGGAAATGCCATGGCGACAATAAATCTGCAAGAAGTCGAAAGTTTCATGAAGAAACTGGAACAACGCCTAGATAAAGAAGCAGAATTAACAAATTCATGGCAAAATTGCTTATGCGACCTAGCGAGAAGTGAATCGAATGATAAGACCGCCCTAATTGAAGCAGTCCTAGAAGACTGTAAGTGGATGCGACACCTTTTTAAAAAGGCATAAGTAAACTAAGCCTTGACATGCCACCAAGAAAAGAATGCTTCAGACCACCCTCCGTCGGGAAATGACCTGATGGAAGGTAATGAGTTAAATCAAGCTCTGAGCCTAGGAACAGCATCTACAAAGATATCATAACCTCGTTCAGAAGGAAAAGATACCCGGGACATTAACTAATTTTTCGATTTTCCAAGGTGCTGAAAAGATGGAAGTACCAAAATACACTGAAAGAGTACAAAGGCCGGTAGTTTTGGAAAATTCAAAAGACCTTATAAAAACGAAGTTCATGAAACAACCGGCAAAAAGGAAATTAATTGGCTCGAGGTCCTTCCTAAGAAATATAAAAACCCAGCCCAGCACTGAGCCAAAACATTTGGCAAAGAAAGCGCACAGAGAAATGATTATATCGAAAGAAAGTGAAGAAACACGAGAGCCACACAAAGAAGGCAAGCTAGATAGGGATCGAGCTGAAGATGATTTTGGCGAAGAAGACTCTGGCGCAGACCTGAGCGATCTGATCCAGATAATAGAAGAAAATAAAAATGAAGAAGACTGGGGAAACCCAAGCGATTCAGAATGTGAGGAAATTGAAAAAAAGGTTCAAAATATGGTGGCTAAATATCTGGCGATCTGCCCTCGACAAAAAAAAAAAACAAGAGAGGGTAAAGTTACCCAGCCCTAGCTGAAACATCAAAAAATGTGCTGAAAGAAAATGCGTTAAACATACGGCCAGAAAAGGGGGATCAATTCAAAACTGTGGAGGAAAAAAGAAAGTCCCTCAAAAAGCCCAATAGACCACCAGTGAAAAATAAAAAAAAAATAAAAAAAGCCCTCAGCTAGGGAAGGATGATTGCCAGGATAGGGGCCGGGACAATAGATTGAAGAAAGTTCTGTCCCACAAAAAAAAAAAAATGTACTGGAAAAAGGAACGAGTGAACAAGTCTCAGGATAAACTTGGAAAGAACAGAACAGAACTCTAAAAGGCTCATTTTAAATAGGGAACAAGCGATGAAAGTCCTCCAACACATCCCAGCAACTAGATTCATATTGTGTAAAGACATACGGATAGTGAAATTTGTAAATTAATGCAGAATGGACAGGGTTACGCTACATCTAAAGTCCCAGGTGATCAAAGAATCACTGTTGGAAGCACGAGGAAAAATAGCCATCGTAGGTTATACACTCAGTGATGGAATTGGCATGGAAAATCAAAGGGAACAGGCAAGTGTTACATCAAAGAAAATGGAAACTAAACAGCAAAGAAGAGCAAATGAAGACCACAGACTCTCTGGCAGAGATGAATCTGACAGAGAAAGTCAAAGACATTTTGGAAAAATACCAAAGAAGTCCGTAAATGACCAAAAACTACCTACAGATCATGGAACCAGGTGGTCCTCAAAGGAGACCCAGAGAGGAAATGAGATGCCTCTAAAAGAAGGAAAAGATCTGCTTTTCACTATCGACAATTCAAGGAAGCAATACAAACCTATGAAAACAAAACCGGATAGAGCGTGTACGGCAGATTGGTCCTGGATTGCGTAAGCTCTATCAGGGAAAAAGAAGCAATGGATTGCGATAAATGAGGAAGGGAGGAAATTAACATGTGCCTCCTGGAATACCTGCGACTTTGCACATTTGTTCTCGGGGGGATGATTTTCACAACCAATATGAAATCCTATGTCTTCAGGAAACGTGGATAAGGAAAAAGCTGCTCTGTGAAAACTATGAAGTCTTTATTAATCCGGCAAGGAAAGGGAGCCGAGGGAGACCTCATGGAGGCGTGCTAACCTTAATAAAGACAAATAGTCATTTAAAAGTGACGGATTGCCGTAATCAAAATCCTGACGTCCAGATACTGGAAATTACCAAACCCCTAGAGGGTCAAAGTCTAAAGTTGTTAATATTCAACACATATTGGAGTGAAAAAGTGCACCTATCTGAGTCTTACCTGAATGACATAACAAAAGAAATTGAGCTATCTATGCTAAAGGAAGCAAGCCAACTAATCCTGATCGTTATCTGTTCTGCTAGAATTCCTAGACCTAGGGTAGTGCATGGCAATCTTTAAATATTAAAGTACATTCTGTCAAAGATCAACAGCAAACTAATATAAAGCGCCCAATTATGATTTAGTTCGTCCGGTGCGCAATATAAATTAATACAAAAATTCTAATCTGTGGAGATTTGAATATCAAGCTACTTTTAAAGAATGGGCACCAAATCACAGAATCCCAGTTAAAGGGCAGAGCCCAACGTTGGGTGAATGAAATGGCTATAAGAGACATGAAAATGTTAAATGGCCAAATTAATGGCGACCTTCACGGCTCCGCTACATGGGGCCATGGAAAAAGCCATGCGTGCCTCGATTATTGCCATGTCTCTGGAAAAATGTTGCATTGGATTGAAGGTTTTGCAGCAATAAAGCAAACAGCAAGCGATCATGATCTCTTGAAAATTGAAACATTGATACACTTTGTAAGGATAAACAAAGGATGGGACCAGTAGAAGTTGCCTGTGGTTTAAATGGACTGAGAATAAAACACGACGAAATACCAAAGGTGACAAAGCGGTATGCATCCTACGTAAGGGACAACCCCTCAGCAGTGGAATATAGGTGGCTACTGAAAAGCTATGAAATTGGAAAGAAATCGACAATTAAAGCAAATGTGGTGAGGAAACACGCATATGATAAAGAGGTGGTAGCAAAAAGGAAAAAGCTCAGATCAGAAATCAGAACTACAGAAGGGGGAAGGTGATGCTAAATTAGAGAAAATTAGGAAGTGTAAACAAACATACAAAAACTGGACCAAATCAACCAAGGCCAAACGGGCGCAAGCTGATGCGGAAAACATGCTGGCGGCGATATCTACTAGTAATGCTCGAAGCCTATTGGAAATAATAAATAAGTACGACAATTTCCAAGTGGCATTTACTGCAAATCAGGTATCGGAAGCCAGTTGGGTTGATTACTGCACAGTTATTTAAAAGGAAAAGAGACCTTGGATCCCATCGACAGAAATGTAAGTAGCAACCTGGAGGTCTGGAACATAAACTTCAACCGTCTTGACATAGAGATGATGATCCAAAAACTTAGTACATAAAGAGCAGCCGGCCCGAACGGCATCTCTAATATGGAACTTTAAATGAAGAAAAATGGGGGGAAATGATTGTTTTGCTATTTACGCAAATAATACAAACAAAATCAATCCCACTATCATGGAAAGAAGGGATAATCATCCCAATCTATAAAAATGGCGATTGTGGGAACCCCCGCAATTACCACCCTATTGCCCTACTGGATTCTATAGACAAAATGATTTGCCTCATTACTGCTGAAAGACCTTAAACGGTGGTCAAGTTCGGCTGGTATACTAGATCCGAGGCAAACAGCTTTCCTCCCGGGTGTGGGAACAGAATTGAATATTGTCATACTGAACTTGCTGAAACAGAGTAATCAACACTAAGACTCAAATCTACCTTGGATTTATTGACCTCGAGCAGGCTTTTGATGCTGTGTCGAGATCGTCTATGGAGAAAGCTTGAAAAATGGGGATGCCCCAAGTCTTTAATTGAAGCAATTCAAGCCCTATACACGGACACTTCAATCCAGACCCGCTTAACAAAAGAGGGTCTTCTAGCAAGTAAGATATACACACACCGAGGCATAAAACAAGGCTGTGCATTAGCGCCCCTGTTGTTTGTCCCATACATGATAGACATGGGAGAGTCCCAAAAACAAACACAAGCGTTTCCTCCAAAAGTAAAATAAGGATTTATTCCGTGGATATTATACGCAGACGATTTGGTCTTTATAGACCAGACGCCTATTGGTCTGCAAAGACGGTTGAGTACTTTCCAAAGCTTCCTGGAAGAAAATCGCATGAAGGCGACTGTAAATGTATATTCAGATGTAACTCTGGTAAATATTAGAAACGAACCTCTAACCCAATTTCAATATACAACCTGAGATGCCTTATAGGCTAGTATATGAGTTGAAGTTCATGGAATAGGTTGCAAAATATTGTTTACTTGTTACGTAAAATATCTCTGTGTCACACTAAAACTATATAATATTGTAATACTCAAAACATATTGAGAATTAATTCCAGCATTAACCTGAGAGTCCTCTAATATCTGAACTGATGCAGAGCAGCACGTTCAATCACAATCGAGAACACCCTAGTGAGGCGAATCGACACAGAGCAGCTTGTAAAATTACGACTAATACATACCCAAGATGGAGGCCACAGTCGTCAGGACTAGCACAATGACTATATAAAAGGACGGTAGACGGCATGGTTGATTAGCAATGTGCCGATACTAGGACCGTGCGCAACCAACATTGTTGCCTGGACACAGACGCTAACATAATCGAACTTGGTAGGGAAGTTCTGGAACCGATTGAGAAATATTTCTGAATTTTTGTAGTGTAGAAATGTTGTATTCTGATAGTATTTCCGTGATCCCTTACGTTACTGACAATAGCCCATACCTTTAAACGTAGATAGCAGGCCACACCACGCACATCTATCGGTTCCCCGAAACACCACTAAGGAAGTCGCTGCGGCGTCCCGGGGCTCAGAGCTGACCGGATAAAAACATCTATAAACGAAACCATCAGCGAAATTGCACCAACAGAGGGTAATGGCCCAAAATGTCACTCTCATAATTGCGACAGCCAAAATGTCCGACTTTTAAATGATTTTTTTTACACCCCCTTTACACCACATAGATATGTGGGGGGTATGGGATATTATAGTAATATGGGGGTTTGTGCGTGGTCTCCCCCATATATCTATGTGGTGTAAAGGGAGTTTAATTAAAAAATCAAATAAAATAAAAGTCTGCATTTTCGGCCGTCGGAATTATGGGGGGTTGCAGTGATCACATAGATTCCCAACAGAGTTAAGAGAGAGCGGGTCCCTGTATAGGCCCATGTCCATACACATTGGAAATACAAATTTGGATAGGATTTTTATCCCATGCCATGCAGAAGGACGAATCGAAATGTATGCATTTACACATACAGGAGTCAGTAACCTACTACTACTACTTATATCGCCAGCAACGGTTGCGCTGCGAGAACTTCTGGCAACTCTTATCAAGAGCGTTTGACCGAAATACTCCCTATTGAGAGGTATGACCAATCAGACATTAACTGCATCAGCCGTTTGTATTAGAGTCTAGTATATCCAACCGTACCATCAAGTGGTTAACACACAGTATACTTTTACAATCACTGGAACTGATTGACTCTACATGTGAATTACCTAGTCTATACAACACTGGAATAGAAAACAAACAGTATATAGAGTACTAGGAGACACCTAGGTGAGTCCACATGACCTGATATAAGAAGCCTGTCACCTTTTACCTGAATGCAGTTGGTCCCCTAGTGGGACACAACGCTTTAACCAGCGACTTGTCCCAAGGGAGACCACCCTGATGTAAATATCTATAGCATAGTGATGTAGTGTTTTTTACCTACAGAACTGGCATATGAATATTTTCGAAACAGTGAAGGGCCACTGCACCTGGCCCGCCCGTTACCCTAAGGTTAGTGCACTAGTACATATTGACCCTTCCAGCAATGAGGACATATAATACAAGTCCGCAGTCAATATACTCAAATGGTATTCTTTTTATTTATATTCACAGAATAGAATTTCTCCCGATATCTATACCTGAAGAAGGTTGCAAGCAGCAACATTGTAAAACGAGCGCAAGAACAAAGATTGAAACGCGTGTGATGAACGATGCGAGGAAAGCGTAATTGCTGATTAATGTTTGAACACTACAGGGAAGATATACAATACCAGTGACAGAGTGGTCCGGCACCACGAGGGTGCTCAATTAAAGGTTCTGTAAGGTATCCAGCCAAGAAGGGGCAGAATCGAAAGTAGAGGATTGGCAAGAGCATTGTGTGAAGTGAATTGAAGTGGTCCTGCGATGGTTTAAGCAAAACCCATTGCACATTCGAAAGTCCTACATTTTTTATATCAATTAGAAAACGTAGAACATGAGATTTACATGGTCCGAGCCCGATCGAGGGAGACCCATGATGAACACTGAAAGTGAGAACTTGTGAATGTGAAAATCCTGATAAGAAAGGAACTTTGGTGCTTGTTTGTTATTACAGACCCTCTACATTAAAGAGAATGTGATTGGGAAAGAGGCTTTGGCAGAAGGCCTGATACCTATGCTTTGAACTGTATAGGAACCTTCGTAATAGCGTGGCACCAGATCCGTATCCTTACCGTATCCTCCCGAGATCAGTCTCGGAAGGATAGCTCAGTGGCAACGTGCTTGTCTTGCAAGCAAGACGACACGGAGCAACACGGGTTCGATCCCCGGGTCCGAGCTTAGTAACCTCAGATATTAAGCGCGTTATAAATAACCTATCATATCATATCATATCCTTGTGGCAGAGAAGCCAGAGCGTGTGCGAAGCTCGAACGTGCCGCTTTTCCCCGTGCTGAAATGTGTGGAAGGGAAGCCAACTGCTCGACTATCCTGACATATTATTTACTTAACACTTTTTCTTTTTGCATACACTATTGTCCCACACCATTTTATATTTAAAGTAAGGATTGGCAATAGGTTTATTAGTGTAGGCCCTTTTATTTTGACAGAGACTCAACTAGGACTGCGTTATTATTATTTGATGGTCGTAGTTTGCTCCCATCCTTAGATTTAGGTTTAGAGAGGAACATCAGCTGCCGTGGTACCGTCCTTGGCCTCAAGATTAAAGTAACCAACCCATTGAAGGTCAATAAACACCCTTGAACTGTGAACACTTTTGTCTGTCTTCACTGTTTGATACCATGCCTTCCTTACAAGGAGGAAGGAAAGAGAGGAGTCGAAGATTACTGCAAAGTTTCTGGCTTCGGATGAAGGAGGTGGGGGGGTGGGGGGGTGTAGGGGTGGGGGGTGGCAGAGCCCATAGTGGATGGCCAGAGTCAGGGGAAGAAAGAGGGAGCAGGAGTTCCAGTAGGAAGAGATTGTTGGAAGTGCACCAGGACCGGATGGCAGATAGGCAGTCCGGAATGATGGAAGAAGTAAGGAGAGGGTGAGAGGGAAGTTTGAAAAAGAGTTGTGCATCATCTGCTTTTTATTACTCCACCCACCACTCGTCTGCCTCTCCAATGTTTTACTACTGTTAGCTATTGCCTCCACACTTTTGTTATTTTTTTCTCATCCTCCCACTGATATGCTCCTCCTCTCACTATGCTGCTCCTCCTCTCACTACTACTCTCTGCACTCCCACTCTCCAAGCACTCTTGTTTCACTTTGTTACAGCCATTTCCCATTTACTCCATATACTAATTTACTTGCTGCACAGACATACACATAAACGTTTCAGAACTACTTGCCTGTTCCACAAGCCTACGCTCCCTCTTTCCTCCTGCTGTCTCTTGGTCCACCTCCACTGCTGACCTCATCCGAATAGCCTGCACTTCTTCTTCCATTCCCTTGCTTAAATCTCCCCCGTCTCATCTGATTGACCAGCTATCCCTGTCTCACCAAGTCCCATCTCCGTCTCCCAGGGTGTGTATGTGTCAGAGAAAGTCTGTAAATGCTGTTCAAGCCCTGTCCCGTTTTCCTCATGGGATTTGCCGGCATTGGGATTCCTAGTCGGTCTACTGATTTGTGGCAGCTCTTGTTACGTTTACTGATTAATGATGGGTCTGTTCCCTCTAGGGCGTTGTGGTGATATAGGAGGCTTTTGTGAGGCTGCATGGGTTTCTGTGCCCTGCCCGGAAGATCTATGCTATTCTTATCCCTGCCACATGTCAACACAGCTTTTCGCTATATTGCTCGTGGGGTGCTGGCATCTTTGTTGTACGTCATCTGCATCGTATCTCCCTCTTCTCCAGCGGCTAGCGGTGTGTCTGCCGTGTACGAAGTGCACCTCTCTCTCTCATGCTCTCAATCTTTGCTGTTCTCCGCTCTCTGTGAACCAAGAGGAGGAAGTACTGCTACACAAGGGTTCTTCCCATATAGTGTTCTAAAAAGAAAGTTTGTTTTTTGGGGAACCCTTTTTGTTTACTAGTGGAACATAGCCCATAGTATTGTCCAGAAAGAAACACAGAGAGGGGCTGCATAGTGAATATAATTAATTGTAATGAAAAAAGGGTTCTCTTATATACATTTGCACATACAACAAAGGTATTGCTTGAAACAGGAAAAATATATTGTTAGCATAAACAGAAAAGCATACAAAATACAGTGATCCCTAAACTAATTTGGTTTACTAGGTAAACCGATTGAAGACACAAAAAGCAGTAATCTAAAACATTGAATATACCTATATATTCATGGGAAATTGTCACCTAAAATTTGGAGGAAATAATGCCACATAAATTGCATTAATACATCTATAGAAGTAAAAATTCTCATAGACAAATGTCAAACGTTCTGATACTCAGATGCCAAGTCTCTATTGCAATGAAATTCCTGATCAAAATTCTGATAGACAGATGCCGTTTCTGTGGCAGTGAGAATTTGAATGAACAAATGCCACACCTTCAGTCAACAGACTCCAAGTGTCTAATGCATAGAAACTTCTAGTGTGCATCGGCCATAAACGGATGCCAACGTTGCAGGGGTTGGGGTACTAGTACAACTAATAGGTGAGTGTAGATCACATGAGAGGTGTCAGTCTAAGATCCCTCGAGTTGGACTTGTTGTTCCCCCTTGCAGAGAGTTTACATTTCGGCGGCAATTGCATACTCATTTCATCCGAATCAGAATGATTTCTAGTTGTTCGTGGCGATCGTCTTCTTCAAGGCGAAAAAACGGCCCCTGTAACAGAAAAAAACACAGATCTCCTAAAGGCTTTCTCTTTGAGGCCCGCTCTTCATCTGGAGAACTGCATCCAAATCAGGATGCCCAATTGATGAGTGTCACAGACCCGCTATATGCCACCGGAGTGGGGTGAGCGCATGTACAGTAGGTCGAGGGCAAGGGTTTGTAATCCATATAAGGAAAGGTCCCTTAAAAAAATAGGGTGCGTGTGCGGTGTCCCTTATGGTATTTCAATCTTGAAGGGCGTGGCGGATGGTCCCTTGCATCTTATATAGTGTAGTTTTATGTGGTCCTCTCGTCGGAAGACATACTGGGTCCACTGGCTGGGATAGTGTGCCTGGAAGGGTAAATCCGTCCTTAATCCCGGACCCGGCTCAATGGCTTCATCATCGGGCTTGGCTCCGCTCTCTGGCTTTCGTCTTCTTGCACAATGTTTCTGCAAAGGAGAAGTTAAGACTGGGAGGTACCTGGTAGGTGCATGGAATGAGCAATTTGGGGTCTGCACAGAAAACCGCACAGCACAGGAAGGGGTAGCAGGGTCTGGAGTCCCTCCTCTGGGCAGAACTGGCTCCAGCTTGTCTTTTAGCAGCCCTCTACCCCTCCCCTTTTTGGCAAGGCCAGGCTACTTGCTTTGTCACAGGCTACAAAGTATTCCTGCAAAACAACGGGGGGTCTAGGAATCTCTCTACCAGCACCAACACAGCCCAATGACCTGTTCTTGGGTGAATATCCCCTGGGAGAGACTCTACCAAGTCTTTAGCTCACTGTCCCTTTCACAGAGAAGAAATCTGCCAGCATATCAGTCTTTGTATTCCCTACTGCAATTCAATGTACTGTGATGTGTGCAGTGTAAAATAAATGGGGAATTTCATAATGTAGGACAGTGTGTTACTGCACTGATAACCGTAGGGACTGATCAGTGCACCCAAAACAAGTACGCTAACCAAGGTATGTATAGCAAAAAGGCTTTACTTGCCTCCAAAAGTCAGGTCCGGTCGAAAACGTCAAAAGGTTGGGGGTTCCAAAGATTTCTAGAGGGAAAGCAGCAAAAGAAAAACATTTCAAACACAGCATATAATTTATATAATAATACATATATTTATATTTTTTATGTGATTTTTGAAGTCCTGTAAGTGATTCGTTTTATAAACTTTACAAATGAGACTGCCTGATTTTTATTGTTTATAAATGCACCATATGCCAGCTCATAGTGAATGTGTATAATGAGTTTGAAGTACTACCTTGTAAATTAATATTTACTTCCTTACTCAACACGATGGAATTTATTGGATGTTTATTTTATTTAAACCTTTGTAATGTTAAGACAGTCTCATTAAATTGTAACAGTGGAACACCCGGGCGTTCATTCATTGACCTGTCTAGTTTCCTGAACCAAATTGCCCATTGCAGTTGCTCTGAAGGTTGTTCTCCACAATGCCAAGTCCAAGACACATCATTGTTTGATTGTTCTTTGTTTAGGAGACCTTCGATTACATTGGCAGCTCACGAATGGTATATGACATGCAAAAGGGCAAATTCCCCATCGGACTGAACAACATCCATTCTTTCCTTGAGCTGAGCCAGGTAGGCATATGTAGGCTCTCAATTTTTTTTTTAAAACAAATGTGTTTGAATTGCCAACCTTCGGAAGGGGTAGGGCGGTTAGACTGAATGATCGAATGGCTAATCAGTAACATTAGGTAATAGCCACACAAATCCAGGGAACAATTGCATATCCTTTAGTAGCTGATTTGCCTGCCCTGTGCTATGTCTTTTTAGCTGCTTGATAGGCAAATGCTTCCTTTGTTACCTTTGTAATGGAAGCTATAATTTTGTCAAATGATTGGTGTGGAATGTCTTCTCCTCTCTCACATGGCTTTATTGCACATAGCTTTTTCGTTCTCACTTGTGGACTTTGCGGATATCTTGAATCTTTGAAAGTGTAACTTCTGTTTTCCATTATGTGATATTCATTAATTCTTTTAAACAAAGTTCAGCATGTGGGCAGGGTACCAGAAATTGTGTGTGTGTGTACAAGCACCAGAAAGGATATAACTGGGTAGGTAATGCGATATATTGAAACTTTACTTGCCTATATATACTTGTTTTCACTTTCTTATGTTGGAGATGTGCATAGATAAAATGAAATGTCTAATCATGATTTCTTTATATTGTAATTTAAATTTTTGAGATGTTAACTTGTACAAAACAATCTGAATCTTTTCTATATTTCTGACATGTGCTACACTTTTGTAGTGTATGTGCATTTTTAATATGCAATAAGACCATACGAAAATACTTCTGAAAACTGCTAAAAATAGGATAGTCTGTCTTTGCACAAACCAGAGTGTCTACCTTATTATTGTAGAGCATAGTCTCATAGTCTGTGTAGTTGTGATGTGAAACATTAATATACAAAAATGTCTGGAAAATCTACAAATACAACATTCTTTCTTAGCAGAAGCCACCTTGCACACCATCTGACACGATCAGCTTCCTCCACCGTGTGCACCATACAGCACTATAAACTAACACCCTCTGCCAACATTTGCATTTTTGCCACCTTTAGTTGGAAAGTACTCTTTTAACCAGAAGTGCTAGCCCTCTGGTACTTTTTCTGGGTTCTTTGATTTTTCACTGTTAAGGCACCCGTCCATGTTCAGGGGGTTCTATGATCCCATTTTATGCATTGTTCCTCTTTATTTTTGGCTTTCCTGATTTATATTGCTGTTCTGGGACTTATGCTTAAAGGAGAAGTTCTTGCAAGAATTGTATTCGCCCAATGGTGGGGCATACTCTTTTAGCATATATTGATAGATCACATGTTTTTCCAATGCATCTTACCTTCGATTTTCAGACATTTATACATGCAAACCCCACTGGTCGGAAAACTGCCATCTTGTGATAATCTAATCGGTTGATTGATTGCCCTAAATTGAAGTGCTCTGGCGGCGATAAATCATAACTCATGCCCCCGAAGCTGGCATCAGCATGTTAGACCGATCTATTACGCCCCTTGTCATGCCGTTGGTGTACAGTATAGCCAAACATCTGCATCTATGCAATCCTCTTTCCAAATGCAAAACGCGTAAGACAGTCGTTAAATGTACAGACACACACATAAGTTATACTTCGAGGGGATTGGGTCCTCCGACGTATTCCATATCTATGACATGTAATCACAACAGCTGTGCTTCTTCGGTGTCTGCGTCCTGTGTCGATGACGTCGATACGCCGCCCTCGAGGGCCTCCTCCGACGGCCGACGTCACTGGGTGTTATAAGTAGGACACACGACGCCCGTAGCCTCAGTTCCGTTTTTTCCATGAACGTGTTCGCTTCGGAGATCTCGGCGCGCCTCGACTCTTTGGAGTTTCTGTTGTTTCTCCGTTCTTCGAACCTGTTCGTATTGTGAAGTATACTCTTCGTGAAGATGTCTACCTCATCTTCCACCCCGCGTCCGTGCTTTAAGAAGTGTGGGGACAGTGGGTCCAAGATGTTGGTGACGGACTCGCACGACGCCTGCCTCTGGTGCCTCGGGGAGGCCCATGACACGGATGACTGTGTCGACTGCCAGTCGCTCACGTCCAAAGCCTTGCGGGAGCGCAAGAAGAAGTTGTCGGTAGGTAAGGTGTCCAAGCCACGGAAGTCGAGGTCTGTGGGGCTTTCAACGGACGATTCAAGGGGCGACTCTCTGCATCGTCGTTGGAAGTCCAGAGGGTCTCGGTCCCGGAGTCTGTCCCGCCACTCCTCTGCCTCTTCGAGGCACTCCCGGAAGCGCCGTCATCGGTCGCCTTCCCCGTCCTCATCCGAGGACTCCGCCCGTCGGCGGGTCGCTTATCCCACCAAGCCTGCGACGCCGGAGGAATGGGTTTCCTTCGGGAAGAAAATGTTAGCAATTCTCGAATCGCAGGGCACTGGTCTGTCCGCGCCTCCGAGTGGGGTCGATCGTGATCGGTCGAGAGACACTGCTCGCACACCTTCGGGCTCGGGTGGTCGGCACGATTCGCGGGAGAGGTCCCGCTCTGACAAGGGGAATCGTTCTCGTCATGCCCGTTTCAGGTCCCGGTCCTCGACGCGCTCGAGACCGTGTGCACCTGTGGTGTCTTTGAGGAAGACGTCGACACCCGGTGGCGCCGAGGTCATCGACGGACTCTTTCGAGGCCCCGCCTCTGAAGAAGCCATCGACGCCATAGGCGCCCAGGCTGTCGAGGGACACGCTCGGGGCTCCGGCCTCGAGGCCTGTGTCGACGCCATTGATGCTGTCGGCACCGCGTTCGGCGTCGATGCCGATTCACTCAACGCCTTTCGAGGCTGTTTCGACGGGGGTACCCCGGAGCACAGTGGAACCCCCTAGAAAAGCTTGGGTCAAGGTCAAGCATGGCTTTGTTCCACATTCTGTGCCATCTTGAGTTTATTTCAGAGATGGATGAGGGCTCTGATGATGACATGGTTCCTGATACGGTGCCAGACGAGATTCTCTCGGGCCATAGCCAAATTGAGGACCTGCGGCAGTCCCTGCACGATGCCAGTGGGCTGGACACCTCTCCGGAGGTGGAGTTTTGTAGGCCTGAGCCTGGCACTCATGCCGACTCCTCGTACCAGCGCCTTATGTCTAGGGTCACCGAGTACTTGGGATGGTCTGCTCCCCCAGATTTTCTTCAGGATGACCTTACGGATATCCTCGACCAAGGTCCACCAACTGACCCGGTACTGCCGTTCCATATGGCTCTACAGAGGAGGGTGGCGGCGGCTTGGACTGCTCTGGAAAGTCTCCTGGCAGTGGGCAAGTCTTTGCCGCGAAAATACCTCCCAGCCAGTAGTGACCCCTGCTACTTGACTAGGCACCCCACTCCAGAAAGTTTAGTGGTTCAGGCGGCTACGGCCCCGGCAAAGCAGGCGTCGTATCCTACCATCCCTCCTGATAGGGACGACAAGCGTTTTGACGACTGGGCGAAGAAAGTGTTCTCTTCAGGGGGTATGGCGCTTCAGGCGGCCAACTCTGTATGTGCCTTGTCACGTTTCACGCACACTCTGTGGAACTGTTTCCTTAGCGGCTGAACATATTCCCGAAGGGGACGAACGGGATGGTTTCCTTGCCATGGTTCAGGATGGCAAGGATGCCATGTGTGAGGCCGTTCAGTCGGGTTTGGACATGGCAGATTGCGTCGCCCGGTCCATGGCGGCGAGCACCGTGATACGCAGGTTTGCGTGGTTGCGGAAGTCGGGGTTTGCTCCTGATGTGCAGGCCCGGCTCCTCAACATGCCCTTTGACGGGGAACATCTTTTTGGCAGCAAGGCTGACGAGTGCCTTGAGAGGTTGCAGACTGCCAAAGCTGCAGCAAAGTCGTTGGGCGCTGCAGTTCGCCAACCTCCGACTTTTCGTCCTAGGGGACAGCAATGGAGGGGAGGTGCCTTTCGTTATTACTCATCCTTTTGATCTCGGCAGTTCATCTGGCCGGAGATGAAAACGAGACGGCGGATGCTCTGAGCAGGCAGAGTGCGATCTCTCACGAGTGGGAGTTGGCTCAGGAAATTCTCCTGGAGACCTTCGCCCTTTGGGGGACCCCTCAAGTGGATCTCTTCGCCTCCAGTGCCAACCGGAAGTGCGAGAGGTTCTGCTCGCGGGAATTTCCTCCGAAAGGAGCCTTAGGAGACGCGTTTGTGGTGGAGTGGTCATTCCCATTGCTGTATGTTTCTCCTCCAGTCCCCATCATCCCGCAAGTACTGCAGAGGTTACAGAGGTTCGGTTCCCGGATGATCCTCATTGCTCCTTCATGGGCCCGGAGGACGTGGTGCCCGGACCTTCTCGACTTGTCCATCTGCCCACCACATCGTCTTCCCTACCGAGACGATCTGCTCTTACGGGAAGGGGGTCAGGTTCTCCATCCAGAGGTCGGATCCCTCAACCTTCACGCTTGGTTTCTGAAAGGTTTAGGTGTAAGGATTGGCACCTCCCTGAAGACATGATGGAGGTGTTACTCTCGGCCAGACGGCCAGCAACAAAGTCCCAGTACCTTTGCCGTTGGTGTAAGTTCTGCGACTGGTGCAGGGTTAAGATTGTGGATCCTTTTTCATGTGATATTCCTGTAGTTCTGTCTTTTTTGCTTTCTTTGGCCCACAGGGGCCTGCAAGTGGATACCGTTTAAGCGGTCGTCTGAAGAGTGTTACTATTCTTTTTTTTTTTAAACATCTTTTTATTGAGGTAGTGGCAGGTACACAACTCGCTCCAACAACATAACAAGAAAAAAATCATACAGTGGCACATTGCATTTTCACAGGTGATACATATTCACATGGGGTCTTCATTGTCCGACGGCAGTTCACATAAGTATGTCCTGAACGGGCCCCAGATTTCTTTTGGTCGGCTCATTCTCGCCTGAGTCAGTACATATTGTTCCTCATTCTCATTCACATATATCAATTCTCGTAAAAAGGTATTCATGCTAGGAGGAGTAGGTCTTTTCCCGCCCTGGAGGATGCATTTTTTAGCAACTGCGCAAGAAACATTAAAGAGTCTTCTAGTTCTCTCAGAGCACTTCCCAATATCACCAAACAGGTATTTTTGTGGAGACAGGAATGGTGATATTTGTGTGAGTTCCACCAGCAACTCAGCCACCCCCCACAGAAACACTGCAGCTCAGGGCAGTCCCAATACATGTGGAAGGACCCTGCTTGTGGGGCGCCGCACCTAGGGCATTAGCTCGAGGAGTCTGGTACAAACCTTGCCACTGCGGCCGGCGTATAGTGCAGTCTATTAAGAATTTTAAATTGTATTTGGCGCAGTCCTGCATTGAGCGAAACCCTTTTAGTGAGTGAACAATACTTTACCCATTTCTCATCAGAAATGGCTATCTGCAAATCTGTTTCCCATTTTATTTTCACGTTGTTGGTCGTGGGGGTGTGGGCCTGCACCGATGCATGTAATTTGGAGACTCTCAGACCCCGCTGAGTTGTGATCAATTGTAAACATGGGTGTGAGAGTGGCCCATCAGGAAATTGGGGCCATCTAGCCTGGAATGCTGATCTCATTCGGTAATATTGGAGTGTTCGAATCGGTCCTCTCCCCAGTGCCCTTAAAATATCTGTTAAGTTAACAAATTTCCCTTCTATGAACATGTCCCCCACCACCATTTCCCCATTGGGGTCCCATGCTTCCTGCATGTCCGTGTCAAACGTGAGATGAATGCCGGTAAAGTTCCACGAGGGATCTGTGGGTTATAGGGCTTTTCAATTTTAAGTCTCCGACATATTGCCCCCCAAGCCCGGACAGTGCAGCTTGCCGGATCATATTCACACACGTCTCTGTCGTGGGGCGAAGATAATTGATCTCACATCCGAGGGTGCAAATGTGTGTGTCTCTACCCATGCATGAGGCGCTTCTTCTGCCGTCTCATACCAATATCTAGCGAATTGCGCCTGAGCAACTAAGTAATAAAGTTCAAAGTCTGAGGCTGCTATGCCTCCGGAACTGTATGGTTCCACCATTTTCTCCCATCCCATTCTAGCAGTCTTCCCGTTCCAGAGAAATGTGGTCACCATTGATCGCAGCCTGGAGAAGAAATCCCTGCCTGGCCATATCGGGATATTCACAAAGGGGTACAGTAGTTTAGGAAGGACGGTCATTTTTAGCACTGCTATCCTGCCATGTAGTGAGATATGGAGGTGCCTCCATATCGCAAGCTTCGCATTAATTGACTGTAGCGCCCCTTTGTAGTTATCGGAAAATAAAGATTGTCTGCTCCTGGAGACCAGAACGCCTAGATATCTAATATATCCCTCCGACCATTTAAGGCCCTCCGTCATTTCCGGGCATTTAGAACAAGGGGTGAGTGGGAAAATTTCTGATTTAGAACTGTTTACAGTGTAACCAGAGTAATCAGCAAATTCGTGTATGTCTGCCATTATAGGCGCAAGGTTTTTGTCGGGTTCAAGGATATATAACAGCGTGTCATCCACATAAAGTGAAATCAGCTGATTGGAGCCCTTCATGACTATGCCTTTATCTTTATGGCGCAATCTGACTGCAGCAGCCATGGGCTCTATTGTAAGAGCAAATAGGATTGGCGAGAACGGGCACCCCTGTCTTGTGCCCCTCCCCAGTTCGAACATGTCAGACATGGTTCTGTTAGTATATACTCTAGCCCGAGGCTTTGTATAGAGCAGACGGACATATCTGATAAAATTGGGTCCCACCCCGAAAGCCTCCAACACAGAGAAGAGGTACTCCCATGAGACCGAATCAAATGTCTTCTCGGCGTCGAGGGACACCGTGACCGCCTGCCTGCCCGGGTCAATTTGTGCCATGATCCCAAACAGCCTGCGGAGGTTCAACGCAGTAGACCTCTTGGGGATGAACCCATTTTGGTCCGGGTGGACCAGTGCTGAAACCATGGGTAAAATACGATTGGCCATGACCTTTGCTAAAATTTTTGCATCAGTATTTATGAGCGAGAGGGGCCTGTAAGAGGACATATCATGGGGTGGGCGTCTGGGCTTGAGAAGCACCGTAACAATAGCTTCCCTCATTGTAGGGGGCAATTTGTGCTGTTCGAGGGCCTCCTCCCAAGTTCTGAGTAGAATAGGGGCCAGCTCCTCATGGAACTCCTTATAAAATTCGGCCCCAGTCCATCAGAACCCGGGGCTTTACCCGACGTGAGATCCTTGATAGCTTCAGTGATCTCTTCTATTGTGAAAGGTAGCTCCAAAGCCAATCTATTTTCATCTGGGAGCGTCGGGAGACCCAGTGAGGCCAGGTATTTTATCTCAGTGGGAGTTTTCTGGACTCTATTCATATAAAGTGTTTTGTAGAATTCAACAAATTCATCATTAATACCTTTATCGCTTGTGACCATTACAGTTGGAGCTGTTTGAATAGCCGCTATCGGGGGGTTATTTGTTTATTTTCTAATCAGGTTGGCCAGCATTTTTCTCGCCTTATTCCCCTCTCCATAGCGACGTGCCCGCATGGGGGCCGCAATGTATCGTACCTCCCTCGTGGCTAAATTGTCAAAGGTCCTAAGAAGTTTATGGATTCCAGGAAGGGTGTCCCTATCATGAGTGCGGCTGTATACCTCCTCCAGCTCTTTCAGTTCCTGTTCCACCACTTCGAGGTCCCGTCCCAGCCCCTTCAAGAGTCCCGTTGATTTGGACATAAGGATCCCTCTAACCCAAACCTTGAAGGTTTCCCAAACCGTTCATATCCGATCTACCGTCCCCAGGTTGTCTACAAAGAAGTTGTTTATCTCCTCATGTAGTGACTCGGCCACGTTTGCATCTCCCAACAGTACCCCCGGCATTCTCCACCTTCTAGCCTGTCTGGGAACATTCTGGAAAACGAGGCTCAGTAAGACCGGAGAGTGATCGGACAGCATGCGTGGGAGGATCGTGCAGTGTCGCAGCGTATTCGAGATGTCAGAGGATATGAACCAGTAGTCTATACGCGATTCACTGTCATGCACTGTTGAGTAATATGTATATTGTCTATTATCCGGGTGCAACACGCGCCAAGCGTCTATCAGTGACAACTGTGGAAGGAGTTGGTTCAGGGTTACCGCCGTTTTCGTGGGTGCCCTCACTACGCTAGTTGACCTATCCAACATGGGGTCGAGTGCAACATTAAAATCGCCGCCCCATATAATAGTTGCTGTGTCGTGTTTGTTAAGAGTGTCGAATATTTTCAGATAGAAATCCGGGTCATCTATGTTAGGGCCATAGGTGTTAACCAGGGTTACTTGTCTGCCGGCCATTTCCCCCCACACCAACACATATCTTCCCATTGGATCGGCCTCGTGCCCCTCAGTATGGAATCCCAATGCAGGATCTATGAGTGTTATGACCCCCCTGGATTGTGAAGAATATTCTGTATAATAACGTAGCTTGCCCCATTTAGCCATTATGTTTTGGTTAACCGCTCCCTGAGCGTGTGTCTCCTGGAGCATTAGGATTTGAGGACCGTGTCTGGTGACATAATACCCTACCTTTCTGGCTTTCATCGGGTTGTTTAGCCCTCGGACATTCCAAGACAAAGTTATCTTCACCCCTTCACCCATTTCCCCATACATAGAATCCATGCCGTGCCATTGTTTCCACCATATCCTGTGTTTACCTGCTGTGGCCGCATCGTGCACCCGCCAGACCTGATTTCAACCAACCTGGAACTGAAATTAAACCAATCTAAATCCCAGGTCCCAAACATGCCCTGGCAGCAATAACATTCTGTAACTTCGACTTCCCCAACCCCACCCTCCACCCTCATCATCCACCCCAACTTGACGATGTACCCTTAAACCTTTTAGGAACTTTCCTGTGGGTGCCACGCTGACGTCACGAGGCCACCAGAGCGGGCTCACGGCCCGCTTCGAAGGTTACTCATAGCCCCCCAGTGGGAGCAGAATTCCGTTAAACATCAACTAAGCATCTACAGAGGATATGTGCGCAACCAGGTTCAATCAACAGGGTCCCGGTCTTCCCCTCCCGGAGGTGATCTTCCGTTCTGGTCCGGTCCACGACCTCTAGGTGGTAGGGGTATAGTTGCTTTCACATACGCCAGAGTGGCGGCCAGAGTCTCAAAAAAGTGTGCTCTTCCTCCATACTGGATTTGCATTTTGGCCGGGAATATTAGCGCATACTGAACCTGACGTGCCCTCAGTAGCCGCTTGACCGGCTCATATGATCTCCTGCTAGCCTGTACTCCTGCAGCAAAGTCCGGATAAACATGTATGCAGTTCTCCTCATATTGTAGTGTCCCAATTTCTCTGGCCTTTCTAAGTATTGTATCTCTGTCTCTGTAATTCAACAGTCTGGCGATGATAGTACGCGGCGGGGCTCCAGGTTTCGGCGCGGGGGCCAGAGTGCGATGTGCTCGCTCAACCAGGAATTGGCTTGAAAAGGATTATGTCCCAAAAAGAGTCTTAAGAAGGTTTTCCACATGCTGTTCCATAGCGCCTTTCCCCAAACTTTTCAGAAACCCCCACAATCCGAATGTTGTTCCTTCGGGATCTGGATTCTAGGTCTTCGCATTTACTTTGCAACACGTTCATGCCTGGCTTAAGCTGCGCTATGTCGCGATCGTGTCGCGCAATGGTGTCTTCGCTTGTACCAATTCTGTCTTCAGCCTCGGTGATTCTGAGGCTCTCTTTGTCAACTCTGGTTTTCAGTGCTCCTATGGTGTTGACAATATCATCTAGTTTCACATTCAGGGATAGGAAGCCATTCGGCACTATCGTGGTAAGGCGATCAACCCTGTCGCCGCCGTCCACGCCAGGTTCCGCCGTTGACGCTGTCGACAGGTCAGTGGATCCCGCGTGACTCGACCGCAGGGGCAGGCCGCCTGCGCCGCGTAGGATATTATTTGTCAAGTGGACCCGCTCAGGCCGGGGTATCACAAGAATAGTGTTTCATGGAGCCATCAACGTCCAGGTATCAGTGGTAGCTTGCTAATTCGCCCTCTTACAATGAACTGCGTTCTCCCGCATAGAAAAGGAGCTGCACCTCAGCCGCAGAATGCCGCCCAACTCACTGTCCCCGCCGCCAACTTGCAGGAAATATAGCACGCGTGGCGTGCCCCAGCCACAGGCCAGAAAACGTTCACGGCTCAGGTCAGGGAGGATAGGATATCACGTCGTCTTTCGGCGGCCCGCGTCCCAGCACCTGCCGCTTCGCGGCAGGGAGCTCCAGCTCTCGTCCAACAGGATGGCCTCAATAACTGCGAAGGCAGGGCCCCACCGGGTCACCCGGTCAAACCTCGCCTCCGGTTCGGAGTAGAGCCCACGAGCCAGCAACACTTGTCCGCACAGCCACGTCTATGGGACCCAGGGGGAGCCACCCCAGACGATCCGCAGTGTCCACGGGCCCAACTCCGCTATCGCGGCACAGCAGCCCCACCTCTCTATGCCTCTCTGACCAGAGCGTCAGCGGCACGGGGCGCAACCAGCCGGACGTCCCTCGCGGCTTACTCCCAGGCCTTCTCCCGCTCACCACGCCAAAGCCGATATCTCAGTGAGTCTTAGTCCGCCCCTCTCAGGATTTCAGTCGGGTGTGGACTGGGTCAAGGTGCACCCTCTGCTCGACTCCACTATCGGCTGGGGGCTCTGAAACAGGATTCAAATATAATTTGGATTTCTGTCGGGCCGGAGCTCTCATGCGGCCATCTTGGTTGTGTGCAACAGCGCCCCCCAAGAGTGTTCCTATTTTAAAATTCCTTTAATTTCTCAGTTTCTGAAAGGGCTCACTAATGTGTTCCCTCCATCACCTTTCCAGGTGCCCGGTTGGGATTTGAACCTTGTTCTCAAGTTTCTGATGGGTGCTCTGTTTGAGCCTTTGCATTCCTGCCCTTTGAGACTGTTAACTCTTAAAACTGTATTTTTGATTGCGGTCACTTCCGCTCCCAGAGTAAGTGAGTTACAGGCACTTTCATTTAAGCCACCCTTCACTGTGTGTGAAACGCTCACCTGATTCTCGCAGAGGCGCCGGTCTTGACTGGGCGACTACCGTATCTTCAAAAGTGATGTGCACCACCCGGTTGGCTCTTTGGGCTGGACCTCTGTGCACTGTATGCCTGACTCGAAGAGTAAGATGTCTGCAGATAGAAAATATGGGATTAATGAACTGGGGTTATTGGGGTGTCCCTATCTCTTTCCTTTTCTCCTCTCCTGTAGAACCCCAAAGGTTAACGCTCTCACCTTAGGTAAGTGAACGCCGAGCTCTCCATCTGCCTCGGGGCAGGGTGCTGTAACCAGTTTCTTCACTGGATAGGTAGCGCAGGCCTCTTGACTTCAGAGGACTGCTGTCCGTCGTTTACTTCACGAACGGTGAGTTCCGAATATTTCAAATGTCTTTAAAAGTCTTTTGTAATGCTGTCTCTTATTTTGCAGGGTTCCGGCGATGGCGATTGACTGGCTGAAGTGAGTTGAGGATGGACCCGTATGCGGAATAGAAGCGCCTGGAAGCGCGTAAGTAAGCGCTTGTTGCTTGCTTCACGATGCGCACTAACTGTCCTTTTATTTTGCAGGTACCAGTTCGGAGCTGCTGAAGGATGCCGGAATGCCCACTGAGTTCGGCGTGGATGGAGTAATGGCACGTATTTAACGTTACCCAATGTCTTTAAACGCACCTTCTTTTATCTTACAGATGCGGGATGCAGCGCCGAAGGCCTCCGGAGCGTGCGAAGAGTTGGTAAGCTTTTGTCTTTCAGATGCCGGAATGCAGTGCGAGGACCTCCGGAGCGCGTGAAGAGTAGGTAAGCCTTTGTCTTTCAGATGCAGCAATGCTGCGCGAGGCGTTGATGACAGCCGATGGACCAGGTAAGAGATGCGCTGTCACTGAAGACCGTAGTGCTAACCTGTTCTTTCTTGTCTTTATAGATGTTGCTGAAGACTGGATTCAGGATGGTAAGCCTTTTTCCTTTAGGCCCAGGATCAGATGCAGAAGACACGATGAGCGTTCTGCTGCAGAGGATGCAGAATAACGCAAAGCAAGATTCATCCATCAGGTGTGGTTTAAATAGCCTCCTGTAGTGCTTAGGTGTCTCCTTCCACAGCCACGCCTAGGTAAGAAAAGAGTTCCTGCTTTCCAGAAGAATGCCAGTGTTCTGAACCTAGGGAGTGGCTCCTGCCCCACCCAACAGGAAAAGTAGTCCCAAACAGAAGAGGATCAGGGGTTCAACTGGCAGGTAAGTAAGCAGCATGGTCTGCTGCAGGTAAATCCACCCAAGCATTATGAGCCCGGCGCTTGCAGCGCTGGGACTGGGCATATTTATGAGCCTGGCGCCACTGGCGCCAGGACAGGGTCCAAAAGTTCCCAATTGGGACTGGCTGGCACTCGGAACCTGGGTTATGGGTCTGCTTCCAAGGGAGTTGGGTAAGTCCTGGCCTTTTGGAAGCAGAGATCATGACAGTGTGTCATAAGGACAGGGTTGTCCTTAGAGTTTGTCCTTCCTTTCTTCCGAAGGAAGTGTTGGAATTTCATTAAGGCCAGAAGGTTGTTCATCCAGCGTTTTATCCTCCTCCACATCCTGGTAAGGAAGAGTAGAGGCTCCATAGGCTTGATCCTAGGAGAGCGTTAAGCTTTTATATTTCACGCATGTCCCGGGTCAGAGTGGACGATCAACTCTTCATTGGTTATGCTGGAAAGCGTTTGGGACAAGCTGTGATGAAACAGACTTTGTCTCGCTGGATTATTTTGGCTATCTCGGAGTGTTACCGCTTGGCGGGTAAGGACCCACCGGTCGGCTTACGGGCCCATTCTACCAGGGGTATGGCTGCCTCTACTGCCCTACAGAGGGGTGTTGCTATTCGTAACATCTGTGATGCAGCCACCTGGGCTTCGGTACATACTTTTGTAAGTCACTACTCCCTCGATTCCATCCGGGGGCAGGATCTGGCCTTTGGCAAGGCGGTCCTTTACTCCGCAATTTGATTGGGCATTCTAAATTTCTGTTTTCTAAATTCTTTTCCCACCTCCTTGCATTGGTACTGCTTTGGGAGTCTGTCATAGATATGGAATACGTCGGAGGACCCAATCCCCTGGAAGAACAAGTTACTCTCTTACCTGGTAACGTTCTTTTGATGGGATGGTCCGACGACGTATTCCATATCGCTCCTTCCCCGCTACAGAATTTCTTATGCGATTGCAGCTTACGTTTCCGCAAGGCTTTGTGTGGTCAGACTGGCAGAAGACTGGTGCCACACGTTCTGTGAAAAAACTATAACTGAGGCTACGGGCGTCGTGCGTCCTACTTATAACATCCAGTGACGTCGGCCGTCGGAGGAGGTCCTCGAGGGCGGCGTATCGACGTCATCGACGCAGGACGCAGACGCCGAAAGATTTTCTGAAGCAGCACAGCTGTGGTGATTACTGTCATAGATATGGAATACGTTGTCGGACCATCCCATCGAAAGAACGTTACCAGGTAAGAGAATAACTTGTTCTTCTGATTACCAACCACAGCAAATTGTGCCAGAAATTGCTAGAAAAATGTGCATCAATTAATATATTAGCCTCATCATAAAGGTGCAAAATAACAATAAAGTGTATATAAGATTGCCTGGGTGGTCGTCTGGGATCAGAAAGATTTGATTATATTAATCAAGTATGGGATCAATTATATACACCCATTACAATGATAGCATTCTAATTCCCTAATCCTTCAGCTTTCAATATTCTTGCTCTTGTGCTTGATGGATGTAGCTTGGTACAAAAAATACATCACGGAAAACCCCACGGAAATGGAAATAACGCAGCCACAAGTGGCGCAAAACCCGTTTCCGCCTCCGCCGCCACGGACACGGAACCGGAAATACCATGATAGCCAAAACAGGAAACAGAGAGGCGGCCATCATATAAAAGCACAATCCATTGCCATCCAGAGCCAGCACAAGCACAATCCTAACTCTGAGAAGCCAAAAGGGACCGCCAGCATGTCTGCCAGGATTCCTGCTCAGAGGCAGCGCACACAGCGCTTCAGCGAGGCGGAGCTAACCGTCTTGGTGGAGCACATTGTGGACAATGCTGAGATGCTGTTCGGCGCCGACCAACGGCGTGCCACACAGCAGCGGAGGAAGGAGGTGTGGGCCGAAGCTGCACGCAAGTGCACCGCTGTGGGCGTGGCAGTGAGGAGCGTGAAGGATTGCCACAACGGTGGGACGACCAGAGGCTGAGGGTACGCAACCTCATTTCCACGCACCGCCAACGCAGCAGTGGGACAGGCGGAGGACCCCCTTCCCCACTGAGGCTGCAAGCATGGGAGGAGCGTTGCAGCAGTGTCCTCCACCTAGAGGGAATCCATGGGATCGGGCAGGCTGAGGCAGGAGTGAGCCCACCTGCAGATGCCGGTAAGTGCCCAAACATGAATGCCACATGTAAATATGCAGTTGTGAGTGCTGGGCCAAAGGACCCATTAACAACACCCCCCCCCCCCCCCAGGTAGTGCATGTGTGGGCCAAAGGACCCATTAACAACCCCCCCCCCCAGGCAGTGCATGTGTGGGCCAAATGACCCATTAACAACCCCCCCCCCCCAGGCAGTGCATGTGTGGGCCAAAGGACCCATTAACAATCCCACCCACCCCCCCAGGCAGTGCATGTGTGGGCCAAAGGACCCATTAACAAATCCCCCCCCTCAGGCAGTGGATGTGTGGGCCAAAGGACCCATTAACAACCCCCCCCCCCCAAGCAGTGCATGTGTGGGCCAAAGGACCCATTAACAACCCCCCGCCCCAGGCAGTGCATGTGTGGGCCAAAGGACCCATCATGATCCGTATGGCAACCAATATCACTGAATGCATACACCAGCAATCAGATGCATGTGACTAACACTATTCAATGTACAATCTTAATGACGCATGTGATGCACCCATCTGCCACCACAACAACACTAATTGCATGCCCTTTGTGTCCCCACAGCCGTTTCAAGTGACAGTGATACTGCACAACAGGCCAGCCAATCTGCACCGGCAAGTACACTAGCCACCGCCACCACACAGGAGGATGCTGCCGGCAGTTCTGCACCTCTGGCCACATTACCAGCCACTACAGATGTGCGGCACACCACCACCACCGACATCCCCACCGTCTCCACACTGGCTGAGTCTAGACAGGTGCCACAGGAACCTATCATGGCCACCCAACACAACACCGAAGGCAGCAGCACTGCAGAGGGGGCGGCCTGCAGTGATAACAGTGCCCCGCAAGAGCACTCGGAAACGGGGCCACAGGGGGAGATGCCCACATTGGAAGACCTGGGCTCCTTCCATGAGCTGGGGTTCAGCCCCACTTCACTGGGGAGTCCCATGAGGTCGCCCACCCCATCCATGGCCGAACTGAATGCCCGCATGCAGCGGATGGAGGACCAGCAGGCTACCCTCACCCAGCTGGTGGAGAGGCAGCTAGAGGAATCCAGGCTGCAGAGGGAGAGCTACAGCGCCTCAGTGCGTCGCCTGTCGAGGTCCATCGGACGCTTTGCGAGCACTATAATAACCCTTGCACGCCATGTGCGGGAGGGCAACGACCACACCTCCAGGCTTGTAGAGGCCATGTTGGTTGGCCAACAGGCAAATCTGGCACGGATGCCTTCAATCCCAGATTCTGGCCAATCAAACACAACCACCCCATCCGCATCCACTACTGCCAGTCCAAGGAGGCGCTCGAGTAGGCTAACGGGACCCTCGGGCAAGGTTGCACAGAAGCGCACACGGAAGTGATGGCATGTGTGTGGGGCAGTGCAGGACACATGTGGACTACAAGGGTGTGAGAGGGGTGGGCACGTTTGGGTGTTGGGGTAGGTAGTTTTGGGGATTGAACAATGGGCTCTGGGTGGGGGTGGGCACGTTTGGGTGGTGGGTGGCCCCAGGTGTACAGCTTCCCTAACCAATGCACCTCCTTCCCTGTTGTTATTACATCAATACATCACCATTTCAAATCAAGACATACATGTGTGGACATTGATCATTTATTTTGCAGTGCAACTATTAATTAATTGTCGTCACCATGTTTGTGCATTTCTGTGAATGTGCTGTGACTCAAAAGTAAATGCTAATCAGGGCATCCCGTGCTCTCTGGCCATCATGTTGACCCCCAGGGGGAGGTGGTGCCATCCCATCCCCATCTCCATCCCCATCCCCATCTTCCTCATCTGCGTCTGGTGGCATTGGGATGTTCCTGCGCAGGCATATGTTGTGCAGCATGGCACATACGAGCGTGATTTTACCCGTCTTCACTGGGCTGTACAGCAGTGATCCACCAGATCTGCTCAGACAGCGGAAACGGGCCTTCAGCAGTCCAAATGTCCTCTCAATCATTCCACGTGTGCGGATATGTGCCCTATTGTATGCCTCTTCATGCCTGTTCCTTGGTCTCCGTACAGGTGTCATCATCCATGGCGTGAGTGCATATCCCGCATCACCTACATGGGATGTAGATGGGGGAACATGTCAGTGTTTGTGGCATCATGTCCTCATCTGCTGCTGTGCATTCTTGTATCATCATTCATGCATATGTACCATGCAGTGTATGGAGGTATGTTTTGGTCATCACGATGTATGTCGCTGACTGCATATGGGCCTACACATTAACTTGCATGTTTACTGTGCCCTGCGGGTGACATTTGATTGTGTACATGTCACGGTGCAGTGCTGTCCACACATGGCAGAGTGACTCCACTGTACTGAAGTAGTAAATACACGTCGTCTCATTTACACGCCTCTCGTGCTTTTTGAGGCAGTGTTTCAATTGAGGGTGGGTGTCTGCAGTGGCACAGGGTTCATGGGACAGTGACGGGATTGGCTGTGCCAGCGTGTGCACGGGCACATTGTGCTGCCCTGTCATGTCTTCCTTCATGATGTTTGCCATCCGCTGTGTATTTGGTAGATGGAAGGGGGGTGATGCATGTGCGGTCACAGCGGCACACTCACAATGCTCATTGGCCT
This sequence comes from Ambystoma mexicanum, assembly GCF_040938575.1. NCBI lineage: Eukaryota > Metazoa > Chordata > Amphibia > Caudata > Ambystomatidae > Ambystoma > Ambystoma mexicanum. The sequence continues at coordinate 17,184,609 of NC_090922.1, read as the reverse complement.
GGACACACACACACCACTCCGACAGGGTTGTAGCATCGTCAGCTGTACTCACCCAATAGCCATGTGCTTTGTCCGGCACAGCGTTCCATGTACCGTGGCAATGTGGAATTCCGCAGTACCATTGAGTCATGTGATGAGCCTGGGAAACGTGCGCAGCAGTGTGTAATAAGTTGCATGGCATCACAAACCATCTGGACATTCAAAGAGTGATACTGTTTCCTATTGCGGAACACCGCCTCAATTGCATATGGTACTGTCAGCTCGACGTGGGTGCAGTCAACTGCGCCTATGCAATTTGGCATGTCTGCTATGGCATGGAAGGCCAACTTGGTGGCAATGACCTCGGGGAGGGTGCGGGGTAGGGCTATGTGTTCCGACACATGGCGCAACAGGGCATCCAGTACCTGCACCAGGATTTTGGAGAAACAGGGTTGTGATATGCCGTGCAGCTCACCAACCGTGTGTTGATAGGTGCCAGTGCCAAGGAAATGCAGTACTGAGACAACCTTCAAGAGGGGGGGGGTGGCAGTGGGGGTGTCAATTAGGCTGCTGATGTTGTCCTCAATCATGGCGGTGATGTGCAGGATTGTTGCACGGTCCAGCCGGTATAGTGTGTGGATCTGTCCTGGGGTGAGGTTCCAGGGTGAGGCCCTGATGCGCGGTATTGCTGGCTGGCGGCGGGGTCGGGCTGGCTGGGCAATGGGGTTTGCCATAGCTGCAGGGTTGGCTGGTTGCCGCCTGCGCCTCCTCCGCCTACGCCTCCTCCTCTGCGCCATTACTGCCACCATGTGCAGTGCTGCCTGTTGGTTGAGTAGGCCCAGTCCCAGTGCTACTAGACCTGCTGCCTGCATGGTTCTGTGTTGTGTTGGGCTGGGTGTGGCCCTTTTGTAGGCTCCCAGTGGCCTGCTAGGTCCAGCTGGGCTGATTTGGTGCACCTGTGCCCTGATTCAGTTCAGCAGGCAGTGTATTTACGCCATTTTTTTGCCGGTATTTCCGTGTCCGCGCTAGTTGTGATGCTCACGGTGTTTCGTGTTGACGGTAACGGAGGGGTTTCCGTGCAGACGGACTTACCGGGAACCCTATTTCCGCGGTGGCGGTTTAGGGTGGTGCTATTAACGGGGCCGCGGGTCATGATTGGGCGGACATGGAAACGGTGCCGGTATGGTTTTACCGGCAGTGTTAATTCCGGACCGGAGTACTTGTAATGAGGCCCATTGTCTTTAAATACTTAGACCTGGTCACACAGTAACCCTGGCCGAAAAACATAAAATTACCTATGGATTCCTTAACTGAGCAAACACCAAACATTGCCAGTGGGCTCCCACTTTTTGGTGCGTTGTCAGATTCAGTTGAGAAAACCTGAATTTCAAATACAAGGTACATGCGAGAGGGTGATTAACCAGGTCTAGGTATTTTTCCAGGACTTAAGGCACCTCAGTTCCATTCTATCTAAAACCTGATGTCTTTTTAAGCCGTTTAGGATATCAAGCTTTTCTATCTTGCAGTCCTAGTCAAACCAAATGTTTTATGGCCCGTTTCTTTACGTTCTTACTGGGCTTAGTCACGAGAAGTAGTATAGGCAGGACCAGATTGTCATCTACAGAGTAAATAGCTGCATTATCAGAATCCATTGATGAGAGACGCTCCAAGTCGGGCAGGATCGACTCCTAGATGTTTGGTCTCAGTGACTGCAGGTCAAGGTCAAGCCATTTAATTCTCTGTTTGAATTGTCCCTGGATTTGGACAGGGTAACTGGGGTTCCTTCGATGAATGCTCTCATATTTGTTCAAATTAATCAACATTCGGGACAAAGGCTGGCGATCACTTCCTGGTCCTCAAAGTCCTTTGCATTGGCCCACAGTTTCCTTGATAAAACAAATATAGTGTCTGAGAGAGGTTCTTTTAGATTTTGCTGTCTGATTCTTTCTGAAGCGCCTATTGCAAGCCCTTGGGCCCGTACCTAGGAGGATGGCAGCACAACAAAGGGCCTGCGGATGAATCCTGCCCGGCATCATTGAGTCCAAGAGAGGGATATCCCATACCTCATCATAATCATCCCAAGCCCCCTCCAAACCTGGAATGGGCTCGATTAGCAGTTTCAAATCACCAGCTAGTATGGTTCGATGTTTCAAACACTCACATGTCTCCCTTGTTTCTACAAGATTCCCTACCAGTACAATCACATGGTTCATAGTTTTGTTTGTGACCCGTGTAAGAAAGGCATGGTATCGATAGTAGACACATACACAATGGATACAAGTTTCAAAAACCTTTCTTGGGTAATTTGGTTAGGTTGGTAGAATTCATAACTGGCCCTAACTCTAGAATGGGAGTAATCTCAACCATTAAATAAATAACACAGTCCCAGTCAGTCTAGTCAACATAAAAGTCCTATACTAAGAAAACCTAACCTTGCCCTTTCCTTTACCCCCCTTCTAAAAATGATAAATGTGTTAAGGAAATGCGCAAGGAAAATGGCGTCTCAAAAGAAATGTCAAAATAGATTCTCAAATAACTCCCTTCCCCACTTTCAGCACCACATGGTCTAAAGAGTTTCCTAAAATGTATAGGTGGATGGCACACTTCTTTCAGTCTTGCACAATTTGGGTTACTGGTACAGTTTAACAGTCCAACACCAGGCTTTGGCTTCAAGCTTTTGGTAGATCGATCACTTCCTTAGGCTTCGTCCACCTCGTCATAAATATACAGTTCTACTTTTGACCTTCACTATACAGGCTTCCCTCTCAGACTCGAGCCCGTCTTTTACCTTTCATTTCATCCCACAGTTCTGTACAGGCTTCCCTCTGCCGGGCTCAAGCCTGTCTTTTGCCTCGTGGGTGTTCCCTTCCCCACATTTTGTCTCAAGTATCTTTTCACTGTCGAGGACTTTCAAAACTGCAAGGATTCTACATAGACCTCTGCATGACCACTTTGACCTCACTTTCAATAATTCTACAATCCACAATCTTCCTTCTCTTACAACACCAATGCCTCTTGGTACTTGTAGTTTCTTATTCTCTTTGGTTTGCCTCCTGGGCTTTTTCAGATTTCATGTTTCATCAAGACTTCTTGGTATTTGTAGTTTCTTAATTTTTTTAGTTTCCCTTCTTGGCCTCTCTCAAAGTTCATATATTTGCCCTCTTGGCATATTCAGAGTTCACATACTTTGCTTTTCATTAATTCTACTTTCTTTTGGCATTGCAACTGCTTTATTGCCTTTGATTCCCAATCAACTCCGAACATTTCACAGAGACTTTCGAATGTGCGATTCTGCCTCGCAGGACCACTCTGTTATTTTGTATCCATTCCTCTTACAATTCAGCAATTGTCCTTTTATCATTACATGTTTTATCGGCATCTGCGCAACCTTCAACTCTTGAGTTAGTTACTTTTGCTTTTTTACAAAAAACCAGACATTTGATGCCTCGAAAACTCACTGGTTGTGTTAATCAGCCTTCTTTCATGAATGCTTTTCATGCAGCAGTCCAGGCCATCGCCAACGCGTCCTCTGGTGCTCCCCAACTCCGTCATTCACCCGGGAGGGTCGCAGGCTTCTTTCAAGTGCCTCAAATGTGTAATTATTCCGCTGACTCCATTTCAGTCCTGGAACGTGTACGACTTCCCGAAAGCGTAGGATGCTCACCTGGCTTTCCCTCTATCTACTTAACTGCCGACTTCCATCACCTGGTTCCCTTCAGCTCCTAAGGAGCTTTTCCTTCTCGTACCTATCCTTGCTCACTGTGTTCCTATGCCTGTCACCTTTTATTAATCTCAACAGGAGTGTTAATACATGGCAGGTGTATACAGTTAGGATAACGTGCCTGACTCTGCCTGGCCTCATTACAGGGACAGAGCCATTGTAAGTTAGTGGAGGTAATCTTCCTGACCTTATCTTTGTCGGCTCAGTAGTGTAGCCAATGTAACTTGGGAAGGAATTATGGGAGTTGTAGTTCCCCATAAAGTAAGCAACGATAGGTGTTGGATGGGTTGTGGAAATAGGGGGTTACCATGCCTGGAGATTCTCCCCCACTGCCCGAGGACCTCCTACCCATGTGATCCTCCCTCGCTTGCCCACCCCCAGGGTCATGATCCAAAAGCGATTATCTTTCCCTGGCCATCTGAGTACGGAACCCCCCTAGGGACTAGGTTGTGAAACACCCTTTGGTTTTTCATACCCTATTATATACATTAAGCGTAGAAATTGATTGAGTACCCGGTGGGCTAAGCACCAGGTACAGGACGTCAGGGGAACTTGACTCAGTGTTAGAGATTTGCCAATCAAGAGCAGTACTGATCCGTGTTGCCAACCCACCAAAGGGACTACCCTTGGGTCCTTTTGTGGCCGGCACCTGAAAAACCTTATAGCCCTGGAATGTGATCAGGCCCAGTTCCCATGTTTCCTGAAAGCATACCACATCATATCCCTGAATGAAGCTACACCAGTCGGAGTCTATCAAAAGTTTCTGGAGGGCAGCTGTATTCCAGGGGATTAGTCTGACTCCTCTCTCCTTCCGCTGTTACTTCAGTTTGGGGGTAGGAATTTGTCAATCGACAGCATCCAGGCTAGTATCTACCTAGCTGTTGGTGTTCTCTTGCCTGTTTAGAGCAATTGCTACAGGTCAGTTTCCACTGGATACATTCTTTGCATTTTGGGCATCCATAAACTGCATATTGACTGTTGGCCTAAACAAAATTCTTAATCCCGGAGGAGGATATGTCCAATGTTGTATGGACAAAAGACCTTCCATCAATGGATCGTTTTTTAGGAAGACCAACATCATGTCCTCGTCACAGTTAGGCATATTGTCACACACTTCGCTATACCACTTCTGATGATGTTCATGCACCCTTGTGTGTGCCTAAAATAACGGATGCATTTGTTTCCAGGGACTCCTGTGTTTCATAGGACCCACTTATAGCTTTTCCCACATTATTTAGTGTAATAGATGGATTAATCTGCTGTGCCCTTGCAGTGGGGAATGCAGGTTGATGTTTGTAAGGATCCCCACCGATGTCCGGTATCGGGTAATAATGTCTATCTATATATCTATATATATATATCTATATATCTATATATATATATATATATATTCAGTAAAAAAACGTTCTTAAAGGGACGTTATGGTTCCAAGTAAAACCGAAAAACCCCTGAAATCCACCAGTTACCGAAAAACCCCTGAAATCCGCCAGTTATGGGTAAGCGAAGCAACCATAACTGGCGCCACCACCGTGCATTGCTAAGACTAACACCCAGGACATCAAAGATGACATCACAAATGTCGCAGAGTAGGGCGCAGAGTAAAGCCGTCTGTAGTCCCTGCTCTCCTTGCAGTCTCCTCCATTGCTGTTCTCAGGAGGCGGATCTACAAAACCCCACAACTTTCCGCGGAGTAGGGTGAAGAGTAAAGCAGTCTGCAGTCCGCAAATCCGCAGAGGCTGTGGGGTGTGGGCACCATGGACCCCGATGTCTCTCTCCCCTCTCCCCCGCCCTTGACCTCGGACTAAGAGTCAAAGAGAATTCTCTGAGCAGTGTGCTACAAGCTTCACGGCCAGAAAAACAAAGTCCTTTCCCTGCCTAATCGCCAAAGAAGCTGAAGGGTAAAATTACAAAAAATATCGTACTAACAAGTTGCACGGGCGGCCAGATCTCTGCGGCAAAGCCGCTCTGCCCTATGAGCCTGATCACCGCAAGTACGCCAGGCATTTCGCTTTCGTTATCTCCGTTGCCACGGCTGCCGGCAACACGGGACGCGCCCGCAGCGGCGGCTGCTGATTGTTCAGCGGCCACATCCGGCGTGGATCCCATCAGCGCTGGCTGCGCTCTCTCCGACGAAGGGGATCAACGGTGGACGGGCCTGCAATGGCAACAGGTCCGATCAAAGCCGTCCCCAGGACAAGAGGCCGCTCGCCTGCCGGCGATGCCGTCTCCCCCCGAAGAACCTGTGCGCCTGTCCCCCCGCAGCTCGCATTCATCGCAGGAATCAGACTGGAGCTCGGGCCGGAGTCCCGCCTCGGCGAGAGGGATTACCTCGGAGGCAGTTGGAGGACGACCTGGGAGGGCCCTTTCTCCGGCCCCCTCTCCAGTCCCACAGAGGGACACAGGAGAAGAAGCCACAGCTGGGATATTCTCCCGAAACAAGAACGTTTCTACCAACCAAAGTGTCAGCCAAAACGTAACGGACCATCCATTAACAGACCTTGGAACTTCCCACGAGGGCCGGATAGAGCAGCATCTATACAAAACCAAGGCCACTGCATTGATACACGCCGAATCCCCCACGGAAGATGTCTCACCCCCCAGGGGTAAAAACAAAGCCAGAATGACAGACTCGCCTTCAATGAACTACCTACCACAAGACATTAGCCATCTCGTGTCTACTAAACCCACGCAGGGTGCGACAACCATCTCAGAAAGTACAGTTTTGGGTGATATCGCTAACAGAGAACTAGAAGACCAAGGCCAAAAAACACATCTCGCTACAAATCTGCCTCCAAGAAAAATCCCCTATAATAAAAATCAAACTGGCAAAAAAAAGGGCAAAGGCAAATGAAACACTGTGACTGAGAGCAGAGCTCGGAATGAAAGCTAAAAGAAATCAAAAATCTTTGTCACCAGACACAAGAAACTCAAACCAAAATTCAGCGAAAAAAAATGCCACTGCAAATCAAAATTGCCCCAAGCAATCCATTCCAAAAGCCCTCTTCAATCTTTTTAAAAAACAGCAGTGCAAACGCAAACTTGATGCTGAGAATGGAACTTTCAGACGCAGAAATTCTGGAAGTCTTGGAAAAATCTTTTTCGGAACCAAAGTCAAGAAACACAACTGTTACTGACATAGGACCATGACCGAAATCTCCGACTCAATCGCGTGCAGCACCTGCAGAGAACACATCAGCAAGCAATCTGCCATGTTCAGGATCACTACTGAAATCTTTGACCCAATCACCTGCAGCCCCTGCAGAGCATATATCAACAAGCAATTTGTCTTGCCTCACCCAGCCCTTCATATCATGCAATCTGGGTTCGGGGGCCCTGCAGCAAGAAATTCTAAGTCCAGAGACTGACAGAACCCATCTCTCTGGAGCAGGCCAAAACCTCTGAGCAGTGCAAAAATCATCAGGATCCTGTTCACCAGGAACAACTTACAAAGGAAAAAGTCTTGACACTGCACACAGTTACTGACAAAGATCGAATCAACATTGATATCATAAGTTCTTCTGGGGCCACAGAGGTTGAGACGTCAGCCACCCTGGCCCAGAGCTCACTTGATAAACTGCATGATGAGGAAAGACCAATCCCCCAAATGAGCTCACAACCATGGGCCAATATCCACCTGGATAGCCGCCATTTAGGAAGGCAGTCACTACCAGCGTATTCCTATTTTGGTTCCTTCAACTCAGCCGTGACGACTAGCAAATGTCACAGAGAGTTCGAAAATCACCACACTGTTATCCCTTTCCATCTGAAAACTCACCTGACTCTCAATCGCAATTGAGGGATCCAAGAGATGCAGCATCAAAAAAAAAGGCTATCGTCCGAGACATCAGGAGACTCAAGCAAAGGGTCGCCCAAGAAAAGGCCTGACCTGACCATGTTAATAACTCTACGAAGCTATAAATGATACCGCCAAAGATAACACCTCTATACTGGCAACAATCCAGTCAAAATTGATTTTTCTGGAAGGGTACATAACTGCAGTCGAAACTAAAGAGGCGGCTAAGCAAGCAATCCTGGAAGAAAAGTTATCCTTGATAGAAAAACAACAAATTAAAGGCATATATATCAATCAGGAGAAATAACGACGTCAGAAAAGGCATCTCAGACAAAAGAATCTAACCATCACGAAAAAGTGGCATCAATTTTTTATAAACATCAAAGCAGAGATCTGAGCGTTACTCCAACTGCTTCGACTAGCATGACGGAATCAAAAACAGGTACTGGTCCCTCGCGAAAACTAAATCCGGCATTTCAACTGGCAAGCACGAAACCAATATCTCCTATGAAATCAAAGTCATCTAGGTTAAGCAAACGGGCCGGTAAAGAGAATCAAGCAGTGCTCAAAAATCGACAAGGCAAACCTCCACAACCAGGGGATCTCACTGAAACATGTAATTCACCACAGTCAATGGTTGAATTTCAGGCTTCATGTAGCCTCATGGATTTAACTCAACACTTAGATGCAGAAGATTCCCCCCCGAGCGAGACGACACAGAGCAGCCCAAAAACAGCCTCAAGCGCTAATTTGGAAAACCATCAAGATGTGAGGCCTGTACCTAGTAGGAGCAAATCCCGAAGCCACAGTGGATCCATCGATGAGAGACAGACCAACGTTGTGTCAGATAAAGTAGAAGATCACAAGCGCCCGACACCCGAAGTTCCACAAATATACATGTCGAACGAATCATCGCAGAAGAAGCAACGGAAATCTCAAGCTGAGGCAAATCAACCAAAAGAAGGTGATTCTTCCCAAAGAAACTCAACAAATGCTCCCCAAGGCACCAGAATTTTCAAGCTGGAACAAACTTCACATAAATCTGGATACATGATCCTGAACAGAAAAACGGTGCTAAAAATCTTGAGCAAAACCAAACGCTAAGATCACTAACTACGGGAGACTTTCAGCTAATTGAGCCCTACCATAGAGAACAGAGGGCAAAGGCATTTCTACATATAAAAGCTTGGGCGCTGCAAACAGGCATGGAATAGGCATATAAAGAGCTCAGTCAAACCAGCCTCTTATTAACGGAACTGGAAAGCCCCACATCTGAACTTGAGAAAAGTAATAGGGAGGACGCCAAACCTTATAAGCCACTTTTTCCTCCGAAAACTAAAGATTTGCATAACAAAAATAACACCAGAAAGAAATCAACTAGTGAAAGGAATCAATCTAGATTGCACAGAGACCATCATGTTGGGTATACACCATCTACCAACTCAAACCTTTCAAGACAAATCTCTGCAGGAACTGCATCTCATAGATCATGCAAAACTGAACATAACCAACGCCCTCGATCAGACATTACACCGCCAAGAAAGACCTACAATGACGAAATTCGCCGCAAAGATATGTCTCGAAGACGCGACGAAACGCGTTACCCGAAAGGTCCATGGGAATGGCTAAAGACTGCAGTTAATGGGAAGTCCAGTAGATAGCAACCAGGTTGGGCTAATACTATACTAGCCCAGGATACATCCGAGACCCGCATTCTTTCTATGGCCTCATGGAACACCAGGGGCCATCTACATTTAACAAACAGCAACAATCAGACCCTGGTGGGTTTTGACATCCTATGCCTACAGGAAACCTGGCTGACTGAGAAGCCTTTCCTGGATGGGTATGAGATCGAACTCTCAGCAGCCAAACAAGGTCTATTTGGGCGTCCGTCATCCGCCCTCCTGCTTGTAGTGAGAATTGGTTCAGGTATCAAGATCCTGAAAATATTATCAGAGACTTATGGAATGTTGGCAGTCCTCACATCATGGTTGTTTCAGGATCCAAGGTCCAAAAAAACTAATACAGTTGAATTGGCGATAGTAAATCTGTATTGGAATCCTCAACAAACATCGACTACAACCTTCTGTAATGAAGTGACAGAGGTGATCGATAACATAAGAATCGACTCAAACACAGATCACGTAATCATTTGTGGAGATCTAAATGCCATATGCGCACAAGAAAACGCCAGCCCGATTAAAAATAAACCCAAACTGTTGTCAGAAGAAAGAGGAAAAGCTTGGATGATCGCCATGAACTCAAGAAGCTTTCATAACTTAGCATGGCTAAAATCTTGGGAAAACATCGTACCAACGTGGGAACGGGAAAACTCACAGGCCACACTTGATTATATCTTTGCATCCAAAAACGTATTACCTCTAGTCAAATCATTCAAAGTCACACGGACAAAAGAAAGTGATCACAATCTGCTTGCAATAACTTGGTCATCAATACATTACGAGAGCAAGCTTTTTCTTCCTGCACTAGAAGCTAACACTCCACGAACCAGACTTCGTTTAACTGCCACAAACACTAAGAAAATCACTGATAATTACGGAAAAACCATAGCAGGCAATTCAAAGGATTGTGAGCGACCAGATTACCTTCCTTTTTTATTACAATTTAGATCAGATTCTAAGAACAGTAAAGGCCCAAGTTGAAAGCACTTGCATGTGTTTGACCAAGCACTTGTGGAAAGAAGAAAACTCCTGAGGAAAGCTAAAAGAAGAGTAACAACTGAACAATCCGACTCGGCCAAGGCAGACTGCCTAGGGGAAGTTAACAGCTACAAATCCTGGCTATCCAGTCGCAGGATGTCAATGTATCAAAATGATGCAGAAAAGATGCTCAGGACATTAAGCGCTAAAAAATCTAGCGGCACTCATCAAGACATCAACAAACAGACAGGAAAGCGAACTTGTAAACTCTGTTACGGAGGAAAATTGGACAAACTTCTTCAAAGCCATGTTTGCCCCACCTAACGGCCAGCTCGAAAGACGATCAGAAAAGACCAGTGACCGATGAATCTATCCCGCAGATGAAGAAGACATTATCAATGTCATTAAACACCTAAAATCCTCGAGAGCTCCTGGTCCTGACGACCTGAGCAACATTGACCTCGAGCAACATCCAGAAGCCTGGGCCAGATTCATAAGCACTATATTCCAGCATTGCTAATTACTTAGAACCATAGCAACATCATGGACTCACTCGATAATTGTCCCGCTGTTCAAACGCTGCAACAGGGAAGAACCTCAGAATTACAGGCCAATAGCCCTGTTGGATATCATTGGCAAAATATTTGCAACGTTACTGCTTAAACATTTCCAAGCCTGGGCAAAGGCTTCTCCAGCAAATGACCCATTTCAGATGGGTTTTCTAAAAAACGGCGGAACATCGGTAAACATCTTGTTGCTAAATTTAATCAAAGCAAAAGTAAAGCAGGGCTCGCCACTGGTGTTCCTGGCTTTCATAGACCTCTCGCAGGCTTTTGATAGAGTGGACAGAAGCCTGCTTTGGTCCAAACTGCACAAATGGAAATGCCCAAATGAAATATTGAATCCAATTAAAGCACTCCATACAGCTAACAAACTGCGAGTCCGACTCAACAACCAAGGAACATTGTCTCGAGATTCCAGCAGAGCGTGGGGTGAAACAAGGGTGTTCTCTAGCCCCGGCACTCTTCATTAGCTTCCTTGGTGATTTCAAGGACACAGAAGCCTCAGTTCGAGCTTTTCCACCGAAAATAGGCAACACAAAAACGTCCCGCTTTTTATATGCTGATGATCTAATCTTGTTAGATCAGACAGAGATTGGATTACAGTGTCAATTAAACAATTTGTCTAACTACATAAAGGCAAATAATTTGGAAATCAACAAATCCAAAACAAAAATCATGATTCTATCAAAAAATCATTCTTACAATAGACGCAACAGAGGATGGTTCCTGGAAAAGACCAAGATTGAAACAGTTGAATACTATAAATATCTGGGTATAACGATAGACAGCACAGCACAGGAAACAACTATGAAATCTATCCTATGGGGCAAAACCAGGAACTTAGCAGCCCAGATGAGATCCATCGATGAGAGATACGGAAAATTCTCGTTGGAACCCGTAATTCAATTCTACAGAGGCAATCTGGTCTAAACTCGAAGGCTTACTATGGCGTTCAGTCCTGGGCTTACCAAACTCGGCTGCAATTGCAAATATTAGGCGTGATCTAGGGCTACAGTCTTTACTTGCATCGGTCGAACAGAACTCCATGCAAATCTATAGAAAAATCATCCTTCCTAACACTCTCTCGATATACAAATCGATAGCTGCAGAGCTCTCAACCGGCCGTATCAACATCTTAAAAAAATGGTCGCTAAAGCAGAAAAAAAAACTTGATGAAATTGCCTGCACCGAAGAACTGGTCAGGAACCCTCAGAGAATAAAATGAAAAATGGACCTCATGGACTGGATTGGCACGATCGACAAAGCTCGAGCAAACAAATTGACCACACATCTGCCTTCAACTTTTAACCAATTAAAGGTTCCCTTGCTATACTGCTCTTAATTCCCGGACAAAAAACTAATGAAGACCTTCTTGAGAGCCCGTTTGAACTTAATGCCCACACGCGAAATCCTCTGCATCAGGCTCCAGTCCGCGTCTAAAGAATGCAGATCAGCGGAGGAACCAGAAAATTTGAAGCACCTATTGTTGCGTTGCGAGGTGCTCAATCACGAAAGAAGCGCCTACCTTTCGCCACTTGGGATGCCTATCTCAGTTCTAGATGAAGGTGGGTGGTGGAACAGACTAATGTCGGGAGAAAAGATAAAATGGACCATTGCGACAGCAAAACTTTTGACAATCGTTTTTGATAAAATGAAGGCACATGAAACATAGAGGTGGGCAGGCCGCAGAGCCCAAACATTCATCTCTACCTTTTCACTTTTACTTTTACGAAGAAAATCCCTAAAAATCAACTAGTCTTTGTAAAAATCACAAGTTGATTATATGCAAATAAAAAAAATAAAAAAGTAATTGATGACATCACTGATGACATCACATGTCTGGCTCCCTCTTTTTTCCTTTAGTGATATATCTTGGCCAGTAATAGTTATGGACAAAAAAAAACAAAAAGTACTATATTTGTAGATTTATACTTCAAATATGTTCTTACAGTAATTCATTTGGGGTTCACTCACAGCATATGAAACATATACATAGGGAAAATGAACACTTGAAAGATACCCATGCTTTCTGTGTATGAAGACAATCGGTAAGTTTGTCAACACTTTCTTATTGGTCTGCTGTTTTTTTTATTACTGTACTTTCTCTGGATATGCTCATATTTGTATTCGCATTACTTTCTTTAGGGTGCAGTCACATCATGTGATAATTATACATAGGTAAGTAGTAGGTTTGAAACAGAACAATCAATTCTGCGCATGAAGATAATCAGTTAGGTTATGAACACTTTCTGGTTCTACTGCTGCTTTTTTTGCATACTTCACTTTCCCTGTATATACACATATTTGTATGTGTTGTTGTGTCTTTGTATTTTGTATGTAATAATGAAATTATATAGTAAGTGGGTTGTATCAGCTACTTATTACATGTTGCACAATACACAAAACTCTGATAAGAAAGCATTTATCATTTCAATATTCAACATGGGAAGATTATGAATATTGCACCTCCATCATGTATGCTGCACACAATGCTTATATTTATACATGAGTTTCTTATACTGTAAAGAACTTCATAATACAATGCTATTTATATCAATGCATTGCTTAATGCACTACATATCTCATGACATCTATTCCAATGATCCTTGACACTTTTTTGTCAACATTATAATAAGAATCCCTTGTACAGACTTTTCATGAAAAGTAAATGCACATGTGATGTCATCTTTGATGTGTTGGGTGTTTTCTTAGCAATGCACGGTGGTGGCGCGAGTTATGGTTTCTTAGCTTACCATAACAGGCGAATTTTAGGGGTTTTTCGGTTTTACTTGGAACCATAACGTCCCTTTAACAAAGTTTTTTAACTGAATTTCATAGGTTTTTAGTAACACAACTTAACCATAACGTCCCTTTATCAAATTTTTTTTTAACTGAATATGCATATATATAGTGTGAATTTGATAGATGTTTACTAGGATTCCCTTACTTTATATGCATATAACATACAACATGCTGAACCCCCCGCTAGTGATTTTGATGTCTGCGGACTGTGCGAATGTCCACGGACGGACGCGGACAACATCAACACTACCCAAAAACTCAGGGGGTATCTTAGATTGTTCTATCATGCCATATAAACACTGAACAAGTTAAACATAAGCAGCACATAAACACATTATATGTAATAATAAATAAGAAGTGCAACCTATATATGTAACACATCAACCATCCATTTAAATACCATATGTACTAAAATGGAATATACCAAAACAAAAAAGATATGCTTCCAACATAATTACCTCACAGAAACTGCACAGCTAGGAGCAACAGCAGACCTACACAACAGTAAGAACACAATTTACCAGAAACTAGTAAGTAAACTTCATTTTTCTTACATATTTCTAAACTTTCTCTATTTGGTACACTAAAAGTAATATATTTCTTTACACAGAAATGTCCAGTACTTTGGAATGGCTTGAAGAAAATTTCCCACGTCAGGAAATGTCTGAATGCAGTGATATTAATGGTAGACACTTCTCTCTATAAGCAAATTAATGATCATTACTTTATGTGTACTTAACATATATATATTTTTTTAACAGACCATACAAACATTGAAAATAATACAGCAAAAGAGACATTAGAAAATACTCTGCAACACATGGAACAAAAAATGGATATGCTTAAGGAAAATTTCAATCTTTTGAAACATTTTGTGGAGGAGCACATAAAAGAAAAAATTAACTATCATTGTCCCACCTGTACCTGTTCCCCCTCTATATTTCCCAGTCAACTATCCCCAAACCCTCACCACCAAGAAAAACGTTATGATGAGACTTCATCCCTCATCCCTTCCCATCCATCCTGTCCAAACCTCTAATTCCCCTGTATTTCATAAATGTTATATCTGTATATAATAAAAAAAATATTGTGTGTTTTAGTTCAGTCCTTTGTGCCTTATTTTTTTTTTTAGGCAGTTGGAGTGTCCGCGGACAGCGCGGGTGTCCGGAATGTCCAGAATTAACCAAAATGGGGGTGTCCCGAGGACACTATACCTGTCTGTACTGTCTGCAGGCAAGATGAAACTGTTCTTAGAACACACCAGGTGTCCGGAATGTCCGCAATTAACCAAAATGGAGGTGTCCTAAGGACACTATACCTGTCCGTACTGTCTGTAGAACATCTGCGCACCACACCCATAAATCCTACCAACATTGCACCTGTCCGTAACTGCCAATCTCACGTGTGTCACACTTTTAATTAGTTTGAGGACCCGAACACTGTCCGTAGAACACCTGCGTGCATGCGCAGGCCCGTTCCTACGCATTTGGTGTCCTGCGGACACCTGTCCCTTTCGCGGACGTGTACGCAACGTCAACATGTGACCGCACCCACGCTGAGCGTGTGTCCTGATTTGCGGACACTGTCCGGGTCCCGAACATTTTAGAAGTACTTTTTAGACAATCCAAAGTATTTTACAGTAAAAATTCACCATTGCACATGTCACAGACAATGACCATGTCTTTCTACATACTTTATGGAACTTTTTTAGCCCTTTTGGGGTGTTCGATCTGTCCGCAAATCTTATAAACGCTTATTTAATCTTCTTAAAACCAACATTTTATAACTAATCTTTACATAAACATTAACAAAACTTCAATTAGAAAACTATAAACAGTTAGAATACGCCAACAGGTATCTAACTGCCCCAAGAATCTGCAACAACCCAACAGATAGATCAGCAACTTGAGAATATAAATAAAAAACTATAACCAGTTACAATTCGACAACAGGTATCTAACAATCTGCAACAAGCCAACAGAACATTAGCCAGAAGCAACAAGTAAACACTGAAAACAAAGAAAGAAATGTACTGTACCATAACAAAAAAGTTTTTTTTAATCCAACATGGATTTCTTTTTCCCCACAGACCCAATGATTTAAGAAACAAAGACAAAACTGAGCAAATTGCACAGTACACTGGTTTGTAAACTACTAAATATGAGGGTCGAAATAAAACAGAAATGTCTATTATGCAATGTAATAAGTCTTTATATACTACCTACACTAACATGATCTTTTCTTTTATCACAGAAATTGAAAAAGAATATCTGCTCCAGTTACCCAAGTCATGAAAAAAATATATCCAATCACAAAAAATCATACAGTAAGTATATTATAATACAACTCATAAATACTGCTCCATAACACAACCATTGACGCAAACATCTAACCATACACCACAATACAAAATGTTTACCTCCATGGATATGTTATACTGCAGTGCTTGTTACCAAACTCTACAATCTTAATGACATGACGTAGCCAAAACTTCACATACAATCTATACAAATCAAACAGTACACAAACTGTAGATTTGCAAATATTTGATAGATGTTTGATTCTATGGGTGTGATCTATGGGTGTGATATGCTGCGGTGGTTGTGGGCAGGGCCTAGAGTCTTGGGTGCCATGGGGTCTAGGCCCTGCCCACAACCACCACAGCATATCACACCCATAGAATCAAAAATTTTAACTGGCTATATGGCCTACTGCATAGCATTTTTTATGTCCGCGGACAGCCGCAGTGACCGCGGACATGGTGAACACATCAGAGGTGCCTGCCACCTAAACAAATACAGCATTTGACCCATCTCTTACTCCCCCACCCTCCCCAAGCACTCTTACACACCAACACACTTGCCAAAGGTGTATTTCTTCCCCGTTTGTCGCCGTGCTGTCCGCGAATGTCCACAGATCCAAGATGCCGGGCGCATCAAAACAATATGACGGACCTCACGCTTCATTCCAGCGAATCAGCGAACACGTTGCATGTCTGCGGCAATGACACAAGCCGATTAGGCAATAGGTGTCCTGTCCGCGGAGCGAACAAGGAAGTGTGTCCGCGGAGCGGACATAGATATTACACATTTTTTGTGACCTACTTTTTGGTTGTTTTAAAAAAAAGTACTGGACGGACTTTCACCAAATTTACAAAAGCACGCTTTCGGGACCAAGCCGCTGCTCCTGCCACAAATTTGGTGAAAATCCGTCCAGCGGTTTGGGCTGTAGGCGTGAGCAAAGTTTTTTCCGCATTCAGTCTATGGGAAAAAATACATTTTGGGGCCCCCTTTATAGCTTTGCTCCCCTGGACCAAACCTCACCAAACTTTGCAAAGAAATTCAGAGTGGGTCATATACTTTTTTCTGTTTGGTGAGGATTCGTCCAGGGAGAGTGAAGTTATAAGCCACCCAAAAAGCGCTCTTCCTATGGGATTAGCTATTTAACCATACCGTGGCTGTGTAATCAGATCAGTATATATATATATATATATATATATGTGGTCGCTGTACATAATGTCACCAGGAAAGGTTTGTGACAACATTATATAGGTGACGATATATATAATATATAGAGACAGGGGTTGCAGGGGTGCCCTCCGCATGTTCATATTATGTCTCTGCAAAAAACTGCTATTTTTCAGCGAATGTTTTGCATGGCGACATTTTTGCGGGATCATTATCACATGGAACCTGAGGTCATGTGTCAGCACTCCCATCATCCTGTTCCCCAGAGGGGTTTTGTTGGGTGGGGTGATCCATGAAGGCATGTGTTTATAGGTATTCAAATAGGGGGTTTACATATTGTCCACCAGGGGACGAGAGGACCTTCCCTGCTCTCTCATTTGCCCTCTATCCACGTGGTTAGGCACTTGCATATTTCCAACCTGGAAATGGAGGGGGTTTCTCTGCTCCTTTGTGTTCCCTAACCACTTGGTTGGTTACATTATTCCCTCTGTTAATTTGTGTTCCCGGAATTGACCTATGGGCAGATGGGCATACTTTAGCTGGAGCAACTTTAGATGTTAACTCAATAGTTGGATTGTTATTAGTCCTATTGCCTGTCAGACTGCAGGTGCTCTTATTTGGTAACACCCTTAACAGATTCTCCTTGATGCATGCCAAATCAATACCAAAAAGTTGGAACTGTTCCTTTATCTTTTTCCAATGTCCCACACATGTGTATCATCAATTGTAAATCATCCCATTATGTTTCTAATAGGCTGTTCCCCTGCCCCAGCTCTGGGATGCTAAACTCACTAACACTGTTAGTTTGAGTGCGCATGCTAATACCTATGCTGTTATCCTTATAATCAGTTGCTCTTTGTGGTGCTCCTATTACACCTCCAGTGATTCCCGCGTCTACGTTGCTCCCTTTTTGTTTATTGGCATTCTCCAGCATGGGGTCTGGCATGGATTCACATGCTCATGAATATTCCCCGTCATCAGTCTGGGAATCCTCGGTAAAGAAACACTCAGTTGCAGTTTCTTTTCTGAACTGTCTTTCTTAGTAGTAACCAATCAGTGGTCTCTGGATCATACTGCCCCCATCCAATGACTGCCCTCTCCCTAAGCTCCTCCCCTGGCAGCCATCCTCAGATTTTTACCACACGTCCAAGTGTTGGGAGTCCTCGTGCTATAGCTCTCAAGCTTTTACTGCGTTTTGCGATTTTTCAAAGAGTTTAATCTCATTTTTACGGTCAGTCGAGCCTCAAGCTCCACCATTTCTACTTCAGATCAACGGGGACCCGTTTCGGAATTTTCTACGCCCCTCAAGGGCGAAGTTCTTGTTACACTTTTGGAGGATTCCAGAAGACCTTGAGGCCTACCTCGTGGACATGCCCCAGGACAAAAGAAACTCGACGCCCGGTTCAGGAACTGCCCTGGATGAGGATTGCAGAATGTATTCAAGGAGGACGAACATTCTAGATGCCTCTACTGTATGCATGAAGACAAAACACACATGGAGAAAGACTGCGTTTTGCAAGAACTTGTCGGAACGGACCATGAAGGATTGGCCTCACCAACTGGCTAGAAGGAGGTGAGAAGAAGAAGAGGTCCGAGCGGTCTTCTAAGTCCTTTGAGGGAGCTCCGGCGACGGGGGCCCAACAAAAGGCTAAGCACCGCGGGCACCGGGAGCGCCGAACGGTCGGGCTCCTTGGCTACCAGGCAGGGCGCGCTTTCACCGATGCCATCAACCACGAGTTCTGGCTCGGGAAAGAGGAAGTCGGAGAATCCGGGTAAGCTTCTGGAGAAGCCCCGGTCGATCCCGACGGAAACAGCCGAGGGGGAGCGAGGCAGTGACCCTCCCACCAAGGTGAAAGCCTCAAGCGTTCCTAAAGTCGTGAAGGCCCTGATTCACCCGGCTAAGGCCTCTATCGAGGGAGTCGTGGCGGCCCTGGCGAAGCCTGTGGAGGCAGGCGACCTCGGGGCCCAGAGTTTCCCTGCCACCACAGAGGGAATCCTCTTTTCAATCCCATCGATAAAACCCCCGTGAGATCCCCGGTGGAAAAAGAGGGGGGTGGCGGTGGCTATCACGGACACAGATTCAGCCTCTTAAGGAGGAGCTGGCTGGGGTCGTGAAGGTCCTCAACAAGAAGTTCGAGGAGGTCCGGTCCCATGGTAGGGATCCCAATGAAGCGGATGAAGAGAGCGACGGGGGTGCCGACGAGGTTCCCGTGGAGGCAGAGGATTCCACTCCCCAACCGGCGCAGCCGGTACCCGAGCCTCAGGACAACTCGGGAGCCATCTTGATGGCGATCCAGGCCTTATGTATGTCGATAAGGACCAGGTTGCCCTTACCCACAACGGAAGATCCAGCGGAACCTGGCCCGTCAGGGAGCCCTCCAAGCAAGCGAACAAGAGTTCACCGCCCCCCCCACCCCCCCGCCTGCGCGGCCCTCACTGCCTTCATCCGCTTCCCCTGATCCCAGGGAGGACACGGGATCGGAGACAGCCACGACTGGGATGGATAAGAACGGTGGTGATGACAGGATGGACCTTCCATCACCACCACCTCCTCGGGCCTCCCCCCCCCCGCCGAAATTGGCTCCTTCCACGCCATGATTGCCAGGGCATCCAAGCTCTTCTTGCTCTCCCCCGAAGAACAGAAGAAGGAAGGTTTCCTTTATCAACGGCGTGAGGCTAAAAGGAAGATGGTCCTCTCGGTCCCGTTACTAGATGATATCTGGGACGAGGGGCTGTTCCTCCTGAAGAACCTGTCCACGACTCCTGCCAAGAGAGACCGATACGAGAAGAAGTACTAGGTCCCTGATTCCGCCCCTCTGTGCCTTAGGGCTCAGCCGACCCCGGATTCGGTCGTCTCAGCGGCGGCCAAGAAGAAGGCGGCATGGGCTACGGCTTCGTCTTCCACCTCCCCTCCGGACGGCGAGGGGAAGAAACTGGATGCCATGGGGCGACGGGTCATCTCGTCTGCAGCAACGACGATTAAAGCGGCCAACGCCTTAGCGATTGTGGCCCGTTACGACCGGGAGCTTTGGTTTAAGATAGCTCCTCTGCTGGACTTCCTCCCGGACGACAAGAGGGCTGAGGCCCTAGATATCCTGCAGGAGGGCGAGGTGGCGTCGGACCACGCCATAACGGTGGCCAGGGACATTGCTGACACCGGCTTCCGCCAGTTGGGTAACAGTTGTTGTCTTCGACCGCGTGGTTGGCTCAAGGCAACAGATTTCCGCCAGGATGTGCAAACCAGAGTTTTGAACATGCCATTCGACGGGAATAACCTCTTTGGCAAGACAGTGGACGAATCGCTGCAGGCCATCAAGACCGACACGGAGACAGCCCGGGCCTTGGGGGGTTTTGCAGCAACGACAGCCGCCCTTTCGGAACTCCGGAGGCAAGCAAGGTGCCTCCAAAGGATTCGGCAGCGGCTCCTCGACGTACCACCAGGCGGCCCACTCCTCGTCCCAGGAGGCCTACAGAGGACGCGGCAAGTCAGGAGGATCGCGTCGTCGTCGCCAGGGAGGCCAAGGCGGCAAGGCCGCTGCCAAGCAGGACTGAACCGGCCGTACTGTTGGGCCCCCACCTGAGCACCCCGGTAGGAGGCCGGCTGGTGAAGTTCGTCAGCATGTGGGAGTCCATCTCCACTGACCGATGGGTGCTGGATGCCCCGGCCCGCGGGCACACTCTCGAGTTTCTGAAGTAGTGCCCTTGCATTCCACCCGTGGCCAGGAAGGAAAACCACATCCCCCAAAAGCTGATGGAAGTAAGGGCGATGCTGAAGAAAGGCGCCATCAAGCTCGTCCAAAAGAAGCCCTGGGGCTCCGGAGTGTACTCACGGTACTTCCTCATGAGAAAGAAGACCGGCAGTTGGCGACTCATCCTGGACCTTCGTCGGTTAAACAAGTACATCAAGGCCCAGAAGTTCTGCATGGTTACCCTCCAGCACGTGCTGGGGCAGCTGGAGGAGGGCGACTTCCTATCATCGCTGGACTTGGAGGATGCCTACTTTCACATCCCCATTCTAAAGGGACATCGAAAGTTTCTCAGATTAGTAGTCCAGGGACAGCACTACCAATTCAATGCCCTTCCCTTTGGACTGAAGTCGGCGCCCAGGGTATTCACCAAGTGCCTGGCACTGGTGGCAGCGCGGCTGCGCCTGCAGGGGATCCACGTCTACCCCTACCCGGACGATTGGCTTATCCGAGCAAAGACAAGAGAACTTGCCGTCGGGCACACAGCGAAGACTGTCAAACTGCTCACAGACCTGGGTTTCTCCATAAACTTCACCAAATCCCACCTGGCTCTGTCGCAGGTCGCACTGTTCCTGGGAGCCAAGCTCGACACAGTGGCACGACTAGCCACCCCGTCGGAGGAAAGGACGAAGGCCATCATGGGCAAGGTGTAACGACTGTTGACCATGGATGTGGCCAGGGTGAGGTCCATCAAGTCCCTTCTAGGCATGATGTTCTCGTGCATCTACCTAGTGCACCTGTGCAGGCTGCGGATGCAACCACTGCAAGAGTTCCTCGACGCCCGGTGGATTCAAGCGGCGGGCAGCTTCGAAGACAGGATCCCGCTCAACGAGTCCTTCCGTCAGGCGATACAGTGGTGGGACGCCCGCGCGCCTCTGACAGCGGGTGTAGACTTCCAGACCGCCGGCGCATCAGGAGACGCTGACGACCGATGCCTCCCTGGAGGGGTGGGGAGCGCACACCGGAGATCTCCACACAAGAGGCCTATGGCTCCCGGAGGAGAGGTCACTGCATATCAACATCCTGGAGTTCCGAGCCGTGTTCTGGGCTCTCAGATGGTTCCTCCCATCCCTGAAGGGCAAGGTGGTGAGGATCTTCACCAACAACACCACCACCATGTTCTACATCCGGAAGCAGGGAGGCACCAGATACCCAGCCTTATCCAAGGAGGCCCAGGATCTGTGGCACCGGGTCGTCACTCAGGGGATATTTCTGGTGCCCTTCCACCTGGCAGGAATAAAGAATACCATTGCAGACTCGCGCAGCAGGGAGCTGCGTTCGTGCCACGAGTGGGAGCTGCGGCAGGATCAAGTTGATAGGCTATTCCAACGATGGGGCAATCCCCAGATTGACCTATTCGCGACGGCTGCGAACACCAAGTGCCAGATGTTCGCCAGCAGGTTTCCCCAGCCGTGGAGCATGGGCGATGCCGTCTCATTCCCCTGGGACGGCCTGTTTCTGTACAAGTTCCCGCCATTGCCGTTGCGACTCATCAACTTACTCAAGAGGTCCCGGTGCAGGATGATCCTCGTCGCACCGGCGTGGCCGAGACAGATCTGGTTCCCGGACCTTCAAGCTGCCGACGGACACGGATCTCCTCGCCAGAGAAGGAGGCGCCATCCTCCATCACGACCCAGCGTCGCTGAACTTGCAGGCCTGGCTCCTGCAGCACTAGAGTTTGGAGGGTACGATATCCCGACGGACTGCAAGGAGGTGCTTGCAAAGTCCAGGGCGTCCTCAACTATCAAGTGCTACGGACATAAGTGGAAGAGGTTTTCTGTCGGGTGTGGCGCACAGAAGATTAACCCTCTGCGGATTACGGCCCCTCAAGTGCTGCCGTATTTATTGTCGTTGGCCAAGGCAGGGCTGGCCCATGCCTCCATCAAAATCCATCTGGCGGCTATCTCCCGCTACACCAGAACTCTGGGGCGCTCATCCCTGTGGTCCCATCGCCTGGTGAAGCAATTCATGAAGGGACTGAAAGCTCCGGCCCCGGCGTGGGAGCTCAACGTGATGCTGACCAGGCTCATGGGGCTACCATTCGAGCCTCTGCATGCTGCACCGTTGAAGTTCCTGTCATGGAAGACGGCGTTTCTTGTGGCCATCACCTCCGCACGACGAGTGGGAGATATCCAGGACCTCTCCTGTAAACCTCCATACCTGACTCCACGAGACCAGGGTGGTGCTGAGGACGCACCCCTCCTTCATGCCGAAGGTGCCGCCGGACTTCCATCTCAACGAGCCCTTGGTGTTACCTGTTTTCTTCCCGTCGCCTTCGTCGCCGGCCGAGAGGACTTTGCACTCGCTGGATGTAGCTACAACGCTGAAGTTCTACGTGGACCGCACAAAGAGTTTTCGGATGACATCACAGCTGTTTGTAACTTTGGACCTGTGAACCAAGGGAAGGCCCTCTCAAGGGCTTCCATTTCCAGATGGCTCTCCGGCTGCATCATGCACTGTCACCGGTTGGCAAACAGACCATTGCCTGACCGTCCGAGAGCCCATTCGACCAGAGCAATCGCTGCTACCACAGCGTTCCTATCGGTGTGCCCCTGCTGGACATCTGCATGGCTGCTACATGGAGTTCGACGCACACCTTCACGAGATTCTACTGCGTCAACCAGGATTCCAGGGAGGAGTCCAGAGTCGGCCAAGCAGTTGTTCAAGCAACCTGTTCGCCTGAAGGTGGGCCTGGTGAGGAGGTAAGAGATGCTTAATGTTGAGTTGATGATATGCTTAATGTTGAGCCTTTCCACCTCCCGTGGTTGTGCATGTGTGTACTGCTATGTAGTCTTGTATTCATGAGCATGTGAATCCATGCCAGACCCCATGCTGGAAAAGGAACAAGCTACTTACCTGTAACTGTTGTTCTCCAGCATGGGTCTGGCATGGATTCACATGCGAACCCTCCCTCCTTCCCCTCTGCGGCTCTTCACTTGGTCCTACTGCCACTTTATGTGCTACCAAATCTGATGATGGCTGCCAGGGGAGGGGCATAGGGAGAGGTTAGTCATTGGCTGGGGGCAGTATGACCCAGAGACCAGTGATTGGTTACTACTAAGAAAGACAGTTTAGAAACGAAACTGCAACTGATTTTTTCTTTACCGAGGATTCCCAGCCTGACGACGGGGAATATTCATGAGCATGTGAATCCATGCCAGACTCATGCTGGAGAACAACAGTTACAGGTAAGTAACTTGTTCCTTGCCAACTAAGGGCGGCTCATCCCCCCCAAGACCTGTTGGATGTAGCAATCATGATTTCTATCTTGCTGTCCCCCTCCTCAACAGTAGGCTTTAACCCACCAACTCCCATCATCTCATTCTGTTGAATATGGTTTTCACCTTCAGGTACCCTGGTTGGGTTAGCTAGGATTAGTAAATCATCATCGTTTCTGGGTAGTTCAATAACCTGGGCCCGTGTCTCCATGTACTAGGGTGGGGAGGGCATAATGTATCCCCTCCGCCCCCTCCTGCCCTTCTATTTGCCCTATCTTGTATACATCCATGGGATCTTTTTGCTTTCCAGAGCGCCCAAAGATGTTTGTATCGGGATGGGTTTTAAAACAAGTGCTATTCTTTCTGGTAAGATTTAACTATCTTCTATTACAGATATGCAATTCGAAGAAGCTGTGGGACTTCTAAAATTAGAATCATCTACTTGCTTACCGCTCGGGCCTTCAATGTAATGCAACAGATCTTTTATTTCAGTTATGAGTGTGTTAACATTCCTTATTGGTGTGAATAATTTAAATACCCTCTTGCCACCTCCCCTCGGTGAAATGGACTGTGCTGTTTTGCGTTTTGTCATTTCCTCAATTTAGTGGGACAGAACACCTTTTACAATGAACGCGTAATGGCTCAGGATGCACACAGTCACGCTGGTAAATGGCTAGATTGAATACAGAATACACAATTCCATACACAATATTAAAACTATCTAAAATCAGTTATTAAAATTAACTATTTTAAAACAACAATACATTAATACATCAATGTTTTAAGATCACTCTCAGCAAAGAAATTCAAATCAAGTTAAAAGCCTATGGCGCGAATTCAAGTCAGATTAAAAGCCAATGGGCTGCATTCAATTCTATATCCAGCTCCATTTGTATTAAATCTTTGGGACTCTGCAATTGCTTAAAGGATGTTAGCTAGGGAGGCCAGGCCAGAGGTATGGCCAGCCGCGATGTGAGGAGGACGCAACCGAAGCCAGCTCCTCGCCTGATCCGGTCAAAGTAGAGCCTGCGTGCATTATAACTAATTACTGTTTTCACAAAGACGACAACAGATGTGTGAGCCCGCAGCGTCTGCAGACCGACAAAGTGGGTCCCTGGATGGTGAATGCGCTGAGGAATTAGCAGGGACGGTCCGGGAAGAGACGCACACAAAATGGCGGCGGAGTTCCCTGGAAGATGAGGCCGGTACGAGAACCCCGGCGGCTAGCAAAAGTAGCCCTGAGACGTGCCCCCGACCCATTGGCGGATCACACAGAAGGCGCTGCCTAGCTCCGGAGTAACCGGTAAGGATATACAGCTGTCCCTGCAGTGCTTGGCGTCCACAGAGTCTCTGAATACAAAAAGGGCCAATAAGGAGCAGCAGCAGGGGAAAGGCATGGGGAGGGATAGCATGAGACCTCCTCGAAACATCCTAACATAAGCCCGCTGACAGATAAGCATCCGGAGCACTCCTCTGGGGCCTCCAATAACGTGGGTAAGGCACAAACAAAGCAGACCGCACCGGAGTGCTCGTCGGAGATAAATGCCTCGCCCCATGAGCACCAGAGACAGCAGCCTGGTGGCTCATGTCGCCACATAACCCATGAGGAGGAAAGCAACACTAGGCAGGCAACAAGCTGCCACAGCATACAACTGGTGATAGGTCTACCTGCCAAACAGAGGAAGAGCAGTTTCTGTGGACAGTGCACTCCTCTCGCCAGCACTTATACAATTTTGGCTACATGAGAAAGGAGCAATAAACACCAGCCTGCTCACACACGCCATCAGCCACATCCTCTTACCAAGACAGAGAGGACAGCAGCAGCACAACCAGAGGGCCCACTCAGGCTGGTGGAAAGCACAAGCAGAACCTCTAGTCCAGGTCCCCTCACAGGCAGCACCAAACCACTGAGATCCGCCAACGGATCACCCTGCATCAGTAGCAACAAGCGCCCAAACATACGCAGGGCTACCAATACCGCAGAGCCAAAAACCAGATCCTGGACCCCTCAAGAGGGGAATAGACGCCTGGGAAAGAGACCACATCATTTAAGCATTCACCAACATCCCCACCCCGTCTAGTCCCCCCCGTGATGTTCCCTTGTGCCCCCCCTTCCCGCACACAGATGTCTGTTTTGCTTGATTCTTCTGCCCTGTTCCCTCCCCCTGCCCCCGCCCCAGACTACTTCTGCAGGAGTCTGTCCTGATGCATTCTGGTTTCACCATCACCGTTTTGTGGCCAATGCTGGATTTGACTTTTATGGACTTCATTGATTGATGGTGCATCACCCTTTCTCAACTCTCATGCTGGACTTCCTTTGCATCTTGTACTCATGGTGGCTCTGAATCATACTGTTCCCATCTTCATCTTGTATCTTAGCTTGCAACATTGTGTTACTACTGACTTCTGCAATTGTATTCAATCTCACCTCTTGCTTTTCCACTCTTTTGACTGCTTACTCTCTGTTCTCTCATCCTCTCCCTTTCTCCCTTTTCCTATCTCCTCCCCTCCTCCCCTCTATGCACTTACTCTATGCACTTACTCTATCAGAATTGTCCCTGGACCTAGTATGATAGCAACCTCATCTGTCTCCTCTCCCCTCCCCTTACTTGTTCCCCCCTCCCCTCCAGCACTATCTGAAATGTCGTCAGGCCTAGTCCGATAGTCGCTTGTTTTGTTCCTCCTCTCCCTTTCTGCACCCCTCTCCCTCACCTTTTGTTTTTCTCCGGCTCTACAAGGAATGTTGTCAGACCTAGTACGGTAGTCGCCTGTCGGTTTCCATTTCCTTCCCACTCTCCCCCTCCATTCCTTATCTATGTCTTAGCTCTTGCACTAATGTCGTCAGGCCGATAGTTAATTTCACATTGTTACTGTTCATGGCCTGTAAGAATGTCATCGTATTTTCCTTTGTTCCCTCCCTTGCTTTGAAGCGCTTTGAAACACATTGTGTATAGGCGCTATATAAATAAACTATCAGATCATATCATAAGAAAGGCCTAGAAACCGCAATAGCCCGGGAGGCCTGAGGGACGAAAGAAGATGGCCGCCCAGCCAAAGCAGATGGTGATGAGACATATGCAAAGAAAAATGATCCAAAATCAGACTCTGCACACCCCGAGGGCCACTGTAAGAATAGAGAGCAGGAACCCCAACACAGAACAATGAGAGCAAGATCCTAGCGGCGATAGCAGCCATGAGGAGGACGTCCATGGAGACCCACATCGGGGAAATGAAATGGAACATGAACCTCCTGCGCAAAGATATGCGCAACCTTGCCGGCAGAGTAGGCGACACAGAAAAGACATATGAAGAGACTACTTCCTCCACCAAGGAACTGCAGATAACAGTCCAAGACTTAACGGCCAAAATCTTTGTTACAAGACAGAGCTGAGGGACGAGCAAGGAGAAGCAATATCAGGATCCTAGGTCTGCCTCACAGAGCTGACAGAAAAGACCCAGCTAAAGAAATATGCTCCTTTGAGCATAGGTCTTGCCCCGGAGGAGCGGGAGGCCCTGACCCCAATGTGCCCAATCGCATGGAAGAGGAAATCCATCCCCTACCTAGGGATCCAGATCACGGCAAACCCGAGGGACACATTTCAAGCTAATTTCCCCAAGCTCTTCAAAGACTTCGAGGATGATTTAAAACGCTGGGCATCCCAAGAAATCTCTCTAATGGGTCGCATAACGGCCTGTAAAGTGAACCTCTTACCAAGTTTCCTCTACGCCTGTTCATCCCTCCAAGTAGCAATCCCGACATCCGATCTAAATAAGCTGCAGAAGGAGATGCTCCGGTTCATCTGGAAAGGCAAAAAAGCTAGAATCCCCCGGAAGACACTAATCGGAGACACAAGACTTGGGGATCTGGGGGTCCCCGACCTGCAGGCCTATAGCGCAGCTGCACAACTAGCCCACGTCCGCGCCTGGCAAATAGCTTTGGACCGCCCAAGATAGGTAGAACTTGAGCAGGCACGGATCCCGTTTCCCCTCAGATTCCTCCCACACATTCCGCCTGCCCTTAGAGAACACAGGAAGGGCCTCCTGCTGGCAACCAAACACACGCTGGCCTCCTGGGACTGGGCGTTAAAACGTAAGGGGATCCTGAGGGGACTGAGCCCCCATCTCCAGTCTTCCACAACCCGACCTTCTCTCCTGGGACACACCGGTGAAACTTCCAGCACTAGATTGAGGGAGGCCTCGAAACTCTGGACCAACTATACGAAGGCGCCATCCCTTGCACATTCGAGCAATGTAAGGAGCAGTTCCAACTCCAAGAGAGGGACAGGTTCACATATTTCCAGCTACGCCATTGGTGCTCACACCCGCAGACCCTCCAAGCAGCCACGCACCCCCTCACGGCCCTTGAACTAACCCTCAAGGACCTCCTATCTCGAGGCAGAATATCTACCCTATACAGCTATACAGAGGGTTCTCAGAGGACTTCCTGGCCACAAAGACCTGGGCCATGGCTCAATGGGAGGCGGACATGGGACACCCACTGGAAGACCAAGCCTGGGTGGACATCTGGTCACGAACTCACGCAGCATCTACCTGCGTCTCCAAAAGAGTATGTGCGAATACAATTATACTGCGCTGGTACTACTCTCCTCTCAGGCTCCATCACATGAACCAGTCCCTAGACCCCCTTTGCTGGAGCGGATGTGGCCGACCGGGCTTTTTCTTCCACATGTGGTGGGCATGTCAGAGGGCCCAACAGTTCTGGAAACTATGCCTAGGGGTCATCGAACAGATCACTCAGACCCCACTCCCCCTAGACCCCGGTCCCGTCCTCCTAGGGACCCCGATCCCAGGGATATACACGCGCTCAGGAAACAAAGCCAAACTGCTAACCCAATGCCTCCTTGCGGGGAAAATAGTGACCGCCCGCTTCTGGAAGGCCCCGGAGGGTCCCTCAATGATCCAATGGTGGAGGAAACTATGGGACATCTTAATTGCCGAAAAGGTGACAGCGGCAAAAGCTGGATTTCTCCACCGCTTCCAGAACATTTGGGCCCCCGTCCTGGAATATGACCGGAGATTCCCCGCTTTGACCTTTAAGCCCACAAACGCCCGGCGGGTCCTGGGGGACCATAACGCCACCTAAGAGGAGATACACTAAATAAGATGGACAGACCGAAGCTCAAGCACATGGGAAACTTACCTGCACCAAGGGCTGGGGAGGGCATCGGGAGAAGAGATATGCAGGGGAATGAATAAGAGCCATGCTATCTGTTGTACTGTTTGTAAACCTGTTACCTTGCCTTGGTTTAAAATAAACATATTTAAAAAAAATAATAATATGCTCCTTCAGGAAATGGGGCCAGGCGCCCTATCACAAGACTTCACAGTGGAAAGGGCCCATAGGGCACTCACGGACCCACGACCCCCATCCTCCCCGCGAGCAGCCCTGCAACCCATCATGGCGAAAATCCTCAACTACGGTGACAAGGAAAAGATCCTGGCCTACTCCAGATTGTGCAGTGAGATCCGTAGGAACTCTGCAACTCTGGCAATATACACAGACTACACTATCCAAGTGCAAAGGAGGCGAGCACAGTTCATACCGACCAAAGAATGGCTCTGATAACAGAACATAAAATATATGCTCTGCTACCCAGCAAAACTGAAAATACTGTACAAAGGGAAATCCCTCTTCTTTGAAACACCAGAGGAGGTAAATGAATGGATGGACAAGCACAACATGGAGCAAAAGTCAGGAAGGCGAGAACATCCCAGTGGAACTAATATGTGACCAGGAAAAGAAAAAGGGCACCATCTAAGAAGCGGACTGCACGATCAAAATATGTCAAATTAGACAGCAACCCCACACAGACAAAAGTACCCCAGGCCAAGTTTACCAGAAGGGGTGTAGTAACCAGGAACCGTCTTCCCGCTTTTTCTGGTCACCTGAACAACAGGCCTGGGAACCTTAACCCGCACCTCCGTTTAAATGAACTAAGAGTACCTCCAAGTACACTGCCACCAAATCCTGAGATGTATCCGGAACAAATGGTGGCTAAGCCTCTATGGGTCTCCACCGATGGGCACTACGTTGGAAGTTGTATTAGTGTACTAGTTCTAGTTAGACTGTTAGTTTGAGCTGCACCATGGTCAAATCGGCCATGGCAGATGGTACGCTACGAGAACCTTTGGGTCGACACCAAGAAGATAGTCAACACGATTAGCTCCCTGAAGACACGAGGATAGACAGAAGAAGAAAATGAGAGTAGTGCCCAAAGATGGGCGTGCTGCAACTATCCGCACAGCGGGACCGCTGCTTTTCAAGTAAAGAAACAGAGATAACCCAAGAGGCCCCTCCGGAAGAAGCTGCGAAACGCCACTAAAACTCATATCAATATGGCTGAGACCCTTAAGATAGCCACATGGAATGTGCGTGGCCTCAACAACTATATCAAACGAATGAGGGTGGCGACATAATTGCGCTGCAACGGGATCCAAATAGCCCTGCTCCAAGAAACCCACTTAACACTAGCTAAGCAGATAAAAATACTTGGGAAATGAGAGGCAGAGGGTTTGGGTCTGCATACTCCAATTACGCCAGAGCGGTACTTATATGGATAGTCACTGGGGTACCACTCCACATTCTAAATACTCACACAGACCCAGAGGGGGGATTGATACTGTTATATGGATTCTTTGGCAAAGGAGAAATCTGGATAATTAACACTTATGCGCCCAATCACAATGTAGCAGCATTCTAGCGCTCATTATACGCCAAACTGACCCCTTATAAAGGGATGATGTGCATTTGGGGAGGAGGGGGATTTTAACTGCATATTAAACCCGGACCGGACAGATCAAACAACACACCCACACCCCCTTCCAACCAAAGCTCTAAACATATTAATAAACAAATTAGACTTACAAGAAATATGGAGGTGGATGCACAGAGACGAGAAAGATTTCTCATTCTTCTCGAGTGTTCACAAAAGCTACACGAGAATAGATTATAGATTCACAGGGAGGGAACACCTAGAGGACACATTGTCATATGATATGATACAATATGGCAATTATAACGTGCCTATACACAAGTGTTGCAAGGCGCGACGAGCCAAGGGAGGGGGAACAGAGGGAAGACCGAGACAACGATCTTACTAGGCCATGTGACATTGAGATCGCTCAAGTGTAGGGAAAGGGGAAAAGTGCGGGGGGGGGGCAGTGTACATGGGATCGACAGTAGGAATACATAAATGAAATAAGTAAAAGGTGCGGCCAGCTAGTGGCAAGTGCAAGGGTAAGTGCAGACATCCAGTGTCAAGTGCTGATACAGGACTGTAGGGATGCAGAAAACGGTCCCAAAGCGCGTTGGTTGCCAGGGAGGCATTGCAGGTGTGCAACTGGCGATGGAGGGACCTGGGCCCGAGATCAGAGGGTAGCCAGGTGACCAGTGCAGTTTTTTTTCAGCCAGAAGTTCAGCAGGGGAGAGGAGGAGAGAAAGCAGAAGCAAGGAGGAATGTATTGAGGTGCTTACGGAACCATGGTTCTCCTCAAGTTTCAGGGAAGAGGTTTCAGAGGTAGGCCCCAGCCGAAGAAAGAGATCTTCCACCAACTCATTGCTTGGAGTAGCGACTGACCCTGAGGGAGTTTGAGGTGGATGAGCGAAGAGCTCCAGAAGAAAGATATTTAGGAAGAGAGAGTTGAAGGTATTGAGGCCCTAGGCCCCAGAAGCCTTGTGGACAATGCAGAGGGTTTTGAACTTAATCCTTGCAGCCACTGGGAGCCAGTGCAGAGATTTCAGTCCTGGAGAGAGAGATCCCTGGGCTTGAGGCCAAGGACAAGTGTCGCAGTCATGTTCTGGATGAGTTGAAGAGGGCGGAGAGTAGAAGCAGGCAGATTTAGAAAGAGGCTGTTGCAGTAGTACAGCCTAGAGAGAACCAGGGTTCTGGAGACATTGAGCTTCTGGGGAAGGCGAGGAAAGGAAGAATACCTCTGAGGAGGTGCAGCTGGTAGTGTGACTTCTTAGAGACGTCAGAGATGTGAGGAGAGAAGGAGAGTGTGGAGTCGAAGATGACCCCAAGGTTTTTAGACTCACAAGTGGGAGCAGGAAGAGGGCCAAGGGAGGCTGGCCAGAGAGTGACAGGAAAGGAGGGAGCAGGTGTGCCGATGAGAATCTCGGTCTTACTGGCATTAAGGCAGAGATCTTTGGCAGCACACCACTCCTCGATAGCAGACAGTCCTAGTTGAGAGAAGGGGAACAAGTGGCGCAAGGGAGCCTGAAAATTAGTTGTCATCCGCATAGCACTGAAAGTTGGGGCAGAGAGCAGCAATGCAGTGGGCAAGAAGTGTCAGGTATTGTTTTAACAGCCAGGGAGAGTGGTTAGACCCCTGGGGAACACCACAGGTAGAGATGGAGGAGAGGAAGGACCCAAGTTGGACCTGGGAGGGTCGATCGGAGAGGAAAGTGGTCAGCCATGCCAGGGCCTGATTGGTGATACCCAGGTTATCACGGAGACGGTTGAGCAGGATGGCATGGTTGACCGTGTCAAAGGCAGAAGAGAGATCAAGTAAGATGAGGACACAGGGGGGTGTTCGAATCGAGGTTGAATAGCAGGTCTTCTTGAGGAGAGCAGGGGTGCCTCATACGAAGGTAGAACATTATCAGACCACTCACTGCTGATTATAGAATTGATATTGTCCAGCCACAGAGCACCCATACCCACATGGAAACTGGGAGCAGAATCACTCCGAGATAGCTCCTCTAGAGAGGAACTAAGACTCCAAGTAGAACAATATTTCGAACACAATCCAGGAAGCATAAAAGATATGCGTATAGTGTGGGACGCCTTCTAGTTAGTACAAAGGGGAGCAGCTATAGCCAAAGCGGGAGGGGTTCAATGGGACCTAGAGCGTAAGATTGTGAACACAGAGACCGAGATCAAAAAGCTAGAGGGATCTGACCCCATAGGAACAAAGATAGAAGAAGCACTCATAGTGCTCAGACAACAGGGCCTCGACCAATGGAAGAGACCAGGCAACTTCAGTTATGCGAAATACACTGAGAAAATACATGGAAAACGGGATAAACTGGGTAGACTCTTAGCCTGGCTGGTTAGAGACAAAAACAGGAGGTATCAGAGATAACAGATGAATGCGGGGACAATTGGCGATCACAGAAAGAGATAGGTAATATCTTTAGGGAATCGGATCAAAGCCTCTACGAAGACACCTCTGACTCCAGATAGTCAGAAATTATAGAAACCTTAGAAGACATAGGTCTACCGGTGGTGACAGCGGAACACAAGGAGATGTTAGACGCTCCACTTACCACAGAGGTGATACAGGGAATTATAGCCACACTACCAGCCGGAAAAACCCCAGGAAGTGATGGCCTTCCGGCAGGGTTTTACATGGAATATGCAGATCTAATTACATCACAACTACTCCTAGACAAAAAGCTATAAGAATCTTACAGGCCAATAGCACCAATAAATCAGGACATCAAAATCCTCACAGCTATACTAGCAGAGAGGCTTAAAGTAGTTACAACACTGATACACGAGATCAAACTGGTTATGTTCCAGACCGAGCCTCTACAGAAAACCTGAGACGGCTGCAGGCATAGATAGCTAGAACACACAATTGGCCAGAGGGCTGTGATGTAGTAGCACTTGATGTTATTAAAGCATTTGATTTGGTCAGATGGAATGGCTGTTTGCGCCTCTAGAACACTATGGTATGGGAAGTTGTTTTATGAGATGGATACACATGGTTTTTGGTCTTTACATCGAAAGACAAATGCATCGATGCAAATCCAGCGAATGGAAATCCATCTAAATGCTATCTTTTACATGTAAAAGTACATTTCCATCGAATATAGGGATGGACAAGTTTCAATGGATATGTGCTTTTAAATGGAAAACATAGCATTTCAATGCATTTATTTTCCACATTAAAACATTACATGGAGCTGTCCAGTACTGTCATTTCGGCACTGGCCAGCTCCTTGTAATGTTTTAATGTTTATTGCATATTGGGGGGGGGGGTCCCCCTCCACCCTGCCCTAACTCCAAGGCCAGCCCTAGCCCTATTTCTAACCCTTGCCCTAACCCTAATTACCATTAAAATCCATCAAACTTTATTCAATGAAAATGCATTTCGATGGAATGGATTTCCGATGAATAAAATTCGATGGAAATTACTTGGATGCATTTGTTTTTGATGTAAAGTCTAGATACCGATATGCATGCTCTATTCCAACCCATCCGTGAGAGTATGCACAGGAAAGTACATCTCTGATCCATTCCTGATACATAGCGGGACCAAACAGGACTGTCCCCTGTCACCCCTATTCTACATCCTGGCGCTAGAACCCGTAGCAATATAAATGAGGAAGACACTCAGAGAAACGGGACTTCAAGTAGACTGGTCAGTGCATGTGACATCCCTTTACAGAGATGATAAGTTACATAAAACACCTGGGGGACAATCTTGAGACATATCTAGAAGTACTGGGAAACTTTGCAAGGCTATCGGATATTGATTAGCAGAGAGAAATCCTGCCTCTTCCCACTCGCAGGTTGGATAGGGGTCGAGGAGGATCAACTCCCTCGCCTAGGACTCCAATGCAAGGTCCACACCTTCCGCTACCTGCGTAGTAATATACATCATGATATCAGAGACACCCACGTGAAGAACACAATAAAAGCAAAAAAGGGACTAAAGGCCTCGATTAAATTCTGGGAGAAACTGACCCTCACAGTGATGGGCAGAATTTCCCTTGTGAAAATGATTTCACTCCCCCGCTTATTGTACCATTTTGTAAACATTGCATACCTCATACCAGGAGCCTTCTTTAGAGAGCTAAGCTCGATACTGAGTAGTTTTATATGGGGAAACAGCAGGAGGAGAGTTGCAATTGAGCTCTTCAAACTTTATTAAATTAGCTGGGCAGCTCCAACATGTGGCGGGATGGTTGGCAGACACGGAAACAATAGACCACGGCCTGATGGGCACCGTCATAGCCCCCTACCTCCTAAAAGAAGTGCTATGGCTTATAGAAACCAGAATAGCGGATCCACCTCCACTCCTACAGCTAGGTAGACAGATATGGTCTAGGACCAAAAAAATGCTGAAGGTCAAAGAGCCCTACGCCTCCTCTTCCCCCCTCCCACTCCCCCCCACCATATTCCACTAGCGGCCCTACATGGAGACAGCGGAGAACATCTAATACATAGTAGGAAATACTGGGAAGATAAAGGAGTAATAACAGTGGGCGATATCTGCCCCACAGGAAAACCCCAAGGGTTTCAGGAATTGGTAAAAACACATGAGATTCATAAAGGACAATTCATAACATACACCAGATAACACGACACATGAAAAACATATGCTCAAACTCCCCGGACCCGGAAAATGAAACCCCGATATTGGGACTGCTATACGATGTATCTGAGGGAGGACATATGGTCTCCAGGATATATTAGGCACTTCTGCAAGTGACACCCAAAGATCTGAACAGAGGGAAACGCCCATTGGAGGTAGAGATAGGAAGGGATATTGCAGAGGAAGAATCGTCCAAGGCAATGTTATACCCCAAGAAAGTCTTGAGGAAGGCCAGGCTGAAATGTATCCAATTCTACATACTTTACGGAGCATACATGATGCCCCAGAAAATATCGCATTTCCCCGGAGCTGTAATAAAGAGCTGCCCAAGATGTGGGGAAGCAGAAGCAGGCATCGGACACATGTTCTGGTCATGTCGAAGAATCCAGGCATATTGGCAGGAAATTGACAAGCGATTACGGAAACATGGGATAAAGGGACCGGAATGGAAAGCAGAAGCATTCCTCTTAGGGATATATGAATACCCCGGTCGAGATGCAGCAATGAGGAGAATGATAGACCTGTCATGGAAACTGGCCAAAAGGAGAACAGCTATGTCATGGAAGACCAAAAATAGGCAGAGTATAGAAGCATGGTGGAATGACCTGAAAAGATGCTCCATGGCAGAGACAGCAGTATGGCAAGAAGCACTGAATATAGGAAGAAGAGAAATCCCAGACGATATCACAGCATGGAACACACTTGTACAAGCCTTGTTCACGTCGCCAGATGACAAACCCCCATGAAATCGGCACCTTCGGACTAGACAACCACAACAGATCAAGGACGATTACATAGTGATAGATCCTTTCACTTCTCACCATTGCAAAAGTCAAATTAACCCAAGAGGTTCACATTATGACAATAATATGTACTGTTATTGTTTGTATTGAGGTTGGGGAGGGAGCTGGGAGGGCGGGGGGAGGTATGCAATGTGTGCATGTAAAATGATGGAGATAGTTGATCCTATTACCTTGGTATATTTTGTGAAATAAATAATACAATAAAAAAAAAGATAGGGAGGCCAGGCCTGCAGCTCAGAGGGCTCACTTAATTCGAACCCCTCCCACCACCCGCCTGTGCCTCTTGCTTTCGTGCTATTTACTCTTTTATCCAAAGGGCACTCTTAATCCGTGGCTCCCTCCTCCTCCCTCCTCCTTACGCCTTACACCCTCACTGTTCATTCCACTTTTCAATTTCAGTGTGTGTGTACGCTATCTCTGTCCCGGCCGATTTTAATATTTCCGCAAATTAAATTGGTTGTGTGGCCTCTAATGGCCAGTCTGGCTCTCAGCAGAAATGTGGCTAACAATCCTTTTAGGGTCTGTGTGTGCTCCCGACAGCTCGAAGAATATGCTTAGTCTGAGGCTCCCCCCTCCCTACACCTATGTCGTTCAAGCTATTGCCCTCTTTTCCCAATAGTCCAAACAACTTTCATGCGACAGTAGTGCCTCATCCTTTCAAAGAATAGTATTATTGAAGGTTCTTCAAGTGTTGCCTCATGTGGATATGTGCTTCTTATATGATAATCGCCAAAAGGATCAATTTAGTCAAAGCGGGGGATATAGTAAACTTATTTTTCTTCCTTGGAAATGTGCCAGGTTGGATTTGATGAAAAGATATTTTCCATGCGTCAGAGGTGCATCAGGGAAGCACTCGCCAGCGTGCTCGAACTCCCTGCTGGCTCCTGTTAGGCAGAAACCTGTGCAGTTCCCTTGGGGAACACTGCAAAAGATTTAAGACCACAGGTATAGCAGTAAACCCACTTGGTAGCAGTCCGCACCACCCAGATTTACCTGGTAGCTGTGGCTGAGCAGTCAGACTTCCCTCAAGAAGAGTTAGGCAGTATGTAAAGTATACACAATATGTACTCAAACACAATAGCACAAGCAAACACTGACCAGAGCTTGGTTTCAAAAGTATATAGTTATTTATTTTCAAGAACATATAAGTTGAAAACACTCTAGCAAAAATATAGTAAAACACTCTAAACACAGTTATATGGAAAGCAGTCCCAATCCTTATTCCTATCTAGACAACTCTAGGTTAACACCACATAATTCAAACAGAGGTGAGCGCTTAACGTTAGATGACACTCTAGTAGGTAAAAAGAAGGGAGAAGGAGCAGAATTAGGTTAAACACACCACTCTAAGGTCCAGAACACTTGCAATAGGCTCAAAGAAGTACCAAGTCACAGGTGAGCAAAAGTCACTAGGCAGGGCCCACTCTTAGAGTAGCCGGAGCGAAAAATGTGCCCAAGATCACACTGTTATTAGGGATTCAAAGTCTTGCAAAGAGTTAGAAAGAGTTTAGAGTGGCTTAGAAAGTTTAGCCAGGGTGTCCCAGGCACTCCCAGGTTCGAAAGCCGGGGGCTAAATCTACCCCGTACAGTCGGTGGCAAGGGAAGCCAGGCGGAACACGGTACCTTAAGCGGAAGGGTCCTCCAGCGGTGGCAGTTGTTCCAGGCAGTGGCAGCAAGGCTCGACGTCGGTCAGGGGAGAAGAAGTTCTCGCTGAAGAGCAGAAGAAGAAGGTTGTTGCAGTGCCCGGGAAGAAACCAACCGCGGAGTCCTCCGGTTAAAGGGTTGTACCGACTTTCGCGGTTAGGGGTAAAAAATGTGGTATTCCGGTTGCCGGGGTGCTTGGCACGGGCAAGGCGGCCACGGGATACCTCGAGAAGCGAAAAGAAGGTGAAAACTGGTTGTCCCCACCAGTCAAGGGAAGGAGCCACTCCGTTAAGAGTTCTCCTCGGTCGTCGGGAAAAGTGGTGAGACGGTTCAGCAGGGCTCCACCGGGTGGTGTCGTCGAAGCAGGTCGGCTCAGCTCTTCCCTCGTCGGATTCTTGGTCCTGTGGCGACTTCTGAAGTTCCAGTCCCCAAAGCCCTGCTTTTATGCAGCAAACCCCCATTCACCCAGCCTAGCTGTCACTCAAACATGCTAAGTGGTGAGCCGGCCGGCTCACCACTTGGGCCAATCAGGACGGAGTGCGACTTGAGTTACCAAGGTAACTCAGTCCAGGGTGCCTAAATCCCCCTCCACTCCTCCTAAGTACCCCAGACAGAGTGGCACCACTTTGGAGGGCTTCTGTGGAGAAGCCCGCCAAAAGTGGAACAAAGGGCTCCACTTTGGGTCAGAGTTACAGAGGCGAACGCCAACGCCATTTTAGGATCAAGTTTTGGCAAAAAGTCCCAACCGGAGTTATAATAATAAATATATAAACCGGCGGTATGTTTAAGGCTACCGTAAATAAATAATTAAATGTGTTAGCCTAAAACAATGGGAAATCCCATAGGAAAATATTCGCGGTCGAATATAAAAAGTAGTTTCCACTGCCACCAGCCAAAACTCGATCAGGGGGGACGGAGACGTGCCCCCTCGACTAACAGACCCTGGGGCAATCGAATTGCCCCAGCCAGTACGTCCACAATATGATGGTTTGTACTGGTTCTGTTCAGGATTCAAGACTAGCAAAGTCTTTGGTGACTTTACATGCCCTGGGAGACAGTAGTCAGTCCCAGGGTATGGAGTCTATGTTGGGGAGTCCCTAGGACACCCCTGGGTCACGGCACAGAGGGTGCTGTGTAACCCACATCACAAAAATACATGAGGCCCTATGGAGTAAAAGACCCCATAGCCCATTCAACACAAGGTTTAACCAAGAAAACACACTTCAACATGTCCAAGAGTGAGGGTAAAAGAGTCTCACTCTTGGCAGGAGAAAAAAAGAAACCCCAGAAATCCAGCAAAGCTGCTGGGGGACTCACTAGGTAGGGAAATTCAGCCTAAACAGAGAATTCTCCCTAACAGCTCCAACTCCCGCGCCCTTGATCCCCTGCGGGCTTCAGCCCTTGCATCAAGACTCTGGAGTTTTAGTATGAATGGTGGGTGGGGCATGAGTACGGCAGCACGCTCTGCTCCATGCTGCTCCTGCGGGCTCCAACTCCCGCGCCCTTGATCCCGTGCGCCCTTGATAGCCCTCAGGCTTCAGGCCTCGCGGGGTGCCTCTGGAGTTTGTGTGAATGGTGGGCGGGGCTTGAGTTTCCTGCACCTCAGCCTGATTTTTCTACTCGGCTTAAAAATAAAGTAGCTTTCTTGGGGTTCCTCCTCCATTGTTTGAGGGTCCGAGGCCTTAATCTCTTTTTGAACACTAGGAGATTGTAGATCAGTTATTGAATCCGGCCTATCATTGGCCTCAAGAATAAGAGCTAGCTCAGGCTCATTTATTATGGCCATCACTTGTTGAACCTTCTGAGTGTAAGAATAGGCCAATCATTGCCCACATCACACCGTTCTGTGGCCGAGATAAAAGAAAATCGAGAATTCAAATGTGCAGTTAGAGTTGTCTGCTCAATTACCTTTTGATTTATAACATACAATTTCACCAATGTAATAAGGGTGAAATTTACCGTGGGAATTGATGTTACATATGCATTGTCGGCAGGTGGATCAGGCCTTTGGGAAACTCAGGAAGGCTGGCCTGAGTAGGCTGAGAAAGATCCCTCTGAGTTAGATGGAGAACTCTGGTATAACTCAGGGTAGGCCGAAAGATGAGCCTCTAGATGATCGTTTTGAGTTTCTGGAGCTATTTCCAGGCAGTATAACCATATTTATATTCTGGCCGACGTATTCTGCCGCTTGCCACCGCAGAATTCACTGTACACGGGTTAAACACACTCACCCTTGATATATAATGCTTCCTCAAATGCCTCTGAATTTAGCCTTGACTGGACCAATTTGAGTCAGATAAAATAGGATTTAAATTGGTTTGGATTATTCCCAGAGGCAGCATCAACCTCCTTTAATCCCCTAACCATAGCTGTGTCTGTCAACTCCAGTGTTAGATTAAGGCGCATTCTTTTCAAAGTCACTAACTGGCACCCGTTTGTTGAAGAAAGCTGTAATTTTCAGGGTGGAGGAATCTAAAATTATGAGTTTCCCTGCCAATTAAGTCGTTATGCGGGAGAGGGGAGAAGGAAGCCATCTTGAACATTTTGGGCTGATCACCCGACTTTGGTTTAGCCACTAATGTCTGGCTCGTGGTGGGTGAAAGGGGTGTTTGAAGCGCTGGAAAAATGTGCCCGAGAAGGGTGTTGTGAATGTTAATTTCAACAGTTACGTCTGAGGTTAATAAAGAGGCTGCAGGGTGTAAGCATACAGCCTGGGGTAGAACAAGATCAGGGGTAGTCAATAAGATAAAAGAAGAAAGGGGACTTTGCTGGCGGCTTACGCTGAGTCTGCCCAGAGACTTCCAAAGAATGCCTCCACTTAGCGACCACTTCCTCTGAGAGGATTACAACTTATGAGACTTTTAGACAATGGATTGTTCTTAGGGTCATAAGGACGACGTTTCGGGTCCCTTGATTGGCAGAAACACTGCGTTTCATCTGGCGAGTCCACTCTGCTCCCATTAGGATCATCTCCCCGTCACCCCCACACATGGTTCACTCTAGATCCTCCCAGGGTAGACAGTGGTGACATCGCCAGATTCATCACAACTGTCTACATAATTAACTTTAACACCATTATCACACTCCAACTCTGTGAGGACATTAACAAGATAAATCTTTTTTAAAAAATCTATTTATTAAGTTTTTAACAAGCAAACAACATGAACATCCATCACTCGGCTGTCCCTCCTCATCCCGGTCCAGCCCAGTTTCCGCCAATCGTCAAGCCATTCCCTTCCCCTCACCCACATTTGCCCACCTTTTCACCGTTCATGCCACTTGAGCAGCCGACTAGCTTGTGCCATGTGGCTCTTCCCTTCCCTACTGCAAAAGTTCACCCCCATCTTTCAGGGAGGCAGCTCGTCCAGAAAAGTTTGCAAGTTGTTCAGGATTCCCTTCTTTCCTACCAATGTCTTGCAGTATCTGTTGCTTTGTGGCCACCTACCTCTGCGCGTCAGCCAGTCACTTTGCCCGCACAGGCCCCTGTGGACTTTTCCATGCAATAGCCAGCCTACATTTTCCCAGCAGTAACAAGAAGGCGACCATCTTTTTCCTCTGACGCCCCCGGCTTCCACCTGGTACCACCCCCAGCAGGTATCAGGTAATAATATCGCCATATATATGGTCGCCGTAAATAATATTGCCGGGAAAATGTCGTGGCGATATTATTTGGGTGACCATATATATGGGACAGGGGCAAAAAAATAAAAATACATTTAAAAAAAAAGACAAAAACAAGTTTGGGGGTTGCGGGGGTGTCCCCTGCATGTTCCATGCAATAATGTCGCCACAAAAAACGGCAATTTTTCAGTGATATTTTTGCATGGCGAGATTTTTGTGGTGACATTATTACATGGAACCCCCCAGCAGGCATATCTTGGGGGAATAGTCCAGCTGGCCCCCAACAAGAGAATTGATCCTCACTATCACCTCTTTCCTGTACTCCTGTATTATCGGGCATGACCATAACATGTGCCAGTAACCGGCTGAATCCTGCTTACGTATGGGACAGTGGTGTGGGTGATCTGTGTGATGGACACTTACTGCCTGATTCATTTGCGCCGAAAACAGGGATTTGTGCGCCATTTTGCCCGCAAATCCCCATTTGTCAAACTGGGATTTGCAGGCAGACTGGCGCACAAATCCCTGTTTTCGGCGCAAATAATTCCATGAATCAGACAGTTAGCTGATTTGTGAGCATATTTTCCACGACTCCAATTCTTCTAAGGTTATCTCTATATCTGTTCCCATTTTTCTAATTTTGAGCTGTGTTTCCGGCCCACTATCCTGCAGCGCTGCGTACAACCTAGCTGTTGCGTACCTATCATTCCCCATAATGAGTATGGCCTGCAAAATCGGGGTAGTCGGTTGCTCCTTGGGTATTGGCCCAAATACTTGCTGTTAGGGAGAATTCTCAGAAATGTGCTAATTTCCCTTCACCTTGGAGACCCCCAGTAACTTTCCTGGATTTTGAGGATTTGTTTTTTTCCCTGGAGAGAGTGTGAGCCTTTTTCCCACTCGATCAGGTATTTTGATGTGTGTTTTACTCTTGTGTTCTTAGGTTATGGAGTTTTAGATAACCCCATAGGCATCATCTTTTTATTGTTGTCACACAGCACCTTTAGTGCAGTGGCACAGGGGTGTCCTTTGGACTCCCCAACGTTTAAATACCTTCTCTGGGATGAACTACTGTTCCCCAGAGAATGTAAAGTTAAATTGACTTTACTAGTCTTTTTAAATTCCTAGACCCAGCACAAACTATCTTCCTATAGAGTGGTGCTCCAGGGGTTACTTAGTATCCCCTATGTCTAAAAACTCTTGTAGCTGTCAAAAGCTACCCTTTCCTATTGAAATACTGGTAGCTAAAAATCGGGGCCACCATGTTTTTCAATATGGCGCCCAAGACCCCTCTATAAAAAACAGACTCTGGTCATCTTTTTTCGCTGTTTCTTTGTGGAAAGGTCCTTTTGGTGTTTGCGCACCAAACCAGGTTTGGTCTCTTTGTTCGTGAGCCTTTGGCAGGCTTCAGGACTGAAGTCCGCCCATGGCGTCTGAGTGTCTGTGGTGGGCAGGGAGTGAGGGAGGTGCCCGAAACTCCCTGTGCTTGGTCTCCTAGGAGACCCAAACGCACTCTGGCTTGATTGGCTGGCTGACTGTCCGGCAAGGACAGCCACCCTGCTGGGTGAGTGACAGCTAGGCTGGAATGAATTGGAGAAAACTGTTTAAAAGGCGAGGGTCCAGGACTGGAAGGCAGAGTTGACCACTGGATCGAAAGAACCGAAGACAAGCTGGAAGAGGACGGCTGCTGCAACCACTGCACCGTTGGTTTACCCGGTGAAGCCCTGCTGCAACTCCAAATTGCCAGATCTCCATTCGACAGGGAATCTCCTTCAAAGACTGCTTCTCCCTTTGAGCTGGTGGGACCAATCAACTCAGCAAATGGCTGGATACCATTCTCGGAGCTGGTTAAGGTTAACGAGGCTGAAGGACACCAGTTTGTGTTTGGAAGCCACAGCTACTTGAGCTGAAGTAATGCCATTTGGTTTGCTCCGACGACGATCCCGTGCAGTGCAAGAGTCCCCCGAAGTCCTCCCTCTTGTCCCCACGACTGAGTCTCAGGAACAGCGAGACCTGCAGGACCTGCCAGGAGCCAACGTCTTCAGCTGCATCTTTTTGCTCCACTTTAATGTACTGTGCCATCTAGTTGAGAGATCCCAACTCTTGCGGTGGAAGTTCGTGAAACTTTCCAAACTTGCAGGCCTAATCAGCTTGTGACCCAGCATATCATTTGCTTTCATCTAAACTACTTCTAAAGACTTTTACAAAGACTTCTCCATCTGTACCAGAACTGTGCTGTCCTATCCAAGAACACTAGAC
Organism: Ambystoma mexicanum; assembly: GCF_040938575.1. Lineage (NCBI taxonomy): Eukaryota > Metazoa > Chordata > Amphibia > Caudata > Ambystomatidae > Ambystoma > Ambystoma mexicanum. The sequence continues at coordinate 17,140,990 of NC_090922.1, read as the reverse complement.
TATTGACTTTGATCTGGCCTATTGAATTGAACTGAACCTCCTGGTACATTGAACCTTTGCATTATCGGAAAGAAGTGATTTCTAACCCCTTGTACAAACCTCTGACTTTTTTATTCCTTTTTAAAAGTACTGAAGTGCCATTTGGCTCCTTTTTCAGGGGAGCTCAAACCGTCCCTACAACGTAGAGTTTTGTGCTGTAGTATATTGGTGTTTAATATTGAGTTGATTTCTACTAGTGAAATGTTTTCCAAATGACTGTGTAAATAAATGTTTAAGTATTTTTTTTTACCAAGAAACCTTACGTGCAAGTGTCTACTTGAACCACTGTGATACTTCTGTGTAACTTATTCTACTGCTCACATTCACTCTTGAGATAAGCCTGGCTGCTCAGCTCGCTACCAAAAGTGTGTGGTACAGACTTATACCAAAGGTTGGTTTTTGCTTACACCTGTAGTCCTAATTGTGTGTGGTGTTCCCAGAGGTACTGCCTGCAGTTCTGCCTAACACTTGCAAGCATACTTGTCAATCTGGCGTAGTTCAGGAACTGTCCCTTAGGCATCTGAAACTTCCCCACCCACACATCGAATGTCATTAGAGTTCCCTCGTTGAATACATCGCCCAGCACCCCTCTTGCGCACACTTCACTTCTTGTAACGCTCACCTGATTCTCGCAGAGGCGCCGGTCTTGACTGGGCGACTACCGTATCTTCAAAGGTGATGTGTAGCACCCGGTTGGCTCTTTGGGCTGGACCTCTGTGCACTGTATGCCTGACGTGTAGAGTAAGATGTCTGCAGATAGAAAATATGGGGTTAATGAACTGGGGTTATTGGGGTGTCCCTATCTCTTTCCTCTTCTCCTCTCCTGTAGACCGCCAAAGGTTAACGCTCTCACCTTAGGTAAGTGAATGCCGAGCTCTCCATCTGCCTCGGGGCAGGGTGCTGTAACCAGTTTCTTCACTGGATAGGTAGCGCAGGCCTCTTGACTTCAGAGGACTGCTGTCCGTCGTTTACTGCACGAACGGTAAGTTTCGAGTCATTCAAATGTCTTTAAAGTCTTTAGTAATGATGTCTCTTGTTTTGCAGGGTTCCGGCGATGGCGGATGACGGGCTGAAGTGAGTTGAAGATGGAGCCCGTGTGATGAATAGAAGCGCCTGGAAGCACGTAAGTAAGCGCTTGTTGCCTGCTTCACTATGCGCTCTAACTGTCTTTTTATTTTGCAGGTACGAGTTCGGAGCGGCTGCAGGGTGCCGGAATACCCACTGGATTAGATGTGTAAAAGAGTAATGGCACGTGAGTATTAAAGTTCCCCAATGTCTTTAAACGCACCTTGTTTTGTCTTTCAGATGCGGGATGCAGCGCCAAAGGCCTCCGGAGCGTGCGAAGAGTTGGTAAACTTTTGTCTTTCAGATGCCGGAATGCAGTGTGAAGACCTCCGGAGCGCACAAAGAGTAGGTAAGCCTTTGCCTTTCAGATGCCGGAATGCTAACCTGTTCTTTCTTGTCTTTATAGGTGTTGCTGAAGACTGGATTCAGGATGGTAAGCCTTTGCCTTTCAGATGCCGGAATGCTAACCTGTTCTTTCTTGTCTTTATAGGTGTTGCTGAAGACTGGATTCAGGATGGTAAGCCTTTTTCCTTAGGCCCAGGACCGGATGCAGAAGACACGATGAGCGTTCTGCTGCAGAGGTTGCAGAATAACGCAAAGCAAGATTCATCCACCGGGTGTGGTTTAAATAGCCTCCTGTAGTGCTTAGGTGTCTCCTTCCACAGCCACGCCTAAGTAAGAAAAGAGTTCCTGATAAGAAAAGAGTTCCTGCCTTCCAGAAGAGTTCCAGTGTTCAGAATCTAGGGAGTGGCTCTAGCCCCACCCAACAGGAAAAGTAGTTCCAAACAGAAGAGGATCAGAGGCTCAACTGGCAGGCAAGTAAGCAGCATGGTCTGCTGAAGGTAAGTCCACCCAAGCATTATGAGCCCGGCGCTTCCAGCGCTGGGACTGGGCATATTTATGAGCCTGGTGCCACTGGCACCAGGACTGGGTCCAAAAGGTCCCAATTGGGACTGGTTGGCACTCGGAACCTGGGTTATGGATCTGCTTCCAAGGGAGTTGGGAAAACCCTGACCTTTTGGAAGCAGAGATCATGACACTTCTCTTATCTCCTGCATTATCCCTGCGACTCTCTCAACAACTCTCACTGGCTTTTCAGGGATTTAGCCCTCTCCCAACAGGAGTATGGTGCGCACCCTTTTCCATGCCTGCCACACCGCTTTGCGCAGGCAGGACCCTTCGGACTCCCTTGTGTCCCGCCATAGTAGCTCCAATCCCATGTGATGCCTCTTCGGGTTCCCCCTCAACCACCGGTCCAGTCCCATCACTCCTGCCTCCCTTCTAGTGGCATGTTGCAGCTGGGATGCCAGACAATATAACTCAAAATCTGATGGGGCCAGTCCCCCTTCCTGTTGCCTTCTCCGCAGGACGGCCAACGACGTCCTGTGCTGCTTCCCTCCCCATAATAAGTTTACGATTTTACTGTCTAGCACCTTAAAGAACGGGACCCTGGCCATGTGAGGAATATTTGCAAAGAGGTAGAGTAATCTGGGAAGTATCGCCATCTTGCCCATTAGGGACGATGGCTGTCTGTTCCAATACACCATTCCTGTCGTCTATCCCCGTGAGGGCTATCCCATCATTGTATTGGAAGGTGTCTGCCATGAAATGATGTATTTGAATCTCTAGATACCATAGCCCACCCTCCGGCAGATCTTGCAGCGCCCTACCCCCCAGGAAGACCAATGGGAACACCAGCGACTTCTGCACGTTAATCCGAAATCCCTTGAAGACTTCTATATGCTGTAATACCTCCATGATGTAAGGGATATGCTCAGTGGGCTACGTGCATAAAACAGGACGTTGGTGCAGCATACAGGGAGATGATGTGCCGTTGGCCCTCCACCCTGATCCCTGCGTCGCTAAATTGTGCTTGGAAGATCTGTGCCATCGACTCGAGTGCTAATGCAAATAAAATGGGTGACAGCGAGCAGCCCTGTCGCGTTACTCTCCCCACTTCCCAACTATGTGAGAACATTTTACCCTTTTTTTTTACCCGCACCAGGGGATCTCGGTATGGCAGCCGGATTCGGCCCCAGCCCATTCCTCTACAAGACCCTAAATAGCCACTCCTAATTGACGGTGTCGAAGGCCTTGACCGCGTCCAGGAAGACAACTACCAATTCCACCATTGCCCACTGGACCTTCTCTTTAATGTATTGAAGCCTCTTGAGGTTCATTGTGGTGTTCCTGCCCCAATCCAAAACCCACTGATCTTGATGGATCCGATGGGAAACCTCCTTGAAAAGCCTGGCCGCCAGTACCTTGCCCAGTATTTTGGTGTCTGTTTATTTTATTTATTTATTTTATTCATTGTTTATTTATACCGTGATTTATCCTCAGTGTTTCTTTTGACTTTGGAGTCTGACAACTCCATAGGCATCATCTTTACATTGTGTCACACAGCACCTTCAGTGCAATGGCACAGGGAAGTCTCTTAGATTTCCCCAAGGTTTAAATACCTTCTCATGGATAAAGGACTGTTTCCAAGAGCAATGAAGTGAAATTGACTTTGCTTACATTTTGCGCCTTTCTAGACCCAGCACACACTATCTTACCATAGGGTACTGGAGGGGTTAATTAGTATCCTCTTTGTCTAGTTTCTCACATAACAATGTTATGTTACCCTTTCTACAATTAATGACTGGTGGCAGTAGTTTACTTTTTTACTACCATTGTGTGTTTTTACCGTCGGCTATGTTCGCAGCCAAAGTAAGGCACTCGTGGGTGCCTATTTCTTCAAAATGGCCCGGTCTTCTTTTTTTGCCAAGAAAGGTCCTTCTTGATATTTACTCTGCGCACCAAACCAGGTTTGGTCCCTTTGTCCGGTTCGTCTTTGGCAGGATTCATGAAGCCTTCCTCTGGCATCAATATGTCTGACAGCGGCAGGAAGTGAGTGAGGTGCCCGAAACTCCCTGTGCTTAATCCCTTTGGTTACAGGAATGCACCCAAAGGTGATTGGCCAACTGGCTGTCCGGCAAGGGCAGCCACCCTGCTGTGGGATTGACAGGTAGGCTGGAATTAATGAGAGAAACCTGCATAAAAGGCAAGGCTTTTTGGGTTAGAAGGCAGAGTCGACCATTGAGCGAAAGAATCCAAAGAAGAACTTGGAAGAGACGCCTGCTGCAACTCCTGAATAGTTGGTTTGACCGGTGAAGCCCTGCTGCTGTGCTGAAGCTCCAAATTCACCTCGACTGGAGAAGCCCTGCAAAGACGACTTCTCCCTTTTGAGTTGGTGGGACCAATCAACTCCAAAGTAAGCCCATCTGGCCATCCTCTCGGATGCCAGGCAGAGGAACACCAGATTGTGTGCGTTGCTTTTAAGTCAGACCCGAGCGCTAGGAAGATCCTCCGGACTTCCATGAAGCAGGACTGATCAAGCCTGAGCCACCTCAACAGGGTGCTGGACCCCAGATGCGAGGAAAGTTTGAAGTAGTATCCGAGAACCACGATGTTGCTATTTGCTGTCAGACGCGAGGAGCTGAAACACAGAAGAACCGCTGAATCGAAGTTTGGCCATTGCTGCCGCTGACCTTCCCATTGCAGAGCAGGAGTCCCCAGACGTGTGCTTCAGTTTTTTTGGCAGCTCCTCAAGATCTGTGTTGTTGCTGCATATGGCAGCAGGCTCTTTTTTCCCCATTGTGGTTCAGTACAGTGCAACATTTTTGCGTCAATGTCTGTTCCAAAAGGGATCATGTCTGTGGCCTTGAGGTATGTACAACTGTTTAAAGGAAATGCGTAACTCACAAAAAATAGTTCCATAAAGGCAGAGTTCCTTGTTTTAGAGAATGGGTGCACAACATACGGCCCGCGGGCCAGTTGCGGCCCGCCATGCCCTTTTGACTGGCCCGCGGGGCACAAAGACTTTCCTAATGGAGGGCAGCCCGCGGCCACCCTCCATTAGGAAAGTCTTTGTAGTCTTCCGGGCCAGTGAAAACGCTGGCCCTCATTGGCTCAGCACACACACGCATCACGTCGCTCCTACGAGCCACGTAATGCGTGTGTGCTGCACCAATGGAGGGCCAGCACTACGGCTGGCGTGGTCCATAAGGTTTGATGCCGGAAGGCATTTCAGCCTTGCTGGCCACGCCAGCCGTAGTACGATTCCAGCTTACCTGCCGCTTGCCTGCCTTCCAGCACGTCTCCGGTAAGTGGTCTGTTTGTGTTTGTGTGTCGGGTTTGTTTTGCTTTATGTTTGTGTGTGTATGGGGGGGTGTGTGTGTGTCGGATGTGTATGAATGTTTGTATTTTGTGTGTATGTTGAGATGCGGGGGTGGGGGGTGTGTCGTTTGTGTATGAATGTTTGTATTTTGTGTGCATGTTGAGATGCGGGGGTGGGGGGTGTGTCGGATGTGTATGAATGTTTGTATTTGAATGTATTTTGTGTGTATGTTGAGATGCGGGGGTGGGGGGGTGTGTCGGATGTGTATGAATGTTTGTATTTGAATGTATTTTGTGTGTATGTTGAGATGCGGGGGTGGGGGGTGTGTCGGATGTGTATGAATGTTTGTATTTGAATGTATTTTGTGTGTATGTTGAGATGCGGGGGTGAGGGGGTGTGTCGGATGTGTATGAATGTTTGTATTTGAATGTATTTTGTGTGTATGTTGAGATGTGGGGGGGTGTGTGAATGTTTGTATTTGAATGTATTTTGTGTGTATGTTGAGATGCGGGGGTGGGGGGTGTCGGATGTGTATGAATGTTTTGATTTGAATGTTTTTTGTGTGCTGAGTTGGGGGGTAGGGGTTCGGGTCTGTATGGGTGCATGTTTGTGTGTGCTGAGTTGGGGGTGGGGGTTTGGGTCTGTATGGGTGCTTGTTTGAGAGTTTGCTGATTTGCGGGGGTGCGGGTTCGGGTCTTTATGGGTGCATGTTTGTGTGTGTGTGCTGAGTTGGGGGGTTGGGGGGTTCGGGTCTGTATAGGTGCATGCTTGAGTGTGTGTGTTGAGTTGGGGGTGGGGGGTTTGGAGTTGGGGGGGTGGGGGGTTCGGGTCTTTATGGGTGCATGTTTGTGTGTGTGCTGATTTGGGGGGTTGGGGGTTCGGGTCTGTATGGGTGCATGTTTGTGTGTGTGCTGAGTAGGGGGTGGGGCTTCGGGTCTGTATGGGTGCATGTTTGTGTGTGTGCTGAGTTGGGGGGTTTGGTTGGGGGTGAGGGGGCCATGGGGTGGGGGGGGGTTTGGTTGGGGGTGAGGAGGCCATGGGGCATAGTGTTTGGGTCTGTATGGGTGCATGCTTGAGAGTGTGTGTGCTGAGTTGGGGGGTGGGGGGTTTGGAGTTGGGGGGGTGGGGGTTCGGGTCTTTATGGGTGCATGTTTGTGTGTGTGCTGAGTTGGGGGGTTTGGTTGGGGGTGAGGGGGCCATGGGGTGGGGGGTTTGGTTGGGGGTGAGGAGGCCATGGGGCATAGTGTTTGGTTGGGGGTGAGGAGGCCATGGGGCATAGTGTTTGGTTGGGGGTGAGCGACATATGGGGCATAGTGTTTGGTTGGGGGTCAGGGGCCATGGGACATAGTGTTTGGTTGGAGGTGAGGAGGCCATGGGGCATAGTGTTTGGTTGGGGTGAGGGACATATGGGGCATAGTGTTTGGTTGGGGGTGAGGGGGCCATGGGGCATAGTGTTTGGTTGGGGGTGAGGGACATATGGGGCATAGTGTTTGGTTGGGGGTCAGGGGGCCATGGGACATAGTGTTTGGTTGGAGGTGAGGAGGCCATGGGGCATAGTGTTTGGTTGGGGTGAGGGACATATGGGGCATAGTGTTTGGTTGGGGGTGAGGGGGCCATGGGGCATAGTGTTTGGTTGGGGGTGAGGGACATGGGGCATAGTGTCTGGTTGGGGGTAAGGGGGCCCTGGGGCATAGTGTTTGGTTGGGGATGAGGGGGCCATGGGGCATAGTGTTTGGTTGGGGGTGAGGGACATGGGGCATAGTATTTGGTTGGGGGTGAGGGGGCCATGGGGCATAGTGTTTGGTTGGGGGTAAGGGGGCCCTGGGGCATAGTGTTTGGTTGGGGGTGAGGGTGCCATGGGGCATAGTGTATCTAGGGTCAATAAAATATATATAAGTTAATTAAACAGACGAGATACAATAACTAAATATAAATAAATTATAACAATGGAAAATGTGTAGTACAAAGTGTAAGTTTGAAATGCAAATAAAAATCGTTACCCCTCAAAAACATTCTTTTTCCATGTGTTTAGTACAAATTGGGGGTTTAAAAAGCCTCCTGCCACGCCCCGCCCACCGCCCCGCCCACATTTACTTTTCGGCCCACTATAGCCCTCATGTAAGGTACTTTCGGCCCTCTGTCAAAATCAGTTGTGCACCCCTGTTTTAGAGGGTTACTCCCTTCCCTTGGATTCCTCTCCACTCTGCTTTATGTTCCAGGATATCAGTATTTTAGGTTTCTCTTGCTCAACAACGAATCTGGTACAAACAATGGTTTGTCTGCTGTTCTTTGTCTTGTCAGGATACTTGCTGTACTCTCCTGCCAGGTTTTCTCTCACTTTATATGTTTACACAGTCTTTTGTCAGTCCTGATCGATCCTTCTCAGGACCTCCTTGGATGCTTGTATAATATACACTGTTTAACTTAACATTGCATGGCACACTTTTATCCAGGGCTTTCTGGTAGGAACACACTTGCGATTTGCATTTACCGGGCATACTCTTCTGCCAGGGTTTAATAGGTTTGCACAGACTCTTGCCAGTCCTGATCGATCCTTCTCGATGATAGCTTCTTTTGCATGCTTCGTTATGCCTTCTTACGACTATTGCTTGTTCTTTCTCGTTTACTGTAATTATGTTGGTTGTACAATCTTTCCGACCTTTCTGAATCTTTGACGTACCTGGTCCCTGTGTTCCTTGGGTGGACTCACCGGCTTTGGCTGGCGTATGTCGGTTCCTCGACTGCAAGTCTGTGGTATTTGTGTGTCGTTCTGCTTTCTCTTACCACCTATGCACTATTTCATGGCTTCTCGCGGCTCACGCCTTATTCAGTTCCACCTTTCTCTGGGCTTCGGTTTGGTGGAGGCTGCGCTGTATGACCGGCGTACGCCCTGCTTCTGGTATCCTCGCTGCGTACGTTCGCCTGCAGTCTGCTTTCCTTCCCTTTTCCGGAAAGCTAATTCACTCCACGAACACCATTTCAGCCCTCCGGTCTCTCGCTCTGCATCAAGAGAGGTTTTATTCTCCAGCCAGCGAGATGGACTCCTTTTCAGCTGTTTAGCCAGTTTAAATCTCCTGGCTTTGGGTTGACTTTCCCAAGCACTAGAGCGCAGTGTATGCTTTGGGCTCTCAGTAATCCTCATTACCCGGTGCATCTTTCTAGTCCCAGTATTCCTGGGTTATTGGTACTGGTAGTTTGGTTTTGACAATTTACATTTAAAGTCTGGCAGTGTGTTTCTAATGGTGTTTAAAGGCCCATCCACATTTGATGAATTTACAGAGTCAAAGAGAATGTCCTCTGTGTCTTCCTTAGGTGGGTGTTGGGAGGTATGACAACAAGCAATCAGTGCCTGGGGAATGGCTGAGGTATTCTCAAAAGAAACCGGGGGATACCATGTATCATCCGATGAAGTCATGACACCCTCCCAATGGCTGCCTCCCCCATTTGATCCTCCCTCCTATAGCCACCCCCACGGTCATGATCAGGGAGCGTCTGCCATCCCCTGGCCACATGGGAAGAGGCTACCTCCGGAAGAGAACTGATGACTCCATCAGATTCATCACACTCTGACAAGCGTTAACAGTGGCCTGCAGAGAAACATATCTGAACAAGAGGGAAGCCCAGGGATTGTGGTGCTTGTGTATAGGCGCATTATAAATGCCATACATCATATCATATCATATACAATCTAGGGATCTTCCCCTCAGGGTTTGGGTTTGCTCTGTTTTCCTTTCTGTTCCTCCAATGTCCTGCAGATAAGGGCTATATTCCCGCCTAGCCACAACAATAACCATGAGGTAGTGGGGCATCAAAGCTTTGAGAGAGGGTAGGTCTGAAAGAGGTTTCTGTGATTAAAAAGGGTGTCAAGATCATTGTTGTATACACAGTTTGCGATGACGGTGTGAGTAATAGCGTACCGGGTGTTAGCATAAACGGGCGATTGCAGGTATTTGAAGCATGTTGCAGGGCTGCACTGGGTATGTTGACGTTCATCTGTGCTGTCTAGGGGACTTGCCTTTGTGTATACTGGAAAGGATGGGGATGGGGATGCGTTGTGGTGTCAGACACATGGTGATGTGCTTCAAGTATGTGAGTGGCAGAATACCTGGCCCTTGGCCCAATCATGCCAGAAGAGGTACAAAGCAGGCAAGGTCCTTGTCTCTATCTTTCCTTTGCTTCGGACGCCGACAACACGGATGCCCAAGGAGGACTAGTAACATAGGTGGTTTGTGGGGCAGCTGAGTAGCAAGGCCTGGACATATCATCTGCATCCTCTTCAATGCAGTCTGCCTGGGTTTTCCTTTTCCGTCTTACATGTGCCATTGGCTAACATTTGGGGGCTTCCTGTTTTGCTGTATTCTCTCCTGGGGTGTCTGGTTCTCAAACCATCGTCTGAATTTCTTGATTGGGGTCTCCTCTAGTCCTTCCTGAGTACTTAACTGTCCTTGACATTTTTCCTCTTCTAAACTGAGGTTCAGGGAGACCTGGATTTTTGGCAATTACCATTGGTTTTATATTTATGTATTTGGTAGAATATCTATTAAAGTTTTCAGAGAACTTTTAGAGAAAACTCAAATTCCATGCACCATTATGAACCATTCCCCCCACTGCCTCTTCCCCATTCAAGAAAATGTCCAACCCACTTTGTCTAAACTCTCTGGCCACCAAAGATCTCTTAGTTGGGGAGTTCAGACCCTTGACATTCAGCATGCCCACTCTCACTTTCCTCATGTGCACCGCTTGTGAATGTACCAAAAACGTCATTGCACACCTTAAATGCCATTTCCCATCCAACCCACCCCTCTACTAAATGACCCCCCAATGCTAGCACAACCTGACCACAACCACCCTTTTCTGCATCCAGCCCCTCCCGTCCCCCACCCCTATCTTCTCCACTCAGAAAACTGAGAGGATATTTTATTTCAAATACTCACTGTGGTATGGTCACAACTGCAGGTGTCAAGCAAGGCACAATCTCAGGCTTCCAACATATAGGAGGTAGAGGGGCGGGATTCCCTACAGAGGCATGTAACTGCTCCTCTACACAAGAACCAAGTGTAGGTTTTGGTTTTAACATGTCTAGGGGCAAATGCCATGATTTTAGATTTGTCAGTATTGATCTTTAGACCATTAATGGCTGTTTAATTACCTAGGGAGTTAAGTTGCACTTGGAGTCAGTCCTTTTGGAGTATAATCCATTAAGACTAAATTGTCTGCATAACCTAGCAAGGCGACGTTATTTTGCCCTAATCTAGGTGGAAAGCCAAGGTAAGACATCAATGCAGTTTGAAGGTCAGACAAGTATAGATTAAATAGTGTGGGTGCCACAATGTAACCCTGCTTAACTCCTTTATATGTTGGTACCAAAACTGGGACTCAGCCAGTACGGTCCAAACATATTTGTACTCTTGTGTTGGTGTGCAGAGGGATGATTGTGGCAAGGAGCTAGAGAGGGATATTCCAGGCAGGAAGTTTACGCCAAAGGAACTCTCCAAGAATGTTATCGAAAGCAGTACTGAAGTTAATGTACGCTACGTACACTCACTGCTGGCCTTCATATATATCAGTCAGCTTCGACTATAGCTACTAGGGCTAAGATGTTATGCATAGTACTTGCATTCTTTCTAAATCCAGTCTGATAATGCAGTATGATATTTTATTTTTGTTAGTTTATTTTATTGTTCAAAGCGCGGCCCGAGCTTGAGAGCAGCAGAGCACTGTGGGAGGCCGGCATTTGGGCTTGCATCTTTTAACAGTAGCGCAGTACTGTGAGGTATGTGCATCGGTATGTGTGTCCATTGGAATAAGTTCTTGGTCAGGTGTTGCTGAAAGAGCCATGTTTTGAGAGATTTGGGAAATTGGAGAATTGTGGGGGCATTACGAGCCAACACCAGGATCGAGTTCCAGAGGGGGTGGGTGCATGACAAGAGGTGGATTGTTTGTGGATCCTCTCTTTGCGGACAAGTTGTGATTCAAGCTGGTTGGTCGATTTGCTGCATGAGGAGTGTGTGCCACCACATATGTGGAGCTTAGCCGGCAGGTACGCTGGTATGCTACTCGTGACTTCTTTGTAGATACAAATTATAGAATTACCGAATTACCCCATTGCGTAAACATTTCCGTGCTCCCATAATAAGACGTTTTGCAGCATGGTGGACTGCTTTAAGGGGAGCCAAGTGAGCAGCAGGTAGCCCTGTCGGGTGGGGCCTTCCCCCATCGATGTGCAAAACCACTAGGGTCTGCACTACGGTCTGGAAGTCCTGCGGTGCGGTGAAGGGTTCCATTTTTCGTCAATTCAATCAGTACGTTCGTTAAGGAGGACTTTAGCAAATGTTTCTCCCAGTGCGTCCAGCATTGCCAGAATTCTATAAATAGCTGAGAAGCAAGAAGATGGTAGTTTATTATTAAAACTAATGCCGTGAAAAAGGTGTAATACCGCCGTCCAGAGTTCGCTGTTAGGTTTTAGTTATGCATTGCAGGATCCATCTGGACGCAGTGCTCTGGAGGTTTTTGTACTTATGATTAGTTTTTCTAATTGATAAAACGAAAGTGAAAAAGACCATCTGGTAGGGAGAAGATATAAATGGGAGCCTTCAGAAGGAAAGGTTCCAATTGTGTTGGCAATATAGCTGGTACAGTCCTTCTGAGAAGCATCATTTTCTAGGAAGGGAGTATGGCTGGAACTGTTAAGAATAGTCTAGAAAGTTTGCTCGTCTCTCTGGGTCGCACAATTAGACAAAGAGATCCATAGTTCTCCATCAATTTGCCTGAAGTGCGCTCTTAGCATTTCTGATACCTCATAGTTTGAGCTTTAACTGGGATGGCAATATGCCCCCTGTTAGGCAGAAACGTGTGCAGTTCCCTCGCGAACCACTGCAAAATATTTAAGACTACAGGTGTTTGGCAGTAAACCCACTTGGTAGCAGTCTGTACCACACATATTCACTTGGTAGCTGTGGCTGAGCAGTCAGACTTCCCTCAAGAAGAGTGTTAGGCAGTATACAGAGTATTCACAATAGGTCAAAAGAACACAACAAGTAAACACTGACCAGGGCTTGGTGTAAAAGATAATTATTTATTTAAAACCACATCTAGAAAAACACACAGGCACTAATAGTAAGCAATTCAAAAACACTGTCACTAAAAGATATACACTCCCTTAGCAGAATATTAGACAAGTCTTAAGTAAAGCCCCACTTATTTTCAGACAGTGGTGAGCGCTTAACGCAGATGGCACTCTACTAATTCGTTTTAAAAGGGAGAGAAAAGCAGAGAATACATTGAAACAGGTCCCAACACTTTTTCAAGAACCCAACAAGAGAGGGAGGCAAAGTAAAAACCGTGAGTTTTAGAGTTCAGTAGGCCGGATCCACTTTAAGAGGATCAAAACGAAATGTGTCCAAGGTCACACGGTTGCAGTGCACAAGAGTCTTGTAAAGGTTCAAAAAAAGTTGGACCAAAAGAAAGGGACCAGTTAGAGGGTCAAGGCGGCCAGCCCAGTCCAGAAGGTAACGGGTTATTATTACCTTGTAGCAATCTTTAGAAAGGGAGGCCTGTCAGACACGGTACCTTAAACCTTAAAGTGGTGAGAATACTCCAGCGGGGGCAGTTGTTCCTGCCAGCGGATGCAAGTCGGTGCTTCGACCGGAGGAAGAGAGGATCTTGTCGGGGAGGAAGACAGGAGTCTGTTGCACTGCCAGGGAAGAAACCAGCCGTGGAGTTTCTCAGGTTAAAGGAGCAGTCCTTTAGTTCGCGCTCCAGTGGTAAGTGGCTATCCTGTTGCCGGGGTGCTTGGCACGGGCAATTCGACCACAAGCCGGTCTGGGGTGCGAAGAGAAGAAGGTAAACTGGTTGTGCCCACCAGTCAGGGGAAGAAGCCTCTCCAGCAGGGAGATCTTCTCTGTCGTCGGGAAGTGGTGAGTCGGTTCCGCAGGGCTCCACCGGTGGTGTCGTTGTGGTAGGTCGGCTCAGCTTCTCCCTCGTCGGATTCTCAGGTCCTGTGGCGACTTCTGAAGTTCCAGTCCCCAAAGCCCTGCTTTTATGCAGCACACCCCCATTCACTCAGCCTAGCTGTCAATCAAACATGCTAAGTGGTGAGCCGGCCGGCTCACCACTTGGGCCAATCACACAAGAGTGCGACTTGAGTTACCAAGGTAACTCAGTCCAGGGTGCCTAAACCCCCTCCCACACCACCTGTGGTACCCAGACAGAGTGGCACCACTTTTGGAGGCTTCTGTGGAGAAGCCCGCCAAAAAGTGGAACAAAGAGCTCGACTTGGGTTGGAGTCACAGAAGAGAACACAAACGCCATTTTAGAATCGAGTCCTGGCAAAAAATACCAACCGGCGAATTAATATTAATTAAATAAACCGGCGGTATGTTCGAGGCTATGAGAATTAAATAATTAAAGTTGGTAGCCTTGAACAATGGGAAAATCCCATAGGGATATATTTGCGGTTGAATATAAAAAGTAGTATCCACTGCCACCAGCCAAAACTCGATTAGGGGGGACGGAGAAGTGCCCCCTCGACTAACAGACCCGAGGCAATCGAATTGCCCCAACCAGTACGTCCACAATATGATGGTTTGTACTGGTTTCTGTTAATAATTTGGGACTATTGGGACTAGTAAAGCCAATGGTGACTTTACATGCCCTGGGAGACAGTAGTCAGTCCCAGGGTATGGAGTCTATGGTGGGTTGTCACCATGACACCCCTGTGTTACTGCACGGAGGGTGCTGTGTAACACACATAGTGCAAACACATGAGACCCTATGGAGTAAAGGACCCCATAGCCCATAAAACACATTAACAGTCAAAGGAACACCATAAATCATGTCCAAGAGTGGGAGAAAAAGAGTCTCACTCTTGGCAGGAGAAAAAAACAAACTCCAGAAATCCAGCAAAGCTGCTGGGGGACTCACTAGGTTAGGAAATTCCGCCTAAAGAGAGAATTCTTCCTAACACCCCCTGCCCTTCTTTTTGTTGTGTCAAGATTTTAAGCTCAGCGATGAGCTGTCGTTTTGCCATCTGAAGAGTTATGTCATATCTTCGACCATGCTGTGGGTGTTGGTAGGCAATTCCCTTGGTTATTTCCGAATTTCTGTTCACCTGACTGAGTCATAACGTTTAACACAAAGGTCTCGTAATGAGGGATGATATCAGAAAAGCTGCACAGGTTAGATTGGTAATTTCTCCAGCATGGGGTCTGGCATGGATTCACATGCTCATGAATATTCCCCGTCGTCAGGCTGGGAATCCTCGGTAAAGAAAAAAAACAGTATCAGTTTCGTTTCTGATCTGTCTTTCGTAGTAATAACCAATCACTGGTCTCTGCGTCATACTGACCACAGCCAATGACTGCCCTCTACCTAAGCACCGCCTCTGGCAGCCATCTTCAGATTTTTACCGCACGTTCATGTGTTGGGATCCTCGTGCTATTGCTCTCGAGCGTTAGTGCTATTTTTCGCGCTTTTTCACAAAAAACTTCGATTCTTTCGGTCAAAAGAGCCTCAAGCTCCACCGATCCTACATCCGATCAACGGGGACCCGTGTCGGATTCGTCTGTGCCCCTCAAGGGTGAAGATTTCGTCGAGCTACACTTCGGAGGACTCCAGAAGCTTCTCAGGCCCGGTCTCGGAGATGGCCCAGGAGAAGGGAAGCTCGACGCCCGGAAAGCTGTTCAGGGTCTGCCCTGGATGCCAGCTGCAGAACGTCTTTAAGGAGGACGAACACTCTTTCTGCCTTTACTGCCTTCATGAGGACAAAACGCACGTGGAGAAGGACTGTGCGTTTTGCGGCAACATGTCGGAACGGACCATGAAGGACCATCCTCAACGTCTCGCCAACTGGCTGGAGGGTAAGAGCCCGTCTGGCGAGAAGAAGAAGAAATCCGAGCGGTCTTCTAAGACCTTTGAGGGCGCCCCGGCGACGGGGGCCCAACATAAGGCCAAGCACCGCGAGTCCGCTGGCACCGGGAGCGCCGAACGGTCGGGCTCTACGGGCGCCAGGCAGGGCGCACCCTCCCCGGCACCATCAACCACGAGCCAACGCTCTGGGTCGGGTAAGAGGAAGGCCGAGCACCCGGCGAAGCTCCTGGAGAGGCCCCGGTCGAGCTCTAAGGCAGAGGAGGAGCGTGGCAGTGCCCCCTCCCTCAAGGATAAGGCGGTGAGTGCACCTAAGGTGGTGAAGGCCTTGATCCATCCGACCAAGCCCTCTATCGAAACGGTCGCGGCGGCCCTGGCTCAGCCTGTGGAGGCTGCACCAGTGGTGGCGACCTCAGGGCCCAGAATCTCCCTGCCTCCTCGGAGGGAGTCTTCCTTTGTGCCCATCGATAGGACCCCCGTGAAACCCTCCGTGGGGAAGAAGAAGGGGGGGCAGGGCGTCGTCATAGATTCGGCCTCAACCTCAGAAGAGGAGCTGATCGAGGTCTTAAGCCACGGCCTAGGCGTGGAAGAAGGCCAGCCCGTCGGAATGGACCCCGACGCAGGTGACGACGACGACATCGTCGAGGATACCGACGGGGCCCCTGCTCGCCCGTCGGATTCCCCTCTGCCAGCGCCGCAAGACAACTCGGCGGCCATTTTGTTGGCCATACAGTCCTTATGCTCCGAGATAAGGACGAGGCTACCGTTACCGACGGAGGAACCTCTCCCGTCGGGGGATCCAGAACCGGGACCTTCTGGTGTTCCCCCTACCAAGAAAAGAAGGATCCATCCACCACCTCCTTTTCAACCGTCGCGCCCCGTCCAGCCCTCCTCCCCGTCCACCCGAGGGGATGATACCGGGACTGACACGGCAGCGACGGGTACGGACGACGAGGCATACGACGAGGATATTCCGTCGTCGCCTCCCACCAGGGCTTCCCCGCCCGACGAGATCGGATCTTTCCACTCCATGATCTCCAGGGCTTCCGAGTTTTTCCAACTCTGCCCTGAGGAGAAGAAAAAGGAAGGCTTCCTTTATCAGCGGCGCGAGGCCAAGAGGAAGACGGTCCTCGCAGTGCCTCTGTTGGACGACATTTGGGATGAGGGCCTTTCCCTCCTCAAGAACCCTTCCACGACACCAGCTAGAAGAGACCGGTACGAGAAAAAGTACCGGGTCCCGGACACGGCCCCCCTATGCCTCCGGGCGCAGCCTACCCCGGATTCCGTCGTCTCCGCGGCAGCCAGGAAGAAAGCGGGGGGGGGTGCGGCCTCCACATCGACTTCCCCGCCGGACGGCGAGGGAAAGAAATTGGATGCTATGGGACGTAGAGTCATCTCGTCGGCAGCGACGACGATTAAAGCGGCCAACGCCTTGGCTATCGTGGCCCGCTACGACAGGGAGCTCTGGTACAAGATAGCTCCCCTGCTGGATTTTCTGCCGGACGACAAGAGGGCGGAGGCCCTGGAGATCCTGCAGGAAGGTGAGGTGGCCTCGGACCACGCCATCACCGTGGCGACAGACATCGCCGACACTGGGTTCCGCCAGCTGGGCAACGGCGTTTGCCTTCGACGTCGTGGATGGCTCAAAGCTACGGACTTCCGGCAGGACGTCCAGACCAGAGTCCTGGACATGCCCTTCGACGGGAACAACCTGTTTGGCAAGACAGTGGACGATTCCCTTCAGGCCATCAAGGCGGATACTGAGACGGCCCGGGCCCTTGGAGTCCTGCAGCAACGACGGACGCCCTTTCGGAGCGGCGGAGGCAAGGGCGCCTCCAAAGGTTCCGGCGGCGGTTTCGCTTCCTACCGTCAAGCGGCCCGCTCGTCGTCGCAAGAGGCCTACAGAGGACGAGGCAAGTCTAGCGGACCCCGCCGTCGTTGCCAAGGAGGTCAAGGCGTCAAGGCCGCGTCCAAGCAGGATTGAACCGGCCGTGGGGTCGGGCCCCCACCGAAGCACCCCGGTGGGAGGCCGGCTGGCGGGCTTCGTCAGCGTGTGGGAGTCCATCTCCACCGACCGTTGGGTGCTGGACGCCCTGGCCCGGGGCCACGCGCTCGAGTTTCAAAGAAGGTGCCCGCGCGTCCCCCCCGTGGCCAGGAAAGAACTTCACGTCCCTCAACTTCTCCTGGAGGTAAAGGCGATGCTCAGAAAGGGCGCCATCGAACTCGTCCCAAAGAGGCTTCGGGGCTCCGGAGTCTACTCGAGATACTTCCTCGTGAAGAAGAAGACGGGAGGATGGCGCCCCATCCTAGACCTGCGACGTCGGAACAAGTTCATCAAGGCGCAGAAGTTCCGGATGGTCACCCTCCAGCACGTCCTGGGTCAGCTGGAGGAAGGAGACTTCCTATCGTCGTTGGATTTGGAGGATGCCTACTTCCACATTCCCATCCTAAAGGGGCACCGAAAATTCCTCAGATTCGTGGTCCAAGGGCGTCATTACCAGTTCAAAGCCCTTCCCTTCGGACTACGGTCGGCACCCAGGGTATTCACCTAGTGCCTCGCACCGGTGGCGGCGCAGCTGCGCCGCGAGGGGATTCACGTCTACCCCTACCTGGACGACTGGCTCATCTGCGCCAAGACGAGGGAGCTCGCCGTGGTCCACACGGCAAGGACCGTCCAACTCCTCACGGACCTGGGATTCTCCGTGAACTACGCCAAATCCCACCTGGTGCCCGCGCAAGTCGCACTGTTTCTGGGAGCGAGGCTCGACACAGTGTCCCTTCTGGCCTCCCCGTTGGAGGAGAGGACCAGGACCATCTTGGGCAAGGTGCAACGGATGTTGGTGGCCGACGCGGCCAAAGTGAGGTCCATCAAGTCCCTCCTCGGGATGATGTCTTCCTGCATCTACCTCATTCCCATGTGCAGGCTCCGGATGCGCCCGTTGCAAGAATTCCTGGATGCGCGCTGGATCCAGACGACGGGCAGCTTCGAGGAAAGGATCAAGCTCGACGAGAGTTTCCGACGAGCGATACGGTGGTGGGGCACCCGCGCGCATCTGACGGCGGGCATGGACTTCCAGACCCCAGCCCACCAGGAGACTGTGACCACGGATGCCTCCCTGGAAGGGTGGGGAGCGCACACCGAAAATCTGCACGCAAGGGGACTCTGGCTCCCGACGGAGAAGTCCCTGCATATCAACGTCCTGGAGCTCCGTGCAGTGTTTTGGGCCCTCAGGTCCTTCCTTCCGTCCCTCAAGGGCAAGGTGGTGAGGATCTTCACCGACAACACCACCACCATGTTTTACATCAGGAAACAGGGCGGAACCAGGTCCCCAGCGCTGTCCAAGGAGGCGCAGGACCTGTGGCATTGGGCCGTCGCCCAAGGGATTTTTCTGGTGCCGTTTCATCTGGCAGGGATAAAAAACACCATCGCCGACTCACTCAGCAGGGAGCTGCGCTCGTGCCACGAGTGGGAACTACGGCAGGATCTGGTGGATCGCCTCTTCCGACGGTGGGGCACACCTCAGATCGACCTGTTCGCGACGGCGACGAACACCAAGTGCCGGAGGTTCGCCAGCAGGTTTCCCCAGACGAGGAGCATGGGCGATGCTTTCTCGTTCCCCTGGGAGGGCCTGTTCCTCTACGCGTTCCCTCCCTTGCCTCTGCTAATCCGGCTCGTCAACCAGCTCAAGAGGTCACGGTGCAGGATGATCCTCGTCGCACCTGCGTGGCCGAGGCAGATATGGTTCCCGGACCTTCTGGACTTGTCAGCGTCCCCGCCGATCAAGCTGCCGGCGGACGCGGATCTACTCTCCAGGGAAGGAGGCGCCATCCTCCACCACGACCCGAAGTCGCTGAACTTGCAGGCCTGGCTCCTGCAGCGCTAGAGTTTGGAGGATACGACATACCGGCCGATTGCAGAGAGGTTCTTGCAAAGGCCAGGGCGTCCTCGACTCTTAAATGCTACGGACACAAATGGAGGAGGTTCTCTGTCTGGTGCCACGCACAGAAGATTAACCCTCTACGGATTACGGCTCCCCAAGTACTGCCGTACCTGCTGACGCTGGCCAAAGCTGGTCTGGCACACGCGTCCATCAAGATTCATCTTGCTGCGATCTCCCGATACACCAGAACCACGGGGCGGACGTCCTTGTGGTCTCATCGTCTGGTGAAAGAGTTCATGAAGGGACTGTTCAGATCGTTCCCGCCGGTGAAGGCTCCGGCCCCGGCGTGGGAGCTCAACGTGGTGCTGACCAAGCTCATGGGACCTCCGTTCGAGCCTCTGCACTCGGCCCCGTTGAAGTTTCTCTCGTGGAAAACAGCTTTTCTTGTGGCCATCACCTCCGCACGACGAGTGGGAGAGATCCAGGCCCTTTCCTGCAAGGCCCCGTACTTGACTTTCCACGACACGAGGGTAGGGCTCAGGACGCACCCCTCCTTCATGCCCAAGGTACCGTCGGACTTCCATCTCAACGAACCCTTGGTGTTACCTGTGTTCTTCCCGTCGCCTTCGTCGCCGGCTGAGAGGACTTTGCACTCGCTGGATGTAGCTAGAGCGCTGAAGTTCTACGTGGACCGCACGAAGGGTTTTCGGAAGACGTCACAACTCTTTGTGAACTTTGGACCTGTCAATCAGGGGAAGGCTCTCTCGAAGGCTTCCATCTCCAGATGGCTCTCCGGCTGTATCATGTGCTGTCACCGGTTGGCAAACCGACCGCTGCCTGGCCGTCCGAGAGCCCATTCCACCAGAGCGATCGCAGCTACCACGGCGTTCCTATCTGGTGTGCCCCTGCTGGACATATGCAGGGCTGCTACGTGGAGGTCGACGCACACCTTCACGAAATTCTACTGCGTCGACCGGGATTCCAGGGAGGAGTCCAGGGTCGGCCAAGCAGTGCTGCGCAACCTGTTCGCCTGAGGTGAGCCTGGTGAGGAGGTAAGATGCTTAATGTTGAGTTGATGTGATGCTTAATGTTGAGCCTTTGCCACCTCCCGTGGTTGTGCATGTGTGTACTGCTATGTATTCTTTATTCATGAGCATGTGAATCCATGCCAGACCCCATGCTGGAGAAGTAACAAGTTACTTACCTGTAACTGTTGTTCTCCAGCATGGGTCTGGCATGGATTCACATGCGAACCCTCCCGCCTACCCCTCTGCGGCTCTTCACTTGGTCATACTGCCACTTCACGTGCTTCCAAATCTGAAGATGGCTGCCAGAGGCGGTGGTTAGGTAGAGGGCAGTCATTGGCTGTGGTCAGTATGACGCAGAGACCAGTGATTGGTTATTACTACGAAAGACAGATCAGAAACGAAACTGATACTGGTTTTTTTCTTTACCGAGGATTCCCAGCCTGACGACGGGGAATATTCATGAGCATGTGAATCCATGCCAGACCCATGCTGGAGAACAACAGTTACAGGTAAGTAACTTGTTCCTACTGCAATCCGAGGATATTCCAATGATTACCCTTTATTTTTTTTGGGGGTGGTACTCTGGAAGTGTTTTATGCTTCATCTTCTGAAGAGATTGGTTTGGTCAACCTCCACCCTGGATATATGTGACTAGTGTATACTATAGTACGAAGAAAATATGTTTATTATTGAGTATTTTGCAATAGTATCACCTGCTTGTTTCATTTTTTTTAAAAACTCTTTTTATTGTTTGTTACAACAAATTATATTACAAAAAGGAAAACATGAACAGTGGTCTAGCTAGTAGGCTCCCCCTCACAATTCTCCAAAGCATTTGTTCTCTATCACAGTGACATATGATATGATAATTTATTTGTATCACGCTCGTACACAAGTGTTTCAGAGCACATAAAATCTGTTAAGTATTTCAATCGGGTCTCAGCCAGTATGCAGCGCACAAATGAAATACTTATTTTAATATGTCTATAGGTTCAATATTCTGAGTGATATACCACTCATATCACACCCCTTCTCAAAATACCCCAGGTCACAATGGACCAGGAATCAGGCCTGAAGGTAAAGGTAATATTTATTTATTTAAAATTCAAATCAAACCTATGCTTTGTAATGGGAAACAGCAATCACCAATGCAGTGACAGCAACAGATAAGGAGCTATGTAAGGCAGTTAAATTCACTCTTAGCAACACAAAATATAAAACACCAGAGAAAAGAACGCTTTTGGCTTGTTTAGAGTCATAGCATTTTTGTTAGGATTTCCCCCTGCAATATTCCTCAACCCACCAATAAGCAATTCTGAATTGATATAAGGAGGCAGCAGGTATTCAGGAATACAGAACAGTAAACAGAAAGTAGATACAACCTTCCCTCTGCAAACAAGGGAGAAAAACGGGTTTGCAATCTCACAATTTTTTAAATGACATTCGAAAATGGCTTAGCCAAACAATGAAAAGTGTGCAAAAGTTCTTAAATCAATGCAAATTTCTATGGGAGCAACATTGACAAGATGATAACAATCATAAGCTATAATTTGAGCAAAATTCCACACTTTGAATCTTAATGGAAGTTTGAAAATAATTTAAATTGAAAATCACACGTGTAAATTCCTGCCTAAAATTCGCTAAACTATTTTTAAGAAAAACGGGTGAACTATACTGATTTGTAGTGCGGTTTTTGTGTTAGGATGTAGCTACAGGTCTTATGTATAAGTCAAAATAAGTTGAAATGAAGTCTCTAGCTATTAAATTGAGGAAGATATGCAAGGTTGAATGAGAGGCGGTTTTAGAAAAATCGGGCAGTGAAAACAGAAAAAAACTCAGTTTGGACAAGAAAATATTCACTATAGTTTTACTCTGACTAGAGCATTCCGACTAGAATACCAAGGAGGAACAAAGTAAGCTCTAGAGTTGATTCATGACTTCAACACCAAATCCCCAGTGTCCTCTCCTGGCGGAACCAGTCAGATCACTCGAAGTAGGATGGATAACTTAAGGTATACACAAGATGAAAATGAATAAAGAAATGGCGCTCAGCAAATAAATCAATAATAGGATAGCAGTAAGGATTCTGACAATGTTACACGTTTTTAAGGTAAGAATAGGATGGTATAGAGATTGGGATGGAACAAAACAAGGCAAGGGATGCTATGATTTTCTATGCTTCGTATTAATACTTACAGTCCACTTTAATTTAGGATTTTGGACCGTCAAGGGCTCTGGTCATCACACGGATCAGTCTAACCAAGGACAGTAGGGCACATCTGGCTGGATAGGGTCAGCTCGGCGGTTCTGGTAACCTGGACGCACTGGACTGGATCAGTGGGATGGTGAGTTTGCAGCAGGCATGCATTTAGTAGTAGCAACCCAAACTGGATCAAGATGCTTCCATGGGGTTTTGGGATTTGTTTCAGAATTTTGAGGCCTAGCTGAAAATGGGTTCAGCAATGCTTATACCGTGGCTTGGCAATGAAAATCAGGAACAAGGATGGAGAATTCAGGAACAGGGCGCCACGCAGAAAATCAGGATGAAGTCAGGAATCAGTGTCATTGTGTGTTGTCAGGTTCCCCTATTTATCATGCTAAATGATATGGCAGGGGCAGGCTTCCAACCAACACCCATGATGCTGTGATTGGGTAAGAGCATAATTTCCGCCTTGCTCTTTGCTGGTTGGATAACAGAAAAAGCTGTCATGTTTTATGGTGTTACTTTTACAATGTCTAGGAACCTCCCCTAGCTCCTAGAACCAAAATCACATTTTCCCACAATTACATATTTATACAGTGATGACCTTTGAGAAAATCAGATGCACAAATTACATATTTCGTGGGTCACATTTCAATCCAAATCTCCAGTCTGTGGGACCTGGTTTAGGCTTTCTGCGACATTTTGGCAATTTTAACCATGAAAGTTTTGGCTTAACATTTCCCAATTCTGTACATAGATGTGCATTTACCCCTGGAATATGTGTACAAAATGTCATGTGCGCCAATTCAATACTTTCCCCAAAAACGGTTATTCTTCACAACTTCTGTTCCTTATTCAGTACTGGGTTCAATCACGTCTTCAAAGAAAGAGCATAAAATTAGATTTAAAACTACCAACATTCAGATATTTCCTCATTCTTGTGGCAAAGTTAAATGTCTTTAAAGTTCAGTTACAAATAGGCATTTAAACACCAAATGTCCTTAGCAGTTTTTTTTTAACCTTTTCTTCCAACTGGCAGCAGATGTCAAATTCCTTTGAAACAGGATGAGGGGCCTCTCTCTGTTGATTGAAGTTTCCTGCCTTTCACACTTGACAGGTGAGAGTCTTAGCCTGCTATTGTCTCTGCCTTGGGCAAAGACGAATGTCTGATGTACTGGGGGGCACCCCATTGTCCTGGGATTCAAAACCCCCATGCTGGCAATTCGCATTTCCTGCTCCAGAGGTTTATGAGGTGTCACCCTTTCTCAGGGCTAGCACTCTAGGATGGCAGGTTTTGTTTTCTGTCACATGGTTTGCCATTCAGGCTGGGTTTTTGCTCTGATGTATACTTTTAAATCTTAACTTTTAAACATATAGAATTAAACAGTTTATATGTGTATTCCTGACAGTAGCAAATCCTTTAACATTCTTGAATAATCAAGCCTTTACATAATAACATACTTTTAAAATAGGCGATTTTGCTCTTCATTAAAGGAAAAGGCACATTTAACTTATTTCTTTTAAATTCGGTTTTCCTCTGCAGCTCATACACACTTTGGGCAGCTCTAGTCCTTTCCTTGAGTGTTGTAGTTGTTTGCAGCCTGGATACATGTATCATGCCTTTGTTTAGAATCTTTCTCTGGACAGCTGATTCTTTGATACTTGTTGCCAAGAAATAGCCGATTTTCCCGTGAAAATGAAAACAAAACCTCGGGTTTGCTTTTACAAAGATACTTTTTCCTGGAGCCATCATTCAAATGAGGCCCGGTTCCTCTGAGACTCAAGACTGATCCTGGGCATAGCAGGGCCTTTTTTTTTATCACAGGGTTTATGAGAAATGAATGGATTTAGTGCCAAAACAGCACTTTGAAGGTTGGGAAAGTCTCAATTTAAAAGGCATTTTGGGGTTTTCAGCCCAATGAGGCTGCTTCATTCACTTTGCCCCATGTAAAACGTTGCAGAGCCCACTGGCATGCTCCTGCAGTGAGGACTCTGTTTTCACCCCCCCTGAAATGTGTGTGGCAGGGGTGTACAGCCTTTTTCTGGTTGTGATAAAAACACAGTTTTAAAGATCTTGGCGCACAGGAGTCAGCACGGTCATTTTGGGCTGTTTCTTTCACCATTGCAGTAAAGTGATGTAGTGAGGCACATCTGAATGGGTCAAAATATCCCACAATTAGTCCAACCTTGATGCATCATTCGAACTGGTCAGTAGGAGTGATGAGTACATTTTATGTAGGGTTTCAACACTCCCCAAGACAGTTGCATAAGCCCACCGCACCAACACACACCATCATTAGTTACATGATCTATTCTCCAGAGTCCACCGCACATTTCTGGTCTTGAGTAATAAGATACTGTACATACGGGCCCCAGATATCTCTGGACTTGGCTCACGTATGTACAAGTCTGCCATACTCCATTTTCATTTCCTTAAAATAAAGAATGTCTTCTCCCCATTGTCTCACCTTGGTGCTATGTGGTCTACCCCACATCATTTCCACTCTCCTTTTATTTAAAAGTAGGAGCAACCCCTGCCAATGTTCTCACCCACCCCAGGATCAGTTTGGTATGACCCAATAGGGTGGTTACTGGAGACGGTTCCACCCCTTGCCTCAGAACCTCACTCAATGTCTCGAATAACTGCTCCCAGAACTGTGACACTGACAGGCAGCTCCATACCACATGCAGGAAATTGGCCGGTGCAGCAGTGCTTCTAGCGCATCCATCTGAGGTGTCTGGAAGAAATCTGTGCAGCATGACAGGAGTATAATAAAATTGATGCAGCCACTTAAAATGAATCCGTTTGAATCGGCTGTCGATAGCTACCTTCCTTGCTTGCCCACACCTCTTCTGACACAACACTCCCATTTCTTCTGGGAGGATTCACCCCAACTCGCTTGGTCACTCTGTATTCTACCATAAAGGTGTCACAATTCCATCTGACTGTTACCATTCCTCTGTTCCACCCTCTCTGTGGCAGAGATGTTCGCTGCGTCGGTATCAGTCTGGGGCCTCCCCCTTCTTTCGGCGTTGGAGATTGCCATGGCGATTCGTCACACATAGAGCACGTACACTCTACTCTACAATGCTGCATTCCACTGGAGCATGGCTTGCGTTTCAAAAAAGTCATGTGACTGCCCCGTAATGCAAACCGCCCATGTTTGTTCCCATAAAGCACCTCCAGTCTTCAATCAAGGTGCTTCTGATTGAAGTTAGTACCTTTGTAGACTGCTGCCCAGAATTCAGTATTCTGATTCCATGTTTCGTCATTCCGGACTCCTCAGCTTTCTGAATCTGTCTCTGTTTCCTGACTGCATGTTACTGAACCTACCTGCTCGTCCCACAGACTCCTTCTGCCTGCTGATTCTGCTCTGTTTGCTGACTGCCTTATACCGATTCCGCTTGGACTTCCTTACTGCAGATACATTCTGCTTCCCTACTGGAAAAGAAAAAAAGTTCCTAGTGAGCAGAACCTTGGACGCCTTGCAGTGTTTGGGCACCATACTGTTGCTAGAGCGTCCCTCATTCGGCCCGGGTTTCTAGTTCCCTGCTAATCCCTCCCCTCTTACCCTCTTGTCGTTGGTTCTCGTAGATCCCTGGATTCCATCCTCTACATTTTCTCCCCTTGAATTCCAAACACTGCGAATCCCTAGGTAAGATCCCATGTATAATTAGCTTTCCTTCTGTCATTTGCTTTTTAGACACTTACAGGGCTCTACTGTTCTTGTCTTCATAGGGGCAAGAACAGAACTAGCAGATTGACTTACATCCATCTGAAGCAGAAAGTACCTGAGGTTCACGGTTCTCATTATTAGTTTCGAGTTCTGCCATTCGGGCTGACCTCGGCCCCAAGGGTTTTCACCAAGTTAATGGCGGTGGTGGCAGCGAGCCTCGAGAAAGGGGGTATTCATGCCTACCCCTACTTGGACGATTGGCTGCTCAGGGCTTGTTCACCCAAACAAGCCCGGGAACAGCTCAGCGTAACCTGCCACTCGCTGCTAGACTGACCGCCTCCCTCAATTACAAGAAGTCCCAAATGATACCATCTCAAAGACTCCCAATTCATTGGAGCAGTCCTGGATGCTTCCTCTGGAAAAGCCTCGCCACCCGGGGTGAGAGCTCAACACTTTCTGCAGATGGTCACCACATTCCAGAGTGCCCAGCATCTTCTGGCCATTTTGGGGGGGGGGGGGTGGGTTTATTGTTTTGTTTGTGTTTTTGAGGTTGCTAGGTCTCATGGCATCGTGCATTTTGGTGCCAGAGGCTCGTCTGAGAATGAGATCCCTCCAATGGGCTCTCGGGACTCAATGGTCCCATATTTCAGGCAGAATGTCAGGCCACCTGAAAACAGAGTTTCTCAGGACCTTCCGTAGTGGGCTTACAAGGACATCATTCTCATAGGAGAATCTTTTTGGCAGCCATGGCCGGAGATAACGGTAGTGACGGACACCTCGCTCACGGGGTAGGGAGCCCACACCAACGATCTGACAATCGGCGGTTGTTGGTCTCCATCGGTGTCCAAACTACATATCAACCTTTTGGAGCTGAGGGCAATCAGACTAGCGCTGAAGGCCTTTCTGCCCTCTGTACAGGGAAAGAATGTCTTGATAATGACAGACAACACAGTGGCCATGTACTACCTCAACAAGGGAGGATGTGTAGGGTCACTACCACTGTGCAGAGAGGCAAGGCAGCTCTGGTTCTGGACAATTCAAGAAGGAATCTCTCTGTCGGCAGTTCACCTAGCCGGAGAGGAGAACACAGCGGCGGATGCTCTGAGCAGGCAGAGCACGGTCTCCCATGAGTGTGAACTAGCTCAGGAAGTCCTTCAAGAGATCTTCACCCTTTGGGGAACCCCTCAAATGGATCTGCTCACGACCAGTGTCAACTGGACGTGTGAACTGTTTTGCTCCAGGGAATTTCCTCCAATTGGAGCTCTAGGGGACGCGTTTTTGGTGGACTTGGAGCTTCCACTCCTGTATGCGTTTCCTTCAGTCCCCGTCATTCCTCATGTGATCAAGAGGTTGAGAAAGTTGGGGAAATCCATGATCCTAATTTCTCCGGATTGGGCCAGGAGGACGTGGTACCCGGACCTTCTGGACATGTCCATACAATAAGTCTTCCTCAAAGAGAGGATCTTCTCTCACAAGAGGAAGGAAGAGTTCTCCACCAAGAGGTCAAAACACTCAGCATTCGTGCATGGTTTCTGAAAGGCTGAGATAGAAGGATTGGGACCTTCCGGATGACGTAATGGAGATTTTGCTTTCAGCCAGAAGGCTAGCAGCAAAATTGTTGTCCCGCTGCAGTTGGAACAAGTTCAGCAGCTGGTGCAGGCATAAGAATGTGGATCCCTTTCTATGTGACACACCTATGGTGCTTTCCTTTTTGTTACATTTGGCAAATCTGGGGCTTCAGATTGGAACAATTAAAGGTCACCTGGCTGCGCTGTCTATTTTCAAGCACTCTTCATAAGAGGATTCATATTTTGAGATCCCTATGATTGTTCAATTCCTAAAAGGCCTTACTGATGTATTTCCACCAGTTCCATTCAATGTCCCTGTATGGGGATATCAATCTGGTGTTAAGATTTTTAACATGCATTCCTTTTGAGCCTCAACACTCATGCGCATTAAGATTGTTGATATTAAAAACAGTTTTGCTTATTGCAATAACGTCAGCCCGCATGGTAACCGAGTTGCAGGCCCTGTCCTGTAAGTCTCCTCATGCAGGTTTCTCAAAGTGAAACCTTCTTTCGAAGGGATTGTGTCCTCCAACGTATTCCTCGTCTCTGACATGTAGTGTCCACCGCTCGGCTGCTTTGGAAATTTTTCAGCAGAGGTCAATGTGCCTCCAATGCCTCCATCGAGGGTGACGTCATCGGATGTTCTAAGTAGCATGACCGGCGTCGGTGGCCTCAGTTAAATTTTTTCCGCAAATGTGCATGCTTCTTGAAACTCGCCTCTCCTCATACTTTCTAGTATTTGCTGTGAAGATTTTCTTCGATATGTCTTAGTCTTCCACTCCGACGACACCTCGGTCTGGGTTCAAGAAATGCTTGGACTGCGGATACAAGATGTCCATCACAGATCTGCATCGTGTCTGCCTTTGGAGCCTCGGTGGGGACCATGGCACAGATACGTGCTCCAAGTGCCAGTCAATGACTGGAAAGGCCTTGCGGGAACGAAAGGGGAAACTTAAGGTAGGCAAGGTGTCCAGGCTCCATAAGTCCCGACCTGCTGGGCCTTCGAGAGTGACTCTCCTCAGAGGAAGAAGGGCAAGCGCTCAAGGTCCTGGAGTGGTTCCCGCCACTCGTCCTCGTCGAAGCGCTCAAGGAGAAGGCACCGCCGGTTGCCCTCCTCGTAGTCTTTTTCAGGCGGCACCCCCGAGAGGGTGAGTTGTCTGTCCAAACATTCGACGCCAGCGCAGTGGGAAGCTTCCCGGTGAAAATGCTTCACATTTTTGAAAAGCAGGGCAAGGCCCTGTCCGTGCCTTCTGGTGAAGCTGGCAGGGAACGTTCTTAGCCGGATACTCGCGCGCCCTCAAGCCCGGGTAAACAGCGCAATGCTCATTGAGGCCTCGTTCGTACAAGGTACCTAAGGATCGCTCGAGACGTGAAGCGAGGTCATGGTCCTCGTCTCCATCGAGCTAGTCCAAACCCTCGAAGCCTTCGAAGTCATCGGCCCCACACCAGTCGATAGTGCCTGTCGGGTCCTCCAACCCTAACAGACCTTTAATGCCTTCGGAGCCGTTGTCGACGCCGACGGCATCAGCGCCGTTGGTGCCAAATTTACAGGCGCAGCCCCTGGTAACGGTAAAACCACCTTAAAAGGCGGTGTCTAAGTCCAAGTCATCGACTTTGAAGCCTCTGGTTCTGCTTCCTAAGATCTGGCTGTGCTTCCTAAGAAAAGTTGTACTCCTCTGCTAAAGAAAGATTTTTTTAAGTCCCTCACCTCCATTTTTGAGGAGGAGGAACATTCTGATGAAGGCGAGGCTCCTTTTGGTCTCCACTTTGGGACCCCTAATGTGCCAGAATGCCTCATCTCGGAGGAGAGTAAGATGCAGGATCTTTGTGATACCTTGCATAATGCAAGTGGTATAGACACTTCTCCTCAGCTGGAGTTCGGCAGACCAGACCCTGTTGAGCATGCCGACTCCTCTTACCGTTGCCTTATGTCGAGAGTGGTGGAGTATTTGGGCTGGGCCAGGCCTACTGCCCATTATGATCAGGATGATCTTACTGACATTTTGGATCAGGGTCCTCCTACAGATCGCATATTGCCATTTCATGTGGCTCTGCAGAACCGGGTGGCTAAGAATTGGGAAACCCCAGGGACTAATCCAGCAGTGAACACATCTCTGACAAGAAAATACTGCCCCTCCAGTAGCGACCCCGGCTATCTGTTGCGTGGTTGCGAAAGTCGGGTTTTGCACCAGATGTGCAGGCTAAACTGACGGGTCTCACCTTTTTGGCAGCAAGGCTGACGAGAGCCTTGAGAAGCTGCAGACCTCTAAGGCGGCCCCCAAGTCTTTGGGCGCCGCTGTTAAGCAGCCTCAGCCTTTTCGTTCTAGTGGACAGCAATGGGGGGGGTAGATCCTTTTGTTACTACTCCTCATTTGGAAGCGCGAGAGGAATGGCCAATTTAAGTTTCCTCATGGTGGACGAGGTAGAGGTGCCGAAGCCGCTCAAGCAGCAGCCTCTTTGCCATCAGGTTCTGCTACTGCCTCTTCAAAACCGCTCTGAGGCCTTCGGTCACAGCTCACCGGTGGGGGGGAGGGGTGTGGAGCAGGCTGTCTCAGCATCTGGAAGAATGGCGAACCATTACTTCGGATGCTTGGGCTCTGGAAACAATAGCCCATGGATACTGCCTTCCTTTTCTACGGAAGCCTCATGACAATCCACTGGGAGTACACTCTTTGAGGGTTCCATATCCGCTCCTTGTGCAGGAAATATTAACTCTGCTAGAGAAAGGCGCTATAGAACCAGTGCCTGTAGCGTAGAGGAACAAGGGCTGGTACTCCCCTTATTTTTGGATTCCCAAAAAGGACGGGGACTGTGACCCATCTTGGACTTGATAAATTTGAACAATTCCACCGGAAGGACAAATTCAAGATGGTAACTCGTTCTCGAATCCTTAAGGCCCTCCAACCTCAGGATTGGTTGGTGTCATTGGACCTTCAGGATGCTTATTTTCATGTGCCGATGCATCTCAAGCACAGGAAATACCTGAGGTCCGCTGTTGGCGGCTCACACTTTCAGTTTCGAGTCCTGCCATTCGGGTTGACCTCCACCTGAGGGTATTCACCAAACTGATGGTGGTAGTGGCAGCATATCTAAGGAGAGGGGGGATTCATGTCTACCCCTATCTGGACGGTTGGTTGATCAGGGCGCATTCTCCTGAGCAAACCTCGGATGATTTCAACGTTACCTGTCACTCCCTTCACAGACTGGGCTTCTCCCTCAACTTCAAGAAGTCCCATATGACACCTTGCCAACAGCTCCAGTACCTCGGGGCTGTCTAAGATACGTCCTTGGGGAAGTGCTTGCCACCCAAGGTGAGGGCTCAGAACATTCTCCAGATGGTAACCAAATTTCAGAATGCCCAGAGTCTTCCGGCCTTCGAATTCTTAAGGTTGCTCGGCCTCATGGCATCCTGCATTTTTCTGGTGCCAGAGGCCCATTTGAGAATGAGGTCCCTTCAGTGGGCGCCCAGGACTCAATGGTCCCAATTCTCAGGCAAGATGTCGGATCGCCTTCAGGTTCCGGTCAGGGTCTCACAGGAACTTCTGTGGTGGGCCTGCAAGGAAAACCTCATGAAGGGAGAATCTTTTTCTCAACCATGGCCGGATGTAACTGTAGTGACGGACGCTTCCCTCACAGGTTGGGGAGCTCACGCCAACGATCTGACTATCACTGGCCGTTGGTCTCCATCGGAGTCCAAACTTCGCATCAATCTTTTGGAGCTGAGAGCAATCAGGCTAGCACTGAAGACTTTTCTGCTGTCTGTACGGGGAAGAAAGTCCTGATAATGACGGACAACACAGTGGCCATGCATTTTCTCAACAAGAGAGGAGGTGTTAAGGTCACTACCACTGTGCAGACAAGTGATGCAGCTCTGGTTCTGGGCAATTCAAGAAGGGATCTCCCTAGCGGCAGTTCATCTGGCCGGAGAGGCGAACACGGCGGCGGATGCTCTGAGCAGGCAGAGCGCAGTCTCCCACGAGTGGGAACTAGCTCTGGAAGTCAAGGGGTCTTCGCCCTTTGGGGAACCTCACAAGTGTATCGGTTCGCGACCGGTGCCAACCGGAAATGCGAGCAGTACTGTTCAAGGGAATTTCCTCTGAGAAGAGCTCTAGTGGACGCATTTGTGGTGGATTGGGACTTCCCGCTACTGTACGCGTTACCTCCAGTACCTGTCATTCCTCAAGTTCTCAGGAGGTTAAGACGGTTCGGGTCTTGCACGATCCTAGTTTCTCCGCATTGGTCCAGGAGATCGGGGTACCCCGATCTTCTGGAAATGTCCATCTGTCCTCGGATGCATCTTCTCCAAAGAGAGAATCTTCCCTCGCGAGAGGAAGGTCGGGTTCTCCATCCAGAAGTCAGAACTCTCAACCTTCATGCATGGTTTCTGAAAGGTTGAGATACAAGGATTGGGACCTCCCCGATGACGTAATGGAGGTGTTGCTTTCGCATAGGCTGCCTCCAACAAAGTCTCTTGTACCGTTGCTGTTGGAATAAGTTCTGCGACTGGTGCAGAGAGAAGAATGTTAATCCTTTTCACTGTTCAACTCCAGATGTTCTATCCTTTTTGCTTTCTTTAGCCCACAAGGGTCTTCACGTGGGGACCATGAAAGGTTACCTAGCAGCGCTCTCTATCTTCAAGCATTCATCCGAGGAATGCTCTTATTTTAAGATTCCTTTGGTTACTTGGTTTCTAAAAGGGCTCACAAATGTGTTCCCGCCTTCACCATTTCAGGTTCCGGTTTGGGACCTCAACTTGGTCTTGAAGTTTCTGATGGGTGCTCCATTTGAACCATTGCACTCATGCCCGTGGAGGTTGTTAACCTTCAAGAATATTATGTAGGTTGCTCATACATCTGCACGTAGAGTGAGCGAGTTACGGCACGTTCTTCCAAGCCACCCTTTACTGTATTACACAAAGACAGGGTTGTGTTGAGAGTCAGACCCTCCTTTCTACCTAAGGTAGTTTCAGACTTTCATTTGAGTCCGAAAATTGTGCTACCTGCCTTCTATCCTCCTCCGCATCCTAGTAAGGAAGAAGAGGAAAGGCTGCATAGGTTGGACCCTAGGAGAGCTTTGAGCTTTTATATTACCAAAATGTCCAAGGTGAGAGTGGATGACAAGGTCTTTGTGGGGCATACCGGGCACAAACTAAGCCAGGCTGTGTCTAGACAGACCTTGTCTAGATGGATCACCCTCACTATTTCTGAATGCTATACTTTCGCGGGCAAGTTCGCTCCTGAGGGCTTGTGTGCTCGTTCAGCCAGAGGCATGGCTGCGTCGACAGCCCTGCAGAGGGGTGTCCCTGTAAAGAACATGTGATATATGATATGATATGGCATTTGTAACGCGCCTATACACAAGCGTTTCAAGCTGTAACGTGGTCTTTGATACACACGCTTACCAAGCATTATTCCCTGGATACTTCCCATGCTAAAGATGGGGCATTTGGTAAGGCAGTCCTTTATTCTGTCCTTTAATTTCAAATCTTACTAAATTCTTCACCCTCCTCCAATCATGGATACTGCTTTGGGAGTCTGTCAAAGATGAGGAATACGTTGGAGGACACAATCCTTCGAAGAACAAGTTACTTACCCCTGGTAACGTTCTTTTGACTTGATGTTCCTCCAACATATTCCTCATCGTCCTCCCAACCTACCCCTTTGTAGAATCCCACGCTATTACAGCTTTCGTTCCAACAAGGCTGAGTACGGTCAGGCCCGATTTGTGGCCACTTCTGCTACATGAGGAGGGGGGAAAACAAAAACTGAGGCTATGGGCGATGTGCGTGGTACTTATAACATCCGATGACGTCACCCTCGATGGAGGCCTTTGAGGTACATCGACCCAACGCCATTGACGCAGGGCGTCCTCTGCTGAAATATTTCCAAAGCAGCTGAGCTGTGGACACAACATGTCAAAGATGAGAAATACGTTGGAGGAACATCCAGTCGAAAGAACGTTACCAGGGGTAAGTAACTTGTTCTTCTTACCGAAGGTAGTCTCCGACTTCCACTTGTCGCTAAAAATGATTTGCCCACCCATTGACTGCCCATGTCCATCCGGAGAAGGAGGAGGAAATATACATAGACTGGACCCAAAAAGCGCTCTGTTTTTACATATCCAGAATGGCTAAATTTTACCAAAATGACAAATTATTCATTGGCTATACTGGCCCCAAATTGGGTCTAGCTGTTACTTATCCTGGCTATTGGTGAATGTTACAGATTAGCGGGCAAGGACGCACCAGAAGGCCTGAGCACATTCCACTAGGGGCATGGCAACCTCTGTTGCTCTTCAAAGAGGTGTCCCAATCAAAGACATTTGTTCAGCGGCCACTTGGTCGTCTGTTCATACTTTTGTGAGACATTACTGCCTGGAGTCATCTTCCAGTCAGGGAGGACAATTTGCAAAAGCAGTCCTTCATTTGGTCCATGATTAGAACAAAAATGTAAATTCGTACTCCCACCACCAAATTATTACTGCTTTGGTAGTCTATTATAAGATGAGGAATACTGGGAGACACAATCCATTCCAAGAACAAGTTACTTACCCCTGGTAACGTTCTTTCGATTGGAAATTCCTCGCACATATTCCTCATCTCCCCTCCCAGCTTACCCCGCCATACAATTTACGTGTTCTTAAACTTTACGCTTTCTGTGAGCCTACAGTCTAGGGTACGCCTGTTAATTGCTCTACAGGAGGTGGGGGAAAACAGAACTAAATCCAACGGCTGCTGCGTGCACTAATTATACTGATGATGTCGACAGTCGAACAGAGGTCCTTGAGGGACATCAACTCGACGAGATGGCACACAGCGCACCCAGTCGAAAAAAAAAATGTCCAAAGCAGCTGAAGCTGGAGAGATAGGAACATCCAATCGAAAGAACGGTACCAGGGGTAAGTAACTTGTTTGTCTCAAAGAAAGTCTAACGTAAAGAAGAGATGAAGTGCCCAGTTATAAGGTGGCTTTGAGAAACGCTAACATCACTTCTCATTGTGCATTTTGCATAAACCAGTAGATGGGTGACACTGAGAAATGTAGCGGCTATCATTTATCTTGAAATGCTGTTCTTGTTATAAAATAAAATTTGTGTGAGGAAAGACACGCACCACCCCTCATTAGTAGCACAGTATCAGTAACATGTATATACACACATAAATTAACCCAGGCACACAAATGGAGATCTCTTCAACAAGTGCTTAACCCACTCTATCTTCTTCATCATGGTGGAACTCAAACATATCAATATTCATTTCAACTTTGATTATTGCATTTTAATATATTTGATGGAATTGCCACAAAGGTTGTGTTGCAGTGAATGCACACACTGGGCATTTAGAGGTTCAGTTGATTTGATCTGAACTTGGTTGCAATACCTCATCAGCACACTTGGCATTATCCTGATGTGTTTGTCTTAAAGGTTTTACGAGTTCTTTGCCAGGTAGCCATGGGGGCCCACCCACAGTGCAACATCTCGGTGTATGCAGACCAGTAGATCATGCTTTTCCGTCTGTTATAACTCTCCTTTTGTTGACAGCAATTACCTTAGCTATGTTTTGATTGAAATGCACAGGCTGCCAATGGCTCTAGGGTGTGGATACCAGCCCTGCACCAAAGATCAAAGCACACACCCACAGAAAAGTCAGCATGTCAATATTTAAAAAAAAAATGATTGTCAACATTGAGTGCCAGGAACTAAGGCGAGATTGCTATCTATGTCTGCTTATTCTAACATGTACAGCTCCTTCTACAACAGTTGGACACTCACATAATTGCCAGAGAAAACATATTCAACGAAAGCCTTCACAAACCAAAATATATTTGTGCATTGGTTCAACTTAATTTCCATTACTATTATCCTGTTACATCTGGAGGTGCAGCCTATCTGTCACCTGCCTTTGTTGTCTCTTGGAGACACATGCTCCAGGAACGTTATGCAAATCAAATGTGCCATGGCTTAGAAGAAGCCCAGTATCTGATTGAGATAGTATTTTCTTAGCCTATGTGCAGTACAAGGCGCTATACAAACAATTAGAAAACTGACATGATTCAGCTCTTTCAGCATACTGTGAGAAAACTATACTCTGTTGCTTTCAGAATTGTTGCTCTCTTGGGCTATACATCCATGCTTTCTAACATCATACACTTATTTATGAATCCCGCCCTTTGAAAGACTTGTGTATGGGCGAACTATAAATAAAATATCATATCATATAGAGGACTCCCCTCACTCTGTTCTTTGCACAAAGGAACACACTGTGAATCCCCCCTTCCTTTCCCCCCGCGACCAAAGGTGAGCCGCGTGCCCAGCAAGGCCCCTAGCCCATTTTTGAAAAGGAGCAGCAGCCCCAGGCCCCGCGTGCAGTGCGGCCCAGAAACCCGCTTCCTGGTCCGGCCTCCCCCAATCCTGATTGGCTAACCCTCTGGCTACTGCCGGACTGCATCTAGGAGCCATTGGCGTGCTCCCACTGTTTCCCCCTGCGACCACAGGTGAGCCGCTTGCCCAGCATGGCCCCCAAGCCCATTTTTGAAAAAGGGCAGCAGCCCCTTGGCCCCGCGTGCAGCGCGGCCCAGAAACCCACTTCCTGGTCCCGCCTCCCTCCAACCCTGATTGGCTAACCCTCTGGCTACTGCCGGACTGCATCTTGGAGCCATCGACGTCTTCCCACTCTTTCCCCCCGCGACCACAGGTGAGCCGCTTGCCTAGCAAGGCCCCCAAGCCCATTTTTGAAAAAGGGCAGCAGCCCCAGACCCTGCATGCAGCGTGGCCCAGAAACCCACTTCCTGGTCCGCCTCCCTCCAACCCTAATTGGCTAACCCCTGCTCTCCGCCAATTCACCCGAATTCTGATTGGAGTGCCAAAGGTCATCAGTGACCCTCCCAGGGCAGCCCTCGCAGCTAAGGACCCGAGGCAAAAGGCAGCTCCAACAGAGGCGGCTCCAGACTGTGTCAGCAGGTGTCCGCAGGGAAGCCAATGAACAAAAATTGTAAGTGTGGCAAGGGTGGGGTGTAGAGCAATTGCTCTATTCCAAAAAGCCCCTGCCACTCTACCTTACCTTTTCATAACATAGACTGCCCTAGATTTACACTGTGCATACCTAGAGAAATGTGTGACCACCAGCCTAAATCTATTCATGGCTGGACTGCAAATGTGGCGTTACATTAAATACTAACATACTTGCCGATGTTAACTAGTGCCACACCTAGAGAGAAATGTGAAGATTAGCCTGAGTCACATTTAGACAGGTGTAACAATGTTGGCTTACGCCACATTTAGATGCAATTCTTAACCTTCGCCTGCGTCGCATCTATATAGAAAGGTGAATGTTAGCATGTGCCACACTTGGATGCAATTCTTAACAGCCTGCGTAGCATCTAGATAGAAATGTGAATGTTAGCATGTTCCACACTTAGATGGAATCCTTAACTTCGGCCTGCGTCGCATGTAGATAAGATATTGAAGACTAACAAGGGCCGCACTCAGATGGAATCGTGAATGATAGCAAGCATCACACCCAGACATAATTGCAAGCACAGCAATCGCAATCAACCAATCAACTAACAATTTCACCCCTCTGCATATACCACTCAAACGCTAACCAAACACAACCACAAGCCTACAACACAACAATCCGCACTAACTTCACTACACTGCAGCAACAAAATAAACCACACATAGACTTGCACAATAGCACACAATGACTACCAAATGTAAAACACCCCAAGCCCAGCCAACTGACCCACCAGGCTGAGGCTGCCAACAGCACATCACTGCTATTTTGCACTTTTCCAGCTTATTCCCACTAACTCACCCCCCTTTCCCTTTTTTTTCAGAGCTGCCAGAGCGGCAGGGTCCACTCTAGTGGTGATAGTGCATGGTACAAATATCCTTTAACATTAACATGTGTTCCTATGCCAGAAGTACTTTTCACTAAAGTGAGGACTTCCCAATGCTCTCCTCAGGCTTCCTCCCCTAATGTGGCGGTGACATTTCTTCATCAGACACGCATTTAAAAAAAGAAAATCTGAATCATGGTATTTTGGGCAACTAACTTGGTGCTTAGGTTATCAGGGGTTTCAATGCTCAGCTAAACTGTACTCCTTTGATCCATTTCTGAAAGAATGAAAGGCTGGGTCGGCCCTTCTGAGTTTTAAAAATGTGTTCTGCAGGTTACAGAGCTCAGAGTCCCATTTCCTTTTCTTTGGTGTATATTTTTTGTACTCTGTGCAGGTTCTTACAAATCCAACGTAATGCAAAAGGTGAACTGTTACTGCCCATCTCCCGTATCCTGCTGGATAAAAGCTGATATTTGAGAGAGGTGGCGGCGGGTCCCTCAAACATGCGCTACCGTGCGCATAACGATCTGGCCTTGGGGCTGAAGACGCCAAATTAGAGAATGCTAGAAGTGATGGGATATTAGTATATGGCAGCACATCAGCTGGTGGCTACACATTCCACATAATTGCACATGTAGACACAGGGAGATGCAGAAATTGGTCAGGAATAACACAGACTTGACCGCAAGCGCCAGAAGGGCTATGCAAATAACCTACAAAACATCACATAAGGAATCCCCACTAAGAAATCCCCACCCTGCGCGGCCACCCTGCCTTCCGAGGCCCGGGGCAGATTGTCCCTCTGACTGCCCATTGTGACAACCCTATATGGATGATGAATGTATGTACCTTCCTCAATTTTATGACCATTAGTCTCCCTCGCCTCAAACCTCAAGGAGGAGCGACTCGAGGAAGAGTTTCTCAGGCTCTGGCTGGCTGTCCTTCTGTGTCAGGCAGGCTGTAGGCCGCAAAGTGAAAGTGCTGATCGTTGGGGGAAGACAAACAGTAATAGCAACCTGCTACACCACGCACT
Source organism: Ambystoma mexicanum (assembly GCF_040938575.1). NCBI lineage: Eukaryota > Metazoa > Chordata > Amphibia > Caudata > Ambystomatidae > Ambystoma > Ambystoma mexicanum. The sequence continues at coordinate 17,102,632 of NC_090922.1, read as the reverse complement.
GAGGGAGGGCAGAGGCAGAGCAGCCACCTTAGGCATGCTGCTGTGGTTTGTAACCCTCACAAGAAGAGGGTAAGCACCCAAACCGTAGGCAGGTAGGAATCAGGATAGAAGCCAAGGCCTGCTGTCTGTCAAAGCATGGGCCCTCGTGCTGCTTAGCTCTGTAGCTCACGCAGTTGCGCTCACTCGCTTTCACACCCATGGCCACACCCAGGAGTCGGGGAAGGCAGAGAAAACAGTGATGAGTGATTGGCTCACTGCATGGAGGGGCGGAACCCTCTGACAGCACGAGTATCTACATGTCAATAATCATTACTGTTTTTTATTTTGGGCTATTGGGTGACACTTTAGCGTCGCCTATAAGCCAAAACTAGTGCATTAGAGTACAGATAGGGAGAAATGGCCAATGATGAAGGACACAAAGCGTGTAGGTGTTTGGTTATTTGCCCACCCATTGACTGCCCATGTCCATGCTAGTCCATATGGCCATTCCCACTCAGTTTCTACCCGTGCCCCCAAAGCACCTCCTCATGGGAGCTCTTTTAGCTCGTTCTACTCGAGCCTTACCATCAAACATGCTCTCGATGTGCTGCCAGTGTTTATTCAAAGCCATTTTCTGAGAGGTAATTACTTATTTGGAATGTAAACATGCTAGTGGTGTAATAAAAATGCCAACCAGGTCTGCCTGTTGGTGGTAGCGGTGCACGGTATAAATCAACATAACATAGCACTCAGCACTATGCGTATCCTTCATTGAACACCTTTTAAAAACAAGCATTGGCAAAGCCAACATCTTTGGCTTGTGTGGAAGTATTAAGCATTTGCCAGACAATGTTATTAGAGGCCCAGGTACTTGCACCAATTTGCACCTGCTACCATCAATGGGCAGTTAATACCTCTGCGCAGTGCCTGGCAAGGGCGTTTCCCATGCCTACACAAAAACCAACACTGTTGGCATTGCCAGTGCTTGTTAGCTGTGTCAAATGTGCCTGCAGGCATGCACGCACAAAGAATATGTAGTTTCCAGTGTCTAAACGATGATGTAAATGAGAGAAAGAAATAAAGAATGCAAAATGTTTTCTGGCCTTGTGACTTGGCCACACACCATGAAGTGCCACTCCCGCCCCAAGCAGTGCCACCCCCCAATGTTGGGCAGCAGGTGGGGCCCAGGAAACGTGCCCCCTTTGCCCACTCTTAAAAACATCTCTGCCCATCCAACATGGTTGCGCCCACACTGCCTGGTCCTAAATGGTGGCCACATTGAGATACTGCATCATGCCTGATCGCCACTTGATGCCTGGACACCTAAGGAGCTGTGCAAACGGCATGTGTCGTGTCGCAACTCTCCTAATTCCTGGCTCCTGCTGCTCTTCTACCCGGCTGCTGCTGCCTTGCCTCATCCCCTTCTTTTGGCCTCCTTCATTCATGCCCCTGTCTTATCTCGTTTAACCTGCCTGCTGCTTTTCCTCCCTGCTGGAAACATGCCTCAACTCGTGCTTGCTGCCTTTCTTTCCCTGCTGGGAGCCCAGCTGCTTGGTCCTGCCTGCATCCTTTCTCCTGTTACCGCTGTCTCCATGTGCTTTGAACATCCATTCACTCCTAATTCCTGCACCTCTATTCTGCCCCATCAGTGGACATCGCCATCCATCTGCGTTGTCCAGGTGTTTTGCCTATAGGCTTTTTCCCATGGACTTATTGTCATGTTGATTACTGAGTCCTCGGCACCAAGGTGACTTTCGGGACGGGCCACCCTACCCCTCCTGCAAAAAAGTGTCGGAACCGCTAATGCCCACCCTGTATGCCCTTGACCCCAAATTTTGTAACCTGGTTTTTGCAGATCTGCATGTTTTTTCATCCCTTTGTTTCCACTTGAAAAATGTTGACTCTAATATTTTGAATTGACCATGTGGTTGTCTTTTAGCTAGTGATCTTGCAACTCAACCTGCTATACATCAGGGATATTTATATTGGCATCAGAATTTGTTGTGGTGAAAAAAAGCCTTGGCTTGCTTTATCTAATGTTTTTGGGATGTTTTTCTTTTTAAACTTTCAGGTTGCTTTGAGAAACACTTCTACTCTGTGGCTGCACACTGACCCGATCTCTCAAAGGAACAACTCTGTTATGACTGAGGTAATACTATCTCTCATTAGCAAACAAAATATTGTATTTTTCCTTTAAATATGAATCTCCGTGCATATCTAACATAATTCTGTTTCCTCGCTTTGTCTGTAGTCTCATTCCGTAAGAGACAGAAGTGCAGCCCTGTAAACGGCTTATAGACTGGTGGACTAGGACCCAAACATAGTCCTGGACATTTCTTTTTTTCAAAGTGGTCCCCTATCATACTGAGCAAAGACGGATGGTGGTCAAAAGGTTTATTTTAAGGGACACTTTGACATTTTTACATTGTTGCACGTTCCATCAAATTAAAATAACTTGTGTAAAATGTCATGTTTATTTGAAATATTTACCCACATTCTGCTTTTGATACATTTATAAAGTGCAAACCTTCCACCTTTGCCACCCTGTGCTCCTTAAGTTCACCTTTTTCTAAAATCCAACTTTGGAGCCAGGCTGGGAAATGCAAAGCTACCCTCGTCCACTCTCTAGACAGCTAAAGGGTTCAAATTGTATGGGCGAGTATTCTGTTAAGTTATCGCATTGCTTCACAGAAAGATGTTTTGACTCTGAGTGCCATGTTTGACAGGGCAGTACCGTAGCCTTGTTAGGAGGGGAGTCTGAGCCATTCCTAATCTTGGGGGGGGGCATAGAGGGAGGCCCAATTCCTGTTCCAAACTCCATTACCAGCATTCTATTTTGCAGAATCCTATCTCATGCTTTGCCTCAAAGTACACATGCTTGCCAGTGTTTTCTATTGGTTGCAGAGATCATCAAGCTGAAGGATCAGAACAGGGAAAAGAGAACCAGAACACTAGCTTGCCTGATGTATCACCAGAATGAGACAGCTGTGATGAATCTGATGTCATCACTCCTTTCCCGGTGGTAGCCTCTCCTCATGTGGCCAGGGGACTGCAGCCGCTACCTGATCCTGACCCTGGGGATGGCTGTATGAGGTAGGATCATCTGGAGAGAGGCGCAACCCTCATGGGAGTGACAAAACATCAGTGAATGAGACATGGTATCCACCTTTTCCTTTTAGGGGTACCCCCTCCATTTTTCAAGCCTTAATGGCATATTGTGATGATACCCTTCAGCACTCCATGGGACCTACTGTTGACACCTTCCAATATTCTGTACAGAAAATACTAAGAACTGTCTGTTGTTCCCCGACATGTGACAGTACTGGGACGAGGAGGCTGAATGGAACATTGAGGATCAGTCAGAACAAGAAACACTGAATGTGCTCTAGTGTTTGCGAGCGTATGATAGGTGGCGATACATTAAAAACCCGAACAAGCATGAAGGAAGGAGACGCTGCCTGGGGAGGTTTCACCTGCTCGGTGCTGACCGAGGGACTGACAAGCCGCAGGTGGACCGTGGAGCCAGCCAGCTCAGGCAGAAGACCAAAGAAGGAGGTCTGCAGATGCCAATACATCGTGTGGAAACTGAGATTGAGACAAGGAGAGACTTCCTAATGGTCACAGGAACTGGAGTGCAGCATCCGTCCCGCCAGAACACACACAAGCATTTGGCAGGGAAGCTGGAACCGCAGAAGACGAAGTCATTCAGCGAAACGCTGCTTCCAGTTTTCTGGTAGGGAGCTGAAAAACGCCATGAATAGCTGTTGAGCCCTCAGGAGGAATACCGGGAAACCGAGGTGCTTCAGCAACATTACTGAACACAGATAAAATCAAGTGGAGTTAATGAAAGGGAATATGAGACCCGATATTTCCAAAGGAAGAACAATATGGTGAACGCAGAAAAGTCAAGTTTGCAAGTGTGTAAAGTGAATCACATGAGAAAGCCCTCGCAGCAGAGTATACCAGGTGAAGCCAAGCTTGTGAGTGAAGTTGTGTTAAAGTGGAGAAAAACCTGGCAGAAGAGTATACCAGGTATCCTACAAAGTTTGGACTTGCATCCAAGTTGTTTTTCATACAAGTTGTTTTTTATTTTACCAGAAAAGTCCAAGGAAGGCTCATATCCTTAAGAGTTTAAAGTATGTTGAAGAGAAAATCAGGGGAAGGCAGCCATCCTCTGGAACTGTGAACTTTATCCATTTGGGAACATTTGTGTTGAAGTTGCATCTTTCTTTTGAGACTGAGCATTTGTGCACTTTCAAGCCCAAACACATTATCCTTAACAGCTTAGTTATTTTTAGAATGTGGGGGCTAGGATAGGATTTTCTGACAGGACATATTTACTTCAGACATCTTGACACTGGACAGACCCTTTGAGTTTTGGTTGAGGTAGGGAATTAACTCCTAGATTAGGGTCAGTGAGGCATTTTCCAACCCCTTTTCATTTTAATAAGTCTTTAGCCAAAACCACGAGTCCACTGTGACCGCGTCTCGTTCCTGGCTCTTTTTTTATTTGTTTATTTGCATTTATAGTAAACTCTAAGCAAATCCAATGTATCCCAAAATCCATAAACGCCACATCACATCTCTTTTGTCTGAATATATTAGGCTTATCCCAACAGCCCTTCAGTTAATGGTCGACACGTAAAGAGATTTCTCTAAAACGTTCCTATAAAAACAGACCATGGCAATTATCATTGATGTCTTCTCTCCGCTCAGCATCCGCTGTCAATGCAGTCAATGGTGTATATTTTTCCAAAAATGGCTGATGAATCGTGTCCTTTCCTCCGTAAAAGAGGGGCAGTCAGTAAACAGATGTTGAGAGTTTCTTTCGCCTCTTCCTGATTACAGAATCTACACAACAAATTCCTCATGTTCTCTGTGTCACGCACTGATGTGATTTCCCTCGTGTTACATAGGTTGAGCTGAATTCGCATGAAAGTAGCTCAAAACCTGGTGTCTGGGTATTTCCTTAGATAAGGTTGTATCGCACCTTGTTTTCTTAATTCAACTGCTAAATCTTGGTGCAGTTTTAGTGGATATACCTCGTCAATTGTATTTATCGAGTCTTTTTCCCTGAGTTTTTTCTTTATTGATCCTAGAGTAGGCAGAAGATCTTCCGTTAAGCTTTCTAAGTCCTTGAGTAACTTTTTTACTTTCATTTACCCAATTGGTAGTTCATTGATTAGAACCATGTAAGAGTACCTGTTGAATCCCCTCAATCGCGGGGAGGGGGTGGGGATTTATGCATAAATTTCCCAAACAGTCTAAATTGTTTCCATTGTACTGCCATTAGCAGAGAGCCTAGCCCTAGTTCCTTTCTGACTATCTGTATGGGTATTGAGTGAAAAAAGGCCTTCCAATAGGACCTACAACTTGGCCGGGAGATCGGAAAGTACATCTGAGCCATAGGCGAGAATCGGTACAACCTTAGAACTATGGAACTCGATAATGGGCAGAAGCGAGTATCTACAATATTTTCTTTTCAGGATCATCGCTTGGCAAGCCAATGTTAGTACTTTTTTTTTTTTATTTTTTTTTTTTAATGATTCTACAGTCTGGGTCTCAACCATTCTTTTTGAGACGGTAATTCCTAGATATATAAATGCTGCTACTTTTGCAATTCCTTCATGGTTCAAATACCATTTTAATTATTTCTTCTTGCTCTCGGGTCCTTTTTTAAGATGAGGATTTTCTTTTTTTATTGTTCATTTCCAAATTATTCTCCACAGCATATTTCTGAAGTCGATCCACCTGGCATTGTTGGCCTACTTCGGTGTAGTCAAGGAGAACTAGATTGTCGGCGTACAATAAATATCGCTTTCATCTCCCCCAATTTAGGAGCGAATCTTCGGCTAGATTTCATAAACTCTCCCAGATCGGCAGTATAAAAGTAGTAGAAAGCCGGTGCCATGGAGCAGCCCTGTTTGACTCTTCTGCCAGTAGGTATTTCTTCACTTAAGAGCCTGGAGGTGTTGAGAGGGATTCTTATCGACATGTTGGTATAATAGCTATGAATTTTTCTAGTAGGTCCACCGGACACTTTTTTTAGCAGCCAACTTTTCCCAAAGTCTGTTTCTGTTTAGACTATCAAAAGCCTTTGAAACGTCTACGAATGCCAGATGCAATTTGTTGTTCAATCTCCTGATCCTAGCTTTAAGCATGGAAATTAGGAGTGCCGGGGGAGCAGTCGCCAACCTCTTTGTGAAACATGCCTGCACTATGTCATTTAGACCCCTTGACGGCAGCCATATCGTCAGTCTTTTTAACAGCGAGATAGCATATCATTTTCCCATCGCATCGAGTGCTATCGGCCTGTAATTATAGGGGTCTGACTGCAGACCGTTTTTAAATATGGGTATTGCATGAGCTGTCTTTCAGGATGCTGGAATCGATTTTGTATTTAGGACATTTTGAAGCACCACATCGAGCAGGTAGGCCCACTGCTCCGAATTTTCTTTTAGCATGTGGTTGGGTATCCGATCCGGTCCAGGGGCTCTGGAAGAACTCAGACATTTAATCATAGAAAGCAAGTCATTTCGATCATACGTCAAGGTCCAGGAGGCAGACATCTTAGCTGGTGTGTTTTCCGCGAGAGACAGATCTTTGAATAGGGAACCAAAAAAAGCAATCCAGGATTCCCCAGTCACCCCAGTAGCTTGGTAAGATTGCTGGGTCTGATTTAACGATCTAATTAAAGACCATGTCTCTGCCGTGGTTTTTCCAGGCAATGGTTTTAGCATGGTTTCTGCGTCTTTTTGCAATAATTACGCTTCTGTGATTTATACGCCATGATCTGCAGTATGTCTTTATTATTTTGGCATCAGCCACATACGTGGTTGTTGATGCTTTCTTCAATCGTTTAAGAGCTTGTATCATCTCCTTTTGTTTTGAGACTAATTTGTGGTCCAATATATGGTGGTGTAAGTTCCCCCTATTTGGAGTCTTTGTTTTTCTATTGAAACAGCGAATTGGTATAGTCCACTGAAGTCATAGAACTACCTGTGTTGAATTTTTCAATAGCTCTTGAGAAGTTCAGGGCCACTTCATTTAATGCCTTTGCATCCATTTTTTCAATTGGTTGCCATTATTTATCACTTCCACTTGAACCTTGGATTTCAGTGATGTCCCTGGCGATTCTTCCAGCCAGCTTAATTTCAGCCGATTGTGATCACACCTCGCAGTAGATATTAGATCTAAGGAGATTATGTCCATGCTTAATGCTCTAGAAACAAAGCTATAGTCAATGATGGATGATTGAAGACCACAGTTCCACATAGAGTGAAAAATGGCATTATGTTCGAAATGGCCTTTTGTCAAATGCAGGTCTCGACTAAGCATCAAGTCATGCCATAATTCAGCTTTGTCTGGAACTGTGAGTGCTTTTGGCTCCTCCGTTTTCCTTTGTTTATTGATTGAAGAATAAGGCATGTTGAAACCGCCACACACTATGACCAAAGAATTGTCATAGTTATATCCTGCATTGATAGCATCTGCTATCTGCTCCAGCATTTGTTTAGTCTCCAAATCAGTCGCATTCCAATAGATGTTAATGAGTGACGGATGCCTTTGGATGACTTTCTGTTTCTCCGGGGAAGTATGTGTCTTTCTGAGTATTGTGTATTGGAGGGATGCACATTTGTTGTAGTATTTGATGATATCATATCTGGCTTTAATATTGATTAAGGTCAATAGCCCTGCTCTAGGTCATCCTGTTGCTCCCCTAATAGCTGGCTTGACTAGAGCTGTAAAACCACCCAGTGCAGGCTCCTCACTCAACCAAGTTTCCTGTAAGCACACAAAGTCAAGATCGTATTTCTGTGTTAGATGTACAAAACCGCTTGTGTTCCATGACATGAGGCTACAGGTCCTATGTTTGAATACTCGATGGGATCTTTGCTAATACTTGTTTTTGAGGGCTAGAGTTGAGGGGAGCCAAGCCCAAGAGGCCTCATCGTTATTAATCTCAGCAATTTGTATGTCCTTTCTGGCAGTTTTTAAGGGGTTAGTCTCTGGTTCGCAATCGATGGTCAAAATGAGATTAGGTTTTAACAGCTTGGTTGATGTCTCTTCTATCTCTGTATGCCTACTAGGCTTTCTTGATGGAGGCTTGTGGCTGGGTGGTTTGGAGAGGATTCTCAAGGTCTTAGGCGCCGTCTCATTATGTTCATTATCCCTTTGTGTCCTATCATCGTCTCCAGATTTACTTAGCCTCTTCGTTTTTTGATCTTCAAAGGGCCTTTTTGTAAGATCTGTTGAGTCAAAGCCCAGTGACAAAAAGTTAGATGCTGTTGTAAGAAGCATGTTTTTAACAATCATTGATTTCAAAGGAATATGCACTAAATCTGATCTTTCTTCTCTTCTGAAATCCATTATCGCAATAACCTTAGTAGGGATATGCTTTTGGAGAGGTGGCATAGTCCAATCACATTCTGTCTGTTTAGGATAAGACTGGCCCCTTTATCCACCACTTTTTCCAGTTTTGGGCATCTAGAGTGGTCTTTTTTAGAATAAGCATAAGATGTGTTTAGCATCGTTTTTTCTTCTTCTCATAAGCATGTTTATTTCTGCTGGTCTGGTAGCCTCGTAAGGCACAGCTCCCCCTAGTTTGATCGAGCGATCTATTCAATAGGGGCAATGTCCCTATAGCGGGGGCTCTGATAATCGACTATGTTTCTTCTTCGATTACAGTGCAACCCCGTTTGAGAGTAGTGGAGCCATTGTGCCTGTGTGGTTCTTCGCTTGTCTTCTTTTTTTTTTAAACTTTATTTTTAGGTATTTAAACCACAATACAACTTCACACCCACATTAGGGTGGACTTTAAACTTTGCGCCTTGACCCAGGACCCACCCGGTGTCCACCCCCACACCCCTCCAACATCCCCGCCCCCCAGATACAGCGTCCTCTTTAGCTGCGTGCGAGCCACTTTCAGCTCTCACTCCAAGGATATGGAAATACCATGGGCCGGCCCTCACCGAGTGGTATCTTCCGAGTCTGAGGAGTCAAATGCGTGATCCTCCACTTCGCCCCTCAAGAACAGTGTCAGTTGTCCCCAGATGTCTGGTGGCCGGGCGTGCAATGGAAGGAGTTTGATGAAGTCTATTTCAACATCTTGGTAATAAAGCAAGTCTCTGCGCCATGCGGCGACTGTCAGGGGGGAGGGGGGGCCTCGGCCCCAGGCCATGGCAACCCTCCTCCGAGCCAGAGTCAACAGAACCCCGGCCAGTTTTCTTATTGGAGCTGAGAGCAGCCTAGTCATGCCAACAGGGCTGCTGTGTGGCTCGGCTGTATTGGTTCTCCCACAATAGCAGCTGTCGTCTCCAGGACTTGTTTCCAGAAAGGCATTAGCTCGGGGCACTCCCATGCTAGGTGAACAAAGTTTGCTGAGATTGTCCCGCATCTGTTGCATTTCGCTTCTGCGTCTGGGTGATGTTTGTTGGTTTTTGCTGGTGTGTGATATGTTTGATGGAGGAAGTTGAAGTGTATAAGTTTTAGGCGTGAGTTAAGCGCCACTTTTTGAGTTTGTTTCAGACTATAACACCAGTCTTCGTCCTATATGTTGACATGCAATGACTTTTCCCATCTAGCTTTTGCACCGGTGATGGCGGGGGTTGTAGTGGGAATGAGGGATTTATAGATCTGTGACACCAGCCTACCCTCGCCTTGTGCTTGGATAACATTATGCAGCAATTGCCAGGTTGGTGGTTGACGCGGGAAGTCTGGCAGCAGCGCCTGAATGGTGTAGCGAGTCCTGAAGTAGAGGAATACATCCAGAGCGGTGTTGCCCCCTTTATTTTTTGCTTGTTCTGGAGTTAGAAAGCCCTCTTCCGTGAAGAGATCCCCTAGGGTTTGTATGTTCAGTTTGTCAACCCATTGGTGGAACACCGTCTCTGAGGTCAGTGGGGCTCCGGGAATAAACTTGACAGGTAGGAGTGGGGAGTACCATGAATGTACTCCGAGTCTCTGGGCCAGAGTCCTCCAGACTTTGTACGTTGTGAGCATCACGTTCATCGTGGGACTGGGAACCGGCGTGTGACTGATGACGATCGCGGTTAGAAAGTTAGGTGTTGCTAGGGCTCGTTCGACTTGTACATGTGGCCGGATAACTTGAGAGGCATACCAATGGCTGAGGAACTGTGCTTGAGCTGCCCAGAAATATCTCTCAAGGTCCGGCAGGGCCAGTCCCCCATTGGTGACCGGGAGAGTCAGCGTGGTGTACTCCACTCTGGCTGGCTTGCCCGCCCAGAGTAGTTCAAGGACCAGGCTTTTCAATTTTTTCAAGAAGGATTGTTGCAGCAACAGAGGAATATTGTTGAATAGGTATAATAGTTTTGGTAGAATCACCATCTTCACCAAGGAGACCCTACCCCAGAGGGTTAGTGGAAGCGACTTCCATCGAGAAATCTTGTCTTGCAGAGACTTGACCACCTCTTCGTAATTATCACAAAACACTTTCTGACACTTTAAAGATAGCTGTATGCCGAGGTACCGGACCTTGGAGAATTTCCATGTAAGTTGGAAGTCGTCTGGAAACTGTATGGTGGCTGGGGTCAGAGGGAATACAATGGATTTTGCCTGGTTGATTTTTAAACCTGACGCTGCTCCAAACTTGATGACTTCCCTCATGACTGGATTCAGATTGTCCTCAGGGTCTCGGATGAACAGTGCAACGTCATCGGCATAGAGAGAGATGATGAGTTTGTGAGGGCCTATAATGAGTCCCCTCTGCTGCCGCTGTTCTCGAAGTTTGGAGGCCAGTGGTTCCATCACCAAGGCGAAAATTAAGGCCAATAGTGGGCAGCCCTGTCTCGTGCCTCGTTGCAGATCTATTGGAGCTGATTTGGCTGTACCCACAATTATACTGGCGCGTGGCTTGGTATATAGGAGGGTGACAAGGCTGATAAAGCAGGCTCCCAGGCCCATCCTGGTGAGGAGCATGAACAGAAACGGCCACTCCACCGAGTCGAAAGCCTTTTCGGCGTCGAGAAGAACCGCCACCGCCTGTAGCGAGGGATCCAGTGCGGCGATGACACTGAACATTCTCCGGATTCCAAACGTCGTGTTGCGGCCAGGTATGAAGCCGGCTTGGTCTGCCAGTACGAGGGCTGGCATCAATGGCATCAACCTCCCCGCCAGCACCTTGGCGAGAATTTTATTGCCAAGATTAAGGAGAGAAATTGGTCAGTAGGAAGAACATTCTTCCGGGGGCTTGCCAGGCTTGTGCAGCAGAATAACATTGGCTTCACAGGTGGAGGGAGGGAGGTGTCCCCTTTCCAGCGCCTCTCCATATACTTCCGCCAGGAGGGGGGCCGGGGTGCTCGCAAATGACTTGTAAAATTCTCCTGTCAGTCCGTCAGGGCCCAGCGCTTTGGAGCTGGGGAGGGACTTTATGGCTTCTATAATCTCTTCTTGCGTGATCATTTCATTTAAGGGTTCACGGAGAGACTGTTCGACCCAGTAAAGCTCTGTGTCTTCCAGGTATTCCAGTGGGGCGCTTGAAGACTTGTTGAGTTTAGCACTATAGAGATCTTGGTAGAAGATCCGGAAGTCCTCTGCTATCTTTTCGTCGGTGTGAACCGACCCACCTAGCTTGGTCCGAATCTGTTCTATTTGCGCATGCTTGTTATCAGCTCTGATTAAATTTGCTAGAAGGGCACCAGGTTTTTGACCTTCTCCGTATTGACGGACTTGGCTGTTGCGATTCAGGAATTTGACCTCTCGGTCTGCTGCGAGATTAAATTTTAGCAATTCTTCCTTCAGGGCTGCTGTTATTTTGGGATCTGCCCCGTTTGTGGCTTGAAGTTCAAGTCCCTTTAGCCTCTCTTCGCTGGTTGTGAGCTCGCGCCTGATGAGCTTTAGGATGCCGTTTTCCTTGGCGTGGCAGATTCCTCTGATAAAGCATTTTAAGGACTCCCAGATTGTGCTTGCGGAGGGGACCGATCCTACGTTGGCTTCGAGAAACACGTTGATCTCCTCCCTTTGTTCAGAGGCAAACACCTCATCTCTTAACAAGCCTGTCTTGAAGCGCCATCGCTGTAGTGGCGGGGTAGGGGTGGAAGGCGTAAAGCTGAGGAAAAGAGGGGAGTGATCGGAGAGCGTTCTCGGATGTATGCAGCAACGAACACTTGACATTGGACCGCTTGCTGAGACGAAGAAATAGTCGATTCGGGAGCTCGTGTTGTGTACTGGTGAGTGAAATGTGAATTCTCGCGACTTGCCGTTCGAGACCCTCCAAATGTCTAGCATGTTGAAGGCATTGCATATTTCTTTTATTTGGAGTCCCGCTTTGGTAGGAGGTTGTGGCATAGCTTTCGATCTGTCTCTTACTGGATCCAATACAGTGTTCATATCCCCTCCCCAGATTATGGATGCTGGGTCCTGCATGGAAAGCTGGGTAAGCACCCATCCAAAATTGTCTGGGCCATCCGTGTTTGGAGCCTAGGAGTTAACAAAGGTCACTTTCTGGCCTGCTATTATGCCGCTCACTAGGATCGCTCTCCCTTCAGCGTCTTTCGCCGTGCGTATCATGCGGAAGCTCATCCTCCTGTGTATGAGAATAGCGACTCCTCTGGAGTAGGTTGAGTAGGAGGAGTAGTATCTGTGACAGCCCCAGCTCTTGGCCCACTGGTGGTCCTTCCCTGGGAGAAGGTGGGTTTCCTGAATCATAGCCACGTCTATTTCGTGACGCCTGAGGTATTGCAGTATTTTCCTGGTTTTAGCTGGAATGTTGCCGCCTCTTATGTTCCATGTTAGAACGTTGAATGGGTCGGGAATATCATTCTATTTGACTGCAGATCTTCACCTGAGTCTAGCCGTGGTGTGGCATCGGGGTGAGTTTTGATGGAAATGATGCTGAAAAATTGGCTCATTGCTTGGCAAGACGACACCGGTATCTGGTTGGGAGACGGAGAGCAGGGGGGTGATTGAGAACTGGTGGCGTAGAACTTTCCTGATGAACTCTGAGGGCACCGTCCATGGGTAGACCCCAAATGGCCCATGGCGTTTCTCTCTTTGAGGTGGGCAACCCCCAACTGGCCCACAGGGAGATCCCTCAATAACCAAATAAAACAAAAAGCGAAACATGTGGATGCCATGTCGCTGTGGGAATTGTAGCCCCAAGGAACTCAGCTTAAAACAAAAAAAAAAAAACAACTGGTCGCTGAGTGAACTTTGGAGAATGAACTGGTGCTGTGCTAGGGGCGCCTGGGGCTTTCCAAGCATCCCTGCCCCGCGTTGTAATCAGTGAGAATTGCACCTGTACTTTTTTGCAATTTATTGCGAGTTTGTACGCCGACTCTGGTCACTCCGGTTTATGGTGGATTCCTGAGATTTCTGTCTCTTTGGGGCCTGGGTCGGTTGGGGTTCGGATCAGGGCAGCCCATCTGGTCAAGAAACATGCTCGCGTCATCGGGCGAGTGGAAAAAATGGACCCTCTCCCTTGCTGTACTGAGTCGTGCTGGAAAGAGCATCGAGTAGGGTAATTGATTGGCTCTGAGTCTTTGTTTGATGGCGGTAAAGGATTTCCTCTGGGTTTGTACTGTGGGAGAGAAGTCCGGATAAATATGGATTTTGTCACCATCATGGAGCAGGTCTCCTTTCTCTCTAGCTAGACGGAGGATGGTGTCTCGGTCCTTGTAGTTGAGCAGCCTTGCTATGATTGGCCTAGGCGGAGCGCCGGGGGCAGGCCGGGCAGATGAAATCCTGTGTGCTCTCTCTACTATGAAAACTTGAGACAGTGATTCTCTACTGAAGAGTGATGTGCAGAGTGACTCCACGAACGCCTCCATTCTACCTTGCGGCTGCTGTTCCCTCACCCCGATGATTCTTATGTTATTCCTCCTTGATCGGCCTTCTAAGTCTTCGCATTTGGCCATTGTCGTTTTCATTTGAGCTTCGAGCTGCGAGACTTTGGTTGAGAGGGCCGATGCGCCGTCATCTAGATTTGACACTCTTTGCTCTACCTCATTTAAACGTTCTGAGTGTGTGTCCATGCGGTGTTGAAGGAGGTCAACTTTGGAGGCGAGGCCGACCATTTTGTTGTTTAGGTTTCCAATGCCAGCTTTCAATTCCAATAGGAGTTCTTTGATTTCAGATGGGTTACCCTCTGAATCCATCTGGGGTGAATTGCAGAGGGCGAGGGTCTGGTCCTCACGCTGAGCGGGAGCTTTAGGTGTCGCACCTCCCTTGAAAGTCAACTTCCTCTGGGATTTGTCGTTTTTCCCCATTTCAAATGTGGATCTGGAGAACTTTGTGTGAGTCCAGCTGTACTTTACTGTGCTAGGGGTGTTCCTTGAACCCACCCAGTGGTGATAGGATTTATCCGGCTGGTCCAATTTGGAGGGCTTTTAGTTGTGTGGCGAGTTGGTTCCCTTCTCCTGTGTTTTGTTTCGTACGCTCTGCGGGTCGCTCAGTGGGGACTGTCTTTGGCTGACCTGAGGGGGAGGTTAGCGCTCTTCCGTGATGGCTCAAGCTTCTGCAAACAGACTCCCCCAGGGGAGGTGTTGACACGGGGGGGGGGGGATGTATTGCACAGTGAGTCTTCTTTTTTATGATGCGCTTTGCTGAAGACACAGCGACTGGATGGGAAGCGCCGTTGTGTTGGAGCTACTCTTGCCTGGCAGCAGGGTGTGTGCAGAGAGGCCTGAGGGGGGCAGTGGAACACTCCACAGGCGAGTTGGGTGTAACTCCTGAAATAATGCCACAGTGCTGGGGGGGAGTGCGCTCCTCAAGCAAAGAAATGCTGGATTTGTTCTTTCCAAAGCCCCTCGCCGGGCCCTCAGTGTGCTGCTCCCGACGCGCCCACCGAGCTCTCCGTGAGCCGAACGGGACCGGCTCCGTGCCGCGACACCGGAGCCGCGGAAAGGACCTGAAGTTGGCCCGGCGGGTGGGGGGGGGTGTTGGGGCGGGCCGGCCCGGGAAGGCTCTATCACGGAGCACGACCTCCCTCCCCCTCCGTACCTGAAGTCTCGACTCTCGACTGCTCCCTCCGCCTCACGCCGTTGGTCGCCGAGGAGCCCTGCTGCAGGGGAGTTTCTCCGCGGGCACAGCCGCTCCGGGCGATGGGGTGCCTCGCAGGGCGGGGAGCGGGCTCCGGCGAGAACAGCGCGCCGGGAGGGCGGATGCTGAGCCCCCACCTCCCCCGAGCCCCTGCGGCTCAACACAGCGCCGACGAGCGACTCCCCGGATCCAGCCACTCCACCAGGCAAGGCTCGGGAAGGCGCGGGAGCGGCCCCTCACAGGCGCACCGCAGGCAGACCCTTGCAGATCTTCCACCGCACACCACGCCGTGTGTCCGCCACCGGTGCTTCCTCGGGGGTCTGGTACGCGGTCTTCGAGCCGGACGGGGTCTTCAGCGTAGCGCCAGATGCCACGGCGGGCCGGTCGCGCAGATCCCGGGGTCCAGGCCACGCTGGGTCTCGTACAGGCAGGGAATGGCCGATTTTCACCAGAAATTCACTGGCAGGCAGCTGGGCAGGTCGGGTGACCAGGAGTCGTGGAATTGGGGCTTTTCCGTACAGGGGGTGGCAGGATTATGCAGGATTGATGCGGGGCACAACGGGAGCTCAAGCCAAAGCGGCCATCTTGGTTGGCCCTCTAGCGCCCTCTCCGCTTGTCTTCTTAGGCGGTTTCCCTTCAGTTCAGTTCAGTTAGGAAAGGGGAGATCGTCATCGGATTTCTACTAGTGTTTCACCAAACTTGGGGCTGATTTCTCTACAAGCACTGTTGTGTTTACTTCACCTAGAGTAGTGGATGTTACTGTAGAAGGAATGTCTGATTCATTCTCTTTGAAGGAATAGACCAATAATTCAAGGAGAGGGTTAGTCCCTCCCTGCAGTGACAGGTCCAAGTCTTCGGTGGGGTCTTTCATTTAAGACAAGATTTCTTTACTCTTAAAGTCTTGCCATTACCCTGACGCTTCGCCTCTTTAGTTGTTAAAGTGAGTTTTGTTAAAGAAGTTGCTTGATTAATTTCCTTGAGTGTGAGAGAGAGTTCTTAGAGAGGGTGGCACTTGATTCTTCAGTTTTCTTCGGAATAGGGGATAGTTTTTCAACTCAATGTTGGAAGGTAGGCTTGTCAAATCCACCATCGGTAATTTAGAGACGGGGGCTACAATATAATGTATTGCTTGGACAGTCAGTCATAGGACATCCTTCTCCATGGTTAAAACTCTCAGCCGGGTTTTCCCCTTAGGGGGGCATCACCTTCAACTGACGTGGCATGAGGTACTTTGGGAATTTCCTGTAATATATGCCTGGTAGATCTTGCACTTAACTGGTCTTCTAGGTGATGGGCCTCTTTGGTTGACCTCAGAGTAGCCAAGCGGTTTGATGATGCTACATGCTCCGTTAGAGACTTCGCAGTAATGTAGCCGTCCACGAAGATCAGTTTTGAGTGCATCATTGCAAGTAAGGTTGTGTGATTCGTTAACGTTTCATGTATAGCTTCATAGAGCTTCATGAAAGGAGCCATCACAATGGTGATTATTAACATTTGGGTTAAAGGGTCTTGTTTAGCAGACCTCGGATGTTTAAGTTCTGTGGGGCTGCTTTTGGTGGTCGCTTGTCCTTGTTTTTGTCCTTCTCTTCTAGGCTTGAGAAATTGTGATTCGACATGTTACAGTTGAAGGGTGGGGACGAGAGGCGACGGGATGGTAATCCATTCTCTTCCCTTGTAATTTTATTTACTTCCTCTGTTTAGCCCAGGAGGATCATTGTCGATAGGGGGAAAGGGGGGTGAATGCAGTCCTATGTGTAGGGTTAGAATTTCTCCAAACAACATCCTCATTGCCTTTTGGCATTTCGCTGTGTTTATTGTCCAGGGTTTTAATGGCTGCTCTCAAGACCTCAGTGTCCCGCTGGATATCAGATAATGAATTGATGGTCGGTTCAACTCGCTGTTGTTCAAAGGATGTACCATTTGTGATATTAGCAGCGTGAGCCGGGGTCTCTGTCTTTGGGGCTGTGGAGTATTCCCTGCTGTCTTGCTCTATTGAGGTATTAGAAAATAATCTAGGAGGTTTGTAGGCTGGTCTAGGTTTTTCAGCCATTCCCTCATTGGCCAGCCGTTTTGTAGGACTACTGCACATGGATAGGGTAGTGTCTCCCAGTTGGACCAATTGTTCTGTTGACCCTTCTAACAATTCACTTCCGTGGGATCTGCTCTTAGAATGTCCACAGATGGGATTCCATCCGTAGTGGATGTCCAGGCCAAGATATTTGGAAAGGACGTAGGCTCATTTTGTTGGAGTCTTGGATTTTGTTGGACTCAATTTACCCCTTGTGGGCTATTAGGCTTCAACTTTGAAGTTTCAGGGCCACACCATTTCTATTTGGGGAGTGGCAACGTCTTCTTATAAGTGGTGGGGTTAGCCAATATGGAGTCGGCAGAGCTTGATGGGCGTGTTTTTGTGTCTAAGCCATGGAAGCCACTTCCATTGGTCGACAAATTGTTTAGCCTTCATTGTCCTGAATTGCGCCACTTTGCACCTCCTCATAGGCGAATGCAACGCTCATGGAATGACTCGTATCATCCCCAAACAGCTTATGTGCATTCGGGAGAGTTGCGGCTCCCGTTAAAGCTTCCGTTTCTAAGCCTCATGTGACTTTAATGTCATTGACGCTGTCTTTTACAATGGGTGCTCTTTGTATTTCCCCAGTTGTCATTCATGAATGGGGCGAGGGGCGGATACACCAGCTGAGTAGTGGAATTAGCTGATGGTTCCCAAACAGTTTCCGCTTCTCTCCCCAGCTCTGCAGAGGTATTGGTGGGAGGCAGGTCGAGATCTATAGGATTACCGGCCTCGTAGCACTCCATTTGGGTCAGTGGCAGATCTTTTTCGCCACAAAAGAAATGGTAAACAGACCCTGACCCAAAGGGGAAGTGGGAGGAGGAGAAACAGAAAGGTTCCTTGGGTGAGCGATATCGACATCAGAGACTTCAATTATAGTGGCGCCGATAGGGGGCAAAAGGTCAGGCTGCAGTTCTGGTTCATTAAGGAGTTGAGGGTATGAGGATTGGCATTTCTGCTGCCTTACCTGCCCTCTCATGCAGCGATCTGCTGGTAGAATACTGCGGGCCGTTGTCCCGGGTTTTGAAGTGCCAACTTCCAGCAGAACTGTTCCGAATGCTTCTCAAACTTGCGGCACGGTCCATCAGTATACGGCTTTCCGCCAATTAATTTTTTCCTGGTTTCTTGGACATGATGGGTCCTGCAGATGGCCCAGCCACTCGAGACAGTCGTTTGACTGGCAAGTGACTGGACTCGACGCAGGACTCCACGCAGGCACTCCGTCCCTGTTCTGTGCAGTTATAGAAGTCCTTAAAGGGACAGCTTCTGTTTTCATTCGGCTTTCAGTTGCTTTCAGTCGCTTTAATAATAAACAGCACGGGTCCTTGCAGGTAAACATTACCAGTATTCCTGGCTCTTCACACAGCCAAGACCACCACAGTGCGCCTCATTGCAGCTGGGATAGAGACGAGAAGGAGGGGATAGGCAGGAGGAGAGGGAGGAGGGAGAGGGAAGGAAAGGGGCAGGGGAACTTGGAAAGGAAGAGAGGGGGAGAAAACAAGCAATCGTACAGTGTCTGCAAGTCACCTCCCAATTCAGTGAAACCCACTAAAATCTAGATAGAATGGGGACAACTAGGAAGTGCCAGAGGGAGTTTATGGAGCCATCCGTAGTCAAGCAGTAGGGAGTTACAGTTAGGCAGGACAGACTGGAAAGGTGGGGCAAGGGGTCAAATTACCACCACCCTGCCAGGCTGGCTGGGCTTGTGCTCCCTGGGCAAGAGCTGCAATGTGCAAATATAAAAATATAATTTTTGAAAGAGAAAATCCTTCAGACTCCAGCCTGCCTCAAAGGAACAGAGTACTGCATGACCTGCCCTATTTCCATGCAGATGGGGTGAAGCTGCAGATGTTCCTGGGTAGCCCCCACACATAGGCATACTGTGATGAATTTGAGGTTCTCGTCCCTTCTCCCAAGGTGGAAATCCCTTCTCGTCTGGCCAGGGGGGTGCGGCCATAGTCCCATAATCCACCTGGCGATAGTGCATTGGGGGAGGATCACATGGGGAGGGATAACCCCTGTGGGATGAGGGACGACAGCCCAGGAGAAAGATGGTATAGTCATAACCCTATCCCACCTTCATCAACCTCCTACCCTCCCCATTGTCCTGTAGTTCCATACAAATCCATGTACTTGTGTAAAGTGGACCCTTCCACCGCTTTGCCTAGTACTAGGATGAGGAAGAGTAGGACTATCTATTTGACTCCCACGACAACTCTACTGAGATGAAGAAGGCTAGCGTCTACACATGTGAGGATCAAATTAGAACAATTGTGATGAAGAAGCGCAGAGCAATACTGAGCACTGCACAAGTTCCAACAGCACGGTCTAGTCGTTATGGACCATTGAGAATACCACTTCGTATAAAAACAGATGTAGGACTTTACACAGTCAAGTCCTCCCTAGAGGAACTGCCATCGCAAGTGGCGTGTCATGAAGTTCGGAACCAGGATGACCGGCATGCTTAGAAGGAAGCGAGACGGAGAAGAGTTTAGCCCAAGTGGAAGGACCACTCTTCGTGTGCCAGGTTGGCTGTAACCTAGGAAATTCTACAGAAAACAAAACCCACAAGTGAAGCATCCTGAAAACGGTGAGTAGAGTACTTGTACGCACATGAAGATTAGAAACAAAATTCATCTGCACAATCACAGAATCTTGCAGGATAGTGCTCCAGATTGGGTGTGAGAATAAGAAGCAAGAAAGGGGAAGAAAATCCAGTACCCTTGAATAGTGCTGAAAATAAATTTACTAGTAATCATACCTGGAAGAAGAGGATGCCAAGTTGACTGGGGAGAGATGGAAAGAAACAAGGGAGGGGAAACCTACCCCTTCACTTTTGGGTAGCCAAGAAAGACTTTAGAGGCAGGAAGCCCTCTTGGCAGCGTGAGAACCCGACAACCTTGACCATCGTTTGTAAGTTGACCCTGTCCTCCGCGTACAGCACCAATGAAGGAAAAGCCACCCAGCGGTAGCTTTTGTTTACTACAGCTGGCTGGCTTTTCCTTCATTAGGGCCGCAAAAGCAAAAGCCAGCACAGGCGGGCATCCATTTCACAAAATGGATGCGCCCATGTGTTTGCTTTTGCAAATTTTGAGCTTGAATAGCTCAAAATTTTACATAGGAAGTTTTTTTAAAAAAAGTGCTAGTATTTTTTTAATGTTGCCTATCTATTTTTAAAATAATTTTTTTTACTGGACTATCCCTTTAATACAGAATATTAGGACAATATTTGACACATAGTAGGGATGCTTTGCCATATGATGGCAATATGTTGCGTATGTTGCGAAAATGTATAGACTAAAGACCATATCCTCTATATAATATGTATTGTTTAATTTTATGCATGTTGAGTATGCATCAATGTTTAAAAAGGGCATTGCTTGTTTTATTTGCTTTATTATATAAAGTTTGGGCCTGCCACATTGACTTATTTGTTCTACCCTCTTCCATCTCTTTGCCTGCTGTTGCCCCCTCCACTGCATTTGCACTATTCTGTTTTCTTTAAGCTTTCTGAAAAAATGTTTGTCATGTTTCTGTGAAAACTGAGCTAAATTGATAATGTGGTGTCTTTAAAAGTACATTTTATTCTGTTTTCGCAATTTTAGGTGAAGGCACTGGTGGGTATCCTGTTAAAAGCCAGTGAGAATACAAATGTGACACTTCAGGAAGTTGACCAATCTAAGCCAATCCCACCATCCTCATTTCAACGTTTCCTCAAAGCTCAAAACATCCCTGGAGTAGTGCTTACGGATCACCAAGGTGCATTTCAGAACAGGTATAGTCTTGGTTTAATAATATTTTTTTTATTGTTTTCTGGTTAACATAAACATTCCACAAAGACGTTAAACACTTCATGTACATGCTATTCATTCTTACAAATTGAAAAAAAGTTGACAGTTCTTAAAAAGAAACCCTTTTTGGATAACTAAACATTATTCGTAAAACAAGACGATTTGTCAAAATGCCCTAACATTTTGAAAGTTTCTTTTAGAAATCTAAGAAAAGCCAAAAACAGTCGAAGATGGCCGCCGGCAGCGGCTCCGGTCACCCAAAGGTCTACATAGGGTTTTGTGGACCCCCGGAGCAGCGGGGGCACGGTGAACACGGCTGATAAGGAAAGTGCAAGAGAGGAGCTCCGACCATGCTGTTTATTTATCCTGATCTTGTGCGGTCTGCGAGGAGGAGTTGCGGCAACCCACTGGCACAGAGCCTTGTGCGGCGAGGCGGACTTCGCTGACCGCAGCTGGTGACCTGAGGCGAGGGGGGGGGCAGAGCAGCGGTGAAACTCGTGGAGCACGCCTCACCAACTTAGAGGGGGCCAGTGGGGCGAGAGTGCACCGAGTCGCAGTGCTCCATCGGTGGAGACTGGGGGAGTGCGAGAGAGCGCATGAGCTGGGTGTCTTTTCTCCCGCCCACCTTCCCCTTCTCGGCCGGCATGAGCGACGAGCGGTGTGCCGCTCGAGGAGAAGTAAAGGCAGAAACAGCTCCCGGAGCTCCAGATCGGGCTGGGGAGCAAGATTCATGCACTAGCAGTGTTGTGAGGC
This sequence comes from Ambystoma mexicanum, assembly GCF_040938575.1. NCBI lineage: Eukaryota > Metazoa > Chordata > Amphibia > Caudata > Ambystomatidae > Ambystoma > Ambystoma mexicanum. The sequence continues at coordinate 17,081,044 of NC_090922.1, read as the reverse complement.
ATGCTGCACGTCCAGAGAAGGGGCAGGTATTCGATGCAGCCAAGGGAGGTCTGTGAGATGGCGCAAGGCCCACAGAGAGGCTGGTAATACAGGAATAAAAGGGCTTAGGGGGCCCCCTCCAGCTCGCATCTAGGCCAGAACTTTGTACTAAATGGAGGGAAATTCTGCTATGAGATAATGTGAGACCTCAGTAAAACATTCAGATTCATCCAACTGCAAGATAAGGAGGAACTGTCAGGGAGTGCTGTTACATCCTGTCACTCTTTAAAAACCTTGATCACAGGCGAGCGCACCAACTAGAGACAATGGTGGAGTGGAGCTTCCATTAGAGCGGGTCGTGGGCTCTGGTCCCTTCCCCCAAAAGCCCACCTGAACCTGAAAAACAGGAGGCAAGGAGTCAACAGCTGTGCTAGAGGGTTTGGGCATTAGCTGGTGGGGGCTCAGGCTCTGGAACCACAGACACTGGGAGACCTGGAGCCCAGAGAGGCAGGACACATGTCAAAGGCTAAGGCTAAGGCGAAGGCCCAGAGGCAGGCAGCGGGGGCCGGAGAACTGGTGGGCACCCTCCCCATAATATGGGCCCTAGTGAAGGAAGAGGGCTGAAGAAGGCAGTTCCCAACATTACGGACCACGGGGAGCAGTCGTTGGGGGGACGATTGGGCCCCCTATCCCAGGAAGACCTGCATAGTGAAATGTCGAGCCTCCAGTCAACAAAAACCAAAACTTTACACAAGCAATTTCAATTAATGAGAGCGGACCTCGATTCAGGGCTAGCAGAAATACATCAGGAAGTGGTCCAGCTTGGAGAAAGGACGGAACTCCTGGAGCGAGGCCTCGAAAGACACGACAGAGCATAGGGAGGCAATAGAACAGTTGAACCTGGCCACCCAAAACCTGGAGGTACAGATGGAGGATATGGAAAATCACTCAAGGAGGATATGCATAAGGGTTAAAAACCTGCCAGAATCGGTGGCCGATAGGGACTTAAAGGCTCAATTCCAGCAGATATTTGCTGGACTCTTGGAAAATGCAGCCCCAGATGAAATTGGTCTATATTGCATCCACAGGACAGGGAGGCTATCGGGGGGGACCCAACTTGACACCACAAGACGTCCTGGCGGCTTTCACACTCTAAATGCATAAGTAGGCGGTTTTAAGAGCAGCAAGAGCAAAAGAACCATTGATGTATCGCGGGTACCCAGTTGTAGTCCAGGATCTGGCTGGCAGTACTTTGCTGAAAAGGAGGCAGATGGGTCCAATTGTCAAAGAGCTGGCCAGAAGAGGAATACAATACAGATGGATTTTCTCATTTAGGCTGGTTTTTTAATGGGAAGGTGTCCAGAAGCACATTACTTCAAATCCAGGAAGAGGCCGACCTGCTACAGCTGGACCTAGGAGTTGACCCTCGGGAGGACCGCCCCTCGCAATCTGATAGCCGAGTGAGGGCACAACCATGGGTTTGGTCGGCGGCAGGTGAACGGTGCAAACTGAGAGCCCAGCTGCGGGGCCTGTGGCTGGGCCCGGTGGTGCGGGTTTGGGGGGCGTCAGAGGGTTTTGAGGCCAAGGGGGAAAAAACGGAAACTAGCAAGGGGTAAATCCTGGTAACTGAAGGGGCGGTGGGAGTCAACGGGATGCAGTAGGGCGGTGGGAGCGCAGGAGAATGTTCCATGTTGAATGCTTTGAGGGCAGAAGCACCCAGTGTGAGGTTTGTTGGGGTGGAGTGTTGTTACGGGGGCAGGTGAGTTGGGAGATGGGACATCCCAGAGTTTGGGGGTTTGGGGTCAAGATGGGGAGGGAAGGTACCGGAAGTTGGGGACTGTTATCGGGAAAGGGAGTTAGGAGGGTCAGTAGGGGTAGGAACAAGGGCAAGGTATTTAATATGAGGGAGGAGAGCAGGGTAATGGATCAACAGAACAGGGGAGGCAGAGGTATGGGGCGGGCCGAGGTAGGGCAGATCGTGTGGGTTCTATGGTAGCATGAACATTCAAGTGGGTGACACATAATGTGAGTGGTATCAATTCACCCCTCAAAAGAAAGAAATGATAGCTGTTTTCGAGGAAATCACATCCTGATATTCTGGTGCTTCAGGAGACTCTTCTCCTAAAGTCTGATCAGGTGAGATTGAGATTATGGGTTTTCTCACAGATTATCCATGCCTCATGCTTAAACAAGACATGTAAAGTGGCTCTAGCTATTTAGGCTGCGGTGGACTTTAAGATAAGAGCTACAAAGGTCGACAAAGGGGGGCAGGTTTGTACGAGGGTGTCCCATACACAGTAGCATCAATATATGCCCCTAACACAGGGCAGGAAGGGTTTCCGGGGAACACCTGGACAAACTTAAATAGTTTGCGATCAAAAACATGAAACTGATGGGCATCTTCAACATAGCCTGGTCCCAGGACAGAGATAGAGGCACAAAGGGATTGTACCACAAGGGAGGGGTGGCATCCAGGACGCCGAGGGACAGGTTTGACGCCCTGGGACTTGGGGATGTTCGACGTGGGCTGCATGGAGACGGGGAGGGCATTGCCTTTTTATCCACGGTACATGGCTCACAATCTCAAATTGATTATATTTGCGTTTTAGCTCCCCTATTGGTACTGGTGACAAATGTGGAGGTGGGTCCTCTAGACATAGTGGACCATGCAGTGGTCTCAATGGCTCTCACCCTCACCGGGCGCAAGGCGGCACTGTGGAGATGGGCGGTACCAGGGGAACTGCTAAGGGATCTCATTATAAGGGAAAACCTAGAGAATAAGATCAGGAATTTTTTTTAACTTTAACGCTGCTGCAGACACAGGGGCTAGCATCCAATGGGATGCGTTTAAAGCTACGCTCAGGGCAGAGCTAAAGGCGGCAAGGGACAAGCACTTGAGGGCGATATAGGTACAACTGGAGGCTGAGGTACACGCAAGGAAGAAGCAAATGACAGGAGGGCCAATTAGATGTGCCATGAGGGAATATCGACAGGCAGTGGACCAGCTCAATGTTCTTAGAACTAAGAAGGCAGAGAGATCCCAATTATTTGTCCGCAAGCAATTTTATGCCAAAGCCAATAAGGCAGATAGGTTACTAGCGCGGTTGTCGAAGGAGCGGTCGGCCAACAATACTATAACGGCAATAATAGATGATCAAGAGCTTCGTCACTCCCTCACAGAGGAGATTCAGGAAGCTTTTGCCCAATACTATGGGGACCTATATAATTCTCGGAGCCCGCAAGGGCCGTTGCAGAAGAACTACGTAAACTGGGTCCAACTACCTAAATTGGGAGCCAAGCATAGGGAAGTCTTGTGACGGGAAATAACAGAGGAGGAGGTAAGGTTATCTCGGCACTCCCCCCACCCCAATAAGTCGCCTGGGCCAGATGGGTATACCGCAGCTTTCTACATAACCTTTGGCAAATCCTTCTCCCCCACTTAACAAGACTATATAACCACTTTAGGTTATCAGGCCGTACCTCAAATGTCGATGGAGGAGGATAAAATTATCCCTATCCCTAAACCAAACAAGGACCCCACCAGATGCATTTAATGTAGGCTGATAGCATTCATTGATATCGATGCCAAAATCTATGCCAAAATTCTAGCCAACAGATTGAAGGAGTACCTCCGACTCTTGATTTACTCGGATCAGTCAGGGTTCTTGAATGGTCATCAAACATTCGATAATAGCAGGGGCATAGCGCACCTGGTGGAAGAAGCCCATAACACAGTGCTTCCAGCGGTCCTCCTTGCCCTCAACGCTGAGAAGGCCTTTGACCGCGTGGAATGGTCATTCATGTTTAAAGTGATGGAGAGGATGGGTATGGGTAGGGATTTCATCCGTATGGTTCAGGCAAATTATAACCCCCCATCAGAACGCCTTTCTATAAATGGATCCTTATCCCGGTCCTTCAATCGAAGTCCCCTATGCCCCTGCTCTATGCTATATACCTGGAGCCTTTCCTACAGTTTCTATGGGAATCTAACGCGGTACAGAGGATACCTTTAGGTGGAGTCTGCCTTAAAGCCGTAGCCTTTGCCAACAACATGTTACTTATGCTCACGAAGCATGGGGAGTCGGTGGGGGCCTATAGGAGAGCGTTAATGGAGTTCGAGGTGGTCTCAGGCCTGAGGATCAACATATACAAGTCAGAATTGATCAATCTCACAGTGAAGGGAACAGTGGTGGAGGAATTGAAGGCTGCCTCACCATTCATTGGAAGCCCAGCAGGGATCTGTTATATGGGAATTAACATAGCACCTCTGCTCCCGTGGTGGTACCTGGCCAACTATCCGCCCACACTGGCCTCCATAAAAGCGGATCTTAGTAAATGGAAAAACCTTCTTGGTTAGGCAGAATTGCAGCTGTCAAGATGGTCACGCTTACCCGAGTGCTTTATCTGTTCCATTGTCTGCCTTTGGCAGTACCCAACAACTTTTTTCGGGGCCTGGGGAGAATCGGTTAATCTGGGACGGCAAACGACCACGGCTTAACCAGGGCCTTCTGATGTCCCCTAGACAGGAGGGAGGAGTGGCACTCCTTAATTTCCAACAATACTATGAGGTGTCCCAGATCTACGTCATAAGGGAATGGCTCTCAAGAAGCGGGGGGAAGCTATGGGTAGAGATGTTGAGAAGGGACCTGTGAGAAGTCCTGCGGCTCCCGCGCCCACATAGACCTCGGCACCCATACCTAAGCGCCATAACAAAGCTTGTGGCCGACACATGGAACAGCTTAGCTAAGAAGTATGGGATCACGTATCCTTCCCCATTTACTCCGCTGTACAATAATCCAGACTTCTCACCGGGAATGGAACCGTGTACCTTCGCACAATGGCAAAAAGGGAGGTGCCATGTAATCCGGAATATGTTTGAAGGCCTTACAATACGACCCTTCCAAGAGTGTAAACAGTGTTTTGGAGTGGGGGAGAATGAAAGGCTGCGTTATTTCCAAATGAGACATTGGTTGTTAGACTCAGATATCAAGAGGGCAGCAATGCGTCCACTTACTCAATTTGAAAAATACCTTACGACATACAACAGAGAATGGGGCCTTATCTCATGCCTTTGGATAGTATCGGTAGCAACGTGGCCATATATGGGGCAATGGGAAAGGACGATCGGAAGGGAGCAGGATAGGAGTGATTGGGAAAGGCTGTGGTCACTGGTGCCTAACATGGTTAAGGCTGCACTACACACCGGTCCGCCTCCACAGCATATACCCGGAGTTGTCGAAGGCGTGTTGGAGGGAATGCGGTGGGGGGGGCTGTCTCCTGGTCCCACATGTGGTGGAGATGCCCTAAAATGTAACTTTCGAATGGATTGTGTCCTCCCACGTATTCCTCATCTTAAATATTCATATCATCCGCTTTGCTGCTTTGGAAAAAAAAACTTCCACAGCAGAGGGCGCTGTCCTCGATGTTGTGGCATTGATGTCCCTCGAGGGCTGCCGTAGAGTGTCCACGTCATCCGCAGTATAAATAGCTCGAGCCATGCCCATTGGCTTCAATTCTGTTTTTCCGAAAGCTTTCACTTCGTGTGTATGAAAACGGCGCTTCAGTCTTTCGAGATGTCTTCCTCATCTAATCCTTCTAATCCTAAAACTTGCTTTAAAAAGTGGCAGAATTGTGGGAAGAAAATGTCTATAACTCACCACCATCGAGTTTGCCTCTGATGCCTGTGTCTGGAGCATCGGATTGACGAATGCGGTTCCTGTCCAGCTATGACAAATAAATCTCTCAAGGAACAACAAGCAAAATTGGCGGTGGGGGAGGAATCTTCGAAGGCCTCTTCGAAGAAAAATAGCGGAGTCTAGGGAAAAGTCCCGACGTAAGTTGAAGAAATCTAGGTCGAGGAGTCGGTCAAGAAAATCTTCGTCGTCTTCGAAGAAGGTGAAGAAGAGGCGTCACCGATCTCCCTCCTCTCTCTTCTTCGTCGTCTTCTGATACAGGAGTTTTCACTTGGCCATCAAAGCATGATTCCCCTAGAAAGTGGGAGGCTTGTAGAGCCTCATTGATGAGGATGACAGAGGAAGGTCCGAGACTAGATGCTCTAAATCCATCAAAAAATCCTCGAGAGTTTCGTTGAGAGAAACCTCTCCGATACCTCATAAAAAGAGCAAGACAGGCCTATCTGTGCATAAACCGAAGGCGACACCAGACAAAATGGCATCAGGTGCCAAACCGTCATCGAAACCTGTGTCGAAGGTTTCCTCAACGCCTCTGTTGAAGACTTACTCGACACCAGTGTCGAAGGTGGCGTCGACACCTTCCTCGACGACACTTATATCTAAAGCTGCTTCAATCTTATCGAAGCCAGCGTCGACCATATCGACACCATCAATGCCTTTGTCGAGGGCAACATTGATTCCGGCACCAGTATCGTCTCCTTTGACAAAACCAAGGTTAATGCCCTCACAAACCACAGGCAAAATGTTTCACCCTGTGTCAAGAAAATACTTTTTCAAGTCTGTGGCCTCTATTTATGAGGAGGAACAATTCTCGGAAGAGGAGATTTCCCCTTTTGGGGTAATATATGGTACAAGGGATGTTCCTGAAGAACTAATTGACCTTCAGTCCAAGATGTCTGACCTCTGACTGTCTCCAAACAGCCTGTGGTATAGACACATCACCTGAATTGAAATTCAACAAACCTGACCCAGCTGACCATGCAGACTCAGCATATAGAAATATTATGAATAGGGTGGTGGAGTTCATGGGGTGGACCAGAAATTCACCCACCTACGAACAAGATGACATGACGGACATTCTCAGTCAAGGTCATCAAAAGGATCCTGTTCTTCCTTTTCACACAGCACTTCAGAGGAAGGTTATGGCCGCATGGGAAACCCCAGAATCTAGACCAGCGGTAAACAAAAACTTTGCTAGTAAATATGGACCTTCATCCTCTGACCCTGACTATTTAACTAAGCATACTACACCTGAAAGCTTAGTAGTCCAGGCAGCTACGTCCACTAGACAATCTGCATATCCTTCTATTCCTCCAGATAGGGACGATAAGAGAATTGATGCCTGGTCTCACTGGATTATTTCTTCGAGCAGAATGGCTTTAAAGTCAACAAATGTGACTTGCACCCTTGCAAGATTCACATACACCCTGTGGGATTGTATAAGTGCGGCGGCTGAACACATTCCTGAAGGCGAGGAACAAGCTTCCTTGCTATTGTAAAAGATGGAAAGGAGGCTATGGAGAAATGCCTCCAATCAGGACTGGACACTGATGACAGCATCAGCAGGTCCATGGCGTCTAGCACAGTGCTATGCAGGTTTGTGTGGCTGAGAAAGTCAGACTTTGCACTGGATGTTCAGGCCAGACTTCTCAATATGCCATTTGACTGCTTGAGGTTATTCAGCAGCAAGGCGGATGAAAGTTTGGAGAAGCTGCAGACCTCTAAGGCTGCGGCTAAGTCACTTAGCGCCTCCATACGTCAAACTCAGCAACACTCCTACTCGGGCTCATCTTCCTGGAGGGGTCGTCCTTTTCGTTTTTATTCCTCATTTGGAAGAGGAAGAGGACAGGCTAGTCAAAGAGGACAAAGAAAATGTCCTTGGGGTGGCCGAGGAAAGGGTGCTAGATCAGCCCCAGCAGCGGCAACTGTCCCCTCAGCCACTGCTGCAGCTGCCTCTAAACCACTCTAAGGCCTTGACCCACAAGACCACGTTGGGAGGCAGGATCTCTCAGCATCTGAACGAATGGCGGGGCATTACTTCAGATACTTGGCCACTGGAAACAGTGGCTCAAGGTTACTGCCTTTCTTTTCAGGAAAGGCCTCAGGACCATCCACCGGGATACAACTCTGTCAAAATTCCAGATCCGCTCCTGTTGCAGGAAATTTTAACCCTGCCAGAGAAAGGTGCAATAGTACATGTACCTGTAGCGGAGAAGGACAAGGGTTGATATTCCCCATACTTTCTCATCCCAAAGCAGGACGGAGGATTGAGACCCATCTTGGACTTAAGAAATATGAAAAAATTCTTAAGGAAGGAAAAGTTCAAGATGGTAACCCTTTCTCAGATCCTTCAGGCTCTCCGTGACTGTTTGATAGCATTGGACCTTCAGGGTGCTTACTTTCATGTGCCAATCCATCTCAAGCACAGGAAGTACCTGAGGTTCGTGGTTGGTAGTTCTCTCTATCAATTTCGAGTTCTGCCATTCAAACTCGCCTCCGCCTGAGGGTTTTCAACAAGGTAGTGGCAGCAAGTCTCAGGAGAGGGGGATTCATTTTTACCCTTACCTGGACCATTGGTTAATCTTGGCACGTTAACGCGAACAGGCCCAGGAACATCTGAGCATGACCTGCTACTTCCTACACAGACTGGGCTTCTCCCTCAATTACAAGAAGTCAAATATGATACCATTTCAAAGACTCCAGTTCATTGGAGCAGTGGATACTTTCTCGGGGAAAGCCTCGCCTCCCGAGGTGAGAGCTCATCACATTCTGCAGATGGTAACAAAGTTCCAAAAAGCCCAGCATCTGCCGGCCTTCGATTTTCTGAGGTTGTTCGGCCTCATGGCATCCTACATTTTTCTGGTGCCAGAGGCCAGATTGAGGATAAGATTACTTCAATGGGCTCTCAGAACTCAATGGTCCCAGTTTTCGGGGAATATGTCCTATCTTTTGCAAGTCCCAGCCAGGGTGGCTCAATCTCTTCTATGGTGGGCTTGCAAGGACAATATTCTCATGGGAGAATCTTTTTGGCAACCATGGCCGGAGATAACAGTAGTGACAGACGCCTCACTCACAGGATGGGGAGCTCACACCAACAATCTGACAATCCGCGGTAGTTGGTCTCCATCAGAGTCCAAAATACACATCAACCTTTTGGAGCTGAGGGCAATCATACTAGCACTGAAGGCCGTTCTGCCCTTTGTACAGGGAAAGAATGTCCTGATAATGACGGACAACACAGTGGCCATGTACTACCTCAACAAGAGAGGAGGCGTAGGGTCACTAACACTGTGCAGAGAGGCAATGCAGCTCTGGTTCTGGGCAATACAAGAAGGAATCGCTCTGTCGGCAGTTCACCTAGCCGGAGAGCAGAACACGGCGGCAGACACTCTGAGCAGGCAGAGCACAGAATCCCACGAGTGGGAACTAGTTCAGGAACTCCTTCAAGAGATCTTCACCCTTTGGGGAACCCCTCAAGTGGATCTGTTCGCGACCAGTGTCAACAGGAAGTGTGAACTGTACTGCTCAAGGGAATTTCCTCCAAGAGGAGATCTAGGGGACGTATTCGTAGTGGACTGGGAATTTCCACTCCTATACGCATTTCCTCCAGTCCCCGTGATTCCTCACGTAATCAGGAGGTTGAGAAAGTTCAGGAAAGCCATGATCCAAATTGCCCCAGATTGGGCCAGTTGGACGTGGTACCCAGACCTTCTGGACATGTCCATCTGCCCTCCAATATGTCTTCAACTAAGAGAGGATCTTCTCTCGCAAGAGGAAAGTCGGGTTCTCCATCGAGAGGTCAAGACACTCCGCCTTCAGGCATGGTTTCTGAGAGGCTGAGGTATAAGGATTGGGACCTCCCAGATGACATAATGGAGATTTTGCTTTCGGCCAGAAGGCCAGCAACAAAATTCTTGTACCAGTGTCGTTGGAACAAGTTCAGTAACTGGTGCAAGGATAAGAATGTGGATCCATTGCTATGTGGTACACCTATGGTACTTTCTTTCCTATTACATTTGGCCAATCGGGGGCTCCAGATTGGTACAATAAAAGGATAGCTAGCTGTGCTTTCTATTTTTAAGCGCTCCTTGGAAGAGGTGTCTAACTTCAAAATTCCATTGATTGTACAATTTTTAAAGGGTCTCACTAACGTGTACCCTCCAGTCCCATTTCAAGTCCCTGGGCCTCATTACGAGTCTGGCGGTAACCGTGCCTGAAATTCCAGCAGGTTACCACCAGACTCGTATTACCATTCCACCTCCGTGATTCCCGGAATTACCGGGGTATTACGACCCCGGTGACCCGGAAATTCTGGAGGCGGAATTTGGTAAATTCTCATTCCCATTGAGTCCCGTAGGACTCAATGGGGAAGTGGAAACACCGGCACCATCTTGTGATCGTGCCGATGTTTCCATGTCTGCCTGCAGGCGGGTGGTGTTAAACCTGCCAGGTCAGACCTGGCGGGAATGACACATCCCGCCTGCAGAACTCGAGATCACCCGGTATGGAAACAGTGGCGGCGAGTTTACCGCCACCGTTATTTCCATTGTTTGGGATCTAAATTTAATGTTAACATTCCTTACATGCATTCCTTTCGAGCCTTTGCATTCTTGTACCCTAAGGCTTCTCACTTTGAAGACAATCCTACTAGTGGCTATTACATCAGCCCGCAGGGTGAGTGAGTTACGGGCGCTCTCTTGTAAGCCTCCTCACACCATCTTCCATTATGCTTAAAGTTAAACCTTCATTTCTACCAAAAATAGTCTCTGATTTTCACTTGTCTCAGAAGATCACATTGCCATCTTTCTATCCTCCCCCCTCATGCAAGTAAGGAGGAGGAAAGATTCCACAGGCTTGACCCAAAAAAGGCTCTCGGCTTTTACATTTCTAGACTGGCAACATTTCGGCAAAGTGACCAACTTTTCATTGGATACACTGGCCACAAATTGGGCCTGGTAGTAACAAAACAGACCTTATCCAGATGCATCATTTTAGCAATTGGAGAGTGTTACAAGCTGCCAGGTAAAGAACCTCCAGATGCGCTAAGGGCTCATTCTACTAGGGGCATGGCAACTTCCACGGATTTCAGAGGGGTCTCCTGGTGCAAGATATTTGTGCAGCGGCCACCTGGCCGTCAGTGCACACTTTTGTGAGACACTATTGTTTAGATTCCACGTCTTCCCAAAGGGGGTCTTTTTGCTAAGGCCTTTCTACATACAGTCCATGAGTAAAATGTATTAATACTGCCTCCTCCAAATTTTCACTGCTTTGGGAGTCTATCTAAGATGAGGAGTACGTGGGAGGACACATTCCATTCAAAGAACAAGTTACTTACCAACTGTAGCGTTCTTTCGATTGGATGTTCGTTCCTCCCACGTATTCATCATCGACCCTCCCAACCTACCCCGCCGTACAGTTTACGTATTTTACACTCAATGTTCCTTGAGAGCTTACGGTCTAAGGGTAAGCCTCATCAACTCATCAGTTGAGATCGAAAAACAGATCTGAAGCCAGCGGAAGCAGCTCGAGCTATTTATCCTGAGGATGACGTCGACACTCTACGGCAGCCCTCGAGGGACATTGATGCCACGACATCGAGCACAGCGCCCTGTGGTGTGGATTTTCTTTGTCCGAAGAAGCAAAGCTGATGATACGAATATCTAAAATTAGGAATACGTGGGAGGAACATCCAATCGAAAAAACGTCACAATTGGTAAGTAACTTGTTCATTCAGAGGGAAGTTCAGGATGCTCAAGAGGGAATCCACTGCGAGGGTGCCCCCTGAGGAAGTGATTTTAGGAGTGGGTGATGGGATGCAGGGGAAACAACCCAGGGGTCAGAGGAAGGCACGAACAGTGCTCACCTTGGCGGCAATGCTCCTTATAGCGCAGCACTGTAAGGGGGGGGATACACCACCACACTGAAAGACTGTTTACGGAAAATCTGGGAGCTTGTGGCACTTGAGTGGGCAACGTACGTGATGAACAATAACTGAGCGCGCTTCGCTACAGGCTGGAACCAAATCCTCGTCTTCCTCAAGGAATACTTTAGAGCCCAATGGTGCCCGAAGCACCTGAAACTGCTAGACTTTTTGAGCTGTTTGATTGTTTGTTTAGCAAGTTGCATGACTGTACCTGATTGCAGAATGGGGGCGGGAGCAGGGAGAGGGTGGGAGGGAGGGAGGGACAGGGGGCAGGCAAGGTTGACAAGATTGAAGAGGGGTTTTATCATATTGTATTTTTGCTGTTAAAAATGAATAAAAAATTTAAAAAAATGAAAAGCCCAAAAAAAAGAGGGATGAGTTCTTGCGGGCCATGCTGTAAGGACATGTTTCCTTCAGCTCATGCAGATCTTGAACGATCCTGGCCTGTAATATTGCCATTACTTAGTGCAGCTTCCAGCTAGCACAACTACCGACGGAGGAAATGGGCTAGCACAGCTGGGTGCGGAAAGAAAGTTGGCATAAGGCGGAGTGCCATGCAAGGGCTCAAGAAGCTAGTAGCCTAGCCTGCGGCAGCAGAAATAAGATGGTGGAGGCGCAGCGGGAGCCAGCGTATACATAGAACAAAGCAGCACAGAATACAGTCGGAACGGCAAGCGAGTACCCTGTGAACCCAGCTGGACCCTGCCGTTGGACTAATACAAGCTCGGATTCTCTTGGCTGAGCAGAAGAGTGGAAGGCGTTGTCGACGCAGTATAAACTGAGCACTGTGTCGAGCAGGACTAAGAAAGGCACGAACCGAAGGAAGATTGGCGAGTAGATAGAGGATCAGCAGAGGTGCACTGGAAGAGCCACATACGTAGCAGTAAGGTGCGAGGGGGTGGCCGTGACCCAGGGGAGGAGCCGCCCTGGAGCGCAGCAGTACGCGTGCACATAGACTTCCACGCTGGGTGAAACCTGAGACCCATGAAGGCACAGGGGTGCCCAGTGTTGAGAGGCTCCCAGCTCCCCCGCCAACAGACCCACACTTATGTAACGCACTGAGGCAGACCACGAAGGGGCCTACCGGTGCGCATGGACAGTAGCAGGTCCCTGTCTGCGGGGGGTAATTACTGTGCAATAAGGGAATTCTAGCCCGTTGAGGCAAGCAGGACGTTGCTGCATTCAACATCCAGGCAGGCACGGCCCGGGAACGGGGACTTTCAAATGCAGCAACGGACGCCGTTTGAACAACGGGTTGATGACCGCAGGGGCCACTCCAGCGGAGCCGCATTCGAAAAGTATGGTGTGAGGAAGGGGCCGTGGAACAATAGGTGGGGGGACAGATGACCTTGCGCTCTGGGTGATCTAGGGTGCACAGACGGAAGGAAAGAGGTGCCCGAGGTGGTCCCCCCCCAGCCGCCAGCCCCCGTACCTCAGGAACAAATATAAAGGACAAATGCTGACTGCACCTGGTGAATATTAAGGGGCAGGGGCAGAACAAATACCCCGATCAGTAGAGTACACCAGCCAAGTTACAATTGTGGGACAAGCTGCTAGAGCGCACTGTACCTTGGGGCAATCCACATCCCTTCAGGCAAGACCCAGAAGTGGGGTCTGGAAGAAGCACATGCTGGACTACAAATCACAGCCCAACAACGACCAAGTGTATACTAATTTGCGCCAGGAACTGAGGGGTGGCACACAAGATAACACACCTGAACAGTAGTGGTGCACTGCAAAGAAAATTGGCCGGCTGGGTGATGTGAGGGCCCAACAGGGTGCAAAGAGCCACAGGCTGGGTGTGTCATTGAATACACACGGCAACAGCAAGACCTAGGAAGACTCTGAGTGGGGGAAGATCAAGCTGAAGCACAAGCAAAGGTCTGTGGGCCTACAGCCAGCTACCAACAGGCTATTGTGAACCCCGCGGAAGGGAGAACAACCACAATATGCCCCAATAGTGGGAAGCGTGAATAGGTGTGTGCCGGAAGCAGCTACCCGCCTGGGTCAGATTACAACATACGTTACCCCAAGGGTAACATACAACTGGGCAATACCCAACTCTCCGAAGCGAAGCACCAAACCAGACACTGAGTGAGAGAGTGCGCATTGTGTTCATTCGCAACCTATATGGTAGCATCAGTCACGACAAGATTACGGCACCGGGCATTCAAAGTGGCCTACATCCAATAACCGGGAGTAATCAGTAGAATGGCCAACGACAAGTGCAGAACCAAAGGGCGACAGGAGAACCGGTGCTGGGTTAACTATGGCGTCTAAGTTGCAGAAAAGCAAGCCAAAGCAACCCACGTTAGACAATTTTACTAAATCTCCAAATTTGATGGAGAACACCATGCTGATGACCCCATCTTCACAGGGAGAACAGACCCAAATGAAAGGAGACACAAGCAAGTGCTGGACACCATAGCAGCCTTGAAAGTAGCACTAGTGTCCAAAATGGATGCCATCAGTCTGGACGTTAACCTCCTGAGGCAAGATGTTCAGGCACTTGCAGTGCGCACTGGAGCTCTTGAAAAGGAAGTCGCAGTGAACACTGCTAGCCTTAAGGCCACCTCGAGAGACGTGTCGATAATGCTGCATCAAGTGAGGAATCTGGAGAGCAGAGTGGAAGATGTGCAAGTAAGGGCCAGACGAAATAATGCCAGAATGATTGGACTCTGGGAAGGGGAAGAGGGTGCGAACCCCACCAATTTTATAGAACATATGCTGTTACAAGAAATCGGCCCAGGCACCCTCACCCAGGGCTTCACAGTAGAAAGGGCACATAGGTCCCTGATTGTTAGGATGGATTTTTGAACTCTGTCCTGATGGACAGAGGTTTAGAAGGCCAACCTAGTTTCTTGGAACAGGGTAACCTTCTGGACAAGCTAGACCAATCAAGGTAGCTATGGCAGCGGTCTAGACTAGGTCTCAGGAGGGATGAGTGTGACTGAAAGACCTCAATGAGCACACAGAGTAAAGGACACCTACAAATCACTCCCAGTCAGGTGTGTATATATATTTCTGATGCTTGTTAATCTGCTTAGAATCACATGCTGTGCATATGGTCCGACATCCAGTGGTAACCGCAGAGTATTGCATCTTGTCTTTCGGGGACCGAAAGGGGACGTCGGCATAGGCGTGTCTGTAACACTATCCCTTTTGTGACGTGTAGTGTACCCAAAATCCCTCACACGCCGAGGTCCCTCAGGTTGTTTTTTTCCGCCCAGATAACTGGTCGCCTTATAGCGGAGCTCTGACTAGAGACATTGTTTATCTTTACCGAATTGTTGATTATTCCCCGTTAAGTCACTTCGGCCACAAGAACATCTTCGACGAAGACTACAGGGAATTCGTCTACGGCTGTGGATTTCGGCGCCTAAGATCCGGCAGCCGGATTTTCCACATGGTCGAGCCCTCTGGCCGACCTATACAGTAGGGAGAGTGGGGTCGGGTGGCCATATTGTCGGTATGTCTTTCCTCCTTTCCCCTCTTTTCCCTTTTGGTCTGGTCATCCTTCCCTTCAGCTATGGAAAGGACTCCTTTTAGATTCTGCCCTAACTGTAGGGTTAGATATCCTTGGAAGGACGAACACAGGACGTGTAACGCCTGTCTCCCCCTAGAGCACGACGAGAAGCGGTGTGCGGCCTGCAAACTCCTTCGACCTAAGACCCTTAAGGAGCGACGTGTAAAGCGGTGGGCCGCATACGGAATGTCGCGGGTGCAACCCCTTTGCCCCACCGCCACACCCGCTGAGAGTGACGGGGGTACTTCAGATGACCAAACATCCGTTGCGGATGTTATAGCCCTTGAAGCGGACGCTTCTATGTCCGCCACGCCCGTCCCCGAACCTTTAAGGCCTGACACTGGTCTCGCTACAGGGACAACACCCGGCGACCGGGGCATACAAGCGCATCGCACTAAGCACACAACCCCTACACTGTCTTCGACATCTTCGTCGAAGGTGAAAGCGCTAATAGGGCCGCCGAAAACTTTGCTGGTTTCCTCGGATCGTTCTGATCCAAAGCCTTCCCCGCATCCGCAGCAGCGTCTTGCGACTGGGCAATCTAAATCAAGTAAGGGCGCTGCTCCAAAAACTGCACACTTCGAAGCGCAGAAATCCGACGCTTCAACGGTCTCAATGGCCGCGGTAGGCCCGAAAACTACGGCTAGGCCTCTACCCGCAAAACCGACCGCAAGGCCCTCTAGCGCCGCAGAAGGTAGTACACCTACCGATAAACCATCGGAGCCACTGTCTCACGCCGATTCGGCGACTATCGAAAGCAGCATTGAAAGAATTAAGGCGGCGGTTGGTCTTCCCCGGTTCCACCTAAAGTTATGGGACAAGCCGCGGAAAAGGTTTCAGATGCAGATTGGGATCCCGATTCTTATGACGCTTACGAAAATAGTCAAGAGTCTCTTTGCGACACCCTACAAGACTCCTTTCGACGCAGCAGAGCGGAGAACGTTGTTTCTCCACCCGCAGGCCCATTTGGGTCCACTTAATGGACTACAGAGAAATTCGAAGGGTGTATGGATCGGCTGGAGAAGATTATCTGTTTTTCTGATCATCCTCCCCCGAAAAGGTCTCGGGTAGACCCTAACCTCCAAATTCAAGAAGATCAGTCTCATGCTTTTCAGCAGGAAGACGTTGTCCACATGGACACATATAGGGACATTTATAGTGAAGAAGAAGAAGCTTAATTTCTACAAAGTTACGAGGAAGAACAACCGGATACTACGGACAACTGGAGGGAAACCCAGCAGGAAGGTCAGGACCCAGGGACACACAAAGATCAGGACTCTGATGTTTTGTGCCTGGATTCTCCTCCGTCCAACCCGGCTCGCCAGGCCTCTCCTGTAGATGACCAAATAGCATTCAACTCCATGTTGAAAAAAGCAGCTGAATACTTTAAAATTTCCACTGAAGAGACGGTGCCTGAGCAGGATTTTGTAGAGGATATCCTTAAGGATAAACCTCCATCGAGCCAGGCCTTCCCCCTCCTTAACTCTGTTAAGAGAAGGGTGGCCCCCTCATTGGTATCACCAGCTCAAACCCGGGCAGTGAACCCAAGAGTCGAAATATTATTTCGCCCTTCCCCTTCCAACCCTCTATACATCAAAGGGCACGCCATCCCAGATTCATTGGTAGTGACTACCACTCAGAAAAGGGCAGGGGTACCCCTTTCCACAGGGCAATCACCGCCGGACAAGGAATCTAAGCGACTGTATGCCCTTGGCAAACGGGTCACGTCAGCAGCCGCATACACTACGCGGATTGCTAATAATACAACACTATTGGCAAGCTATGCCGACGTCCAATGGAACTTGTTCCAGGAAGGCCTCCAAGAGGTTCCTGGACCCGCCAAATCAAAGCTTCTCTCCATTGTAATGGAGGGAAGACAAGTTAACCAGCATGTGATCAAGAACACCCTGGACACTGCGGAAACTGCAGGCCGGTCTCTGGCCCAAGGGACCCTACTGAAAAGACACGCTTGGCTGCGTACCTCAGGTTTTAAACAGGAAACTCAAGCCTCCCTCATCAACAAGCCCATTGAGGAATCTAACCTCTTCGAGAAAGCGGTGGTTGAGGCATTGGAAACAGCCAAGAAGGAGCATGAGACTTTGAAGTCTCTGCAACAGATCACACAGAAACCTTCCACCCAGAGGGTTAATAACTCTCGGCGGTCCTTTCAAGGGAAAGCCTGTGCTGGTCAAAACAATTACGGCACGGGAAACTTCCATTTAGGACAAACTTCTGAAAACCCTACATTCTACCCGTCAAGGGGTCAGAAACGTGGCAAAGGCAGAGGCCCCAATCCCAGAGGAACCACAGCCTCTGGTCAGAAATGACCACCAAATCCAGGTACCCTCCCATGTTACCCCGGTCGGGGGGCGATTAACATCTTTCCTCATTGCATGAGAGGGGATAACTTCAGACCAGTGGGTCATAAAGACGGTCGCCCACGGTTACTGCGTGGAATTCACCCAACCTCCACAAGTCAGACCGCCGCACTCACGGCGCCTTTCACCGGACCATCTGGAAATCCTGAACCAAGAGGTGGAAGCACTGCTGGGAAAGGACGCCATAGAAGCCGTCCCTATTCTTCAGGTAAACAAGGGTATTTATTCAGTGTACTTCCTTGTACCAAAAAAGGATCTCGGCATGCACCCTGTTCTAGACCTGCACCCAGTTTATAAAACCCCAGAAGTTTTGCATGGTAACACTGCAGGAGGTAATCCCATTGCTGAAACAAGGGGACTACATGGCAACATTGGACATGAAAGATGCATACTTTCATATTTTAATGTTGCCAGCGCACAGGAAATACCTAAGGTTCATGATCCAGGTCAGGCATTACCAATTCAAGATACTCCCCTTCGGCATCACCTCGGCGCCAAGGGTTTTTACCAAAGTCCTGGCAGTGGCGGCAGCAGACCTGCACAGACTATCTGTCTCAGTTTACCCTTACCTCGACGACTGGCTCAATACGGGGGACTCGTTCGCACTTGTTTTTTTCAAAAACCCAAAAAACAGTAGATCTCCTCTTCAGTCTGGGTTTCTCAATCAACGAAAAGAAATCCAGTTTAGTCCCCAGTCAAGTAAAACATTCTGGGAGCTCTAATTCGTACGAAGTACGGTCTCGTCTTCCCCTCCAACGAGAGGCTTCAGAACATGCTCTTTAAGATGCCTCAATATGTAGCCCTTCGGGAGGTGACGGTGCGCAAAGCCATGCGCTTGCTAGGAATGATGGCATCATGCATATACTTGGTTCACCACGCGCGGTTGCACATGCATCCCATGCAAGAGTGGCTCAACAGTCAGTGGTGTCAGGCCAGCGGACAATGGGAAGATCTGGTAGTTGTCTCGCCAGCCCTTGTTCTTTCTCTGCAATGGTGGTCAAGAGAAAATCTCTTGAAGAGGAAGACCTTCACCACCCCTGCAGTGGAAGCCACTCTCACGACAGACACATCTCTCACAGGGTGGGGAGCTTGTCTGCTTCAACAGACAGCGCACAGAGTTTGGTCTCCTCAAGTAGCGTCCAACCATATAAACCTACTGGAGCGATTAGCGGTGTTCAAGGCTTTGAAAGCCTTTCAGGTGCAACTGCAAGGGAAAACAGTGCTGATTCTAACGGACAGCACTACAGCAATGTATTACCTGAACAAACAGGGGGGCACTCACTCTCCAGGGCTATCCAAGCTGTCTCAAAACATTTGGATATGGGCTCTCAAACACAAGATGTTTTTGTTGTCCCAACATGTTCCAGGAGAACTCCAGGAGAACTCAATCTTCAGGCAGACGTACTCAGCAGAGATTTTCCTCTGCCAGAAGAACACGAATGGCGACTACACAAAGTCATTGTATCCAACGTCTTCGCAGAATGGGGCTTCCCAGAGATCGACTTGTTCGCAACTCAGGAGAACGCCCAATGCCTAGACTACGCCTCCAGGTACCCCCAGAACCGATCCAAGGGGAACGGTCTCTTGATAACATGGTTGAGTAAATTTGTCTACGCTTTTCCCCCCCAACTCCCCTTCTCAACAAGCAAAAGATGCACCAGGAACCAATTACCATGATACTGGTGGCCCCCATGTGGGCCCGCCAACCCTGGTTCGCTCAACTGATGGAAATGTCCCTCTCCCCACCAGTGAAACTACCCTACCCGTACAACATGTTGTCTCAGGACAGAGGGGAGACCCTACACCCATGCCCGCAAACTCTGAACTTAGCAGCTTGTCTCCTGAGGTCATAGAGTTTGGACACCTGCAAGGACATACTCAGGGAAGCGAGAAAACCGAATACACGTTATTGCTATGCCAGCAAATGGAAACATTTTGTCATCTGGTGCAATTCCAAGGGCGTCAATCCCATCGATTGCTCACCTACTCACATTGTGCTGTATCTAACCCATCTGTTGGACACTGGGTTAGTTTTCAATTCCCTAAAGGTTCATCTGGCTGCTCTGTCAACCTACACCACATCACAACAAAAGGTGTTGTGGTGGAAAATACAGGTGATTAAAGCCTTTATGGAAGGGGTTAAGGGGATTTATCCTCCCATTTCTCACCCAGCCCCTGGATGAGATCTGAATGTGGTTTTGACCAGGCTCATGGGAGGGAGCTCCCTTTGAGCCTATGCATAAAGCAAGTCTGAAAGACCTGACTTATAAAACAGCCTTCCTAGTGGCTATCACTTCTATCAGAAGGGTTAGCGAACTACAGGCTATTTCTGTTCTAGAGCCCTTTGTTACAGTCCACAAATATAAGGTAGTTCTGCACACACATACCAGGTTTGCGCCTAAATTCATCTCTAAGTTCCTTGTGAACCAATCAATCGAACTACCCGCTTTCTTCCAGAACCCTACTAGCATGGCCGAAAGAAGCCTACACACACTAGATGTGCACAGGGAAGTCATGTTCTATCTGGAAAGAACTAAACCACTGAGGAAGACAAAACAATTCTTTGTTTAAGTGGCAGCTGGTAGAGAAGGGGATCCTGTCTCTAAATCAGCTATCTCAAGGTGGATTGTCAAATGCATCACACTATGTTACACTCTTGCTAAGAGAGAACTGCCCTTCAAGCCTAGAGCACATTCTACTCGAGGCACTGGGGCATCCATAGCATTCATTGCAAATGTTCCCCTTGAGTCCATTTGCAAAGCGGCAACCTGGAGTTCTGTACACACCTTTACAAAATACTATTGCCTAGACACTCATTCTAGGTCTGATTCTCAGGTGGGACAAGCAGTATTAAGACATCTTTTCTCTACTGTTCCTTCTCACAACCCACCTCCAACTCCGGGTACTGCTTGCATGTCTATGCACAGCATGTGATTCTAAGCAGATTAACAAGCAGCAGAAGACATGCGTTTCTCACCGTAATAGCATTTCTGATGATTGTATCTGCTTAGATTCACATGCGCCCTCCCTACCTCCCCGCTCGGGGTTGGAGGAACATAGACGTCTTACTACTTTCTCTCTTTATGTACTCACTCACTATAGCCTTGGGCTCCCTCATGGCAGAAAAAATACAATCTAAGGGACCTCGGTGCGTGAGGGATTTTGGGTACACTACACGTGACGATAGGGATAGTGTTACAGACACGCCTATGCCAACGTCCCCTTTCGGTCCCCGAAAGACAAGATGCAATACGCCACGGTTTCATCTGGATGTCGGACCATATGCACAGCATGTGAGTATAAGCAGATACAATCATCAGAAATGTTATTACAGTGAGCAATGCAAGATATATATATATAGATATATATAGATAGATATATTACAAATACATTTATTCCAAGGCCTTTGCAATTCACCACACAGTAAGAAAATCACAGCAATACTATTAAACCTATACAATCCTATATATATATATATATATATATATATATATATATATATATATATATATATATATATATATATATATATATATATATATATATATATAAAAGACCAATGGTGTCTAAAGGGTGAATGCACCAAATGGATCCACAACCTAAACAGGGAAGGAAGCAGGCAGTGCAAATAGTCTTTAGGCCCTTTTGCGTCAAATACAATCCTAACTGAAAGGCAGTCCTATCCCTAAGAGGAGGGGAGCCTAATGCTCAAATGTACTTGCGAAGCTTGCGCACGCGATAGTTCAAATGAGCAAAGCAGTTTCTTTTCTAAGGGCTGTAGCAGCTCAGGAAGGTAGGTGAGGTGATGCAGAATAGGTTCCCACTCTTCGAGCAGGGCCTACACTTGAGGGCAGAGTAGTTTCCAAGAGTGGAAAGGAGAGGAGCCCTCAGGGGCCACTCGTGCGGGAAAATGGATGGATGCGCAAGGTGCCACTGGTTAGGGTTGAAATCACTCACTGACCCCCCCCAGCGCACTCCGGACAAAACTTCGGCAGTCGAGTCCACTTCGGTTGCCGGTTCAAATGCGGCAATCTCACCGCTCTGCGGCTTTGAGCGACAAAGATACAGCGTTGATTCCCCTACAGGACAGTGGCGATTTCTTCGCTCCTGGTGGATGGATCAGGCCAGTTCCGCTACAGCAGTCTTCAGGGCACAGGGGACCACAGCGGCAATGCACTTGCAAAGTTCGTCACCACGGCATGGGGACACAGCAACCGCATAAACTCCGGTTTGGGCACACTCACTTTACTCCAGACCTGGGAACGCCAAGTGTACGGAATTCGGTGTGAGAAGCCGTGCACACAGAGCTTGCAATCTGCCAAGTTTCAAGGGCCTCCTTGAAACAGAAGCGATATCACGGCAAAACATCTGCGCAAGCTGGTCAGTTCACTGGTTGGCCCAGAGACACTTCCGAGAAGGCTTACTTGCAGGTTAAGATGAAGGTGCTGAGAATAGTTGGTCCCACTAGTCTAATAGGTCGATGCGTCTTCCCAAACTTTTTTTCGGACGTTCAGGTGCAGAGGGGTCCCACGGGACGACAGTGGGCTCAGGGTGCCAAACCTTCCAGCGGGTCACCAGCGGTTCCTCGACTCAGCTTCTTAGTTTCAGGATACTTGGATCATATCCTTCGTCCAGTGAGAACTCCAGTGATCGACCTGGTATGGGTGTTTGAGGCCTTCTCTTATCCAGAATCTCCTTCGCGCCAAAACAAAGAGGACCCAATGGGAGATCTGCTCACATACAGGCATACCATACGTGGACCAATCATGGACCATGGTGGTCCTAGGAATTCACAGCACTCCAGACTCTCTGGCAGCCAGGATGTATATTGGAACCAGACGTTTCAGCCTACATCCTGGGAGCGCGCACACAAGGCATGCAGAAGCCTGCAAAAGCTTGGCGTTTCATGGGAAAATGCATGCCCAAATAAGAACTGACCCGGGTCAGCTCGACCTGGGGAAGGTGAAAGGGGCAAGATGGCCAAAGGACAGGACAAAGAACCTTGTGGCGTGGCCATTTTGGAGCCAGGCCACCTAACCGGCTAACGCGGTAATCGCGGTTTACTTAGCAAGAAAGAGTTAAAAATATGGGAAATGATAAGCTGCCACCAGTCCTGTCCAAGGCACATCTGCACTTCTCCTAAAAAATCATTAGAGAGTATCTAGGGCCTTTGGAAATTACTAGACTCAAGAGTACTGTACTGTAAGGTACATTGTACACCTGTTACATGTTGCAGAAAAGTTGCAACATGGTCAAGGACTAATGGAAGCAAAGTCTCCCAGTACTGACTGTCTTAAGGGCATGTCAGTTTCCCCATAAAAAGTGAGCGAAAAAGCCCAGAGGAATGCAGAACAAGGCCGGGTTCCTCTGGTAAAGTCAGACTATGATGTTTTAAAGAAAGCAAAAAAGTGGGGGTTACACAACTGGAGTGAAAATTACACATGAAATGGAAATGTTCCTAACACTGATGAGGAAACCACCACTGGGAGCCCCGCCAAGGCCTGTTATAGAGCGAATTCTAAACTACAAAGCTAGAGAAAGGATCCTTGAGCACGTTCATAAAGGCAGTACAATGCAGTGCGCATCAGCCACTATTACCGCATACCCGAACTTCACCCTGCAGGTGCAAAAAAAGAGGATGCATTTTACTTCGGTAAAAAGGAGGATGCGGGAGAAGAACCTCAAGTACATGCTGTTGTACCCAGCACGGCTGTAAGTAATAAAAGGATGAAGGACTGTTGTCTTTGACACTGTGGATGATGCTCACAAATGGATGGACATGGAAAACATGCCAACAGGAGGGGCCTATAAAACGGCTGGCGAAGGAGACGCACACTAGAAACCTATGAAGGAACAGTGAGAATGTCGCTGGACTTAGAAGACTGTCTGTGGCCGGAAGCGACTTTTTGGTAAAAATCTCAGGCACTAATAATTTTGCGGGTAGCAGCAGCCAGCAGAGTAGTTCCCACCCAGGAACGCACTGCGGGGAAGTGTTTTTCACCGAAGAGTGGATTTGTTTACGGATACTAGCGGTTATACTTGAAACACTTGTGTATAGGCGCGTTATAAATGCCATATCATAAGTATCCGCCTGCTGCACCCTGACACCAGGACATGCATCTGGGGGAGGGTGAAAAGCAGGGATGCCTGAGCACAAGGTATTGAGCTTGGCAATTGTTGGGAGAGGGGAGGGTTGGGCAGTTGGGGTAGTTAGTTGGGGGTTAGCCTATGGATCCACACAAGAAATGTATAATATGTATAACCGACTACCGAGACATGCAGGAATGCTAGCTTATGATGGGGGAACTTAGAATTGCCTCATGGAACGTTAGAGGGCTGAATAGTTACATTAATCGGAATAGGATAATGACTTATCTGCGGTGCCACAAGATCGACATAGCACTCCTTCAGGAGACTCACCTCACAAAGAAAAAATTAACTGTACTGGCTCGTAAGTGGGGTGGTACGACAGTGGGATCATCATATTCTGCGTATGCGAGAGGGGTCCTAATATGGGTAGCGTCGGCTGTCCCAAAAGTCCTGAAGACCTTTGAAGACGATGGAGGGAGTATGATCATTGTACAAGGACTGATGGAACAGAGGGAACTCTGCATTATCAACACCTACGGAACCAAATCACGACACAGCGGCCTACTTACGTTCGCTGTATCCGCAAATAGGCACATATAGAGATGGCACGTAAGTGTTGGGAGGGGATTTTAATTGCATGTTGAATCCAGCACTTGACAGATCAAATATTAAGTCGGTGAACCCGGGTCCTTCAGCTAAAGCTTGAACACACTATTGCAGGCATTTAAATTGTAAGACATATGGAGGGACCTGCATCCGCAATTCCAGGGTTATTCCAATTACACGGCCCACAATGATCTATACACTAGACTAGACTATGTCTTTACTGGGGAGGAGACGCTCAGTGAATTGAAAATGGCTGAATACAAAGCATGAGTGCCATCAGATCATGCTCCCCTAGTGGTCACGTGGCACAACACACCTAAGGATAGGGCCCAAGAAGTCACTCGCCTGCAACAGGAATGTTTGGAACACTGGGATAGACTGGGTGAGCTGAGCTACAAGAAATACATAGAGCCTTTACATAAGTGAGGTTAAAAGGGACATGATACTGGAGATAGCGGGCGAAAAAGGGGAGGTGGTTGGGACACAAGCAGGCATAAACAAGCGCTTCCAAGAGTATTACATGGGGTTATATGCAGAGACATCAGACACGCAATCGGCAGATATAGAGGAAGCCCTTGTGCAGATAGATCTTCCCAAGCTGGATGCAGAAGCAGCGAGTACACTGGAGGCCCCCATAACCATAGAGGAGCTAGAAGCCACCACTAGAGGATTGCTGACCAGCAAGGCCCTGGGGGCAGATGAGTTACCTAGTGAATTTTATAAAGAGTTCATGATAGATATGCTACTCTCGATGCTAGCAATGCTAAACGAGGCGCTGGAGACAGACATGCTACCAAAGTCATTACGAGAGTCCATTAGAGTACCGCTATTGAAGCCAAACAAGCCGGACACTGATTGCAGATCTCACAGACCCCTGGCCTTAACCAAGATGGCAAAATACTGGCAGCGTTTCTAGCTAACGGGCTTAAGACAACAATATCTAAGCTTATACACTCTGATCAATCGGGGTATGTCCCAGACAGGAATATCATATGCAACTTAAGGAGACTACACCATATCATTGATCATACCCATGACAGGCCTCACCTGTATGCTGTGGCCTCTCTTGACGCGGTCAAAGCTTTTGACTCTGTTAGATGGCCATGGCTTCTGGCGGTCCTGAAGAGCGTTGGCATGGGGCCCACATACATAAAATGGGTACAGCTGCTATACGGCAGGCCAATAGCAAGGGTCAAGACAGGTGCCACATTTTTGACCAATGGCTACTAGAGAAAGGCACTAGACAGGCTTGGCCATGGTCTACTATGTTATTTATAGTAGAATTGGAGCCATTGGCGGTTTCTCTCAGGAAGGAATACCACGAGGCTGGCATAATGGTGCAGGGTGTGAATAATTTAATTTCCTTACATGCTGATGATATGTTATACTTGCAGCACCCAGAAACCAACCTACAATATATTTTAGATGTGCTAGACCGCTATGCAGACCTATCAGGTATTTCGATTAAGGCACAGAAATCGTGTTTGTTCCCCCTAGCGGGGTACACAGGGAAACTCCCGAACACATTGCCAGTGCTACCTATTAAGTGGGAAGAGAATTCATTTAGGTACCTAGGGGTGGATATCTACCATGACCCGAAGATGGAACATTCACAGAACACACTGAAAGCAGTAGATAAAATAGAGAGGTTTATGACTTTCTGGGCTTGATTGCCGCTCTCAGTGATGGGGACGACAGCGTTGTTAAAAATGGTGATGCTCCCGAGGCTGCTGCACTACTTCACTAATGTTTCATACAACATACCCAAAAGTTTTTTCAAGAGACTCAACACGATATGCCAAAGTTTTCTATGGCACATTATACAATGCCGGATGGCACTGGCAAAATTGCAAAGGCCATACGATCAAGGAGGTACAAAAGGGGCCCACTTTGAGGCATACTTTGTGGCATGCGAGCTGCGGTTTATCACAAAGTGGCTGTCGGACGAGCAGACTCAGGATACCCGGTTGTTGCAATCAGCGTGCACCCCGTTCTATTTGAGGGAAGAGATATGGACGGAGACACCACAGGTCCCGAAACCCTCGTTGCTGTTAAAGCTGGGTAGGACGATGTGGCACAGGGCTTGTCGCTTTCTGGAGATGAAATCGCCTTATTCCCCCCAGGTCCCATTGGTGACACTAAAATTGGAAGATCAGTAATTTAGACTAAGCGTCAAGAAGTATTGGGAGCCCATGGGGCTAGCAACGGTGGGAGACTTACTGAGGGAAGGTAGGCCAATGGATTTTGATGAACTCACTGTAGAAACAGGCATACAAGGGGGACAACATATAATATATGCCTCACTCCTAGCGATGCCAAGGCAGAAATGGACGGGTATAGACTGGGTACTACAAGAAGATGAAGGGATAGAAACACTTTATGACATATCGGAGGGTGGGCATGCAGTGTCGAGAATGAGGTGTTAATGTCAAGGCGGGGGGATAAGCTTGAACAGACTAGTCCTAGCTGGAAAGCGGATTTGCAGGAGCAATTGACAGATGCGGAATGGGGTGGAGCATTAGCCTATCACAAAAAAGTGTCCAGAAACACAAAGTTCCAGCTGATTCAGTTGTACGCAACACATGGGGCATATCTAACCCCCCAAAAATATAGCTAAATTTAAGAACGCAACAGAACAAACCTGCCCAAAATACGGATTGCTCAACACGGACCTGGTGCACATGTTCTAGGCTTGTAGTAAGATCCGACAGGATTGGGAAGATATAGCCAAGGCTGGTATAACAATAGACGTAAGATCCCCCACAGCCTGCATGCTAGGCATGTTCCCGCTACCGAAGCAAGACAGACATGTTAGTAAGTTGAAGGAATTGGTATATATTTTAGCAAAACATACGATAGCTATGGGTTGGAAAGTGCACAGAGTGCCGGAGATACACCAGTGGTGGAGGGACCTACAAAAATGGACGCTGGCAGAAACCTCAGTGTGGCAAGAGGCGGCACGTTGTAGCCAGGAAGAACAAAACACGCACTTAGAATCATGGAAGTATATGGTGCAGGAATTGATGGCCATGGAGCACAGAGAGTCTCATAAAGGAACAAATGCCACGTCACAATCGGTAGATTAGGGAAGATATTTGGGTGGTACAGCTTGAGGTGATGGGGTAGAATAAGGATAGTGGAATAGGCTGGGGCATGGGTGGGGAGTTGGGGCAGAAGGAATACATAGACACAAATGGTTGCATATTGTCACGACATGAACAAAGTCTGTGGATATATTGTGGTTAAAGAATCAAGAAAAAAAATGTTATTAAAAAGAAAAAAGGCTGCGTTCCTGCACTGAAACGATGCAAACATGTTTCAAGGGACTAGAAGGCTGGACAATGTACAAATTGTCAAAAGCACTGAATCCTAAAGGAGGACTAAGTATTTTGATGTTTCATATGCATCCTTACAGTGTAATGATTCCAAGGAGATAGTCACCTATCCAATCCCTCTGGATGCGACTCCCTCTTGGAGGTTAGAGAATTCAACCAGGGTATAAGTCACTATCCCCTGTCTCCAGGCATTAACAGCTTTGTAAGGTATTTAGGGGTTGGATTTTGAAATAAAGATATACAAACTTTACTAATGGCTGTCTTGGCTTCTGATCCTAGGTATGCCCAATCGCCTGTGAAGAATAAGGAAAAATAAGTGAAACAGCTCACTGAAGTAGCGTCCCTGGAACAGCCAATCACAGAGGAGTCTGAGCAGGCACCTTGAGCTTAACTGTGCCAAAGGAGGTGTGGCTGGAGAGAGAGGGAGAAAGCTGGTGTCAGCAGGCAGCACCGCAACACACACCAGGATGGTGCAGCAAGACGCAGCTAACTGCTGGCTGGAACAGCCCCAAGAACGGGGAAAAATACCCTTGGCAGACTGAAGCTGACCCACGCCAAAACGTGTAAGATTGCACTGATTAAGCTACGAGAAAGAAGCGGGAGAAAAAGCCAGAAAGGCCAACGAGGAGCCCAGCTGTAAGCGACTCTGTGGCGATAGGAGAGATGACTGGACTCGATTCCCCTCCCGAGCAGCACTGCTCGAAGCAGTTAGGTACGCGATGGCGCATTTGGAGAGGGAGATGAGCGAAACACAGAAAGTAAAAGCATACCCCAGAGGAGGGGAGCAAGAAGGAAAGAGGCCTGGATCACACATATACTGAGTACACCCCGGAGTGTGGAGACCTTGAGAACACCCCATAGTGGGGAATGGGAAGAAGCGGAGTACCAAAATGAGGAGCGACAGAGAAAATTCCGGAGTGCAGAGGATGAAAGATTCCCAGAGGGGAAAAAGACTGAGAGAATCCCAGAGTGGGAAGAGCCAGAGGGTGACCTTGACTGGGACATCTGGACAGCCTACCAGTCCAATAAGGAATGGTCTTTCTTGAGGTTAAACAATGGGCAAAGGCCTTTACTAAAAAGGGACAGGTGTGATGTCGGAAGCCCTCATCCATACCTTCCATAGTTCACAAAGTATTTCTTCTTTTTTTCTTTTTTTATTTTATTTTGGAAGTTAGGGAAAGTGGCTAGGTTGGAGAAGGATTCCAGACGGGTGACCTTTTGTAAATTACTTTTAGACATCCTAAAATGCACACTTTTGGCCTTCTTCTTTTATTGGATAGGGCTGTAGGTTGTAGATTTAGGGAATGATTAGGCAAACCTGATAAAAACAAAACCCCTAAAACCAAGTATGATCCACCACAGCAAGTATCCTGTTTCTAGTTCCAAAGATCTCAATAGTAGGAAGTAGGTTTAATCTAATATGATAAAATCGGTTCTTGCCTTGAGAGAAAAAAACATGACTACATAATTTGTACATTACCTGCTGTACCCCCTCCATTCGACACTCTTAAAAGAGCCGTATTTGAGTCCTATGAAGTGAAAAAGTATTTTTAACATGAGCGAAAATTAAAAAGACCAATTTAGAAAGACCGCTCTGAGAACACTCAGAGCGGTCTTTCTAAATCGTAACTGTCACGCCCCTGCCGCACACAAGTGCGAGTGGTGCTGACAGGTGATCTGGGGTGGGCAGGGGGAAGACGGCAGACGGCTGACAGATAAGTGCTTGCGTGCATGTGTGTATGTTGTGTGGAGGAGGTGTGTGTCTGTGTATTTGTATGGGGGGTTGTCGGCTATGGTTATGGCAGGGGTTGTGCAGTTTCAAAGAATTTCACGGGGCAAATGGGAGAAGGTGGAGGGGGAGTGTTGCATTTCAAATATTAAAGGCCACACCAAAACGGCCGAAGAAACTTGTCTTTTTTGTGCACAGCCTTTAATAATCGAGAATATCACATAAAAACATTTGAGTAACTGTACAAATCCAATCAAGCAACCATAATTTGTCTTTTAAGATTCTCAAGAAAACTGGAAGCTGAAACATTAAGCTGATTAAGTAAGTACATGAAAACCATGGTTGAACTACAGTTTTCTTTCATTTCCCTGCTCGGCGAGGAGTGCCAGGACCCTTCACTTCACAAACCCATCCAGGGTACGTTTTGGCCAGTCCTACGTTTTGGCCAGTCTTAGCTCCTTTCACTGTGGTTTCTCTTGCCCCTCCATTGACTACAGCGCTTCCTTGCGCAGCCCGCCCTCCTTTCCTCCTAGCCTGCCCTGGCTGGCCACCATAACACCGGATTGGCCCCTCCACTTGGTCAGGTGACCCTATGGGAGTGTAGGTTCCTTTTACGTGCTTGGCGAGGAGTGCCAGGACCTTTTGCTTCACAGACCCAGCCAGGGTAGGTTTTGGCTAGGCCTGAGGCCTCACTCCGTTCCCTGTGGTTTCCCCTTCCCCTCCATTGTCCACAGCACTTCTGCAGGCAGCCTAACCCCGTAGCCTGCCTCGTCCCCTCCTTGACCCGCCTCCCTAACATCAGATTGCCCGCTCTGCTGGGTCAGGCAACGCAGAACACCTTATTTGAAGCCTTGTCCGGGCAGCAAGCTAAGGGCTCAGACAAAGGGCACCTCCATCACCTGTTTGCCTGTTCGGCATGGGGAACCCAGCCCCTGCCATGCCATGACCCCTGTTTTCTGAAACAATCCGGTAGGTAATGACCATTTGTTTTTACATCTAGTTCTGTTATTGGCTAGTATTTTGAATCTTGCTGCACTTCTAATCTAGCTACTGTCTTGTGCCACTACCTTGCATCTTTTCCCACAGCGATAGTGCCGTAGGCCGGTATCTTGAATTGAGCTGTATTTTGAATCTAACTACTGTTTTGTGCCATTGCTTTGCATCTTTTTCCACAGGGATGGTGCCATAGGCCTGTAGTTTGAACCAGGCTGCTTCCTTTAGGAGCACTACAAACAACTATGACTACAGGTGTAAGCAAACCTACCTTTGGTATAAGTCTGTACGCTAACTCTGTGTTAGCATGTTGAACAGCCAGGCTTATCTCAAGAGGAATATGTGAGCAGTAATGATGTTACACAGAGGTTTACAATCACAAGTGTTCAAATAAAAACTCTTACACTCAAGGTTTCTTTGATAAATATGTATCTGTCAGTTATAAAACATTCATTAAAAGGAGGCAATTATATAACACACAAATACCCTTGAATACTATTTCAGAATACTTAAAAGGAAAAGGTTATTAGAACATGAAATGTTGCAATTATTCTTAGACAGTGCAAATACTTTGAGTTCACCAGAAGATTCAATTTAATAGGCTAGGCCAAAGTCAGTGGCCGACTCTGCTTTCCAAGCCAAGAGACTAGCCTTTTATTCAGTTCTCTCCCATTCATTCCAGCCTATCTGCCACTCACCCAGCAGGGTGGCTGTCCTTGCCGGACAGTCAGCCAGCCAGTCAGTACAGAGTTCATTTGGGTCTCCTAGGAGTTTAAACACAGGGAGTTTCGAGCACCTCCCACACTTTCAGCCTACCCCAGACACTCTGGAGCCAGAGGCAGTCTTCACTCCTGAAGCCTTCCAAAGGCGAATGAACAAGAGACCAAACTAGGTTTGGCACGCAGAGGTTAACTCTAGAAGGACCTTTCCACAAAGAAATGGCGAAATAAGACGACCGGGACCTGTTTTAACAAAGGAGGCTTAAGCCCCATCTTGAAAAACATGGCTCCCGCGATTTAACGTTACCGGAGCTACGAATAGTTCACGGTCGGGAAAAATCATGGTAGTTCGTTGTAAAACCACTGCCACCAGCTATTCTGAGAGGAAAGGGTAACATTTCACTGTTACATGAGTATCTAGACACAGGGGATACTAAGTAGCCCCTCCAGCAGTCTATTATAAGAGAGGGTGTCCTGGGTCTAGGGATTTAAGCGTCTAGTAAAGTCAATTCCACTTTACTTACTCTGGGAAACAGTAGTTTATCCCAGAAAAGGCATTTAAACCTGGGGAAAGCCTGAACAGGCTTCCCTGTGCCACTGCACTGAGGGTGCTGTGTGACACAAACGAAAGGATGATGCCTATGGAGTTGGTTAGACTTCATAGCCAAAAGAAACGAACACAGAAAACACATTGATTTTAAAAGTTCAAAGTCCCAAAGTTTAGCAAAAGACCTGGAGGGCTCTAAGGTGAGAGGAATTGGCACAGTTTGAGAATTCTCCCTAACACCTGTGCTACTACTTTGCCTCTTTTTCCACAGGGATAGTGCCGTAGGCCGGTATTTTGAATCTAACTTTACTTTGAATCTAGCTACTGTCTTGTGCCACTCCCTTGCATTCTTTTCCATAGGGATAGTGCCTGTATTTTGAATCAAGCTGCTGCCGTTACCCTGCATCTTTCCCACAGGGATGGTTTTGTAGGCTTGCATTTAGAAGCCTAGAGAGCTCTCTGGTATGTATAGCACTCAATCTCAATGGAGCATAGCTGTATCCCATGCGGGGCATGGCTACTCACCCACATACACATCTGCAGCAACTCACTGCTCGACTTCATAACGCACATCACCTCTGCCATTAGAATGCACCTGATCCCCACGAAAACAATTTGGTCCAGCAGGGCACATTATCAGTCTCCTTGACTTGCCTACTCTCCTGAAAGTTTATCACAGCACCCATCCAGAGCCAGACCCACATGGGTCGCTATCAGGGACTTAGCCGCCCTCCCCTACCTTCGTGCTGGCTAAAGTGCACACAGGCATACTAAAAATCCTCCTTTCAGTTCTCATACCTAGGAACTCAGTCTTTCAAGGGCATTCATCTCACCGCACTTTGAGGCCATACTAATGGCATTGGGTGCTATACAAATGCCATAAACATAACAAAACAAGAATCATCACATGCAAATCTTCTTTAAGAGTATTCCTTGGAGTGGACAGAATTGTACTGCAAAGCTCCAACATTCTCCAAGCAACTACGATTTGGAGGGATGACGGCCCCAACTCATGTCTTATTATGGGAACGGGACACAGAATGGTAATGTCAATACTGATAACCAAATTAGCCCCTCCATCTTTAACAGACAATGCCAGTTATTATTTATTTTAAATTCCATCCCATACAAGATTCTCTGCTCAAACATTTGTTTATAAAAGCCATGAATGATAGGAGTGATAATTTACCATATTTGAATTTAAATGAAATGAATAACATTTCCAAACCAAAATATGCAGCAGCTCTGGGGAAAAAAGACTTTATTTTCTGATAGGAGGCCATGTATGAATGACTTTCACCAAAAATGCTTAATATAATATTGTCCCTTTAATAATGTGTTTTCTGTAAGTGCACGAGTGTGCATGAATTTTCCATATTTGTAACTTCTTTATCATTCAACCCCCAATTTATAAAAATACTACAATGACATTTAATCTGATAAATATAAAAAAATCGATACATGGCTCTTCTAAATACTGCATTTGAGAAGGACATGTTGCTCTTTTTTCATGCTAGAACTGCCCACATGCTTGACAGCTATTTAACATTTAACTTCCTGGTGTCTCCTTGTTATTCAGCAGTGTTCATCATGCCTGCACAGGCATGCTGTCAGTAATTCACATAGATTCACCATTCTCAGGCACATAATCTCCAAGACCCACATCATAGCCGCAGCATTGGGGGAAGCTAGTGGTGAGAACAGTCGGCTGTGATAGTGAGCTGCCATCTGTTTTGGATTCGATCCCCACCACTGATGCAGGTCTGTAGCATTAAAACAAAATTAAATAATAATTCATTTTTCCAAAGATCTGTTCCTTTTTATTGTACACCATGGCCAATCTTTTGAGGAAAGAAATACTATCACAATCGCATATCGCAAGTCAATATTGAGTAGTTTGCAAGTATTTATCCATTGATATCAAAAACCTAATCCCCTGTTACAAACATGTTTTTTTCTGTTTATACTGGGTCTGGAAGTTTTCATTTTCAGTTTGCTGCAAAAGCATACTGTAGGTATTTGGAAATTAAGGTCACTTAATGTTGGTTGGAGATTTAAACTCCAATTGTATTAATCCGGAAGTGTTGGGGGAGGTTGGTAGGAAGGGTGTTTGGACCTCTAATAAGAGGAAATGGTAGGCGATGGTTGACTTGTTTGAATAGCCTTGGATTGGCTCTTATGAACGATTGCTTCTCCCCCTCGTCTGCTGTAGCGCCCACCTGGACAGATGGCAATGAATTATCCATATTGGACTACATTTTTGTTAGTCCTTGGCTGTATTCTCGATGAATTGGGTTTTTGGTTACTCCAACCAATTTCAGTGACCATGCCATGTTAGAAATTGTTTTTGACGACAAACTGGAATGTGAACAAAACTCCTATCTGGTACCTTGTGACTTGGTGGTCAGTTGTGCGGGTAACACGGTCACATGGAATATACGCCTTGCAATCCAGATTGATAATCATCTCTCTAATTTTTGAGGCATCTCTTGGTAAGAAGCGAAGCGCAACTCTGACTTCTGCTAACTTTGGCAGATTTGTAAATTCCCTAATGATTACTTCTGGTTCAATAAGTGAGGATTGGAGGCTGACTAAGTTGACTAAAAAGGAGTAATACTGTTCGACATACTCATATAATGAAGAACTCGTTTTGAGAAGGAGACACATGAGAAAGAGCATAAGACGACTTAGATCTCAACTGGAACGTCCACTCCATGTTGCTCAAGAGCTTATTAGTTACATTTGCCAATCACATAAAAATTGGATGCAAAACACTTGAGAAAAAAGATGGCAGATGGATTCAGAATCCATACTAAACTGTCCTGGCAATAAGAATTCTGGAGCATTTTGGAAACTGATCAATAATCTAGATCCATCGCAATCTAGCATGCACAATAATGCAGTAACAGAATGAGTCTGGGTTGACCACTTCAGGACTATCTTCTGTAACAAAAACACTCATGAGATATCTTCCATGCATTTACTTCACGGTTGTGCTTCACTTGTGAACCCCAAAGACTTTGGACCCGAGCTGGTATACCGAATATTATTGCACCTTAGCTCTTCTCGTGCCACGGGTTCTAGTGAGCTTTCCAGCTTTTTATTTAAGAGTGATCCCACTCTTTGGGCTGAAGTCTTATCCACTCTTTTTCAAATATAGTCATCAGTGGTGACCTTTCTGTTCTTTGGTCCTCTGTCTTTGTCATTCCAATGTATACAAGAGAGGAACGATCTTGCCCGTTGAATTATCACCCAATTGCAATCCAAGGTGCAGAAAGTAAATTATTTGCCTTATTACTCTTAACCCATCTTGAGTCTTGGATTGCTGACTCTGAAATCTTGGGCAAGTGGCAGACTGTATTTAGGCATCCCTTAGGGACATTGTTAAATGACCTGATGGTTAACTCTCTACAACACTTGTCAGTGGGGGGTGAGGGGGTAGACTGCATTTGATGCAGTCAATAGCAGCAAGCTTTGGCTTAAGCTTCAGAATTGGGGCATCCCTCATGGACTTCTCAGGCTCATTGTGGGACTCTATACCAACACTCGCATGCACTCACATACAGGTTCGCCTAAACCATGTAGGCGGTCTTTCCAGATCCATCCCTACTGCTTGTGGGGTTCGGCAGGAATGTGTTCTGGCTTCCTGCTTATTTAATCTTTATCTTGCAGACATTGATGGCCATCTGAAATCGGCAGTACTTGTTCTCCCAAATTGTTTAACCTTAGACTGCGCTCGCTAGCATACTCTGATGACTATCTGCTTTTTGATTGCACTGCAGTGGGTCTTCAACGCCTGATAAATTCCTTTGTTGACTATATTGAAGCCCACTCTTTGAAAGTTAATCCCAAAAAGACCAAGCTGCTACAACTCTCCAAACTCAGGATTAAGAGCTCTTAACGCTGAAGGATACGAGATTCACAAATTAACACTGTATCCTCAATTCTTTTTGTTTAATCCAAAGCCCTGCATAGGAATTTTGAGACAGTGGTTTAAAGATTGTGTCCACGCTCTGTCCTCCCATCTACTAAAGGTTGACCAAAAATATTGCACATTTCCTTTAAAACGTGCAATATGCTTCTGTGAGGGCAAATTGGTGCCTAAACTACTCTATGGCATTGAGACTCAATGCTGCCAGTGTGGTGGCTACTCTTGAAGCCCTTTTTTGGCAAAAACTAATTGCAGCTATACGATACAAACTTGGCATTACATCTTTACAGGCAAGAGCTGATTGGAAGATCTTGTCACTCTATCAGAAGATACTGGGCCTCATTACAACCCTGGCGGTCTGGAAACTATGGTACCGGTAAGCATGCCGGTACCGCAGTTCCCGGACCGCCATACTATGAGTTGTGGTCACGGGTGCCTGTCAGCCCGCCAGGTTTTTGCCCGCAGGCACCCGCAAGCACAGCACGTCGGATGCACCGGCACAACGTCCCCATCCCCGTTCAGTCCTCTGGGGCAGATTGGGGATGAGGAGGACCTTGATTCCAGCACCCGAAAATGGGCAATTACCGGGTCCACCTAACTCGGCATGACCCTGTTCTTGCCCAGTCACGGGTGCCGGAAAAAATGCAACTCCGGCGGCAGCCGTGCCTGTTTTACAGGCACGGCTACCGCCAGGGTTGTAATGACGCCCACTGTGTCCTATTAAGGGATCTTTGTTTGAAGATTTCAATAACATTTTGCGGATAGAGGGATATGCCTGGATACATTTTATCACAAATAGATGCAACATTATGCTTGATACCATCAATTCTTCTATTGAAGTTCTTGTGCATATTCCAGCAAAAGTAAAATTATCTTTGCGCAACTATGATTGGAAGAATACAACACATTCTATGCAGTCCTATCCGTCATTGCAATCTTTGCACTGATCACAAAAAGTTGGGTATCGTAGCACCCTTTTTATGCATCTATCCGGATAAGCTGACAATGGCCATCTTTCTACATTTTCGTTGGAACCTGTTTCTTACCAAGCAAATCCTTGTTCAATATCGTATCATTTCTCCTGAACAGGCAAGCTGTCGCTTTTGTCACATATCGGGCACATATGAATCCTTAAAGCATTTGGCAACTGGATGTACTTGTTTGGAGGATGCTAGATTGCCTTAGTGAAAAACATTTGTCAACAATTCAATCTGTTGGAACTGACCCTTTTTGCTACCTGTGTTTAGCTCGGCACACAACTCCTACTGTTATTGTAGTTGTTTGGTATATAAAATCACTGAACCTGCAATTTGATGATCTATGATATGATGGACTACTAGATTCTGAAATGTTAATGTTTTCTCTGCAATGTTTTAACTATGAATGGTGCGAAGTATATTTAATTGTGTTAATGCTACTTCTGAAATGAAATTTATGATATGTAATGAAATATTCTATGAATGTTAAATTTACTGCACTTTAAAGAGATCTACTTTGTTTTACTATTTTATTGTTATTAAAGGTTGATTATATATTTTTCAGTGCATTTCATAAGGTTCGTTCTCTGCTTTTCAATATATATCATGTGTGCTTCACACAATCTTGCCTTCCATATCCAGGCTTATCAAAGCTTTCCTTTAGTTCAGTATTCAATAGCTCTTGGTTCGTATCACTTGCGCTTACAGTTTATCTTGCTAGTACTGTTCACTATAACCGTTCACTTTGGGTTTACCTTAGCTTGCACATCCTATTTTGTTCATTCAGCAATTATTTTTGCCCTGTAATAGCCCCCTGGTGCAGCCTGGTACAAGTGTTCCTTTTTGTTCACTCACCGGACCCTGGCAGCTGTTTTCCTCCTCTTCTTCTGCTCTGCACACACTTCTCAGTGGTATTGCGAGCTGTGCTCGCTCTACTATTCTCTCTGTCGGTTGCTGGCCGCTCTGCTCGCCTTTCGTGGACGCTGCCGGTATCTTGCAGCAATGGGATCTTTCCTGTGCCCCACAGCTCCTGCTGTGGGCACCCGACCAGGGAGCCTCCAACCACTGTGACTGTCTTGTGGCCCATTCGGGCCTAGGCATCGTAGTATTGCTGGCGTCCTAGCCTCCAAGCAGAACCCTCCTCAGCAGCCTCTTTCTCAACAGGATTTAATCTCCTCACGGGCCCGAAACGCTCATCCCTCGCTCAGCCCTCCCTTTTGTGGACTGTTACTCACACATGGTCCCTTTGGAGCACCCTGGTGCTTAAGCGCTTGTCCGCCACTCACCAGCCTTCTAAGTTTCTCTCTGGTGCCTCTCCTGACTTCCTCCCAGCTTCCAAAGGCAGGGAAACTGCAGATGCGAGCCCTGCTTGCTTGCTGTGTGTTTTTCCTCACACTCCGGAACCACCAATGAATGCAGACGGTGTCCTCTGAGGTCCCGGCTCTGTAGCAGCTCCTGCTGCACACAATGGATAATGGAGGCCCCAAGTTTGTGGGTACAACACAGCCCCTTCACTTTGGATCCCACAAGTCCTCTGGGGTTGTTGCCGGCATCCTGGTTCAATCTCCTGTCCCGCCACGGCTGCCTCCTCTGAAGGGACTCCTATGGCCTCACTGCAGCGCACTACACAGGTCTCCTGGTTTTCCCTTTACTTGCTGGGCTGGTCTTCTATTATATACCTGCAGCCCCTTGACAACAGACTACAGCTGTGAATGTCCAATTAGCCCTGCCTGACCATAATCGGAGGTTCATGCCTGACCCTCACAACTCTTAGCCGGCATCTTCATCATCCCAGTACCAGAGTGGTGAAAAAGTATAGTCTCGTATAGTGTAGTATGTTGCTTATTCTTCGTCCCAGTACTGCCAAGGGTTACTAGTGGAAAAATTAGTGGCCCATAAAGATGGGAGAAGGGTTGGGATGGTCACTAACAGAAGAAGGGGGATACCAAGTCTCGCCCACAGGCACCCCACTTCCATTCCCCAAGGACCCTCCACCCAGATGATCCTCCCTCGCTTCTCCGCCCCAGGGTCGGGATCCAATAGCTGCTGCCTTTCCCTGGCCACCTGCGTAGAGGATCCATGGGGTTTTGGAGTGAGAATACTCTAAGGTTTCTCACACCGCACAGAGGATTCAAGGGAAGTAGATATGAGTATGCCCTCATGTGTCTCACTGCGCCCTCTTGGTAAGCCACCCCGCGTCCCCTCTGGGTCTCTTGTGCCACCCGCTACCTTGTTGGGGTTTGAAGCACATCGTCAGGGCTTCCTTGGATGGCGGACGTTCGGTTCGGCTTCTCCTGCATCTTGCTTTCCTTGCGGCTGTGCGACGGCATTCCCGGCTGCCGTCAGTGTCCCGGCTTCCTCTCGACTCTACTGAGCACCAGTCCACTCCTACAGACCTTCCGATCATCAGACGTGGTGGACTGACCGCGTCCTTGGAGCTCTCTCGCTCCGGATTAGCGACACTGGTTTGTATCTTCTGCATTCGGTGCGCAGCCCACCTGCAGTCTTCATGGGTACACAAGACTCTGTTTAGTCAACTGTCAATTTTTATACAAGGTGGCCAGCAGTGTCTGATCCCATTGTCTAAGTCCTTTGTCTCTTTCAAAGGTTTCATCTTCACTGCTCCGCGGGGGCAACTCGTCCCATGACTTGGATTACCTAGATTACCTAGATTGCTGCTGCTGTTGTTCTTCGTCTCAGGATTTTCAAGAACCTTGAGGTAATCCGCCTTATAACATTACATAGGCCTACTGTCTACAAAGAGGTCAGCAGAAGAAGGAGAGGATAGAGTATGGAAGGGTGTGATGTTCTCATAAGGGCTGTACCCTGGATGGTTGTCCTTATCCCTGAAGGGGGAGTCCCTCCCCATGAGGTCCTTCCGCATTATACCACCCCCAAGGGGACTATCGGGTAGCCGCCTCATCTCAGTGGCGTCATGGGAAAGGGCTTCCCCTCAGGGAGAAGTGATGACATCTAGTGAATCGTCACAGTATGCTGTGGAGTAGGATGATGGCAGCTGTGATTTAATTTTGGCTTCACCATTGATGTAGCCACTTTTACGTATTAGTAGTCCAGTACACCCGCTTTTGTGCCATTGTAATACTAATGCATTATTAAGCTCTGTCCCAGCTATTGTTTTGGACTATCCTTTTGTCTGTGGACCATGAGACATGGCCAGAATTGGCATTTTGCTTATGTAGACACACTCTCTGCCTTCAAAGGTACCCTCCGTTTCTGTTCAACCGTTCTAGACTGGTTGATGTCTTTAAAGATTTCCTGGTCTACTTTCTATGGGGGTGGGCCAGTGTGTTTGGTAGCCTGATTGTCTGGCCACCAAAACATTTGTGTGCCCGCCTTTGATGTGATTGGAAGGCTGGTCTAGGCTAGCCCCTCAGTGAATATATTATTAGTGGTAGACCCACTATTCCATTCCTTTCATCTGTGCCTGATTTCCTAATGGACCGCTTCTAGAGATGGGCTGCTGAGGACCTTGTCTGACCGTACTACCTAGATCCTGACTCCTTTGCTCTTGCACCTGCTTTCTTCTAGGCTGGTGGAATACCATCCTGGGTTCTTCCTTCACCCAACCCCCAGTTCTCCTAGCATGTTACTTTGTGGGACAGTTTATTGGCCTTTGGTGTGCTGCCTTTCTGTTAAATGCCTCTGGACCAATCACCCTCAGGTAGTTTCTTCATGGCCTAGATGTCTGGTATGTCTGGCACTCAGTATTGGGACTTCTTGGGTTGCCCTCTGCCTTTGTCCCTCTTGTATAGAGGTTTTTTTGCTGTGTGCCTCTTCCCATCCTGCTGAGCTGTCCTGGAAACTTGGTGGAGTTCCTTTGTCTTCCTCTAGCTTTAAGATGATGTTGCTGCTTCCTTGTAGGTGTTCTGTTTATTGCTGCTATTAATCCAATGGATCATCAGTTCAGAGGTCCCAACCACAAATACCCCCACCCTACTTTGGTGCCCAAACTCAGTTATCCTGCTATGCTACTCCCTGGATCAAGGGACACTGATACATTGTTCCGATTCTTCAACATGGCCCCCTTTGTTTGGGAGTATTGGGGTGGTATTCTTGAGCCCTTGGCTGGAACTCTTCCTGGTGGTCGCCTCTTGTTCTCCCTTCACCTGGTTGCCCGTGAAAGGGTGTCCTAGATTACGCACACACCAGAATAAAAAACACCCCTCTAGGGAAATAAGGCAAAAAGCTGATCTTATTTATTTTTGCATTTGTAAAGCGCTCACACAGCCCACGGGCATCGAGGCGCTGTTTCAGGAATTGGTTTTTTTTTTGCATAATTTTTTTCTCTTAATTGCGTATTTATAACACGCTTAAATACCCAGAGGTTTTTAAGCGCGGACCCGAGGATTGAACCTGTGTTGCTTTGTGTCTTCTTGCTTCCAAGGCGGACACGTTGCCGCTGAGCTATCTTCCCGGGATCTTGTAAGGATAACCGGTTTACTCTTACGAAAATGAGGAATTAGCAAAGGACTATGCTGCCTCAACGGTCTTCTCCTGACCCTCTTCCATTCCTTCCTGTCAAAGTGCTGCCAGGCAGGGGTTTATATAGTCCTGTCTTGCCATGATGGTATCACTGGATATGGACCATAGCTTCATCCCAAACCATCCTTCTTCCATACTAGGGATGCTCTAAAGCCTTCTTTTCTTCATTGTCAGCAGTTTATGTCAGGGCATGCTGCTCTAAATTTTGCTACCTTATTCAGAAACACACTGCAGCCCTGCAGACTTTTACAAACCTTGAGGCCTAGCCCCAGGAAAAACTAAACATTGTAATAAACAATTTTCATTTATTCTATCCATATTTCACTCCTCCTGCTAATGATATCCAGGCCCTATATGTTCCCCCACACTTAATACTTCTAATCTGTCCCATTCTGAATTTTGTCGCACAGAACATGTTATTCCTATTCTTAGCCTGCGTGGACCCTTAACGGACAGTAGACAGCTGGTGAGTCACTTCGTGTGGTGCCAGTGCTAGCCTTGGTGAGGAACACCGTGGAAGCGCCTGTAATCAATTCTTAGAATCTCTCTTTCTGGGAAGGAGCTCAACTCCTCTATAGCGTTTAAGATTTTACAATGCCTAGGATCTGACATAACAAATCTACCCAGCTAATAGTTAATTGCTCCTTATATTTAAACAATAGCTGCCTTCTTCAGTGTCTGCCCATGTCTGTGTATGTGATTATATTTGCATTAGAGAGCTTTCCCGGTGCCCCTCCTCCCCCTTAGTCCATTATAGCGCCTAAAAGAGGTCTTGTCTAATTCTAAAGAGCTTGGGGGTGCAGGATCGCCAAGCTTCCCAACACCTGTTAGACCGCCCCTGAGTGGTACTTTGACCAACTATCTTTCAAAAGGGTCTTAATGTGGACATTGTTAAAGATTTCTCTTTTAGCAATTTACCCTCCATAGTTCTATGGACCCCCAAACCTTTTGCTTTTGAACCTGTTCTGATTTTTATACTCCCCTGTCCTTATGCTAATTTCTTATGGGGAAACTGATAAGCCA
The DNA here is from genome assembly GCF_040938575.1 of Ambystoma mexicanum. Classification (NCBI taxonomy): domain Eukaryota; kingdom Metazoa; phylum Chordata; class Amphibia; order Caudata; family Ambystomatidae; genus Ambystoma; species Ambystoma mexicanum. The sequence continues at coordinate 17,039,092 of NC_090922.1, read as the reverse complement.
TTCAGACTATCAGTATTGAGAAACTGTTTCCCTTTTGACCTTTACATTTGTGTAACTTTTTAACATTGCAAACAGCATTTTACAATGCAGTCCAATGGGGATACTCTTGTATCACCCTAGTCTTTTACGTTTTTTGATTTTTGGTTACTTTAATATGTGCTTAAACACAGTCTGATGGCAACAATAGTTTACCATTTTTGTGTTCTTTCTAATGTGCACATTTGTGTTAATCGTGTATGGCTACGAAACGTGGCTAGTGCCCTGAAATAGCCACTGCCCAAGATATTTGCGTGTTCTTTAGCAACATTGTTGTTTGGCCTTCTTCCTGCCTTCCCAGATCAGGAAATCCCATTTAAGGTCATGCACTTGCCTGGGAAAGCTGCAGCTTGCAACAGAAAAGGGCTTACCATTTATGGCCAATCCGTCCCTGAGAGGGCAGGAAGAAAGACAGAATACAAACATTTTGCGTATATGGTACTCTAAAAGGCATTAAGTGTTAAAATGTAAAAGTGTACACAAGAAACATATCAGCTGCCACCTGCCAGTCTTGGACTCATCATGCAAGTAACCACAAAACTACAGAAAGCTAATTTAAATGGACCCAAAGAATTCCTACCGCACCTTGCTTCAAGGCAAAGAGTGCAGGGTAAAATAAACGTAGAACTTCACTATGGAGAATATATTTCTTCTGCACAGCATAGGGACTGAGTAGTGCCCCTAAAGCATGTCTGCTAAGCAAGACAAGTGAAGTTAAAAGGCTTTACTTACCTCCAAAACGTAGGACAGGTACATAATAATGGCACAAAGTTGGAGGGGGGGGGGCATAGATGTCTATAGAAAGAAACCAGTAAAAAGAAAATCTTTCCTAACAGTACTTCACACATGTCATGTCACTCGAGGAGAGGACAGGAATTGGAGTGCTTTCAACTGCCACCATCCCCCTCCTGGGTAGGACTGGCTCAGCCTTCCACCCACAGGCTGAGTCAGCTCCCTATCCCCTTGTGACAAGGTCAAATTACTGACATTGTCGCAATTGCAAACAATAATTAAACAATACAATCCATAAACCAAAGTAGAGAGACAAATGTTACATACATAAGAACATACGCATTGCCTGTGTATAGAAGTCCAGCACCATACACCTAGTTTTCGGATGCTAATCCTTGGCCTACAAAGTCTCTGGAAATCTTTGAGTGTACCAAAATGTTTCCTGAGAGTCAAAAGTGATTTTCCTAGGAAGATCCACTCAGCTAGGGAATGCAGGCCGGAAAAGGCAGTTAATGCAGAGCTAAAGTAGCAGTTGAAGAGGGACTTTAGAGATTTAAGTCAGTTTGAAGAGTCCTGGGAAGCAGCCACCACCCCTAGTGTCAAAGATGATAACCCCTGAAAGTATTGATCCAACACCACTGCCCTGGGCCAAACCCAAATAACTAAGGTAAGGCTCAATAGATATAAACCATCTCAAACCCCCTAATAACCTGAAAGGTATAAATGCTCCCAGGCGATAGTAAATCGATGGCAAAAACTTGCTTCACCACATTGGTCATCATCTAGAGTTATCTGGCAGTGGATTCAAAGATTATCACTGCCTGTTGTCTTTTGGATCATCTGGAGACCTCGGATGATTGGGGAGACTCTCAGATTCTGTCCCACAATAAAGAAGAGACCCTTATGGATAACCTAACCAATCCAGATCTTGCATTTACCCAGGGCAGGTTAAGGAGGCCCTCAACAGCTTGGGGTTTGGACTTTGACTCCCGACAGGTTGCTCTTCTTGTGAAGGTCAGCACATCAGGATTCCAGCATTGGAGCAGATCCCTGAGGATGCAAACAAACAGTTTCAGCCGTTAGGCCAGAAGGAAGTCCTTGCAGTGAAGTAAAGCTGGCTCCTGAACTTGCAGAGAAAATCCAACAATGCATGCTCCACCAACCAGGGAACGGCAATAAATCTCAAAGGACAGCTGACTGATTGGTCCCTCCAGTCAAATTGAGGCAGGCACCTTGCCCCAATCTTCCTTATCAAACAGAAGGTCTACGTTCATGATGTGGGATATTTGGCTTACAAAATGTGTGTTTCTTCCGTACTCTGCTGGTGTCAACCTGTTGTTTTTGGGTCTCTTCAGCTTTAGTGTGGTCAACTCTGTTTCTGAGTCCAGCTTGCCTACTTCTATCCAGAATTCGGGCTTGGAAAGACCCCAGCCCTCCAATATGGAAGCTTAGAAAACCTCTGAAAATATGATCCCCTTGTGCATTATTGCGGCTAAAAATGCAGCGTGCATCTGCTAAAGGGGTTGAAATGACACTACTGCCACCAGCTTATTCAGAGGATGCCAGAAAAATGGCAAGTGGGGCAAAGGAGAAGTGGACACAGTGTCCCACAACACTCCATATAAGATGGCCTGTGCTGCAAGAGTAAAAATACAATCCATGAAAAGTAGAAGACTACTCAGACACTGGTAGACACATGGGCTACCCAGTTCACCCAAAACAACCTTGCCCCTAGCTGCACACCACGTTGGGTTTGGGTGCTGCCATAGGAATAAATGGATGCCAAAACAAAGGGCAGAAGTCTCTGCACACTTAAAACCCCAAAAGGGGCCCCAGGGTCCCCAAAACAGAAGTCGGGGGTGTGTGGGATACAGTCTAATCTACCTTCAAAGTCAATGAATGTGAGTCAAGCACTAGTGCTGGGAGGCTCAAGGAAGAGGGGAAATATTAAAAATAAATCTCCCTTACAGGATGGAATTCTTTGCTCCCACAGAATACAATCATTTGCAAATGTCACCCAGCCTTAATGAAGACCTTAGTGGACTTTGTTTAGCCTGTTATAAATCTATATAATTCACAATGGTGGGGCCTGGCTCTATGGCATAATTAAGCTGTCAACCTAGAGATGAGATGGTCTCCTTTAGATATCTTGGGATTCTGGTCATGAAGAACAGAGATTTTTTAGGCTTAAGGCCTCAATGTTTGTCATTTACACTGAGTTTATGGGGAGATGTTTAAATTTTCTATGGACCCTCAAACTTTTTGTTTTTAGCTTCACTGCACAGCATGTTTGCTCATTGTTATGGAGAAACTAACCAGTCCTTCACACTGTCAGTACTGGGAAACTGTTTCCCTTTTCTTTTTACATGTTATCGATTGTTTGGGTAAATTCTTATCATTGCACAATGCATCTTTCAGTGCAATGCAAATGGGGTTTCTGTTGTATGACCCTCTTCTACACTCAAAGCGATTTTCTGGTTACTTTAGATGTGCCTCAGGACAAACTGATGGCAGCAGTTACTTTTTGACATTTTTGACTGTACCTTTTGTTAGTCATTCCACATTTACCGCGTTTGGCTACTAACAGTGGCTAGTGTCCCAACATGATTGTTTCCTGACCCCAGGGTGATGGGGCCACTTGCTTTTTCAGTTTACTAGTGTCCCAACATGGCCATACAACAAGGTTTTTATTTGTTCCTTGGCCATTTTGTCCTGTTGCCGTCTTCCTGCCTTGCCAAGTCAGGAAATCCTTTTCTCCAGCATGGAGTCTGACATGGATTCACATGCTTTTCATTCTAAACTGTCTTTCTCCTATGAACCAATCACTGAGCTCTGGGTCATACTGCCCCCAGCCAATGACAACCCTTTACCTAAGCCGCTCCTCTGGCAGCCATCTTCAGATTTTTACTGCACGTTCAAGTTTTGGGAGTCCTTGTGCTTTGCTCTTCGAGCTTTTTGCTGCGTTTTTCGCTTTTGAGAGCTAAACTCTTTTTTTGGTCAATCAAGCCTGTGTGCTCGATCGATCATCCATCCAACTAACGCAAACCTGTTTTACGGATTTATAGCGCCCTGAAGGGCTGTTTTCGTTGAGTGTTCTTCTTGGAGGCTTCCAGAAGATTATTTAGGCCTACACCGCATGGATCATGTCGGATGAGAAGGACATTGCTTCCCTCTTCAAGCTCTGCTCCGACTACGATTTTCAGAATGTGTACATGGACAACAAGCATTCCCAGTGCCTTTACTGCTTGCACCCGACGCAGGAGGAGGATTGTGCGTTTTGCAGTGGCTTCTCGAAGTGCACATTGAGAGATCGACACTAAAGTTTGGAAGCGTGGCTGCAGCCCAAGGCCTATATTCCGGTTGCCACCCAGGGGCATGCCTCTCCCAGATCTGGCAAAACTGAGCGGGCTTCTAAGTCCTTTGAGGACGCCCCAGCCGTGGGTGCCCCAACACAAGGCCAAGCACCGCAAGTCTGCTTCCGTCGGGGTCGCCGCTGCTGCGGGTCTCACGGCAGTCAGGGTTCGATCGTCATCTCCAGAGGCATCGATCTCCAGCCACCAGTCTAGATCGTTGTCGAAGAGGAAGTCAACTACCCCAGGGAAGTTGAGAGAGAATCCGGAGAAGGCCAAGGTAGACCCACCCGTGACGGAGAAGGCCATGGTAGACAAGGGGTCTGACAAGGCCCCGAAGGAAAAGCCCAAGCAGGACGAGGTGTCCAACACGGCCAGGAAGGAAAAGGCCAAAAACGGACAAGGGGAATCAGCCTTTCTGTGAAGGCCCAAGTGCACCATGCAAAACCGTCACCCTCCCTCAAGGTGATGGTAGCGTCGCTTTCGAAGGCTGTGGGGTGGACCCGCAGGGTGCCCAGACGACGGCCAGGGTATCTCTTACTACCAGGAGGGCGACTTTGAGCATGCCTGCTGAGAAAACCCCAGAGAAGAGGATGCCGGACCTCAGCCCGAGACCGACCTCTCTGTACCCGAAGAAAGAGGATGGGCACGTTGAAGGCCTCCAACGTACGGGCATTTCTTCAGCTGATGAGGGCGAGATTATTTCCTTCCACACCGTCCAGGAAGGCGATGACGACGAGGGAAACGCCGGAGACTCAACCCACAACGGGGGCGACAGGGTCCCCATCGATGGAGGCGACTACGAGGGGCCCCAGGACAACGAGGTCCCAGATCCCAGTGCTCCTACACCCCAGATTCCACCTAGAGACTTTTCACTGGACATCCTCTCGACCCTGCACACACTGGTGTCTGAGATACAGAGGAGGATGCCTGCAACCCCACTGCCCTCATCTCCCGCAAGACCAGTACCGGCCACCCCGTTGCCACCAGGGGAACCGCCGGCCAAGGAGAGGAGGAAGCACCTTAAGCCTCCATGCCACCCGTCGCCACCTTCGCCACCGCCCCTCTTCCCATCCCCCATATCCCCCCCCCAAGCGAGACCGAGTTGGACACATCGCCAATGGACACGGATGACGACGGAGGGATGGGGGACCGCCCGCCGCCTCCGCCCAGAGCCTCTTTGCCGGATGAGGTAGGATCGTTCCACGCGATGATTGCCAGAGCATCAGACTTTTTCCAGCTCACGCCAGAGGAAAAGAAGGAAGGCTTCTTATATCAGCGCCGGGAGGTGAAGAGGAAGACCATAATTTCGGTACTGTTCTTGGACAATGTCTGGGACGAAGGACTTGCTCTGCTGAAGAACGCCTCTGCAGCCCCAGCAAAGATAGACTGATTGGAGAAAAAGTACAGGTTGCCAGACTCTGCACCGAAGTGCTTACGATCTCAACTGTCGTCGGACCCTGTGGTCTCGGCAGCCGCCAGGAAAAAATCGTCTGGCTCGGCTTCCTCATCTTCCTCCACCCCTCTGGACAACGGGGGGAACAAGTTGGATTCGATGGGTAGGAAGGTGACCTACTCCGCGGCTGCGACTGTCAAAGCTGCCAACGCCTTCACGATCGTGGCCAGATACGACCGGGAGCTTTGGTTTAAGCTGGCCATGCTACTGGACTTCCTCCCCGATGACAAGCGGGTTGAGGCTTTGGGGATCCTTCAAGCAGGAGAGATTGCATCGGACCCTGCCATCACAGTGGCCCTGGACATCGCGGACACGGGTTTCCGCCAGTTGGCTGGCTCAAGGCCACCAACTTTAGACAGGAGGTCCAGACAAGGGTTTTGGACATGCTCTTTGACGGGGACAACCTGTTGGGGAAGGCTGTGGAAGAATCTCTCCACGCCATCAAGGCAGACACGGAGAAGGCGCGTGCCCTAGGCACCTTAGAACAACGACGACCGTCCTTTTGTTCCTCGGGAGGGAAGTCTATCCGCTCTTCGAAGGATTTCGGAGGGGCTCGTCCTCGTACCGTCAGCACTCCCGGTCCTCGATGCAGGAAGCCAACAGGGGTCGCTCCAAGGCCTTCAGGGGCGGACTTTTCCATCGTCAGGGACCGCAAGGCGGCCTGTCGACCTCCAAGCATGATTGAACCAGCCAGGATGTCGAACCCCCACCCGCGCACCCTGGTTGGAGGCTGGCTGCCGAACTTTGTCGGCGTGTGGCAGACCATCTCCACCGACAGATGGGTTTTGCACGCTCTTGCCCACGGACACACATTAGAGTCCCAACAAAAGTGTCAGCAAATACCACCTGTGTCCCGACAGGAAAACCACGTCCCTCAGCTGCTGCTGGAGGTTCAGCCATGTTACTGAAAGGGGCGATAGAGCTGGTGTCACTGCGACTCCGGGGCTCCGGAGTATACTCAAGGTACTTCCTTGTAAGAAAGAAGACTGGGGCTGGAGGCCCATTCTCGTTCTACGATGGCTCAACAAGTACATAAAGTCCCAGAAGGGGGACTTTCTGCCATCGTTGGATCTGGAGGATGCTTATTTCCACGTCACCATACACTAAGGACACCGCACGTTTCTGCGCTTCGTCGTTCAGTTCAGGGGAAGAATTAGTAGGTCAAGGCTCTTCCCTTCGGACAGAAATCGGCGCCCAGAGTCTTCACCAAGTGCTTGGTGCCGGTGGCGGCACATATGCTATTTCGAAGGGATCCACATCTACCCCTACCAAGACGACTGGCTTACCTGGGCCAAGTCGAGGGACCTCGCCGTCGAACACACAGAGCAGACCGTCCGTCTGCTGATGGATCGGGGGTTCTCAGTGAATTATGCAAAATCCTGCTTAACTCCATCGCAGGACGCTCTGTTCCTGGGATCGAAGCTCAAAACAGTGCCATGCATGGCATCACCGTCGGAGGTAGGGATTTCGGATCATCTTGGACAAGGTGCAACAGCTGTTGGCACAGAAGATCAACACAGTGAGGACCATCAAGTCGCTGCTCTGCATGTCGTTGTGCATTTACCTGATTCGCCTCTGCAGGTTATGGATGCGGCCTCAACAGGAGTTCCTCAACGCCCGTTGGGTCCAGGTGTCCGAAAGCTTCCAGGACAGGGTCGCGCTCGATGAGGAGGTCCGACGAGCGATCAGATGGTGAGGTCCAATATCACAGAAGGTACGGATTTCCGGAGCACCCTGCACCATGAGACGGTGACAATGGATGCGTCTCTGTAAGGATGGGGAGCCCACACTGGACATCTTCACACCAGGGGCCTGTGGCTGCTGGAAGAGAACACGCTACACATAAACATACTGGGACTACGGGCAGTGTTTTGGGCCCTCAAGTCGTTTCTGCCATCCCTCAATGGTAAAGTGGTGAGGGTCTTCACAGACAATACCACCATGATGTTTTACATCTGGAAATAGGGGGGGCACCAGATCCCCAGCGCTCTACAGAGAGGCTCAGGACTTGTGGTACTGGGCCGTCGCCCAGGGGATGTTCCTCATTCCATCTGGCAGGAGTAAAGAACACAGTTGCTGACTCTCTCAGCAGGGAGCTACACTATTGCCACGAGTGTGAGCTTTGGCAGGACCAAGTGGACAACCTGTTCCACAAATGGGGCGATCCCCAGATCGGTCTGTTTGCGACGGCGATGAACACCAAGTGCCGGAGGTTCGCCAGCAGGCTTCCCCTGCCAGGGAGCATGGGGGATGCATTTGCATTCCCTTCGGACGGCCCGTTTCTGTATGTGTTCCCTCCATTGCTGCTGCTGCTTCTTCGAGTCATCAATCAACTCAGACGGTGCTGGTGCAGGATGATCCTCGTCACACCAGCGTGGCCGGGGTAGATCGGGTACCCAGACCTTCTCAGCATGTCATCGTTCCCTCCAGTCAAGCTGCCAGTGGTTGCGGATCTTCTCGCCAGGGAAGGAGGCGCAATTCTCCACCACGATCCAGTATTGCTGAACCTCAAGGCCTGGCTCCTGCAGCATTAGAATTCGGGTGTTTACGATCTTGCAGCGGACTGCAAAGAGGTTCTCGCCAAGGCCAGGGCGTCATCTACTTTGAAATGCTACGGACTCAAATGGAAGATATTCACAATTTGGTGCCGTTCCCAGAAGATTGACCTCTGAGGGTCACAACCCCTCAGGTACTTCCATATTTGCTGTCGTTGGCTAAATCGGGCTTGGCTCACGCTTCCATCAAGGTTCATCTGGTGGCTATCTCCTGCTACACCAGATCCCCAGGACGACCCTGCTTGTGGTCACACTGGTTTGTCAAGGAATTCATCAAGGGACTATTCTGCTTGTTCCTGGCGGTGAAGTCTCCGGCCCCGGCGTGGGAGCTCAATGTGGTACTTACTAGGCTCATGGGAGCACCCTTCGAGCCTATGCATTCTGTCCCATTCAAGTTTCTGTTGGGAAAGACAGCTTTTCTCGTGGCCATCACCTCTGCACAACAAGTGGGTGAGAGCCAGGCCCTGGCCAGTAAACCACCTTACTTGACTTTCCACGAGTCGAGGATGGTGCTGCGGATGCACCCCTCCTTCATGCCCAAGGTGCCATTGTACTTTCATCTAAACAAACCCTTGGTGTTATCTGTGTTTTTTTCAGACGACTTTGTCGCCGGCTGAAAGGACTTTGCACTCGCTGGATGTAGCTAGAGCGCTGAAGTTTTAGGTGGCCTGCACGAAGAGTTTCCTGAAGAATTCTCAGATGTTTGAACTTTATTTTATTTTTTTCTAATATGTTCGTAGCCAACACAGGCTTTACATATATAGAGCACATACATCTTTCAATTCCTAACAATTCTAATCAAAAAGGTTATCATACATAAATACCATCAGACAAATCATTTAAAATAGATAAAATCATCTTGTAAAATTTCATCACATGGAATATCAAATTGACATCATTCCCTTCCATCAGCCTTTGCCATATCATTTCTATCTTGTCAGCTAAACGGAGAGTTCTTATATCTTGTCAAATAATTTTCACGGATCTGGTTGAGACTTTCGCAAAGGCATAAGAGATGTTTTGCAGTCTCAATGTTTGCCGTAGCACATAATCTACATAGTCTGAGCTTTCTAATAATGCCAATTTTGGCTCCTAATATCTGCATCGTATCACGTCTATTAAATTTAAACACAAGATAAGATCTAACAATAGACTGATGGGGATACGCATGTTTGTGAACTTTGGTCCTGTGAACCATGGGAAGGCTCTGTCCAAGGCTTCCATTTCCAGGTGGCCCTCTGGCTGTATCACTCAGTGTCACTGGTTGGCAAACTGACCGTTGCCTGGCCGTCTGAGAGCCCATTCTACCAAAGCGATCGCTGCTACTACGGCGTTCCTGGCTGGTGTGCCACTGCTGGGCATCTTCAGGGCTGCTACGTGGAGGTCGACGCAAACCTTCACGAAGTTCTACTCCGTCGACGGGGATTCCAGAGAGGAGTCCAGAGTCGGGCAAGCAGTGCTGCGCAACCTGTTTGATTGAAGGTGAACCTGGTGAGGAGGTAAGAGATTGCTTCTGTTGGGCCTTGCCACCTCCCATGGTTGTGCATGTGTTTACTGCTATGTATTATTTATTGATGAGTATATGAATCCATGCCAGACCTCATGCTGGAGAAGGAACAAGTTACTCACCTGTAACTGTTGTTCTCCAGCATGGGTCTGGCATGGATTCACATGTGAACCCTCCCGTGTGCCCCTCTGCGGCTCTTCTCTTGGTCCTACTGCCACTTTACGTGCTACCAAATCTGAAGATGGCTGCCAGAGGAGGGGCTTAGGTAGAGGGCAGTCATTGGCTGGGGGCAGTATGACCCAGAGCTCAGTAATTGGTTTATAGGAGAAAGACAGTTTAGAACGAAACGGAAACAGTTTTTTTCTTTTACCGAGGATTTCCAGCCTGATGACAGGGATTATTCATGAGCATGTGAATCCATGCTAGACCCATGCTGGAGAACAAAAGTTACAGGTAAGTAACGTGTTCCTTATGTACAGGCAATGCCCAGGAAAGCCATGCTTTTTCACGAGCTAGTGCAGGGCCACGAGTGTGTGTTACCCGAAAGTGGGTTGGGACTATCTGGTCCTAATCCACAAACTGGTTTCTATATGTCTAGAGCAGGGGTCTCCAACCTTTACGTTAGCTAGAGCTACTTGTAGTGGAGATCAACAGTGGCGAGCTACTAGCTGGCGATATCGGGGTGGGGATATTTATAAGCTTCTGAATTTCTACCAATATTTTTTTACCCCAATTATTTTCTCTCTATAAACAGATGGAATAACATATGCCTTCACGATTATATTACGAACTTCAAAAACCTCTTTGTTGCATTATTATTTATTAGTAGCTGTCTCAAAAAGACAGATATTTGTTGGACTACCACACAAATATCCTGTAATTTTTGTGCTATTCCTTTGCGTTTTATACTGGCTTTCTACATGCTAGGCACACTATTGTTTTCCAAATGTGCATTTCACACTTCCATACAAAAAAAAAGTAATTTCCAAAATGAAAAATGCGGATTGCGTTCACTAGTTTTCATTGAAATGTTTTTTTTGTCAGACACCACACATACTCTGTTATTTTTGTGCCCCTCTGTGTTTTAGCACAGGTTATATTTATAAAGATGTTATATGCTTGTCAAACTGCTTCATCACATATAAATGCTTCTGTTTTGCTGACAGCAGTTTTTAGGAAATGAAACTGTGGGTTCAATGGTGCCAACTTTTGATTTTCACTAGAGGGGCAGAAATATTCCCCACCTCCGTCCCGAATATAAGCAAGCGAGCAGCCCAACCCACACCCTGGCCAAAAGCATTTTATAGCACTTTTTCTATGCTTCCAGTGCTATGCGGACGACACTCAGCTCATTTTCAGGCTACCCTCAGCCACCTCTTCTCCCACCCTCATCTCTGACTGCCTGTCCGCCACCCACGAGTGGTGTGCCGCCAATGATCTCTGCCTTAATGCCAGTAAGACCGAGATTCTCCTCATTCGAACACCTGCTCTGACATCTCTAAGAATTCACACTACCAGCTGCACCTCCTCAGAGGCATTCTTCCTTTCCTCACCTTTCCCCAGAAGCTCACTTTGTCCAGACCTCTGGTTCTCTCTAGGCTGGACTATTGCAACAGCCCCTTTCTAAATCTGCCTGCTTTCACTCTCCGCCCTCTGCAACTCATCCAGAACAGGACTGGGAGACTTGTCCTTGGCCTCAAGCCCAGGGATCGTATCTCTCCAGGAATGAAATCTCTGCACTGGCTCCCAGTGGCTGCGAGGATTAAGTTAAAAAAAAAACCTGTATTGTCCACAAGGCCTTCTGGAGCCTGGGGCCTCAATACCTTCAGCTCTCTCTTCCAAAATATCTTCCTTCTCGAGCTCTTCGTTCATCCGCCTCCAACTCCCTCAGGGTCACTCGCTTCGCCAAGTAACGAGTTGGTGGTAGATCTCTTTCCTCGGCTGGGGCCTCCCTCTGGAACAGCCTCCCTGCCTCCCTGATACTTAAGGAGAATCATCACTGGTTCCGGAAGCACCTCAAAACCTTTCTCTTTGCTTCTGCCTTTTCTCCTCCTCTCCCCTGCTGACTTCCTGGCAGATACTGAAACTGCACTGGTCACCTGGCAACCCCCCCTGTTCTCAAAACCAGGCTTCCCACCCAGTTGCATACCTGCATTGCCTTCCTGGCAACCCCCCCCCACTTAGGGACTGTTCTGTACCCCTACAGTTCCACCACTAGCACTTGACACCTGATGTCTGCACTACACTTGCACTTGCCATCACCTGGCCGGACGCTATTTATTGTTATTTATTATCCTATGTACTGCACTGTCCCCTTCCCCTCCCACTTTTCTCCTTCCCCCTTCCCATGCACTTGCACGATGTGAATGACACCTGGCCTAGTAGGATCATTGTCTGTCTCATCTCTGTTCCCCCTCCCTTGCCTCGTCGCGCCTTGAAACACTTATTATATGATATGATACGGCATTTAGTTTTGAATATTTAACATCTCAGCATCGGTCTGTCAACCTGCTGAGCTACCCTGGTAGGCTTCTACTGTACAGCGTTTCTATGGATCGCTTAATGTACTAAAAGTGGATGTACCTGTGTCATGGAAGTGATTTAAAGTGGAAATGTACAGTGTGGCGTTTGGAAAGAAGCCACATGAAAAAAATTGCACCATTTTTTAAATATTATTTTGAACATTTCCAGGCGAGCGGCAGTGCTACTGTGATATTTTCATTGCGTGGTCACAATGATCCTGATCCTGCCCCATCCCCTCTGACAAACAAGAGCAGCTTGCTTAAGCAAGACAGTGTCGGGGGTGCACAAGGCCAACTCTGGTACTGCAGGCAGCCTCCAGAAGCAGAACGTGATATTGACATCTGTCAGGGAATTTACAAGCAGCTCCATGTGGCACAGCAGTCAAGCTCCCCGCATGCAATTGGGACGACCAGGGTTCAGATCCTGATCAAGGAAAATAGCGCAAAATACAGCATTGAGTAATTTAACTTAAAAAAGTGTTTATTCTTTAGTATTTCCAGTGCGGGTGACTGAAGAGGCTCAGGCGAACTACTAGTCGCCCGCGATCGACCATTTGGCGACCTCTGGTCTAGAGAGTATGCATGAGATTCACCATCAGTGGTCCTAATTGGACCACTGCTGGGGATTGTGTGGGAGTCACAGATCTTCTATTGAGTGAGCTGAGTTTGTATCACCAGAGTTTCAGGATAAGGAGTCCTGCAGCCATTAACCAGAGATCCAGCGAGAAGCCAAATATCCTGCTCAGCTGTGAAGTTGTCAGACCACCCGTGGACCCGTCCTAAGAAGGCCTGCTGACCAACTTTTGCTGCAGTCCCTGTGGAGCCCTGTCTGGCTGGTGAACGTTAGAAATCCTTTGGTGGAGCTTCGACCCTTGGAGTAGTGTGATCAACCATTCCCTACGTCAGCTCGGTATGGAGCCACCTGGAGCCTTAGGAGGTGATCCTCGACCATCCTGTGGACTGACCTACTCCAGTTTCGGCTTCCGCGGTAGAGGCATCGTCTTTCCTTGTTTTGGCTGGGAACTTTGGGGAATCTCAACTTGTTCTTCAAGAGTCCCTCCATGTGAAATTGCTGCCTTCCAGCATCAACAGACCTGGGATAGGAGGCTGACTGTGCATGAACATCTGGTCCCCCCTTTGTTGCTGTGCCTCAGTGACTTTTGTCGAAACCGTCTTTCTCGCGTCTGGTCAAGTGCCTAGACGAGTGCTGCATTGGTGTGATCTGCATTCGTCCACTGGAACAGGTTGCACCAGCTGCTGGACACGACCAGAATTTCGTCTTGCACCCGCAGCTTCTGGGCTTCTTGGACCGGAAACAACGGTCGGAAAACTGACCTCTGACAACCCTCCAATGACCTGCCCGGTCTGAGGAAAAACTGGAGTATGGGGCCAGTGGGGTAAATTACAGCGGTACTTACCTGCACCTTTATCTCCACCTCTAAAAGTTTTGAATACTTTTGAAAAGTTTTACAATTGTTTGGCTTTGGCAAAAAACCTATTGCCAAAAGCACTCCAAAAGTTGGGAACTGTTTTGCTCACCAGTATACGGCTTCATCTGTGTTCTGGAACCATTTGCCCATCCACAAGAGCTTTCACCTAACCTTTTCCCTGCTCCCAAAACTTCTGGAAACTTTGTGACATTTTTGGGGACAAGGACACAGTCAACCTAGGGTTGGACTTTTCAAGGTAGAGTTGTATTCTTGTGGGCTGCCATTGCAAATAATAACCACTGCATTCCCTTTAAGTATTGTGGAGTGGGGGGATTGTGATTGTATTGCGCTGTCTGCTGTCGCTCGAATCCTTGATTGCTCACTGTGTTGGACTCATTGTGCACCCGTTATTACCCTCACTCGCTCCTGAGACTTGGCCTTTATCACTCTCCATGCTACCTTGATTGGTTTGTGCTACAGCTCCCAGAGTTGTCCCTGTTCACTATAACTAGGTTGGTCTCCTAAGCTCTGTCCACCAGGTCAGAGTTTAGAAATTCAGTCAAACAGGAGAGTAGCAATTTTAAAGATTATATTATCCCCCTAATTTCTTACATTAAACCGTCTACACCATTTAGCTTCAGTACTTACACATTTGGCAAATTAAAGGGGGTTGACGGGGGTGGGGGGATCTGCATCTTACTATTGAACAGGACTTCCAGACAGGTGATGGATGGGTAGGTTATGTGGATCGTTCTGAGAAGGAGGTGATGAATCCAAGGATGTCATCACTCCTTTCCTGGCTCTACCACCACTGCCTCCCATTTGGCCAGGGGACAGCAGCTGCTACCTGATCCTGACCCTGGGGGCTTCGTCTTGATGAGGAAGGACCACCTGGGGGGGATGTGACAGTCAGGGAGGCCCGATGTCATCAATGGAGTTAATCATATACCTTTCTTTCTCCTTAAAAGAGGATTGCTCAGTCCCCAATGCCTTAATGGCATATTGTTACCCTCACTTCCAACCTCTATGTAAAGTTGGTGTGTCTATTCTTCAAGCTCCCACAAGAGAGAATGTTGTCAATCTGGAAAAGTGAATACCCTTCATTTGAATGACAGACGTAACTTGATGGCCATAGGCCAACCGTTTTAGGCACCGAATTATAGAAATATAGACTGTTATGCTTGACCAACAAGCGGCCATTTTAAACGTAGCAGAATCACCATTTTGCTTGTTAACCATTGCTCATTGCTTTCTGTCTAAAACTGCTTTGCAGCTTGCAATTCTTGCAGATTCTGCTTACTCTGCTCAACTGTTAACATTGTTGTCTGAATATGAAAGCGCAAGGTCGCGGGACTGAGGAGTTCGTTGAAAACTCCTCATGAGTAGCCCAGAAAGGAATGCCCACGCTCCCTCTCTGTAGCCTTGAGGGATAGCTGGAGGGCATTTAATCACTTCACAGCTGCCAGCCAGTCTCGTACGATGGTAGAATATGTTAGAATAAAACAGCTAAAGGCTTGAATTATGCTCTTCCTACGGCCCCCCTTCGCAAAACCCTTTAGAGCGTGTCGGCTCCCAGGACACGAATAGTACCTCATAGATAGCAAAGCAAGGAATGTGGCTCTTCCCCCGTGTGCAGCTTGCTTCCAAGAACAGAACCACCGTGTTCTGTTCAACAACTAGAAGATGCCTCCGCACTTTCTAAATTGCACATTGTTACTAGAATAGACATCGAAAGTGTCATAATTGTCATACTCGTCGGAAATGTCCATCGTCATCCCGAGTTCAAAGAAACTTAATAAAGGAGGGTGTTAAACATGACATAGCTGATTGTATGATATGCATTTTGTATATATGTAACTGATGTACGTAATTCGCTCTCTTGCGTCCCTCGAGGTCTAGGGAACTCACGTCGCAGGGCGTGAGACCAGAATTGGCCAATTGGGACTATTTTTGCTTGCAATAAACCCTAGCATTGGGAATTTGAACCTCGTGTCTGGCGCATCTTTTCGTGTATGGTTATTGCCTTGTTTCCATATCACAAGGGACCCCTAGGGGCCCCTTTCAATGTGAGCCACTGAGACGAGGAAGAGGCGGGCTGTAGTGAGGATCACTCAACATGCAGCTCTGTATCCATTTCCTCAGAATAATATAAAATGTAATTTACCCTCCAAAACTACTGAAAATGCCTCTTCAAATTCAAGTCATCAAACTGGACATTTAAAACGGCTGAGAACATCTTCCAAGAGACTGCTTGTAAGTTATCAAGAACTGACTTCCCTTCTTCTAAGGATAGAAGTACGGCCACAAGGAAGCTGAGCTGAGTTGTGAAGATCCGTGAAGACCTAGAGCGTAAGCAGTAATCTAGTTGTTGTGAGCGCATACTGGCCAGTGGGACATTAAAACAGCAAAGCCACCTGATGGGCATGGGCTGGCTGGAGAGGTTGAATCCTCTCGGTGCTGACCGAGGGACTGTTGGTGCGAGATCCGCATAGCCAACCGGCTCACAGGAGAAACCGAAAGAGGCAGACTGCAGAGACTGGTATGGCGTAGCAACGTAGAAGGGAGGATGGCTTCCTGGCATGCAGCTGTACCAAAGAGCAGCCTCTGCATTGTTGGAGCCCTGGGGAGCATGGAATAGGCAAGCAACAATGTTTTTATAAATTTGAGTTACGAACGGATAACATCTAGAACAACCAATAAGTCTAAATATCTACTAAGGCTACTGATTTACACCTTATCGATGTCGTTTTTTACCAGGGGTGATCCATCCCACTCTACACCCTGAAGTCTCTTTTGTGTTTTGTGTGTTTTGCACGGCTAGCAGTCATGAGACGTAGGATTAGTGTTAAGGATTCACCTTGTATCATTTCTTGCGTGTCTCGTTCCAATTGTCCACCACCTAGTCACTACTTTGAGTCCCATCATGGTGGCAGATAAAGTTATGATGACTGCTATGACCTCTGTGTTACAGAATTAGTTGCCAGATCCTTAATTCTTGTGGTTGAAGGAGATAGTTCATTAATTCCCAACTTTAGTAATTGGGATGAGTTGTTACAAAAACGGCTGATCTGAAGCAAGCTTCATAGCTCGATAATGATGGGATAGTTGTATAACCCCCCAGGGTTAGCTCGTTTACAACGAACTGCTGCTTTTTCTTGATAACAAAAACATTGTCATTCAATGGAGTTAGAGATCTTACAAATGCGGTCTAGATTGGGTGATCCTGATCATCGACACCGCAAAGGAAATGACAGAAAGAATTACTGGTGAATTGACCATTATGGAAGAGGAGATTAAGAAACTAGTTACCTCGACCCTTATTTAAAAAAAAAAAGACATGAAGAAATGCTAAAAGAAATGGATGAATTCAAGGAAGACTCCACGCATGAATGCATCAAACACATAAAGATCTAACCAACTTCTCTTCCAAGAAAGCTTTCAGGTACACGCAGAAAGGTTATGATCCTTTCAATAACTAACCTCAACAGCAGAAAGCTAAGAGTAGGATTTGGTAATACATTGTTTAGTTCTTATAGCTCAAGTGTTGAAGGTACCGCTGATGACAGTATTATCAATGATAACAGATATAGAAGCAGGAACCAACCCAGAAGTAAAGGGGCTTTCAGCAGCAGAAGGGGTACCAACCAAAGCAATAGAGGCAGGAGAGGTAGTTGTGAGGGGTTAGTAATGCAAGGCAGACAACTGCTTGTGTTTTTCTCAAAATTAGACATTTTATTAAAAAACTGAATGGCGAATAAATCCTCACTAAGTAATTCCCTACCTGGTCTAAAGGCTATGGAACTGCAGAACGTGAAAGATAGAAGCGCTGTCCTAAAACAACTTGTAACTTTCAGGGATAACCGCCCCACTGACCTTCCCCCATGGCTCTCGCTTCAGGCAAGTACGATGGCTCGCCAAAGAGTCTGAAATAGTTTATTGATGCCTGCATCGTGCATTTTACTTATCGTACCAACTCACCTCTTACCTCCTTCTTGCCTCCTGTCTCAGCAGAGTCCCCTTCTTTGTTCTACCGTTCTTTTCCTGCTCCGCTTACCTTTCTGGACTAGAACTTTATGATCTTGTTTGTCACGCAACTTTCTACCTATGGATACTGCGGCCACATTTTATGTCAACCCTGCTTACTGGATCTACAGAAACACCATCTACTGCATCCATTTGACAAGGGTTTTTTCAGCCATTTGGCTTTTTCCCTTTAACCTTCCGGTAATTTCCAGGGGGGAAGGAGGAGGGCTTGCCTTAGCTGTGCCAGCGGCAGGCATAGCGGCTACCTCCCGGGGAAGACCTTACCTCTACAAGGAGCACAAGTCATCTAAGAAAAAAGCTACTCCAGCGGACTCCAATGAAGAGGAATTCTCCTCTGCAGAAGACACAGGTGAGGATTCACACACCGTTGTTGACAGTTTGCAACGCCCAGAGACCACATCTACGATGGCAACGGCAGCACAAGTTCAGGAACTAATTGCTGCCCTCCAACTTATTTATTTTTATTTTTTGGCATTTTTAAAGCGATCACACAGCCCGGGGGCATCGAGGCGCTGTTACAGGGAAATATCTCCAAGTTGCGTATTGATAACGTGCTTAATACCCATAGGTTTTTAAGCGCGGACACAGGGATCGAACCTGTTACTTCGTGTTGTCTTGTTTCCAAGGTGAGCACGTTGCCGCTGAGCTATCCTCCAGGGATAGCGATAGGATAGGATAGGAATGAATGTTCCGAATATTACAAGGTTCAATCTTCAAAGGGAAAACAGTTTTAAGTATACGCGACCACTCATTCATATAGATTTTCAACTTTAAAGAGATACCAGTGATTGTATTCCTGTTCAGTTTCACAGAGACGGTTTCAGACTCCTTTGAGAAATTACAATTGGCCACACACAACCGTCCTTTGATACTACCTTTCTTGTAACACTTGTGGAAGTGAACTTTGTTTTGAGAACGGTTTGTAATGGGCGTTCCCTCTTAATGAGAGACACGCAACCACTCCAGCAACAGTGAATTGTTTGACAATGGAAATAATAGGCTTTTCTTCTTGCGCAAACACTAGTGCTCTCACTAATAGTGTGCATGTTACATTACACATCGACAAACAGTTTATACTCGCCTTTGAATTTATGCATGCTACTTCTGCGCTGATAACGGTTACCGGCAAAGCTTGTTCAGTGAATCTGAACACTGATCTTCCCTCACCGGCTCCAGGAACACTGCGGTTGCGGGCTGCTTCACTTTCCTGACTTAATCTGCTACTACTACTTCGGGCACGGGTGTCTCCGATCCTGCTACGCTAGTTTGGAGTCTCCTTCCCTCCTCAGTCCCTCGACTTGCCTTCTGCTACCAGCCTCGGGTTTCAGCATTGTCATGGCTCTGCAATAACAGCTACTCCGTGTATATGGGGAAAGCTCCACTTTCAGTACGTCTTCATCAACGCAGCCACAGCAATGCAGGGTTTGAGACCGCAGGACGCTCTCAGAACTTGCTGTTGAAATCTGCTGTCTCCACGTTCCGGGGTCCTTTCTTTAATCGCACTTCCTTGTGAATTGTCAGCCTCGTGCTCTACTTCTACTACTACTTCTGCTGCCAGCTTTCCAGGTCCTGTTCCAGCTCCTTCCTTTTCTCCTCTCCTGCTCCAGCCTTATATGCCTAACAGGTTTGGTAATTGTCTTCAGGTGTGAGCCATTGGTTCTGATTGTCTGTTAAATGGCTATTAGGCTTAACTGCCTGACTACATCATCTACATGTTGCTTCAGCCCTCTTTGTCTCAGTCCCTGTAGGATTCTGGGACATGTAGTTTACTTTATCAGTTAGGTTTTTCTACTTCTTGAAAATCTTTAAGGGTAGATTTAATTCCCTTAGTAATTTGTAACAGATGGGCTGTATGTTTTGACTGTATTGGAGGAAGATGATTTAGAGAAGACAACATATCTGCCTTCCCTTATAGTGTACCTTTGGTAGTGAGGAGGGCATTTGATTTTAGGTAACAAAAATATTATTTCTTTTGGTAAAGTATGCTTTGGTGTTACAACTTTAGGCTTTTCCACCTTAGATTCCATAGGAGGTTTAGAGACATTAAAATGACAGCAAACCATATTATCTTGTGGTACAGTGGTAATTAGAGGAAAAATACCATGTCTCATTCCTCCTCACTTCCCTGGGCCTTGTCTCCACCCAGGTTATTCTCCCACAGTACACCACCCCCAGGGTTGGGATCAGTAAGCATCTGCCTTCCCCGGGCCACCTGGGAGGAGACTTTGGGCAGAGTTTCAGTGAGGGATCTGCAGGATTCTTCAAATAGTACACAACAGAATTGTTTGGATCAGGATGCATAGACTGGGATTACGAACCCCGCCAGACAAGGAGCAGACAGACTTACTGATCAACCTGTCTAATTACATCCCTAATCCTGATGAAAGGACAGTCTTAAACAAAGGCTTACAGTTTGTACCAACTCGCCCTTATGCTAAATTTAAATTGCCCACAAAAGTACATTTGTTAAGGAAAATTCACCTTAAACAATACTTCATGAAAAATTCTTTGGAAACCCAAGAAAATTCTAGTGGTTTAGGTAACCCTTTGACTTTCTTCTCCCCACCAGAGCAAGCTATTCTTCTGAATTGTTTTTTTTTAACTCTTTATTTATTAATATTAAAAGAAAAGACAAAATTGCATCAAGTACAGCAAAGGATACATCTTAGGCCACTATGCAATAAACCTCAACACATCAATAACAAAAATGATAATACACAATGAGCATCGGTCAAAATATAAATTAATTAACTAGGGATAAATCAGCCTAAAATATAACCAACAAGTAAGAAGTCGACAACCACAAACAGAACAACAACACACAGACACTCAACAAACACACCCACCACCCCACCCCAATAATTAAAACCAAATAATTGTAAAATGACAGTCAAGGGGTTACGTGGGTAAGCAATTTTCCAGACTTGGTGTACTCTGTCAAGCACATCCTTCCAAAAATGTGTCACCCTTTCACAAGCCCATAACATATGAAGCAGACTACCCCTTTCCTTCCCACAACCCCAACATTTGTCATCATCAATCATTCCCAAAGCATACATACGCACCGGGGTCCAATACATTCTTCCCACTATTCTTTGATGTATAAAGCGCAGCTGCAAATCTGCTTTTGCTTTGAACGGAGTTTTCCATATCTTATCCCATTTCTCCAGTGTAAGTTCACTAGCCACCACAGCATCCTCAACCTCTCCCAGGAATCAATCCACTTCCTTTCCGACTGCATGCATCTCAAAATATTAGATACAGACTGTGATCCACTTGCCAGCACAGCAAAGACCTCAGGTTTCTTTGAAAGTGGGGCGTTCATCATCCAAACTCTCTCAGTAATTAAACTCACCAAATCATTGTACCGTCTCAATTCCCTAGATTGTGGACCAAATTTCTGAACCAAATTTTCAAACGGAACCACTCTCCCATCATTCCGGACATCACTTATAATCAAAATGCCTCTACTAATCCAGCTCCTCCAATGCAGTACCTTGTTATTAATTTGCAGCCTCGAATTATACCAAAGGGAGGCCTCTTTATACATAAATACGCTTTGTCCGCTATCAACTATCAAGGAATTCAGAGCAGCTTTAGTTGCCAAAACAGACTTTAAACCCAGAATTCCCCCTCGTAGCGTCCCAAAAGAATATAGACTATTTAGGTCATACAGTGAAAATGTATGTAATTCGATTTGTACCCACCATGGCATCCGATCTGGCTCCCTATAAGAATACTTAGACACCTTTTTTGACAAAAAACCATTAACATAGTTCCTTAAACTTGGGTACCCAAAGCCTCCACCTTTCATACCCTTGACCATAATATACCTCGGAATTCTAGCCCTCTTCCTTTCACCCCATAAAAAATCTTGGAACACCCGATCAATACACCCAATCACCCGCTTTGTGAAGTGTAGCGGCAATGACTGAATCACATACAGAACCTTAGGCAATAAGAGAATCTTAATCCTATTAACTTTAGCCCAAATGTTCACATTTATACGCCCCCATTTTCCAATATATTTTTGTTTCACCTCATTAATTCTATCTACATTATATTGCACCATCTTTTTTATATCCCGAACAATGTGAACACCTAAATACTTCACACATGAATTTTCCCATTTACAATTCCAATTTAATAATGGTTCGTTCCCTGGCAAATGTCTAACTGGAAACACCACAGTCTTCCCCCAGTTGACACGGTAACCTTCCCACTTCCTCAAAGATGTCTTTTAGAAGTCGACCTCCCTCCACCGGATTATTCAGAATAACCACTACATCATCAGCATAAGCCAATGTCTTCACCTCATCATCACCTATACATAAACCCCTAACTCCCCTATGCTGCCTAATATACGCTAATAAAGGCTCCAACACCAAATTGAACAAGGGAGTTAAGGGACAACCTTGCCGAGTACCCCTATATAGATTAAACAATGGTGAGGATCCCGCATTTACCTACACTTTAGCCTTTATATCAGTTTGTAATGCTTTAATTGCATTAATAAACAATGGTCCGAAGCCCAATTTCGATAATGTATAATTCAAAAAACTCCAGTTCACCCTATCGAAGGCCTTCTCAGCGTCTAAAAAAATCAACAAAATATCCTTGACCTCTGAATCTGGTAAGCATAAAATGTCGAACAAAGTGTCACGACCCTCGCCCAAAACCCCTCTGGCAAACCCATTGGCCAGGTGGAGTCAGGACTCGGGCTTCTAGAGCCTGGCATCCTCTTCAAAAGCCCTCATGGGGCCAGGCTCATACACCATGAACAACAATGTGCTTGGGAACTACTTTATTGTATTGTCAGCTAACATAGAGGCATCCACATAGCTTGGTTCCCTAAGAGCCAAGCTATGTGGTCTAGTGTTTTTGGTGTGGCAGGCCTGGAACTACTTTCCCTGGTATTACTTTACCTGGGCTATATAAACCACATCCTGACTGCAGAACATGCTTCGTGTTACTTTGCAGCTTGCAACGTGACCCTCACCGTGTCCAGCTATTCCCTCGAACCTCGGAGAAGCAGAACCTGCAAGGAGACAAAAGGAACATCATTAGCATCAGCATCTTACCTGCAGTCTTCATCTTTAAACACTTGCAGCTACTGAGAACAGCTTCCTCGACTCTGCACACCTCCCGGACAGAACGACCTGAAAGAGGAAGATAGAGGCATCATTAAAGAAAGCTGTAGAGACATTTACAAATTACGAACTGCTCAAAAGGCTTACTTGGCTGGTCGCCTCTCGGCTGGCACCACTCCGGACATTCCACTCACGCTGAAGAACACCGCGACCTACAAGGAAGGAAAACACAGGTTAGCAAAGTCAAGACTTAGCAGCGCCACACATAGCGCTTACTTACCGCATCATAGCGCTCTTAATGCACCATCATTTACCAGCGGGGCTCAACCAAGCCAGTTCGCCGCGCTGAAGCTCTGCATACTTAAGGGAGAAAAAAGAGACATTTTAAACAAAGAAAGGCATGCAGGATAGCAACAAAACTAAAGAACAGCAATAAGACCTACCTGAACAATATCAAACGTGCCAGCGTCAGTGAAGTAACTGGACCGCACTCGCCCATGAAAGACAACGCGCCCCTGCAAAGAAGGCAGGACGGAGAGCACGCCTTATTCTACCACAAGGCAGAACCTTCCCCGCAGACCACATCAGGGCAAAGCTGAGAAGCATGCCAGCGAGTAACCCGGCTGGGTGGCGTCCCTGTGGATACCAGTTGAGCGTAACACAAAGCTCTAATATTGTCATAACCGTATCGTTACTTCATAAACCCAGTCAGAGATCGCTCTATCAATCCATCCATATATTTTTCTAATCTCACTGTAAGAATCTTAGTAAGGATTTTTAAATCCACATTTAGTAGCGAAATCAGGCGGTAATTACAGCACCTAGACGCATCTTTTCCTGGTTTAGAAATTACTGTAATAATTGCTTCCTTCATCGTATCGCACAACCTTCCCTCCTCTATAATGCGATTATAGATATCCCTCAGTACCAGTGCCAAAATCTCAACATACGCCTGATAAAAATCCACTGTTAAGCTATCCATTCCTGGCGATTTCCGTTTTGTCAATCCCTCAATAGTCGAGATAACTTCCTCCACAGTAACGAGAGTTTCAATAAAGTGCCTACCCTTCTCAGATAATGAAGGGAGAACAATCTTCCCAAAGAAGTTATCAAGATCTTCTACTCTTGGATGTAGCTCCTCAGTATACAGCTCCACATAAAATGAACGAAAACAATTACCTATGTCATCCCTCCTGACTACCATATTACCAGATTCATCAATAATTTTATGAACATACAATCTATCTGAATAAGTCTTCAGTCTATTTGCCAACAGTTTACCCCCACGATCTCCTCCTTCCCAATATTTTTGTTTCGCATAGTACATTCCCCTCTCAATCTGAATATTTAACTCGCATTTCAAGAGTTCTTTAACATTCACTATTTTAAGTCTTACACTCTCATCTTTGGACAACACATACCTCTTTTGCAGATCCCCTAATTCCCTCTCAAGGTCCTCTACCCTAGATTCCCCCAATCTCTGCATCCTAGCAGTCCAATTCATCAATTCTCCTCTGATAAAAGCCCTAAAGGAGTCCCACACCACCATACCGTCCGCGGTTCCACTATTTTCCTTGAAGTAATCAAGTATACCTTTACCCAAAGCCTTTTAGATGCCTCATCATTTTGTAACACAAAGGGTTTCAATTTCTGTCTATAAACCCCCCCCCCCCCGTCTCCCCGGTGTTAAAGCCATCTTAACTTGTACTATCGAATGATCCGAAATGTGTCTTTCCCCTATTCTAGCCTCCAATACAGTCTGAATCGGGGAATCAGACATCAATATATAGTCAAGTCTAGAATATGACATATGTACCGGTGAGTAAAACGAAAAACCCCTATCCTTCCAATGCAGATTCCTCCAAACATCAACTAGATCAAAAACTTCCAGAAACTCTCAACTCTTTACTCGCTTTTTGTCCCGTAAAGTTACATGACGAGGTCCTATCCATATGAGGATCTAAGACACAGTTAAAATCACCACCTGGAATGATTGTTACACCACATATATCCCGCAACATTGCCATCCGTGAATCGAAGAATTTACCTCCGCACAAGGGCCATACACAGAACCAGTCGTCATTAAGGTACCCTCATGCTTCAAGTCAACAAAAAGGATGCGGCCCTCATTGTCCATATTTACCTTCTCAATACTTATACCAAGGCTCTTCCTCATTAAAATCCCAACCCCTCTAGAATTTGAAGTGTAACAATTCAGCAACACTTTAGAATACTTTGCATTAGTTAGAAGATCCCCAGAACCATCAACCAAGTGCGTTTCCTGTAAGATGGCCAAATTAATTTTTTCACGCCAAAGCTTAGATAGTACCTTCTTTCGTTTTTGCGGGCAATTTAACCCTTTCACATTACAGGTACAAACCGAAAGAAGGCCCATCTCAAGTACGATAAAACAACACACTCACAGGCACGCCCACTAAGGTTGTCCCAACTGCACACTTTCAGTCATCACCCAGGTGTACAACAATCCATAACAGTTTACAGTACGAAGGACAAAACGATTCTCTTATCCTAATACATTGGGTTGCATAGTTCAAGTAATTCCCGTCCCAACACAAACAACAAAAGACGACACAAAAAACATAAAACAGAAGACTAGTTGAACAGAATCCAAATCTGAAGGATTCAAACTGAATACCTGTATATCATATAAAAAAAACATTCCTAACCATTCACCCAGAACCCTGTACCCGACATCGTTTACCCTCAAATCTTCCTCTTCCCTGAAAGAGCAATCATCATGACCCACTCCATTTCCCTTCCTAGAATTTGAGAGGTAGTCTCCAATATAACCATTGCACCCTACCACAACAGATACGCAGACACCAATAATCTACATCTGCCCATCAATCATAAATAATAAATCTTCAGTTCCCAATACAAGTATGTTACACATGCTCCCCTACCACCATCCCAATATCACAGTCCCATCTCAACATGGTGTGTACCCTTCCAAACACTCCACACTCATCATGGCCATCCTCTTAACCCCACCAGCCCACATCAATCAAATAAAACACAGTAAATCCACGTTATCCTAGCCATATACCCCTTATACATTTGCAAACAAATGTAAAAACCAACCAAAATATGCAAGGTGGCCATGGTACATATCGGACCATTATGCGTCCCACAGTTCCCCCCTCCCCGGTCAAAATATAATCAGCGTAAGACTACTGTCCAGAACCAAAGACCGCTGCAGAACGTCCAAATACCCCCACCCAGAATGTAACACACCAGATCCCCCAAACCCATGCACACCCACTTGCACCAGGGACTTGGGAGACCACTCGGCAACCACACATCCCCAATAATGCCTGCCTCCCAACACCTCATACTTGAGAATAAGTTACCAGACACAGCTCCTCCTTGGGCTAGGGATCCATTATTCATTTGACACCCAACACCCCCCTCATCATGGACGCATGCACTTCTCGTGATAACCGTTGCAAATGCATGCAAATCCTGGCCAACTTCCCCACAAACAGGATCTAAAAAATTGGGAGCATTCAGCAACAATCTAAGTGTACCAACAGCAGAACAACGCCTGCAAACACCACCATCCAACTACAATTTCTTTAGCAAAGATCAGTCAATACACTGACCACATGTTAAAATCAGACCAGGATACATCCAAACAACCAGTCACAAACAAACACATTCCGCCAACACTACAGCACTTGAAATTAAGGAAAGAAACACTATTTTCCAGAACATCTCCAATGGAGAAAATAGAGCTATTAAAGATCTAGCTAGTAATAAAAAACATTATTTTAAGGTAAGCAGGCAAAGGGGGAACTATTGTCATGTTTGATAGGCAAGCTTATATTGACGAGTGTGAAAGTTAGTTAAATGACATCTCTTTCTACAAAGAAACACACACAGACCTTTGACAAACCTGAAGGTGTCTCACCTGTTAGTCCCCGGAGATCTGTCATCAAGGTGGCTAGGATACGACCATCTCTTTTGGAGCCAGTCCCTGGGAGTGGACCAGTGCAGAAGGATCACCTGGGTGGGCGGTCTTCGGGGAGTGGGACACCAGATGGCGAGACGCGATATCCCCTTCCCTGTAACACCTTTTCCCCATCCTACCAGGTAGGATATTTAGGAATTCAGGAACTCAAGCCCCCCCTGACCCCTCTTCGCAACACAAACACTTTCTGATGGACAGCTCGCTATGAGAGAAAATGGACTAACACCCGAGCTGTATACCTGACATGTGCCAATACAATGGTCAGGCAGGGTCAGGCAATTACTGACTATCACACACACCTGACTTCCATAACACTTACCCACACAGATATAAGGCGGATCATGAGGGCACACTCTGAGCAAGGCAAAGCACACAAGGAAGCAGCAGTTTCAAGATGGTAGTTTAACACAAGGAGAAGGATGGCAAAACAGAAGGGAATCGCAAGAAGGGATGTGCCCTTGGCCTTTTCGACGAGGAAATGGTTACTTTCACAAACCCTTGAGAATAGAAAGCGTAAGACCAGGAAACCAGGCTGAAGAATCCTGCATGGTGTGTCGGGGATACCCGGGGCCCTCCTTCGTCGATAATCAAGGCAGGGCTAATCACTTGCTGCCGTGGTACTGTCCTTGGCTCCTACAACAAAGCAGCTCCAGTGAAATGAACACAGCCGATGAGTTGGGGAGTCTGATACCAGACCTGTCTGTGTTGATGCCAAGGTTGCAAGCAGCAACATTGTATGGTGAGTGCTGAAGCGAACAGTGTATGAAACGCCTGAACAACAGATGAGTGATTGAACTTTGAAACCAAGATACGATACCCTTGACAAAGTGGGCCGGCACCATGTGCATGCTCATTCGAAGGTCTTTGTAAGGTATCCAACTGAGAGTTGAGAAAGGTTTAAGAGTGACAAAGAACAGTACATTGAAGTGGTCATGCAACGGGTCAAGCAAAATCCTGTGCACAGTCGAAAGTCTTCGATGTTGATACTGCCAAGCAAGTTAATGACAAAATAGAGAAAGTTGGTCCGAGCCCGAACAAAGGCAATCAATTGAAAGCTTTTGGGATAAAGCAAGTTTGTGTTAATGTGAATTAAATTGGTCCGAGCCTGGCAGAGGCAGACTGATTGAACTTTGAATTAAAAGGGATCTAGCTCGGCTGAGGAGGTTCCGGGGTGGATAGTGAATCTCCCGAGAAATTGGAATCATGAAATTCCTACAGAGTTTGTATTTTGTTTTAAAAATGTTTAATTATTATGTCATGGTCGACACATATCGACTTTTCATAACACAGTTCATAAAAGTTACAAACACTTGGAAAAGAACTTCAATTCATTGAATTATAAAAAACATGAAGTCTAATATCTTCAAAATTTTACAATTTCAATTGAGAAAAGTTTCATGTCGAACAATTCATCTTTCCCAAAACTAATTTGTATACAACCCCTCTTCTCTATGCACAAATCGTTTCAGGAGCTTAGTTCTTAAATTTTGAGTTCCCGGGCATTCTATTATAATGTGTTTTAGTGTCTGCACTACAGGCATTTATCAGTATGCACATGGGATGGTGAATGAGGTCTCTTGGTTTCGAAACAGCTTTACGAAATCTTAGAAAGTCTATTCTTCCTAGTAAGTCAGATAGTGGTCTTGCCACCTTCAAATTTCGAAACCTGTGTGATTGTATTTATCCAATCATTTTTTTGCACAGCATTTTTTAGTTTATGTGGATTATTCATTAGCTCAGTCTCAGTGCATGTTACGCTTACCTTGTCTCTGCAGGAGCGTCTGGAGCCTCTGGGTGTTCGATACTGCTGAGGTGTCGAGTTGGGGCTGGCTGTAGGGACTGCACCTAATGAGAGGGGACAGGTATTACCTTCTGCGCCTCTATACCTTCTCACCGCCTCCCTAGCCTCTTCCTGGTTCCTGGTTCCCCTTAGCCTTTTAACTTCCATGGTTCCCCCCCCTCACCCCCACAGTGCCAAGGCCTTTTTTGGTGATTTTGGTATTTTGCCATTCAATGCCTTCTAATGTTTTTTGTTTCATTAACCCCTTAAGTGGCAAGGATGAGGTATCTCGTCCTTGGCAACAGGGAGGTAATCCCAAGGACAAGATACCTTGCCCTTGGCACTTAAGGGGTTAATGTCCCAATGGGTGCTCAGCTCACTTGAGGGTAAATGATGATGAGCTCTCCATCCTGTTGTAGATCGCAGGGGCGCCAATCTTTGGTGCAGATGTGAACTGCACTACCAGTTTACTCACTGGTACTCTAGCCCGGACCGGTTTGACCAATGAGTGCACCTTAAGTCTCTTTCAGTGTCTATGGCCTTGTAGAGTGGCTTTTTAGGGTTCAGTGGCCTTGTAGTGACTTAATTATACTGTCCGTGCTGTTCTGCGCTGTTCCCAGAGAACCTGGGCTCTGATAGCGTCTTCAGAGGGACACACGTGCTGTTTCCTCGAGTATGCAGAGCGCATGCCTCCTGGGGTAGAAGTTAGCAGCTTGTGGTATGAATTGATGGGTAAGTTCGGCTGAATGTGTTGCTTGCGATATGCATAGAGCGAGCAAGCTAGGAGCTCGGAAGCGATGTATTCTCAAGCCGGATGAGGGATGGTGAGCCGGCGCTGCTGCGCGAAGAACCCGAGCATCAGGAGCAACGGGACGGGAGCCGGATGAGGGATGGAACGCTGGAAATGCTGCCGGAGCTGTCACAGGATCCACGAAGACCTGCGCGCCTTCAAAGGTAAGTCTTGAATAGTTCTAAGCAAATAATGAAGTGCTTCACCTCTCATAAGTCCTTTCTTCTTTTCAGGTTGGATGCTCGCCGGTAAGCGTTACGCTGCACTTGCAGATTAACGCGAAGCACAGCTAGAAGTCTGGGTGTGGCTCTTATAGCCAGCTACTCCCACCAACTAGAGGAGCACACACCCAAAGAGTTCCATGGCCTGCTGATTGGCCATCTTGGGAGAACCAGGAAGTCCATAGCAACCTAACCCCAACAGTGTCCGTAACTGCGATAAGCGCCAGGTGCGCCATGCATGGGCCCAGTTTGCCCTCATACCAGTCTTCTTGGGCCTGAGAGTACCATGGGTGTGGGAATGCCTAAGCAACCTACCGCTAGATGCTGAGGGTGTGTGTACCTGCAGGGTATTTCTGTTGATGGGCATGACAGTGCATTCACAATGTTTCATCATTTCACAAACATCACAATTGCGGTTGATTAGAAAACTGTTTGGACATGTGTTGAATATTACATTGATATTCTCCAGCAGGGATCCCGGCCGAGAGAGCTGCACGAGTCTAAATAGTGACAGAACCTTCCAGTCCACCTGCATTTGCATCTAGAGGAGGACCAACTCATGTCTCAGGCAGCTTTGTATTAAAGGGGATCTGAGACCGGATGAGGGGGATCCAAGGTGAATAGTGAATCGCCTGGGAAATTGAGTACTTTTGAAATTCCAGGAGGAAAATAACTTATCGTATGTTCGTTGCATCAGGCCCTCTGCAAGAAGAGACTTTGGAAGGCAAAGATACTTGGGTACAAAAGGCCCTGATGCTAATGTTTGAACTGCACCCTATGCTAGAGAAGCCAGAGACTGTGCTAAGCTTGAGTGGACTGCCTTATCCCATGCTGAAAACATGGGCAAGGGAGGCCAACGGCCGGAACATTCTGACCTATTTCTTGAACATGTCTTTCTTTTACAGAACATTGTTTCCCACACTATTTGTATTTAGAGGTAAGGATTGGCAACAGGTTTATTAGTATAAGCCCTTTTATTTTGACAAGACACCACTGGGACTGCGTTATTATTATTTGATGGTTGTAGCTTGCTCCCATCTGTGGATATAGGATAAGATAGGTGTTTTTTAAACCCTTTTTGAAATTCAATAAACACCCTTGAACTTTGGGCACATGTCTGTTTTACTGTTAATACCATGCCTTCCCTAAAGACCCGACAGAACGATTGAAGCTACTTATTGACATTAAAGAAGACAAGGCTTTCAAGAGAGGCTGGATTTCGAAACGGGAATCTAAATACTTAACTGCAGAAAACCCCAGCATTCCCAAGTTGCATTACCAAAAATTCACAAAACTTTGGTGAACCTGCAGGGATGCCCCATCATTTCTGGGACAGGCTCCATTTTGGACCCTCTTTCCGAATTTGCAGACCATTATTTGAAACCATTCATACATTTGACATTGTTCGTACAGGACACCACTCGGGTGATCCATCTAATAGAGGGTTACCCTTTCGATGACAAACAAGATCTACTGGTTAGACTTGATATTGTGTCACTCTACACAATTTTCCCCCATATAGCCACCATCAACATGATTGAGGAAATGTTGTTTCTCAAACGACTTGGGAGCTCAACTCCAAACTCATTCATTTTATGGTGCACCAATAACTCACTTACTGAAAATTATTTCATGTTTAATAACAAAATGTTCCCCCAAGTACATGGAACTGCTATGGGTTCAGCAGTGGCACCCACAGTAGCAAATTTGTATATTGAGAGTCTTGAAACCAGCAGCATATTGTCAGATAATCCGTTTTTATGTAGCATTAAGTTATGGAACCATTTTATTGATGGCATTCTGCTGGTATGGAAGGGAAATGCAGTCTCTTTTGAGGAAATATTCACATGGTTAAATGATCAAAATCCTTTTTTTAAGTTTACGTCCAACTATAGCACTTTTAAAATTCATTTTTAGACATTGATCTCATGGCTGAATGTTAAACTGTATCAAAAAGCCACCGACAAGAACTCACTATTCCAGTTGTCATCCCTGACACACCAGAGAAAATGTACCTTTTGGATCGATTTTCTGTTTAAGATGTAATGGGTACTACCAGGACATCCTATAATTCGGAAACTAGTAATTTGATTGCAAAACACATGCAGGCAGGTTTCCCAAAACAAATTGTGAAAGGAGCATGTAAAAGAGCTAGCAATAACCTTGAAGCTCTATTAGAATACAAGAACAAACAAAGAATGACAATATTGTTTTTGTTAGTACCTTTAATCATCTGTCTAACAAAATCATGACAATAAATTGGCACATCTTTTTATTTTTTTTTATTTTATTTTGGTTGGCTGAAAAATCAACCTTTCAAAATGTCAAAATTACAACAGCGAGTTAATGTACAAAAACCAATAAGATATCATCTTTACACAGTGTTAATCAAGAAAATGAAATTCTCAAAGCATAAACATAAAAACACAAAGCATAAAAAGAAAAAGAAAGAGCTGAAACCATCACAATTTCCAACATGAGGATGAAAGACCTCTACATTTTCCCACAATCGTATTACACATCAGCCATATGATTCAAAGTGCCACCAATGTGCGATTCAAATTAGTTAAAATGGAATTACAGCATTACCAAATTGAACCAGTGCAATCTTTGTGGAAGAGATATGCCCAGATTTCCGCACTAGAACAAAATAATAAGAAATAACAACACTTATTAAACAGTTGGTTCCGGATTAAACTCAAGGCAGGACAGTCAACTACCAAGAGGCATAATGATTCAATTTGGCAAGGTTCCTTACAAAATCAACGGTATGTGTCATCTTTGGGAATGAGTCGTCTCCTGCCTAGAATCTGCCTTGTCGCACATAAATTCAACCGAATATGCAACATTTGGGATCTAACACAGTTGGACGTACATTTCACTAAATAGGGTTCCATAGTGCATAGTCTTTTAATGCGAAAACATTATGGTTCACCATCCACATCCATCCACTATCCACATAAACCGAACATTTAAAAAAAGGTAGCAGGCGCTCCTCTACAGAAAGAACATGGCATGATAACCTGTTCTGAGATGAGTTTGCAGCACACGCTTTTTGTTCTCTGTACCTTTCACAGATGGGAAATATCCATTTGCATATCAGTCTTTGTCCCGCCCACGTGGGCAGTCCAGCACCGAAATGCTATGGCAATTCCTCACTGAACAAGAGTACCAAAAGCAACCCCATACACGTTTTTTCGGCCTTGTTGGGCCTCATCAGTGAGGTGAAGCTTTGTCTCTCTGAGTACAGTGAGCAGGGAGTCCACGTCTGGTTGCCCCTCAGAGAGGCACAGCTTCACCTAGTTCATACCGAAGTAATGGTAGCGGAGTACCTTTGGGGAGCTTTAAGACGGTTTTCCAAAAAAAAGGTTTCATAGTGATCTCAAAATTATCTTGGTTTTGGAGATCCCGTTTCTGCTGCATAAATAATAGGAACCACTTTTTGTTGGTAAAAACTCATTATGTGCGTTAGCGTAAATTTTCCATATCTATACAGCAAAATTCTAGCTTGGGAAGATAATGAACACATTTTTGCATCCATAGTTGCTGTATAGATTTGTTCATTTTGCAGCTCTGTGAATGGGAGACCCAAATATTTATATTGGGAAACTCTCACTACCTCCTGATTTTGAAGGGTGCATTTGTAACTAGGTGTCTTTTTCTTTGCAGAAGGATGACAAGTTACTATTTGTGTTTTGGCTAAATTGATAACATTATCAGTTTAGACACATACTCTTGGAGTTTGTTCAACAGATTTTACAACCCACGCGGAGAACAGGAGAGTAACATGAGGTCATCAGCGTATAAAAGCCAGGTGATGTTCTGTGAGCCTAGTTTGGGGGCATCTGCAATGGTCTCTTCAAACATCGTGCC
The DNA here is from genome assembly GCF_040938575.1 of Ambystoma mexicanum. Classification (NCBI taxonomy): domain Eukaryota; kingdom Metazoa; phylum Chordata; class Amphibia; order Caudata; family Ambystomatidae; genus Ambystoma; species Ambystoma mexicanum. The sequence continues at coordinate 17,005,715 of NC_090922.1, read as the reverse complement.
TATGTCTAGTAGAAACAGGTTAAAGATTTTTGAGGCCAAGATGCACCCCTCTTTGAGTCCCGATTTGTTGGAATAGAGGCCGACAATGTTACCATCCAGAGAAAGTCTAACTTGCAATGAGGTGTTTGAATGCAGTAATTTAATTAGAGTAAGTATGGAAAGGGGGCAGCCATATTGTTTAAGTTTCTTAAATAGCAACTGTCGATAGACTGAGTCAAACGCGTTGATAAAATCGACAAAGGCTGTGTATAGATTTTGTTTGCGTCCAGCATACTTGCTCTTAATTAAGTTAAGGAGAAGCATGTTAGAGGAAGTGCCCAAACCTGAAACAAAGCCCACATGGAAGGGATCTCTTTTCCCTTTAAGCCTGGTCCAGTTGTTCAGCTCTTGCAATATAATGCAACTGTACAGTTTGCCAGGGGCATCCAACATAGCAATTGGTCGGTAGCTTTAAGGTTTGTTCCAATTGCCTTTTTTAAATAGTGGAATGATGATTGAATGTTTCCACGATAAAGGAATGCTTTGCGTAACGTTAATGTGCTGAAAATTTGAAACAAAATCTCAGTCCAAAGTTTGGGATTGAGTTTAAAGATCTTATTTGATAACCCATCTGGACCCGGGGCTCTGGATTGACTTATTGAGGAAATGTAGTAAAGTGTATCAGCTCTTAATATGTCAAGATGAAACACAGGCAAATGCTCCTCTTCCTGTACTGGGACTACAGGCACTAGCGAAGCATACATTTTCGTGAAATGCTCAATCCAGGCCTGTTCGGATACATTATGAATCTGTAGTAGCGTTTGGGGAGTGGTAACAGCTTCATTAAGAGTAGCCCTAATTTGTGGGGTGTTCTGAATACACATTAATTTCAACATATGTTCGCCATCCTTTTGCCAGAGTGTTGCGCGATATATCCGCAACCAGTTTCTGTAACCTGCTATTTTAAGGCCAGCTGGGAGCAGAGCAGCTTTACGTCTCAATGCACGGTATTCTGTTTTTTTGTTTTTAACTTCGGCATCAAAGGTATTCCTTCTAGTTTCTGAGTTTTTTTTTAATGTTCTGTTTACTGCGTGTCTCTGCCTGAGGTCAAAGTAACACACATTATTTCCCTCCCCACTCAATCATGAGTGGGCAAAAGCAGATGTGAGAGAGTTTGAAAACTGGATTAAGCTTTCTTCAGACCACCTTATCCGATTCACTTGCGCATTTGCCCTCACAGTCCCAGGATACATAGACGACGGCTTTGATGCCACTCTGAGGGGAATGGACCAGGTACTAGTTAACATGAGATGGTGACTGTCTACAACCGGTACTATCTGAAAGTCTGCTACTTGTGACAACAATCTTGGGTCAACATACATGTAATCAATAATGGCTCTAGCCTGCCAGCGGTGCCAGGTAACGTTTGGGGGTCTATCGCCCACACATGATCCATTGAGCATGATTAAGCCATGAGAGGACATTGTGTGTTTCCATTGAGTTTGTCTAGCAATTTCACAAGCTTTACCAGGTGAAAAAGGTGCAAATTAAGGTCCCCGGCTAACACAGTGTGAGCAAAGTCCGGTAACATGACAACATAGTCTAACAGACAAACAAGGTTATTAAAAAATTTCATATCGTCAATCCCGTGACAATTCCAGTAAATGTTAACCAAAGCATACAGGACGGAACAAACTGAGATTATAGTCAGTTGCATAAATGAGTTAGGCAAGTAAGAAGTGATCATTTTAAGATCAATGCTAGTTTTAATACACGTAATCAGACCCGCCATGGGTCGCCCTTTAACGCCTTGCAATGCAGGCGTAAAGTGCATAATATGATCGTGCCAAATTGGAGACGTGGTAAGCCATGTTTCTTGCAACATAATGATGTCAAACTTATTTAATGTGGAATTTTGATTGTTAAACAGGTGAGAGTCCCCGAGAGTGTTCCACGAGGCAAACTTTAACAGATCGTTCTCGCACTGATGCGTTAGTTAGCTTTTTGTCTCACTATTGCAGACACATTTAACTTGCATTGGTTGTTCATGAGCGACAGCAATGCATGTAGCTGACGTAGGGGCTTTGCTTTTATAACACTCATCACCAAAGGCAGGGCCCAACAACAATACAAAGCCCATTTCAAACAATTGGTTCTTGGCAGACCAAATGATGTTACGCACCAACCTTGATCGTAACTTAAAGCAAATGGTGGCAAATTGGCACATCTTCGAAGGTGGTAACACTTCATTAGCTCGCCCACGATGCACTTTCAAAAGGGGCAAAACATCAATGATTTACTCACCAGGAACACCATTTCTGCGCTTAATGACAGACAATTGAGCATCACAGAAACCATGTGTTTTACAAAACAATCCGGTCATACCCCTTGTGGCCGATGCAGTTGCTGTGTACAAACCAAAAGAACATGTGAGGTGGACATTGGCTTATATAGGATGTGGTCCCAGATAGTATTGACTAATTGTAATCCAGTTATGGTAGTGTACTCCCTCTGGTGTCCATGTTAGAAAATATACAAAGGAAAAACTGAACGAAATATCAAAGTGATGATATGTGAACACAAGAGATGCATCAGAAATCAAGTACTCAATGCACCACTAGTGGGACATTTCACCACGTTGGTGCATCGATGTGAAGAACTGTACTGGAGCGTACTTCTGAAAATCCACCCTAGCAACCCAAGATAAAAAAACACTGTACAAACAAACACAACGACTCTTCTTCATGACTAACAGTATTGAGACAGCTCTGAAGGAGAGTATTGATTGGCACTGATTTTGACCCCCTTGTCGGATTTATTGTCAGTTCTCTTGCTGACCAGCAAGCAAATGAAGTCTTTTGGCTATTCTTATCCCATTCTTTCATCTGGTTAACACATCATTAGAACACAGATGGCACCCAGCTCCTCCGCCTCCTTACCTTCTAAAGAGGCAGATATGATTTCAGTCTCACCCAATCTTGGGCGATATCGGAGTCCTGACTGGCGATGGTAGGATTTGACTCGCTATTGGTGTCACTGGCTCGGTCAGTGCTTTTTGTGGCTCAGAATTTACTTTGTTTTATGGTCGCAGTTTCATGCCCACAAGACAGGCAAACTCCACTTTGAGTTTGCTTTGTCGAGCTTGAGAGCGTTCACTAGTTCATGATAGCCACCAGTAACAACAGATGGTCATCAGTAGAGGCGTGTTGGACATGCATAGTAACCATCATGATCATGTGATGGCTACGTAAATTACATGGACAGCAGACAGAGTGATTACTCTGAGCCCTGACTATGCAAGTAAGGCTTGTCCCCAAACAGCTTGTGAAGACTGATAAGTGCATGAACGCACTATAAAAGGTATGTTTACTGATGAAATATCAATATTCCATACTGTTGTGCACAGTTTTATACAGCAATAACATGCTGGTTCACAGTCGGCAGGGGCTAACACACCTGCATTATCTATTTTATCTACAGGCGGACTGTTATCGAACAATAAGTTGGAGCAGCCACGCATGCCTGCTGTCATGATCTCTGCTTCCAAAAGATCAGGACTTGCCCGACTCCCTTGGAAGCAGACCCATAACCCCGGTTCCGAGTGCCAGCCAGTCCCAATTGGGACCTTTTGGACCCTGTCCTGGCGCCAGTGGCACCAGGCTCATAAAGATGCCCAGTCCCAGCGCTGGAAGCGCCGGGCTCATAATGCTTGGGTGGACTTACCTGCAGCAGACCATGCTGCTTACTTACCTGCCAGTTGAGCCCCTGATCCTCTTCTGTTTGGGACTACTTTTCCTGTTGGGTGGGGGCAGGAGCCACTCCCTAGATTCAGAACACTGGAACTCTTCTGGAAAACAGGAACTCTTTTCTCACCTAGGCGAGGCTGTGGAAGGGAGACACCTAAGCACTACAGGAGGCTATTTAAACCACACCCGATGGATGAATCTTGCTTTGCGTTATTCTGCATTCTCTGCAGCAGAACGCTCATCGTGTCTTCTGCTTCTGATCCTGGGCCTAAGGGAACAAAGGCTTACCATCCTGGAATCCAGTCTTCAGCAGCACCTGTAAAGACAAAGAAAGAACAGGTCAGCACTACGGTCTTCAGTGGCAGCGCATCTCTTACCTGGTCCATCGGCTGTCACCAACGCCTCGCGGTGCATTCCGGCATCTGAAAGACAAAGGCTTACCTACTCTTCGCATGCTCCGGAGGTCTTCGCACTGCATTCCGGCATCTGAAAGACAAAAGCTTACCAGCTCTTCGCACCCTCCGGAGGCCTTCGGCGCTGCATCCCGCATCTGAAAGACAAAAGAAGGTGCGTTTAAAGACATTGGGCAACTTTATTACTCACGTGCCATTACTCCTTCCCACGCCGAATCCAGTGGGTATTCCAGCACCCTTCAGCTTCTCTAAAGCTCCGAACTTGTACCTGCAAGATAAAAGGGACAGTTAGTGCGCATCGTGAAGCAGGCTACAAGCGCTTACTTACGTGCTTCCAGGCGCTTCTATTCCTCACCCGGGTTCGATCCTCAACTCTCATCAGCCCGGCATCCGCCATCGCCGGAACCCTGCAAAACAAGAGATATCATTACAAAAGACTTTTAAGACATTTGAAGTGCCCAGAACTTACCGTTCGTGCAGTTAACGACGGACAGCAGTCCTCTGAGGTCAAGAGGCCTGCACCCTTATCCAGTGAAGAAACTGGTTACGGCACCCTGCCCCGAGGCAGATGGAGAGCTCGGCGTTCACTTACCTAAGGTGAGGGCGTTAACCTTTGGGGTTCTACAGGAGAAGAGAAAGGGAAGAGGAGAGAGGCACCCACTAACCCCAGTTCATTAATCCCATATTTTCTATCTGCAGAAATCTTACTCTTCGAGTCAGACATACAGTGCACAGAGGTCCAGCCCAAAGAGCCAACCGTGTGTTACACATCACCTTTGAAGATACGGCATTCACCCAGTCAAGACCGGCGCCTCTGCGGGAATCAGGTGAGCGTTACACCTGCATTATAAAGTTTTGTGAACATCCCTTTCATTTTTTAATCATGGCTGACTTTAAGAGCTAGAGGTGAGTTATACCTTCCAGCACACTCAGGAAGTGACACATGTTGTGTGTCTAGTATTTCATTAAGTAAAGAAAAGGGGCTAGAAAGGATTATTAATACTCAGTTTCTCCTCTTCCTGTCACGTGCCAGTTCGGGTTACATAGTGACACGCTACACAACAGTGAGAAGCGGGGTGTCTACAATGCGGTCTTTTGAATCTCTAAGCACTTCAAGACACTTTAAGTGCTGTAGACGTTTTTGGTGATTGGAGAATTATTTTTATAGACTAATGTATTTTTTGGACTATAATGGTTATTGATGATTGGTGGACACTGGAATAAGAAGGCACATCTATTTTGCTTTTAGATGATAACCTGTTTGATATGCACTTAACCCACCGGAACTACCTATTAACAGGACTGGTGGCAAGCACTTTTCTCATTTAATTTTAAGAGAAGTGTGCAATAAAGTTGTGAGAACAGTACTAATCGAGTTTACATTGTGTTACACGTGGTCATAGATAACGTGTGCAAGCTCATCTCATTCCTACAACATTATACAAATTGATATATTCATGTGTTAAAAATGTTTGAGTGAAAACCAGAATGTTTATGTTGTGAAGCTAAAACAGTTTCTTCTGAAACAATCCCCTGAAGAAGCTCTGTTAAGAATATACTACTATCGAGAGGAATACAACTTGTTGGGGAAAATTCAGTTACAGTAGAGTAGCTGAGTTACAACTATCAGTGTTTCATTTTTTGCTGCACTTCAGTAGCGTTTATAACTAAATATCTAGAACTGTGGTTTTGTAGCATCGAAGTACGACGTGTTAAAACCTGTCATTTTGAGCTGGTTTATTCATTGAGCATTTGTTAGGCGCCTATACAACAAAATGGTATTTCGAGACGCTACACGACTTAAGAAGAAGCTTTCTTCTTCTTGCCAGGCCCAGCTACCCCTCCCATTGGCTGCCCTTGGCTTGATTAACCAATCGGTGCAACCGGGAGGCGGGAGCTGTCCCACTACGAAGGCCCCTGTCTGCTCCCTGTCCGCTACCAGGATGCCCCAGGGCGAGACGCCGTCCCCCTGACGTAATTTTGGTTGCGCCCTCTAATTGACTTTTGCATTTGTATGCCGCAGCTGCCCTGCAACATGGGGTTAGGCTCCATGTATTTGCTCACCCTAAATTCTCTTTTGCACTTTGCGTGTGATGTATTACCTCTGTACGTTCCTTTATGATGTAATCACCTCCTGCGCTTCCTTTACTTTACCTGAAGCACTGCGCCCAATCTCTTAAGTATAAGCGCCTAGATACCCCAGGGTTTTGTGCGCTATATAAATAAAATAAATACGTTGGGAGGGAACATGGGAGTAAATAACAGGAGCAAAAACAGTAAATATACAATCGTGGTCCTACTAGGAGTTGTGACATTCGGATGTGCAAGTGCAGTGAAGAGAGGCACAGTAGATGGGGAGGGGAGGGTGAGGTGTGGAGGGGGGTGGAGTAAAAAGGGTTAGGGTAATTGCTGGTGGGGTCCTGGGAGTGTAGTGTCAAGGTGAGCCAAGGAGGAGGCCACTGGCTAAGTGCTGGGGCGGATGAATCCCATGGGTGGAGTGCACAGCCGCCAGGCATGGGGCCCGTAAGGGCAGTGCTGAGGGGGGTGCTGGTGTCGACTGGGTAGAGGGACTGTGGTAACCTGTGAGATTCATGAAGGACCAGGCTTCCATTATCGGCGGTAGTGGCGTGATTAGCAGGGACGGGAAAGAGGTAGAAAAAAGCAGAGCTTTGAGAAATGTCCGAACTGAAGGAGGTCAGGGAGGCTGTTTGAAAGGGAGGCACCAGCCGAGGAGAGAGACCTGCCCCCCACTCTCTGCATGGAGAAGCATTTGACAAGCAGAGAGTTAGAGGTAGTGGAGCATAGGGCTATAGCAAGGAGGTAATTATGGAGGAACATATGAAGATAGTCGTCCCAGGCCCCAGAAAGCATTGTGGTTAGCGATTTGCACTTTGAGTGCAATTTTTAGTGGTTGGACGCAATATTATGTCAATTCAAACACAAGCCACTTTGTTGGGGTGCACAAGTCACTTTTGAGTAATTTGTCAAATTATGCATTTTTAAACAAATTCATTGTGAATAAAACATATTTTTATAAGAGTCATTCTGGATTCACGCATTCTATTCAGACAACCATGTTTTCATAAATGTGTGTTTCGAGCTGATAACATTTTGAACAACCAGTAAGTCTAAGTATAGAATTAGGCTACTGATTTACACCAGAATTGTGTTGTTGGATGGGTCTGTCATGTTATATCACTGTGGGAGAAGCCATTCCCACTGCAGCATACCGGTGAGTCCACTTAAGGGAATAGGGGACACCGGGGCGTTTCCGCAACTGGACCGAAAGCGAACAGAAGTAAATGAGAAAGAACAGAAAGTGCCATATTACTTAAAGAAATAGAGCAGAACAAAGATAAGAACTTGTTACGTTTGCAATTGTGTGCAAAACGTATAAAACAAAGTGATGGCAGGAGAGAACACCAGGCATTTTAAGTTATACGTGTTTTGTACAAGAGAACAAGTGTTTGTATTTAAGAAAAGCTCTGGCAGGAGAGTATTCCAGCCAGAACCAATGTGCAGAAGCATGCATATGAGAAAAGCCCTAGCTGGAGAGTATACCATGGATTGCCAGTCTTAAGTGTTTTTAGATGATGAAAAAGAAGTGATTGCATATTAAAGAAACCCGGTACAAGAGTATACCGGGTAAAACCAAATTGGACAATTTCAAAAATACACTGCATGAGAAAGTCCTGAGAAGGATACATCAGGAAGTAACTAAAGAATGCGATTGAGAAATATCAAAGAATAAGAAAAAACCTGGCGGTAGAGCACACCAGGTAGTCTATCAAGAATCAAGACTGTCAGCCAAGCTGTTTTGTATAGTAAAACTATTTGATCTAAAGGAACTTAAAGAAACCATTATAATACTGAGTGAAGAGAAATCCATGGGAAGGGCACCACACTCTGGAATTGTGAAGTTTATTCTCCTAGAACTTTTGAATTGTAGTTTAGCATTTTCCTTTATGGACATTTGTACACCTTCCATGGCCAAAGACATTTTCCTTATCTTATAGTTCAGGTTTGTCCAACTCCGGGCCTCGAGAGCTGGAATCCTGATGGGTTTTCAGGATATCCCTTATTAATATTCATGAGGGAAAATGTGCATGCAAATGTATCTCATGAATATTAATGAGTGGTATCCTGAAAACCTGACATGGTTCCTGCCCTCAAGGCCTGGAGTTGGACAACTCTGTTATAGTTTTGTAGAATGTGAGGGTCACAATAGTACTTTGGACACAGGACAGTTTGCTTTGGGTATCTTGACAAAGGACCAATCCATTCGTTTTGTTTTAGGTAGGCAAATTACTTCTAGAGCAGGGACAGAGGCATTTTCCACACCCACTTTCATATAATAAATGTTTATGGCCAGAATCATGAATCGCCAGTGTCTGAGTTTCATTCCTGACCCTTCGTAGATGCCATGGCCTTACTGACCTACCTAAATACTACTATACATCCCACATGGTAGTTGCAAACAAATATACATGTGGATCCCTCTAGTCCAGCCATCAGTTTGGAGGGGGACATGATGGGCTCTCTATCATCTCCAGTAATATCTCAGGACCAAAGGAGATGGTTGTGAGGATGCCCCTTTCGTCACACTTACAGAACCCAGAAATATACAAGGGTCTCCTGACATGAACCAGAAAGGCAGGAGGAAAACTGCCACCAACAATGAGGGCACCTATGCTCTGAAAGCAAACAGAAAAAATAGATTTGGTCTAATTCCTTGGAGGCAAGAACCAATGTGAGGTATAAAGCAGACACCTACCTAGGGCAGGATTGGAAACGGTGATGCCCTTAGCTGGGGACAGTAGCTCTCCCTGAGCACTGTCCATAGGTCAGGAATCTGCACAAGGCACAACAAAAACATTAAAAACCAGGATGCAAGGTGTCTAGCCTGTCGGCCAGGGCGTGCCTATTGGGCTGTATTGGTAGAAAGCTCACTGGATTAACAATGGCAAGTCCAGTTCCAGGCAACCTACATACCCATTCCCAGAGCAAGTCCAATGAAAAGAGTTTGAGGACGACGATGGTTCCTATAAGTAGTATTCCCCCAGGCCCACACATGGAGGTGAAAGAATCCAAAGTCTAGTGTAAACATTGCATTAACAGGAGAGCAAGGAGAGGCAAAACAAAGTTGCCAAGATCCAGAATCTCAATCAATCCGTAACAGTTTAGGGGAGGATACACAGTAGTTTACCAGCCATGTCTGCTACCCCCGCAGCAGGGGTTTTTCCTCAGGAAAAGCACAAGCAACACCAATCTCGAGGGGAAGGTAGAGAGGGCTGGGGGGGTTGAGGAGGAGATGCCTGCTGAATAGGGACCAAGTCCCTTTTCCATTTCTGTAGCGGGAGGAGAGCCGGACCAGTACAGCAGGTAAGTGGGGAGGGAGAGAGGGGTGAGGGAAATGGTTTGTTTTATTTTGGGGGGAAGGCTCCCTGTTGCCTCCCACATTAAATAAAAAAGATGGCACAATTGGGGGAAGGGCCTCAAGTGACTGGAAACAGCGGGCAGAGAATGTGTATTCTCGCCGGCTGTTCCAGCCACCTGATTGGCTAATCCCACTACCTCATAGAAACATACATACATGTCTCCTGCCATGAAGCTAAGGTGCCCCACCCACTCGCAATTTGCTCTGCCTCCACCAGGCACTCTTGAGAAAACGCAAAAGCGAACATGACCGCTGCCCTTGTTGAACTTAGTAAAAACATGAATGCCAGGCGGTATGATCTTTTTCCACTTTCTCTTAATATATCCAAAAATAAACTTTGCTCTAAAATCACAAAGAAGCGGGCAAAACTGAAAAAAATGAAGAAATGGCTCAAAAACCCTGCACATACAGTTCTAGGTAGGATCCTCCTCCTTGCCCCTGGACCATTTCTGCAATACTACCCTGATTGGAAGAAAATTGAATCTAGCCTCGGCAATGAATGCTCGATGTAGAGGCACTAACACTTGCATCAGATATACTGCGGCACATCCACAGGAGCTAAGGAACCCCTGCGTATACCTTTCACATCGCTTCGTCCTCCCTCACTGATGCCAAAAATTATATAGCTCTGTTTGTATCACTAGCTTGGGATGTTTGCAATGCTTTGTGGGTCCTCAAAATACAACAGCCAAGATAATTTGTGTAGCAAAGATTTGAAATGTGCCTTCCAACCTACTTTTTTTGTAACCATTCCAAGTAATCGGATTCAAAAGTAAGCCTTTTGTTAAGAGCCTATGGTAGCCAGCCCCGAACACGAGGCCCATAGTAGATTAGGTCTGACAAATATAGTATCAGAAAGATCTTTCATAGCAGTTGCCATATTCACAGGATAAACCGCCATTGATGGGGGAACCATTAGTAATCTCCTTAAAGTGTTTTTTAAATTTTTTTTAAAGACAATCTGTCCTTGAAAACCACCAAATCTCACACCTGTATATTCCTGTTGGGATGGCTTGCCCCTCATTAGACCTTTAGCATATGTTAAACTGAACAATGGCCCGTTTTGGCCAATCTAGAAATTACCCGCAATATACTGATTCGTCTTGACATTTTGCTTCATATTGTGGTCATCTCACTTCAGCTGGTTGAATGTAATCCCCAAGTAGACAAGAGGCACAGTCTTCTAAACACTGTCCTTCCAAATATATTGGGGGGACCATTTGTGTCTGCGCGAAATGCACATAGTGAAGCACTTATAATTGTTAACCGGTAGACCTCTATCCCTCATGAAGTCAATATATGCCAAGATTAGAACCTGAAGTGATCTGGGGGTCTTGGCCAGGAGAACAGCATCATCGGCATAGCTGAGAGCTAGCAGTCAACTGGTACCGCACTTTGGTACGTCAGCGGTACATGATTCTAAATAAGGAGTGAGAGAGTTGACATATAAATTAAAAAGATTGGGTGCAAAGATACATCCTTGACAAGCCCCTTTAATTACCATTCTACATTTGGTCAGTTGAACATCCAACCCTTATCGTATGCCTACTCTGGAATTTTCATGTAATAACTCCATCCTTATCAGAGGTCTAAGGGCAGCGAAATCATGAAGTATCTTCCAAAGTAATCGCCTGTCTAGATGGTCAAATGCTGAACTGAGATCCAAAAAGGCTACGTAGACCGGAGAGTCCAAAACATTGACATGTTTGGCCAAAATTACATATATCTACAGACATTGATGTAACGTGCCAGCTTCTGACCTAAAAGTGAGTTGTGTTTCTGAAAGGATCCTGTTTTCCGATACCCAGTCTTCCAGGTGTTTTAAAATTACACTGCAAACATCTTGGAGGTCCCATCTAGTAGCGTCACTGGACAGTACGAAGACTGTATAGATTTACGTCCTTTCTTGTAAGTCTGAAAAATAATTCCAACTTTCCAGCTGTCTGGTATTTGGTTGGTCAGAATAAGGGCGTGAACCAGAAGGGTCCACAGATATCCGGTGGTGTGCATGATAGGTCATTTGAAACACTGTTTATCCCTGGTGATTTAAAGGGTTTCTGGCTTTGGAGGACCAACAGCACCTCCCTTAGTGTTACTAAGTCCATAGGTCTATCTTCACCATGACTAGTCACAGTAAGGCCATTCCCGTCACTCCTAGCCGTAAACGTAGTGCTAAATAGATCCCTACAGTGTTGTACCCAGGTCTCCTCAGCTATGTGTACTTCAGGGATCCGGAAGCACCCTTTGTCTAGGCCTTCAGTGTTTCTGGCCACAGTGTCCCAAAAAGTGTGGAGTCTGCCCTTTCAGCTGCTTCACAAAGAGCTTCCCACTTCTGAGTTTTTAATTTCTTCTTCCTGTCGGATAGGGTGAGCTTAGTAAGGAAGCCCTAGTCGAATTTCCTCAGTATTCACAGTGGGTTGTTTTAAGGCCATCAAAATAAGTATTTGCTTATCCTTGCATTAGTCCGACAGCCAGGATTTAATTTGCGTAAATATTTTTTTATGAAATGGACCATACGCCTAAAAATATTTGTGCATACCATCATGAAGCCCCCGAAAGCCTTTATGATGGTAGCTGGAGCTACATCCAGGGGTAGACAAGTCACCAGTTCCTTCCTGTTTTCCACTTTAACTCGTAAACCTAACATGTCATTTCTACAATTCCAACGTCTTAGTCTTGGCCTAGATCCCTTTATGATAGAAGCGGGATGAAATCATGCTTTTCTCACCTGGCCTTCACCTGTTCAAGTGTTATAGGTTTATGCTCACTTTCGGGCCATCTATGGATTTTTAAATCATGTATACAGCCCCACCAACTCATCGGTATCAATATGTAATCAGTGATGCTGTGAGACTGCTTGCTCAGGAGCAATGCATTTGTCTTGGAAGCAAGACAACGCATAGGAACACAGGTTTGAATCCCGGGCTTGCGCTTAGAAACTGGTCCCCGGTGTTCGAGTTATAAAATAACAATTTTAAAGTGTTTTACTCAGCTGAACTTGATTTATTTCTACCATTTACTGCTAGGTGTTGTGGGGGGTCAGAAATGCGAGACGGACAGAAAGTTGTAGTTTTCTCAATGTTTGCCATTTTATTAAAGTAAACAAGGAGTACGAAACTCCTATCTGTCCTTATTGTAATGAGGATTTCCCTCTCTGACAAACTAAAACTAAAAGAAATTACCTAATTTCCAAATGTATCTGACCGTCACACTAATACTTATAACAAAAGCATACAAGGTAAATATATATATCTGGCTTCAGTTCAACAAAACGGTGCAAAAGTCCAAACTTACAGTTCCCACAAAGTACTTGTGACGAGGGTTTGACTGCCTTCCCCTGGATCAATTCAGTAAGACCTTTGAAAAAGTTCTAGTTCAGCAAAATTCCATTTAGTTCAATGAAAATGTCTTTTCTATCCGATACGACTTCTACCTTGGTAAAGTCAATGTCTCTTTCACAAAACACTCATTCAAAAACCAAAGTAACTGTCTCTTTCACAATCACAATTGTCTTTTGTGTTACAACAGTTTGTCAGGATGATAAAAGTTAATAGTTTCTTTTCCACCACACTTTTTACCACAAACACATTTCTTCAAAGCCACTATGTATTCCATGATCCACTCACCTGCTAGGGATAACTACAACTTGTCCCTTTCCTGGTTTACTCGCCTGCCAGGAAGTACAGCTCTTACAACTATAAGTGTTCTTTTAGTCTAGTGGCAATGTCTGTTCGAATGTTCTGCACACCAATATCCCATGTGAGGAGGTTTGCACAATGTTTGCCTGTTTCTTGCAGTCTCTTAACTGTTCCTCGTGCTCCTCATGAGCTCCTTCTCCCTCGTCTCAGTATCATATGCATTATGGTCCTTGGAGCCCAAAGTGGTCTTAGTTTTCTATGGCTATCGAGTTTTGATTGATTTGTGTACTGCAGATTTTCAGAGTTAGAAGATGTTATGGAAATACCTTTAGGATTAAGCAGACGGAATATAAAGCGATGGTACTCTCAGACCACTCGCCGCTGATCCTGGGGTGGCAATACCGAACCCCGAGAGCAAGGATACCGACATGGCGCCACAGAGCAGAGGCGCTGAAAGATACCACTTTTAGGGAGGATATGAGGGAGGAAGTAATAAACTATTTTGAGATCAACACAGGCAGTGTAGATACGGCGTGTATGCTCTGGGAAGCATTTAAAGTGGTAATGAGGGGGGCAGCCATAGCTAAGTCCAAGGGACTACAAGGAGGGATCTTAGTTGACCTGCAATACACGGAGTCGGAACTAAAAAGAGCGCTAAGAGGGGGCGGTAATACTAAGGAAGATAATGAAGTAATACTTAGGCTGCAACAGAAATGTGCGGGGCACTGGGAGAGACTGTGCAATCTCAACTATAAAAAGTATATAGAGAGACAGCATGCAGGCGGGGACAAACCAGGGAGGGCCCTGGCATGGCTATACAAGAGCCAGACCCCCAGGCCCACAATTAGAACGGTAACGAGGGAGGATGGGCGCATTTTGGACACCCAAGAAGGAGTCAACCAGGAATTTGCAGAGTATTACCGACTCCTGTATGGAGATGAGGCGGAAAGCGATTGCAAAGAAATAGCAGAAACACTGGAGGACATAGGACTGCCGCAGATCAGCGCTGAAGAGCGAGAGGAGCTGGATGCTCCGATTACTTTGGAGGAACTGGAAGAGGTAGTGAGACAGCTGCCCACCTGCTGGGCTCCAGGGGCGGATGGACTCCCAAGAGAATTTTATAAAACATATAATGACGAGGTTCTTCCCCTGCTTTTGGAGATGCTGAATGAAGCATATGAAGTGGGAAGGCTACCAGAGTCCCTCAGAGAGGCGATTATCATACCGCTTCCCAAACCCAATAAGCCTGGTCATAATTGCGGCTCATACAGACCCCTATCGATGTTGCATCAGGACAGCAAAATATTAACAGCGGTCTTGGCAAACAGAATGAGGAGGATTATTGGTAAACAAATACACTGCGACCAGACTGGCTATGTCCCAAACAGGAACATATCAAAAAATCTCAGGCGACTGCATCGATTCATTGAGCACGCAAATGAGGACGAGGGTGAATTGGCAATTGTATCGTTGGACGCAATAAAGGCCTTTGGCCGGCTATGGGATAGGACCTGGGTATCTTCGGTAGGCTAGAATGTTATATAGTGCGCCGCTGGCCAGAGTTAAAATAGCAGTGATATCAGAGAGGTGGCACTAGGCAGGGGTGCCCGTGGTCTCCTATGCTGTACATTTTGGCCCTAGAGCCCCTGGCGATATACCTGAGGCAACAGTACGACATGATAGGCATCACCATAGGAGGAGAACCGCATTTAATCTCGTTGTATGCGGACAACATGTTGCTGTATTTACGGTACCCGGAAGAAAACCTCCAGTATATTCTGGAAGTGATGGAGAGATATGCAAGGCTGTCCGGTATAGCCGTGAACCCCCAAAAATCCTGTATATTTCCATTGGGCAGGTACAAAGTGATTCTGTTAGAACAGTTACCGATACTACAGATACCATGGGAAGTTAACACGTTTCGATATCTTGTGATAGATATATGCCATACGGTGGAAGAGGAACACCAGCATAATACAGAGGAAGCTATTAAGAGAATCGAAAATAGCATGGAGTTCTGGGTGAAGCTACCCTTGGCAATGATGGGTCGAGGGGCAATGTTGAAAATGGTGGTCCTACCAAGACTCTTGCACTATTTTGGGAACATCCCACACCTGATAAGGCGGTTCTTTGCTAGGATAAATGGCATGTGCAGGAATTTCCTTTGGCATGGGACGAGGAATAAAGTGGCCCTTTGGTAGCTGCAAAACTCACACGAGAGAGGGGGTATAAAACTGCCAAACGAAATTTATTACATGGCAAGCCAGCTGCAATATGTAGCTAAATGGCTCTCTGAAAAGTCAACCTCGGAGTCCAGGTTGTTCCGACAGGACTGTGCCCCATTCTTCCTAAAGGAAATGATGTGGCTGCCTAAACCGGACATGGAAGGGCGCCCAAAGATGATGATACTTGGGTGGAAGATGTGGTGCAGGGCCTGCCAGTTAATGGAGAATCCATTCCTGTGTTCCCCGCAGGTACCACTAGTGGCGCTTGCGGGTAAAGAAAGGCAACTAAGAATGATAATTAGGAAACACTGGGAACCGGTGAGGATAGCAACAATGGGCGATATATGGCAGGAGGGGAGGATAAAGAACTTTGAAGTGTTGGGGGAGGAAACCGGGTTACACACGGTCCAGTATATCACGTACCATAGGGTGGTGCGGAGAATCAAGGAGACATGGTCCGAAGTAGTACTAGAAGATGAACCGGATGCCACCACAGATACAATATATGACATAGCAGAGGGGGGACATGAGATATCTAGAATATATGAGCTGATGATGTCCAGTGGGAAAGGAAGTGGCACAACTGAGACAGGACTGGGAAGAGGAAGTGGGAGCCCCAATGAGTGACGGGATGTGGGAACGAGCCCAAGGGTACCACAAAAAAGTGTCAAGAAATGCAAGACTACAGCAGATACAATTTTATATATAACCCATAGAGCGTATATGACACCCCAAAGAGTAGCCAAATTCCAAAACGCAGGATGACAATCATGTCCCAAATGTCATGAGGAAAATGCCTGAATGGTGCACATGTTTTGGTCATGCCCAGTCATAGAGCGAATTTGGGGGGAAGTAGCACACAGGCTAGCAGAAAAAGGAATTAAGATGGTGGTGGACACAGTGTGGGCCTGCTTGTTAGGAGGGTTTCCTAGACCACGTAAACTCAAGCATGTAAGTAAACTAAAATACCTAGCGTATGCACTTGCAAAGAGGAGGATTGTTATGGGTGGAAGTCATGCCAGACCACGAGTAGAGGTATGGTGGAAAGATCTACAGAAATGGGCTGAAGCAGAAACTACAGTATGGCAAGAAGCAAGTAATGCCGGGAGGGAGGAGGAGGCTGAGACCCTGATTACCTGGAAACAACTGGTAGCAGAGTTATTTGGGTAGATGCGAGACTCGACAGAAACCACGGAAGAGGAATCTCTATCACAAGGCGCAGAAACAGAACATGAAAGGGAGTAGGCTCGAAAGGGGGGTGGGAATGGGAGAAGCAGTGGACATGATGAAGCAATGTATATTTGAAATGTTACTATATGCACTGCAAGTTTGGTTTGTATTGTTTGTTGAAACAAAATTAATAAAATTATTTTTTTTTAAAAAACTTTAGGATTAAGCATGTTACTTAAGACAGAATCCTGATAATTACAGAATGTCACATTTGATTAATGAATTCCGAAAGTACAAGTATGAGTTTGGATGATTTTTCATAAGAGGTTCTTTGGGTTTTCTTATGGGTGGGATTTGTACAGTAACGGCATGCCATTAAGTATTTGGGAATGATAAATTCTTCATAAGAGGACGAATACTTTGTCTCTCCCAAAGGAGTCACCCCTTCCCCTCGACAACCATCGCCTCCCATGTGATCCTCCCTCATAATATCACTCCCAGGGTTAGGCTCAGGTAGTGACTGCATTTGCCTAGCCACATGGGAGGATATTTTAGGCGTGGGTTCAGTGATGGCTCTGGAGGATTCATCATAGTGTTGAGATGGATTTGTAAACTATGGCATGGTGGACTGAGTTTGTGAGGCCATCAAGTTATAGAGAACAGGATACTTCTGGGAGTTTAGCCAAACCAATCACGGTAGCATGGAGAGTGGTCGAAGTCTCAGGAGAGGTGATTAGGGTCAGGGGTCCACAATGCGTACACAGAGTGAAACACACTGATTCATCTTAGTAGTGTGAGAAACCAGAAGGTGTCTCGCCCACTAGTCCCCTGGGATCTGTCATCCGGGGGTGGACCAATGCGGGAGGATGAGACACGGTATCCCCTTCCCTCTAACACTTTTATCCCATACTATCCAGTAGGATTTTTAGGAACTCTACCCCCACCCCACCCCTCTTTTACAACACAAAATACTTTCTCACGGACAGCCCGCTATAAGGGAAAACAGACTAACACCCAAGCTGTGTACCTGACATGTTCCAACACTATGGTCAGGCGAGGTCAGGCAATTATCGACAATCCCTCACACCTGACTTATATTACACTTCCCCACATGAATAAAAGGTAGAGCATGATAGCACACTCTGAGTGAGGAAAAACACACAAGGAAACAGTTCCAAGATGACAGTTTAACGAGAGAAGAAAGACTGTTAAACAGAAGGGGATCGCAAGGAGGGAAGTTCCCTTGACCTTTTCGACCAGGAACCGTTGCTTTCATGAACCCACGAAATTAGAAAGCGCAAAACGAGGTAAACAGGCTGCAGAATCCTACATTGTGTACCGTAGAGACCTGGGCCCCTTTCACATCAATAATCTAGGCGGGGAGAATCACCAGCCGCTGTAGTACTGTCCTTGGCTCCAGGAACAAAGTATCGTCAGTGAAATCAACACAGCCAGTGAGTTGGGGAAACCGATACAAGACTGGTCTGTACAAACGGCAACATTGTACTGCGAGTGCTAAAACGAACATTGTTTGAAATACGTGTGATAAAAGACGCAGGTAAAGTTGAACTGCTGAGTGATTGACAAAGGTATTGTGTCTTGGGTTCAAGCTTTCATTGTGGTCCAGCACTGTGTGTGTGCTCAATCGAAGGTCCCTGTAAGTTATCCATCTGAAAAGTGAAAGAGTTGTAGAGAATTGTGAATCGAAGTGGTCCTGTGACAGGTCCTGCTCAATCCTGCGCACAGTCGAAAGTCTTTGTTATTAATACAGTAAAGCAAGTTTGTGGCAAAGTAGATAAAGTTGGTCCCAGCCCAACAGAGGGAGATCAATTGAAAGCTTTGTGTTACAGTGGGTCTGAGCCCAGCAGAAGGGGACCCGGGGTCAACAGAAAATCACCTGAGAATTTGTACGTGTGAAATCCTAAGAAGAAAGGAACTTTGATGTTTGTCGTGTTGCATCAGGCCCTCTGAAAAAAGACTTTGAATGGCAAAGAGACTTTGGCACAGAAGGCCTTGATGTTGAAGTTGCGAACTGCACCCTCATGCTAGAGCAGCCAGAGACCATGCTAAGCTCAACTGTGCCGCCTTGTCCTGTGCTGAAAACGTGGGGGAAGGGAAGCCAACGGCTTGAATATCCTGACATATAATTTCTTTAACACTTTTCTTTTGCATAATATTGTTTCCCACACTATTTGTATTAGAAGTAATGATTGGCAATAGGTTTATTAGTATAGGCCCTTTTATTTTGACAAGACACCACTAGGACTGCATTATTATTTGATGGTCAAAGCTTGCTTCCATCTTTAGATTTAGCATTAGATAGGCGTTTTTCAAACCCAGTTGAAGTTCAATAAGCATCCTTGAACTGTGACCACTTGTCTCTGTCTTACTGTTTGATTCCATTCCTTCCTTACAGTAGCAATACAAATACTTATTTATTATAAGCCCAAAAACACACCAGAAAAATTAATCAAGCAGGTGATGTTATCACACAATACTACAAGTATAAAACATATATATAGTCAGAGGTTGGTCATTGCAATGCATACAATTTACTCCTATACCTGAAAGGAAAGGTAAGTATTAGGGCAATTGCATCAACAGGCCACACGAATCTGAGCCCTAACTTTAAAAGTCCAATCCTAAATTGAATGGGGCCTTGTGCTGAAAAGTGATTTTTAAAGTTGGGAAACAGTTAGGAAGTGTTCCTGTGGATGTAAAGATTGGTTCCAGAAGTCAGCAAAAGGGGTTTCCTGTTGGTTAAAGTACTTTTCTTACTTCTAGAGCACTTTTCTTAGCAGATGTATGAAAAGCAATGGATGAAAATAAATCACAGTTCTTCATAAACCTTATAATGGATGAGATGGCGGCACTGCTAAATATTGCAACTACGCACCGCTGGTACTCTGTTTTTCTGCCAAGGACTTAGCAGCTCAGATGGGGGTCACTGGAGGTAGGTTTTTCCGCTGTTGGTTCCAGTAGCAGATAACGAGGAGCTGCAGTGCAAACGTTATTCCAGTCAGATCCATTAGCAGAGTGCAACCCTTTCCAGTATAGAAATGCAGCAGGTACTGATGCAGGACTCTTCATGGCACTCTTCCATATGGGGGATGGCCAGTTCCAGAAATAGTCACCACGCATTGCGCCAGCATGCCGCTCGTTAGTCGCGAACAAAGGAAGCCCTCCAGAACAGGGCCCACTGATGCTGGGATGCTGAAACCTGGCAGGAAGGCGACTTGTAGGACTACCTTTTGAGAACCCAGAGGCTCCGTGCCAAAATGCAGAACAGTGCTGCCTTTTAGAACGGTAGCTCAAACTGAGCTGGTCAGTCCACTGGTTGGTTCAGGTACGCTTCCGAAGGCTCCAGACCACAGGATCGTGAGATGACTTCGAGACTGATTGGTCTCACCAGTCCAAGGGGTTAAAGCACTGCAAGGGTCTTCTGAGATCAGTAGCCAGACAGGGCTCCACTGGGAAAGCAGCAAGAAATGTTTGCTAGGCCTCTTCAGGGTTTGTCTTCTGGTCTTCCGTCGTTTACAAAGCTATACAGGGTTCTTGGCTCCTCTTCTGATTTGCTGGAATGGCTGCAGAACTCCTCCTCTTATCCCAAATTCAGGTGAGCGATCAGACTCAACCCTCCAATGGAAAGATCTGCCTCACACATGCACACAAGCAGTGGTCCAATCAGGGACCACTGTGGGTTTACCTCATGCATGAGCACTAGACATGCTGACACCAGTATGTGGATTGGGACCAGACAGTCCCAGCCCATGTCCTGAGCCCGGCCACAAATGACCTGCACTAGCCCACAAAACAGCTGCTTTCTTAGGCAAGTACATGACCATAAAAGGAAATTCCTGACCTGGGAAGGCGGGAAGAAGGCAAAAGAAATAAATGTCCAAAGAACAAGTAAAAAAACCTTGCAGCACGGCAAACTGGTAAACGCAAGAGAGCTAACAAAAAATATAGCAACAATTGTATAAATGTAACTGCTGCCACCAGCTTGTCTTTAGGTACATTTAAAAGTAACCAAACATGCTTTGAATGTGAGTCTAGGGTGATACAAAAACATTTGCCTTGCAGTGTAAGGTGCTGTGTGCAATCTGAAAAAGTAAAATAAATGCCAAACCGATAACAAAGTCAAAAGACAAAGGGGAAACCTAGTGTTCAGTACTGTCAGTTTCTCCATAACAAAAGAGCAAAATGCCAGTGGAGTGAAGCTGAAGGCTTCACTTCACTGTAAAAGGTCAGGATATGGTGTAAAAACAAAAGCAAAAGGTTTGTGGGTTCATAGAATATGGAGGAAAAGTTGCCTAAATGAAAAACTTTCCTAACACTAGGTATCCCAGTTTGGCAAGAATCTCCCATAATACCAGAGCCTTGTCCGATTTATTTGTTAAGTTACAGAGGCTGCGGGAACAGCAAAGGCCTTCTCCTCTTTGCCAAGAGTGAAGACTTCTTCTCCAGTCCCTAGGCGCAGATTAAATTCCTCCCACCCCACATTAGTGGGAAAATTAGAATGTGCACCCCCCCACCCCGACACACTTAAAATAAGGCCATTAACTAAAGCCAATAAGCCCAATGTTTCTTTGTCTGCTTTGTTATACAAATTAATCAACCCTAATGTTCACCTATCTCTACCATTAAAAGTTAGGAGATGGATATTGTCATTAGATTTGTTGGATTGGCTAACTTTTCGGTCAATTTAATCGAAACAGTGATGGAGAGGCCATCCGAAGGACGCCCTTTAGAGCTATTATTTTTAACTGCTGGTATATAAAATAGTCTGTAGCCTTTCAGATGGACTGGTTCTAGTAACCAAGTCTCGTAGAATAAAACTATCTGGTAGTTCTTTATGCATGTTACCCAGCTGGCTTCTTCAATTTTTGTTCCCAAGCCTGCAATGTTCCAGAATAAAATTCTTTCACAACCAACATTTCCTGCCGGGGTGACTCCCCTCTCCCTATTGGCATTCATCTTGGAAGGGTCCCTTCGAGACCCATTTTGGTATTCAATCCCTGATTGATTTCAGTATTTCAATCTACATTATCCAGACACTTTAGACAAGTGAACCTGATGTCACTAGTAATTGACTCTATTACGCTGGGATCTGTCCCTTTGTTTAACGTTCCTATAGAGCTTTGTCTTGGTACCCAATATGTATACCAAGAACGATTAGACTTGATATCAGCCGGCATCTGGAGACTACCCCTGCCAGGTTGATAGAAGAAGCCCAAAGGCGTTAGACTGACTGTGCAATTTAACCATGTGTTCCCCTCCATACGAGGTATGTAACCTTGGCTTTGTCATTCAAGGTGATAGTGACACAGTACGCATCAACCCTCTTAATCTCCTGGCCCACCCACGTTGATCGTTTGGCTATAAGGACATCCCTTCCCAATGATAATTTCATATTGCAGGTCTTGTTTATAGAGTGGTTTATCGTCTTTGGGTACTATAGGTGGGCACATTTGTCAAGACTACCACCAAGGGTGCAGCATCTGGAAGTAAGTTGAGCCTAAAACTGAGCATTGTCTGAGTATTCTTATTAGTCTCAAGTGTCCTTTGGGATAGTAAATCTTTGCAGGCAGTACTTATTGTAGCACTGGGGTCCCCTGTTTTATTAATGTCAATTCCCTCTACATACTTATTTCCCTTTATAACTTTGGAGAATTCTTTGGCACCTGCCCCCACCCTCGCCTGCCCTATGATGGTAGATCTCTTTATTTTCTTCTGGATTTCCAATAGTGGCCCCTTTTGTAACAGAAGCGATTCAGTTGGGTTTTCAGATATGAGAACATTACATATTGGCCTTTGAAATGCTGCCCCTACCGCGAGAGCCAGGGATCGCCTGCTGGGTTAGGAGTCCTTAGTTTGCTCAAGATATTCATTTTATTATCTAACTTTGCCAATATATCATGTAGATTCAATATCTGACTTTTCATAAGTGCTAACCTCTTTCCATACGCATATTCTGGATAGGTTTCGTACGAACTAAGTGAATCCTTCAGGTTCCCCCCAGCGTTGCTTATCCATATACTCTTGCCTTCCCTTCTGGAATATTCCACATGCTAGCAGCACGCAGGCTGGTAACTCCAGGTGCTGGGAGGGTTAGAATGGTCAGGCCTCCCCACCCAATTAGCCCAACATCTATCATCACTCTTGCGGTTTGCCATTCAATTAGGCTTTGAACTTGGTCTTGCAGAAGCTCTCTGTGCCCGAGAATTAAAGGGAGTATGGCATGGTTTTATCTTCTGGTTTTGGTGTAGCTCGAACCCACAGTCTATTTCGATCTGACCATGTGACTGGAGACCACGTTTCTGAGCTCTTTGCTGCATGTAATACTATTAAATGATGAACTCTTGACGCCTTCAGTGTTTTTTCATTCCACTTCAAGCAAGAGTTTGTTCCCTTTTCACGTTCATTGTTTCTTCTTGACAGACAACCGGGCTCACGGTGGCGTCGACTGTTGGTGCTGGGCCAGCCAAGCATTTCCTAAATTTCTCTTTCTCCATTAGTTATTTTCCAACTGCGCCACACTGAAAAGTGCTTCATGGAACATCCAGGTTCTATATGTTCCTATGCCATATACATTGGCGCATCGCCGCAATCTATTTACTACATAGCCAGCTTTAAGATTGCTTTGTGTACTTGCGTTGCTGCATCTGTGCAAGTGTAAAATGACTCTGCATTTTCTTCAGTGATTCTTCACACAAACATCTTCATTTCGATCCCGAAATGTTGCTTATTCTCGACACCGCCTCTTCAGATTCCATAGAATGTCCATGTTCTTTTGTCTTGTATATCTTTTCAGGGTGCATCTGTTACACTTCGCATGACGTCGCCAATCTTTTTTCTTATTCATTTTCACACTTCTTCCGGGACTCTGTCCAGAAGACCCTTATATCTTTGTGCATGCATATAAGGTTTTATCAATGGATACTTTGTCTCAGGGATTCTCTGCCTACAGGCATTCTTACTGGAACTGCATGTGTCGCCATTTCTGGTTCCCAAAATATTGGCAACATGGGGGCGGAACTTTTGGTGGGGGCACTTGGCTCCTCCTCCTCTACAAAAGTATGATAATATTGCCTGTGGGAGTGTCCAGCAGAAAAAGCTTTCAAAAGTGTGCTCTTGGTTTCTCGGTGCATGAGGATGTGTCGCACCGTGTTATGGCAGAGCTGGAGACTTACGCACCATCTAGTCAATAGAAAATTGTCCTCAGGACCGAGATCTTGTTTGTATCTACTCTCCACAAGTATGATGCCTAATGCCTACCCTCACTAAACAGCGGAAAAACAGCTGTGCCCTTGTCCACTGCAAGGCTCACATAGTGCTTATGGAGGAAGGGTTGTGTGGCCTCCCCTCGAACACTGGTCCTCACAGGTACTCGTGGCACCAAACAGCTGCGCCCTTCTCTGCTGCGGTCAGTAGGCATCAGGTAGTGCTTATGGAGGATAAGAGGTGTGGCCTCTCCCCAACACAGGTCCTCAAGCGTCTTTGTGGCACCAAACAGCTACACCCTTGTCTGCTACGGGCTGAACATTATTTAACCACAACATTTTGTGACTTTGGTTTGCTGGTTCAATTAATTCTTTTTCATGTTCCGTATTAAGGAGATGTGACGGGATGTTTTTAAGATACCAGAGAACCCTATAATCAATACTAAATGTTATACGACAAAGTCATTAAAGTGCAATCACAATACACAGAAAGCTAAGTAAGGCAGATATAAAAATAAATTCAGAGAATATACACAGTCAATCAATATAAATCCTTCAAATGCAATCAGTAAACATATATTCAAATTAAATTAAAAACTTGCAAATAAAAAAGCAGCCCATCAGGTTCATATGTTAAAAACAGCTTGCCATCTGTCACAGTAAAAGATGACAAGATCAACTGAGCATATCTGAATACTGCTTGTTTAGTGACCAAGCAGTATTTAAAAAAAATATTTTTAATGAAAAATCTACCAAGCAACAGGATTTCAGGAAAAGTACTGCTGCAGTAACTTGCCTCATCCCTTGTCTATTCAGATATGGTTTGAGTCTTTTCCCAATTGTTTGGCTGCCGTTTTACCATTTAGAAGTGAATACAGCAAGTGGTGAAATGTCCTTTTGGATAATGAAATAAATCTATGAGCTGGTTTAATTGTCCAGGTTAATTAAGGTTCAAACCCCCATAGTTCCTTGGTTAGTAAATAGTCTCCTAACAGCAAGTGAGATTACCCTGTTATTAAAATATTTTAAATCACCTTGTGTTTTAGAAGATAATGCACTGGGTTTGACTCAGATTATCAAAACCTAAATCATTTCCACCTTTTCACTTGTGTCCTTCTATTACAGCTCTATATTGACCAGCGCCTTACCTTTAAGATTGTAAATGCTTAGCAAAATGTATAAAGCACAGTGCCTGGATAGGATTTTAAAACAATATGTTCCAGCTATGGCCTAGCTCATTCTAGCTGTACTACTCAACAGTACCCCCTCCTACCTTAGTTCAGACTGACTACTCAGCCTTACTACTATCAAGAGAGTGGTTAAGTTAAAGTGTATTTGTGGCAATCCTGTTGCCCCATGTCGGCATCAGCATCCCCAAATCCTACCGCAGGTAGTGCCTTTGAAAAATCCTCCTAACAACTCTGCTGGGTAATCTATATGAAGATAAATCTAAATCTCTAGATGCACAGCTGAATGGGCGGTCACGCACGATTATCAGTTTATTGCAATACAGCAGATCAGAGAAACCATTGGAACAAGCGAACAGCACTGCCCAAGGGAACAACTTGGCATGCCAATACTGACATACATTTTACAAGCGGGCTATAGTCCATAAAAGGAGATCGGATATATAACGTATGGCATTGCATCAAGTTTTGTTTTGGTTTTGTTGAATTAAACCTTTCAAAAAACAATGTACAGATTTCATAATGGCATCAACAAGAAATAGAAAAAGAAAGAAAATTGCAGTCATCGCATCATAAAAGACTTCACTATCATCCTTGAATCATGACTATACAAATTACATAAATGTAAATGTAAACCACGTAGTTACTTTGTTTTTTATAGCCCCACCAAAGGCAATATAAGCAAAGCGTAGAGAAGAGAAAGGGTGAGGTTCGGAATGCTCTCCCTTAAAGCGTCTCTCTAACACTTACTTTGCACCTAATATGCAAGTTGATATGCGACTGTACTATGTCGTATGTGGACCGTTCTATGGATTCACCTAGTATGCTAAATATTTCCTCCAGGAACCAATTAAGGGCAAATATAAGTGATACACTCTGGCCCCACATTAACTGTGCCCAAAATCGTTCCCCAGACCCTTCTATTAAACCCTGATGTTAGTTGCTTTAGTACAGTCCAAAATTAGATGTTTCAAAGTTTACGGGGTGGGAGAACATCCACATGGTCTACAATGCATGGGTCGAATCACCTCAGACTTCCACCTGCCTATACGTTCTAATGTTGGTAATTGATTTAAACGGAAATATAGGCTACATACTTTATTATACAGGAAAAGCTAGATACATTTGTGCACATCCTTCCTTTTCCTAGAAAATTTAGCATATTACTTATATGTGCTATAAAAGGCCAGATGGTCAATTGTGTTACACAAATTAATCGCAAATAGCTTTTATTTAGCTGGTCTCAGAGTTAGTTCCTCCTCAGAAAAATTATTTTATCAAGAATCTTAATCATATTGGGCCTGAATGCATTCATCGATTACAGTAAGTAATTGGGATTTTCCCCAAATCTATCTACAGGGAGTTTAATGGAGGGCAGATCATTTTAGCATAGTTCGATTATTGTCTCCTGTGGACCCTGGATTGTAGTCAATGAAATCGACCGCAGCTCATGTCGGAGTATAACATTTGGGATTGATTTGGAAAAGCCCAGGGTCTCCTTCCAGATAACTCCCTGTAAGGTATTTAAATATAGGCCCAAGTCTACTGTTGTCATAGCCAGACCGTATAAGACTGAGGCTCCTCTTTTGTCAAGTATAAAAGCAGTAACGGAAGGAGGGTCAATTTAAATTGCTGATTATGGATCCTCTTAAGCTAACATATCAAAAGCTGTGATTTAGCTCTAAGAGTAATCTTCCATTCAGTTGTAGATCGAGCATTTGAAAGATTATACCCCAGATAACTCATGGAAGAAACTCTTACTAATCTTTGGTTTCCCACCTCCCAGTACATGGTCTTAGGTCTGGTTTTAGATGAAAAAATTTCAATTTTTTACTTGTTACCGTTAACCGGGAGGTTATTTTCTGTGGCATAGTTGAAAAACAGGTTAAGCTTTCTTTGTAACCCAATTGGAGTTTTGTCGAAGAAGACCAAATCATCGGCAAAGGCTAGCTAGTTCAATTTTAGATGGCCCAAATTAACCGGAAAGGTTATGGCCTCTGTCCAAATTTGGTCAATGTTGTTAATATATGCTTTAAAGAGAGTGGTGGCCCGGACACAGCCTTGTCTAAGACCTGCAAAGGTCTGGCTGGTCCTTGCACCCTGTCCTCCCTAGTCAACCTGTTCCTGGGCGTCAACTCCAGTCTCAAGGCTTTCCCCGAAGCCATCGAGAGACTCACCTGAACTTTTGAGGCATGTAATACAATTAAAGCCATTGAGGAATTCACGACTGCTTCTTCGAAACTTGTCGAAGCCCACAGCGCCCTCGACGCCATCAGTGCCTGCAAAACCTGCAAAGACTTCGACAGACTCAACAAAGTAATACAAACCTCTACCTAGACAAGATTTCTTTAGATCCATGGGGTCTATCTTCGAGGAAGAGGCAGACCAAGCTCCATTTGCGACACCCCATCTACCAGAAGAGCTTATTTCTCAACAATCAAAGAATTGGCTGAAACCAGATCCAATCCCACCAGTTAACAAGCTTTTGACAAAGAAATATAGAACAGCTTCTATTGATCCTCCCTTCCTCAACAAGCCTAATGGTTCAGACTGCAACAGTATCTTCTAGAACGTCAGCTTATCCTTCCACTCCTGCCAAGGACGATAGGAAGGTGGATGCAATAGGGAAGAGAATGTTTAGCGCAGGAAGTATGGCACTGAAATCTGCCAATGCCACCAGTGCCTTAGCAAAATATACACAGACCCTTTTGGGAGTGACTGCCCTAGTAGCAGATTATATTCTAGAAGGTGAGGAGAGGGACAAATTCTTAAATCTAATTCAGGATGGAAAAGATGCCATGAGGCAATCATTACAGTCAAATTTTGATACGGTTGACTATGTAAGCAGAGCAATGGGTGCCAGTACAGTTATTAAGACAACTGGCATGGCTCAGGAGATCCTGGTTTGCGTCAGATGTCCAGGCATGTTTGCCGAACATGCCCCTCGATGGGACTCAATTGTTTGATGAAAAAGCTGCAAGCTTCAAGCACAGCAGCTAAATCTCTAGGGCCGGCAATAAGGCAACCTATACAACCTTCAGGACAAGTGTGGGGAAGATGTCCTTTTCACTTCTACTCTTCCATTTCAAGAGGAAGGGGACCGTGCTCTCAGAGAGGTCAGAGAAGGGCACCTCATGGAGGGAGGGGGTAGAACTCCCAGCGCAACACCTGCTTAATTGCCCTCCGCTGTAGCTGGAGCAGCAAAATGACTACCTCACCCACAAATCATTTGTAGGAGGCAGATTGTCCCAACATCTCTGGAGTTGGCGAGACATAACTTTGGATGCATGGGTGCTACAAACAGCCTACGGTTACTGCCTCCCATTATTAAAGAAACCCCCGGATTGCCCCCCAAGAGTCCGATTTTCATTGGATACAGATCTGCACCTCCAACAAGAGATTTTCATCTTGTTGGAGAAAGGTGCAATAGAACTGGTACCTGCAGCAGAGAGAAACCAGGGTTGGTACTCTACATATTTCCTAATTCCCAAGAAGGACGGAGGAGTGCGACCCATCTTGAACTTGAGGTGCTTCAACAACTTCCTCAGGAAGGACAAGTTCACAATGGTAACTCTTTTGCAGATCCTTCAGGCCCTTCAACTACAGGACTGGTTGGTGTCATTGGACCTTCAGGATGCTTACTTTCATGTGCCCATCCATCAGAAGGAGAGACAGTACCTGTGGTTCGCGGTTGTCATTATCAGTTTCGGTTTCTGTGATTTGTGCTCACATCTGCCAGAGGGTCTTCACCAAGCTTATGGCAGTGGTGGCAGCAAGTCTAAGGAGGGAGGGCATACAAATACACCCCTACCTGGATGACTGGTTGATCAGGGCTTGTTCTCCGGAAGAAGTACCACCTGACACCCTCACAGAAGCTTCAATTTATTGGAGCAGTCCTGGATTCAACCTCGAAAAAAAAACTTGCCGGCCGAGTTAAGGACTCAACATCTTTCGCCTACGACTTCCTGAGGTTACTCGGCCTCATGGCTTCCTGCATTTTTCTGGTTCCAGAAGCCCATCTGAGACCACAGTGGTCTCAATTCTCCGTCAGAATGACAGACCTTCTCCAGGGACCCAAAAAACATTGCCCAGTATCTCCTGTGGTGGGCTTGCTGAGAGAATGTGATGAGAGGAGAACCCTTTTGGCGACCATGACCGGAGATGACAGTTGTGACGGACGCCTCCCTCACAGAATGGAGAGCACACATGCAATCTTTCTTTCAGCGGACAATGGTTTCAGTCGGAGTTGTAAGAAACTCATGGTGGCAACAGTAAAGACGGACACAAGTGATCACAGTTCAAGGTTGTTTATTAAACTGTATAACGGGTGAGAAAAACACCTAATCAAAACCTAAATCTAAGATGGTAGCAAGCTACGACTATCAAATAATAAGAAAGCAGTCCTAGTGGTATCTTGTCAAATAAAAAGGGCCTATACTAAACCTATTGCCAATCCTTACAACTAAGTTACAAAAATAGTGTGGCATAATGTTCTCAAGAAAAGAAAGAAGTGTTCACCAAATGAAAAGTCGGGTTGGTATGACGGGGTCTCCCTTCCCCACTTTTTTTAGCACGGGACAAGGCAGGACTTTTGAGCACAGCACACTCCTAGGCCTCGCCAGCACAAGGTTACAGTTCAGTTCAACGTGGCCAGGGCCTTCTGGGGCCAAATCTCTTTCCAGCAAAGTCTCTTGCCTTAGAAGGCTGGCTGTACCAAAACAATAAACAAACAAGTTCCTTCTGTAATCTTTTATCTTGGGTGATTGCTCTTCGCCCCTTGGATCTCTGTCTGCCAGGCTCGGATCCTTCTTGCAACTTGGGCCTCCCTCCATGGGGTTCACTATGGTCTACACAGTGTTCACAGGTGTATTACTCTTCACCCCAACTCACAGACATCCCTCAAACCGGGTTTCACGTTTGCCAAATATACAGTTCACTTTACGTTCTCACGGTGGAGTATTCACTTCCCTTTGCTTTCTCCTGGCAATGGGTCAGAGACTTTTGAGTGTACAAGGGATTTGATGTGACCCTTGTAGGACCACTCTGACACCTCACGCTGCCCTTTGGTAGGGCCTTGGAGTTTAAATGCAATAGGAGCCAGCAAGAGTCCTTTGAATGAGCACTTCTGCGGCGCCTGACCACTCTGCAGCTGGCCCTTCTCTGGGCTTCCCCCAAAAGTTCAAACACACACACGTTCCTTTGTTCTCAAGTTCTTGCGTTCATCTAATGTTGGCACGTGCGACCTTGGGCTTAGTACGATTCGGCTCGCTATCAGACTCCTCCGACTCACCGACTGTATGGGTTCCGCTGGCTTGGCTTGTTTCTGGAGTCAAGGATGGTGGCCAGCATGCCTCCCCGTCTGTGTTATCAATGTGAGAGGCCCCCGTGCACCGTTGACATCTGCTACTCCACATGTCAGCTGTACTTCCCGATCTTGTAATTCCCTTTCCAGAGGCTTCGCGGGTCTGAGGTGCAAAGAGCAAGGGCAAGGGCAGTTCCCCTTTCGTCGTCCTTCCAGGTCTCGCCACCTTTCTTCTCTCTCTCGGTGTAGCTGTTTCCTCATGCATTTGACTTTGCTCGTACTGTGCTCTCGTGCTCTGCCTTTAATCCCTGTGGGGGAAGGTAAAGGGCTGTCGGGTGTGTGTGATTGTTGTCAATTACCTGCCTGACCCTTGTGTCGGGACATGTCTGGTTAACAGCTGTGATGTTAGGCCGTTGTCTGTTACGGTGTAGGATAGTGTTTGTTTCGGAAAAGTGGGGGTGGGGGTAGAGCTTATAAAAAAGGATAACGATGGGGGGAAAGGTGTTACAAGGAAGGGGGTACTGCGTCTCAACCTTTGGTGTCCCAATTCCACTCCCCGAAGACCCCTCATCCAGGTGATCCTCCCGCACTGGTTCAACCCCAAGAACTGGATCCAATAGCAATGGCCGTGTCCTGGCCACCTGGATGACAGATCCCCGGGGACTAGTCAGGGAGACACATTCAGGTTTCTCACAGAGTCCAGACTTCATATCAACCTTTTAGAACTGAGGTCAATCAGATGAGCTCTAAAGGCCTTCCTTCCCTCAATACGGGGGAAAGGTGTCCTGATAATGACGGACAACACAGTGGCCATGCACTACCCTAACATGAGAGGGGGTGTGGGGTAACTGTCCCTGTGCAGAGGGTTAATGCAGCTCTGGTTCTGGGCACCGGGAGAAGGCATCACTCTTCTGGCAGTTAATCTAGCCGGAGAAGAAAGCACAGCAGTTGACACTCTTAGCAGGCATAGCACGATCTCCCACGAGTGGGTGTTAGATCATGAAGCCTTCTGGAGATCTTCACCCTTTGGGGAACACCTCAGTTGGATCTGTTTGCGACCAGTGTCAACAGGAAGTGCGAGCAGTTCTGCTCCAGGGAATTTCCCCAAATAGGAGCTCTACGGGGCGCGTTCGTAGTGCACTGGGAGTTTCCACTCCTGTATGCGTTTCCTCCAGTCCCTGTCATTCCTCACATGATCTGGAGGTTGAAGACGTTCGGGAAAACCATGATCCTCATTGCCCCGGATTGAGCCAGGAGAACGTGGTACCCGGACCTTCTGGAAATGGCCATCTGCCCTCCAATTCCTCTTCCCCAAAGAGAGGACCTTCTCTCGTAAGAGGGAGGTTGCATTCTTCACTCTGAGATCAGGACTCTCAATCTTCACACCTGGTGTCTGAGAGGATGAGGTATAATGATTGGGACTTTCCGGAAGACGTGATGGAGGTGTTGCTTTCGGCTAGAAGACCAGCAACTAAATCCCTATACCACTACCATTGGAACAGGTTTCGCAGGTGGTGCAGGGAAAAGAAAGTTGATCCTTTCACATGCAAACTCCCACTGTTCTTTCTTACTTGCTCCATTTGACTTATTCAGGGTTACAAGTGGCTACAGTCAACGGCTTCTTAGCGGCACTTTCAATTTTTAAAAGATCTCCTGGTGAGTGATCGTACTTTAAAGTGCTGATTGCCATACAATTTCTAAAAGGACTAACACATTTGTTTCTGCCAACTCCTTTTATTGTACCAACATGGGACTCAAACTTTGTGTTACAGTTCCTCATGGGGGCTCCCTTCGAGCCATTACACTTGTGTCCTTTGAGGATGCTATCACTTAAGACTGCCTTCTTGTTAGCTATCACATCTGCCCGCAGAGTAAGCAAACTGCAGGCCCAATCTTCAAAACCATCTTTTATGTTCTTTTTTAAGGACACGATATTAAGGGTTTCTTCAACTTTTCTTCTGAACCTTGTGTCAGAATTTCTCTTAACGCAACGGATATTCTTACTTACGTTTTACCCACCACCACATCCATCACAAGGAGAAGCTTCATAGGCTATACCCTAGAAGAGTGCTAAGTGACTACATTTCACAAACAGATAATGTTCATCAGGACGACCAACTCCTTGTAGGTTATGCAGGACAAACACTAGGTATAGCAGTAACAAAACAAACCATTTCCCGATTAATAGTTATGTGCATTACCGAATGCTTCTCACTAGCAGTTCAAAGGCTCCCCTGAAGGTTTGAGAGCACATTCCACTACAGGAGTGGCAGCTTATTCAGCTCTGGAAAGGAGAGTGCTAGTGCAGGACATCTGCAGAGCAGCAACTTGATCGTCCCTTCATACATTCAGCAAATTTTACTGCCTAGAGTAGACTGTCTGGAGAGGAGGCCAAATTTGGCAAAGCTATTCTTCATAACATTAACAAATAGAAACTCTTGCCACCCACCTCCTAAAACAAACTGCTATGGGAGTGTATCAAAGATGAGGAGTATGTGGAAGGACACAATCCATTTGAAGAACAAGTTACTTTGTAACCCATTGTAACGTTCGTTCGACTGGATGTTCCTCTCACATATTTGTCGCCCTCCGATCCGTCTCCTCTTGCTTGCCAAAAATGTCTGTTTTACACCTTCCTTTCTCTCAACGTCATGTATGCCTCCCTGTATGGAATCAAGGGGAAAAAACGAGAACTGAGGTAACGGCCACTGCGCATGCTTCATATACCATTGTCGACGTCACGGCAGAGGCCGATATGAAGCCCATTGAGAGCCATGAAATGACACTTGATGCTATGAAAAATGTTTTCCGAAGCAAGGTGCAAGCCAACTTGGATGCATCAAGATGAGGAGTACGTGGGAAGAAAATCCAGTCGGAAGAAAATTACCACGGGTACGTAACGTGTTCTTCTGACATTAGCACCCAGCTGTCAGTGCGATTAATAACTTTTCCGCTGACATTTTATGTTTCAGCTCCCTACTGGTTCCCAGTACCGTTATTATCTGCAGATATTACCTACCTCGCTGTTAGGGAGAATTCTCTGTATAGGCTAATTTCCCAAACCTTTGCTGGATTTTTGGGGTTTATTTTTTTCTCCTGCTCAGAGTGAGACTCTTTTTCTAACACTCTTAGGCATGATTTGAGAATATCCTTTGACTTTGTAATGTGTTTTATGGGCTATGGGGTCTTTTACTCCATAGGGCTTCATGTGTTTTTGGGATGTGTGTTACCCAGCACCCTCAGTGCAGTAACACAGGGGTGTCATTGTGGCCCCCAAACATAGACTCCATACCCTGGGACTGACTACTGTCTCCCAGGGCATGTAAAGTCACCATTGACTTTACTAGTCTTAAATTGTGAACAGAACCAGTACAAACCATCATATTGTGTAAGTACTGGTAGGGGTAATTCGATTGCCCCTGGGTCTGTTTTTCGAGGGGGCACTGTGCAGTCCCCCCTCGTCGAGTTTCTGGCTGGTGGCAGTGGTTACCACGCCTAATATTCCACCGGAATATTTCCTATGGGATTTTCCCATTCATTTTAAACGCACCACTTGTTTGGTGCAATGTTAAAGATACCGCCGGGTTATTTATTTAATATTTATTCCCCGGTTGGGTCTTTTTTCCAGGACTCTGTTTTAAAATGGCGTTTGTGTTCGCCTCTGTAACTCCAACCCAAGTCGAGCCCTTTGTTCCACTTTTGGCGGGCTTCTACACAGAAGCCTCCAAAAGTGGTGCCACTCTGTCTGGGTCTACAGGATGTGTGGGAGGGGGGGGAATAGGCACCCTGGACTGAGTTGCCTCGGCAACTCAAGTCGCACTCTTGTGTGATTGGCCCAGTGGTGAGCCACCCGGCTCACCACTTAGCATGTTTGAGTGACAGCTAGGACTGGTGAATGGGGGTTTTTCTTCATAAAAGCAGGGCTTTGCGGACTGGAACTGGAGAGGTCACCACAGGACCTAAAGAATCCGAAGAGGGAGAAGCTGAGCCGACCTGCAACGACGACACCACCGGTGGAGCCCTGCTGAACCGCCTCACCACTTCCCAACGACAGAGAAGATCTTCACCCTGGAGAGTCTTCTTCCTTTGAACTGGTGGGGTTAACCAGTTCGCCCTCTTTTTGCCTTTCAGGATCGTATCGTGGTCGAATCGCCCGTGCCAAGCACCCCGGATAGCCACGCTTCACCACTACCGCAAATAAAAGGGTAGTACCTTTTGACCGAGAAACTCCGCGGCTGGTTTCTTCCCTGGCAGTGCAACAACCTCCAGCTTTCCTCCACCAGACCAGCTGATGTGGGAAAGTGTTCCACATCGGCGTTGAATTGGTCCAGGTCTTTTCTAGGTCCAAGGAATGCTAGGGTAGCAAGGGGGGATGCTAAGTCGAAAGAGGTCCTACTTTGCTGTAGAGTGCCAGAGGGATCCTGCGTCTCCCCCTTGCTGTACAATATCTATTCAAAACCATTTTTTGATCTCTTCGACGGTCTGGGTGTCAGTTTTGCAAATTATGCAGATGACATCCAGATTATCCTGGAATTATCGGGATCCTATGAAGCCCACTTGCTGATGGTCTGTAGGATATTTGATGCCAGCAAGAAGTGGATGGAAGACATTTTTTGTTTAGCCCTGAGCGATAAGAAGACCGAGATCTTGATTTTTGGCAGTACGGCAAAATTGAAGAACATAGACCCCCAGTAGGAGGCATTCACAATTGGGGGCACCAGAATGCAGGTAATAAACACCACTTGTCAGTTCCAGCTGCACTTTTATGACAAAACTGTTATGGCAGATACAACCCTACTTGTTAAATGAAAACAGGGCCATGATAGCCACAGCCACAATTAACACAACGCTGGACTATTACAATGGCTGTTAGTGGCCACCTCACAAGCCAATGTGAAAAGGCTGCAGATTGTTCAGAATGGGGCAGCCAGAGCTGTCTGTGGTATTAGATGCAGAGATCATGTCTCTGATGCCTCCAGAAAGCTTCCGGTTCACCAAAGGATCCGTTTTAAGGCCTCTTGGCTAGTTTACAAATGCCTTGCAGGTGACGCCCTAGGCTATCTGTTTGCGACGGCGACTGCCACATGGGTGAAGATTACGGTCAAACAATAAGGGCCTATTGACCCAGCCGCGCTTCAAACTAAAGAGCTTTGGAGGCTTGAGTTTTGATGTGTGGGCCCTGAGGGTCTGGAATGATCCCCCTCACTCAATCGGGCAGTTGCCGTCATTTGCTCAATTCAGAAAGGCTTTAAAACACACCTGTTTGACAGAGGCGGAATTTGGCTTCTCTCTGCTTACCCTTTCGCGTCCTCCTTTTTCTCACCTCCTGCATATGGCGATTTTTTTTTGTGTGTTTTTTGTTGTTTGTGCTGTGAGTGCCCTGAGGCTTGCGGGCGTGTTGGCACTATAAAATAATTCTATAGAATAGAATGGCAATGCCCCAAAGGCTGAACCAACAGACAGTTCTTTGGGGCGAGGTGAGTTAGTTCAATGATTTAGTGAACTGTGCAATTGGAGTTTTTGAACACTGTTATGGGCCTGTTCGCTTTAAAATAAACCATTTGCCAAATGTTTTGGCCAGTGATGCTTCCCTAGTAACAACTCAAACAGTAGGTCATGAGAGGTCACTAAATGCTGTATACAGATGTGGCCCACTTTTCTTTGTGTGCCCGGGTTGATTTCTTGTTCCAGTTTGACTCTTTAGGGGGTGGGGGGTGGTGCATTTAAATGTGTGAGAGATGGCCTTTACGCCTTGATGCAAAGTTCAATAAAGATCCTTGAACTACGAGTTGAAGCATTCCTTGATTCATCTGTGACACTAACACTTGCCTTTCGTAATATTGTGTTTAATGGACTGTGTCCTCGCACGGATTCCTTATCTTAGATAAAGTTCTTCTCCTCCAGCAGATCTCAGAGACTTTTTGACTGCAGGGGGTGATGTGCAGCATTGGCGTTGAGTTCCCTTGGCGCTCTTCTTAATCAAAGATGGGCATGACATTGGTGTTGGTATAAGTAGCTTGCACCACACCCCATGACCTTAGTTCCTTTTCCCTCCATGATCGGTAGGCTTCTCGTGGAACTATCTTCACACCTCTGATATTTTCTGACGTATTCAATAAAAGAAAATTGACCGCAAAACCATCTGGCTTCAAATGACGTAAGGACTGTGATGCCAACCTTTCACTAACGGATCCTTACAAGAAATGTCTTGGGTGTTTCGGTGATAACCACAAAGTAGCTGATGGCGGCTTGTGCCGTTTGAGGACAGAAGGCATTGAAGTAGGGATTGACGAAGTTGGATTTGGCCGTTTGACATCAAAGTCGACCAGCACTACCCCTTGAAAACCAACATCGCCCAAAGGAAGAAGCTTCAAGGTGACCGAAAGGTCTACAGAAATACCTCAAAAGAGATTTAAGAAGCACAGAAAAAGATCCCATTGAAGGAGCAGTTCCCACCATTCCTCTGTTTCCTTTTTCCTAAAATGGAAGAGAAGGCGCAGACACTCAACAACGAACTCCTCACCAGAAAAGTCGGAGGAATTCTTTCTCAGAATGGTGGAAGCTGTCCAAAAAGGGGCCCTTTCTCTACCCCACATTGAAATCAAAAAAGAACAAATCAGAGCAAACTGTGCCCGACTGTCGGCAGGGTATCCAAGATGAATCCCTTGTGCCTAAGGACCCTAGGAATGAAGATGTCCTCTAGGAATCTTCAAGTATTGTCGACATCGCCCACAGCCACAACTACTTCAATGCTTTATGAAGTTACATCCGCGCCTTCGTCAAGAAGCCAGTTGATGCCTACCACTGACCGACTACGACATCAAGGTACACATGGCAGTAGAGGAAAGACTCTAGGAGTATTTGATTGAACATTTTCGATTTTGAGTGAGACCCAATATCCTTCGGCTTGGTGACGCTCAGACCCTAGAGCACTCGGGACAAATATGTCTCGGAGGAGGAAAGAATGGTGGATTTGGCAACCAAAGTAAAAGATGCTAGTGGTGTTGACACTTTGATTTCATGTAACCTGACCCCAATGTACACCCCTATGCCCCTCATATGTCCCTTACAGTAGGATTAGGCCTATGGTGCCAGAAACACAATGATGTTACAGAGATCTTGGACAAAGGACCTCCAAAGGAGCCAGTCCTTCCCTTCCATGCAGAATTTAGGAACCCACATTTGGAGCTATGGAAGAAATGCTGCTTGGTGCCAGTAGTTCAAAATGACTTGGTAAAGAAGTTTAGGCCATCATCCACATAACCTGACTTTCTATCTAAGAACCCGTCCTGAGGGCCTTGTGGTGCAAGCGGCTACG
The DNA here is from genome assembly GCF_040938575.1 of Ambystoma mexicanum. Classification (NCBI taxonomy): domain Eukaryota; kingdom Metazoa; phylum Chordata; class Amphibia; order Caudata; family Ambystomatidae; genus Ambystoma; species Ambystoma mexicanum. The sequence continues at coordinate 16,968,077 of NC_090922.1, read as the reverse complement.
TCGGAGATACAAACTAGTGCCTATTCATCCTTACCTCTGAACATGGATGGCAATTAAATATAACTCCCTTTAAACAAAAAAAAAAAATAATAATAATTAAGTCTTGGCCTCAGGCAGCATTACGTTGAAGGCGTTAACTCAATATGCACCCTTGCCGAGTATACCCACACCTTATGAGCTGTGATTTCAGAAACGGCAGAACACAACCGATAAGATGAACTGAGGAAAGGTTTTTAAAACATTTTAACTGATGGGAAGGAGGCAATGTGTCAGCCTCTGCAATCAGGCTTGGATGCGGCTGATTGTGTAGTGAGAGTTTTTGTGGCTAAGAAAGTCTGGTTTTGCCCAAGATGTCCAAGAGAGGCCTAGACCTGCCCTCTGATGGTGCAAGCCTTTTTGAGCTTAAGTCGTAAGATACGCTAGGGAAACCGCAGGCATGAAAGGCAGCAGCAAAGCCATTAGGAGAAGCAGTGCCCCCACAGCCCACTGGAGAGGCAGGCCTTTTTACTATTTCTGCTCCTTTAGCCAGAGTGGGAAAGGCCAAACACTTGAAAGACTTGGACAAAGGCAATTTGCGAGATGAACAAGAGGTAGAGGTGGAAAATCTTTAGTTTATCACCTCAGGTGATACAACAACACCACAACCACTTTGAGGAATACTCCCACCCTATTCCAGTAGGGGTGTCTCGCTTAACATTCCAGGGACTGGTGAGACACTACTTCAGCTTCCTGGGTGCAATAAGTTGTAACTCAAGGGTATTTCCCTTTTCTCCAACGCCCTCAAAATTGCACCACACCCTTTTCATCCCTTTTCGGAATCCAGATTGGCTACTCCAGCAGTAGATTGCTTCCCTGCTGGAGGATGGCAGAATAGAACAGGTGCCACAAGCTAAATGGAATCTGAGATGGTATTACCTTTACTTCTTGGTACCGAATGAGGACTGGAGACTGCGACCCGTCTTGAGCATGAAGAAGGACATTTCAAGATAACACTCGCAGATCCTCCAGGGCCGAGAGCTCCAGGATTTGTTAGTGCCACTCGACCTACAGGACACTTATTTTCATGTGCTCATCCATCCCAAGCACAGAAAGCATGTGACCTGCAGTTCTCACTATCAGTTTCAGATTGTTTCTTTCCGGCTCACCTCTGCCATGACAGTCTTCAACAACTTGTTTTCAGTGGTAGTGGCCAGCCTAAGTCGAGGTGGATGCACGTGTTCCCCCTACTTGGACAATTGGCTAATAATAGCTCACTCCCCAAAGCAAGCTCGGGAGCATTTCAGCCACACCTGCCACAACTTAGAAATGTTACCACTGACACCCTCACAAACGCTGCAGTTTCAGCATATGGTCACCAAATTTGAGTGCCCACACAGTTCCAGACATGGACTTCCTAGGGTTGCTGGGTCTCTTGCATTGTCCATTTTCCTGGAGGCCCAACTAAGAATGAGATCACTTGAGTGTCACGGTTCTCGGCAGCATGACTGACTTACCTCGATTCCCGATCAGGATTGCATAGGACCTCTTGTGGTGGGCTCGCAAAGATTACTTGATGGCGGTAGAATCTTTTTGGCAACTGTGGTCGCAGGTGACTGGTTATGGACACCTCTTTGAAGGGCTACAGCACTCACCAACATCAACTGACAGGGAGCAGGTTGGGTTCCATGGCAGAGATGAAACTGCACATAAACCTGCAGTGGAAGGTTGTCCTGATGATGACAGACAACATGGTGACCATGTTGTACATCAACAAGAGGGGAGGAGTATGGTCACTCCACCTGGGCATTGACGCAATGCAACTCTGGTTTTGGCATTTCAAAAAGGGATTTCTTGTCGGCATTTCCTCTAGCCATAATGCAGAACATGAAGACAAGCTTCCTGATCAGGCAGGCAGGTCTTGCTCTCCCAGAAGTGGAAACTGTCAGGAAGTCCTCCTGAAGAACTTCGCTTTCTGAGAAACTCTTCAGGTGGATCTGTATACATCCAGTTCCAACAAGAGGTGTAAGCTATTCTGCTCCAAGGAATTCCCCTCAAGAGGAGCACTTTGGGGGCGCCTTTGTGGTGGGCTGGAACTTTCCACTACTGTATGCATTCTCGCCGACTCCAGTCTTCCCTCAAGTCCTCAAGAAGTTGCTGAGGTCCCGGACAACCACGATTCTGGTTGCTCTGGATTGGGCCAGGAGGATGCAGTACCCAGACCTTTTAGCCATCCACTCTCCATTTCGTCCTTCTCAGAGAGTTGACCTACTCTCACAGGAGTGAGGCTTGGTTCTCCACCTGGGCATCAACACTTCAACCTTCCTGCCAAGCTACTGAGAGGTTAAGATACAGGGACTGGGATCTCCCAGAACGCATCATAGAGCTGTTGCCATCTCCCAGAAGACTGGCAACAAAGGCCCTTTATCGCTGCCAATAGAAGAAATTGTGCAGTATTTGTAGGCCGTATCCTTGGATCCTTTCCTTGCATTACATCTACAGTGCAGTCTTTTCTTTTGCACCTTGCCCAAAGGTGCATGCTGAGCAAGGCTCATACTTCACAATGCCCATTGTTATTCAGTTTCTAAAAAGGACAGAAAAATACTTTCCCCCCCGACTCATTTCATTGCGCTGGCCTAAGATCTAAACCTAGTACACTCTTTCTTAATGGGTGCTCCCTTCGAGCCGTTACACTCTTGCCCGCTCAGGTTCCTCGCATAGAAAACTGTATTTGTAGTAGCAATCCCATTTGCACACAGACTGATTGAACTACAGGCTCTCTCATGTAACCGTCCCTTCAGATTTTTCAAGGGACAAGGTCAGGCTCAGGTTATGGCCTTCCCCTATAAGGTTCTATCCAAGGTTCACCATGCCCAAAAATTGTACTTCCGAGCCTTCAACCCGCCTCCTCATCCTTTCAAAGAAGAATAGAGGTTACATCCTAAAAGAGCCTTACATTTTGTATCTAGCCAGACACTTAATTTCACATCGGAGCACCAGTTCTTTGTTGGTTACACCAAGCCTAGATTAGGGAAAGATGTGACAAAACAAACACTATTAAGGTGGCTAGTTGTGTACATCTCCGAATGGTACACTATGGCAGTAAAAGACATCCATGAAGGATTCTGAGCACACATCACTAGAGGAGTAGCTGCCACGTCAGCACTCTGAGGAATACCGACTTTGGACATTTGTCAGGCTGCGACATGGTCCTCATTACATACTTTCATAATACACAGCTGTCTGGACAATGTTGTGTCAGGACACTCGGTTTTGTATAGCGGTCATGCAAAATGTTTGTCTGTCAGTGGGTGTTCGTTCTTTCCTCCTCCTTCAAAAATGGTTCCGCTATGGGAGTCTATCTAAGGTGACGAATCCATGGGAGGCCACAACCCATTAGAAGAAAAATTAATTACCTTTTAATAATGTTTTCAGACGGTTGTTCGTTCCTCCCATGGATTCCTCATTGCCCCACATCCTGACCGTCATATAAACAGCTCTCTCCATCTCTTTCTCATTTAATGTTTCTCTGACAAATTATGCTTTGTACAACATTTAACTCCCCAATTCTTCTGCGCACGGGAAGAAAACCATTGAACTGAGTTAATGAGTGCGGTGCAGGCTATTTATATTAACGTCACATCCGGGCTTGATGATAAAGGGCTCTGAGGGACTTTGACGTCAATGTGGCATGGCGCCCCTGCTATCAAAAAGTTTAAGATTTCTGCTGAAGCAGGAGTAATGCATCTAAGAAGAGCAGGAGGACTGCTACCAAAGGGAAGTAATTGGTTCTTCTGATGGCTACTAGGATTTCTCTCACAGTCCTCATTGCTCTCCGGCCTACCACTCTGAATCTTTGCAATTTTTAGTGACAGGTCTACCATGTCCTTGTGGTTGCTGGGGTAAAAAAAAGTTGGATCTGGGGCAATGTCACCTTCCAACAGAAAGGGTTCCAAGGATCAATCATGGAGTCTACAGTGGAGCCCCCATAGCAACACTTTGTGGCTGTTTCAAACCAGAGATGAGAATATGCGGGAGGTAACACCATACTGGCCATATCCATCAGAAAGAAAATGCCTAATGCTATATAATTTGCTCCTTGGGAGTATAGGTTGCATCTGGTAAAGTATTTTGAGCCAAACAGTTGTGGATCACTTAATTTTTAGTATCTATCATTACATTAAAGATAATACTTATTGGGAGTGAGGGGAGTAAGACAGTTTATTTATTTAAAGTTTGTGCTTTAGAAGGCAACAGAGGTCACTACTGACTGGCCCTCACGACAAGGCTTCAGTATCAAGGTCCAGATCTAGTAGACATTTGTTCTGGTAAGCTACTCAAATGCTGTGTTCTGCAAACTGGAGATGTGAAAGCTAAAAACAGGAATCTGGAAATATTAAGATATAAGATTACAATAAAAAACATGTCTGTCAGAAAACATGGACTTTACCTGGGTTCTCCCTGTTGATACCATTGTGAGACTAGTATGTTAGGACGTTCTCTTAAGTGTAGCGTCCTTCTCATTTCATGGTATCAATGGCCTAATTTGATGAGTGTGTCGTAGTGCCCAAAGATTTGTTCACAATGCTTCTGGTGGATGCAAACAAAACACAATTGGTATTGTATTCTTTCTTTCAGTTTGTTCATGATTTGTTCATTCGTATATATTAACATATTGTGTGTGGGATGGAAGTAATGTAGCATTTCTCTTCACTTTTAGATATTACCAGAGTATTTATGATACTGCAGAGAATATTCAGTTACACTATCCTGCTGGACTTGGCCCTGAGGAACAGATGGACTATGTCACCAACACTGCTGAGGTTTGAAATTTTAGTACAGTATGGAATCAATATACCTGTCTTGTATGACTTTTGGCCAGGCATATGAGGTCGCCTTAAAATTAGGGAATTGCACACACATCTACATTTAAGCAGGTTGACACAGCAGTTATTTCAAATTTACATAAATCTAGTTCTAGAAAATATTGGAAAAAAAAGATTTTGCTCCCACCAGTATATGGTTTTACAGCATAATAAGTCATGTATATCTTTGGGGTGGGCTGTGGCAGACATGTTATAGGTTGTCACAATCGAGGAATCGGCACGCTCCTCTGTCTTTCCGTGCAGGGACAGTGGCTCTTCCCTTATGTCACTCTGGTGCCACTGAAAACAAATTAGGGATTTTGAGGACTGATCATGCAATTAGACCCCGAACTAGATGAAAAAGAACTTGCCAGTGCAAACCTCACTAAACTGATCCAGTAGAGGCCATGAATGGAACCACAATAGCGCAAGCATGATGGTTAAGTAACAGATGCACTTCTACTTCCTTCCTCCCAAACACATTAATTACTGCCAGCTTGCAACTTGATAGTAATGAAGTATGAAGGGCCATCATGCCTCAGGACACCTCCCAGTCATCAAATGGTAAATGATTGATCATTATGAGTGCCATTGCGAAAAGGTACTCTATCCCTGTAATGTCCCAGAGCAGATCCAGTTATACAAGGACGTTTTGTAATCCGTTGGAAGAGCTGAGTGGCATAGAATATGGCTGCTTCCTCCATCGGCTCTTAAATTGTGGCATGATCACTTTGGTTGGGGACTGCCTGTAGTTTCCTGTCACAATTTTGCACCGATTTATGTTGAATTGCTGGTGCTGCAGCCGGGGGATGCTTCTTCACTCAAGATGGCTGCACCGACACATTGGGCACTTATGCACAATTATGAATAGGATTGAAAACTGCCTTGTCGCGTTCTGCTTTGCAACTGCTGTCTGTTGCAAGACACTACTGTGTTCTTCGTTTCTTCTGTTTTCACCCTCTATTGCCTCCCATGCTTCTTGCAATTTGCGATCCCACTAGCTGCTGTCTGTTTGGAAAGATATTCTTTTTTGCAACTTTTTCCTCCATATTTTTCAATGGCACCCGATTCGGTTTTATTGCAGGTCAGAAGGACAGCGGCGAGTGTCTTTCATTTCAAGAGTTTTATTTAATTCTTTAAAAAAAGATGTAAACTCCTAACTGTCCCTAAGCTATGGGTTTTCCCTGCCCAATATAAAATTAACCAGGGTGCTTGTCAGTCATTGTTGAGTTCAAAAGGAAGGACTGTCCTTTGTCCCAATCTTATCTGTCTCTACCACTATTCACAAAGAACTAAAGTACAGGAGAATGACTCCCTTCTCCTGTGTTGTGCTTCTCAGCAAAGTCACTTTAGTAGTTGATTCGCAGGTAGTTCTCAGCAACTACTTTTATCAGTTCTGTGAGGAGCCAGGAATGAGACTCTTGACACAAGGGGATCATAGTTTTGGTCATAGACTTTTATTAAAATAAAAGGGGGTGGGAAAATGCCTCTCTGTCCCTGCACTGGAGTTGTTTCCCTACCTGAATGTCTAAGCAAAATAATCCTGTTTCCAAAGTACTATTCTTGCCCTCACACTTTAACAAATAAACTCTGCGGTGAAAAGAGTAATGTCTTAGGCCCTAAGTGGTTTATAGATTGTTCAAAACAATTTTATGGTGGCGTAGTATTAACACAACAAACATTAAGTTCTTAATTGCAATGTATAATGTATGGTTACACATAGAGAGCCTATTAGGTATCTCTATTTGAATGCAATTATCAAAGATTATCAGTAGTAATACCTGGTACATTATATTGTATTATGTGGTTTTAGTCCAACGTACTTTGTCCTCAGTAACGAAAGAGATGAGATGTAAGTCTTATTTTGATTTTATTAATTCTATATATGATTTGTTTGTGTTATGAGTTATGGAATTATAGATGTGATAATTATTTGTATGAATTTTTATGAATTCTGTCTTGAAATATTGTTTAGATATATATATTTAAATATTCTATGTGCAAAGTTTATTTATAAACTATGTCACATTAATAATAACATTTAAAAATTTTAATTTAAAAGTATTGATGTTTGTGGACGATGCAGTCCTATTGTCCCTGACTCTGGTTGTTGTTCGCAGCCAACTAGACACTTGTTAGATTCTGCAAGACAAATGGCTTGGTGCTAAATGTGTCAAAGACAAAATCAATGGTTTTTAATACTAACCGCAGGAGGGCAGGCAGATGCCTCACTCTGACCCTGGATGAAGGTGAAGTTGAGCAAGTAGCTTTCTACGACTATCTGGGGGTCAGGTTGACTGCTTCTGTCAGTTGGTCTATGCAACTGGAAAAAGCGAGGATTGCCTTAGCAAGGTATGGTGGCGCTTTGGCTAGGTTCACTAGAGAACACGGTAATGGCACGGTCAGAGTTTCCTTGGAAGCCTATAAGGCCCATGCAAGGCAGTCTGCTATTTATGGGGCAAAATTATGGGGGCATGCAGAGATTCGCTCACTTGTAGTAGTGGAGAATGGATTTTTGAAGCACATCCTCATGCCACCCATTGCGCCCAAAACATTAGTTTTGTATGAGACAGGGTTACAGGGTATTGAGTCCATTTGTTGGCTGTACCCTGTATTGTACTGGGTTTGGTTGTGGGATAACCCTAACTTAGTCAAATTCAGGGAATCATGGACTGATGTGATGGCACAGCAGGGTGGTTCGTCCTTGCAGTGGGTGATGCACGTGAAGAAGACTTTAGAGGCCTTGATCTCGGGCCGATCTGGTCTAACCCAAGCTCAGTAACCACCCAGTCAAAGGAAATAGTAAAGTGGGCCGTGCATGATAAATTTCAAAGTGATGTGGTCGCGAAGGCGTCTGGTACCTCATTGGTGGCGCGTTATTTAAATTTCAAACCGTCAATAGGATACGAGGATTACCTTGATTATGTGAAACCGAAAAACGAGCGATCCCTCTATACAAAATTCTGTTTTGGTATTCTCCCAATAGCATCAGTAGGACATAGATGGCATAGTGATGTTCCCTCTACATGCCCTATGTGCAGTGTGGGCTATTGAGGAAAACGTTTTCTAAAACCAATGTGGTGCCTGTGTAACTGCAGACGAGTGGGTGAGGTGATGACAGTTTGTCTTAATGCAGCAGATACCCCAGCATTTTTTGCAACCAGCAAGTACCTAAGGTGGGCTTGGCATATCCGATGTGGGAAGACGTCAATGTGATGATTCATTTGGGAGGCTGCGAGTTTACCCTCGTCCCTTGTGGTGTTCAACCGGACATTTCTCTTTTTGTTTCCTTTCTCTTTATATTGATATATAGTTGGCCTTCATTGACACAGGCAAGTTTTCATTATTTTTGATTTTTAACTTGATAAGGGTTTATTTTTCTCTTTTATTAGTGTTTGTGTCAAACATCTGTATTTGTCTAGGAATTTCTAAATTTGTCTTGATGTTTTTTTAAATAAATAACATCAAAAACAACAGTCAGGAGAAAAGATTGGGATACACTTACTCCCCCCATAATCCCCCTCCCCAACATAACACTGCAGTCCGGTACTGCTTTACACCCTTCCTCCTCCCCCCCCCATTCCCCCATTGAACTGAGTCTTCTACTGAAAAAAACAGTCCCCATAAAGTACGCTGGTGGCGTGTAAGGAGTCTTGCCACTGTTTGAGATTTGACTTTTAACATCGGCCGCCTCACCGGAGGCTTCACCCATCATGCAGTAGTCTCTCCTCTACGCGAGTGCTGCTAAAATGGGGCTAAACCCTTAAATGGCGGAGGGTACCAACACCTTTAAATTACCTCCCTGCTGTCTGTTCTTACTGTCCACTCATTCCGCTCTGATTAACATATTTTACCATGAATTCGCCCCACATGATTGTGTGCGGCAAAGCTTTCCCATGGAGGGCTGCAGTTATCCTCTCCATTGTGCATATGTTAATGGCAACATTGATCCACTCCTTCTTCCCTGGTATCTTGGTGAACCCCATCAAGATCGTGTATCCCACCCAGGACTTATTCCAGAACACCTTACTTCGGGGACACACCCACCACATGTACCAGTAGTCGGCCGGCTCCCCACATAGGGGCCAACATCCCAGGCTGGCTAATTGGAACATTTTTGAAAGCCTGACTGGGGTCATAGTGCCATCTATGAAGCAGCTTGATGGCGTGTAGTTTGTACTGGCTGGCAATAGAAATCTGCTTGGCCCTTTACATATTCTCCCCCAAAGTTAAGGGTCTATGTCCACCCCCATGTCCCTCTCCCACTTTACCCTCAGGTTTTCCATTGACCCTTTCCCAGCCTCCACAAGACCACCATACATAGCCGAGATCAAACCCTTTTGTTCTCTTCCATTTGTCAAGGAGCACTTCAAAGGGGGTGAGGTCCCTCTGGATCTCCTCCTTCCATTTCTCATCCATCAGGACTCCTTTTAATTGAAGGTAGTGGAAGACTGAGAGGGCACCTATCCCCATCTTCTCTTCCAGGTCAGTAATTGTAATAAAAGTGGCCCCTCTCCATAGCTGGCCTACCCTCTGAAGTCCTGCCTCTAACCAGGCTTGGAACCTGTCAGGGTTTGGGATGAACTCCCGTACCCCCAGTGTCCATATAGGACTCGGCGGGGACGGCCAATTAGTCACTCCTTCCATATTTGCATGCTCCCGCCACACCTCCCATGTATTGCCCAGAATAGGTTGATCCCTGACCCTACGTAACAGCTTCCTTCTCGGCACCCAAAGCCACTTCGCCACTGTGGCCGGGGCTAGATTGTTTTTGTCCAGGTCCACCCACTGGACCCCCGTCTGCCCTCTCAGGTGTGGTATAATGACCCTCAGCTGTGACGCTTGATAATAGTTTTTTAGATTGGGGAACCCCCCCCCCTTCTTTTTGGGCAGTGTAAGGACGTCATAGGCTACTATCGCTTTATTACCATCCCATTGGAACTGTAGCATTAACCTCTTCACCTCCCGAAAGGACGACTCAGGGAGGCGGATCGGGAGCAGCTGAAAGGCATATAAAAATCTAGGGAGGCAGACCATCTTTAGAGCATTTAGCCATCCAGCCACGATATGGGGTCAGTTTCTTCCACTTTTCAACGTCGCCCCTCAGCCCAGCCACTAGAGGAGGGAAGTTGGCTGCAAACAGATCTCCCAGTTCCCTGGTAAGATGTATCCTGAGATATCGTAGCATGTCTCCTCCAACCGTTACCCCCAGTGGAGGGAATCTAACATCCTCCCCCTCCCCGTGTATCATCAATGTGAACAGGACAGATTTGGCCCTGTTGATCTTGAAGCCAGATTGCTCACCATACTGTTCGATCAACTGAATCACCCTGGGTATGGTGGTCAGGGGGGCCTTTGTGTGTAACAGTAAATCATCTGCATAAAGGGCCACCTTATACTCTACTCCACCAACCACGAGACCTTCCACTTGGGGGTCCCCCTGAGCAGGGCCACCTTAAGCACTTTGGGCCCCGGGGCATGAACACCTTTGGGGCCCCCCTCCACCAGACAAAAGGAATTAAGATGCGCAATCATGCCACTCCCCCGCCGCACATCGCAAATACAACCCATAGCTTAATATACTGATGGCAGAGATCAACATAAGCATGGCAAACTCCCTTTCAGTCTCCTTCCCCTCTTCATTCTTACTGTAATCAGAATGTTAAACAAGTAGCATGTCAAGGGCAAAATTAGCAGTCAACGATGGGGGTACTTGTGTTCTAGCATAGGTACAGGAAACATTTCATCAACAGTAGCCACAGGGAATGTGTCAGACATAGTATAACTGCAGGACACAGATCATATGAAAAAGATGCACACAATCTAGAAAACACAAACGACTCAGATTATCTGCCTCACAGAAACTTGAGCAAACGTGCTGAAGTATGGATACAGGCACCCAATGGGAAGCAAGGAGACAGCTACACATGCCCTAGCATAGAGAATGGATGACGATTTGAAGATACAAGAACGGTGTCTTTATCCAAAAAGACTGAGATTAGAAGGAGGGACATGGCTTTAGAGAGCAAATAAACAAGTGGCGCTGGTGTGCAATATATTAATGCTCACTTTTATTATAGAGGAAGCAACACTGTGTATAGCCAGTGAAACCATGAATGAGTCTTTTTTTTAATCATACCCTGAGAATGAAATCACTCTGAAGAGCTGGCCATTTTGAAAGGTTTAGGGACTGGCACTTTTGACAGGTGAGGCAATACAAAATTAAATGAGATGCCCAGGATCACACATTGGTTAAAAGATGAAGCTGGGATTGGCACCCTCTCTGCAATGTCTGCACATTACCACTTACAGTTCTAGTTTGTATCCTGAACTAAAATAATAACATTTTACAGAAATGACTTGGAAAATATGCAAATTACATGACCCAACACAAACCTTTTTATAGAAGACAGCACAGTACTGTCAGTGATAGACGATTTGTCCAGGATCACTTTATCATCTGTTGGCATAGCCAGGATCCAAGCATAAACGCGCTGGTTGCACAGTCTGGAATTTGGATACATAATCAACTCTCTGGACTAACACTTTGTCATTGGAGGTGCCTGCCTAGGTTTTACAACTCCCCATCTGAACAAACCAATTTCTAGACCTTCACCATACTGATGCTATGTTAGTTTCTATAGCAACCGCTATCTGGTGCAGGTACATTGGTGATGATAACACCTGGTGTGCTAAAAACAAAAGTACATATACCTGCAGGCTTATCAACTTCATACATTGGAATGGCTGAGTCAGCCTTGCTGTAATTTGGTATTGTAATCTTGCATATGAACGCAAATCGCTGCAATGTGTGCTTAACACACTGAGCTATCATCTGAACCATGGCGACACTCAAATTTTATCAATATCCCGTTCAACTTTGGCTATTTCACAGGATCCATATAATCCACTCAGAAAGGGGAGGGTGCTATAGGTGTTGTGCCGCACAAACTACAGTGACCATGGAAAGCATTACAGGATGAAACAATCAGAGCAGAATGTACTTGTCAACAACAGCAGGCAACATGCTTAGAGCCTCAGCAGCACACCATAAAAAAATCCTGACGTGTGATATTTAATTTTGGTGACTAATGGGAACTGACTTAATTTAATTAGGCTGCATTATGGGGCCCCCTCCAATGTGGGGGCCCGGGGCAAGTGCCCCTTTTGCCCTCCCATAAAGACGTATCTGCCCCCGAGTCTCTGCGCCAGCGGCTCCAGGGAGCGCTCAAATGGAATTGGTGAAAGAGGGCAACCCTGCCTCGTCCCCCTGCTTAACTTAAACCAAAATGAATATACTCCTTTGATGGCCACTGATGCCTTAGGTGCTGTGTACGCTGCCATTATCCCCTTCCTGAGTTTGGTCCCCAGTCCTTTCTTGTCGAGAACATCTCCCAAGAAGCCTTATTCCACCCGATCAAATGCCTTCTCAGCATCAACTGAAAGAAGGGCCGGGTCTCCGTTCATTTTCTGGAACTCATAGATTAAGTGTAGGTTTTTTCGCATGGTATCGGCTCCCTGTCGTCCCATTATAAAACCGTCCTGTTCCGAGTGTATCAGCCTGGGCATGTATATTTCCAGTCTCCTTGCCAGTACACTCATGTAACTCTTAGCATCAATGTTCAGAAGCAATATTGGGCGGTAGGATCCACACCTTTTGGGATCCCTCCCTTCCTTGAGAATCACTGTAATTAGAGCCTGCTAGAATGACTGCGGAGCCTCCCCGTCTGCAGGATATAATTGAATAATTCAACCATAAGTGGAAGGAAGGGAGGTAGGAGAGGAATGATTTGTAAAACCCGGCCGTGTAACCGTCCTCCCCCGGAGCCTTCCCTAACGACAGCCGTGAGACAGCCTTGATTTCTTCTGACGTAATTGGGGCATCTAATACCTCAGCCTCCTCTCGGGAGAGCCTCAGGATGTCCACATCTGCAAGATAAGAGGATATTTCGGCACTCCCCATGTGGGCCTCTGACTTGTAAAGGGTTTCATAGAAGGCGCCGAATGCCTCAAGTATCCCTTCCATCCCCGGATCCAGGGCCCCTTCTCCCTCTTCTATAGCTGCCACCCATCTATCTGAATGCTGTCTGTGTAATCTCGCGGCCAGCAGTGCATCTGCCTTGTCCCCCTTCTCATAAAATTTCTGCTTCAGGAGTTGCAACTTCCTAACTATTTGACCTTCTTTGAGTAGTTTGAGCTCTTCCCTTTTCCGCTTGGCCTCCTGGACTCTGCCCTCTCTCTCTACCGTGGCTTCCCTCGCCGCCCTGTCAAGTTGTTCAATCTGTTCCCTCAGTTTGTTCTCTATTAATGCCTGCTCCCTCTTCTTACTAGCGCCCTCGCGGATCAGGATCCCTCTCCATGTAGCTTTCACCGCATACCACACTGTTTATCTCGGGACTTCCCCTGTATTATTGATTCTAATGTATTCTCCAATTTCCTCTGCCATTTCCTCTTGAAACACTGGATCCTTCCACAGTGTCTCATTAAACTGCCACGTAGGCCCTTTCTGCGGTACCCTGGATCAGTCTAAATCCACTCTAACCATGTCCTGGTCAGACCATGAGATCGGGGAGATCTCAGACCCATGCGCCACGTCCAGTAAACCACCCGAAATATACAAGTAATCAATTCTTGTGAAGGTACCATGCGGGGCCGAATAAAAGGTGTACCCCCTTGTATTTGGGTGAGGACTTCTCCAGACATCCTTGAGCCCATACACCGCCAGCATCTCCATGTCCCCTGTCCTCCCCCCCTCCCTCCCCCTCTCCTGGGGCTCCTGTGTACCAAACCCACCCCCCCTGTCCAGTTTGATATCCGTCACATATTAAAATCACCTCCCAGAATAACGTGGCCCGTGGCCTCAAGCAACATTTTTGTGATTGTCTTACAGAGGAACCGTCGTTGTCCTGTGTTAGGGCAGTACACCGTAGCAAGCGTGAAACTCGCATCCTGCGCTGACCCCACAACCATCAAGGCGCGGCACTCTACATCTGCCCATACTTTGGACACCTCCATTTTCAGCCCTTTTCCAATGAGAATGCCAACCACCACCTTCCCGAGGGGACCCAAGCCCCAATATTCCTGTCCCAGTCCCCCCAGGGGCCCTCCTTTCTTCCCCCTTGACGTATTTAGTCTCCTGCAGGAACATCACGTCCCGACCCGATCTACAAAATTCCACAGCCACGAACGACCTCTTCGTGGGGGAGTTCATCCCCTTCACACTTAGCATACCCACCCTAAGCAGGCTCTTATTCCCGGCACCTGGAGCTACTGCCCTTTTCATTTGTCCAGATACCGCTTCTCTCCTTCCCGCCCGGGCGGCCCAATCCAGTCATCAGCCCCTCCACTGGCACTTGCATCCCGCTCAGAGAAGACGCTGTACCTACTCCCTGCTGCCCCCCTGCCCGCCCTGGCTCCCCATAAAGGCATCCGCCCCCACCTTGTTGTCCTCACCAGGATGAGTCTGGACCACCATATGAGACCGTTGACCCCACAGTCTCACATATGCGCAATCTCTTACCCACTGAGCCCGCCTCTCGCGCCCCCCCTCCTCCATGATGGCAAGTAGACGCCGGGCCCCAACAGGTCCCGTCAAACCCACAATCCCTTCGATGACACACTGTTAACATAGGACCTCCCCAAAACCCCAGAGATAAAAACAAACTCAACATCTAAGTGTTAACTCCATTAAGAACAGTTGTATTTACTAGCAAACATTACATTGTAGTCCGTGCCCTGCAAGGGTCCACCATGAGCGAAGCATTCGTTCACCCATTCCTCCTGGGGCCCGATGCACGTCTCCATCCCGGCCCCCGGATGTGCAATACCTTTACGTCCCGGAGTCTCACTGGGCCCCCAATTCGGAGTGCAAACCTCACATCGGCCCCTACCTTGTAGTCCACAGCATTCCAGTGTACCCGCTTTGGTATCAGGGTTCCACCCCGGGCGAAGCCTTCATTCTCCTGTACTTCTTGGAACCCAGAATGCCCCTCCGTTTTGGCCCCTGGATGCGCCATACTGTGCCGTCATCCGGCGTATCCTCTTGGTTCTGCAAGCACTCAGGGTCACCTAGCAATTCAGATTTACACCTACTTATATCTGTCTCGGTTCTCAATCTCCATTTGTGGCCATCCATTTCAAATGTAAGAGAGAAAGGGAAGCCCCATCTGTAACTCACTCCTTTCTCCTGTAGCCACTTCGTTAATGGCATGCACAGCCTTCTCCAGGCCAGAGTCAATGAAGATTGGTCTTGAAAGACCGCCACTCCCGCTGAGCCATAGGTGATTGGGCCCCTTTGCTTGGCCTTCTCCAGGATTTTGGCTTTGTCACCATAATTGTGAAATAGGGCTAGGACAGTCCAGGGACCTCCCCCTGAGCCCACGGCCCTATGTATTCTTTCCATCTTCGCCTCATTAATAGATTCATCCTCATATATCAACTTGGTAACTTCGTGAAGCATTGTTCTCAAATCCTGTTCTGACTCCCCTTCTTTGTCTGGAATGCAGAAGAGCCGTAAGTGGCTCCGTCGGTCCCGATTTTCCAAATCGTCCATCTTTAGGTGGAATTCTTCCTCCCGATTCTCCATCCCTGCAATTCGTTGGTCCATTTGTGTTTCTAGAGTGGTCAACGAGGTCTGATTATTCTCCACTTCTTCCAGTCTCTCCTCCATCTCATCTATCTTCTGGGTAATTTTGTCAACCCGCCCTCACGTCTCCCTTGGTAGCAGCTGATTCTGCCGCCGACATCGACACTTTCTCCCAATTCGGGTTGCAGGTACGGGGCGTTGTGGAGTGTATTTGAAGGTGGCCAACCACCTTGTTGCTTCCATGCACACCGTCCTCTTGGTCTGTAAGAAGGCTCAGGTTCTTCCCGCCCACCGGAGTGATCCTCCAAAGAGTGGTCACCGGGCAAAACATAGTGCCTCCTCTCGATGTCCAGCGCAGGCCCTGGCCTCTCAAATGTCATCTCCCCCCTGCATCGGGCACACCCCCTTCGCATTAGAGTCCACTCCCCGGGGGTAGGCGTCCTAGGGCAGGCGGCAGCCGAGCGACTCCTCCACTGACCGGTTATGTCCCCTTGGGCCCCCCTCAGTGCAGTCCAGTATCTCCTTCGTGGTCCTTTCTAGGCCCCAGGGGATCGTTGTGGCCCTTGTACAGGGTCCCACCATGGCCCCAAGAGCGCCAGGGTACTTCCCCCTCAAGTGTCGGCATACTCTCTAGGAATGAGGGTCTCCCATGGGGGCGTGCTCCCTTCTTCTCCAATATTTCACACTGATTGTCAATTGCCCCTTCCACCTCGAACCCTGGAGGAGGCATACACCCCGAGGCCGGGGGCCCAACCCTCCACAGGTATGCAATTCACTTACGTAGTGTCCTCCCCAGGCATAGGCCACGGCCAGTATCACAGTTCAGGGGGGCCATGAGGGGTCTGCTCTTGCCTGGGCCGCTGGCTGAGATCCGGCAGAGTCAGGTGGAACCTCTTGTGTATTCAACTAATGGGGCCCTCGCCTCCGTTTCCCCAGGTAGTGGCAACAGTTTACCTGTACCCCCAGTGTCCTGAGTATGCAGGGCACAGCCCAAGGGGTCAGAGGAGAGTCCTTGTACTGAACCTCCTGATCTTTCCATCTGTGTGCTCACTTCCCCTTCAGCGTTGCGACACCAATCGGGCCACCAGTGTCCTCTAACAGGCGAATTCACTGCCTCCTTGGCATCTCTGTTCCTTTGCCCTCTATTTCTCATGGCCCCAGACGTGGACGAAGCCAGGGGTCCTCCTCCTCCTCCTCCTCGGGATGCCTGGTTCCCAACTCCAGGGGCGGGAGCCGCTTTCCCTAATCAGTCTTCCCTTAACACTTTCCGGTGCAGATAGTTCTGTTTATGTCTGGGATGGCCCATTCAAGGATTCCCCAGCTCCTCAACAATTGCAGCTCACCTTGGAGTCTGGCAGGGAGGGGGAGATGCTTATCCTGGCGCTGGCCAGCTGAGAGGGATCTGTGTCTTTCCTCCGCAACACTGTCCTCCCTCCTCCTCTTTGCCCGAAGGTGTGCAGGCTGGTCCGCACTCTCTCCCGGGGTTGCGGGTGGGGGAGAAGACTGCTTCACCACGTCGCTGATGTGGGGCTGGGAACCGGGGCACTTTCCAAGGGCCTTCGCTCCCTTATCAGGATCTCACAGGCCAGAGGACCGCCCTCTCTTCCTACCACGCAGCACCTCAGCTGGCGGGATTCCACTTTTGTTTTCTCTGCGATGTTCTGCTGGCCCGTTTTTCACTATTCCTTGACCGATTGTGATCACTCTTGGGGCAGCAGGTGCAGGGTGGATTCATACACCCAGCTGTCCCTTTTTCTGTGTCGGGGGTGAGTCATAAATGGGAGCTCAATCCACTTTTATGGACCCCGGGACTGGAGGTCTACGCAGAGGCTTCCAGCATCTCTGCGCCCCCTGGTGGCCTCCCCGGCTAGGAATTTATTTACTTATTAACTTTGTTCTAATGTATTATTCCATGTACTAAATTGATTGGTCAGAATGTCTTATATACTTTTATTAGTGTGTCTTTTATAATCCTATGGTCAAAATAAAGCTTTCAAACAACAACAAAAAAACAGTGTTTGTTTTACCTAACACAGTACCTGCCTGGTACACTATCCTGCTAGGGCTTTCCTTCAATATATGTTGCATACACCTACAACATTTAAAGTCTCTTGCTTATTTTTCACTTTCCCTTTTCATAAAGGGATCAGTATTTCTTTCTTTCAGATCTTTCATTCACATGTTTCACATTAGTTTGCTCTCGGCACATCTGCCGGTATGCCCTGTTGTCCCCGTTTCCTTTTACGGAACTATACGGAACTCAGCGGCTCTCTCTTCCCGTGGTCATCCAGGGGCGGTCGTTCGGCTTCTCTCGCTTCTCCACCCTCGTTTCTTGGCCGGTACCTTTCCTGCAGCCCCTGCGGGCTCTTCTGTTTTCCACTTCACTTCGGTCAGGATAACGTTGCCGCTCTGCACCTCCATACGCCCAGGAGCCCTGTACTGGCTTCTGCCATTCTCGCATCGTGTCTGGTCTCAGGGTCAGCGTCCTGCTTTTGTGGCTCCACAACAGCCTCTGCAGCTCCATGGTGTCAGTGTGTCCCTAGAGAAATTGCTTAGGATCAGAGAACTCCTACTGGGCTTTCCACAAAGCCATCAAGACATGGCTCTGCAAGTAACCTTAAGGCCAATTGTAATGTCCGCTACCTGCATCTATCTCGAAATGCCGGTACCTAGGTCTGTAACTATGTATGATTTCTGCCTATGCCTACATTCATGTAACTGGTGTACCTAGTGCCCTGCTACTAAGGGCGTGTGCGCGATATACAAATTTAAAATATTTGTAAAAAATCCCAGTACTCTCACAGTTATGAGAATGGAAGTTCACTCTTGATGTTGAATCTGTATAAGTGTCTTTAGAAGTGTTTAAAGGCAAGTTAGCCCTTGATAACTTGTAAGTAAAGTCTGGGAAGACATTTTCATGAGTTTTGGAGGGTAAATCGAGGCTTGATGGTTTACACACAGATCCTGTTGGATGGTTTTCTGTAACCTTCCTAGGGGGATAAGGGGAGGTGTAAAAATATGCCATTAAGGCATTGGTCATGGATGGGGTATCCTCAGAAGAAAAGGGGAAACACCATGTCTCATCCAAGGGTGATCTGCTACTCTCCCAGAGGCTATCCCACCACATGTGATCCTCCCTCATATAGCCGCCTCAGGATAAGTAAGTGGCTGCCATCCACTGGCTGCATGGGGAGAAGTCACCACTGGGAAACAAGTGATGGCACCATTGGATTCATCACGGTTCATACAGTTGATAAATCAAATACTTCAGCTTCTCCAATGTGTCTTTGAACCTTGCTTTTCCCTTCTCAGGCTCTTTCTCTTTCTTGATTTAATATGTGCATCGTTCTTTCTTGACTCAGTGTCCACTCTCTTCTTTGGCTGGGCCTGTTAACAACACTTTCAACAGGTGTCTTTGTTTCTACTCGCCTCTATTACTGGAAAGAGTAGGGAGGTTCCAGTAATGATTCTCGCTTGATTTCCACTCTTCACTCTTACTGGGGCGAGTATGATTCATATACTCGTTATATTCGTTATCCTTCCCAGGTCTCCCGCTGTGCCCGTTACCTCCTTTCCTTGGACTTAGCGTCACCGGGCCTGTCTGTAGGACGGAAAAACTTGTCTTGCGCTATCAGGTTGGCTTCGGTCTTCTCTCCGGTTCGCTCTTTTCCCTCTGCATCCATTCCACGAGGCAAGAGAGGGTCTGTGGTCTCTGCATCGTTGCTGGACTGGACAGTCCACCTCCGTCTCGGTCACGCCACCACTCACTGTTCAGTGTTTTCTTTGGGGTTCACTTCCCCAGTTTCCAGCTTCTCTCGTGTCGCTTTCACAAGCCAGCTGCCCTCCAGGTCTACATGCTGAACTTCCCGGCTTCTCTCAGCTTTCGCAGCAACGCTGTATTGAAGTTCCCGGATTCACTTTGCTTTAGAGCTCCTCCTTCTGTTTTTATGATGTATAGCTGGGCCTTCCTGAGCAGAGGATCAGAGTCTTTTCTTTCCATTTCTTGATTGTTCTGTATCAGTCATGCACTTTCTTCTTAGTATTATCAAACTATGTTTCTTCTTATTGAACCACTGGTTTTATATCACAATAACACAAAGTGGGCCTCATTCCGAGGTTGGTGGTAGTCATGGCGCTTTTTGCTCCTTGACTGCCACCAATAACGGCTCCTGCACCGGTCTAGTTCAATGGGGACTTGCCGGTCCCGCAAAGGTCAGACTACACTGGTAAGTCCCCATTGAAAATGCCATTCCCCATTCCCATTTGAGCCCCCATATGGCTCAATGGGAATCGGGAGGGCGCAAATAACGGGTTCGCGTATGTCAAGGCCGTTATTTGCGCCTTGGTCCCTTAACGGGTCCCATCCATAACGCCAGGTCAGAACTGGCGTTAAAGGAGGGACCCGCTAAGGGACCTCGTAGTAGGGGGGTAAGGGATTACCGGCACCGGTCTCCTTACCGGTGCCCATTATCTCTTACCGCCCTACTCGGAATGAGGCCCACTAGCTTGTTCTTCTTGGCTTCTTGGAAGCTTGGCTGTTATTGATGGGTTCTAGGTGAGTACCTTAGGGAGTTCCTCTTCAGAACGAGAGTCCTTGTCCCCAATGGGGGGAGTCGCTCCCTGTGAGTGCCCACTTGCCTCTACCTCTAGGGCGAGTCTTCCGTAGCAGGCTCACCTTCCTAGTCTCACAGTGAAATGGTCCGCCCCTGGGCAAAGTCACTGAGACCTGCCATTCGTCACAGTTTGCTCTGTTTTTGATCCTGTCCTGATTTTTTGAAGGGAAGTTCACTTCTTGCGGGGAAAATGATCAGTCCTTCAGACTATCAGTACTGGGAAACTTTTATTTTTTCCCTTTTGAATTCTTGTATTTATATGTTGCGCACAGCATCTTCCAATGAAGTGCAACGTGGATACGTTTGTATCATCCCAATTATTTACACATGGGACTTTTGGTTACTTTTATATGTGCCTAAAGACAAGCTGTTGGCACAAGGTATATTTTTGCAGGTTTTGTTTATAAGCTTTATTTCTAACAGACTCTATACTCTCCAATTTATCAATTTTCAGCTGGTATTCAGACCAGTCTCATCAAACCCTCTCATAAACTTTGATAACAAAATGAAAATAACATAAACCCGAACATAGAATTGTCGACTTTCAGGTTTGTAGGGCATGTAAACATTTAGCTTACCCTCTCGACCCATTTTCCCCCTTCCCTTAATGTCTAACAATGGAGCCTTCTGCAGCCCTTCCCTGTACTCACCATATTGGAAAACTCCTCATTAAATGTGGCTTATGAAAACCTTGTTCTTTCTCCTGTACATATTCCTGAAAAAGGAGTGTCCCTTTTACTAATCTCTGAAAACTTCCATTAGCAATTGCAGTAATTTTTTTCCATCGCCAGTACTCCCCATTTCGAAGGGATTGTGTCCTCCGACGTATTCCACATCTATGACAGTAATCACCACAGCTGTGCTGCTTCGAATACATTTTCGACGTCGGAGTCCTACGTCGATATGTTGTCCCTCGAGGGCCTCCGTCGAGAGCCGACGTCCCGGATGTTATATGTAGGACACACGACGCCCGTAGCCTCAGTTCTGTTTTTTCCACGAACGTGTTCGCTTTCGGAATCTCGGCACGCCTCGGTTCTTCTCCTGTTGAATCGGTTCTTCGAACTTGGTTGTTTGTGAGAATATGTCTTTGTCTTCTTCTACCGCGCGGTCGGGCTTCAAGAAATGCAGGGAGTGGGGTTCCAAGATGTCTCTTACTGACCCGCACAACGTCTGCCTGTGGTGCCTCGGCGAGAGCCACGCCACCGATGACTGCGATGAATGCCAGTCTTTGACGTCGAAGGCCTTGCGGGAGCGGAAGACGTTATCTGTAGGTAGGGTTTCCAAACCCCATAAGTAGAAATCCGCTGGGCTTTCGATCGAAGATTCGAGGGGCGACTCTCTGCGTTGGTGTAAATCCAGGGGGTCTCGGTCCCGGAGTGGTTCCCGGAATTCCTCTGCCTCTTCTAGGCACTCTCGGAAGCGCCGTCACCGGTCGCCTTCCCCGTCCTCTTCCGAGAACTCCGCCAGACGGCGGGTAGCTTGTCCCAACAAGCATTCGTCTCCGGCGGAATGGGACACATTTTGCAAGGAGATGATGGCGATTTTCGAATCGCACAACTCCGTTCCGTCTGCGCCTTCGAGAGAAGCCGGCAAGGAACACGCTAGGGCCACCGCTCGCACGCCTTCGGGCTCGGGCGGTCGACGCGATCATCGGGAACCGTTGAGGTCCCGATCGGACAAGGTAGATCGCTCTAGCCATGCCCGCTCCAGGTCCCGGGCCTCGACACCCTCAAGACCATTGCAGCCTGTGAAGCCTTCTAAGAAGGCATCGACACCATCGGCGCCATGTCCGTTGAGGGACTCTGTCGAAGCTCCGGCTCCGAGGAAGTCATCAACGCCATCGGTGCAGAGGCCGTCGAAGGACACGCTCTGGGCTCCGGTCTCAAAGCCGTTGTCGAAGTCGTCAGCGCCTCGCTCGATGCCGATTCCGTCGACGCGGCCTGCGTTTGACCCTTTTTCTGTACCCTCATCCAGGGATTTATTCCAGCCTTTGGATTACATCTCAGAGGTGGATGAAGGGTCAGATGTGGAAGGGTTTGTACCTCATGAGGTTCCTGATGAACTGTTGTCTGGTCATAGCCAGATGGAAGACCTGCGTCAATCCTTTGTGACACTAGTGGTCTGGACACATCCCCAGAGGTTGAATTTGGCAGGCCTGAGCCTGGTACACACGCCGAGTCTTCGTACAGGCGTCTCATGTCGAGGGTGACAGAGTATTTGGGGTGGTCTGCTCCACCTGTCGATTTTCAGCAGGATGACCTGACAGATATATTGGACCAAGGTCCACCCACTGACCCGGTGCTGCCATTTCATATGGCCTTACAAAGAAGGGTGGCGGCGGCGGCTTGGACTGCTCCGGAGAGACCCAAGCTACTTCTCACTGATGAGCCCCAACAAGGGCGAAACATGTTTGGGGATGCTTATGGTCTCGTGCAGAAGGGATGTGGCCTAGCAGTTCGGGCTGGACTGCCCCTTTTGGGCTGGGGCCAAGCCTGATTTGCATATGGTCTTTCCCCTACTGTAATGGCTTGGCATGCGAAGAACGATGGTCTGGAGGGTTGCCCAGAGCATTGCCAGTGGTTAAGATACATTATAAACCTTCCAGCCATCACCTCTTTGTTTTTGCTTTGTCACCCCGAGTGGGACGGGTATGCCCAGACGTGGGTCTCGTGCCTGCTGGGCCTAGAGACCCAAGCTACTCCTCACTGATGAGCCCCAACAAGGGCGAAACTTGTTTCGGGATGCTTGTGGTCTCGTGCAGAAGGGATGTGGCCTAGCAGTTCGGGCTGGACTGCCCCTTTTGGGGTGGGGCCAAGCCTGATTTGCATATGTCCTTTCCCCTTCTGTAATGGCTTGGCAGGCGAAGAACGGTGGTCTGGAGGGTTGCCCAGAGCATTGCCAGTGGTTAAGATTCATTCTAAACCTTCCAGCCATCACCTCTTTGTTTTTCCCGGAGAGTCTCCCGGCAGTGAATAAGTCATTGCCGAAAAAATACCATCCAGCCAGTGGCGACCCCTGCTACTTGTTGACGCACCCCACTCCGGAGAGTTTGGTGGTGCAGGTGGCTACGCCCCAGCAAAGCAGGCTTCATACCCTACTATCCCTCCGGATAGGGACGACAAGCTCTTTGACGGTTGGGCGAAGAAAGTGTTTTCATCTGGGGGTATGGCTTTAAAGGCAGCCAACTCCGTTTGTGCCTTGGCAAGATTCACACACACTTTGTGGAATTGTGTTTCTTTGGCGGCTGAACATATTCCCAAAGGGGAGGAACGGGATGGTTTTCTTGCCCTCGTTCAGGATGGCAAGGATGCCATGTGTGAATCCGTTCAGTTGGTTCTGGATGTGGCAGACTGTGTCAGCCGGTCCATGGTGGCAAGCACCGTGATTCGTAGGTTTGCGTGGTTGCGGAAGTCGGGGTTTGCTCCTGATGTGCAGTCCCTGCTTCTCAACATGCCCTTTGATGGTATCCATCTTTTTGGCAGCAAGGCTGACGAGAGCCTTGAGAGGTTGCAGACCTCCAAAGCTGCAGCGAAGTCGTTGAGCGCTGCAGTACGTCAACCTCTGTCTTTTCGTCCTAGGGGACAGCAATGGAGGGGAGGTTCCTTTCGATACTACTCTTCCTTTGGTACATCGAGGGGGGCTGCCAGTCTAAGAGGCCAATGTAGGAGTACCAGAGGTGGAAAACAAGGTACTCGAGGTGCCGAAGCCGCTCGGACAGTTGCCTCTTTGCCCTCAGGCACTGCCGCAGCCGCTTCAGCTCCGTCATGAGGCCATGTCCCATGGTTCTCCGGTTGGGGGGAAGGCTGGAGCAGGATCTTGTAGAATGGCGTGCCATTACTTCAGATGTGTGGGTCTGGAGATCATAGCCCATGGCTACTGTCTTCCTTTCCGGCAGAGGCCTTAAGACAATCCACCGGGGAAGCTCTCTTTGAAGAGTCCGATCCGCTTCTTGCGCAGGAAATCAAATCCCTGCTGGAGAAAGGCGCCATAGGACTGGTGCCTGTAGTGGAGAGGAACACGGGATGGTATTCCCCATATTTTTTTTATCCCGAAAAAAGACAGGGGATTGAGACCCGTCATGGACTTGCATGGTTTGAACAAGCTCCTCAGGAAGGACAAGTTCAAGATGGTTACTCTCTCTCAAGTCCTCCAGGCCCTTCAACTTCAGGACTGGTTGGTGTCTCTCGACCTCAAGGATGCTTACTTTCATGTGCCGATTCATCCCAAGCACAGGAAGTACCTGAGGTTCGCGGTTGGCGACTCGCATTTTCAGTTTCGGGTCCTGCTGTTCGGATTGACCTTCGCCCCCAGGGTCTTCACCAAGCTAATGGTGGTGGTGGCAGCGTATCTCAGGAAAGGGGGGATTCACGTCTACCCCTACCTGGATGATTGGTTGATCAGGGCACGTGCTCCCGAGCAAGTCCCCTGCCACTCCCTTCACAGGCTGGACTTCTCCCTCAACTTCAAGAAGTCCCAGTTGACACCTACCCAGCGGCTCCAGTACATCGGAGCAGTGTTCAACACATCCCTGGGGCTGTGTTCGCCTCCCCAGGTGAGGTCTCATTGCATTCTGCAGATGGTGAGCAAGTTTCAACGTGCCCAGAGTCTCCCGGCATTCAAGTTCCTGTGGTTGCTCGACCTCATGGCATCCTGCATTCTCCTGGTGTCAGAGGCCAGGCTGCGGATGAAATCTCTGCAGTGGGCTCTCAAGTTGCAGTGGTTGCAGGCCTCCGGCAGGATGTCGGATCCCATTCACGTGCTGCCTTCGGTCGCCCAGGATCTTCTGTGGTGGGCTGTCGAAGACAATCTGATGAAGGGGGGCTCCATTTTGGCTACCCTGGCCGGAGGTAACGATCGTGACGGACGCATCCCTCACGGGATGGTGAGCTCATGCCAACGAGTTGACAGTCAGCGGTCGTTGGTCTCCGTCGAAGTCCAGACTCCATATCAATCTGTTGGAGATGAGGACCGTCAGGCTAGCCCTGAAGGCTTTTCTGCCATCTGTGCACGGGAAGAATGTCCTGATTCTGACAGACAATACAGTGGCCATGCACTACCTCAACAAAAAGGGACGGGGCAGGGTCTCTCGCACTGTGCAGAGAGACGATGAAGCTCTGGTTCTGCGCCATCCAGCAGGAGATTTCGATCTCAGCAGTTCATCTGGCCGGAGACAAAAACACGGCGGCAGACGCTCTGAGCAGGCAGAGCACGGTCTCTCACGAGTGGGAGCTGGCTCAGGAAGTTCTTTTGGAGATCTTTGCCCTTTGGGGGACCCCACAAGTGGATCTGTTCAACACCAGTGTCAACTGGAAGTGCGAAAGATTCTGCTTGCGAGAATTTCCTCCAAGAGGAGCCTAAGGGGACACATTCGTAGTGGAGTGGTCCTTGCCACTGCTGTACGCGTTCCCTCCAGTCCCCGTCATTCCGCAAGTGTTGCGGAGGTTATGGAGGTTTGGTTCCCGAATGATCGTCATTGCTCCGGCATGGGACAGGAGAGCGTGGTACCAGGACCTTCTCGACATGTCCATCTGCCCTCCACGCCGTCTTCCCTATCGAGACGATCTGCTCTCACGAGAGGGGGGTCGGGTTCTCCATCCAGAGGTCAAGTCTCTTAGCCTTCATGCTTGGTTTCTGAAAGGTTGAGGTATAAGGATTGGGACCTCCCTGAAGACATGATGGAGGTGTTGTTTTCGGCCAGAAGGCCTGCAACAAAGTCCCTGTACCGTTGCCGTTGGAGAAAGTTCTGCGACTGGTGCAAGGTAAAGAATGTGGATCCTTTTTCATGTGCCATTCCTGTGGTTCTGTCTTTTTTTGATTTCGTTAGCCCACAAGGGCCTGCAAGTGGGTACTATTAAGCGTTACCTGGTGGCGCTGTCCATATTTAAGCGCTCATCTGAGGAGTGTTCTTATTTTAAGATTCCTTTGTTTTCTCAGTTTCTGAAAGGGCTAACTAATGTGTTTCCACCGTCACCTTTCCAGGTGCCCGGTTGGGATTTGAACTTGGTTTCAAAGTTTCTGATGGGAGCTCCGTTTGAGCCCTTACATTCTTGTCCATTGAGACTGTTGTCCTTTAAGACTGTATTTTTAGTTGTGGTTACTTCCGCTCGCAGAGTGAGTGAGTTGCAGGCACTATCCGCCAAGCCACCTTTCACTGTGTTTCATAAGGACAGGGTTGTCCTTCGGGTTCGTCCTTCTTTTCTTCCGAAGGTTGTGTCTGAATTTCATTTGAGCCAGAAGGTAATTCTTTCGGCGTTCTATCCTCCTCCAAATCCTGGTAAGGAAGAGGAAAGGCTCCATAGGTTGGA
Source organism: Ambystoma mexicanum (assembly GCF_040938575.1). Classification (NCBI taxonomy): domain Eukaryota; kingdom Metazoa; phylum Chordata; class Amphibia; order Caudata; family Ambystomatidae; genus Ambystoma; species Ambystoma mexicanum. Next base: position 16,941,733 of record NC_090922.1, on the reverse strand, counting down.
TCCTAAGAGAGCTTTAAGTTTCTACATCTCACGTATGTCCCGGGTCAGAGTGGACCATCAGCTCTTTGTTGGATATGCTGGAAGGCGTTTGGGTCAAGCTGTTTCTAAACAGACCTTATCCAGATGGATTATCTTGACAATCTCTGAATGTTACCGTTTGGTGGGTAAGGACCCTCCGGTAGGCTTACGGCCCTTTCTTCTACTGCTCAGCAGAGGGGTGTTCCCATTCGTAACCTTTGTGAAGCAGCCACATGGGCATCTGTCCATACTTTTGTAAAACACTACTCCCTGGATTCTATCCATGGGCAAGATTTGGCCTTTGGCAAGGCGGTCCTCTGCAATTTTATTGGGCATTCTAAAATTCTAAATTCTTTTCCCACCTCCATACGTTGGTACTGCTTTGGGAGTCTGTCATAGATGTGGAATAAGTCGGAGGACACAATCCCTTCGAAGAACAAGTTACTTTCTTAACTGGTAACGTTCTTTCGATGGGATGTTCCTCCAACGTATTCCACATCGCACCCTCCCAGCCTACCCCTCTGCAGAATTTCTTATGCTATTGCAGCTTACGTTTCCGCAAGGCTTTCTGCAGTCATACTGGCAGAAGATTGGTGCCACACGTTCTGGGGAAAAAACTACAACTGAGGCTACGGTCGTCGTATGTCCTACATATAACATCCCTGACGTCGGCTCTCGACGGAGGCCCTCGAGGGACAGCGTATCGACGAAGGACTCTTGACGCAGAACAAATTTCCTAAGCAGCACAGCTGTGGTGATTACTATCATAGATGTGGAATACTTCAGAGGAACATCCCATCGAAAGAACTTTACCAGGTAAGAAAGTAACTTGTTCATCTCACTCTCCACTGTGCAAGAATTGGACCTTCTTTTGTTTTCCAATATGGTGCCTGCTTTAACCTGGCTGCATTCAACAGGTATGTAAGTAAATCTGCCTTTCCTGTGGGGAACACATTGCGTGAGCCCCTTCTGCTACATCTCCCAGAACCAAAACCCCTGGATCTATAGGCAGTTTAATTACTGTTCTAGCTTTAATGTGCCACAATATCTCCTATAGATATATTTGGGCATGTCCACCAGATGTGACCCACGTTGCCTATTTCCCAGCATTCCTTAAAACAGAACGGTGAGGAGCTAGAGTTAATCCTGTTCATTCTCTATGGTATAAGGTACTAGCGATAACACATCTTGTATGCAGTTTCCTTGATGGCAGTACAATTAGATGACTTGTCCACTCTTTCCCAAATACGTTCCCAGGACTCAGCATTCCCATTGTTCCATATAGAGTCATCTATCTGCAGGGGAAGATCTATCTAGCAATGATTATGTCTTAGAAGTCCTACCAATCTCATTTACCTCCCTCATTGATATCACAAGACCACAAGGTGTCCTGTTACTCGACAGTCTTAACAATTTGTTATGTTGACTTATACAATGCACTGCTACCACCACAGAGGCGGTCTCTAGGCACTCACATGGCTCTGCAAGAAAGTAGACGAGGTGGGTTAGTTAGGGTAAAGTGATAGGATAGGTCCAGAACCAGGAGAAACTTGTGTATGTGTGTGTTGGATTGCAGATGGGTTAATTTCGGGCACTGGCTTGTTGGATCCATAAGGGTGAAGCCCAAAGCCTGTGTTGTTTATTGTATGTGAATGTCTGGTTATGTTGGTTGTGTGTTTGCATGTTTTGTGGGTAGATTGGCTGGTATTTAAGGTTGTGGTTGTGCACACTTGTATCCGTAGGGGTAAGGTGCAGTGCCTGGGGTGGTTGTATGCAAGTGTTACTTACGTTGGATGTGTGTGTGTTATTTGTCTAGTCCATACGGCATGTATAGTACTTGGTAGGTATGTTGAAGGGGAGCAGGAGCGGGGTGGTTAGTACATTGGGAACTCTCAAAGTTCTTTTAGGTGGCGTATCTTCCCAATTCTATCTAATTGTGACGCATGGCTAATCTTGACAATTTTATCTAGATGTGACACAAGGCTTATCTTCACAATTCTATCTGGTGATACACGTCCCTTATCTTTGCAATTCAATCTACTTGTGACGCATGGCTAACTGTCACAAATCTAGCTCAATGTGACGCATGGCTATTCTTCCCAATATGTCTATTGTAACACATTTCCTGCCCCCACTATGCATCGAAGTACAAAACATTGAATGCCCCCAAAGTACATCTGGGTGCAACACATTTCCTTTCCCGTAATGTACAAGTAAAATCCAACACCACGTCTGCCCCTTAACATACATCTAGGAGCAACACATTTCCTTCCACAATTCAGTATAATGGCTAACTATTGTGCGCAGCACAGTTCACAATGGTAGTAATGTGAGTGAGGCCGGGTTTTCTGGAGCACAGTAATGGCTGTGTTTTTCACCCATATCACCTTATGATGGCTAGTTCTAGGGCGCTGCAACGATCAACACAAGCTAACTATGGGGCGGAACATAATGTCTAACTATAGGGCGCAGCACAGTTCAACACAGTGGCTAATTATAGGACGCACTGCACTCCCCGCCCACACCACACTTCGTTGCTGTAGGTAGTCTGTTTCATGTGAACACAGGCAAACACAGAGTGGAGCTGCTTAGACGGAAGCTGCCCTTTGCCTTGTGGTCCTTGGCCGACTGCCTGCCCCGGCAAGGCTGCCCTGGAAGGGCCTCTGAAATGCAGCTGTTCCAGTCACGTGGGTAGGCACGGATCAATGAGAACCAAATGGATGGGCAGGGGAGGAGTGGGGACGGACGGCCAGAGGATCGATGAAGGTGAATGGGAGAAGGCAGTGGTAAGCAGGAAGAGATGGCCGCGAGGACAGAGGCAAAGAGACACCTGACTGCCTGAACCAATTGCTAAGGGGGTGGGTGGGGGAAGGAAAAAGCCAGAAACAAAGGACTACAGAACAAAGGCAGGGCACTCTAGAAACTGGCCAGCTCAAAATATGGGTTGGGAGTTAAAGATAAACCCCTCCGAAAACCAACAACTAGCCCAAAAAACAATAGCAAAATACATACAAATCCCTCCAAAAGGCACTCAAAACCAAGCCAAAAAACACATTGTAATCAAAGTAAAGCACTAACAAACTACCTGCCAGGCCCTAAGACTGCTTACCAAGTGGTCTCTGTGCAGGATTGCTACAGATTCCATTCAGGAAGTGAGGGGATGCAGGGAGAGTTGGCTGCCAGGACAGAGACAAAGAGACACTTGACTGCCTGAAACAATTGCGAAGTGGTTTGTTGGGGGAAGGAAAAAAACAAGAAAGGTAAACATAATCCAGTACCGTATGTGGGTATATCTAAAAGTTCCTGTTCCCTTATTGTCAATTTCGTCTTACATTCCTCAAATGTTAAGGAATACCTTTCTCTATAAATGACCTCTACCGTTATGGTCCCGTTCTTTTCCGACCTGTCTAAATTACTCTTATTCATCCCTGGTGAGAACTTTGGGTTGTAAACAATTGGTGAGAAGCGGTCCAATTTTGGGGTTATTCCACATAATCTCACCCCTCAACACCAATACTGTAGTGATCAGTTAGTCAAGCCAATCAATAGCTTCAGCCTCCAGCCTGCCTTGAAGTCTGTTAAAAAAAAAGCCTGGATAGTGGGATAGACTTGGCATCCTGCTTTACATCCTTCCATCCCTTAACTCTCGGTTCCAATGTGCATTCAAATATAGTTGCAATTTGTGCGGCCATTAGATATATTCAGATGTCTGGAATGCCTTGTCCACCCAGTAGTGGAATACGAGTTGGGACAGTTTTCTGTATTCTAGGCCGTTTCCTATTCCACGTAGAGGTGAATATTTTCCCCTGTAATGTTTTAACCACCATCATCAGGATTTTGACTGTGGTAATTTTTAATGCCACAATTCTGGCAAACCATGACAGTTCATGTAAATCCCAACTCAAGACTGACTTCCATAAGTCTGGAATAGTAGCCCTATTGAGGCCTTGATAGGATGCAGCCAATTTAATACCCAGGTAATTCACCCATTCTCTTTCCAACATAATAGGGAATTCCCTTCCCCATACACTCACTGCCTCAGGATCTTCATTTATGTTAAGTGCTTTAGATTTTGCATAATTAATTGTTAATCCTGGCACACTCCAAACCTTTGCAGGGCCACATCTCTGATGGTAATGACTTCCCTGTGCCCAGCAAGAACAATAATGCATCATTCATGTGTAACACAATGTTATATTGTCGACCATGATCAGTGCCATCCCCAGAATCTCCTTCTCCTGTCTTATAAGGCAAGCTGAGGGCTGCATTTCCAATGCCAAAACAAAGTGGGCAAGAGGGTTGCCCAGAAATGTGCTTTGCTTTCCGTTAACATGCATTCTCGTTGCGGGTACTCAGTTTGCTAGGACCATACTCATAAATTTGGGCCCCAACCCATATGCTTCTATGCCCAGTCCCTACTGTCAAATACCAGTTGGGCATCATGTTGGCATTATTTGTGGTGTGCACATTCCCGTTTACCGCGTCTGGCTACTAAACGTTGCCATGACATTTTTGCTTGCTCTTTGGCCATATTGTAGTTTGGCCTTTTTCCTGCCCGCTCGGGTCAGGAAAGTCCTTATATTTCTATAAAGTCCCTATACAGTCCTGTGCTTGCCCGGGAAAGCGGCTGCTTTTGCAGGCTAGTGAGCCTTTATGTGTGGCCCAGTAAGGGCTCTGGGACTGTCTAGTCCCAGTCCACAACACTGGTGCCAGAAAGTCTACTACTGGGGGAATGTGAAATCAGTAGTTGTCCCTAATTGGACAACTACTGGCCGTTTGAATTGTGAGGATCCTTACCTTACCTTTGGTGGGTTTGGAATTGCTTCCAGCTCAGATGCAGCTATTTAGATCTATGTTGGAGCCAAGAAGAAGAGCCAGACCATGACTTGAGGAGGAGTCCAGAAGGGGCCCAGCATCCCTTCCAGTGTCTGGACCGGTGAAGCCCTGCTCCTCTGCCTGATCTCCGAAGACTCTGAGCAGTGCATCAGCCCTTGGAGTAGTGCGTCTAACTAATCTCAATGCATTTTTCAGGATCCAGCCCTGCAGAGACTTTGGAAGTGATTCTGGACTGCCCAGTGGACTGACCAGCTCTCTCTTGGGCTTGTCAGAAATAGGAGGCATGAAAGGCACTCTGTGTCTGCCGAGACTACGTCCATAATTAAGCCGCCAGTCAATTCCCAAACTCGAGGAGCTGCGAAACAGCGAGCACAGCCCATATACATGCCGTTTATGTCACGCTGGAGGCTGCCCTGGAGACGGTTTACACCGTTCCTGGCTCGTTGTCATGGCAGCAAAAGAAACATGCGTCTCTGCTCACGTGATGTACAGTCACGTGTTTCTAAGTAAATAAAGACCGCCTCCAACTTCGTCAGCGCTTCTAATTGAAGTTGTTTTGCTTCCTCATCACGTGTCCCTGTGTTGATTCTTGTCTCTTTGACCTCGGCTACGTTGTTCACAAACTTCTTTTGCCTTATCATTCTGCCTCCTGATTCGAATCCTGTTTGACCCGGCTTGTCTCACGGACTTAGTTTGCTTTGCCCACTGTGCTACTCCGCCCGCACTGTTACCAAGACATTGCCTGCTTTCCGGATTGCCTTGAACTATGCCTTGTACCTCGTCTGCTCCAGTAGCCACCTGGCTACACCTTGCCTCATGGACTGCTTACCTTTCTGCTTTCCACTTCACGGACTCCCAAGACTGCATGTGAGCTTCCACGACATTCATCGTCCCCAGCACTTGGACTAGAGACGCTTTGCTGACTAGTGCTGTTAGACGTCCGAATGCTGTTGGGAATAGGGAATTGCTGGATCCTGGACACTTCTCAACCTTAAGCGTCCTTATGCCGTCGGGGTAGTCTGTGGAAACTTATTGGACTTCCAGGACTGCTCATTCCCTGTTCCTTCACTGGTATGAGACTTCTGAAATATTGAGAAACATTGGTATTACGTTAGTGGGTTATCAGTAATTATAGTGGGGTTTTTGTTGTGCCAGTGCTGTACTTCTCACATCAGACTCAATACCGGGGCACCTTACCATCTGACAGTATCCTTCAAGGGTCATTACTTTCTTTCTGTGGTGGGTTAGCTACTGTTTCGGTTCTTGGGGTTTTCAGATTGACCTGAGAAAGCATACTGATTGTTGTTTGCTTCCCCAACTGGTGTGTCGTTGGTCTGTGTCCTGCCTTCCAACTGTTGGACCCCTCTGTCTGTCCTTACATCCACAGCAGAGGGTTACAACAGTAGGAAGGATTAGTCGCCTACTAGTCTCCATACCTCCTGACCAGGAACTCACTCCATTTAGTGATACTGCAGTAGAGTCGAGCCTAACAGGGCTACCTGGCCAGAACCATTTCTAATCCATGTTCAGTCACGGAAGTTTGATGCTCGCCAGCTTGGACCAAAAGTTGCCTTCTCCCTGAATTCCAGCTTCATATCTTCAAGGGGACTATCTGCTGTGATTGTGACTAGAAGGATGCCTGTTGTCACCTGCAAACAGTCATAGTTGCTGGAACTCATCTTCCTCAATCCTGTGAATTGTCCTGAAGAGGTCTGCATCGTTGGATTAGGCATTTGTTCGCCGACAAGGATTGCATCTTGCAGTTGCACCTGACCGGAAGAATCCTCAAACACGCAACTCCTGGGCACCTCTCACCCAAACAAAGGGTGAAATATCGTACCACCAGCAGCCCCCAGACGATCCATAATGACATCTGAGAAAATTGGAGTCAAGGGGGTAAGCAAGCATATCCGTGCCTGTACCCCCCGTCCTCCATAGGAGAACATTGGGAATAAATCCCTTTCGTCTTCGGTCTTCCCTCCACTCAACTTTGGCCATTGGACCTGGGTTTGGTATCCTGCCCCTGTGTTAGTCTTGGTTATGTCAGAAAGGAGAGAACTTCGCTATTTTGCAGAACTTTTTTTTTTCTTTTTTATGTTTTGAATCTGTTTATTGATTTTTAAGAAACATGGTACAATAATTGGAACCAACAACTACCAGTCCTCCAGCCGCTCCCTTCCTCCCTCCCCTAACAAGGTCCATAATCCGTACAGGCACATGGGTCCATAATTCCCTAACATCCTCTTTCACACCAGCTCCAGAAGCTTCAGACTTTGGGGGCACCACTGTACTCTGTAATCTTCCTTAAGAAAATCGAGAACCTCCCTCCAGTCAGTAGCAAATCCAGGTATATTGTTAAACATAGCGTACGATGCCCATTCTAGGGCCCCAAATTTCCAGGTCTTCCAGAGTCAGTCTTGGAGGGATGGCATCTCTGGTCCCTACCATTGTTGAGCAATGGACAACATAGCTGAGAGTGCTAGAATTATACAGGCTTTCCTGCACAGTTTTGACAATCCTCCCGGGAGCCCTCGGTCCAACTCCAGCAGAATCTCCTCTGGTGGTGCCCTCACCTCTTCTCAAAATACCTGAGCCTGTGCCTCTTGCACCTCCCTCCAGAAAGACTCAATTTTGGGACATCTCCACCAAATGTAGGACCAGGAACCCACTTCCCTGCACCCTCTCCTGCAAATCCCGGAAGCTCCTTGGTAGATCTTACATTGCTTGCGCGAATGCCAACGGAATTATATTTTGTACCAATCTCCTGCAGTTGCAAGGACTTTTGACTTGTCTTGGGGATTCATCTCAAAAGCTTCTGTCACACCTCCTTGGTTTTCTCCCTCCCATTGTCGCATATAGGGCCAAGATATGGGGGCAATTGACTAATTTAGTGTCCTGTACGGTGCTGGGATGAGGCCTCTGGACCCATCCTGTGTTGTGAGGAATTTTATTTTTCAAAGGGGGTTAGTTGGTGTATGGCCGCTGCTTTACACATTGGGCTTGAGAGAGTGTCTGAGTTGAAAGTATCTCACCATTTTGTTTTCATCCACCCCGAAGGCTTGTTTACAGTCTACAAATGAACGAATTTCAGCCCCCTGAAACATATCCCTAATCCTATAGCACCCAGCCGAGCGCCATTTGTGGAATAGCAAACCTCGCCCCTCCATTCCCAGATAGAACTTTGGATTGGCAAATATGGGTGTGAAGGGGGAGGGGATAGAGGTAATGCCATATGTCCTAGCGAGATTGTCCCACATGTCTGCTATTAGTTTCGTTATAGCATTCTGATTCATGTGCTGTGACCTAACTGAGCACGGGAGCCATAACACATCTTTCAAGTCATGTTTCGCCCAGTCCATGCCCAGCCTCGGTTTCCCCTCTTCCCCCGGAAACCATTCCCCGATTATCTGAATCTGTGCCGCCTCATAGTGCAATTGCACGTCAGGGAACTCCAGCCCTCCTTCCCTTTGTGTTGCTATTAAATGAGAGTGGCTAATCCTTGGTTTCTTGCTCGCCCAAAGAAAGTGACCTATAACTATGCAATTCTTTGAAAAAGCACTGTGGGACCAAAACCGGGAGAGTCTGGAATAGATAGAAGAGTCGTGGAAGAATACTCCAGGTATCGGATTCCTTTCGGACTCCGATTAAAAGGTGAAGACACCTGCAGCGCAGCTGTGCCCCCCCCCCCCTCCCCTCACCGTGAGATTAAGCAATTCCGATTTGGCTAAATTGATTTTCAGGGCCAAAACTGTCCCAACTCCACCAGAACCCTCAACCCCCTCAGGGACGGCCCCGGATTTGCTAATTTAAGCAGCAAATCGTCTGCAAACGTGGCTACTGTATGCGGTCATCCCCGAATAGGATGCCCTGTATCTTGTCTGAATCTCGGAGGGTCTAGAACAGAGGCTCTAGCTGGATTGTATATAATAAGGGGGAGAGAGGGCACCCCTGCTTTTGTGCCCTTACTCAGTGGGAATGCCCCTGAGAGGGAGCCGTTAATGAGAAGGTGTACTTTTTCTACTCTGTGGGCTATGCGCTAATATTATCAAACGCCTGTCGACCCTGCATAAACCCTGACTGATAGGGTTGAATCAAAGCGTGGAGAAGTCCCTCCAATTTGTTTGCAAGGATTTTGGTATAGATTTTCGCATCCACATTGATTAAGGCTGTGGGCCTGTAGGAGCTATATTGTGTGTGGTCCTTGTTGGGATTAGGGATAAGTGTGGTTTTGGCATTCCATCGATGCTGAGACACAACCCTTTTCCCGAAAGTGGTTCAAAAGTGCTGTAAGGTGTAGTGTAAGGGTTCTTGCAAAAGTTTTGTAAAATGTGATGAAGCCGTATGGCCCAGGGGATTTATTAAGAGGCAGTTTATTAATCAACTCTCGGAACTCCTCCTCTGATATCTCTCACCCCAATCCCTCCCTATGCCCAGGACCCAGCGTGGGCAGGCTAATCTTGTTAAATTCCTCCTGTAAACTGTCACTGGGATTTTGGGAGTAGTATAGGTCTGCATAGTATTGTACAAAATATTCTTGTATATCTGCATTGCGGAAGTGGCCGATCCTTGGGAGTTCATTACTCTAGTAATAATTTTGGAGCTACCCATCCCCCTCAGGAGCCTCGCTAGTAGCCTGTCCACTTTATTAGCTTGTGCGTAGTAATGCTGCTGGACAAACAAAATGGACCTCTCTGCCTGCTTTGTCCTGTCTGTAAACCCATTGCACCTTCCTAGTAGGAGCTATTATAGATCTCATTCTGAGATCTTCTGTTTCGGCTTCCATCTGGGATTCCAGTAGATTCAGTTGCCTACCTCTTGCTGCCTTGGCTACAATGAGCCCCCCCTCCCCCCCCCGCACCCTCTCCTGATTGTGGCCTTGAAAGTGTCCCAACGTATACTCTCCCCTGTATCCTCTGCTCTATTCAGCTCAAAGTACCAGGTCACCTTAGCCTCCAAGTGTTCCCTGATGGTGGGTGTAACGCTCACCTGATTCCCGTAGAGGCGCCGGTCTTGACTGGGCGTATACCGTATCTTCAAAGGTGATGTGTAACACACGGCTGGCTCTTTGGGCTGGACCTCTGTGCACTGTATGTCTGACTCGAAGGGTAAGATGTCTTAGGTAAGTGAACGCCGTGCTCTCCATCTGCCTCGGGGCAGGGTGCTGTAACCAGTTTCTTCACTGGATAAGGGGAGCAGGCCTCTTGACTTCAGAGGACTGCTGTCCGTCGTTTACTGCACGAACGGTAAGTTTCGAGTAATTCTAATGTCTTTAAAGTCTTTAGTAATGATGTTTCTTGTTTTGCAGGGTTCCGGCGATGGCGGATGACGGGCTGAAGTGAGTTGAAGATGGAGACCGTGTGATGAATAGAAGCGCCTGGAAGCACGTAAGTAAGCGCTTGTTGCCTGCTTCACGATGCGCTCTAACTGTCTTTTTATTTTGCAGGTACAAGTTCGGAGCGGCTGCAGGGTGCCGGAATACCCAGTGGGTTAGATGTGGAAAGGAGTAATGGCACGTGAGTATTAAAGTTCCCCAATGTCTTTAAACGCACCTTGTTTTGTCTTTCAGATGCGGGATGCAGCGCCGAAGGCCTCCGGAGCGTGCGAAGAGTTGGTAAGCTTTTGTCTTTCAGATGCCGGAATGCAGTGTGAAGACCTCCGGAGCGCACGAAGAGTAGGTAAGCCTTTGTCTTTCAGATGCCGGAATGCAGCGCGAGGCGTTGGTGACAGCCGATGGACCAGGTAAGTGAAGAGCTGTCACTTAAGACCGTAATGCTAACCTGTTCTTTCTTGTCTTTATAGGTGTTGCTGAAGACTGGATTCAGGATGGTAAGCCTTTTTCCTTAGGCCCAGGATCAGGTGCAGAAGACACGATGAGCGTTCTGCTGCAGAGGATGCAGAATAACGCAAAGCAAGATTCATCCATCGGGTGTGGTTTAAATAGCCTCCTGTAGTGCTTAGGTGTCTCCTTCCACAGCCACGCCTAGGTAAGAAAAGAGTTCCTGCTTTCCAGAAGAGTTCCAGTGTTCTGAATCTAGGGAGTGGCTCCTGCCCCACCCAACAGGAAAAGTAGTTCCAAACAGAAGAGGATCAGAGGCTCAACTGGCAGGCAAGTAAGCAGCATGGTCTGCTGCAGGTAAGTCCACCCAAGCATTATGAGCCCGGCGCTTCCAGCGCTGGGACTGGGCATATTTATGAGCCTGGTGCCACTGGCGCCAGGACTGGGTCCAAAAGGTCTATGGATCTGCTTCCAAGGGAGTTGGGAAAACCCTGACCTTTTGGAAGCAGAGATCATGACAGTGGGATCCTGAAACCGTTCCATTGTAGCCTTCCACCCCCACACTTCCGGCCTGCGTCTGAGTAAGGGAAGGTCTACTGTGACCTCTGCGTGATCGGCTATTCCCAATGTGCCTAACACAATACCTCTGATATCCCCCAGGAGGAGAGCCGAGACCCACACGTAATTCTGGAGTGGGAACCATGCATATTATTAAAAAAATGAAAATATGTCCTCATCTCCTGGCACCCCTCTCCATCCATCCCGAATGCCCGAAGCATCCAATCTGCCCCTTAGAGATTTGGAGGCCACTCCACTCTTATGAGATTCTACCCTGCTTCTGTCCAAGTCCCGTGACCATGCTAGGTTGAGGTCTCCCATCAATACAAAATGCCCTTGTGAAAATCCTTCCAGCGTCACCAAGAGGTCTTGTAAGAAGGCTTCCTGGACGTAGACTGAGGCTATGCTGTAATATGTCCTTTCCATCTCCCCTGTTATCAAAATATACCTGCCCCCTTTGCCTGCCTTGGAGGCCGTTATCTGTACATCCACACCATCTCTAAGTGCCAGCGCCACCCCTTTTATTTGTGCCAGAGGCCTGGAAGATCCGGGAGAAGCCCCTCAGATGGAGCCTTGTCTGGTCCCTTCCCAGAGAATGGGTCTCTTGAATGGCCAGAACATCTGGGCCAGTTCGCCTACTGAATTGTTCCAATTGCTTCCACTTAAGAGGGGGAATCCAGCCCCCTCACATTATGCGTCGCCCACTTGAAGTTAACCAATATCTAAGGTTATGCCTTTGTGCCCCCCTTCCACCTGTCCTGGCTGGGAGCTGTTCTCCTAATCCCTCCCTGTCACGTCACCTCTCACCACCCCTGCTGCCCTGTCGCCCCTCCGCCTCCAGTGACCATTGTTGCAGACCCCGCTCCCCCAACATCCCCAACCCTCTCTTGCTCCAGCCCCAAATCCTGACTGCCCCCCATGTTCCCTCCTTCCCATCCCAGCCCCCAACTTTGCGATTCTCAATACCCATGCCCTAAGCCCCCCACCCCCAGGTTCACTCCGGGCTTACTTGCATTTACCGAACTCAAGACGAATTGCCCTCCTGGCCCCATTGTCCTTTGTCGTGTGTCTAGTTCCGACCACTCCTTTTAATGAGAACATGCTTTCTCCCGCCTTCTCACCCCTTCAGCCTTCTTTGGGGCTCCCCCCCAGCTGCCGAGTCCCCTGCAGTCTTGGGCTGAGGCCCTCATAGCAGGGCCCTTCTTCTGCGACATTCCCCCGCCGTTGCTCACTCCCAGGGCCAATGCCTTGTGCGACCGCTCACTGACAAACAATTGTCCTCTGCAAGTCCTTTTCCAGATCCAGTCATAGTAAGGCAGCCCCCTCTTGCGGGGACGTTATGCGCTTCTGGGTGCCCTCCCAGTCAAACACCAGCCCGAAGGGGAAGGTCCATTTGTCTCTGTCTAATTTGTATCTGTGGGGCTTGCGCTTCCCCTTTCAGTGAAGGACCCAGTAGGCACCACCAGGCTGACCCCCAATGTATTTGTTGTCTTTGTGGGGGTGAACACCTCGCCCATGCTCTCTGCTTGCTGGAGTGGTGTGGGGAGAGCCACCAGAGGCTCGGGCGTAGGGCTGGCAGTGCTACACTTCCCCTCCACTGCCTCCAGTCCTGCAAGTCTGTAGTTGGCCGACATGTTGTCCTTGCCGGGAGTGCATCTCCCCTGCTCACCTGAAGGCTGAGGCTGCTGGAAGGTGCCCTGGGTCTCTGGCACTCCTCTAAAAGGGGGTTGGGTGTTGTCCGCCGCGGCGCCCCTCTCTCCCCTACAACTGGTTGCTGCAGTATGGACAGGCGTCCCATCTCCTCGTTCTCCGGTCTCTGCCTTGTAGTGCTCAGGAAGCCCCTCTGCTCGAGGCGCTCTGCACTCCACCCCGGCCGTATACTCTCAAGCGTCACCTGGCAGGGCTTGCGCTACTGCACAGCCACCACGCGTGGGGGTCAGAGCCTCCTGTCTGGCAGCCTGCGACCCGGGCTCACTGATGATTCTCGTTGCAACGCCTGCCGGGGGCCACAGTCTCTCCGCCGGGGTAGTCCTCCCCTCTTAGGGACGCCGTAGCTGTGCTCTCACTGAAAATCACTCCCCTTATTGAGTCTGGTGCTGGGTTGGGGCAACTCAACCTGCACACTTCAAGGGGTCCGTGTAGATTCTCATCTTTGCAGTTTGACATTTTGCCGCAAATGGGGCCAGTTCCTCTTCCACTTGCACCGCTGCAATTTGGCCTTCTCTGGTGCTCCAGAGTAGCGGGAAAGCCAGAAGATTGCCGAGGGCTCCCAGTGCGGCTGCTGACATGGTCATCTGGTGTCGGCAGCCATCTTGATCTCCGTTGTGGAACTTTTAATTCGTTTGAAACTAATCGCCACTACAAGCCCGTTGCATCCTTTTCTAAGAGAACTCATACCTATCAGAAACTTTGTGTTGGACCTGTGACATTTGGGCACAAGGCTCCATTCATCTTTGGGTTTGGACTTGTACTTGTGACTGGTTCCCATCATCACTGCATCTACAATACATACCTGCATTGCTCGATAAGTTATTTGATGATGTCTATTAAGTGAACATAACTGTGATTTTATGTATTTGTAGTATAGAATATTGTGTGATAGTACTACCTGCTAGTTTCATTTTTCAATGTGTTCTACAGGCCTAAAATAAATAACTGTATTTTGATAACTGACTGCCTAAGTTGAATTATTGTGTGCTATTCTGTGTGGACTCATTGAGGTCCCTTGACCCCACTCACTCTCTCCTGAGACTAAGCCTTAAATGCTCATCCAGGTATCTTTACTGGGTTTTGGCTAACCTCTCGGAGCTCCTGTTCCTCAGAACTAGAGTGGCCTCCTAAAATCTGTCTACCATGCCAGATTCTAGAAATCCATCTAACACTTTCTGCCATCCCGTCAATGCTTGTTCCTGCACTCTTAACTCCCACCTCTATTGGGTCCTGAGCCACTTGCTCCTGTTCTCACCAGCGGGGTACTTGCCTCTGCTGTACCCCCCATCCCCTGGTGTCCTGTTTTTGCTCCTATGCCCTGTGGCTTCAGATTTCGTCCTAGTCTACCTTAACTCCCCAAGATGTCTTCGAGCCAATCTGCATCAAGTCAGAGCTTTCTTTCCCACTTCATAGATTTTTTGTCCCCCACTATGGAGGTAACTTGGTCTGGTCACCCTTCATCCACCACCTGTCTCTTTTCAGGTGTAGGTATAGTGGATACACTAAGGCCTGCCCATCTACATCATGACATTGAAGTCCCTGGTGAGCCCTCGAATTTAATTTTGAACACTTGGCATATCTTGTCTTGACAGTAGGGCTGTGCCGAATAGCATATTTAGTATTCGGCCGAATACCGAATCGTTTGTCAACTATTCGGCCGAAGCCAAATAGTTGCTTTATTTAATAAATCATGTTCCAAACTTGAAAAAACACTTATTAAAAAAAATAAAGCTCCAGTTAAAATCATTCTATACTTTTATTTCTCTTCATTGTTATCAATGCAGCATATTTATTTAAAGCATAAAAGCCAGAAAAAAGCAGATTTAACCAAAATCAAAGGACCAAATGTACAGAAGGTTGTTGCACATTCAAAACCAGAGCCAGTCAAAGTAGGAGGCTTCACAAATGCAAAAGTACTAGGTTGCAATGAACAAAAAGGATATTGCAATTCGCAACTGCCTTTGTGAATCAGATGCATTGCATTCTCTCTCCAGTTGCAAAGTCGTTGCAGTAGAGTTTCGAAACGTCTTTGCAGCTCACATAGAAATGTATAAAATGGTTCATGTTGACATGGACAGAAGTCAAGAAGAAATCTGAAATACGTGAACCCCATCTCACAACTATTCACCCCAACCCCTCATAGGCCAAACAAAGGAGAGGACTCTACCTGTTTGGTGAATGGGTAAGCACCCGTTCATTTATTACAATTGATTGTGCACATCAGGTCGAACTTTTCATTGCATTAAAAAATATATATGTACATATAACAATGCTGGATCATACATAGAGAAAGTTTGTTTATGTAACTCTGATGGCATTAAACAAATTATAGCAGCACTAAAATATACTTTAACATTTAGTTCATCTTCGATGGAAATATAGTCCTTTTCTAACCAATATGTTTGTGGCAGTTTTCTACCAAATTTGCTGTTGCTTTTGTCAATTTCGTCTTTTTTCCTGTGTAGTGCTGTTATTGTTTTGATTTCTTTCGGGCAATAAAGACTCACATGCTCATTTTGCCGGTTCAGCCCACGTTTTACATTTGGAGCTAAGCCGGACTCTGTCTCGTCCCTGACTTGTCCCATCCCAGGAATTCTGTGGCTCTCCCAACTCTACATCCTACAAATTCCACCAACAGAGCATAGTTCTCTGACTGTCTCATACACAGTCCTCACACCTATCTTTACCCGCTGTCACACACTGGCCCATTTAGGAACGGCAGAGATTACCCAACATAAATTCCTCTGAGAGGCCTGTTAGGTTGGAGCATATTACTCTGCCTGATATAACCGAGGGGTACCATGACACTCTTGGTCGAACTTACCTAGAGTTGCTTTGCTGCTCCTGTGTTGCTTGAGTGTTGATTCTTGTTTTGGGGAGTTTGCCCATACTTGTTCACCCAGGCCTACATGCCTAACATCTGTGTGCCTACAGGGAGCCTTCTCTGATGTCCCTAACCTTTTTCCTAACAAAAAGTGTTAGTTGCTTGCTACAGAAGACTTCCTCTGGAACGTTTGAACTTGTACAGGTTGTTCCCTCCAATCTGACTCTGCAAAACTCATAACTAGATAGGGCTGGGCTTCTAAAGTGTTAGGTCTCTGTGATATAATTAAAAGCATTTACTGGCTGTATGTTGTTTTTTTTTTCATCCAATGTTACCTGAAAAAGACATTTGAAGGGATTGTGTCCTCCGACGTATTCCTTATCTTGATAGATCACTTCCAGCTTGCTGGCTTCAGAAAACTTTTTCAGAAGAGGGCGCTGCGCATCGACGTCCCTCGAGTTGGTGTCCCTCGACAGCCTCCATATCTGCGCCGATGTCATTGTGCGTATAAATACTTGCGCAGCGTCCGTTGCTCAGTTTCGTTTTTCCGTGCTTCGTGGGCCTTGGAATCGTGTTGCTCAGTTCTTTCTTCAAGTATTTCTTATTATTCCTTGAAGATATCTTCTTCATTTGATGGCTTCCTCTTCCGAACCGTCGACCCCACGGTCCGGCTACAAAAAGTGTTGAGACTGTGGGAAGAAAATGTCGTTGACGGATCCTCACAGGATCTGCTTGTGGTTCCTGGGATCGGGGCATTACTGTTCGGTATGCGAGGACTGTATGTCCATGACAGCGAAAGCCTTGAAGGAGCGTAAGGGGAAGCTAGAAAGAGGTAAGACTCTTAAAACTTCAACTTCTTCGAAAATTTCCTCGGCAGAGTCGAGACATTCGTCTCCTCGCCGTCACAGGAAACATTCCCGTTCAAGATTTCGAAGCGGTTCCCATCAGTCTTCGAGATCTAAACACTCGAAAAAGAGGCGTCGTAAATCTCCCTCTTCTTCATCTTCATCCACTTCCCCGGAAAGGGTCACTTGCCCCACGAAACCCAGCTCTCCAGCTAAGTGGGAGGAATTCCCGAAATAAAATGCTTAGTGTCTTCGAGAAAGCGGCCTTGACCCCCTCGGAGATGGCTAAAGGTGATACCCTGGGACACACAAATCTGTCGAATCGACGCTGTCTTCGACACCGCTGTCGATACCGATAAAGGACAGACCTACTGCGATTTCTACATCTATGTCAGTAGACGTACCGAGGGCTTCAACCATGACCTCGAGGATGTCGTCGATAATCTCGACGACTGCGAGTAGGATTCCGATCCTCTCAAGTTCTTTGAGGCCTTGTCATACTTTTTCGACGCCTTTTTCGGTTTCATCGAAGCCTTTGACTTCCGCGTCGACAACTTCGACGTTTTCTCAACCGGTGACTACAAGCTTGACCCCTTCTGCTCTAGAAATGGGTTTTAAGCCATACCCAAGGTCAGATTATTTCAGAGCTTTTTCCTCTATATATGAGGAAGGGGAGGATTCTGACCATGAAAGACCCTTTGGGTTACAGAGGACCGCTACACCTATACCAGAGGAATTTATCTCTGAAAAGAACAGTATGAAGGACCTTCAAGAATCTTTGCATGAGGCAAGTGGTTTAAATACTTCACCAAATGTAGAATTCGCTAAACCAGACCCAGGGGAACATGCTGAGACCCCCTTATAGGGTCTTAATGGCCAGAATAATAGAGTTCATGGGGTGGTCTGCACATTCTTTTCAACAGGAGGATTTTACGGACATTTTACTTAAAGGCCCACAGGAAGATCCTGTGGTTCCCTTTCGTGCTGCATTGCAGAGAAAAATATCTGTCAACTGGGAAACTCCTGAGGTTATCCCGGCAGTTAACAAAAAACTATCTGCCAAATATAGGGTATCTGCTTCTGACCCTGAATATTTGAGCAAACATCCAACTCCAGAGAGTTTGGTTGTACAAGCAGCAACTTAATCACCAGTAGATCTGCATACCCTACTTTTCCACAAGACAGGGATGATAAAAGGTCTGACGCTATGTCAAAAAAGGTCTTCTCGGCATGTACATTGGCGCTTAAATCCATTAATCTTGCACGCTGGCAAGATTCAGTCATACACTTTGGGAGTGTGCCTCATCTGCGACTGACTGTCTCCCAGAAGGAGAGGAAAGGGAAGCATTTCTGAACATCATTAAAGATGGAAAAGACGCAATGTGGGAGTCCCTTCAAACAGGCATTGATTCTGCTGACAGTATCAGCAGGGCCATGGCGGCAAGTACTACAATCCGCAGATTTGCGTGGTTGCGAAAGTCTGATTTGCAGGGGATTGGGTCCTCCGACGTATTCCATATCTATGACAGTAATCACCACAGCTGTGTTGCTTCGGAAAATCTTCCGGCGTCTGCGTTCTGCCTCGATGATGTTGATACGCCGCCCTCGAGGACCTCCTCTGACGGCCGACATCACTGGATGTTATAAGTAGGACGTACGACGGCCGTAGCATCAGTTCAGTTTTTTCCACGAACGTGTTCACTTTGGAGATCTCGGCGCGCCTCAACTCTTTGGAGTTTGTTCTTTCGGTTCTTCGAACCTGTTTGTTTGTAACGAAGTTTTCGAGATGCCTTCCTCTTCTTCCACCCCGCGTCCGGGCTTCAAGAAATGTGGGGACTGCGGGTCCAAGATGTCGGTGACGGACTCGCACAACGCCTGCCTCTGGTGCCTCGGGGAGGCCCACGACACAGATGATTGTGTCGACTGCCAGTCGCTTACGTCCAAAATCTTGCGGGAGCGCAAGAAGAAACTGTTGGTCAGTAAGGTGTCCAAGCCCCGGAAGTCGACGGACGATTCGAGGGGCGACTCTCCGTATCGTCGTAAGTCTAGGGGATCTCAGTCCCGGAGTGGGTCCCGCCACTCCTCTGCCTCTTCCAGGCACTCCCGGAAGCGCCATCATCGGTCGCCTTCCCAGTCCTCATCGTCGCTTATCCCACCAAGCATGCGACTCCGGAGGAATTGGCTTCCTTCTGTAAGAAAATGCAGGCGATTCTTGAATCGCAGGGCACCTGTCAGTCCGTGCCTTCGAGTGGGGTCTGGCATGACCGTACTAGAGAAACCGCTCGTACGCCTTTGGGCTCGGGTGGTTGGCACGATTCACGGAAAAGGTCCCCCTCGGACAAGGGGAATCGTTGTAGTCATGCCGTTCCAGGTCACGGTCCATTGACGCGCTCGAGACCGTGTGCACCTGTGATGGCGCCGAGGTCGTCGAGGGACTCTCTCGAGGCTCTGCCTCCGAGGAAGTCATCCACGCCATCGGCGCCCAGGCTGTCGAAGGACACGCTCGGGGCTCTGCCCTCGAGGCCTGTGTCGATGCTGTCGGCGCGCGTTCTGCATAGACGCCAATTAACTCAATGCCTTTCGACGCTGTTTCGACGGGGGTACCCCAGGGTATGGTGGATCCCCCTAGAAAGGCTCTGGCCAAGCATGGCTTTGTTCCGCATTCTGTGCCAACTTTCCACCATCTTGATTACATTTCGGAGATGGATGAGGGCTCTGATGATGGCATGGTTCCTGATACGATGCCAGATGGGATTCTCTCGGGACATAGTCAGATTGAGGACCTGCGTCAGTCACTGCACGGCGCCAGTGGTTTGGACACCTCTCCGGGGGTGGAGTTTTGTAGGCCTTAGCCTGGCACCCATGCCGAATCCTCGTACTGGTGCCTTATGTCAAGGGTCACCGAGTACTTGGGGTGGTCTGCTCCCCCAGGGGATTTTCTTCAGGATTACCTCACGGATATCCTCGACCAAGGTCCACCAACTGACCCGGTACTGCTGTTCCATATGGCTCTACAGAGGAGGGTGGCGGCGGCCTGGACTGCTCCGGAGAGTCTCCCGGCAGTGGGCAAGTCTTTGCCGCAAAAATACCACCCAGCAAGTAGTAACCCCTGCTACTTGACCAAGCACCCCACTCCGGAGAGTTTGGTGGTGCAGGCGGCTACGGCCCCAGCAAAGCAGGCGTCGTATCCTACCATCCCTCCTGATAGGGACGACAAGCGTTTTGATGGTTGGGCGAAGAAAGTGTTTTCTTCAGGGGGTATGGCTCTTCAGGCTGCCAACTCCGTATGTGCCTCGTCACGTTTCACGCACACTCTGTGGAACTGTTTCCTTAGCGGCTGAACATATTCCCGAAGGGGACGAACGGGATGGTTTTCTTGCTATGGTCCAGGATGGCAAGGATGCCATGTGTGAGGCCGTTCAGTCGGGTTTGGACATGGCAGATTGCGTCAGTCGGTCCATGGCGGCGAGCACTGTAATACGCAGGTTTGCGTGTTTGCGGAAGTCGGGGTTTGCTCCTGATGTGCAAGCCCGGCTCCTCAACTTGCCCTTTGATGGTGTCCATCTTTTTGGCAGCAAGGCTGACGAGAGCCTTGAGAGGTTGCAGACCTCAAAAGCGGCAGCAAAGTCGTTGGGCGCTGCAGTTGGCCAACCTCCGCATTTTCGTCATAGGGGACAGCAATGGAGGGGAGGTTCCTTTCGTTATTACTCATCCTTTGGTAAAGCGAAAGGAGCTGCTAGTCAAAGGGGCCACCGTAGGAGTGCCAGAAGTGGAAAACAAGGTACTCGAGGTGCCAAGGCCGCTCGGGCTGTTGCCTCTTTACCCTCAGGCAACGCTGCAGCCGCTTCAGCTCAGTCATGAGGCCATGTCCCATGGTTCGCCGTTTGGGGGGAGGCTGGCACAGCATCTTGTCGAATGGCGTGCCATTACTTCAGATGTGTTGGTTCTGGAGATCATAGCCCACGGCTACTGTCTTCCTTTCCGGCAGAGGCCTCACGACAATCCATCATGGAACCTCTCTTTGAAGAGTCCGGGTCCGCTCCTTGCGCAGGAAATTTAATCCCTGCTGGAGAAAGGCGCCATAGAACTGGTGCCTGTAGCGGAGAGGAACAAGGGATGGTATTCCCCTTATTTTTTGATTTCAAAGAAAGACTGGGGATAGAGACCCATCATGGACTTGCGCGTGTTAGGCAGAATCCTGTGCAGTTCCCTTGGGGAACACTGCAAAAAAATTAAGACTACAGGAGTAAGCAGTAAACCCAATTGGTAGCAGTCTGTACCACCCAGATTTACCTGGTAGCTGTGGCTGAGCAGTCAGACGTCTCTCAAGAAGAGTTAGGCAGTATACAGAGGATACAAAATAGTGCCAAAAACACAGTAGAACAAGCAAACACTGACCAGAGCTTTGTATCAAAAGTATATAATTATTTATTTAACACACACTTTAGAAAATACACTAGCACTGTTAATCAAAAGCAAGTTCCAACACAATCAGAAAAGTATTTACACCTCCCTTAGCAATTACTAGACAAGTCTAAGTTAAAACACCACTTTTTGTCAAAACAGAGGTGAGCGCGGAACTTAGATTGCACTCCAATAATTAGGTTAAAGGGAGAGAAAAAGGCAGGTCATAAAAATAAAACAGTTCCCAACACTTTTAAGAGACAAAATCAAGTTACTGAAGGCAGGGTATACTGTGGAGCCAACGTTCATAGGCCAGGCCCACTTTGAATGGAGCAAGGCGAAATATGCCCAAGATCACACGGTTTAGCAATGCATTCAAGTCTTTGTAGAAATGTTCAAAAAGAGGTTGGGGTGGTTCAAAAGACAAAGTTAGAAGGTCTGTGGGCCAACCCCGTTGGAAAGCCAAGGATTTAAGGGTCACCTTTAGCAATCCGAAGAAAGGGAGGCCAGGTATAACCCAGTACTTTAAAGAGTATGGAAGCTCCAGCGGCGGCAGTTATTCCTGGCAGCGGGTGCAGTTCGTGGTGCCGACCAGGGGAAGAGAGGATCTCGTTGAGGAGGAAACTTGGAGTCGTTGCACTGCCCAGGGAAGAAACCAGCTGCGGAGTTCGTCGGTGAAAAGGTGCATTCCTGGTATTCACGGTCACAGTGGTGAAACTTGGCTATCTGGCTGCCGGGGTGCTTGGCATGGGCGATTTGACAAAGAGACGTCCTGGAAGGCGAAATGGCGAACTGGTTGATCCCACCAGTTCAGAGGAAGAAGTCTCTTCCAGCAGAAGATCTCCTCTTGTCGTCTGGAAAGTGGTGAGGTCGTTGCAGCAGGGCTCCACCGGTGGTGTCGTCGTTGCAGATGGCTCAGCTTCTTTCCTCTTCGGATTTCTTAGGTCCTGTGGCGACTTCTGAAGTTCCAGTCCCAAAAACCCTGCTTTTATGCAGAAAAACCCCCATTCAACAGCCTAGCTGTCACTCAAACATGCTAAGTGGTGAGCCGGGTGGCTCACCACTGGTCCAATCAGAACAGAGTGTGACTTGAGTTGCTAAAGCAAAGCAGTCCAGGGTGCCAATTCCCCATACCCACACATCCTGTGGAACCCAGACAGAGTGGCACCAGTTGGAGGGCTTCTGTGGAGAAGCCCGCCAAAAAGTGGAACAAAGGGCCCAACCTTGGTTGGAGTTACAGAGACGGACATGAACACCATTTTAGAAAGAGTTCTGGCAAAAAGACCCAACCGTTGATTTAATACTAAATAAATAAACTGGCGGTATCTTTAACATTGCACCAAAAAGTGGTGCGTTTAAAATCAATGGGAAAATCCCATAGGAAATATTCCGGTGGAATATTTTGCGTGGTAACCACTGCCACAAGCCAGAAACTCGACAAGAGGGGACTGGACAGTGCCCCCTTGGAAACAGGCCCAGGGGCAATCAAATTAACCCCTTCCAGTACTTCCACAATATGATGGTTTGTACTGGTTCTGTTCACAATTTTGGACTAATAAAGTCAATGGTGACTTTACATGCCCTGGGAGACAGTAGTCAGTCCCAGGGTATGGAGTCTATGTTTGGGGGTCACTATGACACCCCTGTGTTACTGCACTGAGGGTGCTGTGTAACACATACACAAAAAACAGATGATACCCTATGGAGTAAAAGACCCCATAGCCCATAAGCACACAAAAAGTCAGAAACATACCTCAAATCATTCCTATGAGTTGGAGGAAAAGAGTCTCACTCTTAGCAGGAGAAAAAAAACAAACCCCAAAAATCCAGCAAAGCTGCTAGGGTACTCACTAGGTTTGGGAAATTAGCCTTATAAGAGAATTCTCCCTAACAGCGCGGTTTGAACAAACTCCTCAGGAAGGACAAGTTCAAGATGGTGACTCTTTCTCAAGTCCTCCAGTCCCTTCAACTTCAGGACTGGTTGTTGTCTCTCGACCTCAAGGATGCTTATTTTCATGTGCCGATCCATCCAAAGCACAAGAAGTACCTGAGGTTCGCGGTTGGCGATTTGCACTTTCAGTTTCGGGTCATGCCGTTCGGATTGACCTCCGCCCCGAGGGTCTTCACCAAGCTTATGGTAGTGGTGGCAGCGCATCTCAGGAAAGGGGGGATTCACGTCTAGCCCTACCTGGACGATTGGTTGATCAGGGCGCGCTCTCCTGAGCAAGTCCTGGATCATCTGTCCGTCACCTGCCACTCCCTCCACAACCTGGGCTTCTCCCTCAACTTGAAGTCCCACTTGACGCCAACTCAGAGGCTCCAGTACATCGGAGCAGTGCTCAACACATCCCTGGGGCAGTGTTTTCCTCCCCAGGTGAGGGCTCATCACATTCAGCAGATGGTGCAAAAGTTCCAACATGCCCAGAGTCTCCTTGCGTTCGAGTTCTTGAGATTGCTCGTCCTCATGGCATCCTGCATTCTTCTGGTGCCAGAGGCCAGGTTGCGGATGAGATCTTTGCAATGTGCACTCAAGTCTCAGTCCTCCGGCAGGATGTCGGACCCCGTTCAGGTGCCGCCCTCGGTCGCCCAGGACCTGCTGCGGTGGGCCGTCGAAGGCAATCTGATGAAGGGGGCTCCATTTTGGCTACCCTGGCCGGAGGTGACAATCGTGACGGATGCATCCCTCACGGGATGGGGAGCTCATGCAAAAGGGTAGACAGTCAGCGGTCGTTGGTCTCCGTCGGAGTCCAGACTCCATATCAATCTGTTGGAGCTGAGGGCCGTCAGGCTTGCCCTGAAGGCTTTTCTGCCGACTGTGCGAGGAAAGAATGTCCTGATTCTGACGGACAACACAGTGGCCATGCACTACCTCAACAAAAAGGGGGGGGCAGGGTCACTTCCTCTGTACAGGGAGGCGATGCAGCTCTGGTTCTGGGAAATCCAGCAGGAAATTTCGGTCTCGGCAGTTCATCTGGCCGGAGAAGAAAACGAGACGGCGTACGCTCTGAGCAGGCAGAGCGCGATCTCTCACGAGTGGGAGTTGGCTCAGGAGATTCTCCTGGAGATCTTCGCCCTTTGAGGGACCCCTCAAGTGGATCTCTTTGCCTCCAGTGTCAACCGTAAGTGTGAAAGGTTCTGCTCGCTGGAATTTCCTCCAAGAGGAGCCTTAGGAGACGCGTTCGTGGTGGAGTGGTCATTCCCACTGCTGTACGCGTTTCCTCCAGTCCCCGTCATTACGAAAGTGCTGCAGAGGTTCGGTTTCCGGATGATCCTCATTGCTCCGGCATGGGCCAGGAGGATGTGGTACCCAGACCTTCTCGACTTGTCCATCTGTCCTCCACGTCGTCTTCCCTACCGAGACGTGGAGGGGGGGGTCAAGTTCTCCGTCCAGAGGTCAGATCCCTCAACCTTCACGCTTGGCTTCTGAAAGGTTGAGGTATAAGTATTGGGACCTCCCTGAAGACGTGATGGAGGTGTTCCTTTCGGCCAGACTGCCGGCAACAAAGTCCCTGTACCGTTGCCGTTGGAGAAAGTTGTGCGACTGGTGCAGGGTTCAGAATGTGGATCCTTTTTCATGTGACATTCCTGTGGTTCTGTCTTTTTTGCTTTCTTTGGCCCACAAGGGCCTGCAAGTGGGTACCGTTAAAGGTTACCTGGCGGCACTGTCCATATTTAAGCGCTCATCTGAAGAGTGCTCTTATTTTAAAATTCCTTTAATTTCTCAGTTTCTAAAAAGGCTCACTAATGTGTTCCCTCCGTCACCTTTCCAAGTGCCCGGTTGGGATTTGAACATTGTTCTCAAGTTTCTAATGGGTGCTCCGTTTGAGCCTTTGCATTCCTGCTGTTGAGACTGTTAACTCTTAAAACTGTATTTTTAGTTGCGGTCACTTCCGCTCGCAGAGTGAGTGAGTTACAGGCACTTTCAGTTAAGCCACCCTTCACTGTGTTTCACAAGGACAGAGTTGTCCTTAGAGTTTGTCCTTCCTTTCTTCCTAAGGTGGTGTCGGAATTTCATTTAAGTCAGAAGGTTATTCTTCCGGCGTTTTATCCTCCGCATTCTGGTAAGGAAGAGGAGAGGCTCCATAGGCTGGATCCTAGGAGAGCTTTAAGCTTTTATATTTCACGCGTGTCCCGGGTCAGTGTGGACGATCAACTCTTTATTGGTTACGCTGGTAGGTGTTTGGGACAAGCTGTTAGTAAGCAGACTTTGTCTCGATGGATTATCCTGGCAATTTCTGAATGTTACCGCTTGGTGGGTAAGGACCCTCTGATAGGCTTGCGGGCCCATTCTACCAGGGGTATGACTACCTCTACTGCCCTGCAGAGGGGTGTTCCTATTCGTAACATCTGTGATGCAGCCACCTGGGTTTCAGTCCATACTTTTGTACGTCACTACTCCCTCGATTGTATCTGTGGGCAGGATCTGGCCTTTGGCAAGGCGGTCCTTTACTCTGCAATTTGATTGGGCATTCTAAATTTCTATCTTCTAAATTATTTTTCCGACCTTCTTACATTGGTACTGCTTTGGGAGTCTTTCATAGATATGGAATACGTTGGAGGACCCAATCCCCTCGAAGAACAAGTTACTCTCTTACCTGGTAACGTTCTTTGGATGGGATGGTCCGACGATGTATTCCATATCGCTCCCTCCCTGCCTTCCCCGCTACAGAATTTCTTATGCAATTGCAGCTTATGTTTCCGCAATGCTTTGTGTAGTCAGACTAGCAGAAGACTGGTGCCACACGTTCTGGGAAAAAACTACAACTGAGGCTACGGGCGTTGTGCGTCCTACTTATAACATCCAGTGACGTCGGCCATCGGAGGAGGTCCTCGAGGGCGGCGTATTGACGTCATCGACTCAGGACACAGACGCCGAAAGATTTCCCGAAGCAGCACAGCTGCGGTGATTACTGTCATAGATATGGAATACGTCGTCGGACCATCCCATCGAAAGACCGTTACCAGGTAAGAGAGTAACTTGTTCTTTGCTTCAGATGTACACGCCAGACTTTTGATTATGCCCTTTGACGGCACTTCTTTGTTTGGTAAGAAGGCTGATGACAGCCTAGAGAAGTTACAAACATCCAAGGCAGCAGCGAAATCTCTTGGAGCTGCAATCCGTCAAACTCCATATCGCCCCTCAGGAACCTCTTGGGGGGGGGGGGGTAGGTTCTTTCGCTTTTATTCCGCATTCGGAAAAGGCAGAGAACAGCTGGCTCAAAGGGGCCAAAAAAGATTCACCCACGGAGGACGGGTTAAAAGTACAAAAGATGCAGCAGCAGCAGGTGCCTCCTTGCCCTCGGCATCTGCGTCAGCCGCCTCTAAACCACTCTGAGGTCTCATCACAAGACACCTGTAGGGGGCAGGTTAACTCAACATCTGACAGAATGGCAGGCTATTACGTCAGATGCTTGGGCATTGGAGTCAGTTGCCCAAGGTTACTGCCTCCCTTTTCTACGCACCCCTCAGAGTCATCCACCGGGGAACAACTCTTTGAAGTTTCCAGATCCGCACCTTTCGCAGGAGATTTTAGACCTGCTAGAGAAAGGTGCCATAGAACCTGTAGCGGAGAGGAACAAGGGTTGGTATTCCCCCTACTTTCTAGTACCGAAGGAGGACAGGGACTGAGACCCATCTTGGACTTACGAGAATTGAACAAATTCCTCAGAAAGGACAAGTTCAAGATGGTAACTCTCTCTCAGATCCTTCAGGTCCTCCAGCTTCAGGACTGGCTGGTATCTCTAGACCTTCAGGATGCTTATTTCCATGTGCCAATCCATCTCATACACAGGAAATACCTGAGGTTCGCAATTGGCAACTCTCACTATCAATTTCGAGTTCTGCCACGAGGGTCTTCACTAAGGTAATGTCGGTAGTGGCTGCAAGTCTAAGGAGGGAAGGGATCCACGTCTACCCCTACCTAGACGATTGGTTGATCAGAGCAGTATCTTCGGAACAAGGTCAGATCCAACTAGATTATGTCTGCCACTTCCTTCACAAACTGGGCTTCTCCCTCAATTTAAAGAAGTCATAGATGATACCATCACAGAGACTCCAGTTTATTAGAGCGGTCCTGGACACTTCCCTGGGGAAGGCCTCGCCACCAGAGGTGAGGGCTCAAGATATTCTGCAGATGGTCACCAAGTTTCAAAATGCCCAATGTCTCCCAGCCCTTGACTTTTTGAGGTTGCTAGGCCTCATGGCATCCTGTATCTTCCTTGTGCCAGAGGCTCGCCTGAGAATAATATCCCTCCATTGGGCACTAAGAACCCATTGGTCGCAATTCTCAGGAAGAATGACAGTTCTCCTTCAGGTCCCGGACAAAGTGGCTCGAGACCTTCAGTGGTGGGCCTGTCGGGAGAACATTTTGAAAGGAGAAGTGTTTTTGCAACCATGGCCGGAGATAACAGTAGTCATGGATGCATCACTCATGGGGTGGGAGCTCATGCCAACGACTTGACCATCAGCGGTCATTGGTCTCCATCAGAGTCCAGGCTACATATCAACCTGTTGGAACTGAGAGCTATCAGACTAGCGCCGAAGGCTTTTCTGCCATCTGTACAAGGGAAAAATGTCCAAATAATGACGGACAACACAGCGGCCATGCACTACCTCAACAAAAGAGGAGGCGTAGGATCACTGCCATTGTGCAAAGAGGCGATGCACCTCTGGTTTTGGGCAATTCAAGAAGGAATCTCTCTATGGGCAGTTCACTTAGCCGGAGAGAAGAACCTGACAGCGGACGCTCTGAGCAGGCACAGCACAGTCTCCCACGAGTGGGAGTTAGCTCAGGAAGTCCTTCAAGAGATCTTCACCCTTTGGGGAACCCCTCAAGTGAATCTGTTCGCCACCAGTATGAACAGGAAGTGTGATCAGTTTTGTTCAAGGGTATTTCCCCCGAGAGGTGCTCTAAGGGACACGTTTGTAGTGGACTGGGAGTTTCCACTTCTGTACGCGTTTCCTCCGGTCCCTGTCATTCCTCAGATGATCAGGAGGTTGAGAAGATTCTGGAAGACTATGATCCTAATTGCCCCAGACTGGGCCAGGAGAACGTGGTACCCGGACCTTTTGGATATGTCCATCTGCCCTCCGATTCGTCTTCCGCACAGGGAGGATCTTCTCTTGCAGAAGGGAGATCAGGTTCTCCATCCAGACATCAGAACCCTCAACCTTCACGCTTGGTTTCTGAAAGGTTGAGATACAAGGATTGGGACCTCCCAGATGACGCCATGGAGGTGTTGCTTTCGGGTAGAAGTCCAGCAACAAAGACTTTATATCGCTGCCGTTGGAACATGTTTTGCAGCTGGTGTAAAGAATATCGAATTCTTTTCATGCGGTACACCAATGGTGTTATCTTTTTCTCTCTATTTGGCGAATTCAGGACTTCAAGTTGGTACGATCAAGGGCTACCTCGCAGCGCTGTCGGTCTTCAAGCTCACTGCGGAGGAGCCATCATATTTCAAATTACCGCTAGTAATCCAATTTCTGAAGGGGTTAACTAATGTCTATCCCCCAGAGCCGTTCCAAGTTCCCTTGTGGGACTTAAATCTAGTCTTAAATTTCCTGATGGGTACTCCCTTTGAACCACTCCATTCTTGTTCATTAAGATTTCTCATCCTTAAAACAGTCTTACTAGTGGCTTTGACATCTACCAGAAGAGTGATCGAATTACAAGCTCTATTTTGCAAGTGATCGAATTACAAGCTCCTCATACAATTTTTCACAAAGACAAAGTTGTCCTACAAGTGAAGCCTAATTTCCTCCCAAAGGTAGTCTCTGAATTCCACATCACTCAGAAGATAACCTTACCTTCATTCTATCCTCCTCCCCATCCAGGGAAAGAGGAAGAGAGATTACATAGGCTGGATCCAAGGCGAGCCTTGAGCTTTTATATCAGCAGATTTACCAGGATAAGGTAAACAGACCAACTGTTTATAGGTTATGCAGGACACAAATTAGGATTGCCAATCACAAAACAGACCGTTTCAAGATGGATTATTTTAGCCATTCTAGAATGCTACAAATTGGCAGGGAAAGAGCCCCCTCAACATCTTAGGGCTCATTCAACCAGGGGTATCGCAGCCTCTTCAGCCCTCCAAAGAGGGGTACCGATTCGAGACATATGTGCGGCTGCCACATGGTCGTCTGCACATACCTTTACAAAATTCTACAATCTGGATTCCTCCTCTAGCCAGGAGACAAGATTTGGCAAAGCTGTGTTACACTCTGTTCATTCTTAAAGGGAAATATTCCAATTTTACTCCCACCTCTGTTTACACACCACTGCTATGAGAGTCTATCAAGATGAGGAATATGTCGGAGGACACAATCCCTTCGAAGAACAAGTTACTTCTTACCTTGTAATGTTCTTTCGATGGGATGTTCCTCCGACATATTCCTTATCGCCCCTCCTATCTGTCCCCGCAGTAAAACTTCCCAGCTTATTATCCTTCAAGGACAATAACCAATTCATGCACAGCTAATTTCAAGCCTCAAAACGGAACTGAGCAACGGACGTTACGCGAGTCTATTTATACGCACAATGACATCGGCGCAGATACAGAGGATGTCGAGGGACACCAACTCGAGGGACGTCGACGCGCAGCGCCCTCTTCTGAAAACATTTTCTGAAGCCAGGAAGCTGGAAGTGATCTATCACGATAAGGAATACGTCGGAGGAACATCCCATCAAAAGAACGTTACAAAGTAAGAAGTAACTTGTTCTTTTGAAAGTAATTACAAAAGTGCTTTACATACCTTTCGAATTGCATGCTGCCATTCTATAAGTAGTGCAAAAGTGGTTTACTAACTGTGAATAATGCATTGGTTTTAATTACTTACCTTAGTGTTGTGAGAAACCTGAGGATCGTCTCACTCGTACTTTGCTTGGATCCTCTGTGCAGGTGGCCAGGGAAAGGCCATCGCTCTTGGATCACGTCCCTGAGGGTGGAGAAGCGAGGGAATATTGAAAGACCAAAGACATATCGAGTTTTAGTACCACAAAATGAAATACGTCAATCATGGGTCGAAAAGATACAAGCATCTTTTATTTCTGTACAGAATACAAAGCAACCAACAGACACAGTGAGGGGTGCGAGTGCTGGACCTCTTAACACAGGCTGTTTTATACAGTTTCCAATCATTGTCCAGCCCCTCTCCAAACTAATAGTTTACATGCTAGGATTCGTGCCCAGTTCACATGACAAATATTACAATATTGTTCAACGGATTTAACAAGTTTGCATGTCCATGAAGATTCAATGGTGACATTGGTTCTCTGATCCACAGTAAGCCTTGTTTCAAGAATCGCTACAATGCAGTTCAGCAAAAACACATGGTCTGAGTTTGTTCTACATTGTTCCGCTGTTTAGATGAGGATGAGGATGAGGCTGTCACAAATTGCTGGTTTGTCAGAAATGTCCAAATCACTTTCGACTTCAGTCTCCTCCCCCTTCCTCCTCACCTGAAGATAATATCCTGGAGGGCTTCTTTCTTCTTTCCTTGATTAACGTTTTCTTTTTTAGTAGGTATGGTCTGCCACGGAATGACGCCACCCTGGTTGCGGAAGTGTTCCGGGAACCAAGGGCCCCAGGACCGTGACAGCCAAAAAAGGGGAAAAAGCCACTCGGGCAAAAAACCCCGAATCCTCTGTCCGCGGAGGGATCCTCGGAACGGACACTGAAGATCCAGATGGAGAGACGATCGGAGCGGAGTATCCTGGAAGGTATCCGACGAGGCTCCGAACAAGTAAAGAAGCCAAAGGAGAACCAGGAGAAGAGAGGTAGGTGAACCAGGGATCAATGATACGGGCAGGGGGCAGAGCGAGGGTGTCCGGTAGACCAGGAAACGGGAAGGAGGCAGAGCGAGGGTGTCCCGTAGACCAGGAAACGGGAAGGAGACAGAGCGAGAGAGACCAGCAGCGAGGTGGCGGGAAGGAAGAGCGAGTCACAAGAAAGCAAGGAGGAAATGAGAAAGGCAACGGAAGAAAGCAGGGCTTAGCAAAGCCAAGGGAAATAACAGGAGCATAGCACCAAAGAGAGAGAGCAAAACTCAGTTGAAACGCGAGGAGCCGGCAGCTACTGTGCACAGATAAACAGTGGGCGGCCATGTTGGAAAAAGACTAGACCGCTGCTCCCGAGCGTATCAAACATGACGGAACGGGTAATGGCGGCTCATTTTGCATCTGTCCCAATGTCTGATGAAAAAGGGGCGCATGACAGTATGCCCCCCTCCAAAGCGGGAGCACCCCGGCTTACCCGGATGGGCCCGAAAAAACTGTTTGATCAAACTTGAAGCATGCACATTAGAACAAGGTTCCCAGGAGTCTTCAGACGGCGAGTAGTTTTTCCATGAGACCAAAAACTCCAATCGTCCTCGGTGATAACGAGAATCCTTGATCTTGGCCACTTCATATTCATCAGCAACCGGATCTTGGTCTTCCACAAAAGGACCCAGAGGGGTAGTGGGAATGTCAGCCAAAGCTGGTCGCAGCTGGGAAGAATGAAACACCGGATGAATTCTTTTCATGCGAGTAGGCAGTTGCTGCCTGAAGGCCACCGGATTGATCCGAGAGGTCACAGTATAGGGACCCACAAATCTGGGTGACAACTTTGATGGACGAATCCATCTTGGGAGAAATCTAGTGGACAACCAGACTCTCGATCTGACCTTAATAGCGGGAAGGTCAGATCGTCCTTGATCCGCTGAGAGTTTGTACCGGTTGCGAGCCTGAACCAGAGCAGCCTTGGCTGTTTTATGGGCTGCCGTAATCCGTTGCAAGCGGTCTTCGATGGTTGGATTTACTGCATCCGATTCCAAAACCGGTAAAATACTTCATGGATGAAGGCCAAAGGTTGAGAAAAAAGGACTTATTGCTGTAGCAGAATGGACACTGTTGTTATAAGCAAATTCCGCTGTAGGTAGTAGATCGTACCAGTTGTCTTGAGCATCATTAATGTAGCTCCGCAGGTATTGTTCCAGAGTTCCATTCAGACGCTCAGTCTGACCGTTAGTCTGGGGGTGGAACCCCGAGGACAACGCCCGTTCAATGCCCAATCTTCGACAAAGAGCAGCTCAGAATTTCGAGGTATATTGGCTTCCTCGATCCGAAATGACCTTAGTTGGCAATCCGTGAAGGCGGAATATATCTCGTATGAATACCTCGGCCATCCGGGGGGCCGAAGGAATCCCTGGGAAAGGAGAAAAGTGAGCCAGTTTGATGAGGGTATCGACGGTAACCATGATACAAGTATGACCTTGAGACTCCGGTAGATCGACCACGAAATCTGTAGAAATCTGTTCCCAAGGGGTCTGAGGTAGAGGGATTTGTTCCAAGAGTCCTATGGGTTTTTGAGAACAATTCTTGTTCCGGTGACATTGCGCACACGCCTGGACATACTTCTTAATGTCCGAAGACATCTTCTGCCAGAAGAAAGATCTCTGAACAAGAGCTTCAGTGTTCTTTATACCCCTATGCACTGCAGGAGGGTGATTGTGACACCAGGAGATAACCTTCTGCTGCAAACTGACCAGGGGCACAAACAATTGTTTGTCAATAAAGCATAAGCCGTCTCTAAGGTCCACCTGGACACGGGGTGAAGAACCGAATGGCAATGAGTTCTTGGACGTAGCGAACCTTACTTGAGAAAGGAACGATGAGACGGAACCAATAAACACTTGATTGGGAAACAGACTTTCCTTGTAGCTCTGTGATGTATCTTCTGCGGTGTCTCTACGGGAAAGAGCATCTGCAATCACATTTTGGGTTCCAGGTACATAAGTGATTTCAAAGTCGAAATGAGCAAAAAAAATGTGCCCATCGGGCTTGGCGTGTATTGACACATTCCAGGTTTTGTAATGATCGAAGATTCTTGTGGTCGGTCCTGATGAGAAAGGGCTGACCCCCTCCTTGTAACAGATGCCTCCACTCTTCACATGTCAATTTTATGGCTAGAAGCTCCCGTTCTATAACTGAGTAATTGTGTTGGCTGGAGGTGAGTGTCTTGGAAAGGTATGCAATGGGGTGTTCTTCTCCCTCCATTTCCTGCAGAAGGACTGTTCCCACTGCATTGGCGGAAGCATCAGCTTCTACAACAAAACTCTTGGATTGATCGGGTTGGACTAGGATGGGAGCAGAACTGAACTTACTTTTGAGAGTCAATAAAGCGTCCTCGGCTGCCGAGGACGAAGTAAAAGGTTGGTTTTCTTTTTTCAACAGAGCGGTAATGGGAGCTAATGTAGCGGAGAAATTCTGAATGAATTCTCTGTAGAAGTTGGTGAACCCCAGAAATCTTTGTACCTCTTTTATGGTCTTGGGAGATGACCAATCCAGGATGGCAGATACCTTCTTATTGTCCATCCTTATTCCTTCTTTAGAAAGTATGAATCCTAAATAATGGACAGAGGACACCAGGAATTCGCATTTGCTGGGTTTAACCAAAAGATGATTTTCTTGAAGGCGTCGAAAAACATGGTGAAGATGGCTGATGTGTTCTTGATGGGTCCTTGAAAACACAAGGATATCATCCAGATAGACGATCACCGAATGAAATAGCAAATCGGAGAATGTACGATCCATGAATCGTTGAAAAATTGCGGGTGCATTAACCAACCCGAAAGGCATGACCTTATATTCATACAGACAATAAGGTGTCCGAAATGCTGTTTTCCACTAATCGCCGTTTCTAATGCACAAAAGATGATGAGCATTTCTTAAGTCAAGTTTGGAAAAAACGGTGGCCCCTCTCACGGCCTCTATTATATCAGCAATCAGAGGGATAGGGTACCGATCCTGAATGGTTACAGCATTGAGACCTCCATAATCAATACAGGGTCTCAGCTCGGTGGAATCTCTTTTGGCGATTAAAAAACAACGGAGCAACTGCAGGAGAATTGGAAGGCTGAATGAGACCGTTGATCAGGTTGGCATCCAAATATTTCCGGAGTACTTCCTTTTCTTTCAGAGAAAGTGAAAACATACTGCCAAAGGGCACTAAGGCCTCTGGCATCAGATTGATGGCACAATCTTCTGGACGATGTGGTGGAAGATCGTGATCGGCCTTTTCTAGGAAGACTTGACCATATTCTTGGAACTGAGGAGGTATCGGATGTATGGCTCGTGGTTGGGTGTCTACTGACTGAAGGATCGCTGGAAGGTAACTGGCAGATTGCAGACAGGACTGTTGACAATGAGTAGACAGAAAACTGAGTGTTCTTTGACCAGTCGATGGTGGGGTTGTGTAAGCGCAGCCAAGCGATTCCCAAAATGATGTGAAAATGTGCTGCTCAAATAATCTTAAAATATGTCCTCTTTATGCTGTTGGATGGTAAGGTTGATGGTTTCCGTAGAATGTGTAATGGGACCTGAGCAAAGGGGAGTACCATCCACTCCCTGCACCTTGAGATTCTTCTGATTGGAATGCGACAGATTCCCATCTTTTCCGCCCACAGGGTGTCAACAAAATTGCCTGCTGCTCCACAATCAATGAGAGCGAGGGTTTATACTGATTTGTCTCTCCAATCCAATTGTATAGTTACTACCATCAAGCGAGTATCCTCCGACTGCGAAAATGGTGTGATGGATAATGAGACATAGGCACTTTCGGCACTACCTCGAACCATTGTCCCCCTTAGGTTCGAGGTGTCCCGTTTCCCGACCGCCTTGGAGGCACATCGGGACAATTTCTGAGCAGATGTGAAGAGGCTCTGCAATACATACAAAGACCGGAATCTCTGCGTCTTTTCCGTTCCTCTTGCGTTAGTGGGGCTCTCATGGATCCAACTTGCATTGGTTCTTCCTTATTCAAGGTACTTGGAGAAGGTGAGTGAGGAGGAATAGGGGCAGGATAGCTTGTTGTTCCCTTCCCTCTCTTTCTTTCTTGTCTGCTCTCGTTCATTCTATGTTCAATTTGAAGTACCATTGAAAGAAGTTCTCAGAACGAGGCAGGTCGTGGTACTCTGGCCAGCTCATCTTTAAGTTCCTCTTTGAGACCTCTGCGAAAAATAGTAAATTGTGCTTGTTCTGACCAAGTAGATTCGACAGCAAGTCATTTAAATTTCGTGATTTAAGACAAAAGATCCATCTGACCCTGGTGCACTTCCAGAAATTCCTCGCAGGCCAAATATGTTACCTCCGGTCTCTCGAATGGTTGCCGCAATTTGGTAAGAAATGCATTCAAATCTTGCATTACCGGATCATTCCCAAAGGATTAGCCCAGGCCAGAGCGTTTCCCGTCATATTAGAGACTGCAAATCCCACCTTGTTCAGATCTGTAGAATAGGCCGTGGGTCGAAAGGCAAAGTATACATTACAGGCTTCTATGAATTCCTTGAGTAGCTTGGGTGTGCCATCGAATCTCCCCACAGACAGGGGAAGCGAAGGGAGATCAGAGCGTGTCTCTCGATTGGACACCAATTGCTTGAGTACATTATTCTCATTTTTAAGGTTCTGCATCTCTTGATTGTGATTTCGGACCTCCACATTCAAGGTTTGAACTACAGAATCCAATTCTTGCAGTTGTTCCGGTGTGGCCATCTTGGTTGGAGTTGGGCGTTTCAAACTGTCACAAATTGCTGGTTTGTCAGAAATGTACAAATCACTTTCGACTTCAGTCTCCTCCCCTTCCTCCTCACCTGAAGATAATATCCTGGAGGGCTTCTTTCTTCTTTCCTTGATTAACGATTTCTTTTTTAGTAGGTATGGTCTGCCACGGAATGACGCCACCCTGGTTGCGGAAGTGTTCCGGGAACCAAGGGCCGCAGGACTGTGACAGCCAAAAAAGGGGAAAAAGCCACTCGGGCAAAAAACCCTGAATCCTCCGGCCGCAGAGGGATCCTCGAAACGGACACTGAAGATCCAGATGGAGAGACGATCGGAGCGGAGTATCCTGGAAGGTATCCGACGAGGCTCCGAACAAGTAAAGAAGCCAAAGGAGAACCAGGAGAAGAGAGGTAGGTGAACCAGGGATCAAGGATACGGGCAGGAGGCAGAGCGAGGGTGTCCCGTAGACCAGGAAACGGGAAGGAGGCAGAACGAGAGAGACCAGCAGCGAGGTGGCGGGAAGGGAGAGCGAGTCACAAGAAAACAGGGAGGAAAGGAGAAAGGCAACGGAAGAAAGCAGGGTTTAGCAAAGCCAAGGGAAATAACAGGAGCGTAGCAACAAAGGGAGAGAGCAAAACTCACAGTTGAGCCACGAGGAGCCGGCGGCTACTGTGCACAGATAACCAGTGGGCGGTCATGTTGGAAAAAGACTAGACCGCTGCTTCCGAGCGTATCAAACGAGACGGAATGGGTAATGGCGGTTCATTTTCCATCTGTCCCAATGTCTGATGAAAAAGGGGCGCATGACAGAGGCTTGTGAGCGCAGACAACACTTGGATTGCAGTTCATTCGAGTCACAAGTTTTCTTTGCATAGAACAAACAGTCTGCTCTCGGTCAGCCTAAATGTTGACGCAACTCAAAGGTAGTTCGGCTCGCCTGCAGTTGAAAACATAGTCCACCATTTTAAGACACAAAGCAAGAGGTAAAATCAAAATGGCGGATGATTCTTAAAATGGTGGCGAAGCTGATCAGAAATCGAAACATTTCAGACGCGGTTTTCTGTGCAACGCGAATGGGTTTAGGCCAATATTCATATCAAGGCAGTATTATACGAATACAGTTTAACAAACCCTCCTTTTGGCCTAAGCCAAGAGCCTTGCTCAAACTATCATTAGGACTGCAAAGAGTTTAGAACCCCATGATCGTAACAAGTCCCAGAACCAAGCACTAAGATCCCAGTTTCCCTCAAGGGCATGTACTTCAGTACTCAAGGTATGTAGATTTTGTATTGCCTTGAATATGGTAGGGGAGGAGTTAGGTACATAAACACAGAACGCGGATCCCACCAAAAAAGGGCCACTAATCTAATTGCCTTTTGCTCCAGCATCATGTTTTACAGAATATCAGTGTTTTTTTTCCAGTACCCTTGCTAGTCTTCTGATATCCTCAGAATTCATTATCTGTCCCCAAAATGGCACAAAGGATTTCGCTACATCACCCATAAATTGTGAAGGAATATCACCATTCTCATCCCGCCTTGGATGAGCTCTAGAGACTTCAGAAGTGGTAGCCACATATACCCCTGGTAACAAGTTACCCAAGTAACAAGTACCCTGCCAATCTCTGGGTAACCAAGCATAAGCTTCATTGCCACAAACGTAGTAAACGGGATCTCCTACATACAAAGGTCTGTCTTCACTGGTTAGATTCGCAATGTTAGTACAACCCTCAAATGTACCCACTGGCTGAGAACCTTCCCTTTGTATACAGAAAGAAACAGAGTTGGTGCTATGATTAATGGTATCAGAAGGAGGCATGGCATCCCGTTGTCTACGGGAGCCATCTTGAAAGAAATCAGTGATTGAAAAGGTCTAGAGAGTCTATCAGAAGGCCTAATAGAAGCAACATTGATTTTGCTTCTATTCGGAAAGAGAGAACATCCCAAAGGTGTTGGGACTCGTTTTTCGAATTCATTCAGATTAGTCCCATCGAAGTTCCCAGAAATACTATCATTCCAACGACCAAAGAATAATGCCCTAAGTGAGGCGTAGCATGCAGTAGTTAAGGGAAGAGGATGAATATACCAGCCCAGTCCCTTTTCCCTGTGTTGTGGTAAGTGTGAACACACCCAGCAATTTGTTTTGTTCAGAATCGCATGGGTCGCATTCATGATCATTAGGAGTGTATTATGATAACCCTGTCTATGTTTGGAGTCTCGAGGAGGAAGAGTGTGCAGATGCACGAAAGGTGGAGACACAGTGGAGATTATTTCAGTAGGTAAGAAAGTCTCAAGCGGATGCACTGTTTCCATGTACCAGAACCCAAGCATAAATATAATTATTAATACAAACCAGTACTGTGATTAAAAAACAGTGGGTCCTCAAGGACCACGATCTCTGATGAACAGATTCTTTGTCAGCCACAAAACCAATAGCTTGCTCCGCATCAGTGGATTTAGGAAGGGACATTGTTCCTCAGAGTCTGTTTAGAAGCCTCTCCGTTAGTCTCTTTTAGTTAATCCGTCGGTGGCTCCTGACCATGTGGCCTATCTTGCTTGAAGGTAACTTTGCCGGTCCCTGCCTCTTTATTTTTCAGCGAAAGAGCGACAAGGGACTGGCTCAACGATGATTCCTTGTGGGCACAGCCAATGCTGTGCTGTAAGTCTGGTGTCTCGGACGCAGATCGTACCTCAAGACTCCAGGTACGGTGTGATCTGCAAACAGGGTGTCGTCGCTTCCTGAAGGAATTGATGAAGCAGAAGCAAGATTGCTCAACGGTGAACAAAGAGACACAGAAGAACTTGAAGGCAAAGCAGCAGTCTCCCCAGGCCCCACGGGCTCAGGAAGGATTTCCGGGACACCCTCAGTGTCGGTTAGGACAGACTTGTGATGAGGAACAGAGTGAACAATCTCATTCTCTTCCCCTTTGTCGTGGGGCAGAGGAAAAGGCATCTTCTTGATGTGCGTTGCGTGAATCCAGTCTTTCCCTTCTACACGTACAGCGGTCTGTGTGGCAAGGAGGACTTGGTACGGTCCTCTCCAGGGAGGTGTGAGACAGGAGACACTTTCAAACGATTTGACGAGCTCCCAATTGCCCGGTCAGAGTCGATGACCTGGACCCTCGTGTTTTACTAGGAGGGCTTCTCGCACCTGTTGATAAATCAAATACAAGTTTTGAGTTAACTGGTCACAGTACTCAGAAAGGAGCAAATGCTCTACATCTTTTAGCTGCTGGGTTTGGGTACATTCCAAATATTGGCTGGTCTCCCCATGATTATCTCATAGGGAGAGAGCCCAGTCTTCGTTTGTGCGGTTGTCCATTGGACAAAAGAGCTATCGGTAAGGCATCTGCCTATTTCAAATTGCTACTTGCACAGATTTTTGCCATCTTATTCTTTAATATACTGTGATAGCGTTCTACAAGTCTGGCACTCTGAGCGTGTCTGGCCGAATTGAACCGTTTATCGATCTGTAATCCCACGCATACTTGCAGGATAACAGCAGTGATAAAATGTGGACCATTGTCCGACTAAATGACCCTAGGCAAACCAAACCTAGGAAAATATTCCTTCAGCATGGTTTTCGCCGTCATTGCTGTGGCATCTTTTAAAGGGAAAGCTTCGACCCATTTTCTGAAAGCACAAATAACTTCCAGAACATATTTGTAATTCTGACAACGCTACATTTCAATGAAATCGAAGTGTATTACCTCAAAAGGCACAGAGGGGATGCAAAACTACCCCTCGTTGTCGATGTACCCT
Organism: Ambystoma mexicanum; assembly: GCF_040938575.1. Classification (NCBI taxonomy): domain Eukaryota; kingdom Metazoa; phylum Chordata; class Amphibia; order Caudata; family Ambystomatidae; genus Ambystoma; species Ambystoma mexicanum. The sequence goes on along the minus strand of NC_090922.1, from coordinate 16,902,462 downwards.
TCCCCACATTATGCTGTATACCATGCAATTTTGGACCAAACGCTCAGCAGTTTTCAAGATATTTACATTCACCCAGATAGGTTCTAACAGTTTACAAATCTTTTTAGCACATATGTGAGTTGGACCATGAGCCATCGTAAGCATAACAGTGACATAAGCATCGGGTAGCGTTCATCTTTGCTTTCCATTATCTACTCAACAACCTTCATCGTCTAAATTTGCTAAACCCTCATCCCATTGCTTAAGCTCTTCTGAAGTGGCATCGGCCTGAATGTCTTTTATGCACCCAATTCCTACGTCTATCACACAACTGTTAGTGACTTCTTTCGTTATATACATTTCGGAATGCAAATCGGTGGCAGTCTGGCTATTCTGTCAGCAAAAGCGTTTCCTCTCCCCACATCATCTGTTACTTTCTGGTGCGCTGCGCACTTCATTATTGCTAACTGGGTGGGAAGCGCAAGTGCTGAAAGTAGCCGAACTATCAAAGTGCCATGTTGTATCTTAGTTCCATGCGAGGTCAAGAAACCTCTCTCTGCTGATAATCGACTGAAGTTGTGAACCACTACAAAGGCATACTGACTGTCTGTAAATATATTTACACTAAGCCCTTCGGAAAGTTCACAAGCTCAAGTCAATGCAATAATCTCTGCGGCCTGCGCAGAGTTATGCAGAATTCTTCTGGTTTCCACAATAGTGCTTAATGTAGTGATGGCATAAGCAGCAGTGGATGTATCATCTGGAAGTTTGAAGAAGGAGCCATCGCAAAACAGCTCCCCTGGTGGATCTTTTAATGGTATATCACTTAAATCAATTCTGCTCTTAGTCTCTTGTTCTGTGGTATAGAGTCAGTCATGTGACACCTTGTCACTGCAAGGAATTTCTTGTGGAAGAGGCAATAGTTTGGCCGGATTTAATAAGCAACATCTCTTAATTTGGATATGCAGTGCAAATAGAATCAGCTTGAATCTTGTTAGTCGTGCTGATGTGAGATGTGGCGTCTGCGTTCTGTTTAATAGAACGTCTACAGAGTGAGGTATCATCACGGTTAAGGGGTGACCCAGAACCATACCCTCACTTTGTTTAACAGATGCAGCGGCAGCAGCAAAAGCTCTGAAACATCTCGGCAAAGCACATGCAACAGGGTCAAGCGTGGAGGAAAAATTACTGCACAGTCTATGCTTTCTACCATGTTCCTGCGTTAACACAGCCAAAGCGCATCCATCACATTCCTGCACATACAACACAAAGGCCTGTTACGCTCATCTGGCTCCCACAGGGGCGTTGGTCAGACCCGGACAGCTGCGGTCTCCACCCACGTGATGCGTAGTGCAGCGATGACTGACTGGATCTGCCCTCCTAATCTTGTCTGCTTAACCCGTAGAAATATTCTCCTGCAAGTGGAGAGATGGATTTAGCCACTTGTGGATTCAAGTGATGGCACCCCCACAGTCCTCCCCAACTAATCGCCTCCGAAATGCCCTCACATCAATCTCGCCTTATATTCTTGAAAGATGAGCTCTCCATACTGCGTGGATTTGCAGGGGTGCGTCGTTTCCAGTTACTTCACTGATTTGACGGCTCGGGAGAGTTCCAGAGAGTATTGACTCTGAGGTTCCTGGTGAGGACCAGTTAGTATTAAGTTCATAGAGTTCAATATGTCCGATGTTCACTCTTGTTCCCCCCTTCCTTTCTTGTCTTGCAGCTGGCTCGTGAAAAGATGCTCTTGTGGCAGCTGGTGGCGCTCAGGTAAGAGTCTGTATTACCTGGCGCTGTCCGGTAAATGTTGCACGTGGAAAACGTGTTGTTTTCTCTCTTTACAGATGCGGCACGTGAAAATATGGAGAGTCACAAAAAGGATGCCTCGGTGGTAAATCAGGTAAGTCTATGGTGGTAAGAATGATATTTGTTGGTTCCCTCGGCTCACCTTCTGGTTTTATTTTGTCTCCTAGGTGCCGAAGTTTGGCGAAGAAATGATGGAGGCAGCGCCGACCCGAAGGATGCTGTGAAGACTGGTGAGTATGGCGCGGCGCTGCAGCTGGAGGTGTGGCGCGTGCAGAAATGATGTTCTTTACAGGTCCGGAGACGAGATGGATCCAGAATCAGGTGTGGAATAGAAATAAGTTTGTTTTCTAACCTTGTCCCTTTCTTTCCTCTTTGTTTTAGGAGCTCCGGATTCGAGGCGGGCGTGGCAGAAGACTGGATGCAGGCTGCAGGCACGGTGAGCGTTACACTGCTGGATGCAGAATAACGCGAAACGTGTGTTGCTGGTCGGGCATGGTTTAAATAGCCTCAAAAGTAGTCCCAGGTAAGAAGTCCCTAGAACCACACCCGAGTAAAAAAATAGTCCCTGTAGAAAAATAGTCCCTTTCAGGCTTCATGTTGGATTGGAGTCATTTGCAGCATGGTCTGCCTGAGGTAAGTAATGACTATGAGCCTGGCGCCTTAGGTGCCAGGACTGATTTCTACTATGAGCCTGGCGCCTAAGGCGCCAGGACTGAACCCAGATAGCCCCTAGCCGGGGCTGCTAAGGTTTTACTAAATGTCTAGATGCCTGCTCCCGGGGCTGATGGGCTTGGTCCGGATGCCTGGGGGTAGGCATCATGACAGGCCTTGTCGTAATTTGGTGTGCCCAAAACTGGTGCTGAACAGAACGCAGTCTTGAGCAGATCAAAAGCTTTCTGACAATCCATGTTCCACGGTAAAGGCAAAGAAATGCCCTTCTTTGTCAATGCCAACATTGGTTCTATCATTAATGAAGGGTTAGGGATCCACTGTCTACAGTATGAAGCCATGCCTATCAAGGCTCTGACCTCTTTTTGTGTATTTTCGACAGACATGCTCGAGATGCTTTGTATCCGTTCAGGTGTCAGTCTTCTCCCCTTCTTTGACAGGAGATAGCCTAAATAGGCAACCTCCTGTCGACAATATTGAAACTTTTTCAATGAAGCCTTATGCCCATGCTCTGCTAAATGAATAAGCAGCAACACAGTGCCCTCCTTGCAATCAACTTTTAAATCTGCAGCTAAAAGAAGATAGTCAACATACTGCAACAACGTACAAGTGGAAGGCAACTCAAGTGTAGCAAGCTGTTCCTTCAAAGCTCTACTATAAATGCTTGGACTCTCAGTGTACCCTTGCGGGCAGACTAGTAGATGTAGGGTGAACGCAAGCAAATATCTACTGTCAACATGTACAGGAATACTAAAGAAAGCATTCTTTAAATCCACAACACTAAAATGAGTAGCCGAAGCTGGAATCATTGTCAATATAGTGGTCACATCAGGCACAATCGGAAATTGTGGAGCAACAATCTTATTGATGGCACGTAAATCAATAATAAAACGGAAAGGAATTGCCTTATACTCTTTCTTATACACCAGTAGAATTGGACTATTACACAAACTTCCTGCAATTTCATCAATTACTCGTCGGCGTACAAAATCAGAAACTATACTCTTTAAAGCTTGTTCACTGTCAACTGAAATCTTATACTGTGGAATACGTGGTAGTTTAACACCTGGTTTCAACACAATTTAAACAGGCTCAATTTGCAAAATACCAACGTCATTATCATCAACCACCCATAAACATACCGGAACCTTATCCAATTCAGTCGGTAAAGGCCTAGTCAAGAATTGTGGAACAGAAGGTTGCTGAGGTGAAATTGTCAAATGCACTCCGTCTGGAGAACAATAAATTACTGCATTCAATTCTTTCAACCAATTCAACCCAACACACTTTCGCCACAATTCGTTGTCAAAAGAAATGGACATAAATCGGTGAATGGCCCCAGTGAAATCGGTACCGGCTGGGAAACCGGACTAACCACTGGCATTCCAGAGAACCCTACAGAAATGTTGTTCTGCCCTGACAGTGGAATATCTGGAACCCGCGAATGATCGACGGAACACTTTTGTGCTCCTATATCTATCAAAAATAGATGCTTCCTATTCCCCACCTTCATTTCTACGTAGGGCCCTTTCTGATCGATGGGAATAGGTACTGGTTCCAGACTCTGCTTCGGGCTGCCTAACAGAACAGTACATCATCCAATGCAAGATCCTCAGAAGTATAAACAGCCGAAGGATTATCACAAATGTTCCTATTATCAACACTATGCAGCTGACTATCTTGTGAAAATGACTGTTGATTCTGAGCGAACCGACTTCTACCAGGACCCCCTATCCCAGGACGGCATCTGGATCGTCTACCCATGGTACCATATGTGTTATTCGATCGCTGCTGAAGGATCGGGCATTGTGCTAGCCAATGACCTTCTTGTCTGCAATAAGCACATTGGTTCATGTGTACAGGACCCATTTGCCCACTACTCTGCGGTGCAAACGGACCTCTAAACTGTGTATTCCCATCTCTGGTTCCTCTTACTATTTGTTGCAACAATACTTTTGTCTTCAAGTCTTCCTTCTTCTTTTCTATCTTTTCTTTTTCAGTATTAACCCTATTCTCAAAATACTGAGCTATGTGCAATACTTCAGACTGCGATTTTGCTTGCCAGACGCTTTCGGAAGTCATAATTTGTGATTGGATATCAGGCAACAATCCACGCCCAAATTTGTCTACAAACAGCCTTTTTCCTGACTCAGTACTCAAATCCTGACCCCTAAAATCTGAAAACACTTGTTCAAACCGATGAAAAAATTTGGTAGCACCCTCAGATTTCCCCTGGATGCAAGCTCTAAGCTTGTCCCAAACTATTCTTCTCTCTGGAACCAAAGTTTTTAATTTAGTTACTATATTGTCTGGCAGTGTCAATATCACCTGTGGCGGTTTCTCACCAGCCTTCCTTTCTACATCTATCCGTACCAAGTTAACCCATGTGTCGCCCAGCCCTGCCAGATCATCTACAGTTCTAATCTGTTTCCATAAATCAGCAGGAAGGATCACAGGGAACAAGAAGTCCATATAACCCAATTGAGAAGTAGGCAATTCTGAACGTTCATTAAGCAACGGGGCTAAATCAAGTGACAAAGTAGTCAAAGCAGTATCGGGCGAAAACGCTCTCTTATAAATGACCATCAAATCTGCGAGACAACAACCCTTTTTCTTCATAAACTCATCCTGCAGGTACTCAACCATTACCTGTAACACTTTCCTTTGCATAGCTGGAGGATACTGACTAAACGTGTCATATAATTCAATGGGAGAAATTGAAACATCCGAAATCCATCTAAGTGCGTCTCTTGTGCAAATAGGCGTCTCTTCACTCACTGGTTTACAAGGAGGAAGAAATTGTTTCTGCACATATGAAGCTTCCAATCTATTACCATCTATTTCATCATTCTGTAACCAATCTAACTCCCTCTTAAACTAAAAAACCCTCTCAACATGCTCATGTACTTTCTATGCAGTGTCTCTTGAGCGGGCTAGGACATTCAAATCCCTCAACCCCTGTGGGACATCCATGTCCGTCAAATCACTCCAAACATCAGCCAAGTGCATTCCCATCCCCTCTATCAAAATATTCTGTTCGGAAATACTTTCTTGGTCAGAAATTGCAGTTAAGACAGCAGATTTTTCAGCTTCTTCTATACATTTCTTAGCCCATGCATACAATTCTCTTTTTCTAGGTTTAGATACTGTACTACGAGTCACTATTCTTGAATCAGCACTCGCCCCTTTAATCGCGACAAGTGGAGCAGAATCACTGGGAAAAGAAAGTTCAGACAAATCTTGTACAATAGGCAGTGGAGGCACTACCGCTGGCGTTAAAGACGGAATTAAGGGAACAGCAACTGTCGGTAAGGGCAAGGATGCAGAAGGGGTGACAACAACAGGAAGACGAGCAACAACTGGAGGAGGAGCAACAACGGGAGGAACAGGAATAACAACGGGAGGAGGTGCAACAGCGGGAAGAGGTAAAACAGGGAGAGTCACATAAGGAGGTGGTGCGGTGGCAACATTCCTACGCTCATTCAAAAGCTTATAGATTAGCTTGTCTGAGGTAGGAAGATCCTGAGACAGATATATTTTCTGTAATTCAAGTTGAAAAGCCCGATCCATGTTTCTAATAGATTCCGACTGTTTCTGCTGATCATACAATAATGCTTTTTCAATATTAAACATGTTTTTATTTTATTATTAATGTGTTACAGTTTATAAATAAACGTTTCACATAATTACATATTATATATACATAATCCAATAGTAAGAAAAGAAGAAACCAAATTACATATTCATAATTAATACTCATAAAAACATACTAAGAACCATATCAAAATACCTAAAATTCAATACAATCAATAAAATCTATTCTAAAACATTTTCATATGTACATCCATAAATATCCAGTCTACATTTCATTCCCTCTACCTCTAGGTATACACACAGTTTATTCCATTACATTATATTATGCTTGACTCAGATAGAGATACCCAGTCTTCTCTCAATCTCTAACCAGACATTGTACATTGCTATTAAACCTTTGTTTTGTAGAATTCAAGATACGCTACCAGAAGATTTCCTACTTTATCTGTTCAATCTTATGCACAAAATTCCCATAATGTCTGTAGTAAATGTTTACCATTCTCGAGCAGCAAGTCAGAACATGTAGCCCTGTCTCAATAGTTTCTTTATCCTCACATAGTCTACATCATCGCTCCTCATTCCTTTATTTATTACTCCAGTATTTTCAAGTACTGGTAAATACTTAATCCTAACCAGTAATATAAATCTTCGGAGTCTGATGCTTGGACATAAATTTAAATAATGTTGAGGTTTTTTATATGTATATAGAATATACTTCACAAAATGGTATTTTATCATATGTTCTAAGTGAGTGTAATTGTCTATCCAGTCAGCCAAGTCAATTTTCCTTGACAAAGCAGATTTAGCTGCTGGGGAGAATATCTCCTGGCTACATTTCCAGTTTATAATGTGCATATAATTTTCGATACTGGTTTTTAAGATCGATCTCTTCGATTCCATACGCAGGTCTTGCCACAGAGAAACCAACAATTTATTACTAGAGGTGCTATTGAGCTTCAGATAAAATTCAGTCCTTTTCTTAAGTATCATTGATTTCAGGGATACCAACCCCAGCTCAAGTCTGATGATGGCCATAGGGATACAGGTTGGGAGGCCCAGCATTTTTCTCCAAAATTTACCCTCCACCACCTGTAGCCACTTTAGATCAATTTTTTGAAGGGCCTCAAGGCCATATATCATCATAGGGGTAAAGACCTGCTGGAACAAGAGCCGCGCAGCGCAAATGCTAAATCCCCCATGGGTCAAAGTAAAACGATAGACTAAGGCTGTAATTTGAGCTGCCCTAATTTTGCGTACTTCAATACAGTGCAGATAGTCATTAGTCATCTCAAACTCAATGCCTAGATATCTATGGGAAGGGGTATAGCATATAACTGATTCCAGGACTTCAAGTCTTACACGTGCAATCTTTTTATTTGCGAAGACCATAACTTGAGTCTTTTCCAAGTTAATTTCCAGCTCGTTCTTTTTACTATATACCCAGAGTGCTTCCACAAATCGTCGCAGACCACTAAATGTGTGGTCAAGAATGACGAGATTGTCTGCGTAAGCCAGTACCGGGCATTAGACATATGCAGATGTGAGTGTTTCTCTTTACTCTTAAGTTGCTGCCTAGCTTCCTTTCTCCAATCCTTAATTACATCAAATGCTGCAGGCCTAGCCTTTTTCTTCTACAATATAGATTATAAATACTCTATATGGGCAATTTCAAAACTACAATGAACTGGCCACTGAAATTTGGAAGCATGTCTAGTTTGTCTGTGCCAAATATTGTTAAATACAATACTACCTAGGCCGTACTTACAGTACATAGTACACGCCGGCGAACCAACAGGTGGTGCCGGTCGGCCGTGTTCCAAAGATTGTCTGTCTCTGCAGAATAAACCCCTGAAACAGGCAGACAATTTCCCAGGCATGTCAGATCACTGGTGTTACCTGGCGTCGTTTGTACTTGCAAGTGCAAATCTTCAATCAAATATCAGGATTCTTAGGAATCGGGGCACGACTCACCTGATTACAAAATACTAAGGAGGTCCAATCAGATTCCAAAGGATCCTCGTGGTTGGCGATTTCGGCAAAGAGCCCGTCTCGATATGGGGACCCTCATCAAGATGTCCTCTCGAACCACGTGCTCACCGTTCAGGGATCGGATCGTACAGTACTGTCGAGGTGTCGCATCTCATACAAAGGGGGCCACTTTTCTCACTCTCCGATCCCGGTCCGATAGCCGCGTCTTCTTTTCAGCGAGGAGACATCAATCTTGAGGATCCCTATCCGGGCGCCATCTGAAAGACCAAAGAAATATCGAGGCTTAGTACCACAAAATGAAATACGCCAATCACTGGTCGAAAAGATACAAGTATCTTTTATTTCTGTACAGAATTTAAAGCAAATAAGATGTCTATCTGGCTCCCAACACCTCGGAGTATGTACCAGCAGACACAGTGAGGGGTTAGAGTACTGGACATCTTAACACAGGCTGTTTTATTCAGTTTCCAATCATTGTCCAGCCCCTCTCCAAACTAATAATTTACATGCTAGGGTTCGTGCCCAGTTCACATGACACATATTATAATATTCAACAGATTTAACAAGTTTGCATGTCCTTGAAGATTCAATGGTGACATTGGTTCTCTGATCCACAGTAAGCCTTGTTTCAAGAATCGCTACAATGTGTTCAGCAAAAACACAGTCTGAGTTTGTTCTACATTGTTCAGCTGTTTAGATGAGGATGAGGTTTGTGAGCGCAGGATTGCAGTTCATTCGAGTCACAAGGTTTCTTTGCATAGAACAGTCTGCTCTCGGTCAGCCTAAATGTTGACGCAACTCAAAGGTCGTTCGGCTTGGCTGCAGTTGAAAACACAGTCCACCATTTTAAGACACAAAGCAAGAGTTAAAATCAAAATGGCGGATGATTCTTAAAATGGTGGCAAAGCTGATCAGAAATCAAAACATTTCAGACGCGGTTTTCTGTGCAACGCGGATGGGCTTAGGCCAATATTCATATCAAGGCGATATTATACGAATACAGTTTAACAGTATCACCTGGGTGGAGATTCCTTGGGGATTGGGAGCAGGGTGCAACTAGGCGAGACATGGTATCCCCTTTTCCCATTGATGATCAAACTAACCTTTCCCCGTCCCTTATGGGTTATTTTAAGTGAGCTACCCTTATTTCCCCACACGTGACACTTGACAGTACCGAGATGAGGAAGAGGAGACTACGAGTAATGAGCACAACACTCTCACCGCTTTAGTACTGGGACGAAGAAGAGGCAACTAAGAGGAATGAAGACTACACTGTTTCACCACTCTGGTACTGGGATGAGGAAGATGCCTACTAAGAGCTGTAAAGGTCAGGCAGGTCCTTTTGATTGTGGTCAGGCAGCGCTAATTGGACCTTCACACCTGTAGTATGTCAAGGGGCGGCAGGTGTATAAAAGGAGACCAGCCCAACAGGGAAGAGAGCAACAGGAGAGGTAGCAGGAAGGCCGGTGCAAGCAGGAGGGAACCTTATCTGAGCAGGACACTGAGGCGTTGGAGACTGCAGAGAGAGTCAGTCTATGGAAGCGTGGCGTGTGATCTGGGGCTCCATGGAGCGGACTGAACGTGGTGAAGGGAGCTGTGTGGGACGGCTGTCCCTTTCCCTTATGTTTGAGGTGTTCATTCCCTGTTCTTAGGGGTCAACACAGTAGTGCCTGAGGGGCAGGAGCTTGAAACCCTGACTTCACAAGCTGAAGGCCATGTGATCCTTGCTGCTGGAAGAACTGTTAAAGCGACCAATTTGTTTCTGACAAATGAAAAACCTGCTGTGCAAATGTTTGAACTCTATTGTTAAGCGATACTTTATATCGGAGTGGGCGCACGTCTCAGAAGAGCACGTTTTCAAAAGTATCTGGTATTAACCTTTGTCAATTGCTGAACTTTCAGAAATACTTTGTATCGGAGTGGTCGCATGTGTAAGGAAACGCGTTTGTGAAGTGCTCTGAGCTCTGGCCAATTCATTTAAAGTGAATCGAACAATGGATTCATTTGAAAAGGAGTCACAAGCAAAACCCATAGCTATTGAATAACGCACTGAATAAAGACTTTTCAAACAAACAAAACTATTACATGTTGAATCCAGAAGGGAACAGAGCTTCAAATAAGCATTTAAAGACACTATATGCTGAGTTTGGAAGTGAATGTAACTTTAAAGAATAAGCAAAACTAAAAGATACTGAAGCTTTTTTTTTTCAAATAAGTTTTTATTAACAATTTTTCAGTGAAACCAGTACCACAACAACTCCCCCTCCCCTCCCCCCAGATCCAAGAGGTCTGTTGATAGCATAACATTAACATAAGAACTGTACACATATTGCATATTTCATATTATTTAGGCCAGGGTGAGTCATTAAACAGGTTCTAAAACTGGCCTCCCCATTGGATAACTGCGATTCACTGTCTCCAGACCTCATAGGTCTGCTCTGTCCTGAGGGCTAATGATGCCCATTAGTTCCATAGCTTTGGGGCACTAGGCCTGTCGGGCTCCCGCTTTTAAGTATGTTAGCAAATTGGCCCAGTCTGATGTGAAACGCATGTGTTGGCCTTGGATAGAATAGGTGAGCCATTCCATGGCTACCAGTGACCACAGTTTGGCGACCCGCTCGTGTTCTTGTGGGGGGACCGCCGACTTACACCTCCGAGCTAGTACCAGCGCAGCCACCATCATCATTATTACATACAGTTTGCGGCCCGCTCTAGTGGCAAGAGTTGTCGGCAATCCGTTAAGGCCTTTTAAGTGCAATCCTCTGTTTTGGCCCAGATGAACTCCCAGCTCCTGCGCGACCGCATCTTGGACCTGTGACCAGAATGGGTCAATTTTGGGACACTCCCACCAGACATGAGCCCAGGAGCCCACACCGCCACATTCCCTCCAAAACAACCCCGACAAATTGGGGTAAATTGTATTTAAGCTGGATGGTGTTAGGTGCCACCTCAGCATCAGTTTCAGCCACATCTCCCGAATTTCAATGGATCTGGCAAGTTCCGGGATCTGAGCCCACAGCTTTACCCATTCCGGTTCCTCCATGGCCATCCCTACATCCTGCTCCCATTTGACCATGTTCAACCTCGATTGCAAATTTTCCTGCCTTTTACTGAGTTTATAAATGGATGAAACCACCCCCTTATCTCCCGTGTCGGTATCTAGGTACCTTTCGAATTGGGTGAGGGAGCACGAGCCCGTCTGCTTGAGCGTGTGCTGAGAAACCCAGTGCCTTATCTGGAGATAAGAACATCTCTGCTTTTCCCCTAAGCTAAAGTCCTTCTTACACTGCTCAAATTGTTTCACCTCGGCCCCCACCAACATATCCCTCACCATCCGGCAGCCCCCCTGGAACCAAGGAGCAAAGGTCAGCGGGTTGGTTACTGCTGGAGTGAATTGCGGGTTCCCATGCAAGGGCATATACGGGGATGAGAAAGTGGTAATTTGTGCTCTGCTAATGGATTGACCCATGCCTCGCCTGTAGATGATGTTATCTCACTGCAATACATTTGTGAAGGCCTATCCTGCTTCGGCACCCACAGAACTCCCTCCAAGTCGTTTCCCATCACCGCTCTATCCATCTGCCTCCATACCCTCCCTCTGTCATCCCTTTGCCAATCTATGATGACTCTAATCTGCGCTGCCAGATAGTACACCCTAAAATCTGGCTCCAAACCCCCCCCCCACCCCCCGTCATCAGATAAAGCTTTCATGAGAGAAGCTGCCAGTCTCGGGCGCTTTCGATTCCAGACATAGCGACTGGTTATTCTTTGTAGGGTCCTAAAGAAAGTCGCCGGAATTTGCACAGGAGAGCCGAGAAATGATAGAGGAGCAGAGGCAAGATCGTCATCTTCAGGCGTTGATTCTACCCCGCCATGAGATTTCTAGGGGTCCCCAATCCACCAGTTTCGATTTCACCTTCTGCAGGAGTGGATGAAAGTTTGACTTGTATAAATCACCCATGGTCTTGGTCAGTCGGATACCCAAATACTTTAGTGAGGAGTCGACCCACCTGTAGTTGTAAGCCTTCCTGAGGGTCCTGGACCTCGCTAGGTGACAAGGTGAGGGGGAGCGCCTCAGATTTGTGAGCATTGATTTTTAGGCCTGCGACTTGGCCAAACCTGTTCAACTCCCTCGCCACCGCTAGCAGGGAGGTGATCGGTTTGGTCAGTGACAATATCATGTCGTCCGCGAAGGCTGCAATATTGCGATCCTCTCCTCCAAACGGGACCCCCTCTATATCCTCGGCTGCTCTTACCATCTCCAGAAATGGTTCCAGGTGAAGAGCGTAGAGGAGTGGTGACATCGAGCAGCCTTGCTTAGTGCCCCTTCCCACCTGAACCGGGGCTGATATTTGGCCATTTATTGCTAGCCTGATTACTGGGTTGCGGTAGTTTGCTCTTACTCGCGAGAGGAAGCCCGGGCCAAACCCCATCTTACCTATAGCTGCAAACAGGAATCCCCATTCGACCCGGTCAAATGCCTTCTCGGGGTCGATCGCCAAGAGAAGGGCCGGGATTTTCTTTTTCTGCATCTTTTCGACCAGGTGGGCCAATCTTCTAACATTATCTGATGTTTGCCTGCCTTTAATAAACCCCGACTGGTCAGAGTGTATTACCTTTCGGAGGATAGATTCAAGACGGTTGGCCAGGACCTTAGTGTGAATTTTGGCATCTACATTTATTAATCCTATTCGGCGGCAGAAAGCACATTTGGTCGGGTCTTTGCCCTTCTTGTGCATTAAAATGACTTTGGCTTCATTCATCGAGTTGGGGAGAGTCCCTGTCGACCCTATGCAATTGAACAATTTGGTGAGTATAGGGATTAAGACTTCTTTGTGTGTCTTATAAAATTCGGTTACAAACCCATCTCGGCCAGGGGCTTTGTTGGGCGGTAGGTTATTAATCACCCTCCTAACCTCATCAGTTGTGATCTCCAGCCCCAGAGATTCCCTTTCCTCCTGAGAGATCCGTGTACACCCCGCCTGACTAAGGTAGGCCTCCTGATCTACACTTGTAGGTTCTCCTGATCTATAGAGGTCAGAATAAAATTTGCAAAATTCCCCCTCAATGTCTGAATTCTTGGTAAGGAGGACCCCTGTCTGCCCCTTTATTTTCAGGATTGTTTTGTCGCCTGCCTCCTTCCTTAGCTTTCTGGCCAGCAAGCGGTCCGCCTTATTGCCTCTGATGTAGAACCTTTGGCGCATCGCGAGGAGAGTTCGCTCAGCCGCCCTTGTCTGTATAAAGTTAAACTGAACTCTCACTGCCCTATATTCCCTTTTAGTGGCTGCTGACGTCCTACCACCCATACGAGTCATGACGTCCTTGAGTCTAAATTCTAGGTGTTGCTCCTCCAATCGCAGCTCCCGTTCCCTTCTGGCCTTGATTGCTATAATCCTACCCCTAATAGTGGCTTTGATGGCGTCCCATCAATTTTGGGGGGTCGTGTCCTCCCAGTTATTGTGGTTGGAGAACTCCAGTATTCCATCCTCTATTTCCTTGACCAAGACTGGATCCCTATACAGCGGAACTGGGTATCTCCACCTCCAAATCCCTGGTGGCCCCTTTGGTCTTGCTATTGATAGGGTAAGTGGGGCGTGATCTCCAAGGGTAATTGCCCCTACTTCCAAAGCCATGGCTTTTCCCAACAAAGGTTTTGAAATCCAAGCATGGTCTATCCGTGAGTGTGACCTATGTGCATGTGAATAGAAGGTGTAGCCCACAGCATCACCGTAAAGTTCTCGCCAAGCATCTACCAGAGCCAGGTCTCTCATTTTATTCACCAAATCCCCTGATGTTCCCCCCCTACGAGCCCCATGAGGAAGAACTCCTGTCTTTGGCAGGGTCCCAGGCTAAATTGAAGTCTCCTAGTAAGAGCATATTCGCCTTTGCGAACTTCCCTAGGCGAGTGACAGTGTTTTGTATATAGGAATCTTGGGCCTGATTTGGTGCGTACAAAGTAGCTACCGTGAAGGACTCCCCCTCTCCCTGGAGTATCACCGCTAAGTATCTGCCTTGGTTATCCTTCTGTATGTCTCGAATGGTCATATCCAACCCATCTCTCAAGGCTATTAGGTGTTAAGAAAGGAAGAAGGCAATGAATATGGCAAGGTAAATGAGCACAGAATCACACAGTGAACAACTTTGAATCTAACTACGTGCATACAATACCCAAGACTCGTGTATACTAAAACCCAGGAGTGCAAATAGAGTGAAACAATAATACCAATATATGAAAAGGGATGTGGGGTAAGCACTTAGTACCTCCTTATGACTGAAAGGAAAGTCGGCAAACTCCTTACCCACTATGCTATTACAGATACTGACAGCGCTAAGCCCACGTAGAGGGCAAGCAAGGACAGGATCTGTGCGCTGACACTCTGGATGATACTGAATAAGGAACTTAGAAACAGTACTCACGAGGACCAGAAAGACCACTTGAATGTCAGTAAAACCACGAACCCAGTTGATAAAGCTGGGACCCTGAAGGCTATAACAGCAATGGGTGGAGGAAACTAATTACATAAGACCCTAGTCAAGGGGCAAGTAGGAATAGTGATTATAGAATAGTGAGGAAAACAAAGGGCATTCACACTGGGACTAATTACAACAGCACCCCACACCTAATAATCAATGGGAAATAAATGCAGAAGTGCAATGGAAAACATGGAATGGATCCCAATAAAACGTAAGGATCAGGAGCAGGGAAAATGATATCACAAAAGGAAACCTTTCCCACCCATCCAAGGAGAAAAGGCAGGAAGCTAAATCTATAAAGGGAAAGATTAATGCATCAAGTTTTTCAGTAGCAAAGGACAGCTTCAAAGAAACAGAGAACACAGGCAAATTGGGCAGCATCAAAGGGTAAAGCACAGAGAAAGGCTGCCTGCAGACAGAGGAAGACAGAAAGGGAAATCCAGAAAGCAGAAATCAATTAAGCACATAAATTCGAATTCCAGGGCAGAGGACCAAGAAACAGGAACCAGGCACAAAAACTAGGAACCAAGAACAAGGGACCAGTCACAACAGGAACACTGCAACAATGACCAGCACTGGACTGAAGTAAACTGAGGCTTTTAAAGCTCCTTAACGAGCACACCCCTCAGGTGTGCCGCCTGCTGCACCTGCAGCCACAGGTGTTGCCTATCCTCCACCCAACCTTGTCCTGCAAGGGAGGAGGTGAGGCAGTGAGCCAGGCCTTCTGGGAAGCATAGTCATTAGATTAACATAGCATGCTGGCTGCCAAAAACCTGGAATGGATCCGGAAGGGAAGTAACTTGGAAAATAAGGTTTTAGCGCTCCCAATTCATCACAGCACTGTAGCATAAGGTTCGGTGGAAATGTCCAGTAGGGAAAAAACCCCAAAACATGCCCCAAAGTGACAGGAATGGGAGCGAAGGGAGCGAGCCGTGACATTAGGACTCCCCCCTTTTTGCTGGCTTGTGTAGCCTGTACCAATCGTGTGAATCCCCGAAATTTTATCCTGCTGAAGCTTTTTTTTAAATGGAACTTTGAAATTAAACAAAAGAGAGGAGTGTTGGATACCAAATTGTGTAAAAGCTTCAAACCACAGGAATATACATTTGAAAGCAGAATTAAGACAAGGATTTTGTTTTGGAAACAAAAATAAATCTTGGGAAGGGAACCCTTCAGATTTGAGACATTTTCTGACTTGAGGACATAGTCTCAAGGTTCTCTTGTGTTTGAACTGTGTTGCTTGGAACTTGGTGAAGGGAACCCTGAGGAACGTTTGAAATGATACAACCTTGAACTTAAGGACATTTTGAGACTTTTTGTGGAACTGTTCTACCCTTGTGGAAGGGAGCTGAAAGGAGGCTGCGAGCTGGAAGAAGCTCAGATATTTGCATTGAACACTGTTTCTTTTGGTTGCTGAGATCCCTACACATTGTACAGATTTAGTTGTGAGGGCCAGTACAGGTTTTGGACACAGATTCTTAAATTGAACTCTTTGACTCTGACTTTCCTTAGTTTCATTTAGGTAGAGAAATCCCACCGTAGCATAGGGAAAATTAGGCCTTTTTCCATCTTGATATTCAAGTTAATAAAGTGTTTTACTTTGAGTACTGAATCTGATGTCGGTGTCCTGCTTCATGATGCCTTCACATCGTATATATAAAATCCACCATTATATAACTTTAGTGTGTCAGTGTTTGTTTGGGCCTATGTGTATTCTAAGTTCTTTGTACTTTCTACAGCCCTTCCACCCTCCTAAGGCAAGCCTGGCTGCTGTGATGAATCCTGCAGAGACATCATTGAACCCCAGCCTAATATATCCTCCCATGTGGCCAGAGAAAGGCAGCCGCTACCTGATCTAACCCTGAGGGTGGCATCTCGAGGGAGGTTCACATGGTAGGAGATGTTGTCAGGGTAAAGTGGTGACTCCCTTGGGAGAGACACAGCGTTCCGTTTCTTATGAGGATCCTATAATTCCCAAATGTCTAATGGCATGTTGTCACTGTATAATTCCCTTCCATAATAATCTTTGTACTTTGGGGATTCATTAATGAAATGTGACATCCTCTAACAATCATGATTCTATCTTGGGTAACCTCAGTGTAAAAACACAACCAGAACTAACTAGACCTGGAGATTCTGAACCACTATGGACGTAATCCTATTGTAATCCTATTGTACTGGGACGTAGAAGAGGAACAAAGGGTTGATGATGATCAATGGTGCTACTCAAAAGAATGTGCAGTCTAGTTGTTTCACTTCAAGTTAACTTAGCGGGACATTTAAATGTGGGAATTATCTTCAGGCGAGATGGGGAGTAGCAGAGGCTGAAGCAGTTGGAGCTTAAGCAGGAGAGTAAGCGCCAGCAGAAGCTGACGTGGGAAGAGGAGGCGTGCGGTTTTGCAAAGTGCGTCCAGCAGGAAGCAGAGCCGTGGACGGCAGTGGGGAGGGAAGCCCAGCTGTTCGGGAAACTTTCTCCCGACGTGAGTCGCTCAGGTCTGCTGGAAGACGCAGAGACCCGAGAGAGCCTCTGACGATGCAGAGAAGGATTGTGCAGACAGCGGCAGTCACAGAAGGGCTGTCAGTGATATTGCATGACCGCAGAGGGTTTGACGCAACATCCAGGAGCGATACAGAGACACTGCAGGAAACCGGTGAGTTGGCCTAAACAGAGAGGTAACCCCTGGGCGCTCTGAGCAAAACAATTAACAATAAAAGACAATTTTGAATACCAAACAAGAAGGCAAAACGGGCACAATTCTCCTTTCATGAAATGTCAGCTTAGGGAAACCTGTAACCCACATTGCCAAGAGCCAAGAATCTATAAAGGTGAAATTAGAAGGCAACACTGGTGCAATTCTCCCCTCTTGCGATACCAGTTTTGGAGAGATCTGTAACCCACATTGCCAACAGTAAAGCGACTATAAAGACACACAAATATTGTGCAACCGTCCTCACATGGGATACTGGTGTGGGGAATCTTGGAACAGATATTGCTACTAACCGAAGAGACCATTTGAAGTTGTAGGAGTTTTTCTTCCTGGCAGGCGAGTAAACCAGGAAAGGGACCAGTTGTAGTTGGTCCTTGCAGGCGAGTGGACCAGGAAAGAAACTGTTGTTTTGAAGAAATGTGTCTTGTGGAAAGAAACTATTAACTTTATCAATAAAAGACATTTGTGGTGCTGTCTTGACAGAAGTATTTCACCAGAAAAAGAGTTGTGGTTGTGGAAGAAACAGTTGCTTTGGTATTTGAACAAGTGTTTTGTGAAATAGACATTTACTTTACCAGGTTGAAGGACATATTGGATGGAAAAGACATTTTTCATTGAACTTTGTTGAACCAGAACTTTTTCTAAGGTCTTCCTGAAGTGATCAGGGGAAAGGAACCAAACTCTGGTCGGAAGGAGTATTTTGTGAGAATGATATATTTTGAACTTTTGCACAGTTTTGTTGAACTGAAACCAGACATATTTACATTATACAGTTTGGTTATATAGTTATAGTGTGATGATGAGGTGCTTTTGGACACAAGGTTATCTTTCTTGAGTTTTAATTTGCTAGGTAGGAACAGTCTCGTTAGGATAGGGACAGATGGGCGTTTATCTCACGCCTCTTTACTTTGAATAAATATGGCAAAACTACAACTTTGTGTCCGTCTCTCATTTCTGACCCCTCACACTCCTCAGCCATTGCTATCAACACATCTTTTGTGGTTCAGGCCTATACTAAGAGTTGGAGCCCTGTGTCCCAAGTGTGAGTCATTACACATCCTACTTTGGTGGACTTTTGTAAAACTCCCTAACACATACGACAATGTAACATGAGTTAAAACCCCTGTATGAAAGGCTCCTCTAGCCTCAGATATACAGCCTTGATATAGCGAACAAGTGCAATGATTACGGACTTCTGTGAACCTATAAACAATCCACACCACAGACTTTCAACGAGATCCATAAGTAGGTCAGATACCAAACGTTGCAGCTATCGATGCCTGGATAGTCAAGAATGAGGTGCTCCCATGTTTCTTTTCTATATTTGCAAAGACAACACCCTCTATCTTTTGCTTCAATCCCTTTGTGTGGCCCCATGATATCCAATGTACTTAGCATATTTAACCTGAATCTGAGACATGTCATTTTTATTCTTCTATGAGGAAACATTCTCACATATCCTGGTAAGGTGTTTATTTTATTTGTTGTCTGTTTTTAATGATCACACGTTTCGTATTTCTGAATGTTTTCGTTCTGACTGCACCAATCCCACAATATTACTTTGTATTTCACCTTATTGTGTTTGAGCAATAAGTCTCAGCAATTGGAGACTATTTTTTCTAACATTTTTAGACACACTGTTTACATTTTGACCATGATAGAGGAAGTACCAGTCAAGAAAAAACTGTTTAGAACTACATTTAAGGATTTTCCCGGTGTGTTCTGTATTTTGTGGAATAACATACTTTTTTATATACAATGATCGAATCTAGAGATTGTATCCCGAGTTCTACTCTAATAAAAGCAATTGGTATACAATTGGGAAGATGGAAGGATCGCTTCCATAAATAAACTTCCAATTTATCCAGTGAGGACTGCACTGGAAGTTTCAAAATCCCCAAACCATAAATACATGTTGGAATAATGTTATCTCTGTAATAACTTATAAGTGGCTGCAAAGTAAATGCGCAATATTTAAATTAGCTTGTCATGTAATCTATCCATAATTAGCCTAGGCCTCTTTGCAGAGTAGAGTGGAAAGCCTAGATAAGCAATGTGATTTGATATATTCATGAGAGTATCATTTAGGTATCACTTATACTAGCATGGCTTTCTGCCCTTCATTCATTTTTAACCCATTATCACAAAAAAGTGTTCTAGTGCTTTAATAGACTGCGTTAGCCCAATTAGAGTTAAATCAAAAACCATTATGTCATCTGCGAAAGCTACTGCTCTTACTATTAGATTACTGATTTTTGGAGGGAAGGATTGGGTACATTCCAGAACGCCAAACATTTTGGCTAGGTGTAGGTTTAAGAGTTGTGGCGCTAGCAAGCACTCCTGCATGAATACAAGCTTTGTAGGTATCTCCTAGTAATATTACCAGGCATGTTGATTCTCACTTGTACATTTGTATCTTTATGTATGGAAAGCGATCAGAATGTTGAAGCAGTCCCTCAGGAAGGCCTCACTTGTGGAGTTTATTTCACAATTGCGCTCTTTCCTCATAATCGAAAGCCTATGTAAGATCAATAAACGCCATATATAATGTGCTCCCTAAACTGAGAAAAGATTGTTGGGGCGCTAGAGCACAGCAGACTGATGTGGCTGCCTTGTGCAATAGCTCTGTAAATACCAGCTAATTATCCTGAACGAATCATATGCTGCCCCGCAACTACGCAGCGGGGACGGTGCACACTCCTCCTGAGGCCTGCCCCTTTGGTGAAATTCTTGGAGCGCGGTGACCAGACAGCTAGAGATGTGGTGTGGTGGCTTGCTCATGCTGTGGCGAGCAATGGAGTCATTTGGAAGGGCAGCTCTGTCGGGGTCTGCTGCGATCACAATCCCGGAGACGCGGCTTACCTGCTGGGCCCTGGGGACAGTGGCATATACTGCGACCAGACCCTTGCTGTGTCCCCTGACGCTTGAGGATCCAAACGTGCCCAGGAGCGGTGGGAGATTGCAGCTCAGGCATGCAGACATGGTGATTGGGACGCCTCTGTGACGGTGAGTTAACTGGCTGGACCGCCTCTCTCCCTTCGTCTTGCCCTTGGGACTGTTGTGGATTCTTGGAGGCCTCGTAGGTTCACGGAGCCTGCCAGAACAGAATGTTGCCAACATATCATGGCACTCCCTACTCTCCTGTGGCTCCTACCCTAGGCCTGCTGGGGGTAGCTGCTGCTCCATAGACCCTTTTTACCATCGCTGTGACTTGGACCATTTGTCTCCTCATCAGACACTGCCGCTGGGCCATCGCCTGTTTCTGCTATGACGAGGGATAAGCCTCAGAAGTGTGAACATCAAAGCAAAATGGAGGCTTACACCACAGGCAGTTCATGGGACCCCCAAGGTACGGCCGAGACTGTGACGAACTCTCGGGGTCTCATAGACCCCCTCCATCCATGATCAATAGCAAACTCAAGGCCATCTATGGACGGGAAGATGGATAACCTCGGCATCGACCTGAACCTCCTCCAGCAAGACTTCCATAAAGTCTAGACTCAGATGAGCGAGGTCATCAATCAGTTGTTGGAATCCTTGCACTGCACCAAGATCCTGGAAGAAGGAATGGAAGATGCTGAAGGGCTCTCTAGACGCAGTAACATGCTGGTGGTTGGCCTTCTGGAGAAGACCGAGGCACCCTTAGTTTAATTTTTTCTGGAATCCTGGTTAAAAGAGTTGGTGGGACCCACAGGGCTATCCAACTTCTTTTCAATTGAGATGGCGCATCGGGTTCCGGTGACACCCCTCCCCCCAGGGGCTCCACCCAGAGTGATTGTCTGCAAGATACTGAACTTTAGAGATTGTGATGCAATACTACAGGCGGCACATAGGAGGGGGGTCTCTGGAGTAGCATGTCACGCAGGTGGCAGTGTTTACAGACTTCACGTGGGCAGTGTGAAAGTTGACAGTCGTTCGACTCCACCAGAAATGCCTCATTGCAATGAACTACAGGTAGCCGCTGTATTATCTGTCCAGCTTGAAGATTGTACGCGATGGCCGAGTGCATTTTTTTCACAGATTCCAAACCGGCATGGGAGTGGCTGAACCTACACATGCCCCTGAAGGCGGCCCAACAGTGATGGCAAAATCTGCCACGAGATTCTTCCAAGACAGCACCGCCTAATTTGGCGACCATGCCAACTGATGCCCGACATAAAATTATCCTAATAAAAATACATTATCTGCTACTTTAGATTTGGTCTGTCCGGGTGCAGGGTTTTGGGGCTATTGGTGCTCCGATTTCTGTGGGCGAGGTGGGGCATATGCATTGGAGGAGTTTTGGGGAGGCAGCTGAATGGGACCGGGTCTTTCCTGTGCCCTCAGTGGTTAACCGGACCCGGAGGAACCCACAATGACCGGGTCACAGTACATTGGGTCGATGTGGCTGTGCAATGGGGGGCGTTCTGGTTGTTTCACTCTTGTCTCTGCTTTGAATCATGTAGGAGGTGAGAGTTTCTGTGGGTGTTTGGGGTTCGGGGACGTTTTATTGATCGACGAGTGGTGCAATCTTATCATGAATGCGCTACTTCAAATATGCCTCTGTTCACCATTATCTTGTGTTACTTCTGTATGCAGAACATTCCCCGGGACAGTGATGGGTGAGACCGGTTTATTTTGCATGTCTTGGAATGTCAATGGCCTTTCTGACAAGGTTAAGAGGGGCTTGGTGCTACCATTCCTTAATCAAGCTATGCCTTCCATTGCCTTTATTCAGAAGACCCATCTAGCCGGTAATGATTACAAATTATTCTGTGAATCTAACTATAACGGGGGTTCCATGAGTGCTTCACCAGAGGTTCTGGGGGGGTCCTGATAATATTTTGTAAGCACACATCATTCAAGTTGCAAACGGTGATCTCTGACAGTAGAGGCAGGTACATAATGATGGACTTTGTGCGGTTATGTTATGTCTATGCTGTCTCAGCATTGCATACCAAATTACTTACAGAGCTTCAGGAGCTGATGTTTCAACATAACAATGTCTGGTGGGTGGTGCGAGGAGACTCTAATGATGTCATAGATCGGGCGTTGGACCGCCTTACTCTCTCTGCATCGGATGTTCGCTCCTCAACCAAACTCCATGACTTTGTGAGAGCTGTGGGAATCGTAGACGTATGGCGTGCAGGTCTCCCTCTGAAGCAAGCTTATTGATTTCACATGGAGGTGCACTCGTCCTTATCAAGAATTGACTATTTTGTATGCCATCTTCTGACCTTTATCAGGTCTCAGACGTACAGTATCTACCTTGAGGTATCTCGGATCAATCTCCATTGTTCTTGTTGCTGGGTAGAATGCGTTTGCCTGCCAACTTGAGCTGGCGCCGTCCCTCAAACCATCTAGGTTTCCCAGAGATCATGGAAGGTCTTATGTAGAAAAAAAACTTAGATTAACAAGGGGTAACAAGGATCTCACGGAGGTCGAGAACCTAGAATTCAGAAGGAGGTGGGCAAATAGGAATATTCAACTACTAGAGGACATGCTTGATGGAGGATCGACTTCCGAACTTTGAGGCACTGCAGAAGCATTCACTGACAGCTGGGGATCACTTTTCATATTTGCAGTTTAAGAATGCTATGTCTGCACAGTCCCACAACTCCTATGACCTCCCATTAGAGGCCAACATTAACAATGTATTGATCCCGTCGAGGCCCATCTCAACATTGTATCAGGTTATCCTCAACTTCACTACCTCTCAGGCCTCATATCAAAATGGGAACACCATAAAGGCCCACTGGCGGATGAGGATTGGCAAGAAGCTTTAAGGACTCAGTGGGAGATTGACATTCCTGCTAGAACTCTGCTGATCCAGCTGAAAGTTCTACATAGGACATATTGCTCCTGAGATGTATTATTTAAGTGTGCCCATGCTACGATATCCGAGTGTCTAAGATGTTGGAAGTCAGTGGGCACATACGATCAATCAAACATTGTGATTATGCCCCAAGATACAGAGGTTCTGAGGGGCAGTTTCTCGTCGTTTGACCTCCGTGCTTGATAGGCCATTACCTATAGAGCCACAATTGTTTCTAGTGGGCTTTTGGGGAGACTGAGTTTTCTCGGTATAAGAAACTCCTCCTGTTGAATGCCTTCATATTAGCGAAACACATTAGTGCGATGTTGTGGGGATTGCAGTACATGCGCGGGGTAGACTGGAGTGCATGCGTGGGGAAGACAGGAGCGCATGCGTATGGAATACATGAGTGCATGCGTGGGGCACACTGGAGAATGAGGGACAAACTAGAGCAGGCAAGGTGGACTAGAGTGCGTGAGTGTGTCGAGCTGACAGGAGTGTGTAGGGCAACCTTGAACGCCTGAAATGAATAAAAATGCATAGAACGGACCTGATCGCATAGAATTGCGTGACGTACATAATATGCTTTGGAATGCAGGGAACATTTGTAAGAGCATATATCATACCACACCCCACGCTTACTCTCTTCTTTACACCACCACTCAACTAGAACTCAGAGATACTATGACACCATTCGGTATAACTGTTCTCACATCAACATCTCCCGCTCACTCCCCATCACTCTAAGTAAACACTGCTGGTTTCACCCCCCCCCCCCAGCCAGGCGTTCACCTCAGGCCTAACGCAGCCACACTCGGTCTGGATAAATCCTCCCAGAGCGAACACATACTCCTGATCTCTCAACCACCACACCTACCGCTAAGAATCAGCTACCACACGAATTCCGCAACAGCTGCACACATACCTGGTGCGCACACGCACCTTTGGACTCTCTCTACTCTCTCTACTGACCCGAACTTTGGTTCCCAAGGGTGTTCAACCTACCAGCGCCTTCAGACCATACCCATGGTATATAAGGCGCTATATAAATGCAAAATAACATAACATTATGTTTCTCACCCATGATGTCAAGATTGGAGTGAGATCTAGATGCACGCATGATGCTGGAGGAATGAGTATATAGGTCTACGGGTTGCCCCCAAAGGTTTAGGAATATTTGGGATAGTTGGGAGGCTTAAGGTTGAGTTGTGGGATTGTGGGAAGATTGTGTATGCCTGTGGACTTCTGAGGGGGTACGTGTATAGACATTAATGTGGTCACTGGTCTCTCTTCAGTGTTTCATGACTCATACAGATTCTGTATTGTTCTGATGCCGGTCAAGTCTACTACACTTCTGATGTTGGTTATCTGTCTAGGATGTCATTGCCTACTGGGCACTTTTCTTCAAATACCAATAAAAGGTTTTGTAAAAAGAAATTTAAAAAAAGAGGCTATTGCATTGTTTCATCGTCAATAATTGCTTTATGGTAATTTACTCTGAAGTCAATACTTCAAAATGTCTTCGGAAAGTACAAGTACAAAAGGTTACATTCACACTGCGCACTAATCAAAGAAGTCCATGCGTAAGTTGCAAATATTTAATTGGTTGCAAATCGGCCTGACACAATGTTTCGAGCTCTAGGCTCTTCTTCTGAGGCTGAAGACATCATATATAGTTGTGTTGTATAATCATACACAATAATATAAAGAATGGGCAAGACACACCAAAAAACACAATGACAGGGAAAATGGCCATTGGCCGCATCAAAACATTTCCAGAAACCAAAAATATCACAAGGGTTCATGCAACAAAACATTAAGTCTACCCATCCATCAATGCCATTAGCATAGATAATGCAAAAAGGATATAAGTCAGCGAGCATGCACAACATAGTGAAAAAATGGGGGGGGGGTGATGGGTAGAGAAAAACAAACACAGAAAAAGAGAAATCTTGTTAGATGCAAGGTAAGATGGTTCAGTAGGTATGCTCAATCCAAAGTTCACAGAGGCCACATTATAAACCATGATAATAGAGAGAATGTACCTTATGGGATCCTGAAAACAGTGAGCCGACTGCTTAGAGGATCTAGACGTGTCAGGCTGATCTGCAACCAATTAAATATTTGCAATTTATGCATGGACTTCTTTGATTTGTGCGCAGTCTGAATGTAACCCTTGTGGTAATTTGTAGTAAATTACCACAAAGTAATTATTGTTGTCGAAATGACATGGAAGCAAAGGGAGAAAAGATTGCTGTTGCAATAGGCTTGCGTTCAGACCATTCAGGGTGCATCCCAAGACAGGTTTAAATGACATTAAGTTATGTTTGCCTCAACAACCCATTAATGTAGGCCCTGCAGAACTAATGCTGCAAAGATTTTGCTGCAATATTCCAACAGGGCTTTCGGACAATAGCACTGGAGGTTTCTTGCGCACCTTTCTTGTACTTGGGGACCATATAACTCTGCTTCCTTGTTTTGGGAAACAACCATTTCAGATTTCCTTTTCCAAATAGATCATGCAGGATTTGAGACCATACCTTTTAGCAGCAGCATGCGTAGGCCATCAGTTCCCATAGCTGTCGATTTCTTTGCTTTCCTGATTAGATGCTCAATTTCATCAGGCGTGAAGTGTTTGTCCCAACAAGCTAAATTCTTTACATCAAAATGTGTATGTAGTTAATGGTCCAGATAGTTGGATCACATACTCCGCTGTTTTGTGTTCTGGGTTTATTTCCGAACGATTTAAAACTACCCAGAGGAGCCAAGATCTGGACATACAAGGCGCTCTTGAAGGCCAAGAAACAGATTCTTCTGAAATGGAAATCTAATGGGAAACCTAAAGTTGAGGATTGGCTTCAAAACATGTTGCTACTGTGGGCTAGGGAAAGATTATCATATGTTAGAAAAGACTTGATGGAGGACTATGCGTTGATTTGGACCACCTTTAATACTATACATGCATAGGCTCATCAACAATGATTATTTTTTTATAGTGTCCCTATTTTTTGCCCTATGCCCATCATTCTTTTGTTTGTTTTTTTCTTCCCTTTTTTGTGATTGTGGTGTCTGTCCCGTTTTCCTTGAGTGTCATGTACCACGTGATAGTTTATCTTGATGATTGAGTAGAATAAATAGGGAAAGGATACTGTAATCTGTTATGAAAATGTTAGGGTATCTTGTAATGTTTATTCATTGGTGCTTTCATTGATAATTGCCCCTGACTCCTTTATATAGTCCCCGTTTTTATGCTTATTGTATTGCATTCTGGTAAAATGATTGCACAATATATGTTTCTTTACCTGAAAATAATAAATGCAAATCTAAAAAAAGAAATAAAGAAAAAAGAAATTGTGTGTGAATACTAATTTGCTGTTTAACTTTTCTTGATAGAACGAGCATCACGTATCTTCTGGGATAATGGTCAGCTGGGCTTCTGATTGTGTATGGCTTAGGCCACTAATCATTGACCAAAAGGTTTTGGCATTATTAGATATCAAAGTACGTATATCAGAGCCATCCTTCCTATTTCGCTCCATCCTATAGAGTTTCATCTAGTTTTTGTGTTTTGATTTTAGTTTACATTCCCCTCCTCTGTACTCGGCATGATTTTTCCCCCCAAATAGTTTCCAAAGAACGTATATATTGTTGCTTTTTTCCTGTGATTTTCCTCCATGATTTTGCTAATTTCTTTATTATAGTTTTCTGTACACAGTTTTATTGTACCCGGCTCCAACATAACTGCTAGACACGAGTTACCTTTTTCATATAGCTGAAACAACCATTTCACTCTAGTATTTGAATTCAAAACTTCAAGCGGAGTAAAGTTCTAACAGCATTTGGCTGATGCATAAACGGATGAATCTTTAGCTCTAGGCGTGCATGATCACTCAAGTGATTACTATTCATTTATAAAGGTTATGAGATGGAGACCACTAGGGGGTGCGGATGGCAATGGATGCCTGAAACGCGGCTCCCCTTACCGGGGGGGAAAAAGAGAGGAGAAAAGAGCAATCCACAAACAGATTGTCGGTGGAAAAGTGAAAACACGGTTGCTTGAAGAAGTGGGGAGCATAATGGCCCAAAATCGGAGCTGGGGATGTGTGCTGCCCGGATTGGGACGTGTGAGCGAGCAACCCACTGTAAGGCCTGCAAGCAAGTAACGCTCCGCGGCAGGGGCAAACAGTAGAGTGAGTGTGGGAGGTGTGCAGCCGCGGGCTGGTAGAAGGAGGCCCTGGCCGAGGAGATCGCAACCCCCCGGTAGACGAAAGGTGAAACAGGTCACCCTCTCCAGAAGCAATATCGCAAAGCGGAGAGGCGAGTTGAAGCAGAGCGGCCCCGCGAGTGTGAGGAGGCGGTCTCACCCACATGTCGGATCGAGCCAATAGGTCCCAAGGCTCTCCGGCGTGGGAGAAGCACCGCCAGAGACGCCTGCAGAGAGGAGAGGGAGCCCCAGACCAGCACCCCTCGTAGCCCGGAGCAGATCAGGGGTGAGGACTGAAGAGGCAGCAACCAAGAAGGAACGGGGAGCAACGAACCCAAGCGACGGCACGCTGCAGGTAAGACAGACATGTAGGCATGGGCCGGAGGGGGATAATGAGCCCACTCTGGTCCCAGTGCCCCTCACCCCCAACCTGCAGCGGATAACCAACAGAGGGAGCTCGGACAGCGGGAAGAGGAAGAGGAGGGGTGGGACTATAACACCCCATCCAGGGTAACAACAAGCAGAAAATATACAGCATGGCAGGGGGCCCGGAGGATTGAGGGGAGGATCGCCAACCAGCAAATCTGACCGTAGGCCCTGAGGGCATTGCAGGTGTATCGCCCGAAAGCCAAAACCACCCGAGAAAGCCCCAGAGGTGCCAGGTGGGCCCCAGGGGGCCCCAGTAAGAGATAAATACACGAGATGCTGGGGCGCAGAGAAGACGCACCACAGAAGAGGCACCCGAGGAGAAAAGGACCAGGGGATAGAATGGGGGTGAAAGAGGTACTCTGAGAACGGCGCAGAGACCTCCCAGAACACTATACATTAGACAAGGACCGCAGGGGGGGGGGGAGGTTTGGCGAAGAGTGGGGTAATACCACACATGCCCCACCCCAGCAGCGAGGGGTGGAAAAAGGCACAGAGCAAGACCAGGAACAAGTCCCCACATCAATGCAAAGAAGGACAGAAGGAGAGGCGTAGCAGTGGGCCTGCACACGAGTAGCGTCCTGTAGAAAAAGAGGACTCAGAGGGTCTCGTCGCTAGAGGCCCTACTCAGAGGGGCGGCGGACCCCCACATGCCCCGGGGGCGGAAGTGACACTAGAACAGCTAAGAAATAAGAGATTCCTCCACAGGTAGCAAGATGGGGGGGCAAGAAGGGGGAGAAGAGGCCAGCAGCGGGATCCCACGTGAAAGGCCAGGAGGCACTGCAGCAATTTAGGAGAGTACAATCCAGCCAGCCCAGGTACTCCCCCAACCTAGGCCCCGTCATGGACAACATTTCCATTAAAAAGGACTTAGCGGGGTGATGGCGGAAGAGCCCTGCGCACAGACACCCAAACGCCGATATAGGAGCTACGTGGAAAATATTTAACAAAAAGTCGAGACTCTAGAACACAACCAAGTTAATGTGGACTTAATGGAAGTGAAACTAAATGCTAGAATGACCGACATTGAGCTAAGAGAGGAAGAACTCACATTGAAAGTGGATGATCTGGAGAACAGAGAAAGAAGATCGAATATAAGGATAGTGGGGCTGGAAGAGGCAGACAGTGAGACTCCAGCCCAAGTGTCACAAGTCTCTCCCCTTCTCACCTGTCTTTGTTGTGTACTTGCGACCTTCTGGGTTTTCTTCTTCTTCACAGCCCGGGATTTGTATAGACCCGAATGCTGGTCCTCGGCGTCCAGTGTGAGGATATCGGTTCAGCTTCCAAGAGTCTTCGTAAGTCCAGCGTAATACCAGGATGTAAATAAGTACCCTCAGAGACACGGAGGTCCGTGACTAGAGCGCTGAAGGGTTTCCAGGAGTTTTGGAGAGGGAAAAGGAACAGGACGGGATTAGGGATAGAAGCGAGAGCCCAAATCGAACTCCGGCTAAACACGTCCAACTAGAGGTAGCGGTACCGTTGAGACGCGTTGAGCCGTGGGGGTGTGTCTCTCTTGTACGATAAGCAGCGTGGAACGTATAGACTGGCCAGGAGCGTTCTGTTCCGGGCGGCCATGTTGGAAGGATCACTGCATTCAATCCCCTGCGAGTCAGGGACCAGGAGGTCCAGAAGGGACGTAGACGACGGTTCATGACAGCATGCCTCCTCTGAAACCCAGCTCATCCTGGTTTGCCCGGATGGATCAGATGAAATCGTTGAGCCAGTCTGGGAGCTTTCATGTTTGACACGGGTTCCCTGGTATGCTCACTGGATGGGTAACCCTTACACTCAACCAGATATTGTAGTTGACCACGTTGATATCTTGAGTCACAAATCCTGGAAACCTTACTCCAGTTGATCATTTACGATAACAGGGGAGGATCTAGGAGCCGTTCGGGATGACTGAATGTATGGTTTTAACAGAGAAGTGTGAAATAATGGATGGATTCTTTTCCATGACTCGGGCAATCGAAGTCGAAAGGCTACTGGGTTAATGATCTCCTGTATAGAAAAATGACCATAATATCTGGGAGCCAGCTTATTAAGGCGCAGATGGCGAGGAAGAAGCTTCGAAGATAACCAAACCTCATCTCCTACTGAATATGAAGGTCCAGGTCTTCTTTTGGAGTCAGCATAATGTTTGACATCTTTTCGGGCCCTTTCTAGATATTCCTTAACCTCCTTGTGTACTGTGATGAGGTTCACGATCCAGGAGTCTACTGCAGGCACTGGGGTAGGGTGAGGGAGTACGGAAGGTAGCACCGATGGATGAAATCCATGACTACAGAAGAAGGGACTTGTCTTGATAGCTGAATGATCTGAATTGTTATAAGCAAATTCGGCCATAGGAATTAGGAGTGACCAATCGTCTTGAACTTTGGTGGCGAAGCAACAAAGGTATTGTTCGAGAGTCTGGTTCACACGCTCAGTGGCTCCATTGGTTTGTGGATGGTAGCCAGATGATAAGGCACGTTGGATTCCCAGAATACGACACACTTGCTTCCAAAACTGTGATATGTACTGGGGTCCTCGGTCTGAAATGATCTTGGAAGGCAGCCCATGAAGTCGGAATATATGTTCCAGGAAGATTCCAGCAAGGTCAGATGAGGACGGCAGTTTGGATAACGGTGTAAAATGAGCCATGTGAGTAAACAAATCAATGGTAACCATGATTGTCGTGTAGCCTCTAGAGGGTGGTAATTCCACGATAAAATCAGTGGCGATGATTTCCCAGGGTCTTGTTGGTATTGCTGGTTGGAGGAGGAGTCCGGCTGGCTTCCTATTATCGTGTTTGTTCTGATTGCAAATTGCGCATGTTTGGACATGGATCCTAATGTCATCCTTCATCTTCGGCCACCAAAACTGTCTTTGTATTAGATGGAGAGTGTTGGTAATTCCACGATGTCCCGAATGTAAGGTATCATGACAGAGACTTGTGATCCTTTTTCTCAGCCCAGGAGTTTGGATGACTAAGCGATTGTCCTTAAATAGATACCCATCATTTGTTGTGAGATTCCATCTGTTATTTCTCTTGTGCTCCTTCCAGATGTCCGAATTTCGAGTTTGGCCTTGGGTGTTTTCCAGGAGGGGTGAGAGCTTGGGCCACAAAGATTGTGAGGAAAACATCCTTGGAAAGGTCCGATCCTCAGTTTTTTCGTAGTCAAGACGTCTGGGCAGGGCATCAGCAATTATGTTATGTGTTCCAGGAACATGATGGATTTGAAACTGATATTGAGCAAAAAAGAAGGCCAAACGGGCTTGACAACTGTTTCTGCATTCCAGGGATTGTAGGACTTGAAGATTTTGATGATTCGTTCGGACCTGCACTGGGTGTTTGGCTCTGAGGAGAAGATGGCGCCAATCAGTAAAGGCTTGACGAATGGCAAGCAATTCCTTTTCCAGAATGGAGTAATGGGTTTAACTGGGTGTTAGAGTGCGAGAAACATAGGCAATAGGGTGCTCTAAGGTGTCGTCTAATTCTTGTTTTAGGACGGCACCAATGGCGTAGTCGGAAGCATCAGTTTCAACAAGGGCCGTTCTATGTCAGGTTGGGCTAGGATGGGGGCTTGTGTAAACTCCGACTTCAGGTGGTGAAAGGCCGCGTCTTGGACTGTGGTCCACAAGAAGGGGGTGTCTTTCTTCAATAAGGAGACGATAGGGTGCACAATCTCAGAAAATGTTGGTATGAATTTACGATAAAAATGTGCAAGTCCTAGGAAGGATTGTATCTGTTTCACGGTGGCAGGAGGAGGCCAGGACAAAATGGAGTCTACCTTTGAAGAATCCATACCAATCCCTTTAGGGTTAAGGACAAAACCGAGATAGTGAACAGTTGAAACATGAAAAAGACACTTCTCAGGCTTGGCCAGGAGCTTATGTTCTCGTAGACGTTGCAAGACTGCTTTCACATGTTCCTCATGTTTTTGATGGTCCTTTGAATATATCAGTATATCGTCTAGATATACTATAACGAAGATGAACAACATATCAGAGAACACTCGATCCATGAAACGTTGGAAGACTGCTGGGGCATTAGCAAG
The DNA here is from genome assembly GCF_040938575.1 of Ambystoma mexicanum. NCBI lineage: Eukaryota > Metazoa > Chordata > Amphibia > Caudata > Ambystomatidae > Ambystoma > Ambystoma mexicanum. The sequence goes on along the minus strand of NC_090922.1, from coordinate 16,870,779 downwards.
AACAAAGGGCATGACCAGGTACTCAAAATGGCCAAAGGGGGTTCTAAAGGCTGTTTTCCATTCGTCACCTTCCTTTATACGAATGAGATGGTAGGCACCCCTTAGGTCTAATTTTGTAAAGATTACTGCACCTCTGACTGCTTCTAGGATATCCGAGATGAGGGGCAAGGGGTAACGGTCCTTGAGAGTGCACTGATTTAGCCCACGGTAGTCCAAACATGGTCTGAGTTCCTTGGTGTCTTTCTTGGGCACGAAGAACAATGAAGCACCCGCTGGAGATTTGGATGGGCGTATGGTGCCATTTTCCAGATTAGTATTCAGGTATTCACGGAGAGCCTTCTTTTCAGGTTCTGATAATATAAACATTCTGCCGAAAGGAATCACTGCTGAGGATTCTGTATCGATGGCACAATCCTCTGGCCTGTGAGGAGGGAGAGCTTGAGCTATAACGATCGAAAAGACATCAGAAAAGGCTTGGTACACCTTGGGAATCTGGATGATGTTAGAAAAGGTAACTGGACCTTGTTGGCTCTCTGGGAAGTCTTCAGAGGGCTTTGCTAAGGTATCCTGGGATAAGAAGTGAGCCATACAATATTCAGATCCTAGGAACAGGGAACCTGCTACCCAATTGATGTAAAGATTATGCCTTTGTAGCCAGGTAATTCCAAGAACCATTGGATAATGGGCTGATTTAATGAGGTCAAATCTGATCCTTTCTTGATGGTGATTAATAGAGAGTAGAATCTATTTAGTCTGAAGGGTAATGGGTCCTGAAGAAAGAGGTCTCCCATCAATTGCCTCCACTGGTTGCATTGTTGCTCGGCTTTCGTGTGGAATGTTGTGGGCAGTGGCCCAATCTTGATCTAGAAACACGCCCATAGCTCCGCAGTCAATTAAAGCCAGGATGGGGTAGGATTCTGTCTTGGAAGGTGATAGAAGGGCCTGAAGAACCACAAGATTATTTCGTCCAGGAGAGTTCAAGGATGGAATTGATGTGGAGCAAACATCTCTCTCCCGACACCGTGCTCCATCTAGGATCGGGAGCTGGTGTTTCCCGAACGCCGTGGAGGGGGGCGTTTCCCGAACGCCGTGGAGGGGCAATAGGACATTCTCTCACTAGATGTTTATCAGAGGCGCAATACATGCACAGACCAGTATGGATCCGCCGCATCCTTTCTTGAGGGGTAATGGGACCACGGAAGGCTCCTAGTTGCATAGGTTCTGGGTCCGGGGTAGGAGGAACAGTAGGCTCTGCTCTAGGAGCAGGTTCCATAGTGGTCTTTTGAAAAGTCGCCTTAGATTTCCTTTTCTCTGCTCTTCTTTCTTGGATTCGTAAATCTATTTGCAATGAGAGGTCCATAAGAGCCTGGGAGGAGCTTGGGCGGGCAGCCCTTGCTAGCTCATCTTTTATTTCTTCGTTTAATCCCCTTGGGAAGAGAGTAAACCTGGCTTCTGGAGACCAATCTGCTTCTTTCACGAGTTGTTTGAAACGAGTAACATATGTGAGCATATCCTGGGACACTTGTTGAAACTCGAGTAGTCTCTCTTGAGCACTATACACCTGTTCTGGGCGATCAAACATTTCTTTAAGGGCTCTCACAAAGCCGTCATAGTCATCCAAGATGGCATTGCTTGAATTGACCAGGGGGGTTGCCCAAGTCAATCCACTTCCAGTGAGGTGGGAGAGCATAAAGCCCACCTTTGCTCTAGGAGTGGATAAATAGTAGGGCTTGAAGGTGAAGTGAACTAAACATGAATCAAGGAAGGCGCGGAGGGTCTTGGAAGAACCATCATACTTGTCCACTATGCCTCCCAATATCACACTTTCTTTGGTTGCGGAATCACGGGATAGAACTAGCTGTTTTAGTGCAGCGTTCTCTGCCTTGAGGTTCTGTACCTCTGTAGTTAATTCCTGCATACCTTGCATGAGGTCTTGAACTGCGGCTTCCATCTCTGTGTCTGTTTCGTTTTTAAGGCGTCTCAATCTGTCACAAGTCTCTCTCCTTCTCACCTGTCTTTGTTGTGTACTTGCGACCTTATGGGTTTTCTTCTTCTTCACGGCCCGGGATTTGTATAGACCCGAACGCTGGTCCTCGGCGTCCAGTGTGAAGATATCGGTTCAGCTTCCAAGAGTCTTCGTAAGTCCAAGGTAATACCAGGATGTAAATAAGTACGCTCGGAGACACAGAGGTCCGTGACTCTAACGCGGAAGGGTTTCCAGGAGTTTTGGAGAGGGAAAAGGAACAAGACGGGATTCAAGGAACTGGGAATAGGGATAGAAGCGAGAGTCCCGATCGAACTCCGGCTAATCACGTCCGACTACAGGTAGCGGTAGCGTTGAGACGTGCTGAGCCGCGGGGGCGTGTCTCTCTTGTACAATGAGCAGCGTGGAACGTATAGACTGGCCAAGAGTGTTCTGTTCCGGGCGGCCATGTTGGAAGGATCACTGCATTCAATCCCCTGCGAGTCAGGGACCAGGAGGTCCAGAAGGGACGTAGACGACGGTTCATGACACCAAGTCAAAAGGGAAGTGCAAGACATCGTCAATCTCGCTTCGAAGCGGAAGGTGGTAAGAAAGTGCAGGTGGAAAGAGCACATAGAGCGGGAGAGCCTTCAACGGCGGCCGATGCTCAGTAGTGGTGAAATTTCTCCAATATAAGGAGAAAGTGGAAATCCTCCTAAGAGCCAAGTAGGCCCAAGTGATTGAATACCAAGGCTCCAAGGTCAGGATGTACCAGGACTTATCAGGCTTCACCCTGGGTCGAAGAAGAGAATGTAGACCATGCACCACATGGCTCACAGAGCAGGGCACAAGATACAGATGGGGATACCCCTTGCACGAACTTTTGAGGTCAAAGGGCAGGACTACTGAGTCACGACAACGGAAGAGGCGAAACAAGTTCTACAGCATCTAACAGAGAATGGAGATACAAGGGCCCCGGTGGCCCTCGGGGAGCCCGCTCGCCGAGGTCGTTGCAAGCAAAAATGCTGCTTCAAAGGCGTAAGAGGAGCAAAGCAGGAAGGAAATATGTGAAACTTTGCTCCCCATCTCCATCCAAGCCGCCTTGACCTAGAATCGGTCTCCAACTCAAACTCAGAAAGCCCCGAAAAGCAAAAGGAGAAAAGATGAAGGGAAGCAGTCCCCGGTTGGGGAAAATCTCCAGTGGCCCTCAGTTTTAGGAGGGCATCTCTACACAAGACCCCCACGGGTTGGGTTCACATCCGTGGACATGTTCAGTTACCAAGGTTTACGGTTAAAAAGGGAGGGGGGAGACAGATGGGACCAGGATTAGAAAATAAGGAAAACATGGGTACACAGGGAGGGGGAAAGAGAGGGCGAGTGGAGGCTGAAGTCAGGAAGAGGGATCCATTACAGCAATGGTAGAACTTGGCAGACGGGTGATAGGAAAGAGCACTATCAGGGTGGGATCCCTAAATATCAAGGGACTAAACTCCCCAACTAAACAATCTCTACTGACCCGCGAATTCGAGAGGGCAACATTAGATGTGCTTTCCATCCAGGAGACCAGAGTGAAAGCAGGGGAAGAGAGTTCATTAAAGGGCAGGGGAATAGGCCTAACGTTCTGGGCCTCCTCGGCTCAGAAAAAAGCAGGGGTGAGGCTCATATTAAGCAAGCAACGCCGACTGTCAGACCTGTGTCCAATTGCTGATAGACGGCAGGTTCCTAGTGGTGCAGGGGACTTGGAAAGGGGCGTGGATCACCCTAGCGGGAGTTTACACCCCAAACCAGGGAGAGCGTGCATTCAGCGAGACGGCCCTTACGACCATTATGGCAAGCAACAAAGGATAGAGCATAATAGGAGGAGATTTTAATACGTGGGCGGACCCCCAACTCAATAGACTGGCTACGAGACTAGAACACAGTGGACCAGTGATGGGTGGAGGGGACAGATTTAAGAAAAGCTTGGAAGATAGGGGCTTGCTAGACGTCTGGAGGTCACAGCACACAGAGGGGAAGGGATACACTTTCTGGTCCAGTGTGCATTATACATGAACTAAAATAGACTACCTACTAGTTGCTAGGGAGCATTGCTCACGAATAATAGTGCAATTCGTGTAGTGGGATGGTCGGACTATGACATGGTGACCATGACAATGGAAACAGAGGGTATAGGGGAGCGTGAATCCAGATGGCGCTGCAATGATTATCTGTGGAGTGATAAAATCTTTGCGGGAGAACTCATGGCAGCCATAGAGGAGTACTCCATGACAATGCGGTGGTGGGGGGCATAACGTTGTTGGAGTTGGGGAAGGCCATGTGGAGAGGCACCTTAATGAGAGAGGGAGCTAGGAAGAAACGGGAAAGGAGATTACAAGAGGACAAATTGGGTAAAGAAACTAAGACCCTAGAAGATGCCATACACTCGGGGGATGTGGGGGGGAACAGAGGGAATTACCGGGAGGAGCACTTAACTCTCAAGCAGAAAAGAGTAGACTTAAAGGCTCTCGGGATAGGGTACACAATATGCAAGTTAAAGTTTATAAAGCAAATATTCTATGAAAAAGGAGATGAAGCAGACACTCTCCTAGCAGCCAGACTAAGAACCCAAAGGGCTGAGTGATGGGTAGAGTTAATAGGGGAGGGCGAGGGAGGCTGGGAGATGTCCTCGGGCGACATAGCCAACCTCTTTGCAGAATATTACGAAGGCCTATACAAAACAGAAGACTCCGGGAACAAGATAGAGATGCAAAATTACATAGCAGGGACAGGGATGACGCATCTAACCCACACAGAGTGTGTGGCCCTTGAATCACCAATCACTCTGGTAGAAGTGAAGGCGGCCATAAGTAGACTCCCCTCGGGTGGGGCACCAGGGGAGGATGGGTTCACTATGGGTTTCTACAAGCAATTTACAGACTATCTCGCCCCCCAGATGGCAAAACTATTCAATCATATTCAAGACACAGGAGTAGTCACGCCCTTCTTCACAAAGGCCCACATAGTAGTTATTCCAAAAGCAGGAAAATACCCCACTAGCGGTAAATCAAATTGGCCAATATCGTTATTAAACACTGATGCAAAACCTACACCAGAACATTAGCGACCCGCATGGAAGGGTTCATGCCCCGCCTGATCCTCTTGGAGCAGGTGGGTTTCATAAAAGTGAGACAAAGTGCAGATGCCATGCGTAAAACCCTAGATATAATGGAGCACTCGAGGGGGGAGGCGGAGGGGCAGGCACTGCTCAGCTTCGACTCAGAAAAGACATTTGACTGGGTGGAGTCAGAGTTCCTCTGGGCCACATTGACTGGAATGGGATTTTCGGATACAGGTTCACGAAAGGGGTCAAAGCATTATACAAATCCCCCACGGGTAGGGTGGCAATCAACGGCAAACTATCGAGAGAATGTACTCTGATGAGGGGCACTAGGCAGGGAGGCCCCCTCTACCCTCTCCTATACGCCCTGTCCATAGAGCCACTGCAGAACATGATTAGAAAGGACCCAACTATTCAGGGGATTAAAGTGGGGGGCACCGAGTACAACCTGGCAATGTTTGCAGATGACGTATTCCTCTACGTGGCAAACTCCGCTGCCTCCATACCCAGGATCCTACAAACAATAATGGAATATGGGAAATGGGTGGAACTGAAGGTCAACATTGACACATCAATACTATTTCCATATAATGATCCACTGAATCCCTCAAGGGAACACCGATCCATCCAGGAAATCCCGGTCTTCCCCCAAACGCTAAAATATCTGGGTATAAATATAACGAGAACAGCAGGGGACCTTTACGAAGCTAACCTCCCGCCCCTCATGACTGAGTTGAAGGGGGAATTTGAAAGGTGGATGAAACTGACAGTCTCATTTTTAGGGTGCCTTAATGCAATAAAAATGACAACTCACCCCAGGCGCCTCTACCAATACCAAATGCTCCCAGTAGAAATCCTGAGCAGTCATTTCTCCAATCTCGAGGCCAAAATTATCAAATTTCTATGGCAAGGGAGGAAGCAGCGGATCGCCTACAACACTGTGATACAAGACAAGGAAGACAGGGGAGTGGCCTTCCAGACTGCTGCACTTATTTTCGAGCAGCCCAATTTAGGGCCCTGGTCCCTTACCCGAGAGCTGACAATAAAAAACAATGGGTCAGAATAGAAAACCATATAATGCGACCAGTGACCCTCTTGGAATGGCTGTGGCCTCCAAAATCAACAATCCCAAGCAAAGTTATCAACCACAGAACACTAGGTCCGCTCCTGAGATTATGGTGGAATAAAAGCGAGATGAAGGGGCAGACACCATGGCCTTCACCCATGAGCCACATATGGACTCCTCCTATTTTAGAAACGCAATACAAGAACCATTGAGATTCCAGATGGTACGAAGCGGGCCTGGAAAGGGTAGGGCAATTAGTAAGGAAAGATTCATTCATATCGAAGAAGGGCTACAAATGAAACCAATAGGACCATTCCAATTCCTCCAGCTGAAGGGAGTCTTGACAGCCCCAAAATGGAAGGACCAGCTACAGAGAGACTTAACTCGAGAAGACTCTAAGTGAAGCAACATCCTCAAATGGTCTCATTTCCAGACTATATAAAAACCTCCTGAACGGCAGAACCAGCAAGAATGGAGCCCTAAGGAAAAGGTCGGAGAATGGCTGGGGCCAGCAAATGAGAAAGGCCAATGGAGGTGCATGTGCACTGATGCTGACAAAACCTCCATATCGGCACAATATAAATTGCACAGCTTGAAACTCCTTCACAGGTGGCAATATGATCCCAAGCACTTATCCAAGATGTTCAGACAAACCAGCCCACAATGTTGGAGAGGATGCGGCGAGCAAGCGGATTACCGGCACATGTGGTGGGCTTGCCCCAAGTCACAGGAATTCTGGAAGGCAAGTGCTGGGGTGGATCAAACAGCTAGACTGGATCGAGCAAGACTGCAACCCCTGGCTAGTGCTATTTGGCCTTGAGGAGCAGGAAGGTCATTGAACAAAGCTTTCGCACATGTCGCACTTCCTTCTACCAGCAGCCAGGGTCTGCATCGTAAAAATCAAAATCTCAAGCCCTTCCCTCGCAATTTGCCTGGGTTCAGAAGGCCACGGAACTATATGAGATGGAGAACATTACGGGAGCGCTGCACAATCTCACCTTGAGCAGGGAAATGGAATGGTTGTCCTTTCTTAATATGTACAAATAACCCCATACCATACTGCCCAAAGACTTCTTTGAAGCCCATGCACGACGAGTGACTTTATAAACCCATCCAGTCCCCGGGGAGGGAGGCGTGATGGCGGAACAAGGGGGTGTTTGGTTTAGAGAGATGAGTGACATAATTGTAAGCCAGCGACGCAACATTGGCACGTGCAGTGAATGTATTATATATGCAAAATACTCAATAAAATAAGTTTTTTAAAAAAAAAGGTTATGACTTAGATATATTGATTGAGATATATGTAATCAATGGTACTATAACTACACCCCCGCCTCCACTTAGGGGAACTGGGTATATCCCCATCAAATTACTCTTTGCTCTATGTAAGTTCCACTGAACCATCATATCATTCAATGCATGCTGTTTTTTTTACCATGCCTTCTTTTCCATTTCCCGGACTGTGGTCATCCATAGAGCCAAGTTGACGTGCCCCACAATTTTAATTTGGTTAAATCGTGTAGTACACGGCCATTAATTTAGTAATTCAGTGATGTGTGAATAACTGCAATTGAGTAGTCGTAACTGGATGTAGATGTTTACGAACAATGCTTGTATGCCATTCCACAGGGCACCTTGCAGCAACAACAGAATCACTTTGAGTGGGCTACTCTTTAGCTTCTAACCAGTACTCATTGTCTAATCCAATCCCAAGGCCCCCAGCTTGGAGAGATTCAGGTTTAGGGAGAGAACCAGAACCTGGCAGAGAGACATGGGTAAATAGTTTGCTGGACCATAGCTGATGTTAACATCTCATTTGTGAAGCCAGCGGTTTCATTCCGCAGAGTGCAGCAACTTCCATCTGCTACAGTGTATTTTGGTACAGGTAGTTGTGAAACAAGAGAAATTGAATTTTGGCCATTATAGGGTATATCAGACATTGGGTGATGGTGGTATCTTCCACTTGAAACAAGGCTCATATGGTGGGCAGAGATGGGTGCCCACCCAACTCACTCACTCTGCCTCTGGGACAGAACTGAATCTGGTAAAAGCCCTGGTAGGCTTGCTGTCCAAGGTTGAGAGGGGTCCCTATCTCTCCCCTCTGACCCCCTTGACAGGGTCACGTCCTGACCCTGTCACATACATTGTAGCGGATCAGCACATTTCCAACTCGTGTTTAATAAAGAATAAGGCCTAACCTTCCCTATCGCGATGAGGTATTCCCAACCTATTTTACTAACTAAGGTGCTAGTCAGTCATCAGTAAATGTCCAAAGGAATATAAGTCTGCTGTCCAAAAACGAATGCCTACTGACCTTACCACTATTGTAACAAACTAAGGTCAGGAGAATGACTTCCTTCTGCCGACGGATGCTTCTCGCACTTCTCTTCTTTAATTTATTGTGTTTCTTGTTAATATTCAATTTCAGATATTCTCTTGTTACTTTCTGTACCAGTTCCTGTAGTTCTAGTTTCAGACTTCTGACTTTCCTTTCGTCTCCTCTTTAAGATTAACTTTCTTTGGCTTTTGTCGAATTCATTGTTTCGTGCTAATCTATTCTGTGTACACATGGAAAGTGTCTTTTCCTCTGCCTTGTTTACAATTATGCTTCAGCCTTTCTTGGCATAGTCTGTCTTGTATATCATGTATTACTGAGGCTTCTCCGCCCTTCACTTTATAATAATCTTTCTCTTTTACGTTTCTCTCCATATTCCTTGAGTAACTGGCTGTTGTTGGTGCTTGGTGCCATTGATTGCACCCATGTGGCTCTACGTCCCCCCAGGGCATCTGAGCACATCTAAAGAAACCGCAAGCACTGGCATTCCATCAACGTCCAGGTAGTATGTGATGCCAAGGGAATCATCACCTCAGTATATGCCAACTATCCAGGGTCCACCCACGACAGCTTCATTTACAGGATGTCAACCCTAAACCGGGACATGGAAGCTGGGCGGCATGGCGATGCATGGCTGCTTGGTGAGTAGAAATGTCACAGCACACGCATGCATGACAGATACAGAGTAATGTCAATACCCCACTAATGATCCTCATCACCACCTCCCCAGGGGACAGTGCCTACCCTCTGAGCACACACATGATGACGCCAATTCAGAACCCCATCACGCCTCCCGAGGTAAAATGCAACACAGCCCATATTGCAACACGGGGCATAGTGGAGCGCACATTCGGAGTGCTCAAGTCACGCTTTCGCTCCCTTGACCGTTCTGGCGGGCAGCTGTTATATGCTCCCCCAGTAGTGTGCAGGATCATAGTGGCAGCATGTGTCCTGCACAATGTTGCAACACGCCGGGGCCTGGCTGTGGACATGGTGGTGCCCCCACATCCCCAACCACATGCACGCCCGCTGCGCATGGGAGGGGAAAGGGCACGGGGTGAGGCAGCCCGTATGCAGATGGTGGCTAATTACTTCACATAGAAAGCACACCCCTGTGGAGTGCACACAGCCCTGGCACATACCATCTGACAATCAATGATGACTCAATGTGACAATTATGATGAACAAAGCGACAGTCAACTGTCAGAACCATAGCAGCCTGAGATTGTTCATCTGGAAGTGTCACAATGTGTGCATCCCTACCTACAGAAACACCACCAATGCAGTGTCATCAAAAGACACACTTCCATGCAGCAAAAATGAATACCCACTTGCAAAATACAACATGAGAACAGTGGCATGTCACGCAACCCCTCCCCGGCACGGCCACACGACACACCATGGCATGTCATGCAATGTGAGAGCAAACAAATTAATCCCCACAACACGCCCCAAGTGTCACCAACTACAGTGTCCCTAATGGAAACTGGCCACACATGAAATGCTCACAGTAATGCAGGACCAACAACACACATTATCAAATACTTACCAAGAATACCAATCACCTACACAACCTCCAACCTACCATAAACATGACAGTACGGACTTAAAAAATTGGTAGCCTCACTACCTGATAATGGCAGCACTTCGAACACTTCCAAGTATACAGTGTTAGCGCCACGCAAGAGTGTAGGTGCACTGCTTACAACATGGACTCCAGTCCCAAAGTAGACCGCCTTGTGAATACATGAGAAATGGACCTGCAAATTAGGAGGATGAGATGGATGCAGAGGCACATATCAATACACCATGCAGTGTACAATACAACAACAATATGCACTAGGAATGTATACACAGTATTGACTACAGACTGCCCACACATCAAATGGGAGTCCAACGTCACCGTGTAAGTCAATGTCACTTGGGCACACCCTTTGCAAGCCCATGGAAACGGGAAGCAGGAGGGGTGTGTGTCACACAAACCCAAGCATCTGACCCAAATTCAGGACAAGCCTGCATGTGCCCAGCCACAATACAGCGTATGCCCACGGGAGCCACACAAGGCAACACACTGTCCAAAAAATCAAAAATTAAAAAAAATGAATAAATAAAAAATCTAAAATGGCCATTAATGGGCCTGGGGTGGTGGGGGAGGCCACCCAGGAGGTCCGAGGACAGGGTGCACACCAAAACCCACCTGTGTGGATCTTGCGAGAAAAAAACACCTCCATGGGCTCATGGCCTGCACGGCTACCCTATTGTGGGAGAATCGCTGCTGTCGTTCTCCTCACCCTCTGCAGTTGCATCAGGAGGTGGTGGCACTATGGGAGGCAGCCCACGCAAAGCCCTAGTCTGGTCCTCCATGGCAGAAAGTATGCGGGTGTGGAAGGTCTGGTTCTGGAGGATAATTGTGCGGAGGTCCCCCAGCTGCTGTTCTGTCCTCGTGTTAGCTGAAGCCTCAAGCTCAACCAGAGTTGCCCTGAGCTGACGGAGTTCCACCCTCAGGGCTTCCCTGTGGCCCTGGGACTCAATGGAAATGGCTTCCCGCACAGTCTCCAGTGCTGCCCGCCTGTCCCTTTTGGACGCCAACATGTCCTCCCTGTGTGAGTGGCTAATGGAGTCTGTTGCCTGCTTTAGTTGTTCAATTAGCCTTTCTTGGGGGACAATGGAAGTGGCCACCCTATCCATGGCCTGAGCCATCATCTCAGTTGATGCTGCCTGTTGGTTTGCCATACCGTATATGGATTGCTCCCATGCGGTATTGCCAGGTGGCGTACGGCCACCGCGTCGGCGGGCACCACACCTGTCTGGGGCAAGGCGAACTGCGCCTTGCTGGGCCGGCACTGCCTGAGGCTGCAGGACTGCATTCCCCCTCTGTTCTGCTGGCCCAGGAACAGGATCAGATGTAGCGGAGTTTGACCCTGCATCCGTAACCACCAAAGGCTGACCTACCAACACTGACATACCCATTGAGGGTTCCACCCCTGTTGCAGGTGGGTTGGACAGTACAGAATCCCTCCCAGAGACACTTACCTGCGACGGCACATAGGTCTCATCATCCGAATCGACACCTGAATAGAGCTCGGGAGAGGTTCACCCAGAGACACCCCTTGAGATGACGGCCTGCAGCAAGTGTGGGTTCTCACCCACCACCACACCACGTCCCTCACTGGTGCCCAGTCGGGCCCGAGACCCCTCCTGGGTCTGCACCATCTCCACAACCCCAGCAGTATCAAGTGCGTCATCCCCTGCAAAGACATGAAAGAAAAGAAATGGGAACAGGCATTAGCAACATGGAACACAATTAGTGCTGAGAAGCAACAGAAACAGTACTTCATTGACACATGTCCCACATGACTATAACCCTCCCATGCATGCACTGTCACTGCGTATGAAGGGGAGGCAAATGGCACACATTGATGACACCAAGATGGAAGACCAACAAATTTGCTGCATGCTGCCTAGCAGTGCCATCACACATTGGCCTGTGATTGGCATGTCCAATACACATACATGACACATGCCATCACACAGATGGCATGTACCCTAGCCATGTCACACGTGACAATAGGACTGAGAAATGCCTAGTGAAAGTGGTGGAATGCAGACAATCAGCCTGAATGAACATAGAATAACATGCAACTATGTTGTGGCAAGATGACAATTCAAGGGCAACTGGCATGAGGTTGGGCTGAATGTCTACTGTTGCCAGAAGGGTTACTGCAACACCCAAATCCTGGTGCGCAGAATATTTTGGATGAAGCACATGGGTGACCCAAACCACTCAGGCACACACCCCCTCACCTGGCACTCAATCAGAAGCACTCACACACATGCCATACACATGGATGACACACACATGCATGTGCACTCACCGGACAATGCCTCGTAATCTGGCAGGTCTCCCACGCCTTGGATCTGTTCCTCCGTGACGTAGGTCCCTGCAACATACTCATGTGGAGTGAGTTCTATGTCCTCTGCCGGAGACCCACCTCCAGTCACTAGAGTTGCGGCATGACTTGAGGCCAGCTTTTTCTTTGCCCTGCGCTTAAGGTCATTCCAGCGCTTGTACAATCATTAGCTGTGCGCCTCACGAGGGCACTTATGAGTTCCGCAATGGTCTGCCAGTGTGCCTGACGTTGTGCAGGTGTGGTCCACAAGTGCATCAAGTTCGACCCGATTGAAGCAGGGCTTCCTTGCTGGGCCGGACTGTGTAGCATTGTCTGGGGCATCAGCCTGTACTGGCCGAGCACTCTTCCGCTTGGAAGGTTGTGGTGATACTGAGTGTCCTACGCCGCTCTGGACACTAGGGGCAGGAGCCCCGGTGGACTGTGGACTAGGAGTGTGGGAATGAACACTCACCATGGGAGTTGGTGCAGGCATTAGCTGAAGTGTGATGTGGTCAGGGAGAACGTCAGCAGGATGGACTAGGACCGACACTGTCCTGGCTGGGACACTCAGAGCTGGGGTGGATGGAGCCGCAGCTGCCCCTGCAGCCTCCCCACCCTGCCTACTCGGGGCAGCAGATGACATAGCTGCCCCTGATCCACGTGGGCTGGTGACACCAACGTGCACCGCCACACGTGGCTTAGACCTGCTGACCTGGAAGTCAGCCATGGAGTCACCCAGTGCCAGGTCTGGTGCCACAATGGGCTGGTCCAACAAGGGCTGAGCAGGGATGGTGTCAGCCACGTTACCCTCAACCGGGGGGGGGGGCATGGGTGTCCCTGACTGGTCACCCACACATGGGGGGCTAGGGGCACCCTGCAAGTCCTGGCCACGTCCCCTACCGTATCCACCACGGCCACCTCTTGTGGCTCGCCCACCTTTGCCACCCTTACCGCGTGCTTGCCTCCCAACCATGGCACTGATGTTATTGTGCGTATGGGAGTTGCAGTAAACTATTGTCCTGGGCAATTGGGGGTCAAAAGGGTAGGGTACTAGATGGAATTTGTACCCTAGTGCTCTAGCAAGGCTGTATGTGACCCCTGGGGGAAGATGACTGGTCACGCAACGCACAGGCACCCCGAAAAAGGGAGATAATGTGCACGCAACCCCTCCTAGACCACGTGCATGGAAAAAAAAACCTGCACTATGCTGTGGCACCCAGAAACACAAAAATGAACGTATGCGTGTCACACGCAGCCTAGACTGACCTCTGAAGGGATAGGCAACACATGGGGCAAGCACAGATGTCAAATACGAACGCAACTCACCGTCTGCCAGGAAAAATCGCATGTAAAATACGCACGTGTGCGCGTTGGCAACACCCCCGCCAAAAGAAGAATTGTACGCTGTCTGAGGAGACGGGACAACAGGAGAAGTGAATGCTGTTTGAGGAAACAGGCCCAGGAAAAAGACAAGAAGAGAACAAGCTGTCAGAGGTAACAGGGAGTACGAACTTGGAACGCCGTGAAGTAAATCGCATGTGAGCCGACAAGAAGTACAGATTTCACCCATTCGCTCTCCACGAAAAGCACGTACAAGGAAATGGCGTTCTACACGTACCTTTTAAACATGCCCACACGTCCAGCGTCACTTCCGCGTGTACGCGATAAGGCCCCATCCTCCAATTACATGCGCTGACACTCTGACGTGCAGTCATTGGACGTGTAACATGCACCCGTGTACAGGGAAACGCCCGCGCACGCACCTCACAGACGCGCATACGCGCTGTTGGCCTTTGGGCCAATGAATTCGCGTACGTGTGCTGACGCGCTTACGCGCTAAGGCCCTTTCCTCGAATTACACGCAGATGTGCTGGATTTTCACATGCCAAATCACTCCGTATCAAGCTGGCCACGCGTAAGCACACGGAAGACCACGCTTCTGCCCAGAAGGCCGAATTACTGCCCCCCAGAGCCCCGAGCATGCTCCCATCTGCTGCTGCCTGATTGCCTGCTGCCCATGTGCCCTGCCATTTGCTGCCTGCATATCAGCCAGGGGTGCTGTTGCTGTGACCACCCCTGCTGGAACCGAAGACTCCCGACTGGGATTCCATCGCTCCACAGCCCAGCCCCAGGACCCAGTTGCCCACCCACTCCTGCCTCTGGGGTTGTCATGTCGGGCACTGCAACATCTGGCACCACTGACAACCCCCGGCCAGAGGGGCACCAGCTTCACTGCCACCGAAGTTGGTGTCCTGGTGGAGCAAGTCCTGAGGCAATATGATGCCCTCTTCGGAAGTTTGCGCGCCGACAAGGAAGGACGGACTCGGATCTGGACGGACATCGTGACTGCCATCGACACGGAGGGGGTTGCAGTCCGCGACTTCCAACATGTCAAGAAGCGCTGGGAGGACTTCAGGTCCAGGACCCTCAACAAGGCCCGGCGCCTCTTGAAGGCAGCGGATGCTAAGGGGCGCCGGGGCCACTTGTCGGACGATCAGATGAGGGTCCTGGAACGCATATCCCCAGCCCTCCACGTCCAGGTCCTTGAGAGGCAGACCCGTCTGGAGTCGAGCAGTAAGTGTACATGCATCATGATTGTAAGCTGTGCATGTGGTGATGTGCCAGTAGTGTGCAGGTTGCACATCTGTTTGTATGGGGCCGAGTATGGGTGGGGGTGTACAGGGCCGTGAGGCTAACACATGCGAGGGCTGTCATGTGTGAGACATGGATGGTGCTTGTGTGTGTAGGCTTGCATGCCAAATGCAGTTGTGTGGGCACACATGTTTGGATGAATGTGTATGTAAGTAGGCATGTCCGTGATGTCACACATGGATGTTGTTTTCAGCTGCATGTATCAGCACTGTGTACATGTGCATGTGTGTGTATTTAACAAGGGTGCAACAGTGATGCAACATGAATGCATGTGACAGCGGGATGTGGAAGCCTGATTGGCAGATGTGACATGGATGCCCATCTGAACACTGCGACAGTTGGCAGAGGTGTACACATGCATGCAAGTGTGGTGGTGTGTGTGCATGTGTAGTGCACTCCCTGTGTTGCATGTGATGTCTGGCTCACCTTTGCCTGCTCATGCTGTTGTATGTGTATGGATGGTGCTGGCAGTTGCGATATGGCTGTGGTATGGCTCATGTGTGCAAGTTGAAATGACATGTGTGTTGGCGTTTGTGATGCCATGTCTGAGGTTTGCCAATGCCACTCATGTACAACTGTCATGTGTGTATGTGTCCATTGTACAGTGCCCTGATGCCTGTGTTTTATTTCTCCCGTCTGCAGCGTCAACTGATGAAGAGGGCGGAGAAGGTGCTGTGGAGCACAGCGGCGGGGATCGCACCGCCAGCCGGAGATGCAAGACCCGGCTCCCCTCCCAGGTTGTGATCTCGTCGGGGAGTGAGGAGTCTGGTGCCGCGTCCCAGGCCGCAGCTGCCGGGGGGAGGTCCAAGAGGCGGAAGTCGGAGTTGGACTCCTCGGCAGCAGAAGGGGCAGCTGGGACCCCACAGGGCCCAACGAGGGAAGATGGCACGGAGTCATCCAGGTTGGTGGGGGGTTTGGTGGAGGAGGAGGCCGTGCAAGCAACAGAGACGGGGTCTGGAGGTGGGGATTCCACTGGTGCTAGTGGTGCAGTGCAGGACCAGGGACAGGAGGCAGCACAGGCCGCTGCGGAGGTGCCTGTGTGCAATCCTGTCCCTGATCCTGTTTCTGCATCATCTTGCACCAGCAGGGATGCCTACGTCCAGACCCGTTTTCAGGCAGGGGATGAGCTCACAACAACTGGCCTTCCTCTGCCTGCAGACGTGGCTATCTGGGTCCGGGTTGAGCTTGTCCTGACTGGGGTGGCGTTGCGTCAACCGGCCATGCGAGGTAACCTGCAGTCTTTTCATGAGACTGCACGTCATCTCGAATGGCTCGTTGACCGCGTCGGCCTACTGGGACAGGTCACCCAGTCCGGATTCCTCCGTTTGATGGGGCTTGCTCCGACCCCCTCCTCAACTGAACCCCCTATACGCCAGTCGTCCTCCGTGCCATCTTCCCACCCATTAGTCACCTGGGTGCCCTGTGGAGCTGCCTCCGACGGTGCGGCCAGGCTGGTGGAGGAGGCATCCCTGCCACAGTCAGGAGTTGGACGTCCAGCAGGGGTGGCCACATCAACGACTGCACCCCAGCCAGTGGAGGATGTGCAGGCAGCAGGAGGCAGGGCACGGGCAGAGGCACAGCAGCAGCAGCAACGAGGTGGGAGCCATGATGGCTCGGGGCCTTCGACATCGGAGGGGCAGGCATCGGCCGGAGGGCAGGAGGACCCAGGATGGGAAGTGTCTTCCGTGTGGCAGCGGTTGGGCCACGCCATAGATGCGGAGCGGCAGCGGGCGGAAGAGGCACGGCTCACGATGGTCAGGGCGGAGAACTCCATGCGGAGGGCCCTGAGGGTGGCCGAGTGCCTCGAGGCAATCCGCAGAGTTGGAGGTGAACATGTCGACGGCCCTGCAGACCCTCGGGGCCATGGAGGAGGACCGCCTCTGGGACATTGAGCAGGAGTTCGATGATGCCCTGGCCCGGAACATCCCGAAGTGAGCCGTCGGACTAGCCCGCTGCCCTTGTAAATAGTTCTGTAGTTAGTGTTAGGTTTCCTTTGGTTTTGCATTTTTTTTGGACCTTTTGGACAATGGGCCGCATTTTTGTATATAGTTTTTTTTATTAGGTAGTGTTATTAGATAGGTTTAATTTCTTCTGTTGGGATCATGGACCCTGGATTGTTTATCTGTATATAGTTGACTGTTGGATTTTCATATTTTTTTATGATTTACCCATCTGCAATGGTTTTCGATTTTAATTTTCCATTGGATTTACTATTGTGGACTGTGACTTTGGACACCTTTCCTTTGGATTATGATTTGTGGTTTTGCATTATTTCACGGACATGCTGTTTTTTTTTTTTTTTTTAAATTCCCATTTTTGTTTGTTTATTTTTTATTCAATTTATGTTGCTTTCAATACATATTTTCTCTTCAAACTTCAATGTGTAGTGCCATCTCATTGCTTTCATGCATATCATGATATGGGTTTTGACATTTGCTGACACCCATTGTGTGTATGTGAGGGACATGTGTTCATTTCCAAACTTGCAATTGGGCTTCTATCAGGTTATTGCCATTTCTAAGTGGGTGGATGCAATACTCGGGTGGGTGTTTGGCATTTGGAGGCTGACCATAAGGGCCAGGGATCTAGATTGTGATGACATGTTGGCTGGGGGACATGTGTGGGGGCCTGGTGGAGGGTGCCCCTGGATGCAGGGGGTGGGGGTGCTGGGAGACATGAGTGGGGGCCTGGTGGAGGGTGCCCCTGGATGCAGGGGGGTGGGGGTGCTGGGAGACATGAGTGGGGACCTGGTGGAGGGTGCCCCTGAATGCAGGGGGATGGGGGTGCTGGGAGACATGAGTTGGACATGAGTGGGGGCCTAATGGAGGGTGCCCCTGGATGCTGGGGGGTGGGGGTGCTGGGAGACATGAGTGGGGGCCTGGTGGAGGGTGCCCCTGGATGCAGGGGGTGGGGGTGCAGGGAGACATGAGTGGGGGCCTGGTGGAGGGTGCCCCACAGTGCTGGGGGGTGGGGGTGCAGGGAGACATGAGTGGGGGCCTGGTGGAGGGTGCCCCTGGATGCAGGGGGGTGGGGGTACTGGGAGACATGAGTGGGGGCCTGGTGGAGGGTGCCCCTGGATGCAGGGGGGTGGGGGTACTGGGAGACATGAGTGGGGGCCTGGTGGAGGGTGCCCCTGGATGAAGGGGGGTGGGGGTGCTGGGAGACATGAGTTGGACATGAGTGGGGGCCTGGTGGAGGGTGCCCCTGGATGCTGGGGGGTGGGGGTGCTGGGAGACATGAGTGGGGGCCTGGTGGAGGGTGCCCCTGGATGCAGGGGGGTGGGGGTACTGGGAGACATGAGTGGGGGCCTGGTGGAGGGTGCCCCTGGATGAAGGGGGGTGGGGGTGCTGGGAGACATGAGTTGGACATGAGTGGGGGCCTGGTGGAGGGTGCCCCTGGATGCTGGGGGTGGGGGTGCTGGGAGACATGAGTGGGGGCCGGGTGGAGGGTGCCCCTGGATGCAGGGGGTGGGGGTGCAGGGGGGAATGAGTGGGGGCCTGGTGGAGGGTGCCCCTGGATGCAGGGGGGTGGGGTTGCAGGGAGACATGAGTGGGGGCCTGGTGGAGGGTGCCCCACAGTGCTAGGGGTGGGGGTGCCGGGAGACATGAGTTGGACATGAGTGGGGGCCTGGTGGAGGGTGCCCCACAGTGCTGGGGGGTGGGGGTGCAGGGGGACATGAGTTGGACATATGTGGGGCATGCTGGCAGGTCCCCACAGTGCTGGGGGATGAGGGTGCTGGGAGACATGCATTGTTGATCAGTAGTGCAAGGTGACATGTGGCTTGACTGGGGGGCATGGCCATGGTGGATGGGCTGCCTGCGGGACATGGGCAGGGGTGCAGGGTGGTCCCCTGTGGTGTGGGCTGGCTGTAGGGGCCGTGGAGGGTGTAGAGTGAACACCTGGGAGGACCCACACGGCCAATTTACGTGTAGTGCTCCCCGCGCACCCCTGAAATACACGTGCCCTGATGGAATTGCGTGTGATACTTCCCGCGCACCCCTGGCATACATGTACCCTGATGGAATCGCGTGTGATACTTCCCGCGCACTCCTGAGATACACGTACCCTGCTGATTTTGCTTGTGATACTTCCTGCACACCCCTGGAATACACGTACCCTGATGGAATCGCGTGTGATACTTCCCGCGCACTCCTGAAATACACGTGCCCTGATGGAATCGCGTGTGTTACTTCACGCGCACCCCTGATGTACACGTACTCAGGACAATCACGTGTGATACTTCACGCGAACCACTGAAATACACGTTCCCCGCTTGGCGTTTGCTGTTTGGCAGCCCTGTGAACTGGTCCTGGGTTAGCGCAGCCCTTTGCGATGAATTGGGAATTTTGAAGGGTTTTCCTTGCGCGAGGGCGTTCTTGGGGGCGTACCTGGCGCTGCTGCAGGGTCACTGCGCCACGGCTGGTTTTGGAGGCTGGAATCCATGAATACGCTGTGCGATGAAATGTATTTTATCGCATGCGGCTGGCGCAGTGTATCGCACGGGGACACTGTGCGCCAGCCGCGTGCGTCACTTTTGTGCGAAATTCTATGAATTACCCACTTAATGTTTCTGAATAACAAAACAATTCTTCAAGTTACTACTCATCCTTTAAAATGTGGCAGATGGCCACCTTATCTTTCTCAGAAAGCAAGAAGAACAACCATTCGGAGATCCTTATCTCAATCAGTACCAGCCAAGATGCCTTTTTTAGACTTGAGTAGCTGGGATAGATTGACCACGGGTCTCAGTTTAGTTGGACGCACACTAATGATAAGCACTGTCACCTTATCTTGCCCCCCCCCCTTACAACTATCTTAACTCTGAGCATCAACTGGCCGATACGGGCATGTGTGAACAGAGACTGTGATAAATCCAAGGAGTATGTCACCTCGCCCCATGGGGGAGCCACCCCCTTTGCGACTAGGTAGTTGAGCCTGCTACGCTTAACACCCACTAGGGGAAAGAAAAAGTGTGATCCTTCTGGCGCGACAATCCCCTCCCCCACTTACCCCTCCACCCCCTTAGGGGACAGGAAATCCTCAGAGAGGGACACATGTTCCCATTCCTGTCCCTCAGTCCCTAAAACTGTTAATGGCCATGTTGGCGCTGAGATGTATAATGATCCTAAACCCCCTCTTTTAATGGCTGGTTTGGTTTCTGACCCTGCAATACTCAGGCCTCCTCTGAAACAGCGAAGAAACCGATGACCCAGACCCCTCGAGGAACATCACTTAAAGAGCTATTTAGAAGTGGCGTAGCATTGAGCCCGCGGAACTCAAGGGAGACGGAAAGCCCCCTGGAGGGGAGGTCGGCAGATCCAGGCATGGCATCACATCCTGCGGTCTGTGCTGGTGGAAGGCAGCAACACTGACTGAGCGAGTAGCCAGGAGGACCAGCTTGGAGAATTAGAAGGGAACGTGAACCTGTGTAGTGGCAAGAGACCAGCCAGAAGGGAAGCTGCAGCCACAATCCCTGCGAACCAAGCAGGAGATGAGAGAACAGCAGCTGACGCAGATCCCAAGTTACAAATCAAGTAAGCGGCTCTGCATCAGACAGACCCAACGACTCTCCCAAGTAGCACTGTACAGCTGAAGAAGGTACGCTGTGTCTCCAGGGAACTGTGAGGTGGGCGCTGAAGCAAGTAAGTGGAAGGAGGACACAAGGATGTGGAGAGTACAGAGAAATACTAGAGTGGGAAGAGAACAGAAAAGCTGCAAGGTGGGGAGAGAGCAGTGAAGTTGCAAGGTGAGGAAAGCACAGAGAAGTGTGAAGAAACCTATGGATCCTGCACTAAAACCCTTCCTAAAGTCTCCTACCTTTTTCTTTTTTTTTTACTTTTATTTTTGATGGCAGAGGTTCACAGTAGGGCAACAAATGTGCATAACAGGCATATTATGGAGCACCACATTGATCTCAGTACATTAATCACAGTAATATCAGCAGTGCTTCATATGAGAAGAGAGCAAATAAAAGTTCATGATGCAGGAGTAGTCCCTGATGGAGCAGAGGACAAGCCAGACCCAGGTGTACCCTCACTTTGATTGTTAAGATACGTATTGAATTCAACCCAGATGCTCTTGGGGCGGGAGTGGGCGGGGAGCATGGTCAGGTATTCTTCCTCACAGTTTCGTGACCAAGTGAGCAAGCGCAGCCATTTCTGATAGACCGGGGGAGGAGCTTTTCCAGCTCTGGAGTATGCATTTTTTGGCTATCATACAAATTATGTTCAGAAATTTTGCCAAACGTCTAGTGTCATCCGTTCTCCAAGCTCCAAACAGAACTGCTAAAGGATCAGGATCAACCACAGTTTCAGTAATAACAGTGAGTGTTTATAAAATGCTTTCCCAAAATTCAAACAGTCTATCACAGGTCCAAAACATATGTAAGTGATCAGCTTCTTCCGCCCCGCATCGGGGGCAGGGGTGCACCGTGGGGCGGGTGAACCTCGAAGTCCTATATGGAGTATAATAAAGCCTGTTTAAGAGTTTGTATTGCATGGCGTGATGACGGAAATTGGGGGAGACTTTTTTGATGTGTAGGCACATCTCCCCCCAGACCTTGTCAGATATCTCTAGGCCCAGTTCAACTGCCCACTCATCTTGTGCCCCGAGAGCAGGAATCGGGGTATTGTCCTTAACCGATTCCGGCAGTAGTTTCACCCTGATAATAACCCTACGAGAGCGATTTTCCAAATCTTCGACCTGTGCTTCCAGGTTCCGAGTAGCCACATCTAGTCTTTTGATAGCTTCACTGTTGGCGGTTGTATCCTTATCTACATCCTGAAGGCCTTTCTCCAAAAGATCAGTTCTTTCACCCAGTTGTCGCATCTCCTGCCGAATCTTGCCTAGGGCCTCCTTCAGGTCAGCCCGCATGAGCTGAAATTGGTCCTGAAACGTTTTAGCGTGGTTGGTCTGCAAGTTATGCACCTCGCCCAAGACGTCTTGTTTTGACATCGGGGCGGCCCCCTGTGTAGTTTCCAAGGGGGTGCGGTCCGGTGTCCTGCAGGGACCACATGGAGCGGAGGGTGCCAGACCTGTCGCTCGAGTTATGAGGGCCACGTCCTCCTTTTCCCTTGGCCTTCGTGGTCATGGCACCCTCCTGTCTCACAACAGTTCTCCTTCCCAACTTCCTGAACTACCCCACGAATATCTTGGCCAAGGGAGTCAGGGGCTGTTGAGAGTTAAGTCACTGCTGTTACTTGTGCCGTAGCGACTCGCCGCAATTCCTCCTTTTAAATCAGGGGGTTTCCACTCACCGGGACAGACCAGTACCTGGACTCGCGGGCTGACCCCGGGAGTCCCTCACCCCTGGGCGCGACTATGTCCATGAGAGTCTCGCTGCACTCACCGTCCTCTGCTTTATCTGCCGCCGTCCCTCGATGCCTGCTGAGGAGGCAGTCTACCGGGTCGCCGGAGGCTGTTCCCGCGTGCTCCTCCTCCCGGAGTCCCTCCGGGGCCCCCCGATCCTGCACAAGGGGCGGCACGCAGGGACAACAGCCACCCAACAACGGCACCGGCCCGGGGGACCCGCTCTGCTGCCCTCCGGGGCACCCACCAGAGACTGCAAGGGGTCACAGCCCCAGGGGAGCCAGCACCGCTCCGGCTCCGCCGGCGCCACCTCTCCGCCGCTCCAGTGCCGTCTCGGCGAGTTGCTATGCCCTGCCAGCGCTGCCGGAGAACTCCCAGCTCCAGGTCCGCTGTCAAGCAGGGGGCTGCCTCCAATGCTCCACCTTCTCCACAGGAGGCAGGCTCGGGGAGCCCTGAAAGTTAAAGGCCGTCGGCTCTCTGCTCGCTCGATGCCAGCCCGCCAATGCTCCCTGCCTCCACGTCCCGGCTGCTGCCTCACTCCTGTCGTCCGAGGCCGGCCCGCCGATGCTCCTCGCCTGCGCGCGCCTCGGGTCTGCGCAAGACACCCCCACTGCCAGTCGCAGGGACAGCTATCTCCCTTCCTAAAGTGCTTTTGTTTTTTTTTGTTTTTTTTTAAAAGTTTTCGCCCGATGGCAGGGTGGTGGGCACCTCCTTGCCGTTGGGGTGTGGGGAGCTCCGTCAGCGCAGCTATCCTAAGCAAGCGGCTATCTTGGAATCATCTGTCAGTCTTATTCCCCTGCGGGCGTGGCGTGCACGGACATAGTCCGCCATCGGGTCTATTGCTAGAGCAAATAGAATCGGGGAGAAGGGGCATCCCTGTCGGGTACCCCTGAATAGTGTGAAAAGGTCAGATATCCATGTATTAGCCCTTACACACGCCACAGGGTAAGTGTATAGTAATTTGATGAACCCAATCATGTTTGGGCCGACGCCCATTGTCTCCAGCACTGGTCACATATACCTCCAAGAGACCATATCGAAGGCCTTCTGAGCATCCAACATGACCGCCACAGCTTGCGCGTCTTGGTCTATGCGGGACATAACATTAAATAATCTTCTGATGTTGTGGAAGGTGGACCTCCCAGGTACGAAGCCTGCCTGGTCTTCGTGGACTAGATATGTCATGACGGGCAGAAAGCGATTCGCTATAATTTTAGCAAAGATTTTTGTATCGAGGTTCATGAGGGAGAGAGGTCTATAAGACCCGCATTCGTCGTCGGGTTTACCAGACTTGAGCAGCACCGTGATGACAGCTTGACGCATGGAAGGGGAAGGATAGGGACACGGAGTGATTCGTCCCAAACCTCAAGCAACCTGGGGGCTAATATAGTGATGTGCTCTTGATAAAATTTGGTGGTAAGCCCGTCAGGGCCCGGGGCCTTGCCTTTGGGCAAGTCTGAGATGGCTGTTACTATCTCGTCTAGTGTGATTGGGGAATCCAACTGGTCCCGGGTGGGGGAGGAGATTTCTGTGGTGGGGATCTGGTCAAGAGGTTCTCGCATATGTTTTTCGGTGTGTTCGGCAGGCTGGGAATAGAGGGACCTGTAAAGCTCTGTGAATATGTCTAGGATTTGTTGGTCAGCCCACTGTGCGTTGCCATGTTCATCTTTGATGGAGGCGATCTGAGCCCGGCCAGATTCCCTTTTTACTAGTGTCGCTAATGTTTTCCCCGGTATGTCCCACTCACCGTATTTCCTGGCGCCTGTGGGCGGCTAAAGTATTGGACTTCGTTGGTGGCAAGTGCGTTGTATGTCTGGAGTTCGTCACCAGTGGAGCATTGCAGCTCCAATTGCTTCAGTTTGGCTTCGGAGCGCCTCAAATTTAAAACGCCAGGTGCTGAATGTCAGGATAGGTATTCCCAGCCCCACAGATAGTGTGATTGGAGCATGGTCTGACAAAGTGCGAGGTAGGATCCGGGACCCCTTCACCCTGCCCATGATTTCACTTGACACAAAGAACAGGTCTATCCTGAATGAGCTGTTGTGCACAGACTAATAATAAGTGTACTCCCACCGCTGGGGGTGTAGCGTCCTCCAGGCATCACAGATGTTAAGTATCTTAATGTGGCCCTGTAACCTGCGTGCACCGCTGGACAGGGCTCAGGCAGCAGTGCCAGTCCTGTCCAGAACAGTATCTAGGCAGACCCTCCAGCTTATAGCGATTTTGCGATCCCGCAAAATGCTGTGAAAACGGCCGTTTTGCGCAAAATGTCGCAAAAACAGCCGTTTTGTGCAAATACAGCATCTTTAAAAAAAAAAAAGTAATCTGCAAAAGTTCATGTTTTTAAAAAAAAATAATCCTCGGGGTGCCAGGTTCTCAACTTTTTTTAAACAAGAAATGAAATCACTTGCGCCCCATAAAAGTGCAGCCCAATCCACATGGGACACATGAATGGGCACATTTTATATGTGCGCCCATTCAGATGACCTTTTTCACCTCCTTGATCAAATAAAGTGGCGTTTCTGTCACTTTAAAAGCCATCCCTCATTTCCAAGCAACTTTTAAATGTGCAGAAATTGTAGGCAAACATACGCGCATGGGATATGGGGCTGCCACTGCATGACAGGGTCTTTCCTGACCCTGTCATGCATTTCTTTTACGGTATGAATCGCTGCTGAGTCGCTTGCATTTCTGTTCCTCAAACAAGATAAAAATGCATTTTTTGGGTCGCATTTTACAGCACCAGGCACTTGGAGTGCCTGTCCCTGTGAAAGGCGCTGGGAGCTTGCAGAACACTGTCGGGAGAGCGATTCTATTCAAAGTACTGCCCATTTTGATAACAAAAATCTATCGAATGTTACAATTCAACCAATTTCGTCGAGTACGATTCGATCGATTTTTATAAATACTGAACATGTGTTGCGGGGGTGTCGCCCGCTCCCCATGTTCAGTATTTCTGGTCTAGGGTGGTTGCAGAAGTGTTTTCCCCTTTTGCCTGAAAATTGGAGGCGGGGACAGAAAAAAAAGGAAATAACGAAAAAGGGACCCTGCGGAGTCGGATCCGACCCGCTTTAGAGGGACGGATCTGGCACCGCAGGGTTGCAGGGGAAGCGGCAGCGTCAAAGCAGTTAAGTAGGGGAGGGGGTGGGCCGGTGGTGAAAGGTACATTTTGGGTTTTTTGGCTGAAGTGCAAATCAATTTGCAGCAAAATTGACTACGGTCAATTCCGCCGCAAATAATTACACTTCGGTCAAACAACCCAGAACACCATTCAAGACAGCTTGCCAGTGCACAATTTGCAATACAGCTCAAGCCTGTGGAAATGCGCCGGTCACCTTTGAGAATAAGGTGACCTGCTCATTTCCAAAAATGGGTTGTCTAAAAATAGCATATCCTCCGTTCTTTTTTTAAATTATTTGAGGAACTGGGTCAAAATCTACATTTTAAAAAAAAAAAATTGTTACACTATGAGGGAGAGTGATGGGTGAGATGTGAAGTGATAGGCAAGAGAGCAGAGGAAGCAGTGATGCGGTGGGCCAGAAATCTGAGAGCGAGCAGAGGTACAGAAAGTAGAGGGAGCGTGTGGTCAGTGAGCCAGAAAGCAGAGAGGAAGCGGTTGGCCAGAAAGAGGCAGTGAGCTGCAGATTGGGAAAAAGGATGAGGGAAGAGTGCGATAGAATGGGAGAAAAGATGCAGAAGCAGCACAAAAGAATGATGGACTGTATATTGGGGGAGGAATTCTAGAGTGTAAGGTGTGAGTTGGGAGTATGATTTGGAGTGTGGCAGGGGCTGGGCAGTGCAAATTGTGACTTGACAGTGTGACATAGCACGTGAGTATTTGTATGACAGAGTGAGAGGTTAAGGAATGTAAGTTGTGATGGAGAGTTGGTGAGATGTGTGTTGGTGAGAGAGGTGTGTGGGTGTTTGTGGGATTGGAGAACATAGAAGGGGAATATTTTCAGCATTACATTTGATAATGAACAATTTAGTTAATACTATTAAATAGGCATGAACATTAAACCAGAAATGTAGCCAAATCAAACACTGGTCTGCCAAAATGCCGCAATAAATTAAGGTTTGTGCCGCAAAATTTGCCATTTCAAAATCCTGGAAGGTCTGTCTAGGATAAGATTTAAGTCTCCTCTCCATATAACCTGGATTCCTACATAGCCCAGCAGTATGGCGGTTATAGTGTAAAAAAACTCAGGAGAGTCTACGTTGGGGCGGTAGGTATTAACAAGTAGATATTCTTTGTTGACCAGTGTGCAGTGTAGTATAACATAGCGTCCTTCAGGGTCTGTGTAGCTTTTATGTAATATAAACTTAATCGATTTGTGGATCATCGTAAGAACGCCCCTGGATTGGGTGGAATAGGAAGAGAAGAATCTAGCGTGCCCACATGCCGGGGCTATGGTCCTTGGCATGTGGCCATTGGAGTGTGTCTCCTGCAGGAGCAGTATCTTACAGCTATGCCTGTTAGCATAGGTCATGATTTTACAGGCCTTGGTGTGATTGCTTAATCCCCGGATGTTCCAGGACATTATGACGGTAGACATTTCAGTGACAGATATCTAATCCTATAAATTTTTTAGTGAACATCCCAGATCCAGCAATAGTGCGAGCTCCCAAAATTGGAGTTGAAAGTGCGATTGTGGCCCTTCAATGCTCGTGCCGTGCAACCTCGTATGCCTTTTTAAGTAACACCCCATTCCCTCCCACCTCCCTCACCACCAACCCGAGATTAGCAGTGTAAGCATCACCCACCCTTAACTGTACACAGCTGGGCCGTCCCCAACTTGCCCCAGCCTGTCCGAGAGCCCAACTGGGGCTAACCCACAACAAAGGTGTAAAGAACAGTGCAATTGCAGTCGGATGCGCCATTGCCGTGCACTAACACGCTTCGAGCCCAAGGGCTCTGTTGCAAAACAAGCAGTTTTTTGCGGTCTTATAATGCTTGCCCTTGTATCTCTTAGTAGAAATTAGGGGTCTAAATGTGAAACATCAGAACATTGCATTTTGAACATTAATAAACAAACAACATGAGCAGTTCAATATTACGGTAGTTCAGCAGTGTGCCTCCAAGATACCTATGTACAGCCCAAGCTGTATAACAGGGTAAATATAATAACAGAGTTAATTGTGAGTAAGGTCAATGTCCGGTGAAGGTCTTAATCCACATATCAATAGGACGACTAAAGGGTACAAGCCACGAGCAAAGTTCAGTCATTGCCCATTATGTCATCGCGGGCGAACAGAGGGGAACATGTGCTTCTATAAATTTCACCGCTTCCGAGGACACCGTAAAGAAATAAAATTTGTTGTTGAATGTGAACTTCAGGCGCGCAGGAAATAGTATTGCATAAGGAATATTTCTCTCTCTGAGCAATTTATTAACTCTGAGGAATTGGCGACGCTCCTGCTGCACTCCGGTTGAGAAGTCAGGGAAAATTCTGATCACTTGCGATTCCATTCTGAGCTCTCCTTTTTCACGTGCAAGGCGGAGAATCTGGTTGCGGTCTTTGAAACTTAGGATTTTCGCAATGCTGGGCCTCAGGAAGTCCCCAGGCTTTGGTCACGGCGACAGCGCCCTATGAGCTCTCTCAAGGTTGAAGAAGGGGGACATGTCAGGGTTGCCCAGTAGATCTTTCAAGAGGTTCTCAACTGCCAGTTCGAGTCGGCCCTTCAGCGCATTTTCCGGGACCCCAATAATACGTATATTATTCCTCCGTGATCTGGATTTGAGATCGTTGCTTTTGGCCTTAAGTGACTTCATGTCCGCGACCAGAGTGGATACCGTGCCCTGTAGTGTGGTTATACTGTGGTTAGTGTGGTTATAGTGTGGTTATACATTAGCACTTATCCTATTTTCAGTTTCCGTGATTCTCGTCCCCTGTTGATCTAGTTTAGCCCTGAGAGATGCCACATTTGCATTAATGTCATCCAGCTTTTCGTTAAAGGCTGCAAAATTCCTAGCCATTGTTTCCATCATGACCGTTAGGTCAGTAGCGGGCCCTTCTGCGGGGATCGATGTATCCGCCTAGTCGCTCGATGCTTGGGCTGAGTCAGACCTCGGGGTGGCTTTAGCAAATTTGTCCATGGCTCCAGTCTTACTAGTATTCCTGGATCTGTTGGACATTGTGTAGTATGGTGTCTGAACACTTAAAGTACAGTTCTGAGTCTCATGTGGGTATTATGCACCCAGAAGTTGTGTGGCGCAGAAACAAAGGTGGAGAAATGGCTCTCTTGTCGGTGGCGTAGCAACAGAACACAGAGCTATCAGGCAAGGGCTATCAGTGCCTGGAGCCGGGATTCGGAGGAGACAGTGCCTGGGGAGACGAACGGAGATCCGTCAAGGAAGTCCACTGTTATGGCTCATAGGAGGCTCAAAGATAATGGTCGGAGCAAGATGGGCGGGTGCCGCAGGGTCCCAGGGCTGCAGAGCAAAAAGGTCAGACCTAGTGAGGGAGTGGGGGGCAGCAGCCAAACCAGGGGGACAGCAGAGAGTCCACGCGCAGCAGCCCCACCAATTCCTCACCTTTTAGCTTAGCTCGTGTCCAGAACCCGGATGGCAGTATCCTCAGTGAGCCCACACGGGGCACACGCTGCGAATACGTGCGGCAGGCGGCCTGAGCAGGCCCAGGGGGGGCGCTAAGCCCGGCTCCACCGGCGTCACACAGCAATGTACCACGAGGCTCGCCGGGCGCAGCGGGAGCAATATCCCAGGGGGTGCAGCAGTATCTCCGGGCCCGCGAGAGAAGGGCCGAGCAGGGCCGCCGCTCACGAGCGCGAAGCGGTGACAGGCTGCCGGGAGCCTGAGATGTCAGGCGGCATCGTCCGTCGGAGGATCAGCTCACGCGCATCGGCGCAGGTCCCACAAGCGGCCCCCGCACACCAGGCACGGCCCCGGCCTCCAGGCCGCTGAGCACAGCGGGACCAGAGAGAGAGTTAGGTAGGCGGATAGTGAGAGCCCGGGAGCCGCCGGGGCACAGGCAGCAGCGGGCGTCACACGGTGCCGCCACGCACCCCTACAGCGCCAGGGCCCGGCCCAGCACCGTGGAAGCACAGGCAGGTCGTACACCGGGTCAGGCGGTCCGATTCGGGGCCAAATTTCGCGGGCAGGTAGCCTAGGATGTCAGCAAGGCAGGGGCCGAGTATGAAGACGGAGCAGAGTGGCTGACCGCAGATGTTAGCAGATAGAAAGCGACAGCGCACGGAGCTGGAAAGCTAGGCAGCCATTTTGTCGCTGCTCAACAGCGCCCCCGAAGTCTCCTACCTTGTGACCAGGGAAAGGCAAACGCTTCCTGATCCTGACCTTGGGGGTGGTTTAGGTGTGGGGGGGAATCACCTAGGAGGAGACGGGGCCCAGGGTGGTGAGGAGATCGCATGGGATGAGACGCAGTATTTGTCTTCTAAAAGGACTTGCTTTTCTGGGCTGCCAAAAGAGCTAATGGAATATTGCCATTATAATGTCCCTGACACACGCACAAGATCTGTGACCCAGGGTACAAATTCTGTTAAATCTGAGCAAATCTTGTCAATAGAAATAACTTGTAAGAATAAATATCCCCCTTACTCCCTAGGGTATAATATAAAGGGATCTAGAGAAAATACCTTGAATCCAATGTACTCCTCTGTTACAAATAATCCTAATAGTCCCTCTTTTACTGAGTTTAAGGGAATTAAATTTACCCTTAAAACAATAGCTCAATGGTTGAAAAAACTAACTTTGTGGAAGGGGTCTACAAGTCCCATGATCCTAGAAGTACTGGGATGAGGAAGAGGACTAGAGAGGCATGCAGTTGCAGGAGTCAGGCAATTAAGCCTAACAGCACACACCTGAAGGAACTTGGGCGGCATAGAAGGCACACTCGGGTACAGGCAATTAGAAGGAATGGAGGGAACTGTGACTGGAAGGCGAGCTGGAGCTGTAGCAGTAGAAGGGATAAGGCACGAGGCTGGCAAACCAAGCAGAAGTGGGAGAACAAGAGGGATGCTGGAACGTGGAGACAGCAGATTTCACCTTCTTGTTCTGAGAGGGTCCTGTTCCCCCAAACTCTGAAGTGCTGAGGCTGCACAATGAAGATGTCCTGGAGGGAAGTCTAATCACATGTGAGCCTGGTTGCCCAGCTGCAGACGTGCAGGAGACCGAGGCAAGAAGTATTTGTCAAGCCAAGGGTCTCAGGAGTGAAAGAAGCTCCCAAACAGTGTGGCCATACTGGAGACACCTTTTCAGGAGGAGTGTGTGGGTCCCCATTAAGCCAGAAGCGGTAGAAGTTGTGGCAGAAGTCTTGAAAGCTGTGCAACCCGCAGAGCAAGTGTCTAAGAAGCTGGTGAGTGAAGCACGGCATGCTAAGACATTGCGCGAGCCTGGCCGGTAACAGTATTCAGCTCCCTGTGAACTCGCATAAGACATTAAGCAAGTAGAAATTTTGTTTCTTCTAAAATACATTGAACAATGGAAATGTAGAAATGGCGTATAACGGTAATACTCTTTACTCGCGTGCAAAGCTAAAGGGACTGAAATCATTGTTCTGCTATTCCAAGACTGTTATGGCTTGAAGGAGTGAGTGGTCGTGTTCCCTAATTAAGGAGAGGGAACACTGCTGGGTCAATTACTGAATACATAACGTCAACAGTACAAGAGTTACAATATTTAGCTTGTGAAAACTACACAAGAGAATGGCTGCATGTTCCCAATTGTTATTACCAAAGGAGACCTGAACTCTCCTTTACTTTCACACGGGAATACAATTAAATACAAATCTTTAAACCCTGAAAACTATATCAAGAAGTGGTTGTGTGTGCCTAATTCTGAATTTCAAAGAAAGACTGAATTTGATTCTTTATTCTAGCACAGAATACTTTTCATTTTAGAAAGTTTAAATTGTATGACAATTGAAGAAGACAAGCATTGCCCAAGCCAAGAGTCTCCCCATATCCACACTGAAACCAACCTTTCCCAGAGTTCAGAAGCAATCGAAATGTACTGTGTAGTAGTGTATTGCTCTAAGATACAAGTGTACAAGTATTACTGGCAGAAAGGAGCAGATAAAGCTGGGGAAGGGAGACTGGCTGCTGTTAAAGGTTTGGGGTTGAAAGACTGAGTTAAATATGTTCTAGGGCGAAAAGACTGAAGATTATTTTTTCGAAATAACCTTCGGTCTTTTCTCCCCTGAACATTTCTGACTTGGCCAAACCCCTGCCCACACCCACACCTCAAACACACAAAATCCACCCACACCCCCCAACACCCCCCCAATGCCCCCCACTCCCCCACGCTCCTACTTACCTTTCCTCTGACTTGCCGATCCCTGCAACGCCTGTTCCCTTTCACTTCTGTGATCGGGATCCGGTGCCACAGGGTCCTTTCCTTTTTATTTAAAGTTGGAGCAGCAGTACTAAGTCATCCTGTCAGATATACCATTGTGAAGTTCAAAACTGTACCCAAGAAAATACAAACTGTTAACCAAGAACTGTATATCACTGGTGTTGGTGGATATTGCATTTCTTTTACAACTGTGGCAAGTAGGGGTGTAACGGTACACCGGTATACCGGTATAATTACCGTGACCCTCCTCATTTAATCACAATAACCTTGACCTTCTACATACCGGTTTACCGTGTGTGTTCAGCATCAAAGCAATTTTGTTTTCAGTGGCTTCCCCTTACACAGATGAACACGTGGGCGACAGGCAAGGCAGCAAAGCAGATTTGTTCAGGGCTGCACACGCAGACAGTGAAGTTCGGACCACTTTACTATTTTGTTTAAATTGCATGCAGCTGCCTGTCACTTTCAAGTAAGCTAACACCCCCACTGAGCACAACAGATAAGCTGATGTCAAGGAGGCGAAGCTGCATTCTGCACGAGGCTCCAGTGAAAAATGGAATTGGAATCTTCTGCCACAGCTGTATTGCTTGGGCCCTTTAGTAATACATTTTTTTTATTTTCCACACAAAAATAAACACTTTCTGCATGACAAAAAGCCTCTCATGTGCAATGCGAGAAGGGCTGTTGTCCATGTTCAGAGCCTGTGTGTGTAAAGAAAGCTTTATATTTTTTTCCATTTTGTTTTGCTTTCGTTACTTATTGAAACAGAAAGTTATTTGAGAGAGACAGGCAAATCGGCAGGCCCGTTGCACAGCAACCACCCTGCCAGCAGGATCATAAAGCTATCAATTTGGTCCAGGCCCTTTGAACACTCCACAGAAGAACACATTAACCCCTGTCCTGCAGCACACTTTGCACAAGCTGAGTGGTGGTCTGGGGCCAAGCTGCTTTGTTTGGGCAAATGCCATTTCAGTGAGCCACTGTCTCCAAGGTTTGGAGTGTGGACACTGCAGAGTAAAGTGCTAAATATAGTTTAGGAGAGGCCTGTGGTCAACAAACTTAAGGATAGTCTTTGCTTCTGCTCGCCCAACTACGTGGAGGGCCCAGACCTGCATGCTATCAGTTTACACCCATCAGAAAAGTCCAATCGTACTGAAAAAGGCTGCCTTATACGCGAACATGAGCTATGTTGTTTGTTCCTTTTTCATGGCAACCGTCTGCATTTTGAAAACATTTCTGAAGTGCCGTTAAGCTTATAGGCTACTTTCGTGGCATGCAGACTGTTCCAAAAAGAGAAGTATGCAATTGCACGAGGTACCAAACCATTTTAGTAAATAGAATATGTCCCATGTCCTGGTTTTCACAGGGCTTGGCGGTGACTGAGCATGAACCAAATATTTAAAATGTTTGCACGTGTTCATGGTTTCTTTGGCCCCACTTTTGGGATACGGAGTGATTGCCAGGAAATATCCATTAACCAGCTGTTTTGTTAAGGGCACCTCTAGATCTGGTTGAAGATGCATGCTTACCCATTTCAAAATGTTATTTGGGGAGCCCCATTCCCTAAAGCTGGAGAAAGCAGCCTGCATATGTTAACAAACACAGTGTTAGTTTATGATTTTCAAATTCAAAGGGGCAGTGAGAAAATGTTAACTATGTTTTATGGGTACAAACAGTTTCTGGTGGAGCAGTTTTGTATCCCAGAAGGACATCCCTGATGACAAAAACAATACATTGTAAGGAATGAGAAGGAACTAGTTCATTCAGTGCAACATAAGGATTATGGATTATATAAATGACATTTTAGATTGTAACAGATTATAATGGAGAACGTGTTTTGTAATGCATACTACAATGGGTGAAGTCCCTGGTTTTATCATTGAATTTGAATAATCTCCAAATATATCACTGCCGCACCACACCCACTAGCTGAAAGCAGGGTGAAAATGGTCTGTGATTATTGATCACCTTTTGGAGCAATTTATCTTTGGCCATCAAATATACATTTGAAGTGACACAGCTCAGCCTGTGCCTTAATTTTGTGGTGTGTAGATTATCAAGGGGCATTAACTGCAGAACAAAGAAAAGCAGCCTAGTTGTGGAGCTGAATCCCTAAATGACCCCTTAAACAATGCTATTGGCTTAACAGGGCCCCCAAAGGCTTTAGGGTCTACTTCAATAGAAAGGGTTGAAGTTCATGCCTACCTATACCCTCATCCAGACATTTGTCCAGCGTGGGAACAGGGCTTCTTTACCCTGGTGATATGCGCAGTCAGTTTTTGCTATGCACTCAGCGCAGCCAAAGTGCATTCAGTAAATGAAGAAGGGAGTTTGGTTTTCCCAATTAGCAATTGCCCACTTTTGTCACTTCTACTAGAACATTTATATACAAAAGATAACTTTTTGTGGGGCAAGTCTGTTAAGAAAAGTCAAAAATGGTCACAAAGTATTAATTAAGGTTACTTTAACATGTGTGCTATATCGCGATAACCGTGGTATACCGTTACTTGGCAAGAAGGTTATCATACCGTCCATAAATCCATACCGTGACACCCCTAGTGGCAAGTCTTCTTGAGGAAAGTGACAAATCATCGTGGCTGGGATTAACATTGGTGCTATTTCGAGGAAGTGGAAAGTGGATAATTCAATAAGAAGAGATTTGCTTTCATTGGAACTTTGGTTAACAAGCATTTCCGTTGACTTTGAAATATCAAGAACTGATCTGAGACATTTCTTTCTTTGATTGAATGTTAACAGCCCTGACTCTGAATCCTTGAGAAGGGAAATCACCCAGGAAATTTGGTTATTCAGAGACTGTGACTGTTGTTCGTATGACGGTATATCGCAATGTATTTTTTTTTTTTTTTTTTGCTAAGTGTAAAGGCCAGTTATCCTGTGTTAGTGTGCTCCCTTAGCTTTAGTTAGGCAGGTAAAAGCTCAGCAGAGTAGGGATAGTGAGGCATACTCATAAGTCCTGTCCCCTTTCCTCCATCCTTGTGGGCATCCCCCAACAATGGGACGGTACTGAAACCTTTGGCAGTGCAAAATTGAGCTTCCCCTTTAAATTTAGTATAGCGCTCAGGTGTGGGAACGCCCCGCCCTCCGGAACCTCACCTCAGTCCTTTTCCGCACCGATGGTATCGGACCCGACAGCCAGCGTGGAGACGTTTTTAGCTTTCTGGTTGCTCCCCATTTGTTTTTTCCAATTCTTATTACACTTCCCTTCCGTGCCTTGCTTCCCCCAGTGCATGCTGACCGCAGGAGGCTTCACAAGATGTGCCTCATGCGACCGTTCGTTCCCGGCCTCGGAACCCCATGCTCTCTCTTGAATGCTTGGGGACCGACCACCACTGGGACTCATGTTCCGCCTGCAGCGCTCTCGGTCACAGAGCATTGAAGAATCATTTGTCACAGTGGAGGGAGATCTTGCACACTTCTCCTCCACCCCACCTTAAGGACTTTGTGTCCAGGTACTCTCGGCAAAACAAGGTAGACCCTCTGTTCGGCGTGGTGACTCCCGCCCGGGGTTCCCACGGATCAGGGTTCCTCGGATTCGGGTTCTGTCATGCCTGAGGCCTCTAAGGCTACCGGCTCGCAAGCCAAGGGGCCTGTGGGCTCTTTCCGGCAGTCCGAGGACAGACCTGAGGCCTTCCCGATTACCAGCTTCCAAGCTGAGGGGCTCAGGTGCCCTACCAGGCTGTCTGCGGAAGGACGATCAGCGATCAGACTAGTATTCTTCTACCCGAGGAGTAAAGGAATCATCGAGTGCCACCTCCAAAAGTCTGTCCTCGGCTAGATCCAGCACGTCTACCGGCACAGGTACCGAGGGCTCCCAGCCTACATGAGCTTGCTCAGAGTTCATGAATAAAGGCGTTACGACTACCGGCCATCCGGCTGAGGGCACAGCGCCTACCAGAGGAATCTCTGAGGTTGACTCTTCTGCTTCGGGTGCAAGCCACAAGTTGTATCCTCTTATGTCTGAGACCTCTCTTGGATCAGGGCCTTCGCACGCTCCCACCCAAGGTATGACGCAAAGCTTTGAATTGGTGGAGCGGCACATGGCAAAGCCTGCCAGGTAGGCGGCCATCTTGGATCCGGCTCATGCCACCAGTGTTTCCACCCATTAAATGGGCTTTGCAGGATGATCACAGCCCACTTTCTCAGCATGGGGTCTGGCATGGATTCACATGTTCATGAATATTCCCCGTCATTAAGCTGGGAATCCTCGGTAAAAGAAAAAATAGTTTCACTTTCGCTTGAAAATTGTATTTCTCCTCTAAACCAGTCACTGTCCTGGATCATACTGTCCCATCCAATGACAGTCCTTTCCCTAATCTCCACCCCTGTTGGCCATCTTCAGATTTTTGCTGCATGCTCTAGTGTTGGGACTCCTCTTAGTGCTTTCCGAGCTATTGTTCTACTATTTCGCAGGTCGACTTCCGGCAGCGGGGATCCGCTGTCAGTGAAGATACTACATCAAGGATCTTTCATATGATCAGATCAGAGAAGGCTTAGGTCTACTTTGTGCCTTTTCGACATGACCAATGAGAAAAGATGCTGCTTCAAACTGTGTGAAATGTGGTTTAAGGAACGTTTTCTTGAAGGATCGACACCACAAATGTCTTTACTGACTGCGTCCGTACCATTATGAGGAGGGATGCAAGGTCTGCCGTGGCTTTTCGAAAAAGACCAGGGATCGCTACAGCAGGCTGGCGGTGTGGTTAAAATCAGGTAAGGCCTCTGACTCGGCCTCTGGGCATGGTCATGCTTCGCTGAGGGCTGACTTGTCCCACGATCGAACTTCCTCAGAAAAGAGGTTGAGATCCGTTGAGGACGCCCCGCTGGTGGGGGTCCAAAAGAAGGTAAGGCTGCACGCCACTGATCCACTGTGTCCGCCGCAGCTGCGCGTCCCGGCTCGGGAAGGACAAGGTCTCCATCGCCGAACACATCCACGGTGAGCCTACCAGTGAGTGGCGCCCCCTCTAAGAGAAAGTCCTTGACTCCTTTGGGACTCTGCTTGCCATCGGCGGACAAAGCGATGAAGGAGCGATCCAAAGTGGACCCTTCTCTTCCTACATCGGAGACACCATCAGCTTTGGCGTCTCAACCAGACAAGACAAACACCATCATCAGCATCGTCATAACAGTCACATCGACGACTGCTGTTACCACCTCATCGATGACTGGGGAAGGAGTAAGGCTCTTGCGACCCCTAGGAGTGGTACAGGACAAGGGGCTTAACCAAGTGTGCCGGTGCAAATCCATACTAGCTCCAATAAGGATGACGTCCTGCCCGAGGGCTACTTTTTGGACCACAAAGGGGGCCAGCGACCCTTGTTGGAAGGTGTGCCACCGCAGGGTGAACCCTATCGTCTACCTCTCCAAAAGAGGCGTACCAGCCCAGAGCCTCCCCCTCTTATTCCTACTACAACTCAGCCCAGGGATGTTTCGTTGGACATGCTGACCACGCTGCACACGCTGGTATCAGAAATTCAGCAGCGACTGCTGCCCACACTGGGCCCTGCTCTGTCTTGAAGTCCTCCAAGAGCGCTTTCCGGAAGCCCTTCTAGGTGTAAGCGCAAGTCAAAGAACCCTGCTGGTCCAAGATGCCAACCGACACCACCGCTGCCTCCTCCTCGGGCATTGACCCCAACAGGGGATCCTGCCATGCATACAGACACGGTCATGTATTACAGCGGCTACATTGATGGACACCGACAATGCCGATGTCTTCGTTCCAGCGGACGGAGAGCCAGCAGGTGCGGATGACCCACACAGGGCATCTCCGCTGGATGAGCTTGGCTCCTTCTACTCCATGATGTCCAGGGCCTCTGAACTTTTTCAACTGGCGCCTGAGAAGATGAGGAAGAAAGGGTTCCTTTATCAATGTTGCGAGTCCAGGCGGAAGACCATCATGTCTCTCCCCCTGTTGAACGATATTTGGGATGAAGGCCTAGCGCTGTTAAAGAATCCGAGCACTGCCCCACCCAAGCGGGATAGGCTCAAGAAGAAATACAATGTCCCGGACTCAGCCCCCAAGTGCCTGAGGTCCCAACCTTCACCTGACTGTGGTCTCAGCCGCGGGCGTCCTCGTCCATGGTACCCCCGGACCAGGAGGGGAAGAAGCTGGACGCTATGGGGTAGAGGATTATCTATACGGCTGCCAGCACCATTAAGGATGCTAATGCCATGGTCATTTTGTCCTGCTACGACCAGGAGTGCTGGTGTAAGCCTGGCCCTATTCCGGACTTCCTACCGGACAAGAAGGCAGACACGCTTGAGCTGGTCCAGGAAGGGGAAGTGGCCTCAGACTCCGCCATCACAGTGGCGGTGGAATTCGCCGACACCGGATTCCATCAGATGGGGGAACAGAGTATCTCTTTGTCGACAGTGATGGCTGAAGCCACCAACTTCAGGCCCAATGTTCAGTCTAAGGTGTTGGACATGCCATTTGATGGGCAAAACCTGTTTGGCAAGCGGGCAACAAGTCTTTTCAAATCATGGGTATCCTGCAGCAACGTCGTTCATCATCCTTTAGTTCCTCAAGGAGAAACCCTGGCACATCCTCCAAGGGCTACATCACCCCTTATCCACGACGCAAAAGGCATCAGAGGTCACTCACAGGCATACGAGGCGGAGGAGAGCGTCGAAACAGGCCTGAACCGGCTGTGGACTCAGGGCCCCCACTTCTGCACCCCAGTGGGAGGCCGGCTGGTGATGTTAGTCAGCTTGTGGAAGACCATCACCACCCACAGATGGGTGCTGGAGGCTCTCGGACAGGAGCACACCTTGGATTTCCATCGTAGATGTCCTCGTATTCCCCCTGATGCTCGATAAGAACACGTGGCGCAGCTGCTGTACAGGGAGTCCACACCATGTTGGAAAAAGGGGGCGATAAAGCCTGTCCCCGTACCTCCGGGGGTGTACTCAAGATACTTTCAGGTCTTTAAGAAGACAGGAGGGTGGAGACCGATCCTGGACCTGCGACACCTCAACAAGTACTTTAAGTCCCAGAAGTTCAGGATGGTCACGTTGCAGCATGTGCCTGGACTACACCTACTTCCACGCCCCTATCCATCAGAAGCACCGCAAGTTCCTGTGGTTCGTGGTCCAGGGGCGACACTATCAGTTCAAGGCACTTCCCTTTGGCCTGAAATCAGCCCAAGGGTCTTCACAAAGTGCTTGGCTCCGGTGGCGGCACATCTTCATCTCGAGGGCATCCGCGTCTACCCTTATCTGGACGATTGGCTAGTTCGATCCCTCTCTCATGCTTTGGCGAGCCAGCACACGGCGAGGACTGTGCATTTGCTGATGGATCTGGGATTCTCCATAAATTATCCAAAGTTCTGCTTGGAGCCATCGCAGAACGCTCTGTTTCTGGAAACCCGACATAACACAGTGACTTGCCTAGTGTCTCCCTCGGAAGAGAGGGTGATAGCTATCCTAGGGGACGGTGCAGCACCTGTCGTCAGCGTTGTCGGTTACTGTGTGGGCCTTCAAGTCGCTGTTGGGCACGATGTCCTCGTGCATCAACCTCATCCTCCTTTGCAGATACAGATGAGGCCTCTCCAGGAGTTTCTGGATGCAAGGTGGCTTTAAGTCTCTGGATCCTGAACGGACAAGATCTCACTCAACGAAGAGGTTCCGGCGAGCGATACAGTGGTGGGTGGTGCGTTCTCATCTCACAAAAGGGGTCCCATTCCAAGTCCCTCCCTAACCGGAGACCGTCACCACGGACGCTTCCTTGGAAGGTTGGGGAGCTCACACCGGACAGTTTGAACGCTAGAAGCCTCTGACTGCCATTAGAAAAGACACTTCACATCTATGTCTTGGAGCTCCGGGCCGTCTTCTGAGCTCTCAAGACCTTTCTGCCAGCGCTGAGGGGCAAAGTGTTGAGGATCTTCACGGACAACACAACCACCATGTTCTACATCTGGAAGCAGGGCGGAACGTGCTCTCGGATGCTCTCCAGGGAGGCCCATGATCTTTGGCACTGTGCCATTTGTCAGGACATGTTTCTTGTCCCTTTTCACCAGCCGGGCACCAAGAACACCATTGCAGACTCAGTTAGCAGGGAGCTACATTGTAGCTATGATTGGGAGCTTCGACAGGACCATGTGGATCATGTATTCCACGAATGTGGTCAAACCCAGATCTACCTTTTTGCGACAACGACAAATTCAAAGTGTGAGAAGTTCTCCAGCAGGTTCCCACAGCCGAGGAGCATGGGGGATGCCTTCTCGTTCTCATGGGAGGGACTTTTCCTATGCGCTTTTCCTCCATTCGCACTCCTGCTATAAGCGATGAACTCACTCAGTGTCGCTGCAGGATGATGCTCGTCGCTGCGGCGTGGCTGCAGAAAATCTGGTATCCAGAACTGCTACGTCTGTCGGTGGCTCCGTCCATCAGGCTGCCACTACTTCTGGACTTTCTCTAGAGAGACAGGGAGGGGCGATTCTGCACCACTACCCACTGTCGATGAACCTCAGGGTCTGACTTCCGCAGCCCTAGAGTTTGGACAATAATCTTTACCTGCAGAGTATAAGGACCTCCTGGCCAAGGCCAGAGCCTCTTAAATTTTGACATGCTACAGCCATAAGTGGAAGCGTTTCTCCATGTGGTGCTGGGCTCAAAGGATTACCCTTCTGTTTGTCACAGCCCCGCAGGTCCTACCATACCTGCTTTCCTTGGCCAAGGCTAGACTAGCTCATGCCTCTATCAAGGTGCACCTGGCTGTCATATCCCGTTACACCGGGGCACTGGGTAGACCCTGTGGTCGCACAGACTCCTCAAGCAGTTCCTTGAGGCACTCTTCAGGACTGTTCCGCCGTTGAAGGCTCCTGCCCCGGCTTGGCAACTCAATGTGGTCTTGACTAAACTCATGGGGGCGCCCTTTGAGCCGATGCATCAGGCCCGCTAAGGTTTCTATCGTGGAAGACTGCTTTCCTCGTGGCGATTACCTCAGCCAGGTGGGTCAGGGAGATCTGTGGTGCAAGCAGCCGTACTTGTCTTTCCACGCTTCATGGTCGGTACTGCATTCACACCCCACCTCTATGCCAGAGGTGCCGTCTGAGTTCCACCTCAATGAGCCTTTGTGGTTGCCTGTCTTCTTCTTGAATCCGACGTCCCAGCAGAGAGGGTCTTGCACTAGCTGGACGTTGATCGTGCCTTGAAGTTTTTCATGGCACGCACAAAGAGCTTTCGTTTCGAAAGACTTCTCATCTGTTTGTCAATTTTGGACCTGTGAATCACGAAAAAGGCCTTTTTGAAGGCTTCCGTCTCCAGGTGGCTCTCCGGCTGCATCATGCACTGTCATGGACTGGCTAGCAGGCTGCTGCCGGCCCGGCCAAGAGCCCTCTCCATTAGAGCCATTGCAGCAACGACAGCGTTTCTCTCTGGTGTGCCCCTGCGCGACTTCTGCATGTCTGCTAAGTGGAGGTCTACACACACCTTCACAACGTCCTGCATCAACAGGGATTCCGAGGGAGGAGTCCTGAGTTGGCCAAGCGGTGCTACGCAACCTGTTTATTTGAGGGGAGTCTGTTCCAGGGGTGAGTGTTTATTGCTTATGTTGAGCCTTGCCACCTCCCGTGGTTATGTATATGTACTGATGTGTAATCGTTATTCATGACCATGTGAATTCATGCCAGACGCCATGTTGGAAAAGGTTTAGGTTTAAGTTACCTGTAACTTTTGTTCTCCAGCATCCGTCTGGCTTGGATTCACATGCAAACCCTCCTTCCTTCCCCT
The DNA here is from genome assembly GCF_040938575.1 of Ambystoma mexicanum. Taxonomy (NCBI): domain Eukaryota; kingdom Metazoa; phylum Chordata; class Amphibia; order Caudata; family Ambystomatidae; genus Ambystoma; species Ambystoma mexicanum. The sequence goes on along the minus strand of NC_090922.1, from coordinate 16,829,390 downwards.
CTGTGGCTCTTCTTAGTTCATACTGCCACTTTGCATGCTTACCAAAGATGAAGATGACCACCACAGGTGGGGCTTAGGGCGGGGATAGTCATTGGATGGGGGCAGTATGACCCAGAGGACAGTGATTGGTTTAGAGGAGAAATACAGTTTTCAAGTGAAAGTGAAACTGTTTTTTCTTTTACCGAGGATTCCCAGCCTGACGACTGGGAGTATTCATGAGCATATGACTCCATGAAAGACACATGCTAGAGAACAATAGTTAAGGGTAAGTAACATAAACCTTCCCCTGGAAGCGGCAGCAGATCCTACGGTGCAGGTGTCCCTCCACCGGTTCAGGCCCAACTGGTTGTTCTGACCACCCAACCTTCTCCTGTACCACCAACGCCTCCCCCGCAACAGCTGTTGGACCCCTTCTGCAGATCCAGACCTGGTGGGGACTCCACCGGCACCTGTGTTGCAGGACCCGGATTCCCCTTGGTCTGTAAAAGCGTGTCAGAAATCCTTCACTCAATCTCAGGATAGGACTGAGTTCAAGCCCTGCGCTTTCTCTGGCTTCAAGGGGTTCTGAGACCGCGGTACATGTTGCATGGGTTTTTCCGCTCCCCCTCCTCTGCCCCCACCTCTGACACCAGGAAGCAGCAACGTCCAGGTCGAAGAACACAGCTCACCTGTGGGGGGGGCCTTTTGGCTCTGTTCCAGGAAACCTGGAAGCATCTCTTCAGCAACCTGTGGATCCTCTCTGTAGTCTCCACAGGCTTCAGTCTTCCTCTTCCTATAACTCCTCCATCCTCTCCTTCTCTTCGTCAGATCGGGTCCCCGGGAGGTTCTTTTGCTCTTGGAGATGCAGGCTATAGAACCGGTTCCTCTTGCAGACAGGGGCTTGGCTTACTATCCTAGGATGTTTGCAGTACCCAAGAACAACCAGGCTGGTCTGAGGGTAGTCCTTGCCCTGTCATTTCTAAATCTGTCTTTACGCTGGAACGCTTCAATATGATCACTCCCGCGTACATAGCCGAGTCTCCTTGGCCTTGGCCGCTTGGAGGGCCATCATCTATATCCTTATATGGATGACTGGCTGTGAGGACGGGGTTACCCGAAGGGGTGGTGCGCCCTGCCAGAGACTGGCGGATACCCATAATCAGCTGGGGTTTTCCCTCAACCGGAGGAAGTCACAGTTGTGCCCATCTCAGCAACTTGTCTTCCTAGGGGTGCATTGGAACACTACCATTCAGCGGGTATTTCCTATGCCCGAGAGGTTTCTGTCCCTCCACAAGGCGGTGGGTCACTTTCTGGCTAACACGACCACCTCTACATGGTGGTTCCAGCACTTTCTGGGCCTGATGGCCTCCTGCAAGCTCACTATACAGCACGCCCGCCTCAAGAGGAGGAGCCTCGAGCTCCACCTGGTGGCCAATTGGGATCAGGAGACGGGGGTCTCAGTCAGACAGGAATTCTAAACCGCCGATCCTTCTGCCTGATTTTCACTGGTGGCTGATAAATGGCAATGTTTCAGTGGGAGCCCCCTTCACCCAAGACAGAATTCCTCCTACATATCAATCTGTTTGAGCTCAGGGCAGTGGGCCTGGCTCACAAGGTATCTTTGCCCCTCATCAGGGACAAGTCGGTTCTGGTCAGGACGGAAAATTCTACAATGTTTGACCTGAACAAGCAGGGTGGCAACCCCCTTAACCCCCCCCCCCCCCCCCCTGCATGGTGGCGGTCTCTATCTGGGAACAGGCCCTGACGGAGGGGATTTGAATTTCAGCCGTCCACCTGCCAGGGGACAGCAATGCAGAAGCAGATCAGCTGAGTATTATTATTTATTTATTATTATTTTTTTACATTTATAAAGCGCTCACACAGCCCGCAGGCATCGAGGCGCTGTTACAGGAATTGTTTGTTTTTCTTAGTTGCGTAATTGTGTTTTTTTTTGTCTTAGTTACGTATTTATAACACGCTTAAACACCCAGAGGTTTCTAATCGCAGACCCGGGGATCGAACCTGTTGTTGCTTCGTGTCGTCCTGCTTCCAAGACGCGCACGCTGCCGCTGAGCTATCCTCCCGAGTAGCTTGATGTTCAACACCTCTGAGTGGGAGTTGCACAACGACTCCTTGTTGCCCCTGTCCCAACGTTGGGGGTTCGCAGACCTGGATTTTTTTGCAACTCCCCTTGTTGCCATGTGCCCGCAGTTTGCCTCATGGGCAGGTCAGGGGTCGCTGGGATACTCCTTCTAGATCTGTTGGCATGGCCACAGGTGTTATGCGTTCCTGCCCAATCCTCTGCTCCAACTGACCCTGCACAAGTTCCGGGACTCATTGAGCTGCAGCCTCATCCTGGTTGCCCCCCACTGGCCTTCGAGACCCTGATTTTCGGATATGCTGCAGTTGTGCTCCTGGGGTCCTGCCCATCTTTGGATCCCAAGCAGGGGTTTTCTGACACGGCAGGGTGGGACAATGCAACATCCGGTTCCTGCCAAACTGACCCTTGCGGCCTTGTTCCTGATCAGCTGAGGATTCAGCAAGCTCTTTTTTTTCTGATGACAACTGGGACATCATTTAGCAGACCAGGAGGCCCTCGACTCTGTTTCAGGATAAGAGAAAATGGATTAGGTTCTGCCATTAGATGTGCAAGAAAGGTCTGGACACTTTCACCTGTCTGTGGATGACGTACTGGCCTTTTCAGCACACCTGGCTCACTTAGGAGTTCAGGTGGATACTTGCTGCAGGTATTTTGCGGCCATTGGGGCTTACAAGAATTCCCCTGAGCATGTGTTTTCGGCAGCATACCTGGTGCTTAAGGCCCACCTTAAGGGGCTATTTAGGCTTTTTCCTCCGGGGCATAGGCAACATCTGGTCTGGGACCGCAACTTGGTTCTTGCAGCTTTTCAACGTAAACCTTTCAAACCGATGGCCTCTGTGGACATCCACTTGATGGTGCTAAAAATGGTTCGGTCAGTGGCTCTCACCTCTGCCAGCAGGGTTAGTGAGCTGAGGACGTTGTCTTTGTTCGAGCCCTTTACCACGTTTCACAACTAAAAGGTCATCTTGCGTACTCCACTCGCCCAAACCTTTGCCATGCAGCGCCTGTGGAAATGCTGGCAGCGTTGGAGGCTCCATTAAGGTGCCATCATGTAATCCCCTTCAGCGGCAGTTAGCGGTCTAGTTTCCACCTAAAATGGCCGCTGCTGTTATTTCTACATGCGGAAACAGAGGATCAGTGGGTGTGAAACGCTGCTGTTCATCCTCTAGTCATTTTCCAGAGCCGTCAGCTCTCTTGTTGCCTATCTGTGTCACATTTCCACCCTGTTCTCCGCAGGGTCTCTCTCACTGTCTCTCCCTTGTTCCTTTTTGACCTGCGCTCAGTGAGGTGTCCCTTATTCCTGTTTTCACCCAGTTCCCTGCTGGGGCTGCTTTCTCCTTCTCTCTGTGCCCACTCTTTCGCTGGGCGTTCTTGCTTCCCAGTTTCTCCCTGCGTCCTCGCTGGGCTATCTCTTTCCATTCAGCTTTGCCCGCTCTCGCTGGACTTTCTCGCTTACCTTATTTTCCCCGCAATCTCACTGGGTTTCGCTCTCTTACTGCTCCACCCGCTCTCTTGCTGGGCATTTTCGCTCCTGTTTTCACCCCACGTTCTCGCTGGGTTTCACTCTTCCTATTCGCATCGCCCGCTCCCTCGCTGGGCGTCTTCGCTCACTTGTGTTCACCCTACATACTTGCTGGGCTATAACCTCTCTCCACGGTCTCTTCCCGTGTTCCACGGGTAGCCCATTACGTATTTCCCCATCTGGGTCCACATTTCTCTCTTCCCTGGCGCATTACTGGTCTGCTCCTTTTTCTATCTGGCGGGCCCTAAGGAACGGCTCCCTTGACTGTACCCTCCGACCAGGCTCATTCAGTTACTCTGATCCAGAGAGCCCAATGGCTCTAGACATTTGCAGACCATCATCCGAGCACCCCAGCCAGATCAGAGCTGCTGTTGAAACATTCCCTGATTCAAACTCTGCCTGATACTCTGCGAATTTGTAGTCCTCAAGATCTACTTCAATCTTCACTTTGGACGGATCTTCTACAGAATAATGGACAGAATCCCCGGAAACAACTTTTCATCGTGAGACAACTTCACACAGGGTTTTCTATGCTGACAGGCTTTTTCCCTGTTTTTGGGGGGGCTTGCTCCTCGGGGTTCCTCTTGCCTTGGCAGCGAGGAATATTTTCACCTTACCTGTGTCTCCCACCTCATTAGAAGTCTCTGTAAATCCCGCTCATGTGTTGCCACTTCACAGAAGTGCTTTTATACAAACTGCATGTTCGGTTCCTCCTGCGGGAAGTAATTTAACAGCAGTGCCTGATTTGTCGTGCCTCATGTTTCACCCTAAAGACACCTTTATTTCTGTCCCGCCCCAAGCAACTACGCAGGGGGGCATACTGCGTCCTGATCTTTGTCCTTCTGCAGTTATCACGCCTACCATACCCCTGCCAAACTTTTCTGCATCCTGCATCTGAGTATCAGCGCAATGACCATACTGTTACACCTGTACATGACCTAGTTAGTCTGCATGCTTTTGAATACCAGATCACTGGTTAAGCATGCTGTTGAATTCGCATCTTACATAGAGGAGAAAAAAATTGATATCTGTGCCCTCACAGAAACATGGGGTCACAGAGCTGCTGGCCCCTCTTTGGATTTAGCTATCCCTGACGGGTATAAAATAAGACATAATAGCAAGGAAGGTAGAGATGCGGGTGGCATTAATTTTCAAATCCTCCCTCACCATCTGGAAATTTAAAGGAATAATTATGAATGGCATAGAATCTCTTCATGTTAAAATTGGTTTAAATGCTGAATCTACATCTAATCTTAACCTCATTTACAGACCTCTGTCACTCACAGAAGATTTTTCATTAGCATTGTCAAATTATCTGCTGTCTCGTCTTAAACCTTGCTCTAGCTACCTTATTTTGGGAGACTTTAACTTCTGGTTAGGGGACAAGGACAACTTGACGGCCAGAGGACTGGAACTCGCCCTGTATAATCTAGGCTTCGAACAGTTGATTAATACTCCTACACACAACTTAGTCCATATCCTTGACTGGATTTCATCCATTAATGTCAAAACTAAGGATCTGTATGTTCTATCTTGCCCCTGGTCTGACCATTAATTCGTGCATTTCTCTATTCAGGCAGATTTCCTGATGAAACTGAAATCTAAAAGGCTTCAGAGTTCCTTAAGTAGAAACTTTAAACTAATCACTCGTGAAAGAGTTAAACCCTTGCTGAACCCTTGTATTCATTTTGCAGCTCAAGATTCCTCTACAGACATGGCCAACTCCCTCATATCTAATCTAGAGGGAATCACTAAATCACTGGCTCCCCTTAAAAATAGAAGAATCAAGGAGGAATGAGAAATAAACCCTGGTATACGCCCGAATTGAGAACACTTAAACCCACCACTTTGAAACTCTTTCATAGTTGGAAATCTAGCCCTTTGCCTAACACTTTGGTCAACTATAAAAGCACAGCTAAACCTTATAAATTGGCCATCGTCGAAGGAAAGAAAAATTCCCTCAATGCGAGGATCTCTAAGGCCCAATAAGAGACTAGAAGTCTTTTAAATACTTAGAGCACTCCCCACCTTGCGGCTTCCCTGTGCTCTCCCCACCTTGCGGCTTCCCTGTGCTCTCCCCACCTTGCGGCTTCCCTGTGCTCTTCCCACCCTGCGGCTTCCCTGTGCTCTCCCCACCTTGCGGCTTCCCTGTGCTCTCCCCACCTTGCGGCTTCCCTGTGCTCTCCCCACCTTGCGGCTTCCCTGTGCTCTCCCCACCTTGCGGCTTCCCTGTGCTCTCCCCACCTTGCGGCTTCCCTGTGCTCTCCCCACCTTGCGGCTTCCCTGTGCTCTCCCCACCTTGCGGCTTCCCTGTGCTCTCCCCACCTTGCGGCTTCCCTGTGTTCTCCCCATCTTGCGGCTTCTCTGTGCTCTCCCCACCTTGCAGCTTCCCTGTGCTCTCTATTCAGGTCTCATGCAGGTATCTTGATGCATCTGCTGCTGAGGCTGCCATATGTGAGTACTGGGGGGGGGTGGTCCTGAGGGGAGGAGAATGGAGATCTGCCTGAAATCACACTGTGCGTCAGCGCGTTGATCCGGGATTTGTTACAGCAGCCAACAATTCCCGGCTCAACGCGCTGACGCACAGTGTGATTTCAGGCAGATGCATCAAGATACCTGCATGAGACCTGAATCCCGCCACCATTTACCAACCATCTAGATGGGAGGCGACTCTCTCCAGACCCGACAACACCTTTTTGAGTCCAGTGCCCTCGACTCACTAGGACCCAACGAAAGAGGTTCTACTTGAATACATTATGAAATATGAGCACATCCGGCCCTGAAGATGGATTAATGGAATCTGAAAAGTGTTGGCACCTCATACCAACTAGGAGTGCTTTTTTATGTTGAAAATTTCAAAAGGATTTATGTTGGAAACTGTACATGTTATCACCAATGATGTAATTGGGACACAACTTGTCATACTCATTCGATTCACCTTCTTTTTGGTTTACCCGAATTTTTCATAGCTCAAACCGTACCATTGTTGTATTTTGAATTACTGTATTTTACGACACCCTTCACGGTGCACTGTGGAAACTAACAGTGCAACAGACAGACTTTTGTTTATATGAAACCTGTTTACTTTCTGTTTTAACCTGTTTTGATTCAGTTTGGTCCTTTTCCTTGCCTCACTCCAGCAGGCGGACAGAAATATTGAAATACACACTTTAATGGTTACGTATTGTGTTAAACTATTGAGCACAGTTGTATGCTGCTAGCCATCTAAATTACAAATTTATAGCCTCAACTGTTATGGATATGTGACTCATTGGAACCATCTAACTTCTGTTCTAGTTGAGATATTTGACCTATATTATCCCACAAGGAGTGCAGCTTTGGGCTCCTGGTCGGCAACGTCCAGGGTGTGTGTTTTTTGTACCTATGTATTTTGATCTCGAGTGGCCTCGAGATTTTCCCAGCCGCACCTGAAATTTATCTTACTCTACCGGATGAGACATACTAATACACTACCCTACTTACGAGGATTATCTTCTTATTGAACTTATATTTGCCTAATTCAGTAGTGCCTCCCACCCCCCCTATCTCCTCATTGAGAGCACAGAGAAGCCACAAGATGGGGGCGAGCACAGAGAAGCCGCAAGATGGGGAGAGCACAGAGAGGCTGCAGAGTGGAGAGAACACAGAGAGGCCCCAGAGGGCAGAGAGGGAGTGAGACAAAGACCAGGTCTGGAGCAGGGAGAGCTCTAAGAAGCCCCAGAGTGGGGTATGAGAATGATACCAGCCCCAGAATGGGGAGACCGTGATGAAGCCTGATAGTCGGAGAAGAGAAAGATGAAAGCCCCCAGAGTGGGGAAAGTATAGAGAAACCTCAGAGTGGACAAAGGAAATAAGACCATTCCCGGTTTGTGAGGAAGAACAGATGAGAGAGACTGAAACCAACTCCAGAGGAGGGAGAAAGCCAAGAAGCCCCAGAGTAGGGAGAGAGAAACACCAGAACCCCAGAGTGAAGAAAGAAGGAAGAAACCCCAGGTTGGGGAGCAGGCATGAGAGGAAGAGACTGAAAAGATACAAACTGCATGTTTGGGACTCTGCCAATAGTAAAAAGACACACAGTGGGGTCCAGAAACTAGCTTCTGTCCCTTTATTCGGGCAATGGTCCAAAGTATATCTTGATTGTATTTGTGTTTTTCTTTTCAGAGGTAGTGAGAAGAAACTAGGTTTGAATAGGATTCTGGACCCAAAGACTTTATGTATTGCATCCTGATGAGCACCCTTTTTACTTGTTACATTTAGAGTAGGGGTTAGATCTTAGACTTAGGGAAAGAGTTGAATTTTTTAACTTGAAAAATTAAAATAGATTTCATATAATATGCCTCCTTGTCCGTCTCCTGAATCTGACCTACCACAGGACCTACGATTGGGTTTATGAGTCTACTATAAATAATGCTCCCTGCCTTCATACATGTTGTAATATGCAAAATACACACCAGTTGGGAGATTTCTTGCCTCCAATAACCTAACTTCCTGCCTATTCACAGAATACTTTTTATTCAGGGTATTCGTATTCCACTTCCTGATACTGCACTTTTCTGACTGAGTTTGAGAGAGGTACTATTAAATATTAAATCAATGATATAGTCTTAAAGTACTACGTACCGAAAATAGAAAATTAGAAACACTCTGGAAATCCAACCCCTCTCTAAAAAACAAAACTAACCTTACCACTATCACTGCCACCTACAAAAAATAGATAATCCGCGCCAAAGAAGAAACTTTTAATAACAGAATAAACCAAGCAGCCTCCAGTTCCAAAGAATTATTTAACATCCTAAGAGAGCTAGAAAACCCTAACCCACTGGCAGACACTTGCACCAAGGATAAACTATGGTGCACTAGCATACAAAATGCCCTCTCTAACAAAATGTATGGGCTCCAGACCAAAATAGCTGATAAAAGAACACACCTTACCACTGGTAACCCTACTACATCGACACCACCTTCCACTGCAAACCTCAATTCAGGATTCAAATTCAATTCTCCATACCTGAAGTTCAAAAATTAAAGCAGCTCTAAAACCTTCCAACTGTATAGGCGACAGCTGCCCTGCTCAGATTATAAAAGATGCAGCTAGAGATCTAGCCCCTTTCATCACCAAACTCCTCTTTAACCAGTAACTCTGTCCCAAGTAACCTGAAACAGTCTTGGGTCCTCCCTCTACTGAAGAATCAAACAATAGATCCGGCTATACCCACCAACTATAGACCTATAACGACAGTTCCCTTCTTATTGAAAATTTTGGATAGAGCTGCATACTTGCAAATTCAAGACTACCTAGAAGCTAACCAATTACTCGGAACCCATCAATCTGGCTTCAGACCTCAGCCTGGAACGGAAACTGCCCTTGTTGACCTCAAAAGCCAGATTGACGCTCCAAAAGACAAAGGCAAAGTTGCCATCCTACTCCTCTTAGACTTATCAGCTGCCTTTGATCTGGTAGACCACACAATATGATGTGGTCACCTATCATCGGCAGCTTACTTCTCCTCCTCGGCAGTCACATGGATCCAAACTTCCCTTGCAAATAGAACAATGCGTGTCTTTTCACCGACTGCCGCGGCTGACCCAATCCCCATCACCTGCGGGGTCCCCCAAGGCTCCTGCATATCGCCCACTTTGTACAATATTTTTACAAAGCCACTATTTGACAAACTGGACCGTCTGGGTGTCACCTGCACTAATTATGCACATGACACCCAGATACTCTTATCACTATCAGGAACATACGACACGGACGTCGGCCGGATTAATGTAGTCTACACCATCATTCAGGCATGGATGGCAACACATGGCCTCTGTCTGAATGATGATAAGACTGAGTTACTCCAAGTCGGCTCCCCTAACAACATTCTAAAGTTGAGCCCCAACTACACAAACATCCCCATTGATGGGAATAATATACATGTCGCCAAAAATGTAAAAACCTTACGTTTTTACCTCGATGCCCATTCTAATCTAACTAAACAGGTAAACATGACCGCCACCGCCTATACCGGCAAGCTGATTAGGGCATGCAGACCATTATTGTCCTCTAACAGTTGCCTGACACTGGCCAGAGCTCTCATACAATGCAAATTGGGCTATTGTAATGGCCTATACTTGGGTGCAAATAAATCCATGATAAACAAACTGCAGATCCTGCAAAATAATGCGCTTAGAGCAGCACTAAACATCCCTATAAGAGAGCATATTTCCGTTACCAGAAAGCAACACAAATGACTTTCCATAAAAGAGAAAATTGACCTAAAAACTTCTGCCTCACTCCTAAAGCTCTCAACCATCAAGCCCCACCATATCGCACCTGTAAATTCATCTGGAAACCGTTTCCCAGAATCACAAGATCTTCCAACACCGCCTGCCTAGTGGTGCCCAGGTACAACCTTAAAAGAGCCGGCAGTGCCAGTTTCCCAGTTGTAGTGGCACAGTTATGGAACTCACTCCCACAGAATATTAAAACCATTCAAGCTTTTGATAAATTCCAAAGTCACGTTATCACATGGCTACTCAACAAAAACTAACTTTACCATGCTATACCACATCTTACTGCGCTTACCTTTTTTGACCTACCAATTATCCCTGCATACTGTCTATTTTATATGTACTTTAATTTTATGTCGACTATATAAAATTGTATTTCACCTGTATGAAATGTACCATGTAACCGTTATCCTAGCGCCCAGATACCTTTGGGTCAGACGCACTATATAAATAAAATAAACAAACAAACTATTAGCACATAAGGGAAGTGTCGGGTGGGTTTTCCTTACCATTTGTTTGGCGTACCTATCCTTTTGTCACCAGGAAGCATGGATTTATTTACATTTAAAGCAGCAGAGTGGGTCCATGATGGATATTTTGTGTGCAGAGATGTTTTTTCCTGCCTCCTGAATGGGTCTTGGGAAGTCAAGATAATGTCTTCGGGCACCTGATGTCAAACTCGTGCCCAACATTCGGTAGGCTGAGCAGCATCCAGCCTTGGCACTCAGGTGCACAATAATCTGGAATGTGGAGGTGCACTTGCAAATCCCCTCCATTACCAACTCTGAGTAGCAACTAGTAGCTAGTTGGCAACCCTGTTTTTGAGAGCCTTCCCTGCCCCCGTTTTTCCCAACGAAGGATGACCAGAATTTGATTGTCATCTCTCATACCTTTTTTGCTTTATATTGCAAACGTTCAAAATGTATAATAAAAGCATATGATTTTGTTATGCCTGAATTTCCTGATATCCCAGTGAATTTGTCTGTTCTGGTAATGGTTTAATTCAGAAACAAATATTGTGCTTTGTCAGCAGTTATTTCATATATTCATTATACTTTAAGATTACGGTTTCATTTATAGTCATTTAAAATGTTATTTTAAACATGCTTTTTTAAGAAGGAAAATTAGAATGGACAAATTCTTGCTTTCGCATCTAAAGAACACTGCCAAACTGGTCTACCCTCATGATTCACCGCTTAAATATAAACTGGATCTCTTATTGACCCAACATTTTCACTAATAATGGGCTTTTTTGTTTTAGAACTGCCTTTCATTAAGGCTTTGAAACAAAGTTTACTTGATGTATAAGTGGCTTACAAATGCACAATAAATAAATAAAACTCTTGATTCCCAGGCTTTAACTGAAGTTGCTACTGTGGTCGCCCGAGGACTATACAAACTCGCAGGGGGAAGCGATGCATCATCCATTATAAAAGCAGATCCTAAAACGGTAACTGAACCCCATATATCTGTTTACTTTCCAAATTATGATATTCACATTGCCATCTGTGATCTAGTTGAAACACATGACTATAAAATGACATTAGTATGGTTTGTGTACATATTCTTTCTTAGATGGCTGGCTTAGAAGTTAATAAAACAACGCCTTTCTTGAAATCGGAATGTCCTCTGCATTATCAGCTTTCTTTTGCAACACTGCCATTCTTAAACCTCACTATAAATACAAATAGCAATCCATTTTGCTTCATGCCCCTCAGTGTTTGTTCAGACAAACAGCTTTAAATCATTTTTATTTCCTAAAAGGTATCTGAATAAATGAATTGGTTAGACTTTAAATGGAACACTGCAGGGGAAAATAGCTAGATTCTAGATTTGCTCTGTAGAAAAATCCAACTATTGTTTAAAAAATGTTCAAAATATTTAATAACTTAAACATACTTTGCGTTTTGGGCTAATAAATTAACTGCCAACATCTGCATTTACCATGGTGGCAACAGGTTTGAATCCTATCGGTTCTACTCGGTCTCTGATCGCTTTGATGCTCTTTAAATGAGTTACATTTATTTGTAAAACTGGTCCTTCGTGCCTTTTTTGTAACGTATGTGTCATATATCATGAAATCAGCTTCTTTTCAATTCGAGGGTATTTTCCAGCTGGATAATACATTGCACTTCTCTGCTGAGATTTATAATTGCACAATTCATATATTATATGTATTTTCTAATTCGGAAAGCAATTATGTGTTTTATTTGATCACTCAAAGGGCTTAATGGTTTAGAAACGTATTTGATTCATGTTATCCTAATCTGTTTATGTATTGGGTTTATGGATTACCAGTGACATCCCATATATCATTTGTGTATTGATTGTAAAGCATTTCTTTTTTTGTTTACTTTTATTTATTCACTTAGTCGTACAGCGGAACAAATAATCTCAAACGTATTCACTTTATAACCTCTTCACAAGGCCCCTGTTCAGAATCCTTGATGCCTTGGGCATCTCATATACCAACTATGCAGATGACACCCAGGTGCTCATCCCACTCTCGGATGACTATCCAACTAATATGAACACCCTCAACTCCATTTACTCCACAATTCAATCATGGATGGCAGATAACTGGCTTTGCCTCAATAGTGAGAAAACAGAACTTATGCTGGTTGGATCCCCCTCCACACTGGGTAAATTTGACAAGGAGTATCGTTCATTCACCATTGACAACATTTCCATCACAGTGTCTCAGGCAATCAATACACTGGGCGTGTATCTTGAACCTAGCCTTACCATGGATAGGCAGGTCAATGCTATCGCCTCCTCTGCAGCCTATCACTCTAAATTGATCAATGCTGTTAGGCCATTCCTGTCCCAACAGAACTGCATCACCATAGCCAGGACCATGATTGGCTCAAGGTTGGACTATTGCAATGCCCTCTTTGTTGGTACCTCCCAAAAAAATCTGGCTAAACTCCAGATAGCACAGAATAATGCCTTAAGGGCCGCAACAGGCATCTCACGCAGGGAACACATTTCGGGGGTCAGGAGGCAGGTACACTGGCTACCCATTAAGGAAAGGATTGTCTTCAAAACGCTTGCCCTTAGACATAAATGTCTTCACAGCCTGGCACCTATGTACCTAGCTCAGAGGATCACCAAACAGACTGCATCAAGACTCTCGAGGTCCGCTTATGCTAACCGTATTACTGTTCCTCACACACACACGCACAGTGCGTGCTGGAGGCTCTAGCTTCCCAACCATGGCTGCTACCTTCTGGAACGACCTCCCAGCCCAGATCAGGTCGATCAACTCTCATGCAGTCTTCCGGAAGGCCTTAAAAACTAGGCTGTGTGTCTCAAAGGGCCTGTCCCAAAGAGCTATGTACTGCATATGTAACCATCCTCTCTCCCATCTACTGTATTATGAATGGGTTTGCCACACTATGCTATGCACTCCCTGTACTATGCAATGTAACCTATGAGCAACTGTAGCTTATCAAACTGTCTTTAAGCATCTGTCCATGGGCCGCTTCCTGTAACCCTCAAGCAAGCCTTTGTAAATTTCCTTATAGCGCCTCAATACCTGTGGGCTGTAGTGCGCTCTACAAATCCAAAAATAACATCAAAAGATGACGGTAGCATAGTATAGGTGGGTAAGATACATCAGGAGGCCAGTGAGCAACAATGAGCGTAGACCAGAGATTTACAATATAGACTGTTTATCAATAGTAATACACATATTATTCATCCAGAGGAAGCAAAGGATGCTAGGCATAATGCTGACAAATAAGAGGATCGGAACAGCAAGTTATCAATATCCCTCAGGACTGCACCATAGGGTATTCGTTCTTAACTTACAATTTCAATGAGGCCAGTATGCTTTGTTGAAGAGCTACATCCTGCAACACTGCCAGATTAGAAAGGATGGTGATCAGGGACTGGATAGCTGAAAGACAAATGAGGACATCATTAGGCGACAAAGAGCCCCAGAGGGCCACAGTTCTGGCTGATTATTTAAGAAAAGAGTGCACAGGGTTTCCTTCAGCAACATAAAAAAATTGCCAATTCATGTGTCATGCACTTAATGGTTGTGAGGGCAGAAGAAAGAAGTATGGTATCTTATAAAACAGCTTCCTAGAGGGATAGGATCACGACAAAACTATACATTGCGTTTTACGCGTTGACCGCTTAGAAAACAGCATTTCTCCCATATACAATAAGTTAAAACGAAATTGCATAAAAACTTCACTAAAGCCCCTATCTGAGCATTGTTTCAGGTAGGACGGAAGAGCCCCTCTCATTTTGCACTCCAAGCTGTTTTCTTTTGTCAATCTAAAATGTCCTCTCTCGCCACAGTTGTTCACCCAGTCTAGATGTAAGATTTTTCGTTCTGCTTTCCTCGGGTGATCTAGCAACATCTCTTGAGATACATTGAGCCTTCCTAATATTTGTTGGCACTGTTGGCAGAATATTCGAAATGGCTTTCCTGTCCCAGTCCCCATTTGAGCTCCCATTGCAGCATACAAAGAATCGGGGAATTTATAATTAATTTTCAAAATAAGAACAGCATCTTCATCTGAACTAACGAAAGGCGTGAATTCAATCCAGTTTGAAGAGGAGGATAGAAAATGGAACACAAGATGGAACCAAAATCACCTTCCTCCAAATCATTCCTCTGACTTATTCAGTTCCATATTTAACTGGCTATATATTTCTAGCCCATATGTTAATGAAGGAACGATTTTACCTGTGTAAAATAATATCGGGTTGAAACATGAATCGAAAAAAGATTGTTTTAATGTGTTTCATTTGTCCAATGTACTGGATCCCTCACACCAAGAATGCTAACTTCCCAATCTTATACTCCATTGGCCTTAGGAGAGGGTACCCCTATTTGCAGGGTTTCAGCTATTGGTATGGACTCTAGTTTCCATCTGAAGTTTGTCTTCCTAAATTTCTTTCCATTGTAACATAAGATCCAACAGCCCAAACCAAGCTCGATATTAAAACTCAGCTAGAAGAATTCAAGGGGGTGGTGGAGCGGGAGGTATGCTACTTTGATAGTCGGCTGCCACACAGAGGTATGGAGAGCAAGAGCGCCCAGGCAAACTCCTGGCTAAGATGGTTAGAGGGGAACGTAGAAGCACTAATATCCCCTGCATAACACGGCCAGACGGGGAAGTGGTTACAGATCAGGAAGAAAAAGGGAAAGTCTTTTACGACTTTTCGCAGGCTTAATCTCCCCGCAAAGTGTAGCTACAGAGGAGGAAATAGATAGATACCTGGAAAAGATACCTACCACGCTCTTGTCAGTCGAGACGAGGGAATCCTTGGAATGCCCTCTGACGCAGGCCGAGATAACAAAAGCGATTAAGTCCTTACCGAACGGGAAGGCGCCAGGATCTGACGGGTTCGGAGGTGAGTTCTATAAAGAATTTGCTGAAATCCTGGTACACCGACTCCAGGCAGTCTGGACCGAGGCCCTAGAAATAGGTAAGCTTCCAGCTACAACACGAGAAGTGATCATAACTCTGTTGCTTAAGCCTGGGAAGCTGCCTGAAGGATGTGGGTCCTATAGACCGCTCTCACTAATAAATACAGACACGAAAATCTTTGCAAAAATACTGGCAATGCGATTGAACCCATTGATGCCATATATGGTCCATGAGGACCAGGCAGTTCTTGTGCTGGGTAGATCCACGGCAACAAACATCCGTCGCTGCTATAACATACTTGCATCGATACCTAAGTATACACAGGGAGTGGCACTAGCATTGGACATGCAAAAGGCCTTAGATACAGTCTACTAGCCCTTCCTTTTTAGGGTGCTCAATAACTATGGGTTTGGACTGAACTTCGTGAATGGGGTACGGATACTTTACACGCAACCGCATGCCAGAGTTTGTGTCAGTGGGACCCTGTCGGCGATCCTCAAGTTGGCTGGAAGCACCAGACAAGGCTGCCCGCTATCGTCCCTACTTTTTGCACTGGTTATAGAGCCACTTCTCCAGCATGGGGTCTGGCATGGATTCACATGCTCATGAATATTTCCCGTCGTCAGGCTGGGAATCCTCGGTAAAAAAAAAAACAGTATCAGTTTAGTTTCTGATCTGTCTTTCGTAGTAATAACCAATCACTGATCTCTGCGCCATACTGACCACAGCCAATGACTGCCCTCTACCTAAGCCCCGCCTCTGGCAGCCATCTTCAGATTTTTACCGCACGTTCATGTGTTGGGATCCTCGTGCTATTGCTCTCGAACGTTAGTGCTATTTTTTTCACGTTTTTTCTCAAAAACTTCGTTTTTTCGGTCAAAAGAGCCTCAAGCTCCACCGACTCTCCATCCGATCAACGGGGATCCGTGTCGGATTCGTCTGCGTCCCTCAAGGGTGAAGATTTCGTCGAGCTACGCTTTTGGAGGACTCCAGAAGTTTCTCAGGCCCGGTCATGGCCCAGGAGAAGGGAAGCTCGACGCCCGGAAAGCTGTTCAGGGTCTGCCCTGGATGCCAGCTGCAGAACGTCTTCAAGGAGGACGAACACTCTTTTTGTCTTTACTGCCTACATGAGGACAAGACGCACGTGGAGAAGGACTGTGCGTTTTGCGGCAACATGTCGGAGCGGACCATGAAGGACCGCCATCAACGTCTCGCCAACTGGCTAGAAGGGAAGAGCCCGTCCGGCGAGAAGAGGAGGAAGAAATCCGAGCGGTCTTCTAAGACCTTTGAGGACGCCCCGGCGACGGGGGTCCAACATAAGGCCAAGCACCGCGAGTCCGCTGGCAACGGGAGCGCCGAACGGTCGGGCTCTACGGGCGCCAGGCAGGGCGCACCCTCCCCGGTACCATCAACCACGAGCCAACGCTCTGGGTCGGGTAAGAGGAAGGCCGAGCACCCGGCGAAGCTCCTGGAGAGGCCCCGGTCGAGCTCGAAGGCGGAGGGGGAGCGAGGCAGTGTCCCCCCCCTCAAGGATAAGGCGGTGAGCGCACCTAAGGTGGTGAAGGCCTTAATCCATCCGGCCAAGCCCTCTATCGAAACTGTCGCGGCGGCCCTGGCTCAGCCTGTGGAGGCTACACCAGTGGTGGCGACTTCGGGGCTCAGAGTCTCCCTGCCACCTCGGAGGGAGTCCTCTTTTGTGCCCATCGATAGGACCCCCGTGAAATCCCCCGTGGGGAAGAAAAAGGGGGGGCAGGGCGTCGTAGATTCGGCTTCAACCTCGGAGGAGGAGCTGGTCGAGGTCTTAAGCCACGGCCTCGGCGTGGAAGAAGACCGGCCCGTCGGGATGGATCCCGACGCAGGTACCGACAGGGCCCCTGATCGCCCGTCGGATTCCCCTCTACCAGCGCCGCAAGACAACTCGGCGGCCATTTTGTTGGCTATACAGTCCTTATGCTCAGAGATAAGGACGAGACTACCGTTGCCGACGGAGGAACCTCTCCCGTCGGGGGACCCAGAACCGGGACCTTCTGGTGTTCCCCCTACCAAGAAAAGAAGGATCCACCCTCCACCTCCTTTTCAGCCGTCGCGCCCCGTCCAGCCCTCCTCCCCGTCCACCCGAGGGGATGATACGTGGACTGACACGGCAGCGACGGGTACAGACGACGAGGTATACGACGAGGATCTGCCGTCGTCACCTCCCACCAGGGCTTCTCCGCCCGACGAGATTGGATCGTTCCACTTCATGGTCGCCAGGGCATCCGAGCTTTTCCAACTCTGCCCTGAGGAGAAGAAAAAGGAAGGATTCCTTTATCAACGGCGCGAGGCCAAGAGGAAGACGGTCCTCGCAGTGCCTCTATTGGACGACATTTGGGATGAGGGCCTCACCCTCCTCAAGAACCCTTCCACGACGCCAGCTAGAAGAGACCAGTACGAGAAGAAGTACCGGGTCCCGGACACGGCCCCCCTGTGCCTCCGGGCGCAGCCTACCCCTGACTCCGTCGTCTCCGCGGCGGCCAGGAAGAAAGCGGGGTGGGTGCAGCCTCCACATCGACTTCCCCACCGGACGGCGAGGGAAAGAAATTGGACGCTATGGGACGCAGAGTCATCTCGTCTGCAGCGACGACGATTAAAGCGGCCAACGCCTTGGCTATCGTGGCCCGCTACGACAGGGAGCTCTGGTACAAACTGGCTCCCCTGCTGAACTTCCTGCCGGACGACAAGAGGGCAGAGGCCCTGGAGATCCTGCAGGAAGGTGAGGTGGCTTCGGACCACGCCATTACCGTTGCGACGGACATCGCCGACACTGGGTTCCGCCAGTTGGGCAACGGCGTTTGCCTTAGGCGGCGTGGATGGCTCAAGGCTACGGACTTCCGTCAAGACGTTCAGACCAGAGTCCTGGACATGCCCTTCGATGGGAACAACCTGTTTGGGAAAACAGTGGACGATTCCCTTCAGGCCATTAAAGCGGACACTGAGACGGCCCGGGCCCTTGGAGTTCTGCAACAACGACGGACGCCCTTTCGGAGCAGCGGAGGCAAGGGCGCCTCCAAAGGTTCCGGCGGTGGTTTCTCCACCTACCGTCAAGCGGCCCGCTCGTCGTCTCAGGAGGCCTACAGAGGACGAGGCAAGTCTAGCGGACCCCGCCGTCGTCGCCAAGGAGGTCAAGGCGGCAAAGCCTCGTCGAAGCAGGATTGAACCGGCCGTGGGGTCGGGCCCCCACCGAAGCACCCCGGTGGGAGGCCGGCTGGCGAGCTTCGTCAGCGTGTGGGAGTCCATCTCCACCGACCGTTGGGTGCTGGACGCCTTGGCCCGGGGCCACTCGCTCGAGTTTCAAAGAAGGTGTCCGCGCGTCCCCCCCGTGGCCAGGAAAGAACTTCACGTCCCTCAACTTCTCCTGGAGGTAAAGGCGATGCTCAGGAAGGGCGCCATCGAACCCGTCCCAAAGAGGCTTCGGGGCTCCGGAGTTTACTCGAGATACTTCCTCGTGAAGAAGAAGACGGGGGGATGGCGCCCCATCCTGGACCTGCGACGTCTGAACAAGTTCATCAAGGTGCAGAAGTTCCGGATGGTCACCCTCCAGCATGTCCTGGGTCAGCTGGAGGAAGGAGACTTCCTGTCGTCGTTGGATTTGGAGGATGCCTACTTCCATATTCCCATCCTAAAGGGGCACCGAAAATTCCTCAGGTTTGTGGTCCAAGGGCGTCATTACCAGTTCAAAGCCCTCCCCTTCGGACTATGGTCGGCACCCAGGGTATTCACCAAGTGCCTCGCACCGGTGGCGGCACAGCTGCGCCGCGAGGGGGTCCACGTCTACCCCTACCTGGACGACTGGCTCATCCGAGCCAGGACGAGGGAGCTTGCCGTGGTTCACACGGCAAGGACCGTCCAACTTCTCACAGACCTGGGATTCTCCGTGAACTACGCCAAATCCCGCCTGGTACCCGCGCAAGACGCTCTGTTTCTGGGAGCGAGGCTCAACACAGTGTCCCTTCTGGCCTCCCCGTCGGAGGAGAGGACCAGGACCATCCTGGGCAAGGTGCAGCGGATGTTGGTGGCCGACGCGGCCAAGGTGAGGTCCATCAAGTCCCTCCTCGGAATGATGTCTTCCTACATCTACCTCGTTCCCATGTGCAGGCTCCGGATGCGCCCGTTGCAATTGTTCCTGGACGCGCGCTGGATCCAAACGACGGGCAGCTTCGAGGAAAGGATCACACTCGACGAGAGTTTCCGACGAGCGATCCGGTGGTGGGGCACCCGCGCATCTGACGGCGGGCATGGACTTCCAGACCCCAGCCCACCAGGAGACAGTGACCACGGATGTCTCCCTGGAAGGGTGGGGAGCGCACACCGAAAATCTGCACGCAAGAGGCCTTTGGCTCCCGACGGAGAAATCCCTACATATCAACGTCCTGGAGCTCCGTGCAGTGTTTTGGGCCCTCCGGTCCTTCCTTCCGTCCCTCAAGGGCAAGGTGGTGAGGATCTTCACCGACAACACCACCACCATGTTTTACATCAGGAAACGGGGCGGAACCAGGTCCCCAGCACTGTCCAAGGAGGCGCAGGACCTGTGGCATTGGGCCGTCGCCCAAAGAATATTTCTGGTGCCGTTTCATCTGGCAGGGATAAAAAACACCATCGCCGACTCAATCAGCAGGGAGCTGCGCTCGTGCCACGAGTGGGAGCTACGGCGGGATCTAGTGGATCGCCTCTTCCGACGGTGGGGCACACCCCAGATCGACCTGTTCGCGACGGCGACGAACTCCAAGTGCCGGAGGTTCGCCAGCAGGTTTACCCAGGCGAGAAGCATGGGCGATGCTTTCTCGTTCCCCTGGGAGGGCCCGTTCCTCTACGCGTTCCCTCCTTTGCCACTGCTAATCCGGCTCGTCAACCAGCTCAAGGGGTCACGGTGCAGGATGATCCTCGTCGCACCTGCGTGGCCGAGGCAGATATGGTTCCCGGACCTTCTGGACTTGTCAGCGTCCCCGCCGATCAAGCTGCCGGTGGACGCGGATCTACTCTCCAGGGAAGGAGGCGCCATCCTCCACCACGACCCGAAATCGCTGAACTTGCAGGCCTGGCTCCTGCAGCGCTAGAGTTTGGAGGATACGACTTACCGGCCGACTGCAGAGAGGTTCTTGCAAAGGCCAGGGCGTCCTCGACTCTTAAATGCTACGGACACAAATGGAAGAGGTTCTCTGTCTGGTGCCACGCACAGAAGATTAACCCTCTATGGATTACGGCTCCCCAAGTACTGCTGTACCTGCTGACGCTGGCCAAAGCTGGACTGGCACACGCGTCCATCAAGATTCATCTTGCTGCGATCTCCCGATACACCAGAACCACGGGGCGGACGTCCTTGTGGTCTCATCGTCTGGTGAAAGAGTTCATGAAGGGACTGTTCAGATCGTTCCCGCCGGTGAAGGCTCCGGCCCCGGCGTGGGAGCTCAACGTGGTGCTGACCAAGCTCATGGGACCTCCGTTCGAGCCTCTGCACTCGGCTCCGTTGAAATTTCTGTCGTGGAAAACAGCGTTTCTTGTGGCCATCACCTCCGCACGACGAGTGGGAGAGATCCAGGCCCTTTCCTGCAAGGCCCCGTACTTGACTTTTCACGACACGAGGGTAGTGCTCAGGACGCACCCCTCCTTCATGCCCAAGGTACCGTCGGACTTCCATCTCAACGAACCCTTGGTGTTGCCTGTGTTCTTCCCGTCGCCTTCGTCGCCGGCTGAGAGGACTTTGCACTCGCTGGATGTGGCTAGAGCGCTGAAGTTCTACGTGGACCGCACGAAGTGTTTTCGGAAGACGTCACAACTCTTTGTGAACTTTGGACTTGTCAATCAGGGGAAGGCTCTCTCGAAGGCTTCCATTTCCAGATGGCTCTCCGGCTGTATCATGTACTGTCACCGGTTGGCAAACTGACCGCTGCCTGGCCGTCCGAGAGCCCATTCCACCAGAGCGATCGCAGCTACCACGGCGTTCCTATCTGGTGTGCCCCTGCTGGACATATGCAGGGCTGCTACGTGGAGGTCGACGCACACCTTCACGAAATTCTACTGCGTCGACCGGGATTCCAGGGAGGAGTCCAGGGTCGGCCAAGCAGTGCTGCGCAACCTGTTCGCCTGAGGTGAGCCTGGTGAGGAGGTAAGATGCTTAATGTTGAGTTTGATGTAATGCTTAATGTTGAGCCTTTGCCACCTCCCGTGGTTGTGCATGTGTGTACTGCTATGTATTCTTTATTCATGAGCATGTGAATCCATGCCAGACCCCATGCTGGAGAAGGAACAAGTTACTTACCTGTAACTGTTGTTCTCCAGCATGGGTCTGGCATGGATTCACATGCGAACCCTCCCGCCTACCCCTCTGCGGCTCTTCACTTGGTCATACTGCCACTTCACGTGCTTCCAAATCTGAAGATGGCTGCCAGAGGCGGGGCTTAGGTAGAGGGCAGTCATTGGCTGTGGTCAGTATGACGCAGAGATCAGTGATTGGTTATTACTACGAAAGACAGATCAGAAACGAAACGGATACTGGTTTTTTCTTTACCGAGGATTCCCAGCCTGACGACGGGGAATATTCATAAGCATGTGAATCCATGCCAGACCCATGCTGGAGAACAACAGTTACAGGTAAGTAACTTGTTCCTTACAGATTTATTAAGGGCCCGACACAGCATGACGGGGATACCTCTAGCAGGTAAAATGGAGATCATCACCTTATATGCAGATGACCTAATGCTGTATTTAAAAGATCCGGATATTAATCTAGGCAGGATATTACACACAGTCAAAGAATTCGGGGAATATTCTGGGCTGAAACTTAACTTCCGAGATGTTCCCCCTCACAGAGGCTACACAAAAACCCACAGAACTACACAGACTTGTATGGGCCCCCATTAAGGTGAAATACATAGGCGTTGAAATAGCCTGCACGCCACAACTGGTGCGCACACTGAACTATGCGGCTATTGTAGAAACGATATGTGTCAAACTTGAGCCTTGGAGGTCCCTCCCTATCTCACTCATGGGCAGACTAGCACTGATCAAAATGATCATTTTACCCAAACTATTTTATCTATTCAGCACAGTCCCTGTATGGCCAGGCAGATCTTTATTCTCCATAATTTAGGGAGTGTGTGTAACGTTCGTCTGGAACGGGCAGCCCAGAGTGAGCTGGCAAAGACTCACACAACCATACACAAAAGGTGGTCTCTCTGCCCCCGACTTTGAATTATATTATCTCGCTGCACAAGCACACTACGCTGCACACTGGATAGAAGGGAACCCTTGGACTCCGCATTCAATGATGGAACGACAGACACTGGGCCTGACGAGGATCCTACACAGATCAGCAGAAGCCAAAATCAGAAATGATAATTCCATCAACCCGGCATTTGTAACATGTACAGCATGGACCAGAATGGCAGGGCGTTCTGGACACAAGACCTTATACCACCCAAACATGCCCTTGTGGGGAGCCCACTACCTCCCCCCTACACTGGACAAGACACTAGCCATACACTGGAGGGACAAGGGCATACACCGGTTCAGAGATCTTTTTCCAGGAAAACCATTCATCAGCTGGGAAAAGATTAAAAGGATTGTGGGGGATAGTCCGGTACAAAAGTTACAGTATATGCGACTGCGTTCTGCCATGGCGAATGAGTAGGAGGTATTCCCTACTGAACCTCCTGTACACTTGGGTCTAGGCTTACATGCTCACTGCCAACGTGACCAAAACATCAATTTCCACATTATACAAAATAGTATTACCCACCAGGGAGGCACCACCTCCAGACGTTAGAGGGAAGTGGGAACATGATCTGGGCCACGCCATCACGGAACAGCAGTGGACAAAGCTATGCACACTGACGAGGAATATCTCTTCGAATTCACGCTATCGGTTAATACACTAAGGTATTACACAGAACCAACTACACCCCCGCCAGGCTACAAACCGTATACCCCACAGCAGAAGGGGAATGTCCCAGATGTGGGAGTGAAGAAGCTAACATACTACACATGCTGTGCTCGTGTACGCGACTCTCAAAATATTGGGCAGACTTGTGTTGCGCGCTGGACGAAATGTCAGACCAACCTATTATGTGGGACGCAGGTATATGCATGTTGGGAACAGTTGATAAAATGAACCCTACATGGCACAAGTTACTTAATCTCAGTCTACTGTTGGCAAAACTGGCTATATTGATGCAATGGAAATGTAAAGAACCACCTTCGAAGTAGGATTGGGAAAAAGATATGATATGGGTGAATGACTGTGAGGAAAGTGTATGCAGGCCTATTACCCGTACATAATCGCCCAGAGAAATACGGAACAGATAGAAGCAATATCTCTCCGATAAATGTGAAAGGGAAGAAAGCTCAGATGCACAGTAATGATATATGTCAAGTGTACCTAATATACACGAACCAGAGTAATGTTGATGATAACACTTCTATATATGATATGATGTTATGTCTGTGAATGTTAAAATAAAAGTTGTAAAAAAAAGAAATACAGGCAGTGTGGCCTCAGCGGGCACGTTATGGGGAACCTTCAAGTTGGTGATCAGAGGGATAGCAATCGCCAAGGCGAATGGGGTTCAGGCTGCAATAGAGAACAACTTACGCAAGGCGGAAACAAAATTAGAAGCCATAAACGGTCAGAGTGATCAACCCAGCGAGAGTGCCCAAGAGGCTATTGCCCTGCGACACAAATGTTTAGCACACTGGGACAGATTGGGGAAGTTACGTTACAGGAAATATGTGGAACGACAGCATGACGAAGGAGCCAAATTGTGACAGTTGCTAGCCTGGTTGTACAAAAGTGAAATTGAGTGGAGCATGATTCGGGCAATCACAGCTAGAAATGGGGGAGACCTGTGAGACACAACAGGATATAAACAAATGTTTTATTATTTTTATAAGAAATTATACGTGGAGAAGTCAGAAACCCATGTGTCAGAGATAGAGGAAGCTTTTACACTGATGGATATCCCCAAGATAGATGCAGAAGCGGTTGACAAGCTTGAAGCCCCGCATAACTATAGAGGAGTTGGAACACACTATAAGAGGGTTGACGTTGGGTAAAGCACCAGGGGCAGACGGACTAAAGAATTTGTGGCAAAGATCATTTCCTCATTGTTGGCCATGCTGAATGAATTATTAGATGAAGGCATTTTGCCGCTGACATTGAGAGATTCAATTATAGTCCCATTGCTGAAGCCTATCAAACCGCATACCGAATGTGGCTCTTACAGACACCTCTCGCTACTCAATCAAGACGGGAAAATACTGACGGCTCTAATGGCTAATTGGTTGACACCTGTAATTCACAAACTCCTACACCCAGATCAGTTAGGTTATGTCCCAAATAGGAATACCGCATGTAATAGGAGATGATTACACCATGTCATCGACCAGACCCAAGACCGCACCCAGCTTATGGCAGTAACCTCGCTGGATGCAGTGAAGGCATTTGACCAGGTTAGGTGGTCATGGCTACTAGCTGTGTTAAAAAGTTTGGGCATGTGCCCCACGTATATTAAATGGGTTAAACTACTGTACAGAAACCCAGTAGCAAAAGTCAAAACAGGCCCCACGACATCGGAACAGTGGAGCTTAAGCAAAGGGACGAGACAGGGTTGTCCTTGGTACCCTATGTTATTTATATTGGCCTTAGAGCCGCTGGCGGTAAACTTACTTAAGGAAAACCACGAGGCAGGCATCAGTATACGGGGTAGCACACATTTAGTCTCCCAATAAGTGGATGATATGCTTCTTTACCTACAACAACCCCAGACTAACCTACAATACATATTGGATGTGTTTTAGCGCTATGCGGATCTGTCTAGGATTACAATAAATTCACAGAAGTCACATTTATCCCCCCTTGCAGGGTATAAGAGTAAACCCCGGAGTGCGTTACCGGAATTATTGATCAAATGGGAAATGGACACATTTAGATATCTGTGGGTAGACCTCTTCCACGACACTAAAGTAGAAGATGTGCACAGCACGTCAAGGGCGGTAACTAAAATAGAGGACTCCATGAAAATGTGGGCCAAGCTGCTCTTTTACTATTGGGAAGGGCTGTGCTGTTGAAAATAGTGTGCTTCCGAGACAGCTGCATTACTTCACAAATGTTGACATATAATATACCCAAAACCTTCTTTTGGACACTGAACGACACCTGCCGACGCTTTCTTTGGCATAACTCGAGATGTAGAATGTCGCTAGAGAAATTACAGAGACCATACAAGCAGGGCGGCATAAAAGTACTGGATTTTGAGGGGTATTTTGTATCGTGTTTACCACATACTGGCTGTTGGACAAACAGACCGAAAATACTGATTTACTACAACCGGCATGCAATGTTCCCTCTAAGCTTTGCACATGTGCGCTTGCCCAGCTTCATCCTGGGTGCCGCTCAGATGATTTGTAGCAGCGCACAAAGACAATTCTCACCTATTCAAAAAGATTTAATAAGGCACAAGCCACAGACAGCAATTACCTGAAATTGTCTCTCTTAAAATAAGCAACTAGTCTCGATATTCTGCTAATTTGCATTACTCTACGATGCACCTAAAATCCCTAACAGCTAACTAAAACACAAGAGGTTAAAAACTAATATGAAAAATTGGCTCCATGAACAGAAGAATCTAACCAAGATATGAAGCAGGACATTTCGGCGCGCCGAACTGGCCGCACAGAAATGTCCTGCTGAACTGGCTGCACAGAAATGTCCAGCTCCGATATGGAGACCTCAGGGAGAGCGGCTAACAAGGTTTCCAGGACTCAAAGGCGGAGCGAGTCTGCAAGCATTGCACCTCTAGCGAGCCTAGTCCACATTGCAGCATTATTGCAGGGCTATGTGTTCGCTCTGTCCGTGAAGCTGTTCCAATTTACCGCTCATATGTGCTACATAAGATAATGGCCCTCATTACGACCCTGGCGGATTTTTTCCGCCATCGACGGACTTTCCGGCCATGGCGTAAAGTCTGTTTACGCCATGGCGGATGGTGGACTTACCGCCCCATTCCGAGGTCGGCGGGGCGGTAAGTCCCCATTGACCCATTTACCCTTCCCCATTCCCATTTCGGCCTCATAGGGTATAATGGGAGTGGGGAAGGAGTTAATTACGCCACCGTAAATTACGGTGGCGTAATTAACACCAAGGTCCCATAGCGCCATGGATTTTTACGCCCGCAAAAAGCGGGCGGAAAAATGACCATGGCGCTATGGGAACTCGTAGTTGGCGGTAAGGGGTCGGCGCAGCTAACGCTGGCGCAAACCCCTTACCGCCAGGGTCCTAATGAGGCCCAATGACACAAGGCTCGTTCTCTCCACAAAGTACAGAGAAACCACCCCCAAACAATCGACCATCCGTGTTTCAGTGCACACATAGGGGTGTGTCTATATTATTCCCAAAGTTGCACAGCATTTATTGTTCGCATTGGCTCAATGGCGCATTGTGGGATGTGGTGCCGGTTGCCTTAGCCCACTCAGCTGTCTGTGTCTTGAGATAGATGGGGAAAGAGAGCCCCCGAGTGCGCGCTGGAGAGAATCCCACGGCGTGCCTAAACATCCCAGCGCTAAAACATCTTGTTGCGGAACTGCCCGCGCTTAACTGGCCATGGCGAATCGGCCCGCGCCGAACCGGTGGTGCCGAAACAGTGTACCGACCAAGATATGCCTGCACACATTCACCAAATATGTTCCCTCCCCACCCATGACTCCTAAACCTGACTCTCACACTTTTGCCTTATGACTCTAACTTCTGCCTCATAGCACATTAAGATAATACAGGACAACCTTGACTCTTCCTCTCTTGGCTTTGCGAAACGTTAGCAGACGTGTACCTACATCCACTTGTTTTATGTTTGTTGTAGCATGAATAATGTTCACACGTGAAAATGTATACTACTCATTGTGCTCTACCAAAAACGTCACCCATACTATATAATCGAACTACCAGCTCAAATATCGGATACTGAGTGTAAGTAAGTAGGCTATTTGGATGTGTAACCAAATCCCATACTTCCTCTTCTTTGTACATATGTCATGCAAGTGCTTTGAAGCAGCCCCCTTGTAAGTTAACGCATTATAAAACTCAAAATATTAATTTGCCCTCTAAAGTTTTGAAAAGACAAATGTAATGCTCAGCGTCTCCTACGGTAGCATTACTGACATTACCCTATGATATGATATGGCATTTATAACGTGCCTATACACAAGTGTTTCAAGGTGCGACGAGGCAAGGGAGGGGAACCAGAGGGAAGATATAGACAGCGATCCTACTAGGCCAGGTGACATTCAGATTGTGCAAGTGCAGTGGAGGGGGGGAAAGGGAATGGTGCGGGGGAAAGGGGAGGGGGCAGTGCAGTACATAGGATAACAGTAAAAAAATAAAGTCAAATAATAAATAAATAAAAAGTGTGGCAAGTGCAAGGGTAAGTGCAGACATCAGGTGTCAAGTGCTAACAGGGGCTGTAGGAATACAGCAGCAGTACCCAAATGCAACTGTTGCCAGGGGGTCAGTGCAGGTGTGCAACTGGTGAGGAGGGGACCTGAGCCCGAGATCAGAGGGTAGCCGGATAACCAATGCAGTTTCAGATTCAGCCGAGAGATCAGCATGGGAGAGAAAGCAGAAGCAAAGATGAAGTTCTTGAGGTGCTTCCGGAGATGGTTCTCCTCAAGTTTCAGAGAGGCAGGGAGGCTGTTCCAGAGGGAAGCCCCAGCAGAAAAAAAGAGATCTACCACCAACTCACTGCTTGGAGGTGGATAAGCGAAGAGCTCAAGAAAGAAGATATTTAGGAAGAGAGAGATTTGAAGGTACTGAGCCCCATAAGGCCTTGTGGACAATGCAGAGGGCCATGAACTTAATCCTTGCCAACACTGGGAGCCAGTGCAGAGATTTCAGTCCTGGAGGGATACGATCCCTGGGCTTGAGGCCAAGGACAAGTCTCGCAGTCCTGTTTTGGATGAGTTGCAGAAAGCTGAGAGTAGAGGCAGTCAGATTTAGAAAGAGTCTGTTGCAGTAGTCCGACCTAGAGAGAACCAGAGCTCTGGAGACAGAGCTTCTGGGGGAAGGCGAGGAAAGGAAGAATACCTCTGAGGAGGTGCAGCTGGTATTGTGACTTCTTAGAGACGTCTGAGATGTGAGGAGAGAAGGAAAGTGTGAAGTCGAAGATGACCCTGAGGTTTTTAGCCTCACAAGTGGGAGCAGGAAGAGGGCCAAGAGAGGCCGGCCAGAGAGTGTCAGGGAAGGAGGGAGCAGGTGTGCCAATGAGGAGAATCTCAGTCTTGCTGGCATTAGGGCAGAGATCATTGGCAGCACACCACTCCTGGATGGCGGACAAACAGTCGGAGATGAGAGAAGGAGAAGAGGTGGCAAAAGGGAGCCTGAAAATGAGCGGAGTGTCACTGAAAGTTGGGGAAGAGAGCGCAATGTGGTGGGCAAGAAGTGCCAGGTTTTGGTTGAACATCCAGGGAGAGAGGCTAGACCCATGGGGAACACCACAGGTAGAGATAGAGGAGAGGAAGGTCCCAAGTTGGACCTGGGAGGGTCTATCGGAGAGGGAGGTCAGCCAAGCCAGGGCCTGATCGGTGATACCCAGGTTATCACAGATGGTTGAGCAGGATGGCATGGTTGACCGTGTCAAAGACAGAAGAGGGATCAAGTAGGATGAGGACACAGAGGGTGTTGAAATCAAGGTTGGAGAGCAGGTCTTCACAGATGTTCAGGAGAGCAGTTTCTGTGCTTCTGGCAGCTCTGAAGCCAGACTGATGGTTATGGAGACAACCAACAGATTCAGAGTGAAGGTTAAGCTGGGAGATGGCCAGCTTTTCCAGGAGTTTGCCTAGGAAAGGAGTTATGGAGATTGGGCGATAGTTAGCCTGGCTGGAAGGGTCGGCGGAGGGTTTCTTAATAAGAGGGTGCACAAGAGAGTGTTTCAGGGGAAGGGGAAGACTCCAGTGGCAAAGGAGTGGTTGCAAAAATCAGCCGGAGCCAGGGTGTCAATGTGGTCCTTGATGGTGATGAAGGAACAGGGGTGAACCTGTTTCGACAAGACTTTCGTAGATCGGACTTGTCTAGAAACCTTGTCTGAGGAGAACAGGGGAAAGGCCGAGGAGGGAGGGATGAGAGGTGGCCGAAGAAGGGCCAGACGAAGAGCAAGGGGTATAAGTAGAGATATAAGTATAAGTAAAATATAATTTACTTAGCCCAAAGGGATAATGGGTATGAAATATGCCTGGGATTACTCGTCCATAGTATCAGGGCACCGGATATTCACCCAGAAGAATGCTTTTCACACAATCTGCATAGTTTCCAAGTGTTCAGAGTTCCTTTGGGCATAGACCTTTACACATTATATGTTAACTCACTTCTATACAAAAACAGTTTCACTGAGCACCTGTGTAATCCTAACCAATGATATAAGGGATGGGTATGTTGCAAACAATCTTGTATGCACTAAAAAAGAATTGTGTACATGCAGTTATGCCATTCTTAAAATACACATCATATGTTGAGGCATTTCAATATGCCTTGCTTGCAAAGTATTGTGTGTCTGCAAATATCCCAGTGAGTGTTTACTGCTACAATCCCTCACTTTTTACAGTGTTCCATCAACTAGTATTGGAAGCAAGCACAGGGGCCCTGGAAGGGTATGGGTGGAAGTATCACTCCTTGCGGGTGATGAACAAAGCAGCAATTTTCAAAGACCAAGTCAGACATTTCGGCAGTACAATGAAGGAAATGTGTTGCGTGTTGGCTAAAGGATAGGAAATTCTAGCACCCATTTAGACAACAGCACCTTCTTTTTATTTATTTGCTCAACTGCTGAGAGCTTCTCAAAATAACCATGTGTTCTGTGTGTATCGTCTTTAGCATCTCCCTGCATCTTATTTAACTGATCACAAAGAATTGCAGAAGAGTGATCCATAGTTACAGAAGAAGGCACTCAAATCAGTTGTATCTCTGATGAATTGTTGCAATTAACTTAAACGGCATATATGTGTGATTTTCTTCAACAGGCTCCATAATAAAGATCAGTAAGGCTCTTGTTTAATTTTGTCTAGGCTGTGGTGCGAAAGGGTGGGCAAAACTATACACTTTATTATGTGCCCTGTCATTTCACTTCCTATGTGAGGGGTACAAGCAGGGCTCTACTCAGATTTTGCTCCCTACTTGGAGTCAAATGATTTTTCAGGGAGTAAGAAAGTAGTTTGCCAATAGGGATATTTTCTGCTTATTAAAAGAAGTTCTTTCCCCATAGAATTCCTTTTGAGATCAGGCATTAATATTATTAGAGTTCCTTCCTATGCCAATGCTCTACTGGTCACTAATTCGAAAAAATATCAGTGGAGCTTTGTGGGTTGAAGCAATGATATGTTCATTATTTCTTGTTTTTGTTAGTCACATTTTCCTTTTTTAGGGAGTACAAATGCATGGTGCATATGTCTCTTAGCTCTAAGGCTGGTGTTATCACTACCCACAGGAGAACGTAATGTGGATAGTAAGCAGATGCACAAGAATTTTGGATCATCATATTCTAAGGTGCAGTTATTCTGATGCAATTATCATCCTTAAACAAATTATTAGAAGCATGTTCTCCTGGCACTTGAATTAGCTCTTTAAAGAGGCACTTGAACTCCTTTCAGCATGTTTTTGACACATTGCTTTTAATTGCCATTAACCCATCAGCAAATGTATTCTGTCTGAGTTTCTTGACAGCCACATCAGTTGTGACAAGAGATATTTGTGTTTTGTAATACAAATGAGCGATTTTCCAGTGGCATAAAACATACAGGGCCTCCTTACTACTTGGGACGGTATCCCGGCGCAAATCTGCCAGAATGTCGCCCAAACGAATTACTGTTAGCGCCACTTGGTCCGGAGGAATTTCCACCGGATTACAACTGGTGGTGGTGATGTAATTCCCCATTCATATGGAGTACATTTTTTTGTGGCTTTTTTGGCGGAATTACCGCAGCTGAAATTCTGACGATTTCGGCGTGGAGTTGTAGGATTTACCTCCAAGATTTTCCTGGAGGCAAATCCTTCACTCCATGCCCGAAATCGTAATTTGGCATAGCGGTAAAGTTGGCAGTAATGGAGTTACCGCCACCTTTACCACTTACTGCCAAACTTGTAATGAGGCCGAAATGTTTCTCTGCGCAGAAGTATGTTTGCAAGGTACTGTGGCAGATAGCAAAGTCTTGGACTGGTTGATGAGTTTTCTGTATAATCACATTTTATTTTAGGCTATATGTTGGGAAAAAGCGTTGTAAGATTTGTAAAGAATTGCAGTGGCTTGGAAGAAGAAATTCCTTTCCAAACTCTCTTCTGCGACAGTAGCTCACAAAGTGGCTTACTTCGTTATTCAGTTGCGCACATGGAAAATAATGTGCGCACAACAGTGTTAGGCAGAATCCCCCGCAGTACCCTTTGGGAACACTACAGGCAATTAGGACTACTAGTGTAAGCACAATTTCACCTTTGGTACAAGCCTGTACTACACAGTAAAGTGGTAGCGATGGCTGAGCAGCCAGACATATCTGAAGAGTTTAAGTGAGCAGTAGAACAAGTTACACAAAGGACCAACTACAGTGATTCAAACAAACACTTCCTCAAGGTTTTTTGGTAAAAGAATATACATTTACTCACTCAGTCAGTTAGAAAACATTACACTAGCATAAGCAGCTCAATATCACACACTAATACACCACAAAAACCCAACCGGTAAGTAAATGAACAAGTTTAGCTCCAGTGAGGTGGGAGCAAAATGGCACTTTAGACACTTATTAAAGGGATAAAAAGACAAGGTTATAAAAATAGACAGCCCAAATTCATTCATAGGCAGGGCAAAGGGTTTCGGTTAAATACAACCAGCAATTCTTCTCATAGGCCTGGGCCAAAGGCAATGGTTCAGAGTCTTTGTATAGGATAGCACAGTTCTGGTAGATAACGGTTAAGTCTTTGCCACAGAGTTTAGAAGAATTTGGCTAGGCAAAAGGTTTGACGAATGTTTAGGGAAGGACAAGCCTTCGTAGTTGAGGACATTTTCACGCACTTTCTCAATGGCTGAAAATAGTTCCGGACTGCCTTTGCACAGTACCTTGTCAATGAAGAAAGCTGTAGCTGAGGCAGTAGTTCCTGGCAGTTCGAGCAGATCTCGCTGTGCCTGGGCTTCAGTCATGGGGACAAGGAGGAGGACGTCAGGAGGTTCCTGCACTGCCCATGGATGAGGCCAAAAGCTGTAGCAAGACGTCGGTTTTAGGTGCGAGTGCCTTAAAGTTCACAAGCCGGTTTCCTTCCCTCTGGTTATCCGGTTTTCAACAGCACTCTGATGAAAATTTGACCAGGTAAGGACGGTGTCCAGGTGGTTTACGAGTTGGTTGTTCCCACCAAACTCAAGGGAGGAAGTTAATCTTGAAGGGCTTCTCTGTCGATTGGAGTTTTAGGCAATTCGGACCTGCAGCAGGGCTTCACCGATCATCCAGGGGTTTCAGCAGTCCTCTTCTTTCAGCTGGTCTTCGGTTATTTCGTTCCAGTGGTCGACTCTGCTTTCCGAGTCCCAGAGACCTGCTTTTAAACAGTTTTTTCCCCGATTCATTCCAGCCTGGCTGTCACTCACACAGCAGGGTGGCTGTCCTTGCCGGACAGTCAGCCGGCCAATCATGCCAGCGTGCATTCAGGTCTCCTAGGAGACTAAGCACAGGGAGTTTCAGGCACCTCACTCACATCCTGTCCATCCCAGAGACTCAGGCACTAGAGGAGGGCTTCAGCTCTGAAGCCCGCCAAAGGCCAACGAACAAAGGGACCAAACCTGGTTTGGCGCGCAGAGACAAACACAAGAAGGACTTTTCCTAAAAGAAATGTCGTGAGAAGATGACCAGAGTCTGTTTTTACAGATAGGTCTTGGGCATCATATTGAAAAACATGGCTGACCCAATTTTCAGCTACCATTGTTAGCGTTCGGGAAAAATCACAGTAGTTTATCTAAACCTCTGCCACCAGCCATTTAAAGTAGGAAAAGGTATCATTTTACTGTTGCATGAGCGTTTTGACTCAGGGGAAGCTAAACAACCCCTCCAGCACTCTATAGGAAGATAGTGTCTGCTCGGTCAGTAAGTTTAAAGAGACTAGTAAAGCCAATTTAACTTTACATGCTCTGGGAGACGGTAGTCAGTCCCAGAGAAGGTATTTAAACCTTGGGGAGTTGGAAAGACACCCCTGTGTCGCTACACTGAAGGTGTTGTGTGACACACAGAAAAAGATGATGCCACTGGAGTTGTTTTTAAACTCCATAACCAAAGCACACAAAAGTAAAACACACACAAAATACATTGAAGAGTCGGAAACAAGGCTCTAATTCTTCCCAGGTAAAAAAATCAAATCCTATAAATCCAGTAAAGTTGCTCGGGGTCTCAAAAGGTAAGGGAAATTAGCACATTTTGAGAATTCTCCCTAACAGCCAACTGGTTCCGCACATAGAGAAAAATTATTAGAGGGAACATTGCCGGCATGTACCCCATTCTTTTTGGAAGAGATGGTGTGGACCACAATATCACGTGATCCACCCCCCACCCCTCCAAGTCCCCTCTGTTGCTGAGGCTAAGAAAGATGATGTAGCAAAGGGCCTGCCGCTTTCTGGACACAGAAACACCCTACTCACCCTAGATCCCATTGGTGACACTAAACAGTGAAGATGCGAAACCTAGGCTGAATGTTAAGAAGTACTGGGACGCCAGGGGGGTGGTGACACTAGGTGATATGTTGCGGGAGGGACGACCAATGACCTTTTAATGAGGTCGCTTCGGAGTCAGGAGTTCGAGAGGGGCAGCACATAACACACGCCTCACTTCTCCGTGGAATAAAAGCAAAGCGGCCAGGACCAGAGAGAGTTTTGGTAGGAGATGTAACGATAGAAACATTCTATGACATTTCTGAAAGTAGACATGTAGTATCAAGATTATATGAGGTACTGAAGGCGAGGCCCGATTACAATCTTATACAAATTAGGCAGAGTTGGGAGAACGATTTGCAGGATAGACTGTCGGACGGAGCTTGGAGCAGGACCATGGGGTACCACAAGAGTGTCCAGAAATGTGAGACTACAGATGATCCAATTATACGTTAATCACAGAGCATATTTAACCCTGAAGAAAATTGCTAAATTTAGTAATGCAAAAGAACAAGCCTGCCCGAAATGTGGCCTGGTCAACACAGACCTGATGTATATTTTTTGGGCCTGCCGGACATACACCGATATCGGGGAGA
This sequence comes from Ambystoma mexicanum, assembly GCF_040938575.1. Lineage (NCBI taxonomy): Eukaryota > Metazoa > Chordata > Amphibia > Caudata > Ambystomatidae > Ambystoma > Ambystoma mexicanum. Next base: position 16,794,834 of record NC_090922.1, on the reverse strand, counting down.
GAGTGGCCCATGCCCTAACTAAGGCTGGCCTGCTGCCAAATTCAGTCACCCCTAAGGCATGCTTGCCAGGAATTTTTCTGAGACCAAAACATGCGAGACACGTGAGTAAATTGAAAGACCTGGCATACATCTTGGCGAAGCGTAGGATAACAATGGGGTGGAAAGCACGGAATGGCCCAGCGATTGAGGGATCTCCAGAAATGGTCATTGGCAGAAACTGCAGTGTGGCAGGAAGCATTCCGTCAAGGCCAAGACGGGCAAAACATGGACTTAGTGGCCTTGAGACACATGTTACAAGAATTGACATCTCCCGCACATGACACCCCGACTCGGAGACATGCACCATCACAATCATGGAGAATAGAGACATGGGATGTTCAAGCAGTTTTACACACCATAGGTAGACACGGAAAGTGTAATAGGCTTTGGGGGAGAGAGGGGAGGAGGGTGCTAACGAGGGGAGGAGGATGGTAGCGAAGGTTGAACAGACAAATAACATGATGTATCATTGGAAGTTATGCACAAAGTCTGTATGTTATGTTGAAAATGAATACAACATTTTATAAAACCTGCATTATTCCATCGATACAGCATTTCAGCGGTCTCTAAGTGAAGCGGATGGGTCGTGGACTGTGCGGCTCTGAGCCCGCATTAATCTGTTCTCTGTGGGTGGTGTGGTGCGCCTCCAAACATTGGGCTGTCGGTGGGAGGAGCGAGGCCTGAGTAACGCACCGCTGTGAACCAGCAGCCTAGTCCGTACTTTGCCTGGGCTGGTGCTGCTATGAGTGATCGGCGCAGCGGACAGCATACTTGGGGGAAGCTGGCACACAATACGACAACATACAGGCTTGGAGGTCTTTGCCACAATACCAGCCTAGCCTCCAACCTGCCCCCGACAAAGGACTGTTGCTCTGGCAATATGGAAGCCTGACTCCATAATTCTCCCTATCAAATCCTAGTTGGCAAAACGCTTGAAGTCAATAGCGTGACCTCCTGATGGTGGATAACTGCAGCACCATCCCTCCTCTTTCAGTACTCTTTCCAACAGTCCCTGGCTCTTACTAACGTCCCTACTCGCACAACGTCTCCCACCCCGGCGTCACAGAAGGGCAGAATGATGAAGGGATCTGGCGGAAAGAAAAAAGGGGCCTATGGACTCTTTTTTTTTTTTTTTTTTTTGACAAAATATTTTTATTGAAATATCGTACAATCATGAAAACATCAAATACATTCATGTGAAAGCTTATTTACAAACCATACAAACAATCAATATTTCATTTTCATCAGTATAAATTCAACAAATACTCTAATTCATTAATAACTGGCATCATATGAAAGAGGTTTAACTCGAGCTGAACACTTTTAAAACAGCACATACAGAAAAGAAAAAAAACCCTGGTCCATATTGTCTTCCAATTAAAACACAGCCTCAGGCTCTAATGACCTCATCCCAGTTCAGCGACCCTCCTAGATATTCCCCAGTATCCACATTAGAGGGCCCTTAAGGTTTCAGGAGATATTTGATCAGGCCAGGTTGAAAAAACATATGTTTCCTCTCGGCAACATGTTGTAGGAAAGGTCCCCAGATTCTTGAGAACTTAGCCGTCTTTCCAATGTGGCTGTTAACTTTTCCAGGCCCAGCAAGTCCCATACCTTAACCCACCAGTATGCGATATGGGGGCTTTCAATGTCTTTCCAAAATCTGGCACGAGTGAGCCGGGCTGCCATAAGTAGATGAGTTATCAATTCCGCTTTAGGGCCTGACTATGGGTATGTACCGTCGTCTGGGGTGGCTCCCAATACCATTATCAGCGGATCCATGGGGAGAAGAGTTCCACAAATGTCTCTGATCTTGGATCTGACCTCCAGCCAGAAAGACTGGATGATTGGGCAGTACCACCACAGATGGCCTAGGTCTCCCTTTGCCCCACAGCCATGCCAGCAGGTATTGGATAATCGGGATAAATTGCATGGAGTTTCTGCGGGGAAAAGTACCAATGAAAACAAATTTTAAGCGCACACTCCCTCACCGTGGTGCACCTAGAGACTTTGTGGGCTCTTCCCCTTATCCTTTGCCAGGACTCCTGATCAATTTCTCTACCCAGCTCCCTTTCCGAATCTGTCATATAGGACATTTTCTCTTCTCTCGCATCCTCCTCTAAAAGACGGTAGCATGTAGCCACTCTTCTGGTGAGTTGACCTTCCATCAGCGTCAGCTCTGACCCTGTGGGGGATCTAGTGGCTGCCTTTTTTACACCTGGATTGGGTATCCAGTGACGGCGCTGGATGTACTTAAACCTTTCGGTCTCAGGAAGATTGAATTTTGCTTTGCACTGGTCGAAGGTTAGAGGGGAGACGTTCTCGTAGAGGTCCCTTAGTGTTAGAGATTTCTCTCTCACCATAGAAAGAAAGACTTGGGTTGAAGCCCAGGAGTGAAATCTGGGTTTTGCAATACAGGAGACATTGGGCCCAGTCCCGACGCGATACCTCTTTGAGCACAGAATCTATCCCATGCACGGAGTGTGGTTTTTGTGGAAGGTGGAAGGGATCCTCTGTGAATACGCGTTTCCCGGAAAGGGGAGAAAGGGCAGATGACTTGGAGGCATCCCGATGCAGTGCTGTTCGATGTCCAGCCACCTAGGGGGTTCTTTTGGGTGAGACCATCTCAAAATGGCGGCCAATTAGGAAGCACGGTAATATCTAACAACTATGGGGAGACCCAGCCCTCCCGTCAAGCAACCTCGGGTCAGGAGTTTGCATTGGATGCGGGGGGTTTTGCGCTTCCAAACAAAGCGACATATTTCCCTCTGAAGTCCCAAGAGATCCCAGTCAGGGATCACTATGGGAAGGGCCTGGAATGTATAAAGAAGCCTGGGAAGTAAAACCATTTTGATAGCACTTATTCGCCCCAGCCAAGATATTTCCTGAAGTGACCACCTCCCTAGGGATTCTTTGGCTTCTTTTAATAGTGTAAGGATATTGGCCTTTAGCAGACCCGCAAAGGTCGGAGTTAGCTGAATTCCGAGATACTTAATGGAGGTGTTCGTCCATTGGATGGAGCAGAGACTCCGCAGAACTTTCAGGGATTCGGGAGTTTCGGACAAGCTTAACCCCATTGATTTGGCCATGTTTATTGTGAATCCCGAGATCCTCCCGAATTGAGCAAGGAGTTCCATGAGGGGGGGGGGTGAGGTTCGAGTTTCTTTCAAAAAGCAGAGGATGTCGTCTGGGTATAGCGCGACTTTGTGACATTGGTTCCCAACTGTAAAACCCTTAATCTTCGGATGAAGACGGATATGCTGGGCCAAGGGTTCAATAGCAAGGGCAAAAACTAACAGGGGTAGGGGGCACCCCTGCCTAGTCCCTCTGCCCAACGAAATTTGGTCTGACCAGAGTGAGTTCATTCTAATTTGGGTTGAGGGAATCTGAAAGTTTGAAAGGATCAATTTAGAACATTTCTGGCCGAATCCACAACTTTTCAGCACTAAAACCAGATAATCCCAGGCCATGCTATCAAATGCCCTATGGGCATCTAGGGATAAAAGAGACAACGGGCCCGTTATAGTGGAGGCTAGGGCAACCAGATCGACCGCCCTTCGAATATCATCATGCGCCGAGCGTCCAAGAATGAATCCGGACTGGTCTTTATCTATAATAGCTGGGAGCACCGCACCTAAGCGCTGGGCTATAATTTTGCAAAATAATTTTGCATCTGTATTAAATAGAGCTATGGGGCGGTATGAGGTACACTCGGTCGGGTCTTTTCCTGGGTTTTAAGATTAGAGTAGTGGAGGAGGCTGCCATGGATTGGGTGACTGAACCTGTTTCCCATAAATGATTAAATATTTCTGTGAGGTGAGGTGTAAGCTTGGGCGAGAATACTTTATAGAATTTATTGGTGAAGCCATCTGGGCCCGGGGCTTTGCCCAAGGGGAGTGTCTTAATGGCCGCTTCCACTTCTTGCGTGGTTATCGGAGTTTCCAATGACTCTAGTAAGGCTTGGGAGATTTGTGGAAGCTTTGCTTTAGCTAAGAAGTCTTTAAAGATCTGTGGATTGGGGAGCAGATTGTTCAACAAAGAATTTCTCGACTATTTAAAGCTTGCCTTCCTCTGAATAAATGCATTTCCCAGCCTCGTCTCTCAGAGCGTCAATTCTGTTTTGTCGGTTCTGCTTTTTTAATTTGGCAGCCAGGAGTTTGTTCGCTTTATTCCCCTTCGAGTAAAAATATTGTTTGGTGAGAAGCATCGAGTAAGCTGCTTTACCCAGAAGTGATGTGCTTCTAGCGCCCTCTCTGCTACTCACATGTCTCTCGGAGATCGTCGAGAACCAGTTGTTTTATGCATCTCTTCGAGCCTGCGAACTTCTTCTTCCAGGTGTACTCGCAGTGCCTTCCTGGCCCTCCCTCTCTGCACTGCCCGATCAATCAGATGATCCCTGATTACCGCCTTGGCTGCATCCCAGATTGTTCCCAAATTCACGTCTCCCGTTTTGTTCTCACGAAAGTAGGAGTCTAAGGTTTCTCTTATATGTGTGCGAACTAATGGGTCTTCAAGTAGAAAATCATTCAGCCTCCAGGGGGGCTTCTGAGGCGGGGTCTCGTGAAAGAATGAAAACACAAGTTTCGCCGGTGCATGGTCAGAGAGAGCCTCAGGCAGAATCTCCACTGCCCTCACCAGTTCCTTGTGTCGCTGAAAAATAAGTGTAATCCTGCTCATTTTGATGACAATAGCGCCAAATCTCAAAAAGGGAATGATCACGCAATAAAGTGGTAAGTGCTCGAAAGTTGTTCCTATCTGTCGAGGATGGGGGTAGAGTTTTATCTATAAGAGGATTTATAACAGCGTTAAAGTCTCCCCCCAGGAGAGTTTCCCCATCTGCATGGTCAAACAGGGCTTTGGATAGCTTTGCAAAGAATGTATCTTGTTTAACGTTTGGACCATAAATCGAGACTAGTGTGACTTTGCGTCCATCCAATAGCCCCACCACCAACAGGAACCTCCCCTCTTCGTCTCGGACCACTTCCAGAGTCTTAAACCGAGTACCTTTGGGAACCAGGATGGCGATACCTCGTTTTTTAAGCCCACTGGAGGCGAAACGTTTTGTGGGGTCAAGTTTAATATTAAGACGCGGTTCATCCGCAGGACATAAGTGGGTCTCTTCCAAGAATAAAACCGCTGCTTGTGATGTAGCCAATCTGTGAAAGAGCGCTTTGCGTTTTAAGGGAGAGTTTAAACCTTGCCCATTCATTGTTACACATGTGAGGAACGGTTTAGCCATCTCTGGTTCGGGCCGGTCTCCTTGCCCCGCATCAGAGCAGCCCGTCCCACCCATTATCTCTTTGTGACCTAGAATCCAGCTTGGGGAGACCAAACAATCTGCTAACACGTCTAATAACCCGGGGCGGGGCATGTATCGCTTACGATGAACAAGGGCTTGGAGCTAGTTTGTCAGGACTATCCGGGAAAAAAGAACATGAAAAAACCAAGAGAAAAAGGAAATACCGCAGAAATGAATAAAAATGACAAATTAGCATAGGTAGCCATCTCAAGAGTCTACAACTATTTAAGACCCCAGTTAATTCTTCCCAATTAATAACCATGTTGGGCGCAATCCGCACAGGCGCCTGAAATTGCAGATTGAACTGAATTTCAATCGCCCTAATCCACCCGCACTAAACCTCAGGTATGTCGGGAATGCAGGGGAAAACGTGCAAACAAAGCGAACTAAAAGGCAAAACTACCAAACCAAGCTTTCAAGCAGGAGCAGCCCAAGAGGGGTCCCCCGCTCGAAGAGGCCGGGACTCGCTTCCAGTGGAGAGGGTGAGGGGTAGAGCCCCTCTGTTTGCCAAATCCAGGAGTTTGCATCACTTGAGCATTCGGCTCAACCATTCGCCATGTCATCCCCCTCTGACTCTACGGAAGGTTTTCAGGGATTCGAATCTGTGTTCTCCATGCCTCCCCTTTCCTGCTGAGGAGATGGTTCCAGATGGCACCAGCCCCGGGGGGCTTCCTCCACTTATCTCTTGGCGAGGGAGCAAAAGTTAATTCAGTCGAGGTCTGGGAGCAGGAGCCCGTGGAGCTGGACCCACCTGCTCCTGCCATCAAGGCACTGGTCTCCTCCTCCGAGGAGATCACGTGATGTTGATTCTGGAACTCAGAGTAGTTTACAGGGATATCCCCAGCGATAACGGATCTGTTTAGATCTCAGCCAAGCTGTTCACATTGCGCAGTCGTCTCCTGTTGGCAAGTGTATATGGAGAGAGGTCCTGAAAGAGCTGAAGTGTCGCGCCTCGAAATTGCACTGTAGAAGAGCTCCTAGTAGCTGCTATAAGCTTTTCCTTCGGTTGGAAAAAGTGCACCCAAGTAAGGACATCCGGAAGGAGGTTTCTTTTAAGTTGAGTGGCGGAATAAACACAGTGAGTTCTGTCCAGGAGCAGCTCCTCCGATGAGGAGATCTTTAAGATGGATCTGAACAGCACCTCCACGTAGTCGGGTAACTCCTGATCAGTAACCTGCCGGGGAACGCCCCAAAGACGGACATTATTTCTTCTTGGCCTATTTTCAAGGTCCGCTTGTTTTGCCCAGACCTCCTCCAGATGATCCTCGATGGACCTCATTCTTTCGGTCAACACTTAAACCTCATGTGCGTGCTCGCATGTCACATTTTCCAGCTTGTTAATCCTGGTTTCCAGGCCTGTAAGGTGTGTTGTCAGGTCTGCTAGCGAACGGGCCAAAGAGTCTTTGGAGGTTTTGATTTCGGATTTGATCTCTACCGTGATTTCTTGCTTGAAAGATCTGAGTAAAGCTTCGAAGTCCTCCTTGGAGAGGGCCATGTTCGGATCTTGACCAGAGGGCAGAGGTGGGTGTATTTCTGCCACCACGGTGCGTGAGCAGGGCGAGGTTGTCGTCTGCGGTGACAGAAAATCTTGAATACCTTGTGTTCTCCGCTTAGCCGCTGTTTTAGGCATTGCCAGGGCGTGCACCAGTTGACTATCCCCTCAGTTGTGGCAGAGGGATTTCCGCATCAAGAGTGAGGAGGTGAGCTTCTTTCTGTCGGGACCGAGGAGAGGATCCCCCACCTGAGGAACTGGTCCCAGCGGATTGCCTCTCAGCCCAAGGCCCCTCTCACCTAGGACTGTGCCAAGATCTGAGGTGCTATCACTCCCAATCCCTTCACAATCCTTTTTACCATCAGGCTGTCTCAATCCTCCAGTCTTCTTTCCACCAGCAAACAGTTAATCTTCCTATATGTTGTAGACCTCTTCCCCTCAGGCAAATCCTCTCACCTACCACCCGGTTTTGCCGGGCGTACTTCCACGGCTGGAGGACTATCACAATCCCGGCAGGCTAGCCGGCCCCGCGCGAGGGTCTCCACTCCGCCTGGGCCACCGGAGTCAGCTGCACCGTGGGCTCAGGGGATGTGCTCTGGCGCCTCGGGCCCATCAAGATGCTGTTCCCCCCAATGCGCAGTTACAGGCGCTCTGTCCCGGCACACCCGCAATAGGAACCAAGCCACGAGGGGCTCCTCCAAGCCGTGTGAACAGAGCCCCGGAACCTCCACAGATCGCGGCCTTCCACGTCCAAGTCTCTCTTCCCCTCCAATGATGATCAGCAAAGCTGTGGGGACCTTCAAAGCAACCACTCTCCCCCTCCGCCGCAGGTGCGGCAGTTTGCCGAACCAGAGGGTATCGCAGGCTGCTCCGCTCCGGCAATCAGCGCCGGCAGGGCTTCGGGAGTGCAGCAGGAGGGAGCGGGTGCTCCCGCAGGCAGTGACGAACAGGCCCCGAGGGACTCCGCTGAGCCGTGCGCCCGGAGCCCCCGGAGCTCCCAAGGGCCACGGCTCCCCTCGTCCGAGCCTCTCCTCCCCTCTGGCGGAGCCCAATAGGCTGTTGGAGAGCCTCAAGACGCCCGCTCTCCCTCCTTTCCGCAGGCGACGCGGTCCGCTGTACCAGAGTGTGCAGCAGGCTGCTCATACATTTGTCACCCGGCGGGAAACCTCCATCAGACGCCGAGCGAAGTTCTCAGCGGGCGCCATTTTCTCTGTTCGTCCTCGGGATGATCTCGAACAAAAATACCAGCTCCCATGGGCATCAGAGGCTCATCTCGATCTCCAAAAGTGCCGCGTTGTGCCGTCTCCTCATTGGGCACAAATCAGCTAAAAACTATGGTGTTAGGGCATGTTTAAAGCAAAATTTCGGGCACCTGCATACGGAGCTCACAGCAGACACGTCCACATGGCGTGTCGCTCAGCCACGCCCCCCGGCCTATGGACTCTTATACCAATGCACCCACCAAAAATTTGGGAAAGCTGTCCTCATAATATCAACAAATAAGAACATTCCTAGCACCCAGCCCCTAAGACAAACCGTTTTGGGAATCTATCAAAGATGAGGAATCCGTGAAGGACGCAATCCATTCGAAGAACAAGTTTAGTTACATGTGGTAATGTTCTTTCGACTGGATGTTCCTCGTGCCAGGATATTATTCATGACCCCAACCCAAATTATTGGAACATCAGGGTATGTGTGGCACTGCTCAATGAAAGTCTCAAAGAAGCCTGGGTCATCAATATTCGGTCCATATGCATTTTCTTTTTTTGTACGTTTTTATTGTAAACACTTTATTGGTTTTTCCTTACATCCTTGCAACCAACATAACAACCATACAACCATGCATGCAATAGTCGGGTACATTTTGCAGTATCTTATAGCGCCTTCGAGCATTCCTGAGTCTTTACGCTTTGCCACATTTGATGTATTCTGTGTAGGTCTCAGGGGTGCATTTTTGGGGGCGAGGGGGGTGTCGGCTTCTATTCGTTAGTCTTCAGCCATCGGTGGGGCCGGCTAGGCATTTTTCCACTGCACTTTGACCGGGGGCATGTCCGTTTTTATTGTTCATTCATTAGGGCTTTCCGGGTCGAGGTCTGCTGGGTGGGCGAACATTGTCTATACCAATAGGTTCCATGCATCGATGCTTTCGCTACTTTCATGTATCCCTCTTTGTAATACCCTGTGCCATACTGCCGTCCCTGCCAGTGACCATCTCTTCAAGGCTGCCCACCATGCTTCGATTTGCGGACCAGTTTTTGATTTCCAGGCTATCACAATTCTACATTTGGCCAGGATACACATTAAGTCCTTAATTTTTGCCATGTGTGCTAGCTGTTGTTTGCCTCTCGGGAATAGTCCCAACAGATAGGATTCCGGCAGCCAAGCGTGCATCTGGATGCCGCCTTGGGCCGCTCTTGTTGTAATCTCCTCCCAGAATTTTACAATCACCAGGCAGGACCAGAACATATGTTGCATGTTCGCTTCTTCCGTGGCGCACCTCAGACATGCCTGCCTTGTCCTGTTTCCCATCTTGGATAGCCTGCTTGGGCTTAGCTATGCTCTATGTGTTACATATAATTGCGTTAGTTGGAATCTGGCATTTCACTTTAAGGCCTTACTCCATTCTGTGTCCAGTAGTTTCCTTCCTAGTTCATTCTCCCATTTACTGCGTGCAGGCAATGCTGCTGTGTCGTAGTTGTGCAGGAGCAGTTCGTATAGTGTGGACACAGTGTGTCATCCCTCCGCTACATCGAACCATGTGTCGAGCATCTCATTTGTTCCCTCCCGTTTTGAGTTCCGCCCATCTTTTATTTGTTTCCACCATGTTTTTGTACCGAAGGAATTGGCCCTTATGTATATCATTCGAAGGGATTGTGTCCTCCGACGTATTCCTCATCTTTGATAGATCATCTCCAGCTTGCTGGCCTCGGAAACTTTTTTTCAGTAGAGGGCGCTGCGCGTCGACGTCCCTCGAGCCGATGTCTCTCGACAGCCTCTGTATCGGCGCCAACGTCATCACACAACAATAGTGGCCCTGAACTTTATATTGGGCTCTTTGGTAAAGGCTTCAAAAAATGTCGAGACTGTGGAAAGAAAATATCATTGACGGATCCTCACAGGATCTGTTTGTGGTGCCTGGGAGTCGAGCACCGTTGTTCGGAGTGCGAGGACTGCATGTCCATGACGGCGAAAGCCTTGAAGGAGCGTAAGGGGAATCTCGAGAGAGGTAAGGCAGTTAAAACTTCTTCGGAAGTTTCCTCGGCGGAGTCGAGACATTCGTCTCCTCGCCATCACAAAAGACATTCTCGTTCTAGGTCTTGAAGCAGTTCCCATCACTCTTCGAGATCTAAGCATTCAAAAAAGAGACGTCGAAGATCCCCTTCCTCGTCGTCGTCGTCTTCTTCCGTTTCTCCGAAAAGGGTCTCCTGCCCCACAAAACATAGCTCTCAGGCTGAGTGGGAGGAATTCAGGAAAAAGATGCTTAGCGTTTTCGAGAAAGCGGCCTCGACCCCCTCGATGACTGCTGAGGATGATGCCCTGGGTGAAAGACCGGAAAAATCAAAATGCTGCGAGTCGCAGCACCCGGCGAAAGAAGCTACTCGAGAGCGTCACGAACCCTCGAGTAAAGGCAAGGTCGCGTCTTCGACGCTGTCGTCAGGAATCCCTTTGACGCATAGATCTGCGTCTTCGACGCCATTATCTAAGGGATCTTCGACGCACAGGTCAGTCGATTCGACGCCGACATCTAGGCCGAGAAAGGACAAACCCACGGCCACCCCACAGCCAGTGGCCATACCCAGAGCCTCGATCACGAGAATGTCGTTGACAACCTCGAGTAGAATTCCGATACTCTCGAGTTCCTCGAGGCCTCTACCAACTTTCTTGACGCCTTTTTCGATGGCTTCGAAGCCTTTAACGTCCGCGTCGACGTTTTCCCGGCCAATTATGACGAATTTGGCCTCTTCTGCTCTGGAAATGGGATTTATACCATTCATTGCTCAGTTCCGTTTTGACGTTAACAGTTGTTTTACATTAATTGGTTATTGACCTTGAAGGAGCGTAAGCTGCAACCACAAGGGAAGTATTACTGCGGGGATGGATGGGAGGGGCAATAAGGTATACGTCGGAGGAACATCCCATCGAAAGAACGTTACCAGGTAAGAAGTAACTTGTTCTTCGAAGGGATTGTGTCCTCCGACGTATTCCTTATCTTTGATAGACTCCCATAGCAGTGGTGTCTAATTGGAGGTGGGAGTAAAAACGACATGTTTACCTTTAGGAATGAACAGAATGTCATCTTGGCTAGAGGAGGAATCCAGGTTGTAAAATCTTGTGAAGGTATGTGCAGACGACCATGTGGCAGCCGCACATATGTCTCGAATCGGTACCCCTCTTTGGAGGGCCGAAGAGGCTGCGATACCCCTGGTTGAATGAGCCCCAAGATTTTGAGGAGGCTCTTTCCCTGCCAGTTTGTAACATTCCAGAATGGCTAAAATAATCCATCTGGAAATGGTCTGTTTTGTTATCGGTAGTCCCAATTTGTGCCCCGAGTAACCTACGAACAATTGGTCTGCTTGCCTAATCCTAGCAAGTCTGCTGATGTAAAAGCTTAAAGCCCGCCTTGGGTCCAGCCTATGCAGCCTTTCTTCCTCTTTCCTCAGATGGTGAGGGGGATAAAATGATGGTAAGGTAATCTTCTGAGTGAAGTGGAATTCAGAAACCACCTTTGGGAGGAAATTAGGCTTCACTTGTAGGACAACTTTATCTTTATGAAAAAGTGTATGAGGGGTTTACAAGATAGAGCCTGTAATTCGCTCACCCTCCTAGCAGATGTCAATGCCACTAATAAGACAGTTTTAAGGGTGAGAAACCTTAGTGAACAAGAGTGGTTCAAAAGGTGTACCCATCAGGAAATTTAAGACTAAATGTAAGTCCCATAAGGGAACTTGGAATGGTCTTGGAGGATAGACATTGGTTAATCCCTTCAGAAATTGTATTACTAAGGGTAACTTGAAATACGATGGTTCCTCTGCAGTGCGCTTGAAGATCGATAGCGCTGCGAGATAGTCCTTGATAGTGCCAACCTGAAGGCCCGAATTTGCCAAATAGAGTAGAAAAGATAACACCGTTGGTGTACCACATGAAAAGGGGTCGAAATTCTTTTCTCTACACCAGCTGCAAAATCTGTTCCAACGGCAGCGGTATAAAGTCTTTGTTGCTGGCCTTCTTGCAGAAAGCAACACCTCCATGATGTCATCTGGGAGGTCCCAATCCTTGTATCTCAACCTTTCAGATACCAAGCGTGAAGGTTGAGGGTTCTGATGTCTGGATGGAGAACCTGACCTCCCTTCTGTGAGAGAAGATTGTCCTTGAGTGGAAGACGAATTGGAGGGCAGTTGGACATGTCCAGAAGGTCCGGGTACCACGTTCTCCTGGCCCAGTCCGGGGCAATTAGCATCATGGTTTTCCAGAACATTCTCAACCTCCTGATCATTTGAGGAATGACGGGGACTGGAGGAAATGCGTATAGAAGTGGAAACTCCCAGTCCACTATGAACGTGTCCCCTAGAGCTCCTCTCGGGGGAAATTCCCTTGAACAAAACTGATCGCACTTCCTGTTGATGCTGGTGGTGAACAGGGTCTATAGTCATAATTTTGAAAACATAATTTCGAATTACAAAAATGTCGAAAAAAAATGTCGAACTCAAAAATGTCGAAAACACATACATATAATAGAAAGTCATTAATTCGAAAATAAAATGTCGAAAAAAAAAATCGAAAAACCAATGTTAAAATAACTAGTAAAATGTCACAAATACTAACGTTTTTTATGGGGGGTTCCCCCCTACCCCAACGCCCCCCCCTCCTCCCCATCCCCCCAACCCCCCCCCCATGGATATACCTTTAATTTTTTAAAAAAAATATTTAATAAAACATTAATTAAATAATTAATTATTAAAAAAAAAACCATCCCAAACCCCTACCCCAACCCTCCCCACCCCCCCCACCCACCATGGATATACCTTTAATTATTTAAAAAAATTATGTTTAATAAACTCTTATTAATTAATTATTTATTTACACATTAATTCAAAAAAAAATCGAAAAAAATTCGACATTTTTGTAATTCGACATTTTTATTTTCAAATAAATATTTTCGACATTTTGACTTTCGAAAATATTGTATTCGAAAATATGACTGGACACCGGGGAACAGATCCACTTGAGGGGTTCCCCAAAGGGTGAAGATCTGTTGAAGGACTTCCTGAGCTAGTTCCCACTCGTGGGAGACTGTGCTCTGCCTGCTCAGAGCGTCCGCCGTCAGGTTCTCCTCTCCGGCTAAGTGAACTGCCGATAGATTCCTTATTGGATTGCCCAAAACCAGAGCTGCATTGCCTCTCCGCAAAGAGGCAGTGATCCTACGCCTCCTCTTTTGTTGAGGTAGTGCATGGCCACTGTTGTCCGTCATTATCAGGACATTTTCCCCTGTACAGATGGCAGAAAAGCCTTCAGCGCTATTTTGATTGCTCTCGGCTCTAACAGGTTGATATGTAGTCTGGACTCCAATGGAGACCAACGACCGCTGATGGTCAAGTCGTTGGTATGGGCTCCCCACCCGTGAGTGAGGCATCTGTGACTACTGTTATCTCCGGCCATGGTTGCCAAAACAGTTCTTCTTTCAAGATGTTCTCCTGGCAGGCCCACCACTGAAGGTCTCGAGCCACCTTGTCCGGAACCTGAAGGAGGTCTGTCATTCTCTCTGAGAATTGCGACCACTGAGTTCTCAGCGCCCACTGAAGAGATCTCATTCTCAGGCGAGCCTCTGGCACAAGGGAGATGCAGGATGCCATGAGGCCTAGGAACCTCAAAAAGTTGATGGCTGGGAGACGTTGGGCATTTTGAAACTTGGTGACCATCTGCAGAATATCTTGAGCCCTCACGTCTGGTGGCAAGGCTTTTCCCAGGGAAGTGTCCAGGACCGCTCCAATGAACTGGAGTCTCTGTGATAGTATCATCTGTGACTTTTTTAAATTGAGGGAGAAGCCCAGTTTGTGAAGGAAGTGACAGACATAATCTAGCTGGATCTGAGCTTTTTCCGGAGATACAGCTCTGATCAGCCAATCGTCCAGGTAGGGATAGACGTGAATCCCTTCCCTCCTTAGACTTGCAGCCGCTACCCGACATTAGCTTGGTGAAGACCCTCGGGGCGGAGGTCAGCCCAAATGGCAGAACTCGAAATTGATAATGAGAGCCGCCAATTGCGAACCTCAGGTATTTCCTGTGTTTGAGATGGATTGGCACATGGAAATAAGCATCCTGAAGGTCCAGAGATACCAGCCAGTCCTGGAGCTGAAGGGCCTGAAGGATCTGAGAAAGAGTTACCATATTCAACTTGTCCTTCCTGAGGAACTTTTTCAATTCTCGTAAGTCCAAGATAGGTCTCAGTCCTCCGTCCTTCTTCGGTATTAGGAAGTAGGGGAAGTACCAGCTTTTGCTCCTCTCCGCTACAGATACCGGTTCTATGGCACCTTTCTCCAGCAGGTCTACAATTTCCTGCAAGAGGAGCGGATCTGGAACTTTCCGAGAGCTGTTCCCCGGTGGATCACTCTGAGGAATGCGTAGAAAAGGCAGGCAGTAACCTTGGGCAACTGTCTCCAGTGCCCAAGCATCTGATGTAATAGCCTGCCATTCCGTCAGATGTTGAGTTAGCCTGCCCCCTTCTGGTGTCTTGTGAGGAGAGTCCTCAGAGTGATTTAGAGGCGACTGATGCAGGTGCCGAGGGTAAAGCGGTATCTGCTGCTGCAGCTTTTGTATTTTTACCCCATCCACCTCGGGTGAATCTTTTTTGACTTCTTTGAACCAACTGTCCTCTGCCTTTTCCGAATGTGGAATAAAAGCGAAAGGACTACCTCTCCAAGAGGTTCCTGAGGGGCGATATGGTGTTTGACGGATTGCAGCACCCAGGGATTTTGCTGCTGCTTTGGATGTCTGTAACTTTCCTAGGCTGTCATCCGCCTTCTTACCAAACAAAGAAGAGCCGTCAAAGGGCATATTTAAAAGTCTAGCTTGTACATCTAGAGCAAACCCAGACTTTCGCAACCACGCAAATCTGCGGGTTGTAGTACTTGCCGCCATGGCCCTACTGATGCTGTCAGAAGAATCAATGCCAGTTTGAAGGGATTTGCACATTGCGTCTTTACCATCCTTAATGATGTTTAGAAATGCTTCCTTTTCTTCTCCCTCTGGGAGGCAGTCAGCCGCTGATGAAGCACACTCCCAAAGTGTATGGCTGAACCTTGCGAGCGTACAAGTAGCGTTAATATATTTCAACGCCATGCTACTTGCAGAAAAAACTTTCTTAGCCATAGAGTCGTATCTTTTGTCATCCCTGTCCTGTGGAACAGTAGGGTATGCCGATCTACTGCCTGATGCAGTTGCTGCTTGGACAACCAGATTCTCTGGAGTTGGATGTTTAGACAAAAATTCAGGGTCTGTAGTAGATACCCTGTATTTGGCTTATAACTTCTTGTTAACCGCCGGGATAACCTCAGGAGTTTCCCAGTTAGCCAATATTTTTCTTTGTAATGCAGCGTGAAATGGAACCACAGGATCCTCCTGTGGGCCTTTGACTAAGATGTCTGTAAGGTCATCCTGTTGTAATGCAGGTGAAGGTGTAGACCAACCCATGAATTCTATGATTCTTGCCATTAAAATTCTGTAAGGGTCTCGGTATGTTCCCCTGGGTCTGGTTTGGCAAATTCTATTTCTGGGGAAGTATCTACCCCACTTGCCTCATGTAAGGATTCTCTAAAGTCCTTCAACCTATTTTCCTCAGAGGTAAATTCCTCTGGTTCTGGTGTTGCAGATCTCTGCAACCCAAAGGGTCTTTCTTGATCTCAATCCTCCCCTTCCTCATAGATTGAAGACAAAGGTCTGAAATGATCAGACCTTGGAAATGGCTTAAATCCCATTTCCAGAGCAGAAGGGGCTAAATTTGTCATAATCGGCTGGGAAAACGTCGACATCGTCGACGCTGACGTTAAAGGCTTCGAAAACACTGAAAAAGGTGTCGAGAAGATTGGAAGTGGCCTCGAAGAACTCGAGAGGATCGGGATCCTACTCGAGGTTGTCGATGACCTCAAAGTCATGTTAGAGGCTCTGGGTATGACCACTGGCTGTGAGGTAGTGACGGCCGTGGGTTTGCTCTTTTTCAGCGTTGACGTCGGTATCGAAGACAGCGTCGATTCGATCGACCTATGTGTCGATGAGCCCTTTTACAATGGCGTTGATGATGCAGATTTATGCGTCGAAGGGACCTTCGACGCTGGCGGCGATGACACAGTGCCTTTTCTTGAGGATTTGTGACGCTCTCGAGTAGTTTCTTTCGCCGGGTGCAACGACTCGCAGCGTTTAAATGTTTCGGGTCTTTCACCCAGGGTATCACCCTCAGCTGTCTTCGAGGGGGTTGAGGCCGCTTTCTCGAAGACGCTAAGCATCCTTTTACGGAATTCCTCCCACTCAGCCTGAGAGCTATGTTTTGTGGGGCAGGTGCCTCTTTCCGGAGAAACAGAAGACGACGACGAGGAAGGGGATCTTCGACGTCTCTTACTTGAATGCTTGGATCTCGAAGAGTGGTGGGAATTGCTTTGAGACCTAGACCGAGAATGTTTCCTGCGTCGGCAAGGAGAAGAATGTCTCGATTCGGCCCAGGAAACTTTCAAAGGAGTTTTAGCTGTCAAGCTTCCCCTTACGCTCCTTCAAGGCTTTTGCCGTCATGGACATGCAGTCCCGCACTCCGAACATTGGTGCTCCGATCCCAGGCACCACAAACAGATCCTGTGAGGATCTGTCAACGGCATTTTCTTTCCACAGTCTCGACATTTTTTGAAGCCGGAACGTGGAGTCGTCAGTTCGGGTGGGGAAGCCATTGAGTAAGAGTTGGTTTATTCTCGAGGAATAATGAAGAATATATTCTCTGACTAACGAACTGAGCAACGCGATTCCGAGGCCCACGAAGCGCGGAAAAACGGAACTGAGCAACGGACGCTGCGCAAGTCTATTTATACGCATGATGACGTCGGCGCCGATACAGAGGCTGTCGAGGGACGTTGGCGCGCAGCGCCCTCTACTGAAAAAATGTTTTCCAGTCCAGCAAGCTGGAGATGATCTATCAAGATAAGGAATACGTCGGAGGACACAATCCCTTCGAAATAGAGGATCAGCGACAGTGGGCAGCCCCGCTTTGTGCCTCTATGTATTTCCCATTCTGCCAAGACCGTTCTGCTTGTTTTAACCCTAGCTCTGGATTTCGTGTAGATCAACTTGATCCATTTCAGGAAGCTTGGACCCATCCCAAAGTATGCCAGCACATGCAGTACCCAGTCCCAGCACACTGGATCTAAAGCTTTCACTGCATTCAGTTGGCATATGGTTGGTCTAGTTTATAACGTGGTGCAATCTCCTTAGAGTCCACTTTGCATTGTGGCCTGGGACACATCCAGTTTGGGCCGTATGTATTAGGGTATGTATGACCTGTTTCAGTCTGTTGGCCAGGGCTGCCGTCAGAATTTTGCTGTCTTGGATAATCATTGAAAGGGGTCTATATGATCCGCAGTCAAGTGGTGACTTTCCTGGCTTCAGGGTCGGTTTAATCAGTGATTTTCGCATGGTGTCCGTTAGCAAGCCTTTTTCGTATGCTTCCTAATAGACTTCCAGGTGTCTGGTTGCTATTACTGCTCTATTTTTTGTAGAACACCCCCGGAAGTCCATCTGGGCCTCGGGTCTAGGCCTGCTATTACTGTTTCCAGTTCCTCTATTGTTAGTGGGGCTTCGAGGGCTGCTGCCTGTGAATTACGAAATTGAAATTTGGTCATTAAATTTGTGTTAAGACCTCTGGTACGTCCCTGTCATCCGTGCTCGGGATAATGGATCACAGTTCTTCATAGAAATGTGAAATTACTAGGTTGATACCTTTTTGGCTCCTCCCGGTTTCTTATTGCACTAATCGGTTCTCTCTGTGCCTCTCTTTTAGTTAGCCAGGCGAGTAATCTACCCAGTTTGTCGTCCTGAACATGCAGATTTGGTGTGTATTTTGTGTGATCTAGTTTCCCTAGCTTTTCCCAGGTGGTGATATATTTTAGTCTCAGATTCACTAGCTCAGCTGGTTCTATTCCCGTTAGTCCGGCTTCCCTCTCTGCCTTTACTATGTCCTCTTCTATATCCGTTAGTTCCTTCAGCATGCTCTTTTTGATGCCTCCCATTTTTCCCATTGCTGCGCCTCGTATCACTACCTTCAAAGCGTCCCACAGGGTGCTGCACCTACCTACACTGCCTGTATTTAGCCTAAAATACTACTCGGTTGACATGTGGCCATCGAATTACTCTTCTAACAGTGCTTCTGCTCGTAGTCTCCATGTTGGTATGGGGGTTCTTGTGGCAGTGTGCATCCATGTCGCCATTAGCGGGGCATGTTCTGAAAAGGGATCGTGCCTTAAATTCTATTTCTGTGAATTCGTCTAGGGTCTCAGTTCCGGTAAATAAATAATCTATTGCCGTATTTGTGCCGTGTGGAGCGCAAAGGTGTGAGTATTTGCGTTTTTTCGCCCTGTTTTTCCCTCCGTACATCGGCTAGGCTGCAGTGGCTCAGGAGGGTTTTAAAAGTTTTTGCTGGTGGGGCTGGTTTCCTTAATTTGGTGTCTGATCTGTCCAGCAGCGGGTTGAGTGTACAGTTGAAATCCCCACCCCAGATGTATGTCGCTCCACTGTATGGTGAGATTTGGGCCCTCAATGTTCTGAAGAACCCTGTGGCATCTCGGTTGGGTGCGTAGGTGTTTACCAGGCACACTTCCCTGTTTTCAAGTAGGCCATCTACTATCACCAGCCTTCCTTCCTTGTCTTTACTGACTTCTTGGAGTTGGAATGGGACGTTGGGGGCTACCCACGTCCGTACTCCTCTGGCATAGGTAGAATAGGTTGATCCATATACCTTACCCCCCCATTTTCGTGCTATCATGGATTGTTTTTCGTTTGTCAAGTGTGTTTCTTGAAGCAGCGCTACTTTCACTTTCATCTTGTTCAACCATGTGTACACTCTTAATCGTTTAACATAGTTATTTAGTCCCCTTATGTTCCAGGTGACTATGTTTGTACCTTCAAACTTATCACTATGCTTCATCCAGGGGCATGCGTTTTCCCATGGCCCGCCTGCTCCCTTCTATTCGATGTCTGTTTTGTTCCCCTCTGTGATTCGCAGTGTATGTGTCTGCCCTCTTTCTGGTCCCTGACCTCAGGTTTTACCTTTGTGTTTCCCAGAGTTGCGCAGTAAGGTGCTGGGTAGGTCTGATCCACCCCTTTGCCATCGTATATGCTTCTTTTGTTCTTCTTTTGCCTACACCTCTCTTGCAATGTGACCCGTGTCTGCTCTCTGTAGAGTAACTATCCTCCCGCCTCTACTTCTGCTGTCAACCAACAAACTTTAACTGTAAAAGAACGCCCAGCCACCCTCCCTCCACTCAGGCTCCGCCGCTTTCCCTGCGTGGTTCCTTCTTCCTGGAAGAGGCATGTAGCAGCGAAATGCCTTTTAACTGGCATCTGAACTTTGACAAACGTTTTGGGGTGCTTGTTGTGGCAACTGTCGGCCAGCTGGTTCCCGTGTGTGAAGCTTCCCTTTCCCTATCTCCCGGTACTTAGACACGTCAGTCCTTGCACTTTATTTATAGTGAGGGTCCATGGTATCATCTAGGGGTCTTGGCGCTTGTCGTCTTGTTTCGTTAGTCAGGTGCGTTGTTGTTATGCCTGTCCGCTAGTTGTGGTTTCCCCAACTCGTCCAGCCAGGAATGGGCGTCAGCAGTGGTCTCAATTAAATATGATCTTCCATTATGTAGCACTTTCAATTTGGCTGGGTATAGCAGCATGTATCGCAGGTTTGCTTTTCTGAGGCGCTCCTTTGTCGGCCCACACATCGCCCTGCGCTTTTGCACCAGTGCCTTGTAATCAGGATAGATTGCAAGTCTTGAGGAATTTCTAATGATTATGCCACCTTCTCTTTAGGAGGTGTGGATCTTTTCTTGGTCTTTAAAGTTCATGATTTTGGCTATCGTTGGCCTCATTGGGGCTCCTGAAGAGGGTATCTTGGTCAAGGATCTGTGGGCCCGTTCTACTTTGAAAGCCTGTGACAGCATGCCAGAGCAAACATCCTGGACCACAACAAGTTTTCAATTTAGTTGGTGGGCTCTCTGCCCTCCTCTCCCTCTGGCAGGCCCATAATGCGGATAAGTCTTCGGCTCTATGTACTATGGTCTGTATTCTCCCAAGCATGTTCGAGATTTCGGTTTGAGCACTGGCAATTTTGGTGGCATTTTCCTGTACCTGATGTTCTGCGGTACCCTTTCTCTCTGCCAAAGCCCATACGTCCTGGCGTAGTAGGCCCACATCCACTATTACTGCATCCATTTTGTGCTCTAGTGCCGATTTCAGTGCTGCAATCGCCTCTAGGATGGGGCCCTTTTCTTAGTGCTGCGTCTGCGGATCCGTGTGCATTCCGTCGATGTCTGTGGAGGTGTGCGGACCATTTTCGCTCTTGCGCGCATAGGATTCCATGCTGGTCTGTTTGCCTTTGCTTCTGCGCTGTTTATCTGGCATTTTGTTATGACTTTGATGGGTTTCCGTGCCAGTAGCTGTTTAAAAGTGGGCAGGGTGCCATCTGTGCTCGAGCTGTCAAGGATCCTGTCCCGTGCGCGGCGCCAGGCTTTGGGGCTGGTGCAGGTTCTGACTTGTCCGGTGCGTTGCTCAGTCACTTGATCCAATAGCGGTGATGCAGTGCTTTGCCTTGTGTAGCTTGTGATGTTGGGTCTGCGCTTCCAGGCGGCCCCCTTATCTGCTACAGGGCTTCGTTGTTGCAGCTCAGGGTGAACTTTTATTTAAAATTTCATTGGAAGGGGGAAGTCGTAGTTCACTGTGCGCATTTGCTGCGCTTTTTTAATCACTTGTGCTTTTTTTCCCTTATGTTTACTCGTTTAGGTTCAGCATTCCGCTGCTCAGGTCTTGTCAGCCCACGTTCTGGAGGTCCATAGGGCCACTTGTTTTCATTCTTTTAATCCATCGCGCAATGGGGCTTGGTTAAATTATATTGGGGTTGTGTGTCAGCCCGTGTGGCTGGGGCTGAGTTGTGCTTCTGGAGAGAACTGGAATTTCTACAGGCTCTGTGGGTATTGCTCGCGAGGAGCATGAGCAACGTTCACCCTTGTCAGGGTGCGCTGTGGGCTGTACGCCTTTTGTCATGGGGGAGCGTAGGATGCAAAATACGCACGTTGCTGTGCGCTCCGGTCTCAATGCCGACCAGTTCAACGTGGTCCTGCTGCGTGGCCCGGTTCAAGGTCCCTTCGGCCTCAGCTGTGGGGCACACCGCTACAGTGTCTGTTGTGCTACACTCCCGTTATTACGGCAGACGCACGGTTAACGCGTTCCGCCAATATCACTCTGTGCCAGGGATTCGCACTTATGGCCGCTGCGGTCCCCCTTACCTGTCGGCTTCTTCTTCGCTGGCTCGTCCTGCTTCTCTTCTGGCTGTCTCACCGTGCTTGGTGCTCACTACGGGCCAGTCAACTCTCCACCGCCATCTTGCTTCCCCCTTCTCCACAGTGCAGGCACACCGCCATATCTCTCAACCATTTATGTCGCAAAGGCGGGTGAAAAAACCCGATTTTATTTTTGGCTGGTGAGAGGCCCATTGAACCGAATGGGCGTGCAGGAGGCTTGATGGGTGAGTCCGCTGTTTACAAGGCGGGTGACACCCGCCAAAAGCGTGCGAGTTGAGAGCTATGCACACCGCTCTCCTCTCACGTGCAAACTCCTCCTCTGTGCGCTGTAGTTTTTATGATAACTGCTCTTGAGGTGTTCTGACACAGGATCTCAGAATTTCTGGTTAAAACGGACCAGTTTTAGGATGGTATTTATGGATCTAGCGGGAGCTCATGGGTTCTGCTACTGGCAACTCCCCTCCGCCCCCCTGCCCCCTCCCTATATGCATTTAATAACAATACCTCGGTGTTCTGCAGTGTCCCATGTATCACTACATATCTGCCTGCTGGGTGTATTTTTGTTTGAATAAGAGTGAACTACTGCGATTTAAGGATGTTCATCAAAACCCCTCTCGATTGTGTAGAGTAAGGAGTGAAACAATTGAGAGCTCCTCCACGTTTTGGCAAAGGCGAAATTAACCATGGATAAAGCATGTGTTTACTGCAGGAATAAAACATTTGCCCTACGTATCTGTGTGCCAAAATCTTCCTGGCCTTCACCCGATTACCCAAACCTGTAATATTCCAGCTCAATACTGCTATGTCAGCTTGCTGCATCACCATGCTTGGTCGATTCCACCACAAGTCTAAGTGCAAGTGCTGCATCAATTTTTTCCTCACCTTCAGGGTCTAATAATATGATGGACAACCAAGCATTTTTAAGATTTTCCCCCTCCCTCCATGCCCTCCATCTCAGACATCCCAAACACAGCACTGTTAGCCCTTAACAACTACATTAACATAAACCAGTAAAAACCAAACCAGCAATCATGCGTGGGAGGGGGAAGCCACTCATACTCCGGCTTACCAGCACCACCTGAGTAACTGTTAGGATTTTCTGTAGCAAATACTACAAAGCGCCCAACGGGCTGCGGACATATAAGAGATGAGAATTCAACCCAGCAAGGGGAATTAACAAGGATACAATATAAACATACATCAGAGAGGTTGTCATTCAGTCTTTGTTGATGACTGCAGCATCTGGAACAAAACATCCATTAGGCATATTTCACGATAGAGGAATGTTGGATTCTATAAAAGCAGTCGCCTCCTAAGGAATCGTGAACAAATTTGTTAGCCTGAAAATTTAATTTTCGCCGGAAATAACATTGCATACACAATAGTCATGTCACGTATAAGCTTTTTCACGACAGCTAATGTCTTACGTTCTGCCTGAACTGCAACCAAGCAGTCTGGATATGTATATCCCAGTCGATTCATACCTCAGTTTGCCCTTTTCTGTGGCTTAACATTTTATTCTGTCCCAATCCCTATAATTAAAGGTTCTGGCTATTATAGGCCTCAGTGGTGCATCTGGCTTTGTCTTCAGCGTGAGGCTGCAATGCAGTAATTCGCAGAGACATTGGGCCTCATTACGACCCAGGCGGAAAACCATGGTGCTAATAGCACCATGGTCCATGCCGGTAACTTACCGACTCCGCCATGGAGAAAGGGGGAATTACCACCCCATTACAAGGTTGGCGGGGCGGTAATTCCCCCTTCCTCCATGGCCCTTCCCCATTTCCATTTTTGCCCCATAGGGCTCAATGGGAATGGTGAAGGCGCTAAGTACGGTACCGCAAATTGTGGTACCGTACTTAGCACCAAGGTCCCTTTGCGGGTCCCTACTTTAACGGCTGGTGTAGACCAGCCGTTAAGGTCGGGTCCCGCAAAGGGACCTCGTAATCAGGTGGTAATGGGTTAACGGCGCCGCAGCCTTTTATGGCGCCGTTAACCCATTAGCGCCAGGGTCGTAATGAGGCCCATTGTCAGCAAACCCAGCAGTACTTTATCCATTAAGTCTTCCATTTGCCTGTTGCTTACATTCTCTGGAAATCCAACCAAACGGATATTGTTCTGGTAGGATCAGGATTCCAAAATCCTTGCACTTCGCCGTTGTGCGCTTCAGGTAGTAGTCTGCTTAGCAACATTACATTTCACAGACAAAAGGTAATCGTTTACTGAACCAGTCCTGCCTCCTGCTTCCGTAATTCATGCTGCTTCTAGTTTTGCCTGTAGCGTGTTCATATTTGCTGTGATATCATCCAGTTTCGTGGTCACCAAGGCAAAGCCAGACTGCATATTATCCCTTAGAAGTATATTGGGCACATCCTGGTCAGGTTGCTGGTCCATTGCTCTCGCGACAACATCATCCTGCGACCAAGTTTTGTGGGTCCGTTTTGTGTGAGAGTTCATCTTCCCTTGTTTTTTAGAGCCTACACTGCCCTCTCTCATTATGCGCTGAGAGGGTGCAGTGAATATGTAGCGGCACTTATCAAGTATATTGTAATTAGAAATTAAGTAATCTTATAAATAACTTGATATAGGAGGTGCTCACCCTCCTTGGAATAGCTTGCTGCATATTAGAACAAAAGAATTGGCACCAGCTGTTGTTGGAGGGATCACGGCAGTCTTCCCCCTCTTGCAGGTAAAGCAACCTAAAACAAGATGTCGCCCAATATATCAGCTACTTCACACAGAGCCCTGCCGCAATGTATTTGTGGGCAGCACAAATGCCTAAAAATCTCCTGTATGGTTCTGCTGTCTAGGCCAGGTGTCTGTAGGAGCCGCCAACATCGAGGTGGTCTGTATCAGTGCAAGGAAGAGCTCAAGTCGGGCCCCTAAGGCCGTATGGTCCTTCTGCAGCACGGAAATAGGCACAGATTGCAGGCCGAACAGGCTGTTCCGTGACACCTGTTGCACCACTGGGCAGAGTATTTAGACCTTGACATATGTGGGAGCCATCAACGCTGTCTGCAGCTCAGGAAACAAGAATTGATCTGGGATATTGGCTCAGGCAGCACCAGCAAGCACAGAGCTTCATTAAGGTGCAGCCATTTTGCAGGCTGCTCCGCATGTGCCCCCATGCATTTCTTTTTTAAATTGATAGTTTCTTACATGGTAAAAAAAAAAAAAAAGTGCTGCACTCTCAATGTGTGAAATGCTATCACACTTCATATACATGAAGTAATTTTAAAATGTCAAAATCAGCCTAGTGCCCCTCTTGGATGTTCTTCTAATTACTTAGAAGTGCAATTTCTAAAGTTCATGGAGCAATATAATGAATTGCTGTGCCATACAAGCAACCTTTGCAGCCAAAATGTTCTCTTTTTTTGCACCTAACAGTATCAAGGATAAACCGTTCAAATGTCATACATTGGTTTGCTAACCCTACCTCCAGCATTAACTGTGAAAAAATCCATTGATCATCAGTCCTTTAATAATTAGGGGGGGGGGGATAACTGCAACCAAAATCAAAGGCACCAACCAGTAAATCCTGACCACAACAATACTCTAACAGGTATGGAAGTGACAATCCTGACCAACTCCTTTTTCAACATTGGTCTTCTACTGCCACTACTTCACATAAAATTAATTTCTTCTCCTTTCGGGTAAACCCGAGTTTGGCAGAATGTAGGATGCCTGCCTTCTTTCCCCAGGCGAGAACAACTTAAAAACATTTTTTTAAAGGTTTCAAGTGTTTACTTTCTTTTCGATCTCTGGTGCTAAATCCGAGAAAAGGTGTGTTATTTTGCTGGTATTCCAGTTTTACTTTCTCTTTATCTGCCTTTTGTATTCTTGCTTTGTCCCTGACATCAGACAGTTTGATAGCAAGCATTGGCCCCACTGCAAAGTCCCCGCTTTTTAATTCTGGTGGTGCTTGATTCTGTAACACTTGTCATTGTATATGGGGTCAATTTCGATGTCTAAGTCTAGGGCTCTGGGAGCCAAGTAGAAGCTAAAGGAATCTAGTCATCACCTCCTGTGCCTTGGTAATCTAATTTCATTGACTTGAAGCAAAAGGAATCTGGTCATCACCTCCTGTGCCTGGGTAGGTAATCTAATTTCAATGGAACGTGGGGTATATACATAAAATGAACGTAAAGATGGCTGAAGTTAAGAATAAAACTAATTGATTATGGACAAATAATACATTTACTGTTGAAAGCTTTGAGGGTTGCTTGCACAGACTATAGCTTATTTGCAGGGAAATCGTCCTTTGCTAATCCAGTGGGTACAGGTAAAAAAAGAGACACATGGGGCCTCATTACGAGTCCGGCGGTAACCTGCTGGTTTTTCTGGCTCAGTTACCGCCGGACTCGTTTTACCATTCCGCCTCCGTGATTCCCGGAAATTACCGGGGCATTACAACCCCGGTGACCCGGGAATTCCGGAGGTGGAATTCGGTAAATCCCCATTCCCATTGAGTCCCATAGGACTCAATGGGAATGGGGACCATGGAAACACCGGCACCATCTCGTGATGGTGCTGGTGTTTCCTCGTCCGCCTGCAGGCGGGCGGTGTTAAACCCGCCAGGTCAGACCTGCGGGAATGACACCTCCGCCTGCAGGACTCGGGATCACCCGGTATGGAAACAACGGTGGCGGCGGGTTTACAGCCACCGTTATTTCCATACCGGGTGACTTGTAATGAGGCCCATTGTTATAATCAGGAATTGGTCGAAAAGAGGAAAGAAATGAGGCAACTTAATTAGGATGCTGTGATATTAAAAAACGGTATTAACAAGCTGAAGTTTCAGAACTGGACCATAAGACATTGGGTGAAGCTTCAACAGAGAGATGCAGAGGCCATGCTCGAGTTCCTACGCACTAAAGGGAATTTCTGGCGGATCATTAAGTCAATTCACTCTAGTCAAGACAGTTTACAAACAGTGGTTGTATCTGAGGAAGATTGGGTCAATCATATAGAAGCTTTATATTCCACAGGGAATACAGGTAGTGACGTTTCCACACTGTATATGGCACATGCCCGATTACTCCTGTGAATGTGCTGGATGTCATTAGAAGGGTGAGCAATTCTAAGGCCCCTGGGCCGAACATTTTATGAAACAAGCTCTTTAAAGAAGACCCCATCACTTGGTCAATGGTATTGTATCTGCTATTTGAGGATATTAAGTGGGTGGGCTACTTCCCTGCCACTTGGAATACAGCCTATATTATCCTGATCTATAAAAAGGGTCTTAGGTCAGAGACCAATAATTACTGTCCCATTACTATACTCTATGCAGATGGCAAAATATATATTTCTTACTTTTAATGTATCTGGAGAAATAGGCATTAGAAGCATGTTGTTTGAAACCCACACAATCGGGATTTAGGAAACGCCCTTTAAACGGATTTGCCTTAAAGTGTTGTGAAGAACAAGTATGGTTTAGTAACCCCGAAGTAATCTACATAGCTGCGTTAGATTTATCATCTGCCTTCGATTTGGCTCCCACAACTGCTTATGGCAGAAACTTCATAATTGGGGCATACCTGAGGGCTTGCTCAAAATTATTATTGCTATTTATGACCATTCCAATGTACAAGTCCGGCTTAATCAAGAAGGCAAATTAACCAAGAAGATCCCTACATGTAACGGTTTGAGACAGTGGTACATATTGGCCTCCTGTCTCTTTAATCTATAGGTGTCAGATACTGGTGATTTTATATAGATCAGTGTTGCTTTGTATCTCCTGAATTGGGTTTATGGCATCCCATCTGGTTGGCATATGCCGATGATTTCATCCTTTTAGATCGTACCCCAGTATGCCTACAACGTCTACTAAGCTCTTTTGCGCACTATGCTTCTGTCAACTCGCTAAAAAGGCATGCGGCTGAAGCTAAGATCATGCCACTAACATCTGCTAAAAGAATTCCAGAGTATACATGGAAATTAGATGGTACTAAGCTTGAGATCGTGGACAATCATATTTACCTGAGCTTCCCAATTACTTTAAGGCCCGGGAAAATATCTTGTTTGTAGAATATCATGCAATGATTTCAATGCGCTTGGTACTATAATTGAACAGTTAAGGTGATTTCTTCAATAATGTCTTAAATAATATATCTATGTCCTTAACTGATTGACGGGATACTCCCAACAAGGTCAAATGTATCTTGTACAACTGGGATTGGTGTATTACGGTGGATAACCTTCACATGTCTTTTTCAATGTATCAGTTGGCTCATGAGCCTAAACGTTTGGGGGTGTCAGCTCCTCATTTTTTGTGTTTCCCTTGTCCGAAGTTTAGATTAAGATTTACTAGACTTTACGGAATTTATTCCTTAAGAATGAGATTCTTTGCGGTATAAGAAAATGTAACCTCAGAAAGCTCACGGCAGGTTTTATAAAAAAGTGCATGAATTGAAAACACTCAAGCACATTGTCACTTTGTCCCAATTTTTCTGATATACAGGCCTTTCACCTAGGTCCCCATATGAATACATTTGGGGAGCTTGATCATGACAATTTATGGAGAAGCTGTTTGGGTGTGGGTTCTACTTCACTTATTTTGGCAGTGTTGGGGATCTTAAATAGTTTGAAATTAGATGAATTTTGGCTTGATATGGACATTCTTTTTTAATTATTTATATAAAGATGTCGAGATTAGTTGAAATGTAGCTTGATATAAAAAAGTTTGTAATTCAATAGTATATTGTTTTGCTATGATGTTATTATTGACATCATTGAATTTTGATTGCTTTTATAGGATTTAACACTTTTTTTGTATTTTGTCTATTTTCTTAAGGTTGATGCTTTGTTTTAGCCAATACACAATAAAAAAAGTAGTTGGCTTGTACAATATTCTCTAGATATTCAACTCTGCCTTCACTGGCTTGGCTTCCCCGATCTATGGCTCAATTCCTTGCCCAACCTTTTAACCATTGGGATTGTCAGGACATACTGCTTTGCTTGTCTATTTTCGATGTTTTCTATTCTGGGGTTGCGGTTCAAATTTTTTATTGAGCCACATTTTCATTCAGTCTATCTAGTTTGTCTTTGAGTCATGACACTGGAGGATCTGGGTGTACTTTTGTAGGTTGAGCATTGCTTGTACAATTAGCCATATGGAGTGATAGTTTGTCTCTGCTGGGTTTTCCTTTTTCCTATTCTTCCCAGATGTGATCCTTAATCCGCTCTACCGCAGCCAGGCAGAATTCACTAATAAAACTGGTAAAACCTTTTTAAAAAATAAAATATTTAGAGCAACAGCATTTAAAGGTGTAAAGATCAGTTTGCCAGCCTTATCATTTGTCTGTGAAGTACTTTAATGACATCCAAAAACCAAAGTCCTTGGTAGTCCCACAAATAGATTGAGCGCTCCCCACACCCCTCCACCCTCACCTTTTCTGGCTCCAAGCACATGAGGCAGCTGATCCTATACTACTGTTTAGTTTTGTGCGCCACATTATTTTCTCCTTCTCTAGGGGACAGAAATGCCCTGTGTGCAACTGCATATCAAAATGTATAAAAACAATCCGGCAGCCAACCTGAACATGCCATGGCCGCCATGTAGTATATGCTACAGTATTTCTTTTACTTACTCTCCAGTTTCCAACATGTCATATCAGCAGTGTCCCAGGTTGTAGTCCTGCTCCAACAAACAATCACATGCACTTTGTACTCACTGTTCATCCTTGTGTGTCGCTCCTCGTTCAGAGGGGCGGCACAGCTCTTGTGAATCCCCTCTACTGCTCGATCCAAGTCCTTGGTTGAAAGCCAACAGTATCTCGACACTAGAACATTGTTAATCCTCTCAGATTGATCATTTGCTGCAGGCTGCAGGTTTGGGAGCACAAGCGTTTCTTCAGCATCAAAGCCACAGACTTCGGAACATCCTTAGGAATGGCCTTCGTGCATCAGTCTTCCTGGACCGGATCGATGTTGCTCCCTTCCAGCAGGGCTCCAATTACTTAAATTTGCCCTGCTCATGAGTCTTCATGTCTTCTTGCACATGGTGTCTCGACAGAGTGGGGGAAGTTTCATGTTACTTAAAGGTTCTTTATAGACATGCAATGTTACAATTCAAAGCCAACAAAGAGGGTCTGGCCATCGTGGCCAAGCTCTTTTTCTATTATACAGTTTTGGGGTTGTGTTTTTCCATTTTTTCCATTGAAGATTGCACATTGAAAGCAAGTACTCCTATAGGAATGAAACTGAGACCGCTGTTCTTTAGTTCCTTTCCAGTTCACCTAGTTGGGAACTCCTTCCCTTTTTCTTTAAACTTGTTGGGTTAAACGCTTGGATGCCTACGGGGTGTAGTACCCCCTTCATCATCATCATCATAGCAAATTACATACTTGTCGTGCCAGAACTTCTCGAATGGAAAAGGTGCTATAAATACAGAACTCTTGTGGTCGTTTTTCCCAGTTTATGTAACCATAGCATAATCTGTATACTTTTAGGGGCAATCTTAGTTTGAAATATGCCTGTTTGCTGGAATCCCATTACCTGTAATGTAAGAAGCATAGGTTTTTGTGTCCTTTTATCGGTATATCTAAAACATGTTGATTTTCCCTGAGAAGAAGTTAAGTATCTTTTCTGAGGTGAAATCAAATTGAAAAATACCCAAACAGCGTGACTTGTCTTTTTTTTGTAAAAGTTGCTTAGATAGCATGCATGTTTTTCAGAGATTTCCACTATAAGTTGTTTTTGTAATGTAATGAAATGTGCAGCGCCCTTCAATGTTTGGTGGCCCCGCTGCGCATACTCTGTAAGAAAACAGTAAGGGATGGCTGTTCATGTGTTGAAGTAACTGATCGGCCTCTATGGCCATTCAGGTGGTATTTTTTTATTTAATGTAAGGTGGTAGGAGATGTTGGAGGTGAGTTGTTTAGTCAGATACAATAAGGGAGTAGTCGGATACGGGGTGAAGTTTTCGGCGCTGTCTTGGAGTGATGTAATTGGTCCCATTTGGGAAATTATTATGGCAGGCTGTTAGATGTTCATTGAAGTGTTAATTTTCCTTTTGGTTGGGTGGAGTTCTTTCTGAAGGATTCCATTCTCCAGTAGTCTTGATCAGGGAGTTTCGTGGCACCTTCCATTGGGTTCAAAAGTCGCTAATAGATGTATAGTTTTCAATGCTGACTCATGATGGTGTTAGTTGAATAACCAGGTCTTTTGCTTTTTTTCCCCTAATCGCCTCTGCACAGTAGAGGACCCACGTGAATGTCAGAAAGAGTTTCCCTGGGAGGAAGGAAAATCGTCCATGCTGTAGTTGGTTGAAGCTTAACCACATTACTAGTGCATTGCAGGATCAACTGGCTCTCATTGGTTGGTAGTGAATGAATATCCTTGTGAGGAATTCAGGGCCCTTTCCATGGAAGGAACAGTGGGTTATGCAAAGGGTATTGATGTTAGATCATTAACCAATGCTCTAATATATGAGGTGATAGAAATATAATCACAGGAACAGGTAAAATTCATCCTATTTGCACCAACCTAGGCACAGCAAGTATGTTACCACTATATAGTGCAGATGGCAGTAGACTAAGACCATCCTATACAAGTCGGCAATCAGATGGCCCACACCCTGTGCCACTATCCTTTCCTGCAAAAATTGAAATGTGGGGGGTTGTTCTGAAAATGAGGGGAACACCTCCTTAAAGGCCTTACCGATTCTGAAATACATAAATATATCTAAGATGTCTCTTTATATATGTCGAATGGTTAAAAGGTGTCAGGAAAGAAATCTCCAAAGGAGAGGAGTCCCAATTTCGCCAACATGTTCACATATCGTTTTCGTTTGTGATATCCACTCAGGTCACCCATGTGGCAGGCAGCAACTGGAAGTATATATATGCTCCTCCCAGTTTTTTTGCCAGCCTCTGCCACATCATCACTGTGCATCTCACAACATTTACCTCTTTGAGTTTAGTGTAATTTTCCTTTATGATAACTGAGCAAAGCAACAAGGGTGCCGCTATGGCACTTTAAATCTGCACGTTAGGTCTATACGAGTTGTCAGACTACCAAAATGATCAATTCTGGGCCTGCGCCATTAGAAGGTATTGTCCAAAATCAGGCAATTCAAGACACCCCGCCGATCTAGGAATGCTGTTAGTCAAGTCCAACTCACCCTGACCTGTTTCCCAGCCCAGAAGAATCTAGCCAACAGTCCCCATAAGCATGAGAAAAAGGGACCCTATAGGACCAGAGACATGTTAGTAAATAAATATAGAATTTCAGAATCGCCACCATTTTAATTAGGGCCACCCTGCCCATTAATGATAACGGCAGTCCACTTCCCCTTTTCAATTGCTCTTGGAAGTAATCTACTGCCCTGCTGTCATTTTCTCTATATATCCAGTATAGTATCCAGGCTCCACCTCCTGCCCCCCACAAGTAGCCCCCCACCCGTGATTGGCTACTGCCACACGAGTGCAGGCCTAGCCACCGGCCGCCCCGCCACTTTCAAGTATCCAGGCCAGGTGAGAAGAAGACCCCGGGACTGCTTTGGTCCTGTATTTAAAATATTTGCACTTCAGCTGCCCGAGTGCAGCCTTGTCCCCTCTCCCCCTCCCGACCAGCTTTCTGTGCTTTTCCCACCTCGTCCTGCCTCCTTGAATGTTAACATGTGCCACACTTAGATGGAATTCTTTACCTCAGCCTGCGTCACATAGAGATAGAAAATTAAATGTTAGCATGTGCCACAATTAGATGGATTTCTTAACCTTAGTCTGCTTTGCATCTAGATAGAAATTTTAATGTAAGCATGTACCACACTTAGATGGATTTCTTAACTTTACCCTGCGTCACACCTAGTCATAATTCCTAGCTTTGGTTTGCCTCGCATCTAGATAGGATTGTGAATGTTAGCACATGCCACACCTAGATGAAACTTGAATATTAGCGTGTGCCACACTTAGAATTGAGAACATTAACCTGCCCCACGTCTAGATAAATATTGGGAAGTTTAGCGTAGTGCCACACTTGGACAGAATATGTAGATTAGAAAGTACTACACCTAGACAGAACTGTGAATGTTAGCATGTTAAATGTCATATAACCCACTAACCAATATAAGCTCAAACTCTCTGCATACGTATCTCTCTAAAAAAAATCACACAACCATCTCTCGCACAAGCCGCACGCACTTCACCACACTGCAACAACACATAAGCCGCACCTACAGCACACGCGGATATTCGCACCAAAGCTCAGCACCCGGTATCTACCGAGTTGAAGCTGCCAACAGTACACCACTTCTCTCACTATCCCGCTCCCTCTTCACCTTACTAACCCATCCCACCTTCTCATTTACAGATCCGCCAGAGCGCCTGGGGACCAATTCCGTTGGTGACGTGCGCTATATAAGTACCTTAACATAACATAACAAATAATAAAGTTGGGTCTCTTGCTACCTAAATATCTAGTGTGCTCAGCTTCCCATTTAAATCCATCCGGGTATATCTGGGTGTTATCCGTTAAAGGCAGTATAACTGACGTCCCTATGTTGATGCGTAATCCGGAATGCTCCCTGAATCTCTTCACTTGTAACATTATGGTAGCCAGATTCAACTATGTCTCCTTGATTAGTAGCATCGTGTCATCAGCATATGGGGATATGAGTAGTCGGTGCGTGCACAGTTGTAATCCACTATGTAAATGCTGTTCTCTTAGCAGGGATGCCAATGGTTCCGTCGCCAGGAAAAATCGCATCGGCGATAGAGGACAGACATGCTTTGTACCTCTCGCTAATAGAAATGTTTGTGAAAGCTGCTGTGAGGGGTCAGTAATGTGAGACTCACAACTGTATTGAGTTTTCTCAGGATTTGTCATTTTTTTACACACAAAATAATAACAGAAATCCTAACTAAACCTACCTATTCTAAGATCTATGGAAAGGGCAGCCTCTTTGCCTGTCTTGCATCTACCATAGAATCTGCTTCTGGCTTCTAGACCACTTCTTATTCTTCAAAACAGCCTTTGCCATGCAGATATAAATATAACTTTGGCGAACAAGTACCCAATTCCCTTTCCCAGCTTTGTATACACCTTGCCTTTAATGGTTACCCGGACGCGGTTGTGCCACTCTTACATCTTTGCATGAAGACTCTTGGGTAACGATACACTCATCAACTTCAGACCACTGGTGTACAGTTCTTTATGTGCGCAGGATTTAGTTTCATAGAGGTCCCTCTATGGGCTTTGTGTATCTTCTGTTGAAAACAAGATTAGGCACATGCAATTGCATTTCAGTATTGAAAAGCCACTTCATAGAGAGACGCGCTCCCACATTTCGGTCAGCACTCGGCCTCCAAGGTATCGGGAAACATGGTCTCATGCGGGCGGTCCTTTTAAACAATACTTGCAACTCTTCAGGAAAATGTGTTTAATTTCAGTTAGGCTACCAACAGCTTTCTCTGTGTTAACCGGGTCCACATGACCGCTTGCTGATGTTCGGGAAAGAAAGGCTTTTCATTGCATGCAAGTGTTTCAATTAAGCAGGTGTTACTTTCCCATTGATATAAAGAATTCCCACATCTGCAGCCAATTTATTT
Source organism: Ambystoma mexicanum (assembly GCF_040938575.1). NCBI lineage: Eukaryota > Metazoa > Chordata > Amphibia > Caudata > Ambystomatidae > Ambystoma > Ambystoma mexicanum. The sequence goes on along the minus strand of NC_090922.1, from coordinate 16,760,919 downwards.
CTACTCGCTCATACTTCAGCGCAAGTACAATAAGGAGCTGGCTACAGTTAACAGCAAGAAATGTCTGCTTTTCAGAAGTGCAGAGCTTCCTTTTCCGACATCCAATTATAACGACTGCCGGCTGCTGCGGCTTCCTGACTTTGTGTCTTCTCCTGCTACAACTCAGGGCACTGTTGTGATCCACACCCCTCTGATGCACAGGTGTCTCTGATCGGGACTCATTAAGGGAGAGTCCCCTACTCTCCAGTTTTGTTCAGCTTGCCTCTGCACACAGGCCTTAGGAACAACTCCAACTTCAGCTCTGCATTCACAGCAATGCGGCGTACCTGGAAAGACTGCCTGTTGCCTCCTTTCCCCTCGAGTGCTGCCACAGCCATTCACGGTGTCTGAGCACAGGACCAACTCAGAGTTTGCAGTTGAAAGTTGCCCCTCTACTCTGGCGTCCCTGTTGTGGTCACACTTCCTTGTGATCCGCTGGCTAAGTGCTGTTCTGCCGACCTTCCAGCTCCTGCCCCACCTTCTTTCTACTGCTTCTCTGTCAGGCAGCCTTTTATGCCCCTCAGGTGGGCTGATTACTTTCAGGTGCAGGCCCAAATGATTAATTGACTCATCTTGAATAGAGTCATAAGGCTTGCTTGCCTACCTGACCTGAACTCCTACCTGGCTCTTTAGCCCTCTTCTTCACAGTCCCTGAGGGATTCTGGGACTTGTAGTTAGATTTAGGAACATTTTATTTCTCTATTTCTTCAAAAGATGTTAAAATTAATTTTCTTCCCCAGATTTTAATTCGAGAAGAATGGTAAGGTTTTACCCTTTTAGAGACAGAAGTGACGGACAAGGTTACATGTTCATTGCTCCTGTTGGAATACCTTTGATCTTGTGGAGGATATGGGATTCTAGGTGTATGAAGGATTGGATTCTTGGGTTCAACACAAAGTGGAGTCCCTCTTTCAGGTTTTACCTTTTTACCCTTAATAGGAGATTGTGATGTACCAAAATGGCAATAGGCCAATTTAAGTTTTGGTTAATAGTATTCCTCTTCAAGGAAAAATACTGTCTCACCCTGTGCAATCTCCCCACCTCCCTGGGCCTGGTTTCCACCCAGGTGATCCTCCCACAGTACACCACCCCCAGGATCAGGAAGCGTCTGCCCTCTCCTGGCCACCTGGGAGGAGACTCCAGGTACGGTTTTGGTGGGGGATCTACAACTGCCCATTAACATTTATTGCTGCCTTGGACTGATTATATAGGAGTACGACCAGATCAATGAACTGGAAACCCCACCCTAACTTGCGGGGTACTGCGAGAAAAACAACAGCCGTTCAATGCAGTCAAACGTTTTTTCTGTGTTTAAAAGGACGGCTATCGCTGGAGTCTCCTGTTTCAGCACTCACAGCAACCCAAATATCCTCCCAAGTCCATAGGACATATTCCTACCAGGGATAAAGCCTCATTTGTCCGGCATCACACATACAAGGTGAGATTCTATTTGCTTAATTTATTAGCATCCATTTTTTATTTTATTGAGCATTTGTTAGGCGCTTATACAACAGAATTGTGTTTCGAAGCACCAAAAAGCTAAGTGGGAGGGGAACAGGGGAGAAAAAACATTTGCAAAACACTAAATATCCAATTGTGGTCCTACTAGGCCTTGTGGTAGTTGGACGTGCAAGTGCAGTGAATAAGTGCAGGGGATATGGATGGGTGGGGGGGAGCAAGGAATGGGTAAGCGCTGGTGGGGGGCCAGGTGCGGGAAATGCCAAGGTGGGCCAAGGAGGATGCCTCTGACTAAGTACTAAGTGCTGGTGCGTGCGACTCCCAAAGGTGGGAAGTAGAGCCGCCAAGCAGGGGCCTGCAAGGACAGTGCAATGGTGTGGAAGGTGCTGGTATCGACTGGGCAGGAGGCCTGGTATCCTGGGAGAATCATGAGGACCAAGCCACTGGTCTCAGCAGCAGTGGGGTGATTAGCAGGGAAGGGAAAGATAGAAACAGGTGGAGAAAAGCAGAGTTTATAGCAATTTCTGGAACTTAAGGTCTATGTTAATAAGGGAAATAGGGCGATAAGAGGCACACTCATCCGGACTCTTTCCCACTTTACATGATCGTGGCCTCCCTCATGGTGTCCAGAAGGATACCAATCTGAATAGCCGCCAGGTACACTCTTAGCAAGTGTGGACTCACCAGATCTCTGTATTTTTTATAAAATGATTCCACAACCATTCCATCTGGGCCTGGTGCCTTGGACCACGGAAGGCTCTTTGTGACCCCAAGAATTTCCCCCAATGTCATTTCCTTATCCAGCACTTCTCTGACTTTCTGCGCAAGGCAATGTCATCCAGGTATTGAACAATTTGGGGTTCAGTTCTCATCTTTATGGGGGAGTATAGCGCTTTGTAGTATTGCACCAAGGCTTTTGGCGATTTCATCTGTCTTATATGTGTGTCCCGCCTCGATCCCAGATAGTTTCAATATCGCACAAGGAACAATATCACTGCCTACAATGAGATTCTCCATGGCTATTGACACTAGAAAAAAGTCTATACGTGATGCTGTGTGATAACCCAAAGAATTAAATGTGGAGTCTCTGTCCAATGGATTATCTTGTCGCAAATGTCTACTAAATCGTACATGTTGCAGATTTGCTGTATCCTAGCAGACGACCTAGAGTCTGGGCGCATTGTAGTCACGGGCCAGTCTACAATTGGGTCCAGCACCGTATTAAAGTTTGCGCCCCATATAACCATATAGTCCCGCGCTTTGGCAATGACGTTCATCGCCCAATTATAAAGCTCAGGGATATCCGACTTCGGGCTATAAGACGTAATAAAAGTGATTGGCCTATTTTCTATGGTCCCACTGACTGACACCCACCTCCCTTCTGTGTCCCCCACTTGTTGTGTGCAATCAAAATATTAGGGAGCTGTTTATCAGAATAGCTACTCCCCTGGCATAGGATGAAGCAGAGTCGTCATACCTATAACAACCCCATTGACGTGCAAAATGTTCCTCGGTTTGGTGAGTTAAGTGTGTTTCTTCAAGAAAAGCAACCTCAACAAGTTTGCCTGCGCATATACAACAGTTACTGCCTAGTTTTATGTGGATGGATACTTCCACTTATATTCCATGTGACAATATTAACCTTCTCCAAGGGGCCCCTTTCATCTCAGCTGTCCCGTCCCTCCTCATCTGTTATGTCTCCTGTATTCACCATCATAATGCATTCCTTTTCTGCCCTCATCTCCCCAATGCGCCGATGAACTTTAGGCGCTGGCTCGCACCTCTCTGGGGAAAAAAATCTATTGTGCCCTTAGAACATTGTAATTTTCCCTGGCAGCGCTAACAAAAAAGAAACTGCACAACATAATACACCCCCAACAAGTCCCCACCCCTTTATGCAACCCCAATTGGCCCAGTCCTCTCCCACAACCCCTTCCCCCCAACAGTTAACATACAGATCTCTCAGGGGGCCACTCGGCCGGCCAGGTTCCCATCCTCCCTGATTCAAGGACCACTAGCAGTGTCTTCCACTCCCTGACCAGTTACATTTATACCTGCATTTTGGCCACCCTGACTTAGTTATTCGTAAAGGAGAGTTGCCTCTATAGATCTGTTATCATTTTTATGTATCTCTCTCCATGTTCAAGTGGTTTTTTCCCACTACATTCCGCTCCTCTATCTACCCTCACTTTGTGAAACCTCTCTGTAAAGACTACTGGCTCAGGAGATGAAAATATATGATCCTTGCCCTCATATACAACCCTCAGTTTGCCAGGGAAAAGCATAGAGTATTTAATGTTTTGTTCACATAGCAGCCGGTTGTCTCCTTGGAACCTCTTCCTGGAGGCTTTGGCTTGAACCGCCGATGAAAAGTCTGGGAAGAATTGTATCTGGTTCCCGTCATATTGCGAAACTCCCTTTTGTCTGGCTAGGCGTTAGATCGTTCCTCTGTCATGATAGTTGAGGATGTTTGCGATAGTTGACTTTTGTGGTGTGCCTGGGATGATTGGCCTAGTGGCAGTCTGTGGGCCCTTTCTACGATAAACATTGGTGAGAACTCATCCAGAACAAACAAGTTGGTGAATAGAGTTTCAACATATTTCTCCCTTGCACCTTCTCCCAAATTCCAAGTATCTGTATATTACTCTGTTGTGCACGATTCTCGAAATCCTTATTTTTGGTTTCTGGATCTTTCAAGGATACTTCCAGTGCTGCAAGTTTGGAGACTGTTGTAGCAAATACATCCTCTAATTCAGATATCCCGTTTTCACTCTTGTTCATGCGTTCCCCATGTTTGTCAAGCCTCGTTTATAGCAAGTCCACCATCCATTTTAGAGTCCAATTTGTTAATTCCAGCTTGCAGTTGCTGCATTAATTCTTGTAATCCAGGCAAGGTGTCGGTCTCCGGTAGCTCACTTGTCTCTCCAATGTCCTGATCAGGGGCAGTGTGCTTCGCTGTATGAGGGGAGCTTCTAATAATGTTTATTTCCTTTCCTCATCATGTTACACCAGCAGCACTACCCGTGTGCTTATGTTATATTCAATGTTACACCTGTTTGGGGTATCCACTCTGAGCCACTGACTACAAAACCCAGCAAGTGCTTATCAAGAGAACCAACCGCCCCCGGGGGCGGTCCCAGGACACCTGTCCGGATGACGGAGCAGCACAAGTCGGCTGCCATCGCATGCTAACCAGACCACATTCTCTCCTAGCTGTGGCACAACCCTAATTCCTTTCAGTTCATCCAGTACAGTGCACTCATGCGCGGTTAATGGATACCTCAGGTGCCGTTGCTCTCTGAGCGCCGAGAACTCCTATGTGAGGCTCGGCCGCCCACACGCCTGGTGTCTCTCGGGCTGTCCCTCATCCAGCCCCTTTGCTTAGTCTCTTGTTGGCCGCTACCTATGTATTCTGATTATGTTTCTGCTCCTGTTGTACCATGGAGCATGTTCTCTGGCTAAGGCTTTCCGGTTCCCACCATTGTCTGCACCAGATGTTGCCACAGGCCTTCATATTTTCTGAGCGCTGGACCATCTGGGCCTGCTGACTGCGTATACTACAACGGGGAAATCAGTCTCCTGCAGCACACCAGAGCCACAGATAATGCCAACTCCATTCCCTATTGGGTACAGTCCTCTCTGATCTAGTTGGGATGTGGAAGGATCACTGTTTCAGGAATATGATGGATTTCAGGCTGGGTTTGAGGAGCTCACAGAGGCTCTGCCATCTTAGTCGAACTCTCGAGCACTGCCCCCCTTTTCCCAGACCAAGATTCTTTGAGCGGTATGGGAAACATGTATATTGTATTAATGTGAAATGTTGCTTTTGACAACCGAAGCACATCAATAATAAAAAAAATAAACCAATGTCCATTATATCCAGACTGAGTTCATCTGTGTGCATTGTCACAGATGGCAGAAGAGTCCAAAGGTTTTTATTAGAATGTCATGTCCCTAGTGCAGCCCCTCTCTCTTTATAGTCTTTCAATGCACCTCCTCCCAAAGCCCAAGGTTAGTGTATACAGAAGACTGATCCCTACTGTCTAACGTCTGCCGCGTACGAACAGTGGAGACATAAAGGCAGACCTGCCTTTTCTTACTAAAGATCCCTCAGGGACTTGCTAGCTGTCTCTACTCTCTCCATATGTTGGTGTTCTAATGGGATTTTTGGGAATTGTGCCATACAGATACACTGTTGAATTTAATCCTTCCTCTATCATCCGCACTCTCCTCTTCCTACTCTTTCCCCTATCCACTTCGCCTTACTCTTCCGTCCCTCTGATTTTTCTCACTTCTTGTAGGTCTTGACTTCACCCATAGATGTCACTCCTCCTGCCCCTACTCTACTGCTACCTCTTTTGCTCTACTACTCTCTTCCGCTCTACTATACCCCCCTTTTCTATGTCTCCTTCCTTCACCCTCTACTCTTTTCCCCATTACTCCATACTACTCAAACACTGTCCTTTCACTCACTACTGTCTGCTTCACAATCTCTCTGTACACTAATCTTCCTAACCACACTTGCCACAAAAACATGCACACTCATACATCAGTACCACTTGATTACAGTGCACACGACTGGCACTCACCGTTGGAGGATGTTTCCTCGATGGAACTTCAGCGGCCCGCTTCGGCATCCGCATCAGGAACCACCATCTTGGGGTGCAGGCAGGATGGCCACCATGCTGGTTACATTGCACGGCCCTTTCCGGGTTCCCCACATGTGCTATTCATAAGGTGTGTGCCTAGGCCCAAAGACTGAGCCTCAGTGTCTTGCCAGAAAACAATAAAAACGTTGGCATTGCACTGAACGGCGCATCACAATTTGTCCTGTTTTTCCCCTTGGAAGGAGACTCTCTGAAGCCATGGCAGCTTGTTCCTGTGTTCCCTCTTGCTTGTTTTCCATTCTGCTTCTCTACTTACCTCTCCCTACCTTCTTGTTGGACCTTCCTTCCCTTTCAATTATTTGCACTACTTACCTTTTCTGCCATCTGCTACCCAGTGTCCACATAGTCCTGGCATGAGTATGGATCTCTTGCAAGAGCTAAGTGATGAACTGCATGCCCTGGGCACTAAAGTCACTGCAGTTAAATCCAAGAATGCTAAACTTAAGAAAGCCTTTGCTGCAACCACCAGCTTAACCAAAAGCGCAGTGGGACAATCTGGCTCCATGAGGTATGATGGAGACCCCAGAAGGCTAGAAAAGACATATAGGTCAACTACCCCTTCTTTGCGTCCCTAAATTGCAACAGGTCAGATCAACCACAATCTGGAGAATTCACAAATTGTTTCGACCACCACTCTATTATTGAGAGCTAACAATTTAATTTATTTAATCAATTTTATACAACATTAATAAAAACCTTACAAAAAGATCTATACATATTGACCAAATAACACAAATTGCTACACCTGTGCACAAGCACTTACACTCTACACGGTGTCACTGCACCATAATGTTGACAAATAAGTGCCACAGGAAAAGAAAAGGGAGGCTTTCTAATCTGGAAAACACAGAGACGTGAGGGGTGCCACTTCCTTCACGGGTATGATGAATTACCACATCAGTTAAAATAAGCACCTTGAGAGCAGCCAGATGGCGCCGCGTTTTTCTAAAACGGCCCGAAGATATTCAAGAACAATATAGAGTTTCTTGTAAACAACTGTGAATCTGGGAAGTATCCACTGCACACGAAACAATTCCTCTGTCCTGAAGACGGCCTTAATCAACTAGACCAACAGCACTGTGAGGGTGAACTGTAGGAGTTTTGTTAGCCAAAACATATGTCGACTAGATTCGAGGGAACTGCTATTAGCCTGTTTCCTCCTTCTGAACCTACTTTAAACATCATAGAGGTATCTCTTTTTTCAAATGGTAACATCAGGCACACCCTAAAGAACACGCTATAGTGACATAGAGAGGCTGTACTAAAACATCAAGGAAGAAACAGCTGTCTCTACAAACAATAACGGTTTATTTGTGAAGGTGTAAATCGTCAATCTGAAGGCGAAACCTACTAGTGTATAAACATCATAGATGAATAGCATCTTTGACTATATTCCCTTTTTCTGACTTTTAACTGCGGTTGGATTTTTCCTTTTCTTTTCTTTTCCTGTGGCACTTATTTGCCAACATTATGGTGCACTGACACCGTGTAGAGTGTAAGTGCTTGTGCACAGGTGTAGCAATTTGTGTTACTAGGTCAATATGGATAGATCTTTTTGTAAGGTTTTTTTTAATGTTGTATAAGATGGATTAAATAAATGAAATTGTTAGCTCTCAATAATAGATTGGTGGTCGAAACAATTTGTGAATTCTCCAGACTGTGGTTGATCTGACCTGTTGCAATTTAGAGACGCAAAGAAGGGGTAGTTGACCTATATGTCTTTTCTCGCTATACAAGTCTCCCATTTGATAGTCACCCCCCCCCCGATATCAAAAATCTGGGAGTACCCAATTGTAAGCATCGACCCCAGAAGGTTTACAGAATTAGACTTAACCATTTTCTGAGAGATAAGGCGAAGATCGGATATATACAGAGTCGCTTTACTGGGAATGCCTTGGCATGGGCAGCTCATTTTGTATCCTCCCAAAACCCATTATTGGATAACTTGTTGGAATTCGAAAAAGCCTTTTTTGGTGGTTTTAAATCCCCTAATCAGGCTTCAGCTGCACAGAACCAACGATTGGAAATGAAACACGGGAACTAATACTTGATATCGTTTATCGGTCACTTTAAACAACTGGCTACAGAGTCCCAATGGCCCAAGATCACACCACTAACCTTGTTTAGATGAGGTCTACAGGTGGAATACAAAGATGAGCTGGTCTATGTTACGGAATTCACCTCTTTGCCAGCCCTGAATTGACCAAGTCATTCGTATTGACCACCATTTGAAGGGGAGACTTACTGAGCAAAGGAGAGTACAGCCCCTCGTTTTCTGCCGGCCCGGTTTCATCATCATCATCATCTCAGCTCAACTTCGGAGACAATGTACTAGAACCCATGTCAGTAGGTTCCCTACGGGGCCATTGTCAAAAGCTGAAAACCGCTGCAGAAAGAACTAACAGTGTTTGTCTTTATTGTGGAGGCTCTGGTCATTTCTGGGGTACCTGTCCAGTTTGCCCCATCAGAAAAACAGAAAACTGATGGGCCTGTTACCTGAAGGAAGGAAGATAACAGGCCTAACTGCTGCATCTAATCAACTTCCAGAAGTGGTAATGTCACCTATGTCTCCATCCCTGCTTTTTGTTTTCCAAGTAAGTATAAAATGGAGTTTGGGACCAGAACAATCTGTCTCTGTTCCAGCATTACTTGACTGTGGAGCCTCAGAAATTACATGGGTCACAAAATCCTGCTGCAGCACCATGTCCTTGTACAAAAGAAGGACCAGGAAGCCCATGTACAAGTGTCAAATGCAGAATCTTCTTCAACGTAATCACTTAACACCAGGTCCCCCTCCTCCTCACCTGTACCTTCTGATGCAGATTTCTGTTGTTTCTTCTTCCTCTTATCTTGGTTCTTTTTCTTTTTAGAGGTACGGCCTCCAACGGACGGAAGCCACTCTGCCGCCTGTTCTGACAGGATCGGCAGAGGACCCCCTTCCGCGAGTGCCAACAAGAGGAAAAAAGCCAAAGGCAAAAAAAAAACACTCTAAATCGGTTTGGTGTGTTGGCCGCAGTCACTTGTGGTGATGTTTCCCTGGATGGCAGTTTGAGTATACAGTAGATCTGAATCCTGGATGGATGTCTTCACTGGTAAAAGCGTGAACCACCAGCCAGAAGGTAGGATCGGAAACCCAAAGTGCTGTGTACTTCCCGGTCAGAAGCTGCGAGGGAAGGGACGAGAGGTCCCCGGAGACACAACAAGCGGCACTGAGCAATGATGCAGGATAACGACCAGGAGAGGGTCGGTTAGGATATGGTTCCATAAAAGCTGAGTAACGCCCCAAAGCAGAGAGGAGACGAGAACTGCAAGGTAAGAAAGGGACAGAAAGAAGCCCCGGGGAACTGGGCGAAGGAGAGAGAGAGCGAGAATAAGAGAGAATCGAGCGAGGACCGGGGCGAGACCCGTAGAGTAAACTGGAGGAAAAAAAAGCCCCCGAAAAAACGGAGTAGGGAGGCAGAAGTAAGGTAAGGCAAGAAACACTAGCCTGGAAACCCAGAAGAGTAGAGAAAAGAGCATAAGGGTTGCAACGCGCCGAGAGGTGCAAAGGGGCGTGGCTAACTACGGAAGAAATGAAAACACAGAAAAGACTACAACGATCAACAAGGAAGTGGGAAATTAAAGAAATGGCACAAGCCAATGGCGACGCAGCCACCAAGCGCTCCACAGCTGCCTACAGGGCATGCGAAGGAAGCGCATGATGACAAGTTATAAACGGTACTCCGCTACATCTGGACCAGTGACCAAACACACTGAAGCTGTATGTGGGTCAATCAATAGCATTCTGAGATACTATCCTTTGATGCCAACAAGGCCGCTAGATACCCACTTGTGTTTGGTATGAATGGCTGTCGCTGCATAACCCCACCATAAATTGGACCAGCCAGACTCTAACATTCATTTCCAACCTGTGCACCTCCAAGTACTGTCAGACACCTGCCGGTCTTCTTACCCTGATGCGCTGCAGCCAGACACCCAGTCCTGCAACACGTCTCCTCAATGCATGCATCACCCTACCATCAGTATACAATGAATACCAGGATGTCTTCCAAGAGCCAGAAGGGATACCACAGCCAGCACACTGAGTATTCGATTGTGATAGCCAACTACTACCATACCGACCCCTACTCAAATGTCAGATCTACTTCCTAACTGAGCAAGAGATGGAAGAGTTATCTTAACGATTGCTTGAAACACTTTTACTTAACTCCTTTGAGATCCCCATTAAGGTATCCTCTGTTTATCGTCCCTAAAAAAAGAGGTTAACCTCTGACTCAGAATTGACTTCTGTCAATAAAAAGATTTCACCATAAAAGACTGGTTCCTGCTGCCTTTAATTAGGGATACATTGGAAACACTACACAAAGCAAAGAGCTTTTCTAAGTTTGACATTGGCGCAGTGGTCGAAGTGGGTGGAAAGCGTTTTTCCTCTACTTTAAAAATGTCTTTTTTTTTTTTTTTTTTACTGTTCCTATACTTATATTTTAAAAAGAAACCATTCCGAAATGGTTTAGTTTTAAAATAAGTGTAGGAAGAAGTTTAAACTTACACCTCAATGCACTGCACTCAACATTCCCTTAAACAACAGGTGTGTTTGTTTGGGGATTTAGATTGCGCATGGGAGGGGGCTTGTGAGAAGCGGGGGTAAGTTAGCAGGGAACATAGATCCATTATTTATTTTTGTATACTTCAACCACTGCCGTTGCAATGCATACTACTTGGTGCGAATAAAATCAGACCACGGGTGGAAGACCACATTCAAGACACTGCTAGGCCACTTTGAATATAGGGTAATACCCTTTGGTCTGAGTAATGCCCCAGCCGTTTTCCAATATTTCATGGACTCTGTCTTTGTGGACCTACTTCGAATTTATTTTTATCCACAGAATAAGAAACATGTCCTCCATGTACATGTGGTCCTTCAATGCCTCCGAAACAAAGATCTCTATGCTAAACCCAAAAAATGCATGTTCCATGTGTCCAGCATAGACGTCTTATAAGTATAATTGGTTATTTATAACGCGCTAAATATTGAGGAGGTTTCCAAGCGTAGACCCGGGATTCGTACCTGTGTTGCTCTGTGTTGTCTTGCTTCTAAGACGAGCGCGTTGCCACTGAGCTATTCTACCTGTGCGTTATACCATTCATTAAGATGGAATCCATTTGTATCCTGAGAAGCTTGTAGCAATGCAACATTTCGGAAAAAAAATATCTAAAAGCTGTGCAACATTTTCTAGGTTTTGAGAAATAATATTGCCCGTTTATTCTGGAGTATGACTCTTAAGTAGTGGCAAACAATAGTAGTGTCCAAAACCTCAGTACACTCTCGTCCCATGCACACCTGTCAAACTGTGGATAACCTCAGTCAAAATTTTAGATATGATAATGTGACTTGCAGATCGTAATTGATTAAATTAGTACAGAGAATATTTCTTGGTTGTACTGAGCTCTGTCCGTTTTTTATTTTGTGACAATGTGTCAATTCTAACATAATTCATTAGTATACAGATAAAATCCAATAAACAAAGAAACAAATCAAAAAGTAGGTATATGACAGTCAAAAACCATTGTCTTCCAACATTTTGTTCAATATGTAAAATGTGTGTAACCTTTGCCTACATTCATAATACCTCACCTAATTAAATCCAATGCTAATAGGTAATATTCTTCTCCAGCATATGGTCTGGCATGGATTCACATGCTCATGAATATTCCCCGTCGTCAGGCCGGGAATCCTCGGTATAGAAAAAAATCAGTATCAGTTTCGTTTCTGATCTGTCTTTCTTAGTAGTAACCAATCACTGGTCTCTGGGTCATACTGCCCCCAGCCAATGACTGCCCTCTCCCTAAGCCCCGCCTCCGGAAGCCATCCTCAGATTTTTACCGCACGTTCAAGTGTTGGGAGTCCTCGTGCTGTAGCTCTCGAGCTTTTGCTGCGTTTTCACGCTTTTTCAGGAAATTTTTCTCATTTTTCAGTTAAATGGAGCCTCAAGCGCCACCGTTTCTACATCCGATCAACGGGATCCGTTTCGGAGTTTTCTACGCCCCTCAAGGGTGAAGATTTCGTCGAGTTATGCTTTTGGAGGATTCCAGAAGTTCCGAGGCCTACCCCAGACATGGCCTAGGAGAAAGGAAGCTCGACGCGCGGGAAGCTGTTCAGGACCTGCCCTGGATGCCAGCTTCAGAATGTTTTCAAGGAGGACGAGCATTCGTTATGCCTCTACTGTCTCCATGAGGACAAGACGCACAAGGAGAAGGACTGTGAGTTTTTTTGTGGGAACATGTCGGAGCGGACCATGAAGGATCGCCACCTCCGTCTCGCCAACTGGCTGGAAGGGAAGAGCCCGTGAGGCGAGAAGAGAAAAAGAAGTCTGAGCGGTCTTCTAAGTCCTGTGAGGGTGCCCCGGCGACAGGGGCCCAGCAAAAGGCTAAGCACCGCGAGTCCGCGGGCACCGGGAGCGCCGAACGGTCGGGCTCCTTGGCTGCCAGGCAGGGCGCATCCTCCCCAGCGCCATCAACCACGAGCCAACGCTCTGGCTCGGGTAAGAGGAAGTCCGAGAACCCGGCGAAGCTTCTGAAGAGGCCCCGGTCGATCTCGAAGATTCCGGCAGAGGGGGAGCGAGGCTCGGACCCTCCCCCCAAGGTGAAGGCCCCAGGCGTCCAGAAGGTGACGATGGCCTTAATTCACCCTGCTAAGACCTCGATTGAGGATGTCGCCGCGGCCCTGGCTCAGCCTGTGGAGGCTACACCAGTGGAGGCGCCCTCAGGACCCAGAGTCTCCCTGCCACCTCGGAGGGAGTCGTCTTTCAGGCCCATTGAGAAGACCCCCACAAAGTCCTCGTTGGAAAAGGTGGGGGAGGGGCTGGTGGCCATCATGGATACGGACACGACCTCTGAAGAGGAGCTCATCGAAGTCATGGAAGAGGCCCAGCCCATCGGGAGGGATCCCGACGAGGGCGACGACGTCGCCGACGGTGTCGCCGACAAGGCTCCTCGTTTCCGGCGCCGCAGGACACCTCGGCGGCCATTTTGTCCGCGATTCAGTCCTTATGCTCGGAGATAAGGACAAGGTTGCCCCTTCCCCCGACGGAGGTACCTGAGCCAGACCCGATGGGGGAACCGGAGCCAGGACCTTCGGAGAGTCCACTGCATAAGAGGAGGACGACGCATCCTACGCCACCTCTCCCACCTCTGCGGCCTGCTCTGCCTTCCCCCCGGTCTAGTACCCACGGGGATGATACAGGCACGGACATGGCTACGACAGGTACAGATGACGACCGAGGCGACGTGTCCCCCGTCGCCCCCTGCTCGGGCGTCCCCGCCCGACGAGATTGGATCCTTTCATGCCATGATTTCCAGGGCATCCGAGCTTTTTCAGCTCTGCCCAGAAGAAAGAAGGGTTCCTTTACCAACGGCGCGAGGCTAAAAGGAAGACGGTCCTCGCCGTACCGCTTCTTGATGACATCTGGGATGAGGGGCTCGCCCTCCTCAAGAACCCTGCCACGGCGCCGACAAAGAGGGACCGGTACGAGAAGTACTGGGTCCCCGACGCTGCCCCCTTGTGCCTTTGGGCACAACCTACCCCGGATTCGGTCATCTCGGCGGTGGCAAAGAAGAAAGCTGGGGGGGCATCGGCCTCGACATCAACTTCCCCGCCGGACGGCGAGGGCAGGAAGTTGGACACGATGGGACGACGGATCATCTCATCCGCAGCGACGACTTTTAAGGCGGCCAATGCCCTGGCTATCGTAGCCCGCTATGACAGGGAGTTGTGGTTGAAAATCGCCCCTCTGTTAGACTTCCTTTCGGACGCCAAAAGCGCTGAGGCCCTTGAAATCCTACAGGAGGGGGAGATTGCTTCAGACCACGCCATCACGGTGGCAACGGACATCGCCGACACCGGTTTCCGTCAGTTGGGCAACAGCGTTTGCTTGAGACGACGAGGATGGCTCAAGGCCACGGATTTCCGCCAGGACGTACAAACCAAGGTTTTAGACATGCCCTTCGACGGGAACAACCTGTTTGGGAAGGCGGTTGATGAGTCCCTTCAGGCCATCAAGACAGACACAGAGACTGCCCGTGCACTGGGAGTGCTCCAACAACGACGGCCGTCCTTTCGGAGCTCCAGAGGCAGACAATGTGCCTCCAAGGGATCCAGCAGTGGCTCCTCCACTTACCGCCAAGCGGCAAGATCTTCGTCCCAGGAAGCCTACAGGGGACGCGGCAAGTCAGGTGGTGCCCGTCATCGTCGACAAGGAGGTCAAGGAGGCAAGGCGGCCTCCAAACAAGATTGAACCGACCGTGGGGTCGGGCCCCCGCCGAAGCACCCCGGTGGGAGGCCGGCTGGCGAGATTCGTCAGCGTGTGGGAGTCCATCTCCACTGACCGTTGGGTGCTGGACGCCCTGGCCCAAGGGAACGCCCTCGAGTTTCAGAAGAAGTGCCCTCGCGTTCCACCCGTAGCCAGGAAGGAAAATCACGTCCCTCAACTACTGTTGGAAGTAAGGGCGATGCTCAAGAAGGGTGCCATCGAGCTTGTCCCAAAGAGGCTTTAGGGCTCCGGAGTTTACTCAAGGTACTTCCTCGTAAAAAAGAAGACCAGAGGATGGCGCCCCATCCTGGACCTACGACGACTGAACAAGTACATCAAGGCACAGAAGTTCCGTATGGTCACCCTCCAGCATGTGCTGGGACAGGTGGAGGAGGGCGATTTCCTGTCGTCGTTGGACTTGGAGGATGCCTACTTCCACATCCCCATTCTAAAAAGACAACGAAAGTTCCTCAGGTTCGTGGTCCAAGGGCGGCACTACCAGTTCAAGGCCCTCCCGTTCGGCTTGAAGTCGGCACCCAGGGTGTTCACCAAGTGCCTTGCACCGGTGGCGGCGCGGCTGCGCCTACAGGGGATCCACGTCTACCCCTACCTGGACGACTGGCTCATCCGGGCAAGGACAAGGGAGCTCGCCGTGGAGCACACTGCGAAGACCGTCCAGCTGCTCACGGACCCGGGATTCTCCATCAACTTTCCCAAATCCCACCTGGTTCCGTCGCAAGTCGCCCTGTTTCTGGGAGCCAAGCTCGACACAGTGGCGCGGCTGGCCTCGCCGTCGGAGGAAAGGACCAGGACCATTCTGGGCAAGGTGCAGCGTCTGCTGGCCACGGACATGGACAGGGTAAGATCTATCAAGTCCCTCCTCGGGATGATGTCCTCCTGCATTTATCTGGTGCGCCTTTGCTGGCTTCAGATGAGACCCTTACAGGAGTTCCTCGACGCCCGCTGGATCCAGTCGACGGGCAGCTTCGAGGACAGGATCCCTCTCAACGAGACGTTCCGTCAGGCGATCCGGTGGTGGGGTACCCGCTCCCATCTGTCGGCGGGCACGGACTTTCAGACCCCAGCTCACCAGGTGACGGTGACGATGGACGCCTCCCTGGAAGGTTGGGGAGCACACTCCGGAGATCTTCACACGAGAGGCCTTTGGCTCCCGGAGGAGAAGTCTCTCCACATCAACATCTTGGAGCTCCGCGCGGTTTTCTGGGCCCTCAGGTCTTTTCTTCTGTCCCTCAAGGGCAAGGTGGTGAGGATCTTCACCGACAACACCACCACGATGTTTTACATCCGGAAGCCAGGCGGAACCAGGTCCCCGGCCCTATCCAGGGAAGCCCAAGATCTGTGGCATTGGGCCGTCGCCCAAGGGATGTTTCTGGTGCCTCTTCATCTGGCAGGAATAAAAAACACGATCGCCGACTCACTCAGCAGTGAGCTGCGCTCGTGCCACGAGTGGGAGCTACACCAGGATCAAGTGGATCGACTCTTCCGACGATGGGGCGAACCCCAAATCGACCTCTTTGCGACGGCGATGAATTCCAAGTGCCGGAGGTTCGCCAGCAGGTTCCCACAGCCGAGGAGCATGGGCGATGCTTTCTCGTTCCCCTGGGACGGCCTATTTCTTTATGCGTTCCCTCCGCTGCCGTTGCTGCTCCTGCTCATCAACCAGCTCAAGAGGTCCCGCTGCAGGATGATCCTAGTCGCACCAGCGTGGCCGAGACAGATCTGGTTCCCGGACCTTCTGGACTTGTCAACGTCCCCACCAGTCAAGCTGCCGACGGACGCAGACCTTCTCTCCAGAGAAGGAGGCGCCATTCTTCACCACAACCCGGAGTCGCTGAACTTGCAGGCCTGGCTCCTGCAGCACTAGAGTTTGGAGGGTACGACATCCCGGCCGACTGCAGAGAGGTTCTTGCAAAGGCCAGGGCGTCCTCAACTCTCAAGTGCTACGGACATAAATGGAAGAGGTTCTCTGTCTGGTGCCGTGCACAGAAGATTAACCCTCTGCGGATTACTGCCCCTCAAGTACTGCCGTACCTACGGTCACTGGCCAAAGCTGGACTGGCTCACGCCTCCATCAAAATACATCTGGCTGCAATCTCCCGATATACCAGGACATCGGGACGGGCGTCCTTGTGGTCTCATCGCCTAGTGAAAGAATTCATGAAGGGACTATTCCGATCATTCCCGCCGGTGAAGGCTCCTGCCCCGGCATGGGAGCTTAATGTGGTGCTGACCAAGCTCATGGGGGCCCCATTCGAGCCTATGCATTCGGCGCCTTTGAAGTTCCTGTCATGGAAGACAGCTTTCCTCGTGGCCATCACCTCTGCACGACGAGTGGGAGAGATCCAGGCCCTATCTTGCAAGCCTCCATACTTGACTTTTCATGACACGAGGGTGGTGCTGAGGACACACCCATCCTTTATGCCCAGGGTGCCGTCGGACTTCCACCTCAACGAGCCCTTTCTGTTGCCAGTTTTCTTCCCGTCGCGTTCGTCGCCGGCCAAGAGGACTTTGCACTCGCTGGATGTAACTAGAGCGCTGAAGTTCTACGTGGACCGCACAAAGAGTTTTCGGAAGACGTCACAGCTGTTTGTGAACTTTGGGACTGTGAATCAAGGGAAGGCTCTCTCGAAGACTTCCATTTCCAGATGGCTCTCCGGCTGCATCATGCACTGTCACCGGCTGGCAAACCGACAGCTGCCCGGCCGTCCGAGAGCCCATTCGACCAGAGCGATCGCTGCTACCACGGCGTTCCTGTCTGGTGTGCCCCTGCTGGACATCTGCAGGGCTGCGACGTGGAGGTCGACGCACACCTTCACAAGATTCTACTGCGTCGATCGGGACTCCAGGGAGGAGTCCAGGGTCGGCCAAGCAGTGCTGCGCAACCTGTTCGCCTAAGGTGAGCCTGGTGAGGAGGTAATAGTTGCTTAATGTTGAGCCTGTTGCCACCTCCCGTGGTTGTGCATGTGTGTACTGCTATGTATTCTCTTATTCATGAGCATGTGAATCCATGCCAGACCCCATGCTGGAGAAGGAACAAGTTACTTAGCTGTAACTGTTGTTCTCCAGCATGGGTCTGGCATGGATTCACATGCGAACCCTCCCGCCTACCCCTCTGCGGCTGTTCACTTGGTCATACTGCCACTTTACGTGCTACCAAATCTGAGGATGGCTGCCGGAGGCGGGGCCTAGGGAGAGGGCAGTCATTGGCTGGGGGCAGTATGACCCAGAGACCAGTGATTGTTTAATACTAAGAAAGACAGATCAGAAACGAAACTCATACTGATTTTTTTCTATACCGAGGATTCCCGGCCTGACGACGGGGAATATTCATGAGCATGTGAATCCATGCCAGACCCATGCTGGCGAACAACAGTTACAGGTAAGTAACTTGTTCCTTCATGAATATCCAGTCAATTTCTCCCATTTGTAGCATTAAGGAAGACCATCTTCGATGAGAAGTGTGGTCTGAGTGTTACCATGCTAATTCTGAAATGCGCATTCTGAAGAAAGGAGAGGCTATGTGTGAAGCCTACCTTAATCTGGGTGTTCGCTACTCAGTAGAAGATAGATTTAGAGTACATATTTGGCATCTTCAAACCCTAAGGGCCTCAGTACACGGTAGGCGGTAGGGGTTTACCTGTAAGGGCACCGGTACCGGTAAACCCCTACCGCCTTACTACGAGTTCCCTTTGCGGGACCCGACTTTAACGGCTGGTTTTACCAGCCGTTAAAGTAGGGTGCCGCAAAGGGACCTCGGAGCTAATTACGGTACCGCAATTAGCGGTACCGTCATTAGCACCTTCCCCATTCCCATTATGCCCTATGGGGTTAAAATGGGAATGGGAATGGGGAAGAGCCTTGGTGAATGGGGAATTACCGCCCCCGCTCACCTTGGAGTAGGGCGGTAATTCCGCCATCTACCAAGGCGGACACGGTAAAATACCGGCGGCAACCATAGCGCTAATAGCGCCATGGTTACCGCCTACCGTGTTATGAGGCCCTAAGATTCAAAAAGATCTAGAAGATACAGAGAAGTTAGGGTAGTCGGGTAGACCTCATTTGAAATTGTGAGAATCTATCAGAGTACAAATAACCGTGTGCTCACCTTGTGTTAACTCATCTAACGGTGTCTATTATGATGTGAAAGCGTTCGAGGTGTATCTAGGAGCTGTGTGATAACTTGTTCTGCTGTGGAACATAATATAGGAGAATATTCTGTCAAATACTTGTACATATGTATTGGGACTAAGTGATCGAAAGTGCGGCCAAAATCAATCTCGTACTTAAGGCTATATGGGATGAACGCCTATAGTTAACCACAGTGAACCGGACACTTATGTGCTCATTCAAACTGAGTCAGCAACAATTTGGTAGCGTTCCTCAAGGTACAGCTAGGATCCGCATGATAACGTGTCCTGCACTGAAACGTAGTATGGGCATATGTTGTGTCAAATCCTTGTTCGAGTATGACAGGGCTGAGTAAGCAATATTGTGGCCAGAATAAATCACGTACTTAAGGGTGGATGAGATGGACACCGATAGTTGACCAGAAACAACCGGCCAATTTGGTGCTCATTCAATGATATGCGCATGTACGCATAAGTGATGATGTCACGGATGTGACGTGCATTGAGAAAATGCTTGCGTTTGGTTGAGTATCTGTAGTTTATAGTCATCTTCTTCATATTAAATCTCAGTATTATGAAGATTAGAGAAGACTCCAAAGTACTAGCCGACCATTTAGCCACAGTCCTTCCCGAAATAATTGATTCAGACCATACTGGCTTTGTCCTAGGCAGAACAACTGGGGACAATATCCACCGGGCCCTGAACTTGGTGGAAGTAGCAACCTTAGAACACAGCAAATTGGCTCTGCTGGCGTTGGACGCAACAGAGGTGTTTGACAAGGTTGACTGGACCATTCTGCAGTTGACCCTTGAGGCGTTCCACTTTGGACCATTCTTCCGTAAGATGGTTCTGGCCAATTACAGATCGCTGAAAACCTACTTACGGGTTAACCCAGGGCAAACAGCTCCTATATCGCTTATGTGCGTGACAAGACAGGGGTGTCCCTTATCCCCTCTATTATTTGCTCTAGTAATGGAGCCCCTCGTCCAACAGATACAAACCAACCCCCTCATCAAGGGGGTCCCAGTAGGCCATGAACAGCGGAAGTTATCCATTTATCTGGATGATGTGCTGCTAACTCTGACAAACATTCAGCCTTCCCTGCAACAATCCCTCGTGGAACTGCAGAGTTTTGGTAGGCTAACAGGGTTTGCAATTAATTATGGTAAATTTGCGGCCATGTGGGTCGGACTAACTACAGAAGAAACACCCTTCAACCCCTTTGCCCAATTAAGTGGAGCAGGAAATCTATAGAATATTTGGGGGTCCACATTTCATCTCTCCCAGGGGAGTTATACTCGGCTAACCTCCCACCTCTTTTTAAGGAGTTGAAGGCTTCACTTCACTATAAAAAGTCAGGACAAAGTGCAAAGCAAAAGGATTGGGGGTAGATAGGATATGGAGTAAAAGTTACTCCAAGAGGAAACTGTCGTAATAAATAGTGCGTCACTTATCTCCCTGTCTTTCCCCTTGGAAGAAGACGCTCTGGAGCATTGACTGCTGGTTCACGTGTTCCCTCGCTTGTTTTCCTTTCTGCTCCCCTACTTGCCTCTCCCTGCGTTCCTTGGCATTGGGAGGATCGCTACCCGCTCTGGTGGAATGCCAACCTCGCCTGGGCGGTTCTACCACGTTGCCTTGCTCTGACGAGACCCGAAACACCAAAAATGTGGCAACTACCGACCATCTTCAGCAGGACTTCTACGGTACGAAATCGCAATGCGAAACTGAGCTTGACACACTCACTAGCCAGTACCTCACCTTCTCCAATAATCGCTTCCACAGTCTGCCACTCCTTCCTTGTGCCTACCTACTGATCTCTTAGCCGTCCTCCCGAACACCTGTGACCTTACCCAAATAGCGTTTCTGAGTTATATTCTCCACCTTCCTCCTGGTATTGGCCCTCTTTCCTTGGCCAATTGGGCCCGGTCTTCCTCACCTGGTCTGTAGAAAGAACAACTTTTTTTTTTCTTTATAACTTTATTCGGAGGACAAGCCACCATCAAAGTACAATTTACAATACAAAAGATAAAAACACAATATTACATTAATTCCTACATTGATCTCTTTAGATAAGAACATTGTGAATAATATAAGCATACGATAAGACCAGTAACCCCTTGTGAGAACTCCAATGTACAGACATCCCCATACCCCCCATCTACTGCTTTCCCGTTTTTTCACTCGTAGTACACACCAACAGTCTCTTCTTGAGTGCGGCTCTTAAACATTTTCAGATCAGTAACACAAGTTCAGGGAGGGTGCAGCATTTCAGGGCTTGTACGGCTAAGGGGGTTGGAAAGTGCGCTAGAATATTCCAAACCGGGGCAAGCCAATGCCTCCTTGCCAAAGCGTGAGCTTTACAAAAAAAAGAGATGTGCCTCATCCTCACGCCTTCCTTGGCATAGCGGGTGTGAGGGTGAGGAAGAAGGACCACTCTTCCACTTAAAGGACTCATGGGCCAGCAGGGGTATGCCTAATCGAAACTCGGCAAACCCAGATTTTAGTTTTGCTGACATCCGGACATCCAAATATACCTCTGACACCCAGGCGTCCTTCAGCGACAGGTAAACCTGCGCTTTTTTCCCCTTTAGGCAGTTATCAAGCATCTTACGCCAAGCCCATTCTCTAAAGTTATTCTTAAGTGCCGCCTTGTAGGCTCAGTCCAGTTTTGTTGGGTCACTCCAAAGATCCCTCAATCCAATATTAGAGAGCATAGTTCTTACATGCATAAACCAGGGGAGATTCCTTCCGCCTGACATCGCGAGAACCTCCTCCAAACCCTCCCTAAATAAAGCCAGAGCTTCATTATTCCAGATGTGCAGCCAGTACAACACTGGTTGCGTCATGATGGCATATTGGATCTCAATAAGGCCAAAATTGCATGATAAATCTTTAAGGGCACCGAAAGACCCTCGCCCTCCAGTCTTATCACCAGGTTTCTAATAAGGCTACACTGACGGAGATGTGAAAGTGAAGACCTTGCTATCTGGTCTTGCCATTTCAAGTTGTTCGAGAAGATCAGCCCCAGGTATGTGTATGAGTCAACGGACTCCAGGGGCTGACCGTTCAGATTTAAGTTTGCCCGTGCTTGGGCATTTTTCCCAACCCGACCCACCTGCATGGTTTTGGTTTTGGAAAAATTAATTCTTAGGCCCTTTGCAGACCAAAGTTTAGGAAAAACATCCAATTGGTTTTGCAGGCCAACCATAGTTTTTGAGAGCAATACTGCATCATCCCCAAACAGCAGGCTCCATTTTCTATTGGCTAACATTGGGGCGTCTCTCACGGCTTCTAAAAAGCTAGGCACCAGGCTATTAATGTATAATAGAAATAGTAGGGGTGCCAGAACGCAGCACTGCCTAACCCCTACATCTATGAATACTGGATTAATTAGCTCACAAAACCCCCAGTTTATTTGTGCTGTGTTCCCAGAATACAGTGTCTTGATAGCATTACCCAGGGAAGGTGGAATATCCAGACCCTCTAACACAGCCCACAGAGAGTCCCTCTGGACCATGTCAAAGGCCGCCTGCAGGTCCACAAATGGCAGTTGGAGACATTGGGAATTGAGAAGCATGTATCTCCGACATAGGAGGTCCAACCTCATAGCCTGATCTACTGTGGAAATTCCGGCTCTAAATCCTGCTTGCACTTCGGAAAGGATACCTTCACTTCCAACCCAATTCTCCAGATGGTGCAAAAACACCCTGGAGTAAAGTTTTGCCAGTGAATCGATCAACGAAATCGGCCTATAGTTGCTCGGGGCATCCCGGTCACCCTTCTTGTGTATTGGGATAATGATTGCCTCCCGGTAGGCAGTTACTAAAAAAGATACCATTAAAAAATTTCGTTAAGAAAGGTACCCAAATCATGGGTTCACCTTTTAAAAAGATCAATCTGAATATAATCCAGACCAGGGGCCTTGACAAAAAATCAAAGTGTTGGGCTAATTCTGGCATACTTTTTCTGCACGGGTTCCCCATGGGGGGCCAAGGAAGACAAGTGTCCATCTTCATTTTCCTGGGCCCTTGGGATCTATCAAGCAACTTTAAGCAACACAACGAACACACCATTTCAGAAGCGGTCATAGGCTACCTGCATTTTTATTTAAAGTGGGGCTAGCGTTGAACAATGTAAAAACCACTGCTTGACTCCCACGAAGGTTGGGTGAGTGCATGCATTTAACAAGACATTAAGAAAGCTCCAGAGCATGGGTAATTTGGAGCCCAATTTGTTAATTTGCCCAGGACCTCCAGTTGATTCTTTATTGTAAACCACTATTCATAGGGTAACTCGAGCACTTTTATCTCCCCCATGGGTCAAATTCAGTCTTTCAATGATCAGTACCCTCTAGATGGCCAATGCTCTGTTCCCTTCATTTTGTTCAACACTGCTTCTCTTCCCTTTATTAATGTCTTAATTTCTTGGTTAAGATCTAAAATAATGGTTTATATAGCTGTTACCATTTAATTGTAGGCAATTTGAAGTCATCATCATAATCGTGCTTATGGAGAGTTGCAAACCCAGCACTCATGACTGTTTTTTTTCTCCAAGTTAATTGTTTAAACTTATACTTCCCCAGTTATGTGGTCATGAAGCACCTTCAAGTGCAAATATCTTCAGCACAGCAGATTCAGCCATTGAGTGAATCGTGAATTGTCTAAAACTACAGTCCATTTTTATTTATTTTTAAAGTGGCAAGCTGGATAGCAATCATATTTTTATTGGTATATTAAACCAACTCAAAAAATGACCTTGATGAAACTGAGAACTAATATTTTGTCTCTACTCATTGGGACATCAAAATAGCTCTAACACATGGGTGTTTTGCCTAGATAAGAGCTGCCATATTTTTGAGTTTGCATCTTACTTGATCGGTAAAACGCGATGGCTCAACTGCGATATGTTAGCAGCGTACTGCTTATAAGGGCCAGCTATCTTGTGTAGATGGGTAATATTGCTGATATTTATTATGTTATATTTATTATGAGATATTCTGTTTTAAGAAATATAGAGGTTCCTTTTCAGGATTTTGGTTGTACGTGTAGTTTATTTTTCACATGCAATTGTTTAATTGTTTTATTTAATATACCATTTTTTTGTTTTTTGTTCTTTTATGAAAATACTGATTGAATTGATTTGGCAAGCAAACATTTGCAGTAAGTAAGCCTCACACCCCAAGTAAAAAAGTAACATTGAAAGGTTTTAAGGGCTTGATATAAACATCCAGGACCCAGCAGACTTGGAATAAGAGTTCCGAATAGTGAAAGCTTTTTTTTCCTCTTCTTTAAATTTGAGTTCTTCCAGCCTTCATGCCAGTTCATGACACAGTGAGTGTTACAAATTCTCCTAGAGATTGAATGTTTATCTGCTAAATACCCATGCTGCTTCCATTCAAGTGCTTTGAAGATAGCAGCATTGTTTAAACGGTATATGATAATGACGGTTTAGTTTTCAAATTTAAATCTTAATTTTTAAGGGCATAACAAGACATGCAATAAACAAATAGAGTAAGAAACTGTCAGCAAGAACGTATCCTTAACTCTGCCTCTTTCCTCCAAACTTGCCCATCCCCCCTCATTGTCCACCCCCTCCTCTCATCTAGGTATAATACCAACAGGAACTAAAGAGAAGGAAACATGAGATAGAAAGGGCAGCCTGGGAAGGTTTTCTGGATGTCGCCCGAAAAGGGGACCAGAAAGCCTTCTGGGCTTATGTAAAAAGCGGGCCAGAGGGATGCGGGACCAACGTGGGAAGTGGCACTCATGTGGAAGAAGGGGCTTGGCTTTCCCATTTTGGGAATTTTTTTCGGGTCAGAGTGTGCACAGGCTGACATAGTTTATGCAGGTCCCTGCTTGAAGTTTGAGATGGAGGAGACGGTAAAGGCTATAAAGCTTCAAGCGCATAACCGAGCCTCGGGACCGGATATGATCCCCTCAGACTTGTTTCAGGACCCTGTTGATTTGTGGGCACCTCTTTTAACAGTGGCATTTAATGCCTGCCTAAAATCAGGGAAGTATCCCCCGTCCTGGAAAAAGGCAATCATTTTTTCCAATCTTTAAAAAAGGGGATATATCCAGCCCGGGTGCATATAGGCCAATCTCCTTGTTGGACTCATCCTTTAAAATCTTTGGGAGAATTCTGTTGGCCCAAATTGAAACCTGGATCGGGTAACAGTCGATTCTCTCGGACATCCAATTTGGGTTTCGCCCTGGAGTGGGTACAATTGAACAGAGTCTCAATCTCTACGTTTTAGTGGCCAACTCAGTTTTTTGTCAGGGCGAGTCAGTTTATCTGGCCTTTATGGACCTAAGCACGGCCTTTGACAAAGTGGACAGAGCCAAGTTCTGGGCGGTGCTTGGGTCTTTAGGGTGCCCTGGGGAGATTCTGCGTGCTTTGGTCGATCTCCACACTGACAATGAGGCTTGTGTACGTAGTGGGCCAGGTGGGCATTGCACGGCATGCTTTAGGGTGGGGTGGGGTGTAAGGCAGGGGTGTGCGTTGGCCCCCATTTGTTTCTGCCTCTATATCAATGGTCTCTCTCGGGACCTCATTGATGTAATGGCCGACTTTTTGGTATTGGGGGGAAGGGGCTTTCCAGAATGCCTATGCAACCTTTATGAACAATTTGGGCCTAAAAATAAATACTAAGAAGTCCGCAGTAATGGCCTGCGTTGGAAGAAAATGCTCAGTACCCATGAAACCTATGCAATGTGCAGGGGAAATGATCCCTAGAGTCAAGGTGTTTGACTATCTTGGAATCAGTTTTTCCGAGGCCTTAAATGGCAGGGCCCATGTGGCAAAGCAGTCGGTAAAGATGAGTCAACAGATAGGTGGTTTATTCGGATTTATGTCAAAATGTACGGCTCAGCCCCTTGATGTGATCATGAAAATCTATGGTACACAAACTGTGGCTTCCACCATGTATGGTGCAGCCATTTGGGGTTTTCAAAATGCGGCTGAAATCCAGGGTAAAGAGAGTTAATTCTTTAAAAATCTGTTGGGGCTCCTGACCAGTGCCTCTGGAATAGCTATCCACAGAGAACTGGGGGCAGAGTTTTGGGAGGACCAGTGGGCGATGGCACCTCTTTTCTTCTGGGTTCGGCTGTGGGCCAACGAATACGCCACTCTTTGCCACTCTATCATACGCACAGTGTTGGGTAGATCTGGCTGGAAAAAAATCCTTGGCTAGCATATGTTTCGGCTAATTTGGGGGAGGCTAATTTAAGTGCCCTCTTCCCGCCTGCTTCTCTAATAACCAAGCAAGAGGGGGTAGCTCACAAAGTTACACTGGGAGAAACTGTAGTAAGGAAAAGAATTCTCCTTGAGTATGTTCGGAAACGTGGCCCATTTCACTCTAGTATCAGCAGACTCACTGGAATCCAACCTTATTTGACTTGGAGCCCCCTTAAAAAAGACAGATGGCTGATTACGAGGGCACGTTTTGATTCTCTTCGGCTGCAAGGAAACACGCATAACTGGAAAGGCTTTCCTAGTCTCGTGGGTTGCCAGGTTTGCGGCTATCAGCGCGAGGACCTTCCGCATTTGTTGTTTTTTTGTACAGGGTATACTTGTATACGCAGAATGTCTCTGGTCCCTGCCCTTAACAAAACAGAGATCCGCTCATACAGGGCTGCACTTGTGTTCCTTTTGAGTGCCGAGACAGACTTTACATCCTGGGCTCTGCTGACCTTTTTAAAAAGAGCGATGTATTTCAGAAAGAGCTTACTAAAACTGCAAGGCGGTGGAAGCTAGTGCCACAAATTATACAAAACTATATTGGGTTAATTGGTTGAGTTCTGTCCTCTGCTTGATTTTATTTCTCAATTTTAATCTGGCCTCCTTACTTGTAATCAAGTGATAGTTAATTTTTAATTATTGCACTTTGTCCAATGTAATATCCACTGATTATTTTTCTTTCTGTTTTTTGTATAATTGTAAATTTTAGATATGTGAATAATTGTATTTTTGTTGTTTAATGGAACTTTTTATATTTCCGAATAAACTTGTTTGACTAACATAATATCTTATAAACACATTGGTTTCCTGTGCTATATCTTCAATCGGCTATAAAACCGTATCAGTTATCTTGAAGTCCTTAAATATTTAGTAAAGAAAGAAAACCATCACTCCTCCTATGTTGCACCGAGATTCATTAAGCAAATATGTGAGGTATTCCAAAACAGAAATATCCCTCATCCTCTGAAGTCACTATTTCTTTGAGGGGATCGCAGCCCTTTTGCATTGATGTGCAACTCAGCTCCTCGCAGCTTTTAACATGGTGTGAGACATATGATTCCAGTGTAACTCCTCCCCTCTATCCTCGCTCACCCCAAGTAACATCAACAAGGGGAAGAAAGTCCTCTGGATACTATCCAGTTACCTCACTCATAGCATAACCTTAGTCAAGAACCTCCTATATCTTCCCGCACTCAACAAATGTGCCAGAAAGCAGCCCCTTTATTATTACACTGTCCGCAATTCGCAGACTCACTCCAGGGTGCATCTTCGGCAGCTTTTTTGAAGGAGATATCCCGCCTCTGTAAATGTTTAGCCGCCTGCCATCTATATGGCATGGATACAGTGCCATGGGGAACCTTCCTACACATGTTGGACCATAGAAAATCTGAAATTGCTCCACCCAAGTCTCTCCCCCATCCTGCCCTAGCCTTTGCATCCCCAGGTGGTTCAGCCCAGAGCAACTCTTTATAGATAGCGGTCACCAGACCCTTTGTTTCCCAACTTCACAGAAGGATTCTGTCAAAGGCTGTCAATTCCCTATGGAGGTTGTCTCTCCACCTCGGGTCCTGGAGTGCCCCCTTCAGTTGTACATGATGAAATACTGAAAGATCACCAATCTGAAGGTACTCCCCCTAAACGTGTAATGGAAGGAAACTGTCCCCCATCCCACATCTGTCCCGCTTTTGCCAAGACAGCCTCAAACCACCTTTGGCAACCCAGTTGTTCATTGATCACATCACGCATTGGTGGGGCCCATATACAATTTAGTGGAGTGGGCCATGACGTGAGCCATTGAGTATGTCCACCCTCCTTCCATACATTTAAACTGCACCGAATGTCCTTGATGTTCTAGGACTCTTAGGAATTCTATTCTACGGGACTCACAACCACTCTCCCAGGTAAACAGGTGCTAGAGCCAGAACAGAATTTTCCAGACTCACCCATTGCTTGGACGTGAATGGGTTCAGATCGTCCGCCAGAACATGAACCTGCGCCACATTGTAATACTGTGACATATTGGGGCATGCCAAACTGCCCATCTCTTTCTTAAGGATTACCGTATTTATATGCAATTCTAGGGCTGGTTTCCTTGCAGAGGAAGCGCAGCAGAGCCTGCTTAACGGTTTGGAGAAATGTGTCGGCACTACAGTGGGCTCCATTTGAAACAGGAATAGAAACTTGGGAAGAAGAGTCCTCTTAATGCAGTTAATCCTAGCTATCCAAGATAATTGCATTTTACCCCATCTTTCCAGATCATGCCTAATTCTGGTCCATAGGGGCAACTAGTTCTCCTCAATTGGCATGGTCTGCAGCTATTCCTATTCGACGCCCTCTGTCAGTCCCTCTGGGAAGATTACTGATTTGGCGAGATTTATTTTACATCCCTACACCTTACTATAGTCCTGTAAGGCCCTCAAAGTACGGGAGAGCCTGTCTCGGCTTGACCACATACAGCAGAGCATCGTCTGCAAATAGGGCCAAATTATAGGTTTGTCCTTGGACCGATATCCTCTGGATATCCTTTGTATACAGCAAAGGAAAAAGTGGGTGGCCTTGTCTAGTATCTCTATAGAAGGAAAAAGAATGGGATTACATCCCATTAACAATCACTTTGGCTGAGGGAGCCAAGTAGTATGCCCTGATCCAGCCCATCCACATCTCCCCCATATCCACCTTCCTTAATACTGCTCTCAGCAACTAAGACAATCTCATGCAAACCACGCCTCGATGCCTGTGGGCTGTTAGTGCGCGCTACAAATCCAAATAGATAAATAAAAGCCTGCTGACATCTAGGGAGATTATCAGTGTCTCTTCACACTTGCCCTCTGGGGACGCAAGGAGATCCAGCGTCTTTCTATGATTGTCCGCCCTTTGCCTATCTGTACAAAGCCAGACGGATCTGGGTGGTCCAATTTCGGGAAAATGATCTCAAGCCTTGACGTTAGCACCCAATGCAAAGATCTTGGCATTTATATTCAAGAGTGATATTGCTCTCTATAAGATGAGCAGTGGGTCAAATCCTTTCCCTCTTTCGGGATTACTGCTATCCAGGCCTCGAAGAAGGTGGCATCGCTACTCTTTTTAATACAATTAAAAACCTTAACCAATGTGGAGGCCAAGAGATTCACAAACAGTTCATAAGTAGCTGACTTGAAATCATCTTCCCGCAGGGTCTTCACCGTATTAACATGTTGAATGGCACTCTTCACCTCACCCAAACTAATCTTAGGCTCCAGGGTCACCCAATTTTCGAATGACTGTGAGGGAAGGGGGACATCCCTCAGGTAACTCTCGACCTCAGATTCTTAGACCGTCTCTTCGTTACCATCAAGGGCCTCATAAAATTCCGCAAATCTCTGGAAAATCCCCTCAGGTTCTCTGACATTGTTTCCGGCTCCCCCTTATCCGGTCTACCCTTCTCTCATTACTGCCAGTTCCAAGCCTATTTGCCGGAATGGATCCCACCCTATGCCTTTCTCATAGTACCTTTGTTTTGTGAGGTTCATGGTTCTGCTAACCTCTCCCAGAAGCAGATTGTGTAACTCCTGCATTTTTTGATAATGTAGTTTTAAACTGGGCAAATGTAAGTCAACTGGAGTAAAATATTAATTTTGATTTTCTACCCTGAAAGTAGATATCAAGCATAGTGTAGAATAGTTTTAAGAGTAGCCGGAGAGGCCAGCAGGGGGCGCAGGCAGATGGATGCATGATTGCTGAACTATGGCCCGTGCCCTGTGTACTTGAGGTGTTTTGGCGGAGTTAAGCGCCTGATAGCTGTGGTGACAGGGTCTCGGGGAAGCGGAAGAGCTGCTGCACTTGTGGCGTTAATGGCAGCTGCCCCCGCGCGAAGCAGATACCGGCCCGTGTTCTGGAGACCCAGTGCGGTGGCACCGATAGGCCGCAGGGCCAGGTGCAAAAACACTGGCACAACGGAGGGTGTACCCTGCAACTATGGCAGGCTGTGCCCGGAGGATAGAAGAGGAGATGGAGGGCCGGTGCGGGCCCTGGAGCTGGGGTGAAGCCGGGGGGTCGGAGGTCCTGCCAGAGTGACGCGGGACCTGGTACAGCACCCTTTGCGGCTGCCGACTGCAGGGAAGGTTGGGCCGTCGTGCCGTGCAGGGTGCTGAGACACAGAGCCTCTGGGCCTCTGGGCTGGCAGGGAGAGCCAGCGCTTTTTAGGAGGCCCCTGGGGAAGCAACGAGGTACGTGGAAGTGCC
Organism: Ambystoma mexicanum; assembly: GCF_040938575.1. Classification (NCBI taxonomy): domain Eukaryota; kingdom Metazoa; phylum Chordata; class Amphibia; order Caudata; family Ambystomatidae; genus Ambystoma; species Ambystoma mexicanum. The sequence goes on along the minus strand of NC_090922.1, from coordinate 16,730,838 downwards.
ATCCAAAGGATGCACATGGTCCAGCCCGGGAGACTAGGTTCAGCCTGAGGAGATAATGAGGAGATAATGAGAGTGGAAACCCCTCTCCCACCGGGGTCAGAGGCGCCATTTCTGGATGTTGGGGACCAGTGCGGGTCCTGCACCATAGAGCGTAGTACTGTGGAGGTGGCTTGGAGGACAGGGACTCTGGGGGTTGGGGTCCCCAAGGATTGCTCCATAGAGGGATTCGGTGTAGGGCTGCTGCACGGCATCACAAGAGGAACACTGGGTACCGAGAGGCTACCACTGAGAGCCTGCTGAGGTTGGGTGCAGGTGGATCCAGGGTTGCTGATGGACTTTGGGGGTGCGGAGTGCTCAGTCGCTGGGTGCGGACACTGTTGAGGCAGACCACCTAGGAGGATCGGTGCTGCAGTGGGGAGTCGGTCAGTGAGACCAGAGGTAGGTGGTGATCCTTGTGAGCTGGTACCAGAAAAACTGACATAAACAGGGGAGTCGAGGCAATAGGGGCCCCTCTTACTTTAATGGACTGCCTACACCTCACTGGTGACAGGGAGTGGTACGAAGGTGCGGGGGCAGGGGGTGCTTTAAGCTGGAGGCGCTACCAGAAAGTGGAGCACGAGCTGAGATAGCCAAGTTAGATGTGCTGGAAAGTCGTGCTCTCACAGATCCAGTATCCCGACGGGGGAGAGATGGCAAAAGCAAAAGGGGGGGGGGGGCACACCGCTGTATAGCAGAGATCAGCACCATCAAAAGTGACATTCAAGCAATACTAGAAGAAATACTGGGAATGCGAACGGACATAAGAGCAAAGGTGGCAGACCTCTCAGCGAGGGTGGTCATCCTGGAAGATCGGATGGATGGGCTGGAGGCAAATCAAACCTCATCCACGACCCTCGAGTCACAGGTAGGGGTCCGCCTCCAAGGGGTGTAAAGGCGGGAGGAGGAACTACACCTTAAGGGGGAGGACACTGAGAACAGGGAGCAGCGAAACAACCTCTGCTTTTTTGGCCTGAGGGGGAATCCCCGGCAGGGCTGGAACGAAATATCCAGGAGATTATGGGGATTGTCCTGGGCTCTAAGGAGGGTGAGCAGGTGACCCTGGATAGAGTGCACCTGGCTGGTGGTGGAAGCAGAGGGCCCGCTAGGTCCTGGTCAGGCTGCACTACTACAGCGATAAGGCAGACATTTTGGAGAAGGCTCAGTGCATGGGGGACATTGAATATGTGGACTCCATAGTGGCTATATTTCAGGACCTCTCTGCCCACACCCTTCTGAAATGCAAGAAGTGTGGTCCCCTCACCAGATGGCTCCAGGAGAAAGGGGTGAGGTACAGGTGCGGATATCCCTTTGCACTTATTTTTGAATGCGAAGGAGAGAGGCTCCATCTGGTGTCTATGGAGGACATCAAACGGGCTGCAGAGGAACTTATGGGGCCCGGGCAATACAACCGCAGGGGATAAGAAGGGGAAGGGTCCTGTTTGGCCCGAAAGGGTGATGGCTCGAAGACGGATCCAGGAAGATGCAGAATGCAGGGGGTCAAGAAATTCCAGAAACTTAACACACCCTCCCCCTGCAAGGAAGTCACTTGAAGGGCACTCAGAGGGCTGGCTGAAGTTGTTTGTCTGTATGGGGGTCCTGCTGCTGTGGGCCCAGGATTCCTTAGAGTGTGGTTTTTGTTGATTTTGAGGTGGTTGGGGGTATAAACCTCATGGAGTGACTACTTCACAGAAATCTCTATCTTTTCAATGTTATATGTTGGTGTTCTTGGAAGGGGGGGACAAGGGGAGTTATGAAAGGAGTGTTGGAGGGAGTCGATGGGTGACACATGAGAGGGGGCCAAGCGGTCCGCTCTGTCTCTTGGGTTTTCTTTGCCGAGCCCTGGTTTACTTGCACCTCGAGCCCTGGTCATTGCACTTGCATCCTCACTTGGGTTCCTCCCCATGTCCTGATTGGGGGGGGGGGGGGAGAGTGGGAAGGGAGGGGTATTTGTTAGTTGAGTTAAGGGCAATTTTTTTACTGATGTTGAGTTGAGAGGAAGGAATAGTGGTTGGGTCGAGTGGGGAGTTGGGTGGAAGGATCTGGGTGTTTCTGGTTCCAGTTCGAATGTTGCATGGGCAGTGTCACAAGATGCGCTGAGGGTGTGTGGGGGCTGCAGGAGGTAGGAAGGAGACGGATAATGTGACCACTGCAGGGGTCACACTCCTGGTGGTTCGACTGGTTTGACCAGTATGGTTAGGACACATGGTTGAACGCTTTAATGGGGAACAGGTGGAGAGCGGGGCTGGTGGAAGGGGTGGCAAGGGAGTAAGGGAATAGGGGAAGCGAGAGGGGGACTCATGCAGTGCTTCACACAGAATGTGAAGGTAGGGTACCTATTGGGAAATAAGACGGGCAATTCGCTGAGCTGAGGATAGTTACGCTAAATGTAAAGGGCCTAAACTTCCAAAACAAGAGATTGCTAACCGGCAACATGTTTCGCAAGCAGCGACTGGCAATCCTCTTTTTGCAGGAGACCCACTATAAGCAGGGGGTGGAATCTGCAATAAAGGGTGAGGACATTGGTATGAACCTCTGTGCTTCTCATAGGGACCTTAAGAAGGAGGGTGTGGGCATCTTACTAGGGAAAACATTTAAGATGACTTGGGAATAAAGGGATTCCACGAGTGAGTGCAGATCACACTGGTCACCTTATTTGTACCTAATGTGGGGCACTTAGAATTTGTGCACCAGGTATTCGGGCATTGGGAAGTTGGGGCAGAGGGGGTCATGATCTTGGGGGGGAGACTTTAACCTGGTGGCCGACCCAGCGTTTGACTGGTGGTAGGCAAGGAGAGGGGGGCCAGAAACAGTGGGTAAGGTGAACATTGAATTCCAGAACATCTTTCCAGATCACTACTTGTCTGATGTCTGGTGGGGTTCACCTTTCCGGACCAGGGGGTTCTTCTCTCCCCACACCAGATTTACACCTGGATAGACCTGTTGTTAGTCCCACAGGAACGGGTGATGGAGGTAAGGGCACCTGGCATAGTAGGATTGTTGTCTCTGTCTTCTGTGTATAGGCGCGTTATAAATGCCATATCATATTGTATCAAAGTTGAGGTGATAACCTGGTCAGATCACGAGCTGGTGGTGGCAGAGTGGAAGGTAATTAAACCGCCTCTGCAACATTTTCACTGGAGATGCAATGGCACCCTATTTAGGGACCAGGTATTCCAGTACTTTTTAGGGAAGGAGGTGCAGGCGTACTTTGAAACCAATGACTATGGAGAAACATGCATGGCAATGGCAAGGGAGGCAGCGAAGGCCACATTCAGGGGACTCATCATTGCAGAAAGGTCACGAAAGATGAGGAAAAGGGGGATGGTTGAGGACGGGCTCTGGAAGGAACTGAAAACCTTACGGTCCCAATAGATCTAGAGGGATGCAGATAGGGAAAAACTTCTGTCCGAGATGAGGTATAAGAGGCAAGAGCTTCACACCGTATCAATAGGGGAAGTGGTAAAGAGGTTAAGGTTCACGCGTCAAAATACTATGAATGCAGTGGCGTGGTCGGAGCGTTTCTAGCAAACTGAGTGAGGGGATGCAGGATGGAGAGGAGAGTAGACAGAGTGCGGGAAACCGACTGGACTATGGTGGAAAAAGGGGTCGACATCTCGGCCTGGTTCGCAGTTTAGTATCTGTATACCAAACCCATAGAGGCGGGGACAGAGGAAGTGTGGGATTATCTTGCCGGTCGGCAGCTCGCCAAGTTTACGGTGGCAGAGAGGGCGGTGCTTGAGGAGCAGGTGACACGGAATGAGGTGTTGTGGGCGATCCAAAGACTAAAAGCTGGGAAAGCACTGGGGGGAGGATGGGTTCACAGAAGTTTTTTACAAACAGTACCAGTCTTCACTGGCGGCGCACCTGGCTAGGCTGTTTAACTCTATTGTGGGGGAGGGCACATTCCACGGACGTTCCTCCAAGCTTTGATAGCAGTCATCCCTAAACCAGGGAAGTACCTAGCCAACTGTGCTTCTATAGGCCGATTTCCCTGCTTAATGTGGACACCAAAATCTTTGCCAGAGTGCTTGCGTCACGTCTGCAGTCCTGCCTCCCCCGGTTGATCCACCCAGATCAGGCTGCTTTCGTGATGCATAGACAGAGGGCTGACAACATGCGAACGACGCACCATGTTCTCAACTCACCGGTGGTGAAGGGGGAGGGGGCACAGTTGTTGGCTTTGGATGCCGACAAGGCCTTTGATCGGGTGAGTTGTGCCTTCATGGGGGAGGTCCTTTCGCCTATAGGGATAGGCCTGAGATGGAAGGGATGGATTGCATCTCTATATTCCAGTCCGACACCCAGGGTGGTTGCAAATGGGAGTGAATCACAGGCCTTCCTACTACAGCGGGTCACGCGACAGGGGTGTCCGCTCTCCCTGCTGGTGTATGTATTGATCATGGAACCGTGGGCCGCGGTAGTGAGGGAGGAGGAGGGAATAGGGCGTGTCACGTTGGGGGCAACAACATGCAAAGTCGGTCTCTTTGCAGACGATGCCCTGCTTTATATCACCAAGCCGACTCAGTCGGTACCCCCTCTGCTGGAAAGTTTGATGCGATACGGGGAACTATCCGGCTTCCAAGTTAACATGGAGAAATCAGTGGCCCATGAGGTAGGGGGATTGTCGGAGGCGGAGAAGGAATATGTCGAGGGGTTACCTTTCCAGGTGCAGGATGGCTCTTTGTTATTTGGGGATACAGGTAACGCATCATTATAGTTACCTCTTCTTTAAGAACTTCCTGCCATTGTGGTCGGCCATGAGAAAAGACTTGAAGAGGTGGGCGGGATTGAGATTGGTCATGGATGGTGCACCTAAACTGTATCAAGATGGTGTTGTTGCCCAAATTCCTGTTCTTATTCCAAATGCTCCCGGTGATGATCCCGCCATCATTCTTTGTGGATGTGAGGGCGGCCATGCTGAAATTCCTCCGGGCAGGGGCAAAGCAAGGGTAGCCTACAAGACATTGATTTTACCGAAGGAGGAGTGGGGTGTTGGAGTCTGAGATCTTCAGACATACTATAAGGCAGCCCAGCTTTGTGTATTGATGGATCACCTGGACCCGCTTTCTGACAAACAGTGGGTGCCGATGGATAATGCCATTCTGGTCCTAGTCCCTCTGAGCGAATGGTTGTGGGTACCCAGACCCAGTATACCAAGAAGGGTGTTGGACCAACCGCTTCTGGAGGTCTTGTGGTCCATTTGGAAAGATGGGGGGTGGACAGGTGGCTGTCCATGTGGCCTTCACCTCTGAGTTGTATCTGGGCCACGCCTTTGCGGGACGGGATCGAGGAGCTGCTAGCATTCCAGCTTTGGCACGATGCAGGACTGAGCAGGGCCAGTGAAATGTGGGATGGAGGGACCTTCAACTCGTTAAGTAGGCCGGAGTAGTGCTTGGGCCTTGGAAAGCTGTCGATATTCTGCTACCTACAGTTGAAGAGAGTGCTGACGGAAGGTCATTGGGGTGAAAACTTGAAGAGGGAACTGACAGCATTTGAACAGCTCTTGATTACCGAAAGGGGCTCTAAGGGACTCATTGCTGGGCTGTACAGGACAATCCTATTGGCAGAACCCAGGGACCTACTCCCAGCTAGGGTCAGATGGGGGCAAGACCTGGGGAAAAACATTGATGCTACATTGTGGATGCAGTTGTGTAGGAGGGTTGCACGCTCGACGGTCTCTCTGCAGTATAGACATCAAGCTATGAAGCTGATACATAGATGGAATTATCCACCCGCTCTGATAGCTAAAACGTGTAAGGGGTATGATCCACACACTGTTGAAAGTGCCACCAGGTGTGGGGAGATTATAACCATATGTGGGGGGGGTGTCCTAGAGTGCAATCTTACTGGAAGGAGGTGCTATCATGGATAAAAGGGGTAGGTGGGATTTATAGGGAGCTCTCGCCGGGGCTTCTGCTTTTTGGGGGCATGGTTAGAGGAGGAGAGTGAGCTGGGAGTTAGGCATATGCTGTAGGTCATGTTGGTTGCTGCAAAATGTTGCTTAGCCCAATTGTGGAAAAGACTGCTCATGCCTGTGGAAAGGGAGTGGGTGGTGAAGGTCAGAGCAATATACGACATGGAATACCTCACATGTCTTAGATGAGTTCCGGTCTTATGTATGAGCTATTGGCTCCCCTTTTTTGAGATTTATCGTCGGTGAGTGAGGTTGTGGAAGAGGCCCGGATCCGGGGAGGATGGGATGGTCTCTCTGCGTTGGAGCCGCCATGTTACAATTGAGACATTGGGCATTTGGTTGGGAAAAGTGACTGAGTGAAATAGCCGTTAATTGGCTTGAGGTCCCTTGAACTGTCCTGCTCAGAAAGGGATAACACCCTTGACTTTAACTGTTTGGAGTTAATTGGAACTTGCTGCATGAGGGGGAGGGGGCAAGGAGGTGGTGGAAAGGGCAGGGGTGTGGGGAGGGTGAGACAAGAGGAGAATGTGGGACTAAGTTGGGTTGGTTCTTGAGGAAAGGTCTTATGTTGGTTTGTAATGCAATATTTGAAATGCCAACAAAGTTTAATTTTGAAAAAAAGAGTAGCCAATATGGGAGCAGGAATATCTGATAACCAAGAATTCCTGCCATTGAGACTTGATAAAACCAAGACTTAGACGCCTGAATAAAATTCAGCTTGTGGCGCAGGGTGCTAGGGCGAAGTAGTGAGGTGCCTATCGAAGCAATTAGATTAGAACTGGGCTTATCCTCCTTGTGTATTAATTATAAGAGTAAACAAAGCCTATGGCTGCTTAAACTAAAGTTTAGTGATCCCATCACAATGTTAGGAGATTTTAGGCAATTATTAACAAAAGAGCCAATGAGAGAGAGACTAGCTTTGCATGTATTTATGAATGCATGCAAGATTTTTCATGAGCAAATCAGTTGGTAACCTATCTTAGAAGATAGTTATTGGGCCAACAACAAGGTATTCTATAAAAGAAAGCTCACACATGGAACTGGTCCAATAATGTTAATCATCTAGCGAAACTAAGGAACATGCGTTTGCAGCATAGTCATTTAAAATTCTGCCCCCCAGCAAATTGTGTTAGTTACCCAAGACAAGGATTTGCATTGTATCATAATGAAAATAAGATTTAACTGTTTACCTTCATTATTAATAATGGGTGCCTGGGCTGATCTACCTAGAAATAATAGAATTTGGAGGCTATGCCAAGCAGCTTTAGAGTGCACTCAACATCTATTAACTTCATGTATGAAATTGAAATCACGCTATGAACAGTTATACAGTAAATATTTTCATGACTTTTGCTTTATCAGAGAGGATGCCTTTCGGTCCTATTTAACTTCTGGTCAATCTATAATAGTATCAAATATGATGTCTAATTTATGGAAAGATATAATGAAAATTTTAGGTTGGTGATCGTATGTCATATGGTCACAGCAAACTGATGGTCGCTGTGGCATCGTTGGAGGAAGGGATCATGATAACCCTGTCACGTTTCTGCTCGTTCTCCCAGTGCCGGTCTAGTTCTTTTCCAAGATGGCACCCCACGCCCCAGACTGGATTTCTATCACTCTGATCATCAACGCATCGCCTTGCAACCCTCCGGATTCCCTTTCCTGGGTAAGGCGCTAGTTTACTCCTGAGCTGCTTCCCTTGCATTCTGTATTCTCTCCTGACCCACCAATCCTGTCCTGGCTCACCTCTGCCCTTTCTATTTTCTCTGCCTCCTTCTTTCCTACCGTCTTCATTGCTCGCTTACCTCTGCATCTTCAGCTACGGCTTCACTTTCCATGCTGATTGTGTGGATACTGAAGGCTACAGCCACCTGCTTTCTGGGACGTCCCACGTTCCATTGGAATTCCACTGACTCTCTGCCATCTGGGTTTCTTTCTGCCGACTCTGCTTTTTCCCTGAATTTTGAGGCACTGTCCCTCTCGTCCGCTCCAGTGTACTTCCTGTGATTCCAGGATACACCATAGCGGCGCGCCAGGACCGACCTTACCTCTACCAGGATCGCCTTACAGATTAAAAAGAAGGATAAAACCAACCTTGCCTCCCAGCGCCACCTCCCGAAAGAGGATGTTATCAGTCTTAAAAGTGAGACATATTAGCTTTGTATATATTGTAGTATCCCCCCAGTCAGTAGGTGAGTCCCCTGGAGCCCCCTAGCCCCTCTAAAATCTTGGGCCTTCCTTTCATAGCCCCCAGGCCCCGCGTGCTGCCTAGCAGCCCCGGCCAACTCTCGTGGTCCTCCCCACCGCTCAGCCCACCTCCCAACCCTTCCACACTTTGATTGGCTGCCTGCATCCAGACAATGGGGAGTGTGCTTACTGCACCGGGGGATCTCGCCATTAACATCCGGCGTCCCCCGGTCAGCAGGTGAGTTCCCTGGAGCCCTCTGCCCCTCTAAAGTCTTGGGCCTTCCTTTCATAGCCCCCAGACCCTGTGTGCTACCTAGCAGCCTGGCCAACTCTCGTGGTCCTCCCCGCCCCTCAGCCCACCTCCCAACCCTCCCACACCTGTGATTGGCTGCCTGCATCCAGGCAATGGGGAGTGTGCTCGCTGCACCGGGGGATCTCGCCATTAACATCTGGCGTCCCCGGGTCAGCAGGTGAGTCCCTGGAGCCCCCTGGCCCCTCTAAACTCTTGGCTCTTTCTTTCATATCCCCCAAGTGCCGTGCGCTGCCTAGCAGCCCCAGCCAACTCTCGTGCTCCTCCCCGCCCCTCAGCCCGCCTCCCAACCCTCCCACACCCTTGATTGGCTGATTCCCTGGACTTAAAGGTTCCTCCCAGGGCAGCCCTCTGCCCGGCAGCCCCTTCGGCTAAGGGCCCCAAGACAAAGGGCGGCTCCAACAGATGCGGCTCCAAGCAGTGTCAGCAGGTGTCTGCAGGGGAAGCCAAGGAAGCCAGCAGCCAATAGACACCAACAAAACTGTGAGTGTGGCATGGATGGGGGGTAGAGCAATTACTCTGCTCCAGAAAGCCCTCTCCACTCTACCTTACCTCTCCATAACGTAGACTGCCATAGAATTACAAAATGCATAGTTAGAGAGATTTATGACCATTAGCCTAAATCAATTCTTGGATGGACTATAAATGTTGCATTGCACAATGCACCAACATACTAGCCGATGTTAACATGTGCAACACTTAGTTGAAAGTCCTAACCTTAGCTTGCGTCACATCTAGATAGAATTGTGAATGTTAGCATGTGCCACACTCAGCTGAAAATCTTAACCCTAGCATGCGTCACATCTAGATGGCTTTGTGAATGTTGGCTTGAGTCACATCTGGATGGAATTGTGAATGTTAGCTTGCATCACATCTAGATAGAATTGTGAATGTTGGCTTGCGTCACATCTAGATAGAATTGTGAATGTTGGCATGTGCCACACTTGGCTGAAAGACCTAACCTTAGCATGCATCACATCTGGATGGAGTCGTGATTGTAGACTTGCGTCGCATCTAGATAGAATTGTGAATGTTGGCATACGTCACATCTGGATAGAGTTGTGAATGTTAGAATGCGCCATGCTTTGATGCAATACTGAATGTTGCCAACTAACCAATCCACTAACAATTTCATCCGTCTGCATACACCTCTCAAACTCTAACCATACACAACCACAAGCCTTAAACGCAGCAAACCGCACCACACTGCAACAACAACACAAACTCCACATAGACTTGTACAACAGAACACGACTACCGACGGTAAAACACCCCAAGCCATGCCAACTGACCCACCGGGCTGAGGCTGCCAACAGAACATCTCTGCTTTCTTGCACTTTTCCAGCTTATTCCCACTAACTCAACCTCCCCTCACCCTTTTTCAGAGCCGCCAGAGCGCCAGGGGACCACTCCGGTGGTGGTAGTGAGCGGTACAAATATCCTTTAACATTAACAGTATATATTTTAGAGAGATGTTTAATTGTTGAATTATTATGTATAATTGAATGATATTATGAAATGTAATGTATTGTGATGTGTTAAAGGTTTTGATGTCAACCAAATAACACTTAAAACATTTTTTTAAAAATTTAGCTGACTCCTTAAAAAGATTTTGTTCATTCTTAAGAGACCTCTGAAACCAGCAGGATTCAGATATTTGTGGCGCATAGGATTGAATAGGTGAGAGCAGAGTCCATATTGAACCATGGAGATTTAGGAGATTGCTCAAGAGTGGAAGGGGAAGATGAACAAGAACGCCAGGATTAAACAGGAAGTGAGGATTTGCTGGCATTTAAATGTGTACCATGTTTAATGTAATAAAGTGTAAAGATATCTTCAGTAACATCCTGGAAGACACCCGCTCCCTCCCAAGCAGTCAACCTTCACTGATGAAACGCAACAAAGATGCAATTTTCTTTCATCACCACAATTTTCCATCCTGGTCTCCCAGCAAAGCTGTTGAGATGTTAAACAGGTAAGGTGACGGGTGAGAATCGTTGATCATGCCATTATGCAATGGGTAGGGTGGTGGTGGCCTGACCTGTTAGGTTTGATCTAGACAAATTGCATCCAATTAAATAAAGATGTAAACCATTGCAGGACAGGGCGAGAAAATCACAATGTAACAAGGGTGGACAATTGCTGTGTGATCAGTAATTTCCAAAGCAAATGTAAGTTGGAGGAGGGAAAGCAAATGGACATGATCATCGCCCAGCATGCTCAGAATATCATAAACTTACTTGAAGGTTTAATGTCTTGGTGCTATGAAAGGATGCTATTTAATATGAATGCCTAAAGTAAATCAAAGGAAGGAAGATTTGCAGTTGCAATAAAGCACATTTTCTAAATAAGTTAGCTAGGAACAGAAGACGGGCAATATTCTTGAAATTGTCCAAGTTGTTGGGGTCCAATGGGTTTGATTGTTGTTTTTTGGCAAATGCCATTCTTCTTTGAGCGTAGCATTGGACCAGATTCCAAACACAGAACTGTCCTTGTTTGTTCCACATTAGCACTCATCTGTTTTACTTTCTAGTTATTACCTCTAGGGTGCTTTCTGACAACCCTTTTCTTGTTTTTTGTTTCAGGTTTCTCGAATGTTGTATGGGTTCCTAGTAAAGTCCAACAACTCGTGGTTTCAGTCAATTGTTAACACTGATTATATGAAGCCTGACAGTATTTTAGGTAAGCAATAGTGAACATGAGCTTAGTACTCAGCTGCCTATTTATTCTATTTCTATTTTAATAAGTATGTAGTGCCAAATCCCAAAGGTAAATATGTTTACTATCTGACAACAGTAGGTAGAGCCTTCTTCCTAAGTAACTTTTTCAGCCTTTTCATGAATGCAACAAAGTACATGTTTTGCTCAGGTTGTCAGGTAAGATCATTTCACAGAATTGATTTGGAGATTACCTATGGATTTGTTGTTGAATTTAGGCAGCATTGTGGCAGCATTTTGTTCATAGGCCAGAGATGAGATTGGGGCAATGACCACTCTTAGACTGGGTCAGAAGGCACATTCTGCCTGCAGCTGTCTTTATTTACTATTTCCTGCGGACTACCCACATTGATCCTTTTGCATATCCTAAGGAAGTGTTGCTGGTGCCATCAGTAGGCCGGTAGCTGTGAACGTAGTCCGAGGAGAATGTTTGCACAAAATAATGTCTCACTCAGCATGGAGCAGAACACAGACGTCCAATTAGCAGTCAAACCTTGTATATGCACTTTTTGTATTTAAGGGGGATATTCTTTTTAAATTGTACACAACATCAATTCTGTTTGAATTACTCAAACGGGTAGAGAAGGCCCACAGACACAAGCTCACAGGGTTCTTTTTTTTTTTTAAACAATTTTATTAATTTTACAACCAACACAAACCAAACTTGCAGCATATACAATAACATTTCAATTATACATTTCTTCAATCGCTTGCGCTGCTTCCCGTATCCCACCCCCCGTTACGAGCCTATTTCTATTGATGTTCTATTCTGCATCTTGTATTGGAGTATTTGGTTCCCGAGAGTTCTGGTAGGTCTGGCACTGACCCAAATAGTTCTGCTATCAACTGTTTCCAAGCCATCAAGGTCTCAGCCTCCTCCTCCCCCCCAACACTACTAGCCTCTTGCCATACCATGGTTTCCGCCTCCGCCCACTTTTGTAGGTCTTTCCACCATACTTCTAAACGTGGTTTATGACATGTCTTCCATCCCATAGCTATTCTCCTTTTCGCAAGCGCATATGCCAGATCTTTCAGTTTGCTTACTTACCCAAATTTACGCGGCCTGGGGAAGCCCCCCAACAGACAGGCCCACACTTTATCTACCACAATCTTGATACCCTTCTCTGCGAACTTATGTTCAAGCTCCCCCCAGAAGCTCTCAATAATCGGGCATGACCAAAACATATGCACCATGCCCGCATTCTCCTCATTACATTTAGGGCATGCCTGTCTTTCTGCATTTTTGAACTTGGCTATCCTTTGGGGTGTCAGGTACCCCCTATGCGTAACATACAGTTGGATCTGTTTGAGTCTAGCATTCCTCGACACCTTCTTGTGATACCCTTGCGCTCGTTCCCACATCCCATCTTCCATCGGGGCTCCCACCTCGTTTTCCCACTCCAGTCTCAGCTGTGTCACCTCCTTTCCCACTTTAGTCATCAACATCTCATATATCCTAGACGTCTCATGGCCCCCCTCCGCTATATCATATATTACATCTATAATAGCGTCTGGTTCTCCTTCGAGTACCAGTTCAGGCCACGTTCTCTTGATCTTCCGCACCAGTCTATGATATGTGATAGATTGGCCAATGTGTAGCCCAGTTCCCACCCCCAGCTCCTCATAGTCTGTTATGATCCCATCCTGCCAAATATCCCCCATCGTAACTATCCCCACCGGCTCCCAGTGGTTCCTAATCAGCTTCCTTAACTGCTCTTCCCCGCCTGCCAGCGCAACCATTGGCACCTGTGGGGAGCACGGATATGGGTTCTCCATCAATTGACATGCCCTGGGCCACATCTTCCTCCCCAGTACCATCATCTCAGGGCTGCTGGGGGCAACCGCATAACCTCCTTCAGATAAAACGGGCCGCAATCCCACCCAAACAGCCTGCTTTCAGTGGTTATCTCTTCCGAGAGCCATTTAGCCACATACTGTAGCTGACTTGCAACATAATAAACTTCATAATTTGGCAATTTTATGCCCCCTTCTCATGAAAATTCTGCAGCTTCCAGAGGGCTAATCTATTCCGTGTGCCGTGCCACAGGAAGTCCCTGCACATGCTGTCCAGTCTGTTGAAGAACCTCTTTGGTATACAATATGGAATATTCCCAAAATAATGTAGGAGCCTGGGCAAAAGCACCATCTTTAGCATCGCACCACGTCCCATCATTGCCAAAGGCAGCCTTACCCAGAACCGCATGCAATTCTCAATTTTCTTGATGGCTACCTCTGTATTACACTTGTGCTCTTCTTCAACCGTGTGATATATGTCTATGCCAAGGTAGCGGAATGTGATGGCCGCCCATGGTACTTGCAACACCGGTAGTTGTTCCGGGGGAATCCCCTTATACACCCCCAATGGGAACATACTAGACTTCTGAGGGTTCACCGCTATACCAGACATGTCCGCAAACCTTCCCATCACCTCCAAAATATATTGGAGGTTTTCCTCTGGGTGTCGCAAGTATAGTAATATGTCATCTGCGTATAGGAATATCAGATGTTGTTCACCTCCCGCATGGATGCCTATCGTGTCATAATGTTGCCTTAAATAGATCGCTAGGGGTTCCAAGGCCAGTATATAAAGCATGGGGCACCATGGCCAGCCCTGTCTGGTTCCTCTTCGAAGCTTCCATCTCTCGGATATCACCGACCCCGTTTTTACTCTGGCCAGCGGGTCGCTATATAACATTTTAGCCCACTGCAAATATCCCGGACCCATCCCATAGCCAGCCAGGAATGCCAACGACCATGGCCATCTGACAGAGTCGAAGGCCTTTATTGCATCCAGCGAGACAATCGCCAATTCGTCCTTGCTTTCATTACCATATTCAATGACTCTATGGAGTCTTCTAAGATTGTTAGATATATTCCTATTGGAGACATAACCTGTCTGATCCGGATGTATGAATGTGCCTATGACCCTACGCAACCTGTTTGCCAGAACGGCAGTTAGAATTTTACTGTCTTGATTTAACATCGACAGGGGTCTATAAGAACTGCAGCTATGCCCAGGTTTATTAGGTTTAGGAAGCAGTATTATAATTGCTTCTCTGAGTGACTCTGGCAGTCTGCCTAGCTCATACGCCTCATTCAGCATATCTAGCAGCGGGGGAGCACCTCATCCTTAAAGATTTTATAAAATTCACTTGGAAGACCATCTGCCCCTGGGGTCTTACTAGTTGGCAACTATCTCACCACCTCTCCTAGTTCTTCCAGGGTGATTGGTGCATCCAACTCCTCCCTTTCCTCAGCACTAATCTGCGGCAGTCCTATGTCCTCTAATGTTTCTGCTATCATTACCCGATTATCCTCGCCGTCATCCCCATACAGCTGCCCGTAATAATTTACAAATTCCTGATTAACCTCCTCCTGGGTACCCACCACCCCTCTGTCTTCCCTCGTTATTGATCTGATCGGGGGCCTAGGGGTTTCGCTCTTATATAACCATGCCAAGATCCATCCCGGTTTATCTCCTCCCGCATGCTATCTCTCTATGTATTTTTTATAGTTAAGGTTACACAACCTCTCCCAGAGCCCTGGGCACTTTTGCTGCAGCTCTAGTATCAGATCAGCGTTTTGGCTGGTACTGTCCCCTCCCTTCAGTGCCCTTTCCAGTTCTCCCTCTGTACTCTGCAGGTCCGCCAGGATCCTACCCTGCAACACCTCAGACTTCGCGATGGCCACCCCCCTCATCACAACCTTAAAGGCTTCCCACAATGTACCCGCCGACTCCACACTGCCCGTATTCGTCTCAAAGTAGCTAACAATCTCCTCCCTCATATCCTCCCTAAAGAGGGGGTCTCTAAGCGCCTCTGCCCTGAGGCGCCACGTCATAATTCTTGCTCTTGGCGGGCAACACTGGCATCCAAGAAGCAGGGGCGAGTGGTCGGAAAGGACTCTCGCTTTATATTCAGCCTGCGAGATCTCGTCAGTATGTCCAGAGTGACGAAGACATGATCTAGCCTTGTGTGCAATTGCTGTGGGGCGGAGTAATGCAAGTATTGCCTCTCATGAGGATGACGCACCCTCCATGCATCTTCCAGCCCAAAGTCATGCAGCAGTGTCTGTAGCGCCTTTGCCGACGGGGCAGATCCATCCATCTTTCCATCTGATCTGTCTACCTTAGGGTTTAATACACAGTTAAAATCCCCTCCCCAAATCACTGCACTCCTCACACACATGCTAAGCTTGTTACACAGGGTTTTAAAGTAGGCCGCTCTGTTCTGGTTCGGGGCATACGTATTGACAACACTTATTTCCCTGTTCTCCACCAGTCCCCTCACTATCACCATCCTCCCGTCCGTCTCCACCAACGTCTGTAACAGCTGAAACGGGACGTGTGGTGCCACCCAGGTGATCACACCCCTAGCCTAAGCCGAATATGGTGAGCCCACCAGGGTTCCCTTCCATTTCCTCCCAATCATCTCCATCTTGTCTCGCGTTAGGTGCTTCTCCTGCAATAAGGCAATATCTATCTTCTGTCTTCGTAGATACAGCATGACCATGTTTCTCTTCAGGTAACTATTAAGTCCCCTGACATTCCAAGTGATTATTTTAAGCTCCCTCATGGCATGTCAAAGACCCTCTCCCTCCCTCATCTATGGATTCCAGCTCCAGCCGCTTACTCCGTCTAGGTAGGCTCGTACCCCAAATTAAACTTCCCCTAACTATCAACACAACAAACTCTCCCCCCTCTCCCCACCACCCCCCTCCCAACCCTTCCCCAACAACACCCTCCCCAACTGTTGCCCAGCTCCATCCCTGGATCTCAGGCACCCCGCATCTAGCCCTTTCTGGCAAAGCCTGTACTCGCAGCTCAGAAGGGTAAAGCCGCCCTAATGGCCACCTTACTACTAGTTCTTGGGGGTAGGTTGCCTCCATCCTGCCGCTCCTGTTTATTCTGAATTTCCTACGCCTAGTGCTACCCAGTTCGTTTACACATTTAATTCGCTATATTCCAGTCCAACAGGGTTATAGAGTCCATAGGCTACACCATGTAGTTCTAATGTTCAGAAGCCTCATGTAAGGGCTCCCCTCCCTCTCATCCCCCCGTGATCTCAATACCTTCTCATCACTCGTGTTTCTGCAGAACCTGCTCCTCATTCTGTTCTGGGCTGCCCTGCAAATCCAGCCATTTTGCCACTTCCTCTGGGGGGTCAAAAAAGAGCGCTCTGTTTTTGTGCAACACTTTTAGCTTTGCCGGATACAGGAGCATATACCTGATACCAGCCGTGCGCAGTCTCCTCTTGACCGCCACATAGCTGTACCTCTACCTTTGCACTAGCATAGTATAGTCGGGATATGCCGTGATGTTGGAGGATGCTCTTTCTATCGTTCCCCCTTTACGAAAATACTCCAGGATCTTCTTCCTGTCTTTATAGTTTAAAATGTTCGCAATTATTGCCCGCGGTGGGGCCCCTGGCCGTGGCTTCCTCATCAGGGCCCGATGTGCACTTTCAACCGTGAACCCTTGTGAGAGCTTGTCTGCCCCTATCTCTTGCAAAATCATATTTTCGACATAGTCCGTGGGGTCCTGACCCTCTTCTTCCTCCGGCAGGCCGACCACACGGATGTTGTTCCGTCTTGCCCTTCCTTCCGCTTCTTCCACTCGGTTTACGAGGTTAGCAACCTGTTGTTTTAATATGTGGACCTCCTTCGCATTCTGCGTGCTTACATCCGTGTTAGTCTTGACCGCACTCTCCAGGCCACTCGTCCTTTCCACCAGTGCTGTGACATCCTGTCGCAGCAGAGTAACTTCAATCCCCACTGAATCTATTTTATTCTCCAAGGCTGTCCATAAATCTGCCATAGCCGTACCCCATTTGGCACTCAATTCTGTTATGGCGGCTAGAACCTGATGATTATCCCCTTGCGGGGTACCTTCCAAGGAAGCGGCCGCTCCACTCTGCGCCGGGGTCGAGGGGGCCCGCTGCGCCTTTTGCAAAGGTCTCCATTGTGGGTTGCTTGCTCTTGGCCCCCAATCCTTTAACTGACATTGTGCCAACTGTCCCGCACGTCTGGTTCCAGCCCTTCAGCGTTCTCGTGCCTACACCAGTTCAGTTAGGCACTAGGACATCTCCTTCAGAGCATTACGATGTGTGGTGGCCTACGAGATTGTGTTTCGAATGGGCTATGTCCTCCCACCTGTTTCTGTAGGCGATGTCTCCTAAGCCTGCTCTTGCAGGCCAATGGGCACGCCTTCTCTGCCGTCAACACCGTGCCTCGGGCTTCTGTAATGTGCAGCGTTTTGTGTTCGCCTTAAGGGGAACTGCCCCGCAGCATCTGCATCCAGCCTTCTCAATTCTGAGCCCCGGCATGTTCTGCCATCTTACAACCGTCCAGACCCCTTCTTGGCCGCATCTTGTTACTGCTTGTGCAAAAGTTCTCATACATTAGCCATTATTCCTGGCAACATGTCTCGCCACATCTGGTGTCGTCCGGCCCCCTCAGCGCGGGTCAGCTTGCCTTGTCAGTAGCTATTTCCGCAGTCATGCGACCATTCACATCTGGGGCGTACAACACCGCCGCCTCTAGCTGCCACCTAACGCGCCCACAGAGTCTGCTGCGCTGTCTGCCCGCTGCTCCAAATCCCACCGGCGGCAAGGCTTTCAATGTGTGAGCCTATGCTATTAATCCAGTGGGGAGCGTGCAGGGTCAAGGCCAAATCCCCTGCACAAGTGTGAATATTCAATCCTTTCAATCCCAATCTTGGCACTATTTCGCCATGTCTGCTGTTGCTGCTGCAGACCCTTTGTCTTACGCCATCTTGTGTCCACTGTATATGCTCGGCCGTATGTCGAGTGTACGTCCTCCTCCTAGCCTTTCACGAATGCACGATGCTTCTACAATGGAGCGCAGGGCTCCTGACTGCACATTGTCGCACACTGTTTGTGGGGCTCTTCGTGCGTTTGCTTAGCCTTCTTTTTAATACGAGCCGCGCTGACACCATCCCTCAGCGCGGCTCTCCTGCCGATGCTTGTTCAGGATCAGGATTGTTTTGTGCCACAAAGTATCCTATCTTCCAGCCCTCCTGGATTCTAGTGTGCTCGGCAATGGAAGATATTTCAGCGGACCCGCTGCTACAATGTATCCGCAGCTGGCACTGCTTCGCTCGACTGCTGTGCCTATTCACAGCGCGCTCCCCCGCTCCCGGCGCCGCAGCTATCACAGTCTCTCGCGGCGGGGCGTACTGCCAGGAAGCGCCTCGTACTGCATGGGGTGCATGAGGGGAGAACAAGCAAAAAGTCAATGCCCAACCCAAACGTCCACTGGCGGCCCGCTTTTCTAATCTCCCTCGCCCTGCTCGGTCTTCTCTTCTGTTGCGGATGCAACCTCTTTGTCATCCGCCATCTTGCCTGTCCCCAAGTATGCACGGCCGTCTCCTGTAAAGTATGTATTCTCCGTTATGCGTGGATCAGCTTCCTTGATTCTTACAGGTAGTGTAGGCCACCAGTTCTGATGCCTGCGCTTATATTTTCAGAGTGTGCAGGTCATTTTTTCAGCGTTTTGCGTCGGATCGAAGTCGGATCTTCAGGAGCAGCCCAACGAGGCACGTCCTATTTCATGGCTAGTTAGCCACGCCCTACTCAGCTCACAGGGGTTTTGTGTGATAATTCTGCATTTGTAACACTTAACACAAAAATTACTGTTTTTTTACCCAATTGTGTGCTGCCTTCATATGCAGATTTATCACAATTTTCTTTTTCACTACACACCTTCACAAGACCGTTATTTTACCCACATGCATTAAGTATCCACACAGTACCCAAGTTCGCTTTCACAAGTGCTGGTGGGGGACTCTGCACCCCGGAGCCTTTTGGAGGCCCATCTTGAACTGTTTCTTAACACTTCAGTAGGATTTGTTAATTAAATCTGACAAATATTTTAGTCCTCCCCACATAAATATTCTAGGAGGGGATAATTTATTATTCCAATTTCATTGCTCAAAATGTGGGGAACCTTTTTATTTTGGAGCCCTGGGCTGGTGTACCGTGAATTTTCTAAGTAAGGCTTTGGTAGCCAGTCATAATGTCGAATGCAAAAAGTCAAATCCAAAAATGTTTAGAAAAAAAAATGTCGAAAAAAAACCTCTGTTTTTTTTATTTGTATGTTTTTTTGGCTTTATTTAGTAAAAATAAACAGGGGGCTTGGGGGGAACCCCCCCATTAAAAAATAAAATAAAAACACATTCGAATTTTTTTTTTTGTTGACATTTTTGCATTCGACTTTTTTTTTATTCGACTTATTCACTATAAACCTAGGGCTTTCAAAAGAAAACGTAAGGATGTTCATAAGCAATTGGAATTAGAAGCTCAACTTGTTCAAGTGTGCACATACCTTATGACTAGACATCACAGTGGCTGCTGCCTGTGATAAATGGGTCTGATAAACGGATGAAGAGCACAGATGTTGAGGACCTCCCGTTTCTCACCAGATGTCCAGTCAAAGCTTTTGGATATGCCCTTTTGGAATAGCCTGTTCTGGGATAAGGCTGACAAATCGGTGCAGAAATGCCAAGCCTTCTGGGCCACATCCTTCAGGGTTGCTCTGCAGCACCCATCTACCTCCACTCCGAGGGATTCTTTCTTTCTTTATTTTTTTTGCCTTTGCTCGCTGTGGTAAGGGCCAGATCCCCCCACCCCCCGCCCCCGCCATCAAGCAGCTGTAGTGCCTTCCTCCATGTCAAGGTAGAGGTGTGTCCAAAAATGAGGTTTTACTGTCTCTTCTGTTTCTGCTACAGCCCCCAATGCAAAACCACTGTAAATTGGATGTCATCCATTTGACTCAGGACATTGGTCGACAAATGGAACTTCACACACCTTTAACTGCAGAGGTTTAAGTTCACATTGATTGTGATCGCTCCTGAGAGTTCTGAGGATGGGATACTTGGCGTTGTATATGTCCATCTATCCTCCGTCTGAAGGTGGACTTGCCCTCCCACTCGGGCCAGGTCCCCCTCAAAGTCTCATCATCCTGAATCTTCATTCTTGGCTACTAAGAGGCTAAGATGACAGGAGGGTGACTTGTCGGACAACATCCTACGTTTGTTCCTGGCTGCTGCCCGTACAGGCAGAGCGGTTACTAAATAGACCATGATTAGATGGATCATTCTCTGCCTTTCTGAATGTTACGATCTGGCTGCAAAGGATGTGCCTGATGGTCTCAGGGCTCGTTCAGCCAGAGGCCTGACTGGCACCTCTGCAGAGGGTGGTCTCTGCATTGGACATCTGTGAAGTGTGAAGGCATCATGATGCAAGACACAGACAACAGATTCAGAATTCAAAACCAAATACTTTATTAACTTAAATGTCAGGATGGAAAAAGGCCTAACTTGCCCTTTGCTAAGGTGGGATTTTCCTACCTAAATAAAAGGAAAGTCTGAGTCAAAGAGTTCAATTTAAGAATATCTCTGTGCCCAAAACCTATACTTGCCCTCACAACTAATCTATACAATGTATAGTGATGTCAGCAACCAAAACAAACAGTGTCCAACACAAAGTTCTGAGGTTCTTCCAGCTCGCAGCTTCCTTCCCCAAGTAACATTTCTGACAAAGTCTCAAAATTACCTTTCTTAAGTTCAGGATGATAGTTTTAACCAGTACTCCTTTCCCCAAGTTCCAAATACCACAGTTCGAAACCCAAAAGTTACAAGTCTCTGGGTACCCTTCCCAAAAACTTGGCTTCAATATCACACAAAAAATATCCTTTGTCTTCTTAGGGTACTTAGTCACACTTGAACCCTGTTTTATGTTTGGTTTGAATGTAAATATCTTGACTGTGTTGGATTAAACTTCATGGTTCCAGTTAATTAGACTTTCAATATATATTTCTGCTGTATGTAGTTTCCACACAATTTGGTATCCAATAAGTCTCTTTTTTGGTTCAATGTTAAAGTTCCATTCACTTTAGAATTCAGCATGCAATGGTTTTATTTGGATTTAGAATTTAATTTTGGTTCAAGGTTAAACGTCTATTCACTTTAGAATTCAATATGTAAAAGTTCTGCTTATTTGAAAAGTTTTCATTCAATTTGGTATTCAATAGACATGGGTTGCACACATAATTGACTTTCAATTCAACCCACTGTTTAATGTTCCTTTAGTTTGCTTTAAATGGAATACCCAGCACTTTGAGACTTTCGGAAACGTGTTTCCATAAACGCGCGACCACTCCGATACAAAGTATTCCTCTAGAATGGTAACGTTCAAATGCCTGCACACCGGTTTCTCAATTGTTAGAAACACACTGGTCGCGTTCACAGCTTTTCCAGCAGCACTGGTCATACAGCCTTCTGCTTTTCATGTCCGGGGTCCACCTCCTGCCCCTCAGGCACTCCTGTGGTGACCTCCTAAGAGGAACGAGCACCTCAAACACAAGGAAAAGGGACAGCCTCTCCACACGGCTCCCTTTACAACGTTCAGTTTGCTCCACAGAGCCCCAGCTCCCATGCCACACTTCCATAGACCACCTCTTTCTGTAGACCTCAGCGTCTCAGCGTGCTTTTCAAATAAGGTTCCTTGCTGCTTGCGTCGACCTCCCTGCTGCTTCTCCTGTAGCTCCCTGCCCTACTGGGCTGGTCTCCTTTTATACACCTGAAGCCTCTTGACTGGCTCTAGGTATGAATGTCCAATTAGCCCTGCCTGACCACAATCAAAGGGACATGCCTGACCTTCACAGCTCTTAGCAGGCATCGTCCTTGTCCCAGTATCAGACTGGTAAGAGACTTTGTAGTCCTGGATTATTCCCAAGTAGGCCTGCAGAGTCTCCTGACCGCATTAGAAAACTATGTGCGAAATAATAACTTAACCATTAATCCAGCGAAGTCCAAGACCTTAATTTTGAGGCATCCTAGAAAAGCAGTGAAGAACTATGCCTGGAGCTTGGACCAGTTGCCTATAGAGACACCCAGCTCCTTTCCGACGAAATGTTGTTTGTTGCTATCAATCGAGCTAAAAATGGTAAAGTTGGGAGCTCAAATTAAAAAAATCAAATCCCAATTTTGGAAATGTTCAAAACTTCCACTTGTGAGATTTTACATAGACAAGGTAGTCCCGATAGTCCTATTTGGTTTGGATTACAACTCTTTAGCCATGGACATAGAATGGGACACAATTGAAGCTAAGTTGTGGAAACTAACTCTAGGTCTACTGGACTGTTTTCCAATAGTTTCCCTTTGTTTTGAACTAGGCCTCTCGTCACTCGGATCATGGATGGAATGGAAGTGGATGGCACTCCATAGACTAGTTCCACCCAAGAACTCCCTATTTGAGGAAGTTGCTCGTGAGATGCACCTTGGTAAAAATGGGTTCTTGGTTAAATTCCACGGTAGATGTTCTGCAATATTGGCGAGATCCGACTGTGATGTTGACCTTCTCCTCCAGAATCCAGTAAAGGTGAAAGAAAAGATGAAGCAATATGATTGGATAGGCACTGTAGACAGTATGAGGAAGGCGAAGAGATCTACCTCCTTTACATTGATTGATAAGCGGCTGTCTGTGGTGCCTGCCTATCTAAAAAAGTCACCTGATTTATGTTTTGGATTATCTTTTCTGAGATTCTGTTTAAATCTACTCCCTACTCTAGAGATACTGGCTACTAGAGATAGGTAAGGAAAGATTTCACCAAATTTTGATACGTGTGATAACAACGATGCTCAGACATCCAAACACCTACTATCTAAATGCCTGGGGACATGGAATATGAGGGTCAGAAGATTTGGTAGGTTTGTCCATCATGAATCCTGGTTAAATACTAATGAATTCTGGGGTAGATTATCCTCAGGCCAGGAGTCAGGTCTCTCAATGGAACTCATCAGAGCCCTAAGGGAACTCAAATTGATCATTGATTGAGATCCATAGGGGAGAGAAGGTAGGGAATGTGCACTGGATGCCTTTAGATCCTTGGTACTGTTTCTTTTATTTTCCGTCTGTTTTTTGTTCTCTGTAAAATGCAATTGTTTTGAGATCTGCTGGCTCTCCTTCCTTCAAATGTGCTTTCTTTTGCTGTTTCTGTTCCTTCTCCTTTCATTCTATTTTAGTGGATTGACTTAGTTTTTATTTGAATGATTGAAAAAATTGAGTGTAAATTGATTGAAGTGACTTAGTTTTATCTTTTATTTTTCATGTGTTTAAAGACAAATTTTGGCTATTGCACGATAAATAAATATAAAAAAAATAAAAATAAAATAAAAAAAGAGTGTAGTCTTCATTGCTCTGTTGCCTCTTCTTCGTCCCAGTGCTGTCAGGGGTTACATGTGGGGAAACAAGGGGAGCTGACTTACAATAACCTATAAAGGTCAGGGAAGGGTTGGGTTGGTCGTCAATAGGGAAAGGGGATACCATTTTTCGCCCAAGGGCTCCCCACTCCCAGGCCCCAAGTACCCTCGCCCAGGTGTCCTCCCTCGCTTCTCCGCCCCAAGGGTCAGGATCCAAGAGCAATGGCCTTTCCCTGGCCACCTGCGCAGAGGATCCAAGGGGTGTTAGCAGTGAGAATGCCCTCGGGTCTCTCACACAAGCTGCTACATGGGTTTCTCTGCACATGTTTGCCAGACATTACTGCCTGGATTCCCTGTCGGATCAGCACACTTCCTTTGGCTGAGCAGACCTTTAAGGTTTTCTGGTGTAGATGGTGGTTTTCTCACTTTCCTCCAATCTTCAGCTGTCTGAACTGCTTTAGGAGTCTATATAAGGGGAGAACTCTGTGGGAGGAAGGAATCCATTAGAAGAAAAAATTACCCCAGGTAAAGATCTTTCTGATTGATTTTTCCTTCCTTCCACAAATTCCTCATCTCCCTTTCAACCTGCCCATCTTGGCAGATGGCCTGTGCACCTCTTTGGTTCTACTGTCCCTCAGCTGCTGAGTGCTAAGGAAAAAGGCAGAACTGAGGTCATGGTGCGTGGTGACTCTATATCTACTGGTCCTGACATTTTTATTTAATTTTCGCTTGTTTAGGCACTTCTACAGGAAGTAAATACTGTTTCAAAGTGCCCACAGGGAAACAGGAAGGGGGCAAGGGATGAGAAACGATTACAATGCATAACAAATAAATATAAAATACAGTGGGGGGAGACAAACCTACTTTGCCTTTTGAGTTTTCAGAACGTGCAGGTACAGAAGGGAGAGGGAATGGGATAGGTGCTGGGGTGCTCATGGATGAGCAACAGGTGAAGTGCAATGAAAGGTAAGTGCGAGCCTCTGGGGATGGAGGGTGAGCCGAGGCAAGTGCTGAGGGTAGACAGAAGCTTGGGAGATTCAGTGTGGGAGGTCAGGGCCCCGAAGATGCATAAGGGCCCTGAACACCAATCAAGTGACTGTGAGATTAGCAGAGGAGAGAGCGAGGGGAGGAAGAGGTAAAGAGGAAGGTCTTGAGGATCTTTCAGAATTTAAGAAAGTCCTACTCAAGACGAAGCTGGAGGGGGAGGCTGTTACAAAGAAGGAAGCCAGCTGAGGAAAGCGATCGACCACCTGCCCTATGTTTAGCTAAACACTTCACACACAAGGAGCTGGTGCCCAAGGAGCACAGAGGTCTAGAGGGGGAATTGTTTGTAAGAAAGAGTTATAATAGTGTGGTCCCCGGCCCAGGAAAGCCTTGTAGATGATACAGAGGGATCTGAGTTAAATCCGTGAAGCAACCAGGAGCCAGTGAAGACTTAGAAGGGCAGGAGAGTTGCGGTCCATGGTCTTGAGGCCAAGGATAAGGCTTGCTGCCCTATTCTGGATTAGCTGGAGGGGTCGCAGAGTGGAAGAAGGTAGATTCAGGAGGACGCTATTGCAATAGTCAAGCCTAGAGAGAACCAGGGCCCGGGTAACATTGAGCCTCTGGGGTTAGGTGAGAAAAGGTAGAATTCCTTTGAGAAGGAAGAGCTGAAAGTGGGACTTCTTGGCAATGTCCTGAGTGTGAGAGAGGATGGAGGGAGAGGAGTCGAAGAGGACTGAGGTTTTCGGGATTCCGAAGAGGGGGCAGGGTGGGAATCCATGGAAGAAAGCCAGAGACATGGGAAGAAGTAGGGTGCAGGGGGCCCAATAGGAACGATCTCTGTTTTGCTTGCATTGAGGCAGAGATCATTGGAAGTGCACCAGGCCTGGATGGCAGAGAGGCAGTCAGGGATGATGGAAGGTGCAAGGGAATGAGCAGGAAGTTTGAAGAAAAGTTGTGTGTCGTCAGCATAACACTGGAATTTGGGAGAGGAGGAGGAGATGAGGCGTACCAGCTGAGTTAGGTAGATGTTAAAGAGCCACGGCGAGAGAATAGAGCCCTGGGGGACGCCAGGGGTGGAGAAGGAAGTGGGAGAGGAGACGGTGCCCAGGATGACTTGCGAGGAGCGGTCAGTTAAGAAGGTATTCAGCGAGTCCAGTGCCCACTGCGAGATACCAAAAGTGTTATGGAGCCTTTGAATGAGGATGAAGTGCTTGTCCATGTCAAATGCAGAGGAGAGATCAAGAAGGATGAGGACAGCAGGGGAGTTGGAATCCAGGGATGCAAGCAGTTCTTTACGTGTGTTCAGAAGAGTAGCTTCTGTGCCTCTGAATTCTCGGAATCCAGATTGATGGTCGTGGAGACCGCCAACAAGTTTGGTGTGAAAGTCAAGTTGGAACAGGGCCAACTTCTCCAGCAGTTTCCGCATGAAGAGGGTTATGGAGGTGGGGCGGTAGTTAGCTGGACAGGAAGGATCTGTTGATGGTTTGTTAAAGAGGGGGCCCACAAGGGAGTGCTTGAGGGAGGAAGGAAAAGAACCGGTAGCAAAGGAGTGGTTACAGAGATCAGCGAGTGCAGGGGCAAGAGAGCAAATGTTGTCCTTGATGGTTCTGGATAAGCAAAGGGGATACCTGTTTGGAAGAGACCTTCATGGAATGGACAACTTTGGTGACTTTTTCCAAAGAGTTAAGGGCGAAGGAGGAATGAGAAGGGTGAGCGGTCAAGGGAGGCAAGGGGGTGAGGGATGGGTTGGGAGAATGAGTGGCAAGGCTGTTCAGAATGTCCTGAGTTTTGAGGATGAAGTGAGTGCATTGCAGAGGGCTTGAGAAAGGAGTAGGGGAGGAAGATACTGCAGAAGGGTTGGCAAGTTCTCTGCAGATTTTGAAAAGTTCAGCTGTGTTGTTGGCTGCGCCAGATACCCGTGCCTGAATGTGGGCACTTTTCTTGGCACAGATAGTCTGTATTTGTTACGCTCACCTGGTCTCTGCGGGAACATTGGGGCATGGTTGGAGCCCTTCCTGGACTTGGCTCCCCTGGATCTTGGTTTTACCCCCGGCTGCCGTAGTGTGGACTACTTTGGTTGCTGGCAATGCCCTTGGGAGAAGGTAAGAGGCAGTGAGAATGCTGCGGTTGAATTGCGATCCCCCTCGAACCCCTCGTTCCAGAATGAGATGAGCATGCGTTTTGTAAGGATGAGCTCTCCGTTCTGCTTCTCTTCAGCTGGGGCGCCGTTGATAGACCTAGTTGCTTCACTGGTCCGTGTGCATGGTAGCCCAGACCGGCTGCGACCAATCCACTTTGGAGGTAAGTGTTCGTAAAAATGATTATTGTGCGTATCCTTTTGCAATGTCTTTACCCAATTATTATTGTCTGTAATTTTTATAATGTCTTCATTTTCCAATAGGTGTGAAGATGGCCACCCTGCGTCGTGGTGTTGGAAGCGAGTCTCCACGGTGCCAGATGGGAATGGGGAGGTCCCCACTAGAAGGTAAGTAGGGATTCAAGGTGGTACGCAAGGCTTAAGTGTTGCACGGCCAAGCATAAAATGTTAATGCAGTTTCTAACCTTATGCGTTCCTTTTCTTTTGCAGGGATGGCCTGGCGATGCTTGATGGAGAGCGGCTATCCGAGAACCTGCCGGTGGCTGCCAGATGGATGATCCGTGAGGATGCTGGACGCGAAGAAGACTCCTGCGTGATTGGATGCTCGTTACAGGTAAGGATGCGACGCGCTGCAGACGATGGATTTGCAGAGACAGGTAAGATGCGCGCTGTAGATGCAGAGTTGAAGTTAGCTGCGCTTCGAGCGATGATGTGGCTGGATTCAGGTAAGATGTGCGTTGAAGATGCAGAGTTGAAGTTCGCTGCACTCCGAGCAATGGTGGGGCTAAGATTCGGGTAAGATGCACACTGAAGATGCAGAGCTGGAATCAGGTAGGTGCGCACTGAAGATGATGTCCAAGAACCTGATGCAATGCCTGCTGAGCCGGAACAGGTAAGAGAGCTTCAGATGACGGTAAGCGTTACGCTGCACCCAGCAGACTAGCGCAAAGTGCCTGCATGCGGGTGGTGCTGGCTTAAATAGCCTGGCCCAGGCCACTCCCCTTTAGCCCTGCCTTGTAGGCCCATCGTACCACACCCACAGACTTCTGCACGTGCCTTCCAATGCTTCCTAATGGCCACGCCCGGCCTAGATGTACGTGCTTTAGACACAGTGTGCAGAGCACACTTTCTTATGAACCTGGCACCAAAGGTCTGGGTCCATTTGGACCCGTTGGAAAATAAAAGTAATGGGCTTTGGCTAGTGGCCATGACAGCACTCCCCCTCAAGGCCCCTCTCACGGGCGTTCCTCCTCCTGGTCCCGGTTTGGTGGGGTTGTCTCGATGGAATTGGTTGACTAGCCGTGGAGCATGGACAAATTCGACGGGTTTCCATGTGCGGTCTTGAGGTCCATAACCTTGCCAATCGATCAAGTAGTATAGTTTTGATCGCACTATCTTGGAATCCAATTTCATGGCAGCAGGGTTTATGATGGCTTTGATGGGATAAGGTCCGAGGTATCTTGGACGGAAGGCCCGAGGCCCCTTCAATTGGATGTTTTTGGACACCAACCATACCATATCCCTGACTTGATACTGCGGGGCCTCTCTTCTATGTCTAGCCGCAAACCTTTTTTGTTGTTCCTCAGCTCGGTTCAAGTTCTCGGTAGCTTCTTTAAGGGACTGAGTAAGATTTTTATGTAAGGATGTGATTGCTGGCATTTCCAATTTGTCCAGCGGATCAAAGGAAGATGTCCTGGGATGCTGACCATTCATTGTGTAGAATGGGGTCTGTCTGGTGCTAGTATGGATAGAGTTATTGTAGGCAAATTCAGTTAGCCAGAGAATGTTTTTCCAGGACCCATCCGTCTGCTGTAACATACATCTCAGATATTGCTCTAGAGTCTATTTGGTCCTTTCCGTTTGGCCATCGGTTTGGGGATGGTGACTTGTGGATAAACGCAGGCTAGTTTGGGCCATCTTAAAACACCTCTTCCAGAAAGCTGGGACGAATTGCGTTCCACGGTCAGAAACCAATACAGACGGGAAACGGTGTAATTTGACAATTTACTCCGAAGAATACTGTGGCCAGAGTAGCAGCAGTGGGAAGCTCTTTCAGTAGAATAAAATGTGCCAATTTGGAAAATAGGTCTACCATGACCAGTATTGTATTAAACCCCTCGCATAGTGGCAGGTTGGTAATGAAGTCCATAGAATGTGTATGCCACAGTGCTGGTGGCACTGTTAATGGGCGCAACAACGCTGCGGGACGTCATTTCTGGGATTTGTGTTGGTGGCAGTACCTGACTGATTTGCATATGGCTGGACCCCTTTTGCAATGGCGCAAACGGGCTAAAAAACGGTGGTGTGGAAGGTTGCCCAGTGCAATGCTAGTGGTACAGATACATTCAAAACCTTCCACCCATCACTTTTGTGGCCACAGTTTGTCTCGCTTTGTGAGAGAGGCTATGCCCAGACGTGGGTCCCTTGCTCGCTGCGCCATAGGGAACCAAGCTGCACCTCACTGAGGAGGCCCAACAAGGCCGGAACATGTCTGGGGTTGCTTGTGTTTCCATGCAGAGGGGACCTGGCCCAGCAGTTCGGGCTGGGCTGCTACCATTGGTGGCAGTACCTGACTGATTTGCATATGGCTGGACCCCTTTTGCAATGGCGCAAACGGGATAAAAAACGGTGGTGTGGAAGGTTGCCCAGAGCAATGCCAGTGGTACAGATACATTCAAAACCTTCCACCCATCACTTTTGTGGTCACAGTTTGTCTCACTATGTGAGAGGAATATGCCCAGACGTGGGTCCCTTGCTTGCTGCGTCATAAGGAACCAAGCTGCACCTCACTGAGGATGCCCAACAAGGCCGAAACATGTCTGGGGTTGCTTGTGTTTCCGTGCAGAGGGGATCTGGCCTAGCAGTTCGGGCTGGGCTGCTACCCTAGTGGCAGTACCTGACTGATTTGCATATGGCTGGACCCCTTTTGCAATGGTGCAAACGGGCTAAAAGAACAGTGGTGTGGAAGGTTGCCCAGAGCAATGCCAGTGGTACAGATACATTCAAAACCTTCCACCCATCACTTTTGCGGTTGCAACAAACTGGGTAACATCTTTTCTCCAGGTGGGCACCAATAATTTTTTGGGATCTTGGCTCGAGTTTTAGCAATTCCAGGATGTCTTTCACTAACGACTCGTGGTAGTTGGCTATTATTTTGTTTTGTATTTCCTTGTCTTGGATATATAGTCTTCCCTGAAAATAGGTTAAGTTGTCTTTGATGGAGTATTGGTCCCCCTTACTCAACCATTCCTGTTGGGCTGTCTAGTCCATTTGAGATTGGAGATCGGTCTTCAAATCTTCTCAGCAGGCGGTTGCTGCAATCTGGTTTTGAATCCGTTCTTCGGGAATATTGGCCACTGGTTCAGATGGAGTGAAGGCGTCTTTGTCCTCTCCCATGCGTGATAGGGCGTCTGCTTTTCCGTTACTTACTCCTGGTCTGTAAATTATAACCAAATCATATTCGGCAAAGAAAAGAGCCCAGCGGAGCTGACGCGAAGATTGAGCCTTAGCAGTCTTCAAATATTGCAGATTACAGTGATCTGTGATAACAGTGACTGTGTTGTCTTGCCCCTAGAAGGTAGTATCTCCAGGTTTTGAGGGCTCCTTTAATTGCTAGTAGTTCCTTATCAGTGATTGCATAGTTCTTTTCTGGTGCAGAAGATTTACGGGACCAAAACGCGATGGGATGTAGCTGTCCCGCGTCCGGATCCCTTTGTGATAGGACTGCCCCCATGGCTACACTGGAGGCGTCTGTTTCAACCACATAAGGCAGGTCAGGTTGGGGATGCCCAAGAACAGCTGCTGAGGTGAAGGCCTGTTTTAATTCCTGGAAGGCATTCTCTGCTTCAGAAGACCAGAAGAATTCTTTATTCTTGCTCAGGAGAGAAGTTATTGGGTGGGCGATCTGTGAAAATCTTGGGATAAACAGTCTGTAAAAATTAGCAAACCCTAGCACACTTTGCACTCCTTTGGGAGATGTCAGACAAGGCCACTGAAGAATAGCATCCACCTTGCATGTGTCCATATGAACTCTTCGTGGGGTAAGCATGAAGCCCAATAAATCGACTTCTGTGACATGAAAGCAGCATTTTTCAAATTTAGCAAACAGCCGATGCTGACAAAGCTTTTCCAGAACTGCCCTTACATGGCCAACATGATCTTCCTTAGATGTTGAGTAAATCAGGATATCGTCGATATAAACAAGGACGCAGACGTCCAACAGTTCGTGAAGCACATTGTTCATGAAGAACTGGAACGCCGCCGGTGCATTGCATAACCCAAAGGGCATCACCTGATACTCGAAAAGCCCATATTTTATTCGAAAGGCTGTTTTCTACTCGTCGCCCCTTTTCACCCTCACGGGGTGATAGGCTCCTTGTAGGTCTAATTTTATGTACATTCGAGCACTCTTCACCTGATCGACGCTTGATGGAGAGTGGATATCCGAGAACCTGCCGGCGCCTGCCAGATGAATGATCCGTGAGAATGCTGGACGCGAAGAAGACTCACGCGTGATTGGATGCTCGGAACAGGTGAGGATGGGATGCGCTGCTGGCAATGGATTTGCAATGACAGGTCAGATGTGCGCTGTAGATGCAGAGGTGACGTTAGCTGCGCTCCGAGCAATGGTGTGGCTGGATCCAGGTAAGATGCGCGTTGAAGATGCAGAGTTGACGTTAGCTGCGCTCCGAGCGATGGTGTGGCTGGATTCAGGTAAAATGCACGCTGAAGATGCAGAGTAGAAGTTAGCTGCGCTCTGAGCGATGGGGTGGCTGGATTCAGGTAAGATGCGTGCTGGTATCAGGTAAATGCGTGCTGAAGATGATGTCCAAGAACCTGATGCAATGCGTGCTGAGCCGGAACAGGTAAGAGAGCTTCAGACGGCGGCAAGTGTTACGCTGCACCCAGCAGACTAACGCAAAGCTCCTGCATGCGGGTGGGGATGGCTTAAATAGCCTGGCCCGGCCACTCCCCTTTAGCCCCGCCTTGTGGCCCCACCTTGCCACTCCCACAGACTTCTGCATGTGCCTTCCAATGCTTCCTAATGGCCACGCCCGGCCTGGATGCACATGCTTTAGACACAAAGTGTCCTGTTGGACCCTTTGGAGAATAAAAGTAATGGGCTTTGGCTAGTGGCCATGACAGCATTGCGTTTGGAGCGGGCAGCAGGCCAGTTTGTCAGAGGGTGAGCCTGAGGCTTGTCACTTCCGATCTGCACTTTCATTTCAGGTTTGCGAGTTCAAAGTTGTACCAAGTGTTATGTTTAGCAGCGGGTTAAAAGCAGATCCTCATGACTGGGGCAAGAATGTCAAGGGTGTTGGCGATGGATAAGTGGAAGTTGCTGAGAGAAGAGTCAGTGGTAGTATCTGGGTTGTTGCGGCAAGGGGGATAAAGGTGGAGGTTAAGGTAACAGCTGACACGCGTTTTATCGGGCAGATGTTTGTGAACAAGATTGGCTGGGCTCTTGCAGGGGTGGTCACATGGCCATAGGGACTCGGGTGGGAGGGGCGAAGAGAGTGGTCAGACCAAGAGAGAGGAGTGACCAGGGGAGGTGACAGAGTGGATGAGGGCATCCAGAGTGTGTCCAGCAGAGTGTGTTGGACCAGAAGCGAGAATGGAGAGGGATGGAGAGGTGCAAAGGTCAATGAAGAGAGTGGATGCTGTGCCAGGGGAGTCCAATTGGATGTTAGTCATCCAGGAACAGCAGGTTGGAGGTGGTTGAGAGTAAGGAGGAAAGGAAGTCAGCGAATTCAGAGAGGAACAGGGAGGTAGCTGCAGGAGGCCTGTTAGTGGAAGCAATGGTCAGGGTGGAGGAGGGAGAGATAACCAATATGCATACCAGGCTCTCAAAGGACATGTAGAGCTGAGTGGGTAAGATGGAAGAAGGAACCCACTGAGAGAAGATTAAGGCAACCCACTGCCAGCACAGTGAGGTTGAGGCTTGGTAATGATCTTATAGCCGTCGGGTAAGAGGGAGTCAAAGGCGGTGACTGAGCTGGCATGAAACCAAGTCTCCGTAAGTGCGAGAAAGTCAAGGTCAGTGTCTTCAAAAAGGAGGCAGATGTCAGTAGAGTGTTTGTTGTCTGAGCGGGCATTGAGGGTCGCCAGGTGGAGACGATCTGTGCCTTTGAAGGTTTTCTGAGGTGGAGCACAGAGGCATGGTACTACAGACAGAGGAGGAGGGACAGAGAGAGTGGTGGGGGGAGAAGTAGGAAAGGGAAGGAAGTTGATGCAAGACAGCAATATCCGATGAAAGAGGCAGAGGTTGGCCTGAGGACCCTGAACCAGGATAGTGCCAGTGTGGTAGACATTAATGCAGCAGCGTGATGAGAAGAAGACAGCCAGGAGGACTTCCCACTTGGTGCCACCATTAATGGGAGCGGACAAGAAAGGGGAGAGAGTAGAGATGAGGTGAGAGGTCCATAGGTCTGTAAAGGGGACAGAGAAGAGGATGTCAGTGAATATTTCTCTGGAGGATGCACTGACATATAAGTGTCTGCAATGGGGAGGCCAGGATTTGCACAAGGGATATCTTTTTTGTGATTTTTCCGTCCAGATCTTGTGAGAGAGGAAGGATAGATGATAGTGTAGCAGTTGGAGAAGATTTGAGAGTGCCATCTCTGTGGCTAAGGATAGAGGGAAGGAGAGAGATTTAAAAAAGGGTGGGGGGCTGAAATGCACAGTCCTGGCCCTAACTCACAGGCGGCTTAGTATTTAAAGGAGGGTACATTCCAAGTAGGGCAGTAGGTGGCATGCAGGATACATTATTTCTTAAAAAGGATTACAATGCAATGCATCGCAGCACAAGTGGATGCAAGATGGAAGACGCAATGTGCACAGGGATGCAATTGATGAGGCTGAGAACACTAGAGATATATATACCATGTGGCACACTGGGAGCAGTGTCATAATAAAGATGGTTCAAGGAGAGGCAGTCAGGAGAGGCACAGATATGGTGTAAGGGATATCTGGAGGAGGCAATCAGAGAAGATTAGCCATCACTCACGTTTTAGCAGAAAGACATTGGCCATGGTCTAAGTTTGGGAGACAGATGAAGGGACGTGCCCAGGAGGTTTCTGCATTGTTTGTGGGCCTGAAACCAGGTGGGGGGGGGGCCATCCAGGCCCTTCTTGGTCCGGACAGGCTCAGACAGGGCCTTTGAATGTGGGCCTTCATGTCGAGCCTGGCTTATGCCTTCCGGCTCCTGATTGGCCGTGATGAGCATTGAAGTGACCAATCCAGTGAGGAAGCAGGGCAGGTGCACCACAATGGTGCCAAATAGGAACCATGGCAGCCATGATGGAGGTGCGATGGAAGTGAGCAACTTGTGGCAGAGACTCCAATTGGGCAGGAAAGACCAGTCCCTTTATCGTAGGCACAATCAATGGAAGTTAATTAAATATTTCAGATAGGCAGATGGTGAATATTAGAGTGTACTTCACCACTCTCGCCTTGTGGAGATACAAAATGTCGGGCCACAACGGGGCTTGCCTCTCAACGGCGCGTAGCCTGGGTGGGTGTGGGTGTGTGTGTGTGTGTGTTGGAAGCCCACTAGCAGCCTCGTGTAGGGACTACACAGTAGATTCTCTGCCCGCTGGGAGGAGTGTTTAGTTCGGCATCTAGGTGTCTAACAGTCCTGGGTGGTGGAGACTCACTGAGCTCCCTGGTGGTTGAAAAGGTTTGATGTGTCACAGATGGCCTCAAGAGCACATTGACTCCTAGAGACAGCTCAAGGGTTTATATTCTCTCTCTCTCTCTCTCTCTCTCTCTCTCTCTCTCTCTCTCTCTCTCTCTCTCTCTCTCTCTCTCTCTCTCTCTCTCTCTCTCTCTCTCTCTCTCTCTCTCTCTCTCTCTCTCTCCCCCCCCCTCCCCCCGATCCCAGACTTTTACTAGAGATCAGTAACCCCTGTTATCTACAAGCTGTAAATATTGTGACTCTCGTATTCCTCTTGAATATTAGTTGTTTAGGAAATGTGTATCTGAGTTATGCTGATCACAGACCTATTATGACCTGATCCTAGCTATTCTCCAAAGTTTGATACTTGCCCTGCTGGTGCAAATAGCCTCTCACTGAATGTTGATAATTGCCCTGCCTATGGATCTAGCCTCCCACTGAATGCTGATAACTGCCCTGCCTGTGAATCTAGCCTCTCACTGAATGTCGATGTTTGCCCTGCCTATGTACCTAACCTCCGACTGAATGCTGATATCTTCTAGCTATCCACTAAATGTCGATATGTGCCCAGCCCGCAACTGTAGTGATCTGCCTGTAAATCTCGCCATACACTAAATGCTGACACCAGCACGGCACGTGAATCTAACGACCCCCAACACATTTTTCCAAACTACCTCTGCTTTACGGCTACAATCGTTGAGGGTGGCAACTACTATAGCCTCTGGTATGACAGCCCTCACTGGCCTTATACTAATACTGTTGGTCCCCACTCGGGTTGGGGTTGTTTTGTTATT
Source organism: Ambystoma mexicanum (assembly GCF_040938575.1). Taxonomy (NCBI): domain Eukaryota; kingdom Metazoa; phylum Chordata; class Amphibia; order Caudata; family Ambystomatidae; genus Ambystoma; species Ambystoma mexicanum. The sequence continues at coordinate 16,695,897 of NC_090922.1, read as the reverse complement.
TATGAACAAAATTAGAAGTCAAGCCCACCCGAGCCAGTAGAGTTCATAATTACAAGGAACTGGCTTTTAGGTGTTATATTGATGGTCTACATTAATAACGGACCAGATATTGTATGATGATGTTTTAGATTGTTGGATATTTTTGAGGATAAATTGTTTTATCATTGTTTGTATTATGAATGATTCTATTATTGGGCTTGTGTATGTATGTGGTATGGTTGTAGTGTGGTTGGATGTGATTTATGGATGAGAATTTTGTATCAGATCAATCCGACAATGAAATGGAGGGATTGATCCATATGAACTATTGTTAATAATATTGTAGATACCAATGTTATTGTATGTTTTTTACTAAAATTATACTTTTTCTAGAGATTTATTTAACAAATGTTAATAAATAAAAATATTAAATTGTTTGATTGCCTAGAGGTTTGAATTTAATTGTTTCTCCTCATTGATTGTTGAGATAGTGATAGATGCAGATTCTATATTTAGCTTGAGTATGTAGTTTTTGTTGCTATACCAACAACAACCACCTGAACACTCTTACTACTCTGACCTTTGATGTTTTTCTAATACATTTTCTATCCAGGCCAGGTCACAGTAGTTGGATATTCCTGGTATCCCCTGTTACTCTAGTTCTTTGGTCCCCACTCTCCAACTGATAGCCATCTCAAATCCACATCAGGATAAATGTCCAAACTTTATCTATGCCATAGACGGCCCAATTAGAAAGAGCATAACCTGTTCAGCAGGCGCCTACCTACATCTAGGGCCAGGATTAGCCCGCCTAGGATGTGAGCGACACTTCCTAAACACAAAAGCTCCCTTCCCAGACCCCTCCCCCCCCCCCTTCAAACAAAAAACCTGACCGGCAATAATATTGCATTAAGGCCATACCATTCACTATCATCTGTCCCCCACCACCCTTCCCCCAGAGAGACAGGTAAGATTATACCGACTATCGTCAAGAACTGCCCAGAGACACATCTATATCCCAAAAGCTGATCTGCCATCCAGCCCTAAATACAAAATTGCGTCAGATGATTCTCAAACTACGTGCCTACCACTTTTTTCTCACCCTGTTACGGTACCTAAAAGAAAATTCATACTATCCTCATGCTCCTACGAATGCCACAACAGACTACAAAAGCTAGACATCCACAACCGAAAAATACAGAGAACTTGCCGCTACCCTGGTGCAACTCCAGTCCTACACCCTCACAATCCAGTTATTGGTAAAGAGTCTCCTACCCTTGTTATGGAGAATTCTCAGGAATGTGCTAATTCCTCTCTACCTTGGAGACCCCCAGCTCTTTTCCTGGACTCTAGGATTTTAATTTTTTGCCTGGAGAAAGTGAGATCCTTTTTTCCCACTCTCTCATGCATTTTAATGTGATTGTGAACTCTGTTTCTCTTTTGGTTGTGCAGTCTGACAAACGCCATAGGCATCATCTTTTTGCATTGTCACACAGCACCTTCAGTGCAGTGGCACGGGGAAGTCTTTTGGATTCCCAAGGTTTAAATACCTTCTCTTGGATAAACTACTGTTTCCAAGAGCAGTGAAGTGAAATTTACTAAACTTACATTGTAACTTTCTAGACCCAGCACACATTATCTTACAGTAGGGTGCTGGAGGGGTTATAGAATCCCCGTTGTCTAGCTTCTCGTGTAACATTTTTATTTTACCCTTTCCTCGATGAATGGCTGGTGGCAGTGGTTTACTTTTAACTACCATGGTGTGCATTTACCTCGGGCTGCATTCGCAGCTGAAGTAAAGCACCCGAGGGTGCAGCTTTTGTCAAAATGGCCCCGGTCTTCTTTTTTCGCCATTTCTTTGTGGAAAGTTCCTTCTTGAGATTTACTCTGCGCGCCAAACCAGATTTGGTCCCTTTGTTCGTTTTGCCTTTGGCGAGATTCATGAGTGAAGCCCGCCTCTGGTTCCAGGGTGTCTGGCGGGGGCAGGAAGCGAGGGAGGTGCCCGAAAATCCATGTGCTTAGTCTCCTAGGAAACGGGAATGCACTTTTAGGGATTGGCTGGCTGGCTGTCCGGCAAGGACAGCCACCCTGCGGGTGACTTACAGCTAGGCTGGAATGAATAGGAGAAACCTGCATAAAAGGCACGTTTTTTTGGCTTGGAAGGCAGAGTCGACCACTGGATGAAGGAATTAGAAGAAGAAATTGAAGAGGACGCCTGCTGCAACTCCTGGACCGTTGGTTTGCCCAGTGAAGTCCTGCTGCTGTGCTGAAAATCCAAATTCGCCTTGACTAGAGAAGCACTGCAAGGACGACTCCCCCCCCCCCCCCCCTTGAGTTGGTGGGACCAATCAACGCCAAAGTAAGCCACCTGGACTTCCTCTCTGAGCTGGTTGAAATTCCACTGCAGTTGCTGCTAGAGCCGAATAGCCAGGGAAAGGAACACCAGATTGTGTGCGTTGCTTTAAGCAGGCCAAGAGCTCCAGGAAGATCCTCTGGACTCCCAGGAAGCAGGACTGATAGAGCCTGAGCCACCTCAGTAGAGTGCTGGACCCCAGATGCAAGGAAAGCCCATCTCGACAGCCAGGAACCGCTGTGTTGCTATTTGCTGTAGACGCGAGGAGCTGAAACACTGAAATGCCACCTGTTTGAAGATTGCCAGTTGTGGTCGGTGACCGTCCCATTGCATGGCAGGAGTCCCCACACGTCCTCCCTCTTGCCCCCACAACTGAGGCCCAGGATCTGCAGAGCTGCACAGGAACAGAAGCCATCTTCTGCACTTTTCTTCAACCTAAAGGTACTGTATAGTCTAAGAGAACTTACCTCTTGTTGTGTAACTGCACATGTTCTCTGTTGGTGATACTTGTTGTGGTTTCTCTGTAGAGTTGCTGACAGCTTCTTTACTACAGAAGTCTAAACGGCTTGTGGCCCTGCCTTTATTTCTTCTTTTCTACAAAGACTTCTAAAACATTCTGCAAGACTTTTACTCACCTGCAAGAAGTGCTTCAGCTCACCTAGAATTTTCCCCAATTGACTTTGGCCTAGCCTGGCTCCCTGAATGACTCTTCTTCCCTCTGGCATTGTGTTTTGTCTTCCTTCCCGGAAGTTTTTAACTAACTTTGCATTGGGGGTTACCAAAAGTACTTACCTGCTTCAGAATATCTGTGTGATCTCTTTCTCTGTTCTAATAACCTTTTTCTTTGACAAACTCTTAAGTCGAGTCTAAATGCAAACAGTGGTATATTAATGTCCACAGTGTCCTAGTTACTAAAGTCACCTGAGGGTGTAGTAAGTGTCTGTGTGCCATCCCAAAAGAGTACTTACTGATTTAGAAATATTAAGAGTGTGCATTTTGGAGTGTATTTGTGTGTTACTATTATATTGCCCCAAGGGTACTGCATACAATCTTGCCTAAAAACCCTTCCCACAAACCAACTTATGTCCAACATGGCAGGTGATCCAAAACACTTCCCTAAGACCACAGTCAATAGCAATGAGACATTACTAAAAGGCGCACTCATAAATGGCAGATCTATCACTGCACATGCCCTCGACATTGCAGATATCATCAAAACTAATGACCTCGACTTCTTAGCTGTCACCGGCACTGGGCTACATAATGCCTCTGGCCCTCTCCTTTCCTTGGCCATCCCAGAGGGGTATTCCATATTCAGGAAGGATAGAACAACTTCAACGGGAGGGGGTATAGCCCTTCTTGCCAAAAAAGCCTTCAATATAAGAATCTCGTCTGAACCCCATTTCACTGCAGGTGAAACCATCACGCTAAACATCTCCATTACACATACCTGTACGCTTACACTTCACATCATCTACAGACCACCAGACACCTTATCCACATTTGAAGAAGACATCACATCTCTTCTGGCACACAATACGAAACCACAATCCAAAGTCATTATGGGCGATTTCAACGTAGGTCTGAATGACCCACTGGACACCCATGCCAACCTCCTAGCTAACTCCATGAAAGCGCAAGACTTTACCCAAAGAATCTGCGCACCTACCCATGAAAAAGGACGCATCCTAGATTGGATAGCAGACTCCAACTGCTGCACTGCCATCCTCTCCAACACCCCCACTCCTTGGTCTGACCACAACACTATAATCTTCACTTGTCCTTGGCCTCAAGCCCTGAAATCTCTCCACTAGCTCCCAGTGGATGCAAGGATTAAATTCAAAACCCTCTGCATTGTCCACAAGGCTTTCTGGGGCCTGAGTCCAAAATACCTTAAGCTATCCCTCCGCAAATACCTCCCCTCTCGAGCTCTTCTCTCCTCTACCTCCAACTCCCTCAGGGTCAGTCGTTTTTCAAAGAAACGAGCTGGGGGTAGATCTCTGTCTTCGGCTGGGGCCTCCTTCTGGAACAGCCTCCCCGCCACTCTAAAACTTGAGGAGAACCAGCTCCGGTTCCGGAAGCACCTCAAGGCCTTCCTCTTTTCTTCTGCCTTCGCTCCCCCTGTCCCCTGCTGATCTGTTCTCTCTTGGTACTGTGCACCTGGCCACCCTCTGTCCTTCTGGCCCAGGTACCTGCTCACCCTGCCACCCTCCCGCACTGCCTCCGGCCCGCCCCTTGCACTGGGGTCTGTATCTGTACCCATACAGCCCCCCCTTTTTCTTCCTACCCTGTCTGCTGCCTTAAACCTAGCACTTGCAAATTGCTGGCTGCATTACCACTGTTTGTTGCCTTTATTATTTATTTATTGTTATTTATCTGTTTCTCCTCTGCTTCGCACTTTCCACTTCTCCCTCCTTCCATGCACTTTTCCCCTCCCCCTCTCCATGCACTTGCGCATTCTCAATGTCAATGGGCCTAGTAAGATCGCTGTTTGGTTCTCCCCTGTTCCCCTCCTTTGTCTTTTCGTGCTCTGAAACACTTGTGTACGAGCGCGATAGAAATAAAATATCAATCAATCAATTTCACCACCTCCATCACCACCAGAACTGCCAAAAATCCCATATCCGCACCCACAGCACCATCCAGAAGAATGAAAAATATCAACTGAGACAACATGTTACCGCTCCTAGTTGACTTGCCGATCCCTAACAAGGACCCTTCGACACTAGTCAAAAATTACAATAAAGCCATGCTTTAAGCCATTGAAAAAGTAGCTCCATTGATAAACAAAAAAAACAAACCTACTGCACATATTAATTCCTGGTTCACAGCTGAACTTCATACCATGCGTACAAATAAAAGAACAGCAGAAAACAACTGGCACAAGACACCCACTCTGACAAACAAAGCACTTTTACAGATTATAAAAAAGAAATAATTAAAGCCAAAAGTGAAGTCTATAACCTTAGAATCTCGAATGCCCAGTCCAATACTAGGGAACTATTTACACTTCTCTGCGAACTAGAATCACCAGCGCCCACCCCAGACCACACTATCAAAAATGAACAATGGTGCTGCAATATTCAAAAGGCTTTAGCAGACAAAGTCTCATTATTACAGCAACAAATAGCGCTACAAAAATCTAAACTCAATCTCAACCCCTCCCCCCCCAGTGTCACTTCCATTGACAGAACCCCACAGGGACAAGACATTCGTATTTACCCCTCTGACTATCCCAGACACTGTCAACATCATCAAAGGCTTAAAACTTTCTAAATGCCTGGGCGATATTTGTCCTGCACCCTTGGTACGATTGTGCCATTGGATTTGCACCCTTCATCACCAACCTCATCAACAGCTCCTTTGCCACCAACTCTATCCCAGAAGATCTAAAAACAGTTTTGGTCTTACCATTACTCAGAAAAGCCACATTAGACCCCAACATCCCTACTAATTTCCGCCTTGTCACTAAAGTACCGTTCTTATAAAAAATCCTGCACCGGGCAGCCTATCTGCAGATCCAAAAATTCCTAGAAGATGATAATCTCCTGGGTCTAAAACAATCAGTATTTAGACCAGGTCATGGAACGGAAACCGCTCTCCTTGACCTGAAAACGCGAATGGACCAATACAAAGACAAAGGTGACCTATGCATCCTCCTTTTACTAGACCTCTCAGCAGCCTTCGATTTGGTCAATCACGATATCCTATTTCAACACCTTGAAACTGCAGCACACTTTTCCATTGATGCCATCAACTGGATCAAATAGTTTCTTTTGAATCAGACTGAGGGTTTTTTCAGACATTTCTGCAGCCCCCCCTGTATCCGTAACCTGCGGCGTCCCCCAAGGATCCTGTGCGTCCCCAACACTATACAATGCATTCACCAAGCTCTTATTTGACAATCTGGACAATATGGGTATCCTGCATACAAATTATGTGGATGATACACAAATACGTATCCCAATCACTCGTTGTTATGATACAGACACATAAAACTTGAATAAAATCTACTTGGCCATCCAGGCCTGGATGGCTCAAAATGAACTGTCTCAATGACGACAATACTGAGGTGATTCTAATTGGAAACAAAACTAAATCAAGTAACCTCCCACAAGAGTATAAATCATTCAACATCGATGGCAATACTATCACTGTCGACAACTAAATAAAAACCCTCAGGGTCTACATTGACTCCTCTCACCCTAAATAGACAGGTTAACGCTATAGTCTCCTCAACTGCCTACACAGCTAAACTGATTAGAGCCAGAAGACCATTCCTTACCCCTGACAATTCTGTCACCTTGGCCAGAGCTTTAATACTCTCTAGGATTGACTACTGCAATTCTTTATTTGCTGGAACTAGCATCAGAAATATTAAAAAGCTTCAAATCGTGCAAAATAACGCTATCAGAGCAGCATTAAATATCCCTTTCAACAAGCACATCTCGGCCACTAGAAGGAACATCCATTGACTTCCAGTCCATGACAGGATCAAATTTAAAATTCTCCTACTCGCACACAAATGTGTCTCCAACAAAGCACTGGCCTATCTCAGCAATCTGATTAGCAAACCTCAGTCCAGCAAACCTACTCGATCCCACTACACTAACCTGCTCACCACCCCTAGATTTAGAAGACAGAAAGTGGGATGCTCAAGCTTTCCCCCGATCGCACCCAAACTTTGGAACGCTTTTCCCACTCAATTAAGAAATGACACTTTGAATGGATTGTGTCCTTCCACGTATTCCTCATCTGAGATATTCGTATCTTCCAGCTTGCTGCTCCGGAATTTTTTTTTCACCACAGGACGCTGTGCTCGAGGCCGCGGTGTCGGTGTCGATGTCCCTCGAGGGCCGCCGTTGAGCATCAACGTAATCCGCAGTATAAAGGACTCGAGCCGCGCCCTTTAGGCTAAGTTCCGTTTTTCCAATAGCTTTGCTTCGTGTGACAAAAGCAGTGCTTCAGTTTTCCACCAAAATGTCAGTCTTCGACTCCTTCCACACCCAAGACCGGTTTTAAAAAATGTCAAAAGTGCGGGAAGAAGATGTCGATCACCAATCCCCATCAAGTTTGCCTCTGGTGTTTAGGCCCTGACCATCGGGTCGACGAATGCGGTTCCTGTCAGGCTATGACTAACAAGGCTCGTAAGGAACGGAAAGGTAGACTAGTGGTGGGGGAGGAATCCTCGAAATCTTTGAGAAAACAGAAGGATTCGAGAGAATCGAGTCGGAAATCTCGACATGGGTCGAGGAAATCGAGATTAAGAAGTCGGTCGGGGAAATCCTCCTCCTCGTGGTCAAAAAAATGGAGGAAAAGACATCGATCTCCTCCTTCCTCGTCGGCTGACACAAGGGTCATCTCTTACTCTTCAAAACACAATTCCCCCAAAAAATGGGAGGCCTTTAGAGCCTCGATGTTAAAAGTTTTCGACAACGCGGCCCAGACCCCCTCGAAAATGCTGCCTGAGGACCATACCCCAGCTCACTCCAAAAGTGACAGAGGGAAGTCAAAGACCAGACACACGAGATCCGGCGGCAAGTCGCCGAGGGTGTCATCTGAGGAAAATTCCCTGACACCTAGTAAAATAAAATCAAACCTACTGGTGCATAAATCGGAGGTGAAGGCTGACAAAATGGCGTCGGGAATACACCTGTTGCCGAAGCTGACGTCGAAGATCACATCGACACATCTATCGAAGGCGTCCTCAATGGCACCCTTGAAGATGGCTTTGATGCCTTCCTCGACGGTTTCGAAGCCTCCTTCGACGCTTTCAAAGCCAACTAAGGTTACATCGACACCTTCGATGCCATTGTCGAGGCCATCTCTAATTCCGGCGCCAAAATCGACACCTTTGTCGAAACCGAGATCAGAACGGGTTCTTTCACCCAGAAAGGTATACCAACCACAACCTAGACAAGATTTATTCAGGTCTATGTCCTCTATTTTCGAGGAGCAATCCTCTGAAGAAGAAATTACTTCTGCTGGAGTAACATTTGGGACTGGAGATGTCCCTGAGTAATTGGCTGATCCTAGCTCCAAATTAAGTAATCTGTATGAATGTCTACAGACTGCCAGTGGTCTGGATACTTCCCCTGAGGTAGACTTTGCCAGACCCGACCCTGCAGATCATGCAGACTCAGTGTACAGAAGGTTAATTAACAAAGTTATTGAGTTTATGGGATGGAAGTCAAATTCCCCTAATTTTGACCAAGATGATATGACGGATATCCTTAATGAAGGCCCTCAAAAGGTCAAAAGGACCCTGTCCTCCCTTTTCACAAAGCATTACAAAAAAGGGTCTCAACCACATGGGGAAACCCCTGATTCTGGCCCAGCTACAAATAAGAAATTTGTGGGGAAATACAGGCCTTCCTCATCTGACCCAGAATACCTTTTCAAAGCATCACTCGCCTGAAAGCTTAGTGGTGCAGGCAGCAACTTCTACTAGACATTCTGCTTACCCTTCCATTCCCCCTTATAGGGATGGCAAAAGAATTGATGCATGGGCCCGAAAAGTCTTTTCCTCGGGCCGCATGGCCCTAAAGTCCACAGATGTGACTTTCACCCTGGCAGGGTTCACACACACCCTGTGGGACTGCATGACAACAGCGTCTGAACACCTCTCTGAGGGCGAGGAACGGGATGGTTTCCTGGCAATAGTCAGAGATGGAAAAGAAGTTAGGGAGGAATGCCTCCAGTCAGGACTGGACACTGCTGATAGCATTAGCAGGTCCATGGCGTCTAGCACGGTCCTAGGCAGATTTGCATGGCTGAGGAAATTGGGCTTTGCACTGGATGTGCAATCCAGATTACTCATTATGCCTTTTGACGGCTCAAGGTTGTTTGGCAGCAAGGCGGACGAGAGTTTGGAGAAGCTGCAGACCTCAAAAGCGGTGGCTAAATCACTTAGCGCCTCTATAAAACATCCTCAACAACACTCCTACTCAGGGTCATCTTCCTGGAGGAACCGTCCCTTTCGATTCTACTCCTCATTTGGCAGAGGGAAGGCAAAGGCCAGTCAAAAAGGGCAACAAAGAAAATGTCCTTGTGGTGGAAGAGGAAAATGTGCTAGATCAGCCCCAGCAGCTGCAACTGTCCCCTCAGCCACTGTTGCAGCTGCTGCAAAGCCACTCTGAGGCCTTGACCCATAAAACCCCGGTGGGAGGCAGGATCACTCAGTATCTGGACAAATGGCGAGGCATTACTAGAAATAGTGACCCATTGTCACTGCCTTCCTTTTCGACAAAGGTCTCAACACCATCCACCGGGAGCCAACTGTACCAAAACTCCAGACCCGCTCCTCGAGCAGGAGATTTTAACCCTGCTAGAGAAAGGTGCAATAGTACATGTACCTGTAGCGGAGAGGAACAAGGGTTGGTACTCCCCTTATTTTCTCATCCCAAAGAAGGGCAGAGGATTGAGACCCATTTTAAGAAACTTCAACAACTTCAGGAAGAACAAGTTCAAGATGGTGACCCTTTCTCAGATCCTTCAGGCTCTCCAACGCCAAGACTGGTCGGTATCATTGGACCTTCAGGATGCTTACTTTCATGTGCCGATCCATCTCAAGCACAGGAAGTACCTGAGGTTCGCGATTGGCGTTTCTGGCGGTTCTCACTACAGCCCCAGGGTTTTCACCAAGCTAATGTCTGTGGTGGCAGCGAGTCAAAGGAGAGGGGGGGATTCACGTCTACCCCTACCTAGACGACTGGTTAATCAGGGCGAGTTCACCCGAACGAGCTCAGCAACATCTGACCATGATGTGCCACTTCTTACACACTCTGGGCTTCTCCCTCAATTACAAGAAGGCTCAAATGATACCACTCCAAAAGCTCCAATTCATCGGAGCAGTACTGGAAACGTCCTCGGGCAAAGCCTCGCCTCCTGAGGAGAGAGCTCCCCACATCCTGCAGAGCTCCCCACATCCTGCAGACGGTAACAAAGTTTCAGAATGCCCAGCATCTAACGGCCTTCGATTTTCCCAGGTTGCTCGGCTTTATGGCATCCTGCATTTTTCTGGTGCCAGAGGCCAGATTAAGAATGATATCCCTTCAATGGGCCCTCAGAACTCAATGGTCTCAATTTTCGGGAGATATTTCCAATCTTTTGCGGGTTCCAACCAGAGTGGCTCAAGATCTGCTATGGTGGGCTTACAGGGACAACATCTTCAAGGGGGAACTCTTTTGGCAACCATGGCCGGAGATAACAGTAGTGATGGATGCCTCACTCACGGGGTGGGGAGCCCACACAGGTGATCTGTCAATCGGAGTCCAAACTACACCTCAACCTTTTGGAGGAGCTGAGGGCAATCAGACTAGCGCTGAAGGCCGTTCTGCCCTCTGTACGGGTAACAAATGTACTGATAATGACAGACAACACAGTGGCCATGTGCTACCTCAACAAGAGAGGTGGTGTAGGGTCACTACCACTGTGCAGAGGCAATGCAGCTCTGGGCAATACAAGAAGGAATCTCTCTATCGGCAATTCACCTAGCCGGAGAGAAGAAGATGAGGCCGGATGCTCTGAGCAGGCAGAGCACAGTGTCCCACAAATGGGAACTAGCTCAGGAAGTCCTTCAAGAGATCTTCACCCTTTGGGGAACCCCTCAAGTGTATCTGGATCTGTTCGCGACCAGGGTCAACCGGAAATGCGAACAGTACTGCTCCATGGAATTTCCTCCAAGAGGAGCTCTAGGAGACGCGTTTGTAGTGGACTGGAAATGTCCTCTACCTTACGCGTTTCCTCCATTCCCCGTGATTCCTCATGTAATCAGGATGTTAAGAAAATTCAGGAAAACCATGGTCCGAATTGCCCCGGATTGGGCCAGGAGAACGTGGTACCCGGACCAAGACACTCCCATGACCACTCAACCAATTCCTATACCCTGGTTTCAAGAATTTCACCTTGTGGCGTTCTCACAGCCTAATCTGTAGAAGTCAATGCCTTGATTTTCAACCTTAATTGTTTTTTCCTAATGTGAATTTCATCGTCATAGACATGTTTACATCTAAAGATAGTTTAATTAAGGGGATATGACTTTTGAGTAACCAGATAACTAGGGGGTATCATCCCGACCCTCCTCAACCAATTCAAAAGGGGTTAATGACTGCTGGTACATTAAACGCGAATGGAAGTTTGCAAGCAAACTTACATTTCTTTAAATCTATTCCTACCTGAAGTAACTTCAAGAAAAGAATCGGATCGTAAACCTCTCTCTTGCGCCTAAATACTGCGAAACCCCAGTTAACTAACAAGTTGTAGCAACCTGATTTGCCCTTCGCCATGTTGGACCTGGAGGAATATCCCCTTTTACCACCCCATTCAACATACAGAAACCCTCTCTTCCATAAAGGCCAACCACTTTTTAGCTCTCAAATCTGTAATCGTGCTGTGAATGTGGGAACACGTTATGTTCAAATCCAAAGCTATTACAATAACCAGTGTTCTAGGATCTGCATCAACAGATTCAACATACCCCAGACACCTTCCAAGAAGTGATCTACAGAAATACCAAGTGAGAAAGGATTAGACTCCCTGCAAGCTTCCAGAGAAAAACCCATCCCATTTCTACAAGCTGTCAATAAACCTGAAGACGGCCTGCCCTTAGGCCCTCTCATAGCCTTCAACAATACAAGTGTGTAACCATCCCAGCACGGGTTATTCACAAGCCAAGTTTCTTATAGCAATGCAATATCTAGGTTGATCAGAGGATTATCTTTCTTAAACAAATGTTTAAATCCTCTTCTTTATCCGTGGACAATTCTTCTGTTCTTTTCTCAACAAGCCTTGCAGATACTATTGATGTACTTTATCCTTCTTCGTAGCTTCCCGCAAACTCTCCCAGCCATGTTTGACTCCCACCCTCTGCTCCACCCATAGTTCCTTGTGTAAGGCTCAGCGGTGCTGGCATAAATCTAAGGCTTCTTATTTCCATTCTCTTTATGGCTCTTTGCTTCTTTCTCATAAACAACTCTATTTTATAAACCTTTTTGCCCCGCTCTTCCTATCTTTTTTTCAGTTTTTTTGGAATCTTTATTGCATCCTTTCCCCCCACTCCTCTCGATCCTGCGTTCTCTTTCTGTTATTGATTTAACCAGCTATTTTTCCTCTAAAATCTCTTCTTCGTTCTTCCATCTCCCCTTCGCCTCTGTCATCTCTTCCTGATTCTTCTTCCCCTCTATCTTCTTGCTAGCCACTCTTTGCGTGTGACATCTTTCTTCTGAAGGCTCATTCTACTGCTGTTCTCAGCAATCCTTCCTTCCTCTAGTTTCATTGGCCTACTCTACACTTCTTCTGTATCTTACTGCCCTCTTTAACTCCTCTCATCGTTCCTCTAATTTCCTTCCTCGTTCAAGCATGCTTCTGTTCTTCCTATTCCTTAAAACCCCACTCTTGACCCTTCTCTTCCTTCTAATTTCTACCCCATTTCACTCCTTCCATTTCTTTTTAAACTGCTTGAGCGAATTGTCTAAGCACAGGTTTCTAAGTTTGTCACTCAGAACTCACTCCTTACCCTTTGTCTGTCTGGTTTTAGGGCACATCACTCCACCGAAACCGCTCTTCTCGCTGTTTCTCAATTTCTTATATTGTCGCGCCGTTCTAAACTATCTTCTCTCCTGTAAGAAACCTGAAGCTGTCTCCCTGACTAGTCCCTGGGGATCTGTCATCCAGGTGGCCAGGACATGGCTATCACTATTGGATCCAGTTCCTGGGGGTGGACTAGTGAGGGACGATCACCTGGATGGGGGATCCTCGGGAGTGGAAGTGGGACACCGACGGTTGAGATTCAGTATGCCCCTTCTTACAACACATTTTCCCCAACCAACCACGTAGGACACTCAAACACTCTACCGCCCCCCCCACCCGTTTTCTGACACAAACACTTTCGCAGACCACAAAAGACGACGGACAAAACACCTGAGCCGTTTACCTGACATGTCCCAACACGGGGATCAAGCAAAGTCAGGCAATTGACCAGAATCACACACACCTGACGGCCTTTTCCCTTCCCCACAGGGATAAAAGGTGGAGCACAATACGAGCAAGGTAGACCACACGATGAGTGAGCTAACTCATCACAGCAGTTCAAGAGGAGGAGAAAGATGGCACAAACCGAGAGGGTGACAAAGAGAGAAGCAACCTTGCCCTTTCCGGCCAAGCCTGTGAAACCTCCACGGAAGGTATCATAAGACCTTGAGCAATAGCCAGCGTATGTTGCTGCAGATGTCAACAGTACACAGGGCCCTCCTCCGCTGATAACTAAGCTGGGGAGAGACGCTTGCCACCGTGGTACCAGCTTTGACTCCAGAGGCGATGAGTCGAGGGGAGAGCCGATAAGAAACCGAACTGTGTTGAACAAAAGTAGCAATTGCAGAAAGTACAAAGAACTGTTAATACGAGAGGGGAAAACCAGCTACAGAGGAGTCTGGCACCATGTGGGTGCTCACTCTAAAAATTCTGGGCAATTACCTTTTTGTTGAAACTACTGTTACCAGAAGGCCTTGGGAAGGGCGAGAAAGGGGTCAAAGTGGTCATACAGGGATCTAGTAAAATCCTCTGTACAGTCGAAAGTCTTTGACTGGCAGATGATTGTGAAGCTAAGGAAAGTGAACCCTGCATCGTAAAGAACTGTTCAAGGAATTGTGTGATTGACAAAGTTGGCAAGAGTGAGCCGATGGAGGGATGTCCACAGTGAACTGTTTAAAAAGACATTAAGGCTTGTGAATGTCACAGATGAGATTGTGTTAAAAGCCGTAGTGAACCCGACAGAGGGAAGCAATCAGTTGAGAAGGATCTGAGCCCGGAAGAGGGGGATCCTTGGGTGAAAAAATAATCACCCCACCAACATATGAATACAACAGAGAAATCTTGCGAATATGAGCCAGAGTGAACCCGACGGAGGAAGTCTGAGATTCGAGGTGTGTCTGAGCCCGGAAGAGGGGGATCCAGCGGTGAAAAGAGATCACCTAACGTACAAGCAGAAAGTACATTTTGTTTATTATATTGGACACATCAGGTCCTCGGAGGCAGGATCGTTTTGTAGAAAAGAGACTTCACCACTGAAGGCTGAGAGCAGAGCTGTTAGCTCGTGCTGGGAAAGCTTGAGTGTGATTTGCTCCAGAGTCTCGATTGGTCCCGTGCCCAAAACGTGGGGAAAGGAGACCCTAACTATAGCATCCTGACTTATTATTTGTGAACATCTCTTCTTTTCCTGTGAATCCTATCCCACAATCTTTTTTTGCATTTAGCATAAGGATTGACAATAGGTTTTTCTTAGTATAGGCTCTTTTTTTTATTTTGACAAGACGCCACTAGGACTGCCTTATTTTTATTTCATGGTTACAGCTTGCTCCCATCTTAGGTTTAGATTGGGTGTTTTTCCAACCCGCATATACAGTTCAATAAACACCATTGAACTGTGATCACTTATGTCTGTCTTTACTGTTGCCACCATGAGTTCCTTACACTCCTGATCCGTTTAGATCTATCAACCGCATTTGACATGATCGACCGTACAGTTCTTCTTTGTTCCTTTAACCATCTTGTTTTCTACGACTCTGTACTTGACTGGTTCCACTCTTACATTTCTAATCACACTTATTTGGTCTCTGGGGCTGGTTATTTTTTCTTCTGTTCTTCCTTTCTCTTATAGAGTGTTCTCGCTTTATTCTATCCCTCTTGATTCTATCATCTCCTCCTTTGGTTTTTACTTATCTCTAAGCAGATGAATCGCACATTCGCCTGTCCTTTTCCTCCTTTTCTGACTCTATACACTCTGAAATATTGGCTTGTCTACTTTGTAATCTTGGATGTTATCCCATTATCTACATGTCAACCCATTGAAATCTCTTTCCCCCATTGTTAGAATGGATTTCTGAACTCTGCTCTGGTGAACAGATATTCAGGAGGCCACCCGTGTTAGTGAAACAGAGAACACTTCTGCGAAGTTAGCAAGAACAATACAAGGTAGCTAGGAGAGCAGCCAAGGCTAGGTATCAGGATTAGTTGGGGTGATCTGAGGTCTTGGATGAGCACACACAGTAGGACGACAATAATTACCCTTAGACAGTAGTATATAAAAAAAAATACAACATTTATTACTCCCAGGACCCACACAAGTGAATAATGAAAAACACAGTAATATCACTACTTAAACAAACACTAAGTAAAACATACAGTCATTTTTCGGTCAATGAGGTAAAGTGCAGATTCCCACCAAAATCTGTGAGGAGGGAAAGCAGACAAACTTTAACACAATGGCCAACTCCAGGAATGGCTATCCCTAACTGTATAAATCCAGCCCTACAAAAATTGGAGCCTTGTGCTCGAAGTCAAGTTTGTGCATAACATTGCTCAGTGATATGTAATGCTACAAAGTACAATATTCAAGGGGAAGGGAAAGTTAGCAGAGGATACTGGAGTGTGGTAGTTCAGATCTGAGAGTCAGGGGAGGATCATCTGTGGAGAACAAAGCTGTCCCCAACTTTTGGACGGCTTTAGGGAGCCGAGGTCACCCAAGCCAAGGCAAGGAGCACAAGGAATTCGTTGTGCGTAAAAAGGTGTTGGATGAACTTGGGGCCACGAGTAAGTGGTATGATTACTCACTGCCCTTAGGTCTCTCCGGGATTAAAATGTGCAGGTTTGAAGAGGGTCGCCTGGAGTACGAATCCCCTCCTTGGTTAAACTTCAAGATGCACAGGCGGATTGGATCCAGGTCCGGTTTAGAACTGGATCTGGATCTGGATCTCTCGTCACGATTTCAGGACAAAGAAATCACTGAGTGTCTCAGGACACTTGAAGAAAGGCGGGAAAGTCACCAGTAGAGACCGCCACTGTTGCACAGTGACGCAGGAGCACCCAAGTCTCACGGTCTGAAGCACGCTTCTCTCTCGCAGCCCAAAGAAGCTGGCATAATGACATTTGGTAAGACGATTCTTTGCTGTGCGACCTAGGATTTCCTCAAAGCTCGATCCGATACTTGATGAAACAACGCTCCAGCACGGTTGCTAAGGTACAAGCGGGTCAGTCCACTGGAGGTCCTAGGGACGCTCCAGGGAAGGCTTGTTTTCAGGGCAACACGGAGTTGTCGAGAATGATTGATCCCACCACTCCAATGGGATTGAAGAACCTTTGCAGGCCTTCCGAGATTGAGCGCAAAGCAGTGCTCTACTGGTACAACAGCGGGCTCAGGGTGCCAAACCTTCTCTGTGCGGTTCTGGTTAGTCCTTGGATCTGCTTCGCTTCTCTAGATACTTGGCTCTGCGTATAGGTTTATTTGGACCTCTGGGTGATCTGTGGATCTGCATTTAGGACCGCTCCTCATATCCCAAAGTTCAGGGGCGTGTTCGCACCTAGCTGGCCAATGAGGAGATCTGCCCCGCTCATGCACGCCAGCAGTGGTCTAATCAGGGACCACTGTGGCTCTCATGCTCTTGTGCACACCAGACATCTTGGCACCAGTAGTGTGGATTGGGGCCAGATACTCCCAGCCCACTTCCTGGATACCCACTCACGTGACATGCATTAGCCTGCGAAAAGCACCAGCTTTTGCAGGTGAATGCATGCCAAAATAAGGACTCCCTGGGTCACAAAGACCAGGAGGAAGGCCAATGGACAAAAATGGCCAAAGGAGAAGACAAAAGAACTTGTGGCACAGCCATGACGGACACTAGCCACAGTTATGAGCCAAGCACGGTTTGGCTTGGTAAAAATCATAAAAATACATGAAAAAGCTTCTGCTGCCACCAGTCTACTCCTAGGCACATTGTCGAGTAACCAAAAAATCCTTAAGTGATGACTATGGGCCCAAAAAAAGCAAGGACCGCAGTGCATGTACAGTAATCTACTTTGCACACTGAAATACAGTTGCCAAAAGTGGCAACAAAGTCATAAGATTAAGGAAAAAAAATCCTAGTACTGACTGCCTGGAGGACAAGTCAGTTTCCCCATAAAAATGAGCAAAAGCCCAGTGGAGTGCAACTGGAGGCTGGGCTCCACTGGCGAAAGTCAGGAAAGGAGGCTGATTCCAGAGCAAAACGGTTGGGGGGTCCACAAATCTAGACATAAAACAGTAGTAAGTGAAATTTTACCCAAGACCCATCTACTATTTCTTTTCCTACTGCCCCTCTTCCTATTTATACCTCTACCTGTTACTTGGGCATCCTATTCTATTCCTCTTTCCTTTTCTTCTCATATTTCTTCCGTCTCTCGATCTTGTCGCTTTACCTTACTTTTGATGCATCTAAGCGCCTTGTCCCTTCTTTAGTCTTTTCTCAACTGTTCTTCTGTTCTTGTCTTCTCGTTGGTCTCCCTGCTCATCAGTACATCACTCTCAGTTCGATTTAGCGTGCATGATTTTCCCTGACGACTCCATTTCATCTGCACTACACTCACTTTGGTAGCTTTCCTTTGAAGCTCGGCATCTTTTCAATTTCTTGTGTAGCGTGTTCAAATGTCCTTACTGCTTAGGTCCATCTTATTTGTCCTCCTTGTTTCGTTCTATTCTCCTTCCTGTGCCCTTCGCTCTCAGTCCCTTTTTCTGTTAGTCGATCACCGAGACCCCTTGCTGCTTTCCACTCTTTTTCACTACTTGCACCTAAACCCTAGAATGCTCTCCCTGTGTCCCTTCAGTCGCTTTCCCCTTTCTCTTTTTAAATTTGCGGCTCAAGGCCCACCTTCTTTCGGCTTGATTCTGTACTTCTTTTATTGTACCGTACTTTGTTCTCTGCAGAGCGCATAGGCATAAGGCACAATATAAATAGGAGAAAAATACAAATACAGTTTGGTTAATTTCCCATGCCCCCCACCCCCTAGCTCTGCATCAGCTTTCTGGATACACTTTTGTCCAGAAAGCAGTGTTCAGACACGGTTGTTCTATGTAACCATTGCACTCCAGAGAGGCTTTGACGTGAACTGCTGTGACTAAGGCAGTAATCTTTCCCACCTTGCCCCGTACTGTGGAATTAGAAGCGACTGAGCTATGATGCTGCGATCAGTAGGCATTCCTTAGAGTTTGTATCAGATGTGCAGGCTAAGGACCTAGGCATGTTCCTTTTTTCTATATTTTTATATAGAGTCAGTTATCACAAACATGTGTTCAGTACATTTGTCAGATAAATATTATTTCTGTTCACTGTACAGTACAAATACAATTTATACATACTCTACTGGCACCATAGCATACGTTTATTATGTAACCAATTAGTACTTTGCAAGATACATTCTAAATCATCCACATATGTCTTTGGGGCGGGACGTAAGTGGCATCATTAATGTATATAAATCCTCACATTCATTCACTCAGGTTAAATCTTTCAGCCATTCTTGAGCGGTAGGGGGGCAGCAAGCCTTCCATTTCTTGAGTATGCACCTTTTCGCTACTGTTTCCCATATTTAAAAAAAGGCTCTGGTCTTTCTTTCTGGCAGATTCTGCCATTCCCCAAATAGCGCTGACATCGTAGTGACATCCAAGAGTCTAGCAATAACTTCAGACATTACAGTGTATATCTGTTTCCAGTATAGTAGTAGGCTTGGGCAGGACCAGAACATATGCAAGCAACCAGCCTCTGAGGCTCTGCATCTCGGACAAAAACCATTGTGATCCGGGAATGCCCTCTTATGGTTAAGTGGTGTGCAGTGTAACATATGTAATACTTTATATTGAATGAGATTCAGCCGACCATTCAAGGCTACCAATGTGGTCAATCTACACATTGTTCATCGCCTGTCTCCTGGGCCAATTCTGTTTCCCATTTCACGCGCGAGGGATCCACCCGTTTCGTTATCCCAGCTAGTATCGCTCTATATAGGGTGGCGAGCACGTGTTTACATCCTCCCGGATTTGAAAATATAGGCCAATAACTGGCTTTCGGGAGGTGTGCCAGATAGGAGTCCTCACCTAGCTCATATTGCTGCCTGTAGTCTATAATATTGCAACAGCCCCACCCAAGTGTCCCCTTCTTTTCCTTTCCAGCCATCAATCATGAAAAACGTCCTCTCTGGAAACAGGTATCCCAAGGGGTCGTATCGCAGCATCCCGCGTGGGAGAGAGATGTGGGAAGCCCCACAGCAGTAGCCAATGGTAATATGGAGTTTCTCCTTTTGTTCTGAGACGTATACTGTTCCAGGCTCCCAACGTGGTAGCCACGGGATCCTATGGACAGTCGTCTTTGTATGTGTTATTCATTATAATAGTTAGTCATCATTTCCAACCCCTTTGCTGCTAACTTTTCTAACTTAACATGTGGTGGGGTTTCCCTCGCATAATACCAATAGGAGGCAAATTGTGCTTGAGCCGACATCCAGTAGATCTCTAGGTTGGGTCCATTGAACCCGCCCATAGAGTATGGCAGTGCCATCAGTTCCCATTTTTTCCGCACGGACCCTGTATGCCATAAAAACATAGCCAAGGCTTTATGTAGCTCTTTGAAAAAACAGACGCCTGGCGATATGGGGGCATTTACAAACGTATATAGCATCTTAGGTACCAATATCATAATGCAAGCCTGCCCGCCAGTGATAGGGGGATTTTTGACCATGATGATGTTTTTGTACTCGTTTATCTCGTCAAGGAGGTGTAATTGTCCATCAATAATGCATCCTTTGATCTAGAGATAATCACCTCCAGGTATTTAAGCTTGTCCGGCGCCCATTTCAGTGTGGCTTGTGTCAGGGGTTGGGACCTATCGTCCGTGAGGGGCAACATCTCGGACTTCCCATTGCCATAATAATTAACTGTGAACCCAGGGTATGCCCCAATCCGGGCCACATCCTCCATTATGGGATCTAGGTTCTGTTGTGGGTTTCTAACATACAATAGGATGTCGTCTCTGGGGTCCCAGCCTTTATTCGTATGTCGGGCATGGATGTCCGCCATGGCTTCCATTGCCATGGCGAAGAGTAACAGAGATATTGGGCATCCTTGTCGCGTTCCTCTGCCTAGTTCGAATGGAGCGAATTGTGTCATGTAGGTTACGACAGTGGCCATGGGTTTAGTACAGAGTAGTTTAATATAACTTCTAAAAACCTTACCCATCCCACACTTCCAAAGAATAGTAAATAAAATTGGCCAAGGCACCATGTCAAATGCCGTTTGGGCATCGAGGGCCATGGCCACTGCATGGGCCTTTTGGAGATATGCGCGATAGGATTTTAAATAAGCATCCAAGATTGAGGGGCGTTTCTCTGTTCAGTATTAAGCCAGCCTGGTCTTTGTGTATTAAAGCTGGCATTAATGGTAACAGTTTATTGGCTAGTATTTTCGCGTATATTTTGGTGTCTACGTTCATTACCGACAATGGCCTGTAGGAGCTGCATTCATCGCTCGGTTTATCCAGTTTGAGCAAGACGTTTATGACAGCCTCGCAAAGGGATTGTGGTAATTGTCCTACTGCCACAGCTTCCTCCCATAACTTCAATAAGTGGGGTGCCAGAAGGGCTCCATCCATATTCCACTTAAAATTCTGCCGTGAGCCCATCAGGGCCAGGTGCCTTATTTCTTGATAGTTGTATATTTTATTTTTATATATAATTGTTTTATCACCAAAGTTATCTCTTCTGTTGTAAATGAAGTATTAATGTGGGCTCTGGCCTCTGACGACAATCCAGGCTGCAGGATAGAGTCCAGTAGCCTCTCGAGCCCATCTCCCAATTCTTGCAGCTGATACGATCTGTATAGATTTGAGTGAATTCTTCGTCGATCCCTTTTTCGGATTACTGCATTTCCTGACTTATTTTTAATTGCAATTATGTGGCTGCGGCCACTGTCCATTTTAACCGAGGCGGATGGCGCTCTTCCAGGTCTCTCACCTTCCCCATAACGTCTGGCCGTGGCCGGTTTGGTAAAATATCTCGCCTCCCTATCTGCAAGCTGCTTATAGGTCTCGGATTGCATTTTAATACTTGCCAGTTTAGTATGATCGGGTGCAGCCGCATAGTTGGCCTCTAACTTGTGGAGCTCACTCTAGCTTTTAGCTATGTCTCTGCGTATATCACGTAGAATGCCAAATTTGCGTGACATGACCATCCCCCTAATATAAACCTTGAACGCTTGCCAGAGTGTGGTCTGCGTCACAGCGCCAGTGTCATTCATCGAAAAGTACATACGGATATAGTTTTCTAAATGAGTTTGGAATACCTTGTCTTGCAAAGCTAGTGATTTAAACCTCCAAGGGCTCTGAGTTCGAGTGGTGTTGTCCCAGTTTATGGACAATCTAATTGGGGAGTGGTCAGAGTAGGTACGGGGAAGAATGTTAGTCTCGCTATCCGCTCCACCAGGGGGTCAGAGATAAAAAAGATATCTATTCTAGATGACATGTCATGCACAGTGGAATAGTACGTGTAGCCCTTTTCATTCGGGTGATGTATACGCCATATATTATACAGGCCAAGAGTATCCAACGGGTCGAGGATACAGCCGGCCGCCTTCGATAGGAGTCTGGGTGCCCGCCCTGTGCGATCAAGCTCTAAATTCAAAATGGAGTTCATGTCGCTTGCTCATATCACCGGGATCATTGAATATCTCATAATTCAGAAAAAAGTTCGGGTCATCTAGATTTGGGCCATATGAATTTACAAGGAGAACCTCCCTATTTCTCAATTTGCAGTGGACAATCCTGTTTCTGCCCTCCAGGTCAATGTGCAAATGCAACAGGACGAAAGGCACCCTCTCATGGACCAGAGTTAATACCCCTCTTGATTGCGAAGAGTAGTCAGTGAAAAATCTATTAAAGCCCCAACTCTTTACAAACGCAGTGATCGCCCCTCCCTGCGCATGGGTTTCTTGTAAGAATAAAATCTTAATATTGTGGCGGTTAATCTAGGATAACATCCTCCTTGCCTTACTGAAGTTTCCAAGCCCACATACATTCCGACTTAAAACATTAAGTGTTCCCAAAGCTTTCCCAGCGGTAAAAGAATGTCGCCTGAGCAAGCGGGCCTGTGTATTAATTTCAGTTAACATAAACATGCTAACGTAATATTTGTGATTGTCTGAAAAAAGTTTCTTCAACTTTTTCCCGCTCTTATCCCTCTCCCCACACTCATTGGCCGCCCAATCAAGGCCATGTACACCGCTATCACCCCCCTCCCCTTCCTACCCACTGTTGGACTTAACCCCAACTTGTGTATGCATATATCAACAACTAACTGCAACCTTGCCTGTGGGCTGCTGCCTCTGTACATCAACCTCCTGATAGCAACTCCCATAGCTAAATAACTTATCAAAGGGTTAACAAGCCCTCTTCAGGTAGGGTTCATAGGCGTTACAACCATAACTTCATACTAAGTCGTAGTGAACATTTCTAGTATAGTATTTCCCAGTGGATAACTTGCTTATAAATGGAGCCAGACGCACTGCTGCTCTAGTCTTGGTCAAGTAGGCATGCATGTCTCTCCTGCTTCTCCTTTCTGTGCCAGTTGTGTATTGATTGGTATGTTAGTCTCAATGTAGGAGGCCGACTTTTCCGGTAGTGTGAAGAACAACGTTTTCCTTAGATACTGTATGCGGATTCTCACCCGGGACAGCATAGTATAAGGTGTAGCGCTTTCACAAAGCATACATCTGACTCCTGTACAGGACTTTCGCTCCTGCTGCACATCTGAAGGGAAATCCAGGTAGATTTGTAGGGATGGATTGTCATATTTCAAAGGACCCTTTTCCCTGGCGAGGCGGATGATAATGTCCCTTTCGCTGTAATTATGGAGTTTTGCTATGACTGCTCTGGGGGGGGCCGGGGAGGGCTCCGGGTCTGGGTCGTGCAGTAGGTGTCCTATGGGCCCGTTCCACCACAAACATGGAGTAGAATTCTTGATCATCCAGTAGCTCTTTCAACAAGGCCTCAATAGCTGCTTCCATGGGGCCACAGCCAAAATTCTCTGGGAGGCCCACAATGCTTATGTTGCTCCTCCTGACCTAGAATCTAGGTCATCGCATTTGGAGAGGGCCTTTTTCAGGTCTGCAGTTACAAGACTTAAGGGTGTGCACATCATCTTCAACTGTGCCCATTTGCTTTTCCGCTTCTGCAAGTCTTGTGCACACACTCCATTTTGCCGTTGAGGATGGTTATGTTGGTTGTTATTGAAAAAGAGACCTTGGCTGTGAGGCCAGCGGTGTGGGCTGCACACCCAAATTACCACTATATAGTGGTATAACTTTCTTCTGTCCACGTTAATGTAGTAATATCTTGCTTACTTCAAGATAGTCAGTTCAAAGATAAGATTTATTGATTCTTTCAATTCAGTTTGTTACTAATAAATTCGTATTAGCAGACGTATCACATCATGGGCCTATGTTGGTTGGTATGTCATCCAGCTTGCCCGTAAGAGAGGCATAGTGTGCCTGCATGTTATCCATAAGTTGTTTAAGGCTTGGGGTCTCAAGTGCCAACCCTGCAGTGTCCTCAGTTCCCTGGGTCTCGGGGGTGCCTCTTCCAGGGGCTGGTTAACTTGCCGTGTTTATTCCTCAATCGTGTGCTGTTTCCTCTGGCCCCCTCCTCCTTTAGTCATGGCTGCAACCATCTGCATCCCCTCTTATCAGGAATAACGTGAGCCGCAGTGTGTGTAGTGTTCAGCACACCCTTTGGTAATACGGACTGAGCAACCCTCCAAGGGTCCTAGCTCTTTTACAGTGTTGCCCAGCCAGGGAGTGAAATCCAGCCCCTCTGCAGGGTACTATTTTCGGTGCAGTTAAAGTTAGTACCTGAAATTATATATGGATATAGTACCCTCGCACTGTTCCCACCACCTTATTCGCGTTGCAGATCGTAGAGATATGGAGGAGGGAAATGCGTAATGTAAAGGTGATCTATTTCGCACAGCTTTACCTTTAAAGCCTTCCAATTGCTCCAGAAGCGATGCTTGGGCCACTCAAATCTCCTGTGTCGCAGGGCCGACTTTTGCTGGTCACTGAGTCCCTGGGTCGGGGCTAGCAGAGTGGGGATCGCACCGCGATCGATGTGTTTACTGTCTCAAGGCTGTGGGGTCTCACTCCACAGTGGATACCATCAGCCGCGCCTCCTCCCGTGTACCTCAATCTGGGTGCGGGCTGCGTCACATCCCGCAGTGAGCGGCTTGGCCAGGCCTCTGCTTCACAACCTAGAAAGTTGACATGGTACAGGTAGCGGGCAGCTTGGGAACGCGGGCCCGCAGCACCACCAAAGTTTCCCCAGCAGTGCGATGGGCTTTCCAACGCAAGCGGCTGACCCTGTTTCCAAGTTTAGGGTGGAGCAAGCGTGTTCTGTTGAACAATATTTAGGCAACGTGCGCGGGAGTTCAGAGATTAGCGACCATTTTGCGGCCGCCCAACAGTGCCCCCGGACCTAGGCATGTTCCTTGATGGGGCCAAACTATTTGGTTCCAAGACTGCAGAGCTGCTGTCAAATATCTTAGCTTGGCGATTGAATGGCCATCCACTAGATTCACTAGAAGACATTAAATGTGTTCCTTTACTTTCTCTTCCAACAGAGGCAGGGGTCAGATTCCCAGGGAAAGCAGCACACACCCCCGGCGTCACGCCTGCCCCTATAGGGGAAGAGATGCACACAGAAGGTAAGTTCCCACTGTAAGGAATCAGAAGTACGAGGCTGAAACAAACATTTCATTTTGATTGCTACAAACTTTTATTGAAAGTAAAAATGGGTTGATGAAACTCCTAGCTTGCCCTATAGCTAAGAGGGGTTTCCCTACCTCAACCAAAACTACAAGTGTCTTTGTCAGGATGTCCAAATCCAAATGTGTCCACCGTCCTATGTCCAAACCCATTTCCATCCTTTACAAAAATAGGGTGCCAAAAGAAGGTCCAAACCTAAAGTTCAGGAGTGCCTCCTGACAGTTCTCCAAGTCTTAAACTTCCATTTAAACCAGGCGGGACGATTCCCTTCCCCTAGTGTGTTGCCAGACAACAGTTCTCAAAGACGGTCTTACTCTGACTGTCGTGTCCTCCGATTATTCAATGGGGGGCTTTTAATTCTCACAAACAATCACAGGTCAAGAGGGTGCCTCCCTTCTCTTGGTTTATATCCCGAACGCTTCAACCTCAGGGGGAGTGGCTCCCCTGCCCTGTTCAGTTTACTGCTGCTGATACCACAGCTAACCTGCTGCACTACCCTGCCAGTTACTGTGACTATGAAGATTCAGTGTGTTGCACTCTTTGTATGGGTACGAGTCCCAGACTCACCTTCTTCATATATTTATAAAGGTCTTCTCCTGCTTCCACTTCTTCAGCATTACTTCCCTAGACTTCAATGGGTCCTTGACCCTTCTGTACTCTTGTGTGGCTTCTCCAGTTTCATATGCGTTCCAGACCCCTCTCTCAGGTTTGTCTTGTAGCTCAGTACCCGGTTTGCATACTTCCGTAGACTTCAATGGTTCCCCGCCCTTCAGTACTCTTTGGGGTCTCCCTGTGCCTTCCCAGCCCCCCTCTGCATACATTTGCAATTGGTCCACGAGGGTCCCGGTCGTCGACAACATGGGTAAGCTTATGCGGTTTCGCCAGGGCTCTCAGGTCTTCCTTCGGCGGCTTCCCAGTTAATCTCTTCCAGTGAGGGAGTCTTCTTCTTCCCTTAGACCCTTGCAGACTGCTGGTGCTCCAGGGTTTCCCCAGTGAGAGAGATTCCAGCTTTCCTTACTTCCCCAAAGGCTGCTGGGGATCAAGGGTTCCCACTCTCTGTGAGTATTGCAGTTGGCCACAGCCCCTACTGTTCCAGTAAAGGATTCCACGGAAAGCTTGACAACAGTTCCTGGTTTCCATCCTCTATTTCTGCCCTAGTCTGGTCCTTGTGGTTCTTAAGTGTGATACTCATGCTGCCACGCATCTCCCTCATCACAGTACTGATCTTTGGACCCCCTTTTGTGTCATAGGGGATCTTCCTTGTCCCAGTACTTCATAACGAAATGTCAAGATGAGCCTATTAGTGAAGGGTTTGTTCTTAGGTTTGCAGGGAGGGGGTCTAGGGTCAGGGGATGGGCAAGGATCCTGCATTCTCCTTATTGGGGGCTCATAGAAAGCGGTTCCTCCCCCTTTCAGAGTCACAACGCCTTGCACTACGTCACACCACCTACATAGTCCTCTCCTCTGTCTAGCTTCAAATCCCATTTCATTTGCCCTTCACACATGCATTCAGTGGGGAGGAGGGTTTCCTTCTTAATCCCAGAGTGGAGGAACACCATCTTCGATGCCTGAGCTTTACCTGTAGTTTCTTAGTGCTATTGCCTCCCTTCCCTTCGCCTCTCTCTAGGCCGGCACTCCATCCATGCCTTTCTCCTGGATGAACATTCTGTGCTCCTACTGATGGCCGCAATAGAGCTCCCTGCTTCACAAAGAGGTGCAAAAAAACTATGGAGTCTGTCACCCATCCTGATGTGCGCCTTCTTAACTTGTACCTGCACAAGTTCAAAATGGTCACCTTTGCCCAGATCCTTCAGTCCCTGGTCCGTCAGAACGTACTCGTATACCTGGAACTTCAGGTCCCCTACTTTCATGTGCTGCTCCATCCGAAGCATAAAAAGTACTGATGATTTGAGCTTCTTACCCATGGTTGGCAGCACCCACTATCAGTTTGCCGGTTTGCCCTGTTATTGGGCCCTCAGGGTTTTCACCAAGCTGTTGGTTGGGGTGACCGCTTATCTTGGAAAGGAACACCTGCATGTCGTTCCCAACCTGGACCACTGGCTCATTGAAATTTGCTTGCTGGAGCCGGTGTTGACCCACATGTCATGTCACCTACTGCATTGCTTGGGATTCCCCTTTAACATTAAAAGGCCCTGGGTTCCACCCCTTCCAGACACACTGCTTCAATGGGGCCATTGTAGACACCTTCTTGGGTAGAGCCTTTCCACTCGAAGACTGGGTTGCCCTTATTCTTCATATAGTCCAGGGTTTATGATCTCAGAGAAATGTACCATTGTTTTGGTACTAGAGAGCAGTTGCTCGTGAGGCTTCTTCAGTGGCTACTATGCAATGAATGCTTGGAGTCCAGTAACAATATGAAGGTCCTTTTACAGTTCTTGAACAGTGTGTCACAGGACCTGTTGTTGCCCATGGGAGTCTTTTAAGGAACCTTGACCACAGTGGACAGTAAGAAGTAAATTAGCAGCAGTGATGGATGCCCCTTTAAAGGGTTGGCTGGAATGATCATCTGAATGAGGCATTTGGGAGAGGACAGAAATGCGAGACGGACACAAAGGTATAGTTTTCTCAAAATGTGCCATTTTATTAAATAAAAAGGGGTGAGATAAATGCCTATCTTTCCCTAGCCTAACAGGGATGTCCCTACCTAGCAAACTAAAGCTAAAGAAAAATGGCCTAGTGTCCATAAAGTCTCTGACCCTCACACTAATGCACACAACCAAATTATGCAAGGAATATTTGGCTGTCTTCAGTTCAACAAAGCAATGTACCATTTCAAACTTAAAGGTTTTAAAAAGTACTCCTTGTAACCACAGTTGGACTTCCTTCCCCTAGATCAATTCAGGAATACCTTAAGTGAAGTTTTAATTCATCAAAGTTCTGTTCACTGCATCAAAGGTAGTTTCCATCTACTACATACTTCTTCTTTAGAAAGTAAATGTCTCTTCCATAAATGTGTGTTCACAAATCCAAAAACAACTTTTGGCTTCCACAGTATCCTTCTTAGTGAGGCAAATTTCTCTCTCTCAAAGCACAAGTGCATAAACAAATATAGTTCTCTTCAGAATGCCAAACCATTATTGACATATCTCACTTTCTTCAAATTAATCAGTTTTGTCAGGATAGCACAGCAACTACTTTTAATGAGGTACGTTTGTCAAAAGTATGATGAAGTTAATAAGATCTTTCCAACACACCTTTTTTCCACAAACACTTCTTCAAATGAACTTCTTTCCTGGTATACTCACCTGCCAGGACTAACTACTATAGCCCCTTTCTTAGGGTACTCTCCTGCTAGGAAGAAAACTCCCACAACTACAGACACTCTTGGTGGCAATATTTGTTCCAGGATTCCCCACATTAGTTTTCCTGTGAAGAGGACTGATCAAGGGCAGCCTCTTCTTATATTCTCTTGACTCTTAGCATCGTGGGTTCAAGTTTTCCCCAAACTGGAAACTCAAGCAATGAGAATTGTTCTCAGGCTGCTTCTTATCTACTTCTGGAATTGTGGGTTACAAATGTCCCCTTGTTGGTGTCCCACGTAAGAGAAGTTAGGCCCTTGTCGCCTCTTTAATGTTTCTTGACTTGTTCGGTATTCAAAATTATAGTTTAACACTATTCCTTTTCAGAGCGCCCTAGGGTCCATGTTAACATCCAGCCAACTCATTGGTCTTCTGCGGGGTCTCCTTCTCTCGGTCGGCTGCTGCTGCGGGCTTCCGGCATCTTGGCAGCATTGTCTCCAGCTCCTGCATACCTTCGGTGGACTGCACAGATCTTCCCTTGAGCTCTGACAGCTCCAACGACCTCCCGTAGCTTGTCGCACACCGAAACGCCATACGCTGAGTTGGGAGCATGTCTCCCTCTCAGCTATGCTTAGTATCCACACGCCGATTCCTGCTCCGCATACTCTGCACTGCTGCTCACCTTCACTCATTGAGTCTGCATAAACTGGCGTAGTTCTTTCTCTTCTACGGCAGTCCCAGCTTCTCAGGCGGCCTCTGCTTAATCTACTCTTTCCAAATCTCCTCTCATGTGTAACTAATTCCTGAGTTTAAATGTCCCGCTCAAGTGTCTTGGCCTGTAACAACAAGACCACACATTCTGATTAACAGCACTTTTAATCCTCACTGACTGAGCCATTTTTCCTTGTCCCAGTACCATAAACATTATCGGTATTGAAGTCCAGAGTGGATTGTAGTGCAGCAACATCAGTCTGTTCTATTTTACAGTAAATTTTGACTCATTTGTTTGAGAATTGTCAGAGTAAGGGGCGGTTGTGATAAGGGTTTGTGGTTTAACATTGCAATGAGTATATCTAAGACAGATTTATGACCATTAAGCAATGCCATATTTAATTCCTGCACTCCCAAAGTACAAACCTTCTTCTTTTTAGATGATTTATCATAATATATCCTTTGGGTAGTTATATGGAAGGGACTTTTACATGTCAGCATGCCATTAGGTATTTAAGAATTATAGGACTCTCATCCTCAGAAGAAGATGAATACTGCGGCTCTCCCAAAGGAGTCATCACTTCCCCCCTGACAGCCATCTGCTCCTATGTGATCCTCCCTCCTGCTACAACCCCCAGGGTTAGGATCAGGCAGTGGCTGCCTTCCCCTGGCCACATGGGAGGAGACTTTAGGCTGGGGTCTAGTGATGACTCTGCATAATTCATCACACAATGCAGAACAGTCTGTGGTTCCCTGGGGAAGCACCACCCCAGCAAAGCAGCCGTCATACCCTACCATCCCTCCTGATAGGGACGACAAGTGTTTTGACGGTTGGGCGAAGAAAGTATTTTCTTCAGGGGGTATGGCTTTGAAAGCAGCCAACTCTGTTTGTGCCTTAGCACGTTTCGCTTGCCCTCTGTGGAATTGTGTTTCTTTGACGGCTGAACATATTCCCGAAGGGGAGGAACGGGATGGCTTTCTAGCCCTTGTACAGGATGGCACGGATGCCATGTGTGAATCCGTTTAGTCGTGTCTGGACGTGGCAGACTTTGTCAGCTGGTCCATGGCGGCGAGCACCGTGATGCGCAGATTTGCGCGGTTGCAGAAGTCGGGGTTTGCTCCGGATGTACAAGCCCGGCTTCTCAACATGCCCTTTGATGGTGACCATTTTTTTGGCAGCAAGGCTGACGAGAGCCTTGAGAGGTTGCAGACCGCCAAAGCTGCAGCAAAGTCGTTGAGCGCTGCAGTTCGCCAACCTCTGCCTTTTCGTCCTAGGGGACAGCAATGGAGGGGAGGTTCCTTTCAATACTACTCGACCTTTGGTAGATCGAGGGGAGCTGCAAGTCAAAGGGGCCAACGTAGGAGTACCAGAGGTGGAAAACAGGGTAACCCAGGTGCCAAGGCCGCTCTGGCAGTTGCCTCTTTGCCCCCAGGCACTGCCGCAGCCGCTTCGGCTCATTCATGAGGCAATGTCCCATGGTTCGCCGGTTAGGGGAAGGCTGGCGCAGCATCTTGTAGAATGGAGTGCCATTACTTCAGATGTGTGGGTTCTGGAGATCATAGCCCACGGCTACTGTCTTCCTTTCCGGCAGAGGCCTCATGACAATCCACCAGGGAATCTATCTTTGAAGAGTTCGGATCCTCTCCTTGAGCAGGAAATCATATCCCTGCTGGAGAAAGGCGCCATAGAACTGGTGCCTGTAGCGGAGAGGAACAAGGGATGGTATTCCCCATATTTTTTGATCCCGAAAAAAGACGGGGGATTGAGACCCATCATGGACTTGCGTTGTTTGAACAAGCTCCTCAGGAAGGACAAGATGGTTACTCTCTCTCAAGTCCTCCAGGCCCTTCAACTTCAGGACTGGTTGGTGTCTCTCGACCTCAAGGACACTTACTTTCATGTGCAGATTCATCTCAAGCACAAGAAGTACCTGAGGTTCGCGATTGGTGACTCACACTTTCAGTTTCGGGTCCTGCCGTTCGGATTGACCTCCACCCCAAGGGTCTTCACCAAGCTCATGGTGGTGGTGGTGGCTGCGTATCTTCGGAAAGGCGGGATTCATGTTTACTACCCCTACCTGGACGGTTGGTTGATCAGGGCGCGCTCTCCCGAGCAAGTCCTGGATCATCTGTCAGTCACCTGCCACTCCCTTCACAGGCTGGGCTTCTCCCTCAACTTAAAGAAGTCCCACTTGACACCTACCCAGCAGCTCCAGTACATCGGAGCAGTGCTCGACACATCCCTGGGGCTGTGTGTTCCTCCCCTGGTGAGGGCTTTGCACATTCTGCAGATGGTGAACAAGTTTCAACATGCCCAGAGTCTCCCGGCGTTCCAGTTCTTGAGGTTGCTCGGCCTCATGGCATCCTGCATTCTCCTGGTGCCAGAGGCCAGGCTGTGGTTGAGATGTCTGCAGTGGGCTCCCAAGATGCAGTGGTAACAGTCCTCTGGCAGGATGTCGGATCCTGTTCAGGTGCCGCCCTCGGTCACCCAGGATCTTCTGTGGTGGGCCGTCAAAGGCAATCTGATGAAAGGGGCTCCATTTTGGCTACCCTGGCCGCTGGTGACGATCGTGACGGACACATCCCTCACGGGATGGGGAGCTCATGCCAATGAATTGACAGTCAACGGTCGTTGGTCTCCGTCAGAGTCCAGACTCCATATCAATCTGTTGGAGCTGAGGGCCGTCAGGTAAGCCCTGAAGGCTTTACTGCCGTCTGTGCGGGCGAAGAATGTCCTGATTCTGATGGACAATACAGTGGCCATGCACTACCTCAACAAAAAGGGGGGGACGCAGGGTCTCTCGCTCTGTCCAGAGAGGCAATGCAGCTCTGGTTCTGGGCCATCCAGCAGAAAATTTCGATTTCGGCAGTTCATCTGGCCGGAGACGAAAACGAGGCGGCAGACGCTCTGAGCAGGCACAGCATGGTCTCTCACGAGTGGGAGCTGGCTCGGGAGATTCTCCTGGACGTCTTCACCCTTTGGGGGACCCCACAAGTGGATCTCTTCGCCACCAGTTTCAACGGGAGGTGTGAAAGATTCTGCTCGCGGGAATTTCCTCCAAGAGGAGCCTTAGGGGACGCGTTCGTAGTGGAGTGGTCCTTCCCACTGCTGTACGCGTTTCCTCCAGTCCCCGTCATTCCACAAGTGCTGCGGAGGTTACAGAGGTTCGGTTCCCGAATGATTCTCACTGCTCCGGCACGGGCCAGGAGAACGTGGTACCCGGATCTTATCGACATGTCCATCTGCCCTCCATGCCGTCTTCCCTACCGAGACAATCTGCTCTCACGGGAGGGGGGTCAGGTTCTCCATCCAGAGGTCCAGTCTCTCAACCTTCATGCTTGGCTTCTGAAAGGTTGAGGTATAAGGATTGGGACCTCCGTGAACACATGATGGAGGTGTTGCTTTCGGCCAGAAGGCCTGCAACAAAGTCCCTCTATCGTTGCCGTTGGAGAAAGTTCTGCGACTGGTGCAGGGTTAAGAATGTGGATCCTTTTCATGTGCCATTCCTGTGGTTCTGTCTTTTTTGCTTTCATTAGTCCACAAGGGCCTGCAAGTGGGTACCATTAAAGGTTACCTGGCGGCGCTGTCCATATTTAAGCGCTCGTCTGAGGAGTGTTCTTATTGTAAGATTCCTTTGATTTCTCAGTTTCTGAAAGGGCTCACTAATGTGTTCCCACTGTCACCTTTCCAGGTGCCCGGTTGAGATTTGAACCTGGTTCTAAAATTCCGTTTCAGCCTTTACATTCTTGTCCTTTGAGACTGTTGTCCATTAAAACTATATTTTTAGTTGCGGTTACTTCCATTCTCAGAGTGAGTGAGTTGCAGGCACTATCCGCTAAGCCACCTTTCACGGTGTTACATAAGGACAGGGTTGTCCTTAGGGTTCGTCCTTCTTTTCTTCCGAAAGTTGTGTTGGAATTTAATTTAAGCCAGAAGGTCATTCTTCCGGCGTTCTATCCTCCTCCGCATCCTGGCTAGGAAGAGGAGAGGCTCTATAGGTTGGATACTAGGAGAGGTTTAAGTTTCTACATCTCACGCATGTCCCGGGTCAGAGTGGACGATCAGCTCTTTGTAGGATACGCTGGAAGGCGTTTGGGACACGCTGTTACTAAGCAGACTTTGTCTAGATGGATTATCTTGACAATTTCTGAATGTTACCGCTTGGCGGGTAAGGACCCTCCGGTAGGCTTACGGGCCCATTCCACTAGGTGGGGCGGCTGCCTCTACTGCTCTGCAGAGGGGTGTTCCCATTCAGAACATTTGTGAAGCAGCCACATGGGCCTCTGTCCATACTTTTGTAAAATGCTACAACCTGGATTCTATCCATGGGCAAGATTTGGCCTTTGTCAAGGCGGTCCTCTATTCTGCAATTTAATTGGGCATTCTAAAATTCTAAATTCTTTTCCCACCTCCATACATTGGTACTGCTTTGGGAGTCTGTCATAGATGTGGAATACGTCGGAGGAACCAATGCCCTCGAAGAACAAGTTACTTTCTTACCTGGTAACGTCCTTTCGATGGGATGTTCCGACGACGTATTCCACATCGAAGCCTGCCCCTGTACAGAATTTCTTATGCGATTGCAGCTTACGTTTCTGCAAGGCTTTCTGTAGTCATACTGGCAGAAGATTGGTGCCACACGTTCTGGGAAAAAACTACAACTGAAGCTACGGGCGTCGTGCATCCTACTTATAACATCCGGTAACATCGGCTCGACGCAGGCCCTCGAGGATAGCGTATTGACGTCATCGATGCAGACGCTGAAAATGTTCCGAATCAGCACAGCTGTGGGGATTACCTGTCATAGATGTGGAATACGTCGTCGGAACATCCCATCGAAAGAACGTTACCAGGTAAGAAAGTAACTTGTTCTTCTGAGCCGACTACGCAGCGGGCGCCTGAGGATCGACGCGACTGTGTATGTGCACAGTTTGGAACCAGACTCTCTACACCTTGACACGGCACTGCTACCCGCTGCTCATTACACCAAGCTTTTTCCATCTGCGAATACCAGCTGCGACGCACAAGGTACGCAACCCATTCATTCGCATTTGCATAGAAATTGTGACTGTGATCTATCTCTGCCCACACCCATTCAGCGAACAAAGACGGGATCGACATCTACCTCAGCCCCCCCACCCCATTCTGGGCATTTTAGTAGGAATTATTCTAGCCCCGGTAACCGACCAATCCTTCCCCGATAAACCGCTCTCCGGAAACTCAGTAGAGGCGGAGCGGGTTGGGGGGAGGCAAGGGAGCACACGATGCACGTGACTTCTGGAAAACGTGACAGAATGACCATCTCCTTGTCCAGCAGATCTACTTCAGTCTTCCCTCACAACATCAATCAAACTCAAAGTTTTATATTCCCAGAAGCAGAGTCGTAAACTTCACCGCAACCTGCGTCAACTTTACTTACAAGTGCCAGCGTGGAAATACCAACGCTGTTTCGAATGGATGGGGTTATGTGCCAACCCCTCTTGCAGCTTCCCGACAAGGAAACTATTCAAACGGATGCCCAGACTCCCCCTTCTGTACCAGAGTCTGAGGGGCCAACAACTGTAAAAAAACACAGTTGCTATGTCTATACAAACTTCGATTGAAACTCACCCTGTTTTAGCAGTGGCTGACCTGGAGACTCCCATTCAGGATCTCAGTAATTCAGACGAATCGTTTAGAGCAATGTTCACCTCCTACTCTACCGATGATGAAACTTACTCCTCCATGACCCAACACGCTCAACAAAAGGAATCCTTAGGGCAGGAGACGAAACTCCACCCTCCCAGTGATATGGGTCAAAATAACCCAAAACTGCTGAAAAAGAAACATGGAGGCCTAAAAACAGGGAGAGCTACCAAAAGGAAAGAAAAAACTAACTCCTAACCTCCCAAAACCGTATGTCAACGCACAAAATCCAGCAAGGCTACAGAAGTTCTGGAACCTAACCCTGGTTCTGTAACCATAAGTCTGCATTAAGAAAACTGCCCGCGACCGACAACTCTTGCGAACGGACAAAACTCAACAGACTAAATGGAAAAATACTTGGGCCCCTTGATCATTTCTTCCATAAAGAGCTGAAACAGACACTAACATCTCCAAACGAATTGTCGGATGCGGAACTCTTAGAAGGAGCGGCAGTTTCCCCAATGAAACCAACTGTAAGTCATAAACAAGTGGAGGATTATAGCCAGAAAAACAAGGATCAACACAACAAAATAGAACAAACAAACACATCAACCCCGGTTAGATGGCCTTTTCGGAAAACCCCTGGAGCGGGGTAACACTTCTAAAAATGACTTGGTGAGCATCACGCAAACATCTAACTCCGAATCTCTGCCCAGAGATTCAGGAGATTTCAATAACCTCTCTAGTAAAAAAAAAATATCCGGGTGAACCGAGTATAAAACAGGGAAACCAGACCAAGACATTTCAAATTAATGAACCTGTTGACCAGATCCAGAAGCAGGAGCCACCAAAAATAAGTACACACAAATCAACAGAAGCCTTACCTATGAAACGGAGAGATATCAGTACTGACAACCCTTCATTGCATGATGCTACTTG
Organism: Ambystoma mexicanum; assembly: GCF_040938575.1. NCBI lineage: Eukaryota > Metazoa > Chordata > Amphibia > Caudata > Ambystomatidae > Ambystoma > Ambystoma mexicanum. The sequence goes on along the minus strand of NC_090922.1, from coordinate 16,660,420 downwards.
GCTGGATCTTCAGTTAAGGTGGGATGGAAAGACAAAACAGACCACCACGCCTACACCAGATAACCACGACACACCATTGAAAACTAAAAGACTTAGTGAAATACAGCAACCAGTATCCAAAGATTCCCCAAGTAAAAAAACAGACTTGTTGGCAGTAATGTCCACGGTGACCATAGCATTGGCACCCTTCAGCAAACTATATGAATCGATTAACACATTAAAGGACCACTCCACCATGGTTGCCTTCATGCAAACAAAACTTACATACCTGGAAGGCTAACTCATGTCACTTGAGGCCTACAAACAAAATACAAGAGAGCGTGGAACTCAAACATACAAGGAAAACACGAAAATGGCAAAGACAATGGCGGTGCAAACCGATTACTCTCTTAACAACAACGTCATAAACCAGGAAGAAGAAACAACTAGTTCAACTCGCAACTTCTCCTACGTAGACCTCACACAAGAAAACAGAACGGGAACGAAAGATCAAATCACAATGGACAAAGTCCAGAAATTGACAAATTGGACAAAGGGCAACCCTACCAAAACAGTCCAGGTCCAGCTCTGTGGGACCGCAGAAACAAGCCCTAATGAAGTTAACACATCGAAGGGTGGGCGAAAAGAGACGAACGCAAGCTCTACTCCGCCACAAAATCCGAAACCTGGCTTAAAATTGGCCAAAGCTTCAAACAAACTAAGGCCTACTGAGGGTCATAAGGTTCAACCAACAACCAAACACTTCAATGGTCAAATAAACCCTCAAGTAACGAAAGAAGTCACCTTCCACACTCGCACTAGGAAACAAGGACCTTCCAAAAATCTAACTTCACAATAGGGGAATCAGAAGACACCTTTCGAAAATCCCTGACATCTGGAGAAAATGAGAATTCTCCAAAAGTCAATGAAGTGTCGATAACTGACCTATTGGATATTAGTCACTATCCTATAGAAGATTCAGAAAACGAACAACTTGAGACAAAGGAGGAAAAAAAGAAGTTGATTTCTTCGAACAAAAACTCTCTGAGATCTGTACCAGAAACAACACCACAGCCCGTGGAACCTTAATCTCCAATCTTTCTTACCCTCGAAGAGAAATGTAAGAGAGCTCTTAGTTACAAGAAATCAGACGAGTATGGCGTAAATAGTCACCAAGAGAAGAACATTGGGCATACAGGACAAAGAAATGAAACTAAAGCAAGCTCAACTGGGACAAAACAGTGACGTCAAGTCAACACAATCGACAAGATTCAAACAACACAAAATATTCTACAAGACATAACACCCTGGAAAAATGAAAATCCACCTGCACCTCATCACAAAGGTACCGTAATAGCGACTGGAGCAGAGCAACACCCAATAAAAAGGTCATGACAAGCCGACACAATCGACAAAACCTGAACAACACAAAACATTCTCCAAGACAAAACACTCTGGAAAAACGCAAACCTATTTTTACTTCAAAACAAGTGTACTCAAATGATGATTGGAGCGGATCTACATCCAACAAAACCGGAGAGATAAAAATAGCTCAAATGACGAGAACCCTTAGGACTACAAACACCCGATCCTTTAAACTAGAAAAACTACTTGAAGACGGGGACAACGTCATACTAAATAGAAAAACAGTAATGAAGCTCCTAACCCACATCCAAAATTTGAAATACCTCAGAACGGACAACCTCGATATTATCGATTTCACGTATAACCACCACATGGACAGTGTCTACCTTCACATCTCATCACTGCGGGTGAGACAAATGATGCTAGCCGCAACAGACAAATTGAGATCGATGAGCTACGATTTGAGACTAATCTCTAAACCAGAACGTAAATCAGAACCCTGGGAAGACCTAACCGTCACGATCACCAATACGAAAGAGAGCAGCCACCTACAAATTCCAAACGGGCCCACTTACTGATCAGAGACAAGGAAGAACACCGAAAATCAAGAAACATTCCACTCACTGGGAGTCAAAACCGAGAAAATGCCACCAAATCGCGCTACGAGAACCAGAACGACAAGGGGTCTGAAACTAGCAATAGAAGACCTTCAAAGTTTAGCCCCTAACCTCGAAGAAAGGAGTACAAGCAAAAAACCCCTCAAGAACGGAATACCAACACCAACAGCAGCTAAACTGTAGCACAAACAACACAAAGCATGTATATACTGACATTGATGAAGAGCGACTTCCCCCATCACCCAGGACCAACAGAACTCAAAAACTCAAGGACTTAGTCAAAACAATGTGTCAAGCCAAAAAGACTTTGAGCTCAAAAGATGGGCTTGGATACCAGAAGCACTATCTCACCCTGGGATCCTGGAACATGCGAGGCTTTTCACACCTCACACAACCAGGAGATGTTAACCTAGGAGCCTTCGATTTGCTATGCCTTCAAGAGACTTGGCTACTTGTCCCACCGACCCTAGACGGATTTGAGATTATTATCTCACCAGCTATTAAAGGTCCCAAGGGTAGACCGGCCGCCGGGCTCCTGACAGCCATACGCTCAGGCAGTGCTTTCAGCTAGATACCATCCTGAGGACTGATACCTTCATTCTATCTATGACAATTTCAGGAAACCAGACAACAACAGTAGGGGGAAGAAAGGGTGAAGCTCTCCTACTGCTAATTAATACCTACTGGAATCCTAAAGCACAATCTGACACATCCTATTTGAATGAGCTTGAGCGTACCATCGACGAAGCAATTGCTATACACAACATCAGACAAATTCTGATATGTGGAGACCTAAACGCCTCCTGTCCAAGCTTGGCAAAAGACACTGGAATGGACGTTCATGACACAGTGATTACAGAGCCTCATAGTGACAATAAGACCTCCACAGCGGAGAGGTACTAAGTTGGAGCTTCTCATGTCTTCCAGAGATCTTCACAATCTTCACAACACAAGAGCAAAAAACAACTTTAACATCTCGACTTGGGAACAGGAAGGCATGAAAGCCAACATTGACCACATATATGTGTCAAGGACTTTACTTGCAGTGACCACTAATCTCGAGGTCCGGCGCACGATCAACAGTGACCACAACATTTTAATTGCAATCTGGGCGGTACCAACAAAAATCACTAATTAATTCATAGAACATCGGATTGAACTAGTGACCCAGGGCACAAGATTAAAGCTAACTAGCACAGCAATAAAGACCATCACAGCACCATATCACAGAGCTAAATGCGAAATATCAAGCAAATTAAACATAGTAAAAATTGATTACAGTCCGTTATTACAACCATATGGACAAACTAGGCAGAAGGACAAATCCTCAAAACCAAATCTCATCTACATAACACGAACCAGCTGTTGTTGGAAAAACGAAGGACCATGAGGCAATCAATAAGAACTGCAAAAACTAGGCCAACTATAAGAAATCAATTAATTGCAAAACAGGCGATCAAGTCCTACAAATCCTGGTTGAAATATAATAGACTTACCTAATACCAAGAAGACCCGGAGGCCATGCTAAGATGCCAAAGTGGTAAAAGAACAAGAGACTACTGGTCTCTTATTGACTCTGCAGGTGACACCAACCAAAACGGACTCTTAAACAACGTTGCAGAGTCAAAATGGATAGAACATTTCCCTGAGCTTTTCAAGAAAGTCACAAATGACAAAAAACACAAAGACTCGCAGTCTACTATAACATTGACCATCGATCACGACACAGAAGATAAAATCAAGTAAATAAAACCCTCTCGAGCGCCGGGACCAGACGGGATACCTAACCAAGACCTAAAAGACAACCCGGAATGATGGGCACCGCTAATCTCAGACATTCTCGACACCTGTGTCAGGTCCCAAGTCTATCCCGACCTCTTGGAAAACGTCAAAAGTAGTGCCTATCTACAAGAAGAACGAAAAAACAAACCCAGAGAACTATCGCCCTATAGCACTTCTAGACGTGCTTGGCAAATTATTTGGATCCCTACTTCTGGAAAGATTCCAATTATGGGTACAATCTTCAGGGTGCTCAGACCCATATCAATTGGGGTTTGTTAAAAGCTCACGATCCCTAGTAAATATCTTAACTCTGAGCGTCATGAAGGCAAAGATCTTGGATGGCGCACCTAGAATATTTTTGGCATTTGTGGACTTAAGCCAAGCCTTTGATAGCGTGAACAGGGAAAGGCTATGGGAGAAGCTAACTACGTGGCGATGCCCTGACTCAATTCTAGAACCGATCAAATGCTTATACTCTGACACCTCAATGCAAGTGTGCCTTAGCGGCGCGGGCCAGCTGTCTAAAGAAATCAAGACCTTGCGAGGTGTCAAACAGGGCTGTCCGTTAGCGCCTGCCCTATACAATGCCTATATGGGAGAGATTGGGGCCCACGAAAACAACATAAGAGCCATCCCTCCTAAAATAGGCAACGACAAAATGAGTCGCCTACCTTACGCAGACAACATTATTCTGCTTGACCAGATGGCCATCGGCCTCCAATGCAGACTCAACGCCTTATAAGAATATCTAAGAGAAAACGATCTTGAAATGAACACCAACAAAACAAAAATCATGCAGAAACACCATAAACACAAAGAGAACGGACAATGGTTCATAGAAGGGAAAAAGGTGGAAAAGGTAACACCTTTTACATACTTGTAACTATCAACTGCAATCTGCAAGAAACAGCAACGCAAGAAACTCTATGGGCCAAAACAAAATGCTTAACAGCGCAAAAAATGAAAATGGATGGAAAATACTGTCGATTTTCTCTGCAACCTGCCATCAACCTTTACAAAGCTAAAGCCATCCCGGCCATTACCTATGGCACTGAAGCGATGCCTGCCATCACTGACAGTATATGGGCCCGACTTGAGGGGTTTTACTGGAAAAAAACTCTGAACTTACCCGCATCAACTCCGATAGCTTCAGTGAGGAGAGAACTAACTCTGGTATCTCTAAAAGCAACTGTGCTGTTAAACGGCTGATGCTCTTTCGCAAAACCCGAAACTCCAAACTCAAATTATTTGAGATAATACGTGAGGAAGCCAAAAAAGAATCTAACAAGATGCTGATACGCTGGACACAGAAATACTGTGACTTGCTCCAGGAGATCGGAACCTCGGAGACGGAGCTAGAACAAAACCCCCAATAAAGTAAAAGCCAGACTAAAAGACTGGGACTGGATACAAACACTCCAGGAAGCGGCAAAAAATAAACTTACTCAACATCTCCCAGTGAACTACAAAAGGTCAACATCACTGTAGAATATCTGTTACAGTTCCCTAACAAGGGCATTCGTTCAACCTTCCTCGGAGCTCGTCTAAATTTGCTAAAAACAAACGAGATCCTAGCGATAAGAGGACTCTACTCCACCAAAACATGTCGATTTTGTAAGAGAGAAGAGACTGTGGAAACAATCAAACACTTACTTTTGTCGTGTAAAGGAACAACTACTAACAGACAAATCCACATGGGACATCTATTCAAAGCCTCTCACATTCTGGACGAAACATATTGGTGGAACCAATTTATGAGTGGCAAATCCACAAAAACAGTAATCACTGTGGTAAGATTTTTTCAAAGCTTGGGTCTGCATAACATGGCTAAAGACGCCTCAGAACAAGGCCCAAGTATGCAGTCTTTGCAGGAGATATGACATTGCCTTCAATAAAAAGAAAATAAAGTTTTAACCAACACCAACTCAATGGGCACACAAATCTTGTAAAAACTGTATCAAACAGATAAGTCAAGAATAAAAAAATTAAAAATTGAAGTACGGTGGGTAGTGGGAGAAACTCTTGTGTTGGATTCAGGGCTCTGCAGTGGAAGGCATGTCCGGTGAAGTATCCATTTGATTGGAAGGCAGTAGCATGCACAGAGGTTTGGATTGATGTGTTTTTAGCCTGTTGATTGTGTATTTTGGGAGTCCCAAGGTAAAGGCTGTTGGCACAGCCTAATATTGAGAGTATGAGTGCAGTAATTGCCATTGTCCTGTATGTGACGGTCAGGTGTAGGGTATGATGCATCTGATCATTTAAAGCTGCTGCTTACACTGGCTTCAACCTGTGCAGTGCAGTGCAATGCAATTGTTCATCACAATGCCAACATTTCTCCCGATTGCCGTGGACAAGCAGCAGGTTCACATTTCATCTGGCTAGGGAATTGGTATGGGGGTGTGCAGCAAATCATAAGATTAGCTGTCATTGGGTTGAGTTTGTCTGTAGTCGTCCAGGAGTCAACACATGCTAGGCATTGCTGAGGTTTAGTGCATTTGTTGTAGAGTCGATTGTGAGCTTGTTGAAGAGTTGTTTAGTGTCAAGATGGGGGTGGGTGGGGTCCTGTAACCGTTGAAGAGTAGAGGCAATGGACTGGTTCCTTGGGGGACTCTGCATTTTAACTTGCGGAATATGATATGACAGGGGCCATGTGTGTTGTTTCTGTCCTCTGTCAAGAATGAGGCAATCCAGCATAAATTATTCAAACAGAAGGGCGTGGATATTAAGCCCACTCCCTACCCTTTGTTTTATTAAAGTTACTTCCTTCATATTAAGTACAGCAGGTAGACAAGCTGCAAAATACTCAGGGGGTCATCATGTGTTGGGCGGTAACCCTTAAATGCAGCGGTAGCGCTATTACTGCTGCATTTTAGCGTCTGCCACATCATGGGTTTGGCAGTATTTACCCCCACCTCTGAGCTCGGAGGAAATCCGCCAGGAATTTGCTGATTTGTGGCGCTATTAACGCGTGGTAATACCGCCAACGGTAATTGCGCCGAAAATTCCCCATTGTGTCCAATGGGGAATTCCTGAATGGGCCCAATGGGGAAGGACCGGTCTGCCAAACCCCTGATCCAGCGCTAATAGCGACCGGGATACTGCCCAACTCGTGATGTGGCCCCTTGTCTGGACTGTAATTCACTAGACAGTCCTATGAAATAAACAGTGAGGCCTAGGTGATTAGGTAATATGCGCTTGTTCTTTGTTTTGGATGAATTATGGCTTCAAAAATATCCTTATACCTTGTGTATTTATTATTATTGTATGTACACCACATATGCATGTTTTAACTGTGCCCTCAAAAAAATAACGTATATACTAATTTGAAAAGCATGTTCAAAGTGCCAACATTGTCCTAATGAAGTATGTGCTTGTATTTTACCCAATCCTGCGCTTTTATAATTTTGATATCAAAACCAGTGCAATTTTCTTTCAAAATTGTGATATTGATATCAGAATTCTTTTCAATTCTTATCATCATTACTCAACTATATACAATTTATTGAATGGGTATTCATAAAGTGCCTGTGCAGCAAATGGTGTTTCAATAGTATTATCTGTTCATTTCATTCATTGATTTTCACAATGACATATTCATCATAGGTATCCTATATGTTCTTATACAGATTCTGTTAATTTCCATAATATTTTGTCCGTGATCAAAGATCTATGCTATTCCTCATATTGTGATTGAATGGAGGAAACGTTCTGTGATATCTGCTTTGCGACTCATTGCTAATTTTTTGTTATCCAATCTGGTACCTTTATCTCTGTTGGAGTTCATAGTATTGTACCATATTTCTAATATCATACCTTCATTTGTTGATTCATCATCATCACAAGGCGTTATTCAACATATTCATTGATATTGATATTTATATTGATATTTTATTTGTATCGCGCTCGTACACAAGTGTTTCAGAGCGCGACGAGTTCAGGGAGCAGAACAAAGGAGAACAAAAATCAACTATCCTACTAGGCCCAGTGACATTGAGAATGCACAAGTGCATGGAAGAGTGAGAGGGGTAAGTGCAAGGGAGGGGGGGAGAGGTAGAAAGTGCTGAGCAAAATACAAATAAGTAAATCGAACATGAATGAATAAATAAATAAATAACAAAAGGCAACAAACAGTGGTAGTGCAGCCAGCAAGTGCTAGAAATAAGGCAACAGGCAGGGTGCGTCTGAATAAGTGCAGAAAAGGAAAGGGGGGGCCTGTAGGGTTACAGAATACAGACCCTAGTGCAAGGAATTGCCCAGAGGCAGTGCGGGTGGGTGGCAGTGTGAGCAGGTACCTGGGCCCTAAAGACAGAGTGAGACCAGGTGCACGATGCCAATACAGAACTGATCAACAGGGGAGAGGAGGTGAGAAGGCAGAAGCAAAGAGGAAGGTCTTGAGGTGTTTCCGTAACCGGAGGTGGTTCTCCTCAAGTTTTAGAGTGGCAGGGAGGCTGTTCCAGAGGGAGTCCCCAGCCAAAGACGGAGATCTACCCCTAGCTCGTTTCTTAGAAAAACGGCTGGCCCTGAGGGAGTTAGAGGTGGAGGAGCAAGGACTTGAGAGGGAAGGTATTTACGGAGGGACAGCTGAAGGTATTTTGGACCCAGGCCCCAGAAAGCCTTGTGGACAATGTAGAGGATCTTGGAATTAATCATTGCAGCCACTGGGAGCCAATGAAGAGATTTCAGGGCTGGAGAGATACGATCCTAGAGCTTGGGGCCAAGGACAAGTCTCGCAGTCCAGTTCTGGTTTTGTTGCAAAGGGCGGAGAGTCGAGGCAGGTAGATTTAGAAAGAGGCTTTTGCAATATTCCAACCTTGAGAGAACCAGGGCTCGAGAGACAGTGAGCTTCTGGGGGAAGGAGGGGAAAGGCAGAATACCTCTAAAGAGGTGCAGTAGGAAGTTTGACTTTTTTTAGACATCAGAAATGTGGGCAGAGAAGGAAAGCGTGGATTCAAAGATTACCCTGAGGTTCTTGGCCTCGCAGGTGGGGCTAGGTGGAGAGCCAAGGGAGGCCAGGCAGAGAGTGACAGGAAAGGAGGGTGAAGGTGTGCCGATGAGGAGAATCCCAGTCTTGCTGGCATTCAGGCAGAGATCATTGGTGGCACACCAATCCTGAATGGCTGATAGGCAGTCAGAGATGAGAGATGGAGAAGAGGTGGCCTAGGGAAGCCTTAAAATGAGTTGTGTCGTCAGCATAGCACTGGAAATTTGAGCAGAAAATGGCAATGCGGTGGGCGAGAGTTGCCAGGTATTGGTTGAAGAGCGAGGGTGAAAGGTTGGGTCTCTGGGGAACACCGCGGGTAGAGAGGGAGATAGAGGAAAGGAAGGACCCAAGTTGGGCCTGGGAGGGTCGATCAGAGAGGAAAGAGGTCAACCAGGCCAGAAGCTGATCGGTGATGCCCAGGTTGTCATGGAGACGGTTGAGCAGGATGGTATGGTTGACCGTGTCGAAGGCAGAAGAAAGATGGAGTAGGATGAGGACAGAGGGAATGTTAGAGTCAAGCTTCAGGGATGTTCAAGAGAGCAGTTTCCATGCTTCTGCTAGCTCTAAATCCAAACTGATGGTCGTGGAGACAGCCAACAGAATCATAGTGGAGATTAAGCTGAGAGATGGCTAGCTTTTCCAGGAGTTTGCCCAGAAAAGGAGTAATGGAAATTGGGCGATAGTTAGCCGGGTGTCAGGTCACTGTCAGGTTTTATTTAATTAATTGAAGATTGTTATTTTAGATTTGAGAGTGTTAATACAATAATTTGTTTTGCCTTAACTCTATGATTCAGAGTAATGAGAGCTTCCCAGGTCAAGATGGCGACTCTCAGCATAATTTGCAACAAGCCTTTTGATTGGATGGAGTGAATGAAAGACAGGTGGAGAACATTTTAAACTGCCTTTCATTGTCAGCAACTCAACTGAGAGGATTAATGTTTATGAGCTTATGTGGAGAAACTTAAAATTTCAAGTTTTTAGGAGTTAACTTTAAGATAACAGAAGCAGGAAAGAAGCAGGAAAGATCCAGGAAGCCATTAGGAGTCAAGTCATATGATTTGGAGACACGAGCTAAGTGAACCTTTAAGTTTTCTATGGATATTTCACAGATTGACATTTGGTGTTCATCATAATATAGTTATAATTATTTTTTAATTGTTTTATTTGTAAAAGTAACTACAAAGTTTAATTCTGAAAAGAGCAGGAGCAAAAGGATTTGTTGAACTAAAATTTACACCTGAAACGCTTCTGGAGTTGTTAATGCATTTTTAAAACAGAGAGTGACTTACCAGTGCGAGCGAGTGGTTGTCGGCCGCCGATGTATTGGAGGAGTTTTTCTTATAGAGAAACTCTGACGTGGAGTTAACGCGTCGGGAAGGTAATTTCCCATTAACTGCGCAAGTGTTAATGGTTTAGGGAAGAACGTTGTATGGTACAATTTAAATCTGGAGTGAGCACGCACGCGTACTGAAGACAAAACTGTACATTTTATTATTTGTGTTGTTCAAATATAGGGTTTAGCATTTACCTACTAGTGTAACCGTGGAGAATCGCCAGGAAACTGTCAAAACCTGTGTAGGGTTTAATACGCATGCGCGTCTCTGAACTCATTACAAATCCAAGTGCATGCGCCGTACGGAGATACTATAATACTAACAATACTAACACATGCACGGTCCAGAATCTCACAAGACAGATGACATGTGCGCAGTAAGGAGATTAGTTAAGTTATCAGGGGAGTGAGGTCCGGAGTTTGTTTATGTGTGAAATCATACGCGTTCAGATTGTAGCTAACAAGAATCGGATTCACGTCTCACAAAAAGCTCATTACGCTTCGCCCTGATTCTCTTGGCTCTCATTTAAACAGACAATCCATTTAATGTGCATGTTCAGGCGTATTACTCTGGAATAAGACAAACTATTATGCACAGATAACACAGAGAATTTACTTTGAAGTTTTTGACAAGAAGGAAGCAATCGAACATTTCTGTTTCAGTCAACTTTATTTCAAGGAAGGTAGAAGCAGATGTTCGTTCTCTTGAATGCAGTCGATAAGTAAAAATCCTCAGGGCTTTCAGTTGAGGATAGCCAGGTTAAGAAAACAAGCTACACACAGAGCCTGGCGACTTTATTTTATCCCATTTTCCCCTTTTACCTTAGAGGTGTATCCATCTTAGCTGTCTTTACTTTAGTTTAGTGGATGACATTTCTGGGGGATTATGGGGGTTCAGCAGCTTCTGCGGACATCCTTCTGGATCAAGCCTGACACCGGGCAAGAAGGATCAGCTGTGGGTTTCTTGAGAAGAGGATGCACAAGAGAGTGTTACAGAGGGGAGGGGATGGGAGGGGAAGGCTCCTGAGACAAAGGAGAGGTTTCAGAAATCGGCCAGGGCAGGAGCGAGGGTCTCAATGTGGTCCTTTATGGTTTTAGAAGAACAGGGATGAACCTGTTTTGACGAGACTTTCATAGATCGGACTTATCTAGCGACCTCGTCCGGGGAGAAAAGAGGAAAGGATGGGAAAGAGGGTGGGGGGGGGTGGCTGAAGGAGGGTCGTAGTTCACAGGAGGAGGGGAGGGGAGGGGAGGGGAGGAGAGGGTGGACAGTATGTCCTGGGTCTTTTAGATAAAATGAGGCGCAAGGGCCGTGCAAAGGGTGTGGGAGGCGACAGGAGTGGTAGAGACTGCAACAGGGTTTGCCAGCTCTTTGCAGATTTTAAAGAGTTCGGCCGTGTTGTTAGATGCTCAGAGACACTGGCTTGGATGTGGGCTCTCTTCTTATTGTGGACAGAGAGTCGGTATTGCCTTTGGAGCAGGCGACGGGCCAGTTTGTCAGAGGATGAACAAGAAGCCCTGTTGAGATGGATTTCTGAAATCTGACCTGCTGGGAAGAGGTTCAGAAGGCCCGCCTAGTTTCTTGGAACCGGGTAACCTTCTGGACAAGCCAGACCAATCAAGGTAGCATTGGCGGCGGTCAAGACTAGGTCTCAGGAGTGGTGAGGGTGACTGAAAGACCTCAATGAGCACACAGAGTAAAGGACACTTACAAATTATCACTCCCAGTCATGGGTATATATATTAAAAGTAAAAATGCATTTATTCAAGGCCTTTGAGTTTCAACACAATAGTTCCTGACAGTAACACTTTCAAACCAACGCAATCCTACTAAAATACATATATACAAGACCAAGTAGCCTAAAGGGTTAATGTACAAAATGGGTCCACAACATAGAAAGGGAAGGATGCAGGCAGTGCAAAGAGTATTTATGCAGTTCTGCAGAAATCACAATCCTAACTGAAAGACAGTCCAGTCCCTTAGAAGAGGGGAGCCTTTTGCTCAAATGTACTTGCAATGCTGGCGCACGCAGTAGTGCAGGGTCTGTAGCAGCTCAGGAAGGTGGGTGAGGTGATGCAGAATAGGTTCCCACTATTTGTAGATGGTCTACCCAAAGGGGCAGAGCAGGTTCCAAGAGTTGGGAATGGGTCGATAGCTCAGGGTATTTACAGAAAGGAGAGGGGCCCTCAGGGGCCACTTGTGCGTAAAAACAGGTGGATGCGCTAGGGGTCACCGGTAAGGGTTGCAAGTACTCACCGACCCCTGGCACATTCCGGACCAAACTTTGGCAGTAAAGTCCAATTCGGTTGCAGGTTCAAATGCAGCAATTCTGCGGCTCTGTGGCTTTCAGTGACAAAGTTACTGCCTTGATTCCCAAACGGGACATTGGTGATTTCTCCGCTCTTGGTGGATGGATCAGGCCAGTTTCACTGTAGCAGGCTTCAGGGCACAGGGGGGCACAGCTGCAATGCACTGGCAAAGTTTGTCACCATGGCTGAGCGACACAGTAACTGTGTGTACTGCGGTTCGGGCGCTCTCTCGTTACTTCAGACCTGGGAATGCCAAGTGTGCGAAATTCCGTGTGAGAGTGCCATGAACACAGAGCTTACGATGTACCAAGTTTCAAGGGCCTCCTCGTAACAGTGGCAGTATCAGAGAAAGGCTCCTGCACAAGCTGATCAGCCCACTGGTTGGCCCAGGGACACTTCTGAGAAGGCTTAATTATATGGTTTGATGAAGGTGCCGAGAATAGTTAGTCCCACTGTTCCAATGGGTCGAAGCGCCTTTGCAGACCTTCTAGTTCGATCGGATGCGGAGGGGTCCTCCAGTGGGACGACAGTGGGCTCAGGGTGTCAAACCTTGCAGCGGGTCACCAGCGGTTCCTTGACTCAGCTTCTTAGTTTCAGGATACTTCGATCCTATCCATCGTTCAGTAAGAACTCCAGAGCTCAACATGGTATAGGTGTTTGGAGCCCTCTCTTATCCAGAATTTCCTTCGCGCCAAAACGAAGAGGACCCAATGGGAGATCTGCTCACATAAAGGCACACCATACGTGGACCAATCATGGACCACAGTCGTCCCAGGCATTCACAGCAGGCCAGACTCTGGCAACGAGGATGTGTATTGGAACCAGACAGTCCAACCCACATCCTGGAAGCACACACCCAAGGCATGCAGAAGCCCAAGAAAGCTTGGCGTTTCGCAGGAGAATGCATGCTCAAATAAGGACTGACCCGGTTCGGCTCGATTTGGGGAAGGTGAAGGAGCAAAATGGCCAAAGGACAAGACAAAGAACCTCATGGCATGGCCATTTTGGAGCCAGGCCACCTATTTGTGCCAAACGCGGTAAATGCGGTTTATCTTGCAGGAAACGGTTACAATTATATGAAAAGATAAGATGCCACCAGCCCTGTCCAAGGCACATCTGCACTTCTCCTAAAAAATCCTTCGAGAGTATCTAGGGCCTTTAGAAATGACAGGAAGACCCAATTGCACTGCACTTGCAACATTGACAAGGACTATGGGGAAACAGAGTCTCCCGGTACTGTCCGTCTGTAAGGGCATGTCAGTTTCCCCATCAAAAAGTGAGCGAAAAGCCCAGGGGAGTGCAGCAGAAGGCTGTGCTCCACTGACGGTGTGTAAAACAGCAGCAAGAAGTTGGGGGGGTTACACAACTGGAGGGAAAACTTCACATAATTGGGAATCTTTCCTAAGAAGCCCTCCATTTCCTCTCAGCCGCCCTACACTTAAGTTTAAGTGTAGCTAGGTCAAAGTCATACCAAGAATTGCACTTGGCTTTGGGCTTCAAACGGATCCTCGACATGAGCAAGAGCATCAAGAGTATCAGAAATAGAAGAGTAGAGCATGGACAAGGCTGTGTCAGGATGTGAGTCAGCCATAGGTGGCGGAGAAGAGACAAGGGCATCGGGGACGATACCTTGCTTGATGGTTACATTGAGGCATGACGATAAGGCAGGGCCTAGACAGGGGTGCTTAGTTAATGCTTTGACATTTGTGGGTGGAGAGCTCAAGACTTGCAGCGAGCCTGGTGTATTGCAAGGGTTGAACGTGGTGAGGAAAAACCTTGGTGGGATAGTGACAAAAGGCTGTGTTGGGGTAGGTAATTCTGGCGGTGCCTTATCACTTGTTTGGTATGGTGGAGTTGATTCTTTCCTCGCCAGATTATCTTGAGTCTGAATGATTGTTACTGGAGTGTCTTTGTTTTGAGTCGCTGAGTTCTTGAGATCTTGTTGGTGTGGTGTTGCAGGTTGCAGGGTACTTCCTTTTGTTGACGATTTCCTCTTCACCATGTTCAGATTTTAGTTGTTTTGCCAAATTGGCCTTTTTTTAACTTTATAGTTTCCATTCTGTAGAAAGCTTTGTGGTAAGTCAGTTTGTGTCTAGAATGCTGATTTGCTATAGATTATCACTTTCCACCACACCTCATTTTAATCTTGTTCTTATATTTTTTTGATGGTTTGTTTGAGCATTTGCATTTGTGCCCTTTGACTCTGCTTACCCTCAGTGATTTTTCTTCTTGCCATCACTTCCACGCAGTGGTTGAGCGAACACCAAAAGGAAAATCTGAGGGTTAGATTGTCCTTTCTTTCCAAGGTACTGATAGATTTTAATCTCTCCCAGAAGATCATTCATCTGGTTTTCTTCCCACCACCTCATGATTCTACAGCAACAGAGAGCTTTCATCGTCTGGGCTCCAAGAGAGTTCTGTAACAATATGTCTCTGACCTGGGACATCGGAAAGGAAAACCAAATCGTGGTTGGCTTTGCCAATGCTCGGTTGGGTGTGGATGATCTTGTCCAGATGGAATGTTGTCTGTATTTCACAGTAGTACTATTGCCAACACGTCTCCACAGATGTTACTGCTTATTCAACCATTCAGCTAAGGATCGGGCTGCTGCCTAATCTTTGCAAAGGGGTGTTCTTGTGGTGGAAATCTGTCGGGTGACTACGTGGGCATAGTTTAGCATGTTTGCCAAGCACTGTTGCCTGATTTCTTTATCAGGCCAGGATGCCTGCTTTGGTCATGTGGTCCTTCATTGTTTCATGGTGTAGGCCATGGTTCCTCCCTTGACTACCTCCTCCGTGATCTTTATTACTTTGGGACTATTTATAAATGGAGGAATCCATGGGAGGAAGAAATCCATCAGAAGAAAAAATTGCTTACCTTTGGTAAGGTTCTTTCTGATGGATTAGTCCTTCCTCTTGGTTTATTTGTTAACTGTGGTATTTATGCTGTTACACAGCAACTTAGGGTAGGGAAAACTTGCTGGACTGAGGTCATGGTGTGCAGCCAGGCTTCCTATATGCCACCCATGATGCCAAATCCAGGGTTGTGCGTGACAGCAAATGCCAAGAAGTGCTAATGTGCACCCCTTTGGCTATCGAAAATGTTTCTGAAGCCAAGCGTGCACCTCGAGGATAAGAATTGTGTGAGGAAGGTCAAATCCATCAGAAAACATTACTGGGCGTAATTTGTTTGATTGGCAGCTTTGATACCCCATCCTGTAACACATTGTTTACAATGTATTTCTCTTATTTCCTCCATCTCCTTTAGAAAATAAGGCTCCTCAATACTATGTGTCGGTTAACAGCCCAGCCCGACCCACTTCCCTTGTAAGGTTTGTCCTAGCAAACCTTACTGGCACAGTGGTCAACTTCACCAAGGAGGAGTGCCAGAATCCCAAGGACAGCAGTAATCCTGAGAAGCATGTAAGTTGCCCACTGGCTGTGGAAAGGACTAGAACAGTTGAAACATTTTTTCTTGAAGTGGTGGGCATTCAGAATTGGTGTGCAAAAAGTAAATAGGCCCTGAAAAGGAATGGTGTTCTATGAAACAGTGGATCAGGACTTGTGTCTGCATAGAGTATGTATTTATGATTCAGATGAGGCATGGTGGAAAGAGATGAGTTGCAGGTAATGGTAAAGGGGATTAATCTACTTGACAATATTACATAACAGGATTAGGAGATGATTGGCATGATCTACAATGTGTCTAAGAACATTTCTTTATTCCAGCTTTATGAATATTTATGGGTACCCGGCTCTTTTGGTAACTCCACAACAAGAACACCATTCTGCGTAAGGACAGTGGCACACTTAAGTAAGGCAGTGTCTCCTGCATTTGACCTAAATGATTGGGGGTCCACCGAGTACTCCACATGGACTGAAAGTCGCTGGAAGGAAATCAGAGCCAGAATATTTTTGGTAGCGAGCCATGAGCTTGAGGTGAGTTTTTCCTGTAGATAATTCCACATAGCCTATTGTGTACCAACGTGTGTGTGATGGTGGTTATGTTTAATCAGCAAGGCATTGGTGAATATGATAGGAGGTGAAATTATCCCATGTTTGATAATGTCCAAATCTTTCTACCACTTAAAAGATTTTATTGTGTGGGCCTTTGATTGGCGTTCTGGTTCCAGGCAACCCAAACAAACTGGGCTTGTGATTGAAATTTAGCTATCATTGTTTTACACCGACGGGTGCTTTGCTTGTTTTCTATTATTGTTTGCGCTAATGTGTACCTAGTGTACCGTTTCATTGTATCCCAGAACTAAGACGTGCAGGGAAATGTATCTAATTTCTTTAAACATCTGCATTACATGCTGGTATTGTCAAGAATAGTTAAAAACTTCAGTCATTTGCCAAAAACTAGAGTAATTATATTGATATTTAGCACATGCTTTTCAGGACTGATGCTTCTTAATGAAGGTTTGCTAGTCCTAAGCTAATTGAATCTCTCAATTACCCCAACAATTCTATTAACACAAAGAAAAAATAAAAGGCTAAGGGCTTCATCACAAGGCTGGCGGTAACCCTCAAGTGTCTGTAACGGAATTAGCACCGCCAATACCGCTCTGCCGGATCATGAGCCGGCGCAAATACCACTGATTGTATAATCAGCCAGTGCTATTACAGAAGGCCACATGAGGTGCAAACACAGCCTCATCACAAGTCCATGTTTGCCGATATTGGTGCCGAAAACCAACGCTAATACTGACGAAATACGGCGCAGTTGCCTCCAGCTGGAGCCTGAAATGAATCCACAGGTGAACCCACTCCACCCCAGAGGGCTACCCCAAACACTGTTTGCAACACCATGCTGCCACTAGCCTCTGTGAGCTGTGCCTGGAAGTAGAGAGGCAGGACAACCAGGCCAGGGCACAGGGAGTACAGGGGGCTGTTGGGGGGGCTATGGGGGGTTGAAGGAGGAGGAAGAGGAGGAGGAGGAGGAGGAGAGGAAGGAGGTGGTGGTGGTGAGCCCAGGCAAGGCGTGCACCGATCCCCAACGTTAGGCCCTCACCCTGGACCCTCACCGCCAGCCAGTTGGCCAACCTATACCACCTCAACAGGGAGACCATAACAGAGCTGCTCACCACAATACACGCTGACATAGGGAGCAGGATCAATATCCGGACAGCTGTGCCCCCAACGCTGAAGCTAGTGTCTGTCCTACAATTCCTCGGAACTAGCACCTTCAAACACTCAGTGGCCATGATGCACGTATTAGCACAGCTCACATTCTTTGAAGTGTTGGGCGAGGTGCTTGAAGCCTGCCTGCGGCAAGTGCAATGCCACATCTCACTGTTTGCCACCCCAGCCCTGGTCAATGCCATGAAGGCACAGTTCTATGCCATTGCCCAAATGCCAAATGTGATTGTTGCACTGGACTGTACCCATGTTGTAGTGGTGGCCTCCCAGGCCCACAAAGCAGTGTACCGTAACTGCAAGCACTACCACTCCCTGAATGTGCAGGTGACCTGCAACCCCAACCTGTACATCACCCACTGCTGTGCCTGCTATCCTGGTTCCACCCACGATGTCATGGTCCTACGGAACAGCACACTACCAGGATACATGGAGAGGCAGAGAGGACGACAGACCTGGATAGTAGGTGATTAGAAAAGCCAGCGCATATGCGCTGTGAAGCACATGCCCAAATGTTACAGTACAGGCCAGGGAGCATGCACATGATGGACCTACCTGCATGGAGAAGCTGATGTACACATAGCAACTATAAACATCCAACATGACTACATGTACCACAATGCAACATGCACTTACCAAAGCAATGGTGACATATGGCCACATCTCCTCACACAAGAACAACCCTGCTCGTACCACAGCCATGCACGCATGTGCGACCAGCCCACAATGGCGAGCTGGCGGACCCAGATGCTATGGGAGGGCCCATGGGAAACCCAGCAATACCGCATTCACAGTGGAAATACACTGCCACATGACAGCCAACTTGTCAGCTGCACATGTCACTGACGCACACCTCATGTAACATATGCTGCAAGGTTCATGGGAAGCAGAAACAATGCATGACACAAGTGACACAGCATGCAGAGTCGTAGATTTGACACATTCCATGAAAATAATGCCCATTTGCAATCACAAGTACTCCATTGCTCTGATATTGTGTAAGCCCACCCCCACACCTTACACCATGACTAATGCCTGTGCCTCCCCCCATGCAAGTGACTCCGAATACCCGCAGCTGCCGTGGTTAATGAACCCTGGGCGTGATCCACAAACACTGTAGAGTAATACCTACAATCATGCTCACATCAGGACCTGTGTGTGCATCGAGCGTACCTTTGGCCTCCTGAAGGCATGTTTCCGCTGCCTCGGCTGCACCAGTGGAGCCCTGATGTACGCTCCAGAGAAAGTGGGTAAAATTGTGCTTGTGTGTGCCATGCTGCATAATATCTGCCTGAAGAGGAATGTCCCGCTACCCCCTGATGTGGACATGCCACCCCTAGAGGATGAGGATGCAGTGCCTGTGGCAGAGGCAAATGCACGCATTGTCAGAGATGTGGGGGATGGGAGATTGGCCCGCCAGGAACTGATAGACAATTTCTTCTGACACTTTAACATGGCACACCACACGCCATGCACGACTGCGTGACACTCGCCTCCATCAATAAACACGACAATCAGGAATGTCCTTGCATTGATGAAGTTTAACAGTTTTAATGTAATTAAGTGCCCCAACTATCCCCCTCCCACCATCAACTCCCCAGCACAAAATCCCCCATCCAACTTCCCAGCACACAATCCCCCCACCAACTTCCAGCACACAATCCCCCCTCCCCCACCAACTCCCCAGTACACAATTCCCCCCTCCCACCTCCCCTCACCAACTTCCTAGCACACAAACCCCATCCTCCCACCAACTTCCTAGCACACAATCCTGCCTCCCCCACTGACTCCCCAGCATGGCCACACATGGCAATTATTGTCCCAGAGTCCTTCACGACCATGGCCTTTCCTCCTCCCCACCCCCGGGCTCCTGGTGATTTTGGGCACAGAAGGCGCTGCGACTGTCTCTGTGGCGTACACTGCTGTGACCCTTGTGGGTGGGGTTGAAGTGGATGGGGTGAGCCTGTCCCGAGGTTTTGCTGCAGTTGCACCTCCGTGCTCTGCCTGATGGCCTCAGCCAGTGCAGGGACGCCTTCTGTCATATCCCTGACCCGTTCGGCATGCATTGTCAGGGCAGACATGTTGACTGTTGTCTCGGCTCTGTAAGAGTGCACGCACAACTCTGCGGGTAGCCCCCTGGATGCTGTCCCTAATGGCCTGTAGGTTTGCAGAGTGCGTGTGGCCAATCTCCTCTATCTCCCGCTGTCTGTGGTCCATGTCCTCGAGCCTCCACAACAGCATGCTGCATGTTGGAATGTGCTGTGTGGGTGAGGGGGCTCTACACTGGCCCAGGGCTGAATGCAGGGGAGCCATATGAGGGAGTATCAATGTCCGGATCTGGTGTTCGTGCATGCTAGCGGCATAGTGGGCTCTCCGCGGAGTGTCGGCACTGGCGGATTGGAGGGCTCTCCGGGGAGTGTTGGCGCTGGCGGCATGGAGGGCTCTCTGGGGAGTGTGGCCCTTCGGCAGGTGGTGACACCGGGCTAATGTCCCCCTGTGGCTTCTCATTCACCCTGCTAGCAGGTGTGAACTCAGTGTCTGTGCCTCCGACTGCGGGTGTGGGTGCAGTGTGCCCTGCACTGCTTCTGGTGGCCTGTGGTGTGGGCGTTGCCTGACCCGAGCTGTGCTACGGCATAAGGCGCCGGAACCTCTGCCTTGGTGTGTGGCCTGTGTTAGCCTTTGCAGGGTGGTGGTGGTGGCAGACGTTGAGGGCCTGGAAGTGCCCTCCCTGATGGGCCTGCAACCTCCTCCCCCTCCTCCACTAATGCCTCTGGCGATGCATGAGTGACTGTGGGGGACTTAGGAAATGTTGCCAGGTATGGTTTCCCCACGTGTGTTGGCATGCAAGGCATAATTGCTATGGTACAGTGTGTGACCCCACATATATGGGCAAATGGACATGGTTGGTCATGGGAGAATGCATGTGGGCCCAGCGTCATGGGGTTGCTTGTAGTGATGTGTGTGTGACCCATGGCCTGTTGGTCTTTGCCCTGTCTGTGGGTGGGGCAGGGTGTCCATGCTGGGGCAGCTTACGTCTGACATGCATGCTTGTGGTTCTTTATGGCCCCACATCCCCTCCCTGTGTGGCACTCACGTGGTGGGTGTGGTGGTTGTGGGTTAGTCCATGGCAATGTCATGTCTCTATCGGGCACTGCTTTGCAGCCAGCAGGGCTGCACTGTGGTGCACAGTGATTGGCAAACTGGGCACATGTTGGTGTGTGGGACGTGTGCTTCCCTGTGGCTTGTCTGCCATGCTGACTTAAGGCAGGCCTACTGGACCCGCAGCATGCTGGTGTGTCTGCTGCACAGTGTTGTGGTCGCTCACGCACCTCAGTCCCGCTGTCACAGGGTGCGCCAGTAGAGGTATGGTGCGCATGGCATTTGTTTGGTTCACTTGCCTGCCCTTCCCGCTGCTGTGACAATCGGGGGTGCCCTTGGTGCCCTGACCCATGGCTGCTGTTGAGGGTGGCGGATGTGGCAGCCCGTCACTCTTCTAGGTCTGTTGACTTGTCTCTGTCCACTGGGGCATCTTATGCTTGGCTGTTATTTGTGCATGCATTTGTTCACTCACCTCCTGGCACCCGCCTCCGCACTACCACTCCCTCTATCCCTTTGAGGTCCAGCACAGTGCTGCATTTCTGCTCCCAGGCATTGAGGACCAGTGGCTCAACAGTGGCTCCACCAGTCGCCACGGTCTCCCGGAGGTGTTGGCAAAGCAGTCCCTGCACTTTGACCCTCAGGTCGTTCCACCACTTATGGCTGTCCTCTCCATCACAGGGTACGCTTGATACTGCTGTCACCTTCTGGCAGATGGAATTTCAGATGGCTGTCCTGCACTTCCCAGTGGGTTTTCCATTGGCGACTGCCATAAAGTTTCTCACAGTGGGCAATTATCTCATCTTGACGACCACCAGCTCCCCCTCGCTAAATTTGGATGTACACAGGCGATGTTCGGCCCCTTGCCCCTTATCCTCTCCTGGGATATTTTTGCTTCTTACCCGGACCGGATGGCTGCAGGCAGTGGAGATATTTAATGGATTGTGTTTTCCAAAATGGCTGCCGCAATGCTTCCCGTTCCGGCAGTGACACAATTTCCGCCGGCGCTGATAGTGCTGGGATTTTCGGTGGTAGCACTATTAGTGCCAGAGTCGGGGGCACGTTCACACCTAGTTGTGATGCAGCGCTAATTCCGCCACCCGACCCGGCGGTAACGCTATTGCTGCTCAGCTGTAATTGCGCCGGATTACTGCCAGACTTTTAAATAGTCTTATAAGGAATAGACAAAACAAAGTATTTATTCAAAGAGTTTTCAAGCTAAATAAACGGATAGCACCCTACTAGCCCGCCACCCAATCTAACCCAACCTGCCTCCAACTCGCCTTTCCCTTATATCCCCTCATGGTCTTGCCCTTTCTATTTTACATCACTTCCATTTGACCTTTCCCACCCCGTATGATATCACAATTCTTATTGTTTATCGTATTAGTCCATCCCCGGTCTCCATCTGGATCCTCACGTCATCTTCTTCCTGGTCAGTTGCTGTGGATTGACGAAATCCAGCATCCACCTCTTCAGACGATTGGTGTTGGGCCACTCGTCCCTCCCCCTGACATATTTCTGATGAAGAATAAGAACCCATTGTTTTGTCTACTCCAAACTGGTTGGATCCAAGATGGAGGCCCAAGTGGCCTTCACCCAGTACCTTCGAGAGCTCCTCAAAGCACTGTCTTAGCAGTCCTGCTGCACATGCTTAAATAGCAAAGCTCCCGGTGCTGGAACAAGTACTACAAAAGCCAATGGGTGGGGTTTCTCTATCCAATGTCCGCTAGGATTTAAAGAAAAATGATCTGCGCTTGAGCTTATTTACATGACAAATGACACTTCAGGTATTCAAATATTTTCTTATAATCGCATGTAGTTTCCTACACGTTCATTGCCTTTGCACGCAATTATGGCAAATATCACAGCACAAATCATATCCCCCACCCCTGGGGGTCCTCCACGTTCACAGATTCCCCTTTTGCAGTTATTGCTCGCAATCTGAATGACACCTGGCCTAGTAAGATCGTTGTCTGTCTCCCCTCTGTTCCCCTTCCCTTGCCTCGTCGCTCCTTGAAACACTTGTGTATAGGTGCGTTATAAATGCCATATCATATCATAGCACAACTGTTGTAACTAAACGTATTCCCTTATCTCATCCCCAGTTCAGCTGCTTTTCCTCTGCACAGGGAATTCTATCTGTTTCTACACTATGGTCCAATCCTGCTTTTCATTTGTGCAGGTAAACCATCTATCGCTACCAACATTAATGTTAATAGGTATTAGACTCCATTTGAATTGTAAACAAAATCCTAGCATAGTCGGATCATAAAATAGGCCTAGAGGCAGTCACCACTTCTGAGTTAGTGTTGTCAAAAATACAGTCCAAGGTGTGGCCTGCTGAATGCATTGACCCCACTACCGATTGGATCAGCCCTAGGATTCTAAAGGAGTCCAAAAAAGCCTAGGCTGGTACATTATCCCCCTCTTCAGCCCAGTAATTCAAATCTCCCAGCACACTGGCAGAGTGTGATTATTTGAGCTACCACATCCACCAACTTGGGTGTTATTGGATGGTATACCAATAAAAGGTCCACCAAGGCCATGACCGGACATTTTGCATGTAAAAGTTTGGAACCTTTGATACTGCTAATTTTCTTCAACGCCATTTTAAAACGAGCTCTGAAAATCTTTGCCACACCTCCATCCATATCTGATAAGTGGTTTACGACAATTGCAGAGTATCTCTGGGGTGCTATATTGTTCAGGGCCGCCATATTGATATTAATATTTTATTTCTATTGCGCTTGTACACGAGTGTTTCAGAGCGCGACAAGGCAAGGGAGGGGAACAGGGGAGAACAAAACAACGATCTTAGTAGGCCCAGTGACATTGAAAACACGCTAGTGCATGGGAGAGGGGGAGCTGAAAAGTGCATGGAAGGGGGGAGAAGTGGAAAGTGCGTAGCAAAGGAGAAACAGATAAATAATAATAAATAATAAAGGCAACAAACAGTGGTAGTGCAGCCAGCAATTGGCAAGTGCTGGGTTTAAGGCAGCAAACAGGGTAGGTCTGATAAGTGCAGGAAGAAAAAGGGAGGGCTTTATGGGTACAGATACAGACCCCAGTGCAAGGGGTGGCCAGGAGGCTGTGCGGGAGGGTGGCAGGGTGAGCAGGTACCTGGGCCAAGAGGACAGAGGGTGTCCAGGTGCACAGTGCCAGGAGAGAACAGGTCAGCAGGGGAGAGGGGGAGCGAAGGCAGAACCAAAGAGGAAGGTCTTGAGGTGCTTCTGAAACCGGAGATGGTTCTCCTCAAGTTTTAGAGTGGCAGGGAGGCCCCAGCCGAAGACGGAGATCTACCCCAGCTTGTTTCTTTGAAAAACGACCGACCCTGAGGGAGTTAGAAGTAGAAGAGCGAAGAGCTCGAGAGGGGAGGTATTTGCGGAGGGATAGCTGAAGGTATTCTGGACCCAGGCCCCAGAAAGCCTTGTGGACAATGCAGAGGGTTTTGAATTTAATCCTAGCATCCACCGGGAGCCAATGGAGAGATTTCAGAGCTGGAGAGATACGATCCCAGGGCTTGAGGCCAAGGACAAGTCTCGCAGTCCTGTTCTGGATTAGTTGCAGAGGGCGGAGAGTAGAGGAAGGTAGATTTAGAAAGAGGCTGTTACAATAGACCAACCTAGAGAGAACCAGAGCTTGGGAGACCATGAGCTTCTGGGGGAAGGAGAGGAAAGGCAGAGTACCTCTGAGGAGGTGCAGTAGGAAGTTTGACTTTTTAGAGACATCAGAGATGTGGGCAGAGAAGGAAAGTGGGAGTCAAAGATGACCCTGAGGTTCTTAGCCTCCCAGGTTGGAGTAGGAAGAGGACCAAGGAAGGCCGGCCAGAGAGTGAGGGGAAAGGATGCTGAAGGAATGCTGATGAGAAGTATCTCCGTCTTGCTGGCATTCAGACAAAGATCATTGGCGGCACAATCTTGAATGGCAGTTAGGCAATCAGAGATGAGAGAGGAGAGGAGGTGGCCGAGGCCAGCCTGAAAATGTGTTGTCGCACACGTAGCACTGGAAATTTAAGCAGTAAATGGCAATGCAGTGGGCGAGAGTTTCCAGGTATTGGTTGAAAAGCCAGGGCGGGAGGTTAGACCCCTGGGGAACACCACAGGTAGAGAGGAAGATAGATGATAGGATGGACCCCAGTTGGACATGGGAGGGTCGATCAGAGAGGAAAGTAGTCAGCCAGGCCAGAGCCTGATCAGTGATACCCAGGTTATCACGGAGACTGTTGAGCAGGATGGTATGGTTGACCGTGACGAAGGCAGAAGAGAGATAGAGGTGGATGAGGACAGAGGGAATGTTAGAGTAAAGGTTGGAGAGCAGATCTTCACGGATGTTCAGGAGAGCAGTTTCTATGCTTCTGGCAGCTCTGAAGCCAGACTGTTGGTCATGGAGACAGCCAACAGAATTGGAATGAAGGTTAAGTTGAGAGATGGCCAACTTTTCCAGCAGTTTGCCCAGAAAAGGAGTAATCGAAATTGGGCGATAGTTAGCCGGACAAGAAGGATCAGCTGTGGGTTTCTTGAGAATAGGATGCACAAGGGAGTGCTTGAGAGGGGAGGGGAGGATCTGGAGGCAAAGGAGTGGTTGCAAAAATCAGCAAGGGCCGGAGCGAGGGTGTCATTGTGCTCCCTAATCCACTTTTCTGTGATGCAAAGTACATCCAAATTCAAATCTTCAATCGGGTAATGTGAAAAGAAGCATTATTTACTGCCAACTGCACGTTTATCAGAAATGCCCTAATCGCCCCTGGTGAAATGGCTTCCTGGTCCGAGGGATGGGATGGGTTCTCACAAAATGAGGGTTTGGTGCTCGTCAGTCGTTAGGACTGGGTTATGCCCAAGCAAAGTGTATTAGCACAAAAGAAGAAGGGCATATCACCCATGTATTTAAAATGGAGGGGCATATATAATGCTCCTCAATGATGTGTTGTACTGAAAGGGTCTCCCGCAGGGAGAGTACAAAGGGAACTGGTTACCACCTGTTAGTGTCTGCACAGAATAATTTCCTCAGGTGGGTGTGTATGCGTATCAATTAATGTTGACAGGCTGAGAGGAATACAAAGGAGGACAGGGAAGTTTCTATCTGGCCCTACCTCTCTAAATCACTTTCCCTAGACAGCGCTGGTGGGACGCTTATCTAAAAGTGGATTGAATAAGGAGGTGCAGAGAAATACTTAAATTAGCTTTTTTATCCCAATCATTTATTGAAACGGTAGATGTTTATCTAATGTTTTTATAGTCATTTTGTGACTATAATTCCCGCAGGAAAAAGGGCGCGGGTGTTTTGCCAAAGACCCTGGAACTTTGGAGTCTGTCCTTGTCATCAGCTGTTTGACCCCGCCCCCCTGCAGGACAAATGGTGCAGCTGAAGCCCATGGGAGAAAGGGCGCAGGTGTTTGCTCCTGCCTGGGTGTTCGCGCCCATCCGGAGTGGAGCACCCAACACCCTGCATAAGGACCGGCGCTGAAGTCCACAGCCCATAGCATTGTGTGCACGATGTGAGGTGAGATTCTCTTCTTCTTTCAGAATTAGACCCCAAGGCCTCCCTTCTTGCAAGATGGTTGGCCTTCCAGGGGGTGCTGCTTTTGGAGTCGTTGGTGTCACGGAAGGGGGGTCCTCTCATCCCCTTTTAGTCCCCCTACCTTTCCAAATCTACCCCTTTATCGAACATACAAGGCCCTCCGGTCCCAGTGGAGTACCGAAACCCGGTCATGGGTAGAAGACTGGGAGGGGGGCATGCCACACAAGGCACCAGAAGTCACGGAGAGAACGGAAGCCTGTACTGGGAGTTTAAACGTGAATGGAGCACCCGCCCAACCATTTATGCCCATCGGTCATGGCCAAAGGGGAGATTTCGGGGAAACCACATCCAAGCTGCACTGCACCCTGTTACCATGCATTTACAGTCCTACAGCTCTACTACGGTCCTCCGGGATCACCAGTGTTTTTGTCTTGACCCCTCTCTCTATTCCCATCCAGGTAAGCCCCTTTTTGGATGACCATGTGCGCTCCGTTAACCTCTTAACCCCTGGAGGGGGTCTTGACTGGGTGGCTACCGCCGTTCTTCTGGATACCCTGGCCAATGGCTGTGAGAGGATTTCATTGGGCATTTCCAAGCTGACTGGAGGGCACGCGTCATTGGCCCCATCTTTGGACTCATCCCTGGGGCTGGAACCTCCCCATCCACCCTCTGGTCTGAACCCTGTCATAACAATCCCGCAGTCGCCACTGGTTCTCCCAGAAGCCCGTCCACTTTTTTCTTCTGTTCCCCTGGCTCCTGATCTCAGGGGTGTGGGCCAAGATGGTTTGGGCGAGGGAGAGAAATCTAGCCCCCCGTCCTGCAACGAGAGTGAGTCCACGTCTGATGCCCCTACGGGGGTTAGTTCTTTTTTACGGCTTAGCCCTCTTTGGGATCCTAACCCACCCTTAAAAGGAGACCAGTGTCCTCCAGCCCCACATTCTACTGTTTCTGCTGCTCTGCCTAGCTGTCCTTGTCAACTCCTGCTCTCGGAGCTGGCGGAGATTAAAAATCTTCTACTGGTTCTGACCAAAGGGCTGCTGAGGGCCAGGGGGGAGGGTGGTGCGGTTAAGTCTCAGGAGGGACAGGGCCCAGGGGACTGAAACCCAGTCTCAGACTAAGGGACGTATTCCTTGTACCCCTGCCCGTCTCCTGTCCTCGTGGATACGATCCCTCATTCTACAAGGAGCCAATCAGGGGTGGCCCATCCCCCAGTGCCACCCCCACGGAGGGAGCCTAATGGGACCACCGCCATCGAGCCCCCACCAATGCAGAGCCCAGCGTAACATTCGTCCAGTGGGGAGGGGGGCTGGGGTGTCGATCCCCTGGCGGGGGAGGTCTACTCCTGGGCACCATATCTGTGAAGGCCACAGCAGCTCCATGGTGTTCCTTGAGGGAGTACTAAATTATCTACTGATACAAGAGAACTAAGGGATGCCCTGTGGAACAAATGTCTTCACTGGTTGCGGGCTGTAGGTTTGTGTCAAGGGGCTCTTTGCTAGAGTGCATCAGGCTGTCCAAATTAGCAGCTAAAACGGACATTGTCAAATTGGTTTTTGGGGACGCCCATTTGGCAAGGGATGTTCTGGAAAAATGCAATGGCCAAGGGCGGCCGTGGAAATATGGTATCACAGTCAGCTTTCCTCCCATCCCTGTTTGAGTGAGATCCATGGGTGATCCCACGAGTAACAGTCCTCTTTCAGGGGGAAATTTGACTGTCTTGGGCCTGAGGTGCTATGGGAGATAGGAGAGGCTACAGGATGGCGGTTCCTGATTATTGGTTAAAAGATCTGTCTGGTAGGACTCAAGGAGGGTGCAGCCTTTTGCTTTTGCTTGGGTTTGTTCTTCTTTTCTTTGTCATGTTTGCTGTGATTATATTTTAGAATTGTATTATTAGGATGTACTTTGAACTATAATGGTGTGCAAGACTGTGGCAGGTATGGTCCCAGGGAGGGCTAGTGTTAATTATATAACCAAGAGCTAGAAATGTGACAAACGAAAAACAGGGCAGAAACCCCCACAGATATTTTGGCAATGATTGCTTTATTAGCCTTTACTGTGGCTGAGTGTGCCATGATAATAAAGGAGGAAAAAGCCCTCTCAATAGAGCAGTTAAAAAGAAAATGTTGTGAAGACTTTGCAGGCTAAGGGAAGATCTGTATTTTGGATTCAAGAGTGTTTCAAGGGTCTTTGGTTTCTTTCGATAGTCTCCTCAGGCTTCAATCTTTCTCTTCCTTTTCCTCTACGTTCTTCGACTCCTCTGCTTCTGATAGGGTCCCCGGCGCTGTTGCAGGACATCCTCACTCTTTGGGACATGCAGGCGGTGGAGCAGGTTCTTCAGTCAGACAGGGGCTCAGGCTTCTACTGCAGGATTTTTGCAATACCCAAGAACAACCAGGCTGGCCTGAGGGTAGTCCTGGATCTGTCATTCCTCAACCTATCTTTACTGCTTGAACGCATCAAGATGATTACCCCAGCACATATAGCCCAGTCTTTGTGCACAGGGGACTGGGTGTGTTCCATAGACCTCAATGATGCGTACCTTCATGTCCCCATCTACCAGCCGCATCCGACATTTCTGCGGTTCGCCATTATGTTGCACCACTCCCAGTACAAGGTGCCGTCTTTCAGGCTCAATTTGGCCCCTGTTTGTTTAAGAAACTCATGAATGCAGTGGCTGGTCTCCTCAGCTGGAGGGCAATCACTGAAACCCCTACTTTGGCGACTGGCTGGTCAGGGCCAGGTCGCCCCAGTTGGCATTGCACTCCTGCCAACGACTGGCCGATGTTCTTCACCAACTGGGGTTCTCCCTCTAGCAGCGGACGTCGGAGTTGACTAGCGCCCAGGACCTGGTGTACCTTGTGGTGCGTTGGGACATGGCCATGCAGCGGGTGTTCCCAACGTCTGAAAAGCTCCTCTCCTTCCGCAAGGCAATCAGGCACTTTCTGGCCAATTCAGCGACCTCGGCATGGTGGTTCCAGCACCTTCTGGACTTGATGGCGTCTTGCGTGGTAACAATCCGGCACGCCCGCCTCAAGATCAGAAGGCTCCAGCTCCACCAACTGGGACCAGGAAACAGGGTTGCAGTCAAACAGAATCCCTATTCCCCCCCCCATCCCTCCTTCTGTCTCTTCACTTGTGGCTGGTGGGCTGCAATGTGGCAGCGAGAGCCCACTTCACCCTTCCGGAACCCACTCTGGTGGTGACGACGGATTCCTCCCTCTCGTGCTGGGGGCTACTCTGGAGGGCTACTCGGTTCATGATGCATGGTCCAGGGGTGAGGCCCTCCTGCATATCGATCTGCTCGAACTCAGGGCGGTGGGCCTGGTGCTCAGGGCCTTTCTACCGCTCATCAGGGACAAGGCGGTTCTGGTCAGGACCGACAATTCCACAACAATGTTCTATTTGAACAAGCAGGGTGGCACCCATTCCCCCCTCCTGTGCATGGAGGCGGTGTCAATTTGGGAATGGGCTCTGTCAGAGGAGATATGGATATCCCTGGTCCATCTCCCAGCTGGCAACAAGGTGGAAGCGGACCAGCACAGCTGGGGTTGAACACCTACGAAGGTAGTTACACATGAACTGTTTGTTGCCCCTTTTCCGGAAATGGGGGTTTCCAGAACTGGACTTATTCACATCTCCCCTGAATTCCAAGTGCCCCCAGTTTGTGTCTTGGGCAGTTCGGGGTCAGGGGTCTCTGGGGGACGTGTTCCATCTCTGCTGGCACAATCATGGGTGCTATGCGTTTCCTCCGTTGCTCCAGTGGACCATCTGCAAATTCCGAGCCTCGGTGGACTGCAGCCTCTTCCTAATTGCCCCCCACTGGCCATCGAGGGCTTGGTTCTCATATCTGCTGCATTTGTGCTGCCAGGGGCCTGTCCATCCAGCAGCAGCTTCCTGGGGGCAGTGGAGCATCCAGGCTGGCTCTCGCAGCCTGGTTCCTGACCAGTTGAAACTGCACCATTCCCTCACTTATCTCATCACCATTGTTCAAAGTGATGTTGATTGCACTTCAGAGCCCTTTAGTTCACCTAATTCCAAGATGGCGATACTCTGAAGACTGGCACTTGTAACTGCCTAGTCCTTTTTCTTTTTAGTCTCAATCTGTCTATTTAAACCTTTTCAAAATGGCACCCGACATTTCCGTGGAGACAGACACCCCCCCATAGACTCGTAGTCAAGCTTCGCTGTGCGCGTATTCAATTGCAGGTATGTGATATCCCCCTGCTTCTTGACATTAGGGACCCTCTCGTAATTACACACTTCAATTACAATCGTTCTTCTTATCTCTTGACAGTTTCACTCAAATTGCTCTCTGCAAACAGCGTCCTTATCAAGGTTTTGGGAATTGAACTAACAACTCTGCCTAGTTGAATCTTGCACATTCTGACCGTAATTTGTGTTTTTACGACCCATTCCATTGAGGTATGTTTGCATACATATAATATTTTTCTAGACAATCAGTTGCTTTTTATTTTTCCATACCCATGAATTGATTTTGTTGTTATTATTTTTTGTACCTTTTATCTAGGCTCTTGTAATAGCTGTTTTCCTAAGCCCCGCAGGACTTTCTTCCGTCCTTCCACTATCTTCATTTTCATAATTGGACACGATTGTGCGTGGCGCTACACGCACTTCTAGGTGAGAATGTTTACCCTTTCTCATTTTCTAAGATCACCGGATACCGGCTTTCTTTTACTCACCTACCTCTCTTTATTCATCTTATTATTACTTAATGTCCCCCTGGTGCATCTTTACCTGCACCGTACAGTCAGACTCGATTCCTAACCACATGAACAGCCTGTACAAGCCTTGGGCGTTTGTTGGATCCCTTCTCATTTACAATTAGTGTATTTCATTTCTATATTACGGCTTTTATGATACACTGGTGTTTGAATCCGGCTAACATGTTGCATCTTTTCCCTTACACTCTCCGATTGGATGTGAATGACGAGGCCATTGTGATGGCCGATTTCGGTGCCCTCCAAGGGTTTTATAACTTCGAGTGACTTAAGCTGACAATCAACACAAGGTAATTTCTTCCCAGACCTCTATGCCACCTTCTTTAACAGGTTTATCCAGGATGGCTCCATGTTGAAATCTTGACATTACACCTAAGTATAGGAATAATTACTATTACTATACCTGAAATGTTGTAAACTGGTGATTACTGCCTTTGAGGTTATTTTTCAATCAGACCTTGTTATGGATCATTAGGTGACACACACCACTTAGAAGATTACTGAGTTTCCAGTTTACTGAAAAATCACATGATCTATATGACAAATATTTGATACATGAACCCTTGTGAATCTGAATCGATGTAAATGTATTTACTATAACTTTAGGTATCTTTAATTATCCAACTAAATGGACAATGAATTTTAGTGTATATATTGTGATGATGGTATGATTACAAATTTGCTCTGGTTTAATTTCTGACACTGCTTTTATATGTAATTTTCTTCCAACATTCCGTTAAGGCTTTTGAAGAAGGATAGATTCCTCGAAATGTGTCGGCCACAGAGAAGGGACTTGCATCTTTGCTTTGTATATTAATTTCATGTTTGTAAATCAATGAATATATATTTTTTCATAAAAAATGATTTGTCATGAAATCTTTATTTAACATGATCATTGTAATTTACACAAAGTTATTCAAAATATTACAAATTGGTTTTTCCAACATTTGACCGTGTGCAGGGGACGGGAGGATTCCTATGGTGGTTTTGTGCCAAGATCACATTTCCTCCCCTGCACCTAAAACTCCTAGTAGAAGGAATTCTAAATATTCGCAAATCTTTGTTCTAAATACTTGGTGTGCACCATTATTCTCCTTCTTTGCAGCCAGAAGTTTGCCAGTAGATCCAACCAATCGAGGAGCCTCAGTGACACGCTCTCCTTCCTGTGGGAAGGGCTGTTTCTGTACATGTTTCCTCCATTTCCTCTGCTGCTACGAGTCATCAACACACTCTCACAGTGTCCATGCAAGATGATACTCATCGCCCCGGCGATGAGGTCTCAGCCTGTCGGCGTCGCCTCCAGTCAAGCTGCCGGTGGTTCTGGATATTCTCACTAGAGTGTAAGGTGCAATCCTTCATCACGACCCGGGATCGCTGAACTTGAGGGCTTGGCTCCTGCAGCCTTAGAGGTTATGAGTTGCCAGCGGACTGCAGGGAGGTCCTCGCCAAGGCCAGGGCGTTGTCGACCTTGAATTGCTGCGGCCATAAGTGGAAGCATTTTGCTACGTGGTGCTAGTCGCAGAAGATTACCCCTTTGAGGGTCACACCCCTACAGATACTTCCATACCTGCTATCCTTGGCAAAGGCTGGGCTGGCGCACACCTCCATCAAGGTGCATCTGGCAGCCATCTCCCGCTACATCAGGTCCCCAGGAAGATCTTCGCTTTGGTCGCACCGACTCATCAAGGAGTTTCTCAAAGGACTTTTCCGATCTTTCCTGCTGGTGAAGGCCCCCTTCGAGCCTATGCATCAGGTCCCACTCAAGTTTCTTTTGTGGAAGACGGCTTTCCCTGTGGCCATGACCTCTGCCAGATGTGTAGGTGAAATCCAGGCCCCATCCTGCAAGCAACCGTACCTGAGTTTCCACAAATCGAGGGTGGTGCTGCATACATACCCCTCTTTCATGCCGAACGTTCTGTCGGAATTCCACCTAAACAAAGGCTTTGGTGTTACCCATTTCCTTCTCGAAATCTTTGTCGCTGGTGGAAAGGGCCTTGCACTCTTGGACGTTGCTTGTGCCCTCAAGTTCTACGTGAGAAGCATTAAGATTTTTCGGAACACTTCACAACTGTCCTGTGAACCATGGGAAGGCCTTGTCCAAGGCTTCCATTTCAAGGGGGCTCTCCGGCTGCATCATGCACTGTTATCGGTTGGTGAACCGACCGATGCCCGGCTGTCCGATAGCCCAATCCACTAAAGCGATCGCTGCAACAACAGCATTCCTGTCTGGTGTGCCCCTGCTGGACATCTGCAGGGCTGCTACATGGAGGTCCACGAAGTTCTACTGTGTCAACGGGGATTTCCAGGGAGGAGTCCAGAGTCGCCCACGCATTGCTATGCAACCTGTTCGCTTGAGGTGAGTCTGTTGCATAGATAAGGATTGTTGCTTCTGTTGAGCCTTGCCACCTCCCGTGGTTGTGTGATTTTTATACTGCTTTGCATTCGTTATTAATGAGCATGTGAATCCATGCCAGACCCCATCCTGCAGAAGGTTTAAGTTACTTACATGTAACTATTGTTCTCCAGCATGGGTCTGGCATGGATTCACATGCGAACCCTACCTCTGACCCCTCTGTGGCTCCTCTTGGTCATACTGCCACTTTACGTGCTTGCCAAATCTGAAGATGGCTACCAGAGGAGGGGCTTAGGGAGAGGACTGTCATTGGATGGGGCAGTATGACCAAGAGGACAGTGATTGGTTTAGAGGAGAAATAGTTTTTAAGTGAAAGTGAAACTGTTTTTTTCTTTTACCGAGGATTCCCAGCCTGATGACAGGGAATATTCATAAGCATGTGAATCCATGCCAGACCCATGCTGGAGAACAATAGTTACAGGTAAGTAACTTAAACGTTCTACCTCTCCCGAACATAACCTGTCAGGAAGTTCCAGGCGTTGTTCATCACCTTTGGTGGCTCGTCTCCTGGCACGCAGGCATCCAAAGCTTCTAGTGCCGGGATGGTTCAGGCAATTTTGGAGGCTTATACGGCCATGGGTAAGGCGGTTCTTGCTGGGACCCATGCCCATGCGGTCAGTGCAAAGGCTATGGCTGTCACCTTTCAGAGACATCCTTGTGGGAAGTCATCAGCAAGGCGGCTAGGTGGGCAACTCTGTGTTCTGTAAGCAATATTCCCTGGATACCACCTCCTAAGCGGGAAGCAGAGTTCGGTCAGGCAGTTCTGAAGAATCTTTTTGCTGCTTCTTCGTTATGAGGCAGGTTGTCACAGCTCTACCCAAGGATCTTGTTCGGTGGAATCACCCACAAGGATGGAGGAAAGGGGACGGGAAGTAAGTTACACACTGTAGTGACTTGAGTACTCGTAGTCCTTTTTTCCCCTTTCCTCAATACATCCCACCCACCTTCCCCCGCTTGTATGCCAGGTGTCAAAGTGTCTGATGTGAGGAAAGGGGACTGAGGTGAGGCGCTGCTGGACAGGGGTCTTGGTGGTGTTCCCACAACCGGGGCCGCGCCCCGTGCTCTAGGCTAATTTCTTTTCTGCAAAAAGGTTCCGGTACTGTCCCCATGTTGGGGAACGCCCACAAGGATGGCGGAAAGGGGACTAAGGACTATGAGTACTCTAGTCACTACACTAACTTTCATTTTCTCTGTCTCTAAGGTTAGGTTGGCGCCTCGCTTTTTGGGGATTATTCTTTTAGATAATCTTCATCATTCATGCAATTGGGAAGAGCCTCACCGGGAGATGGTACTACCCCCACATTCAGCTGGCCGTGGTATAAAACCCATCCAGAGAGCCACCCCACATTCCGTTTAAATTACAGGTTCCCCTTTGCCAGTGTACTATCCATTGTTTCTTATACCACAGCCAGTCCTTAACATCACTACTAGTCATTGCGTTAGTCAAGTTTTTCATAGTCCGTATAGTCTGCACAATTGAGTCAGATTCTCCTCTAACTGCACTTAGCAGAAGACAACACAAATAACCAAAATAGCAGAACAATAGGACCTACACTGCAGTATTTTCCGCCCTCTTGCAGTGACTCACATGCACCCAGGTCAGGGGCACCTGAACCTTTACTGTAGAATTTGAGATGAGAAGTACGATGAAGGGCCCTTTCCGACTCGGGCCAGTGCTGTCTTTCTCTGGTGTACCTTTATCAGTACACTGTCGCCAGGGTATAGGGAATGTCCTGGAGAGTCTGGTTCCCGTGGTAGAGCAGCTTTACCAGGCTTATGAATGAGACTGATAGAAGACATTAATGTCTTAACATATTCCAACAGTCGATCATCTGACAATTGCAAGTTATTCGGCACAGTTTTCCCTGGTGGAATAACATAATCTCATGGGTCTTCCATAGAGAATTTCATATGGACTCAAAACAGTTTCGTTAACAGGAGTATGTCTCATACTGAACAAAACCAGTGGAAGGGCTCCTGGCCACTTAATTCTACTTAATTCCAGTCTCCTGATACAATTTAGCCAATGCATTCTTTAAAACCGAATTTGGTCTCTCCACTGGGAATGGTTTGGGCAATGTAAATTATGTGGATAACAAGGTTTTGATGTTATTTACAAAATGAGTGGTCACTATTTATACACACTGGTATTCCATATCGAGGCACACATTCTCACATCAATATTTTTGCAACTGTCACAGTGCCAGCTTTTCTACAAGGGTATGCTTCAACCCACCCCGAAAACACATCCACTATTACCAGCCGATACTGTGATTAATTGGCAATTGTAGAAAACCAATGTGTAATCCCACAAATGGGCTATAAGTGGGAGGCTGTCCACCTTGTCTGACTGGCACACTTTTCCCTACGTTGTTCTGCAAACAAATCACACAGCGCTGGCAATACTCCTGGGCCATTTTGCTGTATTCTGGCGCATACCATGACTGTCCCACCAACATTGTAATTACATCCCTACCTATGTGTGTTGACCCGTGATATATTCTAACCAGATGTGATACTAAAATTTTTGGAGCCACTAACCGACCAACCCTCTTCATCTCATCAGAGAGAGTCTTCATGCAACCGGCCACCTTTCCTAATCCAATTGGCCTTCTCACTATATGGTACAATTTCCGGTCTTTATGCAATCTCTCCTAAGGTTCTGTATGGGGTCTCTTTCTGTATTGTTTGAACCGGTAATACATACACCTCACTGTACTGAGGCAGCTGCCAATTTGGCTGTTCGATCGGCAAAAATATTTCCAATACTGATGGGGTCATCCGATGCCTGCTGAGCAGTGCATTTTATAATAACGATCCGCTCTGGTTATCATTATAGCATCCACAAGAGATTCCCTCATTTGAGCGAGAGCAGATGCAGTGTGCCCGTAATTGCTACAATTTTTTTTTTTTATGTTTTAATTACTCTAGTTTGCCTTCCATTTTATATTTGTGTGCTAGGTCTGCTCTGCACTCTTTGGAGCGCACTACCTGCATTAATTTTTATTTTTATTTTATTCTGTTAATTTCTTGTTTTTTAACTTTTCTTTCCTTGTACATTCACTGCGTTACTCGTGGGTGAGGTTGCCTGGCCTCACAGTCTTGGACTACCAGGGCTCGTACCCAGCACCCGCATTGTAGTCCTTTTCTTTTTGCCCTCCACACACGGCTGACTTAGTCGTTTCGTCAGCTCCTGCTGAGCCTATCAGCGGATTGGACTCTGCGATACAATTTGTGGGATAAATGGCCGACCTCCGTGAGCGTGCACTGGTCGTGCGCACAGTGTGCTTGCCAAAGTCAAGCCGGTCTCTGCCCGTCCGGGCCACGGACGGTCCATGGACCATACACAATGGCCATACTGCTTTGCCAAGGACATACTCTAGTTCTGGCCTGATACATCTTGCTCCTAGCAACACAGTGCTGCTTTCAGCAATGCTGTGTGCCACTGCATACATGGATCTGGCACTGGCTATCCTTGATACTGGTAAACTCTAATGTCTTTTGCTGAACAGGTGCTCCATTCCAGTGGACGCTGTCAATATTTATGATTTATGTAACAATGTGTCTCCTGATTTTTCATCACAGACCTGGTTACGGGAGGCAACTGACCCATCGCTGATTCAAGCCATACCAGCACAATACAGCATCTGGCGCCTGGACAGAGACTCTGTCCACCCGGGTGGAGTCTTAGCTGTCATCTTCAGAGCCACTTTGCCGTGTGCCATGCTATCTTTTCAGCATTACATTCAAATGGAGGCCCTGCTTATGGGCATTATTTTGTCACCCACGCAAACTGTGTTTGCACTGTTGGTCTACCGCCCCCCTACTCAAGACTCAGCATTCTGCTCCTTGTTGTTAGATCTGACAGCCGTTCTTAGTCATCGGCACCCGGATCTGGTGTCCTTAGGAGAGTTTAATCTTCCATTGTTGAAAATAACACCTAAAAGGATTGATTGTTTCTTGCAGTCAATGGACGATCTGAAGCTTCTGCAGCACATTATGGGCCCCATCCATATATAAGGTAATACGCTAGATCTTGCCTTTTCGTCCCCTACACTGATTATGGCACTCCAGTCCTATAAGATTCTGTGGACTGACCACTTGGCACTTCCATTCGTCGTAAATGGCTCTGCCCTCCCAGTTCCCATAACTCAACCCGCTTGGCTCAAGCGAAGATGTTCTGCAATCTGTCCCACGGCTATTTCTGCTAAGCTGAAATCACTTTGTCATGAGGAGAATCCCAACTTGTCTCAGTTGGCATCAGCTTTTAATACCACGCCAGATCTCTTGGCACCTTTAAAGCCTTCCAAGTCTATAGTCCGTCTGTCCTGAGCCATGGTTCTCTCCTCATCTGGCTGAGCTTCACCTGCATCGCAGGTAAGCCAAGAGGAAATGGCGGATTAACTACTTGTCCCCTACTAGATCTCTCTTCCGGAAGGCAACTAGTATCTAGCAGCAAGCCATAGTGGAAGATAAACGCTCCTACTTCTTCGGCAAAATGACACATGCCCTAAATCAGCCTAGAGAACTTTTTTTAAATTAAGTCCTCACCAATTAGACCCTCTCTTCCTAGCAGTACCCTTCCGACTCAGTCTCTGTGCAACCCACTATCAAACTTTTTCATTGACAAAATCAATTTGATTCGGCAAACTATATCGGCATCCTCCTCCAGCCAGTAAGATGACAGCTCCACCCGATCTGCAACCTGTACAGACCCATTGTCAAGGTCTGTCTTTCCATAAGCATGAATGACATAATTTAGGCCACACCTAAACTCAAATCTACCTCCCCTTTGGACCCTATTCTTCTTTCTGTTCTGAAACTAATCATATCTGACATTGTACCCCTTGTGATTGTGGCTGTAAAGCATTGCTTTCTCTCTAGCTCTATTCCCACCACCCTTAAACACGCTATGCTGATTCCACTCTTGAAAAAGGTTTCACTTGATCCTTTACTTAATCAAACTACCGCCGAATCTCTCTGCTCTTTCTTTTTTTTTAATACAACATTTTTTATTGTTTTTTTACATAAAGAAAACATACGTCTCGCGCAGCGAGATAAAAGTTATGTCCCTACCCCACCCACCAACAAATGCGTTCCGCGTACCCATTACAATAGAGCTTCTTAGCACTGTCAATTGTCTTTGTTATGCCAGTAGTGTATGATTTTACAATTTCTGTTCATGTCCTTGAGTGCCATTCCACTTCCGGACGGGGGCCACCTTTCAGTGTGCATCTTCCCACTTTTGCCAAATTTTTGGGCCTTTCTCAGGACATCCCCTGGCCGTGTAGACTCTTTTCCATTGCGACACAAATGTTCACGTCCGTGGTCCATTGTTCATAGTTTGGTGCCGTTTCAGAGCCCCAGAGTTGCGCTATGTTTCTCTTGATTAACGTAGTGGTCGTGAATAATAGCACTTTTTCGTAGCGTGACAGTTCGACCTCATCATCTATCCCCAGTAGTAACAGTTTTGCATTTCTATGGATCGTTCTACCCAGTACTCTTGAGAGATCATCGCAGCACTGCTGCCAGTAATCTCGGATTATGGTGCAGTCCCATAGTATGTGATAGTATGTGCCCTCGTCTCGTTTGCATCTCAAACAGGTTGAAGAGGAGATGTTACCCCATTTGAATAGTGCCACCCTCGGGTAATATATTCTATGCAGTACTTTAAGTTGGATCAATCTTAGCCTGGAGGAGATCGCTGTTTCTCTGGGTAACATCAAGGCAGTTACCCATTCCTCTGGGAGTATATCACCTACGTCCCCCTCCCATTTGGCTTTCAGGCTCGCTAGTTCTCCGGTGGCAAAGGATGTTATGGCACTATACATGGTAGATGTGACTTTGTGTTTAATCATGTCCGGGAATAGGTTACGTTCTAAAGGGGTGTATTCAGTCATGTCTATCATCTCAGGGAGATGGGTCTGTAGTGCGTGTTTGAGTTGTGTGTATCGATATTGCTCATTTATCGTCAGATCAGAGGTGGTGATTAGGTCCGCAAATGGTATTATTTCGTTACCTTTTATTATGTCGCCAATTTTAGTGATGCCCGCTTGGGTCCAAGAGTGCCATTTTGGAAGTTTATTCACTTCCGGGAGTAGTTTGTTATCCCACAACGGTTGAGCTGGGGTCAGCTTATTGCCCCAGCCTAAGTATTTGTGGATGTTTGTCCATGTTAGGGATATGTGTGACAGCATGGATGGGGTAGTAGCTCGGTCTTTTTTCCGGTAGAGGTACCTAAGTATGGTTCGTTCATTTCGGTTAGGATCTGGTTCTCTGTTGTGTGGTAATGTCATGTCCGTGTGGAGTCTGTCATTCACTATTGCCATCTGACTAGCCCAGTAATAGGTTTGCAATCGGGGCAGTCCGATTCCGCCTTCCCATACAGATCTTTGTAGTGTGGTTAATGCTAAGCGAGGGTGACCTCCATTCCATAGCAGTTTTCTGAGCGTCTGGTCTATTTTATGGAATTCGTTGGGCGCTATAGATAGTGGCGGGTTTTGAAGTATATAAAGGAAGCGGGGGAGCGCCAGCATCTTGAAGAGTGCGGCTCTGCCTAGTAGTGTTAGTGGTAGGGACATCCAGTGCCGGACGTCTTCTTTAAATCTCGTCATTATTGGGTACAGGTTATTAGGTACATAGTCTGTCAGGTTGTTCGTGATTTGGAAGCCTAGGTATCTGAATTTCTCCTTTTCCACATAGTATGGGCACTCATCTGGCACCGGGTTGTCTATTTGTTTCAGTGGGAATAGTATGGATTTAGTCCAGTTGACGCGAAGGCCGCTGAATGCACCGTATTTTATTAATAATCGCGTCACTATGGGGCAGGATTTGCGTGGGTCTTTCAGATATACTAACAAGTCGTCTGCGTATAAGGATACCCTGTCCTCCCAGTCGTCTGCCCATCTGCAGCCACTCCATGTTTGTGTAGATCTTAATAGAATTGCTAGGGGCTCAATTGCTATTGCAAAGATTAGGGAGGACAGGGGACAACCCTGTCTCGTGCCCTTGCCTAGGTGGAAGGGATTGGAGACGTGTCCATTTACCTTTGTGGCTGCTTCAGGGTGGTTGTAAAGTAGTTTGACCCACCTCATGAAGTGCGGTCCTATGCCCATGTGTTGCATAATGGTCCATATTGCCTCCCAGTAGACTGAGTCGAATGCCTTCTCGAAGTCTATGGCGAGTAAAGCCAGAGGGTCCTGTATCTCAGATAGCTTCTCCAGTGCTGTGTGCAGCCTATATATGTTTTGTCTAGTGGATCTCTGTGGCATGAATCCACACTGGTCGGGATGTATAAGTGTGTGTATGACTTGTCGGAGGCGGTTGGCTACTACCTTTGCCAATATTTTGGCCTCGCAGTTTGAGAGAAATGGGTCTGTAGGAGCTGCATTTGTCGGGTGGCTTATCTGCTTTGGGCAGGACTATAATTGTGGCTTTCCTTAAGTCAGGGGGAGACAGCCCTGTGAGTGTGAGTGTTGTAGTAAGCGAAGTAAGAGTGGGGAAATTTTATTTGCTCCTATTTTTTTCCATGTTTCAATGGGGAAGCCGTTCAGGCCCCCGGGGTCTTGCCCGATTGGAGTTCTGACATGGCTTGGGTTAATTCCTCTTCAGTGATTACCTGTTCTAGTAGAGTAGACTGCTCTGTGTTTAGGGTGGGGAGGGTAATTTCCTCTAGGATATTCATTATGGGTGGTGAGGTTGGTGCTTTGTATAGCTCAGTGTAGTATTTTGCAAAACCCTCCGCTATGTCTGCGTCTGTCACTAATGGTTCTGATTCTCCTGTTGTTGCCTGACTTGGCTGAAGCCCAGGTCTCTACGTTCCAGCCATGGCAGCATTTTCCCGGCTTTATCCCCTGTTTCGTATATCTTTGTGCGCATTGTAGTGTGCGCCTGTTTTGCATTGTCTAGGGCTATGTGTTGGAGTTGCGCCTGCGCCAGTTGTAGTGCGCGGTGCGTTTCCGAGTTGTCATGGGTTTCTGCTTTTTGCACTTTCGCTTCGGCATGGCGTATTGCTTCTGCTTGTTTCTTTTTATGGGCTGTGGTCCAGGCTATTATTTCCCCTCTGAGTACTGTCTTGAATGTCTCCCATAGTGTTACCGGGTTATCCACTGAGTTGGTATTCCTCTCAAAATATTCTTCAATGGTCTTTTGGATATGTTCAACTAGCTCTGGGAAGCCTAGGTAGTAGCTGTTCAATCGCCAGCTGGGTGGTGGGATCGACCTGTTGGTATTAAGTGTTATTACAAGTGGGGAATGATCTGATATACCTCTGGGGAGAAGTTGTGCCTCACGTACTTCGTGCATGTTATTCAGTGGCAGTAGGAGATAGTCCAACCTAGACAGCGAGGCATGTGCGCCAGAATGGTATGAATATTCCCTTGTGGCAGGGTGCAGCGTTCTCCATACATCTTGCAGTCCCAGTGCGCTAGTAAATGTGGCAAGTTTTGTACGTGTGTTCGGATTTCTGGATCTTCTATGTGTTCTATCAAGGTCCACGTCCATTACCTCATTAAAGTCTCCCCCAATCAATGTAAGGTCTGCAATATTATTCATAATTAGAGGCGTAATGTCGTTAGTCAGGGGGGTCAGTAGGTTAGGAGGTGCATACACCGCCATCATGGTCACCGAGCGTTCTCCAATTGTACCTGTCCTGAGTACAAACCTCCCTCCCGTGTCTTGCGTAATGGATGCGGGCACAAAGGGGAGTCTTTTATGTATTAGGATCAGTACCCCTCGTGACCCCATGGTAAAACCGGCGTGGAATGCTAGTATGTAGTTGGTGCGTCTAAAGAATGAGCAGTTGGTACCGGCTAGATGTGTCTCCGTGAGGAATGCCACATCCGGGGAATGTCTATTCAGTGTTTGCAGTACTAGACGTCTTTTGATACAATTGCCGAGCCCATTTACATTCCAAGTCATCACTCGGACTGTCCTGTTTTTGTTCACGTTAGTGATTCCTGCCATTTGACACGTGTGTGGATGACAACAGTATGCGTCGGGCCCTCGATGGCATTGTGGTGTTTCATGCTATGGTAATATCTGCCAAGGTTAAGGGCAGGCTGGTTTTCTGTCAGGACATGCGTTTCCATCTGTGTTGTGTGGTCTGCTGGCAAGATCGGAGTGACAATTGGTGTGCTAGGGATGGTGTGCTCCTTGACATTATAGATGGTGTGGTGTCTTGGAACATCACTAACATGAAACAAATCCCCGCCCCCCTCCCTATACTCCTCCCCAACATGAAGTATCTGTCGCCCTAACTCTACTGGCGTCAAACAACTATACCGCCAGATTAACTTAATTTGAACTGTTTACACCTTTCTCTCGACTTACTGTTCTTAGGCAAGTCTGGTGTTCCGAGTCTCAAGTCTTGAGCTGAGGGCGTGGCTTTGGCCGATGCAGTGAGTGCTCCCGTGCCTCACGGGCCGCGTGCCTTATTTACATCAGTGTGGTATGATGGTTCGTTAAATGGGCCGCGATGGAGTAGTATTTGTTGTTGGTGCCACTGTTTCAGCCCATTTCCACTTGTTGTGGTGGTTCCTGCATCGGAGGTTGTGGAGCTGGACGCCTTCTGTCTAGTGGCTCACGTCGGTTTCTGTTTCTGGTTCTGTTGTTTGCAAGTTTCCAGTCGCCTTCAATGTGTTTCTCTGCCCAGTTCCACGCTTCTTTTGGGTCTGTGAAGTGTACTGTTGTCCCGCCGTGGTAGATCTTGAGCTGGGCCGGAAAGAGCAGGCCGTATTTTACGTGTAGGGACTGGAGTTGTCTTTTGAGCTGATCAAAAGATTGCCTGGCTCTCTGGACCTCCCTTGTGTAGTCAGGGAAGAATGTTACCTTGGATCCATTGAAGGTCAGTGTGCCTTTGGCTCGCGCTGTCTGGTGTAACGCATCTCTATCTCTATAGTTCAGCAGTTTTGCAACTATGGTGCGTGGAGGTGCGCCGGGTATCAGTCTTCCAGTGGGCACACGATGCGCTCGTTCGATTGAAAAGAACTTTGAGAATGTCTGGGGTTCAAACATGTCAGTTATCCATTGTTCAAGGAACAGTTCCATGGAAGGGCCTTCTGTTTTCTCCGGTACGCCCAGGATGCGAACGTTATTTCGTCTTGATCGGCCTTCACTGTCCTCTGCTTTGTCCTCCAGTGTTTTCAGACGTGTCACTACCCCGGCCATCCTTTGTTCCATGGTGCGCAGCCCGTCTTCAGTCCCAGAAATCCGCTGTTCCGCTTCTCCTGTGCGGGAGGACAGTTTCTGGAGATCGTGACGGAGGAGCAAGACGTCTGTGCTGATGCTATCCATCTTTTGTTCCATGGAGGTTCTGGAGTTTATCACAGCCATGGTATCCTTCAGGGATATGTCTTGTTCTGTTTCTAACATGGTGTTTGATTGTTCATGGTCCGCTTGTGCGCTTGCTGCGGCCGTGGTGACTTGGTCCATTTTGCTTTGACTTGTCAATTTTTTCGCTTTGTCTTTCCCCATAGCAGCTGGCATGGTCTATAACGTTAATTGGTAACGTCCGAGGCAATTGTTCCGTCGTAGAGCTTCTTTCCCCCCCTAGTCCGGGTGCAATCTGCCGGATACTGTGTCAGGGTTTAGTGCGCAGTTAGTTTTTGCTTTGGGATTGCACAGCGTTCAACACCGCACCCTCCAGCACTTCTTTGGCGTAGCTGTAACGGTGTTCCCACGTAGGCAGGTGCGTCGTGAGACAGTTTCACCGTGTGCCACCGTGTTCTGCCGAGTGTTCTCCCGGGCAACGGGGGGGGGGGGGGGGGTGAGGATGTAGGTTGATCCCAGGGAATCTGTGTCTCAATATGGCGGATCTGTTTCGTTATGGAGGGGCAGTTGGGAGAGTCCCCGTAGCGGGCCGACCGGCGGCGAGGGGGAATCACGCAAGTTCCTGCTTTCCCGTCCCCCCTTCTCCTTACCGCAGGATAGAGGCAGTAGCTGTCCGATAGCGAACGGGAGCCACCTCAGGAGTCTGGTGGGCGCTCAGCGATAAGTGGAACGTCTGAGGAGCCCCAACGGTTCCGGACGCTCCAATGGTGCCAGCAGGCAGGAGCAGTGTACGGGCGCGTACGTCGCTACGTTGGTGCGGATTTGACTGCCTGTGAACGATAACCGCTGACGCCGCTTCCAAGGGTGTATACCCTCCGCCTCACGATTTGCCGTTGGAGGGTGATTTCTACGGTTCCACGGGTTTCACTGGCGGGAGGCGGGGAGGCACCCAGCGGGGTCCCGCTCCCCGCAGTCCGGGAGGGGCACCGGGGTTCGCTTGGTTCTGATTTAGGGTCCTTTGCCTGTCGTGCCGTCCAGCACAGCACCACACTCGCCAGCCGCCGGTATTCGGGCAGGGTTTGATGGTGACACACGGTGGCCTCCGTTCATCCGCGGTCCGCAGCGGCCATTTTGTGTGCTCTGTGGCGCGCACGCTTGCTTTCTTGAATGTCTCGCCAAGTGGGTTCTGCGGCACCGATTTTCACCAGGAACAGGTAGGGACGTCCAGTAGAGGTTCCCACATCGAGTAGGCACTTTTGGGTACTTGTAGTCTTGCAGGAAAACAGGATTGT
Source organism: Ambystoma mexicanum (assembly GCF_040938575.1). Lineage (NCBI taxonomy): Eukaryota > Metazoa > Chordata > Amphibia > Caudata > Ambystomatidae > Ambystoma > Ambystoma mexicanum. Next base: position 16,615,585 of record NC_090922.1, on the reverse strand, counting down.
TTCAGGATTTGGCTGGCGGCCCGGGAGCGAAGCGGGCTCACGTCCTCATCGCTCGGCTAGTGGCCACGCCCCCCTCTCTGCTCTTTCTTGATGAAGTTGTTGGAATCTCTAGTGACACCTATGCTTAGTTACTTCTTAGAAAGTTCCTCCCTTTTCGATCCTTTCGAAATTAGTTTTCGGGCCGGGATACCGAATCTTGTCTGATGTTGGTCGTGGATGATCTTGCAAGGCTAGTGGATCTGGGTGGATGGGGCATGCTGATCTTACTGGATCTGTCAGCCGCCTTTGACACCATAACCAATGCCATTCTGCTTCGCAGACTGTCCGCAGCCGGCCTCTCTGGCGCTGTGCTAGACTAGTTTGGTTCCTTTCTTGCAGACCACTCACAAACTCACTCTTTACGCCCCTTCACTTCATCCCCTTTGTTCTGTCACCTGTTATGCCCCCCAGGGATCTGCACTCACCCATTCTTTTCAAGGTATATGTTCAACCCTTGGCCCACCTTATTCAATCTTTTTTGGCAGATGATAGTTCCCCTCAAATGTGACAAAACCTTGTTCTCATAGCCAGTGCCAGTAGCAAAGAATGTGGGTGTTAGAATAGCTGCCTCCCTCTCTATGGAGGCACAAGTGAGCTCAGTCTGTCAGGCTTTTAACCTCCGTAACGTGCTTCAGTTTCTTCCTTTCCCACTATGTGCACCGGTGGTGGCTTCTTTAATTCTAAGCACGCTTGACGGTTGCAATGCACTGTATCTCTCTGTCAGCCTACCTACTGGAAAGACTGCAGGTGTTGCAAAATACAGTGGCCCGGGCAGTCTTTGGGCTATTCTCACGTGACCACATCTCTTCTTCACTGCGTAGCCTTCACTGGCTTCCTGAGCCATGTCAAGTTGAGTTCAAAGCATTATGCCTAGTCGATCACACCTTCAATGGCCAAGGAGCTGACAATCTGCAGGCAGTGTTTTTCCGCTACATGGCTGCCCACCAGCTCCACTCATCCTCAGACTTCTTGTTCCTAGAGTCCTTGGAGCCAGAATGGGCGGATGAGCGTTTTCCATTTCAGTGGCTCACCTTTGGAATAAGCTCCCTCTCTATATTCGTAAAACAGCAGACCACCTGGCTTTTCGGCCTCATCTCAAAACCTTTTCATTTAATTAAACTCTCCTACCTTCTGTGACCATCTTCTGCTCTCAAATGGATCCATTCAGCAGCATGTTGCCTATGGGTGTAAGTGCGCTATATAAGTTAGTTTAACATAACAAACCTAACGAAAGGCCTAAAACATACTGGCTGATTTTAATAGGTGTTCCAGTTGATGTCATGAAACCCCTCTGTTTCCAAAGTTGGCCAATTTCGTCGACTGTCCCAAATGCGTATCTGGAATCTGTATGAATATGAACTGACTGTTGAGCTGCCAACCGGCAAGCTCGTGTATGGGCCACTGACTCAGCCACCTGGCCTGACGTGACTTGGGGTAATTTACCACTTTCCAACACCTCCTCAGGAGTGCAAACCACATTGCACTTGCACAATCTGAATGCATCTCTGCCTGAAGATAGTCTGTCTGTTTTCCTTGTCTTCACCCCTAAATGTGCACTTGATCGAAACCGCAGAATCGCTGTCAGGCCTATTTGCTGTATCCAAACTGTTAAATGTATCTTTTTTACTTACTCTGCCTGTGCAGACCATTATCGCCTCATAATTTAAAGGACTCTAAGCGACTGTTGTTTCTAACCCGTTTTCCCACCCTCCTTGAGTGCTTTGAAACACTGCCTGTGTATAGGTGCTTTATAAATAAACAATACCATACCATAAGCCCATCTGCCCCTCATTTTTTCTGTAACTAGATCCGTCCATCAAATATTCAAGGTCCGGATCGGTCAATGAGATATCAGATTGTTAGGAAGAATTCTTAAAATGTGCTAATTTCCCTTAACTTTTGAGAACCCCACCAACTTTGCTGGATTTCTAGGATTTGATTTTTTACCTGGGAAGAGTATGAGCCTTTTTTCCCGCTCTTCCATGTATTTTGATGTGCGTTTTACTTTTGTGTTCTTTCGTTATGGAGTTTTAAAACAACTCCATAGGCATCATCTTTTTCTGTGTGTCACACATCACCTTCAGTGCAGTGGCACAGGGGTGTCTTTCAGACTCCTCAAGGTTTAAATACTTTCTCTGGGACTGACTACCGTCTCCCAGAGCATGTAAAGTTAAATTGACTTTACAAGTCTCTTTAAATTTACAGGCCCAGCACACCCTACCTTCCTATAGAGTGCTGGAGGGGTTGCCTAGCTTCCCCTGAGTCAGCACACTCATGTAACAGTCACATGTTACCCTTTCCTCCTTTAAATGGCTGGTGGCAGTGGTTTAGATCAAACTACCATGATTTTTCCCGACCGCTAGCAATAGTAGCTACAAATCGGGTCAGCCATGTTTTCCAATATGGTGACCAAGACCTATCTGTAAAAATAGACTCCGGTCATCTTTTTTCGCTATTTCTTTTAGGAAAAGTCCTTCTTGTGTTTGTCTCTGCGCGCCAAACCAGGTTTGGTCCCTTTGTTTGTTGGCCTTTGGTGGGCTTCAGTGCTGAAGCCCTCCTCTGGCGTCTGAGTGTCTGGGATGGACAGAATGTGAGGGAGGTGCCCTTAACTCCCTGTGCTTAGTCTCCTAGGAGACCTGAATGCACTCTGGCGTGATTGGCCGGCTTGTTGTCCGGCAAGGACAGCCACCCTGCTGTGTGAGTAACAGCCAGGCTGGAATGAATGGAGGAAAACTGTTTAAAAGCAGGTCCCTGGGACTTGGAAAGCAGTCGACCACTGGAACGAAAGAACCGAAGACGAGCTGAAGGAAGAGGAGTGCTGCAACTCCGGGACTACGGTGAAGACCTGCTGCAGGTCTGAATTTCCTGAAACTCAATCGACAGAGAAGCCCATCAAGGTTAACTTCTTCCCTTGAGTTTGGTGGGAACAATCAACTCGTAAACCACCTGGACACCGTCCCCATCCTGGTCGAATTTTCTTCAGAGTGCTGTTGAAAACCGGATAGCCAGTGGGAAGGAAACCAGCTTGTGGACTTTAAGGCACTCACACCTTAAACTGACGTTTTGCCAAGCTTGTGGCCTCATCACTGGGCAGTACAGGAACCTCCCGACGTCGTCCTCCTTGTCCCCACGACTGAAGCTCAGGAACAGCTAGATCTGCTCAAACTGCCAGGAACAACTGCCTCAGCTACAGCTCCTCTTCACTTTAAAGGTACTGTGCAAGCGCGGTCCGGAAATCCTTTCAACCACAGCGAAAGTTTGTGAAACTTTCCCGACTTCGAAGTCTTGTCCTTCCCTAAACATTCGTCTAACTTTTTGTCTGACCAAATTCTTCTAAGATCTGTGGCAAAGACTTAACCGTTTACTACTAGAACTGTGCTATCCTATACAAAGACTCTGAACCATTTACTTTAGCCCAGGCCTATGAACTGAATTGCTGGTTGTAGTTTACTGAAACCCTTGCCCTGCCTATGCAAGTATTTGTGCTGGTCATTCTTATAACCTTGTCTTTTTACCCCTTTTAAAAGTATCTGAAGTGCCATTTTGCTCCCACTTCAGATGAGCTGTACTTGTTCAATAACCTATTTGGTTGTGTATTTGTGGTGTATTAGTATATGATATTGAGCTGCTCTTCCTAGTGTAATGTTTTCAAACTGACTGTAAATAAATGTATATTCTTTTACCAAGAAACCTTGAGAAAGTGTTTGTTTGAATCACTGTATTTGTTGGCCCTATGTGTAACTTGTTCTACTGCTCACTCAACTCTTGAGATAAGTCTGGCTGCTCAGCCACTGCTACCACATAACTGTGTAGTACAGGCTTGTACCAAAGGTGAAATTGTACTGACGCTTGTAGTCTTAATTGCATGTAGTGTTCCCCAAGGGTACTGCATGTGATTCTGCCTAACACAGATAGATCTGTACAGGGCATCACCAAACAATCTGTCACCGACACACAGTCATGTGGTGTAATATTATTTGGCTCCCCCTCCAAAGGAGTGGGCAACAGTAATGCCGGATTCAGAACTGAGCACCTTGTTGGAGTGATATTAGACTAATAAGACCATCTCATACTTACTTCCTCTTGAAACAGACACATGCTGAGACTTAGTCTTCAGTAGTAATGACATTACAGCGTGTGGCACCACCACCTCTAAAGGCGATTCTAGGACTATATTCTCACTTTGCTGAACCACCAGAGCAGCAGCAGCCACCGATCGCCAACAGGGCGCCATTTTGGCCGCAACCGGATCTAATCCTTGCTATAGTAGGCTATGGGATGAATTACATGCTTCTGAGTAAGAACTGCCAGAGCAAGCCTGTTTCTTTCACAACAGTATAACATAAACCGGGCAGGCCCAATGCAGGGGCTTTAGCAAGTACTCGTTTGATCTTAACAAAATCTTCCTCTTCAGCCTCTGGTATCCATTGCAGTGTCTCGACTGTGTTTAGTCTAGTATAATTCTGGAGTAGTTTGAGGTGCCAACAGCAGTGATAAATGCTTACATTTGAGTTAGTCTGAGGTTTCAGTATATCATACACAACCTCCTTCCGTGAACTAGCTATCAGCCGACATCCTTTCATAATATCATGTTCCAGACAATGTACCCCAGGGTAACGCAACTGTAGGTGCTTCTTTGAAGCTTTAAGTCCTTAATCCACCAAAGCAATCAATAAAACCCAGGTATCTTCCTTGCAAGCCTTATATGAAGGAGAGGCAATCAACAAATCTTCAACATATTCTACCAACACTGATTTTCCTGGCAATTTGATATTGGCCAAATATTTCTTTAGTTGTTGCGAAAAGAGGGTTGGGTACACTGTATAACTGGACCCCCCTACGTGAAAATGCAAACAGATACTGACTGTCCTTATTTATGGGAACAGAGAATAAAGCTGAACATATATCGACCATGATAAAATGTGTGGCCTCTAGTGGTATACAAGCTTCTCAAGACCTTCCTTTTCTCTTCTTTCTTCCTTCCCTCTCCCCCTCCCCTGCTAATTACCCTGTGCTGCTTCTTGACTGGCTGCCTGGTTCCTTCAGAGTTTTCAGGGCATAAGGCCCCCCCATTCTTGTCTACCCCTGCAATTGGTCTTCCTGGACCCTCCCACCCCCTCAACCTGCATGTGCACTTCCAGGCGCCTCCCCCGCACTTCCCTGGCTGTGCCTGCACCCCTGTAGCCCTTCCAGCCCCTCACCTCGCACTTGGCTCTTGGACTTTCCTTCCCATGCACTCTGCTTTCCCCTGGCTCTGTCCACCTGGCCTCCCCTGGCACTTGCTTTTTCTCACAGGCCCTTCCGCTCTCTCTCCTCTGCAGTTCTCATACTGCATTTGCACATTCCGAATGTCACACGGCCTAGTAGGATAATTTTTTGTTTTGTCCTTCCTGTTCCCCCACCCTCTTGTTGCGCCTCGAAACACATTGTGTATAGGCGCATTATAAATACCCAATAAATAATATGAATATTGTAGCTGGGTTTCGCACCACAGGGAAAGAAGTTATCACCACAGCAATGATAGCTCTCAGATCCTATACACACTGATAAATCCCCTTCCCAGGCTTTTACACAGGGAAAATTGGAGTATTATATATACTTATGGTAGGCGCAATAATTCCCTGGCTCAGCAAAGATTCAATCACTGTGGTGATGCCTGCCTCTGGCTTTAGGAGGTATTGAGGTGCATGGGGTAATCTTTTAAACAGATCTACTCTTACCTTTACTGATTCAGCCTTGTGACTATATCCCACTTCATTGTGGCTCACAAACATATGGGTGTAGAATCAATCAGTTCCTGATATAATTCTCTCTCCACTACCCTCTCTCCAGTTTCTTCCCTTAATGCAGCCATCACTGCTACTGTGTTATCTGCGGGCACACTTAAGAACACCCCACCCGGCATGCAGTGAATAGTGCTCCTCATTTTACACAACAAATCTATCCCTAAAAGATTCACAGGTGAGGTAAGACTTAGAAGGAAGTCATGTTGCTCTGTAACAGTCACAAAGTGACAGTTAAAGCATCATTTACTGGTTGTACAACTGCTCTCACCATTTCTCCTGATATTGGGACATGGGAGAAAAATAATAATTTGTAAGGCAGATCTATCTGTCCTTTGCAAAGAATCCTATGGATCCCTCACTAAATCCCTGCCTAAAGTCTCCTCCAAGGTGGTCAGGGAAAGGCAGATTCTTCCTGATCCTGACCTTGTAGGTGGTGTACTCTGGGAGGATAACCTGGGAAGAGAGAGGGCCCAGGATGTTGAGGAGATCCCGTGGGATAAGACGCAGTATTAGTCTTCTGTAAGGTGGTGCCTTTCTGAATTGCCGCCAAAACAAGTAATGGGATATTGCCATTATAATGTCCCTGACTCACATATAAGACCTGTGACCCGGGGCCGAAATGTTTTTAAATCTGAGCAAACCTTGTCAACAGAAAGACCGTGTAAGATTAAATACCCTCCTTACTCCTTAAGGTATAATATAAAAGGATTTAGAGAAAATGCCTTGAACACAATGTACTCCTCTGTAACATCTAATGCCCTTCTCCCGGCACTTACCTTGCACTTGCAACCAGCGGGCCCTATTATTTATCTTGTTTTCTACTAACCATATATTGCACTTTCCTTGCACTTGCCACCAGCTGGCCCTATTATTTATCTTGTATTCTACTAACCATGTACAGCACTTTTCCCCCTCTCCCCTTCCCCTTGCACTTTTCCCAGTCCCCTCTACCCTTGCACTTGCGCGATCTGAATGACACCTGGCCTAGTAGGATCGTTGTCTGTCTCCCCTTGTTCCCCCCCCTGCCTTGTCGCGCCTTGAAACACTTGTGTATAGGCGCGTTACAAATGCCATATCATATCATATCAATCCTAATAGTCCCTATTTTACTGAGTTTAAGAGAATTAGATCTTCCCCTAATAGTTGCTCAATTGTTAAAAAAAACGAACTTTGTGGAAGGGAACTACAAGTCCCATAATCCTAGAAGTACTGGGACAAGGAAGAGGGCTGAAGAGGCAAACCGTGTCAGGAGTCAGTGAATTGAGCCCAATAGCCCCCACCTGAAGGAACCTGGGGGCATGAAAGGCCCCCTCAGGTGCAGGCAATTAGGAGCGGAGGGAACTGGAACTGTGACTGGAAGGCGTTCTGTAGCAGAAGGAAGAAGGCACAAGGCTGGAAAACCAAGCAGAAATGGGAGAACAAGAGGGACTCCGGAATGTGTAGACAGTGAATTGCACCTGCTTGTTCTGCGAAGGTCCTGTGCCCCCAAACTCTGAAATGCAGAGGCTGCGCAACGGAAGATGCCCAGGAGAGAAGTCTTTTCACATTAGAGCCTGATTGCCTTGGTTGCCAAGCTGCAGACGTGAAGGACACAGAGGCAAGAAGTAATTGTCAGACCGGAGTCTCGGGAGTGAAAGAAGCTCCCAAACATTGTGGCCGGACCACAGACACCTTTTCAGTAGAGGCGTGTGGGTCCCCAGCGAACTAGAAGCAGTAGAAGTTGTGGCAGAAGTTGGGGAAAGCAGTGCAACCCACAAGGCAAGTATCTACTAAGAAGCCGGTGAGTGAAGCATGGCATTGTAACACATTGCGTAAGCCTTGCCGGTAACAGTATCCAGCTCCCTGTGAACTTGCGTAAGACATTAAGTGAGTAAATGTTTGTTTGTTGCTTCTAAAATACATTTAATAATGGAAATGTAGCACTCGCTTATAACGGTAAAACTCTTTACTTGTGTCTTTACTTGCATGAGAAGCTAAAGTGAAGCTAAAGTGACTGAAATCCATTGTTCTGCAATTCTAAGACTATTATTGCTGTTATTGCTTGAAGGAGTGGTCGTGTTCCCTAATTAAGGAGAGGGGAGTCTGCTGGTACCATTACCGAAAACATAACGTTAACAGTACAAGAGTTAGAATATGTAACTTGTGAAAACTACATCAGAGAATGGTTGCGTGTGCCTGATTGTGATTCCCAAAGGAGACCTGAACTCTAGCCTTTACTTTCACATGGGAATACATTAAATACCAATCTTTAAACCCTGAAAACAATATCAAGAAGTGGTCGCTTGTGCCTAATTCTGAATTTCAAAGAAAGACTGAATTCTATTCTTTATTCTAACGCAGCATACCTTTGATTTTAAGAAGTCTAAAGTGTATAACAATTGAAGATAATCATCTCTCCATGTTCACACTGAAATCAGCCTTTCCCAGAGTTAAGAAGCAGTCTAACTGTACAGTGGAGTTGATAAGTGTATTGGTCTAAGATACAAGTATTACCTGAAGATAAGAGAGCTGCACCAATGCTTCTGGGTAATAAAAGGGACTAATCACTGGCAAGAAGGTGCAGATAAAGTTGGGGAAAGGAGACTAGCTGCTTGTAAAGACTATTTTGAAGTTGACTCAACCTGTAGTGCCAGAGACTGTGGAAGGCAGAGAGAAGTGAGTCTACAAGGCAAATCCAGTTTGTTATTGTTGTGGCAGACAGACGAGAGAGGCAAAGAGGCTGCCCTTTTTGAAGAAATGTATTCAGAGGAAGAATGCCTTGCTTACTTGAAATTGTTGAAGTACTTTGAAGTACATCGAGTTGAAGCGTATTTAAAAATACAAATTCCTGAAGATGTGGTCGTAGTCCAAAATACTGAAGCAGGGTGGTATATCAGATTTTCAGTAGATGCAGTATTGTAGCAATCCAAACCTAGAGGAGTACTGTGAGACAAAGGTGACTATTGTCATTACAATTGAAGTAGAAGTAAAGTGGTTGAAAGGTGAAGCAGGAATACTACCAAGTCATCTGTTCAATTATACCATTGTGAAGTTGAAAACTGTAACCAAGAAAATGCAAACGGTTAACCAAGTATCGCTGGTATATCGCTGATCTTATTGGATATTGCATTTCTTTTTTCATTCTGGCAAGTCTGCTTAAGGATGGTGACAAACATAGTGGCTGGGATTGCCATTGGTGCTTTTTGGAGTAACTGGAAAGTGGATATTTCACCAAGAAAAATAAATTTGCTAGTGGGACTTTGATAAACAAACATTTCCATTGACGTTGAAATATCAAGAACTGATGCAAGACATTTCTTTCTTTGCTTAAATACTAACAGCCCTGTCTCTGAATCCTGGGGAAGGGAAATCACCCTGGAAATTAAAAGGTTACTCAGAGACTGTGAATGTTGTTCATATGATGTTATATTGCCATATATTTTCTTTGGATGTTTGTTGCTTAGTGTGAGGGTCAGTTATCCTATGTTAGAATGTGTTCCCTTAGCTTTAGTTAAGCAGGGAAATCCTCAGCAGAGCAGGGGTAGAGAGGCATGTTTTGAACATTATTTCTTTAATAAAATGTCAAATGTTGGTAAATCAACAAGCAGTTGTCCGCCTCACATTACTGACCCCTCACACCGTGTATGCACCAGAAGACATTTTACTGATATCCTTTGCACACTGCAGTGCACGTAGCAACCATCCTGATCTATAGGAATCATTAATACTTCCAGAGTCCCCTCCTGGTTGTCAGATTCCACCTGAACCCCCACCCCTCCTCTATGGTGCTTTCTGTCTCATCTACCTTCGCTAACTGCTTTTTTTTTTTCAACGTTCCTATCCCTCACTAGGTCTGGCAGGAAGAAGCTCAAAAGGGACATCCTGGTCTCCAACCCAGACCTCCTATCGCTGATACCAACACCAGTGCTTCCTCCAGACAGACCCTTACCAACATCCTCTTTGTCATTCCCTCTCCAGACCTATGGACCCCCAAATGGTCTCTGTTCTCTCTCCTTTTTCCTCTTTTCCCATTAATGCTGGCACAACTGGTGGGAGGACCTCCTGGCCCCCTTCCACTCCTCCAAGACCATCATTAATGTCTATCTAAACAGTACTGTCTTGGTCCAAGGCCCTCAGGTCAACCTCCCCCTTTTTGATAGACGCTTCCTGCACCTTATCAACTTCCTTTCTTCTCCTTCTGTGCCTTCTTTCTCCTCTCTGGCTCCTCTGCCGCCTCCATCCTCTGCCATCTATATGGGCGATCTGCTGCTACTCCGGCCAACCTGTTCCCGCCTCCTTCCGCCACCCCTCTGGCACCCCATCCTCCTCCCTGGCTACCCTGCCTTCTCCTGCTTCCTCCTCTGCCCATCCTCAGGCACCTGTAACACTTCTGCAGGGCATACCTTTGACCTGTACCCATCCACGGAAGTCCTTCAAGGGGGGCAACCCGCTCCACATTGTTACTCTCAACTCCCGTTTAGCTGTCAAACACTCCTCTGACATCTACCATCTCCTGGAAGAACTCAATTTGGATGTACTTGGTCTGACTGAGACTTGGTTCACGGCCAGCTCTGTCACAAGCTTTGACACTCTCCTTTCTGATGGCTACACGATCCTCTCCGAACCAACCGTCCCGGTGGGTGTGTAGCCTTGATCTTCCCGGAGTGGATCCCTTCTTCTATAATTCCTATGCAGGACTACTCCTCCTTTGAATGCCTGGTGTGCAGGCTATCTATCTCTCCTGCCTTTTCTCTCACTATGGCTACTATCTACAGGCTGCCTTGCCAGGTCGCCCCCTTCCTCTCTGAGTGGCTGGACCTCTCCTCCTGCCTCCTCGCCTCTACCTCTCAACTTCTCCTCGGAAACCTCAACATCAACCTGGATACTAGCCCTTCTTCAGGACTCTTTCGCAACCGCTGCAAGTCTCTCTCTCTCTCTCTCTCTCTCTCTATTCTTCCCTCTGGCCCGACTCACTCTGCAGGGCACACTCTGGATGTTCTGATCTCCTCAGACCTTTCTCTCTACAACCCTCTCCTCTCTCCTGGAGTGATCACTTTCTCCTTTCCTCCCACCTCTCTCTCTCTACCCCTCAGGCCAAGCTGACTCCAGCACTGCCACCTACCTTCTCCGTCATCTGACCCATGAAGCGTGTGTCAGCTGAGGCTTTCGCTGCTACTTTCTCTCCTCCTTCTGCACCTTTGGCTGACTCACACCCTGACACAGCCCTCTTTAGCCACCTATCTAACCTTCATCTCTCTATCTCTAACACTCTTGATGTACTTGCACCTGTCATGTCCTCGCCAAGAAGAGGCCCACATCCAAGCCTGCATCTCTGCAGCATCTAACAACTCGGCCAAACTCTTCAAAACCTGCAGGGAGCTGGCCGATCCAGTTGCAGTCTCTGCCTCTCCTGTTCCCTCCCAAGCCCTCTGTATAGGCTTGGCTTCTCATTTCATCACTAAAACACAGGACATCCTGTCCACCCTCTCTTCCTCTTCCTCCTCCTTCTCCACTCATGGCCCGCCTGTGGCCGTCTCTCCTCCTTTCTCTTGCTTTCCCTTGTTCACTCCTGATGATGATTCTAGACAAGTCTGATCTATGAAAGTCTCGTCAAAACAGGTTCTCCTCTGTTCATCCGGAACCATCAAGGACAACGTTAACACACTTGCTCCAGCCTTGGCCGATTTCTGCAATCACTCCATTGCCTCTGGAACCTTCTCCTCCCCCTTAAACACTCCCTTGTGCACCCCCTCCTAAAGAAGCCCTCTGCCAATCTTTCCTCTCAGGATAACTATTGCCCGATTTCCATCACTCCTTCCTGGGAAACGCTTGGAAAAGCTGGCCATCTTCCAGCTTAATCTGCACACTGAATCTGTTGGTTGTCTCCAAGACCACCAGTCTGTCTTCAGGGCTGCCAGAAGCACGGAAACTGCTCTCCTGAACACCCGTAAAGACCTGCTCTCTAACCTTGATTCTAACCTTCCTTCTGTCCTCATTCCCCTCGATCTTTCTTCTGTTTTTGATATGGCCAACCATGCCATCCTGCTTAATCGCCTCTGTGATAACCTGGGTATCACTGATCAGGCCCTGGCTTGTCTGACCTCCTTTCTCACTGACTGACCCTCTCAAGTCCAACTCGAGTCTTTCTTCTTTTCCATCTTGTGGTGTTCCCCAGAGGTATAACATTTCTCCCTGGCTTTTCAACCAATACTTGGTACCTCTTGCGCACCAGATCGCTGCTTTCTGCTCCAACTTTCCGTGTTATGCGGATGACACCCATCCCTCATTCAGGCTCCCCTCGGCCGCCTTTTCTCCTTTTCTCCTTTTCTCATTCCAGATTGTCTGGCCACAATTCAGGAATGGTGTGCCGTCAATGATCTCTGCCTCAATGCCAGTAAGACAGAGATCCTCCTCATTGGAACACCAGCACCCTACTTTTCTGTCTCTCTGTGGCCACCCACTCTCTGGGTCCTCTTCCTGCTCAAACCTGTGAGGCTAACAACCTTAGGGTCATCTTCGACTCCACCCTCTCCTTCTCTCCTCACATCTTTGATGTCTCTAAGAAGTCAAACGATCAGCTGCACTTTCTCCGAGGTACTTTTCTTTTCCTCAATTTCCCACAGAAGCTCACTGTCTCCAGAGCTCTGGTCCTCTGTAGGCTGGACTATTACAACAGTCTCTTTCTAAATCTTCCTGCCTCTACACTCTGACCTCTACAACTTATCCAGAACAGGATTGCAAGACTTGTCCTTGGCCTCAAGCCCACAGATTGTATCTCTATAGCTCTGAAATCTCTTGATTGGATCCCAGTGGCGACAAGGATCACGTTCAAGACCCTCTGCGTCGTCCACAAGGCTTTGTGCGGCCTGGGACCGCACTACATCCAACTCTCTCTTCCTAAACATCTCCCTTCTCAAGCTCTTTGCTCATCCACCTCCAACTCTCTGAGGGCCAGTCGCTTTTCCAAGCAGAGAGTTGGGGGCAGATCTTTCTTCGGCTGGGACCTCCCTCTGGAACAGCCTCCCTGCGTCTTTCAAACTTGAGCAGTACCACCTCCGTTTCCAGAAGCAACTCAAGACCTTCCTCTTCGTTTCCACTTTCTCTCTTCTCCCATGCTGATGTCCCAACTGCTCCACGCACTGGTCACCTGGCTACCCTCTGAACTTCGGCCCAGGCTCCTGCATTCCCAGTTGCACTTTGCATGGCCTCCTGGCTCCCCCAGCACTTGTGGTCTGTATCTGCAACCCTACAGTCCCTTCTCTCTGCACTTTTGAGCCACCTGTTGGCTGCACTTTTTGTGTTACCTGCACTTCACCCCCCCTCGGCACTTCTCCCCTTCCACTTCTCTGCACAATCTGAATGAGAGGAGGCCTAGTAAGATCATTGTTTTGTCCTCCCTCTGTTTCCGACTCCTTGTCTTGTGGCGCCTAGAAACACTTGTGTAAAGGCGTGTTATAAATGCTGTATCACATCAATGCATCTCCGGGGATAAAAGGATTAGAGTTTGGGTTTGGAAACTGAGGTATTGGTCCAACCGGCGCTAATTGCCTTTGAGTCTGCCCCCGTGTCTGTGATACCTGTATATTGTTGGGAGTGTTATTACCTTGAAGTTGTGGCCTCTTGTCTAAATGGACACTCATTCTTCCACTGACATTCCTGTTTACAGTAATTACAAGTGAGGGAATTTGCTACCGTGGCCCCGGGAGCCTGTTGGTTATTCCAATTTACTTGTACCTGTAGTCCCTGCGCTCTCCATATCTCCTGCGAAGCCCATTGTCTTGGCTGTTGTAGTTGTCGCACATATCCCCCTGATTGAGTTTGATATCCTGTCGGACCCTCCTGGCTTTCGGCCTCTTCCTCTGCCCCCTTTAGGCCGGATTTCCCTGATAAGGTGCTTCCCCTGAAGACTCTGCATTTGCAATGACTTAAGTTTAATCTCAAATGTCTCCTTCTTTTGCTCCTGGCAAGCGATGCAATGATTTGTTCCGCTAACGGCTTGGTCTGCCAACCTATACAGACGTTGTGTTTGCACCTTTGAGATCAAACCCGCAACAAATGAATTTGCTATAGCATCCTGTGTTGTTTCCGCCAGTTTAGTAATACCAAAATGCTGCATGACTACCACCTTCAATCTGTCCAAATAATCGGTGGGAGATTAACCCTTATTCCGCAATTTTATATTTTTGCCCAATCAGTCTTCTTAGGGCACACATCTACAACCGCCGTGACTATTCTTTCCCTTGTTTGCACCAGGGCGTCTATTGTGCCTGTATCAGCGACTGGCCAGGCCACTCCTTCCACCAGTCTGTCTTACCTCTGGTGACATCACTATTCTCATAAGATGATTCATGTCCATCCACACCAGTTTACAGCACTGTATTACTGTCTGCAGTTCCTCCACAAACCTTTAGGGTTCTTCGCTTATGTTGGGAAATTCCTTTGCCAGTGTCCAAAGATCCCCGGCTCATGGATTGTGACCAAACCCTGTTGTTGCTCTCTGTCCCACTGACCAGATGACCGTGACTGTCGGGGGCACCTGAAAGGTGCATGAATCCCTTCCATATATCGTACCTTCCCTCATCATTGAGGGATCATACGAGGGTGGCATCTCTCTGGGTGCTTCTGCCCTTGTGGATCCCAACCCGCTTGGCCCCTGTGTCCCTGAGGCTATTGACCCTGAATATGGTGCATCTACCATGAGCGCCCCTTCCTGTGCCTCCGCCACCCCTGCCCCTATGAATGGTCTTATACTGGTGAAGAATTCAAGTATATCCTCCAGTGTCTCACTGTCATGATCCTTATTGTCCCCCTCTGTCTTATCTTGTTCAGCCAACCCTTCCTTCTCAACTATCTGGGGGCACAATCTGGCCCCATCTGTTCCTCATTAATTTCCCTCAGTCCCCCTGATCCTCCCATCACATTTTCTAGCTGTTGCATCTTCCAGCCATGTGGCAAATACTCCCCACGGTACTGGTGATTTTTAATCCCTTCTGCTTGTAAAGCCCTCCTGTGGGCCACCTGTTTACCCAAATTAAACATTCCCTCAATAGGGAACTGACACTGTCCATTGTGTCTAGTCAAATAATGCCATGGGTCCAAATAATCACAAGACAATCTTCTAAACTGCCTAAATATATAATGGGATGGCGACCCCTTTGGGGGTTCCTACTCTTGTTTCGATTGTCATTTGCCCATTTTCCTTTCCCTAATTAATCTTGCATTCATCTGTCACTTGCCCTGTTACCCAGGCACCCATGTTCCTTTCACACTTTGACTCCACTCTTTCGCATTCCCTGCGCAGAGTGGTCCTGACAAGAATAAGCACACTCACCCTTCTCTCGTTCACCTGTCCCTATTTAATTGTGGGCTTCACCCTGGTTCCAACGTAATACCCCGATATCTACTCCAAAACACTATACCAAAATCAGCCCTTATCCTCGATATTTTGCTAAATTTATTTGTGGATAAAAGATAGACAAAATCACAGTAATGACAAAACCAACAACAGGGGGCGCTGTTGAGCGCCGAACAAGATGGCCACCTAAAGCTTGAGCTCCGTGGCAGGCAGATCGTAAGATCCTTATTTGGCACTTCTATTATCAAGTAATCAACCCCAGCTGACACGTTTATTGAACCTCTGACTCGGGCACCCTGAGGCCTGAATCCTGATGAAAAACAGAGCCGTGGACCCCTGTTTTTGAGCACCACTGTGACCATCCCCCAGCTGCGCTGCTCCTGCGCGCCAAAATCCAGTCCCAATGGAGTAACAGACTGATCCGCCCAGTGAGCCCGCAACGCTCCTCTACTCCGGCGGGTGCACACCAGCGGATTGCGGTTCACCACTGCTTTGGATGGCGATTTGAATTGGAGGCAGCCTGAGCGGGCTCTGAGGCCACGCACCGCCGGCTTGGGCGGCCGCGACCGCTGACGCTGAGCGGGTCCGGGCGGGCTGTTCTGGCATTGTTCGGGGTGGCGACTGCCTTGCATCAGTGCTGCCTGACCCTCCCCATAGATTGCAGCGCTTTGTTGGGGAGCCTACTTGGCGGGAGCCTCAACGCCCGGGGTGGAGCTGCGGTGCACCAGTGGGAGCCGGGTAGCGCGCCCCCAACGATGACGACACGCTGTGCTGCCGGTCCCTGTTAGCCATAAGGTACGTGAAGCAGGGGGGCCCCACGGAATTCCCCGGGTGGCGACATTGCCTCGCTCCCTCCCTGCGGGGTTGCACGGACTGATCACCGGCGATGCCGGCCTCGAGACATACCAATACCGCTGGTCCACGCCGGCCCCGGGAGATGCCACCGGCGCATACTTGCTACGGAGCACGCTGAGGTCCGCTCTGGGAGACACATTGCGGCCCGGACTCTGCCTTGGCTCCGTTACACCTTACACAGAGGGGCCTCTGCAGCGCAGGTCGGCCTATAACTTCTTGCTTTAATTGTGCACGGCCTGGCCCGCACTAGACTCCTGCACTAAGCCCAGAGGGGCATTAACTCCGGGTCACGTCATTCTGGCTGCACATTTACCCTGGTTGCGCGTCCCACATGTTATCTGGAGCCTACCCTGGAATTCACGCCCTATCTGCCCTACAGGTGAATACTACAAGGCTGTGTGTTATCTACTCTTGCCCCACCCGCAAATATACTGGGCACTTGGACCTGAGTTCCTGCCTTCCGTGGAGGTCGAGTGGTATTGCCGCGCTCAGCCCAACGGAGACCTGTGACGGGCACCCTTTACGACACGCCGGTGGATTCTGGCCTATACCATTATCTTGCCTTCTACGAACAGGGACCATATAGGCTACACTGGTAGTCGCAGACATTGCAGGGACGAGGGCGCGGGCACTGGACCCCCTGCTCACCTACCGGATCCTCCTGGTCCCTCCTCCTGTGACACGGGGGTAGATAGGGTTGCCTACCACTGCACACCAATTCACCCGCTTGCACGATCTAAGTGACCCCCATCTTCTACCTGGGTTGTATACAATACCCTATCCCCCTCGGAGGCCGCCTGCGGGGTGGGTGAGTGGTGTGGTCCTACAGGGGGCTGCATCCTGCTGGTCCCCCTCTCGCGCTGACCGAGGCACCGCAGGCTCTCCCCCACTTCGCTTGATCCCCAATGTTGCCACAATGACCAAGGGGGCAGGGAAAAAGCAGAGCTCCATCAATATGTTCGCGAAGACTCCGATGAGATCGTCGGAGGAGGTCCCTGAGCAGGCCCCTACTAACTCATCCTCAATTGTCACCCTGGAATCCCAGAATATGATGGAATTCATCCGCGAAGGTTTCACCACGCTCCACTCGAAATTAGACGACATGAATGGCACCATATCCTCCATCAAGGCCCATATCGAAAGGACTGACGGTCGAGTGTCTGAGGTCGAGAACAGGGTGAGCTCCGCCAAGGATGGTCTGGGTGCCTTGCGTGCAGAGGTCACTGCTCTCTCCAACCGAGTGCTTGAGGTGGAGAAGAAAAATTAGGACTTGGAATCCCGATCGAGGCGTAACAACCTCCGCATTATCGGCGTTCCCGAGAATAGTATCAATGAACCAATGGAGGACTTTGTTGAACATACATTGCTGTCCCTCCTTGACTCACCGAGTCTCTCTCCACAGTTTGCTATATAGTGGGCACACCGTGCCCTGACAGCTAAGCCTAAACCCGGCGCTCCTCCAAGACCCATTATAGCGCGGGTGTTGAACTTTCGAGACCGTGATGCCCTCCTCAGAGCTGCAAGATTTAAGGGGGAGCTCCTGCTGGGAGGCGCAAGGATACACCTTTACCCTGACTTCTCGGTGGCTGTCCAACAAGAGCGCAAGACCTTCTTGGCGGTGAAGAGAAGGTTCAGAGACCATGGAATAAAATACTCTGTTATATCCTGCTAAGCTGCGCATAGAGCACGCCAACCAGACATTTTTTTTCACGATCCCGGAGGAGGCTTCCAGATTTATCGACGCACATTTCCCTGGCTGACCCTTTCCTCCAATTGTGTTTATACCACTGTGCAGCTACCCCGACAGGGGGGGATCACCGATCCCGGTCACCCTCCTGCGTCAGGAGTATATTAGTCTCAGACTCCTTCATTAGTTTAGCTTGGTTCACCTCTACAAAATTGTGCCACACCAACATGTGCAAAAACCCTTTTCAAGTTCCGTGCGAAGCCTTATTGTAGGCACTATGTCTTAATCGGATCTGCCGTTGGCCCGGAGCGGCGCCATCGGTCCGGCCTACAGGCCCCCAGGCGTTGATGCCACTAGTTTGGATTTGGTTAAAGCGGTTAGGGGTTGTCATTCCTCAAGTTGGGGGGGGGGATGTGGGGGGGTGGTATATGTTGGGTGTTTTGTTATTAAAAGTTTGGCGTTGGCAGCGGGGGCGGATCACAGGGCAACATGGAATGAGGGGGGCTGCAGGGCTGCTAAACCAGTCCATTGTTTATTAATACACTCTCGACACGAACACCGCTGCGACATTGTCTGAAAATAAACTGACTTTCATGAGCTGGAATGTGAGGGGATTGGGCAATTTTAAGAAGATGAAACAGCTCCAGCTGCAGGCCGAATGTCATGGGACCAAGATCCTTTTCTTACAAGAGACGCATGCCTGCGCTGAACAATGTATAAGATTTGCCAAAACGTGGGGTCCTCAAAGATACTTCACAAACTTCTCTACCAAGAGCCGCGAGGTCATGACCCTTATTCATAGGAGTCTTAAATTCACTCTCATATCCGCGCAAATAGACCCCCAGGGCAGATATGTACTCCTTCTCGATACACTTCAGTACAGGGAAGTGGTCTTACTGAATATCTATGGCCCCAACATAGATGACCCGGAATTTTATGCACACCTCGCATCCCTTCTCGATGGCTTCCCGTTAGTTCCCATTCTCTGGGGGGGGGGGGGGGACTTCAACACAATTTTTGATGTGGACCTTGATAGATCTGGATTCAGACCTCGCCTGCTCACTAAGGCAGCTTATACTGCGCTCTCATCTTTGCCCCACCTCGCTATGGTTGATGCTTGGAGACTCCTCCACCCTGACTCTCGTGCCTACTCCTTTTACTCATCGGCACATGACTCCTATTCCCGGATTGATAGGTGGGTGATCTCTGATGTATTGATTAAAAATGTTCTACAGCAGATGATCCTTCCTAGAACCCTATCTGACCACTCACCTGTGACCATTACTTTGGGTTGGGGTCCGGATCACGACCGAACCAGGCACTGGAGGATGAAACCCCATTCACTTCTCGACCCCGTGTTCAGCTCCGAGCTTGAGGCGGCTATTGAAGAGTTCTTTGAAATAAACACGGGCTCAGTGTCTTCGCAGGCCACGCTATGGGAATCCTTCAAGGCATACATTCGGGGGATAGCACTGTCCAATGAAAATGGCATTCTCAGAACAATTCGGAGGGGCATCGCGAAAGTGAATCCAAGCTGTCGGTCCTTGAGGCCCAGTGCTCGCTTCTCTCTACCCCAGAGACTCTGGCGTCTATAGGGGTGGAATTAGACACATTCCGGTCCCTCGCGGATCGTGAACAAAAACTTTTAGATGACCTCAGCCTGGCGAGGAAGTATGGGGAGGGGGAGCGTCCCGGCTGCCTCCTGGCTAGACTCATCCGCCGTGAGCTCCACATATTCCCGGGATTGAAAGGCCCGATGGCTCTATGGCTATCACATCACAGGATATTAATTCAGAATTCTTCACATTTTATGAAGCCCTGTATTCCAACTCGGATGAGGCCTCAATAGCGGAAGTCAGTTCCTATCTTGATGCCCTCCCCCTATCGACTTTCTCCTGAGACCACGGGGTCCCTCGACTCCCCGCTCACCCGTGAGGAGTTTTCAGACGCAATAGACTCCCTCTCCTCGGGGGAAGGCCCCTGGCTCTGATGGCATCCCGATTGAGTTTTATAAACACTATAAAACTCTCCTACTCCCTCATTTAATAGCTCTCTGGGAGTAGTCGGTAGAGGCAGGCATATTTCCTCTGTCACTCAGAGAGGCCACAATTACGGTATTACTTAAACCTGGTAAATCTCCCACACAATGCGGTTTGTACCGCCCGCTATCACTCATAAATTGCGATGTCAAAATATACGCCAAATTGTTAGCGACACGACTTGCCCCCTACATGCCATCTATTATCCACCCAGATCAAGCGGGCTTTATCCCGGGTCGCTCTACCTCTTTGAATTTGAGACGTCTCTTTAATATAATTAGTAGAATAAGCCCCAATGTACACGCTGTGGCCGCCACTCTAGATATGCAAAAAGCGTTTGATTCGGTTTCCTGGAAATACCTTTGGCGGGTCCTCGAACAATGCAAGTTTGGTCCCACGTTCCTCTCCTGGGTCAGGGTCCTATACTCCAACCCTGTGGCAAGGGTCCGCACTGAAGACCGATACTCCCCTCTATTTAAGATCGCTAGGGGGACGAGACAGGGTAGTCCATTCTCTCCCCTGATCTTTGCTATAGCAATAGAACCTTTTGCTGACATGTTGCGTCAAACCCACGCGCACAGAGGGCTCCGCACTGCTGGTCAGGCGGACATAGTGACCTTGTATGCTGATGACGCACTGCTCTTCATACGTTCCCCCTCCATCAACTTACCCCCTATAATGAAGGATGTCATTCACTTCAGCCATATTTCGGGCCTCTAGGTGAACTGCTCCAAATCCACTCTCTTCCCCCTTACGGACTGCACCCTCCCCCCTCCCGATACTCTGGGGTTCACTTGGGCGCAGGCAAAAATCACCTATCTGGGAATAGTAATAACACGACAATTTGGATCGGCCTTCGAGGAGAACTATCAAAATTATCTTACGCACCTGGCGACTAAGACGCCAGCCTGGGGTAAACTACTGATCTCCCTAGCAGGCAGAATAGGGATATTGAAAATGATAGTGCTACCCCAACTACTCTACAGGTTCACCAACATCCCCTTATGGCCAGGCGAGGGCTTCCGAGCATTGACTCACACTATTAACTCCTTCTTATGGCACTTGGGACATTGTCCACCCCCATGGCCAATGGTGGCTTTGGGGCCCCTGATTTTCTTAAATATTGGCTGGTATCCCAAATACAATACACATTGCACTGGTTTAACACGACAGACCACCCCCCGCCCCCCACATGTCAGACTTGAGAGGCTCGCGGTCATTGACCGGGATATCCGTTCCCTGGTTCTGCAACCCTCTCCCTCGACACCGGGGACACTGGAACCGGTCGCCTGTACATCCTTGGCACTAACAAGAATATGGAAACTGTTTGATATTACTTACCCGTTCCATGGCAACCTCCTGCTCTGGAACTTTCTCCCGGGGGTCCCACGAGTACCACCTCCTATGGTGCGACGCTGGGTTGAGGCGGGATACGAGCTGCTTTGGGATGTCTTTGACCAGGGCAGCTTTGTCGAGTGGCCGGACCTCCCATTGCCCCCGAGACGCGGCCAGTGCGCATGGCTTCAGTATTCGTCCCTTCGTAAGACCCTTAAACGAAACTACCAAATGTTCCCAGCGTTACCGCCGGATGACCCCGCTATTGAAGAACTGACCTCCCCTACACCCACTAGAGGTAAAATATCTAGGCTGTACACCATGGTGCAATCCAGATCCACTCCGAAGTTCACTAAACTGAGGCAGGCATGGGAGGATGACCTGGGGGTGGAGGTGACAAATGAACGCTGTACCCATATGTGTGATCGCATACACTGGGTATCTTTTAACTCCTGCTTCAAATTGATTCAGCTTAAAGTACTCCATAGGTTTCATTACACCTCGAACAGATTGCATCATATGTTTAGTGACCACTCTCCATGATGTCCCAGATGTGGCCAAGATACAGCCGATTATATTCATATGATTTGGTCCTGCCCCCGCCTCTCAATTCTGGGGTATGGTGTGCTCAACCGTATCAGCAATTCTCGATCACCCTATCGACCCCTCCCCGATAAAGTGCCTCTTCCATGACTTTTTCGGACTCCCCCGGGACTCCAAAAAATTGGCTGGCTTTTGCATGCTCCTGGCAGTGCGATCCATCCTACTCTGTTGGCTGCGCCCCACACCCCCCACTCATACCCAATGGCCCGGGGCAGTCACATGGGCCTCTGACACCGAGGAAACCTGGTCTTAGCTACAGCCCTCTCACTCAAGGCCCAGAGATATCTGGCTTAAATTCCTGGACCTATATGTCTGATCTAGAGGTGAGGTGACACCGGATGCATCCTCTTCAGCTGTCGCCCCGTCCCATTTGGGGTCCCCACCCTGAACCATAGTCCGCTAGCGACTTGCTTATCCTACATATGTATTTGTTGAACACTCCGCACTGTAAGCAGTTACTGTAAGCTTGTTTTGTTTTCAACTGTAACTACATTGCACCTGTCCTGTATGTTGTTTGCCTGTGTTATGCTGCCAAGCTGAATAATAAAAAAAAGTTTTTAAAAAAACCAACAACACTACATGTCCTGCCCAAAATGTCCATCCCATTTCTGCATAACCCTTAACGTTCCCTCCTGCGTTGGCCATTCCACGGTCCCAATTGGAACCCTCAGTCCCCTGTGCAGCTCTGCATGCACTCACCAGCCCTCATATCCTCCTCTGGAAACCCCCTGTAGAGGTTTGCAAGTAGGTCACCTACCTTATCGTCTTGAGCGCTCGTGGGGGTGTCCGGATGGAGGTCCTCGGGAGCCAGACACCTGCAGAGTTGCGCAACAGGTTGGGTCGCGTTCACAATCTATCAACACAAAGACAAAAAAAAGGCTAAATAGTCTTATATGGAATACACAAAGCAAGACATTTCTCCAGCATTGGATCTTTCATGGATTCACATGCTTAGAATATTCCCCGTCGTCAGGCTGGGAATCCCCGGTACATTATATAGACCCTTTCCCGTAGGAAAACTTTTTCGACGCTTATGCGTCCTATCCACCTCGTTTTGTATCATGCGTGCCCGTACCGTCAGGACGTCATGATATAAATACCGGCCCCGCCCCCGCGCTCCCTCAGATTTCAACCGTCTTTCAAAGTAGTGGGATCCTCGTGATTACTACTAGTGAAAACTAGGTTGTTTTTTCTGTTTCGCTTCGGCGACGTTCAAATTCTGGTGAATTATGTCTGGAAAAGCGTTATTTCGCCCTTGTGCAACATGTGGCCTCAAAAAAGTTTATGAAGGAGATGGCCACATGGACTGTATCTACTGTCTCCACCCGCACCACACGGCGGATACATGTGAGATATGCCAGGGTTTCTCCCAAAAAACCCTTAAGGACCGTAAAAGAAGGCTGGTCGACTGGCTTAATGACGGAGCGGGTGCCTACCCGGCTTCAGAAGTTGGCTCCACGGCCTCCAGGAGCAAGTCGGAGCCTCCATCGAAAAAGGTACGGCCAGCGGAAATTCGCACTGAGGACAAGCATAAGGGGAAGCACGCTGGATCTTCCTCATCACATAAAAAGCCCTCCTCCTCCTCATCATCTAAAACAGAGAGGCAAGCGCTGTCAAAATCCTCCTCAGGGGACCGTCCCAGGTCTTCCATGAGTCGAGATGCTTCAGCCGGGAAGTCGGCATCGAAATCGGCGACGAAGTCTAAGGGCTCGACGACGACGACTTGCTCGTCGACCCCGGTGTCATTGACGATGCCTATTACCGTTCAGGCAGCAGCGGTTGGGATTCCTTCGTCGACGGAGACTCAGTCTATGGCTTGGCTGCCAGAGGTCTATGACCCGATCCCCCCTGAGGTCTTACTGCAGCCAGACACGGCCTGCTCGGCGGAACGTGAAGGTGACACGGTTCTGCAGCCATCGGATTTAGGCTTACGGCCTTCCAGGTCGGCGACGACGACGAGTGCGAGTGGGGGTATGGTACCTATATCATCCACGTTACTGACCCCCCAGACGGTTCTGTCTCTGGATGTGCTTAATACTCTTCAGAAGCTCCTGCAGCGGCTGGATACGCAGATCCCTCAACCTGGGACGTCATTGTCACTTTTTTCTGTACCTTCCGTCGACGAGCAAACTTGTACGGCTCGCTCGACGACTAAACACCCATCGGCTCCCCAGGCGGTAAAAGATCGTCCTCGAGCTCAGGAGGAGGGTGAGTTGTCGGAGTCCGACTCTATACTGGGTGACTCAGGGTCAGACATCTCCCTGTCACCGTCGAGGGACCCAACATGGAGTTCGGATGTAGAGGTAGAGTCTACGAGGAGCCAGACACAGCCATCTCCCCCGGATGATGTGGGAGCCTTCCATGCAATGATGGGAAAAGCTTGTTCCGAGTTCGGCTTGATTCCTGAGGAGCAGAAGAAAGACTGTTTCCTTTTTGACCATATGGGTCAAAGGAGAAAATCGGTATTTGCCATCCCAATTCTGGACCACGTGTGGCAAGAAGGTCTCAAGACGATGCGCCATCCGTTCTCGGAGCCAGCTATAAAGGGACGGATTGAGAAAAAGTTTAAAGCTCCGGAGTCCACTCCAAAATGTCTAAC
Organism: Ambystoma mexicanum; assembly: GCF_040938575.1. Taxonomy (NCBI): domain Eukaryota; kingdom Metazoa; phylum Chordata; class Amphibia; order Caudata; family Ambystomatidae; genus Ambystoma; species Ambystoma mexicanum. Next base: position 16,591,308 of record NC_090922.1, on the reverse strand, counting down.
ATCACAGCCTCTGTCTGACTCGGTGGTGTCGGCGGCAGCGGCTAGGAAGGCCAGGGTACAGCAAAAATGTTCAACGCCACCGGAAAGCGAGGCTAGGAGGCAGGACGCCTTTGGAAAAAAGGTACTCTCGGTCGGAGCGACGACAGTAAGAGCAGCCAATTCCTTAGCGATCGTGTCACGATATGATAGAGAAATGTGGCACAAACTGGCCCCTATCCTAGAACACCTGCCAGACGAACACCGGAAAGCAGCTATGTTACTGGTGAGGGATGGCGAAGAGGCATCGAACCACGCAATTAATATCGCAGTTGACCTAGCAGAGTCTGGCTTCAAACAAATCAACCATGGAGTAGTGCTTCGTCGATAAGCGTGGCTCAAATGTACTACTTTCCGTCCTGAAGTCCAGTACAAAGTCCTTGACATGCCATGTGAAGGGGAACACCTGTTTGGCGAAAAGGTTGATGAAGCGTTGAAGGGGATGAAAGAAGACACGGATACTGCTAGGTCCCTCGGCGCCCTTCAAACGGGTAGAAACTTTCGCTCTTTTCGCCCCTTTAGGGGTGCTTCTGGAAACTCCCGCTTTGGAGCTTCGAGGGACCGTGGATTTAACAGGCCCTCGTACTCTTCACAAGGGTTCAGACGAGCGTCCCAGTCGGCACGTAGAAACAGGGACTATCAAGCCTCCAGGCGGCGAGGCTCGGGTCCGTCGTCGACGAAGAACAAGCAAACCAGCAACCAATGACGGCCTTCGGAACGTCCTGGGGGGTCGAGTCTCTCATCACTTCGACCGATGGAAATGCATCACCACAGATCGATGGGTTCTAGACACGATTCGCATGGGTCATGCGCTACAATTCAAAGACAAGCCTCCGCGTCTTCCGCCTGTATTCTCGACACAGCCCCACCTCCGAATCCTACGACAAGAGGCGGCGCTTATGTTGCGAAAAGGGGCGGTAGAGAGAGTTCCTGTGGCACAGGAAGGACAAGGAGTTTATTCCCGGTTCTTCGTTGTCAAGAAGCCAAACGGCAAATGGAGGCCCATTCTCGACCTGAGGGTACTCAACAAGTGGCTAAAGAGCCTAAAATTCAAAATGCTAAAGCTCCAAGAGGTTATCAGGTCGGTGCAACCCATGGATTATCTATCGTCACTAGACCTTCAAGATGCTTATTTTCACATCCCAATACGCCCACGACACAGGAGATATTTAAGGTTCGTCGTCGGGAGAAAGCATTTTCAGTTCAAGGTCCTCCCGTTCGGGCTCAAGTCCTCCCCCAGGACGTTCACCAAGTGCTTGGCCCCTATAGCGGCCCATTTAAGGAAGGATGGTCACCATGTCTATCCATATCTAGACGACTGGCTGGTCAGAGGTTCGTCCAGGGAACAAACACGAGACAGTCTAAGGGCCACAATGTCCCTCTTACAGGAACTGGGCTTCGCAATAAACTTCAACAAGTCCTCCGTAGAGCCTTCCAGGACCTTGGTCTTTCTAGGAGCGGAGTTTCATACACACACAAGCCTGGTGAGACCATCCAGCGAAAGAATTCAGAAACTTCAAAGCAAGGCGTCCGAATGGAGAGGAGGTACCAAGGTTTCAGTGCGCAAGTACATGTCCCTGCTAGGGACCATGTCGTCCTGCATTCCGTTGATAAACAACTGCCGTCTGTTTATGAGACCTTGCCAGGAATTTCTAGCGGACCGTTGGGCGCAGAGCCGAGGTCGCTGGTCCGACAGACTGGTCGTCGACGAACAACTAGTTCAAGCACTCAGCTGGTGGAGAGTGTCTACTCATCTAACGAAAGGAATGCCTCTACTGGAACCGGAGTTCCAAAAGACGGTGGTGACGGATGCATCGCTGAGCGGATGGGGAGCTCATCTGGATACGTTACAGGTACAAGGCCAGTGGTCGTTGGAGGAGTCCTCCCTGCATATCAACCTGCTAGAACTGAGAGCAGTGCGATGGGCTCTGAAATCTTTTCTTCCCCAACTGAGGGACTCGGTGGTGCGTGTCATGACGGACAACACCACTACGATGTTCTACTTGAGGAAACAAGGAGGGACACGTTCCAGGTCCCTATCGACGGAGGCCCAGAAAATCTGGCATTGGGCCCTGCAACACAACATGCAAATCTTGGCGTTCCACCTGCCAGGAGTGAGAAACGTGGAAGCCGATGCCCTCAGCAGAGAAATGAACGAAGTTCACGAATGGGTGCTGAACGACCAACAACTACAACGAGTATTCAAGAAATGGGGACACCCTTCCATAGACTTGTTTGCGACGAAGAACAACAGGAAATGCCATCAGTACGCAAGCAGATGGCCTCAGCAGGGCTCGCTGGGGGATGCGTTCTCCTTCCCATGGACGAACAAATTCCTGTACGCATTCCCTCCATTTCCCCTTGTCCGGAGGACGTTGCAATGGATCCTCAGGTACCCATGTCGGGTAATTCTGGTGGCCCCGTACTGGGCCAGACAGGTGTGGTTTTCAGACCTGCTACACTTAGCGGTGGCGGAACCGATAAGATTGCAGAAGACCCCCGACCTTCTGTCTCGACAGGAGGGTGTCGTTTGGCATCACGACCCGGACAGCCTCAAGTTGACGGCCTGGCTCCTGACTTCGCCGAATTTGGTTGGCTAACGATTCCGGAGGACTGTCGGCGTATCCTGCAAGCGGCAAGAGCACCTTCCACAAACGCCTCATACGCGTACAAATGGAGAAGTTTCTGTCAATGGTGCGAGGATCAACCAGGTTTGGCCCCGCAATCGATTAAGCCGGAACAGCTCCTTCCATACTTGCTGTTCTTCGCTCAAAAGGGCCTGTCGGTATCGTCAATAAAAGTACACCTAGCAGCCATTTCCAGGTTTACTCGTCAACGGCATTCGGCACCATTGTTCAGCGACCGCCTGATTAAGCACTTCCTTAAAGGCCTCTTTCGGAGTTTCCCTCCAGAGAAGAAATTTCCGCCGGAGTGGAGCCTCAATCTGGTCTTAACGTCTCTTATGAAGCCTCCTTTTGAGCCAATGTCATCATCGTCTCTAAAGTTTTTGTCGTGGAAATTGGCCTTCCTGGTGGCCATCACCTCAGCCCGACGTATTTCAGAAGTTCAGGCTCTAATGGTAGACCCTCCATACTTAAGATTTTTCAAGAACAAGGTAGTCCTAGCCACTAACCCACAGTTCATACCAAAAGCTCCTTCGGTGTTCCATAAACACTCCTCTATTGTGTTGCCTACGTTTTTTCCGGAGCAATGCTCGGGAGCGGAGCGCATGTTGCACACATTGGATGTAAAAAGGGCTCTCAAGTTTTATCTTCATCGTACACAACCGTTCAGAGAAACGAGACAACTGTTCGTGGCCTATGGTTTGGGTGCTAGAGGAAAAGCCATTTCAAAGCAAGGAATGTCAAGATGGGTGTCATCTACCATTTCGTACTGCCATTCCAAGGCAGGGAAACCTCTTCTACGACGGTCAAGAGCTCATTCAACTAGAGCAGCGGCATCGTCGACGGCACTGTGGGCCGGAGTCCCTCTGGGGGACATCTGCATGGCGGCTACCTGGGCGGCTACACACACCTTTACCCGCCATTACTGCCTGTCGCAGCAACATGCCGAAGATACCCGGATGGGACAGGCGGTGCTCCGACACCTATTCCAATAAGGTAAGCCCCGGCTGAGGGGTTGCATCCTGTGGTATTTAGGACTGTATGTGGTTCGTTTTCCTATGTTAACGATTTCTAATGTATACATGATCATAGGGAACGGGCTTTGCGAAGAAAGTATATGGGTTTGCATGCACGCCTCCTCTTTGGGGGTGGTACTGCTATGTAATCTATTCTAAGCATGTGAATCCATGAAAGATCCAATGCTGGAGAAGGGAATAGTTTCTTACCTGTAACTCCATTTCTCCAGCATTGGTATCTTTCATGGATTCACATGCGCCCTCCTGCCTCCCCTGAACATGCAAACCGGTTCCCCCACTACTTTGGGGGCCGAAATCTGAGGGAGCGCGGGGGCGGGGCCGGTATTTATATCATGACGTCCTGACGGTACGGGCACGCATGATACAAAACGAGGTGGATAGGACGCATAAGCGTCGAAAAAGTTTTCCTACGGGAAAGGGTCTATATAATGTACCGGGGATTCCCAGCCTGACGACGGGGAATATTCTAAGCATGTGAATCCATGAAAGATACCAATGCTGGAGAAATGGAGTTACAGGTAAGAAACTATTCCCTTATTCAAAGAGTTTGCAAACTGAATAAATGGACAGCACCCCACTAGCCCACCACCCAATTTAACCCAACCCGCCTCCAACTCGCCTTCCCCTTATATCCCCTCATGGTCTGGCCACTTTAATTTTACATCACGTATGACTTTTCCCACCCCTAAGGACATCACCATTATTCATTTTGTTTATCGTATTAGTCCGTACTCGGTCTCCATCTGGATCCTGCTCCTCAGGTGATCATCTTCTTACAGGTCGGCCGCTCTGGTTCGATGATATCTGGCATCCACCTCCTCGGACGATGGGCATTGTGCCGCCGCACCAGACGTATTTCCAGCGATAGATAAGAACCCATTGTTTTGTCTAGTCCAAACTGGTTGGATCCAAGATGGAGGCCCAAGTGGTCTTCACCCCGTGCCTCTGGGAGTTCCTCAAAGCGCTGTCTCAGCAGTAACAATACGCATGTTTTAACAGAACAGCTCCCGGTGCTGGAATAAGTACTACAAAAGCCAATGGGTGGGTTTTCCCTATCCAATGAGCAATAGGATTTAAAGAAAAAATAATAAACGCTCTGGTTTATTCACATGACAAATGACACTTTAGGTATTCACATATTTCCCCAGACTCCTCCCATATTCTCTTTTACCTTCCTTACATATTCATTTCCATCGTACACACATCTTTGTTTGTCTGCATGTCATTTGCGAGCCTCGCCAACAATCCTGAACGTCACCAATAGTGTGTATGTCACAAGCGGTTGTACATTATCCATGAATGTATGCATCAGAATGTTTTTGTAGTGGTTGTCATTTGTTGGTCAGTGTATTTGAGGTACACTTTATTTAAATGTACCATAGTCTATGCTGGAATTCGTAGTTCTGTTCATTAAACATTTGTTTTACGTTAAACATTTTCCATTATTTTTCCTTTTCTATCCAAGGTAATTACGCTAGTTGTGGGTGTCACAATTCTGATTGTCTCCCTGCTCGCCACCTACTTTATCAACGCCAAAGCAGACATTCTCTTCACAAGTACCCGGGACCCTGGAGCTGTGGCCTACTAAAGTACCCTTATGATCTACATTTTCTTTCTCTTTCCTCATTTCTCATGTCACGAGAGAAACTTCACGGTTTCAACACTAGGAACAGGAGGAAAGACCTGCAGAGACTGCTTTTACAAAATCAACCAGACCAACACTTGAGTATCTGCTTTTTAAAGTAAATGTTTTTGAGAGGGTTGGAAGTGAAATTTATATTGAGGTGTTCTGAGCATGGCATGCTTCAAGCAGTGCTTATTTATTCTTAGTATTTTTCCAAGTACAGGCTAATCATTTGGTAAAGCTAAGGGGTTATTTCTGAAAGTGCTTATTCAGTCGTGAAAAGGGTGCTTCCTTGGGTGCTTTTCCTTCGATTCATCTGGCTATTCCAGTAGCAGCTTTAGGTCTCTGCTGGTCAGTTGTCCTCTATATCTCCTAAATATGTATAACCTAGCAAATGATTTGATTGTGGTCTCTAAAAACAATGTAGTTGGATACTGTCCTGGATCTATCAGGAGACCAAAACTGTTTTCTCTGGATGAGAACTTCTCACATTTGATTGAAGGCTTCTGTTAAACAGATGCCTCTTCCATTTCCTATCCCTTGATGTCAGTTACTCATAGGACTAATGTCGAAAATACTGGAATGTGAACCATGCCTGATAACATATTGTACTGTAGAAAAATGGTGCTAAGTGGCACCGCACTTTCACACTCATTTTCATGTTTCCTCCAGTTACTGTCTAGATGTTCACCAAGGAACTGCCTCATCTATAATTGATTTAGGATGCACAATACACTGATTTTAACTTTAATTGATTCTGCTGGAAACCTCATCTCTTGACAATTGTTCCATAAAATATATACGTGTTAAGAAGCAGTTTGTGATTACAAACATCATGATGGAAGTGCAGATAGTACTGTAAATGCCAATGACCTGTCTATGTGAGATTGTGGTAGGGTCATTATTTTCTTTAGGGTGTGTGGGGAGGCAGAGTGTAGCTTGAAGAAGTGAGGGACACAATAAGGACCACAACTACAGAAGAAGGAATTTAATAAAAATGCACTGCTTGATCCTGTGTTTTCAATTTTGTTCACTGCCACTTCTTAAGGAGATTAGAGGGTGGGTATGTGCGACTCATCGTCTCTTTAATATTGGTTTAGGAAAATGATTATGCTTTCCGGCATAGGGCTGAACTTGATGTGCACCATTTATTTTATATAGAGTTGTGAGCAGTAAAATATCCAGCATGTTGAACGATTTTGAAAATTGTTAAAAACTGTTAAACCATCAATAAAAGAATACAAAATAGTTTTGTCATCTCGTGGTTAGCAGAATAAAGTAATGAACAATGCAGGTTTGTGAGGTAAAAATAGTTTGCTGACTAACTCTCACTGGAGTCCACCTAGTGAAAATGATCATTTCTGTAGCAAGTGATGAGTTGGGCCTGTGTAAATCCTTTTAGGTCTTCTAGGAGGCACTGCTAGTGTGACTCAAAGATTCACATTGTGGAGCTTACCCTCTTGCATCTAATTATTGTTACTGAACAGGGGCATAAATATGATTACTTTTGATGCCCTCAAAGTACAATTTTATATGCAGAGGCCTTCCTGAAAACCTCAAAAGGCATTTGCTCTTTCTATTTTTGTTCCGGTTTGGTTTCTGGTGTGTTTTCAAATGCTTTTCCTAATGCATTTTTCAGTGACAAAATGTGAACATCAAACTTCTCCTGTTCGTTTTGGGACAGACTATGTTGAATATTTTTTTTAAATCTTAAAAAGAATACTGCTCAACTCAGTGTGTATGTTTCTGCTTTGTTTGGGTTTCACTAATAACTTTGTGTGAAATATATACCAATGTAGGTTGGTTGCACTGATCTACTCTTACATGCATCCATAACAACACACGTTTGGTCATCAGTGCCAGTATAATTAATAGGGAATGATGCTATCTGGAAATAATGGTTTTCCTTCGTAATGTTTTTGCAGTTTGATATTCATGTGATAAGTAAAATGGATTGTTGGGAATTATCACCATTATGGGCTTTTGCTAGGTGCATTATCATTGACAGTTGTATCCTGGATATTAAAGCACTACCATACAATTTTTGCTTTTAGTTACTCTCCTGCAGCGTTTACTAAACAAAACAATTATTAGATACCACAATTATGTATTAATGCCCTCCAAACGGACATTCACACTCAAAATCACTCTGTAAATATATATTTGCCTGTATTCTGAATGTTCTAAATGGAATAAGTCCTACTTGAAGGACCCTTGACATCTAAGGATATTTGAGAAATCATAATTGAAGTTCTTGAACAGTAATGTTTTACTGAATCGGTTGAGTACACAGTAATTTGCTCCACCACCAAAAATGTGTCTGCTTGAAATAAACTATCTATACATGCCATCACGATGTATTTGAGCCCTTAGGCAAACGCTTGTCAGAGAGAAGATGCCTATGCTCATGAAAAGTTTGCACTAACAAATAAATACATTTGGGAATCGTTAAGCACACCACCTCAGATGAGAAGTTAAAGGTGCATTCTAATTGTGACCATTATACCAAACGTGTATGATCCTTCAATAGCACAATATAGCATACACTTTGTTGGGAGGGATTATGCTGAAATATCCTGCAGATGTCCTTGAACATTGGTGAGACAGCTCCACAGGTGCGTTGTTAAATAGTCTATTGGACACCGGAACGCATGTAGAGACAAGGTCTGAGTCTGACAGATACTTTCTGGGGATGTGGGCATTCAAGAGGTACACTTGAGCATATGCTATGGGATTGCTATAAAGTAAAAACATTTAGGCGCAGGATTGCTGAGGTGATGAATAAAGTTATGGATGAAGACAGAGAATATGATTTTGTAGCTCTAATTTTGGGTGAAGATACTGACTTGGAGGATCTGTTGTATCATCAAGTAACTTGGATCCTGAAAGCTTTGATGGTGGCAAAAAGGTTAATTCTACAACACTGGAAAACGGCATTCATTCCAACTAGAGATACTTGAGTAGAGGAAATGTATTCAATTTGCAATGTTGAAAGAGTAGTAATGAACTTAAAATATTTTTAATAACATTTGGAGCGCATTTCTGAAATATGATTTGAAATGAATTACAACTAGAGGAAAGAAGAACTGGAGGAGTCTGGACAATGAGATACGTTTATTAAATTGATTTACTGAAATTATTAATTGCGAATAATTCTTTATAAATTATTTTTGCAAGGGTTATTTAAAATCAGGGGGATTACTTGAACATGTTCAGTGTTTATAAATGTTTGTTTAAGACAATATTTGAAAGTTTGCTAGTTATAAAATATGTATTTACATTGTTATAAACTGAATAAAATTGGTTAAAGATAAAACAATATAGCATCCATCATTCCATTGTCTGGATTCAGTACAAGGTTCCTTACTGTACAACGAGAGAAGATACAGAGCTCCCTTAAGCAACCTCTCTTCTTCATCAGATTGTCAATTAAATGTATGTCCCTGTTGTGTTTTATTATTGTATGATTCGTTAAAAAGTAAAGATAGAAAAAAGTAAGTGTGGAGGCAAGGCCAGCCAAATGATTGTATGGGTAATGATGATTTTGTTTGACCATATTTTCTATCAAAGAGTGTGGGGGCATTCCTTAAAACACCTAATATTATATTGCAGGGATCTAAAGGTGTATTGCCTCGAGTTACTGTCCAGAGCTGGTTCAACTAGGTCTCTTCTTTCCAGGTGTCTAGGGAGCCCATAAACCACCTCTGTTCTTACTAAACTGGTATAAAATTGTGTTTATGAACTCATTCCTGAACAAGATGTTTATTTTAGATTGTTTATTTTTAGTTGAAATCAAGAGGTCTATACTTAAATGTTTGTGCAATGTTATGTAACGATGGAGCACGCCCCGAAAATGGGCACACAGTCCGAAAGGCATCGCAAGAGTCTCTGCAAGCAAATAATGATAAATAAAACAGAAGATTCCTATCTACATAACTGTGGCTAGAGTATCTATTGTATTTGATTATATTACAATTTATATGTTTTAATATACAGTTGTATTTACTACCACCTAGGTGTCCCCAGGTCTGGTGAATGTTTCAGACACTTTCTGTTCATTGTTTTTGTGCTAATGTTTTGTACATCGGGTCTATGGAGGACACCTTTAAGCCTTAATTTAAAATTGTATTTAATTACTATCAAGATAAATTACTTATGTGGTGCCTACCCCAAACCCCCTCTTTCTCCTGGCAACCCTCCCTCAGACCTGCAACTCTCCACCTGCCGCTAATTCCCCACCAATATTGCCTGATCCCAACTCCCCATCTAAATTTTAGGGGGTACATTTGATTAAAATAATCGAGCAAATAGAAATCGAGCAGTTTTTGCTCAAGCATTAGACCTACTGGCAAAATCTGATCTATTTTCAGAGAGTTGTGTCACTTGCCTGACCACATGGTACTTAAGTGGCAAGACCACCAGACCCTTTTAGAGTATTGGGAGAAGAACTAATTATTCATTGTGCTTGGCGTGTTAACTCTACCTTTCACAAATATAAACCATGATAAAAACAATCATACATTATATATTTGCCATTATGCAATACAAAATTCATTAAGATCCAGTGTCCCATTTTATCAAATTCATCTGCAATAATTTGAAAGGAAAAAGAGAAAAAAAGAGAATGTATCAATGTAGTTTTAAAACACTACCAATAAAATCTAATAGTGGCTAGCATTAGTAAAATTTGGTTACACGCAGAAATGCGTTCCTATAATTCATCCGTGTGAAGACAATTCAAATCTTAAGAAACGTGAAAAAACATATCTTAAATGATTTAAATATAAGCATTGTACAACAAGATGTTACTATGTTTCTATTTTGGTGTCTTTCAAACAAAACCTACACAATGGCTTGGATCTATCGATTAGCCCCTAAAATGTCATTAGTCAGTAATAAACTAAAACAAACTCTTAAAAATAGTTGTCTCTATATGGGGCACGGGCATTTTTCTAAATATTTCAAAAGAGTATTACATGTTCTTTCTATGCCAGGTAAAAGCGTATATTGAGTACCCTCGTAATCTATTAGTGCACCAATCTAATTGTCTCAATGTCTTTCTCACCAGTAGTGGTGGTTCTAAAAGAACATATTTAGTACATTGTAATAGTGTTAACTGGTCCAAGAGCTACCTTGCCATTGTTGTGTATCGTGGTCCACAGGAGCGTCTATTGCGGCTCTCTAGGATGCCATTATATGGAGTTCCTAGGAGGATCTAAAACTTTCCTTTAGAAACATAAGATTTTCCATTTGCCCATATACTCTAAGGCGTTGAGAGCTCTAACTCCTATTGAGCAATAGAGGTGGGAACTCCCTTAGGCATTTTAAGGATAGTTCTCAAGAATAGACCTAATCTAGCACATTATTCCAATGATCAGTTATCTCTGCAATGGGGCTGCTTTCATTTTATAAAACCTTATTACCAGAATTAAGGAGAAGCAACCATATACATGATTTCTTTTTATCTGGTGCCACCAGAGCTAAAGTCTTAGCTTGAAAAGTTCTAAGGGAAGCCTTAATCGAGCGTCTCTGAAAAATGGATAAACCCAAATAAGTCATTTTACTGGCAATTTCCAAATCTTATTGTTTTTGTCTCCATGTAAATTTAGTCTTGCGTTTCTCATTTATGTTTAAATAATATTCAATGTCGTTCAGTTGTGTTTGAAGGCTGATAGGAGTAGAATCTATAAACATCAAATTATCAGCATGCGCCAACCAAGACTTTCTCAACGTAGGAGAGGAGGCCTGCTCTCTTTAAATGCCTCCTCTATGTCGGATATGTATAAATTGAAAAGCATGCGTGTCAAGACACAACCCTGCATAATCCCCTTGATGTAGCTATTAGTTTCGACATTTGCTATGCATTGTTCAATCTGACTTGAACTTTTAGTCAGTATGTAGAAAATGCAATGTATTCACCAAAGATGGCGCGTAGCCCCAACCAAGAAAAGACCCATAGTAAGATCAATAAAACAAAGGTGTAAATAGCTTGCATCATCCTAAATGCCCTCTTTTGCATTAGTTCAAGAAAGAAAACATTTGCCAAGTTACCTGTTGGGTAAGAATTTATGTAGTCACATTGTGTGATACTACACCACACTTATCTGCTTGGTATTAGGTAACCCACATTTTGGTATAGGTCTGTACTACACAAGTTGGTGACTGAGCAGCCAGGCCTATCTCAAGAAGGGTAATTGTGAGCTGTAGCAATGAAATTCGTAAATGCAAGTAACCCTTACACTCAAGGTTTCAGTTAAGTTATTTATCTAATTAACATCAATTTTGAAATAAGCATTCTTTAAAAAGGCAATTTATGTAACACTGTAAATATACTTTAAAAATACTTTTCAGAATAAAACAAGTTAGTGAATTCTCTTTTGATATGCTTCTTACACAATTCCTACACCCTGTGGTGACTGGATTCACAAGGACAATAATGGCATTTATATACCACAATAGCTACTTTGCAGATTCTGAGGTTGCAGAAAGGAAAGGCTTAAGGAAGGAAAAAGTTATACAGTTCTCAGTATATGTGAGGACCGTTTAGAATCTCCCAATGAAATATAGACAAGCCTTTTCCAGCAATAACAGTCTAAAACAGGTTACCACCTATTAGGGACAAACAGTACCAAGGTCAATGGGCCAGAAGAGTCTGCAGGGAGCCAAGACAGCCAAAGTTAATTTGAAACGGTCTATGGAGCTGAGGCACCTCTTAGAATCAAAGTCTTGCACAAAGTTAGAGAGTTTGTAGAAAAATCACTTGTATGGTCACAAGCTGTTAAGCCTGAGAAAAGCAGAGTTAGAATCACATCCAAAGGTAAGCCAATTAATTACCAACTGAGAAGAGCACAGCTAAAAAGACAATGAAGTAAGTACCCCAAGTCTAAACAGTACCTCTGGTTTGAATAAGAGCGGTCCAGCTAGATTCTGTCCTATTGTCCTGTTGCAGCAGTGCAGACCCTGTGTTCCTGAGCCTCAAGTCGTAGGGACAAGAGGGAGGAAGTCTGGAGGGCTCCTGTGGTGGCACTGGTTGTTAGCAGCTACAGGCTCCTTTCGGTTCAGCGGCTCTTTGCGTTTTCAGCGCTTGGTAAACCGCACCGTTGTGGATCTCTGATACCGGTTCGGCTTCCTTCACTCCTTGGGTCCTGCACTCTGGTGAGGGGACTCAAGCTCTGGTCGTCCTGCTTCTGGAGGGTCCTTAGAAGACTCTTGGACCTTCTAACCGGATTTCAGACTTTGCACTCGACTACAGAGTTCTCGACCCCTGGAACTCGGTTCTTGCAGCAGCAAATAAGTACAGCCAATCAGGGAAAGTGGTCCAGTGAAGTTCGTCTCAGTTGGTCCCGCTTGTTAGGAAAGATTTCGTAATTGTAGGGAATTTTCCTTCCATGTGGCAACCCCTAAACTTTTTGCTATTGTTTTTAACCTTGTTGTTGACTTTGCCAGAGAAGTACAGCCTTCTGCCGCACTTCTCTGGGCTTTCGCTCCTTTCTTACGGGGAAACTGACATGCCCTTAAGACAGTCAGTACCGGGGAACGTGGTTTCCCGTAGTTTCTTTTATCGTGTCGCAGCTTTAGTGCAACACGACACAAGAGGGCAATGTAAGCTAAGTTACAGCTCTCTTGGGTCTCTAGCCTTCTACAGGCCCTAGATACTCTTTTAGGAATGTATTTGATCGGTGCAAGTCATTCAGGGACTCGAATGGTGGCAGCGATCGTATTGTTTATTTTGAGCTCCTTTTGGCGTTCTGAGCACGTTTTTGCCCTGAACCCAAAATGGTGGCCTGGCTCCCAAAATGGCCAGGCCGCGAGGCTCCTTTGTCTTGTCCACTGACCGGCTTGCTCCCTTCACCTTCCCCAGGTCAGACGACCCGGGGCCTTCCTTATTTGGGCATGTACTTTCCCGCGAAACGTGGTTGCTTTCGCGGGCTTCTACATGTCGTTTGCGTGCCTCCAGGGTGTGGGCTGGGATGTCTGGTCCCAATACACATCCTGGGTGCCAGAGAGTCTGGGGTGGTGTGAATGCCTGGGACCACCGTGGTCCGTGATTGGTCCACGTATGGTATGTGTGTTGATGTGCGGATCTCCCATTGGCTCCCCTCCGTTTTGGCGCGAAGGGAACCGTGGATAAGAGGGAGCTGGAAACACCACTGCCATGTCGATCTCCTGAGTTCTTACGGACCCAGGGATACAGGAGCCAAGTATCCTGCGAACACGAGGCTGGACCGAGGAATCGCTGGTGTCCCCCTGAAGAACTTCTGCTCCTCATTGCTGTCGTCCGGTGAAGCCCTTTCCACCTAAGATCGAACAAGAAGGCCTGTACTGGCGCTTCGACCTATTGGAATAGCAGGACCAGCTATTCCCGGCACCTTCATCAACTCCTGCCGTAAGCCTTCGGAAGTGTCTCTGGGCCATCCAGTTGACTGACCAGCTTACTAAGGAGTCCTGCTCTGTAATCGCCGACAGGTTGGGTGGTATTCTGAGTCCGGGGCACGCTCACACGCTTCGTTTGCTTAGCAACCCTAAGCTAGAGGTGAACGGTGCTCGTTTGGCTTGAATACACCCGGCCGTTCCGTTGCCCTGCCGTGGCGACAAAACTGTGCAGGATTCTTCGATCGGGACGTCTTTTTACTCTGCACGACGACGAGACGTTCCCTGCTCTTCAGAACCTGCCAGAAGCTGCATCTATCGAGGAGAAGCTCGGGCCTGCTTGCTTCGGGGACCGGTGAGTAGATTAGCTAGGATCTGGTCGCCCTCCTGCAGTGCCCCTTGCTTTTCCCCGCTGTAAATACAGCACCCCTTGTCCGTACTCGCGCCCTACTTCTGCCTCACAGTGGAGGCTGCGCTAGAGTCGCGGACCGTGTTCTCCTTCATTAGGGCACCCTACAGAGCTGTCCAACGTCCTCCGAAGAGCTTCACCTTCTGCCCATTGGCACCGGCGTGTGCAGGTACTTTTGAGCGCTAGGCTCCACTCTTCGTAGGGATTGGACTACCATCCAGTTAGGGGCCTCAGAAGGCGGAATTATCACAATCATTGGTTCGCACTGCCTGTTTTCCTTCCCCTGCAGGTGGATAACATATTTCGTGCTGCTAATGCTGTGAAACTGTGTATTCTGTATATATATTGGGTGGATAGTGTATGTGTTGGTTTAATATCGTTGTATATTGCTGCTTTTACTGTGGTTATTAGTTTCAAGGCCTTATAATAAATGTGTATCTATTTTTGATATAAACAACTGTTTGGAGTAGTTTGTAAGCGCTCTTGCTTTGTGTGCTCACTGCGGGCTTTCAGTCACCCTCACCCCTCTTGAGACCTAGTCTTGACCGCCGCGATCGCTACCTTGATTGGTCTGGCTTGTCCAGAGGTTACCCTGTTCCAAGTAATTAGGTTGGCCTTCTGAACTTCTGCGCCACCAGGACAGAGTTCAGAAATCCGTCTTAACAAATTGGTGTACAGCGGTGGGATACGACTGAAGGTATCCAGTGTTGCGCACGAGCTAAGGCGTTTTCAGGTTATTCCAACCAGGACACGCAGTAAAGTATTGAATATAACGTTAAAAAGGCCATAGTCCTATCAACAGTATGGAAACGAATACTTTATTAACCTTAAATGCTTCGAAATCTGAAACATTGAAGAAGATGTGTGCGGAGAGAGGGGTTTCCTCTCAAGGCACTAAATTGGAAATGATCCAGAGAATCGTGGCGTGGCAAGAAGCGCAGCTTGACGCTATAACTTCCGAGGACAGTGCAGAAGGTGGTGGGGCTGCTCTCACTGGCAGAACCGACGGTTCTGCCGCTGCACTGATCCATCACGACCACGAGGACAGGGAGGATGTAATGTCTAACGTTTCCTCTGCCAGTGTTGATGGGGAGGCTATGCTTGAATTCAAGAAGCAAGAGCTGCGGTTTAGGCAGCAGGAGCTTGAATTCAGCATAGCCAAACTGAAAATCGACCAGGCAGAAAAACAAAAAGACAGGGATCACCAGTTGGAACTGGCCAAGCTTCAGTTCGCAAATGGGTCCAAGGGTCCTGGACATGGTTCTGGGGCTTCCTCTCATCCACGGTTTCCAAAAGATCTGCTCAGTGTGTATGAGGAACGAAATGACATTATGGACTGGTTAAATGCGTTTGAGTATGCATGCGAGGTTCAAGAGGTTGATAATGCGGATAAGATTGCATGGTTACTCAGCAGACTGCCCCATTCTGGTTGCAGTGCCATTATGGAAATGTCGAAGGCCGAGCGCGCTGATTTTGCAATGTTGAAGCAGACTCTCATTTTAAAGTTTGGGAAGACTCCGACCCAATATTTAAAAAGGTTTAGAGAGTATAAGAAAAAGGAAGGTGGTACTTGGGTGTCGTATGTAGCTGAGTCCCTGAAAAACTTGACTGGCTGGGTTGAAGGTTATAAGGTTTCTACCTTCGAAGGCATGATCAATCTGGTCATGCTGGAACACATTTTTGCTTCTTCTTCCCCGGAGCTTAAGCAGCATTTGGCCGATTCGAAGGAGATAGATCCTAAGAAGCTGGCCATTGCAGCAGACTTATGGGTGTCACATCGAGTGTCCCATAAGGACAAAACTCATCCTGATAAGCAGGAGGAAGGGAAAAAGTACAAGGATGTGGTGGGTGGGGAATCTGCTAAATCTTCTTCCCAAAAGGGCCACAAAAAGAAAAATAAGGGTAAGCCATACGAGAACTCACAGGGTAGCGGAGGTTCGCCTCCGAAACAGAACTCTGGTTATAATAAGCCTCCCTACGTAAACAGACCCAATGGGGCTTGTTTTTCTTGTGGAGCAACTGACCATGTGAAGGGGGATCCCCGGTGTAAGGTTAAACCTTTGGGGGTCCACTCCGCGAATCTGGCCTTCTCCTCCTACGAGGAAGAAGAGATTACAGGAGCATCCTTCTCCTCAGACTCGTTTCCCAGCGGGATCGAGGCTGAGGTAGTTTTAGTGTCCCTGGGTTCCTGGGAGCCTAAAGTCGCAGAGGCTTATGCTAGGATTCCGGATAATACCAAGCACTACTTTAAAGACAGTGTGCTGATCAATGGAGTGGATACTCCAGCTCTTAGGGATAGTGGGTGCAGTCGAACTGTAGTGGATTCTACCTTGGTAGACTCAGAGGAAGTTGCCAGAGCTCCTCTGATGCCCACTAAGTTGGCTGATGGCCCCCTCCGTATGTTTCCCGTGATCCCTGTTAATCTAACTTTAAATGGTACAGCAGTTAGGATTCCAGTGAGCATTCAGAGAAACGTCCCGGGAAAGGTCTTGTTGGGCAATGATCTCAGAGCTCTAGGGCTCGTAGGAGACACTGCCGAAAGACCCTACACACGGTCTCAAGCACGGGCAGCATTGGCCAAGTCCAATACGCCGCCCCAGCCGAAGGGGAAACCCAAGGCGAAAGGAGTCAACAAGTCCCGACGGGGGAAAGAGAATATTCCCCCGAGCTCGCCTACCACTGCGGTGGAGGGAGTTGGTCAATCGCCCGAGCCTGACGAGGAGGTGGCGATGCCTGAAGTATTCGACCCCAACGATCATCCTGAACTAAAAGACTTGTTAGTTGAAGGAGGTCCTGATAGGGACGAATTCAGTAAAGGCCAACGTGAGTGCCCATCTCTGGAAGGCCTAAGGAGACAGGCCTGCTCCCAGCTTGAGGGTGAACCTCCTGGGTTGCAAAGGATTTACCAGGAAGGTGGACTCCTGGATAGTGAGCCCACAGAGTCTACAGAAGGAGACCATAGGAGGTTGGTGGTTTCCCTTGCTGTTAGGCCCTTCCTCCTGCAGTTGGCGCATGTCGTTCCCCTTGCTGGTCACCTTGGTATGAGGAGGACCAAGCAAAGGTTATCCATGCACTTCTACTGGCCCAAGATGGGGGAGCAAGTAGAAAGTCACTGCAGGAGTTGTGCCGCCTGCCAGTTGTCTGGTAAGGTTGGCGCGACAATCCAAGCTCCGTTGGTACCGCTCCCAGTTGTGGGGGTACCATTTGAAAGGGTAGGGATCGACATGGTTGGTCCCCTTGACCCGCAAACATCCTCAGGCAATAGGTTTATCCTGGTGCTGGTCGACCTTGCAACCAGGTATCCTGAGGCCGTCCCATTTACAACTGTAACTGCCAAGCCAGTTGCAGAAGCTTTACTCGGCATGTTTACTAGGGTTGGCTTCCCTAAAGAAGTTGTGTCGGATCATGGCAGCAACTTTATGTCGAAGTATAGACAGGCTATGTGGAAAGAATGTGGGGACACCTACAGGTTCTCTTCTGCATACCGCCCCCAGACCAATGGTCTGGGGGGGCGTCTCAACAGGACGGTAATGAGCATGATTGGGGCTCTGGAGGAGCCTCAGAGAAGAAAATGGGATCTTCTTGTTTCATGCTTACTGTTTGCCTACCGAGAGGTACCACAGGAGGGTGTTGGCTTCAGCCCCTTCGAACTTCTGTTCGGTCATCCCGTACGGGGACCCTTAGCCATCGTCAAAGAGGGATGGGAGATGCCCACTCCCCCTGTTACTACCAATGTAGTTGATTATGTGCTAGGGCTCAGAAAACGGATGGTACTTCTGATAGGCTTGACTAGTGATAAATTGAAGGCAGGGCAAGCGCTGGTGAAACATTGGTACGACCAGAAATCTTCCCTCATCAACTTTACACTTGGTCAGCAAGTCCTGATCATGAATCTCATAAGGCCTCGAGCTTTACAGGACAAATGGTCAGGCCCTTGCCCAGTGGTGGAGCCCCTGGGTGAGGTTAACTATTCAGTGGAACTTGGAAGGCCTGGACAGGCTCCAAAAGTGTTTCACGTGAATAGGCTGAAGGCTTTCGTCCCAAGCGGCGAAATCGCAGCACTGCTATTTGCTTCAGACGTTGAGGAAGAGGAGTCTGAACCTCTCCCCGACCTGTTCCCGAGCAGTCCTTCAGATAGCTCTTTTGAGGGTGTCCGAGTGGCCCCTCACCAAAATGGACAAGGCTCAGTGGTTTACCTTGGACATGAAGTAGGTGGAGGGAGGAGACAGCCTCTACTCAGTCAGGTACAAGCAGTACAAGACTGGCCTACCCCCACTACGCAAACCCAAGTGAGAGCCTTTTTAGGACTCACGGGGTATTACCGCAATTTTGTGGCAGACTATGGCACCATAGCTGCTCCTCTGACTGCCCTCACAACTCCGAAGAAACCCAAGAAGGTAACTTGGACCGACGAGTGTGAGAAGGCCTTCAATGGCTTAAAAGACTCCTTGTGCCAGGCCCCTGTGCTCAGGGCCCCTGATTATCAAAGACCTTTTATCGTGCAGACGGATGCCTCTGACACTGGGATAGGAGCTGTACTATCACAAGTAGATGAGAAGGGTAAGGAACACCCTATCGGTTTTATTAGTCGCCAGCTTAAGGACAGAGAGCTCAGATGGTCCACGGTAGAGAAAGAATGTTTCTCTGTTGTGTGGGCCCTAAGGAAGCTGAGGCCCTACCTCTATGGGACCCACTTCACTGTGCAGACTGACCATAAGCCGTTAAAGTGGCTAATGAACATGAAGGGGGAGAATCCAAAGTTGCTTAGGTGGTCCATAAGTCTTCAAGGCTTCGACTTCACTATTGAGCATAGACCAGGTGTCCAACATAGCAATGCTGATGGGTTGTCCAGAATGTTTTACCGACCTGAACAAGAGACTCATCCAGGGGTGGATTAGTTCCCCCTGTCCATAGTCTGGGAGGGGCGAGTGTTAGGAAAGATTTCGTAATTGTAGGGAATTTTCCTTCCATGTGGCAACCCCTAAACTTTTTGCTATTGTTTTTAACCTTGTTGTTGACTTTGCCAGAGAAGTACAGCCTTCTGCCGCACTTCTCTGGGCTTTCGCTCCTTTCTTACGGGGAAACTGACATGCCCTTAAGACAGTCAGTACCGGGGAACGTGGTTTCCCGTAGTTTCTTTTATCGTGTCGCAGCTTTAGTGCAACACGACACAAGAGGGCACTGTAAGCTAAGTTACAGCTCTCTTGGGTCTCTAGCCTTCTACAGGCCCTAGATACTCTTTTAGGAATGTATTTGATCGGTGCAAGTCATTCAGGGACTCGAATGGTGGCAGCGATCGTATTGTTTATTTTGAGCTCCTTTTGGCGTTCTGAGCACGTTTTTGCCCTGAACCCAAAATGGTGGCCTGGCTCCCAAAATGGCCAGGCCGCGAGGCTCCTTTGTCTTGTCCACTGACCGGCTTGCTCCCTTCACCTTCCCCAGGTCAGACGACCCGGGGCCTTCCTTATTTGGGCATGTACTTTCCCGCGAAACGTGGTTGCTTTCGCGGGCTTCTACATGTCGTTTGCGTGCCTCCAGGGTGTGGGCTGGGATGTCTGGTCCCAATACACATCCTGGGTGCCAGAGAGTCTGGGGTGGTGTGAATGCCTGGGACCACCGTGGTCCGTGATTGGTCCACGTATGGTATGTGTGTTGATGTGCGGATCTCCCATTGGCTCCCCTCCGTTTTGGCGCGAAGGGAACCGTGGATAAGAGGGAGCTGGAAACACCACTGCCATGTCGATCTCCTGAGTTCTTACGGACCCAGGGATACAGGAGCCAAGTATCCTGCGAACACGAGGCTGGACCGAGGAATCGCTGGTGACCCCCTGAAGAACTTCTGCTCCTCATTGCTGTCGTCCGGTGAAGCCCTTTCCACCTAAGATCGAACAAGAAGGCCTGTACTGGCGCTTCGACCTATTGGAATAGCAGGACCAGCTATTCCCGGCACCTTCATCAACTCCTGCCGTAAGCCTTCGGAAGTGTCTCTGGGCCATCCAGTTGACTGACCAGCTTACTAAGGAGTCCTGCTCTGTAATCGCCGACAGGTTGGGTGGTATTCTGAGTCCGGGGCACGCTCACACGCTTCGTTTGCTTAGCAACCCTAAGCTAGAGGTGAACGGTGCTCGTTTGGCTTGAATACACCCGGCCGTTCCGTTGCCCTGCCGTGGCGACAAAACTGTGCAGGATTCTTCGATCGGGACGTCTTTTTACTCTGCACGACGACGAGACGTTCCCTGCTCTTCAGAACCTGCCAGAAGCTGCATCTATCGAGGAGAAGCTCGGGCCTGCTTGCTTCGGGGACCGGTGAGTAGATTAGCTAGGATCTGGTCGCCCTCCTGCAGTGCCCCTTGCTTTTCCCCGCTGTAAATACAGCACCCCTTGTCCGTACTCGCGCCCTACTTCTGCCTCACAGTGGAGGCTGCGCTAGAGTCGCGGACCGTGTTCTCCTTCATTAGGGCACCCTACAGAGCTGTCCAACGTCCTCCGAAGAGCTTCACCTTCTGCCCATTGGCACCGGCGTGTGCAGGTACTTTTGAGCGCTAGGCTCCACTCTTCGTAGGGATTGGACTACCATCCAGTTAGGGGCCTCAGAAGGCGGACATATCACACGCATTGGTTCGCACTGCCTGTTTTCCTTCCCCTGCAGGTGGATAACATATTTCGTGCTGCTAATGCTGTGAAACTGTGTATTCTGTATATATATTGGGTGGATAGTGTATGTGTTGGTTTAATATCGTTGTATATTGCTGCTTTTACTGTGGTTATTAGTTTCAAGGCCTTATAATAAATGTGTATCTATTTTTGATATAAACAACTGTTTGGAGTAGTTTGTAAGCGCTCTTGCTTTGTGTGCTCACTGCGGGCTTTCAGTCACCCTCACCCCTCTTGAGACCTAGTCTTGACCGCCGCGATCGCTACCTTGATTGGTCTGGCTTGTCCAGAGGTTACCCTGTTCCAAGTAATTAGGTTGGCCTTCTGAACTTCTGCGCCACCAGGACAGAGTTCAGAAATCCGTCTTAACACCGCTAACTCAAGGGAAGAAGTAGTCCCTTCCGGAGCTTCTCTGTCGAATTGAAAAAGCACAGCAGCAGGGCTTCACCAGGCAATTCAAAGGTCCAGGAGGATGCAGCAAGCTTTGTTCACGGTTTCTTCATCAGGTGTTTCCCCCAGTGGTCGACTCTGCCTCTAGTCCCAAGACCCTCACTTTTTAAGCAGGTTTCTCCCATTTATGCCCAGCCTAGGATGTCAATCACACAGTAGGGCCAATCAGGGCTGGTTGCATTCAGGCATTCCTAGAGACAAAGGACGGGATTTTTCGGGAACCTCCTGCACATCCTGCCTTTCCAGACACACTGGAGCCAGAGGCAGGCTTCAGGACTGAAGCCCGCCAAAGGCAAAACAAACAATGGGCTCAAACCTGGCTCAACGCGCAGAGTAAAACACAAGAAAGACCTCACAAAAAGAAAATGCAGAAAAAAGAAGAATGGGCCAATTTGACAAAATGATCAACCATGGGTGCTGTACTGCAACGGAGGGTTCAGCCTGCGGTTGAAACGCACAATGGTAGGAAAATTAAACAACTGCCAGCAGCCATTTAAAGCGGTGAGGGTAACATAAAAATGTTACATGAGAATGTAGGATAAGGGGCTACTAGGTAATCCCCCAGCACTCCACATAAAATGGTGTGTGCTGGACCTACAAATAGAAAAGGTAAGTAAAGTCAATTTCACTTTACTATTCTTGGAAAAAGTAGTTCACACAAGTAAAGGTATTTAAACCTTGTGAGAAATCTAAAGGGATTTCTCTGTGACACTGCACTGAAGGTGCTGTTTGTCACCATGCAAAAAGTAGATGCCTATGGCGTTTGTCAGACTCCAAAAACAGTGGAAACACAATACAGATCAGGTCAAAACACATGAGAAAGTGAGAAAAAGGTCTCACTCGCTACAGGGTTAAAATTAAAAAGTCCTAAAGTCCAGCAAAAGGGCGTCCAGCAAAAGAGCGTCCAGCAAAAGAGCGTCTAGCAAAAGAGCTGGGGGGTCTCTGAGGTGGGAGGAATTGAGCACTAAAATGAAAATTCTCCCCAACAGTACCCAAGCCTTTCCTGAACCCAGATTATAAGTTATCAATTCTTCCACTTTCTAGTGCCGAAGCTTCAGGTTCTTGTAATAATAGAGATGAATGTTGCTTGAGATGTCAGGAAGCGCTATCGGACGATAGTTACCTGGATTCTTTCTACCCCCTTATTATAGATGGGGGGAAAAAATGAGTTTTTCCATGATAAAGATGTTTTTTGAGATTCTAGGGTATGTGCGAACAAAACAGTAAGCATTAGCGACCATAGATGGGGATTCGCTTGAAGGAGAAGGTTAAATAAACCGTCAGGGCCTGGAGCTTGAGATGGTGTACGTTTCCGTATCCGTTCATAAATATCTTCAGTTGAAAATGTAAAAAGCCAGTTGTCATCTGCTCAATGATTCTTCACCGTTGATTTCAATAGTTCGTTTGAATATAGACATGAGAAGTGATTTGGCTTTTCAGCTTCTCCAATGGGATTAATCAGATGGTATATTTGGGGGTTAGGATTTTTATTACTCATCTGCCAAAAGTTGGAATTCTTATTTGTCACTAAGATTTTTAACATGCATTCTGATCCTTTCTGTATCATTTGGTTTTTATACATTTTAAGCCAATTTTTAGATCTTAGTTGTTTTTTTTAGATTGCGCTCTCATTTTAAATCTCCGGCTAATTTCTCTTAAAGTTCTTAGATTGCGTCTCAGCCTCTTTTTTCCATATGAATATTAATAACATTCATATGTTTTTGAGACTTCAATTGAATCCACTGTGATGAATCCTACGGAGTCCTCACAAAATCCCTGCCTAAAGTCTCTTCTCAGGTAGTCAGGGGAAGGCAGCCGCTACCTGATCCTAAGCCTGGGGGTGGTAATAGCCGTGTCGATCACCTGGGAGAAGTCCCCCAAGGGAATAAGAGGGCTCGGCTAGGAGAGGCGCTTTACTTATCTTCCTCGGAGGGCAAGATATCTATGATGCCAGAATACCTAATGGCTTGTTGTCAGAGTATAACCCCCCTTCCCAAAGTTACCCAAAATGTCAGTAATGAAGGCCCTTATGGTCGGCATAAGAATAGAATATGTAAGGATTAGAACATCAATACCATTACTTCTGACAGATGCGATTTCGCCTTTGGTTTGAGTTATGAAATTTAGAACCAACCATTAATGTCTTTGAAACCTTTATCTAGAAATGTGTCTTATAAACAGAGTGAGTTTGGTCAGATTAAAACCGAAACCTGTAAAGAAAAACAGAATTAGAACATTGGGGACTTCAAGTCCCATAATGCCATAGGTACTGAGACAAGGAAGAGGGGCTCAGAGGAACAGAACTGCAGTATGCAGTCTAGTGTTTCTGACAACCTACACCTGAGCAGACATTTGGAATATTGAAATCCCCCTCAGGTGCAGACTAGCAGGAGAAGCAGTAGTAGTAGTGGAAGAAGTAATCAGTGGACATGTATGCAGCTGAGGATGTCTGGGACCCCCGCCGTGCCTGCAACGGTTGTTGCTTTTAAGAGAGTCATGAGAAGGCAAAGCCCGAATTGCAGAGGTTGCGCAGCGGGAAGCGCTGCTGTTGCAGGTTACGCCATGGCAGAGAATCGCTCTCCATGCCATTTGCCTGGCTCTGTTGGCTGGCGAGCATTAGGGAGTGAGGGGAACGTGAGCTCTTGTTCAGGAAGGCGCAAGTCACAGGACTGCAACCGAAGCTGTCAGATGCTCTGAATATGACGAGCAGAGAAGTGGTGGCAGCAGGATACGTGGACACGCAGGGATAGACTGGTGAGTTGGCCTCTGACAGGTTACACTGGGGCGCTCCATAGTGAACTGGTTATTTTTTGTTTATATACAGGAGGAACAATGCTCTTTTGCTCACATAAGAACGTACAATAAATAAGAAATCATATTTGATGGAAAGCCATGAGCTTCTTACAATGGGGTGAGTTTGAGGCCCATTCTGACCAAGTTGTGGAAGGGAGTAAATGGAACAGTCACCGGGGACAATACATAAGTGGACATACATTGATTAGGAAGTGATAGACGTAGGCATGTTGGAGGCGAGGGAAAAATGTTAGCTAGCATGCAGATGAGAGGTAGGTTAAGAGGGTAACAAAGAGGCGAGGAGATCAGCTTTTAGTTTGGTTTTGAACAAATCTGTGTGGACTGTTTGTCGGATGTCCAGGGGAAGAGAATTCCATGCAAGTGGAGCAAGAAGATAGAAAGAGTGGAAGAGAGCACAAGGAGGACGAGGAGCCATAAGGGTAATTGAGGCAGAGCAGAGTTTACTAGAAAGTTTATAAAGATTGATTGAAGAGGATAGATATAGTGGTGTCTTACAGTGGATAGATGTGTGAACCAGGAGAAGAAATTTAAATCTGGCCCTGTTTTGCATCATCATCATCCATCCTGGTGACGGTACGAGGAAGTAGGTGTGAAGTGAGGGAGTTCAAAGAGAGTCCTGGTAACGAAGTTAATGATCTTGTTGAGAGGACAGAAAGCATAGTTGCGGAGATCAAAGAGGATGCTGGCACAGCAGTCCAGTTTAGAGAAGACAAGAGCGGTTAAGAGATGCTTGGTGGTGTTGAAAGGAAGGAGGTGCCCGATTTTCCTAATAGTTAGGAGGTTGAGGCAAGCTGCTGTTCCAGTTTTGGAGAGGAAAGGGTAAAACACATGGAAGCACAGAAAGTACGCTGAAACAAATACGTTTAATCAGCCTGTCACCCCCCAAGATACACTACATCCTGCTCTGCCCCTTAGCTCTATTACTCTGTTGTTTGTTCTCCCTCCCTCCTACCTGGTTGGGAATTGCCTGTGATGCAACAAGCAAGCTCAGTGCTGTAATTTTTTAAATTTTTTTATTAGGTGTATTTGGTTTATTAGAAACCTTTTACAATTAGCAAATGTTTTAACAAAGAGATCAAGCATAAACAAAAAGAAATCATACGTCAAAAAAGAAGAAAGAACCAAGAAAAAAACCAAGACAGAACAACAAACCTTAGAAGAAATCTAACTTAAAAGAATCCTCCACATTAGGCAAGTATTAATTGAAGCGTATTTAAAAAACAAGTTTTGAACAAGTTTGAACATAAAAACATTTTGTCTTTTTAGCTATACCAAATTCATTTTTTTCCATTACATCTTCGTTGAAATGATCTAGCCTTTTAAGGGCTTGTTCTAAAAATTTGACCGTTGCAAAGTTTATTCTTGGGGTTCGACAATCGTATATTAGACTCCACCATTTCTCAGAGTCTAACCCACATAGATCTACGATATTGGTGTTTAGATACAGATTTCGGAGATCTCTTAGCTTTGAGCAGAATAGCACCAAGTGGTTGAGAGACTCTTTGCTTCTTTTGCACAATCTGCACCTTGTACATATCTTTTCTTTGGTATAGCTTGCCTTCGTTGTTTTGTTTTGGAGAACATTCAGTCTAAAACGTAATAATAGATCTCTTTGCTTACGATTTGGACATTTTCTCAAGCACTCTGGTATAATGGACATCACACCGCAATTTGTTTTCTGCAGTGTGAGTTTTTGACAATGCTCTTTTTGTTTGTGTTTGACCAGTCCTCTGCCCATAAGATTCTTTTAACGGCTATTGGGTTTTCTGCCAGAGTTTGATTCTCTAGGCTTGCATCTTTTAAATTGTGTTCATTTTCTCTTTTCCAATCTTCAACTACCTTTTCTTCGAAGTTGTTGTTTTCACAGAATATTTCAAATTGGGGTGGCATCAAGTTGGTCATTGTTTTTCTGTACCACATCAGCTTATTATAGCGTATGTATACATATAGAGCAGTCAGGCCGAGTTCATGATGAATTACCGTCATTGGTGTCGCTTTCGGTATTGGTAGGATATTTTTCCAGAATAGCCCTTCCAAGGTATTCCAGAACTCCTCTGGAATATTCATACAGGTTTCTCCTCCATATGTTAGAGTTGGTATTACTTTGAGCCTGTAGAATGTTATTACAGGTCGTAGGGAAATTTTCTGTATCTTTTATTGATGATATTCGCTTGCGCTGTTAGTTGTTTTGTTTTCGTCTTTAGCATCCTTTTCCAGAGCTCTCCATTTTTGTCTCACTTAATTCGATACCCAGGTATTTCATTTCATTGCATGGTTTTATTTGCGTTTTGTTCACTGACCATTCCTCTTTCTTGCTTTTTTTCCATCTTTTGTCACCAAATATCAGTATTTCTGTCTTGTCTGCATTTATTTCTAGGCCCTTTTATCTATATATCTTTCAACCTGATTTAAGGCTCTTTGTAGACCAATTTGTGTGTGGTCGAATATTATCAGGTCGTCTGCAAATAATAGATGGTTGACCTGTCTGCCATTTAGTCTTGGTGGAAAGGTTCTACTGTTTTCCAAGCAGTATTTCAGATATTCGATGTAAAAGCAGAATAGAGTGGCCGCTAGCGGGCAGCCTTGTTTTAGGCCTTTTGTTGTTTTATGTCCTTTGATAGGTTGCCACCTTGGTCCAATTTAACTCTTATTGAGGTTTTAGCATACAGTTCCTTGATTGCTTTCAGGAGATCTGTAGGACAACCTTTGGAGGCCAGTGTTTCCCAAAGATGTCTTCTGTTTACACTATCAAAGGCTTGTCGCAAGTCGATGCTAGCTGTGTATAGTTTTTGTTTGTTTGTGTATGTTCTTTTTTTCATCAATCCTAGTATCAGGAGATTTGAATCTCACCCTACATTTCCGACAAAGCCCGACTGCCGTTTGTCATAAATATTTTTGTCTTTAATCCACTTGTTCAGTTGTTTTAACAAGAGGATGGCAAAGATTCTTCGACCACAATCCAGCAGAGCAATTGGTTGCCAATGTTTGGGTTCCATCCTATTTCCTTTTTCGAAAATCAGAACAACGATGGCCGACTTCCATGATTTTGGTATTTGTCCCATCTGGATGATTCTCTTGAATAGTCTTTCACAAAAAGTTACCCATTTCTCTGGATCTTCTTTTAACACTGCGTTTGATAGGCCATCTGGGCCGGGAGCTCTTGAAGAGCTTGCTTTTAGAATTAACAACTTTGTCTTCTTTATCGAAGGGGATATTCCAGGATCCGGCTTCATTTTCGTTTGTATTGCTTTCTAGTTCCGTTTTTTCTGTCTCATTGAACTATTTTGTGAAGTGCTCCACCCAGCCAATTTCTGGGATGGGGTTCATAAGCGCTGCTGCTATTGATTGTTTCTCATTTAGCAAATCCCATAGTGACCTGCTGTTTGTGGTGTTCATTGCTTTTTGCATGGCTTCAGCAACTTGTTGTAACAATTGTATTTTATGGGATTTTTTTTTTAAACATGTCTTTATTAGTTTTCAGATATCAACGTTCACCAAACATTGTAACAACTTCCCCCCCCCCCCCCCAACTCCCCTTCCCCCGGGGGCACCCATGATTTGATTTCGGGGATAACATTATGCACTAAAAATGTCCGTTACTTTAATGTTGTGTGGGCACCATTGTTCCATAAAGTCTGACTGGAGATACTCTAGGACTCCTCCCCATTCCTTTGCAAACCTGTCCCTCGTTCCTTGGATTGTGTGAATGACTTTTTCCATCGCCAGCTGCGCCCAAACTTTTTGTAGCCACGTGAAAATCAAAGGGGTATCTTTCTTTTTCGAATTCTGGGCTATTGTTGTCAATGCCGCAATGAGTAGCCCCATAAAGCTTCCCCAGTGTGCTTTTTTTGTATCTTCTAGCTGTTTCATCTCTTATTCCACACATCCAAACACCCTCTCCCATTTGTCCAACATCTGGAAATATTTTCCCCATCTCTCCCTTAACTTCTTCCCTAAATGGCTGTATTCCTTTGCAGGCCCACCAGGTGTGTTTCCACGTCCCCACCTCTCCGCATTCCCTCCAGCATAGATTTGTTGTTTTTGGGAACATTGTGTGGAGTCTTTCTGGGGTATTGTGCCACTGTGTAACTATTTTAATCCACATTTCTCTTATTTGTGCTGATCTGGTCATTTTGGGGATCAGTGTCCATAAGTCCACCCACTGTTTTCTTGTCGGTTCCTCCCCCAGAGTTCTGCTCCATTTGGTCATGTATGGCCACTTAGTTTCCTCCTCCTGAGTGTTGATAAAGTAATATAGAGTCGATACCCATTTCTTTGCTCCTGAGTTGGTTGTAACGTATTTCTCAAACGGAGTGAGGGTTCTCGTTGCTGCCTTCGCAATTTCTGGGGATTTTAGCCAGTGTTTGAGTTGTTTGTGTCTAAATTTATCCCGTTTGGACAGTGATGAGCATGGGTGGCAGGATTTGTAAGGTCTAATTTCATTGTTAATGAACATTTCCCCAATTTTCGTTATTCTTGCCTCCTCCCGACTTTCATATACTCCTGCTCCATCCCCGGTGGGAACTGCGGATTCCTACAAATGGGAGTGAATGGGCCTAGCGTGGTGGTCATTCAACCTTTTCGTGTTTGGATGTCCCATGCCTCCATAGTTGTTTTCATTATTTCACTAATCCCTATGTTGGGGTGTCTGTGTTGTTTCTGTTTCCAGAGGAGTTCTACTAGCGGGATTCTTCCAACTGCTCTGTCTTGTGTTGCCCAGATCGGTTGCGGATTGTCGCCCAGCCATTCCCGTAGAACCTTTAACTGGGCCGCTTGGTAGTATTTCTGGAAGTGAGGGAGCGCCAGCCCACCCTCCCTGGTTGGAGCGGTTAAAATTGCCCTGGCCAGCCTCAGCATTTTCCCCTTCCACACAAAGGATTTTATTACTTTCGATAATGTTTTAAAGAATGTTCTGTGTACCCCCACCGGGAGCGCCTGGAAGTAGTACAGAAGCTTTGGGAGGATGGTCATCTTCACCGTTTGAATTCTGCCCCACCAAGAGATCAACAGGGGATTCCATCTTTCCAAATCTCTGTGTACACTTGCGAGAAGCTGGGGGTAGTTTTTACCATAAAGCTGCCCTACCCTGTGTGTTAATGTTATTCCCAGGTATTTAATGCCTTCCTCTGCGATCTTGAGGTTCAGTGCTTTTGCTTCTCTTTCTATCTCTCCCCTGTCTCCCGCCAGTATTAAGATTCCCGATTTGTTCCTGTTAATTTTTAGGCCTGAGATGGCCCGAAGTCCTCCATCTCCCCAACCACTGCCGCCAATGTTCGGCCCGGCTCCTCAAGTTCTATTAACATATCATCCGCGTATGCGGTTACCTTATGTTGTATGCCTGCCATGTCTATCCCTTTAATATGTGTGGCTTCTCTTAATTTCATTAGTAGGGGTTCTAGAAAGATGGCGTATAGTAGTGGGGAGAGCGGACAGCCCTGTTTTGTTCCACAGGAAATAAATACCTTTTCAGTAACCTCCCCATTGACGGCCACTCTGCAGGTTGGGGAGTTATAGTTCGCTCTTATTCTTGCAATAAAGTGTTCCCCAAAGCCCATGAATTGCAGGGTCTTAAATAGCATGGACCATTTTACCCGCTCAAAGGCTTTCTCTGCATCTACTGCAAGTAGAATTGCCGGGGTTTGCGTTATGCCTATTTTTTCTACCAAGTGAATGATCCTTCAAAGGTTGTTGGGGGTTTGCCTTCCTGGGATAAAGCCCGATTGATCTAGATGGATTAGCTTTGGTAGAAGTGGGGATAGTCTTGCTGCTAATATCTTGGTGTATATTTTGGCATCTATATTTATTAGGGAGATTGGTCTATATGATGCTGGGAATGATGGGTTCTTCCCTGGTTTGTGAAATACTAGGACCTTCGCTTCGTTCATTGTGGGGGTCACATTGCCACTATCTTTAAATGAGTTTAGTAGCTTGGTAAGGACCGGGATTAGCAGATCCGCATATTTTTTATAAAATGTGGCAGTGTAGCCATCCGGACCTGGTGCTTTATTTATCGGAAGATCATTTATTGCTTTTTTTAACTTCCTCTTCCCTTATAGGGTTCTCTAGGGCCTGCCTGTCTACTTCTGAGATTTGCGGAAAGTTGATGGTTTTTAGATATGTGTCCTGTGCGTCTACCTCCGGGTGGTCTGTGGAGTAAAGTTTCTGGTAGTATTCTCTAAACATTTCCCCTATGTCTTGTGTGCGCGTGAGGTGTTCCCCTTTCGTGTCTATGATGTTCTTTATCGTGGTGTCTTTCTGCTTCGCGCAGAGTTGTCATGCTAGCAGCCTATCTGCTTTGTTTGCTTTAATGTAGTATTTTTGTCTTAGGTGCAGTAAGCTCCTCTCCGCTCCTTTTGTGCGTAGCATCTCTAGTTGGCCCCGAGTGTGTCTTAGTGATTTCTTTAGAGCTCTACTGGGCTGTGTCATGATTTTCTCCTGTAGTTCTGTTATCGGCCTTTCCAGTTCATTTTCCCACATATACCTCTGTTTCTCCTTCGTGATTTTCAGTGCCATTATCTTCCCATGGATAACCGCTTTAAACGCCTCCCAGACTGTGCTCATAGATACTTCCCCAGTGTCATTTTGCGTGAAGTATTCTTCTATCATTTCCCTTATGGATTCCCCCGTAACCGGGTCTTGGATTATGTCCCCTGGTAGCCTCCACCTCCAGAGACCATTAGTTTTCCCCGGGAGTTTCAAATCAAGCCAAAGGGGTGCGTGGTCGGATAGTGCTATAGCACCCAGTTCCAGCCCCTGGATCTTGTCCATGAGCCCCACTGATGCCCAGAAGTAGTCAATTCTTGACATAGAGTTATGTACATGAGAGAAATATGTATACCCTCTTTGCTCCCCTTTCAGTTCCCTCCACACATCGTTTAGGGCTAGTTGGTCCATCTGCTGTTTGAGGCGTTTTGACGGTGCCCCTTGGCCATGAACATTCCCTTTGCTTCTATCCAGTTGTGGGTTCAATGCCATATTCAGGTCTCCCCCCATAATCACCTGCCCCCTTGCAAAGGTTTCTAGTTTTCCCAGGGTATCTCTAAGAAAGCCATCCTGTCCCACATTGGGCGCATATACTGACGCGAGGGTGAACCGCTGCCCTTCCAGCACCACGTTTGCAAACACATACCTTCCCTCCTTATCTGTAATTGCGTCCTCCAGTTTGGCGTCCCTTCCATCCCTCACCGCTATCAGGACCCCCGATCTTTTTTCTGTTGTATTCGCCTGAGCCCATATTTTATATCCCCTTGTACTGGTTTTCTGTTTGTCCCTTGCTCTGATATGAGTTTCTTGGAGGAGTAACAGGTCTGCCCTTTCCCTTTTGAGTAGTTTCTCCAGTTTCACCCGTTTCGTGGGATGATTCATCCGCCTGATATTATATGCTACAATGCGTATCTTCCCCATTTAGTAAGGAACGTGCACCTAAGCATTGAGTCCCCTTTCTTTGCCTCTGCTCTGGTTTTCTTGCCCCCATCCCCGTTTCCCCTTCCCTTGAACTCACCCCCCCAACAAATAACCATAAACCAAACATGTTGCCCCTGAGCAGGGCGAGGGTTCCTACTGATGCCAGGGCGTTGCGCCCACAGCTCCCTGCCCTCCATCCTCTCGGGGGGAATTTTTGTAGGGGATCCTAAACCCCACATTACTATCTGTCCTTACCGGATTCCAAGCCGGTGGGTCCCTCCCGGGCCGCCGTTGCTGCCTTTCTTGCAGCAGTTCATTTTTTTCCTCCGTCCCCCCTCCAGGGTGCCTTGTGTGGCTGTCGCCGGGGATGCCCACGACGTTCCTTTTCTCTTTATCTGTTCATGGCAGCTTCTTACGGCTTTCCCTTCCCGAGATTGGCCTTTTTTGTTTAATTGTTTCCCAGCCTCTTGGTTTTCTCATTTGCTCCCCTCTTGATGTTGCTTTATCCGCTTCCTCCCCGTCGTCCTGGAGCCCCATAATATTGAAGCCCTCTTCCCATGTGGTCGCTCTTCTCTGTTTCCCCTCCCATGTGAAGGTCAGTCCAAACGGGAAGGTCCACTTGTATCGGATTTCTTTCTCCACCAAAGCCTTGACTAGTGGGGCCATCGCTCTTCTTTTGTGCAATGTGACCAGGGCCAGTCTTGGTAGAGTTGAATTTCTTGTCCGTTCATTCTGATATGATCCATTTCTCTAGCCTTCTTCAGGATCTGCTCTTTTTGTGGGTATGAGGAGAGCGCCACCAGAACATCCCGTGGTCTTTCTCCCGGTGCTCCAGATCTTTTTGGTCCAACCCTGTGGACCCGGTCCACTCCGATTGTATCTGTCTCTGGTGCATCTAGAATATCCCTGAACACCTCCTTCACTGCAGTCATAAGGTCTTCGTCCAGTACTGTTTCCGCCATGTTTTTGATGCGTATGTTAGACCGTCTGGAGCGGTTCTCCAACTCCTCACATTGTATTTCCAGGTTATGGGTGAGTCTCCAAGTATTCCTGAGTTTCGCTAACCTGTTGCGTTTCCTCCTCCGACCCCCTGGACCGCTCTTTCCAATATGTCTGTTCTCTCCTCCAGTTTAGCCATGTCGACCCTGAGGTCCTGTACCGCCTGTTTCATGTCGTTTTTCATCGTCG
This sequence comes from Ambystoma mexicanum, assembly GCF_040938575.1. Lineage (NCBI taxonomy): Eukaryota > Metazoa > Chordata > Amphibia > Caudata > Ambystomatidae > Ambystoma > Ambystoma mexicanum. The sequence goes on along the minus strand of NC_090922.1, from coordinate 16,558,698 downwards.
TGAACTGCTCCTGTACTGAAGACATGAATTTTTCCTGCAGCTCCTGGAACCAAGATTGCATGTCATCCCTAGAGGGTGGGTGTTGGGGGTTTGTCTGCGTCATGCCTTCACCTTGTTGGTTCTCCTGGGGCTTCCCTTTAGCTTGCGTCGTGGTGTCCGTTGACCACAGTTGTAGGATGTTTGCGTCGTGCTTCGGGGTCTGCGGGGCCTGTTGGGTAGCGTTATTTTTGCTTTTTGCCCTTGACATGTTCTGTTCGATGCCGACGTGGATCACCCGATGCTGCCCCCGTTTGTTGAGCCCGTGCCTCTTAGGGCCTTCTTCAGTGGCCCCTTACTTGATTGTGCGGGTTTCTTTTCCTGGTCAGGGTTTCCTGTCTCGGCAGCGGGGCCACCCCGCTTGGATCCCGTCTTCCGATGGGTTCCCCAATGCCCCTCGTAAGACTGCCGATGCTGTGTCTCTTCCCTTTGGTAATTAGATTGCCCCGCTTATACTAAGTGGGGGTGCCAGGGGTATACACTTGGCCCGGTCTCTATTTCCCTTCTCTGCTCACCTCTGGGGCAGATTTGAATCCGGGTGTCCGTCTCTCCGTCTCCCCGCAGCTATCCGTGGGGCCCGCGCAGGGCGGAAGCCACTCGCCAACCTTCGGCGTCGTCCACGCACTACCCACGGTCAGTGCGTAGCAGTCTCTGGCCCCTCGCTCCTTGTCCTTCTTGCTGGTTGCGCCTCCTGGCCATGTGTTGGGGACCCTGCCGCCACCGCTGCCCCTCCAAGTTCCTTGGCTCAGGGCGTCTTCGATGGGGGGAGGGGCCGGTTCGCCGGCTCCACTGCCTTCAGGCCGCTGCCACACCCTGGTCCGATTCTTTTTGATTAGTATGCCTTGGCTGGGTGCAGGGGTGGGGGGGAGGGATTCACCTCAGCCCCTCCAACTTTTCTTTTTTTGCGAGACATTGTCATCTCGATATGCTACAGTGTTGTGCCGTTCGGGCGGTGGGGACCTCCCGATGGGGGAAGGGCGGTCACAGCTTCCCTCGCTTCCTCGGTGCTCCCAGCTCCCCGATGGTTGTTCTACCGGACCAGAGGTCTTGGGAGGTGTAGTGGGGGGGGCGATCCGCTCTCTCGCCGCGTGTTTTGCTGCTGAATCGTGCTTATTTCAGCGGCCCGGGGAGAGCACGATTTAGACGTGACTCGTCACCCCGGCGGCCATCTTGGAATATCTTATCTGTTTTTAATACGTATAGATCCTTTCGCAGTTGTTTCTTTTGTATCATCGCCTCTAGATCATATAAATGTAATTTTTTGGCTTTTGTTTTCATATATTTTCCTGTGCTTTGTTTAAATGTCTGTAGAGACGTATCGTATTCTAAAGACATTTTTTCTTTGGCTTGCCACTTTTCTAGATTTTTTAATACAGTGTCAAAGTCGTTTCTTTTCAACCTTAGACAATTTAATCCAGATTCCAGCTCTATTTTGGTATCCCATGTCGGATTTAGTATTGTCTCCAGTGAGAAATCACAGCGATAATTGGCTAATGGTCGCTGTGAATTGATTGTATTACCCTGAAGCTTTGGAATTTCGCTAGCAGCTGTTCGGAAACAAACATATAGTCCAGTATATTACTCACATTGCCATTGGTCCATGTCTTAGTGGGCGGCATGTCCCCCTTCATATTTCCGTTTAATCTATGCAATCTCCTCGCTTCCATTTCGTCATTCCACGTTTGCATTTTTGTCCCTTTTTTTGATTTGTTTCATTTTGTGTTAGTTTCTTTTCTTCAAAACAGTTCGCATTAAGATTACACCAGATGATAATATTCAAGTCTTGGTGCGCTTCTCTTTTGCAATCCAAGCATTCCATTATTTGATCTATGAAATGTTCGCTTTCATTTTTTAAGGGATTCCAATAAATGTTCAGTATTAGCAACGTTTGTGTGGGTTTTGGAGCTTCTGACTGAAATTGCACTACTGTTGCCTGTATGTAAGGATTAATGTTTGTGGATTCAAGCACCGTTATTCCGGATCCGTTTTTAATTAAGGTTAGTAGACCTACAGATGGTCTTTCAAGCAAGCCTCCTTTTGCTGGGTTGCATAACACGGTGTATCCTTCCTTACACGGTGCAATTTTCAGCCATGATTCTTGTATGCATATTATTTCAGGATTGTTTAAGGTTGGATTGAAATCATTAAAAAGATGGCAGAATCCTCTGGTGTTCCAGCTTCCTATTTTCCAGTGGTCTACTTGGGATTCTTTGGGTAGCTACAGTTTCGGTTTTATGGCAAGAGTACCAGTTAGCCAATTCCAATACTTCGGATCATCTTTTAATGTTTGTGTTGTGTTATTTAGATCACCTGTTTTTTTATTTCTTTTTATGATTATTTTTATTTTAAGTGTTCCTTTTCATGCCTTTGAATTTGTTCTCCATTTTCATCTTCCTTTAATTGTTGGTGCGTTGATTCTGTAATGTGCCTTGTTGGATCATTGCTGCCACCAAAGTGACTCTGATCATATTCAGAATTCGCTCTCTGTTTTGACTTCCCGTTCTCATTTCTCGGTTTGTTATGTTTCACTTCATCATCTTTAAAGACATCTCTGTTGAAATGCTCAATTTTGTTATTGCCACGAGCCCCTGTCTCTTCATTGGGGTTTTGGTTTTCTATTAGTTTTGTGATCTTGAAACCCAGTACTCTGAAGTTTTCATGAGCTTCTAACATAATAGAGCCAAGTATAACCGAGTTTGTCACAATTTCTTCTAGATCAACACGATCTTCAACGGGGAAGCTTACAGCCAAAACTTCCTCTGATTTTATAATTTTTAGTTGAGGAATATATTGTAGGAGTTTCATGACTGCGGATCTATTTAATATTAACCCGTCCGAGTCTCTTGCCATTCTCTCAAGTACCACAACCATATTTGTCGGTGGTTTTGGTTGTTGCTTCATCCATTTGTTGTTTTTGTCCAGTTTTTCTTGCGGTTCCTTGTCTTTCACTCGGTGTTCTTGTCTCATCTCTTATCTTTTTGGTGGGCATTGTTCAAATTTTCAGGTGGTGACTCTTTCGTCAAGGCGATTTCCTTTGGTCCTTTCATTTCTGTATATTTAGCTGTACATTTTTTCAGTTTGTCACTTAAAGTTAGGAGGTTTTCTTCACTTTTTTTGTTATTAGCCTTAGAGTCAATACATACTTCTTTGGATTCGTATATATTGAAATCCATAATCACCCGTTCAGTGTCATAGACTGAGCAGTCTAGAAGTTCCTGTAGACTGCCATCGTATATACTGGATTCATCGGAAGACACCGATACAGTAAAAGTCTTTCCTTGGGCCAACTGGGGCAGAGACTCTGCTGGTTTGCTTCTAGCTGGAGGCATAGTGGAAGTACTTGGAATCTCATCTTCAGCTGTAGTTTTTAAATTTCTTAAACTCCTAGACCCACAGATCTTTTTCTTTTCTTTATTTTTCACATTCATTTTTTGTTTTGCAAGCATTTTTTAAGCTTTTCTTTTGTGTATTTGTTGATTTTGTTTCTTCTGCCTTTTTAGTTGCATTTTTATTGAATATTGAAAAGGCACTTGTGACTGCTTTATCTGTAGTTTTCACAGATTGGTCGGAAATCTCACATGGAATTTGTTGACCTTTTTCATTTTCAGATAATATTGGCTTTTGAGTCGTTGTCATACTAGATGTAACAGGTGAGTCGACACTTTGTTCTTCCATTGCAGTAGGCTGCATGATATCAGGCTCGCTCACTGTCACGCTGCTAGTTTTTGTATTTCTCGTTTCCCCTATTTCTGCGCCTTTTGTTGGAGGTGCTAGGGTCATAACGATTTCTCTAATCCCTTCTCAGAAGAGATGTTTGTCAGATTTTGCATCTTGTAGTAGGTCTATCAATGTTTTTCGGATGACTCCATTAATTTCTTTCTCTCGGCTTCGCTTTTCTTTGATTGCCTCTATTACTGATTCTACGTAGACCATTTTGCTGTTAATTAGTGCAATCATTGTTGTTTGGTCTTGTTGATTTTCATTTAAACTTTCATACAGTTTTAAGAAAGGAGCAATAGTTATTGATACTGAGGAGATGATGGCTTAATGCACCTCTTTCAGCCACCTTGTTTCTTTTTTTGCCCTATTAAGTGTGAAGTTTTTGAGTCTTTGTGAATTAGTTCCTTTGTTTCTGTTACTTTCATTTGAACTATACTCTGATGATGAGGAGGTGTTATGATCCGATGGCATAGTCTCCTTTGAGCAACTGTTTGTATGTGGCAGAATTTTTTTTTTTTTAAATTTGTTCTTGTAATGCTTTTATTTCTAAGGCACGTTGTCTATCTCTCCCTCTTCAAATGACCTTGGTCTCTGGCTTTCTAGTTCAGTACTATTTTTATTTGTGGTTTTGGCTGTCGATGCAACTTGTACTACAGGATCTGGGAGTTCGCACTGTATGTTTTTGAAGTGCTTTTGTGCGGGTGAATGTATCCGTGGGCGTTTAGGAGCCCATGATTCATTTTGTATCTCTTCCACATTTTGCTTTGGCGAACCTTCTTTTTGAATTGTTTCATTTGAATTTTTTTCTACATTTACGATCTTAGAGCTAGGATTTTCTGAGGTTAGATTTGTTTTTTCCGTGTCAATCATCTCAGCTGTGTTTGATAATAGGTCATCATCTTTTATTTCCAAAGTGACATTTCCTTTGAGAGCAGTGCTTCTGCCATCTGGCACTATTTTCGGTGTTATGCTTTCTTGCCTGTTATTGCATATTTGCGTTTTGCTCTTATTGATAGATTTCGTCGCATCAGTTTGCAATGGTTTTCCATTAAAATGCCACCTCAGTGTTACGATCTCAGAACTAGAGTGGCACATTTGTTTTTGCATGTTTCATCTGGCTTTGTATTCCAGATAGCTCTAGACCTTTTGGTCGCGCACCATCTATGCAAGTGTTCTTGTTTTTTGCACTGACATTTTTTAATTGCTTGCTGATGGTGCTTTCTTTTTGTATTTGCATGCTTTCAGGTTCGCATTCACACATGTTTAAAGGTTCAGGAGTAGACGTGTTATCAGATTTTTGTAAATGTTCAAACTGAAATACCGTTGATTTTGATATTTCAGGTATGTGCATGGGTTTATGGTTTAGCGCGTTGGCCGTCAGCAGAGGCCTCTCGATCCCTGCCTCTCTGAGACAGAGCACCCACCAGCAGTAGCGCCAGGCAGCAGAGAAACGGCCCGCTCTCCACGCCTGCATCTGCCGGAGGCTGGGTCAGCTCGCTCCCATTGAAAGCTCTGCCCACACAAGGAAGCGGATCGCAGCGCGGGGGCTCAGCCACTGCTCCCTCCTCACCGCACCATCCCACTGGCAGCACGTTGCAGCGAGACCGCCCCTTGATGCGCTCACCAAACTCGCATCAAAGCGGGCACATCCGCACCCCCACTCGCAGCGACTCCGCCGCACCCAACTTCATGCTGGGCAAGCAACTAGCACCTCCTCGCAGCACGCCATCGACCCCCCAGGTGTTAGGCAACCGTCAATCATCGGTGAGGAACAGTTTTTGGGTGAAATTGGTGACGGCGTGTGATTTGTGTCTAGTTCACAGACTTTGTTAGAATATAAGTTTATAGTTGTCTTTTTGATTTGTTTTGAAGTAATTTTTATGGCAGACTTTATGGCAGATGTGATAAGTGTTGAAGCTAAGGGTGTAGCAAAAATCTGTTTTTCAACAGTCGCATCTAGTGCACGTACCTTGCTCCGAGTTCGTGAGTACATGTCTCCTGATGTTTCAGGGTTCATTTGCTCGCACATCGGCGAACACTCGGCAAACACTCCGCGTCTGTGAGTAGACTTTATGGTTTCCAGTAGTAGAAACAAAGGACAGACTCCAACAGGGGGCTTCCTTCTTTCAGGGAATAGGTAACAGAGCTTCTCCTTCTCCACTGCCAAACACTCGGCAAACACTCCGCTGTGCTGTAATTTAAGGAGCTAAGGAGCTTTCAATGGGGCTGAATGTTTCACTTTATTTTAAATGGAAACAGGTAATCAGTAAGTAACCTCACCAGACTTCCTTCCTTGTTACATTTTTTCAGCCAGCTAGCCCGCTCAGGAGGGCGTCTTGGCCTAATATCTACTTTTTCCTGTACTTTTTGAAGGGGTCTAACTTTTTGCATCATTTGCAATTGGTTATTGCTTCTGAGGCTGCCTGCCATTGTGCATTCCATTTACTTCCATTTCAAGAAATGTAGCAGTTGAATCCAACCCTGCTCAGTGGCTTACCTGCACAGAGCCTTACTGACTGGCCCTGAAACATTTGACCTACTGTGTTCCTGCGTGCGTTTGGCACTGGTGTTCCAGAGGGCCTGGCTCCATTCAGGTTTTCAGCTAGGGTCTGGTTCCACAGTCTGTTTTGGTAAGGGCTATAGGCTTTTAGATAATGATAAGCAGGGGTTTGATTCCAGGCACGTGTTGAAGCCGCACATGCCTTTCTCTGCTTTGTGTGAAGTTCACCCTCTTCTTCCATGCCCGTTAGCTTCCCGGTTAGGGGGAAGTCTTTCTGGGCACTCATGCAAGTGAGTACATCATGGTGGAAAAGCTCCAAGTACTCCAACTGACAACAGTATTACTAGATCTGTTTACGCCTTAAAAGATCACAAAGTGGACGCCACCAGGGGGCTTGTGAACAATGGATGCTTGATTTGTGTGCTCATCAACCACTCGGGGTAATTAGGGTCCAGAGCCCCCCCCCCAAAGGTCCCAAGGGTGAGAGCCAGCAAGAAGCACATTTCTCTCAAGTCGTGGACCATATGTGAAGTGAGTGTGAGCCCCTGTTCAAGAGATTCACCCTCTGCAAAGCATAGGAGACATGGCTGACGAGAGAGACTGAAGTGAGCACCATCCTGCAGTCCCGAGATCTCTGAGGCCCAATGGCACGCTGGGGCAAGGCAACCTGCACAGAAATGTTCAGACCATAACCGTGGATCAAAGAGCAGGTGATCCGGCAGACACAGGCACACCCTTGGCAGCAATTCCTGAGGGGGTTTCCTCTGTCCAAACAAGCAGCCTGGCACACGTGCTGACACCCCGTCCTGGTGGAGGAGAACCTCTGGTGGATCATCCGCCATCTTTGGGAAGGGCGATTCTGTCGGGGAGAAGCCTCAATCCCATAACCCTGCAAAGGGAAGTAAGATCATCGTAGACCCCCACGCCTCTCATGAGGAGCGAACACCAGAGGGGACCAGATAACCTGTGACGTCAAGCAGTTCGCTCGTGGGAGGGAATGCTCTGTGGCTGCGAAGGAGCTCTGGTGTACAGGCCGGTAGCTACGGGTAGGTGTGTTTTTTCAGCAGGGAAAGGGCCCGCATTCCGTTCAGAGCGGCAGAACCACATACACCATAGACCCCAGCGCACCCTCAAAGAGAGTGAACATTTGGGAGACCTGGATCGACGATAACCCCCTGCAATCCCGTCAAACCAAGGTTCAGCATCGCCCCGCAGAGACGCACCTAAGGTGGTGGACCCCAAAGGTGAAAGGTAAGGTAGGTGGGGGGTAATGCCTACATTATTCAACAAGCCGAAATGCAGATGACCAAACAGGGACCCAAACCCCTTAACTTTACCAAGAGCTCCCAGGGCAAACACCCCCTGAGGAAAAGCTACGGTGATGCAAGTGGTTCTCTTGTCGAACACATGGTCAGACCGTGACATGGTAGCAGCCAGGATAGTAGACTGAGCCGATGGCAGGAAAGAGGGGCAGATTGATATGTAATGACTTCCTCCTAAAGACAGTGATGTATCCCAAGGCCTCGTAACTAATATTAAAGAATATTTCCAAGTTAATGAAAAAGGAGTAGTAGTTTCGAAGGGATTGGTTCCTCCGACGTATTCCACATCTATGACAGGTAATCACCACAGCTGTGCTGCTTCGGAAAATGTTCTGTGTCCTGTGTATGCTGTCCTCGAGGGCCTCTGTCAAGCCGACGTCACCGGATGTTATAAGTAGGACGCATGACTCCCGTAGCCTCAGTTCTGTTTTTTCCGCAAACGTGTTCGCTTCGGAGATCTCGGTGCGCCACGGTTCTTCGAACTTGGTGTTTTGTGACGATATCATGTCTTCATCTTCTTCTACCCCGCGGTCGGGATTCAAGAAGTGTCGGGATTGCCGTTCCAAGATGTCACTTACGGACCCGCACAACGCCGGTCTCTGGTGCCTCAGTGAGGACCACGCCACGGATGACTGTGACAATTGCCAGTCGTTAACGTTGAAGGCATTGCGGGAGCGGAAGAAGAAGCTATCTGTAGGCAGGGTTTCCAAACCCCGAAAGTCGAAATCCGCGGGGCTTTCGACCGACGATTCGAGAGGCGACTCTGTGTCGTCGGCGTAAGTCCAGGGGGGTCTCGGTCCCGGAGTGGTTCCCACCATTCCTCCGCCTCTTCGAGGCACTCGCGGAATTGCCGTCACCAGTCGCCTTTCTCATCCGAGGACTCCGCCCGTCGGCGGGTTGCTTGTCTCAACAAGCATTCTTCTCCTGCGGAATGGGTTGCATTTCGTAAAGAGATGATGATGATTTTTGAATCGCAGGGCTCCATTCGGTCCGCGCCTTCGAAAGAAGCCGGCAGGGAACGTGCTAGGGCCATCGCTCGCACGCCTTCAGGCTCAGGTGGTCGGCGCGATCATCGGGAGGCTTCGAGGTCCCAATCGGACAAGGTGGATCGCTCTAGCCATGCCCGCTCCAGGTCCCGGTCCTCGACGCCCTTGAGACCGTCGGAGCCTGTGAGGTCTTCGAAGAAGATGTTGATGCCATCGGTGCCATGTCCGTCGAGGGACTCCCTCGAGGCTCCACCTCCGAGGAAGCCATCAGTGCCGAGGCCGTCTAAGGACACGCTCGGGGCACCACCCTGGAGGCCTGTGCCGAAGCCATTGACGCCACGCTCGATGTCGACACCGATTCCGTCGACGCCCTCGATGCCTTTTGAGGAGGCTTAATCTAAGGTACCCCGGAGACCGGTGGAAACCCCGAGGAAGGCCCTGGCCAAATCGAAGAATGTGTTTGTGCCTTTTTATGTGCCCTCATCTAGGGATTTGTTCCAGCCTCTGGATTTTATTTCTGAGGTGGATGAAGGGTCTGATGAAGGTTAACGACCTGTTATCTGGTCATAGCCAGATGGAAGACCTGTGTCAGTCTTTGCATGACGCCAGTGGTCTGGACACCTCTCCGGAGGTTGAGTTCGGTAGGCCTGAGCCTGGCACGCATGCTGAGTCTTCCTACCAGCGACTTATGTCAGATATCTTGGACCAAGGTCTACCAACTTACCCGGTACTGCCATTCCATATGGCCTTGCAGAGAAGGGTGGCGGCAGCTTGGACTGCTCCGGAGAGTCTCCCAGCAGTGGGTAAGTCATTGCCGAAAAAGTACCGCCCAGCCAGTGGCGACCCCGGCTACTTGTCCATGCACCGTACTCCGAAGAGTTTGGTGGTGCAGGCAGCTACGGCCCCAGCAATGCAAGAGTCGTACCCTACCATCCCTCCTGATAGGGATGACAAACGTTTTGACGGTTGGGCGAAGAAAGTCTTTTCTTCAGGGGGTATGGCTTTGTAGGCAGCCAACTCTGTGTGTGCCTTAGCACGTTTCACTCACACTCTGTGGAATTGTTTCTTTGGTGGCTGAACATATTCCTGAGGGGGAGGAATGGGATGGCTTTCTTGCCCTTGTACAGGATGGCAAGGATGCCATGTGTGAATCCGTTCAGTCTGGTCTGGACGTGGCAGATTGTGTCAGCCGGTCCATTGCGGCGAGCACCGTGAAGCACAGATTTGCTTGGTTGCAGAAGTTGGGGTTTGCTCCGGATGTACAAGCCCGGCTTCTCAACATGCCCTTTGATGGTGACCATCTTTTTGGCAGCAAGGCTGATGAGAGCTTTGAGAGGTTGCAGACCTCAAAGGCTGCAGCGAAGTCGTTGAGCGCTGTAGTCCGCCAACCTCCGCCTTTTCGTCCTAAGGGACAGCAATGGAAGGGAGGTTCCTTTCGATACTACTCTCCCTTTGGTAGATCAAGGGGAGGTGAAAGGGGCCAACCTAGGAGTACCAGTGGTGGAAAACAAGGTCATCTAGGTGCCAAGGCCGCTCGGGCAGTTGCCACTTTGCCCTCAGGCACTGCTGCAGCCGCTTCAACTCAGTCATGAGGCCATGTCCCATGGTTCGCAGTTTGGGGGAAGGCTGGTGCAGCATCTTGTAGAATGGCGTGCCATTACTTCAGATGTGTGGGTTCTGGAGATCATAGCCCACTGCTACTATCTTCCTTTCCGGCAGAGGCCTCACGACAATCCACCAGGGAATCTCTCTTTGAAGAGTCCGGATCCGCTCCTTGCGCATGATATCAAATCCCTGCTGTAGAAAGGCGCCATAGAACTGGTGCCTGTAGCGGAGAGGAACAAGGGATGGTATTCCCCATATTTTTTTATCCCAAAAAAAGACGGGGAATAGAGACCCATTATGGACTCGCGTGGTTTGAACAAGCTCCTCAGGAAGGACAAGTTCATGATGGTTACTCTCTCTGAAGTCTTCCAGGCCCTTCAACTTCAGGACTGATTGGTGTCTTTCGACCTCAAGGACGCTTACTTTCATGTGCCGATTCATCCCAAGCACAAGAAGTACCTGAGGTTCGCGGTTGGCGACTCGCACTTTCAGTTTTGGATCCTGCCGTTCGGATTGACCTCCGCCCCGGGGGCCTTCACCAAGCTCATGGTGGTGGTGGCAGCGTATCTCAGGAAAGGGGGGGATTCACGTCTACCCCTACCTAGATGATTGCTTGATCAGGGCGCGCTCTCCCGAGCAAGTCCTGGATCATCTGTCAGTCAGCTGCCACTCCTTTAAGTTGAGGGAGAAGCTCAGCCTGTGAAAGAAGTCCCATTTGACACCAACCCAGCAGATCCAGTACATCGGAGCAGTGCTCAATACATCCCGGGGGCAGTGGTCGCCTCCCCAGGTAAGGGCTCATCACATTCTGCAGATGGTGCACAAGCTTCAACATGCCCAGAGTCTCCCGGCGTTCGAGTTCTTGAGGTTGCTAGGCCTCATGGCATCCTGCATACTACTGGTGCCAGAGGCCAGGCTGCGGATGAGATCTCTGCAGTGGGCTCTCGAGATGCAGTGGTCGCAGTCCTCCGACAGGATGTCGGATCCCGTTCAGGTGCCGCCCTCGGTCGCCCAGGATCTTCTGTGGTGGGCCGTCAAAGGCAATCTGATGAAGGGGGCTCCATTTTGGCTACCCTGGCCGGAGGTGACGATTGTGACGGACGCATCCCTCATGGGATGGGGAGCTCATGCCAACGAGTTGCCAGTCAGCGGTCGTTGGTCTCCATCGGAGTCCAGACTCCATATCAATCTGTTGGAGCTGAGGGCCATCAGGTTTGCTCTGAAGGCTTTTCTGCCATCTCTGCGGGGGAAGAATGTCCTGATTCTGACAGACAATACAGTGGCCATGCACTACCTCAACAAAAAGGGGGGGCATGGTCTCTCCCTCTGTGCAGAGAGGCGATGCAGCTCTGGTTCTGGGCCATCCAGCAGGAAATTTGGATCTCGGCAGTTCATCTGGCCGGGGACGAAAATGAGGCGGTGGATGCTGTGAGCAGGCAGAGCACGGTCTCTCACGAGTGGGAGCTGGCTCAGGAGATTCTCCTGGAGATCTTCACCCTTTGGGGATCCCACAAGTGGATCTCTACACCACCAGTGTCAACCGGAAGTGCGAAAGATTCTGCTCAGGGAATTTCCTCCAAGTGGAGCCTTAGGGGACGTGTTCGTAGTGGAGTGGTCCTTCTCACCGCTGTACGCGTTTCCTCCAGTCCCCGTCATTCCGCAAGTGCTGAGGAGGTTACGGAGGTTCGGTTCCCGAATGATCTTCATTGCTCCGGCATGGGCCCAGAGAACATGGTACCCGGACCTTTGAGGGGTGTTCTTATTTTAGGATTCCTTTCATTTCTCAGTTTCTGAAAGGGCTCACTAATGTGTTCCCACGTCACCTTTCCAGGTGCCCGGTTGGGATTTGAACCTGGTTCTAAAATTCCTAATGAGTGCTCCATTTGAGCCTTTACATTCTTGTCCTTTGAGACTGTTGACCTTTAAATCTGTATTTTTAGTTGTGATTACTTCCGCTCGCAGAGTGAGTGAGTTGCAGGCACTATCTGCTAAGCCACCCCTTCACAGTGTTTCATAAGGACAGGGTTGTCTTTAGGGTTCGTCCTTCTTTTCTTCCGAAAGTTGTATCAGAATTTTATTTAAGCCAGAAGGTCATTCTTCCGGCGTTCTATCCTCCTCCGCATCCTGGTAAGGAAGAGGAGAGGCTCCATAGGTTGGCTCCTAGGAGAGCTTTAAGTTTCTACATCTCACGTATGTCCCGGGTCAGAGTGGACGATCGGCTCTTTGTAGGATATGCTGGAAGGCGTTTGGACAAGCTGTAACTAAGCAGTCTTTGTCTAGATGGGTTATTTTGACAATTTCTGATTGTTACCGACTGGCGGGTAAGGACCCTCTGGTAGGCTTACGGGCCCCTTCTAGAAGAGGTGTAGCTGCCTCTACTGCTCTGCAGAGGGGTGTTCCCATTCGCAACATTTGTGAAGCAGCCACATGGGCCTCTGTCCATACTTTTGTAAAGCACTACTCCCTGGATTTTATCCATGGACAAGATTTAGCCTTTGGCAAGGCAGTCCTTTATTCTGCAATTTAATTGGGCATTCTAAAATTCTAAATTCTTTTCCCACCTCCATACGTTGGTACTACTTTGGGACTCTGTCATAGATGTGGAATACGTTGGAGGAACCAATCCCTTTGAATAACAAGTTACTTTCTTACCTGGTAACGTTCTTTCAATAGGATTTTCCGTCGACGTATTCCACATGGTAGCCTGCCGCTCTACAGAATTTCTTATGCGATTGCAGTTTACGTTTCTGCAAGGCTTTCTGTAGTCATACTGGCAGAAGATTGGTGCCACACTTTCTGGGGAAAAAACTACAACTGAGGCTACGGGCGTCGTGCGTCCTACTTATAACATCCTGTGATGTTGGCTCGACAGAGGCCCTCGAGGACAGCGTATCGACGTCATCGACGCAGGACGCAGACGCTGAAAATTTTCCGAAGCAGCACAGCTGTGGTGATGTCATAGATGTGGAATATGTCGTCGGAACATCCCATCGTAAGAACATTATCAGGTAAGAAAGTAACTTGTTCTTCTCAACATTATGGGAAGGGTTTAAAGCTACAATACGGGGAGATTTAATTAGGATAGGGTCCCAAAAGAAGCGAGAAACACCACGGGATGAAACAAGGTTGATGGGCAAAATAGAAACACTCCAACAGGGGAGCTCGGGTAAAAACTATATTAATCCAGCAATCTCAAAACAACTCAATCTAGAAGGCTCAATTGCCAGCTCTCTTGGCTCACGAGACAGATAGAAAGCTTTTATTCCTGAAATAAAAATATTATGAGAAGTGGGAGAAAACTGACGGGGTCCTGGCATGGAAATTGAGCGAAAGGAGACAATCTGGACTGGTAGCCTCAATCCAGTCCTCAAACTTCCAGGGAGGGAATTCAGGACTTAAGCCATATGTGTCGGAATACGATGTAGACAGGTACCTCGTAGAAAAACTGATGGACCCCCTGATGCTACTGCGTCTCCAGAGGGAATCTGCAGAACAGTTAGATAATCCTATAACAGAAGAGGAAGTGGTAACTACTATTCAAAGTATGAAAGGGGGGGCACGGCCACTGGTGAGGATGGGTTTTCAATCTGATTCTATAAGATGTTTAGATCTACCCTAGCCCCAGACATGTCTAAAGTATTTTAATAATGTCCTTTGGCGAGAGATGTTGCCAGAAAAGATGATGGAGCGATAATAGATGTGATTCACAAAGAAGCTAAAGACCCCAAATCATGTGCATTATATAGACCCATTTCCCTCCTAAATGCAGATGTGAAAATACTGGCCAAAACTTTGGGGGAACAGGCTGGTAAGAGTTTCCCCTCATTCATTCACAGTGATCAAGTTGGGTTTATAAGAGGTAGACTGGTCCGACAACATACCGAAAAACTTGGGATTTATCCATATAGCTCAGAATCAGGACCTGGATGCTTGCATGATCTCATTGGATTCGGAGAAAACATTTGATGAAGTCGAATGACAGTATTTGGGGAGGGTGCGGGAGATAAGCAACCTGGGCCCAAACTTTCGGAGATGAGTGGTGGCACTATACAGGGCTCCTACAACTAGAGTACAGGTAAATGGCATACTTTCAGACATCTTTACATTGTCACAGGATATTAGGCAGGGGTGCCCGCTGTCCCCCCCCTATTTATGCACTGGCTATAGAACCATTAGCAATAGCTAAAAGAGGAACCCCTAGTATTAAAGGAATCCAATGTCGGGAGGGTAAGTCCAAACTGTCCCTGTTTGCAAACAACATTCTTGAATACCTAGGTGAAGGGAAGCTATCGATACGGGCACCGATGACAACAATACAAGTTTTTGGTGAATTTTCCGGCTTGAACATCAATAACGCCAAATCTAAAGTCCTGCCGATTGCGCGGTCAGGCTCTTGTCTGGAAAGGGAGAGGGAAGTGCTGGGAACGAAGCTAGAGAGGGAAGAAATGGTTTATCGTGGAATTAGAGTCCCAAACAACTTCGAATGCATGCACGCACTGTAAACTGTAATCCGTTACTGGACGCTATTCGTATGGACCTTAGAAGGTGGAGTTCTCTAATCCTTTTGTGGTTTGGGAGGATGACAGCGATTAAGATGAATATTTTGCTGTGCCTTCTTAACCAGTTTCCTTCAAGACTGACACCCCTGCCACACTGGAATTAGACCACATTATTTTTAGATTCATTGGGGATGCAAAGAAGTCTCAGATTAAGAGATCAATGTTAACCCTTTCGAAGGAACAAGGGGAATTTGGGTTCCCTGATTTCTAGAATTATTACAAAGCAGCTCACCTACGAATCCTGCTGGAACACAGGGACAACCTCTGAACATACTGGTCGTATGAGGAGGATAGGGTAGCCCACCGTAAAAAGATTAGAGGCCATCTATGGGCCCGGCACACAAGATCCTCGTTTTGGAAAAAAGGTTGACGTAATGAGGCACTTTATACATGCCCTTCCCCATGAGTTCACTCTGGGGGGAACTCTTCAATTTGAATGTATTGTTTTTCCGGAAAGCCCAGATCTGGTCGGACTGGGGTTTAGAGAAGGCTGGAGAATTATTTCAAGAGGTGAAATTTAAGAGCTATGAAGAAGTTTGTGAGATGTTAGGATAAGATTCCATAAGTGTCCTCCAGTATCTGCTGTTGAAGGGGTGCATCATGGACCCTAGATGGCTTAAACCGATAGAAAGAGACCTCACCCATCTCGAAAAAGTATTAATATTGATATTTTATTTGTATCGTGCTCGTACACAAGTGTTTCAGAGCGCGACCAGGCAAAAGGGAGGGGAACAGGGGAAAACAAAAACAATCTTACTAAGCCCAGTGATATTGAGAACGTGCAAGTGCATGGGAAAGGAAAAGGGGTAAGTGCATGGAAAGGAAGGTGGAAAGTGCGGAATAGAGGAGAGAACAGAAGAAAATAAATAATTAAAGTTGGTAGTGCAGCCAGCAAGTGCTAAGTTAAGCAGATAGGGTATATCTGATAGTGTAGAAGAGAAGTGGGTGGGTGACTGTATGGGTACAAATATAGACCACAATGCATGGGGTGGCCAGGAGGCAGTGCAGGTGGACGGTGCCAAGAGAGAAAACAGATCAGCAGGGGAGAGGAGGGGAAAAGGCAGAAGCAAAGAGGAAGGTCTTGAGGTGCTTCTGGAACCTGAGGTGGTTCTCCTCAAGTTTCAAGGTGGCAGGGAGGCTGTTCCAAAGGGAGGCCCCAGCCGAAGACGGAGGTCTACCCCCAGCGTGTTTTTTTGAGAAACCACTGACCCTGAGGGAGTTAGAGGTAGCGGAGCGAAGGGCTCGAGAGGGGAGGTATTTATGGAGGGATAGTTGAAGGTATTTTGGACCCAGGCCCCAGAAAGCCATGTGGACAATTCAGAGGGTTTTAAATGTAATCCTTGCGTCCACTGGGAGCCAATGAAGGGAATTCAGAGCTGGAGAGATACGATCCCAGGGCTTGAGGCCAACGACAAGTCTTGCAGTCCTGTTCTGGATTAGTTGAAGAGGGCGGAGAGTGCAGGCAGGAAGATTTAGAAAGAATCTGTTACAGTAGTCCAACCTAGAGAGATCCAGAGCTTGGGAGACGATAAGCTTCTGAGGGAAGGAGAGGAAAGGCAGAGTACCTCTGAGGACGTGTAGTAAGAGATGTGTGCAGAGATGGAGAGTGTAGAATGTGTGCAGAGATGGAGAGTGTAGAATCAAAGATGACACCAAGGTTCTTGGCCTCGCAAGTAGGGGTAAGAGGAGGGCCTACGGAGGCCAGGCAGAGAGTGAGGGGAAAGGATGGTGCAGGTGTACCAATGAGGAGGATCTCGGTCTTGTTGACATTTAGACAAAGGTCATTGGCAGCACACCAATTTTGAATGGCGATTAGGCAGTCAGAGATGAGGCTAGGAGAGGAGGTGGATGAATCAGATTCTAGGAAAAATATAGTATCAAGAATATACAAAGCACTCATTACCACTGACCTAGCGCATAGGCAGAGGTTTAAAAAGTATTGGGACAGGATGGCAGGAGAAGAAATTCCAAACAAAATCTGAGATCACGTTTACAGGGCCACCTTTCACTGTTACCTATCCACTGGGGCGGTGGAACACAATTTTATTTTTGTATTTATTAGTTAATGTGTTGGTTAACTACACATTTCATAATTAAATCCACAGTAAAATCCAAATTAAGACCACATTAATACAGACAAACATAAAATACATATAACACAATTATTGGTATCACACTATATCTCGCTTCTGTCCTCATTCTCCTCGATCTATCCTCTGCTTTTGACACGGTCAACCATGCCATCCTGCTCAATCTTCTCTGCGACAATCTTGGTATTACTGATCAGGCATTGGCCTGGTTGACCTCCTTTCTCACCAACCGACCCCCTCTGGTCCAACTGGGGTCTTTCTGCTCTTCTATCTCTCTTTACTTGTGATGTTCCCCAGGGATCTAACCTCTCTCCCTGGCTTTTCAACCACTACCTGAAACCTCTTGCCCACTGCATCGCTACCTTCTTTTCCAATTTTCCATGTTAAGCGGATGACGCACTCTTTCAGGCTCCCCTCAGCCACCTCTTCTTCTCTCATACCAGACTGTATGGCCGTAATTCAGGAATGGTGTGCACCCAATAATCTCTGCCTTAATGCCAGAAAGACTGAGATCCTTCTCATTGTGACACCCGCTCCCTCCTTTCCTCTCTGGCCGCCCACTCTGGGCCCTCTTCCTGCTCCTTCTTTTGAGGCTAAGAACCTTGGTGTCATCTTCGACTCCACCCTCTCCTTCTGTCATGATCTCTGCTTCCAAAAGGTCAGGGTTTTCCCAACTCCCTTGGAAGCAGATCCATAACCCAGGTTCCGAGTACCAACCAGTCCCAATTGGGACCTTTTGGACCCAGACCTGGCGCCAGTGGCACCAGGCTCATAAATATGCCCAGTCCCAGCGCTGGAAGCGCCGGGCTCATAATGCTTGGGTGGACTTACCTGCAGCAGACCATGCTGCTTACTTGCCTGCCAGTTGAGCCTCTGATCCTCTTCTGTTTGGAACTACTTTTCCTGTTGGGTGGGGCAGGAGCCACTCCCTAGATTCAGAACACTGGAACTCTTCTGGAAAGCAGGAACTCTTTTCTTATCTAGGCGTGGCTGTGGAAGGAGACACCTAAGCACTACAGGAGGCTATTTAAACCACACCCGATGGATGAATCTTGCTTTGCGTTATTCTGCATCCTCTGCAGCAGAACGCTCATCGTATCTTCTGCATCTGATCCTGGGCCTAAGGAAAAAGGCTTACCATCCTGAATCCAGTCTTCAGCAACACCTATAAAGACAAGAAAGAACAGGTTAGCATTACGGTCTTCAGTGACAGCTCTTCACTTATCTGGTCCATCGGCTGTCACCAACACCTCGCGGTGCATTCCGGCATCTGAAAGACAAAGGCTTACCTACTCTTCGTGCGCTCCGGAGGTCTTCACACTGCATTCCGGCATCTGAAAGACAAAACAAGGTGCGTTTAAAGACATTGGGGAACTTTAATACTCACGTGCCATTACTCCTTTCCACATCTAACCCAGTGGGTATTCCGGCACCCTGCAGCCGCTCCGAACTTGTACCTGCAAAATAAAAAGACAGTTAGAGCGCATCGTGAAGCAGGCAACAAGCGCTTACTTACATGCTTCCAGGCGCTTCTATTCATCACACGGGCTCCATCTTCAACTCACTTCAGCCCGTCATCCGCCATCGCCAGAACCCTGCAAAACAAGAAACATCATTACTAAAGACTTTAAAGACATTAGAGTTACTCGAAACTTACCGTTCGTGCAGTAAACGACGGACAGCAGTCCTCTGAAGTCAAGAGGCCTGCTCCCCTTATCCAGTGAAGAAACTGGTTACAGCACCCTGCCCCGAGGCAGATGGAGAGCACGGCGTTCACTTACCTAAGGTGAGAGCGTTAACCTTTGGGGTTCTACAGGAGAAGAGAAAGGGAAGAAGAGAGAGACATTCAATAACCCAGTTCCTTAATCCCATATTTTCTATCTGCAGACATCTTACCCTTCAAGTCAGACATACAGTGCACAGAGGTCCAGCCCAAAGAGCCAGCCGTGTGTTGCACATCACCTTTGAAGATACGGTATACGCCCAGTCAAGACCGGCGCCTCTACGGGAATCAGGTGAGCGTTACACCTTCTCCCCTCACTCCTCTGATGTCTCTAAGAAGTTAAACTATCAGATGCACCTCCTCAGCGGTATTCTTCCTTTTCTCACTTTCCCCCCAGAAGTTCACTGTCTCCAGAGCTCTGGTCCTCTCTAGGCTGGACTACTGCAACAGCAACTTTCTAAATCTTCCTGTCTCCACTCTTCAACCTTTACAACTTATCCAGAACAGGACTGCAAGACTTGTCCTTGGCCTGAAGCCCAGGGATTGTATGTCTCCAGCTCTGAAATCGCTTCATTGAGTCCCCGTGGCTGCAAGGATCAACTTCAAAACCCTCTGCATAATCCACAAGTCTTTCTGGGGCCTGGGACCGCTCTACCGCCAACTTTCTCTTCCAAAACATCTTCCTTCTCGAGCTCTCTGCTCATCCACCTCCAACTCTCTGAGGGTCAGACGCTTCACCAAGCAAAGAGTTGGGGGCAGATCTATCTCCTCGGCTGGGGCCTCCCTCTGGAACAGCCTCCCTGCCTCTCTCAAACTTGAGCAGAACCACCTCCGGTTCCGGAAGCAACTTGATACCTTCCTTTTCACTTCTGCTTTCTCTTTTCCTCTCCCCTGCTGATGCACCTGACTGCTCTGCGCACTGGTCACCTGGTCACCCTCCGAACTTGGACCCAGGCTCCTGCATGTCCAGTTGACCGTGCACTGCCTCCGGGCTCCCCAGCACTTATGGGTATGTATCTGCAACCCTACAGTCCCTTCTCTCTGCACTTATGAGCCACCCGTTGGCTGCACCTGTGTATTAACTGCACTTCCCCTTTCCCGTACCCCCTGGCACTTCTCCCCTTCCCTCTTTCCTGCATTTGCACGATCTGAATGACACAAGGCCTAGTAAGATCGTTATTTTGTCCTCCCTTTGTTCCCCCACCTTGTCTTGTCGCACCTAGAAACACTTGTGTACAGGCATGTTATAAATGCCACATCATATCATACATAAAATACCCTTTTATAAAAAAGTAATATCTTGAATGCTACATCATATTTCATGTTGCATCATAATTCAACCATTGAAACAAATCTCTGATTAATTTTAATCATAAGCTCATACCGAATGACGAGTATATACTCCAGATGTACTCTAGTGATCACTTTTATAAGAGGCTAACTGGTCTCATCACTTCACATCTACTTTCCTAATTTCATTCTTTTGGATGAACGTCAGCCATACTCTATAAAGTGCCATGGGCAAGCTATTACTACCACTATTGATACAGTACCTGCAGAAGGTTAAACCTTTAATTAACTCGGGATCGTGGACAATGTTCCCTATAATTATTTTTCTCTATATGCGGAACCAGTTGACTGTTTGTTAGGGAGAATTCTCAAAATGTGTTAATTTCCCTTACCTTTTGAGACCCCAAGCAACTTTACTGGATTTATAGGATTTGATTTTTTTACCTGGGAACAATGAGAGCCTTTTTTCCCCACTCTTCCATGTTTTTTGTGTGTGTTTTACTTTTGTGTTCTTTGGTTATGGAGTTTTAAAACAACTCCAGTGGCATCATCTTTTTCTGTGTGTCACACAACACCTTCAGTGCAGTGACACAGGGGTGTCTTTCCAACTCCCCAAGGTTTAAATACCTTCTCTGGGACGGACTACCATCTCCCAGAGCATGTAAAGTTAAATTGGCTTTACTAGTCTCTTTACATTTACTGACCCAGCACACACTATCTTCCTATAGAGTGCTGGAGGGGTTGCTTAGCTTCGCCTGAGTCAAAACGCTCATGCAACAGTAAAATGATACATTTTCCTACTTTAAATGGCTGGTGGCAGTGGTTTAGATCAACTACTGTGATTTTTCCCGACTGCTAACAACGGTAGCTAAAAATCGGGTCAGCCATGTTTTTCAATATGACGCCCAAGACCTATCTGTAAAAACAGACTCTGGTCATCTTTTTGCAACATTTCTTTTAGGAAAAGTCCTTCTTGTGTTTGTCTCTGCGCGCCAAACCAGGTTTGGTCCCTTTGTTTGTTGGCCTTTGGCAGGCTTCAGTGCTGAAGCCCTCCTCTGGCACCTGAGTCTCTGGGATGGACAGGATGTGAGGGAGGTGCCTGAAACTCCCTGTGCTTAGTCTCCTAGGAGACCTGAATGCACTCTGCCATGATTGGCTGACTGTCCGGCAAGGACAGCCACCCTGCTGTGTGAGTGACAGCCAGGCTGGAATGAATCGGGGAAAACTGTTTAAAAGCAGGTCTCTGGGACTTGGAAAGCAGAGTCAACCACTGGAATGAAAGAACCGAAGACCAGCTGAAGGAAGAGGACTGATGCAAGCCCTGGATGACGGGTGAAGCCCTGCTGCAGGCTCCGAATTGCCTAAAACTCCAATCGACAGAGAAGCCCTTCAAGGTTAACTTCTTCCCTTGAGTTTGGTGGGAACAACCAACTCGTAAACCACCTGGACACCGTCCGTACCTGCTCGAATTTTCATCAGAGTGCTCTTGAAAACCGGATAGCCAGAGGGAAGGAAACCAGCTCGTGGACTTTTAAGGCACTTGCACCTCAAACCGACGTCTTGCTACAGCTTTTGGCCTCATCCCTGGGCAGTGCAGGAACCTACTGACGTCCTCCTTCTTGTCCCCACGACTGAAGCCCAGGAACAGCGAGATCTGCTCAAACTACCAGGAACTGCTGCCTCAGCTACAGCTTTCTTCATTGACAAGGTACTGTGCAAACGCGGTTCGGAACTATTTTCAGCCATCGAGAAAGTGCATGAAACTTTCCTCAACTACGAAGGCTTATCCTTCCCTAAACATTTGTCAAACCTTTTGCCTATCCAAATTCTTCTAAACTCTGTGGCAAGGAATTAACCGTTATCTACCGGAACTGTGCTATCCTATACAAAGACTCTGAACCATTGACTGTGGCCCAGGCCTATGAGAAGAATTGCTGGTTGTATTTAACTGAAACCCTTTGCCCTGCCTATGAATGTATTTGGGCTGTCTATTCATATAACCTTGTCTTTTTATCCCTTTAATAAGTATCTGAAATGCCATTTTGCTCCCACCTCACTGGAGCTAAACTTTTTCATTTACTTACCGGTTGGGTTTTTGTAGTGTATTAGTGCGTGATATTGAGCTGCTTATGCTAGTGTAATGTTTTCTAACTGACTGTGTAAGTAAATGTATATTCTTTTACCAAGAAACTTTGAGTAAGTGTTTGTTTGAATCACTGTATTAGTTGGTCCTTTGTGTAACTTGTTCTACTGCTCACTTAAACTCTTGAGATATGTCTGGCTGCTCAGCCATTGCTACCACTTTACTGTGTAGTACAGGCGTGTACCAAAGGTGAAATTGTGCTTACACTAGCAGCCCTTATTGCCTGTAGTGTTCCCAAAGGGTACTGCAGGGGATTCTGCCTAACACTGTTGTGCGCACATTATTTTCCATGTGCGCAACTGACTAACGAAGTAAGCCACTTTGTGAGCTACTGTCGCAGAAGAGAGTTTGGAAAGGAATTTCCTCTTCCAAGCCACTGCAATTCTTTACAAATCTTACAACACTTTTTCCAAACACATAGCCTAAAAAAAAATGTGATTATACAGAAAACTCATCTACCAGTCTAAGACTTCGCTATCTGCCACGGTACCTTGCAAACGTACTTCTGCGCAGAGAAACATTTCGGCCTCCTTGCGAGTTTGGCAGTAAGTGGTAAAGTTGGCGGTAACTCCATTACTGCCAACTTTACCGCTACGCCAAATTACGATTTCGGGCATGGAGTGGAGGATTTGCCTGCAGGAAAAGCTTGGAGGTAAATCCTACAACTCCACGCCGAAATCGTCAGAATTCTGCCAAAAAAGCCACACAAAATGTACTCAATATGAATGGGGAATTACACCACTACCACCAGTTGTAATCCGGCGGAAATTCCTCCGGACCAAGTGGCGCTAACAGTAATTCGTTTGGGCGGTATTCTGGCAAATTTGCGCTGTGATACCGTCCCAAGTAGTAAGGAGGCCCTGTATGTTTTATGCCACTGGAAATCGTTCACTTGTATTACAAAACACAAATATCTGTTGTCACAACTGATGTGGCTGTCAGGAAACTCAGACAGAATACATTTGCTGATGGGTTAATGGCAATTAAAAGCAATGTGTCAAAAACATGCTGAAAGGAGTTCAAGTGCCTCTTTAAAGAACTAATTCAAGTGCCAGGAGAACATGCTTATAATAATTTGTTTAAGGATGATAATTGCCTCAGAATAACTGCACCTTAGAATATGATGATCCAAAATTCATGTGCCTCTGCTTACTATCCACATTACGTTCTCCTGTGGGTAGTGATAACACCAGCCTTAGAGCTAAGAGACATATGCACCATGCATTTGTACTCCCTAAAAAAGGAAAAAGTGCCTAACTAAAACAAGAAATAATGAACATATCATTGCTTCAACCCACAAAGCTCCACTGATATTTTTTCGAATAAGTGACCAGTAGAGCATTGGCATAGGAAGGAACTCTAATAATATTAATGCCTGATCTCAAAAGGAATTCTATGGGGAAAGAACTTCTTTTAATAAGCAGAAAATATCCCTATTGGGAAACTGCTTTCTTACTCCCTGAAAAATCATTTGACTCAAAGTAAGGAGCAAAATCTGAGTAGAGCCCTGCTTATACCCCTCACATAGGAAGTGAAATAACAGGGCACATAATAAAGTGTATAGTTTTGCACCACAGCCTAGATAAAATTAAACAAGAGCCTTAGTGATCTTTGTTATGGAGCCCTGTTGAAGAAAATCACACATATATGCCGTTTAAGTTAATTGCATCAATTCATCAGAGATGCAACTGATTTGAGTGCCTTCTTCTGTAACTATGAATCACTCTTCTGCAATTCTTTGTGATCAGTTAAATAAGATACAGGGAGATGCTAGAGACGATACACACAGAACACATTGTTATTTTGAGAAGCTCTCAGCAGTTGAGCAAATAAAGAAAAAGAAGGTGCTGTTGACTAAATGGGTACTAGAATTTCCTATCCTTTATCCAACACGCAACACATTTCCTTCAGTGTACTGCCGAAACATCTGACTTGGTCTTTGAAAATTGCTGCTTTGTTCATCACCCGCAAGGAGTGATACTTCCACCCATACCCTTCCCCGGCCCCTGTGCTTGCTTCCAATACTAGTTGATGGAACACTGTAAAAAGTGAGGGATTGTAGCAGTAAACCCTCACTGGGATATTTGCAGACCCACAATACTTTGCAAGCAAGGCATATTAAAATGCTTCAACATATGATGTGCATTTTAAGAATGGCATGACTCTGCATGTACACAATTCTTTTTTAGTGCATACAAGATTGTTTGCAACATACCCATCCCTTATATCATTGTGTAGGATTACACAGGTGCTCAGTGAAACTGTTTTTGTATAGAAGTGAGTTAACATATAATATGTAAAGGTATATGCCCAAAGGAACTCTGAACACTTGGAAACTATGCAGATTGTGTGAAAAGCATTCTTCTGGGTGAATATCCGGTGCTCTGATACTATGGACGAGTAATCCCAGGCATAGTTCATACCCATTATCCCTTTGGGCTAAGCAAATTATATTGCAATGTTGCTCTCTACTTATAACCCCTGCTCTTCCTCTGGCCCTTCTTCGGCCACCTCTCATCCCTCCCTCCTCGGCCTTTCCCCTGTTCTCCTCAGACAAGGTTTCTAGAGAAGTCCGATCTATGAATGTCTTGTCGAAACAGGTTCACCCCTGTTCCTTCATCACCGTCAAGGACCACATTGACACCCTGGCTCTGGCTGATTTTTGCAACCACTCCTTTGCCACTGGAGTCTTCCCCTCCCCCTGAAGCACTCTCTTGTGCACCCTCGTATTAAGAAGTCCTCCGCCAACCCTTGCTGCCCGGCTAACTATCGCCCAATCTCCATCACTCCTTTCCTAGGCAAACTCCTGGAAAAGCTGGCCATCTCCCAGCTTAACCTTCACTCTGAATCTGTTGGTTGTCTCCATAACCATCAGTTTGGCTTCAGAGCTGCCAGAAGCACGGAAACTGCTCTCCTGAACATACGTGAAGACCTGCTCTCCAACCTTGATTCCAACACCCCCTGTGTCCTCATCCTACTTGATCCCTCTTCTGTCTTTGACACGGTCAACCATGCCATCCTGCTCAACCATCTGTGATAACCTGGGTATCACCGATCAGGCCCTGGCTTGGCTGACCTGCCTCTCCGATCGACCCTCCCAGGTCCAACTTGGGTCCTTCCTCTCCTGTATCTCTGCCTGTGGTGTTCCTCAGGGGTCTAGCCTCTCTCCCTGGATGTTTAACCAATACCTGGCACTTTTTGCCCACCACATTGCCACTCTCTTCCCTAACTTTCAGTGACACTGAGCTCATTTTCAGGCTCCCTTTTACCACCTCTTCTCCTTCTCTCATCTCTGACTCTTTGTCCGCCACCCAGGAGTGGTGTGCTGCCAATGATCTCTGCCCTAATGCCAGCAAGACTGAGATTCTCCTCATTGGCACACCTGCTGCCTCCTTCCCTGTCACTCTCTGGCCAGCCTCTCTTGGCCCTCTTCCTGCTCCCACTTGTGAAGCTAAAAACCTCAGGGTCATCTTCGACTTCACACTTTCCTTCTCTCCTCACATCTCTGACGTCTCTAAGAAGTCACACGACCAGCTGCGCCTTCTCAGAGGTATTCTTCCTTTCCTCTCCTTCCCCCATAAGCTCTGTCTCCAGAGCTCTGGTTCTCTCTAGGTCAGACTACTGCAACAGACTCTTTCTAAATCTGACTGCCTCTACTCTCTGCCTTCTGCAACTCATCCAAAACAGGACTGCAAGACTTTTCCTTGGCCTCAAGCCCAGGGATCGTATCTCTCCAGGACTGAAATCTCTGCACTGGTTCCCAGTGTTGGCGAGGATTAAGTTCAAGGCCCTCTGCGTTGTCCACAAGGCCTTCTGGGGCCTCAATACCTTCAAATCTCTCTCTTCTTAAATATCTTCTTTCTCAAGCTCTTCGATCATCCACATCCAACTTCCTCCGGGTTAGTCGCTTCTCCAAGCAGTGAGTTGGTGGTAGATCTCTTTTTTTCTGCTAGGGCCTCCCTCTGGAACAGCCTCCCTGCCTCTCTGAAACTTGAGGAGAACCATCGCCGGTTCCGGAAGCACCTCAAGACCTGCCTCTTTGCTTCTGCTTTCTCTCACATGCTGATCTCTTGGCTGAATCTGAAACTGCATTGGTTACCTGGCTACCCTCTGATCTCGGGCCCAGGTCCCCTCCCCGCCAGTTGCACACCTGCACTGACCCCCTGGCAACTGTTGCATTTGGGCACTAATTCTGTATCCCTACAGCCCCTATTAGCACTTGACACCTGATGTCTGCACTTACCCTTGCACTTGCCACCAGCTGGCCGCACTTTTTATTTATCTTTATTTTTTTTTTACTGTTATCCTATGTACTGCACTGCCCCCTCCCCTTTCCCCCCGCACTTTTCCCTTTCCCCCCTCCACTGCAGTTGCACGATTTGAATGTCACCTGGCCAAGTAGGATCACTGTCTATGTCTTCCCTCTGGTTCCCCGCCCTTGCCTAGTCGCACCTTGAAACACTTGTGTATAGGTACGTTATAAATGCCATATCATATAATCTAATGTTAGTAATGCTACCGTAGGAGACGCTGAGCATCACATTTGTTTTTTCAAAATCTTTAGAGGGCAAATTAATATTTTGAGTTTTATAATGCGTTAACTTACAAGGGGGCTGATTCAAAGCACGTGCATGACATATGTACAAAGAAGAGGAAGTATGGGATTTGGTTACACATCCAAGTAGCCTACTTACTTACACTCAGTATCCGATATTTGAGCTGGTAGTTCGATTATATAGTGTGGGTGATGTTTTTGGTAAAGCACAATGAGTAGTATACATTTTCGCGTGTGAACATTATTCATGTTACAACAAACATAAAAGAAGTGGATGTAGGTACACGTCTGCTAACGTTTCGCAGAGCCAAGAGAGGAAGAGTCAAGGTTGTCCTGAAGTATATTAATGTGCTATGGGACAGAAGTTAGTCATAAGCCAAAAGTGTGAGAGTCAGGTTTAGGAGTCATGGGTGGGGAGGGAACATTTTTGGTGAATGTGTGCAGGCATATCTTGGTCGGTACACCCCGTTTCGGCGCCACCAGTTCGGCGCGGGCCGATTCGCCGTGGCCAGTTCGGCAACGGGATGTTTTGGCGCTGGGATGTTTAGGCGCGCCGTGGGATTCTCTCCAGTGCCTCAGTGCGCACTCGGGTGCTCTCTTTCCCTATCTAGCTCAGGCGGCGGGTCACTGCAGGTCCAGTGCCAGGGTCTGACACAGACAGCTGAGTGGGCTAAGGCAACCGGCACCACATCCCACATTTATATGCGGCCAGTTCGGCACCGAACCGGCTCCTGCGTCGAACCGGCCGCACCAAATCGGCCCGCGCCGAACCGGCTATGCCAAAATGTCCTGCTCCGTATCTTGGTTAGATTCTTCTGTTCATGGAGCCAATTTTTCATATTAGTTTTTAACCTCTTGTGCTGTAGTTAGCTGTTAGGGATTTTAGGTGCATCGTAGTGTAATGCAAATTAGCAGAATAACGAGACTAGTTGCTTATTTTAAGAGAGACAATTACAGGTAATTGCTGTCTGTGGCTTGTGCCTTATTAAATCTTTTTGAATAGGTGAGAATTGTCTTTGTGCGCTGCTAAAAATCATCTGAGCGGCACCCAAGAGGAAGCTGGGCAAGCGCACATTTGCACAGTTTAGAGGGAATATTGAGTGGCCAAAATCCCAGAGAGATCGGATATATGACGATCCCAGGTTGGGACATTCAGTTAAAACGTGTTTTGCAGTTTCCAAACATGCAGTATTATTACACACACAGCCAATTCTATGTTCACTCTGTAGCTTTAGTGCTACAGCCAGCACAGGCAGTCTGTTTATACAAAACAGAACAAACCTATGTAGATTTTTAGAAGGACATAATTTCAGATGTGTTTGAGGCTTCTCAAAAGAATAAATCATCTGCGGGACATGTACATAAGATTTCAGTTTTGCCAAATGGGCAAAATTATTGAATCAGTCCCATTGCATCAATTTCAATTCGAATTGTTTTTTCGGTGCCTGGAAGCCCAACTCCCATACAAGGGACCAATCAACAATTTAAAACGGTTCTCATTTCTTGTCCCAATACATTTAATAACTGGCATGTCGGGTCAGTTCAAGCTTTGATATAAAGGAGGCCATGCCTTTTTAAAACCGTGGCCACCATGGAGATAATAAGACAGAGTTCCAGTCGCAGTATCTCCATGGGGACACACAAAGGAAGACAAAGTATTTTTCGCCAGAAGGGGGCCTCCAGCTTCCTGACATATGAAATGTCCATAATCTAGAGACTTTCTAGCCTGTATAAGATAGCTGGACCAAAACACAGCTTATATAGATGAATGGTACCTTCCAGACTGAATCTGCCAGTTTTATTAGTAAAAGTTATTATGAGAGCCGTCAACTGAGCCCTGATGTCCTTTTACGTAAGGTAATACATTCCAGATTACCCTGGTTCAGCTCAAATTCATAACCTTCCCATGCTTGAAGAGAATTATCAGTTTTCTTTCTGTTTATGATTAAATGGTTTTCTTCAGCATCATTTCACAGTTCATTAGCTGGGTTCATCAAGCCGGAGAAAGTATGATCTAGAATCACTAGGTTGTCTGCATAGGTGAGGCACTTAATATGGTGTGACTGAATCTTCGGGGAACATGCCCTCGCGCTGCCAAGATATCGCGGAAGGTCAACTAAATATAGGTTGAAAAGCAAGGGAGGCAAGACACAGCCCTGCTTGACCCCTTTGGGTTGTCAATGCTCCCCCACCGTCCAACCTCACCTGGACAGTATTGTCCTTGTGAGAAAGGAAGTGTAGTAGAATAGCCGGGTATCTATAACCATCCAACTTCAGCCATAATTTAGTTCTAGATACTGAATCAAAAGCCAATTGAAAGTTGACAAATAGTGCATACAGCAGAGGACTCTCATTAAGTCTGGAGCTGGAGGTCAACAGGTCCATAAGTCTTAAATGATCTGTGCAGGAACCCGGGCGGACCCAGTTTGAAATGTATCTAGCATTGCCGGAAGTCGGTAATTTTCAGGCAATGCACGGTCACCTTTTTTATAAAATGGAATTAATATAGGCGTCTTCCCTAATAGGGGAATACTACCAGTAGCTAGTACTTTCCCAAATAAGATTTCTAAAACACAAGCCCAAATTTCAGCTTTGTGTTTCAGTACTATGCTTCGTAGTCCATTTGGACTGGGGGGGGAAGCATTTAATTTACCAATTTTGGACATAAGTTTCTCTTTATCAATTGATAGTTGTGCTTTATAATTAGTAACATCCAGTTTACCACAAGGTAACGCTGGCTCCTCCACCGGGTTAAGAATGTTATCGTTTTAACACCTTTTGCCTCGCCTGATAGTTTCCATAAATCTCTTGTGTTCCTTGAGTTTAACACCTTTAGCATTCTCTGCCAAACCACACTTTTAGTCAAATTGCGCCACCAGAGCACCCGCCCTCTGAACTTATTTTTGATGTTTTTAATGACTCTCAGCACAGGGGGATCAATACCACCCTGTTTTTCACTGCAGATTTGCCTGCCTCATTTCCCTCTTCCGGTCTCTTATAGTTTTGTCAAACACTGGCCGTCTGACACTTTCATATACCACACTCGTAGTTTTATGTAATGTGATTTTAAGAGAGAGGTAATGTAGCCATTCCTCAATCTCATCTATGTTCATCTGTTCAATCTCGGCATACAAGCTGGATCCGGCTTCTTTGATATGAAAAGTTGCCATCTCCAAATGTTTCACCAACCAATTAATTAGATTGGCGGCATGGTTGATCTCGAACTCTCTGAGCTTGTGCTGAGATTTTACTTTGCCAAATGATTCAATAGCGACAGGAATAGTAGTGTGGTCACTTAAGTCATTTAACTTTACTCCCATGCCCTGAATGTTATTTGCAAAGAAATAGTCTAATGCGACTCATCATTTAGATACCAGGTATAGTTGCTGGATTAATCTCCCAAGGTCCCCCCATTGAGCATATTACAATCCCAATCATTAAGGAAACCAACCTATCTCTGACCTGCTTAATAGAGGAGGAATATTTCATAACAGATGTACCTACTATTTCTGTGTAGTCTTCAAGGATGTTAGTGCATTTACAATGTGCGTTTAAATCACCCCCCCCCCCAGCAAAATCCAATTACCATTATCACCTCTAATCCATCCTATAAAAAGCAAGGTTAGGGTATCAAAGATTACCTCCGTGCTAGCAACCCCCAGGGAGATCGTGAATACAGATTAGTACATGACTATTGATTCCAAATGACCCAGAGACCCTCTGAAACTTTCCAAAATGTATGGGGGGTGTCCCCAAATTGTCCTTGTGGGTGCGGACAATTGGGATCGCTAAGTCATATATGATGGGAGTGCCCTAGAATTAAAATCTACTTGCGGGAACTTTTACGTTGGATAAAGGAGGTGAAGGGTGTGGGGCTGGAAATGGATCCCTTACTAATTTTGCTGGGTGGCACCTCCAGTGTCAGGGAGGAGTTTTGGGTCTCAAGGATGTGGGAAGCTATGTTGAGGGCAGGGGGACTAGCAGTGGCCCAAAAATTGAAGAATCAACTGGTCCCAGATAAAGAGGAATGGATACATAAGGTTTTGGACATATTCACAATGGAAAAATGTACATATTGTTAATGATTAGTTGGGCTCCTTTAATGAGGAATTGGGGAATTTGTGAGAAAATGGGGACCAGGTGGTCTTCACTGGGTGAAGGAGAGCCAATCTGTTTATTCAGGTAGGGTATCGAGGTGGAAGGACTCCAGGATAACATCATACTCAATACTATCCCCTCATTGAATTGAATCTTAATATGATGGACACCATGCGGGATTTGGGAGATTCAGATAAGCCCCTGGAGCGAAACGAAAGGAAGAGGGAAGATCCTATGGTCGTAACATAACAGAGTCATGCGTCCTTGATGTCATCATTGGTTAACGTTTACTCACCAGAAATGTAAGGATTTTATCGAGGGACGGGGCGCGATAGGGATGTTGATTGTTTCTTTTTATTATTTGTGTGATGTTTTGTTATGAGAAAAGGTAAAAATCAAATAAAGTATGTTTTAAAACAAAAACAATCACATTTTCAGGCACCAGTCTGAACACATACAGGGTGTCCTAGAGTGAACCAGATTCCTCTTGCTTCTAAATCTTCCAAATGTTTAAATCTCCCCTTGGGAGTGAATTCCACCTCCTCCTAGGATTCTAGTACCAAACAATCATTACCCTGTGCAGGGTGGAGGTTTGTTAGAGAGGGTAGGGGTTGAAAGAATGGGTTGGGTAGATTATAGTTGGGGTTTTGTTAGTGAAGGTGGGGGTAGAGAGGTTGGCTGGGGACACCCAAAAAGAGTGGGGCTAGGGTGGGTGAGTGCACCCAGAGGGAAGCTAGTCATGCACACAGCATAAAGAGGAACACGGGTAGAGATAGTGGGGGTTTGGTAGAGAGGGTGGGGGTAGAGCGAGTGGGGTAGGGTGGGCGGTTGGGGTACAGAGAGTGGGGGTAGAGTGGGTGGGGGTAGAAAGCGTAGGGACATTATATATAAGTTATGCAGTGTTTGCAATTCCTAAGCGATATAAATCTACTATAACCACACAGAGGGCCTCTGCACATGAAGTTATATTGCTGAGCCCGTACATTCACATTGTGAGGTGTTACACAGTGTACCTTGACACATTTATTGCAATACCATTTGAGGAAGGCGAGGAAGTGCATGATTGTGTTGCATACAAGGGTCCCGAAGATGATTTAATATGACCAAGGGAGGACGACTTGAGAAAGGGGAGGTGCTCTTTGTTGATGTGTCATCAACGATTGATCAGAAGACTGGCCAGAGAGAGACAGGTGCATCAGTGGTGCGCCTTGTATTTATTTTTACATTTGTATAGCGCGCTAAACCCAGGCACATTGGGGCGCTGTTGACATGACCAGTTACTCAAAGGATTGCAGACATTATGATTCATACAGTGTACAGTTTTACAGATTGATCCGGGATGCCGGACCTTCATGAAAATAAGTGTTTTTAAGGATTTCCGAAATGTCCAGTAGGAATGTTCAGCACATAGAGTAGGTGGGAGGAGGTTCCAATGTCTGGCTGCAATGACTGGGAAGCTAGATCTCTTTAGCCTGTTTAAATTTAGGCTGAGTGATGCAGTGAGTATAGGCTGTTCTGGTTGGTCTGGAGGATGACATAATGGAGATTTTTTGGGATAAGTAAGGTGGAGTGTCCTTGTTAGGCATTTGTGTGTGATGGAGAGGGTTTTAAATTGAATTTGTGCACAAATAGAGAGCCAGTGGGCTTTTTTCCATGCTGATGTGATATGTTCGTATTTGGGGATGTTCTGGGCTGTTCTGATTGTGTCATTCTGGATAACCTGACCTTTCCGGATGTTGGTGTCAGTGGTGCCTGCAAAGTGGGCATTGCAGTAGTCGAGCCTTAATCCTATTGTGGCTCGAGCGATAGTGAGACAGCTGTTTGGGGAGAGGAAGAGTCTGGTGGCGTTTATTAGCTTTGTCATGTATGCGACAATGGAGGCAATGGCGTTGACGTGCCCTGGATTCAAGGTAAACACAGAGGGTTTTCACGAAAGGTGAAACTGGGATTGTGATTCCATCAAGTTGAAGGAGGCATATAGGGGGTTAAGCTTCCTGATCACTGATGGGCTTACAAGAAGAATCTCTGTCTTCTCATTGTTGAGGCATTGGAGATGGGTGGCCATCCAGGCTTGGATGGTCGTGTAAACAGAGTTAAGGTTGGCAGAGTCTTTTAGGTGATTGCCGGTGAGTGGGGTAGTAAGATTTGCGTGTCATCGGCATAGTTTGTATATGATATGCCGATGGAGTCAAGGAGGGCAAATAGTGGTATTGTGAATATGTTGTACCGAGATGGGGAGACGCAGGAACCTTGGGGCACACCACAGGTGATAGGTGCTGGTGGGGCGCTGGCATTCTCTGCAAATACTCAGAGGGACCTGTCCCCTAGGAAGGAGGAGATCCAAGATATGGCTTCAGGTGAGAAGTTGGCTGAGATTGATAGTATTAAGAAAAGCGCCTCGAGGGCGCAGAGTACCTGTTCATCCGGTTGACATTCTCAGAGAAGGTGCCAGACTGTCGGAAGGTCGTGTGGAGATTTGAACGACACGGGGAACGAGCCCGACTCCCACCCGAATGTGAACCAGGTTGGAGGTGAAACAGCTCCCAACGCCACGGGTGCGCTTTCCCCTGATTTACGTGACGTCAGGACAGTGCAGGCACTGACAGGGGAAGCGTTTTCTGATGAAAGTTCAAAGTCCCTCTGTAGACAACAGGATCCAGATGATGGTGGAACCACAGGCAATGATGTGGTAATGAAAGCTGATGAATCCAAAAGGGCAGCATACCAGGGCAGGACAAGAGGTAGATAAGACAAGGCAAGGCAGGGAACGCCTGGAAGAAGGCGCAGGACCAACCCAAAAGAGCGAACAGAAGGGGAACCACCCCAGGGCAATTGGGTCAAGGAAAACAAGAGAGCCCCCCACCCGGGAGGAGGGAGACAGGTCCAGGACAGCACAGCCAACAGGAAGAAACAGAAAACAGGAAAAAACAGGAATTGGGCCAAAAGGAAGAACTGGAGCTCAAGGAGTCCGGCGTGAACACAACCTGAACCAAACCGCATTGAGACGTGGTTTATTAGAATGGCCAGGCTCCTTATAAAGGGCAACCAACACCTGGGAGGCTTGGAACGCAAGCCATGCTGTTCCCAGGCGTTGGTATGCCCAGAGAGAGGCTCAGACCTCAAGTCCGTCCCAGCCCAAGTGCCCTGTGCACTGCGCATCCGCGGAGAGCGAGAGACACGGCCGCTCGCGCATATGCAGTCCAGCGCACACGGGAAACCCGGAAGCACCCGGGGACAGAGACACCCCAGGACCCCCCAGACGAAAGCACAGATACATCCGCCAGGATGGGGCACGCCGTAAGCGGCAGGAGGACCCTGAAACCCAGGTAAGTGGTGTGACACTATGCCCCCTCCCAGAAAGACCCGGGCACAAGGCTTCCAGGTATAGCGAAGGAAAAAGTCACGAACAAGACAGGGTGCATGCACATTACAGCGTGGCTCCCAAGTGCGATCGCAAGCAGGGTAACCTTTCCAATCCACCAAAAACTGGAGCACACCCCAACGAATTCGTGAATCACAAATTTCCTGTACTTCAAACACAGGGACCCCCCCCTGCACTTGAATGGAGGTAGGACGAGGACAGGAGCTCCCAAAGACATCTTCTACAAAGGGTTTCAGAAGGAAGCTATGAAACACCGGGTGTACCCGCCAAGATTGGGGCAACTGTAACCGAAAGGCCACAGAGGACAGGCGTTTGGTAATCTTGAAAGGCCCATAAAATCGGGGTGCCAGTTTAGTGGGCAAATTGCACACCAGCAGGTTCTTGGATGACAGCCAAACCAAATCCCCTACTTGGAAGTCTGGTTCTGCGGTCCGGCCCTTATCCACCTGCTTTTTCATGCACTCTCGTGCCTCTACCAAGGTACTGCGTGCCAAGTCGTGTTGCCTCTGGATATTGATGACCAACTGATTGGCTGATGGGACAGCACTGGGTTGTACAGGACGAAAAGGAACCAGTTTAGGATGTTGTCCGGCAGAACAGTAGAAGGGACTGACACCGGTGGTGGCGTGAGTGGCATTGTTATAGGAAGGCTCAGCCAGATCTAGATGCTTTTTCCAGTTGGATTGAGTGGCATTAGCATAGCAACGCAGGTACTGTTCCAAGGTCTGCTTTGTTCTTTCCGTCTGACCATTGGTGTGCGGGTGGTAACCTGAACTCAAAGCCCTGTGAATTCCAAGATGACTGCACAACTGATGCCAAAAGGAGGAGAGGAACTGGGATCCTTGATCAGAGATGATCTTCTCTGGCAACCCATGTAACCGGGAGATGTCATGTAAACCCGCCAGGGACATCTGAGAGGAGGTAGGTATTCTGAGAAATGGAATAAAGTGTACATACTTGGAGAAACAATCCACAACTTCCATTATGCAAGTGTAGTCCTCTGATGGTGGGAGCTCAACAATAAAATCGGTGGCGATGGTGTGCCATGGGTAGGGCGGTGTTTCAATGGAACATAGCAATCCCAGAGGCTTTCTTCTAGGTGTCTTGGTCTGAGCGCAGATAGGACAACTCTCCACATATTGCTTAATCCCCTTGGCCCAACCCAGCCACCAAAATTGTCTGCGTAGCCTTGATGCCACGATGACCACGTACTTGTGAATCATGAAATCCGTGGAGTATGTTCACCTGAAGAGAGCTTGTGGGAATGTACAATCTGTTCAAAAAGAAGAGTAAACCATTGCAATCTGTGGTCGTTTCAGAAGGTCAACACGAACGGGGTCGACTAGAGTCTCTTGCAATATCTTCTGCAGGTGAGGAGAAAGCGTAAGTAGAAAATGTTTGGGAGAAATCAGTGGGGTGTTCAAACTGGTGTTTTCATCTTTCTCCAGAGAGTGAGATAAGGCATTAGCCTTCAGGTTCAAAGCACTGGGAATGTATGTGATATGGAAGTCTTAATGGGAAAATAAGAAAGCCCATTGGGCTTTGCGAACAGTGTGACCCTGCAAAGACTGCAACAATTGCAAATTGTGATGATCTGTTCTTACTTCCACAGCGAAGCGTCCCCCAAGCAAATGGTGCCTCAATTCCTTGAATGCTGTTTTTATGGCCCGAAGTTCCCTCTCAATGACGGCATAATTCTGTTCGCTGGGAGAGAGTTTTCTAGAAAAATAGGCCACAGGCTGTCCATCGCCAGATACAGGATGTTTCTGTAGGAGAATGGCGCCAACAGCGAAGTTTGAGGCATCGGCCTCAACGATGTATGGCATCTCATTGTTAGGATGACATAGAACGGGAGCCATACTGAATGCTGTTTTCAAAGAGTCAAAAGCTGAGGAAGCCTGTTGATCCCAGAGGAATGGTATCTTGTTGCTGGTCAAACGAGTTAATGGGGCCATCACCCGTGAAAATTATAGAATGAAGCGCTGATAAAAAATTGGCGAATCCCAAGAACCGCTGGCGAGACTTTAAATCGTGGGGTTGTTTCCACTTTCGGATGGCTTGAACTTTATCGGAATCCATATGTATGTCTGTATTGCTGATCATGTAGCCCAAACACTCCATGTCTTTCCGATGAAAAGAACATTTCTCGGCTTTGGCGAACAGCTGATTCTGTGATAGACGATGAAGCACCTCTCGGACGTGTGAAACATGTTCCAGAGTGTTGGAAAAGACAAGGATCTCATCCAGATAGACCCACACCGAGATACCAATCAATTCACTGAAGATGTTGTCCATAAATCATTGGAAGACGGCCTGGGCATTACATGAACCAAATGGCATTACCCTGTATTCGTAATGCCCAAATGGAGTCTTAAAGCCTGTCTTCCACTCATCACCTTCTTTGATCCGAACCAGATGGTTGGCTCCGCGGAGATCTAACTTAGTGAAGAGTTTGGCTGATCTTAGGGATTCCATGATATTCCGAATCAAAGGCAAGGGGTACCTGTCGTTTAGTGTGATATCATTTAGCTGGCGGTAATCGATACGTGGCCATAAAGTGCCTTCTTTCTTCTTCACAAAAAACAGCGCGAATCCTGCGGGGGATTTGGAAGGCACAATGTATCCTTTCTTGACACAATCATTCAAATAGTCCCAAAGTACTTGTCTTTCGGATTGAGTCAGGGCATATACTTTCCCATGGGGAATCACAGCACCCGGAATCAGATCAACTGAACAATCAAAGGATCTGTGAAGTGGTAGAGGTATGTCTCGTAGCTCAGAAAACACAGTCTGTAAGTGTGCATATACTTGCGGAATCTGAGACAAAGAACACAGACCGGATGAGTCCCTACTGAAAGCTAGAAGTGCTGAAGTTGAAGAAGCCAAGGACGTGCCGGGCACACAACAATCTTGAAGACAAAGGTCAGAGGTAAATACCAGAGTTCGAGTCTCCCAATTGATGGTGGGATTGTGTCACTGAAGCCATGGTAACCCCAACACCACCTGGTATTAGAGTGACTTGATTACATCGAGAGCTATTCGTTCCTCATGTCCCTGAATCCGAAGGAACATGCCAATAGTGTGCAAACGTATGGGACCCGAAGATAGAGGTGTACCGTCAATACCCTCCACAGGCAGTGCGTTTCTTCTGGAATACAATGGTATCCCATTGTTAGCAGCAAATTCTTCATCAATGTAATTTCCGGAAGCCCCACAATCCAATAAACCATGGATATCTACTGTCTTATCAAGCCACCTCAACTTGATCTTGAAGACCATCAAGACAGCCGGTTGCATTGGCAGGGGCACAGGACTGAAACTGGAAAGGTCTCGAAGCAATGAAGGACCTGTCGTAGCCTTTCTGGTACACAACAGGTCTTCTAGTTTCCCCCCTTCTTGATAGGGCGCAGAGGACAGGTACCCAGATTGTGCTTACACTGTGGGGCTGCTGGTCACTATCGCAGACTTCTCCTGCATTTTTTCTCCTCATCAGACAAGGGACCCCTTACAGCACCCAATTGCATAGGTTCTGGAGTTGAATCCGAAGGCACTGTAGTTCCGGTTGGTATGTTTGGAGGTCTGGCATACAACTTCCCAACCCAACGTCTCTCTCCTCTTCGCTCGGCCAATCTCTGGTCAATCCGTAAAACTGTTCAATAAGACGCTGGAGGGTTTCAGGCACAGGAATGTGTAACAACTCATCCTTGTATTCCTCTCTTAATCCTCTGCAAAACAAGGAGTTCTGAGTAATTTCAGGCCATTGTGAATCGGTTGCCAGTTGACAGAAACGACCAATGCAGGTGATTATATCGCTGTTAGCTTGTTGGATGTCCATTAGTTGGTTCTGTGCTGCAGAGGCCAAATTAGGAGACTGAAAGACTTCCAGGAATGCCTTTTCAAAGGCCACAAAGTCATTGAGTATAGGACTGTTGGTGACAACCAAAGGCGTTGCCCAAGCAAGA
This sequence comes from Ambystoma mexicanum, assembly GCF_040938575.1. Taxonomy (NCBI): domain Eukaryota; kingdom Metazoa; phylum Chordata; class Amphibia; order Caudata; family Ambystomatidae; genus Ambystoma; species Ambystoma mexicanum. The sequence goes on along the minus strand of NC_090922.1, from coordinate 16,520,727 downwards.
GCATTTCCTGATAGATTGCCTAGGATGTAACCTATTTTAGCCTTATCATTGTTGAAATGCATGGATCTGTAGAGGAAATGTATCCTACAGTGATTGCAGTATTCACCCACACGTCTGGGGTCGCCATCGAACTTCATTGGTGCTGTGTGAGCCATTGTGCTTTCTGCCTGAGGAGCGTCTCCAACACTCTGTGTCACCATCTGACATAACGTTGAATTCTCCTGATGTAGCGTGGTCGTCTCAGCACGTAGCGCTTGTAACTCATTCTGAAGATCTTGGTTCTCATCCATCTCCGAGTCTGAGGGCAGGCGTCTCAATCTATTAAGAAAAGCGTCTCGAGGGCGCTGAGTACCTGTTCGTCCGGTTGCAGGTCTTGGAGAAGATGCCAGACTGTCGGAAGGTCCTGTGGAGATTTGAATGATGCAGGGAACCAGCCCGACTCCCACCCGAATGTGAACGGGGTTGGAGGTGAACCAGCTCCTAACGCCACGGGTGCGCTTTACCCTGATTAACATGATGTCAGGACAGTGCAGGCACTGACAGGGGAAGCGTTTTCTGATGAAAGTTCAAAGTCCCTCTGTAGACAACAGGATCCAGAAGATGGTGGAAACCCAGGCAATGACGTGGTAATGAAAGCTGATGAATCCAAAAGGGCAGCATACCAGGGCAGGACAAGAGGTAGATGAGTCCAATAGGGCAGCGTACCAAGGCAGGACAAGAGGCAGATAAGGCAAGGCAGGGAACCCCTGGAAGGAGGAGCAGGACCAACCCAAAAGAGGGAACAGAAGGGGAACCACCTCAAGGCAGTTGGGTCAAGGAAAACAAGAGTCCCCCACTCAGGAACAAGGAGCAGGGAGACAGGTCCAGGACAGCACAGCCAACAGGAAGAAACAAAAAACAGGAAAAAACAGGAATCAGGCCAAAAGGAAGAACTGGAGTTCAAGGAGTCCGGTGTGGACACGATCTGAACCAAACCCCGTTGAGACACGGTTTATTGGAATGGCCAGGCTCCTTGTTAAGGGTAACCAACACCTGGGAGGCTTGGAACGCAAGCCGTGCTGTTCCCAGGCGTTGGTATGCCCACAGAGAGGCTCGGACCGCAAGTCCATCCCAGCCCGAGTGCCCTGTGCACTGCGCATGCGCGGAGAGCGAGACACGGCCGTCCGCGAATGCGCAGTCCAGCGCACATGGGAAACCCGGAAGCACCCGAGTACAGAGACACCCCAGGACCCCCCCAGATGAAAGCGCGGATACATCTGCCAGGATGGAGCATGCCGTAAGCGGCATGAGGACCCTGAACCCCTGGTAAGTGGCGTAGGTGCTGGCTAAGGATATTGTGGTGTACGAGGTCGAAGGATGCTGATAGGTCAAGGAGAAGTAGCAGGGTGGGCTTGCCTTCATCCCGGATTTAATCAATCTGCATATTTAGGTCGAGTAATGCTGATTCTGTTCCGTGACCTGGGCGAAACCCAGACTGACGGATACCTAGAATATTGTTGTCCTCAAGGAAACGCTGGATTTGCAGGTAGGCTGCCCTGTCCAGGATTTTTAGCATGAAGGGGACGGTAGTTGGTCGGGATGGTGTAGACTAGTGAAGATTTTTTGATGAGGGGGAAATACCCAGGCTTCCTTGAGGCAGGTGGGGACTATGCCGGTGGAGAAGGAGCCGTTAATAAAGGAGGCAATGAGAGGAGATAGGATGTCGGCAGTCTTTGAGACTCGGCCGGCAGGATTCCCCTTTGCACTGAAGCTGTTTAAGGCCCTTTAGTATGGCTGAGACTTTGTCTTTTAAGACATTAGTGAAGTAGAACAGGGGGAGATTTTGTTTGTTGGCAGTGAGGGAGGGCACAGTCATCTGAGAAGTTTGTGAGGGGTCAATTATCGATAGTTTCCTGTCAATTTTTCATTGTAGTGTGTCGATTTTGCCAAGCATGGCGGTTTAGATATTAGTGCATCAGAGATTGTCTTTGATAATGGTGAACAGGGGACGGGGGTTAATGGGGTTTCCAGTTACCTAAGTATGGTGAATATCTCGCAGGTGTTTGGTTTGGCATCAGCAATGCATGCATTGTATGTGGTGGATTTGGCAGCAAGAGTGGCTTTTCTGAAGAGTTGGGCAGCTTCTGTGAACTGCAGCTTTGTAGCTTCAGAGTTTGTTTTTATACACTTAGCTTCTGCTAGCCTTTTGAGGGATCAGAGCATTCGAAGGTCTGGGGAGAACCAGGAGTTTCTATCTGCTAATGGTTTGGCCTTGTGATGTTAGAGAGGGGCAATGGTGTCTATGACGACAGTAAGGGTTTTGGTGTATAGGTCTGCGAGTGAGTTGGGCTCATTGTCAAAAGGTGGTTCAGGTATGAGTGAGCTGAACAGGGGAGCAAGACCTATCTTGGTGAGGTTTTTCGAGCTACAGGCAAGGGTGGGAGACAGCGGGATCCCGTTGGTCGAGACGTGTCTGGTTGGAATGATGGAGAATTGCAATATGTTGTGGTCGGACCATGGGTAGGGGCTGTTAAAGAGGATGGTCACCTGACAGTTGAGTCTTGTGATCCAGTCTATGATGCAGCCTTTTCTGTGTGTGGGGGTGTTGATGCATTGTTGTAAGACAAAGGCGCCTAATGAGTTGGAGAGTGATGTGGCTTCTGGGTCGTCAGAGTCATTGTACCCTAGGTTGAGGTCTCCCAGAAGGATAGATTTGGAGGTGGGTTTGATGTTCGTCCCCAAGGTGCGTAGTAGGTTTTCTTCAAAGGACGTAGTTTGGCCATGAGGGCGGTATATCGTGTTCAGTGTGATGGAATCTGAGTCATAGAGGGATCATTTGACTGACAGGATGTCACAGTTGTTGGGCGCGGTGGAGATCAGTTCTCTAATGGAAAGATGGTCCTTGGCGATGAGTGCTACTCCTCCTCCTCTGGGATTACTTCTGTCAGAGCGGAAGATGGTGTACCTGGGGGAGGGCAATCGAGAGCGCAGGGTCTGGATGCTGCATGCAGCCAGGTTTCAGTGGTTGCTAGGATGTCAAAGTTGTGGATGGTTATAAGGTCATTGATGTCGAGGGCGTGTACAGGGATTGACCTTGTGTTGATTAGTGTGCATTTCAGTGATAGGGAGGATATATTTTTGGTCTGTTGGCGAGAAGGGGCTTTAGCCGTAGCCTTCTGTTGGGTTATAGGTTTTGTCGGCTTTTAGGTGTTGCAGGTTGCTGTGGTTCTTGGTCTAGTGGGGCCTGCTATACGGTACCCTAGGCAAGTGTTTCTTTTGGCCATGGTTTGTGGGAGCAAAGTTTTCTTTGGGAGGGGTGTCTGTGAGTGGGGGCTTTGCAAGGTGTTCTGTTGCTATTAGGAGTAGCAGTGATGGACTTGTTTACGGGCGTATGGGTGGGGTTGGGGTTGGTGCCTGGGCAGCACGTGTTGGTCGAGTGCTCCGGAGTGAGTGGGGAGGTGGCAGGTTTGGGGGTATGAGAGAAGCGGGCGAGACTGAAAAGTATCAAAGGTTTGTTGTGGTTGTTGCGTTCGGTGTGAGTGGCGTGTGAGGAATGCTGAGCGAGTTGGATGCACATTGCTGTGTTGGTAGGTGTGTTCGTAACGGTTGTCTTAAGGTATACAGTTATGGTAAGGGCAGGACTAGGATAAGGTGCCGGAGGCCTTGTGGATGGTTGTGGGAGGGGATTCAGAAGTGTTGGAGTATGAGAGAGCCAGTGCAGTGAGTGGAGGGGGTGATGTTTTAGGACTACGGGGAGAAGGTGAGTGTCCGGTGGACCTGCCTGTGGGTGCAGGGGTGGATGGCTTGGGCTTTGTGAGTCAAGAGGTGCAAGGTGGCAAGCCCATGGATGTTAAGTGGGTTGTAGTGGCAGACAAGGCTGTAGGTCGTAATGTATCTGTGTGTGATGGGTTGGGTTGATGTGAGATGTGGCATTATCTTGATGCGGGGGCATGCAAGTGTGGTTCTTGTTAATGGTTTGGAGTTGTCGTTATGTGGTGTGTGCTGATGGCTTGGTCTTTTTGGTGTGGGGGACTGTGTGGGGGCAGCTGGGAGGTTCGGCAGGAGGTGTGCGGTTTTAGTAAGGTTGTTGTAGGGTCGGGCAGGAAAGGTACTTTTCAAGAGTCAATCTTGGCTTGGTATGGGCACAGGGGGAAGTAGATTGGAGGGGGTATCACATGTACAATAGAGTGTTAGAATGGTAGCTTGGCATAAAGGCTTACCGAAGATTGGGTCTCGTGCTGGGGGAGAGAACCAGGGCTCAGCGTGGTACGTAGTGCAAATGATGGGCGTAAATTTGTGTCCCTCAGTGTCCGGACAGGCCCAGGCAGGATCAGTCCTTGGCGGTGATCCTTGATGGTGAGCCGGCTTTGCCTGCCGGCTTGCCTCCACCACTGGATAGGCGTCTGGCAGCGCTGCCCAATGTAGATGAGGAATATGAGGTTGTAGTTCAAGAGAGGTTGCCAACACATTATTTGACTCAGGCAGAAGAACTGATTGTAATTGTTTGTAGAGCTTATACACAAGTAAAGTGCTTCAAAGCGGGAAGGGAACAGGGGGTACAGTCATCATTCTTAGGCCTTTAAGTTTCCGAATGATTTACAACAATAGCTAGCATGTTAGGCCAGAGGCATATATACTAGTAAAGTGCTTGACAAAGAGTGAGGGAGAAGTGTGTGTGGGTGTGGAGGGAGAGGGAGAAGAACAAATGGATCCATAAACTACAGTACTGGCCTGGGGACATTTCAGGTTGCTTGGTAGTTGGTCGTCAAAATTCACCTATGCATGTGTATTGCAAGCCTGCCAAAGCTAGGGATGGGAGACAGAGGGAGGACAGGACAAACAGACTTGCAAGGCCTAGAACATTCAAGGTCAAGGACGTGCAAGTGAGCATAACAGAAAGTGCAAGGGAGGGGAAGGGGGACAAGTGCGCCTAGTCCAGCAGGGGCCCGGGTTAAGCGCAGAGTGGGTGCCCCTCTCATGTAGCATATTGCCTTAGTGCACAGAGTGTGGAGGCCTGGAGGCAAGTGCAGGACTGATTGAGTAGGTTGTGGAAGAGAAGGAAGGAGGGAAAGAAGCAAGGAGAAAGGCGGTTAGCAGGGGAGAGGGAGAGAGAAGGAAGAAAAGAAGAGGTAGGTCTTGAGGAGATTCCGGAACTAAGGAGGTCTGGCTCAAGACGGAGAGAGGTAGGTAGACTGTTCCAGAGAGAGGCACCTGCAGAGGATAATGATCTACCACCAAATCTCTTTTGGAGATGCGGCTCACCCCTCCGGGAGCTGGAGGAAGCCCAACGGAAGGCTCTAGAAGGAGAGTATTTGGGAAGAGAGTGTTGTAGATAGTAAGGGCCTCGGTCCCAGAAAGCCTTGTAGACTATGCAGAGGGACGTGAACTTGATCCTTGCAGCCACAGGGAGCAAGTGGAGTGATTTCAGCGCCGGAGAGATGCAGTCCTTGGGCTTGAGGGCAAGGATAAACCACAACCCAAAACAGCTGCTAACTAAGGGGCTGCACTGTGGGGCATGGAAAAGATCACAAACATTGAAAATGTTGAGAACACTTTTTTCAAAAAACTTCTTGGGCTACCGCAGTTCTCGCCTAATTATGGCACCCACTTGGAACTGGGGTGCCCGCATATTGCTGATTAGTGGCTATTGGCCCCCATCTCGCATTGGCTGACTTTATGGTCAAACCCGAAGGCTATCCTCTCACATAAGATTATAAGAGCTCTGGTGAGTAGCCCAGCTGCAAAGAAAATCCTGTGGCTCTCCTATATCCAGAAATGCACTAGCTAGTTGAATTCTCCTAGCCTTGTATGTCCACTAACATTTTTGACTCCATGTGCCGTAAGGAAGTACAAGCAATTGTTCAATGCCATTCTTGTATCAAACAGGGAGTCTTCGGCTTTGTGTATATCTGCAAACAGAAGACATATTGTCTTAACAACCGTAGACGCCATCCAGCTGTATTTGCTCCACAGTGATAAACCCTCTGACCGCTGGGCTTTGACACAAGCCCAATTTGATTCTCTCTGACTCGGGGCCCGAACTTAAAGCTGGTCCAACAATATACAGCCTACAGCTTGTCCATGTCCACTCTTGCTCCTGACTTGGATGACCTCTGCAATCACTCTTTTGCCACAGGCTCTTTCCCTCAAGCACTCTCTTGGGCACCCTCACCTAGAAAAGCCATCTGCTGATCCCTCTTGCCCGGCTAACTATCGACCTATCTCCAGCACCCCTTTCTTGGATAAACTCATGGAGAAGCTGGTCATTCCCCAACTGACCCTCAGCACCAAATTGGCTGGCTGCCTCCATGAACACCAGTCCGGTTTCAGGGCAGCCTGATGCAGTGAAACTGCTCTACTGAATACCCAAGAAGACCTACTCTTTAATCTGGACTCTAACACTCCTGTTCTGATCCTCCTTGATCTTTCCTCTGCTTTTGACACTGTCAACCACTCCACCCTCATAAACCATCTCTGTGATACCCTAGGCATCGTGGACAGGGCACTGGCGTGGCTTACCGCTTTCCTCTCTAACAGACACTCCCAAGTTCATATGGGTCCTTTTCTCTCCTCCACCTCACTCTCTACCTGTGGCATCCCACAGGGATCTATCCTATCGCCATGACTCTTCAACATCTACCTGGCACACCTGATCTCCATCTACTCCCTTAATTTCCAGTGTTACGCAGATGACACACAGCTCTCTTTCCGGCTGCCTTCCCCTACCGCCTCCCCCTCTTCTTCCTGCCTTATACCTGACTGCTATTCAGGCATGGTGCTCAACCAGTGATCTCTGCCTCTGTGCCAGCAAGACAGAGATCCTTCTCATTGGGATGCCTGCTCCTAGTTTACCCCTCACTCTCTGGCCAGATTCCTTGGGTGCCCCCCCTCACCCACTTGTGAGGCTAAAAACCTAAGGATCATCTTTGACACTGCACTCTCCTTCTCTCCACACATCACAGACCTTGCCAAGAAGTCCAATTTTCAGTTTCATCTCCTCGGGGGTATTCTACCCCCAGGTACTCTAGGCTAGACTGTTGCAATAGCCTATCCTCAACCTTCTTCTTTCCTCCCTTAGTCCCCTCCAACTAATCCAGAATAGGACTGTAAGACTTGTCCTTCGCTTCAAGCCCAGGCACCAAATCTCTCCAGCCCTAAAATCTCTCCACTGTCTCCCAGTGACTGCAAGGATCAAATTAAAAACCCTTTGCATCATCCACAAGGCTGTCTGGGGCCTGGGACCTCTCTACATCCAGCTTTCCCTCCCAAAATACCTCCCAGTCAGAATCGTTCGACCTTCTGGTTCCAACTCTTTGTAGGTCAAACTTTTCTCCAAGCAGAGTAGGAGAGGTAGATCCCTCTCATCGGCTGGCACCTCCCTCTGGAACAGCCTCCCTCCTCCCCTCAGACTTGAGCTGGATCTTCTCAAGTTCCAGAAACTTCTTAAGTACTTCCTTTTTCCTCTGCCTTCCCTCTCCTGTGCTAAGCTCTCCACCTGCTGCTGTGACTGGGGCCTGGTCCCCTCAAAGTCATACAGACACCAGACCACTCTACACCAGTCCCTCCCAGCATCCTTTGCCAGCACTTGCCCACAAGTGCCCTTCCCCAGACTATCCCAACCCAGTCCTCCTGTCCACTGCACTCTCTTCTCCCTGGCACTTGCTGCCATGGCCTGACCAGCACTTGTCCGCACTTTACTCGTGGGTACTCCACTCTTGCACTTCTCCCTCTTCCCCATCCCCTTATCACCTTGTCATGCACTTTCACGGTAGGATTGTCACAAGAGGATTGTCACAAGGTCAATATAACCGTTTCTTTTTTCTTGCATTCTTATGATTCCCATGTTCCCCTCCCCATCATGTCTTGTGGTGCCTGGAAACACCTGTGTATAGGTGCCTTACAAAGGTCCAATAAAATAAAATAAAATAAATAGTAAATCATTTTATATTAATGAAAGGGAGGAATGTTGGGATGCGCTCACAGCGTCCCAGCCATGCGAAAAGGCTCAGGCTGAGAAAAACCTATTAGCATACATCATCGTGCAAGCAGAGTGAGTTTGGCACGGCAGAAGGCGCATGTATTGTTTATTGTTAGGTTTGACCTATATTAAATACCCACATATAACAACACATACAGAGCAACAAATGTATTAATGTTGCGGTTGCAGACGTTATTGATAGGGTAGTGTAGTATACACTCTATGTTATGTTTTCAGTCAGATGTCAGACGAGAGCTGAAATAGGTGATAGATGGAGTCAGAAAGGTACTGCGGTAGTAGCAAGGCCAGTGTGTCATATGGCAGGAGTGTTACCAAATTAGAAGTTAAGGCCTAAGATACAGTGAACAGAATAGAATGCAGACCTCAATGTGGAGCTGTGGTTCTGGTTAGTTCTGGGTTAAAACATATACCCATCTTCTGTTCCCCAGGAGAGAAGCCGAGGTCAGAGGCACCTCTGGTATGCAGGTAATTACTCCATTTTATCCAGCTGAAGGGTCTGAACATGCTTTGAACAGAATGTTAGTTGGAAGAAGAGCAGGAAGGGAGGCGCGCTTTAAAGGACACATTTATGAGAATAGGGCATGAGGTTTTGTGATGCCAATGGGACAGGTGACAATTTATAGCGCTACTGCTCTCTCTCAAGAGAGGTCATCCTATTTGAACTGCATGCAGACAAACTACCAAAGCAAATAAATGACTGAAATTCAAGCTCAAGAGTGGTGCCCTAGTCACGTCATTACCGGGCACCTGCAGTTGGAAGGAGATAATGGAGGAGGAGGGCCTGGAACATTCTGTGATTTGGGATAGGAGGAGCAGTGTTGATGCCAATAAATTCAGTACAAGGTCGGGGAGGCAACTTGTGTGCTCCACGGTATCTGGTATAATGAGAGGCCTATTGTGAGTAGTCAGTAGTGCAAGGCAAACAACTGCTTGTAGTGTTCTCAAGATTAGATATTTTGTTTGAGGAAAACATTTGCAAATAACTTTACTCTCAAGACATCTTCTGCTGTACAACCACAACAATACACGTTTTGAGTACACAGGACCCTCTCGGAACTTTCAGGTGAAATCTGCTGTCTCCACGTTCTGGCCTCCCTTCTGGGTATCCGATTCTTTTATCGAAAACATTTTTTCGAATGCCATTTTGTTGACCTCAATTTTGCCCAAATAATTTTTTTCGAATGTATTATTTTTTCGTTTATAGTTTTTTTTTTTTTTGTTTCGTAAGCAAAAAAAAGTGGTTAAAACAAAAAAAAACGGGCTTGAGGGGAGCCCCCCCATTTATTTATTTTTATTTTTTTAAAAAGACATTCAAAATATTTTTTTCCAGCCAATTGCTGTTGACAAAATGGCATTCGAAAAAAATGCCATTCGAAAAAGTCATTAGAAACCTCCCTTCTGTGCTCCTACTTGATTGTGAATTGCCAGCCTCGTGCTTCTCCTCTGCTGCTAATACTGTCAGCCTTCCAACTCCTGCTCTAGCTCCTTCCTTCTTTCCTTTCCTGCTGGGGGCTTTTATGCCTCACAGGTTTGGCAATTGGCTTCAGGTGTGAGCCATCAGCATCAACTGCCGTACTTCTAAAATGGCTTTTAGGCTTAATTGACTGACTACTACATCTACATTCCTCTTCAGTCCCTCTAGGATTATGGTTGTTTGCTTCATTAGTCAGGTTTTCCGACTGGATTATTTTTAAGGGTAGATTTAATTCCTGTAGTAATTCTACCAGAGGGACTATGATGTTTAATTCGTCAATAGACAGATGGTTAGAGAAGACAACATTTCTGCCATTCTTTGTAGTGTACCCTTGGAATTGAGGTGGAGATTTAATTTTAGAAACCAAAAACAGTCTTTCCTTTGGTATAGAATGCTTTGTTGTTACAACCTTAGGGAGGGTTCACCACCTTAGGTTTAGTAGGAGGTTCAGAGTCATTAAAATGGCAAAAAGTCATAACCTCTTCTGGCATAGTATTAAGAGTCTCCCTATCAGAGGAGAAATACCACGTCTTATCCCACGGATCTCCTCACTACCCTGGACTCTGTCTCCATACAGGTGATCCTGCCACAGTACACCACCCCTATGGTTAGGATCAGGAAGCATCTGCGTTAGGCAGGGTTTCAGTGAGGGATCAGCAGGATTCTTCACACACCCTTCCCCTAAAGACCTGACCTCTCGGTCCAGGTTCCTGTTTCTCTCCTACTTCTCGCTCCCCTGTATTCTTAGCAGGTCCACCAGTTGTTAGTCCCAGGCTGGATCACTGTCAAAGACAGCTCCACACACCCATGAATCAAATGGGGAATATTGTCAAGAATCTGTATCCACGTAGACTATGAAAATCTCTGTCCCCAAGCACCAGTCAGGGAGAGAGGAAAAGAAACTCGCAGACCGGTTATTGGAGCCACAGGTGGCTGGAACGGGAACGCTGGACCACGGGTAGCTGCAAAGGAATAACAACAATAAACCAGTGTCGGGCACTATTACCATGCAACATGGGTTTCAGAACAAGACACAATGAGCACCTACCTAAGGGACAGCTGAAGAAAAACTTAGAAGAAAAGGGACCTCAAACCAAGCAGTAGGACTGCTCAACCCAAAGGGATGTCAAATACCAGGTGACCGGGGAGCCGTACCCAGCAGCTGCAGGTCAGCGACGGCGAGCAGATGTGAGGAGGAGCAGGCCTAGTAGTCCAGCAGTAAAGGGCTATGAACTTCCAATATCCAAAAAGGCAGAACATGGAGGGAGTTCCAGCCTTAAATCAGAATCCAGGGAAGAGCAGTGGCAATCCGTATAGCAGTCTGTGGTCAGCAATGGTAAATCAAAGTCTAGGAAAGAACAGCAATCCATAGAACAGTCTGGTTTTCAAAGCCCAGGTGTAGTCAGACAATCCGTATTACGTGAGCCCAGTTTCCAGAACTGTAGACACGAGCTTCAGCCAGGTCATCATAGCCAGAGGACAAAAACAAGAGCAATCCACGGACGTGAGCGTGGTTTTAAAGTTTCAAAAAGGCACAAACGAGGTAGCGCATAGCAGACTGTCTAAAACAGCGGATAAGCACTGAACTGCAGGGCTAGGTTCCTTTTAAACGCGTAATAGTGTGGTCACATGACCGAAACAAGTCCCGGTCACGTGAACGGGGCCGTGCCACCTGACTACTGTGATGCTTACCGATGACTACGTTCCTTCCCCATGGAAACCGCAACCTCTAATGTGGCCATAGGCGCCATGTATGCCGGAAAGGACATGTCCGCAACCCTCCTGTCAAAGGGAGACCGCAATGCCGTACACAGAGATGCCGCTGCTGGATGGGCACATGAGGAATCAGGGTAGGTGTGCATGAATCAGAGGGGCTGCAAGGAGTGACTGGGTGCATGGATGAATGCATGACAGAACCCCCCCAGCAAGGGCCCACGACCCGTGGGCTGGACCGATTATCCCTGTGAAAGCGAGAAACCAAGAGCGGGGCACAGACGTTGGCAGCGGGTTCCCATGATCTCTCCTCAGGCCCGTACCCTAACCAGTCCACAAGATAATACAGGCACTCCCTAGTGAGACAGGAACCAAGGATACCGCAGACCTCGTACTCGTCCGGGGAACCCGGCAAGACAGTAGAGGGAGGCAACACTGCCCGAGTGGTAGGCGGACAAGGTATCAGAAGGGAGGTATGGAACACAGGGTGGATACGCCAGGCAACAGGCACAGACAGGCGATAAGCGACAGGATTGATAACTCTAGTAACCTTGTAGGGACCCACAAAACGAGGGAGCAGCTTCCGACACCCAGGGATGTGCAGATGTCTAGTGGACAACCATACTTTGTCCCCGACATGATACGAAGGGACTGGAGCACTATGCTTGTCAGTGGCCAGACACATAAGGGATTGCGCATCACGGAGGTGGGTCAGGGCTTGACCCTGGACAGCGGACAGATCCCTGAAACAAGCATCGGCGGCAGGGGTGTCAGAAGCAGGGAGATCGGGGAATTTCAGGGTGCTGGGATGCTGACCATACAAAACGTAAAAAGGGGAAGGACCAGTGGCAGAGTGTGGAGCGTTATTGTATGCAAATTCAGCAATAAGAAGTACTTGATGCCATGAGTGTTTGAAAAGCAGGAACAAACAGCGTAGGTATTGCTCGAGTGTCTGATTGATGCATTCTGTCTGACCATCGGATTCAGGGTGATAAGAGGAAGAGAACCTTGCTTCGATGCCAGTGAGTTTAGTGAGGGCCCGCCAGAAACATGAAGTGAATTGAGAACCCCTATCAGAAACCAGGATAGTGCGGAGGCCAAAAAGACAAAAAATGGAACGAAAAAACAAATCAGCCACAGCAGGAGCAGAGGGCACACCGGTACAAGGAATAAAACGTGCCATCTTTGTAAACGAGTCCACCACGACCCATATAGAGTCGTACCCCTGTGTTCTGGGTAAGTCGGTTACAAAGTCCATAGAGACCATATGCCACGGACAGAGTGGGAGAGGCAATTGTTGGAGTAGACCCAGAGGTTTCCCTCTGCGATTCTTTCATTGGGCACAAATGGCACAACTATTGACATAATCATACACATCCTTGTGCCTGGTAGGCCACCAACACCAACGTTGAAGCAATGCTAGGGTGCGTTTTTGACCGGGGTGTCCATTAATCAGGGCATCATGTGACCATTCCAAAGCACGGATGCGTGTGTCCTGGGTAGGTAAGTAAAGCCTGTCATGTATGAACGGCAAATCATCATGGAGGACCAGGTTCCAGTCTTGTATCAGTTCAGGGTTATGAGAAACGCATTGTCTGATGGTAGTGAGCAGACAGTCTGGATGGATAGATAAGCAGATAATGTGCTGCCTACCCAATAGTGTTTGAGGGAAAACCAGAAGAGATTCACCCCAGGTAGACGCCACAGGGCATCTGCTTTAGCATGGATAACACTGGGGCGGAGGCAAATGACGAAGTCATGGGTGGAAAAAAAGAAGTGCCAATGTACCTGCCGGCTATTGACACATTTGAAAGTAGCAAGATCCTGTAAATTAAGGTGATCCGTATATACCGTGATTTGATGTTTGTCTCCCAAGAGGTGGTGTCGCAATACTTGGAACGCATCCCTAATAGCCAACATCTCCTTTTCTGTGACGGTATAGTGGGATTCCGTAGGAGTGAACTTGCGGGAATGGAAAGCCACTGGATGGAGGAGACCAGTGGCGGGACAGGTTTGAGACAAAACTGCACCTAGAGCGTAGCGAGAGGCATCGGCCTCTACATAAAAGGGCTGTTCTTCATGAGGGTGTTGAAGTATAGGTGCCATGGTGAAAGCAGTCTTTAATGCCAAAAAAGCCTCCTGTTGTATGGAGGTCCAGAGAAATGGTGTCTGTGAACTAGTGAGTGCAGTCAGAGGAGCAACAATGAAAGAGAACCCCGGGATAAACCGCTGATAAAAATTGGCAAACCCAAGGAAGGACTGAAGCAATTTTACTGTAGTGGGGACAGGCCAGTCAAGAACTGCGTTGACTTTGGTAGCATGCATGGACAACCCGCCTGAAGTAATGCTAAACCCTAAAAAATACACTTTGAAGGGATTGTGTCCTCCGATGTATTCCTTATCTTGATAGTTCATCTCCAGCTTGCTGGCCTCGGAAACATTTTTTCCGTAGAGGGCGCTGCGCGTCGACGTCCCTCGAGCCGATGTCCCCCGACAGCCTCCGTATCGGTGCCGACGTCATCATGCGTATAAATAGACTTGCGCAGCGTCCTTTGCTCAGTTCCGTTTTTCCGCGCTTCGTGGGCCTCGGAATCGCATTGCTCAGTTCGTTAGTCAGATATATTCATTATTCCTTGAGAATACCAACACTTATTCGATGGCTTCCTCATCCGAACCGACGACCCCACGGTCCGGCTTCAAAAAATGTCAAGACTGTGGAAACAAAATGTCGTTGACAGATCCTCACAGGATCTGTTTGTGGTGCCTGGGATCGGAGCACCAATGTTCGGAGTGCGAGGACTGCATGTCCATGACGGCGAAAGCCTTGAAGGAGCGTAAGGGGAAGCTTGAGAGAGGTAAGACAGTTAAAACTCCTTCGAAAGTTTCCTCGGCAGAGTCGAGACATTCGTCTCCTCGCTGACACAGGAAACATTCTCGTTCTAGGTCTCGAAGCAGTTCCCACCACTCTTCCAGGCATTCGAGTAAGAGACGTCGAAGATCCTCTTCCTCGTCTTCTTCTGTTTCCCCGGAACGAGTCACCTGCCCCACAAAACATGGCTCTCAGGCTGAGTGGGAGGAATTATGTAAAAGGATGCTTAGCGTCTTTGAGAAAGCGGCCTCAACCCCCTCAAAGACAGCTGAGGGTGATACCCTGGGTGAAAGACCCAAAAAATCGAAACGCCGCGAGTCGTTGCACCGGCGAAAGAAACTACTCGAGAGCGTCACGAACCCTCGAGCAAAGGCACTGTGCCATCAACGCGATCGTCGAAAGTCCCTTCGACGCATACATCTGCGTCATCGACGCCATTATCGAAGGGTTCGTCGACGCATAGGTCGACTTCGACGCCGATAAAGAACAAACCCACGGCCATCACTACCTCACAGTCAGTGGTCATACCCAGGGCCTCTAACACGACCTCGGGAATGTCATCGACAACCTCGAGTAGGATTTGGATCCTTTCGAGCTCTTCGAGGCCTCTTCTGATCTTCTCAACGCCTTTTTCTGGGTCTTCAAAGCCTTTAACGTCCGCGGTGACGATGTCGACGTTTTCTCAACCAATTACGACAAATTTGACCCCTTCTGCTCTGGAAATGGGATTTAAGCCATTTCCAAGATCTGATTTTTTCAGACCCTTGTCTTCAATTTATGAAGAAGGGGAGGATTCGGATCAAGAAAGACCCTTTGGGTTGCAGAGAACCACAACACCTGAACCAGAGGAATTTACCTCTGAGGAAAATAGGTTGAAGGACCTCCGAGAATCCTTACATGAGGCAAGTGGGTTAGATACTTCCCCAGAAGTAGAGTTTGCCAAACCAGACCCAGGGGAACATGCCGAGACCCCTTACAGAATTTTAATGGCAAGGATTATAAAATTCATGGGTTGGTCTACACCTTCCACCTGCATTTCAACAGAATGACCTTACAGACATTTTAGTTAAAGGCACACAGGAGGATCCTGTGGTTCCATTTCACACTGCATTACAAAGAAAAATATTGGCTAACTGGGAAACTCCTGAGGTTATCCTGGCGGTTAACAAGAAGTTATCAGCCAAATACAGGGTATCTACTACAGACCCTGAATTTTTGTCTAAACATCCAACTCCAGAGAATCTGGTTGTCCAAGCAGCAACTGCATCAGGCAGTAGATCGGCATACCCTACTGTTCCACAGGACAGGGATGACAAAAGATACGACTCTATGGCTAAGAAAGTCTTTTCTGCATGTAGCATGGCGTTGAAATCTATTAACGCTACTTGTACGCTCGCAAGGTTCAGCCATACACTTTGGGAGTGTGCTTCATCGGCGGCTGACTGCCTCCCAGAGGGAGAAGAAAGGGAAGCCCTTCTAAACATCATTAATGTGCGAATCCCTTCAAACTGGCATTGATTCTGCTGACAGTATCAGTAGGGCCATGGCGGCAAGTACTACAACCTGCAGCTTTGCGTGGTTGCGAAAGTCTGGGTTTGCTTCAGATGTACAAGCCAGACTTTTAAATATGCCCTTTGACGGCTCTTCTTTGTTTGGTAAGAAGGCGGATGACAGCCTAGAAAAGTTACAGACATCCAAAGCAGCAGCTAAATCCCTGGGAGCTGCAATCCGTCAAACGGGATATCGCCCCTCAGGAACCTCTTGGAGAGGTAAGTCCTTTCGCTTTTAGCCCGCATTCGGAAAAGGCAGAGGACAGCCGGTTCAAAGAGGTCAAAAAAGATTCACCCGAGGTGGACGGATTAAAAATACAAAAGCAGCAGCAGCAGGTGCCTCTTTACCCTCGGCATCCGCATCAGCCGCCTCTAAATCACTCTGAGGACTCTCCTCACAAGACACCAGTAGGGGGCAGGCTAACTCAACATCTGACGGAATGGCAGGCTATTGCTTCAGATGCTTTGGCATTGGAGACAGTTGCCCAAGGTTACTGCCTGCCTTTTCTACGCATTCCTCAGAGTCATCCACCGGGGAACACCTCTCTGAAAGTTCCAGATCCGCTCCTCTTGCAGGAAATTGTAGAACTGCTGGAGAAAGGTGCCATAGAACCGGTACCTGTAGCGGAGAGGAACAAGGGCTGGTACTACCCCTACTTCCTAATACTGAAGAAGGACGGAGGACTGAGACCTATCTTGGACTTACGAGAATTGAACAAGTTCCTCAGGAAGGACAAGTTAAAGATGGTAACTCTCTCTCAGATCCTTCAGGCCCTCCCGCTCCAGGACTGGCTGGTATCTCTGGACCTTCAGGATGCTTATTTCCATGCGCCAATCCATCTCAAACACAGGAAATACCTGAGGTTCGCAATTGGCGGCTCTCATTATCAATTTTGAGTTCTGCCATTTGGGCTGACTTCCGCCCGAGGGTCTTCACAAAGCTAATGTTGGTAGTGGCTGCAAGTCTAAGGAGGGAAGGGATTCACGTCTACCCCTACCTGGACGATTGGCTGATCAGAGCTGTATCTCCGGAACAAGCTCAGATCCAGCTAGATTATGTCTGCCACTTCCTTCACAAACTGGGCTTCTCCATCAATTTAAAGAAGTCACAGATGATACCATGACAGAGACTCCAGTTCATTGGAGTGGTCCTGGACACTTCGCTCGGAAAAGCCTTGCCACCAGAGGTGAGGGCTCGAGATATTCTGCAGATGGTCACCAAGTTTCAAAATGCCCAACGTCTCCTAGCCTTCGACTTTTTGAGGTTGCTAGGCCTCATGGCATCCTGCATCTTCCTTGTGCCATAGGCTCGCCTGAGAATGAGATCTCTTCAGTGGGCACTAAGAACTCAGTGGTCGCAATTCTCAGGGAGAATGACAGATCTCCTTCAGGTTCCAGACAAGGTGGCTCGAGACAGGAGCTCAGGAGAACATTTTGAAAGGAGAACTGTTTTGGCAACCATGGCCGGATATAACAGTAGTCACGGATGCCTCACTCACGGGGTGGGGAGCCCATGCCAACGACTTGACCATCAGCGGTCGTTGGTCTCCATCGGAGTCCAGACTACATATCAACTTGTTAGAGCTGAGAGCGATCAGACTAGCGCTGAAGGCTTTTCTGCCATCTGTACAGGGGAAAAATGTCCTGATAATGACGGACAACACAGTGGCCATGCACTACCTCAATAAAAGAGGAGGCGTAGGATCACTGCCTCTGTGCAGAGAGGCGATGCAGCTCTGGTTTTGGGCAATCCAAGAAGGAATCTCTCTATCGGCAGTTCACTTAGCCGGAGAGAAGAACTTGACGGCGGACGCTCTGAGTAGGCAGAGCACAGTCTCCCACGAGTGGGAACTAGCTCAGGAAGTCCTTCAACAGATCTTCACCCTTTGGGGAACCCCTCAAGTGGATCTGTTTGCCGCTAGCATCAACAGGAAGTGTGATCAGTTTTGTTCAAGGGAATTTCCCCCGAGAGGAGCTCTAGGGGACGCGTTCGTAGTGGACTGGGAGTTTCCGCTTCTGTACGTGTTTCCTCCAGTCCCTGTCATTCCTCAAATGATAAGGAGGATGAGAAGGTTCTGGAAAGCCATGATCCTAATTGCCCCGGACTGGGCCAGGAGAACATGGTACCCGGGCCTTCTGGACATGTCCATCTGCCCTCCAAATCGTCTTCCACTCAAGGAGAATCTTCTCTCACAGAAGGGAGGTCAGGTTCTCCATCCAGACATCAGAACCCTCAACCTTCACGCTTGGTATTTGAAAGGTTGAGATACAAGGATTGGGACCTCCCAGATGACGTCATGAAGACGTTGGAACACATTTTGCAGCTGGTGTAGAGAAAAGAATATCGATCCCTTTTCATGTGGTATACCAACGGTGTTATCTTTTCTACTCTATTTGGCAAATTCGGGCCTTCAGGTTGGCACTATCAAGGGCTATCTCGCAGCGCTATCGATCTTCAAGCGCACTGCAGAGGAGGCATTGTATTTCAAGTTACCCTTAGTAATACAATTTCTGAAGGGATTAACCAATGTCTATCCTCCAAGACCATTCCAAGTTCCCTTATGGGACTTAAATTAAGTCTTACATTTCCTGATGGGTACTCCTTTCGAACCACTCCACTCTTGTTCGTTAAGATTTCTCATCCTTAAAACTGTCTTATTAGTGGCATTGACATCTGTTAGGAGGGTGAGCGAATTACAAGCTCTATCTTGTAAACCCCCTCATACAATTTTTCATAAAGACAAAGTTGTCCTACAAGTGAAGCCTAATTTCCTCCCAAAGGTGGTTTCTGAATTCCACATCACTCAGCAGATTACCTTACCTTCATTCTATCCTCCTCCCCATCCGGGGAAAGAGGAAGAAAGGCTACATAGGCTGGACCCAAGGCGGGCTTTGAGCTTTTACATCAGCAGACTTGCTAGGATTAGGCAAGCAGACCAACTTGTAGGTTACTCAGGGCACAAATTGGGATTACCGATAACAAAACAGACCATTTCCAGATGGATTATTTTGGCCATTCTGGAATGTTACAAACTGGCAAGGAAAGAGCCTCCTCAAAATCTTAGGGCTCATTCAACCAGGGGTATCGCAGCCTCTTCGGCCCTCCAAAGAGGGGTACCGATTCGAGACATATGTGCGGCTGCCACATGGTCGTCTGCACATACCTTCACAAAACTTTACAACCTGGATTCCTCCTCTAGCCAAGAGACTAGATTTGGCAAAGCTGTGTTACACTCTGTTCATTCTTAAAGGGAAACATGGCAATTTTACTCCCACCTCCAGTTACACACCACTGCTATGAGAGTCTATCAAGATAAGGAATAAGTCGGAGGACACAATCCCTTCGACTGAACAAGTTACTTCTTACCTGGTAACGTTCTTTCGATGGGATGTTCCTCCGACGTATTCCTTATCACCCCTCCCATCCATCCCCTCAGTAAAACGTCCCTTGTGGTTACAGCTTACGCTCCTTCAGGGTCAATAACCAATTCATGTAAAGCTACTGTTAAACGTCAAAACGGAACTGAGCAACAGACGCTGCGCAAGTCTATTTACATGCATGATGACGTCGGTGCCGATACGGAGGCTGTCGAGGGACGTCGACGTGCAGCGCCCTCTACTGAAAAAAAATTCCGAGGCCAGCGAGCTGGAGAGGATCTATCAAGATCAGGAATACGTCGGAGGAACATGCCATCGAAAGAACGTTACCAGGTAAGAAGTAACTTGTTCTTCTGTGGCATGAAAAAGACACTTTTCAGGCTTTGCATATAGTGCATGGGTTTTGAGTCGAGCCAGGACCTCCCGGACGTGTGTTATATGTTCCTGTAGAGAGGGAGAGTAGACCAATATGTCCTCCAAGTAGACAACGACAAAAGCGTCAAGGACATCATGGAACACATCATCCATGAACCTCTGGAAGGTTGCAGGGGCATTACATAGGCCGAACGGCATCACTGTATATTCATATAGGCCATATTGAGCGCAGAACACGGTTTTCCACTCATCATCCCTCCGAACGCGAACCAGATTGTAAGCACCCCGAAGATCAAGCTTTGTTGAAACCGTGGCATGAGTCAACTGGTCCAGAAGAGGGTTGATGAGCGGAATGGGTTATCGGTTCTTAATAGTCACTTAAGCCGCCTATAGTCCACACAGGGACGGAGGTCACCCACCTTCTTTGGCACAAAAAAGTGTCCAATATGGAGGGCATGTTGGATGTATTCCTTCAGGGCCTGATCTTCTGAGGGGGATAATGAGTATATTCGACCGGTCGGGACAGTAGCACCAGGAACCAGGTCAATGGGGCAGCCAGGGGAAACGGGGTGGGAACATAGACAGGAGTCTGCTGGTTGGCGCTGCTGGGCGAACTGGGTGGCGGTTGGGGATCCACAAATTCCCGGTCTACGGGTAGAGCATGCCATTCACTTTGTATGACATCCAGTCGTTGGTGTATGGCTGCTGTGGCGGCTGACATGTCTGCCCGCAGAACTGTAATAGCCTGAACCAAGGCGGCTACCGGTTCTCCAGCAGCAGCTTCCATAGTCTAGGTAGAAGGCTTATCAGTCTGTCAAGAATCTGTATCCATGTAGACTATGAAAACCTCTGTCCCGAAGCACCAGGCAGAGAGAGAGGAAAATACACTCGCTGACCGGTTATTGGGGCCACAGGTGGCTGGAACAGGAACACTGGACCCCGGGTAGCTGCAAAGGAATAACAACAATAAACCAGTGTTGGGCGCTATTACCATGCAACAAGAGTTTCAGAACAAGACACAATGAGCACCTACCTAAGGGACAGCTGAAGAAAAGCTTAGAAGAAAAGGGACCTCAAACCCAGGAGTAGGACTGCTCAACCCCAAGGGATGTCAAATACCAGGTGACAGGGGAGCCGTACCCAGCAGCTGCAGGTCAGCGACGGTGAGCAGATGTGAGATGGAGCAGGCTTAGTAGTCCAGCAGTAAAGGGCTATGAACTTCCAATATCCAAAAAGGCAGAATGTGGAGGGAGTCCCAGCCTTAAATCAGAATCTAGGGAAGAGCAGTAGCAATCCGTGGTCAGCAATGGTAAATCAAAGTCCAGGAAAGAACAGTAGCAATCTGTAGAACAGTCCGGTGTTCAAAGCCCAGGTGTAGTCAGACAATCCGTATTGCGTGAGCCCAGTTCCCAGAACCGTAGACACGAGCTTCAGCCAGGTCGTCGTAGCCAGAGGACAAAAACAAGAGCAATCCAGGGACGTGAGCGTGGTTTCAATGTTTCAAAAAGTCAGAAACAAGGTAGCGCATAGCAGACTGTGTAAAACAGCTGATAAGCACTGAACTTCAGGGCTAGGTTCCTTTTAAACGCGTAATCGTAATCGTGACCGAAACAAGACCCGATCATGTGAACAGGGCCGCGTCACCTGACTACTGTGATGCTTACCGATGACCACATTCCCTCCCCATGGAAACCACAACCTCCAATGCGGCCATAGGCGCCATGTACACCGGTAATGACGTGTTGGCAACCCTCCTGTCAAAGGGAGACCGTGACGCCGTACACCGAGATGCCACTGCTGGATGGGTACATGAGGAATCAGGGTAGGTGTGCATGAATCAGAGGGGCTGCAAGGAGTGACTGGGTGCATGGATGAATGCATGACAAATATGATGATTTTTGCCCATTTGACCGATTGACAGATTGTACTTCAGTTTTTAGTTTCTTTTGAGCTATATGATGAATCTATTCATCAAAACATGGGACCTCATGTCATGATGCCTACCCCTGGGGAACCAGACCAGGTCCAGCTACCCCGGAAGCAGGCATCAAGTTGTTTTGAGCAAGCCCAAAAACCCCTGCTAGGGGCTGTTTGGGTGCGGTCCTGGCGCCTATGGTGCCAGGCTCATATGGAGAGTCAGTCCTGGCGCCATAGGCTCATAGAGTAGAACTTACCTAATGCAGACCATGCTGCAAGCTTACCTGGTGCAGACCATGCTGCAGAGCTCCAAGCCAAATGAGGCTTGGAAGGGACTATTTTACTGAGGAACTATTTTTTACTTGGGTGGGGCTGGGGAAGAATACTTACCTGGGACTACTTTGGAGGCTATGTAAACCACGCCGGAAGAGCAGCACACGCTTCACGTTATTCTGCATCCAGCAGCGTAACGCTCACCGTGTCTGCAAGCCTGCATCCAGTCTTCTGCCACGCCCGCCTCGAGTCTGCAGCTCCTAGAAAAAGGGAGGAACAGATGAAGAAAAGCTTAGAATAAGAGCAAACCTTCGATCCTTACCTGAATTCCGGATCCACCGCACCTTCGGGCTAGAAGAAAGAAGCATTTTACCCGCGCCTCCTCGCCTGCTGCAGCGCCGTGCTGAACTCGCCTGACTTCGCAGCATCCTCACGATCCACTGCATCCTTCTGCACGTTCCCACCGCATTCTGGCACCTAAGGGGAACACAAGAACAGCAAAGGTGAGCCAAGGAAATAAACAGAGGCAATAGTAACTACCCCTATAGACTTACCTGATTACCGCCGGGGATACTATTCCCCTTCACGGGTCGGCGCAGTCTCCATTGCATCCTCGCCGTACCCCGGCCCCTAAGGGGAACAAAAGGACGACAAGGTGAGACAATGGGACAAATGAGGTGAACTCTTCTCACCGCAATAGACTTACCTAATTTTACCGCCGGAGGCATAATTCCCCGAACTTCATATTTTCTCGCCACACCTGCATAAGGGAACAAGCAGCTTAAATTCTGGCCTTATTTTATTGAACTGTGTAGGATAAGCCAAATCCTTACCTGAACTTCGTCAGCTACCACGAGGAACTCTTCGCTGGGGTCAAGCTGCAAACTGCAAGGAATCGAACAAGAGTGAAAGTCAGACATGTGAACTCTTACGAACTACATACTTTTCGGAGTTAATATTGTTCTGGAACTCACCAATTCCTTCGAGCCAGTGAAGCAACTGGTTATCAACGCGCCCCTGCGCTCAATGCAGGATGGGGAGCTCATCTTTTCAAACCATCAGGTGAGACTATAAGAGGGGACATCAAAGGTGATCTGTGGGGAGAACAGTGGGGGTTGGGGGGGTTTACGCTCAACTCCACGGGTGGTTAATTCCCTTTCTCCATTTGCAGAAGAATATTCCCATACGGGCCAAGCAAACAAAGCTAGGTGGGCCAGTTCAGTCCGTCATCTCGGCACTACACGTCACATTGGTGGAGACCGCAGCTGTCCAGTTCAGATCGATGCTCTGTGGGAGCCAGGTGAGCGTAACAGAATGCAAAGCCTACCCACAAATTCCCACATGGGCGTTGTGGATACCTCAGAGACTGACCAATTGGCCCAATTGCTAGGGGAACTGACGGCTGAAGTGCATTCTGCCCGTCAAGAAACTAATGCTCTTAGGAGAGAACTGATTTTGTCAAAGGAGCGAACTGATGGCCTTGCTAGGCAACTATTGCAAAGCCAGGCTAGACAAGCACCCCTACCTGGTTCCGGGGGAAATCCAGCTCCTGTGTTATTGAGTAACCCTGTGCAAATAAACCTACCAGGAAATATTCCATTAGCTCCATCCGAACGCTTTGCCAGAGATCCCAAAAGGTTCGCCGTGTTTATGAACCAATGCCGCCTGCACTTTTTATGCAGACCTGGAGCCTTCCCAAACGACCAAGCCAAGGTAGCCTTTATATTGTCATATCTCAGCGGCAGTGCAGCTGATTGGTCAATTCCACTAGTCACTCAGGATGACTCAATTCTTCGAGATTTTCAGGGCTTTCAAACTAGCATGGAAAGACTATTTGCCCGGCACTCCCAAGGACAGGCCCTGGATAACAAACTTTTGTCCCTACGACAGGGTAACCAGGACCTTCTATCCTACATTGCAACCTTTAATAGGTTGATAGTGGAAACTGGATGGCCTGAGGTAAAACGAATCACGTTATTTCGTTGAGGGCTACGAGGAGAACTCAAGGATGTCTTGGCTCAAGTCGTGAACCCACCTCAAGACTGCGCTGAATATATAGACTTAGTGGTCCAGTTAGATCACAGACTTCAGAACAGAAAGGCTGATCGAGCCAAGTTTGAGAATCGGGTGTTGGTCAAAACCCACGCTAACCCCAAAGGAGCAGATGCTTCAGAACCCATGCAAATCAGAGGGGTTAAAGGACCCTTAACCCAGAAGGAAAGAGAAAGGAGATGACAAATGCAATTGTGTCTATATTGTGGAACTTCTGGGCATTTTCTATGGGATTGCCCTGTAAAACCACCCAAGAAGGTGGTAGGAGATGCTGATAAAAGCCATATGGAGTCAGACTCGGGAAACAACCACGCCCGACAAGCGTAGAGGTCCGCTTGCCGAGCTTGAAGAAGGATACTCAGACCTCACATTTCATCATACCAATGGTCCTGGTAGATCCAGGGCAGCCATTGCGTATTCACGCAGTAAGGGCATACATTGATAGCGGGGCCATAGGAAACTATGTGGACTATGAATTGGCTTCCAGGATGAATCTACCTCTTTGCTGAAAAACCACCTCAGATGTCATCACCACAGTCGATGGAACTGAAATTGCCTCTGGGCCTGTAACTCATTCCACCGCAGAGAGGACACTATTGGGTCAGGATGGGCATCGAGAGACTATTGTGTTTGATCTAATCAAAGCCCCACAGTTCCAAATAATACTGGGGATACCTTAGTTGGAAACACATAATCCTTGTATTGATTGGCGAGAGAAGAGAATAACCTTCCCGGATTGTGCACAAACCTGTTATCCACAGACAAATCAGAATGCAGGCCTGGCCACAGTAACCACAGCAGTCATGCAACTACCTCCAGAATACCAAGAATTCCAGGATGTCTTCCAAAAGGAACAGGCAAACACCTTACCTCCCCACAGATCGTACGATTGTCAAATCAATCTCCTACCCGGTCCACAACCCCCTTGTAGCAGGATCTATGCCCTTACGGAACCTGAGAACCTTCACCTATGGCAATATTTAGACCAGTACCTTGCCAATGGTTTTATTCCCCCATCCAAGTCCCCTGCATCTTCAGCTTTGTTCTTTGTGCCCAAAAAGGAAGGTGACCTCAGACGTGCATAGACTACTGCGCATTGAACCAGATAACTGTTAAGAACCGATACCCATTGCCTCTCTTCCCTGAACTACTAGACCAAGTGAAGGACGCTTGTATACACACTAAATTAGATCTACGGGGGGGCATACCATCTGGTACGTGTAAAAGAGGGTGACGAATGGAAGACTGCTTTCCGCACTAAGTACGGGTTATTCGAGTACCAGGTGATGCCTTTCGGGTTGTGCAATGCACCAGCAGCCTTCCAATACTTCATGAACGATGTCCTTCGTGAACTCATTGACATTTGTGTTGTCGTGTATATCGATGATATTCTAGTATACTCCTCTTCAGAATCTGACCATGTAAAGCACGTCCGAGCAGTCCTTGAGAAATTGAGCCAGCACAAACTATATGCAAAACTAGAAAAATGCGTTTTTCATGCCACAGAAGTTGAATTCCTTGGGTTTATCCTGACCCCAAAGGGAGTCCGAATGGACTCACGAAAGGTGGACGCAATCTTTAAGTGGCCATCACCAAGTTCAGTTAAAGGAGTACAAAGCATGCTCAGCTTTGCCAATTTCCACCGCAGATTCATCCCAGATTTTTCACATTTCGTACATCCCATCACATATGGACTGAAGAAGCTGAAAAAGCCTTCCAAGAACTGAAAGCGAAATTCACGTCTGCACCTGTGTTAAAGCACCCGCGCCCTGAACTTCCATACATAGTGGAAACTGATGCATCCAGTCTAGCCATGGGAGCTGTCCTGTCTCAAAAGGACCCTGAAACTGGCCAGCTTCACCCAGTAGCATTTTGGTCCAGAAAGTTCGCGGCACCCAAGTTAAACTATGCGGTTACCGACAAGAAGTTATTAGCCATTAAATCCACCTTCAAGGCTTGGCGGCACTATCTTCTCAGTGCCAGGCATACCATTACTGTGATCACCGATCACCGGAACTTACAGTATTTAAAAACAGCCAAGGCCCAATCATCACGTCAACTCCGATGGGCATTGTTCTTTGCCGAGTTTGATTTCGTGATAACCTATCGACCAGGTTGTAAGAATGGTAAAGCAGATGCCTTATCCCGAATAGGGATGGGAGAGGCAGAAGTGAACCCAGAACCAGTACCTATAATTTCCGAACAAAGGATCCTTGGCATGACTACTCTACAGACACTAGAGGACATTCAGGTAAAGATTCAGCAACTCTTTGATCCTACAGCCCTGCAGGACTGGGTAAAGAAAGGCCCGGACTACTCTGTCACCAATGATCTGCCTTATTACCAAGGGCGACTGTTTCTGCCACACAAGAAATTACAGGAGCAAGTCACTTCCCGTTATCATGATACCCTAATGGAGGGGCACCCAGGTATTGCAAAAACTGAAGCTAGGATTAAAAGACAATTCTGGTGGCCCACCTGGCGAAAGGATATTAAATCATTTGTGATGTCTTGTGGCATTTGCGCCCCCAAAACAAAAGTCAAAAGAAAAAACCAGGTGGACTCTTACAACCTTTAGACATTCTGCCGACACCATGGCACACCTTATCGTTAGATTTTATTACTGATCTTCCTCCTTGAAATGGGTTTAACACCATTCTAGTTATTGTGGATCTTTTTTCCAAGATGGCCCACTTTATTCATTTAAAAGGACTACCTTCAGCCTTAATCCTGGCCAAAGAATTCCTCGAAAACATTGTTTGCTTACATGGATTTCCGTCCGTGTTGGTCTCTGACCGGGGCAGTCAATTCATTTCACATTTTTGGAAGAAATGTTGTCAATTGGCGTAAATCGACGTGAGATTATCGACCAGTCACCACCCACAGACCGATGGTCAAACAGAGAGGACCAACCAGACTCTTGAACAATACCTGCGTTGTATGTTACATCAAACTGAGAGTAATTGGAAGGACATCCTTTGGATCGCCGAATATGCATACAATAATTCAGTACATTCTGGAACTGGACAAAGTCCCTTTTATACCCTATATGGGCACCACCCTCGAACCTCACACCTTGACTCACCCCAACACTTAGAAATGCCCGCAGTGGACCATCTACACTCTAGGATTACACAAGCCTTTAAGGAGGCAACTGCACATTTGAAACAGGCGAAGGAGAAATATAAGAAAGATGCTGATCAGCATAGACGTGATACTCCACAGTACCAGATAGGGGACCAAGTATGGTTGGCCACAAAATGCATACCTCTCAAGGGAACGCGGACCTTTAACCTTAGATATTTGGGACCTTACTCTATTAAGGCCATTATCAACCGTATGGCCGTCAAGTTGGACTTATCTGCTAATATGCGAATTCATCCGTCTTTCATGTGTCACTTTTGAAGCCAGTGCAACCAGGGACAAGACTAACCAAGCCACCAGACCCCGTCCTTATAGACGGGGAACCCGAATTTGAAGTTAAGAACATCCTGGACTCCAAGATGGTGAAGCCAAAACTTTTTTATTTAATCTACTGGAAAGGGTACGGACCACGGGAAAGGTCTTGGGAACCTAGTGACCACGTGCATGCACCTCGATTGGTGAAAGATTCCACCGAAATTTCCCAGACAAACCAAAACCACGGGGAAGAACGACTTTAGAAGGGGCCTTGGGGGGGGGGGGGAGTGCTGTCATGATGCCTACCCCCGGGGAAACAGACCAGGTCCAGCAACCCCAGAAGCAGGCATCAAGTTGTTTTGAGCAAGCCCAAAAACCCCTGCTAGGGGCTGTTTGGGTGTGGTCCTGGCGCCTATGGTGCCAGGCTCATATGGAGAGTCAGTCCTGGCGCCATAGGCGCCAGGCTCATAGAGTAGAACTTACCTGATGCAGACCATGCTGCAAGCTTACCTGGTGCAGACCATGCTGCAGAGCTCCAAGCCAAATGAGGCTTGGAAGGGACTTTTTTACCTAGGGACTATTTTTCACTCGGGTGGGGCTGGGGAAGAATACTTACCTGGGACTACTTTGGAGGCTATTTAAACCATGCCCGAAGAGCAGCACATGCTTCCCGTTATTCTGCATCCAGCAGAGTAACGCTCACCGTGTCTGCAAGCCTGCATCCAGTCTTCTGCCACGTCCGCCTCGAGTCTGCAGCTCCTAGAAAAAGGGAGGAACAGAAGGAGAAAAGGTTAGAATAAGAGTAAACCTTCGATCCTTACCTGAATTCCGTATCCACCGCGCCTTCGAGCTGAAAGAAAGAAGCATTTTACGCGCACCGCCTCGCCTGCTGCAGCGCCGCGCTGAACTCACCGGCCTTTGCAGCATCCTCACGATCCACTGCATCCTTCTGCACATTCCCGCCGCATTCTGGCACCTAAGGGGAACACAAGAACAGCAAATGTGAGCCAAGGAAATAAACAGAGGCAATAGTAACTACCCCCATAGACTTACCTGATTACCGCCAGGGGTACTATTCCTCTTCACGGGTCGGCGCAGTCTCCATTGCATCCTCGCCGTACCCCGGCCCCTAAGTGTAACCAAAGGACGACAAGGTGAGACAACGGGACAAATAAGGGGAACTCTTCTCACCGCAATAGACTTACCTAATTTTACCGCCAGAGGCATAATTCCCCGAACTTCATATTTTCTCACCACACCTGCATAAGGGAACAAGCAGCTTAAATTCCGGCCTTATTTTATTGAACTGTGTAGGATAAGCCAAATCCTTACCTGAACTTCGTCAGCTGCCACGAGGAACTTTTCGCTGGGGTCAAGCTGCAAACTGCAAGGAATCGGACAAGAGTGAAAGTCAGACATGTGAACTCTTACGAACTACATACTTTTCAGAGTCAATATTGTTCTGGAACTCACCAATTCCTTCGAGCCAGTGAAGCAACTGGTTAACGTGCCCCTGCGCTCAATGCAGGATGGAGAGCTCATCTTTTCAAACCATCAGGTGAGACTATAAGAGGGGACATCAAAGGTGATCTGTGGAGAGAACAGCGGGGGGTGGGGGGATTTACGCTTAACTCCACGGGTGGTTAATTCCGTTTCTCCATTTGCAGAAGAATATTCCTACGGGCCAAGCAAACGAAGCTAGGTGGGCCAGTCCAGTCCGTCATCTCGGCACTACGCGTCACATTGGTGGAGACCGCAGCGGTCCAGTTCAGATCGATGCCTCTGTGGGAGCCAGGTGAGCGTAACACCTCACTGCCCAAAACCAAAGACGTGGGAAGGTCAGATCTTACAATCACAAATATTGAAGAATTATTCCCTAAAATGTTAACATCGAGAATGGTTAAGGGATGTTTTTCATTTGCCCATGAACACAATTTACTTCTTTATAGTCCATGGTTTTCCATCTAGCTGGAAGAAGACTAGCTTGTATGGCAGAGTTTTTACTTCCAATAATGAACTGTGCCCAGATAGTGTTACCCTGGAACACCACAGGTATTCTAAAAGTGGACTATTTCCAAGTATACAACATGTTAGCTGCCTGCTCTTCTTTTTTGTATTTGGACACATTTAAAGAGGACATACTGTCTTTAGAAATGTCTTGGTTTCCTCTTCCCACTCCTCCTGTAAGACTCTATATGGATGCTGAGGTCGACATCCATACTCATGCTGGTCAAAACTCTGACATTGCAAAACACCTTGACTCAGGAGATACATCTCTCTCAGAAAAATCTAAGTCTCTAAAAGGAGAAGTGTTTTCTTGTGAACTTGTAGAATCAGAATGCTGGGATATATCAAAACCTGGAGGTAAGGTTTCATCTTCCTCCTCAAATGTGGATTTGTTTTTTTTAGAGATGAAGAATCCCCATATGATCTTCTGTCACTAAACCTGATAGTTTCTTAAAAAGTATTACGGTTTTGTTCTTCCTCCCCACTCCAAGTGTCACTAGCCTTTTCTTGGTAAAGTGGTTCAATTTCTGGACAACTAGTATCCTTCTCAAAACAGTACAACATGGTAGCCTGAGTATTTTCCCTTGTTGCCTTATACATGTGTCAAGGTTGGGATAACAACTCTTTCTTCATACAATATAACATGGTATTCTGGTGATCTTTCTGTTTGGTCCTATTCGGGTTAGTGCCACAAAGTTCACAGGTAGGAAAAAAAAATCTAGGCCCACTACCAGCATTTTCAGGTGAATCTTTCTCCTGATACCATGACTCCCAAGTGTAAAGAACTCATGGTGGCAACAGTAAAGACAGACACAAGTGATCACAGTTCAAGGGTGTTTATTAAACTGTATAGGAAGGTTGGAAAAATGCCTAATCTTAACCTAAATCTAAGCCCAACCTTCTCAGGACGATTGCTTAAAAGTAGAGGAGGGCTTAGATTCCAAGATCTCGAAGGCAAGAGAATCAATTGGGACTACCCGTGTCTTGTTGCCTCCCCGGCAAAATCTCCCGATAGACCAGTAGGAGCTAGGTGAGGTAGAGATATTTGATTTCTCAAATATTGCAACAAAGGACATGAGGTCTCTTTTATCCACTACGAGACCCACACCCTGTAAACAGAACGTACTTCTCCCTAGGATTATCTTAGAACACCGAGACATCTTTATACCTTCCTTTACACCTGGTAAATGCATCATTTCGCGATAGTTGCATACCAGAATCTATCAAAACAGTTAAAGTAACCCTATTAGTAAAAAGCCCAGTTTGGACCACAGGGACCTGGTAACGTACGACCAATCACTAACTGCAACTTGTTACTGAAGATCCTAGATAAAGGGGCCACGTTTCAGTTGCAAGCCTTTGTTGAAGAAAATAGCATCTTGCATAGGCAACAATCAGGCTTTAGTCCGGCTCATAGTACTGTAACAGTCATGGTCGATCTGCAGACCCATATGCTCCACATTATGGACAAGGGCATGGCAGGTATGCTGGTTCTATTAGACTTCTCTGCAGCCGTTGATCTGTTAGACCATGAACAACTTCTCTGGTCTCTGGAGCACATGGGCGGTTGCTCAACAAGGGCAATTAAATGGGTATTTTCCTTTCTTGCCACTCGAAGATCAAAAATTAATTGGGGTGATGCTTTTTCTTTCCTGGTGCCCATTAACTGTGGAGTCCCGCAGGGGGATAGTCTGTCCCCCCTCCTTTTCAATCTTTACCTTAGATTACTTTGCTCTATTCTCGAGGACATAGGAGTGTTATTCTCGAAATACACTGATGATACCCAGCTGGTTATAGAACAGAGCGGTAATTACAAGCCAGATGCCTGCAAGCTCGAGTCAGTCTATAACACCATAGAGGCCTGGATGACATCCAGTTGGATGTGTATGAATGGAAATAAAACAGATATTGATTTTTGGCTCATGGCAGGCACGTGCTAAATTATGAGACCTTCCAGATTAAAAACTCCACCATCCAGGTCCAGGAAAAGGTAAAGACTATGGGTGTCATCTTGGAAGCCTCACTAAATGCAGAGTCGCATGTGAGCAATGTCAACAAAAGCTGCCAATCCTATCCACGTCTGCTCAATCACATCAGACCATTTGTGAATGAAAAGAATAGTGCTACCATTGCCATAGCTATTATTCTATATAGGCTGGATTATGGAAATGCACTGTTAGGAGCAAATGTTGCATTGCAAGATGTCAGATCATTCAGAATTGTGCAGTGAGAATTGTCAAGAGGAAAACCAAAAGGGAGCATATAACCTCAGACAGAAGAGCCCTGCATTGGTTGAGAGTTAAAGAACCAATCACGTTCAAGGCCATGACCATAGTCCACCGATGTCTCTATGGGCAGGCTCCTGCCTACCTGAAAGATCTAATTTCCCCTTATATACCAGGCTGATCATTGAGATCTGAATCTAGGGCTCAGATCGCCTGCACAGCGTTTAAATGCTCAAATGGGCTAAGTAGATCCTTTCTGGTAAAAGCAGCCCAAGCATAGAATGGACTTCCGACTCTAGTCATAATAGAGAGCAATTACCTGACTTTTCGGAAAGGCTCTGAAGACTGCCATCTTTAAATAGACACAGTAGATCCCTCAAGGTTGACCAAGTAGTGCCTGTCTGTCTCGTTGACTTTGTATGTTCCTCGTCTAAATGTATGCGCCCTGATGCCTGCAGGCTTCAGCGCAATATAAATGAATAAATAAGATGGGTGCATGCTACGACCATCAAATAATAATAAGGCAGTCCTAGTGGCGGCTTGTCAAATAAAAGGGCCTATACTAAGAAACCTATTGCCAAAATACAAAAGAGTGTGGGATAATGATCACAAGAAAGAAAGAAGTGTAAACAAATAATAAGTCAGGATGTGGTAGCCGCAGGTCCCTCTTCACCACGTTTTGAGCATGGGACAAGGTGGGATTCTGGAGCACAGCACACGCTTGAGCTTTCCCAGCACGAGCCAACAGTTTCGCTCTCAGCTATCAGGACCTTCAGTGGTTAAATCTCTCTTTTACAAAAACAAGTCTCTTGCTTCTGAGGACCTGTGTATCCAAAATAATAAACAAAAAGTTCCTTTTCGCATGTACTTTGGGTGATACCTTTTCACCCCTGGGTCCCTTCTTCCGGGCTCAGACCCTTCAGCCTCCCTCTGTCGGGTTCACTATGGCTTCTCAAAACAATCTCTTCTGTGACATTCACAAATCTTAATGTCTTTTTAAACAGTTCACTCTTGTCAACACACTATTCATTGGGACTTTAGGCTTCGCCTGCTAATTCATCGGCATCCCTCTGTCGGGTTCACACTTGCCATCTTTGCCAATCACACAATTCCTTGAACAGTTCTTATGATGCAGGAATCACTTCCCTTCGCTTCACAATCATCTGGCGGTCAAAGACTTTTGACTGTACAGAGGATTTTACTAGACCCCTGTATGACCACTTTGACCCCTTTCTCACGTTTCCCAACAATAGGGTAATCGCCCAGAGTTTCCCGGATGAGCACCCACGCGGTGCCTGACTCCTGTGTAGCTGGTTTTCCCCTCTCGTTTAGTTTAGTTTATTTATTTGTAGAGCACGCCAAGCCTGTAGGTATCTGGGTGCTATGCTTACAGGTTCCAATCAAGTACACAACATGGAATACATCAATATGACACATAAGAATTACATATATACATCAGACATAGGAAGTTACATACAAATATACATGGCAGGTCGTGGTTATGCGACCGAAATGAGGTCTTGCTCATGGAGCCATACCTTGACCTTTTTTACAGAATAAGAGGTAGGAGGGTTCCTCTCTTAGTGAGATAGGGAAGGTGTTCCATTTCTTTGCAGCGAGCACTGAGAAGCTGAACCCGCCTGTTCTTTGTTGCTTGAAGCGTGGGATACTGACGCAGTGCGTCTGGGCTGTTCTGGTAGGAC
The DNA here is from genome assembly GCF_040938575.1 of Ambystoma mexicanum. Lineage (NCBI taxonomy): Eukaryota > Metazoa > Chordata > Amphibia > Caudata > Ambystomatidae > Ambystoma > Ambystoma mexicanum. The sequence continues at coordinate 16,487,814 of NC_090922.1, read as the reverse complement.
AGGTTGTAGTGTGGTGGGTTATACTATTAGACAGGTAGGTGAGTGCCTGGTTGGTAAAGCACTTATGGGTGAGGGACAATGTTTTAAGTGCAATTCTTTGCTTGATGTTAAGCCAGTTTAGTGTTTGTCTAGTTTCCAAAATGTGTTGTTTCCTAGGGAAATTCAAGGCTGCTCTGATGGCATTGTTTTGCATAACTTGCATTTTGTTAAGGTTTTGTTGTTAAATACCTAGATAGAGAGCATTGCAATAGTCAAGCTTGGAAAGGACAAGGGCTCTTGTTACTGTGATGCAGTTAGGCGATGTCAAGAAGGGTTGGCAAGCTGTTATGAGTTTACAAGTGTAAGCGGTGGATGAAGCCAAGGCGTTAGTTTGTCTAGTTAAGGTTAATGCGGAATCTATGTAGATTCCTAAAGTTTTCAAAACATTGGAGACTTTAATTATATTCCTGTCAATGTTAAAGGAGGTGAATAGCACATCCGGTTTGTTCAGGTTAGCAGGTGATCCTAGGAGGAGCAGCTCTGTCTTATCGTCTTTAAGACGGAGCCCATGCTACGCCATCCAGGTTTGTATAATGAGGTAAATGTCATTGAGGGATTAACAAGTTTGTATTAACAGTTCTTTGTACTTTCTTCAATTCACTGTTTGCTACTTTTGTTTCAACACACTTCGGTTTCTTATCGGCTCTCCCCTCAGCTCACTGGCTGTGATGAACCGCTTGGTTTTTCTTGTCTCTGACGTCAAGGCCGGTACCACGGTGGCAAGTGGCTCTACTTGGCTTGGTTATCAGCGGAGGAGAGTCCTGTGTACTGTTGACATCTGCTGCAACACACGCTGGCTATTGTTCGCAGTGTTACGCTTCCTTCCATGGAGGTTTCACCCGCCTGGCTCGGGAAAGGGCAATGTCGCTTCTCTCCTTGTCACTCTCTCGGTTTGCAATGTCTTTCTCCTCCGCTTGAAATGGCGTGCTGAGATAGCTCTCTCGTCGTGCGGTCTGTCTTGCTCCTATTCTGCTCTCGTGCTCCACCTTTTATCCCTGTGGAGAAGGGAAAGGGTTGTCAGATATGTGTGATTCTGGTCAATTGCCTGACTTTGCCTGACCCTTGTGTTAGGACATGTCAGGTAAACGGCTCTGGTGTTTGTCATCGTTCATGTTGTGCAAAAGTGTTTGTGTCAGAAAAGGGATTAGAGTGTTTGAGTATCCTATGTGGTAAGATGGGGAAAAGGTGTTTATAAGAAGGGGGATACTGCGTCTCACAGGTCGGTGTCCCACTTCCAATCCCCGGAGACACCCCATCCAGGTGATCCTCCCTCACTGTTTCGCCCCAGGAACTGGATCCACTAGCGATGGTCGTGTCCTGGCCACCTGGATGACAGATCCCTGGGGACTAGTCAGGGAGACACCGTCAGGTTTCTCACACAAGCTACATCATACATTAATCTGCCCAATCTATCTTCTCTCATTTTCATGGGAAGTGTTTGAAAAATTGAGAACCATAAGTTTCAATTCTTTTCTACTAGAGATAAGGGGATAGATTTTAAATATGGGTCCTTGTTCCGGTATAATGTACACAGATAAATGGGACATTCTACCTCTAGTAACAAAGACACTGTCAACGTGCCCTTTCCTGGTATTATATTATTTTAAGGGAAATACAGATGATACACATTCCCTTCACCATATTGGGCCTCATTACGAGTTTGGAGGTAGCTGTTGTGTCTTGACTGTCGTGTAGAACGAGGATACCTCCATCCACAAGTGCCACAGAGGGAGACCACAAATGTCACTCTCTGTACAGCCCTTGAGGCCACCGGTTGAGATGGTCTTCCAGAGCCAGGGACTTCTGGGAACCCCTGGGCCACTGCAAATAAACACTGGTTAAGTAACTAGCCACAACAATAATCACAAACCAAACAACAAGAAAGGAACGGTCTTACCAATGGCTGATAGGCATAGTTCAGTTGAACCTAGTGAGGGGTTCTGGGACCCACCAGTGTCTTGCCTTCGATGCAGGTTGTTCCTCCCCAGAAGGTAGGTGGAGTACTTTGAAGGCACCGGGCCCACCTGTTGATGGAATCCAGCAAGAAGTCCAGAAAAACAAAACCAAGATGAGTATCAGAATGGAAGACCAAAGGCAGTCCGTGATTCGTAACCAGAGTTCCAATATCCAAGATCCAGAACACAGGGCAATCCAAAAAACAGTCCGTGAAACAATCCAAGATCGAATTCCAAGAGAGCACCAAACAGTAGTCACTAGAACAGCTGTGAAGCACTGAACACTCGTATTCGAGCGTTTAAATAATGGCGCTACGTTTGTTTTCCCGTCACGTGGTCCAAACCCGCATCACGTGATCGTGTTGTTGTTACACGTGAGCGGGAGATGTTGGTCACGTGACGCGGAAGCAGGAAACGCGGTTGATCCAGCAGCCGCCACGGAATACGTCAATGGAGCGGGCATCCGCGGTGATGGGCTGGCCGTTGGCGCTTCCGCCCCGGAACACGGGAGGAAGGCAGCGGTGGGTCCCGGATCCTAGCCTGCGGATGGGCGTAGTGGAGGTATGGGGTCTGGGGTTTTGGGGAGTGACATCGGGATCAACGGGAACTCCTAGGGACATGACAGAGCCCCCACACAAAGGCCCACGACCCCGTGGGCACGAAGGATTGTCCCTATGGAAACGTGCCACCAAGCGCGGAGCGCAAACATCCTCAGCGGGAACCCAGGACCGCTCCTCAGGCCCAAACCCAGACCAGTCCACCAGATAATGAAGGCGACCCCTACAAAGGCGCGAACCCAGGATCCCAGAGACCTCAAAAACATCAGGGGAGGACAAGAACACCGGAGCCACAGGCGCCCAAAGCCGAGTCGGACCAGGACAAGGCTTGAGGAGAGGAAGCTGGAAGGCCACAGGGTTGATGACGCGGGTGATAACATAGGGACCCACAAAGCGAGGGAGAAGCTTACGGCATCCCGCCAGCCTTCATGGACGCCTGAGCCTCGAGTAGATGAGTCGTGGTCTGGGCGTGGATGGAGGACAGGTCCCTAGCACATGCGGCGTCCGCGGGGGAGACTGAGGAAGGCATGGCAAGGAAGGGCAGAACCCAGGGATGCTGGCCATACAAGACATAGAATGGGGAGAACCAAGTGGAAGAATGTTCTGAATTGTTATAGGCAAACTCAGCAATGTGGATAACTTTCAGCCAGGAAGTTTGTTGTTGCATCCGACTAGGGATGGTATGCCGAAGAGAAATGTACGTCGATGCCAAGTAGTTTGGTCAAAGCACGCCAAAAGCGTGATGTGAATTGGTACCCCTATCCGAAACAATGACCATGGGTAAACCAAAGAGACAGAAAACCCCTTCAAAGAACAGTCTGTCTAATGCTGGAGCGGAGGGAACGCCCTTGCAAGGGATAAAACAAGCCATCTTAGAGAAGGAATCGATAACCACCCACAGAGTGTCAAACCCCTGGACCCGGGGCAGATCGTTGATGAAATCCATAGTGACAGTGTGCCAGGGCCTGGGGGGGAACAGGTAACGGAAGCAGGAGACCAACACCGCGACCTCTGCAGTGTTTAAATTGCGCGCAAACCCCACAAGTATTAACATAGCACTCTACGTCCCTTTTCATAGATGGCCACCAGCACCAGCATTTCAACAGCGTTGGAGTACGTTTCGGACCAGGGTGTCCATGTTTAGGGGCATCATGAGACCATGCAAGGGCCATGTTACGGGTTTCGGTAGTGGGCAGAAAAAGTAAATCGGCAATAAACGGTAACCCGTCATGAAGTGTGAGATCCCACTCAGATAATTGGTCAGGATGCAGGGAGACCCAATTCCGAACAGCTTCCAGCAAAGGCGGTGACGGGGTACATAGACAAACCACCTTTCCGCAGTCCAGGAGAGTGTCGGGATATTTCGGTAGAGTACCCCCCCAGGGGAGCGAGAAAGAGCATCGGCCTTCCCGTGAGCCGAACCTGAGCGATGTTTGATAACAAAGTCAAAGGCTGCAAAAAACAAATGCCATCTGACCTGTCTACTGTTAATGCACTTTAGAGAAGCCAGATCCTGCAGATTTTGGTGATCGGTGTACACGGTGACCTGATGTTTAGCACCCAAGAGGTGGTGTCGCCAAACACGGAAAGCGTCCATGACTGCCAACAATTCTTTTTCGGTCACCGTGTAATGGGATTCTGCGTCTGTGAATTTGCGAGAGTGAAAGGCCACGGGGTGAAGCCGACCGGTAGCGGGACAGACTTGTGACAGGACCGCTCCCAAGGCAAAGGAGGAAGCGTCAGCCTCCACGATGAATGGTAATTCCGGGGCGGGGTGTTGCAGAACCGGGGCGTTAGTAAATGCCGTCTTGAGGGAATCAAAGGCCTGTTGGTGTTTTTCGGCCCATAGAAAGGGAACACAAGGACTTGTCAAAGAAGTAAGAGGAGCCACTAGAGAAGAAAAGCTGGAGATAAACCGTCGGTAAAAGTTTGCAAAGCCAAGGAATGACTGAAGCGCTTTTAGGTTTTTTGGAACCGGCCAGTCTAATACGGCCCTCACTTTGGAGGAGTTCATGGTGGAATTGGCATTTCTCTGGTTTCGCAAAGAGTGAGTGTCTTTGTAACGCGAGAGTACCTCCCGTACATGGGGTACGTGTTCTTTCAGGGTTCGGGAATAAATCAAGATGTCGTCTAGATAGACAACAACGAACACATCCAGAATATCGGAGAAAATATCATTCATGAATCTTTGAAATGTGGCCGGGGCACTGCATAGACCAAACGGCATGACTGTATACTCGTACAACCCATATCGAATGCAAAAGGCGGTCTTCCATTCGACCCGAGGACAAACGCGGACTAGGTTGTAAGCCCCACGAAGATCTAATTTTGTGAATACAGAAGCATGAGAGAGACGGTCAAGCAGTGGCGTAATCAGCGGAATGGGATATCGTTTTTTTTCTGTGATGGCATTTAGTCACCTGTAGTCTACACATGGGCGGAGGTTGCCCTCTTTCTTGGGGACAAAAAAGATTGGACTGGCTGCAGGCGAAGTAGATGGACGGATATGGCCTAACCGGAGGGACTTTTGGATATACTCCTTGAGTGCTGTCTCTTCAGTAGGGGTCGGGGAATAAATCCAGCCCGTGGGTACTGTACTGTTCGGTATCAGATCTATTGGGCAATCATAAGGACGGTGCGGAGGAAGCACTTCATAAGAATCATGGTCGACTAATCCAGCAAAATCTTGGTATTGAGTGGGAATGAGTGCAGAAATCAGTCCCACCATGTGGTGTTCTGTTGACAAACTCATGGTGTCCTCGATGGTTAAATGGGCTATAGCCCCTAGGGCTTGAGCAGGAGTGTGATCGTGGGTGTTTGCAGGAAGACAGAAGAATTAGCACAACTCTGACTCAAAGTGAAGTGAACCCTTCTTCCAGTTTATCAGTGGATTATGCTCATGGAGCCAGGGGATCCCCAATATTAGGCCGAACTGGGGCATGGCAATGAGGTCGAAACTTATGGTTTCTTTGTGTGTCTTGAATTGTAAGTAGCATAGGAGCCGTCTGCTGTTTAATAGGCCCGGATATCAGGGATGCGCCATCCACCGCCTGAACCGGTTCCGGCCTGGTCTTAGTCAAAAGGGGCAAGTTGAGTGTGTGGGCAAGCGTGATGTCTATGTAATTACCCGTAGCCCCGGAGTCAAGGATGATCGTGACCGGGTGTGAAATCTCAGGTGAAGGTTGTAGTTTGGCCTGTAAACGTATGGGCCGGATACGGTCAAAGGCAGGTATCGGGTCCGGGGTGAGAGGGACAGTGCTCGACCCAGTCCCCGGGTCTAGGGTCGAGCATTCCGAAAACCTGGCGTTTTCACTTTTGGACGGCGGGGGCATTCCTTAGCATAATGGCCAGTCAGACCACAGTAATAGCATGTATTTTCCACACTCCTGAGCTCCCTCACTGATGGTGTGATTGGACTATGTATGCCCCCTACCTGCATAGGTTCCTGATTGGAGTTGGAGGCAGTAGAGGTGGAGGATGGTACTGACGCAGAAGCAAAACCGGCCTCGGCTCTGCGTTCTGAACGTCTAGCATCCAACTGTAAAGCCAGATCCACTAGATCATGGTATGCCGTGGGTAAAGCAGGGACTACGGCAAGTGCGTCTTTCATGACATTGTTTAGACCTCTGTAAAAAACAACGGCCTTTTTACTCTCAGGCCATGAAGTTTCTGCTGCAAGTTGGTTGAACTTGGTAATGTACTCAATCAAAGACCCCCTACCCTGTACCAGATCCAATAGTTCCAAGTCTCGGGACTGCACCTTATGGCGAGTATCAAATACTCGGGCCATCTCTGTGATCAACAAGTCGAAATCATAAACCACCGGACTGTTGCTTTCCATGAGAGGATTAGCCCAAGTGGCAGCTATGCCCGCCAAATGTGATAGGGTAAAGGCGGCTTTTGCAGCTGAATCTAGGAAGGCCTGGGGTCTACACAAAAAGTGCAGTTTGCACTGATTGATGAATGTTCTAAACTTGCCGGGGTCCCCATGATACCTTTCCGGTGCGGCCAAAGGAGAAGGAGTGGGAAGTACTATAGGCGTGGGAGTCTGAGGGATTGGAACCGGAGCGGGAGCTATTGGTGGGGCGGAAGAGGCCCCTCTGAATTCCAAATCAGGAGGCAGGGGGTGTCTGATACTCTGGAGGTAGTCTAACCGTTGGTGAATGGCAGTGTTTGCTGCGTTCATGGCTGCGCGTAACACGGTTAGACTTGAACCATAGTAGCCAAGGGTTCTTCCGCGGCCCCTTCCATCGCCTACACGACAGGGTGGCTTCACAGTCTGTTGTGTCTTGACTGTCGTGTAGAACGAGGATACCTCCGTCCACTGGAATCAAAACTCCGATCCTCCTTATTAATGAATGGGTTAGAACCAGGGTTGGAATGGGAAGTAGGAGTAGGAGGGATTGGACAGTACTAAATACATTGTGGATCCCCATTTTGTATCAGCTGATTCCGATCCCCATCCCTGACACCATAAGTGAGGAGTCGGTAATACAAGACGGACAACTGCTTGTAATATTTTCACGATTAGATATTTTATTAAGGACATTTTGCAAATAAAGCCTTGCCTGCCCTGCTCTCTTTGGAAATACCCTGCCTATTCTAAAGGCTGAGGGAACAACTCCTAAGATAGGTAAACTGGCCCTCAAGCTAAACAACAAAAAATAAAAAGCATATTATAAAACTACATAAGATGACGTACAAGAATTGAGCAATATCTGGATGACCTTCACCTGTCCTGGGAGAAAACTTCACAATGTTTGTTGAGTCACTCACCCGATGGACCCACCACGTCCCTCTGCCGTGTCAGATCCGATGGTGGGTCTGGGACCGCCCGCACCGACCTCCGCGACTGGGACTGCTTTCTGTCCTGGGGGCTGCCATGACGAGTGCAATGCGCATGCCCAGGGCCCACCTGCTGCCTGCCATGCATGAGCAGTACAGGCAGCATGGTCCATTGCCAATGGTAACCTGTGAGCATGCGCAGAGCCGACCTTTGATTCCCAGCATATAAAATAATTGCGAACACCAACATCGGTACATCGTAACCTATTCTGTTTGTGTGGACTCAGTTCTCTTCCTTTGTTCCCTTGTCTGAACACTGCTGCATTTTCCAGATTGCAGCCCTTGCCTTTCCACCTTGCTGGCCAGCCTGGCTACTGTTCTATTATTTCCTGTACCCTGCCTTTTTCTCAAAACAGTATTCTGTTGCCTACTTTCAATCTATTCTGCTATTTAATTTATTTTTCTCTACTGGCACCCACACTCAGGCCGCAGTGAAGGTGCTAAACAGCACGATTCACTGCGCCAAAAGAGGACGCCCAGGGTCCACTGCTATTCTCAAGTGGGCCTGGGCGTCCTCATAGAGCACGACAGTGATCTGTGAGGATTGCGCCTGTTTTAAGGTGTTACGGGTGCAATCCAATCTCGGCAGCATTTTTGTAAAATAACGACAGATTCGTTATTTTACGAAAATGCTGCAGAGAACACAGATTAACGCGTTCCTATACACCAAAGTGAGCAGCTTCAACATTGCAGGATGTTGAAGCTGCTTACTGTGGTTTATAGGAAAGTGTTCATATACACCTTTATGGTGTATATGAACACTTTCATTCAAAGCAAGCAGCTTCAATGTTGCATGCTGCAATGTTGAAGCTGCTTGCTTTGGTGTAAATGGAAATGTTCATATACACCCGTGCAGTGTATATAAACACTTTCATTCAAAGCAAGCAGCTTCAATGTTGCATCCTGCAATGTTGAAACTGCTCGCTTTGGTGTAAATGGAAGTGTTCATATACACCCGTATGTTGTACACGAACACTTTCATGTACACCAAGGCAGGCAGCTTCAACGTTACGTTGAAGCTGCTTGCTTTGGTGTTCATGAAAGTGTTCATATACAACACACGGGTGTACATGAATACTTTCATTTACACCAAACAAGGCTTCTTGTGCCACTCCTCCAGTTTAACGGCACCAAAAGGGTACCATATTTGTGTGCATGTTTAGCACACATATTAAACTGTGTGTTAAACAAAAATAGGCTTCCAAAAAGCCAGTTTCTGAATGTGGCAGTTGCTAGGTTGGTTTCCAACCCATCCGAGCAACCGCCACATATATTCCGAAAGTGGCGCATTCCTTCCGACTTCGGGGAATGCGCCAACTTCAGAATAGGTCTTAAGTACCGAAAAGGTCGGTAAGTCTTTTAACGTCCTTTTGGGTATTTAACACCTAGATGAGAATAGGGCCCTCAGTGTTTTACGCTGCCTGGCACCACGTTAATTGTGAGGAGCATTTCTTTCGTGATGCTGGGGAACTGCTTCCTGCCTCTCTCTACTCATTACCCTCTGGCTTGAACCAGGAGGTGGACTCACACACTTCACTACCTACCGGACTGGACAGATACCACTTCTCAGCATTATCCTGGGCCGTCAACCATGCCAGACTACAGGTGGGGGGCACACTGTGACAATGTTCAAAGAAAAGTCTAGAACCCGTTCATATCAGTTCCAAAGTAAAACAAAAGCTCATCAAACAAAATTCCACTGGTAACTATTCTCTGGTTTCCATTGAAAGGATCCCCTTCCAGTTCCAGAAAAGAAAATAGCAACAATGGTAATCCTGGATCTCTTCTGTTCTCAAGAATATTTGCCACAGTTCAGAGAATAGGTATAGAACTTCTTGTTCTACCACTTTATAATTGGTTAGGACATATGCAGTACATTTGGTATACTTGTCAGGATGCTTCTCTTGGTTTTGCTGTTTCCCTCTCAACAACCCCTCTTTTACTATTGTTACTATGAGAGCAGTCACTTTTGTGCCACAGTATACCACTACTCCAAACCACTTCATTGTGATATCCACTGACAGTATTATACACCACTACAGTGCAGGTACTTATGCTTCAGTTTTATATTTTATAATCGTTAGGCATATGACAAGGCACTTTGACCTCTAAATGTAGGCAAGGCACTCTCCCTTTCTATGTTCCAAGAAAAGGGCAGCCTCTTAACCTCTTCCATCTATCTTACTGCCACAAATATAGCCTGCCTTTTCCCAAGACTGATTTTCTCTCAGCTTCCGCAGTCTTCAGCATTACAGGTTATTTCCTTAATCTGCTTTACAAGTATCTAGCTCCCTTCCCCAGCTTCACTCACACATTCTTGGTTCCAGCAACTACCCCGAAGCTGTAGTGCCACTATTTCAGCTTCAGGTAAAAATGCCACACTTGTATTAGGGGCCTCTGGACCTTTAACGACTTTATAATGTAGGTGGATGGGTTTAAACAGTATTTGTTTCACTATGGAAAGGGTTTGCCTCTTGGCTTGGGTAATGCTTGTTTTCTTTGTTAATATAACAACTTTTGGGATAACGAATGATTGTTCAGGATACTACAAGGTTCAGTCTTCAAAGGGAAAACATAATTGGGAACATGCGACCACTCTTTAAGATAGATCTTTTTCCTTAAAGGGTTGCAAGCAATTGTATTCCCGTAATATCACGGAGAGGATTGCAGCTCGGGAAACACAATCAGCCACATGCAACCTTCCTTTGAGGCTATATCCACTTGTAACTCTTGTGAAAAAGTCAATGTTGGCCTTCAGAATGGGACAAGGTGGGATTCCGGTGGCGACTGTCGCTGCACATGCCCGCAGACCTGTCCCACCATGTCCTAAAACGTGCTGCACAGGAACTATCCTTCACCTTTGAGAGCTGAAAAAAGGCTAATATCCCGCCACGGACAATCGTTGCATGCTGCAGCCGCTGAGTACCGGAGTGTGCTGTAACTGCAGGGGTGAAACCTATTAGCAAAGTCGACTAGACTGGCAAAGTTTGGGCCAGACTGTATTGAAGGGCCGGTGAGTACATTCATCACTTACCGGTGGCCCCCTGCCACATCCATCTGTTTTTACGTACAGGAATCCCTTAAACGATATTCGCCTTGGCTGGGCTAGCCTGTGCTCCCCAGCTATTCCTGAAGATTCCAGCTTTTCTCTTTATGCACGACCGCTTGTTGTTAACGCACTGCTGTACTTTGAGCACAAGGCTCCACATTACTTAGGGCTGGACTACATAAGTTAGGGATTGACTACGAAGAATTGCCTAATACGATATCTCTGTTGAACTTACCACTTTCAGTTGCATGTTGCGGTTATTTTCTCCCCTTTCATCAGCATTAGGCTAAACGCATTTAGTATATATGTTACATAGTGAATAAGCGTGTGTTGTAACTGTTTTCTTAATACTGTGGTTTCATCGTATTTTGTTATAAAGCCCTATAATAAATGTATTTTGATATACATCTGTCTAAGAATATTCTGTGGAGTTTTACTGTGTGCGCTCAGTGTGGGCTTCCGATCACTCGCACCCCTCCTGAGACTTAGGGCCTCATTACACGGATGGCGGTAGGTATTTAACGTTACCGGTAATGGAATACCGGTAACGTTATATGCCCATGCGGATTACGACCCGGCTCACCGCCATTAGCGGCACTGCTAATTACGGTGCCACTAATAGCGGTCAGTCCGCGTGCGCACGACACGCCAACCCGTAAATAACGACATGCCGCTAATAGCACACCATCACAAGGCTAGTGCACACGGCAATAGCGCCATGGTAAATACCCCAAAACCCCTTACCGGCATGGCAGCAATACCGGCATCGCGAACCACCCGTTAAAAGAACTAAGCAGTGTCAACACCTGCCACAGGTGGCCAAAATCAGCACAGGCGGAGGCAATGGAGACTGTGGCTGCTCAAAAGAAGCACACCACACCCCTTCCCACACCAAGATGGTTCCAATACTGGCAGCATTACATGGCCTGGAGGACCTGTTTGCAGCGCTGCTGCTACAACAACAGGCTGCACAGAGGAGAGGCAGGAGGAGGAGGGCCAGACAGGCACAGCAAGCACCACCACGCCACCTAATCATACCACAGAGGCACCCACCAATTCCCCAGATCAGAGCCAGTCCATTTAACATAACACCTGAGCAGATACACACCCTGTACCGTCTGGACCGGGACACCATCACCAGCATCGTGGACATGATACACAGCGACATTGTGAGCCTCATAGATATCCGAACTGCCATCCCCCCTCTACTCAAGGTGGTGACAGTGCTCCACTTCCTGGCCACAGGAACCTACTAGCATACAGTGGGGCAGATGCATGGCATCTCCCAACCAGTATTCTCACGCATACTGAACCAGGTACTTGATGCCCTCCTGAAGCATGCACCCGAACACATATCCATGCCACGGACTGCCAAGGAGATTGCAAACACCAAAGTTGGCTTCTATTCACTGGCAGGCATCCCAAGTTGCATTGGGGCCATCGACTGTACACATGTGGAATTGGTCGTCCCACATCACAATGAAGTAGTCTACCGAAACAGGAAGCAATTCCACTCCATCAATGTCCAAATGGTATGTGACGCAAAGAAGATCATCACACATTGCTGTGCCCGATTTCCAGGATCTACCCATGATTCCATGGTTCTGCGGAACTCAACTATACCCCGCTACATGGAGCGACAAATGGGACAACGTTTGTGGCTACTTTTTGAGTTCCAGGCCAAGCACATGGCAGTGTGATTGGGGGGGGGGGAATAGATAGATACTCCAACTGGGTGTGCATTGGGGGGTTGATAGATACTCCAACTGGGTGTGCATTGGGGGGGAGATAGATACTCCAACTGGGTGTGCATTGGGGGGGTAGATAGATACTCCAACTGGGTGTGCATTGGGGGGGTAGATAGATACTCCAACTGGGTGTGCATTGGGGGGGTAGATAGATACTCCAACTGGGTGTGCATTGTGGGGTAGATAGATACTCCAACTGGGTGTAGCCTGTAGTCCGTCACCCAACTGCACATACAGATGTACGCTAATGGGCATCTGTGAGGGCAGCAACGTACTTGGGATGAACGGACATGCAAGTATATGCCACACGACACAGCTGACAATCCAAATCTAGTGACATCAAACATCAATCCTCATCCACATTGCACGACACTCCACGCCACGAAATACACAAATGTCATCCATGCCATCAACATAGTCATGCAGCATTCCTACAGCACAACATCAGCAATGCATTGTGCCCTTGGATGCATGCAAAGGGATACCCCCTAGCTATGGCAATGCACCACAAAACCATGGCACCACTGAAGTGTCAAAAAGTAACAGGAACCCATTCCTCCCCCCATGTAGGTGATGCCGGCTATCCCCTGAAGAGGTGGCTCCTCACACCTGTAAGGAACCCACAGAACAGGCACGAAGAAGAATACAATCGTGTACATACCTGTAACCACCTTGTCATCGAGCAGACTTTTGGACTTCTGAAGTCACGGTTAATGTGCATTAGCAGGTCTGGAGGCGCCCTCCTGTATGGCCATGAGAAGGTGGCAAAGATCACCACGGCATGTGTCGTGTTGCACAATATTTGTATGAGACGGAATGTGCCACTGCCCCCTAACGTTGAAATGGATGCACCTGATGAGGATGATGACGGGGATGAGGATGGTGGTGAAGGGGATGCAGGTCATGCAAGAGGGGATGGCCAGGAGGGACGTGCTGTGAGACAGCATTTGATCAACCAAATATTCTGAGTAACATGTAGTCATACTGTCACCTGTATATGGCTGGTGATGCACTGGTGTCTGTTTGTTATCGCACAATGGACCTTGGCGTCAATAAATTGATCATACACAATGAAGGAGTCAAGGCCTGTGTTTTTCTCAAACAACAGTGTATTAATGAACAGAAACAGAAAAATGTGCAAGCCCCCAACCATCCCGCCACCCTTCCCCCTACAACTGTCCCATCACACCCTTCCTCCCACAACTGTCCCATCACACCCTTCCCCCCACCCCCCACAACTGTCCCATCACACCCTTCCCCTCACCCCCCACAACTGTCCCTCATGAGTCTCCAACAATGTATGTGTCCAGGCACGCACAGAGGTCAATGGACATTCACGCCCTATTGTTCATTGCTAGGGCCAGCATTTGGGGGCTGGCTGGAGGTGCGCCTGGTGGTGCGTGAAGAGCATCTGAGTGGGCTTGTCTGCCGCGAACTGGTGGTCGAAGAGGTGGCAGACTGTCCTGGTGGAAATTGGCGCTCCATTGCATCTGCGATACGTGTTAACACCTCCCGGACGCGTATCAGCTCCCCACACAGCCTGTCCCTGGAGTGCCTGGATGTCTCCCCGAGGTCAGCCCTGAGACGGGCAACCTCCTCCACATGTTGACCTACGAGGTCTGTGAGAGCCTGCTGGTGCTGAATGACGCTGGCCAGGTCAAGGGCAGTGGCGGCCTGTGGTGGTGTGCCTGCTGCGCATCCTGATGCTGGCTGGTGTGCAGATGCCGCCTCTGGGGGGCTACTGAAGGCCTCCATGGACTCGTCAACAGTGATGTGCGAGCCAGGTGTGTGTAGTGGTGATTGCTCGGGCGTTACAGCAGGGCTTGGGGTGTGCATAGGCAGATCGAGATCTGTGGGCTCATCCACGATGGACAATGGGGCAATGGCTGCTGCCTCCCCTGCCGAACTGGCAGCAGCTGAGGGTGGACCCTCGGTGGCGGTGATTTGGGGGGGGGAGTGGACCTCCAGAGGCGGGGCAGTAGGGTTTTGCGTGGCACTGGCAGTGGCGCGCAGGAGTTGTTTTGGACGCTGCAATAGGGGCCTTGGCCTTTTTCCCCTTGATGTTGTTGGTGCGTCCTCGCTGGGCTGTGGCCTTTTCTTCTTTTGCACAGGGGGTGCCTGGGATGCTCCCTCGCTGTCTGTATGCGACCCTGTCGGGGACAAGAAGGGGGATGTCATTGGTTATGGTCGCATGTACTCAATGCAGGCTACATCATGAATTCATTTGGGGCCGTTTGAACTTCATTGTGGAGGAAGCAGGTGAGGTGTCATTTCAGTGCCTCATCCATGCAGTGTTGTGTGTGGCACTTTGCTCTGTTGATGTATGCATGTGTGTGTGTTGGGGTCTGGCGCTGACATGCGCCGGGTGGGATGCATGTGTGGATGCCGGCCATCCATGCAGTGATCCAGGGCTGCCATTTGTGGGGACCTGTACATTCACATTGCATGCTTGCATCAGTGCACTTACCTCCATCAGAAGTGTCTGGCACGCCGTGCTCCATCCTCCCGACTCCCTCAATGCATTCTACCCCAATGAGGTTTGCGCATGTCTCCTCCCACTCCTTCAACTTGATCGGTGACCCTAATCCTCCAGCGGTGGCAGTCCTGTGGTTCTCGGCCAGGATCCTCCTGACCCGGAGTCTCAGGTCGTCCCATCGTTTTCTGCACTCGCGTACAGTGCGCGTGCTGGTGCCTACAGCACTCACTTTTGTTGCCACTTCGGCCCAGATTGCTTTCTTCTTTAGGAGGGTCTCCCGCCGCCTGTCAGTTGCGAAGACCACTTCTGCATTGTCCGCTAAGGTCTGAGTCAGCATCACTAACTCCTCAGTGGAGAACTTCTCCTTTCGCTGGCGGTCTGTGGTTTTTTTTTAGTGCCTTGGGCATGGTAACAGTGTAGCAATGGATCTCAGGCAGCAAGGTAACACAAACAGGTCCAGGGGGCAGAGGATGGCAATGGATTGTGTTTTTAAAGATGGCCGCCGTGCTCTTTCCCGTTCCTGTGCGATGATGCTATTTCCGGTTCCGGTATTTAACGGTCACCGCTATTAGCGGTGGCCGCAATTTGCACGATGCGTCAAGGCGGAGTTGCTATCTGCACTGTCGTGGAAGGCGGTAAGTGACTTTTGGGGGAGATTAGCGGCAAGGCGGGAGGGGCATTACAGGCATGGCGCAAAGCTCGTGTCCGCGTACTCGGAATGGTATGCTATTAGCACCCTCCTACGAGGGCGGACACATTAAGGGCGCCATGCCGGTAATTTGCAGATTTTACTGCACAACATGTAATGAGGCCCTTAGTCTTGACCGCCTGCCAAGCTATCGTAGATTGGTCTGGTTTGTCCAGAAGGTTCCCCTGTTCCTCTAAACTAGGGTGGCCTCCTAGACTTCTGCCCACCAGGTCAGAGTTTATAAATCCATTTTAACGGTCTCGATTTATTAGTGGGTTAGTAAGTGCACATAACCAATCCCGTACCTGGATTCATTAGCTGTCGCCATCGGTCAAAGGACTATAGGATGGCATTAGTATGTTCAATAGCTGGCAGCCAATGAGGGTGGTGAGATATCATTGTAACCTACACATTTAAATTATGAGGTTTTCCACTATACAACCTGTAGCTTCCCAAGGTGTAAAGAGCTCTGCGTCCGTCCAGTTCTACAGGACCGTCTGAGATATTTTTGCATGTAATAAACCTTGTTTTCCCTTGCAAAGAGGTGCAGTGTTTATTTAGCCTTTTCGATTATTTTTACAGTTCGGTTTTTGAGTTGCTGTTTCCCTTTACACTATCCATATATCGTATGCATTGTGGAACTAAGTGTCACCAAAAAGTGGTGAGGGGTTATATTTATAACACATCCTTGCACTATTTTTTTTTCAAACAAATATCCATTTAATGTGCTAATTCAGGAAAGTAATATTCATACATGTTACAAGTCCATTCTTAAACGTGGGTTACACAGCACAGATACAATAACATGGGAACACATTAAAAAACATAAGATATTACGGAATCCTCTGTATCATGACACCGCCATATGTGATCACGAAAACACAGCCAACTGGCATATATGTCCATAATGATTTAATTGTTTGAAGAGACATCTAATTGTTGTGTGCAGTTTGCAGTCTTCAGTTAATTGCTTAATGTTACTCCTTTCGTTCTTTCAACTTGCAACTTGCATTGCTTCTAGAGTAGCCTCAGTGAATATCTGAGTAATCTCCAAATTTGATCACACACCCTGTGGGTCTTGTTACATTTGTAGCCATCTATGGTGGTGTTCTTAATGCATCTTCATTTTGGGTGTGGCTGTCCTAGTAGTAGCTTCAATAGGTTTTTGCTGCACTTGTTGAAGCTACCACTAGGACTGCCATGCATGTTTGGTGATTACTCAGATATTCACTGTGTCAACTCGAGGAGCCTGTAAATATATCCTGAAACAACAGGACAAGGCCTATCCCTGAAAAACTGCTTGTTGGGCACATATTCATTCCATTCAGCAGCTTGGCAATTGTTGGTGGGCCTGCGTCTTAAAGACGTTCCGCCAGTGCAGGGAGAACAAAACATGCTAGGCTTCAAATACATATGATGATGTAGACCTTTCAAGTTGAAAACTGAAATGAGTAACATTAAGCAATCAACTGAGGACATCAAACTGCACAAAAACATTAGCTATCTCAAACAATGAAATAATTATGGACACATCTTCCAGTTGAATGTGTTTTGATGATCATATATAGGCAGACTAATAATACTAAGGAACCCATGCAGATTAATGATCCTAAGAAGCCTTTATATTTTGTACTCTTTTATTCTCGAGCAAATCTTATCCATCTAAATTCTGGACATTTGAAATGAATTATTTCCTACAAGAAAACGGAGACTAAATCATATTCATCTAAATACTAGATATTCTGATTTCAATATATTGTAATTACTCATGATGAGCGGTAGTTGGTGAAACACGTGTCGAGGGAATAGAGGATATATGGACATGGTATTGTGGGAACAGAGGATATATGGACATAATACTGAGGATTTTTGAATGGGGAACATTTCAAGTGTAAATCCAATGTTTTTTTAAAGAAAATTCTAAACAATCTTTAAGAAACACTTTAAAGGAGTAGTGCACTCAAAAATATTATTGTCCCGAGGGTTCGGGCATGTGTTTTTAGGCACATGTTGATCGATTGTACAAACATTTCCTATGCACCTTACCATAGTTTTCCTCTTTTTTACACATGCAAACTCAGGCAGCTGGGAATGGCCATCTTGTGCTAATCTTATCTGTTGCTGCATCGCCCTAAGGTGAACTGCCCTGGCGGCACTAAATCATATCCCCTGCCCCTGAGGCTGACATCACCAAACCTAGTGATATTCTCTGCCTATCTCTGTGTCGTCAATGGGCAGTGTAGCCAAACGCACCCAGTCATCACCTACGTGTTAACGTAGGTTGATGCAGAACCCGGAATATCAACACACATCATCTCACAACACAGCGCATCCCAATTTTGAATATAAAACTATACTTTTAAAGGAAATAGCAAAACTCTACAATTTGTAAAGTACTTTTATTTCACAATAAACGCTCCAAGAACATCTGGCCATTGCCATTTTCAAGCAAATAGGTAATTTTTTTCTTTGTTCTCTATCCACAAATGTTTATCGTGAGTCACGTGGTTTTCCTTTTGGGTATAAATGTGCATTGAACGCACGTATCAGCTTGGCGCTAGGCCACCAAAAACAATGTGAGGTTGCTCCTTATCGCTGGTACCGCGTAAGGGCATATCGGCCCGTGGCGATCGTCCCAAAACAGAGTTGTGGTGATCCAGCCATTTAAGTGTATCTGTAGCTGTCTGTTAAAAAAGCAGTCAATTGCTATCTGGAATTGATGACAATCGCAGAAAGGCAGGATGTAGCTGTTTGAAAACATAACAAAAATGTGTCTTAGTAGCCGTTCTTTATTATAATTTATCATTTTACCCATTAATTCTGCACCGTGTGAAAACTAATGATGAACACAAACGTGAAACAATGGGAACACTGAGAAAACAACGTGGAAAGTAGTTTACAATTTGCTTTAGAGGTTAGTGCTATGGAGTATGTTTAACTCGAAATGTATGCGGAAGCTGATGCTACAATTCGAAGAACACATAGATGACATTTTAACTAAATATTAGCGTAGAATTTGGCGTTTGTGGAACCTGGGGGAACCCAGATGTGGACTACATGCATTTCGATGCTGGACTGCCCATGTGCCTAGGACAAAGACAAGTACACACACAGGTTGTATTTGCGTGTCGTTGCAATATGCCACAAAGAACAAGCCAGTACAATGTAAGCCAGCAATAACCGTCCGCTAATGATAAGTTGACTCGTTGGTCTATAAAATCGTCTACAGTAAAACGTACATAATATTCAGCATTTCCCTTCTCTCGGTGTAACGCAGAGACTCCGTTCAGATCAATGAATTTTCATAAAATGAAATTACATGTTCCTTTGTCCAGTTTTGGAATGGTGAACTTTATCATATTTGATGGTATTACACCCCTCCCTTCATTCATTCCTTTCAGAATCCTCCCTTTCTTCCAAGGTCGAAAAACAATTGAACCGTATACTGTGTACAATGCGTGGGTTTTCTCAGCTCGCAAGTAAAATTCAAAGCCGCTGACCTTCACTCCGAATGCGAGCAAATAGCCCTTCAGATCATAATGGCATTAGAAATATTTTTTAAAAACAAATGAATTGATTGCTGCCATCCACCAATGCCGCATGAAGTTTTGAGTAATTTACTTTTTTTTAAATGAAAACTGTTAGTTTACTTCCAAAAGCCGTATTTGTAATGTTCCTCTGGAGAACTTTGTACTCTCCCAGCGAATCCAAGAGCCAGCCCACACCACCTGTCAGCTCAGCCCGTCTCCTGTTCACACAGCAAATCACGCAAACATTTTTCGCAAGGAGCGAGTCTCGAGCCCTGACAAAATGTACTTTTATGAGAATGTCCGAGCAAGTCCTGCTGCAACCCCCTCCTGACAGGCCGCGGTACCCTGAACCCATGACCCCGGTTCTCCTTGAACGCATCTGGTTTCCAGGCCCTAACCCTGCCCCACCTCAACCACACCCCCATATACCTATTCTTTATTGGTCATATATTCTGGTAACGCTGACACCTACCCCCACTGCGTTTGAAATCGTAAGACTCTGAGGGCTGCAAATCAAAGATTGGCCCCTGTGATAAGACATCCGATAGTGAAGGTGCTCACTCCCCACACTGATCTACACACTTATCCTAAAAATGTATTAAATAATCATCATCACTATACCTTTTAAGTATACATTAGAGCCTATAAATTGCACACGCGTGTTTGTACTATCCCACTTTGGGTCACTAGCGAGGTGAAGGGTATGGGGGTCTTGCCCCTGAGGTAACCTGTGGGGGTTGGGATTGATAGCTGACAGGTCTGGCACATCAGATGGAGAAAGTGGGTGAAGTGACACATGTTAGTTTAGGACGGAATATACTGTGACTGGGGTCTTGTTTTATCTTATGAGGCACTCTGGGGCGGTCAGCAAGGAAGGGTCACACTTGTGGTACATCAAAAGAATAGCTTTGGAGGGGCACAAGGTTGAACAAGCAGTCATTTTCCAGCAACTGTGGTGAGAGGTACAGGAGCACATTTGTTGAGATGGATGAACTACAAGTCATGGTTTGGCCCTGTCTCACACAGCACAGTGATCTCAGAGGAAGAATGAAATTAATACACTCTTTGTTCGCAACATCTTGTCTCAGCACATCCATGAGAAAGGGACTTGGGAGGCGCAGGAGGAAAAAGGTGGGGGCTGTCAGTGATTGCTGTGCGTGGCGCTGCTGAGGGGAGGGGAAACTTTGCAATGCTAGAATGCTGCTTAGTCCAAAGTTGGAGTCGAGGGTACACAAAATGGAGTCCAAGTGTGTCTAGCAATAGCCCCACTTCTGCTTATGTCAGGGCCTTCTGCCCCATGACTGCAGAAGTGCAAGAGGAAGGTGTCACTTTTGCATAGAATGTATGGGGGCTCAACCGACCCGCTCCTTCCTTACATTAGCAACAACCCCCAACACATGCCCCCATGAAAATATAGGTCACGGTGCAGCTATTTCTCACCAACAAACCCCCTTTGATGCACTGTTTTGCTTACAGTCAGTAGTTCTTGCGTACCGGGTATCTTATCTAGCCTAGGTCTCATTCCTTTTGTGGGATGCGTAGTTATTCAGCTATTTGGGCAAGTGTTTGGTAAGGCAACTACAGAACCCCAAAGTGAAGGACCCACAATGGCTCGACGAAACTGGGAAGTGTGAAAGCACAGCGTTACATTGTATGGCATTCTCAAAAAGGCACTTGTTGAAAAAAAAATGGACAAAGAGGATAGATTTCAAAAGACAAATTGGACGCTTTATTTGGACACTTTATACAAACATTTTCGAACATAGAAATCGCTGCTAATCATTTGTACAGGGAAGTGAACTGTTCCACAAGCTCTGCTTTCGGTGGACACGGCACGTTTGTAGTGTTTTGTGGCAATGGATGTGTCCTCGGAACAAAATCGTGTGTGATTCCGTGAGTATGTATGTCCAAGACAGTCATAATAAGATCTTTCACAAAATCAACTTCCATTTCCTGGTATATTGGCTTGACCACCCATTGTTTTGCTTCTTTTCGTAAAGGCCATTGTGTAACGAAGCATCCCAAAGTTTCCCACAGTCCTCGATTGTTCACGCTCTACATTCTCGTTATGCGCTAATACCACTAGTAATGTCCTATATTGCATCCCGTCTATGCCAAAATGCAATCTCTTGGACCTGTACTTTAGGCACATATTGTGGAACACCTCCAAATCTCCCGTGTGACAGAATTCTGTGAGTTCCTTCAGATCTCTTGATAGAGTTTTATCAAACACGATCTTTCCAAGAGCTTTGTGTGGAGGTGAAGATAGAATCAACCACATCTTCTTGTGTTCCTGCTCCGGAGACAAAGGTCCATGTGCACATTGGTGGAAATGTTGGTTTTCTGTCCAAGAGTGAACGTTGGAACAGTGGTGCATTAGTGACCGCCATTTCTCTAGTAGAATTTCCACAGAGCCACCACAAGCTTTGGAGCTCCACCAAAGATGGTTGCTGAAAGACTGGGAACACTGTAAAATATTTTCAGAACCTTTTTCTCCAGCTACTGAGATGTTTTAATTGATTGATTTGGCAACGTGCCATACATCGAATTGATGGCGAATATTTGGAAACTGCTCTCTCGTGGTCTTGGCTATTGAAACATGTCTGTGGCTATGAAGTCAATTTGCATTCCCCTCGATTGGAGATCTCGCAGGGATTTGATGAAACCATGTTTGTCCATGGCCACTGAGGATTTACATTCGGACAGCTGCACGACCACCGAACTCACAATTTTTTTTGTTTCCATGTCATGAAAGTGGTATGTGCAGTACTTTGCTGAAAATCGGGGGCTGTCACACTGTCCATCGCCATCTAGCCTGAACAGTTTGTCAGAGAATGTGCTTTCAATTGACATTTGTTCAATTTTCCATGCTTCACTAATAGCAGGGAATAAATATTCACGTTGATATTTGTAGTACTGCGTTTTAGAAAGAAACTGGATTCCCAAAAAATGACAGAAACTGGACAACCTATTAAAAGTAGAGTACTGAAAAGTAAAGCTGCTACACACAGTAGATTTCCAGCTGCCACTTTTCCCAGCATCGGTTGAGCGGACCATGAAACATTTGCATGGAGCAGATCACAGGTGGCTTGTATTTTCAAGTTAGTGCCTTGTGATACACAAGTCACAATCAACAATGGCTTCCCGCACACTTCCCCCATCCCTGGATGGACACATTTCAGCATCTGTACAATGTCCATCAGGCAGCTGTTGAATACAATGCATTTGGGCTCCTGTATTAGACTATCGTCCTGCATGAATGTGGTTTGTGACTCAACTGTGGTGGACATATCGGCCGAACAGGACGCACTGTAGTCTAGATCTTTGGCAAGTTCCTTGGTCAATTGTGTTGAGGCTTCAGTCTCTGTTAATTCAGCTTGTGTTATTTGAACATGAATCAGAGAAAACATCAATGTTGTTGTTGTTGTTTGTTGGGTGGCCCTTTTTTTGCTGGGGTCGATTGTGTCAAGTGGTCTGCACATAATTCAAAAGCATCATCATTATATTCAGTTTCGTCTTCATCTTGTGGTGTTTTCGCATTGTAGCAATGGTCCAACAACACTTTGATGGCTTCGCCCGTCACATTCAATTCATTTTCTGGCCATTGGGCATAAGCATCTTGAGTCTGCTTATTGATTTGAAAACGCTGCGCCTGAAATAATAGTTGCTCCATGGTGAAATCAGTTTGCCAAGCAGCATCTCTGGCTTTAGTAGCTGTCTGTGTCATTAAAGTTCATTTACTTCTGGTCCTCTAGGAGATGGGTTGTGAAAACATGTTCAATGTAAAAACAACATACAGTATACAGCACTTTAGATTTTTTTAAAAGCATGTTTTGAAGACACCAGCCCAAAACACTTTTTGTAATCGCAATTGTTTGCTAGTTACCCTTGCTTTCTTGATTTTCTTTGAAACTGTGTTCTTCACTGTAACGACTGCACCAGCAAGTAGGTCCGCCACCTCAGATCCACGTGCCTCTTCTTCTATTTCCCGACCTTGTATACATGCCTACAATAGAATATTGATTTTTCTAAAAAGTCAATCGTATTTGAAATCAAATGATTTCCTTGTACACACAGCTTACATAGATACCCTCGTACACTGTGTACGCCATTTAGTTAAAATATACGTTTTGAATTGCACCTGATTGATGGCTAGTGCACTCGATCAGAGATCACTGTGCAAAACCCACTGATTGTAATGTTGCACTCAAGCGTTTTGCAAAAGATGCTTGTTTATAATAATGTCACTGTCTAATAGTATCAGATGTACGATATACTTTCTTTCATTCAAGGGAACTGTCAGTACGCCTAACTCAGGCTCTGGATCAGCTTGAAAGGATGACGCAATTGTAGTCGAAGTACCAGCATCACCCTGTAACACAGTACTACTTTTAGTATGGATGAAAAAAGTGAAATTGAACACACACAATGGTATGCAGACAATGGTACAAATCAACAAAAACCCATAAATGAAACATTATGTAAACAAACGACAGGATACGTAAACTTTATCATATTATCTCTAATTCCATGCATAGTACATTTCCGGAACTGAATAGCGAAATAAAACTACCTAATATGCGCTCAAAGTTGTTGTTGACTCCAGGAAAGACATGGATGCAGAATCTTGCTCCTTCATATTCAGTGCATTGTCATGGAGTTGTAAAGGGAAAATTAGATTTGAATTAGACATGCTAACCTAAAATAATTGACATGTAAAGCAACCGATTACGAAAATATTATGCTTATTTTCAAGGGCATTAGTGCATAGTTATCTATGCCAATAAATAGTTTTCTATGATGCTCCTAAAACCAAGCACAGATGTATAGCAACATGGGGTTAAGTTATAAAGCAATACAATCTTGTAAATATGAGAAGTATTATAAGGGACATTTACACCAATCCATCCACGTAGTTACCTGTTCTCTACCTCAAGGCCTACAGCTAAATCATGAACTGTGACTCGCCCGAGGCGGTGTGTGCATGAATAGAGTTGGAATTGCATTTGGAAGCAATTTACAAGACGTTCTGAGTCGATGCTGCTTTGTGTACTGTGATTGGTCGTACCTAATTGTGGTAAAGTGCAGGCTGCATATGCGGAATCGATCACCCCTCAAGTCCCCCAAGACATCCTGTGCTCTACTTTCAAGCTCATCCGGCGCAAATCCGCAATATCTGACCCATTCTCTTATTAATTGTATATTCCTATGGAATATATGCATTATTGTGTCTTTAGGTTTATTATGGGTCTTAGAATGGCAACCGCCATTCATACAAGCAGGCATTCTTGAAAATTCTGTAAACAAAAGGTCCACATCATAAAAAAATTATTTTGCATAAAGGCGTGAGAAAGATGGAATTGTATCATACATTTTTCTATGCAATCTATGTTTTGGTCACGAAGCTAAACCTGTGTAGCGTGGCGTGGCCGACTGTATTCTAGGATAACTTTCATATACAATTGATTGATGTGACGCAAATGGTAAAATGTTACTCGTCCCTTGAATGTACTATTCAAAAGGAAACATGCTTATAAACACGGTCCGCGAGGATGCAATTAGATCCCAATTGACACTGATGACAATTGCTATATATCGAGAACAGAACAAACTAAACTCAAGTCAATGGTAATGGCAATGAGATAAATGAACATTACACTACTGGGCACGTTTGTTCGAAATAGATAGAAATTTAAAGATCAAGGAGATATGATTAGGTGACCTGCCCTTGCATTGACCAACAAACAGTTAGATTCAGCAAGAAGGGTAGTTAGTGGCAGGAGAACAGGGAGATGTTTACAGGTAGCATGATAACAAGCTAACTTTCAGTGGTCACAGAAGTTCTCAGGTAGCACGTTCATGAGTTGACTTGCAGTGCTCACAGATGTTCTCATGATAAATATCAAGGAGTTTATAAAGAATTAGAAAAGTGGGTGTGTATTTGAATGAGTGATGTGTGTATATGGCGTGGTCTGATGTGGATAGTAGGGGCGCAGCCTGCTTCAGGGGAGCCTGCATGGAGACACAGGGTCTGGCTAGGCCATGTGTACAATGGCCCCTGCGAATAATATACCTTTGAAGTGTACATGGTGTTTGGCACCTTGGCCGTTCCCACCTCTGCTAGCCCCCTTTGGCAGCGCACATCGACTGGTGCGAACTGCTGTTGATTCTGGTGGGGGTATGGATGGGCATGAGGCCTGCAGACAAGGGCCGGAACAGCACTGAAGGGAGAGACACACTTATATGGCTTGTAGGGGTACAGCCTGCTTCAGTGGAGCCTGCATGGAGACACAAGGTCTGGCTAGGTCATGTGTACAATGGCCCCTGCGTGTAAGATACCTTTGAAGTGTACATGGTGTAGAGGAGGTCCCAAGCACGATTCACACCCCTGCCATCCATTTTAAAGTACCAGGAACGTTCACGCTGAAATATATGATGTAAGAGGAGCAAATAAACCAGCAGAGAGCCGCAGTCGGGCTCTGTCCAGTACCTATCAGATTGACAGCACCTATTGAAGTACCAACACCTAAGAAAACCTGGACAGTGAGGTACCCATTGAGAAAACCATATCGACAACTGAGACAGAATGATTGTCAAAATGCAATACCTGAAGAAGCCAAAACGATACCAAAAGAAGACGAATGGTGATGTCACAAGAACCCGGACTGACTCGCATATAGACGATATGATGACCTGTGAATGATGAAAAGAGACGAAACACCATGGATAAGTGACATCCTGAGTTTAAAGTGAAACAATTGATGTCAAATGTTAGAAACATATGCCATGAGCGTGATGAGGATATTCAACCAGTTTACACGTGTACATATGCACAATAACCGAAAGAAGCTAAAATAAAAAAATTGTGAGGCTTGCTTAAGCTTAGTAGTAAGAAAGATTGCAGCAAGCGCCACCTATACATATCTACCTCAAAAGGAGCACTTTATATAAGTAGACTTCCTCTATGCACAAGAGCACAATCAACCAAAGGTTATTTAAGGTCTCAAGAGGAGAGCTTCGCAGCAGGAAAATCAAAAAATTAAGGACACAGAGAAACTCAGACGAAGGCAAATCGTGGCAAGAAGCCAAGGTTGAAGCAGACCAGCAGTGGATACAATTAATGAAGAGAAGAACAGAGTATCCTATTCTGAAAGGTCAAGATAAACAACAGAAGGCAGATGGCTGGCTGAATTAAATCTAATACACGAATTGCATGGAAAATAAGACGATTTTGGTGTCGAAATCACGTGACCGAGTGTTACGCTCACCTGGTCTCTGCAGAGGCATTGGGGCACGGTTGCAACCGTCCGTGAACTTGAATCACCCCCTTTAGGCCTCTCCCTCAGTAGAAAAGCTGTGAGCGGTGGTACGTGGTGATATTGACCCTGCCTGGAGATAAGAGTGCGTGAATCTGTGATTGTTGTACCTCTCGAACCCTTCAGCCCAAAATACGGTTTCTGTGAGCATATGCCAGCCCATAAAGCTCACCTGTGAATTATGGAAGATAAACTCTCCGTCCTGCTACTTCTGGCAGGGGCACATCGAATGGGATCTAGTTCCTTCACTGATCCCTGATAAGGATTAGTCCAGTCCAGCTGCAACTATGCTTCTCCTTATGATCGGTAAGTCCTTTTTGAGCTCTTGTGATGCTGTTCGTTCTGTTTAATGTCTTTCTATGTTGCTCCTATTTATGCCCGCAATAATGTCTCTCTTCTGTTTTCTTCCCTTAGATGGAAATGGGGCCTCAATGCAGCTGTGAGACGCGAGATGCGGCCGAATGGAAGATCGATGCTACCGCAATGTTTGACAGCAGGTAAGTGATGGTTTAAGGAAAGTGCGAAGTATGGCGAAGCACAACCTTAAACTGACTGTTTTTTCAATGTCTAACCTTGTCTTCTGTTTTTCCTTGCAGGCGCTGCTGTCGACGATGGAGCGTGTCGTGCTGCGGTGCCAAGATGAAGATTTCGGCGTTCCGGAAAGTGTAAAGATGAATACTTGGTTCGCTGAAGAGATGTACTGGTAAGAACAGCTTCCCCCAGTTGGTAAGTATGCTGGCAGGAAGCAGGATGTCCAGGAAGCAGGATCTTCAAAGGTAAGTCTGACCTCAGGCGACGGTGAGCGTTACACTGCTTGCAAGTGCAGAATAATGCGAAGCGTCTGTTTTGAGGCTTGGGGCAGCTTATATAGCTGATATCGTGGGCACGCCCAATAGGGACGACTTACCAGCCACACCCTGCCACTCCTAGAGAGTGAGCACGTGCAAAGGCAATCCATTAGCAGCCACACCCAAGAATGCACTTGGGCTGCTTATTGGATGGAATGTTCAAGGTTAATGCATCCTGCTTAATGGATGGAATGTTCAAGGTTAATGCCTCTGAAGTGCTATGTCCATAATAAAAGCTTTTTGGCGTTAAATGGATGTTCTTGTTTACTTTTGTTCATGAGCCTGGCGCCAAAGGCGTCAGGACAGTGTCAACCCAGGTCTCCTGTGCATGCGACCCCTGCATGCCTGTGCCCCTGACTTCATGACCATGACAGCACTCCACCTCAAGGCCCCTCTCAAGGGTGGTTCCCCTCCCGGTCCTGGTTTGGTGGGATAATTGCGATGGAACTGTATAATTAAACGCGGAGCATGGACGTGTTCACTAGGTTCCCAAGTTCTATCTTGAGGTCCATAACCTTTCCAGTCAATTAGGTAATACAATTTTGATTGAACCACCTTGGAATCCAGGATGGATCTGACTTCATATTCTGGTTTTCCATCTATTACTTAGGGCTCTGGCGGAGAACTAATCCGTGTATTGGATTTCATTGGTTTGAGGAGAGAGACATGAAATACGGGGTGAATTTTCATGTGAGATGGTAACTCCAATTTCATGGCGACAGGATTGATTATGGACTTTATAGTATAGGAGCCCAGTAATTTGGGCAGAAAGCTCTTGGCCCCTTTAGGGGAATATATTTGGATGCTAACCACACCCTTTCTCCAATCTGGTAGGTGGGAGCTTCCCTACGATGTCGATCAGCAAACAGTTTTTGTCTTTCCTTAGCCTTGGTCAGATGCTCTGTCGCCTCCTTAAGAACCTGAGTGATGGTTTTATGCACGTTTTTAATAGCTGGCATTTCCAGGGTATCGGTTGTATCAAATACTGATGTCCTCGGATGTCTTCCGTGCACAGTGTAGAATGGAGTTTGCCCTGTGCTTGTGTGAACTGAGTTGTTTGATGCATACTCAGCTATCCAGAGTATATTTTTCCAAGAATACTCAGACTGTTTCAACATACACCTGAGATATTGCTCTAAAGTTTGGTTGGTTCGTTCAGTTTTCCCATCAGTTTGAGGGTGATGGCTTGTGGACAACCGGAGATCAATTTTGGCAATCGTTCAACACTTTCTCCAAAAGGCAGAAACAAATTGAGTTCTGTGATCAGATACTAATATTGATGGAAATCCATGCAATCAAACCATTTTCTATAGGAACACAGAAGCGAGAGTTGACACAGTTGGGGGTCCCTTCAGAGGGATGAAATGGGCCATTTTGGAGAATAAATCCACAACGACTAATATGGTGTTGTATCCATTGCAGGGTGGAAGATCTATGATGAAGTCCATCGACAGGGTATGCCAAGTTGCTGGCGGCACTGTTAGGGGATGTAGTAAGCCAGCAGGGTTTTGTTTCTGAGACTTGTGTTGTGCACAGACACCGCAGGTTTCAATAAATTGGGTGATGTATTTTCGCCAGGTTGGCCACCAGTAGTTTTGTTTTACCTTAGCCTGAGTTTTGGCTATTCCTGGGTGTCCTTCCACTAATGAATTGTGGTAATTTGTGATGATTTGCTTTTGCAGTTCTTGTTCTTGGACATATAATCGTCCTTGGAAATACGGTAGATTGTCTTCGCTGGTGTACTTGTCACCTTTTAACAGCCATTCCTGTTGTGTTGATTGATCCATCGGGGATTGCAAACTGGTTCTTTGGTCATCCGCACACGTGATGGCAGCTATTCTGGTTTGAAGCCTTTCCTCAGGAATTATGGCCATGGGGTCGGATGCTTTAAAAGCCTCTTTTTCTTCACTCATGCATGATACAGCGTCCGCTTTCCCATTGCGTACCCCAGGTCTATAAGTGATAATAAAATCGTATTCTGCGAAAAAGAGAGACCAACGAAGTTGACGCGAGGATTGTGGTTTGGCGGTTTTCAAGTATTGCAAGTTACGGTGGTCCGTGATGACAGTGACCGTATGTCCCGCCCCAAGAAGGTAATGTCTCCAGGCCTTGAATGCTGCTTTAATCGCCAGTAATTCCTTATCTGTGATTGCGTAGTTCAACTCGGGGGGCTGAAAATTAGCAGGACCAGAATGAGACGGGTGCAGTTGTCCTGTTTCAGGGTCTCGTTGTGACAATACTGTTCCCAAGACTATTTTTGAAGCATCTGTCTCAACTATGTAAGGTAGGTCTGGTTGTGGATGTCGAAGGACTGGTGCTGTAGTGAATGCTAGTTTCAACTTCTGGAAGGCTTCTGCAGCTTCTGTCGACCAATGGAACTTTTGATTTTTCTTTAACAGGGAGGTACTTGAATGTACAATTTGTGAAAACCCAGGTGTAAACCGACGGTAAAAGTTGGCAAATCCGAGCACGCTTTGCACTCCTTTCGTGGATGTTGGTGAGGGCCATTGGAGGATTGCATCCACCTTTTCATGTATACATATGTACGCCTTGTGGTGTGAGCATGAAACCGAGAAACTCGACCTCGGTTACATGGAAAAAACATTTGTCCAACTTGGCATACAATTGGTGTTGTCGAAGCTTCTCTAAGACTGCCCGGACATGGCCTACATGTTCTTCCATGGAATTTGAGTAGATAAGAATGTCGTCAATGTAAACAAGAGCGCAAACGTCCAGTAGTTCACGGAGTACATCATTCACAGAGAATTGGAACACTGCAGGGGTATTGCATAGCCCGAAGGGCATGACCTGGTATTCAAAGAGGCCGTACTTCGTGCGGAAGGCCGTTTTCCAGTCGTCTCCCTCTTTTACTCTTACAAGATGGTATGCTCCTCTTAAATCCAGTTTTGTGTAGATTTGAGCATGTTTCACTTGGTCCAGGAGCTCTGATATAAGTGGTAAAGGATATCTCTTTTTTTACTGTGATCTGATTGATGGCTCTATAGTCGATGCAAGTTCTTAAGTCCCCCTCCTTTTTAGGCACAAAGAATAAGGGCGAGGAGGCAGGTGACTTGGAAGGGGCGAATGAAACCGTTCGCCAGGTACTGATCCAGGTAACTTCTAAGATGCTGATTTTCCTGTTCTGTCAGAGCATAAATTCGGCTGCAAGGGATCTGGGCTCTGGGTACAAGATCTATTTGACAATGGTAGGGTCTGTGTGGGGCAGAAGGTTGGCTTGCTCTTTTTTGAAGGCATCCTGGTAATCTTGGTATTCAAGTGGTAAGGAGCTGATGAGGCCGAACATGATTCCTTTCTTCAGTTTCAGATTGGTGTCGTCTTTTTTGTAACATGTGTAGGCACAATCGTGAGGAAATGTCAGAACCCGTTTTTCGCCAGTCGATCCTAGGATTGTGGGTCTCCAGCCAGGGCATTTCCAATATCATCTGGAACTGAGGAGCACCGATGAGATCGAAAGTAATGACCTCTTGATGCCCGTCCTGACACAGAAGCTTGACTTTCTCTGTGTATTGTGTCACCGGGCCGGATGATAGCTGAGAACCATCCACAGCAGTGACGTTTTCCGATTTCTGCTTCTGTCGGTGAGGAAGGCCTATTCGGAGAGCCAAATCTTGGTCACTGTAGTTACCCACAGCTTCACAATCAATATATGCCTCCAAGGCATGTATTTTTGATGGTTGCTTGTGATTCACCAAAAGCACTGGAAGGACTAAATATGAGATCTGTACGGATTCCTTTTTCATGCTCGACAAGCAGACCCCTACATTTGCTGGGCATTGGCGTTTCCTGAGTTCTGTTCTTCTTCTTCATCAGTTTTGTCAGTTGCCCCAACTGTTTCCTTGGGTGGTTTTACCGGGCAATCATGGAGGAAGTGACCTGTTTGTCCACAATATAAGTAAAGCTGTTGTTGTCTTCTTTTTTTCCCTTTCTGCTTTGGTAAGGGGACTTCGTAATCCACCAATTTGCATTGGCTCAGACTGTTCATGTGGTTTAGTCTGATTCTCACGAGGTCGTATGTAAACTGACCGTCCCTCTGATCTAGCTCGATCCATTTTCCGATTCTGCAACCTATGATCAAGTTGCACAGTCAGGTCTATGTAGTCTGCACACCTCTCGGGGGAGTTCACCACTTGTGCCAACACATCCTTAAATTCTTTACGTAACCCTCGGTAAAGGAGTGTAGTCCTCTTCTCTTCTGGCCAGTTGGTCTGGGCTATGAGATGATTGAAGGTTGCAATATAGCTTAATAGATCTTGACTCCCTTGTCTGAGTGACAACAACTCGTCCAGAGCTTGTCCTTGAGTATGACGGGCAATTTCTCCATCTCATGTTGGAAATTCCCAAAGTTCCGGAATAAAGGGTCCTCTTGATTTACCAAAGGTATAGACCAGTACGCCACACTACCTCCTAAATACGAGAGTACAAACGCCACTTTGGCTTGGTCATTAGGAAAGGCTCCTGATCTGCACAAGTTATGAAGGCCACATTGGTTCATAAATACAGCGAACTTGTTTGGGTCACAGATGAAGCGTTCGGGGGGGCTAGAGGTACTGCTCCTGGAAGAACTACCTGAACCGGTGTTGATTGTTGTGGTGTGGAAGAATGAGAAGAATCGGTCACTCCAGGCAGTGCAACCTGTACTTCTTGTGCTTATAGCATTTGTCTTGCCAATTCGTCAGTTCTTTCTCGAGTTACAGTAAGATCCCTCCGTAATGCATTGGTTTCCTGTCTGAAGCATGTACGTCAGCCCGTAATTCCCCAAAAAGAGGGGTAACTGATCTGTTTCTGAAGTTTCCATAACGCCCAGGCAGAGAGTATTAGAGGCTTCGCGTTCTATTACGCTCACCTGGTCTCTGCGGAGGCGTTTGGGCACAGTTGCAGCCCTCCCTGAACTTGAATCACCCCCTTTATGCCTCTCCCTCAGTAGAAAAGCTCTGAGCTGTGGTACGTGGTGATATTGCTCCTGCGTGGAGATAAGAGTGTGCGAGTGCGTCATTCTGTGATTGTTGTACCTCTCGAACCCTTCACTCCAAAGTACGGTTTCTGTGAGCATACGCCGGCCCATAAAGCTCACCCCTGAATTATGGAAGATAAGCTCTCCGTCCTGCTACTTCTGGCAGGGGCGCGTTGAATGGGATCTAGTTCCTTTACTGATCCCTGATAAGGATTAGTCCAGTCCAGCTGCGATGATGCTTCTCCTTATGATTGGTATGTCCTTCTTGAGCTCTTGTGATGCTGTTTGTTCTGTTTAATGTCGTTCTATGTTGCTCCTATTTATGCCCGCAATAATGTCTCTCTTCTGTTTTCTTCCCTTAGATGGAATAGCGGCCTCAATGCAGCTGTGAGATGCGAGATACGGCCGATTGGAAGATGGATGCTACCGCAACGTTCGACAGCAGGTAAGTGATGGTTTAAGGAAAAGCCGAAGTATGGCAAAGCGCAACCATAAACTGACTGTTTTTTTCGATGTCTAACCTTGTCTTCTGTTTTTCCATGCAGGCGCTGCTGTCGACGATGAAGATTTCGGCGTTCCGGAAAGTGTAAAGATGAATACTTGGTTCGCTGAAGAGATGTACTGGTAAGAACAGCTTCCCCCAGTTGGTAAGTATGCTGGCAGGAAGCAGGATCTTCAAAAGTAAGCCTGACCTCAGGTGACGGTAAGCATTACGCTGCTTGCAAGTGCAGAATAACGCAAAGCGTCCGTCTTGAGGATCGGGCGGCTTATATAGCTGAGATCGTGGGCACGCCCATTATGGCCGGTTTGCCAGCCACACCCTGCCACTCCTAGAGAGTGAGCACATGCAAAGGCAATCCATTAGCAGCCACACTCAAGAATGCACTTGGGGCTGCTTAATGGATGGAATGTTCAAGGTTAAAGCATCCTGCTTAATAGATGGAATGTTCAAGATTAATGCATCTGAAGTGCTATGTCCATAATAAAAGCGTTTTGGTGTTAAGTGGATGTTCTTGTTTACTTTTGTTCATGAGCCTGGCGCCAAAGGTGCCAGGACAGTGTCCACCCAGGTCTCCTGTGCATGCGACCCCTGAATGCCTGTGCCCCTGACTTCATGACCATGACACCGAGCAAGCAGAAGTGATGAAACTTTCATACCCACGCATGGACTTGTGTCATGCCCAGACGCGTTAATTTTTCCAGATCAAAAAGAAGCAGTGTCGAGGCCAAAATACAAAGAAATAATTGACACATGACCACTGAAGTGATGATTGATTTTTTCAATAATTGGACAGAGGCTGGGGGTGCAGACAAACTCCCTGCACCTGGCTGGCTATTCAGCACACTGCTAGGCTAGTGGAAAAGTATAAGTGGGGTTGATGCCAACACAATCATAGTGGACCAAGTAATCTAGGGTCCTATTGTTAGTAGAACCAATAAGACGTCATACTTTTAGTGACGTCTAATGTAGCCATTTTGAAGGAAGGGCTTAGATGCCCCACCTGACACCGTTTAACCAATCCCCTCACTTCGTTACCATATACAGATATAGCACCTATATTAAACTTACCTTCCTAGAACCAATAGAATTGCATAGCAGAATTTAAGCGTTACACGTCCGTGATGATGAGTTTTTAGTATAAATGATGTGTTTTTTATTAAATTAAGTGGAGTGGAAGTGAGAAGGAAGATCGAGCGATTGCTGATATTCATTAACTCCATGTTTTTCGCACTCTTCATTAAACAGACTCCCTTTGCCAACCATTGAGTTGTCATTGATTTAATGCAAGAGTATTCATCTGCATCCCCATCCATCTCACGGGTGCTGCTGCCGCCTCATCTTAAAGTGCTATTGGGTAACCCCCCAGCTCTATGGGCCGGTTGGGGTCCTAGTGCAAACTTGGTAGCAGAGATAGGATGGTTTATCGACTATCGATTAGATAAGACACCGATTGACCATCGACATAAGTAACTCTAGGTCCTCTGCAATATCATGAGTCCTTTGCCATCCGGCTAAGTAGACCGAGAGGCTCCCCATAGATAGTGGTTAGACTAAAGTGTAAAAGCTGCAGGTTGAGGTGTGAAGGAACCTGTGTTTTCTCCCACGAACCTCTCCCACTTCTACAAGCAGCTGACCGGACAAAAAAAAGGAGAGGCAGTAACGAAGGCATTGATCCCGAGCATCCAGAGAGGAAAAATGCAAACGGTGAGTGAAAAAGACTGAATATTTTGGCAAACAGTTGCATGCCTTAGAACAAGTAAGGAAAGGTAACGGGGGGAGGTGGGCCAAAAATAACGTTAGAGTAAGAGTAGAATGTATATATATAAGGGAAAGAAATATTGATTCTAGGGTGACTGATCAATAGATAAAGGTACCGGGAGGATACCCTAGCATAGAGGATACTGAGAGGTTACCCGAGCTAGAGAGAGGATACCAGGAGGATACCTGAGCAGAGAGAGGATACGCACAAATACGCTTTAATATAGCAGTTAGAACAAGCCTACGTTTAAAGTCCTGAATGAATAAGGCGTAGTAGGAGACCAGAATCGATGAAAGAGGCGATCTGAAGGAAATGGGCTTAAATTCCATGTCGGGATAATCATAGTGGCATGAGATTTGTGTAGCCGGCCTGAGTCTGTCTAGTCTGTTACATCTGTCTTATGTTTTTTTTTCTTTTTTCTCTCTGACGTCATAAAGTAAGAATTCTTTTGGGGGGAAACAGCATGAAAACTACGCAATTGTATAGCTAGGATGTTGTATGACATGAATTGATGGTTGTTGTTTGAAAAAGTAAAAAGACATTTTTTGTGAAAAAACGGGATTGGAGCTTGCAACAATTGGTGCTCGCTCATGTTGTTGATTTTGTTTAAGAAATGTAAAATGTAATAAAGTGTTGTATGAGGAGAAGATACATAATTTTAAGCATGGAAGACATTACACTGTTAGTACACTTGTGCAAACAGTTGCCAAAACATGCACCTAAGCTGAAGAAGTACAGTGCAGAATGGGTTAAAGGAACTGCCCACAAAATGTTTATGCCATGGCCCCAGGGTGGATCGCTATCTAAAACCGTCCTGCAACACATGATGACATATTTGCACGCCACGTACACTGGCAAAAAGTTAGACAAATGCCTAGCTAGTTTAGAGCTTTGGAAGATGTACCAAGAGGATAAAGAGGCGGAGTCGCTGTTAGATTGGATACTTAACATATGTACAGAGGTGGGGGTGAAACGCCTTCCGGGCCACCCACCCCGTCTGAAACAAAAAGCGAAGCCAGTAAAGACGAAGGATTGTACCTGCTGAGGGAACTTAAAGCAGCCACGGGATATAGCAACCCGGCATATGAGTCACCTATGCAAAGTAGTGATGAAAACCCAGACAAGGACAGAGATAGAGATATCTCCTCCAAAGTCCCGAGGGACAAGGAGAGGCGCGAGAAAGAAAAAGGAGATCTAGCGCAAGCAAGTACATCTACAGATACAAATAAAGAGGGAAAGAGATGGAAAGGAGATGAGGCCAGAATTGATGAGATGGCATTCACACAGAACGAATGCATCGGAGGTCAGATTCTATCGAAACTTAATGGTAAAGGCATTGAGGATGTGAGACAAAAGGCAGAGTCAGACGACTCAGAGCGAAAAGAGAAGTAAAAGGAAAAATGATTGAGAGATCAGAGAATTAGGAAAAAAGATAGACGGAGACGAGAACAGCTGTATCACGAAGAGCAAGAAAGGAAACGCGATCATAAGCCAAGAGCAGCTAATGATCGGGACAGGCAAGTACAACAAAAAATAGAGGAAGAGAATAAAAAGACAAAGGGATGAGGAAATGCAAATGGAAAATGAATGTAGAGATGCGAAAAAACAGGAAGAAGATAGGATCTGAGAGGAAGCAAGAAAGCGCAGAGAGTTCGATGACGACATAGAACGCAAGTGAAGACAGAGGGCACGGGATCTTGAATATCCAGAGAGAGAGGTTAAAAACCCCGATCTAGTGGTAGACTGAGAAGACAAAGAAGAATTATTTCCTGAGTACGTTTCAGTACCAGGCACGTCTAGGGTAAATATCGAATATGACTTCGACACCAGAAGCATCAGAGAAATGATCGATAGAATATATGATGAAATGGGGCTAGAAAAGGTACCCCAAGGGAGAGGAGAGGACGAGCGTTTTGAGAGCACTCAGTTGTATGACACTGAGGACGCCTCTAGAAGTAGCAGAATTAGAGAGCTATCCCTGGATAGGTTGACGCTAAATAGGAACGAGAAGATGAGAGGAGTTACACGAATTGGGCACAGACAATATCAGACGCAGAAAGAGAAGAATATGAAGAAAAGGGAGACGAGAGGAGACACAAAAACGGGAGGAAAAGGAATAAGATGGTTAGATTCTAACGAGTTTGCATCTAAGGTATCAGAGTCAGCCACACAATCAGATCGACACAAAGGAATCTTACGGTCAGAGGGGGGTGTCTCCACTGCTCTATGTGAGCCTTACTAAGGACATTGCCAGGTAGGCGGTGCTGCAGGACCATTACCCCTGCAGTGGATAGAAAAATTATGAGGGAGGAAAAGGAGTGCCATGTGTTACAATTCCCGTTGCTCAAAAAAGGAGGAACGAGGCCACAGTATGTACCCTGGCCACACATGGATCGAGACAATCTGAAAAATAAGCTTCAATGTTAACATCAGGAGCCAGAAAATGGATACATGAGCTAGAAAAAATGACGGGAGGGAACACGTTAGCTATAGGGGGTATTAAGGGTCTTTTAATCGCCATACATGGTGATAGAGCTGACGATGTATGGACAAGGGCAGGTGATCCTGGCGTGACCACAGTTAATACTGCACACGATGGAGCTCCATTTAACAATTGCAGAGCCGTAGTATGGAAAGCAATATGATTGATATACCAGGATACTTCTGATATGGGAGCTATAATGACACGCAAAATGAAGGAATCAGAAGATCCTTTGCTTTGCATTCAGAATTTCCAAGACACATGGGTGCTGGAAACGAGGGAATCTTGGGGGAAATCTATACCCGTGTTTTACCATATGTTATGCAAAGGGATGCTAGATCAGGTACAGAAGCAGCTCAAGAAATTGGTAGGAATCAAGCCCAAAACGTGGTCTGAAATACAGTTGACCAATGTTCCCTCTAAGCTGTGCGCATGTGCGCTTGCCCAGATTCCTCCTGGGTGCCGCTCAGATGATTTTTAGCAGTGTACAAAGACAATTCTCACCTATTCAAAAAGATTTAATAAGGCACAAGCCACAGACAGCAATTACCTGTAATTGTCTCTCTTAAAATAAGCAACTAGTCTCGTTATTCTGCTAATTTGCATTACACTACGATGCATCTAAAATCCCTAACAGCTAACTACAACACAAGACGTTAAAAACGAATATGAAAAATTGGCTCCATGAACAGAAGAATCTAACCAAGATACGGAGCAGGACATTTTGGCGCGGCCGGTTCGGCATGGGCCGATTTGGCGCGGCCAGTTCGACGCAGGAGCCGGTTCGGTGCGGCAGGCTGTGCCGAACTGGCCACACAGAAATGTCCTGCTGAACTGGCCGCACAGAAAGGACCTGCTCCGATATGGAGACCCCAGGGAGAGCGGCTATCAAAGTTTCCAGGACTCAAAGGCGGAGCAAGTCTGCAAGCATTGCACCTCTAGCGAGCCTAGTCCACGTTGCAGCATTATTGCAGGGCTATGTGTTCGCTCTGTCCGTGAAGCTGTTCCACCTTACCGCTCATATGTGTTACATAAGATAATGACACAAGGCTAGTTCTTTCCACAAAATACGGAGAAATCACCCCCAAACAATCGACCGTCCCAGAACAGTCCTCTGAACGCACACGTGTTTTAGTGCACACATACGGATGTGTCTATATTATCCCCGAAGTTACACAGCATTTATTGTTCGCTTTGGCTCAATGCGCCTTGTGGGATGTGGTGCCGGTTGCCTTAGCCCACTCAGCTATCTGTGTCAGACCCTGGCACTGGACCTGCAGTGACCCATCGCCTGAGCTAGATGGGGAAAGAGAGCCCCCGAGTGCGCACTGGAGAGAATCCCACGGCACGCCTAAACATCCCAGCGCCAAAACATCCCATCGCCGAAATGCCAGTGCCGAACTGGCCACAGCGAATCGGCCAGCGGTGAACCGGTGGCGCCGAAACAGGGTGTACTGACCAAGATATGCCTGCACACATTCACCAAAAATGTTTCCTCCCCACCCATGACTCCTAAACCTGACTCTCACACTTTTGCCTTATGACTCTAACTTCTGCCCCATAGCACATTAAGATACTACAGGACAACCTTGACTCTTCCTCTCTTGGCTCTGCCAAACATTAGCAGACGTCTACCTACATCCACTTGTTTTATGTTTGTTGTAACATGAATAATGTTCACACGCAAAAATGTATACTACTCATTGTGCTTTACCAAAAACATCAACCACACTATATAATCGAACTACCAGCTCAAATATCAGATACTGAGTGTAAGTAAGTAGGCTACTTGGATGTGTAACCAAATCCCATACTTCCTCTTCTTTGTACATATGTCATGCACGTGCTTTGAAGCAGCCCCCTTGTAAGTTAACGCATTATAAAACTCAAAATATTAATTTGCCCTCTAAAGATTTTGAAAAAACAAATGTGATGCTCAGCGTCTCCTACGGTAGCATTACTAACATTAGATTATATGATATGGCATTTATAACGTGCCTATACACAAGTGTTTCAAGGTGCGACTAGGCAAGGGCGGGGAAACAGAGGGAAGACATAGACAGTGATCCTACTTGGCCAGGTGACATTCAAATCGTGCAACTGCAGTGGAGGGGGGAAAGGGAAAAGTGCGGGGGGAAAGGGGAGGGGGCAGTGCAGTACATAGGATAACAGTAAAAAAAAATAAAGATAAATAAAAAGTGCGGCCAGCTGGTGGCAAGTGCAAGGGTAAGTGCAGACATCAGGTGTCAAGTGCTAATAGGGGCTGTAGGGATACAGAATTAGTGCCCAAATGCAACAGTTGCCAGGGGGTCAGTGCAGGTGTGCAGCTGGCGGGGAGGGGACCTGGGCCCGAGATCAGAGGGTAGCCAGGTAACCAATGCAGTTCAGATTCAGCCAAGAGATCAGCATGTGAGAGAAAGCAGAAGCAAAGAGGCAGGTCTTGAGGTGCTTCCGGAACCGGCGATGGTTCTCCTCAAGTTTCAGAGAGGCAGGGAGGCTGTTCCAGAGGAAGGCCCCAGCAGAAAAAAAGAGATCTACCACCAACTCACTGCTTGGAGAAGCAACTAACCCTGAGGGAATTGGAGGTGAATGAGCGAAGAGCTCGAGAAAGAAGATATTTAGGAAGAGAGAGATTTGAAGGTATTGAAATCCTTGTGAACAATGCAGAGGGCCTTGAACTTAATCCTCGCCAACACTGGGAGCCAGTGCAGAGATTTCAGTCCTGGAGAGATACGATCCCTGGGCTTGAGGTCAAGGAAAAGTCTTTCAGCCCTGTTTAGGATGAGTTGGAGAAGGCAGAGAGTAGAGGCAGTCAGATTTAGAAAGAGTCTGTTGCAGTAGTCTGACCTAGAGAGAACCAGAGCTCTGGAGACAGAGCTTCTGGGGGAAGGAGAGGAAAGGAAGAATACCTCTGAGGAGGTGCAGCTGGTATTGTGACTTCTTAGAGATGTCAGAGATGTGAGGAGAGAAGGAAAGTGTGAAGTCGAAGATGACCCTGAGGTTTTTAGCCTCACAAGTGGGAGCAGGAAGAGGGCCAAGAGAGGCTGGACAGAGAGTGACAGGGAAGGAGGGAGCAGGTGTGTCAATGAGGAGAATCTCAGTCTTGCTGGCATTAGGGCAGAGATCATTGGCAGCACACCACTCCTGGATGGCGGACAAAGAGTCAGAGATGAGAGAAGGAGAAGAGGTGGCAAAAGGGAGCCTGAAAATGAGCTGAGTGTCACTGAAAGTTAGGGAAGAGAGCGGCAATGTGGTGGGAAAGAAGTGTCAGGTATTGGTTGAACATCCAGGGAGAGAGGCTAGACCCCTGAGGAACACCACAGGTAGAGATAGAGGAGAGGAAAGGACACATGTTGGACCTTGCTTTTCCGAGAGTTTGCCTAGGAAAGGAGTGATGGAGATTGGGCGATAGTTAGCCAGGCAGGAAGGGTCGGCGGAGGGTTTCTTAATAAGAGGGTGCACAAGAGAGTGCTTCAGGGGGAGGGGAAGACTCCAGTCGCAAAGGAGCGGTTGCAAAAATCAGCCAGAGCCGGAGCCAGGGTGTCAATGTGGTCCTTGATGGTGATGAAGGAACAGGGGTGAACCTGTTTCGACAAGACTTTCATAGATCAGACTTGTCTAGAAACCTTGTCTGAGGAGAACAGGGGAAAGGCCGAGGAGGGAGGGATGAGAGGTGGCCGAAGAAGGGCCAGATGAAGAGCAGGGGGTATAAGTAGAGAGCAACATTGCAATATAATTTACTTTGCCCAAAGTGATAATGGGTATGAACTATGCCTGGGATTACTCGTCCATAGTATCAGGGCACCAGATATTCACCCAGAAGAATGCTTTTCACACAATCTGCATAGTTTCCAAGTGTTCAGAGTTCCTTTGGGCATAGACCTTCACACATTATATGTTAACTCACTTCTATACAAAAACAGTTTCACTGGGCACCTGTGTAATCCTACACAATGATATAAGGGATGGGTATGTTGCAAACAATCTTGTATGCACTAAAAAAGAATTGTGTACATGCAGAGTCATGCCATTCTTAAAATGCACATCATATTTTGAGGCATTTCAATATGCCTTGCTTGCAAAGTATTGTGGGTCTGCAAATATCACAGTGAGTGTTTATTGCTACAATCACTCACTTTTTACAGTGTTCCATCAACTAGTATTGGAAGCAAGCACAGGGGCCGGGTAAGGGTATGGGTGGAAGTATCACTCCTTGCGGGTGATGAACAAAGCAGCAATTTTCAAAGACCAAGTCAGACGTTTCGGCAGTACACTGAAGGAAATGTGTTGCGTGTTGGCTAAAGGATAGGAAATTCTAGTACCCATTTAGACAACAGCAACTTCTTTTTCTTTATTTGCTCAACTGCCGAGAGCTTCTCAAAATAATCATGTGTTCTGTGTGTATCGTCTCTAGCATCTCCCTGCATCTTATTTAACTGATCACAAAGAATTGCAGACGAGTGATCCATAATTACAGAAGAAGGCACTCAAATCAGTTGTATCTCTGATGAATTGATGCAATTAACTTAAACAGCATATATGTGTGATTTTCTTCAACAGGGCTCCATAATAAAGATCAGTAAGGCCCTGGTTTAATTTTATCTAGACTGTGGTGAGGAAGGGTGGGCAAAACTATACACTTTTTTTTATGTGCCCTGTCATTTCACTTCCTATGTGAGGGGTACAAGCAGGGCTGTACTCAGATTTTGCTCCCTACTTGGAGTCAAATGATTTTTCAGGGAGTAAGAAAGTAGTTTGCCAATAGGTGAAGCCCAAGCGAGTCAAGGGCGAGCAGCAGTCAATAAGGACTGTTTCACTGTGCTGCGTTATATTACAGTTACTTTGTCTGGAAGACAGCAGGTGCTGTAATTTGTCGGACTCTTCAAGCCCTGAAGCCGTGAAAGGAACTGCGCGCTCGCACTGAGGCTGTGGGTGCAGAGCAGCGTGTGCGATGGCTGGAGGGCATTGTTCCTTTAACCACTCTGTCCGCCGAGGCCCAGCCCACAGAAAGCGCCTCACAAAAGGGGAAAGTCATTGCCCTTGCGGCGTGAAGCCTGAGCGAGTCAAGGGCGAGCAGCAGTCAATAAGGACTGTTTCACTGTGCTGCGTTATATTACAGTTACTTTCCCTGGAAGACAGCAGGTGCTGTAATTTGTCGGACTCTTCAAGCCCTGAAGCCGTGAAAGGAACTGCGCGCTCGTACTGAGGCTGTGTGTTCAGAGCAGCATGTTTGATGGCTGGAGGGCATTGTTCCTTTAACCACTCCGTCCGCCGAGGCCCCGCCCACCGGAAGCGCCTCACAAAAGGGGAAAGTAATCACCCTCGCGGCATGAAGCTCAAGCGAGTCAAGGGCAAGCAGCAGTCAATAAGGACTATTTCACTGTGCTACGTTATATTACAGTTACTTTGCCTGGAAGACAGCAGGTGCTGTAATTTGTCGGACTCTTCAAGCCCTGAAGCCCTGAAGCCGTGAAGGGAACTGCACACTCGCACTGAGGCTGTGTGTGCAGAGGAGCGTGTGCAAGGGCTGGAGGGCATTGTTCCTTTAAACACTCCGTCCGCCGCGGCCCCGCCCACAGAAAGCACCTCACAAAAGGGGAAGTCATCGCCCTCGCAGCGTGAAGCCTGAGCGAGTCAAGGGGAAGCAGCAGTCAATAAGGACTGTTTCACTGTTTGCTGCTTTGCTGGGGTGCTGGGTGCTGGCCGTTGGACTCTGGACGCTGCACTTGAATACCTAATGGGAAATCAGTGACTACAATAAAGAGAGACGGTAAGCCTATATTATTAAAACTCTGGAGGTGCACTAAAACGGTGATTGAGCAGCCAGAAACTGCCATCTCTACTGTGTCGGGGATGCTGTTTAAAACGGGACAATATCAATAAATATTTTTGAACAATACTACAATTTTTAAGTAAGAAAAGGGGAAGAAAGCAGCACAACTAACACTGCTGTTATCGACAAAACCATCAAGTGTTTAGCGAGCGGGAGACTGCGGGGGGAAACTCCTTTGATCCCGTTCCCATTGTAAAACAGCTGAGTAAAATACATCCAACTCAGACCTCAAAACTGACAAAGACTTCCTTAACTCAAAGGAAATTACTTCGAAAATTGTAATCTGAGTGTTGACTCAGAGCCTTCATATGAAACTTCGCAGTACAAAAGACATGGAGACAGAAGGGGATGGGTCATATCTGAATGGAAGCCAGGAACCGGATATTAGGGCCAACACTATAAACCATGACAACTTGAACCTTAATAATCCTCAGCAAATCCGTGTTCAAATACACACGGAAGAATTACCGGTCCATCTAGTTGGCAGTCATAAAGAAAAGAACCTTATTACTGCAATTATAAACAAATGGAAACGGGGACTGGAATACACAACAACAATAAAGAGAATCCAACAAAAAATCGAAAACCATTTTGGAAAAAAACAACACAAAAGCCATAATGATGTTGAAGGAGAATCAATCATCCTGTGGGAAAACCCGAGGCAACCCCATACCCCATCCTCTAATACGGAAATCCCCTTCTCACCAGCAAAATCGAGGAATTAAACTGACTTACCAAATGAAGGGGAAAACGTTGTGTTAACATCAGTTCTTCAGGACAGCTAGCTACTGGAAAACATAGGACGAACCCCAGAAGGTAAAAGAGATATAGATCATCAGGAAGACCACAAAATAAAAACAGACCCAAACCCAGACACATTGAAAGCATTAAACTTTGTTCTCAGCTCATTGGTCTCAGTTTTCGAGATGCTAAAAATTGAGGTGCAAGCACAAAACGGGACACTTTTGGAGATGACAAAAGAAATAGCATTGTGTGATTCGTCCTTAGTTGGCCTTGTAACTGCAACACACACTAATATGACTAAGCCGCTCCGGGACTTAAACCTGGAAATGATAAAACAAGGCCTAGACATCTCCTCCATACAGCAAAATCTGAAAGAAAAAAGTCAAATGGAGAAACAAAACAATGAACTGCTGGGAGAGGTGCTTTCTTTAATGAAAGGAAACTGGAAAATAAATCCAACAGAGGAAAACAAGGAAAAAACTTGAGAATACTCATTAGATGACACACTGCTTTCAGATTCAGTGTTGGAAGAATTTCGAAGAATGGCAAACGCTGTAGAAGGAGAACT
The DNA here is from genome assembly GCF_040938575.1 of Ambystoma mexicanum. Classification (NCBI taxonomy): domain Eukaryota; kingdom Metazoa; phylum Chordata; class Amphibia; order Caudata; family Ambystomatidae; genus Ambystoma; species Ambystoma mexicanum. The sequence continues at coordinate 16,443,903 of NC_090922.1, read as the reverse complement.
GGACATTGGAGAAGGGGAGCAAGCAATACAGCCAGAAAAGGCAAATGTGAAGCAAATAGAGACACACCAAGACTGGCAGTATCCAAATGACCAGACATCAAGAGGCAGGAGAAAGACAAGGAAACGTCTAGCAAGAAGAGAGAGGTCAATGACAGTACTCCCCACAACTAAGAAAAGTCAACAACAAAAAAACTGAAAGAAACCAAACCTAAAGGGAAAGCAAAAGAAAGAGCAAATTCGCAGGTAAACCCTAAACATTCTGCGAAAAGTGTTGAGCAGGACAGCCAAATAAGTGATACTGGAAACCTACAAACTCATTTGGGGAAAAACAAAACATTCCAAGAGAAGAGAATCCAGAAACAAACCAAAAAGACCCCCAAATGATCAAGAAAGGAAATTGTAACAAGCCCGAAGAAGCTGTAGCAATTACGAAGGCAAGCATAGGTTTACAAACTGAAAACAAGGCAGAGGAGGGCAATGCTCCAAGGACAAAAATCAAGGAGAGCAGCATGAAAGATCTACCTACTCAAGGAAAACCACAAACAAAGAAAGAACTCTTAGGAGACCTTCAAAGAAATGCTGATACAAAAGCAATAAAGCGGGCCCCAATTTTTCAGAAAAAAATAAGATCTTCAGTCAGGCAAAAAGACCAATTGTTCAGATAGCATTGCAATGGAGCCGGGTACACATAATATAAAAATTGCTTCTATCTTTGAAAAAAAGAGTCAGAAGATCGGCAAGGTGCTGTTTCGAAAAATTCGATCATTGCCTTATCCTCGAACAAAATAAAAACAAATGTTACCAACGACGAAAATATTCGAAATGGGGAAGGAAAATCGGTTAAACTAAACAGCCTAGGCAAGCTGGATGACACCAGCTCGAAAACACAGTCGGCATCAAAAACCAGCGAACATATTAATCAAGACAATCTGAAAAGAATTGCCATCCAAAGAGTCTGGTTAAGACTGCGTTCAAACACAGGGCCTCATAAATCACTAAGCCGGGCAGTAATCTTGGGCATGACAAAGAAAGTAAAAAATCTTCACTGTTTATCGTCAGAAGACATAGAAAGTGTTAAATTTCCAATGTCACAAGATCCCTTATTGGTGGAGCTGGTCCTAACGTCACAAGATGCAAAAGATATCTTGCTACAAGAATCAGTAGAGTTAGAATCCTATGGGTTGGAAGTCTCATGTAATGAGTCAGAAAGAAACATCATCATCAAACAGCACAATGTACCAACACCAATAAACAAGGGAAGGGAATCTGTGAATGAACGGAATCTGATAAGATGGGAAAGCAGAGAGAAGGAATCAAGCTTGAAAGAAAATACCCTTACACTTCTTCCAGAGATCCTTACGCAAGTGCTGCAGAAACTAGGACTGGGCACGCAGCAACTTTAGGAAAGACAACTTAAATGTGTTCAGCTGGAACATGCGGGGCTCCAGCTCAATAAGAGCAAAATAAATGAGGGCAGATCTTTTTAACCTGGTTGACGTCTTCTTACTACAAGAAACCTGGTTGGTGAATCCATTGAGTATAGAAGGATATACAGTTCTCTACTTATCAGCATCACTAAAACCATTGGGGCGTCCATCAGGGGGATTAATTATAGCACTTAAGAATCAGATCTTTAAGAACATAGTAGAAATTTGGAAAAATAAAATAGGTTTTCATGCATGCAGAGCAAATACATATTCACAAGGGAAAGCTATAACTTGGGTCATGATAAATATTTATTGGAATCCCGCCAGCTCAACACTGGACATCTTTCTGGAAAATGTGGGTCTATTACTCGAAGCAGTGAAACTGAACTCAGCCTCTAGCAACATCATTTTGGCAGGAGATTTCAACTCAAACTGTCTATACCCACAAAAAGGTGAGGCAAAACAATCAAATGCGGGGAAGGCAAGCAGGGGCAAATTGTGGCAAGACTTTATGGAATATTGGGACCTTGAAATGGTTAACAGCTTACAAGAGAGGGATCAAGGAACATACACAACATGGCATAGAGGGCAAACATCCTCTGCTCTAGATTTTATCTTTGTCTCTAAAAATCTACATGCCTCACCCTCTCTTCTTGTCCTTAAACGGGACGGGGGCAGTGACCATACCAGACTCGAACTAACATTCCAAAATATACTAGGAATAAAAACGGAAAGAGAACTGCAGAACTTGGAAGGAAAAAAGGGTAAAATCAGAATCAGAAAGTATAAGAATGAGGGAGTGAAGCTAAACAAGCGGCTAAAAGAGATTCCCGAGTCTATCTGGAAAGTGGAATGTGACCCGCAAAAGTTTAACAGTGGAATGTGACCCGCAAAAGTTTAACAAATTCCTATGGTCAACACAGGCTCCCGAAGATCTAGCAGGGAGAGCTAAACAAAAACATCTTCAAGCCTTCGATGAAACAACTCAAAAAAGAAAAAGCGATCACAGGAAAGCACTGCGAGAAATAAAGAAAATAGGATATCCGGTGGAACATTTAAAAATAGAAATAAAAAGAGAAAAAAACAATTATAAGTCATGGTCAGCAACTTTTGGGAAGCACTAAATCAATTTGAGGGTGGAACAGGCAACTCTCTCTGCAATCTGGTCTCTGAAGAAGACTGGGTTGAATATCTGACTGAAACCTATAAGAGTGAGAGTACTTGCCACTTCTCGACCATTCCAGATACACCGTGGCAACTTAACATCAATGAAGAAGAAATTTGTGAGATCATAATGAACTCCTCAACTTCTAAAGCCTCAGGACTAAATGGACTGACTTATCAGACACTTAAAAAAGAACCAGAACTTTGGTTGAAGTTACTATCTCGTCTGTTTGGTGAAATCCTTAAAAAATGAGAATTTCCTACTGCTAGGAAAACGGCACTGATAATACCATTCTTTAAAAAGGTGATCGGCGAGCAGCAACAAATTATAGACCAATCGCGCTGCTCGATATCGAAAGCAAAATATTTATGACACTTCTCCTAAAGCAAGTTTCAAAATGGGTAGAAGATTTTGAAGTTTTATCACGCTTCCAAACAGGACTTGGGAAGGGGCATTCGACGTCACTCAATGGTCTGATCCTAAATTTATTGAATGAACAAACAGAGAGTAAAATCTCGCCCCCAATATATGGAGCTTGGATTGACCTATCGAAGGCTTTCGACCAAATTGAAAGAGTATTACTCTGGAAAAAACTGTGAAGGTGGGGGAACGCCAGAAACTTTACTATCAATTTTAGTGGAACTACATAAGTCTACAAATCTAAGAGTCCGCCTTGATGTAATAGGGCACCTATCAAAACTAATACAGGTAAACAGAGGGGTCAGACAAGGGTGCCTAGGAGACCCACTCTTCTTTAATATGTTTCTGGCAGACATGGGAGCTTTTCTGGAATCTGCTGCATTGGTCAGTCCCACATTAAATGGGAGGAAGATCTGTTAGCTGGCCTATGCAGATGATATTGTGCTTCTAGACAGGACACCAATCGGTCGGCAACATTTGTTAACGAGCCTGAATGAGTACACTGTAACAAACAAACTTGCAGTAAACCCTGCTAAATCAAATATTCTTATCTTTAAACATCCACTGACAAAAGCCAAATGCAGCAATTGGAAACTGGGGGGTGGGGGGGGGGAATATATCAGAGTTGTAGAATCCATAAAATATCTGGGTTACAATATACATGCCCACCCAGCCCAATACAAGACAGGAGCTGAGGTGATGGATAAAGTAACATAAGCTCGATCCCAAATGATTAAATTGAATTAAAAATTTTGTAAATTTTCCATTCTACCCTTAGTTAAGTATTACCTAGCAAAAGTGGTACCAGTGATACTTTATGGCCTGGAAGCCAAACCGGGCCTCTGGGCAGCAAACTGGGAAACTTATGAGGGTCGACTTTGGAAAAGAGCTCTGTGTCTTCCAAGTTGCACAGCTATAAACAGCTTGAGATTTGAGCTGGGATTGAAGTCACTAAAGTGCATGGCAGATTGGAAACTGATTTCCCTGTTTCGAGAAATAATTATGGGCAAGGAGACAACCCTATATGGAGATTTAAGGTCTCTAAAACTACAGGGTAAGTCTTCTCTCTTGACCATATTGGGGGAAAATGTTTCAAAGGCACTGTCAGAAATAGAGCTTGATGTGGATTCTCTGATTTCAAACCCACTTAAAATTAAAAGAAAGTTGGAACTTTTGGATTGGATTGGAACGATAGAAAATGTCAGATCGGACCCATTCCAAAGTACTTTTTTGATGGGGGGAAAAAAAGCTTGATTGTCTTTCGAGTTATCTAATGAAATTCCCCAATAGAAAGCTCCGCTCAAATCTTCTCAGAATGAGATTAAATTTGATTAATTGCGGGGAAATATTAGAAAAACGAAAAACAAGGGACTAAAGCAAAAAAATGGTGTATCATCTGCATAAACCCTGCCAAGCAAACATTAAAACATCTATTAATGGACTGTGTAGGTTCATGGACACATCGTCTAAGACTCTTTAAGAACTTTGTGCGCATAGAGGAAGACATTATATGAGACTTTTTTTGGGACAGACTGGTCTCTGGCACAAACGCTGCTCTGTCATTGGCTGCTCTACAGGTGTTAATAAATTGCGAAATAGTCATTTAATTTGTAAAACTCAGGAAATAGATCATCACAATAATATGGACCTTGACGGTACTTGAAAAGTGGTAGGGTTTTTGGTAAAGAAAAGGATTGTTTTAATGTGAAATAAATGTGTATCTTTGTCTGTCTTTTTTTGGTTTCTTTTTTGTAAAGGCTCATTGAGCCAAAACAAATAAAACAAAAAATAAATAAATAAAAGAAATTCTTTCCCCATATAATTCCTTTTGAGATCAGGCATTAATATTATTAGAGTTCCTTCCTATGCCAATGCTCTACTGGTCACTAATTCGACAAAATATCAGTGGAGCTTTGTGGGTTGAAGCAATGATATGTTCATTATTTCTTGTTTTTGTTAGGCACATTTTCCTTTTTTAGCAAGTACAAATGCATGGTGCATATGTCTCTTAGCTCTAAGGCTGGTGTTATCACTACCCACCGGAGAACATAATGTGGATAGTAAGCAGAGGCACATGCATTTTGGATCATCATATTCTAAGGTGCAGTTATTCTGATGCAATTAGCATCCTTAAACAAATTATTAGAAGCGTGTTCTCCTGGCACTTGAATTAGTTCTTTAAAGAGGCACTTGAACTCCTTTCAGCATGTTTTTGACACATTGCTTTTAATTGCCATGAACCCATAAGCAAATGTATTCTGTCTGAGTTTCTTGACAGCCACATCAGTTGTGACAAGAGATATTTGTGTTTTGTAATACAAATGAGCGATTTTCCAGTGGCATAAAACATACAGGGCCTCCTTACTACTTGGGACGGTATTCCGGCGCAAATCTGCCAGAAAACCGCCCAAACGAATTACTGTTAGCGCCACTTGGTCCGGAGGAATTTCTGCCAGATTACAACTGGTGGTGGTGTTGTAATTCCCCATTCATATTGAGTACATTTTTTGTGGCTTTTTTGGCGTAATTACCGCAGCTGAAATGCTGATGATTTCGACGTGGAGTTGTAGGATTTACCTCCAAGATTTTCCTGGAGGCAAATCCTCCACTCCATGCCCGAAATCGTAATTTGGCATAGCGGTAAAGTTGGCAGTAATGGAGTTACCAATTACGGAAGAAAACCAGAGGATACAATTTTGGAGACAGAAGGAATCAAGAAATTTAATTGAACCTGATCCATTATTTAAATATCAAATTTTAATCGAGAATTAATCATTGCACTCAATAATTTTACATCGCAGGAAAGGAATTAAGAACACATCATTTCACATAGTTTCACATATAGTCCATCTCATTCGTACACAGGCATCCAATAACCATTCATTCATCCATCACAATAATACATGTAAGGTAAAACTTTATCCTAAAAAAGTCATAACAATTGATTTACTTATTGTCTTCATAAAAAAGAGAGAGAAAGAGATATATAATAAATATATATGAAAAGCCACAACAACAAATAGTTCAGTTGGTCATCAGTTTAGGATGGGTCACATCGATGTCCAAAGTTGACCTCATCACTGGTTTCTCAACCGGTTTCGGCGTATTTAACTTTAATTGAGTTACGCCTTCATCAGCAGAATAACAATTCAACTCTAAAAAGACAGGGAGATATACATATATGAGAGACCTCATCATAGAACCACTAGAGAAAACAAAGGGAAACCCCCAATTATCAACCAATTCATATTCATTAAAAGTGATTTAAAATCAAACACAACCTGCCCCCTACCTTGTGCCATAACTCCAAGGGGGTTACTTTGCATGCTATAAACAGTGCTACCATGATCATTGATGCCCCAAAGTGCAGAGAGAATCAACCCCTCGTGGCCATCAAGCGGACCCATTAAGTTAGTGAGAAGATGCAAATTCCCATGTATTAAACTTGCGTGAACTATTTATACAGGCAGTGTGCTATGCGAGCGCTTATAGGTCTAATTTTTAATAACTAACCTTCATGAATGAAGAGAGAGAAGGAGAGACAGCTGAAAATTCCTGATATGAAGAACAGGAGTACCAGCTATACCAATATGCGATGTCCCAACACGTCTGTACTGCGTTACCGTCAGCTGGAGATATGGGAATGGTTCAATCATGCAGTGGCTTTTTTTCATGCAGACAGCACCATTTTGGAGGAAAGGATCAATCCTCCAATATAAATTTTCACAAATATTGGTCACATTAGATATTGAGGCTCTTTATACAAACATACCTCAAGAAAGAGCTATACAGAGCTTAGAAATCATACTCAATAGACGACCATATCCACATAGTGTTCCCACCAATTTTCTGTGTGAAGCTGCCAAGTTAGTTTTAACCAACAGTTTTTTTAAATTCAAGGAAGAATTCTTTCTACAAATTAAAGGGACTGCTATGGGCTGTACTTTTGCCCCAAATCTAGCCATCATCTTTATGGCTCTTCTTGAGGAAGAAAAAATCCTGGCAAACTCAAATCCGTTCCAGCAACAGATTAAGTTATACCGCCGATACATTGACGACATACTCTTAATATGGGAAGGCAATACTCAGTCTTTAATTTAATTTGTGGAATGGCTCAACAAAGTTGATTCAGATATTCATTTCACGTTTGAGTACTCCACTACGAGGATTGCTTTCTTAGATTTATCTATCTTTGAACAAAGAGGTATCTTACGAACTGAATTATTCAGAAAGACAACAGAAAGGAACACCACACTCTGTTTTGACAGTCAACATCCCTCCAGCTTGTTACGGAACTTACCTTTCGGTATGTTCCTGCGGTTACGCCGGAATTGTTCTGATATTGATAATTTTATCAAACATGCTACCATCCTAGAAAATAGACTATTAGAACGAGGCTACCCTAAAAAGCTCATCAAACACTCTAGAAAGAGAGCCCGCTATGCAAATCGAGATCTGCTACTATTACCTAAAAATGAGAACATTAAAAAAGAACAATTGGTTTGTGTCTCAACCTATTGCCAATACAGTAATACCATTAAAGGCATCATTTTAAAAAATTGGCGGGTCCTGAATGCATCCGGCATGATTTTGCCAAAACCCTTATTTGCTTTCAAGAAAGGCAAAAATCTAAAACAAAAAATGACACGTGCAAGTAGAACTTCAGCTAAACCAACCGCGATCAGGGACACCAACTTTAACCCAGTGATAGGGCATTATCCATGCACGTCATGTACTGCCTGCAAGTTCTCAAAAAAAACGACTTCTTTCATAATGGAAAATAAAACCTGGGACTTGCGCACCTTTACAACGTGTAAAAGTAAAAACGTCATTTATGCAATTTCATGTCCTTGCAAAATGATGTATATTGGAAAAACCACGAGAGAAGTAAGTACCAGAATTAATGAGCATTGCTCAAAAATTAATACTCGGAATCTAAATGCTCCTATGGTAATTCATTTTGTTCAAATGGGCCATACTGCGGAACAAATGGAGTGGTTCTGTATTGAAAAAGTAATTGCCTCCAACGTAACCCAAATGACAAAAAAACTGGCTTACAAAGAAAAATTATGGATCTTTAACCTAAAAACGTTAACTAATGGTTTGAACATACTAGAACCAGGTCTTTCATATTCCTAAAGGGGATCCACCATTGAGACGTTGACGTGGGAAACACCTTAGGTCCCGTCCATCGCGAGCCCTCTGATGCCACTGAGAACGACAAAAACAGGCCGGTATACCATTCATAGTCCGTTTTTCACCTTGATTGACAAGCTACAGTCACGTGAGCGGCCCTTGCAGTCACGTGAGCGCTAGTATAGTATTTAAGAAGCCGTAGCAATAGTTCTTACGTCGCCAGACGGGCGCCGTCGGGTTATGGACCATACAGACCCTGCGAGCGGGCATATTTTCAACAGCTCGTCCCGGAATAGTAAGTAGACTCTTCCTGTTTTTTGTTAGAAAGCATTAATTATTTTTTCAGCCACGAGCTACCTGGTATTTATTAGGCTTGCATACAGTGAGTCTTTGACTCTGTTGAATTATATATGTCTCCGGCTGCTGACACCCTTCCAATGCCGAGCACTCTCCCGTTAGTAACGTGAGCCCTGGCAATTGATTATCTTTGCTTCGGGAGTTCTACCCGAATTGTTATTGTGATTCACGTGACTTTTGCTTCGCCCCAACTCGACCTTATCAACAGTTCTGACCTTTTTTCTCATTTATATAGAGAACAGGAGAGTTGTGAATCTCTGGGTGTACCCCTTGAGTCTATGAAAATTTATATTGGAGGATTGATCCTTTCCTCCGAAATGGTGCTGCCTGCATGAAAAACAGCCACTGCAGGATTGAACCATTCCCATATCTCCAGCTGACGGTTACGCAGTACAGACGTGTTGGGACATTGCATATTGGTATAGCTGGTACTCCTGTTCTTCATATCAGGAATTTTCAGCTGTCTCTCCTTCTCTCTCTTCATTCATGAAGGTTAGTTATTAAAAATTAGACCTATAAGCGCTCACATAGCACACTGCCTGTATAAATAGATCACGCAAGTTTAATACATGGGAATTTGCATCTTCTCACTAACTTAATGGGTCCGCCTGATGGCCACGAGGGGTTGATTCTCTCTGCACTTTGGGGCATCAATGATCATGGTAGCACTGTTTGTAGCATGCAAAGTACCCCCCTTGGAGTTATGGCACAAGGTAGGGGGCAGGTTGTGTTTGATTTTAAATCACTTTTAATGAATATGAATTCGTTGATAATTGGGGGTTTCCCTTTGTTTTCTCTAGTGGTTCTATGATGAGGTCTCTCATATATGTATATCTCCCTATCTTTTTAGAGTTGAATTGTTATTCTCCTGATGAAGGCGTAACTCAATTAAAGTTAAATACGCCGAAACCGGTTGAGAAACCAGTGATGAGGTCAACTTTGGACATCGATGTGACCCATCCTAAACTGATGACCACTTGAACTATTTGTTGTTGTGGCTTTTCATATATATTTATTATATATCTCTTTCTCTCTCTTTTTTATGAAGACAATAAGTAAATCAATTGTTATGAATTTTTTAGGATAAAGTTTTACCTTACATGTGTTATTGTGATGGATGTATGATTGGTTATTGGATGCCTGTGTACGAATGAGATGGACTATATGTGAAACTATGTGAAATTATGTGTTCTTAATTCCTTTCCTGCGATGTAAAATTATTGAGTGCTATGATTAATTCTCGATTAAAATTTGATATTTAAATAATGGATCAGGTTCAATTAAATTTCTTGATTCCTTCTGTCTCCAAAATTGTATCCTCTGGTTTTCTTCCGTAATTAGTAATTTGCTAATACTCTGACCCAGAGTATGGGGTTTCCTGTGTCCTTCAGATAAATATAGTAATGGAGTCATCGCCAACTTTACCACTTACTGCCAAACTTGTAATGAGGCCGACATTTTTCTCTGCGCAGAAGTACGTTTGCAAGGTACCGCGACAGATAGAAAAGTCTTGGACCGGTTGATGAGTTTTCTGTTTAATCACATTTTATTTTAGGCTAAGTATTTGGAAAAAGTGTTATAAGATTTGTAAAGAATTGCATTGGCTTCGAAGAGGAAATTCCTTTCCAAACTCTCTTCTGCGACAGTAGCTCACAAAGTGGCTTACTTCATTAGTCAGTTGCGCACATGGAAAATAATGTGCGCACAACAGTGTTAGGCAGAATCCCCTGCAGTACCCTTTGGGAACACTACAGGCAATTAGGACTACCAGTGTAAGCACAATTTCACCTTTGGTACAAGCCTGTACTACACAGTAAAGTGGTAGCGATGGCTGAGCAGCCAGACATATCTCAAGAGTTTAAGTGAGCAGTAGAACAAGTTACACAAAGGACCAACTAGGGAACATTGTAGTTGACCATGGCTCACTATTACAGGCTACTGCAAGAAAAGAATCGCAATAAAAAGGCTGCACAAAAAGCTGAAGAGGCAAAATGAGTGCAGAAGAAATTGTTAAAATATGCCATTGAAGGGGCAATGATACAATACTACAGTGGAAATCTAGACCCATTGATGAGAGGTCACTTCCGTTGCGAACAAGGCTTAGCTGCTGCAGAGTTCGCCATAGAGAAGGCTACATCCATTGTGATAGGATGCTCAATGACGCTGTTCGTCGAGCATGCACTATTTGCTATTCTAGAGAAACCAAAAGGCACATTGACATCTCCGAGAGCTTCTGCGTATAAAGTGATCATATTGAATCCATCGATTAAGATAATTTGATGCAAGATAGTGAACCCAGCTATATTTCTAGCAGAACCAGTCACTGAAGGAAAGCTGATCCATGACTCTGCAAATTATATGAAGAATTCTATGATGAGATTCCCAGAGTGAAAGAAATGCATTAGCAGAAGGGGAAATTGTCTTAATTGACGGTTATTCGGGAATCGATCAAAATGATGGGCAAAGATACACAGGCCCCGCTGCGATGAAGCACACAGCGAATGGAGAGTTTCCAGTACTTATTCTGCACGATTACCATCTCATTACTCAGCACAGGCTGCAGAATTATTTGGTGTTGATACTCGCACTTGGAAATCACACATAGCAGGAAGTAACAGTGTACAGTGACTCTGCCTATGTGACATCAACAGTGCACGCAGGCTTAGCGCGCTGGAAAAGGAGGGGCTACCTCTGAGCGGATGGCTTGCCAGTGCAGCACGCGGCCCTATTGGACAGACTGATAAAGGCACTACAGCTCCCAGTGGGCATAGCGGTCCTGAAATGCGCTGCCCACACGAAGGGGACAGATTTTATCTCACGAGGAAATCAAGCAGCAGACACAGAAGCCAAGCGTGTGTCGACCAAAGACGAAGTCATAATGGATGTGGAAATAACTGATGTGCATGAGAGAATGATTGTTGCACAAAGTGAAGCAGACAGTTATAGCAACATGGAGAAAACCCAATTAATGGAACTCCAAGGGGTGGCACCACAGGAAGAAAAGAATCTTTGGAAGCAGCAAGGGTGCTCTTTAAACCCCGCTGAGAGCTTGTGGCGACAAGACAGAACTGGTAAACCGGTGATGCCTACAGCCCTATTGAAGATAGCACTGGAACAGTGGCATTATCCAGCACACATGCCAAAAGAAAATTTAGCAGCAACAAATACTGAAGACTGGTTTATACCGAACTTAGTGGAGCACGTTGCATTTTTTATGGTGAACTCTATAATCTGCCAACAGTTCACGGCTGGGCATACACTAAGAGCAGTTAGAGGAGTCATCCCAAGGCTTAATGGACCTTTTCAGCACTTGCATGTCGATTATGTCGATATGACACAAGTATGTAACGGGTACAGGTATCTAATTCTTGTGGTGTGTCCATTCTCTAGATGGATAGAAGCAGGTCCATGTACACAACCAGACTCTACCTTTGCGGCCAAATGTTTGGTAAGGGAGGTTTTTCCCAGATGGGGAGTGTGTGAGGTCATGAGATCAGATAATGGACCTTACTTTGTTAATGCAGTCTTTGAACAGATTAGCTTGTTGCTTGGTATAAAGCACAAGTTCTCTTTGGCGTATCATTCTCAAGGTTACAGGATATGTGAGAAGCTCAACGGCTTGTTAAAGGAAAGGATACCCAAGTTGAAGTTCACTCTAAAGAAGGGATGGCTACACTGCCTTCCGCTGGCACTGTTTGCGTTCAGAAACCAGCCCGATTCTGACCATCACCTTATGCCGCACAAGATCATAACAGGCAGAAGGATGCGCATGCCACTTACACCCCGAGAAAGAGCTAGATGTGATGCTCAGCCAACAGAAGTTTTTGGGTCTGAAATGCAAAAGTACTTGAATTGCATGACATTTGTCTTACTGTAATTTCAGGACAGCTGCAGTGAGGACAAAAAGGGTGCAGGGAAGCACAGAACACAGAAGGAGATACTACAACAGACCCGATTCAAGGTTTACGTCTACTACCAGTTTTCCCTGGGGACACAGTCCTGGTGAGAAACCACACGAGAAAAAAGTGGGACGAGCCAAGGTTCAACGGTCCATTCAGAGTGGAGAACGTTACTCCCCCTGCAGTCAAGCTGGAAGGAAGAAGAGCTTGGTTATTTCTGGGTGATATCAAGCCATACATCGGAGAAGGCCCCCTGCCCGCACCCCAACGCATAGAGACTACAGACAATGGGGAAGAACCACAACACGTGCAGATGAGATCCATGACGAGGAAGAAGGACGCATGACCAGCAAAACAAAGATAAAGCACTTTTGTGCAAGTTGTGGCTTAAAGTTGGACATTTCCTCTGAGCAAAAAAGGGGATAGGGACATAAAACACTGACTCTGTGCATCCTAGTTGCAGGGTGAAGAAAAAAAATTGCACGTACAAGCCACAACATATTCTGTTGACTTTGAACTTTGGACTGAGGCATACTTAAGCCTTGATAAGAAAAGGATATGCCAAATTTTGATTGAGGACACACAAACTGGAAGAAAATACAGTATCCAGGCATGTTCCAAACAGGAGCATTATTTGGACTCACTTATAGTGTCCCACAGCAGCAACATCACCAAAGACATTCTAATTTACTTCAAACTAGTATTGAGATCATATCCGTCGTTAGTGAGAAGGCTCAATAACATCACTGAATTTCTTTAAAACCCTGAAAACGAAAAGACAATAAGGAGGCTACTCATTGTGATCGCCAAGCAGTTCCTCCTGCTTCTGCAATACAGGGAGGACAAGACAAATATCCCAAGCAGAGGAAGCAGCAAATAGGCTTGTCAGTGTGCTATTCTTTCGCTTAATTGAAGACTGTCCATATCTTGTTGGGAGACGTCTTGACATTTCTTCGAGATCGGCAAACACAGAACGTTTGAGCATGATCCTGAATGGAATCATAATTCAGGTTGCTCTTCAAGCTCATCGAATTCACAGAAGCTGCTCACATTGAGTACCAAGCAGTTGCAGAATTCAGCAAGGACTAGACACATGTCCCAGTCACCAGAAGATAGCAGATTGGCAAGCAACGTCTTCTTTCGCCTAATTGAGGACTTTCCAGAACGTGTGGGAAGCCTGCCAGTGTTGACATCCTCACTTTCATCAGAGACCCAGCAAACTCTACACAGATGAGCGTGCTCCTGCATGGTATTGTGATGCAGGTTGAACTTTCTAATCATCATCCGAATTTCCGGAGGAGACTGTAAACTTTCCGCCGAGGGACAGATTGAGGAAGTGTTGACAAAGAATACACTTTTGCTGACAGAGAAGCAACATGTCTTCTGGAGTGAAACAGATCAGAGGCATTGAGTGGGAGCTTGTTTATTTTGACCACGCACAACAAGAGACTTGCTGAACCTATTACCTTACGTTGCCATTTTCATATCCAGAAAAGAGAACTGTGTACAGTGACGAGAAACAATCTAGTTGTCAGGCAAAGAAGGACAATCGTTCCAGTATCTGAAATCTACGAGCAGAAGCAGCAGAACCCAGAGATAACGATATTATCTAGAATGTATTAAACTGCTAGTTTTCTTTCCTTAAAATGATAGAGATGGGCAACCGAAGGAGTAATGTTGTCATTCCTCAAGAGGAGAGGTGCTCATACTGCTCCAGAACTAAGTGCTGCCGACTGACCTATAGAGGAATCATGTACCTATGCATTATATTCTTCATTGTTTTACTGTCACTGACGATTCGAACTGCATTTTTTATTGGTGCACAAAGTGTTCCGATTCCAGTGCACCCACCTAATGATGTACGCATGACACCCACGAAGGCACCCAGACCTTTTATAGTAATTCCAGTCCATAGACAGTCTGACAAAGGAGTGAGTGAACTTGAAATGGTTGTGATTAGCAATGACACACACACACGTAGTAACAAGCAAGTTGAAAAGCGCAAGACTGGGTCGGCAGAGTAAGAATGAGAAAAGGTTACTGAAAGACACACACACGCAAACGATAAGTGCACATACACCAGGTCTAGTGTCAATAACTGCAGAACCACAGGCCAAAGAAGGGGAAATGTTTGGACATCCTACTATGAGAAGTTCCACTATAAGCGAAGTAAAAGGACAAATGGAGAAAGCTGAACTCTTAAAGAGACAAAAGGAGTTGGAGAATAAACCAACAGAGACAGCATTGATAAGCACACCTGATCCAATGAAGGGGACAAGTACAGGTTCTACAATACAGCCATATACTGGACCAATGGCAGAGTGGATATGGACATTTATAACCAGAAGAAAAAAGATGCAAGAGGACAATTAAAGAATTGCCAGACTTTCTTCTACAAGACTGGCACAGATTAAGATGCCTGCCCCATGGATTGGGATACCTGAAAATCCTCTAGCAAGAAGAAGCCATACGGATGCGTTTAATGACATAGTTATAGCGAACTACAGGAAGACCTTAAGAATCAGAAGAAGCATACAAGAAGATGACAATGAACTAAATGACTACCTGGACAGCACAGCACACTTGGGAAATAACATCTGGTACCAACACATGAAAGAAGTTGGATGACGAAATTCAGAGGAGGAATGCTTTGTTTGTGCACTCCTACCTTACAGCATGGGGAAGTCAAAGATCTTCGTAGCTGTAGAAATTGATGTTCAGACAGCACTCTGTCTATCACACGTAGCAATGTGCAAGACCAGAGGCCAGTTCATGGGAAGTGATGCTTCACTCAAATGGGCAACTGAAGCAACAGACCCAAAAGAAGACAATTATGTCCAAGACATAAAGAAAAGAAACAATGGAAAAACAAAACACATTGTGACCAGATATGAGAAGCCTGGACTTAAAGGAGCAGAGATCAGAAGAGAAGCAAATCACAAACTGAATGTTCAAGGAACGATGCCAGAAGAAGCTCGAAAGTGGAAGAACAGAGGCCAAATGCAAATTCGGGGAACAGTGCTTTCACCAGACAGATGGGAGAAGGGAGTAGTGATCTGCAGAGCATGGACGGTCTTTGGTCACTACGTGCTTACCATCAACATAGTGCGAAATGGATGTAAGCCATTATGGCCAAAGCTTGCTAAACTATTGACATGGGTCGAAGACAGAGGAGCACCCTTACAGATAGTGCCGTTGGAGAATCTGAAATTCTGCTTCCGGAATAATGGTACAAGAAAAATGTGAGAGAATCAGAATTGTGGCCGAGTCTTTGACGCTCCAGGAATGGTACACGGTACAGCAGTGATCATGGATTATTATTGGGCATGCAGATCCAAAGCATATATCAGGCTGCCAAAGAATTGGGGAGGTATATGCACAATAGTGAATGTCCATGTTCCAGCAATGGTGATTCGAAAAAGTGATCTGAATATCGACAGTTTCCCAAAAGCAGATGCTCACCTGAGGTAGAAGAGATCTGTGGAACTGATGAGCCAAATGAAGAGAGAGAATTAAGCTTTTCATGCAATCCCGTATGAACACAGGCTGTTCAGTCTAACCTCATCCGTGTTCACGACAATTTTTATGCCAAGAGTTCAGGTTGGCGCGAATAGTAAATGGTTGCAGATAACCAGATGGGAGTCACTGCAGACCATCAACACAACCATAAAAGGATTCAATGCAATCAAGGAAAATTGAGGGCAATTCGACTAATGACTCTGCAGAACAGATATGTCCTTTACATGATCACAGCTATGGATGGGAGGTGTTTGTGCAAAAAATGGAGAATCATGTTGCACATTTATACCATCTCACGACGAAGAAAATGGAACTTTAACTGAGGCCATAGGTATGCTGACGAAACTACAGAATCAGATGATCGATGAAGCTGACGAGGTTGAAGATGACAGCTGGTTTGGATCACTATTTTCATGGGTTCCACAATGGATGGCAGATGCATACAAATTCCTGGGAGCCCTGCCAGTGATGATACTGCTCAGATTCTGTATTATCAAGATAATAATCTCTCAGTGCCAGAAAACTGCAAAAAAGGCCATAGGGATAAAGATCATGATTGATGTCGAACTAGGATGGAAGCCCAAGGACCTGACTGATGAAGAAACAAGAGACTTTGTGAAAGCCAGCATTCATGCACCAGAAGGAACAAAGTTTCGGTATCCAAGGAAACACAGAAACTATGTGGGAAGATGGATCTATTGCCCAAGTGGACAATGTCAACTTATGACATGGAATAAAGACGAACACGTGAGAACAGCAGGAAGCTTGAAGGGAGTCATAAAAATATGGACTCCAAAGAGACACTTCTTCAGACCTCAATGTATGGACCCAGAGGATGAAAGAACAATGGACCCAGGATATGAAGAAAAAAATGGATCCAAAAGATAAAGAAAAGGTGGATACAAAAGAAGAAGTGAAAGTGGTTGATGAATAGCCCAGAGGGGGAGTATAGAGGAGGCCCGAAGCACGATTCGCAACACCTACCACCAATTTTGAAATACCAGGAACGTTCACGCCAAAATATGTGACGTATGAGGAGCAAATAAACCAGCAGAGAGCCGCAGTGGGGCTCTGTACAGTACCTATCAGATTTACAGCACCTATTGAAGTACCATCACCTAAGAAAACCTGGACAGTGAGGTACCCATTGAGAAAACCATATCGACTAATGAGACAGAATGATGATTATCAAAATGCAATACCTGAAGAAGCCAAAAAGATACCAAAAGAAGACGAATGGTGACGTCACAAGAACCGGACTGACTCACATATAGAAGATATGATGACCTGTGAATGAGGAAAAGAGACGAAACACCAT
This sequence comes from Ambystoma mexicanum, assembly GCF_040938575.1. Classification (NCBI taxonomy): domain Eukaryota; kingdom Metazoa; phylum Chordata; class Amphibia; order Caudata; family Ambystomatidae; genus Ambystoma; species Ambystoma mexicanum. The sequence goes on along the minus strand of NC_090922.1, from coordinate 16,426,662 downwards.
GGATAAGTGACATCCTGAGTTTAAAGTGAAACAATTAATGTCAAATGTTAGAAACGTATGCAATGAGCGTGATTAGGATATTCAACCAGTTTACATGTGTACATATGCACATTAGCCGCAAGAAGCTAAGAAAATCGTGAGGCTTGCTTAAGCTTAGTAGTAAGATAGATTGCAGCAAGCGCCACCTATACATATCTACCTCAAAAGGAGCACTTTATATAAGTATTCTTCCACTATGCACAAGAGCAGAATCAGCCAAAGGTTATTTAAGGTCTCAAGAGGAGAGCTTCGCAGCAGGAAAATCGAGAATTAAGGACAGAGAGAAACTCAGACGAAGGCAAATCGTGCCAAGAAGCCAAGGTCGTATCGGCTGAAGCAGACCAACAGTGGATACAATTAACGAAGAGAAGAACAGAGTATCCTATTCTGAAAGGCCAAGATAAGCCACAGAAGGCAGATGGCTGGCTGAATTAAATCAAGTACACAAATTGCATGGAGAATAAGACGATTTCACTGTGTCAAAATCACGTGACCGAGCAAGCAGAAGGGAGGAAACTTTCACACCTACACATGGACTTGTTCCATGCCCAGACGCCTTAACTTTTCCAGACCAAGAAGCAGACTTGAGGCCAAAATACAAAGAAATAATTGACACATGACCACTGAAGTGATGATTGATTGTTGCAATAATTGGAGGGAGGCTGGGCTGGGGGTGCAGGCAAACTCCCTGCACCTGGCCGGCTATTCTGCACGCTGCTAGGCTAGTGGAAAAGTATGAGTAGGGTTGATGCCAACCCAATTATAGTGGACCAAGTAATCTAGGGTCCTATAGTTAGTAGAACCAATGAGGCGTCGTACTTTTAGTGACGTCTACAGTAAGCATTTTGAAGGAAGGGCTTAGATGCCTTACCTGACACTGTTTATCCAATCCCCTCACTTCATTACCATATACAGATATAGCACCTAAATTAAAGTTACCTTCCTAGAACCAATAGAATTGCATGCCAGATTTTAAGCGTTACACGTCAGTGACGACAAGTTTTTAATATACATTTAGTGTTTTTTATGAAATTAAGTGGAGTTGAAGCGAGAAGTAAGATCGAGCGATTGCTGATATTCATTAACTCCCCGTTTTTTGTACTTGTCATTAAACTGACTCCCTTTGCAAACCATTGAGTTGTCATTATTGATTTGATGCGAGAGTATTAATCTGCATCCCCATGATTCTCATGGATGCTCCTGTCTCATCTTAAAGTGCTATTGGGTAACCCCCAGCTCTATGGGCCGGTTGGGGTGCTAGTGCACACTGGTGTGTGGCACCTTAGCCATTCCCACCCCTGCCAGCCCCCCTTGGGAGGGCACAGCCACAGGTGCTAAAAGTCATTGATTCTGGAGGGGGGATGTAGGGGCATGATGCATGCGGAAAGGGCCGGAACAATATGTCTCTAATGGCACCAACGACACAGGCGGGTATTACTCATCGAACGCAGTGTCCAAGCTTCCCATGAAGCCACCATGTAAACGAACGATAGGCCACCAGCCTGTACCACCTGTGGAAGAGAAAGATACAAACTGTTTTTAAATTAACAAGATAAGTGTATTAAACCTTAGTTGAAAATGCAATTGTGTATCCAATGGCATTGTTGCCAGTACAAATGTTACTTCACCGATCAATCCACTTGGGCTTTAAAGTGTAGACACATTACAATATAGAACGACTATGCATTCCATTACATTTGGGACACAAAGAAATATCGCTTCATGGTTGTACAGGAAATAAACATAAGAAGACCACTAGGATTTCCCCAAATTGCGCGAGTGATGTATAGAATTGCAAGACTACATTCATTTGGCAGTGATAGATCAAAGTTACGACAATATAGGAGACAACCATGAAATGGTAGTGGCCTAAGTGACATCACAATTAGAGTACACTTACTCATTACTTGGATTGCAATGGCAAACTGTTGCACGAAGTTCATAATCCTCAACACGGACCGTGTGAGGCAGGCTGCCCTAAAGTCATGCAGCTCGGTAACGCATTGCGGCGTGTCTCGCCTTCCGATATGTAGGACAAGCATCCAGAGTTTTCTCGGCAGCAGCAGTTCTCCTCCTTGGTTGGCATTAGTGTGCATCGATTGCAGGTACACCAGGTGGAAACGTCCATGCGACTAGCCTCAGGCTCTTGATCTGTTGATTCGTCCTCCCAACTGTCGTCTGAAGCCCCATCGTTTTCGCATCTTTCTCCTTCGAGTAATACACCTGGGAATACTCCGGCTCGTACTGGTAGGGCTGTACTGTTGCCATTATGGGACAAAATAAAAATGGATAGTAATGGTACTAACATCTGTTCTCACGTAATAGGAGCAACAAAGGTAGCTGACCACAGCACAGAAACGAGGCACAAAATACTCAAAAAAAGACAGTGAAATGATTGGAAAAGCAAATCTGATGTTGTCTGATGAGAAGAGGTCTGTTTATACTTATTGAGGAAAGAGGCGTCCTGCCATTTCCATGGAGACACGTCATTAGCTGAAGCGCAGAGAATGTTGACACAAGACATGCATTGGCGTTGTGAAATGGGCGGTACGCGTCTAGTGATCTCAGCCTCAGTGGCGGGGGATATGATTAAGTGCCGCCAGGGCAGTGCACCTTAGGGCGATGCAGCAACGGATAAGATTAGCACAAGATGGCCGCACCCTGCTGCCTGATTTCGCATGTGTAAAAAAAGATGAAAAATATGGTAAGGTGCATAGGAAATGTTTGTACGATCGATCAACGTATGCTTAAAAACACATGCCCGAACCCTCGGGACAATAATAAAATACAGCTGAGACCAGCAGAGCCTTCCCACACAAACATAAGAGGTACAGACACAGCATAGGCAGGACCAGCACAGGCTTTCCTCAAACAGGTACAACATAGACCAGGCTATTGTAAGCATTCCTAAAAATCCATCAGGAACAGCATGGACTTTCTACAAACAGGTACATCATGTGAAGGGCCACTACAAGCTTTCCTAACAATCAAGTATACATACAGCATTGGCAGGGTTAGTGCAACACTAAATCTCACACAAATGCAACATTTATACAACAAGAGAAAACTTCTCTAACAAACGGTTCAACATGGTCAAGTGGAAGTTGTCTCACAAAAAAAAACAATTCAAGTGTCCCCCACAAAATGTACAGCTATAGAGTGGACAGGCCAGGTCATGTTTCCCTCACAAGTGGCTACAAGTACAGCAAGGGCAAGTCTATTAATTTTTCCCCTAACTAATAGAAACATGGAGAGCATGGGTAGGACCAGATAAGCTTCCCTCTCAAACAAGCACAGTATTTGCAGGGTCACTTCACGCTTCCCTAACAAATAGGTACAGCATGGGCAGGGTAGGTGCAAGTCCTGTGCAATTAGGTACTCGCACAGTGTTAGGCAGAATCCTGTGCAGTGCCCTTAGGGACCACTCCAAACGATTAAGACCACAGGTGGTAATACATGTTTTACCTTTGGTACAAGCCTGTACTACTAAGTTATAGTGGTAGCAGTAGCAGAGAAGCCAGGCTTATCTCAAGAGTATATGAGCAGTAGCAGAGATTACATAAAGGGACCACAATTACTGTGACTCAAGCAAACACTGACTCAAGGTTTCAGGTAAAAAAATATAAGTACATTTATTTTAAAACCATCAGTTATAAACACAACACTTCTATTAACCTTTAAACAAAACCACACGTTAAATATACAACTGACCAATTCACTTTGTACAGTATGTCTCAAGGTAAGTACCCTGTGTTTGAATGTACCAGTGTTATGAACAAAACACGATACCGCGGATACGGTTGCGATCACTTTTTGACAGTTCGGTCTACTAAATAAAAGCGTATCCGTGACATGAAATGCTACTGGGGCAAAAACACACTTAGCACCTGAGATACCCAGAGGGGGTTGGAGGCAAAAATCACAGGCAATATTTAGGTTAGGCAGACAGCATCGAGAAACACTCAGAAACAGGAGTTCAAAAGTCAAAGTGCCGAAGCCAGGGTTAAGTGACACCGGAGACCTGTTGCCGAAGATCACACCGTTAGACAGTTCACGATTCAGCGTAGCCCAAAAGTACTTTGATATTGCCAATGTTCGGAAGCAAAAGTTATAAGAAGGAGGGAAGACAAGGACAAGCCTTGAGGATGAAGAAAAGGGATTCACCCAGTTTCCTCGAGCAGAACACGGTACCTTATTCCCATGGTGCAGCTGGTGCCCTGGCAGTTGTTCCTGTTGGTTTCCCGCAGACCCAAGATTCCTGGAGCTTTGTTGTGAAGGAGGACGTCTGAAGGGGATCTGCACCACACAGGGATGAAGCCGGGAAGCAGCAACAACAAATAAAAGGTGCGCTCCTTAAAAAAAGGAGAGGCTCGGCAGGCGGCTATCTGGACCACTACAACAGTGTGCAGCGATTTCAACCACGACGGAGACCTCTGTCTGAACATGATGAGCTGGTTATCCCCACCAGGCTCAAGGGAAGAAGACTCCGGACTGGATCTTCTTTTAGTCGTCGAAGGGTAGATAGCTCAGGACTGCAGCAGGGCTTCACTGGGACGGGGTAGTTGCAGCAGCCATCATTCTCTCCACTTCTCTTCGGTTCCTTGTAGTTCCAGAGGCGACTCTGACTTCTAGCCCAAGAGATCTGCCTTTTATGCGCAAAACCCCTATTCACACAGCCTGGCTGTCAATCACACAGCAGGGGGGTTGTCCAGTCGGGACAACCACCTCGGCCAATCATGGCAAAGTGCGACCTTGGTTTCCTAGAATATCCTGTGCAGGGGGTGACTGCACCCCTTCCCCATATTCAGTCTACCTAGACACCCAGGTGCCAAGAGGAGGGCTTCTCTGCAGAAGCCCGCCAAAAGACGGTGAACAAAGAAGGCGAAGCTAGTTTGCTGCGCAAAGTAAAACACAAGAAGGACTTTAACAAAAAGAAATGGTGAATAAACCCAACCGGAGCCAAAAGAAAGACGATTTGGTCAAGCTGGTTTATGCTTAAGGCTGTTAAAATAGCCAAAGGTATTACCACGTTTATCTAAGATAATCGCAGTAGAAAAGTTAGGGTAGATACCACTGCCACCAGCCAAGTCTAAATGTTAAAAGAGCAAAACAATGCTCAGGGAGGTACAGACAGAAAAGGGGTACATATTAGCCCTTTCCAGTACTCCATATAAGATGGGGTGTACGGGGTCTGTGGTAAAAGTGACTATGTAAAGTAAATGGCAACTTTACCTTTCTCTGGAGGACAGTAGTCAGCCCCAGCTAAATGGAGTCAGAGGGCAGTCTAAAAGACAACCCTGGGCTACTACACTGAGGGTGCTGTGTAACCCATACAAGAACAGGGGCATCTGGAGTGGTGTGCTCTAGTGCCCAAGATCACACAATGAGTAAAAACACATAGGCCAAAACACATGTAAGAGAGAAAAAGGATGTACACTCTTACCAGGTGGAAAAAATAAACTCCAGAAATCCAGCAAAGCTGCTGGGGGACTCACTAGGTGAGGAAAATTAGCCCTAGAAGGAGAATTCTCCCTAACACTCGCCCCCCCCAGACTGAGGGACAGGAGGATTTAATCCACTCCTGGATGGATCTCATACCTCTAGTCGGTTACAAACATCCTAGAGAGACCATCAGCATTTTGGTGGTGACTTCCTGCTCTGTGCTCAATGGAAAAATCAAATCCTTGCAGGCAGATTGACCATCTGAGTAATTTTGGGTTTTCCCCTTTCATTTGCATCAGCCATCTCAAGGGTTGGTGGTCAGTCTGAATGATGAAGGTAGATCCATACAAGTATGTTCTAAACCTCTTCAGTGACCACACAATAGCAAAGCATTCTCTTTCTATTGTTGCCCACCTTGTTTCAGGATCCTTTAACTTCCTGCTGATGAAACAAATGGGGTGTTCCCTACCTTTCTCATCCAGTTGACTAAGGACAGCACCTATACCTATATTAGAAGCATCAGTTTGTACAATGAAGAGTTGGTGGTAGTCAGGAGCTCTTAGGACTGGAGCTTGACAAAGGGCTTTCTTTAGACCTTCAAAGGCTTGATTGCACTCCTCATTCCACCTGACCTTTTTAGGAAATTTGGGAGAGGAGATGACATTCAAGGGAGAAGCTGTGGTCCCATAGTTCTCTATGAAGTGCCTATAGTACCCAGTAACACCTAGGAAAGCTCTTACTTGGGTTTGAGTAGTAGGGGTGGCCCAGTTTTGTACAGCTTGTACTTTGCTAGGCAATGGCCTTATTTCACCTCCTCCTACCTCATGTCCAAGGTAGACCACTGAACTCTGACCAATTTGACATTTGCTTGCCTTTATGGTCAGATGGGCCTGTTCCAGAGCCTGCAATACGTAACCTAGTGTTCTGACTTGAGTGTCGTGTAGACAGTTGATACCTCCGTCCGCAAGTGACGCACAGGGGAACTAAAAGAAACCCGCTGTGCGACCTTTGGGGCCACAGGTGGGAAATGTTACTTCCCGGATCCACGGAACCTCTGGAACACCGATGCTGCTGTTAAAAAGAACGAGGTTAAGTACCAGGCAATTACAGTATATCACATTAACCAAAGGATCTGAATAGCCTTACCTATCTGGTCTTAGGAAAACCCAGGAAACCTAGGAGGGAGGTTCGAGACTCAGATGAGGCGGTCCCTAGAACAAGAGGACCGCAGAAAAGCGTGGATGCAGGATAAGCCACCTGTAGGACTGTAGGCGTGACTTGAATCCCAAAAGGGAAATGGCGTAGAAGTTCAACAAGGTACCAAGGGATGATCCAAAGGCAAGTCAGGGTCGTGTCCAAAATCCAACAACAGGTAATCAGTTCCAAGCAAAGGTACAAAAGGGTAATCCAAAGGAGTCCAAGATAGACTTCCAAGATCAAGGTAAACAGCAAAGCAAAACGTAACGCCAAACAGGGTCTGAAGACAGCTGAGAAGCAATGAGTGTTCCGTGTCTCAAGCCTTATATACTGGGCGTTTTCGGGGTCATGTGACGTCCACCAAGGTCACGTGAGGAACGCCACTCTGGATCACGTAAGCAAGTGAACGAGCGGCGTGGAGATGTAACGCCGCCTCTTCTGCTGTAAGTTCTCCATGGCAACTGCCAGAGCAGGAAGAGTTGCAATCGAGCCCGTAAATCATACCTGGTACGGAGCTTTCGGTCCTTTGGGAAAACCGAATCACAAGAGCCTCGAACCCTGGAGGGAGGTGTTGGGGAAATGTGAGCAGTGTTCTGGTGTGCAGTGGATCGGTGTGCAGCGGATCGCCTAACATAGCCCCCCCCAACGGCCCACGACCCCGTGGGCAGGACGGGTGATCGTATGGAAGCGAGCCACCAACCGAGGACCGTCAAGATCCAAGGCGGAAACCCAAGAACGCTCCTCCGGTCCGTAGCCCTTCCAATCCACCAAATACTGGAGCCTACCCCTAAACCAACGGGAACCCAAAATGGCCGACACCTCTAAAACATCAGGAGAGGCCAGGGACACCGGAGCAGCAGGGGCCCGGAGGCGGGAAGAATCAGGACAAGGCTTGAGGAGAGAGACATGAAATACAGGATGGATACGCCAAGAACTTGGGAGAACTAGACGAAAAGCCACCGGATTCACAACCTGAGAGATCACATACGGGCCAACGAAACAAGGTAGCAGTTTCCGGCAACCCACTAGGCGAAGGTGACGGGAAGACAACCACACCCTAGAACCCACCACCAGGGGAGGAGCAGCCAGACGCTTGCCGTCAACACGAGCCTTCATAGAAGCCTTTGCTTCGGTAAGATGGACCACAGTACTAGCATGAACAGTAGACAGATCCCTAAGACAAGCCGAGGCCGCAGGATTCGAAGAAACAGAAGCATCAGGAACAGGCAAGACCTTGGGGTGTTGACCGTAGAGGGCGTAGAATGGAGAAAAACCTGTAGCAGAATGAGCCGCGTTATTGTATGCGAACTCAGCAAGCCGTAAAGCAGTCAACCAGGAGGTCTGCTGTTGCAAAATAAGACACCGAAGATACTGCTCCATAGATTGATTCGTCCTTTTGGTCTGCCATCAGTCTCAGGATGATAGGCCGAAGAATACCTGGTATCGATGCCCAGTAATTTAGTCAATGACCTCCAAAAACGAGAGGTGAACTGTGAGCCCCGATCGGATACCATGACCGAAGGGAGTCCAAATAACACAAACACATGTTCAAAAAACAAGTCTGCCAAGACCGGTGCCGAAAGAATACCCTTACAAGGAACAAAACGAGCCATTTTTGTGAACGTGTCCACCACCACCTAGATGGTGTCAAATCCTTGTACCTTGGGGAGATCGGTTACGAAATCCATTGTCAGTGTATGCCAAGGTCTTGGAGGTACCGGAAGCGGAAGCAGCAGCCCAACCGGTCGTCCCCTTCGATGTTTAGCCTGAGCACAAACAGCGCATGAATTGACATAGCATTCCACATCGCGCTTCATAGAGGGCCACCAACACCAGCGCTTTAGGAGATCCAAAGTGCGCTCTTGACCGGGATGGGCATTGAAGGGAGCATCATGAGACCACTCAAGGGCCAAGTTACGAGTGTCAGGTGTGGGTAGAAACAGACGTTCATGCACGAAAGGCAAACCATCAGAATAAACGGGGTCCCAATCCCGCAATTGGTCGGAATGATTGCTAGTCCAAGATCGTACAGAATCTAACAATGACAAAGAGGGAGTGCAGAGACAAATCACATGATTCTTTCCGAGAACAGTGTCAGGGAAGGTTGGCAACTCGACCCCACCCGGGGAACGCGACAAGGCGTCCGCTTTTCCATGTGAGGTTCCAGGACGATGCATAATATGGAAATCAAAAGAGGAAAAGAAAAGATGCCACCGGACCTGTCTGCTATTGATGCACTTCAATGAGGCCAGATCCTGTAGATTTCGATGATCTGAGTATACAGTGATTGGATGCTTAGCCCCCAGAAGATGATGGTGCCAGACACGAAAGGCGTCCATGACAGCCAGGAGTTCCTTCTCCGTTACGGTATAATGGGTCTCCGTATTGGAGAACTTACGGGAATGGTATGCCACCGGGTGCAATTTGCTTGTTGTAGGACATGTCTGAGATAATACCGCACCAAGAGCAAAAGAAGCGGCATCCGCCCCAACTATGAACGGAAGATCGGGATTGGGGTGCTGGAGCACCGGTGCGGTAGTGAAAGCGGTTTTCAAAGCCTCAAAAGATTCCTGATGTTCCCTCTGCCATTGATAGGGTACCTGAGGGCTGGTCAGAGCCGTGAGTGGGGCAACAATTGTGGAAAAGGAGGAAATAAAACGCCTATAAAAGTTGGCGAAGCCCAAAAAAACCTGCAAGGACTTGAGTGTTTGAGGAACTGGCCAATCTAGGACTGCCTTAACCTTGGATTCGTTCATGGATAATGCCCCAGGAGTAATGTGGAATCCCAGAAACTCAACAGACGTTTTATGGAACTGACATTTCTCGGGTTTGGCAAATAGGGAATGTTCCCTCAGACGGGATAATACTTCTTGGACATGCTTTACATGATCATCAAGATTTCGTGAAAAGATCAAGATGTCGTCCAAATAAACAACCATGTATACATCCAGAATGTCCCTGAATATGTCATTCATAAAACGCTGGAATGTTGCCGGGGCGTTACATAGGCCGAAGGGCATGACTAGATATTCATACAAGCCGTAACGGGTACAAAAAGCAGTTTTCCACTCATCGCCTTCGCGAACGCGCACTAGATTGTATGCGCCGCCAAGATCCAGCTTGGTGAAAATAGAAGCATGAGATAAGTGGTCCAGAAGGGGTGTGATTAACGGAATTGGATATCTATCCTTTTTCGTGATAGCATTAAGACGCCGATAATCCACACAAGGACGTAAATCCCCCTCTTTCTTAGGTACAAAAAATATAGGGCTTGCCGCTGGTGAAGTAGAGGGGCGGATGTGTTCTAATCGTAGGGCGTTCTGTACATACAGTTTCAATGCTTGTGCTTCCGAGGGAGACAAGGAATAAATCCTGCCCGAAGGAATGGTGGAATCAGGGATTAATTCGATTGGGCAGTCATATGGTCTGTGTGGAGGAAGTACCTCGGAAGAACCGCGATCGAAAACTGATTCGAATGCTTTATACTCAGATGGAATCCCTGACACCACCCCCCCCAACGGTTTGGGAATTCACAACCTTTGATCCTTCATCATTCAGCGTGAGTTGAGCTAGAGCTCCCAAGGCCCGAGAAGGAGTATCGATTGCTTGATGGGTTGGGAGACAATAGTTCTGACAAATCTCAGACTCGAAGAGCACTGTGCCTGATTGCCAATTAATCAGAGGATTGTGTTCACGTAAACATGGTATTCCTAATATGATACCGAATTGAGGTGTGGTAATCAAGTCAAAACTTAACGTCTCTGTGTGAATGTCTTGTATGGTCAACAATAGAGGTGCAGTTTGGTGTCTAACAGGACCAGAGACTAGTGCAGTGCCATCTACGGCCTGAACAGGTTCAGGTTGGGTTTTTACCACTAAAGGTGGATTGAGGGAATGGGCTAACGCAACGTCTATGTAGTTCCCAGTGGCACCTGAGTCAATGATGATCGTGACTGCATGAGAAATACCTGTAGAGGGACAAAGAGTGGCCTGTTCAAAGATGGGCTGGATACGAGCAAAGGCAAGAGGGGTACCCGGAGATGAAGACTGAACACTCGACCTAGTCTCTGGATCTAAGGTCGAGCTGTCTGAAAAACCTGACTCTTCTTGGGACGTCGAGGACATTCCTTCACATAATGTCCCGTGGTGCCACAATAAAAGCATGCATTATCCACCCTTCTACGTTCTCTCTCAGATGTTGTAATAGGGCTACGTAAACCTCCTACTTGCATAGGTTCTTCAGTACTGGAAGCAGGGGTACTGACAACTGTAGGGTGGGAAGAAACCCCCAACTCAGCTCTGCGCTCTGATCGCCGCACATCTACCTGCAGAGCAAGATCCACTAGTTCCTGATACTGAGTGGGCATGGAAGGTATCACTGCTAAAGCATCTTTCATTACGTTATTCAACCCTCTATAAAAGATAACTGCCTGCTTGCTTTCTGGCCATGATGTCTCGGCAACCAATTGATTGAACCGGGTGATGTAATCTTTCAAAGTTCCTCTGCCCTGAGTTAGTTCTAACAACTCCAAATCCCTAGACTGTGCTTTGTGTCTGGTATCAAAGACTCGAGACATTTCTAGAATTAACAAATCAAAATCATAAAGAACCGGGCTATTATTCTCCAATAAAGGATTAGCCCAAGCGGCAGCAGTCCCGGCCAAATGTGAAAGGGTAAAGGCGGCTTTAGCAGTGGAATTAGGAAAGGCCAGAGGTCTGCACAAGAAATGTAATTTGCACTGGTTGATGAAGGTCCTGAATTTCTTGGGGTCACCTTGATAACGTTCAGGAGCGGCCAGGGGGGAAGGGGTTGGGAGGACCCCGGAGTTGGAGCTGGGGTATTTGCCAAGGGAGGAGGTGTGGTTGAAGTGCTAGCATCCCCAAATTCAGGGTCTGCAGGAAGAGAATGCTGAACACTCTGTATGGAGTCTAATCTTTGGTGAATCACCATATTCGCAGCGGCCATATCTGCCCTTAATACTGTAATCGCCTGAACTAAAGCAGCTATGGGTTCTTCCGTGGATCCCTGCATTATCTAACACGACTATACGGCTTCTCAGTCTGTTCTGACTTGAGTGTCGTGTAGACCGTTGATACCTCCGTCCTCAAGTGACGCACAGGGGAACTAAAAGAAACCCGCTGTGCGACCTTTGGGGCCACAGGTGGGAGATGTTACTTCCCGGATCCACGGAACCTCTGGAACACTGATGCTGCTGTTAAAAAGAGCGAGGTTAAGTACCAGGCAATTACAGTATATCACATTAACCAAAGGATCTGAATAGCCTTACCTATCTGGTGTTAGGAAAACCCAGGAAACCTAGGAGGGAGGTTCGAGACTCAGATGAGGCGGTCCCTAGAACAAGAGGACCGCAGAAAAGCGTGGATGCAGGATAAGCCACCTGTAGGACTGTAGGCGTGACTTGAATCCCAAAAGGGAAATGGCGTAGAAGTTCAACAAGGTACCAAGGGATGATCCAAAGGCAAGTCAGGGTCGTGTCCAAAATCCAACAACAGGTAATCAGTTCCAAGCAAAGGTACAAAAGGGTAATCCAAATGAGTCCAAGATAGAGTTCCGAGATCAAGGTAAACAGCAAAGCAAAACGCAACACCAAACAAGGTCTGAAGACAGCTGAGAAGCAATGAGTGTTCCGTGTCTCAAGCCTTATATACTGGGTGTTTTCGGGGTCATGTGACGTCCACCAAGGTCACGTGAGGAACGCCACTCTGGATCACGTGAGCAAGTGAACGAGCGGCATGGAGATGTAACGCCGCCTCTTCTGCTGTAAGTTCTCCATGGCAACTGCCAGTGCAGGAAGGGTTGCAATCGAGCCCGTAAATCATACCTGGTACGGAGCTTTCGGTCCTTGGGGAAAACCGAATCACATGAGCCTCGAACCCTGGAGGGAGGTGTTGGGGAAATGTGAGCAGTGTTCTGGTGTGCAGTGGATCGGTGTGCAGCGGATCGCCTAACACCTAGGTGTTCAATAGGTTCTTTCCATGTAGGGCTGAACATTGCAATGTCATCCAAGTATGCCATGCAGAAGTCCTCCATCCCATTCAGAACTTGATTGACCATCCTCTGAAATGTAGCAGGTGCATTCTTTAGTCCAAAAGGCATCACCTTGAAGTGGTAGAGGCCAGTTGGAGTGGAGAATGCAGTTTTCTCCTTGGCATGGTCTGTCAGGGCTATTTGCCAATAGCCTGATGTTAGGTCAAATGTGCTGAGGTACTTGGCTGCACCAAGTTTGTCCACCAGCTCATCTGTCCTAGGAAAAGGATGGGCATCAGTCGTGGTGACTGCATTTAGAGCTCTATAGTCCACGCAGAATCTCAACTCCTTGGATCCTGCCTTTGGTACAAGCATAACTGGGCTAGACCATGGGCTAGTAGAGGGCTCTATAACACTGAGTTCAAGCATCTTGTTGACCTCATTCCTTATGTGGGATCTGATTTTGTCTGACATTCTGTACCCCCTGCTTTTGACAGGTAAACAGTCACCAGTGTGTATGTCATGCTGGCCCCAAGGGGTCAAGCCTGGTGAAAGTGAGAACAGGGAGGCAAACTGATTCAACAGTAACTTGCACTCATCTTGCTGGTCAGATATGAGACTGGAAGAGAGATTCACACCTTCCACTTGCTCATCTAAAGGTAAGCCTCTGAGGAGGTCAGGCAGAGGTTCACTCTCCTCCTCCTCCTGAGTTGAAGCTAGAAGCAGAGCTCCTATTTCAGGTCTAGAGACAAGCCTTTAAACAGTTGGTGTGAAAGACTCTGGGTGCAACCTTAGGGTTGCCTAAGTCCACCAGATAGTTCACTTCTCCAAGTTTACCCACAACCTTGAAGGGTCCTAACCATTTGTCCTGTAAGGCCCTCTGCCTTTTGGGGACCATAACGAGAACAAGCTGGTCTTGAGTAAACTCAACCATGTTAGCCTTCTGGTCATGCCAATGCTTGACCAGAGCTTGACCAGCCCTCAAGTTATCAGTTGCTTCTGCCATCATGTGTGACATTCTCCTCTGGAGACCTATCACATAGTCAGTCACTTTGACTGGCTTGGGGGAAGGAGCACTCTCCAACCCCTCCTTAATCAGGGCCAATGGTCCTCTGACTGGATGGCCATAGAGAAGTTTGAAGGGACTAAATCCTACTCCCTCCCGAGGGACCTCTATAAGGAAAGAGAAGGCATGGCAGTAGAAAGTCCCACTTTCTTCTATGGGGTTCTTCTAAAGCATCTATCATGCTCTTCATAGTTCTATTAAACCTCTCTACCATCGCATTGGTTTGGGGGTGGTAGGCAGTTGAGAACTTGTAGGTAACTCCACAGGTTTTCCACATGGTTTGCATGTAGTGGGACATATCATTTGATCCCCTGCCAGATATCACCTCCTTAGGAAAACCTACTCTGGTAAAAATACCAAGTAGGGCCTTAGCCACAGCCGGAGCCGTAACAGTCCTCATAGGTATGGCTTCAGGAAATCTAGTGGCATGGTTCACTACAACCAGGATAAACCTGTTGCCTGAAGATGTGGGAGGGTCAAGAGGAACAACAATGTCAATCCCCCCCCCTCTCAAAAGGAACTCCCACCACTGGGAGAGGCACTAATGGTGCCACATTCTTGGACCCACTCTTGCCAGAGGTTTGGCAAGTGTGGCAGCTTCTGCAGAATGTGTCTAGTTCTGTACCTGTCTTAGGCCAGTAGAAGTGCAGAGATAGCCTTTCCTTGGTCTTCTTAAAACTTAAAGTGACCAGCCAAAGGTACCTCATGGGCTAACTGTAGAAACTGGAGTCGGTTCACTAGAGGTACTACCAGTCTTTTGTAGTCTCCAGGGGTTGACTCAGTTGGTTCACTGCAGAAGAGGCCATCTTCCCAGTGCAACCTATACTTCCCAGGCTCAGTCCCATTGAGCTGAGAAGTGGCCTGCTGGCGAAGACCTTCCAAGGTTTGTCCCTTGCTGAAATCCTCCCTGTTGGGTCCACCTTCTGCCAGTAAAGACTGCAGCTCAGGATGGTCACCAGGGTCAAGATCTCCTACCAAGGTAGGATCCTCTTCTAGATCTGATTCCTCAGTATCTAGTTTGACCAGACAGGGTTGAACCTCACACTCAGCCTCAGCTGGTGTGGGAGTCACAGGTGTGACTTTGGACAGCCTCGGGGATGTCCTTCTGGGCACAGGAGTGCTTGCTGGTTTCTTGCTGGCTGACTTAGGTTTCCCTTTTGTCTTCTCTTGCCCTGCAATGGCAGTAAGTAAGTCCTGTGGACTTGGGGTGATAGCTTCCTCTATCATGTCCCCAGGAGAGCCTCTTAAGGTTCTCTCCCTTGCAGACCTTGTGAGCTCCTGCTTCCTTCTACTGGGGGGGCTGGGGTTCTAGACACAACTCCAAGAGTTTTAAGGTCATTACCCAACAGGGCCCTCC
This sequence comes from Ambystoma mexicanum, assembly GCF_040938575.1. Classification (NCBI taxonomy): domain Eukaryota; kingdom Metazoa; phylum Chordata; class Amphibia; order Caudata; family Ambystomatidae; genus Ambystoma; species Ambystoma mexicanum. The sequence goes on along the minus strand of NC_090922.1, from coordinate 16,411,572 downwards.
CAGGTATGTTATTTTGCACACTTACATGTATCCTGACAGTCATGTCATTACACAGGATGAGGGCTGGTTACTGGGGAACCATTTGAACAGGGCCTCCAGGTAACTTGGTTAGGTGTTTAGGTGCCTTAGCAACATCCTCCACCTTGAAAAAACATTCATCAACCACAGTTATGCTGGCTCCAGTGTCTCTGATGGCAGGGGTCTCCTGACCATTCACAAGAACATTATCTTTGTAATACTCTTTAGTATTATCTGGGATGGAGTTATAGACATCTAAGTTATGTTGTTCCCAAGGACCCAAGGACACTAAAGAAACATTAGCTGAGACTCTCATGGGCTCATCGGCTAGTTTCCACTTGTCATAGGTACTTCATCCACCTGGGAGAAGGCTAAGGAGACAGTGTTGATCTCTGAAGGTTTACCCTTACACTTGGGATCTCCTTTCATATGGCCAGGCAACCCACAAACAAAGCATTTCCCAAATGCTCTCTGGAATGGGGGCTTGCTCTGACCTCCATATGGTGTGGAACCAGGTGGTACACTGGCCTGATTCGGTTTACCTTGTGGCTTACCCTGGTTATGTTTGTGGCCCTCTTTTGGATTGGAATTATTGGAATGCTCCTTGTTGTCTTTCTTGGACTGATTTCCCTCTTCCTTCTTCTGAGTTGCCCCAGAATCCTTGTGAGTAGCCCTGTTGGCAACCCACAAGTCAGCAGCCTTTGCTAACTTCTTGGGATCTATCTCCTTTGAATCAGCCAAGTGCTGTCTAAGCTCAGGAGAGCAGGCATCAAAAATAGACTCCAACATTACAAGATTCCTCAAACCTTCATAAGTGTTCACTTTGTAACCCTTAACCCAACCATCTAAGTTTTTCAAACAGTCACACACCCAGGTAGCCCAAGGGGTACCATCATGCTTTTTGAGGGTTCTAAACCTCTTAAGATACTGGGAAGGGGTCTTCCCAAACCTAGCTATTAATGCTAGTTTCACACACTCATAATCCTGCTTATCCTTCTCCCCCAACTCCATTACAACATCACTTGCAACAGGGGGAAGCCTAGAGAAAAGCCAAGGAATCAACTGATTCCCTCAGATACCTTGAATCCCATGATTGTACTCAAACAGTGCTAACCAATCCAAAACATCACGTTTAGTCTCATACATACCAATCATTTCCTTTGGCATATGGGGTCTCTTAGGGCTGGAAGACCTAGAAGACTCGTGGAGAGAAGCATTTTCTAGAGACAGTTTCTTCATTTCTAGTTCATGATTCAGCTCCATTTCTCTGAGCCTTAACTCTTGAAGTTTCATGGCAGTTTGTGCATCAATACGTTTCACTTCCAATTCAAGTCTCATTTTCTCAAGTGCAATAAATTCAGGAGTAAGTGTAGGTCCCTGTGGACAGAGGTTGTGCATTCTGAGCAGGCAAAGGAGTTGTAGGGTTTCCTAACAAGGACTCATCTACTTCTTCTAAATTAACACTCTCAGAATCAAAAACATCCAAATCCACATTGGCTGGAGTGGTAGGCCCTTTTGACCCACTCTCCAGACTTTTTCCCATTAACTTTGCAACCAGTTCAGATTTCTTTCCTTTATCAGACCTCAGCAGTATAGAGTAAAAGATTTCTCAGTTAAACAGAATTCCTGGTGTTAGCCTTGTGGTTAGTTGAACCCAAGCAATAGCAGCACTCTAAGTGTAATCACTCTACTTTCAAATCTTCACCGCTGTACACCAGTGTTAGGCAGAATCCTCTGCAGTGCCCTTAGGGACCACTACACACGATTAAGACCACAGGTGGTAATACAAGTTTTACCTTTGGTACAAGCCTGTACTACTAAGTTATAGTGGTAGCAGTAGCAGAGCAGCCAGGCTTATCTCAAGAGTATATGAGCAGTAGCAGAGATTACACAAAGGGACCACAATTACTGTGACTCAACCAAACACTGACTCAAGGTTTCAGGGAAAAAATATAAGTACATTTATTTTTAAACCATCAGTTATAAACACAACACTTCTATTAACCTTTAAACAAAACCACACGTAAAATATACTACAACTAACCAATTCACTTTGTACAGTATGTCTCAAGGTAAGTACCCTGTGTTTGAATGAACCGGTGTTATGAACAAAACACGATACCGCAGAAACGGTTGCGATCACTTTTTGACAGTTCGGTCTACTAAATAAAAGCGTATTCGTGACATGAAATGCTACTGGGGCAAAAACACACTTAGCACCTGAGATACCCAGAGGGAGTTGTAGGCAAAAATCACAGGTAATATTTAGGTTAGGCAGACAGCATTGAGAAACACTCAGAAGCAGGAGTTCAAAAGTCAAAGGGCCGGAGCCAGGGTTAAGTGACACCGGAGACCTGTTGCTGAAGATCACACCGTTAGACAGTTCACGATTCAGCGTAGCCCAAAAGTACTTTGATATTTTCAATGTTCAGAAGCAAAAGTTATAAGAAGGAGGGAAGACAAGGACGAGTTTTGAGGATGAAGAAAATGGATTCACCCAGTTTCCTCGAGCAGAACACAGTAACTTATTCCAATGGTGCAGCTGGTGCCCTGGCAGTTGTTCCTGTTGGTTTCCCGCAGACCAACGTTTCCTGGAGCTTCGTTGTGAAGGAGGACGTCTGAAGGGGGTCTGCACCACACAGGGATGAAGCCGGCAGTAGCGACAACAAATAAAAGGTGTGCTCCTTAAAAACAGGAGAGGCTCGGCAGGCGGCTATCCGGACCACTACAACAGTGTGTAGCGATTTCGACCACGACGGAGACCTCTGTCTGAAGAAGATGAGCTGGTTATCCCCACCAGGCTCAAGGGAAGAAGACTCCGGACTGGATCTTCTCTTAGTCGTCGAAGGGTAGATAGCTCAGGACTGCAGCAGGCCTTCACCGGGACGGGGTAGTTGCAGCAGCCGTCGTTCTCTCTGCTTCTCTTCGGTTCCTAGTAGTTCCAGAGGCGACTTTGACTTCTAGCCCAGGAGACCTGCCTTTTGTGCACAAAACCTCCATTCACACAGCCTGGCTGCCAATCACGCAGCAGGGGGGTTGTCCAGTCGGGACAACCACCTCGGCCAATCATTGCAAAGTGCGACTTGGGTTTCCTAGGATACCCTGTGCAGGGGGTGACTGCACCCCTTCCCCACATTCAGTCTACCTAGACACCCAGGCGCCAAGAGGAGGGCTTCTCTGCAGAAGCCCGCCAAAAGACGGTGAACAAAGAAGGCGAACCTAGTTTGCTGCGCAAAGTAAAACACAAGAAGGACTTTAATAAAATGAAATGGCGAATAAACCCAACCGGAGCCAAAAGAAAGACGATTTGGTCAAGCGGGTTTATGCTTAAGGCTGTGAAAATAGCCAAAAGTATTACCACGTTTATCTAATATAATCGCGGTAGAAAAGTTAGGGTAGATACCACTGCCACCAGCCAAGTCTAAATGTTAAAATAGCGAAACAATGCTCAGGGAGTTACAGACAGAAAAGGGGTACAGATTAGCTCTTTCCAGTACTCCATGTAAGATGAGGTGTACTGGGTCTGTGGTAAAAGTAAATGGCACCTTTACCTTTCTCTGGAGGACAGTAGTGAGCCCCAGCGAAATTGAGTCAGAGGGCAGTCTAAAAGACAACCCTGGGTTACTACACTGAGGGTGCTGTGTAACCCATACAAGAACAGGGGCACCTGGAGTGGTGTGCTCCAGTGCCCAAGATTACACAATGAGTAAAAACACATAGGCCAAAACACATGTAAGAGTGAAAAAGGATGTACACTTTTACCAGGTGGAAAATATAAACCCCAGAAATCCAGCAAAGCTGCTGGGGGACTCACTAGGTGAGGGAAAGTAGCCCTAGAAGGAGAATTCTCCCTAACTCACAGCATGCCAGGGTCAGTGTAAATTTCCCTCACAAGTGTGCACAAGTACAGCATTGGCAGGTCAACTGATGGCATGGGCCTCTGCACACTTCACTCAAATTGGTACGTTTCTGTACTGACAGGACCAGTGCAAGCTGTAAACGCCTGCAAATAACAGCAGTTATTTTCATGTGGCCCACTTTCATTCCCGATTGCTTTTTCCATTATAACTGAGGGTATCCTACCGAATAACCCTGGTTATGTGAAAACTTTTGAGTCTGAACTTTGTCCCCAGCCTCCCTCCCACTCCCCAATTTCACATAGTGTCCTCTTTCCCCTTCCCACCTTTAGCCTGATGCCATTTCATCCTTTGTCCTACTCCAAATGGCATATCTCCACTTTTTGTGTTTGGCTAACTCAGGTTATTCCTGTTATAACTGTGGTTATATCTCCCACCGAGAACACATTTTTTAAAAACTTTTTCATGTCCGAAAAGCATCTCTCTTGCAAAGCAGTTATAAGTTTGGGAGAAGGGGACAGCCCCTTCTTTGTCAAATATTTGAGCATCTACTGGACGGAATAACCACAGACCCCTCCTGGAAATTGAGTCAACGCTTCGTGCACAAGTTGTTTCATACCTGGTCCAATTCTGTCCAGCGGTTTTTATTTGCAAAATATCAGCCAAATTCATCATGTGAGTCAAAAGTTATTAACAATTCAATTTTCGGATTTCCTATGTATCTGTCATGATGCGCACGCCATGGAAACTGTGGTGGAAATGGAAGAGGGGCTAGCTGTCGGTAGTAGCGAATGCAGCGGTCTAGTGTTTTCGACGCACTGGGAGACGCGTACAAGTACGAGTCCAGCAGAAGCATTGATGTGTTGCAACCCTTCAGCTTCTACCGGTTAACACACTGTGTTTTACTTTTCGCCTAACGAAGAAAGTAGCTTTTCTCTGCCTCATTTCCCTCTTTGTCCCTTTACCCCCGCGCTTCTGCCCTCCAGTTCTGTGATTCGTCCTGTGTGTTGTGCTATTCTTCTGCCAGTCCTTTTTCGGCTCCTTTTCTTTACGAGCTGTGGTTTCCCCCGCGTCCTTTCCAGAATTGCTGGACTCCTTCCCCTTACTTGCATTCAAGTGCTGGGTCCGTGTCCTCCTATGTGCACCTCCTTCCCGTGCCAGAAGGAAGGTTAATTCCCTCATTAGCTTCCTTTGCCACTTGGATTCTACACCATCCACAAAGCCTTCCGAACTGGTCAATGCCATACAAGGAATCACCGCTGAACTCCAGACTATGAAAGCAGAGAATAATGTGCTCAAAGCAGACAACACTGCCTTCAGGCAGCAGATCACTCAAAGAGATGACGTTTGTGGCGATCTTCCATCATTGCCTTTACCCTGCAGTAAATATGATGGTAACCCTAAAAGATTAAAAGAATTCCTAGACGCAGCCTGATTTACTTTACTTTCCGCCCAAAGATGTATGAGTTGGACCGGGCGAAGGTCGGATTTCTCATCTCAAATTTAGTGGGCAATGCTCTTGCATGGGCGACCCCGTTGGTCACAAACGCCGACCCTGCCTTAAATGATTATGAAACCTTCGTACAACAATTCCGCACCAGGTTAGAAAAACCGGAAGTATTGTATACATCATACAAGAACCTTTTGGACACCAAACAAGGTCCTTCAGATGTACAGACGTACGTCTCCAACTTCCAGGAATTGCTCTCGAAACCGGATGGCCTGACTCGGCTAAACAAACACTCTTCAGAAGATGATTGCACGAGGAGATAAAGGATGAACTTTCCAGGTTGCCTGACCTGCGTCTTTTCAAGAGTTGGTTGCCTTAGCTCTACAGATTGAATACCGATTTTCGGAGCGACGAGTAGAAAGAAGGAAACCCAAACTATTTACTCCGCATACGCCTCCTTCCTACCCACCTGTTACCTCTGAAAAAGTCACACCTCAGACTGAAGAACCTATGCAAATGGGAACAGCCAGCGGCCCTCTGACGGTCGCTGAAAGAAAACGGCGAAAGGACTTGAGCCTATGTATGTACTGTGGTTCCGAGAAACATCTTGTACGTGACTGTCCCGATGTGCCTTCCAGGAGGTCGGGAAACGAAAGACCCCGACCCTGAACAGGGACAAGGAAGGGGCTTCACTTGCTTATCCCTGTGTTACCAATTCATCCGTTGCTCTGGATCCCTTACACCAGTTAATGGTCTTTAAGGTGGTTATGGAATGGACGAAGGATCATACGGTTGAATGTCTCGCCGTGCTGGATTGTGGAGCAGCTGGAAATTTTATGTATGACCAATGGGCAAGGGAACATGCTGTTCCAAGAAGAGAAAAGCACCAACCGATTCCTGTAGAAGGCGTTGACAGCACCCCTCTATCGTCAGGTCTGATCAGACAAGAGACTCAAGAGGTCACAGTCAAGATGAAGACACACCATGAAAGAATAGTATTTGACTTAATAAAGGCAGCCCACTTCCCTGTGATCCTGGGAATCCCATGGCTGAGAAAGCATAATCCCGGCATAGACTGGGGTTCCAACACAGTGGAATTCTGATACAAACTTTGTTTTCAATCCTGTCTATCCCAAGACGAAAAGCAAAGCAACAAAAAAGTTCAATACCAGTGAGGATTATCAACTCTATACCATTAGCATACCAGGAATTCATAGATGTCTTTGTTGATACTCAGCCCAGACCACTACCACCACACCGACCAGACAATTGCAAAATCGACCTAATTCCTGAAGCAGTGGTTCCGTTCGGGAGGATGTTCCCATTGTCTCTTCCAGAGAAAGAAGTCTTAAGGGAATATCTAGCAACCAATCTTCAGAACGGTCTTATACAAGAAGCCACCTCTTCAGCTGGTGCTTCCTTGTTCTTTATTCCTAAAAAGGGAACGAATGAACTCAGACCTTGTATTGACTTTCGAGGTCTCAATAGACTAACCATCCGAGACAGATAGCCCATGCCCTTAGTAAAGGATATTATGGAAGCAGTCCAAGGAACTAAATGGTTTACCAAACTGGATCTCAGAGGAGAATACCACCTCCTAAGGATACAAAGCGGGGCCGAATGGAAAACAGCCTTTCGAACTCCCTTAGGCCATTACGAGTACAGGGTGATGCCCTTTGGTTTAGTAAACGCTCCAGCCCAGTTTCAGAGATTTATGGACAAGGTATTTAGCAATCTACTATTCACTTCAGTAGTGGTATATTTAGCCGACATCTTAATCTATTCAGCAACATTGGAACAGCATCGCCACGAAGTAAGGGAAGTACTCAGAAGACTCTGACACCATCATTTGTTGGTAAAACCGGAAAAAGGCCTGTTTGAAGTTTCTACTGTTCCATATTTGGGCTTTATTCTCTCGGAGAATCGGCTAGAGATGGATTCAAACAAGACTGCAGCCATTACCAACTGGCCTACTCCCAACTTGGTGAAAGACATCCAAAGGTTCTTAGGTTTAGCCATTTTTTTTTTGCAAATTCAACACCGGATTCTCCAACATAGTTCTACCCATCACAGCCCTGTTGAAGAAAGGGATAAGATTTGACTGGAATCAAGAAGCTGACCTTGCATTCAAGCAACTTAAAGAAGCCTTTACTACCGCTCCGATCCTCAGACAACCAGATCAAACCTTACACTTTATAATAGAAACGGATGTCTCCCACGGGGCTCTTGGAGCCGCACTTCTACAAAGGAAGGAAGACCAGCTGGAACATCCAATAGCTTACTACTCGAGAACACTTAACTCCAGTGAAAAGAACTATTCGGTAATTGAAAAGGAGCTGTTGGCTATCAGACAAGCCTGTGAAGAGAGGAGACATCTGCTACAGGGAGCTAGGTACCCTTTTCAGGTTCGCACAGATCACAGAAATCTCAGTATCCTACAACAAATGGAATGCAGAAATTCCCGTCACACCAGATGGGCGTATTTCTTCTCCCAATTTGATTTCGAACTCACTTACTTGCCTGGGAAGGAGAATCACCTAGCAGATGCCCTCTCACAGAGTTATGGAGAAGAATCAGGAAAGTACTCCGGACATGAGCAGAAATCCTCTGATGGGTTCATAGTGACATTTTTGAACGCCACATGTTCGAAATGCCTTTTTGTCAACACAATATTCCCGGAAATTATTTTGGGAATGTTTTTATTTTATTTTTTAAATGGTAGGTGGTTCCCCCACAACCCCCTGTTTTTTTTATTGACACTTTTTTTACTAACGAAACAAAAATAAAACAAAATAAAAAAAAATTGAAAAAATAAATTTCGCCATTTTATTTTCAACAAAATGGCATTTGAAAATATGTTTTTTTCGAAAATTTGACTGGATACCCCTCTGATACACTAATTCCGTCATTGATCCAGAAGGGGGAGCTCCTGTTTAAAGAAAATTTGTTATACTTGCCAACTCAAGCCCTCCAGTCCCAAGCCCTAACCTGGTGTCATGACCTACCAACAGCTGGACACAAGGGCCGATCAGCCACTTTGGAATTAATGAGACGACACTTTTGGTGGCCAGCTATGGCCAAGGACACCCTAGAGTATGTCTCTTTTTGTCCTACTTGTGCTCAGAGTAAGTACAGTACAACAAGGCCTTTGGGTCTCCTCCAACAAGAAAACCCTCCCGCAGGACCATGGCAACACCTATCAATGGATTTTATTGTGGAACTACCTGAATCAGGAGGGTGCACAGCAATCATGGTGATTATCGACTCTTTCAGTAAACTGGCACATTTTTCTCCCCTAAAGGGCACTCCATCTGCCACTGTTACAGCCGAGATTTGTCTTAGAGATATAGTACGACTGCATGGACTACCACACACAATTGTTTCAGACAGAGGTACACAATTCACTTCCAAATTTTGGACTACTTTATGTAAACAGTTACAGATCCAAAGAGCATTATCATCTGGGTTTCATCCGGAGAGTAACGGACAAGCTGAACAATTTAAGGCCACTTTTGAGCAATCAAACACAGGATAATTGGTGCCATCTCTTACCAGTGGCTGAGTTCTCATATAACAACACAACTCACTCAGCTATCGGAATTAGTCCTTTTAGGTGTACTTATGGGTATGACCCCAGACATTTACCCTTTTCCACAATTCAACCTATCAATGTACCCACCATCGATCAATTAATGAACTCTCTGAAACATATCCATAAGAAGGGCCAGGAAACCCTGTCCGCCAGTCGCCAGAACTATAAGAAATGGGCTGACAAAAGCAGAAGGTTAAACCCAACATGGCAGACTGGAGATAAGGTCTGGCTGTCGACCAAATACCTACCTAGGCGAGTACATCCAGGAAATTTCACTCCAAGATCTATTGGACTTTTTACCATTGATTGACAGGTTAATCCGGTGGCCTTCAGGTTAGCTTTGCCATATTCCCTATGCAGGGTACATCCAGTGTTTCATGCCTCCCTTCTTAAAGAATACAAACCCGATCCACATCAAAGACAGATTAAGAGAAGAATTCCAAGTCTGAACGACACCCAGGAGTATGAAGTATCCTGCATCTTAGACTCCCAATATAAACACGGAGTGGTTCAATATCTCATACTCTGGAAAGGGTACCCTTGGACAGAAAGATCTTGGGAACCGGTAAGAAACCTCAGGGCACCCAGACTCCTGCGCCAATTCCATCAGGTTCATCCGGGGAAGCCTGAAGGGGGACCTTTGAGAAGGGGTCATACTGTCATGACGCGCACGCCGTGGAAACTGTGGTGGAAATGGAAGAGGGGCTAGCCGTCGATAGCAGCGAATGCAGCGGTCTAGTGTTTTTGACGCACTGACGCGTGCGTACAAGTACACGCCCAGCAGAAGCATTGGTGCGTTGCAACCCTTCAGCTTCTACGGGTTAACACGCTGTGTTTTACTTTCGCCTACCGAAGAAAGGGGCTTTTTTCCGCCTCATTTCCCTCTTTGTCCCTTTACCCCCGCGGTTCTGCCCTCCAGTTCTGTGATTCCTCCTGTGTGTTGTGCTGTTCTTCTGCTGGTCCTTTTTCAGCTCCTTTTCTTTACAAGCCGTGGTTTCCTCCGCGTCCTTTCCGGAGTTGCTAGACTCCTTCCCCTTACTTGCATTCAAGTGCTGGGTCCGTGTCCTCCTATGTGCACTTCCTTCACGTGCCAGAAGATAGGTTAATTCCCTTGTTACCTTCCTTTCCCACTTGGATTCTACACCATCAACAAAGCCTTACGACATTTCCCATCTGGAAGTACATGTGAGCGAGCATTCGGAGTATCCAAGTGCCTTCTGGGAATTGAAGTCCGTTCTTCGAGCAAATCCTCCGAACACCATCAGTGCTTGTGACTGCATACTCTTCACCAGGGTTTTCAGCTACGCTTTTCCCTGGTTGTGGGGCGAGCTTCCTGGGGGTCCCACTGTCGATCATATAGCTAGTTGACAAGGTGGCCTCCAGTAGAGCCCGTCCTAAGGTCCACACAAAAAAGCCAGACATCGCTTGGAGACAAAGGAGAACAAAATCGTCCGAAGACTCATCTGAAGACGTTATTACAGGTGAGGAGGAGGAGGAGCAGGAGGAGGAGGAGGAGGCGGGAATTAAGGGCATTGATTGGGTCAGACCCTCATCAGTTTCTAAGAGTATCTTGATACTCAACTTATCTATAGTGCGGTGACCTCTGCACTATAAGGTATAAGTTACTTACCTGTAACTATTGTTCTCCAGCATGGGTCTGGCATGGATTCACATGCTCATGAATATTCCCTGTCGTCAGGCTGGGAATCCTCGGTAAAAGAAAAAGGTTTCACTTTAACTTTAAAACTGTTAGACCAATCACTGTACTCTGGGTCATACTGTCTCCATCCAATGACAGTCCTCTCCCTAAGCTCATCCCTGCTGGCTATCTTCAGATTTGGTAAGCATGTAAAGTGTTGGTATGAACCAAGAAGAGCCACAGAGGGGACATAGGGAGGGTTAGCATGTGAATCCATGCCAGACCCATACTGGAGAGTAATAGTTACAGGTAAGTAACTTAAACCTTCTCCGGCATGGGGTCTGGCATGGATTCACATGCTCATGAATAACGATTACACAGCAGTACATGTACACAACCACGGGAGGTGGCAAGGCTCAACAGAAACAATAACACTCACCTCTGGAACAGACTCACCTCAAACAAACAGGTTACATAGCACTGATTGACCGCTTCTGGACTACTCCCTGGAATCCCTGTTGACGCAGTAGAACCTTGTGAAGGTGTGTGTGGACCTCCACGTAGCAGCTCTGCAGATGTCGAGCAGCGGCACACCAGAGAGAAACGCTGTTGTTGCTCCAATGTCTCTGGTGGAATGGGTTCTCAGCCGGCCCGGCAGCGGCTTGCTTTGCTTGGCAGTTGATGGTAGTGTATAATGCAGCTAGAGAGCCACCTGGAGATGGAAGCCTTCGACAAGGCTTTCCCTTGATTTACAGGTCCAACTTGACTATCAACTGAGAGGTCTTCTGAAAACTCTTAGTACGTGCCACATAGAACTTCAAAGCACGAGCAACGTCCAGCTAATGCAAAGCCCTTTATGCCGGTGATGCTGGATTCGGGAAGAAAACGGATACCACCAAAGGCTCGTTGAGGTGGAATTCCGAAGGTGGGGTGTGTACGCAGTACCACCCTAGAAGCGTGGAAGGACAAGAAAGGCTCCTTGCAAGACGGGACCTGAATCTCCCCAAACCTCCTGGCTGAGGTAATAACCACAAGGAAAGCTGTCTTCCACGAGAGAAACTCAAGCGGGACCTGATGCATAGGTTCGAAAGGCGCTCCCATGACCTTAGTTAGCACCACATTGAGCTCCCAAGCCGGTGGAGAAGCCTTCACCGGAGGGAAAGTCCTGAAAAGACCCTTGAGGAACTCCTTGATGAGTCTGTGAGACCACAGCAAATGTCTGCCTGGAGAACTAGTGTACCTGGATATGGCGGCGAGATGCACCTTGATAGAGGCATGAGCTAGCCCCTCTTTGGCCAAGGAAAGCTAGTATGGTGGAAGCTGAGGGGCATGACCCGCAGCGGAGTAATCTTCTGCGTCCTGAACCACACGGAGAAGCATTTCCATGTATGCCCGTAGCACTTCAATGTTGACGAGGCCCTGGCCAGGATGTACCTACATTTGTCGGATAGAGCATAACCCCCAAACTCTACGACTGCATGAGCCATGCCCTCAAGTTCAGAGACTCCGGATTGTGATCCTGAATCACCCACCCTCTCTCTGGCGAGAAGGTCCGGGGACAGTGATAGTCTGATGGATGGAGCCACTAACAAATGCAGCAGGTCTTGGCCATGCTGGAGCGATGAGTATCATCCTGCAGTGGCACTGTATAAGTGTGTTGATCACACGTAGTTGGAACGGAAATGCATACAGGAACCGTCCCCCCCACAGGAACGAGAATGCGTCCTTCATGCTTTTCGGCTGAGGGAACATGCTGGTTATCTATCTGGGTTTGCCCCCATTTGTCAAACAAAAGATCCACTTGGTCCTGGCGAAGCTCCCACTCATGGCAAGAACAACGTTCCCTGCTGGGTGAGTCCGCAATGGTGTTCTTGACTCCCACCAGGTGAAACAGAACGAGGAACATGCCTTGATGAATGGCCCACTGCCGAAAGTCCTGGCCCTCTTTGGAGAGTGCCGGTGGGTGCGCCCCCCACCTTCTTCCGGATGTAGAACATGGTTGTGGGGTTGTCTGTGAAGATCCTCACCAGATTTTCCTTCAATGATGGCAGAAAAGACTTGAGGGCCCAGAATACGGCCCGAAGTTCCAGGACATTGATGTGAAGGTCCTTTTTCTCAGGTTGTCACAGGCCTCTGGCATGCAACTGTCCAGTGTGGGCTCCCCATCCCTCTAGAGAGACGTATGTGGTGACCGTCTCCTGATAAGGAGGAACCTGAAACGGAGCTCCCTGGATGAGATGCTGCCGAACTCCCCACCACTGTATTACCCAACGGAACTCTTCATTGAGGACGATCTTGTCTGTAAAGTAACCCCAACACTTGCATCCAGGAACTCCTCGGGAGGTCTCATGCACAGTCTGCGAACAAGGTAGATGCAGGAGGACAACATGCCCAGAAGCGACTTGATGGACCGAACCGTCGCTGCTTGGGCCGATGACAAGCACTGCACCTTGCCTTGTATGGCTTTCACCCTCGCCGAGGGAGATGCCAAGCACGTCACTGTGTTTAGTCGCGCACCTAGGAATAGAGCGTCCCGAGATGGCTTCAAGCAATACTTCGGATAGTTTATGGAGAACGCCAGCCCGGGCAGCACAGCATATACGGTTCCAGCCATGTGTTCGCTTGCCAGAGATTGTGAGCTGGAACGCACCTGCCAGTCATCCAGGTAGGGGTATACGTGGATGCCTTGCAGATGAAGATGTGCCGCCACCAGGGGTGCACCCTTGGGGCCGACTTCAGGCCGAAAGGCATATACTTGAACTGGTAGTGCTGACCCTGAACTACGAATCGTAAGAACTTGCAGTGCTTTTTGTGAATGGGGACGTGGAAGTAGGCGTCCTCCAGATCCAACACCGTCAGATTATCTCCCTTTTCCAGCTGGTCGAGCATGTGCTGCAACGTGACCATCCGCAACATTTGGGACTTTAAGTACTGGTTGAGACTGTGAGAAACCCAAGGGTGTCTCACCTACTAGGCCCCAGGGATCTCTCTCTCAGGTGGCTAGGGCACGGCCGTCGCCTTTGGATCCAGAACCTGGGGGTGGACCAGTTCAGGAGGATCACCTGGGTGAGAAGTCTTCAGGGAGCGGGGGTGAGACAACAAATGGTGAGTTGTGATAGTCCCCCTTTCCCATACCCATCCTATTTTATAGGATTCTCCAATGTTCCAACTCACCTCACTGCCTTTTCTACACAGACACTGGGCCGAGGAAGAGGGCGACTGAGAGTAACAAGGCTAACCCGTCCAAATTTTATTGGACATGTCCCGCTAATCGGGTCAGGCAATGTCAGGCACTTGACTTTAATCACCTACATTTGATACCCATTATCTCTTCCCACACAGATAAAAGGCGGAATATAGAGACACACTGAGCAAGGTGGAACACGAGAAAGAGCATAACCTCTGGGGGGAAGGCAAACCTGCTGGAGCAGAGCGACCGACAGAGGGACGAGAGTAAAGGGTAGAGAAACCCAGGAGTTCCCTGCAGGGCGCCGTTGCCTCCAAAAAGCTGTGAGATACGTGGAGAAGGCCAAATCCCATACAAGAAGACTGCATTGTTTTTCAAGGGCGCCAGTTGTTCTGACTTGAGTGTCGTGTAGACCGATGAAACCTCCGTCCTCAAGTGACGCACAGGGGAACTAAAAGAAACCCGCTGTGCGACCTTTGGGGCCACAGGTGGGAGATGTTACTTCCCGGATCCACGGAATCTCTGGAACACCGATGCTGCTGTCAAAAAGAACGAGGTTAAGTACCAGGCAATTACAATAAATATATCACAATAACCAAGTGATCTGAAATAGTCTTACCTATCTGGTGTTTGGGAAACCCAGAAAACCTAGGAAGGAGGTTCGAGACTCAGATGATGCGGTCCCTAGAACAAGAGGACAGCGGGCAAGCGTGGATGCAAGATAAACCACCTGTAGAACTGAAGTCGTGACTTGAATCCCAAAAAGGGAAATAGCGTAGAAGTTCAACAAGGTACCAAGGGACAATCCGAAGACAGGTTAGGGGCGTGTCAGAAATCCGGCAATAGGTAAACAGTTCCAGGCAAAGGTACAAAAGGGTAATCCGAAGGAGTCCAAGAGAGAGTTCCAAGATCAAGGTAAACCAGTAGTGTAATCCAAACGTAGCGCCAACCAGGGTCTGAAGACAGCTGAGAAGCAATGAGTGTTCCGCACATCAAGCCTTATATACTGTGCGTTTCGGGGTCATGTGACGTCCACCAAGGTCACGGGGGAAACGCCAGTCTGGATCACGTGAGCAGGTGAACGATCGGCGTGTAGGTGTAACGCCGCCCTTTCTGCTGTATATTCTCCATGGCAACTGCCAGTGCAGGAAGGGCTGCAATCGAGCCCGTAAATCGTACCTGGTACGGAGCTTTCGGCCCTTTGGGAAAACCGAATCACATGAGCCTCGAACCCTGGAGGGAGGTGTTGGAGAAATGTGAGCAGTGTTCTGGTGTGTAGTGGATCGGCGTGCAGAGGATCGCCTAACATAGCCCCCCCCCAATGGCCCACGACCCCGTGGGCAGGACGGGTGATCCTTATGGAACCGGGCTACCAACCGAGGAGCGTCAAGATCCAAAGCAGAAACCCAAGAGCGCTCCTCTGGTCCATAACCCTTCCAATCCACTAAATACTGGAGCCTACCCCTAAACCAACGGGAACCCAAAATGGCCCACACTTCAAAAACATCAGGGGAGGCCAAGGACACCGGGGCTGCTGGGGCCCGAAGGCGGGAAGAATCAGGACAAGGCTTGAGGAGAGAGACATGAAAGACAGGATGGATTCGCCAAGAACTCGGAAGAACTAGACGAAAAGCCACCGGATTTACAACCTGAGAGATCACATACGGGCCAACGAAACGAGGCAGCAGTTTCCGGCAACCCACCAGGCGAAGGTGACGGGAAGACAACCACACCCTAGAACCCACCACCAGGGGAGGAGCAGCCAGGCGCTTGCCGTCAACACGAGCTTTCATAGAAGCCTTTGCTTCGTTAAGATGGACCAAAGTACTAGCATGAACAGCAGACAGATCCCTAAAACATGCCGTGGCCGCAGGATTCGAAGAGACATAGGCATCAGGGACAGGCAAGACCTTGGGGTGTTGCCCATAGAGGGCGTAAAAAGGAGAAAAACCTGTAGCAGAATGAGCCGCGTTATTGTATGCAAACTCGGCAAGTCGTAAGGCACTCAACCAGGAGGTCTGTTGCTGCAAGATAAGACATCGAAGATACTGCTCCATAGATTGATTCGTCCTTTCAGTTTGCCCATCAGTCTCAGGGTGATAGGCCGAAGAATACCTGGTATCGATGCCAAGTAATTTAGTCAATGATCTCCAAAAACGAGAGGTAAACTGTGACCCCCGATCGGAAATAATAAAAACAAGTCCGCCAAGACTGGGGCTGAAGGGATTCCCTTACAAGGAACGAAACAAGCCATCTTTGTGAACGTGTCTAACCCAACCCAGATGGTGTCAAAACCTTGTATCTTGGGGAGATCGGTCACGAAATCCATCGTCAGTGTATGCCAGGGTCTTGGAGGTACCGGAAGCGGGAGCAGTAGCCCAACCAGACATCCTCTTCGATGTTTGGCCTGAGCACAAACAGCGCATGAATTGACATAGCATTCCACATCGCTCTTCAGGGCCACCAGCGCTTCAGGAGATCCATAGTGCGCTCTTGGCCGGGATGGGCATTAACAGGAGCATCATGAGACCACTCAAGGGCCAGGTTACGAGTGTCAGGCGTGGGAAGAAACAGACGCTCATGTACGAAAGGCAAACCATCAAAATAAACGGGATCCCAATCCCACAGTTGGTCGGAATGATTGCTCGTCCAAGCTCGTACAGAATCTAACAATGACAGAGAGGGAGTGCAGAGACAAATCACATGACTCTTACCAAGTACAGTAGCGGGGTAGGTTGGCAACTCAACCCCACCAGGAGAACGTGACAAGGCGTCCGCCTTTCCATGAGATTTTCCAGGACGATGCATAATGTGGAAATCAAAAACGGAAAAGAAAAGATGCCACCGGACCTGTCTGCTATTGATGCACTTTAAGGAGGCCAGATCCTGTAGATTTCGATGATCTGAGTATACAGTGATTGGATGTTTAGCCCCCAGAAGATGATGGCGCCTGGCACGAAAGGCGTCCATGACAGCCAGAAGTTCCTTCTCCGTTACAGTGTAATGGGTCTCAGTATTGGAAAACTTACGAGAGTGGTATGCCACCGGGTGCAGCTTGCCTGTTGTAGGACATGTCTGAGACAACACCGCACCAAGGGCAAAAGAAGAGGCATCCGCCTCAACTATGAAGGGAAGATCGGGATTGGGGTGCTGGAGCACCGGTGCGGTGGTGAAAGCAGTTTTCAAAGCCTCAAAGGATTCTTGATGTTCCTTCTGCCACCGATAGGGTACCTGAGGGCTGGTCAGGGCCGTAAGTGGGGCAACAATCGTGGAAAAGGATGAAATAAAGCGTCTATAAAAGTTGGCGAAGCCCAGAAAGGCCTGCAAGGTCTTGAGTGTCTGAGGAACTGGCCAATCTAGGACTGCTTTAACCTTGGATTCGTTCATGGATAGTGCCCCAGGTGTAATTTGGAAGCCCAGAAACTCAACAGACGTTTTATGGAATTGACATTTCTCGGGTTTGGCAAATAGGGAATGTTCCCTCAGACGGGAAAGGACTTCCCGGACATGCTTTACATGGTCATCAAGATTCCGTGAAAAGATCAAGATGTCGTCCAAATAAACAACCATGTATACATCCAGAATGTCCCTGAATATGTCATTCATAAAACGCTGGAATGTTGCCGGGGCGTTGCATAGACTGAAGGGCATGACTAGGTATTCATACAAGCCGTAACGGGTGCAAAAGGCAGTTTTCCACTCATCGCCTTCGCGAACGCGCACTAGGTTGTATGCGCCGCGAAGATCCAGCTTGGTGAAAACAGAGGCATGGGATAAGTGGTCCAGAAGAGGTGTGATCAAAGGAATTGGATATCTGTCCTTTTTCGTGATGGCATTAAGACGCCGATAATCTACACAAGGACGTAAGTCCCCCTCTTTTTTAGGTACAAAAAATATGGGACTTGCAGCTGATGAAGTAGAGGGGCGGATATGTCCTAATCGTAGGGCATTCTGTACATACTGTTTCAATGCTTGTTCTTCCGAGGGGGACAGAGAATAAATCCTACCCGAAGGAATGGTAGCATTTGGGATTAATTCGATCGGGCAGTCATAGGGTCTGTGTGGAGGAAGTACCTCGGAAGAACCACGATCGAAAACTGACTCAAATTCTTTATACTCAGATGGAATCCCGGAAACCACCCCTCCAACAGTGTGGGAATTCACAACCTCTGATCCATCATTATTCAGCGTGAGTTGAGCAAGAGCTCCCAAGGCCCGAGAAGGGGTATCTGTTGCTAGACGGGTTGGGAGACAATAATTCTGACAAATATCAGACTCGAAGAGCACCGTGCCTGATTGCCAATTAATCAAAGGATTGTGTTCACGTAACCATGGCATTCCTAATATGATACCGAATTGAGGTGTGGTGATCAAGTCAAAACTTAGCGTCTCTGTGTGTATATCTTGTATGGTCAATAATAGAGGAGCAGTTTGATGTCTAACGGGACCAGAGACTAGTGCAGTGCCATCTACAGCCTGAACAGGTTCACGTCAGGTTTTTACCACTAAAGGTAGATTGAGGGAATGGGCTAAAGCAATGTCTATGTAGTTCCCAGTGGCACCTGAGTCAATGATGATCGTGACTGCATGAGAGATACCCGTAGAGGGACAAAGAGTGGCCTGTACAAAGATGGGCTGAACACGAGCAAAAGCAAGAGTAGAACCCGGAGATGAAGACTGAACACTCGACCTGGTCTCCGGATCCAAGGTCGAGCTGTCCGAAAAACCTGAAACTTCTTGGGACGTCGAGGGCATTCCTTCACATAATGTCCTGTGGTGCCACAATAGAAGCATGCATTATCCACCCTCCTACGTTCTCTCTCAGATGTCGTGATAGGACTACACAAACCTCCCACTTGCATAGGTTCTTCAGTACTAGAAGAAGCAGGAGTACTAACAACTGTAGGATGGGAAGAAACCCCTAACTCAGCTCTGCGCTCTGATCGACGTGCATCTACCTGCAGGGCAAGATCCACTAGTTCCTGATACTGAGTGGGCATGGAAGGAATCACTGCTAAGGCATCTTTCATTGCGTTATTCAACCCCTATAAAATATAACCGCCCGCTTGCTTTCTGGCCATGATGTCTCGGCGACCAATTGATTGAACCGTGTGATGTATTCTATCAAGGTCCCTCTGCCCTGGGTTAGTTCTAACAACTCCAAGTCCCTAGACTGTGCCTTATGTCTGGTATCGAAGACTCGAGACATCTCTAAAACTAACAAATCAAAATCATAGAGAACCGGGCTATTGTTCTCTAATAAAGGGTTAGCCCAAGCGGCAGCTGTCCCAGCCAGATGGGAAAGGGCAAAGGCTGCTTTAGCAGTGGAATTAGGAAAGGTCAGAGGTCTGCACAAGAAATGTAACTTGCACTGATTGATGAAGGTCCTGAACTTCTTGGGGTCACCTTGATAACGTTCAGGAGCGGGCAGAGGGGAAGGGGTTGGGAGGACCACCGAAGTTGGAGCTGGGGTATTTGCCAATGGAGGAGGTGTGGTTGAAGTGCTAGCATCCCTGAATTCGGGGTCTGCAGGAAGAGAATGTTGAACACTCTGTATGGAATCTAACCTTTGGTGAATCACTTTATTAGCGGCGGCCATATCTTCCCTTAATACTGTAACCGCCTGAACTAAAGCAGCTATGGGCTCTTCCGTGGATCCCTGCATTGTCTAACACGACTATACGGCTTCTCAGTCTGTTCTGACTTGAGTGTCGTGTAGACCGATGAACCCTCCGTCCTCAAGTGACGCACAGGGGAACTAAAAGAAACCCGCTGTGCGACCTTTGGGGCCACAGGTGGGAGATGTTACTTCCCGGATCCACGGAATCTCTGGAACACCGATGCTGCTGTCAAAAAGAATGAGGTTAAGTACCAGGCAATTACAATAAATATATCACAATAACCAAGTGATCTGAAATAGTCTTACCTATCTGGTGTTTGGGAAACCCAGAAAACCTAGGAAGGAGGTTCGAGACTCAGATGATGCGGTCCCTAGAACAAGAGGACCGCGGGCAAGCGTGGATGCAAGATAAACCACCTGTAGAACTGAAGTCATGACTTGAATCCCAAAAAGGGAAATAGCGTAGAAGTTCAACAAGGTACCAAGGGACAATCCAAAGACAGGTTAGGGGCGTGTCAGAAATCCGGCAATAGGTAAACAGTTCCAGGCAAAGGTACAAAAGGGTAATCCGAAGGAGTCCAAGAGAGAGTTCCAAGATCAAGGTAAACCAGTAGTGTAATCCAAACGTAGCGCCAACCAGGGTCTGAAGACAGCTGAGAAGCAATGAGTGTTCCGCACATCAAGCCTTATATACTGTGCGTTTCGGGGTCATGTGACGTCCACCAAGGTCACGTGGGAAACGCCAGTCTGGATCACGTGAGCAGGTGAACGATCGGCGTGTAGATGTAACGCCGATCTTTCTGCTGTATATTCTCCATGGCAACTGCCAGTGCAGGAAGGGCTGCAATCGAGCCCGTGAATCGTACCTGGTACGGCGCTTTCGGTCCTTTGGGAAAACCAAATCACATGAGCCTCGAACCCTGGAGGGAGGTGTTGGAGAAATGTGAGCAGTGTTCTGGTGTGTAGTGGATCGGCGTGCAGAGGATCGCCTAACACCAGTGACCCTCCCGGGTAAATAACACTGTGGGGAGGTGAGGGCAGGCTGTGGTACTAACCTTGACTCATGAAATAAAACTGTTAAGACAAGAAAGGCATGCATACAGCCGGTGAGTTGGCGAGTGACAGAAAAGTGATGTGTGTTAAGAGAAAATTGAAATTGCAAGAGTAGACGTTACAATTGAAGGCTGCACATGTGCGGATGAGACATGAAGGAAGGCAGACCTGTGGTGAACTTTGAATTACTGTTAACTGTGAATCTAGTGATACAGAGTAGCGGAGTGGTCTGGCGAAAGGAAGTAGCCCACTCGAAAGTCTTTGTGAAAGGAGAAAGATTTTGTTATAAAGCAACAAAGTGAATGAACACTAAAATGCATACTGGTCAAGATTAACCCTGACCAAAAAGGGGAAGTGAAAAGGTGAATGTTGAACTTTTTGTGCTTTTGATACTGAACTACCCAGACCAAGAGAAACTGGGGCAAATAGCGCAAGAGTGAGTAAAAGGGAAAGTCAAAGTGGTCCTGCGCAGGTCTGGATTAAATCCTTGCACATTCGAAAGTCTCCGACATCAGGAAAAGGTCTGAGCCCGACTGAGGGAAACCGAAGGTTTGATAACCCCTAAAGAAAGTTAATTAAGCTTGGAGAAGGGAACCCCTTGCAAGTGCTTTGGGTGGAAGGTCCAAGCCCGACAGAGGGAGACCTATGTACACTTTTCGTTGAACTGTGAACTTTATTTTAACTGCGAAAGAACTTGTGAAAACTGGAAATAGAGACTTTAACATGGAATGCCAGGTGGGCCTCGATCCAAGTTTTGAACTGCCTTTGTTTTGAGAACCTGACCCACATTGTGTCATCCTGTCTACAAGGACTGCCTTACTCCTAGATGTACTCCTAGATCCAGAATCAGCCTCCAACCGACTGTCTTTTTTCGAACTAGAAAGTATCTGGAATATACTCCGGAACCCCTTTCTGCAACATTGACCGCACCTTCTGCAGAAGCTTTGGCCCGTTTCGTTCTTGCCGCTGAATCGGAGGGATACGAAGACACCTGCATTGGAATTCCAAGGTGTGCCCCTGTCCGAGAGCATCTAGCACCTATCTGTCCGTGGTGATCTTTTCCAACGTGCTGATGAACTTTTCCAGCCAGCCTCCCACTGTGGTGCGTAAGTTCAGGCCTGTTTGGGGTGAGGTGTTCTGCCTTGCAGACAGTGCTGGTGCTGACCTCTGCTGCCTTCAGAGCACCCCCTGTACGCTTCTTGAGTGTACGAGCGTGAAGGCTGCCTGTAAGGGGTACTATAACCCTTTGAAGATCTTCCTGGCTTTCCTCTGGAAGAGCGCAAGGACAAGGATTGTCGCTGTTGCAAAGTTCTAAGGGAACATGCTGCCCTTGTGTCAGTCTTTATCGCCTGCAAAGACTCGACTGCCTTTCCGGAGAGGTTTTCCCCATCAAAACGGCATAACCAGCACCTTAATCTGAACGTCCTGGCGGAAGTTTGTAGTCTTCAACCAACCTTGACAGCGCAGAGACACCCCGCTCCCCATCTGGCGAAAACCTGTGTCTGCAATGTCTACCGCTACGCTGGTGGCGTTATCTGAAGCTACTTCCCCTTCCTGAAAGAGTTCCAGTTCCTCAACCTTCTTGTCTTCAGGCAGGAAGTCCAGGATAGGGCCCAGCTTGTACCAGAGTTCCCGGTCATAGCTGGACAAAATGGCTAGGGCATTTGCTGCTTTGATGGTAGAGGCTGTTGTGTAAATTATCCACTTGCCCATCGCATCCAGCTTCTTCCCCACCTGGTCCAGAGGTACCATGGCTGCCGATGACTGGTTTGCCGAGCATTTCCTAGCTGCAGCCGAGACCTCCGAATCCGGTGAGAGCTGAGACCTTAGGCACCTGGGAGCCAAATCTGGCACACTGTCCTCTTCTCCAATCTGTCCTGCTTGGTCGGGGCCATACTTGGATTTTTCATTAGGGCTAGTCCCTCCTCCCAGATGTCATCCAGGAAGGAAATTGACATGGTCTTTGTCTTCGACTTGTGTCGTTGGTACAGAAAACCTTCCTTCTTCGTCTCTTCGGGAACCAACTGAAACAGTTCAGAGTCCCTCGACATGACCGAATGAAAGGATCCAACTTCGTCTGGAGGGAGGCCCTATGGCGATTGTCCGTGTGTGGAGTCTCCCCGTCTGCCGCAATGAAATTGCCATCCTTGTCAGTACCAGTATATGTGCCCGTGTCTGTGTGCTGATCTGGGGTTCTGGTAGGAGTCTTCTCGTAACGAGCGGAGGGGTCGGATGATGCCGAGAACCAGCGCCCCTCCCCCTCCTTAGACCTCCTCTTTCACAGGGGAGAGTTTACCCTCAGAGGTTTTGGTGCCTCCCATGGAGGTCCAGGCCCCAATGGAGGCATCCTTTGCTGGATTTCGGTGACCAGTGTGTGTAGGGTTGATAGAATGTCCAGAAGCACGGCCCTACGTCTAGGGGTAAACGGAGCAAGTGGAGTGGGATCCGGGCTGGTGCATCTCCTCTTCAGCACACGAGACTGAGGTCCTCCTCCCCCAGATCCTCCCCCTTTGTGGTCTGATCAGCACCCACCGTGTGGATCATTATCTTCATCGGTACTTGAGTAGATCTGCTCCGGTCTCTCCTCAGAAGCATGCTGGTCCACATACCTGGGAGGCTCCATAGGTGGGACCATTTCTCTTTCCCTCTCAGGAGGTTGCTGTGTTGGAGCAGCCGCCTTGTCTTTCTCTGGCCCCGGTTCCTTTGCTGCTGCTTCCACAGCCGTATCTCGCCTTGGGGGCAAGGACACCTGTGGAGTGGCTGCCACGTCTTTCCTGGACCCGCTATCTTTCCGAGCTGTGGTGGATGTCATTGACTTAGACAGCAAAGTGCTTGTGCTTGCCTTCGCCGACAGTGCCGTCTTCGATACCGTTGACTTGGCCTGGTGCTAAGCTTTACTGACTCCGAGTCCTCCCCAGACTTTTCCCTCATCGGATTAACCACAGACACGCAGAGTTTGGATGGGGTTAGTGAGTTTCTCTTCGAAGACGCTCCTTTCATTGGCAGGCTCTCCATGGAAGATGACGTAATGGCGAATGCCTTTCGTCTGAATCGGGACCTGCATCAGCAGTGAACCCAGCAGAGCTAGCATTGCAGAGCTTGGACCTCTTTTGGACCCCTGCAAGTGGGGCGTTCTCAAAGGATCCCGACCTCCTCCCGGAGGGAGAACGCTCCTCGGACCGGCCGGTCCTGGATGAGGCTTAACC
The DNA here is from genome assembly GCF_040938575.1 of Ambystoma mexicanum. Lineage (NCBI taxonomy): Eukaryota > Metazoa > Chordata > Amphibia > Caudata > Ambystomatidae > Ambystoma > Ambystoma mexicanum. The sequence continues at coordinate 16,387,950 of NC_090922.1, read as the reverse complement.
CTGTCCCGAGGCTGCGTCAGTGGCCTTGCTCGACTTGAGCCACGCTGACAGTCTGCTCTATCAGTCTTTTTTGGTTTTCTTTAAGAAGCCACGACACACCTCGCATCCCTCGTCATCGTGGTCCGGATGCAGGCAGTATACACAATTATGGTGCCAATCCTCCACAAAGTCATTTCCTAAACAACACTTTGTGCAGAGCTTGAAGAGGCTTCGACCTTCCTTCCTTCTCTTCAGCCATGCTGAAAAAGGCATGAAGTAGGCCCAAGGCTGGACCTTCTCGAAACTTCGATGATCCAATGGTGGACGAAGATCTTCACAGGAAGCAGAGTCCCGCTGCTGTCCTCTGTCCTTCGTCGAACACAATGAAGCAAAAATCTATCAAAATTCAAACTATTTTGAAAAAGATCTGCAAAAAACACAAAATTAGCTCGGAGAGCAATTTGAGAACAGCCAACACTGAAGCCTGCAGTAAAAATCTGAAGATAGCCACGAGGGGAGGGGCTTAGGTAGAGGGATGTCATTGGATGGAGGTAGTATGATCCAGAGTACAGTGACTGGTTTAGAGGAGAAATACAGTTTTAAAGTGAAAGTGAAACTGTTTTTTCTTTTACTGAGGATTCCCAGTCTGATGACAGGGAATATTCATGAGCATGTGAATCCATGCCAGACCTTATGCTGTAGAATATATATATATATATATATATATATATATATATATATATATATATATATATATATATATATATTACACAGCAACGGTAGTGGCTGTGTAGTTATGGTTAAGTTGCTGTTTCCATAGGAAGAGCACTTTTTGGGTGACCTATAACTCCGCTCCCCCTAGACGTATCCTCACCAAACTTTTGCAAAAAAAAGTATATGGGCCACTCTGAATTTTTCTGCAAAGTTTGGTGATGTTTGGTGCAGGGGGGGTAAAGTTATAGGGGGGGTCCCAAAACATCTTTTTTTCCCATAGACTGAATGGGGGAAAAACTTTGCGCATGCCTACAGGCCAAACCGCTGGATGGATTTTTACCAAATTTGCGGTAGGGGCTTGGTCCCGAAAGTGTGCATTTGGTGACAATCCGTGCAGTAGTTTTCTTTAAAATGACCAAAAAGTAGGTCTAAAAAAATTTGTGATATCTATGTCCGCTCTGCGGTCAAACTTCCCTGTTCACTCCGAGGACAAGATACCGATTGGCTAAGGGGCTGGCGTCATGACCGCGGATATGCGACATCTCCGCCGATTGGCTGCAGTGAGCCGTGTTCTGCGTCAGATTGTCTGGATGCGCCCGACAGCTTGGATCCGCAGACAGCGCAGCGGCGACCAGCGGCAAAATGCTATTTCGGAAACTGTTTTGCTGTGTCAGAGTGCTTGGGGAGGTTCAGACAGTAAGAGTTGGGTGAAAAACTGTATTTGTTCAGGCGGTAGGTGTTAATGATGTATTCCCTATGCCCGCCTTGTTCGGGATGTTTGTAAGTACAGAAAATGAGGGGTCTCATAAGGATAGTAATTCAGTCCGTGCTGTGCGCAGGCAACTTGAAACTGTTCTAAGGACACGCGTGGTGTTAGCGAACATTGAAATTGAGTACATGCTGTAGTTAAATTATTTTTTTCTATGGGTGTGCTATTGATTTATACGCCGCCATAGGTGTGACATGTTGCGGTGGTTGTGGCCAGGGCCTAGAGTCTTGGATGCATGGCCGTAGGCCGTAGGCTGTAGGCCATACTTCCAAGACTCTAGGCCCTGGCCACAACCACCGCAGCATGTCACAGCAATGGATACACCTGTAGTATTGCTTATCGATCAGATGGTTGTGGGGAGTGTGTAGAGTCTTGGGTGCATGGCCAGAGGCCATGCACCCAAGAACAAAGTTATAAGCACTGGAGTTATAAGCCACTATGAGTTTTATATACTGCACACCCATACATTGAAATATCTATGGCCTTACACCCAAGACTCTAGCCTCTGGCCACAACTACTGCAGCATATTATAGCTATAGGTACACCCATACTATCACACATCATTCAGGTGGTTGAGGGGAGGGCCTAGTGTCTTGGGTGCATGGCCAAAGGCCATGCACCCAAAACCAAATGTATACGTAGTGAAGTTAGAAGCCACAATTGGTGTGATACGGTGTGGTGGTTCTGGCCAGGAGCTAGAGTCTTGGGTGCATTACCGAAGGCCATGCACCCAAGAACAAAGTTAGGAGCTTTGAAGTTATAAGCCAACATGGGTTTTATATAGTGCGGTGGTTGTGGGCAGGACGTAGACTTTTGGGTGCATGGCTGCAGGCTGTAGGCCATACCCCCAAGAGTGTAGACCCTGCCCACAACCACTGCAGCATAACACATGCATACATCACACCCATACAATCGATTATGTATCTGGTAGGTGTAGGCACGGCCTAGAGTCCTGGATACAAATTGAGTACATGTTACAGTTACAATGTTTCATTCTATGGGTGTGCTACTGATTTATAAGCGACCATGGGTGTAATATGCTGTGGTGGCCGAAGGCCACGCACCTAAGAACAAAGTTATAAGCACTGGAGATGTAAGCCACTGCACACCCATACATTGAAATATGTATGGACATACACCTAAGACTCTAGGTCCTGGCCAGAACCACTGCAGCATATCACAGGTATAGATACACCCGTAGTATCGAACATCACTCAGGTGGTTGTGGGGAGGGCTTGCACCCAACAGCACATTTATACGTAGTGTAGTTACAAGTCACAATGGGTGTGATATGGTGTGGTAGTTGTGGCCAGGACGTAGAGTCTTTGGTGCAAGGCCATGCACCCAAGAACAAAGTTACAAGCACTGGAGTTATAAGCCACTATGGGTTTTATATACTGCATACCCATACATTGAAAAATCTATGGCCTTACACCCAAGACTCTAGCCTCTGGCCACAACTACTGCAGCATATTATAGCTATAGGTACACCCATAGTATCACACATCATTCAGGTGGTTGAGGGGAGGGCCTAGTGTCTTGGGTGCATGGCCAAAGGCCATGCACCCAAAACCAAATTTATACGTAGTGAAGTTAGAAGCCACAATTGGTGTGATACGGTGTGGTGGTTCTGGCCAGGAGCTAGAGTCTTGGGTGCATTACCGAAGGCCATGCACCCAAGAACAAAGTTAGGAGCTTTGAAGTTATAAGCCAACATGGGTTTTATATAGTGCGGTGGTTGTGGGCAGGACGTAGACTTTTGGGTGCATGGCTGCAGGCTGTAGGCCATACCCCCAAGAGTGTAGACCCTGCCCACAACCACTGCAGCATAACACATGCATACATCACACCCATACAATCGATTATGTATCTGGTAGGTGTAGGCACGGCCTAGAGTCCTGGATACAAATTGAGTACATGTTACAGTTACAATGTTTCATTCTATGGGTGTGCTACTGATTTATAAGCGACCATGGGTGTAATATGCTGCGGTGGCCGAAGGCCACGCACCTAAGAACAAAGTTATAAGCACTGGAGATGTAAGCCACTGCACACCCATACATTGAAATATGTATGGACATACACCTAAGACTCTAGGTCCTGGCCAGAACCACTGCAGCATATCACAGGTATAGATACACCCGTAGTATCGAACATCACTCAGGTGGTTGTGGGGAGGGCTTGCACCCAACAGCACATTTATACGTAGTGTAGTTACAAGTCACAATGGGTGTGATATGGTGTGGTAGTTGTGGCCAGGACGTAGAGTCTTTGGTGCAAGGCCATGCATCCAAGAACAAAGTTACAAGCACTGGAGTTATAAGCCACTATGGGTTTTATATACTGCATACCCATACATTGAAAAATCTATGGCCTTACACCCAAGACTGTAGCCTGTGGCCACAACTACTGCAGCATATTACAGGTATAGGTACACCCGTAGTATCAAACATCATTCAGGTGGTTGTGGGGGAGGGCCTAGCGTTTTGGGTGCATGGCCAAAGGCCTTGCTCCCAAACCCAACTTTATACGTAGTGAAGTTAGAAGCCACAATGGGTGCGACATGCTGTGGTGGTTCTGGCGAGGACAGAGAGTCTGAAATCATAAGCAGTGAGGTTACAAGTGAACATGGGTGTGCTGTGGTGCGGTGGTTGTGTGCACGACCTAGCGTCTTAGGTGCATGGCTGCAGACCATGCACCCAAGAGTAAACTTATAAGTAGTGAAATTACAAGCACCATGGTTTTGATATGCTGTGATGGTTGTGGGTAGGACGTATAGTCTTGGTTGCTTGGCCGCAGGGTGTCGGTGGTAGGTTATACATCCAAGACGCTAGGCCCAGCCTACAGCCACTGCACCATATTACTGCCATATATTAGACGTGTAGATTTGAATATGTATGACATGAGTGTAATTATACTTACTATTTACTTTGTTGAGAATCCATACATTTCTTACATGACTTTAGTACTTGGCGGAAATATCCTTTTTTAATTTCTGTGATAAAAGAAAAGAGCATGTTAGTGTTTGTATTTTATGAAGACTTATTACATTGTACAATAGACATTTTAGTTTTTTTGTTTACCCTCATATTTAGTTTACAAACCAGTTGACTGTGGATTACCCTTTCTTTGCTATGCTACAAACTCTTGGTTTTCTTTGAGTGTTTCCTTGTTCTTTATGATTAATGTTATGTCTGTTGCTTTGTTGCAGATTTTTAAAAACAGTTAGATACCTGTTGGCGTATTCTAACTGTGCATCTGTTGTTACGGATATGTGGTATTCATTTATCTGTGTGGTTGTTATACACTCTTGGGCATTAAGATACCTGTTGGCGTATTCTAACTGTTTATAGTCTTTTACTTGAATTTTTGGTAATGTTGAAGTACACATTAGTTATAAAATTTTGGCTTTAAGAAGATTAAATACGCATTTGTAAGATTAGCTGGCCATCTCTGCTTTAGAGTAATGGTGCTATTATTATAATCAAACCATCCACATTTCTTTTTAATGTATGCAGTGTAGTGACCTGCATTGGTTGTAGCTCCTGCATGGTAGATTATACCTATTGTTGTAAATGTTTTCTTTCAAAGTCACACTTGACCGTATGTGAATCCAGTCAGCTTGCAGTCGTTTTTGGTACCATCTGCATTATAACGTAGAAGCATAAGTATTATGTAGTTACTATCTGTTTGTATTAGTAAGGTGGAGTGATTATCTGAATTGCACATAGCACATAATCTGCCATGGTTTGCATTCTGTACAAGTTGCTGAAATGGAATGGATTCACAATTAGGTATGGATACATACACAAATTGCTCATTTGAGATTTCTTCCTGTATCACATTGTTACAGAGAGTGCATGTATGTTTCCACATGTATGAAATCTGGAAGATATCATTTATAGGTATGTTTTTGTTTTCCAGTACTTGTAGTAAGTACATTAGAAATTCTTGTGGATCTTCTTGTGAGTTTATAGTGAATCTCACCATTCCAGCACAGTAGTCCAATTCTTGTCTTATTCCGTGAACACTGTACGTGTTGTCAGGATTGTTTGTTGCGTTTCTATGAAGGACTAACATTTGTGAACACAATTGGTCTGTACTGTGTAAGTAAATATTGTTAACAATTGGTGGCAATTGAAATAGAATATTCATTGCTACATTTTCATAGCAACTTACACCAGTTTCATTTGAAAATTTGAATGGACCAGCTAGTTTCTGTTCCTTCTTTGAAGAAGTACCTGATTTACTTTCCCTAATAGGTTCTTCTTTGCTTGTGGTAATTGATGAAGTTTTAGCTTCTTTTGTTTTCTTCAAAGGATTTGCTGTCAGATTCTGTTGCATTTCTGTTTGAATTAGTTTCCTTTTACCACGTTTTACTTTTCTGGAACAGGATATGATTTCAGATGGGGGGTGTACAGTGAACGCAGTCTATTGTATTATAATGCAAGGAATATCAGCGTTCAGTTTACTTGCATCAAAGTTGATTAGAAATAGACCGTCAAGTGTACGTAAGCGTGATAGTGCTACGTAGCTCATGCCTTCTTTAAAGACTGTGTTTCCTATATCTATCAATGCTTTGTCTAGGGTAAGACCTTGGGATTTATGAATGGTGACTGCATATGCAAGAGTTAGAGAAAATTGTTCTCTACATACATACATGTCTTTGAAGAGAAGGAATCGAGCAGTTGAGCACCCTATCCTTTTCACTTCTGAAAGTTTGTCAAAGCGAATATTGACAAACTGAATGTTGTTGTCACGTGGGTATGTTTGAAAGCCAACAACTGCACCCAGTGCCCCATTAACAAGCCCTTGCTCCACGTCAAGGTTACGCTTAAGCATTACTCTACAATTTAAGGATAATTTTAATATTGTTTCCAACCCAGCTGTGTTGGAGATTGAATTTTCTAAGGTATTTAGTCTTGTTGTGGCTTGCTCACACATGGGTAGTGTCATACCATGTACATCTAGTTTGTCTGTGGCACAAATTTCCATTATTGGTTGCATTTCTTTTTTTTAACATTGTTTCATTGAATTTGAAACAGCTTGCTAGAGTTGGCATTAAGGCCATACAATTGACATTTTTGTGCGCTAATTGTTCCATAACATCAGTAGCACATGCTTTATCGCCATAAAGTGCATGAATGTGCCGGTTTTTCAATATTGCTTGTGCTTCTTGAGATAGTACACCAACTCTAATACTTTTTAAAATGTTGCCGTAAGTGAGATCTGCAGATTGGCGCATGTTTTCTGTTAATTCTCTGTATTGGAAATGATTGCCAAAGTTTGACATTTCCTATGCTGCCAACAGTTTTATGGCAGAGTTTGTGTCCTAAGATTTTAAAAATAAGTTCATCTTTCACTGGTGTCATTTGTAGAAGATCTCTGAAAACGATAATGTGTTTCCCTGCAAAGAGTTCTTTGTAGTTTGTTTTAAGTACTTCTTGCAATCTGAGGTGAATCAAAGCCAACATTAGGTTGGAGACCATGCTCACTTCATCTATTAGTAGCATTTTCATTTCTTTTAATACTCTGCGTAGTTCCATTGCCGCTTCTGCAGAAAGTTTGTAATAGTCTAATTTGTTTTGGTGTTGTACTGGAAGGAGTAGTAATCGGTGTAAAGTGACACTGCCTATGTTGTAGGCAGCTAAACCTGTGGGGGCAGTTACAAGAGCTGACAGTTTGTTGTATGTCAATTGTTGAAGGAACTTGCTGATGATTTTGATTAAGAATGTTTTTCCTGACCCGGCGTCACCACTGACGTACAGCAGTATAGGTTTGTAATTTTGGCAGGTACATTGTTTATTTTCGTGTTGTACACCATGTGCAATTTGTTTTGTTACTTCTTAAAAAATGGTGCGCTGATCTTTAAGTTTTGCTTGTTGTACAGTTAAGTCTTCTATATCTTCTTGATAGTGACACATGGTGTTAGGAAAGATTTCTTAATTGTGGGTAATTTTCCTTCCATGTGGCAACCCCTAAACTTTTTGCTGTTGTTTTCACCATGATCTAGACTTTGCCAGAGAAGTGCAGCCTTCTGCCGCACTCCTCTGGGCTTTCGCTCCATTCTTACGGGGAAACTGACATGCCCTTAAGACAGTCAGTACCGGGAAACGCTGTTTTCCGTAGTTTCTTTATCATGTTGCAGATTTCGTGCAACATGACACAAGAGGGCACTGTAAGCTAAGTTACTACTCTCTTGGATCTCTAGCCTTCTACAGGCCCTAGAAACTCTTTTTGGATTGTAACTGATCGGTGCAAGTGAATCACGGACGGGAATGGTGGCAGCGATCCTTTCTTGTGTTTTGGGGCTCCTTTTGGCGTTTTAAGCGCGTTTCTCGTGCTTAGCTCAAAATGGTGGCCTGGCTCCCAAAATGGCCAGACCATGAGGCTCCTTTGTCCTGTCCGCTGACCGTCTTGCCCCCTTCACCTTCCCCAGGTCGAGCCGACCCGGGGCCTTCCTTTTTTGGGCATGTACTTTCCTGCGAAACACAGATGCTTTTGCGGGCTTCTACAGGCCTTGTGTGTGCCTCCAGGATGTGGGCTGGGATGTCTGGTCCCAATACACATCCTGGGTGCCAGAGAGTGTAGAGTTATGTGAATGCCTGGGACCACCGTGGTCCGTGATAGGTCCACGTAAGGTGTGAGTGTTTGATGAGCGGATCTCCCATTGGGTCCCCTCCGTTGTGGCGTGAAGGGAACCGTGGATAAGAGGGGGCTGGAAATGCCACTACCATGTCGATCTCCTGAGTTCTCACGAACAAAGGAATACAGGAGCCAAGTATCATGCAACCACGAGGTTGAACCGAGGAATCGCTGGTGACCCGCTGAAGGACTGCTCCTCGGCACTGCTGTCGCTTTGTGAAACCCTTTCTACCTCTGATCGAACCAGAAGGCCTGTACTGGTACTTCGACCCTTGGAATAGCGGGAACAGCTATTCTCGGCATCTTCACCATCTCCTGCACGTAAGCCTTCGGAAGTGTCTCTGGGCCATCCAGCAGACTGACCAGCCTACCCAGGAGTCTTGCTCTGTAACCGCCGCCAGGTTGTGTTGTATTTCCAGTCCTTGTCACCCTCACACGATTCGTACACTTGGCATTCCCAGGTCTGAAGTGAGTAGTGTACATTTGGCTGAGATACACACGGCCGCTCCGTTGCCCTGCTGTGGTAACAAACTGTGCGGGTTCACTTCATTTGGGACATCTTTAACTCAACTCTGCTGCTGCAGAATCTACACGACGACGAGACGTCCCCTGCTCCTATCTGAACCTGCCAGCACTGAAACTGACGCGGAGAAGCCTGGGTCTGCTTGCATCGGGACCCTTGAGTAGCATAGCTAGGAACTGGTCGCCCTCCTGCAGGAGCCCATAGCTTTTCCCCGCTGTGTCAAACAGCACGCTTTTCCATACTCGCGCTCTGCTTCTGCCCACAGTGGAGGCTGCGCTTGAGTCGCGGAACTCTGTTCTTCTTCATTTGTGCACCGAACTGAACTGCCTGATTCCCTCGAAGAGACTCCCCTTTTTGCCCATTGGCACCAGCGTGTGCAGGTACTTTTGAGCACAAGGCTCCACTCTTCGTAGGGCTTGGACTTCCTTTTAGTTAGGTGCCTCTGAAGGCGGACTGGGTCTAATCATTATTTCGCACTGCCTGTTTTCCTCCCCTTCTAGGTGGACTACACATTTCGTGCATCTAACACTTTAGACTTGTTTGTATTTGTATATATATTGTATTGGTTTGGTATGTGTTGGTTTACTAGAGTTTTATAGTGATTTCTCGCTACGGTGATTGTTGCAAAGGCCTTGGAATAAATGTGTATATATTTTTAATATAACATCTGTTTGGAGTAGTTTGTAAGTGTCCTTGCTTTGTGTGCTCATTGAGGGCTTTCAGTCACCCTCACCCCTCTTGAGACCTAGTCTTGACCGCCGCGATCGCTACCCTGATTGGTCTGGCTTGTCCAGAGGTTACCCTTTTCCAAGTAATTAGGTTGGCCTCCTGAACTCCTGCGCCGCCAGGACAGAGTTCAGAAATCCGTCTTAACAAATCGGTGTACAGCGGTGGGATACGACTGAAGGTATCCAGTGTTGCGCACGAACTAAGGCATTTCAAGTTATTCCTACCAGGACACGTAGTGAATTGTCGTAGTATAACTTTTAAAAAGGCCATAGTCAGTATGGAAACAAATACCTTGTTAACTTTAAATGCTTCCAAATCCGAAACATTGAAAAAGATGTGTGCGGAGAGAGGTGTTTCCTCTCAAGGCACCAAATTGGATATGATTCAAAGAATCGTGGCGTTGCAAGAAGCGCAGCTTGACGCTATAACTTCTGAGGACAGTGCGGAAGGAGGTGGGGCTGCTCTCACTTGTAGAACCGACGGTTCTGCCGCTGCACTGATCCACCGCAACAACGAGGACAGGGAGGATGAGATGTCTAATGTTTCCTCTGCCAGTATTGATGGGGAGGCTATGCTTGAATTCAAGAAGCAAGAGCTGCGGCTTAGGCAGAAGGATCTTGAGTTCAGCATAGCCAAACTACAAATCGAACAGGCAGAAAAACAGAAAGACAGGGATCACCAGTTGGAACTGGCCAAGCTTCGGGTTGCAAATGGATCCAAGGGTCCTGGACATGGGTCTGGGGCCTCCTCTCATCCACGGTTTCCGAAAGATCTGCTCAGTGTGTACGAGGAAAGGAATGACATTATGGACTGGCTGAATACGTTTGAGTATGCATGTGAAGTACAACAAGTTAACAATGCTAATAAGATTGCCTGGTTACTCAGCAGACTGCCCCATTCTGGCTGTAGTGCCATTATGGAAATGTCGAAGGCTGAGCGAGCTGATTTCGCAATGTTAAAGCAAACTCTCATTTTAAAGTTTGGAAAGACTCCTGCCCAATATGTAAAACGATTCAGAGAGTACAAGAAAAAAGAAGGTGGTACTTGGGTATCTTACGTAACCGAATCCTTAAAAAACTTGACTGGCTGGGTCGAAGGTTATAAGGTTTCTACCTTTGAAGGCATGATAAATCTTGTCATGCTGGAACACATTTTTGCATCTTCTTCCCCAAAGCTTAAGCAGCATTTGGCCGATTCGAAGGAGATAGATCCTAAGAAGCTGGCCATTGCATGCGTGTCACATCGAGTGTCCCATAAGGACAAAACTCATCCTGGTAAGCAGGAGGAAGGGAAAAAGTCCAAATATGAGGAGGGTGGAGAATCTGATAAATCTTCTTCTCAAAAGTGCCACAAAAAGAAAAATAAGGGTAAGACACAAGAGAACTCACAGGGTAGTGGAGGTCAGCCTCCGAAACAGAACTCTGGTTACAATAAGCCTCCCTATGTAAACAGACCCAATGGATATTGTTTTGCTTGTGGAGCAACTGACCACGTGAAGGGGGACCCCCGGTGTAAGGTTAAACCTTTGGGGGTCCACTCCGCTAATCTGGCCTTCTCCTCCTACGAGGAAGAAGAGATTACAGGAGCATCCTTCTCCTCAGACTCATTCCCCCGCGGGATAGAAGCTGAGGTAGTTTTAGTTTCCCTGGGTTCCTGGGAGCCTAAAGTCGCAGAGGCTTATGCTAGGATTCCAGATAATACCAAGCACTACTTCAAAGACAGTGTGCTGATCAATGGAGTAGATACTCCAGCTCTTAGGGATAGTGGGTGCAGTCGAACTGTAGTGGATTCTACCTTGGTAGACTCAGAGGAAGTTGCCAGAGCTACTCTGATGCCCACTAAGTTGGCTGACGGCCCACTCCGCATGTTCCCAGTAATACCTGTAAATCTTACTTTAAATGGTACAGCAGTCAGGATTCCAGTGAGCATTCAGAGAAACGTCCCAGGAAAGGTCTTGTTAGGCAATGATCTCAGAGCTTTAGGGCTCGTAGGAGACACTGACGACAGACCCTACACACGGTCTCAAGCACGGGCCACATTGGCCAAGACCAATACGCCGCCCCAGCCGAAGGGGAAACCCAAGGCGAAAGGAGTAAACAAGTCACAACGAGGGAAAGAGAACATTTCCCCCGAGCTCGCCTACCACCACGGAGGAGGAAGTTGGTCAATCGCCCGGGCCTGACGAGGAGGTGGCGATGCCTGAAGTATTTGACCCCAACGACCATCCTGAACTAAAAGACTTGTTAGTAGAAGGTGGTCCTGATAGGGAAGAATTCAGTAAAGGCCAATGTGAGTGCCCATCTCTGGAAGGCCTAAGGAGACAGGCCTGCTCCCAGCTTGAGGGTGAACCTCCTGGATTTGCATCGTATTTATTGGGAAGGTGGACTCCTGTATAGTGAGCCCACAGAGTCTACAGAAGGAGACCATAGGAGGTTGGTGGTTCCCCTTGCTGTAAGACCCTTCCTCCTGCAGTTGGCGCATGAAGTGCCCCTTGCAGGTCACCTTGGTATTAAGAGGACCAAGCAAAGGTTATCCATGCACTTCTACTGGCCCAAGATGGGGGTGCAAGTAGAAAGTCACTGCAGGAGTTGTGCCTCCTGCCAGTTATCTGGTAAGGTTGGCTCGACAATCCAAGCTCCATTGGAACCACTCCCAGTTGTGGGAATACCATTCGAAAGGGTAGGGATCGACATCGTTGGTCCCCTTGACCCGCAAACATCCTCAAGCAATAGGTTTATCCTGGTGCTGGTCGACCATGCAACCAGATATCGTGAGGCCATCCCATTGAAAACTGTAACTGCCAAGTCAGTTGCAAAGCGTTACTTGGCATATTTACTAGGGTTGGCTTCCCTAAAGAAGTTGTGTCGGATCGTGGCAGCAACTTTATGTCGAAGTATATGCAGGCTATGTGGAAAGAATGTGGGGTCACCTACAAGTTCTCTTCTGCATACCACCCCCAGACCAATGGTCTGGTGGAAAGTTTCAACAGAACGTTAAAGAGCATGATTGGGGCTCTGGAAGAACCTCAGAGAAGAAAATGGGATCTTCTTTTACCATGCTTACGGTTTGCCTACCGACAGGTACCACAGGAGGGTGTTGGCTTCAGCACCTTCGAACAACTTCTGTTCGGTCATCCTGTACGGGGACCCTTAGCCATAGTCAAAGAGGGATGGGAGATGCCCACTCCCCCTGTTACTACCAACGTAGTAGATTATGTGCTGGGGCTCAGAAAACGGATGCTACTTCTGTTGGGCTTGGCTAGTGATAAATTGAAGGCAGGACAAGCGCTGGTGAAACATTGGTACGACCAGAAAGCTTCCCTCATCAACTTTACACCTGGTCAGCAAGTCCTGATCATGAATCCCATAAGGCCTCGAGCTTTACAGGACAAATGGTCAGGCCCTTACACAGTGGTGGAGCCCCTGGGTGAGGTTAACTATTTAGTGGACCTTGGAAGGCCTGGACAGGCTCCAAAAGTGTTTCACGTAAATAGGCTGAAGGCTTTCGTCCCAAGAGTCGAAATCGCAGCACTGCTACTGGCTTCAGATGTTGAGGAAGAGGAGTCTGAACCTCTCCCCAACCTGTTCCAAAGCGGTCCTTCAGATAGCTCCTTTGAGGGTGTCCGAGTGGCCCCTCACCTGACTTCTGATCAGCAGGCTGAGGTGAAAAGTTTGCTTAGGCAGTTTTCCCCCCTGTTTTCACAGTCGCCTGGTTTGACACCTTGGTGCAAACATAACATAGACACAGGAGACAGTGTACCTACCAAAAGTAGGGGATACAGGATGTCAGACAAAGTACGGTCTTATATTAAGATCGAGGTCAACAAGATGTTAGACCTTGGGGTGATTGAACCCTCTAGTAGTCCTTGGTCCAGCCCTGTGGTTTTGGTTCCAAAGGCAGGTTCTGAATTGAGGTTCTGCGTGGACTACAGGGCTCTGAATGCTGTCACCAAGACAGATGCACACCCCTTGCCTCGAACAGATGAGCTGGTGGATATTTTGGGTGCCTCCAAGTACCTCAGCACGTTTGACCTCACTGCGGGCTATTGGCAAATAGCTTTAGCAGAACATGTCAAGGAGAAGACAGCGTTTTCTACTCCAGACGGCCTTTACCAATTCAGGGTAATGCCGTTCAGGTTGAAAAATGCACCTGCCACTTTCCAGAGGCTTGTGAATCATGTGTTGAATGGGTTGGACGAATTCTGTCTTGCATATCTGGACGATATAGCAGTTTTCAGTGCCACCCGGGAAGACCATGTGAAACACCTCGGGATTGTGCTCCAGGCTCTTCAGAAAGCACACTTGACCATAAAGGCTAGTAAATGCCAGATTGGACAAGGCTCAGTGGTTTACCTTGGACATGAAGTAGGTGGAGGGAGGATACAGCCTCTTCCCAGTAAAGTACAAGCAGTACAAGACTGGCCTACCCCCACTGCACAGACCCAAGTGAGAGCCTTCTTAGGACTCACAGGGTATTACCGCAACTTCGTGGCAGACTATGGCACCATAGCTGCCCCTTTGACTGCCCTCACCACTCCGAAGAAACCCAAGAAGGTAACTTGGACCGACGAGTGTGAGAAGGCCTTCAATGGCTTAAAAGACTCCTTGTGCCAGGCCCCTGTCCTCAGGGCCCCTGATTATCAAAGACCTTTTATTGTGCAGACGGACGCCTCTGACACTGGGATAGGAGCTGTACTATCGCAAGTAGATGAGAAGGGTAAGGAACACCCTATTGGTTTTATTAGTCGCCAGCTTAAAGACAGAGAGCTCAGATGGTCCACAGTGGAGAAATAATGTTTCTCTGTTGTGTGGGCCCTACGGAAGCTGAGGCCCTACCTCTATGGGACCCACTTCACTGTGCAAACTGACCATAAGCCCTTAAAGTGGCTAATGAACATGAAGGGAGAGAATCCAAAGTTGCTTAGGTGGTCCATAAGTCTACAAGGCTTCGACTTCACTATTGAGCATAGGCCAGGTGTCCAACATAGCAATGCTGATGGGTTGTCCAGAATGTTTAACCGACCTGAACAAGAGACTCATCAAGGGGTGGATTAGTTCCCCCTGTCCATAGTCTGGGAGGGGCGAGTGTTAGGAAAGATTTCTTAAGTGTGGGTAATTTTCCGTCCATGTGGCAACCCCTAAACTTTTTGCTGTTGTATTCACCATGATCTAGACTTTGCCAGAGAAGTGCAGCCTTCTGCCGCACTCCTCTGGGCTTTCGCTCCATTCTTACGGGGAAACTGACATGCCCTTAAGACAGTCAGTACCGGGAAACGCTGTTTTCCGTAGTTTCTTTATCATGTTGCAGCTTTCGTGCAACATGACACAAGAGGGCCCTGTAAACTAAGTTACTGCTGTCTTGGGTCTCTAGCCTTCTACAGGCCCTAGATACTCTTTTTGGATTGTAACTGATCGGTGCAAGTGAATCACGGACGGGAATGGTGGCAGCGATTGTTTCTTGTGTTTTTGAGTGCCTTTTGGCGTTTTAAGCGCGTTTCTCGCGCTTAGCACAAAATGGTGGCCTGGCTCCCAAAATGGCCAGACCACGAGGCAACCTTTGTCCTGTCCGCTGACCGTCGTGCCCCCTTCACCTTCCCCAGGTCGAGCCGACCCGGGGCCTTCCTTATTTGGGCATGTACTTTCCCGCGAAACACAGATGCTTTCGTGGGCTTCTACAGGCCTTGTGTGTGCCTCCAGGATGTGGGCTGGGATGTCTGGCCCAATACACATCCTGGGTGCCAGAGAGTCTAGGGTGGTGTGAATGCCTGGGACCACTGTGGTCCGTGATAGGTCCACGTATGGTGTGAGTGTTTGATGAGCGGATCTCCCATTGGGTCCCCTCCGTTTTGGCGTGAAGGGAACCGTGGATAAGAGGGGGCTGGAAACGCCACTACCATGTCGATCTCCTGAGTTCTCACGAACAAAGGAATACAGGAGCCAAGTATCCTGCAACCACGAGGCTGAACCTAGGAATCGCTGGTGACCCGCTGAAGGACTGCTCCTCGGCACTGCTGTCGCTTTGTGAAACCCTTTCTACCTCTGATCGAACCAGAAGGCCTGTACTGGTACTTCGACCCGTGGAATAGCGGGAACAGCTATTCTCGGCATCTTCACCATCTCCTGCACGTAAGCCTTCGGAAGTGTCTCTGGGCCATCCAGCAGACTGACCAGCCTACCCAGGAGTCTTGCTCTGTAACCGCCGCCAGGTTGTGTTGTATTTCGAGTCCTTGTCACCCTCACACGATTCGTACACTTGGCATTCCCAGGTCTGAAGTGAGTAGTGTACATTTGGCTGAGATACACACGGCCGCTCCGTTGCCCTGTTGTGGTAACAAACTGTGCGGGTTCACTTCTTTGGGACATCTTTAGCTCAACTCTGCTGCTGCAGAATCTACACGACGACGAGACGTCCCCTGCTCCTATCTGAACCTGCCAGCACTGAAACTGACGCAGAGAAGCCTGGGTCTGCTTGCATCGGGGACCGGTGAGTAGCATAGCTAGGAACTGGTCGCCCTCCTGCAGTAGCCCATAGCTTTTCCCCGCTGTGTCAAACAGCACGCCTTTCCGTACTCGCGCTCTGCTTCTGCCCACAGTGGAGGCTGCGCTTGAGTCGCGGAACTCTGTTCTTCTTCATTTGTGCATCAAACTGAACTGCCTGATTCCCTCGAAGAGACTCCCCTTTTTGCCCGTTGGCACCAGCGTGTGCAGGTACTTTTGAGCACAAGGCTCCACTCTTCGTAGGGCTTGGACTTCCTTTTAGTTAGGTGCCTCTGAAGGCGGACTGGGTCTAATCATTATTTCGCACTGCCTGTTTTCCTCCCCTTCTAGGTGGACTAAACATTTTGTGCATCTAACACTTTAGACTCGTTTGTATTTGTATATATATTGTATTGGTTTGGTATGTGTTGGTTTACTAGAGTTTTATACTGATTTCTCGCTATGGTGATTGTTGCAAAGGCCTTGGAATAAATGTGTATATATTTTTAATATAACACCTGTTTGGAGTAGTTTGTAAGTGCCCTTGCTTTGTGTGCTCATTGCACGCTTTCAGTCACCCTCACCCCTCTTGAGACCTAGTCTTGACCGCCGCGATCGCTACCCTGATTGGTCTGGCTTGTCCAGAGGTTACCCTGTTCCAAGTAATTAGGTTGGCCTTCTGAACTTCTGTGCCGCCAGGACAGAGTTCAGAAATCCGTCTTAACACATGGTGTTTTCCACTTCTGTCATAGCTAATTCTGACTCATTTGCTATTAGTGGCTGTCCTAGTGGTTCTTGGCTTCCTGTTATAGAAGGTTGACTACTGTCGGAAGTGTCCTTATCTAGTTGGGCCTGAAGTTCTTCTTCATGTTGCTGTTCATTGTGCAACATTGTTTTGTACTGCGTAAAGTTCACATCGGTGATAGCGCTTTCATTTGCATTGCAAGCATCTTCATAGCAGTCATAGTCATCTAGTATCTCTTCCCCTTTTCTCCATGGTTTAAAAAGTTGTAGCAGAGACATGTAATATAGTTCTTTCTGTTGAGGAGTTTTTAATGACAATTTGACATGATTAATTAAGCTTCGTTTGGTAAGTTTCACTAAGCTGCCATCACAATCTGTCACTCTATATCTACCTTTGCTTTCATCGGGTTTTATATTATTTGTGTATGCAAGTTTTGAGCTATGTGGTATAGACACATGCTTTCCAAAGTGCTACTCCTGTTCGGATAGTATGTGTCCAGTAAATTGTTTTTTAAAACGTCTTGGCTGTTGGGATCATTTCTGGCAATTGTTTCTATGTCCTCATATGATTTTAGAACTTTTTTCTAGATTTAGCAGGACCAAGACTTAGCCATACTATGGTGTCTGATTTTCCATACAAAGCAGTACCGATTAAACGACCTGCCGCTTCATAGGCGCCACATTCTCTATGAGAGAACATTTTTATACATAGGCTGTAAAATTTCTGAGACAGTGTTTTGTCTGATGATAGGTCATTCCAGAGGTTTTGAAGCTCTGTTTTTTCTGCTTTTGTTAAGTTGGCTGTAACATATTGTGCAACTGCAGTGGAATTGTCTGCAATGTACTGCACATCTATGTTTGCATTCCTTAAGAGGGCAATGATTGCATTGTAATCATTGATACATTTTGATTCTTCTGTTCTTTTTATGTACTACGTGTTCTTAGGTGATTTACCTTTAACATTATGTCAAACTGAAGACATGAAGTTGTTCACTTCACCTGTTTCTGTAACTGGTCTAGGGAAACCAAAGCGGCATTTGGTGTAGTATTTCCCTTTGCTTTTGTATTTGCGAAGGCAATATTTGCCACATTTGTGTCTTTGAAATTGTAAAATCTGTCCATGCAGGTCACTATGTGTCCGTTGTAAAGGGATTTCACAAGTGACATATTTTTGGATGAATTGCAAACCAGTGGCATCACTGTCGTGACCAAATTTAGGTGCACCTTTTGATCCATAAAAGCATGTGAATATGTGGTGCTCCTCTCGCTTGGTATTCTTTTATCCAAAAGAAGTGTTGTACTTCTCCGAGGGGAGGAACAGTTTTATTGCAAATAAAGTGTAGCATAGTAATGAAACGATGATGGAAATATCTTGACACATTAACTGTATCTAGAGAGCAAAGTTCACCAGGTGTATATATATCTATGTTGGTTTTGTTGTTGTTTGATATGCGCAGGAACTCATGTAAATCTTCTCATGCATATTCTGCACAACTTAGTGTAACAAACCAAGTCGGTGGTCCAAGGTTTCTGATCATACAACGTACGTCTCCGTGCCGTCGGAACCAGTATTCTTTTGTACCACGCATGTTTGCAAACAGATTTGTTACACTTGATTGTAAAACCTCATCTTTTTCTTGTACTTTTTGTATTAATTGCGTAGCTGACATATTTTGAAAGTGGGTTCCAGATTTCAAAATTTGTGCAACTCCGTAACATAGGGTTGCTAGTTCACTTTCAAAGAGTAGGTGGAATATGTATTCCACATTTTGTCTAAATCTGGGATCTTGCGAATACATGAGCGGTATTCTGATGCCGTAATCTGAGTGGGTCTATCATCGTATCTTCCGCCTTTGCCAGTAGGAAATAGCAGTGGAAAAGCATGTGCTTCGATACTTTATTGGTGACCCTTTGGTTTGTCGCATTTGGTAAGTTTCTAGTGCATCATCTATGCTTTCATTGGAATGCAATGGATGAATTGTGTAATGGTCCAAAAGAGTGGATACTGCAGCAGGATCCAGAAGTTCAAATTGCCCAGTTTCTGAAGACTCTTGAATTATTTCAGTTGTTTCCCTTAAGTTTTCTTCAATATTTGTTTCCTTGTAGTATTCATTATTGTCTTTTAGATATTGCAAGGCTTGTCTAACTTTATGTAAGTCCACCAGTTGTTGCCATATTTTTTTGTCTTTTGTTGGTACACCAATTACCAAGACAATTAAAGAATGCTCTATTGAATGTTGCACTCCTAGAGTGTGTACATTTTCTGTTAGATCTAATGGCAAATAAACTACTTTGCCACAAATGCCTTTCTCCAATTCAGAGGGAGGTAATTTTGCTGTTTTTATGTTGATGCATATAATTTCTTGAAATGGGTGAACTGTTTGAATTATGATGCTCTCATACAAATTGAGTTGTTGCAGGGGTTTTGGTAGTGGGAACAATTCCAAATTATGTGTGATAGCACGTGAAGGAGTTTGGTTGCTGTCCAGTTTTGTAGTGCAGTAACTGCAACATATTAGGGGTTCACTTATTTGGTATTTATTTTCTGCTAAAAGATAGAGAGCTAATTCAAATCATTTGGAATCTTCATTGTGTTCTATTTTGTATGCTATGTCTATATTTTTTGTGTTCCTTTTGTAAAGCGTCCTGCAGCAATACACACACACATGGTTTGGTACTTCAGCCGATGCACTTTTAAATTTTAGTATTTCTTTTTTGTATGTGTGTAATAGAAGGTTGTTATGTGCAGAATTGTTGCTAGTTTGTTCTAAAACTATTGCATTTTGTAAGTGGCTTTCACTTCCAAAATATTTTCTCTGGATACGGTAGATTTCTTCTTGTAGGTATTTAGGGGTACCATGCAGAAGAGTGTTATTTAAATTGGCTAAATCTAAAGCTGGACTTTTAGCATAGTATATTTTATACACTAGATTTCTTACATTTGAATGATGTATTGATATCCTTTTGATATCATGAAAGGTGCTTTTGCAAATAGGTCCTGAAATGCAGGCTGATGAATGTCCTTGTAGTCCTGAGTATTTGCACACTGGACAGATATCCATATCTTGCAGCACTTTCATTTTAATTTTGTCTTTACATTTGTTAGGAATGTCACACATTGACGTGCACGGCCATTTGTATACTGGACAGTCTGGTTCAGTTGAATCGAGAGATAATTCTGAGTTTTCAGGGGATACTTTTCTAAGCATTGTTTCTTGTTCCATGATGGCATTTTTGATTTTTTCATACCCTCGTCCACTGCTATGGATGGCAATTGTGTTTGTTTGATTTTGTTTGTATGCTTGTTCATTAAAATATGGTTCTGTGGTTGTTGTGTGACTCCATTCACCTCCACAAATTTTTAAGAAGTTATTTTTGTTGACATTCCGTTTATTGATACGTTTCTTTTGTAGTTTAGTACTTTGTTTTGTTAGTGGTTTCATCCTATTTAACACTAATATGAACACCCTCCTTTTGAGAAGGATTGCACTGTCTACGAGAGCTTGTAGGATTACTTTTCTACTGTAGGTTTTAAGGGCTGAGGATGATTTCGGTCCTCTTCTTATTAGATTCTGAAGGACTCTGTGGTGAAACATTTTTGCTAAAATACTTTTTGTACTGTGGGTCTTGTTATTATATCAGGATTAATAGGAGCATTGTTAGCAGAAATGGTAGCCAATATTTTGTGAAGCGTTTTGTGTTTCGTGCCACATTTTGATAGAGGAGGTAAAGTTTCTGTAGTTGAAGCTTCCTTTGTTTCGCTAAACGACTGTATTAGCTGTTTTGTTCCAACATTCTCTACAAACTCTGCTACAGAAGGATGCTTACTTTGGACACTTTTATTTTCATTTGCTCTATTTCTGTGTTCCTTTCTACGGCCTTGCTTTTTGGTAGGCATTCTTTGGGGTCTGTTGAAAAAAAATAAGGCATGATTTGGTCTGTTGTACAATGTATGTGTGCTGTGTGCATGCGTGCATGAGTTTGATGGGGAAGCTCCTTGTGGTGGTGTGTGATTGTGCATTGGGCTGTTACAATGAGTTGGGAAGGCTATTTTTCTGTTTGTATACTACTACACTGTGCTTCAGATGAAAGTACAAAGTGAGCTAGTGGTGAGGAGAAGCATTAATAGTAAACGTAATGGTATAACATTGAAACAGCTATTTGTTTTCCACTACTAACATTCTAAGGCTTCTGTATGTTATTTGAGGTCCATAAACACAGGGATTTGTGAGCCATTCTGCCTGTTATTCTTTGTTTAATAAATGGGGATTTGTGGGTAGAATGGTTCAGAAATCAATGTTTGTTTTGGTGCGCAAATTAAATAAATAACCCACACAGTCTCTTTGAGGAACAGTAAGAATATAAACATAGTACTGTACTTACTTTTTTTTGCGGAATGACCAGGTTTCTTCGGATATGTCGTTTGTAGTGTAGATGCTGTTGATTTTCAGGAGAGTAGTCTTCACTGCGATTGTAAAAAGAAGATGTTAGTAACTTTGTGTGTTTAAAGCAGTGATGTTACTGTACACATTAATTTAGCATCTTTCGTCTGAGTATTCTCCTTTGATATCTCAACACAATGCATGTGTGCATTTCACTTCACTATGTGCTGCCTTTGTATGTTATGTGCAGTATGTTAGTTGAACGTGATTCGGAAATGAGTAAAATGTTTAGTTTATGAAAATGCCTTGTTTTTTTAAGCTGTGTTATCCATAGCAGAGAGGTTTGTAAGTGATAGGTCATTATAGTAGATGGGAAAAATGTCACTACTTTCATATTATAAGTACGAATCCGAAAAATTGGGAGACCCTCAGAGGGAGATGTCACCACAGCAATCGGGAGCTTTTATTTTTCTCATATGATCGCATTGGAAGTAGCATTAATGCAGGCGGTACAAAGTAAAAAATTGTGACATTTCCTAAGGGAAAATCGAGTTTCGCGCTAAATAGGGAGGGTTGTTACGTATGTATAGGTTATGCGGGAGACAGTAAGAAGTAGTGCGGTTTGTCAATGAAAAATCATTTGTCTTGCAGTTAAAGGGGGAGCGTTGGTATGCATTGGCTATGCAGATTTAGTGGTATTAATTTGTTTAAATGAAATCATAAAGGTTGCACATGTTCTCTGAATAAAATATGCATACCTGTACTTTATACTCATGCATGTGCGCATGCATGGAGCTGTACGTAGAAATCCGTGACACTTGCACAGTAGTTTTTGAAGTAGGTGCTTTGCAGTGATATACGACTTGCATTCAGAGTGATCAATAGTACATTTGAAGTGCAAAATTTTGATGACGGAGTTAGATGTAGAGATGTTGAATGTGATTGGTGGATGGTTGTGTGACTGCTTAGCTGTGTCCAATGAGGGAATGGATTTGCGAGTGATGTGGAAAGGGTTGTAGGACTGGCTAAGAGTTACGTGCCACACGTAGACAGCGCTTGTCCGCGGGTAGGGCGTGTCACATTCAGGGTTCTACAGCAAATCCAGCATGGAAAGGGGACTGTAGGCATCAGCCAATCAGATGTTCACATTGCTCTTTTGTGTCGAAAGACGCTGCGTATACTGGAGATGGCAGAGGTGGAGAGAGTCAGGGTTTTGGTTCTTGGAGATATTTTTGTCCATGGTTCACAGCACTATTCTGAAAGTAGGCATGTGGCTCACAATTTCGATGTGAGAGGAGTGGAGGTGGTGTGGAGCGCTGAGACTGATCGCAATGTTGCCCCATGCGGAAAATTCTTCTCCAGTCACTCCAAAGTACTGCAAATTTCTGTGTCAAAACAACAAAAATACATTATTTTTTCTGCCCCTCATACAAAAAAAGTACACACACATATCAGAAAAATGAAGGTCACTTACTATTTTGTTGTCATTTTTCTTCCTTGTACTGTGTGCGTCTATGACATTTGTGATGTCATCTTTGATGTCCTTGGTGTTAGTCTTAGCAATGCACGTAGGTGGCGCGAGTTATGGTTGCTTAGCTTAGCTTGGTTGCTTAGCTTACCATAAGTAGCGAATGTCAAGGGTTTTTCGGTTTTACTTTGAACCATAACATCCCTTTAACAAAGTTTTTTTACTGAATATATATATATATATATATATATATATATATATATATATATATGGCAGTGAACAAAAACAAAGGGGCTACACATGTGATATTATCAGTGATGTCATCAGTAACATTTGTGATGCCATCTTTCATGTCCTGGGTGTAAGTGTTAGCAGTGCAGTGGTGCGGGCAGGTATGGTTGCTTAGCCTACCATAACTGGCGAATTTCAGGGGTTTTTCGGTTTTACTTTGAACCATAATGTCACGTTTGTAAAGTTTTTATAGTGAATTTCACAGGTTTTTAGTAGCGCAACTTAACCATAACGTCCCCTTAACAAAGTTTTTTTAGTGTATATATATATATATATATATATATATATATATATATATATATATATATATATATTCAGTAAGAAAACCTTTAATAAAGTGATGTTATGATTTGATTGCTGTAATAAAAACCCTTGAAATTCAGAGAGAAAAATGTTGTTAAAGGGACGAAAAACAAAGAAATTCACCATTAATAGTAAGTTATTCAACCATAACTCGCACCCCTGCCATGCACTGCTCAGACTAACACACAGGACATCAACGATGACATCACGAATGGCATCATCAAAGGCATCACTTATGACATCAAAATATGGCCTTAGCAGTGTGTAACAATCCTGATGGAAATTCCTTACAGGGGGTTGTGTTTAGGGTACTGCAAGCAACGCATAAAGGGTGATAGCTAGCACTATCATGAACTATTCCATGTATGACACAATGTATTTATTCAAACAAAAACTGTTTTTTCACTACCTTTTAAAGGCTTTTATTCGAGCAACCTAAACTCGGTTGCATATGAGATGACGTTCATCTATACTCCAAGCCCCACCAACCCAAACACAATGTCTACTGGACTTGACCTGCAACCTGGCACTGAGTCCATATATACCCATAATATAATTAGGATTGTACCACATTGTAAAATAAGCTGAACACCATTTTGAAATAATTCACTTCAACACCTCACAGGTATTGTAGTGCAACATTTGTTTCCAGCATCAAACTATCTACTCTCAATTTCTGTAGCTATTTCTGTTATTAGTAAACCAAAAATCATATTAGAAATTATTTATGTTCAAGGATACAAGTTTACATAATACCTAAAGCTTGTTTCAAAAAGTACATACCATTTTCTGTTTTTAAAACACTTTCTAAAATCACTTTGACAGATCTATATATATATATTCCCTGAAAAAGGTTTAGTTAAAGTTTATTTAAGTTTACAAGATTAATCACAACAAGCGGATGTGGAAAGTCATGACCGGCATAACTCAACGTGTTCCCGTTGATGTCCCCATAATGCGATTTCCCCCATAATGCGTTGTTCCCCATAATGCTATGTCCCCCTTAACGCCATTTTGTATGTCATTGTGGCTCCCTTCTCTTTTAATATGTATGTGCGCATGGGCTTTGCAACAGGAACGCCTGAGTTATGCTGGTCATGACTTCTCACTTCTGCTGAATTTCAAGGATAGTGTTGCGATAAATCTGGTCATCTTAACTAAACAAGTGGTTACAGTGAATTTGAAGGGTTTTGTTATACCATTGTTTTTCTTTATGTGCCACTGACCATGTCCACTCTATAGGTTTGCTCAATATGTTTCTTTTAAACCTACTAGGTGGCTTTACATGTTTTGAGCTCACTAGCCAGGGCCTTCTGCCGTGGCCACTGCACATGTCCCCCCCCCCTCTCTTTTGGGCCCACTAGCCAGGGCCTTCAACCTTGGTGTCAGAATGTACCAAAGTATTAACTGAAAAGGATACAATACTCAAAAGGATACAGGAGGTAGGGTCTTCCGGATCCCTGTTCACACGATTTGATAGTTGTGAAGTCAATAGAAGACCTTCCAAATGATACAACCCTCTGGCTGATAAAACAGGCAGAGCGATGGATCACTGGAAAGGGCGTGGGTAAGGTATAGAAAGCCAGCCTAGAACAAATTAAAGTATCATGAATAACTGCTCCAACCTGAGTATGATGAAATAGATAATGACAGGAATGTTCACACTGACCTTTAGTTTAGAGTAGAAGAATCCAGAAGTCTCTTGAGGAAATTGAATGTAGAAACAAACGACAAGGAAGGGAAAATTAGTAAGGGAGACTTATCCCGAACGGAACGAGGCTCACGCTAGATACGGGTTGAATTCACCACAGGATAGCGTCCAAAAGTTCAGTTCAATGTCACCTTCCAATAATCCTTGAAAAGCTTCCTTCCCACGTAAAGTAATGTCTATATATAGGGATCAATCCTTCTGTTAATCTCACAGATGCAGGAGTTGGAAATAGCGCTCTTTTTTAAGGAAAAACAACGTACACGCGGTTATAAACAGCCGCAAAGAAAATAACGTGTGCGTGTGGATTTACACGCGGGCAGGATTCATGCAGTCTGGGCCAGCCGCGTTTGAAGACAACGTGCGCGTGTGGATTTTACACGCGGGCAGGATTTACGCAGTCTTGGCCAGCCGCGCTTGAAGACAGAGTGCGCGTGTGGATTTTACACGCGGGCAGGATTCACGCAGTCTGGGCCAGCCGAGTTTGAAGACAACGTGCGTGTGTGGATTTTACACGCGGGCAGGATTTACGCAGTCTTGGCCAGCCGCACTTGAAGACAGAGTGCGCGTGTGGCTTTTACACGCGGGCAGGATTCACGCAGTCTGGGCCAGCCGCGTTTGAAGACAACGTGCGCGTGTGGATTTTACACGCGGGCAGGATTTACGCAGTCTTGGCCAGCCGCACTTGAAGACAGAGTGCGCGTGTGGATTATACACGCGGGCAGGATTTACGCATCTGGGCCAGGCGCGCTTGAAGACAGAGTGCGCGTGTGGAATTACACGTGGGCGGTGTTCCCGCAGTCCGGAACAGCCGCGTTTAAAGACAACGTGCGCGTGTGGGATTACACGCGGGCAGGATTCACGCAGTCTGGGCCAGCCACGCTTGAAAACAGAGAACGCGTGTGAATTATCACGCGAAGGAATAGCTCCAGGAATCAGCGTGTGGCGGAACACACGCTATAGAAGGCCCAAAAGTAGCTGTAGAAATTTGCCAGGATGCAGATCAGAGGTTCAGCTACACAACGCCAATAGATTCGATCAGAAGCAGCGAGTGAAGTTTCTACGCTGCTTAAATACGTAATACCGTAGTTCACGTGACGAAGCAAAGTCACGTGAAGTTAGCGACGTGAAAAGTGCAAACGTCATTTTCCCGGTAACGTATCGAATAACCTCCATTTGGAATAGAACGGTCTAGCTGTTCTACGAGCGTAGCGTCCAGCATGCATGACAGTGCCATCCCCCAAAGGGGCAACCTCTCCCCTTCTTGTGTGAAAGCGCTTCAATAAAGCAGGAGCATGAATATTAGAAAGAGGTTCCCAGGACCTATCTTCGGGACCATAGCCCTTCCAATCCACCAGATAATATGGCCTACCAGAACGTAGTTTCATATCCAGTATGTCTTGTACCTCGTATTCATCTGAACCCCGCACAGAAATAGCAACAGGCCGTACAGGCAGTCTAGTAGCTTCAGAAAATGGCTTAATGAGTGACACGTGGAATACAGGATGCACTCGCCATCGTTGTGGCAAAGCCAGACGTACAGCAGCAGGATTAAGTACTTGGAGCACTACATACGGACCAATGTATTTAGGCAACAATTTCTTTTTGCCTGGAATTCTTAAGTTCTTAGTGGACAGCCAGACTTTCATACCAGCCTTATAGACAGGTGCGGGTACTCTATGAGCATCGGCATAGAACTTGTCACGTTGTTTAGCCTGCTCCAATTGCTGCTTCACTTTTCTCTGTAATCTCTTCAGATCACGAAAAGTACGGCCTGCGGCAGGCGTGTCCAAGGATAGACCGGAATCCAGAGGTATTGATCGGGGGTGTTGTCCATAGAGAGCATAGAACGGTGAAGTGCCTATGGCACTATGATAAGAGTTGTTATAGGCGAATTCAGCCGCCGGCAGTACCGTGAGCCAATCCGATTGGTATTGCAAACACAGACACCGCAGATATTGTTCCATAGTGCAATTGACCCTTTCAGTCTGTCCGTCAGTTTGAGGGTGATAAGCACTGGACATTCTATCATCAATCAGTAATGCAGATGTTAAAGCTCGCCAAAAGCGTGATGCAAACTGTGAGCCCCTGTCTGTAATGATTACTGATGGTAGACCAAAGAAACGAAATATATGTTGGATGAATAGTTCAGCCAGAACAGCAGCTGTCGGTAAACCAATACAGGGAATAAAAAGAGCCAATTTAGTGAAATAATCCACTACGACCCATATGGTATCATATCCCTGATTTGGGGGAAGTTCTACCACAAAGTCCATAGATATCATGTCCCATGGTTTGTTAGGGACAGGCAGGGACTGGAGTAAGCCCACTGGTTTACCAGGAGTATTTTTACATTGGATGCATACAGAACAAGAAGATACATAGTCTATAACATCTTTTGCCATGGATGGCCACCAGCACCACCTTTTGAGCAGCTCCAGTGTTTTCTTCCGTCCAGGATGGGCTGCAATCAAGGAATCATGATTCCATTTGAGGGCTTTATTCCGCATTGAAGGTGTTGGTAGATATAGTACTCCTTGTGTGAATGGTAAACCGTTATGTACGTCCAGATTCATATCCTGGACAACTTGTGGATGATTTTTTACCCACTCTTGTACTTCGGTTTTTAAGGATGGTTGAACAGAACAACTACATATTACATGATCTGCCAACAGCTGAATCTGTACTTGTTTTTCTTCCTGCGCCTCTTCACTCATACAGGACAAAGCGTCCGACTTAACATGTTCTCGGGCAGGACGATAGGTGACCTGGAAATCGTATTGGGCAAAAAAGACATGCCATCTGGCCTGACGGGCCGTAAGGCATTTCATGGATTTGAATGCTTGAAGATTTCTATGGTCAGAGTACACCAACACCTGATGTTTGGCACCAAGAAGATGATGACGCCATTCTCGGAAAGCATCCTTGATAGCCAGTAGTTCCCGCTCAGTGACGGTGTAGTTTCGTTCATATGAGGTAAGTTTGCGAGAGAAGAAAGCCACTGGGTGTTCCTCCTTGGTTTCTGTGCAAACTTGTGAGAGTACTGCACCAATAGCGACACTGGACGCATCCGCTTCAACGATAAACTGGCGATCTGGATCCGGATGTTGAAGCACGGGTGCAGTGGTAAATGCTTCCTTCAGCTTTTCGAATGCTGCTTGGGCATGTTGGTTCCAACAGAAAGGAACTTTAGAACTAGTTAAAGCCGTCAAAGGAGCTACTGTTTTAGAGAAGGAATGAATAAATCTGCGATAGAAATTCGCAAAGCCTAAGAAAGACTGTAGTGACTTGACATTATGCGGAATCGGCCAATTCAAGACGGCCTTCACCTTGGAACGACTCATTCGAGCACCTAGATTGGTAATGTCGTAACCAAGGAATTCCACTTCTTGTGAATGAAAGACGCATTTTTCAGCTTTCACATAAAGATGGTTCTCCCTGAGTCTTTGTAGGACTGTAGAAACATGTTTGACGTGTTCCGATAAAGATGAGTAGATCAGAATGTCATCCAGATAGATCACCACAAATTGGTCCATTATGTCTCTGAATATATCATTCATGAAGAATTGAAACGTGGCGGGAGCATTGCACAGACCAAAAGGCATCACCAAATACTCGTAAAGACCATACCGTGTCTTAAAAGCGGTCTTCCATTCGTCGCCTTCACGAATGCGAACCAGATTGTATGCTCCTCGCAAGTCCAATTTGGTGAAATAATTGGAAGTGCCTAATTGATCCAATAGAACGTTTATCAGTGGTAAGGGATATTGGTTTTTGATGGTGATATCATTAAGTGCCCTGTAATCGATGCAAGGCCTGAGATCTCCCTCTTTCTTAGGAACAAAGAATAGAGGAGATGCAGCAGGTGATTGTGATGGCCGTATAAAGCCCATTGCTAGCGCTTTATCAATGTATTCTTTTAACACAACATCTTCTTTAGGTGTTAGTGAATAAACACGGCCTGTAGGAATTTTGGCACCAGGAATCAGTTCGATAGGACAGTCGTACTGTCGATGGGGAGGTAATTGTTCTGCCTGGCCTTTATCAAAGACATCAGCATAATCAGCGTATTCGCATGGTATGGTATTGTCGCATTGATGTACTACACTGATAGTTGAATCTCCCACCATAGAGGCCAATATGTGTTGTTTATTTGACACCTCCTGACTGGTAAAGCAATGTTCATTGCAATGAATCGAAGGATATTGGAGCGATCCTGAAACCCAGTCAACAGCAGGATTGTGAAGGGTTAACCATGCAAGACCAAGTATGATTTCGTACTGTGGAGCAGCAATGACATCGAAGATGATTTCCTCTGAATGATTATTCGATAATGTCATCTGAACAGGTACCGTCTCCTGGGTTACCAAACCAGAAGTCAAAACAGATCCGTCCACGGTGTTAACCGTTTCAGGTCTTTTTTTGTTTACAAGGGGTAAGGAACAGTTCTTGGCATAAGTGATGTCTATGTAATTGTTGGTGGCTCCAGAATCAACCATGGCCTTGGAAACCACTTCTCGCTCATCACAACGTAACGTCACCTGAACTATTACAGGTGCATGTTTAGGAATGGTACTGGAGTCCGATGAAACACTCGACATAGGGACTCCTGCTATTGTCGAGTTTTGGCGTTTCCCGAACGCTTGATGGGTTTTTTAGGACATGTCGCCAATAAATGCTCGGAAGAACCACAGTACATACATAAGTGGTTTTTTCTTCGGTTCTCCCATTCTGCATTGGACAATCGGCCTCTCACGGCGCCAATCTGCATGGGTTCAGGGTCGTTAGAGATGACTGCTGGTGTCTCTATACGCCCCAAGACTTGCATGAAGGGCTTTTTCTCTCCCTTCCGAGCATTCCTTCGGGCGTCGATTTGTAGAACCAAATCGAGCAACTCTGGAAAACCCGTAGGAACCACAGGAACTGTAGATAAGGCATCTTTCAGTTCTTCAGAAAGACCCTTGTAGAAAACAGCCGTTTTCTTGCTGTCAGGCCATTGGGTTTCCGCCGTCAGTTGATTGAACCGGGCAACGTAAGACATAAGGGGTTGGTTGCCTTGTTGTAGATTAAGCAACTCTAAATCTGTGGCTTGAGTAGAATAACGCATGTCAAAGACTTTACTCATAGCAGTCAAGAGATCGTCACAATCGTACAACAAAGGGCTATTTGTTTCCAACAAAGGGTTAGCCCAAGCAGCAGCTGTGCCCCCTAAATGGGAAAGCACGAAGGCTGCTTTAGTGGTTAGATCAGGAAAGGATGTAGGACGGCAAAGGAAATGGAGTCGGCACTGATTTACAAAGGTTCTATAGGTTTTGGGATCACCCGTGAACCGTTCCGGAGGGGCCAAGGGAAACTGAGTGGGCATAACCACATTAATAGTTTCCTGTGGGGGTGCCGTAGTCCCAGATCCAGATGCCGTAGCCATTGGCACCTGTGCTCCCTGAGGACTACCATGCAGGGTGTCTTGCATAACGTCCATACGGTGCCGTAACATGTCCTGTGCCGTAACCATTTCGGTTCTCAAATCGCTGATCAATTGTGTCAAAACAGCTAAAGGATCCGTACCCTCCATGGCTTCTGATTCTGTCAGAATGTACCAAAGTATTAACTGAAAAGAATACAATACTCAAAAGGATACAGGAGGTAGGGTCTTCCGGATCCCTGTTCACACGATTTGATAGTTGTGAAGTCAATAGAAGACCTTCCAAATGATACAACCCTCTGGCTGATAAAACAGGCAGAGCGATGGATCACTGGAAAGGGCGTGGGTAAGGTATAGAAAGCCAGCCTAGAACAAATTAAAGTATCATGAATAACTGCTCCAACCTGAGTATGATGAAATAGATAATGACAGGAATGTTCACACTGACCTTTAGTTTAGAGTAGAAGAATCCAGAAGTCTCTTGAGGAAATTGAATGTAGAAACAAACAACAAGGAAGGGAAAATTAGTAAGGGAGACTTATCCCGAACGGAACGAGGCTCACGCTAGATACGGGTTGAATTCACCACAGGATAGCGTCCAAAAGTTCAGTTCAATGTCACCTTCCAATAATCCTTGAAAAGCTTCCTTCCCACGTAAAGTAATGTCTATATATAGGGATCAATCCTTCTGTTAATCTCACAGATGCAGGAGTTGGAAATAGCGCTCTTTTTTAAGGAAAAACAACGTACACGCGGTTATAAACAGCCGCGAAGAAAATAACGTGTGCGTGTGGATTTACACGCGGGCAGGATTCATGCAGTCTGGGCCAGCCGCGTTTGAAGACAACGTGCGCGTGTGGATTTTACACGCGGGCAGGATTTACGCAGTCTTGGCCAGCCGCGCTTGAAGACAGAGTGCGCGTGTGGATTTTACACGCGGGCAGGATTCACGCAGTCTGGGCCAGCCGAGTTTGAAGACAACGTGCGTGTGTGGATTTTACACGCGGGCAGGATTTACGCAGTCTTGGCCAGCCGCACTTGAAGACAGAGTGCGCGTGTGGCTTTTACACACGGGCAGGATTCACGCAGTCTGGGCCAGCCGCGTTTGAAGACAACGTGCGCGTGTGGATTTTACACGCGGGCAGGATTTACGCAGTCTTGGCCAGCCGCACTTGAAGACAGAGTGCGCGTGTGGATTATACACGCGGGCAGGATTTACGCAGTCTGGGCCAGGCGCGCTTGAAGACAGAGTGCGCGTGTGGAATTACACGCGGGCGGTGTTCCCGCAGTCCGGAACAGCCTCGTTTAAAGACAACGTGCGCGTGTGGGATTACACGCGGGCAGGATTCACGCAGTCTGGGCCAGCCACGCTTGAAAACAGAGAACGCGTGTGAATTATCACGCGAAGGAATAGCTCCAGGAATCAGCGTGTGGCGGAACACACGCTATAGAAGGCCCAAAAGTAGCTGTAGAAATTTGCCAGGATGCAGATCAGAGGTTCAGCTACACAACGCCAATAGATTCGATCAGAAGCAGCGAGTGAAGTTTCTACGCTGCTTAAATACGTAATACCGTAGTTCACGTGACGAAGCAAAGTCACGTGAAGTTAGCGACGTGAAAAGTGCAAACGTCGTTTTCCCGGTAACGTATCGAATAACCTCCATTTGGAATAGAACGGTCTAGCTGTTCTACGAGCGTAGCGTCCAGCATGCATGACACTTGGCCGTGCCCACTGTACATTTTTAAACACTTCTAGCCCACTCACCATGGGCTTCAGCTGTGTTTACTTTCCACCCTCCACCCTCCACCTCAATGTAACTGTCCAAATACTTTTTTCTTTATTCTCTTTATTTTCCCCATATCCGTGGCCATAACAGCAATGTACTACAGATAGCCGCGGTTATTGGGAAAAACTACAAAACATGTTTTCCTGCCCAGTCACTTACCAGGTGTCCCTCTCCTCCTGGCATACTCCACCAACTCCCTTAAACTCGTCTTTCCCTCCCTAACCCTCTCCCATGCACCCCAACCGTCCTTGTTTCGAGTGATGCACTTTTATTCCTGATGTCCTTTTCTTTCATAGCCGCAGTGATCCTGCTGAATAACCACGACTACGAGAAAATGTTTGTGCTCTTGACTTGGTCCCTAGCCCCTCCCCAATTTCACATGGTGTCCTTTTCTCTTTCCCCCAGCCCCAACTTTTAGCCTGATGCCATTGCATCACTTTCCCTCCTCCAAATGGCATTTTTCTGCCTTTCGTTTTCAGGTATCCATGGGTAAAACCACGATATCTCTTGCATCGAACAAAAACAAAATGGCAGCTTTTTCATTTCTGAAAAGCCTCTCTGCTGCAAAGCACCATGGGAGATATCACTACAATATTGGTAAAACTACTACAAATATTTTAAAAACTACTGGATGCAATAACTCCAGAATCCCCCAGAAATCGAGACAACATTTTGTGCCCAAGTTTCGTACCTGGTCCAATTCTGTCTAGCAGTTTGGGCTATGTGCTCGAGCAAAAATGTGACTTTATGGGCAAAATGAATGACTAGGCAAAAATAGGCTTTTATTGTTTTCTTAATTACACCTTTATTTTGTTCCCAGATCTTTGCCATAAATTCCAATTCGAGAGGCGGGGGTGCGGCGGTGCGGTCTGTATGTACAATTCTGTTGACGAAATTCCAGTCAAATCCGTCGTATGAGTCAAAAGTTATTAGCAATTCATTTTTCGGGTTTCCTATGGTACTCGATACTCAACTTAAATATATCTATATTGTGAGGAGTCAGACATAAGAGACTGACACAGGTGATGGATTTGTTGCCAAATACCTTTATTCAAATAATGAAAGCGGTTGGAAAAATGCCTCACTAGCCCTAACTCTGAGGGGTTTCCCTGCCTTAACAAAACAAACTAATGGACCAGTCATTGTCAGGATGTCCAAAATAATGTTCACAGTCCTGTGTCAAAAACCTATTCTGACCCTCACACTCTTAATATTACTAAGGTGTAACAAGGGAAAAATCAATGTCTCTTAGCTGCCCTTTTGTAGCCTTCCTCAATTCCCTTGTACAAATTTCCACTACGAAAGTCCACCAACTCAGTAATGTTTTCTTACTCGTTGGTTTTTTTTTCTTTCTGAGGAAGTGTCTTTCTTCCCCTAAACAGCATCCAACAATTCCAAGGGGGACAATACACTTCCTCTGGTCTTTTCCTATGGTTATCAACATTTGAGCAAATGATTTATTACCACTTTATTATGTCTTTGGTAGGCTTGCTATACAATTTAAGCTAGTCAACTTCAGCGCCTTCACTGGCATGAGTAAGATTGGTAACAATGATGAGTATACTGATCTATGTCGATTCTCTTTAGTCCCCAGGCTCCTTTACATAGATTTTCAGGGCACCTCAAGAAAGTCAACTTCCTTGAGAGTGTCTATGGTTATTTATTAAAGTTACTTTCCCTATTATAGTTGGACACAACCGCTCCTGTGGCTCAGCCCAGATTACATTGTTTACTTGGCTGTCATGTATCTGGTATTGTGTTATTCTTTATTTGGGCAACTTTTTATCCCTTGGTAGCTTGTGCTTTTCTTGTGTCACAAAGTTACTTGGTTCTTATTATCTTAGGGGATGTGTAGTGTGATCCCAGTGTCTATTGTTTTCACATGATATTTCCGTGTCCAGCTCCTCACACCCCTTTTCAGCCGGTACCTGATATTCCGGTTCCTCCAGAGGTGACTGTAGCTGGAATTCAGCTCTGCAAGTCTCCCTGTATTTGGTGGAGCTCACTAAACTCGACAATGGCAGCCTACGACTGAAGGAGAGATCTACTGGGTTTTACCAGAGCCCTTCTATTCAGATCCATCGTCGCATTTCAAGGAGCAGCTCACTGGCACTTGGGAAGGGCTTCTGCGATTGCAGCAAGGCTCTGCTGGGCTTCTCAGCCTTTCGGTACTGGCTCCATCATTGCGTACTGTCCAGCTCTTCCCCCGACTTGTTCTTCAGATTCAGGCTTCCCCTTCACTGGCACGCTTGCTGTTTTTAAGGATTTTAATTTTTCCTTTACTTCTTGACGAACGCTGAATGCGTTCAAATACCAGTCTTCTGCATTCTGCGTAGGTTGAGAGCTGGTCTGGTCATAACAGCCATCTGCTTTCAGATGCCAGTAGTTATCCAAACACGTCTCCACTTTCTCATTCAGCAGTTCTTGGTCTTTCACTCAGCTTCTGGCTCTCCTGCCTCTCCGACACCCCACTTCCAACAACCACCACCACTACTGCTACTTTCACCACCACAACCATGGTTTCTACTACTGCTACTTCTTCTCTATTTTTGTCGTTGCTCTTTGTTCCTTTTAATTCTCGTGTCCGTCTTCTTAAAGGAACAACAACTAGAACGTTGGATGTAGTTTTGTATCTCCTTGTGTGGCCTCCCTGTCCCAGTACCAGTAGTATATATAGCTGGTGGTATTATTTTGAAATACTTGACTTGATATAGCACAGGAGTGTTAGAGTGAGGGAAAGTGTACAAACATTTTTGTTACTTCAAATTTTAGGGACTGGAGCAATGTCCTCTTGTTGGTAAAAAGGGATGCAACCCCTGTGTTCGTCACAATATATAAAATAATATACTGCATCTCCACAGAAGGTATACATAAAACTTCTTTACAAAGATATTTTTGAAAATGAGAAGTATAATATTAAAACAGAGTTTGATAAATAAGATAGACAGACCTAAATTAATATTTTATACATAAATACATTTTGCATACGTTAGAAATATATTAAATAGTGCAGTTCTTCACATAAAAATAGTTTGTGTATTACATATCAGCCATACCTTCAACTGTTTCAAGTCTGCTATCGATCGTTACTCAAAAAGAAGAAAAGCAAATGGTAAATAATTATGCATTTCCCATTTAAAATGAACAAACAACTTTGTAACCCAATTCAGAACAGCAATTCAACAACATACAACAAGACCCAAACAACAAGGATGAAGCCACATCCACAAAGACTCACATCATAGAACAAACACAAAAAAACGATTCTAGGAACCATACACTTAAAGGTAAGGCTTTGAAATGCAGAAAATGGTCTTATTGAAGAAAGATTACTTGAAGAATCTGACTTCTTAAAAATGAAAAACATAATATGTAATTCATTTTCTGAAAAGTATAACATATGTTTAGGGAAGCATACTTTCAGCCATTTTGATGTTGCAACTGAAGTGTAAAAACTGATTACAGAGCAGTACTGACATAATTCTCGTATTACAAATCCGTAACTATATATTATAATAGCTGTACATGCTGTACAGGTGCAGGAGAAGGAGGCTGACACAAAGGTGGCATGGTTGGGGGTAAAGACTTTTATTGAATAAGAAAGAAAAAAGAAAACCTAACTATAGCTATTTGTGGGAGGGGTTTCTCTGCTTCAACCAAAGAGATAAGGTGACTGTCATGACGTCTGTCAACTCAAGTGCCCACCGTCCTGTGTCAAGAAAAACCTTACTTTAAATGGATTGTGTCCTCCCACGTATTCCTTATCTTTGATATTTCCTCATATCCAGCTTGCTGCTTTTTTCCCAGTAGAGGGCGCTGTGCGTCGATGCCTGGTCGAGTTGATGTCCCTCCGAGGTCTCTGTTCTGACAACAATGCCATCACTGGTATAAGTAGGGCGCGCATCGCCTGTTGCTCAGTTCCGTTTTTCTGCGCTTCACAGCTTCGGTAACGCAACGTTTGGTTCCGTGATTCTTTGAATTTCTTCGAGTTTCTTGAGAACATTCTTCAGTTTTTCCTCATCGGCTCTGACGACTCCTCGGTACGGTTTTAAAAAATGCCACAATTGTGGTGCTAAAATGTCCATGATGGACCCACACAGGATCTGCTTGTGGGTCTAGCGGCAGAACACCCGTGTTCGGAGTGCGACAAATGCATGTCGATGACAGCCAAAGCCTTGAGGGAGCACAGAGGGAAGCTGGAGAGAGGTAGGCCTTTAAAATCTACTACCCCGTCCAAACGTAAGTCTTCTGATGAGTTGAGACCTTTGCCTCCCCGTTATAAAAAACATAAACGCTCCCGTTCCCGGTCACGAAGTGGGTCGCATCATTCCTCATTTTCGAGGCATGGTAAAAAGAGGCACCATAGATCACCACGTCTTCATCCAGTTCACCCAAAAGGGTAGGTTGTCCCTCAAAACACAGTACCCCTGCCCAATGGGAGGAATTCAGAATGTGTATGATGAAGGTGTTTGAGAATGCAGCCTTGCCCCCCTCAAAAAGACCTAAAGGTGATACCCCAGACAAATCTGGGAAACACAGGAACCGGGAGTCCTCGACCCCAGCTGTGGAAACTCCTCGACAACGATCTATTCCCTTGAGTCAAGAGAAAGTCTCTGTGACACACAAGAAGTCTTTGTCATCAACGCCGAAAGAAGGCCATATGGCAAGCCCAAAGAGTGTGTTATCGACGCCCTCAGTGCCAAAATCAAAGGAAAAACTATTGACGCCTCAATTGTCGTCATCCTCGATGTCGTATACGACAATTACCTCAACGCTATCGTCGAAAACCTCGATGTTTATGTCAAAGCCATCAACGACTTCGGGGAAACCTTCGAAGCCGGTGACAGTTGTGTCGAAGCCATTGACGCCAACATCGACGATTTCGACATTGTCAACTCCTATTATGACTTCCATAGCGCCTTCTTCTTTTTTTGAGAGGATTTACACTCCTCAACCTCGTTCACAGTATTTTAAGACTCTTTCCTCAATTTATGAGGATGCTGAACACTCATCTGACGAGGGAATACCATTTGGCCTAGGGTATGGCACACTTTCTTTTCCAGAGGAACTTGTATCAGAAGAGTCTCGAATAAAAAACCTACAGGACTCTTTACATGAGGCAAGTGGCAATGACAGTTCCCCTGAAGTTGAATTTGGCAAGGCAGATCCACTTTTTTGTCAACATTATAATAAGAATCCGTTGTACAGACTTTTAATGAAAAGTAAATGCACATGTGATGTCATGATGTCATCAATGACATTTGTGATGTCATCTTTGATGTCCTCTGTGTTAGTCTTAGCAGTGTACAGTGGTGGCGCAAGTTATGGTTGCTTAGCTTACCATAACTGGCGAATTTCAGGGTTTTTTTGGTTTTACTTGGAACCATAACGTCTCTTTAACAATGTGTTTTTACTGAATTTCATAGGTTTTTAGTAGCGCAACTTAACCATAATGTCCGTTTAACAAAGTTTTTTTACTGAATTTCATAGGTTTTTAGCAGCACAACTTAACCATAACGTCCCTTTAACAAAGTTTTTTTTACTGAATATACATTTTCATAGTGTAAATTTGATAGATGTTTACTAGGATCCCCTTACTTTATATACATGCAACATAGAACATACCGAACACCCCGCTAATTATTTTGATGTCTGCGGCGGTCACGGACGACATCCACACTACCCAAACACTCAGGGGGTATCTGAAATTGTTCTATCATACCATATAAACACTGCACAAGTTCAAAAAGCAGTACATAAACACATTATATATAATAATAAATAAGCAGTGGAACCTACATATTTAACACATCAACTATCCATTTAAATACCATATGTAATAAAATGGATTATACCATAACAAAAAAGATATGCCTCAAACATAATTACCTCACAGAAACTGCAGAGCTAGAAGCAACAGTAGACCTACACAACACTACGAATACCACTTACCAGAAACTAGTAAGTAAACTTCATTTTTCTTATATATTTCTAAACTTTTTGTATGAGGTACAGTACAATTAATATATTTTTGTTTTTCACACAGAAATGTGCAGTACTTTGGAGTGGCTTGAAGAAAATTTTCCATGTGAGGAAATGTCTGAAGATAGTGATAATAATGGTAGACACTTCTCTATATAAGCAAATTAATAATCATTACTTTATGTGTACTTAACATATATATATATATTTATTTTTAACAGACCATACAAACATTGAAAATATTACACCAAAAGACACATTGGAAAAGGCTCTGGAACGCATGGAACAGAAAATAGACATGCTCAAGGAAAGTGTCAATGGTTTGAAACAGTTAGTGGAGGACCACATTAAAGAAAATATTAAATACCATTGTCCCACCTGTACCTGTGCCCCCTCTCCATGTCCCAGTCAACTATCCCCAAACCCTCAACACCAACTTAAACGTTTTGATGAGACTTCCATCCCTTCATCCCCTCCCATCCATCTTCTCCAAACCCCTAATGCCCCTGTTTTTGTATCAGTTTCTGCTTCCCCCTCTTTCATAAATTGTGTATATGTATATAATAAAAAAAATGTTGTTTCTTTTAATGAAATTCTTTGTGTCTTATTTTTTTTTTAATAAGCAGTTAAAATGTCCGCGGACAGCGCGCCTGTCCGGCCTGTCTGTAATTAACAAAATGTGGATGTCCTAAGGACACTAAACCTGTCCGTACCATTCGCAAACAAGATGAAACTGCTCGTAGAACATGCGCGGTGTCCTGGATGTCCGTAGTCAAACAAAATGGAGGTATCCTAAGGACACTATACCTGGCCGTACAGTCTGCAGAACATCTATGCATATGCGCACCACTCCCGTAAATCCTACGAACATCGCGCCTGTCCGTAACTGTCAGTCTCACTTGTGTCGCACTTTTAATTAGTTTCAGGTGCACAACCGTTCCCGTGCATTTGGTGTCCTGCGGACACCCGTTCCCTTCGCGGACGTGTTCCCGATGCCATTATGTGACTGCACCCATGCTGAGCGTGTGTCCTGATTTGCAGACCATGTCCGGTTCCCCAACTTTTTAAAATAACTTATTCAGACAATCCAAATTACAGTAATAAATCACCAATCACATGTCCCAGACAATGGCCCTGGCTTTGGACATACTTCTTGTAACTTTTTGAACGCTTTTGAATGTTCAATATGTTCACGAGGCGCACCCCTATAAAAGGCCACACCCACCCCAGAGCTGATCTTCATTGTACTTGCAGATTGACATTTGCTGCCTTTGCGGCTCTTGCTGAGATTACCTCATCAACCCTAATGGCATCCATGGCTGCTGTTGCTACATCTGCCTCAGCACCACCCCCAAACCCTCCACCACCACCACCACCACCACCTCCCCAAGCGCCTGCAGAGGGGAAAACGCATGAGGATGTAGAGAACGAGGATGAAGAGAATGAGGTTGAGGAACTCCCTACTACCAGCACTCACCGGGAGTCTTGGGTGTGGTGCTTGTTTACCGTTTATGGTAAGGTACCAAAAGCACATGCAAACAAGGTCACCTGTAACCAGGGCAAATTGGTGCTGAGTCGTGGGAGACGTGGTTCGTGCAGCTTTGGTACGACATCCATGAAGCGACACCTAACTTCCTTCCACAGTGCGGACATTCACAAGGTTGTACCTTGTGAAAAACGTAGTAAGTTGAGTTCCTCTACAGCATCCTCTGTTTCCGCTCCTCTCACCACAAGAGACACTCCTGTGGGAGAGCGCATCCCTCCAGCTGCTTCACAGGCCATTTACGTTGCTGTTGACCCTTACCTTTTGAGGGTCACAATATTGTGTATGTACTGCAACGCAGTACTCTGCAGGGGGGAGAGTCTTTGAAGTGCTTTCGAGACTATGGTCACGGACCACCAGAAGACCTGCTACCTACCTAAATAAGGCCCACCCTACATCTTCCTCTCTCCACCTGCCTTTTCTTATCCCCGTGGTTGGTGTCCCTTCCTTACCCTCCTTTCCCCTCCTCTCCTAGAGTAACAAAGCAAAAAAAATATAAAACAACAAAAATCCCAAAAAAAGGCTCTTTTCAGAGCCGCCTTTCACAGTTTAAAAATAGAAGTGTCAAATAAACAGTGCAGGGCCCTGTGCATTTTTTGAAAGGCGGACAGTCCTAGGACAGATAAAATTTTGGGGTGCTGCCCTAGCAAAACCAATGCACTTTTCTCTGGGAGGAAGTGGTGGCTCTGAAAAGAGCCTTTTGGTGGTGTTTTTGTGTGTTTGAAAAACTTGGAATCATCAACATCTACTGCAAAATGGATGACTGTAATTCCAAAAAAGGTTGCAATGCATTTTGTACATTTCTGAGAAAAATCTGATTGCCAGCATATGTAAGATGGACTCCATCTCTGCGAAAAATGTATGTGCTACGAAAGATAATATTTTCATTGTGAAAAGAGGGCATGCCAACATCTTTTAGAAAGGCACAAACAGCCTTGTTGACATTGCGCCTCGCTTTCTCCATTTGTGGACCAAATGAAGAAGAACGCTGCCACATTTGTCTTTGCGCAATACAAGAAAAAATTACTTGGGAATTTGGAAACATGTCCATGACCTTCTCAAGTCCTTCTTTCATTGCAAATTGCAAAGAAATTTCAGACACATGTCCTAAACTGTTCCCTCCACAATGAATTATAATTATGTCTGGATGATGCTCTGTCTCTAAAGTAGCACAGAGAGGTACCAAGTCCAGCCACTTAATTCCACGCATTCCATGCCAGTGCACTTCCACATGAGGGAATCCAAGATCTGCAGGTACTCCACAACGTTCTGTATGCACCTCTAACCAGTGTATCCATGAATCTCCCAAAATCCAGATAATCTGTATTCGAAAAGATACAGCCATAGCTATCTGTTCTTCTCTCAGGAAAAAGACGTTCTCACAAAATCTCGCCTTACACAATCTCGCCTTACACAACACAACCACTAAACTTTACTGACCAATCCCTAGCTCCGCTCATTCTCATTTGCATCCCTCTCCACCCCAGAATCCCTGTATGTAATACGCGCTGTCTGCAGACTACCGCCATGTCCGCGGACATATCGAAGATCTGAGCGTGGTGAATGTACATTTAAATAGTGTGCCCTATTTCCCCTTTGAGGTGGGCTCTGAAAAGAGCCGTTTTTTTGTTTTTTTTGCAGATGCCTGACAGACACCTGTTATTTTTTTTCTTCTTACTTTACAACTAAAATCTTCACATAACCTTCTCCAAAGCAACCCTTACATTCCAAAACAGCATGGCATTTCCCAAAAAAGAGAAAGAAACACCATCTTCTTCAAAATAAACAGCATTACTCGAATCAATATTCTCATTGTTACAGAAAAACATACCAGCTCTAAGCATGAAAGCATGCATGCCTCGATTGATTGCATACCTACCAATGTTTTGCAGAGGACAAAAACAGAACTATTGTCCAATATTGCCATAGGTAGCAATCTAAAAAAAATTACTTTCGCATTTGGAAGGATGTTCATTACTGCTTGAACCAACTGTTCCAAATCTACCAACAAAGTAGGGGCACTCACGTAGCCCAAATGGAAAGCACCATAGTGCAAAACTACCAGATGGGGACTGTTCATCCTACGCATATCTTCACAAACATGGAGAATTGCCTCTACATTGCAATCAGGCACAGCGCTCCACACCACCTCCACTTCTTTAACATCAAAATTGTTTGCCACATGCCTGCATTAAAAATCCTGCTGTAAACCATGGTACAAACATATCTCCGAACACCAACACCCTGACTTTTTCCACCTCTGCCATCTTCACTACACATACTCTCTTTCTACACAAATCCACAACGTCAACATCTGATTGGCTTATTCCTACAGCCCCCTTTCCATATTGGATTTGCTGGAAAACCCCGGATGTGGCACACCCTACCCACGGACAGCGGTGGTGTCCGCGCAGCACGTAACTCTTAGTCAGCCTTTCTACCCTTTCCGCATCCCTCTCGGTGCCATTCCCTCATTGGATACAGCCAAGCAGTCACACAACCATCCACCAATCACATCTAGACCTCTACATCTAACTCCATCATCAGAGTTCAGCACTTCAAATGTACTGTTGATCACTCTGAGTACAAGTCTCATATCATTGGAAAGCACCTAGTACAAAATCTACTGTACAAGTCTCGAAGATTTCTACTTACAGCTCCATGCATATCCACATGCATGATTACAAACTACAGGTATGCATATTTTATTCAGAGTACATGTACAACTCTTATGAATCCATATAAACAGAGTAATGCCACTAAACCTGCATAGCCTATACATACATGCCAACGCTCCTGATGTAAGCGCGACACTCCCGATTTTTCATTGAAAAATCACACTATTGTTTACTGTCTCTGCCTAAATTAATGCTAATCCCAATGCAATCCTATGAGAAAAATAAATGTTGCTGATTGCTGTGGTGAAATCTCCCTCTCACGGGCTCCCGATTGTTGGCATGTCTACCTATAAAATGAACTTATTGAAATTTTTCCCATCTACTATAATCAACTATCACTTCCAAACCTGTCTGCTATCTACAACACAGCTTTAAAAAACTAATTGAATTTCATGCACTTAAAATTCTACTAATTTGCAAAGCATGTTGAACTAACATATTGTAAATAAAATATAAAGGATGCACATAGTCAAATGAAATGCATGCATACACTATGTTCAGATATCAAACAAGAATAGTACCAGAAAAACATAAAAATCAACGTCTACATTAACATCACTGCTATAAACACACAAAATTACTAACTTCTTTCTTTTACAATTGCAGTGAAGCCCACTCTCCTGAAACACAGCAGCATCTAA
The DNA here is from genome assembly GCF_040938575.1 of Ambystoma mexicanum. Classification (NCBI taxonomy): domain Eukaryota; kingdom Metazoa; phylum Chordata; class Amphibia; order Caudata; family Ambystomatidae; genus Ambystoma; species Ambystoma mexicanum. The sequence goes on along the minus strand of NC_090922.1, from coordinate 16,345,165 downwards.
ACTACAAACAACATATCCGAAGAAACCTGCTCATTCCACAAAAAAGAGTAAGTACAATACTACCTTAATATTCTTACTGTTCCTCAAAGTCACTGTGTGGTTCATTCATGTAATTTGCACACCAAAAAAACTGCGATTTCTGAACCATTCTGCCCACAAATCCCCATTTATTAAACAGAGATTAGCAGGCAGAATGGCACACAAATCCCTGTTATTTTGGAACACAAATAAAATACTCAACCCTTAGAATATTAGTACTACAAAACAAAGAACTGTTTTAATTTCATACCATTACTTTTACTATTAATGCTTCTCCTGACCACTAGCTCACTTTCTACTCTCATCTGAAGTGCAGTTTAGTGACACACAAATAGAAGGATAGCCTTCCCAACTCATTGTAACTGTCCAATGCACAATCACACACCACCACATACATCTTTCCCATCATAATCAGACACTCATGCACACAGTACACATACATTGCAAAACGGCTCAACCCATACCTTCTTTTATTTTTTCAACAGACCCCAAAGAATGCCTACCAAAAAGCAAGTCCGTAGAAAGCAACGCAGAAATAGAGCAAATGAAAATAAGTGTCCAAAATAAGCATCCATCTCTTCCAGAGTTTGTACAAAACGTTCAAACAAAACAGCTAATACTGTCATTTAGCAAAACAAAACAAGCTTATAGTACAGAAACTTTGCCTCCTCTATCAAAATGTAAAATGAAACAAAAAATATTTAACAAGAATTCAGCTACCAGTACTGCTAAAACTGCTCCTATAAATCTTGATATACTAGCAAGTAAGCATACCAAAAAAAGTATTTTAGCAAAAATGTTCCGCCACAGAGTCTTTCAGAATCTTATAAAAACAGGAGAGAAATCATGCACAACCCTTAAATACCATAGAAAATTAATCCTAGAATCTCTCGTAGACAGTGCAATCCTTCTCAAAAGGAAGTTATTTATTTTAGTTTTAAACAGGATGAAACCACTAACAAAACTAACTACTAAACTACAAAAAAACTTCTCAATAAATGGAATGTCAACAAAAATAACTTCTTAAATATCTGTGGAGATGTATGGAGTCACACCACGACCACAGAACCATATTTTAATGAAGAAGCATATAAACAAAACCAAACAAACACAATTGCCATCCATAGCAGTGGACGAGGTTATGAAAACATTTATAATACCATAATGGAACAAGAAATACAGCTTACAAAAATATCCCCAGAAAACTCAGCATTACCTCTCCATTCGACTGAACCAGAACGTCCAGTATACAAATGGCCATGCACGTCAATGTGTAACATTCCCCAAAAATCTTTCAAATCTTTACGCCAGTTCCTCAATCAGTATGTGAAAGGTAAAGACAAAATCAAAATGAAAGTGCTGTAAAATATGGATACCTGTCCAGTGTGCAAATACACAGGACTACAAGGAAATTCATTAGCCTGCATTTCAGGACCTATTTGCAAAAGCACCTTCCATGATATCAAAATGATATCAACACATCATTCAAGTATAAGAAATCTAGTCTATAAACTGTACTATGCTAAAAGTCCTGCTTTAGAACTAGCAAATTTAAATAACACTCTTCTACATAGTACACCCAAAGACCTACAAGAAGAAATCGACCGTATCCAGAGAAAATATTTTTTTGAAGTGAAAGCCACTTACAAAATGCAATAGCTTTACAACAGACTAGCAACAATTTTGCACATGGCAACCTTCTACTACACACATACAAAAAAGAAATACTAAAATTTAAAAGTACATCCGCTGAAGTACCAAACCATGTGTGTGTCTGTTGCCACAGAACTTTTTACAAAAGTAACACAAAAACTATAGACGTAACATACAAAATAGAAGACAATGAAGATTCCAAATGGTTTGAATTAGCTCTCTACCTTGTAGCAGAAAACAAATATGAAATAACTGACCCCTTAATACTTTGCAGTTACTGCACTACAAAACTTGACAACCAAACTCCTTCACGTGCTATCACAAATAACTTGGAATTATTCCCACTACCAAAACCCCTGCAACAACTCAATTTATATGAGAGCATCATAATTCAAACACTGCACCCATTTCAAGCAATAATACGCCTTCAACCAAAAACAGCAAAATTACCTCCCTCTGAATTGGTGAAAGGCATTTGTGGCAAAGTAGTTTATTTACCATTAGATCTGAAAGAAAATGTGCACACTCTAGGAGTGCAACGTCCAATAGAGCAATCTTTAATTGTCTTAGTAAATGGTGTACCAACAAAAGACAAAAAAATGTGGCAACAACTCGTGGACTTACATGAAGTTAGACAAGACTTGCAATATCTAAAAGACAATAATGAATACTACAAAGAAATAAATATTGAAGAAAACTTAAGGGAAACAGCTGAAATAATTCAAGAGTCACCAGAAACTGGTCAATTTGAACTTCTAGATCCTGCTATAGTATCCAATATTTTAGACCATTATACAATTCATCCATTACACTCTAATGACACCATAGGTGATGCACTAGAAACGTACCAAATGTGACAAACCAAAGGATCACCAATGAGCATATGGGAAAAAAGTATAGAAGCACATGCTTTTCCTCTACTATTTCCTACTAGCAAAGGAGGAAGGTACGATGATAGACCCACTCAGATAACAGAATCAGAATACCGCTCATTACGAATGTATTCTGAAGATCCCAGATTTAGACAAAACGTGGAATACATATTCCACCTACTCTTTGATAGTGAACTAGCAACTCTATGTTACAGAGTTGCACACATATTGAAATCAGGAACCCAATTTCAAAATATGTCAGCTACGCAATTAATACAAAAAGTGCACGAAAAAGATGAGGTTTTACAACCAAGCATTACAAATCTGTTTGCAAACATGTGTGGTACGAAAGAGTACTGGTTCCGAAGTCACGGAGATGTACGTTGTATGATAAGAAACGTTGGCCCACCCACTTGGTTTGTTACATTACGTTGTGCAGCATATGCATGGGAAGATTTACATGATTTCCTACACATATCAAACAAAAACAAAACAATAAAAATACTAACTAAAAAAAATACTAACACCTGGAGAACTTTGCTCTCTAGATCCTGTTAATGTTTCAAGATATTTCCACCATCGTTATGCTACACTTTATTTGTAATAAAACTGTTCCTCCCCTCGGAGAAGTGCAACACTTCTTTTGGAGAAAAGAATACCAAGCCAGAGGAGCACCACATATCCACATGCTTATATGGATTAAAGATGCTCCTAAATTTGGTCAGGTGATGCCACTGTTTTGCAGTTCATCCAAAAATATGTCAATTGTGAAATCCCTTCACAAACGAGACATAGTGACCTTCATGCACAAATTGTACAATTTCAAAGACACAAATGTGGCAAATATTGTCGTCGCAAATACAAAAACAAAGGGAAATACTATACCAAATGCCGAATATGATGGCTATCTAAAGATGGGTATTTTCCCTACTTTTTTGTTTTTGGGGGATCAGTTTCCTACTGGGAAAAATTAAGGAATGCACTATAACACATGGAAACTGATAACCACTCTCTCCAGCCTGAACATTGCACTGGTGACACTCAAGTAAAACTTACTTCAAAGCATAATCAAATTACACAGCAAAAATTATCTCGTCCACGAGACATAAGACATACAAAATGTATCCAAAATGTGGCTTTATTACATATCAAATACACATATATATAAAAACATATATATAAAAACACAACATCTCAAAATCCAGTATTTGAAATAATCAAAACCAGAATCAAATAATCCATAAGATTCACTACATATATTCAAAAGGATTTGTTCAACAAAGAAAGGTTATTGAGGACAAGTCAATCAATAAATGGGTAAAACTCAGTACATTGGGGTTTTAGTTATGTTGTTGTATTATAATTCATCCTACTCATCATGGATGAAAAAAGTAACACAGGTTCTAAATTTAGACATATTTCCTATGAAGTTCATAGATGACAGGTCGTTCTAATTTTTTGTACAACATATAATACAACAGATTGTAGTCGTCTCAGAGGCATGTATTGGCTTCTGATAAAAAAAAAGCAGACTTTGTTAATTCCTAGTCTAATGCATGGTCAACATGTTTCGGCCATTATGATCAAAATTAGACACTATCTCTAGTGGCATTTCAGAATAGATTTCCTTGGCCTTCCTCAGGACAGATTATTTCTTGTGTAGAAGCATATGCCTTGTATATCCGATTTTTCAGTCTTAGATGAGCACTTGTATTAAAAAAGCACAAAAAACAGTTCAATGAATGTCTGAAATGACTCGTGGTGGAAATATACACATTAAAAATGCCCCAATCAGCATCCAAAATGGGCAAATTAGACCCATAAAAATCACTCAAAAAATAAAAAATGGGGTCACCAGTATACTTACACTCACGTTCAGGGTGTGAGCACTATGGTCCTTTCGCATTTCGTTTTTAGCAAAATAAGATGATTTCTTATTGTCCTTTTTGTAGAGGGTTTTCTTTTTTATCCCCTAAGGATACAATAGATTAAGATCACTTATTAGATATTTACTGCAGGTTTCCTCTTTTTAAATATAGGGCAAACTACTGTTTATTGATTCTCACTATTCTCACTATTATTGTCCCTCACTGGTGCTCACTGATTCTTTGCTGAATTTGGCGCTTTGTTTTCCCTACATATATGAGGTTGCAGGGGCATTTAATGCCATACACAACCAACTCAGTAGTGCAGGTAGTAAAGTTACGCAATTGCCAGTCTTTGCCATTCAATTCGATAGACTTGATATTTTTTGTCAAAGGGCAGACTGAACATTGTCTGCATTTGAAGTGGGCTTCAATTGGTAGCTGTCCCCACAGGGTACCTTGCTTTGTTGGATTTACATGATTCATTGGGTAGGTTTGGACCAACATGTCTTTCAGATTCCTCTGTCTTTTGAAAGCGAATCTGGGAGTAATAGGGTTAAATTCAGGCGTTTTCAAATAGTGCCAGTTTTTTAGAATCACCTTTCGCAAGCCATTGCTTATGGGACTAAAGGAGCTCACACAAGTTATATTCTCCTCGCTGGTTTTATCCAGCGGATGTAGACATATATCTCTATTGGCATGTTGGGCTCTCTTGTAAGATGTTTGAATGATTTTCTTAGGATACCCACAGTCTTTTAAACATATTTTTTTATCGTGTCCTACAAATTCACTCATTTTTTAGCAGTTTCTTCGAATTCTCAAATATTCTCCCACAGGTAAATTATCTCGCAAACTACAGGGATGGAAGCTGTTATATTGAAGCACTGTGTTTTTGTCTGTTGGTTTCCTATAGAGAGTAGTCTCAATCTGACCTGATGCTGTTTTACATATTAAAAAGTCCAGGAAAGGCATGGTGTCATTATCATAGGCCATTGTGAATTTTACGTATTCGCTCTTTCCATTTAGCCACATTAGGAAATCTTCCAGATTGTTCACGTTCCCTCTCCACACCATGAAAACATCATCACTATCTCGGAACCATTTCACTATGTTGTTTTTGTACAGATTGGTCAAGCCATACATTGAGATGTTTTCTAGGTTATCCATGAATAAATTAGCCAGGTCGCCAGGTCGGGGGCAAATGTCACCCCCATACTGGTTCCATGTGTTTGGTTATAGAACTGACCTTCAAATAGGAAAAAGGTCTCAGTCACTGCTATTCGTAGGCATTCAGGAATGAAAACAGTAGGTAGTATAGAGTAGTGGTCTGTTTGTTCAAGAAAACTTCCACCACTTTGATACATTCCATTTGGGGAATACTTGTAGAAAGTGCAGTCACGTCAAGTGTTAACAAAAGATCATCATGATTCATAAGTAGATCTTTTAACAGAATTATAATGCTGGTTGTATCTTTTACAAAAGATCTCATGGATCTGACAAAAGGTCGGAGGAACCAGTCCACATATACCGATAAGGGCTTGAGTATTGAGTTTATTGCCAATACTATCGGCCGGCCTGCTGGTGGTGTTGGATTTTTGTGTACTTTAGGTAACAAATAGAAAGCCGGATCGTTGGATGTTTATTTATGAAGAAAGTATGTTCTTCCTGTTCGATCCAGCTTTCTGTTAGTGCATATCGATCAAACTCTTAATCTCATCAGAGAGATGTGATGTTGGATCTCTCTCTCGAGTCTCTGATAAAAAGTTTGATCTTGTAGCTGTTTTGAAACTTCAGTTTCATACAACGACTTGCCCCAAAGGACAATACCTGCCCCCCATGTCGGCTGGTTTTATTAGAAAAGTTTGATTGTTCTGTAGGGTGGATAAAGCATCTCCTTCTGCCTTTGTTAGATTATACCTGTGATGATTTTTCTTATTTAACAGTTCTTTAGTCTCTTTTTGTAACTTTATTTTCAAAAGCTATAATTGCCGGTCTTGCCATTAAATTGGAAGGATGAATGAGGGTTTAAACCCGTAACGCTCCCCTCTTTAGTTGTTGATTTAGATTCTCTGAAAAAGTATTTCAGCCGCATCAGACGGATGAACTTCTGTAGTTCTATTTGGGTTTCAAAATCATTAGCCCGAGTCGTGGGTACAAAACTCAGGCCATTTTTAAAAACTCTCAGTTCTACCTCTGACAGTTGATGTGGGGATAGATTCAAGATTGGAATTACCAAAGCAGAGGTGGGCCCTGCCAGTTGCAGGTTTGCATTCTGGCTGGACCCTGTTGACGGTTGCGGCTCTTTTTGCCTCGCCCCCGGAAAAACTGTGGCTGATTATTGGCTTGTGCTCCTCCAGAATTGGAGTTACTGGGATTATCCGAGTCACTGCCAGTGATGGAGTTCGAGGTGTTAGAGAAAGTCACAAATGTATTTCTTTGGTACCCAACATTTTTCCCTCTATTTTGATATAATTTATTTTGATCTTCACAATAAGACTCAACTAGGTAAGGGTATGTGTTTGTTTCTTTCTAGTTTTCCACGTCTTTTTTAAGCTTCCACATTTTCTTATCTAATGTGAATTTCTTAAATTTTGATATTTCTTCTTCAATTTTCTCTAACTTCTCTTTTATTTCTTGTATAACATCCTCTTCTTTCATTTTTATTTCTAAACGATCAATTTCTTCTTTTCGTTGCTTGGCTTATTCTGCAGAAGTGGCTCTCAGCAGGATTAGCCAGTCTCGTGAGCATTTGTTTCCAAATCCTCTAAACGTCCCTTTAAATTTAGGGTTGTCTGTGAAAACCTGTGGCACATTTCTCAACTGAAGGCTGAAGGGTATAATACATGCTTTTAGGTAAGCTAACATCAGCTGCCCATGCGATTCTGTCCTAATTAGTTTCTTTTTCTTTTGGACCAATATTTCCAAATTGTTAGTAATAGGTACTGTTGCTGCCGAATCTGGTGCCAGAATTGATGGAAGCCCAATGAGTCTTTTAAAATATTAATCGGAAAACGATAAAGTATTCACACTTTCCATATTGATTTTGTTCTTTTTTTTATAGACCTTACGAATAGGTTACACTTGTTTCAAAACAAGTTTTTACCCAACAACCAAAGGGTTGTCCTGAGCGGCTATCTAAAGATGGGTATTTTCCCTAATTTTTTGTTTTTGGGGGATCAGTTTCTGATTGGGAAAAATTAAGGAATGCACTTTAACAAAAGGAAACTGATTACCTCTCTCTCCAGCCTGAACATCGCACCGGTGACACTCAAGTAAAACTTACTTCAAAGCATAATCAAATTACACAGCAAACACTATCTTGGCCACAAGACCTACGACATACAAAATGTATCCAAAATATGGCTTTATTACATATCAAATACAAATATATATAAAAACACAACATCTCAAAATCCACTATTTGAAATAATCAAAACCAGAATCAAATAATCCATAAGATTCACTACATATATTCAAAAGGATTTGTTCAACAAAGAAAGGTTATTGAGGACAAGTCAATCAATAAATGGGTAAAACTCAGTACATTGGGGTTTTAGTTATGTTGTATTATAATTCATCCTCACTCATCATGGATGAAAAAAGTAACACAGGTTCTAAATGTAGACACATTTCCTATGAAGTTCATAGATGACAGGTCGTTCTCATTCTTTGTACCACATATAATGCAACAGATCTTATTCGTCTCAGAGGCATGTATTGTCTTCTGATAAAAAATAAAAAAACAGACTTTGTTAATTCCTAGTCTAATAGATGGTCAACATGTTTCAGCCATAATGATCAAAATTAGACACTATCTCTAGTGGCATTTCAGAATCAACGGCCATGCATCCAAGCGTCTAGGGGCTGGCCACAACCATCACAGCATAGTACGGCCATGCACCCAAGAATCTGGCTAGTAGCCACAACCCACCCTCAACAATGAACCCCTACCTTCCCAATTTGAACACCATCTGCACATTTTGAAGTAGCCCATCAACCCTATTTTTCCCCAATGCCATTATCATGCATACTCCGCTCCCCTACTGTAAGAATCCCTCATGCGGTCACCAAATGAGCCCAAACATGTTTCTGCAATTGGACACTGAACACTAGCTACTGCAATAGTTGTGGGTAAAGTCTTGGTTGCATGGCCGTAGATAGTGCAGTCATTCTGCCAGTGCCTACATTCCTGAATGTATGGCCTATTTTTAACCTATCCAAACATCCCACTATCATGTACATTACCCTCCCCTAACCTAATAAAGCCTGCCTGCACTTACCACATAGCCTGTCTGCCCAAAGGCCTGGTCTATGCATTAGTGTACACATATTATTGTAATGGTTTTTTCCAATAGCCAAATATTCCACTTCTATACACATACTATTACAGTACTTGCAGCCAGTGCCCAGACTCTTGGGTGCACCCAAGAGTGTAGTTGCTGTCCACAACCATCACAGCATAATACAACCATGCACCCAAGAATCTGGCCAGTGGCCACAACCCACACACATAAGCCAGCCTCCCGACACCCTGTCAACTTCTATACACATACTATTACAGTACTTGCAGCCAGTGGGCAGACTCTCCGGCCATGCACCCAAGAGTGTAGTGGCTGGCCACAACCACCACAGCATAATACAGCCATGCATCGAAGAATCTGACAAGTGGCCACATTCGACACACATAAGCTAGCCACCCGGGGCCCTGTCCACTTCAGTACACATACTATTACACTACTTGCAACCAGTAGGCAGACTCTTGGGTGCAAGAGTCTAGGAGCTGGCCACAACCACCACAGCATAATTCGGCCTATACAAACATCCTCATATCGTCTACATTCCACTCCTCTACCCAAATGAAGCCTGCCTGCAGTCACCAGATAAGCTGCCCGCCCAAGTCCCTGTCAGCGGTTTACTGAGGTGTCTGCGGACTGCCGTGCTCCGCACGGTCTTCTTCCACATATACAAATACATCATATCAACCATCTTTCAATCCCTTACCCTTCCCAGCCCCTCTTCACAACACCAAATGCCCCAAAACATGTTTCCCAGCACTGTTCGCCACTGCACTCTCTGCGGATACAACATGGAGGGCGTTTCGGAAAAATATGACTCACATCATGCTTTTCACCAGCCAATCACTGGGCGCGCTGGGTGTCCACGGACACCACGCAGCCCGCAGGGAAATGGGTCAGCGAAGCGAACCCAGATATCACTAATTTTTTGGGACCTAAATTTTGCCTGTTTTAAAGAAAACTACTGGGTGGATTTACACCAAATTTACAAAAGCACGCTTTCGGGACCAAGCCTCCTCTCCTGCCGCAAATTTTGTGAAAATCCGTCTAGCAGTTTGGGCTGTAGGCGTGAGCAAAAATGGTTCTCCATTGTGTCTATGGAAAAAAAATGTTTGGGACCCCTCCCCTCTAATTTTGCACCCTCTTGCAAAACCATTCAGAATCAGGTGTAGAATAGAATTTCATGCAGTTTCATTGAGTGGCGCCAAAGTTATAAGCCATCCAAAAACTGCTTTTCACCAACCCTGTAATGCAGAAATAGGCAAAGATGTCCCTGGACATCTGAGGTGTTTGCGAACATCACAGGACCGTACCCTAACATCCAAACTGTTTGCGGACTACAGGGATGAAAAACACACATTTTTTGGCTTCTTACTGCCATATCCCATCCCATCCTCATCACCCATCACCTCCCCAGAGATTGTTTGATAAATTTGACAAGTGCAATGTTGTATTTTTTATATCTTTTTACTGCAATTTTCGCGGACACCGGTGGCTGTACGCGAACCCAGCATGGTGGGCGTTTACAAAAATCTGACGCACTTCATGCTTTTCACCATCCAATCAGTGGGCACGTCCGATGTCCGGGGACATCACGTCGCCCTCTAGGCCAATCGGATACCTGTCTGCGGACCGAACAGGTAAGTGGGTATCACAATTTTTTTTGTACCTGCTTTTAGCCCGTTTTAAAGAAAACTACTGGATGGATTGACAACAAATTTACAAAAGCACGCTTTCGGGACGAAGCCGCTGCTCCTGCTGCAAATTTGGTGAAAATCCATCCAGCGGTTTAGGCTGTAGGCGCAAGCAAAACATTTTTCCCATTGCATCTATGGAAAAAAAAAAATTGGGACCCCCCCCTAAAACCTTGCCCCCGGTCTCGAGAGGATAGCTCAGGCGCAACGTGCTCACCTTGGATGCAAGACGACACAGAGCAACACAGGTTCGATCTCAGATTCCGCGCTTAGAAACCTCTGGCTATTAAGCGTGTTATAAATAACCTATTCTGTCATATCATAATCATACTCCTTGACGAAACCTTACCAAACAAATTCTGAGCCGGCCATATACTTTTTTTTGCAAAGTTTGGTAAGGATCCGTTCAGGGGGAGCGAAGTTATAAGCAGTTCAAAAAGTGCTCTTCCTATGAGTTGGACACTGGAAAGGATAATTTTGTATGCGTGTTTTTCCCAGCACAGGCAAAAGGTTGTACTGTAGAGTATTGAATGCAAATGTGTGAAGTGTGCAAATCCTTGCATAATGCCACACTGGATTGGTGAGTGTCAAGCATGAATCTACTTTTCTTCATTTACAGCAAGCATGATCTAAGTGAAGACAAATATATATTTAAAAAATGTACGAAATGCAGAGGAAATTGATTCGTAAACATAGCTAACAAGAGATGACTTGTCAACTGTGATATGGGCCCATGTGTATCATGGGAAAAGTCAAACTATAGTTCTCTTCAAAGTGTAGCTGATGGAAAAGCCAGGATTGGTTGTTGGTGAGCCTTATGTCATTCATGTGGCCAGTTGGAGGCCATACGATTTTGATTTCCTAGTGTACAATTGTTAGAGGCAGTGGAGAAAATGGTAGAGAAGCTCTGCGTGTCAATCACAGGAAAGGAAATCCTAACCCCATTGAATTTAGACCAATCAAAAGGCAAACAAGAACTTTCGTGTCACAAGAAGACGCATTGAGTCTATTGGTGTCAGACGTGAGAAGTTCCTCCAATCGTGTTTCTCCAGTTGCACATATATGTAAAAAAAAAAAATCTTAATGCGACAACTTGAGATCTCTCTCTTCGCGTGGGACGTGATCTAACGCACTAGGTGTTCATTGCAAGGGTTCCCTCGGTAAAAGGGAATTTTACACATTCAACTTTCAGAAAAAAGGGAAATTCGCCTATACACTCTGCGTGCAGTGGCGTAGATGTCTTTGTAGCTTGTTTTGTACAACATGTTCACCAGGGCAATGCCAGCCAGCGCCCTAAGGGCATTAATCTTTGATTGCCTCTCCCCGATACAACATCTGACTCTCATAGCAGTTCGCAGGACAAAACAAGGTGTCGCTGCTTCTCTAAACCTTTGAACTTGGCAGCCTCCCGTGGGGCAAGGAAGAGGCATCGCAGCTGCCCCTGAGCCCGCAGGGGAAACATATGGGGACTGAATCAATTCGACTAGAGAGCGAGAGGAAGACGGAGAACAGCATGCATGCCGCCTTGCCCCCCGCCCCACCCCTGCTTCAAGCGCAAGCTCAAAATACTTTTGCATCTTATTTATTCCGAATACATAGTTTCTGCTGTGTTTGCAGAGGAAAACGTTTATTTCGGAATTAACTCATTGCATCAACAAAATAATGCTATTGTCCTAAAACGATGGCAATAGTTAAACCCGATGTACAAAGAGAAGGGAGCAGTGATTATAATAGGGAAAAGCAACTCCATGTTCAGACAGCGCAAGCAATTCTGTTTTAATCCATTGTGTACTTCGTCTGTTTTTTGATGGGTTTACCCATTTTAATTTTTGAGAAACGTGTATTGAACAGTCTCATTCTAGATAGCGTGCACTGAAGTGTAAACTGTAAGGAGTGCTCTAAGAGGCAGTTTGCCAGAATGTATCACGTTGTTTTAGGAAAAACTTTCAAACAAAATCCCAGTTTTAATATATAATGCAGAGGTGGTAGATGCATACGCTTTCGAAGTCCCATGACTTCTTCATCAGATGGTGGTCACCCCATAAATGAGAAAAGAAGAATCTCACCCGCAGAGCTAGAGATCTCATTTGCACAGACGTAACTCGCTTCTCCCAACTCTGCTGGCTGCAGGAAGAAGTGCGCAAGGAATTCATTCCTGCGCGTCCCCGTCCTCTACTAGGCTCCACCACTGGAAAGAAACCGACACATGCTCAAACATTGGGAAGCAGACCTCATCGACAGTGCAGGGAAATTACATCTCACCCAATGGTTTGCATTTAATGCGCAATGTGGCCAAACACTTAAACACGACAAGTGTAAGAAGTGGAGCCCAGTATGAAAAAGCAGTGGTGCTATTGTAAAGAAATTCCCACATGTAAGATTTACCGGCACACAGTTTGAGGAAATAAAGGATATGCTGTTTCACATATCGCCTGCACAGTCTGAAGTTTTTCAAATGGATAGTGGGCTTACATTTCAAATGTTTCAACCAGGTTCCAGTTTTCCCAAGTATAATGTGTATTAGCACCTTCCTGGCAGCCACATCCAAATAATTGCCTGGAGTGGTTGCAGTGTCCAGCCACACTAAGGATAGCACTAGGGTCGGACGGTATGCAGGGATAAAATCGCGGCAAACATGTCTCCTGAACAAAAAATCACAGCCGTGCTTTGACCCGTTATAGGTATACCCCATTACACCATTTAAGGGCTGTGGGGTGTTCCCCGCTCCCCTTAAATGGTATAATGGGTCCGGGGATTTCGGGGGTGTCCCCTGCATCTTTTACATGGATTGCGGTGGCAAAATCAAGGCCTTTTTGCTGCGATATTTTGTGTTCACTGCCATTTTTGCCACGATTTTAAGACATGGAACCGGTCGGACTGGGGCATCAAATTGTCTCTTGCACCACTGAAAAAGTGTCCCACAGTTGCGAATGGCTATTCATTCCTTTTGTGACAGACGTTTGCATAAGGCCCAAGGGGGAGATTTTTGATACACATAATGCAAATTGTGCATTTTAAAGAAATCAGCAACACTGGTCAAAACTCCTCGCTGCATAGTGAAGTAACTTATCAAACTTGCCCACAGTGGCCAACAAAGTGTCCCACTTTGGCCAAAAAAACTGTCCCAGACTAGAATTTTGCATTTTTTGTTCATGCCTTGTCCTATTGCCCTACAGGCCAGTCCCCCACACCAGTCTTTCTACAATGAAAACATCCTCGGGACTTCAGAAGTGCGTGCATCGAGCATCTCAGCAGCAGATTTTAAGTTGGTCCAAAGCATGGATTTTGGTGGATTTCAAGGCTGGACTAACACAGCGCCAAACTCCTTTGCTGCATGTCACACATTTTGAAAGGTGAGTATAAGCTGCAGTTGGGTGGCAGAGACATAGTTCTTATCCCCAGTGATTTTATTATATTTCTTCCAGCAAACCTTTCCCGGGAAGCTTCTGCCCACGTGGCAGAGCATACGTTCATCTATGGATGGGTTTTGGGTACGTGGGAAAAACAGTTGGTACAATGCAGATGATGGGTAAGCCTTGGCTCTGACCACTTGCTTGTGCTCTGCTATTACAAGAATAATGGCTTCCACCTACTAGATCTAATAAACCAGATCGCGTCATTTAAGAAAACTAAGACAATACATTTTTATTGGAGACATTCTTGGCAGCAGATTTATTTTTTCTTAATTGGTCTTATAGTTAAACAAATTAGCGCTTGACCAGATTTATTTAAAAGTTCTAAAAACTAAATTCTTCGGGCAGAAAAACAACATTAAGGGATTAACAGACACTGCTGGGCACCTACATGGCATAAAGACTGTTTACCAGGCTAAAAGCATTGAGGCAGGCGCAAACTCTCTTTGCCATTGCACATTGTTTGGCATTATCTTTAAAAATGCTTGATCACTTGTGTTACTGCACTGCTCCTACAACAGAAAACCAGAGCATGGTCAGAATGTGCAATAATATGTTGCGCGAGTGAAGAGTGGTGAGGAAGCAGGCCTGCATTCCTGCAGCTCAGCTATGCAAACCTAGAAACAAGCCACACATTGGCTCCTATAAGATCGCCAAGTAAGCAGACAAATCAGAGTACACTGCATTTTCTTCCGGGTTTGAACTAGTGCACTCTCTCGTTTTCTACATGGGAAATGTATTGTTGACATTCCTGCAAGGTCAACTTTTAGATGTGGTAGTAGATCATCAATTATGGGCTATTGCCTGGTTGAGTATTGCTCTTTCCTTGCCCTGAAAGTGACTATCATCTGCTTAGTGGTATTTTATTTATTTATTGAGCATTTGTTAGGCGCCTATACAACCAAATAGTATTTACAGGCGCCATGTCAATATGGTCAATTTAGCCTCCCGTACACGAACACCTGAGCTACTTGATGAAGTGCCAGAGACCTGCTGAGTGAGTAACTATTTATTGCGCACATACACTCACATACACTACCACACATTCACTGGGAGCCACTTCTCCAGCCTTTCCCTTCTCTTTGAGTTCCACCTCACTCCACCCACCGTTCGATTCCCCATTCCACTTTCCCCACGAACCAGGCTCTGGCAAACAACACAGCCCCTTCCTCATTCACCAAACAAAATATGGGTATGAGCAACCCGACCTTTCATGAGAAAACACCCTATAGAACTATGTTCATGATAGGAGAACCGTAATCACATTACTAAGCATGTGTGACTGTGCAAATACTATTAGAACACCTTAGAACTATGTACATGCTGGACGAGTACTTCATCACATTCCTGAGACATCAGACTGTGGCACATAACCTGTGAGGTATGCAACTCGACCCTAATACCCATTACAACTCAATGTTTCACTCACACACATAATCGCTCATCCATGTCGGACTACTCCTCCTCCTCACACTTTTATCTGCTGACCTCGCCTCTCTTTCACCACATTGCCGTCCCTCCCATCCTCCTCACTTCCTTCCACATCCCCTTCTCCTTGTTGTCGTCCCATGACACCCTGCTTAGATTTGACAAGTTGGTCCTTGCACCACACCTCCCCACCTTCCATTATCACCACAGCGTGTATTACTGAGCTGTTCCTTTTGAGTCCCTAAAACATCTCTCCTTAACATAAGGCATTGATACCGGGATTCCTAATCTACACCCACTCTCCCACTGCCCAGTTCAAGTACCTGACTCTGCGCTTTTCAACACATGTTTCTTTGTAGCATCCTTGCTCTTTAGCTATTACTCTGGCAATGGCGTCATAGTCTACCACCTCTGACGTAGCCAAACCCATCCAACTAGGGCATAAAAGGGTACCTGGCTCTCTTCCTTTCAATTACACAAACAGTGATACTTACGCCACTGATTGTGGCATGGCGCAATAGGCCCAGACCATCTGCATGATCTCTTTCGTCCATGATACCCCTGACTTCAATGCTAGTTGCAATCCTCCTTAAATGAGACGATTCACCCTCTCAACTAATCCATTAGCACAAGGGTTGTATAAAGCCGTTCTTATGTACCTAATGGTTGCAGAGCCTAAAAACCTCCTCATAGCTCCAGAAGTGAATTGCATTATCTATTACAATCTCTTGCACAGGGAACTCCTCTCTCTAAAATACGTCCCCTAAAAATGTGATAATTTCCTCTCTGGATGTGTCACAGACCTCCTGCCACTCCAACCACTTTGACTGATAGTCTACTAGCACAAACACGAACTTAGCTCAAACACCCAAAACCACCGGCACCATGACATCAAATTACACTTTTGGCTGCGGTTCTCCATGTGTCACAGCCAATATCACAGTGTTTCCCTGGTAATTTTAGATTTATCGCTTGCTGCACACTCTGAACACCCCCTCACCACTCTATCTGCCATGACGTTCATACCTGGCCACCAAAACGATTGTCTCAATCTCCTCTTGATAAGGGTGAATCCTAGCGGCACCTCATGAGCCAGTTGAAAAAAGGTTTCTTTGAGGGCCAGTGGCAGCATTACCTAACTGTTCCTCCTTAAATTATCATCAAACATACATAATTCATCCTTCACTTCATACCTAGATTCCCACTTCCCTGGGAGTGTGGTTTGCCTGGCCATCCAATGAGAATCCACTCCTTAACATATTTGAATACCTCATCATCCTCCTCTTCTACAGCCCATGATTCCTCCGATATGGCTGGCCAACTTACTTCTGCTACCACAACATCACCCCCTAACTATTCTAGACCTCCTTCTGCTCCAGGATTTGTCAACCAAGAGAGACAATCAGCAACAGCATTCTTACTTCCCGGTAAGTAAATCACCTGAAATTTGTACATTTGCAACCCTGGTAACAATTCTGAAATGTGCGGCGAAATATTTTTCTAGTAACTACATGAGAATATGTGTGCTAACGTTTTGTGATCCGATCGTACCAAAAACCTGCTGCCCCATAGGGAACATTTGAAATACTACACAGCCAACGCTTCTTTTTCAATTACTGAGTAATTCACTTAAGCCCCGATTAATGGCCCGCAAAGCAAATGCTACCACACTCTCCCCTTGAATTGTACAATTCTTCTTTAATGTTGCCCCTTGACCTAAGCTACTGGCATCTGTGGTGAGCATAGTGCGACATCCTGTACTCAAATTGCCTAGTGAAGGCGCATTGGCTATATCCTCTTTGATATCAACAAATACTTCATCAAATTTCATACATAGCTCTCTTTTTAAGTAATAGTCTTAGCAGTGTCGTTTTAATGGCAAAGTCTTCCACAAACTTGTGGTAGTATTCCACTAATCCTAAGAAGGATAGCAACTGATATTTATCTGTTGGTTCCAAAGTCTTTGTAATATCAATTACCAAATCATGCTTAGGCTTTACTCCTGCAGCTGTCAATTAATGTCTCAGATAGTCTATTTCAGTTACGCCCAACTTACTTTTTTCTTTGAATTGTAAAACCTGCTCCCTTTAGTCTATCTAAAACCATTTTGGGGGTGGTCATGTTCCTCCTTAGTACTACCATATATTAATATGTCATCTTGAAACAACACTCTATTCTTTTTACCTTCCAATACTTCCTCTGTAATTCTCTGAAATGTTGCTGGGCTGAGGCCAAACCAAATGGTATTCTACAAAATTGTTGGTAAAGAAGCAGTGGTGCACACCTATAGATTCTTAATGGTTTGGGTTATTAGCATCTTTCATTCGAGTAAGATGATTATTATAGAGTCTTAAGGTGCGGGGGAGGAACTGGGATCAAGGCACCAAAATCCCTACACAGAAATGGAGGAAAGAAAGAAGATTCAACCTGGGAATCCTCCCGTCCCCTGCACACTATCAAGTGCTGGCGAAAAGCCAAATATTGTGAAATTTATATAAGGATTAAAATACAATGAATGTTTTATGTATACATGATTACATTACACAAAGAGATTTTAAAGGAGAAACAGTGTATATAATTTGTTTCAAAACAATAAAAACATGAATATTTGTACATAACATAGAAAATTGTACAGAGAAGAAAACCAAGGTAGGTGCGTTATTTAAGGCGACGTGTTTCGAGGACTGGTTCCCCTTCTTCAAATGGCCTAAATGGACTGTCAAAGAAACATAGTTCATAGTATTACCAACAAAGAAATGCTTAACATAGAATTCAAAATCTAAACCGCATTTTACAAAATTCGTGGGTACCCATCTTGGGTCTAATAAAGGTTGTTTATTCACACTACATCACCCAAGATGTTCTAGAGTGACATGCATGAATACAAAGAAAAATTATTTTTCTTATAGTTTAAAGATTCACCATATACTATACAGTTTGTCTCATAAAGGTATCTAGCAAAGAATCTAATATAAAGTCAAGTATTCTTAAAGGTACTCCTATAAAATGAAAATCAGAGTAAAAAAAAACACACAGTGCTAGACAAAACCTAGTTACATTAGTTGGAACACATATTGATTCGAGATGGAATCCTGATAAAGATGGTTTTAGTGAATCAAAGAGATAATCTGCTCTCAACTAGACCTTGAGTCGTGTGGCATGGAAGCAACTTCAACCTTGATGAGAAACAAGGTAGAGGTAAAGAAGTTAAAGGGATTAAGTAACAGATGGGGGCAGTAAGAAGAAGGAACACTTCAAGTAGTAGTATACATACCTGGTAAGGTTCAAAGAATAGAAACGCTCATAGTAGAGTCTGCCCAAATAAAATAAAATCCTTCAAAATGCTAATCTCCAAAGTTGGAGTGCTGTGACAGTTTCCACTGGGAGTTAGTAGCATTGCTGAATCTAAAGAAACATAAATGATGAAAAGGGTAGAGGAAGAGTAAAAGAAAAAGTGAGATCACTCAATCCTGGGCATAATTATGTGTAGCTATAAAGCTAGGAGACACTGCTGAATTATAAGTAAGTCGAAGACATCAGAATGCATGGCAAACTGGTAAGAAAGAAAACTCTATGATTAACAAAGAGAGAATATATATGTGAGGAGGGGGGACCTACCCCACTAGAAGTGCCCAAGACTTTCAAAGAATGGAATTTCCTTGTAGTTCAAGTTTCATGTAAATCCCAACAGACAGCCGCCTGTGCAATCGTAAATATTGGGGATTAGGGCAACAACCTAAAGTGTTAGAATAAATCAGAACAAAATAAATAGAAGTCTAGCCTAGTTAACCTCACAAAGCGCTCATCCGATACTGCAAACACCAGAAAGTTAGATAACGTACCTCCATGGAAGTCAAGGACTGTAAATTCCCAATGCAGAAACAAAATTACAAGTTGCAGTCACAAACAGAATCGTGAGAGAAAGGATCCCTGTTCACGTGCCGAAGCTTCTCTGTAATCGCTGTAGAATAACGGGAGAATCAGAAAATGGAATCAGAAAAAGAAAGATTTAGAGACGGTCCCTAGAATGGTAGAGGACCCATGTCGAACAACGTACCTTTCTTACGGCACTCAGCGTGATAATACAGAAACTCAGGAGAAGGCGTCTGGAACCGTTGCTCCGGTAACCATCCGTGCCAACTTCCTGAATGCTATATAGGTCTAGAAGCTATGAACATAAACAAAGGACTCATTCCCGAATGGTAGCGAGAGCGGCCATGTTGGGAGGATGTTCTGTAAAAAGAGCTGATAAGTTCCTTATGGATATCTAGATAGTGCAGGAAAACTAAAAAGAAGTGCTATAGCCAACGTCTGCAAAAGGATCTACTCTGCTTTTAAAGTGAAGAATTATTCTAAATAGGTAATCTCCCGAAAGCTGGTGTAATCCGTGGAGAATTGCAGGCAGTGATGCGGCTATAATGGATGGGACAAGCCCATATAATCGAGATGGATAGCAGATGTCTGCTGGCGCGTTCCATAAAAATTGGATAGCTGCGTTGAACTAAAAGTACAATAATATCAGAACTTAAGGGGACAAATAATGGACTGAAGTCCAGAGGAGAATCAGGTTGAGATGTCTGTTTCCAAGTGAGAAAAGAGGAAGAATAGGGATAAGAAAAAAGGTAAAGAGAGGTTAAACTTCCATTGAGTACGCTCAGGGACATAGTCAGAGCAGACATACGTTAAAAGGCTTACACGCAGGCATGCTAGAGTAAACATCAACAAAGTCACAAAAATACATATTGTTAAAGTGATTCAACACAATTATAGGTTATCAATTGTTGTCAAGTAGTCACATAAATATGGTCATAGATGTTATAGAAAGCAATTCAATGAAAATTCATCATTTAGGCCCTGAGGCTGTACACAGTCGAACATGTCAATCCAATGCGCTTCTCTTTGTAGGAGAAGAGCTTGGTAATTGCCACCTCTCGGGGGACATTTCACCATTTCCAGGATTTGGAATTTGAATTGAGCAATTGTATGATTACGAGAGTTGAAACGTCTTGCCAAGGGAGAGTGCTGGTTTTTATAGCGTATGTTTGATTTATGTTCAGTAAGCCTAGTTTTGAATGGTCTCTTAGTCTGACCGACATACACTTTCCTGCAAGGACATTTTAATCATGTATATCACACCCGGGGTAAGACAAGTGGGGTAGTGTCTCAATTTGATTTTATTTTCTTACCAGTTCTGGGATGAGTCACAACATTGCCCTTGATAACATTGTTGCAGTGGGTGCAACTTAAACATGGGAAAGTCCTAGGTTTCTTAGTGGTTAAGAATAGCTGTTTATCTCTTGGAGGTTTTTCTGCCCTCACCAGTTTGTCCCTTATGTTTTTACCTCTCTTGAAACACATCATGGGAGGTGTAGGAAACAGTCTTAGAAGTGTCGGATTGTTGTGTAGAACGCTCCAATTCTTTTTGATGCATTTGGATATTTGGAATCTCTGTCTAGAGAATCTTGATATAAAAAGTAGTGGTGTTTCCTTTGCATGTGTTTTAGGTATCAAGAGATCTGTCCTGGTGATGTTAAGGGATCTTGTTTTGGATTCATTCAAGATGTTTGGAGGGAACCTCTCTCTTGGAATTTATTAAGCAGGTTTGAGCACTCAGTTTCAAGTACCTCTGGATTTGAGATAATTCTTTTAAGCCCTACAATCTGGCTATATGGTAAGCTTTGTAACATTGCTCTGGGGTGAAAACTGGAGTAGTGAAGCAGGTTGTTGACATCCGTAGGTTTTATGCTAAACTGAGGTGATAATATTATTGTTAGCAAGTGTGAGATTTACATCCAAGAAATGCAGTGTGGGATTGCCAGTTTCTATGGTGAACTTGATTCTTGGGTGAACCAAATTAAGGTACTCAAAGAATTATGTAAGTTCTTCCTTGGTACCACACCAAATACCGAATATGTCATCTATGAATATTTTCCAGGTTAGTATGTATGGTGACCAGGTTGGATGTTCTAGTACAAACTGACTCTCAAAATGAAACATGAAAGTGTTGGCATATACCGGTGCCAAATTTAGACACTACTCCACTTGTCTAACCCCGGGTGTGATATACATGATCAAATGTCCTTGTGTGAAAGTGTATGTCGGTCAGACTAAGAGACCATTCAAAACTAGGCTTACTGAACATAAATCAAATATACGCTGCAAAAACCAGCACCCTCCCTTGGCAAGACATTTCAACTCTCATAATCTTACAATTGCTCAATTAAAATTCCAAATCCTGGAAGTGGTGAAATGTCCCCCGAGAGGTGGCAATTACCAAGCTCTTCTCCTACAAAGAGAAGCACAGTGGATTGACATGTTGGACTGTGTACAGCCTCGGGGCCTAAATGATGAATTTTCATTGAATTGCTTTCTATAACATCTATGACCATATTTATGTGACTACTTGACAACAATTGGTAACCTATAATTGTGTTCAATCACTTTACCAATATGTATTTTTGCGACTTTGTTGCTGTTTACTCTAGCATGCCTGCGTGTAAGCCTTTTAACGTATGTCTGCTCTGACTATGTCCCTGAGCGTGCTCAATGGAAGTTTAACCTCTCTTTACCTTTTTTCTTATCCCTATTCTTCCTCTTTTCTCACTTGGAAACAGACATCTCAACCTGATTCTCCTCTGGACTTCAGTCCATTATTTGTCCCCTTAAGTTCTGACATTATTGTACTTTTAGTTGAACCCAGCTATCCACTTTTATGGTACACGCCAGCAGACATCTGCTATCCATCTCAATTATATGGGCTTGCCCCATCCATTATAGCCGCATCACTGCCCGCAATTCTCCACGGATTACACCAGCATTCGGGAGATTATCTATTTAGAATAATTCTTCACTTTAAAAGCAGAGTAGATAATTTTGCAGACATTGGATATAGCACTTCTTTTTAGTTTTCCTGCACTATCTAGATATCCATAAAGAATTTATCAGCTCTTTTTACACAACATCCTCCCAACATGGCCACTCTCGCTACCATTCGGGAATTAGTCCTTCGTTTATGTTCATAGCTTCTAGACCTATAGAGCACTCAGGAAGTTGGCACGGATGGTTACCGCAGCAACGGTTCCAGACGCCTTCTCCTGAGTTTCTGCATTATCACACTGAATGCCGTAAGAAAGGTACGTTGTTCGACATGGGTCCTCTACCATTCTAGGGACCGTCTCTAAATCCTTCTTTTTCTGATTCCATTTTCTGATTCTCCCGTTATTCTATAGCGATTACAGAGACGCTTCGGCACCTGAACAGGGATCCTTTCTTTCACGATTCTGTTTGCGACTGCAACTTGTAATTCTGTTTCTGCATTGGGAATTTATAGTCCTTGACCTCCATGGAGGTACGTTACCTAACTTTCTGGTGTTTGCAGCATCTGATGAGCGCTTTGTGAGGTTTACTAGGCTAGACTTCTATTTATCTTGTTTTGATTTATTCTATCACTTTAGGTTGTTGCCCTAATCCCCAATATTTACGATTGCACAGGCGGCTGCCTGTTGGGATTTTCATGAAGCTTGAACTACAAGGAAATTCAATTTTTTGAAAGTCTTGGGCACTTCTAGTGGGGTAGGTCCACCCTCCTCACATATATAATCTCTCTTTGTTAATCGTAGAGTTTTCTTTCTTACCAGTTTGCCATGCATTCTGATGTCTTCGACTTACTTATAATTCAGCAGTGTCTCCTAGCTTTATAGCTGCACATAATGATGCCCAGGATTGAGTGATCTCACTTTTCTTTTACTCTTCCTCTATCCTTTTCATCATTTATGTTTCTTTAGATTCAGCAACACTACTAACTCCCAGTGGAACTTGTCACAGCACTCCAACTTTGGAGATTAGCATTTTGAAGGATTTGATTTTAATTGGACAGACTCTACTCAGGTATGTATACTACTACTTGAAGTATTCCTCCTTCTTACTTCCCCCATCTGATACTTAATCCCTTTAACTTCTTTACCTCTACCTTGTTTCTCATCAAGGTTGTAGTTGCTTCCATGCCACGCGACTCAGGGTATAGTTGAGAGCAGATTATCTCTTTGATTCAGAAAAAACAGCTTTATCAGGATTCCATCTAGAATCAATGTTTATTCCAACTAATGTAACTAGTCTTTGTCTAGCACTGTGTGTTTTTTTACTCTGATTTTCATGTTATATGAGTACCTTTAAGAATACTTGACTTTATATTAGATTCTGTGCTAGATACCTTTATGAGACAAACTGTATAGTATATGGTGAATCTTTAAACTATAAGAAAAACATTTTTTCTTTGTATTTATGCATGTCACTCTAGAACATCTTGGGTGATGTAGTGTGAATTAACAACCTTTATTAGACCCAAGATGGGTACCCATGAATTTTGTAAAATGCGGTTTAGATTTTGAATTCTATGTTAAGCATTTTTTTGTTGGTAATACTATGAACTTTGTTTCTTGGACAGTCCATTTAGGCCATTTGAAGAAGGGAAACCAGTCCTCGAAACGCGTCGCCTTAAATAACAGATCAACCTTGGTTTTCTTCTCTGTACAATTGTCTATGCAATGTACAAATATTCATTTTTTTTGTTTTGAAACAAATTATATACCCTGTTTCTCCTTTAAAATCCCTTTGTGTGATGTAATCATTTATATATAAAACATTCATTGCATTTGAATCCTTACATCATTTTCACAGTATTTGGCTTTTTGCCAACACCTGGTAGTGTGCAGGGGACGGGAGGATTCCCAGGTGAATCTTCTTTCTTTCCTCCATTCTACAAAATTGAAACACTCCCAATGGAGTAATAAATGGCATGAGGTGTTGACACTGCTCTGATAATTTCACTTGATGATATGCTGAGGTTAAATCTAAAACGCAAAACATCTTCGCACTTTCCAGTGTTGCCAATGTTTCTGAACTGTTTGGCAGTGGGACATTTCCACCAATATGTTTCTATTAAGATATCTCAAGTCAATGCATAGTCTAATCTTGCTACTTGGCTTTGATTCTAAGGAGATAACCATTCGGAACTATGAATGTCTTTCATGACCCCTTGTTGCAACATCATATTTCATTCTTGTTTGGGCTCTTCTTTCATGCTGTGTGGCATTAATCACACCTGGCTTCCACCTTTACTTTAATGTGGTGTTCGAAATCTTGGGCCTCTCCTTAAGCTTCTTAGAATACTTCTGGATACCGTTGTGTCTAATCATCTACCACTTTTGAAACTGATACTGGATATGCTGCACAGGCTTCAATTTAAATGCACGGTTTTCTTTGTTCTTCCCATCGCAACAAGGAAGATCCCTTTTTGGTTATGTATATCCATGCTTGACACTTTTTGTCCTTGAAAGATATGAGATCAAGGAATTTTCCTATGTTATCAATCTTAATTTCACCATAAGCAAATAGCAAACAGATTAATATCTGATGGTAATAATTTTGTGTGTCTCTGTGTAAAGTTCTCTGAAAATGTTTCTTGCAATATAAGTGTCCACGGTGACCTGCTGTCCACCTTCATACATATTTCATATTCTCTCCGCAGGAACATTTCCAGTCGTCCTTTACTTCTGTGAATAGCCGTTATTTCAAATACATGACATCCCGTGTTACTGGTTTCCTGGTTATGCTCTTCTAGGCTCTTAACTGTTCTTTCTTGTGTGGTAGAATTGCCAATTTATCTACACATTCTTGTGAACTGCCCCTACCTCTTGCATTTGAGACATGTAGCTTTTCTTGCCGGGCAAAAGTGATTGCTAGCATGAAGCCTTGTGCTGCCACAGTGAAAGCATTGACCCCCCTATGCATACTCTCTTTGCTTGTTGTCATGCACCTTCACCGCAAACACTTCTAATTGTTCTCCCATGTCCATTTTCATGTGTTTCATGTACGTGGCAGTTTGTTCCATACTTCTTTCTATAGTGACAGCATGTTCCAATGTCGTGTCCTTCGTTAATGGTTTTTCTTGAACCTTTGCGTTATTTGTGCACCTAACTAAAAGGTCTCTTTATCAGTGATGAAGTCAGTTCTCCCAATTCGCATGTATTGCTTAGGGTTCTCAGTGCACCTACGTAAATCTCTCCTGATTTGTTTTGGCCCCATGTCCTTAAAAAGAACGTGTGCCTTTCAAATACGGTGTTTGTTTTGGGTCCAAAATGATATTGCAGTTTTATTAAAGCACTTGTAAACTCATCTGTGTCCCAGTGGAAAGATTTTAGGGCTGGAGAGATGCGGTCCCTGGGCTTGAGGCCAAGGATAAGTCTTGCAGTCCTATTCTGGATTCGTTGAAGGGGGCAAAGGGGGTAAAGAGGCAGGTTGAGGAAGAGGCTTTAGCAGTAGTCTAGCCTAGAGGGCACCAGGGCTCTGGAGACGTTGAGCTTCTGGGGGAAGGTGAGGAAAGGTAGAATGACCCTGAGAAGATGCAACTGGAAATTGGACTTCTTGGCAAGGTCCATGATGTGAGGAGAGAAAGAGAGAGAGGAGTCAAAGATGATCCCAGGGTTTTTTGCCTCACAGGTGGGTGAGGGGAGAGGACCCAGGGAGACTGACCAGAGAGAGGGTGTGAAACAAGAAGGAAGTGTCCCAATGAGAAGGATCTCTGTTTTACTGGCGTTCAGGCAGAGATCATTGGCAGAGCACCATGCCTGAATGGCAGTCAGGCATGAGAGAGGAGGAGGTTGGGGAAGGCAGCCTGAAAGAGAGCTGTGTGTCATCTTCATAACACTGGAAATAAGGGGAGAACTGTTAAAAAGCCTCCAAGCTTTTGAGGAGGATAGTGAGGGAGAGGGTTCACAGGAGGGCAGAGTTGGAGGGAGGGACTGAGTAAGGAAAAAGACAGAAAAGACGTTGTAAAGGAGAGAAGGGATGGAGAGTACAAAGGGGAGGTGAAAGAACTCTAGAGGGAGTTTGTAAGACTGATTAAGGAGAGACAGGACAGATTATGGAGGAAGGTAAAGAAGGGTGACAGTACAGAAGCAAAAGGGTGAAGAGCAGAAAGGAAGAACATGAGCAAGAGAGAAAAATTGAGAGCTAGCACACAGAGGGGACAGGGGAAGGAGAGTGAAGGGGCAGGAAGGGGAAAGGCCGACAACAATGTATCAAAGCAGCAAAAAAAGAATACTCTTGGGAACAAGTCTGGCTGCATCTCACTGTGGGAATATAATCCTTAGTGACTGGCCTTTTGCTATCAGGATTGCTCCTATGCTGCCCCACCCACAATAAAACAATCTGCCACAAGTGTACCCAGCCCTCTTGCCACATACCAAATCCTCTTAGATCGCACTCATTTGGAAGCTGTTAGTTTTCTTGTCACATCTTCACCTTGCCAACAAACTACCTCTCATGGACCATTGCCTCCTCCTCCAAAATATCTATTTTAACCCCTTTCAGAGACTCCACAGGTTGAGAGCTATACATGAGAGTAGGGGCTGGTGGCCTGCCCATCAACCACCTCCCGTAGATACGGATATGTAGTATGTGCACAATGTTTGCCTTCCACCACTTTTACCCCCTTGATGCATACATGGCAACATACTCCATTCCATTATGGAGATGCTAATCCAGTTCTTTCTTTTACTTTGCATTCTGGGACATGTTGTCCTGGATTTACAATGTAACCCAGAATTGTACAACCATCTCCTGTATGGAACACGATATGATGGCATGTATGTGTGCAAACTCCACCCTGCTCCTCCACCCATCTACATACAGTAGACTCCTCGTTCGGTGGGGGGGAGGGGTGCAGACGTACATATTTTTGCCAATGAGTGGCTCGAACTTAAGAAGTTTGAAGACTACTGGTCTAGATGAAAGAAGGTTGGCCTTAGAGGAACAGAACCAGAGGGGTGCTCCTGCCTTAGCAGAACTGAAGCAGAGGGAAGTGGCAGCTTTAGAAGAACTAAAGCAGAAGAAATCTACTGCACTAGTGGAACCAAAAGCAAAGTGCTACTGTGCAAAATGGAACTGGAGACTCAGCGTGAACGCAGATCTTCCATTGGAGAAGGAAGTACCTCTAGCGTTGGATCCGAAGGAACGCTTAGGCGTCACATACCCAAGGGGTTGATCCAACCTTATGAAGAGGGGGATGATATTTTCAACTGGATTGAAAAGTTTGTCTTGGCCTTCCGCCTCCAAGAGGTGGAAGAGGAGCTGTGGGGTTCAGACCTTATGAGCCATCTACCGATGGTTGGAACTGACGTCATTATTCAGTTGGCTGCTGAGGAGAGGATAATCTATTCCAAGAAGAAGGATGCCATCCTCAGGAAGGTCTGCAAAACCCCAGAATAGTACCTTATGAGCTTTAAAGAAAAGACCTAAAAAAGAGAGGAAGTCAAACATTTCAGGCTTTTGCACATCAATCCTTGATATATCTGAATGGTTGAGTCATCATGTAACAAAGCTGACACTTTTGAGGGCATGTTCATTTGGATTGCACGTGAGAGTATGCTTGAACATTGTGAGGTGGAGTTACACCAACATTTAGTGGACAAGAGAACCACAGAACCTAAAGAGCCTGGCCAAGGCTGCTGACAGGTATGTGAGTACTCAAGTCTACAAAAAAGGTCAAGCACACACATCTAAGGCAGATGACAAGGGGAATGATGAAAGTATATTCAAGGAGAGTAAGGACAAAGGTTCTCTCCCTCCTGCTAATAAAAGGCCCACACAAATTTGAGGGTAAATTCCAGTCATCTGCATCTTCCGTTCCCACAGAAAGGATGAATGAGGACACCCCTAGCACCGGAGCTCCCACATTCATAGCCTCAGAGGGCTGTGTTATGGTGGAGAGAGGAGATATAGGGAGGGAGAGACTGCCTGCAAGGGTAGGCCCAAAAAGGCTGTAGTTAGTGCTACCCTGATGGAGGAGGAAGAAGAGGAGGAGGGGTTTGATTCAATGCTTGCCAAAACCTAAGACAAAAACAAATCTAAGGGGCACCACCTTTATTAATAATTATTAACCATTTACACCATCCCTTTATTCTTAATTTAGAGCAGCACAAACTTGCATCAATTCATCAATATGGACGGCATTCCCAATCTAAAATTGCGTCCGCACGTACGCTAATGAGGTCATCGCGTTGTATAAACTATGGCCGATTTCCATGAAGTAAACATGGCAATCGAACCATCACGTTTAGAATCAACAGCAGCATTTTCCTGATCCAGGTAAGCACTATCTATATATGAGATTGTTTATCCTTTTCCACTTGAAATTTAAAGTCAGTAAGACTTTTCTTAAAAACTAAGGACTTTTTTTAGACCACATTAATTAGAACCAATTTATCTCATGGTCCATTTCAGGGCAGTGCATTGGTGAACATACCAGCTCACCCACAGCTTCTGTCTTTTCACGTGACATCTACTGAGTATAATTTCCTCATTCTTTTCTAACAATTGGTACATGATAGAAACATATCAGTGGCCTTACAACAATGTTTTGTCTCTGCTTGCAAGTATTTAATAAAAAAAACACATGACATTGATTTTGATTTTCTTCAATTAATTCAAACAGTCAACAGACATGAAAGCATAACACATTTTCTTTAAAAAAAATAATCAATATCAAAAACTGCACCTCCTGAAGAACCACCTAAACAAGAAAGGTGAGGAAACATGTGTCGAGGTTCAGGGTCTGATAAAACTGAGTTTCAGAGATCGACAGAATTGAATTTATTATTGTTTCTTTTGGCAAGAAGTGTCACCATTGGATATATGGAATAATCAGTGAATTAAACTGAATGCACCTTTAGTGAATTTATCTGAGGTTCAGAGCTTTAAGAACACAACATCTTTGTACACAATGGAATAATCAGTGAATTAAACTGACATATTCAACCATCTGTTTGTGCTCATCGTTTGATATCTTAATTTTTTGAACCAGCGCATCTTGAGGCTTGTATTTTCTTGAAATGTATTTAAAGAGCAACCTGAACATAGTGGTGATGCTGGGAGTTGTTCAAAAGAAGATCGGAAGATCTGTGTCTTAGTGGCACAGAGAGTGATGGTCTGGAAAAAGAGATACTTTGAGGTACAGTGACACAGTGACGTGGGGTTGTCAAGTGTTTCCCCGGGGCCAAGTGAGAATATGCCACTCATCAGTTGCATATGTTTGGTAGGAGTATGGGGATAATACAGTTTGGATCTCTGGAATTGCTTTTTACCAAGGTAACGAGTTGTGTTAACTAGTTGTGCAGCTGCAGGTCGCAAGTTTGCATTATTGAACCATAACCTGCTTGCATTTAAAGAGGTAATTCTGCTCATGTGAGATTTTGATTGTTAGGCCCAGCTATGTTCTGCTTTGCATGTGATGGGTAAGTTAGTTACGTGTGTTCAGTTTGAACGGTTAATGTGTGAGAGTGAGCAAAAATAACCTGTTTGAGGAATTTCACGTTAGCAGCTGTGAGCAGCTATGGACTTATAGGGTAATAATAAAATGTCTGTTGCTAGTCATTGGCTTTATTGAGTCTAATATTGTTGGACATCGCAGACAAAGGGCCACTTTGGCCACTTTGGACTTACTCACCAGGCAACTCTGGTGGCTTCCAGACACAAGGACTTATGTGTCAGCCTGTCCAGTGTGTGCCATGACCAATGTGCCTCATGTCAAGACAGTTGGCTTACTACAGCCTCTTGAAACACCTTTGTTCCCTTGGCACACCATTGCTATGGATTACATTGTAGAGCCTCCCCCTCGACAGGGCTATGCATGCATTATGGTGGTAACTGACTGCTTCAGCAAGATGGCCCCTTTCCCTTCAGTACCCAGTAACCCCCAGAATGAAACAGCATTTTTACACTACATATACCGACTACATGAACTCCCATAGAAAATAATCACCGACTGGGTCAACAATTTGTCTTCTACTTTTGGTCCGCCTCTGTCAGTCTTTGGATATCAAAAAGGCCCTTGATTCCAGATATCATCCGTAAACCAATGGGCAAACCGAACTGACAAATCAAACATTGGAAGCCTACCTATGCTGTTATACCAACGCATACAACTCAGCACACTCAGCTACTCACTGCACTCCTTACTACTGTAATTATGGTCAACACATTAAACTATTGCTCATGCCTGTGATGGCTTCTACCTCTGTACCTTCTGCCAACGTCTTGATCAATGAATTGACCAAACTCCATGCTACTACCATGGCTATTCTGGAACAGACCAAACAGTCCCAAGAGAAGTTTTCCATTAGGAAAAGGTCATCTGCACCCCTTTATGGAATTAGTGAAAGAGTATGACTCAAACTGCAAACCTTCCTTTATGCAACTGTTCACAGAAACTAGCTCCTCGTTATGTGGCACCATTCCATCTAGCCGAAAAGAGATCCACTGTGGCATATTGACTGCTCCTCCCGGATACTTTATGCATCCTTCCAGTTTTTCATGTGTACCTGGTAAAACCGTGTGTTGTAGTCAATAATCGTTTCGCCAAATTGCTGCCTGCACCAGTGCTTGTTGATAGAGTGTCGTAATATAAGGTCAAAGCGATCTGTGATGCTCGTTACTACAGAGGCCGTCTGCAATATCTGATTCATTGGAAGGACTATGCCCATTGTGATCGAACATGGGAACCAGCTTCTCATGTGTATGTGAAAGGTAGCCCAACTTACAGGGGTACCCCTTAAATACAGGTACCCCTAATCACGCTCACACAAGATTAAAGTTCATCCCTCGAGGGAATTAAGGCCACAAGTCTTCATCTTGCAAGGATAACAATTTATTCTGTACAAAAATGAGGATGGGGGCAAAGTACTCTGCCCCTCCCCCCCAACCGCATTCTGTCCTTCTTCCGTGGTCGGCTCCTCCAGACTGATGGCAAGCATTGGCCTTTATATACTATTCAACTTGGTTACTGAATACTGGCATAGCTCATCCCAAACTGTTCTTCTTGCCTTACAAGGGCCTCTGCAGTCTTCCTTCTTCCATGGCCAGGTTACAAACTACTTAGCAAACTGCTGCATAGGCAAGAATACATTGTTGCTTCATTTCCCATCATTTTGCTATATTATCAACATTTATATATAAACACACCTTCCCGTCATACTCTCAACACTTCACTCAATATTCTTATATTTTATCTGGTCCAGTAATTCCATTACAATCCTGTTTTCTCATACTGTTACATTGCCCCAGCCTGTCTGGGTTTTTTGATA
The DNA here is from genome assembly GCF_040938575.1 of Ambystoma mexicanum. Classification (NCBI taxonomy): domain Eukaryota; kingdom Metazoa; phylum Chordata; class Amphibia; order Caudata; family Ambystomatidae; genus Ambystoma; species Ambystoma mexicanum. The sequence goes on along the minus strand of NC_090922.1, from coordinate 16,313,767 downwards.
TACAGGGAACAGCTGCTCAGCCACTTTGTGTGCTATAACAGAGCTAGCTGACACCAGGCAATGCCTATAGTCTATTTTTAGCACAGGCTGCATTCACCGTTCTTTGAGATTTTAAAACTACATAGAATAACAGAATAACTTAAAAGTGTATTGAACTAAATAGTTTTTGCACCTTATATTTAAATACTAACTATTTTCCTTTAGTGGCTGCCCACGTCTGTGTGTAATTATTTTTGCATGAAAAAGCTTTCTCAGTGCTCTAGTGCTTAGAGTAGTCTTGCCTTATTGTAAAGCACTTGGGGGTGCAGGAAGGCGCTAGCCAAGGAGCCAGCTCTTACCCAACACATACCCTGTTTGCTTCAACTCGTCCACAGTCTTTACCCATGGAAACCCAGGGCACCGTCCTTTCCTGGGTGGGGGGCAGAGTGTTACGCACAGGCTCCAGCTGGCAGCTCGCACCCCCGTTTGCAATTATGGGTTCTTCTTACCTGTTCGGATGTCTCGGCAGTGACAGGGGGTGCAGCGGGTGGTCCCTGCTTCATACCTGATGCCAAATGCATGTCTTCCCCAGGTTGCATCCTTGAGTTCATGCAGTCGAACTCTGCACATGCACAGTGTGGCTCCAGCTTACTGTCACCTGGCAACCAACTCCAACCATTGCGACGCTGCCTTAGGGCTATATAAGTCCCGTTGAGACTGCGCTCCTCGCGTCTCAACTTCATCTCCGTCTGGAGCTCTGCCTGACCCTTGGTTGCTCTGTTTTGCTTTGCCATTTATGCTCGCCTTGCTTGGCCTGATTGGGCCCTTGCCCTTTGTCTAGCCTCTTTTGAATGAAGCAGTCTTTCTGAGCTGCTTAATCATCGCTTTCTGCTAAGAATGCACCTTCCTTGCGCAGCGTGCTGCCCGTCACGACTTGCTCTCAGGTACCAAGCACCAGCGTGCTGAAGTGTATGACAGTAACGTGATGCTTTTGAATTTAGCCACAATAGAACTTTGCTGATTTAGTTGACACTACTTTTGAATTTAGCCACACTAGAATTGTAAAGCACTGCTTTTGAATTTAGCCACTCTAAAACTGTACTGATTTGGCTTTGAATTGAACCACACTAGATCTGTAACCCACCGCTTTTGAATTTAGCCACACTGGCGCTGTACTGATTTGGCGTCTGCTGTTTTTGACACTAACCACACAAATATTGTACTTTCTTGGTTACCAGCACTTTCAATTTAGCCACACTAAAATGGTGAAGATCTAATTAACACTGCTTTTGACTCTTGCCACACTAGAATCTATATTAAATTGGTTTCTCGCTGTTTTGAATTTAGCCACACCAAAATTGTACTGAGTTAGTTAACGCTATTTTTGAATTTAGCCACACTAGAAATATACTAATTTGGCATCTGCTGCTTTTGAATCTAGCCACACCACAATTGTACAGATTTATTTAATGCTACTTTTCAATTTACCCACACTAGGACCATACTGATTTGGCACCCACTCCTTTTCAATTTAGCCACACTCGAATTGTTCTGAGTTAGCCTTGCTGCTTTTGAACTTAGTCAGACTAGTATTGTACTGATTTGGCACCCAGTGTTTTTGCATTTAACCACTCTAGAATTGTACTGATTTATTTGTTTAGATTTAGTTTAGACACGCCACTCTGCAAACCATATACCAGAACAAAAGCAAACACGAGACAATACAGATCGAAGAACCGACAATAAAACTATTTTCTTTCAAATTTGATATTTAATCGACAATAAAACTACTCAACAACCAGAGATCACCTGAAACCAACTAATCACCCCCTTCTCTTCACCACACCCTGACACTGCTGATGTACTACACGCACCCAGAGGGCTAACGAAACAACTCACGAAGAAACATACTAACCGGACACACCTCTCTAATCATACTACAAACCCAATACCTGCAAACAACAAACTAACATGCTGAACGCCACTCTTACGGACACACCAAGCCCAGTGCACATTACAAAACACACCCAGAAAGCTCACACTCACAGACACCAGTTCCTCCTGGTTCTGCATGCATCAAAAGATGAACACAAATTCTATCTTATGCCGCTCTCCCTCACTAACCAACCATACCCACTTTTCTTAAAGAGCCACATGAGCGAGCACCTGTGCACCATGCAAATGGCAGCAGCGCGCTGTATAAATCAACATAACAGTTTTCAACATGCAAGCATGGAAGTGGAAGTTGAACAAAAAGTGAATTATAGCTGTGTGCATAAAGTGCTGTGTTGTTTACTTATGTGTTGAAATGCAGAGCGGTGGTCAGTGAGATCAGCAATGGAAGCAATAACCAGGCGTATGCCCCCACGGGGGCCCTAATCTAACATAATAGCTAGTGGAGCATTGCACATTCTTTTAGTGAGAAATGAGAAGGCTGCCAAACACACCAATGACTTTACCCATAACAAACTGTCATTGTAGAAAATGTCCACGCTGATCATTTTCACGTGGACACTCGGGGCCCGATTCATGGAATTTTTTGCATGGTTCAAAGTGACTTTTCACTGCTGAAAAGTGACTTTACACTACACAAACCCCGATTCCTGGAACTGTGCAAAGTGTATTTTTGCCATGCAAAGTCGTTTTTGCGGTACAAAATGAACTTTGCACTGCAAAAATAAACTGCACAGTTCCACGAATCAGGGTTTGTGTCGGTAGTGCAAAGTAACTTTTTAGCAGCGCAAAGTCACTTTGAACCGTGCAAAAAATTAAATTCCATCAATCGGGCCTATAGAGTGCACTGAATCGCACATTGCTCATGCAATAACATGCACAGACATTCACAAGTTTGCGCTCACAGATGCACACATATACACAGAGAACCCTTTCCAGGCATACATGCACCAAGGCATTCATTACATCCATAAATGCAAACAAAATGTTTACGCACTTACCTGCTCAGTGGCACTGCTTCTGCTGCCGAATCCGTTGCTGACCTGGATGGCCTGCCTCACTCTGTGACCTCCAGAGTTCACAAGCCTACGTCTGCTGTCCATCAGCAAGAATTATCGAAATTACAAACTTTGCGCGTACAAAGACAGCCGCCCTTAGCGTAGAGCCTTGAGCAATCTCTGCGCAAACGAAACGAAATTTGCTTGGAGCGGAACACAACCCTGCCAAGCGATCGCAAGATGGAACTGTGCCTGAATAAAGCAGTCAGCAGCGCCCCATTGTAAAAATAAAAGTACGTCTTGGCCTCTTAAAAACACGCATATCTACTTTTCTTTTAGAAGATCTTCATGCTGGCAAGGCGGGGCTGCGGACCGGTGCCCTAACATAGCAGCCACCACTGCTATCTTGGTTAGCACTTAGAGGCGGTAAAATCCATAATGCTCTCCGATTAAAAAGCAGGAGGCCTCCAGAATGGGGCTCAGCTTTATAAGGCGTCAGAACGGTACACTACATAATAGAGCGGTGTAACCATACTAGATACAGCCCTTTTAATGGATAAAATGCTGTGAGAACCATGCTAGAAAATAATGTGTAACACCCAGAATTTTTCTTTTTAGTTATCTTATGAGCAGAAAATCTATCAAAGTATGTTTAACACTCCCAAGGATAGACACAATTGGGATAGTGGTCAGATTCACATCAGCTGGGCAACTTGATTTTGGTATTTTGGAATAGTGCGCTCAAAAATGTTATTGTACGGAGCGTTCGGGCATGTGGTTTTATGCAAACTGTGATCGATTGTTAAAACATTTTCTATGCACCTTACCTTAGTTTTCCTCACTTTTACACATGCAAAATCAACGAGCGGGGCGTGGCCATCTTGTGCTAATCTTATCCGTTGATCGATCGCCTTAAGTTCAAGTGCCCCTGCGGCACTAAATCATATCACATACCCCTCAAGCTGACATCACTATTCCTAGCAATATTCTCCACCTACTTTCATGATGTTAGTGGGCAGCGTAGCCAAACGTGCCCAGTCATCACCTACATCTTAACTTCAGTTGACGCAAAATAGGGAAATTCAACAATCACATTCTCTCACAGCACAGCGCCTCCCAAATCGGAATAGAAAACACTATTTTTAAAGGAAACATATACACTCTGCAATTTATAATGTTCTTTTATTTCACAAACAACACTCCGAGAATATCAGCAGATTTCCATTTAACACCAATTTTTGCATGTCCTTGGGTTACAGCATCAAAACTTTATCATGAGGCCCACAGTGTTCCTTTCGGGAGAAGATGCGCATTCAACGCACCTTGATTTGCAAGGGTTCGACCACCATAAACAATGAGAGGTTGCTCCTTGTAGCTGGTACCGCCAAAGGGCATATCGGTCCCGGGCGATCGTCCCACATCAGCGTCATTTAGGCGTATGCGCCACTGCTTGTTGAAGAAACGGTCACTCTGCATCTGGAACCGATCACATTCGCAGAAAGGAAGAATGTAGCTGTGTAGAAAACAGAATAAAAATATATTTCATAGCCGTACTTTATTCAAATATATCCATTTACCCTTTAATTCTGCACCGGGTGAAACCTAATAACCAACACAAACCACAAACAATGGAAACACACAGAAAACATCGAGGAAAGTTGGAGTCTGCGATGTGCCTGAGAGGTTAGCGCTGTGGAGTATGTTTAGCTCCCAATGGGATGCAGAAGCTGATGGAAACATTAGAACAACACATAGACGGCATTATAACGGAATATTAGCAACAAACTTGGGGTTGGTGGAACCGGGGGGAACCCAGACGTTGACTCCATGCTCACTGTGCTCAGAGAGGCACAGCTCCACCACACTGATGAGGCACAACAAGGCTAAAACATGTGTATGGGGTTGCTGTAGGTACTCTAGTTGAGAAAGGAATTGCCATAGCATTTCAATGCTGAACTGCCCATGTGCCCGTGCCCGGGATAAAGACAAATATGCAAATGGATATTTCACATCTGTGAAAGGTACATTGAGTTAAAGGCAATGGCTGCAGACACTCAAAGTGTCAAAAAAAGCACATAACAGGTTTTCATGCCATGTTCTTTCTAGAGAGGGGCGCCTGCTACCCAATAATACAACGTTGATAGCACACACTAATATGCCATGGGACGAAGTGGTTTAGATATCACTAGCCTGCATACAGTTTGTGTTTGCGTGTCGTCACAATATGTCCCAACCATCAACCCATAACAATGTAAGCAGGCAATACCGGTCAGAAAATGAAACCTTTGCTCGTTCGTCTACGAACTCGGCTTTAGTCAAACTTGCATGATATTTGGTATTTCCATTCTCTCCGCGGAACGCAGAGTGTCCGCTCAGAACAACGGTTTAATAAATGTTCCAATGCCAAGTTTTAAAATAGTGAACCTTATTATTTTTTCGGGTATTCCACAATTTACGTCCTTCAATCTATAGCGAATCCTCCCTTTCTTCCAAGGTCGAGCAACAATTGAACCTTCTAAGGAGCGTGTATGGTAAATTTCGTTTTTGTGAAGGAAAGCCACAAATCAAAAACATACTGTACAAGATGCGTCGGTGTGAACTACACAGAAGCTACATCAAACAAAGTGACCTTCACTCCATGGGAGCGATTAGCCCGCCGGCCGACCAACGTGGCATTTGAAATATGTTAAAAAAATAAACAAATTGTTTGCTGGCATCCACCAATGCCGCTCTCATTCATCTCCAATGAACTTCCTGTGCACTAACAACCTACACCCCGCCAGGCCTGAGCCCACCAGCTCAGACCCCGCAGTTCCTTTCATGCTGATATCCATCTGACCCTCCTGTGCCCTGATCAGTCAAGGACACACAAGAGCAGGGTAAAAGCGGGAGGGGGCCAAACACAGAGTTACAGTATATGGCATCCTACAACAGGCACTTCTTGCAAAAAAAAGTTGACAAAGATGATACATTTGAAAAGACAATTTGGGGGCTATAGCCACTTATGTCGAGCTTTACAGACACCAAAAAACCACAGACATGCACGTTATCGTTCGAGATATAAATTAATTAATCATAAACCGGATTTAATGTGCATAGTTAAATACTTCTTAATACTTTTAATAGCTTTGAAATTGGAGTTCAATAGCATTCCATTGTTCATGTACGAACACTGATGCAAATCATTTATACCGGTAAGTCAACTGTTCAATGAGATACGCTTTTGTTGGACAGGGCTTGTTTGCAATGTTTTGTGGCAATGTATGTGCCCTAGGAACAAAATCAGGATCAGTTCCATGAGTATGCATGGCCAACACAGTAAAAGTGAGCTCTTTCACAAAATTGAATTCCATTTCCTGGTATATTGACTTGACCACCCATTTTTTGCTTCGTTTTGAAAAGGCCATTGTGTAACGAAGCATCCCAAAGTTTCCTGCAGTTCTCAATTGTTCTCTATGAAGATTGAATTATGCGCTAATACCGCTAGTAATGTTTGAGCTTGCATTCCGTCTATGCCGAAATGCAGCTCTTGGGCCTGTACTTTATGCACATATTGTGGAACACCTCCAAATCTCTGGTGTGACAGAATTCTGAGTTCCTTTAGGTCTTTTGAAAGAGTTTTATCAAACGCAATCTTCTTAAGAGCTTTATTTGGAAGTGAATATGGAACCAACCACTTCTTCTAGCGTTCCTTCTCCTCCGATAAAGGTCCATGTGTACATTGGTGAAAATGTTGGTTTTATGTCCATGAGTTGGAACTGTGGTGCATCAATGAGCGCCATTTTTTCAAGTAGAATTTCCACAGACCCATCACAAGTTTTGGAGCTCCACCAAAGATGGTTGCTGAAAGACTGAGACCACTGTAAAACATTTTTGGAACCCTTCTTTTTACCAGCAGCTGTAATTGTTTTATTGACTGATTTGGCAATGTGACATACATCAAATTGATAAATAATGTTTGGAAACTGCTCTCGCATGGCCTTGGCTATTGAAACATATCTGTCAGTGACTATTTGCATTCCGCTCGATTGAAGATGTTAGAGGGATTTATGAAACTTTTTTTTCTCCATGGCCACAGAAGATGAACATTCGGAATCCTGCACGATTTCCAAACTCACAATTTTTTTATGTAAAAAAGAGGGGGTGGGGCGCACACTCCAATTCCTGGCCAATATACTACATGAAGAAAGAAAAAATATATAACTGGGATAAATCCCAAAAGTGTCCAATTCACTGGGTTAGATCCCAATTGTTGCCAAAATGTTCACAGGGTTGGATCCCTTCTGCTGCATTTGTGCTGCTGTTCTCCTCCTCCTAGCGCTTTCGTGTCCCAACACTCTTCAGGGAGGCTGTATTGCCTTGCTTTTCAGGTGAATCCAATTAAATTGCTAATGCAGTCTCTAAGGATTATGGGAGCTGTAGTGAAGAAATGTTGTTCAGTTCAGGTGACCAAGGAAAGACTCCCCTCCAGGAGCACACATCTTACCCTTTGCAGGGGGAGAGGGGAAAACCATAACTATGGTTCTCCACTGTAGGGCAAAATATCCCCGGTGCTGCAGCCTCTGGATTCCGGATCTCCACAAATTACATGTAAAAAAGAGGGGGTGAGGCGCACACTCGATTTCCTGGCCAATATACTACCTGAAGAAAGAAAAAATATATAACTGGGTTAAATCCCAAAAGTGTCCAATTCACTGGGTTAGATCCACGAATTACATGTAAAAAAGTGAGGGTCTCACCCACCCTTTTTTCACAATTTGTTTAGTTTCCATTTCTTGAAAGTTGTATGTGCAGTACTGCTGAAAATCAGGGGCTGTCACACTGTCGCCAGCTAGCCTGAACAGTTTGCCAGGGAATGTTCTTTAAATTGACATTCGTTCAATTTTCCGGGCTTGACTAATAGCGGGCAAGAAGAATTCTCTTTGATATTTGTAGTACTGTGTTTTAGCAAGGAACTGAACTCCCACAAATTGACAGAAACTAGACAACTTACTAAAAGTTGAGCCACTGAAAAGTAAAGCTGCTGAACACAGTAGATTTCCAGCTGGCACTTTGCAAAGCATCAGTTGAGCGGACCATGAAAAGGAATCATGGAGGTCGACACAGGTGGCTTGGATTTTCAGGTTAGTGCCTTGTAATACATGAGTCACATTCACCAATGGCTCCCCCCATATTTTCCCCCTCCCTGGATGGAGACATTTCAGCAGCAGTATAATCTCTTCCAGGCAGCTGTCGAATACAATTACGAGGTTGGAGGTTAGGGAAAAACGATGCCGGTAAAGAATTACCAGCATCACATACTGCTCCGGGCTATTCCGACCTAAGAACCCGGTATTAGAGGCACTGCTAATAACGCTGCCTCTAATAGCGGCAAGGGCGCGGGCACGCGGGACCTCATGCCGGCAATACCGGTATGCCGCTTATGGGAGGACATCACAAGTCAGGCGGACATGCAATTACCTTCGTCACGAAGGCGCAAATAAGGGATACCGGCATGCCGGCAATATCGGCATCGCGAACCAAACGTAAAATGCTATGTGCAGTGTTCCCAACTGCCACAGGTGTACACGATCAGCACAGGTGGAGGCAATGGAGTCTGGTCCAGCACAAATGGAGCACACCCACCCACACACCACACCCCTTCCCACACCAAAATGATTCATCTAGTAGTAGCAATACAGGGGCTGGAGGACATGCTTACATTGCTACACCAGCAACAGCAACACCAACAACAACAACAACAACAACAGCAGGCACCACAGAGGAGACACAGGAGGAGAAGGAGGGTGAGACAGGCCCAGCATGCCCCACCAGTGCAGCCCGTCATACCATACATGCAACCCCAATCCCTCGCATCAGAGCCAGTCCATTCAACCTAACCCCTGAGCAGATCCACACCCTGTACCACCTGGACCGGGACACAATCACCACCATAGTGGACATCATGCACAACGACATCGCCAGCCTCATTGACATCCGTACCGCCATCCCCCCTCTACTGAAGGTGGTGTCTGTGCTCCACTTCCTGGCCACAGGCACCTACCAGCACACAGTGGGGCAGTTGCATGGCATATCACAGCCATTATTTTCACATATGCTGAACCAAGTGCTTGTTGCCCTCCTGAAGCACTCAAGCAACCACATATCCCTACCACGGACTGCCCAGGAGATCTCCAACACCAAAATTGGCTTCCATGCACTGGCCGGCATGCCAAATTGCATCAGTGCCTTCGACTGCACCCATGTGGAATTGGTGGTTCCACATGCCACGGAGGTAGTTTACCGTAACCGTAAGCTATACCACTCCGTCAATGTGCAAATGATATGTGACTCAACCAAGATCATCACACATTGTTGTGCCCGATTTCCCAGATCAACCCATGATTCAATGGTCCTGCAGAACTCCATGACACCACGCTACATAGAGCGACATGCCGGATGAAGTGCCTGGCTGCTTGGTGAGTTGCATGGCAAGCACATGGCAGTGTGATGGGGGGGAGATGCATACCTCACCTGGGTGATATTTGCGGGGGAGAGATGCATACTTCACCTGGGTGGGATTGGGGGGGATGCATACTTCACCTGGGTGAGATTGGTGGGGGGGGAGATGCATACTTCATCTGGGTGAGATTAGGGGGGAAGAGAGATGCATACTTCACCTGGGTGAGATGGGGGAAGTGATGCATACTTCACCAGGGTGAGATTGGGGGGGAGATGCATACTTCACCTGGGTGATATTTGCGGGGGAGAGATGCATACTTCACCTGGGTGGGATTGGGGGGGGAGATGCATACTTCACCTGGGTGAGATTGTTGGGGGGGGGATGCATACTTCATCTGGGTGAGATTGGGGGGGAGATGCATACCTCACCTGGGTGATATTTGCGGGGGAGAGATGCATACTTCACCTGGGTGGGATTGTGGGGGGGGATGCATACTTCACCTGGGTGAGATTGGTGGGGGGGGGAGATGCATACTTCATCTGGGTGAGATTAGGGGGGAGGAGAGATGCATAATTCACCTGGGTGAGATGGGGGAAGAGATGCATACTTCACCTGGGTGAGATTGGGGGGGAGATGCATACTTCAACCTGGGTGATATTAGGTGTGCGACTGGACAATGCCCATACTGCAATACACTGTGCCCCAAAGTATCCTAGACTGAACTTGACACCTGAAACCAATATGAAAGACGTAAGCTGCACAACAATGACAACATTAACAACCATGCCATATCCATCAACACGTACACTGCACATCATCAGACCGTACCCTCTGCAACACAATGCAGCAACATGCTGTGAGTATGCCCAATGCAAAAGACCGCTGAACAGCATTACACCGACATGCGTCCATGAGTGCGCACAAATGAATCACACAAAGGCAATACACAGATTGTCACTGGCACACCACCACAGAAGTGCACCATGCCAGCATGAGAACATCAAGCGTGGAATGGCAGATCATTATGAGTCAGGTGGCAACGGTGCCAGGATCAATGCATACGTTTAACTACACATCACATAGATCATGGCAACTACTGCCGTAGGCAACCATAGTGCATGAACAGTAGCAAGGAATAGGACACCCTGCATCAACTTGACAATGCAACCCACACCTGTTGACCATGTGACTTCACACATTGGGGTTAATTTGAAGATCTCCATTCATGCAGGGATATGTGGATGTGAGTAGTGAGTGATACGTACAGGTTCCCTTTCATGAAATCACTTACACATAACCAATGTTGCACCCATGCAGGTGATGCTGGCTATCCCTTGAAGAGGTGGCTCCTTACCCCTGTCCCGAACCCGCAGAAACGAAGAGGACTACAATCGGACCTGTGTGGTGATCGAGCAGACCTTTGGCCTGTTGAAGCCACAGTTTCGCTGCCTCAGCAGGTCAGGTTGGGCACTCCTGTACGGGCATGAAAAGGTGGCCAAGATCATCATGGCATGTGTCATGCTGCACAACATGTGCATCCGACGGAACGTTCCTCTGCCCCGTGACATTGAACTGCAACTGCCAGGTGAGGCTGAGAAGGAGGAAGAAGATGGGGTTGCACGTCAGACAGGTGGCGATGCACAGGAGGGACGTGCTGTGCGCCAGAATGTGATAGACCAATATTTCTAATACACATGGATGCAGAGGGTGCCATGGAGGTGGGACTCAGGGCACTGGGTGTGGGGGGGACATGGACACTGTGCACTGTTAACAAATAAAGCACACATACACAATAACCAATGTCCAGTCATGTGATTTTTCTTGACACAACAGGTGTATTAACCATAGAGTATATAGAAAGTGCACAAACCCTCGACCCCACACATCCTCTGCTCCTTCCCCCACAACTCCCCCACACTCCCTCTCAGCCCTCCATCTCCCCCCACAACTCCCCCACACACCCTCTCCCTCCTCCACCTCCCCCTACAACTCCCCCACACATGGTGTGCATTTCAATGCAGCATTAGTCCGCAAGAGTTCCCATTATCAGGCTGCCCCTACTTCCCATGTCCACTACCAGCATCGGGTGGCAGCATGTCTGACCGCCGCAAGGTCTGCGCAGACCTGCGCAGGGGGCTGGTCTGCGTGGAGCTTGCAGAGGAGGAGGTGCCTGGTTGCTCCAGTCCCTGTGCGGGAAGCTGGGTCTCCATGGCATCCGCGATGCGGCTAAGGACCTGCCACACAGCAGCCAACTCATCACAGATGTGTGTGGTACTCGCTTCTATCATGACTTTAATGGCCGTAGTGTATTCACGGCACTCCTCCCTCGCCAGGGCACCTTCGCTCATGTGCTCGTTGACCAGCGCTGTGAGCATCTCCTGGCGCTGTTGGATGAGGGCGATTCCCTGGTCTCTGTCCCTGACAACGGTGGATGTTGAAGCAGCGTGCGGCATGGGTCCAGCATCATGTGTGCACTCTGTGGGGCTCCATCTCCCTGGCCATGACTCACCTCCAGACAGTGCATGGCTTTTGGCATTGGGTGTGGTGTGTGGGGTGAGGTGGGATGACAGCTGCGGGCTGGGTGTGCCATGTGTTCCGGGTGTTTGGCAGTGTACGTCTTCATCCATCAGGGGTGCCATGGCAGCTGCTTCTCCAACAGAACTCTTGGCAGTGGACAGTGAGCCATCAGCCACTGGCTCCTGTGTGATGGTAGCAGCTGGTGTGGGTGCTATCGCGGTGTCAGTGCCCCTTTCACGACTCGGTACCATTGCATCCTGAGCTGCTTTGGGCTTCTGTGGCAGTCCAGGTTTGCCTGTACCCCTTGATATGGAAGGCCTGTTGCCTCCTTCCGTGCCCCTGGCCTTCTTCATGGGTGTTGTGGCCTGCGCCGCAGAGTCCTGGGCCTCGCTGTCAGATTGTGAGGCTGTGAGGGACCAAGAGAGGGACAGCATCAGTGATGGTTCTACGTGCATCATGCATATATTGGTATTGTTGCAGTTCTCTAGATTTGAGGATATTTGGACTTAGAGTTGTGACATACAGGTTGCTTGCCATATGGGTGGGTCATGCAGGCATACGTCTGGGTGACACATGTATGAGGTGCTGCATGCATGTGGATGTGATGGTGCTGTGGACAGCCTATAGGCAGGGTTGTGTACATGTGTTCGATGGCCCATGCATTGGCTCATTTCACTGTCACATTTGGGGGACATCATCATGCTTGCATTACAGTACTTTGTGTGGACACACACCTCCATCTGCCGATGACGGCGCTCCACGCTCCATTTCCCCCACTCCCTCAATTGACTCCATGCCAATTGTGCTGGGAGTCATCTTGATCGGTGAGCCTGCTCCGCCACCTGTTCCCATGCCCGGGCTCCGATTGACTGCAAGAATGTTCCTAACGCGTAGGCGCAGGTCATCCCAGCGCTTGCACACGTCCTTTACGGTGCGGGGGGTGGTACCGACCGCACTGACTTTGCGTGCCACCTCGTCCCAGATCTCCTTCTTTTTCATCTGAGCAGGTCGCCGCAGATCTGCCGCAAACACTATCTCCCCATTTGCGGCAAGGTTGTCCGCGAGCATGCTTAGCTCCTCCTCCGAGAAACAGACCAGCTCAGTCACACAGCACCTTTCTTCAGGGCCTTGGGCATGGAGATGGAGTGGTATGTGAAGTTGGGGCTGCTGTTGTGCTGATGCCGGTCATGGGTGCTGAGCATGGCAATGGATTTAAAGATGGCCGCCATGCTCTTTCTCGTTTCTGTGCAATGACGCTACTTCCGGTTCCGCTTATTTACGCTTGTTTACGGTGACCGCTAATAACGGCCACCGCAATTAGCGGTGACCATTATTAGCGGTGCCCGCTAAGGCTGTATCCATTGATGCCGGCAGTGCTGTCAGCGCTTTCCATGATGCCGCTAAAGTCCATTTTTGGGACTTAAGAGGCATGCCTGTAATATTGTTATCGGCATGGCACAAAGCTCGTGCCCACGAACTCGTAATAGCCCTCTATTAGCGGGCTCTTTACTACACGGACATGGTATTTGCTCCATGCCAGTAAGGGCAGTTACTTACCTCCAAACTCACAATGAGGCCCAATGTATTTAGGCTCCTTTATAAGCCAATCGTCCTGTACGAATGTGGTTTGTGACTCAACTGTGGTGGAAAAATCGCCCAAACTAGACATACTGTAGTCAAGATCTTTGGCAAGTTCCTCGGTCAATTGCGTTGAAGCTTCAGTCTCTGTTAGTTCAGCTTGTGTTATTTGCACACAAATTGGAGAAACCATCAATGTCAAATGTTTATTGGGTGGACCTTTTTTGCGGTGGTCAGCGAAGAATTCCAAAGCATCCTCATTATATTCAGTTTCATCTTGACAACTTCTCACATTGTAGCAATTGCCCAAGAACACTTTGCTGGATTCGCCGGTCACATTGCATTCAGTTGCAGGCCATTGGGTATAAGCATCACAAGTCTGCTTATTGACTGGAACACGCTGCCCTCAAATAGTAGTTGATCCATGGTGAAATCTGTTTGGCAAGCAACATCTTTGGTTTCATTTGTTGTCTGTGTCTTTATACTTCTTTTCCTTCTGGGCCTCTAGGAGATGGGTTGTAAAACATGTTCAATGTATAGCACACATACAGTAGATAGCACTTTAAATACAAAAAAATGTTATGAAGAAAACACCATCCCAAAACACTTCTAGAAAACGAAATTGTTTGTTAGTTACCCTTGTTTTCTTGATTTTCTGTGAAACCGTGTTCTTCTCTGTACCTACCTCGCCAGCAAGCTGATCCACAACCTCTGATCCATGTGCCTCCTCTTCTAATTCCACACTTTGTGTACATTCCTTGAACAGAATATTCATTAAAAAAATAAAAGTCAATCGTATTGGAAATTAAAATCTTTCATCGCACACATCACTTACACACATACGCTCGCAAACAGTGTACTTCATTTAGTTAAAATATACATTTCAAATTTCACCTGATTGATGGCAAGTGTACTTGATCAGAGATAACTGTGCAAAACATACTGATTGTAATGTTTGCACTCAAACATTTTACAATGTAATCTGCATTAGGGAGGAAGTGTAACGTTAGAACTGAATTTGGAAAAGTTTGAAACACTGCACGTTTATATGAATGTCACTATCTAATAGTATCCTATGCAGGTTTTAATTTAATTCATTCAAATGAACTGCAAGTATGCATACCTCATACTCTGGACCAGCTGCAAAGGACGATGTAATTGTAGTCGAAGTACCATCATCCCCCTGTAACACAATACCTGTTTTAGTAAGGATGAAAACAGCTAAACGAAACAGAGACAATGGGATGCAGACTACGGTACATATAAAGATAAACCCCAAAATGACACCTAGTGTAAACAACCGACAGGATACATAAACGATTTCATATTATTTGAAATTCCAAGCATATTACAGTCTCCTAATTGAAAAGTGAAATAAAATTACCTGATAGGCGCTTGAAGTTGTTGACTCGTGAAAATAAATGGATGCACAATCTTGCTCCTTCAATTTCAGTGCATTGTCATGAAGTGGTAAAAGGGAAAATTTGATTTGCATTAGATATGTTTGAAAATGCAACTGTCGAGAATATAAACTTCTGCAAGTCTGTAGGGCTCACCACTGGTATACTGGACGTGTTAATGCTTTTGTCACTTGCGAGGATCTGTGCTTCCGTCAGTATGCTTTCCTAAAAAAAATGTACATGTCAAGCAACCGATTACGAAAATATATATATATATATATATTTATTTTTAAAAATTTTTTTTATTTTCCAATAACAGTACAAACTTAATATAATTTTCAAAGCAGTTACATAATTGCAATAACTGCCCCCTTCCCTCCCTCTCAACTATTCCAAGACCGTAAAGTTATACTGCGGTCTATATGCACCGGGGGTTAACGTGGGCTGTCCAGGTCCCCACTGGAGGAGCTGTCCTCCTTCGTGCAGACCAGGGTCACCGTGAGGGCCACCCATTGTAATAGATCATCGGAGGTGTCTAGCTTTTGTTGTCGTTGTGCCAGCTCCCAAGCCCCTGTTTCGCTGTAGACCATCTCCGAAGATCCTCCCACCACATTGCAACACTGGGGGCCCTGGGGCATTTCCAGGCCATGGCAGTTCGTCTTTTTGCCAGGATGTACATTAGGTCCTTAAGTCTATTTAGAGGCGTGTTCTTTTTGCTTTTAGGGTATGAGCCCAGGATGCAAGCTTTAGGTGACTACACGCCCAATGTTATGTCAGCTTCGGCCACCCTTGCTTTGATTTGTGTCCAGAAGGCTTGTATTGCCGGGCATCCCGAGAACATATGGGTCATTCCAGCAGAGAGTTCCTGGCATTTGGGGCACATCGCGGCACTCCGTACTGCTGAATCTGGAGATGATGTCTTGAGCGAGGTATGGCCTATTGATGATATAGAATTGTATGAGTTGCAATCAGGCATTTCTAGATACTTTTTTGTGGTAGTGTGTTATAACCTCCCACTCTTTGCCTTCGAACTGCGTGCCAAGTTCTAGTTCCCACTTCTCCTTGCTCTTGAGTTCTTGCTGTGTGACACAGTTGAGCAGTGTTTCGTAGAGCCCCGAGGTTTCATGTCCTACCTCTGCAGCACTCAACAAGTTCTCAATGACCTCATGCCTTGTGTTAAGGATTTCCATCTCCGGCCATCGTTTCGTGAGTCTTTTTACTATAGCGCTGTGTAGGAGGAATTGACCTGTTGGTATCCCCGTGGTCTCCTGCAGTTCAGTGAACGTGAGGATGCCCTGGTCATCTACTAGATCTCCCAGGGTGGTGACTCTGAGAGGTTCCCATATGTTCCTAATCACCTTCTGGCCCTCTGGTCTGGTTGTCATGATTGCAGCTATCGGGATCTGCGGGGAGTAAGGGTCGACTGATTTGGCAGTTTTGCAGGCACGCCTCCATATCCGAGTACCAAGACGGATTAAGTATGAGTCTTGTTGTTTTGCATCTGGCTCAATCCAGAGCAGGTCGCTAAGCAACTTCAGGGAGTCTGCGGGCTGTAGAAGGTGAGTGTCCGTAGAGGTGTCATCAGCCATCCATTGGATCACGTGCTTCAATTGGCCTGCTAAATAGTAGAGTTCGAAGTTGGGGATTTTAAGGCCTCCTTTGTCATACGGTCTCTGCGTTGTGTCTAGGGCAACTCTGCGCCTTCCTTCGCGCCATAGAAATTTCCTGCAGAGTTTGTTTAGGTCTTTAAAAAATTGCTGCGGGATGTTGTACGGGACATTGGTGAAGAAATATAGGAGTCGAGGTAATGCTACCATTTTGAGAAGCCCTGCTCTGCCGGCCACCGAAAGTGGTAGCTTGCTCCAAAGGTCTATTGATTTAACCAGGCCTTCCTTCGCCTTCTCTGTGTTCAGCGCATGTTCAGTTCTAGGGTACCAATGAATCCTAATGCCCAGGCATTTAAATGAGGTGGGTTCCCATTTGAGAGCCAGCGTGGGGAGGTGTTCCTTTTTAGTCGTACTTAGGGCTGCTAGGGGGTACAGGCAAGACTTACCGTGGTTGATTTGGATCCCTGAGCATCTATGAACGCCCTCCAATGTCTCCAGTATGTAAGGTAGTATGTGTTCGGGGTCCTTTAGGTAAAGGAGCATGTTGTCTGCGTACATAGAGACTAAGTGGGTCACCCCGTCTATTAATATGCCGCCGTCTCCATACTCTTGCCTAAAATATGCCGCCACTGGTTCAATAGCTAAAATGTAAAGTAAGGGGGATAGGGGCGATTATGAAAACATTATGCTTCTTGTGAAGGGCTCTATGGCATTTTTTCCCACGGTCATAATTACTTCATTTGAGTCTCCATAAGCCAGGGTCTGATGTGTAGTAAAGTGTGCTATAGTTAAAATGTAATACAATCTGGTAAATATGCAAACTTTAGTAAGACATATTTACACCGAAAGCACCAATCCGTTCATGGAGTTACCTGTTCAGTACCCCAACGCCTACAGCTCATTCATCATCCGGGACTCACCAGAGGCAGCGTGTGCATCAATAGAGTTGGAATTGCATTTGGAAGCAATTTACTAAACATTCTGGATCGACCCTTTTTGGTGTTCGTCGATTGGTCGTACATATCCTGGGTAAAGTGCAGGCTGCAGATGCGGAACCGATTGGCCCTCAAGTTTCCTAAGGCAGCCTGGGCTCTACTTTCAATCTCGTCCACCGCAAAACCACAATCCCGAACCCATTTTCTTATTAAATCAATCTCTTTCGGGAATGTATGCAGGATTGTGCCCTGACTTTTGACATGGCTCTAGAACGGCAACCCAAAACCATACAAGCAGGCATTTTTGAAAAATCGATAAGATCTGTATAAAAAAAGTATAAATAATTACAAAGAAATTGTACTGAATGCATGATATTGATGGAATAATAACGCTGTTTTCTATGCAATGTTTGTTTTGGTCAAAGAAGCAAAACCTGTGTAGCGTAGTCAAATACTACATACATACAGAATTGACATACATAAAGAATTGATTGATATGATGCAAATCATAACGTGTTACTCGTCTGTTGAATGAACTTTCATGCATCAAAAGGAAACATGCTTATAGATATGGTCGGAGAAAGATGCGATTTTATTACAATTGACAATGATTAAATTTGCTATATATCGAGACCAGAACACTTGAAACATTAGACAATGTTAAAGTCATTGAGATGAATGAACATTACACTAATGGGTACATTCGGTCGAAATTGACAGACATTTTGAGATCAGAAAGAGATTAATATAGTGAGGTTAATAGGTAACCTGCACTTACCTTGACCAACAAACAATTAAATTCAGCAAGCAGGGGAGTTAGTAGTAGGAGAACAGGTAGCACGATCAAGAGTTGACTTCCAGTGCTCACAGATGTTCCCAGGTAGCACGATCAAGAGTTGACTTCCAGTGCTCACAGATGTTCACAGGTTGCACGATCAAGAGTTGAATTCCAGTGCTCACAGATGTTCACAGGTTGCACGATCAAGAGTTGAATTCCAGTGCTCACAGATGTTCGCCAGATAAATATCAAGGGGTTTATAAAGGATTAGAAAAGTGGGTGTGTATGTGAATGTGTGACAAGTTTGTGTCACAGTCTGTTTCAGGGGAGCCTGGAAACACTGGGTCTGGGTAGGCCATGTGAACAATGGTCCCTGTGCGGAAGATACCTTTGAAGTGTACATGGTGTTCGGCACCTTTGCTGTTCCCATCCCTGCCAGCCCCTTGGCAGCGCACATCCACAGGTGCAAACTACCGTTGATAGTGGAGGGGGGATGGATGGGCAAGAGGCGTGCAGAAACATCCCGGAACACTGCTGAAGGGAGAGAACACTTATGTGGAATCCAGGGGCACCGTCTGCTTCAGGGGAGCCTGGAGACCCTAGGTCTGGGTAGGCCATGTGAACAATGGCCCCTGTGCGGAATATACCTTTGATGTGTACATGGTGTTTGACACCTTGGCCGTTCCCATTCCTGCCAGCCCCCTTGCAGCGCACATCCACAGGTGCAAACTGCCATTGATAGTGGAGGGGGGATGGATGGGCAAGAGGCATGCAGAAAAGGGCTGGAACACTGCTGAAGGAAGACACACTTATGAGGTTTGCAGGGGCGCGGTCTGCTTCAGGGGAGCCTGGAGACACTCACTGGGTCTGGGGAAGCCATGTGAACAATGGCCCCTGTGCGGAAGATACCTTTGAAGTGTACATGGTGTTTGACACCTTGGCCATTCCCATCCCTGCCAGCCCCCTTGGCAGCGCACATACACAGGTGCGAACTGCCATTGATAGTGGAGGGGGATGGATGGGCAATAGGCGTGCAGAAAAGGCCCGGAACACTGCTGAAGGGAGAGACACACTTATGTGAATTGCAGGGGTGTGGTCTGCTTCAGGGGAGCTTGGAGACACTGGGTTTGGCAACTTGGCTGTTTATAATGGAGGGGGGATGGATTGTTGCAGAGGAGGTGAGCGTAAAAGGGCACCAACCATTGTTGCATGTCACTCATAGACAAGTGAGCGTGTCCTTCATTCACTGAAAAAATGAAACAACTATTCATAAAAGATCATTTGTATTTTATTTTGTTGCTGATGTTGATGGCACAAATGTACTACACATTGTATACTTCGGGTTGCAGCACAGTGTGAGAAAATCCCCTGTGCTGTCCGCTGTCACTGGGGAATTTGGCGCGAATAGTTCCGACGACACAGGCGGGTATTACTCATCAAATGCGCTATCCAAGCCTCCCATGAAGCCACCATGTAAACGAACGATAGGCCACCAGCCTGTACCACCTGTAGAAGAGAAACATACATACTGGGCCTCATTACGAGGTTGGAGGTAGCCATGCTGTTTATACCGGCATCGCTACACCCAAATTTGGGTCCAGCTCTGGGTCCCGCCAAAAGGGAATTACCGGGACGTTCCGACCTCGGCAGGCCCGGTAATTCCCCTTGTGCTGGACCCGTAGCCGGTACGTCCCCATTCCCATTTGAGGCTCCATAGCGCTCAATGGGATTGGCGAAGATGGTAGCAGAGGTACAGTTCATAACGGTACCGTTACTACCATCCAGTTCTGCTTGCGGGTGCCGCTCTGCACTCATGGTCTGACCAGGAATGCAGAGCGGCACCCGCGAGCAGAACTCGTAATGTGGCGGCATGGTAACAACGGCGCCGGTAGCACTACCGGCGCCTTTCTTGCCTTACCGCCACAATCGTAATGAGGCCCACTGTATTTAAATGAACCTGATAAGTGTACAAACCTTAGTTGAAAATGCATTCTGTATCCTATGGCATAGTTGCCCGTACAAATGTTACTTCATGGATCAATCAACTTGGGCTTTAAAGTGTAGACCCATTACAAAAGTGAACACCCATGCAATTCTTAACATTTGGGGCACAGAGAAATATTGTTTCTTAGTGGAAATTGAAAGACACATAAGATGACCACTATGATTTCCCCAAAGAGCGAGAGATGTTTTGAATTGCCAGACTACATTAATTTGGCAGTGACAGATCAGAGTTACGACAATATAGGAGAAAAACAAGAAATGTTAGTGGCCTCAGTGGTCAAAGTGACATCAAATCTAGAGTACACTTTTGGGTTACTTGGATTGCGAGGGCGAACTGTTGCGCGAAGTTCTTACATAAGCACCATCATAAACCTCAACACTAACCTTGTGAGGCAGGCTACCCTGAAGTCATGTAGCTCGGTAACGCATAGCAGCGGTGTCTCTTCTTCCGATATGTAGGCCAAGCATACAGAGTTTTCTCTGCAGCGGTAGCTGGCATGACCTTCACTGATTGCAGGTACACCAGGTGGAAACGTCTTCCATGTGACCAGGCTATGGCTCAGGATCCAGTGATTTGTCTTCCCAACTGTCGTCCGATGCCCCATAGTTTCCGCATCTTTCTCTATCAACTGATTCCGCCTCGGAATACTCTGGCTCATACTGGTAGGGCTGTCTTGTTGCCATTATACGACAAAATTAGTAATACTAGTACAAGTATCTGTTCGTACGGGCTCCGAGCAACGAAGATAGCTGAACAGAGCAGAAATGAGTCAAAGGCTATACAAAAAAAAACAGTGAAACGATTGAAAAAAGAACTCTGATGTTGTCTGATGAGAAGAGGTCTGTTTATACTTATTGAGGAAAGAGGCATCCTGCCATTTCATGGAGACACGTCATTAGCTGGGTCAAAGAGAATGCTGACACGAGACATGAAATTGCATTGTGAAATGCTCCGTACGCCTCTAGTAATGTCAGCTTCAGGGGCGGGTGATACACAAGTACTGAGACGAGGAAGAATTGGGCTACGAGTAACAAAGATTACCAATAAGTAATCATGGCATTAAACACCATTGATCTGACTGGGCTTCAGTCCTCGCCTCACCCCCTGACATTTTGGGCTATGTTGACGTGACATGGCTGACCTACAAAGCCGTTGCCAGACAGAACAGGACACAGATGTTAAACAGCACCTGTGTTTCACCGTTAACAAAGACCCAGCAATGACTACGGTAAAGCATTTAACTGTTCGTTTTTAGGCAGTTGAAATAGTGATGTGGGTTTAGTAATTGCATGCCAGGGGAGTGATTGGAAGGGTAGTGAGGGGACAGGGAACCCCTCATTTTTCATCAGCCCATAAGTGGGTGCTTTCAGACTGCTTGTAACATTGAAGCTGCACTAGAATAGTCTCATTTGAATGCGTAAAGAAGCTTGATGCCACCACACAAGTAAGTTTGCCCCTACCCCACCACCTGTGAAGTTAGCACCTCTCCCAACATTTGTAGGCATAGCCCCCACCCGAAATGTAGGTTATGTTGAGCCCCTGAACACAAGCACACACACCATTCACCATACATATACACGCACACACACAGCCACCCATATTTTTAGGTGTGCACCCTTCCACCATACAGGCACACCCAGGCAGCCACCCACCCATACATTTAAGTGTGCACCTTTTCACCATGCACTCACACACATGCACACACCCAGCCACCCATGCATTTGAGTGTGCACCATTTTAACCATACACTCACACAGACATACTGTCATGATCTCTGCTTCCAAAAGGTCAGGGTTTTCCCAACTCCCTTGGAAGCAGATCCATAACCCAGGTTCCGAGTGCCAACCAGTCCCAATTGGGACCTTTTGGACCCAGTCCTGGCGCCAGTGGCACCAGGCTCATAAATATGCCCAGTCCCAGCGCTGGAAGCGCCGGGCTCATAATGCTTGGGTGGACTTACCTTCAGCAGACCATGCTGCTTACTTGCCTGCCAGTTGAGCCTCTGATCCTCTTCTGTTTGGAACTACTTTTCCTGTTGGGTGGGGCTGGAGCCACTCCCTAGATTCAGAACACTGGAACTCTTCTGGAAGGCAGGAACTCTTTTCTTACCAGGAACTCTTTTCTTACTTAGGCGTGGCTGTGGAAGGAGACACCTAAGCACTACAGGAGGCTATTTAAACCACACCCGGTGGATGAATCTTGCTTTGCGTTATTCTGCAACCTCTGCAGCAGAACGCTCATCGTGTCTTCTGCATCCGGTCCTGGGCCTAAGGAAAAAGGCTTACCATCCTGAATCCAGTCTTCAGCAACACCTATAAAGACAAGAAAGAACAGGTTAGCATTCCGGAATCTGAAAGGCAAAGGCTTACCATCCTGAATCCAGTCTTCAGCAACACCTATAAAGACAAGAAAGAACAGGTTAGCATTCCGGCATCTGAAAGGCAAAGGCTTACCTACTCTTCGTGCGCTCCGGAGGTCTTCACACTGCGTTCCGGCATCTGAAAGACAAAACAAGGTGCGTTTAAAGACATTGGGGAACTTTAATACTCACGTGCCATTACTCCTTTCCACATCTAATCCAGTGGGTATTCCGGCACCCTGCAGCCGCTCCGAACTCGTACCTGCAAAATAAAAAGACAGCTAGAGCGCATAGTGAAGCAGGCAACAAGCGCTTACTTACGTGCTTTCAGGCGCTTCTATTCATCACACGGGCTCCATCTTCAACTCACTTCAGCCCGTCATCCGCCATCGCCGGAACCCTGCAAAACAAGAGACATCATTACTAAAGACTTTAAAGACATTTGAATGACTCGAAACTTACCGTTCGTGCAGTAAACGACGGACAGCAGTCCTCTGAAGTCAAGAGGCCTGCGCTACCTATCCAGTGAAGAAACTGGTTACAGCACCCTGCCCCGAGGCAGATGGAGAGCTCGGCATTCACTTACCTAAGGTGACCACACACCAATTCGAAGGTTAGTACCTTAGAGCCCACTAAGCCCACGCGTTAACCTTTGGGGGTCTACAGGAGAGGAGAAGAGGAAAGAGATAGGGACACCCCAATAACCCCAGTTCATTAACCCCATATTTTCTATCTGCAGACATCTTACTCTACACGTCAGGCATACAGTGCACAGAGGTCCAGCCCAAAGAGCCAACCGGGTGCTACACATCACCTTTGAAGATACGGTAGTCGCCCAGTCAAGACCGGCGCCTCTGCGAGAATCAGGTGAGCGTTACACATACCCAGGCCGCATCATGCACTCACTCATTGATGCACATTACATTATAGACATGTTACACGCACTTACATGCACACACAGATAAGTAAAGAAAATACTTTTTCTTACCTTTACTCCTCCGTTGGTGCAGGGAACGGGACCTTCAGCTCCCTGCAGCAGCCAGGAATGCTTGTTCCCGTCAGCTGCAAAGGATCTGGAGGCCTTCTTGTCATGGGGTGAAGGGGAGCCCCATTACTTAAAAAAGAAATGGTTTCTTTTTGAAGGCACTCTGACTTCATAAAGAAATGATTTCCGTTAAACGACCGAACCGGAAAATAAATAATTTCTTTATGAAGGCAGAGTGACTTCAAACAGAAACTATTTCTTTTTGAATTCAAAGGGTTCCCCCTCCGCTTGACGTGGAGGCCTCCACCATGTAGGCTTCCATGTCATGGGGTGGGGGAGCCTTCAGACATAAAGAAATATAATCTTTTTCTTGTCACTCTACTTTCATAAAGACAATATTTTTTTATGAAGGCAGAGTGACTTCAAAAATAAATTATTTATTTTTTCTTTTAATTAAAAAAAAAGTGTATGGGGCGCCACCCCCCCAGGACATGTGCAGGAGCCCACACTGCAGGGGCTGCGGGGGGGGGGCCATTAGGCCAGTGCATGAGGCGGCGTAGTGCCATCCAGTGGTGGATGGTGGTAAGGCAATTGGTTATGCATTTGGCGGTTAAAGAGGTAAAGGAGGGGAAGGAGAAGAACATGTGAGTATCATCTGCAAAGAGGTGATAGATAAAGCCAGGAAAGAAAATGAGATTGCTGAGGAAGAAGATGCATAGAGAGAAGAGGAGTGGGCATTTCACTGACACCTAAGTAACACCCACAGGACAGGGTGAAGCGGAGTAGATGCTGGAGTCCCATGAGATGGAGAAGGAGTGATCAGAGAGATAGGATGACAGCCACTTGAATATGGTGTCCTTAAACCCAAGGAGGGAAAGACTTTGAAGAATGGAGGAATGGTGAGATGGTCAGCTGCAGTAAGAGAATTGAGGATGTGGGGGAGCACAGTCTCTGGAATTGGACTAGAATTCAGATTCGAAGGGGTCATCAAATGAGTGTACCTCGAGATTGTTGACTATGCGGTTGAAGAGTGATAGGGAAGGGGACAGACAGGTCTTTAGAATGAGGGGTTGTTGGGTTCAGAACTAGTTATTTTTTAGGAGTTGTATGACTGTGGATATTTTGTAACAGGCTGGAAAGATACAAGTTGAGAGCAATAGGTTGAAGAAGGTGAGTGTGATGGTTGCAAGTACCTAAACAATTTGTGGTGCAAAGGAGTCAAGTGGAGCACAGGATGGGTTGACAAAGCGAATGATGGCTTCGAATTCAGTGAGGCAGATCAGTGAAAAGTGAGATAGAGAGGAGAGTGTGGGGAAGGAGGGGAGAATGATGGTTGTGCTAGGAGGGAATGAAGAGTGGGCAAGGTGTGATGCTTTTTGAATATCGTGGAGAATGAGGAGCCAAATGGCACAACTACTTCCTCTTATGTATCTGTAGAGAATTATGGAAATCCCAATTCCCTGCAGTGATCTCTCACACTCACTAGCACATCTACCTGCTGTGCCCCATATACTGGGCTCTCGGTGGATTGAATGCTGCAGGAGTTCCACACCATTCACATCGGCCTCCGCCCATACACATCACAGAAGACTATCTCTCAAACTCTCCAGCAGTCTCCCTCCCACTCCTCCAAACAGGGCTCCTATTATCAGTGGTGGTAAAAAAAGGTATGTCCCCCTCAGAACGCTCCCTTCTCAAGTTAGGCTTAATGCTCCACAGAGAAAGCACTGACAAGACCCCGTTTTTATTCCCAGACAGGCCTTGGTGGAAACTAGGAAATAAGGGCCTTATTTGACAAAACAACCTTCCGTTTGTGCCACAACAGTCTCTGTATAATCCATACACAACATACTGTTTACGTTGGTGACTATCCACCAAGGGGAAATATTCCACTACGGGGTTCTGAGTCCCATCATAGGCAACTATCAGCTGTGGCTCAGAACACCTTGTTGAAATATTTCTTCACTAGTGTGAAAGTCCATATACACGGGCCAAAGTGTGTGAGGAGAGTAATTTTGAGAGTGTTAATATGTTACTGCATCGGACAAACGTACAGTGTTTCATAAGGCAACAGCTCCCTCTGGCGTTAACAACAGGCGAACCAGGCAGTGTCTAATGCGCATGACTGCATTGGACAAACATACATCTGCCCATTTATTATATTGTATGATAGTTAATAGTCACCCATGTACAATTCTTTGTTATTTCATGCTGTCCTGGGGAAGTGTAAGTGAATTGACATGCAGATGAGCCGTTCACACAGGATTAAAAAATGGCACCACCCATGGAACGGCCACAGCAGCCAGAGAATGTATATTCTCACTTGCTGTACGAGACACCTGATTGGCTAATGGCCCTTCCTCTGGTGTGAATGTGACTATGCAGGTTAAAAATCCTTGCACAGCTCTAAAAGGTTAAAACCAGTGATTTAAGTGGGCTAGGGCCTGCCGGGCCCTGCAATCTCCCAAAAGTGGTGATGAACAGGGGCCCTGCCGTGGCCCCCGGTCCCACCACAACATTGGCGGGATGGCCGCGATGGTAGATGCGCCCGCCATTAGGTCAGGCAAGCTGACAGAAGTGTCAGCCAGCCACAGCATCGCTGTAGCTGGCTGGCACTTCTGTCAGTCACTGTAACTTCCTCTGGTGACCTCTCCCGTGAGGGGTCACCAGAGGAAGTCACTGTGCCTTTGTTTCCCCAGGTCACTGAGGCATCTTTAACCCTCGGCGAACCTGGGGATTCCTCAACATATTTCGAAGTTTATAAAAGATGGCTTGAAAAGTGCACAATTCAAGCCATCTTTTATAAAGCTTTGCCAATGGACATAGACTCCCCAGGCTGTGTACGTTGGGAAAGCTTTATAAAAGATGGATTGAACTGTGCACTTTTCAAGCCATCTTTTATAAACACAGAAATGTTTAACAAAGATGGCTTGGAAAGTACACAAACCATAAGGTACGCACACAAATATATGCTATATAGTTGTGTGCGTACCTTACTATGGCTTATGTACTTTTCAAGCCATCTTGAAGTACACCAACCTTAGTAAGGCACGCAAACAATTATATAAATGTAAGCTTTTATATATGTATGTGCGTACCTTACTATGGTTTGTGTAGTATGCAAGCCATCTTTTATTAACATAGAAATATATTACATATTTCTATGATTATAAAAGTTGCCTTGTATACTACACAAACCATAGTACGGTACGCATACAAATATATAAAATGTTTGCGTACCTTACTATGGTTTGTGTACGTGTTTAAGGCCACGCCCATCCCACACGCCACGCCCCCAAATGAACCACTCGATTTCTTACCCCACTTAAATCCCTGGTTAAAACCTCTTCACCACTGCTGTGTAGCTGCGGGATGAGAAAAGCAACGAAAGGGTTAGGGAGCAAGCAACTTGACTGACATGATTTCACAGCAACTTTTTAAGGCAATTGACCGTTCAGGTTTGCTTTGAATTGTTGGTTTGTGGCATGAGGTTTTCTTCCTCGAGCTCCGGTGTCATAAGGTCAGACTGGAGGCAAAGAGAATCTTAGAAGCCTCTCAAAGGCCAAACAAATATGGGCGACTTTGTTATGTTATCGTTTTCAGTACAACTCTTACTCATAGTGGTCATTCGTTTCTAAGCACTGTTAATATTTTGAGCTTAAGCAGTGGCACACTGACGTAACGAATGGGCCCAGTATCAGTGAACTTGGCCAGGCGAGAAAGCTGGCTAGCATCATAACACTTGCTTCTCGGGCCAAGTCTTACATCACCAAGTGCATGTTTTCAGTTCAATGGTCGCCGACCTAATCCTGATATCATGTAGCTAGAAGTTATGAAACAGTGAGTGGATTGTGTCGTTACTAAAACCTTGATGTCAACCTTCTACGCAAATACAGGTGCAGGTGCCTGTACCAACAGAGCTATTGTAAGAATAACCTATGCGCAATGCGCCTTAAAAACGAAGTACCATTCTGCAGCCAAAGCGTGCGTCATACGTTTTGCAGATGTAAGTGCGCAGGTTTGGTATTATGCATAGCTAGTCGTT
The DNA here is from genome assembly GCF_040938575.1 of Ambystoma mexicanum. Taxonomy (NCBI): domain Eukaryota; kingdom Metazoa; phylum Chordata; class Amphibia; order Caudata; family Ambystomatidae; genus Ambystoma; species Ambystoma mexicanum. Next base: position 16,286,186 of record NC_090922.1, on the reverse strand, counting down.
TTTGCGTATTAACCCCAGAAAGGCAAGAGCATCATGATGAATATAAACCTGCCAGTCAAATGTTGTGCCGATGTACCTGGGCGGGCGCATGCTCCACACAGCTGAGCTATTGCGTGGTAAATGATTGCCATGGCGTTAATCTGATTTTAACAATGTCTCTTTGAGGGAGTGTGTCGTTGGAGAAAGCAGATATCAGTAGGGGCTGCGCGTGTTTAATGTGTCATTGTGTTGCTGTGTGCGGTAATTGATGTGCTTCCCTTGCTGACGATGTGTTACCATTTTTAAAATAGGCACCCAGAGGTTGGTTGGGCAACCAAGACGGGAAATATCGTATAAATAAAACAAATAAAAACAACACTATAAACTAAATGGAGTTCCATATTTTACACACACTCTTTCATACATTATTTATGGTGCAAGTTTAGGGCCTTGACACATCCAGTTGGAGAGGGTAAACGAATTTCTCAGAGAAATTGACTTTGCTTATTTCCTCTTCTGCTGGGGTACAGCTGGCAGCATGGACTTTGTGGGGCTTAATAATGAAGAAAAAAAGGAGAACAGGCATTAAAGCTGGGGACAGGTCCAAATCGAGCCAGGGAGTGACATGCTAGAGCTCACCAGCCAAATGGATTAGTGACAAGAAAGTGTCTATGGAACTCGAAGGGAGCGCTGGGAATAAATCTGTGATTCCAGTGAATAAAATGCTCCTTTCAGAAAATCTGGGTATGCATATCAAAAGCGATGTATCCAAAGAATACTAATCAATAGGAATTTGGGAACCAGATACCATTAATGCTAAAGGCAGAAGGCGCCCGAGCCATGAGTTTCCCAACAGAGGAGGAGGTTTGCTTCAGTGCAAGACTCCCTTCCCGGCTACACTAGGGCACACCGCCATCAAATCAACATGTTTACTTGAATGCTGACTTTTTTAGTTTTCGGACGGTGAAACAGGAAGGCTTTATTATTGACATGTTCACAATTGGTCAAATGGTGTCATCCTTGTGAATTCACTATTTAACTGTATATATCATCTCTTGTCCGACCAATATGAGAATGCTTGGAAACGAGAGCATTAAGCACAATATAAACATTGTTATTTTAATCTTAGTTTTCATATATGGCAACCCATATGCTAGTGTAGTCTCTGGCCTGCTAGTGGAGGGAGGAGAATAACGGATCAACACCCTGAACTAGTCCGCCGACTAAATATAGGGATGGACACTGATTAAGCAAGTCTCCATCCGGTTCTCAGCTCGGCTCACTTACAGGCTTCAGTGGCACAGGAGGAAATGAAGCATGCAACATATATGTACCAGCTCATGAGAGAAAGAACTTTCTGACCAGATCAAGGACATTCCCAAACATTTTTTTTTAAAATTTGCATTTTTAAAGGGCTCATACAGCCCAGGGGCATCGAGCTGCTGTTACAGGAATATATTTTAGTTGCGTATTTATAACGCGCTTAATACCCTTGCGGACCCGGGGATCGACCTGTGTTGATTCATGTCGTCTTGTTTCTAAGGCGGGCACGTTGCCGCTGAGCTATCTAACATAAAGCTTTATTTTAGGTGTAAATGAAAGTGATATAAAGTTACACATTCAAATATTTAACTGATCATGACTCCAAAAAAAGTACCTAATGCTCCAGCATCAGAGGTCAGGCCATAGGGCACATGTCTTCTACAGTTGTTCATCTGTAGAACAGTTCTTCGAAGCTAGCGGTAGGCCTGACGGCCCTCAAGAAATGTACAACATCCTCCCTCCACTGTCTGGGCAGTCACTCCTAGTTCTTAAATGATCTTCCAAAAAAGACACAATGGCTCGGCTAAGCCGAGGTTCTTGTTCCGCTTTTACTTTTGTAACAGTTTATTGAGAAGCCACCCTCAACATGGGGCGTTCCTTCCCTCCTCACTTAAGTGGTTATGCAACAAACTGTTTAACAGATTCTTTTTTAGCCCTATCTCAGACATATATCATGCCCCTTGGTTCCCTCTCCTGAGAGCTAACAATGAGCAGAGAACCAGGCCGGTGTACGGGAAATATATTGGTATTTATTTAAATTAAAATTAATAGAAATTAGCATGAACATGTCAAAACACCACTTTATCCGTGACACAACACAATCACCTTCTCTCAGCATAAACAAATCACAAAAGTGAGTTAAAAAGAACACAATCACAATTCTTCACTCTCTGTAAATTTCACTTCACAAAATAATTACAATGATCAATAACGAAGGAACTTATGTAATGTTGTGCGATTTTGATTTTCCAGCAGGCTTAAAAGGCTAGCACTAGGATTCCAAGATTGGTAATGATGATTTCGCCCACATTTTTGGTTTAAAATTAACACAGGGTGATTTATCGGTTTGTTTTTCAGACCCCCTCTAGATTTGGGTATTTTGGAAAGTCAGACAGAAAAATTGGACTTTGGGGAATTTTGGATTTCAGAGCCCCCTTACTGAAAGTCTTGTGTTAAAAGATGTGCATAAAAAGGTTGGGCTGATTTAAGAACACAGACACCCCTCTTCCTTAAAGAAGTCGGGGTCAGCTGGCCAACAAAGATTACCCAATTAATTTATAGGCTATAGTTTTCAGCACACACTGGGAAGGGAGCTTTGTTAATTTCGATTTTTAACAAAATTCAACCCGTAGTTCTGCCAAATGGGGAATTAATTGATATTTTTGGTTAAATAGGATCTACACAGTTTTGCCCCCCGCACCTACTATAAAGCGGAAGGATTCAAGGCAAGCAGACTCCCCCACCTTTTGGTTTTCCAGGGCTCAGTTCTACTTACATAGCAAGCCTCTGTTTAAGGTTCAGGAGAGCCCGCTGCATCTCAGGACAAATTGGGCAGGCCTCTGGTCACTACACTCTCAAAGATGGCCTCCCGCTCTCCACCATAGGAGCCAGTCAGTTTTGAGGCCGTTGGAGAAATAGACAGCTCCACCCAGATGCATCCTCAGCAATCACCTCTGGTGTCTCCTTGCAGCTGTTAGTAAGTTTCAGCAGCCTTGCTGATGGCTGTCTCTTCTCTCTGTCCTCCTGTCTTTCTCCTTTTTTCTATCTGTTCCTCTCTGTGTGTTCCCTGTCCTAGTGCAGTTCCCTTATATAGCAGCAATGACACAACCAATTTTACAATCTTGGGGACGTACCCTCCAATAATCCCTGCCACTAGGTTTGGCCAGTTACCGTTCTCTCTCCTCTCAAACCCAGCCTCCAAGTCAGGATTGGTTTAGGAGTCTGGAGCAACATATGGCAATTCCCATTTGTCACCGCCCCTTTGTTCTCCTTTCATCTTTTTGGCACAAGCTAGTTATGTTTCACAACTTCATAATTTTACGAGCAGCTGCCATACTAAACATATTTTCTATTTCAGCTAAACATGGGGAATTATTATAAGCCGATCACCAAATCCGTATCATGTAGCATAGCCATGTGGCATCTTTCTGCTGTTTCCACACAACATTTATGAATATGTAAGTTATTAAGCATATCCCTAATTACATTTTCCACTCGCTCACCAACTCTCACATTTGGAACATGTTCAGATCAGCCAGAAACACATCTTAGATAGCCATTACAGTTTCATGAGTTGCACGTGGATGAATTTTATATCCCCAAAATTGCCTGGAAATTACATAATAAATGGTACATAGATGATATCCATCTGTCTTATAATGGCTGAGAAAAAGGCCTACATGATAATAGTCCTTTTAAATTAATTGTGAATCTTCATGTGGGACAAATGGCCCTGACTCCTGCCATTTGTTTTGACTCGGTCAGCCTGTGCCCACAGTTTCTTTTAATCAATCTCTGTCACGATGCGACCCTGGAAGCTGTGGGCAAGATGGAGGGTCGGCGGTAGATCGCCTTGAACCCCTCGTTAATGGGCTAGATGTCCATGGTCCAGCCTTACATATTGTAGCCATGCCCCCTGCTCGTAGCGTTGAAAGTTTTCAGTTACCGACGCTCGAGCTGTATCCCGCTGGTTCGTGAGATTTCGTTCCTGTTCCTCATTTGTTTCTGCCCGTCCTCCCTCTTTGTTTTCTTTTTGCCCTTCATGGCTCCCTTCTGCCCTTTGTTTCTCTTGTGCCCTGGCCCCGCAGCCGGCTCTGTTTTTGTCCACTTTCGTTTTCAGAGCTGACCTGCGGTTCCTCCTTCTGGCGTGTCCATTCTGGGTGGATACATTGTATCCTCGGCTTTCTCTGTCGCTCCTTTCAACAGGCAGTTCGGGAACTGCATTTCTCTCCATTGGGTGCTTACTGATGTTCCTTAGTTCCCATTCTCGTTTTTCTTTTTTGTTATTTTTTTCCCATGCTAGATCTCTCTCTCTCTCCCTCTTTCTTTCTCTCTTGCTCGCTCGCTCTCTCCTTTCCCCTCTTTTTCCCATGTCTTTCCTGCAGCCCTTCTCCTTTACACAGGCATATTTCTCTGTGTCCTTACCGTATCAACCCAGTACCTCTGAACTCAGTTCCCTTTTTACCTCGCGGTCCTTGAGTCCTGCACTTCTCCTACGAACTCCGCTCTGGTCCAGAGCTCTACATTTACCTCCCGGTCCTTGAGTCCTGCATTTCTCCTATGAACCCTGCTCTGGACCAGAGCTCTACATTGGTTCTACTACCTCTACTTACCTCGTTACTAACTGCCGGCGGTACGGCGTCCTACAAGACAGCGGAACAGGGTTTTTTCTGCCTATTTCGGCTTTTTCCCTGTTAGGGGACTGGCTCCTCTGGATACCCCTTTGGCTGTGTTCCTTTGCGGTCAAGGTGGCTTCTGGGGGGGCCTGTCCCTACCTACATGAAAAGAAAAGAGAGAGGAGAACTAAGTAGAAAGAAGAAGAGGAAGAGGAAGACTCTAAAAGGACAAGAAGAAAGATGAGGGTTGATCCTCCAGGCAGAGCTTCAGAGACTTCAGGTGAGGAGAGTCGGTGGGAGGAGTCCTCTGAAACTGACAGCTTGCAACGCCAAGAGCCCAACATGGCTTCGCTGGAGCAATATCAGGAGATCGTCACTGCTCTTCAAGGATTCCAGGTGGAAGTTCAATCTCTTTGTGCGGAGAACGTGGCCCTAAGACAATAAGCTACCGCGCGAGATGACAATCGAGGCGACCTTCCTCCTCTTCCTTTCCCTTTTGGAAAATATGATGGGAACCCAAAGACTCTCAAAGAATTTTTGGATGCCTGTATGGTGTATTTTGCGTCTGGACGCAAGACCTACAAACTGGATAGAGCCAGGTTGGGTTCTTTGTGTCCAATTTGGTGGGCAATGCCCTAGCGTGGGCTACTCCTCTGATCACTATGGCTGATCCCGTGATGAATGACTACTCTCTCTTCACCCAATGATTCAAGACCAGAGTCGACCATCCAGAGGTTCAATACTCATCATACGAGGCTCTTCTAAACCTTTGCCAAGGAAATCAGGATGTACAGACCTATGCCCCCACTTTCATGAAGTTGGCAGTTGATGCAGGCTGGCCAGACTCCGCACAACAAACCTTGTTCCATAGGGGGTTGCATGATGACCTAAAGGATGAGCTGGCAAGGGTAGCCCGCCCTGTATCTTTTTAAGAACGGGTGACTCTCACTCTTCAAATTGAATACCGACTGGAAGGCAGGAAAGGAGAACTAGGTTCCCTCCTTCTATCGGAATCCCACCAGCTGTGCAGCCCAATTGGGTCCCGACGGAGGAACTGATGCAGATCGGTGCGGCAAGAGGCCCCTTATCGCCTGAAGAACGCAAGAGACGCAAGGAGCAAGGGCTCTGCATGTACTGCGGTTCTTCTAAACATCTGCTACGCAACTGTCCCGAAGTACCACCCAGGTGTTCGGGAAACGCAACCTCCTGGACTTAAGCAGGGGAAGTTCCCGGGAAGAAACAGCTGATCCCTGCAATGTTACTCAGCTAGAAATGGATACTGAAGACAACAGACTTATGGTATTTTCGGTCAAATTGACCTTCCAGGCTTCACCTACCTTGGAAGCGTTGGCAATGTTAGATTGTGGAGCAGCAGGCAACTTCCTGGACCTACAGTGGGCCCAAGAACAACATATTCCATTGTGTAACAAGAGCAATCCTCTTCCGGTAGAAGAGGTTGATGCGTCACCTTTAGTATCTGGGCCCATAGTCCAGGAATTTTGTGCCGCAGTATTAACCCTGTTTCAGCATCGGGAGCAGATCACCTTTGATGTCATTTGGGCAGCCCGCTTCCCGATTATCTTGGGTATGCCTTGGCTCTGAAGGCATAATCCTATTATAGATTGGAAGGCCAACACAATCTGTTTTTGCTCTAAATACTGTAATCTACACTGTCTGCAACAACTGACTCCAGAATCCGGCGAGGGAACTGCGGTCTCCATGTCCACTACAGTCATACAGACTATCCCTCCATGTTACCAGCAGTTCTCAGATATCTTCGAAGACAAGCTTCCTCGTGTCTTGCCACCCAATCGCCCGAGGATTGGGCTATTGAACTAGTTCCTGGAGCATTGGTACCATTTGGTCATATGTACCCCATGTCTTTACCTGAAAGAAGGGCTCTCAAGGAATACCTCGAAGCCAACCTGCAAAATGGACTCATTCAGGAGTCTCGGTCGTCTGCGGGGGCCTCTATATTTTTCATACCTAAGAAAGGAACAACGGAGTTGCGCCCTTGCAACGACTATCGTGGCTTAAATAGTTTGACAGTGAGGGATCGCTACCCTATTCCCCTGATTAAGGATGTGCTTGAGGCAGTACAAGGGTCAAGCATGTTCACCAAGCTCGATTTAAGGGGGGCTTATCATCTGCTTAGAATCAAGAGAGGTGACGAATGGAAGACAGCATTTAGAACACCACTGGGGCACTATGAGTACCGAGTAATGCCCTTTGGCCTGGTGAACGCTCCCGCTGTCTTCCAACACTTTGTGGACAAGGTGTTCTCCGACCTGTTGTTTTCTTCAGTAGTGGTATATCTCGATGATATTTTGGTCTTCTCCTCTTCGCTGACGGAACATCGACGACATGTCACTGAAGTCTTGCAAAGACTAAGGGACAGTCAACTCTTGGTCAAACCAGAGAAATGTACAGTTGAGGCTCCATCTGTTTCTTATCTGGGATTTATCCCCTCAAAGGATGGAATCCATCCTGATAAGGTCAAGGCTGTGTTACAGTGACCCACTCCTAAGTCCCCTAAGGATGTGCAGAGGTTCCTAGGCCTATCAAATTTTTATCGAAGGTTTATTCCTGGGTTTTCGGACATTGTTTTGCCTATAACCAACCTCCTCAAGAAGGGAAGAAAGTTTGAGTGGGGCGAAAAAAACGGAGAAGCTTTTCAACATCTCAAGACGGCCTTCACCACTGCCCCTATACTGGTCCAACCCAATCAATCTCTGCCATTCGTTGTAGAGACTGATGCCTCTGGCAGAACCATGGGGGCAGCTTTGCTTCAGAAAGGGGAAAAGACGGCAAGGAACATCCAGTGGCCTATTATTTACGGACTTTAACCTCCTGTGAACGCAATTACTCTGTGATTGAAAGGGAGCTGTTAGCTATCCACCAAGCATGCATTGAATGGAGGCACTTATTGCAAGGAGCTACACATCCCTTTCTGGTTCGCACTGATCACAGAAATCTTAAGGTCCTGCAGCAGATGGAATGTCGTAATTCCTGTCATGCCCGTTGGGCAGACTTCTTCTGACAGTATGATTTTGTTATAACATATCTACCTGGGAAGGATAATACTCTTGCAGACGCATTGTCCAGATGCTTGGCAGGAGACATAGATCAATCTCAAGGAACTGAAGAGATATTGGCCGGAAAGAAGATCTTGGGAGCAAATCACTCCTTTCTTAAGCAAGTGAAGGACTCATCCGTCGCCTACCGGTGATCCAAGATCAAGAGCAAGGCTTGGAGAGACGAGGGGATTTGTACTTCCACAAGGGCTTGCTGTATCTTCCATCTAAACCACTACAGAAACAAGCCTTGTCCTGGTGCCACAACCTTCCTTCCGTGGGGCATAAGCGTCAGAAGACTACGTTAGACCTACTTATCAGACATTTCTGGTGGCCGACAATGGTTAAGGACACCGAGATTTACGTGAAGTCATGTCCTATATGTGCCATGAACAAGCCCTCTACCCAACAGCCGGTAGGTCTACTCCAGCAAGAACCAATACCCTCGCAACCTTGTGAACACAGCGCTACCGACTTTATAGTTGATCTCCCACAGTCCCAAGGGTGTACGGCCATTATGGTTACGGTGGATTCTCTTAGTAAGATGGCACATTTCTCCCCCTACCGGGATTACCAAGTGCAACTGAGGCTTCTTCTGTGTTTTTGAAGGATGTGGTCCACCTACATGGTCTTCCCCACACTATTCTGTCGGAGAGAGGATCCCAATTCACATCTAGGTTCTGGTACACCCTGTGCAGACAGCTCGGTATCAGATGGGCGCTTTCATCAGGAAATCACCCACAAAGCAACGGAAAGACCGAATGTCTCAATGCCACCCTAGAACAATACATCCGTTGCTTCTGAAATCAGCAACAAGAGAAATGGACACACTTTCTGTTGCTGACCGAATTCACATACAACAATGCCACCGACTCAGCTACCGGGGTTAGTCTCTTCTATTACACCTATGGTTTTCACCCTCGACATGTACCCCTTTTTGGACTCACTACCACCACTATGCCCACTTTAGATGAAAATCTAGAAGACCTGAGGCGGATACAAAGAGAAGCACTGCATAACCTTGAAGCCAGTAAAAAGAGGTATAAGATTTATACGGACAAGAAACGACAACCAAACCCCACATGGGAAATTGGCACACTAGTTTGGTTATGATATGATATGATATGATATGGCATTTGTAACGCGCCTATACACAAGTGTTTCAAGGCGCGATGAGGCAGGGAGGGGGGAACAAAGAGAAGACAGACAACGATCCTACTAGGCCAGGTGTCATTCAGATCGCGCAAGTGCATGGGTAGAGGGGAAGGGAAAAGTGCAAGGGGAAAGGGAGGGGGGAAAGTGCAGTACAGGGTTAGTAGAATAACAAGATAAATAATAAGGCCAGCTGGTGGCAAGTGCAAGGTAAGTGCAGACAAGTGCTGGGAAGGGGGGCTGTAGGGATACAGAGACAGTCCCGCAGTGCAGGGGTTGCCAGGGAGGCAGTGCATGGGGAGATTGGCAGGGCCAAGGACCGAGATCGGTGAGAGTGGCCCAGTTGCAGATTCAGTGCAGTTTCAGTCAGGCAGGAATTTAGCAGGGGAGAGGGGGAGAGAAAGCAGAAGCAAAGAGGAAGGTTTTGAGGTGCTTCCCGAACCGGAGATGGTTCTCCTCAAGTTTCAGGGAGGTGGGAAGGCTGTTCCAGAGGGAGGCCCCTGCCGCGGAAAGAGATCTACCCCCAACTCGTTGCTTGGAGAAGCGGCTGACCCTGAGGGAGTTGGAGATGGATGGGCGAAGAGCTCGAGAAGGAAGATATTTAGGAAGAGAGAGTTGAAGGTATTTAGGCCCAAGGCCCCAGAAGGCCTTGTGGACAATGCAGAGGGTTTTGAATTTAATCCTCGCAGCCACTGGGAGCCAGTTTATCTACCAAGTACTTACCAAGGTGGGTCCATCCTGGGAAATTTTCACCCAAGTATATAGGCCCTTTCCCTATTACCTCCATGGTCAATCCGGTAGCCTTTTGACTATGATTACCTTCCAGGCTCAGAGGATTTACCCGGTCTTTCATACTTCTCTTCTGAAAGCTTACCATTCTGATCCTCAAGGACGCCCGATTCCTTGTCTTTCAATAACTAAGGATCCAGAGCCTGAGGAATACGAGGTTGAAAGACTGGTTGATTCCCAGTATAGACGGGGAACCCTACAGTACTTAGTCCACTGGAAGGGCTATTCTTCAGCTGAACGAACTTGGGAACCCAAAAGTTCCATACATGCCCTGAGACTGCTCTGCCAATTCCACAGACTCCATCCAGGTAAACCTGGAGGGACCCACATGAAGAGGGGGCATGCTGTCATGATGCGACCCTGGAAGTTGTGGGCAAGATGGAGGGTCGGCTGTAGATCGCCTTCAACCCCTCGTTAACGGACTAGATGTCCTGGTCCAGCCTTACATATTGTAGCCATGCCCTCTGCTCGTAGTGTTGCAACTTTTCAGTTACCGACGCTCAAGCTATATCCCGCTGGTTCGTGAGATTTTGTTCCTGTTCCTCATTTGTTTCTGCCCGTCCTCCCTCTTTGTTTTCTTTTTGCCCTTCGTGGCTCCCTTCTGCCCTTTGTTTCTCTTGTGCCCTGGCCCCTCAGCCAGCTCTGTTTTTGTCCACTTTCATTTTCAGAGCCGACCTGCGGTTCCTTCTTCTGGTGTGTCCCTCTGGGTGGATACATTATATCCTAGGCTTTCTCTGTCGGATCCTTTCAATGGGCAGTCGTGCCCCAGCCAAGGGTGACTTTTTCTTGAAGTCAATGCTTTCAGAGCCAGAAGGTCTGGAGAATGCTGAATTTTGACACCTTTAGCAGGAAATGTTATTGCGGTTGGTCATTAGATGGGAGATGTGACATCCAGACTGACTGAGGGTAGGAGTTTTCCTTGTGAAGTTTTGCCCACATCCAGCAAAAGGGTCTGCCTTGGGCTGACATTTTCCATGAAGACAAAGTGGCTCTTCAAATGACACTAGAGTTTTGGTAGGTGAAACAAAATATACATTGCTTTTGGTCACCCCCGCACATCATGTCTTGTTTTCCTGACATTTTTCTGTGAGCAGTGATATTTTTTTCACTTTAACTTTTTGAAACCGTTTTTATTTGCACACACATGTGCCAGCTGTTTTTGTTTACAATGTTTAAAAATCCTGGTTTCCATGTGACAGGGATCTTTGATTCCTCCTTCCTTTGTAAATTAAAATGCTGCTTCCCAATTGGTAATGACAGGTAGGCCCCTTTCCACATGGCTATTTAATTTTACTTGAAATACAACAAAAATCAAGGTCGTTTTTGTTTCAGTGTTTAAAATACCTGCCATTCATGTGAAAGGGACTTCTGTTTGGGGCCTTTAAATGCACCCCACATATGCCCCCACTCCGTTCTTCCATGACTCTTTGTTGGGGAAGCGCAGGGCAGAGTGGGGTTTCTTAATGCGTAATTTCCTTCATCCGGGAGTGGGCACTCCAGTCTCCCCTTCCATCTCTGGGTTGGAGGGCATGGCATGGCACCCCTGTTCTTCCTTTCCAAGTCCGTGGGGTTCTCACCGGACTCTGCTTTCTCCTCCAGGCTGGAAGTTAAGGAGGTTAGGTCTCTAAAAAAAGATAGAAAAAGAATTTCAGTACTTTTCACACACATTTTCCCTCAGAAGATTTACATAGAATTTACAACAACAACACCATACAATATAACATGACATTTCCATTTCAGAAAACACATTTTATTTATTTTCTTCATTTGTACTATAACACCAAATAAATGACTCCCTGTTATATATACATATCCATCTGATTTTTCACCCTTTCTTTTCATTCTTCAGATGGTTCCTTTGCTTGACTTTTCATTTGGCCCATCAATCAGTCATGAAGCGTTTTTGGGATGACAGCTTTTCAACTGGTTTTCAACTGGTTGACGTAGACTCATTTTTCTTCTGTCAGTTCTCCTTTTGGTTAGCGGATATTGTAAGCAAAGGGTGATATTTTATCTACACGCCAAGATGGGAGGGATTTCCGCTCCTTGGCCTGATTCCTTTGAAAACTGTACAGGTAAACCATTTCACCTATTTCATATTCTTTCTTGGTGGTCTTTAGCTCATAGTAGGTCCTCATTCCGGTTATGAGCTCAAATGGAGACATCTTTGTTGCAGAAGATGGTGTAGACCTAATAGCCATCAGGACAAGCAGCAATTGAATGTCTCAACTGGGTCCAGAGTCTGCCACAAACTTCTTTAAGATACTCACAATTGTTTTGTTGTATCTCTCTACCCCCCACTTGAGATCAGGTGGTAGGCAATGTGGAGATTTATTTTTACCCCTAGAATCTCCCACATCTTCGCTATCGCCTCACTGATAAAATGGCTTCCTTCATCCAATTCAGTCCTTTGCAGGAGGCTGAAACGAGAGAAGATGTGGTTGATCATTAGTGCAGGAGTCATCTCCGCCTTCAATTCGGGGCTGGAAGACATTTTACCCACTTTATGAACAAGCATGTCACAGTCAACATGTACTTGTTTCCTCTAGAGGAGCTAATCACTGGCACAATGAAAGTGACTTGCAAATCTGACCAAGGCAGTGCCATTCCCCCTTTTTGTAGGGAGCTCTATGTGTGAGTGAACTGGGTTGGAATTGAGCACACACACGACAAACCTTTAGGTAAGTGTTGAGGTCCTGGCCCATGTGTGACCAGTAGACAACCTTGCGCAAGATTTCCAATGTCATATGAAACCCCCTGTGACCGGCAGTGGCCACGTCATGGACATGGTTCAACATCAGGCTTTGTAATGAGGTAGGTACCACCCACTGGCCACTGACAGATAGGACTACCCTTAACAGCAAACCGTCTTGGATGCGGAACATCTTGGAAAACTTCATCAACACCTGGAGATCTTCTTTACCAGCATAATCCGACTCTGTTAGAGGAAAGCTTACAGGATCTTCAATGTGTTGATAACAATTTGTTAGGGAGAATTCTCAATATGTGCTAATTTCCCTTACATTTTGAGACCCTCCGCAACTTTGCTGGATTTCTAGTATTTGATTTTTTTACCTGGAAAGAGTGTGAGCCTTTTTTTCCCACTCTTTCATGTATTTTGATGTGTGTTTTACTTTTGTGTTCTTTGGTTGTGGAGTTTTAAAACAACTCCATAGGCATCATCATTTTCTGTGTGTCACACAGCACCTTTAGTGCAGTGACACAGGGTTGTCTTTCGGACTTCCCAAGGTTTAAATACCTTCTCTAGGACAGACTGCTGTCTCCCAGAGCATGTAAAGTTAAATTGACTTTACTAGTCTCTTTAAATTTTCTGACCAAGTACACACTATCATCCCATAGAGTGCTGGAGGGGTTGCCTAGCTTCCCCTGAGGCAAAACACTCATGTAACAGTAAAATGTTACCCTTTCCTACTTTAAATGGCTGGTGGCAGTGGTTTAGATCCAACTACCATGATTTTTCCCGACTGCCAACAACGGTAGCTAAAAATTGGGTCAGCCATGTTTTTCAATATGGCACCCAAGACCTATCTGTAAAAACAGTATCTGGTCATCTTTTTTTGCCATTTCTTTTAGGAAAGGTCCTTCTTGTATTTGTCTCTGCGCACCAAACCAGGTTTGGTCCCTTTGTTTTTTGGCCTTTGGCGGGCTTCAGCACTGAAGCCCTCCTCTGGTGCCAGGGTGTCTGTGTGGACAGGATGTGAGGGAGGTGCCGGAAACTCCCTGTGCTTAATCTCCTAGGAGACCTGAATGCACTCTGGCATGATTGGCCTGCTGGCTGTCCGGCAAGGACAGCCACCCTATTGTGTGAGTGACAGCCAGGCTGGAATGAATGGGCGAAAACTGTTTAAAAGCAGGTCTCTGGGACTTGGAAAGCAGAGTCGACCACTGGAACTAAAGAACTGAAGAAGAGAGGAAGGAAGAGGACTGCTGCAACCCCTGGACGACCGGTGAAGCCCTGCTGCAGGTCCAAATTACCTGAAACTCCGACGACAGAGAAGCTCTTCAAGGTTAACTTCTTCCCTTGAGTTTGGTGGGAACAACCAACTCGCAAGCCACCTGGACACTGTCCCCATCTGGTCGAATTTTCATCAGGGTGCTGTTGAAAACCGGATAGCAAGAGGGAAGGAAACCAGCTTGTGGACTTTAAGGCACTCACACCTTAAACCGACATCTTGCTACAGCTTTTGGCCTCTTCCCTGGGCAGTACAGAAACCTCCCGACGTCTTCCTTCTTGTCCCCACAACTGAAGCTCAGGAACAGCGAGATCTGCCAGGAACAGCTGCCTCAGCTACAACTTTCTTCATTAACAAGGTACCGTGCAAAGGCGGTCTGGAAATCTTTTCGGCCATCGAGAAAGTGCGTGAAACTTTCCTCAACTCCGAAGGCTTGTCCTTCCCTAAACATTCGTCAAACTTTCCACCTAGCCAAATTCTTCTAATCTCCGTGGCAAAGACTTAACCGTTATCTACCAGAACTATGCTATCCTATACAAAAGACTCTGAACCATTGACTTTGGCCCAGTCCTATTGAGAAGAATTGCTAGTTTTCATATAATTGAAACTATTTGGCCTGCATATTAACGTATTTGGGCTGTCTATTCTTATAACCTTGTCTTTTCCCCCCTTTATTAAGTATCTGAAGTGCCATTTTGCTCCCACTTCATTTTGGAGCTAAACTTGTTCATTTACTTACCTGTTGGATTGTTGTGATTTATTGGTGTGTGATATTGAGCTGCTTATGATAGTGTAATGTTTTCTAACGGACTGAGTAAATAAATGTATATTCTTTTACTAAGAAACCTTGAGTAAGTGTATATTTGAATCACTGTATTAGTGACTTGTGTGACTTGTTCTACTGCTCTCTCAACTCTTTAGATAAGTCTGGCTGCTCAGCCACTGCTACCACATAACAGGTTTGTACCAAAGGTGAAATTGTACTGACACTTGTAGTCTTAATTGCCTATAGTGTTCCTCAAGGGTACTGCAGGCGATTCTGCCTAACACATTTCCCAATGTTCGGGTCCTCTTTCTGTGCAGTGATCAAATCTGCATCTGGGGTATCTTTACTCCACTGGGCTGTTGAGAGTTCGCTGTTAGCCTGAATTTGTGACCTGGTAACAGCTGCCATTTGGATTTCACCCAGCAGGGATTTGGTTTCTATGAAATCCCCCTGCAGAGATCCGATTTTAGCCAGCTGGTCAGCCAGGTAATTCCCAGTCTTATCTGACCCCTCTATCTTGGAATTACTTCTTATCTTCTTCCAATAGATGGTCATCTCATTGGAGGTCACCAGATAGTCAATTGATTGGATCAGTTTGGCATGCTTTAGGGATTTGTTGTTGGCACAACGCATGCCTCAATTCTTCCAGTAAATCAGGTGCTCCACAAACCCATTCCTGACATAATCAGAGTCAGTGAATATGACCAGTTCATTGAGTTGGTGGTGCACTGCAGTGAGGATGGCTTGATAAACAGCCATCAACTCTGCAACCTGACTACTTTGGGGCCCTATTTTATAACCAGCAGAGGGTTCCGGGGTATCATTCACCTAGGTGTTCCCAATGTCAGCCACCAGTTCTTTTTCCCCCGTTGCTATCAACATGGTAGGAGCACGCATACACATAAACTGTGGGTATCCCCCGACACGTATCTTATTCATAGACCTTAAGTACGCCTCATGTTGTTAATGGTGATTAGACTTTCATCCTCCAGACAGTTATCTTGAGCACAATCATGCAAGTCCGCAAACCCTTGTGCTAGGTGACTCTTCTTGTTTTGGCCATAGCTGACCTCCTAAGGAAATCCTTGCATGGACAGAATCCAGGAAGTAATTCTGGAATCTCTAACGTTCCCCGCCCGGATTCTGACACTTTGTAGATACTGCAAGGGTTGGTGAGGAGTCTTGACAATGATGTGCTCCCCCTGTATGAATGGGTGATCATTTTTCAGTGCCCACACTATTGCCAGGAGTGCCTTCTCGCAGTCATTGATTTTTTTTCTCCACAGAGGACAAAGTCTTGCTCGCCTATGAGATTACTTTGTTGACCTTGTCATGCTTTTGGTACAATACTGCTGTTAGACAAGTATCTGAGAACCTTATCTCCAAGAAGAACTCGTTGTTCCTTATGGGGTAAGCCAAACAAGGAGCCTGGGAATGGCTTCTTTTCTGTTGTTTAACTGCCTCAGATTATTCTGGACCCCACTGTCATTTGACTCCGGCCTCTAATAAATGGACCAAGGGTCGAGGGACCTCTGCATAGTCTACAATGAACTTCCAGCTATAATTAATAAGTCCAAGAAGGCTTCTTAATTCTCGCAGAGTGGTAGGATCCCACCTTCTTCACCTGGGGATTAAACCCTCAAGTGTGATCTTGTGCTCTAAGAAGTTCACTTTGGTCTTACACCACTGTGCCTTCTGAAAGGACAGTGTTGCTCCGGCCTTCTGCAACTGGGTAAGAACATAGCAGATTTCTGCTACATGTTCCTCCACAATTTAGCTCTTTATCAAAACATCATCCACATAGTCCAGGTTTCCCCTTTCGACTAAATCAGGCATGGCCTTATGTAGGAAGATGTTGAACTCATTGCCGGAGTTTATATATCCAAAGGGGGTTTGGGTCCATGTGTACTGCTGCCCCCAGAAGGTAAAGGCGAGCTTGTACTGGTATTCCCTACTCACTGGTACTGTCTAGTAACTGTTGGTCAGGTCAATGGCGGTGTACACCTTTGACCCTTGGATCTGGGCCATCCTGATCGATGTTGGCAAGGGGCCATCTTGACATGTGGACCCGTTTGTTCAACTCCCTCAGGTCTGCACATAGTCTCCATTGGCGGTTTGGTTTGAGGATCCCCAGTACTGGGTTGTTGAAGGTACTGTGGATAGGACGAATTATCCCACGGCATTCTAAATTCTTAATAATCTCTGTGAGTGACTCCATGGATGCGAGAGGTAACTGGTGTTGTTTCACAAATACAGGAGCCATCTCGGTGTCCGTGGGAACAGTGGTTGAATGGATGTGCATCCACAGTCATATGAGTCGACTGAAAAGATATCTTGGAATTCCAGGAAGACCTGTTTGAGCTTTTGTCTCTGCTCCTCGGTCTCACAGGCATCAGCAAGATTGATCCTTTCCTCGGCCATCTGCTTAAAACCTGGAAAGACCGCAGGTTTGGCAATTTCAGCAGTATCTTCCAGTTCAGTGGAGAGATCTCTTTTGATGGTGTTGCCCTATACAGAGGATTCAAGGTAGTGGTCCTTGACTCTGAACACTACCTCCTCCCTCCTAATGTCACAGGCCACCTCTTCCACACCATAAGGGCAGGAAGAGTACACCAGGAATTTCCCCCTATGCCTAGTACAAATATTTTCTGGAGGAATACTGTCACTGATGTCAAAACAGTAATTTGGGATTGGTCTCATTATTTCATTACCTAAATCAATAGAATAATGTTGGGCATCAACTGCCATTCCAATAAAGGTGTCTGCACCCAAAGTGATACTTCGAGGGTTGCTGTTATCCACCCATATTCGAATGGTGTTGTGTTCTAGGTCTACTAGAGGTGTCGTATTTAAATATAAACCTTGTTGTTGGAGATGGGAATTTAGATTTATATGCGTCTTCATGTTTGAGGTTCTGTTCTCTCTTAATTTTGAGGGGAAGAGTAAATTGCTGCACCTGTCCGGGGATAATAACCTCTTCTCGCACTTGAACTTCAACCGCATAAGGCAGCAATTGAGCATACTGGAATGGGGTTACTCCCCAGTCGGGACCAGGGTTTATTATTAATTTGGTCCAAATTGATTGTGAATCGGTTGAGAATGTCACTTCCCAGATAAAATGGCGGAAGGGACATATCTCACGCCTAACAATTATGGTCTATACCTTTGTTGCCAATGGAAATCTTTAGCATACACCTGCTAGGCAGGTGATGTTTGGAATTTGGGGTTTCCAGACCTACTTCCCATTTGTCAATCAATGTAAATGTGGGAATGGTCTGATCTTTTGGGAGTTTCCTCAATAATTCTTTGCTGATGAAGCACCTTCCATTATTCAGGCATACTCTGGTGAACACTGGTTCCTCCCCCTCATTTAACTGAATGGGGAAAAACTGCTTGCCCTTTTTCTGAATGTGTCTCAGACTTTGAGCGGACTCTTCCTTGTCTGGTTTCACAGGACTCAATGTTTCCTCTGATTTGAAAACAGGTGTAACATTTTAGGGTGTTCCCTTCATCAGTTTGTTCTCCTACAGAGATGACAGTGATGCATGTGACTTTGTTATTTTTTAAATGGAATTCTACATTCTCATAGCTTTCATCAATTTAGTGACTGGTAGCATTCAGGCTTACATAATTGGTACTCATTTTTAATTTGATGGGGCGATTAGTCTGAGTCCAGAGTACCTTGTTTACACAGTCGATCAGAGGTGATAACCTCCTCTAGAGATCGTTCCCCAGTAAACAAGTTGTGCCCTCTGGAGTCACAACGATTACTGGATGTTTCAGCCAGTGCCATCCAATTTTTATGTCCAGTTCTGGGACAGCAGGGAGACACGGGGCATGAGCGGGGGGTGGGGGGCAACAGCAGGGAGACACGGGGCATGAGCGGGGCGTGGGGGGCAACAGGAGAGAGACACAGGGCATGAGCGGGGGGTGGGGAGCAACAGTAGGGAGACACGGGGCATGAGCGGGGGGTGGGGGGAACAAGAGGGAAACACGGGCATGAGCGGGGGTGGGGGGAACACGAGGGAGACACAGGGCATGAGAGGGGGTGGGAGGTAACAGGAGAGGGACACAGGGCATGAGAGGGGCGTGGGGGGCAACAGCAGGGAGACATGGGGCATGAGCGGGGGTGGGGGGCAACAAGAGGGAGACACGGGGCATGAGCGGGGGTGGGGGTTAACAGGAGAGAGACACGGGGCATGAGCAGGGGGTGGGGGGCAACAGGAGGGAGACAGGGGCCATGAACGGGGGGTGGGGCGAACAGGGGAGACACGGGGCAGGGGGTGGGGGGTAACAGGAGAGAGACACGGGGCATGAGTGGGGGGTGGGGGGCAACAGCAGGGAGACACGGGCCATGAGCGGGGGGTGGGGGGAACACGAAGGAGACACGGCGCATGAGCGGGGGGTGGGGGCCAACAGCAGGTAGACACAGCGCATGACCGGGGGGGTGGGGGGCAACAGGAGAGAGACACAGGGCATGAGCGGGGGGTGGGGAGCAACAGGAGGGAGACACAGGCCATGAACGGGGGGTGGGGGGAACAGGGGAGACACGGGGCATGAGCGGGGGGTAGAGGGGAACACGAGGGAGACACGGGGCATGAGCGGGGGTGGGGGTTAATAGGAGAGAGACACGGGCCATGAGGGGGGGTTGGGGGGCAACAGGAGGGAGACACGGGCCATGAACGGGGGGTGGGGGGAACAGGGGAGACACGGGGCATGAGCGGGGGGTAGGGGGCAACAAGAGAGAGACACGGGCCATGAGCTAGTGGTGGTGGGTAACAGCAGGGAGACACGGGGCATGAGCGGGGGGTGGGGGGAACACGAGGGAGACATGGGGCATGAGCGGGGGGTGGGGGGAACACAGGGAGACACGGGGCATGAGTGGGGGTGGGGGGCAACAAGAGGGAGACACGGGACATGAGCAGGGGGTGGGGGTTAACTGGAGAGAGACACAGGGCATGAGCGGGGGGTGGGGGGCAACAGGAGGGAGACACGGGGCATGAAAGGGGGTGGGGGGAACAGGGGAGACACGGGGCATGAGCGGGGGCGGGGGAACATGAGGTAGACACGGGGCATGAGCGGGCATGGGGGGAACAGGGGAGACATGGGGCATGAGTGGGGTGGGGGGAACACGAGGGAGAAATGGGGCATGAGCGGGGGGTGGTGGGCAACAGCAGGGAGACACGGGGCATGACTGGGGGGTGGGGGGAAACAGCAGAGAGACACAGGGCATGACTGGGGGTGGGGGGGCAACAGGTGAGAGACACGGGGCATGACCGGGGAGTGGGGGCAACAGGAGAGAGACACAGGGAATGAGCGGGGGGTGAGGGGCAACAGCAGGGAGACACAGGCATGAGCGGGGGTAGGGGGCAACAGCAGGGAGACACGGGGCATAAGCCGGGGGTGGGGGGAACACGAGGGAGAAGCGGGGTATGAGTGGGGGGCAACAGGAGGGAGACACAGGGCATGAGCGGGGTGGGGGGCAAGAGAAGGGAGACACGGGGCATGAGCGGGGGGTGGGGAGCAACAGCAGGGAGACACGGGGCATGAGCGGGGGATGGCGGGCAACAGGAGAGATAACCGGGGCATGAGCGCGGGGTGGGGGGTAACAGGAGAGAGACACAGGGCATGAGAGGGGTGTAGGGGGTAACAGGCGAGAGACACGGGGCAGGAGCGGGGGTAGGGGGCAACAGCAGGGAGACACGGGGCATGAGCGGAGGGTGGGGGGAAGACGAGGGAGAAATGGGGCATGAGCGGGGGGTGGGGGGTAACAGGCGAGAGACACGGGGCATGAGCGGGGGGGCAACAGGAGAGAGACACGGGGCATGAGCAGGGGGTGGGGGGTAACAGGAGAGAGACACGGGGCATGAGCGGGGGGTGGGGGGTAACGGGAGAGAGACACAGGGCATGAGCTAGTGGTGGTGGGTAACAGCAGGGAGACACGGGGCATGAGCGGGGGTGGGGGGGCAACAGGAGAGAGACACAGTGCTTGAGAGGGGGGTGGGGGTAACAGGAGAGAGACACGGGGCATGAGAGGGGGGTAACAGGAGAGAGACACGGGGCAGGAGCGGGGTGTGGGGGGCAACAGCAGGGAGACGCGGGGCATGAGCGGAGGGTGGGGGGCAACAGCAGGGAGACACAGGGCATGAGCGGGGGGGTGGGGGGAACACGAGGGAGACACGGGGCATGAGCGGGGGGTGGGGGTAACAGGAGAGAGACACAGGGCACGAGCGGGAGGTGGGGGCAACAGCAGGGAGACACGGGGCATGAGCGGGGGGTGGGGGGTAACAGGAGAGAGACACCGGGAATGAGCGGGGGGGCAACAGGAGACAGACACGGGGCATGAGCGGGGGGTGGGGGGTAACAGGAGAGAGACACAGGGCATGAGCGGGGGTGGGGGGTAATAGGAGAAAGACACAGGGCATGAGCGGGGGGGCAACAGCAGGGAGACACGGGGCATGACCGGGGGTGGGGGGCAACAGGAGAGAGACACGGGCATGAGAGGGGGGTAGGAGGATAACAGGAGAGAGACACGGGGCAGGAGCGGGGGGTGAGGAGCAACAGCAGGGAGACACGGGGCATGAGCGGAGGGTGGGGGGGCAACAGCAGGGAGACACAGGGCATGAGCGGGGAGTGGGGGAACACGAGGGAGACACAGGGCATGAGCGGGGGTCAGGGGTAACAGGAGAGAGACACGGGGCATGAGCGGGGGTGGGAGCAACAGCAGGGAGACACGGGGCATGAGCGGGGGGTGGGGGGAAACACCAGAGAGACACGCGGCATGACCGGGGGGGTGGGGGGCAACAGGTGAGAGACACGGGGCATGACCGGGGGGTGGGGGGTCAACAGGAGAGAGACACGGGGAGTGAGCGGGGGTGGGGGGCAACAGCAGGGAGACACGGGCATGAGCGGGGGTGGGGGCAACAGCAGGGAAACACGGGGCATGAGCCGGAGGTGGGGGGAACACGAGGGAGAAGCGGGGTATGAGTGGGGGGTGGGGGGCAACAGGAGGGAGACACGGAGCATGAGCGGGGTGGGGGGCAAGAGCAGGGAGACACGGGGCATGAGCGGGGGGTGGGGAGCAACAGCAGGGAGACACGGGGCATGAGCGGGGGGTGGGGGGCAACAGGAGAGAGACACAGGGCATGAGCGGGGGCTGGGGGGCAACAGCAGGGAGACACGGGGCATGACCGGGGGTGGTGGGCAACAGGAGAGAGACAGGGGGCATGAGAGGGGGGTGGGGGTAACAGGAGAGAGACACAGGGCATGAGAGGGGGGTAGGGGGGTAACAGGCGAGAGACACGGGGCAGGAGCGGGGGTGGGGGGCAACAGCAGGGAGACACGGGGCATGAGCGGAGGGTCGGGGGAACACCAGGGAGAAACGGGGCATGAGCGGGGGGTGGGGGGTAACAGGCGAGAGACACGGAGCATGAGCGGGGGGCAACAGGAGAGAGACACGGGGCATGAGCGGGTGGTGGGGGGTAACAGGAAAGAGACACGGGGCATGAGCGGGGGGTGGGGGGTAACAGGAGAGAGACACAGGGGATGAGCGGGGGTGGGGGGCAACAGCAGGGTGACACGGGACATGACCGGGGGTGGGGGGCAACAGGAGAGAGACACAGTGCATGAGAGGGGGGTGTGGGGTAACAGGAGAGAGACACGGGGCATGAGAAGGGGGTAGGGTGGTAACAGGAGAGAGACACGGGGCAGGAGCGGGGTGTGGGGGGCAACAGCAGGGAGACATGGGGCATGAGCGGAGGGTGGGGGGCAACAGCAGTGAGACACAGGGCATGAGCGGGGGGTGGGGGGAACACAAGGGAGACACGGGGCATGAGCGGGGGTGGGGGCAACAGGAGAGAGACACGGGGCATGAGCGGGGGGTGGGGGCAACAGCAGGGAGACACGGGGCATGTGCGGGGGTGGGGGTTAACTGGAGAGAGACACAGGGCATGAGCGGGGGGTGGGGGGCAACACTAGGGAGACACGGGGCATGAGCGGGGGGTGGGGGTAACAGGAGAGAGACACGGGGCACGAGCGGGGAGTGGGGGCAACAGCAGGGAGACACGGGGCATGAGCGGGGGGTGGGGGTTAACTGGAGAGAGACACAGGGCATGAGCGGGGGGTGGGGGGCAACAGGAGAGAGACACAGGGCATGAAAGGGGTTGGCGGGAACAGGGGAGACACAGGGCATGAGCGGTGGGCGGGGGGAACATGAGGTAGACACGGGGCATGAGCGGGCGTGGGGGGAACAGGGGAGACATGGGGCATGAGCGGGGGATAGGGGGCAACAGCAGGGAGACACGGGGCATGACTGGGGGGTGGGGGGAAACAGCAGAGAGACACGGGGCATGACCGGGGGTGGGGGGGTAACAGGTGAGAGACACGGGGCATGACCGGGGGGTGGGGTGCAACAGGAGAGAGACACGGGGAATGAGCGGGGGTGGGGGCAACAGCAGGGAGACACGGGCATGAGCGGGGGTGGGGGGAACAGGGGAGACACGGGGCATGAGCGGGGGGCGGGGGGAACATGAGGTAGACACGGGGCATGAGCGGGCGTGGGGGGAACAGGGGAGACATGGGGCATGAGCGGGGGGTGAGGGGCAACAGCAGGGAGACACGGGGCATGACTGGGGTGTGGGGGGGAAACAGCAGAGAGACAGGGGGCATGACAGGGGGTGGGGGAGCAATAGGTGAGAGACACGGGGCATGACCGGGGGGTGGGGGCAACAGGAGAGAGACACGGGGAATGAGCAGGGGGTGGGGACAACAGCAGGGAGACACGGGCATGAGCGGGGGTGGGGGGAAACAGCAGGGAGACACGGGGCATGAGCCGGGGGTGGGAGGAACATGAGGGAGAAGCGGGGTATGAGTGGGGGGTGGGGCGCAACAGGAGGGAGACACGGGGCATGAGCGGGGTGGGGGGCAAGAGCAGGGAGACACGGGGCATGAGCGGGGGGTGGGGAGCAACAGCAGGGAGACACGGGGCATGAGCGGGGGGTGGGGGGCAACAGGAGAGATAACCGGGGCATGAGCGCGGGATGGGGGGTAACAGGAGAGAGACACAGGGGATGAGCGGGGGGTGGGGGGCAACAGCAGGGAGACACGGGGCATGACCGGGGGTGGTGGGCAACAGGAGAGAGACAGGGGGCATGAGAGGGGAGTGGGGGGTAACAGGAGAGAGACACGGGGCAGGAGCGGGGGTGGGGGGCAACAGCAGGGAGACACGGGGCATGAGCGGAGGGTCGGGGGAACACGAGGGAGAAACGGGGCATGAGCAGGGGGTGGGGGTAACAGGTGAGAGACACAGGGCATGAGCGGGGGGTGGGCGACCACAGCAGGGAGACACGGGGCATGACCGGGGGTGGGGGGCAACAGGAGAGAGACACAGTGCATGAGAGGGGGGTGGGGGGTAACAGGAGAGAGACACGGGGCATGAGATGGGGGTAGGGGGGTAACAGGAGAGAGACACGGGGCAGGAGCAGGGTGTGGGGGCAACAGCAGGGAGACACGGGGCATGAGCGGAGTGTGGGGGGCAACAGCAGGGAGACACAGGGCATGAGCGGGGGGTGGGGGGAACACGAGGGAGACACGGGGCATGAGCAGGGGGTGGGGGTAACAGGAGGGAGACACGGGCACGAGCGGGGGGTGGGGGCAACAGCAGGGAGACACTGGGCATGAGCGGGGGGTGGGGGGTAACAGGAGAGAGACACAGGGAATGAGCGGGGGGGCAACAGGAGACAGACACAGGGCATGAGCGGGGGGTGTGGGTTAACAGGAGAGAGACACAGGGCATGAGCAGGGGGTGGGGGGCCACAGCAGGGAGACACGGGGCATGACCGGGGGTGGGGGGCAACAGGAGAGAGACACAGTGCATGAGAGGGGGGTGGGGGGCAAAAGGAGGGTATACAAGGGGCAGGAGCAGGGTGTGGGGGGCAACAGCAGGGAGACACGGGGCATGAGCGGAGGGTGGGGGGCAACAGCAGGGAGACACAGGGCATGAGCGGGGGGTGGGGGGAACACGAGGGAGACATGGGGCATGAGCGGGAGGTGGGGGTAACAGGAGAGAGACACAGGGCATGAGCGGGGGGTGGGGGGTAACAGGAGAGAGACACAGGGCATGAGCGGGGGGTGGGGGGTAACAGGAGAGAGACACAGGGCATGAGCGGGAGGCAACAGCAGGGAGACACGGGGCATGACCGGGGTGTGGGGCAACAGGAGAGAGACACGGGCATGAAAGGGGGTGGGGGGTAACAAGAGAGAGACACGGGGCATCAGAGGGGGGTAGGAGGATAACAGGAGAGAGACACGGGGCAGGAGTGGGGGGTGAGGGGCAAAAGCAGGGAGACACGGGGCATGAGCGGAGGGTGGGGGGCAACAGCAGGGAGACACAGGGCATGAGCGGGGGGTGGGGGAACACGAGGGAGACACAGGGCATGAGCGCGGTCAGGGGTAACAGGAGAGAGACACGGGGCATGAGCGGGGGTGGGAGCAACAGCAGGGAGACACGGGGCATGAGCAGGGGGTGGAGGGAAACAGCAGAGAGACACGGGGCATGACCGGGGGGTGGGGGGCAACAGGTGAGAGACACGGGGCATGACAGGGGGGTGGGGGGCAACAGGAGAGAGACACAGGGAATGAGCGGGGGTGGGGGGCAACAGCAGGGAGACACGGGCAGAGCGGGGGTGGGGAGCAACAGCAGGGAGACACGGGGCATGAGCAGGGGGTGGGGGGAACACGAGGGAGAAGCGGGGTATGAGTGGGTGGTGGGGGGCAACAGGAGGGAGACACGGGGCATGAGCGGGGTGGGGGCAAGAGCAGGGAGACACGGGGCATGAGCGGGGGGTGGGGAGCAACAGCAGGGAGACACGGGGCATGAGCAGGGGGTGGGGGTAACAGGAGAGAGACACGGGGCATGAGCGGGGGGTGGTTGGTACCAGGAGAGAGACACAGGGCATGAGCGGGGGCTGGGGGGGCAACAGCAGGGAGACACGGGGCATGACCGGGGGTGGTGGGCAACAGGAGAGAGACAGGGGGCATGAGAGGGGGTGGGGGGTAACAGGAGAGAGACACAGGGCATGAGAGGGGGATAGGGGGGTAACAGGTGAGAGACACGGGGCAGGAGCGGGGTTGGGGGCAACAGCAGGGAGACACGGGGCATGACCGGTGGTGGTGGGCAACAGGAGAGAGACACGGGGCATGAGCGGGGGTGGGGGGCAACAGCAGGGAGACACGGGGCATGAGCGGGGTGGGGGGCAAGAGCAGGGAGACACGGGGCATGAGCGGGGGGTGGGGAGCAACAGCAGGGAGACACGGGGCATGAGCGGGGGGCAACAGGAGAGATAACCGGGGCATGAGCGAGGGGTGGGGGGTAACAGGAGAGAGACACAGGGCATGAGCGGGGGGTGGGGGGCAACAGCAGGGAGACACGGGGCATGACCGGGGGTGGTGGGCAACAGGAGAGAGACAGGGGGCATGAGAGGGGGGTGGGGGGTAACAGGAGAGAGACACGGGGCATGAGCGGGGGTGGGGGCAACAGCAGGGAGACACGGGGCATGAGCGGGGGTGGGGGTAACAGGAGAGAGACACGGGGAATGAGCGGGGGGCAACAGGAGACAGACACAGGGCATGAGCGGGGGGTGGGGGGTAACAGGAGAGAGACACAGGGCATGAGCGGGGGGCAACAGCAGGGAGACACGGGGCATGACCGGGGTGGGGGGCAACAGGAGAGAGACAAGGGCATGAGAGGGGGGTGGGGGGTAACAGGAGAGAGACACGGGGCATCAGAGGGGGGTAGGAGGATAACAGGAGAGAGACACAGGGCAGGAGCGGGGGGTGAGGGGCAACAGCAGGGAGACACGGGGCATGAGCGGAGGGTGGGGGGCAACAGCAGGGAGACACAGGGCATGAGCGGGGGGTGGGGGAACACGAGGGAGACACGGGGCATGAGCGGGGGTGGGAGCAACAGCAGGGAGACACGGGGCATGAGTAGGGGGTGGAGGGAAACAGCAGAGAGACACTGGGCATGACCGGGGGGGGGGGCAACAGGTGAGAGACACGGGGCATGACCGGGGGTGGGGGACAACAGGAGAGAGACACGGGGAATGAGCGGGGGGTGGGGGGCAACAGCAGGGAGACACGGGGCATGAGCAGGGGGTGGGGGGAACACGAGGGAGAAGCGGGGTATGTATGGGTGGTGGGGGGCAACAGGAGGGAGGCACAGGGCATGAGCGGGGTGGGGGGCAAGAGCAGGGAGACACGGGGCATGAGCGGGGGGTGGGGAGCAACAGCAGGGAGACACGGGGCATGAGCAGGGGGTGGGGGCAACAGGAGAGAGACACGGGGCATGAGCAGGGGGTGGGTGGTACCAGGAGAGAGACACAGGGCATGAGCGGGGGCTGGGGGCAACAGCAGGTAGACACGGGGCATGACCGGGGGTGGTGGGCAACAGGAGAGAGACAGGGGGCATGAGAGGGGGTGGGGGGTAACAGGAGAGAGACACAGGGCATGAGAGGGGGGTAGGGGGGTAACAGGCGAGAGAGACGGGCCAGGAGCGGGGGTGGGGGCAACAGCAGGGAGACACGGGGCATGACCGGGGGTGGTGGGCAACAGGAGAGAGACACGGGGCATGAGCGGGGGGTGGGGGGTAACAGGAGAGAGACACGGGGCATGGGCGGGGGGTGGGGGGTAACAGGAGAGAGACACGGGGCATGAGCGGGGGGTGGGGGGCAACAGCAGGGAGACACGGGGCATGACCAGGGGTGGGGAGCAACAGGAGAGAGACACAGTGCATGAGAGGGGGGTGGGGGGTAACAGGAGAGAGACAATGGGCATGAGAGGGGGATAGGGTGGTAACAGGAGAGAGACACAGGGCAGGAGCGGGGTGTGGGGGGCAACAGCAGGGAGACACAGGGCATGAGCG
Organism: Ambystoma mexicanum; assembly: GCF_040938575.1. Classification (NCBI taxonomy): domain Eukaryota; kingdom Metazoa; phylum Chordata; class Amphibia; order Caudata; family Ambystomatidae; genus Ambystoma; species Ambystoma mexicanum. Next base: position 16,258,875 of record NC_090922.1, on the reverse strand, counting down.
GAGGGTGGGGGGCAACAGCAGGGAGACACAGGGCATGAGCGGGGCTGGGGGGAACACGAGGGAGACACGGGGCATGAACAGGGGGTGGGGGTAACTGGAGAGAGACACAGGGCATGAGCGGGGGGTGGGGGGAACACGAGGGAGACACGGGGCATGAACGGGGGGTGGGGGTAACTGGAGAGAGACACAGGGCACGAGCGGGGGGTGGGGGCAACAGCAGGAAGACACGGGGCATGAGCGGGGGGTGGGGGGTAACAGGAGAGAGACACGGGGGCATGAGCGGGGGGCAACAGGAGACAGACACGGGGCATGAGCGGGGGGTGGGGGGTAACAGGAGAGAGACACAGGGCATGAGCGGGGGTGGGGGGCAACAGGAGAGAGACACGGGGCATCAGAGGGGGGTAGGAGGATAACAGGAGAGAGACACGGAGCAGGAGCGGGGGGTGAGGGGCAACAGCAGGGAGACACGGGGCATGAGCAGAGGGTGAGGGGCAACAGCAGGGAGACACAGGGCATGGGTGGGGGAACACGAGGGAGACACAGGGCATTTGCGGGGTCAGGGGTAACAGGAGAGAGACACGGGGCATGAGCGGGGGTGGGAGCAACAGCAGGTAGACGCAGGGCATGACCGGGGGTGGGGGGCAACAGGAGAGAGACACGGGCATGAGAGGGGGGTGGGGGGTAACAGGAGAGAGACACGGGGCATCAGAGGGGGTAGGAGGATAACAGGAGAGAGACACGGGGCAGGAGCGGGGGGTGAGGGGCAACAGCAGGGAGACACGGGGCATGAGCAGAGGGTGAGGGGCAACAGCAGGGAGACACAGGGCATGGGTGGGGGAACACGAGGAAGACACAGGGCATTTGCGGGGTCAGGGGTAACAGGAGAGAGACACGGGGCATGAGCGGGGGTGGGAGCAACAGCAGGTAGACACGGGGCATGAGCGGGGGTGGGGGGCAACAGGAGAAAGACACGGGGCATGAGCGGGGGTGGGGGGCAACAGGAGAAAGACACAGGGCATGAGCAGGGGGGACAACAGCAGGGAGACACGGGGCATGACCGGGGGGTGGAGGGCATGACCAGGGGGTGGGGGGCAACAGGAGAGAGACACGGGGAATGAGCAGGGGATGGGGGGCAACAGCAGGGAGACATGGGCATGAGCGGGGGGTGGGGGGCAACAGCAGGGAGACACGGGGCATGAGCCGGGGGGTGGGGGGAACACGAGGGAGACAAGGGGCATGAGTGGGGGGTGGGGGGCAACAGGAGGGAGACATGGGGCATGAGCGGGGGGTGGGGGGCAACAGCAGGGAGACGCGGGGGGTGGGGGGAACACAAGGGAGACACAGGGCATGAGCGGGGGTGGGGGGTAACAGGAGAGAGACACGGGGCATGAGTGGGGGGTGGGGGGCAACAGCAGGGAGACACGGGCCATGAGCGGGGGGTGTGGGGAAACAGCAGGGAGACACGGGACATGACGGGGGTGGGGGGAACACGAAGGAGACACGGGGCATGAGCGGGGGGTGGGGGGCAACAGCAGGGAGACATGGGGCATGACCGGGGAGGCTGGGGGGCAACAGGAGAGAGACACGGGGCATGAGAGGGGGTAGGGATAACAGGAGAGTGACAAGGGGCATGAAAGGGGGTGGGGGTAACAGGAGAGAGACACAGGGCATGAGAGGGGAGTGGGGGTTAACAGGAGAGAGACACAGGGCATGAGCGGGGGGTGGGGGGCAACAGCAGGGAGACACGGGGCATGAGCGGAGGGTGGGGGGCAACAGCAAGGAGACATGGGGCATGAGAGGGGGTGGGGGGTAACAGGAGAGAGACACGGGGCATGAGCGGGGGTGGGGGGCAACAGCAGGGAGACACGTGGCATGAGCGGAGGGTGGGGGGCAACAGCAGGGAGACACGGGGCATGAGAGGGGGGTGGGGGTAACAGGAGAGAGAAACGGGCATGAGCGGGGGGTGGGGGCAACAGGAGAGAGACACAGGGCTTGAGCGGGGTTGGGGGGTAACAGGAGAGAGACACGGGGCATGAGCGGGGGGTGGGGGGCAACAGGAGAGAGACACGGGGCATGAGCGGGGGTGGGGGGTAACAGGAGAGAGACACAGGGCATGAGCGGGGGCAACAGCAGGGAGACACAGGGCATGAGCGGGGGAACACGAGGGAGAAACGGGGCATGAGCGGGGGGTGGAGGTAACAGGAGAGAGACACGGGGAATGAGCGGGGGGGCAAGAGGAGACAGACACGGGGCATGAGCGGGGGGTGGGGGGTAACAGGAGAGAGACACAGGGCATGAGCGGGGGGTGGGGGGCAACAACAGGGAGACACGGGGCATGAGAGGTGAGTGGGGGGTAACAGGAGAGAGACACGGGGCATCAGAGGGGGATGAGGGGCAACAGCAGGGAGACACGGGGCATGAGCGGAGGGTGGGGGGCAACAGCAGGGAGACACAGGGCATGAGCGGGGGCTGGGGGAACATGAGGGAGACACAGGGCATGAGCGGGTGTCAGGGGTAACAGGAGAGAGACACGGGGCATGAGCGGGGGTGGGAGCAGCAGCAGGGAGACATGGGGCATGAGCGAGGGGTGGGGGCAACAGGAGAGAGACACAGGGCATGAGCAGGGGTGGCAACAGCAGGGATACACGGGGCATGACCGGGGGATGGGGGGCAACAGCAGGGAGACACAGGGCATGACCGGGGGGTGGGGGGCAACAGGAGAGAGACATGGGGAATGAGCGGGGGGTGGGGGGCAACAGCAGGGAGACACGGGCATGACCGGGGGTGGGGGGCAACTGGAGAGAGACACGGGCATGAGAGGGGGGTGTGGGGTAACAGGAGAGAGACACGGGGCATGAGTGGGGGGTGGGGGGGCAGCAGCAGGGAGACACGGCGCATTACCGGGGGTGGGGGGCAACAGGAGAGAGACACGGGGAATGAGCGGGGGGTGGGGGGCAACAGCAGGGAGACACGGGCATGAGCGGGGGGTGGGGGGCAACTGCAGGGAGACACGGCGCATGACCAGGGGTGGGGGGCAACAGGAGAGAGACACGGGCATGAGAGGGGGGTGGGGGGTAACAGGAGAGAGACACGGGGCATGAGTGGGGGGTGGGGGGCAACAGCAGGGAGACACGGCGCATGACCGGGGGTGGGGGGCAACAGGAGAGATACGGGCATGAGCGGGTGTTACGCTCACCTGGTTCCCACTGATCAGTTTCCGAGGTCTCCATGACGCCCAGGTGGGTATTTGTGGGTAGGCTTCGCGTTCTGTTATGCTCACCTGGTTCCCACGGGGGCGTCGACCGGAACTGGGCCGCTGTTATTTCCAACAGCGTGACGTGTAGCGCCGAGATGACTGACTGGACTGGCCCGCTCAGCCTAGGTTGTCTGGCTCGCAAGAATATTCTTCTGCAAAGGAGAAGAGGAATTAACCACCCGTGGAATTGAGTGTCAACCCACCTTCCCCACTCCCTTTGTCTTCCCACTAATCACTCTTGATGTCCCCTCCTTAGTCTCTCCTGATGGTTTGGAAGGATGAGCTCTCCATCCTGCGTTGACCGCAGGGGCGCGTTGATGACCAGTTACTTCACTGGCGTAGAGGAATTGGTGAGTTCCAGAATTGACTCTAAAGTCCAATTGTTCATAAGAGTTCAAATGTCTGCTCTTCACTCTGTCCGATTCCTTGCAGGTTGCCGATTAATCCACTCGAAGATTTCCAAATGGCACTCGGTAAGATTCAGGTAAGTCTATTGTGTTTTTCCCCTTAGGGGCCGGGGTACGGCGATGAAGCAGAGTTGACTGTGCCGACCCGAGATGAGGTGAGACCCCCGTGGTAAATCAGGTAAGTTTTGTGGGGGGTAACTGGTATTGTCCTTGCTTTCTCCCCTTAGGGGCCAGGGTAAGGCGATGAAGCAGAGTTGACTGCGCCGACCCGAAATGAGGTGAGTACCTCCCGTGGTAAATCAGGTAAGTCCTTGGGGGTAGCTTGTATGGCCTTGAGCGTCCCCTTGCTCACCTTGCTGTCTTTGTCTCCTTAGGTGTTCGAGGGCGGCCGCGAGATGGAGAGAGCGTGATGGAATGCTGAAGTACCACCAAGCAGGTGAGTTCAGCGCAGCGCCGTAGGAATGCAAAGCGATGCTTCAAAGACTTCTGTCTTTCAGTTCCGTGGTGAAATGGATCAGGATTCAGGTAAGGATTAAAGTTAAAACTCCTGTTCTAACCTTTATCCATTTTGTCTTCTTGTTTCAGGAGTCCCAGGACTGAAGCGGGCGTGGCTGAAGACTGGAGCTGCTGAAAACACAGTGAGCGTTACGCTGCAGCAAGCAGAATAACGCGAAGCACGTGTGGCTGTCCGGGCGTGGTTTAAATAGCCTTGGAAGAAGATCCAGGTAAGTATTCTTCCACAGCCCCACCCAAGTAACAAAATAGTCCCTTCAGTAAAATAGTCCCTCCTAAGCCTCATTTGGCTTGAGTCTTCATGCAGCATGGTCTGCCTCAGGTGAGTATGCAGCATGGTCTGCTTCAGGTAAGTTATCAATAATGAGCCTGGCGCCCATGGCGCCAGGACTGACTTTATCTTTATGAGCCTGGCGCCATAGGCGCCAGGACTGTGCCCAAACAGCCCCTAACTGGGGCTTTTGGGCATGCTCCAAGTGGCATGATGCTTGCTTCCGGGGCTGCTGGGCCTGGTCTGGTCTTCCGGGGGCAGGCATCATGACAGCACTCCCCCTCAAGGCCCCTCCTAAAGTCGTTCTCCCCCTTGGTCGTGGTTTGTCTGGAAATTCCCAATGGAACCTCTTCACTAAACGAGGTGCATGCACGTGGTCACTAGGTTCCCAAGACCTTTCCTGTGGACCATAACCTTTCCAGTTAATTAGTTAAAAGAGTTTTGATCTCACTCTTTTTGAGTCCAAAATATTCTTGACTTCGAACTCGGGCTCCCCGTCTATGAGGATAGGTTCAGGTGGAGTGGTTAGCCTTGTTCCTGGTTGCACTGGCTTCAAAAGAGACACGTGGAAAACGGGATGGATTCGCATATGAGCAGGTAGGTCCAACTTGACGGCCACTGGGTTAATAATTGCCTTGACAGAAAAAGGTCCCAAATACCTGGGGTTAAAGGTCCGAGTCCCCTTGAGTGGTAAGTGCTTAGTGGCTAACCATACTTGGTCCCCTATTTGGTATTGAGGAGCTTCACTTCTGTGCTGATCCGCATCCTTTTTGTATTTTTCCTTAGCCTTTTGCAAATGGATGGTTGCTTCTTTAAAGGCTTGTGTAATAACAGCGTGGAGATGGTCCACTGCGGGCATCTCTAAATGCTGGGGAGAGTCCAAATCCGAGGTTCGAGGATGGTGCCCATAATTGGTAAAAAAAGGACTTTGTCCAGTTCCTGAGTGTACGGAATTATTGTACGCATACTCTGCGATCCACAGAATGTCTTTCCAATTCCCCTCAGACTGATGTAGCATACAACGGAGGTTCTGTTCAAGAGTCTGGTTGGTCCTCTCCGTTTGACCGTCGGTCTGAGGGTGGTGACTGGTCGAAAGCCTAACATCAATTTGTGCCAGTTGGCAGCATTTCCTCCAAAAATGTGAAATGAATTGACTGCCCCGATCTGAAATTAACACTGAAGGAAAGCTATGCAGGCGGACAACATTTTCTAGGAATTCCTTGGCCAAGATTGAAGCTGAAGGTATCCCTTTTAAAGGAATGAAGTGGGCCATTTTAGAAAAAAGATCTACAATAACTAGAATGGTATTGTAACCTTGGTACGGGGGTAAATCCGTGATGAAGTCTAATGACAAGGTATGCCAAGGGGTAGGTGGTATGTCTAATGGTTGCAATAATCCATCAGGTTTTTTCTTTTGCCCTTTATTTTGTGCGCAAATGCCACAAGACATGACAAATGACTTGACATCCTTTCGCCAGGTAGGCCACCAAAATTGCTTCCTAATTTTAGCTTTGGTTTTTGCAATTCCCAGATGCCCTTCTATTAAGGTGTCATGGTAATGGGAAATGACAAGTTCCTGTAGTTCCTTTTGCGGTAAAAATAGCCGGCCTTGGTAATAAGGTAAATCATCGATGACAGAGTACTCTGGACCTTTCTTTGCCCAGTTCTGTAGGGCAACGGAATCAAAGAGTTGGTGGATCTTGTTTTGAATGTTCTCCAGTGTCTGTATGGAAGTCAGGCCAAGGATTCTCTGTTCCGGAATTATGGGTACGGGTTCTAAAGTTATTTCTGCTTCTCCCATTCCAATCCGGGACAAGGCGTCTGCTTTACCATTCTTACAACCTGGTCGATAGGTTATTACAAAATCAAACTCGGCGAAGAACAATGCCCAACGGAGTTGGCGCGAAGATTGGGCTTTGGCTGTCTTTAGGAATTGTAAGTTGCGGTGATCGGTGATGACCGTGATGGTATGTCTGGCACCCAGTAGATAGTGCCGCCAAGCCTTGAAGGCGGACTTGATGGCCAGCAGCTCCTTGTCGGTTATGGCATAGTTTAATTTGGGGGCTGAAAATGTTCTTGACCAGAACGCCACTGGGTGAAGCTGGTTAGTTTCGGGATCCTTTTGGGAAAGGACTGCTCCCATGGCTGAACTGGATGCATCTGTTTCCACTATGTAGGGAAGCTCGGGCGCGGGTGTCTAAATATGGCAGCAGATGGGAATTTAGCTTTTAACTCTTGGAAGGCGTTCTCGGCTTCCTCTGTCCACACAAAGCGTTTGTTTTTTTGCAATAGTGTTGTGATGGGATGTACAATGTGCGAGAAGTCCGGGATAAACCTGCGGTAGAAATTAGCAAAGCCAAGCATGCTTTGAACTCCTTTGAACTTTACGAAGGCCAATTAAGAATGGCATCCACTTTTCGTGTATCCATCCGGATTCCTCTCGGGGTCAGAATAAATCCAAGGAATTCCTCTTCCGTAGTGTGGAAGATGCATTTTTCCAGTTTAGCATATAATTTATGCTGGCGTAACTTCTCTAGGACTGCTCGGACGTGTTTTACATGCTCAGATTCTGATAAAGAGTATACTAAGATGTCGTCGATGTAAACGACCACACAAACGTCGATCAGCTCTTGGAGGACATCGTTCATGAAGAACTGGAAGGCTGCTGGTGCATTGCATAGTCCGAAGGGCATCACCTGGTACTCAAATAGTCCGTACTTGGTGCGAAAAGCAGTCTTCCATTCGTCACCCTCTTTGACACGTACCAGATGATATGCCCCCCGAAGGTCTAGTTTAGTGTATATACAAGCGTCCTTCACCTGGTCTAGTAGTTCTGGGATCAAAGGCAGTGGGTATCGATTCTTGATGGTTATCTGATTCAGTGCGCGGTAGTCTATACATGTTCTAAGGTCGCCTTCCTTTTTCGGTACGGAGAACAAAGCTGAAGATGCAGGGGATTTGGACGGGCGAATGAAGCCATTAGCAAGGTACTGGTCTAGGTATTGGCGCAAATAAAGATTTTCGGGTTCCGTAAGGGCATAGATTCTGCTGCAAGGTGGTTGTGCTCCAGGTACAAGATCTATTTGACAATCATACGATCTGTGAGGTGGTAAGGTGTTTGCCTGTTCCTTTTGGAAGACATCCTGAAAGTCTTGGTATTCAACAGGTAATTGCATGGCTACTGGAATTACTGGGGCCAGGACTGAGTTTTGAGTTTTCCTTGGGTAGCAGGTGTGAGCACATTCTGGGAAGGTTAGTCTCTTCTCTCGCCAATCAATACAGGGATTATGTTTTTCCAACCAAGGTATCCCCAGTATCAGCTGAAACTGTGGGGCCTTGATTAAGTCAAACATCATAGCCTCTCGATGCCCATCTTGACTCAGCAATGTCATCTCTGCAGTGGAATGAGTTACGGGTCCAGAGGCAATTTCCGTTCCATCTACAGTGGTGACAACGTCGGCCGTGGTCTTGCGGGTGAGAGATAGATTCATCCTGGTAGCCAATTCCCAGTCCAAGTAATTTCCTATGGCTCCACTGTCTACGTACGCCTTTACCGCGTGCATGCGTGATGGCTGCTGTGCATCTACAAGGACCATGGGTTTGGTGAAATGCGAGGTCAGAGTGTCCTTCTTTAAGCTCGGCAAGCGGACCTCTACGCTTGCCGGGCGTGGTTGTTTCCCGAGTCAGATTTCACATGGTTTTCGTCTGCTGCTCCTATAACTTTCTTGGGTGGTTTTACAGGGCAGTACCGAAGAAAATGACCAGCAGTTCTGCAATATAAACATAATTGCAGTTGCCATCTTCTATCTCTCTCCTTTTGGGTTAGGTGTCCTTTAACCCCCCCGATTTGCATTGGTTCTGAGACATCTACTCCCTTGGAGCTTACGTGGGTTTTAACCAACACCCTGTTCTCAAACTTGGTTCGGTCAGCCTTCCTGGTTTGAAGTCTGTGATCGAGCTGGACCACTAGATCTATATATTAAGCACAGTCTTGAGGCGGGTTCACGATTTGGGCCAAAACATCTTTGAGTTCTCCTCGAAGTCCTCGATGGAATAATGTGATTCGCTTGGCTTCAGGCCATTCGGTTTCCACTACTAATCTATTGAAAGTTGCAATGTAAGATAAAAGATCCTGGTTACCTTGACGTAGGGATAAAAGTTCGTTGTCCAAAGCCTGTCCTCGGGAGTGTCGGGCGAATAGTCTTTCCATGCTTGTTCGAAAACCCTGGAAATCTCGAAGAATCGGGTCATCCTGGTTAACTAGTGGAATGGACCAATCCGCTGCACTGCCGCTGAGATATGACAGTACAAAGGCTACCTTGGCCTGATCGTTTGGGTAAGCTCCAGGTCTACATAAAAAGTGCAAGCGGCATTGATTCATGAATGTTGCAAACCCTTTTGGGTCTCCGGCAAAGCGTTCAGGCGGAGCCAAAGGAACTGCTCTAGGTAAATTTATCTGCACCGGGTTACTCGATGGTACAGGAGCTGGACTTGCCCCAAGTCCTGGTAGAGGTGTTTGTCCAGCCTGGCTCTGTAATAGCTGTCTGGCTAACTCATCAGTTTGTTCTTTTGACACTATCAGTTCCCTCCTGAGGGCATTGGTTTCTTGGCGGGCGGAATGCACTTCGGCCCTTAATTCCCCTAATAGTTGGGCCAACTGATCAGTTTCCGAGGTCTCCATGACGCCCAGGTGGGTATTTGTGGGTAGGCTTCGCGTTCTGTTATGCTCACCTGGTTCCCACGGGGGCGTCGACCGGAACTGGGCCGCTGTTATTTCCAACAGCGTGACGTGTAGCGCCGAGATGACTGACTGGACTGGCCCGCTCAGCCTAGGTTGTCTGGCTCGCAAGAATATTCTTCTGCAAAGGAGAAGAGGAATTAACCACCCGTGGAATTGAGTGTCAACCCACCTTCCCCACTCCCTTTGTCTTCCCACTAATCACTCTTGATGTCCCCTCCTTAGTCTCTCCTGATGGTTTGGAAGGATGAGCTCTCCATCCTGCGTTGACCGCAGGGGCGCGTTGATGACCAGTTACTTCACTGGCGTAGAGGAATTGGTGAGTTCCAGTATTGACTCTAAAGTCCAATTGTTCATAAGAGTTCAAATGTCTGCTCTTCACTCTGTCCGATTCCTTGCAGGTTGCCGATTAATCCACTCGAAGATTTCCAAATGGCACTCGGTAAGATTCAGGTAAGTCTATTGTGTTTTTCCCCTTAGGGGCCGGGGTACGGCGATGAAGCAGAGTTGACTGTGCCGACCCGAGATGAGGTGAGACCCCCGTGGTAAATCAGGTAAGTTTTGTGGGGGGTAACTGGTATTGTCCTTGCTTTCTCCCCTTAGGGGCCAGGGTAAGGCGATGAAGCAGAGTTGACTGCGCCGACCCGAAATGAGGTGAGTACCTCCCGTGGTAAATCAGGTAAGTCCTTGGGGGTAGCTTGTATGGCCTTGAGCGTCCCCTTGCTCACCTTGCTGTCTTTGTCTCCTTTGGTGTCGGAGGGCGGCTGCGAGATGGAGAGAGCGTGATGGAATGCTGAAGTACCACCAAGCAGGTGAGTTCAGCGCAGCGCCGTAGGAATGCAAAGCGATGCTTCAAAGACTTCTGTCTTTCAGTTCCGTGGTGAAATGGATCAGGATTCAGGTAAGGATTAAAGTTAAAACTCCTGTTCTAACCTTTATCCTTTTTGTCTTCTTGTTTCAGGAGTCCCAGGACTGAAGCGGGCGTGGCTGAAGACTGGAGCTGCTGAAAACACGGTGAGCGTTACGCTGCAGCAAGCAGAATAACGCAAAGCACGTGTGGCTGTCCGGGCGTGGTTTAAATAGCCTTGGAAGAAGATCCAGGTAAGTATTCTTCCACAGCCCCACCCAAGTAACAAAATAGTCCCTTCAGTAAAATAGTCCCTCCTAAGCCTCATTTGGCTTGAGTCTTTATGCAGCATGGTCTGCCTCAGGTGAGTATGCAGCATGGTCTGCTTCAGGTAAGTTATCAACAATGAGCCTGGCGCCCATGGCGCCAGGACTGACTTTATCTTTATGAACCTGGCGCCCTAGGCGCCAGGACTGTACCCAAACAGCCCCTAACTGGGGCTTTTGGGCATGCTCCAAGTGGCATGATGCCTGCTTCCGGGGCTGCTGGGCCTGGTCTGGTCTTCCGGGGGCAGGCATCATGACAGCGGGGATGGGGGGGTAACAGGAGAGAGACACGGGGCATGAGTGGGGGGTGGGGGGCAACAGCAGGGAGACACGGGCCATGAGCGGGGGGTGTGGGGAAACAGCAGGGAGACACGGGGCATGAGCGGGGGGTGGGGGGAACACGAAGGAGACACGGGGCATGAGCGGGGGGTCGGGGCAACAGCAGGGAGACACAGGGCATGACCGGTGGGGTGGGGGCAACAGGAGAGAGACACGGGGCATGAGAGGGGGTAGGGGTAACAGGAGAGTGACACGGGGCATGAGAGGGCGGTGGGGGTAACAGGAGAGAGACACAGGGCATGAGAGGTGGGTGGGGGTTAACAGTAGAGAGACACAGGGCATGAGCGGGGGGTGCGGAGCAACAGCAGGGAGACACGGGGCATGAGCGGAGGGTGGGGGGCAACAGCAGGGAGACAAGGGGCATGAGAGGGGGTGGGGGTAACAGTAGAGAGACACGAGGCATGAGCGGGGGGTGGGGGCAACAGGAGAGAGACACGGGGCATGAGCGGGGGTGGGGGCAACAGCAGGGAGACACGGCGCATGACCGGGGGGTGGGGGGAACACAAGGGAGACAAGGGGCATGAGAGGCGGGTGGGGGGTAACAGGATAGAGACAAGGGGCATGAGTGGGGGGTGGGGGGCAACAGCAGGGAGACACGGCGCATGACCGGGGGTGTGGGGCAACAGGAGAGAGACACGGGCATGAGCGAGGGGTGGGGGGTAACAGGAGAGAGACACGGGGCATGAGTGGGGTGTGGGGGGCAACAGCAGGGAGACACGGGTCATGAGTGGGGGGTGTGGGGAAACAGCAGGGAGACACGGGGCATGAGCGGGGGGTCGGGGGAACACGAAGGAGACACGGGGCATGCACGGAGGGTGGGGAGCAACAGCAGGGAGACACGGGGCATGACCGGGGGGGTGGGGGGCAACAGGAGAGAGACACGGGGCATGAGAGGGGGTAGGGGTAACAGGAGAGTGACACGGGGGATGAGAGGGGGGTGGGGGTAACAGGAGAGAGACACAGGGCATGAGAGGGGGGTGGGGGTTAACAGGAGAGAGACACAGGGCATGAGCGAGGGTGGAGGGCAACAGCAGGGAGACACGGGGCATGAGCGGAGGGTGGGGGGCAACAGCAGGGAGACACGGGGCATGAGAGCTGGGTGGGGGGTAACAGGAGAGAGACTTGGGGCATGAGCGGCGGGGGTGGGGGGTAACAGGAGAGAGACACAGGGCATGAGCGGGGGCAACAGCAGGGAGACACGGCATGAGCGGGGGGTGAGGGGCAACAGCAGGGAGACACGAGGCATGAGCGGGGGGGCAACAGGAGAGAGACACGGGGCATGAGCGGGGGGTGGGGGGTAACAGGAGAGAGACACGGGGCATGAGCTGGGGGTGGGGGGCAACAGGAGAGAGACACGGGGCATGAGAGGGGGGTGGGGGGTAACAGGAGAGAGACGCGGGACATGAATGGGGGATAGGGGGGTAACAGGAGAGAGACACAGGGTATGAGCGGGGGGTGGGGGGAACACGAGGGAGAAACGGGGCATGAGCAGGGGTGGGGGTAACAGGAGAGAGACACGGGGCATGAGCAGGGGGGCAACAGGAGACAGACACGGGGCATGAGTGGGGGGTGGGGGGTAACAGGAGAGAGACACAGGGCATGAGCGGGGGGTGGGGGGTAACAGGAGAGAGACACAGGGCATGAGCGGGGGGTGGGGGGCAACAGCAGGGAGACACGGCGCATGACCGGGGGTGGGGGGCAACAGGAGAGAGACACAGGCATGAGAAGGGGGTGGGGGGTAACAGGAGAGAGACACTGGGCATCAGAGGGGGGTAGGAGGATAACAGGAGAGAGATACGGGACATGAGCAGGGGGGCAACAGGAGTTAGATACGGGGCATGAGCGGGGGGTAACAGGAGAGAGACACAGGGCATGAGTGGGGGGTAACAGGGGAGAGACACAGGGCATGAGCGGGGGGTGGCGGGCAACAGCAGGGAGACATGGGGCATGACCGGGGGGGTGGGAGGAAACAGGAGAGAGACACGGGGGATGAGAGGGGGTAGGGGTAACAGGAGGGTGACACGGGGCATGAGAGGGGGTGGGGTAACAGGAGAGAGACACAGGGCATGAGCGGGGGGTGGGGGTTAACAGGAGAGAGACACAGGGCATGAGCAGGGGGTGGGGGGCAACAGCAGGGAGACACGGGGCATGAGCGGAGGGTGGGGGGCAACAGCAGGGAGACACGGGGCATGAGAGGGGGGTGGGGGTAACAGGAGAGAGACACGGGGCATGAGCGGGGGGTGGGGGCAACAGGAGAGAGACACGGGGCATGAGTGGGGGGTGGGGGGCAACAGCAGGGAGACTCGGCGCATGACCGGGGGAGGGAGAACACGAGGGAGACAAGGGGCATGAGAGGGGGGTGGGGGGTAACAGGAGAGAGACAAGGGGCATGAGTGGGGGGTGGGGGGCAACAGCAGGGAGACACGGCGCATGAACGGGGGTGGGGGCAACAGGAGAGAGACACGGGCATGAGAAGGGGGTGGGGGGTAATAGAAGAGAGACACGGGGCATCAGAGGGGGGTAGGAGGATAACAGGAGAGAGACACGGGGCAGGAGCGGGGGGTGAGGGGCAACAGCAGGGAGACACGGGGCATGAGCGGAGGGTGGAGGAACACGCGGGAGACACAGGGCATGAGCGGGGGTCAGGGGTAACAGGAGAGAGACACGGGGCATGAGCGGGGATGGGAGCAACAGCAGGGAGACACGGGGCATGAGCGGGGGTGGGGGGCAACAGGAGAGAGACACAGGGCATGAGCAGGGGGGGAAACAGCAGGGAGACACAGGGCATGACCGGGGGGTGGGGGGCAACAGGAGAGAGTCTTATGCGTGCAGGGTTTCGTACCAGGCTACGCACGCTTCGTGCAACCAGGAAACGAGTACTTCAAAACCCGGCTTTCCGAGGCGGCTGGAGGTTGCCATGGAAGTTAGGCAATACGTTGCTAGGGAGACGCAACTTACGTGCTGGGTCACGGCGCTGATCATGTGTTCCTGGTTATTTAACCCTGCCTCCCTGCTTGTTCGGTGCTTCTGATCAAGCATTGTTTTTGGAGCTTTTTTGTTCTTGACCTTGTTTCCTGATTCCCTGGTTTCTTGACTCCCTGCTTTTGAACCCGACCTTGATTTTTGGATCTTCCTTGTCTGTTTCGGTACTTTGGTGATATCCTGGTTTTTTCGACCTTCGCCTTCTGTCCCTGGATTTGAAATTGCCTACTCCTTGGTCTATTCTGCCTGTGTGGTTCCGACCCGGTTTGTTTAAAGGATTGCGTTACTAGTTGACTTCTTGTACTTCTTTGTACTGCAACGGCAACGTGGGAAGCGTTAGCCATCCAGCGACACAGCCTCCGCTGCGCCGTGGGACAGCCTCCGCTGCAACGTGGGAGGCGTTAGCCGTCCAGCGACACAGCCTCCGCTGCGCCGTGGGACAGCATCTGCTGCAACGTGGGAGGCGTTAGCCGTCCAGCGACGCAGCCTCCGCTGCGCCGGGGGACAGCCTCTGCTGTAACGTGGGAGCACTTTCCATCCAGCAACACAGCCTCCGCTGCTCCGTGGGACAGCATCGGCTGCATCGCGGGAGTGGTAACTTTCTGTTGATGCATTTCGTGTAAACCATACGGAGTGTGGTTTCCTCGTTTATCTAGTCTGTGTCAGTGACTAAGTGTGCAACAATATTGGAATCTCTGGTAAGAAGTTATTGCACAGTCAAAGTATTGTTGGCAGCCTTGTACTTAAGGGGTTGTAACCAGAAGGGTGGTTTGTTTTGCAGTATTTACTACGAAATACGACCCATGCTCAGAGATCAGCTCTTCCCTTGATCAGGTTAGTGGGGAAGGAGTGTTAGTAACTGCTTGAAGCCTAAAAGTATACTTGGATACTAATTGTGCTTCCTTCCTTCTACAGCTACTTGGGTCTCAACGGGAATTCCATACATCTTTCAATTAATTGATCCCTCTGTATGTGTGATTGGTACCATTCAGAGGGGTACATTGGTGGGAAGAATTCATCTTCTACACTACGGGGTCAACCAGTGAAGAGGAATTCTGACAGAGAGACACTGGGAATGAGCAGGGGGTGGGGGGCAACAGCAGGGAGACACGGGCATGAGCGGGGGTGGGGGGCAACAGCAGGGAGACACGGGGCATGAGCCGGGGGGTGGGGGGAACACGAGGGAGACAAGGCGCATGAGTGGGGGGCAACAGGAAGGAGACACGGGGCATGAGCGGGGGGTGGGAGGCAACAGCAGGGAGACACGGGGCATGAGCGGGGGGTGGGGGGAACACGAGGGAGACACAGGGCATGAGCGGGCGGTGGGGGTAACAGGAGAGAGACACGGGGCATGAGTGGGGGTGGGGGAGCAACAGCAGGGAGACACGGGCCATGAGCGGGGGGTGGGGGGAAACAGCAGGGAGACAAAGGGCATGAGCGGGATATGGGGGGAAAACAAAGGAGACACGGGGCATGAGCTGGGGGTGGGGGGCAACAACAGGGAGACACGGGGCATGACCGGGGGGTGGGGGCAACAGGAGAGAGACACGGGGCATGACCGGGGGGTAGGGGGCAACAGCAGGGAGACACGGGGCATGAGCTGGAGGGAACACGAGGGAGACACGGGGCATGAGCAGGGGGTGGGGGGTAACAGGAGAGAGACACGGGGCATGAGCAGGGGGTGGGGGGCAACAGCAGGGAGACACGGGGCATGAGCGGGGGGTGGGGGGTAACAGGAGAGAGACACGGGGCATGAGCGAGGTGTGGGGGGCAACAGGAGAGAGACACGGGGCATGAGCGGGGGTGGGGGGTAACAGGAGAGAGACACGGGGCATGAGCGGGGGAAACAGTAGGGAGACACAGGGCATGAGCGGGGGGGCAACAGGAGAGAGACACGGGGCATGAGAGGGGAGTGGGGGGTAACAGGAGAGAGACACGGGGCATGAGCGGGGGGTGGGGGGCTACAGGAGAGAGACACGGGGCATGAGAGGGGGGTGGGGTTAACAGGAGAGAGACACGGGGCATGAGAGGGGGTAGGGGGGTAACAGGGGAGAGACACAGGGTATGAGCGGGGGGTGGGGGGAACACGAGGGAGAAACAGGGCATGAGCGGGGGGTGGGGGGTAACAGGAGAGAGACACGGGGCATGAGCAGGGGGGCAACAGGAGACAGACACGGGGCATGAGCGGGGGGTGGGGGGTAACAGGAGAGAGACACAGGGCATGAGTGGTGGGTGGGGGGTAACAGGAGAGAGACACAGGGCTTGAGCGGGGGGTGGGGGGCAACAGCAGGGAGACACGGGGCATGACCGGGGGGTGGGGGGCAACAGGAGAGAGACACGGGGCATGAGAGGGGGTAGGGGTAACAGGAGAGAGACAAGGGGCATGAGTGGGGGGTCGGGGGCAACAGCAGGGAGACACAGCGCATGACTGGGGGTGGGGGGCAACAGGAGAGAGACACGGGCATGAGCGGGGGGTGGGGGGTAACAGGAGAGAGACACGGGGCATGAGTGGGGGGTGGGGGGCAACAGCAGGGACACACAGGCCATGAGTGGGGGGTGTGGGGAAACAGCAGGGAGACACGGGGCATGAGCGGGGGGTGGGGGGAACACGAAGGAGACACGGGGCATGCGCGGGGGTGGGGGGCAACAGCAGGGAGACACGGGGCATGACCGGGGGGTGGGGGGCAACAGCAGAGAGACACGGGGCATGAGAGGAGGTAGGGGTAACAGGAGAGTGACACGGGGGATGAGAGGGGGGTGGGGGTAACAGGAGAGAGACACAGGGCATGAGAGAGGGGTGGGGGTTAACAGGAGAGAGACACAGGGCATGAGCGGGGGGTGGGGGGCAACAGCAGGGATACACAGGGCATGAGCGGAGGGTGGGGGGGCAACAGCAGGGAGACACGGGGCATGAGCGGAGGGTGGGGGGCAACAGCAGGGAGACACGGGGCCTGAGAGGGGGGTGGGGGGTAACAGGAGAGAGACACGGGGCATGAGCGGGGGGTGGGGGCAACAGGAGAGAGACACGGGGCATGAGCGGGGGTGGGGGGTAACCGGAGAGAGACACAGGGCATGAGCGGGGGGTGGGGGGCAACAGGAGAGAGACACGGGGCATGAGCGGGAGTGGGGGGTAACAGGAGAGAGACACGGGGCATGAGCGGGGGCAACAGCAGGGAGACACAGGGCATGAGCGGGGGTGAGGGGCAACAGCAGGGAGACACGGGGCATGAGCGGGGGGCAACAGGAGAGAGACACGGGGCATGAGCGGGGGGTGGGGGGTAACAGGAGAGAGACACGGGGCATGAGCAGGGGGTGGGGGGCAACAGGAGAGAGACACGGGGCATGAGAGGGGGGTGGGGGGTAACAGGAGAAAGACACGGGGCATGAGAGTGGGGTAGGGGGGTAACAGGAGAGAGACACAGGGTATGAGCGGGGGGTGGGGGGAACACGAGGGAGAAACGGGGCATGAGCGGGGGTGGGGGGTAACAGGAGAGAGACACAGGGCATGAGCAGGGGGGCAACAGGAGACAGACACGGGGCATGAGCGGGGGGTGGGGGGTAACAGGAGAGAGACACAGGGCATGAGAGGTGGTAGGGGTAACAGGAGAGTGACACGGGGATGAGAGGGGGGTGGAGGTAACAGGAGAGAGACACAGGGCATGAGCGGGGGTGGGGGGCAACAGCAGGGATACACGTGGCATGAGCGGAGGGTGGGGGGCAACAGGAGAGAGACACGGGGCATGAGCGGGGGTGGGGGGTAACAGGAGAGAGACATGGGGCATGAGCGGGGGCAACAGCAGGAGACACAGGGCATGAGCGGGGGGTGAGGGGCAACAGCAGGGAGACGTGGGGCATGAGCGTGGGGGCAACAGGAGAGAGACACGGGGCATGAGCGGGGGTGGGG
The DNA here is from genome assembly GCF_040938575.1 of Ambystoma mexicanum. NCBI lineage: Eukaryota > Metazoa > Chordata > Amphibia > Caudata > Ambystomatidae > Ambystoma > Ambystoma mexicanum. The sequence continues at coordinate 16,241,292 of NC_090922.1, read as the reverse complement.
GCAACAGGAGAGAGACGCGGGGGGGAACAGGAGAGAGACACAGGGCATGAGCGGGGGGTGGGGGGCAACAGGAGAGAGACACGGGGCATGAGCGGGGGTGGGGGGTAACAGGAGAGAGACACGGGGCATGAGCGGGGGCAACAGCAGGGAGACACAGGGCATGAGCGGGGGGTGAGGGGCAACAGCAGGGAGACATGGGGCATGAGCGGGGGGGCAACAGGAGAGAGACACGGGGCATGAGCGGGGGGTGGGGGGTAACAGGAGAGAGACACGGGGCATGAGCAGGGGGTGGGGGGCAACAGGAGAGAGACACAGGGCATGAGAGGGGGTGGGGGTTAACAGGAGAGAGACACAGGGCATGAGATGGGGTAGGGGGGTAACAGGAGAGAGACACAGGGTATGAGCGGGGGGTGGGGGGAACACGAGGGAGAAACGGGGCATGAGCGGAGAGTGGGGGGTAACAGGAGAGAGACACAGGGCATGAGCAGGGGGGCAACAGGAGACAGACACGGGGCATGAGCGGGGGGTGGGGGGTAACAGGAGAGAGATACAGGGCATGAGCGGGGGTTGGGGGGTAACAGGAGAGAGACACAGGGCATGAGCGGGGGGTGGGGGGCAACAGCAGGGAGACACGGCGCATGACCGGGGATGGGGGAGAACAGGAGAGAGACACGGGCATGAGAAGGGGGTGGGGGGTAACGGGAGAGAGACACGGGGCATCAGAGGGGGTAGGAGGATAACAGGAGAGAGACACGGGGCAGGAGCGGGGGGTGAGGGGCAACAGCAAGGAGACATGGGGCATGAGCGGAGGGTGGGGGGCAACAGCAGGGAGACACAGGGGATGAGCGGGGGGTGGGGGAACACAAGGGAGACACAGGGTATGAACGGGGGTCAGGGGTAACAGGAGAACGACACGGGGCATGAGTGGGGGTGGGAGCAACAGCAGGGAGACACGGGGCATGAGCAGGGGGGGCAACAGCAGGGAGACACGGGGCATGACCGGGGGGTGGGGGGCAACAGCAGGGAGACACAGGGCATGACCGGGGGTGGGGGGCAACAGGAGAGAGACACTGGGAATGAGCGGGGGTGGGGAGCAACAGCAGGGAGACACGGGCATGAGCAGAGGGAGGGGGGCAACAGCAGGGAGACACGGGGCATGAGCCGGGGGGTGGGGGAAACACGAGGGAGACAAGGGGCATGAGTGGGGGGTGGGGGGCAACAGGAGAGAGACACAGGGCATGAGCAGGGGGGGCAACAGCAGGGAGACACGGGGCATGACCGGGGGGTGGAGGGCAACAGCAGGGAGACACAGGGCATGACCGGGGGTGGGGGGCAACAGGAGAGAGACACTGGGAATGAGCGGGGGTGGGGAGCAACAGCAGGGAGACACGGGCATGAGCAGAGGGAGGGGGGCAACAGCAGGGAGACACGGGGCATGAGCCGGGGGGTGGGGGAAACACGAGGGAGACAAGGGGCATGAGTGGGGGGTGGGGGGCAACAGGAAGGAGACACGGGGCGTCAGCGGGGAGTGAGGGGCAACAGCAGGGAGACACGGGGCATGAGTGGGGGGTGGGGGGAACAAGGGGGAGACACAGGGCATGAGCGGGGATGTGGGGGGTAACAGGAGAGAGACACAGGGCATGAGTGGGGGTTGGGGGGCAACAGCAGGGAGACACGGGCCATGAGCGGGGGATGGGGGGAAACAGCAGGGAGACACGGAGCATGAGCGGGGTGTGGGGGGAACACAAAGGAGACACGGGGCATGAGCGGGGGGCTGGGGGGCAACAGCAGGAAGAAACGGGGCATGACCGGGGGGTGTGGGGGGCAACAGGAGAGAGACACGGGGCATGACCGGGGGTGGGGGGCAAAAGCAGGGAGACACGTGGCATGAGCTGGAGGGAACACGAGGGAGACACGGGGCATGAGCAGGGGGTGGGGGGTAACAGGAGAGAGACACAGGGCATGAGCGGGGGGTGGGGGGCAACAGCAGGGAGACACGGGGCATGAGCTGGGGGTGGGGGGTAACAGGAGAGAGACACGGGGCATGAGCGGGGGGTGGGGGCAACAGGAGAGAGACACGGGGCATGAGCGGGGGGTGGGGTGTAACAGGAGAGAGACAAGGGGCATGAGCGGGGGGTGGGGGGCAACAGGAGAGCGACACGGGGCATGAGAGGGGGGTGGGGGGTAACAGGAGAGAGACACGGGGCATGAGAGGGGGGTGGGGGGAATACGAGGGAGAAACGGGGCATGAGCGGGGGGTGGGGGGTAACAGGAGAGAGACACAGGGCATGAGCGGGGGGTGGGGGGTAACACGAGAGAGACACAGGGCATGAGCGGGGGGTGGGGGGCAACAGCAGGGAGACACGGCGCATGACCGGGGGTGGGGGGCAACAGGAGAGAGACAAGGGCATGAGAAGGGGGTGGGGGGTAACAGGAGAGAGACATGGGGCATCAGAGGGGGGTAGGAGGATAACAGGAGAGAGACACGGGGCAAGAGCGGGGGATGAGGGGCAACAGCAGGGAGACACGGGGCATGAGCGGAGGGTGGGGGGCAACAGCAGGGAGACACAGGGCATGAGCGGGGGGTGGGGGAACACGAGGGAGACACAGGGCATGAGCGGGGGTCAGGGGTAACAGGAGAGAGACACAGGGCATGAGCAGGGGGGGCAACAGCAGGGAGACACGGGGCATGACCGGGGGGTGGGGGGCAACAGGAGGGAGACACAGGGCATGAGCAGGGGGGCTACAGCAGGGAGACATGGGGCATGAGTGGGGGGTGGGGGGCAACAGGAGGGAGACACGGGCCATGACCGGGGAGTGGGAGGCAACAGGAGAGAGACACTGGGAATGAGCGGGGGTGGGGGGCAACATCAGGGAGACACGGGCATGAGCGGGGGGTGGGGGGCAACAGCAGGGAGACACGGGGCATGAGTCGGGGGGGTGAGGGGAACACGAGGGAGAAGCGGAGCATGAGTGGGGGGTGGGGGGCAACAGGAGGGAGACACGGCGCATGACCGGGGGTGGGGGGCAACAGGAGAGAGACAAGGGCATGAGAAGGGGGTGGGGGGTAACAGGAGAGAGACATGGGGCATCAGAGGGGGGTAGGAGGATAACAGGAGAGAGACACGGGGCAAGAGCGGGGGATGAGGGGCAACAGCAGGGAGACACGGGGCATGAGCGGAGGGTGGGGGGCAACAGCAGGGAGACACAGGGCATGAGCGGGGGGTGGGGGAACACGAGGGAGACACAGGGCATGAGCGGGGGTCAGGGGTAACAGGAGAGAGACACAGGGCATGAGCAGGGGGGGCAACAGCAGGGAGACACGGGGCATGACCGGGGGGTGGGGGGCAACAGGAGGGAGACACAGGGCATGAGCAGGGGGGCTACAGCAGGGAGACATGGGGCATGAGTGGGGGGTGGGGGGCAACAGGAGGGAGACACGGGCCATGACCGGGGAGTGGGAGGCAACAGGAGAGAGACACTGGGAATGAGCGGGGGTGGGGGGCAACATCAGGGAGACACGGGCATGAGCGGGGGGTGGGGGGCAACAGCAGGGAGACACGGGGCATGAGTCGGGGGGGTGAGGGGAACACGAGGGAGAAGCGGAGCATGAGTGGGGGGTGGGGGGCAACAGGAGGGAGACACGGGGCATGAGCGGGGGCTGGGGGAACACGAGGGAGACACGGGGCATGAGCTGGAGGTGGGGGGAACACGAGAGAGACACGGGGCAGGGGGTGGAGGGTAACAGGAGAGAGACCCGGGGCATGAGCGGGGGATGGGGGTAACAGCAGGGAGACACGGGGCATGAGCGGGGGTGGAGGGAACACGAGGGAGACATGGGGCATGAGCGGGGTTGGGGGGAACATAGGGAGACACGGGGCATGAGTGGGGGTGGGGGGCAACAAGAGGGAGACACGGGGCATGAGCAGGGGGTGGGGGTTAACTGGAGAGAGACACAGGCATGAGCGGGGGGTGGGGGGCAACAGGAGGGAGACATGGGGCATGAAAGGGGGTGGGGGAACAGGGGAGACACGGGGCATGAGCGGGGGCGGGGGGAACATGAGGTAGACACGGGGCATGAGCGGGGGTGAGGGGAACAGGGGAGACACAGGGCATGAGCGGGGGTGGGAGGAACACGAGGGAGACATGGGGCATGAGCAGGGGATGGGGGGCAACAGCAGGGAGACACGGGGCATGACTGGGGGGTGGGGGAAACAGCAGAGAGACACGGGGAATGACCGGGGGGTGGGGGGTCAACAGGTGAGAGACACGGGGCATGACCGGGAGGTGGGGGGCAACAGGAGAGGGACACGGGGAATGAGCAGGGGGTGGGGGCAACAGCAGGGAGACACGGGCATGAGCGGGGGGTGGGGGGCAACAGCAGGGAGACACGGGGCATGAGCCAGGGGTTTGGGGGGAACACGAGGGAGAAGCGGGGAATGAGTGGGGGTGGGGGGCAACAGGAGGGAGACACGGGGCATGAGCGGGGTGGGGGGCAAGAGCAGGGAAACACAGGGCATGAGCGGGGGGTGGGGGGAACACGAGGGAGACACGGGGCATGAGCTGGAGGTGGGGGGAACACGAGGGAGACACGGGGCAGGGGGTGGGGGGTAACAGGAGAGAGACACGGGGCATGAGCGGGGGGTGGGGAGCAACAGCAGGGAGACACGGGGCATGTGCTGAAGATTCGCACGTTGAAAACTTCCCGCGCTGAAGAACACGCGCACTGTAAGAAAAATCCACGCGCAGAAACCACACGCGCTTGTAAACACACGCGAAGCAGAATTCATGCGCAAACAGATTCCCGCGCAGAAAAGACATGCGCTAGTATTCACACGCGCTGTTGAACTCCCGCGCCTATTCACACGCGCCTTATAACTCACGCACCAAAAAGTTCACATGTGGACAGAATCTCGCGTAAGAAAACACACGCGCAGGAAATCACACGCGCTATTGAGTTCTCGCGTAGAAACACACGTGCTTGAAATCAAACGTGCAACAGAGTTCACCCGCGGTCGGATTCTCGCGTTAAAAAAAAGCACACGCGCTGAAACTCACACGCACAATTGAATTCTCTCACTAGGAAGCACACGCGCTGAAACTCACACACGCAATTGAATTCTTGCGCCGAAATAACACGCTTGAAAAGTCACGCGCTATTTTCACTCGCGAGGAATCAAAGACGTTAAATAATTTTCGCACGCGCAAAGGTTTAACGGTTAGTTTCAGATTACACGTAGTACGTGTTTAACAAATAGCGTTAACCCGTTAACCTCGCGCTTAATTTCAAGCGCACTCAAACAGTTCAAAAAATAAATTCAAAGAAAACATTTTACGAGTTCTCACTTAAATGTCTTTAAGATAAACAGAGTGGCAGTCTAATAATCTCTAAACAAAGCCACTTATCTCCAGAACGATTTCCTAAAGATTTTCAGAGTTTCCTGTCTTCAAATCGCATTCCTGACAGCTGAGAACTTCTCCTGAAACCCCCAAGAAAGTAACCGCTCAACTGCTAGCGCCTGAAGGATAAAATCCACCAGGCCCAAGCCTTAAGCAGGAGCAGCCACTACACACGTCCTCTCAGCTGGGGCTTAGATGATGAAAGGCAAAGAGTGACAGTTTAGAATGTTCATTGTTGTTCTGCAGTGTTTTCTAACCAATCAGAGCTGTCACTGTTAAACTCCATTTTGCCTTGGGTCAGAACCAGGATTCTGAATCAGGAAGTTAAGGCCAAACCAACTACAATAGAAAACTTCCCACCCACACAAGGCTAATCTAAAAAAGGATAATAAAATAGAAATAAAGGGAAAGAAACTTGAATAAGGGAAAATAGCCTGAATAGGGGAAGGAAACCTGACAGTACCCCCCTACCTTATGTGGATTTTTAGCATGAAACTTAGCAACTAAACTGGGAGCATGTACATCAACTGAATCTTCCCAAGATCGTTCTTCTGGTCCATATCCCTCCCAATCAATTAAATACTGCAACCTTCCCCTCACCCTCCTGGAATCCAAAATTTGTTTAACCACAAATTCCTCAGATGAATCCTCCAAAATCAAAGGGGAAGGTGGTGTTCTAAATCTAGTTCCTGAACAAACTGGTTTTAAAAGGCTAACATGGAAAGTAGGATGCACCTTCAAATGCTTGGGTAATTTCAATCGTACTGCCACAGGGTTGATGATTCTCTCTACCTCAAATGGGCCTACAAATCGTGGACTGAATTTATTTGTCCCCTTAATTTTTAGGTACCGGGTAGAAAGCCAAACTAAGTCTCCCACTTTGCTCTATCCAAGTTATTCTTCATTACCAGCAAACGATCTTCCACTCTAGGATTCCCGGAATCCTCCAACACCACAAAACTCAGAAAGCGAGGATGAAACCCACGACCCAAAAAGAAAGGGGACATAGAAGTAGCATCTTTATCACAATTGTTGTATGAGAATTCTGCCAACCATACCAAATCCACCCATTCCTCTCCAGCTTGCAAATAACACCTTAAAAATTTCTCCAATTCCTGATTTACTCTCTCCACTTGTCCATTAGTCACCGGATGATACCCAGAAGTTAAACTAACGTCTACCCCAAGTTTCCTACAGAAGGCCCTCCAAAATTTTGAAATAAATTGAGATCCCCTATCAGAGATAACTTGACTTGGGAGTCCATGTAGTCTAGCCACACCTTGCAAGAAACTATGAGCCAGTTTTTCCGCGGTAACCCATTGGTAAAAAATGCGCCTCTTTAGTAAGAAGATCCACCACAACAAGAATGTTAGTACAACCCTTATCTTGAGGGAGGTCAACAATGAAATCCATAGAAATAGTGTGCCAAGGACGAGGAAGAACAGGTAACGGCTCCAATAAACCATGCGGCTTCCCATCTTGACTTTTTACTTGTGCACAGACTGCACATGTTTTAACAAAGTTCAATGTGTCTTGGCAAATTTTTTCCCACCAAAAGTTCCTTCGAACCAATTCCAGAGTTTTTCTGAAACCAGGATGTCCTGATAAAATGGATTCATGACAATTTCTCAAAATCCTTTCTCTTAACTCTTCAGTAGGTAAATAAAGCTTGTTATCAAAAAATGGTAGACCGTCTTTCAAACTTCTGGCTGGATCCAGTCTCACCCACTCCTCCATCTGTAAGGACATTTTCTGGCGAACTTCGTTCAAAAAATCCATTCCTTTAATGGCTCCGGCTAACAAAAAACGTTCTGGAGCAATTAGAGGTTCTGGCTCCAGAACCTCTCTCTCCTCACTACCAGGAAATTGGCAGGATAAGGCATCAGCTTTTTTGTTCAGACTTCCGGGTTTAAAGGTCACAACAAAATCATAATCGGCAAAGAATAAGGACCAACGAAGTTGTTGTGGAGACAAAGTTCTTGCAGATTTTAAAAACAATACATTTCGATGATCAGTAAGAACCGTTACCGTATGTCTTGCCCCTTTCAGAAAATGCCTCCATTCTTCAAAAGCGGACTTTATTACTACCAGTTCACGATCTGCAATTGTATAGTTCACTTCAGCAGCAGAAAACCTCCTAGAAAAGAAGGCAACTGGATGTAGCTGACCAGTAGTTTCATGCCTTTGAGAAAGCACCGCCCCAAACTCTAAATTTGAAGCGTCCGCCTCCACAAAAAAAGGTTTAGAGAGATCAGGATGAATTAGAATCGCACTAGAAGTAAATTTTTCTTTTAACTCTTGAAAAGCTTTTCTGCTTCAAGGTCCCAGTCAAATTTCACTCCTTTTTTCAAAAGTCTCGTTTTAGGAGCAACCAGCCGAGAAAAACCTTCGATAAATCTCCTATAAAAATTGGCAAACCCTAAAAAACTTTGTATTTCCTTAACCTTAGTAGGAGTGGGCCATTCAAGAACTGCTTGAACCTTTTTAGGATTCATTTCTAAACCCTTAGGTGAAATTATAAAACCTAAAAACTCCACCAAATCTGTATGGAATTGACTTTTTTCCAATTTGGCAAACAAATGGTTTTCTCGCAACTTTTGTAAGACTAAGCGAACATGTTTCTGATGTTGATCCAGGTCAGAAGAGAAAATCAAAATGTCATTGATATACACAACAACAAAAATATCCAGGAATTCTCTAAAAACCTCGTCAATAAAAAATTGGAAAGCCGCTGGAGCATTGCATAAACTGAATGGCATAACTTGGTATTCATACAGCCCAAACCTGGTCTTAAACGCTGTCTTCCATTCGTCCCCTTCCTGCACACGCACAAGATGGTAAGCTCCTCTCAAATCTAATTTAGAGAAAATATTTGCTCCTTGTATTTGATTAAGCATTTCCGAGATGAGAGGAAGAGGATACCGGTTCTTAACAGTGACTCTGTTAACTGCTCGATAATCTATGCAAGTTCGAAGTGTTCCATCCGGTTTTGGTAAAAAAAATTAAGGACAGGCCGCCGGCGACTTAGAATGACGAATAAACCCTTTGGCAAAGTTTTCCGTTAAATATTCTTTTAAATAATCATTCTCTTTCTCTGTAAGAGCATATACTCTACTACTAGGCAAAATTGTTCCTGGCTCCAGCTCAATTTTACAATCAAAGGGCCTATGGGGTGGTAATTCTCCTGCCACTTTTTCATCAAATACGTCCCAAAAATCTTGGTAACACTGGGGAAGTTGACCCACTACAGCTCCCACATCATGACATCCAATTCCAGTCTCAGCCAGAAAGCTAGATACTGAATTACTTTGTTTGAAATCTTCCTCAAAGAGACTTCCTGAAAAGCAATTCTCTTTACAGAAATCTGACTGCATGTTAATTGTCCTAGCACTCCAATCAATCAAAGGATTATGGAGAGTAAGCCAAGGCATACCCAAAATAATCTTTAACAAAGGAGCATCAATTAACTCGAACGAAATTATCTCTCTGTGACCTCCTGTTAACTCCAAAATTAAAGAACCAGTTCTGTGAGTAATGGGACCAGAAGACAGAGACGTACCATCAACAGCCCTAACTTGCTCTACAACTTCTTTCTGAAGAATTGGAATTCCCAAAGATTTTGCCAGACCCCAATCCATGAAATTCCCGGTGGCACCTGAGTCAATCATAACGGGACCATTTCCCTTACACTCCAACTCAAGGAACAAGGATACATTTACGGTTATATGGGGAACAGCTGTCTGCACAGTATTGTCGAACTGTTGTATCTTGGCCGCTGAAGTAGAAGTCTTCTTGGGAGTGTAAGGACAATTCCCTAAAAAGTGCCCACCTCTTCCATAATATAAACACAGATTGTTATCTCTCCTCCTAGCCCTTTCTTCCATAGTTAAAGGACCTCGGACCCTGGGAGGTGGATTATTCCCTTTGGATCTACTCTCTACTTTGGATCTATCCACTTTAACTAGAGACTTTACATCACTCTGACTATGTCGCCTCTCTGCCTTCCTTTCACTCAAACGAAAGTCTAATTGAATAACCAAATCAATCGGAGCTTCACAAGTAGAAGGGCGCTCAACCACTCTTGACAATGCACCCTTTAACTCATCTCTAAGGCCCCGATAAAACAACGAGACCTGTTTATCCTCGGGCCACCTGCTTTCTAACAGAGGGGACTTAAATTGTGTTATATAAGCGATCAAATCTCTATTACCTTGTTTTAGTTCTAAAAGTTCACCATCCACTTCCAGAGATAACTGTCTTCTATCAAACATCTTTCGGAATATCTCTAAAAAACTGGTGTAATTTCCTAGAACCGTACTCTTTTGACTCACCAACAACCCAGCCCAAGCAGATGCCTCCCCAGAAAGATAGGACAACATAAAAGTTATCTTAGATGCATCCGTGGGAAAGATCTCTGGTCTACTCATAAAATGTAATTCACATTGCGTCAAAAACACCCTAAACCTCTTGGGGTCCCCATGATAACGTTCTGGAGGCGCCAAAGGAACTGGCATAATTAAACTCCTTACCCCTTCCGCCACTGGAGTGCCCGTTGTATTTGTGGTAATCGATCTCCACCTTCCCTTTCTAACTCAGGTGGAGAACCAGCACCCCCTGAAACCTCATCCTCTCTCCTTACTCCCCTCTGTTTAATTTGTATTACTTTAACACTCAAGTCATCCACCTTTTGACTAAGTAAAGCATTTTCATTACGGGATATTTTCAACTCCTCCCCTAACTCCCTGATCAAAGATCCTAACGCCTCCATGGATTCATCGGGGTTCATGACAGCTCGGGCGGACTAAATTATTGGCCTTTCATTCTGTCAGGCTGAGAGGTTCTGTGTCCGCGGAAGCTGCTGAAACCCCGACAATCCCCCTGAAATGTAATTCCCAGAACTAGATATTAATTCAGCTCTGCAAACCACACCCCAAAGGGAAAGGGGGAAGTGGATAACATAACAACACCAGGCTGACTGCGTTAAGGCTAACCAAAGCTGCAGAGGATACAAGAAAAGCACATACAAATCCTTTTATTACTTACTTAACCTTTAGAGTTGGAAAGACTTTAAATCCTTAACTAATAAGTAAGAATCATACCTGGTTCTTCTCTTTAAATTTCTTAGAGAAGCTTTTAAAGAAGCTGAAAATCTCTCTTACTTGAGTCTCTTGAAATTCACAACAACTTCTTATTTTGGGCAAACCTGGAAAGTTTTGCTCTTCGCCTTTTTCCAAAGTTAACTAATTGTCCAGTTAAATTGTCTTTAATATTTTCTTTCAAACTTTTCTTTAGATTCCAAAACCTTTTTACAATTCAATAGAGTTTGAGAATTCTTCAAGAAACACGTGCAAAAGCACACGCGCAGATGATCTCAATGCTGAAGATTCGCACGTTGAAAACTTCCCGCGCTGAAGAACACGTGCACTGTAAGAAAAATCCACACGCAGAAAACACACGCGCTTGTAAACACACGCGAAGCAGAATTCCCACGCAAACGGATTCCCGCGCAGAAAACACACGCGCTAGTATTCACACGCGCTGTTGAACTCCCGCGCCTATTCACACGCGCCTTATAACTCGCGCGCCAAAAAGTTCATACGCGGACAGAATCTCGCGTTAAAAAAAAAAAGCAGGAAATCGCACGCACTATTGAGTTCTCGCGTAGAAACACACGCGCTTGAAATCAAATGTGCAACAGAGTTCACCCGCGGTCGATTCTCGCGTTAAAAAAAAGCACACACGCTGGAACTCACACGCGCAGTTGAATTCTCTCGCCAGGAAGCACACGCGCTGAAACTCACACGCGTAATTGAATTGAATTCTCTCGCCAGGAAGCACACGCGCTGAAACTCACACGCGCAATTGAATTCTCGCGCCGAAATAGCACACTTGAAAACACACGCGCAATTTTCACTCGCGAGGAATCAAAGACGTTAAATAATTTTCGCACACGCAAAGGTTTAACGGTTAGTTTCAGATTACACGTAGTACGTGTTTAACAAATAGCGTTCACCCGTTAACCTTGAGCTTCATTTCAAGCGCACTCAAACAGTTCAAAAAATAAATTCAAAGAAAACATTTTATGAGTTCTCACTTAAATGTCTTTAAGATAAACAGAGCGGCAGTCTAATAATCTCTAAACAAAGTCACTTATCTCCAGAACGATTTCCTAAAGATTTTCAGAGTTTCCTGTCTTCAAATCGCATTCCTGACAGCTGAGAACTTCTCCTGAAACCCCCAAGAAAGTAGCCGCTCAACTGCTAGCGCCTAAAGGATAAAATCCACTAGGCCCAAGTCTTAAGCAGGAGCAGCCACTACACACGTCCTCTCAGCTGGGGCTTAGATGATGAAAGGCAAAGAGTGACAGTTTAGAATGTTCATTGTTGTTCTGCAGTGTTTTCTAACCAATCAGAGCTGTCACTGTGAAACTCCATTTTGCCTTGGGTCAGAACCAGGATTCTGAATCAGGAAGTTAAGGCCAAACCAAGTACAATAGAAAACTCCCCACCCACACAAGGCTAATCTAAAAAAGGATAATAAAATAGAAATAATCTGAAAGAAACTTGAATAAGGGAAAATAGCCTGAATAGGGGAAGGAAACCTACCAGATAGTTGACCTCTCCGAGTTTACCCACAACTCTGAAGGGTCCCATCCATTTGTCTTGCAAGGCCCTCTGCCTTGTTGGGATCATAACGAGAATGAGCTGGTCTTGAGTGAACTCAACCATGTTAGCCTTTTGATCATGCCAGTGCTTGACCAATGCTTGTCCAGCTTTCAAGTTCTCACTTGCTTCTGTCATCATGTGCTACATTCTCCTCCGGAGACCTATCACGTAGTCAGTCACTCTGACTGGCTTGGGGGAAGGAGCGCTCTCTAACCCCTCCTTAATTAGGGCCAATTGACCTCTGACGGGATGACCATAGAGAAGCTCAAAGGGAGAATAATCTACTCCCTCCTGAGGGACTTCTCTATAAGCAAAGAGAAGGCATGGCAGTAGAAGGTCCCACTTTCGCTTAAGGGGTTCCTCTAAAGCACCTATCATGCTCTTCATGGTTCGGTTGAACCGTTCTACCAACCCATTGGTTTGGGGGTGGTAGGCTGTTGAGAACTTGTAAGTAACTCCACAGGTCTTCCACATGGCTTTCATGTAGTGGGACATAAAGTTTGACCCCCTGTCAGAGATTACTTCCTTAGGAAACCTGACCCTGGTAAAAATACCAAGGAGGGCCTTAGCCACAGCCGGAGCTGTAACAGTCCTCATAGGAATTGCCTCAGGATACCTAGTAGCATGGTCTACTACAACAAGTATAAACCTGTTGCCTGAGAAGGTTGGAGGATCAAGGGGACCAACAATGTCAATCCCTACTCTCTCAAATGGGACTCCCACAACTGGGAGAGGCACTAAAGGTGCCACATTCTTGGAGCCAACCTTACCACAGGTCTGGCAGGTGTGGCAGCTCCTGCAGTGTTTTTCTACTTCGGCCCCCACCTTCGGCCAATAAAAGTAGAGAGAGAGCCTTTCCTTAGTCTTTTTGAAACTCAAGTGACCAGCCAAAGGAATCTCGTGGGCTAACTGCGGTCTGTTCTCTTGGGGTACTACAAGTCGTTTGTAGTCTCCAGGTGCAGACTCGGTCGGTTCACTGTAGAAGAGGCCATCTTCCCAGTGCAACCTGTATTTCCTAGGCTCTTGCCCTTCAGCCTGAGCTTCTGCCTGGTGGCGAAGACCTTCCAGAGTTGGACATTCTCTCTTTCCCTTACTGAAGTCTGCCCTGCTGGGTCAACCTTCTGTCAGTAAAGACTGCAGCTCAGGATGGTCAACAGGATCCACATCTCCAATGAGTTCCTGGCATTCCATTAGCTCTTCTTCAGAGTCTAATTCTACCACACAGGGTTGTACCTCCCTCTCAGCCTCAGCTGGAGGTGGAGTTACGGGTGTAACTTTGGACAACCGCGGGGAAGTCCTTGTTGGCTGCACTGAAATGCTGGCTGCTGGTTTCAGTATAGAAGTCTTAGGTTTCCCTTTCGCTTCTGATTTCTTTGAGACAGCGGCCGACAATTCCAGTGGAGCATGAGTGATTTCTTTCTTCATCATCTCCTGGAGAGTACCTCGCATGGTTCTCTCCCTTGCAGGTCTGGTTAGCTCCTGTAACCGTTTACTAGGAGGTCTGGGAGTATGTGACACAATTCCGAGAGTTTTTAAGTCGTTATCCAACAGAATGCGTCCTGGTACCTCACTCTGTATGCTGACAGGTATCTTCACAGTCATGTCGTTACACTGGATAAGAACTGGTAAATGGGGAAGCATCTGCACAGGCCCTCCAGCTAACTTGGTGAGGCGTTTGGGTGCCTTAGCTACATCCTCAGCCTGAAAAAAAGATTTATCCACCACAGTTATGCTGGCCCCAGTGTCCCTAATGGCAGGAGTCTCCTGACCATTCACCTGGACACTGTCCTTATAGTACTCTTTAGTATTATCGGGGATAGAATTATAGACGTCTAGATTCTGTTGTTCCCACAGCCCCAGAGATACTAAAGAAACGCTGGCTGAGACTCCAATGGGTTCATCAGCCAGCAGTAGAAAGTTTCCACTTGCCATTTGGACTTCCTCCTCTGGAGCGAAGGCTAAGGAGACAAGCTGGACCCCTGAAGGTTTACCCTTACATCTGGGATCTCCTTTCACGTGGTCAGTTGAGCCACAAACAAAGCATTTACTGAATGCTTTCTGGAATGGTGGCTTGTTATGGCCTCCTTCTGGTTTGGCACCAGAAGACACACTATTCTGCTGCGGTTTTCCTTGTGGCTTACCCTTCTGGTTTTGTTTGGGGCCCTCTTTGGAATTTGAGTTATTCGAATTCTCTTTTGAGTCTTTTTTAGGCTGTTTTCCCTCATCCTTTTTCTGAGTTGCCCCAGAATCCTTATGAGTAGCCCTGTTGGCAACCCACAAGTCAGCAGCCTTAGCTAGCTTCCTGGAATCCAATTCCTTCGAATCAGCCAAGTGCTGTCTGAGCTCCGGAGAACAGGCATCATAAATAGACTCCAACTTAAAAAGATTCTTCATACCCTCATAAGTGTTCACTTTGTAACCCTTAATCCATCCCTCTAAGTTTTTCAACCCTTCACTCACCCAGGTAGCCCAAGGGGTACCATCATGCTTTTTGAGGGTTCTAAACCTCTTAAGATACTGGGAAGGAGTCTTCCCTAATCTAGCTATCAAAGCTAGTTTCACACTTTCGTAATCCTTCTTATCCACCTCCCCAACTCCATTACCACATCAGTCGCAACAGGGGGAAGCCTAGAGAACAACCAGGGAAGTAACTCATTCCCGGTGATGTCCTGGAGCCCATGATTATATTCAAACAGTTTCAACCAATCCAAAACATCCAATCTCGGTTCATACATACCCACTAATTCCTTCGGCATCCGGGGTCTTTTGGGACTGGAGCTTCTAGAGGAGAGAGAAGCATTTTCCACAGACAACTTTTTCATCTCTAACTCGTGATTAAGTTCTATTTCTCTGAGCCTTAAATCAGCTTGCTTCTGCTCAGCCTGGGCATTCATCAGTCTGAACTCTAGCTCTTGGTTTTTTTCAGATTGAGCCAAAAACCGTTTGTATTCTAACTCGAGCTTCATTTTTTCAAGTTCAAAATAAGCAGGGTTACATGTGGGACCTGGTATGGGCTCCGTAGGTACAGTAGGTAAGGCAGACAGAGGCTCAGAGTGGCTAACTTCATTAGGTTCACTTTCCTCTTCTGACTCATTATCAAGACTTTGATTCAGATCAATACTATCACTGTTTTCTACATTCGCTGGAGAAGTTAGTTCCTCTGAACCAGTACCCAGACTTTGGTTTTCCAGCAATCTCGCTATCAGTTCTACTTTCTTGCCTCTTACAGAAAGATTCTCTTGTCTACAGAGAGCTCGTAAACTCTCAGTATTTTCACCTGACAAGGACTCTTGACTGTAAACTTCCATAGTAGACATGTTTTTGAAAGTTGCTTTTTAGTGCTAAGCTTTGTGGTTAGTTATCCTAAAGTGTTAAAAAGCACTCTAAACTGTATACTCGATACAAATACCACCGCTGTACACCAGTGTTAGGCGGAAACCTGTGCAGTTCCCTCTGGGAGCGCTGCAAAAGATTTAGGACTACAGGTGTTTGGCAGTAAACCCACTTGGTAGCAGTCTGTACCACACAGATTCACTTGGTAGCTGTGGCTGAGCAGTCAGACTTCCCTCAAGAAGAGTTAGGCAGTATGTGAAGTATATAAAATAGAGCAATCTACACAGTAGAACAAGCAAACACGGAACAGAGCTTCGGTGTAAAGATATATAGGTATTTATTTATAACAACACATCTATGGAAAACACCCTGGCACTAATACGGCAAACAACTTCAATCACAATTACTAAAAGTAAATCAATCCCCCTAACAATAGTTCGACAAGTCTAGGTTCAATGGCACCACTTATTTGCAGACAGAGGTGAATGCTTTAACCTAGATGACACTCTAGTATTCGTTAGGACGGGAGAGAAAAGGCAGGGTATGAAATCAACTCGGTACCAACACTTTTACGAACAAATGCAAGGCAAGTAAGGCAGGGTCTACTGTAGATCGCAAAGTTCAGAGGCCAGGCCCACTCGGAGAGGGGCAAGGCGAAATGTTCCAAAAAGTATCACAGTGGAAATGCACTTCGAGTCTTTGGCGCAAATTGTCACAGAAAGATTGGACCAGTTCAGAACAGAAAGTTAGAAGGCTTGGAGGCGACCCAATGGAGAGGCGAGGATTAAGACACCTCACTCTAACCGACACAAGGGAAGCCAGGTGGACACGGTACCTTGTATGTGGAGAGACAGCTCCGGCGGGGGCAGTTGTTCCTGGTGGTGGATGCAAGTCGGGGCTTTGCCAAGAGAAGAGATGATCTCGTCGTCGAAGGAAAGTTGAAGATTGTTGCACCACCAGGGAAGAGACCAGCCGCGAAGTGCTCCGTCACAAGGCACCACCTTTTGGTCGCGGTACAGGGGTTAGTGGCTATCCGGTTGCCGGGGTGCTCAGCACGGGCAATTCGACCACTACGTCCTGGAACGAAGAAAAAGCAAAGGGGACTGGTTGTTCCCACCAGTCAGGGGAAGAGACTCTCCGGCGGGGAAATCTCCTCTGTCGTCGGGAAGTGGTGAGTCGGTTCAGCAGGGCTCCACCGGAGGTGTCGTCGTTGCAGGTCGGCTCAGCTTTACCCTCGTCGGATTCTTAGGTCCTGTGGCGACTTCTGAAGATCCAGTCCCAAAAGCCCTGCTTTTATGCAGGAAACCCCCATTCATTCAGCCTAGCTGTCAATCAAAACACGCTAAGTGGTGAGCGGGGTGGCTCACCACTTGGGCCAATCACACCAGAGTGCGACTTGAGTTGGCAAGGCAACTCAGTCCAGGGTGCCTAAACCCCCTCCCACACCCCCTGTGGTACCCAGACAGAATGTGTAGAAGCCCGCCAAAAGTGGAACAAAGGGCTCAACCTTTGGTTTAGGAGTCACAGAGACGAACACAGACGCCATTTTAAAAACCTGGCAGAAAATACCAACCGATAGATTTATTTAAGATAAATAAACCGGTGGTATGTTAGAGATTAACAAGAAAAAGTATTAACCTCCAACAATGGGAAGAATCCCATAGAGTTATATTCGGGGTCGAACACAAGTAGTTTCCACTGCCACCAGCCAAAACTCGACGAGGGGGGACGGGACAGTGCCCCCTCGAATAACAGACCCAGGAGTAATCGAATTACCCCTACTAGTACGTCCACAATAGGATGGTTTGTACTAGTTCTGTTAGTAAATTTAGGTCTAGTAAAGCCAATGGTGACTTTACATGCCCTGAGAGACAGTAGTCAGTCCCAGGGTATGGAGTCTATGGTGGGGATCCTCTAGGACGCCCCAGTGTTACGGCACGGAGGGTGCGGTGTAACACACATAGAAAAACATATGAGACCCTATGGTGTAAAAGACCCCATAGCCCATAGAACACATTGACATTCAAAGGAATTACACACATTCATGTCCAAGAGTGGGAGAAAAAGAGTCTCACTCTTGGCAGGATGGAAAAAAACTAACTCCAGAAATCCAGCAAAGCTGCTGGGGGACTCACTAGGTTAGGAAATTCAGCCTCAACAGAGAATTCTCCCTAACACACAGGGCATGAGCGGGGGGTGGGGGGCAACAGAAGGGAGACACGGGGCATGAGAGGGGGGGTGGAGGGTAACAGGAGAGAGACATGGGCATGAGCGGGGGGTGGGGGCAACAGGAGAGAGACACGGGGCATGAGCAGGGGTGGGGGGCAACAGGAGAGAGACACGGGGCATGAGCGGGGGTGGGGGGTAACAGGAGAGAGACACGGGGCATGAGCGGGGGGCAACAGCAGGGAGACAAAGGGCATGAGCGGGGGGTGAGGGGCAACAGCAGGGAGACACGGGGCATGAGCAGGGGGGCAACAGGAGAGAGACACAGGGCATGAGCAGGGGGTGGGGGGTAATAGGAGAGAGACACAGAGCATGAGCGGGGGTGGGGGGCAATAGGAGAGAGACACGGGGCATGAGAGGGGGGTGGGGGGTAACAGGAGAGAGACACGGGGCATGAGAGGGGGGTAGGGGGTAACAGGAGAGAGACACAGGGCAGGAGCGGGGGTGGAGGGCAACAGCAGGGAGACATGGGGCATGAGCGGAGGGTGGGGGGCAACAGCAGGGAGACACAGGGCATGAGCGGGGTGTGGGGGGAACACGAGGGAGAAACGGGGCATGAGCGGGGGGTGGGGGGTAACAGGAGAGAGACATGGGGCATGAGCGGGGGGGCAACAGGAGACAGACACGGGGCATGAGCGGGGGGTGGGGGGTAACAGGAGAGAGACACAGGGCATGAGCGGGGGGTGGGGGGTAACAGGAGAGAGACACAGGGCATGAGCGGGGGGTAGGAGGGTAACAGGAGAGAGACACGGGGCACGAGCGGGGGCTGGGGGCAACAGCAGGAAGACACAGGGCATGAGCGGGGGTGGGGGGCAACAGGAGAGAGACACAGGGCATGAGCAGGGGGGGCAACAGCAGGGAGACACGGGGCATGACCGGGGTTGGGGGGGCAACAGCAGGGAGACACGGGTTATGACCGGGTGGTGGGGGGCAACAGCAGGGAGACACGGGGCATGAGCCGGGGGGTGGGGGGAACACGAGGGAGACACGGGGCATGAGCGGGGGGTGGGGGCAAGAGCAGGGAGACACGGGCCATGAGCGGGGGGTGGGGGAACACGAGGGAGACACGGGGCATGAGCTGGAGGTGGGGGGAACATGAGAGAGACATGGGGCAGGGTGTGGAGGGCAACAGCAGGGAGACACGGGGCATGAGCGGTGGGTGGGGGGCAACAGGAGGGAGACATGGGGCATGAGCGGGGGGTGGGGGGCAACAGTAGGGAGACACGGGGCATGAGATGGGGGTGGGGGTAACAGGAGAGAGACACGGGGCATGACCGGGGGAAACAAGAGAGAGTGACGGGGCATGAGGGGGGTGGGGGGCAACAGCAGGGAGACACGGGGCATGAGCTGGGGGTGGGGGGAACACGAAGGAGACACGGGGCATGAGCGGGGGTGGGGGCAACAGCAGGGAGACACGGGGCATGACCCGGGGGGTGGGGGCCAACAGGAGAGAGCCACGGGGCATGAGCGGGGGGTGGGGAGCAAAAGGAGGGAGACACGGGCCATGAACGGGGGGTGGGGGGAACAGGGGAGACGCGGGGCATGAGTGGGGGGTAGGGGGGAACACGAGGGAGACACGGGGCATGAGCGGGGGTGGGGGTTAACAGGAGAGAGACACGGGGCATGAGCGGGGGGTGGGGAGCAACAGGAGGGAGACACGGGCCATGAACGGGGGGTGGGGGGAACAGGGGAGACACGGGGCATGAGTGGGGGGTAGGGGGGAACACGAGGGAGACACGGGGCATGAGCGGGGGTGGGGGTTAACAGGAGAGAGACACGGGGCATGAGCGGGGGGTGGGGGGCAACAGGAGGGAGACATGGGGCATGAGCGGGGGGTGGGGGGCAACAGTAGGGAGACACGGGGCATGAGATGGGGGTGGGGGTAACAGGAGAGAGACACGGGGCATGACCGGGGGAAACAAGAGAGAGTGACGGGGCATGAGGGGGGTGGGGGGCAACAGCAGGGAGACACGGGGCATGAGCTGGGGGTGGGGGGAACACGAAGGAGACACGGGGCATGAGCGGGGGTGGGGGCAACAGCAGGGAGACACGGGGCATGACCCGGGGGGTGGGGGCCAACAGGAGAGAGCCACGGGGCATGAGCGGGGGGTGGGGAGCAAAAGGAGGGAGACACGGGCCATGAGCGGGGGGTGGGGGGAACAGGGGAGACGCGGGGCATGAGTGGGGGGTAGGGGGGAACACGAGGGAGACACGGGGCATGAGCGGGGGTGGGGGTTAACAGGAGAGAGACACGGGGCATGAGCGGGGGGTGGGGAGCAACAGGAGGGAGACACGGGCCATGAACGGGGGGTGGGGGGAACAGGGGAGACACGGGGCATGAGTGGGGGGTAGGGGGGAACACGAGGGAGACACGGGGCATGAGCGGGGGTGGGGGTTAACAGGAGAGAGACACGGGGCATGAGCGGGGGGTGGGGGCAACAGGAGGGAGACACGGGACATGAGCGGCAGGTGGGGGGAACACGAGGGAGACATGGGGCATGAGCAGGGGGGTGGGGGGAACACAGGGAGACACGGGGCATGAGTGGGGGTGAGGGGCAACAGCAGGGAGACACGGGGCATGAGCGGGGGGTGGGGGGCAACAGGAGAGAGACACAGGGCATGAGCAGGGGGGGCAACAGCAGGGAGACACAGGGCATGACCGGGGGGTGGGGGGCAACAGCAGGGAGACACAGGGCATGAGCGGGGGGTGGGGGGCAACAGGAGAGAGACACAGGGCATGACCGGGGGAGTGGGGGGCAACAGGAGAGAGACGTGGGGGGTGGGGGGCAACAGCAGGGAGACACGGGGCATGAGCCTGGGGGGTGGGGGGAACACGATGGAGACAAGGGGCATGAGTGGGGTGTGCGGGCAACAGGAGGGAGACACAGGGCATGAATGGGGGGTGGGGGGAACACGAGGGAGACACAGGGCATGAGCGGGGGGTGGGGTGTAACAGGAGAGAGACAGGGGGCATGAGTGGCGGGTGGGGGGCAACAGCAGGGAGACACGGGCCATGAGCGGGGGGTGGGGGGGAAACAGCAGGGAGACACGGGGCATGAGCGGGGGGTGGGGGCAACACGAAGGAGACACGGGGCATGGGCAGGGGGTGGGGGGCAACAGCATGGAGACCGGGGCATGACTGAGGGCTGGGGGCAACAGGAAAGAGACACAGGGCATGACTGGAGGGTGGGGGGCAACAGCAGGGAGACACGGGGCATGAGCTGGAGGGAACACGAGGGAGACACGGAGCATGAGCAGGGGGTCGGGGTAACAGGAGAGAGACACGGGGCATGAGCGGGGGGTGGGGGGCAACAGCAGGGAGACACGGGGCATGAGCGGGGGGTGGGGGGCAACAGGAGAGAGACACGGGGCATGAGCAGGGTGTGGGGGGCAACAGTAGGGAGACACGGGGCATGAGTGGGGGGTGGGGGGAACAAGAGGGAGACACGGGGCATGAGCGGGGGGTGGGGGAACACGAGGGAGACACGGGGCATGAGAGGGGGTGGGAGGTAACAGGAGAGAGACACAGGGCGTGAGCGGGGAGTGGGGGGCAACAGCAGGGAGACACAGGGAATGAGTGGGGGTGGGGGGCAACAAGAGGGAGATACGGGGCATGAGCGGGGGGTGGGGGTTAACACGAGAGAGACATGGGGCATGAGAAGGGGGTGGGGGGCAACAGGAGGGAGACACGGGCCATGAACAGCGGGTGGGGGGAACAGGGGAGACACGGGGCATGAGCGGGGGGTGGGGGTTAACAGGAGAGAGACACGGGGAATGAGTGGGGGGTGGGGGGGCAACAGCAGGGAGACACGGACCATGAGCGGGGGGTGGGGGGAAACACAGCAGGGAGACACGGGGCATGAGCGGGAGGTGGGGGGAACACGAAGGAGACACGGGGCATGAGCGGGGGGGTGGGGGCCAACAGGAGAGAGACACGGGGCATGAGCGGGGGGTGGGGAGCAACAGGAGGGAGACACGGGCCATGAACGGGGGGTGGGGGAACAGGGGAGACACGGGGCATGAGCGGGGGGTAGGGGGGAACACGAGGGAGACACAGGGCATGAGCGGGGGTGGGGGTTAACAGGAGAGACACGGGGCATGAGCGGGGGGCAACAGGAGGGAGACACGGGCCATGAACGGGGGTGGGGGGAACAAGGGAGACACGGGGCATGAGCGGGCGGTAGGGGGCAACAAGAGAAAGACAGGGACCATGAGCTAGTGGTGGTGGGTAAGAGCAGGGAGACACGGGGCATGAGTGGGTGTGGGGGGAACACGAGGGAGACATGGGGCATGAGCGGGGGGTGGGGGGAACACAGGGAGACACGGGGCATGAGTGGCGGTGAGGGGCAACAAGAGGGAGACACGGGACATGAGCGGGGGGTGGGGGTTAACAGGAGAGAGAAACGGGACATGAGCGGGGGGTGGGGGGCAACAGGAGGGAGACACGGTGCATGAGCTTGGGGTGGGGGGAACACGAGGGAGACACGGGGCATGAGCAGTGGGTGGGGGGTAACAGGAGAGAGACACAGGGCATGAGTGGTGGGTGGGGGGCAACAGCAGGGAGACATGGGCCATGAGAGGGGGGTGGGGGTCAACAGCAGGGAGACATGGGGCATGAGCGGGGGGTGGGGGGAACACGAAGGAGACACGGGGCATGAGTGGGGGGTGGGGGGTAACAGCAGGGAGACATGGGGCATGACCGGGGGGGTGGGGGGGCAACAGGAGAGAGACACGGGGCATGACCGGGGGGCGGGGAGCAACAGCAGGGAGACACGGGGCATGAGCTGGAGGGAACACGAGGGAGACACGGGGCATGAGCAGGGGGTGGGGGATAACAGGAGAGAGACACGGTGCATGAGCCGGGTGTAGGGGGCAACAGCAGGGAGACACGGGGCATGAGCGGGGGGTGGGTGGCAACAGGAGAGAGACAAGGGGCATGAGCGGGGTGTGGGGGGCAACAGTAGGGAGACACGGGGCATGAGCGGGGGTGGGGGAACAAGAGGGAGACACGGGGCATGAGAGGGGGGTGGGGGGAACACGAGGGAGACAGGGGGCATGAGAGGGGGTGGGAGGTAACAGGAGAGAGACACAGGGCATGAGCGGGGGTGGGGGGCAACAGCAGGGAGACACGGGGCATGAGCAGGGGTGGGGTGCGACAAGAGGGAGACACGGGGCATGAGCGAGGGGTGGGGGTTAACAGGAGAGAGACACGGGGCATGAGCTGGGAGTGGGGGGCAACAGGGGGGAGACACGGGCCATGAACGGGGGGTAGGGGGAACAGGGGAGACACAGGTATGAGCGGGGGGTGGGGGGAACATGAGGGAGACATGGGGCATGAGCGGGGGGTGGGGCGAACATGAGGGAGCATGGGGCATTAGCGGGGGGTAGGGGGAACACAGGGAGACACGGGGCATGAGCAGGAGGTGGGGGGCAACAGGAGGGAGACACGGGCCATGAACGAGGGGTGGGGGGAACAGGGGAGACACGGGGCATGAGCGGGGGCTGGGGGGTAACAGGAGAGAGATACGGGGCATGAGTGGGGGGTTGGGGGCAACAGCAGGGAGACACGGGTCATGAGCGGGGGGTGGGGGAAACAGCAGGGAGACACGGGGCATGAGCGGGGGGTCGGGGGAACACGAAGGAGACACGGGGCATGAGCGGGGGGTGGGGGGCAACAGCAGGGAGACACGGGGCATGACCGGGGGGTGGGGGGCAACAGGAGAGAGACACGGGGCATGGGCGGGGGGTGGGGGGCAACAGCCGGGAGACACAGGGCATGAGCTGGAGGTGGGGGGAACACGAGGGAGAAACGGGGCATGAGCAGGGGGTGGAGGGTAACAGGAGAGAGACACGGGGCATGATCGGGGTGGGGGCAACAGGAGAGAGACACGGGGCATGAGCGGGGGGTGGGGGGCAACAGTAGGGAGACACGGGGCATGAGCGCGGGATGGGGGGAACAAGAGGGAGACACGGGGCATGAGCGGGGGGTGGGGGAACACGAGGGAGACACAGGGCTTGAGAGGGGGTGGGAGGTAACAGGAGAGAGACACGGGGCATGAGCGGGGGTGGGGGGCAACAGCAGGGAGACATGGGGCATGAGCGGGGGTGAGGGGCAACAAGAGGGAGCCACGGGGCATGAGCAGGGGGGTGGGGGTTAACAGGAGAGAGACACGGGGCATGAGCGGGGGTGGGGGGCAACAGGAGGGAGACACGGGCCATGAACGGGGGGTGGGGGGAACAGGGGAGACACGGGGCATGAGCAAGGGGTAGGGGGGAACACGAGGGAGACACGGGGCATGAGCGGGGGTGGGGGTTAACAGGAGAGAGACACGGGGCATGAGCGGGGGGTGGGGGGCAACAGGAGGGAGACACGGGCCATGAACGGGGGTGGGGGGAACAGGGGAGACACAGGGCATGAGCTGGGGGTAGGGGGCAACAAGAGAGAGACACGGGGCATGAGCTAGTGGTGGTGGGTAACAGCAGGGAGACACGGGGCATGAGCGGGGGGTGGGGGGAACACGAGGGAGACACGGGGCATGAGCGGGGGGTGGGGGGCAACAAGAGGGAGACACGGGGCATGAGCGGGGGTGGGGGAAACAGCAGAGAGACATGGGGCATGAGTGGGGTTGGGGGGCAACAAGAGGGAGACACGGGGCATGAGCGGGGGGTGGGGGTTAACTGGAGAGAGACACAGGGCATGAGCGGGGGCAACAGGAGGGAGACACGGGGCATGAACGGGGGCGGGGGGGACAGGGGAGACACGGGGCATGAGCGGGAGGCGGGGGGAACAGGGGAGACACGGGGCATGAGCGGGAGGCGGGGGGAACATGAGGGAGACACGGGGAATGAGCGGGGGTGGGGGGAACAGGGGAGACACGGGGCATGAGCGGGGGTGGGGGGAACACGAGGGAGACATGGGGCATGAGCGGGGGGTAGGGGGCAACAGCAGGGAGACACAGGTCATGAGTGGGGGGTGGGGGAAACAGCAGAGAGACATGGGGCATGACCGGGGGGTGGGGGGGTAACAGGTGAGAGACACGGGGCATGAGCGGGGGGTGGGGGCAACAGCAGGGAGACACGGGGCATGAGCGGGGGGTGGGGGGATAACGAGGGAGACACGGGGCATGAGCAGGGGATGGGGGTAACAGGAGATAGACGCGGGGCATGAGCGGGGGTGGGGGGCAACAGCAGGGAGACACGGGGCATGAGCGGGGGATGGGGGGAACACGAGGGAGACACGGGGCATGAGAGCTGGGTGGGAGATAACAGGAGAGAGATATGGGGCATGAGTGGGGGGAAACAGCAGGGAGACATGGGGCATGACCGGGGGTGGAGGGCAACAGCAGGGAGACACGAGGCATGACCGGGGGGTGGGGGAACACGAGGGAGACGCGGGGCATGAGCGGGGGGTGGGGGGCAACAAGAGGGAGACACGGGGCATGAGCAGGGGGTGGGGGGCAACAACAGGGAGACACAGGGCATGAGCGGGGGGCAACAGCAGGGAGACACAGGGCATGAGCGGGGGGTGGGGGAACAAGAGGGAGACATGGGGCATGAGAGGGGGGTGGGGGGTAACAGGAGGGAGACACGGGGCATGAGAGGGGGTGGGGGATAACAGGAGAGAAACACTGGGCATGAGCGGGGGGTGGGGGGTAACAGGAGAGAGACACGGGGCATGAGCAGGGAGTGGGGGCAACAGGAGAGAGACATGGGGCATGAGCAGGGGGTGGGGGTAACAGCAGAGAGACACGGGGCATGAGCGGGGGGTGGGGGCAACAGCAGGGAGACACGAGGCATGAGCGGGGGTGAGGGGCAACAGCAGGGAGACACGGGGCATGAGTGGGAGGGCAACAGGAGAGAGACATGGGGCATGAAAGGGGGTGGGGGGTAACAGGAGAGACATGGGGCATGAGCGGGGTGTGGGGGTAACAGGAGAGAGATACGGGGCATGAGCGGGGTGTTTGGGGCAACAGCAGGGAGACACGGGGCATGAGAGGGGGGTGGGGTGTAACAGGAGAGAGCCACAGGGCATGAGAGGTGGTGGGGGGGGTAACAGGAGAAAGACACGGGGCATGAGCAGGGGGTGGGGGGCAACAGCAGGGAGACACGAGGCATGAGCGGAGTGTGGGGGCAACAGCAGGGAGACACGGGGCATGAGCAGGGGTGAGGGGAACACGAGGGAGACACGGGGCATGAGTGGGTGGTGGGGGGTAACAGGAGAGAGACATGGGGCATGAGCGGGGGTGGGGGAACATCAGGGAGACACGGGGAATGAGTGGGTAGTGGGGGCAACAAGAGGGAGACACGGGGCATGAGCGGGGGTGGGGGGCAACAGCAGGGAGACACAGGGCATGAGCGGGGGGTGGGGGGAACACGAGGGAGACACAGGGCATGAGAGGGGGTGGGGGTAACAGGAGAGAGACACGAAGCATGAGCCGGGGTGGGGGGAAACAGAAGGGAGAAATGTTGCATGAGCGGGGGGTGGGGGCAACAGCAGGGAGACATGGGGCATGAGCGGGGGGTGGAGGGCAACAGCAGGGAGACACGGGGCATGAGCGGGTGTGGGGGTAACAGGAGAGAGTCACCGGGCATGAGCAGGGGGTGGGGGGCAATAGGAGGGAGACACGGGGCATGAGCGGAGGGTGGGGGCAACACAGGGAGACATGGGACATGAGCGTGGGGTGGGGGTAACACGAGGGAGACACGGGGCATGAGAGCGGGGTGGGGGGTAACAGGAGAGATACACGGGCATGAGTAGGGGGTGGGGGGTAACAGGAGAGAGACACGGGGCATGAGCAGGGGGTGGGGGGCAACAGCAGGGAGACACAGGGCATGAGAGGGGGGTGGGGGGTAACAAGAGAGAGACACTGGGCATGAGCGGGGGACAGGGGCAACAGGAGAGAGACACGGGGCATGAGCGGGGGTGGGGGGTAACAGGAGAATGACATGGGGCATGAGCGGGCAGTGGGGGGCAACAGGAGAGAGACACGGGGCATGAGCGGGGGTGGGGGTAACAGGAGAGAGACATGGGGCATGAGCGGGGGGTGAGGGGCAACAGCAGGGAGACACGGGCATGAGCGGGGGGGCAACAGGAGAGAGACACGGGGCATGAGCGGGGGGTGGGGGGTAACAGGAGAGACACGGGGCATGAGTGAGGGGTGGGGGTAACAGGAGAGAGACACGGGAAATGAGCGGGGTGTTTGGGCAACTGCAGGGACACACGGGCCATGACCGGGGGGTGGGGGAACAGGAGAGAGACACGGGGCATGAGAGGGGGGTGGGGGGGTAACAGGAGAGAGACACGGGGCATGAGAGGGGGTGGGGGGCAACAGCAGGGAGACACGGGGCATGAGCAGGGGGGCAACAGGAGAGAGACATGGGGCATGAGCGGGTGGTGGGGGTAACAGGAGGGAGACATGGGGCATGAGCGCGGTGTTTGGGGCAACAGCAGGGAGACACAGGGCATGAGCAGGGGGTGGGGGGAACACGAGGGAGACACGGGGCATGAGTGGGGTGGGGGGGTAACGGGGCATGAGCGGGGGGTGGGGGGCAACAGGAGAGAGACACGGGGCATGAGCAGGGGGTGGGGGCAACAGCAGGGAGACACAGGGCATGAGCCGGGGGTGGGGGGATCACGAGGGAGACACGGGGCATGAGCAGGGGGTGGGGGCAAAAGCAGGGAGAAACGGGTCATGAGCGGGGGGTGGGGGGAACACGAGGGAGACACGGGGCATGACCGGGGGGTGGGGGAGCAACAGGAGAGAGACACGGGGCATGAGCGGGGGATGGGGGCAACAGCAGGGAGAAATGGTGCATGAGCGGGGGGTGGGGGGCAACAGCAGGGAGACACGGGGCATGAGCGGGGGGTGGAGGGCAACAGCAGGGAGACACGGGGCATGAGCGGGGGTGGGGGTAACAGGAGAGAGACACGGGGCATGAGCGGGGGCTGGGGGGCAACAGGAGGGAGACACAGGGCATGAGCGCGGGGTGGGGGCAACAGCAGGGAGACACGGGTCATGAGCAGGGGGCGGGGGGAACACGAGGGAGACACAGGGCATGAGAGGGGGTGGGGGGTAACAGGAGAGATACACGGGGCATGAGCAGGCGGTGGGGGTAACAGGAGAGAGACACGGGGCATGAGCGGGGGGTGGGGGGCAACAGGAGGGAGACACGGGCCATGAACGGGGGGTGGGGGGAACAAAGGAGACACGGGGTATGAGCGGGCGGTGGGGGGCAACAAGAGAAAGACAGGGACCATGAGCTAGTGGTGGTGGGTAACAGCAGGGAGACACGGGGCATGAGTGGGGGGTGGGGGGAACACGAGGGAGACATGGGGCATGAGCGCTGGCTGGGGGGAACACAGGGAGACACGGGGCATGAGTGGCGGTGAGGGGCAACAAGAGGGAGACACGGGGCATGAGCGGGGGTGGGGGTTAACTGGAGAGAGAGACGGGGCATGAGCGGGGGGTGGGGGCCAACAGGAGGGAGACACGGGGCATGAGCTGGGGGAGGGGGGAACACGAGGGAGACACAGGGCATGAGCGGGGGGTGGGGGGTAACAGGAGAGAGACACAGGGAATGAGTGGTGGGTGGGGGGCAACAGCAGGGAGACATGGGCCATGATCGGGGGTGGGGGGCAACAGCAGGGACACACGGGGCATGAGCGGGGGGTGGGGGGAACACGAAGGAGACACGGGGCATGAGCGGGGGGTGGGGGGCAACAGCAGGGAGACATGGGGCATGACCGGGGGGGTGGGGGGCAACAGGAGAGAGACACGGGGCATGACTGGGGGGTGGGGGGCAACAGCAGGGAGACACGGGGCATGAGCTGGAGGGAACACGAGGGAGACACGGGGCATGAGCGGGGGGTGGGGGGTAACAGGAGAGAGACACGGGGCATGAGCCGGGGGTGGGGGGCAACAGCAGGGAGACACGGGGCATGAGCGGGGGGTGGGTGGCAACAGGAGAGAGACACGGGGCATGAGCGGGGTGTGGGAGGCAACAGTAGGGAGACACGGGGCATGAGCGGGGGTGGGGGAACTAGAGGGAGACACGGGGCATGAGAGGGGGGTGGGGGGTAACAGGAGAGAGACACGGGGCATGAGAGGGGGGTAGGAGGGTAACAGGAGAGAGACACGGGGCAGGAGCAGGGGGTGAGGGGCAACAGCAGGGAGACACGGGGCATGAGCGGAGGGTTGGGGGCAACAGGAGAGAGACACGGGGCATGAGCGGGGGTGGGGGCAACAGCAGGGAGACACAGGGCATGAGCGGGGGGTGGGGGCAACAGGAGAGAGACACAGGGCATGAGCAGGGGGGGCAACAGCAGGAAGACACAGGGCATGAGCCGGGGGGTGGGGGCAAGAGCAGGGAGACACGGGGCATGAGCGGAGGGTGGGGGCAACAGTAGGGAGACACGGGGCATGAGCGGGGGTGGGGGGAACAAGAGGGAGACACGGGGCAAGAGCGGGGGGTGGGGGGAACACGAGGGAGACACAGGGCATGAGAGGGGGTGGGAGGTAACAGGAGAGAGACACAGGGCATGAGCGGGGGGTGGGGGGCAACAGCAGGGAGACACGGGGCATGAGCGGGGGTGCGGAGCAACAGGAGGGAGACGCGGGCCATGAACGGGGGGTGGGGGGAACAGGGAAGATACGGGGCATGAGCGGGGGGTAGGGGGGAACACGAGGGAGACACTGGGCATGAGCGGGGGTGGGGGTTAACAGGAGAGAGACACGGGGCATGATCGGGGAGTGGGGGCCAACAGGAGGGAGACACGGGCCATGAACGGGGGGTGGGGGGAACAGGGGAGACACGGGGCATGAGCAGGGGGGTGGGGGGTAACAGCAGGGAGACACGGGGCATGAGCGGGGGGTGGGGGGAACATGAGGGAGACATGGGGCATGTGCGGGGGGTGGGGGGAACACAGGGAGACACGGGGCATGAGGAGGGGGTGGGGGGCAACAGGAGGGAGACACGGGCCATGAACGGGGGGTGGGGGGAACAGGGGAGACACGGGGCATGAGCGGTGGGTGGGGGGTAACAGGAGAGAGACACGGGGCATGAGTGGGGGGTTGGGGGCAACAGCAGGGAGACACGGGTCATGAGCCGGGGGTGGGGGAAACAGCAGAGAGACACGGGGCATGAGCGGGGGGTGGGGGGAACACGAAGGAGACACGGGGCATGAGCGGGGGGTGGGGGGCAACAGCAGGGAGACACGGGGAATGACCGGGGGGTGGGGGGCAACAGGAGAGAGACACGGGGCATGAGCGGGGGTGGGGGGCAACAGCCGGGAGACACAGGGCATGAGCTGGAGGTGGGGGGAACATGAGGGAGACACGGGGCATGAGCAGGGGGTGGAGGGTAACAGGAGAGAGACACGGGGCATGATCGGGGGTGGGGGCAACAGGAGAGAGACACGGGGCATGAGCGGGGGGTGGGGGACAACAGTAGGGAGACACGGGGCATGAGCGCGGGATGGGGGGAACAAGAGGGAGACACGGGGCATGAGCGGGGGGTGGGGGGAACACGAGGGAGACACGGGGCTTGGGAGGGGGTGGGAGGTAACAGGAGAGAGACACGGGGCATGAGCAGGGGTGCGGGGCAACAGCAGGGAGACATGGGGCATTAGCGGGCATGAGGGGCAACAAGAGGGAGACACGGGGCATGAGTGGGGGGTGGGGGGAAACAGGAGGGAGACACGGGCCATGAACGGGGGTGGGGGGAACAGGGGAGACACGGGGCAGGAGCGAGGGGTAGGGGGGAACACGAGGGAGACACGGGGCATGAGCGGGGGTGGGGGTTAACAGGAGAGAGACAGGGGGCATGAGCGGGGGGTGGGGGGCAACAGGAGGGAGACACGGGCCATGAACGGGGGTGGGGGTAACAGGGGAGACACAGGGCATGAGCGGGGGGTAGGGGGCAACAAGAGAGAGACACGGGGCATGAGCTAGTGGTGGTGGGTAACAGCAGGGAGACACGGGGCATGAGCGGGGGTGGGGGGAACACGAGGGAGACACGGGGCATGAGCGGGGGGTGGGGGGCAACAAGAGGGAGACACGGGGCATGAGAGGGGGTGGGGGAAACAGCAGAGAGACATGGGGCATGAGTGGGGTTGGGGGCAACAAGAGGGAGACACGGGGCATGAGCGGGGGGTGGGGGTTAACTGGAGAGAGACACAGGGCATGAGCGGGGGGCAACAGGAGGGAGACACGGGGCATGAACGGGGGTGGGGGGAACAGGGGAGACACGGGGCATGAGCAGGAGGCGGGGGGAACATGAGGGAGACACGGGGCATGAGCGGGGGTGGGGGGAACAGGGGTGACACGGGGCATGAGCGGGGGTGGGGGGAACATGAGGGAGACATGGGGCATGAGCGGGGGTTAGGGGGCAACAGCAGGGAGACACAGGTCATGAGTGGGGGGTGGGGGAAACAGCAGAGAGACATGGGGCATGACCGGGGGGTGGGGGGGCAACAGGTTAGAGACACGGGGCATGAGCGGGGGGTGGGGGCAACAGCAGGGAGACACGGAGCATGAGCGGGGGGTGGGGGGATAACGAGGGAGACACGGGGCATGAGCAGGGGATGGGGTAACAGGAGATAGACACGGGGCATGAGCGGGGGTGGGGGGCAACAGCAGGGAGACACGGGGCATGAGCGGGGGATGGGGGAACACGAGGGAGACACGGGGCATGAGAGGGGGGTGGGAGATAACAGGAGAGAGACATGGGGCATGAGTGGGGGGCAACAGCAGGGAGACACTGGGCATGACCGGGGGTGGAGGGCAACAGCAGGGAGACACGAGGCATGACCGTGGGGTGGGGGGCAACAGGAGAGAGATATGGGGCATGAGTGGGGGTGGGAGGCAACAGCAGGGAGACACGGGGCATGAGCGGGGGGTGGGGGGAACACGATGGAGACGCGGGGCATGAGCGGGGGTGGGGGGCAACAGGAGGGAGACACGGGGCATGAGTAGGGGGTGGGGGGCAACAGCAGGGAGACACGGGGCATGAGCGGGGGGTGGGGGGCAACGGCAGGGAGACACAGGGCATGAGCGGGGGGTGGGGGCAACAAGAGGGAGACACGGGGCATGAGTAGGGGGTGGGGGGCAACAGCAGGGAGACACGGGGCATGAGCGGGGGGTGGGGGGCAACGGCAGGGAGACACAGGGCATGAGAGGTGGGTGGGGGGTAACAGGAGAGAGACACGAAGCATGAGCGGGGGGTGGGGTGCAACAGGAGGGAGAAACGGGGCATGAGCCGGGGTGGGAGGAAACAGCAGAGAGACACGGGGCATGAGCGGGTGGTGGGGGTCAACAGGAGGGAGACACGCGGCATGAGCGGGGGGTGGGGGCAACAGCAGGGAGACACAGGGCATGAGCGGGGGTGGGGGGAACACGAGGGAGACACGGGGCATGAGAGGGGGGTGGGGGGTAACAGGAGAGATACATGGGGCATGAGCAGGGGGTGGGAGTAACAGGAGAGAGACACGGTGCATGAGCAGTGGGGGGGGCAACAGCAGGGAGATACAGGGCATGAGAGGGGGTGGAGGGCAACAGCAGGGAGACACGGGGCATGAGAGTGGGTTGGGGGGTAACAGGAGAGAGACACTGGGCATGAGCGGGGGGTGGGGGGTAACAGGAGAGAGACACGGGGCATGAGCGGGGAGTGGGGGGCAACAGGAGAGAGACATGGGGCATGAGCAGGGGGTGGGGGTAACAGCAGAGAGACACAGGGCATGAGCGTGGGGTGGGGGCAACAGCAGGGAGACACGAGGAATGAGCGGGGGTGAGGGGCAACAGCAGGGAGACACGGGGCATGAGTGGGGGGGCAACAGGAGAGAGACATGGGGCATGAGCGGGGGTGGGGGGTAACAGGAGAGACATGGGGCATGAGCGGGGGTGGGGGTAACAGGAGAGAGACACGGGGCATGAGCGGGGTGTTTGGGGCAACAGCAGGGAGACACGGGGCATGAGAGGGGGGTGGGTTGTAACAGGAGAGAGCCACGGGGCATGAGAGGGGGTGGGGGGGTAACAGGAAAAAGACACGGGGCATGAGCGGGGGGGTGGGGGGCACCAGAAGGGAGACACGGGGCATGAGTGGGGGGTGGGGGGCAACA
Source organism: Ambystoma mexicanum (assembly GCF_040938575.1). Taxonomy (NCBI): domain Eukaryota; kingdom Metazoa; phylum Chordata; class Amphibia; order Caudata; family Ambystomatidae; genus Ambystoma; species Ambystoma mexicanum. The sequence goes on along the minus strand of NC_090922.1, from coordinate 16,208,553 downwards.
GGAGAGAGACACAGGGCATGAGCAGGGGGGGCAACAGCAGGAAGACACAGGGCATGAGCCGGGGGGTGGGGGCAAGAGCAGGGAGACACGGGGCATGAGCGGGGGGTGGGGGGCAACAGTAGGGAGACACGGGGCATGAGCGGGTGTGGGGGGAACAAGAGGGAGACACGGGGCATGAGCGGGGGGTGTGGGGAACACGAGGGAGACACAGGGCATGAGAGGGGGTGGGAGGTAACAGGAGAGAGATACAGGGCATGAGCGGGAGGTGGGGGGCAACAGCAGGGAGACACGGGGCATGAGCGGGGGTGCAGAGCAACAGGAGGGAGATGCGGGCCATGAACGGGGGGTGGGGGGAACAGGGGAGACACGGGGCATGAGCAGGGGGTAGGGGAGAACACGAGGGAGACACGGGGCATGAGCGGGGGTGGGGGTTAACAGGAGAGAGACACGGGGCATGAGCGGGGAGTGGGGGACAACAGGAGGGAGACACGGGCCATGAACGGGGGGTGGGGGGAACAGGGGAGACACGGGGCATGAGCGGGGGGTGGGGGGTAACAGGAGAGAGACACGGGTCATGAGCCGGGGGTGGGGGAAACAGCAGGGAGACACGGGGCATGAGCGGGGGGTGGGGGGAACACGAAGGAGACACGGGGCATGAGCAGGGGGTGGGGGGCAACAGCAGGGAGACACGGGTCATGAGCCGGGGGTGGGGGAAACAGCAGGGAGACACGGGGCATGAGCGGGGGGTGGGGGGAACACGAAGGAGACACGGGGCATGAGCGGGGGGTGGGGGGCAACAGCATGGAGACACGGGGTATGACCGGGGGGTGGGGGGCAACAGGAGAGAGACACGGGGCATGAGCGGGGGGTGGGGGGCAACAGCCGGGAGACACAGGGCATGAGCTGGAGGTGGGGGGAACATGAGGGAGACACGGGGCATGAGCAGGGGGTGGAGGGTAACAGGAGAGAGACACAGGGCATGATCGGGGGTGGGGGCAACAAGAGAGAGACACGGGGCATGAGCGGGGGGTGGGGGGCAACAGTAGGGAGACACGGGGCATGAGCGCGGGATGACGGGAACAAGAGGGAGACACGGGGCATGAGCGGGGGGTGGGGGGAACACGAGGGAGACACGGGGCTTGAGAGGGGGTGGGAGGTAACAGGAGAGAGACACGGGTCATGAGCGGGGGTGCGGGGCAACAGCAGGGAGACATGGGGCATGAGCGGGGGGTGGGGGGAACACGAGGGAGACACGGGGCTTGAGAGGGGGTGGGAGGTAACAGGAGAGAGACACGGGTCATGAGCGGGGGTGCGGGGCAACAGCAGGGAGACATGGGGCATGAGCGGGGGGTGGGGGGAACACGAGGGAGACACGGGGCTTGAGAGGGGGTGGGAGGTAACAGGAGAGAGACACGGGTCATGAGCGGGGGTGCGGGGCAACAGCAGGGAGACATGGGGCATGAGCGGGGGTGAGGGGCAACAAGAGGGAGACACGGGGCATGAGCGGGGGGGTGGGGGTTAACAGGAGAGAGACACGGGGCATGAGCGGGGGGTGGGGGGCAACAGGAGGGAGACACGGGCCATGAACGGGGGGGGGTGGGGGGAACACGAGGGAGACACGGGGCATGAGCGGGGGTGGGGGTTAACAGGAGAGAGACACGGGGCATGAGGGGGGGGTGGGGGGCAACAGGAGGGAGACACGGGCCATGAACGGGGGTGGGGGGAACAGGGGAGACACAGGGCATGAGCGGGGGGTAGGGGGCAACAAGAGAGAGACACGGGGCATGAGCTAGTGGTGGTGGGTAACAGCAGGGAGACACGGGGCATGAGCGGGGGGTGGGGGGAACACGAGGGAGACACGGGGCATGAGCGGGGGGTGGGGGGCAACAGGAGGGAGAAACGGGGCATGAGCCGGGGTGGGAGGAAACAGCAGAGAGACAGGGGGCATGAGCGGGTGGTGGGGGTCAACAGGAGGGAGACACGCGGCATGAGCGGGGGGTGGGGGGAGCACAAGGGAGACACGGGGCATGAGAGGGGGGTGGGGGGTAACAGGAGAGATACATGGGGCATGAGCAGGGGGTGGCAGTAACAGGAGAGAGACACGGTGCTTAAGCAGTGGGGGGGGCAACAGCAGGGAGACACAGGGCATGAGAGGGGGTTGGAGGGCAACAGCAGGGAGACACGGGGCATGAGAGGGGGGTGGGGGGTAACAGGAGAGAGACACTGGGCATGAGCGGGGGGTGGGGGGTAACAGGAGAGAGACACGGGGCATGAGCGGGGAGTGGGGGGCAACAGGAGAGAGACATGGGGCATGAGCAGGGGGTGGGGGAAAGAGCAGAGAGACACGGGGCATGAGCAGGGGGTGGGGGCAACAGCAGGGAGACACGAGGCATGAGCGGGGGTGAGGGGCAACAGCAGGGAGACACGGGGCATGAGTGGGGGGGCAACAGGAGAGAGACAAGGTGCATGAGCTGGGGTGGGTGGTAACAGGAGAGACATGGGGCATGAGCGGGGGGTGGGGATAACAGGAGAGAGACACGAGGCATGAGCGGGGTGTTTGGGGCAACAGCAGGGAGAGACGGGGCATGAGAGGGGGGTGGGGTGTAACAGGAGAGAGCCACGGGGTATGAGAGGGGGTGGGGGGGTAACAGGAGAAAGACACGGGGCATGAGCGGGGGGTGGGGGGCACCAGCAGGGAGACAAGAGGCATGAGCTGAGGGTGAGGGCAACAGCAGGGAATCACGGGGCATGAGCGGGGTGGGGGGGAACACGAGGGAGACATGGGGCATGAGTGGGTGGTGGGGGGTAACAGGAGAGAGACATGGGGCATGAGCGGGGTGGGGGAACATCAGGGAGACACGGGGCATGAGCGGGTAGTGGGGGGCAACAAGAGGGAGACACGGGGCATGAGCAGGGGGTGGGGGGGTAACAGGAGAAAGACACGGGGCATGAGCGGGGGGTGGGGGGCACCAGCAGGGAGACAAGAGGCATGAGCGGAGGGTGGGGGCAACAGCAGGGAATCACGGGGCATGAGCGGGGGTGGGGGGGAACACGAGGGAGACACGGGGCATGAGTGGGTGGTGGGGGGTAACAGGAGAGAGACATGGGGCATGAGCGGGGGTGGGGGAACATCAGGGAGACACAGGGCATGAGAGGGGGTGGGGGTAACAGGAGAGAGACACGAAGCATGAGCGGGGGGTGGGGGGCAACAGAAGGGAGAAATGTTGCATGAGCGGGGGGTGGGGGGCAACAGCAGGGAGACACGGGGCATGAGCTGGGAGTGGAGGGCAACAGCAGGGAGACACGGGGCATGAGCGTGTGGGGGTAACAGGAGAGAGACACCGGGCATGAGCAGGGGGTGGGGGGCAATAGGAGGGAGACACGGGGCATGAGCGGGGGGTGGGGGCAACAGCAGGGAGACATGGGACATGAGCGTGGGGTGGGGGGAACACGAGGGAGACATGGGGCATGAGCGGGGGGTGGGGGGAACACGAGGGAGACACGGGGCTTGAGAGGGGGTGGGAGGTAACAGGAGAGAGACACGGGTCATGAGCGGGGGTGCGGGGCAACAGCAGGGAGACATGGGGCATGAGCGGGGGTGAGGGGCAACAAGAGGGACACACGGGGCATGAGCGGGGGGGTGGGGGTTAACAGGAGAGAGACACGGGGCATGAGCGGGGGGTGGGGGGCAACAGGAGGGAGACACGGGCCATGAACGGGGGGTGGGGGGAACACGAGGGAGACACGGGGCATGAGTGGGGGTGGGGGTTAACAGGAGAGAGACACGGGGCATGATTGGGGGGTGGGGGGCAACAGGAGGGAGACACGGGCCATGAACGGGGGTGGGGGGAACAGGGGAGACAGAGGGCATGAGCGGGGGGTAGGGGGCAACAAGAGAGAGACACGGGGCATGAGCTAGTGGTGGTGGGTAACAGCAGGGAGACACGGGGCATGAGCGGGGGGTGGGGGGAACACGAGGGAGACACGGGGCATGAGCGGGGGGTGGGGGGCAACAGGAGGGAGAAACGGGGCATGAGCCGGGGTGGGAGGAAACAGCAGAGAGACACGGGGCATGAGCGGGTGGTGGGGGTCAACAGGAGGGAGACACGCGGCATGAGCGGGGGGTGGGGGGAGCACAAGGGAGACACGGGGCATGAGAAGGGGGTGGGGGGTAACAGGAGAGATACATGGGGCATGAGCAGGGGGTGGCAGTAACAGGAGAGAGACACGGTGCATAAGCAGTGGGGGGGGCAACAGCAGGGAGACACAGGGCATGAGAGGGGGTTGGAGGGCAACAGCAGGGAGACACGGGGCATGAGAGGGGGGTGGGGGGTAACAGGAGAGAGACACTGGGCATGAGCGGGGGGTGGGGGGTAACAGGAGAGAGACACGGGGCATGAGCGGGGAGTGGGGGGCAACAGGAGAGAGACATGGGGCATGAGCAGGGGGTGGGGGAAAGAGCAGAGAGACACGGGGCATGAGCAGGGGGTGGGGGCAACAGCAGGGAGACACGAGGCATGAGCGGGGGTGAGGGGCAACAGCAGGGAGACACGGGGCATGAGTGGGGGGGCAACAGGAGAGAGACAAGGTGCATGAGCTGGGGTGGGTGGTAACAGGAGAGACATGGGGCATGAGCGGGGGGTGGGGATAACAGGAGAGAGACACGAGGCATGAGCGGGGTGTTTGGGGCAACAGCAGGGAGACACGGGGCATGAGAGGGGGGTGGGGTGTAACAGGAGAGAGCCACGGGGTATGAGAGGGGGTGGGGGGGTAACAGGAGAAAGACACGGGGCATGAGCGGGGGGTGGGGGGCACCAGCAGGGAGACAAGAGGCATGAGCTGAGGGTGAGGGCAACAGCAGGGAATCACGGGGCATGAGCGGGGTGGGGGGGAACACGAGGGAGACATGGGGCATGAGTGGGTGGTGGGGGGTAACAGGAGAGAGACATGGGGCATGAGCGGGGTGGGGGAACATCAGGGAGACACGGGGCATGAGCGGGTAGTGGGGGGCAACAAGAGGGAGACACGGGCATGAGCGGGGGGTGGGGGGGTAACAGGAGAAAGACACGGGGCATGAGCGGGGGGTGGGGGGCACCAGCAGGGAGACAAGAGGCATGAGCGGAGGGTGGGGGCAACAGCAGGGAATCACGGGGCATGAGCGGGGGTGGGGGGGAACACGAGGGAGACACGGGGCATGAGTGGGTGGTGGGGGGTAACAGGAGAGAGACATGGGGCATGAGCGGGGGTGGGGGAACATCAGGGAGACACAGGGCATGAGAGGGGGTGGGGGTAACAGGAGAGAGACACGAAGCATGAGCGGGGGGTGGGGGGCAACAGAAGGGAGAAATGTTGCATGAGCGGGGGGTGGGGGGCAACAGCAGGGAGACACGGGGCATGAGCTGGGAGTGGAGGGCAACAGCAGGGAGACACGGGGCATGAGCGGGTGTGGGGGTAACAGGAGAGAGACACCGGGCATGAGCAGGGGGTGGGGGGCAATAGGAGGGAGACACGGGGCATGAGCGGGGGGGTGGGGGCAACAGCAGGGAGACATGGGACATGAGCGTGGGGTGGGGGGAACACGAGGGAGACACGGGGCATGAGAGCGGGGTGGGGGGTAACAGGAGAGATACACGGGCATGAGTAGGGGGTGGGGGGTAACAGGAGAGAGACACGGGGCATGAGCAGGGGGTGGGGGGCAACAGCAGGGAGACACAGGGCATGAGAGGGGGGTGGGGGTAACAGGAGAGAGACAATGGGAATGAGCGGGGGGTGGGGGCAACAGGAGAGAGACACAGGGCATGAGCGGGGGTGGGGGGTAACAGGAGAATGACATGGGGCATGAGCGGGCAGTGGGGGGCAACAGGAGAGAGACACGGGGCATGAGCGGGGGGTGGGGGTAACAGGAGAGAGACATGGGGCATGAGCGGGGGGTGAGGGGCAACAGCAGGGAGACACGGGCATGAGCGGGGGGCAACAGGAGAGAGACATGGGGCATGAGCGGGGGTGGGGGGTAACAGGAGAGACACGGGGCATGAGTGAGGGGTGGGGGTAACAGGAGAGGGACACAGGACATGAGCGGGGTGTTTGGGCAACAGCAGGGACACACGGGCCATGACCGGGGGGTGGGGGAACAGGAGAGAGACACGGGGCATGAGAGGGGGTGGGGGGGTAACAGGAGAGAGACACGGGGCATGAGAGGGGGTTGGGGGGGTAACAGGAGAGAGACACAGGGCATGAGCGGGGGGTGGGGTGCAACAGCAGGGAGACACGAGGCATGAGCGGGGGGTGGGGGTAACAGGAGAGAGACACGAGGCATGAGCGGGGGGTGAGGGGCAACAGCAGGGAGACACGGGGAATGAGCGGGGGGCAACAGGAGAGAGACATGGGGCATGAGCGGGGGGTGGTGGGTAACAGCAGGGAGACACGGGGCATGAGCGGGGGGTGGGGGAACACGAGGGAGACACGGGGCATGAGCGGGGGGTGGGGGGCAACAAGAGGGAGACACGGGGCATGAGAGGGGGTGGGGGAAACAGCAGAGAGACATGGGGCATGAGTGGGGTTGGGGGGCAACAAGAGGGAGACACAGGGCATGAGCGGGGGGTGGGGGTTAACTGGAGAGAGACACAGGGCATGAGCGGGGGGCAACAGGAGGGAGACACGGGGCATGAACGGGGGTGGGGGGGAACAGGGGAGACACGGGGCATGAGCGGGAGGCGCGGGGAACATGAGGGAGACACGGGGCATGAGCGGGGGTGGGGGGAACAGGGGAGACACGGGGCATGAGCGGGGTGTGGGGGGAACACGAGGGAGACACGGGGCATGAGCGGGGGGTGGGGGGCAACAAGAGGGAGACACGGGGCATGAGAGTGGGTGGGGGAAACAGCAGAGAGACACGGGGCATGAGCGGGGGGTGGGTGGCAACAGCAGGGAGACACAGGGCATGAGCGGGGGATGGGGGGAACAAGAGGGAGACATGGGGCATGAGAGGTGGGTGGGGGGTAACAGGAGAGAGACACGAAGCATGAGCGGGGGGTGGGGTGCAACAGGAGGGAGAAACGGGGCATGAGCCGGGGTGGGAGGAAACAGCAGAGAGACACGGGGCATGAGCGGGTGGTGGGGGTCAACAGGAGGGAGACACGCGGCATGAGCGGGGGGTGGGGGCAACAGCAGAGAGACACAGGGCATGAGCGGGGGTGGGGGGAGCACGAGGGAGACACAGGGCATGAGAGGGGGGTGGGGGTAACAGGAGAGATACATGGGGCATGAGCAGGGGGTGGCAGTAACAGGAGACACGGTGCATAAGCAGTGGGGGGGCAACAGCAGGGAGACACAGGGCATGAGAGGGGGTTGGAGGGCAACAGCAGGGAGACACGGGGCATGAGAGGGGAGTGGGGGGTAACAGGAGAGAGACACTGGGCATGAGCGGGGGGTGGGGGGTAACAGGAGAGAGACACGGGGCATGAGCGGGGAGTGGGGGGCAACAGGAGAGAGACATGGGGCATGAGCAGGGGGTGGGGGAAACAGCAGAGAGACACGGGGCATGAGCGGGGGGTGGGGGCAACAGCAGGGAGACACGAGGCATGAGCGGAGGTGAGGGGCAACAGCAGGGAGACACGGGGCATGAGTGGGGGGGCAACAGGAGAGAGACATGGGGCATGAGCGGGGGTGGGTGGTAACAGGAGAGACATGGGGCATGAGCGGGGGGTGGGGGTAACAGGAGAGAGACACGAGGCATGAGCGGTGTGTTTGGGGCAACAGCAGGGAGACACGGGGCATGAGAGGGGGGTGGGGTGTAACAGGAGAGAGCCACGGGGTATGAGAGGGGGTGGGGGGGTAACAGGAGAAAGACACGGGGCATGAGCGGGGGGTGGGGGGCACCAGCAGGGAGACAAGAGGCATGAGCGGAGGGTGGGGGCAACAGCAGGGAATCACGGGGCATGAGCGGGGGTGGGGGGGAACACGAGGGAGACATGGGGCATGAGTGGGTGGTGGGGGGTAACAGGAGAGAGACATGGGGCATGAGCGGGGGTGGGGGAACATCAGGGAGACACGGGGTATGAGCGGGTAGTGGGGGGCGACAAGAGGGAGACACGGGGCATGAGCGGGGGGTGGGGGGGTAACAGGAGAAAGACACGGGGCATGAGCGGGGGGTGGGGGGCACCAGCAGGGAGACAAGAGGCATGAGCGGAGGGTGGGGGCAACAGCAGGGAATCACGGGGCATGAGCGGGGGTGGGGGGGAACACAAGGGAGACACGGGGCATGAGTGGGTGGTGGGGGGTAACAGGAGAGAGACATGGGGCATGAGCGGGGGTGGGGGAACATCAGGGAGACACAGGGCATGAGAGGGGGTGGGGGTAACAGGAGAGAGACACGAAGCATGAGCGGGGGGTGGGGGGCAACAGAAGGGAGAAATGTTGCATGAGCGGGGGGTGGGGGGCAACAGCAGGGAGACACGGGGCATGAGCTGGGAGTGGAGGGCAACAGCAGGGAGACACGGGGCATGAGCGGGTGTGGGGGTAACAGGAGAGAGACACCGGGCATGAGCAGGGGGTGGGGGGCAATAGGAGGGAGACACGGGGCATGAGCGGGGGGTGGGGGCAACAGCAGGGAGACATGGGACATGAGCGTGGGGTGGGGGGAACACGAGGGAGACACGGGGCATGAGAGCGGGGTGGGGGGTAACAGGAGAGATACACGGGCATGAGTAGGGGGTGGGGGGTAACAGGAGAGAGACACGGGGCATGAGCAGGGGGTGGGGGGCAACAGCAGGGAGACACAGGGCATGAGAGGGGGGTGGGGGGTAACAGGAGAGAGACAATGGGCATGAGCGGGGGGTGGGGGCAACAGGAGAGAGACACGGGGCATGAGCGGGGGTGGGGGGTAACAGGAGAATGACATGGGGCATGAGCGGGCAGTGGGGGGCAACAGGAGAGAGACACGGGGCATGAGCGGGGGGTGGGGGTAACAGGAGAGAGACATGGGGCATGAGCGGGGGGTGAGGGGCAACAGCAGGGAGACACGGGCATGAGCGGGGGGGCAACAGGAGAGAGACATGGGGCATGAGCGGGGGTGGGGGGTAACAGGAGAGACACGGGGCATGAGTGAGGGGTGGGGGTAACAGGAGAGAGACACAGGACATGAGCGGGGTATTTGGGCAACAGCAGGGACACACGGGCCATGACCGGGGGGTGGGGGAACAGGAGAGAGACACGGGGCATGAGAGGGGGTGGGGGGGTAACAGGAGAGAGACACGGGGCATGAGCGGGGGGTGGGGAGCAACAGCAGCGAGACACGGGGCATGAGCGGGGGGTGGCGGTAACAGGAGAGAGACAGGGGGCATGAGGGGGTTGGGGTTAACAGGAGAGAGACACGGGGCATGAGCGGGGGTGGGGGTAACAGGAGAGAGACACGGGGCATGAGCGGGGGCAACAGCAGGGAGACACGGGGCATGAGCGGGGGGTGAGGGGCAACATCAGGGAGACACGGGCATGAGAGGGGGGTAACAGGAGAGAGACACGGGGCATGAGAGGGGGGTAGGAGTGTAACAGGAGAGAGACATGGGGCATGAGCGGGGGTGGGGGGAACAAGAGGGAGACACGGGGCATGAGCGGGGGGTGGGGGGAACACGAGGGAGACACAGGGCATGAGAGGGGGTGGGAGGTAAGAGGAGAGAGACACAGGGCATGAGCGGGGTGTGGGGGGCAACAGCAGGGAGACACGGGGCGTGACCAGGGGTGGGGGGCAACAGGAGAGAGACACGGGGCATGAGAGGGGGGTGGGGGGTAACAGGAGAGAGACACGGGGCATGAGAGGGGGGTAGGAGGGTAACAGGAGAGAGACACGGGGCAGGAGCAGGGGGTGAGGGGCAACAGCAGGGAGACACGGGGAATGAGCGGAGGGTTGGGGGCAACAGGAGAGAGACACGGGGCATGAGCGGGGGTGGAGGCAACAGCAGGGAGACACAGGGCATGAGCGGGGGGTGGGGGGCAACAGGAGAGAGACACAGGGCATGAGCAGGGGGGGGCAACAGCAGGAAGACACAGGGCATGAGCCGGGGGGTGGGGGCAAGAGCAGGGAGACACGGGGCATGAGCGGAGGGTGGGGGGCAACAGTAGGGAGACACGGGGCATGAGCGGGGGTGGGGGGAACAAGAGGGAGACACGGGGCAAGAGCGGGGGGTGGGGGGAACACGAGGGAGACACAGGGCATGAGAGGGGGTGGGAGGTAACAGGAGAGAGACACAGGGCATGAGCGGGGGGTGGGGGGCAACAGCAGGGAGACACGGGGCATGAGCGGGGGTGCGGAGCAACAGGAGGGAGACGCGGGCCATGAACGGGGGGTGGGGGGAACAGGGAAGATACGGGGCATGAGCGGGGGGTAGGGGGGAACACGAGGGAGACACGGGGCATGAGCGGGGGTGGGGGTTAACAGGAGAGAGACACGGGGAGTGGGGGCCAACAGGAGGGAGACACGGGCCATGAACGGGGGGTGGGGGGAACAGGGGAGACACGGGGCATGAGCAGGGGGGTGTGGGGTAACAGCAGGGAGACACGGGGCATGAGCGGGGGTGGGGGGGAACATGAGGGAGACATGGGGCATGAGCGGGGGGTGGGGGGAACACAGGGAGACACGGGGCATGAGGAGGGGGTGGGGGGCAACAGGAGGGAGACACGGGCCATGAACGGGGGGTGGGGGGAACAGGGGAGACACGGGGCATGAGCGGTGGGTGGGGGGTAACAGGAGAGAGACACGGGGCATGAGTGGGGGGTTGGGGGCAACAGCAGGGAGACACGGGTCATGAGCCGGGGGTGGGGGAAACAGCAGGGAGACACGGGGCATGAGCGGGGGGTGGGGGGAACACGAAGAAGACACGGGGCATGAGCGGGGGGTGGGGGGCAACAGCAGGGAGACACGGGGAATGACCGGGGGGGTGGGGGGCAACAGGAGAGAGACACGGGGCATGAGCGGGGGGTGGGGGGCAACAGCCGGGAGACACAGGGCATGAGCTGGAGGTGGGGGGAACATGAGGGAGACACGGGGCATGAGCAGGGGGTGGAGGGTAACAGGAGAGAGACACGGGGCATGATCGGGGGTGGGGGCAACAGGAGAGAGACACGGGGCATGAGCGGGGGGTGGGGGACAACAGTAGGGAGACACGGGGCATGAGCGGGGGGTGGGGGGAACACGAGGGAGACACGGGGCTTGGGAGGGGGTGGGAGGTAACAGGAGAGAGACACAGGGCATGAGCAGGGGTGCGGGGCAACAGCAGGGAGACATGGGGCATTAGCGGGGGTGAGGGGCAACAAGAGGGAGACACGGGGCATGAGCGGGGGGGGTGGGGGTTAACAGGAGAGAGACACAGGGCATGAGCGGGGGGTGGGGGGCAACAGGAGGGAGACACGGGCCATGAACGGGGGGTAGGGGGAACAGGGGAGACACGGGGCATGAGCGAGGGGTAGGGGGGAACACGAGGGAGACACGGGGCATGAGCGGGGGGTGGGGGGCAACAGGAGGGAGACACGGGCCAAGAACGGGGGTGGGGGTAACAGGGGAGACACAGGGCATGAGCGGGGGGTAGGGGGCAACAAGAGAGAGACACGGGGCATGAGCTAGTGGTGGTGGGTAACAGCAGGGAGACACGGGGCATGAGCGGGGGGTGGGGGGAACACGAGGGAGACACGGGGCATGAGCGGGGGGTGGGGGGCAACAAGAGGGAGACACGGGGCATGAGAGGGGGTGGGGGAAACAGCAGAGAGACATGGGGCATGAGTGGGGTTGGGGGGCAACAAGAGGGAGACACGGGGCATGAGCGGGGGGTGGGGGTTAACTGGAGAGAGACACAGGGCATGAGCGGGGGGCAACAGGAGGGAGACACGGGGCATGAACGGGGTGGAGGGGAACAGGGGCGACACGGGGCATGAGCAGGAGGCGGGGGGAACATGAGGGAGACACGGGGCATGAGCGGGGGTGGGGGGAACAGGGGAGACACGGGGCATGAGCGGGGGTGGGGGGAACATGAGGGAGACATGGGGCATGAGCGGGGGTTAGGGGGCAACAGCAGGGAGACACAGGTCATGAGTGGGGGGTGGGGGAAACAGCAGAGAGACATGGGGCATGACCGGGGGGTGGGGGGGCAACAGGTTAGAGACACGGGGCATGAGCGGGGGGTGGGGGCAACAGCAGGGAGACACGGAGCATGAGCGGGGGGTGGGGGGATAACGAGGGAGACACGGGGCATGAGCAGGGGATGGGGGTAACAGGAGATAGACACGGGGCATGAGCGGGGGTGGGGGGCAACAGCAGGGAGACACGGGGCATGAGCGGGGGATGGGGGAACACGAGGGAGACACGGGGCATGAGAGGGGGGTGGGAGATAACAGGAGAGAGACATGGGGCATGAGTGGGGGGCAACAGCAGGGAGACACTGGGCATGACCGGGGGTGGAGGGCAACAGCAGGGAGACACGAGGCATGACCGTGGGGTCGGGGGCAACAGGAGAGAGATATGGGGCATGAGTGGGGGTGGGAGGCAACAGCAGGGAGACGCGGGGCATGAGCGGGGGGTGGGGGGAACACGATGGAGACGCGGGGCATGAGCGGGGGTGGGGGGCAACAGGAGGGAGACACGGGGCATGAGTAGGGGGTGGGGGGCAACAGCAGGGAGACACGGGGCATGAGCGGGGGGTGGGGGGCAACGGCAGGGAGACACAGGGCATGAGCGGGGGGGCAACAAGAGGGAGACACGGGGCATGAGTAGGGGGTGGGGGGCAACAGCAGGGAGACACGGGGCATGAGCGGGGGGTGGGGGGCAACGGCAGGGAGACACAGGGCATGAGAGGTGGGTGGGGGGTAACAGGAGAGAGACACGAAGCATGAGCGGGGGGTGGGGTGCAACAGGAGGGAGAAACGGGGCATGAGCCGGGGTGGGAGGAAACAGCAGAGAGACACGGGGCATGAGCGGGTGGTGGGGGTCAACAGGAGGGAGACACGCGGCATGAGCGGGGGTTGGGGGCAACAGCAGGGAGACACAGGGCATGAGCGGGGGTGGGGGGAACACGAGGGAGACACGGGGCATGAGAGGGGGGTGGGGGGTAACAGGAGATAGACACGGTGCATGAGCAGTGGGGGGGCAACAGCAGGGAGATACAGGGCATGAGAGGGGGTGGAGGGCAACAGCAGGGAGACACGGGGCATGAGAGGGGGTTGGGGGGTAACAGGAGAGAGACACTGGGCATGAGCGGGGGGTGGGGGGTAACAGGAGAGAGACACGGGGCATGAGCGGGGAGTGGGGGGCAACAGGAGAGAGACATGGGGCATGAGCAGGGGGTGGGGGTAACAGCAGAGAGACACGGGGCATGAGCGTGGGGTGGGGGCAACAGCAGGGAGACACGAGGCATGAGCGGGGGTGAGGGGCAACAGCAGGGAGACACGGGGCATGAGTGGGGGGGCAACAGGAGAGAGACATGGGGCATGAGCGGGGGTGGGGGTAACAGGAGAGACATGGGGCATGAGCGGGGGGTGGGGGTAACAGGAGAGAGACACAGGGCATGAGCGGGGTGTTTGGGGCAACAGCAGGGAGACACGGGGCATGAGAGGGGGTGGGTTGTAACAGGAGAGAGCCACGGGGCATGAGAGGGGGTGGGGGGGGTAACAGGAGAAAGACACGGGGCATGAGCGGGGGGGTGGGGGGCACCAGCAGGGAGACACGGGGCATGAGTGGGGGGTGGGGGGCAACAGGAGAGAGACACAGGGCATGAGCAGGGGGGGCAACAGCAGGAAGACACAGGGCATGAGCCGGGGGGTGGGGGCAAGAGCAGGGAGACACGGGGCATGAGCGGGGGGTGGGGGGCAACAGTAGGGAGACACGGGGCATGAGCGGGTGTGGGGGGAACAAGAGGGAGACACGGGGCATGAGCGGGGGGTGTGGGGAACACGAGGGAGACACAGGGCATGAGAGGGGGTGGGAGGTAACAGGAGAGAGACACAGGGCATGAGCGGGAGGTGGGGGTCAACAGCAGGGAGACACGGGGCATGAGCGGGGGTGCAGAGCAACAGGAGGGAGACGCGGGCCATGAACGGGGGTGGGGGGAACAGGGGAGACACGGGGCATGAGCAGGGGGTAGGGGAGAACACGGGGCATGAGCGGGGTGGGGGTTAACAGGAGAGAGACACGGGGCATGAGCGGGGAGTGGGGGACAACAGGAGGGAGACACGGGCCATGAACGGGGGGTGGGGGGAACAGGGGAGACACGGGGCATGAGCGGGGGGTGGGGGCTAACAGGAGAGAGACATGGGTCATGAGCCGGGGGTGGGGGAAACAGCAGGGAGACACGGGGCATGAGCGGGGGGTGGGGGAACACGAAGGAGACACGGGGCATGAGCGGGGGGTGGGGGGCAACAGCAGGGAGACACGGGTCATGAGCCGGGGGTGGGGGAAACAGCAGGGAGACACGGGGCATGAGCGGGGGGTGGGGGGAACACGAAGGAGACACGGGGCATGAGCGGGGGGTGGGGGGCAACAGCAGGGAGACACGGGGTATGACCGGGGGGTGGGGGCAACTGGAGAGAGACACGGGGCATGAGCGGGGGGTGGGGGGCAACAGCCGGGAGACACAGGGCATGAGCTGGAGGTGGGGGGAACATGAGGGAGACACAGGGCATGAGCAGGGGGTGGAGGGTAACAGGAGAGAGACACAGGGCATGATTGGGGGTGGGGGCAACAAGAGAGAGACACGGGGCATGAGCGGGGGGTGGGGGGCAACAGTAGGGAGACGCGGGGCATGAGCGCGGGATGACGGGAACAAGAGGGAGACACGGGGCATGAGCGGGGGGTGGGGGGAACACGAGGGAGACACGGGGCTTGAGAGGGGGTGGGAGGTAACAGGAGAGAGACACGGGTCATGAGCGGGGGTGCGGGGCAACAGCAGGGAGACATGGGGCATGAGCGGGGGTGAGGGGCAACAAGAGGGAGACACGGGGCATGAGCGGGGGGGTGGGGGTTAACAGGAGAGAGACACGGGGCATGAGCGGGGGATGGGGGGCAACAGGAGGGAGACACGGGCCATGAACGGGGGGTGGGGGGGAACACGAGGGAGACACGGGGCATGAGCGGGGGGGGGTTAACAGGAGAGAGACACGGGGCATGAGTGGGGGGTGGGGGGCAACAGGAGGGAGACACGGGCCATGAACGGGGGTGGGGGAACAGGGGAGACACAGGGCATGAGCGGGGGCTAGGGGGCAACAAGAGAGAGACACGGGGCATGAGCTAGTGGTGATGGGTAACAGCAGGGAGACACGGGGCATGAGCGGGGGGTGGGGGGAACACGAGGGAGACACGGGGCATGAGCGGGGGGTGGGGGCAACAAGAGGGAGACACGGGGCATGAGAGGGGGTGGGGGAAACAGCAGAGAGACATGGGGCATGAGTGGGGTTGGGGGGCAACAAGAGGGAGACACGGGGCATGAGCGGGGGTGGGGGTTAACTGGAGAGCGACACAGGGCATGAGCGGGGGGCAACAGGAGGGAGACACGGGGCATGAACGGGGGTGGGGGGGAACAGGGGAGACACGGGGCATGAGCGGGAGGCACGGGAACATGAGGGAGACACGGGGCATGAGCGGGGGTGGGGGGAACAGGGGAGACACGGGGCATGAGCGGGGGGTGGGGGGAACACGAGGGAGACGCGGGGCATGAGCGGGGGTGGGGGGAACACGAGGGAGACGCGGGGCATGAGCGGGGGGGGGGCAACAAGAGGGAGACACGGGGCATGAGCAGGGGGTAGGGGGCAACAGCAGGGAGACACGGGGCATGAGCGGGGGGTGGGTGGCAACAGCAGGGAGACACAGGGCATGAGCGGGGGATGGGGGGAACAAGAGGGAGACATGGGGCATGAGAGGTGGGTGGGGGGTAACAGGAGAGAGACACGAAGCATGAGCGGGGGGTGGGGTGCAACAGGAGGGAGAAACGGGGCATGAGCCGGGGTGGGAGGAAACAGCAGAGAGACACGGGGCATGAGCGGGTGGTGGGGGTCAACAGGAGGGAGACACGCGGCATGAGCGGGGGGTGGGGGCAACAGCAGAGAGACACAGGGCATGAGCGGGGGTGGGGGGAGCACGAGGGAGACACGGGGCATGAGAGGGGGGTGGGGGGTAACAGGAGAGATACATGGGGCATGAGCAGGGGGTGGCAGTAACAGGAGAGAGACACGGTGCATAAGCAGTGGGGGGGGCAACAGCAGGGAGACACAGGGCATGAGAGGGGGTTGGAGGGCAACAGCAGGGAGACACGGGGCATGAGAGGGGGGTGGGGGGTAACAGGAGAGAGACACTGGGCATGAGCGGGGGGTGGGGGGTAACAGGAGAGAGACACGGGGCATGAGCGGGGAGTGGGGGGCAACAGGAGAGAGACATGGGGCATGAGCAGGGGGTGGGGGAAACAGCAGAGTGACACTGGGCATGAGCGGGGGGTGGGGGGTAACAGGAGAGAGACACGGGGCATGAGCGGGGAGTGGGGGGCAACAGGAGAGAGACATGGGGCATGAGCGGGGGTGGGTGGTAACAGGAGAGACATGGGGCATGAGCGGGGGGTGGGGGTAACAGGAGAGAGACACGAGGCATGAGCGGGGTGTTTGGGGCAACAGCAGGGAGACACGGGGCATGAGAGGGGGGTGGGGTGTAACAGGAGAGAGCCACGGGGTATGAGAGGGGGTGGGGGGTAACAGGAGAAAGACACGGGGCATGAGCTGGGAGTGGGGGGCACCAGCAGGGAGACAAGAGGCATGAGCGGAGGGTGGGGGCAACAGCAGGGAATCACGGGGCATGAGCGAGGGTGGGGGGGAACACGAGGGAGACATGGGGCATGAGTGGGTGGTGGGGGGTAACAGGAGAGAGACATGGGGCATGAGCGGGGTGGGGGAACATCAGGGAGACACGGGGCATGAGCGGGTAGTGGGGGGCAACAAGAGGGAGACACAGGGCATGAGCAGGGGGTGGGGGGGTAACAGGAGAAAGACACGGGGCATGAGCGGGGGGTGGGGGGCACCAGCAGGGAGACAAGAGGCATGAGCGGAGGGCGGGGGCACCAGCAGGGAATCACGGGGCATGAGCGGGGATGGGGGGGAACACGAGGGAGACACGGGGCATGAGTGGGTGGTGGGGGGTAACAGGAGAGAGACATGGGGCATGAGCGGGGGTGGGGGAACATCAGGGAGACACAGGGCATGAGAGGGGGTGGGGGTAACAGGAGAGAGACACGAAGCATGAGCGGGCGGTGGGGGGCAACAGAAGGGAGAAATGTTGCATGAGCGGGGGGTGGGGGGCAACAGCAGGGAGACACGGGGCATGAGCTGGGAGTGGAGGGCAACAGCAGGGAGACACGGGGCATGAGCGGGTGTGGGGGTAACAGGAGAGAGACACCGGGCATGAGCAGGGGGTGGGGGGCAATAGGAGGGAGACACGGGGCATGAGCGGGGGGTGGGGGCAACAGCAGGGAGACATGGGACATGAGCGTGGGGTGGGGGGAACACGAGGGAGACACGGGGCATGAGAGCGGGGTGGGGGGTAACAGGAGAGATACACGGGCATGAGTAGGGGGTGGGGGGTAACAGGAGAGAGACACGGGGCATGAGCAGGGGGTGGGGGGCAACAGCAGGGAGACACAGGGCATGAGAGGGGGGTGGGGGGTAACAGGAGAGAGACAATGGGCATGAGCGGGGGGTGGGGGCAACAGGAGAGAGACACGGGGCATGAGCGGGGGTGGGGGGTAACAGGAGAATGACATGGGGCATGAGCGGGCAGTGGGGGGCAACAGGAGAGAGACACGGGGCATGAGCGGGGGGTGGGGGTAACAGGAGAGAGACATGGGGCATGAGCGGGGGGTGAGGGGCAACAGCAGGGAGACACGGGCATGAGCGGGGGGGCAACAGGAGAGAGACATGGGGCATGAGCGGGGGTGGGGGGTAACAGGAGAGACACGGGGCATGAGTGAGGGGTGGGGGTAACAGGAGAGAGACACAGGACATGAGCAGGGTGTTTGGGCAACAGCAGGGACACACGGGCCATGACCGGGGGGTGGGGGAACAGGAGAGAGACACGGGGCATGAGAGGGGGTGGGGGGGTAACAGGAGAGAGACACGGGGCATGAGAGGGGGTTGGGGGGGTAACAGGAGAGAGACACAGGGCATGAGCGGGGGGTGGGGTGCAACAGCAGGGAGACACGAGGCATGAGCGGGGGGTGGGGGTAATAGGAGAGAGACACGAGGCATGAGCGGGGGGTGAGGGGCAACAGCAGGGAGACACGGGGAATGAGCGGGGGGCAACAGTAGAGAGACATGGGGCATGAGCGGGGGGTGGTGGGTAACAGCAGGGAGACACGGGGCATGAGCGGGGGGTGGGGGGAACACGAGGGAGACACGGGGCATGAGCGGGGGGTGGGGGGCAACAAGAGGGAGACACGGGGCATGAGAGGGGGTGGGGGAAACAGCAGAGAGACATGGGGCATGAGTGGGGTTGGGGGCAACAAGAGGGAGACACAGGGCATGAGCGGGGGGTGGGGGTTAACTGGAGAGAGACACAGGGAATGAGCGGGGGGCAACAGGAGGGAGAGACGGGGCATGAACGGGGGTGGGGGGGAACAGGGGAGAAACGGGGCATGAGCGGGAGGCGCGGGGAACATGAGGGAGACACGGGGCATGAGCGGGGGTGGGGGGAACAGGGGAGACACGGGGCATGAGCGGGGGGTGGGGGGAACACGAGGGAGACGCGGGGCATGAGTGGGGGGTGGGGGGAACACGAGGGAGACACGGGGCATGAGCGGGGGGTGGGAGGCAACAAGAGGGAGACACGGGGCATGAGAGGGGGTGGGGGGTAACAGGAGAGAGACACGGGGCATGAGCGGGGGGTGGGTGGCAACAGCAGGGAGAAACGGGGCATGAGCCGGGGTGGGAGGAAACAGCAGAGAGACACGGGGCATGAGCGGGTGGTGGGGGTCAACAGGAGGGAGACACGTGGCATGAGCGGGGGGTGGGGGCAACAGCAGAGAGACACAGGGCATGAGCGGGGGTGGGGGGAGCACGAGGGAGACACGGGGCATGAGAGGGGGGTGGGGGGTAACAGGAGAGATACATGGGGCATGAGCAGGGGGTGGCAGTAACAGGAGAGAGACACGGTGCATAAGCAGTGGGGGGGGCAACAGCAGGGAGACACAGGGCATGAGAGGGGGTTGGAGGGCAACAGCAGGGAGACACGGGGCATGAGAGGGGCGTGGGGGGTAACAGGAGAGAGACACTGGGCATGAGCGGGGGGTGGGGGGTAACAGGAGAGAGACACGGGGCATGAGCGGGGAGTGGGGGGCAACAGGAGAGAGACATGGGGCATGAGCAGGGGGTGGGGGAAACAGCAGAGAGACACGGGGCATGAGCGGGGGGTGGGGGCAACAGCAGGGAGACACGAGGCATGAGCGGGGTGAGGGGCAACCGCAGGGAGACACGGGGCATGAGTGGGGGGGCAACAGGAGAGAGACATGGGGCATGAGCGGGGGTGGGTGGTAACAGGAGAGACATGGGGCATGAGCGGGGGGTGGGGGTAACAGGAGAGAGACACGAGGCATGAGCGGGGGGTTTGGGGCAACAGCAGGGAGACACGGGGCATGAGAGGGGGGTGGGCTGTAACAGGAGAGAGCCACGGGGTATGAGAGGGGGTGGGGGGGTAACAGGAGAAAGACACGGGGCATGAGCGGGGGGTGGGGGGCACCAGCAGGGAGACAAGAGGCATGAGCGGAGGGTGGGGGCAACAGCAGGGAATCACGGGGCATGAGCGGGGGTGGGGGGGAACACGAGGGAGACATGGGGCATGAGTGGGTGGTGGGGGGTAACAGGAGAGAGACATGGGGCATGAGCGGGGGTGGGGGAACATCAGGGAGACACGGGGCATGAGCGGGTAGTGGGGGGCAACAAGAGGGAGACACGGGGCATGAGCGGGGGGTGGGGGGGTAACAGGAGAAAGACACGGGGCATGAGCGGGGGGTGGGGGGCACCAGCAGGGAGACAAGAGGCATGAGCGGAGGGTGGGGGCAACAGCAGAGAATCACGGGGCATGAGCGGGGGTGGGGGGAACACGAGGGAGACACAGGGCATGAGTGGGTGGTGGGGGGTAACAGGAGAGAGACATGGGGCATGAGCGGGGGTGGGGGAACATCAGGGAGACACAGGGCATGAGAGGGGGTGGGGGTAACAGGAGAGAGACACGAAGCATGAGCGGGGGGTGGGGGGCAACAGAAAGGAGAAATGTTGCATGAGCGGGGGGTGGGGGGCAACAGCAGGGAGACACGGGGCATGAGCTGGGAGTGGAGGGCAACAGCAGGGAGACACGGGGCATGAGCGGGTGTGGGAGTAACAGGAGAGAGACACCGGGCATGAGCAGGGGGTGGGGGGCAATAGGAGGGAGACACGGGGCATGAGCGGGGGGTGGGGGCAACAGCAGGGAGACATGGGACATGAGCGTGGGGTGGGGGGAACACGAGGGAGACATGGGGCATGAGAGCGGGGTGGGGGGTAACAGGAGAGATACACGGGCATGAGTAGGGGGTGGGGGGTAACAGGAGAGAGACACGGGGCATGAGCAGGGGGTGGGGGGCAACAGCAGGGAGACACAGGGCATGAGAGGGGGGTGGGGGGTAACAGGAGAGAGACAATGGGCATGAGCGGGGGGTGGGGGCAGCAGGAGAGAGACACGGGGCATGAGCGGGGGTGGGGGGTAACAGGAGAATGACATGGGGCATGAGCGGGCAGTGGGGGGCAACAGGAGAGAGACACGGGGCATGAGCGGGGGGTGGGGGTAACAGGAGAGAGACATGGGGCATGAGCGGGGGTGAGGGGCAACAGCAGGGAGACACGGGCATGAGCGGGGGGGCAACAGGAGAGAGACATGGGGCATGAGCGGGGGTGGGGGGTAACAGGAGAGACACGGGGCATGAGTGAGGGGTGGGGGTAACAGGAGAGAGACACAGGACATGAGCGGGGTGTTTGGGCAACAGCAGGGACACACGGGCCATGACCGGGGGGTGGGGGAACAGGAGAGAGACACGGGGCATGAGAGGGGGTGGGGGGGTAACAGGAGAGAGACACGGGGCATGAGAGGGGGTTGGGGGGGTAACAGGAGAGAGACACAGGGCATGAGCGGGGGGTGGGGTGCAACAGCAGGGAGACACGAGGCATGAGCGGGGGGTGGGGGTAACAGGAGAGAGACACGAGGCATGAGCGGGGGGTGAGGGGCAACAGCAGGGAGACACGGGGAATGAGCGGGGGGCAACAGGAGAGAGACATGGGGCATGAGCGGGGGGTGGGGGTAACAGAGAGAGACATGGGGCATGAGCGCGGTGTTTGGGGCAACAGCAGGGAGACACAGGGCATGAGCGGAGGGTGGGGGCAACAGCAGGGAGACACGGGGCATGAGCGGGGGTGGGGGGAGCACGAGGGAGACACGGGGCATGAGTGGGTGGTGGGGGGTAATAGGAGAGAGACACGAGGCATGAGCGGGGGGTGGGGGGCAACAGGAGAGAGACACGGGGCATGAGCAGGGTGTGGGGGCAACAGCAGGGAGACACAGGGCATGAGCCGGGGGTGGGCGGATCACGAGAGAGACATGGGGCATGAGCAGGGGGTGGGGGGCAACAGCAGGGAGACACAGGGCATGAGAGGGGGGTGGGGGGTAACAGGAGAGAGACAATGGGCATGAGCGGGGGGTGGGGGCAACAGGAGAGAGACACGGGGCATGAGCAGGGGTGGGGGGTAACAGGAGAATGACATGGGGCATGAGCGGGCAGTGGGGGGCAACAGGAGAGAGACACGGGGCATGAGCGGGGGGTGGGGGTAACAGGAGAGAGACATGGGGCATGAGCGGGGGGTGAGGGGCAACAGCAGGGAGACACGGGCATGAGCAGGGGGGCAACAGGAGAGAGACATGGGGCATGAGCGGGGGTGGGGGGTAACAGGAGAGACACGGGGCATGAGTGAGGGGTGGGGGTAACAGGAGAGAGACACAGGACATGAGCGGGGTGTTTGGGCAACAGCAGGGACACACGGGCCATGACCGGGGGTGGGGGAACAGGAGAGAGACACGGGGCATGAGAGAGGGTTGGGGGGGTAACAGGAGAGAGACACAGGGCATGAGCGGGGGGTGGGGTGCAACAGCAGGGAGACACGAGGCATGAGCGGGGGGTGGGGGTAACAGGAGAGAGACACGAGGCATGAGCGGGGGGTGAGGGGCAACAGCAGGGAGACACGGGGCATGAGCGGGGGGGCAACAGGAGAGAGACATGGGGCATGAGCGGGGGTGGGGGTAACAGGAGAGAGACATGGGGCATGAGCGTGGTGTTTGGGGCAACAGCAGGGAGACACAGGGCATGAGCGGAGGGTGGGGGCAACAGCAGGGAGACACGGGGCATGAGCGGGGGTGGGGAGAACACGAGGGAGACACGGGGCATGAGTGGGTGGTGGGGGGTAATAGGAGAGAGACACGAGGCATGAGCGGGGGGTGGGGGGCAACAGGAGAGAGACACGGGGCATGAGCAGGGTGTGGGGGCAACAGCAGGGAGACACAGGGCATGAGCCGGGGGTGGGCGGATCACGAGGGAGACACGGGGCATGAGCAGGGGGTGGGGGCAAAAGCAGGGAGAAACGGGTCATGAGCGGGGGGTGGGGGGAACACGAGGGAGACACGGGGCATGACCGGGGGTTGGGGGGGCAACAGGAGAGAGACACGGGGCATGAGCGGGGTGTAGGTAACAGGAGAGAGACACGGGGCATGAGCGGGGTGTGTGGGGCAACAGTAGGGAGACACGGGGCATGACCGGGGGTGGGGGGTGGCAACAGGAGAGAGACACGGGGCATGAGAGGGGGTGGGGGGTAACAGGAGAGAGACACGGGGCATGAGGGGGGGTGGGGGTTTGGACTGTCATATCTGTGGCCTGTCTGCTGCTGTACTGCTTGTGTTAACACCCCTAGTGTGGATTGTGGGGGTTTTATCCACGCATGTCTGCATTAGATTTGGGTGGGTTCATGATTGATGTGTCCATTAATTGATATACATTGTGCTGTATGTTTATTTTCTTTGCTGTACATGTGCTTGATGCACTTCATGCTGTAGACAGTGGCTGGCACCCTTTGCCTGTCAAAGTCACACTGATGGTGGGAGGAATTCTGATGTAGGTGTCTGACATGGCTCAGTCACAACCAGCATGAACAGACACACACAGGGAACTTTCCTTCGTTAATTATATGTTTTGTGCCCTTTCTGCAGGAGAATGAGTCTCCAGACCACCTTTGCCAGCAGAAATGGGCCATTGTACGACATACAGCTGGCCACGTTCGGTGGGGCAGACATGCACATGTGTGCGCAAGCAGTTCCACAGGGCTTTAGCTCAGACGTCCAACAGAAGTAGACGTGCTTCCAGGAGCTCCAGGCAAGGTGAGCAGCACAAGGGGGCCACACCGCAGCCAAGCTTCCACCAGGCCACTTTCACATGCATGCTAAGTGGCGCCACTGATGGGGAGCTTGGACAGATATTGTTGTTGAAGTGCACATTACAGCTAAGATACGCTGGGGGACAAATGGCAAGTTGCTTACCAAGTTGTCAGAGGCATACGCAGGGGCTGTCGCACATATCCTCTGGTCCACCCTGCTCCATAGAAGCAGAGTCATTAGCGCAGTAGCCAGTGCTTTAAGTGGGTTAAGAAATTGAGGGGGGGGCCTCGTTTGGGGGCGTGGCATCCGCTGTGGGCGTGGCCTAAAAGTGCACAAATCAATGTAGTAGAGCATTTATATATTTGTATGCGTACTAGTATGGTTTGTGTATTTTTCAAGCCTTCTTTTATAAACATAGCAATGTTACATATTTCTATGTTTATAAAAGGTGGCTTGAAAGTGTACAAGAAAAAAACAACAGGGTAAATTAAAGCTCGAAGAGCCAGAGTGGCAATTGCCTTCCCAAACCGTAGGGAAATACTGATACACAGGGAACGGTTTTCTGGGGAAAAAGATTCATCAACTTGCCGGTGAGGGCAAGACCAAACAACTAATGATATTTTTGTTAACCATGGTCCTGTTCACTTAGGCACAGGTGGAAAAGCTGGTCTGATGCAGGGAAGGAGGGCAACCAGCACAATGATGTGGGGGAGTGCGAGAGGGGAATTAAATCTCGGATTCTTAAATCTAAGCAGCTAGCCGTCACAAGTGCAGAGATTGAGGCATCGGAATAGTCATGTAATTTTTATTTTAGCATTGATAACTGGAAAGTTCCTTGCAAAAGGGTGGCTGCCCAGAGGGTGGGTGAGGTGATATCAAAATATCACTAAAAAATGCACTGTCCCACTTGTTATGGGATGGGAAAACCCATGTTGTTGTGGGGTTTTCTCTCAATTACATGCAGTAACCCCTGTTGGTATTGGGGGTATCATAAAATGTTGTGGTGAGGCCACAACAGGTGAGGTCGACCGGTTTCGATGGTTCAAGGGTGATTAACGACCATCTTCTTCAGGACAAGATCGATTTTCATATGCTGCTGAGTAGCGACTGTCCTCTTAGTAGGGCAGCAATAACAGGCTGCAGAGGGATCCTTTCCCTCTTCCTGCTTGCCCCAGCCCCTGTCACCCCTGAAAGTGTACAAACCATAGTAAGTTACGCACACTTGTGTGCTTACCTTACTATGGTTTGTGTACTTTTCAAGCCACCTTTTATAAACATAGACATTTGTAACATATTTCTATGTTCATAACAGACGGCTTGAAACGTACAAGCCATCTTTTATAAAGCGTTGAGGACGGACAAAACCCAAGGTGGTTTTGTCCGTCGACAAAGCTTTATAAAAAATGCCTTGAATTGTGTACGTTTCAAGCCGTCTGTTATAAACGTAGAAATATTTCTACGTTTATAAAAGATGGCTTGAAACGTACACATTTCAAGGCATCTTTTATAAAGATTTGCCAAAGGAGACAGGCACCTCGGGCTCAGTGATCGCTGCTCTGAGCAGAGATCACAGAGCCCGAGGCGTCTTTCACCCTCTGGGAACCCGCGGGTTCACAGAGGGTCAGTGACCTGGCGAGGGCAAACAAAGGAACTGTAACTTCCCTGATGACCCCTCGGATGGGGGGTCATCAGGGAAGTTACAGTGACTGGCAGAAGTGCCAGCCAGCCTCAGAGACGCTGTGGCTGGCTGGCACTTCTGTCCACTTGCCTAACGTTACACTGGCGGGCGCATCTCCCGTCGCGGCTGCGGCCGTGGCGGGATAATGCGTCCTGCCATGGCGTGGTGGGACGGGGGGCCCCGGCAGGGCCCCGGCTCAGCCCCACTTTTTGGAGACTGGCGGGGTCCGGCCCCGGCAGGCCCCGGCCCACTTAAAGCACTGGCAGTAGCGTTCCTAGCCAGAAAATGAAGCAGCGCACAGGGACACCCAGCGAGGCACAGACTTGTGTGTAGTGCATATCATTTACATGTGGAAATTGACGCGTGCACTACCTATTTTAATCTTCGGATGCCAGAACACAACTTGTACTGAAGTCGCACCTCGCTATACGCGTCTAGATGCTCACCCAGGGTCCATTGTATGATGTGTGATGGTTGACGCATTGGTCTTCCATTTGCCGCGCGCCCACGTGCGCCTGCTTTACTGCATTGACAGTTTATGGGGCAAGCTAACGTATGGGTACAAAGCAGCAGACAAGAGTGTTTGTTTGTGGGGGAATCACTTACTTTGGGGCATGTATGGTGTTGCGTGTGTGTGTTGTAGGAACACACAGATTAGTAACTCACACTCTATTTGCAGTATTGAACTGCTCCTGTTACCGGACCTGAGAGTGCACAGGCAGGAGGCCAGCACTCACCCCAGAGATAAGTCTCTCTTTGGCTTGTATTTGACTCATTTGGTAGAATGTGCATGATGAACATGTTTTGTCTGATTGAGTATGTGTTATTGTGAATAGTTGTTTTTTGTATTTTCCCTACTTTCTCTTGACAATCCTACTCCCCTCTGCTGCCCCTCTTTCCGGTAATCCTGAATACCAATGCCTGTCCAAACTACATATCCCTGACCCTCCTTCCCCACCGGGGTCTCAGAGGCCTGTGTAAGTTTGACCTTGCAGGCGCATAGACCACGGAGGGGGTGGTTGGTTTGTGCCACTCCTGCGCCTGGAAAACGGAGCTGTGATGCTACCCATCAGTTGGTGCATCATCATTGTATATTTTGTACCGAACATGGTACCCATCCTATTGTGGCATTGTTGAACTGTGCTACTTTGGTTGTTGTATCATTGTGCTTGGACATGTGCTTGGACATTTTCTGCTACTTCAAGTCATCTACTGGAGACTCTTCCAGAGTTTTTGGTTGCCTACAGGCTTTTTCCATGGTTTGTGGGTTTGGCTCCTTGGAGTTCTCGCAATTTCTTTTTGCCAGTCAAGGTGTCCTCTGAGGGGGCTGGACCCTATTTACACACAAGGTGGAACATGGAGACCAAGGGGTAGGGTGATGCTGTGGCCAGGTATACTTGAAGGAAGAAGGCTACATACCCCAGACACAGTTGTTCAGTAGATCATGGTGATGTGTGAAGGGGGAGGGCCTTTTGTTGTTGGACAGTTGGCTTCGGCTACAGTGTTTTGGGCACTCTGACATTGTAATTGTGGGGTACTATGTACATGATGTGTTCTGCTGGCCAATGCCTGTTCCTGTGTTGTCTTTACTTTTTAGGTGTGAGGGGATTGGTGTGGTTTGACATGCTGGGGTGTACACATGGGCAATGTTCACATGTGATGTGTACAGGACACTGAGGGTCACTTGATTTCACATGCATGTATTGAGTGCATGTCCCTACTGACACACACAGTTGCACAATGATCCACCACATGGACAACCACCCTTACATGGCCACAGGTGCACACAAATTGCCTTCTGGGGCCCGCAGCACATGATCTATGACCATTTGGGGATCCTGTACATGCGTCAATTGGTTATTTTTTTAATTAGTCCTTTTTATGTGATTCTCAAGGTGTATCTCCAACACAATGGCTGCTCACTGTGCTGTGTGCTGAGCAGTGTGTTGCAGGAGACACACACAGCACACGGGTTCGGGAGTAGGGATTTTGCCTTGCCCAATGTGCATGTGAACAGGCATTCAGTGTTATGTTCATGCTATGACTGGTGGAATGCATTTGTGTATGACTTGGTATGTCTGGGAGGTTGTTGGTCAGTCATTTCATGTGATTCCATGTCAGTCGTCATTGTCTGGAGCCACTTTCCATTTATCACATGTCACTTCGGATCCTATTGGTCATGTGTTGGCATTGCTTGCCATGTCATGGTGTGGCAGACAAGGGTGATGGGGGTTGGGAGGGTTTGGGTGACATACCAGGAATTGTCATGGGCTGTTTTGCGGGGGTGTGTGATACACACCTCGCAAGTGTTCCTTTTGGTCACACAGGATTGGTTAGGTTTAAGTAGCTAGGGATGCACACAATGTAGCACTTCCATGGCAACATTCTCAGGGTGGTAAGGTTGTGACAGTTGACTGTCTCTTTGTCATCATCGATTGTCACCTGGTATGTGCCAGGCCTGTGTGCACTCCGCAGGGGTGGGAGTTTAGGTGAAAAATGTGGCCACAAGCTGGGTCCGGGCTGCCTCGCCACGTGACCTATCCCCTCCCATGGCCAGCGCCTGTGCCTGTGATTGGGGATGTGGGGGCACCACCATGTCCACCGGTACGCCGTGCTGTGTTGCAACATTGTGCAGGACACATGCTGCCACAATGGTCCTGCACACTACTGGGGGGGCATATAGTAGCTGCCCGCCAGAGCGGTCAAGGGAGCGGAAGCATGACTTGAGCACTCCGACGGTGGGCTCCACTATGCCCCTGGTTGCAATATGGGCAGCGTTGTATCTTACCTGGGGTTGTGTAGTGGGGTTCTGGATTGGTGTCATCATGTGGTTGCTCAGAGGGTAGGCACTGTCCCCTGGGGAGGTGATAATGGTGTGATTATTAGGGTTTGTGTATTTGTCTGTGTGTGACATGCATGCATGTGCACGGGCATTTGTACTCACCTAGGAGCCATGTGTCGCCATGCTGCCCAGCTTCCAGTGCCCTGCTCAGGGCGGACATTCTGTATATGAAACTGTCATGGGTGGAGCCAGGGTAGTTTGCATAGACAGAGGTGATGATTCCCTTTGCATCGCATACGACCTGATGTGCACATTGATGGAATGCCAGTGCTTGCGGTTTCGATAGATGTGCTCAGTGGCCCTAGGTGGACGTAGGGCCACATTGGTGCAATCTATGGCACCGAGCACTTTGGGGAAGTGTGCCACCATGTAAAAGTCCTGGACCACGGCCTGCCTTTCTGCGGGTGTTCTGGGCATGTATATGTGCCTGCGGAGTGAGGGGCGCGCAGTCATGATTGCCAACACCTGATATGCAGCGTGACTGCGTGGCCTGTGAGACCCCCCCACTATGGCAGTAGTCCACTGAAATGACCCAGTGGCCAAAAAATGCAGGACATTGAGCACCTTCTCCAAGGGGCTCAATGCTTGGGAGCACAGGGTGGGGGATGTAAGGTCATCTTCCCTCTCCCTGACCAGGTCTAGGATGATATGAGGTGGAAACCTATACCTGCCATAGACCTGGTCGTCAGGCATCCCAAAAAGGCTAGTCCGGGGGGAAAAAATGCGGGCCCTGGCTATTCTCTTCCTCCTGCGGTGTCCCACGATCAGTGCTGTGACAAATGGGGCATTCATCGTCGCTGTATATACGTGTTTGTGCACACTTTTATGCTATGCGCGGGGACGCTTACGCCTGCCTTCCTGTGGCAGACGTGTTGACGCCTGTGCGCATATTTTAGCGTGCGCGTGTTTCCCGTATTCAATTACATGAATACGTGTTGTTCGCGTGCGTGTGGGCGTTCCGTCTATTTCCCTGCAGTATTTCCCCAGTTACGCCTTCTTTTTCACGCGTTGTTCCCCATTCCACGTGTTACACCCCGTGTCCCACCCCCTTTTTGGTGCGTGCACCAACATTGTGCGCTTTCCCTGTGTGCATTGCGCACAGCGTTCGGGATGTTGCAATGACGTGTGTGCCCGTGTGCGCCACGCGCGGATTTGGCACACATCCAGGGGGAAACAATCGCAGGGCCTTCCTTGAATCGCACGCGTGCGCTTGCTTTTTCACGCTTGCGCCAGCTTGTGCCAACTTGCGCTGAGATTTTCGGCGCACATTTGATCCATGAATCGGCCCCTTAATGGTATAGAATTGCTCCTGTTATTTGAGAATTGTAAAAGGTAAAAGAAAGGGAAAAGTGCACATTAATCCTGCAAAGGCCACGTGCCAAGAACGACACTCAGCGAGCCTGCGCGCAGTATAAAAAATACACGCCCTGCATATTCATGGAATTTTCAGCAAAATGTAACCGTATACGCAAGTGCCCCCTGACATGCCCCCATGCAAAGCAAAAAACAGCCAGAACAGCTACCTTTGCGTGCTCCCCCGGACCCGAATACACACACCCTTCAAACAGCACGTGGGGTCCCACACAGGCAGGCCTGCATCTCATAGACCCTGCGCGGGGTCCCCCGTAACTGGCACCGGCACCCCGACGACATGCGTATGATTTTGCGTAACTCGGGTCAAACTCGGAAAATCTACGTGCAACTGGGCGTGCGTGGAATCCTCGCAAGTCCCAGAAGAGTCCTGCGCATTTGGTTCCATGAATCGTCGAATGGGGATATGCGTGCAGATTGCCACGCAAATCCTAGATGTTACACGCAAATATTTGCATGAATCGCGCAAGCGTTTAAATATTTATCAAGGAGAGGAGTAGAAAAAATCCTAGGCAAGGAAGCTTTAGATTAGGTGGGAGGAGTTAAATAAATATGTTTAAAAGCAATGTTGTATTGCTGCAGTAAGTTATGGAGGGGCCGTCAGCTTGGTTTGGATATGGATCGGCCAGTCTGGATAAAGAAGAGTTCGGGTGAAGTAGGGATGGGGCTAAGAGAGACATACTGTAGTAAGCAAAGGATGAATTTGCTGATGGGAGTCACGTATTAATCTATGAATGCACTATGCTATTGTGTGTTCGTTTAGGGGAAGGGGAATTAACTCGAATCAAATGTTGGATGTGAAGTAAAATAGCTTAAACTGATAAATACATGAGTAGTCTAGGTTTACAGCCACACGAGTGCCACATGTTTGCAGGAGCTACAAATGAGTGAAGCCAACATCATTAAATGTCCAGGGAAATTGACGAACAATAATCGCTATGGAGAACGCAAGGGTTTTCAATGCAATGCTCTTAATTTCCTCAGGTTAAATGAAAGTTACTGCTAATGAAAGTATCTCTTCCAAGCTTCCTGCTGCAGCCACATTGCTTTAATTCGATTTAGCATGCATGAACATTTTTGCATTCAGCCATATGTTATTTTGTAAATAGCTCGCACAGCTGTCCTTTGCGTCCTCCCAACGGACCAACCAGTGTAGACAAGTCAGATCCCTCGCATTCATTGTCTATTTAAAATGGTGAGGCATTTCAAAGTAGGAGAGAAAGAAGAACCACAGAAAAAGGCGAAAAATGGCGTATCAAAAATGCACTTTTCTGAAAATATTTGACACATAGGGTGGAGGCTGCAGAGAACTTGAAATTTTCATATACCCAAAGGAAGCCAAATGGGTTCACCGTATGGTATGGTATGATATGATAGGTTATTTATAACGCGCTTAATACACAGAGGTTTCTAAGCTCGGACCCGGGGAATCAAACCTGTGTTGCTCCTTTTCGTCTTGCTTCCAAAGCGCGCACGTTGCTGCTGAGTTATCCTCCCGAGACCCGTAGTCACACAAAGTCACGTAATGCTATATCCTTCATGCTTAGAACTTGTAACAACACAGTAATAGAGTTTCTTCACAGCATAAAAGGATCCCCTGTGGCAGATGGTTAAATGACCACCGGTAATCTTCATTACTCTGTTCCTACTTTTCCTAGTCAAAGTACTTACTTGTGAGGTCCTGATCTCCATCTCAGGAATCCATGGCATCCTTTTACTATTACATATGCTTGCCCCACCCCTCCCCAGCGAGTACAATACCCGCAAACCTCCACAATGTGTCAGTTCAATGCCACCTAACACAGCATGGAAGAATTTTTCATCCCGGATCCGGCCAGCTGAGGAGGGTCATAAGGGGAAGAGTAGGACTAGGAGTAATGAAAATTAACAATAAACAACCAGGTCATTACCTCCATGCCCCTCTTCCTCGTTCTAGTACTTTCTTGTGAGGCATACAAAAAGACAGCAGTGAAAAAATGCTCCATGAAAAACAACACAGACCAACCAGGGTGCAGTTCCAACACCCCATCACCAATTTATTCCCAAACACGACAGTAAATCACCCTTGACCATGTATACCAGCACTCAACACCCCGGCACCTTTGAAGCCATAACTGAGCCCAAGACGCTGCCATGCCTCTAGTAGAGCGACCTTAAACACAAGCCGGTAAAGAAACCTGCATCCCAGAACATGATGAGGCAATTGCCTGCCGAATCCATCGGCTAATCATAGGCACAATCAACCTCATGTCAGGCTTTGGACCCCAAATGCTGCAACTGTTCAACTGCCGAAAGGAAGACGTTCTGACCAAGCAAGCCAAGACAGACGTTTTAACATCCAATTTGTGCCATTGCTAATCCTCTGGCGAGGTGCGACTGGGAAAGAAGGATAGAAGCCCATTATCCTGCGCCTGATGGATCTTAGTGATGACTTTAGGAAGGAACCCCAGATCAAACCTGAAAACCAGGGAATCTGAGAGAATATGCAGGAATGGAGCCATACACAACACTCCATTTTCCTCCAGCCTTCTAGCTGAGGTCTTAACACAAGCAACACTAACATCAAGTTTCTCAGGTGGAAAACAATCGACTCCACCGGTTCAAATGGCGAGTCCAGTAAAGCTTGCAAAAATAGGGGAGTGTCCCAGGGAGGTAACCCAGCATACACCTTGGGCTTGGACAACAGGGCGTTTTTCAACAGCCACGAGACCAATGGCTCACAGCCAGAACTGAAAACTCAGGTCTCTGTGAAAACCTGGATCAGCACCCAGTGGCCCCTTATTGATGACACTGCCAGACCCACGTCCCAGCCATCTTGCACAAACTGCAAAATCATGGGCTCAACCAATCCATTGCCTGCACAGACTTCCTTGCGCACCACGGTGCAAAGTTCCTCCAATGCGCTTTGTAGACCCTCAAAATGGAGGGCCATTTGGACTTCTGTATCACCATTGCCAACTGTGGAGTCAAGCCCTGTCTGCACAACCTCTGCCTCTCAACTTCCAACGCCCCAATTCGGAATTTGAGTGACACCAGCCCATCCTGGACGGGCACGGGGACAAGGGCAGCAGCCATCCCAGAGCAACTGCCAGGTCGAATAGACGAGGATACCAGGAGTGCCTTGTCCACACCGGCGCTACCTGAATCACCTCTGACACGAGCCTGAATCTTCAGCAGTACCTTGGGAAGCAGCGGAAAGGGAGGAAATGCATAAAGAAACCCCTTTGGCCAGCCCAGCGTCAAAGCTCCTCTCCCCACGCCTCGTGAGATAGGAACCCGGAAACAAAACCAGGGCAGTTGTGCATCCAGAGGTGAGGCAAACAAGTCCAGCACTGGCATCCTGAACCTCTGGCAGATCAGGCAAAATACAGAACTGTGCAAGATCCAAAAGGACAAGGGGAAAATTCTGCTCAGGCTTTTGGCTTGGACGTTGTCACCCCACCGACATTAACCACACGCAAGGTGAGCAGTCGCCCAGCATCCCAACTGGAATGCTAGTGATTCCGGCTGGTGGGACTTCATAACACCCTAGCAAATCACATACAGCAATGCTGACGTGTTGTTCGTCCGCACCAGAACAGCTGACCTCAGGAAGGAATGACACATGTTTTCAAGGGTATGCATAGATTACATCGCAGTGGATTTTGTCAAAGACGATTACAACAACGTATTTTGATATATTTCGCTGGCAATATATGCTGGGGTTTGGGTTAGGGTAATAATTAAGGTGGGGGTGGTAGGGGCAGTGGGGGGGGGGGTTTGGGGAGGTGTCCCCCACATATATTTGCAGTGAAATGTCATTAAAGAACTAGAGGAAATCGTCTTCGAGAAAATATTCTCAATGTTATCACATAGATCCTTTTCGGGGCAAGGAAGATCGCCACCAGCTCCCTCCAATTGGACCACTGAGAAGCCTGCACCAGCATCCAATGCTCCTGAGCACTCTGGGCCCAAACATTGCACTCCACTCGAGGCCACTGGCATCAGTAGTAACTAGGTTCGACAAAGGGTGAACCAATGGAAATCCCTGCAGAAGACGTCCCTCCACCACTGGAGCTGAACACTCACATCTCAGAACATTGCAATCCATTCCTTGTACATCTAGGAATCTGTCCTCCAAGAACAGTGCAGGTGTGACAGGAATGGACACATGTGAAGCTTTGCCCACGGAACCGCAAACACACAGGCCACCAGTCCTTAGCCTGCAGACCCCCCCAAGAGACGCTGCAGGCGGACTGTCCGACGCATCAACACTAGCACCCACCCCTGTGTAGTCCAAAAGTGGGCCCCTACGTACTGTAAATCCTGGGAAGGTTCCAAACAAGATTTGTCCCAATTGATCAGCAACCCTAGAGATTTCAACACTCCACAGACGATTGCTGAGGATAGCTCAGGGGCAACGTGCTCGCCTTGGAAGCAAGACGACACGGAGCAACACAGGTTCGATCCCCGGGTCCTCGCTTAGAAACCTCTGGGTGTTAAGCGCGTTATAAGTAACCTCATATCTCATATCATACATGTTCCATAAGCAGCAGTCTGAAGGAAGCCTTGAGCAGCTAGTCCTCCAGGTAAGAATACCTGTATCCCCATAGCGGGGAGTGCAACCACCGGACCCACCATCTTTGTAAATACCCTGGCAGCAGTCTTTAGGCCGAAGGGATGGGCCCAGAGTTAGAAATGGCTGCACAGGAAGAGAAATCGCAGATATTTCCGATGAGACCTCTGAATGGGCACATGATAATACATGTCCTGGAGGTCCAGGGATGCCAAAAGGTCCAACTCCTAGATCAACAGGATTATTCTCTGCAGACTCTCCATCTTGAAATGCAGGGTGTGCACAAATACATTCAGCCACTTGAGGTCCATGGCCAGTCTGAACTTGCCATTTGATTAAGGCACCACAAATCTGACCGAGTTGAAACCCAGAGCCCTCTCCTTCCATGGAACTTCCTGGATCATCCCATTCTCCAACAAATCCAGGATACTTTGCATCATTGCCAAAGCATACTTTGCTCTCCTGGGAACAGGAGTCGCCAATGCTCCCGGCCAAGGCAGAGGCAAGACAAACTCGATCTTGCACCCCACCATACAATCCTGTTCACCCAAATGTCAGAAGACACGGCCCTGGGGTATACTCTGGGTACTTCCCACTTTTTCTTATCACGGGGGGGCCTGTTTCAAAAGGGGAAGAACCATCTAAAATACAAAACGCCAGGAAAACAGGCTACCCCACCCATAATCACGTATGCTCATGGACTGAAGCTATGGAAATTACTAAAGTGCAGCAATCATCAGCACATGTAGTCGGAGGAAAATAGAAAAACAATGTAATATACCAATGTAAAACATATACACACAGTTACAAAACAAAATACATGCATGCATCTAAAAAGTATAATCCATGTCTATGCTTAGACCTCAAGAGTAGAGCTGTTGTGTGACCTAAAAGCTCTAATATCCAAAAAACCGCAATCAATTGAAACCAAACACAACAACTTCATCAACAATGTGAGGTTAGTAAAAAATTTGACAAAGTTACCACAATTGCTAATTTATTTGCCCTCTATGGTATGCCAGGCAGCTCGTTGCATCTTATCTGTACTGAACTGATGATACTCAGGGTGAGAGCCTTATTGCACCCTCTATGACAGGCTATATCTACATATACCTATCAAATGTATCTACAAAATATCTATTCTGTAGGTTCTATTGTACATTAAGATCTTGCTGTATGTAACAAGCAGGCACTTCAATCAAGGGGGAGGCTGACTTATCAAAAACTCCATCAAACCATAAGTCGACACACTGTGTTTCTAGCCACTTCTAGCCAACGCCCACATTCAGTCCCAAGAGGCCTTCATCAGGACAACAAACTTAAACACAATGTAGGTCTAATTCCCCATTCTTGGGAATGTTCTTCAATCTGTGCACTGTAACCAAAAACATAACCTATTTAAAAACCTCTGACACATTAAGCACACAAAATACTACTTCAGGATAGCACGAGCATGACACCAGTACAGCGAAGCACCAGAAGCAAAAATAACCCAGCATAGACCCTTCATAAAGGCCAGCAAGGGCCACGCAGGCGCATCAACTTCCTCATCAAGCTCCTCAAGTGCCAGCTCCGCCTGTCTGAACCTGGGACAGCCAACGGACCGACGGACCCGATTGGACAGCCACAGCCCCTTCCCAAACTGGGAAGGTAATTTCCCCACACCCCGTTGGCTACTTGTGCAGCACACTTTATTTTCTTTCTTTTTTCCTTTTTTTAAAAAAACACAAAGCAACCTTGCGCAGGTGCCAGGCACCATCCACATCCCCGCGAGGCTAAAGAAGCCTTTCTGACCTCTCCAAAGCTCCCCCCGGGCTGCTGTGCACACTGAAGCCTCGACCACAGTCTTCGTGCACACACAAACCGGCATCAGAAATGGGGACTGGCTCCACACATCTCTCCCCCACAGGAGTCCCACAGAGAAGGGAACCACACCAGCCTACTCCCCCTCCAGGTTAATGCTGTCACAGCACCTGCCCGTGCTCCATAAGAAAACAGAAGGCCCCCACTTCAGCCCCCACCCAACCATATCCAGGTGTGGAGCAATTCTCTGTCCTGTGAAGAAGACCACCGAGGCCATCCCAGCCTGACCACTCAAGAGGGAGTGCAGGGGGAAGGGAAACACAGAGGTGCACAACCACACACCTAAGATCCTGATAGGTAGGCAGGAACATTACAACGGATCCATTGTGGGTATTTGGGGGTATTGCACTCTCAGGGTGGGGTGCGGAAGGTGTATGTAACAGTAAAACGATAGAATGCATTCCTGTGATGGAGGGCACATACCTCACAAGAACTGGGATGAGGAAGAGGGAGGTAGAGGTAATGATGAGGGTAAGTGGTGGTGAAGGAACACACACACACCATGAAATGTCAAACAAATATTGGGAGTACCATCAGGTGTTATGTATTTCCATGATCTGCTCAGTCACTCACATCTTCTATCACATCAATGTATTTTCTATGCACCACTTACATACCTTCCTTTTTGAAGTGCTATATTAATGTACGTGTAGAGAGGAATGTATTTGCCACACACAGATCTCGCTCTTTACTCTAGATTCTAGAGAACTAACAGAATACATCTATGTTATATTAATGTGTGTAACCATGGAGAAGGTTTCTATAACACTCCTCCAAGCTGTGTGAGCGGCTGTGGGAGGATTAAACACCCACATTGCTGGACATTCGATGTTTTAAGATCTTTATTTTCATTACATTAATTATTCTAATGCTCGTCCTTTTTCCATAGACTTGATTAAAGAGGAACAGTTTAAGGGTGACGAATAATGCTGCATCTTTCCCCCATGATTTAATGTGTGTAGCAAGGAACACACATGTGTTTATTGTGTGATAAACAGACCACATATTACAACGCTCTCATGTGCTTTCTTAGACATTAAAAATGATGTGCCCATTCTGTCCCACTGATGTTCTTCACCTTTTCAAAACATAAAAGAAAAAGAATCTGTAACATAGAATACTAATCGAATGAAAACAAACAAAAAGTAAAAGAAAACAGCTGGCGCTCGTTACAAAAAGAATAGCAGCACAGCCAGCCAATATACTATATCAATGTAATCTGACAGCTCATGAAAATAACTGAGATGCCCAAATATAGCAAATAAATGAAACATGACAACTGATTCACTTAAAGACATCAAAGTGCTGTATCAAATCCTGAAAGCCATCAAAGAGTGCCATGCCACTAAACATTGTACTTCAACAATACTTTTACAACTGCAACATTAATGCATCTGTTGCTCCTTCTGTGTTGCTCTATGTGGATATCCAATATGTGTCAAAATGAACTACAAGTGAAACATGTGCCTTCTGCCGTGCCATACTCGCTCTGCTCACACTAGGGTATGAGCTAATAGGATTTGCTCAGCCTGAAACATTTTGCCTGGCTGAAAAGCTGTAAGTGCATTCCAACAGCTGCAATGTATCACACGCTGGGTGCTTGATAGATAGATCCTCGATACAAGTACCCATATTTAATGAAAAAGAAAGGTCCTCCCTGTGAACTACCCTCAGCCTCTGCAATGACCTTCGAAAAAGCTGCCGTTTAAATCAGGAAAAACCCCTTTGTACCGCTCTCTGTAATATCTTGCTCCTGGATTTCAACAGGTATGGGAAACAATGCATTGTCCAACATTCCTTGCAGGATTTTCTCACCAACTTTTAGATGATAGTCCTCATTTCCATTATTGTGCATTAGTATTTTGATGCCACCTCGGTAGTCAGGAGCTATCACATCAGCCATGACATCCAGGCCATGCTTCCAAGCCAAATGGATTTAGAAAGTTATCTTATATAGGTGACGTTTGGCAGAGATCGAATTAGGCCAGTGGGAATTAATTGACATTCAACTACAGCAATGGTAACATCACTACGACTGTGAAGATCAAAACCGATAGACTTGGCAGTAGCAACAGTTGGATTGGAGGCTTTGAGAGTAAGGTTGCTGAATTTAAGTTAAGGGTACCCTAATTTTGATCAGCTCGGCAGGATCCACTACTGACACCATTTATGACATGGTTGAGAAAGGAGTCGGAGAAAGGGCTGGCATGTTTCAACAAGTTTTATTTGAAATATAAAGAAAAGGTCTTACCTTTCCCTATCTCTAAAGGGTTATCTCTGACTAAACAAATATCAACTGGGGTGCTCATCATCAGGATGTTTGTCCAAATGAAAAGGTCTGTCCTCTATCCAAAAACCTACT
Organism: Ambystoma mexicanum; assembly: GCF_040938575.1. NCBI lineage: Eukaryota > Metazoa > Chordata > Amphibia > Caudata > Ambystomatidae > Ambystoma > Ambystoma mexicanum. The sequence goes on along the minus strand of NC_090922.1, from coordinate 16,170,424 downwards.
CTAAAACTGTGGTTAGGAGAATGTACTCCCTACTCCTGACACATCTCACACAGTCTTGAAGGCTGCCTTGGGATATTCTTTGGCAATTGTCCTCAAAAGTCTCTTCACTTCCTCCCAAGGGCTTTTGAAAGCTTACTTTACAGTTCTAGCAATTATTCCCTGTCGTAGGACGTTATAAAGATTATCTCCAGATAACTCTTGCTGTCTAGAATTCTCTTTAGTCTTACTTGGATTATCACTGTGAGGAGGGAGATTCCTCCCAGTGCACTCTTGATTTTCAGGCCTTTGGATATCACTACTGTGACGAGGGTGATTACTGCAGGGGCTTTCTTGACTCTTAGTTCGCTGGGTATCATTATTGTGATGAGGGATATTAGTTCTGAGGCTTTCTTGACTCTTGGTTCTCTAGCTATCACTACTGTGATGAGGGAAATTACTTGTGAGGCTTTCTTGACTCGTAGTTCTCTAAGTATCACCACTGTGATGAGGAAGATTACTCCAGAGGCTTTTGTGACTCTTTTGTCTGCATGGGCCCTAAACGGGTCTCAGTCAGTTCCCATTACCTTGTTTGTGTTGGTAACGGGTGTCCGGTTCTTCCCTAATTGCTATTCGCTCGACACTTCCTTCTGGTTCGCCTTTGCGGCTCCACTATGGCATGGTGCTGGCGGTCTAGCCATTGTTGTTGGACTGAATGACCCAGCTCCCAGAGGTCACGCCACTACCTCGACTTCCCCAGCACTGGAGTGGATCAGCTCTCTGCCGGCTCACGGGACGTCTCTGCGACTTCAAGTCTTCTGCGTCGTCTCTTCTGACAGGTTCCCAGGTTAGAATTTCCTGGGCTTCACTTGTTCCTTGTTGCCTTCTCTCTTCTTTCAGTCTTTCCTCTGTTTTTATTTCTCCTAGCTTGTCCCACCCCAGCTCAGTGTCACAGTCTTTTGGTTGGTTCCATGAGGTACTCTTCATACTTCCTCGTCGCCACCTCTTCCCACTACTTTTGGAAAAAGATATATCATCATTCTTCTTCATCATCTCAGTGGTGTCAAGTTTGAATGAAGGAAGGGAGGGAATGTTACAGTACCACACAGTAGTACTTTCAGTGGCACTCTCTGGAGGCTTTAGGGTTTTCATAGGCGCAAGGGCAAGAGGGTTAGGGAGTTCCTTCATTTTATTTAATGATTTATTTATTGTGCATTTTTAAGGCACTTATACATCAAGACATTGGGCCTCATTCCCAGTATGGAGGTAGCCATGCCGCTTTTAGTGGCATGGCTACCCCCATACCGGGTACTGGGTCCGGGTTCCTTGAATGGGGAAATACCGGGCCATTCCGACCTTGGAGAGCCCAGTATTTACCCATTCAAGGAACCTGGACCAGGTACATCGCCGTTCCAATTTGAGCCCCCATTGGGCTCAATGGGAATGGGGGGATGCTAACAATGGGCCCCTTAATGACAGGCCCGTTGTTAGCGTCCTGGTCTGCTTGCGGGACCCGCTATGGACACCTGGTTTTACCAGGCATCATTAGCGGGTCCCGCGAGCAGACCTTGTAATGAGGCGGTAGGGGGTTACCGGCGCCGGCAGTATGAGGCCCATTGTGTTTCAAAGCGCCCACAACAGGGCAAAGAGGAAGGAACGTAGGAACAGGCAAATAGAATGAACTGATGCACAGGAAAGGGGTGGTCCTATTAGTCCCTATTCCCATGAGGGGACTCTCTCCCTGGGAGGACCCGCTTTTCACCACCCCAAGGGGGACTATTGGGTAGCAGCCTCACCTCCCTAGCCTCACAGGGAAGGGCTCTCCCATCTATCAGGGTCCTGGATTCGGGTAACACGCGTTTTTTAATTTGCGAATCCACTGGGTTCGTTTGCCCACCTTCCACTCGCTTGTCGGAACGCCGCAGTCGTGCCGTAGCTCATCAGGACCCTGATAGATGGGATTTGATTAAAGCATTATTGGGGTGACTCTCCACTCCTGGATCTTAGAGACCCAGTTCTCCTATGAAGAATTCTACAGACCACACAATAAAAACCAGTGCGCGTCTATAACCCTGAAGAAAGGGGTGACATCCAGTCTCAATACCACTGAAACCGGTCGGCTTTTTTTGCGACCTGAGTAGTCAAATCTGGATCAGATAAGATCCCTACATCAGTTTGCTGGTAGACCCTACCACTAAGAAGGGATCACCCTATTCTCTTTTTTTTTCTTCAAACCTACAGACCAACGGAGCTCATATATTAAGGAAACAAATCTCCGAACCCAGTAACTAGCCTAAACATATGACCAGTTAAATAGTATTTTAAATATACTTTAGCCCACTTGATGGCAAGAGCCTCTAACTCGATAGCGGCACAGTTTTGTGTGTGCGAATGTATAATACAGAATGTTCCAACCCATCACATTCTTGGGAAAAGAGAGCTCCAAGACCCACCCTAGACACATCTGTCTGTAGTATGAATTCCTTCTCGAAATTAGGAAACTTTAATACCGGCTCGCAACAAATATTTAGGCATGGAATTAGATGACTTCCTCGCCCAAAAAGCGAACTGAGTTTTCATTACCCTGTGCTCATATTGTGATACAATTGGACCCATCAGCGGTCCATTAATTTCTCTGCCTTAGTATTTGCCAAATGTGTTTCCTTTAATCGTGCAATACCTGAGTAACTCTGTAACCAGGACATTAAGTGTCGTCTTTCTTTTTATCTAGCGCCCCATCCCATTGATTCTGAGCAATATTATCCTTATGTTGTTGTCTGTTTCCTGTCTAGCCTGTGTCCTATACTTCTTCACCTTTGCCCTATTACTGAATATTCCCTCTACTCAATTTTGTTTTTGCTCTCTCCTACCCTTACTTTTCTCCCTTTAGTATTGGTCCCTTCTTATCTTTTCAGACTCACCTTTCCATCTTAGTGCATACACAGGTTATGCTCACTAGTCATTAGTCATCACTATAGTCTCCTGTACGTGGCTCTCGCTCTATATTTACCCTAATTGTAGTGGTACACATTATGTTTGCAGCAATTTCCACGCTACACAATTGCAAACTCTCTTCCCTTTAATCCTTATGAATCACTCCACCCAATAACAGAGACAACACCACCAAGGCCATTGTACATGTGTCAGATTTCATCCTGAAAGTCGGCAGGCATTAAAATGCAATCCTGTGTACAGATTTGTGAGTGAATCCACCTGATTATGACATTATGAGCAATTGGATGATGATGTGGTAACATAATCTCCTGTGTGAAGATAACATTTTACATGCCGTAAACCTAAAAGACTGTTTACATTTTCAAAAATGGCTTTTACCGCAGCTATTTTGAAAAATGAAAGCTGCTAAAAATCAATACTTTTCTGTTCCCATTAATTTAAAATGAGGGGCCAATCTACAGTGAATGGAGAAGGTAAAATTATCTGAGGGTGACCTGGGGTGCAGGAGGAAGATGTGGAAAAGAAGCCTCCTTGGCTGTTTGGCCCCCACAGGAGCCATGAGGGAGGACCCTCTTGTGGGAGCCGATCAGAGACCACATTGTAGCTGTCTTCGCCCACCCCTGTACCATATAGGAGGTCAAGAAGCAGTGGAAATACTTTAAACACCGCAATCTCTTGCAGCTGATCCAGGAGGAAGGAGCAATCCAACAATGGTCCTACGATCATGGGAGGTGCCCTGAAAGCTATAAACATTGGCAGAACCTTGGGCTTCGGCTCTCAGGAGGAGGAGGAGGAGGAGGAGGAAGAAGGAATGTCTGCATCCAACAATGAATGCAAATCAAATATATTCAACCCCACGCTGGACCACCTAACAAAGAAATATGTGCATCTAAAAGTATGACATATGGAGAGCCAACACGGTTTTAAGCTAGCATGTGTCCTACCCTACCATGTCGCACAGGCGCACCCATTTGTTTGGAAAATACTGTGCCAAATTAAATCATAGTAATGGACACTACGATTCCCATAATGCAATGTGACAAGACCACCCCAAGTGTTCCTCCCAGAAAAGCACAATTCCCAAAGCCTTGCCAACGAACCTGTAACCCCAGATATAAAAAACATATTGGACATATTACAAACTCACTAAGCAAAATGTATGCAGGGGAAGGTGGATGTAATTTATCATTCTGCTGGCACTGTATGTCATAGAATCAGTAGCATTAACATTCGTTAAATGGTAACCTTCTACTGTACAGTTCCCAAAAAGGTCTGGAAGCCCCTCTAACAGGAGCAAACACAGCCAAATAACCTGTTCCCTGGGAAGGTGCCCACTCAGGGGGGTCTACAGCCACGTTTTAGCTCACTGCACACTAAACAGAGGAGAAATACCCATTTGCATATCAGTCTTTGTCCCAAATGACACAAACTGCACATTACTCTCACATAACCATAGTATTTTCGCCCAGAATGTTTTAGGAACTTGGGGTTTCATCCTAAATTACCCAGAATAATCCAGACGTGGACCCTTTGCTCACTGTGCTTAGAGAGGCACAGCTTCACCTCACTGATGAGGCCCGACTAGGCCTAAACACATGTCTGGGGCTGCTGTTGATACTCTTAATCAGAGGAGATTTGCCTAGTGTTTCGGTGTTGGACTGCCCTTGTGGGTGGGACAAAGACTGATATGCAAACGGATATTTCACCTCTGTGAAAGGTAACATGAGCTAAAATGTGGTTGTAGACCCTCCCAAGTGGGCACCTTCCCATAGAACAGGTTATTAGGCTGTGTTCATTCTCGGCAGAGGGGCTCCCAGACCTTGTTGTGCACTTATACTGTACAGTGCAAGCAAAAGTGTAACCTTTCTATCAAAATGTGCCAAACGGGGCAATTCTTTTGTACACCTCCATGGCACCAGTAATAAGTGCACATGTTTAGAAATATCTTGACCAGCCACATGTCCACAAGTCATACACGTATCACTAAATACACACATTATGTACAGAGACCTCCAAATGCCATGTGTCTTAGTGTTAGGAAAGATTTCTCTATTGGCAACTTTCACTCCATTGTTCTATGAACCACCAAACTTGTTGCTTTTGTTTTTGAACCTATCCTGACTTTTTACATGGAAGTGAAGCCTTCAGCTTCACTCCCCTGGCCTTTTTGTTCATGTTGTTCATTCAGACTATTAGTACTGGGAACAATGTTTCACTTTTGTGTTTTACCTTTTACCTTTTCGGTAATGTTTTAACAGTGCACACACATTATTTTTCAATGCAGTGCACGGGGGCTACTTTTGTATCACCCTAGTCTTTTACACTTGGGACTTCTATAAGTGCCTAAAGACAAGCTGGTGACAGCAAACATATTTTTACAATGTTTGAATTATTTCTAGTGTGTACATTTGCATTTCCCACAAATTGCTACTGAATGTGGCTAATGCCCTAAAATGGCCACACCTAGAGATTGTTGCTTGTTTTTTGGCCATATTGTGGTTTGGACTTTTTCCTGCTTTACCAGGTATGGAAATCCCATATAAGATCATGCACTTGCTGGGAAAGTAGATATTTCTGTAGGCTAGAGATGCCTTTGCGTGTGTGTGTGTGGGCCAGGAAGGGGGTGGGACTGTCTAGGGGCCTCATTATGAGATCGCCGGTAAGTTTTCCCTGTCACTGTCATACCGGTGCCACCGTTTCCGGCAACCCATGATGCCGGAATCACCAGATGATTACTAGTTGTCAGGCACACGCATTCCGTCATGCCCGGAAACTGCAGTATCGGCATCACAGAAACTCCATTAAAACATGTAAAAAAATGTACTACACCATCACCCTTGTTGCTGGTGTCCCCAAATCCGGCATCACGATGCCAGATCCATCGGTACTGGAAACTGCGGTACCGCTATTAATGTGACCGGAAACAAAGTGATCACCGGAACAGGAAACGGGCCGGTGGCCATTACAAGAACACAATCCATTGTAATCTGCAAAGCACAGATGACATCCACCCCTCCTGACCAGACAAATTACACCAGTAGCATGTCATTTTGAGTGTGTGAGACCCGCAAGCGGAAGCCACGCTTCTCGGAGCCCAAGCTCAACATGCTTGCAGACACCATTTTCCAGCATGCAGGGGAGCTATTTAGCAATGACCTGCGCAAGCAAACACAGCTGCGCAAGACGAGGCTTTGGGAGGAGGTTGCACAGAAGTTGCTGGCAGCGGGGACAACACCACGCACAGTTCGTGACAGCCACCAGTGCTGGGACAACCTGCATCTGAGGATAAGGAACCTCCTCTCTACCCAGCGGAGACCAGGCATGGCCACAGGTGGCGGGAGTGCATCACCAATACGCCTGATGCCATGGGAGGAGAGGTGCAGCAGTGTGCTGCACCTGGTGTCAATCAAAGGGGTCAGTGCTGCAGAGGCCAGAGGGGACACCACAATGTACTAATCAACATCCTGGCCCACCCTGCTCCCACCACTGTAGCAACAAGTCACAGAAATGGGAATTTCAGCATCCACACCCCGAAACACACCCTGCATGCACACACCCCCACCCTAAGAAACTACATCCCTGGTGCATACATGGACATACACTGTGTCCACCTAACAATGACCCATGCCTGAAATAATTGTTGAACACAGCACTGGTACCCTGTACTGCCAACTGTTCAAGCATCTGCTTCCACACAGACACACAAACCCCCTGCCACAGCGTACTGCATATGTGCCCACCGTGCTGCCACTGGCACAAAGTCACAGCAGTACTGAGCCTCATCTCCACCCACACATGACCACTGTCACACACAAAGTCAACATGTGTCCCCCTCGTCCCAGCCAGACTCACCCGAGCACAAATGTACATTCTGTCCCTGTAACTGGTCCAGGGAGCAAGGTCATCCATACCACACCCCTCCCCACCCCAACATCCCACGGCAGGAACGACCCCCCCTAACACCATACCCAGCAAGTGGCAGTACACCACAACAATATGCACAGCGCAGTAGTCCACCATATGATATGATATGATATGATATGATATGATATGATAGTTTATTTATATAGCGCCTATACACAATGTGTTTCAAAGCACTTCAAGGCAAGGAAGGGAACAAGGGAAAATACGACGAAATTCTTACAGGCCATGAACAGTAAGGATGTGAAATTAACTATCGTACTCGGCCTGACGACATTTCAGATAGTGCAAGTGCTAAAACATAGATAAGGAAGGGAGGGGGAGAGTGGGAAGGAAATGGAAACAGACAGGTGACTACCGTACTAGGCCTGACGACATTTCTGGTAGAGCCAGAGGAAAACAAAAGGTGAGGGAGAGGGGTGCAGAAAGGGAGGGGAGGAACAAAACAAGTGACTATCGTACTAGGCCTGACACTGTCCAAACATTACACATCATGCATCTCAGTACGCATGTGTGTACCATGACATGTACCGCGCCATGTCCCTGACACAGCACGGCCATGACCAACATAATGTATGTATCTGTGCTTCCTGAATCCACACTGCTCACTGACAACATGCATTTCTGATCATCTTCTGATCATCATCTGACAGTGAAGTGGCCCATGCATGCAGCTCAAGGGGCACCAGCCGCCGCCGGACAGCACGAACCACCACCACCACCACAGATTACACTGCAGGGTCCACTGGTAGGCCCAAGTGCCGCAGTCACCACTGCTGCGGCCATCCAGCCAGCCCCAACTGCCACAGTCACCACGGCTGCGCCCATCCAGCCTGCCCCAACTGCCACAGTCACCACTGCTTCACCCCTCCAGCCAGCCCCAAATGCTGTTGTTACACCACCACCATCACAGCAGCCATATGCACATGGGCATCAATCAAGTGCTGAGGAAATATCTGACAATGCTGGAGACAACACAGGGGAGACCAGCGATCATAGCAGCTACAAGTCTGCAGAATTCAGCCCCATAAACCTAATGAAGGATTCACGTATTAGCGGGTTGGATACAAATAACTGTGCACTATTCTCCAAACTGTGTTGTACACTGAAACAAAAACCAGCTGCGAAAATCTCAATAACTGAGAACCACCCACTAAAGTTCAAAATAAATATCAATGTTTGAGTGAAAGTTTCGAGACAATATTCGCGCTTAGTAGATATATTTTCAATTTAAATGTGTCTATACAAATCAAAAGTAATTTCACAATTGATAGTTGAAATAACTGAGCAGAATCTTGAAATAAACAATGTCTTGGGTTGCAAAATGATTGCGTTTTATTTCTTGGTGTTCAACAGAACAGCCTCTTGTGTTCAACAGAACAGCTGACACGTGTTTCGACCAGCTTGATCGGCATCAAGGCTGTATATTATCATTGTTCCCAATTTTGAGAAGACAAAGTAATAAAGGCAATATAGCCAAGAAGAAAGAAAAAGAGCACAAAGCATTAACAATATAAGTTAAAATTAAAATGACACATACCACACAGGATGTTGGCATTGAGGAAAGCAAAACGCGTGGTAAAGATTCAGAAAAAAGAAGAAAGTACAATTTAAAGTCAGCATTGATCATTGTCTCATCATAAATCAATTGTATACCATGTTTGATAATTATTGTAGCCTGAAAACAACTTAAAATAGACGTAATATGGATCACCAAGCAAGTTATAATGTCCAGTGCAAGTTACCAGTGTCCAGAGACATTGATAATTCCCCATTTAGTGATGAGTGAGTAATTGTAGTTAATATTCATTGAACGTTCATGTGCTAATGAATAATATAAATCCCTTTTGTGGGTTCTCCACCCAAAAGCATGCTACAAAAATTGCAAGTGCAACCAAAAGAACCTTGGCTTACCGCAAACTGGATTGATTCATCTCAAATCTGAAATAACAATAAGATATACGTTGGGTTTTACTATATAAGAGAAAGTATATAATTATGATTCCAATATAAAAATTGATCTAGTTAAATCAATATCAGAAGCAACCTACCTCAGGGACCAATCCGTCCCACTTCTGCATTATTGTGTTGTCACTTTGAAATCAAATATTCCAAGATGAAAAACCTCTTCATCAAAATGTAATAGCAGGTAAAGAATCCCGGTAGATGTATGATTGAATAGACTCTGTCAAAACGAACAAAATCCCACAAAAACGGCTTCCTCCCTCTCAGGCTATGAGTTTGTCTGTAGCACCTGCCTACTACACATACATGCTACCCATTCAATATATAGGTAGACACACAAGGCCTTTAAAAAAATAACACATATTTTAATGTCTATCACAGTCATAAAAAAATATAAAACACAAATAATACATATAAAAGAATCCTAATGGTTCATACAACAATACATCTTTTCACCATTTCATTAAGTATGCATCTAAACACCCTCCGTTATGTTTGTACAATCAAGCATAACATGTGGACACGCCTTAGTTGTGCGTTCTTATTACAACGTTCTCCTCTTCTTTGGGAAAAACAATTTATTTTTCATTCATTTATTAAATACACTTGCAGTCTAAAAGAATATGCTTACCTAGTAATTGTGGTCGTTCAAGTGCGCTAAATATACAGTGGGTCCAATCCCCGGAGACACAGTGCATGCCTAACGGTGTCCGCAAGGGTAATGTTCTTTGCGTTTCTATATTTGGAATTAAACTTTGCAGGAAACGCTGCGACGGCGTTTGACATCATGAGGTAAACAAAAAACGTCATTCGCCCGCACAAATATAGCGGATTGGTCAAAACACCTGTCGGCTGTTTTGTTGAACTCCAAGAGGCTGTTCTGGTCAACACCAAGAAATAAAACACAACAATTTTGCAACCCAAGACATTGTTTATTTCAAGATTCTGCTCAGTTATTTCAACTATGAGTTGTGAAATTACTTTTGATTTGTATAGACAAATTTGAACTGAAAATATATGTACTAAGCGCGAATATTGTCTGGAAACATTCACTCAAACTTAAACCAACATAAACCTAATGAGCCCACAACGCCCGCCCTTCCCCCCAGTGTAATGGAAATGTAAGGCCGACTGTGCTGTATTGAGGACTGGCAGGATGCCTTAACTGCCCTAGTGCAGCAGCACCTCCAAGAGGCACAGTTGATGAGGGAAAGTGTACAAGCCAGTCGCCGGCGCACTGCATGTTACAATTGGTGTTGCATAGTAATCATGACTGGACATTCATTTTTAGTGTGAGTGAGTGTTTAATTTCCTTACGGTGTTGAGTGGGTTAGCTGGCCTAGGACATGTGCTTGTGTGATGTGCTCAGAAATAGTGGTTAATCAGTGCATCGCGTGCATCATGACCATCCATGCCATCCCTGCGATGGGCCAATGGCAGTTCATCATCACTGTCATTCTCATTCTCTGCATCAGGTGGGTGCATGTCCATGTCCGGGGGGAGTGGTATGTTGCTCATGAAGCATGGCACAGGCTAGGACTATCTTGCCCAAAAAAAAGTTGTGTTGATACAGCTTCCATTCCCTGTTGTTTCATCATCTAGTTGGCAGACATTTCCATGTGTTTGCAGACACTGGGGGGTGGGGGGAGAGGGTGGGAGGGATACTCAGGAGGTTACAGTATTTATTTTATTCAATTTTTTTTTAGTTTGAAAGGTAGTTCCCCACAGAACCTATTTTATTTTGTTTTCATTTTTTTTTAAGCAGGGGGGGAGGGGCACCAACCAATGAAAAGGAGGGACAGTTGGAGAAGGGAAGATGTTGAGCTCTACCGATGAAACTAAGCTAGGGGGCAATCCTTTTCGTGCCCCTTTACTGCTGCCTCAAATGTACTCTCAAATTGCTCCCAATGAACACACCTCATATATACAAAAGGACAGTTGTTCTCAGAAGGTAGGGGCCAACTGCTTCCAGTATAGCTTTCGATGCAGCTGGAAGAACCCTTAGCCCAACCGAGGTAGCTTGACTATGGGCAGGGATTGAAGATGATGGCGAGATAGTAGAGGTACTAGGACACCCCCAAATAAAGGAATGGCCTTTATGTGGGCATCCGGATGGAAAGTGCAAGTGTAAAGGAACACTGCCCCTTTTGGCTGCAATTGAGTGAAACACCACACTCAGTGACACACAAGTGGGCAGCCTGCGTCTTTGGCGGAGTGCCAATGGTGGTGAAACACCACCATACCCAGAACCCCTTCTGGTTACCAGACGTCTCAGGTACATCTACCTCATCATCTTGATCCTCCTGCAGCTCACCTGTTGCAGTGCCCCAGTTCCCTCCACCAGGTCCTTCAGGTGGTAAGGGTTGGCCATGCATGATGCCATGTCAGCTTTAATTTTGTTAGCGGCGGCTCACAAGAACACAGCTCTTGCCTGCTCTGTGTCAGATTCAGAATGACTATAAGAAATAGTTGGGTCCCCCGTGAAGGCGTTGTCCGCAGTTTCTTTTCTCTGCCCATGATCTTCAGAGGCTGTAACGGTACTGTAATAAAGTGACCTCCAGGCTTCTTTATAGTTTACTTTAGCTTTAATGACATCTTCTTGGTTGCAGTTACACTTAAGTATATAGGACATAGAAAACACTGGCACCCACTGGAGCGCTAACTGCCTGAGTGTGGAACCTTCAACCAAACATTCTCCCATTCACATCACAACATTCCACATGACATCACATGCTCCCAACATACACAGACAAGCACTATACAACACATCTCCTTCCCTTACAGATACACCACATATATGACAGCAAAGGGGGCGGGGGGGGCTTTTCCCAAAAATATAGCTATATCTCTTTTGGTGCTTTGCAGCAGTGAAGCATTTTCAGAAATGAAAACCTGCCTTTTTTTTGCTTGATACAATCGATTACTGCAGTAATACCAGGTGTATCCGAAAATAAAAAGTGCAAAAAAGCTATTTGGAGGATACAAAAGGAGGATCTCGCATCAGGATAGAGGTGGGGAGGGGAAAATGGACATTGTGTGATATTGGGGAGTTGTGGATGATCTAGGGAGCCATTTACAGTTCAGACCTTTTCACATTATCCGGGGAATACCAGGGGAATCTTGTGAGATTACCACCATTACCACTAGAGGTGCTCGGAAACGAAAATAAGTCACATGAAGTAAAGAGAGAATGGGAGTAATGGTAGGGGTTCAGGGGAGTACACATCAACAGAGGTGGTGGGGGACCTAGGGAAAAGGAAGGAGGCACATGTGGAGCACCTGTGACTTTTTCATTTTCAAGCGTTATCGATAATTATCAGAGGATTGGAAACTGAGAAAAAAGAAATGGGGGGGACATCTGTTGTGATCATATCTAATAGGCAGGGGGTAGTGCCAGTGTCCCTAGCCAGTGGGCTCCAAAGGAACCTATTGGTGCAACATGTGCAGCAGCAACACCCAAAGGTTATGGCCACTGGCCATGGGCGATTAACATAACAAGGGGGCTTGAAAGAAACCTACTGCATTAAAATACACAGTGGACATGGCCAAAGGCTGTGTTCACTGTCCAGAACTGAAGGTCATGGCTAGTGGGCCCCAAGGAAAACTATAGGTGGATCATGTACAGTGGCCACGGCTGAAGGCCATGGCTAGTGGTCTCTGAAAAAACTATGATATAACAAAACCCTTTAAATTAATTGAAAAAACTGTCTTTAAGGGACAGTTAAAGTGATCAGATTTTATGCAACAAAACCCTTGAAATTCAAAGGACGTGGTAAAGGATTGTCATCTTAACCTAGCGTCCTCCCTGTTGCAAAGCCCATGAGCACATGCATAACAGATGGGATTCACAATGACAAACAAAATTAGAGGCCAACAAGGTAGCTCACTGGGCAGAATGCTCACTGTTACGATCAGTGTGTAATCTGCAGGTTGTAGGTTTGAATCCTGGGAAGGCCAACTCAACTTCCATCCTTCTGCAGTTGAAAAATGAGTACCAACTACAGTTGGGTGAAATTGTATGTATATTTTTTCTATGTAAAGCGCTATATAAATAGCACATCATTAGATCCTAGGGGTCATCAATGGGGGGACGTTGAGTTAAGATGATCATCCTTTCCCACTTCCGCCGAATTTCAAGCGTTGTGTTGCGTTACATCTGATCACACTTAACTTTCTCACTGAAAAAACCTTAGTTAAAGTTTAGTAAAGTTGAGCAGATTTAGCACAACAAAACCATTGAAATTCAGCAGATGTGGGAAGTCATAACATAACAGGCATATTATATTTGTAGAGCACAACCCCCCGAGAGGCATCTTGGCGCTATTGACAGATAATAGATGTTTATTGTTACCAAACTTAATGGTACTCATTTTATCAACCTCTAAAGAATGAAGGGCTGAGTGGACCTGCCGGGATTCGACCCTGTGACCATGCGGTCAAACACAGGCACCTGTAGTGGATGCATTAGTCCACTGAGCTACAGACCCGGCTGATCACCAGCTTAACTCGGCATGCTCCCATTGATGTCCCCCATAATGCCATTTTGTATGTCATTGTGAATCCCTTCTCTTATAATATGCATGTGCTCATGAGCTTTGCAACAGGAACGCACAAAATGCATTATTACTGCACCTTTACTAAGGTTTATTTCAGTCAATTTCAAGGGTTTTGTTACACAATTGTTTTTTTACCGGCCACTGTACATGTTCCCCCAATATGTTTCTTTTGGACCCACTAAGTGGCCACAGCTGACTTTACATGTCTTTCGAGCCCACTAGCCAGGGCCTTTGTTCCCGGCCAGTGAGCATGGCCTTCAGCCGCTCCCTCTGTATCTTTTAAAACACTACCTTTCTTTCCTACTAACTAGTCATGACCTTTGCCCATGACCATTGGCCCCAGCCTTTGGCCATGGCCCCTTTACATGTTGCCCCAATAGCTTTCTTCCAGTCCCACTAGCCATGGCCTTTGGTCATGGCCACTCTACAGATTGCTCCAATAAGTTTCCTAATTGGGCCCACTAGCCATGGCCTTCAGCCCTGGCCACAGCACCTGGTTACTTTTGGGCACAGTAGCCATGGCCTTTTCACCATGGTGAGTGTTGCCCTTGACATGTTGCCCCAAATCGTTTCACTGGGGCCCATTAGCAGTGGCCCCAGCCTTCAGCCGTGTCCACTTTCAATATTGCATCATTCGGTTCCTCAAAATAACCCAGAAGCCAAAGTCTTCACCACACCCATTACCCCACACTTCACTGTATCTGTAACATTCCACTCTTTTTTATATGAATCACTTTTTTCAACTCAACCCGGCGGTTAGTATACACCTGATAAAAGTAATGTACTACAAATAACCCCAGTTATTCATAAAATAACCCCAGTTATTCATGTGACGCACTTTCTTTCCTGATCCTGTTTTCTGCTATAACCCTCGATATTCGAAAATAACCCTGGTTATGAGAAAACGTTCGAGCTCTGCACTTGGTCCCAACCATCCCCCAACTCGCCAGTTTCACTCTTTCCCCCTCCCCACCTCTAGTCTGAAGCCATTTCATTCTATTTCCTCCTCCAAATGGAATTCTGTCTACTGTTCGATTTCAGCTAACTCTGTTATTTCAGAATGACCCCATTTATCTCTCGCATCGAACAAAAAAAATGATGGTGGCTTTCTCATATCTGAAAAAGCCTCTCTGCTGCAAAGCACCATGGGGGATATAGCTATAATTTTGGGAGAAGGGGGTTCCCCATCAAATATTTTAACAACTACTGGATGAAATAACCCCCCAGACTCCTCCCGGAAATCGAGTCAACGCTTCATGCCCAGGTTGTTTCATATCTGGTCCAATTCCATCCAGCGTTTTTTGCTGTGTGCTGCGCAGAAATGTTGATTTATTCTCTATGGGGAATGAATGGGAGTAGGCGGTAAACAGTTGGGTGGTTGTGGACCGAGTTCAGAGATCGAATGTTTAATCGGGGTTATTGGGCTGGATAACTGCAGTTATCCCGCAATCAGGATTGAAAGTGCGTCACATGAAATGATGAGTGTTGGGGCAATGGGAGAGTGGTAGGGAGGGAAAAATGACTTGAGGGGATTGGGAAGAGCATTGCAAGAGGTGGGTACTTGGTGAGTGGCTGGGAGAGCAGGGAAGAGTTTTGGGTTTTGTGTGCTTTTTATGGATAACCATGTTTATTTGCTGTCCTTTTGGGGCAACATGCCAAGGGACCACGGCAAAAGGCTGTGGTCACTGGCCATGGCCTAGAGCCATGCCTAATGTGCCCACAAGAAACCTAGTGCTGTGTCCACCACCGACGTCCGATAGCCGACAGTCAGGGCCACTGGCCATGGCTGAAGGTCATGGCTATTGGGCGCGTTTAGGAAACTTATTGGAGCAACATGTAGAGTAGGGATGCAACGGTATTACGGTATACTGTTAAAGATACCGTGAACCACTTAATTGAACAATAATAACCGTCACATTGTTTATACCGGTATACCGTTCATACCGTTAAGTGTGCTTTTCAATCTGATTTGGAAAGGCTGCAGTAAGCAAGTGCTGCGCAGTCTTGGTCTTGCACTGTTGGATGTGCTGTCTGCCAAGTTGTTTCAGTTGGAGCAGTTTTTAATTCCATTCCATAAACCACACGTGCCTGACACAAAATCAATATGTTAGCAATAGGAAGAATAACTACAGTGCCAAGAAGGAAAAGGGTTTACTTTGGGTTGGCGGTTTTGGGGTTTATATATTTATAATGGATAATGTTTTCTAAACATATGACAATGGTGGATTTCCCTGATTCCATCATTGAATTTACATATAATAAGTCACAGTGCAAAATGTACTCATCTCTGTGGGTATTCCCTGCTGCCATACCAAAGTGTAACATGTCTGTGATTAGTGAACACCTTTTGCCCCGCAAGTAAACTAAAGGCTGTAACGTAAAGAGAGAGTGCGTGTGTGCGTGTGTGTGTATGCACACAAGGGTATACTACCATCAGACTCCATTGATCTGTGGCATGCAGGTTATCACGATGGCAACATGTTCATCTTCACCAGTAGCCAGTAGGGGGGCTAAAAGCCGAAATGACCACTTACGAAAAGCTATTCAGTTTGCTTTGCCAGTCGCAGCAGGGCTCCCCCCGCCCCTCCTCCTCTCCACACGTGTGTTTGTGTTTGGTGGAAGCAAGGGGTGGCATTTCAGTGGAAAGTATGTTGAAAAGCCCAGTTCTGGCCCTGGGTTCCTGGTTTTGTTTGTGATGATACATCTGACAATTTATGACCTTTTAGAAAATATTTGTTAAGATTAGTTAACTCCACCTGCTATACCGCGATAACCATGATATACCGTCATTTGGCAAGAAGGTTATTGTACCATCCTAAAACTAATACAGTGACACCCCTAATGTAGAGTGGCCATGGCTAGTTGGACTGGAAGAAAGCTATTGGGGTAACATGTAAAGGGGCCACGTCCAAAGGCTGGGGCCAATGGTCATGGGCAAAGGCCATGGATAGTGAACAGGAAAAAAAGGTGTTGTTTTAAGAGATACAAAGGGCACGGCTAGGGGGCCTGGGGAAACATGTCAAGGGGTGAAACATGGAAAGTGGTACAGCCAAAGGCCATTGCTAGTGGGCCCATTTAGGAAACCTATTGGATATAGAGTGGCTACTGCTGAAGGCCATGGGCACTACCCATGGCTAGTGGGACCGAAAGAAAGATATTGGGGCAAAATGTAAAGGGCCCATGGCCGAAGGCTGGGGCCAATGCTCATGGGCAAAGGCCATGGCTAGTGAGTAAGAAAGAAAGGTAGGGTTTAAAATGTACAGTGGGCACGACCCAAGGTCCTGGATAGTCGGCCCGAAAGAAATGTATAGTAGTGGGTGCAAAAGAAATATATTGGGGGAACATGTACAGTGGACACAGCCGAAGGCAATGGCTAGTGGCCCATAAATAAATTCTGTTATAACAAAACCCTTCAAATTCACTGGAAAAACTTTAGTTGAGTTGCACAGATTTAACGCGACAAAACCCAGATATTGGAAGTCATGACCAGCTTAACTTGGCATGTTCCCATTGCAAAACCCATGAGCACATACATACTATAAGAAAAGGGATTCACAATGATATGCAAAATGGCATTAGGGGGGCATATCATTATGAGTAACATCAACGGGAGCGAGACGAGTTACGCTGGTCATGACTTTCCACTTCCACTGCATTTCAAGTTTTTTTTACATTAAATCTGCGCAACTCAACTGCACCTTAACTAAGGTTCTTTCAGTGATATATATTACAGGACCTGCGGTAGCGGCCCTGTAGTTATAGTTGTTAGGAAAGATTTCGTAATTGTAGGTAATTTTCCTTCCATGTGGCAACCCCTAAACTTTTTGCTGTTGTTTTTCACCTTGTTCTTGACTTTGCCAGAGAAGTGCAGCCTTCTGCCGCACTCCTCTGGGCTTTCGCTCCGTTCTTACGGGGAAACTGACATGCCCTTAAGACAGTCAGTACCGGGGAACGCTGTTTCCCGTAGTTTCTTTTATCATGTTGCGGCTTTCGTGCAACATGACACAAGAGGGCACTGTAAACTAAGAGACAGCTCTCTTGGGTCTCTAGCCTTCTACAGGCCCTAGATACTCGTTTAGGATTGTATCTGATCGGTGCAAGTGATTCAGGGACGGGAATGGTGGCAGCGATCGTTTCTTGCGTTTTAAGCTCCTTTTGGCGTTCTAAGCGCGTTTCTCGCGCTTAACCCAAAATGGTGGCCTGGCTCCCAAAATGGCCAGACCACGAGGCTCCTTTGTCCTGTCTGCTGACCGTCTTGCTCCCTTCACCTTCCCCAGGTCGAGCCGACCCGGGGCCTTCCTTATTTGGGCATGTACTTTCCCGCGAAACACGGATGCTTTCGCGGGCTTCTACATGTCTTGTGTGTGCCTCCAGGATGTGGGCTGGGATGTCTGGTCCCAATACACATCCTGGGTTCCAGAGAGTCTAGGGTGGTGTGAATGCCTGGGACCACCGTGGTCCGTGATTGGTCCACGAATGGTGTGAGTGTTGATGAGCGGATCTCCCATTGCGTCCCCTCTGTTTTGGCGCGAAGGGAACCGTGGATAAGAGGGGGCTGGAAACACCACTACCATGTCGATCTCCTGAGTTCTCACGAACGAAGGAATACAGGAGCCAAGTATCCTGCAACCAAGAGGCTGGACCGAGGAATCGCTGGTGACCCGCTGAAGGACTTCTCCTCTGCACTGCTGTCGCCTTGTGAAACCCTTTTCACCTTTGATTGAACCAGAAGGCCTGTACTGGTACTTCGACCCTTGGAATAGCGGGAACAGCTATTCTCGGCATCTTCACCATCTCCTGCCAGTAAGCCTTCGGAAGCGTCTCTGGGCCATCCAGCTGACTGACCAGCTTACACGGGAGTCTTGCTCTGTAACCGCCGCCAGGTTGTGTAGTATTTCGAGTCCTTGTCACTCTCACACGCTTCGTACACTTGGCGTTCCCAGGTCTGAAGTGAGTAGTGTACATTTGGCTCAGATACACACGGCCGCTCCGTTGCCCTGCTGTGGTAACAAACTGTGCGGGTTTCTTCGATTGGGACGTCTTTTTACTCATCACGACGACGAGGCGTTCCCTGCTCTTCTGAACCTGCCAGCTACTGAAACGGACGCGGAGAAGCCTGGGTCTGCTTGCATCGGGGACCGGTGAGTAGCATAGCTAGGATCTGGTCGCCCTCCTGCAGGAGCCCATTGCTTTTCCCCGCTGTGTCAAACAGCACCCTTTTCCGTACTCGCGCTCTGCTTCTGCCCACTGTGGAGGCTGCGCTTGAGTCGCGGAACTTGTTCTTCTTCTTTTGTGCACTAAACTGAACTGCCTGATTTCCCTCGAAGAGCTTCTCCTTTTGCCCGTTGGCACCAGCGCGTGCAGGTACTTTTGAGCACAAGGCTACACTCTTCGCAGGGTTTGGACTTCCATCTAGTTAGGTGCCTCTGAAGGCGAACTGGGTCTAAGCATTATTGTGCACTGCCTGTTTTCCCTCCCTTTTAGGTGGACTACACATTTCGTGCTTATAACGGTGAGACTTGTTGTATTTGTATGTATATTGTGTTGATATGGTATGTGTTGGTTTACTATCGTTATATTGTGATTTTCTCGCTACGGTCATTGTTTTAAAGGCCTTGAAATAAATGTGTATATATTTTTAATATAACAACTGTTTGGAGTAGTTTGTAAGTGATCTTGCTTTGTGTGCTCATTGCGGGCTTTCAGTCACCCTCACCCCTCTTGAGACCTAGTCTTGACCGCTGCGATCGCTACCTTGATTGGTCTGGCTCGTCCAGAGGTTACCCTGTTCCAAGTAATTAGGTTGGCCTTCTGAACTTCTGCGCCACCAGGACAGAGTTCAGAAATCCGTCTTACCAAATTGGTGTACAGCGGTGGGATACGACTGAAGGTATCCAGTGTTGCGCACAAACTAAGGCATTTCAGGTTATTCCAACCAGGACACGTAGTGAATTGTTGTAGTATAACTTTAAAAAGGCCATAGTCCTATCTAACAGTATGGAAACAAATACCTTGTTAACTTTAAAGGCTTCCAAATCAGAAACATTGAAAAAGATGTGTGCGGAGAGAGGTGTTTCCTCTGAAGGCACGAAATTGGAAATGATCCAAAGAATCGTGGCGTGGCAAGAAGCGCAGCTTGACGCTATAACTTCTGAGGACAGTGCGGAAGGTGGTGGGGCTGCTCTCACTGGTAGAACCGACGGTTCTGCCGCTGCACTGATCCATCGCGACCACGAGGACAGGGAGGACGAGATGTCTAATGTTTCCTCTGCCAGTGCTGATGGGGAGGCTATGCTTGAATTCAAGAAGCAAGAGCTGCGGTTTAGGCAGCAGGAGCTGAATTCAGCATAGCCAAACTAAAAATCGAACAGGCAGAAAAACAAAAAGACAGGGATCACCAGTTGGAACTGGCCAAGCTTCAGTTTGCAAATGGGTCCAAGGGACCTGGACATGGGTCTGGGGCTTCCTCTCATCCACGGTTTCCGAAAGATCTGCTCAGTGTATATGAGGAAAGGAATGACATTATGGACTGGCTGAATGCGTTTGAGTATGCGTGCGAAGTTCAACAAGTTGACAATGCTGATAAGATTGCCTGGTTACTCGGCAGACTGCCCCATTCTGGCTGTAGTGCCATTATGGAAATGTCGAAGGCTGAGCGAGCTGATTTCGCAATGTTAAAGCAAACTCTCATTTTAAAGTTTGGGAAGACTCCGGCCCAATATTTCAAACGTTTCAGGGAGTATAAGAAAAAGGAAGGTGGTACTTGGGTATCTTATGTCACTGAATCCTTGAAAAACTTAACTGGCTGGGTCGAAGGTTATAAGGTTTCTACCTTCGAAGGCATGATAAATCTTGTCATGCTGGAACACATTTTTGCATCTTCTTCCCCGGAGCTTAAGCAGCATTTGGCCGATTCGAAGGAGATAGATCCTAAGAAGCTGGCCATTGCAGCCGACTTATGGGTGTCACATCGAGTGTCCCATAAGGACAAAACTCATCCTGGTAAGCAGGAGGAAGGGAAAAAGTCCAAAGATATGGAGGGTGGAGCATCTGATAATTCTTCTTCTCATAAGGGCCACAAAAAGAAAAATAAGGGTAAGACACAAGAGAACTCACAGGGTAGTGGAGGTCAGCCTCCGAAACAGAACTCTGGTTACAATAAGCCTCCATATGTAAAGAGACCCAATGGATCTTGTTTTGCTTGTGGAGCAACTGACCACGTGAAGGGGGATCCCCGGTGTAAGGTTAGACCTTTGGGGGTCCACTCCGCTAATCTGGCCTTCTCCTCCTACGAGGAAGAAGAGATTACAGGAGCATCCTTCTCCTCAGACTCATTTCCCAGCGGGATAGAGGCTGAGGTAGTTTTAGTGTCCCTGGGTTCCTGGGAGCCTAAAGTCGCAGAGGCTTATGCTAGGATTCCGGATAATACCAAGCACTACTTTAAAGACAGTGTGCTGATAAATGGAGTAGATACTCCAGCTCTTAGGGATAGTGGGTGCAGTCGCACTGTAGTGGATTCTACCTTGGTAGACTCAGAGGAAGTTGCCAGAGCTACTCTGATGCCCACTAAATTGGCTGACGGCCCACTCCGTATGTTCCCAGTAATACCTGTAAATCTTACTTTAAATGGTACAGCAGTCAGGATTCCAGTGAGCATTCAGAGAAACGTCCCGGGAAAGGTCTTGTTAGGTAATGATCTCAGAGCTTTAGGGCTCGTAGGAGACACTGCCGAAAGACCCTACACACGGTCTCAAGCACGGGCAGCATTGGCCAAGACCAATACGCTGCCCCAGCCGAAGGGGAAACCCAAGGCGAAAGGAGTCGACAAGTCAAGACGAGGGAAAGAGAATATTCCCCCGAGCTCGCCTACCACTGCGGTGGAGGAAGTTGGTCAATCGCCCGGGCCTGACGAGGAGGTGGCGATGCCTGAAGTATTTGACCCCAACGATCATCCTGAACTAAAAGACTTGTTAGTTGAAGGAGGTCCTGATAGGGACGAATTCAGTAAAGGCCAACGTGAGTGCCCATCTCTGGAAGGCCTAAGGAGACAGGCCTGCTCCCAGCTTGAGGGTGAACCTCCTGGGACGCATAGGATTTATTGGGAAGGTGGACTCCTGTATAGTGAGCCCACAGAGTCTACAGAAGGAGACCATAGGAGGTTGGTGGTTCCCCTTGCTGTTAGGCCCTTCCTCCTGCAGTTGGCGCATGAAGTTCCCCTTGCTGGTCACCTTGGTATGAAGAGGACCAATTAAAGGTTGTCCATGCACTTCTACTGGCCCAAGATGGGGGTGCAAGTAGAAAGTCACTGCAGGAGTTGTGCCTCCTGCCAGTTGTCTGGTAAGGTTGGCGCGACAATCCAAGCTCCGTTGGTACCGCTCCCAGTTGTGGGGGTACCATTTGAAAGGGTAGGGATCGACATCGTTGGTCCCCTTGACCCGCAAACATCCTCGGGCAATAGGTTTATCCTGGTGCTGGTCGATCATGCAACCAGATATCCTGAGGCCATCCCATTGAAAACTGTAACTGCCAAGTCAGTTGCAAAAGCTTTACTTGGCATATTTACTAGGGTTGGCTTCCCTAAAGAAGTTGTGTCGGATCGTGGCAGCAACTTTATGTCGAAGGATATGCAGGCTATGTGGAAAGAATGTGGGGTCACCTACAAGTTCTCTTCTGCATACCACCCCCAGACCAATGGTCTGGTGGAACGTTTCAACAGAACGTTAAAGAGCATGATTGGGGCTCTGGAGGAACCTCAGAGAAGAAAATGGGATCTTCTTTTACCATGCTTACTGTTTGCCTACCGAGAGGTACCACAGGAGGGTGTTGGCTTCAGCCCCTTCGAACTTCTGTTCGGTCATCCCGTACGGGGACCCTTAGCCATCGTCAAAGAGGGATGGGAGATGCCCACTCCCCCTGTTACTACCAACTTAGTTGATTATGTGCTAGGGCTCAGTAAACGGATGGTACTTCTAATGGGCTTGGCTAGTGATAAATTGAAGGCAGGACAAGCGCTGGTGAAACATTGGTATGACCAGAAAGCTTCCCTCATCAACTTTACACCTGGTCAGTAAGTCCTGATCATGAATCCCATAAGGCCTCGAGCTTTACAGGACAAATGGTCAAGCCCTTACACAGTGGTGGAGCCCCTGGGTGAGGTTAACTATTTAGTGGACCTTGGAAGGCCTGGACAGGCTCCAAAAGTGTTTCACGTGAATAGGCTGAAGGCTTTCGTCCCAAGAGTCGAAATCGCAGCACTGCTACTGGCTTCAGATGTTGAGGAAGAGGAGTCTGAACCTCTCCCCGACCTGTCCCAAAGCGGTCCTTCAGATAGCTCCTTTGAGGGTGTCCGAGTGGCCCCTCACCTGACTTCTGATCAGCAGGCTGAGGTGAAAAGTTTGCTTTGGCAGTTTTCCCCCCTGTTTTCACAGTCGCCTGGTTTGACACTTTGGTGCAAACATAACATTGACACAGGAGACAGTGTACCTACCAAAAGTAGGGGATACAGGATGTCAGACAAAGTACGGTCTTATATTAAGACCGAGGTCAACAAGATGTTAGACCTTGGGGTGATTGAACCCTCTAGTAGTCCTTGGTCCAGCCCTGTGGTTTTGGTTCCAAAGGCAGGCACTTCTGAATTGAGGTTCTGCGTGGATTACAGGGCTCTGAATGCTGTCACCAAGACAGATGCACACCCCTTGCCTCGAACAGATGAGCTGGTGGATACTTTGGGTGCCTCCAAGTACCTCAGGACGTTTGACCTCACTGCTGGCTATTGGCAAATAGCTCTAGCAGAACATGCCAAGGAGAAGACAGCATTTTCTACTCCAGACGGCCTTTTCCAATTCCGGGTAATGCCGTTCCGGTTG
This sequence comes from Ambystoma mexicanum, assembly GCF_040938575.1. Classification (NCBI taxonomy): domain Eukaryota; kingdom Metazoa; phylum Chordata; class Amphibia; order Caudata; family Ambystomatidae; genus Ambystoma; species Ambystoma mexicanum. The sequence goes on along the minus strand of NC_090922.1, from coordinate 16,147,185 downwards.
AAGAATGCACCTGCCACTTTCCAGAGGCTTGTGAATCATGTGTTGAATGGGTTGGACGAATTCTGTCTTGCATATCTGGACGATATAGCAGTTTTCAGTGCCACCTGGGAAGACCATGTGAAACACCTCGGGATTGTGCTCCAGGCTCTTCAGAAAGCACACTTGACCATAAAGGCTAGTAAATGCCAGATTGGACAAGGCTCAGTGGTTTACCTTGGACATGAAGTAGGTGGAGGGAGGATACAGCCTCTTCCCAGTAAAGTACAAGCAGTACAAGACTGGCCTACCCCCACTACGCAAACCCAAGTGAGAGCCTTCTTAGGACTCACGGGGTATTACCGCAATTTTGTGGCAGACTATGGCACCATAGCTGCCCCTCTGACTGCCCTCACAACTCCGAAGAAACCCAAGAAGGTAACTTGGACCGACGAGTGTGAGAAGGCCTTCAATGGCTTAAAAGACTCCTTGTGCCAGGCCCCTGTCCTCAGGGCCCCTGATTATCAAAGACCTTTTATCGTGCAGACGGACGCCTCTGACACTGGGATAGGAGCTGTACTATCACAAGTAGATGAGAAGGGTAAGGAACACCCTATTGGTTTTATTAGCTGCCAGCTTAAGGACAGAGAGCTCAGATGGTCCACGGTAGAGAAAGAATGTTTCTCTGTTGTGTGGGCTCTAAGGAAGCTGAGGCCCTAACTCTATGGGACCCACTTCACTGAGCAAACTGTCCATAAGCCCTTAAAGTGGCTAATGAAGGGGGAGAATCCAAAGTTGCTTAGGTGGTCCATAAGTCTACAAGGCTTCGACTTCACTATTTAGCATAGGCCAGGTGTCCAACATAGCAATGCTGATGGGTTGTCCAGAATGTTTAACTGACCTGAACAAGAGACTCATCCAGGGGTGGATTAGTTCCCCCTGTCCATAGTCTGGGAGGGGCGAGTGTTAGGAAAGATTTCGTAATTGTAGGTAATTTTCCTTGCATGTGGCAACCCCTAAACTTTTTGCTGTTGTTTTTCACCTTGTTCTTGACTTTACCAGAGAAGTGCAGCCTTCTGCCACACTCCTCTGGGCTTTCGCTCCTTTCTTACGGGGAAACTGACATGCCCTTAAGACAGTCAGTACCGGGGAACGCTGTTTCCCGTAGTTTCTTTTATCATGTTGCGGCTTTCGTGCAACATGACACAAGAGGGCACTGTAAACTAAGTTACAGCTCTCTTGGGTCTCTAGCCTTCTACAGGCCCTAGATACTCGTTTAGGATTGTATCTGATCGGTGCAAGTGATTCAGGGACGGGAATGGTGGCAGCGATCGTTTCTTGCGTTTTAAGCTCCTTTTGGCGTTCTAAGCGCGTTTCTCGCGCTTAACCCAAAATGGTGGCCTGGCTCCCAAAATGGCCAGACCACGAGGCTCCTTTGTCCTGTCCGCTGACCGTCTTGCTCCCTTCACCTTCCCCAGGTCGAGCCGACCCGGGGCCTTCCTTATTTGGGCATGTACTTTCCCGCGAAACGCGGATGCTTTCGCGGGCTTCTACATGTCTTGTGTGTGCCTCCAGGATGTGGGCTGGGATGTCTGGTCCCAATACACATCCTGGGTGCCAGAGAGTCTAGGGTGGTGTGAATGCCTGGGACCACTGTGGTCCGTGATTGGTCCACGAATGGTGTGAGTGTTGATGAGCGGATCTCCCATTGGGTCCCCTCGGTTTTGGCGCGAAGGGAACCGTGGATAAGAGGGGGCTGGAAACACCACTACCATGTCGATCTCCTGAGTTCTCACGAACGAAGGAATACAGGAGCCAAGTATCCTGCAACCAAGAGGCTGGACCGAGGAATCACTGGTGACCCGCTGAAGTACTTCTCCTCGGCACTGCCGTCGCCTTGTGAAACCCTTTTCACCTTTAATCGAACCAGAAGGCCTGTACTGGTACTTCGACCCTTGGAATAGCGGGAACAGCTATTCTCGGCATCTTCACCATCTCCTGCCAGTAAGCTTTCGGAAGCGTCTCTGGGCCATCCAGCTGACTGACCAGCTTACACGGGAGTCTTGCTCTGTAACCGCCGCCAGGTTGTGTAGTATTTCGAGTCCTTGTCACTCTCACACGCTTCGTACACTTGGCGTTCCCAGGTCTGAAGTGAGTAGTGTACATTTGGCTCAGATACACACGGCCGCTCCGTTGCCCTGCTGTGGTAACAAACTGTGCGGGTTTCTTCGATTGGGACGTCTTTTTACTCATCACGACGACGAGGCGTTCCCTGCTCTTCTGAACCTGCCAGCTATTGAAACGGACGCGGAGAAGCCTGGGTCTGCTTGCATCGGGGACCGGTGAGTAGCATAGCTAGGATCTGGTCGCCCTCCTGCAGGAGCCCATTGCTTTTCCCCGCTGTGTCAAACAGCACCCTTTTCCGTACTCGCGCTCTGCTTCTGCCCACTGTGGAGGCTGCGCTTGAGTCGCGGAACTTGTTCTTCTTTTGTGCACTAAACTAAACTGCCTGATTTCCCTCGAAGAGCTTCTCCTTTTGCCCGTTGGCACCAGCGCGTGCAGGTACTTTTGAGCACAAGGCTCCACTCTTCGCAGGGTTCGGACTTCCATCTAGTTAGGTGCCTCTGAAGGCGAACTGGGTCTAAGCATTATTGTGCACTGCCTGTTTTCCCTCCCTTTTAGGTGGACTACACATTTCGTGCTTATAACGCTTGAGACTTGTTGTATTTGTATATATATTGTGTTGATATGGCATGTGTTGGTTTACTATCGTTATATTGTGATTTTCTCGCTACGGTCATTGTTTTAAAGGCCTTGAAATAAATGTGTATATATTTTTAATATAACAACTGTTTGGAGTAGTTTGTAAGTGATCTTGCTTTGTGTGCTCATTGCAGGCTTTCAGTCACCCTCACCCCTCTTGAGACCTAGTCTTGACCGCCGCGATCGCTACCTTGATTGGTCTGGCTCGTCCAGAGGTTACCCTGTTCCAAGTAATTAGGTTGGCCTTCTGAACTTCTGCGCCACCAGGACAGAGTTCAGAAATCCGTCTTAACAATAGTTAAGTTGCTTAACCCATAGCAAGAGCACTTTTTGGGTGGGTTATAACTTTGCCCCCCATGGGGGAATCCTCACCAAACTTTGCGAAACAAGTATATTCCCCCCTCTGATTGCTTCTGCAGAGTTTGGTGAGGTTTCTTCCAAGGGGGGAACGTTTTTAGGGGTCCCAAAATGTGTGGTATTCATCATAGACGCAATGGAAAAATAATTTTGCTCACGCCTACAGCCCAAACTGCTGGATGGATTTTCACCAAATTTGCAACAGGAGCAGCGCATTGCTCCCAAAAGCATGCTTTTGTAAATTTGGTGTAAAACCGTTCAGTCATTTTTTTTAACGGCTAAAAAGTATGTTTGTTAAATGAGGTTTGTAGTTGTTTCATATATGTTAAAAGAGGAATTATTAATAACTTATATACAATGATGTAACCTTATGAAACATTTTCACTTATGAAAATGTATTCAATAGACAGAAAAAACATTGCTAAATGGACGTTAAAGTTAAGTTGTACCCCACCCTTGAGAGTCCTCTGCCCCAGCAGTTAGCTAGTGGTCTTCCACCTTGGCATCCCTTGGCACTTCCCTCCTGGGCTCCCATGGGGGCTTGTCCATCCGTACTGCCCCATTTATTTATGCACTTCTGTCATTGCACAATGCACATGTGCATTTATAGGAGCACCATGTACATTTATTTGGTATAAGTATGGGAAATGTAGATGCAAAAGATTTGTAGAATATTGTTAAGTGGCAGTTGGTGGATGGAAGTTTAATATGTTGATATGCAGAGTTTTTTAAAGTGATTGGTGGATATATGTGTGAATGGTTTAAATCGGGCAACGAGGGAGTGTTACAAACATAACAGTAAAAAGAGTAGCAGGGCTGTTTTTTGTGATGGTCTGCATGTGAAATTCGGGTTTTCTAATAAGGCACGGGCTAGACAGGGGAATGCAGAGACTGTGGATAGTTATAAACGGTAATGGATTATGGTGTTTATTGTTTACTAGAGAATTTCAGACAGAAATGTGTTTCTGTGCTTTTTTTCGTTTTCTCTAGTATACAATTGTCCATTATTTCCATTAGCATAGTAGAAAATGCTAATGGGAATGTTGGAGAATCTTATTGAATCTAAAAAAATGTAAAAAGTAGATGCAGTCTATAAGCTTATTTTTGTAGTTCTATTTTTTAACTATGAAAGGTGGTTCCTAAATGAACCTTTTTTATGCTTTTTTTATTTATTTATTTTGTTTCTTTTGCAGGAGAGGCCAGAAAGTAAAGGGGGAGGGAAATGGGTGAAGGGGCACCAACCACACATATGAAGGGGCAGGTGGATAAGGGAAGATGTTGCGTGTGCGTTAAATCTAAGGTAGAGGGCAGTGTTTCTCATGCTCATTGATTACAGCTGCAAAAGCACTTTGAAATTGCTCCCTCTGCAGAGTGGTGTGTTGCTGTTTTTGAAAGATATGTATCAACAACTTATTTTATTGCTTGCATCTCACAGAAGTAGGCTGTGTGGTTACAGCATGGGTTGAGGAAGATGAGGGAGACGAAGAAAACCTAGTACTTCCTAAGAAAGGAGCAACCTTTCTGAGAGCATTGCAGTGGTTGGATTTGGAGTGGCTGTGCATGGAGGTGGTCTCATAGGTTGCCCAGTACTGCCCAGGTTGTTCGAGACTGAGTACAATGTGCATTTCACTTTGGTAGCTTTAGCCTTTGGTAGATTTCCAACTGTAGTAAAGAACTGCCTCACCCATGATTCTCTCTGGGTGCTAGAAGAAGGCACTTCTTCTACCTCATCTTTCTGGTTTTATTGATTGTCTTTTGAAGTATTGTGCTTCTTTTGTTGTGTAGGTCCTCCAGCTGGTGGTGGTGGTTGCTCTTGAGAAGGAGGGATGGCAATAGGTGATGCCATTTTTAAGATAAATAGCAGTTTTCCTAATATTCTTCCAAATATGTGCTGTGTGCTAGATTCTTCATGGATAACGAGTAAGAATAGGTGTAGGAGCTGTGCAACAGCTTTAAAGTTCTTAGGTGAGCTGAAAAATGCAGTTCCAAACTGTTTGCGAACCATGGACCGGTTCGCGAAAATACATATGCCTTCGTGCATGCTGTGCAAAAGCGCGTGGTCACGTGAAACTGTCCAGAAAGTCTGTGAAGATGTCAGACGTTCGCAAACATCGCTAAACACAAAAAGAGTGGAAAATGTTGCAAGAAGTGTATATAAGTGTTAAAAAAAATGATGCTCAAAGGTTGAAAAAGGCAGAGTTTTATGGTGAAACTTTCTAAATGTGAGAAACTTTTTGCTATATTGGGGTAAGTATGATAATAAATTGTAGCAAATTAGCGTGCACTGGTAAAAACCCATGAAATTCACTGAAAAAACTTTAATAAAGGGACGTTATGGTTAAGTTGCACTGATAAAAATATTTAATGAAAAACAAGTAAAACCGAAACCCCCCAGAAATTCGCCAGTTATGGTAAGCTAAGCAACCATAACTCGCGCCACCACCGTGCACTGCTAACAGAAACACCTAGTACATGAAAGATTACATCACAAACGGCATCACAAAGGGACCCGCAATGGGGTTAAAGTGGCCATGGCCACCAGGGACCAGCTATGTGGTAATGTTTTTCCAAATCAGGATAGCTTTGAATGGGGAAACAAATGATGCTCGTGGCTACAGCCCGAAATGTTGGACAGGATTGGACAAGTGGTATCAACGACGACCTCAAAGCATGGTTTTGCAAATCAGTCCTGTGTTTTATTTTTTCTATAGTGTCAAAATGTAAATACAAAAAATAGTGATATATCTTTGGTGCATGGACAGTGGGCTTGCCCCTCGGCAAGGACAATTGTCTATTGGGGAATGCAGCATGGCCGAAGCTCATGCCCCATGGATTGTGGAGACTGGCCATGACTGCAAGCCATGAGCAGTGGCCATTGGTCACATTATGAGGGGATAGTGGGCTCTGAACTAGGATGCTGGGTAGGCGCAGTGGATAACTGGGGTGGTTTGGTGGGGCTGGTTCATGGTCCAGTCTCATGCCCTAGGCAATTCAACCATGACTTGCATCCCCAGAATGCGCTGCTGATAACGACACACATCGGTATGCATTGCAAAAAATGTGTTTGTTAAAGGAGGTTTACAGTTTTTACATATATGTGAAAAGATGAATTATCAATAACTTACAAAAAATGTACTTAAATATTTTCACTAATAAAAACCAACTTTGTTAAGGGGACATTATGGTAATGTTGCACTAATAAAAACCTATGCAATTCAGTGAAGAAACTTTGTTAAAGGGACGTTATGGTTAAGTTGCACTAATAGAAACCTATGAAATTCTGTGAGTGAAACCAAAAACCCCCAGAAATTCGCCAGTTATGATAAGCTAAGCAACCATAACTCGCGCCACCACCGTGCACTGCTAACACGTTAGCATAGAATATGACTTCACAAATGTCATTGATGACACCACATATCTAGGTCACGTGTTTTTGTTCACTTTGCATATCTGGGCAAGGTGCTTTTGTTCACTGACAGTCAGAATATGAACATTCAAAAGGTGCAATATCAACAGTGGTGACACGATTTTAATTGGAACCATAATGTCCCTTTAACAACATGAGACCCATGTCTAATATGTATGCAGGTTTATACCAGTATTTGTATGATTTGTAAATGATTGTCATGTATCTGTCTACAATCTTTTGTTTGTGTGTGTGTCTTTGAGCATTTTGATTCTGTACCTCCGTGTATAGCTCTTCATTTATATTTGATATTTTATAATCGCGTCTCTGTGTATTCAAATGCAAACATGTGTCTGTTTATGGCTGTCAGGCGTGTTTCCAAATGTCTTGCCACCCCTGCCTTCCTGCATTTTTTTGCGGCCATTATTTCCTTGATTGATCTCTGTGTTCCCTGGCAGTATTACTAAGCCTGCCACTTAACTAATTATCGCTCGGGCTCCCTCTCTGGCCGGCTGCCCTCTTTTGTGTAACGCTGCCCCGCCCCAGCACCGCCGTCTCTCTTCCCGCACACTACATACATGGCGGACAGAAGGGCTTTGCTGTTCCTCGCTTTCTCTCATTCTCTTGCCCCTTTCTGTTTTATGGAGTCCAGATTTTGTGTGCATTAGGTGACAGAAGGTCCCCATGGTTGATAAGCAGACAATCTGTCACTGCCTCTGCTGACAGCTTTCAGAAGGAACCCCCATTCATACCATGTGCTCTGCACTCCCTTTGTTTTTCCTGGTCCCCCTCACTGGGTGCCTCTCCAGCTTCGCCCTCCCTAGCCTTTGTTTTCAGTGAAAGCTAAAGTGTCACCGAAGCTGCCAATCATAATTGGACAAATCGAGTCTTCCATCATCAGATCCAATCTAATTACGTGTAGACGTCATCCATCCTCCCACCTCCATTTCGAGTTCTTATATCAGGCAGTGTTGCGGTCCATCTGTTTCGTTCGTCTCTTTCTCAAATGTCCAGTTTTGTTTGCAGCTCCATCTGTTGGCCTCTTTAGGGATTTGCGCACCTGTTTTCCCCCACCTCACCGCATCTAACGGTTTGTCTCGTTGTTGATGACTTCATTCTATAGAAGCAGTGTTATTTCACGTATATACATACTGTCACAAAGTTACAGTATGTAAGGTGTTGTACACATACATACAAATAAAACAAGCATTGGCAATGCCAACAGTTTGGGCTTTTGTGCAAGCATGGGGAAGACACTTGCCAGGGACTGTCGTAGTGGTATTAACTGGCCAGAGATGGTAGCAGGTGCAAAATGGTGTGAGTAATAACAGTGCTTGACAAATACCTACTACTTATAAACAAGCCAAAACTGTTGGCTTTGCCAATGGCTATTTTAACAAGACTTCAGATAAGGACGGCTTATACATCGAGTGGCTGAAGGCACACATGGTAAGACGTTTTTATTACACCAGGAGTAGGCTTAGAGCTCAAATTAAGTCACTAACTCACAGAAGACTGCTTTCAAAACATACTGGCTGACACTTTGAAGTGCAAAGTTTGATGGTAAGGCTTGATTAAAGCAAGCCCAAATAGTTCGCATGAGGAGGTGTTTTGGGCGAGGAGGCGCAGGAACTGGGTTGATATGTCCAAGGGATTAGCATGGCCATGGGCACTCAATGAGTGAGCAAATAACAAAACAACACCTTCAAACGTTGTATCCCTTATAAGCCATTTCTCTCTCTGTGTACTTTAATAGAATAGTTTCAGTTTATAGGCGTCATAAGTGACACCTAATACCCCAAACTAAAAATGAGGATGGAAAAAAGCCCTCTGAGGGTATGCAATCAGGCAGAGGGTGTACTCATAAACATGAGCTTTGCCAGAGCCTGTAGCGTCATGTTTCCCCAGGGCTTTGGAAATAGAGCCTAGTATATATATAACAGTGTGTCCAGCCAGCCTGTGCCCACGTTCTCAGGCAACAGGACTTTATGTTCTCTTACCTCGAACTACCCTGTTTTTCAGCAAAAGTGCTTTATACTCTTCTAGCTTTGGGAGACAGACAGGTTAGGGACTATTGTGCTTGCTTGAAGAGTTTGTGAACGAGGGACAATTAGGGTGTTGCAACCAGAATGTCCTACCTGCATTGTGCCTCTGGCACAGTGGCCACGCACTTTTTACTTTACCACTGACTGGATCACAGACATTTTGCCCGTGCCAATTAAGCCTCTCTGGTTCAGGCTGCAGAATGGCATCTGGCATAGCTCGCTATGGGGACTCCACTGCTAGAAGGCAGCATGTATCTAGTTTCATAGGTCTGCTGTTACCCTATGTCATATCCAGTGTGAGCCCTGCAGCTAAGCATTGCTTCTATGTGTGGCAGAGAAGGGGATACAAGGGAGGCCACATTTATTCTATTGTGACATTGTTTACATGAAACCTTACACAAAAGTAAAAAAATAACATATTTATTTATTAACATGTATAAAGCGTGCAGCAGCCCGAGGGCATTACGGCGCTGTTACAAGACAGCATGCTTAGTTACATAGTACCATTTAGCTACAAGGAGAAAAAGAAAACAGAAGGGCAGGGGAGGGAGAGGCAGGGCAAGGGTATGCATAGTACATAGTGCAATCTTAGGTACATAGAGAAAAAGAAAACAAGCTGGCAAGGGAGGGAGAGGCATGGAAGGAGTGGAGACGACTGTGTTTATTAATTGATTAGAATCTATATGAATAGAAAAAGAACACATTCTGGGAAGAAATTCAACAGATTTCCCTTCCGATTTAAGACATACATAAAAAAGAAGGGAAGGACCTTTGACAATTAAACATTTAAATGTATTATATTGACATCAAGACATCATTTAAAAAGCATCCCAAGGCAATAACTAAAGAAATAGTCCACCCCCCCCGTGCCCCCCACCCCACATTAATCTAGACCATATAAGTTCCCTTGAATAGCCAGAAGGAAAGCTATCAACTTTTTTCTGGAAAGTCACTTTCCTAATATTGGCCAGTGCCTGACAGTCAGTCACCCAATGTTTTAAAGTTTCCTGAACATCAAGTAGGTGGCAGAAACGACAGAGCGACCAGGTCATTTCAACAGTGGATGTTAGCCAACTATTGGGCCTTTCTCTGGCGTGGAATTGATTGGGCCGGCGTCGTAGATATACACCACACAATCTATTACAAGGAAGGCGTTTCAGGTAAGGAGAGCGTTGATCTTTTTTTACGCGGCTACTTTGCATATTCAGAATATGCAGAATAAGTGGAGAGCATATCTATGTTACTTCTCCAATCGTCCCTGAATAACTTAAATGTAACTGCCTCGGGTCAAGATATTATCTCCTCATCCGAAGACCCAGAACAGTCAAGCAACCTCTGCTTCCGTTTCTTATAAGCGTCAATAGAGCTAACAGACGAATCCAACATTATACTATGCAGATCTGTATACAATTAATTGCTGGGAGGAGACAAACATTCTGCATAGTTCGACAGTCGTGGCCAATGATAGCGAGCCTGAAGAGAAGTTAAATCCAACTTGTGACGTATAACTGGATTTGGGATGGGTTTTGCAAGTCCCAATAAGACCCTGCAGAGAATCAAGATAAGGGCCAAGGCCTACGTGAGTTATGTCTAGCCCATACAATAGGGTAGGTTCAACTTTGGCTAGATAATATTTCAAGATAGGCTCAATGGAACATGTACACAATTTTACATGTATGCGCTCAATATGAAACAATTAAGGAGATTTTCGGCTTACTGTAAGTCGAGAAGATCACAACTCTCGATTTGAATCCATTCGCCTGGAGATTATTCCACAAGGCATAGGAATGGAATATATCCAACTTGTGTTGTAAACCTCCCCGAGTCCTATCAAACAAGATAAGATCATCCAGGAAGGCAAGCTAATGTAGCCTCACATGTCTCAGTCTCACAGAAGAAATATAATTCGCCTGCCACAATTACTCTTTATCGCAAAGGTAGACATTGAACAAGGTAGTAGCCAAAATGCATACCTGTCTAACTTAAAAATGTACAGGGATGGAAATTGAAACCGCCCCTCTTGGTTCAAACGGATCATTTTCTGATGTAGAAGTGCCATTAGTTGGACCAATTTTAATGGAGATTTGATTAATTTAGTACACAAATTGGCATGTACCGCACAGTCAAATGCTGATGACATATCTAGCGAAGCCATATAGATGGTACCAGTTTGCTTGTATTTGACTCTGTGTAACAAATGAGTCAAGATTGTGGCATTGTGAGGTGTACCCATGTTCTTCCTGAAACCTACCTGAGAGTGGGAAAGAATGTGATTTTGATTTAGAACTGTGTTTAGATCTCTTAGGAGAAGTAGGGCAAATACCTTACTTACTGTCAGGATGGTCAGTTATGTCCTCTTCTTCCACTGACTCTGTCTCTCCCACCTCCCCTTCCTCCTCACCTCTGCTTTTCCACCGAAGAGCGGGTTTCTTTCTTCCTTTTGGTCTGACTCCTTCTTTTTTTATGTAGATAAGGGCAGTCGCGGAAGGACGCCACAGTGTCACCTTATAGGTAAACTGTGGCAATTCTCCGCGGTCACCAAGAGGAGGGGAAAAAGCCAGTGGCACAAAAAAAACCTAAGAGGTCTCCACAGGATAAGTTGAAGTAGTCGAGTTCCGGTAGACTTTGGAGGAGATTCCAAGAAGAGAGTCTCAAGGTCTGGATAGTAGCGGAAAGAATGCTGGGGTTGGAGATTCAACGTGAGTAATCCTCAGAAAATGTTGACAGCAGCACAAGAAGCGGCTCTAGCTGGAACCCAGAGCCGGGGTTGAGGAGGCAGTCCTGGGACAGGCGCGGGTCAAAAAACACGATGACATACAACAATGGCAAAAGGAGAAGGCGGAGCAATCCAAGTAGCAGGCCAGGAGCCGGTGAACAGTAGGTCATTATGAGCGAAAGGAGAAAGGTAAAAATGACAAGTGGGAAGGAAGGCAAGCAAGAGAAGAAGCAGATAAATTAATGGCAGACGGGAGGAATGGGAGGAAAGGAAAAGGGAAATGAAAGGAAAGGAGGATGGGCAGAAAGCAGAGGGAAACGGAGAAAGGCAGAAAACAGAACTGGAAGGTTTAGAGGAAGGAAACAGGAAGGAACGGTAAGCAGAAAACAGCGGGAGCGTAGGCAACAGCAGACGGCCAGGAATACAGGACGTTGCACCACGCCCGAAAGCCGGAAGTGAGGAAACAAAACAACCGGCGTCGGATGTGCTGCAAACAGGGAAGATGTAACGCTCACCTGATTCCCATGGAGGCGCTGGCCTAGTTCGCGCTGCTGTGACCTCTTCTAAGGTGATGCGCAGGGTTTGGAAGACGGACTTGAGCGGGCCCCCCAAATCTGGTTTGTCTGGCTCGCAGAAGTATCCTTCTTAGGGTCTGGAAGGACGAGCTCTCCATCCTGCTTCTGATGCAGGGGCGCGTTGGTATCCAGTTACTTCACTGGATTTTCGGATTGGTGAGAACCAAACTTGCTTGGCTTCCAGGTAAGTTTTTTTGATAATAGGTTCCCCTTGTGTCCATGCATTAATGTACTAATGCTAATGTCTTTTTCCCCATAGGGGCCGGGGTACGGAATGCCGGGGAACAGGCACCGACCCGAGATGAGAGGTGAAATCCTTGTAGAAATCAGGTAAGTCTTTAATGAGCGTTTTTTTTGTAATGTCTTTTCATTCGCTCATTAACGCTGATGTCTCTTTTTCCCCTTAGGGGCCGGGGTCCGGAAAAGTCTGGATGCGGTGCGGACCCGAAATGAAGAGGGAATGAATCAACAGGTAAGCCCCCTTGTGACTGTCTTTTTAATATAATGGTTTTGTAGCTTTGGAGATTTAGCTTTCCTTATTCCCTTCTCTCTCTCACCTTTTGTTCTTGTCTTTTTCTCCCTAGGCGCTGGGGCGTGACTGCAAATCCGGATGATCGCTGCTGAACATGGAGGCGCCCTGTAAAGGTGAGTGGAATGCAGCGCTGCAGCGATCGACGCGATGAGCTTTTAAATAAAAGTCTTCCTTTTCAGGATTGTCGGCGAGATGTCTCCGGGATGTGGATTTAGCAGGTAAGGACTTTTCCTTCTTCTGTTCTCTTCTTCTCTTCCTTTGCAGGTGATCCAGGATGCTGGCAGGCGTGGCAGAACTCAGGATGCAGGAGCAGACACGGTGAGCGTCCAGCTGCTAGATGCAGAACAACGCAAAGTACGTGTGGCTGTTCGGGTGGGGTTTAAATAGCCTTGGAAGAAGTTCCAGGTATGTATCCTTCCTCCAATCAGGTATGTATTCTTCCCCGACCACGCCCGGATGGTAAATTAGTCCCACAGGTAAAGTAGTTCCTTTCAGGCCTCAAGGAGACCGGGATCCTGCAGCATGGTCTGCATCAGGTAAGTGCACCCAAGCACTCCCATAATGAGCCTGGCGCCATAGGCGCCAGGACACTGTCCAAAGGGCCCCTATATGGGGTTGCTGGGTCCTTCCTTGGGGACTGGATGTCCGCTTTCGGGACGCAGGGCTTGAACCGGCTCCCCGGGAGCGGGCATCATGACAGCACTCCCCCCCAAGGCCCCTCCCAAAGTTGTTCCCTCCGGGGGTTTTGGTTTGTCTGGGAAGAGTCGGTGGAATTTCCTGACTAATCGAGGTGCATGCACATGGTCGCTGGGTTCCCACAACCTCTCCTGAGGTCCGTACCCCTTCCAATCAATTAGGTAGAAGAGTTTTGACCTAAACATTTTTGAGTCTAAAATGTTCTTCACTTCGAATTCGGGCTCCCCATCTATTAAAATAGGTTCTGGAGGTTTGAGTAGTCGGGTTCCGGGTACCACTGGTTTCAGAAGTGACACATGAAAAACAGGGTGAACTCGTATACTAGCTGGTAAATCAAGTTTAACAGCCACTGGGTTAATTATTGCGTAATAGAATAAGGTCCCAGATATTTTGGGTTAAAAGTTCGAGGCCCTTTGAGTGGTAAATGTCTGGTAGCTAACCGCACTTGATCCCCAATCTGATACGGAGGTGCTTCACTCCGATGTAGAGCAGCATTCTCCTTGTATTTTCTCTTGGCTTGTTGTAAATGCGTAGTTGCCTCTTTGAAGGCTTGGGTAATTGTAGAATGCAGATGTTCTACTGCAGGCATTGCATGGTTCTGAGGTGAGTCAAGGTTTGAGGTTCGAGGGTGATGCCCAAACAAGGTATAAAAAGGACTGTGGCCAGTTCCAGAGTGTACCGAATTATTATATGCGTATTCGGCTATCCAAAGAATGTCTTTCCAGTTGCTTTCAGATTGCTGTAACATACACCGTAAGTACTGCTTAAGGGTCTGATTTGTCCTCTCGGGCTGACCATCGGTCTGAGGGTGGTGACTGGTCGATAATCTTACGTCGATCTGCGCCATTTGACAACATTTGCGCCAGAAGTGGGAAATGAATTGGCTTCCCCGGTCAGAGATTAGTATAGATGGGAATCCATGTAGCTGAACAATATTTTCGAGGAATTCTTTGGCTAGGACAGAAGCTGAAGGTAAACCTTTCAAAGGAATAAAGTGGGCCATTTTGGAAAACAAATCCACAATTACCAGAATAGTATTGTACCCCGAACAAGGAGGCAGGTCCGTAATAAAATCCATTGATAGGGTGTGCCAGGGTGCTGGCGGTATGTCTAGAGGTTGAAGGAGACCGGCTGGTCTTTTCTTTTGACTTTTAATTTGGGCGCAAACACCACAGGACATCACAAAAGATTTAACATCTTTTCGCCAAGAGGGCCACCAAAATTGTCGTTTCACCTTTTCCTCTGTCTTGGCAATACCGGGGTGTCCCTCTATTAATGTATCATGATAACCGGAAATAACTAGTTCGTGTAATTCCTTATGTGGCAGGAATAAGCGTCCTTGGAAATAAGGTAAACCATTATCTATGGTAAAGTCTGATCCCTTTTGTATCCAATCCTGTAAGGTTGTAGGGTCCAGGAGTTGTTTCACTCTGGCTTGAATGTCTTCAAGCGTCTGTAACGAAGTCATGCCTAGAATCCTCTGTTCGGGAATTATTGGTACTGGTTCTGAGTTTGTATCAGATTCTCCCATTCCAATTCGGGATAAGGCGTCTGCTTTGCCATTCTTGCAGCCAGGTCGATAGGTAATCACGAAATCAAATTCAGCGAAAAACAAAGCCCATCGGAGTTGCCGTGATGACTGAGCCTTGGCAGTTTTCAAATACTGTAAATTCCGGTGATCAGTGATCACTGTGATGGTATGTCGAGCGCCAAGCAGATAATGCCGCCAGGCTTTAAAAGCGGACTTAATGGCTAACAGTTCTTTGTCAGTGATTGCATAATTAACCTCGGGTGCCGAGAATTTTCTGGACCAAAATGCTACGGGATGCAGTTGGTTGGTTTCGGGATCCCTTTGGGACAGGACAGCTCCCATGGCTAGGCTGGATGCGTCAGTCTCGACGACATAAGGGAGATCTGGACGCGGGTGTTTCAATATAGGTACGGAGGTAAACTTAGCCTTTAAATCATGAAAGGCCTGCTCGGCTTCTTCAGACCATTCAAAACGTTTATTTTTCCTCAAGAGTGCAGTAATGGGTTGTACCACGCGTGAAAATTCAGGGATAAACCTGCGATAGAAATTGGCAAAGCCGAGCATGCTTTGAACCCCTTTTACAGAGCTAGGTGATGGCCATTTGAGGATGGCATCCACTTTTCTTGAGTCCATTCGGACTCCTTTGGGTGTCAGGATGAAACCTAGAAACTCGACTTCTGTGGTGTGGAAAACACATTTCTCCAATTTAGCACATAGTTTGTGTTGGCGCAGTTTTTCAAGTACTGCCCTGACGTGTTTTCTGTGATCAGATTCCGAAGAGGAGTACAGCAGAATGTCATCAATATATACGACAACACAAACATCGATGAGTTCCCGAAGGACATCATTCATGAAGTATTGGAAGGCAGCCAGCACGTTACACAATCCGAAAGGCATCACCTGGTACTCGAATAATCCATATTTAGTACGGAAGGCAGTTTTCCATTCGTCGCCTTCTTTAACTCGTACCAGATGATAAGCCCCCGGAGATCTAACTTGGTGTATATGCAAGCGTCCTTCACCTGGTCAAGGAGTTCAGGGATCAGAGGCAGAGGATAACGGTTTTTAACCGTTATCTGGTTCAATGCACGGTAATCGATACAAGTTCTAAGGTCGCCTTCTTTTTTGGGCACGAAGAACAAAGCCGAGGATGCCGGGGACTTTGACGGGCGAATAAAACCATTAGCTAGGTATTGATCCAAATATTGTCTCAAATGCAGGTTCTCAGGTTCGGTAAGGGCATAAATCCTGCTACAAGGGGGTTGTGCACCGGGCACCAGATCGATTTGGCAATCGTACGATCTGTGAGAAGGTAACGTGTTGGCCTGTTCCTTTTGGACGACGTCCTGAAAGTCTTGGTATTCCGGAGGTAGTTGCATGGAGGCAGAGGTTACAGATGCTAGATTAATCTTCAGGTTTTCTGGGTAGCAGGTTTGTGTACAATCCGGGAAGGTTATTCTTTTAGCTCGCCAATCAATTCGAGGATTATGTGTCTCTAACCAAGAGATTCCAAGAATAACCTGAAACTGTGGAGCCTTGATTACATCAAACACAACACCCTCCCGATGGCCGTCGGGACCAATAAGAGTCACCTCAGTAGTGGAATATGTTACCGGTCCAGAGGCAATTTCAGTTCCATCGACTGTGGTGATAACATCTTTGCTGGTTTTAGGACGGAGAGGGAGGTTAATCCTAGAGACCAATTCACGATCCACATAGTTTCCAATAGCCCCACTATCGATGTATGCCTTTATTGCATGCAACCGCTTAGGCTGTTCTGGATCTACGAGAACCATTGGCACAATGAAATGCGAGGTCTGAGAGTTAGTTTTCAAGCTCGGCAAGCGGACCCCTACGCTTGTCGGGCGGAGTCGTTTCCCGAAACAGAGTCTTCATGGTTTTTATCAGCGGCTCCTACCGCCTTTCGGGCCGGTTTTGCCGGGCAATCTCGTAGAAAGTGTCAAGAATTCCCACAATAAAGACATAATTTTAACTGCCACCTCCTTTCACGTTCCTTTTGAGTTAAGGGTCCTTTAACCCCTCCAATTTGCATAGGCTCAGAGACATCAAATCCCTTGGGATTAGCATGGGTCTTGACCAACACCCGGGTCTCAAACCTGGACCGATCTGCTTTTCTGTTTTGAAGTCTGTGATCCAATTGGACCACTAAGTCTATATATATTCTGTGCATTCTTCGGGTGGATTTACAACTTGGGCCAAGACATATTTAAGTTCTCCGCGTAGGCCTCGATAAAACAACGTGACTCTTTTATCCTCTGGCCATCCCGTTTCCACAATTAGTCTATTAAAGGTTGCAATATAGGATAGGAGGTCCTGATTGCCCTGTCGCAGGGATAGATGTTCGTCATCCAGAGCCTGCCCCTGAGAGTGTCGAGCAAATAACTTTTCCATGCTTGCTTGAAACCCTTGAAAATCACGGAGAATCGGGTCATCTTGAGTAACCAGTGGAACTGACCAATCGGCAGCGCAGCCGCTGAGATATGACAATACAAAGGCTACCTTGGTCTGATCATTAGGGAAGGCCCAGGTCTGCATAGGAAGTGCAAACAACACTGATTCATGAATAATGCTAATCGTTTTGGGTCCCCAGCAAAGCGTTCGGTTGGGGCCACCGGCATGTTTCCAGGTAGATTAATCTGCACAGGGTTACTGGAAACCACAGGAGCGGGGTTCCCTCCGGAACCGGGTAGAGGAGTTTGCCCAGCTTGACCTTGCAAAAGCTGTCTGGCCAGGTCATCAGTTCTTTCCTTTGATATTATTAATTCCCTCCTGAGGGCATTAGTCTCTTGACGAGCGGCATGTACTTCGGCCCGTAATTCCCCCAGTAATAGGGCCAACTGATCAGTCTCAGAACTTTCCATAGCGCCTGGGTGGGAATTTGTAGGAAGGCTTCGCGTTCTGTAACGCTCACCTGACTCCCACAGAGGCGCTGGCCTGGTTTGCGCTGCTGTGACCTCTTCTGAGGTGATGCGCAGGGTTCGGAAGGCGGACTGGACCGGGCCCCCCAAATCTGGCTTGTCTGGCTCGCAGAAGTATCCTTCTTAGGGTCTGGAAGGACGAGCTCTCCATCCTGCTTCTGATGCAGGGGCGAGTTGGTATCCAGTTACTTCACTGGATTTTCGGATTGGTGAGAACCAAACTTGCTTGGCTTCCAGGTAAGTTTTTTTGATAAGAGGTTCCCCTTGTGTCCATGCATTAATGTACTAATGCTAATGTCTTTTTCCCCATAGGGGCCGGGGTACGGAATGCCGGGGAACAGGCACCGACCCGAGATGAGAGGTGAAATCCTTGTAGAAATCAGGTAAGTCTTTAATGAGCGTTTTTTTGGTAATGTCTTTTCATTCGCTCATTAACGCTGATGTCTCTTTTTCCCCTTAGGGGCCGGGGTCCGGAAAATGCGGTGTGGAGCCGAAATGAAGAGGGAATGAATCAACAGGTAAGTCTTAACATGGAGATTTAGCTTTCCTTATTCCCTTCTCTCTCTCACCTTTTGTTCTTGTCTTTTTCTCCCTAGGCGCTGGGGCGTGACTGCGAATCCGGATGATCGCTGCTGAACATGGAGGCGCCCGGTAAAGGTGAGTGGAATGCGGCGCTGCAGCAATCGATGCGATGAGCTTTTAAATAAAAGTCTTCCTTTTCAGGAATGTCGGCGAGATGTCTCCGGGATGTGGATTTAGCAGGTAAGGACTTTTCCTTCTTCTGTTCTCTTCTTCTCTTCCTTTGCAGGTGATCCAGGATGCTGGCAGGCGTGGCAGAAGTCAGGATGCAGGAGCAGACACGGTGAGCGTCCAGCTGCTAGATGCAGAACAACGCGAAGCACGTGTGGCTGTTCGGGTGGGGTTTAAATAGCCTTGGAAGAAGTTCCAGGTATGTATCCTTCCTCCAATCAGGTATGTATCCTTCCCCGACCACGCCCGGATGGTAAATTAGTCCCACAGGTAAAGTAGTTCCTTTCAGGCCTCAAGGAGGCTGGGATCCTGCAGCATGGTCTGCATCAGGTAAGTGCACCCAAGCACTCCCATAATGAGCCTGGCGCCTATGGCGCCAGGACTGATGTCTTTTATGAGCCTGGTGCCATAGGCGCCAGGACACTGTCCAAAGGGCCCCTATATGGGGTTGCTGGGTCCTTCCTTGGGGACTGGATGTCTGCTTTCGGGACGCAGGGCTTGAACCGGCTCCCCGGGAGCGGGCATCATGACAGAAGACTAGACCTGCACCCGGCGTTGTATGGAACGCAACAGAAACTTCATCGAAGGATGTCGTTTCCATCGGTTCCAGAGCCGCCAATTTCCCCAAGTCGTGACACTTACTGAGTCAATCAAAGCGATCAGCCTGTAATTAGATGGGTCCCCAGTGTCCCCCTTTTTAAACATTGGTATAATGACCGACTGAGTCCAGGAAATGAGAACAACATGAGTTTTATAAATCTCAAAATAAGGTTTTTAAAAACAAGCCCACAAACCAGGATCCTTTTTCAGTATAAAACGTGGAAGACCATCAGGACACGGTGCCCTTGATGGTTTGAGTTTTGTGATTGCCCATATTACCTCCTCCATAGTCCATAAACACATTTCTGAGGTAACCAAGCCTTTAGTTGGATCATGTAATCTCAAAAACACTAGAGGTAGATTTCATTTTCTGGTGTAATATTAATGCGTGACCAGAACTGCCTAGAGTCAGCCTTAACCTCAAGGCTCAGAATGGATTGGTTGTACCTCAAGTACATATCATATTTAATATATTTGACAAGGTTTTTATGTTGTTGACAGACACATTCTTTTGCCATTTTGTACGCAGCCACAGAGAGACCCTGCACACTTAGATTTCTGATCTTATATCGTTTCTCACGCTTCGAGAACGAGATCCTTTCATCAAAGTGATGAGGGTAACCCTTTTTAGTGGATGCGTGGTACTCAAAGGATAGACTTGTAATACAGTGGGCTATGGTCACGTCAAGGGGGTCAACACAGCCCAGTGCTGTGAGTTAACCATGTCCAATATCTCACCTCTCTCAGATGGCTCAGATAAGGGCCCAACCCTCTGCAAGGGAATTGCAACAGGTTCTTTTGTACATGTTGTTGTCCCATCAACAGGATAAACTTTTAGAGTCTGTAACTACTGGAAGGTGGACGGGAGACACATCATTACTAGGGAAGCTAATTTATAAATTAAAATGAATCTTCAAATGGTCACCCATACACGGGTTTTAGCACCACAACCTACCACTCCTACGTTTTAAGGATCCAGAGACAAAAAAATAATGAATACAAGATGTGAAATTACCCCTAAAACAGGTGAAAACATGTGAAGTGCCCTGTATGGAGAGTCCAGTTGGATCAAATCCCACTCTGTCATGAATGAGTCCCAGTTAGAACCTCTCATAACGCAGTCAATATTTCGATATTATGTTTAAGACCTTTGGCACAGTTGGCATTGAAATCACCCTCCGTGATTATCGTGTGGTCACGACCCTCCACCAACGGGGCCTCAAAAAGTTTATCCAAATTACTCATGAATAGAATACTTTGCAGGGTTCCAATATACATTGGGCCTCATTACGACCCAGGCGGTAAGTTACCGCCTGGGCCGTGACTTTACCACCATGGCGTAAACTACGTTTACGCCATGGTGGTTGGCGGACTTACCACCCCATTCCGACCTTGGCGGGGCGGTAAGTCCCCAATCCCCATTTACCCTTCCCCATTCCCATTTTTGCCCCATAGGGCATAATGGGAGTGGGGAAGGCGTTAATTACGCCACCGTAAATTACGGTGGCGTAATTAACTCCATGGTCCCTTAGCGCCATGGATTTTAACACCTGCTAAAAGCAGGTGTTAAAAGCGCCATGGCGCTAAGGGACCTCATAATTGGCGGTAAGGGGTCGGCGCAGCTAACGCTGGCGTAAACCCCTTACCGCCAGGGTCGTAATGAGGCCCATTAACTAGTAAAAACTCTGGTTGTATACGAATTGATCGTTTTACAACTGCTCGAATGACAATTGACCGAATTGTGAAGGTCAATTGTACCACAGCCCCCCACCCAACGCCAAACCCCCCAAAACCCCTATATATATATATATATATATATATATATATATATATATATATATATATATATATATATATATATATATATATATATATTCGGTCAATTGTGAAAAGGTCAATTATGACCCTTTAAATTTGGTCAATTGTTTATTCGAACAATTGTAAACGACCAATTTGGGTAATACCAAAACTCTAGTTTAGAGCCAGGACAGCTCATTCCCACAGCTAAAATTCCATTTGCAGCACACCAAAGTAAATAAATTAGATTAAGGGCAAGATCATTAGCTATAACCAAACCTCCACTCGGGCGGCACGGCTTTGCCCAAGTGGCCAGCAAGGTGTAGGTATAATATCCTCCTAAATCCACATAAATTCCTCAAAGACCTAGGGCTTTCCCACAAACGCTTCAAATTGGATAAATCGCACACATCCCATGATAGAATCCTTCGCAAGCTTTGCTTAGGGAGGAGTCAAACCCTGCCTCATGCTAAAACAGTTTTGAGGGCCGACTCAATCCATGACCAATCCTAACCATTGTTGGGGGTGGGCCGTGGTTGTGTTTTTTGCAAAGAATCAGAAGTTAAACCTCTATCAATCCGATCGGACATATGTGTAGATTTTTTACTTGCGACGGGAAACAACAAAAAAGATTTGGCCTCTTCTGCTGATTTAATTCCTACAAGGTCATACCCCAAGGAACCCTTTGTCCCCATACCATATTCACAACAATCACAGATAGAAAATGAGAAAGCATCCGATTAGTATAATCCAGAGGAAGTGAGATAGAATCTATTCTGATTGCAGAGCTATTAATAGAGGAATTTGCTTGAATGTGTCCATAAGCCTTGACCTATTTAATCTTATCAACCCATGGGTTTGTGTATTTGTTTCCAATCCTATAAACTTTGAAGGGCATAGGTCAGTTTGTTCCCCTATTCCTATCTGCAGAGGAACCGTTGTCTGAGTCGTACTAGGACTCACAGGTGGGATTCCTTGGATTAAAGAAGGAATATTAGGACCAAGAGGTAAATTACCCACCCCATCAATGCATATCACATTTTCAATACCCACCCCTCGGCCATTTGAAGAAGGCCTATCTGATGTGGACACACTAACCTTTTCCTGGGCATGATATGATATGATATGGCATTTATAAGGCGCCTATACACAGTGCTTCAAGGCGTGACTAGGCAAGGGAGGGGGAACAGAGGGAAGACAGAGACAACGATCTTACTAGGCCAGGTGACATTGAGATTGCGCAAGTGCAGGGGAGGAGGAGAGGGAAAGTGCGGGGGCAGGGGGCAGTGCAGTACATAGGATCAACAGTAATAAATAAATAGAATAATAAAGGCAATAGATAAAAAGTGTGGCCAGCTTGTGGCAAGTGCAGGGGTAAGTGCAGACATCAAGTGTCAACAGCTGTTGTGGACTATAGGGATACAGAAACAGCCCCCAAGTGCAGGGGTTGCCTGGGAGGCAGTGCAGGTGTGCAGCTGATGGGGGAGGGGACCTGGGCCCGAGATCAGAGAGTAGCCAGGTGACCAGTGCAGTTTCAGTCAGGAGTTCAGCAGGGGAGAGGAGGAGAAGAGGAGGGAAAGCAGAAGCAAAGAGAAAGGTCTTGAGGTGCTTCCGGAACCAGAGATGGTTCTCCTCAAGTTTCAGGGAGGCAGGGAGGCTGTTCCAGAGGGAGGCCCCAGCCGAAGAAAGAGTTCTACGACCAGCTTGTTGCTTGGCGAAGCGACTGATCCTGAGGGAGTTGGAGGCAGATGAACGAAGAGCTCGAGAAGGAAAATATTTAGGAAAAGAGAGTTGAAGGTATTGAGGCCCCAGGTCCCAGAAGGTCTTGTGGACAATGCAGAGGGTTTTGAACTTAGTCCTCGCTGCCACTGGGAGCCAGTGCAGAGATTTCTGTCCTGGGGAGATATGCTCCCTGGGCTTGAGGCCAAGGACAAGTCTTGTAGTCCTGTTCTGGATGAGTTGCAGAGGGCAGAGAGTAGAAGCAGGCAGATTTAGAAAGAGGCTGTTGCAGTAGTCCAGCCAAGAGAGAACCAGTGCTCTGGAGACATTGAGCTTCTGGGGGAAGGAGAGGAAAGGAAGAATACCTCTGAGGAGGTGCAGCTGGTAGTGTGATGTCTTAGAGATGTCAGAGATGTGAGGAGAGAAGGAGAGTGTGGAGTCGAAGATGACCCCAAGGTTTTAGAGGGCCAAGTGAGGCTGGCTAGAGAGTGATAGGAAAGGAGGGAGCAGGTGTGCTGATGAGGGGAATCTCTGTCTTACTGACATTAAGGCAGAGATCATTGGTGGCACACCACTCCTGGATAGCGGACAGACAGTCAGAGATGAGAGAAGGACAGGAGGTGGCAGAAGGGAGCCTAAAAATGAGCCCAGTGTCATCCACATAGCACTTCAGTTCCTTCTTTTACCCGCAGCTTTCAAGGGCTCAATTTCCATGTGTATACGTGCATGGCAGGAACTGCCTCACAGGCATTTTTCTCAAAAAGAAAATTTACCATGAACATTTAGAGCTATCTGATGACTTAGAGTCTAATGGGAGCAAAGGGGGCTTGGGCGGCACTAATTGCTACAAGATGTATGTTCCGTACGTGTCTGCAAACCATTGCTGTCCAGGTTTTACTACTGCAAAGCTGCAAGAGTGCTTTGCGGTATTTCAGAATAAGAACTTGAAGTGGCAGAAAAAGGCATCTTTACAAACTCACCCTTACTTGTAATCCCCTTGTTATGTCCCCTGTGTAACTTCCCTCCCGCAACCCAAACCAAACAAAAAACCGCCAGCCTGCGCCTTACGTCAGCACATTGCACAAACCGAAAGCCTTCATTAAAGCGAGCTTGCAAGCTCAAAGAGTTCCCATGAGGAGGAGTTTTGGGCAGGGAGAGACAGGAATGGGTGTGAATGGCCATAGGGATTAGCATGGCTATGGGCAGGCAATGGATGGGCTCCTAACCAAATAACACTTATACACTGTGTGTCCCTCCTCAGATGTCATTCTTCTGTGTCCCTCGTCATCGCAAGCGACACATAATAGCCCAAAATAAAAACTCACTCATTCCATACTCGGTGTATGCCAGAGTAATATTCTGTGCGCTTTTGTCCTGTGTAAGTTCTCTGTGCTAGCTAAGCCTTCTTAGCTAGCACAGAGAACTTATTGGTTGATTCTATTATTGGTAGGAGTACTTACTGTTAATCTTCATTATTCCTAGACCTACTCTTCATCGTCACAGTACTTCCTTTGGAGATACCAACCTCTGAGACAGAAACACACTTTTCATTTAGATAGGTACCATTTTCCCCTACGAGGTATACCCTCCACCCCCAATTTCTCTCAAGTCCTCAGTTACATAATCAAGTAGGTCATTGGCCTCTCCATGCCATGCAGTGTGAGGCATGTTGATGAGGTAAGTAGGACTAGGAGTGATTACAGGAAGTAATCCTACCATTACCTCCATGTCTTTCTTACTCATCCCAGTACTTACTTTTGAAGAATGCTGAAGATAGGGATGAGATGGGTTTACAAGGCAAATACTGAGACCACCCAATTTGCATCAGCATACAAAACCAACCTAAATCCCCCAAAGCAGACAGCCCATCTTTATTGTCTGGACTAATTTATGCAATTATACAAGTAAGAAATCCACATCTTCACACAATGGAGACCAAATAGGAACTCCTTCGTCCCTTCTCTCCTTACGTAATGTCCTCCTCCCTTGAACACAATTCAATCCTGACCATCCTGAATATGATGTGCAGGAAAGCTCCTCCTTGAATAAATGATAAGTAACAATTGTATCCCATTTCTTCTATCCATCTAGTAGGCCAATTTATCAGTCTCTTTTGTCGCACTTGTGTAGATCCTGGTGGTTCATTTTTATCTTCTTCTTCCAAAGGTATTTCTTCATTAACCGGACAGTCTCCATCACCTGTGTAACCCGATTCGGCGTTGTGGAAAGTTTGCTCCTCTTCCTTTTTATCATCACTGTGTGATTTGGTATCTGTTGTCTTTCTGAAGAATGTTGCACTTCTAGATTCTCTATTTTTTTCCATTTAGCAGTGATCATCAATGGTTGCGGGTCAAATGGCGGCGTTTCTTTGTGGGAAACGGGTTGACGCACCACTACACTTTCTCCTGGTTGTATTTGGGATTCCCTGACTTTTCATTACCAGTCAGCATATTTCTTCATTTTGGTTTTTGGCTTAATTGGTGGTGCTAGCGCCACGTATATGCAAGGGCATAGCTACGGGTAAAACAGAGGGAAAGGGGAGTTTGTGAAGCAGACTCTCTCATTGGCACCAGAACTGGTGATTCTCACGGCATGAAATGGCCGAAGTACAGCTGTGCATTGATTTCTTTCCACAGCAAACTTTGATTATTGTTTGCCATTAGCCAAGTAAATGGCACTTTCCTACTAACTTCAGCTGAGACTGTGACAGCTGTTAGAGTTGCAGATGATTGTTACTGCTCCTTCACTTTTTTAAAAAAAAATGTACTGCACAGGCCCAGGCTTAGATTGACTAGTCAGGCATTCGGCCAAGCCCGTGAGAACATAGGCGGTGTGTGCGGGTTAAAAATGCACTGTCTACATTGCATTGAAATAAAGTTAGTGCAGTGTGATCAGCTTGCAATTAGCGGCTAGGACTGCTGAAAAGGACTGTTGATAAAGGTGAGCCACTTAACCTGTAGAGCCTACTCAGCTCATTGATATGCACGAGCAGGTGGGGGCAATAAATAGTGGGCCAGTCCAGGCAATCCTCAGTACGTGACTGCACGTCCTCGCATATGAGCCCTGAGACAGACATACGCCTCTGGGCATGCGGTGCACAGCGCCAGCCAGCATTGTGGAAATGGAAGATGGAAACTCTCCCGTGCACCTCCACCATGCAGAGGGGATGGCTAGTTCTGCGTGGCTGGGGCGTGTGCTTGTGTGCTAGCTATAAAACTGTGACATATGCCCAGAGATTTGGACAGGAACTCTGGCAGTGGGAGGTATCCTTTTTGAAGGCAAGGGCATTTTTATAGATGCATCATGAGTGGCTGTATTGCACCCTTATTGCTCTACAGTGCAATACAGGCAGAGATGCATAGCACACAATGTTGTGTGGCCCAAGGGTGGATGAAAAGATAAAAATGTGTTTTTGGCCGTTGAAAGCTCATTGGGCCTCATTCCGAGTAGGGCGGTAAGGGTTAACGGTCACCGGTAAGGAGACCGGTGCCGTTAAACCCTTACCGCCCTACTACGAGTTCCCTTTGTGGGTCCTTCCTTAACGCCTGCTTTTAGCAGGCGTTAAGGACGGGACCCGCAAAGGGACTTCAGAGCTACTAACGGTACCGTAATTTACGGTACCGTTATTACCTCCATCCCCATTCCCATTGAGCCCTATGGGGGCTCACATGGGAATGGGGATTGACATTTTCAATGGGGACTTACCGGTCCCGCAAAGGTCAGACTAGACTGGTAAATCCCCATTGAACCAGGGCCGTCACGGTACCGGTAATGGTGCTAGTCATGGCGCTATTAGCCATTAGCCATATTAGCCTTGGTCCGTCGCTCTGCTCTAGTAGGTTTGTCTTCGTCCCGGAAATTGTGCTTGTACTCGTGTTCCACCTTGCTTAGAGTGTATCTCTAGGTTCTGCCTTTTATCCATGTGATAAAAGCTAATTGTTATCAGGTGTATGCACTTGAATTCAAGTGCCTGACTGCCTGACTGCCTGAGCCCGTTAGCGGGACATGTCCAGTACGATGCATAAGAGTTAGTCTTGTTATTCTCAGTCGCCCTCTTCCTCAGCCTAGTGTTTGTGCAGAAAGGGTGGCGGGGGAGTGGGGACATCAGATCCTAAAGGGGTTGGATGTACAAAAAAGGGGGGAATACCGCATCTAACCATCGGCTGCCCCACCCCCACTCTCCAAAGATGCCTCACCCAGGTGATCCTCCTGCACTGGTCCACTGTCAAGGTGTGGATCCAAAGGCGATGGGTGTGCTCTGGCCACCTGTGAGAGAGAGATCCCCAGGGACTAGCAGCTGAGTCACCCTCTGGTTTCTCACACTGGCCAGTGGACCTGGTCCTGAGCAAGGACAAATATCTACTCTGATTTGGTTATTGGGGCATGCAGCATGGCCAAAGCCCTAAGTTTGACTCGGAAAAAGAAATCTGCTTGTGGTTGCAGCCTGAAGTGCTAGACAGGATTGCAGCAAACTTGTCCGAGGAGCATCAGCAAGGATCTGAAAGCATGCTTTTGAAAATCTGTCCTGTGTTTTACCTTTTCCGATGTATCAAAATGTAAGTACAAAAAATAGTGATATAACTTTGGTGCCTGGACAGTGGGCCTGGCCCTCGGCAAGGATAAGTGTCTACTCTGATTTGCATATTGGTGCATGTGGCATGGCAGAAGCCCAAGCCCCATGGATTGTGGAGACTGGCCATGGCTGAAAGCTATGAGCACTGGCCATTGGTCACATTATGAGGGTGTAGTGGACACTGTACTAGGATGCAGGCTAGGTGCAGTGGATAATGGGGGTGGTTTGGTGGGGCTGGGGTCATGGTCGAGCCTCATGCCCCTTGACTTGCATCCCCAGCATGCGCTGCTGATAGTGACACACAACAGTATGCGCTGCAAAAAATATGTTTGTTACAGTAGGTTATTAGTTCTTTCATAAATGTTAAACGAAGAATTATTAATAAATGATATAAATTGAAGTAACATTATGAACCATTTTCACTAATAAAAACCTATGAAATTCAGTGAAAAAACTTTGGAAAAGTTATGGTTAATTTGCACTTATACAAACCTACGGAATTCAGTGAAAACATTTTGTTCAAGGGACGTTATGGTAAAGTTTCACTAATAAAATCCTATGAAATTGAGTGAAAAAACGTTGTTAAAGGAACGTTATGGTTAAGTTGCACTTAGAAAAACCTATACAATTCAGAGAAAAAGCGTTGTCCAAGTGACGTTATGGGTGCAAGTAAATTTGCCAGTTATGGTAAGCTATGCAACCATAACTCGCACCACCACCATGCGCCATGTTAAGACTAATACACAGGACATGAAAGATGACATCACAAATGGCATCATTGATGACATCACTGTGATTCTTATGAAAGGTCCCAACAAAGGGTTCTGTTTAGAATGTTGCTAGCAACATATCAAGGGTGATCAGGAGACCTTTCATGAACTACTCCGTGTATCAACAAATGTACTTATTTAAACCGAAACGTTATATTGAAGTGTTGTTGTTAACACAGCAATGTAATAATACACACATATAGGCAATGGCTGCAGAATGGACCATTAAAGTATAGTATTTTAAAGCTGGTAATATTGGCCAGTAGAATCGTAAATCGAAGCCTAACAGAATCTGGACTAATGTTAATCTTGGAATTAACAGCTAACAATACATGAATTACTACACACGTGTTAGTGCAAACAATACATATGAAGAGCATCAATGCTGACAAATTTGGGGCAAATAAAGGGAAAGCCTAGTAAGGAGGAAAAAAAAACCATGACCAGAAAATGACAATAAGATTAGAGTTTAGCATCATGTATAAAAATTGTTTGTCTGGGGCCTGCTTATGTGAATCATGTGCATCATGAGCTCAGGCCAAACCCTAAGGAAAGTCTAAGGAAAGTACCTTAAGAACATATGACAAGGTTAACGTCTAGGTATACAGCACCTTTAAAATTTGTAAATTCTCACTGTCACTGGACTAAAAGAACCAGCCCAGATATGTGATGTCATCAGTGATTCCATCGATGATGCCATTTGTGATGTCATCGTTGATGTCCTTGGTGTTAGACTTAGCAGTGCATGGTGCCAGCGATTTATGGTTCCATAGCTTACCATAACTAGCGTGTCTCTTGTTTTTTTTATTTTACTTGTAACCATAACATCCCTTTAATACCGTTTTTTCTCTGAATTTGATAGGTTTTTGTTAGTGCAACTTTACCATAATGTCCCTTTAACAATGTTTGTTCACTGAATTTGGTATTAGTGCAACTTAACCATAACTTCCCTTTAACAGGTTTTTCAGTGATAGATATCTTAATATATTACAGGGTCTGTGGTAGTGCCCCCCTGTAGTTATGTCAAGTTGTTCAACCCATAGGAAGAGCAGTTTTTAGGTGGCTTATATCTCTGGCACTATTCGATGAATCCTCACAAAACTTTGCAAAAAAAAGTATACAGCCAATTCTGAATTAGTTAGTGAAGTTTTGTACTGTTTCATCAAGGGGGGGGCAAAGTTATAGGGAGGTTCCAGAACTTTTGAAATCCAGCTAGACATGAATTGAATTGTTTTTGCTTGAGGCTACAGCCCAAACCTCTGGACGGATTTGCACCAAACTTGCGTGAGGAGCTGCGGCCTGGTCCTGAAAACATGCTTTTGCAAATTTGGAGTTATCCGTCTAGTAGATTCTTTCAAAATGGCAGAAATGTATGTAGGCCAAAAGAATTTGTGATATCTCTGCCTGGTCCACTGACTCACTTCCGGATTTGGCATCCGCAGACGCTTCTAGACCAATCAGGGAGCTGCATAACGTTGGCGGACATCATAAGTGGCTGCTGATTGGTCAATTAAAAACATGAAGTGCATCAAAACATTTGAAACGGGAGACATGTTGGATTCGTAAACTGCGCCCGTAGTCTGCAAACATTGCAGTAAAAACATACAACATTACACTTGTCAAACAAATGAAACAATCTCTGGGTAAGTGAGGGGTGATGAAAATGGGATGGGTCATGTCCTGAAAAAGGCCAACATTTGGTGATTTTCCTTCTGAGATGTTCGTGGACATTGCTGTGATGTTCGCGAACTTGACAAATATTTGAGGACATCAATGCATATGTGTGCATTACATGGTTGGTAGAAAGCAGTTATTAGATGGCTTATAACTTTGGCGCTATTCAACCTTCAACGAAACTGCACAAATGTTTGCAATATAAATATAGACCAAACATTGACTGTTTGGTGACATTTCGTCTGGCTTATAACGTTAGTGCAGTTTGATTAATCTGCACAAAAGTGTGCAAAAGGTTTACAGATCCAACTTTTAATGTCTGTGAAAAGTTAGAAGGGATTTTGTCAAGAGGGGGCTAAATTGTAGGGGGTCCCAACATTTTCAAAATCGCAATAGGCTTGAATGGGGGGAAATAAATCTGCTTGCGGCTACAGCATGAAGTGCTGTGCGGGTTTGAACCAAACTTGAATGAGAAGAATCAGCACTGACCTGAAAGCATGCTTTTGCAAATCTGTCCTGTGTTTTATTTTTTCCAAAATGTCAAAATGTATGCATAAAAAATGATATAACTTTGGTGCCTCGGCAGTGGCCTGGCCCTTCGGCAAGGAGAAAAGTCTACTCTGATTTGCTTATTATGCGTTCACAAAGTCTACTCTGATTGCTGCCTGTGGCATGGCCGATGCACACAACCCATAGATAATGGCATTGGCCATTGCTGCAAGCCATGAGCACTGGCCATTGGTCACATTATGGAGGTATAGTGGACACTGAACCAGAATGCAGGCTAGGAAGATTAACTGCCTGCTGCAAAAAAAATATAAGGAAGCTTTACTTAATGCCAAAAAGGAACACTTTGATTCCTGCATCACCTGATGTGAAACCACAAGATTTTATCAGCAAAGATGAAGCGTGGTGCACTGCTATACAGGATGCCTTAATGAATAAGGTTAAAACTCTTAAACAAACAATTGCTCAAAAACTATCTATTTTGTCGCCACTTCCCAGTCGCTTGGATAACCCTTATGCTGTTTTTCCATCATTTAAATTCTCTAATGTTACAGCACAGGAGGTTCCAGCTATTATCCACTCCCTTAAGAACACAGTGTGCGAAGTAGATCCATGCCCAGCTATCATTGTGAAGGACTGTGTACCCTCTCTATTTTCTGTGATCATTAGTTTCCTTTAATTCAGCTACTGTACCTTATACCATCAAGCAGGCGTGGATAATAACTTTTCTTAAAAAGTCCTCCCTGGACCCTAGTGTGGCTACTAACTACCGCTCAATAACTAATGTACCTTTCTTACTCATGATTATCGATCATGTAGCATACCTACAAATACAGTCTTATTTGGAGGAGTACAATTTACTTGGTCTTAGACATGCTTTGGGCTGTGCATAGGACGGAGACCACCCTATTAGACCATAAGTCTAACATGCTCCGGATTAAGGATAAGGGTGGTGTATGCTTATTCTTTTGAATCTTTCATTTCTCTGTGATGTTCGATTTGGTAGATTATAATATATTGGTAGATAGACCGATGCTAATCTGACCACAGCCTGGGTTCTCTCATTTCTATCTGAAAGCACTGCAAGAGTTGTAAGCGAATCTGAAGCAGCTCCCCCTGTTAACTTGATCTGTGGTGTCCTGGAGGGGTCTTGTCTTTCCCCCACCTTATATAATGTAGTCACAAAACCTTTCTGGGGTATTCTTGATGATCTTGGTGTGTTATATACTAACTATGCCAATGACACCCAGAGTTTGCTGCATTTTACCAGGGATTATAAACAGGATTCAGACAATATCAACACGATTTTTATAGCGTCCAAACCTAGATGGCTTTCAGTGGATTAGTGCTGAATGACTGACTCCAAAACGGAGTTGCTTATTGTTGGCACCCAATAAAGACTAGTGAAGCTCTCTTCTGACTTTAGGGAATTTACCATTGCTGGTTCTGTCATTCCAGTGGCAACAAAGGTTAAAAAACGTTGGGAGTTTATCTTGATGCCCGCCTTACGATAAAAGCCTACACAAACAATGTTGTTTCTGTGACCTATTTCTTTTACTGTTGTGCCATATTCGACCCTTCCTGTATAAGGACAATTATGCTCTTCTGGCACATGCCATTCTTAGTGCACAGAATAATTACTGTGGCAGCCATTGCACGGCACTACACAAGGCACTATAAATAAGCTGCAGACACTACAAAATAGCGCGGTTAGAATTGTGAACCAAATCAAAAGTAGAAGTCATGTTACTAGTTACCTGTGAAGGTGCGTTTTGCCTTTAGAGTACTTACTCTTGCCCATGAATGCCTACATGGGACAAGTCTGTCCTATTTAACATCTAGACTGACCTTTAAATCCTGTGCTCGGACATTGTGCTCCGGCAACACCAATTTGTTGACCATACCTTGAGTCAAACTTGAAAGAGCTGGTAGACGTCCTTTGGCTCAACGGTTCCTCATCTTTGGAATAGCCTTCCATTAGACCTTAGAGAAATAATCTCCCTTCCCCTATTTAAGAAGTCACTTCAGAATCAATTCTTAAAATAAGTTGTTGCTGGATTTGCTAGTGCTACTTTAATGGCCTGTCCCTGACTACTTTTGCCAATTTCAGTTTCTGGTTTATGAGTTTGCTTTTGGTCTGGAGTGTTTTTCCAGTTTTTGTTTATATTTGTTCATTCTTGTATCTTTTATATGTGCGCTTTAATGCCTATGGGCCCTTGATATGATATATGATATAGTTTATTTATATAGTGCCTATACGGTTTATAGTGAAAATGTAGAAAGTCAAAATGTCGGAAAGAAAATGTAGAAAAAAAATGTCGGGGGTGGCGCTGTGGAGCAGCCCAAGATGGCTGCCTAGCTCTTGAGCTCCGTGTGGCTCCGGCTGAAATCCGTCATCAACTGCGGTTCCTTTTGCCTGCACTGCCTTATCTTTGGTGGAGCTGCTGCCCCTTCTCTTCTGGCAATCTTGCTGCAATCCCGACCCGAATCGGCCCTGGGAAGCCTGCGAACGGGACTTCTGGGCCTGCTGGCGGTTGGCGCGCCGGGCCTTGGCGGGCGCCTGGCTCCCGCTCCCTGCCCTCCTTCATCAGCCGCGGGCACGGCGGCCCCCCTAAGGACACCATCGAACGGAGGTCCGCTGCCGGGACCCGCGTGCACTCGCCTCCTCCTCCACAGTCGGCGCCGGCGTGGCGACCGGACTGGGACCCCGCCTGCCACTTCTCCCTTTGCATACAGTGCCGGAGAGCTCATCTCGTCTAGGCGGCTGGCGGGAGCCTGGTTACCCTGAGCTTGTGAGGCTCACATTACTGGACTAAGGAGGTGAGGAGCGGGGGGGTGCACCGGGCGGACCACCATCTACTTGTCTGCCTGCTCCTGTGAATCCTGGCCCTCTCACTCTGCCCTGCGTGTCATCTGTGCGGCCTGCATTCTCGGAGGGCCTGGATCTCTAGCAGCGGGCTGCTGCACTGCTTCCCATACTGGGGGCCCGGACCGCGCCTTACGCGAGCTACTGGTGGCCGCCGTGTCTCGGGCCCGGCGGGGTACCGAGCCTACAAATTCCCACTCCACAGGGGCCACCTGGCGAGCAGCATCTACTCAGTATTCTCTGACATGATTGGAGGGGGACCTCTATGAAACAACTGCCTGGCTTCATTATCAGGGAGCCGCTCGCTGTCGACTCCTACACGGCCTTGGCTTCCTACTCTCCTGCGGATTTCCACTGTTTGGATCCCACGACTGGTTCCCCCACTCCGTCGTCTGCCCCAGCGGCCATCTGCCATCTCTATGTCTCTATCTACAATGCCTAATAAAACCAAGGGGGTCTCTGGGAGAGGAACCATGGACAAATTTGCCAAATCCGTCCCGAGGGAGGAGATGGGACACGCATCGTCCTTGCAGGAGGACCCGGAAAGTGACACCCCCTCTGGGGCGAGAACCCCCGATTTGACCACACTTATGGAATCCATGGCCAAGAACTTCGCCTCGTTCCACGAAAAATTGGACGACATTAATGCCAATGTTGCCTCTCTTAAAACCTGAGTGGTCCAGGCGGGCACCAGAATCACCGAGGCCGAAAGTAGGATATCCACGAACGAGGACGAGATTCATGTGCTGCAGAACACCGTCGCCTCCCTGTCGCGCGATATGAAGAGCGTGAGAGCCAAGTGTGATGACCTAGAATCGCGCTCCCGTAGGAACAAGCTGCGTATAATCGGGGTCCCTGAGAACGCACTTAAGGGCCGCATGGAGGACGCCGTCGAAGCTCTACTCAAGGATCTGCTGGGCAACCCGAGTTTCTCACCGTACTTTACTGTCGAGCGTGCGCACAGGGCCCTGTCTCCGCGGCCCAAGCCGGGGGATATCCCGAGGCCCATCATCGCCAGGATTCTCAACTATCCGGATAGAGACCTTGTCCTCCGGCTGGCCCGCGAGAGGGGAGACTTGCGCCATGAGTCCCACACCATCAGGATCTTCCCGGACTTTTCAGTTGCGGTGCAGCAGGAGCGGCGCCAATTCCTTGGGGTTAAGAAACTGCTTAGAGAGCGCAATGTCCCGTATGCCATTTTGTTCCCGGCACGTCTCAAAATTACTCACAATAATAAACTATACTTTTTCACTGTCCCGGATGAAGCGACAAAATTCATCGAGGCTCACATACCACTCCACAATCCGGCGCCTGATCATGCCGGCGCTGACTGACCAGATGTAGCTTAGTCTGTCACTGCATCACCTGACTGGTAATCCGTCAATGTGCATGGGTCAATGGCAATTTTCTATCATAAGGGTACCCTTAATATACTTACGGGCCGTGGCCCGGCTTGGGTGTTGGAGACTAGCGTTGGGACCCTACAAAAACTCTGTATTCCGCAGGAACCTGTTATTTGACAGCTTATGCTGTCTTGCGTAATGTCTAAATGGCCGTCCACACAGTAACAGCGCACCTCACTGCAATTGCAATGTTTATGTTTTATTGGATGCTACTGCTAGTTGGCCCCAGTTGGGCCCTGGAAAGGGCATATCCCTGTTGGATTTCGCCCACCGACCCTTACTTCCTGGTGATGGTCGGGTTAGTTGTTGGCGCGTGCATCTGGGGGGGGTGATTTCCACTGCAAGTTGTTGGTGGGCAGTGAGGGAGGGGGGTGGTATGGTTGGGGTTTGGGGTAACAATATTGTAAATGACAGGGGCGGGTTGGCAAAGCGCACAACATCAGGGCGCCCTCGTGGGAGCTCTCCTCATTCACTGTGTAAGTTTCTCCGACGGTTGTGGGATGTACCTTAGTCTCCCGTAATGTCCACAACAGTGATGTCCTGGAATATCCGGGGCTTAAGTAACTTCACCAAGGCGCGCAAAATCATAGCCCATGCCAACAGACATGGTTGCAAGATATTATTATTGCAAGAAACACACTGTGGGGGCTCGCTAGCTAGGTGCATCGCGCCTGCATGGGGTCCACACAGGTACTTCACGGCTTATTTGACCCGCGCCAGAGGGGTATTGACAATGATCCACAGGTCACTTAAATTTGTACTCCACAAGAGCTACATCGATCCAGAGGGAAGGTACATTATTCTACACTGCGCAATAGCGAACAGGGACTATTTACTGGTTAATACGTATGGCCCCAACGTGGACTCTCCCGACTTTATTGACCGGATTGCTTCCATATTGTTGGGATATGTAGGGGTGCAGATCATTTGGGGGGGGGACATGAACTTTATCTTAGATACCACACTTGACAGAACTGGCTCGGCCCCCAGACTCCTTTCCAATGCGGCGCGTAAGCTCCTTGCACACACCATTGCTCTTGACATTCGTGACCCCTGGCGGGTATTGCACCCGCAGACGCGGGAATATACTCATTATTCCTCGGTGCATGACAGCTCCTCCAGAATTGATATGTTCTTCCTGTCCAGTTCCTTGCTAGGGAGGGTGTTGGAAACTCAAATATTGGCGCGCACCCTGTCGGACCACTCACCGATCCGGCTCTCTATGGATTTGGGCGTGCCCGCCCCTACAATTAACTCTTGGCGTTTCAAGTCTTTGGCCTTACAGGACATAGTATTTAAGGCTGATATATTGTCCGACATCCAGTCCTACTTCGAACTTAATACATCTCAATCTACCTCTACAGGGGTCCGGTGGGAAGCTTTCAAAGTCTTCATCAGGGGAATGTCCATATCTAGGGAGGCGGGAACCCTCAAGGCCATTAGGGCCGCCCTCGCCCGCTCTGAAGCCAAATTACGCGAACTTGAGAGCGCTCATCCAACGTCTATCGACCCCCCGACTCTATCCCAGATCAGCAAGGAACTCCAATTTTTCAATGAACAAGCCACCAGGGAAGTCCAATACTTCAGTCGCCCACAGGCGGCTCGTAGATATGGAGAGGGGGACAGACCTGGCAGGACACTGGCTATGTTGGCCAGGGGTGAGTGGGGCCAGACCCAGATAACTTGTATCAAGGACAGCCTGGGGTCGGAACGGTGGTCTGACCAACATATTCTGGAGGCGTTCACGGACTTCTACTCAGAGCTGTACACACAACCCCCCGAGCACAGTGAGTCCCAAATGCGCGACCTCCTTGAGCAGATCCCCATGACTATCGTCTCCCCCGCTACCAGGGACCGATTGGATTCCCCCATCCTGCTGGATGAAATAGTTGAGGCTATATCTAAATTCCCTAAAGGAAAAGCACCTGGTCCCGACGGGCTGACGGCTGAGTTTTACCAGGAGCATGTGGCCATCTTGGCTCCCAGGCTGCTTGAGGTTTGGAACAAGTCACTTCGGGCGGGCACTCTTCCCCCTTCGCTGCGCGAGGCCACCATCACGGTCCTGCTCAAACCCGATAAACCCACTAACGAATGTGGATCATATAGGCCTCTCTCACTGATGAATTTGGACACCAAAATCTTCACCAAAGTGATTGCCAACCGCTTCCTCCCGGTCATGTCATACATGGTCCACGAGGATCAATCAGGCTTTGTACCCGGAAGATCAACATCCCACAACATTAGGAGGCTGCTTAACATCATGGCACGTATTGACCAAGGGGCGAGTGCGGTTGCGGTCACACTGGATGCCCAGAAGGCATTTGACATGGTGTCTTGGAAATACATCTGGTTGGTCTTGGAAAATATAGGGGTAGGGCCCAATATGATAGCATACATTAGGTTACTGTACACTTCCCCGGTGGCCAGGGTGCGAGTTAACTCTCAGACGTCCGGTCTGTTCCCTCTCTTCAGAGGTACCCGACAAGGCTGCCCGTTTTCCCCGATCCTCTTAGCCTTGGCGATCGAGCCGATGGCCGACTACGTCAGGGAGCGGCATGCGCGGAGGGGGGTGCGGTTGAAGGACTCCCCTGAGATCATCTCGCTGTATGCGGACGATGTGCTACTCTTTATTAGAGACCCAGCTGTTCATCTGGACCCGATCCTACGTGACGTCACCCGCATAGGCACATACTCGGGGTTCACAATAAATTATACGAAATCTGAGATCCTCCCCCTCACTAGCTCCACGATGCAGCCCACCACCGAGTACTCGCTCCGTTGGTGCCCGAATGGGATTAAGTACTTGGGAGTTCAGGTGTCCCTCACCAGAGAATCGCTGCTAGCAGACAACTACCAGGCAGTAGCCGAGCAAGCCGGGGCGAAAGTCATGCGCTGGCGTACCCTTCCACTATCACTAGCCGGCAAACTCTCGCAGGTAAAAATGATCCTCCTACCCAAGTTGTTGTACATATTTGGTAATGTTCTTGTCTGGCTGGGTAGGAAATATTTTACGAATCTGCATAAATTGTTTGCCCAATTCCTATGGCACTCTGGCGCGGTGCGTAAAAAGTGGTCGGATATGTCACTACCCTATTACAGGGGGGGTTTCACAGCCCCAAACTTGCTGCGATATTGGACTGCTTCACAGGCGCAGTTCGCATCATACTGGTACCCTGGGCCCCCACCTCGTCCCCACGTCAAACTTGAGGTTCTGGCAGCGGCAGGCACTGATGTCATGTCCTTGATTCTCAACCGGCAGTATGTGCCGGACTCTCCCATTGATCCGGTCCGGACCACGGTTCAGGCTTGGGGCCAGATATTCAAAACTTGCGACGAGCAATGTCCGTACTACAAATGGCTCCCCGCCTGGAGGTTTCCCGGGCTGGAACCCACGCATGACACCGCCCTGGTGCACCATTGGGAGGCCCTGGGATACCGCGCCCTCACCGATTTCTATCCAGAGGGACAGTTTATAACACCGCAGACGTGGAGGCCGGGGAACTCGGGTTCTGTTCTGGAGCTCCTGCAGTTCTACAGACTCCGCGCTGCCTTCCGAAATCTATGGCCTATCTTCCCCATCGAACCTCTGGACTCTCCTGCGATTGCTTACATCGCCAACTCGGGTGGCGCCCGCGGGGTGGTCTCCTCATTATATATGCTCCTCTTGTCCTCGCCCTCTCCATTTCCGTCCAGGGCCCGTGATGACTGGGCCTCCGAGTTGGAACTGGCACTTACTGACCAACAGTAAGGAGAAGATGTGTTCCCATACTAGCAAAGTGTCCCTAAACTTCTGCTACCGCACCATACAATATAAACTGCTTAATAGGCTGTATTACACTCCAGGTAGAGTGTCTAGGTTTGCTGGCTCCGATCCTCGGCTGTGCCCTCGCTGCGGCGCGGAGGGCGCTGACCACTTGCATATGTTTTGGAGCTGCCCGGAGCTGGCCACATTCTGGAGAAAAGTCATAGAGACACTGTCTGAGATCACTGACACTGAGGTAGACCCTGACCCATTGGGGGTTTTGTTTGGAGTGTGGCAGGCTGGGGGAGCGGGAGACATTATTAAATTCTTAAATGTGAGCTGTATCATTGCCAAAAAGTGTGTCCTACTAAGCTGGAAGAGCCCCAGCCCCCCGGCATTCCAGAAATGGTTAAATTTACTCACCTGGTCCCGAAACTGTGAGGAGGAGTTTCTGGGTATGCTCCCAGTATGCTATCGTCCTCGAAACATATGGACTGCATTCAACAACTACTTGATTAGCTTAAATGACACTTCCTCTGTGGATGAATCCCCCTGACGTCCCTATTGCTGTTCGGCTTCTTGGTGCCCTGTGATATGTCATTATTCTACCACTGTTACCATAATTTTGCCTATATGCTCTGTATTCACCTGTATATGCAACGAATTTGTGGTTATTGCTCGGATGTGTGTGTATGCCTTTTGCCTCTGTCAAAAAAAATAAAAGTTTAAAAAAAAAGAAAAAAACATTTCGAATTTTATTTTATTTTTTATTAGAAAAGGGGGGGTCCCCCAACCCTCTTTTTTCTTTTTTTTTTTTTACCCATTTTTTTTTTATTCCCAGACCCCAAAATAAATATATAATTAAAAAAGGGAATTCGAAAAAAAAGTCTACATTTTATTTTCGACATTATTGTCATTCTACATTTTATTTTCAACATTTTGACCGACCACCGCCTATACACAATGTGTTTCAAAGCGCTTATGCGCTTGGCACCTTACAAATGAATACATTAAATGAATACATTAATTCAAATAAATAACTAGGTGCAGTTGTTTTGTGGGGCTGGGGTCATGGTCGAGTCTCATGCCCTAGACCATTCAACCATGACTTGCATCCCCAGCATGTGTGATGAAAATGACACACATCAGTAGGCGCTGCAAACAACATGTTTGTTAAAGGAGTTTGATAGTCCTTTCATATATGTTAAAAGAGGAATTAATAACTTACTGTAACACCATGAAATATTTTCACTTATAAATCCCATTGAAATTCAGTGAAAGAACTTTGTTAAAGGCAAGTTATGGTTGCAAGGTAAAATCAAAGAACCAAAGAATTTCAGCAGTTTGGTAAGCTATACAACCATAACTTGTGCCTCTCCCATGCACTACTAAAACTAATACCCAGGACATCAAAGATGACATCACAAATGGCATCAAAGATGACATCACTGATAATATCAAATATCCTGGGAGGTTGGTTTTTTCAGTGACAGTGAACATTTTAAGCAAAGTACTTGATCTGGTCATACTGCACTGAAAACATGACACACATACTTCAATGGTGTTGGATAACCAGACCTTAACCGTGTGCTATGTTCTTAAGGTAATTTCCTTAGGGTTTCGCCTGAGCTCATGACGCACATACATGGAACAATAAGCAGGCCTCAGAGAGACAATACATTTTTTATACATGATGATGAACTCTAATGTTAGTGTAATTTTTTGGTCATGGTATTTGTTTTCGCCTTAGTAGAGTTTCCCTGTGTGCCTCAGATTTGTATGCATTGGTGCTCTCCATATATATTTTTTGTACTAACACATGTGTGTAGTAATTCTTGTATCGTTAGCTGTTAATTCCAAATGTATCATTAGGCAAGATTCTGATAGGCTTTGACTTATGATTCTACTTGCCAAACATACCAGATTAAAAATACTTTACTTCTATGGTTCATGCTGCAGCCATTG
Source organism: Ambystoma mexicanum (assembly GCF_040938575.1). NCBI lineage: Eukaryota > Metazoa > Chordata > Amphibia > Caudata > Ambystomatidae > Ambystoma > Ambystoma mexicanum. The sequence goes on along the minus strand of NC_090922.1, from coordinate 16,107,283 downwards.
ACTATGTGTATGCATTATTAGATTGCTATATTAACAACAAAACCTCAGTAGAACGTTTATGTTTCAATAAGTGCATTTTGTGATACATGGAGTAGTTTGTGAGAGATATCCCGATCCACCTTCCTATGTTGCAAGCAACACCCTAAACAGAGCTCCTTTTGGGGACTTTGCATCAGAATTGCTGTCATATGGGATGTCATCAGAGATGTCATTAATGATGCCATCTTTGATGTCCTGGGTGTTAGTCTTAGTAGTGCATGGCCCATGGTGGGAAGTGAACATATATATGTGTATTTTAAAGAACTCATGGTGGCAACATTAAAACAGACACAAGTGATCACAGTTTAAGTGTGTTTATTGAACAATGAATGCAGGGTGGAAAAACGCCTAACCTAAACCTAAATCTAAGAAGGGAGCTAGCGTCGACCATCAACTGAAAAATAAGGCGGTCGTAAGTATGGACCTGAATAAGGCGGTCAAAATAAAAAGGGCCTATACTAAGAAAACCTATTGCCAATTCCTTACAACCAATTATAGAAATAGTCTGGGATAGGGTTTCAATAAAGAAAAGAAGTGTTACAAATAATAAGTCAGGATGTGATTGTCAGGGGTCTATCTTCCCCACGTTTTCAGCACGGGACAAGGTGAGCACGAGCTGACAATTCCGTTCAAGCTACCAGGTCTCCTTGCATTAAAAAGTCTCTTTCCTTGGAGGATTGATGTATCCAACAAACAAACACAAACAAAATGTTCTCTTCCATAGTTCATGTTTGGTGATGGCTTCACCCCTGGGTCCCCCTCTTCTGGGTGCAGGCCTCTCCCAAGTCGAATTCGATAAACAACTAAACGGTTCCTTTCTCAATGAACTTGATGATTTTTCACCCCTTGATCTCCCTCAGGAGACCCTAAATGACAAGCGGGACATTTCCCTTCCCCTTGTCTTGCAAAACTTCTGTTTCACGAGTTTTAATGACTTTTCAAACAATTCAGCATGGCTGTCCTTCGATAGGGTTCACTCTTTCCAACCTTTGCTACACACTGTCCAGGTGTTCACTTCACCAAGCAGGATTCATTTCCCTTTTGCTTCACAATCATCTGTCGGTCAAAGACTTTTGACGGTACAGAGAATTTTGCATGACCCCTGTATGACCACTTTGACCCCTTTTTGTCTTCTGCCAAAGCATTCTGGTTATCGTAGTTTCAACAACCGGGTAATCGCCAGAGTTTCCTAAGTGAGCACTCACGTAGTGCCAGACTGATTTTCCCCCTTCAAATACTAACAGTTCTTTGTTTGTTCAAAGTTCAATTAGCTACTTGCTACTTTTCACTCAACACAGTTCTGTTTCTTATCGATACTCCTCTCTACTCACCGGCTGTGATGAACCGCTTTGCTTTCTTTATTCTTTGAGTCAAGGTTGGTACCACAGAGACCAGCGTCTCTGCCTGACTTGGTTAGTAGCGGAGGAGGGTCTTGCGTACCATTGACATCTGCTGCACCACACGCTGGCTATTGTTTGCAGACTTATCATTCCTTCTGCAGAGGTTCCACGGCCCTTTGGACGGAAAGGCCAAGGTTGATTCTCTGCTTGTCACCCTCTCGGTCTGCACCGTTTTTCTCCTCCTCTTGAACTGCTGTGCTTAGTTAGCTCTTACGTTGTGCAGTCTGCCATGCTCGTCCTGTGCTCTCATGTGCCACCTTTTATCCCTGTTGGAAAGGGAAATGGCCATCAGGTGTTTGTGATTGTGGTCTTGCCTGACTTTGCCTGATCCTTGAATTGGGACATGTCAGGTAAACACCTCTGGTGTCAATCCGTTTTCTTTCGTGTTGTGCAAAAGTGTTTGTGTGGAAAAAAGGGGGCAGTGTTTTGGAATATCCTATGTGGTAAGCTGGGGAAAAGGGGTTGAAAGAAGGGGGATACCACATCTCATCCATCAGTGTCCTACTCCCACTCTCCAAGGACCATCCCATCCAATGATACTCCATCACTGGTCCACCCCCAGGAACTGGATCCAATAGCGATGGCCATGTCCTGGCCCCCTGGATGACAGATCTGCGGCGACTAGCTAGGAAGACACCATCAGGTTTGCCACATACCCTTCCTCCATGTGATGAAGCACCATTTGTTTCACAGGGGAACCGGGAAAATATAATCTACATTTCCATTATCTTTTCCTTTTTGGTGTTCCACCAAAAAGGTCTAGAAACCATTGCATGACCCTAGAGTTGCAGTCTTTGAGTTGGCTAATCCAAACTAGGGGTGAGTGGTCCATAACTAGTGTGAACATGTGTCCCAATAGGTAGTACATTAAGATGGATAATGGCACATTTGATGGCCAGGGCTTCCAGTTCCAACACAGAGTAATAGTTTTCACGTGGGAATGGCTTGCGGCCGGTGAATAATATGGGATGTTCTAATCCATCACAAACCTGGGATAGGATGGCTCCTCACCCTGTTAGAGAGGCATCGGTCGTAGGACAAACTTCTTAGAGAAGTCGACTACCTTTAGGATTGGGTTCTGACACAGCGTTTGTTTCAAGGTGTTATAACATATCTCATCCTCATCATTCCAATGAAGTTTCTGGTGTTCGGCATTCTTAAGTTTATCTGTCAGCCGGGCTGTTTTATCTGGAAAGTTGTATCCTATTAACCCAAGAAAATCTCTAAGATCTCTTTTGGTCTTAGGGGTTGGTGTATCTAAAACGGCTTTTACCTTCTCATGTGAGGTTGTTCTTATGAAGAAGCCAAGTTATTTTATGGCTGATTGGGCCAATATGCACTTACCTTAGTTAGGCCAGTGTTTCTGAGGACTTTCATGATGGTATAAATATGGAAGAGATGGTCCTACCAAATTTCACTATAAATGACGATATCATCAATATAAGCTCGACAAACATCAGAAGAGGGTTGTAGGATGTGATCCATGAGGCGTTGGAAAGTGGCTGGCGCACCATGTAGAATGAAAGGTAGGACATTAAATTGGACTAATCACAAGAGCGTTGAACATGTGATGTTTTCTTTATCTGGTCCATATACAGGAACTTGCCATTACCCCTTGGCTAAATTTAGGGTGGATAGAAAGGTGGCTGCTCCGAGTTTATCAATCAGATCGTCAATGCATGACATGGGCTAGGCATCGAAGTCTGATATAGCATTAACCTGATGGAAGTCAATACAGATTCTCCAGGAACGGTCAGGTTTAGTGACCAGCATGATAGGAGAGGACCATGGACTTGAGGATGGCTCAATATTGTTGGATTGCAACATTTTGGTGACTTCCTTGATCACTTTCTGCTTACGGGCTTCTGGGAGTCGATATGGTTTTAAGTGTATCACTTTACCTTTAGGTGTTCTGACATAGTTGTATGTACCTTTTACCCTTCCTCGTTTTTCCGAGAAAATATTGGGAAATGAAATTATTACATCCTTTAGGTCTTATTGGTGTTGAGTAGATAGCTCCGAAGGAATTAAATCAAAGTTATCTATGGCCCTCATTACGACCCTGGCGGAAAGTGACTGACCGGACCGCCACAGCGTAAATAGCGTTTCCGCCATTGCACGAAGGAGCAAAGTGCGGCCCATTCCGACCCATCGGGCACGAGCACCACGGCATGGCGGAAGTGCAAAGTCCGCGATGGCGGAAATGACCCCAAAACGGCCCACACCGCCGCCGTACGGCGCCCTAGATGCAATACCGCCACCCATCACAGCGGACACCGCAGTGTGCGCCTACCGGAAAGTACGGTGACCGTAAATATACGGAAACGGAAGTAAAAACATGGGCCCGGAACGGGAAACATCCCGCCGTACACCTATAAAACCACAAAAACCACACAACCACTAAAAACACTACCCCGAGACACACCCCAACCCGTCATCCACCCTAGCAAAACCAAGAAAAATGGGAAAAGTAGCGAAGAAAGCGTGCGACCGCAAGCGGCAGGTCCACTTCTCCCGTGAGGAACTCACCGTGCTAACAGAGACCCTCCAGGAGAATGCTGCCGTCGTCTTCTCCACGCAAATGACCAGGACGGCACTTGCGAACAAGAAGGCCATATGGGCTCTGGTGGCACAGCGGGTAAGTGCGGTGGGGACCGCACCCCGCAACCCACAGCAATGCAGAAAGCGATGGGACAACCTGCGGATACGCGTCCGCAGCATACTCTCTGCCAACCGCAACATTGCCACAGCCACCGGGGGAGGTCCTGAATCACCCATCAAGTTGACCCCCTGGGAAGAAATCTGTGCCTCCACCATCGGAATGGAGAGCATAGAGGGAGTCGGAGGGATGGAGAAAGGAGTGCAGACATCCGAAGATTCAGGTAGGTGGGCCAGATAAAACAATGCTAAATCCACAATGTCCAATCATGTGAAGTACCATGTGTCCACATAGTGCAACAGAAACACATGTCCAGGAGAACGTCCACACACATCGCCCTGATAGCGCACTTTAAAACTCACAATAAATACATAAATAATTAAAAACCCCTAAAACACCCACTACACGTCCAGCAGGCACACCCTAACTGCAGGCTGCCAAACAACTGCACCCTCACTCCACACACAAATGAAAGCACCTCCAAGGCACCGACCCAAATCACCCTCATGTACCACCCCAATGCATGTGATACAATGCCATTCCAATACCCACAGACCCATTAATAACCCTCGCCCTCCTTTACTCCACCACAGGGTCCGATCCAAACGACGAGCATCAGGACACCCCTACCAGCACACCTGCAAAGAGGGCCAAGACCAACGGCCAAAGACCCTCCACCTCAGCTGCACGCATCAAGACACGGCAGCTGCACACAACAGGTGGCAGCACAGAGGAGGGAACATCAACAGGCACCCCAGCAGCCAGCATGCCCACAACACCACCACCACAGGTCCCCCCAACGGATGCCACAGAACGCACTGCCTCTGGTGGCAGCAGCACCATAGGTGACACCACATTGATGGCAGCATGCTCCGACACAGAAGACGGGGATGTCGAAGTCAGATCCATCCATGACCTGTCCCATTCCCCCTGTCTGTCCCATCCCGTACAACATGAGTATACCACGCAGGGGCACCCACAAGACGACGACTGGCCATCCCCCACAAGCCCTGTGGCAAGGCAACATGAGGTCAACAGCCCCTCTGTGACACCCCCGCAAATGGCCATGGCCCAGCAGAGGCAACAGTCCCTCGACCAGTTAATCGTGCAACAGCAGCAACTGGCCACGCTCCTCAAGGACCATGCCGATGAATATGGGCGCACTAAGGCAGACATAGAAACATCAACTGAGACACTCAGGGCAGAAATGGAGAGAAGTACAGAGACACTAAGGGCACAAATGGAGAGTAGCACCGAGAGCCTGAGAGTCCAAATGGAGAGAAGCACCGAGAGCCTGAGGGGGGAACTGCATGCGACGTCCAAAGACGTATGTGCCGAACTTGCCGCAGTGCGCCGTGTGCTCACTGAGCTCTCACAAACCCTTAGGGACATGCATGGACGTGAGCAGGCAGAGACATCATCCGTTGCAAGTTCCGTCCAGGGCAGCCCCCAACGTAGATCTGGGAGGAACCTGCGCTCCACAGGCAGGGGTGCCCCTGATACCCGCAGAGGGGGCTTGCAATAGCGACAGCCCACTGACAATGAGCTTCTTTGGACACTGGTGTTCGGGGGGGAGGTAGGAGGGTGGAGGGGGTGTGTTGGGCTCACTTGGGTGGCGGGTCGATAGGGTGTTCAACATGATATCACATATGCCATAAACAGTGCACGATCAACCAATGAGATGTGTGGACAATGATCTTTGTGTACTAGGCCATCATAGGCGTACAGTCCATATTGTGCATGTACCAGACACACACAGTGCCACGAGTCCCGTGTCCATGTATCAGCCACCAGGCGTGAGTGCTAGAAGCATGCATCAATGAGATGCTGACGAATGTCACGGCCCTCCTGTGCCTCGCAGACTCCTTGAGGTGCTGCCACATCCCCACCCTCATCATGACCATCATCAGGTGCTTGCAGTTCTGCGTCAGGGGGCATGGGCACATTTCTACGTACGCACATGTTGTGGAGCATGACACATGCCATGACCATCTTTGCAACCTTCTCATGGCGGTACAGGAGTGCCCCGCCAGACCTGCTGAGGCAGCGGAACCGAGTCTTCAGTAGGCCGAATGCCTGTTCAATGACTACACGGGTACGTGAGTGGGCATGGTTGTAGTCCTCCTCATGCTGGTCCCGTGGGTTCCGGACTGGTGTGAGGAGCCATCTCTTCAGTGGATACCCAGCATCACCTGTATGTGGACGATAAACGTATGATGTGGAATGCCATTGCTACGTACGCACACCCCCCCCCCCCCCTTCCTGCCAGGTCATTGCCGCATCACATACCCCACATCATCATGCATGAAATGAGACTCACCGAGTAGCCAGGATCTGTTCCCTGCGTGTCGCTCCATATAGCGTGGTATAGTAGAGTTCCTCAAGACCATAGAATCATGGGTTGATCCAGGGAATCTGGCACAACAATGTGTAATGATCCTGTTGGAGTCACACACCATTTGTACATTCAGGGAATGAAATTGTTTTCGGTTGCGGTACTGGGCCTCCATGGCATGTGGGACGACCAATTCCACATGGGTGCAGTCAATGGCACCAATGCAACCCGGTATGCCGGCAAGTGCATGGAATCCCACTTTTGTGTTGGTAATTTCCTGCTCCGAGCGTGGTAGAGAGATGTAGTCGTCTGCGTGCTGCAGGAGGGCATCGAGCACTTGCAATAGTGTCCGTGAGAACAGTGGCTGAGAAATGCCATGCAACTGTCCGACTGTGTGCTGGTAGGTGCCTGTGGCCAGGAAGTGGAGTACAGACACCACCTTCAGTAGGGGTGGGATGGCGGTTGGGCTATCTATCATGCTGACAAGGTCAGCGTGTGTCATGTCCACAATGGCGGCTATCGTGTCCCGGTCCAAACGGTAGAGGGTGTGGATCTGCTCATCAGTGAGGTTGAACGGATGTGCTCGGAGGCGTGGGATTGCGGGCTGCCTGCGTGGTGGTAGTGGCTGTGCTGGCGGCCCTTGCTGGCCCTGCCTTGGCCTCCTCCTCCTCCTGCGTCTCCTCCGTGCGGCCGGTTGTAGTTGGTGTTCGTCTTCTTCTTGGAGTTGGAGTACTTGCAGTGCTATCAGGTCCCCCAGGGCCAACATCGCGAGTCCTGCCGGGAGCATTTTGGAGTGGGTGTGGTTGTGGGAGGAGACTGGGTGTGCAATGTATGTGTTTTCAGGCTGTATGGCCTCCACCTGTGGTGATTCATTCCACCTGTGCAAGCTGCTCTCCCCTTTGGGCGAGCACGTCCCGCACACAACGCTGCAATTCGAGGAATGGCATCTTGCTATTGCATTCATGTATTTGTACCCGATGGCCGTGTAACATTTGTTGATATGTACATTCGGCTATGGTCCCATTGTTTCACATACAATCTTTGCAGTCGCGAACAGACTTGTGATGGGTCAGTGGAACGTAGTACTCGAGTAACGGTGGGCCCTCATGCATCACTGTACCGAGTTGCAACGACGGGCGGGGCGTCCCATTCGTGGGTGAAGGCAGTTGCCATTTTCACACACAGCCGCACTAGATGGATTAATTTGTGATTTCAAACGGCCACAGATGCCTTTTCGACGTGATGTTGCAAATGAGGAATTCGAAGGGCGGCGCTTTCGGTTTTCAGCTAGCGCCGGGGAGATACCCACAGGTCTGACTGCAAATATAACGTTCTATTGTTCAATGTCCTTGAGACAGGGGCCATGGCGAGGAAGCAATGATTGATATGAATAGTTTGGGATGCGCAATAGCGACGTGGGCGATGAGGCCGGACGTTCCCAAATACATGTTACTTCACAACACTGGAATTACGGGCTGGGGCACTGTGGATTTTGCAGGCTGCATGACGCACAGACTCAATGGAAATTTCTAATGTTATGTGAGTAAATATTCAGGCGTTTTTATACCGGGATGAGGGAATGATGAATGGATGCATGGATAGGTGATTTGATACAGGGTTTGCCATGTACAGGGCTTCTTGGAATCTATCTGCCTCCCCTGCGCTATGTGATGCAGGGCTGCCATAGTGGGACCATCGTCTATCTGGCCTTGGTGAGCCCTTCCTGTCTCGACGCGCCTTCAGACACTTGTGTCCATGCACGTTAACATTCCCATCTGATGGAATCTGTTTTGACAGACGCATGCACAGGTACACTCGTTTGTGATGGTGTTTACACCTCGATATAGATGGTTATGAGTCGCAAGTGGTTTTGGGGTGGTGATGATCCTTTGGAGTGGGCTAGCATGCATATGGCTGTGGATTTAGTGTGATCATTGAAGTGAGTTGTTGGAATGTAGTTCTGATGGCCATTCTGTTCTTTTTCTTTTCTTTTGGTTGACAGGTATCTCCTCCCCTTTTGCCACTGCCATCTGTATGCCACTCCTGCAGATGGCTTTTACTCCCGACACCTGCTGCTTCGTGTTAATCAGTGGAGCAGCATTACGATCTTATGGGACGATCGCCAATGGGCCACATGCCCTTACGCAGTACTAGTGGCTCGGAGCAACATTTCGGCCTTTCAGCTGGACTAGTGCCTCCCCATTGGGACGGCCCTGCGGTTCTGTGCGCTTCCATGTTGCCTTTTCGTACGTGAATGTGGCTCTGTGTACCATGATGGAACAGGGCGTCACACAAGTAGTAGCTGGTCATTCCTTGCGGATGCAGCCCACAATGGTGATATGTGTTTTGGAGTTCATGGACTGATGGCTGTATGGGCTTGGTGATTTTGTTGTGCATTAAATTTCTATTCTGATATGGGCCGTGTAGCGTTCTTCTTTGCGAGTGATGTGGCATATTCCTATTTGGGGAGCGATGTATTGTGAGGAGATCTGCATTGGGTTCCAGCTTCGGAGTTTAGTTGCGTGGTACTGTGCTGGGCGCGTTTGCCTACGGAGTGAGGTCAGGGATGGGGGCTGCCAATATGACTGTTTGAATGTTGTCATGCTCAGGGGCGGGGGATTGGGTTTTGTGTAACAGATGCCGGTCAGCCAGGTGGACTGGTGGAATGTTGTGATTTTCGGAATATTGCTGGTCACAGGTGCCTGTGTTTGCGTGCGTTTCTGGGGGGGGGACTGTGGTCATGTCCATTGGAATGGCTTCTGTATTCGTGCCATCTGTGCCCTGCAGCTCCCATTGACCCCTCTTGTGATTCTTTTGTTCGTTGGCATGCATGGGTGACTTGTACTTTTCACTGGTTGCATTGTGACTTCATTGCACCTACGGGGAGTTGTACTTTGTGGGCAGGGAGCGGTGTACAGGCACTCAGTGGGGCCGTTTACGGTTGATTCGCGATGCCGTACTTCTCACCATGGCGGAATGGTACTTTCCGCCATGCTTGATGGCGTTAGGTACATGTCCGCTAGGGTCGGAATTCGCGTACCCTTGCGCCATGGTGGTATTTACGGTTTGGCATGGCGCGCGCGCGCGTACTTGGTGCAGTTAGCGTTGGCGTTCACTACGGTGTCGCTAATGGCTTCGTACTTTGCGGTGACGGGTCATAGTCGCACCGAGCGCTATTCGATGGCGGTATTGCATTTCCGCCATCGTTTTCCGATTTCCGCCAGGGTCGTAATGAGGCCCTATGTCTTCGGGAACCAGACAGACTAGTACTTTGGCATGGTTGGCTGATGGGTTCTCCTTCCACTCTTTTAAGAGATTCACTTTCTTGTCATAAATTGCCTTTTATTAGCTTTGATTTTTTTCCCATATGTGTCCAAACTAAGTCTCGGACCAACTTCATATGTTCTCAGATTCGGGTGGCGGTTTGCGAGATTGGGAATAGAGGCCTCCTCTCATTCTTCCCAGGTTTCCCAGAGCATGTCCAGGACATCTCTTGGTTCTCTTCCATAGAGCAATTAAAAGGGAGAGAAACCTTTGGAAGCATGGAGGTTATTCTCACTGCGAATAATGCCCATGGGATCATTCGGTCCCAGTCTTTCCCGTCCTTGGCTACAAGTTTAAAAAAAAATTGTTTTAAGGTTTTATTGATCTTTCTACCAAGCCATCGATTTGGGGATGGTGCACAGAAGTTCGTAAGGTGGTAATGTGGACTAGCTCTTTGGCGGCCGCCAAAAGAGCTTTACTCATAAAATTCGAGCCCTTGTCCGTTAGTATTTCCTTGGGAAAACCGACCCTGGAGAAATACAGTAGAATATGCTTAAGGATCTGCTGGTTGGCATTATTTTGCATTGGGAATGCCTCGGATATCGGGTTGCATAACCCACGATCACAAGGACATATTTATTTCCTAATCTAGAGGTTTCAAGAGGTCCAATTAAGTCCATGCCAATTCTCGAAAGGGGGATTTCTATAAACAGCAACGGATTCAGGGGGGCAGGTGATGGGATGTGCGTACTGGTCTTTTGATATTTTTCGCATGTGTGTATGAAAGTGTTTACATCGGCATGGATACCGGGCCAGTAACATTTTCCTAGAATATGCATCTGGGTCTTAGATTGTCCTAAATGCCCCCCGGTAATGTGGGAATGCACGATTTCCCGTACAACCTTTCGATGACCTTTGGGTATTACCAACTGTGTTTTTACTATACCCTTTGGGGAGGATTCTTTTCTGTAAAGCAATCCTTGTTTTAGAAAGAAAAAGGGACTCCCCTTCTCTAAGCCTTCTTCTTCCGGTATTGCCTCTAAAAACGCTACAGCGAGGACTGGATCATTTGCTGGGCGAAGGCTAGATCTGGATAGATGGTGGGTTCCTCTCCGTTCCTTTCATCAATGTTAATGGATTCATCAGCTTTCCCAAAGCCTAAATTGCCTTTTCTATCTTATCTGGTTCAGTTTCTGAGGGAATAGAGCTCTTTCCAAAATTCCCTGGGCAATTTGATCTCCCTGACGTACCTCAAAAGGGACCTCGCCATTGTTTTGTAAGAGAACCTTCACATCTCCCCTAAAGTCGGAATCAATAACACCGGCTAAGATGTCTATCCCGAACTTCCATGCTAGGCCAGATTTCGGGGCCAATCGAATGCAACATCCCGGAGGGGGCATCAAAACCAAGTCTGTAGGAATCATTCCTCTCTTCCTAGGGGGAATATTAGCATCCCTACTGCCACAGATATCAAATCCTATTGACTCCTTGGTGGCAATGGAAGGGCTAGAGGCTCTCTGAATGAGTTTTTGAAATTGTAGGGTTCCCCAATTAGTTTCAATTGAGTCACATCTCATTTCTGACACCATATGTAAGGAACTCATGGTGGCAACAGTAAAGACAGACACAAGTGATCACAGTTTAAGGGTGTTTATTGAACAATGAATGCAGGGTGGAAAATGCCTAACCTAAATCTAAATCTAAGATGGGTGCAAGCGTCGACCATCAAATGAAAAATAAGGTAGTCCTAGTGGTGTTGTGTCAAAATAAAAAGGGCCTATACTAAGAAAACTTATTGCCAATTCCTTTAATTATAGAAATAGTGTGGGATAGGGTTTCAATAAAGAAAAGAAGTGTTCCAAATAATAAGTCAGGATGTGATTGCCAGGGCTCTCCCTTGCCCACATTTTCAGGACGGGACAAGGTGAAACCTTGGAGCACAGCACACGCTCAAGGTTTCTCAGCACAAGCCGACAGTACCGTTCCAGCTATCAGGTTCTTTGATGGTAAAGTCTCCTTGCATTAAAAAGTCTCTTACCTTCGAGGCCTTATGTATCCAACAAACAAACACAAACAAAAAGTTATCTTCCACAGTTCACGTTGGGTGATGGCTTCACCCATGGGTCCCCATCTTCTGGGCACAGACCTCTCCCAAGTCGCTTTCGATAAACAACTAAACAGTGCCTTTCTGAAAGAACTTCCACATCCCCACCACCCTAGGAAAGGAAATACCAAGCTAAAATCCCCTCCCTCAGGAAACTTTGGCAAAATAAAGGAACCATGGACGAGACCGACCTTGGAGAAGGTGACTGAGCTCTGGAGATGGAGAGGACGTGGCAGGTTGCTGTAGAGAGGCCGGGCGGGCTGCTGTGCAGCGACCGACGCAGGGAGAGCATGCTGGAGGGACGTGTTGGAGTTGTGACGGTCCGGAAGATAATCCCGCCGGGACCCTCAAAAAGAGAAACCAAAGCACAGTGGAGGGGCGGCAGAGCAGTTGGGGAAGTGGAGTGGACAGCCAAGTCTGCAGGCCCCGGGCAGAGGAGAAGGGAGATGCTCTTGGCCAGAGGAGCCCGGGAGCCACGATGTAGAGGAGGAGCCAGCGCCGGACCGAGTGCAGCAGGAGGTCCAGAGGAGGAGTGGACCCAGCTGGCGGGCAGGAGAAGGAAAAGCAGGGCACCGCTGCAGATCAGCGAGAGGGGAGCGTGTCCCGCCAGTGGAGCGGCAGGCAACAGCAAAGCTGCAAGAACCTATAAGGCAGAGCAAAGAAGCAAGGAAGCTCCAGTCAACCCGGAGCAGTGGCGAGGCCGGTGATCACGAACCAGAGGCGGACATTGCATTAAAAGGGCGGTGTCTGCAAAATATACAGTAAGCAAGTAATGTACACCAATACACAGCTCCCTCGCAAAGTATACATTCCACATCCAGAAAAGTGGAAAACAAAGGAAGGCCAAGAGATTGAAGCAGAGGTGCAACGGTCAGCGGCAAGGCAAAAGTTAATTCCTCAGTGCAGATAGAGCAGACCGGAGCCGTAATGGAGGGGGAAAGGACACTGACCACGTAAGGAAGAAGGCCAGCTCGTTGGACTGTGCATAGAAACAACAGGAGCTGGAAGACGGAATAACAAGAACTGAACATACAAACAACAGGAGCTGCATGAACCTCAGCCTGGCTCCATAGAGGCAGGGGGCCAAAAGGGAGCACCCCCCTTGGGCAGGGGTCATCCGTAGAAGGATGCAAGAGGAGGCAGGCCGGGGGCCCCAATCTGAGATACAGAAGAAGGGGAGGCTTTGAGATCCACCTCCCCCAACAGAGGGAGCAAGGGTGAACCACAAAATGATGTGCCCCCAACAATATAGCAGGAAAATAAGTAGTCTGCGCAGCTATACCAGTGGGGTGGCAAGAAACGGACACCACACAGGGAAGCGCAATTATGCAACCGGATACTCCGGAGACCAGTTAAAATGTCAAAAAACAGAGGGAAGGGCTTCAAGACCCCCATGAAAGGAAACAAAAAGAACCCTGAAGGTACGCTACAGAAAATGTGGAGGAAAGAGGGGGGATCCCAGCAAGATAGTGACATGGGAGCAGACAGGAGCGAGGAGGAAATCCCCCAGTAAGAGGACCAAGATGAAAGAGGGGTCACAAAAAAATGTATGGAACAATGCTTTCAGAACTTCGGAGACAGGATGGCAAACATGATGCAAGCACAATTAGACAAAATGTAGAAGGAACTGACAGGAGCACTAAAGGAGGTAAAGAATGAACTAAATACATTGGAAGCATGAGTCGACACTAATGAAGCAGCCCTGCAGGAGCTAGCGGATGACACTCATAAAGTAGAAGACATGATGGAACACCTTGCCAGGGCCACGCATAACCTGGAATTCCAGACTGAAGACCTTGAAAATAGGTAAAGGAGGGCAAACATCAGGGTCAAGGCAATTCCCGAAACAGTGGGGGATGCAGAGCAGCAACAAACAGTGAAACAAATATTTGCAACCCTGAGTGACATTTTGGACCCCGAGGAAATCCTTGTGGACAGCATACGCAGAGTGGGGCCAAAGAGGAATGAGCGGGGAGCAAGGGCAAAGGATGTCCTAGTAGCTATGCACAAATATATGAAAAAGAGAACATTTTAGTGGCAGCCAGGTGATCTGACGACCTCAATTTCAACAGAGCTACGATCCAGCTATATATCAATACCTCTCCCAAATTACGCTCACTAAGAGAAGGCAGATAGTACAAGAGTTACTGAAGCAAGGCATAATATACAAATGTACTTTCCCCGTCGGCCTCCTGCTCGAAGTGGATAAAAGGCAAAGATGAATCACCACCATAAGAAGGGGCGGACTCGGCATAGAGGCAGAACCGACACAGAATGAATCGCAGAGCACAGGAAAGGACCCCCCCCAAAAGGAAGGCATGGGAATGGTCAACGCAGGAATCAAAGAGAAAGGCATGGAAAAGGAGGAGCCCACTAGGCTAGAGACCCCCGGAAAAAGACCCAGCACACAAATCGGAGCCCCAGGAGAGGAGTTCCAACTCGTAAAACTCCCACAGCTCAGAGAGCAAAGTAAGAGCGCCTGGGGAGGGGTAAAAGTAACATAAGCGGTGGGGAGAGAGAGGCGAAGGGGGGGATACTTGGACCATCACATGAGTCAGGGAAGACCTGCTAAAGGTGGCACTGGGGAGGAAAGGTTCTCAACACCCGAGGATGAGATTCGAGGGGGGCTAAATGCTGGTTGAGCCACCCCAGTGAGGGGAGGGCGGGAACCAGGTCAGGAGGGGATCAGAAAAGCTACCCATGGAAAGGGAACATGCAGAATACCTGTAAACAATGGCTAAGGATAGGTCTCTAAAAATCATATCCCTAAATTTGAAAGGGCTCAACTCGCCAATTAAGAGGAAAAAACTGGAACATTTTCTGGCCAGGGAGAACTCAGACTTAATTGCCCTGCAGGAAACAAAATACAGGAGGAAGATAAGCACAGAATTAGAAAATGGGGCTATAACTGAATATAACAATCAAATAATGCGGGGAGGAAAGGGGGCACTTTCATAGCAATGAATAATAATCAAGACCTGGGAATTATGGGAACAAGCAAAGACACTAATGGCAGGTTCATAGCAATAACTCTCCAGCGAGGGGGGGGATAATAACACTAGCATCACTCTATGCTCCAAATACGGGACAAGACCGCTTCATACAAGCAATGGTGAAAAAAACTAGAAGGGTTCACCAAGGGAAACATAATATTCACAGGAGATTTCAATTTAGCGTGGGATCCAATAAGGGACAGGAGTGCTCGAATTTCCCATACCCAAAACAAACCATCGAAGGAAAACCTGTCACTGGTAGACACTTGGAGGGAAAAGAAGAGGGAATCCAGGGGTTACACTTTCTACTCCAACATCCATAGAACAGCGTCAAGGATAGTTTATATGTGGGTGCCATATTCCTTGCTAGGAAGAGTGATGGAGGTGGAGGTGGGAGCCATTGCCATATTGGATCATGTCCCCATCACGATGGCACTCACACAACCAAAACAATTAGCGAGGCTTTGGAGATGGAAGTACCCAGCACACATTTTCAAGTATAATATCCTGAGGGAGGGGATAGACCAATATTTCAAAACAAATGAAACCCAAGTGGTAGACTCACACACAATCTGGCATGCCTTTAAGGTTATTAAAAGAGGGAACATAATAGCGATAAAGGCACGGAGGGACAGAGAAACCAGGAAGCTAGAAGAGGACCTAAAGGATAAGCTGAAGGCAATCATGCTGGAAATGGCAGCAAACCTCATAGGGGAGACTAGAAGGGAGTATAGGGCAGTCAGAGGCCAACTGGAAACACTACAAACTAGCAGAGCAGAGAGGTCCCTGATACACCTCAAGCAGAGGTACTATATTAAGGCAAATAAAGCAAACAGACTTCTGGCAAGAATGCTAAGGAAAGAGGAAAAAGAAAGAACTATTCTAAAAATTAATACAGTGGGGGGGAGGAGAGAACAGACCTTAAATTGATTAAGAGGGAATTTGAGAAATTTTATGGGGAAGTATATCAAACTGAAAATCCAGATGAGGAGAGACAGGCGGAGTACCTGGAGAACTGTAAGTTGCCGGAAATAACGACCCAAGAAAGGGAGAAAGGTAATCGCTGCACTTCCCTCCAATAAAGCTCTGGGTCCTGATGGCTTCACCTCAGAGTTTTATAAGACGTACAAGGAGATCTTGGCTTCACGCCTGACCTCCCTGTTCAACAAGTTGAGGGAAGGGGAGGGATAACACCATCGATGGAAGAAGCAAAAGTGGTACTATTGCCTAAACCAGGGAAGGATCATACAGCATGCAGCACATACAGACCGATTGCACTCATTAACCTAGATGCCAAAATTTATAGATCCTTGCAAACCAGTTAGAATCTTTACTCCCAGACGCAGACGCAGATCAATCGAGATGTATACGGGGTAGCCAAATGCATGACAATAGCAGGAGAATTGCCCATATCATAGAGAAGGTTAACAATTCACGTACCGCGGCCCAAGTGGTCACGTTGGACGCAGAAAAAGCCTTCGATTTGGTGGAGTGGTGGTTTCTCTTCCTTACCATGCGCAAAATGGGTTTCACAGAGGCTTTTATGTCTATGCTAAGGAAAGAGGAAAAAGAAAGAACTATTCTAAAAATTAATACAGTGGGGGGGAGGAGGCTTTTATGTCCACAATAGCAGCCAATTATCAAAACCATTCTCTACGCTTAGTTATAAAAAGGGGAGTTCTACGACCCGGTAGCGGTATATAGAGGAACGAAACAGGGATGCCCCTTGTCCCCTCTATTATATGCCATCCACCTAGAACCTCTCCTGAGCACGATCAGAACCACCAAAAATATAGAAGGGGTCCCATTTGGCGGGAGGGTACATAAAGTGGCAGCGTTCGCAGATGACATGCTGCAAACGCTAACAAATCTGCAGGAACCCCTAAAACCAGTAGACAAAGCTCTAGCAAAGTTTGGGAAGGTAGCCAGGCTGAAAATAAACAGGAGCAAATCGGAGGTTCTAAGTCTATAAATATCACCAGAAAAGGAAGGGGAGATAAAAGCCGGATCAGCGTACTCGTGGGCCCCGAATAAACTAAGATATCTGGGAATTTACATTACAAAAACCATTGACCAACTGTTCGGGGCTAACTATCCCCCTCTGATGGAGGTCATCAAGAACATGCTGTAGC
Organism: Ambystoma mexicanum; assembly: GCF_040938575.1. Lineage (NCBI taxonomy): Eukaryota > Metazoa > Chordata > Amphibia > Caudata > Ambystomatidae > Ambystoma > Ambystoma mexicanum. Next base: position 16,090,357 of record NC_090922.1, on the reverse strand, counting down.
ATGCTGAACCCATTAACCATATCATGGATGGGTAAGAATAATGCCTTGAAAATGGTTGTCCTGTCGAAACTACTGTATGCGTTTATGGCAATCCCTGCTAAGGTCCCGACGTCCTTCTTTCGAAAGCTACGCAAACTGACGCAGGCCTATATTTGGGAGCAGATGAAACCAAGAATTTCACATAAACTGATGCTGCAAGGAAGGCTCTGACACGCAGGTGACATGATTGTTCATAAACATTCATTAAAGTAAATTGAGGGTTGGAAAAATGCCTCTCTGTCCCTAGTGCTAAAATGGATTTTCCTGCCTCTGAGAAAACTCGTGAAACTGTCAAGATGTCAAATAAAACATTTGTTACAGTTGTATACAAAAACCCTTATTCCAACCCTAACACTGATAACATAAATGTAAAGTGCAAGGATGTTCTCTTCTCAAAAGTGATGATGAGACTCCTTCATCAAAGGAAAGTTCCAAATGTCATTGGTTGTATTAAAAGGAAATGTTATCTTCCAAAGAAGCACTGTTCCAATATCCAGGGAATTACTCCTTTCCCTGGATTATTGCTGGTTCCACTTCCGATAAGAGCCAGGCTCCTTAAAAACAATGTTTATTCCACCAGGGAACTTGCCTTCCTTTCCTTGGTTTTTCCACTCTTTCATAAATAGTCGAATTCCTATTGAATCTTGGGGCTGAGGGGGATGGGAGAACCCAATCCAATAGCATATTATCGCGCAGCTCCGATTAGAGTGTTGGGGGGTTTGGCAAAGGAGGACAGAGGGAAAAAGTGGTGGGAAATGGATAGAGCGGTAGTGGGTATGGATCTGGAGAAGGTACCGCAATTTATGCCAGGGTGGGCCAGGACATAATTCGACAAATGGCAAGAAGGGGGATGTCGGATGCTAAGGGATCTGTACAAAGGTGAGGAGATAAAATTCTTTCCCCAATGTAATGTGACTTTGGGGTAGAGGAAGGGGAAAGAAGGGGGGAAGCTGAGACACTTGGCCCAACATCCTAAAGTAAAGGAAGTAGCGACACAAGAATTAACCCTGTTCGAGAAATACGTTTCCACTAATACGGGGGACAGACACCTAGTGGGGGCGCTATATAGACTGATCAAAGAAGTGGAGGATTCGGGCAAAAGATAGTTCATGCGCAACTGGGAAAGGGAAGTCAAACAAGAGATCAACACCGATCAATGGCAAAGCCTGTGGGCAAATATACCCAAATTGACAAACTCACTACAAATTCAGGAAATTTGGACAAAAATGATGCACCAATGGCACTTCACTCCAGGTAAACTCTCCAAACTCTATCGGATAACACCCAAAGCATGTTGGAGGGGATGCAGGGAGGAAGGAACTTGGGGTGACGTATGGTGGCAATGCCAAACAATCTAATCATTTTGGGGGTGATTCATGAAGCGTTGAAGGCTATACTCGGGTTAGAAAGGTTGACAAATAAGAGGCTGTTTATAATAGGCTTGGACAGGGAGCTAGAGAAGTTGCCCACGAAAGCCCAGTGGAAAAGATATGTAATCCTGGTGATGGCCGGGGCCTTGATAGTGGCCCGCAAATGGAAAGCAAAAGAGACCCTCATGGTACACGATTGGGTGGGAAAGATTTGGAGCCTGGCAGCCATGGAAAAAGTGACAGATTCACTAAGGGGACCAGAAATTCCTCTTGGACTGGGATTTGGTGATGCAATTTCTAATGAAGGATTCCAGGAGAAGACCAAAATATGAACCTTTTTGGTCTTGTATGAGAAGCATCTACCGCTAGAGAGTGGGAAGAACTATAAAAGAGAAGGGAAGAAGGAGGGTAAAAACCACCAGCCAGGAGAGAGGACGAGGGAACAACGTGAGTAGAGAGCAAAGACAGGTAGAGAATACTCTGAGATAAGAAGGGAAAGCAGCGGCAAACGTGATCTATAGGAGAAAGCAGAAAGGAAGACCATTGACCTGGGAGGGACGGGGTTGGGAATTGGGGAAGGGAGTGGGGGGGGGGGAGTTCAATGTTTTATAGTACATAGTGTATAGGAAATGCAAATAAAAAATGTAATGAAATAAAAAGAAACAGATTGGGTGGGTACAGCTACCCGTTAACAGCTGCTAAGAACTGGAACACTCTTTCTCAAAACCTCAGATCCGAACGATCATACTGGACTAGAAAACACCTTAAGACTTTATTATTCTCCACCTGTTCCAGTTTGTTTCAGCCTAAGTACCTGATATGAATGTAACCTTTGTGCACTAACCTGGAACCAGCACCTTGATACCTCCGGGTTTAGTGCACTTTACAAATGAAAATACATAAATAAATAAAATAGAGGTCTAATTTTCTCTTTAATATGAAATAGTGACTTGCGGAAAGGGTGAAGAAATTGTACACAATAAGAAATATAACTCCAAAACTGATATGTGCAATGGATACTATGGGCAACGTACAATCAACCTGGGTGGTTTAAAAAATGATGTGAAGTAGACCTTAATTAAATGGAGTAGCTAAGTGAAATCAAATGTATTTAAATTCAATATTAGGGGTGAAGTGCAATTGATTTAGAATGTGTGCAATACTATCAAGAATTTGAATGGTTATTAACTTTTAAGCTTTGAGAATAGATTGGTATATGTACAGCCATTCACACATAAGAGTTAATGACTTTTTTTTAATTATCATTACTGTGCTATGGTTTTATAAAAACCTTTCAAAATACATTTCCAATAAATCACACTTCATTACACAATTCGATTAAAATTCATCTACAAAACGTCTTAGTTGACTCACATTAGTTATTTCACGGTTAAAATAAACTCAAAAGGGAGACAACTATGCATACAAATCAAAACATGATTTTCCTATATATTTGCGGGTACATTTCTTTTTAAAGAATCGTGCAACTAAAGAGTATTCAGGTTACCAGCATGTAATCGCGACCAGAATCACAGGTCAGTGACTCTTCGTTATGTAGAGACTTTTAAAATGAAGAACACAGCAGTCATTGGCACCTGCACAGTCAGTGAATATCTGACTACAACTTTGAGTACTTCCCATAACTCTACAGCAGGATTACACAGTAATTCTTTCCGAAGCCCTTCCCAAATGTGTCTGATTTCTCCTATGTTGAGTAAATTAAATCGAAATTCTTGGGAAGGTGGCACTTTCTCGAGGACAATGGAATGCACGGGTGTCATGTAAGGGTGCAGAAGGAAGGCTCTGACACGCAGGTGACATGATTCTTTATAAAGAAGCACTGTTCCAATATCCAGGGAATTACTCATTTCCCCTGGATTATTGCTGGTTTCACTTCCGATGCTAAGAGCCAGGCACCTTAAAAACAATGTTTATTCCGCCAGGGAACTTGCCTTCCTTTCCTTGGTTTTTCCACTCTTTCATAAATAGTCGACTTCCTATTGAATCTTGGTTTCTTGTGTATTCCCTGGGTAGGTCTGGTTCACTTTCCTGTCAAATGCTACCCAGTGCAATAGGACGCTTTTTAAGAATCTCTTCCTGTTGGGTCCCAGACTCTGTAGTATAAATAAAGTAAAACAAACACTTTATTCTTGGACTCTAATATGGGTGCGGGTCCCAGACTTGCTGTGTTGTTTGCAACCAGCTTGATTTTCTCTCCTGCCAAGCATGGACTTCTTTAGTAGTTCCTTCTCTTTCTTTCTGGGTCCCGGCCCTCTTATTCTGTTTTTTAAATATGGGTGGGAGTCCCAGACTTGCTGTATAGTTCCTTGACTGCTGGGCTAGAATTATAATTATCATTATTCTTTTATAATGTACTTAATACCAGAGATTGGTTCCTAAGCGTGGGATCGGGATTCAAACCTGTGTTGCGCTGCGTTATCTCGCTTCCAAGATAAACGCGTTGCTCCTTAGCTATCTCCCCTCACCTCACTCCTATCCAAACCTTTTTTTTCTATATTTCTTTCTCCTTCAGACCCTTTTATTCTCTGTTTAAAATATGTGTGCGGCTCCCAGGCTCGCCATGCTGTTTGCAACCAGCTTGATTTACTCTTCTGCCAAGCATGGATTTCTTCAGTAGTTCCTTCTCTTTCTTTCAGGGTCCTGACCCTCTTATTCTGTTTTTTTTAAATATGGGTGTGAGTCCCAGACTCGCAATATAGTTCCTTGACCACTGGGTTATAATTATAATTGTTCTTTTATAATGTGCTTAATACCAGAGATTGGTTTCTAAGCGTGGAATAGGGATTCAAACCTGTGTTGCCCTACGTTGTCTTGCTTCCAAAACCAATGCGTTGCCCCTGAGCTATCCCCCTTCAGCTCACTCTCATACCAAACCTATATTTCTTCTATATTTCTTTCTCTTTTATTCTCTGTTTAAAATATGGGTGCAGGTCCCAAATTCGCAGTACAGTTCCTTGATAGCTTGGTTCACTCTCCTGCCAAGCTAGGATTTCTTCTATACTTTTTTCATGACCAGAGATCAAGACTGGATGGCACCCTGAGACAAAGGCAGATAATTAGAGGGTCTCAACCCTTTTATTATCTGCCTTTCTCTCAGGGTGCCATCCAGTCTAAATCTCTGGTTTTTAGGCTTCCTGTTCAAATATGGGTGCGGGTCCTCGACTCGCCGTGCTGTTCTCGGGTAGCTTGGTCTACTCTCCTACCAAGCTAGACTTTCTCTCTTTTGCGAGTTTTCTCATGGCTAGGGTCCTTCCCCAATTGTTGTAGATGCATCATTGCTAGCTGATTTGTTAGAGTTTTGGGTGAATCAATGTTTTCTTCTTCGAATCAGATGTTGAACTTTCCCAGTATGATCATGTTTAATGGTAATGTTGGTGATGGCGTCCACAACTGTGTCCATGAAAGTAGGCTTGTATGTCGGTGGCTTGTAGATAAGTAGGAATGATAGGTTGGTTTGGTGATCTAAGGTCAAGTGCAGGAGGAATGATTTGTAGTTTGGGATGTTTAGTGGTGGTGCTATCGTCATCTTTTGCTGGTCCTAGTATGCAATGGAGAGACCACCTCCTCTTTTTCCTGCTCGGTTGGCTTGTTTCAATTTAAAGTTGTTGCATAGGGAAGTGTGTGCTGTTACCTTGAAGTTTTGAGAAAGCCATGTTTTGGTGATTAATTGGATGTCTCTCCCTCCACCGCTTAGCAAATTCTTATATTTCTGTTGTGTTCATTTACATTGATCTGAGGTTGACTAGGTTGCAGTGTATCTTTTTGATATCTGGAGTTTGTTTGCCCTTGGCGGTGGCTTTGGAAATGTGTGTTGATATTGATTTATTTTTCCATCAGGTTGTGCCTTAAGTTTTGTTGTTTCTGTTTCTACATTGGGTAGGTCAAAAGGGTTGCGTTTCGGGTTGATATTTTCTTCTGGTTCATCTGTCGGCTCACATAGATCATTCTTTGTGTCATGACAATTTTTCGTGACGGCCGGTGTGTTGATGTTATTTATTTCAGTTGTACTTCTGTGGTTATTACGTCTATATGTTGTGCTTCCAGTGATCCTTCTTATGTGTGTACGCTTCTTATGGTTGGTTGGTTGGTTGTTATGTAGCTCGATAAGTAGAGTCATTTTGGTCTTGTTCCAGCAAACTACCTACCTCCACTTCCCCTGAATCTCTTCGCTTGTGTAGTGGTCTTGTTTTTGGGAGATACTTCTTCCCTAGAGTGGCAACAGATGGTTGGCTGTAAGCATACCTGCGGTATTGGGCAGTAACCTATCGACTTTAATCGCTTACCATCACGTTGAGAGTAGGGTTTCTCCTGATAGCCACTGTGGACTGCATTGACTACAATGCATGGATAGGAGACAGTCAATGTCTCGAGTCTCCCTCAATGCCAAAGATCGAGCGTACTACTATGCCGTTGTGATGATTTCACACAACATGCCAGTGGGGCAGGGGCAGCAGGTGAAGGTGTCAAGTTCATGGGAAGCTGAAAAGGGTGCAGGTGCTAAATACACAGTAGGGGCTTTGTTTTCAGCAAATAGTTGACAAGCAGGGTTAACAGTGGAATATTCTTTGTAAGTATTCGTGAGATGGTCCCATAGACTGCTAAATGCCATAAACCACACAGTTCACAGTTTCTCTATCCAATTGCTAGCTGTTCCAACGAAAGAACTGTGTACTCTATTGTAAGTAAACCCTTTGTTGTTCAGTTTTAGCTATTAGGTGGCACATGAGCACGACCTGTAAGCCAAAAACGATTGCATCAAAGTACAGCTAGAATGGGATATGAGTTGGAACACGCAAGTTGTAGATGTTGTTTTGATATTTACCCGCCCATTGTTTGCCCAAGGCCAGTGCTGGAAAAAATAAAATGTATTGCGTACCCCCTTTGTGTGTGAGGGTGTGTGGGGGTCTGTCAGAGTGATATGGGTGGAGCTGATGGAGAGATCTGGGTGTAGAATAATGTGGGATAGCCTGATTGTTTGATGCTGACTGCTTTACAATTAAAGTGCATTTTAGGAAGATAAGAATGACCACCGATTTTACAAATGTGTCTGTGATAATTCAAGCACGCAATCCTTCTGATCATGTGATGCCACTGGGTGTGGTGCTCATTTCAAATGTCCGCAAATTTCGAGCCATATATTTCCTTCTTTGGACCATTTTAGCATTCAAAGGAACAGCTTGTAAAACAATAGCATATTACCCATACCACAAGTCTCCCTGACAGTGTGTGCGAACAATGCCTGTCATAAATTGCAGACAGGGCTTAGAGTTCCTCAATCTGGGGTGTGGTTTGTGTCTCAGACCTCTACAGAACGGCACTGTAGCAAGACAATGTTGTCTGTAGTGCAGCTCTGTCTAGTTTCGGGTCTATTCCTCCTCTACCCATGCTAATCCCTATGACTATTCCCGCCCACTGCGTCCCCTTCCCTGGCCAAAACACATCCTCCTGGGATCTCTTTGAGCTAGCTCTATCAAGCAGTAACCTTAAACATTGCCCTGCTAGCGGACCTGCCACCATTTGAAAATCAAAAGCCCTGAGATTTGTGTCAGGCGATGACGCGCCCACTTCTGTTTGAGACTCCACCCATGTGGAAAGAAAACTCTGACAAACGCTGCCTGATCCATACCATGTTCTTGCATGTAACGGTAATGTGCACTATCAGCACTCCTTCCTACAAACGGTCCCAAAAGTGCTTATTGCATTATTTTACAACAAAACATACAAAATAGCCATCCATATGTATGTAACATAACAACACATTGCATTGGCTTTTCATAGCAGAAATTACAAAATATGTTTACTATGTATGCTTATTATTATGCTGTGAGCAAGTAACTTGAAAAGAATCAATAAAGGTGAACTATTGCTTGGGGGAAATCCTTCTGGGAGCCCTTTGCATAAAATATGGCGTGACCAATATCCTAATCTTTTGATCATTTGCTGCAGCACCCGCATACAGCAGGTCTCCCTCCCAGGTGACTCGTAAAGGATTGTGTGCATACATGGCAACATTTCAGTGTACCTCAGAGGGAGATGGCGTCAGAGAAATCGCGAGATGTTAATTTTCCCATGGGAATGCATTGGGTCTAGAATTAGTTTAAGTGGGAGAACGTGAAAAATAGCATTATTTTTCACAGAAAAATCGAGTGTGTCCTGCCTAAATCGGGAGGGTTGGCATGTATGTTGTGTGTGCCCCTGCTTTTCTTGTGGTTTCGCATTTTCTTTTTCTTTGTGGTGCTCACTTCCTACTTGGCCCTGATTGCCAATGTGATTAGCACAAGTGACCAGAATAGATTTCTGAAGCTATTTTCAGAATATTTCTGGAGATAGCAGGTCTCCTTCCCAGGTGACTCGTAAAGGATTGTGTGTGCCTGTGCTTTTCTTGTGGTTTCATATTTTGTTTTACTTTGTGTTGGTGAGGACCACACATCCTACTTGGCCCTGATTGGTCTATGTGATTAGCACATGTGACCGGAATAGATTTCTAAAGCTCTTTTAAGAATATATTCGGGAGCTGCTCACTCCATTTGCTGCAGCACCCTCAGACAGCAGGTGTAGCACATATGACTGGAAGTATCCTTATTGGACTGCCTCCCATAGCAGCCTTGTCCGGGCAGCTAGCTAAGGGCTACAGCAAAATGCAGCTCTCTTTCCCTGTTTGCCCCTGTACACCCATGGAAATGTGGCGATGAACAACTCTGCAGCTACAACCAGGTAAGGTGGTTGGGGTGGGGAGCACAGCCCAGAAAACCCTGCCACTTCTATATACCACAAATACTGAACCTAACATAGTACTGTAAGTGTTTCTCTTCAATAGTTTCTGAGAGTGGGAAAAGTTTCGCACTTAGATGTATTTGGGGATAGGCAATATATTCCACTTAGATGGATTATTGGGATAGGCAATGTATTGCACTTAAATGTATGTGGGAGATTGGTGATGTATCACACTTAGAAGGATTATTGGGTGGGTAATGTATTGCAATTAGATGGATTATTAGGGGATAGGCAATGTATTGTACTTAAATATATGTGGGGCATTGCCGATGTATTGCACTTAGAATGAATATTGGAGGTAGCAATATGTTGCACCTAGATGGATTTTGGGGATAGGCAATCGATTTAGGATGCATTTAGATGGATTATTAGGGGTAGTAGTGCACTTACATGTATGTGGGGGATACGTAATGTATTGCAATTAGCAGAATTATAGGAGGTGGGCGATGTGTTGCTTCGAGATGGATTTTGGGGATAGGCAATGTAATGCTCTTAGATCGGTTATTTGGGGGTAGGCAATGTATTGCACTTGGATGGATTTTGGGAATGGGCAATGTATTGCACTTGGATGGATTTTTGGGCATAGTGTGTGGGTGGACCTCCGATCTCTGTACCCAAAATGGGCCCACCTCTTGTTCGTAAAGCAAGTTTATTGTACAAACAGCCTGGAGGGGCTTGATGTCACTATAGAGTAAAACTAATTTGAGACTCCCCGAACCACACAAAGATTTCATTTTATATACATTATGGCAACAGTTAGCACAGTGGCAAGGGGGGTGGGCACCACTAATTTGTTTCACTGAAAAGTAATTATAATTTCAAACAAAATGTTTAACCAAAATCACAAACAAGATTAATCGGAGCGTATCAATAAAGCCTTGGCACAAGGATATGTAGAATACATTAGAAAGCTAAGGGTTGTCTCTTAGCTAATGATACACTCTCCCTAAGCCCTATTAGAAAGTTGCAACTGCTTCCACAACATTCAAATGGCGTTCAAGTCGTGTTCAAATTATAATTCATCAATCTTTTGTAAAAAAGTTCCAATGTCACTTTTTCTTTTTTTCATACAAGGCATTGTACATCCAAAGTGAGGCCAATATAATTGTCAATGCATTTCGGAGCACAGTCCGACACTGACTGCTTTAAACCCTAAGGTTTGATGAAGTCATCAATATATGAAGTCGGAATTACCCATGTCTACCTGTTGCATAATTTTATGAGTTTGGGTTGGCAGCAGCTAGACATGGGCATATTGATGGCTTCATGCTCCCAGATGTCCTTAGGCTTAAAAGCAGTCAGTGTCCAGCCCTGATGATGGACTGTGTTCTGAAATGCATTAGCAATTATATTTTGGACACGACTTGGACGCCATTTGAACATTGTGGAAACAGTTGCAACTTTCTAATACAACAGTTAGCACACGCCCACATATTCTGTTACAAAGTCATCCCCTCAAACATGATTGGTCAACACTATACAAAGACATTAATCCCCTTCAGTTCCCACGCTCTCATTGGATACATTTATTTAACCACCATCCCCTTTCAGCATACATTTGCATTATCTCATATTTACAGCAAACACCTTTTCAGGATCTTTCCGTAGTAGGTTGCGACATCATCGCATAATTATATCTTCGCACAACAATCCTAATTTACAACAAGTTCCAACTGGTCAGGGACTCTAACCCAGGTCGTGATGCACATGGCTTTTCCAAGGATGCTTCAACAATGCGAGAGAAACAAACAAGTTCCCTTTGAACTGATGATAAGCACCTGATCGGCCCGACTTGCCGGCGTCCTCATTTCACTCTAATTTTTAACGACTACCATTTCAGCATGCATGGCCTCTGGCCACATCCTTGTAATTCCTGAGAACCTGATCAAAACCCATAAACCACTTTGTCTGCTCTACACATAAGCACCCCTTGTACTGGGTTTATTACCCAGTCCCAAACAGACCCCACAAGGTGGGTGTACTTCCCTGGACACTGAATAACAGGTTCCCATGTACTTAAAAAGATTACATCTCCTCTCCACAATAGTACCAGGTCATAAAACCCTTGCCAGGCCATAGCTGGCCATTTTAATGTTACTGCAGCTGCAACTAATGCGGTTAGCTGCCTTCCCACAGCCTTCAACCTCGATGAAGCAGCTTCCTGGTTTCACAAAGTTTATCTCGCCAATCCAGGTTTCTGGGGCCTGCACAACCCCTAGGTATGAGGGGATTTGCGGTGTGCAGATATGTGTATTCACTATGTACCCCTTGTTCCACAACTATCCCAAACACATCTCCCTTCAGACCCTGTGTATGTATGTCTCTGCATGTAAGTTCAAGACTATCGTGTCCCGTCACAGTGGCTTCTCTATCAGCAAATCTCCTTCATCACATGCGCATATGAAGCTCTTCGCTTCCCATCTTCAGGCGCTACGTGGCACGCCACGAGACAGCATCATTTTCATATTGCATTGGCAGAGTTTTCATTATTCTATAAACAGTCTAGTGACACCAGAAGCATAAGAGAGCAAATGTAACATGCTCCTACAGATCTTTCTCTCTACCCACCCTCCTCATACTCATATGTTTGTACTAGACATTATCTACTGCTAAGCCATGTGCATCCACTATTGGATTTGAATTTAAATGATCATAATCACTCATAAGGTCGGAATCAATACTTCTATGTGTCCTAAATAACACTTTACCAAATCCTACAGTAGTAGATAGGTTCACAATATTCACATTCATATTGCCTGCAACGCCTGAACCAAATAACAGAAAAACAGAGAAAACATATAGCAAGAATTCTAGTATTCATTTTAAATCCAAGTTTCTCTGTATTTACAATAACAGTCTCTGGTTTTTGTTTTCTCCCCCCTTTTCTACTGGCATGAACTCTGAATCCTTACCCCATACTTAACAATTGTCCAGAATAGCATGCAGAGAGAAGAGAATTAGAAACGGAAATAAGAATGGTTTCTGTAGAATGAAAAGGCCGGAATACAGACTGAAAGCGAGGAAGAATAGAATCATTAGAAACAAAAGTAGAAACTTGAGAGTAAACAAGACGTTAGAGTATTTAGAGAGATATTGTAAAAGAGAAATTGGACAAAGGTTAGAGGAGAAAGAAGGATCAGAGGAACGTTCTTTTTAAAATAGGAAGAATAGAAGCATTTTTGAAGGAGGGAGGAAACAAAGAGGTCAGGAGACAGGTGTTAAAAAGAGAAGTTAGATAAGAAACAAGAGAAGGGTAGATTTTAGGAAAAAGAACAGATGGAATAGGGTCACCTGCAGAGGCCATAGGATGAGCCCGTGTATGATTATTAAAGAGTTTTCAAAAGTTAGATAAAAGTTCAAATAAAGTTAATGTGAGTACTCAACTCAATCCAACCACCTAGGATAGGTCTGGGAAGGCTTCTTAACCCAGATTCCACCACCAGAGGTCAGGTACGAGAGAGTTAGGGCCAGGACTTTATGCCCATGTTAGAGCATTGGAGATAGGGGGGCACATAAACAGGCATGTTAACTTACCCCTCTAACTCCAAATTTTCCAGAGGCCAATGCTGGTGTTCCAAAATCCACTGGGGACACAATCTTCTGTGCTTGGTCCGGTTGAAGAAGGCCCAGGGGTCACGGGTACAGAGGTCACTTTCTGCATCAGGATTTAGTTTTGCACAGGAATCTGTTTCCAGACAGCTTCCACTAGAAGACCCAAACCAGGAAAGATGAAGACTATGGGGGTTATAAAGGGAGTCACAAAGGTCAGGCCGTGACAAGCGATCTTCAGGCTACAAATAGAGGAGCAGGCCCAGCACAGCTTCCCTTGGAATGAGATGGCTGAAAATGCAGGAGCAGGCGACTTGTGGCACAAGCTGAAGATCCGCAAAGTTCCAAGGCTCTGCTCAGAATGATGATGGCTGCAATTAGGTAGCCCATAAGACTGCTATTCATTCCACTGGTTGGTCCAGGGACCCTTTAGAAGGCTCAGCAGGCATAGATCCTTGAGCACGGGTCAAGACTGGTTGTTCCCACCAGTCTACGGATTGAAGCACCAACTAGGGCAGTTCAGGACAGCGGAGCAAGGCTTTACTGTGGCAACACAGGAGTCGATGCCGATCAGCTGCGGAGGTCATCTTTGGGTCATCAGCAGGCTACTCTTCTTTGTAGAAGTCTTAGATCCAACTGTGATCTAATTAACAGTTGCAGGAGCCCTCCTTTTATCCAAGATTCAGAAAAGGAGCAAGCCATTCAAAATGCCAGTGGCTATCCAATGGCCAGTGGCTGCTGGTCACCACATCTGCATGGCAGCATACTTTCTGTCACCATAGATGTGGTTTGGGACTATACAGTCCCAGCCCCCATCTCTGGCTCACACAAATGACAACCCTTAGCCCACGAAAGCCACAGCTTTCTTCGGGAAAGGAATTCCATATAAGACAATTTCTGACCCGAAAAGGCAGGAAGAAGGCCAAAGAACAAGCAAAAACCACATGGTTCAGCCATCTTGGGTTGTTCGCCACCTTTAGTAGCCATTTGCAGTAAATGCAAAAGTGCATGAGTAAAATAACACAAAACCAGCATAGATATCACAGCTGCCAGCAGCTTGTCTTAGGCACATTGTAAAAGTACCCCAAAACTATTATATAAAAAGGTATAAGGATACGTAGTATCCTAAAACACTTTAGTGTAAGGGGATGGGATTCTCAGCAGAAGAACAAGGGGGAGTAGGAGCTAAAATACCCACTCAGCCTTCCTGCTGCTACAAATCAGGAACCAACACAAACATAAAGGTAGAACTGGCACAGTTGAGAGATATACCTCCTTTGACTTTTGTGGTAACGTGGGCCAAGGGAAAGCTGCACTCTCAATAGGGGTGTGCTTGGGTGCCAACTTTTGATTTCCAGTACGGGGCAAGATTTATTTTATCCTGCACTTACCGAATCCTTAATCCTAATGTTGCAAAGTTAGCACTATTTGCTCCAATAATTTGTAAACACTATAAAATTGTTGGTTGAAACATCGGATTCTGTAGTAAGGTGTCTAAACAAGCATGGCATAATGCTTTGCATTTCATTCAGGAGACTGGTACAAATAATTCTGAATGTAAAACACAGTTTATTGCAATAATAAGTATTACAACCAATCCTTCCATGCACATGTGTTTTTCAGGTACAGCTGCCACTGATAATTTCATCCATAATGGCGCCCATGCCCAATGGTTGCAGTATATCTGAATTATAATGTTTAAACAAGAAATGCTGAAGACCCAAAATCTGCCCAAAAGAGGGAAGCGAGGTAGGCCATAATCCATTCCCATTCAAGCCGTGGCCCCACAGATGAGACATCAAACAATGAGTTTTCGATTGGCACCATTGTGATGTGATTTGATATAAAGCACAGGTGTGCCCCCTCAGAATGGAAACTTGCATCACACATGGAACCATTACTGACTGTTGGTCGATACCTGCATAAATCAGAGTCAAACCAGAGACCATGAATTGTAATGGAAGAAGGGTTACAAAAAGTGAATACAAAGCAATAGGGATCTGCAGGGCCAGCTGAAAATGTGTCGGGCTGGTGGGGGCCATTTCAAAATCAGATTTTGGAGCCCCCTTACCTACAGATGGAAAAAAACAGTCCAAAGCACCAGCGGGGTTATTACACTAAAATGGAGTCAAAAGAATGCAGCAAGGGGGTTAATAGCTGCTGATTATTATATACATGCAGCTAGCAGGGAGCTGAAACACCAAATGTCCACTGATTCCACTTAATCACACTTTTTTTTTTTATTTATTTTTTTATTATTGTTGTTTTTCGATATCAAAATCTTTACAACATCAATTTAAAATCTTATTCTATCATCTAAAAGTCAAGTTCAAACATAACAAGCAAAAAATAGAAGAATGTAATGCAAGATACATGACAATAAAAATAGCAGTATACTAGGCACTTAGTTGGAATAATTACCATTTAGCTATTAAATCACACAAGTGAGACATGAGATCAGCCCAGAACCTTCCTGCATGGCATTACAATTAACAATTTATGTGATCGATTTGATAACGGAGATTAGATCTTCATTCAAGCGTAGCTTTAATATTTACCAACTTCTGCTCAATCACAGACAAAAGAAAGTATAGGTCGATAATCAATGACTGCCTGTGCCCCCACATGCATTGTAACCACAATAGTTCAGATTTATGATTTAATGATGTATCCATATAGTTCCCTGGGTATCTTAGGCGCTCCTTTGCGAAGTAGGAGCAATAGATCACTAGATGCTTCAAAGTTTCAATCGATTGGACCTTACAGAATCTACAAGCATCAACATGAGATATTTCAATGTTCTGCCAGCATTTTGTTCGATCTTTTGTTAGGAACAGATTGAATCTGAAGCGCATATATGTTGTTCGAATCTTTTGGCATGGGGCCTGCCTGATATACGGAATTAACGGTTTCTGCTTATGGCGAAATTTCGCATATTCCTTGTATGCAAGATAATTGCCGATTTTATCGGCTGTCATTGCCCAGTCATGCTGAAATAATTTGCTCTTCACAATTTGAGGCTGTTTAATTAAGTCTTCTGTGTCCATTGCTATCGCTATCAGATTTTCTTGACAATATTGACCAGCAGCATATACAGATTTAGGCGTACCATGCTTAAGCATTTTTCCTAGTTCTTCATATAGAGAGTTTGACACAGGGTTCAACATTTTAGCATAACTGTCAAGTTTACGCCATAAGTACCTATATGCTAGAGACTTAAGTCCAAGTTCATGTATAATTATTACATTTGGAAGAGAAGGGGGTAGATGCAAAACTTCTTTCCAAATTTTACCCTGAATTTTGTTCAGGATATTCCCAATTTCCAATGAGCATAGGTCTAGGCCGTAGATAATTATTGCTTCTACTTTGAGTGTATAGAACTCGATCAGTGGAATTAGAGAAAATTGACAGATCTTTAAATGTATTAGTTTCATCTGTGCGATTAGTGGGGCTGATTTGACGGCAATTTCGACCTGCCATTTTGCAATTGAATCTGAATTATTTAAATTATAGCCTAAATATATCATACCCAAAGCACGGGGTATGAGTAACCCTTTGGTACTCCATTGGTACCTAATGATCTTTCTCTTGTTCGTAAAGATCAGAATGTTAGATTTCTTTGAGTTTAGGATCAAATTATGGGTATCACAGAATTTGGCTAGAGATTCCAATTTATTTTGGAGACCAAACGGGGTTATGTCGAACAAAATCAGATCATCCGCAAAGGCCAGCCATTCGAGACGTAGATCGCCCAGTTTAACCGCAAATGAGTTACAAGTGGCCCATATGTTATCGATCTCAGTAAGATATAAATTAAAGAGCGTGGCGGCAAGGTTGCATCCCTGTTTTACTCCTATGTGTGTGGCAATTGGAGGCGTTAGTAGACCGGTATTGTCGATTTTTATCCTATAGGAGGTATTAGTATGGAGGAGTGCTATCATAGCTATAATTTCGGCTGGTATGTGTAGCTCTCCCATTTTTTGCCACAGTATTTCTCTTATTACAGAGTCAAATGCCCCAGATATATCCAGCAAGGCCATATAGATCGGGCCTTGATTTTTCTGCCTAGAGAGCTTCAGTAAATGCGTCATCATAGTGGCATTGAGGTGCGTGCCCATTCCCTTCCGGAATCCTGTTTGGCATCGAGATAAGATCATATGTTTTTCAATAAATGCATTTAAATCCTTCAAAATTAGGCCAGCAAAGATCTTCGCTGTGACATCTATGAGTGCTATCGGCCTAAAATTGTTGGGATCATTCAGCACTCCTTTTTTATGTAACGGTATCACAATTGCCGATAGCCATGATTCCGGAACTGTTTTATTTTGGAATACCCATTCCAATCGCCTTAATATGATTTCTGACCAGAGCCTCGGATCATCTTTTATAACGCAGGGAGGGATCCCATCCGGACCGGCAGCTTTGGAGGATTTCAACTTCCCTATTACCTGTTCGATATCACCTATGCTCCAAGGGCAGCAGGAGGGAAGATCCATCGTGAAGTCTGGACATTGAATATTGCGAAATTTTAAGGGCATGGCATATTTCTTCCGATATAGTTCACTCCAGACCTCTCCACTCACCGCTGAACATAGCGATGATGTACCCTTCAACAATGGATCTTTTAATGCCCTCCATACTTCCCTTGAGTTTTTCTTAATCAAATCTTGGATCATTTTCTGATTTGATTTGATATACTTATCGAACTTAAGTTGTTTAAGATCGTTTTTATAACTGATCAAAATTGCATTTTTTTCATTAACATAGGCCTTTATGGATTTATAGTTTTTGAATAGTTGCCGTAAATCAAAGTTTTTCTGTTTTTTCCTTGCAGCAATTGCTACATTGTAAGTACTCGCAGAATTTATTTGTGTTTCAATTTTTCTTTGGGCTGCTAATGATTCTATGTGACTATGTATCATAAGTTCGTTCCTCTTTTCACATGAGTTTACTTCTTTTATGGACATCATTCGAGTGTTCGTTTTGACTATGTCCCTATTTACCAGATAGTTTAAGCGCCTATATAAGCCTGAATTCCATCTAATAGAGATGGCTTTGCGATCTAATTCCAATAATGCCAATGCAGGTACAGAATTGTATACTGTAAGGTTACAATCCAGCCTACACTTCAGGATGCAGTGATCACTTAGGTGGGTAGATATGATGTTACATAATGATGATGTGTTTGCTAGGGCCCCTGAAATGACAATATAATCAATAGTCGAAGTCTTTGTGCCACGGGCCCAGGTATATAGTGGATCTTGCTCCATAAATGGCATGACTTGCATGTCCCATAATTCGAAGTAGGTTATCCACAATTGCCCCCTTGCGTATGAGGATATCGCATACTGATTAATTGTACTCCCAGAGGGCATACTCGTTACACAAAGATTAGAATTGAAATCGCCACCTATAATGATTTGCATGTTAGTAGTGACTGCTACAGCATCAGACATCACATGATTCAATTTTTCAATTATGTTATCAATAGACATTAAAGAAAGATTCCAATAAAGTGCAATAAGAAGAATATCTGAGAGTGTTTGCGTACTTGATGACAACTTAATAGCTAGAATATCTGTGGATGTAAAAACTTGACAAGATTCAACGCAATGTGCGTGTTTTATGAATATCGCCAAACCGCCAGATGGACGTCCCAATTTGCCTCTAACGGCATGTGAGCTATAAGCCATATAGCCTTCTAAATAGATATCATGTAGAGCCATGGTTTCTTGGACTATCATTATCGCGGGTAAATCTCTCTGATGACAATTTTGGAACCATGCGACTAAGTTTCCAAATCCACAGCAATTCCAGGAGTTTATTACTAGTGCATTATCTTACAGATTCACTTTGTCTTGCGACCCCCCTGTTAGGGTTTTCATTAACGGCTCTAGCCGCGCAAGGCTAGACACAATCTGTGCCACTGATTCAGGTTGAACTCTGATCTTTTCATATAGATCACATACCTCAGGACTAAATTCACTTTGAGGTAACGATGGTTGGTGTTCAACAAAGCAAGTAGCATCTTCCATCGAGAAGTACAAAGACAAACCATAACCCAATGTTAAGAAATCTTTTTCATATTTCCATATGAGGGAGGCAATAATTGCAGAATGAAATTTGCAAAGCATCCTGCAATTAGGCACATACGGGAGTCTAATCCAGTCAATGTCGTTCGATACTAGATTTCGTAGAGCAGGAATTTGGTGAAACACTTTCATCAAGGACGCACGGTTCAGGTTGGGTTTATCGACCTTTGTCGGATCTACCGTCCACCCCATTACCAACTTCATTTCTTGGGGTATATCTTTATCATTTGTGGTTCTTCCCACTCCACGTTTTTCTGTGATTTTGCTATCACTAAGCAGGTGTTCTTTTACATCTGCCTCTGAAGCGCTGGGAGTAGCCTGTAAGTTAGCGTCCACATGAACCTGAAGGGGGACATTATCTTTATCCACATGACTTACTTCGCATTGTTCACTGACACACAAGGTATTAGTAATAGAATCGATACCATCAATATTATGTCCCGAGCCTTGAGAAAATTGGGATAATGATGTTATCTTCTTATCGATTTTTTCAAAAAACCGTTGTAGTTGCGTCTGAATCAGGAGCGGAGTTGATAATGTCTCAACCTCTTTAAGTTGTACATCTGATACGCCACTTCCCTGAGCTTGTTTCTTGACTGGGGATTTCTGTAGCACTGAGGATATATCCTCCTTTTCTTTATTTTTTTTATCCCCAATAGCACCTGACTTTCTGTGTTTAATTGAGTTAAATCAATAACAGTTTCAGCGTTTGTTATTATATCAGAATTTTTTTTGTATAAGTTGCCAGTCAAGGGCAAAGTATTATTTTTTTTTTTATTTTTTTTGTTTTTGGTGTTTATTATATTGGGTCCTGTCAATGTATTAGCATTTTGTATACCAGCATGAGTCTTCCTTTTCATAGCTCTCGCATAAAGCTTTTTGGCTTTGCGAGACATGAAAAAGGTAGTGGTTTTTTCATTACCATTATCTGCCAGGGCTTCAAGGGAAGCGTTTTGCTCTATATTACAACATTCATTGAGATCGATCAGATCTGTAAGGGGTGTAGGACTATCCGGAGTGATTTTTGATGTGGGTGGTTTAATTTCTTCGTGGACAGCAATTTTCTCCCCCATAGATTCAGTTGGCACCAAATTTGCAGCCAGCAATATCTTTTCTAGTACTAATATCCTTTCATTTTGTAATTTGGCTATTTCAGCATATGGGGGCAGCTGGCTCGTGCTCTGTTCCATAGCATTAGCCCTTATGTCGGTATCAGTAGTGTCAAAATCATCCCAAGAGATCGTTTGCGTGGATTGGCACTTTAACAAAGTTACCCTCCCCGCTTTTGCCTCGGGCTTTGGTTCCACCAGCATATTCTCTTGTTTTGTTTTTTCCTTAAGCACTTGATTAGCCCAGAAGGAGTGGCATTTTTCTTGTGCCATCAAAAATCCCTCTATTCTACTCAGTTTAGCATTGATTTCTGAAGTGGCTAGACTCAGGGCACCGATTGCACCATGTGTAAATTCATGCCCTTTGTCCAACAAGTTCAGAATTCTTGCCAAAACTGGAAAATTCTGAAGTTCTTGTTGATTAAGATCCACTAATGTGTCTTCCAAAGGAAATAGAGGAAGTGAGGAATTTGGTTGGCGAGATACTTCAGAGGTCACTTTAGGGATAAAGATGTCCGGGCCAATGACCGGAGAATGTGAGTAAGTTATGTCTGTTGGGTTTCCATTCGCCTCATTCGTAGGTGAGCTCGCATTTTGTATTTTCCCTTTTTTGTATTTTCCCTTTTGCTACCCAACCAATATCGTTCAGCCTTGTTTCTGCTAGCTGATTTAAATTGTCTGCGATTGCGGTATGAAAGTGAACTTGTTCTCTAAACCCACGAGAGCACGCTGCTGGTGTCGATGGCCCATTTGATAATCGAGTTCTACTATGGAGTTCAGCAAGCACTACTGGTGCAACCAATGAAGTGTCTATTATAGATGTACTACATCCCTCGGCCACCGCCCCCAACAGTGAGCTATCGGTGATTGGTACGTTGATTATATGGTTCAAAGGATAAATAACATCCACCTTTGCCTCCCTGTGGATTTGGGCTAGGGTATCTAATTTGTTGTTTTCTGATACAGTCTTCATATTACTCATGATGATTACAGATTCTATCTTCCTTGGGGCTACTGTATGATCGACAAGTTCGCTAGCACTTTTATTGACACATTTACCCTTTTTTTTTGTCTGATTTAACATTTCATGCGCATCTTCTTCATCTGAAACATTTCCCTCACTTAGTGTAGAGGGAGACCCATTTAAGCACCTTTTCCCATTTCTCAACTTTTTAACCATGTTGCAACTCTAAGACAAGAATGAACGTGTACGATAATATAGTACCACCGACACTTTACCAGGCAAAGTCTAGAAATCACAATTTACTGCGGACAATTCCCACCCATCCACCTTTCAAGCAATTTATGATGTAGCTATAATGAAACAATGCTCTCGAAAATTTTCGCAGCATAGAAAAGCTTAAGATCAATACACCAGAATACCGTTTGCCGTGCTGCAACTAGTTGAGATAATTCCTTTGTGCGCTCCACGCCCCACGCCGCGCACCGTGAACAGTAAACAGTACTTGGTGTACTTGGTGCGCAGCGCGGGTGCGCTGGATCCTATGTTTTTATAGCACCAAAACGAGGCGAGCACTCCAGGAGGAGGAGTCAGCGTGATTGGCGCCTTTAGCATGAACAGTAGGTGAAAACGAAACAGCGAAAGAGAAAACAAGAAAAAAAAGATTCAAAATTGGATTGTGTTTGAGCAAGGATCTAATATAAAGTGACTGTATAAGTTATGAAGTGTGCACAGCGTGCACAGCTCGTTCTACGAGCTCGATTCAGTCACCTTTTTCTATTTCAGTCCTCCAGGCAAATCGGTGTTGCTGTTAAAGACGTCCTCCTTGTGGACGATCAGCAGCACGGCACAGAGCAAGGAACAGATTCCACGTTCATTGGGGAGCGCTGAGGCAGTTGACAGAAGCGTAGTTCAAAAGGCGGCTTCCCAGCTTCCCAGCTTCCCAGACAGTAAACAGTACTTGGTGTACTTAATCGCACTTTGACAGCAGGGTGCTAATGTAGAGGAAACCAGAATAAAAATAAAATAAGGTGAAAAGAAGGTTACTGGATACTGCAAGAGGCCTAAGAGAGGGGGGGCCTGAAGGCGCCAGCAGAGGCAGCCTGTAGAGTATGCTCTGCAAAGCAAACATTTAATTTCACAAGTGTGTCATAAGACTGCCATCAAGGGGTAGCTTCTTGGGGGCCAGCAAAGGCCCAGGGCTGATTCCAACTGAAAAAGTTCAAAGGCCCTGACGCTGTCCCTCGCAAACTGAAAATAATCTCCAGCTGTCAGGGTTAATGATTGAATGGTGTTTCTCATCTGCGCTTGAGAAGGCCTGTGGCTCTGCTACACCAGTAGGAGGGTGGCACATTTCTTCCTGGATCCCTGCGGCCTCTGACGGAGGTATTGATTATTTTTCTCTTTTTATACCTTTTGTTTCTCATGGTTTGTGTCTGTATGTTAATATCTGGGATGGAGGGCTACTTTGTGTATTTAAAAAATCCCGCTGTCCGCCCCTCTGTACTTGAATTCCCTTAACCTCTCCCATCCCATTCCTCCTTCCAATATCCCCCATCCTCCTATTGCCTACTCTCTACCCATTCTTCCTCTATCTTTTTCTGTCTGTACTCCTTCTCCATCCCTCAAATGCTTCATTTTACTTCACTTTGATCCTTCCATCTAACACTCTCTCAGTCTCTCTCCCTCTCATCCCTCCTCTCACCACACATTACTCTCCAATCCCTCCATCATTCTTTCTTGTTTCTCATCCCCCACCCTCACTCCCTCCTACACTCTCCATGTGCCCATCTCTTGCCCACTCCCTGCCTCTTTCTCTCTGTGTCTTTACCTTCTTTCCTCTCTTGCCTTTCTTCCCGCCTGCTCTCCACATTTCTCTCTCTTCCAATCCTCTCTGCCAATCTCTTAGGCAGCTGGACCACACAGAGTTCCACGACAGGTGCATTAACAGGGCAAGCTATCTTATTGGAGTTTGAATCAGTGGCCTCCAGTTTCAAATAGCCATGGACATTTGACCCAGTGAAGGGTGGGGGCTGACTCACAGATTAAGACAGCGAGACAGAAGCTAAATCATAGGGAGAAGGATGGGATGCAGATGAAAGAGGCAAAGAAAAAAGGAGGGCTTACAGGCGAGATGGAAGGAAAAAAGGATTCAGAAAGAAAAGTTCAGGGAAGAAAGAACGGAAATAAAGTGAAATGCAAAAAGTCAAAGCAACAAAGTTTTTTTATAAATTAAAGTAAACAAGTTTTAAAAAGCAAAAGAAGAACACTGAGCATGATGTGCCCAACTGCTTTGGCCTGTACCCCTAATCAAGGCTGAGGTGATGATGGGTTGGCCTTCCCAGTTCAGCAGTACTTGCTAAGTTTGCAAGATGACTGCTAACACTTAACCAAGCCGGAGCCCAGCAGGAGCCAGAAGCGCTGCCGTACCCAATGAGGGTGTACTATAGACAGTCACAGCTTGCTTGCCTTTTGTGTGTGCCTTCGCTCAATTCGGATTTTGTTGTTTTCGTTCTTGGTTGCACTTTCAAAGATCTTCCATGAAAACATTTACATTATCTCCACAGGGGCAAAATGACATTCCTGCCCCCGTTGTTCTAAGAGAACAGGGGCAAGTGTCCCCTTTACCCCTGTGTACACAGCACCTATGGTGGGGGTGAACTTTATTGGTCAAACCGGAAAGCATAACAGTCCAAAATAAATCCAATCAAGGTTCTATGAAAAATAGTTCTACTTTAATAAAGTACACCATCTGCAAAATAACTAAATAGACAAACACTACACAAAACCCACCCTGAGGAAAGAACAGAGAATATGCAAAGATAGCACATTGCAGCACTGGGTAATGAATCAGGCGTGTAAGGTAACTGAAAACCACAATGTTCTTGAAAAAGGATATGTTTCTTGAAAATTAGAAGGGATGTATGGACCTAACCAGTCTCTAGGGCCCAAACTGGACTAAGGGGACTGTTGCGAGTCTGTAGTACCTTCTCCACGGCATTGAACCAGTTTTTTTGGTGCTGTTCCAGTAGTTCGAATCAGGTTTGACTGGGTCCGCAGCATTGTTCCAGATGGGGAGCTGGGGTCGAGCTGAAGGTAATTGCGGTTCGAAGAAGTGCAAACTGTGAGGGCCAGATGGTTCGGTAGCGAAGCAGCTGATGACTGGATTTGTGGTTTGAGTCGAATGGCTCACGTGCAGTGTTTCGAAGATCATGGATCAAAAGTACCTCCAGAGTCTGGTCATAAACTGCTGAAGATCAGCAGCAACGATGCTGGTGGTTGGAAGAGGCGGTTCGAAGATGGTGGGTGCAACAAGGAGTTTCAGGTTCGAGCCGGGGCAATGACATGCTCAGCTGGTGCGGTGCAATGGCAAACTGGATTCAGGATGCAGTTCAGCAGTTTGGGGGCAGCAGTCACATTGCTCAAGGCGGGGAGTAGTGTCAAGTTGGGTTCGACCAAAGGCTTGCTGTGTTTTGACCACAAGGCCTGAGCAGGACGAATCATAAGGGCCACCAAGGTCAGTTCGACAGTTGATTCAACTGTAAAGATGCTGGAAACTGGATGCATGGCTCTGCTGGATCGGTTAAATCAAGTACATGAGGAGCTGTTGTTCATAAGGGCCAACAGGGTTAGTTTGACAGTCAGCTTGGACTGCTGCCCCAAGATGCTGGAGACTGGATACACTGTTCGGTTCAAGTGGCTTGATCCAGCGTTCGATGGTCAGGGCACGATGGGCCACCAAAGTCAGTTTGTCTGGTCATAGCAATTGGCAGCAAAGATGCTTGCAGTTTGAGTGGGGATTGAAGTTGGTAGATGTAATTATGAGCATGTAGTTCAAGCCAAGGCAATGGCATGCTCGGCTAGCATTGTGCGGTGGCAAACAGGATTGAACACACAGGATGGTGGTTTGAAGAGTCAGAGTACCAACAGCAGCTCTGGAGGGTTCTGTGGGTTCGAAGGTGTTGAAGGTGTTTGAATCATGGCTCTAATTGGTTCAACGGTAGGAATGCCGGTTTCTGGGCTGTATTGGTCCTCTGGTTGCTGTGATTCTCAATCAGGGGTCTCAAAGATACGTTTTGGTCCTTGTTCTCGTTCTCCCAAGCACTAGCAAGGCTGTTCCACAACTGTAGAAGTCCTACAATGCAGTGAGGTCCTAGGTACTGTTGTTGCTAGCAGAAAGGCAGATCTTGTCCCAGCATCAGGTCATCCCCAATGGTCTCTGGGGATGGTTAGGGGACAGAGCTAGCCTCTGCTTTGGACACTCAATCTCACCTCACTGGCAGAGGACTTTGGAGAGATCAACTCTCCCAACATAAGTCCAATAAAATCTTCTTGAAAGGTTGAAGTTCAAAAATGATTCAAAGAAGTGGTAGTTAACCCCTTCTTTCAAAGGTCAAAGTCTACACGTGTTTGGACTAAAGCTTGCCTGCTTTAGTTGTCCAATCCCTGTTCTTGAAAGAAGTGGACTTTGCCCCTTTTGACATCATATGCAATGTGCTTTTCTCTAGAGGAAGTGGAGGGAGGGAGCAAGAAGGAGAGAGAGAGGTAGAGAGAAACAAGATGGCAAAGGACCTCCACTGTACATAGCCCTCCTGTTTACCCTAGCCCTATCCCCTTCCCTTCTCACTAGGATCAGAAGGCCTTTAGAAAGTAGCACCTTGGTTTGAGGCTACTACTTTGATGGTTGTGGTCCTTTGATGCCGGGGGCCAGGACAGGTGCCTGTGGTGCGACTGTCTCTGGAGTAAGGTATTACCTACCCTCACAATTAGATCAAAGAAGAGGCATTCAGGTTCCTGTCCTTTAAGTTGGCGGACTGAGCCTGTCTGGCCAGAATACACATCACATTCCACACATGACCTGACCTACAGGAGCTGGCACATTTGTGATATCAAAATGAATGTGGCTGCAATGATCATGACATGACTTAGTTTAGGCATAGCTTATTTTTTTTAATCAAGCTTGCCACCAGCATGGGCTACTTATGATCTTCAGCATTTTGGTACAGGGGTACATATCTCAAATGTAGCCCCAGTGCTGCAGATACTTGACTGTCACTGCAGCTTTCAAATAAGCATCTGTGGCCTCCGAACCTGATCTATGCCACTGGTAGAGCAGGAGCTGCAGATCGGGATATGCTTTTGCCGTGGAGCTTTGGAAAGGGTAATCTGATCAGCAGATTATCCTTTCAGAGTAGGAATTACCCGCACCATTTCATTAATTAATAAAAATGTAAACATCCAGGGCTTCTCCACCCTTGCCAAATGGCAATCTGTCACAGGTGATGTATGTAATTGTGAGAGAGACATAGGGCCTCATTACGAGGTTCACGGGCTGGTAGAAATGCTGGAGAAACTGACGGTAATACCGGCACCACCATTTTTACCAGACAGGGGAAACCTGAGTTTGCCGATGGGGGCTCTGGTCTAAAGGCAGGCCTGACCAGCCAGTAGATCTACCCCCTACTGGCAAATAAATGTTGGAATCACTGGTAGCGGTACTGGCGGTGCAAGTCATTCCGGCAATCCTATCCCATGGAGTCCTATGGGACTCCATGTAATGGGAACTTACTGCTGTCTCCACTGTATGTAATATCCCGGTAATACCGAGATATTGGGCAGCGGAGACGGTAGGAGCAGTTTACCAGTATGCCGCTGAAATTACCAGTGGGATAATGGGCATCTTGTAATGAGTCCCATAGTCCCTCAGCACTGATAGTCGTAGGAACTCGTCATCTTCCTCGTTGGAGGAGCAGAAAAGGCAAGGGAAGTAAAGCATCAGTCAGGACATGATTCAAAACAAGCAAAAAAGAAAGGATGTCATGCAAAAATCTATGGAGGGAAAGTTGCAAAAACAAAATCTTTCCTAACACTTAAACTCATAGAGCAGCCAGCTGTGTTGGTGGTGAGTAAGCTTTAAACAAGCATAATGCCTGCCTCCTGTCTTGCCCTAAAATGAAGATTTTCCTAAATGTCTTGATGGAAATTATTGATTCTATTAGAGACACAGACAGCATTATCCCATCCTTCATTCGTAATTGAGGCTAAACTATAGGATACTTAAATATGAGAATGATAATGTTATGCTGTAGAGCAATTTAAAGTTATTAATCATGGTAGATGAAGCTTGAAAATTATAATTGTGGATTTTGATGGTGTCTTAAGAATAGTGTGATGCAATAGTTTATCATGTATCTTCCCCTCTTGCAAACAACTAACTTAATATGCCTTTTAGGGACAGAAAAGGAGCCGGTGTAGAGAGAGAACATGTTGAGGCATCAAGCTGAAGTTGATTCTGTTCAAGTTTACCAACTGTTTATCGATTGGTGGAAGGAGCATTAATCTCTAACACGAAACAAAGAGGACCTGAGAAACAAGAGGAGTGTTTTCCTGCATTGAAGCTTTTTGATCGGTCGTTCCCTCGCAGCTCTTGATTCCAACGCTCCAGCTGTTCTCGTTCCACTTGATTGCTCCTCTGCATTTGATAAAGCCAACCACTCGATCCACATAAAATGGCTCCATGATACCCTAGGTATCTCGGAGCAGACACTGGACTGTCTGAGCGCCTTCCTCAATGACCGTCCATCCCAGGGTATTCTGGGCTCTTTCTCCTCCCCCGCCTTTATCTCCATGTGTGGAGTCCCACAGGGCTCCACCCTCTCTCCCTGGCTCTCTAACACCTATCTTGCTCCACTTGCACACCTCATATCCACCTTCTCCCCTAACTTCCAGTGTTATGCAGATGACACACAACTCTTCTTCAAACTTCCCTCTGACCCTCTCCTTTCTTCTACCATCATTTCTGACTGCCTATCTGCCATTCAGTCCTGGTGCACTTCCAATGATCTGCCTCAACACCAGCAAGAATGAGATTCTTCATATTGGGGCTCCTGCTCCCTCTTTCTTCCCCTCACTCTGGCCATCTTTAATGGGCTCTCCCCTTCTCCTTCATCAGAATCCAGAAACCCTGGAGTTATCTTCGATTCCGCTCTTTCCTTCCTCCCTCACATTGAGGACCGTGCAAAGAAGGCCCCCTTTCAACTCTACCTCCTCAAAGAAATTCTTCCTTTCCTCACTTTACCCCAGAAGCTCAATGTCTCTAGAGCTTTGGACAGACTTTTCCTTAATCTATCCTCTTCTTCTCTATGACCTCTTCAGCTAATCCAGAATACGGCTGCACGACTTATCCTTGGCCTCAAGCCTGGGGACCACATCTCTTAAGCCCTAAAAACTCTCCACTGGCTCCTAGTTGCTGCAGGGATCAAATTCAAATCCCTCTGCATCATCCATAAGGCTGTCTAGGGCCGGGGACCATGCTACCTACATCTTTCTATCACTAAATACTCTCCCACCAGATGTTTACATTTCTCCTGCACCAACTCTCTGTGTGTCAGACGCTTTGCTAAACGACGAGCTGGTGGCTGATCTTTTTCCTTGGCTTGCTCACTCTTAGGAAACAGCCTCCACCTTCCTCTTTGTCTTGAGCCGGATCTCCTAAATTCTGGAAGCTCCTCAAGACTTTTCTTTTCACCTCCTTCTTCCCGTACTCCCTCCTCTGCTAAAACACAGTCACTGAGATTGGTGACCAGGGCCCTTATGTGTCCTCTTGGGCCCTGGCCCCCAACACCCAATCGCCTTCCGCCTCCTCCTGCTCCCAGCACTTGCTTTAGCACCCACTGGCCTTTTCCACCACAGGCCTGCACTAAATTATTTATTGCCAGCTGACCACTCACACTGGCACTTACAGTTGCTTGCTCACTACCTAGCACTTCCCTCCTGGTATAGCTAGCACTCACCCACCATTCCCTCATCCCTTCTCTCTCTCTCTGCAGTTGCACATTCTGAATGCTCACAAGGCCTAGTTGGCCCCCTCTATCTTTCATTGTTATATTTGATTTTCATTCCCATGTTCCCTCCCTGTTGCCCTGTGGGCGCTTTGAAACACACTTTTCATGATGTACAAATGCCTTACAAATGCACAATAAAAAAAGATGAATGTTTTTTGGATGGACTACTAAATTTTCCCTGGGTTCAGTGGAAATGTAGTTTGTTAATGCTAAACTATTTGAAGTTGTTCAGTGTTCGCTGCTCGGGTTAAAATAAAAGAAACAGAGGCATAATGCTTGCAACTGTATCTTTAAAAGAATCAAGACTTTCCATCAATTTATTTTGGAAAATCTTCATTATCCGAAAAATATTTCTGTTGTACCTTGTGAACAGAATTGCTTAGCATATGGTACGAGTTTAAATAATAACGGTTTTAAATCATCTGTAGTTACTCAACTCAAAGATAAAAACAAAAATGTAAAAGTGTATTTTGTGTATTGCATCCATGCGCCTGGTCCACTCAAGGTGCTGGTTTATGTACTCTTTGAAGGAAACCTCTCAGGATGCTCGATGCATACTGGAGCGTGCGGGAGTGAAACATCCTTTTTTTGGGCTTGTTGCTTTTTACCGCTAAAACAATTGCTACAATAAGAAAGGGGGTCCAAGAAGCAGTCTTTGTGGTTGGCATGACAACTGGAAATGCTGTGGCATACAATAGCCAATGCACAGTGTTCATTCCTGTTGTACTACGCGGATGTAATCCTCTAGGGGCTTGTTTAACGTATTTTCTCCCAATCAAGAGTACTGTTGCATGTCACGTGTCTGTGTGACTTTCAACGCTGGAGCCGCAGAGTGATCTCTTTTAGAGACAAAGGCAGGCCTCCCTACAGGAGCAAAGATAGAGGTTTTTTTGTACAGTAAATTGACTACCCATCAAAGCATACATTGGGCCTCATTCCGAGTTTGGAGGTAACCACGCCGCTATTTGCGGCATGGCTGCCTCCAAACTCGCTCCGAATCCGCCCTGGTGAATGGAGCAATTACCGGTCCATTCCAAGGTTGGCAGGACCGGTAATTCCCCATTCACCAGGGCCCTTCCCCATTCCCATTTGAGCCCCCATAGGGCTCAATGCGAATGGGGAAGGCGCTAATAACGGTACTGTAAATTACGGTACCGTTATTAGCTCTATAGTCCCTTTGCGGGTCCCGTCCTTAACGCCTGCTAAAAGCAGGCATTAAGGAAGGACCCGCAAAGGGAACTCGTAGTAGGGTGGTAAGGGTTTAACGGCACCGGACTCGTTACCAGTGACCGTTAACCCTTACCGCCCTACTTGTAATGAGGCCCATTGAAATTTACAAATATACAGGAACATGTTGGTATGTTTGTCTAAACATGAAGGTATAATTATTAAACCGTTTTTTGCCACATGGAGGTAAACGTTTTTGTGGAACATTAGTTAGCAGTCCTCCGGGGTCGAAGAAATAGATTCTGCATTGAAATAGCTGCATTTTCGCTTATGAAAATGACTGCTTTGTTCATCTGGATGACTCAGGTTAATGGGTGAGACCTAGGGAGGTTCAATCTATCTTTTGCTTTTCTGAGTCCTTCTTCTGTGTCTATGCTTCAACTTGATTGCCAGAGGCCCAACGCTAGTGGAGTAACTGAGGATAGTTATGTGATTAAGGCACTGTTAGGACCCACAAAATGTTGTGCGACCAAGGGGAGACTTAGTTTCGCGTGGCGTATTTGGTTCTTGGTTGCTGAAAGTTCAGAAAGGTTATGTGTTCTCTATTTGATTTTAGGGAGTAAGTGTCAATACAAGGTCTGCTCTTTTTTTCTGTCAGCGGAAAACATGGCACAGCCATAAGGGGCGAGCTGAACACATTTTTGTGCATTGGGTCTGTGGTGAACATTTAATGACAGCGCTGGCGTGTCGTAAAGTTGAGTTTCTGGCTAAAAACGTTGTGATCTCGGTTTGAATTGTATGTGTCCATTTATACGCATATTGATTTCCTCTTTGTGTTGCCAGCAATGCCCGACCTGGGGCAGTGGCAAGAGTGAATGGTGAAACAATATTTTTTTAACATCACAGTGTTGAACTGAAGCATGAATTAGAGCAGACTGGCTTTTAGGCAAAATCATATGCAGTACCCTTTGGGAACAATACACACAATTGAGACTACAAGTGTAAGTACAATTTCACCTTTGGTACAAGCCTGTACTACACAGTAATGTGGTAGCAGTGGCTGAGCAGCCAGACTTATCTCAAGAGTAAAGTGAGCAGTACAACAGGTTACACAAAGGACCAACAAATACAGTGATTCAAACAAACACTTACACAAGGTTTCTTGGTAAAAGAATATTCATTTATTTACACAGTCATTTGGAAAACATTCCACTAGTAAGAGTAGCTCAATATCACAATCTAATATACTACAATAAACAACCAATCAGTTTCTGAACAAGTTCAGCTCCCCTGAAGTGGGAGCAAAATGGCACTTCAGTTACTTTAAAAAGGGGTAAAGCACAAATACTTTCATAGGCAGGGCAAAGGGTTTCAGTTCACTATAACCAGCAATTCAATTCAATTCAATAGGCCTGGGCCAAAGTCAGTGGTTCAGAGTCTTGTATAGGAGAGTTCTGTTAGTAAACGGTTAAGTCTTTGCCACAGATCTTAGAAGAATTTGGTCAGACGAAAAGTTAGATGTTGGTTTAGGGAAGGACAAGCCTTCAAAGTCGGGAAAGTTCACAAACTTTCACTGTGGCCGAACGGAGTTCTGCACCGCACGTGCACAGTACCTTGTAAGTGAAGAAAAGCTGTAACGGAGACAGTTGTTCCTGGCAGTTCCTGTAGATCTCGCAGTTCCTGATCTTCAGTCGTGGGGACAAGAAGGAGGACTTCAGGAGATTTCTGCACTGCCCAGGGAAGAGGCACAAGCTTGGCAAAATGTTGGTTTAAGGTGTGAGTGCCTTAAAGTCCACAAGCTAGTTTCCTTCCCCCTGGCTATTCGGTTTTCTACAGAACTCTGAAGAAAATTCGACCAGGTTGGGGACGGTGTCCAGGTGTCTTACGGGTTGGTTGTTCCCACCAAACTCAAGGGAAGAAGTTAACCTTGAAGGGCTTCTCTGTCGATGGAAGTTCAGGCAATTTGGACCTGCAGCATGGCTTCATCGGTGGACCAGGAGTTTCAGCAGTCGTCTTCCTTCAGCTCGTCTTCGGTTCTTTCGTTCCAGTGGTCGACTCTGCTTTCCATGTCCCAGAGACCTGCTTTTAAACAGTTTTCCCCCATTCATTCCACCTGGCTGTCACTCACACAGCAGGGTGGCTGTCCTTGCCGGAAAGCCAGCCAGCCAATCATGCCAGAGTGCATTCAGGTCTCCTAGGAGACTAAGCAAAGGGAGTTTTGGGCACCTCCCTGGGTCTGTAAATTTAAAAAGACTAGTAAAGTCAATTTAACTTTACATGCTCTAGGAGACAGTAGTCAGTCCCAGAGAAGGTATTTAAACCTTGGCTGGTCTGAAAGACACCCCTGTGTCACTGCACTGAGGGTGCTGTGTGACACACAGAAAAAGATGATGCCTGTGGAGTTGTTGTAAAACTCCTTATCCAAAGAACACAAAAGTAAAACACACATCAAAATACATGAAAGTGTGGGGGGAAAAAGGCTCAAATTCTTCCCAGGTAAATATTCAAATCCTAGAAATCCAGCAAAGTTGCTGGGGGTCTCAAAAGGTAAGGGAAATTAGCACATGCTTGAGACTTCTCCCTAACACTGGCCTATTCGTTTGATATGCCAGTTCAGGAGAGGAGATGACGGTAATGCCACTTTTGTACTGGCTTGTCACAATCCCTATTTTGGTGGTGGTTACCAGATAATTCCCTGTCAGTGTTGACACCATCTGATACTTAACCCCAGCTCATTTGGCTGTCAAGTACTACTTTTGTTGATCCGAGAATGAACCTCTGATTATTCACATATTTCCCCCAATGGGCTCTCACTTATTTATCGTTTGCGCCCACCCAACGAGTTCCCTTACTTCAAAGACTTAAGTGAGTTACCACTCAAAGCAAATCTGCAGCACACACCCAATCATGGCACACTTAATTTGATTTCATTAAAGTCGCTTACCTAACATGTTCGGGAGGTGGACCAGATTGGACCTTGGGAGGTGCCTACAGCAGCGTTGGCAGTTGTAATCGTATCCAGTGTCATTTGGTTAGTTTGTGCTAATGATGAGGCTGGAGAGACTGCTAGTAATTCATGTCCTCCTGGCCAAAAGGCACTGTGCAACCTCGTTACTATTGGCTGTACCAGATGTTTGGAAAGCTGGAGGTTATGCTCTAACCGATTTTCGACCATGAAGGTGACTTACATTTTCCCTGGCTAAGGCTTATTCTAAAAATGAGGTGCTTCCACGGAGGGTTGATTCCCTGTTTGCAAAGCGTAGCGTCCTGGAGGAGCAGAAGGTTGATTTCCCCCATGCTATCTTTCTCCTTAATAGAGCCTGCCCAGCACACGATAGCTGTGCTCAGGAATGGGTGGTGTGGTTTCTACATCGCTGGCATCATCTACTCCTCAGGTTTACTTTCTGCAAGGACAAGCTCCTTCAACTTTCCGACCTCATTACCAAAAGGGCATTATCAAAAGGATAATTTGAAAGCCAGCAGCCCCAGTCTGTGAGGATGAAGTTCTATGGATCTCTGTTCCCATGAAATGTTAGAACAGTGATAAATGCTCAGATGCTTCGGCCTAGAGGAAGGCGCATTTGTATTTATTTGAAGGCTCTTCAATGTATCTTACATTTTCCATCAGGTGCTGCTTCCCTTTGGTGGTTATGACTGGGGTGCCATAAGTAAAGGGTCCTGGGAGGGGACAAGTTCATTGATCCACAAATCACCCAATGGCTTAATACAAAAAGGAGGGTGCATTGTGTGAATCCTCAAGACATGTTGATGGTGAGGAGGGGGGTAGGGGTGTGAACCAGGCCATATGATGGTACTGGGGATTGTGTATTCTTCACCTGAGGTTCTGTTTGCTAGTGGCACAGTTGATATCATTTCATTCTAATCAGTGGCACAGTTCTGTCAGGATGACCGAGCAAGAACAGACGTGTATGTAAATGCACACCGTTGCTTTTTTAGTTATGTGGTGTACACAATATTATAAACAAAAATGAATATTAATTTTCCCATGTTTATGTTCAGTGTCAAAATGAAGGCCACTCTCCTAGATGTTGCTGCCGCAAAGGCTTCTATTGCTGCTGCGTTATCTATTTTTACAATTGTACTCTCTCTGCATGTTGTCGCTTTCTCTCTCTTTCTCTCTCTCTCTCTTTCTCTCTCGCTCTCTCTGTCTGCACATTGTCGCATACTCTTTCTCTCTCTCTGCACATTGTCGCTCTCTCTCTGTGCACACTGTCACATTCTCTCTTGGTACGCTGTTGCTCTGTCTCTCTCTCTCTACAAATGCTGTTGCTCTCTCTCTCTCTCTGCACGCGGTCGCTCTCTCTCTCTCTATCTCTGCACGCTGCTGCTCTGTCTCTCTCTGTGCGCTGTCACTCTCTCTACGTGCAGTTGCTCTCTCTCTCCCGGCTGTGAAGGCATCATGAAGCAAGATCCAAACAACAGATTCAAAGTTCAATCAGAATTGTTTTACTAACTTAAATGTCAGGTTAAAGGCTTAACTTGCCCAATACTAAGTTGGGATGTCCCTACCTAAAGAAACTAAGGAAATGTCTAAGTCAGAATGTTAAACTTCAAAAGTCTGTCTGTGTCCAAAACCTATACTTGCCCACACGTAACTAAACGTGTTAGCAAAGTGTAGGGATGTCAGCAGTAAAGGAAATAGTGTTCCAAATAGCATTCTGAGCTTCTTCCAGCTCTTGGCTTACTTTTCAACTCCCCTTCCCCAAGTTCAAAATAGCTTCACAAAAGCTTGGGGTTCCCTTTCCCAAGTTCAAAACAGTCCCACAAAACCTTGGAGTTCCCTTCCCCAAGTTCAGGATAGTTCCACAAAAGTCTTGGAATTCCCTTTCCCAAGTTCAATACAATTACACAAAGTCTTGGGGTTCCCTTCCCTGAGTTCAAGACAATCAACTTTTACTGGTTCTCAATCTTTCAGTGTTCAAAAACAGGTCCAAATTCACATTGCATTCCTTCTGGTTTGTTAATAGTTCAATCAGATTGCTTTCTCTTGTTTCACTTCAGCAACCTCTTTGACTTTCATAATTGGGGTTTCCCTGGTCTTGGCGCAGTTGTCACCCCATCACAGGTCGCGCAAGCAGGAACCCTAGGCTCTTTAGCCCTCACAGGTTCTTCTGTATTTGTACCTGTGTGATGGTTCACACTCACTTAGCTTCTCCTTATCAGCCTCTTGGCTTTGCCACAATGTGTTTGCCAGTCTTTGACCTTGCCACAATGTATTTTCACATATAGTTCACTTTGTGGTGGTTTTGTTCCTTCACCACCTTGCTTTCAGGCTCTCTTGCAATCTCCCATACTTACATCTTCTGTGCTTCATAGGACTTGTGCTTACTTTTCAAATAGGCAGTATATGAATTTCACACACACTTGTCATCAGGTCATAGTTTCGCCAAAAGCTTTCAATCAGTTTGGTATTCAATAATATTCACATCCAAGTGTTAATCTGCCACTTGGATGTTATATTGTCATTATTTGTTTCTCAACCCATTGCTTTGGGTTTATTTCAACTTGTGCATGCTTTTTCATTCATTCAGCAGTTCATTTTGGTTTCCCCACAGCCCCTAGGAGCGCCCCCGGTCTGAGTGATCTTCCCTCTTCACTCACTGGCCCCTGGCAACTTCTTCGGGCTGCTGTGCATTCCGTTTCAGCTCTGCCAACATGTGTTCCTTCAACTGCGAGCCCCGCTCATACTTCAATCTCTCTTTGACACTGGCCGGCAGCACCACTCTCTCTCCACTGATGCTGTTGGTCACTTGTCGTCTTCTGCATCCACAGCTACTGCTGTGTACCTCTGACCAAAGAGGCCCCCTCACCTGTGGCCTTCTTGTGGCCTGCCTGGACCTCAGCTCCACAGCTTCCTGGGGTCATCTGCCGCCCTCCGAGCTCTCCTGCAGGGCCCACCTCGGCTGCCCCCTCGCATACAGGATTCCTTGCTGGTTTCCTCACTTTTTATACACCTACAACTACTTGACAGGTTGCAGGTGTGAGTCCCAAATTGGAATTGCCTGGCTGCAATAAGTGGAACACTTGAGACATGCCTGAGCTTTAAAACACTCTACAGGCCTCTTCCTCGTCTCAGTACTAGAGTGGTGAAATGTCTTGCTAGTGTTTTCTGCTCCTCTTCGTCTCTTCCTCGCCCCGGAACTATAGTGGATTGGATGAGGGAATATAAGGGGAGATGATTTACAGTAGCCCCTAAAGGAAGGGGGAGAGGGGATTGGTTCTCATAAGAGAAAAGAGATACCCTGACTCACCTGTGGACCTCCCATTCTTCGCCCTCCTTCCAAGATCCCCATATATAGAATGTCCTTTGATGTTTTTCTGGACAGAGGGAAGCATTATCCCACAAATGCAGATGGGAGCAAGGGTTAATCATGGAAAGGAATTGGGGGATGCTGTGTTTCACCCAAGGACATCCCCCTGTCATTCCCCAAGTTTCCTCTCTCGCATATCCACACCCAGGGCTGGGATCCAAGAGCGATGCCCTTCCCTGGCCACCTGAGTAGAGGATGATGGGGAGGAAGAAGTGAGGACGCCCCAGATTCTGCACACTGCGCATGCTGTCGCTCTCTCTGTCCCTGTGTGTGCCGCCATTCTGTCTCCCTGCACGTGTTGTCGATTTCTCTCTGGCACTCTTGAAGATATCCCCTTGGTCCGTCTTCTCCAACTCTCACCTTTGCTCTCAGACCTTACTTTTTCTCTTATCCTTCCTCTCACACTCACTTTTTCTTTTAATCTCTCACCCTTTCTCGCTCATATTTCCACTTGCTCATTATCGGCCCCCTCGGTTGCTCTATTCCCCTTCTCATTCTATTGCACACCTGCACCCCTTATTGCATCCTCCTAAACAATTTTCCACTCTTCTCCTTGCCTATAAATACAAAATGCAAATAACAACAGTGAACGCCAAAGCTATTGGCATTGTCAATGCTTGTTTTAGGTTTGAAGGGACTTGAAATCCGGGTGCAGCTGGAGTTCTTTGCACCCCTACCCCGAC
The DNA here is from genome assembly GCF_040938575.1 of Ambystoma mexicanum. Lineage (NCBI taxonomy): Eukaryota > Metazoa > Chordata > Amphibia > Caudata > Ambystomatidae > Ambystoma > Ambystoma mexicanum. Next base: position 16,054,416 of record NC_090922.1, on the reverse strand, counting down.
ACTTCCCCATCTCATTTACTAACACAGTCAATAAAACGGACAGATTTCGACCCTTTGTTGGGGTGGGCTTTTTGACCCATTTCTATTATGTGTCCGCCTTCTGTTCTGCCCCTCCCTCGTTTCGGGAAGGTGGCCTGTCTTTCCACCCTCTTCCCCTCTGCTCTGTCCCTCTATTTCGTCTTTATTAAATATGCATGGCGAACAGATGTCCGCATCTCCCGAGCCACCCCACCTCTTGCCGGCCCTCCCTCCCCCAGCCTAATAGGCAAACCTCCTCGGCTCTCCCTCAGGGGTGTTGGGGGGCTTCCCCTGTCTGTTAGCCAATGGGCGCCTCTCGCCTCTCGCCGCAATTCCATGTATGAGAAAGATGGCAGGAGGCGGCGAAAGGTGCGTGGGTATATATGCCAAAGTATGCCCAGGAAGCACTTTTGCGGCAGGCTGAGTGTGCGACAGTGTGCCCTCTTCTTGTGGCGGGACTATGACACTAGACGCCCGGCAACAGCAGATCTGTGACATGGATACTTCCTGGGAGACGCATGCATGAGCGCAGGTGTCCTGCCCGTGCTCCAATCAGAGGACCGCTATCTACCCCGGTGAGTGTCCGCCAGGTGTGCGAGTTTGGCTACCGCACCTTTGGTATGTTTCAGAGAGAGGGGTGTGTTGACGTCATCTTCCTAAACGGCAGCTGAGAAGTCCTATGACACACTTGGAAGTGTACTATGCACGCGCGCAACGTCTTATTTCCCTTTCTCTATCCATTCCCATGTCTGCTCCATCTTTCATCTGCCTATCTCACATGCATGTATGCCTCTTTATATCTATCCATCCATCTTTTCTGACAAACTCTAGCACATTATTGTTTACAACCAGCGTTTCGCGTAGACATTTAAGAGAATATGTGTGTACCGTCCGTGCAAGCTCTGTGTCCCTTTGCATGGAGATGTGGCGAGCATTACACTCATTCCATGGCGGTAATTTCGAGCGGTCACTTTATCACCCGCCCGCCCATGGACGTCCCGTACCAACAGTCCCAACCACAGCAGGTCACGCACTGCTGGAGCACTTCACGCACTCCTGGAGCACTTCACGCACTACAATTGAACTCGCCTTTCCTTGCCTGGTTTTTCTCTCTCTCTGGCCTTCGAATTTTCTAAAGCAGTGGAGTTTGGATCGTGAATTCCTCCTGCGAAACCTAAAACTGTTCATTTTGTTTCGTTTATTGTTCTGTTTACATTAAACCTTGCACAAATCATTTTAGCATAAAAACACAACAATCAACAATTATGATCATACACAAGAGCAATTATAATCGTGAGAAAAGGACATCGGGTGTCTCTTCCCAGTTACCAGTCCACACACTTATACTAATGTGTCCCTTCTACACCTGTGATATTATGTGAGGTGGCTTTTAAATGCTGGCTTCTTTGCCAGGCAGTGGCCACTGGAATAATGCCACTCTGCTGTTATATACCTGGCGCTGCCACAGCGGGGTGGGGGCGTGCTTTCTCTGGAGAGAACATGTCCGCAGTCTGAGTGGTACTCAGGTTATGATCTCAGAAGGAGACTGGCTGCATGGCAGCAGCGAGTTGCCCAGGTTTATTCCGCTGGTGCTTTACCAACAGAACCATCTCACCGGAATGCCATTGTTTACTCCTTTTCTTTACTCGTACAACAGTACAAGTTGGGCGGTTGATACTGTATAGCACTGCATTACCGCACCGCCCAACTATAACTTTGATGGAAAGTTGGAGGTTTCACGTCCAGCTATGAGCTGGAAGTAAATCCGCCAGCTTTCTGACACATTTTGGTGGAATAAACACCACATAATTTCTGCAGCAGGAATTCCGCTAAAAATCACCCATTGAGTCCTATGGTCCCCAATTACTGGGGACTAACACCGCCTAATGCCACTTGTAATCCGGGAGTAATACCGCCCATGGTATTTACCCAGATCTACTGCTGAGATACCACCAAACGTATAATGAGGTTTGGTAATCCAGCGTTATACGTTAATACCTCTGCATTTCACCCACACCGACCAACTTATAATGAGAACCATTGTGCGGAGAAGAAGCCCTCTGTCCTTTGTGGTGTTCTGGCTAATATAGGCCACCACGGTTCCAGACCGTAAATCTAAAGACACCTGCAGTGACTAACATCTCATGCCAGACTTTTTAGCGCTAACATTCGAAAACACGTTGTGCATTATGCAAGATCTATGCATAGCTATCATGGCTATATATAAGATTGGCCGCACCCTCTTCCATGGGAGTCATTCCGAGGTTGGAGGTAGCCATGGTGCTGTTATCACCACGGCTAGCCCCTTACTGCATACCGGATCCCGGTTCCCTGAATGGGCAATTACCAGGTCATTCCAACCTTGGAGGACCAGGTCATTCCTCATCTAAGGAACCCGGACCCGGTACATCCCAATTCGAGCCCCCATAGGGCTCAATGGGAATGGGGAGGGAGCTAACAACGGGCCAGTTAATAACGGTGCCCCTTGTTAGCTCCCTCGTCCTTTAGCGGCTCCCACTAAGGGCGCCTGGTAAAACCAGCCGCCCTTAGTGCGATCCGCTAAAGGACCACGTAATGCGGCGGTAAGGGGTTAACGGCACCGGCACCCTTACCGGTGCCGTTAACCCCTTACCGCCAACTCGGAATGGTACGTTTCAGGATCTGGAGCTAAGGACCTAGCAGCGCTTTTAGAAGTACGTTGGAGAAAGAATCTATTGCTAGAAATGTCCAGTTTTTTCTCTATTGTGTTATTTCCTACACTATTGTAATATCTTTCTGAAAGCCTGAGCGGTCTACCTGAGCCGCAGCTGCTTTTACTTGTTCCACCTTCACACCGGGTTGGCATCTGAGAATAATGGTCCTGGCGTTGGCACCAAAGGCCTCTTCATGGGCCTTTCCAGGCAAGGAAGATGGGCAACACGTTTCCGAACAACAGAAAGATAAACACGGGACCATGAATCTGCTCTGTAGACGCTTGACTTTGGGGGCATCGTTTTATGCATTATTACTCCAGAGAATAATATCCAGAGGTGGTCTCCCAAGCTTTCCTTTCATGTTAAGCATGTACACGTGCCAGAGATATTGCAGGCATTTGAGAGGGGAAGGGGTAACAAGAGCGAGCAGGGTCGGATTGGACAATCTACCACTCGGCCCGTGGCCGGGCTGAAATCATGTGTAGTCCCTGGGGGCCGGTTTCTGCCCACACCTGGCCCGGTTTGAAATGTTCTTTTTTTTTTTTAACCAAACATAAAGCACCTGCAAGGGCATCATTCATCTAAGTAAGGTAAGGCATGTTTGATGATTGATTTGCATGCATGATGTGTGCATCATAAATTATGATGCATGCATCATTCACATGCTGCAGCAGCATGCAGCCACCTTTGCACCAGACCTGCAGATGAACTTAACTGGTCTGCTGTTAAATCTCAGTTACCAGTTTAATGGTATCCACTACAGAGTAATTGCTCATTTTATTATAGCTGATATGATAGCTCAGTGGGTTGAGCGCTCGCTGCTGCGATGTGTGTGTGATCTGCAGGTTGCAGGTTTGAATCCCAGCAAGGCCAACTCAGCCTTTCATCCTTATGAGGTCGATAAATGACTAACAACACAGGTTGGGTGATATTGTGTGCATATTTGTTCTATAAAAAAGAGCCATACAATAACATATTATCATTTGACCTTGGACGTCTGCTTGCATGCATAGTAATTTGACAATATGGGTCTATACTCACAGAAATTAATGATATATGGTGATCCATTCTTGTATGAGATGTATATCACATTAGTGAAATCATAACCATATTTTTCGTAGTGTACTTAGGAACAATGCTGTTTGATGCCACTTCCTGTTTTGGCAAGGGGTGAAAGGTAGAGTTTCATCGCTTCCCGGGATGTCACTTTCCGGTGGGGTCAAGTGACATAACTTCCGGTGATGTCATCAGAGGTCAAGGGTCGTGAGGCGAGGAGTGGGCCACTTTTTTGAGGTGAGGGGTGGGACACTTTTTCTTGGGTGTCCGGGCCTATTTCTTGTCCCAGTCCGACCCTGAGAGCGAGTGGTGGGAGCAAAGAGGCAGAAGAGGAGAGCGAGTATTAAGAGGAAGAGAGAACTAGAGGGCAAAAGAAAGCCACAATACCTGAGAGGTAGACAGGGAAAGAAGGAAGGCCGAGCGAGCAAGAATGTATAAAGAGAGACAGAGTGAGAGGGAAACATTGAGAGTGCAGCATCCCAGAGGGCCTTGTTCGGAAATGGGAGCTCTGAACGTCTATACACAACATCAAGTCAGCCACAACACACACGAGAGGAGGCCTTCGCGGACACGAGCCGCTATTGGCCTGTTTACAATTCAGGGCAAGTAGAATAACCCTGGCCTAGATTGAACCCTCTGGCACAGTGTGCCCACATATCGTACCGTGCAAATGTTAAGACGCCATCCCTCCTAACTAGGAGCGCCTGCAGATTAGCAATGGTTTGCTCTCTGGCCTCTTGCTCTGTCCCGAGTGTGCATTGTCCTCCTGGGTAGCGGTTCTCCACAGTGCTAGTGGCTAATGCCTGAACCTTGCACCGGCGGGCAGTTCTCAAACCCCAGGGTTCTCCACCCCTTACATTCTTTTACATTCCGAAATGATGACGCTGTGCAGGAAACACCAACTTTGCTCTGCTGTGTGTTAAAGCAGACCCTGCTCCCACTCCCCAGCGACCCCAGGCTGTTCGGCATGATAAACCACAGTCCAACATCACACAGCTCTGAGCATGAGTCGGGGGGATAACCATGGCACGCAACCCCGCCCATTCTGCGGGAAGACATGCTTATAGCGGCGGCTAGCAATCCCCATGGCAGATGTGACCCCTCAACCTGGCTTCTTTCACAGCAGCACTTTGCACCCCGCATGCAAGCGTGGCGCGCCAGGTAAGGAAAGAACTTCCAGAAGAGCAGATCCTTCGCTTCATGGAATCTGCGGGTCATGTACTGAAACCTGTGTATTATGATTATTATTATTATTCGGGTATTTATAGAGCACGGACCTGGCTCTGGGGAGCGACGGGGCGCTTGCAATCATAGGGTGCTGAAGAAGATTAGGGAGCAGAGAAATAAGGAAGCGCGGGTCTAAAAATAGGGGGGGGTATCAGCAATGGGGCTCCAAGTGACATGGGGAGGAGATATACCAAACTGCTTCTATGGGATGACTGTGAGTTTTTTCGGCGTGCTTAAGGGTCGCTGAATACATACCCACCTCTAGGTCCCATTTCTGGTTGATACCCACAGCATTTCCTGGCCTTACCTCCAGAAAAACGGTGCCTTCTGGCATTTTTCTTTCACCCTATAGTATGGGTGATCAAAGCACCCATACACATAAAGAGCACACCTAAAGAACAGGGTAGGAAGGGGGCGTCACCCACAGCAGTGGATCCCTTGTTAGCGCTGCAGGAAGTGAGGCGCCCGGCAATGGCCAGTTGCTGCCCATTCTGTCTGCCCACATACACAACTTAAGACTTTAGAACGGAGGGGAGGCCTGATGAGGGAGGATGAGCCATCTTAACCACTGCTACCAGTTACAGGTGGTCAACTTCGTTTCCAAATGTGCCAAGCGGGATGGCTTTGACAGTAATATGCATTAACTCAGAAGCACCCCAACGGGGAACCGATGTGAGCCCAACACACTCAATCACCCTAGGAAGGCTCTTGTGGCTACCCCCGTCACGTGTTCAGACTACCCACCATTCACATGCATGAGAGCAATTCACATGTAATTAATTTTAGAAGAGGTCATTTGTACATGTCTTTTATTAGTGGGAGCTGCCGTTGCGGCAAAGGGTGGCTCCCACAGAAGCGGCTCCAGATTGTGTCTGCAGGTGTCAGCAGGGGAGGCCAGTGACCAGCCGTCGACCAGCAGCAATCACCAAGGTAGGTGTGGCCTAGGTGGGGGGTAGAGCAATCACTCTACTCCAGAAGCCCTGCCACTCTAACCTGATTAATAACTAGATACAATTGTGAGCACTAACCTGCGACACATCCAGAGAAACCTGTGAATGTTAGCAAGTGCCACACTTAGATAGAATTGTGAGTGTTAGCAAGTACCACATTTACATAGAAATGTGAACATTAGCCTGCGCCGGACCCAGACAGAATTGTGAATGATAGCAAGTACCACAATTAGTTAGAATTGTGAACATTAGCCTCCGTCACATCTAGATAGGATTGTGAAGTGCCACACTGAGATAGAATGGTGAATGTTAGCAAGTGTCACAATTAGATAGAATTGTGAAAATTATCCTGCGTCACATCTAGACGGCATTATGAATGCCGGCCAGTGCCACATCTGGCTAGAATAGCGAATATTAGCCATTGCCGCATCTAGCCTACATTGGGAATATTACCAATGCCACATTTAGATTTTGTGAATGCTAGCTTGATTCGCATCTAGACAGGATTTTGAAGGTGGGCCATTGCCACATCTGGATATAATTGTGAATATTTGCATGCATCATATATGGACAGGATTGTGAATGTTAGCCAGTGCCGGTTCTGGATAGAAATGCAGAGATATCCACATGCCATATCTAGAAAGAACATGGAAATTTAGCACATATCACTTCTAGATAGCGAGGCCAATAACCAACCCACTAACAATTTCACCCCTCTGCATACACCTCTCAAACTCTAACCAAACACAACCACAACCCTAAAGCACAACAAACCACACAAATACCAACCACTGCACTGCAACAACAAAACAAACCATGCATAGCTTTTCACAACAGCACACAATGGCTACCCCAAGCTCAGCGAGCAGTGTTAACGGAACTGAAGCTGCCAACAGCACATCACTGCTCACTTGCACTTATCCTGCTCGTTCCCACTAACTTCACCCCCCACCCCTTTTCCTTTTCAGATCCGCTAGAGCGCCAGGAGACCACTCCGGTGGTAATAGTGCACGGGACAAATATCCTTTAACATGAACATTAGGAACACAAGACTTGATGTTTCTTCATTCTAGCTCCATGAGGCGGCCCTGTTTTCTGACATGGTCCGCTGCCAAGACCGTGTGGCTCAATTCGAAGGGTGTATTACGCAGTGCAAAGCCAATGTGTGCTTGGCTACTGTTACTTAATGCTTTTTTGCAGTACATGTTTGTAGAGGGCTATTTGGGGAATGCATATATAGATTAGTTGGAAAATGTGTCAGGTGAAAGCACCAAGATCAAAGAGTGAATTAGGAATTGCAAGCAGGGGTGTTTGGGGGGCAATTTGCTCAATATGCCACTTCTCAGCTGCAGTGACATATGACATTTTCGGTAACCCCACATTTAAATCTGTTCTTGCTGGTGGGGACCCGGAAGGGCCCCACAGTCTGATGAACTTGCCATGATAAGAACCATTGGGCATTGTCAGACCGGTCTAGAGAGAGACTTGGAGATTTCTTGACAGCCTGCTCTTGGAAAGGGCTGATAGAAAGCGGGTAGAGTCCACACAAACAGTGTTACCATTTCCAATTCCTGGCTCTTTTGCCAAAGAAACTTTGCACACCAAGACTTTTAGGCTCACAATTATAAAAGAAAATAAAAATGTTGAAAGAACCACCTAACAAGTGTTGTTGGTTAGAAGCCTGGAGTCCACTTGGCAACTATGCTGTTGGCCTGCTTTTGGACCACCTTTTCCATTATAGAACTTTCTCATACACGCGCCCATCATTAATTCTACGGCATGGCATGGAGGCTTCCCATTATGCATCTCACTTCTTTAATTACTCCAAACAGCAGGAAGAAATAACAGAAAGATAAAACTACGTATGCTGAGAGCCCAGCACTTGATGTCATCTCTTTGGTCGCTCAACATGTGATTGTATAAAATGTTTGCCACCATGAGGTACTCCTCTTTCCTTACAGGTCCAATTCAGATAGATAGATGTGTTTCCATTACCTTATAAAGTGGTTGTATCGAAGTGGATGTAGTCGAGGCCAGTGGGCTTTCTGCTTTCGAGGTCGCACTCTCAGGGGCCCCCGCTCTCGGCTCTGCTATCTTCTTTTTTGCCGCATGAGAGGTATCCAGAGAAGCTCCTTGCTGGGAAGCCAGCCCAATAGACCCAACGTACAGGGTTCCATTACAGGAAGGATGCTTGCGTGTTCAGTACGCATGCTTTTTAGCCTAGCCTCTTAGTTTGTGTGAGCTTCCAGGGGTCTTGCGGCAGGGTTTCTGCTGCATAATTTTATCTAGCATTATACGTGGGTTTTGTGGCAATGTCAAGAGAGAGAAGATGTATTGGGATGCCTTCTCTGGGTTTGTCTCAGAAGAAGAGGAGGAACCTGTTTTGGAGAAATACGTTGGGAAGGAACCATTTACTCTATGTGTGAATGCTTCTCTTTCCCAGGCCATGGGCTAGAGCCCTTGACTCTAGATTGCCTGCTCTGTCCCAATCTATTCAGGCTTCCATTTCCTAGTTTCTAGCCTCACGGAAACCCAGTGATACCCACTCTGATAGCCAGTCTTCTGGGGCTAGGGATAGCGAGATGGGGTGCAGATCCTCTTGTGGTAGAGCCCAGATAACAAGAAGATGCCTGGGACAGGCAGCTTCCTATGGTGATTTTCCTGAGCCCAGGGTCCCCAGGGCTGCGGGAGCACTAGGACAATCATTTGAGCAGACGCTACAGGCTCTCACAAGCCCCTCCTCAGGTCTGCAGGAAGGACAGAAACTGGCCAAGAGAGCCAGTATTCTAGTGGCTCTAGATCCGCCCCAAGGGAGCCAATGCTGATTCCACTCCCTGTTTTGAAACAGACCAAGTTGGAAATGGGATGCCAGGGGATGCCAGGGGACTTGGATTTCGATGACCTAGGGGCGGACCCTTTAGGATTACATGGTTCTCTGGATAAGCCTATGTGCTCCCCTGATTTGATCACACCCCTCAGTTCTTGCAGACTGCATGGGATCATGTGGAGAACTCTGTTCACAGTAAATGTCTTTGGCTCCCTGAAGCCAAATGAGGGCAAAGTGACACAGACCTTTCCTTCCTGGGGGACTGCATCTACTCCGTTGGTTGACCTCACGATAGCCACGTTTTTCTCTAAATAAGAGAGGCATGTGCCCAAACAGGAGAATAAGGTAGTCTTGCCAAAATAGACTCCTCAATATTCTGTCCTTTGGTTTAAATCCTAGACAAGTTTCCCTGGATCCTGGGGAGTATAGCAATTGGGCCGATGGACACTGTGTTTTTTTGGGAGATGCCAATGCTTCTCTTATACAAAAAGGAGAAAGGGTATCCTTCTTAAGATCAGCTCTAAATTGGAAAGTTTGGAGGAAAAAGGCGTGGAAGACACTGGGCTTTTCCTTTTGTCAAGGAACTTGGGAAAGGTATCGGCAGAAATATTTGAGGGCAAAAAGAACGAATCTCAAACGACTGAATATGGGATGCCTGATTTGACTGCATATATATTTGGGTAGAGGGCAAAATTCATAAAAAATGTAGCGGGGTAAGGGGTGCTGCGGGGGGTTTCCCCATATATATGGGGTTAAAGGGGGAGAAAGAAAAAGAAATTCGGTCTTTTGGGATTCTTTTTCCGAACAAATCACATAGATGCCTTGGAAAGTATGTGAACATGCACCCCCCACCCCTCCTGGAGAAGCCCCAACTTCCTTGAAAAAGATTTTTGTCCTGCCAGGGCTAGTGGTAACTGGGGCTGTGTGGCTGGCTGGGAGTCCCGTCCTTCAGGTCCCTTCTTGCAGAGTCTAGTTAAGGATCTGCCAATCACAAAGACCCTAGACAGTCCATCTTTCCCTATCTTTCTCTAGTGATCCTACGGGGTGGTCCTCAGGATTCAGAGGTGGCCAAGGTAGCACTTCCTTCAATCAGGGTAGGTCTCCTACTTTCCCCGGTAGGGGGACGCTCAAGGTTCATTACACGAAATTGTTACCTTGTTCCTCATGACCCCTGGGTTCTTAAAACCACACATGGGTTCAAGGTGGAATTGTTTTACCCTTTCACTTCAGGCGCTCCCCAGGAGGGTGGTATTTTTTGCCGAGGTACATCACCATTTGATTTCTGCAGAGGTACAAGAGTTCCTGGACAAACTGGCAGTGGAGTGGGCCATGGAACACCCAAGGGGCTTTGTCAGGAATATATTTCTAGTGAATGAGAAAGGGTTTTATCCTGTCATCAATTTCAGGGAATTTTAGTTTTTTTACATTGTATCATCACTTCAAGAGGGAGATGATTGCTACTTTGAAAGACGTGTAAAACCATGAGAATGGCTTGCAAGGTTGGACCTGAAGAAGGTCTATCTCACAGTCCCAATTTTCAACAACACAGATGTTTTTCCCTGTTTCTGTGGGAAGGGAAATATGAGCAGTTTTCAGTATTTCATTTGGGCTCCTTGGTGTTTTAGCAAGTTGCTCAGACAGGGGGCAGAAATGCTCAGCACCAAGGGAGTCCATCTGATAAATAAGGTGGGTTATCGTCATGTCACGATGGTGATGCATTTGTTTAAGTAAATAGGGTTAATTATCTACCAGCAGAAGTTACAATTGCCTCCATCCCAGACAGTGCAGTTGTGGGCTTTGTAATTGCCTGCCAGTCAGTATCACTTTGCTGAACACAGAGGGAGTTGCTGGTTATCAGTAGAGAGTTCTGACAAGCGTTTGCTTTTATTGCGCACAGCGCACATCTAGCTCAGGAGGCGAACAGTAGTGGACTTGACATTGTATACAATTGCAAAGTACTGTTGGAGTAGGGAGAGAGGGAATTATATTTGTCAAGTAGGTATTTCAAAAAGAACTGCCTTTTTTGTGTTTTGTGAAACTGGAGGTTTGTGGGGCATTCCAAACCCTTGCTAGAATTGCGGTTAGGGCATACCAGAAGGACTGCTGGCAAGTCTTCTCTTTATGGGCTAGTTTAGACAGTAACCTTTTCATAATTTTGCTACATGAGGTGCGATATCCCTGAGATGTGTGGAGTTTAGCCGCTAAATATGCTGTTGTTCAGTTCAAGAATGTTTTGTAGGTGATACATGCAGTTTTAATATGATTCCGCTGGCCAGTGCAACCAGTGAAGAGTGTGCAGTCTTGAAGAGACACAGTTGAATTTGTGAGAACCTGCAATTAGGTGGGCTATGGCATGGTGGGGGGGGGGGGGGGTTAGGCGTGTGGCTGCAAGCCAAGTAAGGAGGGAGTTTCCCCTGTCAATGTGTGTGGTCACAAGGGCTTGGACCAAAGTTCGGTAGTGGTGAGGTGAAGGATTTGATGGAGTGTGGAGAGCTGTAGCCAAGCGGCTTGCTCCATTTTGGCTATGTGCCTTTGGAAGCCAAGGAAGTGGCTGAGTTTGACAACTGAGAGGTGAATCCTACATGTCACCCGGCTCTTATTGCATGTGTTTTTGTTTGGTGGGGGCCCAATAAGGACAAATTCGGTCGTGGTGGGGTTCAGTTTAAGATAGACATTTTACATCCATGCTCAGATGGTAGCCAGACATTCACGGAGGTAAGCAATCTCCTGGTGGTCACTGACCTGAAGGTTGTTCTGAGTGTCATCAGCGTACGGCTGGATGGCAATGTTGAGGTCATTCCGAGGAGGTCCCAAGGGTTCCATGTATAGATTGACGATGATTGGGAAGAGGATGGAAACTTGGTGGACCGAACATGTGACTGGGAGTCAGTTGGCTCTAAATGAGCCCATCTGTATGACCCTTATTAGGATGGTTCCAGAGAAGCCCATCGGGTAGGCAAGAAAGGAAAGGAGTGTTAGGTGGTTGACTGTGTAAAAGGCAGCCGGGAGTTGTAAGAGGACAAGGAGGCACAAGTCCCCTGTTTCAATGATTTGCGTTGTCCAGCAATTGGATGGTTGCTGTCTCAATGCTAAATTCGGGGCAGAAGCCAGACTGGTCATGTAGGAGGCCATTTCATCAATTTCGGTAAATAGTTGGCGCACAACTACTTTCTCAATGAGATTCCTGATGAATGTGAATCTCATTGTGGGTCTATAGTTTGCTAGGACCTTTGGTTCAAGAAAGTTTTTTTTTAGAAGGGGCTGTTTGAAAGCTATCTTCAATATGTCTGGCAATTCACCTTCGCTGAGGAAGGCATTCACAATACCCAGTAGGGCGTTGAGTGCTGTGCCAGTGAGTTGTTTAATGGTGGAGGCAAGTTAGAAGTTGTCGATGTAAGTGGTAAGTTTAAGTGAAATACGCACATTTCAGAAATCCTTAGGAGAGAGGAGGGTGAAGTCAGCCCAGAAGGCAGTGCCTGGGGGGAGTGGATAGCGGGGCTCTCTCTTCTTTTGAGGAATCAATGATAACTCTGATCTTATCAATTTTGTTGATTCCGTCTCATTTCACACGCGATTGGCCCTGTGCGAGTGGGGCACGTGGGTTCGCGTGAAGTCTGACACGCGATTTGAGCAGGGTAAGTGTATTTCGGGGGGTGCGCGGGAAGTTTCACACGCAATTGGCCCTGTGCGAGTGGGGTACGTGTATTACTGGGGTTCGCGGGAAGTTTCATGCGCGATTGGCCCTGTACGAGTGGGGTACGTGTATTGCTGGGGTTCGCTGGAAGTTTCACACGCGATATGCCCTGTGTGAGTGGGGTACGTGTATTACTGGGGTTCGCGGGAAGTTTCACACGCGATTGGCCCTGTGCGAGTGGGGCACGTGTATTACTGGGGTTTGCGTGAAGTCTCACACGCAATTTGAGCAGGGTAAGTGTATCTCGGGGGGTGCGCAGGAAGTTTCACATGCAATTGGCCCTGTGCGAGTGGGGTGCGTGTATTACTGGGGTTCGCGGGAAGTTTCACACGCGATTGGCCCTGTGCGAGCGGGGTACGTGTATAACTGGGGTTTGTGTGAAGTCTCACACGCGATTTGAGCAGGGTACGTGTATTTCGGGGGTGCGCGGGAAGTTTCACACGCGATTGGCCCTGTGCGAGTGGGGTACGTGTATTACTGGGGTTTGCGGAAAGTTTCACACGCGATTGGCCCTGTGCGAGTGGGGTATGTGTATTACTGGGGTTCGTGGGTAGTTTCACACGCGATTGGCCCTGTGCGAGTGGGGTACGTGTATAACTGGGGTTCGCGTGAAGTCTCACATGTGATTTGAGCAGGGTACGTGTATTTCGGGGGGTGCCCAGGAAGTTTCACACGCGATTGGCCCTATGCGAGTGGGGTACGAGTATTACTGGGGTTCGTGGGAAGTTTCACATGCGATTGGCCCTGTGCGAGCGGGGTACGTGTATAACTGGGGTTCGCGTGAAATCTCACACGCGATTTGAGCAGGGCACGTGTATTTTGGGGGGTGCGCAGGAAGTTTCACACGTGATTGGCCCTGTGCGTGTGGGGTACGTGTATTACTGTGGTTCGCGGGAAGTTTCACACGCGATTGGCCCTGTGCGAGTGGGGTACGTGTATTACTGGGGTTTGCGGAAAGTTTCACACGCGATTGGCCCTGTGCGAGTGGGGTATGTGTATTACTGGGGTTCGCGGGAAGTTTCACACACGATTGGCCCTGTGCGAGTGGGGTACGTGTATTAGTGGGGTTCACGGGAAGTTTCACACGCGATTAGCCCTGTGCGAGTGGGGTACGTGTATTTTGGGGGGTGCGCAGGAAGTTTCACACGTGATTGGCCCTGTGCGAGTGGGATACGTGTATTACTGGGGTTCGCGGGAAGTTTCACACGCGATTAGCCCTGTGGGAGTGGGGTACGTGTATTACTGGGGTTTGCGGGAAGTTTCACACGCGATAGGACCTGTGCGAGTGGGGTACGTGTATTGCTGGGGTTCTTGTGAAATCTCACACGCGATTTGAGCAGGGTATGTGTATTTCAGGGGGTGCGCGGGAAGTTTCACACGTGATTGGCCCTGTGCGAGTGGGGTACGTGTATTACTGGGGTTCGCGGGAAGTTTCACACGCGATTAGCCCTGTGCGAGTGGTGTACGTGTATTACTGGGGTTCGCGGGAAGTTTCACACACGATTGGCCCTGTGCGAGTGGGTACATGTATAACTGGGGTTCACGTAAAGTCTCACACGCAATTTGAACAGGGTACGTGTATTTTGGGGGGTGCGCAGGAAGTTTCACACGTGATTGGCCCTGTGCGACTGGGGTACGTGTATTACTGGGGTTTGCAGGAAGTTTCACACGCGATTGGCCCTGTGCAAGCGGGGTACGTGTATTACTGGGGTTCGTGGGAAGTTTCACACGCAATTAGCCCTGTGCGAGTGGGGTACGAGTTTTACTGGGGTTCGCGGGAAGTTTAACACGCGATAGGCCCTGTGCGAGTGGGGTACATGTATTACTGGGGTTTGCGGGAAGTTTCACACGCGATAGGCCCTGTGCGAGTGGGGTACGTGTATTACTGGGGTTCTCGTGAAGTATCACACGCGATTTGAGCAGGGTATGTGTATTTCAGGGGGTGCGCGGGAAGTTTCACACGCGATTGGCCCTGTGCGAGTGGGGTACGTGTATTACTGGGGTTCGCGGGAAGTTTCACACGCGATTGGTCCTGTGCGAGTGGGGCACGTGTATTACTGGGGTTTGCGTGAAGTCTCACACGCGATTTGAGCAGGGTAAGTGTATTTCGGGGGGTGCGCGGGAAGTTTCACATGCAATTGGCCCTGTGTGAGTGGGGTACGTGTATTACTGGGGTTCGCGGGAAGTTTCACACGCGATTGGCCCTGTGCGAGCGGGGTACGTGTATAACTGGGGTTTGTGTGAAGTCTCACACGCGATTTGAGCAGGGTACGTGTATTTCGGGGGTGCGCGGGAAGTTTCACACACGATTGGCCCTGTGCGAGTGGGGTACGTGTATTACTGGGGTTTGCGGAAAGTTTCACACGCGATTGGCCCTGTGCGAGTGGGGTACGTGTATTACTGGGGTTCGTGGGAAGTTTCACATGCGATTGGCCCTGTGCGAGCGGGGTACGTGTATAACTGGGGTTCGCGTGAAGTCTCACATGCGATTTGAGCAGGGTACGTGTATTTTGGGGGGTGCGCAGGAAGTTTCACACGTGATTGGCCCTGTGCGGGTGGGGTACGTGTATTACTGTGGTTCGCGGGAAGTTTCACACGCGATTGGCCCTGTGCGAGTGGGGTACGTGTATTACTGGGGTTCGCGGGAAGTTTCACACGCGATTAGCCAGGTGCGAGTGGGGTACGTGTATTACTGGGGTTCGCGGTAAGTTTCACACGCAATAGGCCCTGTGGGAGTGGGGGACGTGTGTTACTGGGGTTCTCGTGAAGTCTCACACGTGATTGGCCCTGTGCGAGTGGGGTATGTGTATTACTGGGGTTCGCGGGAAGTTTCACACGTGATTGGCCCTGTGCGAGTGGGGTAGTGTATTACTGGGGTTCACGGGAAGTTTCACACGCGATTAGCCCTGTGCAAGTGGGGTACGTGTATTTTGGGGGGTGCGCAGGAAGTTTCCCACGTGATTGGCCCTGTGCGAGTGGGATACGTGTATTACTGGGGTTCGCGGGAAGTTTCACACGCGATTAGCCCTGTGCGAGTGGGGTACGTGTATTACTGGGGTTTGCGGGAAGTTTCACACGCGATAGGACCTGTGCGAGTGGGGTACATGTATTGCTGGGGTTCTTGTGAAATCTCACACGCGATTTGAGCAGGGTATGTGTATTTCAGGGGAAGTTTCACACGCGATTAGCCCTGTGCGAGTGGTGTACGTGTATTACTGGGGTTCGCGGGAAGTTTCACACGCGATTGGCCCTGTGCGAGTGGGGTACGTGTATAACTGGGGTTCACGTAAAGTCTCACACGCAATTTGAGCAGGGTATGTGTATTTTGGGGGGTGCGCAGGAAGTTTCACACGTGATTGGCCCTGTGCGACTGGGGTACGTGTATTACTGGGGTTTGCAGGAAGTTTCACACGCGATTGGCCCTGTGCGAGTGGGGTACGTGTATTACTGGGGTTCGTGGGAAGTTTCACACGCAATTAGCCCTGTGCGAGTGGGGTACGTGTATTACTGGGGTTCGCGGGAAGTTTAACACGCGATAGGCCCTGTGCGAGTGGGGTACGTGTATTACTGGGGTTCGCGGGAAGTTTCACACGCGATAGTGTGAGAGACGGGCCTCTACGACCGGTGGGGGGTGTCTGTACTTCCGCTCCCTATATGGTGGAGGAGAGGCACAGGAGACCCCAGCCAAGATTCTCTATTCGGTAGCAATGGTCGAGCAATCAAGGCCTAGCTTCTCAGGAGGTGATGCAGGCTGGTTCTTAAGTACAGTGTATCCCCAAGCCCCCACAAAGGAATATCCACACTCTGTATTGGTTTAGAACACAGTCTTTATATAATCAATAGTCAAGGTTATGTACATTCATCATGATAACTCACTTTGTACTCCGGCAAAATCTACAATGACAAATATTTACAATCCTAAAGTGGTACCACCCTAGATCTCATTGAAGTGCATGAACAATACTGTACAATGCCACACAGACCAATAGAGTGAAACCAGCAATAGAGAGAGGAGAGAAAATAAGATGGTTGAGCAATAGGCAAGATACTGGCCCCTACCACTGGGCACAGTTCTGTGTGGAGATCCCCCCACCTGGGCAACCTGTAAAGAAAGATATAGCACAAGCCCAGTCCATATATTGCTCTGCAAGTCTTATTCTCTCCTATAATGTTTTTACCCCCCCCCAATGTACCTGGTGGGGTCGAGCTCCTCGAAGGCGTCGACAAACGTCGAGGGACTCGCTGTTCGGCGACGGGGAATCGACGGCCCTTCTTGAATGCCTTCCCTTTCAGGCGGGAGGCACGGGGCGTCGAACGTCCGTCGACAAACGAGGTAGAACGATGTCGAAGAGGCGGCAGCTTCGTCCGAGCGGTGCTCGTCGGCGTCGGGGCGTCGGCGTCCTGCAAGGCGGAGGTGTGCGGGGCACCTCGATGACAATAGTTCTGGACCGCAAAGATTGTAGAGACGGGAGCCCGGCAAGGGCGTCGAGTCGTCCGAGTCTTTGAGGTCGTCGGGTGGCGGGAAACCCACCGGCAGGTTTCTCCTCGGCGCGTTGGTCGGCCTCGACTTTCTCCGGCAGGATAAGCGGTCGACGATGCGGTCGAGAGAGTCCTTCGATTGAATGTTCTTAGGCAAAGGAGCGGACGGCTCCGGTCGTCGGCGGCACGGCGTCAAGTGGTTCCCACGGCTGGGCAACACAACTTCGACGGGCCTCCAGTGGTTACACAAACCTGCGAACCCTGGTCGACGGCAATGGACTTCGACGGCGTCGATGTCCGGGTGCTTCACTTCGATCTCCTCAGCGGTCCCGTCTCAGGTCGACAGCCTTTCGAGGGTCTGTCTTCCAGAGCGCTTCGGCGAAGATGGAGCGGTGCTCGATGGTCCCTCGGAGCATGGGAAGAGGGCGCCTTACCAGGTCCTCTCTCAGGTCAGCCCTCGACGATCTCGTCAGCCTTCAGATCGGTCGAAGCAAATGCCACAGCAAGTCTTCTTCTTCCAGCTGGACGTCGAGGATCAGCAGTTCCAGTTACTCGTAGAGTGGAGACTCAGCTCCCTGGCTGCTGTAGGAGCACAATGGTCGCTTCTCAACCAAAGGTCCCTTCTGAACACTTTTCCAGTGGTGAGAGGTCCCCAGATATACTATCCTCTCTCTCATCCACGCTGCTGGCACACACTCAGCAGCCAATCATACTACAGGGCATTCATGCAGTCAGTCAGCCAATCAGGTACACAGTGCATTCAGGCCACACTCCTCCCTTCCAGACACTCATAACAAGAAATGTGGATTGGGACAAGTACCCAGCCATTCAACACTACACACTGCATTCAGGCCAGTTTCGGGCAGGGTTGTCTCGGTCTTTGTCTCTCATGCCAGAAACCAGACAACCACAACAAGAAGTGTATATTGGTCACACACTCCATTCACCCAGGTCCCACCCACAGGAGGTACCCACAACATACAGTCACTGGGAAGGCTCCAGTCAGTCTAGCTGGGCCTTCACAACAATACCATACATGGAACTTCCACCCAACAGCCAGTCAGGGGGAAGGGACAGAGACAGGGCTTCCCAGGACTTTGGGAAAACAAGATAACAGGCTATAGAAAGCAAGAGGCCACAGGGGCCATCTTGTTTCCTATCAGGAATCAACAGATCCCAATGGCAGGGCCTGGGTATCCCAAAATGGAGGACACCCGGAGCACCTGTCATATTCAGCGCGGAGCTGCCACCAGCCCATACCCTGCTCTGGGGCCACCCACAGGTGCCCAAAAACACACACTAGGGGCACAGGGTTGCACCCCTACCCATGGGTGCCATAAGGGTATCCCATGGGTCTGTTCACCAAACCAAAAGAGAGAGCTGCACTGCCAGGAGTCCCACATGGACTCCGGGGCAGAAAACATAACAGAACACACGGTAAAAACAGAAAAAGGACAAGGATTCAGAGGCCCTGTCCCTCAGATGCATTTCCAGCATCACAGTCGCCCCCCCAGACTGAGGTGGAGGGTGTCTAACCTCCCACGGGATAGACACCCTCATCAAGACGGTCAACATACCTTCTGGAAAGGCCATCTGCATTATCGTGACTCTTCCCTGGTCTGTGCTCTATGGTGAAGTCTAGCCCTTGCAGGCTAATGGACCACCTGAGCAATTTCGGGTTCTCACCCTTCATCTGCATAAGCCACTTCAGGGGCTTATGATCTGTTTGGACCTTGAAGGTAGACCCCGTAAGGTAGGGCCTAAAACGCCTAAGGCTCCAAACTATACTAAAACACTCCTTTTCAACAGTAGCCCACCTAAGTTCTCTACCCTTGAGTTGTCTACTGATGAATATGATAGGGTGTTCTCTCCCTTTGTCATCTAACTGGGACAAGACAGCTCCAATTCCGGTGTCGCAGACATCCGTCTTGACGATAAAGGGTCGGCTGTAGTCAGGCGCACTCAACACAGGTGCCCTACACAGACTTTCTTTCAAGCCATCAAAGGCCCTCTGACAGTCTTCGGTCCAATTAACCTTCCTAGGCTGCTTGGGTGACGTTAGAGCTGTCAGGGGTGCAGCTATGGTCCCATAGTCTGCCATGAAATTGCGATAGTACCCAGTGAGACCCAAAAAGGCCCTCACCTGGGTTTGAGTAGTGGGAGTCTCCCAGTTCTGTACATCCTGTACTTTACTGGCGAGAGGTTGGATTTGACCCCCTCCTACCTCATGACCAAGATAGGTAACTTTCCCCTGAGCTATCTGGCACTTGGTAGCCTTGATAGTGAGGTTAGCCCTTTTCAAGGCCTGCAACACCCTATCCAGATGTGTCAAATGCTCTTCCCAGGTGGAACTGTAGACGGCAATGTCGTCTAAGTAAGCCACACAAAAGGCTTCCAGCCCACTGAGCGCATGGTTGACCAATCTCTGGAAGGTGGCAGGGGCATTCTTCAACCCAAAAGGCATGACCCTAAACTGGTAGAGTCCCTCAGGTGTTGAGAAGGCCGTCATTTCCTTGGCATGGTCCGTCAGAGCTATTTGCCAATAGCCTGAAGTAAGGTCAAAGGTGCTCACAAACTTGGCAGCACCGATGGTGTCCACGAGCTCATCAGCCCTGGGCAATGGGTGCGCGTCAGTCTTGGTGACGGCATTGACTCCTCGGTAGTCCACACAGAACCTCCAATCCTTGGTACCCGCCTGTGAACCTGCCTTGGGGACAAGGACCACTGGACTGGACCAGGGACTGGTTGAGGGTTCAATAACACCCAGCTCCAACATCTTGGCGACCTCAGCCTGGATGTGGTTCTTGACGGTATCTGACATACGGTAGCACCTGCTTTTCACAGGCACACTGTCGGCAGTGTCAATTTCATGCTTACACCACGGTGTAAGGCCTGGCTTCAGTGAAAACAGA
The DNA here is from genome assembly GCF_040938575.1 of Ambystoma mexicanum. NCBI lineage: Eukaryota > Metazoa > Chordata > Amphibia > Caudata > Ambystomatidae > Ambystoma > Ambystoma mexicanum. The sequence goes on along the minus strand of NC_090922.1, from coordinate 16,034,560 downwards.
GAGGCATACTGTTGGAGCAAAGCCCTACAGGCCCTCTGTTGCTCTGTTGTCAAATCTGGAGAGAGATGTACTCCCTCCACTGAGCCATCCTGAGGGTTGCTATGCAGCAAATCAGGAAGGGGCTCACTCTCATCCTCTTCTTGCCCGGAAGCTAGCAAGAGACATGAGGGAGGGTCAAGGGGACCGACGATGTCGATGCCCACCCTCTCAGATGGTGTGCCAACCACTGGCAACAGCTGTAGTGGGGCAATGACACTGCCTCCAGTCTTGCCAGACAACTGACAAGTTGGGCAGGTCCTGCAGTGGGACTCCACCTCTACTCCCATCCGTGGCCAGTAGAAATGGGCAGAGAGCCTCTGCTTAGTCTTCTTGGTCCCAAGATGACCAGCCAAGGGCACCTCATGCGCCAACTGCAGTAGGAAGGGCCTGTAAACCTGGGGTACTACCAACCTCTTGCGGGCACCAGGTTCAGGCTTAGTGGGCTCACTAACAAGGAGCTCACCCTCCCAATAAATCCGGAAATTCCTAGGAACCTCTCCTTGTGCCTGGGCCAGGGCCTGTTTCCTCAGTCCCTCGAGAGAGTGGCACTCTCTCTGTCCCTTACAGAAGTCCGCCCGGGAGGGTCCCCCTTCAGCTAACAAGCATTGAAGGTCGGGATGATCCTCCGGGTTAAGAACCTCTCCCACAGGAGAGTCTTCTGCCTCTTCTCCCAAAGGAGTTGAGTTTGGGTTTTCCACTGGACCCAGGCCGTCCGGAGCATGGATCCCAATGGGTGCTGTTGGAACAGCAGGAAAAGAAGGTGCTCCCTCCACAGAGGTGGCCTTCTTGGTCTTCCTTCTTCTTGCCTTAGACCTCGCCTTTGGCTCGGGTATCTGACCCACAGCCAGACCCGGTGTCACATGTGATCTAGTGACGGCAGCAGCAGTCATGGGAAGACCATCCGAGATCAATCCCAACTCTACTAGATCATTCCCTAACAAAATGTTAGCCGGGACATTGTCCTGAACCAGGACAGGAAGCTTCGCTGTCTTGTCGCCAATCATGAGTGTGACTAAGGCTACAGGTGATAATTTGGGAGGCACACCAGCTAACCTGGTGGTTTGCAGAGGAGCACCTTCATAGTCCTCTGGCCTGAGCAGGGTCCTGTCCACCACTGTCATGCTTGCCCCAGTGTCTCTCAAACCAGTAGAAGGCTGGCCATTCAAGAGGACACTTCTCAAAAATCTACGGGTGTTCTGTGGGATAGTCGCCAGTACTTCCGCGTACTGGTCCAAGGCCCCAAGGGACACTAAGGAAATCTCCACCGGAGCACCAAATGTGATACCGGCAGAGGAGGGGAGGACAGTGGCCTCCACCTCAGACATGGGGTAAGGGTAGGTCAGGCTGACAGCCTGTACTCCAAGTGCCTTACCTTTACACTTGGGGTCACCCCTTTTGTGATCCAGAGCCCCACAGCCCCAACAAGCCCCAGAAGTGCGGGGTACGGTACTGGAACCACTGGGAGCCTGCTTTGCAGCAGGTGGACCACTACTCTTATTCCCACCCCCAGATGACTTATCCCCACTAGATTTTTGGGTCTTAGGAGAGGAAGGTTTTGGTTTACCCGACTGTGACTGCTTGGGGGACTCCTCAGCTTTCTGAGAGGCCCCCTTCTCCTTATCCTTGTCCTTCCCACTGGAGTCCTTAGGGGACACCCGGTGGGAGACCCACTTGTCAGCCAACCTAGCCAGCTTAAAGGGGTCCAAAATGTTCTGGTCAGCCACATACTGACGCAGCTCTGGTGAACAGGCTTCAGAGAAATGCTAAAAAAACAAGAGGTGGGACAATTCAACAAAAGTCTTAACCTTGTATCCATCGATCCACCCCATCATGTTCATGTGCGCAGCACTCACCCAGTCAACCCAAGACATATTCTCCTTTTTCTTAAAATCCCTGAACCTTCTAAGGTATTGGGTAGGTGTCTTGCCGAACTTGGCAATCAAAGCAGACTTCATACACTCGTACTGACCCATTTCTTCCACACTCAGCTTCAGAATACAGTCATACCCGGTTTGAGGCACTCTGCTTAATAAACACTTCGCCCAATCTCATGAATCTCACAAGCCATTTCAAACGCTTCAATCCATTGGAGGATATCCGAACCCTCCACAAATACACCAACCAAATCTTTCATAAACTTGGTGGCTGGGGACCTGACACTCTCACTGGATCTAGCTGAAGTCTCCACTCTAGCTTTCTCTAGCTGGATCCTCTGACATTCAGTGTCCTGGCTCTTGAGTTCAAGGTCCTTATTTTTGAGTTCAAGATCCCTATTCTTGAGCTCCACTTGTTGAGCCAATTCCTCTTTCTTAAGCTCAGCATCTATTTCCAACTTGCGGTATTCAAAGGCCAATTTCATCCTTAATAACTCAAGTTCTAAGGAATTGCTGGAGTTTGGAACAGAGGCAGCAGGAATGGCGGCATTCCCAGAAACAGATTCAGCTGAAACCCCAGGGGCAGAGTCCTCATTGGTTGCATTCCCCCCTTCATCAAGAGTTTCACTATCAGTCTGGTAGTCCACCAGGGAAGCTATCAGCTCAGCCCTAGACTTATCCACAAAGTCTAACTCCCTAGCTTCACAAGCACTCTGGAGAGCCTCCAAGCTCATCCGAGTTAATTTGCCATTCGCAATAGACTCCATTGTTTGTAATGCAGTTACCTTGTACACAACTAAACCTTAATTCAATAAAGGGCAAATATCCTTTGTAAGTGGCACGGTTATACACTGATTCTTAAAACCATAAGCATCCCACCGCTTGCCACCAGTGTGAGAGACGGGCCTCTACGACCGGTGGGGGGTGTCTGTACTTCCGCTCCCTATATGGTGGAGGAGAGGCACAGGAGACCCCAGCCAAGATTCTCTATTCGGTAGCAATGGTCGAGCAATCAAGGCCTAGCTTCTCAGGAGGTGATGCAGGCTGGTTCTTAAGTACAGTGTATCCCCAAGCCCCCACCAAGGAATATCCACACTCTGTATTGGTTTAGAACACAGTCTTTATATAATCAATAGTTAAGGTTATGTACATTCATCATGATAACTCACTTTGTACTCCGGCAAAATCTACAATGACAAATAATTACAATCCTAAAGTGGTACCACCCTAGATCTCATTGAAGTGCATGAACAATACTGTACAATGCCACACAGACCAATAGAGTGAAACCAGCAATAGAGAGAGGAGAGAAAATAAGATGGTTGAGCAATAGGCAAGATACTGGCCCCTACCACTGGGCACAGTTCTGTGTGGAGATCCCCCCACCTGGGCAACCTGTAAAGAAAGATATAGCACAAGCCCAGTCCATATATTGCTCTGCAAGTCTTATTCTCTCCTATAATGTTTTTACCCCCCCAATGTACCTGGTGGGGTCGAGCTCCTCGAAGGCGTCGACAAACGTCGAGGGACTCGCTGTTCGGCGACGGGGAATCGACGGCCCTTCTTGAATGCCTTCCCTTTCAGGCGGGAGGCACGGGGCGTCGAACGTCCGTCGACAAACGAGGTAGAACGATGTCGAAGTAGGCGGCAGCTTCGTCCGAGCGGTGCTCGTCGGCGTCGGGGCGTCGGCGTCCTGCAAGGCGGAGGTGTGCGGGGCACCTCGATGACAATAGTTCTGGACCGCAAAGATTGTAGAGACGGGAGCCCGGCAAGGGCGTCGAGTCGTCCGAGTCTTTGAGGTCGTCGGGTGGTGGGAAACCCACCGGCAGGTTTCTCCTCGGCGCGTTGGTCGGCCTCGACTTTCTCCGGCAGGATAAGCGGTCGACGATGCGGTCGAGAGAGTCCTTCGATTGAATGTTCTTAGGCAAAGGAGCGGACGGCTCCGGTCGTCGGCGGCACGGCGTCAAGTGGTTCCCACGGCTGGGCAACACAACTTCGACGGGCCTCCAGCGGTTACACAAACCTGCGAACCCTGGTCGACGGCAATGGACTTCGACGGCGTCGATGTCCGGGTGCTTCACTTCGATCTCCTCAGCGGTCCCGTCTCGGGTCGACAGCCTTTCGAGGGTCTGTCTTCCAGGGCGCTTCGGCGAAGATGGAGCGGTGCTCGATGGTCCCTCGGAGCACGGGAAGAGGGCGCCTTACCAGGTCCTCTCTCGGGTCAGCCCTCGACGATCTCGTCAGCCTTCAGATCGGTCGAAGCAAATGCCACAGCAAGTCTTCTTCTTCCAGCTGGACGTCGAGGATCAGCAGTTCCAGTTACTCGTAGAGTGGAGACTCAGCTCCCTGGCTGCTGTAGGAGCACAATGGTCGCTTCTCAACCAAAGGTCCCTTCTGAACACTTTTCCAGTGGTGAGAGGTCCCCAGATATACTATCCTCTCTCTCATCCACGCTGCTGGCACACACTCAGCAGCCAATCATACTACAGGGCATTCATGCAGTCAGTCAGCCAATCAGGTACACAGTGCATTGAGGCCACACTCCTCCCTTCCAGACACTCATAACAAGAAATGTGGATTGGGACAAGTACCCAGCCATTCAACACTACACACTGCATTCAGGCCAGTTTCGGGCAGGGTTGTCTCGGTCTTTGTCTCTCATGCCAGAAACCAGACAACCACAACAAGAAGTGTATATTGGTCACACACTCCATTCACCCAGGTCCCACCCACAGGAGGTACCCACAACATACAGTCACTGGGAAGGCTCCAGTCAGTCTAGCTGGGCCTTCACAACAATACCATACATGGAACTTCCACCCAACAGCCAGTCAGGGGGAAGGGACAGAGACAGGGCTTCCCAGGACTTTGGGAAAACAAGATAACAGGCTATAGAAAGCAAGAGGCCACAGGGGCCATCTTGTTTCCTATCAGGAATCAACAGATCCCAATGGCAGGGCCTGGGTATCCCAAAATGGAGGACACCCGGAGCACCTGTCATATTCAGCGCGGAGCTGCCACCAGCCCATACCCTGCTCTGGGGCCACCCACAGGTGCCCAAAAACACACACTAGGGGCACAGGGTTGCACCCCTACCCATGGGTGCCATAAGGGTATCCCATGGGTCTGTTCACCAAACCAAAAGAGAGAGCTGCACTGCCAGGAGTCCCACATGGACTCCGGGGCAGAAAACATAACAGAACACACGGTAAAAACAGAAAAAGGACAAGGATTCAGAGGCCCTGTCCCTTAGATGCATTTCCAGCATCACAGATAGGCCCTGTGCGAGTGGGGTATGTGTATTACTGGAGTTCTCGTGAAGTATCACACGCGATTTGAGCAGGGTATGTGTATTTCAGCGGGTGTGCGGGAAGTTTCACACGCGATTGGCCCTGTGCAAGTGGGGTACGTGTATTACTGGGATTTGCGGGAAGTTTCACACGCGATTAGCCCTGTGCGAGTGGGGTATGTGTATTACTGGGGTTCGCGGGAAGTTTCACACAAGAATTGCCCTGTGCGAGTGGGGTACGTGTATTACTGGGGTTCGCGGGAACTTTCACATGCGATAGGCCTTGTGCGAGCGGGGTACGTGTATAACTGGGGTTCGCGTGAAGTCTCACATGTGATTTGAGCAGGGTACGTGTATTTCGGGGGGTGCCCGTGAAGTCTCACACGCGATTGGCCCTGTGCGAATGGGGTACGTGTATTACTGGGGTTCGCGGGAAGTTTCACACGTGATTGGCCCTGTGCGAGTGGGGTACGTGTATTACTGGGGTTCACGGGAAGTTTCACACGCGATTAGCCCTGTGCGAGTGAGGTACGTGTATTTTGGGGGGTGCGCAGGAAGTTTCACACGTGATTGGCCCTGTGCGAGTGGGATACGTGTATTACTGGGGTTCGCGGGAAGTTTCACACGCGATTAGCACTGCGCGAGTGGGGTATGTGTATTACTGGGGTTTGCGGGAAGTTTCACACGCAATAGGACCTGTGCGAGTGGGGTACGTGTATTGCTGGGGTTCTTGTGAAATCTCACACGCGATTTGAGCAGGGTATGTGTATTTCAGGGGGTGCGCGGGAAGTTTCACACGCGATTGGCCCTGTGCGAGTGGGGTACGTGTATTACTGGGATTCGCTGGAAGTTTCACACGCGATTGGCCCTGTGCGAGTAGGGTACGTATATTACTGGGGTTCGCGGGAAGTTTCACACGCGATTAGCCCTGTGCGAGTGGGGTACGTGTATTACTGGGGTTCACGGGAAGTTTCACACGCGATTGGCCCTGTGCGAGTGGGGTACGTGTATAACTGGGGTTCACGTGAAGTCTCACACGCAATTTGAGCAGGGTACGTGTATTTTGGGGGGTGCGCAGGAAGTTTCACACGTGATTGGCCCTGTGCGACTGGGGTACGTGTATTACTGGGGTTTGCGGGAAGTTTCACACGCGATTGGCCCTGTGCGAGTGGGGTACGTGTATTACTTGGGTTCGTGGGAAGTTTCACACGCAATTAGCCCTGTGCGAGTGGGGTACGTGTATTACTGGGGTTCGCGGGAAGTTTAACACGCGATAGGCCCTGTGCGAGTGGGGTACGTGTATTACTGGGGTTCGCGGGAAGTTTCACACGCGATAGGCCCTGTGCGAGTGGGGTACGTGTATTACTGGGGTTCTCGTGAAGTATCACACGCGATTTGAGCAGGGTATGTGTATTTCAGGGGGTGCGCGGAAAGTTTCACACGCGATTGGCCCTGTGCAAGTGGGGTACGTGTATTACTGGGATTCGCGGGAAGTTTCACACGCGATTGGCCATGTGCGAGTGGGGTACGTGTATTACTGGGGTTCTTGTGAAATCTCACACGCTATTTGAGCAGGGTATGTGTATTTCAGGGGGTGCGCGGGAAGTTTCACACGCGATTGGCCCTGTGCGAGTGGGGTACGTGTATTACTGGGATTCGCTGGAAGTTTCACACGCGATTAGCCCTGTGCGAGTGGGGTACGTGTATTACTGGGGTTCACGGGAAGTTTCACACGCGATTGGCCCTGTGCGAGTGGGGTACGTGTATAACTGGGGTTCACGTGAAGTCTCACACGCAATTTGAGCAGGGTACGTGTATTTTGGGGGGTGCGCAGGAAGTTTCACACGTGATTGGCCCTGTGCGAGTGGGGTACGTGTATTACTGGGGTTCACGGGAAGTTTCACACGCGATTGGCCCTGTGCGAGTGGGGTACGTGTATAACTGGGGTTCACGTGAAGTCTCACACGCAATTTGAGCAGGGTACGTGTATTTTGGGGGGTGCGCAGGAAGTTTCACACGTGATTGGCCCTGTGCGACTGGGGTACGTGTATTACTGGGGTTTGCAGGAAGTTTCACACGCGATTGGCCCTGTGCGAGTGGGGTACGTGTATTACTTGGGTTCGTGGGAAGTTTCACACGCAATTAGCCCTGTGCGAGTGGGGTACGTGTATTACTGGGGTTCGCGGGAAGTTTAACACGCGATAGGCCCTGTGCGAGTGGGGTACGTGTATTACTGGGGTTTGCGGGAAGTTTCACACGCGATAGGCCCTGTGCGAGTGGGGTACGTGTATTACTGGGGTTCTCGTGAAGTATCACACGCGATTTGAGCAGGGTATGTGTATTTCAGGGGGTGCGCGGAAAGTTTCACACGCGATTGGCCCTGTGCAAGTGGGGTACGTGTATTACTGGGATTCGCGGGAAGTTTCACACGCGATTGGCCATGTGCGAGTGGGGTACGTGTATTACTGGGGTTCGTGGGAAGTTTCACACGCGATTAGCCCTGTGCGAGTGGGGTACGTGTATTACCGGGGTTCGCAGGACGTTTCACACAAGATTGGCCCTGTGCGAGTGGGGTACATGTATTACTGGGGTTCGCGGGAAGTTTCACATGCGATAGGCCCTGTGCGAGCGGGGTACGTGTATAACTGGGGTTCGCGTGAAGTCTCACATGTGATTTGAGCAGGGTACGTGTATTTCGGGGGGTGCCCGGGAAGTTTCACACGCGATTGGCCCTGTGCGAGTGGGGTACGTGTATTACTGGGGTTCGCAGGAAGTTTCACATGCAATTGGCCCTGTGCGAGCGGGGTACGTGTATAACTGCGGTTCGCGTGAAGTCTCACACGCGATTTGAGCAGGGTACGTGTATTTTAGGGGTTGCGCAGGAAGTTTCACACGTGATTGGCCCTGTGCGAGTGTGGTACGTGTATTACTGGGGTTCGCGGGACGTTTCACACGTGATTAGCCCTGTGCGAGTGGGGTACGTGTATTACTGGGGTTCGCGGGAAGTTTCACACGCGATTGGCCCTGTGCGAGTGGGGTACGTGTATTACTGGGGTTCGCGGGAAGTTTCACACGTGATTGGCCCTGTGCGAGTGGGGTACGTGTATTATTGGGGTTCACGGGAAGTTTCACACGCGATTAGCCCTGTGTGAGTGGGGTACGTGTATTTTGGGGGGTGCGCAGGAAGTTTCACACGTGATTGGCCCTGTGCGAGTGGGATACGTGTATTACTGGGGTTCGCGGGAAGTTTCACACGCGATTAGCACTGTGCGAGTGGGGTACGTGTATTACTGGGGTTTGCGGGAAGTTTCACACGCGATAGGACCTGTGCAAGTGGGGTACGTGTATTGCTGGGGTTCTTGTGAAATCTCACACGCGATTTGAGCAGGGTATGTGTATTTCAGGGGGTGCGCGGGAAGTTTCACACGCGATTGGCCCTGTGCGAGTGGGGTACGTATATTACTGGGATTCGCTGGAAGTTTCACACGCGATTGGCCCTGTGCGAGTGGGGTACGTGTATTACTGGGGTTCGCGGGAAGTTTCACACGCGATTAGCCCTGTGCGAGTGGGGTACGTGTATTACCGGGGTTCGCGGGACGTTTCACACAAGATTGGCCCTGTGCGAGTGGGGTACATGTATTACTGGGGTTCGCGGGAAGTTTCACATGCGATAGGCCCTGTGCGAGCGGGGTATGTGTATAACTGGGGTTCGCGTGAAGTCTCACATGTGATTTGAGCAGGGTACGTGTATTTCGGGGGGTGCCCGGGAAGTTTCACACGCGATTGGCCCTGTGCGAGCGGGGTACGTGTATAACTGCGGTTCGCGTGAAGTCCACACGCGATTTGAGCAGGGTACGTGTATTTTAGGGGTTGCGCAGGAAGTTTCACACGTGATTGGCCCTGTGCGAGTGTGGTACGTGTATTACTGGGGTTCGCGGGACGTTTCACACGTGATTAGCCCTGTGCGAGTGGGGTACGTGTATTACTGGGGTTCGCGGGAAGTTTCACACGCGATTGGCCCTGTGCGAGTGGGGTACGTGTATTACTGGGGTTCGCTGGAAGTTTCACACGTGATTGGCCCTGTGCGAGTGGGGTACGTGTATTACTGGGGTTCACGGGAAGTTTCACACGCGATTAGCCCTGTGTGAGTGGGGTACGTGTATTTTGGGGGGTGCGCAGGAAGTTTCACACGTGATTGGCCCTGTGCGAGTGGGATACGTGTATTACTGGGGTTCGCGGGAAGTTTCACACGCGATTAGCACTGTGCGAGTGGGGTACGTGTATTACTGGGGTTTGCGGGAAGTTTCACACGCGATAGGACCTGTGCAAGTGGGGTACGTGTATTGCTGGGGTTCTTGTGAAATCTCACACGCGATTTGAGCAGGGTATGTGTATTTCAGGGGGTGCGCGGGAAGTTTCACACGCGATTGGCCCTGTGCGAGTGGGGTACGTATATTACTGGGATTCGCTGGAAGTTTCACACGCGATTGGCCCTGTGCGTGTAGGGTACGTATATTACTGGGGTTCGCGGGAAGTTTCACACGCGATTAGCCCTGTGCGAGTGGGGTACGTGTATTACTGGGGTTCGCGGGAAGTTTCACACGCGATTGGCCCTGTGCGAGTGGAGTACGTGTATACCTGGGGTTCACGTGAAGTCTCACACGCAATTTGAGCAGGGTACGTGTATTTTGGGGGGTGCGAGTGGGGTACGTGTATTACTGGGGTTCGCGGGAAGTTTCACACGCGATAGGCCCTGTGCGAGTGGGGTACGTGTATTACTGGGGTTCTCGTGAAGTATCACACGCGATTTGAGCAGGGTATGTGTATTTCAGGGGGTGCGCGGGAAGTTTCACACGCGATTGGCCCTGTGCAAGTGGGGTACGTGTATTACTGGGATTCGCGGGAAGTTTCACACGCGATTGGCCATGTGCGAGTGGGGTACGTGTATTACTGGGGTTCGCGGGAAGTTTCACACGCGATTAGCCCTGTGCGAGTGTGGTACGTGTATTACTGGGGTTCGCGGGAAGTTTCACACAAGATTGGCCCTGTGCGAGTGGGGTACGTGTATTACTGGGGTTCGCGGGAAGTTTCACATGCGATAGGCCCTGTGCGAGCGGGGTACGTGTATAACTGGGGTTCGCGTGAAGTCTCACATGTGATTTGAGCAGGGTACGTGTATTTCGGGGGGTGCCCGGGAAGTTTCACACGCGATTGGCCCTGTGCGAGTGGGGTACGTGTATTACTGGGGTTCGCAGGAAGTTTCACATGCGATTGGCCCTGTGCGAGCGGGGTACGTGTATAACTGCGGTTCGTGTGAAGTCTCACACGCGATTTGAGTAGGGTACGTGTTTTTTAGGGGGTGCGCAGGAAGTTTCACACGTGATTGGCCCTGTGCGAGTGGGGTACGTGTATTACTGGGGTTCGTGGGAGGTTTCACACGCGATTGGCCCTGTGTGAGTGGGGTACGTGTATTACTGGGGTTTGTGGGAAGTTTCACACGCGATTAGCCCTGTGCGAGTGGGGTACATGTATTACTGGGGTTTGTGGGAAGTTTCACACGCGATTGGCCCTGTGCGAGTGGGGTACGTGTATTACTGGGGTTCGCAGGAAGTTTCACACATGATTGGCCCTGTGCGAGTGGGGTACGTGTATTACTGGGGTTCGCGGGACCTTTCACACGTGATTAGCCCTGTGCGAGTGGGGTACGTGTATTACTGGGGTTCGCGGGAAGTTTCACACGCGAATGGCCCTGTGCGAGTGGGGTACGTGTATTACTGGGGTTCACGGGAAGTTTCACACGCGATAGGCCCTGTGAGAGTGTGGTACGTGTATTACTGGGGTTCTCGTGAAGTCTCACATGCGATTTGAGCAGGGTATGTGTATTTCGGGGGGTGCGCGGGAAGTTTCACACGCAATTGGCCCTGTGCGAGTGGGGTATGTGTATTACTGTGGTTCGCGGGAAGTTTCACATGCGATTGGCCCTGTGCGAGTGGGGTACGTGTATTACTGAGGTTCGCGGGAAGTTTCACATGCGATTGGCCCTGTGCGAGTGGGGTACGTGTATTACTGGGGTTCGCGGGAAGTCTCACACGCGATTTGAGCAGGGTACGTGTATTTTGGGGTTGCACGGGGAGTCCTACACATGAATTGGCAGTGTGGGTCCTCCCAGGTGTTCCCTCTACACCCTCCACGGCCCCTGCAGGCAGCCCACACCACAGGGGACTACCCTACACCCCTGGTCATGTCCCGCAGGCAGCCCATCTACCATGGGCATGCCCCCCAGCCAAGCCACATGTCAGCTTGCACTACTGATCACCAACTCATGTCCCCCAGCACCCAAACCTCCCAAACGTGCAGGGCACCTGCCAGCAGGCCCCTTCTCATGTCCCATTCATGTCCCCCTGCACCCCCACCCCCCAGCAGTGCAGGGCACCTGCCAGCAGGCCCCCACTCATGTCCCACTCAAGTCCCCCTGCACCCCCACCCCCCAGCAGTGCAGGGCACCTGCCAGCAGGCCCCCACTCATGTCCCCCTGCACCCTCACCCCCCAGCAGTGCAGGACACCTTCCCGCAGGCCCCCACTCATGTCCCACTCATGTCCCCCTGCACCCCCACCCCCCAGCAGTGTAGGGCACCTGCCAGCAGGCCCCCACTCATGTCCCACTCATGTCACCCTGCCCCCACGTCATGACGATCCTCAATCATGGCCCTTATGGCCAGCCTGCCCAGCCCAAAGACCCAACCAAGTATTGCATCCACCCACATAGAAAAGCCAATTACATGATACAACCCCAAAGACAAGTATGTAAATTAACACATGTCCGTCACACACACACAATGAGTGCAAGTGAATGTGAAAACCCATATCATGACATGCATGAAACCAATGAGATAATACCACACATCGAAGTATGAAGAAAAAAATGTATTAAACACAACATGAATGTAATTAAAAGAAAACACACAACAATGGGAATAATTAAAGAAATGCTGCATGTCCGTAAAAGAACAAAAAAAAAACAAATCATAATCCAAAGAAATCCAAAAGAAATGGTGTCCAAAGTCACAGTCCAACAAAGCAAATCCAAGGGAAAAAAGAAAGTGAAATCCATTGCTCCATGGTGAAAATAAAAAAAATTAGAATAGTCCATGGTGAACTATGTACAAATGAACAATCCAGGGTCCATGAGCCCAACTGATGAAATGAAACCTACCAAAAATACTACCTAATAAAAAACTATAAACAAAACATGGTGCATTGTCCAAGCGCAATCAAAATAAAAAAAAAGGAAAGGAAACCTAAGACTATCTAACTATATACAATGGCGGTGGGCAAGTCCTGCGGCTCACTCTGTGGTGTCCCGGGCGGGCCTCTGCCCTGGCCTCGAGGTCTCGCAGGGAGGCACTCATGGCCTGTTCCAACTCCCTGCGAGTCGCCTCGAGGCACTCTGCCCGCCTCAATGCCCGACGCATGGAGAACTCCGCCCTGACCATGGTGAGCCGCGCCTCTTCCGCCCGCCGCCGCTCCGCACCTATATGCTGGCCCAACCGCAGCCACACGGAAGACACATCCATTCCAGGGTCCTCCTGCCCCTGCCCTCTGGCCGATGCCTGCCCCTCTGATGTCGATGGCCCCGAGCCATCATTGCTCCCACCTAGAGCCTGCTCCTGCTGCTGCTTCTGCTGCTGCTGTCCATGTGCCCTGTCCGATGATGCCTGCACATCCTCCATCAGCTGGTCTCCAGTTGTGGTGTCCACCCCTGCTGGGCCGCCGACTCCCGACTGTGGCAGGGATGGGATCTCCACCAAGCTGCCTGTGTTGGTCAGGCCAGGTCCACAGGGGGCCCTGGTGGAATGTGGGCCGGAAGACGGCAGGGAGAATGACTGGTGCATAGTCTCCACAGAGGAGGAGAGGTCTGCCAGAGTGTGCGTCATATGTAGGAACCCACCAACCAGGGCCCCTCCCAACAGTGCCACGTCGCGACGCTGCTCTTCGTGATGGCGTGCGTTCTCTGCCCAGGAAGAACGCACGTCATCACGAATGTCACACGTGCGCAACGCGACACCAATCAGGACGGAGCCCATATGTTCATGGGACCCCTCGTCCACAGGTAGTGGAGAGGCAGATGACATGGCACTCTCCCCTACCTGCAGACGGGCCTGAGACGAGGCCTCCCTGCTGGTGCATGGTGGTGCAGTCACAGGGTCAAGGACATGGACATGCACAGGCCACTCCGCGGTGACCTGTGTTGCCTGTGCTGCCTGTGTTGGTCAGGCCAGGTCCACAGGGGGCCCTGGTGGAATGTGGGCCGGAAGACGGTAGGGAGAATGACTGGTGCATAGTCTCCACAGAGGAGGAGAGGTCTGCCAGAGTGTGCGTCATATGTAGGAACCCACCAACCAGGGCCCCTCCCAACAGTGCCACGTCGCGAAGCTGCTCTTCGTGATGGCGTGCGTTCTCTGTCCAGGAAGAACGCACGTCATCACGAATGTCACACGTGCGCAACGCGACACCAATCAGGACGGAGCCCATATGTTCATGGGACCCCTCGTCCACAGGTAGTGGAGAGGCAGATGACATGGCACTCTCCCCTACCTGCAGACGGGCCTGGGACGAGGCCTCCCTGCTGGTGCATGGTGGTGCAGTCACAGGGTCAAGGACATGGACATGCACAGGCCACTCCGCGGTGACCTGTGTTGCCTCCTGGCCCTGGACTGCATCACTTGCACCAGTGGTACTAACCCCACCAGGCCCCATGTGGGGCTCAGTAGCGGGCTCCTCCTCCTCTGTGGAGACCACCAACCTGGATGTCTCCGTACCATCTTCCGCCATTGCAAGCCCCTGTGCGGGCTCACCCGGCCCTTCCGCCACAGCCGTAGTGGCAGACGCGGCACCAGCCCCCTCGCTCCCGGATGATGGCAAGTCCTGGGAGGGTGGCTGGGCCTTGCATCGCCGCCCAGTGGAGGAATCCCCGCTGCTTGGCTCCATAGCGCCGTCTCCGCCCTCTTCTTCACTTGACGCTGCGTAGAGGGAGACATAGAACACAAGCATCAGGGTACAGTACAATATTCCCCTAGACAGGAAGCAATAACACATGAGTGGCAGTGTCTAACGTCACTTCCATCCTGTCCCTCCACAACACATGGGTGAATGCACGCAACACACATGCATAAACAGGCATGGTGCCTGCAATCAACATCAGCATCCATGTACAAGGGCCTCTATTAATCAAAATGTTGCCTTCAAACTCACATGCATCCTGGCTCACACTGATCCCATGCACACACATCACCGGAGGGTCATGCATCATGCCTTGTACACCACAGACACAGTGGATAGACACAGTGCATACAACGGTGACCGCACTGCATGAGTGAATCTACACATCATCACGGACATGTGTCATGAATCCATGGCGTATCGAAGTCACAGACACACTTCTCAGACACACACACATGTGCACCATACATGTACATGACAGCAGCACCCATCCCTCACACCCCCACCATGTGCAAGAACAGACACTGGCATGCTTTCATGTGTGCATTTGCCATACAGCTCCCCATGTAGCATTGGAACTCATGCACCAACCATGTGGTTCGCACATTACTGGTCTCACATGCATGACCATGATGTCCCTGCACACACACATCCATACGTGGCCCATGTCACACATACAGGCAAGTATCAGACTACCAGCACACTGCAACATGCCCTGTCTCGCACACCAATGCTTGGCCACTTACCGCTCAACTCCAGACGGGTCTTCCTCTGAAGGATCTGGGCGTGGAGCGCTGGGCATACGTGTTCCAGGACCCTCATCTGGATGTCACTCATGCTGACCAGGCCTCCCTCCGCGAGGCGCCGGGCCTTGTGGAGGGTCCTGGACCTGAAGTCCTCCCAACGCTTCTTGACGTGCTTGATGTCGCGGGTTTCCACCCCCTCTGCGTTGATGCCAACCACTACGTCGTCCCAGATCCTCTCCCGTCCTTCCTTGTTTGGCGCGTGATGTTCCGAAGAGGGTATCATAATGCCCCAGCACATGCTCCACCAGGACACCAACTTCCTTCACACTGAAGCTGGTGGCCCTCTGCCTCTCTGGCTGGGGGTCGCCAGTGGTCTCAAATGGTGTTTGCCCCGACATGGCGACCCCCGAGGTAGGCATGGGTGGGCAACTGGGTCCTGGGGCTGGGCTGTGGAGCGATGGTATCCCAGTCGGGAGTCTTCTGTTCCAGCAGGGGTGGACACAGCAACTGGCACCCTGGCTGACGTGCAGGCACCAAATAGCAGGGCACGTGGGCAGCAGGCAGTCAGGCAGCAGCAGATGGCAGGTGGGAGCGTGCTCGGGGCTCTGGGGGGCAGGAAAATGGCCTTCAGGGCAGGAGCGTGGTCTTCTGTGTGTGTACGTGTGGCTAGCTTGATACGGAGTGAATTGGCACGTGAAAAAAGTGCACGTCAGTGTGAAATCCGAGGAAAGGCCCTTAGCGCGTAAGCGCGTCAGCACACGTACGCGATTTCATTGGACCAAAGGCCCTTAGCGCGTAAGCGACGTATCGCGCACGGGCGTTGCCCTGGCACGGGTTGAAGATCCCTCGTGGCTTTCCATTGCTCTGTACGTGCTTTTTGTGGGGTGCAAGCATGTGTTTTCCAGCCGTTGGCGTTCACACGCTATTACTTCACAGCTGGTGGGTGTTGGCTACGCGTTCTTCTACACACAAGGCAGGCGGTGAGTGGTATCCCGCTTGCCCAGGGCCAATCGCGTGTGAAACTACCCGGGAACCCCAGTAATATACGTACCCCACTTGCACAGGGCCAATCATGTGTAAAACTTCCCGCGCACCCCAGTAATACAAGTACCCCACTCGCACAGGGCCCTTTTGCGTGTAAAACTTCCCGCGAACCCCAGTAATACACATACCCCACTCACACAGGGCTAATCACGTGTGAAACTTCCCGCGCACCCCAGTAATACACGTACCCACTCGCACAGGGCCCTTTCGCATGTAATATTCCCGCAAACCCCAGTAATACACGTACCCCACTCGCACAGGGCCAATCGCGTGTAAAACTTCCCGCGCACCGCAGTAATACACGTACCCAACTCGCACAGGGACCTTTCGCGTGTGAAACTTCCCGTGCACCCCAGTAATACACGTACCCCACTTGCACAGGGCCAACCGCATGTGAAACTTCCCGTGCACCCCAGTAATACACGTACCCCACTCGCACAGGGCCCTTTCGCGTGTAAAACTTCCAGCGCACCCCAGTAATACACGTACCCCACTCGCACAGGGCCCTTTCGCGTGTAAAACTTCCAGCGCACCCCCAAAATACACGCACACGCTATTTTTCACAAAGCGGGTGTCCGTGTTTGTCGCGTACCCCTTTTTTTACAGCCATACTGGCCTGCCTGTGATTGCATACGTTTTTTTTGGGCTCCTGGCTGCCACACCGTACTACGTGTGTCATTTTTGCATGCACGTGGGCTACTGGGGGGCGCTTGTCTCTTTTTCTTCTTTTTGTGTGTTGCGTGCACGTCATTTATCCTAGGGGGCCACAGTGTGGGACATTCATCATAGCTGTATATACGTGCTTTTTGTTTGCGCACACTTTTGTAATGCGCAGGGACGCTACCGCCTGCCTTCGTGTGGCGGACGTGTTTAGGCCTGTGCGTGTCTTTGCCCGTGCGAGGGTTTGCCCTATTCGATTCCATGAATACGTGTGGTTCGCGTGCGTGTGGGCGTTCCGTGTACTTCCCAGCAGTACTTCCCCAGTTACGCCTTCTTTTTCACGCGTTGTTCCCCATTCCGCGTGTTACGCCCCGTGTCCCGCCCCCTTTTTGGTGTGTGCGCGGACGTTGTGCGCTTTCCCTGTGCGCGTCGCGCACAGCGTTTGAGCTATTGCAATGACGTGTGCGCCCATGTGCGCCATGCTCGGGTTTGGCGCACATCCCAAGGAAAACACGCGCAGGGACTTACATGAATCGCATGCATGCGCGTGCGCCTGTTTTTTCATGCTTGTGCCTGCTTGCGCCAAGATTTTCGACGCATGTTTGTTCCATGAATCGGCCCCTAAGTGCCTTGTCCAATCCCTAATCTTGTTTTTCAGATGGGTTATCTTCCCTTTATTTGGAAGATCGGTATCTTGTATGAATTGTATTTGTGAAAGGAAAACTTTACAGCAGTTGTTGTAACTCCCATTGAAACATTATTACCGGACATTATTCTGTTTCCCCATTAAAGAAGAATCCTTACAATTCCTCATTTTAATATACTGAGCCATTACTTTGGTGTTGGCTAATACGGAGAAAGAAAAGGTACCCAATTCTGCTCAAAGGTATTGAATCGGGGTACTCTTTGGTAGCCTCAACAAATACCCTTCTAACTTATCAAGCCAAATCCCATTTTCACCCCACCAATCATCAACTCCCCAAATGATACTAAGGAGCATGTTTTGCTTATGTACCTTAGAATAACCATTGAATTAATAATTAAAGCCAAGTACCCCAGCCATTTGAAAGCTCCATTTGTTACATTATTTTGTGATTTCTTCTGAGTCAATCTATCGTTTATAAGCAAACCTAGATTTTAGGAGGGTTTTTCAAAGTTTCTATCTGAGATCGGACTTGGCAACCCCAATCTAGGGTTAGCAAGGTGGGCAAAGCATAGCATGACCAAGCGGCAAAGCTGAACTAAGGAGGAAGGGGGCCAGGGACGTCATTTGGGGGGTCGCACGGTTGACCCCTGAGTTCTCTCTTCCTACCCCTGAAAAAAAACTTTTTTTAATGGAAGGTCCTGGGCTGTGGCCAGTGCCATGTGCTTCTTTGTTTCTCAAGTGGCTGGCTTTCTCGGTCAGGCCGTTTAAAAAAATAACAGGGGATTCCACAAGGGGAACACTTTGAGCAGTGACGGTAAATAAGAAAAAATAGGAATAACAAATAATTTGTCTCTCTGAAATTCTATACAATAATTGCTCGACTCATTAAAGGTTTATTTCAGGCACACTTCAGGGGTTGAGTCACTGATTTAGTCTGTTCTTAAACACCTCAAATTCACAAAAACGTCCAAAAAGCATTTAGAGTAGAATAAACATCCATTTCAGAGTATGTATTTTGCTTTTTGTAAGTTGCTGCTATAGCATGTTTTTTTTTGCCGTTGTCTCTGTTACGATCATCACGATACATTCCATCTCAGTGTCCTTGGTCACTTGACAAAATCCTTGGCCTAAAAGCTTGTGTACAGTGTAGAAATGTTTGACCATGACACATAAAGTGGCCCTTGATTCCAATGTGCCACAATTAATGCTTTTTTGTAATCGTCTATCTTTCCTATCTCCCTGGCATGCTGTTCAGGATGTTTGTTTGCATGTATGAGGTAACATTGCTCAGAGTATGGGATGCCGTGTGAGAGCACTGCTTTCCCTGCGCTATTCTAAATTTTTCAATACACAGGTATAAACCCTTCCAATGGTATGTATTTTGCCAACCTCTGAAGCCAGAAAAGTAGATTCATACAGGCTTGACATGTGGCCAACTTTGCACCAGACTTGAGATGAAATGGCCTGCTGTTAAATTTCAGTTACCAGTTTAATGGTGTCCACTACAGAGTGTAATTTGCTTTCTGACTTCAAGAACATTCAGACATGTAATTGCTCATTTAACTGTAGCCGGTAAGATAGCTATAGCCAGTAAGATATCTCAATGGGTTGAGTACTCGCTGCTGGTGTGTGTGTGTGTGTGTGTGTGTTGTGTGTGTGTGTGTGTGTGCGTGCGTGTGCGTGTGTGTGTGTGTGTGAGATCTGAAGGTTGCAGGGGCCAACTCGGCCTTTCATCCTTCTGAGGTCGATAAATAGGGGCACTGTTGTGTAGTACAATTAACACTCCTCAGAACAGGTAAGTAAACGACCAGCACAGGAGGGAAATTGGGAGCAGTTGTCCCGATAAGCAGGGTCTCTCTCTTACTGGCATTAAGACAGAGATCATTGGAGGTGCACCAAGACTGAACAGCAGACAGGCAATCAGGGATGATAGAAGAGGAAGAGGAGGAGGAGGAGGAAGAAGAGAGGTGCTTTAGGAAGAGCTGTGTGTCATCTGCGTAACGCCGGAAATGAGGAGAGAAGGCAGAGCTCAGGTGAGCAAGATGTGCTAGGTAGATGTCTAAAAGCCAAGGCAAGAGGACAGAACCCTGGGGAGCATCACAAGTAGAGAGAGTGGTGGAGGAGGAGAAGGAGCCCAGGAGCACCGGGGAAAGGCGGTCAGTAAGGAAGGAGCTCAACCAATCCAGTGCCCAGTGTGTGATACCAAGTGTATCTGTATCATGGAGCCACTTTAAGAGGATAGAATGGTTGACAGTGTCAAAGGTGGACGAGAGATCAAGGAGAATGAGAACAGCAGGAGAGTTAGAGTCAGGATTTGCAAGATATTCTTGACAGGTGTTCAGGAGAGCAGTTTCTGTGCCTCTAGATGCTCGGAATCCAGATTGATGGTCATGTAAACAACCAGCGAGCTTAGTGTGTTGGGTCAGTTGGGGGATGACCGACTTCTCCAGGAGTTTCCTGAGGAAGGGTGTAGTAGAGATAGGGTGGTAGTTGGCTGAACACAAGGGATCAGCAGAAGGCTTTTTAGGAGGGTGTGCACAAGGGAGTGCTTGAGAGAAGAAGAGAAAGAGCCAGATGCTAGGGAGTGGTTGCAGAAGGCAGCAAGAGCCGGAATGAGGGAGAAGATGTCCTTAATGGTTCTGGAGGAACAAGGAGACACCTGTTTGGATGAATATAGTGGACTTCTCTGGAGATCTCATCCATTGTGATAGGTGAGAAGGAGAAGAGGGTGGATGGGTGGAAGAGAGGCCAAGGGAGGCAGGGGGGCAGAGGGAGGAAAGGGGGTAGGAGAGGGAGAGAGAGAGGTCAGAGTTTTAGAGGAGAAATGGGTGGCCAGTGCAGTACAGAGGACCTGAGATTGAAGAGGCAAGGTGGAGACTGCAGATCGATTGGCTAGTTACTTGTGGATTTTGAAGAGTTCAGCCAATAGAGGCTCCAGAGATACAGGCTTGGATGTGAGTCCTCTTCTTGGAGCAGATAGAGAGACAGTATTGCCTTTCGAGCAGGCGACAGGCCTGATTGTCAGGGGATGAGCGTGAGGTCTGCCACTTCCGTTCAGCAACTCTGTACTTGTGTTTCAGAGCGGCTAGATGGGAGTTGACCCAGCTGTTACGCTTGGAGACAGATTTCAGGTGAATCCTCATGACAAGGGGCAAGAATGTCAAGACTGTTAGTGATAGCAAGATGAAGAATGGCAAGGACAGAGTCAGTGGGAGAGTCAAGAGGCAGGGAAGGAGAAGGGATGAAGGTGGAGGCAAATGCAGGAGCTGACACCCGTTTCATCGGATGGATGACCGTAAAGGAGGCTGACAGTGCTGGTGGAGGCTTGGTCAAGGGCAGAGAGGACCCAAATGAGAAGAGAGGAGAGAATGGTCAGACCAGGAGATGCCCGGAAAGTTACAATGTTGTCACTTTCAACAATGTTAAGGGGATACCAAGTATCCCCACTGTACTCCATTGAGGATGGCTTGTTTTCAAAGGGTAAAAAGTACCAGTCACAAAAAGGAGGTGGCTTCTGCTGTACTGGGGAGCTTGGGGGCACTCCAGGGAACCCAAAACGACATTGCACTAGGGACCCTTAGAGTCCCTGGCAGCATACCACCGATGGTGCTGCCACGAGAAAGCATAAGGCACACAAAGGCAAGGGGAGAGATCTTCCCTTCACTGGGTAGCGGTAAGAAGGGTCCAAGGAACCCAAACCCAAAGTACATGCAGAAGGTGGGTGAGACAAAAAGATCTGTCTGACATCTGGAGTCAGACAAATAACCCAGAGAGTGCAGCAGTAGTGCTGGGAGGCTTAGGACAGAGAGAGAAAGATTTGCAAAAGTAAAATCTCCCTAACACTAGATAACTAAATTCACTTACCACCTCCATGGTGTAGTGTTGCTACTGTTACATGTATTTTTTCTTAACTTTTTGGTGTGAACCTGCCATTTTGGTTTTGCCAGTGTTAATGAGTTCAATAGCCAACCACAGTATTCATAAATCACTACAACCCAAACTTAGTTATGTCCAGCAAAACCAAATCACCAGCATAGGCCCTCCAAGTAACATGATTTTTGCCTAATGTTGCCGTTAAGGAGCTGACACATGCTAAATACTGATCAAGATCTGCCATATATCAATTGAATAACAATGGGGTCAGTACACACCCTTGTAAATCCTCACCTGATGTTGAATGTTCTAGACTGGACCCCCTTAGCATCTAAGCTTAGGGGACTTTCATGAAGGTGTTTTCAAGGAGTATTGTCATTCTAAGCAAACAGGCATGAATCCCCAACTTCACCCAAAGTCAATCAAGAACAACCAAAAAAATGTTGTGACACAAAAGGTCATGCTTTCTAGTGTCTTACTGAAAGTACATCAAATGTAATTATCCCTAGTCACTGTCTGGTGAGCTTGTTTAGTGTGAGGGCCAGTTTGGAACCTAGAATAGATTGGGAATTCCCTGGTGGAGTAGGCTTAGTTAGGTTTTCTTTGCATTGGTTTGTGCCCAATAAAATGTCTAATCCTGAGGAAGCTACAAGAAGTTGTCCGCCTCACAATTTCCATTACTGTGCCAATGTTGACTCAAGGTGATTCTAGTTTTCACTCTTCACCCCACCCTGGATGTACCACATCCTACCACACTCCTTCGCCCCTTCTCCCCCAGTTTACATTTCTCAGCAGCCCCTGCCCCCTGCAGCCACCATTCCACCAATAAAAAGGCAACTCGGGCAGCTCACTTGGCCGCCACTCTGCAGAACATCTTCAGTACTAACAAGCCCCCACCTCACACAACTCACACTGAAGGGCATACCTCAACAATCCATGCCACCACTCCCCACAGACCCACAGGAATAAGGCAGCTCATGCAGCTCTCTGGTGAGTGACCCTCCCAAACTTCATCTTTGCACTCCAGCATACATCTTGCACTATAAACCCCCTATCCCCAGTGAACCGTCCCTCTGTTTCTGTCTCTCTGCCCTCTACCCAACCCCCTCGGACACCTAACTCACACATCCCCTCACTCAGCGCAGCATGAACGTATTGGGTAACACAGGCCTGTCAACAAACCCTGCTACTCTTTCGCACACTCCTGTGCCCCTCAAGCCCCAATGTTTTCACAATCTGTACTCATTGCACACCATCACCAACACATTGCTCTCTGCATCACCTTCCTAGGGCAATCTCCCTCCCTATTCTTCCCAACCTTCCCTGCCCATCCCCAACCCTGTACTATCCCTTTTCACCTCTCCTCCAAAACACCCATCCCAGACCAACATCCCTCTAAACCTCCTGAGTTCATTCTGAACTTCCCACCTTACACTTCCACATCCCTGCTCCCCACACCCGCCCAACCCTCTTCCAACCCGAAAGCCCACCATACACTAGAAGTCCCTCAAACTATCTTGCATATGCATCAATACCTTATCGGTCGCCAAGAATAAACACAATATATTTGACCTCTTAGTCACTGACAACCCAGGCATGCTATTCATCAGTGAAACCTGGTTTAATGATGACTTCAACCCCATTGCACACGAGGCCTTCTGCCCGGCTACTGCTTGCTCATACATAACAGGCACAGCAGAGCGGGTTGGCGGGGGGGGGGTTCAGTCTAGCCATCCTCCACAAACACCTTTGAGTAATAGCCACTTAGAATCTATCAAGCAACACTAAATGCAAATCTATTCTCACTGAGTTCAAACTCAGCCATTCCGTCGCCCATAGTTTCCCTTTCCTATGACCTCTCAACCACATTGATACAGCACCACATTCTCACTTTGCAAGGAGACTTCAACATCTGGTTTGATGTTTCCGACCAACTCCATGACCCGCTCCCTCACTGACAATCTGGAAGCTCTCGGCCTAACACAAATGATTTCCCACCGACCCACATTGCAAGACACACCCTCGATGCACTATTCTGCACATCAGGACTACTCTCCCCCACTCCTGCCTCGTTTCCTCGTCTGGACTGATCATACTATACTCTTCTCACTCCAACACCACTCCCCCACACCACCACTTACAGAAAACATCTCTTCAACCACCCCGGCCACCCTCCCTCTCTGGAATAAAATCATCATGAACCCAGACCCAGCTTTTCCCTGCTTAACACCTCTTCGACCAATGGCTCTCCGAAGCTATGACCAAATCCTCAAGCATCACCTAGAGCGAAACAAAACAAAACAGCCCTCACAAAGCTAAACAGGGCATATCTGTATGAAATCAGCAAAGCCCCCAAAAACATTATGGAAACAGAATCTCCAACTCCAACAAACCATACATGGCACTCCACAAAATCCCAGGGGAATTAAATTCCCCTTGTTGCCTAACCCCCAGCCCCTGGAAATTCACAAGCTCTCTGAGATGAATTTTCCAACAACGTTCACACCGTTGCGCTTGAAAGACAATGCGCCATCACCACAAAAATAGCTCGGATCCACTCATCTGCATCCTGCCCTCTCTCAAACAAAATGTTTTCCTCACCCTCCCTACCAACTTTCTCTTCATTCACACCTCTTACCCAGGCTGATTTCTGCAACTTACTAGCACTTATCCAACCCTTGAGCTCACTTGAAGATCCTTGCCCACCCGCTTCTAAAAAAAGATCCTTACCTCCAACTGTGCAGGCACTATAAATCCCTCTCATCCGGCACCTTCCCAGAGGCTTCCAAAACCTCTTGTGTCAAACCGCTACTCAAAAAAACCCAGTCTACACCTGCTCTCCCCATCAAGCTACCGCACACTCTCCAACACCTGCTTCATTGCTAATCTAATTGACCATGCAGAATACAAACAACTTGGCCTCTTAACAGAAGCCAATAGACTCCTCGACCCAGCCCAATCTGGGTTTCAGACGCTCTGTGTAATGGAACCCTCACTGGGACAACCTAAAAAGCACTGCTGATTCGTCCGACTGGATCTATTCACGGCCTTTGATACCATCGACCACACAATACTCAGGAACAGGCTCCTCACCCTAGCCATCAACGATTCCACCCTTAATTGGATCACCTCCTTTATTTCCAATCGCTCGCAAATCATTCTCCTCACACCTTTCTCCTCTGCCCTTTGCCTCATCACAAAAGGGATGCCACAAGGAGCTTTCCTTTCACCCCTCCTGTTCAACATCTACCTAAGCCTACTGCCGGCTTTGTGCCTAGTGCCAGTAATGATACTATAAAAAACATCTCAAAGCAAACATGAGTATGTTCTTATATGGGAATACTAGCATGTGTAGGTGGAGCCAGCATGCATATCTATGGGCACAGCCAGAATGAAAATGTTTTTTATACTGGCATATATTGAATGGACCAGCATGACAATGCATTGGCATATGCGCTTGTGCACTTTTGGTTAATTGCATCTATTGTACTTTTTTCATGAGTTACCCTACACCCTACAAAACTGATTGCAAACTGACTGGCCTTTTACCCAAATTTTCACATAAAAGTGTGCTTTGTAATGCACTATTGTTACCCATTATTAAAAAACAAATCTCATGGGAGGAGGAAAAAATCCTCCTGAGCCCACCAGGCCCCCGATAAACATATTTTTGTTAGTTCGGGCCCCCTCAGTTACAATCGCATACTTGTGGCAAATATGTACACTCTCCAATAAAACAACTCACCAACCACCACTGATGGCTAGTATATTTGGGGACCAGGCACAACCGCCTTCTTTGTATGCTGGTGAAACATTTAAGCTTTGATTAAAAAACATATTTACTTCTTTCACTTCTTTCCCCTCCAGTGGCATAATCTTCATGGACAAAAAAAAGAAAAGGTCAGGCGCGCACTCTAGTTCTCAGTCTTTTTAATCCTTAAACTAGTAATAACAGGGTTTGATCCCAGCAATGTTAAAGAATAACAGGGTTAAATCCCAAATGTAAGTGGTAACAGGGTTGGATCCCACAAAATGTTCAAAAAAGATACCAGGGTTAAATCCCAACTGCCACAAAATGTTCATAAAATATAACAGGGTTAAATTCGAACTGCCAGTTCAAATGCACAGTAGTTCTGCTCCTCCAAGTACTTTCGAGTCTCCAACTCTCTTCAGGGAAGCTGTGTTTCTTTTCAGCTGTTGCCAATTGCTTTTATAATTACAGTCTCAAGGAATTCAGGTCTTTGTAGTGATGGCACAATGTTTTGTTCACAAGACCAGGAACTAACTCCCCTCCAAACACGCACATCTTACCCAAAATTGGGGGACGGGGAAAACCATGATTATGGCTCTTCAAAGTGAGGGCATGACAATCCCCGGTGCTGCTGCCTCCAGGACCCGGGCTTCCTGCAACATTAAGTAAAAAAGAAAAGGTCAGGCGCGCACTCTAGTTCCCAGTCTTTTTAATCCTTAAACTAGTAATAACATGGTTTGATCACAGCAATGTTAAAAAATAACAGGGTTAAATCCCAAATGTAAGTGGTAACAGGGTTGGATCCCACAAAATGTTCAAAAAATATACCAGGGTTAAATCCCAACTGCCACAAAATGTGGGATCCAACCCTGATACCACTTACATTTTGGATTTAACCCTGTTATTTTTTAACATTGCTGGGATCAAACCATGTTATTACTCAGATGTGAGTCCCTAAGATGCTTTGCCTAGGGAGCCGAAGTACATTTCAATGGGGCTGAAACTGGTCTGGGATGGGTTGTGTTTCTGTGCAGAGGTGGCATTTTATTGTACTTGTCATTTATATAGCGCCTTTTACCATTATTATAGTCTGAAAGCGCTGGTAGTGGGAAAACCCTTGGAGGACCGAAGACCAGAGTGATCACAGAGTAGGAATTAGAATGCAGGTGTGCATTTGGCCATGATAAGGCTTAGCAGGGCTGCCCAGTGCGATGGTGGTGATTCTATTAAACTACTTTGAGTGTGATTTGCCTTTTTTTTCCTTTACATGCCAGGTGCAGTGACTAATCAATCCTGTGACATTTCATAGTGTGAAAAGTGATATTAAGGGCTGTGTTTCAGCTTGTGGGGCTTGTGGGAAATCAGGGCCATGACTGGTGTTTGATAGTGTGTGCGTGGTCTGGGCCACTGTGATAACGGGCGGCGCCGCCAGGTGCTGCAAGGACTGGGCCGCTGCGAAAGCAACCAGCTCCACCTAGTATTACCTCCCTCCTAGAGCCCTTCAGTCCTTTATGTCTATGTCTATGTCTATGTGTTTGTAACGCGCCGACAGCCCGCGGGCATCAGGGCGCGGTCTCCAACTCTCTGCAGATCAGATGTTTTTCCAAGTAGAGATCCAAGATGACTCCCTCTGGAATGACCTCCCTGCTCCTCTCAGACTTGAGCCAGACCTCCTTAAGTTCCAGCTATAATGCACTTTGCACTTTTGGTAATGACATTCTAGATTTTTGCTGTGGTAACTTAAATGGAAATGGATTACTCTCAAAAGAATGTTTGGTCATATTTTGAAGAATTTGGGAATATATGACCTGTGGGAATATAAACGTTTTAAAATATGTGAAAACACACATTATGATACTGCACAATGCACTTTATAGATATGGGGATAATACAAATGTGACAAAATAACAATACAGATGTTCTGAAGATGTTGCAAGGGTGGCCCATGATTATTTGATGGGCTTTTTTGTAACATTTTTATAACATTTTTAGAAGTAACGTATTGGATGCAGAACATACATGTATATGCTTTTTACCATTCCAAGATGTCACCCAGAGAAACATACATTGGGTCTAAGAAGGAAACATAATGGAAAGTAAAGAAGGTCTTCTTTCTTGCATGCACGAGTGTTTAAATGGGAAGCCTGTCTTTTATGTTTACAACCAGACGAAGCCCCTTCGGGTGAAACGCGTAGTTGTTTTTGTTCTCTCCTGTGCAACTTGTCCACTATGATTTACAAATAAAGGACGTTTGATGGAGATCCTTTTTTTCTGACGTGTCTGGATGATTTTTAATGACTAAGGAAGAGTGCCGTCCAGGAAGCGATATTCCGCTTTCTTTTTTCCTTCTCTTTTTATATATATATATATATATATATATATTCTCTCGCTTAGGGAGACAAAAAAAGCAAAAGTGAAGACTCGATGAATGGAACGTTTTTATAAATCTAGCCACTGCCATTGCTCTGGACATCCTTTATATATAATCATGTAGAAATCGGTCATGGGCCAGCCGCCGATGTTAGCAGTCTGACCCAAATTGCTACGGTACACAGTGATTTTACCGAATGGAAAATAACAAACACCAATTTTAACTAAACATTTTTAATGAAAAAAATATAGAATTATTTAAATCTATATATGGGATGGATTTAAAACGGGTGGGGAGGGGATTGGGGTGAAATTATAAACAAAGGGAAACAGAGGGCTTCGGGGGGGACCTTCCCAAATAAAAAAGAAAACAAATTTGGCATTTTGTTTGTAAAAAATGTTTAGTTAAAAAAAGATTTCGTTATTTTTTCATTCGGTAAAATCACATGTGCTAATTGCTACACCTTAAGGCAGAAATATGTCTATGTTGGTTGTGTTCCTGTTCAGAGGTGACGTGGCCTTCCATTATAGACTGGACCTCTCCTTTTGGTGATTGAACCAAGACTGATTTTATGTGATTAGTCTCCTTATATAGTGGCACAGATGAGATTATAAGTAATTGTATGGAAGGCTGCCCAAAGAAATGATAGTATCTATGATTAATTAAAATCCTTAGCCTCATCACGTTTTAATTTGTCTTCACTTTCCCACCCAGAATTCCATTTCACATGTAGCAACCCATATTTTATTTCACCTTTCCATCAATAGGGTAAATCCACATAATAGAGAATTTGAATATAATGTGTAAAACCCCTCAGTCTGTTGATGCACCTGCTGCAGAGATCTCTGTGTAAACCACAAGCTACACGTTTCAATCTTAGATTAACCAAAAAAGTTGGTCATTTTTTGTTGAGTCTGATGAAATTAGCAACATTGATATGTCTCTGATGGGGGTGGGATGGGCTGGAGTGACTGACAAATAGAGCTGCTTGTGGGCTTAAACCTTATTGCCATTTTCTGCAGTCCCCTGTCAGGCACAGTTGAGGATGGTGTGAGGAGAGGCAATGTGTGGCACAGAGGAAACCTCCAGTGTAGGTGAGAATCTCTTATGTGCAAGAACAGTCTGCTTCCTTTGACCCAACTCTCAAACTGGGAATAAGATGGAGACCCCATGGTTGCTGCCCCCAAGGGGAGGGTAAATGACATTTTGCTCTTAGAATCCTTACCTAGTCAAGCCCCATTGCCAAGGAAAGCCCCCTCCCCGTTGGGGAATTGCCATCTGGCAAGGGTGTAGAAGCCCTGGCCTTTTCTAAATTGTGTTACATATCAAATGATGTGGGTAGTTCCATCTTAGAAATGATGGTCTGCTAACCAACCCCCCTTTCATACAACTATATGCCAAAAGCATAGTGCGTACTGCTGCAATAGTATCCTGATCTGCAGCTCCTGCTCTACTGTGGCTCAGAGCAGGTTCAGAGGTCACAGGTGCCCTGTCTGACAGCTGATGTGACAGCAAAGGCACTGCAGTGCGAGGTTGCATTAAGCCTGCCCCTTGTTTCAGAATCATAGTAATTATGATAACCGATCAGCTGGGTGGCCGTATAATCTGGAAATATAAGAAGCCATAGCTAGGTTTTGGTATGGAGGCTGATGCTTCACTTAATGATTAAAAGTCACGCCTGGTCTGTAGCATACCAGTGTCAACCCTGTGATCTCAGACCAGCTATCAGAGACAATGTGGATCTCAGGTACCTGCCTAGCTACATTCCACTGAATGGGACAAAGGGCAAGATGCCTGACACTCTGGGAGGTTGGGTAACTCCTTGCTGCCAGGCCCAGTGGCTCAGTAACTTGGCTTCAAAGAGGCAATTCCATAACAATGGCCTACCTCACAATAGGAGATTGCACATCAAAGGGTATTTGAAGTGCAGGACTAGAGAATGGGGTGGGTGTAGGCAGTCAGACAGACCATAGCCCAAGTGGGAAGGATTCCTCCATCTTGATTTTCTGTGGACTCCTCTTTCTTTCCTGTCTCCTACACTTCCTGCACAGCAAAACACTTTGGTATGATGCTGAAAACCAGGAGCCACTTGATATCTGCACAAGGATTGGATCCCTTAAAGCAGGCTTCCTTTTATCCAATCTCTTGTGACTTTTTGCCTTAATAAGGCGGGGTCTTACCACTTTTTTTTATTCATTACTGGACTTTTGGAAGAATTAATCTGGACCACTTATGGGAGTGAAGCCCTTCCCAAAGTCCCCCACCAGAGAGGTGAAGAAGGAGTTTTCCAAGACAGAGGCGAGCACTGCTGCTTCCCATCCCCAGGGAACATTGGGAGTGAACTGCTGCTGGATCAGGATCTGACTCTCATCAATGGTACCCTGGACCTCACTGATGATGAAGGACTCCTGCAAGTATCAGCCAGTCTCCCCTAGGTTGGTGGAATGAGAACAAGGACTTACCTGGCCACTGGGCTCCTGGATTAGGACTCACAGTGCTACAAGAAGCAAAGCAGCTGCTCTCCTGCATTCTGCTGCGTTGAACCTCTATCAAACTCTTATCGACTGTTTTCACCGCCTTGAAGCCAAGAGGACCCGTGGTGCTGCCTTTGGCACTTCTTCAAACCTCTTTGAACCGATGCTGCTCCGCTTCGAACCAGTTCACTGCAGCACCGCATGATCTGAGCATGTTGATTCCCCCAGCTCAAACACAAAGCTTGCTGCTGCAGAAGCCAAACCACTATGTTCCAAACTGCGCCTCGAACCACGTTCATCTTCGTAACTGACCCCAGCTTGAGCATATAGGACAGCGTGAAAGCTTTGTCTCCACATAGATATAAAGGGCATACAATGTGTTAGTCCTTATTTCCCTTACTGGGGTTATCGGGGCTGACAGGATGGGGTTATTTCTGGTTTTAAAAGGACTCATTTGAAGCCAAGGCATCTCAGCCCTACTGTGACAAGACCACACAGACCAAGAAGAATACAAACCCACGACTACACACTCAACCCGAGAAGATGGAGTAATGAGGCTCAAGCCTCGGTATCCAAAATCACTGCTGATGGATAAAAATCTATCAGCAAGAAGAAGAAGCGCGCCGAGGCATGTCTGCGCCTCCAGCCGTACTTGGGGCTATTTGCAGGGATTTCACTTGTGGCTCAGTCAAAGGCTTTTTAAGATTATGCATGACCCTGCAACACAGACAATCTCGACGTTGGCATTCATGTGCACAGTGCTGGCAATTCTTTACATGTGAAGATGCTATGGGAGAGTACGTTATCTGAAGCCTAAAAATATGCACGTGGTGAATCACAAAACGTAGGCTAACAGCCTAGCTTCCCCACTTCACCAATCGAAGGTATCCTGGGCAAATCACTAGCTAAATGAGCATTTTCTTTCCTTGGCAAAATGATCACTATAAAAGAATGTAGGAAATCTGTGTTTGTAGAAAATCGCCACTCTTACATGGTTTCAATTGACTTAATCCATATCTAATAATAAAGTATCAAATATGGTTTAAAACAGCAACGTTTGTGCTCCATGTAAGAGTGGCTGAGCATCTCACCTGCCATCTCAAGATTTTAACATGTAGGTACGCGAACATAAGCTGCTATTCATGCTTGCTACATGCTTGCATCTCATGGCTGTCCATGCTGTGAAAACCAGTTTTATTTGTGCAAAATAAACCCATACAGTAAGTTTCAGATCAATGGGTGTCTTCCACTTAAAAAAAAAAAATAGTTTTACTTTGTTTTTTTGTATAGCGCTTGGGAATACTGTTAGCAAGACGAGCAAGCCAAAAACCACGTGTCTTTCAGATTTGATCGCTTTTATACACGTATAAGCCCTCCTCCTTAGCAGACAAGCATTTCACACAGCATGTGGCAATTTCCCTTTCAGATGTAAATGGCCATCCCACTTCTAAAGGTCGGCTTTGTCTTCTGTGGTGTAAAATAAATCACTACCCAGGCAGAGACGAAGAATACGTGAGAAATGATCCCCGCAGTGTCATGCATGGCCCTGGGGCTGCTGTTTCCAGAGGGTGATGTGCTCCCACCTTCATTTTCAAGGGAGGGAGAAGCCTCTGTCCTCCAAGGCAAGAATGTTATCCCCACTGAAATACAGCCCCGCTTCCTGGAGTGGGAGGCTGGCCAGTGAGCTGAGCTAATTAGATGGAGGGGGGCGGGGGCGGGGAGGGGCGCGCAGCATGGGTCCCACCCAGCTGCCTCTGAGCTTGCCACTCAGAAAAAGGTCTGCAGGCGCAGCATGTGTGTCTCCAGAGCAATATGGCATATGTGAGGGCAATTTATAAGTGATGGCTCGTTCAACACGCCATTGTTTTTTAGACTGATGTGTGCTTAACATTTCAATGTTAAGCACTGAACATGGGGCATTTTTATTCTGTAGCACAAAGCATTAGTTAGCTGACCAAATCTACGCATTCTTACAATGAAATTAACGTGCCACTCAGAAAAGGTTTTAAACTATGTTTTTATTGTCAGGTCTTTTTATTTGAAACACCAAGACGATTTTTGTGTATATTACTTTTTAGTTAGATATGGCGCATGCCTCAGAAGATTGTCAGAAAAAAGTTTCAAACTGTGGGCCTCATTAAGAGTCCGGCGGTAAAACCGCCTGGTTACCGCTGTACTCATATTACCATTCCGCCTCCGTGATTCCTGGAATTACCAGGGCATTACAACCATAAATACCACCCCTCTCGAGCCCTTCGCCCCTCTACTTCTAACTCCCTCAGGGTCAGTCGTTTCTCAAAGAAACAAGCTGGGGGTAGATCTCTATCTTCGGTTGGGGACTCCCTGTTGAACAGCCTCCCGGCCACCTTGAAACTTGAGGAGAACCATCTACGTTCCGAAGCACCTCAAGACCTTCCTCTTCGCTTGTGCCTTTGCTCCTCTTCTCCCCTGCTGACTTGTTTTCTCTCTGAGCACTGTGCACCTGGCCACCCTCTGTCCCTCGGGCCCAGGTATCTGCTCACCCTCCCTCCCTCCTGCACTGCCTCGGGCCACCCCTTGCAGTGGGGCCTAGAGCTGTACCCATACAGTCCCCCACCGACACTTTTTCTGCACTTATCAGATACACTCTATCTGACTTACCTAGCACTTTGCCACTTTCCGGCTACACTACGACTGTGTATCACCTTTATTTATGTATTCCTATTTGACTTAATACTATTTATTTTGCTCTCTCCTATGTTCAGCATTTTCCAATTTCCTCCCCTTCCATGCACTTTCCCCCTTTTTCCCTTCCCCATGCACTTGCACGTTCTCAATATCACTGGGCCTAGTAAGATCGTTGTTTCTGCTCTCCCCTGCTTCCCCTCCCTTTGCTTGGTCACGCTCTGAAACACCTGTGTACGACCGCCACATAAATAAAATATCATATTATATCATATCAAGAATGTTAGCATGTGCCACACTTAGATGGAATTCTGAACTTTAGCCTGCGTCATCGCTAGATTGAAATGTGAATCTTAGCATGCGTCACACTTAAATGAAACTGTGAATCTTAACAAGTGCCACACTGAGATGGACTCGTGATCACTAGCCTGCCTCACATCTAGATAGGATATTGAAGACTAGCAAGTGCCACACTCAGCTGGAATAGTGAATGATAGCAAGCATCACACCTAGACATAATTGCAAGGACAGCAATGCCAATTAACCAATCCACTAACAATTTCACCCCTCTGCATACACCTCTCAAACTCTAACCAAACACAACCACAAGCCTAAAACGCAACAATCCACACAAAGGTCTCTACAATGCACCAACAAAACAAACCACACATTGGGCCACATTACGAGGTGGGTGGTAAGGGGTTAATGGCGCCGGTAAAGGCGCCTGAGCTGTTAACCCCATACCACCCTATTACGAGGTCCCCTTGCGGGACCCGCTCAGGACGTCTGGTTTTACCAGACGTCCCTTAGCGGGTTCCGCGAGGGGACCAGCATGCTAACAATGGGCCCGTCATTAACGAGCACGTTGCTAGCATGCTCCCCATTCCCTTTGAGCCCTACTGGGGCTCAATGGGAATGGGGATGGTCCGGGTTCGGGTTCCCTGAATGGGGAAATACTGGGCCCTCCAAAGTCGGAATGGCCCGGTATTTCCCCATTCAGGGAACCCGGACCCGGACCCGCCCCGAGTTTGGAGGCAGCCATGCACTTATTAAGGGCATGGCTACCTCCAACTCGCAATGAGGCCTATAGACTTGCACAACAGCACACACCGACCGTAAAACACCCCAAGCCCAGCCAACGGACCCACCGGGCTGAGGCTGCCAACAGCACATGACTGCTCTCTTGCACCATTCCAGCTTATTCCGACTAACTCACCCCCCACTTCCCTTTTTCAGAGCCGCCAGAGCGCCAAGGGACCACCCCGGTGGTGATAGTGCGTGGTACAAATATCCTTTAACATTAACATTATCTTATAGTTACATATGACGGATGCCTGGGAAGGTTAACTGACATTTTCTTGCTTAAGTAGTCTAGTGGCTGCTTAGGGACATGGACTAAATGCATCCGCTCAGCATCAAATGCCTTTTCATTTTCTTAACAAGCCAATCATTGCCTAGCGCACACCAGATGGCTCCTCAGTGTGACTTGGCACCTTGCATAGGAAAGCAGGGTTCATTGTTTGTCACCAAGCAGACAGTAGCCCATGGCATATCAATGCAGTGATGTGTGCAGCAATGATTTGTGCGCTGCTCAATTCACCACCCTGTTGGATAATGGCGTCTATGTGGTGCTCCTCTATGTAACAGCACATATGCCGGTTTTTGTCTGATGTGTCCCATGTCCACGTTTTGTTTATGGGGCTCTGACGAGCATGCCATACTGCGCCCACACTTAAACACATAAAGCAATCAAATAAGTAGACCAAACACCCCTTCTACACTGCCACACCATCATTTTCACTAGCTGCAGGCCAGCAATAATAAGAGATGCTAATGCCAGCTCTGTTATATAAAGCATAGGCCTGCTTTGTTTAGCTGAAATAACCCCTGAGGCCTGCGTACTGGCAGTGGCTGAGGAACTGTGGATCCTTTACCATGCATTAGAAGCTGTTTCTTTCAAAATCGCTGCATCAGCTTATTACTGGTCACGCTAAGGTTTGTAAGAGGTACAATCCTTTTTATATATTCTTTCTGTGCATTATTTAATGAGTGTCTCTTACAGGGAATTGTTTTCTGTCTACTAGATCTAATTCCCTAAAGATGTTGCTGTATGGGGTACTGGGCATGCTCACACTAAGACTCAGCCCCTACCTCAGCAAAATAGCCCTTGTGCCCCATTTGAGTGGCTGATGTTGCAGCCATTGTATACTCACATCTAAAATCTTAAGCTGTCCAAATGAGTATGTATGGTTCATGGTTTCAACCATTTGAATGGTAGGGTTGTGCTGTGAACAGTGATGTGAGCACCAAGCCATGTGCCTGTTATGTATTTAGAGATTCTCACATACAACATATTACAGACTTGTTTATCAAAAATAGAGATGTATGATCACTGTTATATTCCTTAAATGCTCTGCAATTTAATGCAAAGCAGACAGGAACATTGGTGCTATTTGTCACCTTTCCCACTCTCATGGAGGTATTTTGAAAGAGTATGATAGGAGTGTACTAGACTGTCCATTTTGAAATGATAACCTTCTATCAAAAAATAATGTATATGGTTAGTCTAGTATTGCCCCTTGGGAAATACAAGTGAGGTGTTACCAACAGAACTCCAGCAACACAGGGCCAGTGGTCAGACCTCAGACCCCGGCAGGCTGCACACACCGCAGTGTGCCAGTATGGACAGTTTGAAACTGCATTCACGCAAGTCCTTTCCTAAGAGCAGGTGACAGAAGAGCCATTAACTTGGCCAGCAACAGCTATGTTATCACATTAGATTTCTTGGGTAAAGTACTAAAATTACAATGTAATGAAACCAGCTTCATTTGTAAAGCAATGATTTATTGATATTGAGGAGGGGTTTTGTCGCGTGACACAGAGGTGTAAGTTGGGAGTGACGTGTGCCACTGCGGGGCGCTTTCAGTGTTTCGCCCTGGGCACCAAGTTGGCTAGAAGCTGCTGTGCTGATACATATATAAGACCCTAAGTCTCCCATTACTTTTCTCTTTATATAGCCTCATCTCAAACGTTCTGTCTGTCGTGCTGCCTCTCTTACAATTGTATTTGTTTAGTCAACAATTATTTGATGCCGGGTCTCTTGGCAGGTCTGTATCCACTTACATGGCTAAAATAATGACCATAGTCTGATGTATGTTGCACCTGTGTTTCCCTAATCGCGTTTAATTTTAAACACGGAAAACATAGTTTGATTCCTTGAACCAGTTATACAAATTAAATATAAATTCTGTCAATGTGTAGTCTAAAGTTATATGGTTGCAGGTGCGACATTTCCTAACACCCGTTTAGCATCCCAAGGTTGATAAAATAGGTATTATGGAATGGCGTAACAATAACACTTGTGCGTGTAACTGCCACTGCCTCCAATAGATTTTGATGCGCACGTTAGTTATACACGGCACGACAGAAGTTATACGGGAAGAAGAATACAGCTTCCTGGAAGAGAACGGTCCGCGCCCAAACACATGGCTCCCGATGGGGGCCAAACAAGCGCGAGCCCCGCGTGTGCACGTCAAACAAAGCAGCTGCGCCAGCCTAAGTATGTCCGAGGTGCCAAAATCCATGACATACGGCACTTTTCTTGCCGCATCCTCTCAACTCCCCGCCCCTCGGGCTCGAGGGGCCTCCGGCGGTCTGCCATTCCGCCCCGCCCATCCACCACCTGTCACCCCAGCCCCCACCCCAAGAGGCTACACAGAAAGCGGGTTATGTTTCCAGACAGCGGCAGCTTCCTCATGCGCTTTCTTCGCCATTCCCTGAGCGTCCGCAGCTGATTCTATCACTTGCACTTCTTGTTTAGGTTCCTCCTGCATCACGAGAGGGGAGCGCATCTCCTCGAGGGGTGTCCCCGAATCCTTTCCATTACTTTTGTCTGTTCTAGTTGTCACCTGGCGGTAATTAGACCAGCTCCTTATTACACGGCCCTTTTTCCTAGATGTGTTGGTGTCCAGTCAACTCGTCGAAAAAAAACTGGTCGACTGCAATTTGGTCGACGCAATTTGGTTGAAAACCAAATGGTCTAATTTTTTTTTTTTATTTATATATTTATTTTTCGGGTTTTCGTTTAGTTAAAAAAGGGGTTTTTAGAGAAAAAAAGGGGGTTGGGGGGGACCCCCCCAAAAAAAAAAAAAAAGGGTTAAAATAAAAAAAATAAAAATTTCGACCATTTGGTTTTCGACCAAATTGGTTGGACCATTTGTCTGGTCGACCAATTTTTTTCGACCAAATGTCTGGCAACCGATGTGTTCTTATGTTTGCCCGTGTTTATCTCACTCCCGTGCCTTCCACTTAGTGAAGAAGGGCCCTATTCCATGCTGGACGGGGATTATTATCGCGCACAGCTTTGCTTTGCTCACACATCCAGTCGAGCATTGGTAAAGTTGAATTTCAGTGGGCCAGAACAGTCCTTTTTAGCAGACGTATGGTAGTTTGTGCTGCACTTGCCACACACTCAAAGCATTTCTTGAACTGTATGACTGGCTGAATCAGAGCACATATATGCCAAAACAAGCCTATCATGAACCGGGGATCATTTGCTGGAAAAACATCACCAATAGGTTCAAATCATGGCACTTGCATTGTGTTCCCCAGCCTTAATGCAGCAATGACATTGGAGCCACTCTACCACCACCATTATGCCAGATGTCCGCCTCTACCATACAATCTTTGCATACACAAAGTGGCTTCTTGGTGGAAGTATGCAGCTGCTCTGATTCCTTCCCTTGCTCTCCACTGGACGGGAACATGACTCAAAGTGCTGTTACAGCCATATCATCAGTGCTTTGCCCACATGTTCACATATCCATAGTGAAGTGGACTTTTCCACCCTCTGACCTGTCCAAGGCCTTTCTCACTTCAAGAACTAATGCATCAAACAAACAAAGTAAGTGTGGCTGAGAACTAGCCAGCAGGTATCAACACTTGCCATCAGCTCTCTAAAACCTTTCTTTTTTCAACAAAGGCATGTGGCAGAAGGTCTACTGCCAGCATTACAGCCAATTTAGCATTCAGAAGCTGTACGTGTGGATGGTTAGCTGCTATTGCTGACTGTGCTCAAATGACTTGCTGAGGCTAGACTTGTCCATAGACATTGTTCTCCTACCATTAGTTTGTTTCTGGGGATTGTGGATGGCACTGACGGACACTGCCTTTTGCTGAAGCACCTTCCAGTTCTGGGTTCACTCCACTGGGCAGTGGCAGCATGCTGGTGAGTGATCAGTGGCTCCTGGCAGTATAGTGTGTAATATATTGGTTGCACTCTTGTGCATGATATGATAGTTTATTTATATAGCGCCTATACACAATGTGTTTCAAAGCGCTTCAAGGCAAGGGAGGGAACAAGGGAAAATACAATGACATTCTTACAGGCCATGAACAGTAAGGATGTCAAATTAACTATTGCACTCAGGCTGACGACATTTCAGATAGTGCAAGAGCTAAGACATAGATAAGGAAGGGAGGGGGAGGGTGGGAAGGAAATGGAAACAGACAGGCGACTACCATACTAGGCCCGACAACATTACTGGTATAGCCGGAGAAAACAAAAGGTTAGGGAGAGGGGTGCAGAAAGGGAGGGGAGGAACAAAGCAAGCGACTATCGTACTAGGCCTGATGACATTTCACATAGTGCTAGAGGGGGTTGGGGGGGACAAATAAGGTGAGGTGGCGAGAGACAGACAAGGTTGCGATCATACTAGGTCCATGGACACTTCTGATAGAGTAAGTGCATAAAAGTAAGGGGATGAGGGGAGGAGATAGGAAAAGGGAGAGGAGGAGAGAACAGAGAGTAAGCAGTCAAAAAGAGTGGAGAAGCAAGAGGGGAGAGCAAATACAATTACAGAAGTCAGTAGTAACACATAACGTTGCAAGCTAAGATACAAGATGAAGATGGGAACAGCATGATTCAGGGCTACCATGAGTACAAGATGCAAAGGAAGTCCAGCATGAGGGTTGAGAAAGGGTGACGCACTGTGAATCAATGAAGTCCACAAAAAAAATATCGAGCATTGGCCACAAGAAAGTGATGGTGAAACCAAAATGTATTAGGACAGACTCCTGCAGAAGTAGGCTGGAATGGGGGGCAGGGTAGGTAGAAGAATCAAGCAAAACAGGCAACACCTGTGACAGGATGTCACTTCATATGGCTCAGCAATAATGAAATACCCAAATTGATCCCTGCCCAGGACACACCGTTTCTGCGAAGAGTACAGGAGGCAGAAGGATTGAACCCTGTTCAAAGAAATTCCACAATGTAGAAAAATGCTGTGGAGTTGTAGAAGATATCATTGGCTGTTGCAGAAGGAGAGGGAAAATGGTGTTCCATAAAATGCACAAGTCGAAGAGGTTTACCGATTGCTGTGAGGGTCTGGTATGTAGTGTTATTGACTGGCTGGCCACCTTGGGATCTCGGGGGTGTCTCAAAGAAGGTGTGCCCTGAACATGTGCTTCTACACTCTGAACCCACGTGGAGGTTATGGTTAGAAGGGTTGCCCTTTCAGGCTGTGCTTATTATTATAATTATTGAGTGCAGAACTAGCTTCGAGAAGCAACCAAGCGCTTTACAGAGGTATACGACAATGCAGATAAACTAGTATACAACAGCAGGGGGATACAGATGGGCACAGAGGAGCGGTACAGCTGTACCATGTGGTAGGGAGGAGAGGGTTGGGCAGCGGTATTACCCAAATTGTTCGTTTACAATTGTTCGAATGAACAATTGACCGAATTTAAAGGGTCACAATTGACCGAATATATATATATATATATATATATATATATATATATATATATAGGAGTTTTGGGGGGTTTGGCGTTGGGTGGGGGGTTGTGGGGGGTTTCCCCCCACATATATGGTACAATTGACCTTCACAATTTGGTCAATTGTGAAAAGGTCAATTGCCATTCAAACAGTTGTAAAGCAAACAATTCGTATACAACCGGGCAGCGTCTAGTGAGTCAGCTGGCGCAAGGAGCACCAACACTCCCTCAGGACCACTGCTGGGGTTGGATTTAGTATCATTAACCTCTCCCAGTGTTGTTTTATGAGAAGTGGGGGCGTGGTCAACATACTGGCCATCATCATCATCACTAAAATGGCCATCAGTGAAACCAGAGGGAAAAGGAATGGAAGGAGTAAGAGATGCAGTGTGTATGTGCTAGCATACACATGTTGCTCCTCTCAGATAAGCAATTGGGCAGAGCTGGGCTGCCACTGACCTAAAGCTGTGAGCTACAAAGCCAATATCTCCCCTTTCCGCCACAGATTCATTAGCAGTCTCTTAAACGGGTACCTCGTCAGACACCTGCAGAACTTCGATGTATACCGTGCTATTATTGCAACAAGGGAGCATGAGTTACTTCCCCACTTTTGCCAGACTCTGATCATAGGGAAATTGGGCTTTGGACTGGCTGCAGCGAGGTAGTAGAAACAGCCAGAAATTACATTAAAGGCTCCAGTTGCCACAACAACGACCAAAGTTTGCATGCTTGCAGTGCTTTTGTAGCAGTAGTTGATTTGCAACCTTTGGTTACTGACTGATTCTAGTAAACATGATGTGTGCTCCCCGACAATTATAGCAGCTACTGCTTGTGCAGGGAATCCTCCAAAATGTTTACGGTGCCTTCACCACCCCTCCCCCTTCCATATTTGGTCATTGACTCTAAGGACCTCTTAATTGGTGTTGCTTTTTGCCCCAAACACCACAGACACTGGCAGCCCTGGTAGATCCTTTTTCAAAAGGATGTAGTGTTGTATGCTCTTGTACCTGACTGCAATTCAAGTGTTTAAAAGTAGCTGACATGCTCATATGTGTTCAATCAGGTACCTCCTACTGCTCTCCAACTGTGATCACCCTCTGCAATCATTTTCCAGTACCGCCACATTTATTGTTGTTCCCCATAAATAATAAAACTGCTTGTGTTATGTGGGTCCCAGTGTGCCCGTTTGTTTATGCTGGCCCAGGGCAATTCCCTTCTCCATCTCACTGCTCTGAGAAGTGCAGATTGATTTTAAATGGTGTTTACAATAAAATAAGAAATGAAACTATATTCTGTGGCACACTGCCTAAAATCATCCTACCTAAATTCTCTCCCAAAACCTCTCTCTCTCACTCTGTGAATGTACTTAATCCGAAACACTCAATGATGTTTCGTTTAGATGTCCAGAAAGCAGTACCTTAAAATGAAAGTAAAATGTTCCACCTCTCAAACAGCAACAAACCCCTAAAGATGCCTTTCCTTTTAAATTTCCTCTTACTGTCTCTCCCTGTAAATAGTTAAATGCACAATGTGAAATGACGTTTTGTTTACAAGCCCAAAAAGCACTACCAAGAAAAGAATGTAAAATGCCCCAGCTCTCAAAAAGCAGCAGATAGCAGTTCACACCACCCATCTCCCACTCTGAAAGATTCGCAGGGACTGCTGAGGAACTCCAGCAGGCCCTTTTATACATAGCCAGGTGATTCTGCCGGGCCAAACTCGTTACCCAAATTCGGCAAGTTCGGCCGATCATAAATAAAGTGAACATTCAGGTAATTTGGGTTTCAGGTGAATAATTCAGCCAGGGACACTAGTAGGAACTCCCTATATGTGCAGAGAGGTGTACGAAAAAGACAAGCTAGTGGATTTATATTATCCGAAGAAGCCAGAGGAAATGGGAATTGCAATGATAGTATGGAACATAATTGTAATTTGAGTTATTTGTATGATACTAGATTATTTTTTTTATTTTTAATTTGTATGGTTAATAAAATCAACCTTTCAAATGTTAACAAATATCAAAATGTCTGGATAATACAATTGATGAAGTTTCATACATGATCAGCAAAAAGATACACATTATACATTTACTACAAGTAAATATAAAAATGATTCAACTAGGTTAAAATGGAAAATAGACTAAACAGAAAAAATTGCATCCAAAAATTGTACAGTTGCTATTTTAGTTCCTCATAATATAGATGAAAAGATGCAATGCCACATGTTTTTTTGGATATGTACATTTTGATCTTCAAAATAATTTCCGAAGCATTTTTTCCGAATAGTGACTAAACTTGGACAATGAACTAAACAATGTTCCAGCGTTTCTCTTTGGCCAACATTTTTACAAAATCGACACACATTCTCTTCCTGCGTAATTTGCTTTCTACGAGCCAGAACATCTAATGTCGGCCAAAGGTTCAAACGAAAACGGAGAAACTTCTGGCGAGTCTTTGAACATGGAAATTTGACCAAGATACTAGATTATGTTTTGCAAGCATTCATGCAAGACAAATTCTCTAAGGAATTGATGAATACATTGCTTAGGTAGCTCATCCTGCTATTTGAAACTCTCTTGCGTGAGAATAAGGAAAATTCTAGATAGAATAAAAGCTGCCCACTGGAATGAGTAGATTAAACTAGAGTCATTACATAAACATTAAGTCAAACATATAATTAAATATGACATCCAAGGTCCCCATTTCTTTTTGAGTATGACAGAAAGGAAGTCTTCTTTCTCCTGACTTCCAATGCCATCCCTACCCTACCCTCTCCTATCTCCTTCCCACCTGAACTTCTTGCTCTCTTACACAAGGCTCGCAATCTTGGGGTCCTCTTTGATAGTGATTGGTAATCTTCGACCGTGGTTAACATGCCGAAGCTCAGGATTCCAGAAAGGAGCAGAGTCCAAACACATTAAGGTAAGCTGCAACTACAGAGAGGAATTCTACACAATCATTTGAATAGCTTACCTTTCAAGCCAGAAACCCCTCATATTACCGTTTAAATATTAACAGGCAAATCAAGTCATCTTTACAACAAAAACATCGACCACACAGAGGAACCGTTTTGCACAAGTCAAGTTATATGACTCAAAGGACAAATCACAAATCCAATCCAAAGTGGCAGGACAATTACACAATTTGTGAGTAATCAAACAACTAGTAATATCAATAATTTGGGGCAGACTTCCTATTGCATTGTTTCAATGTTTATTTAAATGTTTCTGAAATCCTCTTTTCCATTTATGTACAACAATCATGTTATTACATGTAAGCTATTGGCAATCAGTGATGCAAATTCATACAGCTATTTTAGTTTTACACATTTAGATGAATGTTAAACCAATCCTCCTGATGAACCATTTTACTGTTATGGGGAAACACGCGTCGAGGATGTTGTGTTAAAAGTTTCAAAAAATTACAGAGGATGTTGTGTTATAGGTTTCAAAAAATCACACATTGAGGGGGAAAAAAACCCCATCAAGAACGTTGTGTTAAAAAATTATAAACTGAGGGGGAAAGGTAACCCCAATATAATGTGAATCAACATGATAATTTACAAAACATGAAGACAAAAAATAAAGAAACATTAAAGTAAAAAAGTACAGACTAAGTGGTCATCTTTTACACTGATTGCCAACAAAAACTACAAACTATCTGAGGCACAGCAACAGAGGTGACTATTATATAGTGTAATTTTGACATAACATTGGGCAGCCTCAATGAAAGAGCACCTCACAGATGCAGCCCGGATCGCAACACATTAACTTAACTTTTCAGCTTTAAGAGCTCGCCACGGAAGTTGTCACAAGGTTACAACAAGCACTTTTGACAGTTTTGATAGTGAACTACGACTGCAACAATTCATCACTGCCACTCCCTCTGCTGGTCAACATTCGGAAAATGTGTCCTTTTCTTACTAACCACACTACGAAAACACACTACGAAAACCCTAACCTCCACTCTTGTGTTCAGCAAAACTAAGCCTAATCCTCGGCCTTCCTATCTAAGGTTTCCTCTCTTCAGACAAAGTCCTGAAATTTGCTACCTGCATTCTCTACAACGTAGCCAGATCCTCCCCCACTACTACCTACCGACAACAGCTGGTTGGCTCTCCATGTACAGCTGTTCTCTTTTCCAGTTTCTTCTACAAAGCTATGAATGGTCTTGCTTCTCCGTCTCTGTCTGGTTCTATTTCTGTTTACTGTCCATCTCGGTCCCTCAGATTCTCCTCTGCACTCCACCTCGCTAGCCCACACTCTCCATGTGCCTAGTCTCACCTCTGCGCTTTCTGCCAGCCCAACCGTGGATATCCTAAAAGCTCAGTTTAAACTACACTTACATGCTAAAGATTGATCTCCCCCCGACCCCTCCCCATTCATCCTCCCTACCTGACCCCACCACTGTCACTCCAGTGACGCTTACTAATGTAATTCTGTATATTTAATTAGTACTCATCTTTAGTTTTAGGCATTGCTGCCTTTGGTTAATGTTACCTTTGTAAGTCACCTGTTTTGTTAAACATATTTTATTTGTCTGCTTGTTTTGCTTTGCCCGTGTTATATGCCCCACCTTTTGTACACCTTCATAAACTGTCCCCCTGTGTTCTCCTCTTTGTACAGGCACCCTGCTTGGGAATGCCTCCGCCATCTGTAAATGTGTTATTGTAAGTAATTTCTATTCGAAATCGACATCTATGTTGTTTAAATAAATACAAACTAC
Organism: Ambystoma mexicanum; assembly: GCF_040938575.1. Taxonomy (NCBI): domain Eukaryota; kingdom Metazoa; phylum Chordata; class Amphibia; order Caudata; family Ambystomatidae; genus Ambystoma; species Ambystoma mexicanum. The sequence continues at coordinate 15,990,627 of NC_090922.1, read as the reverse complement.
AAACCGATTTGCAACATACAGAAAGTAGTGATTTATTTGGTGTGGGATACTGTAGATTCCTACTTGAAGGAACAGTGCAATACAGTATGATTTAGTACAGCACATTAGCTCAACCCCAGCTCCTCAGAATGAAGCATGCGAGCATGACAGTGTTAAATCCCTGTATTGGTGGGCTTCCGTGTAGCTTTCCAAAGTGCTGCATCCATGTTCCATGGTGTGTGGAAATAGCAGAGGCAAATGCACATAAACATACAATCATACCTTAAAGTCCAGTGAGATTTCTCGAGGCCGTTGCCTTTGCCACAGAGAGATGTGCAGAAATGAGAGGTTTATGTTATTGCATAGTGCTGTAGGACTCACTGAAGTGGCATGGGCATTTGTAGAAATGGAATCAATGGCCAGTAGTGTACTTTGGTTCGACATTGGCCTACTTAAATCCAAGGCTTGGTCTAGACTGATAGAGCCTCGGTTTGAGGTGCCTGTATTCCCTGTTAGAAACTAGTTGGGGGCCCTATGGATTCATGACACATCTTTGCACCTGCTCTAAATAGCCAAAACACACGTGGGGGCAGTTTGCAGCACACAGGTATGGGGTAAGAACACCCAAGTTAGCAAGACTAAAAGTGGGGTCCCTGCTTAGCCTACCCATAGGTGCAGGACCTGAAACCTGTCCCTCTCCTCCTGCCTTGGCTGAAGGTTTCAGCAGCAATACCTCTGACCCAGACCCAAAGGGAAGTATCTCTTTAAAGAAAATGTGCTGCTCCACATGTACAAGTCTAGCAGGTCAAACAGTTGCTGCTTGTTCAGAAACACAGACTGCATAACTGTCAGTCATCATTCACTTTCTTACAAGGATTGACTATTACACAATTATGGAAAGGTTACTCACAAACACATTTGGGCAGAATTTACCAAGTCTCCCTGAGGTCTCTTTGAAGGTTACAACCAGGACTAGCCGAAACTTAGAATGCGCCTTCTGTCACTTATAATGGTGCATTCTTTTAGGCTCCCACTCCATCTCCCCTCTGCTCTCCTCTCCACCTTTCAGGACTTTGAAGCACCTGCTGGGCATTTCCTAAATGCAGTATCATCAAGCTAACATTGATGCTGCATGATTTCCCGCTATTTGTACTGTCTCTCCTTGCCTCCTTTAGTCAATTTCTCCTCATAGCTTGCAGCCCTCGGTAGTAAGGATTGTTATAAAGCATCCAATGGCCCTCATTACAAGTCAGGCAGTAAGGGTTTAACGGCGCAGTCGGCGCCGTTAACCCTTAACGCCTGATTCACACTTTAACGCCTGCCTTTTGCAGGCGTTAACGTCCAAGGCGCTAAGCGACCTTGGTGCTAATTACGGCACCGTAATTTACGGTGCCGTAATTTGCGCCTTCCCCATTCCCATTGAGCCCTATGATGCAAAAATGGGAATGGGGAAGGGCAAATGTTGAATGGGGAATTACTGCCCCACTCACTTTAGAATGGGGCGGTAATTCCGCCATCCACCATGGCGGAATCCGGCATGGACCATGGTGCTAATAGCACCATGGTCCACTGCCTGACTTGTAATGAGGGCCAATATATTGTTCCTCACTCTTAACATATTTTATATGTTAGGTTGTTGCGCCCTGTATATGGGCAAATGTGGTGTGCCATTCACCATTTGGGCTAATTATTCCAATTTTCCCTGGAGGTGGGAAAAACACCCCAAACCCTCCATAAAAGGAGCTGTTCTTGCTTGTTACGTTTTCTCACACAATGTAATATTGGGCCTCTTAGAAAAGAAAATCTAGGGCCACTGTTGCTCCCCACTACAATCCTACATCCCACTTGTAAACATAGGTTGGTAATTTCTCCATAAGAATTAAGAAAACGAATTAGAAAGAAAATGGTAGTTATACATTTCTGTAATATATGTGTGCCTGAATAGCAAGTAGGTTATTAAAAGGTTTATTTCATGGAATCTACACCTTAGGTAGAGTATCTCCCATTTCTCTTTCTATGTTATCTACCCAGTAATTGGTAACCTTGTTTCAGTTTAATCCTGTCCATTTGAATTTCTAATACATTCATTATTTTCTTGAATTAGTGTTTCATTGTCAACTTCTGTCCTTCCTTCCTTCCTCTATTTTTGTTTCATAAATCTTTTTCATATATACGTATCTCTTCTTCTCTCTGTCACTCTCACACTCTCTCTGTCGATCTCTCCGACACTGTCTCACCACTTCACTCTGCCATTCAATGGCCAATTCTCTTCATTTTTCATTACTTTCAAGCTTCGTCTCGTTTTTTTTTTTTAGCTATACCTGTTTTGCTCTTGTTGTTTCCCATTTCGTGCAATCATTTGTTCTCATTCATTGGAACAGGACTGTAATAATTGTGTTTTCTATTCTTGCTTTTCAGAAAAAGAATCCACTGAGACAGACGCAATACAGACTTGAAAAAAAACATATGTTTACATAAACGAAGCACTGTGAAAAAAAGAATTCTTAAACATATTTATTTATTTTATTATTTTGAATCTTTCATATTCAGAATTTTATTGTGAGGATTCGTTTTTCTATCAAACCAAGTGTTTTCTTATATGGAGTCTTTTAAACGTGTACTTTCTTAAACAGCTCGTAGGTTAAGTATTATCATTTCATAAGAACATAAATAAAAGAAAATGATGTTAAATTCAGAGCACACTGAGATTGATCTTCCACCTACACATTCAGAGACGGAGTCAGTCTTTAGTGACTGTGGTGGTGTAGGTGGCATCAGTATGTGTGGAGACTCCCGGCTTTGTGATTCTGGTGACTTGGTGAAGCGGGAGCTGCAGCACCTAACTCGAGAGGAGAGGCGGCGGCGCAGGCGTGCCACGGCCAAGTATAGGACAGCCCACGCCACACGGGAGAGGATTCGTGTAGAGGCCTTTAACATGGCATTTGCTGAGCTGCGCAAGCTCCTACCCACCCTTCCTCCTGACAAGAAGTTATCCAAGATTGAGATTCTGCGGCTGGCCATCTGCTACATCTCTTACCTGAATCACGTTCTTGATGTATGAACTCAAAAAAACAGGCAGGACTGAAAGGGAACTCAATGCCTGCAACATCAAGACATTGACTGACTCTTACCCGATACTTTAGTCACACCCGAACGTGGGTGAAACTAAGACCCACTTTCCCCTTGCATTCCTCCCAACATTTTTAATGACTTATGTACTCTTCTTTCTTTTCAAAGTTCGGCCAGCAACGGAACTGATCCATCTTAGTTTGGAGTTGCACTTGTTGTCCTCCATAAAGGCCTCTATTGAACTGTTCATTGTTAACTTAAGCTTTGTTAGCTATTTAAAATATCGACACCATATCAAATTTGGCACCATGCCATTGTGGAAAATGAAGCACAAAGGTGACGGGAGGAACACGCACTGTGAGACAAGCACCAAGACTAAATAATGCACTGGGACCAACTGCCAAAGAATTGTCAATGTGTTAAACAAAGGACTTGCTTCCTGTGCAGCCTTATTCTTTTATCTCTTGATGTGAAATCAACAGGTTGCAAAAAAGTCATCAGGAGCGTGTGTTTGGTAAAATTCTCAATGTCATTGTGAGCATCTAGAAATGTGTTCCTAAAATCTTAATTTCACGTGACAATGAATAGATTAGAAGAAACCCACAAGACAAAAGTGAAACTAATTTGCACAAGTGTGATCATTTGACAAAGTGTGATCAATGTTCTTTGTGAGCGCACCAATCTTGTAAAAGTACCAGGCCCCCTCAAAATGTTAATTGTCCTAACCTGCCATTCTGTTGATATTTAAGTCCATGGTCAAAAAAACGTCCCCACAATGGCCAAAACATGTAGGCCAGAGGTATATTATGGAAAAGCAGTGTTTCTAAAGTCAATGCCTAAATTGACATTTGAAGATGTTTCATGTAAGTGTGGGCTTCATAAGCCCTACAAAATCAATTATGTATTGCACCATAGGGCTGTAGAATACTGAGAATCTACATAAAAAGAGACAACACTCCACAAAATGGAGGCTGAACTCCCCGCACTCTACGTGGAGTAAAAAACTCTTCCAAACAAAGTTAACTATTTAAGTAAAGATTTAATATTTCAAAAAAGGAACATAGAATATGTTTTCTTTTTTTAAAAAAAAATATAACTAGGAAAAAATGCAAAAGTCACGTAGTACAATTATGCATTTCAGTCATACAATATTATATCCCATTAATATGATTTCAAAAGAGATGTACAAATTGTCTGTGGTTAACAATACAAAGAGAATACTGGAGCCAACTGATAATCTCCCTCAGCCCAAGACAAATATAAAGTGCTTTAGTAAATTGACCTTGCCAAAAAAAGGGGAAATTAACCTGACAACCTGATTCCAACACCGCGTCCGATGGGAATGTAAAGGTAGAAGATCTCCTTAAACCCACTCCAAAATAAATAACATCTTGACTTTCATTTCGGAAGCCTCATTCAGCCACGATTCATGTACAGTAAATACAAGTGCAAAATGTAAACATGCAAAAAATCAATTTGTTTGTGACACTGTGATAAGAGGAAAAGCATTTTGAAGTGGAATGTCTTGACGTGGATTTAACACATTGTTTGTTTTCTTTGTATGGCATTGTGGATAATGTAGTTAGTGTCTTCGACAGGAATAGTCTCTCCCACCGGTAAATCAGGAAACATTTACAGATTGCTCAGGTGTCTTTCAAAGGCCAGTAGAGCTGTTGTACATACAACCCCATATCAGTCATGCATGATTGTTCTTCCCCAGCACTGCCTTTTTTGCAGGAGTCTCTCTAATCTAGCAACATCTGTAATAGGCCACAGACTTCTCTACCAAAATTACAGGACTTATAAAGATCCCAAAATGTTTTATAAACGCGTCATAAAAGATTCATTAATTAATTTCAAATCTCTTGATTTACCTATGACCTGGTTTACCTCCACATCAGGAAATTGCAGAGTGATCGGGATATTTTTGGGAGTTTATGTTATGCACGTAAGAACGACTAAGGGCCTCATTACTGGTCGGGCGGTCCGGAAATAACAGTGGCGGTAACCCCGCCGCCACTGTTAATTACGGACCGCCCGATCTCGAGTCCTGCAGGCGGGACGTGGCGTTCCCGCCAGGTCTGACCTGGCAGGTTTAACACCGCCCTCCTGCAGGCGGACGTGGAAACACCAGCACCATCACGAGATGGTGCCGGTGTTTCCACTTCCCCATTCCCATTGAGTGCTATGGGACTCAATGGGAATGGAGATTTACCGAATTCTGCCTCCGGAATTCCCGGGACACCGGGGTCGTAATGCCCCGGTAATTCTGGGAATCACGGAGGCGGAATGGTAAAACGAGTCTGGCGGTAACTGAGCCGGAAAAACCGGCAGGTTACCACCGGACTAGTAATGAGGCCCTATATGTTCCCACAGCCGCATTTAAGGTTGGGTATCACAGTGTTGGTGATGGACTTCCAACCTTTCGCTCAAGTTATTACAAGACATAACGACCATCCTTAATGTGTGTAACCCCATGAAGTTCATCTGTTTTCTTCAACACTGCCTTTCCCAGTTCACAGATCAACCAGTACTGGAACATCCTATTTCTGATGACTTAGTTATCTGGCCCATTCTATCAAGAACAAGTGCTGCTTCGGTCACCTTAATATCAAACTATTGTATCAAATAAGTTCAAATAAGTTCTCAGAGTACTTAAATATTATTATTAGACCATCATTCATACTTGGTTCTAACAAATATCTATAATAACTACTTTTATATTAATAAGGTATAAACAAAAATTCATAATATAATCACAAATTAGGACATACAATGTGAATAGACATTAAACATGAACCAATACATAAGTCAAACATTAAATGGCCATCCTAAAGCTCAATTCTCTCTAAACCGGTGGAGCCTATCTCTAAGAACTTTCATTTATAGTACCAGTTCTTATATTCCTTTTTAATATGCTCTTTCAAAGTGGGGGTTTCTCGATGTACAAGAGTGGAAATCGAAGCTAGTCCCAATATTGTATTCAGAGCAATTACATACCTGACCCATGGAACCATTCTTGTACCATTGTACGTTAGGACATCCAAAAGTACTAATTTATAGTTGCTAAGGGAATCTGTATTCATTATCTTGTATAAATACAGTAGGGGGTTTCAATTTAGCATCGCAAACGCCACCATCAACCCCTAACTCAAGTTTCAAGGAGATCAAGGGTGTGGCCCTTTAAAGGGAAAAACATCTTCTTCACAATGACCCTTTCCTTTTGCTCGAACTTCCAAAGATCTGAGTATCCCCAGATCTTCTCTCCATACATAGCACACGTATTAGCACAGGTCCACAATAGCTCCACACTTGTGAGAGCTGTCTGTCTGCCACAGTGTTTCAAAAGGCACTGCACAGCTACCCCTTGTCTTGTAAAATTGAGTAAGGACTTTCAATGTGCTTATCCCATCGGCCTCTTTAATCATCCAGGTGAACTCCCAGGTAATAAAAGCCCACCCCCTCTCAACCTTCTTACTTCCCAAACGGATTTGAGAGGTTAATGTTCAAGAGCATTTTGACCATACCAAAAACTTAGTTCATTTCAAGTCCTATCCTCAATGATAGGGTTTCAAACAGGTTCAGTACCTTTTGAATGCCCATCCTTGTTTTGCTAATTAATACTTTGTCATCGGCATATAGAAAGAGTCACATTTTTTAACCTCCCAAAAAGGGGGCAACCATATAGCACCCAATCAGTTCTACCGCAATTCTGTTAATATAAAGGTTAAACTGGGTAGGTGCTATGACACAGCCCTGCCTTATGTCCCTTTCAACCATAAAGGGCCTTGTCAAGCCTCCACCCTTTGCCAAACACACCTGGGCATCGATGCCGGCACAGAAGCTGCAAATTGCAGCTAAGAGATTTAGTGGGACCCCCAGTTAAGCAGGTAACTGCTCTCTAGGTATTGAGTCAAAAGCTGTGGGCAGATCAATAAACACTAAATATAGCTTTTGATTTCTAAGTTATCACAGAGCAGGGTTTGCCTAAAGTCCTGATCCAATGTGCCAATGCCTGCTCTAAAGCCTGCCTGCAAATCGGAGAGCACTTTGTTTCGAGACATGCACTCCTCCAATTTCCTTAATAGTATTTTTCCAAATATCTTTGAAACTGCATCAGTTAAGGATATGGGCCTGTAATTTTGATGGTCGCCCTTGTACCCTTTTGGAAAAATTGGGACTATTATGGCTCCTCGCCATGTCCTTGGCACCATCTGGGAGTTCTTAACATTCATAAATACTCGCCCGAGAACAGCGCCCATACTCCCACTTCCGTACAAAAGAGCTTTGCCAGTATTGCATCCAATCCCGGGGCTTTGCCCCTTTTTTGAGAAATTATTGCCTCCTTCAAAGATATATCCAGTGAATACTCTGACAACAGACACTCCCCTACTTGGCTCTCAACATTCAATGGTTCTATTCCCCGACCTTGATAAATTGTACTGAAATAGGTATTCCAAGTTTCCTCTGAAATCATCGGGGCAACGGGTAAAGACGGCAATTCAGTTTGGGAGGAAACTAGCTTCCACAAAACCTTAACATTTTCATCATCATCATGATCATCCTTCACTTTATTTCGGTAAAAAGAATTTACCATAAAAGCCAACATGTACATTACAAAACCACATACAATCAATATACAAAAAATATAAGAGTTACATATGGCATAATTAACATAGCTTTCTTTGCATTAATAAATTAATGATGTTTTATTTTGATACCTGAATTGTCTTAATTCCCTTTGCTCCTTTGATTTCAGGAGTTCAGACTTCTTTGTACGGCACTCCCGGTCAAACCACCCACTTTGTTGTAGGATACTCTTCCCACCATAAAGACATGCCTTGGTCAGTAGTGACATTGACGCACTTACAACCTGTTCCCAGAAGTCTTTAGATGATAAATGAGTCGTGCCATCAAAAGCTTCAAGGAGAGGTATTAGCGCCTCATACAATCTACCAATTTGATTATTATAAACCAATGTTTGCCATGGAACCCTCACCCGTTCCCGGCTTCCCTCAAAGATATCATAAGAACATAACTGTCTGCCATTAGGGACTTGTGGGGGCAATAGCGACAAGCATAAGGGATCAAGGTCACTTTCAGTACGCTGGATAAGTTGGAAAACGGCTATCAGTTTCCAGCTATCTACTTTTAGAAGAATGTTATCAATCTAGGAGCTAGACTTCACAGAGCTAAAGGCGGTTCTCGGGGCAATGTTGCAACAAAACCTGCCATTGAAACCCCTGTATCCCTTAGTCATAAATTCCTGCATTAATTTATCAGAGAAAGCAGTGCGGGGGCACACAGCACACTATGCAACTCTGGAACCTTCTATAGCCCATCATAGTTTTTACATAAAAAAGTAGTACTTATTGGCTGTTTCCAGTTGCATATTAAAATCACCCAATAAAACAATATGATGGTCTTTGACAGTTTGCAAATTCACTAACATCTCTAACTCTTCCTGATGCACTAATTAGACATCTGTGGATTCCTAAGAACAGTTCGTTCATCAATATCTTATTTCACAGTTAAAAAATCAAGGGAATGAGATTGAACCAAAATATTGGAGACCTGGAATTAGACCCCCACTTGGCCGGCCCCTAACTGATTCCCTCGTAGATATATTATAGGAGCTATATCCATAGATTTCCTCTGGGAATAAAAGCTATCTCTCCTGCAAGCAAATAATTTCCAAATCGTCAAAAAACTGCTGCCAATCCAAATCTTCCCTTTTACTCTTAAATCTGCGATGTTCCTGGACAAAAAGTTTAGTTTTGGCTCATCAAGTTTTCAACTCAGCAGGGTGTTCGTCGAATACTATGGGGAACCCTTTTGGGCCACCTTTGTGTGATTATTATTCCCCAAAGTGACAGTACCATAAGGTAACCTGGGAGCAACGTCCCCTATAAAGCACAGCCGAAGGCACATGTGAAATGCAACATAGGGGGACTCAGTGGCAGACCTTGACAAGCCACCCCGACTCATTACATTGATTTTCTTGAGCTTAAGGTCCAATTCAATGGCATTAACTTTGATAACATTCTCAAAGACTCAAAGAAGAATTAGGACACATCTAATACGCATTTAAACACAGTGGAACATACATAATGGACAAAAAGTTAAACTAGCATCCAGATCAGATGTTCATATCATGAATTCAAAGAGGTCAGGCAGACATTGCATGGAGGAGAGCGAGAACTGTACTTGATCAAAGAGGTGAGGCAGATGTAAACTTCGCATGGAGGACAGTGAGCATTGCACTTGATCAAAGAGGTGAGGCAGATGTAAACTTCGCATGGAGGACAGTGAGCATTGCACTTGATCAAAGAGGTGAGGCAGATGTAAACTTCGCATGGAGGACAGTGAGCATTGCACTTGATCAAAGAGGTGAGGCAGATGTAAACTTCGCATGGAGGACAGTGAGCATTGCACTTGATCTAGTCAGTCAACAAACAACTAAATGAGGGCATGGACACCCAACGTTTGCAATCTGCTATAATTAACGGTGCACAGGTGCCCCATGTGCAGCACAGAGTTTAGCAAAACAGTCATAAGCATGTTTTCATCGAGGACACAGGGGTTCACCCTGACTGGATACAATGGTACCCGACTATCAAACATATTTTCCTTGAAGCCTCTGCAAGGCCCTTTGTTTTTGCAGTAAAACCTGATACATCTTAAGAACCTTAGGGGCAGGTAGTGTTTTTATTAATGGTCTTATCAGCCAAATTGTGTTCAAGATGTATCTGAAGGATGGGGAAACCATGAAGGCTAAGCAACCTGCGATATTGAGTCCACAAATAACATGATACATACACATTGTTCAGGTTGCTCCATGAAAGCTGTCTTCAGAAAATCTGGACGCTTTTACTTGAACACCTCTAACTGTATAGGACAGCATATCACAAAATAGAAGCCCACACATGCGGGGGCTGCTGCTCACATCCTAGAGACATGTAGAGGCTCCATCTGGAAGGGAGTTTGCCGATTGGTGGTGCTCTTCATCGATCCATTTGTTTTACGTCTGCTGAGACAGGGTAGGGCCTGAGCGGGCAAGGCCCACCCAAAATCTGTAAATGCCAACTAAGCAGTGCTGTGTGGGCATTTACAGATGTTAATGGCACTGCAGTGGGCCCAACTACATTCGCTTCAGGCCCCACTTGTTAGACAATCTTGGCTGCGCCTCTGCGCCTCTACGCCTCTATAAACATCACATGCAAATGTAAAACAAAGAGGCTCTTTGCAGTGGAGCAGGAAGGACGAGTCGTTTACAAAATACTGAGGGGCAAAATGAATGCATCCTTTATACATTTATGCATCCATTTTACCGCACTGCAGGTTTGAAATTGACCACCATAGTATTTTAGTGATCTCTTGGCTGTACACAGAGGGCGAGTGGTGAAATTCGCCACACTAACCTTCGGGAATAGGAATGACCCACTGTTCTGTTATTGCAGACTGCAGACTTACTGAAAAGGTGACAATGGCTACCAGACATCAGTAACTAGAGGAAACAAGCTTCCAAACTCACTCAACCGCCCTTGTTCTCCACTCCGCTAATGTAGTGTTGTAATGAAAAGCCTATGTATGTCAAAAAGCCGCAAAGCGTCTAGTGAGGGAAGTGAAAACACAACTGGCTCTCACATGCCAGTGAACCAATCTGAATGCATGGACGAGTGGACACGTGCAACCAGCGTCTTCTTAGAAGCCACACGCTCCTGGGTTTGAGCGCTCAGTGGCTCCCATCTCAACATCATGTTTGGAATTAGGTTCCCAATCATAAGTGCAAATCTCGAATAGTATGACATCAGATACACCCCCCTGCGCAGGAGAGTCCTCTCAGGCGTTGGCCAGAGCTATATTTTTCAATCCTGCTTGAATGAGATGTATTCCAAACCCATTATCTTTGCGATGAATAATGTTGCACTAATGTATCATGTTTATGATTGAGCGGCGGCAGTCAGGCTAACCCATGGCATTGATATTTACCCTGAGACCTGTGGAGGCACTGGTCAACCCCGCCCCCACACACACACTTCATGAATGTCCAACCTTTGTAGACCCTAGGCATCCAACACCTCATTATTTCAAGTTGTATCCATAAAGTTTTGCATCACATCATTTATTTAACAAAATATTAACACATTTTGATGGATCCATACCTTGCTGCCTTGGGTGCTTTCGCCATCAGGGGAGGCATGAGAAGGAACAAGCCCCTCTCATATCTCGCAGTTCTCAAGATCTGAAGTCTTTATTTGTCATAATAATATTTATTTATTGTATTTATTATTTATACATGTTATAATTTACTTTGGCACTTTGTTTTTTTTTTTAAAACGGGAAGTAAAACTACTGAAACCATGCCATGCAACTTAGCAAACTGTAAATATTGTATTCATGTATTTTAATGTTTGGACTACCCAAAACTATTAACTATAAAGAAAAAAAATTAAATATTGCTTCAGATGGGCCTTTGCATGGACTTTCTTTTAAATGAACCATTTTGAAATGGACGTGTGTTAATATTACGGTTTAAAGGTATTTATGTACATATCTGCAGCTGATGAAGAGACAGCTGTACAGGACTGGAAAGTGGCAGCGGCAAATCCAGATGTCCACTGGCGTAAGTGCATTAACAACAATTACTTAAACACTATAAGGATCAACGCTCGGTGTAGGAAAAGTTCACAAAGTCAAAATGCTCCTTGATGCTGGCTTAAGTTGCATTGAGCTATGGTTTACCTATGATCTTCGCCTTTGTCTAGTTATGGTAGATGGTATTGGTATAGCTCCACATACTGCCCGTAGGCTTTGTTAAGGGACCTCCCCCCCCCCATTGCCCGAGGAAATAATGACGGAAGACAGAAACACAAAGTGCAGGAGCCACCCAAATGGTTATTAATGCAGAAGGGTGGTCCGTTTCTCAATGCACTGGAAATATGCGTCTTCCATTAGGAGAATGGGGCCGTTTTTGCACCCTCTTTCCTGCTTCCGTGAAAGACCAACTGCTGCACTGTTTAGCTCTAAGCATTCTTGCCTGTAGTTTCGAGCTCACTATACAGGCGCGGGAATCATGGCTAGTTGTGTATGTTCCTCCTATGTGGCATGGGAGCTGGTGCAGCTTTAGCACACCGGTACTAATGAGATCTCATAGCATTGGTATTGTCATGTTTGTACTAAGGTGGTCACCTTGGAAACTGCATGTATTCCAGAGAATTGCGTCTTCCTATGGGCTAAAGAAACTGTGATGAGTGGCATGGAACTTTGAGCACTGGCAACTCTGGCAGATCTCCTGAGACCCACCAACTGATGGCGCCACCTGGGCGTGAATCTGACAATCAATGCACTCCCAGGCCCGGACTAAACATCTATTGATTGAAGAACAGAGGAGGCCTTGAGATGAGTGTCAACAAATCAAACGAGGTTGAATGTATCAAAAAACTATTCCATATGTTGCGTGTTGTGATAACTTATATCGGACCAATAAAGAAAATGTACTGACGCATTGGCAGTGAAGGTACATGTGTCATACCTGACAGATTTCCTCTTTGTTGGCCTAGTAAAAAGTATCTCAACCTACGGTAAGGACACGACCAGTACAATGGGCTCTGAAAGATCGTAAATGCAGTTGTCATGCGTCACTTGCTTTGCACAGCTCTAATTTGCCCGGAGACGGTGCTTTGTCATTTCTAATGTGCACCTCTGCCGAGGAGGCCACTCGGTGCCATAACAGAGCAAACAGATACGTCTTCAAGTTCCTTCTGAAAGATAACTCATCTTTTGGTGTCAACAAATGTGCAGGGAGCTTATTTCAAGGTTTCATTATTTGAAACGTGAATTTGTAACCTCCATTTGTTTAAGCTTGAATTTTAAAGTGACATTCCATTTGGCAGTAGTGGTACTCGGCGGTCTTTGTAGGGAGAACAGCTAGATTTTGTAATACAGAATAGAAGACAATCTATGACGGGCACTTCGCAGCATGCACATTTTAATGCAGGGATGCCAAGAATGGTGAGATGCCCTTCCAAATGTTCCGCTTGTGATCTGGTCTGTTCATTTATTTGTTATTTTATTGTGCATTTATAATGCGCATATACATCAAGAAATTGTGTTTCAAAGCACCCACTGGGCAAACAGGAGGGTACAAGGGAACACAGGACAATGGGATCAAATAACAATGATGAGCCAAAGAAAGAGGCGGTCCTACTAGGCCTTGTGAACATTCGGAACATGCAAGTGCAGAGAGAGACAAGGGACAGTGGAGGGGGGTTCTAAGTGCTAGAGGTCCCATAGAGGGGGGGGGGGCAGAGAGCATGCAAGTACAATAAGTGCAGGCCTGTGAGACAACACAGGCAAGTGGATGCCCAAAGGCAAGTGCAGGGGGAGGGCGGAGGCTGCAGACGATTGGACAGAAGGCCAGGACCCATAAGGACATAAGTTCCCAGGCCACCAATCTCAGCGACTGTGGGGTTTAGCACGAGAGGGAGAGTGCGAAGGAGGATGAGAAGAGGAAAGTCTTGAGGAGCTTGCGGAATTTGAGGAGATTCAGCTCAAGACTGAGAGGAAGGGGCAGGCTGTTTCAGAGGAGGGAGCCAACCAAGGAAAGAGATCAGCCACTCACTCGCTGCTTAGAGAAGCGCTTGACAAACAGAGAGTTGGAGCCGGAGGATCGCAGAGATGTGGAGGGAGAGTATTTGATGAGAGCAAGTTGTAGATAGCGTGGTCCCAGGCCCCAGACAGCATTATGGATGCTGATACAGTCCCTGGGCTTGAAGCCAATGATAAGTCTTGCAGCCCTATTCTGGATGAGCTGGAGATGGCAGAGAGAGGAAGGGGGTAGATTAAGGAGGAGACTGTTGCAATAGTCCAGCCTAGAGAGTACCAGAGCTCTATGGACATTGAGGTTCTGGGGAAAAGTGAGGAAAGAGAGGGTACCTCTGAGTTTAAGCTGCAGAATACCATCATAAATTGGGCGGTATCCTAGCAGTAAATGAACTGTGATACCACTCAACACTAACAGTGTTACCACAGCTTGGTCCGGCGCTATTGTGCTGGATCCTGAGTTTGGGGGGTTAAATCCCCATTTCCATTGGGTCCCAATGGGGAATAACTGCACCAAAAATGTGTGGAAAGTGGCAGGATTTACCTCCAGCTCAAAGCTGGAGATACATTTACAACTTTCGGTCCAAACTCGGGATATGGGTGGAGCAGCAATGCGGCGGCAACACTATTACTGCTGATCCATCCATGATGTGACAAGAGCCGATAATGGTTACATTTACAAGCATACGCCAGAAAGGGAAAGATATGGTGAAGCATTGTTAAATGATAAAAACAGCTGTTCCCTAATTATGATACTTTGATTGGGATCCATACAAATCTGCTTTGTTGCTCACTCTGGTAATAGGCACCGTTGTGGTGGTGGTATCATTTAGTGCACCTGATGTCTTCAGACATTTGTCATATAGGCACCATGATCACAATAATGGCATTCATTTTGCATTTGCTCCTCGCCACCCTGCCGTCCATTCATGCACGACAGTGGGTCTATTTTGTCATGACACAGATGTTTGCGGATTAAGATTGCATATTAGATATACACTGGTTGAGTGGTTGCAGACTCTGACACTGAATCAATGGTTTAGTTTCATCATTTGAAGCTGAAAATAATGGGCAAAAGGATCAAACCCTATTGTTCACATATTTCATTCTAATGGAAGAGAAGCATGAGGGAAAATGGATGCCTTAAGTGGAGAAGGAACTGCGCTCCTTGGTTAATTCTTGCACTCCCGTACTTTGGTATTGGGCCATGTGGTAGTTTCATGGTATCGAAGTCTAAAGACGGATCTTAAAGTACCAGCACTCTGACACTGACACCATCAAGCTTCCATCTGAAGGCATGCACAATGGATGTTAAGATGTTAAGACTCACTCAGTTCATACACGTTCACTGTAGTTGTTTTGTACAGGTTGTAAAATATCATGCTTTTCTATGTTCTCCACTGATCAACTATGACTGTTTCCAAAATGTTTGCAGGGGAGGGGAAGATAGATACGGGTCTGTAATTAGACATCTCATTTGAAAGGGACCGACATTTCTTCAACAGTGGCACCATCCTGGCTTTGTTGAGGAGTGTGAGTTTTCTCAAAGACAAATGTGGCTTTGGCCTATTCTGAAATATGGGGGATTTTGGAAACACCATTGTTCGTTGTTTAGGTGGGCAATCAAGGTATCTGAGTAGAAATAAAGGACAGCCAGAGCTATGATAATCGATTATTTATTGTCCTGTTTTTTTAAGTTTGATTGAGAATACAGAATATACTGATCAAGGAAAAGGGTTACATTATACTGTGCCAATGAGCTTCATCAATATGACTGTCAGTGAACGCTCATCCAATATCCATCACCTTATGCAGGACACAGGCAAGCCTTCCACCAATCGCGAACATTGCACTGGCATAACATTAACCAGAAGAGGACTACTGGAACATATTAATGTAGCAAAACAATTCCCAATTGTGCTTTGAAATAACTTAGATGCCTTGCTCAAGGGAGAGAAAAGTGGGGTCCAGGAAGGGAATCGAGACTTGGATACCTCAGTCACGTCAACACGTTAAGCTCTGCAGAAAGAGTTCAGAATAGGTTAAAGCACCTGCTTCAATTATTTGTGTGCAGGTGCCCGATTTGAATCTAGGTGGGAACGACTCAGTCTTTGCTCCTCTTAAAGTTCATAGCAAGTACAGGTGAAATGGCTAAATGCGAACATCAATAACAGACACGTGGAGTGAATTGCATGCCATCCATGTCTGTTCACACTGTCCTTTATATCCTTTAGAATTTGCTGAAATGATTACCATTGACTATGATTCTGTGTTATGATATTAAAATATAGTGAGTTTGGGTACCTGGGAAATACAGCACACAATCTTTCCAATACGTGTCTGTATTTTAAGGATCATTTTTGTTGTCATCGGAAAGAGAATCATTGGCATCTTCGGCTTGAAACAAGCTGCCAATGATAAGCCATAAAGCCTGCAAACCGGCACTGCCTTTCCTTGGAATATCTGCTGGCAGTAAACCCACTTACCTTTTCAAGATTGATCAGCCTGAAAATGACATTAGTAACGGGGATTTTATTTTTAACTTAAAACATTGAAGTAATTACCAGTTGGGAATTGGAAAACACTAGCAGATTTAGAAATAAAGTACAATAGTCATGGGGTTAATGCTCCTACTCATAAATGTGGTAACATATTAGATCTTATTTTTACTCCTCCTTCCTACGTTGACATTGCCACCCCTATTCCTATAATATGGTCAGATCACCTTATGGTGCCCTTTTCCATTCCTCTTAAAGTTCCTTCTCCTGCTGTTGCGAAGCCTACAATTTGTAAACGCAGCTGGATGGGTATGTCCAAGCATGAGCTGATTAGCTCTTTACAAACACACTGCAGCACTGTAGCAAGCTGCTCCCTGACCTCATTGGAAGCCGCCTTTAGAATTACTGTGAACGCATTGGCCCCTTACAAGTTGTGCAAACAACGAAGTCGCCCTCCCGAACCATGGTTCACACGTGAACTTAGGGAAAGCAAACTTCGCTGCAGGCAGGCAGAAAGAAAGTGGCACCTCTGCTACTCTTCTAATCTCAAACCCCTTTTTCGGAGCACTCTCGCTGCCTATCACATGGAAGTGGTGAAATCAAAAAGAGTCTATTTTGGTCATACGGTGGAAAGGGATGTTAATAAACCTAAAGCCCTATTTGATCTAGTTCAATCGATTTCTATGCCAAAGTTAGGACAAGATGCAATCCTTCCGTCTCAGGAGCTATGTGACTCCCTTTCTACTTTCTTTTTGACAAACATTGCTACTATTCAGGACAATATAAAAATCAAGGCTGGGACGGCCATTGCTGACATAGCCCCTGTTAAATCCCCTCCAGTTAGAGGGTCTTGGTCCGCATTTCCCCTTTTCTCCAATTTTCGATGTTCTGTCAGCCATTCAGAAACTGAAATGTGCATCTCCTGCTGATGCCATACCCTGGGCTCTCTTAGAGGAGGTGTCTGCTGACCTCATTAATTACATTACCTCAGCAGTTAATACTTCATTCGCTACGGGAGTCATCCACTGTTCACTCAAGCATGCCCTAGTTATTCCCCTACTTAAGAAGCCTTCCTTGGATCCTGAAGTGTTGGCAAATTACCCCCCCATTTCACTTTTGTCATTCTTGATGAAAATCTTGAAAGCTTTGGTATCCCCCCTCCTGTCTACGTTTCTGGAATCCTCCCAGTTTCTCGACCTTTCAATCTGGGTTTCGGCCTGGTAGAGGCACTGGGTGTGACTTAAATTCACTGATGGACGACCTGATGTGCCTTGTGGACCATGGCGTTGTCAGAGCAGTCCTGATGTTGGATCTGTCGGCTGCTTTCGACACTGTCGACCATTCTCTCCTTATCTCCCGGCTCTCTGAGGCCGGCATTTCTGGCCAAGTCCCTGATTGGTTCATAGCCTTTCTGGCAGACAGCTCTCAATCAGTTTCTCTCCCCCCTTTTCATTCAGTCCCTGTCCCCCTTTTCTGTGGAGTCCCTCAGGGATCAGCACTGTCTCCTATCTTATTCAACATTTATATAAGGTATCTCCTGCTCCTCATTAAGTCACAGGGGTTTTGTTTTTATTCCTATGCTGACGATACCCATATTTTGGTCCATTTGGACCTGATAAAATCTGAAACAGCTAGCCTGCTAAGAAAATGTCTTGAGGAACTGGGAAAGTGGATGACATTGAATTGGTTAAAATTGAACAGTAGTAAAACTGAGGTCCTGGTTGTGAGTACTCCAACTCCTCAACTGTTTTGGATGGCTGACATTTGGCCCACTTGCTTGGGCCCCCTCCCCACGCCTGTTTTGTCAGTCAGGAACCTTGGGGTGCGGATTTCTGCCAGCCTGACCATGGATGAACAGGTCAATGCGGTCTGTAAAAGTGGTCACTTTAAACTTTGTGTTCTCCGGAAGGTCCTTCCTTTCATTCCCACAACCAATCGAGGTCCGGTGGTTGCTGCCTTGGTCCTCCTTGGTATTGGACTATTGCAATTCACTCTATTTGGCTCAAACCGGTTATTTGACCGGACGCCTGCAGTTGCTTCAGAATGCTGCTGCAAGATCTATCATCCGCCCCCCTTTTGGAGCCCATATGACTTCTTTGCTGAAGCAACTGCATTGGCTCCCCTTTGCTCACCGGATTATGTTCAAGTCTATGTGGATAGTGCACCTAGCCTTCTATGGCGTAGGAGCAGAATTCCTGCAAACCATTTTCCTCCGCTACATGCCCACCTGTTCTCTTCGATCACAAGCCACTCTTCGGGTGGCAGTAGCCCGCTTTACGTTAGCTCATAAAGCAAGACGTGCTTTCTCTGTTGCGGCTGCCAAAACTTGGAACAAACTGCCCTTTCCCTGCAGGAGACTATCGATCATCTTGCCTTTCATCGGAAATTGAAGACCTTGCTTTTCTAGTAACTGTAATTCGGAAATACTCCTCATCTCTCTAGTGCCATGATGCCTTCAAGCGAACGTGCGCTCAATAAATACAGCTAACATAACATAACAATAGTCCCAAAAACAAGTCCTACAGTTAGCTGCTTAGGGCTGTCATCTTTGCGTCTTTCTTGCCTACAGTCATGGCACCATTTTACAAAGTAGCAAAAATAGACTCAACTGATCACTGCAAAAGTTTGTCTACGGCACTCAGAGCCAATGGATACTGTTACAACACATCAATAATGAACTTGGCGATAGGAAAATGTTTTTAACTCTGAAATTAATGGTACAGTACTGAAATGGATACAACTATTTTGCAATGATACGTTTTCCCATCTTTCCACTGGCCTTCTTTCTTTCTATCCTTCTTCCTTTGTCTTCTCTTTCATCTTTTATCTCTATTTCTTAATACTCCCTTTATTATTTTTATTTTCTGTCTTTCCTTTCCACCTCTTTACTTTTCCATCCTTTCTTCCTCTGTCTCTTTCCCCATCATGTTCTCTTTCCCGCTCTTATGTTTTTCTTGTTTTGACTATTTTTTCCTCTTCCTTTCTTTTTTATCACATTACCTTTGTTCAGTCTTTTCTCTTTTCCATCTTTTCTTATTTCTTCATTTATTTCCTTCATTCCATTTCTTTGTTTCTTTTCAGCATTTCATTCCATATTTCTTTGTCATTCCTTTATTCATTCCACCATTCCTTCTTTACTTTTTTCGTTCAATCCATCTTTCTTCATTTCTCTTTTCTTCTTTCTTTCTTATTCTCTTTGTTAATGCACGAGGTAGGCAGGGCTTGCTTAGTGGGGAAAAAGAGTGGCAACCAGGAAGTCACCAGTTGGGCGGGGCTTAGGCCAGTTTACCTAAATCCATTTGCACCTGCTCCCCATCTGCAAGGAAGAGAGGCTGGAGTTCTCCTTAAGTATGGAAAAAGAGCTGCAACCAGGAAGACACCAGGTGGGTGGGGCTTGCTAAGAGGGGAAAAAGAGCGGCAACCAGGAAGGCATCAGGTGGGCGGGGCTTAGGCCAGGTGACCTAGATCCACGTGCACCTGTTCCCCATCTGCAAAGGAAGAGAGGCTGGAGGGAAGAGCGGCAAACAGGAAGGCACCGGGTGGGCAGGGCTTGCTAAGTGGGGAAAAAGAGCGGCAACCAGCAAGGCACCAGGTGGCCGGGGCTTAGGCCAGTTTACCTAAATCCATTTGCACCTGCTCCCCATCTGCAAAGGAAGAGAGGCTGGAGGGAAGAGCGGCAAACAGGAAGGCACCAGGTGGGCAGGGCTTTCTAAGTGGGGAAAAAGAGCAGCAACCAGTAAGGCACCAAGTGGGTGGGACTTGGTAAGAGGGGTAAAGAACGGCAACCGGGAAAACACTAAGGGTGTGGGGCTCAGGCCAGGTGACCTAGATCCACTTGCACCTGCTCCCCATCCGCAAAGGAAGAGAGGCTGGGGGGATCTTTAAGTGAGGAAAAAGAGCAGCAGCCAGGAAGGCACCAGGTGGGCGGGCTTAGGCCAGGTCACCTAGATCCACTTGCACCTGCTCCCCATCTGCAAGGAAGAGGGGCTGGAGGGTCCCTTTAAGGATGGAAAAAGAGCAGCAACCAGGAAGGTACCAGGTGGGTGAGGCTTGCTAAGAGGGGGAAAAAGAGCGGCAACCAGGAAGGCACCAGGTGGGTGGGGCTTAGGCCAGGTGACCTAGATCCACTTGCACCTACTCCCCATCTGCAAAGGAAGAGAGGCAGGAGAGCTCCTTAATTGGGGAAAAAGAGCGGCAACCAGGAAGGCACCGGGTGGGTGGGGTTTGCTAAGTGGGGAAAAAGAGCTGCAACCAGGAAGAAATCAGGTGGGCGGGGCTTGGGCCAGATGACCTAGATCCACTTGCACCTGCTCCCCATCTGCAAGGAGGAGATGCTGGAGAGCTCCTTAGGTATGGAAAAAGAGCAGCAACCAGGAAGGCACCAGGTGGGTGGGGCTTGCTAAGAGGGGAAAAAGAGCAGCAAACAGGAAGGCACCAGGTGGGCGGGGCTTAGGCCAGGTGACCTAGATCCGCTTGCACCTGCTTCCCATCTGCAAGGAAGGGAGGCTGGAGGGGTCCTTAAGTTGGGAAAAAGAGCAGCAATCAGGAAGGCACAGGGTGAGTGGGGTTTGCTAAGTGGGGAAAAGAGCGGCAACCAGGAAGAAACCAGGTGGGCGGGGCTTAGGCCAGGTGACCTAGATCCACTTGCACCTGCTCCCCATCTGCAGGGAGGAGATGCTGGAGGGTTCCTTAAGTATTGAAAAAGAGCAGCAAACAGGAAGACACCAGGTGGGCGGGGCTTAGGCCAGGTGAACTAGAGACACTTGCACCTGTTCCCCATCTGCAAGGAAGGGAGGCTGGAGCGGTCCTTAAGTGGAGAAAAAGAGCAGCAATCAGGAAGGCACCAGGTGGGCTGGTTTTGTTAAGAGGGTAAACAGAGCAACAAGCAGGAAGGAGCCAGGTGGTCGGGGCTTGATAAGCGGGGAAAAAGAGCAGCAACCAGGAAGTCACCAGGTAGGCACGGCTTGCTTAGGGGGGAAAAAGAGCAGCAACCAGGAAGGCACTAGGTGGGCAGGGCTTATGCCAGGTGACCTAGATCCACTTGCACCTGCTCCCCATCTGCAAGGAAAAGAGCCTGGAGGGTTCCTTAAGTGGGGAAACAGAATGGCAACCAGGAAGGCACCAGGTGGGCGGGCTTGCTAAGAGGGAAAAAAGGGCAGCAGCCAGGAAGGCAGCAGGTGGGCGGGGCTTAAACCAGATGACCTAGATCCACTTGCACCTTCTCCCCAACTGCAAGGAAGGGAGGCTGGAGAGCTCCTTAAGATGGGAAAAAGAGCGTCAACCAGGAAGGCACCAGGTGGGTGGGGCTTGCTAAGGGGGGAAAAAGAGCGGCAACCAGGAAGAAACCAGGTGGGTGGGGCTTAGGCCAGGTGACCTACATCCACTTGCACCTGCTCCCCATCTGCAAGGAAGGGAGGCTGGAGGGCTCCTTAAGTGGGGAAAAAGAGCACCAACCAGGAAGGCACCAGGTGGCCAGGGCTTGCTAAGTGGGGTAAGAGACGGGCAACCAGGAAGGGACTAGGTGGGTGGGGTTTAGGGCAGGTGACCTATATCCACTTGCACCTGCTGCCCATCTGCAAAGGAAGAGAGGCTAGAGGGCTCCTTAAGTGGTGAAAAAGAGCAGCAACCAGGAAGGCACCAGGTGACCAGGGCTTGCAAAGTGGGGTAAAACACCGGCAACCAGGAAGGGATCAGGTGGGTTGGGTTTAGGCCAGGTGACCAAGATCCACTTGCACCTGCTCCCAATCTGCAAGGAAAAGAGCCTGGAGGGTTCCTTAAGAGGGGAAACAGAACAGCAACCAGGAAGGCACCAGGTGGGCGGGGCTTGCTAAGAGGGGAAAAAGAGCATGAACCAGGAAGGCATCAGGTGGGTGGGGCTTAGGCCAGGCGACCTAGATCCACTTGCACCTGCTCCCCATCTGCAAGGAAGAGAGGCTAGGGGGCTCCTTAAGTGGGGAAAAAGAGCAGTAGCCAGGAAGGCTCCAGGTGGGCGGGGCTCAGGCCAGGTGACCTAGATCCACTTGCACCTGCTCCCCATCTGCAAGGAAGAGAGGCTGGAGGGCCCCCTTAAGTATGGAAAAAGAGCAGCAACCAGGAAGGCACCAGGTGGGCAGGACTTGCTTAGTGGGGAAAAAGAGCAGCAACCAGGAAGGCACCAGTTGGGCGGGGCTTAGGCCAGGTGACCTAGATCCACTTGCACCTGCTCCCCATCTGCAGGGAGGAGATGCTGGAGGGTTCCTTAAGTATGGAAAAGAGCAGCAACCATGAAGGCACCAGGTGGGTGGGGCTTGCTAAGAGGGGAAAAAGAGCAGCAAACAGGAAGACACCAGGTGGGCGGGGCTTAGGCCAGGTGAACTAGATACACTTGCACCTGCTCCCCATCTGCAAAGGAAGAGAGGCTGGAGGGAAGAGCGGCAAACAGATAGGGACCAGCTGGGTGGAGCTTAGGGCAGGTGACCTAGACCCACTTGCACCTGCTGCCCATCTGCAAAGGAAGAGAGGCTGGAGGGCTCCTTAAGTGCGGAAAAAGAGCGGCAAGCAGGAAGGCACCAGGTGGCCAGGGCTTGCTAAGTGGGGTAAAAGACCGGCAACCAGGAAGGGACCAGGTGGGTGGGGCTTAGGTCAGGTGACCTAGATCCACTTGCACCTGCTGCCCATCTGCAAAGGAAGAGAGGCTGGAGGGCTCCTTAAGTGGGGAAAAAGAGTGGCAACTAGGAAGGCACCAGGTGGGCAGGGCTTGCTAAGTGGGGAAAAAGAGCAGCAACCAGGAAGGCACCAGGTGGGCGGGGCTTAGGCCAGTTGACCTAGATCCACTTGCACCTTCTCCCCATCTGCAAGAAAAAGAGCTTGGAGGGTTCCTTAAGTGGGGAAAAAGAACGGCAACCAGGAAGGCACCAGGTAGGCAGGGCTTAGGCCAGGTAACCTAGATCCTCTTGCACCTGCTCTCCATCTGCCAAGGAAGAGAGGCTGGAGGGCTCCTTATTTGGGGAAAACGAGCAGCAACCAGGAAGGCACCAGGTGGGTGGAGTCTGCTAAGTGGGGAAAAAGAGCAGCAACCAGCAAGGCACCAGGTGGGTGGGGCTTAGACCAGGTGACCTAGGTCCACTTGCACCTGCTCCCCATCTGTAAGGAAGACAGGCTGGAGGGCTCCTTAAGTGGGAAAAAGAGCATCAATCATGAAGGCACCAGGTGGGCGGGGCTTGCTAAGAGGAGCAAAAGAGCAGCAACCAGGAAGGTGCCAGTTGGGCGTGGCTTAGGCCAGGTGACCTAGATCCACTAGCAGCTGCTCCCCATCTGCAAGGAAGAGAGGCTGGAGGGCTCCTTAAGCGGGAAATAAGAGCGGCAACCAGGAAGGCACCAGGTGGGCGGGACTTAAGCCAGGTGAGCTAGATCCACTTGCACCTGCCGCCCATCTGCAAAGGAAGAGGCGCTGGAGGGCTCCTTAAGTGCGGAAAAAGAGCGGCAACTAGGAAAGAACCAAGTGGGCAGGGCTTGCTAAGTGGGGCAAAAGAGCATCAACCAGGAAGGCACCAGGTGGGCGTGGCTTAGGCCAGGTGACCTAGATCCACTTGCACCTGATCCCCAACTGCAAGGAAGAGAGGCTGGAGTGCTCCTTAAGTGGGGAAAAAGAGAGGCAACCAGGAAGGTACCAGGTGGGCAGGGCTTGCTAAGTGGGCACAAAGGGCGGCAACCTGGAAGGCACCAGGCGGGCGGGGCTTAGGCCAGGTGACCTAGATCCACTTGCACCAGCTCCCCATCTGCAAGAAAGAGAGGCTGGAGGGCTCCTTAAGTGGGGAAAAAGAGCGGCAACCAGGAAGGCACAAGGTGGGCGGGATTTGTTAAGAGGGGAAAAAGAGCAGCAACCAGGAAGGCACCAAGTGGGGGGGGGGCTTAGGCCAGGAGAACTAGATCCACTTGCACCTGCTGCCCATCTGCAAAGGAAGAGAGGTTGGAGGGCTCCTTAAGTGGGGAAACAGAACAGGCACCAGGTGGATGGGGCTTACGCCAGGTGACCTAGATCCACTTGCACCTGCTCCCTAACTGCAAGGAAGAGAGGCTGGAGAGCTCCTTAAGTGGGGAAAAAGAGCGGCAACCAGTAAGGCACTAGGTGGGAGGGGCTTGCTAAGTGGGGAAAAAGAGCAGCAACCATGAAGGCACCAGGTGGGCGGGGCTTACGCCAGGTGACCTAAATCCACTTGCACCAGCAGCTCCCCATCGGCAAGGAATAGAGGTTTGGGGGCTCCTTAAGTGGGCAAAAAGAGCTGCAACCAGCAAGGCACCAGGTGGGTGGGGCTTGCTAAGTGGGGAAAAAGAGCAGCAACCATGAAGGCATCAGGTGGGCGGGGCTTAGGCCAGGTGACCTAGATCCACTTGCACCTGCTCCCCATCTGCAAGGGAGAGAGGCTAGGGGGCTCCTTAAGTGGGGAAAAAGAGCAGTAGCCAGGAAGGCTCCAGGTGGGCGGGGTTCAGGCCAGGTGACCTAGATCCACTTGCACCTGCTCCCCATCTGCAAGGAAGAGAGGCTGGAGGGCCCCCTTAAGTATGGAAAAAGAGCAGCAACCAGGAAGGCACCAGATGGGCAGGGCTTGCTAAGTGGGGAAAAAGAACGGCAACCTGGAAGGCACTAGGTGGGCAGGGCTTAGGCCAGGTCACCTAGATCCACTTGCACCTTCTCCCCATCTGCAAGGAAAAGAGACTGGAGGGTTCCTTAAGTGGGGAAACAGAACAGGCACCAGGTGGGTGGGGCTTACGCCAGGTGACCTAGATCCACTTGCACCTGCTCCCTAACTGCAAGGAAGAGAGGCTGGAGGGCCCCCTTAAGTATGGAAAAAGAGCAGCAGCCAGGAAGGCACCAGATGAGCAGAGCTTGCTAAGTGGGGAAAAAGAACGGCAACCTGGAAGGCACTAGGTGGGCAGGGCTTAGGCCAGGTCACCTGGATCCACTTGCACCTTCTCCCCATCTGCAAGGAAAAGAGCCTGGAGGGTTCCTTAAATGGGGAAACAGAACAGGCACCAGGTGGGTGGGGCTTACGCCAGGTGACCTAGATCCACTTGCACCTGCTCCCTAACTGCAAGGAAGAGAGGCTGAAGAGCTTGTTAAGTGGGGAAAAAGAGCGGCAACCAGTAAGGCACCAGGTGGGTGGAGCGTAGGCCAGGTGACCTAAATCCACTTGCACCAGCAGCTCACCATTGGCACGGAATAGAGGTTTGAGGGCTCCTTAAGTGGGCAAAAAGAGCTGCAACCAGCAAGGCACCAGCTGGCCAGGGCTTACTAATTGGGGAAAAAGAGCAGCAACCATGAAGGCACCAGGTGGGCGGGGCTTAGGCCAGGTGACCTAGATCCACTTGCACTTGCTGCCCATCTGCAAAGGAAGAGGTTGGAGGGCTCCTTAAGTGGGGAAAAAGAGCGGCAACTAGGAAGGCACCAGATGGGCAGGGCTTGCTAAGTGGGGAAAAAGAACGGCAACCTGGAAGGCACTAGGTGGGCAGGGCTTAGGCCAGGTCACCTAGATCCACTTGCACCTTCTCCCCATCTGCAAGGAAAAGAGCCTGGAGGGTTCCTTAAGTGGGGAAACAGAACAGGCACCAGGTGGGTGGGGCTTACGCCAGGTGACCTAGATCCACTTGCACCTGCTGCCTAACTGCAAGGGAGAGAGGCTGGAGAGCTCCTTAAGTGCGGAAAAAGAGCGTCAACCAGTAAGGCACCAGGTGGGTGGGGCTTAGGCCAGGTGACCTAAATCCACTTGCACCAGCAGCTCCCCATCGGCAAGGAATAGAGGTTTGAGGGCTCCTTCAGTGGGCAAAAAGAGCTGCAACCAGCAAGGCAGCAGCTGGCCAGGGCTTGCTAAGTGGGGAAAAAGAGCAGCAACCATGAAGGCACCGGGTGGGCGGGGCTTAGGCCAGGTGACCTAGATCCACTTGCACCTGCTCCCCATCTGCAAGGAAGAGAGGCTAGGGGGCTCCTTAAGTGGGGAAAAAGAGCAGTAGCCAGGAAGGCTCCAGGTGGGCGGGGCTCAGGCCAGGTGACCTAGATCCACTTGCACCTGCTCCCCATCTGCAAGGAAGAGAGGCTGGAGGGCCCCCTTAAGTATGGAAAAAGAGCAGCAACCAGGAAGGCACCAGGTGGGCAGGACTTGCTTAGTGGGGAAAAACAGCAGCAACCAGGAAGGCACCAGTTGGGCGGGGCTTAGGCCAGTTTACCTAAATCCATTTGCACCTGCTCCCCATCTACAAGGGAGAGAGGCTGGAGTTCTTCATAAGTATGGAAAAAGAGCTGCAACCAGGAAGGCACCAGGTGGACGGGGATTACTAAGAGGGGAAAAAGAGAGGCAACCAGGAAGGCATCAGGTGGGCGGGGCTTCGGCCAGGTGACCTAGATCCACTTGCACCTGCTCCCCATCTGCAAAGGAAGAGAGGCTGGAGGGAAGAGCGGCAAACAGGAAGGGACCAGCTGGGTGGGGCTTAGGGGAGGTGACCTAGATCCACTTGCACCTGCTGCCCATCTGCAAAGGAAGAGAGGCTGGAGGGCTCCTTAAGTGCGGAAAAAGAGCGGCAAGCAGGAAGGCACCAGGTGGCCAGGGCTTGCTAAGTGGGGTAAAAGACCGGCAACCAGGAAGGGACCAGGTGGGTGGGGCTTAGGCCAGGTGACCTACATCCACTTGCACCTGCTGCCCATCTGCAAAGAAAGAGAGGCTGGAGGGCTCCTTAAGTGGGGAAAAAGAGCAGCAACCAGGAAGGCACCAGGTGGGTGGAGCTTGCTAAGTGGGGAAAAAGAGCAGCAACCAGGAAGGCACCAGGTGGGTGGGGCTTAGACCAGGTGACCTAGATCCACTTGCACCTGCTCCCCATCTGCAAGGAAGAGGGGCTGGAGGGCTCCTTAAGTGGGAAAAAAGAGCATCAATCATGAAGGCACCAGGTGGGCGGGGCTTGCTAAGAGGGGCAAAAGAGCAGCAACCAGGAAGGTGCCAGTTGGGCGTGGCTTAGGCCAGGTGACCTAGATCCACTTGCACCTGCTCCCCATCTGCAAGGAAGAGAGGCTGGAGGGCTCCTTAAGTGGGAAATAAGAGCGGCAGCCGGGAAGGCACCAGATGGGCGGGACTTAAGCCAGGTGACCTAGATCCACTTGCACCTGCTGCCCATCTGCAAAGGAAGAGAGGCTGGAGGGCTCCTTAAGTGCGGAAAAAGAGCGGCAACTAGAAAAGAACCAAGTGGGCAGGGCTTGCTAAGTGGGGCAAAAGAGCATCAACCAGGAAGGCACCAGGTGGGCGTGGCTTAGGCCAGGTGACCTAGATCCACTTGCACCTGATCCCCAACTGCAAGGAAGCGAGGCTGGAGTGCTCCTTAAGTGGGGAAAAAGAGAGGCAACCAGGAAGTTACCAGGTGGGCGGGGCTTGCTAATTGGGCACAAAGGGCGGCAACCTGGAAGGCACCAGGCGGGCGGGGCTTAGGCCAGGTGACCTAGATCCACTTGCACCGGCTCCCCATCTGCAAGAAAGAGAGGCTGGAGGGCTCCTTAAGTGGGGAAAAAGAGCAGCAACCAGGAAGGCACCAGGTGGGTGGAGCTTGCTAAGTGGGGAAAAAGAGCAGCAACCAGGAAGGCACCAGGTGGGTGGGGCTTAGACCAGGTGTCCTAGATCCACTTGCACCTGCTCCCCATCTGCAAGGAAGAGAGGCTGGAGGGCTCCTTAAGTGGGAAAAAAGAGCATCAATCATGAAGGCACCAGGTGGGCGGGGCTTAGACCAGGTGACCTAGATCCACTTGCACCTGCTCCCCAACTGCAAGGAAGGGAGGCTGGAGAGCTCCTTAAGATGGGAAAAAGAGCGTCAACCAGGAAAGCACCAGGTGGGTGGGGCTTGCTAAGGGGGGAAAAAGAGCGGCAACCAGGAAGAAACCAGTTGGGCGGGGCTTAGGCCAGTTTACCTAAATCCATTCGCACCTGCTCCCCATCTGCAAGGGATAGAGGCTGCAGTTCTTCTTAAGTACAGAAAAAGAGTAGCAACCAGGAAGGTACCAGGTTGGCGGGTGTTTACTAAGAGGGGAAATAGAGCGGCAACCAGTAAGGCATCAGGTGGGCGGGGCTTAGGCCAGGTGACCTAGATCCACTTGCACCTGCTCCCCATCTGCAAAGGAAGAGAGGCTGGAGGGAAGAGCGGCAAACAGGAAGGGACCAGCTGGGTGGAGCTTAGGGCAGGTGACCTAGACCCACTTGCACCTGCTGCCCATCTGCAAAGGAAGAGAGGCTGGAGGGCTCCTTAAGTGCGGAAAAAGAGCGGCAAGCAGGAAGGCACCAGGTGGCCAGGGCTTGCTAAGTGGGGTAAAAGACCGGCAACCAGGAAGGGACCAGGTGGGTGGGGCTTAGGCCAGGTGACCTAGATCCACTTGCACCTGCTGCCCATCTGCAAAGGAAGAGAGGCTGGAGGGCTCCTTAAGTGGGGAAAAAGAGTGGCAACTAGGAAGGCACCAGGTGGGCAGGGCTTGCTAAGTGGGGAAAAAGAGCAGCAACCAGGAAGGCACCAGGTGGGCGGGGCTTAGGCCAGTTGACCTAGATCCACTTGCACCTTCTCCCCATCTGCAAGAAAAAGAGCTTGGAGGGTTCCTTAAGTGGGGAAAAAGAACGGCAACCAGGAAGGCACCAGGTGGGCAGGGCTTAGGCCAGGTAACCTAGATCCTCTTGCACCTGCTCTCCATCTGCCAAGGAAGAGAGGCTGGAGGGCTCCTTTTTTGGGGAAAAAGAGCATCAATCATGAAGGCACCAGGTGGGCGGGGCTTGCAAAGAGGAGCAAAAGAGCAGCAAACAGGAAGGTGCCAGTTGGGCGTGGCTTAGGCCAGGTGACCTAGATCCACTAGCAGCTGCTCCCCATCTGCAAGGAAGAGAGGCTGGAGGGCTCCTTAAGCGGGAAATAAGAGCGGCAACCAGGAAGGCACCAGGTGGGCGGGACTTAAGCCAGGTGAGCTAGATCCACTTGCACCTGCTGCCCATCTGCAAAGGAAGAGGCGCTGGAGGGCTCCTTAAGTGCGGAAAAAGAGCGGCAACTAGGAAAGAACAAAGTGGGCAGGGCTTGCTAAGTGGGGCAAAAGAACATCAACCAGGAAGGCACCAGGTGGGCCTGGCTTAGGCCAGGTGACCTAGATCCACTTGCACCTGCTCCCCAACTGCAAGGAAGAGAGGCTGGAGGGCTCCTTAAGCGGGAAATAAGAGCGGCAACCAGGAAGGTCCAGGTGGGCGGGACTTAAGCCAGGTGAGCTAGATCCACTTGCACCTGCTGCCCATCTGCAAAGGAAGAGGCGCTGGAGGGCTCCTTAAGTGCGGAAAAAGAGCGGCAACTAGGAAAGAACCAAGTGGGCAGGGATTGCTAAGTGGGGCAAAAGAGCATCAACCAGGAAGGCACCAGGTGGGCCTGGCTTAGGCCAGGTGACCTAGATCCACTTGCACCTGATCCCCAACTGCAAGGAAGAGAGGCTGGAGGGCTCCTTAAGTGTGGAAAAAGAGAGGCAACCAGGAAGGTACCAGGTGGGCAGGGCTTGCTAAGTGGGCACAAAGGGCGGCAACCTGGAAGGCACCAGGCGGGCGGGGCTTAGGCCAGGTGACCTAGATCCACTTGCACCAGCTCCCCATCTGCAAGTAAGAGAGGCTGGAGGGCTCCTTAAGTGGGGAAAAAGAGCGGCAACCAGGAAGGCACAAGGTGGGCGGGATTTGTTAAGAGGGGAAAAAGAGCAGCAACCAGGAAGGCACCAAGTGGGGGGGGGGGCTTAGGCCAGGAGAACTAGATCCACTTGCACCTGCTGCCCATCTGCAAAGGAAGAGAGGTTGGAGGGCTCCTTAAGTGGGGAAACAGAACAGGCACCAGATGGGTGGGGCTTACGCCAGGTGACCTAGATCCACTTGCACCTGCTCCCTAACTGCAAGGAAGAGAGGCTGGAGAGCTCCTTAAGTGGGGAAAAAGAGTGCCAACCAGTAAGGCACTAGGTGGGTGGGGCTTGCTAAGTGGGGAAAAAGAGCAGCAACCATGAAGGCACCAGGTGGGCGGGGCTTACGCCAGGTGACCTAAATCCACTTGCACCAGCAGCTCCCCATCGGCAAGGAATAGAGGTTTGAGGGCTCCTTAAGTGGGCAAAAAGAGCTGCAACCAGCAAGGCACCAGGTGGGTGGGGCTTGCGAAGTGGGGAAAAAGAGCAGCAACCATGAAGGCATCAGGTGGGCGGGGCTTAGGCCAGGTGACCTAGATCCACTTGCACCTGCTCCCCATCTGCAAGGAAGAGAGGCTAGGGGGCTCCTTAAGTGGGAAAAAAGAGCAGTAGCCAGGAAGGCTCCAGGTGGGCGGGGCTCAGGCCAGGTGACCTAGATCCACTTGCACCTGCTCCCCATCTGCAAGGAAGAGAGGCCGGAGGGCCCCCTTAAGTATGGAAAAAGAGCAGCAACCAGGAAGGCACCAGATGGGCAGGGCTTGCTAAGTGGGGAAAAAGAACGGCAACCTGGAAGGCACTAGGTGGGCAGGTCTTAGGCCAGGTCACCTAGATCCACTTGCACCTTCTCCCCATCTGCAAGGAAAAGAGCCTGGAGGGTTCCTTAAGTGGGGAAACAGAACAGGCACCAGGTGGGTGGGGCTTACGCCAGGTGACCTAGATCCACTTGCACCTGCTCCCTAACTGCAAGGAAGAGAGGCTGAAGAGCTTGTTAAGTGGGGAAAAAGAGCGGCAACCAGTAAGGCACCAGGTGGGTGGAGCGTAGGCCAGGTGACCTAAATCCACTTGCACCAGCAGCTCACCATCGGCACGGAATAGAGGTTTGAGGGCTCCTTAAGTGGGCAAAAAGAGCTGCAACCAGCAAGGCACCAGCTGGCCAGGGCTTGCTAAGTGGGGAAAAAGAGCAGCAACCATGAAGGCACCAGGTGGGCGGGGCTTAGGCCAGGTGACCTAGATCCACTTGCACCTGCTGCCCATCTGCAAGGGAAGAGAGGTTGGAGGGCTCCTTAAGTGGGGAAAAAGAGCGGCAACTAGGAAGGCACCAGATGGGCAGGGCTTGCTAAGTGGGGAAAAAGAACGGCAACCTGGAAGGCACTAGGTGGGCAGGGCTTAGGCCAGGTCACCTAGATCCACTTGCACCTTCTCCCCATCTGCAAGGAAAAGAGCCTGGAGGGTTCCTTAAGTGGGGAAACAGAACAGGCACCAGGTGGGTGGGGCTTACGCCAGGTGACCTAGATCCACTTGCACCTACTCCCTAACTGCAAGGAAGAGAGGCTGGAGAGCTCCTTAAGTGGGGAAAAAGAGCGGCAACCAGTAAGGCACCAGGTGGGTGGGGCTTAGGCCAGGTGACCTAAATCCACTTGCACCAGCAGCTCCCCATCGGCAAGGAATAGAGGTTTGAGGGCTCCTTAAGTGGGCAAAAAGAGCTGCAACCAGCAAGGCACCAGCTGGCCAGGGCTTGCTAAGTGGGGAAAAAGAGCAGCAACCATGAAGGCACCGGGTGGGCGGGGCTTAGGCCAGGTGACCTAGATCCACTTGCACCTGCTCCCCATCTGCAAGGAAGAGAGGCTAGGGGGCTCCTTAAGTGGGGAAAAAGAGCAGTAGCCAGGAAGGCTCCAGGTGGGCGGAGCTCAGGCCAGGTGACCTAGATCCACTTGCACCTGCTCCCCATCTGCAAGGAAGAGAGGCTGGAGGGCTCCTTAAGTGCGGAAAAAGAGCGGCAAGCAGGAAGGCACCAGGTGGCCATGGCTTGCTAAGTGGGGTAAAAGACCGGCAACCAGGAAGGGACCAGGTGGGTGGGGCTTAGGCCAGGTGACCTAGATCCACTTGCACCTGCTGCCCATCTGCAAAGAAAGAGAGGCTGGAGGGCTCCTTAAGTGGGGAAAAAGAGTGGCAACTAGGAAGGCACCAGGTGGGCAGGGCTTGCTAAGTGGGAAAAAAGAGCAGCAACCAGGAAGGCACCAGGTGGGCGGGGCTTAGGCCAGTTGACCTAGATCCACTTGCACCTGCTCCCTATCTGCAAGAAAAACAGCTTGGAGGGTTCCTTAAGTGTGGAAAAAGAACGGCAACCAGGAAAGCACCAAGTGGGCAGGGCTTAGGCCAGGTGACCTAGATCCACTTGCACCTGCTCTCCATCTGCCAAGGAAGAGAGGCTGAGGGCTCCTTATGTGGGGAAAAAGAGCAGCAACCAGGAAGGCCCCAGGTGGGTGGAGCTTGCTAAGTGGGGAAAAAGAGCAGCAACCAGGAAGGCACCAGGTGGGTGGGGCTTAGACCAGGTGACCTAGATCCACTTGCACCTGCTCCCCATCTGCAAGGAAGAGGGGCTGGAGGGCTCCTTAAGTGGGAAAAAAGAGCAACAATCATGAAGGCACCAGGTGGGCAGGGCTTGCTAAGAGGGGCAAAAGAGCAGCAACCAGGAAGGTGCCAGTTGGGCGTGGCTTAGGCCAGGTGACCTAGATCCACTTGCACCTGCTCCCCCATCTGCAAGGAAGAGAGGCTGGAGGGCTCCTTAAGTGGGAAATAAGAGCGGCAGCCAGGAAGGCACCAGGTGGGCGGGACTTAAGCCAGGTGACCTAGATCCACTTGCACCTGCTGCCCATTTGCAAAGGAAGAGAGGCTGGAGGGCTCCTTAAGTGCGGAAAAAGAGCGGCAACTAGGAAAGAACCAAGTGGGCAGGGCTTGCTAAGTGGGGCAAAAGAGCATCAACCAGGAAGGCACCAGGTGGGCGTGGCTTAGGCCAGGTGACCTAGATCCACTTGCACCTGATCCCCAACTGCAAGGAAGCGAGGCTGGAGTGCTCCTTAAGTGGGGAAAAAGAGAGGCAACCAGGAAGGTACCAGGTGGGCGGGGCTTGCTAAGTGGGCACAAAGGGCGGCAACCTGGAAGGCACCAGGCGGGCGGGGCTTAGGCCAGGTGACCTAGATCCACTTGCACCGGCTCCCCATCTGCAAGAAAGAGAGGCTGGAGGGCTCCTTAAGTGGGGAAAAAGAGCAGCAACCAGGAAGGCACCAGGTGGGTGGAGCTTGCTAAGTGGGGAAAAAGAGCAGCAACCAGGAAGGCACCAGGTGGGTGGGGCTTAGACCAGGTGACCTAGATCCACTTGCACCTGCTCCCCATCTGCAAGGAAGAGAGGCTGGAGGGCTCCTTAAGTGGGAAAAAAGAGCATCAATCATGAAGGCACCAGGTGGGCGGGGTTTGCTACGAGGGGCAAAAGAGCAGCAACCAGGAAGGCACCAGGTGGGCGGGACTTAAGCCAGGTGACCTAGATCCACTTGCACCTGCTGCCCATCTGCAAAGGAAGAGAGGCTGGAGGGCTCCTTAAGTGGGGAAAAAGAGAGGCAACCAGGAAGGCACAAGGTGGGCAGGGCTTGCTAAGTGGGGAAAAAGAACGGCAACCAGGAAGGCACCAAGTGGGGGGGGCTTAGGCCAGGAAAACTAGATCCACTTGCACCTGCTGCCCATCTGCAAAGGAAGAGAGGTTGGAGGGCTCCTTAAGTGGGGAAAAAGAGTGGCAACTAGGAAGGCACCAGATGGGCAGGGCTTGCTAAGTGGGGAAAAAGAACGGCAACCTGGAAAGCACTAGGTGGGCAGAGCTTAGGCCAGGTCACCTGGATCCACTTGCACCAGCAGCTCACCATCGGCACGGAATAGAGGTTTGAGGGCTCCTTAAGTGGGCAAAAAGAGCTGCAACCAGCAAGGCACCAGCTGGCCAGGGCTTGCTAAGTGGGGAAAAAGAGCAGCAACCATGAAGGCACCAGGTGGGCGGGGCTTAGGCCAGGTGACCTAGATCCACTTGCACCTGCTGCCCATCTGCAAGGGAAGAGAGGTTGGAGGGCTCCTTAAGTGGGGAAAAAGAGCGGCAACTAGGAAGGCACCAGATGGGCAGGGCTTGCTAAGTGGGGAAAAAGAATGGCAACCTGGAAGGCACTAGGTGGGCAGGGCTTAGGCCAGGTCACCTAGATCCACTTGCACCTTCTCCCCATCTGCAAGGAAAAGAGCCTGGAGGGTTCCTTAAGTGGGGAAACAGAACAGGCACCAGGTGGGTGGGGCTTACGCCAGGTGACCTAGATCCACTTGCACCTGCTCCCTAACTGCAAGGAAGAGAGGCTGGAGAGCTCCTTAAGTGGGGAAAAAGAGCGGCAACCAGTAAGGCACCAGGTGGGTGGGGCTTAGGCCATGTGACCTAAATCCACTTGCACCAGCAGCTCCCCATCGGCAAGGAATAGAGGTTTGAGGGCTCCTTAAGTGGGCAAAAAGAGCTGCAACCAGCAAGGCAGCAGCTGGCCAGGGCTTGCTAAGTGGGGAAAAAGAGCAGCAACCATGAAGGCACCGGGTGGGCGGGGCTTAGGCCAGGTGACCTAGATCCACTTGCACCTGCTCCCCATCTGCAAGGAAGAGAGGCTAGGGGGCTCCTTAAGTGGGGAAAAAGAGCAGTAGCCAGGAAGGCTCCAGGTGGGCGGGGCTCAGGCCAGGTGACCTAGATCCACTTGCACCTGCTCCCCATCTGCAAGGAAGAGAGGCTGGAGGGCTCCTTAAGTGCAGAAAAAGAGCGGCAAGCAGGACGGCACCAGGTGGCCAGGGCTTGCTAAGTGGGGTAAAAGACCGGCAACCAGGAAGGGACCAGGTGGGTGGGGCTTAGGCCAGGTGACCTAGATCCACTTGCACCTGCTGCCCATCTGCAAAGAAAGAGAGGCTGGAGGGCTCCTTAAGTGGGGAAAAAGAGTGGCAACTAGGAAGGCACCAGGTGGGCAGGGCTTGCTAAGTGGGAAAAAAGAGCAGCAACCAGGAAGGCACCAGGTGGGTGGGGCTTAGACCAGGTGACCTAGATCCACTTGCACCTGCTCCCTATCTGCAAGAAAAACAGCTTGGAGGGTTCCTTAAGTGGGGAAAAAGAACGGCAACCAGGAAAGCACCAAGTGGGCAGGGCTTAGGCCAGGTGACCTAGATCCACTTGCACCTGCTCTCCATCTGCCAAGGAAGAGAGGCTGGAGGGCTCCTTATGTGGGGAAAAAGAGCAGCAACCAGGAAGGCACCAGGTGGGTGGAGCTTGCTAAGTGGGGAAAAAGAGCAGCAACCAGGAAGGCACCAGGTGGGTGGGGCTTAGACCAGGTGACCTAGATCCACTTGCACCTGCTCCCCATCTGCAAGGAAGAGGGGCTGGAGGGCTCCTTAAGTGGGAAAAAAGAGCAACAATCATGAAGGCACCAGGTGGGCAGGGCTTGCTAAGAGGGGCAAAAGAGCAGCAACCAGAAAGGTGCCAGTTGGGCGTGGCTTAGGCCAGGTGACCTAGATCCACTTGCACCTGCTCCCCCATCTGCAAGGAAGAGAGGCTGGAGGGCTCCTTAAGTGGGAAATAAGAGCGGCAGCCAGGAAGGCACCAGGTGGGCGGGACTTAAGCCAGGTGACCTAGATCCACTTGCACCTGCTGCCCATTTGCAAAGGAAGAGAGGCTGGAGGGCTCCTTAAGTGCGGAAAAAGAGCGGCAACTAGGAAAGAACCAAGTGGGCAGGGCTTGCTAAGTGGGGCAAAAGAGCATCAACCAGGAAGGCACCAGGTGGGCGTGGCTTAGGCCAGGTGACCTAGATCCACTTGCACCTGATCCCCAACTGCAAGGAAGCGAGGCTGGAGTGCTCCTTAAGTGGGGAAAAAGAGAGGCAACCAGGAAGGTACCAGGTGGGCGGGCTTGCTAAGTAGGCACAAAGGGCGGCAACCTGGAAGGCACCAGGCGGGCGGGGCTTAGGCCAGGTGACCTAGATCCACTTGCACCGGCTCCCCATCTGCAAGAAAGAGAGGCTGGAGGGCTCCTTAAGTGGGGAAAAAGAGCAGCAACCAGGAAGGCACCAGGTGGGTGGAGCTTGCTAAGTGGGGAAAAAGAGCAGCAACCAGGAAGGCACCAGGTGGGTGGGGCTTAGGCCAGGTGACCTAGATCCACTTGCACCTGCTCCCCATCTGCAAGGAAGAGAGGCTGGAGGGCTCCTTAAGTGGGAAAAAAGAGCATCAATCATGAAGGCACCAGGTGGGCAGGGTTTGCTACGAGGGGCAAAAGAGCAGCAACCAGGAAGGCACCAGGTGGGCGGGACTTAAGCCAGGTGACCTAGATCCACTTGCACCTGCTGCCCATCTGCAAAGGAAGAGAGGCTGGAGGGCTCCTTGAGTGGGAAAAAGAGAGGCAACCAGGAAGGCACAAGGTGGGCGGGATTTGTTAAGAGGGGAAAAAGAGCAGCAACCAGGAAGGCACCAAGTGGGGGGGGGCTTAGGCCAGGAAAACTAGATCCACTTGCACCTGCTGCCCATCTGCAAAGGAAGAGAGGTTGGAGGGCTCCTTAAGTGGGGAAAAAGAGTGGCAACTAGGAAGGCACCAGATGGGCAGGGCTTGCTAAGTGGGGAAAAAGAACGGCAACCTGGAAAGCACTAGGTGGGCAGAGCTTAGGCCAGGTCACCTGGATCCACTTGCACCTTCTCCCCATCTGCAAGGAAAATAGCCTGGAGGGTTCCTTAAGTGGGGAAACAGAACAGGCACCAGGTGGGTGGGGCTTACGCCAGGTGACCTAGATCCACTTGCACCTGCTCCCTAACTGCAAGGAAGAGAGGCTGGAGAGCTCCTTAAGTGGGGAAAAAGAGCGGCAACCAGTAAGGCACCAGGTGGGTGGGGCTTAGGCCAGGTGACCTAAATCCACTTGCACTAGCAGCTCCCCATCGGCAAGGAATAGAGGTTTGAGGGCTCCTTAAGTGGGCAAAAAGAGCTGCAACCAGCAAGGCACAAGCTGGCCAGGGCTTGCTAAGTGGGGAAAAAGAGCAGCA
This sequence comes from Ambystoma mexicanum, assembly GCF_040938575.1. Lineage (NCBI taxonomy): Eukaryota > Metazoa > Chordata > Amphibia > Caudata > Ambystomatidae > Ambystoma > Ambystoma mexicanum. The sequence goes on along the minus strand of NC_090922.1, from coordinate 15,953,712 downwards.
ACCATGAAGGCGCCAGGTGGGCGGGGCTTAGGCCAGGTGACCTAGATCCACTTGCACCTGCTGCCCACCTGCAAAGGAAGAGAGGCTGGAGGGCTCCTTAAGTGGGGGAAAAAAAAGCGGCAACCAGGAAGGCACCAGTTGAGCACGGCTTGCTTAGGGGGAAAAAAAACGGCAACCAGGAAGGCACCAGGTGGGCAGGGCTTAGGCCAGGTGACCTAGATCCTCTTGCACCTGCTCTCCATCTGCCAAGGAAGAGAGGCTGGAGGACTCCTTATGTGGGGAAAAAGAGCAGCAACCAGGAAGGCACCAGGTGGGTGGAGCTTGCTAAGTGGGGAAAAAGAGCAGCAACCAGGAAGGCACCAGGTGGATGGGATTTAGACCAGGTGACCTAGATCCACTTGCACCTGCTCCCCATCTGCAAGGAAGAGAGGCTGGAGGGCTCCTTAAGTGGGAAAAAAGAGCATCAATCATGAAGGCACCAGGTGGGCGGGGCTTGCTAAGAGGGGCAAAAGAGCAGCAACCAGGAAGGTGCTAGTTGGGCGTGGCTTAGGCCAGGTGACCTAGATCCACTTGCACCTGCTGCCCATCTGCAAAGGAAGAGAGGCTGGAGGGCTCGTTAAGTGCGGAAAAAGAGCGGCAACTAGGAAAGAACCAAGTGGGCAGGGCTTGCTAAGTGGGGCAAAAGAGCATCAACCAGGAAGGCACCAGGTGGGCGTGGCTTAGGCCAGGTGACCTAGATCCACTTGCACCTGATCCCCAACTGCAAGGAAGAGAGGCTGGAGTGCTCCTTAAGTGGGGAAAAAGCGAGGCAACCAGGAAGGTACCAGGTGGGCGGGGCTTGGTAAGTGGGCACAAAGGGCGGCAACCTGGAAGGCACCAGGCGGGCGGGGCTTAGGCCAGGTGACCTAGATCCACTTGCACCGGCTCCCCATCTGCAAGAAAGAGAGGCTGGAGGGCTGCTTAAGTGGGGAAAAAGAGCAGCAACCAGGAAGGCACCAGGTGGGCGGGGCTTGCTAAGAGGGGAAACAGAGCAGCAACCTGGAAGGCACCAGATGGGTGGGGCTTAGGCCAGGTGACCTAGATCCACTTGCACCTGCTCCCCATGTGCAAAGGAAGAGAGGCTGGAGGGCTCCTTAAGTGGGTAAGAAGAGCAGCAACCAGGAAGGCACCAGGTGGACGGGGCTTGCTAAGAGGGGAAAAAGAGCAGCAACCAGGAAGGTACCAGGTGGGCAGGACTTAGGCCAGGTGAGCTAGATCCACTTGCACCTGCTCCCCATCTGCAAGGCAGGGAGGCTAGAGGGGTCCTTAAGTGGGGAAAAGGAGCACCAACCAGGAAGCCACCAGGTGGCCAGGGCTTGCTAAGTGGGGTAAGAGACCGACAACCAGGAAGGGACCAGGTGGGTGGGGTTTAGGCCAGGTGACCTAGATCCACTTGCACCTGCTTCCAATCTGCAAGGAAAAGAGCCTGGAGGGTTCCTTAAGAGGGGAAACAGAACGGCAACCAGGAATGCACCAGGTGGGCGGGGCTTGCTACGAGGGGAAAAAGAGCATGAACCAGGAAGGCATCAGGTGGGTGGGGCTTAGGCCAGGTGACCTAGATCCACTTGCACCTGCTCCCTAACTGCAAGGAAGAGAGGCTGGAGAGCTCCTTAAGTGGGGAAAAAGAGTGGCAACCAGTAAGGCACCAGGTGGGTGGGGCTTAGGCGAGGTGACCTAAATCCACTTGCACTAGCAGCTCCCCATCGGCAAGAAATAGAGGTTTGAGGGCTCCTTAAGTGGGCAGAAAGAGCTGCAACCAGCAAGGCACAAGCTGGCCAGGGCTTGCTAAGTGGGGAAAAAGAGCAGCAACCATGAAGGCGCCAGGTGGGCGGGGCTTAGGCCAGGTGACCTAGATCCACTTGCACCTGCTGGCCACCTGCAAAGGAAGAGAGGCTGGAGGGCTCCTTACTGGGGGAAAAAAAGCGGCAACCAGGAAGGCACCAGTTGAGCACGGCTTGCTTAGGGGGAAAAAAAACGGCAACCAGGAAGGCACCAGGTGGGCAGGGCTTAGGCCAGGTGACCTAGATCCTCTTGCACCTGCTCCCCATCTGCAAGGAAGAGAGGCTGGAGGGCTCCTTAAGTGGGAAAAAAGAGCATCAATCATGAAGGCACCAGGTGGGCGGGCCTTGCTAAGAGGGGCAACAGAGCAGCAACCAGGAAGGCACCAGGTGGGTGAGGCTTAGACCAGCTGACCTAGATCCACTTGCACCTGCTCCCCATCTGCAAGGAAGAGAGGCTGGAGGGCTCCTTAAGTGGGAAAAAAGAGCATCAATCATGAAGGCACCAGGTGGGCGGGCCTTGCTAAGAGGGGCAAAAGAGCAGCAACCAGGAAGGTGCTAGTTGGGCGTGGCTTAGGCCAGGTGACCTAGATCCACTTGCACCTGCTCCCCATCTGCAAGGAAGAGAGGCTGGAGGGCTCCTTAAGTGGGAAATAAGAGCAGCAACCAGGAAGGCACCAGGTGGGCGGGACTTAAGCCAGGTGACCTAGATCCACTTGCACCTGCTGCCCATCTGCAAAGGAAGAGAGGCTGGAGGGCTCCTTAAGTGCGGAAAAAGAGCGGCAACTAGGAAAGAACCAAGTGGGCAGGGCTTGCTAAGTGGGGCAAAAGAGCATCAACCAGGAAGGCACCAGATGGGCGTGGCTTAGGCCAGGTGACCTAGATCCACTTGCACCTGATCCCCAACTGCAAGGAAGAGAGGCTGGAGTGCTCCTTAAGTGGGGAAAAAGAGAGGCAACCAGGAAGGTACCAGGTGGGCGGGGCTTGGTAAGTGGGCACAAAGGGCGGCAACCTGGAAGGCACCAGGCGGGCGGGGCTTAGGCCAGGTGACCTAGATCCACTTGTACCGGCTCCCCATCTGCAAGAAAGAGAGGCTGGAGGGCTCCTTAAGTGGGGAAAAAGAGCAGCAACCAGGAAGGCACCAGATGGGCGGGGCTTGCTAAGTGGGGAAACAGAGCAGCAACCTGGAAGGCACCAGATGGGTGGGGCTTAGGCCAGGTGACCTAGATCCACTTGCACCTGCTCCCCATGTGCAAAGGAAGAGAGGCTGGAGGGCTCCTTAAGTGGGTAAGAAGAGCGGCAACCAGGAATGCACCAGGTGGGCGGGGCTTGCTAAGAGTGGAAAAAGAGCATGAACCAGGAAGGCATCAGGTGGGTGGGGCTTAGGCCAGGTGACCTAGATCCACTTGCACCTGCTCTCCATCTGCAAGGAAGAGAGGCTAGGGGGCTCCTTAAGTGGGGGAAAAGAGCAGTAGACAGGCAGGCTCCAGGTGGGCGGGGCTCAGGCCAGGTGACCTAGATCCACTTGCACCTTCTCCCCATCTGCAAGGAAGAGAGGCTGGAGGGCCCCCTTAAGTATGGAAAAAGAGCAGCAACCAGGAAGGCACCAGGTGGGCAGGACTTGCTTAGTGGGGAAAAAGAGCAGCAACCAGGAAGGCTTACTAAGAGGGGAAAAAGAGCGGCAACCAGGAAATCATCAGGTGGGCGGGGCTTAGGCCAGGTGACCTAGATCCACTTGCACCTGCTCCCCATCTGCAAAGGAAGAGAGGCTGGAGGGAAGAGCGGCAAACAGGAAAGGACAAGCTGGGTGGAGCTTAGGGCAGGTGACCTAGATCCACTTGCACCTGCTGCCCATCTGCAAAGGAAGAGAGGCTGGAGGACTCCTTAAGTGCGGAAAAAGAGCGGCAAGCAGGAAGGCACCAGGTGGCCAGGGCTTGCTAAGTGAGGTAAAAGACCGGCAACCAGGAAGGGACCAGGTGGGTGGGGCTTAGGCCAGGTGACCTAGATCCACTTGCACCTGCTGCCCATCTGCAAAGAAAGAGAGGCTGGAGGGCTCCTTAAGTGGGGAAAAAGAGTGGCAACTAGGAAGGCACCAGGTGGGCAGGGCTTAGGCCAGTTGACCTAGATCCTCTTGCACCTGCTCTCCATCTGCCAAGGAAGAGAGGCTGGAGGGCTCCTTATGTGGGGAAAAAGAGCAGCAACCAGGAAGGCACCAGGTGGGTGGAGCTTGCTAAGTGGGGAAAAAGAGCAGCAACCAGGAAGGCACCAGGTGGGTGGGGCTTAGACCAGGTGACCTAGATCCACTTGCACCTGCTCCCCATCTGCAAGGAAGAGAGGCTGGAGGGCTCCTTAAGTGGGAAAAAAGAGCATCAATCATGAAGGCACCAGGTGGGTGGGGCTTGCTAAGAGGGGCAAAAGAGCAGCAACCAGGAAGGTGCTAGTTGGGCGTGGCTTAGGCCAGGTGACCTAGATCCACTTGCACCTGCTGCCCATCTGCAAAGGAAGAGAGGTTGGAGGGCTCCTTAAGTGGGGAAACAGAACAGGCACCAGATGGGTGGGGCTTACGCCAGGTGACCTAGATCCACTTGCACCTGCTCCCTAACTGCAAGGAAGAGAGGCTGGAGAGCTCCTTAAGTGGGGAAAAAGAGCGGCAACCAGTAAGGCACTAGGTGGGTGGGGCTTGCTAAGTGGGGAAAAAGAGCAGCAACCATGAAGGCACCAGGTGGGCGGGGCTTACGCCAGGTGACCTAAATCCACTTGCACCAGCAGCTCCCCATCGGCAAGGAATAGAGGTTTGAGGGCTCCTTAAGTGGGCAAAAAGAGCTGCAACCAGCAAGGCACCAGGTGGGTGGGGCTTGCTAAGTGGGGAAAAAGAGCAGCAACCATGAAGGCATCAGGTGGGCGGGGCTTAGGCCAGGTGACCTAGATCCACTTGCACCTGCTCCCCATCTGCAAGGAAGAGAGGCTAGGGGGCTCCTTAAGTGGGGAAAAAGAGCAGTAGCCAGGAAGGCTCCAGGTGGGCGGGGCTCAGGCCAGGTGACCTAGATCCACTTGCACCTGCTCCCCATCTGCAAGGAAAAGAGCCTGGAGGGTTCCTTAAGTGGGGAAACAGAACAGGCACCAGGTGGGTGGGGCTTACGCCAGGTGACCTAGATCCACTTGCACCTGCTCCCTAACTGCAAGGAAGAGAGGCTGGAGAGCTCCTTAAGTGGGGAAAAAGAGCGGCAACCAGTAAGGCACCAGGTGGGTGGGGCTTAGGCCAGGTGACCTAAATCCACTTGCACCAGCAGCTCCCCATCGGCAAGGAATAGAGGTTTGAGGGCTCCTTAAGTGGGCAAAAAGAGCTGCAACCAGCAAGGCACCAGCTGGCCAGGGCTTGCTAAGTGGGGAAAAAGAGCAGCAACCATGAAGGCACCGGGTGGGCGGGGCTTAGGCCAGGTGACCTAGATCCACTTACACCTGCTCCCCATCTGCAAGGAAGAGAGGCTAGGGGGCTCCTTAAGTGGGGAAAAAGAGCAGTAGCCAGGAAGGCTCCAGGTGGGCGGGGCTCAGGCCAGGTGACCTAGATCCACTTGCACCTGCTCCCCATCTGCAAGGAAGAGAGGCTGGAGGGCTCCTTAAGTGCGGAAAAAGAGCGGCAAGCAGGAAGGCACCAGGTGGCCAGGGCTTGCTAAGTGGGGTAAAAGACCGGCAACCAGGAAGGGACCAGGTGGGTGGGGCTTAGGCCAGGTGACCTAGATCCACTTGCACCTGCTGCCCATCTGCAAAGAAAGGGAGGCTGGAGGGCTCCTTAAGTGGGGAAAAAGAGTGGCAACTAGGAAGGCACCAGGTGGGCAGGGCTTGCTAAGTGGGAAAAAAGAGCAGCAACCAGGAAGGCACCAGGTGGGCGGGGCTTAGGCCAGTTGACCTAGATCCACTTGCACCTGCTCCCTATCTGCAAGAAAAACAGCTTGGAGGGTTCCTTAAGTGGGGAAAAAGAACGGCAACCAGGAAAGCACCAGGTGGGCAGGGCTTAGGCCAGGTGACCTAGATCCTCTTGCACCTGCTCTCCATCTGCCAAGGAAGAGAGGCTGGAGGGCTCCTTATGTGGGGAAAAAGAGCAGCAACCAGGAAGGCACCAGGTGGGTGGAGCTTGCTAAGTGGGGAAAAAGAGCAGCAACCAGGAAGGCACCAGGTGGGTGGGGCTTAGACCAGGTGACCTAGATCCACTTGCACCTGCTCCCCATCTGCAAGGAAGAGGGGCTGGAGGGCTCCTTAAGTGGGAAAAAAGAGCATCAATCATGAAGGCACCAGGTGGGCGGGGTTTGCTACGAGGGGCAAAAGAGCAGCAACCAGGAAGGCACCAGGTGGGCGGGACTTAAGCCAGGTGACCTAGATCCACTTGCACCTGCTGCCCATCTGCAAAGGAAGAGAGGCTGGAGGGCTCCTTAAGTGGGGAAAAAGAGAGGCAACCAGGAAGGCACAAGGTGGGCGGGATTTGTTAAGAGGGGAAAAAGAGCAGCAACCAGGAAGGCACCAAGTGGGGGGGGGCTTAGGCCAGGAAAACTAGATCCACTTGCACCTGCTGCCCATCTGCAAAGGAAGAGAGGTTGGAGGGCTCCTTAAGTGGGGAAAAAGAGTGGCAACTAGGAAGGCACCAGATGGGCAGGGCTTGCTAAGTGGGGAAAAAGAACGGCAACCTGGAAAGCACTAGGTGGGCAGAGCTTAGGCCAGGTCACCTGGATCCACTTGCACCTTCTCCCCATCTGCAAGGAAAAGAGCCTGGAGGGTTCCTTAAGTGGGGAAACAGAACAGGCACCAGGTGGGTGGGGCTTACGCCAGGTGACCTAGATCCACTTGCACCTGCTCCCTAACTGCAAGGAAGAGAGGCTGGAGAGCTCCTTAAGTGGGGAAAAAGAGCGGCAACCAGTAAGGCACCAGGTGGGTGGGGCTTAGGCCAGGTGACCTAAATCCACTTGCACTAGCAGCTCCCCATCGGCAAGGAATAGAGGTTTGAGGGCTCCTTAAGTGGGCAAAAAGAGCTGCAACCAGCAAGGCACAAGCTGGCCAGGGCTTGCTAAGTCGGGAAAAAGAGCAGCAACCATGAAGGCGCCAGGTGGGCGGGGCTTAGGCCAGGTGACCTAGATCCACTTGCACCTGCTGCCCACCGGCAAAGGAAGAGAGGCTGGAGGGCTCCTTAAGTGGGGGAAAAAAAAGCAGCAACCAGGAAGGCACCAGTTGAGCACGGCTTGCTTAGGGGGAAAAAAAACGGCAACCAGGAAGGCACCAGGTGGGCAGGGCTTAGGCCAGGTGACCTAGATCCTCTTGCACCTGCTCTCCATCTGCCAAGGAAGAGAGGCTGGAGGACTCCTTATGTGGGGAAAAAGAGCAGCAACCAGGAAGGCACCAGGTGGGTGGGGCTTAGACCAGGTGACCTAGATCCACTTGCACCTGCTCCCCATCTGCAAGGAAGAGAGGCTGGAGGGCTCCTTAAGTGGGAAATAAGAGCGGCAACCAGGAAGGCACTAGGTGGGCGGGACTTAAGCCAGGTGACCTAGATCCACTTGCACCTGCTGCCCATCTGCAAAGGAAGAGAGGCTGGAGGGCTCCTTAAGTGCGGAAAAAGAGCGGCAACTAGGAAAGAACCAAGTGGGCAGGGCTTGCTAAGTGGGGCAAAAGAGCATCAACCAGGAAGGCACCAGGTGGGCGTGGCTTAGGCTAGGTGACCTAGATCCACTTGCACCTGATCCCCAACTGCAAGGAAGAGAGGCTGGAGTGCTCCTTAAGTGAGGAAAAAGAGAGGCAACCAGGAAGGTACCAGGTGGGCGGGGCTTGGTAAGTGGGCACAAAGGGCGGCAACCTGGAAGGCACCAGGTGGGCGGGGCTTAGGCCAGGTGACCTAGATCCACTTGCACCGGCTCCCCATCTGCAAGAAAGAGAGGCTGGAGGGCTGCTTAAGTGGGGAAAAAGAGCAGCAACCAGGAAGGCACCAGGTGGGCGGGGCTTGCTAAGAGGGGAAACAGAGCAGCAACCTGGAAGGCACCAGATGGGTGGGGCTTAGGCCAGGTGACCTAGATCCACTTGCACCTGCTCCCCATGTGCAAAGGAAGAGAGGCTGGAGGGCTCCTTAAGTGGGTAAGAAGAGCGGCAACCAGGAAGGCACCAGGTGGACGGGGCTTGCTAAGAGGGGAAAAAGAGCAGCAACCAGGAAGGTACCAGGTGGGCAGGACTTAGGCCAGGTGAGCAAGATCCACTTGCACCTGCTCCCCATCTGAAAGACAGGGAGGCTAGAGGGGTCCTTAAGTGGGGAAAAAGAGCACCAACCAGGAAGCCACCAGGTGGCCAGGGCTTGCTAAGTGGGGTAAGAGCCGGCAACCAGGAACGGACCAGGTGGGTGGGGTTTAGGCCAGGTGACCTAGATCCACTTGCACCTGCTCCCAATCTGCAAGGAAAAGAGCCTGGAGGGTTCCTTAAGAGGGGAAACAGAACGGCAACCAGGAATGCACCAGGTGGGCGGGGCTTGCTACGAGGGGAAAAAGAGCATGAACCAGGAAGGCATCAGGTGGGTGGGGCTTAGGCCAGGTGACCTAGATCCACTTGCACCTGCTCCCTAACTGCAAGGAAGAGAGGCTGGAGAGCTCCTTAAGTGGGGAAAAAGAGTGGCAACCAGTAAGGCACCAGGTGGGTGGGGCTTAGGCCAGGTGACCTAAATCCACTTGCACTAGCAGCTCCCCATCGGCAAGAAATAGAGGTTTGAGGGCTCCTTAAGTGGGCAGAAAGAGCTGCAACCAGCAAGGCACAAGCTGGCCAGGGCTTGCTAAGTGGGGAAAAAGAGCAGCAACCATGAAGGCGCCAGGTGGGCGGGGCTTAGGTCAGGTGACCTAGATCCACTTGCACCTGCTGCCCACCTGCAAAGGAAGAGAGGCTGGAGGGCTCCTTAAGTGGGGGAAAAAAAGCGGCAACCAGGAAGGCACCAGTTGAGCACGGCTTGCTTAGGGGGAAAAAAAACGGCAACCAGGAAGGCACCAGGTGGGCAGGGCTTAGGCCAGGTGACCTAGATCCTCTTGCACCTGCTCCCCATCTGCAAGGAAGAGAGGCTGGAGGGCTCCTTATGGTGGGAAAAAGAGCAGCAACCAGGAAGGCACCAGGTGGGTGGAGCTTGCTAAGTGGGGAAAAAGAGCAGCAACCAGGAAGGCACCAGGTGGGTGGGGCTTAGACCAGCTGACCTAGATCCACTTGCACCTGCTCCCCATCTGCAAGGAAGAGAGGCTGGAGGGCTCCTTAAGTGGGAAAAAAGAGCATCAATCATGAAGGCACCAGGTGGGCGGGGCTTGCTAAGAGGGGCAAAAGAGCAGCAACCATGAAGGTGCTAGTTGGGCGTGGCTTAGGCCAGGTGACCTAGGTCCACTTGCACCTGCTCCCCATCTGCAAGGAAGAGAGGCTGGAGGGCTCCTTAAGTGGGAAATAAGAGCAGCAACCAGGAAGGCACCAGGTGGGCGGGACTTAAGCCAGGTGACCTAGATCCACTTGCACCTGCTGCCCATCTGCAAAGGAAGAGAGGCTGGAGGGCTCCTTAAGTGCGGAAAAAGAGCGGCAACTAGGAAAGAACCAAGTGGGCAGGGCTTGCTAAGTGGGGCAAAAGAGCAACAACCAGGAAGGTACCAGGTGGGCGTGGCTTAGGCCAGGTGACCTAGATCCACTTGCACCTGATCCCCAACTGCAATGAAGAGAGGCTGGAGTGCTCCTTAAGTGGGGAAAAAGAGAGGCAACCAGGAAGGTACCAGGTGGGCGGGGCTTGGTAAGTGGGCACAAAGGGCGGCAACCTGGAAGGCACCAGGCGAGCGGGGCTTAGGCCAGGTGACCTAGATCCACTTGCACCGGCTCCCCATCTGCAAGAAAGAGAGGCTGGAGGGCTCCTTAAGTGGGGAAAAAGAGCAGCAACCAGGAAGGCACCAGATGGGCGGGGCTTGCTAAGTGGGGAAACAGAGCAGCAACCTGGAAGGCACCAGATGGGTGGGGCTTAGGCCAGGTGACCTAGATCCACTTGCACCTGCTCCCCATGTGCAAAGGAAGAGAGGCTGGAGGGCTCCTTAAGTGGGTAAGAAGAGCGGCAACCGGGAAGGCACCAGGTGGACGGGGCTTGCTAAGAGGGGAAAAAGAGCAGCAACCAGGAAGCCACCAGGTGGCCAGGGCTTGCTAAGTGGGGTAAGAGACCGGCAACCAGGAAGGGACCAGGTGGGTGGGGTTTAGGCCAGGTGACCTAGATCCACTTGCACCTGCTCCCAATCTGCAAGGAAAAGAGCCTGGAGGGTTCCTTAAGAGGGGAAACAGAACGGCAACCAGGAATGCACCAGGTGGGTGGGGCTTGCTAAGAGTGGAAAAAGAGCATGAACCAGGAAGGCATCAGGTGGGTGGGGTTTAGGCCAGGTGACCTAGATCCACTTGCACCTGCTCCCCATCTGCAAGGAAGAGAGGCTAGGGGGCTCCTTAAGTGGGGGAAAAGAAGCGGCAACCAGGAAGGCACCAGTTGAGCACGGCTTGCTTAGGGGGAAAAAAAACGGCAACCAGGAAGGCACCAGGTGGGCAGGGCTTAGGCCAGGTGACCTAGATCCTCTTGCACCTGCTCCCCATCTGCAAGGAAGAGAGGCTGGAGGGCTCCTTATGGTGGGAAAAAGAGCAGCAACCAGGAAGGCACCAGGTGGGTGGAGCTTGCTAAGTGGGGAAAAAGAGCAGCAACCAGGAAGGCACCAGGTGGGTGGGGCTTAGACCAGCTGACCTAGATCCACTTGCACCTGCTCCCCATCTGCAAGGAAGAGAGGCTGGAGGGCTCCTTAAGTGGGAAAAAAGAGCATCAATCATGAAGGCACCAGGTGGGCGGGGCTTGCTAAGAGGGGCAAAAGAGCAGCAACCATGAAGGTGCTAGTTGGGCGTGGCTTAGGCCAGGTGACCTAGGTCCACTTGCACCTGCTCCCCATCTGCAAGGAAGAGAGGCTGGAGGGCTCCTTAAGTGGGAAATAAGAGCAGCAACCAGGAAGGCACCAGGTGGGCGGGACTTAAGCCAGGTGACCTAGATCCACTTGCACCTGCTGCCCATCTGCAAAGGAAGAGAGGCTGGAGGGCTCCTTAAGTGCGGAAAAAGAGCGGCAACTAGGAAAGAACCAAGTGGGCAGGGCTTGCTAAGTGGGGCAAAAGAGCAACAACCAGGAAGGTACCAGGTGGGCGTGGCTTAGGCCAGGTGACCTAGATCCACTTGCACCTGATCCCCAACTGCAATGAAGAGAGGCTGGAGTGCTCCTTAAGTGGGGAAAAAGAGAGGCAACCAGGAAGGTACCAGGTGGGCGGGGCTTGGTAAGTGGGCACAAAGGGCGGCAACCTGGAAGGCACCAGGCGAGCGGGGCTTAGGCCAGGTGACCTAGATCCACTTGCACCGGCTCCCCATCTGCAAGAAAGAGAGGCTGGAGGGCTCCTTAAGTGGGGAAAAAGAGCAGCAACCAGGAAGGCACCAGATGGGCGGGGCTTGCTAAGTGGGGAAACAGAGCAGCAACCTGGAAGGCACCAGATGGGTGGGGCTTAGGCCAGGTGACCTAGATCCACTTGCACCTGCTCCCCATGTGCAAAGGAAGAGAGGCTGGAGGGCTCCTTAAGTGGGTAAGAAGAGCGGCAACCGGGAAGGCACCAGGTGGACGGGGCTTGCTAAGAGGGGAAAAAGAGCAGCAACCAGGAAGCCACCAGGTGGCCAGGGCTTGCTAAGTGGGGTAAGAGACCGGCAACCAGGAAGGGACCAGGTGGGTGGGGTTTAGGCCAGGTGACCTAGATCCACTTGCACCTGCTCCCAATCTGCAAGGAAAAGAGCCTGGAGGGTTCCTTAAGAGGGGAAACAGAACGGCAACCAGGAATGCACCAGGTGGGTGGGGCTTGCTAAGAGTGGAAAAAGAGCATGAACCAGGAAGGCATCAGGTGGGTGGGGTTTAGGCCAGGTGACCTAGATCCACTTGCACCTGCTCCCCATCTGCAAGGAAGAGAGGCTAGGGGGCTCCTTAAGTGGGGGAAAAGAGCAGTAGACAGGCAGGCTCCAGGTGGGCGGGGCTCAGGCCAGGTGACCTAGATCCACTTGCACCTGCTCCCCATCTGCAAGCAAGAGAGGCTGGAGGGCCCCCTTAAGTATGGAAAAAGAGCAGCAACCAGGAAGGCACCAGGTGGGCAGGACTTGCTTAGTGGGGAAAAAGAGCAGCAACCAGGAAGGCTTACTAAGAGGGGAAAAAGAGCGGCAACCAGGAAGGCATCAGGTGGGCGGGGCTTAGGCCAGGTGACCTAGATCCACTTGCACCTGCTCCCCATCTGCAAAGGAAGAGAGGCTGGAGGGAAGAGCGGCAAACAGGAAGGGACCAGCTGGGTGGAGCTTAGGGCAGGTGACCTAGATCCACTTGCACCTGCTGCCCATCTGCAAAGGAAGAGAGGCTGGAGGGCTCCTTAAGTGCGGAAAAAGAGCGGCAAGCAGGAAGGCACCAGGTGGCCAGGGCTTGCTAAGTGGGGTAAAAGACCGGCAACCAGGAAGGGACCAGGTGGGTGGGGCTTAGGCCAGGTGACCTAGATCCACTTGCACCTGCTGCCCATCTGCAAAGAAAGAGAGGCTGGAGGGCTCCTTATGTGGGGAAAAAGAGCAGCAACCAGGAAGGCACCAGGTGGGCGGGGCTTAGGCCAGTTGACCTAGATCCTCTTGCACCTGCTCTCCATCTGCCAAGGAAGAGAGGCTGGAGGGCTCCTTATGTGGGGAAAAAGAGCAGCAACCAGGAAGGCACCAGGTGGGTGGAGCTTGCTAAGTGGGGAAAAAGAGCAGCAACCAGGAAGGCACCAGGTGGGTGGGGCTTAGACCAGGTGACCTAGATCCACTTGCACCTGCTCCCCATCTGCAAGGAAGAGAGGCTGGAGGGCTCCTTAAGTGGGAAAAAAGAGCATCAATCATGAAGGCACCAGGTGGGCGGGGCTTGCTAAGAGGGGCAAAAGAGCAGCAACCAGGAAGGTGCTAGTTGGGCGTGGCATAGGCCAGCTGACCTAGATTCACTTGCACCTGCTCCCCATCTGCAAGGAAGAGAGGCTGGAGGGCTCCTTAAGTGGGAAATAAGAGCGGCAACCAGGAAGGCACCAGGTGGGCGGGACTTAAGCTAGGTGAACTAGATCCACTTGCACCTGCTGCCCATCTGCAAAGGAAGAGAGGCTGGAGGGCTCCTTAAGTGCGGAAAAAGAGCGGCAACTAGGAAAGAACCAAGTGGGCAGGGCTTGCTAAGTGGGGCAAAAGAGCATCAACCAGGAAGGCACCAGGTGGGCGGGGCTTAGGCCAGGTGACCTAGATCCACTTGCACCGGCTCCCCATCTGCAAGCAAGAGAGGCTGGAGGGCTCCTTAAGTGGTGAAAAAGAGCAGCAACCAGGAAGGCACCAGGTGGGTGGAGCTTGCTAAGTGGGGAAAAAGAGCAGCAACCAGGAAGGCACCAGGTGGGTGGGGCTTAAACCAGGTGACCTAGATCCACTTGCACCTGCTCCCATCTGCAAGGAAGAGAGGCTGGAGGGCTCCTTAAGTGGGAAAAAAGAGCATCAATCATGAAGGCACCAGGTGGGCGGGGCTTGCTAAGAGGGGCAAAAGAGCAGCAACCAGGAAGGTGCCAGTTGGGCGTGGATTAGGCCAGGTGACCTAGATCCACTTGCACCTGCTCCCCATCTGCAAGGAAGAGAGGCTGGAGGGCTCCTTAAGTGGGAAATAAGAGCGGCAACCAGGAAGGCACCAGGTGGGCGGGACTTAAGCCAGGTGACCTAGATCCACTTGCACCTGCTGCCCATCTGCAAAGGAAGAGAGGCTGGAGGGCTCCTTAAGTGGGGAAAAAGAGAGGCAACCAGGAAGGCACAAGGTGGGCGGGATTTGTTAAGAGGGGAAAAAGAGCAGCAACCAGGAAGGCACCAAGTGGGGGGGGCTTAGGCCAGGAAAACTAGATCCACTTGCACCTGCTGCCCATCTCCAAAGGAAGAGAGGTTGGAGGGCTCCTTAAGTGGGGAAAAAGAGTGGCAACTAGGAAGGCACCGGATGGGCAGGGCTTGCTAAGTGGGGAAAAAGAACGGCAACCTGGAAGGCACTAGGTGGGCAGAGCTTAGGCCAGGTCACCTAGATCCACTTGCACCTTCTCCCCATCTGCAAGGAAAAGAGCCTGGAGGGTTCCTTAAGTGGGGAAACAGAACAGGCACCAGGTGGGTGGGGCTTATGCCAGGTGACCTAGATCCACTTGCACCTGCTCCCTAACTGCAAGGAAGAGAGGCTGGAGAGCTTGTTAAGTGGGGAAAAAGAGCGGCAACCAGTAAGGCACCAGGTGGGTGGAGCGTAGGCCAGGTGACCTAAATCCACTTGCACCAGCAGCTCACCATCGGCACGGAATAGAGGTTTGAGGGCTCCTTAAGTGGGCAAAAAGAGCTGCAACCAGCAAGGCACCAGCTGGCCAGGGCTTGCTAAGTGGGGAAAAAGAGCAGCAACCATGAAGGCACCAGGTGGGCGGGGCTTAGGCCAGGTGACCTAGATCCACTTGCACCTGCTGCCCATCTGCAAAGGAAGAGAGGCTGGATGGCTCCTTAAGAGGGGGGAAAAAAGGCGGCAACCAGGAAGGCATCAGTTGAGCACGGCTTGCTTAGGGGGGGAAAAAGAGCGGCAACCAGGTAGGCACCAGGTGGGCAGGGCTTAGGCCAGGTCACCTAGATCCACTTGCACCTGCTCCCCATCTGCAAAGGAAGAGAGGCTGGAGGGCTCCTTAAGTGGGGAAAAAGAGCAGCAACAAGGAAGGCACCAGGTGGGCGGGGCTTGCTAAGTGGGGAAACAGAGCAGCAACCTGGAAGGCACCAGGTGGGTGGGGTTTAGGCCAGGTGACCTAGATCCACTTGCACCTGCTCCCCATGTGCAAAGGAAGAGAGGCTGGAGGGCTCCTTAAGTGGGTAAGAAGAGCGGCAACCAGGAAGGAACCAGGTGGACGGGGCTTGCTAAGAGGGGAAAAAGAGCAGCAACCAGGAAGGTACCAGGTGGGCAGGACTTAGGCCAGGTGAGCTAGATACACTTGCACCAGCAGCTCCCCTTCGGCAAGGAATAGAGGTTTGAGGGCTCCTTAAGTGGGCAAAAAGAGCTGCAACCAGCAAGGCACCAGCTGGCCAGGGCTTGCTAAGTGGGGAAAAAGAGCAGCAACCATGAAGGCACCAGGTGGGCGGGGCTTAGGCCAGGTGACCTAGATCCACTTGCACCTGCTGCCCATCTGCAAAGGAAGAGAGGCTGGAGGGCTCCTTAAGTGGGGGGAAAAAAAGCGGCAACCAGGAAGGCACCAGTTGAGCACGGCTTGCTTAGGGGGGGGGGGGAGAGCGGCAACCAGGTAGGCACCAGGTGGGCAGGGCTTAGGCCAGGTGACCTAGATCCACTTGCACCTGCTCCCCATCTGCAAAGGAAGAGAGGCTGGAGGGTTCCTTAAGTGGGGAAAAAGAGCAGCATCCAGGAAGGCACCAGGTGGGCGGGGCTTGCTAAATGGGGAAACAGAGCAGCAACCTGGAAGGCACCAGGTGGGTGGGGCTTAGGCCAGGTGATCTAGATCCACTTGCACCTGCTCCCCATCTGCAAGGAAGGGAGGCTAGAGGGGTCCCTTAAGTGGGGAAAAAGAGCACCAACCAGGAAGCCACCAGGTGGCCAGGGCTTACTAAGTGGGGTAAGAGACCGGCAACCAGGAAGGGACCAGGTGGGTGGGGTTTAGGGCAGGTGACCTATATCCACTTGCACTTGCGGCCCATCTGCAAAGGAAGAGAGGCTAGAGGGCTCCTTAAGTGGTGAAAAAGAGCGGCAACCAGGAAGGGATCAGGTGGGTTGGGCTTAGGCCAGGGTACCTAGATCCACTTGCACCTGCTCCCAATCTGCAAGGAAAAGAGCCTGGAGGGTTCCTTAAGAGGGGAAACAGAATGGCAACCAGGAAGGCACCAGGTAGGCGGGGCTTGCTAAGAGGGGAAAAAGAGCATGAACCAGGAAGGCATCAGGTGGGTGGGGCTTAGGCCAGGTGACCTAGATCCACTTGCACCTGCTCCCCATCTGCAAGGAAGAGAGGCTAGGGGGCTCCTTAAGTGGGGAAAAAGAGCAGTAGCCAGGAAGGCTCCAGGTGGGCGGGGCTCAGGCCAGGTGACCTAGATCCACTTGCACCTGCTCCCCATCTGCAAGGAAGAGAGGCTGGAGGGCCCCCTTAAGTATGGAAAAAGAGCAGCAACCAGGAAGGCACCAGGTGGGCAGGACTTGCTTAGTGGGGAAAAAGAGCAGCAACCAGGAAGGCTTACTAAGAGGGGAAAAAGAGCGGCAACCAGGAAGGCATCAGGTGGGCGGGGTTTATGCCAGGTGACCTAGATCCACTTGCACCTGCTCCCCATCTGCAAAGGAAGAGAGGCTGGAGGGAAGAGCGGCAAACAGGAAGGGACCAGCTGGGTGGAGCTTAGGGCAGGTGACCTAGATCCACTTGCACCTGCTGCCCATCTGCAAAGGAAGAGAGGCTGGAGGGCTCCTTAAGTGCGGAAAAAGAGCGGCAAGCAGGAAGGCACCAGGTGGCCAGGGCTTGCTAAGTGGGGTAAAAGACCCGCAACCAGGAAGGGACCAGGTGGGTGGGGCTTAGGCCAGGTGACCTAGATCCACTTGTACCTGCTGCCCATCTGCAAAGGAAGAGAGGCTGTTGGGCTCCTTAAGTGGGGAAAAAGAGTGGCAACTAGGAAGGCACCAGGTGGGCAGGGCTTGCTAAGTGGGGAAAAAGAGCATCAATCATGAAGGCACCAGGTGGGCGGGGCTTGCTAAGAGGGGCAAAAGAGCAGCAACCAGGAAGGTGCCAGTTGGTCGTGGCTTAGGCCAGGTGACCTAGATCCACTTGCACCTGCTCCCCATCCGCAAGGAAGAGAGGCTGGAGGGCTCCTTAAGTGGGAAATAAGAGCGGCAACTAGGAAGGCACCAGGTGGGCGGGACTTAAGCCAGGTGACCTAGATCCACTTGCACCTGCTGCCCATCTGCAAAGGAAGAAAGGCTGGCGGGCTCCTTAAGTGCGGAAAAAGAGCGGCAACTAGGAAAGAACCAAGTGGGCAGGGCTTGCTAAGTGGGGCAAAAGAGCATCAACCAGGAAGTCACCAGGTGGGCGTGGCTTAGGCCAGGTGACCTAGATCCACTTGCACCTGATCCCCAACTGCAAGGAAGAGAGGCTGGAGTGCTCCTTAAGTGGGGAAAAAGAGAAGCAACCAGGAAGGTACCAGGTGGGTGGGGCTTGCTAAGTGGGCACAAAGGGCGGCAACCTGGAAGGCACCAGGCGGGCGGGGCTTAGGCCAGGTGACCTAGATCTACTTGCACCGGCTCCCCATCTGTAAGAAAGAGAGGCTGGAGGGCTCCTTAACTGGGGAAACAGAACAGGCACCAGGTGGGTGGGGCTTACGCCAGGTGACCTAAATCCACTTGCACCAGCAGCTCACATTCGGCAAGGAATAGAGGTTTGAGGGCTCCTTAAGTGGGCAAAAAGAGCTGCAACCAGCAATGCACCAGCTGGCCAGGGCTTGCTAAGTGGGGAAAAAGAGCAGCAACCATGAAGGCACCAGGTGGGCGGGGCTTAGGCCAGGTGACCTAGATCCACTTGCACCTGCTGCCCATCTGCAAAGGAAGAGAGGTTGGAGGGCTCCTTAAGTGGGGAAAAAGAGCGGCAACTAGGAAGGCACCAGATGGGCAGAGCTTGCTAAGTGGGGAAAAAGAACGGCAACCTGGAAGGCACTAGGTGGGCAGGGCTTAGGCCAGGTCACCTAGATCCACTTGCACCTTCTCCCCATCTGTAAGGAAAAGAGCCTGGAGGGTTCCTTAAGTGGGGAAACAGAACAGGCACCAGGTGGGTGGGGCTTACGCCAGGTGACCTAGATCCACTTGCACCTGCTCCCTAACTGCAAGGAAGAGAGGCTGGAGAGCTCCTTAAGTGGGGAAAAAGAGCGGCAACCAGTAAGGCACCAGGTGGGTGGAGCTTAGGCGAGGTGACCTAAATCCACTTGCACCAGCAGCTCCCCATCGGCAAGGAATAGAGGTTTGAGGGCTCCTTAAGTGGGCAAAAAGAGCTGCAACCAGCAAGGCACCAGCTGGCCAGGGCTTGCTAAGTGGGGAAAAAGAGCAGCAACCATGAAGGCACCAGGTGGGCGGCGCTTAGGCCAGGTGACCTAGATCCACTTGCACCTGCTGCCCATCTGCAAAGGAAGAGAGGCTGGAGGGCTCCTTAAGTGGGGGAAAAAAAGTGGCAACCAGGAAGGCACCAGTTGCGCACGGCTTGCTTAGGGGGAAAAAGAGCGGCAACCAGGTAGGCACCAGGTGGGCAGGGCTTAGACCAGGTGACCTAGATCGAATTGCACCTGCTCCCCATCTGCAAAGGAAGAGAGGCTGGAGGGCTCCTTAAGTGGGGAAAAAGAGCAGCAACCAGGAAGGCACCAGGTGGGCGGGGCTTGCTAAGTGGGGAAACAGAGCGGCAACCTGGAAGGCACCAGGTGGGTGGGGCTTAGGCCAGGTGACCTAGATCCACTTGCACCTGCTCCCCATGTGCAAAGGAAGAGAGGCTGGAGGACTCCTTAAGTGGGTAAGAAGAGCGGCAACCAGGAAGGCACCAGGTGGACGGGGCTTGCTAAGAGGGGAAAAGAGCAGCAACCAGGAAGGTACCAGGTGGGCAGGATTTAGGCCAGGTGAGCTAGATCCACTTGCACCTGCTCCCCATCAGCAAGTAAGGGAGGCTAGAGGGGTCCTTAAGTGGGGAAAAAGAGCAGCAATCAGGAAGGCACCAGGTGGGCAGGGCTTGCTAAGAGGGGAAAAAGAGCAACAACCAGGAAGGTGCCAGGTGGTCGGGGCTTGCTAAGTGGGGGAAAAGAGCGGCAACCAGGAAGGCACCAGGTGGGCAGGGCTTAGGCCAGGTAACCTAGAGTGTTACTAGAGTGTAATTCCTTTATTTTCATTTACTTATAGGTTAGCCACACACCCTTCTCCCAGAAGGCACTAAATAGCGTGAACGTGCGCTCCAAGCAAGTCACTTCATCAAATGTTAAAGGTATTTGTACTGCGCACAGTCACCAACGGACTTGGTCCCCAGGCGCTCTTGCAGATCTGCAAACGAGAAGGTGGGATGGGTTAGTAGGTGAAGCGGGAGTAGGATAGTTCGAGGAGTGGTGTTCTGTTGGCAGCTTCAACTCGGTATACACCGGGTGCTGAGCTTTGGTGTGAGTAACGGATCGATGTCAGTCCTCGTGTGCTGTAGGTGCGGGCTATGTGTTGTTGCGGTGTTGTGAAGTGCGTGCGGGTTGTTGTGTGAGAGGTGGTTTTTTGTTAGTGGGTTGTATGAAGTTTAACATGCTAACATTCAGAACTCTGTCCGAGTGTGGCGCTCGCCAATCCTCCCAATCTCATCAGGGTGGGCGAAGGGGTTACACCTGGCGGGGTTTTAAGTTTGTGTGAGGTGCTCCCTGTGATTTCTAACATGCTCTGTAGCTGTTCTAATTGCTGCTCACCTTTACTATCTAGCGAGCTCTGCAGGAGTTCTAATGCTGATGGATTGATTAATGTGGGTTGGGTGTCTATTCTCCTCCTTGAGTGCTGGAGCTGGTGTTGTGGTCTCCTCTCACAAACTTTCTATCTAAATGTGTCTGCTGGGGGTGGTACGACCGGGAGGCAGTGGATGAGTCGTTTAAGGGCTTTTGTCTCGGTTTGAGTATGTGATCTGTCTATGGTGACCTCCTTTTGTGGCTATTTCCCATTTGGGTTCTATGTATGTCCATTTTGGGAGTGACCGAGGTTGGTGTTTTTTCATTGTTGTTTAACGGGGTGGGCATTCTAGTGCGTCACTGTTGTAGTTACGCTGTGAAGAGCCATGATTTGAGGATTTTCCTGAATGCTAGGTGGTTTGTTGTGTTCCGTATGTTCTTAGGTAGGTCATTCCAGGTTTTCGGCGCCTGGTGAGAGAAAGAGGATCCTCCGAGTTTTCTTCTGTTATAGGGTTTTGGTTCCAGGCGAATGTCGGTGTTTGATCTCAGTGTTCTTGTTGGTTGACATAGGCGTAGTTTATCGCCAAGGAATTCTGCGCCTTGTTTGTGTATTGCTCTCTGCGTGATGCACATGGACTTGAACTTTATTCGCTGTTTTAATGGTAGCCAGTGTAGTATTTTTAGCGTGGGTGTGATGTGTTTTCTTCTGGGTAGCTTGAGGAGGAGTCTGGCTGCCGCATTTTTTATGCGTTGTAGTTTTTTTAGAAGTCGCTCGGGCATGCCCAGGCATAGGCTATTGGCGTAATCTACTCTGGACATGATCAGAGCGATGATGGTAAGTGTTTTGTTGGCGAACTACAGGAACGGTAGGATCCTTTTTGCTGCTCGCAGGAGGAAGAAACATTTCTTGAGTAGAGTGTTTACTTGTGGCTCTAGAGTGAGGTTGTTATCCATCGGGACCCCTAGGTTTTTTACAGTTGATGATGGTTCTGGTGTGGTGCAGAGCTCTCTTGGCCAAGGGATGTAGCTGATGTCTCCTCCCTTTTGTGAAACAATCATTATCTCTGTTTTGCCTGGGTTGATTTTGAAGTGGTTGAGGTTCATCCAGTTGAATATATCACAAAGGCAATTCACTAGTGTAGTGTTTTCTTCTCGGGTGTCTTGTATGTTGAAGATTATTTGAGTATCATTGGCGTAGTTGTAGGATGTGAGGCTGTCTTTTTTGATGAGTTTGATTAATAGGTACATGTAGATGTTGAATAGAAGCGGGGAGAAAGATGATCCTTGTCAAGTGGCACAGCGAGTAGAGCGCTCGCTTTGACACCCGTGCAGAGCCTGTTAACGCAGGTTCGAATCCCGGCAGGGCCAAACTCAGCCTTTCATCCTTCCGAGGTCGATAAATGAGCACCACACACCGTGGGTAATAATAAGCAGCGCTCGGATACCTGAGGGTTTGTAGCGCTATATAAAAGCCTAATTATTATTATTATTATTATTATTATTGTGGTACTCCGCACCTGGAGTCTCTAGGTTTGGACTTAAAAGGTTTCATCCATACGGTTTTGGTTCTGTTTGTTAGGAAGTATTTGATCCATAGTAGGGCAGTGTCTGTTATTCCTAGTCCTTCTAATCTCTTTATGAGGATGTTGTGGTTGACAGTGTTGAAAGCTGCAGATAGATCAAGGAGAATCAGGGTGGTACTGTTGTCTGAGTCTGTGTTCATTTTTAGGTCGTCCCATATTGAGAGGAGAGCTGATTCTGTTCCTCTCATTGGTCTGAAACCAACTTGTGTCTGGTCTAGTAGGCAGTGCTCTTCTATGAATTCTTGGGTTATTTTGTGGACGTACGTTTCTTGCAGTTTGTCTATGTAGGGTATGTTGGAAATGGGTCTGTAGTTGGATAAGTCCTCTATGTTTCCTGTTGTGTCTTTGAGTAGCAGCTTGATGTAAGCCGACTTGAAGGCCTGTGGGGGTTCCTTGTTTGAGAATTGTTTTGTATATGTCCAGGGGGTAGGGGCCTTCAGGAGAGCCTGATGTGTTGCTTTGGTTTACCAGTTTGACGAAAGTCTCCTCTGATATTTCTGGGAAGCTTCGTAGCTTGTTTGGATAGTCCTCGTCGCTGTCGATGGGGTTTGAGGTATGATTGCTTGGCCTGTTTTGTATGGTGTGTTGGATGGAAGTTATTTTGTTTTTGAAGTGTCTCCTAGGTCATCGCAAAGTTTCATCGATGGAATTGGCGTGTTGTTGCAGCCCGATGGGTTTTTTATTTCATTTATGATTTTGTGGAGTTCTTTTTGGGCGTTTGGTGCTCTGAAGATTCGGTTGTCGTAGTGTTTCCTCTTCGCTTCTTGTATTTCCTTTTTATATGAGCGGATCTGTTGCATGAATTTCAATTTGGTGCAGTGGTGTTGTTGGTCCTCCATTCAGATTCTAGTTTTCATTTTTTTCTTTTCATGGCGCTGCGGAGTGGGGTGAACCATTTTGCTGTTGTTTTCTTACGTGATGGGGTGAAGGGCTTTCCTTTGGCAATGTCATCTAGAGTTGTTGCGATCCAGGTATGGAGTAGGGTAACTTTTTTGTCTAGGTCAGCTTCTTCAATGGTTGTTACTTGTGGTTTGCAGAGTTCTAGGAGCTTGGTTAGGTTGGAGTTTTTTATGGTTCTCCAATTTCTTTTCATCATGATCAGTGGTTTTACTTGTTGCTTCTTTGTTGGAGCGGTCGTTGTGATTATGAATGGAATGATGAGGTGGTCGCTCCAGAGTGTTGGAATTGGGGGTGCTGTGGTGATGAGTTCCTTGTTGGCGAAGATTGCATCAAGTGTGTGCCATGCTGAGTGTGTTGCTCCTTTGACTAGTTGTTGTAGGTTCATTGCTGCTAGTTGGGTGGTTAAGGATTTTTATGTGGTTGTGGTTTCTTCGTCAAACCTGATGTTGAAATCTCAGAGGATGATCAGATGAATGTACTTGATGGCTAGGATGGTGATTGCTTCCGTGAAGGCATCTATGAAAGTCGCATCGTAGGTTGGTGGTCTGTATATCAGTATGCATTTCAGGTTTGTTTTGGGGTTTACTGATAGCCGTAGTATTAAGGATTCACATTTATCGGCGTTTAGTGGATCTTTCATTTTGATGGCCAGTTGCTCCTTGTGGATGTTCGCTAAACCCCGCCCCCTCTTTTGGATTTCCTGTTTGCTTGGATGCATTTGAAGTTTTCAGGCAGGCAGTTGTTGAGGGTGATCTTGTAGTTGTTGTCTAGCCATGTTTCGGTTACAAATAGGATGCCTATGCCTCCTTCTGATAGGAGGTTGGGTATTTCGATTAAATGTTTGGACATTGATCTTGCGTTTATTAAGTTAAAGTGGATTCTCTGGATGTGATTTAGTTTTGTGGTTATTCGTTGTTCAGGTTTGTAGTTGTCCGGTCGTGGTGTTTACGCATTGATGTTGGTAGGATGAAGAACGGCGACAGCTGCTTCTTCATTGAAGCGGTCCAATAGGTTGATAACACGGCTGATCCATCGTGGTGCTTCTGCTGTGATGATGCTCGGTTGAAGATCAGTGATGGCCTCTTCTTCATTGAGTCCGATTGTTAGGTTGGCGGTAGCATTGTTGGTTGTCGGGGCTTCGTCACATTGTGCGGGATGTTGTGGAAATCGATGGTGCCCCTCTGTTCTTGTGATGAAAGGGGTAACGGGGAAGGAGTCATCCCACTCTCTTGATGAGTGCTCCCGTCTTTTTTCCGGGTGTTTCGGGAAATTCTTTGCATGTCTCAAGGTTTCCGTGTTGAGGTGTCAGTGTTCCGTGGTTGTCGCGAGGTAAGGTGTGAGGAATAAGGATTTTTCTCTTATATAGTTGGTTCTGGTTATGACTGCATTAGGCGTGTTTCCTGCCGATGAGGCTGCTTCCTCTGGGTTCTGTTGGTGTTGTGTGTTCGTGTCCCTTGTTGCACGATCTTGCTCTCTTTCTCAGCCTCCTTTTCTGGGTTGGGCCATTTTTCAGTTCAAGGTGCAGATGTAGTAGGGTAGTTGGTCCTCTATGCTGTGTTGTGCAGCCTCAGTAGTCTTGGTTTTTCCTTCTCTGGATACGCTAGGGTGTTCTCTGGCACAGTCTGTCGTTTCTGTTGGTGGGTAGGGTGTGTTTCCTAAGGGTGCACTGTCGGGGAGGATTATGGATGTTAAATAGTCTGGTGGTATGGAACTCAATTAAGCTAGGTAGTGATGGGTTTCCGGCATTAATAGAGTACCAAACTAGACACAGTTAGATTAGGGGCCCTGTATATTCGGAGAAAGGCCTACGCCTAGGAAGGCGACAGAGTACTGGGCCCAACACAGCTAGATTTGAGGATCAGCCGAAACAGTGGAGCACGATACCAAGCACAGCTAGACTTGAGGGTCCTGCACCTTGGGAGAGAGGCCCACACCTAGGAGAGCAACAGGGTATCAGACTAAACGCAGCTAGATTTGAGGGTCAGTTGAAGCAGTACTGTCTGATACCAAACACAGCTAGATTTGGGGGTAGGCCGAAACAGTGCAGCACGATACCAAGCACAGATAGACTTGAGAGTCCTGCACCCTGGGAGAGAGGCCCACGCGTAGTAGAGCAGCAGGGTATCAGACTAAACACAACTATATTTGAGGGTCAGTTGAAACAGTACTGTATGATACCAAACACAGCTAGGTCTGAGGGAAGCAGTGGAGCACGATACCAGGCTCAACTAGATCTGGGAGTCCTGCACAGTGGACGTCTCCCTGAACGCAGACTGCGGTGAGGTAGCCATGTAGGTTCGGGGGGACACGTAATAGTTCAGGAGTGAGTTTGAGGGGCGCAGCTAGGACTTACTCCCATCATGGAATCCGGCCACAGAAGTCCTGCTAGATTTCAGAGATAGGCCTCTCAATGCAATCTGAGTATCATACAATGCGATCTGGACACAAAACCCAACTGGATTTGAAAGACCTGTATAGTGGGAGAGAGGCCTATCAATGCAATCTAAACATCATACAATGCAATTTGGAGACAGAAGCCCTGGTAAACTGGAGAGACCTGTATAGTGGGAGAGAGGCCTATCAATGCAATCTAAATATCATACAATGCAGTTTGGAGACAGAACCCCTGATACATTTGAGAGACCTGTATATTTGGAGAGAGGCCTATCAATAAAATCTAAATATCATACAATGCAATTTGGACAGACCCCTGCTAAACTGGAGAGACCTGTATGGTGGGAGAGATGCCTAGCAATGCAATCTAAATATCATACAATGCAGTTTGGACAGAACCCCTGCTAAACTGGAGAGACCTGTATAGTGGGAGAGAGGCCTATCAATGCAATCAAAATATCATACAATGCAATTTGGACAGACGCCTGCTAAGCTGGAGAGACCTGTATAGTGGGAGAGCGGCCTATCAATGCAATCTGAATATCATACAATGCAATCTGGACACAAAACCCAACTAGATTTAAGAGACCTGTGTATTTGGAGAGAGGCATATCAATGCAATCTAAATATCATACAATGCAATTTGGACATAACCCCTGCTAAACTGGAGAGACCTGTATAGTGGGAACAAGGTCTATCAATACAATCTATATATCATGCAATGCAACCTGTACACCAAACCCAACTAGATTTGAGAGACCTGTATATTTGGAGAGAGGCCTACCAATGCAATCTAAATATCATACAATGCAATTTGGAGACAGAACCCCTGGTAAACTGGAGAGACCTGTATAGTGGGAGAGAGGCCTATCATTGCGACCTAAGTATCATACAATGCAGTTTGGAGACAGGACCCCTGCTAAATTTGAGAGACCTGTATATTGGGAGAGAAGCCTATCAGTGCAATCTAAATATCATAAAATGCAATTTGGCGACAGAACCCCTGCTAAAATTTGAGAGACCTGTATGTTGGGAGAGAGGCCTATCAGTGCAATCTAAATATCCTACAATGCAGTTTGGAGATATAACCCCGGCTAAATTTTGGAGGTATAACCCCTGCTAAATTTGAGAGACCTGTGTAGTGGGAGAAAGGCCTATTGATGCATACTAGCTATCACTTAATGCAATGTGGACTTAGGAGCCCTGCTAGATTTGAGAGACAGGCCTATCAATGCAATCTAAATATCATACAATGCAGTTTGGACAGAATCCCTGCTAAACTGGAGAGACCTGTATAGTGGGAGAGAGGCCTATCAATGAAATCAAAATATCATACAATGCAATTTGGACAGACCCCTGCTAAGATGGAGAGACCTGTATAGTGGGAGAGTGGCCTATCAATGCAATCTGAATATCATACAATGCAATCTGGACACAAAACCCAACTAGATTTCAGAGACCTGCGTATTTGGAGAGAGGCATATCAATGCAATCTAAATATCATACAATGCAATTTGGACAGAACCCCTGCTAAACTGGAGAGACCTGTATAGTGGGAGAGAGGCCTATCAATGCAATCAAAATATCATACAATGCAATTTGGACAGACCCCTGCTAAGCTGGAGAGACCTGTATAGTGGGACAGCGGCCTATCGATGCAATCTGAATATCATACAATGCAATCTGGACACAAAACCCAACTAGATTTCAGAGACCTGTGTATTTGGAGAGAGGCATATCAATGCAATCTAAATATCATACAATGCAATTTGGACATAACCCTTGCTAAACTGGAGAGACCTGTATAGTGGGAACGAGGTCTATCAAAGCAATTTATATATCATACAATGCAAGCTGGACACCAAACCCAACTAGATTTGAGAGACCTGTATATTTGGAGAGAGGCCTATCACTCCATTCTAAATAACATACAATGCAATTTGGACACAGAACCTCTGGTAAACTGGAGAGACCTGTATAGTGGGAGAGAGGCCTTTCAATGCGATCTAAGTATCATACAATGCAGTTGTGAGACAGGACCCCTGCTAAATTTGAGAGACCTGTATATTGGGAGAGATGCCTATCAGTGCAATCTAAATATCATAAAATGCAATTTGGAGACAGAACCCCTGCTAAAATCTGAGAGACCTGTATGTTGGGAGAGAGACCTATCAGTGCAATCTAAATATCCTACAATGCAGTTTGGAAATATAACCCTGCTAAATTTTGGAGATATAACCCCTGCTAAATTTGAGAGACCTGTGTAGTGGGAGAAAGGCCTATTGATGCATACTAGCTATCACTTAATGCAATGTGGACTTAGGAGCCCTGCTAGATTTGAGAGACAGGCCTATCAATGCAATCTAAATATCATACAATGCAATCTGGACATAAAACCCAACTAGATTTGAGAGATCTATGTAGTGGGAGAGAGGTCTATTAATGCGATCTGAAGATCATACAATGCAATCTGGGCACGAAAACCCAACTAGATTTGAGAGACCTGTATATTTGGAGAGCGGCCTATCAATGCAATCTAAATATCATACAATGCAGTTTGGAGACAGAACCCCTGATACATTTGCGAGACCTGTATATTTGGAAAGAGGCCCATCAATGCATTCTAAATATCATACAATGCAGTTTGGACAGAACCCCTGCCAAACTGGAGAGACCTGTATAGTGGGTACGAGGCCTATCAATGCAATCTGAATATCATACAATGCAATCTGGACACCAAAGCCAACTAGATTTGAGAGACCTGTATATTTGGAGAGAGGCCTATCAATGCAATCTAAATATCATACAATGCAATTTGGACAGAACCCCTGCTAAACTGGAGAGACCTGTATAGTGGGAACGAGGTCTATCAATGTCTCTAGACAAGTCCGATCTATGAAAGTCTCGTCCAAACTGATTCACCCCTGCTCCTCCAAAACCATTAAGGACCACATCGACTCCCTGGCCGACTACTGCAACCACTCCTTCGCCATTGGAGTCTTCCCATCCCCCCTGAAGCACTCCCTTGTGCACCCTCTTCTTAAGAAAACCTCTGCCGACCCCTCCTGCCTGGCTCACTATCGCCCAATCTCCATCACTCCCTTCCTGGGCAAACTCCTAGAAAAGCTGTCAATCTCCCAGCTCAATCTCCACACTGAATCTATTGGCTACCTTCACGTCCATCAGTCTGGCTTCTGATCGGCCAGAAGCACGGAAACTGCTCTCCTGAACATCCGTGAGGACCTGCTCTCCAAGCTTGATTCTAACACCCCCTGTGTCCTCATCTTGCTTGATCTCTCTTCTGCCTTTGACACGGTCAACCATGCCATCCTGCTCAAATGTCTCTGTGATAACCTGGGTATCACCGGTCAGGCCCTGGTGTGGCTGACTTCTTTCCTCTCTGACCGATCCTCCCAGGTTCAACTTGGGTCCTTCCTCTTCGCAATCTTTTTCTCTACCTGTGGTGTCCCCCAGGGGTCTAACCTATCTCCCTGGCTGTTCAACCAATACCTGGCACTTCTTGCTCACTGCATTTCTGCATTATGCCCCAACTTTCAGTGCTATGCGGATGACACTCAGCTCATTTTCAGGCTACCCTCGGCCACCTCTTCTCTGTCTCTCATCACTGACTGTCTGTCTGCCATCCTGGAGTGGTGTGGCGCCAATGACCTCTGCCTTAATGCCAGTAAGACTGAGATGCTCCTCATTGGCACCCCCGCTCCCTCCTTTCCCGTCTCTCTCTGGCCAGCCTCTCTTGGCCCTCTTGCTGCTCCCTCCTGCGAGGCTAAAAACCTTGGGGTCACCTTCGACTCCACACTCTCCTTCTCTCCTCACATCTCTGACATCTCTAAGAAGTCACACTACCAGCTGCACCTCCTCAGAGGTATTCTTCCTTTCCTCTCCTTCCCCCAGAAGCTCACTGTCTCCAGAGCACTGGTTCTCTCTAGGCTGGACTATTGCAACAGCCTCTTTCTAAATCTGCCTGCCTCTACTCTCCGCCCTCTGCAACTCATCCAGAACAGGACTGCAAGACTTGCCCTTGGCCTCGAACCCAGGGATCGTATCTCTCCAGGACTGAAATCTCTGCCCTGCTCCCAGTGGCTGCAAGGATTAAGTTCAAAACCCTCTGCATTGTCCACAAGGCCTTCTGGGGCCTGGGGCCTCAATACCTTCATATCTCTCTTCCTAAATATCTTAATTCTCGAGCCCTGCGCTCATCCGCCTCCAACTCCCTCAGGGTCAGTTGCTTCTCCAAGCAACAAGTTGGTGGTAGATCTCTTTTCTCGGCTGGGCCCTCCCTCTGGAACAGCCTCCCTGCCTCCCTGATACTTGAAGAGAACCATCTCTGGTTCCGGAAGCACCTCAAAACGTTCTTCTTTGCTTGTGCTTTTTCTCCTCCTCTCCCCTGCTGACCTCTTGGCTGAAACTGTACTGGCTACCTGGCCACCCTCTGATGATCTCGAGCCCAGGTCCCTTCCCCGCCAGTCACACACACCTGCACTTCCTGCCTGGCAACCACCGCACTTGGGACTGTTCCTGTATCCCTACAGTCCCAACACCAGCACTTGACACCTGATTCCTGCACTTTCCTTTGCACTTGCCACCTGCTGGCCGTTACTTACTTTTGGGATATTTTTCCCTGGTACTGCACTGCCCCTTCCCCGTCCCCCTGCTTTTTCCCTTCCCCCATCCCATGCACTTGTACCATCTGAATGACACCTGGCATAGTAGGATCGCTTTCTGTCCTCCCTTTGTTCCCCCTCCCTTGGCTCGTCGCGCCTTGAAACATTTGTGTATAGGCGCGTTATAAATGCCTTATCATATCATATCATACTTGTACATAACATACCACAGTTAAATGATTTAATTGAATTAAATGCATCAACGAGTATTGATATGGAAATGGATACGTCAGATGTAGAATATATGGGTGATGAGAAAGAAATGGCATCTATGTCATGCTTAATGAATGTTGAACCTGTGATGTTTTTTGAGGAAAGTAAATCACATGATTCTGTTGTTCCATTGATAGGAGCAGTTGCACTTCCAAGGGATGGGTATGCAGCGGACATTAGTATACCAAAAATACTTAATGGGCCTGATAAGTCCCTGGATAAGGACCCTGCCGACCTGCTAGAGGATAGTGTGAGCAGCATGACATCTAATGATATGTTCTGGGCTTTGGATAACTTGTTAACCATGCTGGTTGCAAAGTGCGAAAGCCTGGAAAAGAAAATAGATGTTCGGTCTGTGCTGTTGCTAAAAAAAGCATAAACTGAGCACATAAAACAGGGAAGTAGGTACAGCTACTGAAATATGCATCCGAAAACCATCTAATGAGGATTTAGCTAAATCTTTAGATATGATTACTCTGTCCCCACAAAAGACGGAACACATAAAAAGGGTGGAACAACTTCACTAAAAACGGGTAAAAAGGTAAAACCTCAGTTGTCTCTCAGGCCTTTATGTACCCAAAAAAACAATAGACCCGACAATTGACTTATGGATTAGGCAAAAAGAATCATCCTATTTTGAGGTTAAACTAGCGCCGATCCGGAAACAGAGTCTGAGCCCATTCCTGGAATTCCAAATCAATCTTCAACGAATAGTAGTGGTATAGATGATGGTTGCTTAAACACCTCAACTGAATTAAATGCTGTTATTATTGATGTGTCCGAGGAACTAGCTATTGTTCCAAATATTGCAATAAACATACAGCTCCCTCGTCCTAACATTCACACTAGTTTAGATGAAATATGGGCACCAGAAATAGTGCAGTT
Source organism: Ambystoma mexicanum (assembly GCF_040938575.1). Lineage (NCBI taxonomy): Eukaryota > Metazoa > Chordata > Amphibia > Caudata > Ambystomatidae > Ambystoma > Ambystoma mexicanum. The sequence continues at coordinate 15,923,738 of NC_090922.1, read as the reverse complement.
GAGTGAACCCAATGCTAAACAAGCTAATCAAGCTAAGCGGTGATGCACCTAGCGGAACTACATAAAGCATTACAACTGAAGGCAGTTTCAAACAGATATGAAATGCCTCCTTTGAACCGAGAGGCCGTCTTGCGCATATTCAACACGATTGTTTCCCTTCGTGGTACATGTTCTGATGATATTAAAATTGTCGACCAGGTAGAGAACACAAAGGAATTTATTACTAATATTTGGTTCAGTCTCCCATCTACTCTTGATTTGGTACTAAGTTTTGAGGATGATTTGTTCAGACTTGGTTACCTATCTGGAGTGGTAATGATACCTCAAAATAAACCTCGGGCATTAATATCAGCTAACACAAAAGTTCCTATTGTCCCTGATGGTAATCTGAGTAAAATTAGTCCGAGATCATCTGGAGATAAAGCCACATGCTCACAGAGTGCGAGTTATATTAGGACTACTGATACTTACTCGGAACCTACTCAAATATCAATGTTGGGTGTGAAAAATGGAGACGTAGTAGACGGCTACTGGCAATGGTTGCCCTCTGCGTTCAAGAGTCACTTCTCTTCGCAAGCCTCAATGTTGAAAATTTGCTTCTCTCTTGGAATACAAGAGGTTATAAGCATATATTTGGTGAAGAGGGACTAGCCGCTAATATGGACATATTTTTGTTAATAGCCCTGCAAGAGAGATGGCTTATGGAAAAAATTGAATTTGATGGCCGCTTGACAGTACATCAGATCACAACAAAAGGGCCACGTGGTGGTCCAAAAGGTGGCCTGCTCTTGACTGTGAAAGCTCCCTGGAAATTAAAAGTGTTAAAAGAAAGTACCTCGTTCATTCAGCGCTCCTCACACATGAGAAATGTAAGATTTTGGTGGTAAATATATATGATCCGCCCAATAGTCTAGAAACAAAAGCAAACACTAAAGTTGTAGGAAATCTGCTAAAGAGATATTCTGAGACGCTGGCCTTAAGGTTGATGGGAGATTTTAACGCAAATATCACACTTCACAACATTGATGCTGTAGCAGAGCAATACTCATCACCAGTAGATGGAAAGACAATTAATCGACAGGGTAAATTATGGATACAGTTATTTGAAGAGTATGGAATATCCATGTTAAATAGTCATTGTCCAAGTGATGCCAATAAGGCATTTACCTGTGTCACAGGAAAACATGCGACCACGATAGATTATATCTTTGTCAATCACGCTGGATTAGCATTGATTGAAGACATGGGCATTGTCTCTCGTGAGGAGAGTGATCATCTTCCTCTGTGTGCCTGCACTAAGCTATTAATTGCACAAGAATCAATATCAGACTATGATTTAAATGGTGACATCTTCCTTAATGGTAATATGAATTGCATAAAGTGGAATGAGGAAAACGTTGCTAAAGGTAACATCATAGCACAATGTCTTTTGACTGAGTACATAATGAGGTATCAAGAGTCTGGGTCCTTTGATAAAGAAGAGATCATAATTAACTTTTCCGATTATTATGATGAAAATCAGTGAAGGTTGTAAGTTCAAAAGGCAATACAAAACACTGTATGAACGCACTAATATTGTGATAAACAGAAGGTACACTATGAAAAAAATCATGCATACACGATTAGCAGAATCTATGTTACCGGCTTTAGGCCTAACTATTAATAACCAGGAGACTGCTAATATAAAATTAGCTAAGTCTTCATATTGCCTGTGGCTAAAAGTCTACAAAAACTAATGCGAAATAGATAATTGGAAAAAAATCGCCTGGCTGGCTACCCAACGTAACTCGACTGAAATATGGTGTGTGATTTGTGGTACAAAACAGAGAGATATCCCTATTAATTGTGTAGCAGAAGCAGATTGGGAATCATATATTGTGTCTAGCCTGGGAACAATAGACAGTACAAATAAGGTGAAGGCACCTGAAACTACATGGGTATGTAGGGCAACAATAGATGATATTTGTAAAATTATCATTAACCTGAATAATTCTCGAGCAGCAGGCCCTGATGGTGTGTGTATGAACTTGCTAAAGTCATCACCAGAGAATTGGGCTAAAGCACTACTAATCTTTTTCAATGAAATAGGTGCGAGCGGCAAAAGACCAACAACCTGGAAGATGAGTACTATACTCCAAGTCTATAAGGAAGGCACATGGAATAATCTGGAAAATTACTGTTTATTAGCCATGGTCCATATACCGGCAAAAATGTTCACAAGGGTACTTTTAGTTAAATGAGTGGATTAAAGTGACAAACATCTTCCCCCCAAACCAGACCGGATTTAGAGCAAAAGCTAACACTGCTCATAATATAATCCTTCTAATATTCATGGAAGAGGCGCAACTCTAATATGTGTCGCGCCTACATTAATTTTAGCGCTGCGTCCGATACAGTGCAAAGGTATTCTGTAGAATAAACTGGTTAAGAAGAATATCCCATCTGGTCATTTAACCATGCTCCTGGGCCTAAATTCCGATACCTTGGTAAAGGTACTATCAAAATCATTCCTGACACACCAGGGTGTTAAGCAGGGTTGCATAGTTGCGGCTATACTCTTTAATCTCTATCTAGCAGACCTTCAGCATGATTTGGTAAATCCTCAATCGTGTCCTATAAAAATAGGAACTTTGTCGCTAAACTGATTAGCATATGCAGATGATTTACTCTTACTCGATCACACTCCCTGTGGCCCACAGATCACCCTTAACCCTTTAAGTGCATTGATAGATGTAATAATCTCAAAGTGAATATAGGCAAAAGCAGAATCATGGTCTTTGCGAAAAACCGTGCAAACAAAAAAAAATACATCTGGACACTCAATGGTGATCAGTTAGAGCAAGTGGACACATATAAATATCTTTGTGTATATGTTGACTCAAAGCTCAATTGGAAGTCCCTTTGGGTAGAATTAAAGAGTAAAGGCGTAATGTTTTTTTTGGTAAAGACCATCTTGCTGAAATATACGGCAAGAGTTAAATCCATACTTTTATACGGTTTCAAGATATGGGGACACAACCTAATAAGTGAAATACAAAAGTTTGAGGCGAAAATGTTGCAGAAACTGCTGCAACTTCCTAATAGTTTTTCAGTGGAATATATATTACTGGAGTTTGATATGAATAGCACTATTGCTGACATCACTATAAAGAGTATGATGTGTTTTGAAAAACTGTCTACATTGGAAAATTATACTATTGCAGTACAGTTCATAGCTGCAATTATCTAACATAGATATAATAAATAGGTACGAAAATGGGTTTTTTAGGTACAATTATGACTGATTCCATAAAATGGCGAGACCTACATGAGACCACTAATCCATTGTTAAGCAATTCTAGTTTTAAATTCTGGTTGAAAAAGAAATGTAAGAAGCGCAGCATTGAGGCAAATATTGTGCAATTATCCACTCTTAATAACAGTGGCAAGTATGTGCAGTACCGTATGGAGTGTTGCTCTATTCCAGCGTACGTGCAGGCATACCCATGTACTAAAATAATACGCCAATATATGCTCATGAAATCTAATTGTTGTGAAACATTAGAGTTTAAAGGTGCAACAACGGGCATTTCGCGTCCAGCTCGTTGGTGTCACCTCTGTGGTGAAGAAAAGCTGGAAAGGCTTAAACATTTACCAGTTAAATGTCGCAGCTTACAACATATGAGAGAAAGTTTCCCGAAAGCTTATGATAATCAGTTTCATGTGCAAGCTAAGATATGGGGCCTCATTACACGGAAGGCGGTAAGGGTTAACCGTCACCGGTAATGCTACCGGTGAACGTTAACCCTTACCGCCTTACTACGAGGTCCCGTTGCGGGACCCAACCTTAACGGCTGGTGTAGACCAGCCGTTAAAGTAGGGACCCGCAAAGGGATCTTGGTGCTAATTACGGTACCGCAATTTGCGGTACCGTAATTAGCGCCTTCCCCATTCCCATTATGCCCTATGGGGCAAAAATGGGAATGGGGAAGGGGCATGGCGGCAGGGGGAATTACTGCCCCGTCAACCTCGGAATGGGGTGGTAATTCCCCATTCCGCCATGGCGGAATCGGTAAATTACCGGCATGAACCATGGTGCTAATAGCACCTACTGTGTAATGAGGCCCATGGTCTCTTTTTATGGAAGGAAACTACATGAATTTTATGTATTTTATAACTAAATTTTATTGGAAGTGTATTCAAATTTGAAATCAACTTTTAGAAGGTGTTTTTTAATTGTAATTTTTGTGATCTGAGTAAAAATGTTTTATATGAGTTCATTGTGTAACAATGGGGGTCATTACGACCCAGGCGGTAACCATAGCGCTAGTAGCACCATGGTTGCCGCCGGTATTTTACCGAATGCGCCATGGTGAATGGTGGAATTACCGCCCCATTCCAAGGTTGGCGGGGCGGTAATTCCCCATTCACCATTGGCCCTTCCCCATTCCCATTTTTGCCCCCATAGGGCTCAATGGAAATGGGGAAGGCGGTAGTTACGGTACTGCAAATTGTGGTACCGTAAATACCTCCAAGGTCCCTTTGCGGGTCCAATACTTAAAGGCTGGTTAAAACCAGCCGTTAAGGTAGGGACCCGTAATTAGGCGGTAAGGGGTTAACGGCGCCGCCACCTTTTACGGCGCCGTTAACCCCTTACCGCCTGGGTCGTAATGAGGCCCAATGAATTTTAAACATAGATAACCTACTATGTAAATGATGATGAACCCTAATATAGGTGTCTTTTAATGTAAAATGTTTAACTGTTGTGTCGTACTTCCGTTGATATGTTTTAATGTGTAATGTTGCATATTGTATATACAAAACCATGTGGTTGTATGTATATTAAATAAATAAATATCTCAACAAGTGATACACCAGCTACACATGTACAACAAACCCACTGGCCAGACCATTTAAGTTTTGCAACGCAACATTACTGAAGAGTTCAGAACTCATTAACAGGAGGTGATCGAGTGTACAAGTGGGTGCGAGAAGGCAAACCAGTACAAGTTGTCCAAATGCCCTCAACGCTACCTTTACTTTGACCATTCGGCGAAATCCAACACACCCAGCATAGAAAGGAAACATCAGGGAACCAACATGGCTCCCACACCACCATCTGCTGAGGGGTCTCTCACTCACCCCTCGCACTTAGCGAAGCAGAAGCTGCAAGAATGCCTTTAGTCCCTAAAGGAGGAAATCTAACTTTTAATTTAAGCAGAAATCCTAAGCGTAACTTCAGACATCCGTAGGGCCCCAACAGATTTAGCCAGGGCCCTGAAACAAGTCGTCACACAAATGTTGGATACAGAAACCTCTAAACAATCATTGCAGGTACAGGAGAGAGAATCTAAGAATTTTGGGGCTGAAAGAGGAGGGTGCATACCTGGTAGGCTGGACAACAAAATGTTTGGGAAAATGGTTGCAGAGATAGCAAAAGAAGGCATACTCCTGGACAGAATTCATAGAGTCGGTCCCATTCGGAAGGGTCACCGAGTGCAACCTAGAGACATTATGAAATTCCACGCCTACAAAACCAAAGAAGACATCCAAAGAGCATGAAGAGATATTGGGAATATCTCCTACATAGGACAGACACTTCTAATTTTCAAGATATTGGGGCAGTAATGCTTCAGAAGAGGCAATCGCTCAAACTGGTCACGGATAAGCTGCAACTATCAAAAGTTAATTGCAGGTGGACCTTTGAGTTTGGCATTTTATTCACCTGGCTGGATAAACAATCCTGCTGTATGACATTCGAAGAAGCCACCTATATTCTGGGCCTGGCACTGGTTTCAAATGGATCCTTCTAAACTGTAGTACTGCTACAACATGAAAAAATGCAAAACAGTTAAAGAAGGCAGATACCTTTTTATGCTCGGCGAAGTAAACGGTATCCTTATCACAACTGGCTCAATGTACAGTCTAGAACGAGTTTTGCGATCACATGCATACAAAACTTAATTTCTCTGCTGAGTGGTATGTCATATTAGAAGGCAATTTCAATATGACTCTTGACCCTGCATGGGACACCTCTAAAGGGCGGACTGGGGCAGGGTGTCAGCCCTCAAATCACACACTCTCTGCCCTCAAATAGCCTGGCTCGGTGGACTCCTGGAGATATGCACAATGGTGTCAGGGAATTTACTTTTTTTCCTAATGTACACAGAACTTATTCGAGAATTGATTACATCTTTGCAGACACTTCCTTTCTTCTCTTTACGTCTGTGGTTTATATAGATAAAATGTACATGTCTGACCATGCTTTTGTAGAGAACATTTGAAATGGTGCAACGTGAGACCAGGCATGGGTACTGGAATTTTATCTCAAGCCTCCTGAGAGGCCCAATCTTTAGAGACATTAGAGACAAAAGTAAATGTCTATCACATGGGAAGCTTTGAGCAACTGGTGACCTGTAATGCAAAGAAAATATAGGGCAGTACGGATTTGTTTTTGGTACAGCTCGAACTTAAGCTGTATATATGAGCTTGATGTGAGTTGCTATTGTAAACACTCATATTACTATGTACAGTGTACATGTCCGCATAGCATTTTGGGTCAAGTTAATAATAACAATGATATTCCGTATCTTCTTGTTGGCACATGTTATATTCATTTGTTTCTTCTTTTTATTTTCTTTTTCTTGTATATTTGTGCACATTTGTCGAACATTACTTGTGTATTGTTTTTAGGACATTCATGAAAATTGTTTTTCTATGTGTAAAGTTTGAATTTACTTTCAATCTGTATCACATTAAAGAATAAAATAAAAATTAATTCAAAAGGGTTTGACAAACGCCTCCCTATGCCTAACAAGGATTTCTCTGCCTTTCAAAATAACGAAAGGAAACAAGGAATTTGTCCCTCACACCTATACATACAACAAACCTAGCAAGGCAGTGTATGGCAATTCAAATATAACAGAAAAAAGAGTATCCTGCGTGAGAACCTCAGCGCCAGATTCAAACAGGATTTTCAATCAACAGTTCAAAATAGGAAAGGTCCGTCTTGCAACAAAGTTCAAATAAAGTTCTTCTTGTTCCAAAAGGAAAGAGTCTCACTTGGAATAGTTCAAAATATTCAACAAGTCTTTATCTTTCCACTGGTGGCAGAGAGTTCAACACAACCCATCAGAAAACAAATATATTTACACAGTTCACGTAAATCAACAAAAATACCTTTGTCACGATGGTTCCACAACAGTTCACAATATACATTGTGGTCTTGCCACCTTTTCTTCTTCTTCTTCACAATCTTTAACCACAACACAGTACTGAGGGCGTGGCTTGATGGCTAAGTGAAGGGACATGCACTTTGGGAGCTCCCGCGGATCCGCCACCAATCCTTGCTGTAAATGAAGATTGCGGGCGGAAGAGCATGCAGGCAGCACACCCTGGGACACATGATGGTCCGGTGCACATTTTGATGGCAGTGCGAAACGGGGAGCCGCGGCCACGAGAAGAAAGCCGAGCACCCGAGATCTGGAGACGGCCAAAATGGCGGATCGCAGACAAAGGGTCGTAAACTGACCGCAGTGTCGCGGCCGTATACGGAGGTGTACGGAGCCACGAACAAGCCTGCAGCGGCTTCAGGAGTTGCGGGGAACTTGGCCCGTGAACTAAACCAAGACCCGGCTAGAAGGGGCCCATCGGACCAAGGGAAGGATACCGGGTCCCGAGACAGGGACGGAAGTGGCGGGTGGTCCCTGCCTGCGGCGCTTGCGGGACGCGGCGGAGGGTGGAGGCGGGGCGCCCCTGACTGCATCGCCGCCGCTACACACGGTGCAGCGGAGGGGCTGGCACTGCGCTCCCTGTGCTGCGCGGAGGGTCCCTGCGGTGCCCGGTGAAGAGGTAGCCCTCACGGTGTCGGAGCTGGGGGAGCCAGAGGTGGCGAGAAGCGCCGGCACCTGCAGGGATTGGATCGTCTGTGGGCTTGTGCCAGGGGCAGTCCGGGGCGGCCGCGAGTGGGGGACCGTAACTCAGCTGGCCCCGGTGAGTCCCCTGTTTGGCCGCGACCTGGTACAACAAGGAATGAAGCAGGGAGGCCTGTGGTGAGGGCCTCCCCATACACTGCGGGCCCCGCTTGATGGTCGGAGTTCCCCGCGGGAGGTGCCCAGCTGGGCCCCGGGGCGGCACCGCATGTGAACAATAGGGAAAGCACTCAATCTTGGAATGAGGGCGCGAGCACGGGCCCCCTACAAGAGGCAGAATTCACGGTGGTGAACAGTGGAGTGGGTTGTGCCGGGGCCGGAATCCTTTACACAGGAGAAGAAGGAGGGACACCGAGCCGCCTGGACAGGGTCCCGGTCTTGAGGGACCCTGCCATCAATACCACGAAGCAGACCAGGGCGGTTTACCCTGGGATATACGTGGAGCTCGGGGGAGCACACTGGAGGCAGCCTGTGCCAAGGCAGGGTCTGGAAGAGGCGTCGGGGATGCTACTGCGGACCCAATAGCTGTGGGGCCCGGTCAGGCATGGAGCAGTAGGGTGAGGAGCAAGTGAACGTTTCTGATCACCGGTGTCGGGGATGAGCGCAGCGTTGGTCTGTGAAATAACACTGAGCTAGTCCTGGTACGTGGGAGGACACAGCCCATTCCAGGAGCACAGCAGGAAGGCGGCACACACACCCCATACAATTTGAGTGGACCCTATACGCCGGGGACGGCCCAACACCACACAGACCTTCTAGTGAGAAGTGGCAGGGCTGCACACACCTAGTTGGCGCAGCACGATGGCTAACAAAACGGTGAGACCGAAGAGCAAGCAGCCTACGCTAGATGATTACGCCAAGACATCGCCGGGTGCTGAAGGGGCCAGGAGTAAGGACAAAACTACCACCGGGACGGCAGAGACTCCGGGCACAATCCAGGAGGTACTTTCTGTGATTGTGGACCTGAAAGTTGCCTGGGAGACTAAATTTGGGCTGGCCATGAACAAATTGAAGGTGGCACTAGATCTTAAGGTCGGCGCGGTCCAGGAGGAGGTAAACCTCCTTAGACAAGATGTGAGAACATTGGCGGAGCGCACCAGGGAGCTGGAAAAGGAGATGGCCCCGAACACGGTGGATTGCGCCACTCACAAATCGGAACTTCATGCCCTGGTGCAGCGGGTGGGCAACCTCGAGAGCAGAGCAGAAGAAGCACCAGGTCGCGCCAGATGTAACAACATCTGTATCGTTGGATTGCCGGAAGGAATTGAAGGGCCTAATCCTACGGAATACGTAGAAACCATGCTGCTGCAGGAAATAACTGGAGGGGCGCTGACCCAAGTGTTTGCTGTCGACAGGGCGCTGGCGAGGAGGCCTCCTCCTGGGACCCCTCCCAGACCAGTGATCGCGAAGATCCTGAATTACCGAGATTGTCAGAAAATACTTGAATTCTTCCGGAAAGTTGGGACGATAGAGAGGGGGCCAGCGAAAATAACCGCATACCCAGACTACACCTTGCAGGTGCAGCGCGGCAGAATGAACTTCGGAGCAGTGAAGAGGAGACTGAGGGAAACAGGCCACAAGTACATGCTGCTTTACCCGGCCAGGCTAAAGGTGTACCACAGGAACAAAACTCTGTTTTTTGAAACCCCAGAGGACGCCATGGGGTGGGGCTGGGCATGCAGAGCTGCCCCCAGGAGTCGGGTATGCAGACGGGAGCTGAAGAAGTTAAGTAATACGCGGTCGTGGCACCCAGGGTGGCACAGCGCGAGACACTGGGACTAGAATATAGCATTAAGCAAGGTTTATAACGGATGTGTTGTTTGGGAAGTACATGCTTGCGAGATCCGTTTGAACTGAATAAGTCTAACCGGGTGAGCGGGAGCTCCTGGGAGACAACCCCAGAAGCCCCATAGCACTAAGCTTAGTTAGGTCACTAGTAGCTTTGTGACACCCCGCGGGGACCTAGCCCTCAGTGTTTCGAGGAGGGACCAGACGCGGGTGGGCCTGAGATCCAGGGATGGAGCTAGGCATTTGTTGGGGTGGGGTTAGGAGGGGGGAATGGAAGGGTTGTGTTCAGTGGGGTGTAGTTGGGGAGGGGAGGGGAGGCTGTTGGGGTTGGGAGGGTAAGGACCAGGCACAGTGTTATCGGGAGCTGAAGGGGAAGCTAGGAGGAGAGATGGGATACCATGTCCATGGCGTCTGGTAATCTCAGGGTGGTGACCTGGAATGTGCGGGGCCTCAATAATTACCTTAACCGGAATAAAGTGATGATGTACCTTAGAAGGATGAGAGTCGACATTGCCTTGTTACAGGAAACCCACCTTACTAAAGAAAAACTAGAGGTGGTTAAGAGGAAATGGAAGGGAAGCGTCATGGGAGCCACAAACTCAGCATACGCGAGAGGAGTTATCATATGGGTGGCACCGCATGTGCCGTTTCAGCTGCCTAGGTCCACTGTGGACCCAGAGGGGAGAATGGTGGTGGTGGAGGGGCTTCTGGAGAATCGAGAAGTGAACATTATAAACTTATATGCCCATAACCAGGACACAGCGGCTTATTTTAGGTCTTTATATGGGAAAATCTGCCCCCTGCTGGGGGGTGCAATACTATGGGGGGGTGATTTCAATTGCACCCTGAACCCCAGGGTGGATAGGACGGATGGTAAGCTGGACAAACCAACCCCAGCAGCCAAAGCACTCGGGGTATTGTTGTCAGACCTCAAACTGGTGGATGTATGGAGGAGGTTGCACCCGATAGACAGGCAATATTCACATTACGCAGTGCCGCACAATCTGCACACTAGATTGGATTATGTGTTCGCCCCCGAGGAGGTAGTGAGAGAAATGGTGAGAGCAGAATATAAGGCCAGGGTGCTCTCGGACCATTCCCCCTTGGTCCTGGAATGGCGATACCACCCCCCCAGGGCACGTATCCCGACGTGAAGGCTTAGAGCCGAGGCTCTACAGGACTCAGGATTCTGGGAGGACCTAAGGGAGGCCATCATAGAATACTTTGACATCAACACTGGTAGTGTGCAATCCGTAGGAACGGTATGGGAGGCATTCAAAGTGGTGGTGCGAGGGGTGGCCATATCTATATCCAGAGGGCTCCAAGGGGGTATTGAACGGGAGTTACAGGATACGGAAAGGGAGCTAGAGGACTTGATGCATAAAGGGGGGACCTCCCGGGAAGATGGGATAAGGATGAGGGAGCTGCAGGGGGTTAGCGGAGAGCTCTGGGACAGACTATGCAAGCTGAATTGTAAGAAATACGTGGAGAGGCAACATGCAGGTGGGGCTAAGCCGGGGAGACTGTTGTCCTGGTTATATAAGAATGAGACACCCTGGTCATTGATTAGAGTTTTTAGAGGGGAAGATGACCAGATCTATGATACCCAGGACGGCGTGAATGAAGAGTTCCTTAGGTATTATAAATGCTTGTACGAGGATGCAGGCGGCGACATGGGCCAAGAAATTTCAGAAACACTGGAGGACATGGGCCTGCCCACTCTAGGCGACCTGGAACGAGCGAGCCTAGAGGCCTCAATCACCGTGGACGAACTGGACGCAGTGATCCAGCATCTGCCCACATGTAAGGCGCCTGGGTCAGATGGACTGCCTAGCAAATTTTACAAAGCGTACAGGCAGGAGCTGCTCCAGCCGCTGCTGGCCATGTTCAACGAGGCCTATGAATGGGAGGAGTTGCCAGAGACCCTGCAAGAAGCGGTGATCATTCCGCTCTTGAAACCAGGCAAGCCGGAATAGAACTGTGGGTCATATAGGCCCTTATCGATGCTCCACCAGGATAGTAAAATACTCACAGCAGTGCTCGCCAATAGGCTCAAGCTAGTGATTAGTAAACTGATACACCCAGACCAAACAGGTTACGTTCCCGGCAGAAACATCACTGACAATCATAGGAGGCTACACCATATCATTGACCAAACAGAGAATGACCCGGTCGAACTGGCCATTGTGTCATTGGGCGTGGTCAAGGCCTTCGATTCAGTTAGGTGGCCATGGTTGATGGCGACCCTGAGAGGATTCGGGATGGGGCCAGGGTACATGAGATGGGTCAAGATGCTATACAGTTCCCCGATCGCTAGGGTTAAAACAGGCAACATGATTTCAGACAAATGGCAGCTCAGTAGAGAGACCAGACAGGGATGCCCATGGTCGCCTATGTTATATATTCTAGCACTGGAGCCATTGGCAGTTTGCCTTAGGCAACAATATGGCAAGGTGTGGATCCAAACGGTTGGAGGGACACACTTAATATCGTTGTACGCTGATGACATGCTCCTCTACCTGCGCTTCCTGGAAGAGAACCTGCAATATGTCTTGGAGGTGATGGATCGCTATGCCACCCTCTCTGGCATATCGGTAAACCCAGGGAAGTCCAGCATGTTCCCCTTGGGGAGATACAGGGGCATCCCAACAGATAAGTTGCCCATCTTGCAGATACCCTGGCAGACCGAGACATTCCGATACCTAGGCATAAATGTATACCACAGTATAGAGGCAGAACACAAACACAACACAGAGAAGGCGATTGAAGGCATCAGAAACAGTATGGTGTTCAGGTCTAGATTGCCCCTGACCATGATGGGAAGAGCAGCTCTGCTTAAGATGGTTGTGTTGCCAGGACTGCTACACTTTTTCGTGAATGTACCGTATCTGATTCCCAAACGTTTTTTTGTTAAACTTCATGGCATGTGCAGGTGCTTCATTTGGCACAACTCCAGGAACAGGGTGGCCCTCTGGAAATTACAAAACTCGTGTGAAAATGGAGGCATCAACCTGCCGAACTTTGAATTGTATTACCTGGCGGGACAGCTACTATAAGTGGCCAGGTGGTTGTCGGAAAATGAGTCGGCAGAAGCCAGGCTTTTGCGGGGAGACCTGGCCCAGTATCTTCTTAGGGAGACAGTGTGGTTGCCCAGGGCGAAGGTGGCGGGGAAAGGAAGGTTGCTGGTACTGGGCTGGGAGGTCTGGCGCAGAGCATGGCGTACTGTTGGTGACCCGGACCCGCTCTCTCAACAGGTCCCGCTGGTGGCGCTTTGTGGGGGGGATTCTCAGTTGATAAAGGCGGTCTGCAGATACTGGGAACCGGTGGGCCTGGCCACCCTGGGTGATATATGGCGGGAGGGGGAGGCGGTAGGATTCCAGAGCTTGATGGAGGAGACCGGGGTGCATAAAGGCCAACATGTAGCGCACATTAGACTTATGAAACGGGTGAGGGAGAGGTGGCCCGAAACAGTACTTGCAGAACAACCTGACGCCACCATAGAAACGATGTACAATGTCTCGGAGGGCGGGCACGACAAATCCCAGATATATGAGTTACTTGGCACGAAGGCGGGGAGGGAGCTGCTCCAGCTAAGGCACGATTGGGAGGAGGAGGTGGGGAACCCATGACAGACGGCCAATGGGACAGAGCCCAGAGGTATCACAAGAAGGTGTCCCGGAATGCGAGACTTCAGCAGATCCAGTTATGCGTCACCCATAGGGCATACCTGACCCCTGGCAGAATAGCCAAGTTTGGGGGCTCGGCTGTACAGAAATGTCCCAGGTGTGGGGAGGAAGAAGCTGGGCTGCTGCATATGTTCTGGGCCTGCCCGGAAGTGAGCAGATTCTGGATAGAATTGAAAACGAGACTGGCTAGCAGTGGGGTGGTGCTTGACGTTGGACCTGCCTGGGCATGCATGCTTGGGTGCTTTCCCAGGCCCCGTGACCTAAAGCATATTAGCAAGATGAGGGATCTGGCTTATATCCTGGCCAAGCGTAGAATCGCAATGGGCTGGAAGGCAGCCCACCGGCCCAGACTGGAGATGTGGTGGGCGGACCTCCTTAAGTGGCCGGAGGCAGAATCAGTGGCTTGGTGTGAAGCAGCCACCAGAGGAGGGGAGGAGGAGGAGGTAGGTCCCCTGATGGCCTGGAGACAACTGGTGGCTTCAATGATAACCCCCCACCAGACCGAGGGTAAAGCAGAGGACATGGATGAGATGATGTCAGAGATGTCATGAGGAAGCTTAGGAGGATGATACTGGAGGAACGGGCTCAAGTTGATGGGGGGAACTAGGGGGGAGGACAGTAAAGTGTATTTAATAATGGAACGTTTTAATATTGATTGTGAATGTCCTAAATGGTTGTAATGTTTGGAGTGTTGTTTGAGAAAATAAAAAAGTGTTAAAAAAGAAAACACAACACACTACTTCAATGACTTCTTCCTGGTCCACTCACCTGTCAGGAATACTACTACTACTACAAAGTCCCTTGCCCTGGGATACTCGCCTACGGGGTCTCAATGAAACACCCAACACTACTACAAGTACTTTTGTGGTAAAGTTTTACTTCAAACAACTTAGTCTTTTGATTTTTCACAACATCACCTTTGACTACTTCTTCTGGGAAGGCACGAAACACATTGTTTGTCCCACACTTGTGATTGCCACATGCAATGCATGTTATGCTCCTCTCCTCCTGAACCACTCTCTATTAGGAGAGCAGATTTCCTGTCACTCTTGGTTTCCCACTCTTATGTTAACCAAGTGCTGATAATGGCCGTTTCTCACACTTGCTCTTCTTTGGCCCAGCAATGCTTGTTTAGGTCAGTTCCAACTATTGTTTTTTCTCACTCTGGCAATAGGGTTTACCAACAACTTGCTTCTTAATTGCCCTCTCTTGGCTTAGGCAATTATTCTGACCTTTACAAGTACAATGATACCTTTCTTGTCTGTTCCCAAAGTTCTTATTCTGCCACTTTAGCTGTTTGTGTCAGTTTGGTATTCCAAGTGGTCATTATTCTGCCACTTCACTTTCTGTACATCAATTCAGTATTCAAAAGGATTATTATTTTGCCACTTCACTTTCTTTACATCAATTTCGTATTAAAAATTAAGAGATTGGTCAACCGAGCGATCACAGAGCATTCCAGGTTCACACAATACTAGTGAACTCACTGGGTACCGCATACGTGTCCGCTCGCTCCGCTGCCTCCGAGTCTTCTGCTTCCTCTTCTTTGCTATGCCCAGCAAACTGCTTGTTTCTACCTCCCGCTGCCCAATGCCAGCCAGGAAAGGTGCATTCCTCGCTCCAGGGACACTCCGGTGCTCGCCTGCCACCAGGGCCCGACTTACAGTGGGGAAAGCTTTTCAACTCAACGCTTCCCGCTGCGTGACCTCTGCAATCATGGTCTTCAGGGGGAAAGCTTTAAAAAACAATGCTTTCCACTGCGCAACCTATGCGTACAAGGTCTTTGAAGGCAGAAACCCTCTCAGAATTGACATCCGACCTGCAAATCGGGAGGACTCTGGCATCTTTACTTTCCTTCAACTTCTGCTGCAACTTCAACGTGGAGTTACTGCAATCACTCTGCCTCCCACTACTTCTCCTTATGACCTGCAATTGAGGGGGCCTTTTATACTTCCCTGTATCCCTCAGGTCTGGGTCATTAGCACGATTAGGCTGCAACGTGCAGTCCAGGGCCCTTGCATCCATCTTTGTCCCAGTACTTCAGACATTGTGGGACTTGAAGCCCCGCATGATCAAATTACCCTTTTCTTTCACAGCTTCAATTTTAGAATAAACCATGAAGATGGTAGGGTCTCTGGGAAAGTTATTTTAGGGGTTTTCACATTCCTCCTCACCTGCTCCACCCCCCCCATGTGATCCTCCCGCAGAGCACCACCCCCATGGTCAGGAAGCGTCTGCCTTTCCCTGGCCACATGAGAAAGGTCCCAGGCCAGGGTTTCTGGGGGAATTAGTCTCAGAATTATCACAAACCCCCCCTCCATTAACAATAGAGAATTCAGAATCTATCAGTGGGATAGCATACACTGGAACATCCTCTAAGCTAGCCATGTATGCAGATCACTTTGTACTTTCTCCTAACTAAGCCCACATAAACAGTCCCACCCCTACTTCAAACATTACAAGCATTTTAGGAAGTCTCTGGAATTCAAGTTAATCTAGCTAAATCTGAGGTATTAAATCTAAATGTACAACCTGAAGACATTTTCAACTTGGGTAAAATCTCTCCCTTTCACTGTGCCAAAATATCCATCAAATACTTGGGACTCTCAATTACCCCCCCCCCCACCACTCCACCTTAATATCCAAAATATGAACTGCCTTAATGAAAAGCTGAACAAAGGTCTCACCACATACACAAAGGCCTCACACAAAGACATTGGTGTCAACTTAGTTGGGGGCGAATTTGGAAGGGAAATTTAAAAAAGCTACAAGTTGTCAATGTGATGAAAAGTGCTTTAACGTGGTTTCTTGGTGGTATCTGATCACAGACAGGTTACAAGACATTAGCCAAGTTGAAACTGGCTTCTGGTGGCGAGGCTGTGAAGCAGCAAGGTCAGATGTGCACATCTGGTGGAACTGTCTGAAGCTCACCACCTACAGGGAAAATACTCTCAGTTGTATAAATTCTGTAACAGGTCTCACTCTGCCAAACACTGCAGAGACATGCCTACTTGAGCTACTTGACACAACCACCAATCTAGACAACAGGCCAACAAAACACATAGTTCAGACATAACTTAGTTCACGCTATTTATTGCTAGAGCTCAAGTTGCGGCTAACTGGAGATCAAAGTGTATTCCAAGACAGGATGATTGGCTGACCAGGATGTGGAAACTGTTAATGTATGAGAAAATGGTATATAGCATGCAGGCAAATCTAGGTGAATTCAATTGCAAATGGGAATGGTTTCTACATTATATTAAAGCAAACAATAAGGACTATACTGCCCCATCTGGCCTTATAGCTCTTGGTCTTTTTGAAACTGCATGATATATTCAAGACTCCAAGTTAAGGGTGGCCACATCCCGATCATTGTTAACAAGCCCCTGCACTTACAACACTACCTGTACTATGTAGGGGTATATGGCAGTCATTTTAAGAGCACCCAACGAAATGTGTACTGATGACAGGGTTTTCAATGGAAGCAACAAAATGGGTGTAAATGTGTATTAATGACAGTGTTTTCAATAGAAGCAGCTAACAAAATGCATGCAGATAACAGCCCTTTTAAAATGCAAATGAGTGCAAGTGGGGGCAGCATATTAGGGATACAGGTCAGTATTTTTTAGTGGGATTGGTCTACATGCAGAGAAGAGATGGGAAATTATATGAAGCAGGTAAAATGCCACATTGGTTCATTATAACAGTCAATGAGGCTCTCCATAACAAAACAGAATGCAAGAAAAAGACAGTGAATTCAAAGTGCAATATACAAATTATGAGCATTTCCATCTGTGTAAGATTGCATTACAGAAAATAACCTATACTAAATAACTTCCCTATTAACAACACCCAGTAACTAATTAATTCCCCTGATTAACATTGCAATGCAATGTCAGTGAACACGGATGGAAATTCTGTTTTAGTGTTTTTCCATGGAGGAGAAATATGCATGATAAAAAAAAAGAATGAACTGTCTTTTACGCACTCTGAAATCTCTTCAGTGTGCAGGAAATAAGTTAATACATGCTCTCGTGGGTGATTGGTCAGTGGAGTCAGAAGTCTAGGTGGTGTTCAGAAATGTCAAGGGGGAGGCAGTGCTACTCTTGATTGACAGGCAGATTGATTAAATAGGGGGTTGAACAGAAAGGCTGGGCCTTTTCTTTCTTTCCTGCACTTTCGCTGCTGGCTGCAGAGGGGCTGCAGCCCTATCTGCCTAGAAGCCCAAGGCCATCTCTTGTGAGTATCGGTGATCGTGTGGCTTGGGAAGGCTTCAGCGCAGGCAGGAGCAAAGAGAGGTTGCACAGATAAAACAGCTTCTTCAAGTCCTTATGTAAGTATTTTTGTTGAATTGAGGAGAGCGTTGGGTGACTGCCAATTTTCTCTGTGACTGTTTAGACAAGATTAGGTCATTGTGGTATTTCGCACATAGGGAGCAGAAGGGAAAAGAAAGAAAAAGTTTTACAACGCACATGTATATTTTGTCTCTTTGATAACTGCTGCAGTGCTGATCTGTGGGTGAGAACTTACAAATGTGTCATCATGAAATGTACTATTTTATTTCTTGTTGTTTCATAATCAGATACTGCTGTATTTAAAAATAATACATTCTGCTTGAATGACGACAAGACGGAACTACTCGTAGTAGGTTCTCAGGCTTGACTTAACAAATTGGGCCTCAGGTACCAATCATTCACCATTGACATTAAAGCATCAAAAGAAGTCAAAACGCTAGGTGTGGATCTTGACTCGACATTATCACTCAAAAAACAAATAAACGCCACCATCTCAAGCACAGCCTACACCAACAAATTAATCAATGCCTGTAAGCCATTTCTCTCAACCATCAGTTGCCTTACACTAGCCAGAGCATTGATATTGTCCAGACTAGACTATTGTAACACTCTTTTCTTGGGTTCCACTAATCACAATCTGAACAGACAGCAGGTCCTGCAGAATAATGCCCTTAGATTTGTCCTTAACCTTCCTTGCAAGGCACACATCTCCACCATTAGCAAGGAAGTCCGTTGGCTCCCCCCGTCTGAAACAGAATCAAACTAAGATTGCTTGTCATTACACATAAATGCCTCTCACTGACTGCCCCATGCTCCTTATCTGACAAATTCTCCAGACACAGATAGTCCAGACCCACTAGAACACCTTACATGCACCAACTGAACATTCCAAATTGAACCTGAAAAGAGCAGGGGATCTAGCTTCCCTGTACTAGCAGCAACATGCTGGAATGCACTTCCCATGACAATCAGGGCTGAAGAATCATTCTGGCCTTTCAGAGGTAAGTAAAAAACATGGCTTTCAGCGCAGTAAGAATACAAGTCCTACGCACATACAATGTACTTCATAATGCATACTGTAACCTTGTCACGAACCACTTTGTAACCCGCTTCTCTTGCTACCTACTGTATCATATATGTGTAACCTCTATGTAACTTTGTTGTTCACCATGTCTATGTGCCCAGTTACCCTTGGGTTTGGCTGCGCTTTACAAATAAACAAACTAAACTAAACTAAGAACTGCAATAGCAGGACCAAAGTTGGTGTATTGTTTTCTTTTTCATTTCATATGTCTGATGGTCACTATTTCAGTGAGGGGAGATACATAGGAGGCTCTGGTGTTTGCACCACAGTGATAAAATATTTACCACTTTATTTACCACAGGAGGCAAAGTCAGAGAAAAAGGGGAAAAATATATGCGAGCTAGAAAATCTGTGTTTTGGTATGAAGTGTTCCACCCTGCATGCTAAAATGGGGAACAGAGCCCTCCAAGGGCATAGGCCTCTGGTGTAGATAAGTCATTGGCACAATCTATGTGCGATAATTGACATTATTTGTGATATTACTGGCTTCCCTTATAAATGTGCTAAGCCTGGGTGGATGTTTACAGTCAGCCCGAAGTGTATCATAGTTATAAAACGGAAAAGGTTTGTCTTATCATATGGGGTAGTGTAAGCCATTTGCTCACCACTAAATTACCACCAAAATTAGATAATGCCAATTTACCACCCAAAATACCACAATACTAAATTACCGCCAAAATAGGTAATAGCCCCAAAGAGAAAACCTCTTACATAAAATTGGTGCGTTAGCCCTGTGGCGTGGCAAGTGTGTTCCACACCGCTATCCGTGTATTAAAGGGAATTCATTCTGTGAGATTAGAAAAGTGCTGCCCATTATATCAATATGTCTCGAATTGAGGCCTCATTTCCAGAACTGGTGAAATACATAGAGGCAACGTTATATGCGCATGGCGTGTGTTACGCTTACCTGGTTCCCACAGGGGCGTCGATCGGACAGCTGCGGTCTCCACCAACGTGATGCGTAGTGCAGAGATGACAGTCTGGACTGGCCCGCCTAATCTTGTCTGCTGGGCTCGTAGAAGTATTCTCCTGCAAGTGGAGAAAGGGATTTAGCCACCCGTGGACTTTAGTGATGGCCCCCCAACTGTTCTCGTTCTCCCCACTAATCACCTCCAATATCCCCTCTTGGTAACCTCACCTTATGTTTTTAAATGATGAGCTCTCCATCCTGCATGGCATGCAGGGGCACGTAGATACCAGTTACTTCACTGGTTTGAAGGTACTGGAGGAGTTCTGGGGGAATATTGACTCCAGTATCTATAAAGTTCAAAGAGTTCAATATGTCCGATGTTCACTCTTTTTCTATTCCCTCGTTAGATTGCAGCTGGGTCCAAAAGAATATTGCCTGCAGGCAGCGAATGACGTTCCGGTAAGAGTCTGTATTATCAAACACTGTCCGGTAAAAGTTGCATGAGTTTAACTTGCTGTTTTCTCTCCCTTTATAGGTGCAGCATAGGAAGATGCGGCAAATTAAAGGATAATACCTCCGGTGGTAAAGCAGGTAAGCCTATGGTGGCAAGAGATTGTCTTTGTCGGTTGTCTCGGCTCACCTTGTTATTCCTTTTGTTTTCCCCCCAGGTGCTGGGTTTCGACGAAGAAAATGATGGAGGCAGCGCCCAGTCGAAAGATGCGGTGGACTGGTGAGTATAACGTGGCGTTGCTGCTGGCGAAGCGACGCATGCTGAAATAATGTCCTTTCTAGGCACGGAGCTGTGCTGGGTCCGGAATCAGGTAAGGAATCAAATAATGTCTGTGATCTTCTCCTTTCTTTTCCTTTTGTCTAGGAGCTCCGGATTCGAGGCGGGCGTGGCAGAAGACTGGATGCTGACTTGCAGACACGGTGAGCCTTACGCTGCTGGATGCCGAATAACACGAAGAATGGGCTGCTGTTCGGGCATGGTTTAAATAGCCTGCAAAGTAGTCCCAGGTAAGACGTTCCCAGAACCGCACCCGAGTGAAACATAGTCCCTGTAATAAAATAGTCCCATCCAGGCCTCATGTTGGCTTGGACTCATTTGCAGCATGATCTGCATAAGGTAAGTAAAGTCTATGAGCCTGGTGCCTATGGCGCCAGGACTGATTTCTATGATGAGCCTGAAGCCGGGGCTGTTGGGGTTTTAATAAATATCTGGATGCCTGCTCCTGGGGCTGATGGACTCGATCCGGATGCCCGGGGGTAGGCATCATGACATCACTCCCCCCCAAGGCCCCTCCTAAAGTTGTTCATCCCCTTGGCCCTGGCTTGTCTGGGAAGTACCGATGGAATTTTTTCACCAATCGAGGAGCATGAACGTGGTCACTAGGTTCCCATGACCTTTCTTGTTGTCCATAACCCTTCCAGTCGATTAAATAAAAAAGTCTTGATTTAACCATTTTAGAGTCCAGAATGTTTTTTACCTCGAATTCAGGTTCTCCATCTATTAGGATGGGGTCAGGTGGTTTGTTTAATCTTGTCTCGGGTTGAACTGGGTTTAGAAGTGAAACATGAAAGACAGGATGAATCTGCATATCAGAGGGTAATTCTAATTTGACGGCCACCGTGTTGATAATGGCCTTAATGGTGTAAGGTCCCAAATATCTAGGATTAAAAGTCTGAGTTCCTTTCAGAAGTATATGTCTTGTAGCCAGCCAAACTTGGTCTCCGATTCGATATGATGGTGTCTCACTTCTATGTTGATCAGCATTTTTCTTGTATTTCTCTTTTGCTTGTTTCAAATGTTTTGTTGCCTCTTTAAAAGCTTGTGTAATAGTAGAATGCAGATGAGTTACTGCAGGCATTTCTAAATGCTGGGGCGAATCGAGTTCTGAGGTTCGAGGATGATGTCCATATATGGTATAAAAGGGGCTTTGTCCGGTTCCTGGATGTACAGAGTTATTGTATGCGTATTCAGAAATCCATAAAATGTCCTTCCAATTACTTTCGGTTTGGTGGAGCATACAAGGTAGGTATTGTTCAAGAGTCTGGTTGGTTCTCTCCATCTGACCATCGGTTTGGGGATGGTGACTGGTTGATAACCTTACGTCGATTTGTGCCAATTGACAACACTCCTGGCAAAATTGCGAAATGAACTGACTACCTCGGTCAGAGATCAATACGGAAGGAAATCCATGTATTCGAACAATATTTTTGAGAAATTCCTTGGCCAAGATTGAATCAGAAGGTAATCCTTTTAAAGGAATAAAGTGGGCCATCTTGGAAAAAAGATCCACAATAACTAGAATGGTGTTGAATCCATTACATGGCGGTAGATCTGTAATAAAGTCTAAAGACAAAGTGTGCCATGGTGTGGGGGGAATATCTAAAGGTTGTAAAAGACCAGCTGGTTTCTTCTTTTGACTTTTGTTCTGGGCGCAGATGCCACAAGACAGTACAAATGACTTTACATCTTTTCGCCAGGTGGGCCACCAGAATTGTCTTTTAATTTTAGCTTCAGTTTTTGCAATACCTGGGTGCCCTTCCATCAGAGCTTCATGGTAATTGGAGATGACTTGTTCTTGTAGTTCCTTGTGTGGTAGAAATAGACGCCCTTGATAGTAAGGTAGGTCATTGACAACTGAATAATCTTGGCCCTTTTCAACCCAGTCCTGCAGGGCTGCTGAATCGAAAAGTTGTTGGATCTTTAAATGAATATCTTCTAAGGTCTGTAGAGTAGTTATCCCAAGAATTCTTTGTACAGGAATTATGGGCACCGGTTCCGGGTTCGAATATGCTTCTCCCATCCCAATTCGGGATAATGCGTCTGCCTTACCATTCTTACAACCTGGTCGATAAGTGATCACGAAATCAAATTCGGCAAGGAATAAGGCCCATCGAAGTTGACGCGATGATTGGGCCTTGGCTGTTTTTAAATACTGCAAGTTTCTGTGATCGGTGATGGTATGCCTGGCACCGAGAAGATAATGCCGCCAAGCCTTGAAGGCGGATTTGATGGCTAACAACTCTTTATCGGTAACCACATAGTTTAATTCGAGGGCCGAGAATTTTCTGGACCAAAATGCTACTGGATGAAGTTGACCAGTTTCCGGATCCTTCTGTGTACAGGACAGCCCCCATGGCTAAACTGGATGCATTGGTTTCAACTATGTATGGGAGCTCGGGGCGTGGATGCTTTAAGACAGTTGCCGACGTGAATTTCAATTTCAGTTCTTGGAAGGCTTTTTCAGCCTCTTCAGTCCACAAGAAGCGTTTGTTTTTTCGCAAAAGTGCTGTGATGGGATATACAACATATGAGAAGTCAGGAATAAATCTGTGGTAGAAATTAGCAAATCCAAGCATGCTTTGCACCCCTTTAACTGAACTGGGTGATGGCCACTTGAGAATTGCATCCACCTTTCGAGAGTCCATTCGGACTCCTTTTGGAGTCAGGATAAATCCAAGGAATTCAACTTCTGTAGCATGAAAAACACATTTTTCCAATTTTGCATATAACTTGTGCTGGTGTAGTTTCTCAAGGACTGCACAAACGTGCTTAACATGGTCTGATTCTGAGGAGGAGTACACTAGAATATTGTCTATGTATACGACAACACAGACGTCAATGAGCTCACGAAGGACATCGTTCATAAAATACTGGAAGGCTGCTGGTGCATTGCACAACCCGAAGGGCATCACCTGATATTTGAATAATCCGTACTTGGTGCGAAAAGCGGTCTTCCATTTGTCACCCTTCTTTACACGTACCAGATGATATGCCCCTCTGAGATCTAATTTAGTGTAGATGCAAGCATCCTTTACTTGGTCTAGTAGTTCGGGATCACAGGCAATGGATATCGGTTCTTCACCGTGATCTGGTTTAATGCGTGGTAGTCTATGCACGTTCTGAGGTCACCATCCTTTTTGGGCAAAAGAATAAAGCTGAAGATGCGGGGGACTTAGATGGACGAATGAAGCCATTAGCAAGGTATTGGTCCAAGTATTGTCGTAGGTGACAGTTTTCGGGTTCCGTAAGGGCGTAGATCCTACTGCATGGAGGTTGTGCACCGGGTATGAGGTCGATTTGACAATCGTATGATCTATGAGGTGGTAAGGTGTTTGCCTGTTCTTTTTGGAAAACGTCCTGGAATTCTTGATATTCCTGAGGTAACTGCATGACTGGATTAGCGACTGTGGCCAGGCTTTTGTTCAAGGTTTTTTCCGGGTAACAGGTGTGTGCACACTCCGGGAAGGTTACTCTCTTCTCTCGCCAATCAATACAAGCATTATGTGTTTCCAACCAAGGTATCCCCAGTATTATTTGGAACTGCTGGGCTTTGATTAAGTCAAACACAATAGTCTCTCGATGCCCATCTTGACCCAACAGTGTCATCTCTGTGGTGGAATGAGTTACAGGCCCAGAGGCAATTTCAGTTCCATCGACTGTGGTGATAACATCCGAAGTGGTCTTTTTGCGGAGAGGTAGATTCATCCCAGAAGCCAATTTGTGGTCCACATAGTTTCCTACGGCCCCGCTATTAATGTATGCCCTAACTGCGTGCATACGTGATGGCTGCCTTGGATCAATAAGGACCATTGGTATGATTAGGTACAAGGTCTGAGTGTCCTTCTTTAAGCTCGGCAAGTGGACCTCTACGCTTGTCGGGCGTGGTCGTTTCCCGAATCAGGCCCCGTTTGATTTCTATCAGAAACTCTGACTACTTTCTTGGATGGTTTTATAGGGCAAGTACAGACACAACTGCATCTGTTGTCTCCTATGTCTTTCTTTTTGAGTTAAGGGTCCCTTAACCCCCCCGATCTGCATTGGTTCTGATGCATCTGTTCCTTTGGGAGTAACATTGGGTTTAACCAATACCCGATTCTCGAACTTAGGTCGATCGGCTTTTCTATTCTGAAGTCGGTGGTCTAGCTGGACCACTAAAGTCTATATATTCTGCGCAATCCTGAGGTGGGTTCACAACTTGGGCCAAAACATCTTTAAGTTCACCCCGAAGGCCACGATGAAATAATGTAATTCGCTTTACCTCTGGCAACCGGTTTCCACCACCAACCTATTGAAGGTTGCGATATAAGTTAGCAGGTCCTGGTTTCCTTGTCGTAGGGATATAAGTTCGTTATACAGGGCCTGTCCCTGTGAATGTCTGGCGAATAGTCCTTCCATGCTCAATTAAAAACCCTGAAAATCCCGAAGAAGAGGGTCATCCTGGTTGACTAATGGAATTGACCAATCCGCTGTGCTGCCACTAAGGTATGACAGTACAAAGGCTACTTTGGCTTGGTCGTTTGGAAAAGCTCCTGGTCTGCATAAAAAGTGCAAGTGGCATTGGTTCATGAACACGGCAAACCTTTTCGGGTCCCCAGCAAAGCGTTCGGGTGGAGCTAAAGGAATGGTCCCTGGTAGAACCACTTGCACAGGGCTGCTCGATGAAACGGGGGTTGAATCCCCCCAAGTCCAGGTAGTGGTGTTCGCCCGGCTTGGTTTTGCAGCAGTTGTCTGGCAAGATCATCAGTGCGCTCCTTTGACACAATCAATTCTCTCCTGAGGGCGTTGGTGCCTTGGCGCGCAGAGTTCCCCTAACAATTGGGCTAGTTGGTCGGTTTCTGAGGTCTCCATTACGCCCGGGTGGGGATTTGTAGATAGGCTTCGTGTTCTGTTACGCTCACCTGGTTCCCACAGGGGCGTTGATCGGACCCGGACAGCTGCGGTCTCCACCAACGTGATGCGTAGTGCAGAGATGACAGTCTGGACTGACCCGCCTAATCTTGTCTGCTGCAAAAGTATTCTCCTGCAAGTGGAGAAAGGGATTTAGCCACCCGTGGTCTTTAGTGATGGCCCCCCC
Organism: Ambystoma mexicanum; assembly: GCF_040938575.1. Classification (NCBI taxonomy): domain Eukaryota; kingdom Metazoa; phylum Chordata; class Amphibia; order Caudata; family Ambystomatidae; genus Ambystoma; species Ambystoma mexicanum. The sequence continues at coordinate 15,898,201 of NC_090922.1, read as the reverse complement.
AACTGTTCTCGTTCTCCCCACTAATCACCTCCGATATCCCCCCTTGGTAACCTCACCTTATGTTTTTAAATGATGAGCTCTCCATCCTGCATGTGCCTGCAGGGGCCCCTAGATGCCATTTACTTCACTGGTTTGAAGGTATTGGAGGAGTTCTGGAGGAATATTGACTCCAGTGTCTCTAAAGTTCAAGAGTTCAATATGTCCGATGTTCACTCTTGTTCCATTCCCTCGTTAGATTGCAGCTGGGTCCAAAAGAATATTGCCTGGAGGCATTCCGGTAAGAGTCTGTATTACCAAACACTGTCCGGTAAAAGTTGCATGAGTTTAACTTGCTGTTTTCTCTCCCTTTATAGGTGCAGCATAGGAAGATGCGGCGAATTAAAGGATAATACCTCCGGTGGTAAAGCAGGTAAGCCTATGGTGGCAAGAGATTGTCTTTGTCGGTTTTCTCGGCTCACCTTGTTATTCCTTCTGTTTTCCCCCCCAGGTGCTGGGTTTCGACGAAGAAAATGATGGAGGCAGCGCCGAGTCGAAAAATGCAGTGGACTGGTGAGTATAACGTGGTGTTGCTGCTGGCGAAGCGACGCATGCTGAAATAATGTCCTTTCCAGGCTCGGAGATGTGCTGGGTCCGGAATCAGGTAAGGAATCAAATAATGTCTGTGATCTAACCTCTTCTCCTTTCTTTTCCTTTTGTCTAGGAGCTCCGGATTCGAGGCCGGCATGGCAAAAGTCTAGATGCTGACTTGCAGACATGGTGAGCGTTACGCTGCTGGATGCAGAACACGAAGCATGGGCTGCTGTTCGGGCGTGATTTAAATAGCCTGCAAAGTAGTCCCAGGTAAGAAGTTCCCCAGAACCACACCCGAGTGAAAAATAGTTCCTGTAATAAAATAGTCCCATCCAGGCCTCATGTTGGCTTGGACTCATTTGCAGCATGGTCTGCATAAGGTATGTAAAGTCTATGAGCCTGGCGCCTATGGCGCCAGGACTGATTTCTATGATGAGCCTGGTGCCTAAGGCGCCAGGACTGAATCCAAACAGCCCCCAGCCGGGGCTGTTGGGGTTTTAATAAGTATCTAGATGCCTACTCCCAGGGCTGATGGACTCGATCCGGATGCCAGGGGGTAGGCATCATAACAGCGTGCTCATCAGACAATGCCATACAGTGGCATGACCGTATTTGTGGAGAAGTGCAGAAAGAACCACTGAACAATATTTTTGAAGAGGGCAGTATAATTCAGGTGTGACTTCTCAGATTATTTAGAACTACTGACAAAAATGCTGAGATAAACTGCTTGATAAGGCTCTGTGCCAAGATCTGGTTCATTTTGAATAGATATCTACGAATGCATGAAAATTATGTTGAGTTATTTAGCAGACTAAACATCGAATTAGATGGAGCTAATGAGCAGGAGAAAAAGTTAAAATCAGAACTAGAGTTATGTCAAAAACAAATGCAATCAAAATGCAATGAATTCGACAACCAGCTGTCTCAGAGAAGGAAGCATTTTGAAGACAGTGAGCAAGAATTAAAACACCTGAAAGGGTTTGTAAGTGACATCAGACAAGACAAAGAGGAGGTAATCTTAGAAATGCAAACTCTCCAGAGAGACAATATGGAGAAAGAAGGTGACCTCTAAGCTATTGAACAATAAATAGCTAAAATGTTCCAGGAAAGGAACAAAAGGGAAAAGAGTTTAATCAATGTCAAATGCAGATGAGTGAGATGCAGAATGTAATAAATAAGATGGGTAATGAGAATACTTATTTGTGTCAGGAGGCAGACCGACTCCATAAAAAGTGCAAAGATTCGGAAGAGCAAATATGTTATTTTAAATCTCGGGAAAAACAACAAGGCACCACATTCAATGGAATTGAGGTTAGCCCCACCTCTATATGAGGGAATAATATCCCAATGGCTGTACCGGTGGCTGGGCCTGGTTGTAACACAGTTGGGGGGTTCGACTCACCCACTGGTGGTTGCCACCAGCCCCATACACCCGAGAAGAGGAATGAACAACAGAATAATGCAACTCCAAATATAGCGCTAAGTATCCCTATCAAAATAATGAAATCAATCAAGGATTTGATGAAGCCATTCAAAAAGGGAAGTGAGTGTTGTATAGAGGATCACCTGGAAACAGTGCATGATATATTTAAAGCCATAAAAATACCCAAGGAACAATATAAACAATCCTTCCACTTCCTGATTGAACAAGAAAATATGTCATGGCCAGAATTCGAAAAGGAGGTTAGACACCATTTTTCACCGTATCAGTCGCTGCAGGAAGCAAAGAAAGCTACATATACCATGACAGCCAAGCCAAATGTGTCACCTCTCCAGTTTCTCCAAGAATTAAAAAGAGCATTCTCCCGCTTTGATGTATCATTTAGTCCAAATTCAACTGAGTTTAAGAGTGCCCACTTTTATGGCTTACAAAAAGATATGATATCACAGTAAATTTGCGAGTTTGATCGCGAGAAGTCCCTTGAATGGATCATAGATCAAGGTACTAAACTATATGAAGTCATATATTGTCAAAGTGGAGAGGGAGATGGAATTAAAGAAACAAAGTCAAGATCTAAAGACTCCTCATCAACGGTAATGGAGGTAAGATCTGCTAAAATGTAACTTGAATCAGCACAAACTCCGGTCAGAAATAATATGATATCGGATCAGAGAGGCGCACCACAGAGATTGCCATCCCAAACGCTGATGTTTCAGTCACGTGATCCGAGTAATGGAGAGAGTTACATTAGTCTTAGGTTCATGGGAGACTGACACAGGGTGGGATACCGGCCCGATATGTCAGGCATGAATAACAATCAGAGACAAAATCAAGATCATAGAAACCATAGTCCATACCAGACATTGGGGGCACAGAGCAGATTTAACCCCATACCATGGTATATGGTAATCAGGACAGACCATGATATGTGGATCGGTTTATTGAAACTGGATATCAGCATAGGGGACAGTTCCCGCAAAATGAAAGACAAAACATGAACTATGCCCCACGCCACTATAATCAATCAACACCACCAATGGATCACAACCAAAGAATGATCACACCACATTCCCCACCTTCCATGAATCAGGAGTTCAGAAACAACTCAAATAGAAATCAATCTCCTTAGAGATACCAGAACAGATTTAACCAGGCTGAAAGTAACCAGTACCGGTGTAGGCCTCAAAGAGAAGATTCTAGCGAGATGGACAGATTTCAATGCCTTGAGGCCCAAGTCAAAATGTTGTCTGAACAGATAGGGAAACTCTGTGCAGTTCAAAAACAGCCATCAAATGAGGGCACAGAAGGACGCAGAAGCGATATGGTGTCTTCTGATAATAAGTGACTAAATGCTAATGGTACCTGCAATGATAAAGATACAGAATCCCATGAACCAGTTTTGTGTAACTGTCCTAAATTGCTATCTGATTTAAACATGAAGATGCCTACTAATGAAAATGAGACAGGGGAAACAACTGCACCTAAAAAGGAAGCTTGGTTTAATTTAGCATTAAATAAAACTATCGAAGTGTGTGCAAATGAAAAGAAGAACAGAGGAAATAAACAAGAACTTCCAAAAGAGCAGAGAGACAGATTAAAAAAATACAGCACATGCCATGATAAAACAACTGATGAAGTAGGTTTGACTGTTAAAACATCCTCCCTAGATACTCAAAACGCCTATAAAATGCAAACAGGAAAAATGGGTACTAAAAAGGAGGGTACAGTCCAGTCACCCGAAGAGTACTTTGAGCCACATATATTTCAAGAGGCTAAAAAGACTGATACCATGCCAGATGTAAATAGGTGCTCAGAGTCAGAAAATGACATGTTACCATGTAATGTTCAATATTATTATTATTTATGAGCATGTTCAGTGGAAGAACTGCAGTGTGAACGCTGATGGTCCCCGAACAGAGGGGCGAACAGTGGCTACACTCCAGACGACTTCTAAACGTGACAAGACAGACACAGATTCCCGAGATGAGATGGGCAAAAAGGAGGGAAAAATATCATTTCACTTGCCTCTGTGCTTGGCAAAAAGTGAGAAGGGCTTGAGGAAAGTGAGTCCTGAAATCAGCAGAAATTCCCACTTTCTGTGTGTATTGGAAGAAGTTGAGGACAGGTATTATGCTCCCATTACTATGGACGAGAAGTGCAATACATTTGCAATGATTGACACAGGTGCACAGGCCATGATCACGTCCAAAGAATTGGTAAAAAGTATCAATGAAGGGAGATTCCCACAAAATCAGATCAGAGTGAAACAAAATGAAGGCCCAGTACATAATTTCAATGACGAGGAGGTACCTATCGAAGGTGTCTCTGAGGTTGACATACAGATAGGAAAACACAGAATGAGACAGGAAGTATTGATCACATCTATCAGTGAAATTCCATTCTTGATAGGAACAGATTGCCTGAAAAGGTTGTCGCCCCTTATTGAAGGAGTAAATGGTGTTCTGTGGTCTCTAACAAAAAAAACATTAAGGCCTAAAAAGGTAAAGTCACAAAACAGCAGTGTAAACTAATGCCATAATGTTGCTAAATCAAATGATGCAGTGGAGGTGTATCGTCAAAATGGCTGTTTGCCTAGTGTCACTGTCATCCTGATGTGTCAGGGTGAAATACAAAGTGAAAAGGAGAAACAATCCATGGGGATTTATTTGGATCCTAGGAAAAATAGCAGTCTGAAATAGACAAACATACATTGCGCTTTTACTTAAAAGAAGAGAAGTGCAAGCAGAATACTATCCCTGAGGTATCCACAGAAAAACATATTACCACTCTTTCTGAAATACACATGGGAGATGAGCAGCCATTGGTCCATATTGGTATAAATAGTCAATCTGAAATGGTAAAAGCCATGTTAGCACTTGAACAGGAAAGGAGTTTTATTAATGAGAAACTACTTCAGAGAATAATGGAAAGGGAAGAGATCCCAAAATTCAGAATTCAAAATCAACACATTTCTGGGTTGGACAATCCAGACTTTGAAAATAGAATTGCAGGAAGGTGCATGATAAAAATTGCCATTGGCCAAAAAACTATATACCCCAATTTGTGGATAGTGAGCGGGACACAGACTGATTTTTATTTGGGAAATGACATTATGCACAGAATGTGCATGGTGTTGGATTTCTTTAACCAAAAAAAAGTGTGGTACCAACTAGGAGGACCTGCACCTGAATTTGAAGACAGAAGACAGGCGTATCATTGTGCGCAATTGGTCCCATATGCAATTGAGTTACAAGTGAAAAGGAAGTTATCATTCCTGCATTCACCAGACAAGTCACTATAACACTAAAGCATAGAAGTGAGCAGCAAATTGAGGATTCTGATGAATTTGTGTGCTTAAATGAATTCATGAAGCAGCAAGGGCTGGAATGTGAATATACACCATTGGTGAGATTATAAATGGATGTGTCAAAATCATGGTAGATAATAAAGGATGTCAAAACATTTATTTGGAGGAAAATTATGTGTTAGGAATGGCAATACAAAAATCACATTACACTGCAGATTTCAACAATACAGTGATTGGGAACATCCCTGAGAGGTATGTAGATGCACAGGGCGTGTTGCCAGAGTCAATGGACTCTCAAACTAAAGGGATATTCAAAGTTCAGTCTGTGTATCCTTATGTTTCCAATGAGACAGTGTGCTGTCACCAGGAGAATTGCATATTATTTTATTTAAATGAAGGTGAAACAGAAAATCAGTCTATTGAAGTAGAGGCTGATATTCCAAAATATTTTAAAGTGGCAACTCTGCAAAGAGATACGGCTACACAGTTAGAAGAAAGCACAGAGGTTCCTCCAGAATTTTCAAAAATGAAAGAGGAGCTGATTCTGTCAGCAGATGCATGTGACAGTGAAGAGGATAGGAGTGAATTGAGAAGAATATATATGGAATTTAAGGAGGTTTTGCCGATGCATATGATTGCGGCCTAACTGATTTGCATGTTGCCACATTACCAGAGGGATATGGTAGAAATCCGGTATTTGTGCGCCAATATCGGTTGCCAATGGCATGCTTGGAGTCACTGGCAGAGATAATTAAGAATTTAGAATCCAGAAGAATTATCAGACCTATTCCTAGTACCTCAAACACTCCCATATTGGGCGTATTAAAACATATGGTCAATGGTGTTTGTGTGCAGACTTGAGAGAATTAAATAAAAGGGTACCAGTGTCTAGATGGCCACTCCCATTTATTTATCAAGGCCTCGCTCAGGTGCGTGGGTCAAAGGTGTTTACCACATTAGATCTTACATCTGGGAACTGGTGTGTGCCATTGGCTGAAGACGTTGAAAAAATGTATTCGCATTTTCATTTGATAAAACGCAATACGCTTGGTCCAGAACACCATTTGGGTATGTTAATAGTGGGAGCGAATTTTGCACATTTTTGAGAAAAGCACTTCCAGATGCGGCAGAAAGGGGAACAATAGTCTATGTAGATGATGTTCTAATTAAAAATGAAAGTCTGAAAAGTCATTTTGATGAGATTAGACATATGCCTGGCCAATTGCAGAAGGCGGACGCCAAAGTATCCTTGCAGAAGGCCCAATGATGCAAAAAGAACGGTAATTTCTTAAGCCATGAAGTGACTGAACATGGATTAAATCCACAAAAGAAAAAGGCGGAAGCAATACAGAAATTGAAAAATCCTACTAATATGAAAGGTCTAGGGATGACAGGATATAACAGGAAGTTTATTGAGAATTATGCCGAAATCACTCAACCCTTGACTAAATTATTGAAGCAGAATGTACCTTGCAAATGGGGAAAAAGAGCAGTCTAAGATAGTGGAGAAATTGAAAGAATGTCTCATGAAGGCGCCCTTCTTAGCCTATCCCATAAAGAATCAAGATTTCTTTGCAGAAATAGGATTCACGCCGCCAACTACAGCAGATAAAAATCCATTTTTGGCACTCACAACACTCCTCCGAGAACATTCACTTATAGAAGCCTGGCGGTTTTTTCACCAAGGAGAGTGAGACTACACTTTTTACTCTGCGGTGCATAGAGGGTTCTCCAGGCTAGATATGTTTCTTGTCTCGGATAGGCTTGTCCTCCAAATAACTGGCATAGAGATTCTCCATAAGGTTTTATCAGATCACGCCCCTGTGGAACTAATAATAGCGCCCTTGAATGAGGCCCCGGCCCCCACACGAACTTAGCGTCTGAATGAGCTCTTAATGGGGGACCCTCAGTTTTGTTCCTGCATCTCAGACACTATAACTCAATATTTTGCTGAAAACGATAAGGGAGAGGTAGACTACGCTGTTGTCTGGGAAGCAGCGAAAGCGGTGATCCAAGGTAAGATTATAGCCCAGACTGTAGAAAGAGGGACAGTTAGAAGGCAAGTTCAATCTGAGCTCGAGCTTTAACTTCAGAGGAGAGAAGAACTACATAAAAATAGAGCTACTCGACGATCCCTTAGGGATGTATGGGTGGCTCGGAAAGATCTTGAAGCCCACTAAATGGGCCGGGAGGCTTATGGCATGATGTGCATTAAACAGCATTACTGTTACACCCCGCCGTGCACATCACTCCAGAAGACGGGCTCGTTCTTTAAAAGGTACGCACAAACATGTTTTCCTTCCTTATGGTATGCGGCGCTTCATTCCCCCATTCCTTTCACAATGGAGATTGCGGCAGGGATTGAACAAACTACGAGTACCATGATGCTCCACTGCACTATCATGTGCCCTGCGCCTCCAATCACCATGCTCTGACGTTTTGCTTTCTCTTTCGGATAAATGCAGTCTTTTCATTCAGCTCGCTGCTTCTGATTGAAGTTGCTGACGCCTTTGAAGTTTCGTCTTCGTCCTTTCTTGATAATCTGGAATTCTTGACCTTTGCCTGCCTAACGGACCGTCTTGTCTGCTGCTTTGTACTTTACTGCCAGGTTAGTGTACCAGGACCTATTTCTTGTTTTCACGGACTGCCTTGCCAAATCGATTTTGTACTTCTGCTGCCCGCACGTTAACAGGACCCTTTCAAGTCTTGCTCCTAGCCCCGAACAGCACATCTAACAGGATTACCGTCTGGGATTCATTGACATTTCTATCAAGTCTGATATTGGACATTGGGAATTGTGTTTACCTTTCTTCAACAAGTGCACAGGGGGACGCTGCGCAGAGTGTGCACCAACCCGGAACTAGTGCGCGCCTCGTGCCGTTCGGGTTAGAACCCTCACTAACTTTCCCATTTATTATTTTATACTGCCGTTTGTTTCACCTTGGATTGATCCCAACACTACTAGTGGTAAGGAGTGTTTCTTTCCTATTCCAACCTATTGCCATAGTTCCTTGAATAGTCTTGACAGGGATATTGTCTTGAGGTAGAAATAATCCATCCCTGGTCTGCAATTATAGAACTCATCTCTTCTTCTTTATTTTTACAGCTGGTAAACCGTGGCGGTGTGTTCTCCCCGCTCTTTTGGGTGATCGGGCTCTTGTACTGTTTTAATCAGTAGGGGGTCATATCATTTTAAAGATCTATTCCCTCACAGAGAGGAGGCTCGGTTGGAGGCCCCATCCGAGCTCTTCAATCAAACCCTGCGAATACCGGTCCTGGTCACCTCCTTATCCTCATCCTGGTTGGTGAGTAACAATTACTACTCGAAGGGAAATAAAGCCAACCGACGCTTAGCGGCTAACGTGAAGAAGCAAGTTGTGCGCACCCGCATAGAATCCCTAAGAGACACAGACGGGGAGCAGGTTTACTCAGAGATAGAGACACTTCAAGTAATGGAAAAATTCTTCAGGGAGCACTCAGGCCCCCATCACACAGACCCACAAGTAGCCCATGAATTTATACAGAATGCGCATTTGCCCCGAGTTTCTCCTGAGTTTTGTGCTCTTCTGGAGGAACCGATTACACTGAAAGAGACGGATGCAGCTATTCGATCCCTCCCTCTAGGTAAGGCTCCGGGGCTATATGGCCTTACAAATAAATTCTATAAAACTTTTAAGGCCATGGTCTCACCCTATCTGACAAAACATTTATTTTAACGTTGTCTGGGCAGCGGATACAGTGACTGAATCAATGGCTGAATCAGCCACAATGTTGATTTTGAAGCCAGGGAAGGACCCTACAGATTGTGCGTCTTATTGACCTATTGCGCTGTTAAATACAGATGCAAAGCTACTGGGTAAAATAATTGCAGAGCGTCTAGGGGGGATACTCCCGTCACTGATAGGGAAGGATCAACAGGATTTATACGCAACCGCTCAACGTATGACAATATCCGCCGAGCTATAGACTTAATTGCCTTGGCCCCGAGGCTCTCTGGGAGGCTGTCCCTTTTATCCTTTGATGCCGACAGGGTGTTTGATAGCATGTCTTGGGGGTATTTGGAAGCAGTATTAGAGGGGTTTGTATTTGGCTCCGGCTTCTCGAAATTGATACTTGTGAATTTTCAAATTCCATCTACAAGAGTCTGATTGAACGCGCGGTGGACTCCGCTTATAGTATTGGGTAAGGGTACTAGGCAGGGCCGTCCTCTGTCGCCCTTGGTTTTCGACCTGGCAATGGAGCCTTTGGCCCAACAGATCAGGCTTCATCCAGAAATTCTTGGCTTCGGGGTGGCAGAGCAATGTCATAAAATAGCGTTATACGCGGATGATATGCTCTGCTTCCTGGACGATGCCCCTAACTCTATTCCACCTGTTATGGAACTTTTGGCTCGGTTTGCCCGGATATCAGGTTTCAGGGTGAACCCAACCTAGGGGTCGATTCATGGAATTAATGTGCGCCGAAAATTCCCGCGCAGAGGTGCCAAAACGTGCGAATCGCAGTAAAAGTGCGAAAATCGCAGTAAAAGTGCGGAAATCGCAGGGAAACCAGCGTACCTCGATTCATGGAAGTCCGTGCGCGAGAAAAACATTGGATGTGCGCTGAAAATGTGCGCCGCGCACACCGGCGCACAGGTCATCCAACAGCGTGCGCCACGGCCACTGCGAAATCGCACATAGCGCGGCGCACATCACAAAAGTAGGCGGAACACGGGGCGTAACACTCGGAGTGGGGAACAACGCGTGAAAATATGGGCGTCACGGGGGAAGTACAGGAGGCAAGTGCGCGGAACGCCCACACGCTCGCCTACAACCCGTATTCATGGAATCGAATAGGGCAAACCAGCGCACGGTCAAAGACGTGCACAGGGCCAAACAAGTATGCCACAAGAAAGCAGGCGGTAGCGTCCCTGCGCCTGAAAGAAATGTGCGCCAAAATGTGCGATGATAAAAAGCACCCATATACAGCCATAATGAATGGTCCATACAGTGGCCCTCTAGGACAAATGAGGTGCAAAGGGGTACCGACAAACACGGACACCCGCTGTGTGAAAAATAGCGTGTGCGTGTGTACCTGGGTGCGCGTGAAGTCCCACATGCGATTGGCCTGGGTACGTGTACTTCGGGGTGCGCGGGAAGTTCCACACGCGATTGGCCTGGGTACGTGTACTTCGGGATGCGCGGGAAGTTCCACATGCGATTGGCCTGGGTACGTGTACTTCGGGGTGCGCGGGAAGTCCCACACGCGATTGGCCTGGGTACGTGTAATTCGGGGTGCGCGGGAAGTCCCACACGCGATTAGCCTGGGTACGTGTACTACGGGGTGCACGGGAAGTTCCACACGCGATTAGCCTGGGTATGTGTGTTTCGGGGTGCGCGGGAAGTTCCACACGCGATTGGCCTGGGTACGTGTGTTTCGGGGTGCGCGGGAAGTTCCACACGCGATTGGCCTGGGTACGTGTACTTCGGGGTGCGCGGGAAGTCCCACACGCGATTAGCCTGGGTACGTGTACTACGGGGTGCCCGGGAAGTTCGACATGCGATTAGCCTGGGTACGTGTGTTTCAGGGTGCGTGGGAAGTTCCACACGCGATTGGCCTGGGTACGTGTACTTCGGGATGCGCGGGAAGTTCCACACGCGATTGGCCTGGGTACGTGTACTTCGGGTGCGTGGGAAGTTCCACACGCGATTGGCCTGGGTACGTGTATTCCGAGGTGCGCGGGAAGATTCACACGCAATTTCAGCAGGGTACGTGTATTTAGGTGGTGCCGGGGAATGCTACACGTGATTTGGCCGTGTGGGTCCTCCCAGGTGTTCCCTCTACACCCTCCACGGCCTCTGCAGGCAGCCCACACCACAGCAGACTACCCTGCACCCCTGCTCATGTCCCATAGGCAACCCATCCACCATGGCCATGCCCCCCAGCCAACCCACATATCACCTTGCACTACTAATCACCAAAACATGTCTCCCAGCACCCCCACCCCCCAGCATCCAGGGGCAACCTCCACCAGGCCCCCACACATGTCCCCCTGCACCCCCACCCCCCAGCAGTGCAGGGGCAGCCTCCACCAGTCCCCCACACATGTCCCCCCGCACCCCCACCCCCCAGCAGTGCAGGGGCAGCCTCCACCAGGCCCCCACTCATGTCTACGACCACCCCCACCCCCAGCAGTGCAGGGGCAGCCTCCACCAGGCCCCAACTCATGTCCCCTATCACCCCCACCCCCCAGCAGTGCAGGGGCAGCCTCCACCAGGCCCCCACTCATGTCTACCACTACCACCACCCCCACCCCCCAGCCACCAGGGGCACCCTCCACCAGGCCCCCACTCATGTCTACCACCACCCCCACCCCCCAGCAGTGCAGGGGCAGCCTCCACCAGGCCCCCACACATGTTCCCCTGCACCCCCACCTCCCAGCAGTGCAGGGGCACCCTCCACCAGGCCCCCACACATGTCCCCCTGCACCTCCACCCCCCAGAAGTGCAGGGGCAGCCTCCACCAGGTCCCCACTCATGTCCCCCACCACCCCCACCCCCCAGCAGTGCAGGGGCAGCCTCCACCAGTCCCCCACTCATGTCTACCACCACCCCCACCCTCCAGTCACCAGGGGCACCATCCACCAGGCCCCCACTCATGTCTCCCACCACCCCCACCCCCCAGCAGTGCAGGGGCAGCCTCCACCAGGCCCCAACTCATGTCTCCCACCATCCCCACCCCCCAGCAGTGCAGGGGCAGCCTCCACCAGGCCCCCACTCATGTCTCCCATCACCCCCACCCCCCAGCAGTGCAGGGGCAGCCTCCACCAGGCCCCCCCACTCATGCCCAACTCATGTCTCCCTGCACCGCCACCCCCCAACCACCAGGGCCACCCTACACCAGGCCCCCACTCATGTCTACCACCACCCCTACCCCCCAGCCACCAGGGGCACCCTCCACCAGGCCCCCACTCATGTACCCCTGCACCCCCACCCCCCAGCAGTGCAGGGGCAGCCTCCACCAGGCCCCCACTCATGTCTACCACCACCCCCACCCCCCAGCCACCAGGGGCACCCTCCACCAGGCCCCTACTCATGTCTACCACCACCCCCACCCCCCAGCATCCAGGGGCACCCTCCACCAGGCCCCCACTCATGTCCCCCTGCCCCCCACCCCCCAGCAGTGCAGGGGCAGCCTCCACCAGGCCCCCACTCATGTCTACCACCACCCCCACCCCCCAGCCACCAGGGGCAGCCTCCACCAGGCCCCACTCATGTCCCCCTGCACCCCCACCCCCCAGCAGTGCAGGGGCAGCCTCCACCAGGCCCCACTCATGTCTACCACCACCCCCCCCCAGCCACCAGGGGCTGCCTTCACCAGGCCCCCACACATGTCCCCCTGCACCCCCAACCCCAGCAGTGCAGGGGCAGCCTCCACCAGGCCCCCACTCATGTCTCCCACCACCCCCACCCCCCAGTAGTGCAGGGGCAGCCTCCACCAGGCCCCCACTCATGTCTACCACCACCCCCACCCCCCAGCCACCAGGGGCACCCTCCACCAGGCCCCCACTCATGTCTACCACCACCCCCACCCCCAGCATCCAGGGGCAGCCTCCACCAGGCCCCCACAAATGTCCCCCTGCACCCCCACCCCCCAGCAGTGCAGGGGCAGCCTCCACCAGGCCCCCACTCATGTCTACCACCACCCCCACCCCCCAGCCACCAGGGGCACCCTCCACCAGGCCCCCACTCATGTCCACCCCCACCCCCCAGCATCCAGGGGCACCCTCCACCAGGCCCCGAATCATGTCCCCCTGCACCCCCACCCCCCAGCAGTGCAGGGGCAGCCTCCACCAGGCCCCCACTCATGTCCCCCTGCCCCCCACCCCCCAGCAGTGCAGGGGCAGCCTCCACCAGGCGCCCACTCATGTCTACCACCACCCCCACCGCCCAGCCACCAGGGGCAGCCTCCACCAGGCCCCACTCATGTCCCCCTGCACCCCCACCCCCCAGCAGTGCAGGGGCAGCCTCCACCAGGCCCCCACTCATGTCTACCAAAACCCCCACCCCCCAGCCACCAGGGGCAGCCTTCACCAGGCCCCCACACATGTCCCCCTGCACCCCCACCCCCAGCAGTGCAGGGGCAGCCTCCACCAGGCCCCCACCCATGTCTCCCACTACCCCCACCCCCCAGCAGTGCAGGGGCAGCCTCCACCAGGCCCCCACTCATGTCTACCACCACCCCCACCCCCCAGCCACCAGGGGCAGCCTTCACCAGGCCCCCACACATGTCCCCCTGCACCCCCACCCCCAGCCGTGCAGGGGCAGCCTCCACCAGGTCCCCACTCATGTCCCCCTGCACCCCCAGCAGTGCAGGGGCAGCCTCCACCAGGCCCCCACTCATGTCTACCACCTCCCCCACCCCCCAGCCACCAGGGGCAGCCTCCACCAGGCCCCCACTCATGTCCCCTGCACCCCCACCCCCCAGCAGTGCAGGGGCAGCCTCCACCAGGCCCCCACTCATGTCTACCCCCACCCCCCAGCCACCAGGGGCACCCTCCACCAGGCCCCCACTCATGTCTACCACCACCCCCACCCCCAGCATCCAGGGGCAGCCTCCACCAGGCCCCCACAAATGTCCCCCTGCACCCCCACCCCCCAGCAGTGCAGGGGCAGCCTCCACCAGGCCCCCACTCATGTCTACCACCACCCCCACCCCCCAGCCACCAGGGGCACCCTCCACCAGGCCCCCACTCATGTCTACCACCACCCCCACCCCCCAGCATCCAGGGGCACCCTTCACCAGGCCCTGAATCATGTCCCCCTGCACCCCCACCCCCCAGCAGTGCAGGGGCAGCCTCCACCAGGCCCCCAATCATGTCCCCCTGCCCCCCACCCCCCAGCAGTGCAAGGGCAGCCTCCACCAGGCCCCCACTCATGTCTACCACCACCTCCACCGCCCAGCCACCAGGGGCAACCTCCACCAGACCCCACTCATGTCCCCCTGCACCCCCACCCCCCAGCAGTGCAGGGGCAGCCTCCACCAGGCCCCCACTCATGTCTACCAAAACCCCCACCCCCCAGCCACCAGGGGCAGCCTTCACCAGGCCCCCACACATGTCCCCCTGCACCCCCACCCCCAGCAGTGCAGGGGCAGCCTCCACCAGGCCCCCACCCATGTCTCCCACTACCCCCACCCCCCAGCCACCAGGGGCAGCCTCCACCAGGCCCCCACTCATGTCCCCTGCACCCCCACCCCCCAGCAGTGCAGGGGCAGCCTCCACCAGGCCCCCACTCATGTCTACCACCACCCCCACCCCCCAGCCACCAGGGGCACCCTCCACCAGGCCCCCAACCATGTCTACCATCACCCCCACCCCCTAGCAGTGCAGGGGCAGCCTCCACCAGGCCCCCACTCATGTCTCCCATCACCCCCAGCCACCAGGGGCACCCTCCACCAGGCCCCCACCCATGTCTCCCATCACCCCCACCCCCCAGCCACCAGGGGCAGCCTCCACCAGGCCCCCTGTTAGGCGGAAACCTGTGCAGTTCCCTCTGGGACCACTACAAAAGATTTAGGACTACAGGTGTTTGGCAATAAACGCACTTGGTAGCAGTCTGTACCACACAGATTCACTTGGTAGCTGTGGCTGAGCAGTCAGACTTCCCTCAAGAAGAGTTAGGCAGTATGTGGAGTATACAAAATAGGGCAATCTACACAGTAAAACAAGTAGACACAGAACAAGGCTTCGGTGTAAAGATATAAAGGTATTTATTTATAACGACACATCTATGGAAAACACTCTGGCACTAATTCGGCAAAGAACTTCAATCACAATCACTATACGAAGAAAAAGATCAATCCCCCTAACAATAGTTCGACAAGTCTAGGTTCACCGGCATCACTTATTTGCAGACAGAGGTGTATGCTTTAACCTAGATGACACTCTAATATTTGTTAGGACGGGAGCGAAAAATAAGGCAGGTTATGAAATCACTCGGTACCAATACTTTACGGACAAATGCAAGGCAAGTAAGGCAGGGTCTACTGTAGATCACAAAGTTCAGAGGCCAGGCCCACTCGGAGAGAGGCAAGGCGATATGTCCCAAAAAGTGTCTCAGTGGAAATGCGCTTCAAGTCTTTATCGCAAATTGTTATGGAAAGATTGGACCAGTTCAGAACAGTAAGTTAAAGAAAGCTTGGAGGCCACCCAATGGAAAGGCGAGGATTAAGACACCTCACTCTATCCGGCAGAAAGGGAAGCCAGGCGGACACTGTACCTTGTTTGTGGAGAGACAGCTCCGGCGGGGGTAGTTGTTCCTGGTGGTGGATGCACGTCGGGTCTTTGCCAAGAGTAGAGATGATCTCGTCGTCGAAGAAAAGTGAAGTCCGGTGCACCACCAGGGAAGAGACCAGCCGCGGAGTGCTCCGTCACAAGGCACCACCTTTTGGTCGCGGTACAGGGGTAGTGGCTATCCGGTTGCCGGGGTGCTCTGCACGGGCAATTCGACCACTGCGTCCTGGAGCGAAGAAAAAGCAAAGGTGACTGGTTGTTCCCACCAGTCAGGGGAAGAGACTCTCCGGCAGGGAGATCTCCTCTGTCGTCGGGAAGTGGTGAGTCGGTTCAGCAGGGCTCCACCGGAGTTGTCGTCGTTGCAGGTCGGCTCATCTTTACCCTCGTCAGATTCTTAGGTCCTGTGGCGACTTCTGAAGATCCAGTCCCAAAAGCCCTGCTTTTATGCAGAAAACCCCCATTCATTCAGCCTAGTTGTCACTCAAAACACGCTAAGTGGTGAGCGGGGAGGCTCACCACTTGGGCCAATCACACCAGAGTGCGACCGGAGTTGGCAAGGCAACTCAGTCCAGGGTGCCTAAACCCCCTCCCACACCCTTGTGGTAACCCAGACAGAATGGCACCACTTTGGAGGGTCTCTGTACAGAAGCCCGCCAAAAGTGGAACAAAGGGCTCAACCCTTGGTTTAGGAGTCACAGAGACGAACACAGACGCCATTTTAAAAACCGAGTTCTGGCAGAAAATACCATCCGATAGACTTATTTAAGATAAGTATACCGGTGGTATGTTAGAGATTAACGAGGAAAAGTATTAATCTCCAACAATGGGAAGAATCCCATAGGGTTATATCCGGGGTCGAATATAGCAAGTAGTTTCCACTGCCACCAGCCAAAACTCGACGAGGGGGGACGGGACAGTGCCCGCTCGAATAACAGACCCAGGAGTAATCAAATTACCCCTACTAGTACGTCCACAATAGGATGGTTTGTACTAGTTCTGTTAGTAAATTTAGGACTAGTAACTAGTGACTTTACATGCCCGGGGAGACAGTAGTCAGTCCCCGGGTATGGAGTCTATGATGGAGGTCCGCTAGGACGCCCCAGTGCCACGGCACGGAGGGTGCGTTGTGACACACATAGTAAAACATACGAGACCTTATGGAGTAAAAGACTCCATAGCTCATAGAACACATTGACATTCAAAGGAATTACACACATTCATGTCCAAGAGTGGGAGAAAAAGAGTGTCACTCTTGGCAGGATGGAAAAAAAAACTCCAGAAATCCAGCAAAGCTGCTGGGGGACTCACTAGGTTAGGAAATTCAGCCTAAACAGAGAATTCTCCCTAACACTCCCACTCATGTCTCCCACCACCCCCAACCCCCAGCCACCAGGGGCAGCCTCCACCAGGCCACCACTCATGTCTCCCATCACCCCCACCGCCCAGCATTGCAGGGGCAGCCTCCACCAGGCCCCCACTCATGTCCAACTCATGTCTCCCTGCACCCCCACACCCCAGCCACCAGGGGCACCCTCCACCAGGCCCCCACTCATGTCTACCACCACCCCCACCCCCCAGCCACCAGGGGCACCCTCCACCAGGCCCCCACTCATGTCTAACATCACCCCCACCCCCCAGCAGTGCAGGGGCAGCCTCCATCAGGCCCCCACTCATGTCCCCTATCACCCCCACCCCCCAGCAGTACAGGGGCAGCCTCCACCAGGCCCCCACTCATGTCTCCCATCACCCCCACCCCCAGCAGTGCAGGGACAGCCTCCACCAGGCCCCCACTCATGTCTACCACCACCCCCACCCCCCAGCCACCAGGGGCACCCTCCACCAGGCCCCCACTCATGTCTACCATCACCCCCAGCAGTGCAGGGGCAGCCTCCATCAGGCCCCCACTCATGTCCCCTATCACCCCCACCCCCCAGCAGTACAGGGGCAGCCTCCACCAGGCCCCCACTCATGTCTCCCTGAACCCCCACCCCCAGCCACCAGGGGCACCCTCCACCAGGCCCCCACTCATGTCCCCCAGCCAACATGCCACCACAATCTAGATCCCTGGCCCTTATGGTCAGCCTCCAAATGGCAAACACTCACCTGAGTATTGCATCCACCCACTTAGAAATGGCAAAAACATGATATAACCCCAATTGCAAGTTTGGAAATGAACACATGTCCCTCACATACACCCAATGGGTGTCAGTGAATGTCAAAACCCATATCATGATATGCATGAAACCAATGAGATGATACTACACATTGAAGTTTGAAGAAAAAATATGTATTAAACGCAACATAAATTGAATCAAAAATAAACAAACAATAATGGAAATTTCTAAAAAAAAACCCCAGCAGGTACATGAAATAATGCAAAACCACAAATCATAATGCAAACCAAACGTGTCCAAAGTCACAGTCCTCTGCCCGTGCACTGCCTCCTGCTGCCTGCACATCCTCCGCTGGCTGGGGTGCAGTCGTTGATGTGGCCACCCCTGCTGGACGTCCGACTCCCGACTGTGGCAGGGATGCCTCCTCCACCAGCCTGGCCGCACCGTCAGAGGCAGCTCCACAGGGCACCCAGGTGACTGATGGGTGGGAAGATGGCACAGAGGACGACTGGCGCATAGGGGGTTCAGTTGAGGAGGGGGTCGTAGCAAGCCCCATCAAACGGAGGAATCCGGCCTGGGTGACCTGTCCCAGTAGGCCGACGCGGTCAATGAGCCATTCGAGATGACGTGCAGTCTCCTCATGAAAAGACTGCAGGTCACCTCGCATGGCCCGTTGACGCAACGCCACACCAGTCAGGACAGGCTCAACCCGGACCCGGATAGCCACGTCCGCAGGCAGAGGAAGGCCAGTTGTCGTGAGCTCATCCCCTGCCTGAAAACGGGTCTGGACGTAGGCATCCCTGCTGGTGCAAGATGATGCAGTGACAGGATCAGGGACAGGATTGCATACAGGCACCTCCGCGGCGACCTGTGCTGCCTCCTGTCCCTGGTCCTGCACTGCACCACTAGCACCAGTGGAATCCCCACCTCCAGACCCCGTCTCTGTTGCTTGCACGGCCTCCTCCTCCACCAAACCCCCCACCAACCTGGATGACTCCGTGCCATCTTCCCCCGTTGGGCCCTGTGGGGTCCCAGCTGCCCCTTCTGCTGCCAAGGAGTCCAACTCAGACCTCCGCCTCTTGGACCTCCCCCCGGCAGCTGCGGCCTGGGACGCGGCACCAGACTCCTCACTCCCCGATGAGATCACAACCTGGGAGGGGAGCCGGGCCTTGCGTCTCCGGCTGGCGGTGCGATCCCCGCCGCTGTGCTCCACAGCACCTTCTCCGCCCTCTTCATCAGTTGACGCTGCAGACAGGGAGAAATAAAACACAGGCATCAGGGCACTGTACAATGGACACATACACACATGACAGTTGCACATGAGTGGCATTGGCAAACCTCAGACATGGCATCACAATCGGCAACACACATGTCATTTCAACTTGCACACATGAGCCATACCACAGCCACATCGCAACTGCCAGCACCATCTATACACATACAACAGCATGAGCAGGCAAAGGTGAGCCAGACATCACATGCAACACAGGGAGTGCACTACACATGCACGCACACCACCACACTTGCATGCATGTGTACACCTCAACCAACTGTCGCAGTGTTCCGATGGGCCTCCATGTCACATCTGGCAATCAGGCTTCCACATCCCACTGTCACATGCATCCATGTTGCATCACTGTTGCACCCTTGTCAAATACGCACACATGCACATGTACACAGTGCTGATACACGCAGCTGAAAACAACATACATGCGTGACATCACAAACATGCCCACTTACATACACATTCATCCAAACATGTGTGCCCACACAACTGCATTTGGCATGCAAGCCTACACACAGAAGCACCATCCATGTCTCACACATGACAGCCCTCGCATGTGTTAGCCTCACGGTCCTGTACACCCCCACCCATACTCGGCCCCATACAAACAGATATGCAACCGGCACACTACTGGCACAGCACCACACGCACAGCTTACAATCATGATGCATGTACACTTACCGCTCGACTCCAGACGGGTCTGCCTCTCAAAGACCTGGACGTGGAGCACTGGGGATATGCGTTCCAGGACCCTCATCTGATCTTCCGACAAGTGGCCCCGGCGCCCCTTAGCATCCGCTGCCTTCAAGAGGAGCCGGGCCTTGCTCAGGGTCCTGGACCTGAAGTCCTCCCAGCGCTTCTTGACATGTTGGAAGTCGCGGACTGCCACCCCCTCTGCGTTGATGGCAGTCACGATGTCCGTCCAGATCTGAGTCCGTCCTTCCTTGTCGGCACGCACACTTCCGTAGAGGGCATCATACTGCCCCAGGACTTGCTCCACCAGGACACCAACTTCCCTGGCACTGAAGCTGGTGCCCCTCTGCCTCTCTGGCCGGGGGTTGTCAGTGGTGCCAGATGTTGCAGTGCCCGACATGACAACCCCAGAGGCAGGAGTGGGTGGGCAACTGGGTCATGGACCCTGGATTGTTTATCTGTATATAGTTGACTTTTGGATTTTCATTTTTTTTAATGATTTCCCCATGGAGCAATGGTTTTCGATTTTAATTTTCCATTGGATTTACTTTTGTGGACTGTGACTTTGGACACCTTTGGGTTGCATTATGATTTTATGGTTTTGCATTATTTCACGTACCTGCTGGTTTTTTGGTTTTTTAATTTCCATTATTGTTTGTTTATTTTTGATTCAATTTATGTTGCTTTTAATACATATTTTTTCTTCAAAGTTCAATGTGTAGTATCATCTCATTGGTTTAATGGATATCATGATATGGGTTTTGACATTCACTGACACCCATTGGGTGTATGTGAGGGACATGTGTTCATTTCCAAACTTGCAATTGCGGTTCTATCATGTTTTTGCCATTTCTAAGTGGGTGGATGCAATACTCGGGTGGGTGTTTGGCATTTGGAGGCTGACCATAAGGGCCAGGGATCTAGATTGTGGTGACATGTTGGCTGGGGGACATGAGTGGGGGCCTGGTGGAGGGTGCCCCTGGTGGCTGGGGGGTGGGGGCGGTGGTAGACATGAGTGGGGGCCTGGTGGAGGCTGCCCCTGCACTGCTGGGGGGTGGGGGTGCAGGGGGACATGAGTGGGGACCTGGTGGAGGCTGCCCCTGCACTGCTGGGGGGTGGGGGTGCAGGGGGGCATGAGTGAGGGCCTGGTGGAGGGTGCCCCTGGATGCTGGGGGGTGGGGGTGGTGGTAGACATAAGTGGGGGCCTGGTGGAGGGTGCCCCTGGTGGCTGGGGGTGGGGGTGGTGGTAGACATGAGTGGGGGCCTGGTGGAGGCTGCCCCTGCACTGCTGGGGGGTGGGGGTGCAGGGGGACATGAGTGGGGGCCTGGTGGAGGCTGCCCCTGCACTGCTGGGGGATGGGGGTGGTGGGAGACATGAGTGGGGGCCTGGTGGAGGCTACCCCTGCACTGCTGGGGGGGTGGGGGTGCAGGGGGACATGTGTGGGGGCCTGGTGGAGGCTGCCCCTGCACTGCTGGGGGGTAGGGGTGCAGGGGGACATGAGTGGGGGCCTGGTGGAGGGTGCCCCTGGATGCTGGGGGGTGGGGGTGGTGGTAGACATGAGTGGGGGCCTGGTGGAGGGTGCCCCTGGTGGCTGGGGGGTGGGGGTGGTGTTAGACATGAGTGGGGGCCTGGTGGAGGCTGCCCCTGCACTGCTGAGGGGTGGGGTGCAGGGGGACACGAGTAGGGGCCTGGTGGAGGCTGCCCCTGCACTGCTGGGGGGTGGGGGTGATGGTAGACATGAGTGGGGGCCTGGTGGAGGGTGCCCCTGCACTGCTGGGGGTGGGGGTGGTGGGAGACATGAGTGGGGGCCTGGTGGAGGGTGCCCCTGGTGGCTGGGGGGTGGTGGGAGACATGAGTGGGGGCCTGGTGGAGGGTGCCCCTTGTGGCTGGGGAGTGGGGGTGGTGGTAGACATGAGTGGGGGGCTGGTGGAGGGTGCCCCTGGTGGCTGGGGGGTGGGGGTGCAGGGAGACATGAGTTGGACATGAGTGGGGGCCTGGTGGAGGCTGCCCCTGCACTGCTGGGGGGTGGGGGTGATGGGAGACATGAGTGGGGGCCTGGTGGAGGCTGCCCCTGCACTGCTGGGGGGTTGGGGTGAAAGGGGACATGAGTGGGGGCCTGGTGGAGGCTGCCCCTGCACTGCTGGGGGGTGGGGGTGGTGGGAGACATGAGTGGGGGCCTGGTGGAGGCTGTCCCTGCACTGCTGGGGGGTTGGGGTGAAAGGGGACATGAGTGGGGGCCTGGTGGAGGCTGTCCCTGCACTGCTGGGGGGTGGGGGTGGTGGGAGACATGAGTGGGGGCCTGCTGGAGGGTGCCCCTGGTGGCTGGAGGGTGGGGGTGGTGGTAGACATGAGTGGGGGCCTGGTGGAGGGTGCCCCTGGTGGCTGGGGGGTGGGGGTGCAGGGAGACATGAGTGGGGGCCTGGTGGAGGCTGCCCCTGCACTGCTGGGGGGTGGGGGTGATGGGAGACATGAGTGGGGGCCTGGTGGAGGCTGCCCCTGCACTGCTGGGGGGTGGGGGTGATAGGGGACATGAGTGTGGGCCTGGTGGAGGCTGCCCCTGGTGGCTGGGGAGTGGGAGTGGTGGTAGACATGAGTGGGGGGCTGGTGGAGGGTGCCCCTGGTGGCTGGGGGGTGGGGGTGCAGGGAGACATGAGTTGGACATGAGTGGGGGCCTGGTGGAGGCTGCCCCTGCACTGCTGGGGGGTGGGGGTGATGGGAGACATGAGTGGGGGCCTGGTGGAGGCTGCCCCTGCACTGCTGGGGGGTTGGGGTGAAAGGGGACATGAGTGGGGGCCTGGTGGAGGCTGCCCCTGCACTGCTGGGGGTGGTGGTGGTGGGAGACATGAGTGGGGGCCTGGTGGAGGCTGTCCCTGCACTGCTGGGGGGTTGGGGTGAAAGGGGACATGAGTGGGAGCCTGGTGGAGGCTGTCCCTGCACTGGTGGGGGGTGGGGGTGGTGGGAGACATGAGTGGGGGCCTGGTGGAGGGTGCCCCTGGTGGCTGGCGGGTGGTGGTAGACATGAGTGGGGGCCTGGTGGAGGGTGCCCCTGGTGGCTGGGGGGTGGGGGTGAAGGGAGATATGAGTGGGGGCCTGGTGGAGGCTGCCCCTGCACTGCTGGGGGGTGGGGGTGATGGGAGACTTGAGTGGGGGCCTGGTGGAGGCTGCCCCTGCACTGCTGGGGGGTGGGGGTGATAGGGGACATGAGTGTGGGCCTGGTGGAGGCTGCCCCTGCACTGCTGGGGGGTGGGGGTGATGGTAGACATGAGTGGGGGCCTGGTGGAGGGTGCCCCTGCACTGCTGGGGGGTGGGGGTGGTGGGAGACATGAGTGTGGGCCTGGTGGAGGGTGCCCCTGGGGGGTGGGGGTGGTGGTAGACATGAGAGGGGGCCTGGTGGAGGGTGCCCCTGGTGGCTGGGGGGTGGGGGTGCAGGGAGACATGAGTTGGACATGGGTGGGGGCCTGGTGGAGGCTGCCCCTGCACTGCTGGGGGGTGGGGGTGATGGGAGAAATGAGTGGGGGCCTGGTGGAGGCTGCCCCTGCACTGCTGGGGGGTTGGGGTGAAAGGGGACATGAGTGGGGGCCTGGTGGAGGCTGCCCCTGCACTGCTGGGGGGTGGGGGTGGTGGGAGACATGAGTGGGGACCTGGTGGAGGCTGCCCCTGCACTGCTGGGGGGTGGGGGTGGTGGGAGACATGAGTGGGGGCCTTGTGGAGGGTGCCCCTGGTGGCTGGCGGGTGGGGGTGGTGGTAGACATGAGTGGGGGCCTGGTGGAGGGTGACCCTGGTGGCTGGGGGCTAGGGGTGCAGGGAGACATGAGTTGGACATGAGTGGGGGCCTTGTGGAGGCTGCCCCTGCACTGCTGGGGGGTGGGGGTGATGGGAGACATGAGTGGGGGCCTGGTGGAGGCTTCCCCTGCACCGCTGCGGGGTGGGGTGATAGGGGACATGACTGTGGGCCTGGTTGAGGCTGCCCCTGCACTGCTGGAGGGTGGGGGTGATGGTAGACATGAGTGGGGGCCTGGTGGAGGGTGCCCCTGCACTGCTGGGGGGTGGGGGTGGTGGGAGACATGAGTGGGGGCCTGGTGGAGGCTGTCCCTGCACTGCTGGGGGGTGGGGGTGGTGGTAGACATGAGTGGGGGCCTGGTGGAGGGTGCCCCTGGTGGCTGGGGGGTGGGGGTGCAGGGAGACATGAGGTGGACATGAGTGGGGGCCTGGTGGAGGCTGCCCCTGGTGGCTGGGGGATGGGGGTGGTGGGAGACATGAGTGGGGGCCTGGTGGAGGCTGCCCCTGGTGGCTGGGGGGTGGGGGTGATGGGAGACATGAGTGGGGGCCTGGTGGAGGGTGCCCCTGGTGGCTGGGGGTGGGGGTGATGGGAGACATGAGTGGGGGCGTGGTGGAGGCTGCCCCTGCACTGCTAGGGGGTGGGGGCGATGGTAGACATGAGTGGGGGCCTGGTGGAGGGTGCCCCTGGTGGCTGGGGGTGGGGGTGGTGGTAGACATGCGTGGGGGCCTGGTGGAGGCTGCCCCTGCACTGCTGGGGGGTGGGGGTGATGGGAGACATGAGTGGAGGCCTGGTGGAGGGTGCCCCTGGTGGCTGGGGGTGGGGGTGGTGGTGGTGGTGGTAGACATGAGTGGGGGCCTGGTGAAGGGTGCTCCTGGTGGCTGGGGGGTGGGGGTGCAGGGAGACATGAGTTGGACATGAGTGGGGGCCTGGTGGAGGCTGCCCCTGCACTGCTGGGGGCTGGGGGTGATGGGAGACATGAGTGGGGGCCTGGTGGAGGCTGCCCCTGGTGGCGGGGGGGGGGGTGGTGGGAGACATGAGTGGGGGCCTGGTGGAGGCTGCCCCTGGTGGGTGGGGGTGATGGGAGACATGAGTGGGGGCCTGGTGGAGGGTGCCCCTGGTGACTGGGGGGTGGGGGTGATGGGAGACATGAGTCAGGGCCTGGTGGAGGCTGCCCCTGCACTGCTAGGGGGTGGGGGTGATGGTAGACATGAGTGGGGGCCTGGTGGAGGGTGCCCCTGGTGGCTGGGGGGTGGGGGTGGTGGTAGACATGAGTGGGCGCCTGGTGGAGGCTGCCCCTGCACTGCTGGGGGGAGGGGGTGATGGGAGACATGAGTGGGGGCCTGGTGGAGGCTGCCCCTTCACTGCTGGGGGGTGGGGGTGATGGGAGACATGAGTGGGGTCTGGTGGAGGGTGCCCCTGGTGGCTGGGGGATGGGGGTGGTGGTAGACATGAGTGGGGGCCTGGTGGAGGGTGCCCCTGGTGGCTGGGGGTGGGGGTGCAGGGAGACATGAGTTGGACATGAGCGGGGGCCTGGTGGAGGCTGCCCCTGCACTGCTGGGGGGTGGGGGTGATGGGAGACATGAGTGGGGGCCTGGTGGAGGCTGCCCCTGGTGGCTGGGGGGTGGGGGTGGTGGGAGACATGAGTGGGGGCCTGGTGGAGGCTGCCCCTGGTGGCTGGGGGGTGGGGGTGATAGGGGACATGAGTGGGGGCCTGGTGGAGGCTGTCCCTGCACTGTTAGGGGGTGGGGGTGATGGTTGACATGAGTGGGGGCCTGGTGGAGGGTGCCCCTGGTGGCTGGGGGGTGGGGGTGGTGGTAGACATGAGTGGGGGCCTGGTGGAAGCTGCCCCTGCACTGCTGGGGGGTGGGGGTGATGGGAGACATGAGTGGGGGCCTGGTGGAGGCTGCCCCTGCACTGCTGGGGGGTGGGAGTGATGGGAGACATGAGTGGGGGCCTGGTGGAGGGTGCCCCTGGTGGCTTGGGGGTGGGGGTGGTGGTAGACATGAGTGGGGGCCTGGTGGAGGGTGCCCCTGGGGGGTGGGGGTGATGGGAGACATGAGTGGGGGCCTGGTGGAGGCTCCCCTGCACTGCTAGGGGGTGGGGGTGATGGTAGACATGAGTGGGGGCCTGGTGGAGGGTGCCCCTGGGGGGTGGGGGTGATGGGAGACATGAGTGGGGGCCTGGTGGAGGCTGCCCCTGCACTGCTGGGGGGTGGGGGTGATGGGAAACATGAGTGGGGGCCTGGTGGAGGGTGCCCCTGGGGGGTGGGGGTGGTGGTAGACATGAGTGGGGGCCTGGTGGAGGGTGCCCCTGGTGGCTGGGAGGTGGGGGTGCAGGGAGACATGAGTTGGACATGAGTGGGGGCCTGGTGGAAGCTGCCCCTGCACTGCTGGGGGGTGGGGGTAATGGGAGACATGAGTGGGGGCCTGGTGGAGGCTGCCCCTGGTGGCTGGGGGGTGGGGGTGGTGGGAGACATGAGTGGGGCCTGGTGGAGGCTGCCCCTGGTGGCTGGGGGGTGGGGGTGATGGGAGACATGAGTGGGGCCTGGTGGAGGGTGCCCCTGGGGGGTGGGGGTGATGGGAGACATGAGTGGGGGCCTGGTGGAGGCTGCCCCTGCACTGCTGGGGGGTGGGGGTGATGGGAGACATGAGTGGGGGCCTGATGGAGGCTGCCCCTGCACTGCTGGGGGTGGGGGTGATAGGGGGCATGAGTGGGGGCCTGGTGGAGGCTGCCCCTGCACTGCTTGGGGGTGGGGGTGCAGGGAGACATGAGTTGAACATGAGTGGGGGCCTGGTGGAGGCTGCCCCTGAACTGCTGGGGGGTGGGGGTGATGCGAGACATGAGTGGGAGCCTGGTGGAGGCTGCCCCTGGTGGCTGGGGGGTGGGGGTGCTGGGAGACATGAGTGGGGTCCTGGTGGAGGGTGCCCCTGGTGGGGGGTGGGGGTGCATGGAGACATGTGTTGGACATGAGTGGGGGCCTGGTGGAGGGTGCCCCTGGTGGCTGGGGGGTGGGGGTGGTGGTAGACATGAGTGGGGGCCTGGTGGAGGGTGCCCCTGGTGGCTGGGAAATGGGGGTGCAGGAAGACATGAGTTGGACATGAGTGGGGGCCTGGTGGAGGCTGCCCCTGCACTGCTGGGGGTGGGGGTGATGGGAGACATGAGTGGGGGCTTGGTGGAGGCTGCCCCTGGTGGCTGGGGGGTGGGGGTGGTGGGAGACATGAGTGGGGGGCTGGTGGAGGCTGCCCCTGGTGGCTGGGGGGTGGGGGTGATGGGAGACATGAGTGGGGGCCTGGTGGAGGCTGCCCCTGCACTGCTGGGGGGTGGGGGTGATGGGAGACATGAGTGGGGGCCTGATGGAGGCTGCCCCTGCACTGCTGGGGGTGGGGATGATAGGGGACATGAGTGGGGGCCTGGTGGAGGCTGCCCCTGCACTGCTTGGGGGTGGGGGTGCAGGGAGACATGAGTTGAACATGAGTGGGGGCCTGGTGGAGGCTGCCCCTGAACTGCTGGGGGTGGGGGTGATGGGAGACATGAGTGGGGGCCTGGTGGAGGCTGCCCCTGCACTGCTAGGGGGTGGGGGTGATGGTAGACATGAGTGGGGGCCTGATGGAGGGTGCCCCTGGTGGCTGGGGGGTGGGGGTGGTGGTAGACATGAGTGGGGGCCTGGTGGAGGCTGCCCCTGCACTGCTGGGGGGTGGGGGTGATGGGAGACATGAGTGGGGGCCTGGTGGAGGCTGCCCTGGTGGCGGGGGGGTGGTGGGAGACATGAGTCAGGGCCTGGTGGAGGCAGCCCCTGCACTGCTAGGGGGTGGGGGTGATGGTAGATATGAGTGGGGGCCTGGTGGAGGGTGCCCCTGGTGGCTGGGGGGTGGGGGTGGTGGTAGACATGAGTGGGCGCCTGGTGGAGGCTGCCCCTGCACTGCTGGGGGGTGGGGGTGATGGGAGACATGAGTGGGGGCCTGGTGGAGGCTGCCCCTTCACTGCTGGGGGGTGGGGGTGATGGGAGACATGAGTGGGGTCTGGTGGAGGATGCCCCTGGTGGCTGGGGGATGGGGGTGGTGGTAGACATGAGTGGGGGCCTGGTGGAGGGTGCCCCTGGTGGCTGGGGAGTGGGGGTGCAGGGAGACATGAGTTGGACATGAGCGGGGGCCTGGTGGAGGCTGCCCCTGCACTGCTGGGGGGTGGGGGTGATGGGAGACATGAGTGGGGGCCTGGTGGAGGCTGCCCCTGGTGGCTGGGGGGTGGGGGTGGTGGGAGACATGAGTGGGGGCCTGGTGGAGGCTGCCCCTGGTGGCTGGGGGTGATAGGGGACATGAGTGGGGGCCTGGTGGAGGATGCCCCTGCACTGCTAGGGGGTGGGGGTGATGGTAGACATGAGTGGGGGCCTGGTGGAGGGTGCCCCTGGTGGCTGGGGGGTGGGGGTGGTGGTAGACATGAGTGGGGGCCTGGTGGAAGCTGCCCCTGCACTGCTGGGGGTTGGGGGTGATGGGAGACATGAGTGGGGGCCTGGTGGAGGCTGCCCCTGCACTGCTGGGGGGTGGGGGTGATGGGAGACATGAGTGGGGGCCTGGTGGAGGGTGCCCTTGGTGGCTGGGGGGTGGGGGTGGTGGTAGACATGAGTGGGGGCCTGGTGGAGGGTGCCCCTGGGGGGTGGGGGTGATGGGAGACATGCGTGGGGGCCTGGTGGAGGCTGCCCCTGCACTGCTAGGAGGTGGGGGTGATGGTAGACATGAGTGGGGGCCTGGTGGAGAGTGCCCCTGGTGGCTGGGGGGTGGGGGTGGTGGTAGACATGAGTGGGGGCCTGGTGGAAGCTGCCCTTGCACTGCTGGGGAGTGGGGGTGATGGGAGACATGAGTGGGGGCCTGGTGGAGGCTGCCCCTGCACTGCTGGGGGGTGGGGGTGATGGGAGACATGAGTGGGGGCCTGGTGGAGGCTGCCCCTGGTGGCTGGGAGGTGGGGGTGCAGGGAGATATGAGTTGGACATGAGTGGGGGCCTGGTGGAGGCTGCCCCTGCACTGCTGGGGGGTGGGGGTGATGGGAGACATGAGTGGGGGCTGCCCCTGGTGGCTGGGGGGTGGGGGTGGTGGGAGACATGAGTGGGGCCTGGTGGAGGCTGCCCCTGGTGGCTGGGGGGTGGGGGTGATGGGAGACATGAGTGGGGGCCTGGTGGAGGGTACCCCTGGTGGCTGCGGGGTGGAGGTGATGGGAGACATGAGTGGGGGCCTGGTGGAGGCTGCCCCTGCACTGCTGGGGGGTGGGGGTGATGGGAGACATGAGTGGGGGCCTGATGGAGGCTGACCCTGCACTGCTGGGGGTGGGGGTGATAGGGGACATGAGTGGGGGCCTGATGGAGGCTGCCCCTGAACTGCTGGGGGGGGGGGGGGTGATGGGAGACATGAGTGGGAGCCTGGTGGAGGCTGCCCCTGGTGGCTGGAGGGTGGGGGTGCTGGGAGACATGAGTGGGGTCCTGGTGGAGGGTGCCCCTGGGGGGTGGGGGTGCAGGGAGACATGAGTTGGACATGAGTGGGGGCCTGGTGGAGGGTGCCCCTGGTGGCTGGGGGGTGGGGGTGGTTGTAGACATGAGTGGGGGCCTGGTGGAGGGTGCCCCTGGTGGCTGGGAGGTGGGGGTGCAGGGAGACATGAGTTGGACATGAGTGGGGGCCTGGTGGAGGCTGCCCCTGCACTGCTGGGGGGTGTGGGTGATCGGAGCCATGAGTGGGGGCCTGGTGGAGGCTGCCCCTGGTGACTGGGGGGTGGGGGTGGTGTATGACATCAGTGGGGGCCTGGTGGAGGCTGCCCCTGGTGGCTGGGGGGTGGGGGTGATGGGAGACATGAGTGGGGGCCTGGTGGAGGGTGCCCCTGGTGGCTGGGGGGTCAGGGTGATGGGAGACATGAGTGGGGGCCTGGTGGAGACTGCCCCTGCACTGCTGGGGGGTGGGGGTGATGGGAGACATGAGTGGGGGCCTGATGGAGGCTGCCCCTGCACTGCTGGGGGTGCGGGTGATAGGGGACATGAGTGGGGGCCTGGTGGAGGCTGCCCCTGCACTGCTTGGGGGTGGGGGTGCAGGGAGACATGAGTTGAACATGAGTGGGGGCCTGGTGGAGGCTGCCCCTGAACTGCTGGGGGTGGGGGGGATGGGAGACATGAGTGGGAGCCTGGTGGAGGCTGCCCCTGGTTGCTGGGGAGTGGGGGTGCAGGGAGACATGAGTTGGACATGAGTGGGGGCCTGGTGGAGGCTGCCCCTGCACTGCTGGGGGGTGGGGGTGATGGTAGACATGAGTGGGGGCCTGGTGGAGGCTGCCCCTGCACTGCTGGGGGTGGGGGTGATAGGGGACATGAGTGGGGGCCTGGTGGAGGCTGCCCCTGCACTGCTGGGGGGTGGGGGTGCAGGGAGACATGAGTTGGCCATGAGTGGGGGCCTGGTGGAGGCTGCCCCTGAACTGCTGGGGGGTGGGGGTGATGGGAGACATGAGTGGGGGCCTTGTGGAGGCTCCCCCTGGTGGCTGGGGGGTGGGGGGTGGGGATGGTGGGAGACATGAGTGGGGTCCTGGTGGAGGGTGCCCCTGGAGGCTGGGGGTGCAGGGAGACATGAGTTGGACATGAGTGGGGGCCTGGTGGAGGCTGCCCCTTTACTGCTGGGGGGTGGGGGGATGGTAGACATGAGTGGGGGCCTGGTGGAGGCTGCCCCTGCACTGCTGGGGGGTGGGGGTTATAGGGGATATGAGTGGGGGCCTGGTGGAGGGTGTCCCTGCACTGCTGGGTGGTGGGGGTGGTGGGAGACATGAGTGGGGGCCTGGTGGAGGGTGCCCCTGGTGGCTGGAGGGTGGGGGTGATAGGTGACATGAGTGGGGGCCTGGTGGAGGGTGCCCCTGGTGGATGGGGGGTGGGGGTGGTGGTAGACATGAGTGGGGGCCTGGTGGAGGCTGCCCCTGCACTGCTGGGGGTGGGGGTGATGGGAGACATGAGTGGGGGCCTGGTGGAGGGTGCCCCTGCACTGCTGGGGGTGGGGGTGATGGGAGACATGAGTGGGGGCCTGGTGGAGGCTGCCCCTGCACTGCTGGGGTGTGGAGGTGATAGGGGGCATGAGTGGGGGCCTGGTGGAGGCTGCCCCTACACTGCTGGGGGGTGGGGGTGATGGGAGACATGAGTGGGGGCCTGGTGGAGGCTGCCCCTGGTGGCTGGGGAGTGGGGGTGGTGGGAGACATGGGTGGGGGCCTGGTGGAGGGTGCCCCTGGTGGCTGGGGGGTGGGGGTGATGGGAGACATGAGTGGGGGCCTGGTGGCTGGGGGGTGGGGGTGGTGGTAGACATGAGTGGGGGCCTGGTGGAGGCTGCCCCTGTACTGCTGGGGGGTGGGGGTGATAGGGGACATGTGTGGGGGCCTGGTGGAGGCTGCCCCTGCACTGCTGGGGGGTGGGGGTGATAGGGGACATGGGTGGGGGCCTGGTGGAGGCTGCCCCTGCACTGCTTGGGGGTGGGGGTGATGGGAGACATGAGTGGGGGCCTGGTGGAGGCTGCCCCTGGTGGCTGGGGGTGCAGGGGGACATGCGTTGGTGGGCAGTAGTGCAAGGTGACATGTGGGTTGGCTGGGGGGCATGGCCATGGTGGATGGGGTGCCTGCGGGACATGTGCAGGGTAGGCCCCAGTGGTGTGGGCCACCTGCAGGGGCCGTGGAGGGTGTAGAGGGAACACCTGGGAAGACCCACACGTGCAATTCACGTGTGGTGCTCCCCGCGCACACCTGTAATACACGTACCCTGATGGAATCGCGTGTGATACTTCCTGCGCACCCCTGAAATACACGTACCCTGCTGCTTTTGCGTGTGATACTTCCCGCGCACCCCTGGAATACACGTACCCTGCTGATTTTGCGTGTGATACTTCCCGCGCACCCCTGAAATACACGTACCCTGCTGATTTTGCGTGTGATACTTCCCGCCCACCCCTGGAATACATGTACCCTGCTGTTTTTGCATGTGATACTTCCCTTGCACCCCTGGAATACACGTACCCTGATGGAATCATGTGTGATACTTCCCGCGCACCCCTGAAATACACGTACCCTGCTGCTTTTGCGTGTGATACTTCCGGCGCACCCCTGAAATACACGTACCCTGCTGCTTTTCTGTGTGATACTTCCCGCGCACCCCTGGAATACACGTACCCTGCTGTTTTTGCGTGTGATACTTCCTGCGCACCCCTGGAATACACGTGCCCTGATGGAATCACGTGTGTTACTTCCCAGGCACCCCTGATGTACACGTACCCTGGATAATCGCGTGTGGAACTTCCCGCGAACCACTGAAATACACGTTCCCCGCTTGGCGTTTTCTGTTTGCCAGCCCTGTGAACTGGTCCAGGGCTAGCGCAGCCCTTTGCGATGATTTGGGGATTTTGAAGGCTTTTCCTTGCGCGAGGGCGTTCTTGGAGGCATAACTGGCGCTGCTGCAGGGTCGCTGCACCACGGCTGGTTTCGGAGGCTAAAATCCATGAATACGCTGTGCTATGAAAAGGATTTTTTCGCACGCGGCTGGCGCAGTGTATTGCACGGGGACACTGTGCGCCAGCCGCGTGCGCCATTTTTGTGCGAATTTCTGTGAATTACCCTGCAAATCGGTGGGAATGGCCTTAGCAGACACCTCCACTAGGTGGGATGCTGTACAAACAGCGTTCCGCATCCCACAATATTCCACCAGTGTCTCTTACTTAGTAATAAAGCTGACCCCGACCTATGCAGGCCTCTACAATGCCAATATCCCTAATTTACTGAAGGAAGCCAAAGAGTGGCTGCAGCATTGGGACACTCAGGAGATTTTGTGGTTGGGTCGAGTTAGTGCAGTGAAGATGTCCCTTGTCCCGAAACTTCTTTACCCGTTTCAATCCTTGCCAGTGCTAGTTCCTGAGAACAAGCTCATAGCCATGCAAAGAGAGATAGGCCGGTTTATCTGCAGGAGGGGCAAGCCTAGAATTCCCTACAAGCTTCTCACAAGGGGGAGGATTGTGGGTGGACTGTGACTCTCCTCAATTTCACGCTACTATAGGGCAGCCCAGATGGCGCCGATGTTGTCATGGGGGAGCCCAGAATAACCTTCTAAATGGCAAGAGATTGAGAAAGCGCTAGCTCCATTCCCTTTGGCTCAGCTCCCATTTCTCCCTAAGGAGGCTCGGGGATATAAAGGTGAGCTATTACCCACTACGTTAGTCACGCTCCGCAGTTGGGATAGAGCATGCACACAAGGGGGTATCGCATCGGGATTGGGTCCGCTGTCCCCCACTACTCAGAACCCTGCATTTACTCCGGGCTTATGTGCCAGATCATATCAAAGTTGGAGTCCAGATAAACCCTTGAGATTGAGAGATCTGTATGTACATCAGGAACCCGTGAATTTCCAAGAATGCAAAGATAAATTTGGGCTCTCAGAATTGGGACGTTTCAGGTACATACAGCTTCGGCACTGGTTGTCTAATAAGGATACCCGCCGAGCTGCTCTAAGAACTCTGATTAGCATAGAGCTTCGAATCCTGGAAGGTCAACAATCCCACAAATTAGCTACATGTTATAGACTCTTAGAGAAAGCCCCCTTGGAAGAAAAACTCCCTTATATGTTAGCCTGGGAGAGGGAATTGGGCTTCGAAATTTCAGAAGAGTCTTGGCAGCGGATCTGGCATAGGGCCCAAACGAGTTGACAATGCAATATAATGAAGGAGAATGCTTTTAAGGTATGCTTTAGGTGGTACGTGCCTCAAGCAGGTTTCACGCAATGAACCCGGAACACCCTGATACTTGTTGGCATGGTTGCAGAGAATGGGGACATTTGGCCCATATGTGGTGGCACTGCTCGGTTATTCAAACATTTTGGCTGGAGGTACGGTCTAAAATCAAGGAAATTTCGGTATCCCTACTGCCCATGGACCCACGGGAGTTAATACTAAGAGATGCACCAGAGGATGGGTCCTTCCCAATGTCAGGATATAGAGCAGCTCTGGTTTCTTTGTTACTCATAGCTGCCCGAATTACAAGGGCTCGATTCTGGAAGGAAGTGGAAGATCCACGCATAGCATACCGGTGGGTGAAGGTGTGGGAGCTGCTAGGCCTTGAGAAACTGACAGCTATGCTTGAAGGGAAACTTGAAGTTCATGAAGACCTGGAGCCCATTTTTGGACTATGTTTCAGACAGAGAGCACATGTTTTTTCAACCGCAATTTATGAAGCACTTTATGAACCCATGATATTACCTTGATGAATTTATGGGCCACCGACTCCCCCCTACCCCTCTTTTTTCCTTTTTTGTTTGTTTGTTTGTTTGCTGTTGGTGTTTCACCTCTCGTTCGGTTTCTTTATCCTTCTCGGATGTCTTTGCCAATCGATTAAATTCCTCACCTATTGTCTATTGTTGAATAATGAACTTTGAGAAATATCTGTGTTGTCTGTGGGAATTGAAAATGTACTGTGCGATGAAGGGAAAATTAATTGTGAAGGAGTGTGGATTGTTATATGGTTATAAATGTTATGCTTTATGAATATAAATGTTGAAAACTAAAAAATAATATTTAAAAAAAGAAATCGCATTCATGGAACAGTGTATGTCAGCTGTGTTATCTCAGAAGCATGATTTGAACCATAAAACTATCGCCTATGCAAGCATTGCACTGTCTCAAGTTTAAACTAAATTCTGTGAATGTGAAAAGGCTCTCCTGACCACTCTCTGGGCGTTACAACATTGTTGTCCCATTATTCATGGAGAGAAAGTAATTATTGAAACAAGTCATCAGCCTTCGCAATTTTTACAAAGTAAAAGGATTAGATCAGGTAATCTAGCACAATCCAGAATCACTTCCTGGACCTTAGCATTACAGGGATTCCCTGTAGAAGTAAGATATGGACAGAACAAAAAGAGCCCAATTGCGCAACGGATAGCAGATCTGCATGACTGTGCAGCTGAATGTGTTTCAGATGAAATAGGAGTAGAGACCAGTTTGAATGAATTTGAACAACCACCACACAATCACACAAGATTTGCCAACTGTGTATGTAGATGGATGTGCTTATCATATTGAAAATGATACTGATAAACAACTGGTGGCAGAGATAGGAAATGTCTGGATAAGCTGTGAAGGCATTCCTAGTATAGGGATGAGAATTGGAGCCAGGAGTAGCCAACTAGAAGAGTTAGCTGCCATTTATAAGGCAATTGCTACTGCAGTTGAAAACAAATTCAAAGAAATTGTCCTACTAACTGATTCTGATTATGCCTGAAACAGCTTCGTAGAGTATTTACCTGGCTGGAAGATGAAGGGGATGCTCACATATAACAGAAAATGCCTCAAACATGGGAAAAGTATCCAAGCTATAGATAAATTAGTGTAAGAGAATGGTTTAATAATACATTGGAGGAAAATGTGTGCACATATAAAGACACCAGGAGAGGATAAGGAGGGAAATGACAAAGCAGATCAATTAGCCAAAATTGGGCCCGTCATGGTGAATTATTACCTATTGAACACCTAATTGGTGAAATACAGGTGGATGCAGTTACATGCTCAAAATCTCCAAAAGAAGTTGAACAACCTGTAGTGCAATGGAGTTATGATATGCCAAAGCAGCATCTGATTAAGGCACAAAAATGGGACATAGTATTGGATGTTTCTTATAACCATTTGATAGACCCCGAACAAAATCCCATAGATGGAAATGATTGCAAAGGAAAGGAAGAGCTGAGAGTGTTGTTAAAGAACAAAAAAATAATTAAACTACAGGATAGTTTGATGATTAGGGAGTCTGTGACAGGTCAGACACAGTGCGTGGCGCCTCTTTCATTCAGAGGGCTAATGTTACACCACACGCATGACGCAATAACTGCAGGACACAGGGGTTCACAAAAAACTTTAGAAATATTGAAGGACTATGCTTACTGGCCACATATGTCCCAGGGTGTGGAATTATACACTAGGGGTGTCTGGTATGTGCACAATGTAAACCTGCTTCACCAATGCATAGAGCTCCATTGATGAAAAGAGGTTTAACCCTTCCATGGTCAGATTTCCAAATCGACTATGTTGGGCCTGTGAAAAGATCAGCAAGAGGAAATAGATATTTGTTAACGGTGGTATGTCTAATGTCAAAGTGGGTGGAGTGCATACCTGCACCAAACTGTAGTGCACAAACCGCAGCCACATTGTTGGTAAATCACATATTTTCAAGGTTTGGGTTACCCCCAAAGGATAGAATCAGATGGGGGAGTCATTTCACGAGTGCCTTGATGAGCAAGGTTTGGCAGATATTGGGGGTAAAAAGGAAATTGCAAATCTCCTATAGGCTGGCTTCTTCTGGAAATGTATAGAGAAGCAACAGATCCATAGTGGAGATATTAAAGAAGTTTGTAGCAGAGGCAGGTTCCAGTTGGGATCTACCTTTATTATTAATGGCCACTAGATCAACTCCTGCCAAAGCAACAGGCATCAGCCCTCATGAAGTATTGACAGGAAGAAAAATGGTGTTGCCACAACATTAACTGTACAGGACACATGAGCAAACACTTGTGAGTGCATCCACAGTTCATGAATATGTGGAAGAATTGAGGAAGCACTTGCAACATGCATTTGCATTTGCACAGCGAAATCTGGAAAGAGCTGCTGAAAGTGGAAAGACCTATTATGATAAAAATACATCTGTGAAACAATACAAGATAGGTGATACGGTATATAAATACCATTTTGGAAAGAAAAGACATAAAAATTCTGAATTTCTCACGGCATGGCAAGGGCCGTGTGAGATTTTATATAAGATATCCTCTGTTGTATATAAAATAATGAGGAATGAGGGTAAGATGGTGACAGAGCAATTTGTTCATGTCAACCAATTTAAGCTCTGCCACCCGAAGTATAAGATCAAGAGACTTGAGCAGGTGGAGACCAGTTAAATGTACAGATTGCGATGAAAATAAAGCTGACAGTAAGGAATAATTATAAAAGCACAATTTGTTTATTTGTTGGCAGATACATTGAAGAGTGACTGTTTCATAATGCATGTAACATAATAACATCAGAGCAGGTGCAAGGTGGTATATATTTCACTGCATAAATAATCGGAAATGTGGTCTGGTGAGTAAGCAAAAGCAAACAAAGATGCCACATCTAGCCTTTAAAAAATGGTGCCATGTTTTCATAAAATGCGCTGAATCAGACTAAGCTATTCTAATATTGTGTGATAAGATTCTTCTGCATGGGTCTCAAATAGACAAAGAAACATGGTGAAAATGAATAGAGATATCAAATATTATAGAAGCATATATGTAGTTGGGAATTACTGTGATGTATAGTGATGCAAAGTGTAAAATATTGTTTGTTTCTCTATAATGCGTGTTTGATTGCAGGTGTCCAAAAGTGGCAAGTCCATAGAGCTATGGTGCTAGCCAACAGTTCCTTTCAAACCTTGTAGTGAAAGAGTGATAGACAATTGTTCTTTGCTATGTACTTAACTCGTTTCTTTTCTATTCAATTTATATACCATTAACCTATTGTACTGGCAGGGCCAGTTTCTTGAGACGATGGATCGGAGGCCACAGGATTGGAGGCCACGGGAGGAAACCCCGGGAAAGCCCCCTGACCGAAGTATGGGGGTGAAGATAAACACCCTGAGATGCCAAAAGAGATGACTTCTGTGAAGGAAAAACCATGGAGTGCCAGATCGGAGAGATTCCGCTGAGAAGGATGCTGTCATGGAAGTCTGATGGACAGGACATCCCGAAGGCGTGGTCTTGAGGATTGTGGGTGCCAGTAATGTAACATAATTGACATGCAGTTTGACTGGTGCAGTTCATTTTGTTTCCCAGTTATTGCTGGTGGAGCATATTACTGTGCTGTGTTTTACCAGTTGGGACTTGAACTGGGGACAATGGAAATTGTTTATTTTATTTTTGTTTTATTTTGTTGTTTTATTTTATTATTTTATGTTTGTGCATACACGCTGTGTACTCCATAAAATACATGGATAGGAACTATAATTCAGAATTTATGGTGATGTTATGGAGTTTGAACAATCAATGGACATATGAATTGTTGAATGTGTACACTTCAGTCGGGAGTGTGCACATATGTTATTCTATCTATGCACATACATGTGAGGACTGATATATACACTATATTTATTCTGTTTCATTTTGCTTTAAACTCAAGCAATTATTAATTGCGAAACTACTATATGTTAATTTTCATTAATATGATGTTATTTCAACCATTATTCATCTGGCAACAATGGGGAAGGAGAGATATCCTGTGACACATACATTTTAGTTG
Source organism: Ambystoma mexicanum (assembly GCF_040938575.1). Classification (NCBI taxonomy): domain Eukaryota; kingdom Metazoa; phylum Chordata; class Amphibia; order Caudata; family Ambystomatidae; genus Ambystoma; species Ambystoma mexicanum. The sequence continues at coordinate 15,860,442 of NC_090922.1, read as the reverse complement.
ATGGTCTAGTTCGGACAAATATGACTTTGCGAGCAGTCATAATTGTCCGAAAAGGAGGGAATATATGTAGGGGTATATGACAGTCATTTTAAGAGCACCCAATGAAATGTGTACTGAGGAGAGTGTTTTCAATGGAAGCAACCAAATTGGTGTAAATGTGTATTGATGACAGTGTTTTCAATAGAAGCAGCTAACAAAACATGTGCAGATAACAGTCATTTTAAAATGCAAATGGGTGCAACAGGGGGGAGCAGATTGGGGATACAGGTCAGCATTTTTTAGTAGGATTGGTCTACATGCAGAGAAGAGATGGGAATTGATATGAAGCAGGTGAAATGCCACATTGGTTCATTATAACAGTAAATGAGGCTCTCCATGACAAAACAGAATACAAGAAAAAGACAGTGAATTCAAAGTGCAATATATAAATTATGAGCATTTCATCTATGTAAGATTGCATTACAGAAAATACCCAATACTAGCTAACTTCCCGATTAACAACACCCCAGTAACTAATTAATTCCCCTGAGTATCATTGCAATGCAATGTCAGTGAACACGGATGGAAATTCTGTTTTAGTGTTTTTCCACGGAGGAGAAATATGCACGATTAAAAAAAAGAATTAACTGTCTTTTGTGCATTCTGAAATCTCTTCAGTGTGCTGGAAATAAGTTAATACATGCCCTCATGGGTGATTGGTCAGTGGAGTCAGAAGTCTAGGAGGTGTTCAGATACATCAAGGGGAAGGCAGTGCTACTCTTGATTGACAGGCAGATTGATTAAATAGGGTGTTAAACAGAAAGGCTGGGCTTGTTCCTTCTTTGCTGCACTTAGGCTGAGTGCTGGCTTTAAATGCTGGCTGCAGAGGGGCTGCAGTCCTATCTGCCTGGAAGCCCAAGGCCATCTCTTTTAAGCGTCAGGGATCGTGTGGCTTGGGAAGGCTTCAGCGCAGGCAGGAGCAAAGAGGGGTCACACAGATAAAACAGCTACTTCAAGTCCTTATGTAAGTATTTTTGTGAATTGAGGAGAGCATTGGGTGACTGCCAATTTTCTCTGCGACTGTTTAGACAAGATTAGGTCATTGTGGTATCTTTCGCATGGGGAACTGAAGGGAAAAGAAAGAAAATGTTTTGCAATGCACATGTATATTTTGTCTCTTTGATAACTGCTGCGGTGCTGATCTGTGTCATCATGAAATGTACTATTTTATTTCTTGCTGTTTCATAATCAGATATAGCTGTACTTAAAAATAATGACTGCAATAGCAGAAGAAAAGTTGGTGTATTGTTTTCCTTTTCATTTCATATGTCTGATGGTCACTATTTCAGTGAGGGGAGATAAATAGGAGGCTCTGGTTGTTGCACCACAATGATAAAATATTTACCACTTTATTTATCGCAAGAGGCAAAGTCAGAGAAAAAGCGGAAATATATATGCAAGCTAGAAAGTTTGTGTGTTGGTATGAATGTGTTCCACCCTGCATGCTAAAAGGGGGAACAGAGCCCTCCAAGGGCATAGGCCTCTGGTGTAGATAAGTCATTGGCGCAATCTATGTGCGATAATTGACATTATTTGTGATATTACTGGCTTCCCTCATAAATGTGTTAAGCCTGGGTGGATTTTTACAGTCAGCCCGAAGTGTATCATAGTTATAAAAGGGAAAAGGTTTGTCTTATCATATGGGGTAGCATAAACCATTTGCTCACCACTAAATTACCACCAAAATGAGGTAATGCCAATTTACTGGCCAAAATACCACAATACTAAATTACCGGCAAATTAGGAAATAGCCCCTGAGCTGGATGGTCTCCAGCCAGCCCTCTGACTGGTGATCTCCAAACAGCCCTTTGTGATGAGTAGCAGTACCCTCAAGATAGGTGGGTATGCAGATTCATACTCATGCATCAAATAACTATGACAACTCAATAGTTTGGCAAAGGGAGTCCGTTTAATGACAAGTACATAAAACGGGGAATACAATGAACATCAGCAATCACTCGATCTTCTCTCTCTCTCTTCCAACTCCAACTTAATTAAAAAAAAACACAGTATTTACAGCCAAAACTCATCATCATTTACGTGCAATCTTAAAAACCCAACATGCAACGTGATTGGTTATAGGAAGGTAACTTTATCATAGATACTATATCTGTATGTGGTAACCGGGAGAGGGGATTGGATAATCAATGTCAGGTTGGCAACTAAGCCCTTCCTTCAAAATGGCCACTATGAACATCATTAAAAGTACGACGTCCCATTGGCCTTACTCTCTATAGGACCCTAGATTACACAGTCCACTATGATTTGGTTGGCATCAACCCCACTCATACTTTTCCACTTACATCTAGCAGCATGCAGAAAGACCAGCCAGGTGCAGGGAGTTTGTCTACACCCCAGCTTCCTTCCCATTATGTTACAATCAATCATCACCTCAGTGATCATGTGTCAATTACTGCTTTGTAGTTTGGCCTCGAGTCTGCTTCTTGGTCTGAGAACTTTTAAGGACTATGGATATGGCAGAGATCCATGTGTAGGTGTAAAAGTCTCACGCTTCCAGCCTGCTTTGTCACGTGACTAGGACACAGTGAAATCGGCCTCTTCTTCATGTATTTTCATCTATTTGATTTAATTCTGCCAGTCTCTACGATCTGTGGCTTATCTTGACCTTTCTGAACATGATACTCTGTTCTTTTCTCCTTAATTGTATCCACCGTCGGCCTTTTCCAACCAGATATGACTTTGGCTTCTTGGCATGGTTACCTTCAGCTGAGTTTCGCTCCGTCCTAATTCTCGATTTGTTTGCTGCGACACTCTCCTCTTGAGACCTTGAGTAACCTTTGTTTAATTCTGCTCATGTGCATAGTGGAATTATAGTCATGTATAAAGTGCTTTTGAGGTAAATATATGTATATGTTGGCGCTTGCCGCAATTTATTTACTTTTAAGCATAAGCAAGCTTCACGATTTGTTTGCTTCTTGCGGTTTCTTGCATCTGTATGCACTTAAACTAACTGAATATCTTCATTGTGTATATGGCATAAGTTTCTTCATCTTGGGTTTAAGATGTCATTTACCAATAGTATCTCCTTTTGACTTCGTTTTCCATCAGTATTCTCTGGTCGTATATCATATCTATGCGTGGGTCTGTCCGATGTCTTATGATGTCACCATTCGTCTTCCTTTATTATCTTCTCGGCTTCTTCGGGTATTCCATTCTGACAACCGTCATTTTGTCTTGACTGTTTTCTCAATGGGTAACTTACTATCCAGGTTTTCGTAGGTGTCGGTACTTCAATAGGTGCTGTTACTCTAATAGGCACTAGGCAGAGCCCAACCGCTGCTCTTTCGGTCATTTATTTGTTCTTCATACGTCACATACTTTGGCTCGAAAGTACCAGGTACTACGAAGGGGGTGGCTGGAGTGTGGATGACACTTGGCACTTCCTCTTCACTCCCCCCTCTGGACGATTCATCGACCACTCTCACTTTGTTCTTTGTATCCACTTTAATTTCATCCTCTGGATCTAGACATCTAGGTCTGAGGAAATGCTTCTTTGGGGTCCATATCTTTATTACTCCCTTCCAGCATCCTGCTGTTCTCATATGTTCATCTTTGTTCCATGTTATTAGTTGACATTCTCGACTTGGATTGCAACAGGTCCATCTTCCCACATATTTTCTATGTTTTCTAGGATACAGGAACTTGGTTCCTTCTTGTGTATATATGCTGGCCTTCACAAAATCTCTTATTTCTTCATCAGTCAGGTCCTTGGGCTTCCATCCTGACTCAACATCAATCATGATTTTCATCTCTATGGCTTTCTCTGCAGTTTTCTGGCACTGAGAGATTATTAGCTTGATTACACAGACTCCAAGCAATATCATCACCAACAGGGCTCTTAGGAACTTGAATGCATCTGCCATCCATTGTGGAACCCATGAAAACAGTTTTCCAAACCAACTGTCATCATCAACTTCATCAACTTCATCTATCATCTGATTCTGTAGTTGTATCAGCATACTTATGGCTTCTGTTAAGGTTCCATTTTCATCATCATGTGAAGGTATAAAGGTGCAGCATGATTCTCTGATTTTTGCACAAACACCTCCATCCATAGCTGTGATCATTGCTAGGACATATCTGTTCTGGGGCGTCATTAGTCGAATTGCTCTTAACTCTTCTTTGATTGCATTAAATACTTTTATGGTCATGTTGATGTTCTGCAGTAACTCCCATCTGGTTATCTGCAACCATTTAGTATTTGCTCCAGCCTGAATTCTTGACATCAGAATTGTCATGAACACTGATGAGGTTAGGCTGAACAACCTATGTTCATACAGGATTGCATCAAAGGCTTCTATCGATTTGGCAGAGAAGTAATTTTCTCTCTTTATTCGCTTATCAGTTCCACAGATCTCATCTTCCTCAGGTGAGCCTCTGCTTTCGGGAAACTGTCAATATTCAGATCACTTCTTGGAATCACCAATGCTGGAACATGGACATTCACCAATGTACATATACCCCCCCCAATCCTTTGGCAATGTGATATATGCTTTGGATCCACACGCCCAATAATGATCCATGATGACTTCAGTTCCATGCATCATTCCTGTAGCATCGAAGATTCGTCCACAGTTCTGATTCTCTCTCATTTTTCTTGTACCATTGTTTCTAAAGCATAGTTTGGAACTATCCAAGAGCACCATCTGCAAGGGTCCTCCTCTGTCTTCCACCCATGTCAGTAGTCTTGCAAGCCTCGGCCATAATGGTTTGCATATCATTTGTGCATTTTCAATTGTTTCTTTATAGTATCCAATGATACATGCTCTGCAGATCACTACTCCTTTGTCCCATCCTCCTGGAGAAAGCACTGTTCCCCAAATTTGCAATTGACCTCTGTCCTTCCATCTTTGAGCGTCTTGTGTAGATTTTCCTTTGATGTTAAGTTTTTTTTTTGTTTCTCTTCTGATCTCTGCTCCTTTCACTCCAGGTTTCTCATATCTGATCACAATGTTCTTCGTTTTGTCATTATTTCTGTCTTTATGTCTTGGACATAATCATCTTCATCTGGATCAGTTGTTTCAGTTGCCCATTTGAGCGAAGCATCACTTCCCATGAACTGGCCTTTGGTCATGCACATTGCTATATGTGATAGGCAGTATGCTGTTTTGACATCTATCTCAACAGCTATAAAGATGTTTGAATTCCCATGCTGTACGGTAGGAGTGCACAAACAAAGCATTCTTCATCTGAAGTTCGCCTTCCAACTTCCTTCATATTTTGGTACCGTATGTTGTTTCCCAAGTGTGCTGTGCTGTCCAGGTATACGTTTAGTTCGTTATTGTCTTCTTGTGTGCTTCTTCTAATTCTTAAAGTCTTTCTGTAGTTTGCTAAAACCACATCTTTGAACACATCCATATAGCTTCTCGTGGCTGGTTGATTTATAGGAACATCCATCCGGGTTCCCTGTGTAGTAGAAAGCTATTTTAGACCTTCTTTATCCCTATGTCTCTTCCTGGTAATGGCTATAAACGGCCATATTGATTCTGCTATTATCTTCGCATGTGATTGGCTTGCAGGACTTGAGCTTGAACCTTTGATCACTGGATCAGGTGTGCTCATAGGTGCTGTCTCCATCTGTTCATTTTCTAAAGTATTTGGCTCCTTAAAAGTTCAACTTCCTCCATTTGTCACTCATCTTCTTTTGGCGTAAAACTTCTCATCGTTTTTTGTCCAGGACTTCCCGATCCTCTGGAATGTGATTCTGGAATCATTGACACTAGACCAGGTATGTATGTGCCCAGTATCGGTGTAGGTGTACCTTTCATCAATCCCTTATCTGGTTTACTTTGGCGACCCTGTCTCCGGCGTTTCAATTCATTTGTTAACACAAGTGCCGTGTGTGTCAGTGTTTATCACATCCATCTCAAGCTCAGCCACTCTATCATTCTTTCTAGGGACTGGAATGACTATGTAAGGTCTGAGCACCTTTGTAGGTCTCATGTGTACATTATTAGGTGGGTGCACGGGAATCTGAATGATTTGTGCACCTATAACAAATGCAGTTCTAATCGTTAGTGACAACAGTATGATAATTAACACAATGGATGTGTAAATTATACACTTATAGGTAATTTATAGCATTTGTTCCTGGCCAATATTAATGTCTCTCCTCATGGGGGAGGATTATGCTGCTGTTCTGGCTTGCCATCTCGATCATCTAAGGAAGCAAAACAAATTATTTTAATACATGCTAAACAGTGTCACTATATCTGGACTCTGCTGTCTCTGCTTGGAGGTCACGAGTGCTGGACCGATTATCCTCTTGGTCCAAATAATAGACTGTCTCTTGGGTCTGGAAACAGTTCTCTTTCCACTAATGAAAGTTCCAAATGAGGGAATAAGTTAAGTAAGTCTTAAATAGCATGTTCCATATAGACCAATTCCCAGTCTATGCCTCTAATTTGCTTCACTCCAGACGACATGTTGTTTTCTTGTCTGCATAAACAAACGTGAAGTCCTTGGCAACACCTTCACCATCTGTCCCTCCAAGGAAAGTTTCTACACTCTTCTGTGATTTTGATAATGACTGGAAGGTTCGACCTGAATCACAATGCTATGCAGGAGCATACTCAGATGTGCAGTGTTTGCTGGATCCCTGATGAAAGTGAGGACGTTGACATTGGCATGTCTCCCCACAAGGTCTGGAAAGTCTTCAATTAAGTGAAAAAATACAGCATTAGCTAGTCTGTTATTTTCTTATTTTCTTGTGATAGGGACTTGTCTTGTCTTGTCCTCGCTGTACTCCAGGAGTAAAAGAAACTGTTCTGCAATCACTGTGAGCAGCCTCTTTATTGTCTTTTTGTTTTCAGGATCTTGAAGAAACTCTGTTATGTTTGTGAGTCTTCCCACCAATGATAGGTAGGACTTCAATACTAACTCGAAATAGATCAGAATCTCTTTGGTGAGGTCACTATTGCATGACACCATAAGTGAGTCCAAACAAGGATTCTGTGGCAAAGGACTGAGCATACTGTATTTTCTTCCAGTTCATATGTCCTCGATAAACATTTGGCATAGCTTTTCTTATCAAAGCTTCAGTGTGCCTCAGTCCAAAGTTCAAAATCAGCAAGCTATTTTGTGGCTTATAAATGCAATTCTCTTCTTTCACCCTGCAACTAGGATGCACAGAGTGTTTGTGTTTTATGTCCTCCTTCCCTTATTTTGTTTAAAGGAAATGTCCAGAACTAAGCCACAACTTTGCTCAAAGGTTTCCTGCCTTTTGCTTGACTGGTCATGCGTCCTTCTTTTCGTCATGGATCTTGTCTGCACATGCTGAGGTTCTTTCCCATTGTCTGTAGTCTCTTCACGGTGGGGTACGAGCAGAGGAACTTCTATGATGTATGGCTTGATGTCGCCAAGGAAGATCCAAGCTCTTCTTCCCTGTAACCAGACTGCAGAGGGTGTGATGTCCTCTACAATGAAAGGACCGTGGAACCGTGGCTCGTCCCACTTCTTTCTTGTGTAATTCCTCACTAAGACAGTGTCCCCAGGGAATAATTGAGGTACACGTAATTCTGAAACTTTATCTGTTGTAGCATATCCTTCTGTGCTCTATTCTGGCCTACACACTTCTTGTCGTCACTGCAGCTGTCCTGAAATTACAGAAAAACAAGATGTCATGCAATTCAAGTAGTTTTGCATTTCCAATCCTAACACTTCTCCTGTTGGCTGAGCATCACATCTAGCTCTAGTTCGAGGTGCTAAAGGCATTTGCATCCTTCTGCCCATGTCATGATGCCTACCCCCGGGCATCCGGATCGAGTCCATCAGCCCTGGGAGTAGGCATCCAGATACTCATTAAAACCCCAACAGCCCCGGCTGGGGGCTGTTTGGATTCAGTCCTGGCGCCTTAGGCGGCAGGCTAATCATAGAAATCAGTCCTGCGCCATAGACGCCAGGCTCATAGACTTTACTTACCTTATGCAGACCATGCTGCAAATGAGTCCAAGCCAACGTGAGGCCTGGATGGGACTATTTTATTACAGGGACTATTTTTTTACCCGGGTGTAGTTCTGGGGAACTTCTTACCTGGGACTACTTCGCAGGCTATTTAAACCACACCCGAACAGTAGCTCATGCTTCGTGTTATTCTGCATCCAGCAGCGTAACGCTCACCGTGTCTGCAAGTCAGCATCCAGTCTTCTGCCACGCCCGCCTCGAATCCGGAGCTCCTAGACAAAAGGAAAAGAAAGGAGAAGAGGTTAGAATTCCTTACCTGATTCCGGACCCAGCACATCGCCGAGCCTGAAAAAGACATTATTTCAGCAGGCGTCGCTTCGGCAGCAGCAGCGCCGCGTTATACTCACCAGTCCACCGCATCTTTCAACTCGGCGTTGAAACCCAGCACCTGGGGGGAAAACAAAAGGAATAACAAGTTGAGCCGAAAAAACCGACAAAGACAATCTCTTTGCCACCATAGGCTTACCTGCTTTACCACCGGAGGTATTATCCTTTAATTCGCTGCATCTTTCTATGCCGCACCTATAAAGGGAGAGAAAACAGCAAGTTAAACTCATGCAACTTTTACCGGACAGTGTTTGGTAATACAGACTCTTACCTGAACGCCATCAGCTGCCTCCAGGCAATATTCTTTTGGACCCAGCTGCAACCTAACGAGGGAATGGAACAAGAGTGAACATCGGACATATTGAACTCTTTGAACTTTATAGACACTGGAGTCAATATTCCTCCGGAACTCCTCCAGTACCTTCAAACCAGTGAAGTAACTGGTATCTACGCACCCCTGCATGCCATGCAGGATGGAGAGCTCATCATTTAAAAACATAAGGTGAGGATACCAAGAGGGGATATCGGAGGTGATTAGTGGGGAGAACGAGAACAGTTTGGGGGGGCCATCACTAAAGTCCATGGGTGGCTAAATCCCTTTCTCCACTTGCAGGAGAATACTTCTACGAGTCCAGCAGAGAAGATTAGGCGGGCCAGTCCAGACTGTCATCTCTTCACTACGCATCACGTTGGTGGAGACCGCAGCTGTCCGGGTCCGATCGACGCCCCTGTGGGAACCAGGTGAGCGTAACAGAACACGAAGCCTATCTACAAATCCCCACCCGGGCGTAATGGAGACCTCAGAAACCGACCAACTAGCCCAATTGTTAGGAGAACTTAGGGCAGAAGTGCACTCCGCGCACCAAGAAACTAATGCCCTCAGGAGAGAACTGATTGTGTCAAAGGAGCGCACTGATGATCTTGCCAGACAACTGCTGCAAAACCAAGCCGGCAAACACCACTACCTGGACTTGGGGGGAATGCAACCCCCGTTTCATCGAGCAGCGCTGTGCAAGTGGTTCTACCAGGGAGCATCCCTTCAGCTCCACCCGAACGCTTTGCTGGGCACCCGACAAGGTTTGCCGTGTTCATGAACCAATGCCGCTTGCACTTTTTATGCAGACCAGGAGCTTTTCCAAACGCCCAAGCCAAAGTAGCCTTTGTACTGTCATACCTTAGTGGCAGCGCAGCGGATTGGTCAATTCCATTAGTCAACCAGGATGACCCTCTTCTTCGGATTTTCAGGGTTTTCAATTGAGCATGGAAAGACTATTCGCCAGACATTCACAGGGACAGGCCCTAGATAACGAACTTCTATCCCTACGACAAGGAGACCAGGACCTGCTAACTTATATCGCAACCTTCAATAGGTTGGTGGTGGAAACCGGATGGCCAGAGGTAAAGCGAATTACATTATTTCATCGTGGACTTCGGGGTGAACTCAAAGATGTTTTGGCCCAAGTTGTGAACCCACCTCAGGATTGCGCAGAATATATAGACTTAGTGGTCCAGCTAGACCACCGATTTCAGAATAGAAAAGCTGACCGAGCTAAGTTCGAGAATCGGGCATTGGTTAAACCCAATGTTACTCCCAAAGGAACAGATGCATCAGAACCAATGCAGATCGGGGGGGGTAAGGGACCCTTAACTCAAAAAGAAACAGAAAGGAGACAGATGCAGTTGTGTCTGTACTGTGGGGCCTCAGGACATTTTCTACGGGATTGCCCTATAAAACCATCCAAGAAAGTAGTCGGAGTTGCTGATAGAAATCAAACAGAGCCTGATTCGGGAAACGACCACGCCCAACAAGCGTAGAGGTCCGCTTGCCGAGCTTAAAGAAGGACACTCAGACCTCGCACCTAATCATACCAATGGTCCTTATTGATCCAAGGCAGCCATCACGTATGCACGCAGTTAGGGCATACATTGATAGCGGGCCGTAGGAAACTATGTGGACCACGAATTGGCTTCTAGGATGAATCTTCCTCTCTGCAAAAAGACCACTTCGGATGTTATCACCATAGTCGATGGAAACTGAAATTGCCTCTGGGCCTGTAACTCATTCCACCACATGCAGTTACCTCAGAAATATCAAGAATTCCAGGATGTTTTCCAAAAAGAATAGGCAAACACCTTACCACCGCATAGATCATATGATTGTCAAATCGACCTCATACTCGGTGCACAACCTCCATGCAGTAGGATCTACGCCCTTACAAAACCCGAAAACCGCCACCTACGACAATACTTGGATCAATACCTTGCTAATGGCTTCATTCGTCCATCTAAGTCCCCCACATCTTCAGCTTTATTCTTCGTGCCCAAAAAGGAAGGTGACCTCAGAACGTGCATAGACTACCACGCATTAAACCAGATCACAGTGAAGAACCGATATCCATTGCCTCTGATCCCCGAACTACTAGACCAAGTAAAGGATGCTTGCATCTACACTAAATCAGATCTCAGAGGAGCATATCATCTGATTAGTGGGGAGAACGAGAACAGTTGGGGGGGCCATCACTAAAGTCCACGGGTGGCTAAATCCCTTTCTCCACTTGCAGGAGAATACTTCTACGAGTCCAGCAGACAAGATTAGGTGGGCCAGTCCAGACTGTCATCTGTTCACTACGCATCACGTTGGTGGAGACCGCAGCTGTCCGGGTCCGATCGACGCCCCTGTGGGAACCAGGTGAGTATAACAGCTCATCACGATTTTGTGCGGCATGAGATGGTGATCAGAACCAGGTTGGTTTCTGAGTGCATACAGTGCCAGTGGAAGACAGTGTAACCATCCCTTCTTCAGAGTAAGCTTCAACTTGGCTATCCTTTCCTTTAACAAGCTGTTGAGCTTCTCGCATATCCCATTCCCTTGAGGATGATACACCGATGAAAACTTGTGCTTTATACCAAGCAACAAGCTGATCTGTTCAAATATTGCATTAACAAAATGAGTACCATAATCTGACCTCATAACTTCACACACTCCCCATCTAGGAAACACCTCCCTCACCAGGAATTTGTCCGCACAGGTAGAGTCTGGGTGTGTACATGGACCTGCTTCTATCCATCTAGAGAATGGACGCACCACAACAATTAAATACCTGTACCCGTTACATACTTGAATCATATCAACATAAACAATATGTAAGTGCTGAAAAGGCACATCAGGCCTTGTGATGACTCCTCTAATCACATGTTGTGTATGCCCTGCCGTAAACTTCTGACAGAGTATGCAATTTATCATAAAAAATGCAACGTGTTCTGCCAAATTCAGTATAAACCAGTCTTTGGCAATTGTTACTGCTAGATTCTCTTTCGTTATGTGCGCTGGATAGTGTAACTGTTCCAGTGCTATCTTCAATAAGGCTATAGGCATCACTGGTTTACCAGTGTTTTCTTGTCACCACAAGCTCTCGGAGAGGTTTAAAGAACACCCTCTTCAATTCCATAGGTTCTTTTCTTCTTGTGGTGCTTCTCCTTGGAGCTCCATTAACTGAGTTTTTGGCATATTGCTATAGCCTGCAAGCTCACTTTGTGCAACAATCATTTTCTCATGCACATCAGACATTTTCACATTCATTATTATTTCATATTCGGCTGCCACACGCTTCAGTGTCTGTTGCTTGATTTCCACATGAGATCAAATCTGCCCCTTTCGTGTGGGCTGCGCATTTCATGACCGCTATGCCCACTGGGTGCTGTAGTGCCTTAATGAGCCTGTCTAATAAGGTGGCGTGCTGCACTGGTGTGCCATCCGCTCGGAGGTAGCCCCTCCTTTTCCAGCATGCCAAGCCTGCGTGCATTGTCGATGTCACATAGGCGGTGTCACTGTACACCATTACTTCCAGGTCTGCGTGATTCTTGAGTGCGACTATCAACGTCAATAATTCTGCAGCCTGTGCTGAATAATGGGAGGGTAACCGTGCACTAATGAGTACTTGGAATTGCCCATTTGCTGCGTGCTTCATTACAGCGGCACCTGTATATCTTCGTCCATCATTTTGATCGATCCTGGAAGAACCATCAACGAAGATGATTTCTCCTTCTGCCAATGCATTTTCTTTCACTCTGGGAATCTCATCATAAAAATTCTTCATAGTTCGCGCAATCATGTATTGGCTCTCCTTCAGTGACTGGTTCTGCTATAAACATAGCTGGGTCACTATTTTGCATCAAACTATTTTCATCATTGGATTCGATATGACCACTTCATAAGCAGAAGCTCTTTGAGATGTCAACGTGCCTTTCGGTTTCTCTAAAATGGCAAATAATGCATGCTCGACGAATAATGTCATTGGGCATCCAATCACAATGGTTGTGGCTTTCTCTATGGTGAACACTGTGGCAGCCAAACTTTGTTTGCACAGGAAGGGACCTCTCATTACTGGGTCCAAAAATCCCACTGTAGTATGCCAGGGGCTTGTGGTTTTCTGTGTAAGGACTGCTTTCATAACACTGCCATTCGTGTGTGAAAACAGATATAATTCCTCTGCATAATTGGGAATCCCTAAGACTGGTGCTGTGCAAATGGCCCTTTTTTAGTTCATCAAACCCTTCCTCCATGGTCTTAGTCCACTTGATTTTTTCTTTAGTTGCCTGTGCTTTCTTTAAGGCTTGTAATAAGGGCTTAGTACACGAACTGTAATCAAAGACCCATGCTCTGACGTAATTGCATAACCCTAGAAAACTCTGCATTTGCTTTATCGTGTGTGGTTTAGCTGTTTTTGAAATGGCTTCAGCTCTTTCAGGGGTAACCCTTTTCCCTTCATGTGAGACCAGCTGGTCTATGTACAGCACTTCTTGTTGACAATATTGTAATTTCTCTTTGTCAACTTTATATGCTTTCTCAGCAAGTATAGTCAATAGCTGAATGGAATTGCGTCTGCACTTTTCCTCTGTTGAGCTGCAAATTAGAATGTCATCAACATATTGCAAGACAACACTCTCTAAGGCAATATTGCTTAAGTCCATCTGCAGGACCCTATTGAAAATTGAAGGAGACTCACAATATCCTTGAGGTAGTCTTGTACTTTTCAGACGAACTTGTCTGAACGTAAATGATGTCAAATCCTGTGAATCCTTGTGCAATGGGATTGAGAAAAATGCATTTTTCAAGTCGATCACAGTGAAATACCATGCCTCAACAGATATGTTAGACAGAATTGTAGACAGGTTCGGAACTAGAGAGAACTCGGCCTCGAATATCTGGTTTATCGGGCAAAGATTTTGTACTAGCCTCCAAGACCCCCTTCTCTTTTTTCACTGGGTAAATCGAAGTATTGCATGACGACTCTGACGTCACTAAGATGCCCTGATCCATCATGGCAGAAATTGTCTTAAAAATCCCTTCATATGCCTCCCTAGACATGAAATACTGTTGTGCTTTTGGTAAAATTGCTCCTGGCTTCAATTGAATCTTCACTTCTCCGACTCCTTTGAGTAAGCCTACGTCATAAGGGCCTGTAGTCCATACTGAAACAGGTACCTTTGACATGTCCTCATCAAAATATTCAGGACGTTTTTGTGCCAACATCATTCTCTGAGGCACCTATCTTTTAATCATTTCCACCCAATAAATGAGATTTACCGCAAATGTCATCTCATCTTCACCTATTTGTTTTTCAAATAGATCGTCATCAGTGACGTCAGTCAATCTGTAACCTTCCCCAATGGCGATTATTGCACACAATTGTCTGCCTTCATCATCACAACCATTAAGCAAAGCCATCTCTCCTCGCACTATGGCTGCTTGTATTGTTAAGGGAAACACTCGTCCCTTTTCCTCATGCATAGGTATTCTTGGTCTGAACAGAAACTCATCTGGGGTTCTCATTGTTTTGTCTGTAAGGCCTGGTAGCCATGACATTAATATGCACACTACATATACAAATATCTCTGGTTCCAATGGAATAGTTCTCATAGTCATTTGTCCTGCGTATGCTCTAATCATTTTGCACACGTTCAAATAATGCTTTCCTGGAGTTGAACATACTATGCCCTTCTCCGTGAACGAGATTGTCATGTTTAGCTTTGTCATTAAGTCTTGTCCCAATATATTTACAGGAGTCTGCCTCGAATATAGCAGTGGCACTTTCATGTCACATTCTCCTATGGAAACTGGAAGTTATTTTGTAAAAGGAACGCGTGTGGCTCCTGTAAAGCCCTGAGTATTTATGGCGTCACCGGACAAAGAAAACCTGCCTTCACGTATACACGAGCGCGTCGCACCCGTGTCAACTAAGAAAGAATATTCCTTATCCCCTATAAAGACATCTACCCTTGGTTCCTCGTGAGAGTTCGGTGTCACTGATAGGATAGAACACATCAGGTCTCCCAGTGAGCTGTCCTAGTCCATATATAATCTTGTCCCACACTGAGTGAAAGGATTTCCGCCATCACCAGTGGCATCTCCTATTCCAGAATTCAGTACCTATCCTGTACCTGTTGTTTGTGACAGTTGCATCGGAGACTGTTGAGACTGTCCCTGTGGAAAATGTGTCACCTTCTGCTGCGGTTGCAAGCTTTGCTGTACTCTTGGTGCTTGCTGCTGTACCATGTGATTATGCATAAATCCATTTCCACCCTGCTGCGAGAACATGGATGGATTCACCATCCCTCCTCTTGTGAATTGGTCGTTTTGCACCATTCCTTGACTTCTGCACATACGTGCTAGATGCCCTGTCATCCCACACGCCCAAAAGGTTGGTGGTGGTCTGATTACCTGCCCATTTAGCATACTCTGGTTTCCGTTTTGAATATTTTGAAAACCTCCCTGATCACTCTGCCATCCTCTTCCTCGAAAGCCTCTTTCTCTTGGGTAAAACCCATTATTGCTTTGATCAAACTGTCTTTGGTTATTGACCTGCTGCGTATTTGATCCATCTGTACTAGTTATCATTGCCCCCTCAATTACATATTTTGATCATTTTTTCGGCACTAATTTAGCTTCTTCGCCCTTTCATGCAGCATCTTATTTGCGATTTTTCTCTTGCAGCAGCCTGCAATAGGGCGCGAAGGTCATCTGTATTTCAGACCATGGCTTAGCCTCAATCCCTACCAATTTCTTGAGCTGCTTATGTACCTGTTCTGGCAGCCCTTGGCATAATATATGGTAAAACACGGGTATAGATTTCCCCCAAGATTCCTGCGTTTCCAATACCTATGCGTCTTGGAAATTCTGAATATAAAGCAACGGATCATCTCCCTCCTTCATCTTGTGTGTCATTATAGCTCCCATTCAGAAGTGTCTGGGTATAGCACTCAAAGCACTTTCCATACCACGGTTCTGCAATTGTTAAACAGTGCTATGTCATGCACGGTATGAACTGTAGTTACCCCAAAGTAACCTGCACGTGTCCACACATCGCCAGCTCTATTACCAAGTATGGCGATTAAAAGACCCTTAATATCCCATATAGCTAAAGTGTTCCCTCCCGTCATTTTTTCTAACTCATGTATCCATTGTCCGGCTCCAGATGTCAACATTGGGAGCTTATTTTACAGGTTTTCTCTATCCATCTGCGGCCAAGGTATATATTGTGGCCTTGTTCCTCCTTTTTCTAATAAGTGGAACTGTGACACATTAAACTCCTTTTCCTCTCTCATCATTTTTTTGTCTACCGCAGGGGTAATATTCCCTCTTCGCCATCTACCTAGCAATGTCCTTAACCTGCTCACAGGTGGGAGACACCCACATCTGACATTGTGACACTCCTTCATGTTGATCTGATTGTATGGCTAACTCCGGTGCTGTAGGTGCAGACCCAGTAGAATCCGACCATCTCATTCCCTTTCCCCTAGAGAAGAGTCTTTTGCGACTTCTCTCATCTTCTCTTTCTTCACATTCTTCAATTTGTGCGTCTGATATTGTTTATGTTATGCCCAACTCGTGCAACTTCTCACATCCTCCTCATTTCTATTCAGTGTCAGCCTATCTAAGGAAAGCGCCTATCTAAGGAAAGCTCTCTATGTCTGCTACTTCGGGAGGCGTCCTCAGTATCATACAACGGAGTGATCTCAAGACGCTCATCCTCTGCTTTCCCATGGGGTATCTTTTCTAGCCCCATCTCATCATATATTCTATTGATTGTCTCTCCGATACGTCTGGTGTTTTAGTCATCTTCTAGATTTACTCTAGACGTGCCTGGTACTGAATAGTACTCAGGATAGAATTCTTCTATATCTTCCCAGTCTACTACTGGATCAGGTTTTTTAACCTCTCTTTCCAGATATTCGAGATCCAGTGCTCTCTGTCTTCGCTTGCGTTCTATGTCATCATCAAATTCTCTACACGTCTTTGCTTCCTCTCTGGCCCTATCTTCTTCTTGTTTCCTCGCATCTCTTTGTTCATATGCCCTTTGCATTTCCTCATCTCTTTGTCTTTTTATTCTCTTCGCCCATATTTTTGTGCTTCTTGTTCTATTCTATCCTGATCATCAGCTGTTCTCTGCTTATGATCACATTTTCTTTGTTCTTCCGCCTTTTCCTGTTTTCTGACCTGCTCGTCATGATATAACTGCTCTCGTTTCTGCCTATATTTTTTCCTAACCCCTTCGTCTCTTAATCGTTTTACCTTTTCCTTTTCTTTTCCTTCTAATTCGTCTTGTTCTCGCCTTTGTCTCATATCCTCAATGCCTTTACCATCGAGTTTCATTCAAATCTGACCTCCCATCCATTCGTTCTGTGTGAATACTATCTCTTCAGTCCTATCCTCATCTCCTTTCCAACTCTTTACCTCTCTTCCCGAACCTAGAGATGTACTTGATTGTGCTTGATCTCCTTTTTCCTTTTTGCGTCTCTCCTTGTCCTTCGGGACTTTGGAGGTAATATCTCTTTCTCTGTCCTTTTCTGGGCTTTCGTCACGACTTTGCGTAGGCAACTCATATGACGGATTGCTATATCCTGTGGCTGCTTTAAGTTCCCTCAACGGGTACAATCCTTCGTCTTTACTAGCTCTTCTTTTTGTTTCAGACGGGGCGGGTGGCGCAGAAGGCTCTTCACCCCCCTCTGTGCATATAGTCAGTATCCAATCTAACAGTGGCTCCTCCTCTTTTTATTCTTGGAACATCTTCCAAAAGTCTAAACTAGCCAGGCGTTTGTCTAACTTTTTTCCCGTGTATGTGGCATGTAAATATGTTGTCATGTGCTGCAGGACCGTTTTACATAGCAATCCACTTTGGGGCCATGGCATAAACATTTTGTCTGCGGTCCCTTTAACCCATTCCTCACTGTACTGTTTAAGCTTATGTGAATTCTTTGGCAACTGTTTGCATAAGTGTATCAATGGGGTAATGTCTTCCATTCTTAACCCGTTACTCTTCTCTTTATATAACACTTCATTATACTTTACGTTTCACAAACAAAATCAACAGTATAAGCGAACACCAATCGTCGCAAGCTCCAATCCCGTTTTTTCAACAATAATTTTATTTTTACTTTTGTTAACAACCATCAATCCATGCCATGCAACATTTTTTCATTATAATTGTGCTCTTTTCATGCTATTTCAAAAATGTTTTTTTTACCTTATGATGTCATAAATTAACTAAAACATATAAAACAGACAGACAGACTCTGGCCGGCCACACAAATGTCATGCCATCTGCTTCCTCAGATGCATCCTGCCCCTATTTGTATTCGGACATGAAATTTAAGTCCATCTCTTTCAGATCGTCTTTAATCGATCTGGTCTCCTATGTCACCCTATCAATCAGGACTTTGGATGAAGACTTCTGCTAGCGCTCTTTGAAACCTAGGCACTGGGTGTATACTCTTATCGCAGCCACACTCACGATATCTCTTTATATTGCTCGGTCACACTCGAGTCAATGTTTTTCCTTATATATACATTTACGTTATACTCTTACTCTGACGTTATATTTGTCCCACCTCCCTCAGTTATCTTCCCTTTACTTAAGGCATGCAAGCATTTGCCAAAACATTCAGTCTTTTTTACTCACCGTTCGCATGTTTTTCCTCTCCGCACGCTCAGCATCACCGCCTTCGTTACCGCCTTTCTGTGCCGCTCGTTCGATCAGCTGCTCGTAAAAGTGGGAAGGGGTTTTTGGGAGAAAGCAAAGGTCCCTTCACACCTAACCTGCAGGGTTTTCAATTAAACTAACCACTATCCACGGGGAGCTTCTCGTCCTATCAGCCGGATGGCAAAGGACTCGTGTTATTGCTGAGGACTCCAGTTACTTATGTCGACGTGACGAGGACACCGTGAAATCGCCCTCTTCTTCATATATTTTTGTGTATTTTAATTAATTCTGCCAGTCTTCTACCATCTGTGGCTTATCTTGACCTTTCTGAACATGATACTCTGTTCTTTTCTCCTTAATTTGTATCCACTGTCAGCCTTTTCCAACCAGATACGACCTTGGCTTCTTGGCATGGTTACCTTCAGCTGAGTTTCGCTCCGTCTTAATTCTCGATTTGTTTGCTGCGACACTCTTCTGTTGAGACTTTTAGTAGCCTTTGTTTAATTCTGCTCATGTGCGTAGTGGAATTATACTTATGAGCATAGTGTGGCATTTACAATAATGACACTTTCACAAGCTGAACAGAATTCATCTGTAATAAAAATATTTTGAAGACATCCTAACGGAGAGAAACACATGAAGCATATTGGAGATACTGATTGACACCAAGAATGAAAAAACATTGGAACATTGCCACATATGTAGACAGTGGCAAGAGCCTCATGACAAGCTGTACTGCAAAATGTGAATATGTCTGACAAACCTTGGGAAAAGGTTGGCCTCTATTGCATAGCGCTCTTTGAGATCATGGAATCCATTCTACATTTGGCACTGCGATGATGGATTATCTCTCCAAATGGATTGATTTGCACTTTCTTACATGACATCACCATGTCCACAGTTATAGAGACCTTGCTAGCAGTGTTCAAAAGAGAGGGAATACCCTAGCAAGTTGTCACAGACAATGGAGTGCAATAGCTACAGCAGAAACACAAAGTTTCCTAGAGTGCATCAACATTATCCAGTTCAAAGCTACACTTTGCCACCAACAGGCCAAAACACAATTTGAAAGAGCCAACCATTTTATTAGGGGCAATCTCCATCTAGCCAACCATTCCAGGCAGAACCCACGCAGAACCCCATACACCATTTCCATGGAAGCAATGTAGCCCAAAGAATTATATCCAACTGTCTGATAGTAATATCTCCCTTCCAGTTCATGGGAGGGACAAGAGCGTTTTCAATGCCAATAACACAGTGGTTTCCCAACATAAGGGTGGACTTTGAAGAACCCATCAACGACATACCTTACAGAGTGAGAGGACAAGACAAATGTAAAGAGAGTATGATCAAAGAAAAAAAAACCTACCTTGACTATTGCAGGAAATGACTAATGCTATGTCTTAACAACAAGCACAATTATACCATGTATAAACATAGTTCCCACAGACAAATATTCAGGAGGGGAAACATCTATGTACTTACCAATGAAAGTCGAGTTTGGAACAGTTTCTTTGTATTGCAGATGATAACAGGAAACAGGAAATCCCTGTCTGCCACAAGAGACTCCTATGGACTAACTCGCTGCTGAGCAGAAAACAGAACAAGACACAGACAAAGAAAGAAATGCAGCAATCGAATTGTGAAGACTCTGATCAATCCAGGGCTAGCATTGCCATGAGTGCTGTATCGCTTGGACAGGAAGAGTTAAAACTGAACAGCCCTTGCAGACTATAGGCAACGTCCCCTATATCAAGTGACACAAGGATAAGTCTACCATAGTTTAATTGTTTAAATCTGAGACGTCCCAGCCTTTGGGTCAATGAAAAGTGAGCGAGCAAAATAGTTTTGGTGAGTGGTGAGGAGAGGGGGCTCCTCGCTGAGAATCCTCCACACCAAGGAAAAGATCTATGCTGCTTCCTTGTGTGATTTGTCGAGTACCATTTTCATTGAGTGCATTTTCCTCAAGTTGCTATACATTACATTTATTAAAGAATTTCCTGAATATAATTTCACATTTGGGACAACTACCCCCTGCAAAGATTAATGTTTTTCTACACCACAGTCCCATAATCTGTTGCCTCTAACCTTTAACGTCAAGCTCCTGACCTACTACCCTTCATCACTTTTCACCTTACCCATCACTCCTAACCATTTACACCTAGCCCTTTGCCCTATTCAGTTCATACCCAGCCCTTTACAAAGCCTCTTCCGCATTACTTTCTTCATTTCAAACCTTCACCCCTACATATTATCTTAGTACTATATGTAAAAAGCATCCTATCAAAATACTTCTAGTGCATCAAGGGAGTCCTCAGGTCAGTGCTGGTGGACTGCTTTATTGGACTTTAAACCTCTACTGCTGATACTGAACTACGGTATGATCACAGGACTTCTACACATACAGTGACCATAGAACTATATATCAACAGTCTATTGAACTTATATAAACTCACGTCAAATGTTGTAGACTATATCTAAAGTATCTTTTCTTATCTTCTATTTCAGTAATTGTTAGCCCCATTCCTTGGAACCAGAAGCTCTTCAGAAAGAGCAGGCAGCGTGTGCGTGTACATATCAAGGGAGTGCTCAGGCGATTGCTGTTTGTTGGTTCGCTGGGTGGAGAATCGGAAAGTCTGTAAGCAGTAAGGTCTATGTGGCTCTGCACTAATTAGTAGTAGCATGTGCATCTAGCTGTTCATGGTCTAGTGAGATATTTCTCTTTTTTTCATACATAGGTTGTGTTGGAACCACCGTAAGACCCCAGTAGTAGCCGTAACAACTTCAATACTGGTTAACAACACACTTCAACTGCAATGTCCGCTTTCAATCCAGAAACAAGTCGTGCTGATAACATCTGTGCTTATTTGAGCTCAGTGTCTGCACCCAAAGAATAACTGAGCGGGCTGAGAATGAGGGTGATCCTCCCTGAATTGAGCCACCCTCCTGCACCAAAAAAGTCTTTGGAACATATCTACCTGTTGCGACGTCACAGGACGTGCCAACCGAAAACCATTGTAAAACCAGCGAGTGTAGGTAAATCCATGAACATGACAACCTATTACCCAAAATTAAGCAGTCTAAATGTGATTGATGAAGAAACTGATATTGAAGAAATTGTGGCTGATTTAAATGTCTCTCTTACTTGTTTGGGCACTAAGATGATTGACAGAATGATTAGCCCAGAGTCAACACAAATATTGCGGCTGTGACTGTGCTTGATCTTACTTGCACCATGTTACTACAAGAAACACTGCAAATAGTAGCTAACAATGTAGACTTAATGGATATCGATCATGAAGATACACAACCCACGCAAGTGACACAAAATTATAAGAATGAGATGAATGTGAAAGATAAAACAGTAAATCTGGAGTATAATGTTACTTCCATAGGTGGTGAAATGGTAGTCGATGGCCCTGTGGGTGCCTTGAAAAATAATTACTATGTAGATGTGCGTAGTGTTGTAATGTTTTCCGAACATGTAGGTGAGGATCTTAACTCTACTTCTACACCGCTCCACTGTGTATATAGAACCTGCCATAATGCACACGATTGATTTGATATAGCACTGGGCAACCTGTCCAGTAACTTTTGTCACACGACGCTGGTGACGACAATGGGCACATTACCCAACAGTGAGTGTATTGTACCTTTAGAGAGCTGTGAAACACAGCAAAATGTAGATAACCCACAAGACTGTAGTGTTAGTGACACCAGCAACACAAGTATAACTCCCACAGCAATGTTCAGAGTATTTGAGAATCTCCTCTCAAAATTGGTTGCCAAATGTGAAAGACTGGAAAACATACTCGATGTTCAGTCCCTTCTCCTACATAAAAGCATAAATCGGAGTAGGAAAACTCTAAAAGAACAGGGAACCAACACCGAAATTGTAGACCATATTAATTTGGTAGGAGATGCTCATGTGACACAAAATGCGGGCATAGACAGTCTTACAGTGCCTACCAGAGAACCGAAAAAAATCTTTAAAAGAAGGCAACGTCCCATGCATTCATGTACCCCAAAAGAAATGGACCATGTAAAAATGTGTGCATTGTCAGTGGGATTAATGAGAGCCACAACATTGTACATCTTGATGCATTGACTGCTGAAATTGCTAACCCCATGAAACAGACAAGCCATCAACACAAGCCAGATAGTGCCAACTGTGATACAGCTTAAAGTTTTTGCAGGAATCCCACATCGTCATTATCGTGTGTGAGAAAGCATCTACAAGGGAATGATATACGTAGATATTTAGTTGAACCTGTAACTGAGAATGGGGACGGATGCCCTAATGAAAGAACAAAGAAATATCGAGGCTGAGTACCACAAAGGAAATACACCAATCACAGGTTAAAAAGATTCACAGATCTTTTATTACTGTACAGTTTACAAAGCAGACAGATAGCTATCTGGCTCCCAACACCTCGCAGTGTGTACCAACCGACAAGGAAAGGTGAGAGAGTCCTGAACATCTAAACACTCGTGTATTTATACATTTCATGCAATATTGTCCAGCCTCTCTTCATGTTAATAATTCGTGGTCTAGAGTTTGTGCCTAGTTCACATACAGATTTTACAATGTCATGCAAAGGATTAGATAGGTTTGTATTTCCATGAAGACACAATTGCGATGTATGTTCTCGGATCCCGCTGTAAGCCTTATTCCAAGTTTCTTCACAATGTAGTTCAGCTAAAGCATATGCTCGAGGTTTGTTCTTCATTGCCCCAATGTTTATACAAGGATGAGGCTTGTGAGCGCAAACATTTGAATGACAGTTCATATGAAGCACAAGGTCTCTTTGCTCAGACTAAACAGTCGGCTCTCGGATAACCTAAACATTAACAGAACTCAAAGGTCGGAAGGCTTGGCTGCAAGTCAAAAACATAGTCCACCATTTTAGAACATAGAACACACAAGTGGAAATCAAAATGGCAGATGAATCTTAAAATGGCAGCAAAGTTAACCCAAAAATCAGAACTTTGCAACGCGAATTTCCGTGTAGCGCGAATAGGCTTAGGCCAATATAAATACTAAGGAGGCACTATATAATTACCGTTTAACAAACGCTCCTTTTGGCCTAAGCCAAGAGCCTTACTAAAAATATTCACTTTACTCGTAACTCCAAGTTTCAGTGTCCGTACATCCTGAATCACATTCATCAGATATATCAATTGCCATCAAAACTTTGATAGTAATATCCTTCATTACGAAAAGATTTGTCATTTTCTTGGGTGTATGTATTTTCAGTCCTAATGTTCCTACAGTTTGTGCACAACATCCTCCTAACATCGAACATATGACAGGAAGACATTGTATGCAACAACAGAACAACAGAATACCAAGGATTACCATTAAAACTGAAAAGAGTTTCCATCCACAAGACCGTAAAAAGGGAGGAGTCAGGTATGAAAACGCAACAAGCAGATCTCACCAATTTACATACTCCACGACGCTCAGTTATGATGACGTCTAACACCATCCGGTTCTGTAGAGCCACTAATTTAATTGCTTTTTGTTCTAATGTCATGTTGTAGAGTATATCGGTGGTCTGGTTGATGGTTCTCTCCAATACTCTTGCTAGTCTCCTAATATCCTGGGAATTCATGATCTGTCCCCAAAATGGCACAAAGGATTTTGCTACATTACCCATGACTTGTGAAGGAGTATCACCGTTCTCGTCCCGCCTTGGACGAGCCTTAGAGACCACAGAGGTGCTAGCTACATATACCCCTGGTAGCAAGATACCCAAATAACAAGGACCCTGCCAATCCCTAGGTAGCCAAGGATTAACTTCATTGTCACAAATGAAATAAACAGGATCACCTACATACAGGGGTCTGTCCTCACTAGTCAAATTTGCAATATTGGTACAACACTCAAAGGTACCCATTGACTGATAACCATTCCTTTGTATGCAGAAGGAAACAGAGTTGGGGCTGTGATTGATAGTATAGGAAGGTGGTGTGGCATTCCGGTTGCCATCTTGAAAGAAATTAATGATTGGAAAGGTCTAGTAAGTCTATTGGAAGGCCTAATAGAAGCAATGTTAAGTTTGCTTCTATTTGCGAAAAGGGAGCATCCCAGAGGCGCCAGGACTCACCTTTCAAATTCATTTAAATAAGTCCTGTCAAAGTTCCCTGAGATGCTATAATTCCAACCACCAAAGAATAATGCCCTTACAGAGGCATAGCATGCAGTTGTTAGAGGCAGAGGATGAATATACCAGCCCAACCCTTTTTCCCGGTGTTGTGGCAGATGCGAACATATCCAGCAATTAGTTCTGTTCAAGATCGCATGGGTCGCATTCATGATTAACAAAAGCGTATTGTTGTGATAACTCAGTCTGTGTTGGGAATCCCTAGAAGATAGAGTGTGCAGATGCACGAAAGGAGAAGACATAGTGGGAACACTCTCAGTGGGTATAAAAGTTTCAAGTGGACGCACCCCCTCAATGTACCAAAACCCAAGAGAAATTACTACTGTCAAACCAGTTAACATAATTACAAGAAAACAGTACGTCCTCAAGGACAATGTATTTTTCTGTCCAATGTCTTTGTTAGCCACACAATCGATTGGTTGCTCCGTACGAGTAGAGATAGTGACAGGCATTGTTCCTCAAAGCTCTTTCCTGGAAAGTTTCTGCGATAGACTCCGTAGGTTCATTTGCGGGTGATCTCCTGACCACGTGATCTTTCTTGATTGACGATAGCTTTTGCTGGTCCCAGCCACTTACTTATGTTTCAGCGCAAAAGTGGCCAAGGACGAGCTCAACAGTCGTTTACTGTAGGCACAGCTGTGCTGTGCTGTGCTGTAAGTCTAGTGCCGTGGGTGCAGATAGTACCTTAAGACTACAGGCACGGCGTGATCTGCGAACAGTGTGTCGTTGCTTCCTGATGGAAGTGGTGAAACAGAGGCAAGGTCACTCAAGGGTGCAGAAAGATTTGAAGAGAATTGAGAGACACAGCATCAGTCTCTCCAGGCCCTATGGGCTCAGGAAGAGTCTCCGAAATACCGTTGATGTTGTTCAAGACCGATTGATCACCAGAAGCAGAGCAAGTAGTTTCCTTCTATTCTTCTCTGTTGTGTGGCAAAGGAAAAGGTATCCTCTTGATGTGTGTGGGGTTGTCCGCACGGACAGTAACGCTACAGGAAAAGCATGTGGCCATTTCAAATTACTGCTAGCACAGACCTTTGCAAGTGTATTCTTCAAGATACCATTATGACATTCTACGTGTCCAGCACTCTGAGCGTGTCTAGCCGAATGGAAACATTTATCGATCTGTAATCCCGCGTATACTTGCAGAATAACAGCAGCAATGAAATGTGGACCATTATCCGACCAGGTGATGCTCGGCAAACCAAACCTAGGAAAATATTCCTTAAGCATGGTTTTTCGCCATTGTCATTGCTGTAGCATCTTTCACAGGGAAGGCTTCAACCCACTTGCTAAAGGCACAATTGACTACCACGACATATTTGTAGTTATAACAGCGCTCCATCTCGATGAAGTCGAAATGAATCACTTCGAAAGGCACAGAGGGGGGACCAAAACTACCCCTCGGTGTCGTTGTACTGTTCTCCGCATTATGCTGTAAGCAAGCCATACAATTCTGAACAAAACGCTCAGCAGTTTTTGAAATGTTGACATTCACCCAGACAGATTCTAGTGATTTACAGATTTTCCTAGCACATATGTGAGTGGGACCATGAGCCATTGTGACCATGGTGATGGCATATGCATCAGGTAGCATCCATCTTCCTTTTGAAATGTCTACCCAACACCCTTCCTCATCCAAACTTGCTAAACCCTCAGCCCAGTGTTTAATTCTTCTAGAGTGCCATCAGCTTGAATATTCTTTATCGAGTCAATCCCTTCATCTACTGTACAGGTATTTGTGGCGTCCTTCGTACCATACATTTCTGAATATAAATCAGTATGAATCTGTTTAGCTATCCTGTCAGCAAAAGCGTTCCCTCTCCCTACATTATCTACTACCTTCTGATGTGCGGCGCACTTCATGATTGCTAGTTGAGTAGGAAGGGCAAGTGCTGAGAGTAACTGAACTATCAAGGTGCCATATTGGATTTTTGTTCCTTGTGAGGTCAATAAACCTCTTTCTGCCCATAGTCTACCGAAGCTGTGGACCACCCAAAGCATACTGGCTGTCAGTAAATATATCCACTCTAAGCCCTTCGGAAAGTTCACAAGTTTCAGTGCGATAATCTCTGCGGCCTGCGCGGAGTTATGCAAATTTCTCTTGGTTTCCATGATCGTGCTTAGTGTAGTGATGGCATAAGCAGCAGTGTATGTACCATCTGGAAGTTTAAAGCAGGAGCCATCACAAAACAGCTCCCCTTGTGGATCATTCAAAGGTGTATCATTTAAATCAATCCTGCCTTCAGTTTCTTGCTCTGTGGTATAAAGGCAGTCATGTGACTCCAGCAGGCATCCATACGCTCAGCAACGTCAGATACCCCGAAACAGCGCTGTCAAAGGTGAAGTCGCCACAATGGAAACCATCGCACTGGGGAACTGTGCCCCACACTGGTAACACAGAACATAGGCAATAACTGTTCCGCTCGCCTGGTATCCACAGGGACGCAACCCAGCCCTGGTTGGATGATTTGCACTCTCAACCCCTCTCCCGGTCCCTTGGTAAGGTCTCTGGTTAAAGATGGGTCTGCAATATAGAAGAGCTGGATTCAATACCAGATTGTCTTTATGTTTTCCCACCTCCCTTGGCCTCAACTCCTTCCTCCCCCTTAGGCCCTCTCCTCCCCTTAATATTATAAAAGGTGGATTCTCCGTCCTGCTCCTCGTGGCAGGGGCGCATAGATGTGGGGGGCGAGCAGCGACCAAGTTACTTCACTGGTGCAAGCCCCTCCTGTGGAATCCAGGCCTGCTGCGACTCCGTAGGTTTGCTGCTTTACAGTCTTTATATGCAGTTCTTATGCTCCTCTTAGTTAGAATAATGATGTCTTGCTTCTTTCTTTTTAGGTATGGAAAGGTATTTTGGTGTTGTCATGCAGTTTGAAGATGAGCATGGGCCGATAGGTGAAAGCGCGGTGTGCGCGGTGCTGTCTGGTGAGTAATGCGCGATGCGCGGCGCTGTTTCGCCTTTTATATTGCTAACCTATGTCTTTTCTCTCCTTGCAGGTTGCGATGTTCCTCGCCGGCCGCCGTAATGTTCCAGCAATGATACTGACCAGGAGATGACTAGCCAGGTAAGAATTGTGCAGCTTTCTTCATTCGTGAGTAAACGCTTACTAATGCTGTCTTTCTTTCTTCTCCTTCCAGGTTATGGTATTCCAGGATGCATGCGGTGCCGAATGATGGAGTTCGTACCTTCAGGTGAGTGGAACTGAAGTCGGCGATGGATTGAAGACAGGATACTGTTCGAGGTAAGTTTTGTAGTGTTCTTTCTCTCTCTGCAGGTCCTTGGTTTCAGGTAAGCTGGCATCAAAGAACTGGACACGGTGAGTGTTACGCTGCCCACAGCAGAATAACGCAAAGCATGTTCTGCTGTTTGGGTGCTGTTTAAATAGTCTCAGGTAAAGTAGTCCAGGTAAAATAGTCCCAGGCCTGCCACACCCAAAGTAGTCCAGGTAAAGTAATCCCATGCCTGCCACACCCAAAAAACTAGACCGCATAGCTCAGTTCCTTGTAACTATGTGTGTGCCTCCATGTTGGCTGAACGCCCCCAAGTTAAATAGTCCCAAGTAAATAGTCCCATTCTAATGTTGGTCTTCATGATGGTTATGAGCTTGGTGCCAAAGGTGCCAGGACTGACTCCTTGAGAGTCTTGGATAAGGTTTTAAGGCCTTTGACCTGGCCCTAACTGGAAGGCTGACTTGCCAGTGAGGGCCAGGGGCAAGGGTCATGACATAACTGCCCTAAACGCCAGAAGCCCCCCACCCCAAACCTCACAATTATCTGAGGACAGCCTCCTGGACCCCAGGATAATTGTCCCGGAAGACGCCACCATTGACCCTCGCCCACAAGCCGAGGCCCCTGCTAGACCCAGGAGGACACGCGGTGCCCCTCCGCCCCACAGGCCGAGCGCTATTCCACAAGCAACTATGCCGAACTCCAAAGGCAAAACCAAAAACACTATCATGGAGTCCTTCATCGCTGGCAAGCCCAAATAACCGAATTAAAAGTCCCAAGATCTGCGCTCAGAGCCACCAATACTAAAAGGGAATGACAAAGATAACCAAATACTGGAAGCCATCAATGGACTAGGGTCCTTTATAGACACCAAAATTGAAGAAGTGAAATCGGGCGTGATGTTGTTGCGCCAGGACTTGCGCAACCTCACGGATCGTGTGACATCCACAGATGTGACGCAACAGGAGTCAACGGAAGTCTTCAAAGACATGCAATGAAGGGTCTCAGAACTCGAGAAACGTAACAAATTCCTAGAGGAAGGGCTGAAGATGCTGAAGGGCGTTCTAGATGCAACAATGTGCTCCTACTCAGAATTCCTGAAGGAATGGCGGGCCCCAATCCCACCAACTTCATAGAAACCCTCATACAACACGAAATAGGTGCTGCCCGCCTCTCACAAAGCTTCATTGTCGAGCGAGCACACAGATCCTTAAAGAAGAAACCACCACCCGGATCCCACCCTCGCCCAATTCCAAGGAGGGGAAATTAAGAGAGATAATGCAAAGTTCGCCATTTACCCGGACTACACATCACTGGTACAAAAGGCGAGGAACTCCTTCGTCCCAATCAAAGCCAGACTACGTCAGTTAAACATCAAATACATGCTAATGTACCCCTTAAAGCTCAAAATAATTTATAAGGGCAGGCCAATTTTCCTGGAATCTCCAGCCGTAGCCACAATTTGGCTAGAACATAATAACATGGCGGATGGTGCAGAGGGGGCCCCGTAACTCACACCCTGAAACCACACGACAGGACCACCCAACGATGAACCAAACGTATGGATTGACCTATGCAAAGCACAAAAGGCAGGAGGGTGCCAGCCCACCAGACCAATCTAAACCACCCCCCTGCGAACAGAACTGCGACAGCACTCCGCTGTCGCACTACCCCTGCTGACCGATCTAAACCACCCCCCTGTGAACAGACCTGCGACAGCACTTCGCTGTCGCACTACACCCGCACATGATGACCTGGAAGGGCCCTGACAGAGCGGGGACACCCGAGCATCACAGAACCTGGGTGCAGTTGGTCCACTTGGACTAGTTTTGTTTATGTTATTTTTTGTTTCTGGTTGAAAGGTCACGCAATCTTTAAAGCATCCACCATAAGGAACCGACGGACATATCACAAATGGCCCGAGGGCCAGTTCAACAGAGATGGCAGCCGAAATTAAGGTATTGACTTGGAATGTCAGAGGGATGGGCACCTATATGCGCAGAAACAGGATTAAGTCCTTCTTAAGGAGAAAACGCATCGCCGTAGCACTGCTTCAAGAAACGTACCTTATCGCAGAAGTTGACTCTCGGATCCCAGACTGGTGAGGCGGACAGGGCTTTGGCGCAACATACTCTAAGTTCGCCCGGGGAGTCCACACATGGTTTGGTGATACCGTCCACTTCAAACTTTTGGCCAAGGAGGTCGACCCCGAGGGCAGATACCTTATACTCCGTGGGAGCATCGAACAGCGTGAAGTTTGCCTAGTTAACAAATACCTCCCCAATCACGGCACCTCAGCGTACCTGGCCAAATTTCAACTAAAACTGGCACCCTATAGAGACTGCCTCTACATATGGGGGGCAATTTAAACAGCATAAGGGACCCCACCCTCAATAGATCCGCCCCTCCGATGCAGCCGGCCAGCCCATCCTCCTCCACCCTACAGAGAGTCCTACAAGAGCTAGACCTTATGGAAGCGTGGAGGGAACTGCACCCCGAAGGTAGGGCATTTTCATACTATCCATCCCCACACGAGGTATACACCCGTATATACTATCTATTGATAGATAAAGCACTCCTACCTGGGCAGAACCATATCTGACCACTCGCCGCTCCTCATGATTTGGAAGCTAAAAGGCCCCAGACCGCCCATTCCAATGTGGCGGATGCCAACAGAAGCACTAACCGACAGGGCATTCAAAGTGGAGCTTCGAAATAAAATAACAGAATATATGGACAACAACGTGGGGAGTGTGAGCAAATGGAGTATCATCTGGGAGGCCCTGAAAGTAGTAGTTAGAGGTCAGGTCATAGCCAGTGCCGGAAGGATCCGGAAAACACTAAAAGTAGAACTGGAGGCTGGCAAGGAGACGGTCAGACAACTGGAGGCCATGGCCAACAAGTCCAAAGAACTCGAAGAGGAAATGGCCACAACAAGGAAAGATTGTCAGGAAGCCTGGGCCAGAGTAACTAAATTTGACTATATCACAAAAAACGCAAGGGCCCACTTAGAGGGAGACAAACCAGGCAGAGTACTCTCGTGGCTGTGTAAAAAGGAAAACCCAAAACTGCCGATTCTCAAAATCACTGACCAAACAGGTGCAGCCCACACTACACAAACAGGGATCAATGACTCTTTTAAGCACTTTTACTCCCACCTATACAGCCACGACTCCACCGAACCCCGGAGTGATATATATGACACACTCGAGGAGATCGGCCTCCCCACACTAGAAGAAGCCCACAGAGACATACTAAATCAAGAACTAACAGTCGAAGACATACAGGAGGCAATTAAAACACTATCCACTTGCAAAACCCCTGGGAGCGACGGGCTACCCCCGGAGTTCTATAAAACATTTACCGCAGAGTTAGCCCGAATCTTGTTCGAGGGCTTCAAGGAAGCCTTGGAGACTGGAGCACTACCCAACAGTATGAACAAGACACTAGTGATCCCCATATTTAAACCAGGGAAACCCCCAGCAGAGTGCGGTTCATATCGACCAATAGCCATCCTCAACTACGACATAAAAATCCTGATGACCATACTCGCCAACAGGCTAGTAAGAGTCATAGGGACCCTAGTACATAGAGATCAGAACGGATTTGTCCCGGGGCGCGGCACAATGGCAAACCTACGTAGACTGCAACACATCACAGCGCAAACAGCAGGCTCACAGGAAACCAACGCAGTAGTCTTCCTAGATGCTATTAAGGCATTTGACTCCATATACTGGGAGTGGCTCCTAGCAACCTTGAAACAATTTGGCCTGGGCGAACACTTCATCCACTGGGTTAAGATCCTATCTAAAGCACCTGTGGCCACAGTCAAAACTGGGAGAACAGTGTCAGCACTATGGGATATACAGGGGGGCACTAGGCAGGGATGCCCCCTCTTACCAATGCTATACATCATTGGGCTAGAACCTCTAGCAATATATATTAGGAAACAATTCTTTGACGCAGGCATAAAAATTGGGGGTTCATACCACGTGATCTCGCTGTATGTCCTACTTTACCTTAGGGACCCGCAACTCAACATTCCCACAATCCTTGAGGTACTACAAAATTTTGCAAAAGTATCAGGGATATCATTCAACCCAGAGAAGTCTTGCAGATTTCCATTAGCGGGGCTGGCCGGGCCCATAAAGACAGCACTACCAGACATAGGGATAAGATGGGAACCACACACATTCAGATACCTGGGTGTTAACATTTGGCACACCCCCTGAACAGACTCACAGGGGTAATACTCTTCCTGCAGTACAAAGGCTCAAGAAATCCACAAAGTTCTGGTCCAGACTCCTACTGTCCATGATGGGCCTAGTGGCCATCACCAAAATGATAGTGCTACCACGCTTCCTGTATTTTTTCCAAAACATCCACTACTACATACCAGCCTACTTTTTCCGGCTGCTCGGCACACTACTGAAGGACCTGATCTGGGGCAACTCCAGACATAAGCTCTCCCTAGATACACTGATGCTACCATACAGGGCCGGCGGAGTCCAGCTCCCAGACCTGGAGAGATATTTCTTATCAGCACAACTCACTTTCGTGGCCAAATGGCTGGCAGACAAGAAATGGGAAAGAATATTACACCACCCCATAGAAGTTTCAAGAAACGCTAGATTCAGGCTAATCCAACTGAATGTCCTCCATAGAACATATATGACCCCGAGCAGAATGACTACGTTTTGCAGACCCCTGACACCGCTATGCCCCGATGCAGTTCAGATGCCGCGGGAATGACACACATGTTCTGGAGCTGCCCAAAGATGCAACACTTCTGGGCCAAAATTGAACGGGCCTGCAGAAGACTGGGTCTGACCCTTTACGAATGGTCGCTGAAGGAATGCTTGCTAGGGGCCTAACGGCGGATAAGCAAAATCAAACACAATGTCAAACTCATGGACATGGCCTGTGTGCTGGCCAAAAGAGCCATCACCATGGCGTGAAAAACACCGACCAGCCCCAGATATGCCAAATGGGTCAAGGAACTTGAACACTGGTCAGAGGCAGAAACTAGAATATGGGGAGAAGGAATAGCTAAGTCTGGGGAAGACCCAAGCATGACATATGAAGCCTGGAAAGCGCTGATATGGGACATGTTCCACCCATTTGACGATAAACCCTCATGAGCAGTGCCACTAACTCACAGGATGGGACTCATTTTCGGAGCTAAACCCCAATATATCGTCCAGCCCCATTCAGAAAACTTGATACTCCCCTGATAAAAACCCTCCACCTGCCTTGCCCCGCCGCTGAACTAACCTCGGAAGCAGACACAAGATCGCAACGACCTTCCTGTTTAGTTATAGTTAACTTATTAGCTACCTGCTTCGTTGTTTTTCTTTCTTTAATGATACATGTTAAATACCAATTTAAACAAGTTTAAATGTTCTTTTGAAATGTCAACAAAAACATTTTAAAATAAAATAAAGGCAAGCATGTGACATTTCGTCATTGCAAGCAATTTTTTGCGGTAGAGGTAACAATTCAGTCGCATTCAATACACAACACCTCTTAATTTGGACATACGGTGCAAATAGGATCATTTCATATCTTGTCAATCGTGCGGAAGTAAGGTGTTGCGTTTGCGTTCTATTTAATAGAACGTCTACAGAGTGAGGTACCATCACGGTTAAAGTATGGCCTAGAACCATGCCTTCACTTTGTTTTACAGACGCAGCAGCAACAGCTCTCAAACATCTTGGCAAAGCGCATGCAACAGGATCAAGTGTGGAGGAAAATTAACCGCACAGTCTATTCTTCCCCCCATGTTCCTGCATTAACACAGCCAAAGCACATCCATCACATTCATGCACATACAACTCGAAGGCCTTATCATAATTTGGTGTGCCCAAAACCGGTGCTGAACACAGTGCAGTCTTGAGCAGATCAAAAGCATTCTGGTGTTCCAAGTTCCACGGTAGTGGCAAAGAAATGCCCTTCTTTGTCAATGCCAACATTGGTTTTAACACTAGTGAAATGTTTGGGATCCACTATCAACAGTAAGAAGCCATTTCTACCAAGGCTCTATCTTCCTTCTGTGTATTTGGGACAGACATGCTAGAAATGCTCTTAATTCATTCAGGTGTCAATCTTCTTCCCTTCTTTAACAGGAGATAGCCTAAATAGGCGACCTCCTGTCGACAATACTGAAACTTTTTCAATGAAGCTTTATGCCCATGCTTGCTTGATGAATAAGCAATAAAACAGTGGCTTCCTTGCAAGCACTTTCTGAGTCTGCAGCTAAGAGAAGGTCGTTGACGTATTGCAGCAATATAGAAGGCAAATCAAGTGTATCGAGCTGCTCTTTCAAAGCCCTACTATAAATGCTCAGACTCTACGTGTACCCTTGTGGTGCACGGGTGAATGTAAACGAGCGTCCCCCTAGGGAGAACGTGAACAAATATCTACTATCCACATGTATGGTAATGCTAAAGAAGGCATTCTTAAGATCCACCACACTGAAAGGAGTAGCAGAAGTTGGAATCATTGTTAGTATCATTGTTACATCAGGCACAATTGGACATTTTGGAGCAACAATCTTATTGATAGCGCGCAAATCGATAATGAAACGGAAAGGAATCGCATTATCCCCTTTCTTATACACAGGTAAAATCGGGCTATTGCACAAACTTCCTGCAATTTCTTCAATTACTCCATGATGTACAAAGTCAGAAACTATACACTTCAAAGCTCGCTCACCGTCAACTGAAATCTTATATTGTTGAATTTGTGGCAACTTAACTCCTGGTCCAAAACAATTTTAACAGGCTCAATTTGCAAAATACCAACATCATTGTCATCAACCACCCATAAACAGGCTGGAACTTCACTAAATTCTGGCGGCAAAGGTCTAGTCAAAAACTATGAGGCAGAGGATTGCTGAGTTGAAATCGTTAAATGCACTCCATCCGAAGAACAATGAATTACCACATTTAATTCCTTCAACAGATTCAACCCCAACAAATTCTCCCCACAGTTCGTTGTCAGAAGAAACAGACAGAGTTCTGTGAATGGCCCCGGTGAAAACGGTACCGGCAGAGAAACCGGACTAACCACTGGTGTGCCAGAAAAACCTACAGAAACGTTATTCTGCCCCGACAGTGGAATGTCTGGAACCTGTGAATGATCAATGGAACACTTCAGTGCTCCTGTGTCTATCAAAAATATATGCTTCAACTGCTTCTGCACGTAAAAAGCGTCTAAACTATCACCATCTACTTCATCATTCTGTAACCATTCTAACTCCCTTCTGAACTCAAAAACCCTCTCGACATGCTCATGTACTTTCTCCGCAGTATCCCTTGAATAAGTTAAAACATTCAAATCCCTCAACCCTTGTGGGATATCTGTGTCCGTCAATCTATTCCACATTACAGCCAAATGTATCACCATCCCCTCAATAAAGACGTTCTGATCGGGAATACTTTCTAGATTAAGGAGTGTAGCTAAAACAGTAGATTTTTCACCTTTCTCTATACATTGTTTAGCCCATGCATTCAAATCTCTCCTCCTCTCTTTGGAAACTGTGTTTGCGTTACAACTTTTGATTCAGCACTCGCCCCTTTATCAGCTACAAGCGGAACAGAACCGATTGGGAAAGAGAGAGTAAACAAATCCTGTACAACAGGTAGTGGAGATACTATCACTGGCAACAAAGACGGATTCACTGGAACAGTAACAGTCGGTAAAGGTGAAGGTACAGGCCGAGGAACAACAACAGGAAGCAGAGCAATAACTGGCGGCGGAGTAGCAACAGGAAGAACAGGAATTGCTACGGAGGAGGAACGACAACAGGAAGAGGTAAAACAGCAGGAAGAGGTACATAAGGAGCTGGTGCAGTGGCACCAGGCCTACGTTCATTCAATGGCTTATCAATTAGCTCATCTGAGGCATGAAAATCTTTAGATGGATACATTTTCTGTATATCAAGTTAAAAAGCCCTATCCATGTTTCTAGCAGACTCTGGCTGTTTTTGTTGATCAAACAATAATGCCTTTTCTGAGTTTGACATATGACGACGTGCATGCTTCTCTTTACTCTTAAATTTCTGCATAGCTTCCTTTTTCCAATTTTGTATTACATCAAATGCTGCAGGTCTAGCTTTTTTGTTTAACAATATAGATTCTAAATACTCTATTCAGGCAATCTCAAAACTACCATTGACTGGCCTCTGAAGTTCGGAAGCATGTCTAGTTTGTCTGTGCCAAATATCGTTGAATACTATACTACCAATGCTGTACTTACAGTAAATAGTACATGCCGCGACCCCTTCTGTGGTGCTGGTCGACCAAATTCCAAAGATTGTCTGTCTCTGCGGAATAACGCCCTGAAACAGGCAGACAATTTCCCAGGCATGTCAGATTACTGGTGTTACCTGGCGTTGATTGTGCTCGCGAGTACAATTCTACAACCAAATATCAGGAAACTTAGGAATCGGGGCACGACTCACCTGATTCAAAGGACAAAGGGAGGTCCGATCGGATTACAACTGACAAAGGAGCCTCGTGGTTGGTGATTTCGGCAAAAGTGCCTGCCTCGATATATGGACCCTAATCAAGATGCCGCCTCGGACCTCATGCTCACCGTCCAGGGATTGGATCGTGCAGTACTGTTGAGGTGTCACGTCCCATCCAAAAGGGGCCCCCTTTTTTTCACCGTCCGATCCCGGTCCGATAGCCGTGTCTACTCTTCAACGAAGTGGCATCAATCTTGAGGGTCCCTATTCGGGCACCATCTGAAAGAACAAAGAAAAATCGGGGCTGAGTAGCACAACGGAAATACACCAATCACGGGCTAAAAAGATTCACGGATCTTTTATTACTGTACAGTTTACAAAGCAAACAGATAGTTATCTGGCTCCCAACACCTTGCAGTGTGTACCAGCCGACAAGGAGAGGTGAGAGAGTCCTGAACATCTAAACACTTGTGTATTTATACATTTCATGCAATATTGTCCAGCCTCTCTTCATGTTAATAATTCGTGGTCTAGAGTTCGGGCCCAGTTCACATACAGATTTTACAATATCATGCGAAGGATTACGTAGGTTTGTATTTCCATGAAGACACAATAGCGATGTATGTTCTTGGATCCCGCAGTAAGCCTTATTCCAAGTTTCTTCACAATGTAGGTCAGCTAAAGCATACGCTCGAGGTTTGTTCTTTATTGTCCCAATGTTTATACAAGGATGAGGCTTGTGAGCGCAGACAACACTTGAATGACAGTTCATATGAAGCACAAGGTCTCTTTGCTCAGTATAAACAGTCGGCTCTCGGACATCCTAAACATTAACAGAACTCAAAGGTCGGAAGGCTTGGCTGCAAGTCGAAAACATAGTCCACCATTTTAGAATGAAGAACACACGAGTGGAAATCAAAATGGCAGATGAATCTTAAAATGGCGGTGAAGTTAACCCAAAAATCCGAACTTTGCAACGCGGTTTTCCGTGTAGCGCGAATAGGCTTAGGCCAATATAAATACTAAGGAGGCACTATATAATTACTGTTTAACACTGGAGGACATCCAATGCCTATTTGAAGTTGAAGATGATCTGCCGCCCCTGCCCCCCGCACCCATCCAAGTGAGCAAAACGTGAGCACAAATTCTGTGAAGGATGTATCTTGCATGATAAATACTGCCCCTCAAACTATGTTAAGTGGACAAACGAAGACACATGAACATTGGTGTGATATACAGGAGTCACAAGATAGGCCTAATGCTTCTGATGTAGATGTTGAATCCAGAGCTGATATCCAAGCCTTACAACTACGGCCTGTTTCATCCTCGGAATATCAACCTTCATTATATAGGTCAACTGTATTATGCATTCTCCATGCTGTAGTAGCCCTTTGAGTTTTTACCTCGATTGAATTAAAATTGTGGATCAATTAGAGGATACTGTATCCTCAGTATACAATATCTGGTTGAACTCTGAAACTACACTAGACTATATTCTACAATATGAGAATGAACTATATAGACTAGGATATGTGTGCAGGCTGGGAAAAATGACACCCCATAAAACTAGAAATGCTCTACTGGTTAAAAAATCTGCCAATGTCACACCTAAATCCACTGAGGTGCAAGCGCAAACACAACGAGAGGGGTTCTGACGAATTATGTGTAAAGACAGTACCCCAGAGGAAGTTGACAATGGAGAGGGATACTGGCAATGGCTACCCAAAGTTTTCAAGGTCCACTTTTCATCAAAATCTCGATGACCTCAATATAATGTGCTCTTGGAACACAAGGGGATTTGCACACGTGTCTGCTGAAGATGGCCTATTATCGTATACACATCTATTTAGTATTATTGCTTTGCAAGAAATGTGGATGATAGAGTCATCTGAATTTGATGGTAGGAGTACTTTGCAGATACCAGTTACAAGGCACCTATTGGTCGACGTTGTCTGTTCGGAATCTATGGATCTTAAGCTCATTGATGGGCTCGACCACAGTGGTGCAAGTAGTTAGAATTGACCACAAACAGAGCAACATGGTCTTGATTAACATATATGAGCCTCCTAACACTGTTGCAACCAAAATGGTTAATGAATGGTGGTTGGGTTGACGCGGAAGCTGCCTCTGTAGTGAACTAAGAATCGAGATGAGAGACGAGAGAGAGGTGCGGCTTGAGTCACGCTACCCGATGCTTAGAGGTTCTTTCCTCTAACCACGTTTCCTCGCTCTCTCTGAGAGAGTGCGCTGTGGGCGGCGGCCGCTCCGGGACTTTAGCGGCTGAAGAGGATCCCTTGGCTACAGCTGGCTACTTGGATGTGGGCGCACCCCAACCTAGCCCAGTCCAGTTTAGCCTACAACCCGAAGCGAACAGGGGAGGAAGCACAGCTGGCGCAGAAGCGGGCTACGGCCACTGGAGCAACAATCAGGGTAAGACTGTGCCCTGCGCCCTGCCCCCATGAGAGCGGAGAGTGCTCCCATTTTTGTGTGCAGTGCCGGCTACTAAAAGGAGCCGCTGGTTTTGGCGAACTTGAGCCTGTGTGCTCGGAGTGCTCCGGGTCATGCTCTCGGTTAGCTCTGGTAGAGCTGGAGCTCTACCTCATGTGGTGAAGGGGTGGAGGGTCCATTACCCCCTTGACCTAGCTGCGTGATAGGCGGCTATAAAGGCTGGGTGTCTGGATCACTGTGGGTGGAAGGGGCCTCAGAAGGCGAGGTGGGGCTTGACTTTTAGGAACGCAAACACAGCGTTTGGTGGCCTGCTTCCCTATCTGCCCATAGGAGGTAGGGGCGAGCAGGGAGTAGTTGGGGGTGTGCATACTCACCCAGGGGCGTATCCTACCATAGTTTGGCACCCCCAGCACACCTTTGCACTTAGGGGGTACCGGCAGAGAACCTGAACAGTGTTTTACG
The DNA here is from genome assembly GCF_040938575.1 of Ambystoma mexicanum. NCBI lineage: Eukaryota > Metazoa > Chordata > Amphibia > Caudata > Ambystomatidae > Ambystoma > Ambystoma mexicanum. The sequence continues at coordinate 15,821,335 of NC_090922.1, read as the reverse complement.
GGCCGGAGACTGTGGGAATTTGCCTTTGACCCGGGCTGTTAGAACATAAACTCTGTACAACACCAGGACGCCCTAGTGCGAAATACCATCTTGGGAGTGATTGTTGGGTTTAACTTCCTCTCCTCTCCAATCACTGTGCTGAATATTATCTTTGCCAGTGAGGCAGGACCTAGATAAAGTAATACTCAAACGGCGAGGGCAGCCACTCAGCAGTTATGCAGCGGGGGAAAAGAGCTCCCCATTCGATTTACAATTTACGGAAAATCAAGGCAAAACCTGCGAAGGAATGTAAGGAGAACAACAAGAAAGGCAACAAACGCAAGAAGAAAGCAAAAAATTCCTTACCGGTCGCGCAAGGAGCTATTACAGATTTCTTTGCTGTGAACCCTCCTCCTGAAATAAACTCTACCATCAATGAGCAAACGGCTGCTCCAGGCCTAAGTGGTAATATTTATTTAAACACCACCAATTTTGACGACATAGACAACAATTCATTGCTTGACCTTTGTTTAGACATAGAGAGAGGAATGTCATCACAGATTCCCCAGAGGGTTTCCAGCATCCTAACATCTTCTAAGGAAAACATCAGCACTCCTTCGGTTGGGCATAATCCCGAGGGTAGCAATGGTCGCCTGTCTGCTTCTCCAAATCTAGCGATGGCTTCCATGGAGGATGGACCCGAAAATGAGGGGGAGGATGATAATAGCACGCATTTAAGTTCAACTGCGATAGCCGAGCTTCAATCTTCGGTGGCCTCCCTTCAATTTGCGCTTAAAATACTTTTGCAATTGTCAGGATGCATTTTGACAAACACCAACACCATTACTATGCCGCTAGATCTTACGGATTTCCTGCGAGACAATGCGGAAGAGAATCTATCAGACGCTGTACACGTAGTGGAAGAGACGGAAGAACAAGCAATTACTCCCGTGGAAGCCACTGAAGATGCTACGCCTTACGGGAGCCCCCAAGAGGAGGATGTACCAGCAGTGTGCGTAGAGGATCAGGAGCTTGGACATAGTCCTGGGGCTCCTCCTTCACGGAAACAACCTAGATTGGCCAAGAAGGCACTTAAAAATAAGAAAGATACAATGAGTGCCCCACTTCCTACTGCTGGCCTAGGGCCTGCTCCAGAAACTCGCTCGAAAAAAGCTAGGAAAAGACTTGCGCGAGCAGAGGCCCGAGTGGCAACAATAAAGGGTCCCCTCTCAGATTGGCTAGTACCGGGAGAGAAGTCCATTGTGGTAGACCTAGATGAAGCCTCGCTGGTGGACCCTGAGCAAGACCTAGATCTCAGTACTCCATTATGTCCTGAAGAACTCTTTGGGACGGGGGCAGCAGGAGAACTACCAGAGCCTACACGACACAGATTAAAAAGCTCTGTGGAGGTGTGCAAGGAGAACCGCATTTGCTTTATTAAGAATCTTTATCCTAGTGGAAAAAATCCTTGGCTGTCACGCTCTGAGTTCTTAATTAGACTTCATTACATCCCTCAACTTCGAGTTCTGAAATCTGAGGATTTCTTGTTTATTGAACCCCTGCAGGTGCCTAATTCACATGTCTCGGCCATACATTGTACTTTTTTGGCCTCTGCACAACTAATCAGAAACTTCAAAGAGGAATTGAGGGAAGTTGACATTGACGTAGATCTGCAGGAGAGGGATCCACATGACGAATCTGAGGTCATTGATACATCTGCCTCCCCAGCCAATGAGCCCAAGCCTGTGGTAATGGAAAACTCTGCCTTGGCTGAAATACAAGCTCTCAAATCACTTTTGGAATCCCTCCCGCGAGCACTACAGAACCACTGATGTTTTTCTTTAATTTCTTGGAATTGTCGAGGCTTTGCACACCTTCTGAGGCCAGAGGGCTCAGTAGCCTTACTGTCCAAACACAGCTGTATCTGTCTCCAAGAAACTTGGTCACTGGACCCTCTATTACTTGATGGTTTTGTTACATATCAGTCACTTGCCAAAAGGGGTGACAAGGGTCGCCCTTTTGGGGGTTTATTTACAGGGGTGGTTAATACAGTCACCTCACGAAAGATACAGTGCAAAGCTGAGGACTATCTGTTGGCAGTAGGGATTGATTATTTAAATGAAGATGGTCTGCGTAGATTTCTATTGATTAACCTCTACAACCCCCCTGGTGCTGTGGCAAGAGAACCTTTACAAGAAGCAATTCAGGATTTATTGTCTTCTTGGTCACTGAGGCCGGGCAACATTGCGGTAGTGGTTATGGGGGATTTTAATTGCCATATGACACGGGACCTCCTTGTATCTCAAAATCTCGACCTCAGTGCAAGATGCCTGATGACCCATGGAAGAAGGGAGGGAGAAGTGTTAGGTTGGCTGCAACTGTTTGATTCATGGGATCTTACCATGATTAATGGTTGCACACTGGGAGATAGGCCTGGGAAACACACTTGGACTAACGGTTCTTCGTTCAGTACCCTGGACTACATATTTATATGCCCCGAGATGCAGTCCAGAATCACTGACATGTGTGTAACGCCCAATAAATGGAGCGACCATGTGTTGCTTCTTTGCTCACTCCGCCTCCCTTCCCCTTCCACCTCACATTCTAATATTGGCAGCATTCAAACCAACTGTTCTGGCTCTAGAATAGTCTGGTCGGAGAAGAACATAAGAGCGGCCACTGAAGCTCTTAAACCCGCCGCTTTATGGGGTCTTCCTCACTTCGATCTCATGACTGTAAATGACATAGAAGATTGGATTCGGGGATTTTCTGGCCTACATGCCACCACAAACACGAGGCACATGCTAAAGCCTGGGGGCAGAAATCGCCCCTATAATAAGGGAATTCGGGAGGCCAAGAGAGGGTACAGAGCTGAGATTCAGGGTTTTAAGAACATGAATTTAGTGGGAGCCACCTACTATGAGAAAGTTAGAAAAGCTAAAAACAAATATAGAGCCTGTATTAAGAGCATAAAAATGTCAGAGAGGAACAACAGATATCAAAGGCTCGTACAAATCATCTGCTCTAGAAACTCTCGTAGTATTTGGACACTCCCAAATGAGAACAGAGGGAAGGTAAATGGACCATTAGCCAACCCTACTGATGAAGAAGTATGGATAAAATTTCTATTAGGTCATAACTCTGGAGAGGCGGAGGCTCCTAGTATATCTCAAGTGAAGGCTCCTTTCCCCCCGCCGTTTGACGTCTCAGCGGAGGCCATTTATAACAAAATAGTCACCCTCAAGGCCTCTAGAGCCCCTGGCCCTAACGGGCTGGCTAATGCAGTAATTAAGAACCATCCTGCATTTTGGGCACACCTCTTCTCTATTCTTTTCATAAAGATCTTAGCTCAGGGGACTATTCCCCGCTCCTGGCAAACGGCGATTCTCATCCCTGTGTTTAAAAAAGGTAGCCGCATAGATCCTAACAACTACAGGCTCCTCACTATGCTGGACATCACTGGCAAACTTTTTGCCGCATTACTGCTTAGTGAGCTGCAGAAGTGGGTGGAACAAACCAACATACTTAGCAGATTCCAATGTGGTTTCCGGCGAGATTTTTCCACTTCTCACAATCTCTGGGTGATGGATATGCTTCGCACACGGGCACTTAGCAAGGGGCAGCCTCCGCTTTATGCCTTATATATCGACTTCAAGGCTGCCTTTGATTCTGTCCCTAGAGCAAGGCTATGGATTAAGCTGGAAACTATGGGCTGCTTGCCTGGTTTTTTATACTACCTAAGACAGCTGCATCATAATACCTCTGCATGCCTCAGATTAAATCAGGAAGGCACTATGACTAGACAGGTGATTCAGAATAGGGGGGTAAAGCAGGGATGTGTAATTGCACCCCTCATTTACAATCTTTATGTATATGACATCCCTGCAGCACTTGCCGAGGCTAACAATTGCCCTCCAAAAATTGGTGAGTAGCCTTGCACTGTTCTAGCATATGCTGACGATCTGGTTGTATTTGACAATACCATAGCTCTGCGGTCACCTTATGGGAATATGCTAAGGACAATGGTTTGACTATAAACCCAGATAAGACAAAGGCACTCAGATTTACTAGGAAAAGAGCATCCCGAGTCAATCTGCAGGTACATAATAACCTTATACTTTATGCTCCATCCTATAGTCGGTATCTTGGAGTAGAACGTGAGCCGTTGGGCGATTACCTCATGTGCCGGCAAGGACGTATAACCAGGGCGATGCAAGTGATAGCATTAATATCTTCGTTCACAAACAAACAGGGCGTCTTTACCTTGTGGGGGACCAGACACCTATACATCCAAGTGTTCGCGCCCATGATTACCTATGGCCTTGAGTCTCTTCTCTCTTTCGATCTTGCCTGGCTGCAAGTGATGGAAGGTAAATTCTGGCGCCGGATACTGGGATTACCTCCGAGTGTCCCAGTGGCCCTGATTAGGCGTGTATTGGGCCTCCCCTCACTCAAAGCATTGGTACTTAAAAGGAGGGCAGGATTCTATCTTAAAATGAAGGGCAGCCCCTCCAATCCGTTACTGGCTGTGATCCATCAAGAAGTGAGTAAAAAACACACCACTTCTCCCTTCCTGAAAGACATGACCAAATTTCTCATGGACATAGGCTGGACGCACAGAGGGGTGACTGTCTCTAAGGATGTTCTGAAAGCACTCAGCAAAAAGGTGGACCTATGGGACTGGTTAGAGAATTTCTCACACCTGAGCAGCCTAAAGACTTTTCATTTTGTAAAATATAGACTCTATAATTTTATGCAACCACAAGCATATCTGTACCTCTGTCCCATCAAAAGGCTCAGACGTTTCATTATTTTGTTCCGTCTGGAGCAATTACCCACCTTGTATAACATAGGAGCCAGGGAAAAGATCCCTGCCAGTGAGCGAGTTTGTTGTTTGTGCAAATCTCTTGAATGTTTGGAAACAGCCAAGGACTTGTTGACTGAGTGTTCGGCTCTGGGGTGTTCAATCTCTAAATATCTTGGGGCATTTGTACATGATCCACTAACCATTTGTGAAACTTCATTCTGGCTCTATTGCACCAACACCTGCAACATGCATTTATTTATTGCATTGTATAATGTGTGGCAGCTGATTGAAAAAAACCTGGGCTACTTGATCTGAAACAACGCATCATGGTGGGTTAAGATTGCTTGTGATACCCTGATCAGGCAGGGGTTTTATACCTTCTCTACCTTTATTATCACTTTAAGGCAGGGTGTTTTTTGTTGAGACGTCTATTGCTTACTTATATGGCTAAGATTGTGCTGATGTGTAGACAAAGACTATAAGCTACACATAATTGTTATTATTTGAATATTTTGTTTTTTCTTGTTCAGGTTGTAAATATTTTAAAGAAAAATTTTGCTTTACCACATATTTTCTTCTGTATGTGATAACTGCAGATTTGTTTTCTCTTAATGAGTTAATATTAATGTATGTAATTTGTATTATGTGTAAAGTTTGAATTTACTTTCAATCTGTATCACATTAAAGAATTATTATTGTTGCAACCAAACAAAATATAAAGACCGTCCAAAAGGTGCTAGATGACACTGACCCTAATGTACCCCTATGGATAGTTGGTGACTTCAACACTAAGATAAGTGTGTGTGCTGCAAGTATGTCTGATGTGGGTGAGTCTGCTCCAATCAAGCCATTTAGTCTCAATCGGCAGGGAAATGCATGGGAAACCCTATTATTTGCATACCATGTTACTAGACTGAATAGTTTTTGTCCAGGTGATGCTCAAAAAGCCTCCACCATTGATTATGTGTTTGCCAATAAGGTGGCACTGATTATGGTAGACGACTTGGCTGTTCTCACATGCGGGGAGAGTGACCACTTACCACTGTATATCAAATGTAAACTTGACATGAACGTTGAGGAGTCAGACCTTTATGATCCAAATGGTGATATATATGTGAACAATGGTAAGAACCGCATACAATGCAATGCGGTTAACTTGGATAAAGCCAGGCTCGTTGTTGAAAGGGCATTCCCCATTTATGTTGAGCAACACACAGATGACTGTGTAAGTGGCGGTCTTGACATAAATACAGTTTTTAGCTCTTACCACAAGTATTAAAGAGGCCACACAACAAAGAAGAAACTACAAAAGTCCCCAAGAACGATGGAACAGGGTGTGTAAAACAGGTCAGCGATGCAATAGCAGAATTAAGGCAGCAAAAAAGCAATTGCGGGTAAACATTGCAGAAGTTGTACACTGTGCTGTGGGCATATATACAGCAATAGAAATCTCTGAGTGCATTAAAACAATGGAAAGTACTGAAGGTGGCTATGAGAACATCGGCGTAAATGTGAGATTGAAGTATGGCAACAGCTTGCCAATCATGCCAACACTGGCAATAATATGGGAATATGGACAGTGTTAAGAAAGGTGGCCAAAAAGGCGTTGCCCATTAAGAGTGTCTCAGATAATGCATGGGTTATGAACATTGTAAGGACACTAGGTTCTGACACCACTTGACATTGAGGTATATTATCCCTTTGTAGCATGGATATGCCAAGTGTCAGTAGGAGAGATTGTAAATATTACTGCAAGGTTGAATAGTTCTTGTGCAGCTGGCCATGAAGGAACCTGCAACAGTTTCATTAAGCTTTCACCAGAGCTATGGGCACAAGTATTACATATCCTATTTGTGCACATTGGAGAGTGTGTAATACTCCCAGAGAGCTGGAGTGAAAGTCACATTATCCCTGTGCACAAGAAGGGATGCTGGAATAATCCATCAAATTATAGGATGCTTGCTATGCTCGACATACCTGCGAACATATTTGCTAAGGTTTTGTTAATCGGATTAAACCAATGGATAACGAAAAATTGAATTCTACCGCTGAATCAAATTGGCTTTAGGATTAACTCCAGCACGACACACAATGTGTTGATTTTAGTATTGGCTGGTGAATATGGGTGGACGAGACAGCACTTGTCAGTCTATGGCGCATATATCGACTTTAGTGCAGCCTTCGAAACAGTCATGAGGAACCAGCTGTGGAGTAGACTCACTGCATGTAATAATACTTGTGGCTTGTTGAATATGATCATGTTGCTCCACAAAGATACAAGTTTGAGGGTGCACCTAAATGGCCAGGTTAAGCTATCTGAATAATTTCCAATGAGCAGGGGTGTCAAACAAGGTTGCAGATTGGCCACCACGCTCTTTAATCTCTACCTTGCTGTCCTAGCAGTCGGTTTTGATAGTCTAGCGACCAATCCTGTTAAAGTTGGAACACAAAAAATGTATTGGCTAGGATATGCTGACGACTTGCTACTGTTAGATCATACACCGAAAGGTCTGCAGAACATGCTTGATCCTTGGGAGACTACGCAGAACTATATGGGCTTTGTGTCAATATCAGTAAAACCAAGATAATGGCATTCATAGGAAAACGAAAGGCATCTTGTACAAAATGTGTGTGGTGGTGTGATAATGCACCTGTCGAGGGTGTTAGGTACTACAAATATCTGGGTGTTATCATGGATGACAATCTCAAATGGAATTTACACTGGGATGAGACTAAGAACAAATGTATGAAGATGGTACATACCGTAAGCTCCTTCTTTGGGAGAAATAGAGGAAGTTCAATGCAGACAATACTACTTCTATACATGACCACAATTGTCCCAGTATTGCTGTATGGTGTTGAAGTGTGGGGACACAATCTGACTGTTACATTAAACAAATTCTAATCAAAAATACCGCGGATTCTATTTAGAATGCCTAAGCTATTATCTGTTGAATTCCTCCTGATTGAGTTTGACATCAAAGGCATTTTAGTAGATTTTTTGGGTAAAATGGCTAGGTGCTATGAAAAACAGCTATTTCATGACAATGGAACTATCATGGGTCAGCTACTTTGAAGTCTTTGTCAAATGATATAGTTTTGATCGACTAGGAATCATTGGCAAGATGTTGGCGATAGATCGAACATGGTTTGAAGGGTTTGTAATAAGGACTGATGGAATGCCCTTAAAAGCATGTAAACGCTGGTTAAAATACAAACTAGGAGAATATAGTTGTGAGACCAATATTGAGCAATTATCAACTAAGGTCAACAGTGGTCCCTACATACAATACAGAATGATGCTCAAAATACGATGGAATTAGGTTTTAGCTTACCCCCAACAGTTTTATTATTAGATAATATTAATTGCAAAAATGTAATGTCAGCCAAGTTTCAGAGATAATGGGTGCAAAAATTGGACTTGCAAGATCAGACCGTAAATGTCGCCTCTACGGTGACGATGAACTTGAGACATTAGAAAATATTGTGATTGATTGTGTGAGTTTAGGCATGATTAGATACAACTATGTTAAAGCATATAATAACATGATAGGTTGTGCTGACAAGTCCTTTATGTGGAATATGTTTATGGAACACGACGACAAATATTTTATATGTTATGGTAAAATTTGATCTGACAATTAATGACGTTGTAGGTGAACTGTTACTGGGGCTTTTAACTTGATTGTTGATTCTTTTTATATGATTAGTTGTACCTGCCCCATATGAATTATGAATTATGAATTTGAAGTCACATGATAGGTCACCAAATTATTTTCTGTGGATAATCTAATGTGGTGAATGTATGTGATGTGTATGTATACACAAATATATACAAAGCAATTTTTGGCTATGAGTATATTAATAAATAAAAGTTACATAACTAAAATAACTCCATGTGTATGCTACTGGAGAAAAGTGCACCGAAATAACTGTGCTGCCCGGGGTTGACCTAGCTAGAACCAGCATTATTGCATATACAGTATCAACTCACATACTCCCAAGGGTTCTAGATCAGACTGAAGGAAGTAGAATGCTGCTGGTAAAAATCTGGCAGTGGCGGTATTGCTCTTTTTAAAAAAAATGTTTTAAACAGAGCGCTCCCATAATGCCCTCCTAATTTATTTATTTGTTAAGCGTCATAGCCTGCCGGCATCGTGGTGCACATTAACACAAGACAGGAAGATCAATAGGACAGAAAACAAAGGGGGTTCTGGCAACCTATTATTCGAATAATAGGGTCTTTAGGTGCTTTTGAAATGCCAGTAAATGCTTTTCTAGTTGTAGATCTATGGGTAGGGTGTTTGTGGGCTGCTTACACCGGGAAAGACTGCCCATTCACCCTCATTCTTTTGGCTCTTGCTTTGATCAGGCATTGGGTGTTGCTAGATCGCAATGATCTGCACGGCTCTACGGTTTAAGACTGTCTTCTGTGTAGGCAGGAGCATTTCCATAGACAGATTTGTGTGTCAGCGAAATGACTTTGAAGGATATTCTCGCGGCCACTGGTAGCCAGTGGTGTTCAGTCCAAGTGCTCGAAATGTGATCCCTTTTCTTTGCCCCACACACAATCCTGGCGGCCTTGTTCTGAATTAGCTGGAGCTTATGTACACAGTCTTTGTTGCCACCTATCAAAAGGGCATTACAATATAATGATGGCCCTGAGTGGGGTTTCACAGTTCTTAGGTGCCATAAAAGGTTTGATTTGCCTAAGCACTCATCGATGGTACTGAGATCTCTTAACTGACCCGCATGCCTGTGCATCAGCCGTGAATACAAGTATGACAAATATATCTGCATGCAGAGGGGAAATTAACTAATACATTTCAGGCTTAGTTGTAAGAATCCCCTATGTTTCTGCTTTGTCAGTTGTCCTATTTCCTCTGCACACCGAAGAGAACAAACCATCATACACCAAACTACAAACTACAATTACCATCCAACATTACTGTTTTTAGGGAAATATATAGCATATGCCTAACAAAAAATACTAGCAACCATTTTCTTCACAAAGTGATTGGCTGCTTCTATGACTCCCCTTCACCATGCTCCCAGAACTGAAACACAGAAATGTTATATTTTCTTTAATAACAAATGTAAAATTCAAAGGGCCTCATCACAACCTCGGCGGTAACCCTTAAATCCGGCGGTAGCACTACTACCGCCGGATTTAAGGGTCTGCCGAATCAGGGCCTCGGCAGATTTCAACCCAGCTCTGAGCTGATGTGAAATCCGCTGAGAATTCGCACTCATACCGCCGGCGGGAAATCAGCGGGTTTTCCTTAGGTTCCAGATCCTGAGCTTCTGGATGGGCAGATGTTTTGGAGGTCCACCGGGCCACTGCTTCATAGGGCTTTTCCTCAGAATTCTCTACTGGCAGAGTGGTGCCCCCCTCTTAACAGCTTTGTCCCAGGGCCACTGATTGTGAGATGGTTTGGAACACTTTGCAGGGGCTTGATATAGAAGGGTAGCCCTCCTTTTGCCAGGTGTCCATGCTAGCTGGCTTGAAGCACCCTGGTGGGGTCTAGCAGAGAAGCATGGCCTACTCCCAAATTCTACACACCTCCCGTTTGTTTGTGCTCTTCCTGGGTGCCTTCTACCTCCTGCCTGAGCTTATTCTGGCCTCCCTGCTCCCCAGCATGGTATCACCAGCTCATCCCTCCACTGGCCTGTGTGAGCTCCTCTGGAAACATGTGGTGCTCTGGAATGTCGTTCTGCTTGCTAAATAGGTAGATGTAGTTCTACGCAGTGTCATATCTGACTCTTACTCCCTAAAAACAGGCACATAACCCCAATTAAACAAAAAAGGGAGCAAAACTACTGCAATCAGAAAATAGCAAACAATAGACACAGATAACGCTGCCCCCTGCTTCCTGAAACAAAGCTCCACAGATATGTTCGGATCAAGGGGCAGAGGGGTGTAACTAGGAGATCATCCAACATTATTACTTTTAATGTGCATGAAATACTAAATGCAAGTCTTGTTTCCAGACAAATAACTGTTTTGAGTTAAAACAAACTTTAACTTTCACGAAAAATACCTACATTGGAAATGGGAATGATCTTTTTACACCCTAAAACAATTTAACTATCAACATAAAAAATAGGAGTAAAATACTTCACCTTGCAAATCATATTGGAATCCCAGCGTGGATTATCTCTCCTTCCCTTTCCTGGCTAAAATGGCCTAGCTACTGTGCCCTCACTAGCAGCCCAACTTCTCCTGCTCATTTCATATAGTGTCTCTCTTGCATGCCACAACTCTTTCCCACATCCAGGGACAACCTCTAGCCCCCCCCCCCCCCCACGCCCTTACTCCGCCGTCGTCGTGCAAAAAGCATCTGGTCTGGCCACCTTTTAAGTCGTGTTGCTACCTCCCCTTGGCGGTGCTTCCATCTCCCCCAAAGCTGGCTCGAGGAGGAGAACACAGCTTGTTTTGATTTGCCTTTGTGTGAGGAATGCACATTTGTCTTTCTTTAATCGCATCTATGTTCAAAATGAGGTATTTCTTAGAAATCCAGTGAACCAAACCAGACCCGTGAACTGTAACAAAGTTCTGCTCCGGCCATACATGGAACAATCCCATTGTCCCTTTTATCACAATGTTGCAAATTCGTTCCCTTAAAGGAAGCACGTGTATTTTCAAGGCGCTGTTTGGGTGTGTCGGCAGGGCCTTTACAGCTCCCTCTACCCCACGGGGTTTTCTTGCCCTCGCTCCTGCTGCCGCCAAAGGATCTGTGGACCCTAAAAGGGGCAGGCTTGTGCTGAAGGTGCAGGGTTATATGTTATATAACAAAAAGTGGATCGAATGTGTGCTAGATATTATTACTAGCGCATTTATTAAACACGTTTTATTCAAAATGCAGAAACCATTAAGGATGAAGAACACTTTCTAAACGTGCATGCCCCAATACAGCAATGTAAAATACACATACAATCACAACAAAAGTGCAGGTGCAGCTCTGATTGGATAACACCTAAATGCAACTACAACATAATATCAAGAAACAATCTACAAACTGTCAAAACCACCCACTATCTAAAAACAAGAGTTCTTTGATTGTAACAATTTCTTCCTGAAAGGTTTACATGTCATTAGAAAGAGTGAAGCATAAATACCCCTAGACCCAAACGTCATCCCATGGGGGAATTGGTCGCCATCGCCATGGATGAAATGTGCACTTTTGTTGTGATAATTTGTGTGTGTGTATATATTTTAAAATTGATATACAGGAGTGTGCAGTGTTATTATGTATGCCTCATTAAGCATATTGGTTTATGCATTTTGAATAACACGTGGTTTTAGAAGTACACTATTATTTTCACAGCAGGAACAGTCATTTGGTAGATATACGACTAACAGCAAGCAGTCCTTTGATTCAACCCCATTTCATTTCACACTATTGTCCCTTTCAAAGCACACATACAGCACAGTGTGATTCCTTGGTGCGGATTTCATAGAGAGGGTGATGGTTAACATCCAAATGCTTGCGTGAAAATCTGCATGCTGTGTTTTCGCCACCAACTTTTTACACGTTTGCTTTTTAAACGTGCTTTTATCGCTGCCGTAATTTTCGACTTTTAACTATATGTGTGTTTGGGGTAGAGGATTGGGGGTGGTGGGTCTCAGGGTGAGCGTAGGTTAGATGGGGTTTGGGGAAGAACCCCTCTGTATTGTTACCTTGATCAGTAAAGATGATCGAACATAAAGGTGATTTCTCAAGTAATTTATTTAAGGAAGTCCCCGGCCGGCAACCTCCACCAACAGGCCATCATATCATAATATCATAACGTTCCGCTTTGCTTGCCCAGGAGACGGTTCCAGAAACCAGGGAAGCGGAACATTCTCAATAGAATCGTACAACATTCTACATTATAGCACCTCCCTTCCCGAACATTCAAAGAAGTGTAATCACCGCAACTATGTACAAGAAGATTGACATAAGCTCCAACAACGCTGCCCACAGAAACTATGTACAAGGTTCATCATTGCAACAGTCCATAAAGCAGTTTACGCCTACTGTAACTATGTACAGAGTTCATACATTACCAATAGCATGCCCCTAACCCTCATTATGCCTCCCTATAAGTGTGAAGGATACACGCAGAGGGTCAGCAACATGCCCAGAGCAATGCAATTACAGGTTGGCTTGATGTAAGGTTTGCAGTCTCCGTGGTAGCTGCAGATTTAGTAATAAATAAAATCTCTCTTGAAATTAGGTATGACCCTTCTAGACTTCGACGAGTACTCATCGTTCATGCATGGAACTCTATGACTCTTCCCATCAACCAGCTTCATCACTGTTTCTTCCTCATTCCTAGCTTGTCTGGATGCTTCAAAAACGGTATTGTCATCACTGTCCTCTGTTTGATTAAACCTCTCTCTCATCGTTCTAACAGGCTGATCAACACCATTTCTTACTCTGTTTTTCCCCACCAAATGATGTCATCACATGACCACTTGTTACCGTCTTCCAATATTGCTGATTTCTTAGAACATCTGACCACTCTCTGAGGAGCACGGAATTTGGACTCTCCTTTCAAAATTCTCTTGGGTTCCCTTACTCTGACCCAATCTCCACCTTCAATCTTACTCTCCTTCACATGTTTTTGTTGGTCATAGTATTTCTTGTATTGCTCTTGTCTCATCCTAACTCTCTTCATAATTTCATCCATGTCAATATTTGTGCTCTTCCTTAGAGTCATCCAAGCAGGTCTGAGCCTGTTGTTGGCAATCCTCCCCCTCATCAAAGTGAAAGGTTCCACTTCCGTCACAGAATGTGGAGTGACTTTGTAGGTGTTCAAAGCTTCCTTAAGCGCATCATTCCATGGCAAACTATTTGCTACAGCCAACTGGATTGCTCCCTTTATGAAACGATTCATCCTCTCCACTAGCCCATTACCTATGGGATGGTACAATGCCGTGGTGCTGTGTTTGATGGCTTGATCTCTCAGGAAGCATTGTACCTCTTTTGACATGAACTGAGCTCCATTGTCCGAAATCAACTCCTGTGGATCACCCTCTCTACTAAAAATCTCCTCCAAAAACTTTGTAACTTTGCTGGCGGAAACAGATTCCTCGATGACTCCACACTCCACCCACTTTGACGTGTAATCAACCAATACAATAAGATATATTTTAAGTGGCTCTAGAACTTCATAGGGGCCAGCTATATCAATGGCCAGCTTTGACCAAACCGAATTTAGTACAGCTATCGGTTGTAGTGGTGTAACTCTCGTTATCTTGCCCTTGTCACTCACCGCACAGGCGGAGCACTCCTTCACTAATGATTCTAGTTCACCCCACATGTTGGGCCACCAATATGTCTCTCTGACTCTTCTTTTTGTCAAACTTCTGCCTATATGTCCTTCATGGGCAATATCCATGATTCTCTTCCTCAGTGCTGCAGGAGGAACAATGTGATTCCCTCAATAGACGCACACCTCATCACATGACATTTCATCTTTCATCTTTCCCAAAACTTGATCTCAGTCTGGACATCCTTCCAACCACTTTCAACTGCTTTCCTCAATTGGTTTTGTTCTGGATCTAGTTTTGTGGCTGTAATCCATCCATCTCTTCCAAAACTGGGATGTATTTGCACAATAATGGAATCTATATCTTGATCTTCTACCAGATTCTCACCACTTAATTGGTCATCACCCTCACAAACACACGGCAGGCGGGAAAAGCAATCAGCAACTTTGTTTGTTCTGCCAGGAGTATACTTTATGACCACATTATATTGCGTAATAATTAATGTCCATCTCCTCTGATACGTGGAGACGTTAAATGAGGATTCTTTGGATTCAATACATGAATAAGTGGTTTGTGATCTGTTTTAAGTTCGATCGGAATCCCCCATATCAGTCCTTTGAAGTGTTCTAGAATCCATTTGACAGCTAGCGCCTCCTTCTCAATAGTCGAGTACTTTTTCTCTGCCCCCTTTAGAGTCCTAGAGGCAAAAGCGATTGGAACAACAAAGCCATCTTGAACCTGTTCCAGGACACCTCCTAATCCCACATTACTTGCATCCACCGATACCGTAGTCTTGGCTCCACAATTGGACATTTTAAGAGCAGGTGCTTTGTTGACCAGTTCCTTGATTGTGTCCAATTCCTTCTTACATTCTTCAGACCATTCAAACTTCGTGCCTTTGGTCATCAATCTTCTCATTTGACAAGTTCTATCCGCATAATGGTCCACAAATTTGGAGTAGTATTCTGTGAGACCTAATAAGCTCTGTAGTTGATCTTTGTTCACGGGATCAGGAAGTTTAAGAATGGTATTTACAAGAGTCTCCTTGGGTCTTATTCCTTCTTCATTGATACAGTGACCTAAATATGTTACTTCTCTTTTTTTATCTTGCATTTCTCGATCTTTAGAGTTAATTCTTTCTGTTGTATGATTTGCAACACTCCCAGGAGTTTGGCGTCATGGTCTTCTTCCGTCATAGCAGACACCAGTATGTCGTCCTGAAAATAATGCACCCCCTTTAGGCCACTGAAAAGATGTTGCATCAGTCTCTGAAAGACGGCAGCTGCCAATGCCAAACCGAATGGCATTCTCTTGTATAAAAAGGCCCCCAAAGGTGTTATGAAAGATGTAAGATGTCTGGACTCCTCTTCTAATACGACTTGATGATAGGCAGATGATAAATCTAGCGTGGAGAAAAACTTTGCTGTTCCATGGTGGTAAGCATTTCCCCAATGTTGGGTAATGGATGGCGATCAACCCAAATATTGTTATTATGATCTCTTAAGTCCACACACATTCTAATCGCTCCTTCAGGTTTCCTCACAATAACAATTGGAGACAGCCACTCAGAGCTCTCTACCGGCTCAATGATGTCTTGTGAGCACAGTTTTTCCAGTTCTTTCTGTAGAGCTTCTCGAGTACCAATCGGGATGTTTCTTACTCTGTGCACCACCGGCTTTGCACCTCTCAAGTATTATGCGATGCTTGAAACCTTTCAGAACACCTATATCGTCATTGAACACTTTGGGAAAGCTCTTCGCTAAATTCTCAGCAGAATCATAGGTATTGTTCATTATACTCATAATTGGTACACCAGGGTGTATTCTGATCTTCAGCGATGCCTGTTCCCACCATCAAACTATCGAAGACCCATCTTTTGCTACATATAATTTACAGTACGTTTTCCTCCCTTCAAAGTCCAATTGCACCCAAGTATACCCTACAATATCAATGGTTGTTTTGCCATACCCTGTTGCCTTGACTTTAGACATTTGAAGGTCATTCATGTCATTTTTTAAGACATTCAAATATGTATTCATGTCTACCATAGTATGCGGTGATCCTGTGTCGACCATTACCTGTAGTGTAATGCCATTGATGGCAATGGGTACCCATGGGCCAACGGTGCCTCCAGTTGGGGTGAGGGCCAATATATGTACTTCATCTTCAAAACAACTAGTGATCACCACCAAATCATTTCACCCAGCCATTTCCTCCAGTGCTCTCACGCTTGTCATAGCTCCCCTTCCAAATTGATTATTATTTCTTGTGGTACTGTAGCGTGTATTGAATCTGCCTCTTCCTCTAATATTTTCACAAACCTTCCCAAAATGGCCCACTTGCCCACATCTGTAACATTCTGCCGAGTGGGCCGGACAATCCTTCTCTATATTCTCATGCCTGGACCAGCCACATTTAAAACACCTGCCTTTTGATTTTTGAAGCCCCTCTTTGTTTTGTCTGGAGTTCATGCCAAAATCCGACTTCACCATTCTTTTCACAATGGCGATCAACGCCTCCTCGTCTCTATTGGTGTTTCCTTCACTTGCGTCCTGTACAGATTTTATGTCAACACATTCAGGTTTACTTTGGAGTTCTTTCATGCACTTCTCTCCCAATTCGAATGTCCTCGCTATTTCAATGGCTTGCTCTAAGGTCGGATTCTTCGCTTGCCATAGTCGTCGTTGGATTCGACTATCTGCCACATGCAAAACCAGTTGGTCTCTCAAATACTCATCTGCCACACCTGTGAATTCACATGTCGATATGAGACCTCTTAGGGCTGCGATGTAGTCATCTACTGATTCATTCTTGTACTGCTTTCTAGAAAGAAATCTGTACCGTTCAAGTACAATGTTTGTTTTATTGCCAAAATGTCTGTTCAATTTCAACAGCGCAGTCTCATATTTCCTTGTACTACTGGCTGAATCTCCAGATCCTACCTCTGTGTCACTGGGTTCTGGTAGAGTTCTGAAGATTCTCAGAGCTTCTGCCCCTATACAATTGAGTAAGGTGGCCTCCTTCACATCATCATTATATTTGGCTCCACCAATTGCCCTCAAGTAAACTTGAAAGCTGTACAGCCACTGTTCCCAGGGACATACCGGATTACCAGGCAGGGCTAAAAACGTCACCGGGGCTACAATGTTCTGCATGGTGGATGATACCTTGTGTAAGGCCCCCTTATTCACTTTTTTTTTTTTTTAGGCTCTCTGTCCTTTCCTTTCCGATTACTCTCTGTGGTACACAATCCTGTGAACAATGTGCTACATTCAGTCAGTGAGATTCCCTTTTCAGTGTAAGTGTGCACCCACCATGTTTAAATGTTCTGCATGTGACACTGCATCCACTACTGAAAATGTTCAGATTTTTAAGCAGGTAGAATACTTCCACTATAATTAGTGTCATTTACACCTTTTTCTTGTGCTAACTTGTCTTTCTTTTCAACACTTTTTTTTTTAGTTGCTCTGGCTCATTCTAATGCTCCCAATGTACGTCTTGCATTGTTCATGTCTCATTGAACAATGTAGCAAGCGCAGGCATATCGCGTGCCTGCAAGCGCACTCTTTGTTTTCTTTCCCGACGTTGTTTTACTTAAACACAATGCCCATAGCGTTCATCGTTACCATGGCATTGCAGTTCCTCTTTTACAAAATGGAGGCCCGTAGTGCACGAACCTGGGTCCCTTTATCTAAACTCTCTCCCTTGGGCTCCACGTAGATTTGACGTGTTGTCGTCAGCCCGTTCCGTGCAGTTCCTTTGGTTCCCGGCTCGCGCACACATTCAAATGACACGCATCACTTTTAAACGTTTATCCCCAGTAAGTATTGTAATTTCATTGCTGCCCACATCATTATTTCTGACCTTGTTTGTCTTTTGTAACATGCCGCTCGAGTGGGTTCAGTAGTTTTCGTTCCGCGATCAGCCCAACTTGATGCGGATCGTTGCATACGCGCGTCGGGGACTTCCTGCTACTCATTAACAGCTCCTCATTGCCATTTGTAGTGTTACCTTGATCAGTAAAGATGATCGAACATAAAGGTGATTTCTCAAGTAATTTATTTAAGGAAGTCCCCAGCAGGCAACCTCCACCAACAGGGCATCATATCATAACGTTCTGCTTTGCTTGCCCAGGAGACGGTTCCGGAACCAGGGAAGCGGAACGTTCTCAATAGAATCGTATAACATTCTACATTATAACACCCTCCACCCCATCAATTAAAAAAAATAAAAATGGCGTTAAAAGCAGCAAGACATGCACGTTTAAAATGCAAACGTGCAAAACCAGCGACAAAAACACATGGGTCCGCAAAAAGCAATGTTTTAAGTTTGAGTCAAAAAGAGTAAAACAAAAAGGGATAGATCATTGGGGTGCATGTTCCAAAGTGAAGGGGCAAGAACCAAAAAATAGCGCCCACCTTAATGGCTGCAGTTAAAACTGGGAACAGCCATATTTCTAAGATGTGAGGAGCAGAGGCTTTTAGCTGGGAGTAAACTTTGATCCATTTAGAAATAACTGGGAGGGCAGCATAAGGCCGGCAGCGATGGGCAGTACACAGACTTATGAGCTACACTCCCTGCTTAATCAGAAGTCTGTGTAGATCAATACAATAAATGATGGTCTGAGCGGAGCAACAATTGGAGTACAAAGATAGGCAGAACTTTGAAGCGTTTGGAAAGAAAAGGATTATAGTGACAGATTTGTATACCTTTTATTGGACGAACTGAACAATCTATGCAGAGATGGAAGAACACATCAGTTTACAAAGCCACACAGACCTCTTCATCAGATGCTGCAGAGTGACTGGGTTTGCAAAGAAACGCCAGACCACGGATCATTCTCAAAACAAACAAAAAAGAACATTGAATTGGCTGGTGGAACAGAATGAATGTAATGTGGGCTTGGAATAGCTTTCTTATCTAAAAACACCCCAATAGTCCTTGAAGGGAACAAAAGAGGTTGGAAACAGTACACATTCTCAGAGTTGCATTTAACCGAAAAAGGAGAAAAAACAGATTCTTTTCACAGGTTACTGTTAAGTTGGGTGCTACCAGTCGTAAGGTGGGCTCTGCTAGTTTCATAAAATTACTGATGTTATTTTAAGAGGTCTATTAAAGTGAGAGGTTTGAAGGCACAGAATTGGGAAACCTGGGCAGTTTGTATTTTAATTACAGTCTAAAAAAGTGTTTAGCAGCCTCTAAGTAACGTCAGGGTATTTTGGTGACTCCAATGCAGTGGCTAATGCTTCCTCGTTGGTATATAATTTGTCACTACAAAAATGTGCTAGGGTTTAACTAATGCCTTCTCCAATGTGACTTCACTATGCCTGAAGTTTCACAAGGGATTTATGACTTGAATAGTGTGGCAAATGACAAAAAAGTTACCTATTTTTGGACGCTGCGGTGTCCACTGTTATCTCAGCTTGTCTCATGTCCGGTAATGGGTGCTAAACCAGATTTCAGCTGTGGGTATCCTGTGTCCCTCATGAATTAAAGATCCTGATCAGTAGCGTGTGGCAGTGAGAAATGGTGCTGGGCAGGAGTCTTCTGATTTTGTTGATGTGATTGCACTGCTCGACCTGGGCTCAAAGTTTGCCATAGTGTGTCATCAATCCAATATCCATGTTAAGACACCTGTCTTTTAGGTTAAGCAACTTCAGTACTTGAGCTCCCACGTTCTTCTTTGTGTGGTTTTGACAGGCCAACTTTTAAAACGATCACGTATAGATACTCCAATGAACGCCCATCATGTGTGAATTGCCGACCATGGGTGTTTCCGTTTGTGGTTTGAGCTGGTGTATCTGTGTAGGTTCAAAGGTACATAAACACAGCTGACATGTGTTTCAACCACGTGGGTCATTCTCAAGGCTGTATAGGACCTGCAAAAAAAACACATCATTCACCATAGACATAAGATAAATGTGAATAAAAGAAAAAGCTTTCTTTACATTCCAGTAAGACCGTAATCTGATGGTCCAGAGCCTGTTGTTTACCCTGGCAGCATCCTCATTTCGTGCTCTATATTTATTCTACACAGGCACGACACTTGATTGCACATGCGATTTGGTGCCACAATTGAAAATATTGGAATTGTACCTTGACTTACTCACCAGCGTGTTTTCACCGCATGGTGAGTTCACGTATTTATTACCTCCTAAGTAAAAGTCCATCCAGTTCTGCGCCTTTTGTTAATCACAGTGTGCTCATTCTCCTATTTTTTCTCATCGATTCCTCATTGAATCCCATCAGCCAGATTGAAACTGATGAGCGATGGCTTTGTGATTTAATCTCCATCAACCACTTTGACGGCATTGATCCACTCAAGTCCTGTACTTTGGCAAACCGTTAGGTACGGTAGTATATACTTCCATATCAACTCATTGTGTGGCCCTGTGCACCATCCATTTAATCTGCCACGATCAACAGTTACTGTCCACCTTCTGCACTTGCCAGTCTCTTTGTCACTGAACCTACACTAATATTCCCTTTCCTTATTTTTCAAGACACCAGGTGGAATCTCTTTGATGCATGCCCAACTGCTACCTTACCAACTGTCCAAAGAATAGCACTAGTTCATGGTTAACCTCAGCAGGTGGTCTTTGGGGCAAATGAGGTGCCTTTGCACTACTTAAATACTTTTATGTCAAAGACATTTTAATGCCATTTCATTGTGTTCTTTGTTATTTTTCTTTCATGTGCGCCTCCATAAAGCTCCGAATTCAACCCCTGTTTTGCGGTATGACACTCGCATTCATTTTAATTATGTGGTACTTCTTATTCGTTATGGAGCCCATTACTTTGTGTTTGTATTATTTGGTTTTTTGATTCGATTCATACTACCCATGTTCAATTCTGATGGTATCAAACAAACAACTGCCACTATGGCAATTTGGCAAAACCTTTTTCTTTTATGCACATTTATCTTATGTCTTTTGTGAATTATTTGTTTTTTTTCATGTCCTATACAGCCTTGGGAAGGACCCACGTGTCAGCTGTTCATTTCATGATTAATCTCTCTAATGCTAAAAAACAGAACTATCTCTGTAATTATAACTTGACTGGTAACAGAAAAAGTAGGCGGTGCGCGTTTCACCCTACTTCCAAAACCAATCCTATACCTTTGCAACTGATATGGCCTTTGTTAGGGGGGAGCCCAGTGGAAGTATTAACGCAGCAGGCTGTTCCTTCTCAACAATTTTTTATAATAAATTTCAAGGTGGTGAATCTAGCGCACCAGGGGTCTTCAGGCGAACCCCTAGCCTTCCTATCCCTCTATGTAGTTCATCCTTTCGCGCAACTCTTTTCAGGTCTCAATCACGCCATTCCCTTGAATGCAATTTTTGCTTTGGGTGAGGTATACAACATTGCATGATCTGCAGTTGTATGTGCCTTGTACCTATATTGCTAGATTCTGCAGGGTTGTAATGGCAGATCTGGTTAAAGAAAAGGACACATCTGCCAAAGTGGACAAAGATAATATCAACAGGAAGATGAAGTATGGCAGATAATGGAGAAAATAAAGCTACATCAAATTTGAAAGCAAGGTTTTTAACTATTG
Source organism: Ambystoma mexicanum (assembly GCF_040938575.1). Lineage (NCBI taxonomy): Eukaryota > Metazoa > Chordata > Amphibia > Caudata > Ambystomatidae > Ambystoma > Ambystoma mexicanum. The sequence goes on along the minus strand of NC_090922.1, from coordinate 15,799,732 downwards.
GGACATGTAGACATGATGTGAGAGAAGGGCAGATATGAGAGCACCGTAGATTAGGAACCAAAGAAAATTGCCTCCTCCTTGTGTGTGGGCTTGATAAAGGCAGGCAAAGGAGGCTTAACTCCAAACTCACTCTCCCAATATTACCCCTCACCAATGGGAGCCAATGTCCCCAGAAATTGGGGGAAATTGGGAAACATAAGCAAGAATCTGGGACATTTTTGGGGACACACGTCAGGCAGAGACAAGGGGCTTAAATATGGGACTGTCCCCGTAAATTGGGGCCATATGGTAATCTAACACAAGGAGGTCCAGACCTGTACTTGAGAATAGAGTACCCAGAAGATACCAGGTCAGTGAGATGAAGAGTTTGTGATTGGTAGATTGGATACGCCCACAGAGAAAAGGATGTATGTTGTGATGGAAGCTGAGATGCACACCCCTAAATCATGAATATGCGACGCGTGAGAATGCAAGAGCGAGACTGATGGTTACTGGGCATATGCAAACTAGTCATGCGAAGCCAGATGGGGCCACGCTGCGGAGAAGGGGGTTCCTGTTCAATGAAAAAAGGCTGGGCACACGGATACTCTAGGCATGCTATCGTAATAACGTGTTTTGCCACCTCTAGTCTCCTAGTCTGTATGCCTGTAGCAAATCCACATGTCTGTATTGGCCTAAAAAAATAAAGCAGAAGGTTTTGCGTGCAACAATGACCCCCCCTCCCCTCCTCGTTTTATTATGCACAACCTAATACACATATCGCACCGGTGCCATTTTTGCCACAGTTACAGAGGTGGGTGAGGTTTTGTGCTGGACTTTTTTCTTCCCGCGTGGCAAAAGCCATTTACTATTCAGTTTCAAAACCTTTACCCCATACTTAGGGGAAGGCTGGATCTATCTGTGTCCCGTTGTATATTGTTAGGAGGCATCTTCGATTGTGTTCCAGTTTTAACACAGCCTGTGAATATAGAAATCACCTCCGAGGGTGGGGGGCGTACATGGTCGGTAATGGCCCACCAGCTGCACATATTGCACTCATCAATCTCCTGGAGGTGGGGAGGGGGGAGGGGTGGCCACTGTCATGGGAAAAGGGACTCAGTCGCAGTAGTAAAAAAATAAATCCTCAACCGTATCATTTCTCAAAGAAAAAAAGAAAGTAGTCCGCACAGTCATTTTCAGTATTTGTGTTAACATTACATTGCAGAAATCTGACACTTATTAAATAGCTACCATTAGCTATTATTAGCGGAGGTTATAATTGGCCCTGGTAAAAACATTACATCCAATATTTACCAAAACGTTCAGTGTCCAAGGTGGCTGAAGTCTGTACATTTTGGCAGGTGACCCTGTTCAGATGATGTGACATCTTTTTGTGGCATTTCTCAGTGATCTATTGAAGTCCAGGGGAAAATATAAGAGATGTTGTGGTGAGAATGAATCCAAGGTGGTTCATGCACAAAACAAGGGTGCGCTTTGTGGTGTGCTTCTTCACTTAATTGATATCAGTTTGGTGTAAGACCAATCATGAGGAATCCATAAGCCACAGCAAGACAGCCCACTTATAGTAGTTTTCACGAAATCAGCAAACATCAGGGTGGGCTATATTGCACAGTTTTTTATTCGAATGTTGGGCAATTCTTCATCATTCCACAAAGGAATTTGGAGGGAATTGCTGAAAATCACAGGCCCACTGAGCGGCCACACCTGCATTTGAAGGTGTCTCACCAAGATCAGGGCTTTGACATTAGATGTAATGTGTACTGCTGCGTAACGAAACAAGCAATAGTTTGGTAAAGTGTTTGCATGCAGTACGTCAAACAATAGACTGTCGTGAGGTAAGTCACCGGGTGCTGATTTTTTAGAAAGCATTCGCCTCTACCCTACTTCCGCATCTACTCATGGTCTATGAGTGTTCAGTGAAAGGTGGGGATTTGCCCCGATACCATGAGGGAAGCAACTATCACTTTACTTTCATAGACTGCCATGAATCGGACATAATGTGCAGTGTAAAAACCGATCTCGCTGATAAACACGGACAATAGAAAATCCCGTGGAGGGTGCTCGCCAATAGACTTGCTTCATTTATGCCCAGGTGCATGCTGCCTGATCAATCCGGCTTTATTCCAGGGAGGGCCACCGCATACGGATTGCGGCGTTATCTTTGGTCTACTGCACGCTCTGGATGCTGATCTGCCAGTGGTTGCGGCCCTCCCAGATGCTGAGAAAGCATTTGACTCCATAGAGTGGCCATGTATGTTTGCCGTCTTGCAGAGAATGGGGTCCTTTTTCATATCCCTGATCCCTCTTTTGCATAACAAACCAGTGGCTAGGCTGAGTATTAATGGGGTGCTGTCACAGATTATTTTTGGGCAGGGGCACGAAACAGGGATGCCCACTTTCGCCATTGTTGTTTGCCCTCACTATAGAACCCCTAGCAGCTTTGACAGGTAAAGGCACATGCACCGGGGATACAGCTATACTCGCACAGGTTGGTCATCTCTCTCTATGCAAATGATATTCTGAAAGCAGCTCCGACAGCACCTGAAACCGGTGATGCAGGATATCCACGGGTTCGGTACTTACTCTGGTCTTAGAATGAACGCTTCCAAGCCAACGCCATTTCCCCTCAGAGAGGGGACCCCTGAACTGGTGGATAAACTTGGATTTCAATTGCATGGGCCTCACACTAGGCTCTTGAGGATTCAAGTAGCAAGAGATCATAGAAAACTATGTGTTAGCAATGGGCCGGCTCAAGGATACTGTTAAGTGGAAAATCCTCCCGCTATTACTGTTTGGGAGGATCTCGCTCATTAAAATGGTGATCCTGCACAGGTTCCTCTACTTTTTTCTCAATATACTCATTTTCTTTTTTTTTGTTTTTTTATATTTGTGTTATAACCAAAATTTGATTTTTCAAAAGGAAAGTAATAAAAAATGAGAAAAATAAAAAAAGAATCTTACAACTATTAACAAATCAATTCATACGATTATTTCTGAATTTAAGAAACTACAGATAAACATTATCTATATAGTATTAGCAATATTTTGATAAAATGAATTCCATATCTACAAATACTCTGATTACGTTTATCATCAGTGCAGTCTCTTGCCCGGTGATCAATCTGTTCCAAAACATCAGTGAAGAGAGGCCCGTCTCTGGATCTGAATTAGAGATAAATTTGCCCAAATGTTTTCGTACCCAAGGCCTACTTTAAAAAAGCTGAGAGGCATTCTCACAGGCTTCATTTGGTCGGGCAAGATGGCCAGAGTCAGCTTGGATATTCTTTCTGCATCCCTTATTAGGGGATGACTGGCCTTGCCAGATTTGAAAGCTACCTGGCAGCTCAGGCCTATTTCCTATCGCATTGGTATTCACCATTGCCAGACCGATCACATGTCCAGATGGAGAGGGCCATTGCTGCCTTGGCGGTACTCAGAACCATTATCCTCAAGGAGAGTCGAGGAAGTCAATGTGGTGGCAACAACATGGTCCACTTGGGCATGTATTGGGACTAAATTAGAGGCAAGTGTCTTTTTTCTCCGCTACTTCCTATTATTCACGTGTCAGGTATCATAATGACTGGTGAAAAGGTTTATACATAGGGCCTGCAGAAGCTGGGGTTGGCCATGTTCTATGACCGGTTTTGTAAAGACCAATTTAAGATATTGGGTGGGTCATCCCCACTAGAGTTGTTCCTACATAATAGGCTGCACACCACACTCAAATGGATTTTTGCTACATTCCTGGTGCAGCTGCAGACCTTTCCGGTGCTACACAATGTAATTAAGATGGAGGGAGAGGGGCATCTCATCTACTGGGTATGTGCTAAAATTCTGTTTGGGAAGGGTGTGGGTGTTGGGGTCCCCAATAGGCTGTGGGATCGGTCTTTGCAACACCCACTCACGGTTTAGGTGTGGCAGTATTGTTGTGTACAAACCAAATGTGTCTCCTTCAATAGCCGCTACAAGTTAATTAATTTCAAATTTCTTCAGCAGGTGTATTAAACAACCTTTCAATAACATAGATTTAACCTAGATTCCTCCCCGGCATGCCACATTTGGCCAAATGCTCAGGCTGATTTCGTTCACTTTGCCTGGAGCTGTGGGCTCGTTTGAGTTTTGGGGCGAAATATTTCAGATTGTTAGTGAAATGGTGGGTGAGGGGGTGGATGCGTCACCACCAATAGGTCTGCTGGGCTACACAAATAACCTTGCTCCACATGTCAGGAAACTGGCCGGTCTGCTGTTTCTCCTGGCTAAAAGATCCCCACCGCAGATACAGGCTTGGCTGCGAAATGTGGTGTTCTGCTATGATATGGAGAAGAAATACAAGACTATGATGCCCCCGCATCTTCACGACCTAAGGACTTTTGGGGCCCATATCAAAACTATTTGCTGAGGAGGGCTTCTCACCAGTGTCCTTCTGTATCCAACTCAAGTGCCTCATCATAATCTTGGTGGCTCCCATGGGGGCGGTGGGGATGTGGATGGTACCTGGTCACTGTAGGATGTAGGAGTACCCTCTGCGGATATACAGAAACTGTAAACTGTTGACCTGTGATTTTACCTCTGGTCTGTGACTGTTGTGCATTTTCGAGGGATATGGTCTGTTACATGCTGGTGCCGTCACTTACAATAATTTACTTACAATATAAAGAAAGTAAAAAAAAATAGAAAGCAATTATACAGGTCTTGAATAAAACATGGCAGGATTGCCCCTGTGAAATACATTATCATGCTGTTAGTGCCCCCCAAAAAATGTCCATCTCAACAATATTTACCAGGGCTTCCCACTTTCTGTGCTGTTGTGCCCAATTCTAATTCTGCAGTCTGTCTCAATATATGCGCCGTGCCGTTCTGTTGTGCAATTTGTGGCTCAGTGTTTAACAGCAGTAATTGCAAGCCCATTGTTAAGGCGCCTTTTCGAATCTGGATTTTTGCCCAGCTGAGAAGGTGAGTGAGCAATGGCCCAAATGGGAAAAGGTTGGTTATAGCTGTTGTGTACGCCTTACGTCCCGCTACGCGGTGACGTAAGGCACGATCAAATAAATGCCCCGCCCCTGCTACGCGCGGGCAGTTCCGGGCGTACTACAGCACCAGAGTGTCCGCATCTCTCTTTGCTCCTGTTGGAGCTGCGCAGCGAGGCCCTGGCGCCCAGCGCCACAGAGCTCCTACGGCCCGCCGACGCATCAGCTGGGGAGTAGGATCCAACATTGGAGACGAGAAAACGTGATCAAACGTTGCATGCAACGCCCAATTAATTAAGCCCTCAGCACGGGCACAATTTTTGGAAGCACGGTGGGGGGCTCATGCCCCACCCCCAAAAAAAAAGGAACACATGAGAAGAAGCTTCTAGTCTTCTCATACATGAACATCTCGCCATCGCATACCAGGGGGCCCACCACAATCTGGCCAACATCCGGATGAACCAACAGCCTGCCTCAGTTAGGCACCTCACGTGAAAGGAAAGAAAGCTCAGACATCCACTGGCCACAAAGGTGAGAGGGTTTCAGTGCACATGGGCAGGAAGAGCCACCAGGTCCACGGGAAAATTGCTACGGGTCAATCTACTCCTAGGCCCAGCACACCATTGAGAATGGCAGCCAACCTTTCGCCGTCCACGCCACACACGCGCTCACAAGGAGGGACGTCATTGGCGCTCTGCCCATTCGACCCATACACCGACCCCTCCTCAGTTGGTCCTCGGTGGCAGCTGTGGATCCAAAAATTTGAGATGGCTATGGATTGCAAAGACGTCACCACATCTCGCAAAATGAGGTCACACCTTCTACTTAATGTTGGGGATGAGGTTCTACGCATATTCAACTCACTGGCAATAGCAGATGGCTTCGACGTCTACCAACAAACCAAAGACGCTCTCACAGCCCACTTTTTGCCCCAGCTAAATCCGGACTATGAAACATTCATTTTCTGTACCACCATCCAGTTAGAGGATGAGACACTTGACGCCTATCACACCAGGCTCTGGAAACTTGCGATATCCTGTGAATTTGCCGACGTTGAAAAAGAAATCCGACGCCAGATGATCAACGGGATACACTCGGAGAAGCTAAGGAGAATGGTGTTAAGTGAAAAAGGCATATCTCTGACCAGAATCTTGGAACTCAGGCGCCAGAGGGAGTTGTCACATGCCAGAGCACCGCACATGGGCACAACCCTGCAGAAGCTCCAACCGGCACTAACGATGGCGACAGTGGCCCAAACCACAAACCGCCAATACAAGAGGGACGTGGCCAGCGGCAACATCACCCTCCCCCGGTGGCAACCAAGAACCCCAGGACCCACTGAATGTGGGTGGTGCGGAGGTCCTCACCATGGGAGACGAAATTGCCCGGCCCAAGGCACCACGTGCGGAGCATGTGGCAGAAAAGATCACTACGCAAAAGTATGCAGATCGTCTGGGCCACTCCAACACCCCCAAACATCTCAAGACAAAAACACAGGGAAGAAGAAGAAACAAGCCAGTGCCCGCCATGTTGAGACTGCCAACTCGTCAACCAATGAGGAAGGGGACAATGATGTACAACCTCAAAAGGAAGCAGCAAACGAACAATGGAGAAAAGGGAAAAAGGTGTACCTAGTCTCAGCACTGGACTATGGGGGCACGATGCCCACGAAAAGACTGAGAAGACGGAAATGCCAAGTGGCCATTCAAGGCCAAGAAACGCAGATGACTATAGACACTGGGGCGTCCGTTAATGTCATGCCAATGACCGCATTCAGAAAACTACGACCCCCACCAGTCCTGAAAACAACGGATACGCTGTTATTTGCCTATGGGTGCAAAACTCCACTGCCCATAATAGGACGATTCCGGACAACACTCAGCAGAGGCAACAAGTCACTGCAGTCTAAAATATACGTGTGAACGCAGGAATTGAGTGCCTACTGAGTGGAGACGCGGCAGAGGACCTGGGACTCATAAGCTTCATCTGTGATGTGACAGATACACAGGACATCAACAGCATTCTTGGGAAGAACCCGAACCTCCTCAAGAGCATTGGATGCCTAAAAGGAAAGTCCATTAAACTTCATATTGATGAGTCCGTTCAACCGCGAGCAGTACGCCAGCAAAGGACTCAGTTCCACATAAAAAATCAGGTTGAGAAAGAACTCCATGCACTCGAGAAAGTGGGCATCATTGAAGAGGTGACCGGACCAACACCACGGGTGTCACCCATGGTCATAACCAAGAAACCCAAGCAACCGGGCAAGGTGAGAAAATGCACTGACATGCGCCTCCCCAATGCAGCAATAAAGCGGGAGCGACACATCACCCCCACCCTTGATGAAATTATAGCAGACCTCACAGGATCGAAAATCTTCTCCAAAGTCGACCTCAATGCTGGATACCACCAACTGAAACTCCACCGGGACTCCAGGTACATTACAACATTCTCCACCCACATAGGTTTGCGCAGATACAAATGTCTCAGTTTCAGAATTTCCTCTGCGGCCAAAGTGTTTCAGCACACCATCCAGGAGGTGATACGTGGCATCCCGGGGTACTCAATGTCAGCAATGACATTCTCATCCACGCAGGTGACAAGGAAGAGCACGTACAACGACTCAACATGCTACTCAGCAGGCTAGAGAGTGCCGGCTTAACAATCCACAAGGACAAGTGTGAGTTCCTAAAGGAAGAGAACTCATTCTTCGGATATACATTCAAAAGCGCAGGCATCTCTGTGGACCCTCAAAAAGTAGCGGACATCCATGCTGCCTCGCCCCCAACCACACCAACAGAGGTACACAGTTTTCTAGGGATGGCAACATACTGCAGAAGATTCATCCCCAACCTGGCTACGTTGTCTGAACCTCTGAGGGAGCTCACTAAGGCCAGCACGAAATGGGTCTGGAGCCCCACCTGCCATGAAACGTTCAAACAAATCAAGGCATCACTCTCGGCCGACATTACCATGGCAGACTACGATCCCACATTGTCGACCGAACTATATGTCGATGCCAGCCTGGTGGGTCTAGGGGCGATCCTAATCCAAGTAGCTAATACAGGAGAGTCGATGCCGATCGCATACGCCTCCCGCGCTTTGACACCGACGGAGCAACGGTACTCCCATGTAGAAAAGAAAGCAATCGCAGTACTGTGGGGCTGTCGCCATTTTCATCTGTACCTGTACGGCCGAAAGTTCAAGGCATACACGGACCATAAACCACTCCTCCCCATATTCACAGGCTCGTCATTTCACCCACTAGCCAGAATAGGGAAGGAAGTGGCTACTACATCTACAACAGTATGACTTTGAGTTGGCATACCAGCCTGGCAGTGGGAACCCAGCAGATTTCCTGTCCAGGCACCCAAGAGCAGCCACGCCAGGGGAGATACATGTGGTTGAGGAAACGGAGGAACACATCTGCCACGTTGTTCACGCGATGAAACCAAGAGCCATCGGCATCAAAGACATTGTGGAGGCCACGCAAGCCGACTCATGCTGTGATCTGGTAAGAGACACGGTCATCTCTGGTGAATGGAAACCCTTCCTACGGAATATTCACAATCGCACTGCCGAAGCCAAAGAGTTCCTCGCTGGCATGTTCGCAGTAAGGCAAGACTTGTCAATCACAGAGGAAGGGCTCATACTAAGAGGGACCCGAATAGTCATCCCTGCAAGCATGCAAGACAGAGTCACCAGGGAATGGTAAGGACCAAGGCCCAGATCAGACACCGCGTATGGTTCCCATGCATCGACGAAAAAGTGGAGCAACTAATCACAACATGCCTCCCATGTCAAATCCTGAGCCTATACTATCAGCCGAGCGAGGGTCCTCCGGATGGGACGCCATCAGCGTTGACTTCTGCAAGATACAGGTAGGCAAGTACCTGTTAGTGGCAATCGATTACCACTCTAAGTACCCAAAGGTTGAAATCGTATGCTCCACAGCAGCAGAGACGGTCATACTGGCTATGGAAAAAATGTTCGCCACTCATGGCATTCCACGGCGGATCTGGAGCCACAATGGACCACCGTTCCATGGCGATGAATTGAAGAAGTACCTAGCCGACCTCAACCTTCACTACCATCACATAATGCTGAGATAGCCACAGGCCAACCGAGACGTAGAAAGGTTCATGCAAACCCTCAATAAAGTAGTGCGCCTATCCCTTGTCAACTCAAGCCCCTGGAGGGTGGACTTATACAGGTTCCTAAGAAACTACAGAGTGACACCACACAGCACCACAGGGATATCACCGTCAGACATCATGTATGGAACCATAATCAACTCATCCATTCCACACCACCCGAGCAGGGGTACGGACACGTATGACAGGGCACAAACTCAACAAAGAAGGATTGTGGCGAATGAACACATGAACACCAAGAGACACGCCAAGAGGTCCAATCACTGAGTCAGTGATCAGGTAATAATGGTAACGCACCCATCCAAGTCAAAGCTGGACACCCAATACACTCTGTCCCATAGACCATAACACAAAGGCGAGGGACCATGATAACAGCCACAAGGGGCCAAAGACAGGTCACAAGAAACGATTCATGGTTCAAGACTGTACCAAGAGACCTGTGGACAGATGGAGAGAAACAACCAGCGGAACAGGAAGATCCGCAAATTGAGGAGGAGCATCACCATCAGGAAGGAGAAGCGACCATAGACAGCGGAACGGAAGAGCTGTCAAGCGAACAAGAAGAGGCAGAGCTGAACAATGAAGGTGAGCAACCCAATGGGAGTCAAGAGATAGCCTCCAGGGGTGGACGGTATGCTCTAAGAACTGTGCCCAGACCCCCTGAAAGACTCAAAGACTATGAGTGGTAAAAGCCCAGCCCGCGAGGCATCAGAACTCACAGTTTGGAACATTGTTTGAAAGATATGATGTTTGTTAATGTTCTTGTTGGAAAAAAAGGAGGAATGGTGTGTACGCCTTATGTCCCGCTACGCGGTGACGTAAGGCGCGATCAAATAAATGCCCCGCCCCCGCTACGTGTGGGCAGTTCCGGGCACACTACAGCACCAGAGTGTCTGCATCTCTCTTTGCTCCCGCCGGAGCTGCGCAGCGAGGCCCTGGCGCCCAGGGCCACAGAGCTCCTATGGTACGTTGACACATCGGCTGGGGAGTAGTATCCAACAATAGCCATTAACATACATTTCTCCCCATTAGCTGGGTACTGGGAAGAACAACGACCAATGTGAAAATTGTCACCCACGATAACAGAGGATCAGCGGCTGGGACATTTTCTGAAGACGTAGGGCCTTTATGACAGCCAGCAGCTGGGAAAATGTCTTGGCGGGTCTAAAGTGTTCCTGTTTTCAGCCATGTGGAAGTCTGTTTGGCAAGCTGCCCCTTCTCCCCCCACAGTCGGTACACTACTGTCTGTAATGCAGGCATCGGAAACATGTCATTCTTCCGCAGCAGAGCTGCATTCAGTGTCACCCTGTAAGATGTACCTCCTAGCTGAAATACTAGTCCACCAAGTACGGTAGAGTGGCTGCCTTCGGTCTCACTACTGTCCTGTGAGGAGACTGCACCTGCAGACTAGCAGAAGGAGCTCTGCTAGACTCACTGAATATGGTGAACAGGCTGCACTCTGAGCCAAACTCAGGGCCTTTGCGGAAAGGCCTGTCCAAACTCGGTGTGCTGTCGCACATTCTCCTCCCTCTAGCAGCTCTCATTCTTGTTCACGTTTCAACGTTATCTCCTCGTAAGCATCCACCAAAGCCCACATTAATGCGGGGATCCATGTAAGGGTTTACTAGATTGCTAAATGTGAATATCCAATGAAAAACACATTTGCAACGCTTAACATAGTTGTTGCGCACACCTATAAAAAGCAATAGTCTAGTTGCCAGCAGATTTGAAACCATAATATACATAAAATGAGTGTGCTGTGGTAACTCAGACTTAGGAGGCGGACAAGAGGTCATGGTCCAAACTTGTATTCTATTTAACTTGAAAAGGCGGGCTATTCTAGCCATATATTGGCCCTGTCTAAAAATGAAATCTATGGTGCTCTTCAGTAAGTCTTACAAATCACGTGGTCCAGAAATCGAGAAACAAAAAGATTGGTCTCCAAACTAATGGAGACGGCCGTCCCCTGCACATCTTTGTCCAGTAGAGACAGGCAATATTTCAAAAATTAACATTAGTCAAAAACACCAAATTAGTATACTGTAAAGGAGGGAAACATATCAACCAAATTAACAATCATAGTCCCCAAAAAAGGCTATTTCCTCGTTGGACTCCTTGCTCACAAATGTTAAACAATAAATAATAAATGCACATTCATGTTCATCAAAAGGTTTTTAAAAGATACAATAATTCACGTAGTCCACATCCTTTATATTGTTACCATAATTGTGCATCTAAAGTTAAGTATTTCAAAATTCGAAACACATGAGTGACCAACATGATCTAAAACAACTTCACCTCCTGGTGCCTAACTGCCCCCCATAGGAAACCTTATTCTTCCCCAAGTGGCTCCAAAGTGCTCAAAAGTACGTTTTATAATCCTGAGGTGATGAACACTCCACTATGGTGCGAATCAATCAATCTATAAAAAGCATAAATCCAGGGACGTAATTTCACCACAATGCCAGGGGTAGCAGCGGTGACTTCACACGACCCTTGACCTCTGATGACATCAGAGTAAGTGATGTCATTTGACCCCCACCCCGAAGTGACATCACGGGATGCGATGGCACACAACCTTTCACCCCTTGACAAAACAGGCACTGGAATCACATAGCATTGTTCCTAAGTACACTATGAAAAATATGTTTACGGTATCACTGTAATGTGATATACGTTTCATACAAGAATGGATCACCATATGTATGGTTAATATCAGTGCGTATAGGCCCATATTATCCAATTACTGTGAATGCAAGCAGACATCCAAGGTCAAATGATAATGATGTGTTATTATATAGCACTTACGCTTCAGCACTTTATAAAACAAATGTACATAATATCACCCAACCTGTGTTGCTACTCATGTATCGACCTCAGAAGGAGGAAAGGCTGGGTTGGCCATGCTAGGATTCGAACCTGCAACCTGCAGATCAAACAAACATTGCAGCATTGAGCGCTCAACCCACTGAGGTATTTTACGGCTACAGTAACATTAGCAATTACATGCCAGAATGTTCTCAAAGTCAAAAACAAAATTACACTCTCCAGTGGATACCATTAAACTGGTAACTGAAATTACCAGCAGGCCAGTTCATTTGCAGGTCTGGTGCAAATTTGGCCACATGTCAAGCCTGCATGGCTCTACTTTTCAGGCATCAGAGGATGGCAAAATACATACCATTGGAAGGGCTCATAACTGTGTATAAAAGAATTCAGAGTAGCGCAGGGAAAGCAGCGCACTCACACGGCATCGCATACTCTGGGCACTCGTTACCTCATACATGCAAACATCCTAAACAGCATGCCATGGAGATCGGAAAGATAGATACATTGCAACAAAGCATTTATTGCGGCACAATGAAATCAATAGCCACTTTATGTGCTATGGTCAAACATTTCTACACTGTACACAAGCTTTTAGGCACAAGGGTTTTGTCCAGTGACAGAGAACACCAGGAATGTCTTGTGATGATCGTAACAGAGACAACGGCAGATAAAAACAGGCTAAAACTGCAACCTGCGAAAAGAAAAAGACACAAGGTCCCTTAGCGGGTCTCCTCCCTAACACCTGGTTTTACCAGGCGTTATGGAAGGGACCCGTTAAGGGACTTCAGAGCTAATAACAGTATCGCAAATTGCAGTACCATTATTAGCTCCATCCCCATTGCCATTGAGCCCTATGGGGGCTCGAATGGGGAATGGTTCCCAGAATGAGGTTTTACCTGGTCCTCCAAGGTTGGAATGACCGGTAAATCCCTATTTCGGGAACCCGGAACCGGAATGCGGTAAGGGGGTAGCCATGGTGCTAATAGCACCATGGCTACCACCTACCTCGTAATGAGGCCCAGTCCGAAATGGATGCTTATTCTACTCGAAATGCTTTTTGGAAGTTTTTGTCGGAATTGTGAATTTGAGGTGTTTAAGAACAGACATACAGGGTAATTCATAGAAATTCGCACAAAAGTGGCGCACGCGACTGGCGCACAGCGTGCCCGTGCGAATGTCTGCGCCAGCCGCGTGCGCTAAAATCGATTTCCGCGCACAGCGTATTCATGGATTTTCACATCCAAAACCAGCCGTGGCGCAGCGACCCTGCAGCAGCGCCAGTTACGCCCCCAAGAACGCCCTCGCGCAAGGAAAAGCCTTCAAAATCCCCAAATAATCGCAAAGGGCTGCGCTAACTCTGGACCATTTCACAGGGCTGGCAAACAGCAAACGCCAAGCGGGGAACGTGTATTTCAGTGGTTCGCGGGAAGTTCCACACGCGATTGTCCTGTGCACATGTGCATCAGGGGTGCGCGGGAAGTATCACACGCAAAATCAGCAGGGTACGTGTATTTCAGGGGTGCGCGGGAAGTATCACACGCGATTCCAGCAGGGTACGTGTATTACAGGGGTGCGCGTGAAGTTCCACACGCGATTTCAGCAGGATACGTGTATTTCAGGGGTGCGCAGGAATTTCCACACGCAATTGGCCCCGTGCGAGCAGGGTACGTGTATTTTAGGGGTGCGCGGGAAGTTCCACACGGATTGGCCCCGTGCGAGCAGGGTACGTGTATTCCAGGGATGCGCGGGAAGTTCCACACGCGATTTCAGCAGGGTACGTGTATTGCAGGGGTGCGCAGGAAGTTCCACACGCGATTGGCCCCGTGCAAGCAGGGTACGTGTATTTCAGGGGTGCGCGGGAAGTTCCACACACGATTTCAGCAGGGTACGTGTATTTCAGAGGTGCGCGGGAAGTTCCACACGCGATTTCAGCAGGGTACATGTATTTCAGGGGTGCGCGGGAAGTTCCACACGCGATTCCATCACGGTACGTGTATTTCAGGGGTGCGCGGGAAGTTCCACACGCGATTGGCCTCGTGCGAGCAAGGTACGTGTTTTGAAGGGAGGGGTGCGCGGGAAGTTCCACACGCGATTTCAGCAGGGTACGTGTATTTCAGGGGTGCGTGGGAAGTTCCACACGCGATTTCAGCAGGGTACGTGTATTTCAGGGGTGTGCGGGAAGTTCCACACGCGATTGGCCCCGTGCAAGCAGGGTACGTGTATTTCAGGGGTGCGCAGGAAGTTCCACACGCGATTGGCCCCGTGCGAGCAGGGTACGTGTATTCCAGGGGTGCGCGGGAAGTTCCACACGCGATTTCAGCAGGGTACGTGTATTTCAGGGGTGCGCGGGAAGTTACACACGCGATTTCAGCGGGGTACGTGTATTTCAGGGGTTCTGGGGAGTACTACACGTGAATTGGCCGTGTGGGTCCTCCCAGGTGTTCGCTCTACAACCTCCACGGCCCCTGCAGGCAGCCCACACCACGGGGGACTACCCTGCACCCTTGCCCATGTCCCGCAGGCAGCCCATCCACCATGGGCATGCCCCCCAGCCAACCCACATGTCACCTTGCACTACTGATCAACAATGCATATCTCCCAGCACCCCCACCCCTCAGCAGTGCAGGGGCAGCCTCCACCAGGCCCCCACTCATGTCTCCCATCACCCCCACACCCCAGCAGTGCAGGGGCAGCCTCCACCAGGCCCCCACTCCTGTCTACCTGCACCCCCACCCCCCAGCAGTGCAGGGGCAGCCTCCACCAGGGCCCCACCCATGTCTACCACCACCCCCACCCCCCAGCAGTGCAGGGGCAGCCTCCACCAGGCCCCCACTCATGTCTCCCTGCACCCCCTACCCCCCAGCAGTCAGGGGCACCCTCCACCAGGCTCCCACTCCTGTCTCCCAGCACCCCCACCACCAGCCACCAGGGGCAGCCTCCACCAGGCCCCCACTCATGTCCCCTATTACCCCTACCCCCCAGCAGTGCAGGGGCAGCCTCCACCAGGCCCCCACTCATGTCCAACTCATGTTCCCCTGCACCCCCACCCCCCAGCACTGTGGGGCACCTGCCAGCAGGCCCCCACTCATGTCCAACTCATGTTCCCCTGCACCCCCACCCCGCAGCACTGTGGGGCACCTGCCAGCAGGCCCCCACTCATGTCCAACTCATGTTCCCCTGCACCCCACCCCCCAGCACTGTGGGGCACCTGGCAGCAGGCCCCCACCCATGTCCAACTCATGTTCCCCTGCACCCCCACCCCCCAGCACTGTGGGGCACCTGCCAGCAGGCCCCCACTCATGTCCAACTCATGTTCCCCTGCATCTCCACCCCCCAGTACTGTGGGGCACCTGCCAGCAGGCCCCCACTCATGTCCAACTCATGTTCCCCAGCCAACATGTCATCACAATCTAGATCCCTGGTCCCTATGGTCAGCCTCCAAATGCAAAACACCCACCCGAGTATTGCATCCACCCACTCAGAAATGGCAATAACATGATAGAACAGCAATTGCAAGTTTGGAAACAAACACATGTCCCTCACATACACCCAATGGGTGTCAGTGAATCTCAAAACCCATATCATGATATGCATGAAACCAATGAGATGATACTACACATTAAAGTTTGATCAAAAAATATGTATTAAAGGAAACATGAATTGAATCAAAAATAAACAAACAGAAATGGGAATGTAAAAAAAGTAAAAAGAAGCATGTCCATGAAAAAATGCAAAACCAAAAATCAGAATCCAAAGGAATGGTGTCCAAAGTCACAGTCCACAAAAGAAAATCCAATGGGAAATTATAATTGAAAGCCATTGCTCCATGGGTAAATTGTAAAAAGAAACGAAAATCCAACAGTGTACTATGTACAGGTGAACAAGCCAGGGTCCATGATCCCAACAAAAGAAATGAAACCTATCTAACAACACTACCTAATAAAAAATAACTATATACAAAATGTGGCCCATTGTCCAAAAGGTCCAAAGAAAATGCAAAAACAAAGGAAACCTAACACTAACTACATAACTATTTACATGGGCAGCGGGCTAGTCCAACGGCTCACTGGATGTTGTCATGGGCCAGGGCATCATCGAACTCCTGTTCAATGGCTTGGAGGCGGGCAAGTTCCCTGGCCCCGAGGTCTCGCAGGGATAAAGCAGTGTCCAGCTCCAACTCCCTGCAAAGACCCTCGAGGCACTCAGCCCGCCTCAGCGCCCTCCGCATGGAGTTCTCCGCCCTGACCATTGTGAGCCGTTCCTCCTCTGCCCGCTGCCGCTCCGCACCTATCTGCTGGCCCAACCACTCCCACACGGAAGCCACTCCCATTCCAGGGTTCTCCTGCCCTCCGGCCGATGCCTGCACCCCTGATGTTGATGGCCCCGAGCCATGATGCCTCCCACGTCGAGCCTGCCGCTGCCTCCGACGCAACTGCCTGTGCCAGCACGACAGCATCCAGGCTGATGGTATCCACCGACGCCGTCATGCACGTGCCCTGCCCGATGATGCCATCACATCCTCCATCTGCTGGGGTCCAGTTGCTGGTGTGTCCACCCCTGCTGGACCTCCGACTCCCGACCATGGCAGGGATGGGATCCCCACCGAGCCGGCTGCATTGGTCGGGGCAGGTCCACAGGGGGCCCTGGTGGCATCTGGGCCAGAAGACGGCATGGAGAACGACTGGTGCATAGTCTCCACAGAGGAGGAGAGGGTCGCCAGATTGGCCGACACATGTAGGAAACCCCCGACCATGGCCGTTCCCAACTGGGCCACGTCGGCACGGTGCTCTCCGTGATGACGTGCATGCTCCTCCCGGGAAGCACGCACCTCATCACAAATTGCACCTGTGCGCAACGCGACACCAATCAGGACCTTCTCCATACGGCCAGGGGTCCCCTCGTCCGCAGGTGGAGGGGAGTCAGATGACATGGACATCCCCCCTACCTGCGGACGGGCCTGGGATGGGGCATCCCTGCTGCTGCATGGTGGTGCAGTCATAGTGTCAGGGACAGTGACATGCACAGGCCCCTCCACGGCGACCTGTGCTGCCTCCTGCCCCTGCCCCTGGACTGCAACACTTGCACCAGCAGGGATGCCCCCACCAGGCCCCATGTGCGCCTCAGTTGCGGCCTCCTCCTCCTCTGTGGAAACCACCAACCTGGATGGCTCCACCCTGTCTTCCGCCGTTGCAAGCCCCTGTGGGGGCTCACCCACCCCTTCTGCTGCAGCCGTGGGGGCATCCCCGCCGCTTTGCTCCACAGAGCTGTCTCCGCCCTCTTCTTCAGGTGGCGCTGTGTAGAGGGAGACATAGAACACAAGCATCAGGGTACTGTACAATGGTCCCCTAGACAGGAAGCAATAGCAGATGAGTGGTACTGTCAAAGATCACTTCCATCATGTCCCTCCATAAAACATGACTCAGTGCAGGTAAAACACATGCGGTAACATGCATGGCGCATGCTATGGACATTAGCATACATGTCCAAGGGATTCTTGAAACATACACTGTTGTTTTGAAACTCACATGCATCATGGGCCATGCCTATCACATGCACACACTTCACCCTAGTTTCATCCATCTGGCCTCGTACACATGCATACATGGCCTATGTCAGACATACAGGCAAGTATCAGACAACCAGCACACTGCGACATGCCCTGTCTCACACAGCAATGCTTGGCCACTTACCGCTCAACTCCAGACGGGTCTGCCTCTCAAGGATCTGGGCGTGGAGCACTGGGCCTACGCGTTCCAGGACCCTCATCTGGATGGTACTCATGCGGCCCCGGCCCCCCTCCACGAGGCGCCGGGCCTTCAAGAGGGTCCTGGACCTGCAGTCATCCCAGCGCTTCTTGACATGTTGGTAGTCGCGGACTGCCACCCCCTCCGCGTTGATGGCAGTCACGATGTCCGTCCAGATCCGAGTCCGTCCTTCCTTGTTGGCGCGCTTACTTCCGAAGAGGGCATCATACTGCCCCAGGACTTGCTCCACCAGGACACCAACTTCGGTGGCAGTGAAGCTGGTGCCCCTCTGCCTCTCTGGCCGGGGGTTGCCAGTGGTGCCAGATGTTGCATTGCCCGACATGGCAACCCCAGAGGCAGGTGTGGGTGGGCAACTGGGTCCTGGGGCTGGGCTGTGGAGCGATGGTATCCCAGTCGGGAGTCTTCTGTTCCAGCAGGGGTGGACACAGCAAATGGACCCCTGCAGATGGCTGATGTGCAAGCACCAAATGGCAGGGCACGGTGGCAGCAGGCAGGCAGCAGCAGATGGCTCGTGGGAGGCTGCTCGGGGCTGTGGGGGGCAGTAATTCGGCCTTTTGGGCAGGAGCGTGGTCTTCCGTGTGCTTACGCGTGGCCAGCTTGATATGGAGTGATTTGGCACGTGAAAATCCTGCACGTCTGCGTGTAAATCGAGGAAAGGCCCTTAGCGCGTATGCACATCAGCACGCATATGCGATTTCATTGGACCAAAGGCCCTTAGCGCATGAGCGCGTCTGTGACGTGAGGCGCGCATGTGTTTCCCTCATTACACGTGATGACAGAGCACACGTGGATTACCACCAATCGCGTGTGGAATTTCCTGCGCACCCCAGAAATACACGTACCCAGGCCAATCGTGTGTACGCTCACTTCCCTCCGATTACACGCGATGACACTCGGACGTGCAGTTTTACCACGTGTGCTCGCATATGCGATTTTATTGGCCCAAAGGCCACCATGCAAAGCTGTGACGTCACGCGCATGGCCCTAGAGAATGGCGTGTGTAAAAATGAAGAGATGCATGTCCGAGTGTCAAAGCGCGTAATTGGTGGAAATGGCCTCATCGCGTATGCGCGTCTGTGACGTGTGTATAAAAGGTACGTGTAGAACGCCATTTCCTTGTACGTGCTTTTCGTGGAGAGCGAGTGGTTGAAATCTGTACTTCTTGATGGTTTACACGCGATTTACTTCACGGCGTTTCCAGTTCGTACTCCCTGTTACCTCTGACAGCTTTTTCTCTTTTCCTCTTTTTCCTGGGCCTGTTTCCTCAAACAGCGTTCCCTACTACTGTTGTCCTGTCTCCTCAGACAGCGTACAATTCTTCTTTTGGCGGGGGTGTTGCCAACGCGCACACGCGCATATTTTTCACGCTTTTGTTCCTGGCAGACGGTGAGTCGCGCACGTATTTAACATCTGTGCTTGCCCCGTGTGTCGCGTACCCCTTCAGAGGTCATTCTAGGCTGCGTATGACACGCATAAGTTCATTCTTGTGTTCCTGGGTGCCACAGTGTAGTGCAGGTTTATTTTTCCATGCACGTGGTCTAGGAGGGGTTGCGTGCACCTTACTTCGCTTTTTTGTGGTGCCTATGCGTTGCGTGACCCGTCCTCTTTCCCCAGGGGTGACATACAACCTTGCTAGAGCACTAGGGTACGATTACCATCTGGTACCCAACCCCTTTGACCCCCAATTGCCCAGGACAATAGTTCACATCGACTCCCATACGCACAATAACATCAGTGCCATGGCTGGGAGGCGACCAAGCCGTAACGGTGGCAAAGGTGGCCGAGCCCCAAGTGGTGGCTGTGGTGGATCCAGTAGGGGACGTGGCCGTGACTTGCAGGGTGCCCCTAGCCCCCCATGTGTGGAGGAGCAGTCAGGGACACCCATGCCCCCCCCCTGGTTGAGGTTACCGTGGCTGACACCATCCATGCTCAGCCCTTGTTGGACCAGCCCACTGTGGAACCAGACCTGGCACAGGGTGACTCCATGGCTGACCTCCAGGTCAGCAGGTCTAGGCCACGTGCGCCTGTGAACATTGGTGTCATCAGGCCACATGGATCAGGGGCAGCTAGGTCATCTGCTGCCCCGCGTAGGCAGGCTGGGGAGGCTGCAGGGGCAGCTGTGGCTCCATCCACCCCACCTCTCACACACACATCCAGGACAGTGTTGGTCCAAGTCCATCTTGCTGACATTCCCCCTGACACCATCACACTTGAGATAATGCCTGCACCAACTCCCATGCTGAGTGTGCAATCCCACGCTCCTGCCCCTAGTGTCCAGAGCGGCGTAGGACACTCAGGATCCCCACCACCTTCCAAGCGGAAGAGGAAGAGTGCTCGTCCAGTAGAGGCTTATGCCCCAGACACGGCTACACAGTCCGGCCCGTCAAGGAAGCACAGCTTCAATGAGGCCGAACTGAATGCACTTGTAGAGTATGTGTCCGCACATGACCACGAAATGGTGATTGTTGCAGGATCCAAGACCACACCTGCACAATGTCAGGCACACTGGCAGACCATTGCGGACATCATAAGTGCCCTTGGAATCATGAGGCGCACAGCTAATGAATGCTACAAGCGCTGGAATAACCTGAAGCGCAGGGCAAAGAATAAGCTGGCCTCAAGTCATGCCGCAACTCTAGTGACTGGAGGTGGGTCTCCAGCAGACGACATAGAACTCACTCCACATGAGCAGGTTGCTGGGACCTACATCACGGAGGAACAGATCCAAGGCGTGGGAGAACTGGCAGATTACGAGGCATTGTCCGGTGAGTGCACATGCATGTGTGTGTCATCCATGTGCATGGTGTGTGTGGGAGGGCTTCTGTTTGGGTGCCAGGGGAGGGTGTGTGTGCCTGAGTGGTTCGGCTCACCCATGTGCCTCTTCCTATACATTCTTGGCAACAGCATTTGGGTATAGCAGCATCCCTTCGGCCAACATTAGACATCCAGCCCAACACCACGCCAGTTGCCCTTGGAGTG
Organism: Ambystoma mexicanum; assembly: GCF_040938575.1. NCBI lineage: Eukaryota > Metazoa > Chordata > Amphibia > Caudata > Ambystomatidae > Ambystoma > Ambystoma mexicanum. The sequence continues at coordinate 15,779,038 of NC_090922.1, read as the reverse complement.
TCATCTTGCCACAACACTGTTGCTTATTTACCTCAGTTTATTCAGGCAGATTGTTTGCATACCACCACTTTTACTCTGGATTTCTCAGTCCTATTGTCACATGTCTGACATGGCTATGGTACAGTAGACTGGCTCATTTTCGTGGACATGATGAGTTTGTACATGTCCCTGTGCTTTAGGACCATTTTTGACTGGCAGCTGCAGGTTAAACATTTGAACCATTACAATGAAAATAATCAATTATATGAACAAACTGGACCAAATGAACAATTGGTGACCTCCTCTCCCTCTTCAATTCATGGCTAGGGTACATGCCATCTGTGTGATGGCACGTGTATTTGACCTGCCAATCACTGGGCAATGTGTGATGCCACTGCTAGGCAGCATGCAGCAAATGTGTTCATCTTCCATCTTGGTGTCATCAATGTGTGCCATCTGCCTCCCCATCACACGCAGTGACGGTGCATGCATGGGAGTCTTTTAGTCATGTGGGACATATGTCAATCAAGTACTGTTTCTGTAGCCTCTCAGCCCTAATTGTGTGCCATAGTGCTAATGCCTGTTTCCATTTGTTTTCTTTTATGTCTTTGCAGGGGAAGACGCACTTGATACTGCTGGGGTTGTGGAGATGGTGCAGACCCAGGAGGGGTCTGAGGGCCGACCGACCACCAGTGAGGGACGTGGTGTGGTGGTGGGTGAGAACCCACAACTGCTGCAGGTCGTGCTCTCAAGGAGTGTCTCTGGCTGCACCTCCCCCGAGCTGTACTCAGGTGTCGATTCGGATGATGAGACCTACGTGCCGTCGCAGCTGAGTGTCCCTGGGAGGGATTCTGTTCTGTCCGACCCACCTGCACCAGGGTTTGAACCCTCAATGGGGATGTCAGTGTTGGCAGGTACGCCTTTGGTGGTTACGGATGCAGGGTCACACTCCGCGACATCTGATCCTGTTCCTGAGCCAGCAGATCAGAGGGGGAATGCAGTCCTTCAGCCTCAGGCAGTGGCGGCACAGCAAGGCGCAGTTCGCCTTGCCCCAGACAGGTGTGGTGGCCGTACGCCACCTGGCAATACCGCATGGGAGCAATCCATTTATGGTATGGCAACCCAACAGGCAGCATTATCAGAGATGATGGCTCAGGCCATGGATAGGGTGGCCACTTCCATTGTCCCCCCCGAAAGGCTGATGGAGCGACTACAGCAGGCAACCGACTCCATCTGCCAGTCACACAGGGAGGACATGTTGGCGTCCGACAGGGACAGGCGAGCTGCACTGGCGACTCTGCAGGAAGCCATCTCCATAGAGTCCCAGGGCCACAGGGAAGCTCTGAGGCTGGAACTCCTTCACCTCAGGACGACTCTTGTTGAGCTTGAGGCTTCAACAAATCGAAGGACAGAACAGCAGCTGGAGCGTCTCACCCGTACGCTCTCAGCTGAGATGCAGGCAACTAGGGCGGAGGTCCGGGCATCCCGTGAGATGTTGCATGGGGACCTCCGCACACTTATCCTCCAGAACGAGACCTACCACACCCGCATGCTTGCAGCCATGGAGGAACAGACTAGGGCTTTGCGTGGGCTGCCTCCCATAGTGCCACCACCTCCTGATGCAGCTGCAGAGGGTGAGGATAGCGACAGCAGTGATACTCCCACAATAGGGTAGCCGTGTAGGCCATGAGCCCATGGAGGTGTTTTTTTTCCGCAAGATCCACACAGGTGGGTTTTGGTGTGCACCCTGTACTCGGACCTCCTGGGTGGCCTCCCGCCCCCTCCCCCCCCCGGGCCCATTAATGGCCATTTTTGATTTTTTTTTTTTGTTTTTTTGTTTTTTTGGGACAGCTTGTTGCCTTGTATGGCTCCCGTGGGCATACGCTGCATTGTGGCTGGGCACATGCAGGCTTGTCATGGATTTGGTTCAGATGCTTGGGTTTTTGTCACACACACCCCTCCTGCTTCCCGTTTCCATGGGCTTGCAAAGGGTGTGCCCAAGGGACATTGACGTACATGGTGACATTGGACTCCCATGAGCTGTGTGGGCAGTCTGTAGTCAATACTGTGTATACATTCATAGTGCATATTGTTGTTGTATTGTACACTGCGTGGTGTATTGATATGTGCCTCTGCATCCATCTCATCCTCCATATTTGCAGATCCATTCCTCATGTCTTCACAATGTGGTCCACCTTAGAACTGGAGTCCATGTTGTAAGCAGTGCACCTACAGTCTTGCGTGGCACTAACACTGTATACTTGGAAGTGTTCGGAGGGCTGTCATCATCAGGTGGTGAGGCTAGCTAATTTTTAAGTCTGTAATGTCATGTTTAAGGTAGGTTGGAGGTTGTGTAGGTGATTGGTATTCTTGGTAAGTATTTGGTAATGTGGGTTGTAGGTCCTGCATTACTGTGAGCATTTCATGTGTGGACATGTTTCCATTAGGGACACTGTAGCTGCTGACACTTGGGGCATGTTGTGGGGATTAATTTCTTTCCTCTCACATTGCATGACATGCCATGGTGTGTTGTGTGGCCGTGCCGGGGAGGGGGTGGGTGACATGGCACTGTTTTCATGTAGTATATTGCAAGTGGGTATTCATTTCTGCAGCATGGAAGTGTCTTTTCATGACACTGCATTGGTGGTGTTTGTGTAGGTAGGGATACACACATTGTGACACTTCCACATGAACAATCTCAGGCTGCTATGGTTCTGACAGTTGACAGTCCCTTTGTTCATCTTAATTGTCAGGTCGAGTCATCATTGCTTATCAGATGGTATGTGCCAGGCCTGTGTGCACTCCACTGGGGTGTGATTTCTATGTGAAGTAATTAGCCACCAGCTGCGTACGGGCTGCCTCACCCCGTGCCCTCTCCCCTCCCATGCGCAGCGGCCGTGCATGTGGTTGGGGATGTGGGGGCACCACCATGTCCACGGCCAGACCCCGGCATGTTGCAACATTGTGCAGGACACATGCTGCCACTATGATCCTGCACACTACTGGGGGCGCATATAACAGCTGCCCGCCAGAATGGTCAAGGGAGCGAAAGCGTGACTTGAGCACTCCGAATGTGCGCTCCACTATGCCCCGGGTTGCAATAAGGGCTGTGTTGTATCTTACCTCTGGAGGCGTGATGGGGTTCTGAATTGGCGTCATCATGTGGGTGCTCAGAGGGTAGGCGCTGTCTCCTGGTGAGGAGGTGATGGGTATCATTAGTGGGGTAGTGACATAACTCTGCATCTGACATGCATGCATGTGCAGTGGCATTCATACTCACCAAGCAGCCATGTATCGCCATGCCGCCCAGCTTCTAGGTCCCGGCTTAGGGTAGACATTCGGTAAATGAAGCTGTCGTGGGTGGACCCTGGATAGTTGGCATATACTGAGGTGATGATTCCCTTAGCATTACATACTACCTGCACGTTGATGGAATGCCAGTGCTTGCGGTTCCTATAGATGTGCTCAGATGCCCTGGGGGGACGTAGTGCCACATTGGTGCAGTCCTGGGCAGGTATATGTGCCTACGGACTGATGGGCGTGCAGTGATGATGTTCAAGACCTGGTGTAGGCAGCGTGACTGCGTGGCCTGTGACACCCCACCCACTATGGCACTTGTCCGCTGAAATGATCCTGTGGCCAAGAAGTGCAGTACATTGAGGACCTTCTCCAGGGGGCTGAGTGCTTGGGAGCACAGGGTGGGTGATGTGAGGTCATCCTCCCACTCACTGACCAGGTCCAGTATTATGTGTGGGGGAAACCTGTACCTCCCATACACCTGGTCATCAGGCATCCCAAAAAGGCTGGTTCTGGGAGTGAAAATTCGGGCCCTCACTATCCTCCTCCTCCTCCTCCTTTGGTAACCCACAGCCACTGCTGCTAGGAATGGTATATTCATCCTGGCGTATGAGCTTGTTTGTTGTTTGCGCGCACTTTTATGCTGCGCGGGTCGACGTACGCCTGCTTCATGCTGGCGTACGTGTCTCAGGATTGGACCATTTATTTTTCGGCACGTCGTAGGCGAACGTTTGAATCTTCCCGCCCACCCCAGGAATACATGTACCCCACTCTCACAGGCCCAATCGCGTGTGGAAGTTCACGCGCACCCCGAAGTACACGTACCCAGGCCAATCGCGTGTGGGACTTCCCGCGCACCCCGAAGTACACGTACCCAGGCAAATCGTGTATGGAAGTTCACGCGCACCCCGAAGTACACGTACCCAGGCCAATCGCGTGTGGAACTTCCCGCGCACCCCAAAGTACACGTACCCAGGCAAATCACACGGCTGGGGGGTGGGGGTGCAGAGGGACATGAGTGGGGGCCTGGTGGAGGCTGCCCCTGCACTGCTGGGGAGTGGGGGTAATAGGGGACATGAGTGGGGGCCTGGTGGAGGCTGCCCCTGGTGGGTGGGGGTGGTGGGAGACATGAGTGGGGGCCTGGTGGAGGCTGCCCCTGCACTGCTGGGTGGTGGGGGTGCATGGGGACATGAGTGGGGGCCTGGTGGAGGCTGCCCCTGCACTGCTGGGGGGTGGGGGTAATAGGGGACATGAGTGGGGGCCTGGTGGAGGCTGCCCCTGCACTGCTGGGGAGTGGGGGTGGTGGTAGACATGAGTGGGGGCCTGGTGGAGGCTGCCCCTGGTGGCTGGGGGTGGTGGGAGACATGAGTGGGGGCCTGGTGGAGGCTGACCCTGGTGGCTGGGGGGTGGGGGTGGTGGTAGACATGGGTGGGGGCCTAGTGGAGGCTGCCCCTGCACTGCTGGGGGTTGGGGTGGTGGGAGACATGAGTGGGGGCCTGGTGGAGGCTGCCCCTGGTGGCTGGGGGGTGGAGGTGGTGGTAGACATGAGTGGGGGCCTGATGGAGGCTGCCCCTGCACTGCTGGGGGGTGGGGGTAATAGGGGACATGAGTGGGGGCCTGGTGGAGGCTGCCCCTGCACTGCTGGGGGGTGGGGGTGCTGGGAGACATGAGTGGGGGCCTGGTGGAGGGTGCCCATGGTGGCTGGGGGGTGGGGGTGGTGGTAGACATGGGTGGGGGCCTGGTGGAGGCTGCCCCTGGTGGCTGGGGGGTGGGGGTGGTGGGAGACATGAGTGTGGGCCTGGTGGAGGCTGCCCCTACACTGCTGGGGGGTGGGGTGGGGGTGGTGGGAGACATGAGTGGGGGCCTGGTGGAGGCTGCCCCTGGTGGCTGGGGGGTGGGGGTGGTGGGAGACATGAGTTGGACATGAGTGGGGGCCTGGTGGAGGCTGCCCCTGCACTGCTGGGGGGTGGGGGTGATGGGAGACATAAGTGGGGGCCTGGTGGAGGCTTCCCCTGCACTGCTGGGTTGTGGGGGGTGGTGGTAGACATGGGTGGGGCCCTGGTGGAGGCTGCCCCTGCACTGCTGGGGGGTGGGGGTGGTGGGAGACATGAGTGGGGGCCTGGTGGAGGCTGCCCCTGCACTGCTGGGGGGTGGGGGTAATAGGGGACATGAGTGGGGGCCTGGTGGAGGCTGCCCCTGGTGGCTGGGGGGTGGGGGTGGTGGTAGACATGGGTGGGGCCTGGTGGAGGCTGCCCCTGCACTGCTTGGGGGTGGGGGTGGTGGGAGACATGAGTGGGGGCCTGGTGGAGGCTGCCCCTGGTGGGTGGGGGTGTTGGGAGACATGAGAAGGACATGAGTGGGGGCCTGGTGGAGGCTGCCCCTGCACTGCTGGGGGGTGGGGGTAATAGAGGACATGAGTGGGGGCCTGGTGGAGGCTGCCCCTGCACTGCTGGGGGGTGGGGGTAATAGAGGACATGAGTGGGGGCCTGGTGGAGGCTGCCCCTGCACTGCTGGGGGGTGAGGGTGGTGGGAGACATGAGTGGGGGCCTGGTGGAGGCTGCCCCTGGTGGCTGGGGGGTGGGGGTGGTGGGAGACATGTGTTGGTGATCAGTAGTGCAAGGTGACATGTGGGTTGGCTGGTGGGCATGACCATGGTGGATGGGTTGCCTGTGGGATATGAGCAGGGGTGCAGGGTAGTACCCTGTGGTGTGGGCTGCCTGCAGGGGCCGTGGAGGGTGTAGAGGGAACACCTGGGAGGACCCACATGGCCAAATCACGTGTAGCATTCCCCGGCACCACCGAAATACACGTACCCTGCAGAAATCGCGTGTGAATCTTCCGCGCACCTCGGAATACACGTACCCAGGCCAATCGCGTATGGAACTTCCCGCGCACCCCGAAGTACACGTACCCAGGCCAATCGCGTGTGGAACTTCCCACGCACCCCCACCTACCCAGGCCAATCGCGTGTGGAACTTCCCGCGCACCCCGCAGTACACGTACCCAGGCCAATCGCATGTGTAACTTCCCACGCACCCCCACCTACCCAGGCCAATCGCGTGTGGAACTTCCCGCGCACCACGAAGTACACGTACCCAGGCTAATCGCGTGTGGAACTTCCCGCGCACCCAGGAACACGCGCACACGCTATTTTTCACACAGCGGGTGTCCGTTTTTGTCGGTGCCCCTTTGCACCTCATTTGTCCTAGAGGACCACTGTATGGGCCATTCATCATGGCTGTATATGGGTGCTTTTTGTTAGCGCAAATTTTGGCACACATTTTTTTCAGTCGCAGGGACGCTACCGCCTGCTTTCTTGTGGCGTACTTGTTTGGCCCTGTGCGCGTCTTTGACCGTGCGCTGGTTTGCCCTATTCGATTCCATGAATGCGGGTTGTAGGCGAGCTTGTGGGCGTTCCGCGCACTTGCCTCCTGTACTTCCCCCGTGACGCCCATATTTTCACGCGTTGTTCCCCATTTCGAGTGTTACGCCACGTGTTCCGCCTACTTTTGTTATGTGCGCCGCGCTATGTGCAATTTCGCAGTGGCCGTGGCGCACGCTGTTGGATGACCTGTGCGCCGGTGTGCGCGGCGCACATTTTTAGCGCACATCCAATGTTTTTCTCGCGCACGGACTTCCATGAATCGCTGTGCGCTGGTTTTCCTGCGATTTTCGCACTTGCACTGCGATTTTCGCACTTGCACTGCGATTTGCACGTTTTGGCACCTCTGCGCGGGAATTTTCGGCGCACATTAATTCCATTTATCGACCCCTAAATCAGTGACTCACCCCTTAAAGTGTGCCTAAAATAAACCTTTAATGAGTCTAGCAATTATTACACAGAATTCCATAAAGACAAATTATTTACTATTCCTATTCTTTCTTATTTAGCGTCACTGTTACATTTGTGGAATCCCTTGTTTTTTTAAGGAAGCCAGCCACTACAGAAACAAAGAGGCACATGATGCTGGACACAGCCCAGGAGCTTCTGTTTGTAAAAAACAAAAAGCAAAAGAAAACAAGAAAACCATTTTTTTCTTTTTTTTAGGGGTAGCAAAGGGGACCACAGAGTAGCAAGGGAGATCACAGGGGTCGCAGTTGCGACCCCAGGAGGCTCCTAAATGACGTCCCTGCATAAATCATGTCAAAGAAGGAAAAAGTCCATATAAGATCACACACGGGGTTAAAATCTGTAAAGAAAGAACCTGATTTGTACACAGATTCGCCAATTTGTTATGAGAAGAAACAGATTCTATTGTAAAGGTGCTCAAAAATTAAAAATAAATGCGTAAGAAAGTAACCAAGCCCAAAGAAACTCACTGAAGTGTGAAAACTGCTCGGTTGTAAGGCGCAATGTCCCCTCATCGATCAGCAGGTCGCTGATTGTATCTACAAACATACCAGCATGGCCAGCTGGTATCAGGTGACTGACTGCTAACTTTATTATATATGTATGTATGTATATATATATATATATATATATATATATATATATATATATATATATATATATATATATATATATATATATATACACACACTATTGGGAAACGTCCTGTGAGTATGCGGTTCTGGCAGACCGCCCATCGAGTACAGTTAGGGGACAGCACAGCTTACAACCCAGCAGTTTTCACACTTGTATTTTATTTAACTTAAGAAGGCCTATTCCAACCCAGTGTTTAAAGTTTATCTTGGTCCTATCTAAAAAGAAAAAGAATAAATGGTGCATGTCTTTAAGTTTTACAAACCTAACAAAGTCCTCTATCCCAAAAGCCTAACCTTACCATATCAACTGACCTACCACTAATAAAACAGACAAACAAAAGGTTTGTTTGAAAAGGTCTCAAAAGGATTCAGTGGTAAATAACTGACTGGCTGGCTGGCTTCTGATCCCTACCCAATTGCGTCTCTGCAAGTTACCAGCCCTTGCGCCTGGCAGAAGAGTTCAGAGTTCCAATAGGAATGCCTTTTAAATCTTTCTTGTTACCTTGTAGAACAGTCTTTCACTTTGACGATTAAATGTTGATTCCTCCACTCTGGAGTAGTTTCTTTCGGTCAACCTCGGGGTCGCAATCGTCTCTTCCTGCCCATTTCACCTCTTACTGGGAGCCAGATATTCTCCTCCTGTCGAGGATTATGGAGTCGCTCACCCCTGCTTGGGGTAGTTTGGCCTTCAATCCACCTGGGGTCCTCTGGTTTCTCACCCCGTAAAGGTTTTTTTTATCTCTTACTGGGGTGGTTTGCCTTTCACCCTGACAACGTTCTTCCGGTTTCTCACACGGCACTCTCTTTGGTGGACGCGGAACCGCGGTTGAGCTTCATCCAGCGTTCCGTTCCCTACGTCTGTTTGTTGAATTGGCATTCTATTTTGGCAGTTGACCGGCGGTGTCAGCTGCCCAAGAGCAAAGTGGAGCCAGTGCACAGTAGTCAAAGCTAGTGCCCTGATGCAGGTACATAAAGTGGCAGCACAGATTAAGTGAATCTAAAGAGCTGTGGTACTCTTGTGCCCTAGTGGCAAAAACAGGCAAACTCAGGAATGACATTCACTTCAGAAGGAAGGTGTGGTGTCCCCATTAAACGATGAAGGAAGAGATCCCACGTGTATCAAGGGATATCCTTACTAATATTCCAGTACATAGCAGCTCTTAACTTGCAGAAGAGGCAGACCTTTCAGCAGATCACAGGAAAGTTGCAGAAGGAAGGGGTCTGCTACAGATGGACATTCCCCTTTAGGCTTGTATTTACCTGGAAAGCTCGAGAAACCAGATGCACAACCCCAGAGGCGACGGCTTAGATACTTGGGCTGCCATTAGGAAGTGAGCAGAATGATCTGAGCGACAAGCAGTGGTCCAGATTCCCCCGCGCAGATGACGGCACAGCCCGCCTGATCCTGGAGGAGGGCGGAGTATGCAGCCGCGACACTCACAATCACCCGAGGCTCGATGAGGGCAATGAAGGGAGTGGCCTATGACAGATGTGGCACTGTCTCTCTCCCTGGGGTATCGAACAGAGGGCCTCAGTTCTACCCAATGACAAAGTCTTTTGAAAAGTTGAGGAGTGGAATGCGACAGGTTTTCACCTTTGAATCAGGGTCGGGTGGGCGGGTCAGGATAGGAAACCAGGATCGTGGGTGGAGCAGGTGGGGGATAATATCCATAGTCACAGCACATATTCACACGAGGAGTGTTAGGGAAGAGCAGGTTTGCGGATCTCAGCTGAGCTTAATTCTTCATCTTACAAGGCAACGTCCTGCAAACTCCTGCCATATAATATGAGGAACAAAGGGGGGTCTGGGAATCTCTCTACCAGCATGAACATAGCGCAATGACCTGTTCGTGGGTGAATAATCCCTGGGAGAAACTCTACCAAATCTTTAGCTCACTGTCCCTTTCACAGAGAAGAAATGTCCCTGCATATCAGCCTTTGTCCTGCCCAGGGGCAGTCCAGTGCCAAAATGCTAGGCAATTCTCCTCTGAACAAGAGTACCAAAGGTAACCCCATACACGTGTTTCAGCCTTATTTGGCATCATCAGTGAGGTGAAGCTGTGCCTCTCTAAGAACAGTGAGCAATGGGTCCACATCTGGATCGTCCTGGTAACTTAGGGTGAGACGCAAAGTTAATTTATGCAAAACAAAGGGGGGTCTGGGAATCTCTCTACCAGCAATCTCTCTACCAGCACAAACATAGCCCAATGACCTGTTCGTGGGTGAATAATCCCTGGGAGAAACTCTACCAAGTCTTTAGCTCACTGTCCCTTTCACAGAGAAGACATTTCCCTGCATATCAGCCTTTGTCCTGCCCAGGGGCAGTCCAGCGCCGACAGCAACCCCATACACGTGTTTCAGCCTTGTTGGACATCATCAGTGAGGTGAAGCTGTGCCTCTCTAAGAGCAGTGAGCAAGGGGTCCACGTCTGGATCGCCCTGGTAACTTAGGGTGAGACCCAAAGTTAATTTATGCAAAACAAAGGGGGGTCTGGGAATCTCTCTACCAGCACGAACATATAATATGAGGGGCCTTAACTCCCTGCAAAAGAGATGTAGATTTTTCCTGGGGTCTCCCTTTTACAAGTCGATGTAGCATGCCTGCAAGAAACATCTAATAGGGAAAGACACATGCAGAATCTGCACAAAAGATTTCCCACACCAATTCTTCACATGTGCAAAGGACAAGAGCAAGGGGGCCGGCATCTTGGTGAACAAGCAAGTGCAAATCCAGCTGGTTAAGACCAAATCAGAAAAGGGAGGACGGTATCTCTTCATAGAAGGATGGTTCAATGGAGCGCTGCTCACAATAGCCTCGGTATACGCGCCGAACATGTGTCAAAACGAATTCTGCTGTGCAATGTTAAACGAGTTTGCATCTGATGAGATACTGCTGACCCCAATTGGGATATCTGTAGAGGCATGTATATGAGGGCAACACAACCATCCAAAGCACTCATTAGTGGTTAGAAGAGGCTGGGCTGGTAGACAACTGGAGACGCTTGAATCCCACAGGGCGCGATTTCTCATTTTACTCACACGTGCACAAGGTATACTCTATGTTGGATTACATCATGGTGGGATTAAGCTGTGCAGCCAGGGTGAGGGCAGCAGAGATGGGCACAAGATCACATACTCTGACCAAGCCCCAGTCATAATCACATGGGAATTGCAACCAAGAGAAAACAGATCCTCCTACTGGAGGCTCAACAACTCCAGAAATAATGACCTAGTGTACAAACAAGAGATATTACATTTCTTTCAAGTGAATGCCCTGTGGGGATACAAAGGATGAGACATGTTGGGAAGCATTCAAGGCCTATATTAGGGGCATGGAAATTTTAAAGGGTGCGGGCTCCGAAGAAACTGGGCGCTAGACCTAGTGAACCTGTTGGTGCAGCTAAAAAACCTATAAGGGCAGTAAAGGGAATCAGGCTCACGAAAGATCTACAGGAAGCTACAGGCAGTCAGGCGTCAGGTTAATTTGATCGAGGGAAATAAAGCTGAATTTACCCTATTTAAAACTAAGTAGCTATATTATGAGCATGGGAACACAGCGACCAAATTGCTAGCTTGGAAGCTTACGACCCGGACCAATAAGCGGGTGGTGGGAATAATGCAGACTTCTAGCGGGAGCTGTCCGCGGAACATGAGAAGCCAAGGTATTTGATGACTTACAAGGAGCTATACACATCCGACTCCACTAAGCATGAGCTGATAACAGCTTTTTAGACAGATGCAATCTACTGAACCTGACAACAGAGCAAAGAGAGGGGTCAGAGGTGGGATTAACAAAAGAGGAGATTCTAAAAGCCATTGGCACCTTCAAAGCACGCAAAGCACGAGGCCCAGATGAGTTTGCACCAGAATTTTATAAGATCTACTCCAGCATGCTTCTGGGATCACTGAACGCATTATTCAACACAATCTGTGGGATGGCCATGTCCAGGGATCAATGGAAGAAGCAAAGGTCCAAGTGATTCTTAAGGAGGGCAAAGACCCAAGCCAATACTCGTCATACCGCCATATTGCAGTGCTAAATACTGATAGGAAATTGTATGCCAAGATACTTGTGACCAGGCTTGATCTGGTCCTACCTTCATTGGTGACGACGGACCAATTGGGATGTGTGACAGGGAGGCAAGCGGTGGACAACACACAAAGGGTCATACATTCAATTGACACTGCACATAAGAAAAAGACTCGAGCAATGTTAATTGTTAATAGCCTTAGATGCGGAACAGGCATCCGACCGGGTAGAGTGCGGCTATCTGTGGGCAGTGCTGCATATATTCGGCCTGGCCAAACAATTCATAATGGGGATATTTGTATTGTAAAACACTCCAACAAGAAAGGTGGCAGTTAATGGACAGCTCTTCCAGGGCTTTCACGTGAGCAGGGGTACATGACAGGGATGCCCGCTTTCATCCTTATTTTTCGCACTTTCGGTGGAAACGCTAGCAGAGCAAGTCAGGGACAAGAAGGAAATTCGGGGGATCAGAGATGGAGGGTCTGAACATAAAATAGTTTTGAATGCAGATGAGATTCTTCTAGCGCTGTCAAAGCCAAAAGATTTGTTGCCACCGACACTTGAGCTCTTAGAAAATGACAGCCGTCTCCAGGTTTAAAATAAACCTTGATAAATGTGAGGCACTGAATATATCCCTGGGGCACTCAAATCTGCAGAGCTTGGTGGGCATCTCTCAGTTTAAGTGGGCAACGAAGGCCATTCGGTCCTTAGGCATACATCTCACAGCACGAGCAATGGACTTGTATGAAACAAGCTATCTGCAGACCATAAGCGAAATCAAGGGCAACCTGTTAAAATGCAAGTTACTCACTGAGTGACTACCTTACTCCCAGTCCATTGTCCCCTTTCCTCCATACTTGTGGGACATTGTCCTTTTATTTTTATACTGGGCCACCGGACGTGACCATAGCCCCGCCTTCCTGAGCTCTGCTAGATAGAAGCCTGTCTGTTGTCAAGCTCTTTGGCTAGATACCAATGACAACATCGGAGCCACTTGCTCCTGTATTGAGCTCTCATAGAGAGCTTACTTGCCGTTTGAATTATACGCATGTTATCCTCAGAGAGGTTGAACTGCATTAATAATCGGAACTCCGGCAACAGGCCGCCAAGCTGTAAGATTGTGGGGAGTTGTGCCACAACTGGTGATTGATCTGGTGAAGAAGGTTGGGAATCTGCAGCAACCTGATCGGGGAGCACACCGACAGGTGCTGCAGTTCTGAAAACCAGAACCTGGCTGGCCAGCAAGGAGCTATGAAGAGGAGAGTGGAGTTGGAAGCACTCCAAAGTTTCCAGAGTGACTAATGAATCAGCGGCAAAGGATGAAAAGTGTAAGCCTTCAAGTTGTCCCACGGGATTTCATGGGCCTCCCCCAAGGAAGACACTCCAAGCCCGCCCTTGGAAGCATAAAGAGGACGTTTCCGGTTTGATGAGGTTGCAAAGAGGTCATTTGCTGGCGAACCCCATTGCTGGAAGATCGTGGTGAGAACATCGGTGTTCATCTCCCACTCGTAACACGCTGCAGATTGGCGGTTTAGGGAGTCTGCAGCCACATTGATGTGACCTGGAATGCGCACAGCCTGAAGCCAGACATTGTGTTGGATAGCCCAATTCCAAATTCGGATAGCAAGGTCCACCAGAAGAGGAGACTTGGAGCCCCCCTGTTTGTTGATGTTGAACATCGCCATGGAATTATCTGTGCAAATTTGAACACACTGTTGGTGAAGACTGCCAGGAGCTCTAGGTAATTGATATGGAGCTGCCTGTTCTGAGGAGTCCACAAATCGTACACCTCAAGGTGGTGCAGTGTTGCTCCCCACGCCACCAGGGAGCAGTCTGTAACAACTGTTGCTTGTGGGCAGGGCTGCTGGAACGAGGTCCCAAATGAAAGGTTGCTGGCGGACGACCACCATTGAAGATCCACCATCATGCAGGAGGAGACTGGAATCTTCTTCAGATCCATAGCCTGGGACCAGCAGCTCCAAAGAGCAACCTGAGTGCATCTCATTTTTAGTCATGCAAGAGGTAGAGCTAACACGAAGAGGCCATGAGGCCCAGGAGTCTCTAGAATAACCAGGCCGACATGTGGGAGGACTGCAGGAAGAGCTGGCAGGTGGAAGAAAAGTCTGCAACCCTGTCCTCCATCAGAACACTCTGGTACAGACGGTATCCCAACAGAAACCCAGAAAGATCAGGCCTCGAGCAACCATCATTGACAATTTCCGCCAGTTCACTGACAGCCCAAGAAGGAACAGGAGCTGAAGGAGTGACTGAAGATTGGCCATAGCGGCCTGTGGGCAAGGACTGCACAGGAGCTAATCGTCCAAGTATGGATATACATGTACTCCCTGCAGTCTGAGGAATGCTGCGATGACCACCATCATTTGGAATCAAATGGAAGCACCCCATACTGGAAGTGTTCCGTTCCTACGGAAAACCACAGATATTTTTGATGCGGGCTCCAGATCAGAATATGCATGTAGGCATCCTGATGGTCTACCACGCTGATCCAATCGCGTCTCCAGAGAGAGGACTTTATCTGGCAGGGTGGAATCATCTTAAATTTCTCCTAGGGTAGAAAGAGATTGAACTTGGGGAGGTCGAGGATAGTGCGCAGGCCAGCCTGGTTGTTTTTGGGCACTGTAAACAGACAGGAGCAACAGCCCTCCCCTTGCTCCCGCAAGGGAACAGGTTCCACTGCTCTGATGTCTAGAAGTTTCTGCACCTCGGCTCTGAGGGAGGGCGACCCAGTCTGCTGGAGAGGAGGGTCGAAGGGTGGGATAGGGGGAGGGGCAAGCAGAAGCCAGCGCAGGCGACGGACAAAACCGATCAGTTTTCTGTGATGGTCTGCCACGCCTCCAGATGAGACAAATTTCATCCTTCTACCGGAGTCTCGGGCGACCAATGAGAAAAACATTTATAGGGTTTATCGGCAGGGAGACCACCAATAGCTGAAGAGGAGGATGTTGACCGAGAGAAAAACCGTCCGCCTTGCCTTTGCTGTATACGGCAAGGGCCACCAGTGGGAGCCTCTGCCTGGTGCGCACAGTGGTCCTGGAAGCCTCGGAAACCAGAGAAGGACCTTGTTTGAGACCCCAAACTCTGAGTATAAAGGTGCCTTTGCTGGGGATTTGGCGAGGATCGACAATAACTTGGCAGTTTGCGTGCTTGCCTTGGTTTTTTTGACTTCCTCATCAGTGGAAGAATGGAACAGTTCCTTACCCTCGAAGGGGAGATCAAGTACCTTGTCCTGAACTTCCTTCGAAAACTTTGTAGAATGGAGCCACACTTGGCGGGAGAAGTCTACTCCGATCATAAGGCCTTGAGCGGAAGGCTCTACATGATGGGCCGCGGCCTCCAGTAGATCCTGCGCTAGAACGCTGGCATTGGATAAACTGCCCTTAAAGTCTTCTAGCCTATCAGGAGGAATACATTCCTGAAATTGGGTGAGCTCCTTCCACAGCTTGACATTAGCAGCCGCCAGGATAAGCTTGGTATTAGCCTGGCACAGCTGAAGAGCTGAATTGGAAAATACCTTTTTCCCCAAGGGATTCAAGACGCTTGTCCTCCTTGGAAAGGATCTGAGATTTACAGTGGAGGAGGTAGAGTCCGGCTTCGACTGAAACGTAGCTGCTGCCACCACCATCGATGAGGGGAGGGGGCACGCAGACACGGAAATGTCCACAGATGCGTGTAGCTTGTAGCGAGCATCAATTTTCTTGTTTAGGTGTTGCCCGGAATTAGGTTTTTCACAGAGCTTGCAGGCTTCGGCCAAGGCATCCTTTTGAAGGAACAGGCCAGTGCGCTCCTGTGTTGACAGAGTAAAGGCTCCAGAAAGAACCCCATCTTGTGGAGCCGGAGGCTCAGGTATTTGGATGTCTAGCAACGCCATCATATCCACAACCCGGTCGTGAAAGGCTTTAATAGAGAGGGTTGTTGCTTTTCTGGTCAGCTTGATCCTCATCCAGTGAGGCAGGTGCAGAAACTTGGTCCGCCGCACATGGCGCCTTAGGGAGATCCCTGGTAACAGAGTCACTTGAGCCCCTCCCGGACCCCAAAAACCCCACAAAGGAGTCCACTGGCCAGGGTGCCCTTATAAGGAACAAACCTATTGGTTGCTTCCTTTTTTCCTTCAATGAACTGCTGTAAATGTGGTGGAGGAATCCGATGGAACACCTCCTCCCATGTGGCAAGCCGATGCTGGAGTGAGTGCCCGGACGGAGAGGGAGTTGTAGTAGAAGTACGAGTCCTACCAGTGTTTCCGGGCCCAAACACTCCAGGCAAAGAGAATGGAGATATGCCCTCGCGAAACGATGTTCGCACGATGAACAGGACACGAATCCCAGAAGCTCCGGCATAGATGGTAGAAAGATGACAGTGGAACCGGAGAACGAAAATGAAGGACAAGGGAACAAAAAGAAAAATATTCCCTGAGATGCAAGTGCGTCCGACCCCAAACGCGCAGAGAAAAGGACTGAAGGGCGTTGCGCAGGACAGAGCTCAGGAAGGCGGGGCTACGGTCACGTGCGGTGGCCCTGCGTAAAAATAAAAGGACAACAAAGTAAATTTTTTGATGTTTTAAAAGTGCTCCGGTCCTGTCCCGATGGACGGAATGTCCCACAAGTATGGAGAAAAGGGGACGACGTAGGAGTATGAAGTTCGCAAGAGCCATCACTGGTGGGCATAGTAGTCTTAATAAAGATGACTATCCTGCCAAAGCTCTTGTACTTATTTCAGACACTTCCCATAGTGATTCCTAGGAAGGTGCTAGACAATTGCCAAAGAGTTATAGGTACATTTGTAAGGAACAACTGACCTGCTAGGGTTGTAGTCGTGACACTATATAGGCCAAGATTGGATGGGGGGCTTGCTCTCCTGAATCTTCGAAAATATTATCAGGCCACTCGGCTGCTTTCTTGCGAGACGCGGTAGATCCATATTCTGCAAAACCATGGAAAGAGGTAGAGGAACATGTGGCCGGTAGGCCTCTGGGATACATGTTATGGATCCTCCGCTGCGATCGCCCCATCTGCTTGTATGAGCTCCCATCTACGTACACAACATTTAGATTTCGGGACGTGGTAGCAAGGAAGTTAGAGCTAACATCTTCCTAAGGCCCAGTCACCAAGATTCATCACAGCAGTAGCTTCACGCCCGGCATATGGGAATACTACCTTCCAAGCCTAGCAGGTGGGAGGCTGCGAATACATTGCAAATATGTTTGAGGGGGGCCAACATCAGGTCTTTCCCAGAAGCAAAGACACCTTAGGGGTTTCTGAGGGAGAACGTTTCATATATATGAAATTACGACATTGGGTCCTACAGAGAAGCAATAGAAGGGGAGCTATGAGACTTCTTACTGCATTTGAAAAGTTGATCTTCACCCTGGGATGGTCGTCTGGCCTGATATCACAGCTGTATGGCTGCCCCAACTTGCAGGTGCTGACCAAAGTACCGTCTTATGCAAAAGGAGGGCATAAGGATCTAAGCATGGAGCTAGGTCGGGGCAGTGGGCAGTGATATGATAGGGAGCCACGAAAATGACAGTGTATAGTATGCTGAGAAAAACTATAAAATACTAGCAAGGTGGTTTATCTGCCCAGTGAGAGGCTCTCAAATAGGGCACAGTGAATTGGGGCTGTGCTGGCGGGGATGCGGGTGGTAAGCACATAATACATGTTTGGTGGAATTGTCCCAAGCTGAGACCATACTGGGAAGTGGTGGCAGATACTTTAAAGCAGATAACATGCCTTTCACTGGACTGTTCTTCAGAACCTAGCCTGCTGGGCTGGTGGTCACCTCAAGCCAATATTACAAGCAACCAAAGACAGTTGTTGCAACTACTCAGACTGATGCTACTTGTGGCCAGAAACGCCATTGCAGCTCAGTGGAAGGTTAAGAGGCATGTGGCTACTTATTTGTGAAAAAAATGACTTATATTTCACCATACAATTGCATCCTTCCTCATCAATTGAGCAGTCTTCCTACAATATATCAAAGACTCGAAAAAGGACTGTACCTGCCCCCACAGAATTAGAGCCTTGGGACGCTAACTTGTTGCAAGAGTAGATATTCTATGATGCTAGACGGCGGGAGTTTCACTGCTCAGGAATTATGAGTAAAATGTGCTGTGGACAGGGCTATGAGTGGAGGGGGGGTACTGGAGAGGGAACCGGGAGGTGGGGGTGGGAGTGAGCTAAGGGTTTTGTTGCACGTTCAAAATTAACCTGTTGAGCTGTAATGTAAGATCTGGTAAGACATCATTACCAAGTGAACACAGTGAGTCTCAGTGATGTGATTCTACTTATCTTTGTGATTTTCACTTGAAATCCTTAACATAAAGATTTGAACACAAAAAAAGAAAAAGGTTAGGGGCTCAAAATAGCACAGAGATCAGCTTCCCTTCATGCTCTCCAACATCCACACCTATGTGGACAGATGTTATACAGGCTATAGCTCACACCATTCTAACTCATCAGTCCATGACTTCCGTGTACCAAATCAATCCAACTAGACATGTCAGACTTAGAGGACCAGGTTGTGTATTTGCGCCCCATTGCGCCCGTCTCAAGCCATACACTAACTCAAAGAAGGACCTAACTTTTAGAATTCTCACTGCCCCACTTCTCAGGGGTAATCTATCCAATTCTGCATCCAAAACTGTAGTCAAATCCCTAGCCACAATAATGATACCTCTCGAGGAGTCTTCATGGTGCTGTAAAATGTCCTAAAAATGACAAAAATACAACATCAAGCCCCATATATGTTGACTGATAGAACCTTTAGCCACAAAGCCAGTGCCTTGGGCCAGGCATCACCCAGTCCCACTCATCAACTCCTTGAACTTAAAACTCACTGATTTGTGCACAATCATTAGCACACCCTGTTATGACCGGCTCTTGGTCATAGGGTTCACTCCAAGGGACACTCAGGATACACAGGCCAGGTACGCATAGTGGTTACTTTATTAGCTTCTTAGGTTACAGGATCAGATGTCAACAAGTCATTAGGAGATAAAGAGGAAAGGGACAGGAGCCCACTGGCTCCCACCACCCAGGCTCACATAATCTAACTGCCTGGGTTAGAACCCATTCAACTCCAAACATTCTAATCTCACATTCCAGACTCACAGCCTACATTCTGATGGTGACATCAATCCTGGCTCAGCACACATGCAAGTATAAGAGCCAACCCTAACACCTCCTTTCCTACAACAAACAAACACACCTCAAAGACACACTTAGAGGAAGCAACCCTAACACCTCCTCCTCTTGCATAAAGAACAACACACTCTTTCACAACAGCAAGACACACCTCACTCTCAGCAGAGTTCCGCTAAACCCAGAGATTGAACAAACAGGTGAAACTAACATCCTATGACAGTCCCAGCCGCCACAACTAACATTCCTAACCAATCAAAATATCACAAATCACCTTCCGTTCCCCCCTGCCACAAAGGAACCTCGAACTGCCACTTTCGAGCACTAACCACCCACCTCGGCAAACAAACCACAACACTACCAAGACCAACCAAACACAAAGCTCCTTCCGTTCCTCTCTGCCACAAAGGAACCTCGAACTGCCACTTCCGAGTACTAACTCCCAAAATCGGGAAAAACCAGGTACTGTTATAACTGCGCAAGATACTTACTAACAACCCAACAATCTACCTGGGTCACCAAGAAACCACAGTCACAACTCATGCCGCTGTCAAATCCAATCCAAAATTCAAGCAACACAGACACACCTAATCACCAGTCACTCACCTCATCACACCAATAAAGAAACGCAACCAGCTGTCACTAAACAACCACCACCAGCATAACGCTACAAATGTTGGCCAGACAAATGAGCCCTTAAAACCAAATAAACACCCCAAAGTGAACACAGCTGCAGATGAAACGTTGCCAGGCTTCTGAAATTAATCAAGAGCGGACTCAAGAACAATTCCAAAAGTCACCTAAAGTTAAAAGAAAACACTAAATGCAATGTCACTTGCATCTTCAGAATTCCAAGCAATCCCTGGACCTTAACAACTCCAAGGTCACCAAAAACATCAAAGCTTCACACAGCTTCAAGTAAACTCTGCAGAGCTACACACCATCAAAAACAACATAGAAGCTTCACACAGCTTCAGGCACTAGTCCCCTGCTAGATGCCTCTGGACTGCTCCGCAGAGCCACAATCCAAAACAACATAAAAGCTTCACTAAGTTTCATGTGAACTCCTCAGAGCCACCAATCATCACATCAACACAGCTTTGCAAAGCTTATGGTACTAGTCTCCTACTAGATACCTCTGGACCCCTCAGAGTCACTAACCAATTAATCAAAGCTCCAACTAGCTTCTATACTAGCCTACCACTAGTAACATCACTAACCCCACAGGGCCTCAAAACACCAAACACCTCCAACTCCGCAGAGTCCCCTGACCAACCCTGGTCATGTACATCAATTAAAACATATTCCAAAAAACAATAAAAAAGATTTCAAAACCCAACACTGGTCATGCACCAACACTAAAACATTCACATACTACTCCAACACACACATGAAACACAGGATGTTCAAAATACAGACAACCCCCACATAGAATGTTAACTGCTAAGGAGCGCTGCAGTCACTCTAGCAGTCATCATGGGTTGCACATCCATACAGGCACAAACAAAACATCACGCCTGCAATGCCTCAAAAATGGTTACAGTAAGCATTGCAATGACATATCAATAATCACATTATAAATTGCAGATCTCATTTCCTAAAAGTCCATGTTGCCAAAGCATGGGCAACTCTAAATGCTGAAATGCCTCAAAGATTGTGGTAACCATTAATGACCAACATCACTCTTATTGTGCTTTAGGATCACAAATCTCACACCACACACACACAAGCGAAACATAGTGTTATCTCCAGAATTCCTCAGCACACATGCAAGTATAAGAGCCAACCCTAACACCTCCTTTCCTACAACAAACAAACACACCTCAAACACACACTTAGAGAAAGCAACCCTAACAAGGTGTTAGGATGATCAGAACAATGAAACATAGAACATCCAAGTCACATTTTCTAAAAGTCCATGTCGCCATTAAACAGGCAACCTAATATGCTAAAATGCCTCAAAACGTTATACTAAGCATAATAGGATCAACACCCTTTGATTGTCCACCTCAATCAACCTCATATGTGCCACTCACACACAACCCCCGTCACAACACAAATGTGGAAACCGACTTTAAATGAGACCTAAACGTCCAGGTTGCCAACTGGGGCCAACTCTAAAACCAACCTGCAATGCCTCAAAATGGTTACATCTAAAAAAAAATGCATCTCCTATTCTCAGTGCAACATCATTCTCACTAATACTTCTCATGTTAATTCACTACTAATGCACAACTGTACTCTTCAGTCACAACTTGTCACATTATTGCTCAATCCATTATGACATTTTACTTTTAAATGAAACTCCAAAATTTCTTCTGCAAGCATACACTAATCATCCCCAAAAACTACTATCATACCCAAACCCAAACAGTAACCGTTTTCTCATTGCGTGGTCCCCACATCAGACCAAATCAGCATAGCGTCTATTCTCATTAAAACCTTTAGCCTCCAGGTGCATAAAAGGCAAAATTACGCTTACTTGGCATGGAAATTACACTTCCCCTTTTTAAATAATGCTGGCATAGTCACTCAGGAAATGGTGGCACACTTGGGCAGCCTCATGCAACCCTGCCAATGTCTCCTCATGTACCAGGGGGCCTGCTCCTGGCAGACTCCAACAGGCCAGCCTTGCCCCAGGCTCCATGGGGCAGGGTGCTTCTGACACCCCTGGGTGGCCGCCTGCAACAGCCCTGGGGGCTGACTAAAGTACTTGGTGGCTGACTCAAACAGCCCTGAATGCTTTCCATTTCTCCAGACTCTTGGGCAGCCTCTAATGACTCCTGGCATCAACAGGGCACTCTCCCTTCTTCCCAGGGGTCTCCTCTGACAGGCTGTCCCTTCCAGCCCTGGGTGCTTTCCATTTCTCCAGACTCTTGGACAGCCTCTAATGACTCCTGGCCTCAAACAGGGCACTCTACCTTCTTCCCAGGAGTCTCCTCTGATAGGCTGTCCCTTCCAGCCCTGGTGGACTGGCTCAAACAGCCCTGGGTGGTGGGCGCAAACAGTCTATGGGGGGCAGTGGGCTCTCCCTCTCTCCTTTCATTCACTTGTCCTCTTGCCTGCACCCCCCGCAGCAGAGTCTCTTCTCCTCTCTCACATGACATCACACAGGTACCTGCATCTCCTTTTGCTTCACTTGGTGTCCACTCCAAGGTCCTCCTTCACCATACCTTGGACCATCCTCGTCGCCAATTGTTATGACCGGCTCTTGGTCATAGGGTTCACTCCAAGGGACACTCAGGATACACAGGCCAGGTACGCATAGTGGTTACTTTATTAGCTTCTTAGGTTACAGGATCAGATGTCAACAAGTCATTAGGAGATAAAGAGGAAAGGGACAGGAGCCCACTGGCTCCCACCACCCAGGCTCACATAATCTAACTGCCTGGGTTAGAACCCATTCAACTCCAAACATTCTAATCTCACATTCCAGACTCACAGCCTACATTCTGATGGTGACATCAATCCTGGCTCAGCACACATGCAAGTATAAGAGCCAACCCTAACACCTCCTTTCCTACAACAAACAAACACACCTCAAAGACACACTTAGAGGAAGCAACCCTAACACACCTCCTATCCCAAATCTAAATGTGTTGAATTATCAGTTACACCTCCAACACTTGGCATATCTCCCGTGCTCAATCCTATCCAAATTAATCTCTTGCACCATGGCTATATACACGTTATGTCTGGCCACATACAAAAGGATTCTTTTATTGACCTTACTGTCTGCCCTCTAATATTCCAAATCTCAAAATTAATTGAATAGAAGCTATCATCCTGCTGGGGTACATGTTCAATGTGCTTTAGGACTGTGAGACTGACCTCTTCACCAAATTAATCCAGGCTCCACTGCATGTTATCCCACTCCAAATGGCCAGGGGTCAAAGACCTCACTGTAATGTTTCAGATGCAATACTCTGTTCCTGTGTTCTACACTTGTGATAATCAATCAGATTTTGACATCCAAGTGCACCCCCTCATTCAGTCCCTTTGCAGGGACCTGTGCTCCCACCACCACCTCAGTAATTAAAGTTACTCACTGTAGTGACTAGAGTACTCAGTGCATAGTCCCCCTTCCTCCATCCTTGTGGGCATCCTCCAACATGGGGACGGTACTGGAACCTGTGGCAGCAAAAAATGGAGCTTCCCCTTTAAATGTATTATAGCGCAGGGTCTTGGCCCTAGGCGTGAGAAAGACCTGCCGAGGCCCCGCCCTCCGGTACCTCACCTCAGTTCCCTTTGAACACATTGGAGGCTTAGATACCTGGCTATTCTTACCCACCAGACTGCACACATCCAACTGATACCATCAGCACCACACCTAACGTTAGGATGCAGCTACCATCCGACAATTACATCAGCTGCACACATATCTGGTACATCCATGCACCCTACAAAACTGTCTCTCTCTACTGACCGGAACTACGATTCCCGAGGGCGTTCAACCTACTGGCGCTTTAAGGTCATACCAATGATATATAGAGCGCTATATAAATGCCAAGTAACATAACATAACAGTTGGTTCATTGATCTCGATCGTCATATAAATAGCATGTTACTGTTGGATATTGAAATTCTTATTACAATCGTTTAAATATTACATATATATGCACATAATATTTAATATACAATATAATCATGCAAAACCTTTTTGGAGATGTAAAATAAAATGTGGCAGGTACAAAACTCATACTAACATACTAAATAACACATTGTACAACACCTTGCAATATATTGTGCAAATCGCAAGTCTTCCCCTATGTTTGAATGTGAAGTAAAATGTGCCAAGTGCAGAAACATGCCAACATAAATGACACACACTGCAAAGCTTCGCAAGATATTGTGCAAATAGCAGATCATCCCCTGTGGGTGCTGTTCTCATCTGCTGTATTCAAATGTAAAGTTCTATGTAAACAACTAGTACCTAACTGGTAACTGTATATACCTGTTGTAAACCTGAAGACACTAGAACAGGGACACTGAAAAAGTGCAATGCACAGTGCAAATAATAACATCGGCGCACTATATTACATACAGTGCCTTGTGCTGTGCTACTTGCATTGTATATTCTCGCTATATGTTGCAATCTACAAGTTGCAAATGAAACCTACGTGAAGCCCAAGTGGGCATATCAAGCCGTCTTATTGATCATGCTGGTGTGTTTGTGTGGCTGGCATGTCGTATTGTGCCGCCCATCTTTAGATTTTTCTGAAGAAAATAAGGCAAACCTCTACAAATGTGAGAGCTAAATTGGTATGAAATATTGGCTTATTGAGTTGTTACTTGTGTACTTCCTATGGCCATGCCCGGCACGTCACCAGCAGACCGATCTTGACCCAATTTGACATTAACATATAAGCAAACATAAGTATAAAAAACAAAATATAAAAACTCAATTCAATTTCAGTGAGAGTTCAACTACAATGTGTAACACAGAACTCGTACTCTTGGAAAACCTGCTGTTGACCAAAAAACGTTAGCCACAAATGTCTGAATCCATGCTTCTCATGGATATGACATTTCCGCTGCTTGTGGCAAGGAATGTCTACACCAATCTTGTTTAGTCACCCAGAAAATGTATACAGTTCTTCATCTCTATTATGCCCAGTTGAAAATGTGGTATTGTGGTCCACTATATAGCGGGATTCCATTTGTCTCAACTTCCTTAATCTATTACCTCCTCTGGGATGAGCTATTGCTGTATCAATCGCAAAGTATTTGAAAGAGGAAGTGTTGCCTTGGTGTACATCCTCAAAGTGCTTGGCTAATGGATAAGCCATGTCACGATTTTTAATCGCTCACAAATGTTGTAAAATGTGCAATCTTACCTCTAGTTTGGTACTGCAAATATACTATAGCTTACGTTCACAAGTGATGGTATAAATCACAAATTGTGGATCACCTTCTTGAAAGAAATCTCCTTCCCTCTGCGTGGATGGGTATATTTTCTACTGCTGACCCAAATCGACATGCTTTACATTTTGGCCTGGTGGAAAAACCAGACAATTGATTAGGAAGCCAATTGTCGACCGTTTGGGCACTGATGGGCTGAAACTTGCTTGGTGACAGCTTGGATTGAATCGAAGCAGATTTCCTACATGTGACTGTTCCCTGGGCTTGTAAAAGATGACTGGTGTCTTTATCTCTCTTCAACAGATACCAATGTTTGCCCAAAATTCTTCTTATCTCATTTGCACCTTGATTGTACATAGTAATAAATCTAATGAAATTGTTAACTTTATCTTGGGAATTTGTGTGTTGGATCTGATTTTTAACAAGGATATCCTCCCTGGACTTGCTGCAGCTTCGGTTGTATGCTTTATTGATTATGTGCTTGCTGTATCCCCTGACCAGGAATCTCGCAGCTGCTCTCTTTGCATTACTCTCCCAGGTTTCCTTTTCACTGCAATTCCGCTTTATTCGAAGAAACTCGCTGTATGCTATACTGTTTTTAAGGTAAGTTGGATGTGCACTCGTGGCATGCAGAACGGCATTCGTTCGTATGTCTTTTCGATACAGATCCATTGTGATGATATAATTTACAACTTTTACTTTGATGCCCAAATAGACCACTTGAACCTTGTCGTGATGTTCAGTGAATTTTAGATTAGGTTCCTCCAAGTTAAGTATTCAGAAACATTCCATCTATTCTGCATTTGTGCGGTCCCAGAGGATGAACGGGTCATCAATATACCTTTGCCATAGGATGACCTTGTCGGTATAAATGTTATCTTCACTGGCGAATAAACTTTCTTCCGAGGCACCCATGTATATGTTGGGCAAATGTCGTGGCTACTGCAGTACCCTTTGCGGTGCCGCATATTTGATTATAGAATTCCCCGTTGAACATGAATGTATTATGCATCAGGCAGTAGGATAACATTTCAAGCAACATCAGAGAGTGGCCATGATGGCTGAAAGATCTGGTCGAAAGGTAAAGTTTCACTGCTGCAAGGCCTTGAGCATGCGAAATGCACATATTGACACTACGTCAAGTGTAACAAGGAGATAATTCTGTCTCCTGGGTATTTGGTCAATTTGATTGAGAAAGGCTATGGTGTCTTTTCTATAGGATGTTAATGTCTCAACAAACGGAAAAATCCTGCCATGGCGCACGCGGGCACACACGGCGTGCGCTATGCGCACAGCAAAAGCGCACATAGCCGGCGCACACAACCAAAGTGGGCGGGACAGTGGGCGTAACACGCGGAATGGGGAATAACGCATGAAAAAGAAGGCGTAACTGGGGAAGTACTGCAGGGAACTACACAGAACGCCCACACGCACGCGAACATCCCGTATTCATGGATTCGAATATGGGAAACCCGCGCACGGCAAAAGACGCACACAGGCGTCAACGCGTCCGCCACAGGAAGGCAGGCGGAAGCGTCCCCGCGCACAGTATAAATGAATGCCCCATTTCTTGCAGCACTGATCGTGGGACACCGCAGGAGGAGGAGAATAGCCAGGGCACGCATTTTCACACCACGGGCAAGCCTTTTTGGGATGCCTGATGACCAGGTCTACGGCAGGTATAGGTTTCCACCCCATATCATCCTAGACCTGGTCAGGGAGTAGGAAGATGACCTTACATCCCCCACCGTTTGCTCCCAAGCATTGAGCCCCTTGGAGAAGGTGCTCAATGTCCTGCATTTCTTGGCCACTGGGCCATTTCAGCGGACTACTGCCATAGTGGGGGGGATCTCACAGGCCACGCAGTCACACTGCCTACACCTGGTACTGGCAATCATGACAGCGCGCCCCTCAATCCGCAGGCACATATACATGCCCAGAACCCCCGCAGAAAGGCAGGCCGTTGTCCTGGATTTTTACAGGGTGGCACACTTCCCCAAAGTGCTCGGTGCCATAGATTGCACCCATGTGGCCCTACGTCCACCTAGGGCCACTGAGCACATCTACCGAAACCGTAAGCACTGGCATTCCATCAATGTACAGGTGGTATGCGATGCAAAGGGAATCATCACCTCTGTCTATGAAAACTACCCTGGCTCCACCAGGCCACTCGGCTGCTTTCTTGCGAGACGCGGTAGATCCATATTCTGCAAAACCATGGAAAGAGGTAGAGGAACATGTGGCCGGTAGGCCTCTGGGATACATGTTATGGATCCTCCGCTGCGATCGCCCCATCTGCTTGTATGAGCTCCCATCTACGTACACAACATTTAGATTTCGGGACGTGGTAGCAAGGAAGTTAGAGCTAACATCTTCCTAAGGCCCAGTCACCAAGATTCATCACAGCAGTAGCTTCACGCCCGGCATATGGGAATACTACCTTCCAAGCCTAGCAGGTGGGAGGCTGCGAATACATTGCAAATATGTTTGAGGGGGGCCAACATCAGGTCTTTCCCAGAAGCAAAGACACCTTAGGGGTTTCTGAGGGAGAACGTTTCATATATATGAAATTACGACATTGGGTCCTACAGAGAAGCAATAGAAGGGGAGCTATGAGACTTCTTACTGCATTTGAAAAGTTGATCTTCACCCTGGGATGGTCGTCTGGCCTGATATCACAGCTGTATGGCTGCCCCAACTTGCAGGTGCTGACCAAAGTACCGTCTTATGCAAAAGGAGGGCATAAGGATCTAAGCATGGAGCTAGGTCGGGGCAGTGGGCAGTGATATGATAGGGAGCCACGAAAATGACGGTGTATAGTATGCTGAGAAAAACTATAAAATACTAGCAAGGTGGTTTATCTGCCCAGTGAGAGGCTCTCAAATAGGGCACAGTGAATTGGGGCTGTGCTGGCGGGGATGCGGGTGGTAAGCACATAATACATGTTTGGTGGAATTGTCCCAAGCTGAGACCATACTGGGAAGTGGTGGCAGATACTTTAAAGCAGATAACATGCCTTTCACTGGACTGTTCTTCAGAACCTAGCCTGCTGGGCTGGTGGTCACCTCAAGCCAATATTACAAGCAACCAAAGACAGTTGTTGCAACTACTCAGACTGATGCTACTTGTGGCCAGAAACGCCATTGCAGCTCAGTGGAAGGTTAAGAGGCATGTGGCTACTTATTTGTGAAAAAATGACTTATATTTCACCATACAATTGCATCCTTCCTCATCAATTGAGCAGTCTTCCTACAATATATCAAAGACTCAAAAAAGGACTGTAC
The DNA here is from genome assembly GCF_040938575.1 of Ambystoma mexicanum. NCBI lineage: Eukaryota > Metazoa > Chordata > Amphibia > Caudata > Ambystomatidae > Ambystoma > Ambystoma mexicanum. The sequence continues at coordinate 15,750,945 of NC_090922.1, read as the reverse complement.
CTGCCCCCACAGAATTAGAGCCTTGGGACGCTAACTTGTTGCAAGAGTAGATATTCTATGATGCTAGACGGCGGGAGTTTCACTGCTCAGGAATTATGAGTAAAATGTGCTGTGGACAGGGCTATGAGTGGAGGGGGGGTACTGGAGAGGGAACCGGGAGGTGGGGGTGGGAGTGAGCTAAGGGTTTTGTTGCACGTTCAAAATTAACCTGTTGAGCTGTAATGTAAGATCTGGTAAGACATCATTACCAAGTGAACACAGTGAGTCTCAGTGATGTGATTCTACTTATCTTTGTGATTTTCACTTGAAATCCTTAACATAAAGATTTGAACACAAAAAAAGAAAAAGGTTAGGGGCTCAAAATAGCACAGAGATCAGCTTCCCTTCATGCTCTCCAACATCCACACCTATGTGGACAGATGTTATACAGGCTATAGCTCACACCATTCTAACTCATCAGTCCATGACTTCCGTGTACCAAATCAATCCAACTAGACATGTCAGACTTAGAGGACCAGGTTGTGTATTTGCGCCCCATTGCGCCCGTCTCAAGCCATACACTAACTCAAAGAAGGACCTAACTTTTAGAATTCTCACTGCCTCACTTCTCAGGGGTAATCTATCCAATTCTGCATCCAAAACTGTAGTCAAATCCCTAGCCACAATAATGATACCTCTCGAGGAGTCTTCATGGTGCTGTAAAATGTCCTAAAAATGACAAAAATACAACATCAAGCCCCATATATGTTGACTGATAGAACCTTTAGCCACAAAGCCAGTGCCTTGGGCCAGGCATCACCCAGTCCCACTCATCAACTCCTTGAACTTAAAACTCACTGATTTGTGCACAATCATTAGCACACCCTGTTATGACCGGCTCTTGGTCATAGGGTTCACTCCAAGGGACACTCAGGATACACAGGCCAGGTACGCATAGTGGTTACTTTATTAGCTTCTTAGGTTACAGGATCAGATGTCAACAAGTCATTAGGAGATAAAGAGGAAAGGGACAGGAGCCCACTGGTTCCCACCACCCAGGCTCACATAATCTAACTGCCTGGGTTAGAACCCATTCAACTCCAAACATTCTAATCTCACATTCCAGACTCACAGCCTACATTCTGATGGTGACATCAATCCTGGCTCAGCACACATGCAAGTATAAGAGCCAACCCTAACACCTCCTTTCCTACAACAAACAAACACACCTCAAAGACACACTTAGAGGAAGCAACCCTAACACCTCCTCCTCTTGCATAAAGAACAACACACTCTTTCACAACAGCAAGACACACCTCACTCTCAGCAGAGTTCCGCTAAACCCAGAGATTGAACAAACAGGTGAAACTAACATCCTATGACAGTCCCAGCCGCCACAACTAACATTCCTAACCAATCAAAATATCACAAATCACCTTCCGTTCCCCCCTGCCACAAAGGAACCTCGAACTGCCACTTTCGAGCACTAACCACCCACCTCGGCAAACAAACCACAACACTACCAAGACCAACCAAACACAAAGCTCCTTCCGTTCCTCTCTGCCACAAAGGAACCTCGAACTGCCACTTCCGAGTACTAACTCCCAAAATCGGGAAAAACCAGGTACTGTTATAACTGCGCAAGATACTTACTAACAACCCAACAATCTACCTGGGTCACCAAGAAACCACAGTCACAACTCATGCCGCTGTCAAATCCAATCCAAAATTCAAGCAACACAGACACACCTAATCACCAGTCACTCACCTCATCACACCAATAAAGAAACGCAACCAGCTGTCACTAAACAACCACCACCAGCATAACGCTACAAATGTTGGCCAGACAAATGAGCCCTTAAAACCAAATAAACACCCCAAAGTGAACACAGCTGCAGATGAAACGTTGCCAGGCTTCTGAAATTAATCAAGAGCGGACTCAAGAACAATTCCAAAAGTCACCTAAAGTTAAAAGAAAACACTAAATGCAATGTCACTTGCATCTTCAGAATTCCAAGCAATCCCTGGACCTTAACAACTCCAAGGTCACCAAAAACATCAAAGCTTCACACAGCTTCAAGTAAACTCCGCAGAGCAACACACCATCAAAAACAACATAGAAGCTTCACACAGCTTCAGGCACTAGTCCCCTGCTAGATGCCTCTGGACTGCTCCGCAGAGCCACAATCCAAAACAACATAAAAGCTTCACTAAGTTTCATGTGAACTCCTCAGAGCCACCAATCATCACATCAACACAGCTTTGCAAAGTTTATGGTACTAGTCTCCTACTAGATACCTCTGGACCCCTCAGAGTCACTAACCAATTAATCAAAGCTCCAACTAGCTTCTATACTAGCCTACCACTAGTAACATCACTAACCCCACAGGGCCTCAAAACACCAAACACCTCCAACTCCGCAGAGTCCCCTGACCAACCCTGGTCATGTACATCAATTAAAACATATTCCAAAAAACAATAAAAAAGATTTCAAAACCCAACACTGGTCATGCACCAACACTAAAACATTCACATACTACTCCAACACACACATGAAACACAGGATGTTCAAAATACAGACAACCCCCACATAGAATGTTAACTGCTAAGGAGCGCTGCAGTCACTCTAGCAGTCATCATGGGTTGCACATCCATACAGGCACAAACAAAACATCACGCCTGCAATGCCTCAAAAATGGTTACAGTAAGCATTGCAATGACATATCAATAATCACATTATAAATTGCAGATCTCATTTCCTAAAAGTCCATGTTGCCAAAGCATGGGCAACTCTAAATGCTGAAATGCCTCAAAGATTGTGGTAACCATTAATGACCAACATCACTCTTATTGTGCTTTAGGATCACAAATCTCACACCACACACACACAAGCGAAACATAGTGTTATCTCCAGAATTCCTCAGCACACATGCAAGTATAAGAGCCAACCCTAACACCTCCTTTCCTACAACAAACAAACACACCTCAAACACACACTTAGAGAAAGCAACCCTAACAAGGTGTTAGGATGATCAGAACAATGAAACATAGAACATCCAAGTCACATTTTCTAAAAGTCCATGTCGCCATTAAACAGGCAACCTAATATGCTAAAATGCCTCAAAACGTTATACTAAGCATAATAGGATCAACACCCTTTGATTGTCCACCTCAATCAACCTCATATGTGCCACTCACACACAACCCCCGTCACAACACAAATGTGGAAACCGACTTTAAATGAGACCTAAACGTCCAGGTTGCCAACTGGGGCCAACTCTAAAACCAACCTGCAATGCCTCAAAATGGTTACATCTAAAAAAAAATGCATCTCCTATTCTCAGTGCAACATCATTCTCACTAATACTTCTCATGTTAATTCACTACTAATGCACAACTGTACTCTTCAGTCACAACTTGTCACATTATTGCTCAATCCATTATGACATTTTACTTTTAAATGAAACTCCAAAATTTCTTCTGCAAGCATACACTAATCATCCCCAAAAACTACTATCATACCCAAACCCAAACAGTAACCGTTTTCTCATTGCGTGGTCCCCACATCAGACCAAATCAGCATAGCGTCTATTCTCATTAAAACCTTTAGCCTCCAGGTGCATAAAAGGCAAAATTACGCTTACTTGGCATGGAAATTACACTTCCCCTTTTTAAATAATGCTGGCATAGTCACTCAGGAAATGGTGGCACACTTGGGCAGCCTCATGCAACCCTGCCAATGTCTCCTCATGTACCAGGGGGCCTGCTCCTGGCAGACTCCAACAGGCCATCCTTTCCCCAGGCTCCATGGGGCAGGGTGCTTCTGACACCCCTGGGTGGCCGCCTGCAACAGCCCTGGGGGCTGACTAAAGTACTTGGTGGCTGACTCAAACAGCCCTGAATGCTTTCCATTTCTCCAGACTCTTGGGCAGCCTCTAATGACTCCTGGCATCAACAGGGCACTCTCCCTTCTTCCCAGGGGTCTCCTCTGACAGGCTGTCCCTTCCAGCCCTGGGTGCTTTCCATTTCTCCAGACTCTTGGACAGCCTCTAATGACTCCTGGCCTCAAACAGGGCACTCTACCTTCTTCCCAGGAGTCTCCTCTGATAGGCTGTCCCTTCCAGCCCTGGTGGACTGGCTCAAACAGCCCTGGGTGGTGGGCGCAAACAGTCTATGGGGGGCAGTGGGCTCTCCCTCTCTCCTTTCATTCACTTGTCCTCTTGCCTGCACCCCCCGCAGCAGAGTCTCTTCTCCTCTCTCACATGACATCACACAGGTACCTGCATCTCCTTTTGCTTCACTTGGTGTCCACTCCAAGGTCCTCCTTCACCATACCTTGGACCATCCTCGTCGCCAATTGTTATGACCGGCTCTTGGTCATAGGGTTCACTCCAAGGGACACTCAGGATACACAGGCCAGGTACGCATAGTGGTTACTTTATTAGCTTCTTAGGTTACAGGATCAGATGTCAACAAGTCATTAGGAGATAAAGAGGAAAGGGACAGGAGCCCACTGGCTCCCACCACCCAGGCTCACATAATCTAACTGCCTGGGTTAGAACCCATTCAACTCCAAACATTCTAATCTCACATTCCAGACTCACAGCCTACATTCTGATGGTGACATCAATCCTGGCTCAGCACACATGCAAGTATAAGAGCCAACCCTAACACCTCCTTTCCTACAACAAACAAACACACCTCAAAGACACACTTAGAGGAAGCAACCCTAACACACCCCCTATCCCAAATCTAAATGTGTTGAATTATCAGTTACACCTCCAACACTTGGCATATCTCCCGTGCTCAATCCTATCCAAATTAATCTCTTGCACCATGGCTATATACACGTTATGTCTGGCCACATACAAAAGGATTCTTTTATTGACCTTACTGTCTGCCCTCTAATATTCCAAATCTCAAAATTAATTGAATAGAAGCTATCATCCTGCTGGGGTACATGTTCAATGTGCTTTAGGACTGTGAGACTGACCTCTTCACCAAATTAATCCAGGCTCCACTGCATGTTATCCCACTCCAAATGGCCAGGGGTCAAAGACCTCACTGTAATGTTTCAGATGCAATACTCTGTTCCTGTGTTCTACACTTGTGATAATCAATCAGATTTTGACATCCAAGTGCACCCCCTCATTCAGTCCCTTTGCAGGGACCTGTGCTCCCACCACCACCTCAGTAATTAAAGTTACTCACTGTAGTGACTAGAGTACTCAGTGCATAGTCCCCCTTCCTCCATCCTTGTGGGCATCCTCCAACATGGGGACGGTACTGGAACCTGTGGCAGCAAAAAATGGAGCTTCCCCTTTAAATGTATTATAGCGCAGGGTCTTGGCCCTAGGCGTGAGAAAGACCTGCCGAGGCCCCGCCCTCCGGTACCTCACCTCAGTTCCCTTTGAACACATTGGAGGCTTAGATACCTGGCTATTCTTACCCACCAGACTGCACACATCCAACTGATACCATCAGCACCACACCTAACGTTAGGATGCAGCTACCATCCGACAATTACATCAGCTGCACACATATCTGGTACATCCATGCACCCTACAAAACTGTCTCTCTCTACTGACCGGAACTACGATTCCCGAGGGCGTTCAACCTACTGGCGCTTTAAGGTCATACCAATGATATATAGAGCGCTATATAAATGCCAAGTAACATAACATAACAGTTGGTTCATTGATCTCGATCGTCATATAAATAGCATGTTACTGTTGGATATTGAAATTCTTATTACAATCGTTTAAATATTACATATATATGCACATAATATTTAATATACAATATAATCATGCAAAAGCTTTTTGGAGATGTAAAATAAAATGTGGCAGGTACAAAACTCATACTAACATACTAAATAACACATTGTACAACACCTTGCAATATATTGTGCAAATCGCAAGTCTTCCCCTATGTTTGAATGTGAAGTAAAATGTGCCAAGTGCAGAACACATGCCAACATAAATGACACACACTGCAAAGCTTCGCAAGATATTGTGCAAATAGCAGATCATCCCCTGTGGGTGCTGTTCTCATCTGCTGTATTCAAATGTAAAGTTCTATGTAAACAACTAGTACCTAACTGGTAACTGTATATACCTGTTGTAAACCTGAAGACACTAGAACAGGGACACTGAAAAAGTGCAATGCACAGTGCAAATAATAACATCGGCTCACTATATTACATACAGTGCCTTGTGCTGTGCTACTTGCATTGTATATTCTCGCTATATGTTGCAATCTACAAGTTGCAAATGAAACCTACGTGAAGCCCAAGTGGGCATATCAAGCCGTTTTATTGATCATGCTGGTGTGTTTGTGTGGCTGGCATGTCGTATTGTGCCGCCCATCTTTAGATTTTTCTGAAGAAAATAAGGCAAACCTCTACAAATGTGAGAGCTAAATTGGTATGAAATATTGGCTTATTGAGTTGTTACTTGTGTACTTCCTATGGCCATGCCCGGCACGTCACCAGCAGACCGAACTTGACCCAATTTGACATTAACATATAAGCAAACATAAGTATAAAAAACAAAATATAAAAACTCAATTCAATTTCAGTGAGAGTTCAACTACAATGTGTAACACAGAACTCGTACTCTTGGAAAACCTGCTGTTGACCAAAAAACGTTAGCCACAAATGTCTGAATCCATGCTTCTCATGGATATGACATTTCCGCTGCTTGTGGCAAGGAATGTCTACACCAATCTTGTTTAGTCACCCAGAAAATGTATACAGTTCTTCATCTCTATTATGCCCAGTTGAAAATGTGGTATTGTGGTCCACTATATAGCGGGATTCCATTTGTCTCAACTTCCTTAATCTATTACCTCCTCTGGGATGAGCTATTGCTGTATCAATCCCAAAGTATTTGAAAGAGGAAGTGTTGCCTTGGTGTACATCCTCAAAGTGCTTGGCTAATGGATAAGCCATGTCACGATTTTTAATCGCTCACAAATGTTGTAAAATGTGCAATCTTACCTCTAGTTTGGTACTGCAAATATACTATAGCTTACGTTCACAAGTGATGGTATAGATCACAAATTGTGGATCACCTTCTTGAAAGAAATCTCCTTCCCTCTGCGTGGATGGGTATATTTTCTACTGCTGACCCAAATCGACATGCTTTACATTTTGGCCTGGTGGAAAAACCAGACAATTGATTAGGAAGCCAATTGTCGACCGTTTGGGCACTGATGGGCTGAAACTTGCTTGGTGACAGCTTGGATTGAATCGAAGCAGATTTCCTACATGTGACTGTTCCCTGGGCTTGTAAAAGATGACTGGTGTCTTTATCTCTCTTCAACAGATACCAATGTTTGCCCAAAATTCTTCTTATCTCATTTGCACCTTGATTGTACATAGTAATAAATCTAATGAAATTGTTAACTTTATCTTGGGAATTTGTGTGTTGGATCTGATTTTTAACAAGGATATCCTCCCTGGACTTGCTGCAGCTTCGGTTGTATGCTTTATTGATTATGTGCTTGCTGTATCCCCTGACCAGGAATCTCGCAGCTGCTCTCTTTGCATTACTCTCCCAGGTTTCCTTTTCACTGCAATTCCGCTTTATTCGAAGAAACTCGCTGTATGCTATACTGTTTTTAAGGTAAGTTGGATGTGCACTCGTGGCATGCAGAACGGCATTCGTTCGTATGTCTTTTCGATACAGATCCATTGTGATGATATCATTTACAACTTTTACTTTGATGCCCAAATAGACCACTTGAACCTTGTCGTGATGTTCAGTGAATTTTAGATTAGGTTCCTCCAAGTTAAGTATTCAGAAACATTCCATCTATTCTGCATTTGTGCGGTCCCAGAGGATGAACGGGTCATCAATATACCTTTGCCATAGGATGACCTTGTCGGTATAAATGTTATCTTCACTGGCGAATAAACTTTCTTCCGAGGCACCCATGTATATGTTGGGCAAATGTCGTGGCTACTGCAGTACCCTTTGCGGTGCCGCATATTTGATTATAGAATTCCCCGTTGAACATGAATGTATTATGCATCAGGCAGTAGGATAACATTTCAAGCAACATCAGAGAGTGGCCATGATGGCTGAAAGATCTGGTCGAAAGGTAAAGTTTCACTGCTGCAAGGCCTTGAGCATGCAAAATGCACATATTGACACTACGTCAAGTGTAACAAGGAGATAATTCTGTCTCCTGGGTATTTGGTCAATTTGATTGAGAAAGGCTATGGTGTATTTTCTATAGGATGTTAATGTCTCAACAAACGGAAAAATCCTGCCATGGCGCACGCGGGCACACACGGCGTGCGCTATGCGCACAGCAAAAGCGCACATAGCGCGGCGCACACAACCAAAGTGGGCGGGACAGTGGGCGTAACACGCGGAATGGGGAATAACGCATGAAAAAGAAGGCGTAACTGGGGAAGTACTGCAGGGAACTACACAGAACGCCCACACGCACGCGAACATCCCGTATTCATGGATTCGAATATGGGAAACCCGCGCACGGCAAAAGACGCACACAGGCGTCAACGCGTCCGCCACAGGAAGGCAGGCGGAAGCGTCCCCGCGCACAGTATAAATGAATGCCCCATTTCTTGCAGCACTGATCGTGGGACACCGCAGGAGGAGGAGAATAGCCAGGGCACGCATTTTCACACCACGGGCAAGCCTTTTTGGGATGCCTGACGACCAGGTCTACGGCAGGTATAGGTTTCCACCCCATATCATCCTAGACCTGGTCAGGGAGTAGGAAGATGACCTTACATCCCCCACCGTTTGCTCCCAAGCATTGAGCCCCTTGGAGAAGGTGCTCAATGTCCTGCATTTCTTGGCCACTGGGCCATTTCAGCGGACTACTGCCATAGTGGGGGGATCTCACAGGCCACGCAGTCACACTGCCTACACCTGGTACTGGCAATCATGACAGCGCGCCCCTCAATCCGCAGGCACATATACATGCCCAGAACCCCCGCAGAAAGGCAGGCTGTTGTCCTGGATTTTTACAGGGTGGCACACTTCCCCAAAGTGCTCGGTGCCATAGATTGCACTCATGTGGCCCTACGTCCACCTAGGGCCACTGAGCACATCTACCGAAACCGTAAGCACTGGCATTCCATCAATGTACAGGTGGTATGCGATGCAAAGGGAATCATCACCTCTGTCTATGAAAACTACCCTGGCTCCACCCATGACAGTTTCATATACAGAATGTCCGCCCTGAGCCGGGCCCTGGAAGCTGGCCAGCATGGCGACACATGGCTCCTAGGTGAGTACAAATGCCCTTGCACATGCATTCATGTCACACACACACAAATACACAAACCCCAATAATCACACCATTTACACCTCCCCAGGGGACAGTGCCTACCCTCTGAGCAACCACATGATGACGCCAATCCGGAACCCCACCACACCACCCCAGGTAAGATACAACGCCGCCCATATTGCAACCAGTGCCATAGTGGAGCCCACATTCGGAGTGCTCAAGTCACGTTTCCGCTCCCTTCACCGCTCTGGCGGGCAGCTACTCTATGCACCCCCAGTAGTGTGCAGGATCATTGTGGCAGCATGTGTCCTGCACAATGTTTCAACACGGCAGGGCGTACCGGTGGACATGGTGGTGCCCCCACATCCCCAACCACAGGCACAGGCACTGCCCATGGGAGGGGACAGGGCATGTGGCGAGGAAGCCCGGACCCAGCTTGTGGCCACATTTTTCACCTAAACTCCCACCTCTGCGGAGTGCACACAGGCCTGGCACATACCAGGTGACAATCGATGATGACAAAGAGACAGTCAACTGTCACAGTCAACCTTACCACCCTGAGATTGTTGCCATGGAAGTGCCACATTGTCTGCATCCCTAGCTACTTAAACACAAGCTATCCTGTGTGACCAAAAGGCACACATATGACATATGACATGACATGATATGGCATTTGTAACGTGCCTATACACAAGTGTTTCAAGGTGCAACGAGGCAGGGAGGGGGGAACAAGGGAAGACAGACAACGATACTACTAGGCCAGGTGTCATTTAGATTACGCAAGTGCAGGGGTAGGGGGAAGGGAAAAGTGCAAGGGGAAGGGGAGGGGGGAGTGCATTACAGGGTAAGTAGAATAAAAAACAAATAAATAGGCCAGCTGGTGGCAACTGCAAAGGTAAGTGCAGACAAGTGCTGGGAAGGGGGGGCTGTAGGGCTAGAGAGACAGTCCCGCAGTGCAGGGGTTGCCAGGGAGGCAGTGCAAGTGGAGAGTGGCTGGGCCAGGGACCGAGGTCGGTGAGAGTGGCCCAGTTGCAGATCCAGTGCAGTTTCAGTGAAGAATTTAGCGAGGGAGAGGGAGAGAGAAAGCAGAAGCAAAGAGGAAGGTTTTGAGGTGCTTCCGGAACCGGAGATGGTTCTCCTCAAGTCCCAGGGAGGCAGGAAGGCTGTTCCAGAGGGAGGCCCCTGCCGCGGAGAGAGATCTACCCCCAGCTCGTTGCTTCGAGAAGCGGCTGACCCTGACATGTAAGGTGTGAATCACACACACCTGCAAAACAGGCCATGACCATCACTGTTATGTCACTCAAACCCTCCCAAACCACAACATGACATGGCAAGCAGTAGCCATACACCAACACAGTACCAATAAGGTACACATTGCCATGTCAAAAATGTACATTGGCATCAGACAATGATGCCTGACATGGAATCAGATGAAATGACTGACCAACAACCTCCCACCCAAAATAAGTCATTCCGAAATGCATGACAAAAGTTGTAGACGTAACATAACAATGAATGCCTGTCTGCATGCACATTGTGCATTGCAAAATCAACACTGCAGCTTCTGTGTGCTGTGTCCAACTCCTGCAAAACACTGCTCAGCGCACACCACAGTGAACAGCTATTGTGTGTGATGCACACCCTGAGCATCACATCTAAGCGACAAACCACATCAAAAAGCAAATTAGGCATGTACAGGATCCATAATTGGTCACAGAACATGTGCTGCAGGGACACAGTGGGCACCAGAAGGCAAACCGTGTACACGTGGATATGCAAGGGTGGTTGTACATGTAGTGCATCATAGTGCGAGTGTGTGGGTCAGTAAGGACATGCACTCAACATATGCATGTGCAATCAAGTGACCATCAGTGTCCTCTACACATCACATGTGAACATTCACCATGTGTACACCCCAGCAGGTCAAACCACAACTATCCCCTCACACCTGAAAGGTAAACACAACACATGAACAGGCATTGATCAGCAGACCACAACATGTACATAGGATACCACAATTACAATGTCAGGGTTCCCATCACACTGCAGGGCAAGGCAACTATCAACAACAAAACACCCCCCCTCCCTCACAAATGACCATGACCCACTGAACAACTGCACCTGGGTCATGGAGCCTTCAACCCTCAATTTCACCTGGCCACAGGATCACCCTTCCCCTTCTTCACCATCTCCCACCTTGTGTGTAAAAAGGTGCCTGCACCCTCAGAGTCCACCTTCATTTGCAAAATCACAAAATCCAAGGCAGAAAAACGAACCAGAACAGCCTCCAGTAGATGACTTGAAGTAGCAGTACCTCACAAAGGCCAAGTACTACCACAATGATGTAACAACCAATGTAGCACAGTAAAACAATGTCACAACAGGATGTGAACCATGTGTGGTACATAACATAGAATGATGCACCACGAATGTATGTGTACTGTCACAGGTCCCGTGTACAGGTGCAGGAGTGGCACGAACCAACCACCCCCACCGTGGCCCGGGTGCCTGCAAGGTCAAACTCACACAGGCCTTTGAGACCCTGGTAGGGAAGGAGGGTCAGGGATATGCAGTCGGGACAGGCGTTGGCACACTGAAGAACTGGAATGAGTGGCAGGAGAGGGGAGGAGGAATGACACATGAAAGTAGGGAATGCACGAATATGTACTACCTGCATGAACACATACACAATCCGAACAAACTTGGACATCATTGTCATGGCCTTCTGGAGTCCAGGCTTAGGAGTGGCACAAACCAACCACCCCCTCTAGGGTCTAGGGTTTCGGCACCTGCAAGCTTGGGGCTTACACAGGCATCCGCAACCCCAGCGGGTAAAGAGGGTTAGGGAACGTTGGTTGGATAGGTACGGGAAGCAGGAACACCGGGTAGAGGGTACAGGGTTTAGAATTGGATAGGACTCCGGGTGATTAGGGGGAAAAAACATACCAAATTGAATTACACATTCAACCATGCATTAGTGCACCCCCCAGCAAGCCTATGCAGAGCAGTTTGAAAGAAAAACAACAAGACACTTAGCTCTGGTTTTGAGTGCTGGCCTCCTGCCTGCGCATTCTCAGGTCCAGTTACAGGAGCACTTCAATGCTGCAAAGAGAGCCACAGTTAATAATCTATGTGTGCCCATAACACAAAACACACCACCAAATATGCCCCATAGCAACAAACTACTCTACAAACAGACAATCTGGTGTGGATGCTTCGTACCCATATGTAACATTACCCCTGTGATTGGTCATACACAGTCAATGCAGTAAGTCAGCCGCCGGTGGGTGCATGGCAAATGGAACACCAATGTGTCACAATTCACACAACATGCAATGTTCCCTGGGTAAGCAGACAGACCCATATAGCAAGGCATGACTTCAGAACAAGTCGTGTTCCACCATGACCGAAACAAAGTAGGCAGTGCATGTTTCAAAATGTACATGGAAATGAAATGCACTGCACCCGAGTAGGTCCCTTGCTGTATGTCCCTGTGAGCTGCTCCTTTCCATGTCTCGGAAGGCTACATGGTTGATACAAGTGCCTCAATGGACCTTGGTGTACCGGAGGGTATGTGCCACTGCCCCTGCAGGTGCCCCAGACAACCTGACAATCAACAGCCATCAGTCCACCAACACATCTGAGCTGTATTGTGTGCTTCAACACCAATATTCGTCCAAGCTCACCCTCAGTGCTGCTACTAAGCCTGCATGTGCAACTGGCCTGGTGGAAGCTTTGCTGTGTTGTGGCCCCCCTGTGCTGCTCACCTTGCCTGGGGTTCCTTGGAACACGTCAGCAGTTCTAGGATGTAGGTCTGCAATCCCTGTGCCTCTGCTTGCGCACACATGTGCATGTGGGCACCAACAAACATGTCCAGAATCCAGACGTCCAATGGGCCATGTCTGCTGGCAAAAGTGGTCTGGAGGCTCATCCCCCTGCAGAAAGGGCATGAAACACATGATTAATGCTTTAAAGTCATCTGTGTGTGTCTTTTCAGGCATCTCATTACTGGACCATGTCAGAGACTTACATCAGAAATCACACCATCAGTCCGTCTTTCACATCCAAAGTGTGGGACACACTATCTACGGCATGAATTGCAACATGCACGTGTACAGTAAAGATAAGAAACATAGTACACAATGCATAGCAATGAATGTACACATTAATCATGAAACACCCCATCTAGCATGAAAGCACAATAGACAAGCAATTTTAAACTATATTAACTAATTACACTTACTATGAAAAACCTACATTACCTAATTAAACTAACTATCAAACAGAAACTTTAACTAAACTAAAAGAAAAATCAAAAATGGCCACATACGACCTGGGGGAGAGGGGAGGCACCCAGGAGGGGGGAGGTACAGGGTGCTGCTCAACACCCACATGCGATGATGCTGAGCCAAAAAAAAACCTCCATGGGCTCAACGCCTGCACAGCCCGACCTATGTGGGAGATAGATGGTCATCCGAGTCTGGCTCATCCTGGAAAGAAGGACGTGGCACAGTAGCCTGGCCACACCTAGCCGCAGCTTGCCCCTCGTCGGCAGAAAGTCTGCCGGACGGGTGAGCCTGGTTCTGTGTGGCGATGTGACGTAGGTCTGCATGCAGAACCTCACGTGATACACGTGCTTCCTCTTGCAAGGTAGCACGTGTAACACGGAGTTCCTCCTGCAAGGCCTGGCTGGACAACCGCTGCACCTGCCGGCAAGCCTGTAGCTCAGCCGAGATGGTACGCTCAAGCTGTGCAAACCTCTCCTCTGCCCGCTGCCTCTGGGACATCATAAGGACACCCAGAGTGGATTTGAGGGAAGCATACTCCTCCCTCAGGGTATCCATGTGCGCCTCTGCGTGAGCAGCAATTGCTTTACGCAGAGACAACATTTCAGCCTGGCGTGCCCTGTCTGAGGCCGCCATGCCCAGCCTGAGCGAGCGGGCCTTGGACCGTGCCGCCTGCTGCTGGAGAAGCACCTGCCTAGCAGGGGAGAGCACAGATCGGGCCACACGCTCCATGCTCTCAGCGATGTTCTCCATTGCTGCCCCCCGCCGTTCTGAATTGGCAGTCATGTCTTGCTCCCACTCAGTATACTGCGGTTGCGCGCGGCGACCGCGTTGCTGGGCTTGACCCCTGCGGGACCCAAGGACCGGGTGTCCGCGCTGTGTTGGCACCGCCCGCGGCTGTACGACTACATGCCCCCGTCGACGTGATGTCCCAGGCACATCAGTGACTGGTGTGGAGGGTGACCCTGCGTCCCGATCCACCACGGGAGGAGGAACCAAGACTGTCTGATCCCTCAGTGCAGGTGTCGCGGACAGAGGAGTGTCCACATCAGAATCACTCACCCCTGACACATGGACTTGATGCTCATCCAACTCGACATGGACGTCTGAGTCGTTATCAAGGCTGGACTCATAGGCAGCCAGAGACAAGATGGACTGTAGTACTTGGGGGTTTTCGTGGCCTACCACCCCACGACCCCCACTTGTGCCGGGTTGATGTAGTTGTAACAACCCTGTGTCTGGCATGACAACACCATCCTCTGCCTCCATTGCGTCATCACCTGAAAAATAGAGAGAAAAAAGGCCACTGCACATGTCAGAAGCACACAACACACACACACACCGACAACAAACACATCAGGCAGACATGTGACACACAACATAGAACCTGGCATGCATGCTGGGTCAACTTTGAATTGCTTCTGTGATCATACCTGTTGAAGGGTGGCAGTTTGCATGGAAGTTGGTTTATGCAGTGCAGAAAATGTGTACGTCACTCACCACCTACATGTACAAGGACTCCATGGTGTGTGTCAGGAAATGTGAAGGCAGTGCAAGGTCAAATTCAGGCATCACGTGCACTGTGCATTCAATGGGTAGCATATCTACAAGACAAGCACCCCTCCACCCAAGTACAAAAGCAGGGATGCCTAGCATGGTATCAAAAGGCTGACCATACACCTGTGTATTGACAGGCAGTGTTGACTGGCATCAAAAGCTTAATGTGATTCAAGTGACAACACTGCAAATTATGATGGGACAGTAAGCAGGACACATGACGAAAACTCTGGAGGCCGCCCACGTGTGAAGAAGACACTACAACAGTCGGCCAGAGTCATTGGTCATTAAACAGGCTGAGGCCTGTGAGCCACACAGATTGTCAGACCCTAAACATGTGTGCAACGCAGTACTGAGCCACAGTTGACATGGGAAGGCTGATGAGATGCCATACAATGTATGTCACCCAGGACTTGTATTACAGTGATCATCCAGTCAAGGACACCTAGGGACATGCGTGCAATGCACATGGAGCATGAATGGGCACTCATGTCCCTGCGGGACATCTGACCTATGCACAGTACAAGTGAGATACCCTGCATCAAGTACTAAGGCTGTACCACACGGCATATGTCTGGCAGATTGTACGCTGGAAGTTAGCATGTACACAGGACGCATGAACAGGAAAGTACACATTGGCAAGATTGAAGCAGACCAGTGCAAAGGTGGAACTGGGGTGCAGAGTGGCAGAGGAGGGGCAAGGGAGCATGCCTACATGGAGTACCCGCATGCAGGCAGAGGACACATGCACGTCAGTCATGCAATGACATTGTGCCTGGGCTGAGAGGAAAGTCACCCCACGCCACATGCAGAAGGGCCAGTGAGCTGGAACATGGACCGGAGGGGCATACTTGTAACCAGCATGTGAGTAGGGTGCAATAGTGGTGATGCGGACAGTCCCCGTCTGCTCCACATGTCCAGCATCCAGCAGAGCAGACATGCATCACGGAAGCATTGCATTACTTACACATCAGAACCATGTACGGTGGTCAGTCAAAAGACCGAAAAAAAAATCTCGAACTGCAAAAATATCGAATCCAAAATCTCGAAAAACAAAAATCTCGAATTATTTATTTAGTTATATGTGTTTTTGGGGTCAGGTAAGTAAAAAAAAGGGTTAAAATAAAAAAAAAATAGAAAAAGGGGAGTTGGGGGGGGAACCCCCCCATTTCGAGATAAAAACGTATTAAAAAAAAATTCGAGATTTTTTTTTTCGAGATTTTGAACTCGAGATTTTTTATTTCGGGATTTTTTTTCGGTTTTATGACTATAAACCCCATGTACACGTCACATGTAGTGGCAATCATGCACAACACATCCCACAAGTGAAACACGCACGTCCTTAACAAACACGCATCAACACTCACTGGACTTGGCATCAAAGCCCAGCATCTCTCCCACTCCTTCGACCAATTCAGGTGGCATGAACTCCGCAACGAGTGCCTCATGCGGAGTGAGCTCTTCCTCCTCTGGTGCAGGCCCACCGCCAGTCACCAGAGTCAAGTTGTAATTTGAGGCACGCTTAGCGTTAGCGCTGCGTTTGAGGTCATTGCAACGCTTGTTGCACTCTAGCGCCGTGCGCACCTCATGGCCGAATGAACGGACATGTTCCGCAACATGCTTCCAGTGGGTGTCACGGTGGGCAGCCGTAGTCTGACTATTGGCACCCACTAGCATTTCACAGCTGTGGCCCCGCACGTAGTCCACGAGGAAGTCAAGTTCCTGCTTGCAGAAAGGCTTCTTCCTCGACATGCAGGAGGTCGTGGCTGTGTGTGTGGTCCCAGCCTGTGCTGCAGGTGTAACCTTACTCCTCTTGGACTGTGGCGCAGACCCTGGCTGGCTAATGCCGCCCTGATCAGTATGGCCAGTGGGTTCGGTGGATTGAGCCAAGGGAGTGGAAGGTGGAGGGACAACCAAAGGCCTGACTTGTGTCAGTGGCATCTGGGTGCCCTCTAATGGACCCTGCGCAGCAACATCCGCTGTGGCAGGGTCATTGACCGCAACGGTCCTGGTTGGCAGACTCACAACCGGGGTGTTGTTGGGTGCATCTACCCCTGCACTTGCCAACACCCGGCTGTTCGGTGCAGCAGATGACATAACTGCCCCAGGGACATGTGTCTTGGTCAGAGCAGCCCTGTGTGCCCCTATGGTTTACCTACTGGCCTGTTGGAAATCTACCAAGGGCTCCTCAAGTGCCAACGCAGCCTGCGCTGGCAGACCCTGAGCCTGGGTGGCGGTGTCCACAGCTGCACCTGCAGCTACCACTACCCTTGGGCCCGTGGCAGTCGATGGAACGGACTGCCGGGTCAGACGGGCGCCAGTGCCAGATGCAGAAGCTGCATCCCCCAGAACCACAGGGGGTGGTGGCATGACTGCACCAACACATGGCACAACATTGTGCTCAAGTGGCGCACCCCTGCCTCTTCCCCCTCTGTGGCCGCCCTGGACACCCTGGAGTCCCCCTACTCCCTGGTCACCACGGCCACGTCCCCAACCACACCCGCCACGAGGAGTACATCCATCTGAGGCGCCCCTCACCTTTGGTGTCCTCCCAACCATGGCACAGATGTAGTAGTGCCGGCACAGATGGAGTAGTGCCAATGGGAGGTGTACACCACAATTGACCTGGGCAATTGGGGTGAAGAGGGTGGGAAGCAAGATGTTAACAGCCCCCCTGAACCTGCAAGGCTGTATGTGACCCCGGTGATGTAGTGACGGGTCACGCAACGCTCAGACACCCCAAAACTGCAGTAAAACCGTGCACGCAACCCTGCAGCCTACGTCCGTGGAATCAACCTCCCGCAGTACGCGGTGGCACCTAATAACACGAATAACGCGTACGCGTGGGACACACAGGCTACTATGACCTCGAAAATGGGTGTGATACACAGGGGCAACCGCAGTGGGAAAAATAGCGTGTGCAACTCACCGTCTGACTAGCGCGAAGCAGAAAAACACGCGTAGCCAATACCCCCGCCAAAAGAAGAGATACGTCCTTGATAGCTGTGAAGTTGTGATGGCGCGCGAAACAACAGGAAGCAGCAACACACGTCGGTCTCCACGAAAGGCACGTACAGCGAACTGCTGCCCCCGCTCACCTTTAACCCGTGCTGAGGGAAACGCCCGCGCGCGTCACGTCACTTACGCGCATGGGCCCTTTCCTCGGATTACACGCATTCCCACGCGGACGTGCAGTTTTTCACGCGCGCTGAAATGCCCGTACACGCCCACGCGCGTCACGTCACAGAAGCGCTTACGCTTGAAGGGCCTTCGGTCCAATGAAATCGCGTATGCGTGTAGACGCGCTTACGCGCTAAGGGCCTTTCCTCGAATTACACGCTGACGTGCAGAATTTTCACGTGCCAAATCACTCCGTATCAAGCTGGCCACGCGTAAGCACACGGAAGACCACGCTCCTGCCCAAAAGGCCGAATTACTGCCCCCCAGAGCCCAGCGCAGCCTCCCACTAGCCATCTGCTGCTGCCTGCCTGCCTGCTGCCACAGTGCCTTGCCATTTGGTGCCTGCACATCAGCCATCTGCACGGGTCCAGTTGCGGTGCCCACCCCTGCTGGAACAGAAGACTCCCGACTGGGATACCATTGCTCCACAGCCCAGCCCCAGGACCCAGTTGTCCACCCACGTCTGCCTCGGGGGTCCCCATGTTGGGGCAAACACCATCTGAGACCACTGGCGACCCCCAGCCAGAGGAGCAGAGGGCCACCAGCTTCAGTCAGAAGGAAGTTGGTGTCCTGGTGGAGCTTGTCCTGGGGCATTATGATGCCCTCTTCGGATCATCATGCGCCGACAAGGAAGGACGGGACAGGATCTGGGACGACTTTGTGGTTGCCATCAATGCGGAGGGGGTGGCAACCCGCAACATCAAGCAAGTCAAGAAGCGCAGGGAGGACTTGAGGTCCAGGACCCTCATAATGGCCCGGCGCCTCATGGAGGGGGGCCAGGGCAGCATGAGTACCATCCAGCTGAGGGTCCTGGAACGCGTACGCCCAGCGTTCCATGCCCAGATCCTTGAGAGGCAGACCCGTCTGGAGTCGACCGGTAAGTGGCCAAGCATTGCTGTGTGAGACAGGGCATGTTGCAGTGTGCTGGTTGTCTGATACTTGCCTGTATGTGTGACATAGGCCATGTACGCGTGTGTTTGTGCAGGGACATCATGGTCATGCATGTGAGACCAGTAATGTGTGAAGCACACGGTTGGTGTATGTGGTTAAATGCTACATGAGGAGCCTTATGCGGAATGGACACATGAGAGCATGCCAGTCTCTGTTCCTGGACATGGGTGGGGGTGAGGGATGGGTGATGATGCCATGTACATGTATGGTGTCCATGTCTGTGTGTCTGACTTGCGTGTCTGTGACTTGTGAATGCCATGGATGCATGACACATGTCTATGACAATGTTCAGATTCACTGATGCAGCCTAGTTATCCTTGCATCCACTGTGTCTGGGGTGTACGAGTCCAGATGGATGAAAGTACGTGAAGTGTGTGCATGTGATAGGCATGACCCATGATGCATGTGAGTTCAAAAACAACATTGTATGTTGCAAAAGTCCCTTGGACATGTTTGCTAATGTCCATAGCATGCGCCATGCCTGTTACTGCATGTGTTTTGCCTGCACTGACCCATGTGTTGTGGAGAGACATGATGGAAGTGATCTTTGACAGTGCCACTCATCTGCTATTGCTTCCTGTCTAGGGGACCATTGTAAAGTACCCTGATGGTTGTGTTCTATGTCTCCCTCTACACAGCGCAAAGTGAAGAAGAGGGCGGAGACGGCGCTGTGGAGCAAAGCGGCAGGGATGCCCCCACGGCTGCAGTGGAAGGGGTGGGTGAGCCCCCACAGGGGCTTGCAATGGCAGAAGACGGGGTGGAGTCATCCAGGTTGGTGGTTTCCACAGAGGAGTAGGAGGCCGCTACTGAGCCGCACATGGGGCTTGGTGGGGGCATCCCTGCTGGTGCAAGTGGTGCAGTCCAGGGGCAGGGGCAGGAGGCAGCACAGGTTGACGTGGAGGTGCCTGTGCAGGACTGTGACTGCACCACCATGCGCCAGCAGGGATGCCCCATCCCAGGCCCATCCGCAGGTAGGGAGGATGTCCATGTCATCTGACTCTCCTCCACCTGCGGACGAGGGGACCCCTGGCCATATGGAGAAGGTCCTGATTGGTGTCGCGTTGCACACGGGTGTCATTCGTGATGAGGTGCGTGCTTCCCGGGGGGAGCACGCACGTCATCACGAAGAGCACCGTGCCAACGTGGCCCAGTTGGGAGCAGCCGTGGTCGGGGGTTTCGTACATGTGTCGGGCACTCTGGCGACCCTCTCCTCCTCTGTGGAGACTATGCGCCAGTCGTTCTCCATGCCGTCTTCCGGCCCAGATGCCACCAGGGCCCCCTGTGGACCTGCCCCGACCAACGCAGCCAACTCGGTGGGGATCCCATCCCTGCCACAGTCGGGAGTCGGAGGTCCAGCAGGGGTGGACACACCAGCAACTGGACCCCAGCAGATGGAGGATGTGACGGCATCATCAGGCAGGGCACGTGCACAACGGCGTCGGTGGATTCCATCAGCCTGGATGCCGTCGTGCTGGCACAGGCAGTTGCATCGGAGGCAGCGGCAGGCTCGACGTGGGAGGCATCATGGCTCGGGGCCATCAACATCAGGGGTGCAGGCATCGGCCGGAGGGCAGGAGAACCCTGGAATGGGAGTGTCTTCCGTGTGGGAGCGTTTGGGCCAGCAGATACGTGCGGAGCGGCAGCGGGCAGACGAGGAACAGCTCACAATGGTCAGGGCGGAGAACTCCATGCGGAGGGCGCTGAGGCGGGCTGAGTGCCTCGAGGGTATTCACAGGGAGTTGGAGCTGGACACTGCATTATCCCTGCGAGACCTCGGGGCCAGGGAACATGCCCGCTTCCAAGCCATTGAACAGGAGTTCGATGATGCCCTGGCCCATGACAACAACCAGTGAGCCGTTGGACTAGCCCGCTGCCCTTGTAAATAGTTACGTAGTTAGTGTTAGGTTTCCTTTGCTTTTTTATTGATTTTGGACCTTTTGGACAATGGACCACATTTTTGTATATAGTTTTTTTATTAGGTAGTATTTTAGATAGGTTTCATTTCTTCAGTTGGGATCATGGACCCCGGATTATTTATCTGTATATAGTTGACTTTGGATTATGGTTTTTTTTTGGATTTACCCATGGAGCAATGGTTTTCGGTTTTGTTTTTTCCCTTGGATGTACTTTTTTGAACTGTGACTTTGGACACCTTTCCTTTGGATTATGATTTGTGGTTTTTCATTATTTTACGGACATGCTGCTTTTTATTTTTAATTCCATTTATGTTGCTTTTATTACATTTTTTTCATCAAACGTCAATGTGTAGTATTATCTCATTGGTTTCATGCATATCATGATATGGGTTTTGACATTCACTTACACCCATTGTGTGTATGTGAGGGACATGTGTTAATTTACATACTTGACATTGGGGTTGTATCATGTAATTGGCATTTCTAAGTGGGTGGATGCAATACTTGGGTGGGTGTTTGGCATGTGGAGGCTGCCCATAAGGGCCAGGGATCTAGATTGTGATGACGTGTTGGCTGGGGGACATGTGTCAGGGCCTGCTGGCAGGTGCCCCACAATGCTGGGGGGTGGGGGTGCAGGGGACATGAGTGGGACATGAGCGGGGGCCTGCTGGCAGGTGCCCCGCAATGCTGGGGGGTGGGGGTGCAGGGGGACATGAGTGGGACATGAATGGGGGCCTGCTGGCAGGTGCCCCGCAATGCTGGGGGGTGGGGATGCAGGGGGACATGAGTGGGGGCCTGCTGGCAGGTGCCCCGCAATGCTGGGGGGTGGGGGTGCAGGGGGACATGAGTGGGACATGAGTGGGGGCCTGCTGGCAGGTGCCCCGCAATGCTGGGGGGTAGGGGTGCAGGGGGACATGAGTGGGACATGAATGGGGGCCTGCTGGCAGGTGCCCCGCAATGCTGGGGGGTGGGGGTGCAGGGGGACATGAGTGGGACATGAATGGGGCCCTGCTGGCAGGTGCCCGCAATGCTGGGGGGTGGGGGTGCAGGGGGACATGAGTGGGGGCCTGCTGGCAGGTGCCCCGCAATGCTGGGGGGTGGGGGTGCAGGGGGACATGAGTGGGACATGAGTGGGGGCCTGCTGGCAGGTGCCCCGCAATGCTGTGGGTGGGGGTGCAGGGGGACATGAGTGGGACATGAATGGGGGCTTGCTGGCAGGTGCCCCGCAATGCTGGGGGGTGGGGGTGCAGGGGGACATGAGTGGGACATGAATGGGGGCCTGCTGGCAGGTGCCCCGCAATGCTGGGGGGTGGGGATGCAGGGGGACATGAATAGGGGCCTGCTGGCAGGTGCCCCGCAATGCTGGGGGGTGGGGGTGCAGGGGGACATGAGTGGGACATGAATGGGGGCCTGCTGGCAGGTGCCCCGCAATGCTGGGGGGTGGGGGTGCAGGGGGACATGAGTGGGACATGAATGGGGGCCTGCTGGCAGGTGCCCCGCAATGCTGGGGGGAGGGGATGCAAGGGGACATGAGTGGGACATGAATGAGGGCCTGCTGGCAGGTGCCCCGCAATGCTGGGGGGTGGGGGTGCAAGGGGACATGAGTTGGTGATCAGTAGTGCAAGGAGACATGTGCCTTTGTTGGGGGGCATGGCCATGTTGGGTGGGATGCCTGCGGGACATGACCAGGGATGCAGGGCAGTCCCCTGTGGTGTGGGCTGCCTGCAGGGGCCGTGGAGGGTGTACAGGGAACACCTGGGAGGACCCACACTGCCAAATCACGTGTGGGACTCCCCGGCACCCCCGAAATACACATACCCTGCTGAAATTGTGTGTGAAACTTCCCGCGCACCCCAGTAATACACGAACCCTGCTGAAACCGCGTGGGAAACTTCCCGCGCACCCCAGTAATACACGTACCCTGCTGAAATCACGTGTAAAACTTCCTGCGCACCCCAGTAATACACGTACCCCACTCGCACAGGGCCAATCGTGTGTAAAACTTCCCGCGCACCCCAGTAATACACGTACCCTGCTGAAATCGCTTGTAAAACTTCCCACACACCCCAGTAATACACGTACCCTGCTGAAATTGCGTGGGAAACTTCCCGTGCACCCCAGTAATACACGTACCCTGCTGAAATTGCATGTAAAACTTCCCGTGCACCCCAGTAATACACGTACCCCACTCGCACAGGGCCAATCGCGTGTAAAACTTCCCGCGCACCCCAGTAATACACGTACCCTGCTGAAATCGCGTGTAAAACTTCCCATGTACCCCAGTAATACACGTACCCTGCTGAAATCGCGTGTAAAACTTCCCGCGCACCCCAGTAATACACGTACCCTGCTGAAATCGCGTGTGAAACTTCCCGCGCACCCGAGTGATACACGTACCCTGCTGAAATCGCGTGTGAAACTTCCCGCGCACCCCAGTAATACACGTTCCATGCTCGCACAGGGCCAATCACGTGTGAAACTTCCCGCGCACCCCAGTAATACACGTACCCTGCTGAAATCGCGTGTGAAACTTCCCACGCACCCCAGTAATACATGTACCCCGCTCGCACAGGGCCAATCGCGTGTGAAACTTCCCGCCACCCCAGTAATACACGTACCCCGCTCAAACAGGGCCAATCGCGTGTGAACCTTCCCGCGCACCCCAGTAATACACGTAGCCCGCTCGCACAAGGCCAATCGCGTGTGAAACTTCCCGCACACCCCAGTAATACACGTACCCCGCTCAAACAGGGCCAATCGCGTGTGAAACGTCCCGCGCACCCCAGTAATACACGTACCCCACTCGCACAGGGCCAATCCCGTGTGAAACTTCCCGCGCACCCCAGTAATACACGTACCCTGCTGAAATCGCGTGGGAAACTTAATGCGCACCCCAGTAATACACGTACCCTGCTGAAATCGCATGTAAAACTTCCCGTGCACCCCAGCAATACACGTACCCCACTCGCACAGGGCCAATCGCGTGTAAAACTTCCCGTGCACCCCAGTAATACACGTACCCTGCTGAAATTGCATGTAAAACTTCCCACGTACCCCAGTAATACACGTACCCTGCTGAAATGAAATCGCGTGTAAAACTTCCCGCGCACCCCAGTAATACACGTACCCTGCTGAAATCGTGTGTGAAACTTCCCGCGCACCCCAGTGATACACGTACCCTGCTGAAAACGTGTGTGAAACTTCCCGCGCACCCCAGTAAAACACGTACCCTGCTCGCACAGGGCCAATCACGTGTGAAACTTCCCGCGCACCCCAGTAATACATGTACCCCGCTCAAACAGGGCCAATCGCGTGTGAAACTTCCTGCGCACCCCAGTAATACACGTACCCCGCTCAAACAGGGCCAATCGCGTGTGAAACTTCCCACGCACCCCAGTAATGCACGTACCCTGCTGAAATCGTGTGGGAAACTTCCTGCGCACCCCAGTAATACACGTACCCTGCTGAAATCGCGTGTAAAACTTCCCGCGCACCCCAGTAATACACGTACCCCACTCGCACAGGGCCAATCGCGTGTAAAACTTCCCGCACACCCCAGTAATACACGTACCCTGCTGAAACCATGTGTAAAACTTCCCGCGCACCCCAGTAATACACGTACCCTGCTGAAATTGTGTGTAAAACTTCCTGCGCACCCCAGTAATACACGTACCCCACTTGCACAGGGCCAATCGCATGTAAAACTTCCTGCGCACCCCAGTAATACACGTACCCTGCTGAAATCGCGTGTAAAATTTCCCACGCACCCCAGTAATACACGTACCCTGCTGAAATTGCGTGTAAAACTTCCCGCGCACCCCAGTAATACACGTACCCTGCTGAAATCGCGTGTGAAACTTCCCGCGCACCCCAGTGATACACGTGCCCTGCTGAAATCGCGTGTGAAACTTCCCGCGCACCCCAGTAATACACGTACCCCGCTCGCACAGGGCCAATCGCTTGTGAAACTTCCCGCGCACCCCAGTAATACACGTACCCCGCTCGCACAGGGCCAATCGCGTGTGAAACCTCCTGTGCACCCCAGTTATACACGTACCCCGCTCGCACAGGGCCAATCGCGTGTGGAACTTCCCGCGATCCCCAGTGATACACGTTCCCCGCTTGCCGTGCTGGTACAGGGTTAGCGCAGCCCTTTGCGCTGGATTGGGGATTTTGATGGCTTTTCTCTGCGCGAGGGGCGTTCTTGGGCGTAACTGGCACTGCTGCAGGGTCGCTGCACCACTGTGCACCACGGCTGGTTTTGGTAGCTGGAATCCATGAATACGCTGTGCGCTGAAATGTATTTTAGCACACGCGGCTGGCGCAGGGATTCGCACGCGCACACTGTGCGCCAGCCGCGTACGCCACTTGTGCGCTAAATTCTATGAATTATCCCCTATGGGTCGACCTGGTGGCCTTGAAATTGATTTATTTATTTTGGGAATAAAGAGGACTATAGGAGTAGTCGGGTGCTCCTTTGTTAGATACTTTTTCTTGTTCAAATTGATGAGGCCTTGTTCGAACCACGCAGTTAGTTTTGCTTTGTATTCTATTTTGTATTGGGGATACAGATCTTGTGGTAGTTTGGCATAACTGTGGGCATCTCTCAGTTGTCGCATTGCTACTACTTGATAGTCTTTAGTGTTTAAGACCACCACATTGCCCCATTTATCTGATGGTTTCACCATGATTGTTCGATCCGTTCTTAAGCTCTCCATTGCTAACTGCTAACTGCTGCGCATTAGTCAGGTTGGACTTTTATTTCTCCGTCCTGGGTTTGACAGCTAAAGCCTTGAATTCATTGATGATCAAGTCCTCAAACAGATCAATCATGGGGCATATATATATATATATATATATATATATATATATATATATATATATATATATATATATATATATATATATATATATTAACAAACATAAAAACCTTGTTAAAAGGACGTTATGGTTAAGTTTCGCTACTGAACACATTTCTACTTTATTGCAAAACACTAGCCTAACACATCGTCATGATTACAGTGCACTATTAAAAACCTATGAAATTCACTAACAAAAAAAACCTTGTTAAAGGGACGTTATGGTTAAGTTGCACCACTACAAAACCTATGAAATTCAATGGAAAAACATTGCTACAGGGACGTTATGGTTACAGGTAAAACCTAAAAACATCAGAAATGTGCAAGTTATGGTATGCTACGCAACCATAACTCGCGCTACCACTGTGCACTTTAAGGACTAACACCCATGACATCAAAGATGACATCACATGTATATGTAGTTGTCATGACAATACTCCAGAGGGCATTGTCTTTGTTATGTTGCCATAACACTACCAGAGATCATGGGGAGAACTATCATTACATAACTAGCTAATTTCACAAGGCATTGATATAAACAGTACTGCATTACACATTTCTTTCCATTACAAGACCAAACTCATGTACAGACGTAAGCACTGTGTGCAGCATGCATAATACAGGTGCAATATCCACATTTTTCACATGATGCATAGTGAGATGCTGCATGCTTTGCTGTTAGACTTTTGTGGACTGTTAAACATGGGATAAGTAGCTACCAATCCCTCAGTTACTATACAAAGATACTACTGCATACAAAAATGAAAGACAGCACAACGCATACCAATAGCAGCATATACAAAGAAAGTATAGTAAGCAAAAAAGTAGGAGTACTACTACAACCTGTTCATAACCTAACTGTATATTTTAATGTACACAAATAAGTGCTGCATTTCAGGCTTCCTTCTTCCCGCATACATACGTAGCATATGAGGTGCCTGAACCATAAGGTAAGCAGATGTAGGAACATATGAGAACGGTAAGATGTACAAATGTAGTACCTTCTCACTTTGCTATTCCTCACTGGTAGGCAAGAAAATCACCTAGTGTACATATCTCATTAAACTAAAAATAGCTAGTGCCAGACTTGTGATTTCATCAGTGATGTCATCAATGGCATTTGTGATGTTATCTTTGATGTCATGGGTGTTAGTCCTTGCAGTGCACAGTGTTAGCGTGAGTTATGGTTGCGTAGCGTACCTTAAATTGTGAATTTCTGGGGTTTTTAGGTTTTATCTGTAACCATAATGTCCCTGTAGCAATGTTTTTCCGTTGAATTTCATAGGTTTTGTAGTGGTGCAACTTAACCATAGCGTCCCTTTAGCAAGGTTTTTTTTGTTAGTGAATTTCATAGGTTTTTAATAGTGCACTGTAACCATAACAATGCTTTAGGCTAGTTTTTTGCAATAAAGTGGAAATGGTTTCAGTAGCGCAACTTGGATCTACGTGATCCGACCGCGGCTGATTTTCCCACGACGGAAAAGTTTGCATGTGAAATGTACGAACCACAAAAGGTTCGTACATTTCCCATGCGAACACACATTCAAAACCCTACACAACTAAACCCCGACCCACACCCATAACACACCCACAACCACCCCTCCACCCCCACCAACACCCCCAACATAAACAAACCCTACTTACCTTTTCTTCACTCTGAGTCCCATCAGCGCCAGTTCCCTTTCACTTCCGTGATCAGGAACCGACGCCGCAGGGTCCTTTTCATTTTTTTTTTATACAGAAGGCTGCAGGGATTTCCCCCACAACCCGCGCTCACTATACTATAAAGTATAGTGAGCGGGGGTTGCGGGGTGTCCCCCGCAGCCCCCCATTTGTTTTTTTTTCTTTTTGTTTTGTTTTTTCTCGGGTGTGCTGCAGGGGTGTCCCCTCCAACCCCCGCTCACTATACTGTATAGTATGGTGAGCGGGTTGTTACGGGGCGACACCCCTGCAGCCCCCATTTATTTTTGTGTCGGGTGTGCAGCGGGGGTGTCCCCTCGGATCCCCGCTCACTAAACTGTATAGTATGGTGAGCAAGGTGTTGCGGGGGACAAGCCTGCAGCCCCCGCAGTCTTTTTTTTTTTTACTTACCTTCAATTCATGCTACCACCAAAGGTTCAAACCTTTGGTGGTAGCATTTTTCGGACTTTTTGTGGGTTTGGACTTCTTTTTTCGGTCCGTTCTTACAATTCGGCGCAACTTAACCATAACGTTCCTTTAACAAGGTTTTTTGTTAGTGAATTTCATAGATTTTTAGGACGGCACTTTAATCATAACATTGGTATGTTATAGTTTTAGCAGGAAAGATGAGAGGGTTTAAGGTACACAAGTCAACCATAGTGTCCCTGTAGTAATGTGTCTTTCACTGAATTGCATTAGATGTGTACAGGATACGCTTAGTGTGTAAAGATGTACTGTGCATCATACTGAAGACGCAGGCTGTATAGTAAAAGGAACAAAGTTTGGGAACACTGCATCCGTTTGAGGCGATTGGGTTGAGTCCAACGTGCCCAGAAAGGGAAGAGGGGGTCATAATAAGGTGTAAAAGTCAGCAAACACAAAAAACATAGACAAACAGCTTCAAGTGCGTCAATTAGAAGGTAAAATGCCTTACCTATACAAAATGTGTACTTTCGCCACAAAGTCATAAAGTATGCAACATAAAGAAAAGCACCAACATGAAAAGTGACGTTTGTCTTCATCAATTTTACTGCACACCTGCTGCACAAGCAAACAAAGAAGGAAGAGGCAGAGGAGCAAACAGCAACTACTGAGAACAGAACGTCAGAGCAACGTGGTAAGGAGATTAACGTTTTTGTTGTAATTCCAGAGATCCGTTAGTGTACAATAGTAGAAAAGCCTTATGTTTTCTGTTTGTGCACAGCAATGGCTTTCACCCTAGAGTGGCTTCAGGAGAATTTTCCGCATGAAGAAACGAGTGATGACGATAAGCCCATTGTTACCCACCACACTGTGAAAAGGGAAAGAGTTACTATAAGGGCAAGCACCCTGGAGTGGCTGGACAACATTTTTCCAAATGAGTGAGCATAGTAACCCCATAGGCAGGGAGCAAGCTGGCAAAAAGAACACAGTCTCAATGTAAAACTTAATTTCAAGTAACCAAATTTGTTCTCTTTTAACAGAACATACCTGAATGCAAAGCTGTTCAACAGAAGCAGCACCTTTTGCACAGGAACATATGGCCCCCAAAACGAAGCTGAACGCTTGGCATATCAAAGTTGACCACCTGGACCCCAAAATCGAGCAGTTGCTCCTCCAATTTGCTGGCTTGAGAACGTTTGTTGAAGACCATATTAGGGGCAAAATAAGATATCACTGCGCAACTTGCACATATCCGCGTTCCCCAATTCCCAGCCTCCCTTCTCCGCAAAATCAGTGGCATGCAAGATGCTTCGATGAGAGCTCACTCCCTTCTTCCCCTCAGAAGCAGCTTCTTGAAATGGAAACATCTCCAATATATGTATCTGTTTCTTGTCCCCCTTCCTTTTCCGATTAGTTGCTATAAATGTGCGCTAATAAATATTGCAATGTTAATTTGTACAGATTGTGTACGTCCCTTTTTTTATTTTTCGTTTAACAGCGCCATTGTAAGTGAGAAGGGCATAACAGTAGTGGGGATGAGTACAAGTGAGAAAAATGGAGGAGGCTTATGACCGCCGCACTTGGCTGCCCTATCCGCAATCACAATACAATCATCCGTAGGAAGCCAGTACAGGCCGCATGTTTGCATTCACACATCCGTCTGGAAATAGTAACAGCAGTGTGTTTATCTGTGGCACAACTGTGCACATACGTATATCGTACTGTGACACCTGGTAACACTTTCCCTGGTGAACATCACCGAATGAACATGTGGTATAGTCGTAGTAGCTGGAAGCGTACACCCTCGTTCTATGCCTATTTCTTTCCACGTAAACATCCGACCTACTCTAGAGTGCTCACATCAAGCATAGGTAGAAATTGCAATGTACGTGCACCACATGTTTAAGTAGGCCGGGGATGGGAAAGGAATCGGTACTACACCTATGCACGTGCGACAAAGTATAACGTGCAATATACGTCTGGCTGAGAAGCTTGCAAACGGAGAAGGATGGCAACGTCATCATAGTAACGTAGCAACATAGCGCATCGTCCCTTATTTTGCACACACACGCCAAATCCGTACACATTGAAAGAGAACATTTCTATGCAATGTACGTAGTGTTACACTGATAGTGCACCCTTACAGCGATCATCCACTCTTCCTTCTACATGTAGATATTGTACAAATAACGAACGCTGGAAATAGGTTTTTATGTTGTTTTACCATGTTGTTTGATATAATAATTAAAATATGCTAAAAACATTTCTTTGTCTATGGTGGGAGATATAATCCTATGAAATTCCTACTGTGAGGTAAATTTCTGACAAGTAGCCACCTTTTGGTGTGTTAGAGGTGGGTAGCTAGTGGTATATGTACGTTTTTTTTTCTGCTGTATCTCTCCTCACATACCACAGCCCCCTTAAAAAATTGAGGAAACCCTTGTGCTCACAACACTTGCTTATCCCCCGGAAAACAAATCCATTCAATCCTGGCAAAATGTGAGAATGTACAGGAAACCACAAAATACAGTCCAATGCAGGCTACTCCTAAAAGAGCACGTACAAATAGTAGTGCAATCACAAGCAAGCATTCAAGAAAACAAATTTTACAAACACATTTCCACCACCAGTCCTTCACAACCTTACAAGTAGAGGACAGAAATCACGCTCAACCCTCAAAATCTACAGTAGAAAAATCATCCTGGAAGCTCTTGTAGACACTGCTATAAGTGTGAAGCGGAAATTGTTTATAATAACTTTAAAGAGAATGAAACCACTAACAAGATTAATTGGTAAATTACAATCAGTACTACTAAACAAACGCAAGGTCACCATAGATACCTTTGGCCACATATGTGCAGGCGAGTGGAGTCACACCACCAACACAGAGCCATACTTCAATGAAGAATCCTACAAACAACTAACTAACCAAATTGCCTTAAATCAGAGTGGACGAGGATATGAAAAGATAGCCAATACCATGATGGAAGAAGAAACACTTCTTTCACAAATATCCCCATCAAACTTAGATGGCACTCTCCCATCCACCAAACCAACACGCCTCACCTACAAATGGCCTTGCACATCTATGTGTAACGTGCCATGCCCAATCAAAAATTTGCAGCAATTCCTCAATCAGTATGTCAAAGGCACCAACAAAAGAAAAATGAAAATACTACAAAGTATGGACTCCTGTCCAGTGCGCAAGTACACTGGTAAGCGCAGAAATTCATTAGACTGCATTTGTGGACCATCTTTCAAAAGCACCTTCCACCGTATTAAAATGTTAGCAACTCACCATTCAACCATCAGAAATCTAGTCTATAAACTATAATATGCAAAAACTCCAGCTGTAGCACTCCAACATTTAAATGGTATTCTCCTACACGGAACAGCCAAACAAGTGTGCAATGAAATTGAGTACATCCTCAGGAAATACTGTGAAACTGAAGAGCACTTACCCACTGCAACATTGTCAGCCAACAATACTGACAACAGTGCAGCTAACAACTTTTTACATCAGACATACACAAAAGAAATACAAACGTTCAAAAGCACTTCTGCTGAAATGCCAAATCAAGTATGTGCGTGTTGCCGTAGAACGTTCTATAAAAAGAGCACCAAAACTACTGATATAATTCAGAAAATGGAAGGCAATGAGCAATCCCAATGGTTTGAATTAGCTCTGTAAATTGTTGCAGAAAACAAGTATGACATTACCAACACCTCAATACTGTGCACATAGTGCACTTCAAAACTTGACAATAACCAAAGGCCTTCACATGCAATTAGTAATAATTTGGAACTGTTTCCAGTGCCAAACGCACTGCAGCAGCTTAATTTGCATGAGAGCATTATAATACAAACAGTGCACCCATTTCAAGCAATAATACGCCTTCAACCAAAAACTGCTAAATTACCTCCCACCAAATTGCTGAAAGGCATTTGTGGTAAAGTAGTTTACTTACCATTCGATCTGAAAGAAAATGTAGACACCCTACGAGTGCAAAGGCCAATACACAAATCTTTGATTATCCTGGTAAATGGTATACCTACAAAAGACAAACATAATTGGCAACACCTCGTGGACTTAACCAAAGTTAGAGAGGCATTGCAGTACCCTAAAGAGAACAATGAATACTACAATAAAACAAACATTGAAGAAAACATGAGAGAAACAACAAAATAATGCAGGACTCCTCAACAAGTGGTCAATTTGAACGCCTAGATCCTAGTGCAGCCTCCAGTATTTTAGACCACTATACAATTCACCCACTGCACTCCAGAGACACCATAGACGATGCACTAGAAACATATCAAATGCGGCAAGCCAAAGGAGTCCCAATCAGTATATGGGGAAAAAGTGTGGAAGCACAAGCCTTTCCTCTACTGTTCCCCACTGGAAAAGGTGGAAGATAGGATGAAAGAAGCACACAAATAACAGCATCCGAATACCGCTGTTTAAGCATCTATGCTGAAGAACCAAGATTTAGACAGAACGTGGAGTACATATTCCACCTACTCTTTGAAAGTGAACTAGCAACCCTATGTTATGGAGTTGCCCAGAGATTAAAAACAGGTTCCCATTTCCAAAGCATGTCTGCTACACAACTACCTGAAAAGGTGCAACAAAAGGACAAAGTTTTACAAAGTAGTGTTACAAATGTCTTGGCAAACATGCGTGGCACCAAAAAGTACTGATTCCGATGGCACACATTTGTACAGTGTATGCTACACAACCTTGGCCCACCCACATGGTTTGTCACTAAGTTGTGCTGAGTATGCATGGGAAGACTTGCACACTTTCATACGCATAGCAAACAAAAAAAAACAGGTTTAGACATGAAAACACCAGGAGAGAGCTGTGCTCTCTCGATCCAGTAAATGTTTCACGCTACTTTCATCATCGCTTCCTTGCGATGCTCCACTTAATTTGCAATAAAAGACTTCCTCCCCTCTGAGAAGTACAACACTTCTTTTGGAGAAAAGAATATCAAGCCAGATGAGCACCACACATCCACATGCTTTCGTGGATTAAAAATGCTCCTAAATTTGATGAAGAGACTGATGAAACTGTTTTGGAGGTCATTCACAAATATGTCACTTGCTAAATCCTTCCGGAAAGTACCCATAGTGACCTACGAGCACACATTTTGCAATTCCAACGACACAAGTGTGGCAAGTATTGTCAACGCAAATACAAGAACAGAGGCAAATACTACACCAAATGTCACTTTGGTTTCCCTAGACCAGTTTGAACAACAGGCCAAGTAAACAGCTTCATGTCTTCAGTTCGACACAGTGTGAAAGGAAAATCTCCTAAAAGCACATACTACATAAAAAGGAGCGAAGCATCCAAGTACATCAATGATTACAATGCAATTATTCCCTTCTTATGGAATGCAATTTTGATGTACAGTAGATTGCAGACAATTCCACTACTGTTGCACGATATGTCACCGCCTGCTTAATCAAATCAGAGAAAGCCGAGCTCAAAGACCTATGGGATGACATATCCTCTGAGAAAACACTGGCACAAAACTTGTACAGCTTTGACATTAAAATGCTCTCCCATAGAGAATGTGGGAGCTACGAAGACGCTGATCGCTTAACCTGCACAGCCTTATATGGAAAATCTGACAACACACTGTGGCTAAGCCTTGGGCCTGATGCATCCAGAAACAGAGTACTTAAATCTTACAAAGACCTATAAAGAATAGCCAAAAGTGATCCCAACAGCCAGGACATTTTGAAGAACAACTTATTGGACACATACTACCCAAGCAGAAGTACTACTTTAGAAGCCCTGTCCTTGTACCAAGTAGCCCAAAACTTCTCATACAAAAACAACATTAAACCAAATGAGGAAAAAGGTAGATAAAGTGTGGAAAGCTGTGAAGGCAGCCTCGTAACACTAACCAAAGGAAGCCTAATTAATCATATTTAAGTTGTCCTTAAAAACTCCTCAACACAGAGAACTGTACTACATGGTTCACAGATAGAAATAACTTTATTACAACTTGTTTCCCCTTTTAAGTGTTTAGTATAGAAGGCACTTACAATACAGGAATCGGATGCTCCACAAGTGCAATCAAAATGAAATGACACAAAACAGGTACAAGACGAAAAGAGCACCCTTTTCGTTTAACAGTACATTATTTGAAAAAGTACAGTTTTACACTTTTTATTTTTTAAAACAGTTGAGACTCTGAGAAAAAGATAAAAATTGCTTTACATTTGATTTAAAATGTATAATTCTTTTTTTTTTTAAACTTGTTTATTTTCAAGCAGCGCACAGGAAAACATTACATTACAATCATTCAACATTTACTACATTTCAAGTCATCTTCATCATCTCCTAAGTTTCTGTCCCACCCTTCCCGCTCCGGCTGCCCTTCGGGTCTTGTTCCTCCACTGATTGAGCAGGGTCCTTGTCCTCAGCCCTTTGGGCATTCAACACCAAGCGAGGTTTGTACGTTAGGGCTCGGAAGCGCTGGTCATAGTCTATCACTGGCGACCAAATGTTTGTAAAGCGGTGGAGGTGGCCTCTATTTGCCGCCATTATTTTATCCGCAATGAAGATGTCCCAAAGCTTCAGCCACCACAGGATCATTAGGGGGCCCTCCGGGGATTTCCAAGTTCGGGCAACAGTGATTTTCACAGTAAGGGCAGTTGCGCTATGAGAGTCGCCCGCTTGCCTGATCTCGGATATATGCCAGGAATTGGGATCCCCAGTAGGATTGGTTCTAGTTCCAATGGTAACATGATCTGAGTAATGTCTGCTATGGTGGCTATACACTGGGAGCAGAAGTTCGCCACCACTGGGCATGACCACCACATGTGTAGGTAGGAGCCCTCCATGCCGCAACAGCACCAGCATAGCGGGTTCAAGGACTGATTGAAATCATGTAGTCGCAGGGTTGGGTAATACCATCTGAGCAGGAGTTTATGTGCACATTCCCGATTGGTCACACAGAAAGAGGACGAATGCGTATGTGCCCAGATGTCGGACCACGATTGGTCTTGAATCAGATGTCCTAGTTCTGTTTCCCACTGTGACATATGAGTCGCTTTGGCTGCGAGCAAGTTCGTCTGCAATAATCTGTATAGCATGGAAATTCGCCCTCGCCTCTGTGGATCAGCGGGCGTTAATTCGAGGGCATCTAGATCTCGCGTGGCTGCCATGTGGATCTGGGGATGCGAACACCAGTGTCTGATTTGGATATAAGAGAATCTATCGGTCTCCGCCAGGCCAAAGGCGCTCTTGCATTGGGCGAACGTCGGCGGTTGAGAGCTTTCGAATAGCTGACTTTAGGAGCTGAGGCCCCCGGCGATCCAGTTTTTAAAGTTCGAGGGAGTGGTCCCAGGTGAAAAGGCTGGGTTGTAGAACACTGGGGCGGCTGGGCTTGAGTCTCTTGGGATGCCTCTGGATTTGCGTGCCCAATCCCATGCCTTTAGTGTTTGTTTGGTCGACGATGGGAGGGATGGCCATGTTCGTCGCAATGAGGCTGGCAGGTGCAACAGAAAACGGAGGGGAAGGGGTAATCGAGATTGTTCTACATCCATCCATCCATTTGGGCCGCCCTGACGCGATGGTCCAGGCTCCAGTATAAGCTATCCGCGCCGCCATCTGATACCTTTGCAGATCGGGGACCCCAAGGCCTCCCTGGATTGGAGTGCATAGCATGGTTCTCTGCGAAATGCGTGACTTTTTCCCCCTCCAAATGAAGCTAAAAATCTTCCTCTGTAGCCGCTGCAGCGGGGGGCGGGGCATGATAGTGGGGAGGGCAGAGCAAGCGTAGAGGAATCGCGGTAGGAGATTCATTTTACAGGCCGCGATGCAACCTATTAACGAAATTTCCTGTGAAAGCCAGCGATCCAGATCATTCTCCAGGGTCTTAAACAGGGTTGGGAAGTTTATCCGGTAGTGTCTTCAGGGCAGACGGGGATCTGGACTCCCAGGTAGGGGATAGATTTTTCGCTTAATGGAATCGAACAATGAGTTCTGAAGGACTCCTTGTCTTCCCGTTCCAGGCCTATTCCCAAGGCTGTTTATTTCGTAAAGTTAATGGAAAATCCCGAGACCCTTTCAAACCTGTGGATTTCTGCCAGGGCGGCCCTCAACGACTGGGAAGTGTCTGTTATGGTCAGCATCACATTGTCCGCATATAGCGCAATTTTATGTTGGGAAGGGCCTACTAGGAGGCATTTAATTCTGGTGTTACAGCAGATCCGTTGGGCCAGAGGCTCCATCACCAGGGCGAAGAGCAGAGGGGAGAAAGGACAACCCAGCCTCGTGCCGCATGTTAGGGGGATCGAGCTGGATGATAGGTCATTTACTCGGAGGAGGGTGGTAGTTCGCTAGTATTAGCCTCGAGAAGAGTGGTCCAATACGGAAGGATTCCAAGGTGAGACGGAGGAACGAAAAATCCACTTTATCAAAGGCCTTGGTTGCATCCAAGGTCAGCAGGGCCAGCTTTCGAGAGTCTCGCTTAGCTATTTCGATCAGATTAAGAACCCTACGGGTGTTATCCGTGGTTGCCCTATTCATTACAAAGCCCGTCTGATCCGGGTCGATGATGTCCGGAAGGATCTTCACCAGGCGGTTCGCAAGGACCTTCAAGTAAATGTTTGCATCTAGATTTAATAGTGAAATAGGTCGATATGCTGTCATGTCTCTAGGGTCTTTTCCTGGCTTGAGAGCTAGCACTGTAATCAATTCTTGCATTGACTCAGTGATAGATCCTGAGGTCGCGAAGGAATTAAAGAGCGTCGTCATGGGGGCCAACAGCTGGGGCCGGAACAGTTTAAAGAATCGAGACAAGAACCCATCTGGACCAGGGGCCCTTGATTTCAGGCTTTTAATAGCCTTGTCAACTTCCTCGCTTGTGATCGGGCCTCCAGCTCTTCTCTACTTGCGATGGTGATGTGAGGTATGGCCGCTTCCTGCAGGTAGGCCTACTGTTCCTCCTTGGATCTCGGGGATGCCGACATTGTCTCTGAGAGGTGGGCCTCTGCAACCCGCAATTTATCCCAGTCCGCGAACTGCACTATGTTCTGGGGGTCCCGCAGGCCTATAATAGTGTTCCTTCTCTTGACTCTCGCTAGTTTTTCCACAAGAAATTTGTTTGCTTTATTACCTCTGGCATAGTAGCTTTGTTTTGTTTTGGCTAGGAGCTGGGCTGTATCCTCTGCATAGTGGGCCTCCAACTTCTTTCGGGCTGCCTGCAAAACTCGATAAGTTTGTGGTGACCAATTTTTAGCTTTACATGCGGTCTCCGCCTCTTGTACCTTGTCCTCCAGGTCGCGACGGAGCTGTTGCTTTCGTTTATGGTAGGCTGCACCTCGGGAGATCAATACCCCTCTCACCACTGCCTTCATTGCATCCCACGTGTTAGCTGGAGAGGTACCTTTGTTCCTATTTACTTCGAAGAACTCCTTTATAGCTTTGGCCACCACGTCTCTTGTTGACATATCCCCTAGAATTGGGTCATAGAGGGACCACCTGCGTCGCAGGGCCTGGTCGGGATCGTGGGCTCTGAGCGTTACAGTTACTAGGCTATGATCTGTGAGGATTCTCGGCCCTATGGAGACTTCGTCTGTGAATGCTAGGACCTGCGGGGAGGCCAGGAGGAGGTCGATGTGTGAGTACGTTCTATGTACGTAAGAGTAAAATGAGTAGTCCTGTTCCCTACTGCAACTTTTTAAAC
Organism: Ambystoma mexicanum; assembly: GCF_040938575.1. Lineage (NCBI taxonomy): Eukaryota > Metazoa > Chordata > Amphibia > Caudata > Ambystomatidae > Ambystoma > Ambystoma mexicanum. The sequence continues at coordinate 15,713,137 of NC_090922.1, read as the reverse complement.
CATGGAGAAAAGAAGATGATTTATTAGCCACCTACACGTGCTATGAAGATGCTTTCAAAGCCACTGAAAGAACAATTACTGATGAAAACACTACATGGTACAAAACCATATTGGATAGTGAACGTCAACAAGAAGAACTTCAAGTACAACTAAATGTGGACACCTATGAAAGTAGTGAACCTTCGCAAACAGGCAGCCAGGAACCACTTGGAGAGCCACTCATAGCAAATGAGGCTGAATTAGCCATGACAGAGGTAATCACCACTATGCTTCAGTACGAGCACTCTACAGAAGAGTTTGCAGTACTGCAATCCCAACTAAACAATGAACAGCGTACCATTTTTAAAGAACTAAAACCACTGAGCATGGTATACAGCACAAAAGTACAACTTGCACCTGTAAGACCAAACCTATACTACTGTATGTAAGTGGTGAAGCTGGATCAGGTAAAACATTCTTAATTAAAATGATCAGTAAATATGTCCAACAAATAACAAACAACAACCTTTCTGCGGTTATAACTGCCCCTACAGGTTTGGCTGTGTACAACATAGGTGGAGTCACTCTACATCGATTGCTACTCCTTCCAGTAGAACACCAAAACAAATTAGAGTACTATAAACTTTCAGCACAAGCTGCTATGGAGCTACGCAGTTTTGAAACAAATGAAAATACTCCTAATAGACGAGATCAGCATGGTCTCCAACCTAATGTTGGCTTTGATTCGCCTCAGAATGCAAGAGGTACTCAAAACAGACTACGAACAACTCTTTGGAGGAAAACATGTCATTGTTTTCCGAGATCTCCTTCAATTGACACCAGTCAATGGTGAACCTATCTTCAAAACCTTAGAACACAAACTGTGCCGTAAACGTCTTGGAAGCATCGGCAATGTAAATATTTGCCAACATTTCCAATACGGAGAACTAACTCAAAACATGCATCAGCCCGCAGACCTCACATATGCCAACATTTAAAAAAACATATGGATTGGTGTACTATCAAAAGAGGCGCAGTCTACCCTCAATAGTAGACACATCCATGAGCTAAACGGGCTTAACAATTAGCTCACAAAAATGTCAGGTGTATGGCCTTATGCCAACTCTAGCAAGCTGCGCACAATTTAATGCAACAATGCTGCAAAAAGAGAAACAAACACTAGTAAAAATTCATAGCACAAACAAACTGGACGTACATGGTATGACAATACCTATGTGTCGGCAAGACATAGCACGACTACAAGCCTTAGATAACTCCATCTCCAACACAGATGGTTTGGAGAAAATTCTAACATTATGTGTCAACTGTAGAGTTATGCTAAAGCATAACATTGACGTAGAGCAAGGTTTCGTTAATGGAGCACTTGGTACAGTTGTTGCCTTCCACACATACCCACGGGACAGCAGCATTCAGTTTGTAAACATCAAGTTTGGCAAACTTTCAGAAGTCAAAAATATAGGACGCACAACAGCACAATTCCTTCTTTTCAAAGACATGTATGTACGCAGAGAACAGTTTTCTCTGTCGCTAGCTTATGCAGTAACTATTCATAAATCGCAAGGTCTCACCTTAGATCAAGCATTGATTGATATTGGCAAGACAGTCTTCAAAGAAGGCATGAGTTACGCAGCAATATCACGGCTACGTACACTGGAAGGACTGTACCTAGGTAATTCTGATGCAACTGCAGTCAGTGCAGACATTCCTTGCATCATAAAGTACAATAGACTATGTGCACTGTACACACCCCATTTAAGAATGTACCCTATTCCTAAAAAACAAAAGCTTTGAAAAGAAGGCTCATTCACTCAGAAGTACTAAATGATTGTGCCACAGTACCATCAAAGAAATTCAAAGAAAGTCACAACTACCAAAAGCACATACAAAAGGAGTAAAATAGATGAACCAAACCCACTCCACCCGCAAAAAAAAGCCTCTGCTAAGAAACCATGTGCCCTTCCATCAAAGGGCTCAGACACAGAAGGACCTATCCCATTCAAATTTTCCAATACAACAGGTGTTCATTGCTATGCAAATGTAACAATAAATGCTCTATTCCAAATACAGAAGCATTTGTTGAACACATTTATTCAAATGGCGCAGACCAATTGTGTTTGCAAATGCTCACCCTTCACAGAAATGCAGTAAGCAATCCTGACACCATTTACAGTGTCTCATGAATAAGGCAAGAATTGGACTACGGTGCTGGAATGGTGAAATTCACTGTAAACCGACAAGAAGATCCCCAAGAATTTCTAATGTACTCACTACAAATACTGGAAAGAAAAAACACACTTATAATAGAAATCTTTCAAATGTCCTACATGTGGAGACATACATGCACTCTTTGCAAACATGTCATTGAGGAGCAAGACTCTAACAAATCCTTTGTGTATATAGCAATACCCAACTGTGACTCCATTCCATTTCAGCAACTGGTGCAAAATGCAAACCATAGCAGGTTCTGTACGTCGTGCAATTCTGATAATCATTTGACGCTACATATACACTCATATACATATACACTCACATAGTCAATATGTGATATTAATGCTCTTACGATACAATGCCGACGGTGACAAAAACAACAGCAAACTTTATTTAGCCTTCACACATGGACAAATATCACTTGACAGGAAAACCTTCACAACTGTAGCCATAATCTACCACACAGGGACCTCCACCAATGCAGGCCACTATACTGCATACATTAGAAAGCAATCGTCATGGTGGGAATGCAATGATGCTTCCATCAGTCCAAAGCACAGACTACCTGCAAATCTTGCAAATGCCTACTTAATATTCTTGAGGCCAAAATGTACTCATTAATGTACAAACTTGGGGGCGTGGCCAACGAGCACACGATGCAAATGTGATCAATCGGTGCTCTTGAGGCCGCCAGCAATATCCTGCCTAAATCCTGCAAAACAAACTACTAATTTGCTCAAAACAGCACACATGTGCAGTGGAACCTCCTCGGAATAATTTGCTGAATTGTGGAACTGAACCGGTATCCAGATCCAGAGATCTACGCAGCAGAAGTACAACAACCGTAGAAGACGAAGACTACCCAAGAGGGCCGGTGCGACCACGAGGTGATGTGGAACGGCATGCGAGGTCAGAGACCCTGCTGAGACAATCACCCAGTGACCTCGCCTCTCGAGACAGCGCTGCTGTGGAGGCGCGATGTGATGTGCTGCGGGGAGACCGACCCGTGGACAGTGTGAGCCTCCAAACACCAATGGCCCTGAGCGCTGATACGCAGCGACCCAGCTGGTGAGACAGACCCCAGCGGAGGCGAACCTCGGCGAGGACGCCCGACAACGGGGAGCTGCGGAGCAATCTGCCGGAGCCGCTATGCCTGCAGTTAGGGACCCGGCAGAATAAGGATCCTACGTGCACCCCCTGCGCCTGTTACAGCCTGCTCCCCCTAGACCACTGCCTGCCCCGGAACACACCAACACTACGCCCTGAAGCGCGGCGTGGACCAGCAATCACACGCGGGCGCCACGCAGCAGAGACTTACTGGAGGAACTGGCGGCTCTCTTTCTCCGCTCCCCTCGCCGCCACCCGGTGAAGGAGCAGGGGACGATGGAGCCAAAACGGACCGCAGCCACAACATCCAGGTGCCTCAGGAGAGAGAGGAGGGGGCCCAAACAACACCCACGCTTGGCAGAGGCGAGATCCGACGACAACACAGCTGACAAACAAGGTAAACATTTGCTGAATTAGCAGCAGCTTCAGTGGTATCATATAGAAACACACAGAAGCTGTCACAGAGGAGACAAGGCCACTCACACACCTAAAGCAACAAAGGTGCACAACATCTGCTACTCCTCTGACAGCACCTGCCCTGCTCATAGCCCTATACCGGAGCAAATAAAATAAATGCCTCTCCCTCAAGATAAGTGGCATTACCAATTTACCTGACTCTGGCACTAATGGCGGCGCCCCTGGTCTAGCAGCTCTCACACGCCGGGGCATTGAAGCCAAAGTCTTGACCCTGAAAAATACTAAACTACCACTGAAATAGTGAAATGAATGCATGCTAGATCTTTCAGAGGATACGGCCAGTGATAGCCACCCTGCAGGCAATAACCACACAACAAACTAATACACAGTGGCGAGTGCTGCCTACCTGGGCTCCCAATAGAGAGGCACTAACGGAAATAAGCAGACACTGAGTAACACTGTGAAGTCCATCCAGCCTAGAAGTAAACGAAAGACACATGGGTACCCAAACAGAGTCACAGAACCAGAGCAATTGGCTGGACCGCCATTCAACTCGCCAAAGTGACACCGCTGACACTGCTGTGAGGGGAGCACAGACACGACTGCATAATATATTGCACATCACCAGCACCAAACACAAACCCTTGCCGAAGCGTGGGAGAGGAGTGCTGACCCCAATTACTATGGCAGCCAGCTTACACCTGGGCTTGGCACATGGTGGCTTTCGACGCTCCGGCACTACTACTGTGCCCAACTGAATCCGGACACACACAGCTCCATAACAAGCAGGACGGCTACTGAGTGAGCCACAGAAGCCGGTACTGTACCAACCACTACTAAAAGGGAGAGGGGGACATACAATGTCGCATTGAAGCTGAAGCGCCAATCACAGAATGCACTAAATGACCACTGGATAGGCGATATAGCGGCACAAAAAGCAACGAATAAAGCCAAGACAATATCCTGCGCAAACACCGCTAGCCGATACGACACCCGGCGCTCCAGGTTGCCCACTCGACAAGAGAAAAAAAAACAACACCAAAGAGGACTTGCGCAACGCCAAGAGCATTAAACTGAGGTAATATCAGCCACGTCACCATGGGGAAAGAAATGGCAAAGAAGGCGAGCACACAGAGCAAAATGGAGCAGTACACAACCCCCGCCCAGACTTCAACACAGGAACAAAGCAAACCTGGCGAGGTAATGAGAAATGCTGAAAACCAACTGTCCCTAAAGGAAGTCACAAATGCCATAGCCAATTCAAGAACCTTGATGGAAAAAAAGATGGACGGCATAGGCACAGAGGTATCACTTCTGCACCATGACATACAGAAGCTTACAGCCTCACGGTGGAAGCTGAGGGCCGCATATCTGAAACAGAAGACGGCCTGAGAACTGTGAGTCAGCAAATGACAGGGGCACTAGAGCATCTCAAAACATTGGCGGAATGAGTGGAAGAGGGAGAGGGGAGTGGAAGAGGGAGAGGGGAGAGCAAGACGGAACAATATCCGAATTCTCGGACTACCAGAAAAGTCAGAGGGCCCGAGCATTGGGTTATTTCTTGGGCAATGACTTGCTGATTTATTCGCTCCCAAGACCCTATCAAAATTTTTCTCAATCGAACGCGCCCAGCGCATCCCAGCGGGAAGACAAGTCCCGGGAGCTCCCCTGCGCACCGTGATTGCAAAACTTCTCAATTACAGGGATCGAGGTGCCATACTCCAAATGGCCATCACCAAGGGCTCTGTGACATACAATGGATCAAAAAATCCCAAATTGCCTCCTCCCTGACTTCACCAGGGAGGTGCAGAAGGCGAGACAATCCTTCGATCCGCTTAAGAGGAAGCTGCAGGCCCTTAATGTAAAATACGGGCTCTTGTTCCCAGTACACTTGAAAATGTACCACAATGGAACAACCGTACACTTTACTGACCACAGGGAAGCATGGAACTGGGTAGAGAATCATCTAGGGGGCGACTGGAGGCCGAACCGACGGCAAGAGAATGGTAGGAATAGACCAAGGCCAGAGAGTGCATCCGCTGAGCGCCCACGACGAGAACCAGAAGCAATCGCGAACAAAGATGATAACAGACACAACACAACGCAGGTGCAGCAATAGGAAAAACAATAAGATGCGACACTGAGACACGACCACGTAACGACAAGTTAGTTAATGCTGATGAAGAACCTATCGCCAACAGCCAGTGGCTTAAACCGCAAGGACCCCTGCTGCTAATGGTATGCGAAGAAATAAGCATTTAAGCGGACTGACCGCTTCATCATAACATCCGAATATTGGAGAGTTCGAAGTGCACCTGACTTCATAATAGCTGGCACCCCCAGACCGCATGAACCCCCGTTAAAAGTTACCTTGCGACTGAGATAGGTAACACTGTTTAACTGACTGTTGTATACCTGATTTTGCAGGTTTGATGATGTTGAATGTATGTAGTTGATTGGTTAATTTATGTTTAACATGTTAGGGCGACAGATGCTTCAGTTTGGGATGGAGTATGGGGAGGGGGGAATTAGGTACGTTTTTAGTAAAGCATACACGGCTCGACTGTTCACACCAAACACAATATGTATTGGGGTACCCCAGATCAAAAGAACAAAGAACACCTCCTACGGAGGCTGTGACAGCATAAATACAGAGGTTTACAAAGCACACAATGGGCCTCATTACGGGTTGGGCGGTCCGGAATAAACAGTGGCGGTAAACCCGCCGCCACTGTTAATTCTGGACCGCCCGGTCCCGATCCCTGCAGGCGGAAGGTGATCTTCCCGCCAGGTCTGACCTGGCGGGTTGAACACCTCCCGCCTGCAGGCGGACGTGGAAACACCGGCACCATCACGAGATGGTGCCGGTGTTTCCACTTCCCCATTGAGTCCTATAGGACTCAATGGGAATGGGGATTAACACCATTCCGCCTCCGTGACACCCGGGACACCGGGGCTGTAATGCCCTGGTAATTCCGGGAGTCACGGAGGCGGAATGGTAATATGAGTCCGACGGTAACCAGGCGGTTTTACCGCCACGGTTACCGCCGGACTCGTAATGAGGCCCCATGACTCTAACTGGGCCTAACACCAAAAAGCTTAGGGCCTCATCACGAGTTGGGCGGTAACGCCGGCGCTAATCGCGCTGGTGTTATCTGCCCTACCGCCAAACCCACTGGCGCTATTAGCGCCGGATCACAGGTTTGGCGGAACGGGAAATCCCCATTGATCCCATTTGGGAATGCCCCATTCCCCATTGGGCTCAATGGGGAAATTTCACACTCTTACCACTGGCGGATTTCTCGCCAGCGGTATGAGCGCAAAATGTCAGAGGATTTCCCCCCAGCTAAGAACTGGGGGGAATCAGCCGAAGCCGTGATTTGGCGGACCCTTAAATGCGGCGGTAATAGCACTACCCCCTCATTTAAGGATTACCGCCAAACTCGTGATGAGGCCCTTAGTCTCTTAACGTGGAACGTGAACGCCTGGGTAATAGTATAAAAAGAAGGTTGGTGACACAGTTTCTAAACCGACATAATACAGACATAGTACTCCTCACAGAGACCCATCTGGCAAGCACAACATGCCAACTCTTCAAGAGAACCAAATACCGCACAGCAGTACATGCAGGATTCTCCATGGGTTCGAGAGGGGTATTAATATTAATTAACAAAAAGACTCCCATTGAGATTTCCAACATAATCCAAGACACAGGGGGAAGGTTCGTATTCATACATGGTACACTGTGAAATCAGACTTTTGCCATACTAGCAGTCTACTCACCCCTGGCACTCATGCCCGCCTTAATGGAACATATCACACCCATAATAGCTAACAATGTAGCAGACACCCTTATAATAGGGCGGGTCTTCAATGAAGTAATGAACGTCAAGGAAGATCGCACACATATAAGGGGAAGAAACCCAGCAATACCAAGCAAACTGGCTACCTTCGCAGCAGCACTGGGGCTGAGAGACGTGTGGCGAGATTTACACCCGACAGAACGTCAATACTCGTTCCATTCCGGTGCACATGCATCACTATCCAGGCTGGACTATTTCTTTATCCCCGCTGAAAATGTCCATAAGGTAACAGAGGCAACCCTGCTTCCCCGAGAGATATCAGACCATTCTCTGTTAATGATACTACTTGAAAAAGAGAAAAACCCCAGCCCCCACCAACCTGGTGACTAAACGGCTATTACCTGGGCTTCCCAGACTTAATGGACAAAATCCAAAAGGCCACATCCTCATATTTCAAGTTGAATCAGGGCCCGATAGATGACAATGTGATATTATGGAAGGCATGTAAGGCAACTCTGAGGGGTGAAATCCTAGGCTAGACAGCAGCACACAAAAAAGCGCATATGAAAGATGTGGAGGATGCTGAAACCGATGTGCAGAGAGCTGAGGCACACTATACAAACACAGGAGTAGCTGAGGATAATAGAGCCCTAGTACTAGCGCAAAAAAAACTGCAAAATGTAACGCTGAATTGCGCAAAACAAGCGCACGAACCATGCGAGTTAGGCTATATGAGACGGGGACAAAGCCAGTAAGATGTTAGCATGGTTGGAAAAGAGGGATGAAGAGCATCACCAAGTTAGAAACATAACCATCGAAAATGCAGGGCAGGCCTCAACTGACCCGGACATTGCAGAGTGCTTCGCAACCTATTATGATGCACTGTATGCGGCCCCAACAGATCCGATAGATCCTGCCGTACTAGACAAAGTTACCATTCTGTCCCTAGATGATGCACAAAGGATGAACCTAGAAAGAGAGATCACAGAAGAAGAGCTGATAACAGCCCTATCCAAACTCCAAAATGGGAAAACCCTGGGACCCAAGGGGTTCCCAGTGGAAACTTGGAGGAAGATAGGGAGTAGTGAAGTGGCACCACACATGCCTAATATGTTTCTGCACTCCAAAGAAAAGGGAATTCTCCACCTGCGGAAGGCCAGCATAGTGGTGATACATAAGGAAGGCAAACCACCAGACATATGTAGCTCCTACCGGCCGATATCGCTCATAAACACAGAAGCCAATGTCCTAACGAAGATTCTTGCTAATAGATTACAAAAGGTAATAACTTCTCTCATTCACCCAGATCAGTGTGGCTTTATGCCCAAGAGATCCACAAGAATGAACATCCACAGGGTCCACGTTGCCATTGAGAAGGCACCAGCACTACAGGAATCACTTGCACTCCTCACCATCGACTTTGAGAAGGCATTTGACTCGGTCTATTGGGGGGACCTGTGGATGATAATGAGTAGAATGGGATTTGGCGACCAATTAATGGGCTGGGTTAAGCTCCTATATAACACCCCGACAGCCGAGTTTAGAGTAAATGGATGGTCCTCATGCAGCATTAGATTGGGCAAGGGAACAAGACAAGGATGCCCCCTGTCTGCAATGCTATTCGCACTGATGATTGAACCCCTCACAATAATACTGAGGGACACGCAATCGTGGAGGGGATTTCACTGGGCTCACGACTGGGAAGATAGTTTCCCTGTACGCTGACGATTTGCTGATTTACCTAAGTAACCCGTCGGAATCCTGTACCATTGTCACACAAAAGGGTTATTTAGTGGGTTGAGGGTGAGTTGGAACAAATCGATACCATTCCTGATCTAAGGGATAAATAACATGAACCCCAATATCTGCCCATACCGAGTAGAATCCGAACAATTTTGCTACCTCAGCGTACAGATCATGACCGGCCTCACGGAATTTGTGCCCAGAAATCTATATCCAATCATTGATAGATTCGCGAATGATGTGAGACACTGGATGGCTCTTTCCCTTACTCTACTGGGGAGAGCGGCACTGTTTAAGATGCTGGCCCTCCCGCGGTTCCTATACATTCTGCAGAACACACCATTACATATACCCAAGTCTGAGTTCCGCAAAATAGACAGTCACGCAAACAGTACAGTCATGCAAACAGTACGTCTACACAAAGCACAGTACCAGTATTTTCCACCGCATACGTGGAATGAAAAGTGCTAAGTATAAGGGTTCAAAACTATCCTCAGTAACCTCCGTAATCACGACTTAAGCAAATAAGTCACCAGCTATCCAACAATTCTCATACAACTACAACACATATGGACGTGGCACCACTTACATCCGTAATTCAGCACTTCCAGTTCCAAACGTAGACAGATATCCAAACAACCACAAGAAAGCACCAGCTTCTCTACGTACCCTTCACAAACAGTACACTCTAAACAGTTAGAATACGCCACCTGTTATCTAACTGCAACCTGAATACGACAATGTTACTTGCAGCATCATAACTACCCAACTCAACCTTCAAAAACTACCGTGCTACTAAAATAGCATCAAACACTTCCAAAGTATAAGCAGTTACAATACACCAACATCTACGTAACTACGGTCATAATACTGCATAACCACTGAACAATATCATAATACTTGCAAACCACCAGCAGAAACCAAACGCATAAAGAAACAATGGTACAAAAAGGAAACAGTGAAACATTTAAAAATCAGCACCTGCTATAGAACGCCACCCATCCCAACATGTATAGAGCACATATTGTGCACCATTACATTTCCTCCTACTTCAACAGTACACCTTAAAAGTATTGTAACCACTCCAAACGTCACTATCACTCATTGTGCACTATATTAGCAACTAAATTTCGAAGGTTTTTTTTTTTATCCAGCATGGATTATTTTTCCCCACAGACCCAATGATTATGCAAAGAACCACAGGAACTGCGCTGATTGCACAGTTCACTGGTTCAAAGCATAGTAATTACTAAGTGTTACTTATGAGGGTCCACAAAATAAAGAAATGTATGCTATGTACTGTACTTCAAAGTAACAAAATACCTGCGCTAACATTCTCATTGTTCTCTTTTCCCACAGATAATACAGCAACCAGTACGACAACATTTTACACTCCTTAAACAGAACACAGTACAGGGATTCCTCAATGCAAACAGTAAGTCTTCAATGATTGCTATTATACTTCTGTACAATATCCACAGGGCATTAAGTGCACTTATTTCTACTATACACATAGCAATAGCACCACTGTCAATGCACACCTATATTACACTATGCAGCTTGTTGCCACGCCCTGCACACTTCACTACACCCTCTACACGCTCTACATTGTAGAGCCTCCAGCCATACACTAAACATTACACACCCTGCCCACTATTGCTGCTGCACTGCAGAACTACACATACAAACATCTATGCATGTACAACTAACCCCACACATAACACAGCCACCTACCCTTTAGCCACTGCAGTTTACATTGCCTACTACTTCTTCCACTGAATACATAACCTGTTTCCTACATACACTGGTCACCTAACCCTACCATAAGGGTACACACTGAATTAACAACACTACAGTAACGTACCCTACCTACAATCTGCACAATTAGAACAATACCACTTCATGCATACATCCATACATCTTATGTAAGTCTCCTAACTTTTCCAACATTTGCCTCCCTGCTTTACACTGCCACCATGTACGCCATTAGCTCACTTTAATTGTTACGTACACCATTTTCAAAAAACCTAGCCAACGCATATTTCAATACAGCGCATACATCATAGCTCCCCAACCACATTGCAACCACTACCGTACCTCTTTACTTTTTCAACTTCTGTTACCTTTATTTTCTGTAAAGAAAACACCATTTGTAGGCCATAACCACCTGACAATGTCAAACAAATGTTCACACTAACTGCTTTCCTTTTCTAAACAGTTGCCCCAAAAACAGTAATGCATTACAACACCAACCTGCGTACTAAGGACCACCCACCCACCCACGTATTCTCAAACAGCAAACACAATGTCACATTACCCACCGTTGCCTCGTAACACAGTGCACATCTAACATTTCCTTACACACTGTACAAAACAAATTCTGTATTTTGCCATCTGTGCATTCACGTGTCCATTTGTACAGCAGCATGATATCTACTTGTACGTTGTACTACCTTCACCGTAATGACACTACCAACATTCGTAAATAGATGGTACACTCGAAACACGTTCCCGGTTTATGCCTTCCTTTTGTTCATGCCCCCATCTCCGGAAATCAAAACTTAACATACCTCTCCTTAAACAGAACACACGCTCATTGTAAAACAGAGTTGAGGGGGAAGCATGTGTAGCTGCAAGGTCATATAATGTGTAGAAGTCTAGCAAAAAAGGATACATAACTTGCAGTGCAGTTTCTCTGTCCATGTGCCCCAAAGGTATTCTGCAACCATCTCATACACTGTACACTGCCATTTCATGGCCTCCCAATTGAAGCATGGAATTTGCCAAAATTATGTAAGTACACCTTTACAGGACATGTGCATGATGATTAACAGTTATTTATGTGCTCCTCTGTATGCATATTTACAAACTTGCTCTACCACTCAATTTCTCTCCATACAATACACAGAACTTTGTGGCGGCAGTAAAAAAACACTGTCACACTGCCATGTCTCCACCATTCTCAGTAACTTGCAACTTTCATTGTACTGTCTTTTGCTTCTCGTACACTGAAACAACTCACCTTCTATGCGCTCATACAGTGCTAGAATCCCTCTTCTGCCCTTTGTATGCCCTTTCACACAATTACTATGTCCACACACCCTCAGTGTACTATACTTTGTAACAGACACAGGTGCACGCAGCGGTCAACCGGCACACAAGTATGAGCAACTTACATTTCTTTTGCGCGCTTCTTACCAAAGCAGCTACTCCATTCTCCACCAATCCAAGGTAACCCCCATTACCTTTCTTATTGTATTACTTTCTTTGTAAACACACTGACACAATGTGCCATTGGTCCAACTGCACTGGCTACCACTGTCAACTTTTGTAAATAAACAACACATGAAAACATCATCTTGTCCCAACGGTTCCAACAGATTTTCTTCTGTGCACCCGTACAATCACTGTATTACTTACAATCCAGACACCAAGGCAATGAGTTCAGATATGGCGCTACGCAGTAACACGCACGTCATTGCTCCTCAGCCATTCAGCTAATTACATGTACTCTTATTCCTCTTTCCACTCAGATATGTTGCACCCTACTGCGCATGCCACACCTTCCACATTCCAATATACGGCTGGTGGACCAACCATTGGAAGATTACCATAAGCAATGTCTTTTCCATTGTTATTATCTGGGCCGACCACTATGGGCCGGTATGACCACTTGCAGTTCCTGCTATATGAACCAACCTGCAAACCTTCATTCTATAAAGCATCTCGGAGGCACTGCATGCTACCTTTGCTACATTTCAAAGACCATGTTTTCTTGCACACGGACCACCAAGAAGCAGTACGTACTCCTTTTCCCACAGCGCTACACCAGAAAAGAAGAACATGACTGCACAGGCGGCATTGGTCACTGTATTTTGTGTGCGAAATAAAAGAGCGGTGAATCCACCAACTGCATTTACATTCTGTGGCAAAATAAAGCACTTTCAACCACTCACTGTATTATTAGTAAAGATTGGAATGATCTCGAAGCGTGCATTCTGTCTGCACAAGTCTTGTTTCCAGAGCTAGGTGCTCACCTGACCGAGTGCACTACTCTTGCCACACACTTAAAATAAATACCTGGAGTGCACGCCATGAGTAACGAGTGTCCACAAGTAAAGTCACGGACGCCAGTGACGGCTGCGATGGTGTATACAGCACACAGGCATAGATGACGGAACCGATCCACACAGTACAAATGCACACGCTTCAAGCTCCACCGGCTTCCATTCGCCATGTAAACAAGTACGCCAAACAAAGGTAACAGTCAGATAGCCTACCATCCTGTATATAGCTCCACTGAACGGCGTTCATCATGGTGCCGGCTGGAAGTGTATGTGTGTTCAAATTCACATTCGCCAAAGTGTTCATATGTAAAACGTATTAACTCGTGTCATGTCGCACTACCTTCCTTCTCTCTCACTGTACTAGGTGTTATGAGAGGTGTACCATACTGTACATTAATTGTGTCATCTTAGAATGTGAATAGCAACAAGGCCAATGACGGTCACCATATTCACGTGCTGTCACTCTATACCACCTCTACTGGTATGGCACCTGCAAGATTTCCTCCACAAACATGGTGTGACAGTGAGCACCCACACATCACATACACATTTCCAGACTTGTACGTTAGACTTACATATCAGTGCAAGAACTGACCCAAAGAAGGGGACATTGTTAAAACTACTTCTGAACAATGGTCACATTGTTACGTCAAACGCCCGTAGCCATCCATACATGGCAGTACGCGCTTGCCACTCCCAACACAACATGGAACACCAATTAGAGCAATCCCTACACCATCTGCAATGCACTCCCCAACCGCAATAGCCTCTTAAGGTTGTCACCTGCACACTTACCCCACAACTGTTTATGTGTTAGTATCTGCATACATGAGCCATGTCGCAAACATTACGTTCTAAGACCAGCCTTGCATTTCCCACTTTCATACTGCACTCCCTGAACCAAATCTCTGGTCACGTCCACACCCCTCTGACCACAAATGATGTCTTATCTCTGCAATTCCCCTTTACGATCTGCACCATGTCCTCCACATTAATTCTGCAAAGCGTCTCATTTTACGGCACTTACATATTTACAAGTGTATTGTATAGCACAAGGTAAGCTTATAATTTACTGCCTACAAATACGTATAGATGCAGCAACATACTGAAAGAAGGCAACAGAGTCACACCTACTTCCAACCAGTGCCCACACTGTCACATGCAAGGGCCATACCCATGCACACAAGGCAATATGGGTTTTACAGGCACAAGGCAACATGACAGCCCGAATGCAAATATCCTCATATTATCTCCAATGCACTCCCCATCCCCAATTGAGTCTGCCTGCATGCACAAAAAAAAAAAATATTCGCCTCCACAACCGGCCACCAATTAACTAATCTGCGAGTACCTGCATACAAATTACTTCCATCTGCCAATGTCTACCTACCCTCGCTAAAGCAAGCCTATGGCCAAGCCCTAGACTCTTGAGTACACAGGCGGAGGCCTATGGCCTCCGCCCATGCACCCAATTGCCTAGTCCTACTACACACCCACTGGAAGGCAATACAGGCATGCATGCTAACAGTACAGTGAAACAGCGAACCAAAACAGCACTTGCACCCCTACTCCCAACCACTGCCCACACTGTTCCAGCCAGAGGCCACTGCCATGCACATAAGGCATTAGGGCCTTTGGAGGCACAACACAACATAGTACACCGACTGCTAATACCGTCATATCTCCGAGGCACTACCCATCCCCTAGACAGTCTGCCTACAGTGACCAACATATCGTACTTCCCTGTGCAACTACCCATCAATCGAGTGTATGTCAATAGCTGCGGCATTGGTGCATACCTCCACAGTGTACTGCCAAACAATCCTTTTTTTCCATGTCGTTATGCACTCTCGTGCACCAATGTTATAAGCAAACTCGCCCCCCTATCTATTAGCTATGTGCCTCATTGCTCTCCCATATATTTAGTCTTTACATTAGGGGGGTTGTACCCAAGTGTACGCCAGGGACGTCATTTAGGGATCGCCAGAGGTCGCAACTGTGACCTCTGTGGTCTCCCTTGCGACCTCTAAAAAAAAAATATATATATATATATATATATATATATATATTCATATATTTTTTTTTTTGTAATTCAACCTCTTGGGCTGTGACCAGCACCATGTGGCTCGTGGCTGGCTTTCTTGTTCAGGCCCCTTAAAAAGAAGAACAGGAGTGCCACAAGTGTAACACTTTCAGCAGTGACTCTAAATAAGAAAGAATAGGAATACCAAATAATGTGTCTTTCTGGAATTCTATACAATAATTGCTAGACTCATTAAAGGTTTATTTCAGGCACCCTTCAGAGGTTGAGTCACGGATTTAGTCTATTCTTAAACGCCTGAACTCAGCCTTCCATCCTTCTGAGGTCGATAAATGAGCACCAACACAGGTTGGGTGATATTGGGTGTATTATTTTTCTACATAAAGCGCTTAAGCGTAAGTACTTTATAATAACACATCATTATCATTTGGTCATGGACATCTGCTTGAATTCACAGTAATTTGGTAAAATGGGCCTACACACACTGATCTTAATGATACATATGACGATCCATTCTTGTATGAAATGTACATCACATTATAGTGATAGCATAACCATATTGTTCGTAGTTTACAATGCTATGTGATGCCACTTCCTATTTTGTCAACGGGTGAAAGGTCTTGTTCCATCGCTTCCCGTGATATTACTTTGGGGTGGGGTCAAATGACATCACTTCCTGTGATGTCATCAGGGATCAAGGGTCATGTGATGTCACTTCCGCTACCCCTGGCATTTTGGTGAAATGACGTCCCTGGTGTACGCGCATTCTGCATGGCATGGCCATGCAGTAAGAAGCCTACGCCTTACCCAGACCCACTGCAAGGCAAGTTGAAGAAGCAGGTTATTTCCTCACAAACCCGCCGCAACAAAACAACTCAAACGCTCAACATAATCACTGGCAGCTGTAGCCTACAGCACAAAACATTGTCAATATCTTTGCTGCCCCCTCTTTCACCCAGCCAATCCTGCAAATCAGTCTGTCCAACGTCTTTCGGCACACCACTATCCTCTGATACTCCATGGTGGCGTCTCCAGAAATGTTGACGCACAGCACGCTTCCCTCCAGCCAACCACTGGCCGTGTCCACTGTTTGCCGACAGCACAGCGTACCGCGACCCAATCACACATTGGTCCACGGAGCGAATTGGGAAATGGGTCTGCGGAGCGGACCCAGATATCACTAATTTTTTGGGCCGTACATTTCAGTGTTCTGCAAAAAATGTACCGTTCCGATTTCGACCGAAAACACAAAAGCACGCTTTCTGGCCCAAGCCCCCGCTCCTGGCGCAAATTTGGTGAGAATCGGTCCAGCCGTACGACCTGTAGCCGTGCGCAAAGTTTTTTCCCATTCAGTCTATGGGAAAAACAAACAATTATTTAACTTTAGAACTCACATTGGTATGCAGCCAGACGGAATTAGTCTTTCTGGATATCAACTTTACAGTTGTAGACAATTTGCTTATATTGAAATTATACAGAAAGGCTACGAGTTCCAACTCAACTCTCCACGCCAAGAGCCATCACCCCAAAGCTCTCATTAACTCCATTCCATATGGAGAATTTTTGAGAGCCAAAAGAGCTTGTAGTGATAGCTTAGATTATCAGAGAAAAGCTAGGGACATTGGCCAAAGATTCATCACCAGAGGCTACACGAAAAATATTGTAGCAGGATGTTATGAGACAGCAGAGAAAGTGGACAGAGATACTTTGTTTAAAGCTAGGAATGTTGTAAATGAGAACACGATCAGATTCATTACAGGCTTTAATCATCAAGCTAATACAGTTAAAACAATCATGAAAACACATTGGAAGGTATTGCTAACTGATCCAGATCTGTGTAAAGTGCTTGGGGAGCAGCCTAGTATAACTTATCGAAAAGCTCTGACATTAAAACCTTATTGTCTCCAAGTATGGTAGTTATCAAATATACTGCTCCCTCTAACTTTCTCATAGAAGAGCAGCAACCAGGATACTGAAAATGTGTCAACTGCAAAATGTGTAATTTTATATCAAAAAAACATGTTGTTAGTTCTAATGGATTATCATGGAAATACAAACACAAGATCACATGTTTAACCAAATATGTGGTATATGTTGTAACATGCACATGTAACTTGCCTTATATAGGCTCTACTATAGGACCATTGAAACTGTGAATATTGCAACACTACAGAGTCGATCAAGAATGGGGATTTAACTTATCCATTGACAGGGCACTTTTTGGAAAAGCATGGTGGCAATATTAATGAGATGTCCTTTCTGGGGTTAGCTCATGTCCCCTTACACAGAATATTGGGCAATAGGG
This sequence comes from Ambystoma mexicanum, assembly GCF_040938575.1. Classification (NCBI taxonomy): domain Eukaryota; kingdom Metazoa; phylum Chordata; class Amphibia; order Caudata; family Ambystomatidae; genus Ambystoma; species Ambystoma mexicanum. The sequence goes on along the minus strand of NC_090922.1, from coordinate 15,695,446 downwards.
AATTGAAGCTGCAACAACTTAAAGCGTCACTTATTTGTAAATTTGATAGCCTACGACCACAGGGATTAAATACAGACCCATAACTATTTGTGTTTCTTCAATGAATTAACAAAAAGAAAGAACACAATATTGGAGGCATGTGTGGCAGTTCAGGTGGGGTTTCCTCTTTGCTTCTGAGATACACTCAGGGGGGCTGGGGCAGTATATCCTTTATTGGTTATGCACTTGCACTTTTTGGGATGCATTCCAAGTAATGGCATTTGTACTGTATGCACTAGCACTTTATATTGACGAGGCGCCAGCACTTTAATTAGTCATCTGATATACTTGAATTATTGCTTCATTTAAACCTGGAAAATTAGGGTCCCACCTGTACCAATCTCTGCATATAACAGTAATTCAGCTTGAGGTGCACACATATGATTCAACCCCATTTTTGAAATGATCAGAGAATTTGTTTACTGTAAGGATGTTGGAATATGATATAATGAATGCTGCTGCTGCTCTGTTTTTATGCCCTCTCTTTTTCATGTATGATATGTTTTTCATGTTTCCTTTTATATGGTATAGCACTGGTACTTATGTTTTAAGGAACTAGCTATACATTTCAATAAGAGTAAAAGCTTCATCATCATTTGTAATGACAAATCTGTTTATCTCCATCATGTGGCCTAATTAGGGTATTACACCAGACATAGTGGCTAATGTAAGATGCAAGGACGCTCATAGCATGAAATGACTCCTGCCTGTGAGGTTTCAAGAAGTACTTGTTTTTCCTCTTGTGGGGGCTGCGCTTGATGGTGCACTTTCATTAGCAACACCGCACCATCAAGCATAATAATGGCTAATCCCCCACATTAATGTGAGATGGGGGTTTAGATTCTATTAAAGACAAGGAGGCGATTATTATGCATTGTAATCTTTACTCTGAAACCACAGCAGCAAAGAAAAAAAACAAAAAACTTTTACAAACAAAGAAGTTTGAAAACAGAACTAAATAGAGTTCAATGTCAATGCAAGGGGCGACTCCCCAATCCATCATGGAGGACAGGTCATGCACTTCAGGAGACCAATGAGCAGGGACCCTTCCTTATATAAGTCCATTACTCTAAACCCAACTCCTCTTTTTGTAGCTGTCTTGAACCAGATGTCCACTGCACAGATCAGAAGATAAACGATGAAGGCAAATCCAGCAAAGCTCTCATACCACGCACCCCACAACTTGTAACTGTGAGCCACACTCCTGGTCAGAATCTCAACTCGTAGCTGTAAGAACCAGCAAGAAGGGTGGGTAGATGGGAAGAACTACAAACCAAAGAATGTTCTCTCTTGAAATACCTGTGCACATGCGTTTCATAACTGTCATATCATATCAAGGGTGGGTGGGTGGGATAATAATCACCTCCTTGTCTTTAATAGAATCTAAACCCCCATCTCACGTTAGTGTGGGGGATCAGCCATTCTATGACAACACAGGAGGCTCATATTATGCAAGTTCAAAGCCCTTGCATCTCATTAGTACAACATGATCATTACAATAGAGACAATATAATAAAAAATAGGATAAGAAAATGTTTTAAATACTTTCATTAGATCAATCAGCTGACCACAAGATAATTGCCCAAAACTAGGCTGCCCGAATAACTGTTTTATAAGGCATAGCCAAATCCATTGCAAGAAAAACAACTGGAATATGTGCCAATTCCAGCGTTACTTACAGGCCACCAAAACCAACTGGTTAAAAAGGAGGGGGAAAACACTGAACAAAGTTTTCCTAAACTAATAGGTTAGGAAAAAACCCATCGGAATAATAAACTGTTGTCCAATCAAACATTTAAACACTTAAATTCATACCATCTTTGGGAACCTAGATAACAAAGCAAAGAAGATAAGCACTTAGCTCTCCTGGGGATAAAGAAAATACCCCTTAGGGGTGAAAGCATTTTAGGTTCCCTCCCATGCGTTAAAGGAAAATATCGCATTAGAAATAGGGCATGTCACATAACTACACTGGGGAACAAGTCGGAAAGACAAATCTTCATAAAAGGTAAAACGGGAGTAAAAAGGTTGTTTTATCAATCTGTAATAGGACGACCTATCCTGAGCGGAGCTGAAAAGCAATAGACTTGACACACACCATTGTCTTCAGACATATGTGTATACTAAAGAAGGTAGCAGAATAGAAGAGAGGGGCCCCACCTGAAAAGCTAAAATGCCAAACCGCCAAAACGGAGACCTTCAGACTTCCCGAGCTCTTGAAGAAGGACTCTGCTACAATGACAAAGGCAGATATTTACAAAACCTGGCCCTTAGGAGACCAAACCTGGTAAGGAGAAAAAAAGTATCTTACATCCAATCGCTACCATTATAGTGATATCTGAACGCCCTTGTAGATGTGCCCGGTGTTTGAACCTTGTTCCCTTCTCCATGGTTCAAAAATCCCCTAGAGGATCAGAAACTAACCGAAGGAGGACCCTTAAATTCCAAAGTCTTAGCAAAAACTCTAAACTGCAAAGAACTGATCACTAAACAGTTAAAATGAAGTTGCTCACCAGAAGAGGACCAGCCTCTCTCTTAGGCAATTTGAAAAACCTTGAAGTTCCCAGCACCCTGAGCTGGCACCTTATTGCAAAAACAATATCCTGTGAAACCCCAAAATGTCTACCTGCCATGCAGGTGACTAGGAGAATCAAGTCATTAACTACATATATACGTCCCAGCCCCCTGGGAAACGCACTGACAGACACCTTTTGATAGTTAATGGAAAGACGCTGGAACGCATTGTGAGAAGAGGGTCGTAATAACTCGGATGGGAGATTAGTAGCGCTCCCAGACCCTTCTATCCCACCAAGGGCTATTGAGCCTTCCCAAAGGAGGAGAACCCTCCCTTACTTATCTAAGGAAAACCTTGCAACCCAGAAGAAGGCTACCGTGAGGACCACGCTAAAGCCCCGCTTTACACCTTTAAAATAAATAAATACATTCTTGCACTTCTAACCAACCCCCTGACCGTGGAATGGGCTCCAATTAACTTATTGAAATACCAGGAATTAGCTCAAAAGCAAAAAAACTGACGGGAGGGAAATGCTCAGTGCGAGTCTGCACTGGTCACGAGTCAGAACTCCTGTAAAAGGAAAAACAAAATCCATCGGGTGTTACTCCAAGAGGTATAATATGATGCAATCTCCCCCAAGGATGGCGGGAAGGGGAATGAGGGGGGAAAGGACTCTGGGGAATTATCATGTTCCATAAATGAAAGGTTGTGAAAGAATACTGGGACCAATGTCCCCTCAACCCTGAGGTCTGAGTCTCTGTATGCGTGAGAGGCTGAACTGGCCACTAAGGGAATCAGGGGAAGGAAAAATATTAAGCACATTGCCCATAGCAAAATAGCACTAATATAGTGCTATGATCCCTCAGGTATACTAGTGTTGCTCATCACTACTACCAACAGTGTGTGGTGTGAGGTGTTTACTTATCGATTGCAGCAGGATGAAAGACTGATTTAAACCTTTCCAAGTTAGGAACCTGCATTTGCAGGCTCAGTGCAGCTGTGAAAGCCAGCACTCTATTCGCTGACTGTAGAAAAAAAAAAATAATTATATACATATATAACGAAAGAGGCTAAACTCTCTTGAGGGTACAGAAACCTGCTTGTTCTCCTCGAGCAGAGGAGAAAATGTAACACGCTGCTAGACGGTTAGCTGAACAATAGGCCAAGCTTTTGGAGGAAACCCATGGGGCAGATGCCAGAAAGTTATTATTTGGCAACTTGTCCATCTGATACCAGCAAGTGTTTCCAAACACGCCATCCAAGCAGAACATGGATGCCCAACTTGCCTTGCAACAAAACTGAACAGTTGCCCTCGAGCTGACCTTGTCTCCACCAATAGTTCAATAGTAAAATGAATGTCAAAATGGGACAAATAGAAAGGGAAAACACCTCACCACTAAAGAGAGCCTCAAGCCCTGCAGACCTCAATAGGGGCATAAAGTATCATTTTGTTTCTTCCTTATGTCGAGAGAAACATTTCTGCAGCTTAATCAGCACGGGTGTTGGGTGGAGCAATTGTTATTGGGGAAAGGAAACCTAAGGAAAGGACTGAGTTGTCCTAAAACTAACTAAGGTAAAAGGCACCAGAATCTTAACTAAAAGACGAAGGTTAACACCAGAGAGATGGCTATAGGGAAGGTACAACCCCCACATGAGTCCGTTTATAACTACCTCCTCACCCTCTTTTCTTTAAAGTACTTAATAAATAAATAATATAAAATACATAAAGTATATAAAATATCCAAAGAAGATGGGTTACGCCCTCACAGGGGTCCGAACCTGATACCTACTGAGCTATCCGGGCTACTGACAATTCTGAAAAAACGCAAATGTGTTCCAGTCAACACTTAAGCATATTGCTTAGGAAAGGAGTACACTGAGCAAGTGCACACTCAACTGCTCGCCCAAGAAGGATGTGGCAACCAGCAGTACACGAGGGAGCACCTCGCAGTAGAATCCAAGCAAAGCCTGAAACTGAGCAGGTTACGGCACGCTTACAGAAAAAACAATGACATCTGCCATATGCAGCACCTAAACAAAGCTGCTGACCTTAAGGGAGGAATACACTGAGCAAGTGCACCCCCAACAGTTCGCCCGAGCAGGGCGTGATTACCAGCAGTACACAAGGGGGTAACGTCGCATTAGAACTCAGGCAGAACCTGAAACCGAGCAGGTTATGGCACACAAACAGTTAAGGTAATCACCAACGCCATATGCAGCACACAAACAAAGTTGCCAACCTTAAGCGAGGAATACACTGAGCAAGTGTACCTCAAACTGCTCACCCTAGCACGGTGTGGAACCAGCAGTATACGAGGGGTCACCATGCAGAGAAACACAGGCAAAGCCTGCCACCGAGCAGGTGACGGCACCTTTCCAGGGAAGATAATGACATCTGACTTAAACAAATAACTGCCAAGTTTAAGGGAGGAATACACTGAGCAAGCTTATCTCAAACTGCCCACCCCAGCAGGGTGTGGTAACCAGCAGTACACAAGGGTTAGCCTCGCAGTAGAACTCAGGCCGAACTTGAGACCAAACAGGTTATGGCACCTACAGTGCAGGCAAATCACCTATGCCCTGTGCAGTGCATAAATAAATAAATAAATAAATAAAACAGCAGATTGGCAGCGTATGAGGCTCTTCAGTAGGCGAACTAGTGTTAGTATAAGCTGAAAATATCAATTTAAACACAAAATAAAAAATCAATTTTTAAATATATATATATATAAATACATACCTATATATACACATGTAAATACATATTCATAAATATATATATACACAGACACATCCATGTGTGTACATTGCCAATGGAGGATATTGAACCCAGGTCCCTCCGCATGGTAAACCTGCAAGCTTCATATTGAGCTAAGTCGCTTGTGTGCTGAAACAGAAGCTTACCATATATACATATACATATAAAAATATAATAATATAATAAAGCCCAAAAAACATGGAGGCGTTCAACTGAATAAATGGGGGAGGACACAGCTGCATGCTGTAGAAATGCTCACTAAAGAGCTTCACCCACTAAATGAGGGCCTAGCGAACAGCCTCTCATTATGGTCCCAAGCGCAGGCCTAGCCTGTGTGCACCGGACTTCATACGCAAGCCGCGTATAAATAGAAACACACACGCAAACGCGTGAAGTGAATAAATATACCCAGAGATGCCAGTCTTTGCAGCCGTGACGCACGTCGGTAAGAAGCTGAGCTTCTTTAACAGACCGCACGCGTCACCAACAAACCTGCCGGAAAAGCGTGCTGGCTCCGGGGACTGGAGGCAGCCGCGCAATGAAAACAAACTTCCCCTGAGGGGAACAAGCATTTGACGCGTCGCCGCCTGAGTTTCATGAGGCAGGCAGGCAACGCTAAATGAAAAGAATAGGGCGAGACCGCCGCTCAGGGCAGGAAGAATAAACCAATGCACAAGAGGAACGTTCCCAGCGGAGCCCCACTACAATGTATCACTGTGACCTGGAGGTCAGTGTTCCAACGAACGTGGCACTGAGCCAGTTTCCAATACACATGAAAATAAATGGCACTTTCAGTCACAGTGCAATAAATCAAAAATCTCTTTCAATATAACAATAAAATAACACTCTAAACTCCATATATTCAACACTAAGGCCAGACAAGGAGGAGTGACTTAGCTGTGGATTCAGCAGCAAAGAAAGAGGAGTTGTGTTTGTGGTTAGAGTAATGGACTTATATAAGGAAGGATCCCTGCTCATTGGCCTCCTGCAGGGCATGACCTGTCCTCCATGATGGACTGGGGAGCCCCCCCTTCCATTGACATTGAACTCTATTTAGTTCTGTTTTCAAACTTTTTTGTTTGTAAACGTTTTTTTTTTTCTTTTTCTTTGCTGCTGTGGTTTTAGAATAAGATTAGAATGCATAATATGAGCCTCCTGTCTTGTCATAGAATTATGGCGCACTAGCGCTTTTTGAAAAACTAAAATGTTAATGTAAATAAATAAATTACATTTTTCGGAGGGAGGCCCACCAACATGGTCGTGCTCACCCCCAACTATGATTAAATAACTTATTATTGGGGCTATTTGCCTGATATCAAAGATGAGGGATTTGCCCTCTAGTCTTGGTGTGATTATGACACTTCAATATGGAATTAGAATTTGCAGGCATTTGCCGGTCAGACTCACAATCACATGATTGGGAGTCATGTGACCTGGGGGAGGAATTTGCCGCGTTTAGTGTTCCTCTTGTTGTGTTTGGAAGCTAATGTGAATGTAAAAGCCTGACGAAGCTCGGAACGCGTGGCGCAAAGTTTACCCTGGAGGGTGAGTGACTTCTTTACTTGGCCGTCATGCAGGTGAGCGCAATATTTTGTGCTTACCTAAAAAGATGTGTGTTGCACTAAAATGTTAAAATAAAGACTATTTGATTTTATCCTTAAGCAGTAAGGTTGTGTGTGCTTGGATAATTTTTTGTACACATTTATGGGTTTTTTGTAGTGCTACAACCCATGAATAGTGTGTGTTTTGTTACTATTTATGAAAACGAGACAGTTTTCATACCCTTCAGCACCAGCTACGAGTAGGCTGTGCATTTAATGGCTAACCACGTATTTACATATACACACATGTATTACACAGCCCACAGTAGTGGCCGTCTAGTTATGGTTGAGTTGCTAAACCCATAGGAAGAGCACTTTTTGGGCGGCTTATAACTTCACTCCCCCGGACGAATCCTCACCAAACTTTGGATAGTATATGGCCCACTCTGAATTTTTTTGCAAAGTTTGGTGAGATTTGGTGAAGGGGGGGCAAAGTTATAGGGGGTATCCCAAAATCTCTTTTTTTTCCCATAGACATAATGGGAAAACATGTCTGTCGCGACTACAGCCCTACCCGCTGAACGGATTTTCACAAAATCTGCAGCAGGAGCGGTGGCTTGGTCCCGAAAGCATGCTTTTGTCAATTTGGTGTATATCCGTCTAGTAGTTTTTATTTAAACGACCAAAACATAAGGCAAAAAAATGTGATATCTATGTTCGCTCCGCAGACACACTTCCCTGTTCGCTCCACGGACAGGACACCGATTGGATGATCGGCTTGCGTCGTGTCCGCGGACACTCAACGTGTTCTCTGATTGGCTGGAATGAGGCGTGCGGTGCGTAAAATTGTTTCGATGTGACTGCCATATTGGATGCGCGGACATGAACTGGGAGTGAGCATAAATCCAATTTTGGGAAGTGTGTTGGTGTGTATGAGTGCTTGGAGAGGGTGGGGGAGTAAGAGATGGGCCAAGTGCTGTATTTGTTTAGGTGGGAGAAGGCCGTGATGTGTTTGTGTTGTCCATGGTCACCACGGTTGTCAGCGGACATACTAAACACTGGGCGCATTACTTAGAATGTTAATTGAAGTGCCTAGTTTTGAGGTGGATGTATTATGTTTTTGGGTTGTGGTCATTTGGTAGGCGTTTGTTTCTATGGGTGTGTTATGCTGCGGTGGTTGTGGTCAGGGTTTAGAGTCTTGGGTCCATGGCCGAAGGCCCTAGGCCATAGGCCATGCACGCAAGACTCTAGGCCCTGGTCACAACCACTGCAGCATAACTCTACAATGCTACCAAACATTTTGATTGTGGTATGTGGGCTGCTTAGGGGAAATAAATGCAAAGGATTTGATGGGGTCACCAGCTTATTACTCAGTAGGTGATTACTAAGTACTGGGTGATTCTGTGGTGCTTGGAGATGGGAGAGTTTGAAATAAAGTAAGGGTTGCAAGGAAGGACCTGGTGCTTGTGTTGCAAACTGAAGGGAAGGGGGGAGATGTTGTATGTCTTGCTTTACAACACTGTACATAGTTGTAGGTTGTAGATGATGTGGCAGATATGACTGCACTGGTGCACAGTTGAATGCTGTTGTGAAATCTAGAACAGAATGGGCAACCAGCTGGAATGAGATTGATGTGTACATTGGAAGAACCGTTGTAGAGGCAGTGGTGTTGTTTCAGCTGGGAGCCTTTCAAATGATATTGGCTATCTGTGTGCATAAATAGAGATGCATGTACTCACTTTGGCTGCGTGTCATTTTATAACACACTAGAAAGCCTTTTTCCATAATTATACTGTTATTTCTCCCATCTTTTAACATGAAATGACACTTTGTTATATAGCTGTGTGTGTTGTGTCTGATATACTATTATAATCATTCATAAATGAAGTTCAAATGGTAGACTGTATGTAAAATATCCAGAATGTATAGAAAGGAAATTGTATGTACATCCAATGCAATATAATGCATTAAATGCTATTATGGTTCAAATGTGGATAAATAGGTGGCAGCGGTTACACAAATGACAGAATGAATGAAGAGAATAACAGTTTCCACATTACAGTTAGTAATATGGGTAAACAAAAATTGGAGAGCAGACAGTTTTGCAAGTGACAGTTGATCATAGCAGATGGGAGAAATGACAGTAAGCTATTTTATAGGTTATACAGGGTAAATGGAAGTTACCCTGTTTATATGTATTAATACAAGAGCTGTACATGTACTGTGCAGAAAATATTCATAACTGTAGTTTGTGTTCATGCATGTGGATGTGTATGAATCTGCAAGCAGAAGTATTGGAGAGTTTTAAAGTAGTTGTTGCTGTAGGTGCTTCGCAATCACAGCACAATTGTACTCAGAGTGATCAACAGTACAGTGCTGAACTGAGATAATGGAGTTAGATGAAGAGTTCTTGGATGTGATTGGTGGATGGTTGTGTGACTGTTTAACGGTAGCCAATGAGGGAATAGTGCAGAGAGTGAAGTGGAAAGGGTAGAAGGGCTGCCCCAGTGTTAAGTGCTCCGCGGACAGCGCGGCTGTTCGCAGACAAGACATGCAACTTCCGGGGCTTCTCTGCATATCTGGCATGGAAATAGGATTAGGGGAATTAGCTAATCAGGTGCTGAGGGTGTCATTCATAGAGAGGGTGGGTATTCATTTTTTCCATTGCTGTATGCTGTGAAGATGGCTGTGGTTGCTGAGATGGACAGAGTTAGAGTGTGGATAGTGGGGGATCATTATATTACTAATTTGCAGTAGTATGCAAACATGTGTGGCATTTCAGACAATGTTGGAATGCAGGGAGTGGAGGCTAACTGGTGTGATGTGCCAGGGAATAATTTGCAAGGTGGTTATACACTTTGTAGAAATATGGCTTATTTTAACACTCCTGATATTCTGGTGGTAAATTGTGGAGCAATGTATTTGGGCTATCTGAGTGCAACACGTTTGCTGGGTGCACTGAAGCAGTTGCTAAAGCAACTGATGCACCTGTTTCCATCTGCTAAGATATTTTTTTCACAAATACCACCTAGGACTGAATGGATGCCTTGTCATGTATTTAATCCTCAACAAGACATAGCAGGATGTCTTGTTAATGAAGTAATATCTTGTTTCATGCATTCTGTGGGCATGTCATCATTCCAAGATGAGAACCTTTTGGAATATGGTGCAATTCCTTCTTGTAATGGAATGACTAACAGATTTTGGTCATGCAATATTTCTTGGTAATATGCAGACCTCAATCAGGAAGTTGTTAAGTCATGTAACAGATACAATCTGAAAAAAGCCTAAAAAGAAGCCTGAGAAAAATCAGAGCCAACCTGAAAGGGGAAGTGGGGCACAAAATTTAAATTTTCATTCCCCCTTTTCGATGTGTCCATGTACAGCGCGGTTGTCCGCGGGCAGCACGTATTAGATATGGGGATTTTGAGGTTGAGAGGGATGCAAATGAGACGTAGCACAGGAAGGGATTGGTCAATAGGGTTTACTGGGTGTGGTGTGGGAGCAGAGAGTTTGTCAGAAAGTATTTTTCCTGCGAAGAGAGGAGATAGCTATGGCTGTGTGTTTCAGAAAGCAGATTGTCTGGATTTTGGGAGATTCGTGGATAAATTGGTTGGAGGTGCATGCAGATTGCTGCAGAGCGGCTGTACATCTGGGATTCCCTCATGTGGAAGTGCACTGGCATGGAGTGCGTGGAATGAGGTGGCTGGATTTGGTACCTCTCTGTGCTACTTTGGTGACACAGTGTCGTCCAGACATTAGTATTATTCATTGTGGAGGGAACAGTTTAGGACATGTGTCTGGAATCTCTCTGCAATTTGCAATGAAAGAAGGACTTGGGAAAGTCATGGACATGTATCCAAACTCCAGAGTAATGTTTTCCCGTATTGCGCAGAGACAAATGTGGCTGCGTTCTTCTTCATGTGGTCCACAAATGGAGAAAGCAAGGCCCAATGCTAAAAAGGTTGTCTGTGCCTTTTTGCGAGATGTTGGTATGTCCTCTTTTCACAATGAACATTATGTTTCGTAGTACACACATTTTTCACAGCGATGGAGTACATCTTACTTATGCCGGCAATCAGATTTTTCTGCGAAATATACAAAATGCATTGCAACCTTTTTTGCAATTAGAGCAATCCCTTTTGCAGTAGGTGTTGACCATTTGAAATTTTCAAAACACAAAACACCACAAAAAGGCTCTTTTCAGAGCCAGCACTTCCTCCCAGAGAAAAGTGCAATGGTTGTGACAGAGCAGCACTGCACAGATTTTAGATGTCCACAGACTTCTAAAAATGCACACGGCCCTGTGCATTTCAGACACTTCTATTTTTGTACTGTGAAAGGCGGCTCTGAAAAGAGCCTTTTTTGGGGTTTTTGTTGTTTTATATTTTATTGGTTTCTTAAATATGACACACAAGGAAAGGAAAGGAAAGGAGGGTAAAGAAGGGACACCAACCATGGGGATAAGAAAGGGCAGGTGGAGAGAGGAATATGTAGGGCGGGCCTTATTCAGGTAGGTAGCAGTTCTTCTCATGCTCCTTGACTACAGTCGCGAAAGCACTTTGAAGGTTCTCCCCCTGCAGAGTACTGCGTCACAGTACATGCACAATACTGTGACCTTCAAAAGGTAAGGATCAACAGCATCATGTATGGCCTGCAAGGCAGCTGGAGGGATGCGCTGCCCCACAGGAGTGTCTCTTGTGGTGGCAGGAGCGGAAACAGAGGATGTTGTAGGGAAACTCAACCTACTACGTTTATCGCAAGGTACACCTCAGGAATAGCCCCACCGTGGAACGATTTTAGGTGTCTTTCATTGAGGTAGTACCATAGCTGTACAAACCCGGTTTCCCAAGACTCAGCACCATCTTGCACTTTTTGCTGGTCACCTTGTGTGCATATGATTTTGGTACTCCATCAAAAGTGGTAAATAACATCCACACCCAAGATTCACAGTGAAAACTAGTAGTAGGGACTTCCACTACCTCATCACTCACCTCTGTATCCTGATGCCTGTTCCCCTCTGCAGGCCCTCGGGGAGGGGTTGGTGGTGGAGGGGATGGGGGTGCTGCTGAGACAGCAGTAGCACCAGCAGCAGCCATGGATACCATCAGGACAGCTGTTTTCAAAGAGCAAGAGCAATCCAATGCAACAAGGAGCAACCTGGAAGCCCAAAAACAGAATAAGGAGCAGCTCTGGGGTGTGGCCTTTTATAGGGGTACTGGGGCACGCTTCGCAGACCCCTGCGCTGTCCCAGGACACTACGAACACCAAGAAAGGGCTCAAAAAATTCAGAAAAGTATGCAAATCGCCAGGGACATAGTGTGGGAGATGTGCATGGGTGAACTTTCCCAGGAAAATACCTTGGATTGCTGAAAAAGAAACTTTTTAGGGATTCGGGGGCCCGGACAGTGTTTGTTACGCTTAGCGTGGGTGTGGTCACATGATGACGTCAAGGACACGTTGGCAAATGGGACGGCTGTCCCTAGGACACCAAATGCACGGGGTCAGGTCTACGTATGCGTGCAGGTGTTCTACGGGCAGTGTTCCAGTCCCCGAAGTAATTAAAAGTGCGACACACGTGCAGAGGATAGTTGCGGACAGGCACGATGTTCGTAGGGGCAAGGGTGTGCTACGCATGCGGGCGGGTGTTCTACAGACAGTGTTCAGGTCCACGACCAAAATAAATGTGCGTTACAACTTTGCGGACAGGCGGACGGGCTATGTGTTCTACGTACATATTCATTCTGGTTACGGACAATGCGAACAGGGGGAATGTTCTTAGGACACTTTATTTTGCATAGCTACAAACATACAGACATCTTTAGTGTTCTGCGGACACCCCCCATTTTGACTACCGCCTATTCGAACAGGTATAGTGTACTTTCGGACACCCCCATTTTGGTTAATTATGGACAGGCCGACATCTTGTGTGTCCTAAGGACACTTCCATTTTGATTGCCAACAATACGAACTGGTATAGTGTCCTTAGGACACCCCCATTTTGGTTAATTGAGGGCATCCCGGACAGCCGCGCTGTTCAGAGCCACCCTAACTGCCTTTTAAAAAAAAATAAGACACAGAGGAATATACTAACAACACACTTAGGGCCTGATCACGACTTTGGCGGTAACCCTTAAATCCGGCAGTAGCGCTATTACCGCCGGATTTAAAGGGTCCGCCAAATCAGGACTTCGGCGGATTTCGCCCCAGCTCTGAGCTGGGGGGAAATCCGCTGAAAATTCACGCTATTACCGCCGTCAGGAAATCCGCCGGCGGTAAGAGCGCGAAAATTCCCCATTGAGCCCAATGGGGAAATGGGCATTCCCGAATGGGCTCAATGGGGAATGGGGATTAACATTACCACCGAACTCGTGATCCGGCGCTATTAGCGCCGGATAGTTTGGCGATAGGGCTAATACCGCCGCCGGTAATACCGCCGGTGTTACCGCAAAAGCCGTGATCAGGCCCTTAATATTTTATTATTGTATAAAAGTATAAAAATTATGAAAGAGAGGGGGAACCAGAAACAAACAAATACAGGGGAGTTAGCGGTTTGGACATCATGAATGGTAGGGGAGGGGAGGAAGGGAGTGAAGTCTCATCGTAACATTTTTCTTGCTGGGGAGGTTTTGGGGATAGTTGGCTGGGACATGGAGAGGAGGAACACGTACATGTGGGACAGTGATATTTAATGTTTTCTTTTATATGGTCCTCCATAAAGTGTTTTAAAAGAATTACATTTTTTATTAACAGATCCATGTTTAGCTGCATTCGCTGCAGAGGATTTTCTAACGTCTCTCTTGGTATATTATTTTAATGTCTGTATGGTCTGCTGAAAAAATGTGTTAAGTTCACATAAAGTAATGGTTATTACTTGGCTTATAGAGAGAAGTGTAGTGTCTACCATTAGTATCACTGTCTTCACTCATTTCATCCCGAGGAAAATGTTCTTCCAGCCATTCCAAAGTACTGGACATTTCTGTGTAAAAAAAAAAATATATTAGTTTTAGTGTACCTAATACAGAAAGTTTATAAATATATACAATAAATGTAGTGTACTCACTAGTTTCTTGCTAAGTTTTGCTGTTACTGATGCGTAGGTGTCCTGTTGATTTTTGCCGTGCAGTTTGTGAGGTAATTCTGTTGGAGGCATATTTATTGTGCTTTGGTATATTCCACTAGGTTGCATTTGTTATGTAATTGGACTGTTAGTGTCTTACATACACAGTTTCAGTTTATTATTGAATGTAATTTATGTGCTGCTTTTTCAACATTTTCAGTGTTTTTTTTGGATGATATAACAATGTAAGATACTCCTGAGTTTTTGGATAGTGTTGATGTTGTCCGAGTCCGTCCGTGAACAGGCATCAGACCCACTAGCGCAGGTAGGGGGTTCAGTATGTTGTATGTTATATGTATATAAACTAAGGGCATCCTAGTAAACATTTATCAAATTTACATTATCTATATATCTATTTTCAGTGAAAAAACTTTGTTACAGGAACATTATGGTTAAGTTGTGCTACTAAAAACCTATGAAATTCAGTGAAAAAAAAACTTTGTTAAAGGGGCATTATGGTTCCAAGTAAAACCGAAAACCCCCTGAAATTCGCCAGTTATGGTAAGGTAAGCAACCATAACTCCCGCCACCACCGTGCACTGCTAAGACTAACACCCAGGTCAAAGATGACATCGCAAATGTCATTGATGACATCACGGATGACATCACTGATGACATCACATATCTAGCTCCCTCTTTTTTCCTTTACTGACATATCTAGGCCAGTAACAGTCAGGACCTAAAAATTCAAAAAGTACTATATTTGTAGACTAAGGGGGTCATTACAAGTTGGGCGGTAAGGGATACCGGGCACCGGTAAGGAGAACGCACGTCCTCTCCGGGTCCCGCTAAGGGACCAGTGCGCTAATAACGGTACGGCAAATTGCGGTACCGTTATTAGCTACTTCCCCATTCCCATTGAGCCCTATGGGGGCTGAAATGGGAATGGGGAATGGCTGGTTCAATAGGGACTTACCGGTCGCTCCAGGGTCGGAATGCACCGCTAAGTCCCCATTGAACCAGACCAGTGCCGGACCCGGTATTGGAGGCAGCCATGGCGCAAATAGCGCCATGGCTACCTCCAATCTCGGAATGAGGCCCTGATACTTCAAATATGTTCTTACGGTAATTCACTTGGGGTTCACTCACTGCATATGGAACATATACATAAGGGAAAACACAGACTTGGAAGACAGCAATGCTTTCTGTGTATGAAGATGATCAGTAAGGTTATCAACACTTCCTTATATTTCTGTTTTTTTATTACTGTACTTTCCCTGGATATGCTCACATTTGCATACAATATACTCACATTACTTTCCTTAGGGTCCAGTCACATTATGTGATAGTTATACATAGGTAAGTAGTATCTTTCAAACAGAGCAATCATTTTCTGTGCATGAAGATAATCAGTTAGATTATAAAGATTGTCTGGTAATAGCGCTGTTCTATTGTTTATTTCATTTTCCCTGTATATACTCATATTTGGATGTGTTGTTGTCTGTGTTTTGTTTGCAATGATGCAATTGTGTAGTTTGTGGGTTTTATTTGCTACTTATTCGACAAAACTGTAATAAGAAAGCATTTTCTCATTTTACTATTCACCATGGCAAGATTATTAATATTGCACGTCCATCATGTACGCTGCACACAATGCCTATGTTTGTTTCTACATGAGTACCTTAGTATACTGGAAAGAATTTCATAATGGAATGCTATTTGTATCAATGCATTCCTTAATGCACTACGTACCTCATGATATTTATTCCAATGATCCTTGACACTTTTCTTTATCAACATTACTATAAGAATCCCTTCTACAGACTTTTCATGAAAAGTAAATGCACATGTCATGTCATCAGTAATATCAACAATGACATTTGTGATGTCATCTTTGATGTCCTGGGTGTTAAGTCTTAGCGGTGCACGGTGGTGGCGCAAGTTATGGTTGCTTAGCTTACCATAACTGGCGAATTTCAGGGGTTTTTCAGTTTTACTTGGAACCATAACGTCCCTTTAACAAAGTTTTTTTCAGAGAATTTCATAGCTTTTTAGTAGCGCAACTCAACCATAATGTCCCTTTAACAAAGTTGTTTTCACTGAATATATATATATATATATATATATATATATATATATATATATATATATATATATATATATATATATATATAGAGAGAGAGAGAGAGTGTGTGAGACAGAGAGAGAGAGAGAGAGACCCCCAAAACTCCCCATAACAAATACTTACCATTACCCACCCCCCACATATATATGTGAAATAAGTGCATAAAAAAAGGAAATAAAAGAACAAGTTACTTTCTTACCTGGTAACGTTCTTTCGATGGGATGGTCCGACGACGTATTCCATATCTATGACATGTAATCACCACAGCTGTGCTGCTTCGGAAACTTTTTTCGGCGTCTGCGTCCTGCGTCAATGACGTCAATGCGCCATCGTCGAGGACCTCCTCCGACGTACGACGTCATCCGATGTGATAAGTAGGACGCACGACGCCCGTAGCCTCAGTTGTAGTTTTTTTCCCCCAGAACGTGTGACATTAGTCAACTGCCAGTCAGACACAAAGCCTTGCGGAACGTAAGCTGCAATCGCAAAAGAAATTCTGCAGCGGGGAAGGCAGGGCAGGAGCGATATGGAATACGTTGTCGGACCATCCCATCGAAAGAACGTTACCAGGTAAGAAAGTAACTTGTTCTTCGAGGGGATTGGGTCCTCCGAAGTATTCCATATCTATGACAGACTCCCAAAGCAGTACCAGAGCAAGGAGGAGGGAAAGAATTTAGAATCAAAATTTAGAATAGCCAATCAAAAAGCAGAGCAAAGGACCGCCTTGCCAAAGGCCAGATCCTGTCCTCGGATGGAATCGAGGGAATAGTGACGTACAAATGTATGTACTGAAGCCCAGGTGGCTGCATCACAGATGTTGCGAATAGGAACACCCCTCTGCAGGGCAGTAGATTCAGCCACACCCCTGGTAGAATGGGCCCGCAAGCCAGCCGGTGGGTCCTTACCCGCCAAGCGGTAACACTCCGAGATGGCTAAAATAATCCAGCGAGACAAAGTCTGTTTTGTCACAGCTTGCCCCAAACGCTTTTCAGCGTAACCAATAAAGAGTTGATCGTCCACTCTGACCCGGGACATGCGTGAAGCATAAAAGCTTAAAGCTCTCCTAGGATCAAGCCTATGGAGCCTCTCCTCTTCCTTACCAGGATGCGGAGGAGGATAGAATGCCGGAAGAACAACCTTCTGGGCCAAATGAAATTCCGTCACTACCTTCGGAAGAAAAGAAGGACGAACTCTAAGGACAACCCTGTCCTTGTGAAATACAGTGAAGGGTGGCTTAACTGAAAGTGCCTGTAACTCACTCACTCTGCGAGCGGAAGTAACCGCAACTAAAAACACAGTTTTCAGAGTTAACAGCCTCAAAGGGCAAGAATGTAAAGGCTCAAATGGAGCACCCATAAGAAACTTAAGAACAAGGTTTAAATCCCAACCGGGCACCAGGAAAGGTGACGGAGGGAACACATTAGTGAGCCCTTTCAGAAACTCTGAAATTAAAGGGATTTTAAAGTAAGAACACTCTTCAGACGAGCGCTTAAAGATGGACAGCGCCGCCAGGTAACCTTTAATGGTACCCACTTGCAAGCCCCTGTGGGCCAAAGAAAGTAAAAAGGACAGAACCATGGGGATGTCACATGCAAAAGGATCCACATTCTGAACTCTGCACCAGTCGCAGAACTTACGCCAACGGTACAGAGACTTTGTTGCTGGCCTTCGGGCCGAAAGCAACACCTCCATCACGTCCTCAGGGAGGTCCCAATCCCTATACCTCAACCTTTCAGAAGCCAAGCGTGAAGGTTGAGGGATCTGACCCCTGGATGGAGAACCTGACCCCCCTCCCGTGAGAGCAGATTGTCTCGGTAGTGAAGACGACGCTGAGGGCAGATGGACAAGTCGAGAAGGTCCGGGTACCACGTCCTCCGAGCCCACGCCGGAGCAATGAGGATCATCCGGGAACCGAACATCCGTAACCTCTGCAGCACTTGCGGGATGACGGGGACTGGAGGAAACGCGTACAGCAGCGGGAACGACCACTCCACCACAAACGCGTCTCCTAAGGCTCCTTTTGGAGGAAATTCCCGCAAGCAAAACCTTTCGCACTTCCGGTTGACACTGGAGGCGAAGAGATCCACTTGAGGGGTCCCCCAAAGGGCGAAGATCTCCAGGAGAATCTCCTGAGCCAACTCCCACTCGTGGGAGATCGTGCTCTGCCTGCTCAGAGCGTCCGCCGTCACGTTTTCTTCTCCGGCCAGATGAACTGCCGAGATCTAAACTTCCTGCTGGATGGCCCAGAACTCGAGCTGCATCGCCTCCCTGCAGAGAGGAGGTAACCCTGCCCCCCCCCTTCTTGTTGAGGTAGTGCATGGCCACTGTGTTGTCCGTCAGGATCAGGACACTCTTTCCTCGCACAGTCGGCAGAAAAGCCTTCAGGGCTATCCTGACGGCCCTCAGCTCCAACAGATTGATATGGAGTCTGGACTCCGATGGAGACCAACGACCGCTGACTGTCAGCCCGTTGGCATGAGCTCCCCAACCCGTGAGGGATGCATCCGTCACGATCGTCACCTCCGGCCAGGGAAGCCAAAATGGAGCCCCTTTCATCAAGTTGCCTTCGACGGCCCACCACAGAAGGTCCCGGGCGACCGAGGGCGGCACCTGAACCGGGTCCGACATCCTGCCGGAGGACTGCGACCACTGCGTCTTGAGCGCCCACTGCAAAGATCTCATCCGCAGGCGAGCCTCTGGCACCAGAAGAAGGCAGGATGCCATGAGGCCGAGCAACCTCAAGAACTCGAACGCTGGGAGCGTCTGGGCATGCTGAAACTTGTGCACCATCTGCTGAATGTGAAGAGCCCTCACCTGGGGAGGAAAACACTGCCCCAGGGAAGTGTCGAGCACTGCTCCGATGTACTGGAGCCGCTGTGTTGGCGTCAAATGGGACTTCTTTAAATTGAGGGAGAAGCCCAGCCTGTGAAGGGAGTGGCAGGTGACGGACAGATGATCCAGGACTTGCTCGGGAGAGCTTCCCCTGATCAACCAATCGTCCAGGTAGGGGTAGACGTGAATCCCCCCTTGCCTGAGATGCACTGCCACCACCACCATGAGCTTGGTGAAAACCCTCGGGGCAGAGGTCAATCCAAATGGCAGGACCCGAAACTGAAAGTGCGAGTCGCCAACCGCGAACCTCAGGTAATTCTTGTGCTTGGGATGGATCGGCACATGGAAGTAAGCATCCTTGAGGTCGAGTGACACCAACCAGTCCTGAAGCTGAAGGGCCTGGAGGACTTGAGAGAGAGTAACCATCTTGAACTTGTCCTTCCTGAGGAGTTTGTTCAAACCGCGCAAGTCCATGATGGGTCTCAATCCCCCGTCTTTCTTCGAAATCACAAAATAAGGGGAATACCATCCCTTGTTCCTCTCCGCTACAGGCACCAGTTCTATGGCGTCTTTCTCCAGCAGGGCTTGAATTTCCTGCGCAAGGAGCGGATCCGGACTCTGCAAAGAGAGGTACCCCGGTGGATTGTCGCGAGGCCTGTGCCAAAAGGGAAGACAGTAGCCGTGGGTTATGATCTCCAGAACCCACACATCTGAAGTAATGGCATGCCACTCTACAAGATGCTGCGCCAGCCTTCCCCCAACCGGAGAACCATGGGACATGGCCTCATGACTGAGTGGGAGCGGCCGCGGCGTTACCTGAGGGCAAAGAGGCAACTGCCCGAGCGGCCTTGGCACCACGGGTACCCTGTCGTCCACCTCTGGTACCCCTGCGTTGGCCTCTTTGACTGCCAGCTCCTCTCGCTTTACTGAAGGACGAGTAATAGTGAAAGGAACCACCCCTCCACTGCTGTCCCCTAGGACGAAAAGGCGGAGGTTGGCGAACTGCAGCGCCCAACGACTTCGCTGCAGCTTTCGAGGTCTGCAACCTCTCAAGGCTCTCGTCAGCCTTGCTGCCAAAAAGGTGTTCACCGTCAAAGGGCATGTTGAGGAGCCGAGACTGCACATCAGGAGCAAACCCCGACTTCCGCAACCACGCAAACCTGCGTATCACGGTGCTTGCCGCCATGGACCTACTGACGCATTCAGCTAAGTCCAAACCCGACTGAACGGACTCACACATGGCATCCTTACCATCCTGGACCATAGCAAGGAAACCATCCCGTTCGTCCCCTTCGGGAATATGTTCACCGCTAACGCAAAACAGTTCCACAGAGTGTGTGTGAAACGAGACAAGGCACAAATGGAGTTGGCCGCCTGAAGCGCCATACCACCAGAAGAAAACACTTTCTTCGCCCAGCCATCAAAATGTTTGTCGTCCCTATCAGGAGGGATGGTAGGGTACGACACCTGCTTTGCCTGGGCCGTGGCCGCCTGCACCACCAAACTCTCCGGAGTGGGGTGCCTGGTCAAGTAGCAGGGGTCGCTACTGGCTGGACGGTATTTTCGCGACAAGGATCTGCCTACCGCCGGGAGACTCTCCGGAGCAGTCCAAGCCGCCGCCACCCTTCTCTGTAAAGCCATATGGAATGGCAGTACCGGATCAGTTGGGGGACCAACATCAAGGATGTCCGTCAGATCATCCTGCACAAACTCCCCTGGGGGAGCAGACCATCCCAAGTACTCAGAAACCCTAGCCATAAGGCGCCGGTACAAGGAATCGGCATGACAGCCAGGCTCAGGCCTACAAAACTCCACCTCCGGAGAGGTGTCCAGTCCACTGGCATCATGCAGTGACTGTCTCAAATCGTCAAACTGACTATGGCCCGAGACAATTTCATCTGGAACCTGACTAGGAACCAGGCCATCAAAATCCTCATCCGCCTCTGAAATATAGTTCAGGTGGCGAAAAGAAGGCACCCGAGAGTGCTTGCTCTTAACCAGAGCCTTCCTAGGGGGTCCTCCCGTGCTACGGGGTACCTCCGACACGAAAGGCGTCGATGGCGTCAAGCGAATCGGCGCCGGCGTCGAGAGAACCGGGATCGGCGTCGACGACGAGGAAATCGGCGTCGACGTCAGATGCAGCGCCTCCAGCATCGGCGGCATCGACACAGCCCTCGAGGCCAGAGCCCCGAGCGTGTCCCTCGACGGCCTGAGCGTCGACGGCTTCGACGACTTCCTCGGAGCCTCGAGAAAGCCTGCCGACGCCCTTGACGCCTCAGACGTCGATGTCTTCCTCGAAGACCTCACAGGTGCACACGGTCTCGAACGCGTTGAGGACCGGGACCTGGAACGGGTACGTCAAGAACGAGTCTCCTTGTCCGAACGGGACCTCTCCCGTGACTCGCGCCGACCACTCCTGCGAGCGGTGTCTCTCGACCTCTCACGACCGACCCCACTCGGGGGCGAGGACGGCTTAGTACCCTGCGACTCAAGAATCGCCAGCATTTTCTTCCCGAAGGAAGCCCATTCCTCCGGCGTCGCACGGCTGGTGGGGTAAGCGACGTGCCGGGCAGAGTCCTCCGAAGAGGACCTGGAAGACGGCCGGTGTCGGCGCTTCCGAAAATGCCTTGGAGGCTGAGGAGTGGCGAGACCGACTCCTAGAAGGAGACCCACGAGACTTCCGACGATGACGCGGAGAGTCACCCCTTGAATCATCCGTCGAAAGCCCCGCAGACTTCGTCTTCCTGGGCTTGGACACCCGACCTACCGACAACTTCTTCTTACGTTCGTGTAAGGCTTTGGACGTGAGCGACTGGCAGTCGATACAGTCATCCGTGTCGTGGGCCTCCCCGAGGCACCAGAGGCAGGCGTCGTGCGAGTCCGTCACCGACAACTTGGACCCACACTCCCCGCACTTCTTGAAACCCGGACGCGGGGTCGAAGACGAAGTAGAAGACATCTTCACACGAAGGATTTTCACAAAACGAACAGGTTCGAAGAACCGAGAAGAACAGAACTCTAAAGAGCCGAGGCGTGAACCGAGAATCACGAAGCAACACGTTCGCGGAAAAAACGGAACTGAGGCTACGGGCGTCGTGCGTCCTACTTATCACATCGGATGACGTCGGACGTCGGAGGAGGTCCTTGACGACGGCGCATCGACGTCATCGACGCAGGACGCAGACGTCGAAAAAAGTTTCCGAAGCAGCACAGCTGTGGTGATTACATGTCATAGATATGGAATACGTCAGAGGACCCAATCCCCTCGAACCGGTATTTTTTACTGCATGATAATGTCTGCGACTTTATTGCTGGAATCTGAAAATTCCTGCTGCTTACTAACCCTGTGCAGAGAGGTGAGAGCCAGCAGTAAAACTCTCTTTAGTGTCACCAAGTGGATATCCACAGATCCAATGGGCTGCAAATGTTAGCGCTGAAAAGCTGCCAGAACCACATCGAGGTCCCAGACCGGTCGCAGCCTATGCACTGGCAGAAAAGCCTAGATAACCACTTAAGGTGGGCCTTAACCACCAGGTTGGCTGCAAAAACATGCTCAGGGGAATTCTTGTAAGCCCCAATGGCCATCAAATAAGTGCAGCGGGTATCCAACTGAACTCCAGAATGAGCCAGGTGTGCTGAAAAAGCCAGTACATCATCCTAAGGACAGGTGACAGGATCCAGTCCCCTGTCACAGACCCAATGGCAGAAAATAGTCCATTTACTCCTATACTGGGACCGAGTCGAGGGCATTCGGCCCTGCAGAATGATGTCCCAGTTTTCATCTGAAAATTGAATATGCTGAAGCCTCAGCTGGTCAGGAACCAGGCCGCCAGCGCCAGCTTGCCCGGGTCCGGATGTTCCACCACCCCACCCTGCTGTGTCAGGAATCCCATTCTGGGGATTGGAAGGTGGAAGGGATCCTGGTAGCACAACTGCAGCAGATCTGAAAACCAGGGTCTCGAAGGCCAGTGGGAGGCAATCAGGATGAGGCTGCAACCCACCAAAGCCCGAATCTTGTGGAGGGTCTGTTGGAGCAGAGTGATGGGCGGGAACGCATAGCACCTGCGGCTGTGCCAAAAGATCTGAGAGGCATCTCCCAGAGACCCCCGTCCTGCACATGAAGCAAACTGGGGCCCTTGAAATTCAGAGCATGCAAACAAATCTAGGTCCACGAAACCCCAAAGCTGGAATAGGGGCAACAAGGAGACTGTGTAGGTGTTGAACGCCTATCGGCTCAGTTAGTCCACTTCAGTTGGTCCGCTTCTGCATTGCTGTCCTCTGGGAGGTGGACTGCTGAAACACCAAACTTCCTCCCTCAGGGCCCATTCCCAGATTGATAACGGCTCCATGTAGAGGAGGGGGGAATGGGTGTCACCCTGCTTGTTCAGGTAAAACATTGTAGTAGAATTGTCCATCCTGACCAGAACCAACTTGTCCTTGATGAGGGGCAAAAACGTTTTGCGGGCCAGGCCCACTGCTCTGAGATCAAGCAGATTGATATGCAGGAGGGCTTCCTTCCTGGACCATACACTACATGAATCATGTAGCCCGCCAGCCCAAAAGAGAGCAGTCCATTGTCACCACCAGGGTAGGTTCGGGTGAAATGGGCGCCCACTGAAACATTGCCCTCCATCATCCACCAGCGAAGATCGGGCAGTAGGAGCATTGTTATTGTGATCCTGTCCGACTGAGACCCTGACTCCTGATCCCAATTGGCTGCCAGGTGGAGCTGGAAGCACCTCATCCTGAGGCAAGTGTGCTGTACAGTGAGCACACAGGAGGCCAGAACATGCTGGAACCACCATGCAGAGGTGGTTGTGTTGGACAGAAAGTGCCCACTGCCTTACAGAAGGACAGAAGCCTCTCAGGCGTAGGAAACACCCGCTGAAAGGTGGTGTTCCAACGCACCCCTAGGAAGACTAGATCTTGAGAGGGGCACATCTGTGACTTCCTCTGGTTGAGGGAGAACTCAAGCTAATGAAGGAGATCCGCCAATCTCTGGCAGGAGTGTACCACCCCTTGGGGTGACCCTGCCCTCACCAGGCAGTCGTCCAAATAAGGGTACAGATGATGGCCCTTTAAGTGGAGAAGACATACCACTGCATTCATCAACCTGGTGATGACACGAGGAACAGAGTTCATGCCGAAGGGCAGCACCTTGAGATTGAAAGTGGTGCGACATAATCGTGAACCGCAGAAACTACTGATGCGTTTGGTAGATGGGAACATGCAGGTATGCATCCTTGAGGTCCAGGGAACAAATCCAGTCCCCTGCACACAGAGACTCTGCTATGTGTGTGGGAGTAAGCATCTTGAAGCGTTCCAGCGGTAAAGGCAGATTTAGAAATGACAGGTCCAAGACAATGCTCAGGCCAGCCTGGTTGTTCTTGGGTACCGCAAAAATCCTGGAATATTACCCAGTGCCCCAGTCTACAAGAGGAACCAGTTCTATCGCCTGCATCTCCAAGAGCGAAAGGACATCCCGTAAAAGAGCCGGGCGACCCGATCTGACAAAGAGGAGAAGATGATGGTGGCAAAGGAAAAGGAAGACTGAAGCCTGTGGAGACTACGGATAGGATCCACGGGTTGCTGAAAAGATGCTTCTAGGTGTCCTGGAAAAGAGCCAAACGGCCCCCCACAGGCGAGCTGTGCGTCCCAACCTTGACGACATTGCTTCTTCACGTCAGAGGTGGGGGTAGAGGGGGAACAGAAAAACCCTTGCAACGTCCTGTGGTGCGTCCACCACGCTGGGCGACCTGACAGACCTCTGTGTAAACCGATGCCCGGAACCCCTTGAAGCTGGAGAAGGCGCAGGGCTTGAACTTGATCCTGCCCTGGGACTGGGGGAAGCATTTCTTACCTGGTTTTGTCCAGATGGCCAAGGACTTGGCAGTTTGAGTGGAGGTTTTCTTCTTTGTCAACTCATCGGTTGATGAATGAAAAAGGTCCACACCCTCAAAGAGCAGATCCAGGATCTGTTCCTGCATGTCAGATGAAAACTTAGTGGCGTGCATCCACGCCCTCCTTCTCATTTAGACCACAAGGCACAGTCCTCTGCTGGCTGTGCCGATGTGGGAGACTAAAGACTCCATGAGGTCCTGTGCAATGGCCTGGACATCTACCAGCCCAGCCTTGAAGGACGCTTGCTTGTCTGAAAGGAGGTCAGGCAGAAATCCGCCACAGCTTCTGGTTAGCAGCAGCCAAAAGGGTGTCTGCGTTGACTTGCTGCAGATGCATTCATGAGATGGAATAACAGCGCTTTCCGAAAGAGGCAACTGGTGTTGGCTCCCGTGGAGGAACACGATGGTTTAGAATACAAGGAGGCTGCAGCCACCACTGAAGAATGCGGCTGCGAGGTGAGGAGGATTGGCTTCCGGTCCGTCAGCCTAAACCTGATTGACCTTCTTTTTCATCTGGGTGTTGGCCCTGGGCTTCTCCCAGACCATCTGCGCCACCTGCAGAACATCCTTCTGGAGAGGGATGTCAGACCAGATCATGGTGCACTTCCCCAAGACCTCTGCTAGTACACCCGACTCCTCGGGGGGTTCCTTCGGGCAGAGGGACTGCCAAGAACTCCACCAGGCCCTGAAGGCGGTCATGAAAGACCTTATCGGATGCTGAGGGTTCATCGTCCTGGGCGTTATCGTCCTCATCACACCCCCCTTTTTCACAGACCAAGGGGAACTGGGCCCTGGGACACAGGTGCCAGTGGGGTCCCCCTAGGTCCGGAGCCGCAAACAGGTTCAACGGCTCTTGCGGTGGAGGCGATGGTGGTACAGGAGGTGGTGGAGGGGTCAGAACAACTGGTATGGCCTAGACCGGGGGAGGGACTGGCACTGGAACCAGCAGAGCTGGAGAAATGGGAGGAGTACCCAGAGGAGGTGTCCGAAAGTGGCACCACCTGCGGAATGACCTTCACAATGTCATTCAGGGGCCCCTTCATCTGAGGGGTATTCATGAGGAAGAGGAAGCGCTCAAAGCGGTCCTCACAAGCCGCCGAGTCCCTAGAGGCTTGGCCCTTCGAGGAGCTGGGCCTCTGCTCCTGGTCAACGCACAGAGGGGCCTGGTACATGCAGCTGTAAGGCTATGATGGGTAGATGTATCCCTGAGGAGACCAGAAGCCTACACCATAGGATCCGCTGCCGCTTCCACATGGAAGGGGCTGGGATCATCTTGCAAAGCCCATTCGATGGGCAACAGCACTGGCAGGCCGTGAGCTGGAGCCAAGAAGGCCGCCTCTGCCATTTTGAAGCCCTGCATCACGCCCTGGGCGGGAGGGCATGAAGGTCCTGAGAGGCCTCAGACACGGGATGATACAGCTTGGGTCTTGCATCCAAAGCAGAGGTGTCTCTAGTAGGCGCTGAGCCCTCAGCCAGACGGCCAGTAGTCGTAACACCATGACTCACAGCCTCAGAGTGAGCTCCTGTAGGCTGGATGCCCTCGGCACCTTTGCTGGTAGCCATGTTGGATAGTGCCGAGGAAAAACTCTTGGAGATGGCACTCAATGATCCCCTAACCCCCTTGGGGTAGAAGAAGACTAAGAACTTGATCGCCCTTCTGAGGACAGCCTGGTAGGGGCAGAGCCCCTCATCTTGGAAGCCGGTAGCCAGGACAGTCTCAGATCTGTCCCCAGAGCGCCGGCAGAGCCCCTGGGCCCCTCTGCTTGGGCGCCAGTAGCCTTAGAGGCTGCAGGCCTGCCAGAACCTGAATTCGAGGAATCCTGATCCGTGGGAACCCCGGGGAAGGAGTCGCCGCTCTGTGGAGCCATGCTGAACAGAGAGCCTACCTTGTCTTGTCAAGAGGTCCTTGAGGCAAAGTCCTTAAGCTGGGGAGGAGGAGAAGTGTGGAAGATCTCCCCCCTACCGTGACAACACATTCTTCAATGCCCTGTGACAAGAGTGCTGCAAGCCAAACATGTGTCCCAGCAGTGGTCAGCCCCAAACAACCAAGACAGAGTACATGGAGATCCAAGGTGAGGAATGAACGGTTGGAAGAGGCACATCTCGTGAATCCTCCTGCAGCCGACATGCGCCGGGGGAGGAGAGGCACTGAAGGGAAGTTAAATAAGATTTTTATTTTAAAAATAGGGAGTAAAGGTCCAGTCGCAAGCGACTCACCACGAGATTAAAAATGCCAACCACTCTGCCCTACCAGGAACTGAACACTGAACATCATACTGCCTACAAATCATGCCTGTCACAAACTACACCTGTAACTCAAGACACCAACAACGACCATCGATCAACGTCACACCGCCCACTTTAGTTCGTTATAACAAACGCCACGACCGGGAAGTTCTATGAGCAAGGACAAGGGGGTGGGGGGAGGGGAGAAAAGGGAGTTATACTATTCGTCCATCAGAAATGGACGTGTATTTTTTTGTTAAAATGTTGTTAGGGTGGGATGCAGGGATCCTGTGAAGTAACTATGTTTGATTGACTATGTACCCACCCAGCTGTTCACTTCTGATGTCAAAAATCAATAAAATTGAATTTGAAAAATAAAAAATAGGGAGCAAGCGGAAAGCAAAAGAAAAAGTCTCTGCACTGGCTGCCAGGTCCGGCACAGTCCGGGCAGAAAAAGGGACTTGGGTGAGGCACCGGAGGGCAGGGTCTTGGTGGGGCGTTACCATGCCCGAGGCCGCACTCTGCGCGCTATACTAAATTTAAAGGGGAAGCTCAATTTTTCGCTGCCAAAGGCTCCAGTACCATCCCCAAGGATGTAGGAAAGGGGACGGGACATATGAGTAGTTGGCACATGCTTTTTAGGCCATTATTCATTACCATTAAAATTACACTGATGCAACGTCCCCCATCAGATATCCTGCTCCAGATTTTTCATACTCCAGATCAGGCAGCTGTGCATGACAACCCTCCCTACTCAGTCTATGACTCTGCTTCTTGTCTAAGGTGGTCCTGCAAGGAAACCTCATAGGAACCACCCTTGACTTCTGAATGGGCCTCAACTCTCCAATGATATGATATGATAGGTTATTTATAACGCACTTAATACCCAGAGGTTGTTAAGCGTGGACCCGGGGATCGAACCTGTGTTGCTCCGTATCGTGTTACTTCCAAGGTGAGCACGTTGCCGCTGAGCTATCCTCCCGAGACTACTAATGAGCTCGCCACCCATGGCCACAATCCTCAAACCTGCCAAGCAGCCAGATCTCACTATTAAATAATGACTACTCAGTTGGAGTTACCCATACCCCTGATTACCTTAAATGTGTCTGGTGGTTATCAGTACTATCTTTATATACCATTTACAGATGCACTACTGATCAAACCCCCAATCCATTATCTATCCAGCTTTCTCTCACCTAATAAACAAAATACTTCCTATCAGAAGCCCCCATCCCCTTACGCAACATTAACATAGCAAGTTATTCCACCAGTTTTCCTTTTTACACAAATGCAACTTCAATGTAATATCCCCCTCTTGCAGCTTCTTCAGCTTCACATATATAGCTCAGCCACATTCTCCTCACGCCTCATCGACTTGCCTACTGTCCTTGCTGTCATCTCAGTCTACCATAGCGAGGAAGCCGGCATGAGGTGAGCCTTGCCCACCCCTGGACACTTTGTGTTATCTGGCCCATACCAGGCCCCCAGGTCCCCGTAACATTCCTCTCCCACCCCGCACCCGCTTCCTGGTCTCTCTCCCCTGCCCCCACCTTCCGACCCGCCCATCCCAGCTATCATTGGGCCTAGAGCCCTGGCTGCTAGGGTCTAGCAACCCAGCTCACACCGGCTCCTCCATCCATAGCGAGGAAGCCGGCGTGAGGTGAGCCTTGCCCACCCCTGGGCACTTGGTATTTTCTGGCCCATACCAGGCTCCTAGACCCCCGTAGCGTTCCTCTCCCACCCTGCACTTGCTTCCTGGTCTCTCTCCCCCTCCCGCCTCACGACCTGCCCATCCCCGCTCTCATTGGTCATCGCGGCCTTCATCACTGGTCCTCCCAGGGCAGCCCTCTAGCCGGGAGTCCTCTGCCCGGCAGCCCACTGCCAGGCAGCCCCCTGCGGCTAAGAGCCCCAAGACCAAGGTCGGCTCCAACAGAGGCAGCTCCAGGAGGTACCAGCAGGGGAAACCAGTGGCCAGCCATCAACCAGCAACTACAAGGACCAGTAAGGTAGGGGTGGCTTGGGTTGGGGGAGAACTACAGCTCTACCCTTGAAACCTGACCACTTGGCAAAACCAATGTTGAACAGTGTGACTATTCCCCGTTGCCCCGCTCCCTCCCACACCCTCAAGAGAGACAGATCAAGCTGTCTAATACGATAACCAACAGACCGGCTAGCTGTAGACCACTATACAGGTCTCTCAAATTTAGCAGGGCCTCTGGGCCCAAATTGCCATGTGTGATATTTAGATTGCATTGATAGGCCTCTCTACCACTATACAGGTCTCACTAATTTAGCGGGGACTCTGTGCCCAAACGGCATTGGGTGATATTTAGATTGCATTGATAGGCCTCTCTCCCACTTTACAGGTCTCTCAAATTTAGCAGGGCCCCTATGCCCAAATTGCATTGTGTGATATTTAGACTGCATTGATAGGCCTATCTCCCACTGTACAGGTCTCTCAAATTTTAGCAGGGCCCCTGTGCCCAAATTCCATTGTGTGATATTAAGACTGCATTGATAGGCCTCTCACCTACTATAAAGGTCTCTCAAATTTAGCAGGGTGTCTGTGCCCAAATTGCATGGTGTGATATTTAGACTGCATTGATAGGCCTCTCTCCCACTATACAAGTCTCTCAAATTTAGCAGGGCCCCTGCGCCCAAATTGCATTGGATGATATTCAGATGGCATTGACAGGCCTCTCTCCCACGGTGCTGGTCTCTCAAATTTAGCAGGGCCTCTGCGCCCAAATTGCATTGGATGATATTCAGATGGCATTGACAGGCCCCTCTCCCACGGTGCTGGTCTCTCAAATTTAGCAGGGCCTCTGTGCCAAAATTGCATTGTGTGATATTTAGATCGCATTGATAGGCCTCTCTCTCACTATACAGCTCTCTCAAATTTAGCAGGGCCTCTGTGCCCAAAAATTGCATTGTGTGATACTTAATCTGCATTGATAGGCCTCTCTCCCACTATACAGGTCTCTGAGATTTAGTAGGGCCCCTCTATCCAAAATGCATTGTGTGATATTTAGACTGCACTGATAGGCCTATCTCCCACTATACAGCTCTCTCAAATTTAGCAGGGCCTCTGTGCACAATTTGCATTGTGTGATATTTAGATTGCATTGATAGGCCTCTCTCCCACTAAACAGATCTCGCAGGTTTAGCAGATCTGTGCCCAAATTCCATTGGGTGACATCCAGATTGCATTGACAGGTCTCTCTCCCACGGTGCAGGTCTCGAGTTTAGCAGGGCCTCCATGCCCAAATTGCACTGTGTGATATTAGATTGCATTGATATGCCTCTCTCCCACTATACAGGCCTCTCAAATTTCGCTGGCCAACTCACTCTTAAGTTTGACAGAACCCACCAGTGAATTACTGTGGAGTGACACTCTGATTAGGGGCTCACGCAGCACAAGGCGCAAGTCTGAGCTGCGCCCTCTAAGCCATTCTTCAATCAATAGATACCCCTCCCAAACCCACATAGCTAGCTCACAGCATTGAACTGCGCTCAGGGAGACAGACATCGATAACACCCAACTATATAACCCCTAACCACCGCCCTACCCCTCTCAAGACAGTGACTGAACGTGTCAGCAACTGCAGCCGGAACACCACCTACAAACAGAGCCCAAACCAGTAGCGGACAGCCTCCACACCCACTACTACACCACAAGACAACCAGACCAAAGCGTGATCTTATAATGCCGCACAAATGACCCATTCCAAGGAAAAGACAAAGAGAAGAAAGGACACACACTCCAGAACAGCAACTAAGAACAACTACTATAGAATGCACCCCCACAGACAGGAACACAAATCGAACCAACACAGAGAAGAGACAAATCCCTCTACCTAACTCCATACCTCGCTGACAACTGGCCACCACAGCAATACAACCCAACGCTAGAAGCATCATCAAACAACCTAACACAAGCAAGTAGAAGAAGGATGAACAACACAAAAAACTACAAACACACGACTGATGCGATAACACCGTATATCACCAAAACAAGAGGAACTTCCAACTGACAACCACAACACCTGGAAGACGAACCTGATGAAAACAAAAAAAAAACAAGACAGAACCTAGAAGAACATTTCGAAGACGCTAACACCCCCAAACCCACAGCCCAACAAGAGATCGACCAGGAAGGAAACCTCAACACTGTGCAGAAGACAACCTCAACAAGAAAGTCCAAACCAAACAACACCTCCAAACTTCACTGCAATCTAATAAACGCAAGATCCATGTCAAAACACTCAACAGAGATCTTCGACCTACTCAACGATAACGGCATTGACATCCTGTTCATCACAGAAACATGGCGGGACGAAAACTACAAAATCACACTCCAAAGCTGCCTTCCAACCAACTTCAAATGCCTGCAAACAAACAGGAAAAACAAAAAAGAAGGAGGCATCGCAATAGCATTCAAAGAACACCTGAAAATGAAAACAGACGAACCACTCAACATCCTCAACTGCGAAACTATGGTAGTACACCTAACAGCAAGCCCAAAAACCAACATCACATTCATCCTGGTGTACAGACCGCCGACATATGATGCAACCTTCGTCGACAACTTCATAAAAGCCATCACCAATTTAGCCATCAACCACTAACACCTAATCATCCTGGGGGACTTCAACATCTGGTTTGAAGACAGTCACGCCAATTCCCAAAACTCACTGATTGAACAACTCGCCAACATGAAACTACGACAACTAGTCAAAGGGGCAACACACTCAGCAGGACACACCCTCAACGCAATTTTCACCAAAGAAAAACTCATCACCACGGCACCACCAATACGAATACTGTAGAGCGACCACCTCATCTTCCCATTCGTGATCACTCTGCCTACTCAAGTCTGCATCACCCGGAACTCACAACCACCACCAAAAGAAACTGGAAACACGTCAAAGAAATCAACCTATTCGAACAACTGGAATTAACCAAACCCACAACTACAGAACTAGAGCTAGCTGACCTAGACAGGAAAGCGGAGATACTACACAAATGGATTGCAGATACAATAGACAAGATCGCCCCAGAAAAACCATTCACCTCATCAAAAAAAAGAGCAATGGCAAAATGGTTCACCCCATTATTGACCGCCATGAAAAAGGAAAACAAAAAGATGGAACTGGAATGGAGGAAAGAATACAACCCAGACAAAAAAAAACACTGTTCCAGAAACAAATCTGTGTATACAAGAAGGAAATTAAAAAAGACAGAGTCGACATTACGATGACAGAATCACCAATGCCATCAACACACAAAAAGAAATGTTCAGCATCATTAAAGAAATGATAAACCCACCAGGCTGCGATAACACCCCAACCCCCAAAGAGAAACTATGCAACGACCTGGCAGACCACTTCAAGAAAAAAAATCTGTGACATCCGACAAACCATACAAAAGAGCCCAACCGACCACAACATACAACCTAACGAACCTAACACGGAACCACAGCACAAACTCTGAAACATTTCTGAAATATCAGCAGATGCTTTCTCAATGCTGGTAACACAAAGCAAGAAAGCTGGATCACCCATGGACCCTTGTCCCCCGGACATCTTCAAATCAATCCTCGCACAAGGAACGCCGGCAGAACACTACAGAAACCTTCTAAACCTATCACTAGCAACAGGGACTGTACCGAAGATCTTCAAATCATCATATATCAAGCCACTCCTGAAAAACACAAGTGGTGACGTAGAAGACCTCTCCAACTACAGGTCGATCTCTAACACCCCCTACCCGGCAAAACTCCTAGAAACCTACGTATATAAACTAACCCAAGAACACGTAGAAAAACACTACCTGCTAGACCAAGCCCAAGTCGATTTCAGACCAGCAAGAGGAATGGAAACAGCACTACTATCCATCTGGGACGACCTCAAAACTAACGCAGACAAACACTACCTCAGCCCTTATTCTGTTCGACCTCTCCACAGCCTTTGACACAGTTAGCCACGACACCCTGACCAAAATACTAGAAGACATGGGCATAACAGACACAGCACTACTCTGGACCAAATAATTCCTAGCAGACAGAACAGAAACCATATGGATTAAACCATTCAAATCCACTCCACGATTTAACGACTGTGGAGTGCCACAAGGATCCTCACTAGCCCCACTATATTTCAACATCTACCAGACTCCGGTCATCAGAATCTTCAAAAAATACAACATTACATGCTGCAACTATGCAAATGACACTCAAATCATCTACAAAATCAAAGACACCAATGCTGATCATTCAAACCTAATTGACTGTCTAAAAGAAGTCTTCAACTGGATGAATGCCAACAACCTCAAATCAACCCAGGAAAGACAGAAATCATGATCTTATCCAAAGACAAGGAGAACAAAACCACCATCCCGTGGCCTACGGAAATGGGAAATGCACCAACACCATCTAAGGTAGTCAAAAATCTGGGAGTCCTAATGGACAACACCCTAACCTTCGAACCCCAAATAAATGCAACAGTGAAGAAATGCTTTTTCCTCCTCCACACAGCAAGAAGAATTCTACCTTTCCTCTCGCTCACGCACAAAACACTCACTATCGTCTCCCTCATCATGTCAAGAATCGACTATGCAAACAGCTTCTACCTCGGAATACCAGAATACCTCCTGAAGAAACTACAACGGA
This sequence comes from Ambystoma mexicanum, assembly GCF_040938575.1. NCBI lineage: Eukaryota > Metazoa > Chordata > Amphibia > Caudata > Ambystomatidae > Ambystoma > Ambystoma mexicanum. The sequence continues at coordinate 15,661,780 of NC_090922.1, read as the reverse complement.
TCCAAAATGCAGCAGCAAGACTACTCCTCAAACTATCCAGAAGAGAACACATCACTCCTGCCCTAAAACACTACACTGGCTCCCACTAAAACATTGCATCACCTTCAAAACAATGTGCATAACGCACAGGGCAATCAGCGGACAAGGAGCAGAATTCCGACAAAAGAAAATAATCTACAAACCAACGAGACCCCTCCGATCAAGCAACGAATTCCGCCTGGAACTTAAACCATATCTTAAGAAAAAACTTGAGAGCATCTCCTTCTACCACTTAGCCGCAAAAACCTGGAACATCATCCCAAAAGAAATAAGAAACACAGAAGATCACCTAAAATTCAGAAAATCACTAAAACCTGGCTCTTCAACACCAAAGACTCAAACTGAGAACCGAAACAAAGAGAAGGATGACTAAACGGGAAAGGACACGGACAACCCAGAACTGACAGGGAAGCTCCCACGGTACCCGGACAGGTGACTCCAGACAGACTAACACAGGCGACACGCATGGAGACCAAGTCAACTACCCCAGCCAACCCCACTCAACATCTTCACCCGCACCTTAGTTACCACCAGGTACCACAGTGTTGTGGAATTGTTTATAAATTGACAACCACCACACTATCTGAGTTGTTGACAATGGCAGGTGCACTGGCCACAGGAGTAGGAAGGGAGGACATGTGGGGCTATGAGAGAGCCTGATAGAGGTGGGTGCCAGATGAGAAAGGGACCTTGAATGCCAGACGGGCCCAGATCAGGACTGAGGCGCATCAGGGGAAACTGCGCAAGCCAGGGGAGTTGCTGGGTCTGGAAAAGACCCGGGGCTAAGCTGATGTCGGAACTGTTGGGACTGGGGGCTAGCTAGTCTTTTGGCTGTAGCTCCTGAGATTCTATCCGGGGCTACAACCAAAAGATCAGGGGCTATAGCCCCCTTATCCCCCCCTAGCAACGCCCCTGGCGCAAGCCCAGTGCCGCAATTCAGGATAGAAATGCCAACTAACCAACTCCACTAACAATTTCACCCTCTGCATACACCTCTCAAACTCCAAACCAAACGCAACCAAAAACCTACAGCACAACAAACCACACAAACTTCACTACATTGCAACAAAAAAACAAAATTCACGCAGACTCGCACAACTGTACACGACGACTAATGGCCGCAAACACCCCAGGCCCAGCCAACGGACCCACCAGGCTGAGGCCGCCAACAGCACATCACTGCTCTCTTGCACTTTTCCTGCTTCCTCCCTCTAACTCAACCTCCCCTTCTCTTTCAGAGCCGCCTGCATGCCAGCGGACCACTCCGGTGGTGATAGTGTGTGGTACAAAAATCCTTAAACATTAACATTAACTACCATCCTGCTGATGGCTTGTCCTTCTAGTGGGCTCTTCCAGGGCGCCACCAGTTCTTCTGCATGTTGAGGAGCTGTCTCATGGTCATGTAGAAATGGAGTCTGACCACTTCCAGAATAGTGAATTTAGTCGAATGCACTATTGTATACATCAAGATCTTCACAAGCAGCAATGCCTAAAACGTCCGGAATTCTTTTTGGGCTCTCTTGCATTCAAGGGTTGAAATTCAGATATTACCCGATCCGATTTCAATCCAGATCGATACTCTCCTTGTACAACTTGCCACTGTTAGGATTTCGTCAGTCTCCATAAATCAATATATTTTTTTTTTTTAAACGTCGGTCTAATATGTCTCAGTACTAAGACTTTGACATCAGACTTTTGTTACAACATGGTGATTTTTGTTGATTCCTTTACTAAACTCAAGAGCCAGCCGATGTGATGCGAGCTATGGCGCTCCAACATTATAGCTAAAAACTACAAGGGAGGTGGCTAAGCTCGCCACTATACCGCTATGGTCATGCGTTTGCTTCCAAATCTAGAGAGTCTATGAAGTCAACTACGGCACAGCTTAGTTTCACAGAACTACCGGCCATGGCTAGTGACCACCAATCTCGGGACTCTGGGCTCGCAGGACTTTAGTTTCCTAAATGCACGATCCGCTTTGCTGTTGTCTGCGTGCATGTAGTAAGGAGATGTTCCAAAGATTCGATTTCACTTAGGCAAAAGCAACACTTCTTGTCGTTTACTTTGTTTAAGTGACGAAGCCACAACGTCGCCTTGGTTTTTATGGCATTTAGTCGAATTCGCAGGAACTGTTCACGGTGATGTCGAGAAGGACAGTTTGTTAGATAGTGACATGGTACACCCAACTTATGTTCTCCTATTCCAGAGTCTAATGTGGTTGGCATCTTGATACGTTGATCGTTGTTCTCAATCCAGCACGAAAGTTCAAACTTTTTTTTTGCAATTTGCGGCCGCATCATCAAGTCGTCTGGTGTTAGGTTTGCTTGGATTAGGATTTGTTCTAAACGTTGTTTCCATTTTTCTAGTAGGATTGATTTTCCTGAGCCTGGTTTTACGGAAAAAAATTCATATGCAGGTGGAGTGGGTGTCATGGTCATCTTTCGCATTGCCATTAAGGATTTCCACATGACACACACGTGAAGCGAGTTTAATGAGAGTTCGTATCTTATCTGCTTCATCGAAATGTATGTCGGCAGCTTCAAGACGCGCCGCCAAAAGATGCCTTCCAATTTCTGCCAAAATGAGGCGTCTACGCTCCATCCCGCTTCTGACCCGAAGGTAATGGCCGGAACTACTTTTTGGGCATAAAATGTTAGTACGGGAGTTAGAGGGAATTTTCCGTACTGTTTGTTCAACAATATCTTGTGGCATCCCTAAAATGGGAACATTAGTTAATTATGCTCACCTTTCTTGGTTCTCAACACTGGTCATCGCTTGCTAAAGAACCACTGCCATGCTCCGTGTGAGGGAGAATTCTCATAAATGGTTGATTTCCCTTACATAGTGAGTCCCCAGCAGCTTTGCTGGATTTCTAGGATTTATTCTTTCCACCTGGTAAGAGTGTGAGTCTTTTTTCCCCACTCTTACATGTGTTTTGCTGTGTGTATTTTCACTGTTTATGTGATCTTGGGCACTGGAACCTCACCTACACCATGTGCACCACTTTTTGTATGTGTTACACAGCACCTTCAGTGCAGTGACAAAGGGTTGTCTTTGAGACTTACCACTGACTTCATTTTTCTGGGGCTGACTACTGTCCCCCAGAAACAGGTAAAGTTGCCATTAACTTTATATAGTCACTTTAAATCACAGACCCAGTACACCCCATCTTACATGGAGTATTGGAAAGGGTTAACTCTTATCCCTTTTTGTCTGTACCTCTTGGAGCCTTGTTTCGCTCCCTTAACATTTAGACTTGGCTGGTGGCAGTGGTATCTACCCTAACTTTTCTACCGCGATTACCTTATATAAACGTGGTAATGTTTTAGGCTATTATATTAGACTCGAACATAAACCCGCTTGACCAAATACATTTTATTTTGGTTCCGGCTGGGTTTATTCGCCATTTCTTTTTGTTAAAGTCTTTCTTGTGTTTTACTCTGCGCGCCAAACTGGGGATGACTCCTTTGTTCGCTGTCTTTTCACGGGCTTCTGCACAGAAGCCCTCCTTAAGGCGCCTGATAGTCTAGAGGGGCAGGATGTGAGGGAGGTATCTTCGGACCCCTGCCATGGGTTGCCTTAGTAACCCAAGTCACACTCTTGTCTGAATGGCTAAGGGGACTGGCCTTGCCAGGCCAGCCACCCTGCTGTGTGATCGACAGCCAGGCTATATGAATGGGGGAAAACTGCATAAAAAGCAGGTCTCTGGGACTGGAAGAGCAGAGTTGCCACTGGAACGAAAGAACCAACGAGGAACTGGAAGAAGAGGACCCCAACCATGACTCAACCGCCCGGTGAAGCCCAACTGCAGGTCTGAATCTTCTAATCCGACGACAGAGAAGATCCTCCAGGAAACTTCTTCCCTTGAACTGGTGGGACCAACCACTTCACCCAAACTTCAAGCCAGGACCCCTCCTCTGGTCGAATTTGCTGTACAGAGCTACAGTGGGCCGGATAGCCAGGAAGGTCGGACCCGGCTTGGGTTTTAAGGAGCGCACTTTTCATTTGTTGTTTGGCGCTGCTGCTGGTTTCTTCCCTGGGTAGTGCAGGACCCTCCAGTCTTCCTACTTCTGATCAGTCCGACAGTCGCTTCAGGAACCGTGAGCCTGCAGGAACTACCAGGAACGTCTGCCTCAGCTACAGCCCCCTCTCCGCTTTAAGGTACTGTGCAAATCCGGTTGTGCGTTTCGCTCAGCTGCGGTGAAAGTGTTTGAAATCTTTCTCCAATCTGAGGGCTTGTCCTTCTCTTCTCTTTGAACTAACTTTTCTACCAACCATCCTCGTCTGGAATCTGTGCCACAAACTTTACCGCGAACTACCCTGAACTGTGTGATCTTGAGCAAAAGACTTTGACCCATTGATTTTGGCTTTAAGCCTTTTCTAGCTGATCTCCTCACTGTAGTCTCTCTTGTTCAAATTGCTCAGAGTACTTACCTGTTGGTGTTGCCTAATTTCCAATACCTTGTCTTTCCCTCCCTTTTAAATAGTTGGAGTGCCATTTTGCTCCCACTTCATTTTGTGAGCTTAACTTGTCTGGAATTTAATGGAAGTGGTGTGGTGTATTTAGGATTGTGATTTTTAACTTGCTTAGAAAGGTGAACTGTTATACAACTGGTAAGTAAATAAATATATATTCTTTTACTTTGAAACCCTTGAGTCAGTGTTTGCCTGAATCATAGTAATTGCTGTCCTTTGTGTAACTATCTTGTACTGTTCACTTACTCTTGAGATAAGTCTGGCTGCTCCGCTACTGCTACCACTATAACTGTGTAGTACCGGCTTGTACCAAAGGTGAAATTGTACTGTCACTTGTAGTCTTAATTGTGTGTAGTGTTCCCAAAGGGTACTGCATATAATTCTGCCTAACATTCCACAGTTGTTGCTCAATGTAGTCAACTGTTCCGCAACACTGTTTATCCATCTTGCAGCCTCTTCCACCCGCCAGTTACCTTGTTGATGCGTTGCTGCATAGTCAACTTTCACCAGGAGTGTCCACTAGGTTCTTTTTTTCAGTGCCCTCATCTCCCCTCGCACTATAGCAAAGTCCAGGTAGCCAACCGGTAATTGCAGGTGTGGCGTTTTCCTAGCTGGGTAGAAGAGGACTGACTCTCCAAAAAAGGAGGGCAGGGGGCGGGATCTTTGGGGCAGCAAACTCATTCATGCTTTTTTGTTTGCTTTTTCCATCGGTAACTACAGTTCTCGATTACTTTCATAAATGGGAAAGGGCTGTTCATTGATGTTTATTGCAGTGGGGAGTGGGAGCTCAAAGGGACGTGTGCCTTTAAGTTCCATCCATGCCATCCTGTTGTCCCACCCGCTGCAATTTTCTAAGGGTTCTCTTTATCCGGGTGTTCTTTTCTGATATGTTCTTAAGATTGTATATTACAATTCATCGAGCACGATCTCCAGGTAGGCTTGGCGCTGTTAAACGACCAAGATGCAAGAACATATTTCAGAGATTAAATCGAATGATACCCTATTGAATAATATTTTTTAATGTCTTCTTGAATTTTAGATGCTAATCCAGCAGTCTTATTGGCTCAAGAAGAATTCCATAGGACTGCTGCATGGAGCAAAACAGTTCTGTCACTCACTCTAGGTTTTTTTTTTTAAACACAGAATTACCGAGTTCCACGTTGTTCGCGAGATTCCACCGGTCGTCCAGTGGTTAGTCTCGGAAATCATGTTTGGCCAGCATCTCTCAGAACTTTTGCTTTGGTATGCAATCCTTCTACCACTTGTTAGAGTTCAAATAGCATGCAATGTTTCTTAAAAGTTTTTTAGCAGATGATTCTAAAAGGAAGCCAGACACTATATTATGTCACCGTGTTGGGTGCATTTCATTTGTTGCTTCTGAAGCCATTTTGTAAGAGTTTGCAATTTGGTCCATTTTCTTTTTGGTGGGTGCGTGAAGTTTTCTACATTAAAATATTCAATGACATAATTAAGTAAAAATCCAGACATAAGTAGGCAACGTTTTCCTGTACAGCACCCTTCTGTCATTTGATTTTGACCTTCCGGCATGTGGCTACGTAAGAAAGGAGTGCACATTGGTGCATAGTGGAAGTACCTAGGTCCTGTCTGCCTGAATGCTTCAGAGGGTTTGGCAGAGATCCGTGGGGATGTGTTGTCTGGAAGGGAGCACCATCTGAAAAGTTCTAATTGTTTTGGGTAATATCGCGGATTTGGGGGCATGTGATAAGGCTAAAGAGGGTAGACTAGTCACACCTCGATAATGTTCATGTGGTATCAGCAATGCCCGTCAGCCTAAGTGGGGGATGCGTAGTGTGAGGTGGTAGATTTTAGAGGAGAGTCGATTATACAAGAGGAGTGCGCAAGCAGGGATACGAGTAGTGTGAGGGTAAAATAAAACTGAGAACTCTTGGGAGTGAGGTTGGATGTTTGTTATACATTTGTGGAGATAATGCTTTGGTTCAATTTCATTTGTGTCAAGCACAATCCAAGTAAGGCTGGTTCTCGGCAGGATACATTTGGGTTCCTGGTAACATCCATACTTTAAAGGGTGCCATCATCAGGCAGAGCTGAGGTATGTAGATGTTAGGTGAGATTATGGTGCTGATCTTGTGATGTTAGTTAAAAAACGTGATTTTGGGTTGTTTCCTGAAGGTTAGGTATTCGACTTGTGTGCGGAGGTACTTGGGTAAGGAGTTCCAAAATGTGTTTTTTAGGGTGAAGAAAAAAGACCCGCCCTGCTACTTCCAGCTACTTCCAGCTGATGTTCGATACTATTACTAGCGCAAAGTTGCCAAATTGCAGTGTTCTTAATTTTATGTAGTTTTAGGGTTTCCTTAGGATGGATTCCAGGCCTCTGGTCTTGTAAGAGCAGTGCATGATGAGCAGAATTTTTAAGTGGCCCTTTTTTTCCTTTAAATGGAAGCCAGTGAAGGGTGTGGAGTGCTGGCCTGATGTGTTTTGCATCTTGTCAGTCTTAGAGAAGTAATCGGGCTGCCACATTTCTTTTAGTCTGCTGAGTAGATCACCCAGGAGTCCATGGTAGAGGCATGTTACATCATAAGATGCAAAGTTGGAAGAAGCAGCTCCTTAATCTAACTTTCAACTGTCGTTCTAGTGGAACATTGCTGTCCATTGTGATTCCAAGATTTCTAATTACATCTGACCAGAGGATTATAATGCAGGGCTAAATGTTATTGCACCAGAGAGCGAGAGTCATGCTTTGGAGAGGTTGAGCCTATGTTTGTTGGAGGTCATCCAAGTTTCTGCTTGTGAAAAGTATGTGTTGAGATTAGGTCGGTCTGCTGTTGTGCACCATTTGTAAAGCATTCCTGTGCGTTTCATTGAAGCATGCGGCCCATCAGTGCTGCTTCTTTTCTTTTTGTCAGGAGGAACATGTGATCCAGCGTAAAGCAATTCTCTTTACCCCAATGTCCTCTAGACCTTTATGTAGGATCTTGGTACTGATGGTGTAGAACGAGGCAGAAATGTCAAGTAGGAGTGTAGTAATAATCAGTTGCGTTTTTCTTTAACACGCCCCTGTTACTTTCATTGCCCAGAATCTATGTTGTGCTACATTAAGGAGGTGGTTGATCTCAATGTATTCCTGAAGCTATTGGTAGAGTCATTTCTTAAGGATTCTGCTGATGAAAGGTGTGCTCGAAAATTGGGCTGTAATTACGTGGGTCATTTAGGTCGACCGTGAGTCTCTTCAGAGATGAAAGGCTCTAAAAGTGTGTTATTGTAACACACCCAAAAGGGCACTTCTTTATCTGTAACGTTTACTCTAGTGAGTTGGTCTAGTTATTTATTGTCCACTTAGGTTTTGATTTTTAAAGAAAATTCCATTCCAATTTTCTGTCTTCTGTTTCCCGGTATGGGCTCTCGAAGTATGGAGTTCAGTTTGTTGAAGTGACTCTGGGTAACAAACCAGGAATCATACCAAGTATATATGTGGAACTTACCACAAAAGCACTTGGGAATCCTCTGCTGCTCCCTGCTCCTGCTCCTGCTTCGAACGCTGCTCTACACGCTTCCTGGAGGAGGCGTGGCAACACCGGCACGTGACCCCATCACGTGACTCGGGCCGGCCTTCAAAGGGCAGAGGCTGCCGCCCGCTCAGTGCGTGGAACTTACCACAAAAGCACTTGGGAATCCTCTGCTGCTCCCTGCTCCTGCTTCGAACGCTGCTCTACACGCTTCCTGGAGGAGGCGTGGCAACACCGGCACGTGACCCCATCACGTGACTCGGGCCGGCCTTCAAAGGGCAGAGGCTGCCGCCCGCTCAGTGCGTGGAACTTACCACAAAAGCACTTGGGAATCCTCTGCTGCTCCCTGCTCCTGCTCCTGCTTCGAACGCTGCTCTACACGCTTCCTGGAGGAGGCGTGGGAACACCGGCACGTGACCCCATCACGTGACTCGGGCCGGCCTTCAAAGGGCAGAGGCTGCCGCCCGCTCAGTGCGTGGAACTTACCACAAAAGCACTTGGGAATCCTCTGCTGCTCCCTGCTCCTGCTCCTGCTTCGAACGCTGCTCTACACGCTTCCTGGAGGAGGCGTGGCAACACCGGCACGTGACCCCATCACGTGACTCGGGCCGGCCTTCAAAGGGCAGAGGCTACCACCCTTGTGGCGTTAAGCCCGTCTGGAGTAAAGCCCAGTGACTGTTAAGCGACTGTTAGGCACTGGTGGCCTCACTCCACGTACTGTTGGCGAGCCGTCATAAATAATGACTCTATCGGCAGACGGACCCCAGACCCGAAAAAAATCCTTACAGCAACGGCGCTCTACAAATCCTTGGTCGATGATGAAAGCTGCAGCCGGCACAAAGGTAAGCAAAGCTACGGGTCGTGCACTTATGGCTCCAAAGGAGTCATTACCAACAGAAGTTTGCAGCTCTTCAGACCCCTTAGTCTTGATATCTCTCGAAGAGCAATGTGCACAGATTGATGCTCTAACTCCACCTGCATTACCCATTGTTCCATCTCATGCCTTAGCAACACAGGCAGACAATCCTGATTCATCGAGACTCCTCTCCATTAACTTAGAATACAATCCAGCATCTAATGATGAAATCTTACTTGTCAACAAAACAGACATATCTGCAAACAAGGTGAGCAAGGTGGACTCACCGAACTCGATGAACGTGTTAGGGGATATTCCGGCGCCTCGGCTCGATGTTAAGACATCTGAAACATCACGAACGACGCAACCGGCCATAATAGCAACTACACCATTTCACAACAACAACTCTATGAATGCTGCTGGTCTTTCCACAGACAAAGGTATCTTGTCACACTTAGTGACCGATGAAGAACTGTTAACAATCCCAAATCTTGAGTCGGGAAACCTTGCGACGAACAATTTATTTCCCAAACAAGCTCTGGACACTAAACGACCTTCTATGCCAACTGTGAAGCTGACTTGTTGCCCCACAGACAATGATATTCTATCACAGAAGGGAAGCGCTTGTCACTTCCCGGTTCAGTCGCGTGGCCCCAAGAGCGCACTGGCCAGTACCGTAAATTCAATGATGGCCCCTGATAATATCTCACGTTTCTTGGCCACCACCAATCCAACTTATTCCCGAACTGCTCCTCCTAATCTAAAAATAGCAGGTCGTACTGCTATAGGAACAGTCTTTGAATGCACCGGATCTGACAACGATAGCGCTTTGGCATGTCAAGCTCCAGACGTTGGTCGCTCCTCTATCTCGAGTGCAAATGACCAGCTCAGCGCGACTCAGCAACTTAGCACCCCTCAGCCACTGGCCCCCGCACTCAATCCACTCCCCATTCCATGCGATCGGAGTGCGATTGCTCGGGCAAGTCGCCTGCAAAGAGTCGCCGAGCTAAAAGCTAAATGCACCTCCGCTATACCTCCTGTAGGTGAAAATTCAACGCCGAATGCAAGTACCCCACACCCAAGGCCATCTCAGTTCGGTGAAGAAGCTCATCCGACGATTTCTGCAAAAATATTTACCACTTTTAATCCGCATTACAACTTAGACAATTCTGTTGGCTCCTTGTCCCTCCAAGACTCCGCACCTCAGTCGTTTGGCATCTCACCCGAAGCACTTTCTCAGATACATAACAACGTCTTAGCTGCCTCGGCTGTTGCCTTAGCTCCATTCACCAAAATTTTTGAATCATTGATAGGATCAATAAGTGACCAAGGAGCTGCCATCTCGAACCTAACGGCAAAACTCGATAAACTTGAACACTTTTCGTGCTTCCTTCAAGCCCAAATGACAACAAATAATGAAAACGCGGCGCGATGGCAAAACAGGTTGAGTGATCTCGCTGCTCGTCATCACTGTCAAAACGATTCTCTAATGGAAGGCCTGCTGGACGCCGTGAAATGGATGCGAAAAAATACAACCCTGGCCTCCCGAGACCCTTGCAAGAAACAAGAAAATCCATCAAGATCCCCCCGCTCTCAAGTTTCGACTACACCTGCGACACTCGGAAAAGAACCATCGCTGTGCGATCCAACAATAAGCCTTCCGGCGCCCTCTTATGACACTCCTGTCCCAACCTCGGAAATGCAGGGACCAGTCCCGCAAACAAGCAGCCTCACAATAAAAGAAATCTCGTTACAAGGACATGTACCGGTACAAACCTCCAAATTAGTGAACTCATTTAATATATTCAAAGGGCCAGCAAAAACCATCATTACAAACGTCGAAACTTATCCGAAAAAGCCTGCCGGACAAGAGGCAGAGCCTTCTAACAAAAAAAGCACTCATCCTAAACAAAAACAGCAAATCAAAAAAAAAAAAAATTTATAAGGAATCTAACAACCCCCAAAAAGACAAGTCTGTTTACTCGGCATGCTCATTCAGCGAATTTAATAAAACCTTCAAACAATGCACCATCAATATCTACAGGTGCTAGACCGAGTCCTTCAAGGACCTCAATAAAACGACGGCGCATAGCCTCCAACGATGCTTCCACTATAAACGGTTCTCAAGATTCCTCCGTTGACCTGTGTGACCTATCGACCTACTCAGCTGATTTTGAGAATTCCATCAATGCTTCTCTTGTAGCTCCAGCTGTAATATCAACCGGACCATCAATGGAAGAGAAGCTAGAAATAAATAAAACATCGAAGATCGCACAATCAAGGACCAATGCCCGACAAATTTTACCCTCAATAAAGAGGAAAGCCCAGCAACTACTAAGTTGTAGGCTAAATCCTAAATACACGTCGAATCAGTTAAAACTGTGCCTGCCTCCAATGCAGCGCGCTCCCGGTCCTGCCAATTTTGAGCCTCAAACTAGTAAGTGGAAACTCCGTCTCCAAAATATCCACTCAGACGGCAACGAAGTCAACCTAAATAGAAGAAACATCCTAAAACTGTTCGCATGTATACCTCCACTGCGAGCCATTTCGTCAGACGACATCAAAATTGTGGAATATATAACAGAAGCGTCTTCCGACCAAGTGATTCTTCATATTTCATCGACGGCGGTAAAAAAATATGCTACTTCAAGCAACTGAAGATCTCCTACTTTACGGCTTTGATCTCACTCTTGAACCTCTCACAATGAGAGGCGCTTCATCTTCCAAGATAAATCGTGACCATGAAGCAAGTAACGATACCGCCAGGCATCAAGCTGTGCGCCAATCGCTAGTTTCATCACCCGACATTTTAGACGCTGCCACGCATCAATCATTTGAAAGAAGAGCCAATAACGCAAAACGATTCCCAAATGGACCATACAAACAACAATGAGCCGACGTCAAACAAAAGACACTGATTCTACTGTCATGGAACACGAGAGGATTCACGCACTTGTTTAACACTTTCCAAGAATCCTTGGCGAATGTGTTTGCGTTATGCCTACAGGAAACATGGCTACGGGATCCCCCGACTCGTGATGGATTCATTACGCTGATAAATCCAGCTAGAAAGAACCCAAAGGGTAGACCATTTGCAGGCTTGTTAACCCTTCTGAAAATCCAGAACTGGTGGTCGCTCGTTAGTTCCACGAACCCTAACCCATTCGTGCAAAGTACTTTGCTCAAACTTTCATTAAGAGCCACCGTCTCCCATCTTCTAATAATAAACGGATACTGGAATCCTGCTATGATCTCTTCAACATCTTTCATTCAGTCAATATTGAATGAAATAGATCACACTTTTGTAGAACACAACAATGTCTCTGTACTTATCTGCGGCGACCTCAACTGCAGTTGGTTTAAATATGATCCACTTACTAAACTAAATGTCCGGCTCCCGGACCTTGAAGTAGCTAAGCGAGGCCAAACTTGGTCAAAGGAACTTCTGGCACGCAACTGCCAGATGCTAAATGGAACAACAAAGGGCGACTCTCCAGCAATTCCGACGTGGCATAGCATGGCTCGAACAAACACCCTCGACTATATTTGGGCCTCGGCGAACCTCTTTGACAAGGTTTCTTCCCTCAAAGTACGGCCAATGCCATCTAGCGATCATAACCTGCTGCGGCTTGTTTGGCATGAAGAACTCTGCAAAACGCCAGACAAATATTCTATTCAATTACAAACAAATGCAGCAGGCAATCGATTAGTAATCAATGGTTCAGCTATCGCTAATCTATGCCACAGTGCAAACGAATCTGAGACAGTAGAATATACACACCTGCTGATGGACCACAGTCAAATAATTTCCAACTCAAGAACGTATGGATCACTCCCGAAACATCTATATAGCTCTGAAATCAGTCTGGCGAAAAAACTACTAAGGAAAGATCTCAGGCAAATTAAAAGAGTCGTGCGATCTACGCTGCAAGGCAATGAAGATCAAGGCCCGACGACAAGTCTATCGAAACTGGCTAAGATCACACTCAACCATCATTGATCAAGATCGAGCAGAAACGATGTTAAAACTTCTTGTACAGAAAAATACCCGTGAAATCTGGGCCATCTTGAATAAGGGTCGCTCCAAATCATCGCCAGCAATTTCTAACGAAATCACCGGCGACAAATGGCGCGAATACTTTACCTTAATGCACGAAAAACCTGAGTCTGAAGACCCCCCGCAGCCTGACGTGACACTCTCTACCTGGGACATCATACCTTCTTGTAAAGAGATTGAACATGCAATCTCCAAGTTGAAAAATTCAAGAGCCGCTGGGCCAGACCAAATATCAAATCTCATGCTCAAAAAACACAGTATACACTGGGCGAAATTTATTCATGAGCTGTTTTTTCGAATTACAAGCTGCAAGAAACTGCCTTCCTCTTGGAGCAGGGCTATTGTAGTTCCGATATATAAGAAGGGATGCCGAGCCGACCCTTCGAACTATCGCCCGATTACCCTTCTAGATACTATTGGGAAAGTATTCGGATCCTTTTTGCGCCAACAGCTGGTGAATTGGGCAATTTCAACAGGAAAACTTGACTATCGCCAAACCGGGTTCACGAAAAACGTGGGGACTGATGTGAATCTGACAATACTATCATTTTTAAAGCTGTCAGCAATGGAGGCGAAAAAAAGAATCTTCCTGGCGTTTGTCGATCTTCGACAAGCATTTGACGTCATAAATAGGACCAAACTATGGGCAAAACTACGTCTGTGGCATTGCCCAGAGTCTCTGTTAGAGCCCATCATCGCCTTACACTCCAATACGTCCATCCAAGTCAGAATCAATTCACAAGGCGATCTTACAGATCCAATAAGAACATTTAAAGGCGTCAAACAAGGCTGCCCCCTCGCAGCAGACCTTTTCAAACTTTTCATAGCTGACTTACCCGAGTGGCTAAAGTCTGTTCATTGTTTTCCACCCAAACTAAACGGAACCTTCATTAATCACCTGGTATACGCGGATGACATAGTGTTGGTTGATCAAACCCAAATTGGCCTTCAACATCTTCTTCTTCGCCTGCATGAGTTTTTAACCTTTAACGAGCTCTATCTAAACACAGAGAAAACAAAAATCATGTGCATTGACCAAGGCAGATCAAAAAAAGACAGGTCTTTCAAATGGCACATAGAAAAAAAAGTGCTAAATGTTGTCAAGTCTATTCGCTACCTTGGAGTAATGGTCAATGACTCGGTTTGCGAAGCTGCATGGACCGGTGATCTGAAGGACAAAATAAAGATCCTGAGTATCCAAGCTGCCAAAATAAACACAGACTACGGGAAATTTTCTATCGCTCCCGTAGTAACGTTCTATCTTCAAAAAGTAATCCCAACTATTACTTTTGGCAGCGAAGCAGCCTTGAATATCAACCACAACCTATGGTGCCAACTGGAGGGAAAGTTTTGGAAACGTGTCCTGAGCCTTCCGAATCAAATCCCCATGTCGGCTCTGAGATATGAGCTAGCTTTGAATTCCATGTATATGACAATTGTCTGGAAATCTCTATCTACCTTGCGTAAAATATTACTCAGCTCTACCATCCCAGCTTATAACATCCTTAAGCTGGGGCTGAAAACCACCGACAATGTCCTCATCCAGACATGGAAGCTCAAACTAAATTCTATCATGGCTGACGCAGGCATATCGGAGGAAGAGCTAGTCAAGCGCCCACAACATGCCAAGAAGAAGATAGCGGAATGGGATTAGATCACAACTTACAATACCCGCCTAGCCCTTAAATCAACCCTGCCCACTTCCAGAAGCCAAGTTAAACTGAATTCTCAACCAAAATACCTCACAAACTGTCCATCTCGCCACCTCAGGGCACAATTTCTAAGGCTGCGACTGAACGCTTTAAATACTAATGAGACGCTCTGGAGGCAAAAGAATAATGGAACAGCAAATAATTACTGCCGCTTTTGCAAAACCACAGAAGTTGAATCTCTGAAGCACCTAGCTATACTGTGCCCAATGCTGACAGATCTTCGTGAGGTGCATTTAAATGAATTCAAAACACAATCTGAGGAACCCGATGATTGGTGGGATAACGCAACAGCAGGTCATAATATCAAGCTCTCTTGCAACCTCATCAACTTCTTTGATGAAGCCCTAAAGTCAGTACCCAACTGAAGGACGCCAACATCTGAAAGTTCCGCCCTCTTGGTGGATGCTCTTCTCCAGTAACTGTGTTACCATAAAAAATGTGTTACCCTAAATTAAAACACTCACTGTTAAATCCAAATAAGAATACCCACGGCGGAAATAGATGAAGTAGAATTTATTTCTTTTTTTTTTCTTCCTTTCGGAAATGTAACAAAAACATGATATGAAAATATCAAGTTGAAGTTTTACAATAAAATAAAAAAAAAATATATATAGAATTTGGGGAGCATATCTATCCTGTAAAGAGAGATTTTACCCAAGACTGAAAGTGGTCGATCTACCCATCTCTGAAATCCCCCTCTATGTTAGCCCATAATCTGTCCAAATTAAATTTCATCATACCAGTAAATGAGAGACATAGCTTTATGCCTAAGTAAAGTAATTTATTCTGTTTTTAGATTCTGCAAATTCTGTAGTCAATGGTGCCTTCTTGATGTTGAGAGGGAAAGAAGTTCTGTTTTGCCCCAGTTTATTTTATAGCCTGATAAAGTCCGCATTCAGATAAAATCTCTAGGATATAAGGGAAGTCTCTTTCCAGATCCGCTAGTGTAAGCAAAATATCAACTGCGAGCAATAGGAGTTTTGACACTTATCTGCCTATGGGGAAACCTACAATTCTCTCACACTCCCTAATCTTAATCACCAGCGGTTCCAAGCTGAGGGTAAATAGGAGTGGTGAGGGGGGCAACCATGTCTTGTCTCCCCTCTCCAAGTGGAGAATGAGCAAGATGTAACCCTACCCATGAAGATAACCACCCGAGGGCTTTTATAAATCGTTTCTATCCATTGGATGAGTTGCTTATAAAAGGCAAACTCCTTTAATATGCATAGGAGAAAAGGCCATTCCAGCCTATCGAATGCTTTTTCTGCATTGATCGATGTGAATGCTGTGGTGCCTTGGCTGTTTTCACAGCTTCAATCATGTGGGCAACTCTATGTAGATGAGAAGGTGATACCTATTTGTAAACCACCCCACTTGATCTGTATGAATAATTTCCTGAATAGGCTTCTGTATTCTGGTCGAAAGGATCTTTGGGGGGTTCTTCAGGTCAGTATTTAACAATGAAATTGGCCTGTAAATGTTGCAGATTACTGGATCTTTATCAGGCTACGGAATGACTATGATTTTCACTTGTGATATTGATTTAGGGAGCATCCCCTGACGTAGGAAGTGATTAAAGAATCTAGTCCGGTTGTGATCAAGGTTCCTGCTGTGATCTTATAGAACTATGCCCCAAAGGTATCCAGGATTGGGGGTTTTATTTTGAAGGGAGTTAACAGCCAAGAGAAATTCCTCTTTTGGTGATGAGCGAGGGACTTTCATTTCCCCAGCAGCCCCGCTGCCTAGTTTTAGGAGGATAAATGAGTACCAATTTCGGTTGGGTGATATTGTATGTAAATATGTGCTCTGTAAAGCACTTTGGATTAAGGTGCTATATAAATAACACATCATTATAATGTCATTTTTTAAAAAGTGCCACAGTCCTGGGATGTGTATAGGGATTGATCAAAAAAGTCCTGAAGACTTAATTTATAGCGTTGCCTTCTGTCCTCAGTGTACCTCCGTCATCTTTTATTTCAAGGATTATGTTGAGCCACTTGCTTTTGTTTAATCATGTGAGCTAATAATTTCCTCCGTTTGTCCCCTTGGTCGTAAAAGGGAAGACCCAATCTTTTTGTGTAGTAACATTGCCCTAATCATGTGTAAGCTACTGAGGCCCCTTCTTGCTGCAAAAGTGTCAAGTGGCAAGGGCTCTTTCTTTATGAGACTTCCAATTCCCTAATCTTATTTCCCAGTGCGATGTATTTAGCCAATGCCTTTTTTCCTCCTGCTCCATCACTCAATAACAAAGCCCCCATTTCTGGGCTGCAGTTTCATTATCATCATCCTGCTCCATGAAGTGCTCAATCTCCATTCTTCAGACTTTCTTACCTTCTTCAATCAAATAGATTGGGGCTAAACACTTCTAGTGTTAGTGGAGCACGACCTGATATTGTTCCCACCAAAATATTAGCTTATCTAAAATCCCCCAAATCTGTCTTTGAGAACAGAATTAAGTCCAATCGAGAAAAGGTCTTATGTAGAGCCATATGTGTGTGTCTCTCCAAAAGTCAATTAGAGCACACTGATCCATTAGTTGGCGAAACGCTCTCCTTGCTGCCGAGTAATTCATAGCCATGCCACTTAGATCGGTCAACGGCTCGGTCCAGTAATTCATTCCAATCGCCTCCAAGAATAATCGAGTGAGTGGGAAAGGCTTTCAGTTGTTGCAAGATAATCTTAAAGAAATCTGGATCATCCTTGCTAGGTGAATATGCTGACATAATGAACGTATCATTGTGGCCCCCCACCACCCTAGATTCCTCTACACCAATACCCAACTATTCCCTGGGTCACTTGGCACTGTTCTGTGTTTAAAACCCACATATTTATGGATCAGTATGGACACACCGCTCAATGCGGAAGTGCAGTCGGCAGCGGGAGGCTACCTGTTGTGCGTCGTCAGTGAACGCCATCGTTCGACTTTTTTTATTTTGCGGTGTGCGGACTAGATTGCCTAACGGCATCCATTTATTGGCAATCTGCAGGAAGTGACTTCATAAAGACTGCCCCGCCCTCAAAGTGCGGAAGGGCAATCAACAGGAACAGACTGCCTGCCCCAAGAAGCACAAGAGAACTGTTTGTGTTTGGTTATTTAGCTTCCGCTATGCCAAAAAGAGGAAGGCAGGATTTGACAAGAAGACAGGTGCGTGCTGAGGGCTTTCAAATGGGAAAAAAATAAACAAAAGGATTAAACATATCCCTCCCCCTAATACGGCTGAGGATTCATCCTTCAAAAAGAAGAGCTATGTCGTTCCTAGGACTTTGCCCATGCAAAGGAGGGACAATTAAGACTTTTTCCTGATCTTACATCGGATCGAGGAATACTGAGAAAAGCTGTGGACTCCATTCATGACAGTCCTGTGCTGGAAAGTCTCGAGGTGGGGGGGACATTCATCTAAGCCATTGCCCCAATGGATAATAATTCTCTGCTCACCCTTTGTTACAGCCTCCAAAGAGAAGGTGTAACAGTGGGGGATACTAAAAGATCTTGTGAGCTTCTGGCTTCTCTGCTAACGCGATAGGTACGTGCTGTTCTGCATCGCCAAATTTTAAAATCCTGACCTTGCAGAATGATAGCTCAGAGGATGTTTCTGAGGCATCAATTTCAAGTGACGCTGATCTTATTCCTGAGATTGTAGAAATACACGCTCTTATAAAAGCCATCCTCGCATTGTGCACCAAACTGTTCAAAAGTTATAAACAGACCAACACTCTCCACAAGAAAATCGAAGTTATAAACAGACCAACACGAAACTGCTCTAAAAAGGCCAGAGATGCATTCATCCACAGTAATCAAAGGGTGGGAGGAAGTTCTTGAAACCAGACAAGTGGAATCAGATGAGGTAGAGGTTGTTGAGGAACAAACCTCCCGCATACTGAATAATAGTGTTGTGGAACAGGAAGAATGTGCAGCATTGGCGACAGTTAAGGTAATAGTGGCAGATCTTTCTGTCCAGTTAGAGTGCTGTCCTGAGTCTGATCGCGACTTCTACCAGCCCCTTTGTTATGATGTAGAGTGTTATGTACTAGGTTCCATTTAGGAGTGTTCTTCTTGTGTGGTTCTGGAATCTGCTATCAGAACCATACAAGAAGATACCTGTATGAAGGAGGTTGGCTGTTGGAGACTTCCTCCCAATAAACTAAATTTAATTATAATAAACTACGTCTGATCTTCTTTACAGCAATTGGTGACGAGCAGCGGTCCCTGAAGGAAGTCCCCAGATGCGTGCCAGCACAAGCTCTTGATGGATGTGGTCATCGAGAAATGAAATGAGGACAGCTAGAACCCATGAACACTAAAGAAGTAAGGAAACTAATTGAATGAAGTAGCGGTGACTTTTCTTGCAGGAGATAAAAAATTATTCACCTCGTATTGGCGTGGAAGCGACTTGCATCATACGAGTGGTACGCGAGCCAAGAAGCCAACCAAAAGAAGCATCCGAACAATGCACCCGGTATGTAAGCACTTCGCTCCGTCATAGCGTAGCAAGTGCCACAGAACTATTCTCGAGTAAAGCACCTACGTGCGTGCATTACGTGCCGCCATCTTGGAGGACTATAGTTGGCATAGTTACGTATAAACAGCAATGCTACGAATAGCGTGCATCCTAAGGGCAATACAAACATATACATAGAACGTATGCACGCTGACATGTTACAAGTGCAACTGCTTGCCGTGATCAGTTTATAATCTTGCTGGTAACGCATATGATTAACTACATTGCTGCAAGAATTGCACCGCGCGTAACAGACATAAAAGGCACGGCATATTGTTTCACAGTGATATTGGATCGTGTCAGATCTCAACAAGAAAGGAAAACATGGACAATTTGACAAAACAGTAAAAATAACATAATGGCATTATGGAAATACGTACCTCAATGCAGTAACAGTCTAGCAAGGACTCTTTTGGACAGTTGAAGAGTGCTCCTTTTGTGTGGATTATAATTGCTGGCACCTAAAAAAAGGGTTAAAGGGATAAAAAAAAATTATTTTTTTATTTTTAAGATTGTTGCCGTGCAGCTGTGCTCATTGACCAACAATCATTTTCACCATGCAGAACATTGTGGCCCCAATGAGATTCTTGGCACAGCCTGGAAATCCTGTTTGCCCGTGGGAACAATGGCTAGACAACTTCCAAGTTTACTTGAGAGCAATTGGAGGGGCTAAGTAAAATGACGATCTGAAAGAAGCCACCTTGCTCAATTGCGTTGGTGCAGAGGCACTGAGGATATTTAGAACGTTACCAGATTCCAATGACACGGAGGAGGGGTCTGGAGATTCTGCAGCTAGTGTAAGAAAATATGAGACTGCACTGTCAAAACTGAGCAAACATTTTGGTAATAAAACAAACATTGTCCTAGAATGGTACAGATTCTTCTCTAGGAAACAAAACAAAAATGAGTCTGTAGACACTTATGTTGCTGCTTTAAGAGGCCTTATATCAATGTATGAATTCACAGATATGGCAGATGAGTATTTGAGGGATCAACTGCTTCTACACGTGGCAGATACCCGGATTCAACAGCTACTATGGCAAGCGAAAAACCCAACATTGGAACAGGGAATTGAGATAGCAAGATCGTTTGAACTGGGAGAGAAATGCATGAAGGAAGTTCAAAGTAAGCCAGAATGTGTTGACAAAGTCAGTACAGGACATAAGCGATGGAGGATTCAATAAAGATGAAGATGCTTTAGTTTCCATTGTAAAGAGAATAGTGAAATCCAATTTTGGTATGAGCCCCAGAGAGAGTAAAGAAATGCTCCAAAGGTCACAAAACAGATGTTTTAAATGTGGTTGGTATAGACATGCAAATAGAGAGAAAGATTGTCCAGCCCAATCAGCTGAATGTTATAAATGTGGACAGGTGGGCCATTTTGGTAAGGTCTGTCGCAACATCAGGGGAAGGGGCAGATTAAATTCACGCTATAATGCAACAAGGAATAACAGCCATTTTGGAAGAGGAGCCACGACAAGCGTAAGAGCGTTGGAAGAAGTTGGTGGGTCAAATGACTTGGTGGCGATCACGAGTGGTTTCGAGGAGGAAGTACGGATATTGGCCCTTAAACCTAATGAAAGCACGTTGGCCCATGGGTGGCCATGGCCATCAATGGCATAACATTACAGGTAATGGTCGATACAGGGTCGCCATATACAATGGTGGATATGGAGCCGTATCTGAATGTATTAAGAAAGAAGATGGAAGACTTGCATATGACTAAAGTTAGAGCGACCGGCTATGGTAAAACAGCAATCAATATTGTAGGATATACCTGGGTGCACTCGGACTTTGAAGGAAGGAAAACATATTGCAAGATGTATGTGGCTGAAGATGGTCTTTCAATAGTTGGCTGGTGGGAACAGGCATCATTGAAGATAAGAATACACCCTGGCGAGAATGTACCAATCTTGAGTATAATGAACAATAGTTGTGATTCTGCTGAGAATTTGGCAAAAAGTTTTCCCAAGGTATTCAATGATAACATTGGTGTCCTTAAAGGATTCAAGCATTGCATAATACTTAAGAGGGGTGCAAAACCAGTGGTGCATAAAGTAAGGAACATTCTGATTGGCACTCGAGAAGCATTGCAGAGAGAATTGGAGAAGTTATGTTTACAAGATATCATTGAACCAATAGAGATCTCTGAATGGCTATCTCCTATTGTTATAGTAAGAAAACTGGAAGGGTTGATTAGAATGTGCGTTGACCTGAGAGATATTAACAATAATATTTGGGTAGATCACCATCACCTACCCAATATTGGAGAAATGCTCACAACCATGGAACCAGCAAAGTTTTTCACTACGTTAGACTTATCTTCTGCGTACCATCAGGTTGCATTAGAAGAAGAGTCCAGACACCTTACATCATTTATAACACCCTTGGGAGCATTTCGATACAAAAGAATGCCATTCGGCTTGGCGTCAGCAGCCGCCGTTTTTCAGAGACTGATGCAACATCTTTTTAGTGGCCTAAAATGTGTACACTATTTTCAGGATGATATATTATTGTCTGCCATGTCAGAAGAAGATCATGACACTATGTTATTGGCGGTGTTGCAAGTTATACAGCAGAAGGGTCTTACCCTTAAGATTAAAAAATGTAAGATAAAAAAGAAAGAGGTGACATATCTGGGTCATCGCATCAATGCAGAAGGACTACAACCTAAGGAAGCTCTTTTGAATACCATTCTCAAACTTCCTGATCCTGTCAACAAAGACCAGTTTCGGAGATTGCTGGGTCTCACGGAATATTATTCTAAATTTGTGGACCATTATGCAGATAGGACACATCAGATGAGAAGACTGATGACTAAAGGCACAAAATTTGAGTGGTCTGAAGAGTGCAAGAAGGAATTGGATACAATCAAAGTGTTGATCAAGAAAGCGCCTGCCCTTAAAATGTTTGATTGTAGTGCCAAGACTATATTATCGGTGGATGCAAGCAACATGGGGTTGGTAGGCGTTTTGGAACAAGTGCAAAATGGATTTATAGTCCCAATTGCTTTCACTTCAAGGACTTTAAGAGGGGCAGAAAGAAATTATTCAACTATTGAGAAGGAGGCTTTGGCAGTCAAATGGATTTTAGAACATTTCAAAGGGCTTATTTGGGGAGTTTCCATTCAACTTAAGACAGATCACAAGCCACTTATACATGTATTAAATCCAAAGAACCCTCATTTGACATCCCCACGCATTAGGAGGTGTACTTTGATTATTATGCAATATAATGTAATTATAAAGTACACTCCGGGAAGGACAAACATAGTGGCTGATTGTTTTTCTCGCATGCCATGCGACAATGAAGGAAGAGACCACTGTGGTAGTGATGAAGTGATAGAAGATCAGGACATGGATTGCATTATTGCGCAAGTACATCCCAGTTTTGGGAGAGATGAATGGATTGAGGCTACGAAACTGGATTCAGAACAAGGATATTTAAGGAGAGCGGTGGAAAGTGGCTGGAAAGATGTTAATGTAGACATTGGATTCTGAGAAATGATAAAAGATGAAATTTCATGTGATGATGCATGTATTTATCGAGGAGATCGGATTGTTCCTCCTGCAACATTAAGAGAGAGAATCATGGAAATTGCCCATGAGGGGCATGTGAGGAGGAGTTTGACAAAGAGAAGGGTCAGAGAAACTTATTGGTGGCCCAACATGTGGAGTGAATTAGAAACATTGGTCAAAGAATGGTCCGCATGCGCAGTGAGTGATAAAGGAAAGTTAACCAAGATCATACCGTTACAACCAATAGCCATACCAGACTCAGTTTGGACAAAGTTGGCTATTGACATAGCTGGTCCATATGAGATACTAGAACCGTCAAAAATATATTTTATCATGTTGGTTGACTATACATCCAAATGGGTGGAGTGTGGAATTATTGAAGAATATGTCCCTGCCATGAAAGTTACAAAATCTTTAGAAGAAATTTTCAGTAGAGAGGGTGAACCGCAGGTGTTGATATCCGACAATGGAGCTCAATTTATGTCGCAAGAAGTTCAGTGTTTTCTGACAGAACAAGCCATCAAACGCAGCACAACAGCGCTATACCACCCTATGGGAAACGGCTTAGTGGAGAGAATGACTCGTTTTATAAAAAGTGCAATTCAACTAGCCGTTGCCAATAGCTTGCTGTGGAAAGAAACACTCAAAGAAGCACTGAACACATATAAAGTCACTCCACACTCAGTGACAGAAGTGGAACCTTTCAACTTGATGAGAGGGAGAATTGCCACTAACAGACTTAGACCTGCTTGGATGACTATAAAGAAGAGCAAAAATGTTGATATGGATGAAATAGTAAGGAAAGTAAAGAGGAGGCAAGATCAATACAAGAAATACTATGATAGGCAGAAGCATGTAAAAGAAAGTAAGATCGAAAGTGGAGACTGGATTAGGGTAAGAGAACCCAAGAGAGTTATGAAAGGGGAATCTAAATTCTGATCTCCTCAGAGAGTGGTTAAATGTTCCAAGAAGTCAGTAATTTTGGAAGATGGCAACAAGTGGTCATGCAATGATATTATATTGGCGAAGAAAGAAGATCAGATGAGGAACGGTACTGATCAGTCTTCCACACAAGGAATATGGAGGGACAGATCCAGACAAGCAAGTGATATCAATGAGAATATTACATTTGCAAGTGATGGTGGTACGGTGGAGAAGTATGACAATGGGAAGACCTCTAGAAATCCATGGGAAAACAATAACATTTCTTCGAGAGCTAGGAGAATTGTACACAATTTCAAGAAGGATTTTATTTACTACTGAAACTGTTGGCACTTTCATACATAGTTACAAACCCTGGGCTGCATCATCCTGGGACCTTACTATGAGCCACAGCATGTATCCTTTTATTAAGAATTAATGTATAGTAGAAAGAAAGTTTAAAGCTGTCTTGTGTTACATATTAGTATTTTCTGTACATAGTTCTTTTCCAAGTTAATAGCCATGTTAGGTTGCATATTAGTATTTTTGTATATAGTTTCTCACAATCACATCCTTCATAAATAATGTGGAGGAGATGTTAAATTAGTTCCATTTAGGAGTGTTCTTCTTGTGTGGTTCTGGAATCTGCTCTCAGAACCATACAAGAAGATGCCTGCATGAAGAAGGTTGGCTGTTGGGGACTTCCTCCCAATAAACTACGTTTAATTATAATAAACTACGTCTGATTTTCTTTACAACACCCGTAAAAAAAGGAGGAAGGCGCCAAAAGGCTAAATACAGTGTAAAAAGAAAAGACAGCGCTCTAATCGGAAAAATACTGGGGCCTTGGCGCAGACGGACGACACGTTACATATGTGTGTGACTATGGGGGATAAATATGATCTAAAAGAGACTGGAGTGATACCAGAGTTACAGAAAATAAGCCCAAGAAGAAACCAGAAACAAAGTGTAATACCTTGGATTTGTGGGTCAGCTCGATCACTCCCGCCGTCACTTTTGCGCCACGGATGACAATGGGGAGTGACATGGTCACAGGGGCAAACGTTGAGGGTGGTGGTGGTACCCCTTCCCATACAACAACACTATCCTCTGGGATTGGATGCAAAATACTGTCTAGCTTGGAGGAATTGGTCATAAATGTCACACACCTCTTTGCCACGTGTGGCACTCTATTTCGTAATAGGCAAGCTGTTTTGAACCTACTCCATGTCTTCCCTCAGTTAAGGGCGATCTCCTCTCAGGACATACTCTGTGTAGTTTTACGACTGTGCGACGGAGAGTTGGTCTTCTATGTATTTTAATAGTAAAATGACTGTAGAATGTATTATTGATATGTCGACTTATTTCTTTATAATGGGTTATATGCTGGAGGTGAGTCCTACCTTTGTTGATGTTAATGAGTCCTCTTCCATTGAGGAGAGAGTTCTAGAAAAAGGTGTGCCAGTTATAAGAGGTTCCTGGGAGGTTGCCTATAAGACATGAGGTTGGGAGGGTGCCTTGCACCCCAGTGGGTATTCACACTTTTGCCAATACAATGGGTTTGTTGCCCATTTCCATTCAAACAACAAGGAGTCAAGTTGATTTAACGGATCAAAGCCAAGCCCCTGCTGCATTTTGAGCCGGAACACTCATGGGCATTCCCACCTGTTACGTGGAAGGGCGAGTATGCTGAAATTGAAAGCGGCTGACATTCTTATTTTAGGAAACCTGGCTTTGTGCATCCCTACACTGTTTGAATAAAAATGTTAAGGGTGGCTGGGGTCACCCTAGTGGGGGCCTAATTATAGGTGTGAGGAATGTTTTTCAGCTCTTAGTTTGGATCTAGCCTGGCTTCCAAATATGTTTTATTGGCTCACGTAATTAGTACTGATTGTGAACTAGCAAAGGGAGAGAGTACAGTAAATGGTTGCTCATTGGACATGGACAAACGACCATATGACATCTAGATTGGACTATATTTTCGTCAATCCTTTTAGTTATTTGTCTGTTGTGTCATTTGTGCAAATTGATCATAAAATCTTGTAGGTCGATCTAATGCAGGGTGATGGGGAACCCACTCATACTTGGAGTCATACTTGGAGGGCTTTTCTAGAATAATCCTTCAAGGTAATAGAATAATCTGGACTCAGGGTAAAGCTTGTGCCATTAACAATGAATTAGCTAATGCTAATTGTTTGGGTTCCTTTAATCCCTTTTTAGGGACTGAGGAACTAGTTTTTTGTTGGTCGACCATGGCCTATAGAATTGTGGCGGCTACTGCCAAATTTAGCCTGGATGGTAAAGATCATCCTCGAAAGGTCTACAATGTCGTTATAGCCGCAAAGAATTTAACATCATTTAACAATTTAAACAGCAATTCTGCTAATCACATTTATCCGTTCATGCTCCCCTACTACTGGGGTACCTCTGGCTGCGTCCTCGGCCAAAATCGGACCCGCTGTGAACTGCTACCAGCACGGCATCTGGGGAGGCCTCCTGCTGCTCCACCTTCTACCCGGCTCTTGCGGTGTTCCTTCCCGCTCTACGCTCGACTGGAACAGTGCTGTGCTTTGTCTACCTCCAGGTGCCGCCCGGCGCCCGCAGCACTCCTGGTGCCTTGTAACGGTCTCAACCATCCTGAGTCGCAGCTGGTTCAGCTGGATCGCGGCTGCCTGTGATCCCTCCTTGTCCTCCGGGCAGTCGCCATTCCGGATCTTGGGGTCCCGGCGGGGCTGTGGCTGTTCGCCACCATCTTGATTCTCCCCTGTCTCCGGCGGCCCTCCTCATTTGAGTGCAGATTCTGCTGCTTGCACACACCGGCGTCTGCCTGACTCCTCCGGCGCTCTGTGGACCGGTGGCGAGTTCTCCTTGAAGCTCGAGCTCTACCCTGGTGCCTGCCTTTCTGCTGGGTCGCGTCTGCGGGAGGGTCCACCATCTTGGCTTCGGCCGTGTATGCTGGAGGGTCTACCATCTCGGCTTCGGCCGCGTCTGCTGCAGGGTCTACCATCTTGGCTTCGGCCGCGTCTGCCACAGGATCCACCATCTCGGCCGCATCTGCTGCAAGGTCCACCATCTTGGCTTCGGCCGCATCTGCTGCAGGGTCCACCATCTCGGCTTCGGCCGACATCAGCCGAACTCAACAGACTTCACTTGCTGGCATCAGCCTGACTCCTCCAGCACCCCATGGACCTGTGGTGAGTTTGTCCTGACGCCCGAATTCTACCCTGCTGACTGCCCTGCCGCAGGATTGCGCCTGCTTGTGGGTCAACCATCCTGGCTTTGGCCGTCATCAGCCATCTTTGGGCGACATCTGCCCAGCTCCTCCGATCAGCGGTGAGCTCTCCCCAATGCCTGAGCACTATCCTGGTGCCTGCCTTACCATCCCCCCACTGTCAGTGGTCCCCACTCACTCTGATGTGAGTTCTGCCACATATTTGTCTCCGGGTCCAGCCTTGGTACTCAGTTGGAGACGAGCGTGGCTGCTCTGGGTCCCTACGGGGTGGTTTGCCTGGATTGCCTCCACTCCATCCCTGGTCCATCATCTCTCCTCACTGGCTCTCTGGGTTCTGGCAGGGCCACGGCTGTTCAGAGTGCCTCATTTCATCCCTTGTCCCACTACCACCGGGCCACCCCGCCTATGACTGATCGCAACAGCGTGGGATCGCCTTCACCAGCCTAGACCCCCCTGGCCGACCGCTCCGAATCCCAACCCAGCCCTACCCCCCCTGCCGTCTCTAGCCCCCAGCCTCAGCCCCTTTCCACCGCCTACAACCCTCCCCGCTCTAGAGCGGACCTCTCACAGTGGATTCTCATCTGGAACCCTACCTCCTCTGCTGACTGAAGTCCTGCCAGTGTTCCTGCTCAAGATCCCAGCTGCAGCCCCTACCCACAGCCTGCAACCCTCCCCCCTCCAGCACCTGACCTTCCACAGAACATTGCGGATTCAACCCACTTCCTGCGGTCCACCTGCAAAACATTGCGGGCTCAGTCTACATTTCTTGACTGTCCTTGTTCTCACCTGGTGTCAACACCCCACTCCTTGACCCACTACCAGCGGCCCTCCCCACTCAAAAGTGAATCTATTCATGCTAGATCCCTGCTCTCCACCATTTACTTCACTGTCTGAATTCCTCCACTGGCACTTTACTGCCGCTTCTGATTCCACCTGCAACCTCCCCCCCCAATACATAAGATTCACTGCACCAACATGATCACCCGGGCTGCCTAAGATCTCCTACCATTACCCCCTCATTACCCCTATTCATCCTCCTGCTACCTCCTACTACTACCTCCCTCCTCTCGTGTGGGTACAACCGATCAGGTTTGCAACCCGTCTCATCCACCTGATTAACTGGTGTACTACTAGCGCCTCCATTTCACTCCTGCCTCCCCCTCCTGTGAACCTCCACTCTCAAAGGGAGAGCAGATGTCCAAGATTGCCGCACCTGCCCATTCTCCTCAATTGCCCCCGTCCTTCCTTTAAGCCTCTACACTGATAACACCTCTGCCCAGTCCCCCGTTTACTGTCCCGTCTTGATACTGCCACAGTGGTCTCTGTCCTCTACATCACAAGACTTCAGCTACGGCCCCTCCTGCCTCGTCACATTTCTGAGTGCCCTGTTATGCAATCCTCCAAATCTCCTTTTCGCCACCTTTTCTCCCCTCCCCCCCTCTTTCACCACTCCTACCTTCTCCTCTCCCTCCTTCTCTCCTTTCCCCTCCTAATGCTCTGCCCTCTCCCCTATCCCCCCGCTACTCCTCCTGCCCCACTCCAACCCTCTCTAACCACCCTAATCTTCTTTACCCCCCCTACCGCCCACCACTGGAATGCCAGATCTATCTGCAACAAAACCACAGCAGTTCATGACCTTTTCTTTCACCTCTTTCACCTCAACCTCAACTTTCTATGCTTAACTGAAACCTGGATTCCCCCCATAACACTTCTGTCCCAGCGTCCTTAACCACCACCACCTCCTCCTTTTCTCACACCCCTCGCTCTACAGGCCGTGGCAGAGGTGTTGGCCTCCTCTACAACCCCAAGTTCATCTCCTCCCCCTCCTCTCCATCTCTCCCTTCTTTCCCTTCCTTTGAATTCCTTTATAAATCTTTCTCCTCTCCTCACCCTATCTCTCTCCTGATCATCTATCGACACCCTGGCCCTCTTTCTTCCTTCTATGACGACCTGGATCACCTCCTCTCGCTTATCTCTCCCTCCTCCTCTCCTCTGTCAGCGCTTGGCGATTTTAATCTCTATCTCCCTTCTCCCCCTCAATCCTCGCCCCTCTTCTCCATCCTTGGTTCCCATCTCTCTGACCATGCATTACTCTTTTTCCCTTTCTCCTCTCCCTCACTCCTCCTCTCCTAACCCCTCCCCTCCAATCTACTCTCGACGTGACTTCTGCAACTTTGACCCCTCCGTCTTT
This sequence comes from Ambystoma mexicanum, assembly GCF_040938575.1. Classification (NCBI taxonomy): domain Eukaryota; kingdom Metazoa; phylum Chordata; class Amphibia; order Caudata; family Ambystomatidae; genus Ambystoma; species Ambystoma mexicanum. Next base: position 15,632,794 of record NC_090922.1, on the reverse strand, counting down.
ATTGACACTTGCTCTTCTCTTCTCCTATCTCTCCATGACTTCTCATTATCGGCGAATGATGCTCTTTCCTCCCTTTCCTCTGCTATTTCATCCTCCCTTGATCAACTCTATCCCCTCTCTCTCTTCCGCCCAACCCGGAAACCCTCTCAACCTTGGCTCACTCCTCAACTCCTCTCTGTGATGCGCCTTCTCAGACGTCTCGAGAGACTATGGCTCAAAACTCCCTCGCTTTCTAACCAAACCGCTTAACTTCTCTTACCACACTATCTACGATTCTTGTCTGACCTCAGCTAAATCCTCCTACTACTCTAACCTACTCCAATCTCAAGCGACTCACCCTCGCCATATCTTCCAAACTCTCTCTCGACTCCTCTCTCCCCCTACTCCTGATCCCTCCTCCAATTCTTCACTCTCGCCTTCTGACTTCGCTAACTTTTTCTCCTCTAAGATTGTTACCCTTCGGCAAAAAATACTCACCCCCCTCAGACTTCCCTTCTTCTCCTCCCCCCTCCCTCTTCTTGCATGTCCATCTTTTCCCCCATCTCCCCCTCTGAGGTCTCTACCCTCCTATCTAAAGCCCACTACACGTCTGCCCCAACTGACCCCCTTCCTTCCCTTCTCATCCCTAAGATTTACCCTCTTCTTGTCCCCTACCTCACCTTCAACATCTGTCTCTCCTCAGCTACATTTCCCTCTGCCTTTAAACATGCTACGATCATCCCTATTCTAAAGAAACCTTCTGCTGATCCACTTCTAACCTTGAATTTCAGACCTATCTCTCTTCTCCCATTCCTCTCCAAGCTTCTCGAGCGCCTTGCCTACTCTTAACTCTCATCCTTTGTCACTAGCTCCTCTCTCTTACCACCGTTCCAATCAGGCTTCCGTCCTAAACACTCCACTGAAACTGCTCTCACCTCTATTCTTAACTCCCTTCTTACTGCTCGTCATGCCAAACAATCCTCTATCCTTATTCTCCTTGATCTCTCTGCAGCCTTTGATACTGTTGATCACCCCCTCCTCCTTCACACTCTCTCCTCCTTTGGCTTCAAAGGCTCCATCCTCAACTGGCTATCCTCTTACCTCTCTTCCAGCTCCTTTAATGTCTCCTGGGGTGGCCGGTCCTCTCCTAACTATCCTCTTGAATATGGCGTATCCCAAGGCTCGGTACTCGGCCCTCTCCCTCTTTAACACCTCTCTCATTGCTCCTGTTATCTCCTCGTTTAGCATCTCCCACCATTTCTATGCCGATGACACTCAACTCTTCCTCTCTTTCGCCTCCTCCTCATCTGACCTCCACCTACAACTCTCTTCCTGCCTTACTGCCATTAAGAACTGAATGTCTTCCCGCTTTCTCTCTCTCAACAATGACAAGACGGAAGTCGTATTCTTTCCCTCTAACTCTCTTCCCCCTTCCTCTCCTCCCCCTTTCATTCACTTTCCTCCCTCCAACCTTCCTCTCTCTCTTCAAGCTCTTAATCTAGGCGTTCTTTTTGACTCCTCTCTCTCCTTCTCCCTGCACATCTCCCTCACTTCTCGCTCCTGTCGCTTCCACCTCTTCAACATTCGCAAAATCCGTCCCTCTCTCACTTTCCACGCTACCAAACTCTTAATCTCCTCCCTCATCTTCTCTCGCCTCTTTTACTGCTCTTCCTTACTCTTTGGACTTCCTACTCCTCACCTTGCCCCTCTTAAATCCATCTACCACTCTGCTGTTCGCACTCTCTGTCTCCTTAACCCCCCGTGACTCCATCGCTACCTCTCTCTCCTACCTTGGTTGGCTTCCTTTTCACTCCCAACTTAAATTCCAATTTCTCTGCCTTGTCTTCAAGTCTCTCCATGGTCTTGCCCCACCCCTTAACTCTCCTCCCTTCTCTCCTTCTACTCCCCCTCCCGTTCCCTTCGGTCCGCTGATCATTTCCTTCTCACTTCACCCCCACCCCCACCTGTGTCGTCTCCCGTTTCCGCTCATTCCGATTCCTAGCTCCTCTACACTGGAACTCCCTTCCTCTTGCAATCCGTTCTTCCTCCACCTTCACTTCATTCCGCACTTCCCTTAAATATCTCCTTCTCCATTCTCCTCCTTGAAATCCCTTCCCCCTTCTGCTTCCCCCTCTCTCTTTTCCCCAACTTTCTCCTCTCCCCTCTCCTGCCTCCCATTTCACCCTCCCCCTTTCCTCCTCCTACTCTTCTCCTCCACTCCCCCTATTCTGTCCCATCTCCCCTTTTCCTCCCTATCCCCTTCAGTTAATTGCTCTTCTCATTGTTTTGCTGTTTGATTGATTCATATTGTAATTGCTTCAACCGTTATATCGTTTATGTTTTATGTATTATGTTGTTCCATGTACAGCGCTTTGGATTAAGGCGCTTTATAAATCAATAAATACAAATACAAAGAAGCGTGCGGCTGCCCGGAATAAACTAACATTAGGGAAGTTATGGAAAAATGGTTCAATCTCTTTTCCCTATTATATCCAGGAGGTATCTAATATCCATATTAGACAAAACTGGATGGTCACAAAGGAATTCTGCCAGAACTGCTCGTTTGCAGATTATATTTAACCTACTAAAGACCAACGATAGCAAACATTTCTACCAATTGGCAAAAAGCTCATCATCTTTAAATTAGGCAGCTGAAATTACCCTACAGGGAAGAAGGATTGAGAGCTCTACATCGCAGACCTCTATGGACCTAGTCCAGTTTGTTTAGACAACTTATTTTCTAAGCAGTCTACCTTTCCCCCAGTAGAAATAACCTGGAATATGGAGGACGTTAAAGTTGTAACTATGAACTGAAAGCCCTCCAGCGCGCACAGCCCAGATGGCCTATCTAATATGGATATTCATGCCGAAACAGATATGTGGGATACTTTTTGACTTGTTTTTATAAAGTCCTGAGGACTTGGAAGATCCCTTTATCTTGGAAAAAAAATAGCTTCCGATTCCTGTATTCAAGAAGGGTGACAGAGGGGTAAACCAGCAGATTACAGGCTTCTGGCAATGCTGGATTCCCCTAGTAAGATCTTTGGTTCACTGTTATTAAGGGAGCTACAGGACTGGGCCAATCGGAAAGAGATTTTGTTGGTGCAGCCATCAAGATTGCAAAAGGAGATGGGAACGGATCAGAATATCTGGACTCCCCAATACTTAGCACGGTCAACTACACAGAGGAAAGCCTCCTCATGTATCGCTTTTGTTGATTTCGTAAAGGCAAAGGCGTTTCGTACGGTTGATGGGAATAGGATTTGGGGCAAGTTGTCTTCTTCAGGTTTAAATCCAAAAAGTAATTTCTTTGTTAAAGCAGTTACATGAAGTAACTAACAACTGTTTGATAAAGGCTAAATCAATCCAGCCTTATGACCAAGCACTTCCCTTCTGGGAAAGGTTTGAAACAATGGTGCAGTCTCTCACCCATGCTTTTTAACTTGTATCTTGCCAATTTACCCCAAAAACTCAAATTGTGGAAATCTCCCCCCGTCCCTACCAAGGATGGGTCCTCAATCTGGATCTCTGGCTAACGTATGCTGACTACAGTACTTCTGGACAGTACCCCAACTGTGCTCCAATGCTGACTGCACTATATGAATATTCCCAGGCCAACGGCCTCGAACTGAATAAGCAAAAAACTAAAATTATGATTGTGTGGGGGGGGAGAATACAGACATTTTAATTAGAAAATTAAAAATTATACCCTTGGTGGTCCCATCCTAGGTTTACCCGGCTGTTTTGTTGAGCTGCAGGTTTTCCGCAGATTCACTTCAACAGTTAGTTCAAACCAGGGCTGCACATAAACTGGGATTGATAAAGCGCTCTCTGCAGACATCGGGGGTTATTCTGTGGAGGGAATACGACATGCTTATAATCTTGGAATTGTCCCCACTATACTGTATGGCCTATGTATGAAGATAGCGAGCTCAGGTGGCTCAAAATATTGGAGGGGAAAATATGTTGTGGAACCATGGGCCTGCCTCAGTCCTTACCAATCCAATCTATTCACCTCGAATTGGGTTTGATTTCCCCATCTACGCTTATCAAGGTGAAAAGTAACTTATTTATATATAAGATTTTAATTAATATGAGTAAGACCCAGTTTGGCAGGTATAAAGAAATAAGTAAGCCATTGCCTTTCCCTGACTCGAAATTTGCACAATTCATGCAGACATGAAAATATTTCCATGCTGAAATCGGTTGGGAACTTGAGATAACTTCAAACCACGCTTTATAAACGCATTGTAAAACAGAAGGTGTTTGCATGGGATAGGGCTCAAAACCTGGAATATTTAAAGGGGACATCTTCCCTTCTCTTTTTATACGAAGCAATCCTTCCTGGCCGATTCCCCTTTCCTTTACCCGAGCTTGTTCAGCGACAAAAGGTTAAAGTATTTTGGCCTGGGGATTAAGATTTAACCTATTACCTGTACTGGTAGTGTTGGGCCCTAGGCTGAGAATACCTCGGTTAAAACATATGAGTAGAGCTTGTGGTAATGAACAAGAGTCTATCAGACAGGTACTCACACATGGCCGATAATTGGAGAAGATGGACCTTAGAGGTGACATGTCCTTTGTGTCAGTTCCCGAAGCCATTGCGGGAGACCAATTTTGGTCGTGGATTTTTATGACCTCCAAGGTGTTAACTCAGGAAACTTATGATGTGTGGGTATGTTTCGAGAATATACTGACGCACAACCTTGGTAATAAAAAGGCAGCAATTCCTTTTAACATTGTATTGCGCATATATGAATTAAAAGCTGGGCACTGAATGCACTTTAGATATCGAGTTTGGAGATCAGGTAGTTGGATGAAATTGTAAAATGGTTGATGACTTTCTAAGAAGATCTGTAATACCTTCATCATATATTAACTTGAAGAGTGTGATCATTCCTGAATCATTTTGTTTTAATGATGAAATCTTGTATGTACTCGATGTATTATTAGTGTTTAAGGTGTATTGTAAACCAAACAACACTTAATTAAAAAAAGAAGCCTAATCCCTTTTATGTCTGTGAGCTTTTCCAGCTCTGTCTGTTCTAGGTATGTTTCCTGGAGTAGACATTCTTGCCGGTTTTCTAAGATAAGTTAGGATCTTTGTTCTTTTGATCGGTTTGTTAATATGTATATTTTATTTATATTGCACTCATACACAAGTGTTTCAGAGCGCGACCAGACAAGGGAGGGGAAACAAGGCAGAACAACAACAATGATCTCACTATGTCCAGTGACATTGAGAGCGCGCAAGTGCATGGGAGACGGGATCAGTGCATTGGGGGTGGGGAGGAAGTGCGGAGCAAAGGAGAAAACAGATTAATAATAATAAATAAAGGACAACAAACAGTGGTAGTTTAAGGCAGCAGACACGGTATGTCTGATAAGTGCAGGAACCTGGCCCCGGAAGACAGATGGTAGGCCAGGTGCACGGTGCCGAGAGAGAACAGATCAGTAGGGGACAGGGAGGTGGGGGTAGACAAAGGCAGAAGCAAAAGGGAAGGTCTTGATGTGCTTCCGGAACCGGAGATGGTTCTCCTCAAGTTTCTGAATGGCAGGGAGGCTGTTCAAGAGGGAGACCCCAGCCAAAGACAAATCTACCCCCAGCTCATCTCTTTGAAAAACGACTGACCCTGAGGGAGTTTAATAAGGTTAATCACCGTAGTGACTACCTTACTCCTAGTCCATAGTCCCCTTTTCTCCATACTTTTGGGACATTCCGTCCTGTGGGACGGGACCGGAGCACTTTTTGTAAAAAAGCATCAAATTGAAAATGTGTCCTCCTCCTCTTTTTATGCAGGGTACCGCACGCGACCGTAACCCCGCCTTCCTTAGCTCCGCCCCGCTCATTGCCCATCAGTACTTTTCTATCGCCAGGTCTGAGACCATTTAAGCAAGGAACAAGTTACTTACCTGTAACTGTTGTTCTCCAGCATGGGTCTGGCATGGATTCACATGCTCATGAATATTCCCCGTCAGGCCGGGAATCCTCGGTAAAGAAAAAATCAGTATCAGTTTTGTTTCTGATCTGTCGTTCTTAGTAGTAACCAATCACTGATCTCTGGGTCATACTGCCCCCAGCCAATGTCTGCCCTCTCCCTAAGCCCCTCCCCTGGCAGCCATCCTCAGATTTGGTAGCACGTAAAGTGGCAGTATGACCAAGTGAAGAGCCGCAGAGGGGTAGGAGGGAGGGATTGCATGTGAATCCATGCCAGACCCATGCTGGAGAACAACAGTTACAGATAAGTAACTTGTTCCTTCTCCAGCATGGGGTCTGGCAGGGATTAACGTGCTCAAGAATACATAGCAGTACACACATGCACAACCACGGGAGGTGGCAAAGGCTCAACATTAAGCATTATATAAACTCAACATTAAGCACTCTTACCTCCTCACCAGGACCACCTTCAAGCGAACAGGTTGCGCAGCACTGCTTGGCCGACTCTGGACTCCTCCCTGGAATCCCGGTTGATGCAGTAGAATCTCGTGAAGGTGTGCGTCGATATCCACGTAGCAGCCCTGCAGATGTCCAGCAGGGGCACACCAGACAACAACGCGGTGGTAGCAGCGATCGCTCTGGTCGAATGGGCTCTCGGACAGCCGGGCAACGGTCGGTTTGCCAACCGGTGAAAGTGCTTGATGCAGCCGGAGAGTCATCTGGAAATGGAAGCCTTCGAGAGAGCCTTCCCTTGGTTCACAGGTCCAAAGTTCACAAATAGCTGTGACATCTTCCGAAAACTCTTCGTGCAGTCAACGTAGAACTTCAACGCTCTAGCCACATCCAGCGAGTGCAAAGTCCTCTTGGCCAGCGACGAAGGCGACGGAAAGAAAACTGGTAACACCAAGGGCTCGTTGAGGTGGAAGTCCGATGGCACCTTGGGCATAAAGGAGGGGTTGCGTCCTCAGCACCACCCTCGTGTTGTGAAAAGTCAAGTATGGAGGCTTGCAGGATAGGGCCTGGATCTCTCCCACTCGTCGTGCGGAGGTGATGGCCACAAGAAATGCTGTCTTCCATGACAGGAACTTCAACAGCACCAAATTAAGAGGCTCGAATGGCGCCCCCATGAGCCTAGACAGCACCACGTTGAGTTCCCAAGCCGGGGCAGGAGCCTTCACCGGCGGGAACGATCGGAATAGTCCCTTCATAAATTCCTTCACCAGGCGATGAGACCACAAGGACGCCCGTCCCGTAGTTCTGGTGTATCGGGAGATGGCAGCCAGATGTATCTTGATGGAAGCGTGAGCTAGTCCAGCCTTGGCCAGCGACAGTAGGTAAGGCAGTACTTGAGGAGCCGTAATCCGCAGAGGGTTAATCTTCTGTGCACGGCACCAGACAGAGAACATCTTCCACTTATGTCTGTAGCACTTGAGAGTTGAGGAAGCCCTCAAAACTCTAGTGCTGCAGGAGCCAGGCCTGCAAGTTCAGCGACTCCGGGTCATGATGAAGGATGGCGCCTCCTTCTCTGGAGAGAAGATCTGCGTCCGTCGACAGCTTAACTGGTGGGGATGTTGACAAGTCCAGAAGGTCTGGGAACCAGATCTGTCTCAGCCACGCCGGTGCGACGAGGATCATTCTGCACCGGGACCTCTTGAGCTGGTTGATGAGTCGGAGCAGCAACGGCAACGGAGGAAACGCATATAGGAACAGGCCGTCCCAGGGGAACGAGAAAGCATCGCCCATGCTCCTCGGTTGGGGAAACCTGCTGGCGAACCTCTGGCACTTGGTGTTCGTCGCCGTCACGAACAGGTCGATCTGGGGTTTGCCCCATCGCTGAAAGAGTCGGTCCACTTGATCCTGGCGTAGTTCCCACTCGTGGCGCGAGCACAGCTCTCTGCTGAGTGAGTCAGCAATGGTGTTTTTTATCCCTGCCAGATGAAACGGCACCAGAAACATCCCTTGAGCAACGGCCCAATGCCACAGGTCCTGGGCTTCCTTGGATAGGGCCGGGGATCTGGTTCCGCCCTGCTTCCGGATGTAGAACATCGTGGTGGTGTTGTTGGTGAAGACCCTCACCACCTTGCCCTTGAGGGACGGGAGAAAGGACCTCAGGGCACAAAACACTGCCCGGAGCTCCAGGATGTTGATGTGGAGTGGCTTCTCCTCCGGGAGCCAAAAGCCTCTCACGTGAAGATCTCCGGTGTGGGCTCCCCACCCCTCCAGGGAGACATCCGTCATCACAGTCGCCTGGTGGGCCAGGGTCTGAAAGTCTGTCCCAGCCGCTAGATGAGCGCGGGTGCCCCACCACCGGATCGCTCGTCGGAAGGTATCGTTGAGAGGGATCCTGTCCTCGAAGCTGGCCATCGCTTGAATCCAGCGGGTGTCGAGGAACTCCTGTAGAGGGTGCATCCGAGGCCTGCACAGGTGCACGAGATAAATGCAAGAGAACATCATCCCGAGGAGGAACTTGATGGACCTCACTCCGGCCACGTCCATGGCCAGCAGACGCTGCACCTTGCCTAGGATGGCTTTTGTCCTTTCCTCCGACGGCGAGGCCAGACGCGCCACTGTGTCGAGCTTGGCTCCCAAAAACAGTGCGACTTGAGAGGGGACCAGGTGGGACATGGGGAAGTTGATGGAGAACCCCTGGTCTGTGAGCAGCTGGACAGTCTTCGCTGTATGTTCTACGGCGAGCTCCCTTGTCCTTGCGCGGATGAGCCAATCGTCCAGGTAGGGGTAGACGTGGAACCCCTACAGGCGCAGCCACGCGGCCACTAGATCGAGGCACTTAGTGAAAACCCTGGTTGCCGACTTCAATCCGAACGGGAGGGCCTTGAAATGGTAGTTCCACCCTTGGACCACAAACCTGAGGAACTTCCGGTGCCCTTTAAGGATGGGAATGTGAAAGTATACATCCTCCAAATCCAACGACGACAGGAAATCGCCCTCCTCCAGCTGTCGCAGCACATGCTGGAGGGTGACCATCCAGAACTTCTGTGCCTTGATGTACTTGTTCAGTCGTCGCAGGTCTAGGATGGGTCGCCACCCTCCCGTCTTCTTTTTCACGAGGAAGTACCTTGAGTATACTCCAGAGCCCCGGAGCCTCTTTGGGATGAGCTCAATGGCACCTTTCTTGAGCATCGCCCTTACCTGTATAAACAGGAATGCCACTAAATACAGCTACCCGCCTACACACATGCTAGGTGTGACTAGTTGCACCAAGTGTTAACAAATCATGTTGGTCTATAGATCCAAACAAGAAAAAGGGATAGAGATAAACATATTTTAATTAGTACATAAGAAAACTCGACATGTTAAAAAAACAACAATGCATCTCGTTTACACAAAACATAAAAACATTTTGAGAATCAGCGTTTTTCCTAACCGGGAAGACAACTGCAAACATCATTTTTAAACAGTGTGGTGGGGTTAGTACAAGTGTGATATTGACAATTCATATATCCTCAATGGTTATTATTTGTCCTTGACTCGGTCGACACAGAGAAATGTGTTTCTGGGTACCAGCGGATGTTGTTGGAAAGAAAAACTCTCTAGCCGACGTTAGATTGCTATGAGATGTGTGCTGCACCCGTCTTCAGGACAATACATTGTAAGGCCACAGGATAAGTCTCAGGGGCACAGTGATAATACTAAAAACCAAAAACACAAAAAAACGTATTAGTGGTACCTTAAAAACTGGTTGAAAATCTCTATAGGTATACACGTGCAACTGTTAGCACTAACCTTGCAATTGCTTTGTAGCTGTGTGTGGCATCGGATTTGGTGACCATGTAGACCGAATTCGATGGTAGTAACTGTGGGAACTCACAGTTAGAATAACTGAAATGAAGAAATAGATTTTAGCTGTTTGTTGAACAACATTATTTGAATTTTAATTATTAAATTATGTGCGAAAAACTGCACAAACCCTAAGTGAGCAGCTTGGGCCATTGAATTTTAATTCTTCGTGGGCTATCCGTTTATTTTAGTGATAGTCCTATGGTTAATGAATTGAAAAGGCCTACGTATTGACATGCAGAGTTTTACAAACGTGCTGGTAACGATTATTACCTTCATGCCCAGGCAGGAATGTGCCTGTTCGTTGGTGTCGATCGACACGGTGTTGGCCGAAATAGTGCAGCTAATACGGAGTGCGCCGTGTGGTATTTCTTTGAAGAGAAAAGGAAAAGCCGGTAAATGACTTAAAGCGCTGGTGTGAGGCCTGGTGAAAGCATGAATGTTCTGTCCTCTTACCTATTCGGAAACCGGAATGAAATGCCGGAGGATTGCAGACTGTCACAGTGCAGAGCGCTGAATGACACACTGGGAGATACGGATCGGGTGAGGCCATATTTGAATGCTTGAGAACTAGACCGGGAGTGTACTACCAGAATGGATTACGTTGGACGCCATCTTGGATGGACAAAAGGCGGATACTGACGGAACTAAAGTAGTCATGCACATGGATCCCTCTATGCGGGTGGACTGCATAATTTATTTTTAGCAGACTGAACGATGTGGTAAATGTTGAGATTGTCACACTGCCACAAAATAATTGATCACATGTGTGGATAAGGGCAACTGGTATGGGTGGCACCTGTATCCAGACAAAAGATATGGATCATTTGTGAAGGAACAGACTCCATTCTATCCCGATGTTTAAGCCAGCTTGGACTGTATTCAATTTGTAAATCCATTTTTGCTCAAGCTATCTTAATTTTCGGTCTCTATCTACCCCACGGGGATGTGGTGGTACTGTTTGAAGTATGACCCACTGGATGTCTTTGACAGTATGTTTGGCTTTGACAAAATGAGCCACTAGTGGTTTTTCAGGCACTGCGTTTTTTACACATGAACGATGTTCGCAGATCCTTTGTTTTATAGGTCTCTTAGTTTTGCCAATGTATATAAGCCTGCAAGGGCACTTGATGGCATAAATGGCCCACGGTGTGTTGCAATTCGTGAACTTCTTGAGATACCAGGTGAAACCATTTAGATTGACAGATTTTAAATTGTCAGTTAGTTCACATACCGAGCAGTTGCCACATTTGAAATGCCCAGTTACTGGCGGTAAATGCCATAATGTTGTTTGTGATGTAGTTAGAGGTGTCTTTGCAACTTTGTATGTGTGTACTAATTTATCACGTAAATTGGGCATATGTTTGAAGGCAAAACGTGGTTTCTGTACAAAGAACTCCTCAGTTTGTATTAGAGACCAATTTTTCAGGATGCAACGGCGCAACTCGTTGCCAATTGGCGAGAAGGTGGACACGCAAGTGATCTTGTCCTCTTGTGCCCTGTCTTGTTTTTCTAAACAACGAGATCGGTCGGTGTTCCGTGCCCTTTTCATATATCGTCTAATGATGTGTGGTGGGTATCCTCGTTCTTTTAATCTAAGAGACAGATTTTGACTGTGGCTGTCAAAGTCTTCTTTAGTCGAGCAGTTGCGCCTAATTCGTAGGAATTGGCCAAAAGGGAGATTTTCCCGCAAAGATTGCGGGTGGAAACTTTTGAAAGACAGCAAGGTGTTTTTATCTGTAGGCTTCTTGTATAAAGTGGTGTTCAAGGTGCCCAAGGTTATTTTATAGATTTCTAGATCTAGAAACGCTATTTTCTGATCATTGTGATTCATGGTGAAATTTATACATGGATCTTGTTGGTTTAACCATTCTAGAAAATTAGTCAGAGATGTTGAATCCCCGTGCCAAAGTAGAAACACATCTATATAGCGATGCCACGCGATGATTTCTGTTTTAAAAGGGATTGTTGCCGTGATGGACTGATTTTTGTTCTAAGTCATCCATGTATAGGTTGATTTACATGATAAATTAGTACACACATACAAGGTTGCAAAGACACCTCTAACTACATCACAAACAACATTATGGCATTTACCGCCAGTAACTGGGCATTTCAAATGTGGCAACTGCTCGGTATGTGAACTAACTGACAATTTAAAATCTGTCAATCTAAATGGTTTCACCTGGTATCTCAAGAAGTTCACGAATTGCAACACACCGTGGGCCATTCATGCCATCACGTGCCCTTGCCGGCTTATATACATTGGCAAAACTAAGAGACCTATAAAACAAAGGATCTGCGAACATCGTTCATGTGTAAAAAACGCAGTGCCTGAAAAACCACTAGTGGCTCATTTTGTCAAAGCCAAACATACTGTGAAAGACATCCAGTGGGTCATACTTCAAACAGTACCACCACATCCCCGTAGGGGAGATAGAGACCGAAAATTAAGACAGCTTGAGCAAAAATGGATTTACAAATTGAATACAGTCCAAGCTGGCTTAAACATCGGGATAGAATGGAGTCTGTTCCTTCGCAAATGATCCATCTCTTTTGTCTGGATACAGGTGCCACCCATATCAGTTGCCCTTATCCACACATGTGATCAATTATTTTGTGGCAGTGTGACAATCTCAACATTTACCACATTGTCCAGTCTGCTAAAAATAAATTATGCAGTCCACCCCCATAGAGGGATCCATGTGCATGACTACTTTAGTTCCGTCAGTATCCGCCTTTTGTCCATCCAAGATGGCGTCCAACGTAATCCATTCTGGTAGTACACTCCCGGTCTAGTTCTCAAGCATTCAAATATGGCCTCACCCGATCCGTATCTCCCAGTGTTTCATTCAGCGCTCGGCACTGTGACAGTCTGCAATCCTCTGGCATTTCATTCCGGTTTCCGAATAGGTAAGAGGACAGAACATTCACGCTTTCACCAGGCCTCACACCAGCGCTTTAAGTCATTTACTGGCTTTTCCTTTTCTCTTTAAAGAAATAGCCACACGGCGCACTCTGTATTAGCTGCACTATTTCGGCCAACACCGTGTCGATCGACACCAACGAACAGGCACACTCCTGCCTGGGCATGAAGGTAATAATCGTTACCAGCACGTTTGTAAAACTCTGCATGTCAATACGTAGGCCTTTTCAGTTCCCTAACCATAGGACTATCACTAAAATAAACGGATAACCCATGAAGAATTAAAATTCAATGGCCCAAGCTGCTCACTTAGGGTTTGTGCAGTTTTTCGGACATTATTTAATAATTAAAATACAAATAATGTTGTTCAACAAACAGCTAAAATCTATTTCTTCATTTCAGTCATTCTAACTGAGTCCCCACAGTTACTACCATCGAATTCGGTCTATATGGTCACCAAATCCGATGCCACACACAGCTACAAAGCAATTGCAAGGTTAGTGCTAACAGTTGCACGTGTATACCTATAGAGATTTTCAACCAGTTTTTAAGGTACCACTAACACTTTTTTTGTGTTTTTGGTTTTTAGTATTATCACTGTGCCCCTGAGACTTATCCTGTGGCCTTACAATGTATTGTCCTGAAGACGGGTCAAGCACACGTCTCATAGCAATCTAATGTCAGCTAGAGAGTTTTTCTTTCCAACAACATCCGCTGGTACCCAGAAACACATTTCTCTGTGTCGACAGAGTCAAGGACAAATAATACCAACCGTTGAGGATATATGATTTGTCAATATAACACTTGTACTAACCCCACCACACTGTTTAAAAATGATGTTTGCAGTTGTTGTCTTCCCGGTTAGGAAAAACGCTGATTCTCAAAATATGTTTTCATGTTTTGTGTAAACGGGATGCATTGTTTTTTTAACATGTCGAGTTTTCTTATGTACTAATTAAAATATGTTTATCTCTAACCCTTTTTCTTGTTTGGAGCTATAGACCAACATGATTTGTTAACACTTGGTGCAACTAGTCACACCTAGCATGTGTGTAGGCGGGTAGCTGTATTTAGTGGCATTCCTGTTTATACACGTTTGCATTTTGTCCTCAGCCACGCAGCCCCCTAAAAAAAGTGGACTTTTCTAGCTCGAAACGCTTGATTTACTGCATCGCCCTTACCTCCAACAGCAGTTGAGGGACGTGGTTTTCTTTCCTGGCCACGGGAGGAATGCAGGGGCACTTTTTTAGAAATTCGAGGGCGTGCCCCTGGGCCAGGGCGCCCAGCATCCAACGGTCGGTGGAGATGGACTCCCACACGCTGATGAACTTCGCCAGCTGGACTCCCACCGGGGTGCTTTGTTGGGTGCCCCACGCCACGGTCGGTTCAATCTTGCTTGGAGGACGCCTTGCCGCCTTGGCCTCCCTGGCGACGACGGCTGGATCCACCCGACTTGCCTCGTCCTCTATAGGCTTCCTGCGACAAGGAGCGGGCCGCTTAGCGGTACGTAGAGGAGCCACCGCCGAATCCCTTGGAAGCACCCTGCTTGCCTCCTGAGCTCCGAAAGGATGGCCTTCATTGCTGGAGAACTCCCAGGGCCTTAGCTGTCTCCGTGTCCGCCTTGATGGCTTGGAGGGACTCATCCACTGTGTTCCCAAACAGGTTGTTCCCATCAAACGGCATATCCAAAGCCTTGGCTTGTACGTCCTGGCCTAAATCCGTCGCCTTGAGCCACCCTCGTCGTCCGAGGCAGACGCTGTTGCCTAGCAGGCGGAAACCGGTGTCGGCAATGTCCGTTGCCACCGTTATGGCGTGGTCCGACGCCACCTCACCTTCTTGCAAGATCTCCAGAGCTTCAGCCCTCTTGTCGTCCGGTAGGAAGTCCAACAGGGGGGTGATCTTGTACCATAACTCCCTGTCGTAGCGGGCCACGATCGCGAGGGCGTTGGCCGCCTTAATCGTTGTTTGCCGCCGACGAGATAACTCGTCGTCCCATTGCATCCAGCTTCTTTCCTTCGCCGTCCGGCGGGGAAGTTGACGTCGAGGCCGATGCCCCCCCCTCGCTTTCTTCTTGGCCGCCGCTGAGATGACCGAGTCAGGTGTTGGTTGCGCCCTAAGGCACAAAGGTGCCGCGTCGGGGGCCCGGTACTACTTCTCGTACCGATCCCTCTTGGCAGGCGTCATAGATGGGTTCTTGAGAAGGGTGAGACCCTCGTCCCAGATGTCATCCAGCAGAGGCACGGCGAGGACTGTCTTCCTCTTGGCCTCGCGCTGTTGGTAAAGGAAACCTTCCTTCTTCTCTTCGGGACAGAGCTCAAAAAGCTCAGATGCCCTGGCGATCATAGCGTGGAAAGACCCAATCTCGTCGGGCAGGGAGGCCTGGCTGGAAGCGATGGGCGCTCCGTCCCGTCGTCGCCGCCTTCATCCGTACCAGTCGTGGCTGTGTTCGTTCCCGTGTCATCCCCAGGTACTGGGGACGTGGGCAAAGGCTGAGCAGGCCGCGAGGGCTGAAAAGGCGGGGCTGGATGGGTCCATCTTCTCTTGTTTGGGGGACTTCCTGACGGGCCTGGCTCTGGCTCCTCCGTCGGGCCTGGTTCTAGCTCCTCCGTCGGTGGTAGGGGCAATCTCGTCCTTATCTCCGAACATAAGGATTGTATTGCCAACAAAATGGCCGCCGAGTTGTCCTGCGGCTCCAGAAACAACGGTCGCAACGGTTGACTAGGAACCTCACCGGCGCCGCCGTCGCTATCGTCCCCTTCGTCGGGATCCCTCCCGTGGGACCGGGCCTCTTCGACACCCTCGTCGAGGCCCTCCAAGACTTCAACCAGTTCCTCTGTGGCTGTGTCCGTGTTCATCATGGCCACCGCCCCTCCCCTCTTTTTCCACCGGGGTCTTCAAGGGGGTCTTCTCGATGGGCATGAAAGAGGCTTCCCTCCGCGGTGGCAGGGAGACTCTGAGCCCCGAGGTCGCCTCCACTGGTGTAGCCCCCTCAGGCTGCGCAAGGGCCGCCGCGACTTCCTCGATAGAGGCCTTGGCCAGGTGAATCAAGGCCTTCACCACCTTCTGCGGGCCTGTCGCCTTCACCTTGGGGGGAGGGTCACCGCCTCGGTCCCCTTCGGCTGAAACCTTAGAGATCGACCGGGGCCTCTCCAGAAGCTTCGCCGGGTTCTCGGCCTTCCTCTTCCCTGAGCCAGAGCGTTGGCTCGTGGTTGATGACGCTGGAGAGGATGCGCCCTGCCTGGCAGCCGAGGAGCCCAACCGTTCGGCGCTCCCGGTGCCCGCAGACTCGCAGTGCTTTGCCTTCTGTTGGGCCCCCGTCGCCGGGGCACCCTCACAGGACTTAGAAGACCGCTCGGACTTCTTCTTCTCACTTGACGGGCTCTTTCCTTCCAGCCAGTTGGAGAGACAAAGGTGTCGGTCCCTGATGGTCCTTTCCGACATGTTCCCGCAAAACGCAAAGTCCTTCTCCATGTGCGTTTTGTCCTCATGAAGCCAGTAGAGACATTTCGAGTGCTCGTCCTCCTTGAACACATTCTGCAGCTGGCATCCAGGGCAAACCCTGAACAGCTTTCCGGGCGTCGAGCTTCCTTTCTCCTGGGCCATATCCGGATAGGCCGCAGAAACTTCTGGACTCCTCCAAGAAGCGCAACTCAATGAAAACTTCACCCTTGAGGGGCGTAGAAAATCCGAAACGGGTCCCCGTTGATCGGATGTAGACACGGTGGAGCTTGAGGGTCTATTTGACCGGAAAATGAGAAAATCTCTTTGAAAAAGCGCGAAAACGCAGCAAAAAGCTCGAGAGCTAAACACGAGGACTCCCAACACTTGAGCGTGCAGTAAAAATCTGAGGATGGCTGCCAGGGGAGGGGCTTAGGGAGGGGCAGTCATTGGCTGGGGGCAGTATGACCCAGAGATCAGTGATTGGTTACTACTAAGAAAGACAGATCAGAAACAAAACTGATACTGATTTTTTCTTTGCCGAGGATTCCCGGCCTGACGACGGGGAATATTCATGAGCATGTGAATCCATGCCAGACCCCATGCTGGAGAATAGAGGATACTTATTAGAGGGGACGGTGGGCAGGTGCATGGAGGAAATTGGACTATGGGTTAGGCGTAAGGTAGTCACTACGGTGAGTAACTATTATACTCCTAAGTCCCGTCCCCTTTCCTCCATACTTTTGGGAGATTACCAAGCACTCCTTACAGAATACCGGGTGGATGGAACTCCTTTACTGAAAGAGGTTTTTGAGAACAGATTGCCCGAACTGAGCATCAGCCCTGGAGCTCAGGTCTAAGCAGTAATGTTTCACAAAAGCTGGTGGGGAAGCCCAAGTGGCTGCCTTGGCAATGGTTTCCCAGGGAACATATTTTTAGAAGGCAAAGGCCGCTGCCTTGACCCGCACAAGATGGCCATGAATTCCGTTTGGAGGTTGAAGGCCCTGAACGGAATACGCTTCAGAGATACAGGAAGCAATCCATCCGAAAATTTGATGTTCTGTCCAAATAAAACTTAACAGCTCGCCTTACATCCAAATTATGTAGAACCCTCTCAGCATCTGAAGCCGGTTCTGGGAAGACAACTGGTAAGGAAAAATACTGTTTCAGATGAAAATCAGATACCACCTTTGGAAGGAAAGAGGGATTGGTCTGGAGGCTAACCTTATGCTTGTGAAAGGTGAGGAATGAATGTTCTACCGACAAGGCCTGAAGCTCGCTTACACGCCTTGCCGAAGTCACCGCAATCTGAAAGGCCAATTTCCATGAAAGGAATTTCAAGTCTGCCGTAGCCATGGGCTCGAAGGGTTTATGACAAAGCAGTAAGGACCACAATTCAGATCCGATTTAGGATGAGGGTTGCACACAGGTGAATACAGATGCAACAGACCTGCAAAGTGCCTTTAAATGACAGGGTTTGTCAAAGAAAAAGAGCAAGAGTCCGCAGACAGGTAGGCGGCAATAGCCGACAAATAAATAAACACTGTGTCGATAGCAGCTTCTCTGGGGTCCAGCTTTTTTGCTAAACACCAGTGACAGAAACCAGAGCCATTTGCTCCTATACTGAGAACAGGTCAAAGGTTTTCTAGCCGCTTCGATAATATGCATATTATCCGCTGACAAATTGAAGCTTTCTTAAGATTTGAACTCAGGCACTAGGCTGCCAAGCTGAATGATTGTGGGGAGGGGTGCCACATCTGCTGATCGCTCTGGTGAAGCAGGTCGAGAATAAGCGGAAGCCTGATCTGTGAGCAGACCGACAGATGCTGAAGCTCCGAAAACCAGAATCTGGCTGGCCACCACGGGACTATGAACAGGAGTGTGAGATTTGATGTGTTCCTGAGCTTGCATAGCGCCTGGTGAATCAGAGGAAGAGGCGGGAAGGCATAGGCCCTCATGTTGTGCCATGGAATCTCGAGAGCATCCCCCAGGGAAGAAGCTCCAAGCCCGTTCCTGGAAGCATAAAGAGGAAGTTTCCTGTTCAAAGATGTCGCAAAGAGGTCCACTTCTGGATTGCCCCAATGGTGAAAAAGGTCAGAGAGGATCTGTGTTCAGCTCCCACTCGTAGCTGACTACCGCTTGCCGGCTGAGCGAGTCTGCCATTCCATTCAGCTGGCCCGGAATGTGTACTGCCAACAGCCAAACACTGTGCTGAATGGCCCACCCAAATATGAATGGCTAGATCTACAAGGGGAGGTGACCTGGTACCCCCAGCTTGTTGACGTAAAACATGGATACTGCATTGTCCGTGCAGATGTGGACCACCTTGTTCACAATCCCTGGCTTGAAAGCTTTGAGTGCCAGGAAAATCGTCATAAGCTCCAGATGATTTATTTCAAATTGTATGTCCTGCGGCGACCACAGGTTGACAACCTGAAGATGATCCATCGTCGCGCCCCACCCGATAAGTGAGGAGTCTGTCATAATGATCACCTGAGGGGAGGGCTCCTGAAAGAGCGCACCCACTGACAGATTTCTGGAAGAAACCACCATAGATCGGTCATAATGCAGGGTGGAACCGGAACCATCATGGTGTCCGGGTCCACTGCCTGAAGCCAGGCGCTCCGAAGAGCCAACTGTGTAAGTCGCATCTTGAGACGTGCGAGGGGAATAGCAAACACGCACAAGGCCATGAGGCCCAGAAGCCTCTGGAACCACCAGGCGGACATGCTTTCCAATTGAATGAAGACTTGACACGTGGTTAACAGATCCGCCATCCTGTCCACCGTCAAGTACACTTTGCAGTTGATCGTGTTCCAACGGAAACCCAGGAATATCAGGTCCTGAGAGATCGTCATGGAGGATTTCCGCCAGTTCACCGACTGCCCAAGACTGAAGAGGAGCTGAAGGAGAGACTGAAGATTGCGTGAGGCTTTCAGCAGACAGGGACTGCGCAGAAGCCAGTCGTCCAAATATGGATACACATGAATACCCTGTAGCCTCACAGGGAGAACCGCAGATATTTCCCACGCGGGCTCCAGATCAGGATATGCATATTAGCATCCTGAAGGTCCACAATGCTGAGCCAGTCGCCCTTCTGAAGAGAGGACTTTATTTGGCAGGGCGTAATCATCTTTAATTTCTCTTGGGGAAGATAAAGGATGAACTGGGAAAGGTTGGTTGAGTTTTGGCACCGTAAACAGACGAGAGCAGTAGCCCTCCCCTCGTTCCCCTAGGGGAACGGGTTCTATCGCCCTGAGATCTAGAAGCTTCTGGACCTCGTCTCTGAGCGTGGGCGTCCCCCCACTGCTGAAAGGGAAGATTGAAGGGTGGGGTAAAGGGGAGGGGCAAGCAGAAGCCCACCCGATGGACAAAACCCACCGGTCGTTGTGACGGTTTGCCACGCCTCCAGATGAGACGAGATTCGTCACTCCCACTTGAGTCGCACGCGAGCGCCAATAAATATAATTTTGCAGACTTTTCGGCAGCCTACCTGTCCCTGAAGTGGAGGCCGATGACCAAGAGAAAAACCGGCCAGGTTGCTGCCTCCGGCGGGAGTTACCGGGCAGAGGATCAGTCCTGCGCGACCTGCGATCTTGGAACCCTCTAAAGCCCGAGGAGGATCGAGATAGGGACCCAGATCTCTGACCTCTGACTGGGGCTTTCACGAGCAGCAACTGAGACTTGGCAGTTTGCATGCTCGCCTTAGTCTTGGTGAGCTTGTCATCCATTGAAGAATTAAATAACTCTTTCCCATCAAAAGGCAGTTCCAGAACTTATCTGGGACCGCCTTCGAAAACTTCCTTGCATGAAGCCAAGCCTGACGAGAGGTGTCCACCCCCCTCATGAGGCCGCAAGCCGAGGTGTCAACATGGTGCGCAGCAGCCTCTAGCATATCCTGCGGCAACACCCTGGCATCTGACAATCTGCCTTTAAAGTCTTCAAGCCTGTCAACAGGAATGAACTCCTGGAAGTCAGCCAAATCTCTCGACAGTTTCATATTCGCCGCCACCAGGAGGAGCTCTGCGTTGGCCTGACGCAACTGCACCACCGAATTGGCAAAAATCTTCTTGCCCAAGGAATCAAGCAATTTGTCCTCCTTGGACAGAACTTAGGTCGCAGCTGTGGAAGACGCAGAGGCTGGCTTGGATTGCAGAGTGGCGGCCACTACCACCGTCGAGGACGGCAGCGGACAAGAAGCCAAGGCTACTTCCTCAGAGGTGTGAAGCATGTAACAGGCATCGATCCTTTTATTAATGTGTAGCTGGGTGTGGGGTGTATCCCAGACCTTGCGGGCCTCGGCCAGGACGTCCGTCTGAAGGAACAGGCCGGTGCGCTCCTGTGGAGACAATGTTCGCACCCCCGAAAACACCCCTTCCTGTGCAGCGGGTGCCTCAGGCACTGGTATGTCAAGAAGAGACATGCCTAGTACCCGGTCGTGAAATGCTCGGACAGAGCAGGGCTGGTCCTCACTGTCTTGATCTGCCAAAGGGTCATCTAGAACATCCGGGTCCTCCAGCTGTGATGCGACTGGCGTCAGATTGACATCACTCTCTGCCGGAGTCTTGTCCACCAGTGACAAGGGAGGCAGAGGCGGAAGAGCCGGAGGAGGGCCGGGAGGAAGAGGAGGTGCAGCCGCCGGGGCGACAGACGCTGTGACAGGAACTGTCGGGGCAGGCAACGGAGACAGAGGCCAGATTTTTCTAAAAAGGCCCTTAAAGTACTCCTTCATGGGATCAGAGTTCATTAGACTGGGAAATTTCCCCGAAAAGGCATCCTCTGCCAAGACCTTAGGCGCTGGAGTGGGCAGAGGCCTCTTATGAGGAGCATAACCCTATGAACACATTGAGGAGGGCTGCCAAGAGGGCCCGCCACCAACCGGATCTACATAGACCAATGGGGCAGATGTAGGAGGAAGCGAGACCGAATGTGGTAGTGGCATTCGAGCACACCAGTCATAGGAAGGGCGGAACGGATTCACACTGTCGTGTGGAAAAGGTTGTCCACCGAAAAGAAGCTTCCCAGCACCCGTCGCCGATAGCGTGGGTGTGAGGGAAGAATACAAAATGCCGCCGTACTCCACGCAGGAAGGCACGCCATTTTGTGAACATCTGAGGAGAACTGCGTCACATGTGTAGATGAGGCAGTTGACTCCACAGATTGTTCAGGGGCCTTGACTGAAAATTAAGCCTTGACAAAAGGATCCTCGGCAAAGCCGGTACTATGAGGCCTTGGATGTTTCCTGGACATCCTGTCCCTTGAATTAGACTCCAAAGGAGGAACCTCGGCAACGCTGGTAACAGAGGAGTTACAGTCAACAACCTCTCCCTGTGCCCCCTCAACAGAACCGGTAACTCTGAGCGCGGGAAAGTTCAGGAATCCACCTCACAGACAAGACCTTTACAAGCCTCTCAGTTGTGTTGGTACACACCTTAGCCTCGTTAAGAGGAACCTCGGAACACATTCCGGTCTTAATAGCTCGCCCGAGAGGGGCCTCGAACTGTGGTTTGGTACAGAAAGCCTCAACAGAGGCCTCAAGGCGCACCCAGGTGTCTGTGTGGGAAGCTCCAGACAAGGAGACCTCGGAGCGAACTCCGGTACCCAACACCTCAGCACGACTATGCTGGCTATTAGTACCTGATCGGTGAATCTCGGATCGTGATCCGATATAGGCAGGCCCCTCACGGAAAGCCTCAGAGAAAACCCTGGTACGTCTATTAGGCCTGCGAGGCACCTCAGTGCCAACCCTGGTAGCAGAGCTTTTGAAGCCCCCCCCAGGACCTGAAGGACCCCGGGAACGAGTTCCCTGGCCGGGGTGCCCTGAAAAGTAAAGAACTTACCGGGCGTCTCTTCTTTCCATCGATGAAGAGTTAGAAATGCGATGGAGGAACCTTTTGGAAGATTTTCTCCCACCTACGAAGACAACGTTGACGTGCCCGGACCGAAAGGGAGTCGCAGAAGAAACACAAGTCCCAATGGTGATCCGGTTCCAGACACTCCAAGCAGAGAGAATGGGGATCCGCCCTAGCGAAGCGACACTCACAAGAGGAACAAGTGGCAAATCCAAGATGCTTCAGCATAGACGGAGGACTACGCGACCACAGAACCGGGACAGGAGAGAAGGACAACAGTTAAGAAAAAAAAGGTCTTCCCAGTGATGCTAGTGCGTCCAGCTGTGACCGCACAGAGAAAAGGACTGAAGGGCGATGCGCAGGGCGGAGCTAAGGAGGGCAGGGTTACGGCCGCATGCGGTACCCTGTGTACAAAGAGAAGGACACATTTTTAATTCGATGCTTTTTTACAAAAAGTGCTCCGGTCCCGTCCCACAGGACGGAATGTCCCAAAGGTATGGAGGAAAGGGGACGGGACATAGGAGTAAGAGGTAGAGGAGCGAAGAGCTCGAGAGGGGAGGTATTTGCGAAGGGATAGCTGAAGGTATTTTGGACCCAGGCCCCAGAAAGCCTTGTGGACAATGCAGAGCATTTTGAGTGTAATCCTTGTGAGCCAATGGAGAGATTTCAGAGCTAGAGAGATACTATCCCAGGGATTGAGGCCAAGGACAAGTCTCACAGTCCTGTTCTGGATTAGTTGCAGGGGTTTAAGAGTAAAGGAAGGTGATTTAGAAAGAGGCTGTTACAATAGTTCAACCTAGAGTGAACCAGAGGTTGAGAGACAGTGAGCTTCTGGGGAAAGGAGAGGAAAGGCAGAGTTCCTCTGAGGAGGTGCAGTAGGAAGTTTGACTTTTTAGCGACATCAGAGATGCGGGTGGAGAAGGAAAGTGTGGAGTCAAAGATGACACCAAAGTTCTTAGCCTTGCAGGTGGAGGTAGGAGGAGGGCCAAGGGAGGCCGGCCAGAGAGTCAGGGGAAAGGAGGGTGAAGGTGCGCCGATGAGGAGGATCTCTATCTTGCTGGCATTCAGACAAAGATTGTTGGCGGCACACCAATCTTGAATGGCAGTTAGGCAATCAGAGATGAGAGAAGGAGAGGTGGTGGCTGAGGGCAGCCTGAAAATGAGTTGAGTGTCGTCAGCATAGCACTGGAAATTGGAGCAGAAAATGGCAATGCAGTTGGCAAGAGTTGCCAGTTATTGGTTAAAAAGCAAGGGCGAATGGTTAGACCCCTGGGGAACACCACAGGTAGAGAGGGCGATAGATAGGAAAGACCCAAGTTGGACCTGGTAGGGTCGATCAGAGAGGAAAGCGGCCAGCCAGGCCAGAGGCCGATTGGTGATAACCATGTTGAATTCCATTCAAGTGATGATTTTAGCATCATCCTACATTCTTGATGAAAATGTCAAAAGGTAGTGATAGTAAGATCAAGGAGCATGTGTTAATCTAGCAAGCCACTTTTCAAAACACAAAGTTGGAAAGTTCCTGCAACTTCACGTGGCTTGAGTTTGTTTTTTTAAAGAACATTTCCAAGATGCACTCAACTGTTTTTTTAGAGTCTGTGTCTTCACTCACATTTGATGGGCTTTGCATTCCCTCTTGATTTTTCAATATGGCAACAATAGCATTTTGCATTCTGGGGACACGTTTCTGGCCTTTCCATCTGAACTTTATCATCACCTGGACAGACCCTCCAAGTGTAGATATTTCTCGGGGTAAGCTTTTCTTGGCTTCATTAAACCTTTTTCTCTGCTCTAGCTAAAGTTGAGGTAGGACCTGGAAAAAGAGGAACTTTTTACCTTTAGGACTGAATGTTTCTCGTGCTAATTGAATCGTACTTTCTGATTGCAAACCTTAGAAAATGGATGATGTGTCTTGAGGCTTTCCTGTGTCTGTTCGAGGTCGCAGACCGCTGTGCACCCACTTTATCTTGGTTGCATCCTGGATTTCGATACCCAAAGTCTCTGAAAGTAACTGTAGAATAAATGCTTTCATACTTTGTCCCTCAGCACCCTCTAGTGATCCCTAAGAAGCTGTTGTTTCGTCGGTCACTTGCTTCTAGGTCTAGGAGTTTCTCGTCCACAGATTACAGCTTTTTCAAAAACAATCGAGGGCCTTTGGCCTGACCGGCGAGGTCATTCTCCAGCTGTGAAATCCTGCCATCTGCCTCCTCAATGCATTTAGGTCCACCCTCAGGACTTTAATGTCTGTTTTAATGGAGGTGTTGGCATCAGGTGCAATGTCCAAAATGTGAAAGAAATACAGGCTGCGTAAATTCTATTTGGATGGAGAGCTGGTCATTTTTAGTGTCGCTGTTGAGCTGGATTTCTGAACTCTGACCTGGTGGGCAGAGGTTCAGAAGGCCAGCCTAGTTTCTTGGAACAGGGTAACCTTCTGGACAAGCCAGAACAATCAAGGTAGCATTGGCAACGGTCAAGGTTACGTCTCAGGAGGGGCGAGGGTGATGATCGAAAGCCCACAATGAGCACACACAGTAAATTGCACAATAAATTACTCTCAGGTATATATATATGAAAAATACATATACATTTATTAAAGGCATTTTAAAATCATACACAAAGCCAATCTCAGCAGTAATAACTAAACCAACACAACACTACTATTAAACATATATGCAGTCACCAATGGCCTAAAGGAACACTATACAGTAAGGGTCGACAACCTGTAAAGAAAGGGAGCATACAGTGCAAATATTGTTTCGGCAGTCCTTCACTATTCAAACCCTGAGAGGCAGACCAATCCCAAGAGGAGTGGAGCCTTATGCTCAAAATTACTTTCAGTGCTGTCGTATGCTATCGTGCGGTTGAGCAAAAACAGGGTTTCTTGCAGGGTGTGTATCGACTCAGGAAGGTGTGTGAGGCAGTGAAAAATAAGTTCGCTCTATTCAAGGAGGGTCTCCCCAAGAGGACAGAACAGGATCCAAGAGTTAGGAATAGCTTAGTAGGACAGGCTATCTCGATAAAGAAAGGTGGCCCTCAGGGGACATTTGCGTGTATAAAAAAAAAATCTATGGACGCACCAGGAGCCACCAGTAGTGGTTGCAAGAACTCACCGACCAGACCAAAATTCAGCAGCCGAGTCCACTTCTGTTACAGGCTCAAATCCTGCAGTTGCACGCTCTGCGGCTTTTAGTGGATGATTTCGTGGTGGGATAGTGGCAACCTCTGCGCTCCTGATGGAGGGTTCAGGCAGTTCTGCTGCAGCAAGTTTGAAGGCACAGGGGGGGAGGGCACCCACAAAGTTAGTCACCAAAGCTGAGCGGCATGGTGACCGCATATGACTCTCCCAATTCCAGACCTAGGAATGCTAGTTGTACGAAACTCGGCGGGAGAGTGCCTTGCATACAGAGCTTATCGTCTCCAAATGCTCAAGTGTCAACTCGAGACAGCAGTGGTTCCAGGGCAAAGGTGTCCAACGGGACAACAGCGGGCTCAGGGTGCCAAACCTTCCAGAGGGTCACCAGCGGTTCCTCTGCTCTGCTTTTTGGTTTCAGAATACTTGGCTCCTTTCCGAAGCTCGGTGTGAACTCAAGAGATCGACCTGGAATGAGTGCAAGATGCTTTCTCCTATCCAGAATCTCCTTTGCGCCACAACGAAGAGGACCCAATGAGAGATCTGCTCACATACAGCCATCCCACACGTAGACCAATCACGGTGGTCCCAGTCATTCTCAGCAAACCAGACATCCTGCCACCCAGGATGTGTATTGGAACTAGACAGTCCAGTCCATATCCTGGACGCACAAACACAAGGCATGCAGAAGCCCGGGAAAGCTACGGTTTGCGCGGGGGTCTGCATGACCAAATAAGTAATTTCCCGGATCTGCTCGACCTGGGGAAGGCAAAGGGACAAGATGGCCAAAGGAAAGAAGGACCTCGTGGCATGGCCATTTTAGGCACTGGCCACTGTCCTTGGCCAAATGGACTATAGAAAAGGGTTAACATACATGAAATGTAACAGCTGCCACGAGCTCTGTCCAGGGCACATATGTACATGCACCGACAATTCCTTTGAGGGTGTCTAGGTGCCTTAAAAATGAAAGGAAGACCCCAGCGCACTGTACTGTAAGGTACTTTGTACACTGAAAAAATGCTGCTAAAGAATAGCAACAAAGTGAAAGACTAAGGGAAACAAAGTCTCCCAGTAGTGACTGTCTTAAGGGAATGTCAGTTTCCCCATAACAAAATGAGCAAAAGCACAGCAGAGTACTGGGCTCCACTGGAGAAAGTCAGGCTAGGATGGCCAGACAACGGCAAAAAGTTGGGTGGTTCACAACTGGAGGGAAAATTACACATAAATGGAAATCTTTCCTAACAGTCACTAATCTTGTAATTTGCTTAGCGGTTCTGTCCATGTGTGAATTGCACTTGACAAACACTAAAGAGCACTACATGGTGAAAAGAGAGGCAGCAAAAGACGCTGTCCATTACACTCAGAATTTAGGCCTATATCACTCCAAAGGTTTTCTAGCTAGGATCATTGAATTAGATTATGTATTTGCTGCTTTCACGAGGATTAGAGTGTGTCCTTTTAAATTTGGACCTATCATAAGGCAAACTTCCACATTTTTTAAGGGGGATCTCTTTCTCGAGAGGGAGGGAAATATAGATATACCATAGAGGTGAGAAAAGATTACCCCTCTCACTATCAGTCCGTGTGGGGTTGGTGGTGCTTTTACAAAGGCAACATGTTCGATCAGCGGTATCTCATACATTAAGAGAAACATCATCAGGAACCAAACATGCCATTAGGTTGACTATAAAAGGATTTCAATTTATCAATAATTCATTAAACCCACACACAACAAATACACGAATCAAAACAGACAACGAACATATAAAAAAATCACTGTCAGATAAATATATATATAGTTCATACAGGGGTCAGTCTATCTTAAATCACAAACACTCTTAACAAATAGAGATCTTTTCAGATTGTCAACATGTTTCGGCCATTACGAATTGCATTAGACACTATCTCTAGTGTCACTTCACACATTACTATTTTGGGCCTTCTTCAGGATGAACTGATTTCTTCGACGTGGTACTAATACTGTCTTGTACCCGAGAGTTATTTCGCAGGTTCTAAAAACTGGATAAAAACAGACACTATTACAAACAGGTTTGAGGATTCCTATGTGTTTCTCAAATTCTCAATTTACATGATATACTTCATCTTTAATCTGAATCTCAGCGTTGCGCACCTCCATATTATGTGCTTTGTAAGAGAAAAAAGAGAAAACTGTGCCTTTCTACTGTCAGAAAGACGTTTACATATTTCCGTGACACTTCTCAATTTGATTAAGCACAGCCAACCCTTTACTTACTTCCACAAGCTGGTGTGAGTAATTATGCCCATAGAACTCGAATTAGCCAGGGAAAGTTAAGATTTTCACAGGTAAGAACGTGTTCTTTTTTTCCTACAACACAAAAGGAGAGCATCTATTTATTGGATGTACCTCCTCATATTTATATCAGAATTTCTTCTATTTAATCTGGCATTTCTTCTCTACAGATTTTAGCTATTATCTCTTCGTAGCGGCACATAATTACCAATCTATTCTGAGAAACTCCTTTATGATAAATTGGACGAGAAGTGAAAACTCTACTTAATCACCTCCTTTTAAAAGGGCGGTGGTTAAGTGGGCCTTAATGTTAGTTCATATTCAGTATTTTAACAGAAGGAGGGCTCTTTTCCACAATGAGGGCCAGAGAGGCATCTCAATTATGACACTCTTTGTCACAGCATACGCCGGGGAGGCAACTTGATTCTGACCCTCTGCATGGATGATAAGTTTATGCAGTTATTCCTGTAATTCCTTTCCAAGCCCCTATGACTGTTGGTGTGCCCCATCTGAATGCCACTTGGTCTACCTAAAACTTACTTCTTTGATATCAGAAGCGCCTGCTTCTTTCCACTCGGTGGGTGACACAAATGTCTGTCGCTCACTAGCCGCTGGTGCGGTAATCTTAATGCCCGTTGTATAGGTCCTCAAGTCCCTATCCTGTTGGATTCTGTACAGGATAGAAGGTGCTTTAATGAGGCGTTGGTAATTCAAATCGCTGCCATATCTTACAAGGGGATGGCCAAATGCAGACTAAACTACCAAAAGGGGGGACGTTTTAATTTACAAGCCAACTAATCACACAACGGCACTAGTGGGCCAGCGTCTTACTGAACATGAACGTCAGCATTCACTAAGGCTAACTAGTATGCATACGGCGGTAAGGGAGAGCTTACCTTGATGCTGGTGCACATAGATCGACACTCCTCCTCCGAATCGGGCGATCGCAAGATTGGTAAAATCTCATTTCTATTTATATCTATCCTGCGTGGAGAACGTCTGTTTGCGGCCAGCTGCGGCCGATCACGTGACTTTAGGTAGTTTCAGTTTGTGCTTCCGTTTAAAGGGGCTAGAGCCTCATTTTAGCAGGATAGGTGTTTAAAGGGGCTGAGGCCTCATATTAGTAGGGTAGGCGTCATAGAACACCTTTCATTCATATAAGTATTCCTCAATGATTAAATTTCGAACGTTTCTGCATGGCAGCTCATTGAAAGTTATAGGCGACATCAGAACCAAAGCTGGTAAAGAATCTAGCACGTCCAGATGAACGTGGCCCACACAAAGATGATGGGGGCATCATTGAAACGGGAGCTGGTTAATGCAGACATTTGCTCAGACACCACAAGAAAATATCCAAAAAGCCTTTTAAAAGATGGAAAATGCCATAAATGACCCATGCAGAAGTACAATTTGAAAAAGAGCGTAATTCCCAGGTTCTGCCATTAAGGTCAAGGGATTTTAAATTTTGTGTGAGAGAGCACCCTGAACACTGGCCACATTTAAAGTGGCCATGACAGGTAGAAAATGCCTGAGTGTCGTTTGTCCAGTAGTTTCTTGTTTTTTGGGATATGTATGGACTAGCATATCCATGCAGCTTCTTTGGCGTTTAAAGGCAAAGCAAGGTTGGGCTGGGTTGAAATCTTCAGTGACTAGTATATGCCAGTTTTTCTTTACGCTTTTTCTTAATTTATTGCCGATGGGGCTGAAAGTGGTAACGCATGTAATTTTCAGTTCTTGATTTTTTGGTTCAGGATGCAAACATCTCTCTATTCGTGAGTTGAGCCCTTTTAAAAGCTGAGTGCACAATTTTCTTAGGGTAACCTCGGACCTTAAGACATTCTTTAAGATCTTTTCCTTCCCCGATATAGTCGGTCATGTTGGAACAATTCCTTCGGATTCCCAAAAATTGACCGATGGGTAGGTTATCCCTGAGTGCTAAGGGATGGAAGCTGTTATAAGGCAGGCACGGGCCCACTAGTGCTGTTGTGTGACGAGTTGGCTCGTAAATTATAACAGCCCCCCTTTCAGTAGTTTAGTTGGCATTTGGCCATCCACTTGTAAGATATGGCGGCGATTTGAATTACCAACGCCTCATTAAAGCACCTTCTATCCTGTACAGATTCCAACAGGATAGGGACTTGAGGACCTATATAACGGGCATCAAGATTGTCACTCGCTGGCCGCTGGTGTGGTAGACGTTTGTGTCACCCACCGAGTCCCAAGAAGCACACGCTTCTGAAATCAAAGAAGTAAGTTTTAGTTATCGCAAGTGGCATTCAGATGGGCCACACTAACAGGCATAGGGGCTTGGAAAGGAACTACAGGAATAACTGCATAACCTTACCATCCATGTAGAGCGTCTGTATCCAGTTGCCTCCCCGGCGTATGCTGTGACAAAGAGCGTCGTAATTCAGATGCCTCTCTGTCACTTGTTGTGGAAAAGAGCCCTCCTTCTGTTAAAATACTGAATATGAACCAACATTAAGGCCCACTTAACCACCGCCTTTTGAAAAGGAAGTAAGTGATAATGTAGAGTTTTCACTTCTCGTACAATTTATCATAAAGGAGTTTCTCAGAATAGATTGGTAATTATGTGCCGCTACGAAGAGATAATAGCTATAAATCTGTAGAGAAGAAATGCCAGATTAAATACAGGAAATTCTAATATAAATATGAGGAGGTACATCCAATAAATAGGTGCTCTCCTTTTGTGTTGTAGGAAAAGAGAACACGTTCTTACATGTGAAAATCTTAACTTTCCCTGAATAATTCGAGTTCTATGGGCATAATTACTCACACCGGTTTGTGGAAGTAAGTAAAGGGTTGGTTGTGCTTATACGAATTGAGAAGTGTCACAGAAATATGCAAATGTCTTTCTGACAGTAGAAAGGCATATTTTTCTCTTACAAAGCACCTCATATCAAGGTGCGCAATGCTCAGATTCAGATTAAAGATGAAGTATATCATGTCAATTGAGAATTAGAGAAACACATAGGAATCCTCTTATCTTTATGAATTTGTGACTGTTTTTATCATGTTTTTAGAACCTGCAAAATAACTCTGGGGTACTAGACAGTATTAGTACCGCGTCAAAGTAATCAGTTTGTCCTGAAGAAGGCCCGAAGTAGTAATGTGTGAACTGACACTAGAGATAGTGTCTAATGCAATTCGTAATGGCTGAAACATGTTGACAATCTGAAAAGATCTCTATTCGTTAAGAGTGTTTGTGATTGGGGGGCGTGGCCAGCATGCGAGCAGCAAGGATGTGAGTCCCGTGAGCTCCATCTGGCCGCCCGCGATATCTTGTTTAAATATCCTTTGGACGGACCAAATCGGCCTGGAAAGACACCCGAGCTGAACTAAAGCCGTATAGCATGCCTGGAAGAAATCCTGACTCCCGGACGGAATCCGCTCAGCATCTACTTCGACAAACCCGGAGGCCCCCTGGGCGCGAGGAAATGCCCGCCAAAATGGCTGCTGCGGCCAACTACTGAGGACGACACGAGCCGCCGAAGCACTACGAGGAGGGGAGGAGGGACCCAGAGCCAGCTCCTCCGTGCGGGCCTGCGAAACACAAGCGTGCACTGACCCGGCGGGACCCTAGATTGCCAGCTGGACCTCCGTAGTGCCGGAGACACACGCACGACTGTGTCGAGGGGTGAGACAAGTGCTGGTGCCCCGGACACATCCTGCTGCACCGCGACCTTGTAAGGTGCTTCCCCACCGTGTGAGACGAGCAGGGGGGGCACCATGGGCAAAAATAAAACAAAACGGGGTACCACGCAAAGCACCATGGACCAATACGCAACTAGCACCCCCACCACTGCAATGGAGGTGTAACCACCGACGGCCTCCACGCCTGAGGCTGGAGACCTGACGTTAAAGGACGTGATGGCCGCCATCGCTACTTCTCACTCCTCAACGGAGAAAAAAATGGACGGCATCTCAGCAGAGGTCTCGTTCCTCCAACACAACCTCCAAAAGCTGTCCTCTCACACAGGGGAAGTAGAACAGAGAGTCTCGAACGTGGAGGATGATCTTGGCGGGGTCCAACTGCAGCTATCACAGGCAATCACACGTCTAAAATCTCTGGAGGCACGAGTGGAGGAGGGAGAGGGCAGATCACGCCGTAACAATATTCGCATTTTGGGACTGCCGGAAGGAGCAGAAGGTCCCAGTATGGAGCTCTTCCTCAAGCAATTGCTAGCGGACCTGGCGACACCGAAATCCTTCTCCAATTTCTTTTCAATAGAGAGAGCCCACCGAGTACCATCAGGGCGTCCAATACCTGGGGCCCCCCCGAGGACCGTCATCGCAAAGCTATTGAACTACCGAGACAGAGATGCGATACTGCAGATGGCCCGATCCGGAGGCCCGACTACATACAACGGCTCCAAAATCACGTTCTTCCCGGACTACACCCGGGAAGTGCAAAGAGCCAGGCAATCCTTTGAACATCTAAAGAGGAAACTGCACTCTATGAACGTAAAATATGGACTGCTTTTCCCAGCACAACCGTGCACTTTACGGACCCAAAAGAGGCCTGGAAATGGGCCGAGACACATCGCCGGGAATAGGGATTCGGGGATCCTGCACCCTGGGGGCAGGCCCAGACTCCCGGGAGACAGAGGGCGACGAGGGCGGCTCCCCCCTCGACCGGAACCGAATGGCCCGGCTCAAGAAATAGAAAATTGACGCATTAAACCAGGTAGGACAACTGATGTACACCCAGCGAGACTACACCAGGGCACGTGCCAGACACGCATGCAAGGGTACTGTGGAATCCTGTTCACACTTTGGCGTAAATCCGTCAAAGGGGCATGATGTAAGCAGCGAGCCCCTAAGAGCCACCACCTACGATCCCGAGCTCCGTGAGGATTGTGAACAATTTGGGTGGTGTGGCAGAACGAGTAGAGAAAAGAACATTAGGTAATAGTTATTAGTTAATGAGTTGACTGTCCTTTTGACAGTGTGTTGAATCTGTTATATTGGGCAACAGATGCTTCAAGTTGGGTGGAGTATGGGGCGGGGGGATCAAAGTTGTAATGTTAAGCACCGCACCAGTTCCAACACACGCATGGCAACAGCTTCCTTACTAATAAGCCACACAGGAGTACATATGTCCCGACAGATAACCACCTTACGCACGACCATGACCAATCCCTGAATGGGCCGCTGTATCACGCAGCATCTCTAGACACCCAACACTGCGTCACTATAGTCACACAGCTCAAATGGCAGGGACCTCCAACATGAACAGAAATAGAACCATCCGGCTGATGACATGGAATGTAAAAGGGCTTGGTAATAGCATCAAAAGGCGACTGGTCCTGCAGGCATTGAACCAAAACTCCCCAGACATAGCTTTCCTAACGGAAACGCATCTCGCTGGTACAAAGTGCACACTATTTAAACGTTCGAACTATAGATTGGCATTACACGCCGGTTTCACGATGGGATCGCGAGGGGAATTAATCCTAGTACACAAAAGACTTCCATATATACCCATCACTGTTACACAGGACACAGGAGGCAGCTTCGTACACACAACAGGAACCCTCTGGCAACGCACTATATCCATGACTGCTGTATATGCACCACCCATCTGCTAACCTCTCTGGCCAATGACATTACGCCCCTACTTGCTACAAACTCTGCAGATCTTACACTAATTGGGGGAGATTTCAATAAATAATGAATATAGACATTGATAGAACACATGTAAGGTCCAGAAACCCAGATACACGCACTAAACTCGCCACATTCACTAATGCTCTGGGGCTGCAAGACGTATGGAGATCATTGCATCCCAACGAAAGAGAATACTTGTATCACTCTGGAGCACATGCCTCACTGTCCCGGTTAGATTATTTCTTCCTACCATTAAGCAATATACATGAAGCATGTGAGGCACACCTACTCCCCAAAGGCATATCAGATCACTCTCCACTCACAATAATGATTAAGACCAACAGATCAACTCCCCCACCCAGTTGGAGATTAAATGGTTACTACCTAGGATTCCCAGAACTGGTAGAACATATTCGCAAGGTCACTGAATCGTACTTTGAATTGAATATTGGCTCTGTAGACAGCCTGGTAACACTATGGGAGGCTCTAAAGACGGTATTAAGAGGCGAGATCATAGCCTGGACCTCAGCCCACAAAAAGAAACATCTAGAAGCAATACGCGAAGCCGAAACAAAGGTACAGAATGCTGAAGTTGAGCATATAACACACGAACAACCTGCGATGCACCGTACGCTACAATTAGCGCAAAAACAGCTGCAGCACATAACTTTAGATAACGCTAAACAAGCACACGCAGCGATGCAAGCAAGGGTATACGAGACAGGGGACAAGGCTGGAAAAATACTGGCATGGCTAGAACGTAGGGAGATGGGCCTTACCCAAGTCAGGAAACTGATGATGGAAGGACCAGATCCACTGGTAACAGACCAGGACATAGCCGAGGGTTTTCGCAAAGTACTACACAGAACTGTACAGAGCACCATCCTCACCACTATCGACTGACATTCTGGACGAAATCACTCTCCCTACTTTAAGTGTGCAACAGCGCAACATATTAGAACAAGAAATCACAGAGGAATAAATAACCCAGGCAATGTCAGAACTCCAATCATGGAAAATCCCATGTCCAAACGGCTTCCCAGTCGAAATATGGAAGAAATTTGGCACAAATGTAATCTCCCCGCACCTGCGACGCCTTTTTCAACACTCACATTCACTGGGTTGCCTCCCCACAGACCTTAGAAAAGCCACGATAATAGTTTTATCAAAAGCGGATAAACCACCTGACAAATGCAGCTCCTACAGACCCATCTCCCTAATAAACTGCGAGGCCAAGATACTTGCAAAGGTACTGGCCAACCGACTACAGCAAGTTATACACACACTGGTACACCCAGACCAGTGCGGGTTCATGCCGGAGAGATCCACTAGACAGAATATATACAGATTACATACAGCACTGGAAAAAGTACCTGGGCTGCAGAGCCCCCTGGCCTTGCTTGCCATAGACTTTGAAAAGGCTTTTGACTCTGTTAATTGGGAAGCAATTTGGGCGATTATGCAACGAATGGGCATGGGACCGTACTTCATGAGCTGGGTCAAGCTGCTATATCACCTTCCTGAAGCGGTAACCAAGGTAAACGGGCATGTCTCAAATCCTTTCCGGCTGGGTAAGGGCACAAGACAGGGTTGCCCCCTGTCAACTTTGATATTTGCATTAGCGATCGGACCTTTAGCAATCCTACTAAGATCGACACAAACATGGAGTGGATTCAGATGGGCAGAAGACTGGGAGGACAAGGTGTCCTTATACGCAGATGACCTACACCTAATATATACCTAATATACCTACAGGACCCACGTGACTTTTGCCCTATCGTGACGCAGTTGCTAAAAAGATACGGCAGGTTCAGCGGCCTTCGTGTCAATTGGTCTAAATCCATACTGTTCCCAGTGAGGCAGATAGACAACCCAGTACCAGACGAATGCCCATAGCGCATTGAAAGGGAGCAATTTAGATACCTAGGCATACAAATTACACATAAATTGACAGACTATGTGTCCAAGAACTTACTCCCTATAACGTTAAGGTTCAAAGATGACGTCCAACATTGGATGTCCTTACCACTTACACTATTAGGACGCGCTGCACTTTTCAAAATGATGGCCCTCCCCCGCTTTCTTTATATATTGCAAAATGCTACACTGCCTGTTGCGCCCAGTGAGTTTCATAGAATAGATCAAATACTCAGGAAATTGCTATGGAAAGGGGGATGCCCACGTCTGGCACTCACGACCCTACAAAGATCCATATGGGAAAGCGGAATCAGACTCCCCCGGCTGCAAACATATTACTGGGCCAGTCAAATGGCAATAATAAATGATAAAGTACACGGGGACATCACCCTACCGCACAATAGAATGCCGGATTCCAACCCACAAGAAAGACCCATCATGAAATACCTCTATTGCCAAAAAGACCAGGCTGCAGCCCCATCCATGCAGACACATATAACTCTAATATGGTCAGATACTCAAATACTTAGGCTGGGATGGGAAGCTAACCCCAGCACAACCACTGTGGAATAATAAACACCTCGCGGAAGTGAACAACCTCCCTAAATGGCGCTCCTGGTCCCAACTAGGCATTACGAAAATTGGGGATGTAGTGAGAGAAAACGAAATAATACCATTCGAAGTTTTAGCCACCACTTTTACGCTTCCCCCCAATGAACAGTACCACTATGTGCAACTTAAACATGCGCTACAGGTCCATCTCCCCGATATACTGACCCCTGTAGGGTATTTTGTGTAGATTTGGGGCCTGGCAGTATTTTCTTACCGCCAAAAATGATGGTAATTTGGCAATGACTACTCCTTGCATTTAGATTGGGTTTGGCTTTATAGTGGTATAGTGGTGAGCATAATTTCCTGTTTTATTTATGGCCCCAATATACAAACCCCTTCTTTTTGCTTAGACTGTTCGTGTGATCACTAGAGGCCTCAGACCTACATTCATAGATACCACAACTTTCACATATAGCATTCTCAATCCCCTGTGGTATTATCACTAATTTATTTACATTAGTGAGATTATGTTTCCATAGGCCTCTTTTTGCTGATTCATGTACGCTCAGCAAGAACTATTGTATTATATTCCACTCAGAAATCACACACACATACACTGAGTGGAATCACGCACACAGCTATTTATAATTGCTAATGACATTGCTTCATCTGTATAGGAAACCTGGCACATATATTACTTAAACATCATCCCTTTCTTGAAGGGAATTTTTTTTAGATGCACCAAAGGAGAAAGAAAAAAATAAATAAAAGAAGCAAAACACTCTTACACAGACTGTGTTATAACAATTTCATTTCAAAATGATACATTACCATTCTGGTGAGACAGTCCTTTCTGAAATAAACAGAAGAGAAACAAATACAATAATACAACGAATTTCACTTTACATTTACAACAAGAAAAATAAAAGTTACATCAATATGACAGCATTTGCATTGCAACATTATAATGTGGCAGTTAAACACAGGGATTCCCTATCGCTATCTTTCCTGCCTGAAAAATACTTCATCAACACGGCACACCCTCAATTTTACGTGATAATTACCAGTGATTTGTAGCTCTCTGGCACGCAAAATCCGTTGGCTTGCCGCCTCCGAGAAGTGACCCAGGGTTGCCCTCGTAAGCTTGCAACTTGAAGGGCACGGCAAAAACACACAGTTTTCAAGCCTGCACCAAGTGACCACGAATCCCCAGTCTCTGAAGGTCAGCAGTGCAGGTGGAACGACTCCTCCCAGCAGCCCAGCAAAGGCGACCTCACAGAAGCTCCGCAAAAGTGAACTATAATTCTGTCAGAGCTCGTCCAGCAAAGCTCTGTTGCTTACGCAGCCTGTCTTCAGATATACTTCCCTCCAATCATATTAACAGAAAGTGTATTCGGTTGCCACCCCTGTTTCACAAACAATGGGATCTTCATACTGTAAACACTGTTTGATTCCCTGTTGCCTTTCCGTCCTTCACATTTCAGTGCAGCCAGAGAAAATCAGAGAAAAATGCATGTTTAAACTGAATCTCAGAACAGGTCATTCCTGCCTCCTTTTTCTACATGGAGAGCACATTATAATGTTATTTGGTTAGCAGTGGTGTTAGTATTTGTTAATCAAGTTAGTCAATTAGATAGCTAATGTGGTCTCCTGTGAATGAGGCATTTCAAATAAGAAAGAGAAAAAGAAATAATTCTATTATGCTTTTAAATCTGTAACCTGTCTCCATTTGCATACCCATATCTAACACTGGCGACATATGGCTGGCTATATGTGTGCCACATTATAGCAAAAATGTGATCATATGCAGTGGCGCTGTACTTCAAAACACAATGAATTATACTACACCACTGTATGAACTATATATATATTTTTTATCCGACAGTGATTTTTTTTATATGTTCGTTGTCAGTTTTGATTTGTGTATTTGTTGTGTGTGGGTTTAATGAATTGTTAATACATTGAAATCCTTTTATAGTCAACCTAATGGTATGTTTGGTTCCTGATGATGTTTCGCTTAATGTGTGAGATACCGCTGATCTAACATGTTTCCTTTGTAAAAGCACCACCAACCCCACACGGACCGGTAGTGAGAGGGGTCATCTTTTCTCACCTCTATAGAATAACTTTTGAATTTGGGAAAGCTTTTGTTAGTTGTCGTGTGTGTGGCCGAAGTGCGAGGAAGTGCAAGCATTAAGCAGGGCAGATATTAATCATTATTAGCATAAGGGCCACCTTAGCCAGAGCCATGCCCTTTTTGAACTAGACCCAGTTAAGAGTTGGTATCTTTCTGTAATTCAGGGAACTAGGCTATATTTCTGAGCTTCTGTCATGTTAGTTATGTTCCAGACGATAGATTAGAATAATAATTGTGAACAGCAGATCTGGTGGGAACAAGGTTGTGAGTCGAGATATTGCCAAAATACTGAATCAAGTTGTAGTCACTCACACTGCCCCTAGCAGATCAGGACAACTGGGTCCTTAGAAGAAAGGCCTGGTAGCACAAATATATCAGACATTTCCAAAGAGTAGAGCCTCAGCTGAGGTTTACATGAAGTCATCTGGTTCACAGGAGATAGCTAGGAGGATGTGCACTAGGGAAGGGAAAGCAACATGTTTCGGAATGGGAGTTGCAAAAAGTGTGGCAGAGCAAGCCGCCACAAGTGTCTCAGAATTGTCCAATTTTGCCAAGAGTTTGAGCTCATAGGAAAGGATATGAGGTCTAAAATGCTGGTCACGCCGTTCACACCTCCAACAGGATTGGTTCATTTCAGGGGCATGCACATCATGAGTTCCCCAAGTTGTTCTGGCCATTATTGCAACAGTTACATGGATGCTGTTTAGCCATGCAAAACAGTATTTTTCGCTGTCTATATGCTTAGGTCATTCGCAGGGGGCTGTACTCCTATGGTCATGGATAGTTTACTAACCAATGGGTTGGAGTTGTATAGGTTATGTTTAGATTCTTTTAAAGGGTTTAACCAATAGGGAATGTGGGATTAATCTATACTTGTTAGACATGTTAATTTTGAGTTTTTTGTCTACAAAACCTGTAACCCCAATATGGGCGGGACAAGAGACGTTTCAGATTTTCATTTCTACGGAGTTGACTGACCCTCTCCGACGTATTTGCATGTATTAAAATCTATTTTTCTTGCAAAACATGCACTCCATTATTGATTCCTTGAATAGTTTTTTCCTACAGGTTTTTGGGCCTACCGTACAGTGCCCACATCGTTCACCAAGACTTGTGTTAAATTAAATATGTCTCATTGCGGTGAAGTCCTTTCATCTATGTTAGAGTCCATGAAGTTGTCAGAGAGCTCATCGCTTATGTTTGTGCGTTCTATTCTTTGTGCCATTGTGTGGAATCATGCCTTATACACCTTCCTGAGTTCCCGAGCCCTGCTTGTTTAAGATTGCTCAACCCCCACCCCGAACCCAGTGGGGTGCAGTGAGTTCACTCCTGCAAAGTCCTACTATTATAACTAGGGAGGTTATTAGCTGCTTCTGCAGTGCTTTTAGTGACCATCTCCAGATGCGCTTCACTTGACGTGAACCATTTAATAGGCCCTGAGGACTCCTTCCTCCAGGCTGTTGCCGTCTCAGACTCTGTCCGCAAGAAGTCTGCTTGCTGCCTCCCTGGCCCCCTTCACTTAGCCCAACAGGTGTGGTAGTGCCCTTGTACCAACAGTTGCGGTCCATTGACATGGCGGTTAGGCCTGCTGGGATAGAGGCAGTCTTAACCAGCCCTCTCATGACCCACTTTTGGTTTTACATTTCACTGAATGTTAAGCTGTCCCCCCGCCCCCCTAGCTACTCCTGTATGCTGGGCTCTTCAATTCCTTTGAGACATGATGTGCTTGCCAGTCTACCCAGAGCGCCCTCCTCCCATGGCCTTTGTTCTGACCCTCTTTGTGGTCCCTGGCATCCCATCTCCATGCCGCACCAGCAGCTGCTGTTTCGAATCTCTTCACCTTCCACACATTCTGTGACTCTTGGCAGCACCCCACAGCCCTAACCAACGCCCTGTGATGATTCCAACCGCTTTCGCCCCAGGCTGTGGTCTAGCAGGCTCCTATCACAACAGGGTTCGGCTCTGTTGCTTTACATGCTCTTCGGGCTGGGTCTGCTCAACTTCCCTGGGGGATGTCTGGTCCTCCATGTTGACCTCTGTCAAGTCACCGCACTCTCTGCAATAAGCCTCTGCACACTTCAGGTGTGGAGACAGAAGGGATCAGATTATGCCATCTCAGGTAGGGTGGGGAGTGGAAGGTGTGTGGACCTAGGTGTTAGGGAGGAGCCATTTCTTGAACAGGAGGGTCTTGAGCTTCTTCCTGAACATCTCCCATAATACAGGGAAAGGGGACATAATAGTACTCCTAATTGCCTTAAGTAAAAACAAAGAAGCACACAGAAAATTTGAAACAAATAAATATTGACGCCCTTATGTGTTGACTTTTAAAAATTGAATTTTCCTGTGTCAAAATCTCACTCCACCTTTTTGTAACTTTTTAAGTGGTCAATGTTATTAAACCATGAAAGCAGAATATATTACGGATAACTCACCTGGACACTCGTCCTCTTTATGGCTTGCAATGCTCATCTATATTAAGGGGCAAGGAAACCAATACCAGAAGCCTACATTTTGAAGATGCTAGCATTTACTCAGTTTCAGGGAACATTTCGACTGGCAAGAAAGGTATTGTATAAAGGCAAAGATCTCCTATGTGGATGTTGTTCACAAAAGAAGCAAGCAGTGCCCAGACTTCCTTTGCCAATACAGCAACACAACCAGCAGAAATGTGTAGGATTTTGGCTGGGGCTTGAGATCAGATGGCTGACCACTGTCAACAACATTGCTGTTGTAATTGTCTATGAATAAGTAATGCAAACCCAAATCGCATTTTTTCATTCTTCAGTATACTGACATCCACTTGCAAGTTGACACAAAGTAAAATGTAAACTATAAATAATTCCTATGATGCCGACAACGTCTCAATCACAGGCATCTTTTGCCAATGATATAAACATTGTCATTATAGATGGCAAAAACAAATGTCTATAAAATCATCCAAGCACACTGCAGTGGTTAAGAGGCAAGTTTATCTGTTCTGCTCTAAATAGACTGTTGCACCCAGTTTGTTTCTTACAAAACATTTTAAGACAATTTTGGATACCCAAACGCTAGGTGGCAAATTATACAAATGTAGTTAATGAAGATACACAATTTCCCTGTTATCAATCGACCTTGTGAAATCATGGAATCATATACTGCAACCCTGTGTCAAGGTACTTGACTCCTTTGGAGTTTATAATGGATTCCTTTCTTTTCATTACCACTGAACAGTTATGTAACTATGTATCTGCCACGTTTCTTTTACAGGCTACTTGAACAGTGAACAAAACAAATATTTAATGAAATAATTAAGTTGATATATTTACATAAATGCAGTGTTTGTTGCAGGACATTTCTCACATGTGTCTCTTTCATATTTCCCGGCACATAAGCAAACACACGGATAAAATCCAAATGCTTTATTTTGTTTAAAAAAAAAAAAAACACATGTACTTTTAGTATCTATGTTTAAGAAAAGACAACTATAACATTTCCATTCACTTCAAACTGCAAAACAAGCTTTACATATATTAAAACAAATTTGTACATACATTTCACAATTTCTACAGGCATGCACATTTAAAAAAAATCTGCTCAGTAAAAAAAATCCTCAATGTAAAAGTGGAAAACTATGTTACAATCGTAGGCAATTAAAAATATTTCACAGCTGCCCCCATGATGCACATCAGAAATGTGTGCGCATGCGTTCTCATCGATGCCAAAAATAGCATCAGAATAAACGCAAGAAAAAAACGTCTAATAAGACGATGAATAGTGGCAGTTATAGAATTATGGGGGCACCACTTAAGACCTTTATGGGCATGGCATAGAACAGAATGGCTCATATTAGCCATAAATAAAACAGGCAGTTCATGCTTGGTGAGACCTTCAACAATATTTTGTGATGAAGGCTAGAAATAAGTAAGGAGATTATGCATCTGCCACAATGTCAGCAAAGACTACCCCCTCCCTAAGGGCTTTGTCCTACTAGGGTGTGGCGAAAAGGGATGACTCCATTATTTGACAATTCCCCGATTAATTTGATTAGAGGTGAAAATCGTTCAGCAGAGCAAGACTGCCAATTCCTAAGAATCAGAGAGCATTAATAATTATTTGCGTGTTAATTGATGAAGACTAGATTGAAGGGGAAAAAAAAGAAAAGAAAAAAAAAAGACGTGGTGAAATAAAGATGCCAAAACCTATTGCTAAACTAATGTTAAAATAAAAGAGAACAACAGGGCACACCATTTTAAGGACCAAGAGCACACAATGCTTGAAAACAAGAGCTGCAGCCCTTTTGATGAGCAATTCAAGTGACAGGAAGTGGGCATGTTTGAGAAGGAATAGAGCGGGAGGAAGCAGAATAAATCACAATATGATGGATAATTGAAGTGTACAACCAATGAGACAGATTTATCAGAATACTCTTGACAGGCATGATCAGACTTTGGACCATGTCTCTCGTCCTTTTTGGAATTCTTCAGATTAAACAACTTTCCTGTTCACATACATTTTTTTGGAAGCAGTAGGAAGTTGATGTGTGAAGGGAGATGAAGAAGAACAGTAGTATCCGAGAAAGGCTTGTCATCTCAGTTGTACAAATGGCTTTGTAAGGAATGGCATCCCAGATATAGAGCTACTTTGAAAAAGGGTGCCCATTGCACACTGGGGGCTTGTGTTACCAAACTGCCCAGATTTCCTATTTAAATGAACTAATGCAAAGAAAGGCGGAGAGGAACATGTGAAAGTCACTGGGGAGCCCATCGATAAGGAATGAATAGAATTAGAGCTTGCCAGTTAATATGACCTCGCACCAGTCGCAAATTAATGTCTACTTGCATTTGCTGCATTCATTAGGAATGTTAATACAATTTGAACATCGTAAAGATTACTAAACAGAACAGAACTTAAAAAAACATGGTCTACCAAACCAAATGCAATCATGATTGTATGCAAAAAGGACAAATGAAAACACAAGAGTCGAACAGGGGAATCACACAAAAAGGAGGAAGGGCAGAATATGCATGAAAGATGTGCAGATGGATGGAAGCAGATGGGCTCAAAAGAAGACCACATGGGAAAGAAGGCGTTGGATAAACAGAAGAGGGCAGGAGTTGGGATGATGCAAACAGGAGATGGGTGGATCACTGGATGCAAAGACGACTTCTTTTTTAAACGTTGTTCATCCACTGGTGAATTTCCGCTTTGAGGTAGAAGCCACAGCCTATAAAACCCATCTGGATAAAGTGAGGTCATGCATTTTCAAAGCGGAACAAGTGGTCGATCAGCATGACAAAC
Source organism: Ambystoma mexicanum (assembly GCF_040938575.1). Taxonomy (NCBI): domain Eukaryota; kingdom Metazoa; phylum Chordata; class Amphibia; order Caudata; family Ambystomatidae; genus Ambystoma; species Ambystoma mexicanum. Next base: position 15,589,944 of record NC_090922.1, on the reverse strand, counting down.
TTTGCGTGACAATGCCACAGATAAATGCACAAAGGATAATGAAATGCAACTATATTTTATTTAATGAGGTAGGAAACCAGCACTATATGCTTGAAAAAAGGGAAGAGATTATCGGACCGTTGTGCTGCTGGTGTGCAGTAGCATGCCAGAGTGTGACACAACGGAAAAGCTTCTTTCACATCAGTTGACAACTTTTACTTTTTGGGGGAACATTCACTTTAAATCTTACGTTTACAATACGACTTTAGCACAAGTGTAAACTTCAACCCCATGTAACAGCATACAAAAAAACGTATTTGAAAAAGGTAAATCCAAGTCTTTTAACATCAGAAGATTATTTATATAAAAAGACTTTAGTGCTAGAAATATACCCTATATAATTACAATCAAGTAATCTGGCGGTAACAAAGACATCTTTACAAAGGACCATATGCAAGATAGTAACTCTAGCATTATCAATCATTAAAAGTCTGGTCGGTAATTACTACGAAAAGGTTCCAAATCAACAATTCTCCCAAAACAGTTAAAAAAAAAAAAAAAAAAGGCTTGGGATGATTAATACACTCAAATACCATTGATCCGGTGATGCAGAAAGGAACAAAAACCAGAATCGTCCATGTGCATTCAGAAGAGAATCACTGCACTTTGTGAACAACTAAACACAATAACTACACGGTTACATATGCTCTACTATGCTCTACTCTTTACTTTTAGTGTGAATGGGTTTAAACTTCAGAACTGAAGATTTCAGTATTGATAGTGAATTAGAGTTCTATTAAGGGAGGCCAAGGAATCTGCAATGAGTGGCCAACATAACACTAAAGATCTACTGGCTCCTACTATGGGAGCATCTGGACACCAAATGGTATTTTCCAGAAAATGAGGCAACAATGACAAGTCATGTAATCTTACAGCCAACATTTGTTGTCAATTCCTGACATCCAGTACTACAGAAGAACAAGGACACACACGTTATAACATGCCACTCTCATAACCGTGCAACTCCATATTTTGCCATGGTGGCAAAGTAAAAAGCTCTTTGCTTACACCTCACCATCATGGAAAGGGTACGAATTGAAGATGATCTACTTGCATTGTAACATCTTTCAAATAGGGTTTTAATCGTAGAAAGATATGGAACATAGTCACGCACAATGATTGAAATGAAATGAGCTGCACACAAGAATGGCAGGTGATCTCGTATTAGAAGTTGATCGCAAGACATAGTATGGATGGTGAACTATTTGGGTTGGAATGTTAAATGTATCCATTCTACACAATCTCAACAAAGCCTCAATGAAATCCTCCCTGGAAAGTAAGTTTAATGCATATTCATTCATGTTTCAGCTTCTGTGGTAGTAGAGAATCCAAGCTGAAGGGCTGGGGCATATGGAGCTTTATGGAGTGCTTCATGATCAGGAAATTTGACCGCATATGGATTTTGGGAATTAACATTCTGGGTAAAGTTGTGTAGGGCAGGTTTACCTAGTTGAAAAAGTAAAATGCTTAGCATGCTAGCCACGATTTTCATTACAGAAGCTCATGTTCTTACTTCTTCATCAAGCAGTTGATTTTAGAATGTCTTCGTAATAAATTGCTGCGAAAACTGTTCAGAAAAAGGTACAAACGGAAATTCAAATGGTAAAAGGCAAAGTTCGGCAAAAGAAGTACTTCTGAGTTTGAATACACAAGCTATTCAAATTCAACTCCACATACTTATTCATTATTTAAAAAAGGCAAAAGTCATAAAAAAGTCATCATTATGTACATATACAGGATTTTCTTTGAAGTTCTCACAGCTTTGTACCGGATGCATGAGCATTAGTGGTCAGTTCTCATCAATGCCAGGAAGTCCTAATTCAAAACGTCTCTTGTGTTTGTCTCTGTTTCCCTATTGTTGAATTGTCCCACTGAATATCTCTGTAAGCAGTACAGCAGCGTTCATTTCATGGTACCGCTCGTTCTCCTCCTGTGAGTTGAATGGGGATTACATTGAGGGAGTGATCCAATGCTGTGTCTCGAGGACAGGCATGAAAAAGAAATGTTCCGGGAAGCTATCAAAGGCCTTGTCAAACTGACACAGATGAACGAAAGGAAATCAAAACAGATCCCAAAAACAAAACAAGAAACATTGGGTCATGCCAGTGACTTGGCACCAAGGTAATCCTCAAGCAGCAGACTGTTGTACTGTGCTCCAAAAGCATGCGGATTCTACTGGCCATGTGCATCTCAGGGAACTCTAGAAAATGACTAAATGGTGCATGAAGGACATGGTCGTTTGGAAGGTGCAGTGGTGATGATCAGGGACCTTGAGATGAGAACAACAGAGTCCAGAAATGATAAGCATTTGCTCTACTTAAATGTGGAAAAACTGTACATATGGAGGGGAAGCAGTGTGAGCAGAGAGGTTCCTTCTAAAATCCTGGAACGTGGTACTCTCAAAAAGGGACATGGCGGTGGAAAGGAGTGGTCCTCACCCCATAGCAGCTGAAACAAAGGCAGAAGATTGGAGAGAAGGGACTAACCGATGGCGTGCAAAGGAATAACCAACAACCAACCCGGGATGGAAATGCAGATACTAGAAATGATAGGTAGAGACACACTGCAGTTTATGATTATTATTGTCCGATCAGTCTCCAATGGTACACGGCTCCCTCTATTTTAGGATGGTTTCCTATTTGCTTCTTCTAAACAGACGTTTCAGATTGCAATCTCATAACAAATTTGTGAGATTTAGGGTCTACAAACTCTTCCGACAGTTTAAAGAAAGGGATCTTCTTCGTGCTGACCACCAAACTGAAGTCTTGGCGCTTGAGGACAAAAACCATGGCATCTTTCAGGCCATTGGTGACAGGCTCTTCGCTGACTAGTGTCCACTTCTTGGCTAGCCACCGGTCCTTGTGGTACTGGATGGTAGGGCCTGGACCCAGGTACCGCTCGAGGAAAGCCTGAAAGAGGAAACACAGAACATAGAAACCAGTTATAGAACAATTAAAGTGCCATCTAGTGCAAATCTATTTACTGCATGTATTTGAATATTTCTCATAAGAAGCCAAGTAATGTATTTATTTTTATTTAAAACTTTTTATTAGTAAATATGTACTCTCAAAGTAAGAAGCCAAGTACTATGCAAGCCACATTTCTTAAGAAATATGGATTCATGATTAAACCATGAGGTGATCATTCAGATTTCTACCAAGAAAATCTATGTACTTTTAAGTTGTCCTGGTCACTGGAAGCCACAAAACGTTTAAATTACAGTTCAATCAAAACATGTGCAGATTTACATGTAGAGAAGGAGCCAATTAATTTGGAACAAGATTAAATAATTTTTCATTTAGAGAAAATAAACCCATCAAATTTTCAGCAAGGTCATACGAAAACAAATATGAGCTGAGGATCTCCATAACACACAAATGATTCTGTGAAAGTTTCCTTTTCTGCAATTTCTAGAGAACCAGTTCTGAAATATTTCATTTAAATTAATTTGTAAATTTCTAGTGACTGCTCAATAAAAAAAGAAAATTGAGATAACCCAAGAGTTTGTTTTGCCAACAATGAAACAGTTTCATGAAGACCTGCACTTCCCCTAACGTGAGGAATACTGAGCCTTAAATCGCTGTAGTGGTATCCCTGCTCTGAGGCTTGACAAAGTGAATACTTGCGTATTGTACCCAAACCTGGGTTTCCCAAAGCCTAGTCCGAGGAAGAATAAAGATTTTCCATGATAACTTACTAGAAAGTCTTAATTCTATTAAAGACGCGGAGGCAAGCATTATGCTTCTCTTTCTTTTATTCGACAATAAAGGAAAAGCTCAGCAGCAAGATATTTGTGCACCAAATGTGAATGTGCCATGAGTAATGTGCAGAAAACAGGTGCACCAAATATATATATAATAAGCATAGCAATATAACAGTAATATAACAGTAACATCATAACCTAAAAGGTAAGAGTCTCTGAAGAAACTACTTTTCCCAGGGAGCTTAGCTCCAGTTCATTTAGAGGCCATCAACACGTGACCTAGTCCACCAATAGTAGTTCAGATCCCCTGCATAAACAGTCCTAAACATGATAACACTTCCTTTTTCTGGGCTGCGAACTTGGCTGTCCATAGTAGAAGACAACTGTAGCCAACTTGAAGAAGAACTTATGTCGGGCCGTGATCAGGCGGACTTGTCTGCAGGCGCTGTCAAAGAAAAGGAAAATGAGTGTCTTGTATACAACAACCCTAGATCCATTATCAGGGTGGGAGAAAATCGTGGAGTTATTCTGATAGGGTACATGTAAATTTCAGAACATTAATCTTTTCATTACATATTTAATTAACATCAGGTAACATGCTGTTATTTTCTCGCCGGGTGGGATAATGCTCGCCTCCGAGTCTTTAATAGAATTAAGACTTTCTAGTAAGTTATTATGGAAAATCTTTATTCTATGTCAAGACTGGAGGCTCCCATTATGCTTGTTTAAAGCTTACTTACCACAATAGATGCCGGCTGATCTACCGGTTTTAGGTAGAATTGTTTGAATACTGATTCACTTGCCCAGTGCCATCCTCATGATATCTTCTAGGCAAAATCCTGCCCGGAAGGCTTTGGAGGCCATGGCTCCCCTAACAGAGTGGGCTCCGAAGTGCTTGGTGTCTATCCCTGCTTGAGCTAGCGTTCACTGGACCCAGCGTGCTAAGGTCGGTGCTGATACCGTGTTGTGCGGTTTACGCAAAGCAATCAGTAGCTGCCCGTTAGGGGAGGTTCTGAGTGGAGCCGTCTTTTCTTCGTAGACTTTTAAGCATTTAACCAAGCAGAGCTTAGGTTGATCTCTAAAGGCAGGATAAGAAATCACCCTGGAATTGCACTTTGTTCTTCTATGAATATGGAATACAATGCCATCAGGAGAAAAGGCTCTGCCTGCTAGATCTAGAGCTCTGATATCCAAGACTCTCCTGCAGGATACCAAGCAGAGTAGAGTAGTGAGTTTGCCAGATAGGGCTGTACGTGATAGTTCTTCATTACTAGGCCATGATAGAAAAAGGTTCAGTACTTTATTAACGTCCCAAAGCTTGTCATAGTGAGCTGAAGGTGGGACGGTAAGCCTTAAACCCTTGAGCAACCTGCAGACGAGGTGGTGTTCTCCTGCTGGTACTCCCTAGATAAGGTCATGACCTGCGGAAATTGCTGAACGGTAGGCTTTCACAGACCTGTAGGCGAGCCTTTTTTCCGCTAGGAATGCTAGAAAATTCGAAATCTCTTCTAAAGGTGCTGTAATCCTTTCTCACGACACCAGGAGCTCCAGATGCTCCAAGAGTTGGAATCTCTCTTCCAGGTACTAGGAGCCCAGCTCTCTTCGATAAGTTTGATCACTTTGTGAGACATGCCTGGGACTCTCCATCTTGACCTGAAATCCTCCAGGCCGCTAAGGTTAGAGATCTGCTGAGGAGGAGACGATGACGCTGACCTGATGGATCTAATAGGAGATCCGGAAACTGGGGTAGTAGGATTGGAGAATCCGAAGAAAGTTCCAGAAGAACTGGATACCAGGTCTGAGATGTCCAGACCGGCGCTATAAGGATCAGATTTGCATGCTCCTGACGGGCCTTCGCCAGGGTCCTCGCTATCATAGTGAAAGGAAGAAAGGCATACAGTATTCCCTTGGACCGTGACTGTAGGAATGCATCTGTTGTAGCTGCTGCCGGGTACGGCCGCCAGCTGTAGAAAGTTGGCAGTTGGGAGTGGAGTCTGGAAGCAAAGAGGTCTATGGACATTGGACCACAGATCTCCTGGAGGTGGAGGAAAACCTCTCTGTTGATTCTCCAATCGCTGTAATCCGTCGAGTGGTGGAAGTACCAGTCCGCTGCTACATTTGAGAGGCCGGGAAGGTACTCCGCTGTAACTGAAATCTGGTGATCCAGACAGAAATGCCAGAAGTCCCTGACTAATTCTGCTAGGGGTCTCGACTTGGTGCCGCCAAGATGGTTGATGTATCTTACCGCTGAGTTGTTGTCCATCTTTAGTAAAATACAGCAACTCGCTTTGTCTTTGGCAAAAGAACGCACTGCAAAGGAACCTGCAAGAAGTTCTAGACAATTGATATGAAGGTCCAACTCTTGAGGGGACAAAGTCCCTCCTGTGGCTACGGAACCGCATCTCGCTCCCCAACCGGAGCGACTGGCATCCGACTCGATAATATCTGGAGTGAAGCCGAAGATGGCTCTGCCATTCCAGGCTTCCATGTGAGTGAGCCACCAGTTGAGCTCTGTCCTCGCTTGAGGAGACAGTGTCAGGAGATGAGAATAAGAAAGGCTTCTCATTAAGTGTTGGCCTTTTAGTCTTTGCAGTTCTCGATAGTGAAGAGGGCCGGGAAATATTGCTTGAATGGAAGATGAAAGTAGCCCTATCAGTCTTGCTAGTTCTCGAAGAGAGAACATGTTCTTCTGTAAAAGTCTGCGTATCTCTTTTGGTAGAGTGAATCTTGGCTGATGGGAGTCGAAGTTGCGAATTCTGTGTATCCACTATGAATCCCAGAAATTCCATATTTTTGGATGGAAGTAGAACTGATTTCTCCCAGTTTATAAGAAAACCGAGGCTGTGTAGCAAGTTTATTGCCAGTTTGGTTTGTTTCTGAACTAACTCCTGGGAGTCGGCCATGAAAATAATGTTGTCTAGATAAATTATGAGACGGACACTTTGCTCTCTTATTTGAGCTACTACATGTCTTAAGAGTTTGGTGAAGACCCAAGGTGCCGAAGAGAGTCCGAAGGGGCGACTTGTGAATTCCCAATCTCGATTTCTCCAGGAGAATCTGAGTTAACTGATATGTGCTTGATGAATCGGCACTGCGAGGTAAGCGTCTTTTAAGTCTATGCGCATAAACCAGTCGTTCGGTCTCAGAAGATCTCTGAGCATGTGTATACCTTCCATTTTGAAATGGCGGTAAAGGATGAATTCGTTGAGTGCTCTGAGGTTTATGACTGGGCGCACTTTTTGTTTCCTGCGTACCAGAAATATGGGACTGAAGAAGCCTCCCTGACTTGTCCAGGGGCGAATCGTTTCCTTCTGATGGAGACTGAGTATTTCGCGGTCTAAGGCGGTTTGATCTGATAGAGACATTACTATGGGAGTGGGGCGACATGTCTGAATGGGCTGCGTGAAAAACTCTAGGCGTAGACCCCGAGCTGTGTCCCTTACCCAGGCATCTCCCGATATGGTATCTCAAGCATTTGCAAACATCCTTAACCTCCCTCCTATAGGTGTTAGTGGCGCTGGCGCAGTTATCAGTACACTGACCTGTAGGTTGTTGTTGGGCTGGGTATCTAGCCGCTCTCCTCCAGGGACGCCCTCTTCCACGACCTCTCGAGGGGAAGAAAGTGTTGGGTCGTTCTTGCCAGGAATTATGCTGACCTCTGGATTGTTGAGGTCTCTTGTCGAAGAAGTAACGGCCGGAAGAGCGACCTCTTCCTCGTCCGGCCCTGGAGAAAACCTTGGTTGCAAATACTCTTTTTATTGAAGCCTGTGCTTTGTCCAACGCCGTGAATGTCCCGACGAATTTTGTCATCTCCTTCATAAAAGGATCTCCAAAAATCTGGCCTTGCGCAGTTGGGCCGGATTCTGTGTCTGCCAGTTCGGTTAGTTTGGCATCTATTTTGTATAGGATGCCTTTCCGTCGCTCTGTTGAGATGGCGCAACTGGCGTTGCCCAAGAGGCAAATAGCCCTCTGGACCCAACCGGACAGTATCACTGGGTCGATGGGGTCCGATCAGGTGATGGCTGCATTCGCAAGATCAGAGATTTTTGCTAGTGCACCTGCTATGTCCAGTACTTTATCCTGGCAGGCCTTCCAGGCGCAATCAATACCCTTCCTGGGGTCTTTAACGTTTTTACCCAGAAAGGTAATCATTTTAGAATCAAGCTCTGGAGTCAGAGCTACTTTATCCGCAATGTCTGGTCGTGGACATTCAGCGCGTAGTCTGGCCCGAACTTCTTTATCGAGTGGCTTGCGCCTAAGGTGGATGTAACTCGATGTCTTGGAAGATGGTTCCCAGTCAGTGGACCTGGGGTGTATTAAGTCTTCCGGGGTAAATGTACCTTCAGTAGAAGGTTTGGTCCCGGTTGTGTCTTTAGGGATGGGGTCTGCCGCAATCCATGACACAGAGGGTTTTGAATCCTCAAAATGAAATTCCTCATCTGAAGAGGAGTGAGAAAGATCAGCGTCGTAGACGTTCTTATTATGATCTTCTTCCGAGCCCTGTCCATATCCCTCTGGGCTTGAAGGTCTATTTCCCCTGATTTCCTCCTCGGGGTAAGAGGGTTGATGGGAAGGGGTTACCTTCCTATTCATGAAGGCTTGTTTCAGCCTTGAGAAGGCGTCCTTTACGGCAGCTGTGGCATTAGATGGCTGGCTCGGGGGAGGGGTGGGGGGGGGGGGTCGTAGAGCTTTTACTCTTGCGAGCTGGTGTACATCCCCCTTCGGTAAGGTGCTTCCTTTTCTGTGTTCTCTTCCTCCCAGGAGGGGAGGTCCCTCTGAAATGCTCCTCCATAGTGTCTAGGCGATTTTGTATGGGAATGAGCATATCTGTTACAGCTTTCTTAACACTGATATCCACAGAGGATCCCAGAACCTTCTGTAAACTATTAGCCATTGCCACTTCATCTATGTAACAGTGATCTCCCTCAGCCTCAGACCAAGCCTGATCTGATTGAGGCGAGTACTGTTCTGCCATTATAAAATAAATGCAACGTACTCACTTTTTTAATTTTTTATTATTTTCTGGGCTTCTGAACGTCTTCTATCACTGCCAAGTAATCTTATTTCAGTTCAGCTTTGTAATTGTTCTTAATATGCTGAATAGGAGATTTCTTTGATCTATCCGCGGTGAAAAAACCCGTGAGAAGAAACACTTGTTCTTGTCCGAGGAAAGATTCCGGCGCATGAGCTGCAAGAAACCGTTATATTATAACGGGCATGCGCGCTCGAGCGCCGGAATGTAGAGAAAAGGACCAGGAGCTCCCCTGGCGGCCTGCAGGCGGTGCAGCGTGCTCCGGCTAGGCCGCGCCAGACTCCCAGTGCTTCAGGAGCACAACGAAGCTGTGGGAAAGCCGGCGCGAGTACGCTGAGGGATCCGCTCGACGAGCGGATTAAATAACGGCTGATCAACTGTGACTGTGTGAAGCCGAGCTTCACATTAAGCGGTCTCCGAGGCCAGTGGACTGGCGTCAGAGCTCAACATAAAAGTACAAATTATTATTATTTTTTTTTTAAATAAATATTGAAAGTAAACTTCGTATAAGTCTATAACCATGCAGTAAACATATATTATGAAATTTAGCAACGTTATCTTTTAAATTATAAAATCATGACGTAAGCAGTGCTAAACATGAAGTACTTATCTCTTGCTGTGAGCAGCAAAGAAAGAGGAAGTGTCATCATGTTTAGGATTGTTTATGCAGGGGATCTGAACTACTATTGGCGGACTAGGTCACGTGTTGATGGCCTCTAAATGAACTGGAGCTAAGCTCCCTGGGATCTGTAGTTTCTTCAGAGACTCTTACCTTTTAGGTTATGATGTTACTGTTATATTACTGTTATATTGCTATGCTTATTATATATATTTGGTGCACCTGTTTTCTGCACATTACTCATGGCACATTCACATTTGGTGCACAAATATCTTGCTGCTGAGCTTTTTCTTTATTGTCGAATAAAAGAAAGAAGCATAATGGGAGCCTCCGGTCTTGACATAGAATCACACTGTGACAGAGTTGGTTGGGGAAAAGCAGGAACAGTAGACGTACAGTTGAAAAAATAGACGGTAATACAGGAAGGCAGGATGGGGATATGTTTTTAGTAGAGTGGGTGCAAGTAGACTCAACTAATGCAAGCAGGAGAGGTGGTTGAGGAAATGGGGGCGCAAGGCTGCTAAGCCACTACTAAGAGGGTAGGTTCCAAGTGCCATATCTGGTGTAATCAGATGATGGACGGTTGGTTGAGTGATGAGCTCTAGTCAAACAGTGAAATATAGAAGGAATCCTGGTATGATCAGAGGTGTTTAAGCTTCCCAATAAAACAGCCTATTTACTGAATAAGCTAATGCAACCTATACGTCCAAGTCAGAGAGGACTGTATACTGTAAGGGAACAACAGAAGATACAAATCCAAGTGGAATGCCAAACCTGCTTGGGAACAATCCTGGGGGAATCTGAAGTCGTAGGTGTGGGAGGTGGATATGTGGGCGTGCATACGGGGGAGAGGTGTCTGTCTGCACTTAGTGACAGGTGGAGCTAGCATGATGGAAGCAATATAGCATTACAAGACTGTCATGTGTCCATCCGCCTCCTTTAAAATACATTAGAATAACCTCGACCTGGTAAGGCACAGCTCTGCCTAAATGTTTAAGAATATGGCCCTGGAGTTTGGATGCCTCCATGTTCCATCTACTGAAGTACCCAGCTGTAGGTCAAGAGTTCCAACATACATTTGAACATGAGTAGTCTCGCCATGTGCCTGATGTGGCCAAGGAGGGCTTTCCAGAGGAGGAGCTTCCCCGGTGTGAATATTCTTGGTGGGTAGAATCATTTAGTGAAGTGAGAGACTTATTTTAAGCAGTCTTTGCGGCCACTATCCCAATCTCTCAGCTGCATTAAAGTTAGTAACTTAGTGGAAAAGACCTTAGAAGCTTTTCTCTTGGCTAGTGCAAGACAGGTAAATGGGGGCCTGCAGCAATACAGTCTCGGTGGCCTAGACTGAGAAGTGTAGGCTGGAAACCCCTTAAACACAGGCTGTTTGCATTATCAAGGCAGGATTTTGCCATGGCCTGGTTAGCAGTGTATTTTAGAGGAAATGCTAGGAAAGGCAAAATCTTCCTTCTGGATTTAAGCTCCTAAAACTATAGATTGACAACTGTCATAAACGACAAAGAAAATGAGCTCCACAACAGAATGGCAGTTATTAAATATATACAAAATACATCACAAGAGACTTTGGGCACTACTACAATCCATAAACTAGGTTATTTCTTGCACTTTACTGCAACTGTCCCCTGAAACTGAGGTTTTTCTCTGTTTGGGTGCCAACAAGCTGGCAGCTGTAGTAGTGAAGCAGCTGTATCTGCCCTCTCCGAATTTGCTAGTTTTAATCTTGAGGGCAGTCGGGTAGTCTTTTTGTCTCCAACTCTAAATAATTACAACACAGTTATCCAGATTAGACAGATAATGATTTTGGATTCTCTCTTCAATCCTATTTTGGCCCAGCTGCAAGGCGAAGGGAGGGACCACTGATTTTGGAAAATGTAATGGATGAATGTAGGAGGAAACAGACAAGACATAATTGAGATAGAGTGGACAAGGGTAAATCGAGCTATGTCCTGCCATTAAGAAACCGGCAAAAAAGCAGGATTGAAAGTGTAGGCCTGCAAGTGAGGGAATGGGCCACTAGCTGAGCTCTTTGTGCCATTAATGGCAAACTAGGTAGGGACACTCCAGCACAAAACCCTCTTATTGCCCATCAGTGGGGCCTTTGATAAACTATAATTTTCTAGACATGTAGGCTTAGCCAGTGCCATTCAGATCTGATTTTTGGGTGGATTGTGGAAGATCTGCTCTGGACTAAGGGGACAATGCAAAGGGAAAGGTAGGAGACAAAGCAATAAAATGACGTAGCACCTTTTTTGCCCATCTTTTGTAGTCATCTCAACTAAAGGTGGGACTCACCTTGGGTAGGGGTGGATTAAAAATGGCATTGATGGAAGGGGTGGCGCAGTTAACGGAGGATGTGGTTACTGGACCAATTCAATGTTGCCCAAGCAGCACCAAATTGAGTCAATGTCCAGTGAACCTGGGGTAAAATGAAGTATACTGGAAACAAGAGCAGCTTCCTGGCACTGCAAGGAAGTCACATGGCTGGAGAAATCTACAGACCACTTCTTCACTCCACTCAGGGACCTTATAGAACTTGGATTGATAGAAGAAAAAAGTCTGAGTAGGTAGAGGGCCTGGAACGATCTGGAGTTGGCAATAGCAGATGAGCACTCAAGGGTGTTCTTGGCCCTCGATACCTGGGCGATAAGGTAGAGGTGGGGAGGACCTTTTGGGAATTTGAACAAGGTAGCAAGGATTCTATTGGGCTATACAATCAACCTGCAAAAATGTACACATCTTAGAAGGCAAGAAAAAGGTGGCCGATTCCCTTCTTTATTTTGAGGAATCTCTGGCCCTACATTCCCAATCATCTGCCAGCACTAAATCCAGAAACTATTCAAACAGACTTGTATGATGCCAATTTGGAATTCTGGGTCAAGGCATTCACCAGTGGCAGAATCAGGGGGCGCCCCTAGTTCCACACTGGTGCCCATTCGTCCCTCAGCCTCCCACTGGCACCATATTATTCTCCGCCCCGCCACAAACAGCTGCCTCCGCTACTGATTCACCATCATGTTCCACCAATGGGCTGCTTGAAGTTGAAAAGCGGATGGTGCATGCAGCCCAATTCCACTTATAATTGTGTTTTAGCTCCGTGTGGAGTGGAGGGATACGTAAAAGAAAATTATCTATTGTACCAGTTACAATATCCAGCGTTTACAAATATTTCATTAATTACAGTATTTTTACGCAGCATGTTGCATTTTTATAGAACTCAGTTCTTTTTATTTTTATGTAATGTTTTACTCAGTGTTCTCAGCAGATAAACACTGTTAATCAATACATGTTTTAGCTGACTTGATATTATCAGTTGCCTGTCATCTGCAAAGTAATCGGCCAGCTTGAGCGATCTGATGAGGGAGAGATTGAAAAGGAGGGGGAGACTAGGAGGATCCTTGGGGAATGACAATTACAGCAAGGAGAAATGTAGACCATGTGGGTTCATTCTTTGAGAAAAGGGTGAGTGGGTGCACATCACATATCTGGGTGCTACCAAAATAGCATTGAATGATGTGAAATACAGAACACAGGCATCATTTTGGAAGATAGGCTTGAAAGAACAAGTTATTTCTCACCAGTAATATTTGCGGTACTCTTCTCACAAATTCAACAATTTATGACAGGTATAGACTGTCCAAAACTATTTCTCATAGCCACTAGAGGGCAACACATGCATATGTGCTACGAGTGTTTGTGGTAACCGCAGTGCCCCAACAGACGTTCTTGGCATATATACACATGAAGCGACACCCGTTACCTGGGATCCACTACATTTTCTGCAGTCACAGAAGCTGAAAAAGAGTAAAACTGCCACAGCACATGACAAGCCATTTGCTCAAGGACAAATGTTATGGGTTGATGAGGAATCTCATGGAGGAATACCACATCTTAGATACCAGTAATGTTCTTTCTATGGATTCTTCTCCCACAGGTGCTTCATATTTTGGAGGGCTATCACAACCAAGGAGCTAAGGACAACGTCACCCATACACAATGAGGTTCTGTAACAATGAATGCCCAATATCAACAAGTGAGAAGTAGCCCTATAAAGTCAAGTACAGTTTAAGTTACTTACCTGTAACTATTGTTCTCCAGCATGGATTCACATGCTCATGAATAATCCTCAGTAAAAAAAAAAGTTTCACTTTTATCTATATAACTGAATTTCTCTCCTAAACCAATCACTGTCCTCTGGGTCATACTGCCCTCATCCAATGACAGTCCTCTTCCCTAAAACCCGCCTGTAGCAGCCATCTTCAGCTTTGGTAAGCACGTAAAGTGGCAGTATGACCAAGAGCCGCCGCAGAGGACAATAGTTACAGGCAAGTACCTTAAACCTTTTCAAGCATGGGGTCTGGCATGGATACACATGTTCATGAATAACGAATACACAGCAGTACAACATTACCAAACCACGGGAGATGGCAAGGCACAACAGAAGCAATTAACACTAACCCCTGGATCTGCAGGGCTGCTACATAGAGGTCCACACACAAATTCACGGGATTCTACTGCGTCGACAGGGATTCCAGGGAGGAGTCCAGAGTCAGCCAAGCAGTGCTGAGCAACCCGTTTGCTTGAAGGTGAGCCTGGTGAGGAGGTAAGAGATGCTTAATGTTGAGCCTTGCGAACCTCCCGTGGTTGTGCATGTGTGTACTGCTATGCATTCTTTATTCAGGAGCATGTGAATCCATGCCAGACCACATGCTGGAGAAGGAACAAGTTACTTACCTGTAACTGTTGTTCTCCAGCATGGATCCACATGCGACCCCTCTTGCCTATCCCTCTGTGGCTCTTCTCTTGGTCCTACTGCCATTTTACGTGCTACCAAATCTGAAGATGGCTGCCAGAGGAGGGGCTTAGGTAGAGGGCAGTCCGTGGCTGGGGCAGTATGACCCAGAGACCAGGGATCCGTTGTTAGGAGAAAGACAATTCAGAAGTGAAACAAACTTATTTTTTCTTTACCGAGGATTCCCAGCCTGACGACGGGGAATATTCGTGAGCATGTGAATCCATGCCAGACCCCATGCTGGAGAAGCAAGGTCCTCTCCGCCAGCGAAGGATTCAGGAAAAAAATGGGCAACACCAAAGGCGCGTTGAGGTGGAATTCCCTTCGGCATGAAAGTGGGATGCATATGCAGTACTACCCTTGATTCGTGAAAAGTCAGATACAGCTGCTTGCAGGGTAGGCCCTGTCTTTGGAGGATAGCTCAGTTGCAACTTTTTCACCTTGGAAGAAGGACAATACGGAGCACCACAGGTTCGATCCCCAGGTCCACGCTAAGAAACCACTGGGTATTAAGCGCGTTATAAATAGCCTATCATATCTCACCGACTTGTCTGGCTGAGGTGATGGCCACAAGGAATGCAGTCTTCCACGAGAGATACTTGAGTGGGGCTTGATCCATAGGTTCGAAAGGTGCCCCCATGAGTCTTGTCAGGACCACGTTGAGGCAGGCGCCTTTAGAGGGAAAGATCAAAAAAGCCCCTTGAGAAACTCCTTGACGAGTCTGTGGGACCTGTAAGGAACTCATGGTGGCAACAGTAAAGACAGACAAGTGATCACAGTTCAAGGGTGTTTATTCAACTGTATGCAGGTTGGAAAAACGCCTAATCTAAACTTAAATCTAAGATGGAAGCAAGCTTCGACCATCAGGACCTTCGATGGTTAAGTCTCTATTCTAGAGAAAAGTCTTACCTCGGAGGGCCTGATGCTTTAACAAATAAACAAAAGGTTCCTTCTGTTCCGATTACACTTGGGTGATGTTTCTTCACCCCTGGATCGCCCTCTGCCGGACTCAGAACCCTCTTGAAGATTAGCCTCCCTCCGTCGGGTTTACTCTGGCTTTTCACAAAAAACAGTTCACCTGTGGACTTTCACAAGTCTTAATGTCTTTTTGTTAAAAAACATTTTTACTGCTGATTTTGGTACATGAACGACAAACCATATAGGAAAGGAAAATCAATCAACAATGAACTGACCAGGCACCCCCAGAGGTGGCTCGATGGTGGGGGCCATGTTGTTACCCCTTGCATTTCTGCACCCTGTCACCATATGCTCCATATGGTCCACAGAATCGGGTGATCTTGGATTCTGGAGGGGTGCTTGCTTCTTGGTACCCACAGCCATTCTTCTACGGTGGTGGGAGACAGGTGAAGATTGTCTAGGCCCACCCAGTGGGGATACCTCTGCGCTCTAAGATGGGGTTCCAGGGAGAGTGCATAAAGGGCCAAGGAAAGGGGACAGCCCTGCCTCGTGCCCCTGCTGAAGCCGAACCAGTGGGATTACCCTCCGTTCACTGCCACACACAACCGGGGGGGATACGTAAACTGCCATTATCCCCCATCAGAGCCTAGTTCCCAAACATACTTTAGTGTGCACTTACTTAAGAAAGCCCCACTCCACCCCTGTCAAAATACCTCTGCATCAACTGAGAGGAGGGAGGGGTCCCCAGTCATCCCCATAGCTTCAAAAATCAGGTGCAAGGTTTTCCTCATGGTGTCCGCCCCATGATGTCCCTTTATGAAGCCCATCTGATCCGGGTGTATCAGTTGGGGCATGTCCCCCTGAAGTCGTGCCGCTAATAACAGAGTGTAGATTTTGGCGTCGATATTCAGAAGGGAAATGAGTCAACAGGATCCACATAATTGGGGATTCCCCTCCTTGTGTATCACCGTTATTAGTGCGCAAGAGAAGGATTCCGGGCTTCCCCCGTCTCTAGGATATCATTGAACAATTCTACCATGAATGGCAGGGGGGCAAGGAAGGTTTTGTGAAACCCCTGCCGAGAAACCATCCTCCCCTGGGGCCTTTCCTATCCATAATCTCGCCACTGCTCTCCTAATTTCTTCCTCCGATATTGGGGCCTCTAAGGCCTTGGCTTCCTCAGGATACAGCCTGGGTGTTGGGGAGGATTCTCAGAAATATGTCAATTCTCTTCTACCTTAGAGACCCCCAGCTGTTTTTGCTGGACTTTAGGACTTTTCATTTCAATACTGGAGAGAGTGAGACTTTTTTCCCCACTCTCTCCTGTATTTTTCTGTGCTTCTTTTGGTTTTGGAGTCTGACAAACTCCATAGGCATCATCTTTTACATTGTAACACACAGAACCTTCAGTGAAGTGGCACAGGGAAGTCTTTCAGATTACCCAAAGGTTTAAATATCTTCTCTTGGATAAACTACTGTTTTCAAGAGCAGTGAAGTGAAATTGACATTTACTTACATTTGTAACTTTCTAGACCCAGCACACACTATCTTACAATAGGGTGCTGGAAAGGGTTACTAAGTATCCCTGTTGTCTAGTTTCTCATGTAACATTTTTAGGTTACCCTTGGTGGCAGTGGTTTACTTTTTCCTACCTTTATTTGTTTCTACAGCGGGCTGCAATTGCAGCTGCAGTAAAGGACCCATGGGTGCCCATTTTGTCAAAATGGCCCGTTTTGTGCGCCATTTCTTGTTGGAAAGGTCGTCCTTGAGATTTACTCTGCAGGTTTGGTCCCTTTGTTCATTTTGTCTTTGGCGGGATTCACTGGTGAAGTGAGGGATGTGCCCGAAACTCCCTCTGCTTAATCCCCTTGGTTACAGGAATGCACCCAAAGGTGATCGGCTGGCTGGCTGGCATTGTAGGACAGCCACCCTGCTGTGTGAGTGACAGCTAGGCTGCGAATGAACGGGAGAAACCTGCATAAAAGGCGAGGTCTTTTAGACAGAAGGCAGAGTCGACCACTGGAAAAAGGAATCCAAAGAAGAACTTGGAAGAGATTCTTGCTGCAACTCCTGGACCGTTGGTTTGCCCGGTGAAGCCCTGCTGCAGTGCCGAAGCTCCGAATTCACCTCGACTAGGGAAGCCCTGCAAAGGACGACTTCTCCTCTTGGGTTGGTGGGATCAATCGACCCAGAGACAAACTCATCTCGAAATCTGCTCATAGCAGCTGTACTTCCATTGCTGCTGCAGGAACCGATTGCCAGGGAGAGGAACACCAGAATTGAGTCCATCGTCTTTAAGTCGGACCCAAGCTCCAGGAAGATCCTGCAGACTCCCTCGAAGCAGGACTAACCAAGCCTGAGCCACCTCAACAGAGTGCTAGACCCCAGAAGCGAGGAAAGTCAATAAAGTATCCGAGAACCGCGGTGGTGCTATTTGCGAGAAGCTGAAACCGCAAAGTGCCACTGATCTGAAGTTTGCCCATTGCTCCCGCCGACCTGCAAACCGTAGTGCAAGAGTCCCCAGACATCCTCCCTCTTGTCCCCACGACTGAGGCCCAGGAACAACAGGCTCTGCAGGACCTACAACAAGCTGGAACCACTTTCTTCAGACCTAAGGTACTGTGAACTAAGGCGTACTTACCTCTTGTTGTGTAGGATTGCTAGCTCTCAGTTGAGGCTTGTATTTGTTACCTTTTGCCGAGTTGCTTGCAGCTCTGCCCATCACAGGCCTCCCAGCTTGTGGACCAACAGTGATTTCTTTTTCAACAAAAACTTGCTATAACATTCTGCAAGAAACTTATTAACCATTGTTTCTCCCTTAACCTTTTCCTTTTGACACCAAACTCAGTATTGCTCTAAATGTAGCAGTGATATTTATTTATTTTTATTTTGCATTTGTAGAGCGCACTACAGCCCACGGGCATCAAGGCGCTATAAGGATATTTACGAGTGCTTGCTTGAGGGTTACAGGAAGCAGCACAAGGACAAATGCTTAATACAGTTTGCTTGGTTACAGTCGGTTTGGTCACATGCTCAGAGGTTACATTGCATAGTACAGTGGATAGGCAAATTGATGGTAACATATATTGCATAGCGTAGAAGAACAGGCCCATTCAAAATACAGTAGCAGGGCGCACAGATGGTTACATATATAGTACATAGTGCGGTGGGACAGGCCCTTTCAGACAAACAGCCTAGTTTTTATGGCCTTGTGGAAGGCTGCATGAGAGTCAATCGTCCTGATCTGGGCTGGGAGGGTGTTCCAGAAGGTCGCGGCCATGGTTGGAAAACTGGACCCGCCCGCACGCACTGGGTGTGTGAGGAACAGTAATCCGATTAGCATATGCAGACCTAGAAGGTCTGGATGCAGTCTATTTGGTGATCCTTTGTGCTAGGTACAAGGGTGCCAATCCGTGAAGATGTGTGTAAGGGCAAGTGTTTTGAAGAAAATCCTTTCCTTAGCGGGTAGCCAGTGTACCTGTCTCCTGATTACAGAAATGTGGTCCCTGCGTGAGATGCCTGTTGCGGCCCTCAAGGCATTATTCTGAGCTATCTGGAGTTTAGCCAGATTCTTTTATGAGGTCCCAACAAAGAGGGCATTGCAGTAGTCCAACCTAGAGCCAATGATGGCCCTAGCGATGGTGATGCAGTTCTGTTGGGAGAGAAATGGCCTAACTGCATTGATCAGTTTAGAATGATATGCTGCAGAAGACGCGACGGCAATGACCTGCCTATCCATGGCAAGGCTGGGTACGAAATACACGCCCAGTGTCTTGATTACTTGTGACACTGTGATGGGAATGTTGTCAATGGTGAATGAACAATACTCCTTGTCCAATTTACCCAGTGTGGAGGGGATCCAACCAGCAGAAGTTCTGTTTTTTTTTTTCGCTTTTGAGGCATAGCCAGTATTCAGCCATCCAGGATTGAATTGTGGAGTATATGACGCTGAGGGTGTTCATATCAGTTGAGTAGTCACCTTTGAGTGGGATCAATGTCCACAGTGTCCTAGTTATTTAAGTCACCTCAGGGTGTAGTAAGTGTGTGTGGCATCCCAAATGGGTATCTACTGATTTACTGAAACAGAGTGTGTATTTTAAGTATATTTAAGTGTTAAAGATTTTCTCCCTTATTCAAACTGACTGTCAAATTAATAAATAATTGTTTAATCAAGAAACCTTGAGTAAGCGTTTATACGGATACTTGTCACTGTGAAACTCTATGATGCAACCCTAGACCCCTCTTGAGATAGGCCTGGCTGCTCAGTCACTCTGCCAACTTGTGTTGTACATGCTTACACCACAGGTTGGGTTAACTACTGCCAAGAGGACAAGGCTGGTGCAGTCTCCCACAGGGTACTCTATACAATCTTGCCTAACACTGGGCAACTGTGTGTCCGCCAGGTTAGGTCTCCCGTCTCTGTGGTAACATCAGTTTCATACAACGTTTCATAGAAGGAAGTAAATGCCTCTTGAATCCCATCTGTCGTGGGGTCCGGTGCTTTATCCACCCCTTCTATAACCTCCACCCACCTTTCGGATCCCCATCTCCTCAGCCTGGCAGCTAGTAGTGCGTCCAACTTATTGCAATTTCCTAATTATTTGCCCTTCTTCTAGCAGTCCGAGATCCTCGCTTTTCCCCCACGCCTCCAGGACCCAATCCTCCCGGCTACCAGACATTTGATGGAAAAAAATTGGTCGACTGGACAAATGGTCGAACCAATTTCGTCGAAAACCAAATGGTCGAATTTTTATTTTGTTTATTTTTAGCCCTTTTTTTGGGGGGGGGGGGGTGTCCCCCCAGCCCCCTTTTTTTTCTAAAAAACCCTTTTTTTCCCTAAACTACAACCTTAAAAATATATATATAAATAAAAAAATTTGACCACTTGATTTTCGACGAAATTACGTCGACCAAATGTCCTGTCGACCAATTGTTTTCGATGAAATGTCCGGACACCATTCCTCCCGCCTCTCAGTAGCCTCGCAAGCCTGTTTGTCGAGCTGGCTGATCTTCGACCTCAGCCTATTTTCAATAAGTGTTCATTCCATCTTTTTCCCTGCCCCTTCCCTAAGCAAAATTCCCCTCCATGTCCCCTTCACCACTTCCCATACCACTCTCTTCTAAACCTCCCCCATATGATTTGTTTTGAAATATTCAGCAATTTCTTTGGCCAATTCTGAGTGGAACACCGGGTCCTTCCATAGGAATTCAGGTCCACTGTTAACATGATAACATACAGACTTGCACATCAGATTACAACCGCACAACAAAATGGTCAGGTCTGCTTGCTCCCTTATCCCCCGCCCTCCCAACTCCTCCCTGCCGCCTACATGCATCTTATACCGTACACATTGCGCGACTAACTTCCGCTACAACTCGCTACTCCAATGTCTTCCACTCCCTCCCCTCTCGCTAACATTGTCATACCCAGTGCCAATAATATCCATTACCACCTGTCCCCAAGCCTCCAACCCCATATTACTCTGTCCTGGGTCGTGACTAGCTGCTTCCTGCCAGGCCATAGTCTCTGCGTTCATCCATTTCTGAAGATCCGCTCACCACACTTGTGCCGCCGGCCCCTTGTGTGCTTTCCAGCGTGTCGCTATCCTGTGCTTTGCCAGTATATATGCGAGGTATTTTAGATTATTCACAAGTTTTACTTTCTTGGGTTTCGCAAAACACCCAGCAGGCAGACCTTCGGGGATCCGGTGTCTAAGATGATACCTGCTCGCGCTAACACTAGGGCTATCTCATCCCAAAATTGCCTAATCTTTGCGCAGGCCCAAAACATATGAACTAGGTCCGCGTTAACTAATCCGCATTTTGGGCAGACCTGCACTGCCGCATGGCTAAACTTTGCTATCCTCCCGGGGGTCAGGTATGCCCTGTGTGTACATTTGCACCTGCTGTAGTCTGGCATTCCTAGACACCTTCTTGGGATAAGCCATTGTTCTGGCCCACATCTCGTCTGACATTTATTTTTGCAGTTCCGTCTTCCAGCACTGTCTGACCCGCTCCACCCCACAACCCACTATGCCCATCAGCAGCTCATATATTCGAGACCTCATGCCCGCCCTGCAAGATGTCAAAGCGCCTCTAGCTTATCCCCCTGTAGACCTTCTACCGTCGGCCATGCCCATCTAATTTGAGTTAGCAGGTGGTTGAATGCGAGATGTGCCAGGTGCAACCCTGTATTCGCCGCCAGTGCACTAAAATCTAGTGGCTTCACTTCTTCCAGCATATCTCCCACTGTTGCCACTACCTTGAGTTCCCAATATTTCCTCACAATCAACCTAATCTGCTTCTCCTCCCCATACAGCGTGACCAGTGGGATCTGTGGGGAATATGGATCCACCTTCCCCAACAGTCGGCAAGCTCGTCGCCACATCGTCTTTCCCAACTTCAATAATGTATGTGGGCCCGATTCGCCGGGTGCCATTGTCCATATCACTTCTTTAAGGAAGTACAGACTGCCACCGCTTGCAGTAACTGCGACTCCTGCGTCTGTACATCCGAGAGCCATTTGATCACGAATTGTAATTGGCTAGCGACAAAGTATACCTCAAAGTTAGGCACTTTAATCCCTCCCTGCTCGTACGGGTTCTGGAGCTTCTGCAATTCCACTCTGCATCTCGAGTTGTGCCATAGAAAGCTCCTACATTTTCCGCTCAACCCCCCGAAAAACGATTTTGGGATGTCGTATGGGACATTGGCAAAACAATGCAGTAGCCTTGGTAGCACCACCATCTTTAGCTGGGCTGCTCTCCCCATCATCGACAATGGCAGTCTGGCCCAGCAGGCCATGGAATGCTCCATTGTGTCGATCGTTCTCTGTGTGCTTGGTCTTTGGATCGTGATATCTACCACTTAGTACCTGAACGTGTCAATCTCCCATCTAATCGGCAGCACCGGCAGTGCACTATCCTCTCAGGTAATCCGACATATCCTCCCAACGGGAACAGGCTAGACTTCTGCACATTGACTGAGATACCTGACAGTGCCG
This sequence comes from Ambystoma mexicanum, assembly GCF_040938575.1. Classification (NCBI taxonomy): domain Eukaryota; kingdom Metazoa; phylum Chordata; class Amphibia; order Caudata; family Ambystomatidae; genus Ambystoma; species Ambystoma mexicanum. Next base: position 15,567,823 of record NC_090922.1, on the reverse strand, counting down.
TTTAGAGTTCTAGCACATCTAGGATATACTGCAGGTTATCCCCCGGGTGCTGCAGGTACAGAAGCATGTCATCTGTGTACAACGAAAGCAGATGCCTTCCCCCCTGGTGTAGCGATACCCGCCCCTATATATTCTTCTCGGAGGTAGACAGCCAATGGCTCCAATGCCAGAATAAAGAGCATCGGGGACCACGTGCAACCTTGCCTCGTACCTTTATCCAGCTGCCATTGTTCTGAGACAATCATGTCCGTCTTAATTCTCACCATCGGCTCGTTATATAGCAACAGCACCCATTTGATATATGTGGGGCCCATGCCAAACTTTTCCAACACTGCTATCAGCCAAGGCCACTTCACTGAGTCAAACGCCTTGACCGCATCTAGCGAGACCACTGCCAAGTGATACACACTGCTCTGGGTGTGATCCATTATGTGATGCAGTCTTCTTAGGTTACTAGTGATTTGTCTATGCGGGACGTATTCTGTCTGGTCCGGGTGTATTAGGTTGGCAATAGCTGGTTTGAGCCTGTTAGCCAGTAAAGCTGTGAGAATCTTTCCGTCTTGATTCAGCAGAGACATGGGCCTATATGAGCCACAGTTCGCAGCCGGCTTGCTGGGTTTCAAGAGGGGAATTATTATTGACTCTCTAAGCGACCCAGGCAGTTGGCCTATGTTCAATGCTTCGTTGAGCATCGCCTACAATGGGGCCATGACCTCCGCTCTATACTCTTTGTAGAATTTGCCGGGCAGTCCATCTGCTGCCAGAACTTTACAAGTCGGTAGCTCTTGTATAACCTGTTCCAGTTCCTCTGCGGTTATGGGGCCTCCAGTTTATGTGCTACCTCTAGCTTGGGAAGATTAATCTCTGACAACGCCTCGTCAATCTCGGACATCGGGCATTCTGAGGTTTCCTCGTATAGCTTCTTATAATATTCGTAAAAGCAATGCTTCACCCCTTCCTGAGTCTCCCACAATGTCCCATCACTCCCCACCCGTGCTCTAATAGTTTCCTTTTTGGTCTCGCTATCATACAGCTAGGCTAAGAGGCGCCCGGGCTGGTCTCCTTACTTTTGTTGACGCTGCACATGTTTCCTATAGCTCAGTTTACCCAGCCTGTCCCAGTGTGTCGAGCATTCCTTCTGCAGGCAGAACACCTCTTGTGCTCGGTCACTGGACCTGTCCTCTGCCGACTCAATGGATTCCAGTGCAGTCTCAGCTTTTCTCATGTCTCTATCTCATCCTGCATCCCTTTTGAATTTGCCATAGCTGCCCGATGCACCACGACTTTAAAGGCCTCCCACAGTGTATCTGCTGACTCCACACTACCTGTGTTGGGTTTAAAATATTCCTTCCCCTTCCCCCCTCAGGGTCTCCCGAAATCCTGTATCCTTGAGCGCCTCCACCCTTAGCCTCCATGTAGAGATTCTAGCCCTGGGGTAAGAAGCTGCCACGTAATCACCAGGGGTGTGTGATCCAAAAGCATGCTCACCTTGTATTCTGCCTTTGTGAACTGTCCTAATGTTTCCTCTCCAGCAAACACATAATCCAACCTTGTATAGAGATTTGTGTGAGTATAGTCTGCTGGGGATGCATCCTCCTCCACACATCTGATGGCTTAAATGCCTGTAATAACGAGTTCAGGGCCTTGGCCGCCGGAGCTGGTCGAGTGTTTACCGTGTAGATCTATCCACCGCTGGGTTAAGTTTACAGTTGAACCCCCCCCCCCGAACCCTCATATTAATCTGCCGTCTCTACTGGGGCTGATCCTGGAGTACAACGATCAAAAGCATGCTGCTGTATCCCGATTCGGCGCATACATATTGATGACACAAATCTCTGTTTCCCACCATCCTGTGTAATACAAACATTATACCCTCCTCGTCTAGGGAGGTTTAAAGAACTCTAAGCGGGACCTTCAGTGCCACCCATATTAGGACCCCCCTGGCAAATGCTGAATATGACGAGCCCACCATCATCCCACTCCACTTGGGGGTCAAAGTACTCAGCTTTTCTTTGGTGAGATGCGTCTCTTGTAGCAATGCAGCATCTATCCTCTTGCGATTCAAGTAAGCCATTACTCTGTGTTTTATATAACTATTCAAGCCCCTGACATTCCAGGTTACTACTTTGAGTTCCCCCATTTCCTTTCAACATACAGCCTGCCGAATACTCTCCCAATATGGCGACTGCAGTAACCCTCATAAATGCAATTGCAGGCCCCCTTAATCCCATGAACTACCCCAACTCCCCCTGCCCCCCCAAACAACAGCACAGCTCAATTCTGCATGCTCAGGCTCTCCCACTTCTCGCCTCTGTCCCTGGAACATGTCCTGGAGTGTCAGGCACGGTGGGGGGATACGTAACAGCTAGTTGCCGTGCAGTCCACTGCAACTAGGTGTATAGGAAGTTCCCACTCAGTGCAGTCTGGGTAAGCACCACACTGTTAGCTCCTGAGTTTAGCACCATTTTGTCATTCTTTTCTCGATGAGGTTCATGATGTAAAGTCCTCACAGCCTATGCTGTTCGCAGTTTTCTCTTTGCAGTTACACCTGTCCATCTGGATCCGCTTCCGCCCTTGCTGTCAAGTTCTGTGTGTCCATCCAATGCTATGCCCGTGGATTGTCAAAGAAAAGTGTGCAACCCTTATGGATCACCTTCAGCCTGGCTGGGTACAACAGCATGTATTTCTGGTTAGCCTCCCTCAGTCTCCTCTTCACTGCTATGTAGCTCATTCTCAGTTTCTGAACCTGCAGGGTGTAGTCTGGCTACGCCGTTATTGTGGCGGATGCCCTTTGAATAGTCCCCCCTTCGCAAAAGTGCTCAAGGATCCTATCGCAGTAGTTCAGGATCCTGGCTACTATTGCCCTAGGCTGGGCCTCTGGCGGTGGCTTCTGCGCCAGCGCCCTATGCGCCCTTTCCGCTGTGAAGCCTTAGCTGAGAGCCCCTGGTCTGATTTCTTGCTGCTGCAGGATTTCGATATACTCCGTCGGGTTTGCATCACCTCCTTCTGGGAGTCCAATAATGCATACATTGTTGCGTCTGGCCCTGCCCTCAGGGTCCTCCGCTCTAGTCCTCTAGGTTACGAACTTGTTGGTGCAGTACCCTCACCTCTTCTGTGGTGTCCTTGGGGCCACTTGCGTTCTCCAGCATCGACTTTGAGCGTTCCCGTTTAGTTTCCGCCAGGGCCCCTACATCTTGTCGTAGCAGGAACACGCTAATGGCATCTATTTTTCCTTCCAGTGACTCTTTCAATGACGCTATGGCCGCAAGGATCTGCTGATCTCCTTCCACAAGCTTCTGCTCCTTTTGAGGTGTTGAGGTCACTTGTGGGGATGGCGTAGTCTTGGTGCATGCCTCCAGGGTAAGTTGTTTCCCTTTGCTCTTTTGATGTTTGGACGCCATGACTGATCTTCGCCCCTTGTCCGGCACTCGTGCTGGCGTCTATGTGATCCAGGCGTGGTAGTTGCACTGCTCGCCACACTTCCAATGCAGGCGACTTGGGCTCTGTCTTTTACCCTCTCCCTGGGATGTCTGGCGCACTGCCTGGTGTTGCCTATCTCACCCTGCAGGCACACCCACAGCCTTCTTCATAGTGTAGTGCCTATTACCAGGGCAGGTGCACTTCATTCAATGCCGACTGTCAAAGGCCTGAAGTGCACATCAACGTCACTGGCGTGAGCCACCCTCTGATCAGACCTGCACTCCTCTGCCCCCTTATCCCGCTCTATGTCCACCTGGTCCACACAGCGAAGCAGAACCCAGAGGCTTGGTATTGCGGGCACTCCAATTTCCGTGCTTAGGAGGTTGTAGCCGGGGGGGCATTACCTGGCGCTGCCGGCTATGTTCCCAGCTCCTTGTCCTGTTCTGGTTGAGCAGTAGCAGTGTCCTGCCCACGTAAATTGGTGCTTATCGTGGACCTTTTGGCTGCAAGTTCCCCACCAGGGTTCTCTTACAGATTGTTCTCTGGGGCTTCTGTATCCAACCCTCACCCAACCTCAGCTGCAGTATTATGTCCCCTTCTTATGGCATAGCCCGCACAGGTGTTCACGCTGTTATCATACTCATTCTGCACAGATAGGAGTTTTAACAGGAAAAGCATCCCGGGGTCGCACACAGGGAGCGTCCACACAGCCCTTACTGTGCTCTTGGTCTTCTGCCCCTCCAGTAAGCCCAAGTCATTCCTTCTTCCACTGAGTTGCAGCAGCACTCTTTTCAGGCTTCCCAGACGACACAGACCCCCAGGCTCCTCATGAACCTGAGCATATCACCAGCTCTGCAGGGGCCTTCTTGTGGCCGAGCTCCACCTGTGCCCATAGCTTATTTACTCATCTTGCCTTCTCTAACCAGTCCCCACCGGGTCACACGTCTTAATCAATGTGTGACTTTCCGGTCTCCGTTCCTCTTGGTCCTGGAGTACTGCAGTTCTTCTCAGGCCTTTTCCTGGACAGTATCGAACAACCAGAGCGCTGCCGCCTCCTCCAACGCCGTATTATAGGGCCTCTCAGGTATCGCAGCCTCAGTATCTCCGCTACCTACAGTCCTTTCGTGTTGGTCCCGCGGCACTATTCAGTGTGTTACACCTCCCCCCGCATCATTGTTGGCCTCCACGTGTGCCCGTTCTACGTGCAATAAGGGTAGTGTCTTCCATTCCGGGTCGATTCTGTTTTGGTACCTCCTACATACAACACTGTAGCCCATCCGGTTTGCGAGCGGCCCTTCAGGGTGGCCATCGCACATCCTCCCTTCTTCCTTTATTCCGTTACTGCAGCCCTCGATGTTCGCTGCCGGGGTCTGGGTCGATGTTAGGTTCCCGGCACTCCACACTTGCCTGCAAACCGTAGCATGCTTGTATCTGTTCTTAGGTCTAGCGGACACCAGGCGCTTCACTTAGTCGCTGCATCCATCCATGTTCTACCTATATTCGCATCTCACAGCACAGACATGCTCCAACCATCCAGCCACCCGTCACCTTTCTTGCGGGTGCTGCTGCCTTCGTATTCGCACACCAATGGGTCTGACTCAGGGCTACTGGCTGGCATTCACTGTGCCTCATCAAGTTACTGCTCTCCACGGTCTTCACTGTCAGCCATTGTGTTCCTCTTCCGGACTGAGCGGACAGCGCGTGCCCGCTCCTCTCTCACAGCCCACCGGTATTTGGCTTCCGTGGAGTACCAGTGCATGGACCTCAGTGGGAATACGGTCCCGCTTTGCGCCGCTCTCCTCACCAGCACCTGCTCTTCTCCAGGCATCGTTACGCGCCAAGCCAACAGTGCCCTGCGATGATCCCTTTGCCTCTCACTGCCATCTTGGAGCACTCTATGCGGGTCGCAGCTCCAATTCCAACCACTTCAAACCTTTAACCAGAACACCTCAGGTGCTCGCACGCTGGGTTCCCATACATGGTGCTGCAATCTTCAAGTTCTAGGCTTGCAGAAAGCATTTCATGCCTGTAAAGATCACAGGAGCTAAACAGGACACGTCCTATTCCATGACTGTGTACCTCCCCCCCCCCCACCCGCCGAGTGTGGGGCTATGGGCCTTTGGCATGTGGCCTTCCTTCTACAGTTCTGTCGAGGAGCGCCCTTGGGGTATGCGTTTAGGTGTGTGTGCGAGTGCGACACTGTCGGCAGATGCCTTCCCCATAGCAGCACGCTGAAACTGCCTTTTGAGGATGGGGGCTCCCCCATGGGAGCCTGATGGATTCCTTGTAGTGTTTTCAGCTCCAAACTGGAGCCTTCGCTGCCCTAGCCTTCCTGATATGACTCAGAACTGCAGCAGTTTCCGACTGTCATCATAGCATATGCCACCCACTGTTTTGTTCAACGCTCTTTTTAAGTGTTTTGCGCCAAAAGCTCACAGGATGCACAACGGGTCTCCTGGTGATCACGAGGAATGGAGGGTCAGTTGCGGGATGTCCAGCTTCTCCATGAGTTTGCCCAAAAAAGGGTGATCGAGATAGGGCGATAGTTTGCTGGGCTAGAAGGGTCAGCAGATGGCTTTTTAAGGAGAGGGTGCACAAGAGTGCTTAACGGGTTGAGGGAAGGAGTCAGTGGCAAAATTATAAGTTACTCACCGCAGGGACTAGTCCCCTGTCCTCCATAGTGCAGGGGCGTCCCTTCCAAGGGACAGGAGACAGAACCTTTTTCACCAGAAAAAAACGTCTCCCCTTTAAATTTAGAGGCATGCAGGGGTGTGGCCCTGGGAGCTTGCGCTGACCTGACTCCGCCACCACACTTCAGTTCCCACAGACGAGTCAATAATAGATCAACATTGCCTAATGACACCAGTTTTATTAGGGGGCGCGCGGGGGGGTGGGGGTGTGGGGGGGGTGTTACGTACGAAGCAAAGTGGAGTAAGGACTAAGAGTAGAACAAGTTACTTACCGACTGGTAACGTTCTTTCGATTGGATGTTCCTCCAACGTATTCCACATCTTTGACATGTAATGTCCACAGCTGTGTACTTCGGAAACTTTTTCGGCAGAGGGCGTCCTGCATCGATGGCGTTGGGTCGATGTACCTCGAAGGCCTCCGTTGAGGGCGCCGTCACTGGATGTTATAAATAGGATGCATGGCGCCCATAGCCTCAGTTTATGTTTTTTCCCCATAACGTGCGACATGCACACATCCAATGCCTGCTTGACTGCACATAGCCTTGCGAAAAGGTAAGTTGTAGTCGCACAGGACATTTTCCAGAGGGGCAGGTTGGAAGGGCGATGTGGAATACGTTGGAGGAACATTCAATCAAAAGAACGTTACCAGTTGGTAAGTAACTTGTTCTACAAATGGATTGTGTCCTCAAACGTATTCCACATCTTTGACAGATTCCAAAAGCAGTACCAGAAAATGGAGGAGGGAAAAGAATTTTAGAGTATCCTATCAGATGGCAGAATAAAGAAACGCCTTACCAGGCCATATCTTGACCATGGAATGTATTCAGGGAGTAATGTTTAACAAAGGTGTGGATAGAAGCCCATGTGGCTGCATCACAAATATTCCTAATAGGAACTCTGCACTGCAGGGCTGTGGAAGCAGCCACGCCCCTAGTGGAATGAACTTGCAACCCTTCAGGAGGGTCCTTGCCTGCCAAACGGTAACATTCAGTAATGGTGAGGATAATCCACCTGGACAAGGTCTGTTTTGTAACAGCCTGGCCCAATCGGTGACCAGCATACCCCAGAAAGAGTTGATCGTCCACTCGGACCCTGGACATCCTAGAAATATATAAGCTCAGAGCTCTCCTAGGGTCCAACCTATTGAGTCGCTCCTCTTCCTTATCAGGATGAGGAGGATGTTAGAAAGACGAAGAACCACTTTCTGGCTCAAATGAAATTCAGACACTACCTTAGGTAGAACGGAAGGACGTACCCTCAGTACAACCCCATCCTCGTGGAACACACTAAAGGGCGGCTTAGATGAAAGTGCCTGCAATTCACTCACTCTGCGAGCGGACGTAACCGCAACCAAGAACACCGCCTTGAAAGACAAACTCAAAGGACAAGAGTGCAAAGGTTCAAACAGAGCACCCATGAGGAATTTAAAAACCAAATTCAGATCCCAAACCGGCACCGGGAAAGGGGACGGCGTGAACACATTAGTGATCCCTTTAAGAAATTGGGAAATCAAAAGGAATCTTAAAGTAAGAACATTCTTCAGATGAGCGCGCCATGTAACCCTTAATGGTACCCACTTGAAGGCCCCTGTGGGCCAAAGAAAGCGAGAAAGACAAAACCACAGGAATGGAACACTGAAAAGGATCAACATTTTTTCCTCTGCACCAGTCGCAAAACTTGCGCCAATGGCAACAGTACAGGTATTTTGTGGCTGGCCTCCTGGCCGAAAGCAACACCTCCATCACGTCATACGGGAGGTCCCAATCCTTATACCTCAACCTTTCAGATACCAAGCGTGAAGGTGGAGAGTTCTGACCACTGGATGGAGAACCTGTCTTCGGCATGAGCTCACCATCCTGTGAGGGAAGCGTCCATCACTACAGTCACCTCCGGCCACGGTTGCCAAAACGGCTCCCCCTTCATCACGTTTCCCTCATTGGCCCACCATAGAAGATCCTGGGAGAGGGAGATTGGAATCTGAACGGGATCTGTCATCTTGCATAAGAACTGCGACCACTGCGTCTTGAAGACCCATTGCAAGGATCACATCCTCAACCTGGCCTATGGCACCAGAAAAATGCAGGATGCCATGAGGCCAGGCAACCTTATGAATTCGAAAGCCGGGAGACTCTGGGCATGTTGAAACTTGTCCACCACGATCTGCACAATGTGATGAGCCCTCACCTTGGGAGGCGAGCACTTCCCCAAGGACGTGTCCAACACAGCCCGATGTACTGGAGCTGTTGGGAAGGTGTCAGATGCGACTTCTTGAAATTGAGGGAGAACCCCAGCTTGTGGAGGGAGCGGTAGGTGAGACTGAGGTGACCCAATGCTTGCTCAGGAGAATGCGCACAGATCAGCCAGTCGTCCAGGTAGGGGTAGACTTGAACCCCCCCTCCCCTCACCTGAGATATACTGCTACCTCGGTGAAGACCCTCGGGCGGAGGTCAATCCGAATGGCAGACCCCGAAACTGAAAGTGCGAGTCGCCAGCTGCAAACCTCAGGTACTTCCTGTGCTTTGGCTGAATCGGCACATGAAAGTAAGCATCCTGTAGATCCAGAGACACCAACCAATCCTGAAGTTGAAGGGCCTGGAGGACTTGAGAAAGAGTGACCATCTTGAACTTGTCCTTCCTGAGAAGTTTGTTCAACCAATGCAAATCCAGGATGGGTCTCAATCCCCAGTCTTTCTTTGGAATCAAAAAATATGGCGAATACCATCCCTTGTTGCTCTCTCCGCTACAGGCACCAGTCCTATAGCACCTTTCCATAGCAGGGTCAAGATTTCCTGCCCAAGGAGCGGATATGGAAGCTTCAAAGAGATTCCCCGGTGGATTGTCGCGAGGCCGCTGTAGGAAGGGAAGGCAGTAGCCGTGGGCCATTGTATCCAGGACCCACGCATCCGAAGCAATAGCTCGCCATTCTTGCAGATGCTGACTCAGTCTGCTCCCAACCGGTGAACCATGGGACATGGCCTCATGACTGGTTTGGAGCGGCTGTGGCAGTACCCAAACGCAAAGAGCCAGCTGCCTGAGCAGCTTTGGAACCTTTATTTCCTCGACCACCACATGTACTTTTACGCTGACCCCTTTGACTGGCGGCACCTCTCGTTCTACCAAAGGAGGAGTAGTAACGAAAAGAACCTCCCCTCCAATGCTGTCCCCTAGGAAGAAAAGGCAGAGGTTGACGCACAGCTTCGCTTAAAGATTTTGCTGCAGCTTTTGATGTCTGCAACCTCTCAAGGCTCATGTTAGTCTTGCTGGCAAACAAATGCGCGCCATCAAAGGGCATGTTCAAAAGACGGGCTTGCACATCCGGAGCCATGGCCAGCTTACACTGTCAGCCGTGTCCAAACCCGAATGAAGGGATTCGCACATGGCATCCTTGCCATTTTGTACAAGAGCAAGGAACCCATCTCTTTCTCCCCCTTCGGGAATATGCTCAGCCGCTAGAGAAACAATTCCACAGAGTGTGAGAAAATATTGGCAAGGCACAAGTGGAGTTGGCCGATTTCAGCACCATACTCCCCACAGAAAACACCTTTTGTACCCAACTGTTTGTCGTCCCTATCGGGAGGGATGGTAGGGTACGCCGCCTGCCTCGAGGTGGTCGTAGCTGCCTGAACCACCAAACTCTCGGGAGTGAGGTGAGATGAAAAATATTTTTTAGTTAACGATTTGTTAACTGCCGGAAGAGATTCCGGGGTCTGCCAAGCAGCCGCCACCCTTTTCTGCAAGGTCAGATGAAAAGGTAATACTGGGTCAGAGGACGGGCCTTGATCCAGAATATCCTTCAATTCATCCTGAACAAAAGCTTCAGGAGGAGTTGACCAACCAAGATATTCCGTTACTCTAGCCATCAATCTCATGTAGGACAACTCAGCATGAGCCAGAGGCTCAGGCCTGCCAACTCCACCTCAGGAGAAGTGTCTAAGCCACTGGCATCATGGAGATTGCCTTAACTCTTCCAAATGACTATCCCCTGAAAAGACAGGAGCCACATCAGGCTCAAAATCTAAATCTGACCTCTCCTCCTCCTCCTCCTCATAGATGTCATCCAGAGGGAGGTAAAAGTCCTGTCTCGAGACAGCCGAGGGTCTGGAGTTCTTAACAGGCCTTACAGACTTGGAAGTATCCTTCCTTGGAGGATCCACCGTACCAGGGACCTCCAACGGCAAATCCCGGCCAAAAGGCCCTGAAGGCATCGAGGGCGCAGACTATTTCGATGTCGACAACGATACAGACAGCTGGTACGAAGGCAAAGCTTTGACGTTCGTATTCGATGGATGCCGACCTCGAGCCCTTAGCAGGTTTCTGCGTTCTCGCTGCGACCATCCTGAGCTTTGTCCGAACGGGACCTTGAAGGTTCTTGATGAGGATTGCGCCGAGGATCCGAGCCCGAAGGCGCACGAGCCACGGATCGAGACGGTTCCTTGCCGGCTTCATTAGAAGGTGCGGACAGAACTGTGCACAGTGATTGAAAAATTGCTAACATCTGCTCCCTGAAGGCAGCCCATTGCTCAGGAGTCGAGGACTTTGTTGGACAAGCCACTTTCCTCACGGCTGCATCCTCTGAGGAGGACGGGGAAGGCGACCAGTGACGGCGCCTCCTAGAATGCCGAGACGAGGACGACGAATGCCGGGAACCACCCCGGGACCGAGACCCCTGAGACTCCTTCCGACGCAGAGAGTCGACCCTCGAATCGTCAGTGGACATCCCTTTCGACTTAGATTCACGGGACTTACTGGGTTTAGAACCCTTACATATTTATTTATTCATTTCTATTGAGCCGGTAACTCGCAAGTCTCGGGCGCAGATACATGGACACAAGGGACAAACAAAAATAGAACAAGACAAAAGCAGAGTGCTTACTGAAGTATGTCTGAGAAGACAGGGGCAGAGGGGTTAGTTACCTACCTGAAGCTTTCTCTTACACTCCTGCAAGGCCTTAGCAGTTAGTGACTGGCATTTGGAACAGTCGTTGTCGTGACTCTCGCCCAAGCACCACAAACAAATGCGATGCGGGTCGGTAATCGGCATTTTAGACTTGCAGTCCCGGCAAGTCTTGAAGCCAGACCACCGAGTCGGAGGGGTCGAAGAAGAAGACATTCACAAGGAATACACGAGGCGCGCAAAGTCTCCTAAGCAAACACATTTGCGGAAAAAAACGGAACTGAGGCTACGGGTGCCGTGCGTCTTATTCATAACATTCGGTGACGTCGCCCTCGACGGAAGCCTTTGAGGGACATCGACCCGACGCCATCGGCGCAGGATGCCCTCTGCCGAAAAAGTTTCCGAACTACACAGCTGTAGACATTACATGTCAAAGATGTGGACTACTTTGGAGTACACAATCCATTCGAAACTTATAATAGCTCTTACGACCTGTCCATTTCGTCCATACTGCATTGGCGATTACAACTGAGTGTAGCCCCAGGGTGGAGAGGAGACCCTTCTTAAGCAAACAGATTTCTAAGAACCACCTGCCAAAAAGCTGCGTCTGATCTAGAGCCGGCATCCAAACAGAAGGGCTTGCAGAAAGCCGAAGCAGTGGCTCATGTGGCCGCCCTGCTTATGACTTGCCTGGGGTCAGGTCGCTGGAATGCGATGGCCTTTGCCTTGGCTCTAATTGCGTGGGCGTGAATGTTGGCCGGCAGTGTCTTATGCTGTCCCTCGTAAGCTTACTTGATGGCCGAGAGCATACAATGTGCTATGGAGGCCTTGTAGGCCGGATACCCCGGTCTTAATCCACTGAAGGTGACAAAAAGTGCATCCGACTTGCGGATGCCCTTGGTCCTGTCCAAGGAGAATTTTAGGGCATGCCTGACGTCTAGGCAGTGCAGAACTCTCTGTGCCTAGTCTTTGGGCTCAGCAAAAAACGTAGGCATCACTATTTCTTCGTTCAGATGGAACGCGGAAGACACCTTAGACAGGAATGCTGGGTGCGTCATCAGGACTACTTCATCCTTGTGAAACGTAGTATAGGGCTCTGAGGCAACTAGCGCCTGGATTTCGCTGACTCTGTGAGCTGGGGTGAGGCCAACTAGCAAGGCTGTCTTAATGGTGACAAGCTTGATGTCCACGGATGCCATTGGTTCAAATGGTTTGTGCGCCAGAGCACCCAGAACTATGTTAAGGTCCCACACGGAGTGTGGCCTCCTGATGGGCGGGTAGAGGCTGGCGAGTCCTGTCAATGTTTCCTGACAATCGGCTTGGAAGAGGAAAAGACCTCCTCTGAATTTCTGTAGGCCCCAATGGCCGCAAGTAAGGGCGGCAAGTGTCCACCTTCATGCCTGAATTGGCGAGGTGAGCAGAGGAGGAGAGCACATCATCCAAGGTACATGCCCAGTGGCAGAACCTGGTCCACTTGCTCTTATACTGGGCCTGGTAGCTTTGCTCCTGGAACCCTGTATGATCTCCAGATTAGCCTGGGAAAGGCTGAAGTGACCTAGCGTGACCTGCTCCGGAACCACGCTGTGAGGGCTAGTTTCTGTGGAGCGGGGGGATGACCCTGCCCCCTGCTGCGCCAGAAGATGTGCTAGGCCCACTGGAAGGCGAATGGTCGGCCTCTCTGAGAGGCTGAACAGCTCTGAGAACCATGGCCTGGCTGGCCACCGCAGGGCTATTAGAATGATGCGGAGGTGGCGAGACCCCTTGATCTTGCATATCACCCTGTGTATCAGTGGTGTGGGCGGGAAGGCGTATGCCGTCATTCAGTCCCACCAAATCTGGAATGCATTACCCAGGGAGCCCGGGCACTAAACCTGCCAAGAGGCGAACAGTTCACCCGCAGTACTAGGTCGTTCAACTGCCACTCCTAGTTGTCCGCTCCCACTCTGCTAAGCCTGCCTGCCTCCAGGTTGTATTCTCCCGGCAGGTGGAAGGCTGTGAGGTAGATGTTGTTCTCCAGGGGTTATTCCGAAATGCTGACTGCCAGTCTGCACAGTGGAGGGGTTCTGGTACCTCCCTGCTTATTGACATAGAACATGCCTGGTGAGTTGTCTGTCAGAATGAGGACGGACCTTGCCCTCGATTACCGGCAGGAAGGCTCTGAGCGCCAGCCAGATGGCCTTCAGTTCCAGCCAATTGATGTGGTACTCCTGCTTCAGTCGGGTCCAGGTGCCATGGACACAGTGGTTGTCCAGGGTGGCCTCCCAACCCTCGAGAGAGGAGTCCGTGGTGATGTGACCTGTGGGGTAGGTTGCCGGAAAGGCTTGCCCATCCACAGGTTGTAGTCCCTGGACCACCATGTGAGGTCCAGGTGAAACAACGGAGGAATGTTGATCATCTCCGACTGGGAGCCTCTCCCCTGGTTCCAAGATGTTGCAAGTGCAGCTGTATTATCCTCCTTATCCTGAGTCTTGTGTGGGGGGTGGCCAAGAGGACTGCTGCCATCAGACCCAGTAGGTGTTGGTACCACCAGGCCAGGGTCACTTCTCTGCTGATGAAGTGCGCCATGGCCCTCTTGATGGCCATGATCTTGTCTTCTGAAGGAAATACTTTCTTGGAGCACGTGTCCCAAATGAGGCCCAAGAAGGTCAGACCATGCGTAGGCTGTAGCTGCAACTTCTTGAGGTTGAGCGAAAAACCCTGCTTGTGTAGTGTGTTCATAAGAGCATGGGAAGTGTGGTGCACCACTTCAGGAGATGTTGCCCTGACGAGCCAGTCGTCGAGGTACGGGTAGATGTGGTGGCCCTGAGACCCGCGGAGGGCCGCCACTGTGTTCATCAACCTGGTAAAGACCCTGTGGGCTGAGTTAGGCAGAAAGGAAGTACCTTGTATTGAAAATAGTAGCCCATGATCCTAAATTGCAGAAAGGAACGATGAGGCTGGCAGATCGGGATGTGCAAGTACGCGTCCTTCAGATCCAGGGAGCACATCCAGTCTCCCTTGCACAATGTCTCTGCTATCAAAGCTGGCGTAACCATCTTGAATTTTTGTAGATGTAGGGAGAGGTGGAGGGTGGAAAGGACTAGCACAACTCTCAGGTCCGCCTGGTTCTTTTTCTGAATGGCGAAAATCCTGGAGTAAACGCCCAAGCCTCGCTGGGAGGCTGGGACTTCCTCCACTGCTTTGCCCCTCGAAGAGCGACCGGATCTCCGCCAAAAGAATTGCTGTCCCAACCTGTAGGAGCGGAGGGAAAGAGGGAAGAATGCTGTGATAGGCAGGCGGTACCTCGTGGATACTACAGAGAGGATCTGAGGGTCCGTGAAATTCTGGCACCAAAAATGTGCATGAGAGCAAGCCTGCCCCCCACTGGAGACACGTGGACACGAAGGGGCTTGTCATGCCTTCTTTTCCTCTGAGGCTGCAGTGGAGGAGGGGGACTGGAAAAAGCCCCCCCACCTCCAGGGACTGGAAAAAGCCCTTACTCCCCCCCCCTTTTGTTGTTTGCGCCGATGTTGGGTCTGCGAACGGTCAGGCTGCCTGGACCTCCGCTCTTGGAAGCCGCAGAACCCTCCGTATGTACACCCCTTGTCAGAGCACTGCAGTGACTGGGTGTACATTTTGGGCGTGGTCTTTGTAAGGATGGATAAAGACTTGGCCGTTTGAGAGCTGTTTTTCCTTTTGTCCAGCTCCTTGTCCGTGGTGGAGTGGAAGAGGTCACCCACTTCGAACGGAAGGTCCAAGGTGCTTCCTGGACATCCGTGTTGAATTTAGTAGCACAGAGCCAGGCTGTTATGTCCGTGGCAATGCAGATGGCCCGGCCAGAGGTGTCAATGTGGGCCACGGTGGACTCTGTCTTGTGCCACCATCTTGGCCTCTGCCAGTCCTGCCTTGAATCGTTATTGGCTCTGCGCCGGAAGCTCTGGGAGGAAATCTGCAATTTCTCGCCAAAGCCTCTGGTTAACGGCTGCCAGCATGGCATCCGCGTTGGTTTGACAAAGATGCAGGGACGCGTTGGAATACAGCTTCTTCCTGTATGCCTCCAAGATCTTCTCCTCCTTGCCTAGCAGCGTCGCAGAGGAAGAGGCCGACTGCGGCTCAGAGTATAGTGATGCCGCAGCGATCACTGAAGAGTGCGGCTGAGCATGGGCCGATAGCAAGAGTGTATCCCCCTCCATCTACCTGTACTTGGCATCCAGGCGTCGAGTGACCTGCTGGACTGAGTGGGTCTTGAGCCAGCCCTTTTTGTCCAAGGCAACCATGTCCTTCTGCATCGGGATCCCTGTTGTTGCTGTGGGACGCAGTACGAGGATTTCGGCAAGGAACCCCCTCTCCTGGTTGCTCAACCTCGGTTTGAGGAAGGCCCAAGTACTCTGCCAGTCCTGCAAGACGTTCATGGAAGGCCTTGGCTGACGACTGTCCGGGTAGTCGTCTTCATCCGTGTCCACCTGAGGGTCCGGTTGGTCTGGCACCGGTGGAGGGGTGGTGGGATCGAAGGCTGGAGTGTAGAGACCGGAGGCTGCAGCGGAGGCTGGTACAGAACCGCCAGCACAATCGGTTGGGGGGGAACAGCACGAGTAGCTGAGACTGCACAGGGGCGCCTGAACTGGGGCCTGCAGCGCCAGAGCACGTTGCTGATGTCGTCCCAGAGGATGACCCCCATCCGAGGAGATTTCATGAGCCTGAGGAACCTTTCAAAAAATCTGTCCTCACAGGCTGAAGTGGTAGGCGATATTGACAGGGTAGTGGGCGGCTGCTGGAGCCATTGCGTGCCCTGCCCATACGGACGCAGTGGGAACCTGCCCTGCACAAATGAATGGTAGGCTGTAAGCAACATGCTTGGTTGACACCAGTCCCACCTTGACACACGTTCCTCCACCTGCTACCTGCCATGGTGCGGTATTGGGTGGGTGCCAGAAATGTCTGGCACAGCGGCCATTTTGTCGAACTGCCTTCCATGTCCCTGTGTTGTGTTGCTTGGCTCACTGGGCCCTGCCCAGGACTCTTGAGTGTGGATCATGGGGCCTACCCTGTTCCTCAGGCCGAGGCCTGGTAGGAGCTTCGTCCTCGGCGGATCTGCCGGTAGAACTGTGTATAGACACCCCCTTGGACATGTTGCCGGGCCTAGGGCGTGGCCCCTCGGGTGACGACCCAGTAAAATAACCCTCCAGTACCTCAGCACTGTCACTGGGAGGATCTACTGACACCCACGGCCTGCCGGCCGATAGCCGATATAGCCCGGTACTCATGCTGGTTTGAGGACCCGAGCGGTCCCTCCTGCGTGGGCAAGTCCTTGGGAAGGAGCGGCCCTACCTTGGGCTTGGATCGATGATAGGCGAAGTCCTTTAGGTCCTTTGGAGGCGATCTCTGGAAGAGCTCCCTCCACCTGGCTAGCCTGTTCTTTAGAGACCTCGAGGAGCGTGCATCGGTGCGCAGTACAAGCTTGCCAGCCGTGGTCTGGGCCAAGGCAGCGTAGGCAGAGGGCGTCTTTAGATGTAAAGAGCCTGCCGCAGGATGAACACCTGCTGAACCCCATGAAGTGGACATGCGCCTGGGCGGAGCGCAACACCAGATTACCGAGTACCTGAATGATAAAAAGACAAAAAAGACAGAAGAGGAACAGTATTGGCGCCTGGAATTACATGGCTGAAGCCAAACCCAGGAGCACTGGTGAATTTAGCCCGTTCCCGTCGACGCGGAACAGGGGACTGAGGTGTGGCACCAGAGGGCGGAGTCAGGGCAGCGCATGCTCCCAGGGCCTCTAAATTTAAAGGGGAAGAAGGTTTTTTCTGGTGAAAAAGGTTCTGCCTCCCGTCCCTTGGAAGGGATGCCCATGCAGTATGGAGGAAAGGGGACGGGACATAAGAGTATGAATGGTTGCAGAGGTCAGCCAAGTTGTGGGGCGAGAGGCAATGTTGTCCTTGATGGTTATGGAAGAGCAGGGGAGCACCTATTTAGAGGCGACTTTCATAGAGATGACAACTCTAGTGATAACATCTGGTGCAATAGGAGAGAAGGAGGAGAGTACTGGGGGAGGATCGGGCAAGAGAGGAAAGATAAGGGGGGGGGGAAGCAGATGACAGGACAGGATATGCAGAGTTTTGGAGCAGAAGCAGACTGCAGTAGGATTGGCAAGTTCCTTACAGATTTATTTGCGCACTGAGGCCTTCGGGCGAGTTGAGCTATACAAGCAATGCTCATATATATTCTAAAGATTACAGCTATGTTATTGGCGGTTCCAGAGATGCAGGCTTGGATATGAGCCCTCTTCTCGGAGCAGATGGCGAGACGATACTGTCTTTGGAGTAAGTGACAGGCCAGTTTGTCAGAGGATGAACTAGATTGATTGCCTGCCACTTCCGTTCTGCACTTAGCAAGAGTTGCATTTGGAGGCAGGCTCCATGCGGATCCTCACGACGGAAGCAAGGACGTCCAGGGTGTTGGAGATCGAGGTTAAGTAGAAGAGTCAAATGAAGGGGGCGGAGGAGGGATGAAGGAAGTGGTAAACTTGGCAACTGATACACTTCATAGGTCGAATGATGAAGGAAACTGGCAGCACGGGCGGATCATCATCAGGGGGCTGGGGAGGTCAAGTTGGGAAGAGAGGAGAGAGTTGTCAGACCAGGAGAGAGGGGCAGTCAGAGGGTTGGAGAGAGGTAAGTCAGTAAAGATGAGAGCATCCACGGTGTGTCTGGCAGAGTGGGTTGGGCCAGAGAATAAGTGTGAGGGAAGGAGTGTTGCAGAGGTCGCGAAAAAGAACAGTAGCCACATCTGGGGAGTCGAGATGGATGTGGCATTGAGCGAGAACCGGTAAAGTAATAATGAAGAGATATTAACTCAAAAGTAGCATAGATACAGGATTCTGCGAGAAACACAACTAACCGCAATGGTGGAAATAATCTCAGGGACCGCGACAAGTGAAGGATCATGGGTAAAGTCGATGTCACACCAAGGATAGAATTACAAACGCGCCCAATAGATGTCCCATTTCGAACTTTGAAAACTTCATGTGTAATACTCTGCAGCTACCCCTAGATGTCGGCCTATTGAAAGCATGTGATTCTAAGCAGAACCACAAGCCTCAGAAATATATACAACAAATATTACATACCTGTAACAGTCTTTCTGATTGTATCTGCTTGGATTCACATGCTTTGCATAGGCCAGCAACTAGTGGTTGGTGCAGACTATTGCACCACTTGTTTTCAAAATTCTAAAAGGGGCGTCGACAGAGCTTGTCTAATACTATCCCTAGTTTGACGTACACTGTACCCATGGTCCTTCACGCGTCGAAGTCGTCAGACAGTTTCGGACATCAGAGTTGGTTGCATTACACATAATTCCTAGCTGTTCCAGCTAGCGTAACTTTAATATATTGTTGCTGGTAGTAGAAGCTCTTCATCAACCGATTAACTAAGCAGTTCTCGACGAAACGATAGATGAATTAATTACCTATCACCTATTCTGTCTACATACTATTTCATATCTGTTGACTCCTCCTCTGAGCTTGTAACAGGCGTGGCATCCTCAGTGTCATGACAGATTGGAATGGGGAACTCACATATGCCAATTGTGTTATGCTTTAATTTCGATGTACATGTGTGAGATTAATAAAATCAATATCATGGTAATCTGTAGATCAGTGCGGACAATTACATGTGCTTTCTGTCTCTGTGCGATGTATAGAAGCAGAAATGTTCTATTTTGTCCATGGCTATCATTGATAGAGTGAAAAGTGACTATTTACTGTTCGCTTTAAAGATGAAGTCCACCCAGATGTTTAGGGTTTTGAATATTGCTGTTCCTATTGAACAGGCTTCCAACAATAGAAGGGTTAATTGGCCTCCGGTCAATGAGGACATTTTATCAAAAGCAATCATATCTGAAGTTTATGACCTTATGATGGTATGTTTATCTGATATTGATGTAAAGTTAATTGCTGAAGATTCAAATATAATGCATAAAGTAATAAAAAAGATTCTAACTTGTAAGACCAGTTACAGTAGTTGACGCCAGCAGCAACAGTGGTATTCTAAGGAGTGCTGAATGGGCAAAAGGGAAATATTAGATGCTAGAAGAAGAACAAGTTACTTACCTGTGATAACGTTCTTTTGACTGGATGTTTGTCCCACATATTCCTGATCTTTGATACTCCAAGTCTGCTTGCTTTGGAATCATTTTTATAGACTTGTGCGTCGTGCTGTGTCGAGACATGGCCCTCGAAGGCCTCCGTCCTTGGCTGTGACGTTGATGCATAGCAACTAACTAAATCAACAGAGTATGTGCAGACTAAAAGCTTTCCCTTTGGCCAAGGCTTATATTGCTGCCATTACATCTTCATCTGTAAAATTCAAATTTAAAGTTGCCAACTTTTGCTAGGATACAATTGGCAAATCAACTGCTTGCAAAAATGGCCCTAGCCTGGCTGACCCATCATATCCGTGTTGACCATAAATCGCTTTATAAAATTGTACAAACTGGACATTGATATCGAACCTTTCAGCTGCCAAACACACATTTGATTTCTTAATTTAGTGAATTTTAGGTGTTCCCTTAACTTGAACGCCCATCCATTTAATGGGCTAGGAGGAACTGCCTCTTCTCTTCTCCAAAAAGTGTCTTTCCATTTTATTTATGGGTTCCTGTACCCCACGACTAACCAAGCCTGATGTCCTGCACTGATCTCAATGTCTAATCAAAGATTAGGTAGGGGTCAGCCAGGAGAGAGGCAGAAGGATCCCTCTATATTGCTTTGACATTGCCTGTTGCTCCCTCCCGGACCTTTTACGAGCAAACACCAAGCTCTGTAGACCCATTTGGAACCTGCTCCCACCTCCCTCTAGGGCCTGACCTAGCACTCTGTAACCTTTCTTTTTATTTATACATGGTTTAAACAAACCCTTTACAAACATTTAAAACTTGATGGTAATCATAAGTATTTACTTAAAATGCACAATTAAAATCATTACATTATCCTTAACATATATAAAAATATACAAAGTAAAAATGCTTTCCGTACAGAGTCAAGTATTCATTGTGTATCGGCGGATAGCTAGTTGCTTACAATCTCAGTTACCTCTCGTTTCATTGTGATGGAATTCATTAGCACTTCCAAATTTGTAGCTGAATGCTAGCATTCATATCAGATTGAGTTATTCCAGATACCTTCTAGTAGCATTTATCCATTATTCTCCTAGTATTTCCAAAACGCATAAGCGCCCTATTTCAATACAGTGACACAGAACAGCGCAAGTCACATTTATAATTAGTCATGCGAGCATGTTACTTAATCTTTGATGCCGTCTGTTTTCATTATTCGTAAAGCAATTAATAATATACGAATAAGAACTCCAGGCCTCATTAGAATAGGCCTTCACCGAATGGAGTAGGTCACCATTACCTTTATTCAAGTTTGTCAGATTCTACTCTATTATTGAGTACTGACATATTGAATCAACATTGTTTGGATTCAATATGTATGTCAGGGACAAGCTTTTAAAGTGTTGTTTATACCATAGTTATTATATTTCTTAGGACTCTAACCAATGTTAGTTCCTCAGTTATTTATTTTGAGCAGCATAGTCAGTGCTAATATCAGTGAGATATTCTCACCCCACATTAACCTTATCCATGTCCATGCCCTCAGTGAGCCGTATCTCCTATGCCAAATGTGCAAAGTAATTTCGTTCTTAGATGTTCAAATTTTGGACAAAAAAAAAAAGTAAATGTTTCAGAGTTTCCTGGTTTAGACTCTGTGCAATAACTGCATTGACTTATTTTCATTTTCAGTGGATGATTTTGCCAGTTGTGGCAACGTTCCCGAGTATGGAATTGGTTCAAACTAAATCGGAGATGTAATTCACAAGCTTTTTCGAAGGGGAAACATTTGAGATATGTTGCACATGGTACTCTTTTTTTTTTTTTTTTAGAGAATTTGGCATATTCGCTGTATGTTTTATATGACAATGCATTACTTACCGTAAAAGCATTTCTGATGGTTGTATCTGCTTAGATTCACATGCTGTGCATAGGTCCGACATCCAGTGGTCACTGCGGAGTATTGCATTTTGTTTTTCGTAGTCGGAAAGGGGACGTTGACAAGGCGTGTCTGTAACACTATCCCTATAGTGACGTGCGTTGTACCCACAATCCCTCACGCGTCAAGGTCCCTCTGTTTGTATTTTTTCTGCCCTGAGGGAGCCTTCTATACGTGAGTGAGTACAGAAAAGAGAGATGTAGAAAGATGTCTATGTTCCTTCCATCCGAGCGGAGAGGAAGGGTGGGCGCATGTGAATCTAAGCAGATACAACCATCAGAAATGCTTTTACGGTAAGTAATGCATTGTCTTCTGATGTTTGTTAATCTGCTTAGAATCACATGCTGTGCATAGACTAGCGAGCAGTACCCGGAGTTGGCGGTGGGTTATGAGAAGGAACAGTGGAGAAAAGATGTCTTAATACTGCCTGTCCCACCTGGGAGTCAGATCTAGAGTGTGCATCTAGACAGTAGTGTTTTGTAAAGGTGTGCACAGAACTCCAGGTAGCCCCTTTGCAGATGGGCTCAAGGGGAACATTTGCAATGAATGCTATGGATGCCCCAGTGCCTCGAGTAGAATGTGCTCTTGGCTTGAAGGGTAGTTCTCTCTTAGCAAGAGTGTAACAGAGAGTGATGCATTGAACAATCCATCTAGATATAGTGGACTATGAGACTGCATCTCCTTCTCTTCCTGCTGCCACCGAGACAAAGAACTTATTAGTCTTTCTCAGTGGCCTAGTTCTTTCCATGTAGAACATGACAGCTCTGCTTACATCCAGTGTATGCAGACTTTTTTCTCCCAAGTTGGAAGGGTTTTGAAAGAACGTTGGTAGTTCTATAGACTGGTTTACATGGAACTTCGAGATGAGTTCCGGTGCAAACCTTGGGTGTGTGCATAGAACCACCTTATCTTTGTGAACTGTTACAAAGGGATCTAGAACAGAAAGAGCCTGTAGTTC
The DNA here is from genome assembly GCF_040938575.1 of Ambystoma mexicanum. Classification (NCBI taxonomy): domain Eukaryota; kingdom Metazoa; phylum Chordata; class Amphibia; order Caudata; family Ambystomatidae; genus Ambystoma; species Ambystoma mexicanum. The sequence goes on along the minus strand of NC_090922.1, from coordinate 15,545,831 downwards.
ACTTACTCTTCTAATGGAGGTGATAGCTATTAGAAAAGCAGTCTTAAGAGTGAGGTCCTTAAGAGTTGCCTTGTGCATGGGTTCAAATGGCGAGCCCATGAGTCTGGTAAGTGCCACATTTAAGTCCCATCCGGGAGCTGGGTTAGCTATCGGAGGGTGTATTCTCTTTACCCCCTCCATGAAGGCCTTGATAGCTGGGATCTTCCACCATGACACTTTAAGTTGGGAAGTTGTGTATGCAGAAAGTGCCGCCATTAGACTTTAATGGAATTGAACACTAGACCTGAATCCAATAAATGGGTCAGGTACAGAACAATATGTGTGGGAGAGCAGTCAACCGGGTTGATGCTCTTTCCTCTACACCAGATGACAAATCTTCTCCACTTGCTAGAATAGCAGTGGCGAGTATTAGGTTTTCTGGCTTCCCTGAGGATGTCCATACATCTCTGCGGGAGTTGTAGATGTCCAAATTCTATGATCTCAGGAGCCAGGCTGCTAAGTTCATGTTCTGAGGGCATGGATGCAGTGTCCTGCCCTTGTCTTGTGACAGCATGTTGTGTGGGCAGGGAAGTTTCACTGGGGGAGATAGAGACATCTCCATCAAGTGAGCGAACCATGGCTGCCGGGCCCACATCGGGGCCACTAGTATCATGGTAACTTGTTCCTGGTGCATCTTGTGCACAACTTTGTTGAGAAGGGGAGTCGGGGGGGAAAAGCGTAAACAAATTTCTCAGACCATTGAATCGGCAGACCGTTCCCCTTGGACTGGTTCTGGGGGTACCTGGAGGCTTAACTTTGGCATTGTGAGTTCTCCAGAGTTGCGAACAGGTCTATTTTGGGGAATCCCCATTGCGTGAAGACGTCTAAGACGATGTCTTCGTGCAATCGCCATTCGTACTCTTCGAGCAGGGGGGAGTCTCTGCTGAGTTCGTCTGCTAGCAGATGGAGTTCCCCTGGTACGTGTTGTGACAGTAGGAACATGTTGTGTCTGAGAGCCCACTTCCATATATTCTGGGACAGCTTGGACAGTGGGTGCCCCCCTGCTTGTTGATGTAGTACATGGCTGCGGTGCTGTCCGTAAGGACCATCACTGTCTTCCCTTGTAGGTGTTCTTGGAAGGCTTTTAGTGCTTTGAACACCGCCAGTAGCTCCAGTTGCTTTATGTGCTTGGATGCTACGCTCGGAGTCCACACTGCGTGAGCAGTCTGATGGGATAGGTGAGCCCCCCATCCCGTGAGGGATGCGTCCGTGGTTAGAGTGGCCTCCACCGCGGGTGTGGCAAAAGGTTTCCCTATTATCAGGCTTTCCTTTGTCCACCACCGTAGCAAGAGAACCAAGACCTGCAAGACCACCACTAGATCGTCCCATTGTCCGCTGGCCTGACACCACTGGCTGTTGAGCCACTCTTGCATTGGGCGCATGCGCAGGCGCGCGTGAGGTACCAAATAAATACACAACGCCATCATTCCTAGCAAGCGCATCGCTTTGCGCACCGTCACCTCTCGGCCTGCCACATATTGGGGGATCTGAAACAGCATGTTTTGGACCCTCTCGTTGGAGGGGAAGACGAGGCCGTCCTTTCTTCGAATTAGAGCCCCTAGGAATTGTTTGACTTGGGTGGGGTCTAAGCTGGACTTCTTCTCGTTGATGGAGAAGCCCAGCTGGAACAAAAGGTCTACAGTCTTTTCGGTGTTTGAGAAGCATGTCTCGTAAGAGTCCACTGTTATGAGCCAGTAGTTGAGGTAAGGGTATACTGGGATGGATAACCTGTGCAGGTGGGCCGCTGCCACTGCCAGTACCTTCGTGAATACCCTTGGAGCAGTTGCTATGCCGAAGGGTAGCACTCTGAACTGGTAGTGTTTGCCCTCTATCATGAACCTGAGGTATTTTCTGTGCGCTGGCAACATTAAAATATGAAAGTATGCATCTTTCATGTCCAGTGTCGCCATGTAAACTCCCTGTGATAGCAGTGTGATCACCTCCTGTTGGGTCACCATACGAAACTTTTGGGGTTTGACAAACTTGTTCGCTGGGCGCAGATCTAATACAGGGCGCATGGTTAGATCCTTTTTGGGTACAAGGAAGTACACTGAATAAATACCTTCCGTTACCTGAGTTAGAGGCACAACCTCTATGGCTCCTTTTTCCAGCAGTTGGTCCACTTCTTGGAGAAGGATGGTGAGGTGTTCTGGTGTCATGCGGCGTCCCCTCGGGGGTCTGTATGTTGGGGAACTGTTGAACTCTATACAGTAGCCGCGGGCTACGGTGGAAAGCACCCAGCGGTCTGATGTTATTCCCTCCCATGTTGGAAGAAAGGATGTTAACCGGCCCCCGACCGGCGTTGCATGGGAGGGGACGCAAATCTTCGCGTCACTTGGTGTTGGTGGCTTGGGAGCCTCTGGGGGTGGAACCCCGGCCTCTCCCTTTGCCACAGCTTTGACCCCTTTGATGGAATTGGCCTCTAATTCCTTGGTAGTTGCTGGCAGAATACTGTTGTTGGTTTTGTTGCTGGCGTTGGCCACGAAAAAAGCTCTTATTACCAAATCCCCGCCTGTTAGGGGGTTTTGAAATTTGGTCTAAGGTGTTTATTGTGTCAAATTCTTTCTTCGGAGTGGACAGAGAAGGGGTAATACGTCTCTTAACTGAGGCGAGGATGGGGATAGTTTGGCTAGTGGGGGGTTTTTCTTTGATAATCCTCTCCACAAAATCGGTGTCTGGGGTGACCTCCCCAGTTTCAAGTTCAAAATGCGCTGCTGCCTTCTTCAGCAGTGCATTGAAGGTGGGTTGATCATCAACAGGCGAAGGGTTCCTTACTGGTGTAGTTTCAGTAGACCTGATGACTATACTGGTACTGCCTGTGTCTGTAGACCTAGCTGGTGACTGCCAGGGATTTGGGTCGCCCTCCTGGAATCCCTCCTCACCCAAGTTAGTGTCCTCATGAAAACCTTCCTCTTCTTGTTGGTCTTCAACATAGGTGAACTCATCTTCCTCCTGGAAGAGGGTATCTTCCTCAGTGAGGTCGTAAGAGTATATGTCCTCCTGTATGGGGTTATAAAACTTGTGGTATTTAGCCCTTGGACTCTCCAGGGGTGCCTCCCTTGGTCTCTTGGGTGCCCTGTCTTCTGGGATGGACATGAACCTGTCTAGTTTATCCATACAGGTCTGGAACCTTTCAAAGGTCCACTGAGGTCGGCCAGGATGGACTGGGAATGAAAAAGGAGTTTCTTCCTCCTGTACTTGTCTGGTTCTGTCCCATAACGTCGAAGAAAGTGTGTCTTCGCCTTCTGAGAAGCCTTCTCGCTGGCTATGGCCTTCCGTTGGCGGCGGTAACTGGCCTGATCTGTTTTCCGGCGCTTTCTGCATATCTTTGGCCTTGTGCGTGGTTTTCGGCGTCTCACTCGCCGTACGTCTCTGGCCGTCCTTAGATGATATGCGTGCGAGGCTTTCGGCGATCATTCTCTCTTCCGAGGGATCGGTCGCCGTCGAGTCCTTGCTGGCAACGTGAGCGCTCTGTAACGTCGAGTCCTTGCTCGTCGAGTCTTTGCTGGCAACGTGAGCGCTCTTACGATGCGCCTCGTCGGAGGTTTTGGTGTTAGCGCCCTTATCTTTAGAATGCCCATTCGCCTGTCGCGGAGGCGGTGGCAGGGAGGGCTGACGACCCTTACAGTCGGCGGAAGACGCCAGTGGGCCCGGCGTCCCCGTTGGCGCTATGGCTGCCTTCGTCTTCGACTAATGCGTGCCGAGGGGTATGTGCTTTGGTGTTTTTCCGTGTGCGTCCTTGTCGCCGGGGTGTTCATCACCATAAGCTGGGCGTGAGCCGGGCTTGTCGGGGCCAGGGACAGACGAGGAGGAGCGTGAACGCTCCTTTGAGAGGTCTACAACCTCCGTTACGGGGGCCGTGTAGTCACTGTCCTCGTCACATTCGGCAGCGGCGGCAGCGGGTGAGGAGTCAGGCCTAGACATGGCATAGGCCGCCCACCTTTTGACCCTGCGGTCTTTTAGAGTTTTGGGCTTTAGTGATTTACAGGCCGCACAGCCGTCCTCCTGGTGATCGAGGGGTAAGCAACGGTTGCACCGTTTGTGCTTATCCTTCCAGGTATATTTACCCTTGCAAAGCGGGCAAAACCTAAATGGCGTCCTCTCCATAGATGAGGGCAAGAAGTGTGGCTACGACCTCGAAAGAGAGGGAGGGGAAAGAGAAAGGCATTCTTAAAGAGAAAGAAAGACCACACAACCCCACTCTCCCTACTGTGTATGGCCGGCGAGGCCAGGCCACGTGTTCGGCAGCGCAGAAGGATCCCCTCCGCTCGTCCTTCCGTCGAAGATCTTGCTCGGAGGAGAAACAGCTCTGCGTCGAGGGAGGGATCTACGTTATTGATATTAATAACAAACGACCAAAGGTCGAAGAAACTATTTGGCAATGTCTCTCGAGGAGCTCCGCATAAAGGCGACCAGTAGCTGGGTGAAAAAAACAATCTGAGGGTCCTCGACGCGTGAGGGATTGTGGGTACAACGCACGTCACTATAGGGATAGTGTTACAGACACGCCTTGTCGACGTCCCCTTTTCGACTATGAAAAAACAAAATGCAATACTCCGCAGTGACCACTGGATGTCGGACCTATGCACAGCATGTGATTCTAAGCAGATTAACATACATCCGAAATATATATTATTTGTTTCGATCAGGACTGTCCAATCTAGTTCAAACAGTTTCTTTTCAATGTATGGCAGACCAGAGGCCAAGTCTACTGAATTAGCATTTAACTTAGTAACTTTGTCATTAATATCTCAAATCTCTCAATGGATTTAGGATGTCCACCTTTTAGCATCTTAGCTAGATCTTGGTACACTGCATTACTTGGGGGGGGTTCTACATTTTGGGTTAGCCATTAAGCTTCCACCAGTGGAATTTGGATGAGAGTGAGCTTATCCCTAGTTCATGCCTTAAGATGGAATTGGGTATAGCCAGGCATAAGCCCAAAACCTGTTTCCATACCTTCCCCCGTACTCCCTCCTGTCCATATTCAATAGAAAGAAGTCCAGTCCATACAATATGATGGATTCTACTTTTAGTGAGTAGAATTCAAGCACTGGCATCAAAGAATATTTGCAGTGCTTCCTTCTTATGATTTTAAGCTGCGAAAGTAGAGGGCTCATTTTTAACTTGATGTTTGATTCCCACGTATTCAGGGAATTACTATAAGAGATTGTATAACCAAGACATTTTAATGTGATGACTCCTATTTGTGTGGCTGCTATAGTCCATTTACAGGTTTTAATGCTTTTCTTTTAGAAAAAATAATTATGTTGATTTGGTGGGATTAACTGATAGGTTTTGATTTGTAGATGCCGAAAAAGAAATAGCAAACTGCTGTGCCTGCCGCTCTCGATTACCCAAGTCAACTGGGAAACCGTCATATACCTCGGCAGTGGACGCGGTTTTATCTACCGCCAAGGGCCATCTCTGCACCTTCTGTTTCGAATCACTAAGGACTAATGCCTTGATAATGCAGTTTTGTCTTGTTTGGCACACAGCAATTACCTGCGTGTCTTGGCTATAGCTAAATGCACAGAAGACCTAGGCTTTGGGTTTTTGGCCAATACACATGGCCCTTGGAAGTAAAAGAAATATGGCTGCTGACAGTGGTCAGTATTTAAGAATTGCTGGTTAGAAATGAATATAGACCATCAACACGACATCTAATAAAACTTCCATATCTGAATTACAGGTGTCCTGATGAAAGCTTTAACAGGAAATATACAAATCTACTATCGACCTTGAACTGTGGGGCACTAGTAGTTACCGTATCAAGGCTGGAAACATATTTTGTTACTGTTGACACTTCTCTAATGAGCTTTTTTGCTTGGTGTTAAGAAATGTGCAAAAATGTACTCACCAGTTACTAACATCACTCTGTAGATATAGGACAAGTCTTTCCTTTTTTGATGGTACAAGACACCAGACTGTCTATTTGTCTGTTCTGTTGTATATACATGTGTTACCTGTATGGACATTACTTTTTATGCCCTTTATCATTTTTTTATCATGTGTTAAAAATAAAAATGATATATTTTTGGACAATTTTCGACCTCATCGTCTGTATATGTTTGAAAATACAATTTCTCACCTTTCTCTTGTTTTAGGTGAGTAGCTAATTTTGCAGCCAATTACGGCATTAGCAGGTAGTTTGTTGTGGACCCTGGTTGTTTATACATGTTTCTAAGTCCTCTCCCAACAAGCCCCTAAAAAAAGAGGACACTTGATTGCTCGTTTTATGATTACACTGCTATAGTCCATTTACAGGTTTTAATGCTTTTTATGTTGGATTTGGTGGGATTAACTGATAGGTTTTGATTTGTAGCATAGATCTCAAATTGGTTTAGTTTATTTGATAGCCCAGCCGGAGTCTGGTAAAAAAAAATTAGATCATCTGCGAATCCCATCCAGTAGAGTCGAAGTGGGCCCAGTTTTATTGAGAATAAATTGTTTTGTTCCCAAATACTGTCTAGGTCGCAGAGGTATACATTAAAAAAAAGGTGGCAGGTAGATTGCACCCCTGCTTCATTCACCCCAGTGAGGGTCGGTATGGGCTTAGTGAGTGCACCCTATTGAGTTATGCGGACTTGAAAGGTGGTATTTTGATGTAGCATTACTATTAATTGTATAAACACAGATGGTACCCCCATCTTAAGCATTTTGCACCAGAGCAGACTTCTTATAACTGTCAAAAGCTGCCGACAAATCCAACCAGGCCATGTAGATGGGTCCAGCGTTTACCTCCTTAGAGTTCTCTAGTATGTGAGCCAGAATTGTTCTATTTAGAGGAGTCCCCATAAACTTGCGGAATACAACTTGGAAACGCGATATGTTGTTATGCCCAATAAATTGTTCAAGTTGTGTCAGAATTAATAACGAAAAAATCTTCGAGGCTGCATCTGTCGGAGCAATCAGACGGTAATTGTTTGGCATTTTCGGATCCCCCTTCTTAATAGGAATTATAATAGCACTGACCCAAGATTACGGAATTTTCTTTGTGTGAAAGATTTGATAACATTTTATTTTGAGTATGAACGCCCAGAACTTGGGGTCTGATTTTAGGATATAGGCTGGAATGCCATCAGGGCCAGCCCCTTTAGAATAGTTGAGATTTCAACTGCCCTTTGTATTTCTTCGATCTTTCATGGGCATTTTTTAAGGGCTGGGAGATTAGCAATATTAAAGTCCACATCTCTGTGATGTACAAGTAACTCATATTTTTGCAGAATAAAGCGATGCCATTGTTCGGCTGTTATTGAAGTGTTAAATGCGCTGGTCGTTGTCATTGTGCTAGCTCTAAAAAGGTGTCCATACATTTTAGATTTTTTTTTGCATACACTGGCAATCTTTCTTTGATCATCTACATATGACGGTGGAATTTAAGGGATTTCATTTTATTTCAATATGATTGACATACACTTTTTGGCATTTTTATATTCGCAATTTAGTAAGTATGGCGTTTGAAATTCCTAATCGGTTTATTTTTTGCACGTTTTAGGCTTGCAACTTCAGCATTGAGATTAAGTATGGACTCTAAAATTATCCCGTTTTGTTTTTGCAAGTTTGTTTACATGAAATTTTATGATCAAAGCATTCCATGCATTTATACAATCATCGCTAGCCCCTATAATATTTACATTGTCCAGGGACATTATGTCCCTACTTACTCTAAACGTTAGATCTCGACAGAGTCTGGGGTTCCACCTGACCGAGATAGCATGTCGGTCCATTTGTGTCAGCGCCAGTACTGGAGCCATTTGGTGTATGTTAATTGATCTATTTATATTTAAAGTTATGGCCTTGTGGTCCCCAAGTTCACATTTTGTATTGTGACTGGTTCACAGAAGCCACGCATTTTGTAAGACACAAAGAAATAGTCAATGCAAGAATAAGCCCTGCCTTGCCAAGTACCATTGTGGGTGCCAGTAGTCATGTCAACTAAGTACATTTCCCAATTTTCAAAATAGTCGCACCACAATTGACCTCTCTGTTTTTAGCAGAGTTTGATTTTTAGTAATAGGCGTTTTAGCAGAGGAATTGGAGATGTTTATGCAAGATGAATTAAAGTCGCCTCCTAAAATGACATGAGCATTAGGAGAGCGACAAAACACCTCCTCTAATAGAGTGTCCATTTGCTTACATATCGATTTAATTGAATTCTTAAGCAGGGTTCAAATATATGCATATTATTAAATATATTGTTGTCTTTTGGTCATTGGGTCTCAGTTCTATTGCCAATAGTTCATCCAAGCTCATTATCAGAGTGGATTTCGCTTGCAGGTTGTTATTAACCAGAATTGCTAGTCCCCCTGAATTGTCTCTTGAATTAGTAATATTGAGGACTTTAGCATAGGGGCCAACGAAATTAACCTAGCATATAGGTTATTAAAACCACAGGAATTCCACGATTGGATAGAGCTGCAATTCTGGCTACGATTTTAACGTCGCATTTTGTAGTTTTAAGACGCTATTCATCAGCGGTTCCAGCCATGCCCAGTCCTTGATCGAACTGACTGGGTGGAAAGCTGTGTCAGCAAATCTGGATTTTGTAAGGGGGTGGCTGCTTCTAGCTGTGTCTTAGGTGGAGTTGAATCCACCACAGGTTCCTCAGTTTCAACAAATTCAAGAGCATCTGCTTAGAGTCAAATAAAAGCGGCGTTAGACTCGACTCAACCAGATCCTGCCTGTGCTCCCATAGTAGCTTCACAACTATATGGGAGTGCAGACGCATATCACACGAGGGTTATTACTTCCATTGAGGGTTATCAGGTCTATATCTTCGTCTATTAACATTATCAAAAGTGGACTTTTTTGAAGGTGGAGAGCATAAAAAGGTATGATTTAAGCGCTGTCTTCCGTTAATGGTGGGAATGCTCAGCCAACCCAGGATATGTGGGAGTTCAGACAACAATTGTAGAGGGGAGATCTCATAAGGAGAAATGGGGACTTAAAGGTTGCCAGTCTGGAAACAATAGTACCGGTAAGCTTGCCAGTACCGTTGTTTCCAGACCGGCAAACTACGAGTCTGTGAGTGGGTGCCTAGCCGGAAAGGCACCCGCTTGCAGACCTTGACGGATGCACCGGCACCGTCATTAACGGTGCTGGTGCATCCGTCCTCCCCATTCCCATTGAGTCTTATGGGACTCAAATGGGAATGGGGAGTAATAATTTTGGGGCCCAGGAATGGGCAATTACCGGGTCCGCCAGGGATGTAATGCCCCGGTAATTGCCCATTCTCGGGCGCCAGAAAATTCGGCACTGGTGCCGGTATTTACTGGCACAGCTACGGGCAGGGTCATAATGACCCCCATGGTGTTTGGAAGATTTTGTCTCATCTGTGCCTCGTAACCTATTTTCATTTGTCTCTATCGCATGATCCTGCTTATCACTCGTCTCCAAAGCATCATGAGAACGGCCCTGTTGCGGCCATGACCCTGTGGTTGTAGTTTTAAAGGGGTATTAGCATTCCCGCCCTGTGACATTTGATCCGAATCATTGCTCCGATCAGTAGGTTTATCTATAATGTCCTTGCCTACCCCAGGTATTGTTTTCTGTGCAAAACCCTTTGCCGTCTTATTGGCAATTAGAGGGTAGAATTTAGATAACTGTTTAGTTTTGTTTTCCTTTTTTAGTGGATGCTGCAGAACCATCTTCCTGTCTGTGGGCTTAGCGTCCTCAGGTTTGTATTTTGGGAGGACCTTTTTGGTAGGCCTGGCCCTACCTGTTATGTTATCTTTCGGAGCTGTTTTTCCTGGCAGAGAACTTGTATCTATTTGCTTTGCCCCATTTTCCTTGATGTTTAGATGTGATTTAGATTCATCATCTAATTGGTTTAAATAGACTGTCTCGTCTTCTTTGGATTGCATAACTTTGTATTTGAATTATGCCCTCTACTTTTGGCAATGGATCTTTTGTTTGGTTTTTTTTCATATCTTTTTGATATCTTTCCCATTAGCTTTCCTTTTTTGTGCATTTGCTTGGGCTTGTTTTAGCCTGTGTGAATACTGAGTAGCAGCAACTTCAGGCTCTGCGCTTTACTGTCGATTTTAGGTGAAACAGGACTTGCTGCTTGAATGCCGTCAGTTATATCAGTCAATGGGGTCAAACTGTCCAGTGTATCGGGGATGTTTGTCAAATCCGGCACAATGGCAACAGACCCCGTTTTATTCTGGTGTCCCTCCATACATGGGTATCCCTGTAGATTTTGTATGCACATCAAAACGTCTTATCTGTTCTGCTTAACAGCTTGTATTAATGTCTTAGAGTGGCCCTCATCACTACTTGCTTTATGTCGTGAGGGTTGCCGAAGGGCCTCTGCATAATATTTGTTTGGGGCTATCATTTCCACATGATGTTCTGTTTGGGAGGCTGTATGCTTTAATCTAGTTTGAGAGTTATTATAAATATCCCCAACTTTTCTTAAATCCAGACGATTATAATTTGCGGGATTGATTTGGTGATTGTTAAGGTCCTGAGCATACATGAACCCCTCCAATTTATACAGTTTCCCCATGATGTCTGAAATGGCCTCCTTGATTGACCGAAGAAGAGGAGTTAATTCATGGCCTCTATCCAAGAGATTGAGGATCCGCGTGAGAACAGGAAACAAAGACTCATCCGTTTCGTTCAATTCGTGGAGATGGGGACTCCTGTTGGTATCAGGTAATAATATTCCCATATATATGGTCGCCGTAAATAATATCGCCGGGAAAATGTCATGGCGATATTATTTGGGTGATCCTATATATATGCCCTTATCATTCTTGCGTTGATCTATATCATTTGAATTAAAAGTTGAGTACCGGGAAGTGATGGTATCATTTCCCCTAGGATATGTTTTTCCGTGTAAATTTAAGTAATCAAGGTGATTTGAGTGGAGTGGATTAAACAGTCTAATTTCCTCTATATTAGGTGGTAAGAGTGAGGGTGGTGTGGCTGGGCCAAGCAATATCCTGATCCGTCTACTAAGTTCTGCTTGTACGGCTCGGGTTAGAATTGAAACATCTGAAATGTGATTATTGAAACGCTTTGGGCTGAAAGCATGTGTAGAAAAGTTAGAAATGTGTGTGGAGTTTAAGTCTATTCCTGTGGGAACCTGCACATCTTCCACCTGATGTAGAGAATAATTGGCGGTGCAAGCCTTGTTGCCTGCCAAAGTATGTAGCTGTGTATTAACACTCACCAGGGTTCCAGGCATGTCGCTCCCTCCCTCCGCTCCATCTTTCTGAACTTCGTCAGTTGCTACAGACTCGAACAACGGCTGAGCATGAATGCATGGCCGTGAAGTGAGGGGTTGTTTTCCAATAGAGGGAGACCTGGGTGGATATGAGGCCCCTAAAGTCTGCATTTCATGGTCACTTTCAGATTTATTCAGCCGCTTACCACTTCGTAGGCCCATAGCCATGGTGACCTGTAATGCACGTAGCAGTAAATACAATTGAGTTCACACAACCGTTAAGGAGAAGAACAATTTCGACTAATCTGGTATCCCAACTCGTTTCTTTTCGATACACTTAAATCGGGTGTGCCTACCAAAAAATGGTCACGCTTGCACCTATAGTAAGTCAGTTACAATAACTATCAGCTATTTTGTACATATATCTTTTTAATCAACACCGTTTTGGCCTTCTCCCCCTGGATGACGAAGGCTGACCGCACAGCCTGCTCCCCCTCCAGCCGGCTGAAGCCGCGATCAGCTGTCGCGCATACGTTGCCAGAAACAAGGCGATATTTAGAGTAGGGGCAGGAGCCACACCGCAGGCCCTTCGCCGCACAAAGGCAAACAGGCACTTGCAGGGCAGCACATGCAGGGGCGCATGCCCATGCCTTAAATAGTAAGTGTACTTTGAAGAGGGGGTGGGGCCACTGCCGTCTCTGGAGAGACGAATAGAAAAATAAAGCAAATATTAGCACGCTGAAAATCTGCACGCTGCAAGTCCAAGTCCGAGCAGCATTGTAATAGTTGTCAGCCGGTCTGGTTATTGAGAACACACCGTAGTTGCAAGAGTTGCAGAATGAGGAGCAAAGCAGCAAACTTCATGGCAAGAAGCTCACGACTCTCGACCCATCTCCTTGCAGGCACTAACCTTTCTGCTTTATGTGACCCAGGTTAGTTCACCAAGTAGCTGTTCAATTAACACTTGGACTCTCCGCTCTAAAGCTTTCTCCTCATCACTAAAACTGGTCTTTTAGCTCAATTTCTTCTCCACTGTTAATATTCTTCCGCAGATACCTCTCGGTCCAAAACTCCTTATCCAGAGGATAACCAATCACTTGTCTCCCATCTTCTCCCCCCCATGTTCTTTATGGTTTTGTCACTGCAACCCCAGTCTGTTCTTTCTCCTACTGCTTGCTTTCTTACATTTGACACCACCTTTTCACCACCAATTCCTTGTAATGCTCTTCTCACTGCCACTTCTTCAATACCATTATGCATGCATCTTCAGACCAACACCTTCTCTCTACTACCTTGGTCTGATCCTGTTGCCACCACTTCCTCTCTACCGCCTTGGTCTGTTCTCTCCTTGGCACCTTCCACTACCCAACCACCTTGGTTCCTCTGGTCACCACCATCAACTGTAGATTTTTCTGTCATCTCTACCTTCTCTCTCTCGAGATCACGCAGCCTTCCACTATGGGGTTACCCTTACCTTAACCAACTCTCCATCTTCTACCACCTCTGCCACAGCCATCACCTTCCATTCTGTTCTTACCATATCCTTCTGCTCAGGTCTCACACCTCCTTAACCATTTCCACAGGACGCACCACCACATTCCACTCAAGGTCCCTCCACCGCCTCTCCCACATTTCTTTGGTTTTCTACCACAACGACTCCTGACACTATCATCACCACCTTCCTTTTGAATCTGACCACCTTGCTTTCTCTTGTAAATGTCACAGCCTCCTTTCTCCTGCAGCAAGCTCTCCAGTCACCCCCTTCTTCGCCAAGTCTCCAGTCTACTGCATCTCCACTGCCCTCCAACATCCAGCTTTCACTAAACCAGAGCCACCTGCAACCCACTCTGCCAGATAGGGCTGCTTGGCCCATAGAAGTAGATCCCCTCTACCCTTGGGTGGAACACTGGCTGAGGATCTGCACCTGTGTTCCTTTGCCCGGGTGAGCTCCGATTGATTGTGGCTCCTGGCTTCCAGTAAGTCAGAATGAAGCTAAGAGGGCAGACCTAAATCTATAAGAGCAAAATCGGCTATTTAGGAAATCTCATGGGCGAACGAGTCAGGCAGTCCTCCCTGTGCCAAGCTTATTGTGTTGATATATACCACGCAACGCTACCATTTGTGAATAGTCCCCAGGCGCTCACGTGGCTCTGTAAGAAAGTGGGTGGTGTAAGTTAGTGAGGGAAGGGGGCTAGGCTAGAGGTTGTGCTTTTTTTTGGTGCTTCCAGAACCATGAGGAACTGGTGTCTGTGTGTTGGCTTTTTGAGTGTGCTTTGATTGTGTGCATAGAGGTTGTGTACGGAGGGGCAACATCTAGTGTCTGGGTTCTTTGTTATTAGTGGCAGTTTGTTCTTTTGGCAGATGTGTGGCTTGTGGGTTTGTGTAGTGCGTCTAGCCCATATGAGCATGTGTGGTACATGGGAGGTATGCGGGAGAGGAGCAGGGATGGTTAGTAGTTAGTGGGGTAGCAAGATTTAACACAGTGGTTAACTTTGAAGGGCAGCAAGTTTTAAATGGTGGCAAAATTGAAAGGCAGCAGGATTCAAAACAGTGGTACACATTCACAGGATAGCTAGATTCAACACAATAGCAGACAGAACGCAGCATGATTTAAAGCAGTAGCAAAACTCACAGGACCGCTAGATTCAGCTCAATGTCAAACTAGAAAGCACAGCAGGATTTAAAGCAGTGGCAACATTCCTAAGGCAGCGGGATTCAACACAATGGCAGACTTCAGAGCACAGCAGGATTTAAAGTAGAGGTGAAATTCATAGGACTGATATATTCAACACAATGGCAGCCTTCCGAGCGTAACAGGATTTAAATCTGTGGCAAACTTTCTAGGGCAGCTAGATTCAACACAATGGCAAACTTCAGAGAGCATCAGGATTTAAAGCAGTGGCAAACTTCCTAAGGCAGCGGGATTCAACACAATGTAAAATCAAATGGTAGTAATAAGGAGTGGCAAGATTTCAGTGGCACAGCACTGGCTTGCTCCCAATTCTTACCACCTTACCCGATTGTTCCTGTAGACGGCTTGGCAGAGCGCCCAGGGCAAACAGGCGATGGAGGTGTCCCTTGCCTTAGCCCATCAATAGTCCTTCTTACCTGTTGGTCTCTGACTCTGTATTGCTCCCTGGGTTTTCTGCGTCCCAGTACTCTTTGCAAGTATCACTAAGAGGCCAGAGGTATTGAGCACCCCAGTGCCAGGACCTATGGGGAGCATGTGTATGTGGCAGTAGAGTGGACCATTTGTCTTGGGACTTTCCATGAATTCTGTCAGATTCTCTTGGCCCGCCACCTGGTGGATATCGCAGAGGAGCTGCAGTTTTCTTCATGCTCCACCGCTGGCGTTTTCCTAACTGCATATGAAACCATGTGTTGTGGTTTTGACCAGGCAAGCACATTTTGGAAGAGCTACGAGTGGTTCGCAGACTATTCTTGGGTTCCTTAAGTTTGTGCTTGCCTCCAGCATTTTCAGATTTGTTGACATTTTTCAAGTCTGCAGACCGTCAAGTGTGTATGTGTTGCTCAGGGACTTTAGGGGGGGGGGTCCCATTAATTACATTTGTAGGGCACTTAGAGGCACATGAGGTGGGTTTGGGGTCCCCTGATTGGGAAGGGGATCTGGGGTAGCTCTATCCATCTATGGGGAGGGGACTAGTGTTACCCGAGTGACTAACCCCTGTCAAGCAAAGCAGACCCTTGAAAAGTGAGCAGAGGATCCTACCCATTCACAACATTCACTCAGGGTGGCACCTGGTCTGCAGAGCCACGGAGGGCACTTTGTCACACTGGGCAGAGGTATCAAATAAAAAGTAATTTCTCTTAGAAACAGAGTTATGAACAAACTAGAACAACCCAAGGGATGCAACTCCCCCGTCAATCCTCCCACTCGCCTATAGGATCTTGTTGGCTAGGCGTGCCCTCTCTCTTGCAAAAACATTACGTATTTGTTTAGGATGGCTAATTATAAAAACAGAAATCAAATAGTTTTCTTTCCCTAGGCTAGGTCTTCTGCCGGCGACACCAATATTTGATAGTTGTTGTTGAGTAAATATCAATACTAGTAGCACATGCGTTTTAGAACAGTTGTCGCGTCTCCCTTGGGTGGGGGGTGGCAAAGAGTGAGCCACTTTAGTGTACAAAATGCAAATAGAGACTCCTGGGGACTTGCGTCAAGTTATAATAGTTTTGAGTCTTTAATTATCCATTAACAAGTTGCCTTTATAGATGAAGTGTTTCGGCTTGTTCTAGCCTCTCTCAAATCTGGGCATAGTGACAAACTAATACTTATTAAATATACATATTTTGCGCACATTTTACATGCATAAGAAAAACCATATTGTCAACAGAATCAGGTAATAAGTCGAAGCAAGGTCATAATTTGACAGAAAATAAGGATGGGCTTGTGCGGAGAATTATAAGGGGTGAGGAAAGCGAGTGGAGAGAAAAACTTAAGAAAACATCAGTTAAGTATGGCATATATTCCTGTATACTGTCCACTACAGTTGTATGGGAAAAGAATCTGGAGCTATATTGCTCTATTCCTACCATCCAGGTTAAGCTGCAAATTTGGGTTCATGTATT
Organism: Ambystoma mexicanum; assembly: GCF_040938575.1. NCBI lineage: Eukaryota > Metazoa > Chordata > Amphibia > Caudata > Ambystomatidae > Ambystoma > Ambystoma mexicanum. Next base: position 15,530,026 of record NC_090922.1, on the reverse strand, counting down.
CTTAAGAAGGGTTCAATCCCCATAAAACTACAATAGGAAGTTTAAAGCGTCTTGATTAGTGAATCTATAAGTGATTGTAATCTAGATGTTCAGTCATTAACACCAGATTGTATCCCATTTGTGTTCCAAAAATGTGCAGAATAGTAACTGCCTGCCGTTCCTTCCCATTAGTAAACCGCATTGTAAAAGTGTCTCTACATGTCTGTGCGTTAATCCTAAAAGATTGCAAGCTTATCAATCTGGGTCCAAAAAATTCTATTCTCCTTATGTTTGTTGCGAACTGGATTACGGAAACATCATGCGCGTATTAATCGCTATTGTATGTTGTTCTGCCAGGCATGTTTATTGAATTTATATAGCGCTTTAAGCCAAATCGCTTTACAGTATAACAGGTACAAAAGTCAGAAAAGGATATTTACAAACATGAAACAAGTCATTAGAACAATATGTAGAACTATTTACAAGGAGGAGGGGGAGAGTGGGGGAAGGGGAGGGGAGGGGGTGGGGGTAGGTGATGGGGGTTACATGTGTATATGTTTTTTCTTATGCATGTAAAATGTGCGCAAAATATGCATATGTAATAATTATTAGTTTGTCACTATGCCCAGATTTAAGAAAGGCTAGAACAAGCCGAAACATGTGTCATCTATAAGGGCAACTTGTTAATGGATAATTAAAGATTCAAAGCTATTATAACTTAGTGCAAGTCTCCAGTAGTCTCTTTTTTGCATACTTATTAAAACACTGTAGATTACCCTGTCGGTGCACACCTGTAAATATCGTACACGTGACATACACTTAGACATTTAGGTGCAGGGGTGGAATAATGACCTTTACACGAGGTCATATACAAACAATGAGAAAAAAAAAAAAAAAAAAGAGTCCAAAGTATGAACTCTCCCGTCCCCTGCACACTTGAATGCTGAAAAAAACAGGTGAAATCTTAATACAAATGGAGTAATACAATTCCAATCAGCCACATTTTTTACTGAACCACAATGGTTTAATACAAATAAATAAATGGAACAAATCTTCGAAGAGATGATTCATATGGAGGCCAGACAATTCCAATGAAGCTCGACGCGTTTCGGAGCTGCAACCCCGTCTTCAAGAGCAATACGAACTGTAAATTGAGATCCAAACAAACTATTATATATCAGTCACAATTGATAACCAACAGTACGGAGCTGTATCAGAGGTGAAGGCAGTCTTGGCAGGAGCCCCTTTCTGATTGTTTCTAGTCTTTCTGCAGTGGCAATCATTTTTGAGGAGGTGACTGCTTTAAAAAGCAGCCCGCAATACAGAGCATTCGCGGAGCTGTAGCAGAGGTGAAGGCAGTCTGGGCTAAGCTCGCCCTGTGGGACGCCGGAGAAGCAACTTTTTGCAATGGACGGATGTGACATCGACTCCCCACCCTCGGCGCAGATGGAGGCTGTGATCGAGACGTTCCAACGCAGTGTGAGTCACCCGTGGCTAGCTTCAACATGCCCGGAGTTAAATGCACCCCAAGAGGGAGGGGGTTGCCCACTCCCAAGGGACACAGGGGCTTCGAGACTGATGGCCTGCCCCTTTAATGTGCAAGTTTCTTTTGGTGCTGGCACGGCACTATTCATGGATAGTCACCCGTCAAAGAGATCCCCGGCATCAACGGCCTCAAGGAGCACTGACCTGGACATCGAGAGGCAGCCAGAGGAAGACGCCAGTCTAAGGTCACTGGAGACAAAAGGAGTCGCCTTGAAGCAGCAACTTGCAATGACCACGATGCAGGCGGCCAACCCGCAGTGGGTGGGACTACAGGAGTTGGGGCTTTAAGCACAAATTTAGCGGGAAATATCAGCCTCCCTGCGACCCCCACCTTTCATTTGGGGGATGCAAAGGAAGCATCAGAGACGTGCCCAGCCGGCCCAAGTGAGAGGCCTGACACAACGGAAACCACATTCGAACATGCAACTACGCTGTATTTATTTAATGCAGCAAACAGAATCAATAATCATTGAGTTTTGGAGCTAGCTCTAGCAGACAGTTTGACTGACATGGATACTCACACTGGCATATTGAGGTTCTACCCACATACATTATTAAAAACAACTCCTAAGGAACACCTCAGAGGGAGCAGAGTGCTTACCATAACCCGGAAGAAGACAAATGAATGCCTTGTACCAGAGAAAAATATATGGAAGTTGCCAAGGCTAGCGCCTGTGAGTTCGTCAGCAAACCGTTGCTTCTTCTATAAGGCACCAGGGGAGAGGCTACACATAGAACAAATCCCAGCCATAAGAAGTACATTTGAGAAGCCGGAACCAGGTGGAGAGATTTCGGATCAAGTCCTGTTGGAAAGCACGATCCTGGTAGAGAGGGCATGCAATCTTGGCTAAATCTCAAACCACAAAGGAGGAAATGGCGCAAGCTCCCCGATATCTGAGGAAAAAGAAAGTCGCACACAAAGAAAAGGGGACCAAAACAAAAGAGCACCCACCTTGTTGTCAATGGGGGTTGCTCTTTTGATGCCTCTGTAAAGGAAGCCTTAGGGACCTGGGTGGATAAAATGTCCAAGCCGGACCAAAAATCAAGCAAGTAATCCTACTTAATCATGCCAACCACCGTTCTAAGGGGCACTGGGGGGCAGAGGAGAATCAACGATAACAATACCCCATAGAACAAAGTAAATGGAGCTTCAAAAAGAGGGAGGATGGAATTACCCAGTGAAGAGTGCAGAACTGATGAAATAACTACAATGGACTGTGCCACAATGACGGAGCAGTTAACAGAAAGGACACCTATAAGAACATATAGAGGTGAATCCAGAAGGGCTAAAGGAAACAGATTGATCAACACTCACCGCTTTAGCTGCTACAATGGCCTCCTTTATGAAACTTAATGAGAGAATTGGGGACCAATTAAAGGACCAGACTACCATGATGCATTCTAAAATGGTGTTTTTTTTCGAAGGATTTATAACGGGAATCAAAAATAAACTTCAGCTCGGGTTTCTAATCTTCTACACAGCACATTGGACCCTATTATCAAAAACAAGATCACAAGGATTCCCAGAGCCTCAGGAGTGATGGCTAGTCCATTAACAGACCTTGTGTCTATCAGTTACTGGCAGCATAATTCATGTGGACATGGAGCCCGCATTGGAAATTATTAGCAAGAGATGGGAAACAAATTGAGTAGTATATCGGTACCAACAGAGGATGTTAAAAGAGCATCAAATAATATATCAAGACAGGTTTGAATCCCACGCCTTGAGTGAGGTGCGTTATTTTGCACGCCCCATGGCCGCCCGACGGTACAGCGAGGGTGACAGACCTGGCAGAACCCTGGCCAAACTGGTATGTGCGGAGGGTGGCAGATCCCAGATAGATAGCATTCTAGACGAACAAGGCAAACGACATCGGTCCGACCAGGCCATAATTGACATCTTCGCTGGCTTCTACGCCAGGCTCTATGGCCCCCAAACCAGAACAACACTCAAGATCTAGACGACATGTTAGAACGCATCCCTATGACCCTCATCTCCCAGAGTACCAGGGAACAACTTGACATCCCGTTCACCCTGGAGGAGATAGTCCAGGTGATCTCTGACCTTCCGAAAAATAAGGTTCCGGGTCCCGATGGGCTCACATCTGAGTTCTACCGTGAACACGTCGCTATCTTAGCCCCCATATTGCACAGGGTTTGGACCTTCGATTGGCCACTCTTCCCCCCTCCTCTTTAAGGGAAGCCCTAATCACCTATCTCCCCAAACCTGGCAAACCGCCAGAGGAATGTGCATCCTATAGGCCCGTATCACTTAACACGGACATGAACATTTTTGGCAAAATAATTGCAAATAGATTCCTCCCATTTATGCCCCATCTGATCCATGCAGACCAAAGTGGATTTGTTCCAGGCCGATCCACTGCTCTCAACGATAAAGGGGGGCCCATCACGCCACACATTGGTATGCACACCTGAACCCACCGCCACACATCAAATTGGAGGAACTGGCGGGGGACGGGACTAACATTATGACCCTGTTACACCATATGTTCCAGACCGAAGCACCTGCAGACCCCGTGGCCACTACAATTAGAGCATGGAGGTTTATAGTGAAAAGGTCGAATGAAAAAAAGTCGAATGTCAAAATCTTGAAAAAAAGAATCTCGAAAAATGTGTTTTTTTTAATGACGTTTTTTATTCGAAATGGAGGGGTTCCCCCCCTTTTTTTACCCATTTTTTTATTCCCGGACCCCAAAATAAATATATAATTAAAAAAGAGGGAATTCGACTTTTTATTTTTCGAGATTTATCTTTCCGAGATTATTGTCATTCGACTTTTTTTTGGGAGATTTTGACTGACCACCGAGCATGGAATATGATTTTGAACCCAGCACAAGGGCACCGCCCATACTATAAATGGCTACCCTTACGTCAATTCCCAGGTCTCTCCCCCACGCACGATCATCATTTCATCCAACACTGAGAAGCCCTGGGATACCGAGCACTCGCAGACCTATACCCAGATGGTAAATTCATCACCCCCCAAACATGGAGACCCGGGCACTCTAACTCAGCGCTTGAGCTACTACAAAACTTTAGGCTAAGGGCGGCGTTCCGGGCAATATGGCCGTCTTACTCAGACGAGACCCCAGATTCGGCCGAACTCCAATACATAGCAAACTCCACAGGTAGTAGGGGTATAGTATAAAATGTATAAAATGCAGCTAACAAAGCGAGATAATATGTCCCTTAAACCACGGGAAGCCTGGGCCAGAGAGCTGGGAATGGAAATCGCTGATGGCATGTGGTACAACATGTGTGTGCACACGCGCAGAGTCTCCCTAAGTGCTAGATTCCGCTGCATACAAAATAAATTACTCAATAGACTTTATTACACACCGCTCAGAGTAGCGAACTTCACACGCTCCCCTACCCACAAGTGCCCGAAATGCAACTCTGAAGAGGCAGATCATATGCACATGTTTTGGTCCTGTACTGCGCTGAGGGCGTTCTGGCTGGAAGTAACGAGAGCGCTCACAGAGATAATTGGGTCCCCAGTAGATCTCGACCCGGTAGCCCTGTTTGGAATATGGTCTGGAGAAAATGCTAAAAAAATGTCTAAATTCTTAAATGTGTGTGCTGTTGTTGCTAAAAGATGTATCTTGCAAGGTTGGAAACGCCGCTCTCCCCCCACCTTTGGAATGTGGTTGAAGGCACCCACCTGGGTACAAACCTGGGAGGAGGAGTATATCAGATCCTTGCCCAGTGTTAGGGAGAATTCTCTCTTTAGGCTGAATTTCCTAACCTAGTGAGTCCCCCAGCAGCTTTGCTGGATTTCTGGAGTTTGTTTTTTTCCTCCTGCAAAGAGTGAGACTCTTTTTCTCCCACTCTTGGACATGATTAATGGTATTCCTTTGATTGGTAATGTGTTTTATGGGCTATGGGGTCCTTTACTCCATAGGGTCTCATGTGTTTTTCCTATGTGTGTTACACAGCACCCTCCGTGCAGTAACACCAGGGTGTCATAGTGACACCCCACCATAGACTCCATACCCTGGGACTGACTTTACTGTCTCCCAGGGCATGTAAAGTCACCATTGGCTTGACTAGTCCCGAATTATTAACAGAAACCAGTACAAACCATCATATTGTGGACGTACTGATCGGGGCAATTCCGTTGCCCCAGGGTCTGTTAGTCGAGGGGGCACGTCTCCGTCCCCCCTGATCGAGTTTTGGCTGGTGGCAGTGGAAACTACTTTTTATATTCGACCGCAAATATTTTCCTATGGGATTTTCCCATTGTTCTAGGCTTCCAACTTTAATTATTTAATTCTCATAGCCTCGAACATACCGCCGGTTTATTTAATTAATATTAATTCTCCGGTTGGTATTTTTTGCCAAGACTCGATTCTAAAATGGCGTTTGTGTTCTCTTCTGTGACTCCAACCCAAGTCGAGCCCTTTGTTCCACTTTTTGGCGGGCTTCTCCACAGAAGCCTCCAAAAGTGGTGCCACTCTGTCTGGGTACCACAGGAGGTGTGGGAGGGGGTTTAGGCACCCTGGACCGAGTTACCTTGGTAACTCAAGTAGCACTCGTGTGATTGGCCCAAGTGGTGAGCCGGCCGGCTCACCACTTAGCATGTTTGAGTGACAGCTAGGCTGAGTGAATGGAGGTTTTCTGCATAAAAGCAGGGCTTTGGGGACTGGAACTTCAGAAGTCGCCACAGGACCTAAAAATCCGACGAGGGAGAAGCTGAGCCGACCTACCACGACGACACCACCGGTGGAGCCCTGCAGAACCGACTCACCACTTCCAGACGACAGAGAAGATCTCCCGGCTGGAGAGGCTTCTTCCCCTGACTGGTGGGCACAATCAGTTTTCCTTTCTTTCTTCGCACCCCAGCCCGGTTTGTGGTCGAACTGCGCTTGTCAAGCACCCCGGCAGCCAGATAGCCACTCACCACTGAACCGCGAATCACCGGACCGCTCCTTGTACTTGAGAAACTCCACGGCTGGTTTCTTCCCTGGCAGTGCAACGGACTCAAGTCTTCCTCCACGACGAGATCCTCTCTTCCCCGGAGGAAGCACCGCTTCCAGGAACAACTGCCCCCGCTGGAGTGTTCTCACCACTTTAAGGTACCGTGTCCGCCAGGCCTCCCTTTCTAAAGATTGCAACAAGGTAATAATAACTCCTTAACCTTCTGGACTGGGCTGTCCGCCTTGACCTTCTAACTGGTCCCTTTCCTTGGTCCAACTCCTTTTTGAACCGTTACAAGACTTGTGCACTGCAACTGTGTGACCTTGGACACATTTTGTTTTGATCCTCTTAAAGCGGATCCAGCCTATTGCCTCTGAATTCACGGTGCTACTTTGCCTTTCTCTCTTGTGTGTTCGTGAAAAAGTGTTGGGATCTGTTTCAATTTATTCTCTGCTCTTCTCTCCCTTTTTAAAACGAATTATTAGAGTGCCATCTATGTTAAGCGCTCACCGCTGTCTGAAAATAAGTGGGGCTTTACTTAACACTTGTCTAATATTCTTTTAAGGAAGTGTATATCTTTTAGTGACCATGTTTTTGAATTGCTTACTATTAGTGCCTGTGTGTTTTTCTAGATGTGGTTTTAAATAAATAATTATATCTCTTTTACACCAAGCCCTGGTCAGTGTTTGCTTGATCTACTGTGTTCTCTTGACCTATTGCGAATACTCTGTATACTGCCTAACTCTTCTTGAAGGAAGTCTGACTGCTCAGCCACAGCTACCAAGTGAATCTGTGTGGTACAGACTGCTACCAAGTGGGTTTACTGCCAAACACCTTTAGTCCTAAATCTTTTGCAGTGGTCCCAGAGGGAACTGCACAGGTTTCTACCTAACACCCATGCCATCTCGTCCAAAGAATGTGTGGATGGAATTCTGCACCCATCTGAACAATAAAGATCAGGTTGAGTGGGGCCCCGCTCCCCCGCGGAACAGCCTGACACACTACCATAAATACTAAACATCTTGCCTCCTCTCGAGTTGTCAATACCCCCCCCCCCACTATGGAGCCGTCTCAAAATGTATGATATAATTCCCAACTGTGGTGTTGTGATTTTTGTGTATCTATGTGCAAATGTGCTATTCCTGTCTTAACTTTCTGCCAATAAACAAAAGGTTAAAAAATAATAATATATCAAGACGAGAAACCAAGCTAGACGGCCTAAAAAAGGGGAAAACAGAGCAGAAAGGTAAAGTGTTGCAGAAGGTCTTTGACATCTTTAAGAAAGGACCAAAATTAAAGTTCAAGCGCAAACGACACTGAATTTAGAAAAATCAAAGAAAAACCCCTCAAATGGTGCTCAAGTTAAAGAAGACCTCCAGAAAAAGTATAAAAACAGAAGTAAACTACCAAAGCAGAAATCGAATGGCAGCTGTGCCTTCATAAGGAACCTAACCATACCATAAAATAAGGATTTTATCAAAACTCCTATTGTGAGTAAACTAAAGACTCAAAACATATCAGATGAACAAAACACAATGAGCCCCCAAAGGGGGAGGTCAGTTAAAGTGGACGAGGGGGAGGATACTGATCGAATGGATCTCTCAACATTCAATAATATCCAAGTCATCCAATGTCAAAAGTCTTAGATTAGGGTCATGGTGAAGAAGACTGACCACATTGGCCCGATTCAGGATTAAAACATTGTTCAATTATAGTATTCTTTACAATACCAGGCCATCACTACGCGGTAGGTGGCTTCTTCGCAGGGCCTTCTTCAGATCTTTACTTGATTGCTGGTTGTATTTGTGTTAGAACTTCCTTTCAGTCCTTCCGATGTTTCTTAAAGCCTGTCTCTGTTAACAAAGGAGGCGGCTTAAAGGCTCAGCACATGCATTAAAGTTATTGTGCATCCATCGCTCATGGCTGCATGTCCTAACATGATCATTATGCGTGTAAAGCAGGCCAACCTACTGTAATAACATTTTGGATATGCTCATTCAAACATGTCTGAATACATTGCCCCCTACTTTTACTTGGTGCCGGTGACTACGCGCACATTCAGTATTGTTGCAAGAGATAAAAGGGCAGTTACAAATGTGGTCTAAATCTAAATTCTGCTCCTTTATATATTAGCTTAGGGGGCTTGCTTGTGAATACCTTTAGTTAAGACTATTTTTGTCCTTGCAATAGGGGTCGCTGTGTGTCATGATTGTTATACCTTTGGCTTAGCTATCTCTTTGCTCCTAACCATGCTGGCCATTTATGTCTTGACTAAGTCGTCCGATAACTATCCTGTTTGTTAGGCCCCCCCCTATCCTATTTGCAACTAGCATGCATTCAGATATCCAGCTCCCTCTGTGTAATTCTGGGATGCGAATTAAGACCCTGGTCCAAACTATGTCTTCCGCTAATACTCTACCCCTTTGGGTTAAGCCAACTAGCTACCTGTAACCCCTTAACATCTTGCCTACCAATATCAGACCAACTAGGTTTCTACCTCAGATTGACCTTGAAGTCAATAACCTGAATTTAGGATCCCCCTCCTGTTGGAGCGCACCGGTCCTTAACACCTTACCAGGATATTCAAGGCTCAGGCGCCATACCAACAGGTAAATTACCATGCTCAATTATGAACAGAAATGAAAGGTTGGGCTCTAGACTCCAATTCACCTACCTAATGCACACCAGCCGACAACCAACCCAGCCAAGTCCATTCCCACAGGACTTCCTCATCCACGATCTACAAAGCAACAAAAACTAAAAATATCAAGCCCAAACTGGAACCTCCCAGTCACAAACTTGAGCAGATGAAAAGGTGCATCAATTAATGCAAGATCCTTGGTAGCACATGCAGTTAATATAGCGGACCTGATCATGGATAAACTAGACTTCCTAGCAATAACAAACATGGCTCCCTACAACAGCCGGGCCCTCTCTCTTACTTGCTATCCCTGAGAACTACACTATCCTAAAACTAGATAGAGAATCGTCTAGAGGCGGAGGCATTGCCTTTATTGATAAAGCTAATCTGGGACTCAGAGCAGTGACGCAACTGCAATACAGTCATTACATCCATCACTTTTTAGTGAATTTCACCATCCAAAATTCCCCACCCAACACCAGCAACAATCTGCCAGCACCCTGCTTATCTTAAGGAACAAACGTGATATTACAGTGGACAAGCTAAGGCCTCTTCGCCGCCCTATCTTAAACCCACTACTGGCTACTTCAGATCCAGCTATGCTAGCAGACCTCTACAATGCCACTGTCTACCAAGCGATAGACAGCATTGCACCCTTCAAACTGTGCAAAAGCAAACCTAGAGCCCACCTGAACTCTTGGTTTACTCCCAAACTTAAAGCTACTCTAACAGAAAAAAGGAAAGCGGAAGCCCTGTGGAAAAATCACCCTACAACGGCCAACAAAGAATTTACAGCTGCCTACAAATCAGAAATACAACAAACTAAACAACACCTATAATGATAGGATTAGTAAAGCCAGTTCCAGTACAAGGGAACTCTTTACAATCCTAAAAGAATTGTAATCCCCTATCACACCGTCAGACACCTGTGGTAGGGACAAAACAGTGTACGAATATCCAAAATGCCTTATCCACCAAGATTTCGCTCCTCCAAAACACAATAGCAAAAAATATTGACCTTGCCTAACTTGGGCACTAGTCAGAGTTCCTTATCTAACGCCATGAAACCCCTTCATTACCACCTTAATCAACGCTTCCTTCCAATCATGAACCGTGCCTACTAACCTAAATAATGCTTTGGTCTTACCTCTCCTAAAGAAACCTTCACTCGGCCCAAGCATTCCAACGAACTTCAGACCCATCACCACAGTCCATTTCATATTAAAAATACTTGATAAAGCAGCCTACCTCCACATACAATCATACCCGGAAATCAACAATTTATTGGGACTTCAGCAATCTGGATTCCAACCGCAGCAAGGTACTGAAACTACCCTAATCGACCTTAAGAACCAAATTGATGAATTGCAAGACTAGGGAAAACTTGCCCTCCTACTCCTATTAAATTTAACAGCGGCATTTGATTTGGTAGACCATAAAGTGGTGTGCAACCATCTGTCCACCGCAGCCCACTTCTCCCCAGAGGCCACAGCCTGGATTCAATCCTTTCTGAACAACAGGTTTATGAGAGTGTTCTCACCCTCTGCTGCAGCAGACCGCACCCCAATTACTTGGAGAGTTCCGCAAGGATCTTGTACTTCGCCCACGATGTTCAATATCTTTACTAAGCCTTTGTTCAATGACCTGGACCATCTGGGTGTCACCTACCCTAATTACTAAGATGACACCCGGATCCTCATACCGATGACTGGAGACTACGATACGGACCTAGCCATAGTTGACAAAATCTATCTCATCATTCAGGCATGGATGACGGCACACGGCCTGTGTCTGAATGATAAGAGTGAACTCCTACTCCTAGGAGCCCCCACCAAGCTTACTAACTCAGCAACCAATACCTTTCATTCAATATTGACGTTCTTGACATTAAAGTGGCAAATGAGGTAAAAACCCAGGGCTTCTACCTAGACTCAGCACAGATCCTACACAAGCAAGTCAACACCACTGCCTCAGCGAATGCTTACACCTGCAAGATGATCCATGCATGCAAACCTTTTCTTTCTATAGAAAGCTGCATTACTCTAGCGAGAGCATTAATTCTCTCAAAACTCGACTATTGTAATGCATTATATCTAGGTGCTAACAAATACATTATAAACAAACTCCAAATGCAATTAGAACAGCTTTTAGCTTTCCAAGAAGACAGCATATCTCAGAGGGTAGACGGAAGATCAATTGGCTTTCAGTCAAGGACAGAATTCACCTTAAAACAGCTTCCTTGACCCACAAATGTTTCAATAACTCAGCACCAAAATATCTAAAGGAAAAAATGGTAAACATTTTTTCAACAAGCCTTACGAGGACTGTCCATTCCTTCTGCCTAAAAGTCCCTAGTTTAAACAAAAAAAAAGCAGGGGGAAGAAGTTTTCCCATTCTCGCAGCCCAGTTTTAGAACTCTCTACATGTTACATTGAGAGCCATTCAGTCTTTCTACAGCTTTAGAAAAAGTACCAAAATTTGGCTGATTATGAAAGACTCAACTGCAACCTAAGCTCACCTTTTGTTCTGTACAGTCCTCTTCAACTCTTTGTTATCTTTGTAAATGGTTTACATGTATATATCTTATGTATCATACTCCTAGCTTTGTGTTAATAATGTAACATTTCCCTGTACTGTTCTTGTAACCATTGTGTACCGGACCATATGCAATTTGTAAAGTGAATATTCATATGTAACACAGCCAGATACCTTCGGGTTTGGAGCGCTATATAAATAAAGAAACAAAGATGTCAAAGACCTTCTGCTGCACTTTACTTTTCTGCTCAGTTTCCCCCTTTTTTAAGCTGTCTAGCTTGGTTTCTCATCTTGATCTATTATTTGATGCTCTTTCTGTTGGTCCTCTGTTGGTACTGATGTACTACTTAATTGGTCCCCCATCTCTTGGTGTTCCGGCATTTTTTCCAAGTTCTGATCCTCAACTGCCCTTATTTGCGTCTGTACCCTGGCCCGAACTCGGTCACTGTGGCCCCTTCCATGTCCGATTCAGTTATTTGAGCGTTGACAATAATTTCCAATGGGGGCTCCATGTCCACATGAACTATGCTGCCATTAACTGATTTTTTTAGACAAAAGGTCTGTTAAGGGACTAGCCATCACTTCTGAGGCTCTGGGAATCCTCTTGTTCTTCTTGTCTTTGATAATAGGCTCCAATATGCTGTGTAGAAGATTTGAAACCCGAGCTGTTGTCAAGGTTATTTTGGACTACCGTTTTAAATCCTTTGACGAACACCATTTTAAAATGCATCATGGTAGTCTGGTCCTTTAAATTGGTCCCCAATGGTCTCAAAATCTCATAAAGGGGGCCATTGTAGCAGCTAAAGCAGCAAATGTTGAGAAATCTGTTTCCTTTGGCCCCTTTGGATTCACCTCTATATGTTGTCTGATAGATGTCCTTTCTGTTAACTGCTCCGTCATTGTGGCACAGTCCATTGTAGTTATTTCATCAGTTCTGCACTCTTCACTGGGTAATTCCTTCCTTTCAATTTATGAAGATCCATTTACTTTCGAAGTAAGAGGTGATGTGATCGTCGATTCTTCTCTGCCCACCCCCCCTACAACGGTGGTTGGCGTGATTAAGTAGGATTTCTTGCTTGATTATTTGGTCCGCGTTGGCCAGCTCAGCCACCCAGGTCCCTAAGGCTTCCTTTACGGAGGCATTAACCCCCATTGACAACAAGGTGTGTGCTCATTTGTTTAGGTACCCTTTTCTTTGTGTGCTACTTTCTTTTTCCTCAGTTGCTTTCCATCCTGCCAGGTTTACACACTTTAGCTTTTGTCCCACGGCTGCTGTGGGCATACACAGATCAACAGTTCCAGTGGATTACCATAGTCATGTGCGCGGGCACTTTTTATATTATTGTGAATTGACACTCCTGAAGACAGGGAAAGTGGGTGGATTCCCATCCATTCTCACTATAGCTCTGTGTATTACTTGATGACATGCATTACTTACTGTAAAAGCATTTCTGATGATTGTATCCGCTTAGATTCACATGCTGTGCATATAGTCTGACATCCAGTGGTCACAGCAGAGTATTGCATCTTGTCTTTCGAGAATTGAAAGGTGACGTCGAAATGGGCGTGCCTGTAACACTATCCCTACGTGACGTGTAGTGTACCCAAAATCCCCACGCTTCAAGGTCCCTTCGACTGTATTTTTTCTGCCGTGAGGGAGCCTATGACTATCATGAGTGAGTAAAGAAAAGAAAGTAGTAAGATGTCTATGTTCCTTCCATCGGAGTGGGGAGGAAGGGTGGGCGCATGTGAATCTAAGCAGATACAATCATCAAAAATGCTATTACGGTGAGTAATGCATGTCTTCTGATGCTTGTTAATCTGCTTAGAATCACATGCTGTGCATAGACTAGCGAGCAGTACCCGGAGTTGGAGGTGGGTTGTGAGAAGGAACAGTAGTAAAGAGAGGTCTTAGTACTGCTTGTCCCACCTGGGAATCGGCCCTAGAATGAGTGTCTAGGCAATAGTGTTTTGTAAAGGTGTGTACAGAACTCCAGGTTCCCGCTTTGCAAATGGGACTCTAAGGGAATATTTGCAAAGAATGCTATGGAAGCCTTAGTGCCTCGAGTAGAATGTGCTCTAGGCTTGAAGGGCAGTTCTCTCTTAGCAAGTGTGCAACAGAGTGTGATGGATTTGACAATCCACCTTGAGATTGCTGATTTAGAGACAGGATCCCCCTTCTCTACCAGCTGCCACTGAAACAAAAAATTGGTTTGTCTGTGTCAGTGGTTTAGTTCTGTCCAGGTAAAACAGGACTACTCTATGCACATCTAATGTGTGTAGGCTTCTTTCTGCCAGGTTAGTAGGGTTCTGGTGAAAAGTAGGCAGTTCAATTGATTGGTTCACATGGAATTTGGAGAAAAATGTAGGCGCAAATCGAGGATGAGTGCGCAGAACCACCTTGTCTCTGAACAGTAACGAAAGGGTCTAGTACTGAATGGGCCTGTAGTTCACTAACCCTTCTTATAGAAGTGATAGCCACTAGGAAGGCTGTTTTATAGGCAAGGTCTTTTTGACTAGCCTTGTGCATATGCTCAAAAGGGGGGGTCCCATGAGTCTAGTTAGAACCACATTTAAGTCCCATCCAGGAGCTGGGTTAGAAATGGGGGATGAATCCTTTTAACCCCTTCCATGAAAGCCTTAATAACTGGTATTTTCCACCACAACACCTTCTGCTGTGACGTAGTGTAGGCTGAGAGAGCAGCTAGGTGAACCTTCAGGGAATTAAAAACCAGTCCTGAATCCAGTAAGTGGGTCAGGTATAATACAATGCGAGTAGGAGAGCAGTCAATGGGTTTGACACCCATGGCATTACACCAGATAAAGCGTTTCCATTTACTGGAATAGCAGTATCGGGTGTTGGGTTTTCTTGCTTCCCTGAGTATTTCCATACATCTCTGAGGGAGTTGAAGGTGTCCAAACTATGACCTCAGGAGCCAGGCCACTAAGTTCAGAGTTTGCGGGCATGGGTGAAGTGTCTTCCCTTTGTCCTGAGACAACATGTTGTACAGGCAAGGAAGTTTCACTGGGGGAGATGGGAGACATCTCCATCAGATGAGCGAACCAGGGTTGTCGGGCCCACATGGGTGCCACCAATATCATGGTGACTGGTTCCTGGTGCATCTTGTGCACTATTTTGTTGAGTAGGAGAGTCGGGGTGGGGGGGGGGGGGAAGCGTAAACAAATTTCCCTGACCATGTGATCCAGTGTCTGTTCCCCTTGGAACGGTTCTGGGGGTACCTAGAGGTGTAATCTTGGCATTGAGCGTTCCCCAGAGTTGCGATCAGGTCTATCTCTGAGAAGCCCCATTCTGCGAAAACGTTGGAGATGATGTCTTCGTGTAATCACTATTCGTACTCAATGGGTAGTGGGAAATCTCTGCAGAGTACGTCTGCCAGAAGATTGAGTTCCCCTAGAACATGTTGTGATAACAGGAACATATTATGTTTGAGAGCCCACTTCCAAATATTCTGTGACAGTTTGGACAGCCTGGAGAGTGAGTGCCCCCCTGTTTGTTCAGATAGTACATGGCTCTGGTGCCATCTGTGAGTATCAGGACCGTCTTCCCTTGCAGTTGTGTCTGAAAGGATTTCAGTGCTTTGAATACTACTAACAGTTCCAACAGATTTATGTGGTTGAATGCTATGTCTGACGACCAAACTCTGTGCGCTGTTTGTTGAAGTAGGTGAGCTCCCCACCCTGTGAGAGATGCGTCAATAGGGAGAGTGGCCTCCACTGCGAGAGTGGTGAAGGATTTTCCCTTCAAGAGGTTCTCCCTCGACCACTACTGCAGCGAGAGAACGAGGGCTGGCGAGGCAACTACTAGATCGTCCCATTGTCCGCTGGCCTGACACCACTGGATGTTGAGCCACTCCTGCATTGGACACATGCGCAAGCGCGCGTGAGGAACCAAATAAATGCATGACGCCAACAGTCGCATAGCCTTGCGCACCGTCACCTCTCGACTGGCTACATAGTGAGGGATTGAAACAACATGTTTTGGACCCTCTCTAGGGGAAGACGAGGCTGTCCTTTGTTCGAATTAGAGCCCCTAGGAATTGCTTGACTTGACTGGGGTCTAAGCTGGATTTCTTCTCGTTGGAGAATCCCAGGCTGAATAAAAGGTCTATTGTCTTTTGGGTTTTTGACAGGCATGTTTTGTAGGAGTCCCCTGTTATGAGCCAGTCATTGAGGTAAAGGCAAACCGGGATGGATAGCCTGTGCAGGTGTGCTGCTGACACTGACAGTACCTTTGTAAATAACCTTGGTTCAGAGGCTATGCCAAAGGGTGGTACATTGAACTGATAGTGCTTGTCCTGTATCATGAATCCGAGGTATTTTCTGTGTGCAGGCAACATTGCAAAATGAAAGTAAGCATCTTTCATGTCCAATGTTGCCATGTAATCCCCCTGTGTGAGCAGTGGCTGGCAGGTGGTTTATCTTTCATATGTCCTTGACAAAATCAGCCTCTGGTACAGCTTCCTGGTTAGCAATCTGGAAGCGTTCCGCTGCCCTTCTCAATATAGCGTTGAACGCCATTTGGTCGTCAACCAGGGAGGCCTGTCGAGTGGGTCTGGTTGGGGGGGGGCACTCCATGCACAAGGCATCAGGTTCCAGTGTTGGATTAGGTGACTTGCAAGGCTGAGGGTCACCCAGATCGGGGTTGTCCCCCCCAACCCTCTGTGTGGTCTATATGAACATCCTCAGAGTCACCAAAGGGATATTAATCTAGATTGTATTGGTCCACAGGAACCTCATCCTCAGTGAGGTCATAAGTATATTATTATTATTCTTCTTGAGCAGGATTAAAGACCTTTTGACGTTTAGCCACAGGGGGACAGGGACTCTCCTCCCGAGGCCTCTTCAGCGTGGACTTCTCCGAGAGTTGTACAAACCTTTCTAACCTATCCATACAACCCTCAACTTCTCCCTGGTCCAAACAGATAAAACAGGGGAGCCTAGGGATGGAAAAGGCTCTTGTAAAGGATCTTCCGTCGAAGAACATCGAGATTTCTCCTTTAATGTCGAAGAAACCCCTCCAGTGCCCTCTGAAAACTCTTTTTGGGGGACCGACGGTTGATGTGTGTCCTTGTGTTTGTCCTTGGGCCTCTCCGTAGGTTCTGATGAGTCCCTCGGCCTATTCCTGTATTTCGACAAATCCCTAGGTTTGTCCTTGGGTATCGACAAATCCCTGGACCGTTGCTTCAGACTATCCGCCAAAATAATCCTAGTGATGCTTTTGCAACCTCTTCAGAGGCAGAAAGGTGTCTAGTTCGGGGCTGTGGTTTTCAGCAGAACCGGGGCCTTCTCGGCTGTGGACGCATTCTTCCGAATATTGGTGGCTGCGCCCTTCGATTTAGAATGCCCGGTCGCAAGGTGCACCTGCGGTTGCAGGGAGGACTGCCGAGCTGGACGATTGGCGGTCACGGCCAAAATTTTCGGTGTGCCCGTTGGCGCTATGGGCCGCTTTGACGGTTTTGTCAAAGACGTCCCTGGGGTTGTGTCCTTAGTCTGTAAAGAGTGTGCGTCCTTATCGCCGGGGTGTACAGTCCCCATAGTAGTACCTGAGTCTTGCCTGACGGGGCCGGGGACGGACGACGAGGCCAGGGACGGACAACGCGGAGCGGCAATGTTCTGCCCAGGGGCCAACTGCTTCCGAAATGGAGGCCTGTTCGTCACTTAGCCCTTCGTCACACTCGGTGGCTGTGGCATTGGGAGAACCAGACTCTGCCTGTGACATTCCGTAGGCCGTCCACCGATTAACACGGCACTCCTTTAATGTCTTTGGACGCAGGAACTTGCAAGCCGCACGAGCCGTCTCGTTGCGATTCAAGGGCCGACACCCATTATCCTTAAGGTGTTTATCCCTCCAAGGAAATTTGGCCTTACATGAAGGACAAAACCTAAACTGAGTCCTCACCATAGCTGAGGAAAAATATAGTGACGAAAAGACCTAGGGAACAAAGAGAGAGGAAAGGGAAAGGCATTCTCAGAAAAAAGAAATGTCCACCCCGACCCCACTCTCCCTACTGTGTAGGCCGGCCACATGGTCGGCAGCGGCGACCGGAACACATCCGTCGAAGATCCATGGAACTGGCTTCGGCGTAGATCAGGAAACAGCCGTCAAAGGACTAGACGGTAGGATAATATTCAAACTTTATAATAATACACGACCAAGGGTCGAAAGGATAACAATAGCAATGTCTCTGGACGAACTCCGCATAAGGCGACCAGTATGCTGGGCAGAAAGAAACAATCTGAGGCACCTCTATGTGTGAGGGAATTTGGGTACACTACACGTCACGTAGGGATAGTGTTACAGGCACGCCCATGTCGACGTCCCCTTTCGATTCTCGAAAGACAAGATGCAATACTCTGCGGTGACCACTGGATGTCATGTGATTCTAAGCTAATTAACAAGCATCACAAATAATATTTACACCTAGTGTACTTGACTTTTTACACTAGATGAAGGACAGGTAGGTCTGGTGGCCTTTACCTTTAGCTTTTGCACTCATTGCATGGGTGCCATATTGCATTAGATGACTTTTAGCATACCTCCATTTGAGGGTTCACCAAAGCGACACTGGTGGTTGGTTAACGAACATACCAGTTATAAGCATTGTGGATGGGGTACCAAGGGTGATTCGCTTTAACACACCAATGTACTTTGCATGGTTAGCATGTACAGTTGGTTATCAATTGTGTCTGATTTAAAATAGTTGTTTGGATCTCAATTTACAGTTCATACTGCTCTTGAGGGGTTGCAGCCCCGAAACGCATGAAGCTTGATTGGAATTGTTTGGCCTCCATATGAATCATCTCTTCGAAGATTTGTTCCATTTATTTATTTGTATTAAACCATTGAGGTTCAGTTAAAATTGTGGCCGATTGGAATTGCATTTCTCCATTTGTATTAAGATTTCAGTTGTTCAGCATTCAAGTGTGCAGGGGACGTGAGAGTTCATACTTTGGGACTCTTTTCTCCTTTCCAATTATAAAAACATCTCTTTAAGGATTCCCTTCCTGATTAAGTTAAGGCTCACACATCATGTTCTCTTAAGGTTCCCAATGACCCACTACAGTGCTTCAATCTGGTAATAGGGTGCAACTCTAGTCGCTTCTTGGGACCACTCCATCTGCCAATCTGTTTAGGGGGAGTGGATCCAAATTTGACAACATTAAAAGTCTGTTCTTCCCCTTTTCCACAAAAAAAATGTCTTTGATACAAACAGTCCCTCTCTGGTTTTACTCAGATTCCTCAGTTTTATTCATGTTCATGGGCACACAGTTGCTTTAATGAGTGAAGTCTTGATGAGACAGTGGCCTCTCCCAGTAGGCCACTGGCTGGTTAGTTTTGTCAAGGTGTCTCAGTCAATCTCACAGAAGCTTGAGGCTTTTCCCGAGTAGAAGCTCTCAATACTCCTTGAATAAGAACTCTCCCAAAGCATCTTGAAAAGGAAATGTCAAAAGCTCGTGCACCCCTCCTTGAATGAGAACTTCACATCTTTGGCAACAACAAACGGTCTGGCCAGAATGGTCTGCTTCAAGAATGACTGCAGGAAGAATTGTAACTTTTACTCACTCAGCTTTCATAATTCTTCCCTGTTAGGGAGGTGTATCATTGTGCTTCTTCCCCTCTACTAGTGAGGCCCACAGCACTTGTTGCTGGACTTCTGGACCTTTCTTTTAATCCTGAATGAGTGGAGCCTTTTTCCACTCATTCATTCTTGTGGGCTCTGTCTTTTGGAACTCTATTCTTTGTTAACTACCTGTACTATCGAGTCTGTCCACTCCATAGTTCTTAAAGGCATCTACGTTGTACTACTGCAGCACAAAGCTCCTTAGGGGCAGTGTTGCTGGGGACCCCTAGGGTCCTCCTTTAAGTTTCTTTTTATATATCCTTGAGTAACTACAGTTCTTAAGGATACTTGGTGTCTCTCCCAAAACTCTATAGACAGAGATTGGCACACCCCACCTTCAGTGGTGTGCCAAAGGGATGCTTAAGATCCCCCTTCTCTCTGCTTCTGTGACTTTTTAGTCACAATTGGTTCCATGTGTTAATATCCCCACAAAAATATCGGCATACAAAAATATCTCAAAATGTTTGCGGCAATATTAAGCCATGGAACCTGCAGGGGACACTCCCGCAACCTCTATCATTTTATTAATGGAGCGGGGACGCCCCCGCCACCCCTGATCCCAATAACCCCATAAATGATCGCTTATGGCCTTACCCCACGACCATATATATGGCAGCATTATTGGTGGGGATAATATTACCTGATAAGACAATCACCTAGTTATGGCTGGTGGCAGTGGACGTGTTCTACCAGCTATTGTGTATTTGTTATATAGCAGGCCATAGCCTCAGTAGTGCACAATAGGGGCACCCAAGTACCAACTTAGGCTTCAATTTTTTCGCCATTACTATCGTGGTTGTTCTTTGTTAGCCCTTCTACCATTCTGGGAGGGGGATGTATGTGTGTGTGTTTTGCCTTTGGCGGAAACCAGTAGGTATACTCGCCTGGGCTCCAGAGTGTCTGGGCAGGCAGGAAGTGGGGAGGAGTCTTCCACCGCACTTAGTCTGCCAGAGTCCCTGAATAGGTCCAGCTCCCACAGCGGGGTCTTAGCTGTCCTGATTGGACAGCCAAATGCCCCTTTCTGTAAAATGCTGAGCGAGATTGCAGAGGAGTGTGTGCTGGAACTGTATGAAAGGTGAGGCTTCTGGAGTGTAAAGAAAGTCAACCACAGAAAACAGAGGTAACCAAAGAAGTCGACGACCAGAGAGGCATGCAGACTCTTTGCAAGACAGTGAATTGACCACTGCTGTCCTGACCCAGGCCCTTTCCGAACTGCCTTTAGCTAGGGTTGCATTTTTGGACAAAAGACTTGCCAGGCGAAGACAGTCTCTAGAACCTTGAACTAAGCTCATGTTGCACTACCCACTTATTTTCCTCCCTATATGTGATTGCAGAGTAAATGCATTACCGTATGACCCGTTAAAAACCGCATGAGTGCGCAATTACCGATAATATGATAACCTTGTCTTTCTCCTTTCTAACGTTGCTACAAATGTAACCGCGAACAAACACAAAAGTGAAAGTTCCCTTTGAAGTGCATTATCTAGCATCCTGAAGTGTTCCACCATAAACGTTTGAAGTATTTAAAGTGATTCTGGTGTAAATATAATAAATATATATCTTTTATATATATAACTATATGTGCTTCTTTGCTGTGCCCGTCTAAGATTTAGAGTACTTACAGCTCACTTTATCCTCTTAAGATAAGCCTGACTGCTATGCCACACTACCAATGTCCTGAGCTAGTACAGAGTAATACTAAGAGTTGTGCTTACTAATGTCTTACTGCAAGTAGGACTTTAGGAAAACTCCCAACATTCCCACAATTGCCACCACGTAATATGTTGCTTTCCAATAGTACCACTTTTCAGCACTTGCTCCTTCTATTACCTGGCGTAACCTTTCACCAGGTTTCTTCTGGGCAATCACCCCTTGGCCTATGGGTCTACTCGCCTGCAAGTCTACTTCATCAGAGCCAAAACATAGCAGTGCTTCAATGGTAACTTTCACAGTAGAACAACCACCACTTCAATGGCCTTCATTGGCAGAAACATGTTAACAGCTTTTAGGGAATAGAACATTCACACTGATCCTTGTCATCAGGACCTCTCCACAAACAATGTTCATCTGCCTCTGGTTAACCTCCAGAAGGGTACCCTGTTTGCCACCTTTCTTTCCCTTCTGCATCAATACCGAAAATAATGTTCAGGGTCAAGTCTTTTCCCGCTTCTATTTCAGCTGTAGCAATCTGAAGCTACATAAACCACAATATTAGGTATCCCCGAACCGGAGTGGTAACCTTTACATGAGCATGTGAATCCATGCCCATGGGTCTGGCATGGATTCACATGCTCATGAATACAAGAATACATAGCAGTACACACATGCATAACCACGGGAGGTGGCAAGGCTCAAAATTAAGCATAACAACTCAACATTAAGCATCTCTTACCTCCTCACCAGGCTCACCTTCAAGCGAACAGGTTGTGCAGCACTGCCTGGCCGACTCTGGACTCCTCCCTGGAATCCCGGTCGACGCAGTAGAATCTCGTGTAGGTATGTGTCAACCTCCACACAGCAACCCTGCATATGTCCAGCAGGAGCACACCAGACAGGAACGCGTGGTAGCAGCGATCGCTCTGGTCGAATGGGCTCTCTGACGGCCGGGCAATAGTCGCTTTACCAACCGGTGACAATGCATATTACAGCTGGAGAGCCATCTGGAAATGAAAGCCTTCGAGAGGGACTTCCACTGGTTCACAGGTCCAAAATTCACAAACCGCTGTGATGTCTACCCAAAATTCTTTGTGCGGTCCACGTAGAAATTCAGCGCTCTAGCCACATCCAGCGAGTGCAAAGCCCTCTCGGCCGGCGACGGGAAGAAAATAGTTAACACCAAGGGCTGGTTGAGTTGGAAGCCCGACGGCACCTTGGGCATGAAGGAGAGGTGCGTCCTCAGCACTACCCTCGTCTCGTGGAATGTCAGGTATGGAGGTTTACAGGAGGGTGCCCGGATCTCTCCCACTCGTCGTGCAGAGGTGATGGTCAAAGAAACGCTGTTTTCCACGACAGGAACTTCAACGGTGCCGAATGCAGAGGCTCGAATGGAGGGCCCATGAGTCTGGTCAGCACCACGTTGAGCTCCCACGCCGGTGCCGGGACCTTCACCGGCAGGAACGAGCGGAACAGTCCCTTCATGAACTCCTTCACTAGGCGGTGGGACCACAGCGACGACTGCCCCCGAGTTCTGGTGTAGCGGGAGATAGCCGCCAGATGGATATTGATGGAGGTATGTGCCAGCCCCGCCTTGGCCAGCGATAGCAAGTACGGCAGCACTTGAGGGGCCGTAATCCGTAGAGGGTTGATCTTCTGTGCACGGCACCAGACAGAGAACCTCTTCCATTTATGCCTGTAGAACTTGAGAGTCGACGGTAGTTTGACTTGGCGGTGGGGGGGACCTACCCTGTCTGCTCCCTTAAACCTAGCACTTGCAAATTGCTGGCTGCATTACCACTGTTTGTTGCCTTTATTATGTATTTATTGTTCTTTATCTGTTTCTCCTCAGCTTCGCACTTTCCACCTCTCCCCCTTCCATGCACCTTTCCCCTCCCCCCTTTCCCATGCACTTGCGCATTCTCAAGGTCACTGGGCCTAGTAGGATCGCTGTTTTGTTCTCCCCTGTTCCCCTCCCTTGCCTTGTCGTGCTCTGAAACACTGGTGTACGAGCGCAATAGAAATAAAATATCAATCAAAAATCAAATCAAGTCCAGAAGGTCAGGGAACCATATCTGCCTCGGCCATGCCGGTGCGACGATCATCCTGCACCGGGACCGTCTGAGTTGACTGATGAGTCGCAGAAGCAACGGCAACTGTGGGAACGCATACAGGAACAGGCCGTCCCAGGGGGAAGGAGAATGCATCGCCCATGCTCCCCGGCTGGGGAAACCTGCTGGCGAACCTCCGGGACTTGGTGTTCGTCGCCATTGTGAATAGATCTATCTGGGGGTTGCCCCATCGCCGGAATAGCAGATCCACTTGATCCTGCCAGAGTTCCCACTTGTGGCACGAGTGCAGCTCTCTGCTGAGCGTTCTTCACTCCTGCCAGGTGGAAGGGTACCAGAAACATCCCCTGGGCAACGGCCCAGTGCCACAGATCCTGCGCTTCCTTCGATCGGGCTGGGGATCTGGTGCCCCCTTGCTTCCGGATGTTGAACATTGTGGTGGTGTTGTCGGTGAAGACCCTTACCACCTTGCCATTGAGGGATGGGAGAAACGACCTGAGGGCCCAGAACACAGCTCGGAGTTCCAGGACGTTGATGTGTAGCGATCTCTCCTCCAGGAGCCAAAGGCCTTTTGCGTGGAGATCTCCAGTGTGCGCTCCCCATCCTTCCAGGGAGGCGTCCATCGTCACCGTCTCCTGATGTGTTGGGTCTGGAAGTCCATACCCGCCGAAAGATGCGCGCGGTTGTCCCACCACCGGGTTGCTTAGCGGAACTTCTCGTTGAGGGAGATCTTGTCTTCGAAATTGCCTGCTGTTTGCATCCATCGGGCGTCGAGGAACTCCTGCAGTGGTCGCATCCGCAACATGGATAGGCGCACGAGGTAGATGCACGATGACATCATGCCGAGTAGGAACTTGATGGACCTCACCTTGGCCATGTCCATGGTCAACAGCCGTTGTACCTTGCCCAGGATGGCCTTTGTCCTTTCCTCCGACGGCGAAGCCAATCGCTCCACTATGTCAAGTCAGGCTCCCAGGAATAGGGTGTCTTGCGACAGTACCAAGTGGGATTTCACGAAGTTGATCGAGAATCCCAGATCCGTGAGCAGTTGGAGGGTCTTCGCTGTGTGATCGACGGTGAATTCCCTTGACTTTGCTCGGATGAGCAAATTGTCCAGGTAGGGGTAAATGTGGAACCCCTGCAGGCGCAGCAACCGGTGCCATTCACTTGGTGAAGACCATGGGCACCGACTTCAATCCGAAGGGCAGGGCCTTGAACTGGTAGTGTCGCCCTTGGACCACGAATCGTAGGAACTTTTGATGTCCTTTATGGGGATGTGTGGAAGTAGGCATCCTCCGAGTCCAGCGACGATAGATAGTCGCCCTCCTCCAGCTGTCCCAGCATGTGCTGAAGGGTGACCATCCGGAATTTTCTGGGACTTGATGTACTTTAGACGACGAAGGACCAGGATGGGTCGCCAACCGCCGGTCTTCTTTCGGATGAGAAAGTACTGAGAGTACACTCTGGAGCCCCAGAGCCTCTTCGGGACGAGTTCTATCGCACCCTTTTTCAGCATTGCTCGTACCTCCGGAAGTAGCTTTGGCATGTGGTTTTCCTTCCTGGCCACAGGTGGTAGACGGGGACACTTTCTTTGGAATCCCAGAGTGTGCCCATGGGCCAGCACGTCCAGCACCCAACGGTCGGTGGAGATGGACTCCCACACATTGATGAATTTCGCCAGCCGGCCTCCCACCGGGGTGCTTGGGTGGGGGACCGACATCATGGCTGGTTCAATCTTGCTTCGCTGAGGCCTTGGCGCAGGCGATGTCCTCCGGCCTTGCTGCGGCCTCTGTAGGACTCCTGCGACGATGAACGGGCCGCTTGGTGGTACGACGAGGAACCGCCACCAAATCCATACTTGCCTCCGGAGGTCCGAAAGGGCGGCCGTCGTTGATGGAGAGAACGCAAGGCCCGGGCCGCCTCGATGTCCGCCCTGATGGCCTGCAGTGACTCGTCCACTGCCTTGCCAAACAGGTTGTTCCCGTCGAAGGGCATGTCTAGTACCCTGGTCTGAACGTCCTGACGGAAGTCGGTGGCCTTGAGCCAACCGCGTTGACGAAGGCAAATGCTGTTGCCCATCTGTCGAAACCCGGTGCCGGTGATGTCCGTGGCCACCGTAATGGCATGGTCCGACGCCACCTCGCCTTCCTGTAGGATTTAAGGGCCTCCGCCCTCTTGTCTGGCAGGAAATCCATGAGGGGAGCGATCTTGAACCACAGCTCCCTGTCGTAGCGCGCCACTATCACAAGAGCGTTGGCCGCTTTGATGATCATCGCCGCCAACTAGATCACTTGTCGTCCCTTGGCGCCCAGCAATTTCCCTCACCGTCCTGTGGGAAAGTGGAAGTTGATCCCGTCGCCCCTGCCGATTTCTTCTTGGCTGCTGCAGAGACTACCGAATCTGGGGACGGCTGAGCTCCAAGGCACATCGGGGCAGAATCTGGGACCCGGTACTACTTCTCATATTGCTCCCTCTTCGCCTGAGCCGTGCACGGGTTCTTGAGTAGCGACAGTCCTTCGTCCCAGATGTCGTCCAGTAACGGTATTGAGAGGACGGTCGTCCTCTTGGCCTCCCCTCGTTGGTAGAGGAAACCCTCCTTCTGCTCTTCGGGACAAAGCTGGAAAAGCTCTGATGCCCTGGCGATCATGGCGTGAAAGGAGCCAATTTCGTCGGGAGGGGAGGCCTGGGGCAGGGGGTGATGGGAGATCCATCCCCTCGTCACCACCGTCCTCGTCCGTCCCCGCTGTCTCCGTTCCCATCTCATCCCTCGGTGGAGGGGGAAGGAGGTAAAGGCTGGGAGGGGGGAGGATGGAGTCGCCTCTGGTAGTTCGGTGCGCTTCCCCATGGTCCAGGCGCCGCTGGATCGTCCGCTGGGGGTAAGGGCAACCTTGTCCATCTCTGTACACAGGGTCTGGATAGCCATCAAGATTGCTCCCGAGTTGTCCTGTGGCATAGGCATCGGTTGCGACGGAGCAATGGCTGGGGAGTGCGTTCTTCCATGGCCCACGGCTCCTCGTCAGCTCCACCGTTGCTTTCTACATCTGCCTTGTCAGGATCCCTCCCATAGGACCAGACTTCCTCGAACCTCTTGTCAAGAACCTTTGCGTGGCCAGCCAGCTCATCTTCGGAGGTGGTATCTGTGTCCGTTATGGCTACTGTGCTCAGCCCCCACCCCTCTGTCTACTCCCGGGGTTTCACGGGGGTCTTCTTGATAGGCTGAAAAGATGATTCCCTCTGGGGTGGCAGGGAAACTCTAGGCCCGGCAGTCATCTCCACTGGGGTATCCTCCACAGGCTTCGCCAGGGCCGCCACGACTCCTTCGATCGAGGCCTTCGCCGGGTGAATCAGGGCCTTCGCGACCTTGGGCATGCCTGAGGCCTTCACCTTAGGGGGAAGGTCGCTGTCTCGCTCCCCCTCGGCTGTCGCCGTCGGGATCGACCGGGGCTTCTCCCGAAGCTTACCCGGGTTCTCAGACTTCCTCTTCACCGAGCCAGAGCATTGGCTCGTGGAGGATGGTGTCGGTGACATCGTGCCCTGCCTGGTTGCCAAGGAGCCTGAACCATCGGCGCTCCCGGTGCCCGCGAACTTTCAGGTTACGCTCACCTGGCTCCCACAGAGGCGTCGATCTGAACTGGACAGCTGCGGTCTCCACCAATGTGACGCGTAGGGCCGAGATGAGGGACTGGACTGGCCCACCTAGCTTCGTTTACTTGGCCCGTAGGAATATCCTTCTGCAAATGGAGAAAGGGAATTAACCAGCCGTGGAGTCGAGTGTTAATTCCCCCCACCCCCGCTGTTCTCCCCACAGATCACCTTTGATGTCCCCTCCTATAGTCTCACCTGATGGTTTGAAAAGATGAGCTCTCCATCCTGCATTGAGCGCAGGGGCGCGTTGATAACCAGTTGCTTCACTGGCTCGAAGGAATCGGTGAGTTCCAGAACAATAATGACTCCGAAAAAATATGCAGTTCGTAAGAGTTCACATGTCTGACTTTCACTTTTGTCCGATTCCTTGCAGTTTGCAGCTTGGTCCCAGCGAAGAGTTCCTCTTGGTAGCTGACAAAGTTCAAGTAAGGATTTGGCTTATTCTACACAGTTCAATAAAATAAGGCCAGAATGTAAGCTGCCTGTTCCCTTATTCAGGTGTGGTGAGAAAATATGAAGTTCAAGGAATTATGCCTCTGGCGGTAAAATTAGGTAAGTCTATTGCGGTGAGGAGAGATCCCCTTATTGTCCCGTTGTCTCACCTTGCCGTCCTTTTGTTCCCCTTAGGGGCCGGAGTGCGGCAAGGATGCAATGGAGACTGCGCCGACCCGTGAAGAGGAATAGTACCCCCAGCGGTAATCAGGTAAGTCTATGGGGGTAGTTACTATTGCCTCTGTTTATTTTCTGGCTCACCTTTGCTATTCTTGTGTTCCCCTTAGGTGCCAGAATGTGGCGGAACATGCAGAAGGATGCGGTGGATCGTGAGGATGCTGCGAGGGCCGGTGAGTTCAGCGCAGCGCTGCAGCAGGCGAGGCGGCGCGCGTAAAATGCTTCTTTCTTCCAGTTCGAGGGGTGCGGTGGATCCGGAATCCAGGTAATGATCGAAGGTTTGCTCTTATTCTAACCTTTCTCCTTCTGTTCCTCCCTTTTTCTAGGAGCTGCAGACTCGAGGCGGGCGTGGCAGAAGACTGGATGCAGGCTTGAAGACACAGTGAGCGTTACGCTGCTGGATGCAGAATAATGCGAAGCGTGTGCTGCTCTTCGGGCGTGGTTTAAATAGCCTCCAAAGTAGTCCCAGGTGAGTATTCTTCCCCAGCCCCACCAGAGTAAAAAAATAGTCCCTAGGTAAAATAGTCCCTTCCAAGCCTCATTTGGCTTGGAGCTCTGCAGCATGGTCTGCATCAGGTATGTTTACTCTAGGAGCCTGGTGCCTAAGGCGCCAGGACTGACTCTCCATATGAGCCTGGTGCCATAAGCGCCAGGACTGCACCCAAACAGCCCCTAACAGGGGATTTTGGGCTTGCTCAAAACACCTTGATGCCTGCTTCCGGGGTTGCTGGACCTGGTCTGGTTCCCCGGGGGTAGGCATCATGACATTGCAGTGCTTTGTCTTTTGTTGGGCCCCCGTCGCCGGAGCGCCCTCAAAGGTCTTAGAAGACCGCTCGGACTTCCTCTTCTTCTCACCTGCTGCTGGGCTCTTATCCTCCAGCCAGTTGGTGAGTCGAATGCGACGATCCTTCATTGTCCGTTCGGACATGTTCCTACAAAATGCACAGTCCTTCTCCACGTGCGATTTGTCGTCGTGAAGGCAATAGAGGCACCGAGAGTGCTCATCTTCCTTGAAGACATTCTGTAATCTGCATCCAGGGCAGCTCCTGAACAGCTTGGATCCAACAGGCGATGTGTTTCCTTTGTCTTGGGCCATGTCCACGCGCGGTAGGCCTCAAAGATCTTCCGGAATCCTCCAAGAAGTGAACATTCTACGAGAAATGTGCCCTTGAGGGGCGTAGAAAAATCAGAAACGGGTCCCTGTTGATCGGAAGTAGAATCAGTCGAGCTTGAGGCTCGATTATAAGAGTAAACTCTTAGAAAAAACGCAAAACGCAGTAAGAGCTTGAGAGCTATAGCACGAGGACTCCCGACACTTGAACGTGCAGTAAAAATCTGAAGATGGCTGCCAGAGGAGGGGCTTAGGTAGAGGGCAGTCATTGGCTGGGCGCAGTATGACCCAGAGACCAGTGATTGGTTACTAGTAGAAAGACAGTTCAGAAACAAAACTGAAACCGATTTTTTCTTTACAGAGGATTCCCAGCCTGACGACGGGGAATATTCAGGAGCATGTGAATCCATGCCAGACCCCATGCTGGAGAACCTTTATTAGACTGATACTGCCAGTTTCTCAATGTCTCGTGGGTTGGGATTGGTGGTATGACTGGGTTTCTAGTATGACCTCCCCACCAGGTTATTGGTGTTTGCCCAAGCTCGCACTTTCCATCCTGCACCTCGTTGGGTTTTACATCAGCCACATTTGTAAGTCTATCACAGCTCGATATTCATAAGACTTGTTAGCTTGCCTTTGGAAAATGTGCAATGGTTTGGTATTTGCAAGATGTATAATCTTGCCTTCATAGGTTTGCAAAAGTTTGCTATTCGTGATGTTCATCAGCCTGCCTTTTTATGTTAACAGTTTGGTACTCGTAATGTTGTTTATTCTGCCTTTCATTCACACGGCCTGCACATGGAGTGCTCCAGAGGCAATCGAGTGGCTTATATTCACCAGGTAAGTCGCTTCCAGGTGATACACAGGACTGGTGATACCGTGGCTTCTTTCCGACCAGGCTCTCCTCCTTTCTTTGGTCGCCACTGCGTCAGCACGCGTCCGGTGCATCCCTACCACCTGAGACCTCTCGACTGCTCACACTATGCCCATTTCCCACTGCAAAAGCCCTGCACAATGTAGTCCTTCAGGGTAAGCATTTCTTCCACACGCATCCCGCTGTGCAGCCTCTCCAGTTTAGGATAGATGCACAGACCCTCTCGGGACTCAGCTGTCCCGGCATCTTCCAGCTCCTCTACTCCCGTCTCCTGCAGCACACATGAACCACACTTCTTCTGCCTCTTCTCTACTACCTGCACCTGAGGGGGCCTTTTATACCAGTCTCCCTAATATGTAGGTCATTCTGGTTAATTAGCAGACCACTTCCACATCTTTGTCCCTTTGTCTCCCTCTTACTAGTCTCAGTACTAAGGAAAATATGGGAATTGTAGTCCCGAATGAAAGTTTGTTTTCTTAACTTTTTCTACATTTCAAATTTGATTTCCACTATCGACAATATTTAACAAAGGGATATTGGAAGAGTCCGTCATAAGGTTGGTTTGATAAGAGGAATATGGTTCTTTGCCTGTAAGACTTGCATTATTCGACAACTTCCTCTTATTAGGCTTTTGGGAACCAGGGGAATTTATAACGACATGCCTTTCTTGGGTTATAACAAGATGTTTGTTACTTTTACCAACACCATGTTCATAGCTGAATTTGTTCCCACTAAGAGGGTCTACTTGTGGAACAAGAGAATCAGGATGTCACCCAGCCATTACATATTATGGTATTGGTTGGACGTCCTCTTGAAAAGAGGTTAAATACTGTGTTTCATCCTATAGGTATCCCACACTCTCCTGACCCTTTTTGTCCTCCCGGGTGATCCTCACGCATTACACCACCCCAAGGTCAGGATCAGGAAGCCTCTGCCTTTCCCTGGCAACCCGGGAGGTTACTTTAAGCAGGGTTTCAGTGAGGGATCCACATGATTCATTACAGCTTATTTAACCTCCCACTTGACCCAGACACCACCAGGCTTGTGTGATCCAACTCTCTGGCTACCACTTTCTGTATACCGTCAAAGGACTTTTTACCATCACACTTTCCTGAATCTTCTAACCTCTTCCAATTACCGTTACATTCTCTGTGCCACTTCTGCGCCCTCCAACATTTGAATACTTTACCTCTATTTTTCACATGCTTCAACCTCTCTTGCTCTCTCACCTCCTTGATCTTCACCTCCTCAAACTCCCGCACCTACATATATTCCTGCACTTATACTCACTGCTCCACTACTCTAAACGCCTAGGCTATCATCTTCTCTGCCCAACCTTATATAGGGGTTTGTTCACATCCCTTGGGGGCGCTTCATTCTAGGAGTTGTACCTGTGTGTGTTACTTAGTGTTTGGGATTGGTTAGGGCAAAAGAATCATGAGCTGCATTTAAGACCTGCCTGGATGCAGTCCTCGATATGCCGACCAAGGCTTATCATTTTGGAATCTTCACTTGCATGCATGTACAAAAGAGCACATGTGTGGCTTCAAAGAGTGGGTATGGAGGGACTGGCAATTTCTCTGCATTGC
The DNA here is from genome assembly GCF_040938575.1 of Ambystoma mexicanum. NCBI lineage: Eukaryota > Metazoa > Chordata > Amphibia > Caudata > Ambystomatidae > Ambystoma > Ambystoma mexicanum. The sequence goes on along the minus strand of NC_090922.1, from coordinate 15,499,135 downwards.
ACCAGCAGCATATTGCACATGCAGTAGAGGCATCTTGCCATAGACTAAGGTCGACAAACTAGGTCCATCATTTTAATGCGAATTACACAGGTCCACATGGAGAAACGCTGCCGCTTTGAACCCTTGTCTTGGCTCAGATTCCGTAAAGGGAATTTAGAGGTCGTTTTAATGTGGCAGTCCCCTAAACCCTGTGCTGTGTGGGGGGGCCATCAGTTCATCCCAATACCACCTCCTGAGCCCCACATCACTTAGCCCCTCCACTGAGTTGTCCTGACATATACCCTGAGAGTCAGACAGGTGACATCAGCAAAGCTTTCATGGATTTGAATTTTGAAATATGAATCTTGAGACTGTCATCCTGTAATAATCTGTTTGCATCTTGAAGAGCTAGCCTCATGAATTTTTGTGCTTTGACCCAACTGTTCGGTGGTCGCAAATCCAAAATGGAATGAAATAGCATGCAATCTTTCTTGGGAAAAAGGAAGTAGGTTAAATAACTGATCCTTCCTAGGTTAAGTACTTCCTCTGTTGCCTTTTTTTCTGGAAGTGACTTTACCTCTTTCAACAGTATTCCACACAGCTTGTTGCCAGAGATGTCATTTGAGGGGCGGGGGTGAGGGGGATGGGGAGGGTCACACCTGCGACCCCTGAGGTCTCCCTTTATTTTAATGGAAGCTCCTCGGCTGTGGCCAGCATAATGTGACTAGTTTCTGGAGTGGCTGGCTTTCTTGTTCAGTCCTCTTAAAAAAACAGGTGGTTCCACAAGTGTAACACTGAGCAGTGACGCTAAATAAGAAAGAATAGGTATAACAAATAATTTCTTTCTGGAATTCTATACAATAATTGCTAGACTTATTAAAGGTTCATTTCAAGCACACTTCAGGGGGTGAGTCACTGGGTCTGTTCTTAAACAGCTCAAATTCACAATGCAGACAAAAACCTCTAAAAAGCATTTAGAGTAGAATAAGCATCCATTTCGGACTACGTATGTTGCTTTTTGCAAGTTGCAGTTATGGCATCCCCTCGATCACTTGACAAAATCTTTGTGCCTAAAAGCTTGTGTACAGTGTAGAAATATTTGACCATAGAACATAAAGTTGCCCTTGATTTCATTGTGCCACAATTAATGCTTTGTTGGAATGTGTATTTTTCCTATCTCCATGGCATGCTGTTCAGGATGGATGTTTGCATGAATGAGGTAACGCATGCCCAGAGTACGGGATGCTGTGCAAGGGCGCTGCTTTCCCAGCGCTACTATAAATTATTTAATACACAGTTATGAATCCTCCCAAAGTTATGTATTTTGCCAACCTTTGAAGCCTGAAAAAGTAGATTCAAGCAGGCTTGACATGTGGACAGCTTTGCACCAAGTTGGGGAAAAGTTGTCACCTGCTGTCTGCGGACTCAACAGCTCCTTCTGTTTACATCCGCCCAGACTGAGGGCACAAGCGACTCTTCTGTACAGGAGTACAGTCTACATTCTGTCGCTGGCCTGCTCTTCCAGAGCACATAGGATAATCAACAGGCAACGACCTAGGCCGAGCCTCCCTGCCTAATTCCCATTTTGCCCTCCGGCTACATCATCCGCCTGGAGGCGAAGCGAGGGAAAAGTTGTCGCCTGCTGTCTGCGGCTCTCTGTGGCGAGGGCAAGCTGCGCTCTTTAGCAATGCCATCCTGCCTCCTCGCTGCTTCCCTACTACATCCAGGCAAGTCATCCCCTGGTATTAAGTTTTATTCCATCAAAGTACTGGTCCTACTATACAGGACTCTAATCATACCTAGTCTACCACCTCAGAAAGCTCTCACTCATATGCCAGATTAATAAGTAACTGTACTACAACCAATCTCATTTATTCCTCTGTTTAAAAACAATACTACTACTATCGACCTAGGTCTTTGGAACGCCAGGCCTTTATGCAGCAAATCCACTGTGGTTCTGGAAATGTTTCCAAGATTCAATTTTCATTTTCTATGCATCACAGAAACATGCATTCTGCCCCACAACACAACTATTGCTGCTTCTTTGACTACATCTTTGACTTCTTTTGACCATGCCCCCCTACTCTACCGTTTTCTATTCCTTCCCCACTTCCTTTTTATCTTTCGTTTCAATTCAGTTATAAAATCTTCACTACACCTCTATTTCATTCATCATTGTTCTGTTCCCCCCCCAGTCGAGTTGGCTCTTTTGGTGAAGGTATTGACCACCTTTTGCCTCACCTTTTGCCTAGTCGTGCTCCTGTCGTATATTACTAGTATTACTAGGCAACTTTTCTTCACCTATCTTCTACTATTCCTTTTCTTTCTGTTCTTGATTCTTACTTTCTTTCGTCTCTTGCAACTTCTTCATCTCATATCTGGTTCTTCTCTTGATTTAATTTTTATTTCAACTTTTTCTGCTTCTTCAGTGTCAGCTTTACCTATTTATCTTTCGTATCATTACTCACTCTCAGTCCCACTATTCCCCCATACTTCACAAAATTATTCTGCTCTCTTCCCCAGCAACATTCTTTCGATGTGATTTACCAAACTTCAATCCCACGCTTTTTAATACTACCTGTACCTCTGCCCTCTTCTGTGCCGCACTTCTCTGCCCTCAATGCGGATGAGGCGGATTCTGTTATCTCCTTATCTCTTTCCTCTTCTGTAGATCAACTCTATCCCTTGTCTGATTTTCACACTACACGGAAACCGTCTCAACCTTGGCTATCTTCTCACCTTTGCTCTATGCGTCTGTTTCTTTGCTGACTTGAATGGCGCTGGCTTAAATCTAAATCAACAGCTCATCATTCTTCTTACTTTTCCTATCATGCTCTCTACGATAAATGCCTACTCTCTGCTAAGCATGCTTATTTCTCTGATCTTCTACACACTCAAACCACACACCCTAGGCGTCGCTTCCAAACCCTTGCGCAACTTCTTTCTCCTCCCACCCCGACTACTCTCTTAAACTCTACATTGTCTGCCTTTGACTTTGCTAATTTCTTCTCTTCGAATGCTCTTAATCTTAGTCGTGATATCTGAAGCTTCTCTTCCATCCGGCACATCTTCTCCTTCTACTTCACAAGCTTATTTCTCACTTTGCTCAAGTCTCTAATGCGGATGTTGTTCTTCTACTAGCTAAAGCTCACCCTACTGCCTCTGCTACTGATCCAATTCCTTCTGCACTTATTCCAGGGTCTATCCTCTTCTTGTACCTTATCTTGTTTCTTTCTCTAACATCTGTCTCACTACGTCTATTTTTCCTGCATCTTTTAAACATTCCTATCTTAAAGAAACCTACAGCTAAACAGTTGACTGCTTCCAATTTCCATCCCATCTCTCTTCTATCATATTTCTCTAGACTCTTAGTGTCTACTCCCAAATGTCCTTATTTGTTACGGATTCTGATCTTCTTCCTCGATTCCAATCTGGCTTTCGTCCCTTCCACTCTACTGAAACTGCTCTTGATTTCTGTGCTAAATTCTCTACTCTCGGCTCGTTATTCCGAACACTCTTCTTTCTTATTCTCCTGGATCTATCCACTACCTTCGACACTGTGGATCACTCATCATTTGGTATCAAAGGTTCAGTTCTGTCCTGATACAATTCCTACCTGTGCAACCAAACCTTTTTGGTCTCTTGGGCAGGGAAGACTTGGACACCCTTCTCGCTTGATCACAGGTGCCTCAAGGGTCAGTTCTAGGTCCCTTCATTTTCATCTTATACCCATCACATCTTGCCGCTATTACCTCTTTCTTTGTTCTATCACATCACTTCTATGCAGACGACACTCATTTCTTTCTTGCGCCTCCTTTTCCTCTGATATTCATCACACTCTCTCAGCATGTCTTGTTGCTATTAAATCCTGGATGCCCTCATTTTCGCACTCTCAACGCAGGGAAGACTAGCCTCCTTTTGTATTCTTTCCACCTTCGAAGCTTCCAATTTCAACCACAGCTCGTATTCTTGGTCTACACTTTGACTCAAACCTTTTTTCTCTCACTATATTTCCCTCACCTCGTGTTCCTGTCATTTCCATTTCCACAATATTCGCAAAGCTTGCCCATTTCTCACTTTTCAAGCATCTACACTTTTAAATCTTCTCTTTGATCTTTTCCCAACTTTTCTATTGTTCCTCCACTATGTTTGGCCTTCCCAGATCTGGTCTGGCCCCTCTAAACTCAGTCTTTAACTCTTCTATTCGTCTATTGTGTCTTCTTCCTTACCGGGACTCTATTTCTTTGTCTCTCGCAACACTTAGTTTGCTACCCTTTCACTCTCAAATTAAATTTAACTTTCTTTTAAATCTCTTTACGGCCTTGCTCTCCACTATCTTACTGAACTCATATCTTTCAATATTCCTTCTCGCCCTATCTCCAGTCTTCTTCCCACTTTAGACTTCTGGTTCCTCGTCCTACCTGTGCTCAGTCTCGTTTTCTATCTTTTGAAATTCTTGCTTCTCTCCACTTTCTCTTCACTCCATCACTGTTTATTCTCTCTTCTGTGGTTCCCTAAAAACACACTTACTTCAACACCCTTGAGTGTTGAATCTGGATCTAACTGTTCATTCAATTTTCTTTTGTACTGTGTATTAAATTTTAATGTTCAGGGCTTTGGTTTAAGGTGCTCTATAAAAGACAAATAAAATACAAAAATACACCGGACCTGCAGATGAACTGGCCTGATGTTAAATCTCATTTGCCAGTTTAATGGTATCCACTACAGAGTGTAATTTGCTTTCTATCTTTGAGAACATTCAGACATACAATCGCTCATTTTACTGTAGCCGGTAAGATAGCTCAGTGGGTTGAGCACTAGCTGCTGAGATGTGGGTGTGTGATCTGCAGGTTTGCATACTGGCAAGGCCAAATCAGCGTTTCATCCTTCTGAGGTTGATAAGAGTACCAACACAGGTTGGGTGATATTGTATGTATATGTGTTCCATATAAAGTGCTTAAGAGTAAGTGCAATATAATAACATTATCATATGGCATTGGATGTCTGCTTGGATTCACAGTAATTTGTTAATATGGGCCTATACACACTGATATTGATGATACATATGGTGATCCATTCTGGTATGAAATGTACATCACATTACAGTGATATCGTAACCATATTTTTTGTAGTGTACTTAGGAACAATGCAATGCGATTCCACGCCCTCTTGTCAAGGGGTGAAAGGTTGTGTTCCATTGTTTCCTGTGATGTCACTTTGGGGCTGGGGTCAAATTACATTTCCTGTGATGTCATTGGAGGTCAAGGGGTATGTCATGCAACTTCCACTACCCCTGGCATTTTGGTGAAATGACGTCCCTGCTTGTTGCTCAATTGTCTGGCGTTGCATCACAGGAGGTAGTAGAGATTTCAATCTGCTTCCTAGCTGTTGTGACTAGAATGGAATACATGTCAAAGGGACTTTCAGACTAGAACAGGATCCCAAGGTACAGACTTTCAGTTCTTTTATATAATCACAGGTTGACAGTTCTTATTGTCTCCAGTTTAAGTGATGAAACTTTCCATTGGTTCTTTATTTGTGCCGAAATAGGTAAGGGAATCTTGTCAGTTTGTTTAGTACTAAATGTGTCTAGAAAGTTGGCTTCTTCCTTCCCAAACTGTATTAAACATGCATACTGCCCTTTTAAGAACACCATAACATTATGAGGATATTGGGTGCTATTTTTCTTCAGGCGAATCCATTCATACTACTGCCTCATTTCTTAACCTAGTAAGTGATCCGCCTATAGGGCCTCAGCGTCCGCTTCTAAATCCTGTGACCACTCTAGGATAATTGCTCACAATTTAGGAATTCATCATTTCTTTGCATGTTATGGTCTGAAGTACAAGGGTGTTTTAGTATCTTTGCTAATGCCTTCTCTCTCGTGCATCTATTTAGGTTACCATAGCCTCATCAATCTCTTCCGTTACTTGGACAGTTTTTGATCTTAAACATCCCTTTTCTCTGAGTTTCAAGGTCGATATAAAAATGTACATGTAAAATGTCCACCCCTGACTCTTTTGGCATTGAAATCCTAGAGTTCTCTTTATGCACCAACGCATCCAAGGACTACAAAGTCAAAGGATCCTCTCTCGGGGCATATTGTGCAGATGTGTGCAGTTTTGTACTGGGGGGGGGGGGGGTTTCTTGTGGAGAATCTTTCAGCCTTGTCAGACTTTCTTAAAGTGGTTGATTGCCGCTTTTAGAAGATAATGATGCAATCGCGCTAATCATTCCATCATAGCCTCCATTCATGGAAATATTGTCATCCCTCTTAAAAGGGTCCATGTAGTTGGCATAAGACTGCATACTCTTGGCCTCCATTTGATCGGCAACTGCTTACTCAACAGAAGCTGCTGCTTGGCTGACATCCATTGCCTAAGCAGTTCACTGCTTTTGCTTTGTTACCATTTGGGTTTTGGGCTAAAACCTCGTGCAAACGGTGCATATGGTGTCATCAAGTTCGGCACTGACTGCAGAGTCTCTGATGGTCCATCTATGAAAACAATCACAACGCAGGCAGAAAATCAGCCTAAAGTCCGTAGATCTCTGTAATTCACAAAAACATTCATAAACATTCTCATATATTACCTAGCCCAACATCTACAGTCTTTGCGATTATACACGTATTTGGAGTTTTGAAGGCAAGAACCAGATAACATGAAAACGTCGTTCTTCAGTAACTGGAGGTCGAATATAGATGATTTTGAAACTTGCTTTTAGAAGTCCTTCTCTTCTCTATTCAGTGACCAAACCAAATGACAGAAAAAAAACAATGTGATGATGGGGTATATTCAAAGGAGGCTACTGGGAAGAGCATAGATGTCATAATAACCCGTAGTCACACAATAGCCTATTTGGACAACCACTGCAAAGCCTATCAAAATAGTTGTAATATTGAACAAGCAAACTAGATGCAGGCTACATCCAACAGGTGAATCTATTGGTTACAACAATTTTTATGTATAAGAAAAGATGGGCAACCGGAGGGCAGCGCAAGTAACATTTGTTTTCAAAGAATCCTTCATTTTTGCCATTTACTTACACATGCATAATGTTACCGGAGATTGAAAAGACAGGGCTCAGGGAGGAAAACTCAAAACCATATCACACAGAATCCTGAGATAATTATGCTACTGCCACCTACCACAAATGTATACTATATGCTGGCTGAGACATACAACACAAATAAAAGTTCAAAAGTTTTTTTATTCTACTTACCCTTTTCAGCACCCCCCCCCCCCCTCCCCCTTGCACTTTTTCCCTTCCTCCCTACCCCTGCGCTGTCTGAATGACACCTGGCCTAGTAGGATCGTTGTCTGTCTTCCCCTTGTTCCCCCCTCCCTGCCTCGTCGCGCCTTGAAACACTTGTGTATAGGCGCGTTACAAATGCCATATCATATCAAGATTTTAATACTGAAAGAAATGTAGGGCATATTTCAAAATACCACTGGCTCAAAGTGCCTCCAAATCCTGTGATAATGCAGCCACATATGTAGCAAATTTCCAATAAAATAAAAATACATGTGGCATCAAAAAAAAAGTAGCAATCAAACAGCAGGCACACAACGAATTAAGCAATATAACCAGAGATTGAGGGGCTTGGATGAACACAGGTACTGTTTTCTGTTTACAATGTAATACAAACCATTAAACGGATGCTTAGGATTCATTGACAAATCACAGAATTTAGGCAATGGAAATTTAGTGTAGCATACAAGTGTACCTTGGGAGTCATGTCGTGAGTGATGCAGAACTCCAGGTGCTGCAGGATGCTTTCCATGGTGTGGTAAGGCTGCTGTTTTGTTGTCCGCAGGTATTTCTGCATTGCCCGGGCCATTGAAGCAAAAATGGCCTGTGCAGCCTCCCGAGGATCCATGATTTCCCGGGGGTTCTTCTGGTCCTCCTCCTGCATCCTCTTAATGTGTGTAAAAGCTTCTTCCACGGCAACCACCAACCTGTTCAAGTATAAATATGACAAAGAGCCCAATCATTTTATTTTCCAAACTTGTTTAGTTCATCAGGGGAGTACAAATAACAGTAGACTACCATGTATTCATGTATTGACTGTCGGTAAACTATCAGTAAACACACAGCTGGCCAGGGTTACCTAAAGAAGAAACCAACCCTGGGAGTTCAGAAATATTTTTGCCATTTCTATTGCTAGTCGCCAAGGTTTAGGCTGAGACCCATTTCCAAACCAGCACATTGAGCCTCTTGGGGTAAATGTGTCATAATTCAAATGCAGGAAACCAAACCCATCCGTCTGGACACTTTTTGTATGACCCACCAGACAATTTGCTGTCTCTTTCCTTAGCCAGATGGGAACCATTTCCACACTATAAATATTCTGACGAGATCTACTTGTAGTAGAGGTAAAGAAAGGACATGAACTACATAAAAGAATTTGGTAAAGACACTCATCTTGATAGTATTATGCCCTGACAGGCCCATATTAGGTTTCCCCCATTACTATTCAATTTTTCTTCAAATTCAAGGTTAAATAAACAAAGAAGCCGTTTTGCTTCCAGCATAAACCTCTTTAGTACCAGGGGGAGTGGTGCCAAATAGAGGTATCCCAAAGTAACTACCCGTGTTCTCTTGGCAACCAGAGCGCCTCCCCCAAGGTGATGGCTATTTCTTTTTCAGGCATGTAAATTGAACCCGCTCCAGCATTGGATCGTTCAAAGATTCACATGCTGAATAGATTACAAAGCAGTAAATATGTATATAGGGGGGGAGGAATTGTAGCTCACTGCCCGTCCTACCCTTGACTCAACTGATTATACAATAGAATTTGGTGAAGATTTGCAGAGAATGCCATGTGGCAGCCTTGCAAATAGCCAACAGTGAGTTGTATTAGAGGACAGAGCTCTTATGATAGGTGCGTTTGGTCACACGTAGGCAGCAATCTTCGGATAAAAACGCAATGGCTTTTGACAGCCATCTGGAAATGGAGGCTTTTGAAATGCCTTGGCCCGGCTCATGTAGTATTTAATGAATGGAGGACATTTCAGCAGGTGCTGCTGGGACCTGAAGAAAAAAAAAACATTACTTAACTCTCAGTAATGTTCTTTTTGATGGATGTTCCTCCCACAGATTACTCATCTACTATATCCCTATCCCAGCACAGCTGGTCCCCGGAAACGTTTCCGCTGTCACCGAGTGCAGCGCAGCTCCGCCTGATGCCTTTACACACCTGACCTGATGCCAGGGTTTGTATATATAGTGGTTCTGTACCCAGTGACCACAGTACTTTTCCCTCTAGATCTCTGAAGCTGAGGGACCGTAGAACTGATGGTGTACTAGCTTCGTGAAAAGAGGCAGGTCTGAAGGGCGATGAGGATCCGTGGGAGGAACAACCAGCAGAAAAACATTACTGAGAGGTAAGTAGTTGACTCTTCTAATGGATTCTTGCTTCCCACAGATTCCTCATCTATGATCGACTCCCAAAGCAGTATGTAATATGGAGGAGAGAGGAAGCAAGGACATTAACCAAACTAGAAAACGCTGGCAGACTGTCCTACGAAAACTGGCATTGTGGCCTGCAAGGGAATCCAAGCAGTAATGCTTAGCAAACTTGTGCATCGACGCCCACGTTACCAACTCACAAATGTCTAGCATGGGAACTGCACTCTGCAGGGCAGAGGTGGCAGTCACTCCTCTGGTAGAATATGCTGCGACACTCCGGCACATACTTTCCAGCAAGATAGTAGAATTCAGAGTTGCACAGAATGAGCCACCTGGACAGGGTCTGTTTGGTCAGAGCCTTGCCAGCACGAGCTCGAGCGTAACCAGCTAAAAAGCTTGTCATCTTTCCTAACCTCTCTAATAGGAGGGACATAGACCTTAAGAGCATGTACCGATGGAACCATTACTCTGTCTTAGAAGGGTAAGGTGGAGAGAAAAATAAAACACAGAAAGAAGGATCTTCTGAGAGAGATGGAAATCCAAGATCACTTTCGTCAGAAAGGAGGGTCTCAATCTCAATGTCCCCTTCTCTTTCGAAAAGATGAAATAGGGAGGTAAAATGGACAATGCCTGAAGCTCACTCACCAGTCTCGGAAACGTGATGGCAACTTGGAAAATCACCTTACGGGCGAATAAGTTAATAGAACAGGAATGAAGGGGCTCAAATGGAGCGCTCATAACAAATGTTAAAACTAAAATTCAAATCCCACACCGGATACACACACTGGCGAGGTAGAAACTGGTTACACAAGCCCACAAGAACTGCATTAACAGAGGGAATTGGTTAGGGGAACCTCTTGAGCATCGAAATAGTGGCAATGTAACCCCTTACAGTACCAATCTGCAGACCTGCTGGATCCAGAAAAGCAGAAAATCCAATACAGGGGATAGATGAAACGATAAAGGATTCAGGTGCCTCTCCTGAAGGCATAAATGTATTTCATTGCAGGCCTCCCAGTACATCAAGAACGTCGTCCAAGTCCCACTCCATGCACCTCAGCCTCTCCGTAGCCAAGCATGAAGGTTCAGGCTTCTGAGGTTCCTTTGGAGCACCCACCCCTTAGATTAGGAGAGCAAGTCGACTCTTCGGAAGACACGAGGAAGGGCTGATGGACATGTCTAGCAACTCCGCATACCATGTTCTCCGGGCCCAGCCCGGAGCAATCAGGATCAACGTGGTTCAGAACAGCCGCAACCTACTGAGAACCAGCTGAATGACAGGGATCGTCGACAACGCATGCAAGTCGAAAGTCCACTTGACCGTCAGTGAGACCCCCCCACCACCCCCCAAAGCTAGCGGACAAGGACATTCCCTGGAGCAGAACAACTCGCACTTCCTGTTGACACTGAGGGAGAAGAGTCAACTTGAGGAGTCCCCCAAACAGATACTCCTCCAGAAGTTCCTGGAAGCACTCCTACTCTTAGGAGGCCAAAGTCTGTCTGCTAAATGCATCTGTCATGACCTCTCGTCCAGCCCGATGAGGCGCCATCAGAAAGAGACTGTGCTCCATAGCCCAGAACCACAATCACATTGCTTATCTGAGGCCAGGACCCCACACCACCTTGTTTGTTGAGGTACTGCATGGCCACTGTGTTGTCCGTCAGGATCTGGACAGTCTTGCATTGCACTGAGGGGAGGAAAGCAACCAGGGAGAGCCTGATCGCCCTCAACTCCAGCAAGTTGATGTGTTTCCGAAAGTCTGGGGGAGACCACAGTGCGCTCACCATTCGGTCTGACAGGTGAGCGCCCCAACCAGCAGAGATGCACCCATGACTACTGCCACCTGGTGCCAAGGTTGGCAAAACAACGCACCTCTCAGCAAGTTGGCTTGCACTGCCAACTGCGTGAGATCCTGAGCCACCTGCTCAAAAGCTGTAGAAGATCAGACACGCGGCCCTGAAACTGCAACCATTGGCAACAGAGAAGCCACTTAAGTGATCTCATGCACAGACTCGCCAGCACAAGGATGCAGGAGGCCACAAGACCCAGAAGGCTCAAGAAAGCTGAGGCCAGAACTTGTTCCTGGGATTGGAGGACACTGACCATCCGAAAGATGCTTTGCACTTGATCCCCAAGCAGGAAAGCTCTGCCCAGACGAGTGTCCAAGACTGCCATAATGAATCAGAGAAACTGGGATAGCGAAACATGAGACTTTTTGGAAGTTCAGGGAACAGCCCACGCTGTGCAAAAAGAGTGCCTGCCTGGAGTTGGTACTCCAAAAGCAGATCTAGGGAACAAGTTTGGATGAGCCAGTTATCAAAGAAGGGAAAGACATTAATGCTCTGCTTCCTAAGGCAAGCCACTACTACTGCCAGCAACTTGGTCAAAACTATTGGAGTATAGCAAAGACTGAATGGGTGGACCTTTAACTGGTAATGTCGGCTCACTATGAACCTCAGGTACTCATGTGGATATAGACATCCTGAAGGTCCAGAGAAACTAACCAGTCGTGCAGATAGAGGGCTTGCAGGATCTGGGCTAGAGTAACCATCTTTATCTTGCCCTTGTGTAAAAACAAGTACAGCAGCTGCAGATCCGGAATGAGGTGCAAGCCACCGTTCCTCGCTACCAGAAAATAGGTGGAGTACCACCCCTTTACTAATTCTGAGCTCAGAACCAGCTCAATATTTGACAGAAGACAACAGACTTCCTCCAGGAGGATGGAGTCGAGAGACAAGGCGATGGTCAGAGAGCTGAAGGAATGGGAGCCAATATCCCTGTCGGATAACCTGTAAGGCCCAAGTGTCGGACGTGGTCACCGCCACTGAGGTTTAGTACCCTGGGGTGCAGTAGGGACAGCGGTCGCTGCAATGCCACCGCACTGGATACCCCTTCCTCTACTTTTCGGGAAGCGAATGCCCTACCCTCTACCCGGGGCAGACTGACCACGGCCCCTTGTGTCTTAGTGTCTCAGTCAGAGCCTCTGTATGCAGGTGTGATCTTAAGTCTGTGACTCGGGGGTGCTGAGCCGCCATTCTCACAGCTGCTGGTGTCGTAACGCGAGGAGCTTGAAGTGATCCTGCAGTATCTCAGAAATGGCAACTGATAGAGGAATAATCGTCCTGACACGAACAGTCGCACCCCTGCCAAAAGGGCACCCGTCAAACAGACTTGGCAAACTGAGCTGAGCTCCAGGCGCTGTTAAATGGAATCAGATGGAGAGTGGAGCCTATACTGTTAAAATTCACTGCTTGTTTCTAACGTGGCTGGCCCTGAGCTGTCCACACAGCTCCTGAGCCCTAGAGTGGATATGCATATAAGGACTGTGCAGAGACTGGTAAGCATTTGGATCAGATAGCCAAGCCGCGATGCATATGTGTCAACTGTGACCCTCAGACTGTGGCAGTTGGAGATCATCTTAGAGTTGTAAAAGCATCCCAGGAACCCTTGCCGGTACACAGCTGTTTGGGGCTGACAGTGTTATTTTGTCACTCGTTATTGATGACACCGGATTCAGTGCTTATGTTACAGCTATCCTGGCAACCGTGTGACAAGAAACAGTGGTACTGTAATGTGTTCGTAATAAGCCCCTGGCTGCTGCGAAATCGACACCATCTTGTTTGTTCCAAACCGGCAGATTCAAGCTTTAAAAATCTACAGTTGGGGTGCGATACAGTGATTAGCAGAAGTTTGTCCCCCGTATGCAGCTAAGGAACAAGTTACTTACCTGTAACTGTTGTTCTCCAGCATGGGTCTGGCATGGATTCACATGCTCATGAATATTCCCCGTCGTCAGGCTGGGAATCCTCGGTAAAGAAAAAATCAGTATGAGTTTCGTTTCTGATCTGTCTTTCTTAGTAATAACCAATCACTGGTCTCTGGGTCATACTGCCCCCAGCCAATGACTGCCCTCTCCCTAAGCCCCGCCCTCGGCAGCCATCCTCAGATTTGGTAGCACGTAAAGTGGCAGTATGACCAAGTGAAGAGCCGCAGAGGGGAAGGAGGGAGGGTTCGCATGTGAATCCAAGCCAGACCCATGCTGGAGAACAACAGTTACAGGTAAGTAACTTGTTCCTTCTCCAGCATGGGGTCTGGCATGGATTCACATGCTCATGAATATAAGAATACATAGCAGTACACACATGCACAACCACAGGAGGTGGCAAGGCTCAACATTAAGCATTACATAAAACTCAACATTAAGCATCTCTTAACTGCTCACCAGGCTCACCTTAAGCGAACAGGTTGCGCAGCACTGCCTGGCCGACTCTGGACTCCTCCCTGGAATCCCAGTCGACGCAGTAGAATCTCGTGAAGGTGTGCGTCGACCTCCACCTAGCAGCCCTGCATATGCAGGGGCACACCAGACAAGAACGCCGTGGTAGCAGCGATCGTTCTGGTCGAATGGGCTCTCGGACGGCCGGGCAACGGTCGGAGAGCCATCTGGAAATGGAAGCCTTCGAGAGAGCCTTCCCTTGGTTCACAGGTCCAAAGTTCACAAACATCTGTGATGTCTTCTGAAAACTCTTCTTTCGGTCCACATAGAACTTCAGCGCTCTAGCTACATCCAGCGAGTGCAAAGTCCTCTCGGCCGGCGACGAAGGTGACGGGAAAAAGACTGGTAACACCAAGGGCTCGTTGTGATGGAAGTCCGACGGCACCTTGAGCATGAAGGAGGGGTGCGTCCTCAGCACCACCCTCGTCTTGTGGAAAGTCAAGTATGGAGGCTTCCAGGAAAGGGCCTGAATCTCTCCCACGTGTTGTGCGAGGAGATGGCCACAAGGAACGCCGTCTTCCATGACAGAAACTTCAACGGAGCCGAATGCAAGGGCTCGAATGGCGGGCCCATGAGCCTTGTCAGCACCACGTTGAGTTCCCACGCCGGGGCTGGAGCCTTCACCGGCGGGAACGATTGGAACAGTCCTTTCATAAACTCCTTCACCAGGCGATGAGACCACAGGGACGACCGTCCTGCAGTTCTGGTGTATCGGGAAATCGCTGCCATATGTATCTTGATGGAAGCGTGAGCTAGTCCAGCTTTGGCCTGCAACAGTAAGTATGGTAGCACTTGATGGGCTAAAATCCATAGAGGGTTAATCTTCTGTGCACGGCACCAGACAGAGAACCTCCTCCACTTGTGTCCGTAGCACTTGAGAGTTGAGGACACCCTGGCCTTTGCAAGAACCTCTCTGCAGTCAGCCGGGATATCGTACCCTCCAATCTCTAGTGCTGCAGGAGCCAGGCCTGCAAGTTCAGCGACTCCGGGTCCTGGAGAGAAGAATATCTGCGTCCGTCGACAGTTTGACTGGTGGGGACGCTGACAAGTCCAGAATGTCCGGGAACCATATCTGTCTCGGCCACCTCGGTGCGACGAGGATTATCCTGCACCGGGACCTCTTGAGTTGGTTGATGGTCAGCAATGGCAACGGCGGGAACGCATACAGGAACAGGCTGTCCCAGGGGAACGAGAAAGCATTGCCCATGCTCCTCGGCTGGGGGAACCTGCTGGCGAAACTCTGGCACCTGGAGTTCGTCGCTGTCGCGAACAGGTCGATTTGGGGTTTGCCCCATCGCCGGAAGAGTTGATCCACTTGATCCTGGCGTAGTTCACACTCGTGGCAAGAGCGCAGCTCCCTGCTGAGCGAGTCGGTGATGGTGTTTTTTATCCCTGCTAGATGAAAAGGCACCAGAAACATCCCCTGGGCAATGGCCCAGTGCCACGGATCCTGGGCCTCCTTGGATAGGGCTGGGGATCTGGTTCCTCCCTGCTTCCAGATGTAGAACATCGTGGTGCTGTTGTCGGTGAAGATCCTCACCACCTTGCCCTTGGGGGACGGGAGGAATGACTTGAGGGCCCAGAACACTGCTCGGAGCTCCAGTATGTTGATGTGGAGCGGCCTCTCCTCCGGGAGCCACAGGCCTCTCGCGTGAAATTCTCCGGTGTGCGCTCCCCACCCCTCCAGGGAGGCATCCGTCGTCACCGTCACCTGGTATGCTGGGGTCTGAAAATCCGTACCTGCAGCGAGATGCGCGCGGGTGCCCCACCATCGAACTGCCCGGCGGAATACTTCGTTGAGCGAGATCTTGTCCTCAAAGCTGTCCGTCGTTTGTGTCCAACGGGCGTCGAGGAAATCCTGCAGAGGACGCATCCCAAGTCTGCACAGACTCACCAGATAGCTGCAAGAGGACATCATCCTGAGAAGGGACTTGATGGACCTCACTCTGGCCACGTCTGTGGCCAGCAGATGCTGTACCTTGCCCAGGATGGCCTGCATTCTTTCCTCCGACGGCGAGGACAACTGGGCTACTGTATCGAGCTTGGCTCCCAGAAACAGCACGACCTGCGACGGAACCAGGTGGGATTTGGGGAAGTTGATGGAGAATCCCAGGTCCGTGAGCAGCCGGACGGTCTTTGCTGTGTGTTCGACGGCAAGTTCCCTTGTCCCTGCTCGGATGAGCCAGTCGTCCAGGTAGGGGTAGACGTGGATCCCCAAAGGCGCAGCCACTGGTGCTAGGCACTTGGTGAACACCCTGGGCGCCGATTTCAATCCGAATGGTAGGCCTTTGAACTGGTAGTGCCGCCCTTGGACTACGAACCTGAGAAACCTTCGGTGCCCTTTTAAGCTGGGGATGTGAAAGTACACATCCTCCAGATCCAACGACGCTAGGAAGTCGCCTTCCTCCAGCTGTCCCAGCACGTGCTGGAGGGTGACCAGCCGGAACTTCTGTGCCTTGATGTATTTGTTTAGCCGACGCAAGTCCAGGATGGGACGCCAACCTCCTGTCTTTTTTCTGATGAGGAAGTATCTTGAGTATACTCCGGAGCCCCAGAGCCTCTTTGGGACGAGCTCGATGGCTCCTTTCTCGAGCATCGCCCTTACCTCCAACAGCAGTTGAGGGATGTGGTTTTCCTTCCTGGCCACGGGCGGAATTCGGGGGCACTTCTTTAGAAATTCCAGTCTGTGCCCGTGGGCCAGGGAATCCAGCACCCAACGGTCGGTGGAGGTGGATTCCCACACGCTGACAAACTTTGTCAGCCGGCCTCCCACCGGGGTGCTTCGGTGGGGGCCCGATGCGGCGGCCGGTTCAGTCTTGCTTGGAAGCAGCCTTGGCCTCCTTGGCGACGACAGCGAGATCCACTTGACTTGACTCGTCCCCTGTCGGCCTCTTGTGACGAGGAGCAGGCCGCATGATGGTAGGTCGAGGAGCCACGGCCGAATCCTTTGGAGGCACCTTGTTTGCCTCCGGAGTTCCGAAAGGGCGGCCGCCACTGCTGCAGAACTCCCAAGGCCCGGGCCGTCTCCGTGTCGGTCTTGATGGCCTGTAGCGACTCATCCACAGTCTTTCCAAACAGATTGTTCCCGTCAAAGGGCATGTCCAAAACCTTGCCTTGCACGTACTGGCGGAAATCCGTCGCCTTGAGCCACCCCAGCCGAAGGCAAAAGCCGTTGCCCAAGTGGTGGAAACCAGTGTCGGCAATGTCCGTGGCCACAGTTATGGCGTGGTCCGATGCCACCTCACCCTCCTGTAGGATCGCCGGGGCCTCTGCCCTCAACGTCCGGGAGGAAGTCCAACAGGGGGCGATCTTGTACCATAATTCCCCGTCGTAGCGGGCCACAATCGCTAGGGCGTTGGCCGCCTTAATCGTCGCCGACGAGATGACTCATCGTCCCACGGCGTCCAGCTTCTTTCCCTCACCGTCCGGTGGGGAAGTTGAGGATGAAGCCGATGCCCCCCTCGCTTTCTTGTTGGCCGCTGCGGAGACGACCGAATTCGGGGTCGGCTGCGCCCTGAGGCACAACAGGGCGGCGTCGGGAACCCGGTACTACTTCTCATACCGGTCCCTCTTGGCAGGTGTTGTGGACGGGTTCTTGAGGAGGGCAAGTCAGATATCATCCAGCAACAGCACCACTAGGACTGTCTTCCTCCTGGCCTCGCGCTGTTGGCAGAGGAAGCCTTCCTTCTCCTCAGGGCAGAGCTGAAAAAGCTTGGATGCCCTGGCAATCATGGCATGGAAGGAGCCAATCTTGTCGGGCGGGGATGCCCGAGGAATCGGAGACGGAAGGCCAGTCCTGTCGTCCCCGTCGTCGTCATCCGTCCCCGTCGTGGCCGTGTTCGTTCCTGTGTGGTCCCTCGGGATCGGGGAAGGCGACAAAGGCTGAGAAGGCCGTGAGGGCTGAAGGGGCATTGGATAATTTCTCCTCTTGTTCGGAGGGCTTCCCGACGGACCCGGCACAGCTGGGTCATCCGTCGGGGGTAGGGGCAGTCTCGTCCTTATCTCCGTGCATAAGGCTTGGATTGCCGTCAAAATGGCCGAGTTGTCCTGAGGCTCGGGTTGCGACAGGCATGCCGGGAGCGACGTTTGTTCCTCCACGGGAACCTCGTCGTCGTTGCCACCCTTGCTCTCGTCGTCTCCCTCCTCGGGATTCCTCCCGTGGGGCTGGGCCTCTTCCAGATTCTCGCCCAGCTCCTCCTCGGAGGTTGTGTCTGTAACGGACACCGCCCCCCCCTTTTCCACTGGGGTCTTCTCGATGGGCTTAAAAGAGGATTCCCTCCGCGGAGGCAGGGAAACTTTGGGCCCCGAGGTCGCCTCCACTGGGATACCCTCCACAGGCTTTGCCAGGGCCGCAGCGACTCCCTCGATAGAGGCCTT
The DNA here is from genome assembly GCF_040938575.1 of Ambystoma mexicanum. Taxonomy (NCBI): domain Eukaryota; kingdom Metazoa; phylum Chordata; class Amphibia; order Caudata; family Ambystomatidae; genus Ambystoma; species Ambystoma mexicanum. Next base: position 15,481,091 of record NC_090922.1, on the reverse strand, counting down.
AGCCGTGTGGATCAGGGCCTTCACCGCCTTAGGCGGGCTTGAGGCCTTCACCTTAGGGGGAGGGTCACTGCCTCGCTCCCCCTCGGCCGGTTCCTTCAGATCAACCGGGGCTTCTCCAGAAGCTTAGCCGGGTTCTCGGATTTTCTCTTCCCTGAGCCAAAGCGTTGGCTCGCGGTTGATGGCGTCGGTGAAGGTGCGCCCTGCCTGGCAGCCGAGGAGCCCGACCGTTCGGCGCTCCCGGTGCCCGTGGACTCGCGGTGCTTTGCCTTCTGTTGGGCCCCCGTCGCCGGGGCGCCCTCACAGGACTTAGAAGACCGCTCGGACTACTTCTTCTCACCTGCTGGGCTCTTGCCTTCCAGCCAGTTGGAGGCGGGTCCGGCGATCCCTCATAGCCCGACAACATGTTCATGCAAAACGCACAGTCCTACTCCACGTGCGGTTTGTCCTCGTGGAGGCAATAAAGGCATTTCGAATGCTCGTCCTCCTTGAACACATTTTGTAGGTTGCATCCAGGGCAGATCCTGAACAGTTTGCCGGGAGTCGAGCTTCCCTTATCCTGGCCCATGTTCTTCTCGTCCACGAGGTAGGCCTCAAACTTCTGGAATCCTCCAAGAAGCGTAACTTGATGAAAACTTCACCCTTGAGGGGTGTAGATAAATCCGAAGCAGGTCCCCATTGATCGGAAGTAGAAACGGAGGAGCTTGAGGCTCGATAGACCGAAAAATAAGATAAATCTCTTTGAAAAAGCGCAAAACGCAGTAAAAGCTCAAGAGCTATAGCACGAGCACTCCCAACACTTGAGCGCGCGGTAAAAATCTGAGGATGGCTGCAGAGGACGGGGCTTAGGGAGATGGCAGTCATTGGCTGGGGGCAGTATGACCCAGAGACCAGCGATTGGTTACTACTAAGAAAGACAGATCAGAAACTAAACTGATTTTTTCTTTACCGAGGATTCCCAGCCTGACAACGGGGAATATTCATGAGCATGTGAATCCATGCCAGACCCCATGCTGGAGAACTTCTATCTAACCCTCATTTATGACGCTTACAAGGACTTTAAGAACGGGCAAGCAGTTGATTAGCAAGGGGTTGCCAGAGAACACCCCTCTGCCCTTCTTTTTGAGGTATTGTGTAGGCTTCTATGTGCTTGGCTGTGTGCTCTATTAGCACTTTGACTGCACTTTGACTGCATTAACTCCACCAATTCAAGTTTACATGCTTGTCCACATTTGCAGCCCCTGTGCAGTTTGCTCAAACTAGCTATGAGACATCTACGAGTCATCTCTCTGCTCACACCCTTGCAGAAGTGTCTACCAGGTGAGTAGCTGCGTTAGCCCCACGCTGTATGTTTTTGTCTCGACCGGCCTTGATTAGGGCTCTATTTGGCCCGGCTGAGGGTGGAGTGCTGTGCTGGTCTTTTTGAGGGCCATCTGATGTTGGAATACAAGATCAGCTCCTCTATTAGGGATTTCCTCGCCCGGTGCACTGTGTTCGCTCCATCTGTGACTCAGGGGCTGGGATTGCACTGTTTGCAGATGGTCACCTGTCATCTGTGCATTATCTATCTCTGTGCTTCTGGCTTGCCCATTCTGTCTTTCTGCTAGAGATGCTCGCATTGGCATGAAGGATACTCTCCACGGCCCGACTGCCACCTGCCACCGTTAGACTCTTCACTGGGCTGGACTTCCCTCTTGTGATCATCTGCGCCTGCCTTGCTGCTAGGCCGCCTGCCCCCCCCACCCCCCAGTCCCTCCTTCTATGCCCCCTACCCGACATCTTGTTTCCTCCTCTGCTGCAGCTGGAGCAGTGCAATACCCTGCTCGGCGAACTGTGTGACATTGTGCAACTGAATCAACTGCACCGGTCTTGTTGCTAAGCCGCCTATTGAGTTCATTATGCAGTTTCTCCTTCTCCCTCTCTTCCCCTTCCATCTATCTGCCCTCTCCCTCCATGGTGCTCTCAATCACTCCTATTTACTCTAACAGCTACTCTATCACCTAACCTATCCCCCTTTCGAAGATTGGAAGGAAAAAGTTCAAGAAAGATCTCTTGGTCTCCAACCCTGGCCTGCCCATCGCTGACACCTACATCAATGCTTCTTCCAGGCGGACTGTCAATGACATCCTCTTAGTCGCTCCCTGTCCGGACCTATGGACTCCACATATGGTCTCAATCATCTCCCCTTTCTCTTCTTCACCCATTAATGGTGGAACCAGATGGGAAGTATGTTGTGGCTAGCTTTACCTGCACCCTGCTTTGTATGGATGGAATGCTGTGAGTTACTGGCGTGGAATGCCGAGAGAGCATTTTATCTTATGAGTGGTTCCATGAATGTCAGTTGGGATGATGATGTGACAGAAGATGCCTGTTGATGTTCCTGTCCCTATGACTTACCTGACTTGATGTACTTGACCTGATGTATGAGGAGCAGAGTCAAGAAGATGTTTGCTCATGCAAAGATGTCCACCGCCTCCCAAACGCTGAGAAGATCCTTTCTCAGGTAGGAGCACTGCGAGCTGCAGTGGGGGCAAGTGAGGCCCAGCCATTGAAGTATTGAGCGAGCGCCAGGGTCAAGTGCCAGCGAGAATGCCAGCGAGCAGACAGAGAAATTGCCAATGGCCAGTGACTGCAGTGGGCACAAGTGAGGCCCAGATATTAAAGAATTAAAGGAGCGCCAGGGCCGAGGGCCAGTGAGTTGTCAAGTGGCAAACAGCAAGATATGGTGGGGCTTGGAGTCCGCCGCAGAGAATAATAGGGGCTGGGACACTCGCACAGACTATAGTGAATGCTGCTGCACTAGGGCTCCGTGTCATATCGAGTTTTAGCAAAAGAGATGGGAGGAAACATGCAGCTTAAGGAGCAGCTGAGCAGTTCTTACCTGGAGGTTGTGAGCTGCACTTCGTGGAAATTGTGAAGAGTTGGAGCCAGAGTGCTGCTGCAGTTCAGTGGTGTGGGGGATCCTGGAGTCCAGCGTTAGCGCTGCAGCGGGAGGTCTGGCCGGATCGTGGAGACCGTTGGAGCAGAGAGCTCTGTTCCCCTCTGTGGCTCTCCTACAGTGATGACATAGGAGAGACTGCCAGGGGAGTTGGCGATTGCGTCTGCGAAGTGAAGAAGTCACGTTGTGAGGATTTCCCATTACAGAGCTTTGAAAAATAAAAAAATGGACTTTGCAACGTTCCGACGTTGTAACGTGGCTTCTGTAGGAATCAAATGTCCTTTCTTCTTATGTGCGTGGTGTTTTGCCTGTGATGATGGAGCTGTTCAGAGGATTGGCATGAGGGAATAAGGAAAGCAAGCTTGCGGCAAGGAAAGGATGGAGGTTGCTGCGTTGCAATGCTGGAAGATGCAGTGCACGGCTGTGTTAGAGCTGGCAAGTAAGAGAAATGCTGGCAAAACAGAATCGGAAGGTGGATTTCAAGTTTCATCAGCAGAAAAAGAAAAGGAGGGGCCGTGTCCCTGAAGGTACCGTACTGGATCTGGCAATAAAAGGAGGAGTTGTGATCGTTGTGTGAACTTGTACCAGCTTAACTGAATGACATTTCAAGATAAGAGCAATCACCATCTGTAGTTGTGTCCCTGATGTTCCGTTCTGATGACAGTATTATGATTGTTGCTACAGATGTGTGACGTGCAAATGAGGTGCTGTAGTAGTTGCGTGATGAGTGCTGCAGCGAGGATTTTGAGTAGTGCTGCAGTGTGAGTTGTGTGATGAGTGCTGCATAGTGAAGATTTGCAGTGAGGTTTTCTAGAATGGCCGGGTGGGTCCTAGGTTTGGTGTTTTACAGGATGGCCGGTTGGACCTGGATATAGTGTTTTACAGGATGGCCGGGTGGGTCCTGGGGATGGTGTTTTACAGGATGGCCGGGTGGGCCCTGGGTATGGTGTTTTTGCAGGATGGCTTGGTGGGTCCTGGGTTATGGGCAGTGAGGTGCTGCCGGGCGGTGGTGTTGCAAGCAGGTGCAACAGGAAGTGTTTGATAGTGGAGGAGAGGATCTGTGATGAGTACTTAAGCAAATTAGAGTGCAAGTAATTATTCAATTAATTATTTGCAAATTGATGTATAGAGTTAAATCAATGTTTTAATATTTTCCTTTCACAGATGGACTTGTAGAAGAACTTCGAGAGTTTGCAATTTTAGTGACCAGCTAGTTGTGAAGAAAAATGTATTAACTTTTAATATTTCAGGATGCACTTTATGGACTACAAGATTAGGAAAATGTGTTACAAATGCACACTTAGTGCATCATTTAATAATATGTAAGAATTGTTCATGTGATTGTAGGAATGTCTATAGAGAAAATATTTGTTACTGGTGTACATCGCTTCCTGGTGGTGGTGTGTGTTGGAAAAGGGGGAAGATAAGTTGTGACTAGCTTTACCTGCACCCTGCTTTGTATGGATGGAATGCTGTGAGTGACTGACATGGAATGCTGAGAGAGAGAATGTTATCTTATGAGTTGTTCCATGAATGTCAGTTGGGATTATGATGCGACAGAGGGTGCCGGTGGATGTTCCTGTCCCGATGACTTACCCGACTTGATGTACTTGACCTGATGTACCAGGAACAGAGTAAAGATGTTTGCTCATGCGAAGATGTCAGTGTCAATATTGGCCAGGGACCCAACTTTAAGTACTCTTGGCACACTTATCTAGGTTCATCATTATTGTCTTCCGGAATGGCAATGTCGTGGCCCAGGGCTCTCAGCCCAACCTTCTCCTCCTTGATAGGCATCTCCCGTCTATCATCAACTTCCTCCCTTCTCTTGCTATGCCTCCTTCTGCCACCCCCCCGGCCTCTTCGCAACCTCCGACTGATACACCACATTCTTGTAACCCATCCTTGTATCCCCCCCCTTGGAAAACCTTCAAAGATGGCAACCTGTTTCACTTCGCCACCCTCAACTCTCGCTATGTTAAAAACACCTCCGACATCTGTCGCCTCATTAAAGACTTTGACCTTGATGTCCTCAGTCTCTCACTGAGACGTGGTTCACTGCCAGCACTGTCACTGCTTGTGACACACTCCATCCTGTGGGTTACTAGATCCTCTCTAAACCCAGGCCTAACCAGTCCGGAGGCGGAGTGGCCCTAATATTCCCTGAATGGGGCCCTGCCTCATACCCACTCAGTCCTAGTCTTCCTTTGAATGCCTCGTCTGCAGGGTTGGTGTCTCGACCATCTCTGCCTTAAAGCCAGTAAGACAGATCCTTCTCGTGGGACCCCTGCTCCCTTCTTCCCTCCACTCTGGCCGCCCCCCATGGGTCTGCTCCCCACACCACCCTCTTGTGAGGGTAACAACCTTGGCATCATCTTCGCCTCCTTTCCTTACATCGCAGACCTTGCCAAGGAGGACCACTTTCAGCTGCACCTCCTCAGAGGTATTCTCCCTTTCCTCACCATCCCCCAGAAACATAATATCTCCAGAGCTCTGATCCTCTCTAAGCTGGACTACTGCAACAGCCTCTTCCTTAATCTGCCTTTATCCTCCCTTTGCCCCCTTCAACTAATCCAGAATATGACTACAAGACTTGTCCTTCACCTCAAGCCCAGGGACCACATCTCTCCAGCCCTAAAATCTCTCCACTGGCTCCTGGTGGCTGCGAGGATCAGATTCAAGACCCTCTGCATCATCCGCAAGGCTTTCTGGGGCCTGGTACCCTACTACACCCAACTCGCTCTCCGTAAAAACTTCCCTGCTAGAGCCCTTCGGTCTTCTAGCTCCAACTCTCTGCAGATCAGCCATTTTTCCAAGCAGCGATTGGGGGGTAGATCTTGCTCTTTGGCAAGAGCCTCCCTCTGGAATGTCTACCTGTCCCTCTCAGGCTTGAGCCGGATCTCATTAAGTTGCAGAAGCATCTCAGGAACCTCCTTTTCTCTTCTGCCTTTCCTCGTCCCATCCCCTGCTAATGCCCCCCTCCGATTCTGATGCATTGACTGGCTGCCTGGTCCCTTCTGAGTCCTACAGGACCACCAGGCCCTCCTCGCCCAGTCTACCCCAGCAACCCATAGTCCCCAACCCCTCCTCCCAACCCTCTAGCTTGCATTTGTCCATCTGGGTTCTCTTCCCCCTCGACTAGTCTGGTGGGCTGTGCATCCCTACCGAGCCTGGTCCACTCCCCCGCACTTAAGATGTGGTGCTCACTCTCTTCATCCCCTAGCACTTCCCAACCTGGCCTCCCTTTAGCACTTGCCTAGCCCCTCTCTTCCCCTCCTCCCGCCACCACCTGCACTGTTCTGCCTCCACTGACCCCACACTTCCCTCTCACCCTAGTATTATCCCTTCTGCCGTCCTGCACTTCCCCTCTCCCACTCTCCTCCCCCTGCACTTTTTGTTACTGCACTTGCACGATCCGAATGCCACAAGGCCTAGTAGGACCATTAATGTTGTTTTCTTCTCTGTCGCCCCACTACCCCCTCGCCCCCACACCTTTGTCTCGTGGCAGTCCTGATTGCAGCATTTAGCGTACTGCCTCCTAGCCATCAGAGACCAAGATTAGGAAACCATCCCTCTTCTCTCCCTCTGGGATGTACTCGGCCGCATTAGCCACAGCCATCAAAAGGACAAAGGAGAACTTTGCCATGTGTCAAATCTATTACTGTCCCTGTCCAGTCAAAGGGACAGGACAGCAGAAATCTTCAGGTTAGTGGTTGCAGCCTGAACCACCAAGATTTCAGGCGAAGCATGAAAGGAAAGAAAGACTGGGTCTGACGGAGCGTGACAGTGTTTCCTTGCCAGATCCCTGTCCACTGCCGGAAGAGAGGCATGTTTCTCCCACACCTCCAACAGGTGGGTCTCTTTCTATGGTGGCATCGTCCAGAATATCATAAAGTTCGTACTGAACCTTGGACATGGACCGAGCAGATAGCCCCAGAATACTGGCCACCTTAGCCAACAAATGCTGGAAGGCAGCTTGAGGCATTTCTGGGGTGGGAGCAGACAATGTCCATCTCTAGAAAGGTGTCAAGGCCACTGGACACTAGCAAGTCCTCTGCCAGGCCCAGCACATACCATCCTCCTCTGACTGAAATTTCCTGGGAAATCCCTTACCTCCCTAGAACCCATAAAATCAAACCCAAAGGGGTCCTGGCCGATGCCCTCATCATAGATGTCCTACATCTTTGACATGAAGGCGTCCCTAGGGAGTGAGATGCGGGGAGTGGTAATCCTGTAGAACCGCTGTCGGCACAGCGAAACCTCAACCTTCCTCTCATTCAGGCCAGAGTCCTTAGCCGTGTGGAAGAGGTCTCCAGAGGGTACCCTGCCTTTTGCGAAAGAAGCTGTGGGACCCTGCAGTGCCGAAGCTGACAGCAGTGCCACCTGCACTACAGGTGCCTTGGCCATAGCCGTCAGTGCCTTAGCGAAGATATCCAACATCTTCAGGCGTAAGTTTTACCATTCCTCCAGCGTGGAAGATATTAAAGTTACTCACTGTAGTGACTGGAGTACTCAGTCCCATTTTGTCCATCCGTGATGGCGTCGCCCAACATGAAGACGGTACCAGAAACTTTGGCAGCGGAAAAAATGAGCTTTGCATTTAAATTTAGTGTAGCGCGTGGGTGCGGCCTCGGGCGTGGGAACGCCCAGAGTGGCCCCGCCCTTCAGCGCCTCACCTCAGTCCCATTGGACTCTTAGATACCTGGCTAGTCCTATTACCTGTAAGCCATTTGCATACTAGAAGGGGAAGGTGGGTGGTAGGTACGGCGGAAAGGGGACGAAGGACTATGAGTACTCTAGCCACTACAATGAGTAACTTTAATTACCCATAAGTACTGTCCCCTTTCCTCCATCCTTGTGAGTGATTCCACTGAACAAGGACATAGGGTGGAGCTGTGACAAAGTGCCTCATATCTAGGATGAAGCAAAAAGGATCTTCAGAACCGCCTGACCAAACCCTGCATCGCGTCTGGAGCTGGTGTCCAGTGAATAGTGTTTAACGAAGGCCGACAGAGTGGCCCAAATGGCCACCTTGCTGATGACATCCCAAGAAGCATGTCCCTGAAACGCTACGGCCGTGGTCTTAGCTCTGACCGCATAGGCATGAATCCCTTCAGGAGCGGGTTTGCCCATGACTGTGTAAGCTTCTGAAATGTCCTGGACCATTCAAGGGGCAATAAAAGCCTTGGACACCTGAGAGCTGAGGAAGGAGCCCCCAAAAGTCACAAACAGTGCCTCAGACTTCCTGAGGACTTCGTCTGAGAAAGACAAAACTTGAGAACCCTTTTGAGGTCCAAAGAATGTAGGGCCTTTTCTGCCACCAACTGGGTTCGGGAAGAGCATCGGCAGGCAGATCTCTTGATTCCGATGGAACAGAGAGACCACCTTGGGTAAGAAGGAATGGAGAATGCGCACAATTACCTTGCTGTTGTGAAACGTGGTGAAGGGCTTGCAAGAAGACAACGCCTGCAGCTCACTAAACCTGCGCGCAGATGTGAGCGCCACCAATAAGACTGTCTTCAGTGTCACCAAGCTGATGTCTACAGAGCCCATTGGCTCAAAAGGCTTGGGTTGCAAAGCTGCAAGAACCACATTGAGGTCCCAGACCGGGCACAGCCCTATGCACCAGAGGAAAAAACCTAGACAACCCCTAAAGTGTGCCTTAACTACAAGGTTGGCTGCCAAAAACACATGCTCATGGGAATTCTTGTAAGCCCAGATGGCCGCCAAATACGTGCAGCAAGTATCCACCTGAGCTCCAGAACGAGCCAGGTGCGCTGAAAAGGTAGAATGTCATCCAGAGGACAGGTGACAGGGTCCTAACCCTTGTCGCGAGCCCAATGGCAGAACCTAGCCCATTTTATTTTATTTGTAATTTATATAGCGCAAATCCACGGATCCTAAGGCTTAAGGGCGCTGACAACATACAGAAACAGAACGTTCAGAAGAAATGGTCACGGATGATAACAGTAGTGCCAGAAGGCATGATCTCAGGCCAGAGGAAGATGTTAATTGAACAGATGGGTTTTAAGTCCTTTCCTGAACACTCTATTAGAGCTTTCAGTTCTGAGTTTCAATAGAAGGTTGTTCCAAGCAATGGGAACCGCAGAATAAAAGGCTCCAGCCTTTGTCTGAGATAATCTGCAATTTGGAACAATTAGCTGAAGGAGACCATTGGATCTGAGGCTATAGTTGCTGGTTATAAGCCTAAATTCGTCATTAAGGTAGGTAGGACCAGAGTTTTTCAAACAGTTGAAGGAGATGGACAAGAGAGGAAAGAGAATATGTTCCTTAATAGGAAGCCAATGAAGCTCCCTTCTTGGCAGGGAGATATGGTCTGATCTCTTTTTGTCCATAACAGCCCTGACAGCGTTATTCTGCACTACCTGCAGTCTATTCACTTCAAATTTTGGAAGACCGATCAGAAGACTACTACAGTAGTCTATCCTAGAGCTAATCAGTGCTCGGGCTAACGTGTCTCTACTAGTTTGAGAAAGGAATGGGCGTGCATGAGAAAGTAGTTTGATATAATACGAGGATGAGGACACCAGATTACTGCCCTGCGCTTTCATGCTCAAATTACAGTCCAAATAAATCCCCAGTGTCTCAACTTTTTTCTTAATCTTTATGACACAATTATCAATCACAAGCTCGGAGTATAAGTCTTCCAGTTTGTGAATTTTTGGATCAGTGCCCACAAGCATGAGTTCTGTCTTGTTGGTGTTAAGGGCCAATCCATTAACACACATCAAACTTTGGCTGAGCGAATATATCCAGTTAATTTTAGTTTCATCAACTGAGAAAATACCCATAATAGGAATGATACACTGAGCATCGTCAGCGTAATTGGTGAACTCTATGTCATTACTGTCCAAAAAGTCAAGGAAGGGAACCGTAAAGATGTTGTAAAAAATTGGTGAAAGACAGGCTCCCTGCGGGACTCCCTGCGTCAGATCCATGGGGTTAGCTTCTGCGATGTTACTGCTCACTCGCCATTGGCGCTCTTTGAGAAAAGAGGCGACCCATGCGGCCACCCGGGCATTTGCTTTTATACTCTGAGTCAAGGGCCTCCTAGCCTGCTGAATGATGTCCCAGTTATCTGAAAATTGAGCATGCTGAAGCCTCAGCTGATCAGGAGCCAGGCCGCCAGTGCCAGTTTGGCTGGGTCGGGATACTCCACTGCTCCGCCCTGCTGTGCCAGAAAGCCCCTGCTGGGGATTGATAGATAGACAGGAACCTGAGAGCACAACTGCAGCAGATCCGAAAACCAGGCTCTCAAAGACCAGCAGGGGGGAACCAAGATGAGGCTGCAGCCCAGGGAAGCCCAGAACTTACAAAGGGGTGGGCTGGTACGTTTAACACCTGCAGCCATGCCAGCAGATCTGGAAGGCTTCTCCCAGTGACCCTCGACCCTGACCTGCCCATGAGGCCAACTGCTTTGCATTCAGGGGAGAGGCGAACAAGTCCAGGTCTGCAAACCCCCCCAACGCTGGAACAGTGGCAACAAGGAGTTGTTATGAAACTACCACTCCTAGGTGTTCAACACCAAGCGACTCAAATGATGCGCTTCTGCATTGCTGTCCTCCAGCAGGTGGACTGCAGAAATCCAAATCTTTTCTGAGGGCCCATTCCCAAATCGAAACCGCCTCCATGCAGAGGAGAGGGGCTGGGGGAGGTGTGGGTCGGGGACGGGTGCCACCCTGCTTGTTCAGGTAAAACATTGTAGAATTGGCCATCCTGACCAGAACCGACTCGTCCCCGACTAGGGGCAAAAACGCCTTGATGGCCAGATCCACGGCCCCAAACTCGAGCAGATTGATATGTAGGTGGGCCTCCATCCTGGCCCATGCAACATGAATCGTGTAGCCCTCAAGAGTAGCCCCCCCAGCCCAAAAGAGGAGTCAGTTGTCACCACCAGGGTAGTCTCTGGTCGGGTAAAGGGGGCTCCCACTGAAACATTGCCCTCACTCAGCCACCAGCGATGGTCGGGCTAAAGGAGCAGTGATATTGGAATCCTGTGACTGAGACCCCGTCTCCTGATCCCAGTTGGTCACCAGGTGGAGCTGGAGCCGCCTCATCTTGAGGTGGTTGAGTTGGCCAGAAAGTGCCCCATTGCCTTGCGGAGGGAAATGCACCTCTCGGGCGTGGGGAACTCCAGCTGAACGTTACTGTTCCAACGCACCTCTAGGATGACCAGTTCCTGAGACGGGCATAACTGCAACATCCTCTGCTTGAGGGAAAACCAGAGTTGAAGAAGGGTATCCGCTAATCTCTGGCAGGAGCGCACCATCCCTTCAAGTGACTCCGCCCTCACCAACCAGTCATCCAGATACAGGTATAGATGACAGCCCTCCACTGCAGTCATCAACACAAGGGGCCCAAGTTCATTCTGAAGGGCAGCACTTTGTACTGGAACTAGTACGACAATCGTGAACCACAGAAAATTCATATGCGGTTGATATATGCATACATGCAGGTACGCATCCTTGAGGTCTAGGGAACACATCCAGTACCCTGCACACAGACTCTGCTATGTGCGCAGGAGTTATCATTTTGAAGCACTCAAACGTTAAAGACAGATTTAGAAATGACAGGTCCAGGACTATCCTTTGGCCAGCCTGGTTGTTCTTGGGTACAAAAAAATCCTGGAATAGTAATTGAGGTCCCGGTCTACAAGAGGAACCGGTTCTATTGCCTGCATCTGCAAGAGTGAAAGGACCTCCCGTGAAAGAGCCATGGATGCGATCTGACAAAGAGGAGGAGAAGATGGTAGAGGGAAAGGAAGAGGAAGACTGAAGCCTGTGGAGACTATGGACAGGATCCATGGGTTTCTGAAAAGACGCTTCCAGGTGTCATGGAACAGAGCCAAATGCCCCCCGACGGACGAGCTGTGTTCCCCGACCTTGACGTCATTGCCTCTTGGCGTCAGAGGACGGGGAGCGGAAAACCTGCAGGAAGTCCTCTGCATCTTCCTTCTGTTGTCACTGGGTGACCGGTCAGACCTCTGGGTACCGCGGTCTCTGAAACACTTGAAGCCAGAGACGGTTCAGGGTTTGAATAAAATACAAATACAAACTCAGTCCTACCCTGGGATTGAGGGAAGGATTTCTGAACCGGCTTTTTCTGGATGGCCAAGGACTTGGCGGTTTGAGTGGAGGTTTTCTTCTTTGTCAATTCGTCATCGGACGACTAATGAAAAGGTCCACGCCCTCAAAGGGCAGATCCAGATCCGCTCCTGCAAGTAAGATAAACTTTGTAGAGTGCATCCAGACTCCAGTCCTCATCTCAAACCCAAGACACATCCTTCTGCTGGCTGCGAGACCGAAGACTCCATGAGGTCCTGAGCAATGGCCCGGGTATCTGCCAGACCGGGCTTGAAGGAGGCTAGTTTGTCTGGCGGGAGACCGGGCAGAAATTCCCTGAGCTCCCGCCACAGCTTCTGGTTAGCCGCGGCCAAGAGGCTGTCTGTGTTGTCCCGTCGCAGATGCAGTCCTGAGATGGAGTAACAGTGCTTTCCCCAAGGACTCGAGGACTTTGTCCTCCATGGGGAGGCAAATGGAGGTGGCACCTGTGGAGGAAGATGACAAAGACGATTCTTTAGAATATAAGGAGGCCGTGGCCACCACAGAGGAATGGGGCAGCCGGTGGGAGGCAAGGAGGATTGGCTCTCTGTCCGTCAGCCTAAACCTGCTGTCCAACCCGTTCATCTTGGTGTTGGCTCTGGGCTTCTCCCAGACGTTCTGCACCACGCCCCTCTGGAGTGGAATGCCAGACCTGGTTGTGGTTCCTCCCCCCCCGCCTCCCAAGACATCTGCGAGCATACCCAAGTCATGGGAGGCTTCCTCCGGAAGAGGGACTCCCAAGAAACTCCGCCAGGTCCTGAAGGCAGTCATGAAAAGCCTTAACAGATGTTACGGGCTCATCGTCATCCTTACTGTTCGCCGCCCCGGCCCCCTGCCCACCTTCTCACAGGCCAAGGGGAATCTGGGCCTTGGTATGCAGGTGCCAACGGAGTACCCTCTCCCAGGACCAGAGCCGCAGACAAGTCCAACGGCTGTTGAGGGGGAGGCGGTGGCAGTACAGGAGGAGGTGGAGGGGTCATCAGCACAACCTGGAGGGCCTGAATTGGTACCAAGAGAGGGTCCCCAGAGGAGGGTGCAGAGGCAGCGGCACCTGGGAGATAACCTTCCTCACAATGTTCTTCAGGTGCCCATTCATCTGATGGGAACGCATGAGGAAGAGTTCGAAGAAGCGGTCCTCACTAGCCGCCGGGTCCCTAGGAACCCTGCCCTCTGATGCGCTGGGCGTCTGCTCCTAGTCTAATTGCTGAGGCGCCACGTGCATGTAGCTGAAGGGTTGTGATGGGTAAGTGTACCCCTGCAGAGACCAAAGCCCTGGACTGTAGGATCCACTGCTGTTTCCTAAAGGAAGGGGGCTGCAATTGTCCTGCAAAGCTGACTCGATGGGCGAAAGCCCCCGAGCCAGATCCAAGATGGATGTCTGCCTTGCAGGTTCCGCCCTGTGCCGCTCTGCCATTCTGAAGCCTTGCGCCACGCCCTGGGCGGGAGGGCGTCAAGGCCCTGAACCAAGAGAGGCCTCAGACACGAGTGCAAATAGCTTGGGTCTTGAGCCCGAAGCAGAGACGTCTACCTCAGAGAGCCCTGTGGTAGGCACTGAGCTCAGGCAGACTGAGAGCCTTCGGCACTTGAGTGTAGACATGCTGGATATTGCAGAGGAACAACTCTTGGAGGTGGCACTCGACGATCCCCTTAACCCCTGGGGTAGAAGAAGAGGACAAGCCTGATCGTCCATCCCAGGACAACCTGGTAGGGCCCATGGACCCCTCATCTTGGGAGCAGGTAGCCTTAGAGGCCTTGCACCTACTAGAACCTGAATGCGAGGAACCCCAGGGAAGAAGTAACTGTGCTGTGGAGCCGTGCTGAACAGAGGTCCTACCTTGTCTTGACAAGCGGTCCCGAAGACGAAGTCCTTAAGGTGGGGTGGAGGAGAAGTGTGGAAGATCTCCCTCCACGGCGAAAAACTATTCTTCAATGCCCTGTGACAGAGAGCGCTGCAGGCCGCACATGAGTCCCAGAGGTGGTTGGGTAGACAGAGTGGGTGGGGGTCCGAGGCCGGGAACGAGCGGTCGCAAAAGGCACATCTTGTGAATCCTCCTGTGGCCGACAAGCACCAGGGAGGTGAGGCACCGAAGGCAAGTGAAATAATAATTGAAAAAACAAATGGGGAGCAAGCGGAAAGCTTAAAAGAAAGGTCTCTGTGCTGGCTGCCAGGTCCGACACCATCCGTGTGGAAAAAGGGACAGAGGCGGCACCGGAGGGAAGGGCCTCTGCAGGGCATTCCCACGCCAGAGGTCGTGTTATACTAAATTTAAAAGGGAAGCTCATTTCCTTGCTGCCAAAGTTCTGGTACCGTCCCCATGTTGGGTAATAGCACTTCTACGGTTCCAAGCAGTTCCAGTGAATAGACAGACAAAGACAGAACTTACTTTGGCCCAGCAGTTATCACACCTTCCACAAGTGGCAGGTGAGAATATCCATCTTGGCCATATTTAATACAGAGCTTTTATATCTTCTTTATGCAGGACATCTCAAAGTAGGTTGGCATTTCAGAGGTTGAATGGTACCTAAGGAAACATGCAGTTATTGATGCCAAAGACCACATTATGGAAAGTCATAAATGCACCACGTGGAAGTGGGTATTACTTAAAGGAGGAGAAGTCCTTTTTTTAAAAAAAGTTCAGATCCTTGAGCAACATTTTGCTGCATGAGGACATTGTGTTCTAAAAAGCCCCACGATAAAATAAAAATCCCGTAGTTGGAAGATTGCCTATCAAACATTCTAGGTGTGGAGTGAAGTGAAGTGAGCAATGCCCTGGGAAGAGGGTGGATTTACAAGCAAGAGGCAGACATTCTAGTTCAAGATAATCCCTGAATCCCGAAATTCTACACACTTCCCAAGATTTAAAAATCATTTGTCAATCCTCCAGGCGACCCTTCATTTCAGGTAAAACTCCATCTTCGAACCACTATCAAAATTTGCTGATGTGTACCTGCATCCTTTTGTGCGAACTAGGAAATAATGTGTTCAAGACACAACAGATATATCTGAGATTATAAGGGAAGAAATGCTTACAGCGATAGAATACCTAAAAAAAGGCAAAAGTCCAGGGCCAGCTAGATAACTGGTAGAATTGTATTCTACGTTTCATGAAACTAATACAAATATTATGGGATGTTTATGGAAATATAGTGGAGGGGGAATGTAACAGAAACAATGAGATTGGCCTTTATTACTTTAATTCCTAAACCTGGAAGGGATCATGCCGATTGTGCCAACTACAGGCCAATACCTTTTTTTAAATGTAGCTATTGCCAAATATATTTGAGTCTTGATTAAGTCTACTAATACTGTAAAAGTGCAGTCCCTCAAGGTAATCCAGAAAAATAACTCAAAAGTAATAAAAAATGGAGCGCATATCTTAGAAGAAAAAAATCTGCAAATACGGCTCGGAGAATGTCAGACAGCTCTGTGGTAAATGTACTGAGAACCAACTCAACAAGCCCATTCCGGGCTACACTAAGGCGGAAAAAACGCAAATGAACTTTCTCTAAAGGCAACATTAATTCTAATATTTCAATTGGCTGATCGTCATCAAGGTCTTAAAGTCCACTATACATTTAACATTATGATTTGAGGTTTCCCTTCTTGTGACAAATATACCACACTCTCAAACATGACAATTTGATAGGTAGCAGAAAATGTTTCATTCGCATTGGCTGGCACTCAATGGCACAATTGTAAAAAAAATCTTCCCGAATTGTACAGTGACACCTGGGACAGCTCGGGATGGAGCATTCCACCGAGAAAGATCAATTATTTAGTGAATGGAAACCAGTGAGGTCAAACCTTTGATCACCTGAAACGCCATAATCCCTTACCCATGATTGTTGACCTTCCATCCCTTGCACCTAAAACTCCTGTCTCGATACATGCTGCCAACTCTGGATGTGACCTTGTAGTTATCTTCTAACAATGAATAGTTGTGTGAAAAAACGTAATTTTACCTCCGAACCAAATGTCCTGCTCTCAGTGGAGGCACTGTGTTCACATTCTAGTTCTTTCTTTTGGCAATACTGCTGTCTGGGCCTGTTCGTGGGTTCCCGTATCGCACTTTGTCCGTCGCAACCATTACGTATTCATTTGTCTAATGTCCGGGAAGGCAGCTCCTCTTTCAAGGTCCATTTCAGGCCCCTGAGAACTTTCTCCCTCACAACAATTCAATGAGCACTGATTGGCATATTTTTCCATCCTGACCTTGGCTGCTTGGAGCTTTCTGCCCACCAGCTAAATGAAATTCAATTAAATGACCATAGCTCCAAAAATGCAGCCTAGCTCACTAGAATGGCAAAATCTGAAGCCTTTAGCAATGGTGTCTTAACATGGCAGACCTCCAGCTCAATAAAACTACACTTACTAAAACTCAATCTACAAACTCCAAATACATCTAAAGTACTTAATTGCATCTAATGATATACATGTATAGAAAACAATGCAAAGAAAGGCTTTGCTACACATGGGTTTTTCTATACTGCGCACAACCTGGAAGCTTCCCTGAAGTGTGAAAACTATATGTACTCAAAATACAATGTCACACCACTGAAAGCATGTGACACCTACATCACTGCCAGGAGTCCGATACCCATCTAAACGAGTTTTCTTATCTTGTACTTGAGCACAACTTTAGGACTTGCATATTTACAATACCTCGTCTGGTGCACAATAATCAAACTGATTTTGTCAAAGGTATATACAGCCATGATAACGTAAGAGAAATGATAGATATGGTTCACTTTTGTAAATATATTGAACCTCTTGTAGCTATTAATATTGATGCTGAAAAGACTATTGGTATTGAACTAGTAATTTCTATGTTTAGTTCTGAAACAATTCCATTTTGGACACACATTTTTTTGCCTTTTTAGAGTTTTGTATAGTGAGACAAAGGCTTAAATACTAGTTAATGGGTCTAAACCTGAAATATTTACAACAGGCTGTGGAATCCATCAATGTTGTCTGCCTCTTTACTCTTTATATGGAACCTGTTGCAATACTCATTTGTTCACATGAAGGAATTAAGGGCACCGCTTGGGCCTCACAGATCTCTAAGTGCTATTATATGCAGATGGCTCATTTTGATGTCGAACCTAGAACAGTCATATTCCAACCTAACAAATGTTTTTGAATTATGGTAGATTTTCCAACTTTAAGGTAAATATATATAAAAAAACAGAAATATTTCCAATAACAAGGTCATGTTTCAGAAACTTATTTAAACATCAACATCTCTGGTGGCCCAAAGATGGATTTCAATATTTAGGAAATTTGATTACATGTGACAATCCACATTTATTGGTGAACAATGCCTAACTGCCATCCAAGATTGGTGTGCCGCCAACGATCTTTGTCTTAATGCCAGCAAGGCATAGATCCTCCTCATTGGCACACCATCACCTTCCTTTCCCCTCACTCTCTGGCCGGCCTCCCTTGGCCTTCCACACAAACACTTGTGTATAGGCGCGTTACAAATGCCATATCATATCCCCACCTTGGTGTCACCTTTGATTCCACACTGTCCTAATCTGCTGACAACGCTGATGTATCAAAAAAGTCAAACCTCCTACTGCACCTCCTCAGAGGTATTCTTTCTTTCCTCTCATTCCCCCAGAAGCTCACTGTCTCCCAAGCTCTGGTTCTCTATAAACTGGACTATTGCAACAGCCTCATTCTTAATCTACCTGTCTCTACTCTCCACCCTTTACAACTTATCCAGAACAGGACTGCGAGACTTGTCCTTGGCCTCAAACCCTGGGATCGTATCTCTCCAGCTCTGAAATCTCTCCATTGGCTCCCAGTGGATGCAAGGATTAAATTCAAAACCCTCTGCATTGTCCACAAGGCTTTCTGGGGCCTGGGTCCAACATACCTTCAGCTATCCCTCCGCAAATACCTCCCATCTCGAGCACTCCGCTCCTCTACCTCCAACTCCCTCAGGGTCAGTCGTTTTTCAAAGAAACGAGCGGGGGTAGATCTCCATCTTCGGCTGGGGCCTCCCTCTGTAACAGCCTCCCTGCCACTCTAAAGCACCTCAAAACCTTCCTCTTTGCTTCTGCCTTCTCCTCCCCTCGCCTCTGTTGATTCTACTCTCCATTGGCACCATGCACCTGGCCACCCTCTGTCCTCTGGGCCCAGGTACCTGCTCATCTTGCCACTCTCACGCACTGCCTCTGGGACCTCCCCCTGCACTGGGGTCTGTATCTGTACCCATACAGCCCTCCCCTTTTCTACCTGCTCTTTCAGACCTACACGGCCTGCTGCCATAAACCCAGCACTTGCCACTTGCTGGCTGCACTCCCATTGTTTGTTGCCTTTTTATTTATTATTTTATTATTATTTTTGTTTTTTCCTTCTCGCTCCGCACTCTCTTTTGTTCCCCTTCCATGCACTTCTCCCCCCTCTCCCTCTACCCTGCACTTGCACGTTCTCAATGTCAATGGGCTTAGTAAGATCGTTGTTTTTGTTCTCCCCTGTTCCCTTTCCCTGCTTTGTCGCGCTCTGAAACACTTGTGTATGAGTGCGATAGAAATAAAATATCAATCAAACAATGTTAAAATTAAATTACAAGATAACATATCTGAATGTAAAAGACGAAAAAAGCTTAATCTCACATTATGGGGTAAAATAGGCACCATCAAAATGTCTCTACTTCGCAAAGTGCTTCATCTATTTGACATGCTCCCATTACCTTACCTTAAGAAATGACTGAAAGATATATAGAAGATATTCAATGAATTCATGTGGGGCGCAGTATCAAAGCTGCACATTTCAATGAGAATCTTGAGTCCCGGTGAAGGATGGAGGATTTGGATTCCCCATTATAAATAAATCATGCAGCATACACTAACATGGATTGCATGGATGGATTAATAGACATGTCGAATCTAACCCAGCGTGGATAACTTAAGAAAGACGTAGTGTTTCCCAACCCCATTGACTGTCTACTAATAATGGACAAACCATAAAAGGACAACATTGTTCACCAATGATTCAGCATATTGTAGAAGTCTGGAAAACTGCCAACAAAGAAATGGACATCAAGATCCTTTTATCACAGGAGTCGAGTTAGGAAAACAAAATCAATACATTGGCGCCCCTGGCAAATGGCTAGACTAGTGAAACTGAAAGAGGTTTTGAATGGAAACATGTTGATGGATTTCGGTTTTCTACGCTTATAAGATACGTGCTCCTGAAGCCTAATGATACCAAATACAGACTAGTATTTTGACATCCATCTTCTTCCGAATGAATGCTAAACACAATGAACCCGAATTGCGTCGCCTCTTGAGAATACATCCTATGTCTGCCTCATCGATCTATCACTTGTTGCCACATATCCCTCATAATATTAGTTTGGAGCGGTCATACTGGGAAAATGAAATTGGCTCACAAATATCAGAACGAGACTGGTTGAAAATATGCAAACATATGCAACTAATGAAAGTGGATTTAGATTTGAAATATACTCAGCAGAGAATCATCCACCATTTATGTTGGCCACCATAGGCGATCAGGTGTCCCTGTAATAAGATGTATATAGGGAAGACAGATCGCAAAGATAGAATTAGGATTACTGACCACAGAGCTTTATTAGGAACAATATGATAAATACACCCATAGTAAAACATTTTTTTGAGGCAAGAAACACTCCTGACACCGTCACATGGACAGGTCTTAAAAACCCTGAAGGGCACGGATAATGCTACCAGCCAAGATCCTCTGTTAGGGAAAGAACAGGAATTCATTTTTCTTACAAGTAGCCTTTTAAATGGCTTGAGTGAAGGGATCAAATGATATAGGGCCTCATTACGACTTTGGAGGTAGCCATGGTGCTATCTGGTCCGGGTTCCCTGAATGGGGAATTACTGGGCCATTCCGGGTTTGGAGGGCCCGGTAATTCCTCCTACTGGGAGCCCGGACCATCCCCATTTCCCATTTGAGTCCCCATAGGGGTCAATGGGAATGGGTGCGGGAGCTAACAACGGGCTGATTACGACCAGCCCGTTGTTAGCTCCCTGGTCCCCTCGCGGGACCCGCTATGGACGTCTGGTAAGACCAGACGTCCACATCGGGTCCTGCGAGGGGACCTTGTAATATTGCGGAATGGTGTTAACGGGTCCGCCTCCATTAGCGGCACCCGTTAACCCATTCCGCAATACTTATAATGAGGCCCATAAACTCAAATGCTGAATTCACTACAACCTAATGGTTGGACTTCAAGATGTAGGTGCCCTATACTGTAATTTGTGAACATAATAGTTTATGAGATATGTGAACAGTAACGTTTTGCAGACAAAGAAACAAGCTGAGGAGGTAACATGGTATCCTAATCATACTTGTATATCAGTAGTTCCATACTGTACTTTGAAGTATGTTGCCACCCTCTGTGCATTAAACATTAGGTTTTGACATAATGTAAGGGGAGTAACAGGATATGACACTGGATTTCTATTGAAAATTATTATTATTCCATGAGACGCTGTACCGTTAAGAAAGTAAGCTTTGAGTAGTCCAACAACATGGAGCGTCCAGAGAGCATCACAAGTTAGCGTAAGTAAGATCAGGTGATGAATGGAGGGCTTGGGTACACGGATACGAGTGGACAGATCAAACCCTTGGCGTGGACAAGTCCATTTTCATAACATAGGTAAGGCTAACTTTGGAATACTAAATTGGCGGGACATACAGGCATTTAAGGGCACAGTGATTGATAAAGTAGTAAGTGAGTCTTGTGCAGTTGAGAACCAACACATGATCGTGGTTCTCTCAGCCCCTTAACTGCTGAGCTTTAATTAAATATATGCAAAAAGGACAAGCATACTCGTCCTTAGCACTTACTAAGTGGTGTGACGGAAGCTGTGTAGGAAGACACAATGTGAATTTCCCACTTTAACCATCAATTGGAAAAATTAAAAGATTTGGCATGTGCGCTTGCAAAACGAAGGATTGCTATGGTATGGAAGTAGTGTCACAAGCCGCGGGTGGAGGTATGGTGGAAGGAATTACAGAAATGGGCGGAGGCCAAAACGATGGTATGGCAAGAGAGGAGTAGTATGGGTGGAGAGGAAGAAGTGGGCTCCCTGATGGCATGGAAATCATTGATAGCGGAAATGTTTGGAGTTGTATCGGATCAAACAGAATCTGAGGGCAGCGAAGCCCAGCCACGCAAAGCAGATACTGAATGCGAAGAACAAACAGGCTCATAAAGGGGGGTGGGACTGAGGAAGTAGTGATTAAAGGTGGTTAATGGAACTGTTATAAATTGCACTGCATGTTTGATTTGTATTGTTGGTTGAATAAAATTAATAAAGAAATTAAAAAAAAAAATCAATTGGAAGAAGTGAAAAATTAGCAATGTCTTCTGTGTTTGATAAGATACATTATGAGAATGATCATCAGCAAGTGTAAAATTAGTAATGTCTTCTGTGTTTCATAAGATTCATTAGAAGAATGTTAGTCAGCAGCATATATTCTGTTAGCTAAGCATGGGACAGGTTACTTGCCTGTAACTATTGTTCTCCAGCATGGATCTGGCATGGATTCACATGCCCATGAAAATTCCCCGTTAGGCTGGGAATCCTCTGTAAATTAAAGTTTCACTTTCACTTATAAACTGTATTCCTCCCATAAACCAATCACTGTCCTCTGGGTCATACTTGCCCCAGCCAATGATTGTCTCCCTAAACCTCTGCTCTGGCAGTCACCTTCAGATTTGGTAAGCACGTAAAGTGACAGTATGACCAAGAAGAGACGCAGAAGGGCAGGAGGGAGGGTTTGCGTAAGAAGAGTCGCAAAAGGGAAGGAGGGAGGGTTTGCATGTCAATCCATGCAAGACCCATGCTGGAGAACAATAGTTACAGGTAAGTAACTTGTTCCTTCTCCAGCATGGGGTCTGGCATGAATTCACATGCTGGTAACTTGACCGGCAGCGACACAGACAGGCTGTAGAAGGTGCGGGTATCGCGAGGAGTATCATCCTGCACTGACACTGGGTGTGTTGATCAGAGGCAACAGAGGAAACGCATACAGAAACGGCCCTTCCCACAGGAAGGAACACATCCTCCAGGCTCCTTGGCTGGTGAAATCTGCGGGCAAACTTCTGGCATTTGGAGTTTGCCGCCGTTGCAAACAAATCGATCTGGGGCATGCCCTACTTGGAGAAGATGCAGTCCACCTGGTCCTGCCGAAGCTCTCATTCGTGACAGGAGTGCAACTCCCGGCTGAGGTAGTCTGTAATGGTGTTCTTGACTCCGTCTAGGTGAAGGGGACGAGGAACACATCTTGTCCGACGGCCCAGCCAACGGCCCGGCGCCACAATTCCTGCGCTTCCATGGAGAGAGCCGGGGATCGAGTGACCCCTTGTTTCCTGATGTAGAACATTGTGGTGGTATTGTCCATGAATATCCTCACCACCTTACCCTTCAGAGACGGAAGGATCGACTTGAGGCCCCAGAACACTGCCCGTAGCTCCAGGAGGTTGATCTGGATCTCCTTCTCGTCCTGCAGCCCCAGGCCTCTGGCGGGCAGAAATCCGGTATGGGCTCCCCAGCCTTCAAGGGAAGCGTCCGTCATGACAGTTTCCTGGAATGGAGAGTTCTGAAACCCTGTGCCAGGGGTCATGTTGGAGCGGTCACCCCACCACCTTTTCGCCAAATGGAACTTGCCATCCAGAGTGATCTTGTCTGCGACGTTTCCAGACACTTGTACCCAGTGAGCATCCAGGAACTCGTGAAGATGTCACATTTATAGCCTGCAGAGCCGGATGAGGTAAATGCAGGACATCATACAGAGCAACGACTTGATGGTCCGCACAGTGGCTGTCTTCATCAACAACAGCCGCTGCACCTTCCCCTGAATGGCCCCTACCCTCACCACCGAGGGTGATGTGAGGCAGGACACCGTATTGAGTCTGGCGACAGGCAGGAACAGCCAGTTATGCAATGGAGTCAAGCAGGACTTTGGATAGTTGATGGAGAATCCCAGACCCACCAACAGCTTGACGGCCGTCTGTGTGTCTGACGGCCAACTCTCGCAAACAGGCCCGGATGAGCCAGTCGTCAAGGTACGGGTAAATGTGGATCCACTGTAGGCGCAGATGGGCCGCCACCAGCGCCAGGCACTTCGTGAACACTCTGGGGGCCAACTTCACACTGATTGGTAGGGCCTTGAACTGGTAGTGCTGATCCTTTACTAGGAAGTGTAGAAACTTCCATTGTGTCATGGGGAAGTGGAAGTAGGCGTCATCCAGGTCCAGCGATGTCGGGAAACCTCCCCCCCCCCACTTTCCAGTTGGCCAAGCACTTGTTGCAACATGACCATCCTTAATTTTTGAGAATTGAGGTACTTGTTCAGACGTTGCAGGTCTAGAATGGGCCTCTAGCCTACAGTCTTTTTTCTTACCAAGAAGTATCTGGAGTAGACTCCGGAGCCCTTGAGTCGCAGGGGAACCAGCTCTATCACCCCTTTTTGTAACATTGCCTGCACTTCCTCCAAGAGCTGATTGATTTGCTGCTCCTGATGGGCCATCTGCCAGACCATGTGTCGGCAACGTCCAGCCCCACTGTGATGGCGTGATCCGAAGCTACCTCTCCCTCCTGGAAGAGTGCGATCACCTACATCCTCTTGTCGTCGGGGAGAAGCGCCAGAATCAGCCCCAGATTGTACCACAGCTCCCTTTCGTAGTTGGCTAGGATCACCAGTGCGTTGGCAGTCTCAATGGTGGACGCCACAGTGTAAATCACCTTCCTCCCCATGGCATCCAATTTCTTACCCTCGCTATCTGGAGGGACTGAAGATGACCACTTACCGGAAGCACCTCAAGACCATCCTCTTCGCTTCTGCCTTTGCCCCTCTTCTCCCCTGCTGATCTGTTTTCTCTCTCGGCACCGTGCATTTGGCCACCCCATGTCCTTCGAGCCCCGGTACCTGCTTCACCCTGTCACCCTCCTGCAATGCCTCTGGGCCACCCCTTGCACTGGGGTCTGTATCTGTACCCTTACAGTCCCCCAACTGCTTCTCTTCTGCACTTATCAGATATACCCTATCTGCTTAACCTAGCACTTGCCACTTGCTGGCTGCACTACCATCTTTATTTATTTATTTGTTTTACTTATTTATTTATTCTGTTCCGCACTTTCCACCTCTCCCCCCTTCCATGCACTTTCCCCCCCTTTTTCTTTTCCCATTGACTTGCGCGTTCTCAATGTCGGTGGGCCTAGTAAGATAGTAGTTTTTGTTCTCCTTGTTCCTCTCCCTTTGCCTGGTCGTGCTCTGAAACACTTGGGTACGAGCGCAATATAAATAAATTATTTCATTTCCTCGCAGTCTTTGAAACCACTGAATCCGGCGATGGTTGCGATCTCAGGCACTTGGGTGCGGACTGACTCCGATACTACTTCTCCAGCCTATTCCGCTTGGCTGGAGCTGGGCCAGGGTTCTTCAAGAAGGCCAAGCCATCCTCCCACACGTTCTCCGGGAGTGGCACTGCCATGATAGTCTTCCTCTTGGCCTCGCACCTCTGGTACAGGAATCTCTCCTGCCCGGCTTCCTCAGGCACAAGCTGTTACAGCACAGAGTTTTTGGTGATCATAGAATGGAACAATCCTGCCTCCTCCGGTGGGGACGCCCTAGGCAGCGGGGACCCGCTGCCCGCTCCGATGATGTGGTCATTGTGGCTGTGTCCACACCCGTGTCTGGGCCTGCTGGGGGAGATGGAGCGCGTCTGATGGCCCATCCTTTTCTTCGTCGATTTTTGACACCAAGGTGTGGAGGGTTGATAGGACGTCCAGAGACATAGCCCTCGTTGGAATTGGCTTGACTGGAACATTAGGCCAAGAGCCGTCCTCTTCGCCGCCGTCCTCTTCGCCGCCGTCCTCTTCCACATCCTTGTGGACCATGTGTCGGGACTCGTTCATAGATGAAATTTCCATGGTTTGGGCCACGGCTTAGAGCTGATCCGGGGCCTCCTTGCCATCCCTGCTTTTTCCAACCTGAGGGGCTGAAACCAGGTTCTGAGGCAGCGTCTCCTTCTCCGGCCTGCCCTGCCGACCTTGTCAAAGTCACCACAGTTGCCTCGCGTCTCGGAGGGAGGGAAACCTTCAGCGCTGTGGGGTTTACCTTCTCCGGATCACCCCCTTTAGCTTTCGAGAGAGCAGCCGCCACCAGCTACATTGTTAACGAAGACTTCTCCTGTGCTGCCTGGGCGTTCTTGGGCAGCTCTGCCTTCTTCTCCTCCGTCCGTGGGTTTTTGGGCTTTGAGTGCAGCTTAGCCGGGTTGGACGACTTCCTCTTCGAGGAGAAGCATGGTTGTTGGCTGGCAATGGAGGTAGAGGGTAATGTCGATTGCGCCCTGCCTACCGTGGGACCAGCTTCCGCAGCGACCCTGGTGGACCGGAGTTGGCGTTATCTTGGGCCCCCACGGATGCGGCGCCCTCACAGGACTTAGAAGCCCGCTCCTTGCACCGACCGGCATTGAGTGAGGCATGCCACCACTCAGGGCACGTGGCAGGGACCTTGGTGTTCAGCCATGCTGCCAGTCTACTGTGTCTGTCCTTTGTCGTCTTCTTGGAGAATCTGCTGCATATCTCGCAATCTCCTTCCATGTGGTCTGGATGCAGGCAGTAGAGACATTGCAGGTGCTTGTCCTCCACAAACATATTTCGGAGCCCACACTTGGTGCAGGATTTGAAGAGGGATCTTCCTTCCTTCTCCATGGCCGGAGGATGCGAAGTAGGCACAAGGGCCTTCTGGAAACTTTGGCGTTCTTTGCCCCTGAGGGGTGCTGAACTTTGCTGACAATGGATCCCTGCTGTTGGCAGAAGGAGAGAAGAGCCTGCTCTTTTGAAACAAAAATAGAAACTTTTCCCACAAAAAACAAAAAATGTAGAAGTAGCTCACAGAGCAAACCTGAGGACTCCAACACTGAAACGTGTGGTAAAAATCTGAAGATGGTTTCCAGAGATGGGGCTTGGGGAAACGACTCATCGGCTTGGGACAGTATGGCCCAGAGGACAGTGATTGGTTTATGGGATAAATACAGTTTGTAAGTGAAACTATTTTTCTTTTACTGAGGATTCCAGCCCGACGACAGGGAATATTCATGAGCATGTAAATCCATGCCAGACCCCATGCTGGAAAATTATCAATTTTGTTTCTACCGAACAGGGAAGAGAGGCCTCATGCGGACACTGCTTCTGCAATTAAGCGTTTTAAGTGATTAGCGTTGCAACATACACCAAGGTAATAATTAGGGCAATAGTTTGAGATAAGAGGCTAATCAGTCATGTCTGGTGTTTTTCTCAATGTGTAATGAATATGCAGTTTGGAATAAGATATGCATGAACATCACTTAAGTCATCTAATAATAAGGTAAAGTAAAAGTAATTTGGTGCCAATTATGAACTATATTGAATCTCTGATGTGTCATGTAACGTTTACAGTCACTAATTATGTGACTTTCTTCTCCCAGTTTGCTTATTATTCTTTTTTAAGTTGTTGGATGGACAACATACAGAATGCTTCTAAATTGAGGAAAATTATCTTAAATTTGTGAAGCTGTGATGCACTATTGTAGGCGGAGACTAATGGCAAAATGATGATGTATTAATGGTTTATTATCGACCACTTCAGTGGATTTGGATGCAGCAATGCTTCATGGTGTAGATGGTAATTGATCACCCGCTGTTAGATTAGTATTCTGTACAATTAGAGCTGTATTTAATGTCACGGTTGCATTTATTGAAGCACTGATGAGGATTATAAATGCACCCAGCGTATAGAAGATTACTTACGGGGCATGTTATTCGAGATCTTGATCCTATGCGTAACCCCTAAAGAAGTACCAACACTTAAAGGAAATGAACGAAACATGTAGGGTTGGTCTGTTGAAGTCGGATCAGGTTTTGACATTTTTTATGTTTGTACTGTTTTGTATTTATAGGGATCAAGTCTGCACATTTGACGATTGTTGCAAGTGGCATGTTATGCATGTTTCCCTGTTTCCTCCACCTTCCGTCTCCCAGCCCGCCCTTCGTCCCCGATTGGTGCTCCATCTAGGTCATAACTAACCCTCCCAGGACAGCCCTCTGCAGGTGTCAGCAGGGGAAGCCAGTAACCAGCCGTCAACCAGCAGCGACTAGTGCGGTAAGAGGGGCCAGGGTGGGGAGTTCAGCAACTATCTACCCTGGATGCCCAGACACTTAGCAAACCTACCTACGCCTGTACAATACTGTGTTCACTATCCTCTGCCACCCTCTCTCCCACTATACAGGACTATCAAAGCTAGCTGTGTTTAGTCTTGTACTCATTTTGAATTCTTAGGTGTAGGACTCTCTCCCACTATACAGGACTCTCAAGTCTAGCTAAATCTAGCTGTGCCTAGCCATCGCACTTGAGTGAATATGTTGACTAACTTGATCCACATATAGAGGGGTCCACGCTGTGTTAGCATTGTGATTGCTAGCCTGCCCTACGCTGTGATAGTACTATAACTGATAGCCTACCCCACACACTAACAGTTCGGTTTAGACCAACTTGACCCATATCTAGACGGGACCACACTGATAGCATTGCATCAATCCACCACCAATACCTCTGAGAACAGCATCAATAGCTACCTGAATTGAGTCCTAGACCACGAGACAACCGAACGCCCAGTACCCCCAAACTCCCCCAGACAGTGTACCTGTAGGATACACACCTAACCCACCGACGGAAGAAAGGACAGCACCCAAGTTTACCAACATCAAAGGAAACACCAGTACTGCCCTAGCACTAAACACTACAGTCGAGCACTTGACTGGTTATCTCTGCACTGAGAACAAAAATGCCCCGAAGCAGGAATGGGCACTGAAAAAGAGAACAAGATCAAGTCGCACTGGTCATGGACACAAAAATCCAACTGACCCCAGCAGCAACACCCTCAAATGCAGTAAACACCTGCCAAAAACCAATAACAGCAAAACAAACTTCGAAAAAGAAATATCCTTATATCCTACACCATACCTTGCGACAACCCCAGAACCCGGATACCCCATCGACACAGTTATCGAGATAAGCAAAGAATCGCCCCAGACAGCTAGATAAAAGGAAGGAACACCCAAGAAGAGTGTGCGAAGACTCTGACCCCCTCCCCCCATACATCACAAGAACACAAGGGCACCACCGACACCAACTACACACCAGACAAGTCGACGAAATACTAGTAACCAACAACCCAACCATTAAACCTAACAGACCAATTCAATGAAGAAGAAGCCTTTGCTGATCTTCAACCAATCGGCATGAGTAGGGAAGCACTGCCATTGAACAGGCCACCTATCAATCTAGCAGACCGCTACAATGAAGATGCAGCCTTCACCGATCTTCATCTTCATTCAACCAACCAACGTCACTACAGAAGCACCACGACCAAACAACTGCAAACCAAAACAAGGAACAAATAAGCAAAACCATACCAAAAAGATCCACTACAATCTAATCAACGCAAGGTCAATGTCCAAACATGGCACCGAAATATACGATCTCCTTTGTGACGGAGGCATCAACATCCTATTTGTAACTGAAACATGGCTAGACAGCAACTACAAGATCACCCGCAACAACTGCCTGCCTGAAAACTTCAAATGCGTCCAAGTAAACATAAAAACCAAAAGGAGGACGACTGGGGGTAGGTGGTTTCGGGGGGGGGGGGGGCGCTGGGAGGCGTCGGCGACTGGCATTCAAACACCTGGCTATCAAATCAGTTCGATGAAGAAGCCACAACCACGCAAAAATCCCTAACCAGCCAACTAGCAGCAATTAATCTACAACAACTAGTTAAAGGAGCAACCCACTCGGCTGGGCATCCTAATGGTGATTAGGTTTGGCTAGGTTAAGTAAAATAACCAATTATGCCAATGTAGTAATTTGTATGTTTTGTATGTACCCCCAACTATAGAAACCGGAACCATATAAAGTAGTCTACGGGAAGCACAAGACAATTTTCTGCCCCTGAAGAATGTCCAGTTAATAATAACATCCAGGACAGAAACTTATATAAGTCGGGAAAAGTTGTTGTACACAGTAGGAAATAAGAAAAATTGAGTTTGCTACTGTTGTGTGTTTTCAAGCATTTGCTTAACTTGAATATGTGTGGTGAAATCACCATTTTTAAACATTGTATATCTTTATGTGATGTAAATGCATTTTTTAGTAAAATGTTTTTTGATACTTGTGCTGTTTAGCAAATTAATTAAAATATAATATTTTAAATGTTGGATAGATGTCACTGATTAGACTTTACACAGCCTATATTTGTTTGAATGGCTGCGTGATCAGGTTTCAGATTACTGAGGGTAACATGTTGTGTTAAAGAAATATGTATATGTCCCTTCTTTTGATTAAATAAACAAGAGGTACTAACACCAGGATAAAGACCCCACTAACCCAACCTTCAAATCTCTGCATACCTGACCCACACGAAAATTCACACAACCATCTCTCGCCCAGCAAACCGCACGCACTTTACCACTCTGCATCAACAACAAACACAAACAGCACACAAGGTTTCGGCCAGTACTGTCATGCATTCCACATGGCGGCGTTTGTGGGACATCTGGAAGCGCCATTAGTGGCTCCGTTACATCGGCGGCCGTTCGGATTCAACGGTCTAGTTGTTCCCCAAGATGGCTGCTGCATCTATTTATGCCGGTTCGACCCTTTCCTCCTCGCGTTGCACCTTCTACGCTCCGCGAAGGTAACGCTTCTGTGTGTGTTCGTCCTTCGCTTCCCTTCTGCTATTGCTTCTCCCCTGAGTCTCTCAGTCTCTTGCTCCTGACGCGGCTCGCGTCCCTTCCTTTCAGCCCTGTTACCCGCTT
Source organism: Ambystoma mexicanum (assembly GCF_040938575.1). NCBI lineage: Eukaryota > Metazoa > Chordata > Amphibia > Caudata > Ambystomatidae > Ambystoma > Ambystoma mexicanum. The sequence continues at coordinate 15,451,166 of NC_090922.1, read as the reverse complement.
CGGATATCTCGTTTTCCCCTCCTGTGTTTCCCTGCTACTTACCCGTCTCTTCTTGCTGTCCGGTCTGGGTTTCCTCCTCTCTGGGCATACTTACCTCTCAATTCTCTTGTTGGAATCTCCCGTGGATCTGCTGCATTATCAGCTCCAGAATCTCCTGCACGCCAAGTATCTTTTCATCCGGACTCTACTCAACTACATACGTCTCCAACCGGGCTGCACCCGTGGAACCAACTAGCAGGGTTTTTTCTGCCATTTGGCTTTTTCCCTGCTCCGGAACCGGCTCCCGGGAGACCCCCCTGTCCGGTCATCTCATATACCGACAGCGTGGCATCCCAGGGAGCTCGTTCCTTTTTGCACGATAAAAAGACCAGGAAGAAGATAAAGAAAGAGGCAAGAGAGACAGAAGAAGAAGACAGAGTGCCAAGACGATTCCTCAGATCTCAGGTGAGGAGGAGGGGAAGGGAGTTATATCAGAGCTTGACAAGTACGATAATCACACCAAAGCTCAGTGCACGGTGTATACCAAACTGAAGCCGCCAACAGCACATCCATTCTCCTACTCCCCCTCCACCTGACTAACCCTACCCACCCTCCTTGTTTACAGATCCGCCGGAGCACCTGGGGACCAACTCTGTTGGTGACGATGCGATATATAAATACCTTTAACATTAAAATACATGCATTAATGCCCTTTTCTATGCAATTAATTTCAATTTGTTGAGTAAGTTACTTACCTGTACCTCCAGTTCTCCAGCATTGCTATCTTTCATAGAATCATATGATGTGAATATTACCCAGTCAGGCTGGGAATCATCAGTAAAATAGAGCAGTTTAAAATTAAACTGCAAACGGTCAGTCACTATTGTGCTCTATTACAGTCATTTTGGGTCATACTGACCACAGCCAAAAGGAACACCTCCCTTAACTCCTCCCCCGACAGCCATCTTCAGATTTGGGAAGCGCACGTGGGTGGCTCTAAGAGCCAAAAGACGAGCCATGCGGGGTAGGTGGGAGGGTTGCATGTGAACCAGAGTTACAGGTAAGTAACTTATTCCTTCTCCAGCATTGGATCTTTCATAGATTCACATGCTGTGAATCGATTACAAAGCAGTATTAAACAATACATATGTGTGCAGGCAAGTTCCCAGCATAACTTACCACTGGAGACTTAGTAACCTTACGTAAAAAGGTTCTGCAGAACCAACTGTCCCGACTCTAGACTCTTGGGCGGAATCCGTCGACACAGTAGAAGCTGGTGAAAGTATGCACCGACCTCCAGGTGGCCGCACGGCATATGCCAGGCAGTGGAATTCCAGAGAGGAAAGCAGTGGTTGCAGCCACTGACCTGGTGGAGTGCGCCCTGGTCCTGCCGGGAAGCAGCCTACCGGCCTGTTGATACCAATACGAAATGCAGTCTACAAAGCCATCTTGAAATGGAGGACTTAGAGAGCCTTGCCGGTCGCAGAAGGTCCAAATGAAACAAACAGTTGGTCCGTTGTATGGAATGACTTAGTACATGCCACATAGAACTTGAGGGCACGCACCACATGCAGGGTGTGCAAGGCTCGATCCGCTGGAGATGGTGTGCCAAAGAATACAGGCAAAACCACCTGCTGAAAGAGATGGAAAGATGGCACGTTAGGCATAAAAGGTAGGATAAGTACGTAGCCTTGTCCTTGTGAAAGGCGGTTTTGAAGAAAACACCTGGATTTCACCCACTCGCCTGGCTGAAGTTATGGCCATCAAGAACGCTGTTTTCCAGGAAAGATGTTTAATGAATGCTTTATGCATGGGCTCGAAAGGTGGCTTTATGAGCCTAGTGAGTAGCACATTTAACTCCCACGCTGGCGCTGGGCGATGGACAGGTGGAAAAGACCGGAACAGTCCATGCAAGAATTCCTTCATTCGCCGGTGGGACCACAGGGATGGAACCCTGGCGGAGCAGTTGTATCTGGAGATCGCCACCAGGTGCACCTTGATGAAAGCATATGTTAAGCCAGACTGAGCCTGGGACAACAGATGAGGCAACAGATCCTCTGGCCAGATGGTCCGAGGCCGCAGTCGGTTTGTGCACCATACTTGAAAGTTTCCACTTGCTCGTGTAACAAGCACTTCAAGGTGGATGGCGCTCTAGCTCTGGCAAGGACCTCCTGGCAATCTTGCAGAAGGGACAGAGCACTGAACTCTAAGATCACAGGAGCCAGGATGTCAAATTGAGAGAGGCCGGGTTGTGGTGCAGTACTGCCTCAGATTCCTCGACAGGAGAAATTGGTGCAGGCGGAGCTCGATCGGCGTCGTTGATGAGAGGGCAATGGAGGTCCAAGTACCAAAACTGTCCCGGCCACGTATACACTGATAGTCTGAAGGTGTGTAGGAATCGAGGAACCAGAGGGATTGGGGGAAATGCATACAGAAACTTCCCTTCCCATGGAAACACAAAAGGTGACCCCCAAGCTCTCCAGATGGGGGAAGCAGTTGGCAAAGGTTTTGCAGCGACTGTTGTCATAGGTGGCAAAAATTTCTCAAACAGGTGAAGTTGGTCATTGTGCAGTTCCCGCTCTTGACACAAGCTCAACTCCCTGCTGAGTGAGTCCGCCAGAGTGTTCTGAATCCCTGGTAGATGAAAGGGGATGAGAAACAGGTCATGCTTTGGGCCACCTTGGAAAACTGTGGGCAGTTTGTTCCTCCTTACTTGAGGACATAAAACATGGATGTTGTGTTGTCGGTGTAAATCTGCACCACTTTCCCCGTCTGGAGGGAAGGGGAGGGGAGGAAAGAGTTCAGGGCCCAACAAAGTTTCCTGCAGTTCCAGCAGGTTGATGCGCTGGCTCTTTTCCTCCTCTGACCAAAGGCCTCTGGTGTGTTGGTCTTGACAGTGGGCGACCCAGCCCTCAAGTGACGCATCCGTCATGACGATGGCCTGATGGTCTGGCAACCTGAAGGGGGCGCCCTGCACCAGAGGTTCCCTCACCGACAACCAGCGAAGGCACGGACTGAAAACCGGTGTCATGGCAATGCAATCGTCCCTGGACCCAGAGGCTTGGATCCAGCAGGCATCCAGGAATTCCTGTACCGGCCTCATGTGTAACCAGTAGTTTGTGATCAACGGGATGATTGATGACAAAATCGCCAGAAGGGATTTGTAGTTGGGGACTGGTGTTACCTGGGCACCATTGAGACCGCACACCTTTTCCAGAAGAGCCACCACCCTTTCGTCTGAGGGACTGACAGTGCAGGTTTGGGTGTCAAGTCTTGCTCCGAGATAGAGTGCCTGTTGCGATGGGACCAGGCACGACTTTGGGAAGTTGATGGAGGAACCCAATTGCTGTACCCAATTGCTGTAGACACTGGATGGTGGTGTTGGCTTGTGCCTGAAGATACGAGAGGGCTCTCACCAACCAGCCATCTAAATACAGGTAGACGTGAACACCCCTATGCCGCAGGTACGCCACACTGGCACAAGGCATTTGGTAAACACCCGCGGAGCAGACCGCAAGTCGAATGGAAAGGCCTTGAACTGATAATGTACTCTTGCCACCACGAAGCGTAGGTAGCGCTGGTGTGAGTGGCGAATAGAGATGTGAAAATAGACGTCCTTGAGGTCAAGGGATGCCGAGAAATCTTTGTTGTAACTGGGACAACACATGTTGCAGCGTGACCATGCAGAACGTCTGTGCCTTTAGGAACTTGTTGAGCACCCTTACATCTAAAATCGGCCTCCAAACCCCTGACTTGTTGTGCAGTGACTGTTTCCTTACCAGGAAGTAGTGGGAGTAGAGTCCTGTGCCCAGTTTGTCATTTGGCACCTTCTCCACTGCGCTCGTCAGCTGCAGAGCTTGTACTTCCTGTAGCAAGATGTGCCTCAACTTCTCTGGTTTGTGTGTGGGAGGAATGTCCGGTGGATAGTCCACGAAATCCAGCACCCATTCGTTGGTTGTGATGTGCACCCATTCGTTGACAAACCTTGACAGTAGTCATCCCACCGGGGTGCTGAAGTGGGAGGACTTGACCCTGGGCATGTCATGTCTGTTTGCAGGACTGGCCCCTAGATTGGGAGGAGCCACAGCGTTGTTGTGTACCCTTTTAGGACTGGGACCTTTTTCTGTACTGGTCTCCCTAGTACGGGGTCTTATAATATGAGAAAGACTGATGCATGTAGCCGTTATCCTGCAAAGTTCTGCCATTATGCCCTTTTCCTGAACTAAAGGACTGGCACCTTTGTTGTAGCGTGTAGTGGTTTCCGTGTCTGTTTTTATGGACTTTAAGCCATCATCCACTTCCTTACCAAAAAGGGCTGATCCGTCAAAGGGCATATCAACGACCCTGGACTGAACATCAGGTAGACAATCTGTGGCCTTGAGCCAACCCTGCCTGCGTAGGACCACTATTTCCAAGCTGGCAAAAACCAGTATCAGAGATGTCCACAGACTGTGATGGCATGGTCGGACGCTGACTCACCCTCATGGAACAGGTCTATGGGCTCCTGTTTCTAGTCCTCTGGCAGGAACTCTGGCAGGGGACCCAGCTTGTACCACAGCTCACAATCATAACATGCGAGTATGGCCATTGCATTTGCCACATTGATAGTCATGGCTGCGGTGGTAATGATCTTCTTAATAAAGGCATCAAGTCGTTTGCCTTCCTTGTCTGGAGGTATAGAGCAGTACGATGGGTTAGCAGACCTTTTTCTGGAAGCAGCAGACATGGGTTGGGTGTGGAGGCAGACAGCAGCACTCTCTGGGACTCTGTAAACGTTTGTCCAACCAGTCTTTTTTAGCCGGGGCAGTTATGGAATGCGTCAGGGTGATCCGGCCATCCTCCCAGACCTCTTCTAACAGCGGGATAGACAAGACAGACTTCCTGCGCTGCTCTATGTGCTTGTACAACACACTCTCCTTTTGCTGCTCCCCTGGTGCAAGGCAGAACATCTTGGCTGCCGTGGACATCAGCGCATGGAAGGCCCCTATCTCTTAGGGGGTGAGTCCCTGAGTGGCATCTCACCTGGTTCTCCATCACCTGTGATTAAATAGTCAAATTCGTCAGTGTGGGAGGTGTTTGTGGAAACCATGTCCTACAACTGGTCGGGATCTGTGTCTGTCCCAGTATCAGATATCCTTAGAGGTACTGACCGATCTTCATCCCTTCTAGGGGATGAGGGATGTCATCCACTTCCCTGAAGAGCCCGGGGACATCTGCGCAAAGTTGCCTAAACATTTTAAACTGGGGATGGTGCAGGCAGCCATTTTTGCAAGGTTGCCGCCAGAGTGGTTAAAGTAGATAAAATGTCCAGTGACATGTCTCTTTGTGGGGGCAGCAATGGAGCTGGATGCATTACAAGCAAACTGTGCTGTGCCTGATATGAATGTTGAAGAGCCAAAGGGGGTGGAGTGATGTCCTTTTCCTGAGCTGAATGTCGAGGAGGTAAAAGTGGTAGTCTTATCAGGCTTGCCTCACCCTGTGGTGAACTAGATTGCCTTCAGGGAGGGCTGGGGGGGGGCGACATGCGTACTACCAACGACGGCAGTGACATGATGACCTCTCCCCCGCTTCCTCTTCAGTCTCAGATTAGGAAAGACTTGGTCCTAATACAACAATACCTCCGGGTAGCAAGGTCGCCCCAAGGTTAGGGAATAAAGCCTGTGGACGGGCCGTCAACGCAGACACTGTGCGCGTCAGCGACACCAGTGACAATGGCAGTGGTGACAAACCTATGGGATGATCCACTTTTTCCTGTCGACGAGGGGGTCACAGCCGTTGACATAGATGCCGTCGACAAGATCCTCGATGACGCAGTAGTCGTGGACGTGGCCTTGGGGTAGATTACCTGGATGGAGGCTTGGTCGTCGACGAAGTAATTGCTGGCGATTTCGAGGAGTCTGCTTTCGACACCAAAGAGTGGCCACCAGATTTTGAAGTGGACTTGGAAGATGTCGCCTCCTTGGGGTGATGGAAAATACCTTAGCTCTGCTTGCCTGCCGACACCCCTTGGGCACTGACCTTTGATGCAGACCGGTCCTTGTGCGAGGATCTGGGTTCATAGACGGAGGTGTCTTTATGCCTCCTCTTGCTGGTGGTTTGGACTTTGAACGACCTGGACCTCTTACTAGAGGTGGTTCGCTGAGCTGCCCTGCCGTAACAAGGGATGACTCTGTACCGACGCAAAGTCAGAAGGACCCCCCCCCGCCAGCATCCTAGAGCCATGCAACGAGACGACGATGACAAACCCCCAGCGTCTTGTTGAGAATGACTGGCAGATCTTGCCGTCCTGGATGACATTGTGGGGATGAAGGCACTAGGGGCAGTCATCGTGGTGATCCTATATGTAGTGATTTTTCAGCCCACAGCGGGCAGAGGCCTTTAAGAAGCTCTTCCTCGTGGATTCAGCCACGAGTTAGGCCCAACTGGGCAGACAAAGCTTTGTCGAAGATTACCAGAGGCGGGGATGGTCTACGGAGCTTGCACTGTTGCCGCCAACACTGGTCTTCAAAAAATATAAATTTGTCATGTAAATGATACATTTCAAAATGATACCTGGCATTCTATTGGATGATTTTTGAGGATTCCTTACACTAATGTGCAGTAAAAAAATCTGAAGAAGGCCGTCAGTGGCGGAGCTAATGGAGGTGTTCCTATTGGCTTGGGCAGTGTGACCGAAAATGACTAATACAGCACAAAAGTGACTAAAAGTTTTCTGTTTAAGATTAAACTGCTCTGGGGGCGTGGCTACAAGGCCATGTAAGCAGACGTGCTTGTCGTGAGGCTCCTAGTGATCCTACAAACATCCGTTGAAAAAGTGCAGTTGCACTGGCCTGGCGAGCATGGAAATATAAGCATCAGCCTATGAACACATGGTGAGAACCCGTTGCTAATCTGGAACCCACATGACCTTTGGAATGGCTGCTAGAGGTGCATGAAGTCTGGAGGAGATGAAGACCGCAAGATAAAAATGGCGACCCTCCGAGACAAAGAAGACGGGATGAGCGGATCGATGGAGGCGCTTGCTGGGTGATGGACACTGGGACAAGCGAGGCATTAGGAGAGTGCACCCTGAAGAGTGCCACCGGTGTGCACAAGTGCTCCGTGTACCCCTGAAACGGGCGAAAAACCTCTGCAGGCAGCGCGAGACTGGGGGATGCCGGCGCTAGGACCACACCGGAGTCATGCGGAACGAAGCGGACCCTGCGGCCCGAGCGGAATCGGTGCCCCAAGGCATCTGGTGGGCAATGGGAGAGACGGGCCCTGGCCCTGAGCGGACCGATGTGGACCGGGAATACGGCGCAGGGACTGAGACGCCCGCCCACGGGCTCTCCCCAGCTTGCGTGCAGAGGTCCAAACGGAACAGGGGACTGTGACGGGCATCAACCCGGTTGGATGGTGCGGGTCCTGCAGGCTGAACACAAGTCTGAGCACAATGAGCAGCTGAACAAACGAGCAGTCACAGCGCTCCACATAGTGAGTGATTAGGCGTAGGGATCCGGCTGGAGGGAGCTGCAGAGGCAAATGTGGGCAAAACATTAAATGTGCACTGAATGGAATGAACACATGCATGCATATTATAAACTGAATTAGCAATACTCAGAAAGCCAGTATCGGATCCGTGAACTGATTACAACAACCTGCACCGCATCAAGATACCCCCTGGCACAACTACAACACACTAAAAAGGGCAAATCATAAGGCCAGATGCATGACCATCGCTAGCATCCAGGCACTGGCCCAACAGCAAGGAAGAAGGGAGGGAGCGGACCGGCTGGCCATCGGGGACACAATGTTTCCAGCAAGCCCAGTGTAGAGTGTACTCAGGATGTGAATGGTGGCTACAAGGCTCATGTGTGTGGCCTGACAACTGACACTGGGGCTTTCAATTGTAGCATTTACCGTGGGTGATCCGGACACGAATCATAGAGCATCCCTGTGGACGTATAAAGGCATTGAAGAAAGGACTCAATTACGTGGGAGAGCACAACCCATTGAGGCGAATAAGAGCTGGGCTCGGTACACTTCTGAGGTGGCCTCCCTGAACGCAATAGACTGTAGCGAGTTGCCCCCGTTGGAACTGCAGACTACAAGTGGCGGGACAGACCCACGATCCTTAACAACAGCGCTATGTCCAACAAACCTCCTAGACTCAAGGGGAAGCAGCCTACGTTGGACGAATACGCCAGGACGCCGCCCGGCCCGGAAGGTGCCAGGAGTAAGGACAGGCCTCCTGCCGGTAGCATGGCCATCACGGGCACGAACCAAGAGGTCCTAGCCGCAATTGCAGACCTGAAGTTGGCCTGGGAAGCCAAGCTTGAACTGGCTGTGACCGAACTGAAAACAGCGCTGGACCGCAAGGTTGGAGAGGAGCAGGAAGAGGTGAACCTTCTCCGGCAGGATGTCAGGTCATTGGCGGAGTCACTGAGAACCAGAACACAGTTGACTGTGCTTCACACAAGTCGGAACTACACGCCCTGGTGCAGCGGGTGGGCAATTTGGAGAACAGGGCGGAGGAAGCGGAAGGACGCACCCAGAGAAATAACATCCACATTATGGGCTTGCCTTGCCGGAGGGAGCAGAGGGCCACAACCCCACGGAATTTATTGAATCAATGTTGTTGCAGGAGATACCTGGAGGGGCCCTGTCTCAGGGGTTGGCGGTGGAAAGGGAGCATAGGGCTCTGACGAGGAAGCCGCCGCCGGGTAACCCGCCTAGCAGGCCTCCAGATAAGGTGCGTACCAGGCCTTTTTATGCATGAAAATCTTGTAAATACGACAGGTTTATTATTTTCCTGTGTACATTTAAACACAAGTTTAGAGCAGAGGGCAGTGCAAAGGTCGGGTTACTTGACAGAAACCAGAAGGCGTCTTTTGATTTTTTATCTACATGGATGTAATTGCAAGCCATGGAAACAATGTATTTCTCTGAAGCTTTTCTAAAAAAGAAACTGCACACTGTGATAAAAGGAATGGTTTCTTTCCATTCAACCTCTGCCCTGTTGCTGGTCATGGAGCAAACACTGTTAATAAGATGGGAAACTAAGTTGCAATTCAGAATTGATATTTTGTAACAAAATATGCTTTTTTTCCCAAAGTGAAAGCAAACCAGTATTTCACAGTTGTATTTTTCAGAGTTCCTGTGCTGTGTGCATAATCATGCTATGGCATATCATTTTTATACTTATAATTTAATTTGCACTCTAATTATAAAAACAGTGTGTAGAATGATGACTGCGTAATCTAGTTTACATCCATTAAACATTGCAGTGTATTGGATACATTACTATAAATGGTCACTGGCAGCAGAGTCTTTGCTCACGGGTGGGTGATTGTCATTGCATCAATCACAGGTGTGCTAGACGCTCAAATCATCAAGACTACATTAAAACATCCAAAACCTGACTCTCCAGGAAGTGCAAGAAATGTTCAAAACAAACAAATGAAAGTTACATTTGTAATTGAAATAGAAATTCAGCAAAACCTGTCCCTGTGATAATCCAGATCGGTATTTAATTTTAAGTAGCGCATAATACCTGGTTCATCTAACATTAGGCCTTGTGATCATTATACCTCAGTCGATACTCTGTTAACCGACCTATGAAGGATGTTAGCCACTAAGATAGCTCAGCTGGTTGAGTATTCGTTGCTGCAATGTGTGCGTGATCTGTAGGTTGCAGGTTCAAATCCCGGCAAGGCCAACTCAACCTTTCATCCTTTCGAGGTCGATAAAAGAGTACCAACTTCAGTTTGGTGATAATTGGGATAAATATGTTCTATGTAGAGCGCTTTGCCAAAAGCGCTAATATAAATGACCATTTGACCATGAGATTAAATCTAGAATTTAGCATGGAGTCCTTGCCTCTCTGCACCGTTGTATCATAACATTGACATACCATTAGGTAGTAATCGCTCCAGGAAATTAGGACTTTCATTAAACATCAAAAGACAATTCTGCTATCGAACTTCAAAACGCACAATACAATTCATGCTTGCTTTTCTATGTTATTGGATAGCTTTTTGTATTTTCAACATTTAAATATATACAGGAGAGATGAAACGGCCAGACCTTTGAGAAATAAATGAAAGGTGCAATCTCCACAATGCAGAAAGTGGCCACATAGTAATGATTTCCATACAGTTTTTGCCCACGTTGGCTGGATGGCACATGCAATTTACTCAGTTGCAAAGGAGAAAAGTCATTTTTACTCTCTTAAAATCACATTTACTCTCAAAGTTTAAAAATAGGGAGTAAAATACTCCCACCTCAAAATCTTATCTGGAGCACTGCCGCCTAGGTCAGTGATTGCCAAGATCCTTAATTACTGGGATCGAGAAAGGATACTGGAGCACTTCCGCAAAGGGGGAACAATTCAAAGGGGGACGGCAAACATAACGGCCTACCCAGACTATACCCTGATGGTACAGCGGAGTCGAATGAACTTTGGGGCGGTCAAGAGGAGATTGAAAGAAGCGGGCCATAAGTATATGTTGCTTTCCCCGGCGAAATTGAAAGTCTTCCACAAAAACAGAACCTTATTTTTGAAACTCCGGAGGATGCCATGGGATGGTTCGATACGCAAGGTTGCCCACAGGAGCTGGACATCCAGACGAAAGGAGGAGATGGAGGAGATAAGTAATGCGCAGGGGGGCACCTGAAGGGGGTGCGGTTTGAGACTATGGGACTATAGTCAGTGATGCGGCCCGTTGGCCGGTAAAACCAGTTTGGAATAGAAAATGAAACACGAGCACTGTGAATGATGCTTCATTAAGGAGCCTTGCAGAGCTAGTCTGCACACCCCCATTTAGAGATTAGTTAGGTCGCCAATAGTGTGGTGACACCCTGCTGGGGTCTTGGCCTGGCGTTCCAGGGTAGGTCCAAACGCGGGGGAGCCTGAGATCCAGGGATGGAGCTGGGCATTTTTTGGGCTAGGGTGGGGAGGGAAGGGGTTGTGTGCAGTGGTTTGTTGTAGTTGAGGAAAGGGAAGCGGGGGGAGAAGGGAAGGGAAGTTTGCAGTGTTTGTAGTTTTAGGAAGTTTGAAGTGGGGACCGAGCCTTGGTAGACTGAGACGGAAGTGGGATCTGGACTGCACTGGTGGGAGGGGAAAGGGAACTCTCATAAAACCATGGGGGATCTGAAGATAATTACGTGGAATGTCAGGGGACACAATAGTTATCTGAAAAGGAACAAGGTGATGTTGTACCTGTGCAGACAAAAGATGGATATTGCACTGTTGCAGGAGACTCACTTGACACGGGAAAAAATGGAAACGATTGCGAAGAAATGGAAAGGGGTTGTGGGGGGCTCAAACACACTCTGCTTACGCTAGAGGGGTACTCATCTGGGTGGCACCACACGTCCCGTTTCAACTGTTGACTGTTGGAGGATGTGGCCGAAATGGATGGGAGGATGGTAATATTGCGGGGACTATTGGAGAATAAAAGAGATCAGTATTGTAAATACATATGCCCCCAATCAGAATACGGCAGCGTATTTCAGGACTATATGCAACAACCTTAGCTTGTGCATGGGTAGTGTAGTGATTTAGGGTGGGGATTTTAATTGTGTACTAAACCCCAGGGTAGATAGGTTGGATGGCAAGTTTGAGAGACCCACTCCAGCGGCAAAAGCACTGCAGACACTGCTGGACGACTTTGGTCTGGCAGACGTATGGAGAACGAAACACCCCCAAGAAAGGCAATATTCACACTACTCCGCCCCGCAGCAGCTACATACGAGGCTGGACTATGTCTTTGCCACAGCGGCAGTATTGATGGAGATTACTCAGGTAGAATATAAAGCGAGGGTCCTCTCGGACCACTCGCCCCTGGTTCTTGGGTGGCAATATTGTCCTCCGAGAGCAAGGATTCCGACATGGCGCCTCCGGACGGAGGCGCTTAAGGATCCGGTGTTCAGGGAGGATATACAGGAAGAGATTATAAATTACTTTGAGGAGAACACGGGTAGCCTTGACTCGGCAAGCACATTATGGGAAGCCTTCAAGTTAGTGATGAGAGGGGTGGCTATAGCTAAATCAAAAGGCCTGCAAGGGGGGATTGTGGCTGAACTACAAGAAACAGAAAGGGAACTAGAAAGGGCATTAAATAAAGAAGGCGGAGAGACGGAGCTGAAACTCAAACTGCAACAGAAATGTGCAGAACAATGGGACAGGCTGTGCAACCTTAACTATAAAATATATATAGAGACACAGCATTCGGGAGGTGATAAAACAAGAAGGCTTTTGGCATGGTTATATAAGAGTGAAACTCCCAGACCCACGATACGATAACTAGAGACGATGGTACTGTAGCGGACACCCAAGAGGGAGTTAATCAGGAGTTTGCGGATTATTACAAATCATCATATGGGGATGAGGAGGGAAGTAGTCATGAGGAGATAATGGAAACATTAGGACTGCCTAGAATAAGTGTTGAGGAAAGAAGAGCTAGATGCAATGATCACTTTGGAAGAGTTAGAAGAGGTGATGAAGCAGCTGCCTACGAGTAAGACCCCGGGGCAGACGGATTCCCTAGCGAGTTTTATAAAGTTTATAGGGCAGAAGTGCTCCCTCCAATGTTGGAAATGCTGAACGAGGCGTTTGAGGTAGGACGGTTACCGGAGTCACTAAGGGAAGCGATCATAATACCGCTTCCCAAACCTAACAAGCCGGGGCATAGCTGTGGCTCTTATAGACCGCTGTCGATGTTGAACCAAGACAGCAAGATACTGACGGCGGTCTTGGCAAACAGACTGCGGAAAGTTATTGATAAACGTATACACCCCGATCAGACGGGCTATGTCCCGAACAGAAATATTACACATAACCACAGACGACTCCACCGGATCGTCGAATGAAGAACTAAGCTTGAAGGCGAAATGGCGATCGCGTCACTAGACGCGGTTAAGGCCTTTGATTCAGTCAAGTGGCCATGGCTGCTAGCAGCCCTGGCGGGTTACGGAATGGGACCAGGATATGTAAGATGGGCGAAAATGCTATACAGTGAACCGCTGGCTAGGGTTAGAACAGGAGCAGTGATATCTGGAAGATGGCAACTCAGCAGAGGCACCAGACAGGGATGCCTGTGGTCCCCAATGCTCTGTATATTAGCCCTAGAGCCCATAGCAATATACCTGAGACAGCAATACGACACTATAGGCATTGTACGACACTTCATCTCCTTATATGCGGATGACTTGTTACTGTACATGAAGTACCCGGAAGAAAATCTTCAATATATCCTGGAGGTGATGGAGAGATACGTGGGGCTGTCTGGCATAGCAGTGAACCCACAAAAATCTAGTATGTTCCCGCTAGGCAGTTACAAGGGGACTCCTGGGGGGCGTCTGCCGGTGTTTCAAATACCATGGGCGTTGAGTACCTTTCAGTACCTTGGGATAGATGTTTACCATACGGTTGAGCAAGAACATAGGCACAATACTGAGGTGGCCATTGTGAAAATCGAGAAGTGTATGAAATTTTGGGTGAAGCTGCCCCTAGCGATGATGGGACGAGGGGCAATGCTGAAGATGGTGGTCCTACCTAGGCTCCTGCATTATTTTGGGAATATTCCATACCTGATACCCAAGAGGTTTTTCACTAAACTGAACAGCATGTGTAGGGATTTCTTGTGGCATGGTACCCGGAATAGGGTGCCGCTATGGAAGCTGCAGAACTTTTATGAAAAAGGGGGGACAAAACTGCCTAATTATGAGGTTTATTATGTAGCGAGCCAGCTGCAATACGTTGCCAAATGGCTCTCAGACGAAGTGACCGCCGTATCTAGGCTGTTTGGTCATGATTGTGCCTCATTTTATTTAAGAGAAATGATCTGGCTTCCCAAGGCAGAAATGGGAGAGCGCCCTGAGATGATGCGGCTTGGGTGGCAGATGTGGCGCCAGGCATGTCGGATGATGGGGAACCCACTCCCATGCTCCCCGCAGATACCGTTGGCTACACTGGCAGGGGGAGATGAGCAATTGAGAATGATAATAAGGACCCACTGGGAATCGGCAGGGGTGGTAACGATGGGAGATATCTGGCGAGAGGGGGCTATTATGAATTTTGAAGTACTTGGGGAAGAGACGGGATTACATATGAACCAGTATATTACATATCATAGAATGGTGCAGAAAATTAGGAAAACATGGCCTGAAACTGTATTGGAAGAAGAACCAGACGCTATTATGGATGTAATATATGATATAACGGAAGAGGGACATGAAATTTCTCGACTGTACGAGCGTAAATCCCCCCACCCCGCTGTTCTCCCCTCTGATCACCTTGGATGTCCCCTCTTATAGTCTCACCTGATGATTTGAAAAAGATGAGCTCTCCATCCTGCATTGAGCGCAGGGGCGCATAGATAACCAGTTGCTTCACTGGCTCGAAGGAATTGGTGAGTTCCAGGACAATATTGACTCCGATATTCCCGGCAAGACGCCGTAAGTATGTAGTTCGTAAGAGTTCAAATGCCTGACTTTCACTCTTGTACGATTCCTTGCAGGTTGCAGTTTGACCTTACTGAAGAGTTCCTCGTGGCAAACGGTAATGTTCTGGTAAGGATTTGCATTATCCAACACAGTTCGAAAAAATAATGTCCATATGTAACCTGTTGCTTTCTCCCTTATTCAGGCGCTGAGAGAAAGTATGAAGTCTCGGGGAATAATGCCTCCGGCGGTAAAATCAGCTAAGTCTTTTGTGGTGAGGAGGGCTCCCCTTGTTAGTCCCTTGTTTCACCTTGCTGTCCTTTTGTTTCCCCTTAGGGGCCGGGGTTCGGCTAGGATGCAGTGGAAGCTGCACCGACCCGTGAAGAAGAATAGTACCCCCAGTGGTAAAATCAGGTAAGTCTATGGGGGGTATTCCTCTGTGTATTCCCTTGGCTCACCTTGCTGTTCTTGTCTTCTCCTTAGGCGTCGGAGTGCGGCGGGAACGTGCAGGAGGATGCAGTGAAATGTGAAGATGCGGCGAAGGCCGGTGAGTTCAGCGCTGCGCTGCAGCAGGCGAGGCGACACGCATAAAATAACTTCTTTCTTCCAGCTCGAAGGCGCGATGGATCGGGAATTCAGGTAAGGATCCAAGGTATTGCTCTTGTTCCAAACTTTTCTCCTTCTTTCTCCCTTTTTCTAGGATCTCCAAACTCGAGGCGGGTGTGGCAGAACGCTGGATGCAGGCTTGCAGGCACGGTGAGCGTTACGCTGCTGGATGCAGAATAATACGAAGCGTGTGCTGCTCTTCGGGCGTGGTTTAAATAGCCTCCAAAGTAGTCCCAGGTAAGTATTCCTCCCCAGCCCCACCAGAGTAAAAAAAAATATCCCTAGGTAAAATAGTCCCTTCCAAGGCTCGTTTGGCTTGGAGCTCTTGCAGCATGGTCTGCATCAGGTACGTTTGCAGCATGCTCTACATCAGGTAAGTTTTAATCTATGAGCCTGGCGTCTATGGCGCCAGGACTGCACCCAAATAGCCCCTAGAGGGGGTTGTTGGGCTTGCTTGTGGTAACTTGATGCCTGCTTCTGGGGTTGCTGGACTTGGTCTGGGTCCCCGGGGGTAGGCATCATGACAGAAACAGATACAACTGTATATTACGCATAGGGCATATATGACACCTCAAAAAATATCTAGGTTCAATAACGCTGGAAGACAGGCATGCCCCAAATGTGATTAGGAAAATGCTGATATGGTACACATGTTTTGGTCATGCCCAGTGATCGAGCGTTTCTGGGGTGAAGTAGCCCAGAAACTGGCGGAAAAAGGGATCACTATTGTCATAGATACGGCCTGGGCCTGCTTGCTAGGGGGGGTTCCCTAGAGCACAAAAACTTAAACACGTCAGTAAACTAAAAGACCTAGCATATGTGCTTGCAAAAAGGAGGATTGCCATGGGGTGGAAGACATGCCACAGGCCACGAGTAGAGGTGTGGTGGAAGGAGTTGCAGAAATGGGCGGAGGCAGAAACCACGGTATGGCAAGAGGCAAGCAATGTAGGGGGAGAGGAGGAGGTGGGAACCCTGATGGCATGGAAATCATTAATAGCGGAATTGTTTGGAACACCACAAGATCTGTCGGAATCCACGGAAAGTGAGACCCCACCACGTGAGGCAGACACAAAGTGCTTGGAATAAATAGGCTCGTAATGGGGGGTGGGATATGGGGAGCAGTGATCGGAATTAAACGATGAACAACTGAACTGTTGATATATGCACTGCGCGTTTGGTTTGTATTGTTGTTGGTTTGAATAAATTAATAAAAATTATTTAAAAAAAAAAAGTTTAAACTGCTCTATGTTACCAAGGATTCCCAGCCTGACGTGGAATATTCACAGCATGTGAATCTATGAAAGATCCAATTTTGGAGGAAGAGTGTAGTTTTGTATTTAAATTTGGTATGAACTGATATTGATGAAAACCTACAGATTGAGTAAAGTAGACACTTTGGATTTTTTTGGGGGGGTGTTTTACTTTTGTCTTTCCCCCTTTGCCCCTTTTGAGTGAGGTCAACCATTGCCAAATTGTAGTCTGAAAACTGCCCTCCGCCTCCCCGAATCAGACCTCAACCGGTGGAATAGACTGACCACACTGCCTCACCCACAGCCTACTAGACAACTGCCAAACATGAAGTGCAGTCTACAAGAATACGGCAGTGAAAGCACTGCGATAGAACTAATGTTCTCTCACATGGAACAGCCATGCACAAAGGTTTTACCATCCTGAGCACAAAAGCAATGTTGTAAGCAAGCCATACAACAACCTTTCATTATGGCCCTTGAATCGGCATTTTACCACACCAAAGTGGTGGTATACATAAAATGGAGCCAAATTAAAATCACATGCCATTGCCATTTTTCAAGGCTACCAATCATATGGGATTTGCATCTTTAAACGTGCTACTTACTTTTGCGCTACCCATGAATTTTTTATATTCACATGCTAAGTGAAGACTGGTTTACAGAGCGCCTTAGACATCCCAAGTACTTTTAAGTTACAATACCACAAACTATTTGAGGTGAAAACACAAACTAAAAGAATACTGATCAACAGAAGACACAAAGAATGTTCTGATGGTGTTGTTGGATGCATTAGACTTCGCTCAGTCTAATTCCTGTCAGACCCTAAAACTCTAGCCCACTTAAAGAAGGGTTAACTCCATTGGTGCTAATTTTTTCTGTAAATCCACATTTTTGTGAGATTCGTTAAACAGATATTCAAGCAGTATCAGACACTTAAAGTAAGCAAATCAACTTCTCATGATGATTTGTTATTTATATTGCGCTTATGCCTAACCGCTGTTCATGGAACATATTTACATACATTAATCATCCCAACCGAAGTTGGCACTCATCAAATCATTACAAATATATATTCAGAATATATATCGTAATAAGTCACGTTACATGCCCATTTCAAATGTTCTTTCAGGCTTCCATCAGCCAACTTTCCGCTCTTGCCCGACTGTCCGCTATTCAGGCATGGTGCGTTTCTAACAATCTCTGCCTTAATGCCAGTAAGACTGAGATCCTTCTCATTGGGACCTCTGACCCCGCTTTCCCTCTCTCACTCTGGCCGCCCTCCTTGGGCCCTCTTCCTTCGCCTTCCTGAGAGGCTAAAAATGTTGTCGTCATCTTCGACTCCAATCTCTCCTCTCCACACATCACAGACCTTGCCAACCAGGCCCACTACCAGCTGCACCTCCTCAGATGTCTTCTTTTCTCACTTTCTCCCAGAAGCTCACGGTCTCCAGATCCCTGGTTCTCAATCTGTCTTCCTTTACTCTCCGCCCTCTGCAACTAATCCAGAACAGGACTGTGAGACCTCAAGCCCAGGGACTGCATCTCTTCAGCCCTGAAGTCTCTCCACTGGCTCCCGGTGGCTGCAAGGATCAAGTTCAAGACTATCTGCATCGTCCACACAGGGCTGTATCTGGAATCCTACACCGCCCCCACCTTGCACTTTTGCATAACGCACTTGCACAAACTAAGTCTGAGTAAGATTGTTTGTTTTATCCTCCCGCTATCTTCCCTCCCTTGTCACGCATAGAAACACTTGTGTACAGGCATGTTATAAATGACATATCATACAAGATGCACCTAGAAGACTCATTTGATAGGCCTATTTTATAGCAGGCCTCTGATATCCATTATATGATAACCTCATTGCTATATTTAGCTCAGTAGAGCAACTTTATATTGGGAACATACGTTTTATTATGAGTATGGATTCATGAACAAGAGAAGAAAAGGTGGAGTGGGCAGGGGAGAAGGAAAAGAGAAAAATAAAGAAACAAATCAGTTGAAAACAACAACCACATGTCCCAAAGAGAAAAGTAAATGCTTCCAATGCATAAACCTTCCTATGATCATAACCTTCAATAGAAGGTACAATAAGTGACACTTTGTGGTCTATAATGAAGACTTGGATAATTGTTACCCTCAACGTAATCAAAGAATCTGGACCAAGTCGTTATGAATCGAGGCATAATGTTTTTAAGTGTGCTTGTGATTTTATCCATAGCCATACAATTCTATAAACAAGCCCACCATTCAGATACTGGAGGGGTTCTTGGGGACATCCAGTGTGATGCTAGACAATTCAAGCCACTATAAGGCACTGTGTGATCAAGTCTGACTTCGCCCTTTTCACCTTCTCCAAACAACATGACATGGGGGTCCCTAGGGAGGTGCTGTATATTCAGAAGGACGTTGTACGAGATAGGCTGAATGATGCAAAATGTCCATTATTGGTGTAGTGTTCTCCCTAAAGCAGAGGCAATGCAGTGTTTGTGGAAACATTTCATTAAGTCACAACAGTTATATACTAGCTATGGCAAACCTTGTAGGCATTTCTCTTCACAACATGGGTAGGAAGGGTTTAGATGCCCTTCCCCATACATAACCCAAGATGTTGGGGTCTATGGTTACATTTAAGTCCTCCAACCAGGCTTGCATATACTTGTGGGTCCGAGTACATCTGGCCAAATCAATGATTTTATAAAAGGAATGAGAACCAAATGGCCGTGACTTTAGCAGACAGTTCCTGTCGTTTATATGTAACCCCAAAGCTGGTTCTGAGACTACATGAACCAATGACGCAATTGCACATAGTGAACGTTTTCTATTTCGGGAATCTGAAAATGTGCCGTGCATTGTTCAAATATTACGGAAGTTCACTGTTCATAAATTTGATGGACATGAGTTAACCACTCTACCCCCACTATCTCTCGATAAAAATCTGCAGATGACAAACCAAGAGAAAAGTCTGGATTTCTCACTGCAGGAGTCAAGGGTCAGAGATAAGTGGATAATTTATATTTGCGATGGGCATGTTCCTAATAGGAGTGTATACCGTCCATTTTAGTTTGCACATTAGGGTATGCCTATCCGGTGGGCAAGATGGACAAAAACTGGCAGGAAAGGGTGGATCTTGTGATATTCATTATCACTACTTCTTAGTCGATTTCTTATCTGCCAAGTCTACGGGACGCTAAGATATCTACCAACATTTCGGAGGGAAAGTTTACAGTTGTGTTTCTCAGACAAACATATTCGATGCTACCATAGGAATTCTAACGGTCCAAATAAATTAAGAGGCTAAGCTGTGAATAGTCAGGAAGAGCCTAAGTGTGACACGTAACAGGAGGGTTTGAAGAGGTATAAGAACCACAAGGAACAAGTTACCTACCTGTAACTGTTGTTCTCCAGCATGGGTCTGTCATGGATTCACATGCTCATGAATATTCCCTGTCGTAAGGCTGGGAATCCTTGGTAAAGAAAAAATTCAGTTTCAGTTTCGTTTCTGAACTGTCTTTTTCCTAATAACCAATCACTGGTCTCTGGGTCATACTGCCCCCAGCCAATGACTGCCCTCTACCTAAGCCCCTCTTCAGGCAGCCATCTTCAGATTTGGTAGCATGTAAAGTGGCAGTAGGACCAAGAGAAGAGCCGCAGAGGGGTAGGCGGGAGGGTTCGCATGTGAATCCATGCCAGACCCATGCTGGAGAACAACAGTTAAAGGTAAGTAGCTTGTTCCTTCATCAGCATGGGGTCTGGCATTGATTCACATGCTCATGAATACAAGAATAAATAGCAGTACACACATGCACGGGATGTGGCAAGGCTCAATATTAAGCATCTCTTACCTCCTCACCAGGCTCACCTTCAATAGAAACAGGTTGCGCAGCACTGCTTGGACGACTCTGGAATCCCGGTCGATGCAGTAGAATTTCGTGAAGGTGTGCGTCGACCTCAACGTAGAAGCCCTGCTGAGGTCAAGCAGGGGCACACCAGACGGGAACGCAGTAGTTGCAGCAATGGCTCTGGTCGTATGGGCTATCGGACGGTCAGGCAACGGTCGGTTTGCCAACCGGTGACAATGGGTGATGCAGCCAGAGAGCCACCTGGAAATGGAAGCCCTGGAGAGGGCCTTACCTTGGTTCACAGGGCCAAAGTTCACAAACAGCTGTGATGTCTTCCGAAAATCCTTTGTTCGGTCCACATAGAACTTCAGCGATCTAGCCACATCCAGCGAGTGCAAAGTCCTCTCAGCCGGCGACAAAGGCGATGGGAAGAAAACCAGTAACACCAAGGGCTCGTTGAGGTGGAAGTCAGACTGCACCTTGGGCATGAAGGAGGGGTGCGTCCTCAGCACGACCATTGTCTCGTGGAATTTCAGATACGGAGGCTTACAGGAGAGGACCTGGATCTCTCCCACTCGTGCGGAGGTGATGGCCACAAGAAACGCCGCCTTCCACAACAGCAATTTCAGGGGTGCCGAATGCAAAGGATCGAATGGCGGACCCATGAGCCAAGTCAGCACCACATTGAGCTCCCACGCCGGGGCCGGAGCCCTAACCGGTGGGAACAAGCGGAAAACTCCTTCACCAGGCGATGAGACCACAGCGACGACCGCCCCGGAGTTCTGGTATAGCGGGAGATAACTACCAGATGAATTTTGATGGAGGCGTGCGCAAGCCCCGCCTTGGCCAGCGACAGCAAGTACAGCAGCAACGGAGGGGCCGTAATACATAGAGGGTTTATCTTCTGTGCACGGCACCAGATGGTGAACCTCTTTCATTTATGTCCATAGCACTTAAGAGTCGAGGAAGTCCTTTGCTAGGCAAGTAACGCCTTGCAGTCCGCCGGGACCTCGTAGCCTCCGAACTCTATTGACGCAGGAGCCAGGCCTGCAGGTTCGTGGTGCAGATCACGCCTCCTTCCCTGGCGAGAAGATCTGGGTCCACCGGAAGCTTGACTAGAGGGGACGCCGACATGTCCAGAAGGTCCGGGTACCATATCTGCCCCGGCCACGCCGGTGCAACGAGGATCATCCTGCACCGGGACCGTCTGAGATGACTGATGAGTCGCAGAAGCAACGGTGGCAACACATAGAGAAACAGACCGTCCCAGGGGAAGGAGAATGCATCCCCCATGCTCCCTGGCTGGGGAAACCTGCTGGCAAACCTCTGGCACTTGGTGTTCATCGCCGTCGCAAACAGATCGATCTGGGGATTGCCCCATCATCGGAATAGAAGATCCACTTGATACTGCCAAAGCTCCCACTTGTGGCAAGAGCGCAGCTACCTGCTGAGTGAGTCGGCAACTGTGTTCTTCACTCGTGCTAGGTGAAAGGGCAGCAGGAACATCCCTTGGGTGACAGCCCAGTGCCACAGCTCCTGCGCTTCCTTGGAGAGAGCCAGGATCTGGTGCCCCTCCTGCTTCTGAATGCAGAACATCGTGGTAGTGTTGTCGGTGAAGACCTGCACCACCTTGCCCTTGAGGGACGGAAGGAAGGACCTGAGGGTCCAAAACATGGCTCGGAGCTCCAGGACGTTGACGTGCAGCGACCTCTCCTTCGGGAGCCAAAGGCCTCTTGCGTGGAGATCTCCGGTGTGCGCGCCCCATCCCTCTAGGGAGGCTTCTGTTGTCACCGTCTCTTGATGCGCTGGGGTCTGAAAATCCATGCCTGCTTCGAGATCTGGTGGTGGGGAACCCACGCGCATCGCTCGACGGAATGTCTCATTGAGGGCGATCTGGTCTTCGAACCTCACTGTCACTTGTATCCAACGGGCGTCGAGGAACTCCTGCAGTGGTCGCATCCGCAACCTGCACAGCCGAACAAGGTAGATGCATAACAACATCATGCTGAGCAGGGACTTGATGGACCCCAACATGGCAGCTTCCATGGTCAACAGCCGTTGTACCTTGCCCAGGATGGCTTTTGTCCTCTCCTCCGACAGGGAAGCGAGTTGCGCCTCCGTGTTGAGCCTGGCTCCCCGGAACAGAGCGTCCTGCGATGGCACCAAGCAGGACTTTGCATAGTTTATCGAGAACCCCAGTTCCGTGAGCAGGCGGACGGTCCTCACTGTGTGTTCGACGGCGAGTTCCCTTGACTTCGCTCAGATGAGCCAATCGTCCAGGTAGGGGTAAACGTGGATCCCCTGCAGGCGCAGCCGTGCCGCCACTGGTGCCAGGCACTTGGTGAAGACCCTTGGGGCCGACTTCAAACCGAAGGGGAGGGCCTTGAATTGGTAGTGCCGCCCTTAGACCACGAAGTGCAGGAACTTTCAATGTCCCTCGTGTATGGGGATGTGGAAGTAGGCATCCTCCAGGTCCAGCGACGACAGGAAGTCCCCTGCTTCCAGCTGTCCCAGCACGTGCTGAAGGGTGACCATCCAGAATTTCTGGGATTTTATGTATTTGTTGAAGCAGCGTAGCTCTAGAATGGGGCGCCTGCTGCCGGTCTTCTTTCGGACGAGGAAGTACCGCGAGTATACTCTTCGGGACGAGCTCTATCGCGCCCTTTTTCAGCATTGCTCGTAGCGCCAGAAGTAGTTGTGGAATGTGGTTTTCTTTTCTGACCACCGGTGGAAAACGGGGACACTTCCCTTTGGAACTCCAGGGTGTGTACATGGCCAGGGCATCCAGCACCCAATGGTCGGTGGAGATGGACTTCCACACGAAGTCGATGCCGTCGGCCCTGCCGATTTCTTCCTGGCTGCCGCAGAGACCACAGAGTCCGGGAACGGCTGCGCTCTGAGGCACATGGGGGCAGAGTCTGGAACCTGGTATTTCTTCTCGTACTGGTCTTTCTTCTCCGGGGCCGAAGATGGGTTCTTCAGGAGGGACAGCCCTTTGTCCCAGATGTCGTCCAACAGCGGGACCGAGAGCACTGTCTTCCTCTTGGCCTCTCGTCGCTGATACAGGAATTCCTCCTGCTTCTGTTCTTCGGGGTGCATCTGAAAAAGCCCTGAGGCCCTAGATATCATGGCGTGGGATGAGCCAATTTCGTCGGGCAGAGAAGCACGGGGTGGCGGCGACGGGAAATCTGTTCCGTCGTCGCCGCCGTTGTCCATGTCTCTGTCTCGTCCCTCGGCAGAGGGGATGGAGGTGAAGGATGGCAGGGAGGGGGTGGATGGACTCGCCTCCGCTTGGATGGAGGGCTTCTTGACGGTCCAGGCGCCGTTGGATCACCTGCCGGCGGCAAGGGCATCCTTATCCTTATTTCTGAGCACAGGGTGTGCAGGGCTAGTAAGATGTCCTCCAACCTGTCAGTTGGTGGTGGCAGCGGTTGCGATGGGAGTGCCGGCAGCGCGTGGTGTGGTGTCCCTCCGGTTCCTCGTCGGCCTGACGCTCCTCGTCGGTTCCTTCGTGGCTTTCCACGTCCGCCTCCTCAGGGTCCTTCCCGTAGGACCTGACCTCGACAAACCTCTTGTCCAGCACTGCCTTGAGGCCTGAAAATTCGTCTTCGGAGGAGATATCAGAGCCCGGCAGGACTATCGTGCCCGCCCCTTCTTTTCGGCCAGGGGCTTCACAGGGGTCTTATCGATGGGCTGGAAAGAAGATTCCGTCCGGGCGGGCAGGGAAACTCTTGGCTTGGGGGTCGTCCCCACTGGGGCCGCCTTTGTGGTCTGCGCCAAGGATGCTACCACTCCCTCAATCGAAGCCTTAGCCTGGTGAATCTGGGCCTTCATGACCTTGGGCGCGTCTGAGGCCTTCACCGTGGGGGGAGGGTCAATGCCTCGCTCCCCCTTGGCTTTCTCCGTTGGAGCTGACCAGGACTTCTCCCGAAGCTTACCCGGGTTGCCGACTTCCTCTTCATTGAGCCAGAGCCTTGGCTCGTGGTTGACGGCGACTGCGATGCTGCGTCTGGCCTGGCAGCCGTGGAGCCCGTACCAACGGTGCTCCCGGTGCCCGCGGACTCGCAGTGCTTTGCCTTATGTGGGGGCCCCTGTCGCTGGAGCACCCTCAAAGGTCTTTGAAGACCGCTCAGACTTTCTCTTGGGTGAAGTTGCCGGGGCTCACCTGTCGCCGGGCTCCTTGTCTGCAGCCAGTCAGCGACCCACTTGTGACGGTCCTTCATGGTGCTGGAGGACATGTCCTTGCAGAACGCACAGGCCTCCTCCATGTGCGATTTGTCGGAGTGTGAGCAGTAAAGGCACCGGGAGTGCCCATCCTCCTTGAAGACGTTCTGTAGTCCACATCCTGGGCAGATCCTAAACAGAGGCGTCAAGTCTCCTTTGTCTTCGGCCATGTCTACGCGGGTTAGCCCTCAAAGATCTTCTTGAATCCTCTAAGAAGTGGAATTCAACGAAAATCGCCCTTGAGGGGTGCAGAAGCTTCCGAAAAAGGGTCCCCGTTATTTGGATGAAGGATCAGTGGAACTCGAGTCTCAATTGACCGAAAAAATAGAGAAATTCTTTGAAAAAAACAGCAATATACAGTAGAACCTGGAGAGCTATAGCACGAGGACTCCCAACACTTGAACGTGCGGTAAACATCTGACGATGGCTGCCCGTGGAGAGGCTTAGGTAGAGGGCAGTCATTGGCAAGGGGCAGTATGACCCAGAGACCAGCGATTGGTTATTAGGAGAAACTAGACGCAACAGAATTTTATTTTTCTTTACCAAGGATTCCCAGCCTGACGACGGGGACTATTCATGAGCATGTGAATCCATGCCAGACCCCATGCTGGAGAATAGGTGGTTCATCTCAATTGAAATGATCATACCCATTCAAGAAATCTCTAATGGAGCCCACCGATACAGGTCTTGAGTAATTGATCAGAGAAATCCAGGGACATTGTGGCTGTACAACGCAGAGTCGCATTTCGGAAGATAGACACCCAAGTTTTATTATCCTTTGTATACCAAGAGTTTACTTTATTTGAATGAGCAAAACAGTATTGTTTAGCTTTTAACAGTATTGGTGGTGTCTTTAGCTTGAAGAGTTGGCAACTGTCCATTAACTCACATCAACTGACTTGACACTCAAGTAGACTTATGTTGTTGTTCCAGAGACTGGATATCAGTTTCTAGTTGGAACATGGTCTGTCTTCTCTACCTATTGCAACTAGATGCTTAAGTAATTATATGACATGCATTACTACTGTTAAAATTCGACCTTTTTTTTTTGGCCTTTTTTTTCGAGATTTGTAAATTCGGTATTATGACCATAAACCGTTAAAATACATCCGATAGGGTCGCAGTGGACATTACCAATATGTCCTTTCCTTGAAAATATAGGACAATATCACTAAAAACAGAGTGACCACCGGGTCCCCAGAGTTTACTCAGTCTTAACCATTTACAAAATCTAGGCACGTTCAATGTTGGCATAAATGTCAACATGATGATAGCATGGTCTGACAATGTGATTGTGCAGACATCTGATTGTAGGGCATGTTGCAAGAGAGGCCTAGACTCTAAAAATAGGTCCTTTATAGAATAAGGTCTGTGCAATTGGGAATAACATGTATAAACCCATGTGGAAGTGCCATCACATATTGATCCAGGTCAAGTCCCCACTGATCGTAAAAGAGAAGCACCCCCGGGGAGCCTCCGATATATGTTCATGTTAGGTCTATCCATGGGGAGATTGGGGGAGGGGAGAATACAAAAGTAATAATGATAAAATCGGTCAACACACCCTCCCAGAATCAGGTGCCTGTGTTAAAAAGTGGTGACCTAAGGGGTGAGATTGGATAAGTATTGATCCGGACCTTAGTTTGGGGCATAAACAGAAAATATAACCGAGTACCAAAGTGTAGTTGCAGAACTAACATATATCCCCAATTATCTTGTAATAAGTCCCCAATTTCAAGTTAACGCTTGTGCCTAAAAGTATAACCAACCCCCATTGTTTTGTCCCCAGACAAGAAGCAAATTGCCAGTAACCGAGGGAAACCGGGCCTATTTTGGTCCACACGTAGTGGATGGGTTATGGGTTTCCTGTAAAGTTATTATGTTGTCCTTCAACATTTGGAGATATCCAAGCACCTTTCTCCATTTAAGCAGGGGAATTAAGATCCTGGACATTAGATGAGGCTAATCCAAGAGCAGACATGATTTTAAAAAGGGAAGTATGTTGCTCTTCATATCTTAATACCGCTGAAGAAAGCAAGATATTTCTTTAGCAATAAGATAGGCGACACTTGAGGTAACATTACAATCGAAGACAGTATAAGACACAACTGTATAGACAAATCAACAGTAAAGAAAAATGGTAAATAAACAAATGAAACCCATTAGCAACACAATCCAGGTAGTGGGTTGCAATTGATCCCAAAACCCTGAAGCCATATCTTGGGAGAATACCACCCCATGGCCGCTATACAAATTGACAGGTTTAATGGGTATGTGATCGTACAAACCGCCACCTTAGAAACTCTAGTAGAATGATGGCATGGGGGAAGATGTCTGGAGTATTCATGTGTTTTTCTATGTACGGAGGTCTTTCTCACCCTTTTGATGCCCTTGCCACACACCTATATAATCCACACTAGGATTTATTATTTTTCTTTAAATTATAGCAGACGTTGTTCAGGGCTTGCTCCCTGGTCTACTGGCTTGTGAGTGACTTTATAGATTGAGCATGTGTTCCACAGGAATATGCTGAGCTTAGAACATGTGCAGGGTTACTGGGCATCTGCTCGCTAGGTCGTGAAATGAACTGGTTTCAGCTGACATAAGCATGAACCCTACATAGGGAACCAGAACTGTATCAGAGGGTAGAGAACCTACACCCCTCGCCCGAGGACGGTGGAACCAGAAGTAATAATCCATCATAGGGGGCTGCGAAAGGGCAGATAAGGGTTTTTTGGGGGGGGGTGGCGGTCGGGAATAGTTAAAAATATGTGGTTGAGGGGGGTTTAAATTCGATTACCTTTTTCGTTATTTTGTACACGATTAAAAGACAATAGTAAAAATGCTTCACGATGAAATAACATAGAACCTTACCCACAGCTGACTTGTTACATAAGTGGGACAAGGCTAATTCCCTGATGCGTTTATTATGTAAGGATTCGAAAGACGACCTTTGTCATCTGATCTTGCTGTGTCCAGCCTCCATGGGCCTGAGGGAACATTTCCTGAAACCGCTATTTTTGAACCGTGTGCGCAGTATAGTCGCCGAAGCCATGGCTGTGTGCCTAAACTCCAGTGAAACGCCAGCAGTTTCGCTGGGTATGAAGGGTTTGTTTAAATTGGTGAAGGAGCGTGATTAATTGTTAACGGAATATGAATTGCATTTTAAGTATGAGGCATCATTTTCATGTCACTATTTATTTTAATGCGATTACCTGATGATGGTGGGACTTTTATAGAATTGTTTAATGTGTATATGATGTATTTTTGAACTGTTGCTTTCATAACTTGTTTTGTCGAAATAAAGCCTACGAACGGGTATACAGAACCCCCCACCCATTTCTCACAGCAACTAAAAAGGGATCTAGATGATACAAGATAAAAAATGTGTTGTTCAATATAGAGATGACGTAATGTGTCACCTGTCTACGAAAACTGCAAGCAAGACACACAGGTGCATTTGAGTGCCCTACCTGAGAAAGGGCACAAAGCCTCCAAACAGAAGTTACAACTGTGAACAAAGAGTTCATTGCACAGGACACAATATTGTGGAAGTTTAGTGATTGATATTCCACTCCCGGAAGGAGTCTATTCAGTACCGGTTTGATTTATAGGTGCTTACTCATAAACATGGTATATATTACAGATCTATTGCTTACTAGAGTAAATAGCTACACCCTGTAGCTACTGGAATACCAGCATGTTTGAGATCTGTGGCTGCCACGACATCAGCAGTAGAGCAAAGGGAAAACACTGTGCCTAATTCAACCTCTATGGACAAGGATAGCTGAAACTGTCTAAAATGCTTGACTCTGTTCTACCAGTCTACCCTTAGACCTGGCAGCTTGCCCATGTGGAAGAGGGTACTAGTAGCGGGAAACGGCTGGTGGGCATGTCATCTGTGGTAGCTAGATCGCTTATTTCAAAGGCTTGGAGAGCCAGCAGGCCTCCCAACTTCCAACACTGGCTCAACATTATGTTGACCTGCGAACAAAGGGAAACAGTTCAATTCAACGATCCCACCACACTGCAGACCTAAGGACTACTGGGCGGCTTTTAGGAACTACATGAGCGAGGAGCGACTCTCGTGCCCTGCTTCGCAGAGCGCTGATAGTCCGAGAAACTCCAATGTTTCACCCCGCAAGGGTTCCCCTCCCGCAAACAACGAAGGATGAAGGACGTACTTAGCTGCCCGGCCCCTCCTGTGGTGCATGGAGCCTGGGCCCTATGTGATTAGTCAGTTTCTGAGCGACCACTCAGATACTCACCTCAATATGGGTTTGGCAGCTAAAGCAGTATCCAACTATGGTATTGTGAACCGGAACCGTTGTGGCACAAGGGATTCAAGACTATATTGGATGTGTCTGTGAAATGAGAGGATTTGGGGGGGTGGGATCGGGTGGCAATATGCCCCTGTTGGGCCTTTGTTTTCTGATTCTTGTACGCTGAATTAGAACAATAAAAACAGGTTTAAAAAAAATGGAAAACATTGTGCTAGGGTTGGCCTTAGAAGTGGCGGTACCACATGTAGTAGTTTCCCTCCTATTAAAAAACAAATACAACACGAATTTGTTTCTAGCGTGAAGTATGAGATTCTTGTTCAGAACTCCTCAAACTATTTAGAATAGATGCTCTGTGTTGAACCCTGTGTTCATTCTCCCTAATTCCCAAGAAGGAGAACCACATGATACTACCCCCACAATTGTGTAAACATCACTGATGCCTCACACCGACCTTACTGATGTTATCTGAACGTGATTTGGTGACGGATCATGCTAGAGAGACCAGAATGGAAAACTGTTGTAGGGTACACAGTATCTAGGTGGTTGTGGAAGGTTTCCTCAGGTCAGTTATGCTCAGGTGAAAGAATTTGTGGTTTTTACTGGGGCCCGTTTAGCTGTGGTTCAATCAATACCTACACCATACGGCTTTGGGTTAAGCCTGCAACTTTGTTCAACTATTGAAGCAGCAGAGATTCTTAATGTCGACAGATACCCCTATAAAGAATGGACATCACGTAATGGTTTTATTAGATGCTGTCATGCTGCCCAAAAAGACAGCCATAATTAAATGTGCTGCCAGCCAGTCTTCAGATAATCCAATCAGTTGCTGCAATGATTTTGCAGATATAACCACTAAATAGATGGCCACATCCTACTCCTTATATGGGTTACCAGATTGCTTTTATAATTATAATTGGTTATTTAGAACATGCTTAATACCCAGAGGTTTTTAAGCACGGACCCGGGGATCAAACCTGTGTTGCTCCGTGTCGTCGTCTTGCTTCCAAGGTGAGCGTGTTGCCCCTGAGCTATCCTCCCGAGACAGCTTCATGCAACTTGCATGCTGTAATAATTAGCCGTACCTTTTTGTGGTCCTGGATGTGTTCTTCAGGTGAGTGGAATCTTACCCATGCAGGAAGGCAGATGCAATAATTCTGAAAATGATGGTCAAAGATTTTGTGAAGAGGTTCTGGAGTGCCCAATCGATCAATAGTGACCAGAGTACCCACTTCAGGAATAAGGTTATAAAATTACTTCTGTATAGTGTGAACATTCAGCATAATTTGCACTTCCCTCACAAGCCTAAATCCGCAGGAGCAGTGGCGAGGAGGAATGGGGAACTAAAGAATAAGTTAGCAAAATTGTGTCAAGCGGCTGCTTTTAAAATGGCCTGAGGCCTTGAGTTTGGCATAATAAGTCCCACTAACAGAAATGGACACCTTATGCGAATACCTTTTTTCCTCTTGTAAAAGCTGTGACTAATGACAGACCATTAGACTATTAGAGTATACAAATATCTCAATTCCCTCTGCTAGTCTCTCACACAATAATGTCACAGCTGCACCGCCCAGAGAACCACTAGTCCCTGGCCATTGCTTGCAGCCAGAGGCAGAAACCTGACAAATGTCCATCAGCGGAAGTATACTTTGGACCAAAGTTAGAAGGGACTCTATTTAGTCCTCCTGGCATCAAACTCTGTTAAGCTTCACGGACATCCAACATGGGTTCACGTGTCCCACTTCAAAGGGCGGTAGCTCTAGTAGACAAAAATCAGATATTTGTATTCCGCCTCTTTGTTCTGTAATTTTCCATTTTGGTATCTATTGTTTCTAATGTTTCTACTGTAGAGCCTGTAAAGAAATATAATATACCCAACATAATTACTAATTCTATGGTCGAGAGCTGGCCCTGGTACTGAAGGAATTATATAATGCACTGGCAGAGAGGCACTTACGACGGCGCATCGACGTCATCGACGCAGAAAAAAGTTTCCGAAGCAGCACAGCTGTGGTGATTACATGTCAGATATGGAATACGTCGGAGGACCCAATCCCCTCGAAGCACTTTTTTTGGAAACTTTATTATTACACATGGTGGTGTAATTACCAACATTATATTCAATGGTGAACAGACATTATTTTAGTCATACAAAGTACAAGCTAACATCCCAATGTGCAGCCCTTACCCATCTCTCTCACTTCTCCCTGCCAGGTATAATTGGAAGTCAGCCCAAATGTCATTTAGCTGGCTCACGGAGGCCTGCGGTGTGACCTATTTCCTGCATGTCATTTGCCCATACGACATCCTGTAGCCAGTCCCTTAGCAATGGTGCTTCCTTCCGTGTCCATCGCATAAGAACGGCCCTCTTGGCAAGTAGGAGCCCCAGATTAACACATTTTCGTTTTAATACATTTAACTCCCCAACATAACCTAGCACACAATCAATCATGGCCAGTAGCAGGGGTTGTCCTGGTATCTCGTCAGGTTTGTGGCACACTGATTTCCAGTATACAGTCAGAGCAGGGCAATCACACAGCATATGTAGTAGGTGGGCATTCGTGTCTCTGCATTTGGGACTCTCCCACTCTGTCGTGTGGAACAACTTTGAAAGCCCTACGGTGTATAATACGTTCTATTAAGCACTTTGACCTGTATACCTCTATACCTGGAGTTCAGTGATACCTATTTCGTGAGTCTACAAACCTGTGCCAAAGTGTGTCCGAGAAGGGCATACCAAAATCTCTTTCCCATTTCCCCCTAATGTCTATTTTCTGCGGCGTTGTGGCTGGTTGATCTATTTTATACAGAGCAGATATGGATTTCTTCCCAACTTGTGACATGATGTACATGAGGCGTGGGCGTAAACCTGGCTCCAATGGGAATACTGGCCATCAAGATGCAATCGACGTGCAGACCTGGTAACACTGGAACCACTGTAGTGGTGTGTCTCCTATATGACTTAATCATGTCCCACGTGATCGAACTACCCGCAACAAACAGGTCCCCCAGTGTCAGTATGCCCCCAGTGCTCCAGTGAGCTGCTATTAATTTGTCCTGGGTGGGGTTCAACGCAGTTAATCCCCAAAGCGGCAGGTCTTTACTGTACAAAGTGGTGCCGCAGGGGCAGAGCAATAGTTTAAACCACACCATTTGCGTGGCACCCACCGAGTCCAAATGATGTGTGCGGCGGTACCCATTACCTGCCAATAGTTGTACCAATGGTCCGGGGGACATCTGCAGTTTCTCCAATCGCACGTGCAGCTAGGTTGGATTTTGACCCTGCCAGTATGTTGCCAAGTGCGTTTGTGCTGCTAAATAGTATAGTTCGAAGTCTGGGGCTGAAAGCCCCCGGTCTCATATGGTAGTGTAAGATGTTCCCACTTCACCCTAACCTGTCCAATCCACACAAACGAGGAAAACATCTTAGCTAGATCAGTAAAGAATACCCTACACGGCCACATTAGTATATTATGAAAAAGGTACAAGAATTTAGGGAGGATTATCATATTCACTAGCGCCACCCGACCAGCTAATGATATGGGGAGGTGTTTCCACCTTTCTAGCTTAATATCCAGTTTCCCCCTATTGGCCGTCGTAATACAGAGCTTTGGTCAGCGGGGAGATTTGTGTTATTTCTATCCCCAAGTATCTGACACTCTGTGGCGACCAAAAGAGGCCAAATTTATCTACAGGTATCCATGTGCCATCCGTCAGGGCGAATATCTTTGATTTGCCACTGTTCAAATGTAAACCAGAGTGTCTACGAAACTCCACCACAGCGTTTAATAACCGTCGCAAATGACGATCCGGGTCTCACATATAGCATGATATAGTCTGCATACAGTGTAATTAGCTCTGCTCGGCTGTCAATGTGGATACCAGCACCGCCGAATAAGGCACATATTAGATCAGCTAATGGTTCAATAATTAAAGCAAAGAGTAAGGGCGACAATGGGCACCCATGTCTGGTACAGCCTTTCAACATGAGTATCGGGGACAGTACTCCGTCTGTATAAACTCTCACAGATGGCTGAGTACAAGTGTACCCATTTTATAAAAATGGGCCCAAACCCATAGTTGCCCAGTACCCTAAAGAGGAATGGCTAGGAGACAGTATCAAAAGCCTTCTGCATATCTAAGGCCACTGCTACTACCCGACTGTCTTGCAGTGCTTGTGCACGGATGTTGTACATTCTGCATAGAATTAGTGTGGTCAATCTATCCGGTATAAAGCCAGCCTGCTCTTCATGTACCATGTGTGGCATCAGATGGGTTAACCGCATTGCCAGAATCTTTGCAAATATTTTAGCATCAATATGTATTAATCATAGCAGCCTATATGACCCACATTCATTAGCAGCCTTATCGGGTTTAAGTAAAAGAATAATTGCCTCAAGCATCAATTCGGGTAAGGTCCCAGTCACTAGGACCACTGACCAAATTTGCATTAAACAGGGGGGTGGGGGGGGGGGTCAAGTTCCTCCACAAATTCTTTATCAAATTCAGCGCCGAGTCCATCTGATCCCGGTGCTTTCCCGTTAGGAAGATCTTTGATAGCTTTCTTAATCTCAGCTATATTAAGAGGTTCCTCTAGTGTCAGTCGAGCATCGTCCGTTAGTGTCGTGGGTATCTTCCCCAAGTAGTTGTCTATCGCAGAACTCTTGGTCTTCCCTTTCAGGTAAAATTATGCAGCATAGAAGTCATAGAATACCATATTTACGTCTCCATCTAGGTTTTCCACAGAGCCCTCTGTGTGTGTTACACTTGATATATGGAGGTTGCCCCCATCGCTCCTGACCACGCTTGTTAACTGCTTGCACGGTCTGTCCGCCTCCCCATACCACCAGGCTGCAGGAGGCCTATCAAAATATTTTAGTTCCCTGTCCGCTACCCACTGTGTTTGTCGAGGGAGATTTTGATGTTCCGCCTTGTCTTGGGGGAATGGTCAGTGGCATATTCCTGCTGCAGTCGTCATAGTTCTAATTCACATTGTTTCAGTTCCCTTCTAATGTAACGCAACACCACGAATTTCGTTGAGAAAGCCATGCCCCTGATATAAGCCTTAAACGCCAGCCACAATGTTGCCTGTAATATTACTGAGCCATCATTACTATCAAAGTGTGATATGTTCCCTCATGTTTAGCTGGAATACCTGGTCATCTAGGACAGCTGGTTTAAATCGTCACTGCGTTTTCATCCCTGTGTGTCCAGAAAGTTACATAGTTAATAGGATCAGTGAATGGTCCGTTAATGTTCGTGGACGTATCTGGCAACTTAAAACCCAGTTAAGCAACGTGCGAGTGACAAACCACATATCTATGTGTGAATGCATATCATGTACTGAGAAGTACAATGTGTAACCTTGGCTTGTTGTATTTAAAACTCGTCACACATCCTCAAGCCCCAGGTCCTTAACTTGTGTCAAGATGGAGCGAGCTGCATTAGTGGGGGATCTGGTCGTTGTGGAAGTTCGGTCTAGTTGCAAGGCTAGCATTGTGTTGAAGTTACCCCCACAAAACACCAAAGCAGTTGGGTATATCGCACACCTGCTGAACACATTATAAAATTCGGGGTGGTCTATATTGGGGCCATACACATTGAGCGACAGTACCTCATGACCACACAATTTACTGTGCACAAACAAAAATCGTCCCAGTTCATCACTTACAGTTTCATATTGCTTGAAATGGAAGGGAGCGATGTTTCCGTATCATTACTCCACACGCAATATGATCTGTAGTACCTCTTACCCACCCGTAACTACGAGACTGGCCTGAAAGCTAATTTTATTTTAACGTCTTTTTATTGGCATTTATAAACATACAATCATACACTTCCAATCCACTCCTTTGCTGCAAATGCAATAAGCTTACATGTAATACTGATTACAGTTCGCTGAAAACACTTCAACATTATGACAGAACAACTTTCTTCATGCATGTGAACTGGGCGTCTCGTATATTGACTCGAGCAATGGGGCCTGGTGCTCATGAGGGCATCCTTTGGTGGCCCAATCTTAGGTGCCTAGCTGAATCCATACCTTCATACAGTTTAATGCAATGTTGTACAGG
This sequence comes from Ambystoma mexicanum, assembly GCF_040938575.1. Taxonomy (NCBI): domain Eukaryota; kingdom Metazoa; phylum Chordata; class Amphibia; order Caudata; family Ambystomatidae; genus Ambystoma; species Ambystoma mexicanum. The sequence continues at coordinate 15,416,487 of NC_090922.1, read as the reverse complement.
GTGATGTAGCCTTCACAGTGGCTTTTCGTCTAAGTGGTGGAACATGTCCCAAACTAACATCTTCCAGGACTCATAGGTTGCACTAGTGGTCAGCTCCAGATTGTGCACCATACCAACCCACACTCTGGTTTCTGCCTCAGCCCAGGACTCAAAATTCTTGTGCCAGCGTGTGTATTTTGGGCCCCCAGCTGACTTCCATGCCATGGCGATGCACCTCTTAACCAGAATGCATGCCATGTCCGTGACTTATGACATGTTCATGCTTGCTATTCCTTGGATATGGCACCAGCAGACACTCTTTTGGGTTCCAGTTGTATCTAGTGACCCCATCCCTCCTACACGCCTGCTCAATGTGAGCCCAAAAACTTGGTACTTTTGCACAGCCCCAAAACATATGGATTAAATCCGCCCCTGTGCAGGCATACCAAGGACATTTTGATTATGTACTGCTGTTAAACTTAGCCACCCTACTAGGTGTCATGTAGGTGCAATACAACACATTTAGTTGAATCAGTTTAAAGTGGGGGTTCCTAGACACCTCTCGAGGGAAGCCCAGTATACGTTCTCATTCCCTCTTCTCTATGTCTTCCACAAGGTCCACCTCCGGGCGTGCTTTTAGTTCAGCACTCTGAGGATTGGGTCTACCGGCCAAGCTGCAATACAGCCTGGATACCGGTTTCCAACCATCATCTAAGGCATACATCAAGGTCAGCAGCGGAGTCGCCTCCAGTTCCCCAGGCCACTCAGGCCATTTCAGATTAGCCACCCCCCCTTATTCGCAAATATCATACAAATTGAGCCCCGAGTAGCCTTGACTGCTCGGTTAAGGCCTCTATCTCCTTAAATTTACCAATTTCATACGTGTCAGCCCAAGTAGAGAGACCCCAGCCCTCCCAGTGTCTTGCCGCCGCCAGGTCCTCCCTGCTTCTGCATACATCTAATGCCATCGGGATCTCGGGCGAATAGGGGCGTTCTAGTTTCAACTATTTCAGTGTCCTGCATCACACCATTCTTGCCAGGTCCACCAGTAAGGGGGTAGTACCCAGACAGCTCATCAGCAACCATAATATTTCTTTGAGGTGCGCAGGAGCCACCAGTTGCTGCAATAACGCTGACTCGGATGTGGCTTCATCAGATAGCCACTTTGCGGTAAAACTGAGTTGTGCGTCCAAGTAGAACAAGTTACTTCTTACCTTGTAACGTTCTTTCGATGGGATGTTCCTCCGACGTATTCCTTATCTTGACAGATACATCCCAGCTTGCTGGCCTCTGAAATTTTTTCAGTAGAGGGTGCTGTGCGTCGACGTCCCTCTAGCTGGTGTCCCTCGACAGCCACCATCTCGGCGCCGACGTCATCGTGCATATAAATAGACTCGCGCAGCGACTGTTGCTCAGTTCCATTTTGACGCTTGAAATTTAGCTGTGCATGAATTGATTATTGATCTCGAAGGAGCGTAAACTGCAACTACAAGGGAAGTTTTACTGCGGGGGATGGAGGGGCGGGGCGATGAGGAATACGTCAGAGGAACATCCCATCGAAAGAACGTTACAAGTTAAGAAGTAACTTGTTCTTCGAAGGGATTGTGTCCTCCGACGTATTCCTTATCTTGATAGACTCCCATAGCAGTGGTGTGAAAGAGGAGGTGGGAGTAAAAATTGAATATTTCCCTTTAAGAATGAACAGAATGTAACACAGCTTTGCCAAAGCTTGTGTCCTGGATAGAGGAGGAATCCAGACTGTAGAATTTTGTAAAAGTATGAGCGGACGACCACGTGGCAGCCGCACATATGTCCCGAATTGGAACCCCTCGAGGGGGGTGAAGGCTCCACGGGCCACAAGGGCATGAAGGGTTTGGGGGGGGGGGGGGAGTGAACTCTCCTCTGCTTGCTCGGAGGGCTTCACGACGGGCCCGATTCTGGATCGTCCGCCGGGGTTCGTGGTAATCTCGTCCTTATCTCCGTGCATAAGGTTTGGATCGCCATCAAAATGGCCACCAAGTTGTCCTGAGGCTCGGGCAATGGCTGCGGCGGCCACCGTCGCTATCTCCAACCACCTCTTCAGGATCTCTCCCGTGGGATTGTACCTTCTCGAACCTCTCGGTGAGGCTCTTCACGGCCTCCACCAGCTCCTCCTCAGAGGCTGAATCCGTGTCCGTAATGGCCACCACCCCCCATCTTTTTCCACCGGGGTCTTCACGGGTTTCTTGTCGATGGGCTGGAAAGAGGTTTCCCTCCGCGGTGGCAGGGAATCTCTGAGCCCAAGGTCGCCTCCACTGGTGTAGCCTCCACAGGCTTCGCCAGGGTCACCGCGACTCCCTCAATAGAGGCCTTAGCCGGGTGAATAAAGGCCTTCACCACCTTGGGCACGCTTGAGGCCTTCACCTTGGGGGGGGGGGGGTCACCGCCTTGCTCCCCCTCGGCTGAATCCTTCGAGATCGACTGGGGCCTCTCCAGAAGCTTACCCGGGTTCTCGGATTTCCTCTTCCCCGAACCAGAGAGTTGGCTCGTGGTTGACGGTGCCGGGGAAGGTGCACCCTGCCTGGCAGCCGAAGAGCCTGACCGTTCGGCGCTCCCGGTGCCCGCTGACTCGCGGTGCTTAGCCTTCTGTTGGGCACCCGTTGACGGGGCGCCCTAACAAGACTTAGAAGACCGCTCAGACATTTTCTTCTTCTCACCTGCTGGGCCCTTCTCCAGCCAGCTGGCAAGGCGGGAACGACGATCCCTCATGGTCCGTTCCGATAGGTTCTTGCAGAACGCACAGTCCTTCTCCATGAACGTCTTGTCCTCATGAAGGCAAAGACATCTCGAATGCTCGTCCTCCTTGAAAACATTCTGTAACCCGCATCCAGGGCAGTTTCTTAACAGCTTGGATCCGGGCGTCGAGCTATCCTTGTCCTGGGCCGCGTCAATGGTAGGCCTCAGATCTTCTGGAATCCTCAAAGAAGCGTCACTTGACGAAAACTTCACCCTTGAGGGGCGTAGGAAATTCCAAAACGGGTCCCCGTTGATCGGAAGAAGAAACAGAGCTTGAGGTTCGATTTAATCGAAAAATGAGAAAATCTCCTTGAAAAAGCGCGAAAATGCAGCAAAAGCTCGAGAGCTATAGCACGAGGACTCCCAACAATTGAACGTGCGGTAAAAATCAGAGGATGGCTGCCAGGGGAGGGGCTTAGGGAGAGGGCAGTCATTGGCTGGGGGCAGTATGACCCAGAGATCAGTGATTGGTTACTAAGAAAGAGATCAGAAACGAAACTGATACTGATTTTCTTCTGTACCGAGGATTCCCAGCCTGACGACGGGGAATATTCATGAGCATGTGAATCCATGCCAGACACCATGCTGGAGAAAGATAACACCACTGGTGTACTGCATGAAAAGGGTTTGATATTCTTTTCTCTACACCAGCTGCAAAATCTGTTCCAACGGCAGCGGTATAAAGTCTTTGTTGCTGGTCTTCTAGCTGAAAGCAACACCTCCATGACGTCATCCGGGAGGTCCCAATCCTTGTATCTCAACCTTTCAGAAACCAGGCGTGAAGGTTGAGGGTTCTGATGTCCGGATGGAGAAACTGACCTCCCTTCTGCGAGAGAAGATCCTCTCTTTGTGGAAGACGAATCGGAGAGCAGATGGACATGTCCAGAAGGTCTGGGTACCACGTTCTCCTGGCCCAATCCGGGGCAATTAATATCATAGTTTTCCAGAATCTTCTCAACCTCCTCATCATCTGAGGAATGACAGGTACTGGAGGAAATGTGTATAGAAGTGGAAACTCCCAGTATACTACGAACGCGTCCCCTAGTGCTCCTCTCGGGGGAAATTCCCTTGAACAAAACTGATCGCACTTCCTGTTGATACTGGTGGCAAACAGATCCACTTGAGGGGTTCCCCAAAGGGCGAAGATCTCTTGAAGGACTTCCTGAGCTAGCTCCCACTCGTGGGAGACTGTGCTCTGCCTGCCCAGAGCATCTGCTGTCAAGTTCTTCTCTCCGGTTAAGTGAACTGCCGATAGGGAGATTCCTTCTTGAATTGCCCAAAACCAGAGCTGCATCGCCTCTCTGCACAGTGGCAGTGATCCTAAGCCTCCCCTTTTGTTGAGGTAGTGCATGGCCAATGTGTTTTCCCTCATTATTAGGACATTTTTCCCATGTACAGATGGCAGAAAAGCCATCAGCGCTAGTCTGATTGCTCTCAGCTCTAACAGGTTGATATGTAGTCTGGACTCTGATAGAGACCAACGACCACTCATGGTCAAGTCGTTGGCATGGCCTCTCCACCCCGTGAGTGAGGCACCCACGACTACCGTCATCTCCGGCCATGGTTGCCAAAACTGTTCTCCTTTCAAAATGTTCTCCCGACAGGCCCACCACTGAAAGTCTCGAGCTATCTGGGATTTGAAGAAGATCTGTCATTCTTCCTGAGAATTGCGACCATTGAGTTGTCAGCGCCCACTGGAGAGATCTCATTCTCAGGCGAGGCTCTGGCACTAGGAAGATGCAGGATGCCATGAGGCTTAGCAACCTCAAAAAGTCCAAGGCTGGAAGAAGTTGGGCATTTTGAAATTTGGTGACCATCTGCAGAATATCTTGGGCCCTCACCTCTGGTGGCGAGGCTCTCCCCAGGGAAGTGTCCAGGACCGCTCAAATGAACTGGAGTCTTTGTGATGGTATCATCTGTGACTTCTTTAATTTGAGGGAGAATCCCAGCTTGTGAAGGAAGCGGCAGACATAATCTAGTTGGATCTGAGCTTGTTCCGATTAAACTGCTTTGATCAACCAATCGTCTAGGTAGGGGTAGACATGGATGCCTTCCCTCCTTAGACTCACCGCCACTACAGACATTAGCTTGGTGAAGACCCTCGGGGCAGAGGTCAGCCCAAATGGCAAAACTTGAAATTGATAGTGAGAGTTGCCAATTGCAAACCTCAGGTATTTCCTGTGTTTGAGATGGATTGGCACATGGAAATAAGCATCCTGAAGGTCTAGAGATACCAACCAGTCCTGAAGCTGGAGGGCCTGAAGGATCTGAGAAAGAGTTACCATCTTGAACTTGTCCTTCCTGAGGAATTTGTTCAATTCTCTTAAGTCCAAGATGGCTCTCAGTCCTCCGTCTTTCTTTGGTACTAGGAAGTAGGGGGAATACCAACCCTTGTTCTTCTCCGCTACAAGTACTGGTTCTATGGCACCTTTCTCTAGCAGGTCTACAATCTCCTGCATAAGGAGCGGATCTGGAAACTTCAAAGAGTTGTTCCCTGGTGGATGACTGAGGGGTGTGTAGAAAAGGCAGACAGTAACCTTGGGCAACTGTCTCTAATGCCCAAGCATCTGACGTAATAGCCTGCCATTCTGCCAGATGTTGAGTTAACCTGTCCCCTACTGGTGTCTTGTGAGGGGAGACCTCAGAGGGGTTTAGAAGCGGATGACGCAGATGCCGAGGGTAAAGTGGCACCTGCTGCTGCGGCTTTTGTACCTTTAACCCGTCCACCACGGGTGAATAATGTTTGGCCCCTTTGAGCTGCCTAAAAAGCGAAAGGACCTACTCCTCCAGGTGGTTCCTTAGGGGCGAATTGGAGTCTGACGGATTGCAGCCCCAAGAGATTTTGCTGCTGCCTTAGATGTTTGTAACTTCTCCAGGCTGTCATCAGCCTTCTTACCAAATAAAGAAGTGCCGTCATAGGGCATGTTCAAAAGTCTGGCTTGTACATCTGGAGCAAAACCAGACTTTCGCATCCACGCAAATCTGCGGATTGTAGTACTTGCCGCCATGGCCCTGCTGATACTGTCAGCAGAATCAATGCCTGTTTGAAAGGACTCGCACATTGCATCTTTCCCATCTTTAATGATTTTCAAAAATGCTTCCCTTTCCTCTCCTTCTGGGAGACAGCCGCAGATGAAGCACACTCCCTAAGTGTATGTCTGAATCTTGCAAGCGTGCAAGTGGCGTGATTAGATTTAAGCGCCATGCTACATGCCAAAAAGACTTTTTTTGACATAGCGTCAAACCTTTTATCATCCCTGTCCTGTGGAATAGTAGGGTATGCAGATCTACTATTTGATGAAGTTGGTGATTGTACAACCAAACTCTGGAGTTGGATGTTTGCTCACATATTCATGGTCTGTAGCAGATACCCTGTATTTGGCAGATAGTTTCTTGTTAACTGCTGGGATAACTTCAGGAGTTTCCCAATTAGCCGAGATTTTTCTTTGCAGAGCAGTATGAAAAGGAACAGGATCTTCCTGTGGACCATTAAAACCCATTTCTAGAGCAGAAGGGGCCAAATTTGTTGTCACCGGTTGAGAAAACGTTGCAGTTGTCGATGTGGAAGTCAAAGGCTTCGACAAACCCGAAAAGGGCGTCGAAAAACTTTGAAGAGACCTCGAAGTACTCGAGAGGATCTGAATCCTACTCTAAGTCGTCAAAGTTGTCGACGGCATCCTCGAGGTCATGGTTGAAGTCCTCGGCACCTCTACTGACTGAGATGTAGTGACAGTTGTAGGTCTGTCTTTTATCGGAGTCGACAGTGGTGTCGAAGACGGTGTCGATACAACAGATTTATGCGTCGACTGACCCTTCGACAAAGGCATCGATGACGCAGATTTATGAGTTGAAGAAACCTTCGACGACGGCGTCGATGACGCAGTCTTACTGCCTTTACTCGAAGGTTCATGATGCTCTCTGGTAGTTTCTTTCGCCGGGTGCAACGACTCGCAGCGTTTTGATTTTTCGTGTCTTTCACCCAGGGTATCACCTTTAGCCGTCTCCGAGGGGGTCGAGGCCGCTTTCTCGAAGACGCTAAGCATTTTCTTACGCAATTCTTCCCACTTAGCTGGAGAGCTGTGTTTCGTGGGGCAGGTGACCCTTTCTAGGGAGATCTACGACGCCTCTTAGAGTGTTTCGATCTCGAAGACTGATGGGAACCGCTTTGAGACCTTGAACAGGAATGTTTCCTGTGACGGCGAGGAGACGAATGTCTCGACTCTGCAGAAGAAACTTTCGAAGGAGTAGAAGTTTTAAGAGTCCTACCTCTTTCTAGCTTCCCCTTACGCTCCTTCAAGGCTTTCGCCGTCATGGACATACAGTCCTCGCATTGCGAACAGTGATGCTCCGATCCCAGGCACCACAAACAGATCCTGTGAGGATCTGTCAACAACATTTTCTACCCACAATCACGACACTTTTTGAAACCGGACCGTGGGGTCGACGGTTCGGATGAGGAAGACATCGAATAAAGATGATATCTTTGAGGAATAAATTGAATCTTCTTGAAGAAAGAACGGAGCGACACAATTCCAAGGCCCCCGAAGCGCGGAAAAACGGAACTGAGCAACGGTCGCTGGGTGAGTCTATTTATACGCACAATGACGTTGGCGCCAAGACAGTGGCTGTCGAGGGACATCAGCTTGAGGGACATCGACGCGCAGCGCCCTCTACTGAAAAAATGTCCGAGGCCAGCAAGCAGGGATGTAATCTATCAAAATAAGGAATACGTCGGAGGACACAATCCCTTCGAAATATCTTTCTAAATTCTGGAGGTGCACCCCTCTCTCCTTATAGGATAGGCACAGTGTTGCTAGAGCAAACCTACGACGAGCTAGGCCCCAAAGGAATTCCATAATCAGTGACTACAAATGGAGGAAGAAGGAGGTTTTGATGTAGTGGTGGACATTAGTAAAGAAGTACAGAAATCTCAGTAAAATTATAATTTTTGCAATCGCAATCCTGCCCATCAGTGACAATGGAAGCCTTGACCAGAATGTCATGGTCCCCCTTCAGACCTTTTACCACACCCACTGTGTTCCGGTCATGCATTTCCTCAGATGTGTGCATTATGTCCTTGTCCAACTTCCTGCCTGACCCCCGCATGCCGGGCGCATCGCGGCGCCACATCGAGGCTAAGCCTCGCTTATCCCGCCCATTACATCCGCCGGCAGGCGGATGCGCCGGCGGCCCTACGAAGGCCATACAAAGGCCTGTTGAGAGCCTGTTGGGCCTCACTACATCGCCCCATCCAAGGGAAGAGGGCAGGAGCCCTTTCCCCATCGCTGCAACGCCATAACAGCTGGTAAGCTGCAACGAAGGCCTGCCTGGCCTTGTCCAACTTCCTGCCTGACCCCCGCATGCCGGGCGCATCGCGGCGCCACATCGAGGCTAAGCCTCGCTTATCCCGCCCATTACATCCGCCGGCAGGCGGATGCGCCGGCGGCCCTACGAAGGCCATACAAAGGCCTGTTGAGAGCCTGTTTGGAGCATCAGGAGCCAGGGGCCACGGACCTTTAATCTTTTGTGAGTAGTGGGAATACCCTCAGTCTATACTATTGTGCTTTCTGGTATGCCCTCTGCTACTCCGCACCCATAAACATTTGAACTCGGTTTCTTTAACTGTTTGCTACATACGCTCATGCTTCCAACTCCGCCGCCTCTATGCATTACTGCTGCCACCTCTTTAATAGTACAGGCAGCCTTAGCCTTAGCCCTTAGTGCTCCATGCCTCATGACTGCTTTTGGCCGTGCCCTATGGTCGCTAACGTACCACTGCAACTGTGCTGTGCCCTATGGTCGCCCAGACCCCACTTGCATTGTATTGTGCCCTATGGTCGCCCAGACCCCACTTGCATTGTGTTGTGCCCTATGGTCGCCCAGACCTCATTCGCATTGTGTTGTGCCCTATGGTCGCCTAGACCCCACTTGCATTGTGTTGTGCCCTATGGTCGCTAACGTACCACTGCAACTGTGCTGTGCCCTATGGTCGCCCAGACCCCACTTGCATTGTATTGTGCCCTATGGTCGCCCAGACCCCACTTGCATTGTGTTGTGCCCTATGGTCGCCCAGACCTCATTCGCATTGTGTTGTGCCCTATGGTCGCCTAGACCCCACTTGCATTGTATTGTGCCCTATGGTCGCCCAGACCCCACTTGCATTGTGTTGTGCCCTATGGTCGCCCAGACCCCACTTGCATTGTGTTGTGCCCTATGGTCGCCCAGACCTCATTCGCATTGTGTTGTGCCCTATGGTCGCCTAGACCCCACTTGCATTGTGTTGTGCCCTATGGTCGCCTAGACCCCACTTGCATTGTGTTGTGCCCTATGGTCGCCCAGACCCCACTTGCATTGTGTTGTGCCCTATGGTCGCCTAGACCCCACTTGCATTGTGTTGTGCCCTATGGTCGCCCAGACCCCACTTGCATTGTGTTGTGCCCTATGGTCGCTTAGACCCCACTTGCATTGTGTTGTGCCCTATGGTCGCCCAGACCCCACCTGCATTGTGTTGTGCCCTATGGTCGCTTAGACCTCATTCGCATTGTGTTGTGCCCTATGGTCGCCTAGACCCCACTTGCATTGTGTTGTGCCCTATGGTCGCCTAGACCCCACTTGCATTGTGTTGTGCCCTATGGTCGCCCAGACCCCACTTGCATTGTGTTGTGCCCTATGGTCGCCCAGACCCCACTTGCATTGTGTTGTGCCCTATGGTCGCTTAGACCTCATTCGCATTGTGTTGTGCCCTCCCTATAACGCCTATGCCCCCTTCACGCCACTCCCCTGTACATTACCTTAGCCCCAGCATGCTACTCTGCCTGACTGCGATCATGTTCCCTTTCTGTGTCATGCAAAGTAACATACCCTGCACTGGCAACAGTTACCTAGCCTATAATAATGGTTTAGTCAGACCCGCCTGCCCAAGACACCACCCGATCACCTGCCCTACACCATTCCTGCCCACCACACCAGCCTTCCCCCCGGATACCAAGTCCGCCCTTCCCACCCATAGACATGCACACGTTCCGCATGTCGCAGCTAACACACACCTAGCTGTCTATAAGCAGAACCCCATCAACACGAGAGCATCTTGCCCTACCATTGACTACAACACCTCTACATTAGCTAACCCAACCAACTCCCGTAACACTACCCTCATCCCCTCCGATCGGAATTCTAGACTTGGCGCCAGAACCCACCACAGACCTAGCAAAGGCCCTACCAAATCACTCAATAAGATCAACCCTCACACTGTAACACCCATCAACACTATCCATCCCAGTCTTAAAGGAGCTCTCCTAAATGTCAGATCATTAGTCGCCCATGCCACAGAAGTCGCTGACATTATTCTAACAAACAACCTGGACTTCCTTGCGGTAACCGAAACATGGCTGCACGATGCTGCAGGTCCATCTCTTACCCTAGCCATACCTGTTAACTACACCATCCTTAGAGCAGATAGACCGAACGCTCGAGGTGGCGGTGTAGCTATCATCTTTAAGTCCACGCTTGACATCAGACTATCCTCTGCTCCCCCACTCAAATCCTGTGAATACATTACAGTCAAATTTCAAACCTCCCCTAAAAGTACTATTACGCTGCACTTAATTTACCGACCCCCGGGCCCTCCTGGCTCATTTGAGGAAGACATCACTTCACTAGTTGCTGAAAGCTCCAAACCATCAGCACAATTGATTATACTCGGAGACTTTAACCTTGGGTTTAACGACCCCCTAGACACCCCAGCCACTGCCCTGGCCATGGCATTAGAGGAGCATGGCCTCCAACAACTTTGCTCCAAACCCACCCACTCGAAAGGCAGAATCCTTGACTGGATAACTACCCTTAACTGCAACATTACTACGAAAGATCCCACACAACTTATCTGGACTGACCACCACCTCCTCCCATTTGACATTCTTACCAGCAACTCAGCACATAAAAAGCCTATCATTGCACCTGCCTGCCCTACTAGGAAAAAGAGCAATATCACAGCGGAAGCCCTAATACCTCTGGTGATCCCTACTTTAAACGCACTACCCGCCACAACGGACTTGAACCAACTGGTCAACGCCTACAATGAGTCCATGGCCAAAGCCATTGACATCATTGCCCCACTGAAACTGCGCAAAGGAATACCCAAAGCGCACCTGAACACATGGTTCACCCCGGAGCTCAAAACCCTGCGTCAACAAAAAAACAAACTTGAAGCACTCTGGAAATCAGTGCCTTCTATAAATAACAGAACCAATCTCACCAACATCTCCACCCTCTACAAAAATGAGATTATACGGGCCAAGAAAGAATCTCTCAATACTAGGATCTCCCAGGCAAGCTCCAGTACTAAGGAGCTCTTTAACATACTAAAGGAATTAGAAAACCCCATTACCCCCACTGACTCTTGCACTAAGGATAAACCCTGGTGCACAGGGATCCAGAATGCCCTAGCTAACAAAATCTCAGGGCTCCAAACTAAAATCAACAACAAACGACAACAACTCACTCTCGATCCCACCTCCTTCCCCACGCCCCCTCCACCTACTGCCTCTAGTTCAGGCTTCACCTTCAAAAAGGTATCCATATTGGAGGTTCAGAAAATTATAGCATCCCTTAAACCATCGAATTGCAAGGGGGACAGCTGCCCCGCACAGATCATAAAAGATGCAGCTAGGGATCTCTCCCCATTTATCACCAAATTAATAAACCTGTCCTTCGCCAACAACATGGTCCCCAGCAATCTGAAACAGTCCTGGGTCCTACCGCTACTAAAAAAAACTACTCTCAACCCTGACATCCCCACGAATTACAGACCCATTACCACCGTCCCATTCCTACTAAAAATCTTGATAGAGTGGCTTATTTACAAATCCAGGACTACCTTGAGGCCAATCACCTACTAGGAACTCGCCAATCTGGCTTTCGACCACAACATGGGACAGAAACGGCCCTTGTTGATCTCAAATGCCAGATAGACGAACTCAAAGACAAAAACAAGGCTGCCATCCTACTCCTTGACCTCTCCGCTGCCTTTGACCTGGTCGACCATAAAATCCTGTGCAACCATTTGTCTCTGGCAGCACACTTCTCCCACTCTGCAGTCACATGGATCCAATCTTTCCTGGACAACAGAACCATGCGGGTCTTCTCCCCCCTAGCAGCGGCTGACCCCATCCCCATCACCTGCGGTGTCCCACAAGGATCCTGTGTCTCACCTACCCTTTACAATATTTTCACCAAGCCCTTATTCGACAAGCTGGACAATCTGTGTGTCACCTATACTAACTACGCAGATGACACCCAGATACTCCTCACCCTATCAGGCAACTACAACAAGGACGCCAAATGGATCAATGAAGTCTTTTCCATCATTCAGGCATGGATGGCCACACATGGCCTATGCCTGAATGATGACAAGACTGAATTGCTTCTTGTCGGCTCACCGAACACTATCAGTAAACTCTGTCCCGGCTACACTAGCTTCACTATTGACGGTAACACCATACCCATTGCCAAGAGCGTAAAAACCCTCGGTTTCTACCTAGACACGAACATCAACCTAGCTAAACAAATCAATATGACCGCCTCAGCCACTGCCTACACCGGTAAACTAATCAGGGCCTGCAGACCACTGATCTCCCCTAGCAACTGTCTCATCCTAGCCAGAGCACTCATTCAATCTAAACTGGATTACTGTAATAGCCTCTATGTAGGTGCCAACAAAACAGTAATCAATAAATTGCAAGTTTTACAAAATAACGCACTCCGTGCCGCCCTCAATATTCCTAGAAGGGAACACATCTCCGCCACCAGAACTGCCTGCAAATGGTTGTCCATCCAACAGAAAATTGACTTGAAAACCATATGCCTTACTTACAAAGCCCTCAATCATCTTGCCCCACCCTACCTCTCGAACAAATTTACACTAAGACAGAACACTAGAACCACCAGATCGTCCAACTCATTACAACTAACAGTTCCCAAATACTCCCTCAAAAGAGCTGGAGGATCCAGCTTCCCAACTTTGGCATCACAACTCTGGAATTCCATCCCACTGGATATTAAATCTACACCTACTTTCCAACCCTTCAGAACCAAGGTCATTTCCTGGTTAACCAACAAATAACTGTCCTACCACATATGTATGCACTCCGAATGTCCAATTTTATGTATATTGTTTGAATACTATTATCTATGCCCTATCAATACTGTACTATTGTCTTTTACCTGTAACCTGATGTTCAAAGCGCATATATACCCCCGGGTCAAGAGCGCTATATAAATAAATAAACAAACAAACAATGTGTACCCCTAGATATTTCAAGGATTCCAAACACCATGGGAGCCCCACTTCCGGTAGATGTCCTGTGTCAACCCCCTGGAGGCCAGCCAATGGGACCAGACACGACTTCTCCTTGCTGAAATAAATTCCCGAGAACTTTACAAAATTGTCCAATACCTCCATGACTATTGGCAGATTGTGTTGCGGGTCACTGAGGTAGAGTAAAACATTGTCTGCATATAATGGGATCAGATGGCCCGTGACTCCAACCCATATACCTGTCCCCAGAAATTCTTCATAAAAGGTAGATTGCTAATGGCTCCAGTGACATCACGTACAGCATGGGCGATAGCAGGCACACTTGACGCGTACCTCTCTATATGTCCCATGCCACCGAAACCGGTCTTCCAATTTTAAACCTTTCAACCGGCGAGGCAAAGAGGATTCGCGCCCAGAGTATGAGCTGCTCGCCAAATCCGAACTCCTGCAACAATGCGATCAATCATTCCCAGTATAGCAAATCAAAAGCTTTTATTGCGTCCAGCAACACCACTGCACACAGTTCCTGGCAGTCGTTATTCTGCGCAATAATATGTTGCAGGCAATGTAAATTCATGGCGGTGTTGCAATCCGGGATAAAAGCATTGTGGTGCCTGTGTACCAAGCCCACAATTACCCTACGGAGTCGCCCCGCCAATATTGTCGTTAAGATCTTCATGTCATAATTTAGCATGGCTAGTGGCCGGTAGGAATTGCATTTATCCGTGGGTTTCCCCGGCTTGGGAATCGGGACTTACTAAGGTTTCCCTCATGCTTGCCGGGAGCTCGCCCATTGTATAGGCCTCTTCAAATACCTTGAGCAGCACTGGGGCCACTACAGACGCATATGTTTTGTAAAATTCTGGGGGGAATCCGTCAATGCCCGGAATTTTGCTAGTGGCAAGCCACAAACACTTATGTATAGGCACGTTATAAATGCCATATCATATCACAATCACCTTGTTCACCTCCTCGACTGTGATGGTTTGTTCAAGTGCAGCCTGTTGCGCGGGTTCGAGTCCAGGCAGCCCCATTTCTGCAAGAGCGACAAATACTTCCTCCTGAGGGACCAGGTCTGTGTGCCCATATAGTTGAGAATAAAATTTGGCAAATATACTGTTGATTCCTAGCTGTGTCCTGCACGTGTTACCCTCCTCATCTCTCAACTCTGATCAGACAGATGTCTGGGGTGTTCTCTCTTACAGAGCCACGATAAATGTCTACCCGATCTATCTCCCTCTGCATGGGCTCTAGTCTTTCCAACTGTATAGTTGAATTTTGACAGCCTCCCCCAAGCCTCCAGGCAGCGATGCCTGGCCTCAGCCAGCTTCGCTTCACCAGAATGTTGTCCCGCCTCCCAAACCTCCATGCCCCGTATTTCTTCTACCTTCTCCAAATCTGTCCTCAGTGTTTTTCGGAAATCTCCCGCACTAGCCATGACCTCACCGCTAACTACTACTTTCATAGTCTCCCACACAGTGCCCAACTCAATTACACCGACTATGTTGTGTTCCAAAATAACGCCCTCAGCGTCTTCTGTGGCTTATTCCTAAAGATTTGATCCGTCAAGGCGTCGGTAGACATGCGCCACATCGGGATGGGAGGCCAGAGTACTGCTTATGCTCCACTCCATCAGCAGTGGGGAGTGGTCAGATTGTTCGACCCAGGTAATTTTCTGCACCTATTTCATCCATTTGGGTCCGGCCTACGAAGAAGTAATCTATCATGGTGTACAGGCCATGGGGCGAGGAGTAATAAAAGTAGCCCCCATCTTCAGGGTATAACTCTCCATACATCCACCAAGTCTAAGTTAGCTAGTACCGCATTGAGAGCTGTAGGTGCCGGCCCCATGCTCTTCATAGGAGGAGAGGACCTATCTAACATCGGATCCCTGGCACCATAAAAATCACCTCTCCATATGAGAAAGCACTCTCGGTGGAGTACTATCTTGGCACAGAGCGTGTTAACATGTGATGGGACACCATGATTTGGAAAATAGGAGTGGATTATGCATACCTCAAATTGGTCCAGGTGCCAGCATATTGGGTAATTGCAGCTCTTCGATGGACAGCTCAAAATGCAGGTTGTCTCACGACTGGTTAGGCTCACCAGTCCAGGGAATGAAGTTGTCCAGTTTGGATCTGCACCGGTTGATCAGAAGAGGAGGTTGGAGCATCAGCAGTCACTGGCGGTCACTGGAGGTAGCTGCAGACATCCTCCTCCCTCGGATACTTTTTTCCATGGGTTAACTCATTCTGCTCGATGACCCTCGCCTTTATGCAGGAAGCCAGCTAATCAACAGTCAATCCACATTCAAACGTTGGGTAGTGGCTGTCCCAAGGGGACAGCCAGCCTCCCAGTCAGAAATGGATTCAAGCAGACATACTGGAGGACAAAGAACTGCAGTGTTTCGGTGTACTCCCAGCTTCCCGTCCTCTAAGACACGCTGTCGCCATAGAGTGGGCTTCCCAATGGGAGCCCATCAAAGACAAAAGAGAACTGGATCTCCCCCCAACAAGGATGGCTGAAGGCGGCTCAAGAAAGAACAAGTCATCAAGAGTTGGGGGAAAAAAAGACAAAGGGCACAATTTTAGTACAATGGTGACACATGTGTTTCACTAGAAATCGGTGGAAAATATCCACTGCCACCAGCCACTCAGATGAACTTGTCACTGCAACTAGAAAGTTATAGGAGAAGTGGAAAAAGCGATACAATTTGACCCCTCAGCACTCCACACAAGGCGTGTGCTGATCCCACAAAATGATATTAAGGTAGGATTGAAAGTATTCCCCCCCATCTTGGTAACTGTATTCATCCCAAGGAAAATAAAAAAGGGCAGCTCAAAGAGCCCCCACCAACACTTCACAAAAGTGCAACAATAATAAATTGCAGCAGGCTTAAAAGGTGAAGGAAAGCATCACTCCAAAGAGATACAACCAAAGGGGTTGAAAAAGGTTGCCAGAGATTTAGTAAAAAAACTAAGCGAGTGGTGGAAAAGATTCCCACTCAGTCAAGAGAACTGAATAAAAAAAAAATCAAAGAGTCCAGCAAAAAGTGCTGGCGGACTTGTGTGCTGAGAATATTACAGTAAAATGCAATTCTACCCAACAGCTCCCTACCCCCTATTACAGAAATGTACAAACAAAAACAAAGCATATCCTCCAACATTCTGTGTCACAAACTTCAAGCCTTTATATCCCAGGGGGAATGACTCCATTTTCTCCTGTGTTTCTGCTTTGATCCTCCTTGCGGTATGGTTTTCCAGGAGAGCGACTCCCTTCTCCTGCCCTTGTCAGTTTTGTTTTCCCAGTTCACAACACCAGAGGGAATACCTTCCCTTCTGTAGGGGCAGATCTCCCAATTACCTCAGCCCAAAAACATGTACACCACATGAGGAACGAGGGCTCATTTTGTGCATAAATCAAGGCTTAGCATGTGATCTAAGCAGGTCCACAAGCCAAGAAACACGTTGCATCCTGGACTTTGAGAGCAAATATCCAACGGGCCACACAATTGATGAGGAACTGTAAACATTCCTGGGACAATGATATTCCATTGATTGGTATTCTGAGAGTGCAGTTGTTCCTGATAATCTTTCCCTGCTGTTGGCTTCTGTTTTCTTCTACCTTCATGGCTGACTGGTCTTTCTCCTTTTTTTTGCCCTCTTTTTTCATCTTGATGTATTGGATCTCACTGGTTAATGACATACGTTTTTTTCTTTTTTCATTTTCTGTCACTCGCTTTGGATTCCTAGATTTGTCTGTTTTTTTACTTGATTAGGCGCAACTTTGCAGTCAGTTCCACTTAGAGGCCATATTTACATCACCACAGTATTATGTACGTAGGCGTGTTGTCTCTGTTATACTTTTCAATAGTTGGTTTATATCAATATTGGGGACAACCTATTTCTTTCTAGGTCACCAGCGATATTTGGGTTTTTATACCCCCCTTTTTTTCTCCTTTCACTTATTTGTTTCTCTTCTTTTCCATTTTTCTGGTGTTTCATTCTAACACAGGAACAGGAGTTGTAATTGGTCATATGTTTGTATTGTGTTTCTTGTTTTAAGCACAGTGGTTTCTATACTATTGTAACATTGATTATATGCAAAATGACACCGGTCTATGCAGGCTCGTTCCAGTTTGGCACAAGATATAATGCTTTGCATCTGTAACATCTTACAGGGAGACTGGCATTTCATCCATCCGGCAGCTATGGGCTGAAGCACTGTGCACTTTATGGCTGACATGCAGGGGCACTTTGCCAGCATGCGTTTTTAGTCATCATGGCAATGTGATCGATATGTAATTGGTTTGTATTTTTGAAATGCTAATTTTGGATCTTGTGGTTTTAAATGGCCTTGCATTAGCACTTTATTATCATGCCTCATGTTGAACAGCACTTCTACTTTGGTTCAAAATTCTCTTTAGGAGCATTAGCACTTTATAATTGTGTCATTTATGCACAGCACCAAGCACCTAGGAGCAGCTTCCGCTGTGGGAGCATGCTGCGCTGTGTACCATTCCAGTAAGCCAAATGCACAGCAAGGCTGTTTTATTACTATGTATAGGCATTTTTGCTTTGGTGCGACACGGTGCACAGCAGGAGGCTATGTAGAGAAGTATCCATGTTAGGAACTGGAAATGTCATTAACTGCATTAGCCAGCAACAGGCCCATGTACCTTGCACGCATGTTGGATGCTTTACAGTTCACTAGGATGCTGCATCGTTGGTATAACAACCTTGCACTAGCATCTTATTCTCCTTCTAACACCACTAACTATGGCTTATTTTCTGAAATGTTGCTACAGCCTTGTCTGCTCACGTGACAGTAGAGCATCAGTATGTCCACCATGGGAGTGCACTATGCAACACACCTATTGGTTGGGCGCCATGTAGCAGCAGTAAGCATGCATACTCCTCGCATACATTGGTTATCTTAGGACATCTAGATTCCTTATTGCACACAGCCACTAATGGATGTACACCTGCTACGGCTTCACGAGCTGGCGCGATCAGTTGTGCATGCACACTCTAATCATTTAAGGCAATGCAGACTGATCCGTGCACGATACCTTGGTGGTTGTATATATTTTAGATCACAGTATCTATGCATACCCACACGCATATGTGCCGACGTGTGACCACCCATTGGGCATTGGCAGACTAGCACTACACACAGGCTTTCAAGGCTGGGTCCTTTGGCTTACCGCAGTTAATGCAATGCAATATGGCCGACAGAATCTTTATGGAAGTATTCCTTTCAAAGCAGTTGTTTGAAATGTAAAGGGCCTTGTCCTGTTTCTGGTTGTGGGGTTCCACATATAGCAAAAGTACAATCCCAGAACTTTGGTCTACTAATTCCAACAGCACATCTACCCTGCCTGTAAAGGCCAGTAGAGTTAATGATGGTACAGTTAGGGTTCTACAACTAGAACCAGTGTCATCTGTGGTTAACTTGCCACCCCTAAATAGATGAACAAGTTACTCTCTTACCTGACAACGTTCTTTCGATGGGATGGTCCGACGACGTATTCCAGATCTATGACAGTAATCACCACAGCTGTGCTGCTTTGGAAAATATTTTGGCGTCTGCGTCCTGAGTCGATGACGTCGATACGCCGTCCTCGAGGGACTCCGAGCCAACGTCACCGGATGTTATAAGTAGGACGCACAACGCCTGTAGCCTCAGTTGTAGTTTTTTCCCCAGAACGTGTGGCACCAATCTACTGCCATTATGACCAGAGAAAGCCTTGCGGAAATGTAAGCTGCAAACGCATAAGAAATTCTGTAGCGGGGTAGGCAGGGAGGGAGCGATATGGAATACGTCGTCAGACCATCCCATCGAAAGAACGTTACCAGGTAAGAGAGTAACTTGTTCTTCGAGGGGATTGGGTCCTCCGGCGTATTCCATATCTGTGACAGACTCCCAAAGCAGTACCAACATAAGGAGGTGGGAAAAGAATTTAGAACATACAAATTTAGAATGCCCAATCAAATTGCAGAGTAAAGGACCACCTTGCCAAAGGCCAGATCCTGCCCATGGATAGAATCTAGGGAATAGTGACGTACAAAAGTATGGACCAAAGCCCAAGTAGCTGCATCACAGATGTTATGAATAGTAACACCCCTCTGCAGGGCAGTCGAGGCATCCATACCCCTCGTCGAGTGGGCCCGTAAGCCTACTGGAGGGTCCTTACCCGCCAGGCGGTAACATTCAGAAATTGCCAAGATAATCCATCTAGACAAAGTCTGCTTAGTCACAGCTTGTCCCAAACGCCTTCCAGCGTAACCAATGAAGAGCTGATCGTCCACTCTGACCCGAGACATGCGTGAAATGTAGAAACTTAAAGCTCTCCTAGGATCTAACCTATGAAGCCTCTCCTCGTCCTTACCAGGATGCGGAGGAGGATAAAATGCCGGAAGAATGACCTTCTGGCTTAAATGAAATTCCGACACCACCTTCGGAAGAAAGGACGGACGAACTCTAAGGACAACCCTGTCCTTATGAAACACAGTGAAGGGTGGCTTAACTGAAAGTGCCCGTAACCGCAACTAAAAATACAGTTTTAAGCGTTAACAGTCTCAAAGGACAAGAATGTAAAGGCTCAAATGGAGCACCCATTAGAAACTTGAGAACAAGGTTCAAATTCCAAACCAGGCACCTGGAAAGGTGACGGAGGGAACACATTAGTGAGCCCTTTCAGAAACTGAGAAATTAAAGGAATTTTAAAATAAGAAAACTCCTCAGACTAGCGCTTAAATAAGGACAGCGCCGCCAGGTAACCTTTAATGGTACCCACTTGCAAGCCCCTGTGGGCTAAAGAAAGCAAAAAAGACAGAACCACAGGAATGTCACATGAAAAAGGATCCACATTCTGAACCCTGCACCAGTCACAGAACTTTCTCCAACAGCAACGGTACAGGGACTTTGTCACCGGTCGTCTTGCCGAAAGCAACACCTCCATCACGTCTTCAGGGAGGTCCCAATCCTTATACCTCAACCTTTCAGAAGCCAAGCATGAAGGTTGAGGGATCTGACCTCTGGATGGAGAACCTGACCCCCCCTCCCGTGAGAGCAGATCGTCTCGGTAGGGCAGACGACGTGGAGGGCAGATGGACAAGTCGAAAAGGTCCGGGTACCACGTCCTCTGGGCCCATGCCAGAGCAATGAGGATCATCGGGAACCGAACCTCTGTAACCTTTGCAGCACTTGCGGGATGACGGGGACTGGAGAAAACGCGTACAGCAGGGGGAAGAACCACTCCACCACAAACGTGTCTCCTAAGGCTCCTTTTGGAGGAAATTTACACGAGCAGAACCTTTCGCACTTCTGGTTGACACAGGAGGCGAAGTGATCCACTTGAGGGGTCCCCCAAAGGACGAAGATCTCCAGGAGAATCTCCTGAGCTAACTCCCACCCACTCGTGAGAGATCGCGCTCTGCCTGCTCAGAGCGTCCGCCGTCTCGTTTGTCTCCGGCCAGATGAACTGCCGAGATCGAAATTTCCTGCTGGATGGCCCAGAACCAGAGCTGCATCGCCTCCCTGCACAGAGGAAGTGACCCTGCCCCCGTCCTTTTTGTTGAGGTAGTGCATGGCCACTGTGTTGTCCGTCAGAATCAGGACATTCTTCCCTCGCACAGTCGGCAGAAAAGCCTTCAGGGCAAGCCTGATGGCCCTCAGCTCTAACAGATTGATATGGAGTCTGGACTCCGACGGGGACCAACGACCGCTGACTTCAGCTCGTGAGGGACGCGTCCGTCACGATTGTCACCTCCGGCCAGGGTAAGGGTAGCCAAAACGGAGCCCCCCTCATCAAATTGATTTCGACGGCCCACCACAGAAGGTCCTGGGCGACCGAGGGCGGCACCTGAATGGGGTCCGACATCCTGCCGGAGGACTATGACCACTGGAACTTGAGAGCCCATTGCAGAGATCTCATCCACAACCTGGCCTCTGGCACAAGAAAAATGTAGGATGCCATGAGGCCGAGCAACCTCAAGAACTCGAAAGCTGGGAGACTGTGGGCATGTTGAAACTTGTGCAACATCTGCTGAATGTGGTGAGCCCTCACCTGGGGAGGAAAACACAGCCCCAGGGACTTGTTGAGCACTGCTCCAATGTACTGGAGCCGCTGAGTTCGCATCAAGTGGGACTTCTTTAAGTTGAGGGAGAAGCCCAGCTTGTGAAGTGAATGGCAGGTGATGGACAGATGATCCAAGACTTGCTCGGGAGAGCGCGCCCTGATCAACCAATCGTCCAGGTAGGGGTAGACGTGAATCCCCCCTTTCCTGAGGTACGCTGCCACCACCACCATGAGCTTGGTGAAGACCCTCGGGGCGGAGGTCAATCCGAACGGCAGGACCCGAAACTGAAAGTGCGAGTCGCCAAACACGAACCTCAGGTACTTCTTGTGCTTGGGATGGATCGGCACATGAAAATAAGCGTCCTTGAGGTCTAGAGACACCAACCAGTCCTGAAGTTGAAGGGCCTGGAGGACTTGAGAAAGAGTCACCATCTTGAACTTGTCCTTCCTGAGGAGCTTGTTCAAACCGTGCAAGTCCATGATGGGTCTCAATCCCCCGTCTTTCTTCTAAATCAAAAAATAAGGGGAATACCATCTCTTGTTCCTCTCTGCTACAGGCACCAGTTCTATGGCGCCTTTCTCCAGCAGGGATTGAATTTCCTGCGCAAGGGGCGTATCCAGACTCTTCAAAGAGAGATTCCTTGGTGGATTGTCGTGAGTCCTCTGCCGGAAAGGAAGACAGTAGCCGTGGGCTATCATCTCCAGAACCCACACATCTGAAGTAATGGCACGCCACTCTACAAGATGCTGCGCCAACAATCCCCCAACCGGCGAAGCATGGGCCTCAAGACTGAGCTGAAGCGGCTGCGGCAGTGCCTGAGGGCAAAGAGGCAACTGCTTGCGCGGCCTTGGCACCTCGAGTACCTTGTTTTCCACCTCTGGCACTCCTACGGTTGCCCCTTTGACTAGCAGCTCCTCTCTATTTACTAAAGGACGAGTAATATCGAAAGAAACCTCCCCTCCACTGCTGTCCCCTAGGACGAAAAGGCGGAGGTTGGCGGACTGCAGCACCCAACGACTTCGCTGCAGCTTTGGAGGTCTGCAACCTCTCAAGACTCTAGTCAGCCTTGCTGGCAAAAAGATGTTCACCATCAAAGGGCATGTTGAGGAGGCGGGCCTGCACATCAGGAGCAAAACCCGACTTCCTCAACCACGCAAACATGCGTATTACGGTGCTCGCCGCCATGGACCGGCTGAGGCAATCAACCATGTCCAGATCCGACTGAACGGATTCACACATGGCATCCTTACCATCCTGCACGATAGCAAGGAAACCATCCCATTCCTCCCCTTCAGGAATATGATCAGCCGCTAAAGAAATACAGTTCCACAGAGTGTGCGTGAAAGAGTTGGCCGCCTGAAGCGCCATACCCCCTGAAGAAAACACAGCCATCAGGCGGGATGGTAGGGTACAACGCCTGCTTTGCTGGGACCGTAGCCGCCTGCACCACCAAACTCTCTGCAGTAGGGTGCATGGTCAAGTAGCAGGGGTCGCCACTGGCGGGGTGATATTTCTTCGGCAAGGACTTGCTCACTGCCGGGAGACTCTCCGGAGAAGTCCAAGCCGCAGCCACCCTTCTCTGCAAGGCTATATGGAATGGCAGCACCGGGTCAGTTGGAGGACCTTGGTCCAGGATATCAGTAAGGTCATCCTGCTGAAAATCCCCATGGGGGGCAGACAACCCCACGTAATCTGTGACCCTCGACATGAGGCGCCGATAAGAGGATTCGGCATGCGTGCCAGGCTCAGGCCTACCAAACTCCACCTCCAGAGAGGTGTCGAGACCACTGGCGTCGTGCAGCGACTGACACAGGTCCTCAAGTTGACTATGCCCAGAAACAAAGGCATCAGGAACCTCCCCTTCCTCGGACCCCTCATCCACCTCAGAAATATACTCCAGAGGCTGGGAGGGTACAGACAAAGGCACAAAGACATGCTTTGCTTTGGCCAGAGCCTTTCTGGGGGGTTCCACCGTGTCACAGGGTACCCCCGACAAAGCTACCTCGAAAGGCGACGAGGGAATTGGTGTCGAACGCGGCGCCGACAGCTTCGACAGCGTCAACACAGGGCTGTTGGGCGGAGCCCCGAGTGTGTCTCTCGACAGCCTGGGCGCCGATGGCGTCGACGACTTCCTCAGAGGCGGAGCCTCGGGAGAGTCAGTCGACGACCTCGGCGCCGCCGGCATCGATGTCTTCTTTGAAGACTTCACAGGTTCTCGCGGTCTAGAGGGTGTCTAGGACCGGGACCTGGCACGGGCATGCCTAGAGCGACCATCCTTGTCCGACCGGTACCTCGAAGGCGCCCGGTGGTCGCGACGACTGCTCGAGCCCGAAGGCGGATGAGCGGTGTCTCTAGAACGGCCACGACGGGCGTCCTCAGACGGCACGGACGGACCAGATCCCTGCGATTGAAAAATCGCCAACATCTCCTTTCGGAAGGGATCCCATTCCTCAGGAGTGGAATGCTTGGTGGGACAAGCAACCCGTCGATGGGCGGAGTCCTCGGAAGAGGACGGGGAAGGCGACCTGTGACGCACTTCCTGGAGTGCCTCGAAGAGGCAGAGGAATGGCGGGACGACTCCCAGACCGAGAACCCCTGGACTCACGACGACGATGCAGAGAATCGCCCCTCGAATCGTCCGTCGAAAGACCAGTGGAACGTGACTTCCCAGGCTTGGCCACCTTACCGACTGACCGCTTCTCCTTATGCTCCCGCAAGGCCTTCAATGTGAGCGATTGGCAGGCGACACAGTCGTCTGTATCATGGTCCTCCCCGAGGCACCAGAGGCAAGAGTTGTTCGTATCCGTTAGCGACATCTTGGACCCGCACACCCGACACTTCTTAAACCCGGACCGCGGGGTGGAAGAAGCCGAAGACGTGATAGCAATGAAGAAACAGGTTCGAAGAACCGAAAGAACAGGATTCAGTAGAATCGAGGCGCGCCGAGATCTCCCAAGCGAACACGTTCACGGAAAAAACGGAACTGAGGCTACGTGCGTCGTGCGTCCTACTTATAACATCCGGTGACGTCGGCTCGACGGAGGCCCTCGAGGACAGCGTATCGACGTCATTAACGCAGGAGCCGAAAGATTTTCCGACGCAGCACAGCTGTGGTGATTACTGTCATAGATATGGAATACCTCGGAGGACCCAATCCCCTCGAACAGCAGTTTTATGCATACTTCATACTGTGGTTGCTCTTAAGAGTAATCACATCAGGATATTAGGATCGTGGATCAGACTGAACATACTACTGAGTTTGTGTCCAATGTATGGTTTAAATCGGTAGCAACCTTGGACTATATCCTTTGCTATGAGGAGGAACTATATAGATTAGGCTATACTTGCAAGCCTGTGTGGATTCCGACAATTAAGCCACGGGCTGACCATGCAGGGCTGGCACGAGATACCAATCTGTTGTGTCTCATTGGATTGAGTACAGGTGCTAACCTAATACAAACGAGATGGGTTGAGATCTCGAAACAAGGTGGTGTGACTAGTAGCAAGCTTGTACCTACAAAATTGGTGCCTACGGGTAGACCAGAGAACAAGACTGACAGTGCTGTGGTAGACCCTAGTGAAGTCTACTGGCAGTGGCTGCCGGTGGCTTTCAAGCAACATTTCACATCGGTGTGTCGATTATATCAACTTACTGTATTCTTGGAACACACAAGGGTGGACACATGATATCTGTTAAATTGTCATGGTTAGCGACAGCTTTAAGTAAATCCAGACCCACCATTCAGGCGGTTAAGATATCCTACGAACAGTGTGTTATTATACCAATAAATATATGTGACCCCCTCCCACCTCAATCTTGTGGCCACACAAGAAAATGTGAAACCAGTCATTTCTATTCTCAATACATATGCCCAATGATACCCTGTATGGATTGTGGGCGATGTTAACGCTAAAATTGGAGAATCCTCATTTGATCCTAATATGGGGAGGTTTAATAAGTCTGCTCCAGCAAGAGCTCCCGCATTGGAAACCCTGGGCGAAAATATGGACGAATATGGGCTAACCGGATTGATTGGTTGCTGTCCCGGTGATGCCGATATGGCTATTACGCAGGTGGATGGGAGGTCGGCAACCACCATTTACCATGTGTTTACTAATACTAAAGGTCTCTTGCTTATTGTAGATATGGCAACCATCCCTCGTGAGGAGAGTGACCACTTTCCTTTATGTGTTCTTTTAAACCACCCCGAGGCGAATAGTGCATCCAATGAATACGACCAAAAGGGACAGATCTACTTAAACTAAGCACAAAACCGGATACATTGGCACAGTAAGAACTTAAATGTGGCCAATTGTGCGGTGAGGAGCATAAATCCGAACTTCATAATACAATGCGAGAATAGCAGCAAAAATTGTGAAGTCTAAATAATCCTCAGGTTCTCCAATATGATGGCGACCATAGGTATTCTTTCTCGTTCCACTAGATCCTATATATCTCCCCTTGAAAGATCTAATAACGTAATGCACAAAAGACAATGTGATAAGAAATTCACTGAGGCAAAAAAAGCTCTGCAACAAAATAGTGGCAGTGATTTATCCTTGATTTGGGAGAAGAGATTGTAGTGAGACGGTTGCACACATTAGATCCATTAAAAAAGGCTCATCACCGGTGGCTGAAAGACTATAAAATGGGTCAAGAAATAGAACAATGGAAGAAGATCACCAATTTTGCTTCTTATCGGAATAATATAGCAATATGGGGGTAATCTGTGGAGAAAGGAGTTGATTGTAAATTGCATATCAGGTGGTCAGTGGGTAGACCATATAAAGGGGTCAACAAAGATGGTATCTGGGTCGTCCTGGACCTGCAGGTAGCTATCACCATCCTGACTGGGTCACCGTGATCATCTGTCCACATGTTCTTGTCAGTTTGTGTGGACTGCATGTCCCCATAAAGAGAACCTTGTGAGAGCTCCCCAGGCGGTCGGGATGGGGCAGCAAGAGGGTGGCACTGGAGGTGGTACAGGAGGCTACTCAGCAGGCTTTGAAGGAGTGGATAGCCTGCTCATAAAGTACACAAAGAATAAAATGTTCCCCATGGTGTCCTCAAACTGTGACTGGGTCCAGGGGGTAGCAGACAGGATGGAGCTTGGTGTCACAGTGTTGACCCTTGGCACAGGAGGTGCCTCTGCCGGACCAGGGGCTTTGGGTTTGTCCTTGGAGCTCTCCCTAGGACACTTCGTTAAGAGTGGCATCCAGAGGTGAGGATTCTTCTTCATAGTCTCCAGAGGTCTGAGATGCCTGTTGACCGTGAGCAGTTACTTTGAGTGTAAGTGTGATTTGTGCTTTTTCGACAGCTGTTTCGGTGTCTCCGCCTCAGCAATCGAGCAGTGTTTATGCGCACCCTTCTCCGGAGTATGTGCATGATCGCTATGTGGTAAACGTGTAGGCGGAACCACAGCGGGCACGATCAGCATGAGGTCGGTGGGGGGAGAGGTGCCAACTGACAGTGCTCAGTCAACAGTCATCGAGGGACGGCTTGGAGGGCGTGGGCGCTTATGGGAAGAGGTGTGTGCGGGTACGCCTGTGTCGCCAGAGGCTTTCCTCATTGCGCACTGCAACTCCCTTTCGAGGATGGGGACAGGCATATGAGAACTACACAGTTCCGCAGTAGTGTGTTTGAGATCCAAATCAGAGTCTCGGCTGCCTCAGCTTTAGTGGTCTGACTCGAAGACCCTGGCGGCGATCTCTAGCACCGCCGGCATGGTGCATACCGCCCACCTTTTGGTTCTGTGCTCCTATCGGGTTTTGGACCTAAAGAGCTTGCACGCAGCACACAACAGGATTCAAGATGGTCACGTGGAAGGCTGTGGTTACAAACTATGTCTACCCACAGAAACTTCCTGTTGCACTTAGGACAAAACTTAAAGGGAGTGCGCTCCATAATGGAAGGCAGAAGGACAGAGAGGCAGCAAGACTAAGTTAGTAGGGGCAGGACATGGGGGTGAGCATTCCCTGAATAAGAAAGGATCAGTCCACACACTCTCCTTACTGCTTAGGCCAAGCCAGGTGTAGGTCGAAGCACGTTGTCAGAGCAGACGTCTGGTTCAGAAGCCAGAATCAGCCGGCGAGAAGCTCCGGTTATCAGCCATCAAATTATTGCAAATGCAAACAACAAGAGAAATGTTGAAGTAACTCTTAAGTAGCACACAGGTACGGACTCTGCTAAATAACGACATGCCCCGATGGCATAAATAAATAATCTGGGGGACCTCGACGCGCGAGGGATCTTGGGTACAGGGTACATCATACTAAGATTAGTATTACAGTCACGCCATGTCGACGTCCCTTTTTGAATTTTGAAAACTTCATGTGCAATACTCAGTAACTTCCATTAGATGTCGGCCTATGCAAAGCATGCAATTCTAAGCAGATCCACATGTGTCAGAAATATAAAATGGGATACGTTACTGACTGTAATCGTATTTCTGATGCTTGTATCTGCTTAGATTCACATGCTATGCATAGGCAGACCTCTAGTGGAAGCTGCAGAGTATTACAATTGTTGTTTTCAAAACCTGAAAAAGGACGTTGACAAGGCGTGCCAGTAATACCATCCCTAGCGTGACGTTTACTGTACCCATGGTGCTTCATGAGTCGAGGTGCCTCAGATTGTTTCTGACATGAGGTTGCATGAAGTGTTGCGCAAGAACAGGTGTAGTAAAGCAACACGTTGTTCAGATAAAGCCCAGAAAACATCTATGCACCATCTACTACAGGGGAGGAAGGGCGGGCGCATGTGAATCTAAGCAGATACAAGCATCCGAAATACGATTACAGTGAGTAATGCAACCCTTCTAAGGCTTGTGGAATCTACTTAATCACATGCTATGCATAGATTAGCGAGCAGTGTTTGGAGAAGGTGGTGGGTTGTGAGAAGGTACAGCAGAAAATAGATGTTTTAGCACTGCTTGTGCCACCCGGGGACCTTCTTTAGAGTGAGTGTCAATGCAGTAGTGCAGATTAAAAGTGCAGACAGAGCTCCATGTACCTCTGGTGGTGTGAAAGACAGTGGGTCTCATTCCGAGGAGGGCGGTAAGGACTACCAGACACCGTTAAGGAGACCGGTGCCGGTAATCCCTTACCGCCCTACTACAAGGTCCCTTAGCGGGTCCCTCCTTTAACGCCTGGTCTGACCAGGCGTTATGGACAGGACCCGTTAAGGGACTTCAGAGCAGATAACGGTACCGCAAATTGTGGTACCGTTATTAGCTACTTCCCCATTCCCATTAAGCCCTATGGGGGCTCAAATGGGAATGGAGCTTTCAATGGGGACTTACCAGTCCCACAAAGGTCGGGCTACACCGGTAAGTCCCCACTGAACCAGGTTGGAGTCGTTATCGGTATGGAAGGTAGTCATGGCGCAATAGCGCCATGACTACCACCATACTCGGAATGAGGCCCAGTGTCTTGCTTGATAGAAAGTAGCAGAGCTGTATGCATCTGACTAGCCATCTGGAGGTGGCATTCTTGGAAATGCAGTCTCATTCCCTACCTGGAGCTACGGAGACAAACATTTGATCCATTTTTCTTAGCAGTCTGGTCTTGTTTACATAGTAAAGGACTGCCCTCCGTACATCCAGTGTATGGAGTTTCTTCTCAGCTGAGCTTGTTGGGTTTTGAAAGAAAGCTGGTAGTTCGATGGCCTCATTGAAATGGAACTTGGAAACAACTTAGGTGAAAACCTATGATGCGCTCTGAATACCAATTTGTCTTTGTGAATTAAAAAAAAAGGGTTTTGTACCGACAAAGCTTGTAATTCACTGACTCTCCTTATGGAGATGATAGACACCGGGAAAGCAGTTTTATACAGGAGGTGTTTAAGGCCTAATTTATGCATAGGCTCAAAGGGGGGGGTCCCCATGGGCTTTGCAAGTACTACATTGAGGTCCCAGCAGGCGGCAAGCTTGAAAAAGGAGGTGGAGTCATTTTATTCCCTCCACGAATGCCTTAATGACAGGGATTTTCCACCATGACACCTTACTCTGAGAAGTTGTGAACGCGGATCAAGCTGCTAGGTGAACTATTATTGAGTTAAATACTAGCCCCGAGTCTAGTAAGTGAAGCATGTAATGAAGAATGTGTGATGGAGTACATTCTATTGAGTTTGTTTTGACTGGCACCAAATTACAAATCTTCTCCACCTATTAAAATAACAGTGTCTACGGTTTGCTTTATGTGCCTCTGAGGATTTCCATACACCTTTGGAGGTAGATTTAGATGTCCAAACTCTGACTTCAGGAGCCAAGATGCCAAGTTCATATTATGAGGTTGAGGGTGTAATGTTGTCCCCCTGTGCTGAGTGAGCATCTTGAAAGGTCACAGGAGTTTGATCGTGTCACACATCGCCTGTTTGCGCATATGTGGATACCAAGGTTTTCACGCCCACATAGGAGCAACTAGGATTAATGTCATCTGTTCCTTGTGAATCTTGTTCACCACTTTGTTCATTAGTGGAGTTGGGGGGGAAAAGCGTAGGCAAATATCCCTGATCAACTCATCCACAGGGTGTTCCCCTTGGAGTAGTGTTGGGGGAAATCTGGATGCTAAATCTGGGCATTGTTTGTTTTCCCTTGTTGAAAACAAGTCTAGTGAGTGAAAATGTAATCTAGGATATTTTTGTCGGGCTGTCACTTGTGCTCTTCGGTGTGCTCTTCTGGTAGAGGATCTCTGCTTAATGAGTCTGCTAGAGTATTGAGTTCCCCTGGAAAATGTTGAGATGTTAGGAACATGCCCGGCTTGAATGCCCACTTCCATATTTTCTGTGCTAGCCTGGACAGATTTGGAGAATGTGTGCCCTCCCCCCTCCTTCTTTATATAGAACATCGCAGTGGTGCTGTTTGTGAGAATTTGTACTGATTTATTTGTCAATTGTGCTTCGAAGGCTTGGAGCGCTTTGAGCACTGCTAGAGGTTCTAGCAGGTTAATGTGGTTCTGTGCTGTGATTTGAGTTCACAGACCATGCGCTGTGAGATGAAGGTGATGGGTCCCACCCACCTGGTGAGAGATGCATCTGTTGTAACAACCGCTTGCACTGCCGGGTCGTGGAAGGGTTTGCCCTTCAACGTTCTCCTTTGTCCACCAGCGTAGAGCTTGTACTAGGGTTGCCGAAATGACCAGTAGATCATCCCACTGACCGCTTGCCTGAGACCACTGTTTCACCAACCACTCTTGCATTGGGCGCATGTGCAATCGTGCGTGTTCGACCAGGTAAATGCACAATGTCATCATCTGGAGCAAGCGCAAGGCATAATATAAGTGGTATTGCATCGCAATTTGTGATACGATAACGCTGGTTTGCGTTTTATTTTTAGAATCGTGTCTCAGAAACTGCGATATGATTTATGGCACCGAGCATAGAGCTTAAAAGGCACAGATTACTGTGCCTGTTTATTTAAACTCTACGCTCGGTGCACTGACAGTGTGCAGGCAGCAGGCAGAAGCTCCCGGCCTGGGCTAAATACATTGTATCAATGTATGAGCCCAGCCCGGGGGCGGTGTCGAAGTCACTCGTAGCACACTTCAGCAGGAGCACCCAAGCTCAACTCACAGACCCCGGGCTTCAATCCGAGGTAAGGAGTCATGCTGGGGTGCTTAGGGGAGGGTGGAGGAGGGTGCAGGCCTTCTGCGAGCCACTTGTCTGCAGGGCTGGGTGTTAGCAAGTGGCCACGGCTAGTAAGAAATATTTCGCCTGCCGTTCGGGAGGGAGAAATATTAATTCCAGCCACTTGCTAGTACCCAGTCCCACAGTAAAATGGCATGCTGGCAGATCGCCTTTCAAATATTCTTTCCTTCTCGTGATTCACTAGAAGGAAGGAATATTTGAAATGCCCTCTGCAATCAGGCTATGTTATTACTGCAGGCCTGGGTGCTTAGAAAGTGGCTGGAAATAATATTTCTCCCGCCCGAACTGCTTGTAGCTGCTGTCTTCATCTTGGGCAGTTGCTTGTGACTGTTTTATGCCAAACACTAGTTAATTGAAACTTGATAATAAAATAAAAAGGACACACGCACAATTGCATCTTTATTGATGTGTTGTTGATGGACACTGCACTATGCACCACTGACTGCTGCATGACCCAGCCGCACAGAGCTTTTAACAGAAAAATGTTTACAGAGCTTTTTTTATCAGATCCATTTGTGTAGTCCATTCACGCAGTGAACCTTTACATTTTACACTAATTGCACTAATGTATTACTTCAGAGATACATAGAAATGCTGTATTCATGCTAATTGTATGTCTTGGGGTAAAGCCAACTTCTGGTGTCATTTAAAATAGGAGTACAAAATTGCTAATCAAATAGGTTTATTTGCTAATCAAAAATATTTTAATTAGCAAGTGCTGATCAATTTTTGAAAACTAATTTATGCCTTGAAGCGCATTGCTTTTCGTACGGTTATCTGGTGACCGGCTAGATACTGAGGTATTTGCAGCAGTGTGTTTTGTACTCTTTGCTTTGATGGAAAGACAAGACCCTCTTCTGTTTTAATGACAGCTCCTAAGAACTGGTGGGTCTTGTTTGGTACAACCCAATTGGAAAAGTGGATTGATCGCTCTTTGGGTATTTTCCTTGCAAATTTGAAGGATTTGCCCTGTGATCAGCCAGTCGTCCAGGTAAGGGTACACTGGGATGGACTCTCTGCGTAGGTGCGCCGCCACTTCCGCCAGTACCTTTGTAAATAGCCTTGGAGAGGATGCTATGCCAAAGGGTAGTAACTTGAATTGCTGATTTGCTACCTTGAAACACAAGCCATTATCCTCCCCACATTATCTGCTGCATCTAAATTATTCTTGAGAATACAGTTTGCAACAGCTTTACCTTCTGCAACGGAGAGAGAGTTATGATTTAAGGGGCTCTGGGGCTGAAGCCACCTGTTTGGCCAATTCGTCCCACTTATGGCAATTGTAGCTTGCCAGTAAGGTGGTGTTCTTGGCAATCCTTGCCTGGTAGGCTGCAGAGGAGGCGACTTTTCTACACTTTTTATTTTCTTTATCTGGGGTGCTTCTGAAGAGGCTAGGATGTTCCTGCTCTCTTTCTAGTGGCTGTAACAACCAATGAATCAGGTTTTAATTGAACCCTGATTTTAAGTGGGTCTGAGGGAGCTGGTCTGAAGATTTTTTCAATACACAGGTTTACAGCCCGTGTTAAGTTTGAAGTCACTTAAGAGGGTTGAATTCGGCTCTGTACAGATTGGAGAATGTGTTTGAATTGGGTAGCAGACTTTTTATCTCCCAAGATGTTTTCAACAAAGTCCTTGTCTACCTGGGTCTCCTGTGTATCTATCTTGAAATGTTCTGCTCAGAGGTATTCTTCCTTTCCTCTCCTTCCCCCAGAAACTCACTGTCTCCAGAGCTCTGGTTCTCTCTAGGCTGGACTATTGCAACAGCCTCTTTTTGAATCTCCCTGAATCTACTCTCCGCCCTCTGCAACTTATCCAGAACAGGACTGCAAGACTTGTCCTTGGCCTCAAGCCCTTGGATCGTATCTCTCCAGGACTGAAATCTCTGCATTGGCTCCCAGTGGCTGCGAGGATTAAGTTCAAAACCCTCTGCATTGCCCACAAGGCCTTCTGCGGCCTGGGGCCTCAATACCTCACTTCCTAAATATCTTCCTTCTCGAGCTCTTCACTTCGATCCTCGAGTCTGCGCTTAGAAACCTCAGGGTATTAAGCACATTATAAATAACCTATAATGACATGATCATAACAAATAACCTTATGTCCCAGTCACGGTAGAAGAACGGGGCAGAATTTTATTCTAATAGGCTTTTTTAACAAGGGGTTAGAGTGAGTACAGGAGATGGCATACAATGAAATCAATATTCCCATCCATTGCAAAATGGCACTGTATGAATGGCTCAGATCAGTGCACTGCCACGCAGTGAATACGATTTTCACAGTAAGCGCAACTTGAAGACCACCGGCTAACAGGACAAATAATGTGTATGCAACAGACACTATTCAGTATCGGCCATTCCAGTATCCAGAATTGGCTTTAAGACACAAAAATCATGTCAACTGGTTTGGGGGTAATCTAGTTTACCCACAAACAGGTGCAAGGCATGGACCGTTAGCTACACCCAATCTGTCACTAGAACTCTTGGAAGACTGACTACCAATTGATAGCCACCTACTTTGATACAGTGCGCAACAATGTGATGCAATATGCAGGTCAGCAGGGTATAGCACACGCGCAGCAACCTCAAGGACAGCTGGATGCAGGTGGGCTACAACTACAAACATTGAGAAGAATATTAGGATCTTGTCCATCCAAGAATGAAGACATACCCAAGTGGTATTCAGAAAGATTAGGACAATTGCAAGCCGCCTATCCACAAGTCACTCCCCAGCACAGACCTAGGGCCCTAGCCATGTTTATACCTTCTGGCTGAACATCTCCTCTAGCGAGTTGTGACAGCTGGATCTCAATCTATAGCTGGCTTTATTTACAGCTGATAGGCATGCTGTCCATTACAACACTAGCACTGAAACTAGCTAACATCATGGGAACACAAGGCGCGGCCGCAGCCATGAATTTAGGACTGTTTATAGCGTATAACAATTATCAAATGGTTGAGAGCATAATCCTACCCTTATTAAAAGGAGAACCTGCAAGGTTAGAAGTCCATTAGGAAATTGTCCCAATTGAATAAGCAAGAAAAAAGGGAGCAATTTGGGGACATAGTAAAATCAACCTATCAATCCCTAGGCAGGGATCACTTGGGGAGAAGACCTGCAGAGACACAGAAAAAGGGTAATAAGTTTCTTAAGCAAGATAAAGAGACACCACAAAGGAAGGCCCTCGAAAGGACGAGGATCTTTCCATGCTAAAAAAGGCAACAAACCACAGAGGCAGCAATTGTCGCCCATAGAGGAAGAGAAATATCCAGACCATGGGCCAAAAATGAGAGAATTACAGGAGGGAGACAGGCCACACAGTGGCAAGGGAACCACAGGGGTAGACGATCATGGGGTAAGCCTGGGGGACAGTCCCATTTCAGACCTACCGACTATGATTTTAGAGATAGGAAACGCATGAAAAGTCCACAGAAGTTCGGCACTGATGAGAATCTGTCTCCTTCCCAACAGGCAAGGATGCCAGACTGTTCTAAGACTGAGGGGAAGGAAGTGAAGGTTAAAAAAAAAAAAAAAACACACGGCAGCCCTACAGTTTTCACAGAATGCAGAGTCCACGCACTCATCGCATCGTCCCAAAGACTAAGCGACACACGGATTGGATTGAAGTCCTATTAGACTCTGGGTCTGACATTTCGATATTTGAATGTCGCCACAAGGCACTATTGGAACACACAGGGGCACACAGGAATGCACAGAACACTACACCCACTGGGCAGACATTAGCACATAATGAAGTGTATTTTGTAATAATTCAGCTAGAAGACGAACACCCAAAGAAAAATGAAGCACTATTTTGGCCACAGTTAGACATTCAATGTAAAGGGCTGTTAGCATTTCAAGATTGGCTACCATTGTCTGTAAGGCAAGCACCAAGGGGTGATGAAGTGGTAATGCCTGCTTTTGCAAACAAAGTAAGTGGTGAACTAATGCAAAAATATACAAGAAAATGGTCAGCGCTGGCAGCGGTGCAGCTGCTTAAAAATCATGATAAAGAATGTCCAGCACATGTGATTCCAGTACTGAAACCACCCCCACCACAAAGGCAGTATCGAATTAAACCACAGGCAGTTGACCACATGAAAACCATAGTAGACCAGCTAATGGACCAGGGGGTAATCATAAAGCAAGCTAGCCTACATAACAGTCCAGTGCTCCCAGTTTTAAAACCCGAAGGTACCTACCGTTTTATTGTGGATTTTCGAATTCTGAATGCACATTGTAAAACGGAGGCAGTCAAGAATCACAGTTCTGGATTGTTAGCTAACACAGATGTAAATATAAAACAAACCTTGATCTAGGTAATGGGTATTTCACACAACCTTTAAGTGTAGAAAGCCAGAAATACACCATTTACGGTTAAGGGAAAACATGTCCAGTTCACTAGAATAATGAAGGGGTATAAAAATTCACCTAGCACATTCTCAAGTCTAATACAGAGCTTATAGAGATTTCTAATTGTTGGCAGTATGTAGATGATATTTACATCACCCATGAGAATCTCAGTGAACACTTGCAACAAGTAGACAGTCATTCAAACATTGGCTGCAAAAGGGTACCTGATTAATAAAAAATATATATATATATATATATCTGGAATAGCTCATCTTGCGGTTACCTTTCTAAAATTCACTTTCAGATGAGGCCAGAGGCTTGTCAGCAGATCTTCTTGAGAAATGTGCCAATATAAGACCGCCCACTACGCTTAGGCAGTTACAGGCCATTCTAGGGATGTTCAATTTTGGAAGATCGTATGTTTCTAATTTTGCTGAGCTAGTGAAACTATTGTATGCTTTGATAAAACCGAGTTTCAAGGCCACTCACTGGCTGCCAGAACACACACACACATTCTGCACCAGGTATATTCATTAATGACCAACTGGTCCTTGGCAGGACAGGAATACAAATAAAGACTTCGAGATAAACCTTGCAGTGGGAGACCATGCTTTCACATACACAGTGTGCAATCTAGGAGAGACTAAACCAATTGCATATAAGACATGTATATTCCACACGCAAGTTAAAATGTACACCTGAGGAGAAAATTCTGGCTTCAGTTCAGATGATTATTCAGAAAGAGCGGCCTATGGCAGCAAACAGATCCATACACAAACACACATTTAGCTCAACTTGAAGCTGCCACAAAAGCTAGCGTGCCAAATGCAAAGGATTACACACCAGATGGATTCAATGGTCAGCATCTCAACATGCTCCAGATGTAAAGTAGCATTATAAAACAGAATTACAAAGACTGAGTGGATTGAGTTGGACAATGGACACAGAGCCAGACACCTAACGGCCTGACATGCCATTGTTTGATTTTTATCCAGGTAATTTACTGCAATGGGTCAGCAATTCCAGCAGCTGGGACACAGTCAAAGTACGGTGCTGCATGATGCTCAGCAGTCATAGGACACTTCACACATGAAGAATTTATACACACTGATATTGCAACCAAGCACCTGGGAGACATGTCTGCCAAGACATCCGAATTGCATGGATTACTGCTTGCATTGCGCCAAGCAGATTTAGGGAAGCCCACACTAGTAGTCTCAGATTCAGATTACATTGCCTGGGCTTATAACACTGACTTGCATTGGTGGATAAAGACATTAGGCATACAATTATTGCTTCCAGGCAACTCTGGAAGCAGGTTTGGGATCTTAAACAGACTTGTCCTTTACTATGGCTGATGCACACAAGAGCACATACCAAAGGACACATTCATAGCACTGGCAATGCATTCGCAGATAAATATGCACACAATACGAAAAACAATAGCAGCCATAACTCGCTCAGCGACTGCAATGGATGAGAAAATAAAAGGTTTGTTTAGGTATTGTACCTAGGCCAAATGTTTTCCCCAGTAATTATGTTTATGACATTGAAAATAAAGCAATAGTCACCATTCCTATGAAAAAAGGGGATCCTATTCAAAGATAAATCCCTAATAGAGGCAGACGGGGGATTGCAGCCACACACGCTGGACTTGCATATGCCCCTTTTGGAGTGAGTGCAACTGCACAGCTGCTCCTTGACCATTCCTGGTGGCCAGGGCTTCAACAGCAGGTGAAAATATATATATATAGCAAACTGACACATGTTTAATGACAACTGTGAACCACAGCAAAACACCTAAGGAGGTTCCTTTGAGAAAGGCAGCATCGCCCTTTGAGATCCAATATATGGATCATATAGGCCCCCTACCAGCAGGGAATAAATACAAGAACATTCTAGTAATAGTGGATTCCTGCACTAGGTTTACCTGGATGATTCCTCAAAAGAAGGCAAACTGCAAATCAGTCATACAGGCATTTAGAGATGTAGTAGCGATGACTACAACCAAAATGCTCCATGCGGACAATGGTCCTGCTTTCTCGGGGAGGGCCCTGAAGGCGGCAATGGAAGCAGCGGGAACAGTTGCATTTCTCGAACCCATTTTCACCTCAAACGAACAGGGTTGTGGAGAGCGTGAACAAGACCATAAAAGCTAGCCTGACTAAATGCATTTCACTGGGAGCTAACTGGTTAGACCATGTGCCCTTAGTAATCAGGAGTGGAATAATTTACCATGCCATTGAACTCTTTTTTGGGAGAAAGGTGTATATGCCTGACCTGCATACTCTTCCCACCCCCCTATCTAGGCACGAGCAACTGTCGGCGACAACGCTGCTGAGGGATCCTCCAGGTGGATGCTGCTGAGGCCAGTCCTCAGAACACACTCAAAGCAGGAGATTGGGTTCTTGAAAAGATCCATGCCAAGACTCCTTTTGGCCCGTTTTACATACCAGCAGTGCAAGTAATCAGAGTAAAAGGTTCCAGAACTGCTGTGCTACCTGCACTACCACCTAAAAGTGGTACTAGGCAAGTTTCTTTGAATCACCCAAAACCTGTGCCGATGGTTATCACGATTTTTCCACCTAATCTCCCTCTTCCAAGTGAGGCACCCACTGAAGATGAAGGGATGGAGATCCGTCAAATGATGATAGGTGTTCAAGATGAGGAAGAATATGCCAATCTTGACTATACGTCCACAATTCAGGAAAGTACTGCAAGTCTGCCAATGTGGAAACAGAAAGCCATTCTAGTAGCTAAAATAATGAAAATTCTTTTGGACAGACTTTCTAAAACTATTATAAAATAATGGCAGTGCATTTCCTTCTCCTGAATACCTCAATGTTAGATACATGTACTAATTCATGCTGATGTTGGCAAGTAGTGCCAACTATTTAAAATGTGGTGCAGCAGTTGATATATTTTTTAATTTGTGTATAGCACTCAGTACATGCTTCTAGGCGCTCTGCAATTTATTAAGCACCTCATGTTGATCCTTGCATGCAACAGTTATCTGCTAAAAAATGAATGTATACATGGATTTTCTTTTTGTCCCCAATATAGGCAATCTTTATGTAGTTATTGCTCCCAGTAAGTGTATTAATGACTTCACAGAGCTACACATCTTTGATCTATGTCAAACTGCCTTGGGGGGGGAGGGGGAGGGGTATGTTATGAATTATGGATAACGAACGAACGAACGAACGAACGAACGAAATAGCTAAAACAGTTAAGTCACAGATCAGACAACTTCAGTAATGGCAACAGCAAGACCACTAATGTGTGTTGAATACAACGTTGAATACAATTTACACGGTTGCACATAAGGCAAGAGCAGCTTTCAAAAGACAAGCATAGACATGCTGTAGATATGGGTTCCGTTTAATACAAACCAACATGTGGCCAGCGAGGAACAAACGCATAGCCTATTCCTTGACTTTAGCAGAAGGCGGTGAACATGAAATGGTAGCTTCCTGTTTCTAACCACAGAATAGCAGCTCCCTGTCTTAAACGGCTAAGTTCAAGACATGCTTTTACGCACCAGGCAGATCAGATAAGAAGCCATGGACAGGAAGCACGATACCAGAATACACATGTACAGAGAAAGTGTCCAAAAGCAAGTGTAGCTTTTCACCTCTTCAGAATCGCCTCGACTATAATGGGGTTTAAAGGGGCCTAGAAGTAAATGACACACGTGCTCTTTCTCTGAGCAGAAGCCCCACTCACTCTAAGGGAAACAGCCAAGAGTCAAAGACAGCAACTGTTGCTTAGGTTTGTACATAGGTACATCATGTGTCCAACACAAAGCAAAGCTCAGAAGCAGTGTTAAGCACTACAGTTTAATGGCTGAGGTGTCGGAAATGATGCACCAGATGGCTACACAATAGCCAGACAAGACCGAGATGGCGCACGAGGAGGCGCTATCGCCATCATCTCTAAAACGTGCGTCTCCCTCAGACTAGCCCCCACCCAATTGTCACAATCCTGTGAAATTCTATCTGCTAAACTCCAGATAAACAATTCACAATCACTCACCATTCATCTAATATACAGACCGCCGGGTCCTCTTAGTACCTTTGAGGAGGATCTGCATAACATACTCACTAACAACCTCAAACCATCCTCTCAATTACTCCCATTAGGGGACTTCAACATAGGCTTTAATGACCTGATGGATAAAAACGCTACAGATATAGCTAACACAATCAATGCACTAGGCTTGTCTGAAAAAGTTAATAAAGCTACCCGCTTGAAGGGGAAAACATTGGTTTGGATAGCGGATTATAATTGCACAGCTACTATCTCATCCATCACGCCTCTTTCCTGGACAGACCACTCACTGGTGTCCTTTCACTTATCCACTACCAGACCGACTCCCAAGGCCCCTCTACTAGCGCCACCATGTCTAACCAGAAACAAAAAAAAGCATCACAGTAGATAAAGTAATCCCTGCAATCCTTCCCACTCTTAATGCATTACCAGAAAATTTAGATCCCAGTATCCTAACCCATGAATTTAACAATATCATGCTTACTACATTGGATAAAATTGCCCCTCTTAAACTCAGATCTAGCAAACCAAAAGCCCACTTAAATAAATGTTTCACACCACAGCTCAGAGACTTGCACCTCCTGAAAAGAAAAAGTTAAACCAATTGGAGACTTTGCCCCTCCAATGATAATAAAGCCAAATTAACCTCCCTCTCCTCATACTATAAGAATTAAGTCTGCCGGGCAAAATGTAACTCTTATGACGAGCGCATTGCCAAATCCAACTCTAGCATGAAAGAATTAAAAGAACTAGAGTCACCTATAGCTATACCCGATATCTGTACTAAGGAAAAATCCTGGTGGGCAGACATCCAAAATGCATTAGCAAACAAAATAAACATGCTCCAAAATAAAATAGAGGAAAAAAAAGGAAACGCTGAATTTACAGCACTCGCCTAAAAACCCTCTGCCTAGTAGCCCACCGACGGCACACAATAATATATACTCCTACGTCCCGTCCCCTTTCCTCCATACTTTTGGGACATCTCTCAGTCCTGTGGGACGGGACCGGAGCACTTTGTAAAAAGCATCCAAAAATTTTGCAAAAATGTGTCCTTCCTCTCTTTCTTGCGCGGGGCCCGGCTTGTGGCCGTAACCCCACCCACCTTGGTTCTGCATCGCCCATCAGTCCTTTTCTCCGCTCGTTCGGGACTGGACGCACTTGCATCCGCGGAAGATTTTCTTCCCTTTTTCCTCTCTGGCTCTCGCTAGCGATCGTGTACTAGTCTGTCTATGTCGTTCAAACTAGACTTTCCTGATTGTTCATCGTGTCACCGACGCATCGCGAGGGCAAATCCCCATCCTCTGTGTTAGAGTGTTTGGGACCGGATTACGTTGGGACTCCTGTTTTTACTGTGATTCCCTTTCGGTCCGGGCTCTTCAACGTCAGTTGGAGCGGTGGGTGGAGGTGTTCCAACGAACTCCCCCTTTGCATTTTCCAGCATTTATCGACGAAAAGAAGAAGCGCCCGGTAAGTTCCAACGAAATCCCTCTTTGCATTTTCCAGCATGTATCGACGAAAAGAAGAAGCGCCCGGTAAGTTCTTTACTTTTCATAGCACCCTGGCCGGGAGACACCTTTCTGGGTTCTTCCCAAGCCGAGAGGGGCGTTGATCGCTCTGTCACCGGGGATTGCCCCGAGGTGCCCGTTAGGCCTAATAATTGTACCAGAGTTCTCTCTGAGGGTCTCCGTAAGGGGCCTGTGGATACCAGAGCACGCTCCAAGGCCCCTCCTGTGGGGGCTGCTTGTAGACCCAGTTCTGCTGAGTCGTGGGGTACCGGAGCTCGCTCTGAGGCCACTCTATCGGCTTCCCTCAAAAATAAGTCTGGGGTGCGCCCCGAGGCCTTGGTTGTGCTTGGTGTTCAAGGCCCACGCTAGCAAGGCTGTTACCGGAGCTGGGTCCAAGGTCCTTCGTACAGAGGCTAAAGCTACCAACATTTCTGAGAGGTCTGGCAGGCCTTATCGGTGAAGTTTGTTTCTCACGGCTTCCGCTCTTGCGGCGACACCAGATCTGTTGAGGGGGCAAAGAAGGAATATTCTTCTTTTACCGGCAGTGCCGAGGTCCTAACTGGGAAGGCTGATTTGGCGGTTGGTATGTCGCAGAAACATTCCAGGCCTCATAGTACCTGCTCTGCCGAGGTTCCTTACGTTAAGGCTAAACTTAAGACCCCTGATCCATCGACGGGGACCCCTGCCTCACTTCCTCACGTGCCGCAGTTCCCCTCAGGTGATGACAAAAGGGCGGCCGTTCCCGCCACGACTGCTGTGGCCATTTTGGGTGCTACTCCTCCAACTACACCATCGGCCTCAGGTGTAGGACTTGGCTCTGGGGGTG
Organism: Ambystoma mexicanum; assembly: GCF_040938575.1. Taxonomy (NCBI): domain Eukaryota; kingdom Metazoa; phylum Chordata; class Amphibia; order Caudata; family Ambystomatidae; genus Ambystoma; species Ambystoma mexicanum. Next base: position 15,374,954 of record NC_090922.1, on the reverse strand, counting down.
AACCTAGAGTTCCTTGTGTGCATCCTTTTCGGCCAGTCTATGACTGGAATGCTCGGATGCCCCTTCCGCACAATGTTTCGTTGCCTGTGGGGTCGGCACCTTTGATTTTTGTGGATACTTCGGGAGATGGGCCGGTGTGGCAACCTTCCCCCGTTACGACCCTGGAATTATCCTCCTCATGAGAGGCCTTCTCCGGTTCTGAAACAGTCCTCGGAGGAAGCCTTTTTCTGCAAATTTCAGACGCTTATGGGTACCGACCTCATGAGGGAATATTTCAAAGGGCTTTTGAGAGAAATATGTCCACCTGCGCCTCCGGTTCCACCTGTTCCTCCGGTGGTTCCGCCGGCGCCCCCTTTACCTACAGTGCTTTCTCCTATTCTTCCGCCTTTGCCTCCATTGTCCCCCGTCGTCTTGCCCGCCCTGCTCCTCCACAGTGGTGGCTGCAGCTACTTTACAGTTCAGGCCTGCAGCATCCTCTTCCACATCGGCTACTCAGGTTCTGGGAAAGGAGGATAAACTCCTCGACTCCCTTGGGAGGAAGATTTTCACCAACTCGGCCGTGCAACTCCGGCAGGCCAATGCCGAACTAGTGTTAGAGGGGGCTAATATGCGGATGTGGAAAGGTCTGTCGGAGTTCGAGTTCATCCCGGTCAAGAAGCTGGAAGACTTTAAAGCGGGATTATCCGACGCCAGGGTCTTGGCCCAGGATCTCCTGGAGGCTGCGTCACGTAGACACCTCAGCTCGGAGCCTTATGCTGGGGGTTGATACCTCACGACAGGCGTGGCTGCATGCCAACAAATTCTCAAAGGAAGTGCAGGACAAGTTGTTTGGACCTTCCGTTTGATGGTAAGGAGCTCTTTCATTCTACAACAGATGTAGAGCTGACCAAGACGAAGGATAGCACTCAGACAGCTAAGTCCTTGTCAGTCCTTGTTAAAACCCCTTTTAAAACCCAGAGAACGTTGTCGCAAAGTCAACCCTACTCTGACTTTAGGGGCTTCCTAGACCAGAAATCTCGCAGAGTAGAAATCCCTTCGGGGAAATAACCGCCGGAGGCAACAACGGACTCGGTTTTTCTCCCGCTCCTCAGGTTCAGGTGGCAACACCACCGAAAAACCTACAAAATGAGGGTTCACCGTGCTCGCACGAGACCCCGGTGGGAGGATGCATTGCGTCTCATTGGGAGGCGTGGCAGACCATCACCGAAGACAGATGGGTCTTGTCAGTCGCTCGGGCGGGCTTCCACTTATCCCTACCCCCTGCCCCACCGTTCAACCCTCCTTTTCAGCTGTCGGGCTCACCCTCCCTTAAAGCTGAGGTTCAGAAACTTCTGGACCTCAGAGCTGTAGAACCCGTTCCCCTTGGGGAGAGAGGGGAGGGCTTCTACTCCCGGCTGTTTACGGTGCTCAAACCCAACCAGGCTGGCCTGCGAACCATCCTAGACCTTTCCCAGTTCAATCTCTTCCTACCCCAAGAGAAATTCAAGATGATCACGCCCAGCCAGATACGGTCCTCCTTGCAGATGGGCGATTGGCTCAGCATGGTGGATCTTCAGGATGCGTACATGCATATTCTGATTTGGAATCCACACAGGAGAGATCTCTGTTTCTCTTTGGCAGAGGAGCACTTCCAGTTTTTAGTGCTTCCTTTTGGCCTCAGCTCTGCGCCGCGTGTCTTCGCGAAGATGATGTCGGTGATTGCGGCCTATCTTCGTCTGCAGGGTATCCATGTGTATCCATATTTGGATGACTGGCTCTTACGCAGTCCTTGCCAGTTGAAAGCAGCGTGCAATATTCAGTCTCTCCTTCAGCTCCTGTTCCATCTTGGGCTGTCGGTGAACTGTTGGAAATCTTCCATGACGGTCTCGTAGGACTTGATTTTTCCTGGGTTTTCGCTGTAACACGATCGACTGCAGAGTGTACCTTACCGGGGGCAGAATGGCGGATCTGTTAGCCACATGTCAGATGTTTGCGCAGTCGGAGAGCATGTCGGCCTTGTGGCTTCAGAGGGTGGGGTGCGACGTTAGATCCTCTTCAGGTCTCGGATCTCTGGTCGCCTCAGGACAAGCTCCTCCACATACATCATTTAGAGCTTCTGGCGATCTTCCTAGCGCTCGGGGCGTTCAGACCGATCATAGTCAACAAGGTGGTCCGCATACGCACAGACAATGTGGTGTCAATGTATTACATCAACAAGCAAGGGGGAACCAAATCTCCCCCTCTCGTGGACCTGTCCATCCAGATTTGGGAGTGGGCTGTGCTTCATGGTGTTTGGCTGCTTGCAGTGCACATCCCGGGCCAGCTGAATGTCACAGCGGATGCCCTCAGCCGGCAGACAGTGGTCAGCTACGAGTGAAAGTTGAAGGCGGAGGTCCTCTCATGGATTTTCTTGCGTTGGGGCACACACCGGAAGTGGACCTCTTCGCTACGGCGGTAAACAAGAAGCTTCCTCAGTATGCCTCCAGAAGGGGGCTGGGAGCCTCCTCTCTGGGGGATGCTCTCGAGATTCCATGGCACAACATGAGAGCTTACGCCTTCCCGCCTCTGCCTCTAGTTCACTGAGCAATTTGGAAGCTGAAGAACTCGGTAAACTGTTCTCTTCTACTCATAGCCCCGTGGTGGCCAGCCAGGTTTTGGTTCTCAGAACTTCAATACCTGTCGGTGTATCTACCGATCAGGTTACCAGTGACCCCCGATCATCTACATCAGGGGGAACAGCAGGTGTGGCACCCCTCCGCACAATCGCTCAGCTTGGCGGCATGGTGCCCGAGTTCAAGTCTTTAGAACATCTTAAATTGTAAGCGGATAACATGCATATTATCCAGGCAGCCAGGAAACCCTCAACTACGTCCCAGTACCGAAGTAAATGGCTCAGGTTCTGTCATTGGTGTTTGGACAAGCAGTTGGACCTAAGGGGGGCTACAATTGACACGGTTTTGTCCTTTGTATCCTTCTTAGCAGTGTTGGGTGTCCATGTTCTGTCATGCAGAACTTACCTTTCAGCGGTTTCCGGTTACCTTTCTACGGACCAATGCTCTTACACTCTGAGTAACCCAGTGGTTAAGAGGCTTTTTGCAGGCTTGACACGCCTCTATCCTCCAATTCGTAGTCCGCACCCGTCGTGGGATCTAAATGTAGTCCTGACAGCGTTGGGTCATAAGCCTTTCGAGCCAATGGCTACAGTGGACCTCAAGTACCTGTCCTGGAAAGTGTCCTTTTTGGTCGCCGTTACGTCAGCAAGGCGGGTGAGTGAGTTCCAGGCTTTATTGGTGGAGCATCCCTTTTTGGTCTTTCACAAGGATAAGGTAGTCCTACGGACGAATCCGGTTTTCCTGCCGAAGGTGGTATCTGAATTCCATCTGAATCAGTCGATCTCCCTGCCGGTCTTTTTTCCGAACCCTATCTCAGAGGCAGAAAGGGATTGTCTCGATGTCAGAAGGGCTCTTAAGTTCTATCTGGACAGAACATCCGAGTTTAGGAGTTCTTCTCAACTGTTTGTGACTTTTGGTAACCCTCAGGGTAAGCAGGCATCTAAGGCGACTATTTCTCGGTGGATCGCCGCCTGCATTACGGAGTCTTTCACCGTCCAAGGGCTGAAGCCTCCTAAGGGTATTCATGCACACCTGGTGCGGGGCAAGGCAGCCGCGGTTGCTTTTCAGAAATATGTCCCCTGGGAGTCCATCACTAGGGCAGCTACTTGGGCCTCCCTATCTGCTTTTTGTAAGCATTATTGTCTTGACATGAGCTCAAGAGCTGATGCTCAGTTTGCTCAGGCTGTGCTGAAGACCCTGTTTCAGTAAGGGGTATTTCCATCCACTCGTAGTTCCTGTATGGAGTGCTTGGGAATCTCCCATAAGTATGGAGGAAAGGGGACTATGGACTAGGAGTAAGGTGGTCACTACAGTGAGTAACCTGGTTATTCCACTTCACCAAAATGTCTACCCTGGAAGTAGAAAAAATCATCCTTTCACTGAAGCCTTCCAATTGTAAAGGCGACATCTTCCCAGCACAACTAATAAAAGATGCTGCCAGAGAACTATTTCCGTTCATCGCCAAATTGATTAATGCCTCCTTTGCTTCAGGTTCCATCCCTGCCAACCTAAAACAGTCTTGGGTTCTCCCTCTCCTCAAGAAACAGACATTAGATCCTCTCATCCCCACTAACTACCGTCCCATTACCACAGTGCCATTTTTTCTTAAAATATTGGACAAAGCTGCCTACAACCAAATTCAGAAACACCTAGAATTGTATAAACTCTTAGGGGACAGACAATCTGGTTTCCGCCTTCTATACGGAACGGAAACCTCCCTAATTGATTTAAAATCCCAAATTGATGAGCTGAGAGACAAAGGGGAAGACAGTACACTCCTGCTCTTACTTGATCTCTGAGCTGCATTTGATCTAGTGGGCCATAAGGTCCTCTGTAGACACCTTGATTCTGCCGCTCACTTCTCCTCTGAGGCTATCAGATGGATTGAATCCTGAGTGAGAGAACCATGAGAGTACTCTCCATCGGCAGCCGCAGACCCTACCTCTATCCTGTGCGGTGTTCCTGAAGGTTCTTGTGTCTCCCCAACTCTATACAACATCTTCACCAAGCCCTTGTTTGATGATTTGGACCATCTGAGTATCATCTACACTAATTATGCAGATGATACACAGATTCTCCTCCCGCTTTCTGGGGATCATAGTAAGGACATGGAGTTGGTGAATAGAGAATATCTTATCCATGCGTGGATGGCCACTCATGGCCAATGCTAGACTGAGTTGGTAATCATAGGTACACATGCCAACATTAAAAAACTAGGCCTGGAATTTTCTTCATTCAATAACGACGGGAATACCATCAAAGTCTCCAAGGAAGATAAAAACCTTGGTTTCAACCTTGACTCCACTATGTCCTTGGCCTCCAACACAGCCTACACTTGCAAGCTGATAAGAGCTCGCAAGCCATTCCTCCCTAATGCCAGTTGTTTGATCCTGGCCAGAGCCTTAATACTATCCAGAATGGACTACTGTAATGTCCTATACAGTGGTGCTAATAAAATCACCATCCGGAGTCTCCAAACATTACAAAACGCCTTGAGAGCAGCACTTGGCATAAACAAAAAAAAAACATATCTCCTCCATTAGACTCCAACATAAATGGATGTCTACTGGTAACAAAATACAGCTAAAGACGTTATCACTGACCCACAAAGCTTTAAATAACGCTGCCCCTAGCTACCTTACAGATAAACTTCATAGAAGAATCTCTCTCAGACCAACTAGAGCTGGCAATGCTAATTGCCTGGCTATACCCAGATACAGGTGCACCCTGGTGCACCAGCATCCAAGACGCCCTAAATAATAAAATCACAGGACTCCAAACTAAAATTGAGGACAAGCGCCAACAACTCTATAGCAGCAAATCTACCAGTCCAAGCTCACCAACGCCTCTCAAAGCCAATGAAGGCTTCACATTTAAAAAGATTACTATATTAGAAGTTCAAAAAAATCATCATCTCCTTAAAACCCTCCAACTACAAAGGGGACAGCTGCCCCGCCCAGATCATAAAAGACGCAGCCAGAGATCTATCCCCTTTTATCACCAAACTAATTAACCTATCCAACAACTCAGTCCCCAATAACCTTAAACAATCCTGGGTTCTCCCACTCTTAAAAAAACAATCACTAGACCCAGCCATACCCACCAATTATAGACCCATCACCACTGTCCCATTCCTGTTAAAAATCCTGGATAGAGTCGCTTATCTCCAAATTCATGAGTACCTGGAATCCAACCAACTGCTTGGTATATGTCAATCTTGCTTTAGACCTCAACATGGAACAGAAACTGCCCTTGTTGACCTCAAGTGTCAGATTGATGAAATCAAAGACAAAAGGTAATGCCGCCATCCTACTCATCTTAGACCTCTCAGCAGCATTTGATTTAGTTGATCACAAAATCCTATGCAGCCACCTATCTACCGCAGCTCACTCCTCCTCTGCCACCACTTGGATACAATCCTTTCTGGTGAACAGAACTATGAGGGTTTTCTCCACAATAGCAGCAGCAGACCCTATCCCCATCACATGCGGAGTCCCACAGGGCACCTGTGTCTCCCCCACTTTGTATAACATATTTAAAAAGCCACTATTCGACAAACTGGACCGTCTGGGTGTCACCTACACCAACTATGCAGATGACACCCAGATACTCCTTACCATCTCAGGCAACTACAACGCGGATGTCACCCGGATTAACAAAATGTTCATCATCCAGGCATGGGTGGCTAAACACGGCCTATGCCTAAACAATGAGAAGACAGAGCTTCTCCTTGTCGGCTCTCCCAGTAACCTGTCAAAACTGAGCCCCAGCTACAACAATATCATCATCGATGGCAATACCATCCCATTGTTAAAAGCGTAAAAACCCTTGGCTTTTACCTTGATGCTAACGCCAATCTCTCCAAACAAATCAATATGACCGCCACAGCCACTGCCTGCACGGGCAAGCTGATCAGGGCCAGTAGATCCTTCCTATCCCCCAACAGATGCCTCACACTCGCCAGGGCCCTCATACAGTCCAAACTGGACTATTGCAATAACCTGTACCTAGGCGCCAACCAATCTATAATCAACAAACTTCAGGTGCTCCAAAACCATGCACTACGTGCAGCACTCAACATCCCCAGGCGAGAGCACATCTCCGCAGTCAGAAAGTCATGCAAATGGCTCACCATAAAACCAAAAATGACTTTACTTACAAGGCCTTAAACCACTTAGCTCTGCCGTATCTCACCAATAAATTTACCATGAAATCCGCCACCAGAACCACCAGATCCTCCAATACCCTATGCCTATCAGTGCCTAGATTTACCTTAAAAAGAGTAGGTGGTACCAGCTTCTCAGTGCTTGCCTCCCAACTCTGGAACACCCTACCACTCAACATTAAAACCATCGAGTCCTTTCAGATTTTTAGGAAACATGTTATTGAATGGCTACTGAACAAACATGTAGCACTTACTTCCTGTCGTAAATATCTAAGAATTTGGCCGACTGTTTTAATCATGCTTGTAAATTGTATGAATTGCTGTATTATGGATATGTATATATCCCACTTTGTAACCGCTTCCTTAAGCACCCTTCTACCTCCGGGTCTGGAGCGCTACATAAATAAAATAAACAAACAAACAGGCTCACCACAATTGGTGGTAATAGTTTCCCAGTGAAGGCGGCTAAATTATGGAACATACTACCACTAGTCCTAAGAGCAGACCAACCCTACCTACACTTCCAGAAAAATGCTATCAAACATCTCATCTCTTCTGACCCCTAGTCTTCTACCCTTTGGCTAACTTCGTACCTGGATCAGCTTATTCCCACTCGCCTAATATTCTCAGTTAAACTCTGTCACTTTGTAACTTGTATATTTGTACATTACATATTTTTGCAACCATATAAACCTTTATATTGTATATTTTGTAACCATGTAAGCCTTGCGTTTTCTTACTGCTGCGCCCTGTTACCTACGGGTCTGGTGCGCATAAAAAGTCAATAAACAAACCTATTGTAGGCCCGCTTTAGTATAAAAAGCACAGACTGACGGAGTACCAAACACAGCGCAGCAGAAGAAATCTTGGGGGGTTGGGACGATACATCCATTGCAAGTCCCCAAGCAGAAGGCATGAATGGAGGCGAGAGCAGGCTCGATTGATAGGAAATCGTGGTCTATTCGCATGCAGCCCAGCGAGGCCTGAAAGCGCGAGTTTAAATGTGGAAGTGGAACTGTATGCATATTCTGAGACTGAAGGCGTGTTATTATGTTACACCACTCCCGATTATAGCATAGCTTAGTATAGACCAACAAACTCCATGTTGCTCAAGCTGGTATCTCAAAATGATTAATTGTACTTGTTCTGTATCAGATGTAAATCATGCTTTTAGCTTATGCAATAATGCTCTTCACATATTTTGCAATATGCTGCGTTCAAATTGCCGCTTCCATAGCAGATGCAATGAGAATTAGAGCTGGTAGAAAACAGAAGTGATATTAAATATATTGACTTGCTACCTTCAAGTGTCAGCTTCATATTTCTGAGTAATGCTTCATAATGAGGTCTCTCTGAGTCCAAACCAACAACACAAACATCTTTCCTGGCTTTATTATGTCAAGTATGTCAAGGGGTGCGAACACTCAAGGAAACCGTCCTAGCGCTAGACTAAACTCCTAGGGGCATCCCTTGCCATAGAATATGACTTGATTCCCTGCCCTCTTCACAAAGCCCTATTTGGGGTGGAGGGAGGGGGCAGAAATCACGCCCCATAGGGGCAATTACGTCACCACTGTGCTTGTATACTGCGATGATCATTGCCTTGTGCCAAGAGTCTGGGATCCTGCCCCGACGCAAAAATGCATTAGCGCAATATAGGGGCCCGGGTGGATCTCATCCTTACCTAGATCCGACTGTATTAGGTTCGGGCCTGCCTCTTTACCATTTTTTTGTAGAAGCCAATGTGTCCTCTACCTCCTGAAGGATGATTGACAATTACTGCTTGTTATACAGTGGGTGGCAAGAGGATGAGTTCGAAAAGGGTCTGCAGCATGACTCTGTCGTGCACCCCCCACAATACTACCAGCCGGTTGATGGTCCCCCTCATGGTCACAGTCTGCAAACTAATTTTCAAAACAAGACGTTATCCCTTAGATCATAGGCTCTATAAAGGCCCTCCCATTTCCCTTGAAGATAATCTGTCTTTTTGGTGTAAATCAAGTTTTTATATTCGGTTCTCAGGAAACGGCGCTTGGGTCTGTCAATCCCCTTTGGGTCCCTTATGCATCTTTCTACATCTCTTTTAGCTGCTCTACAGAACCATCAAACCATGCCACCCTCTCAGTATGTTTACGTTTGAACTTGGACACAGTCACCGAAACATACGATAGAACGTTATTTTTTTGATTTTCAAATTCAGCCAAGACCGTAACAGACTCACTCTCCTGGTTGCAGATTGCATCGACGCTGGCTAAGATTGAAGCATACATTTGCTGTTCTGACTTGGGCAAAGAGGGCCTGGCTCATTTCAACGGTCTTTGGGCAGGGCCCTTGTCTCCCATGTATTAGGGGCCCTGTGTAGGAGCTTCACGCCAAAGTCTGAGGGTTTCCCACCTTAAATAGATGGCTAATGGGCGATGGGCCATTTCGGACCCAATCGATGACTCTAAAATCGCCTACCCGTGCCCATGCAACTGCTGGGATTAAAATGTAATCAATTAAGGTGCTGCCCCTTAAGACCTATCAAGGTCTGGCTGGCAGGTTGGTCAGTGGCAAACCTACTGTTACAGGCTTAGTTTTAAATTGTATAAAATGGTGGATGTTTGGGCTGCTAGAGGGTACTTTGTTAGCGCTGGGGACACCTCCAAGTTAGGAATATTGCAGGCTTGGTCGGCCCACAAACCTTCAACCATGTCTGTTGGTTCCAGTTGTAGGTTAAAATCTCCCACCATCACTATATAGGAATGTTGTCACGCCGCAAAATCGGTGCTAGCTGTTAAGATGGATTTCTGAACTCTGTCCTGGAGGGGGCAGAGGTTCAGAAGGCCAGCCTAGTTTCTTGGAACAGGGTAACCTCTGGACAAGCCAGACCAATCAGGGTAGCGATGGCGGCAGTCAAGACTAGGTCTCAAGAGGAGTGAGGGTGACAAAGCCTGCAATGAGCACACAAAGCAAGGACACTTACAAATCACTCCAAGCAGGAGTTATATTAAAAATATAGACACATTTATTACAAGGCCTCTGTAATATTGACCATAGTAAAGAATCACGGTAAAACTCAAGTAAACCAACACATCACAATCAAATACAATATATATATATACAATTACTGAAGGGTCTAAAGAGTTAGAAGCATGAAATATGCAGACCACCTAGATGGGGAGGAAAACAAGCAGTGCAAGTAATCGTTAGACCCAGTTCGCCTTCAGAGGCCACCTAACTAGAAGGAAGTCCGAGCCCTACGAAGAGTGGAGCCTTGTGCTCAAAAGTACCTGCACACGCTGGTGCCAACGGGCCAAGGGGAGTCTCTTCAAGGAAATCCGGCAGTTCAGAGCGGTGAACAAATGAGGACGAACAGATCTCTGCTACTCAAGCATGGCCTCCACTTGTGGGCAGAAGCAGAGCGCGAGTGCGAAAAAGGCGTGCTGTTTAACACAGCGAGGAAAAGCTACAGGCTACTGCAGGAGGGCGACCGGTTCCTAGCGTCGCTACTCACCGGTCCCCGATGCAGGCAGACCCAGGCTTCTCTGCGTCAGTTTCAGTGCTGCCAGGTTCAGATACGAGCAGGGGACGTCTCGGCGTCGTGTAGATTCCGCGGCAGCAGAAGTTATAGTTGAGGATGTCCCAAACGCAGTGAACCCACACAGATTGTTACCACAGCAGGGCAACGCAGCGGCAGTGTGTATTTCAGCCCGATGCACACTTCTCACTTCAGACCTGGGAATGCCAAGTGTACGAATCGTGTGAGAGTGCCAAGGACTCGGAATACAGCAGCAACCCGACGGCGGTGACAGATCAAGGCTCCTGGGTAGGCTGGTCAGTCCAGTGGATGGCCCAGGGACGCTTCCGAAGGCTTACGTGCAGGAGGTGATGAAGATGCCGAGAATAGTTGTTCCCACTATTCCAAGGGGTCGAAGTACCAGTACAGGCTTTCTCGTTCGATCAGAGGCAGAATGGTCTCATAGGGCGACAGCAGTGCAGAGGAGCAGTCCTTCAGCGGGTCACCAGCGATTCCTCGGTTCAGCCTCGTGGTTGCAGGATACTTGGCTCCTGTATCCGTGAGAACTCAGGAGATCGACCTGGTAGTGGTGTTTCCAGCCTCCTCGTATCCAGAGTTCCCTTCGCGCCAAAACGGAGAGGACCCAATGGGAGATCTGCTCACAAAACACTCACACCATACGTGGACCCATCACGGACCACGGAGGTCCCAGGCATTCAAGAACCACTAGACTCTCTGGCACCCAGGATGTGTATTGGGACCAGACATCAGCCCACATCCTGGAGGCACACACAAGGCCTGTAGAAGCCCGCGAAAGCATCTGTGTTTCGCGGGAAGGTACATGCCCAAATAAGGAAAGCCCCGGGTCGGCTCGACCTGGGGAAGGTGAAGGGGGCAAGACGGTCAGCGGGCAAGACAAAGAGCCTCGTGATCTGGCCATTTTGGGAGCCAGGCCACCATTTTGGGCCAAGCGCGAGAAACGCACTTAAACAGCCAAAAGGAGCTCAAAACACAAAGAAACGATCGCTGCCACCAGTCCCGTCCGTGATTCACTTGCACTGTTCGTTAACAATCCAATGAGAGTTTCTAGGGCCTGTAGAGTGACTAGAGACCCAAAAGAGCAGTAACTTAGCTTACAGTGCCCTCTTGTGCCATGTTGCGCAAAATCTGCAACATGAGAAAAGAACTACGGAAAACAACGGTACTGACTGTCTTAAGGGCATGTCCGTTTCCCCGTAAGAATGGAGCGAAAGCCCAGAGGAGTGCGGCAGAAGGCTGCGCTTCTCTGGCAAAGTCTAGATCAGGGTGTAAAACAACAGCAAAAAGTTTAGGGGTTGCCACATGGAAGGAAAATGACCTACAATTAAGAAATCTTTCCTAACACCAGCTAACGCCATTTGAATGCTTTCTATGCAGGCCATTCCATTCAGACCTGAGGATCGGCTATAAACATGAATTAACCATAGAGGACTCTAAGGCAATAAGTTTGATGTTAAGCACAAGAATATCCGGAGACTGAATATCAACTGTCTTCACCTCCCACCCCAGAGAACATTCAATCCAGACCAATATGCCCCCCGTAGCCTGTCCATCAGGCCCTTGGTGGCCAGGATTCAAAAAGACTGGTAGCCGTGTAACTTGACAGGGTCCAATGCCCTAGTCTCCGGGAGGGCAATTCTGTTATAACCTCTAATAAAACTGGTCCAAACAAAGTCTTCCAATGGTCTGTTCAGCCTGTTATGTTCCAGGAGAGCAACCTGATCCCCAAGGTGCTTGCCCCGGAGTCTGGGCCATCTCCAAGTAATTTGGCCGCCTCCAGTTTAAATGGATTCAGATCTGTTGGTAGTGATCAGGAGCTCGCTGACTACTTTCATTTGCTCTTCCCGCACAAGTGGGAAGATGGCTCGAGTTGAGGTCTGTGAAGCTTATACTGTTGCCTCACAGATGGAATCTCCTGGTTACTGTTGCTGACGAAGAGTAGGCCTCTATGGGCTGCTTACAACACGCTGAGAGTTTGTAACCCATAGAGTATAGAATTCCTGAGCATATGGAGAGTAATGAGACTGTCGCTGGTGAAGGAAATTCTATTAAAGCCCAGTTAGAGGCACTATTCCACTCAAGGAGTTCTATGCGGGCAATGTCACTGCAACAGATTGAAGATAACGGGGGGAAATGGACCCCCCCACTTATGTCCAGGAGATTAGAGCAGTTCAAGAATGGACTGTCGAGTCTTGGTGAAAGTTCCTCTATTCTCACTGACCTGCATAGCAAAAGGTTAACCTGCGTTTCGCTTCGTTTTTGTGAGCTCCTATAGTTGGCTCCTTAAACGGCAATGAAAAATAGTTGGAACCAAATGAGTGATATTGATTGAATATAAAAATTATACTGTACTTAGCCATTTGAATGTCTCAGATAGAATTAATGATTGGGCATTGATAAAAAATACATAGCACGTGCACTAATGTTGGCTACTGTACCACACCAGAGTAAGCTACTGTACAAGACAAATAAGCTGGATAAGATGGACCAAGTGGCCTTCCTTCGACTTCTTCTTATAGAATTAATGAACTAACAAGTGTTCCACAACTGCATCAGATGGTTGCTAAATTGCAGAAATTTCAGGTTTGAAACATCACAACTCTGCCTTTTACATTAGATCGTTACCTATTAGATGTATGTACTTGATTTAGCGTGATGCACCCACATTGAAGTCCCTGACCCCCCCAGCCGCCCCTCCCCAGAGTACAATATATATTAGTTGTAGGGTAGAGGCACCCACCACAAAGGGCTATGCAGCAGGAGCCAATTATTTAGACTGAAAGGTGATATTCTTAATACCTCCTACATCGGCTATGTCTGCTGTAGCTGTTAGATTTATTTAAAGATCTGAAGTGTCTAAATTGTACATCATGACCCAATAGCACACTTGTAAATCAATACTCTGAGCCGTTTATTATTCGGATTGAATTCTTTTCCTTCTCTTTGTCTGCTAATGTGGCATTCACCCCAAGCATCGGGGGTGTACCAGGGTGGGTAATGGCCAGCCAGCCCGAGCAAAGCAAGAGCCTTGGCAAGGGCTCAGGGCTATTACCTCTCTGTGTACACACCCTCCCGCCCCTCCCCCAAACAAGGGGCTATGGCTATTTGTTCTTCCGGGGTGCAAATAGTTGTAACTTTTTTTTTCCCCTCCCTGAAGGTAGGCTTTGTGAGTTTTGCGCTAGCTCAATCGCCGGGTTTGCAGGACGACCTAGTGTGTAGGGTATTAGGTAATATTATCCCCACCAAAAATATCGCCGTACATATGGTCGTTGGGAATGGCCATAGGCGATATTTTTGGTGGGGATAATTTATGGGGTAAATGGATAGGGGGGTTGCGGGGGTGTCCCCTGCTCCCTTTTAAAATTTATGGGGGTTGCGGGGGTGCCCCCGCAGGTTCCATGGGGTAATATCGCCGCAAAAATATGGCAAAATTTTTGTATGGCGATATTTTTGCGACGATATTATCACATGGAACCGTGTGTAGGGATTGATGGGAAGGGGGTTAGAGGCGGGGCCGGGAAAGCTAGCACCAACACAGGTTTCACAAAAATGGTTTTATACATGTTATAGAGGCCATTTTTTATGAGCTTTTCCAGGGTCATTTAAATGTTATTTTACTTTGAGTACATTTTGAAAACTTCATATTTTTGTTTTGATCAGTTTCCTCTTGTACTTTTGTAGTTTTCTGTTGTGTAATTAACATCAGGGGTCGAAATTGGGATTTTTTCCACCAGGAGGAAAAGGCAGTTCCTGGGTATAAGGCATAATCAGTTAGGCAGGAGCTACCTGTGGGGGACCAGGAGCTAGAACATAGCGCACAGCAAATCTCACTTTGCGCAAGATGCAAACTTTAACTTACTGTCGATTTTATATTATCCAGTATCCTCCAAGCATCCCTTAGGCAGGTTCTTTATTCTCCTCGATATATATTCCCAAACATACACAGTTAATATAGCATAGCTAGGATTGTATGGCACCACTTGCCAGAGGAGTCAAAAGTAGCTCCCAGCTCCTGGCAATTTTGAACCCTGAACATCAGTAGTACATGTTTAAATTTTTCATGTGAAGTCTTCATTTCATTGATCATTTAAAATTCTTATCTTTCTTTTAATTTCTTTGTATGAATAGATCCTGTTTCTTGATAATTGTGGGGCATAACCATAGAGTGCAAAAAACCATATGTTTCACCTGCATAGGAATAGAAAACTGAGTCTGAATTGTACCAATAGCCATCCCATGTTTCTGAGCTCATCCATTATTGCCATTAGGTCTTTTTTTACTATGAGAAGAAATAAAGCGATCTCAAAGACTATATACTAGTACACCCAAGTGGCAGGGACTTAGGTGGTGATAAGGCAACAGAGACAAGGTGCTAATGAAAAGAGGGATGCTGATGCAGTAAACATACCTCTTGGAATGCACAGTTCCAGGGGAGTGTAGCACAGAGCATCAGAGCGCGTCATTGCGGGAAGGTTCTAAAGTCAATATGAAGTTCTTTTGTTATTGGTTGACTACTTTAGATTCTAGGAACAGCACTCGGGTGACAAAGGCACACCAAAAGTCATCCAATACACCATATAGATTTACTAAGTATTTAGACAATAGGACTTGTACTATGATTATAGCATTTGGTGCTGCCGGTGGTTAAGATTATGAGGAACCCGTAAGTTTGTAGTCAATCTCTCTGGTACGGCACAGTTAGTGATATAGATAAAGCAGAATGTCAATACCTTGTTTTGAATGTAACCGTGTCAACCATGTTTCTTTATTGTGCCTGCCTTTCAGTTACTACACAGTTTCCACAGTATTCTGAGGGGGCTGGTACCTGACTTCAGCAAGAGAGGGATGAGTTACTCCCAGGATGACGGAAAAGGGAAGTATTAGACCGGGTGTGGAATGGGGCAAATCCATCACTTGCCGTTTGGAGTATTTATAAGGGGCAAACCTTAGAAGCCGACTTAGCTGCCTTGAAGAAGCCACCAGGCTTATCCCTGGGGCACAGCTCTCAATTACTCCAAAAGCAATATAAATATCAGTAATCTGTTATTGGGAGACTGAACCGATTGACCAGACAAACCCTGCATCAGTTGATGAAGAGCTCAATGACTGCAGGAATCTAACTGCAATAGGACAAGACGTGTGAATAAGTACAAGACTATAGAAACACCTTGCTGTTCAGCATCAGAGAAGATCTGCAACATAATAGCCGGCCTAGAACTTTGGGCAACGACTCATAAGTACCAGAGTAGCTGTTGCACTGGAGACACTTTTGACTGTATAGCAGATGTTGTGTGAATTGAAAGTCTGCACATTTACACTAAAAGGACGATTCAAAAGCATCTGGTCTGGTTCATGGACAGGTTATAACTGGGACTAGACCACACAAATGTGCGAAAAATGAGACCAACTAGCAGTTCAGCCCGATACCTCACCTCCGACCAAGGAATAACCCTTGATTTGGAATTGGCTCAACCTGCAACTGTGGCCCCTGAAACTGCCCACTTGCAATGTCTCAATAAATGACATTTAGGTCAAGTGTTAGTGGGAGATCAAATCTGTTGGCAAGGGAACGCGTTTGGGTTGACATTAACTGGTAGAAGGTTGTTCCATAGTAAGGATAAATGCATAGTTACTTGCAGTACCTAAAAGGAGTGGGCATTTCATGGGTCACATTAATTAAATGTGTTCTGGATGGCAGTGGAGAGGAAGTTAGTGAGTATTCACGTGGACTTTTTAAAGGAATCCCCTAAATGAGTGCCAAGACAATATGTTAATGTTAAAGGATATTTGTACCGCGCACTATCACCACCGGAGTGGTCCCCTGGCGCTCTGGCGGCTCTGAAAAAGAAACAAAGGGAGGAGGGAGGGTTGAGTTAGTGGGAGTAAGCTGGAAAAGTGCAAGAGAGCTGTGATGTGCTGTTGGCGCCCTCAGCCCGGGGGTCCGTTGGCTGGGTTTGGGGTGTTTTCCGTTCGGTAGCCGTTGTGTGCTGTTGTGCAAGTCTATGTGTTTTTTGTTTTGTTGTTGCTGTGTAGTGAAGATTGTGCGGTTTGTTGTGTTATAGAGTTGTGGTTGTGTTTGTTTAGAGTTTGAGAGGATATATGGGCAGGGGTGAAATTGTTAGTGGGTCGGTTATTGATTCATGATTGCATGGCCGAGGAATCGTATGGCAATCATTGTATCACATTTCTATCTAGATGTGACGCAGGCTAGACTTAGGAATTTAAAGAATGTAGCACTATAGATAAAGAAATGTACAGCTTTTCAGTAGACTTTACAGATGTTAGATGTGACGATTCGCAAGGTATTGTCCCTTCTCCCCAAAGAAGAGCCCTTTCCCATGAGGGGAGGCAGGTGTGGCCACTACCCAATAGTCCCCCCTAGGGGTGGTATATTGCAGGAGGACCTCATGGTGGGGGACATCCCCTCTGGGAACTTCCTTGAGAGTAGAGCCATGTATTTCTGTAGTGTAGGAGAAACAACCACAACAGAAAGTACCAGGGCGAAAAAGAGTACAGAAGACATGAACATTTCTCTGCTAGTACTGGTACGAGGTGGCCCATAGAATGAATAAGGTTCAATCCATCAAGAACAAAGGACTTTGACAATCTGCCAGGGCAGGATTGGCAACATCTTATAAGAAGAGAAGGACTTAAGGCTTGGTCAAGCTCAGCCAGGAGAGGTAGCAGATGTGGAGACCATCCAGAGCGGGACTTTCGAATCCTGTTGGCTTATCAGGGATGCCAAAGAGCAGAGGACGCCAGAGAAGCACTGAGGGAGTTTTCCATAGGTCCAGCTGGAGCAGACCCGAACATGAAGCAGGAAGAAAGAACAGAGCAGACCAGTATAGCACAGTGCTGCAGAAGCAGATGAGAAGCCCAGAGAGACACACCCCAGTACTAGGAAGCACCGGTGGTATACCAAAGTCCCAACGATGGTAATGTGAGGTACGAGAAACCCTGAGGGGACACAAAAGTAGAAAAGAGGCAGGCTCAAGAGGCTCTCCACGACCCGGTAGTGGCAAACTATCGGTAAGGGTGCATCAAACATCCAAGGAGAACTTCCTCGTCGCAGTGGCAACAATATGCCCACTGACCACCAGAAAGGGGTCTGGGAGCACAACACAAGCAAACTGAGCATCCAAAGAGAATTGCCTAGTTGGAGTGACAACAAGAATCCCACTGAACACCAGAGAAGGGTCTGGGACCCGAACCCACCTCCTCGCAGTCACAGAAACAAGCCCACTGACCACCACAGAAGGGTCTGTGACCCTAATTAGAGAGAATCGAGCAAAGGAGAACTTACTCATCCCAGTGGCAGCAACAAACCCACTGACCATTAAAAAGGGTCTGGGATCGATCCTGCCCCATTGTGACACAGATGCTCGCCCGCTTTGGCGAGTTTAGTGGACTTAGAATCAATTGGGGAAAATCTGTTCTCTTTCCTGTTAAGTGTGGAACACAGGCCATCCCCCAGGACTGCCCATACCGGGTGGAATACCAGGGCTTCAGATACCTGGGGATCTGGATATCTGGGGACTTGACGGGGTAGGTAAACAGTAATCTCCGGCTGATTACAGACCGCTTCTGCATCAATGTTCATCATTGGAAGCTCCTCCCCCTGACTCTTATGGGCAGAGCTGCGCTCTTTAAAATGATGGCCTTTCCAAGATTCCTCTACATCCTCCAGAACGCCCCGCTCAGGATCCCAGAAACAGAGTTTCAAGAGGTGGAGGCACTTCTCAGAGAGCTTATATGGGGGGGGAGGCCAGCCACGCATCGCGCTAAGCACTCTCCAAAGGTCGATATGGGAGGGTGGACTAGGAGTCCCTCGTCTCCAAACCTATTACTGGGCCTCACAATTGGCAGTGGTTAATGAGCTACTCCACGGAGACCAGGAGCTGCCCCACATACGGGCCGAGATAGCCGCTATTCACAACACAGACCCACTGACTCTCCTATACCAACCCCTCCCGAGACCCCCTCCACCCACAACCACAACACAGCTTATTACGGTCTGGAGACAAGCACACCACTTCATAGGGTGGGAGAATAAAGTCACTACTGCACAACCCCTATGGCAAAATAGCAACTTGACTGAAATCGGGAGATCTCAGCCATGGTCCAAATGGGTGAGGGCTGGGGGTTCTGAGGGTTGGGGACATTCTCATAGATGGGAAACTGGCCTCATTTGAAGCTTTGCAACTACAATTCCAGATCCAGAGTACAGAACAGTACCACTATATGCGATTGGCCCATGCCCTGAAGGCCCACATACCCGCAGACGCAAATGTTCCGGAATACACTCCTATTGAACGGAATATTCTACCAGCACACATCCCCACTAAATGCACCTCCATCCTATATAACGCCATAACATCCTTTACCACCCCCGAACTGATCAATTTGAAAGCGAAGTGGCAGGTGGACGTGGGTGAGAGAGAACCAGAAGGCTGGATCCAGGTTCTCATGCACCCCCGGGAAATCGCCATTTCCTCAATGCTTCGTCTGGTTCAGCTGAAAATACTGCACCGGGTATACTACCCCAGGACGCGCCTATACGGCTGGAAACGGGCTTCAAACCCAAAATGTCTTTGATGCGGGGAGGGGGAAGGAACCTTCATACATATCCTATGGTCATGTCCCCGGATACAAACCTTTTGGGATGCATGCTGTAGCGAACTTTCCAAAGTCTTGGCCCGTGCCATATCAATGGACCCTAAGGCCTTACTCCTGGGAGTTCCCTACGAAATAGAGGCTAACAAATGGGAGAGATTGCTCCTCCACATGGCGACAGGGCTAATCAAGCGTAATATAGCGCAGAAGTGGGGAGCCCCTGACTCCCCGACACTGGAAGGCGGAAATGGACACATGCGCCATGATGGGGCATAGGATCTATGCAGCATGGGGATGTCCCAACAAAGCCTCGAAAATATGGGATAGGTGGGAAGAAGCGGGGACCCAAGACTCCTTCTCACATGCTGTACGAGTACGACCAATACACCAATGTACTTACGTTAAAAGCCTCTTGATCATTGACAATATGTGTATCACCTTTTGGTTATGGATGAACGTGATAGTCTTTATGTTGGTTTTGTTTTTGTGAATTAAAACAATAAAACATGTTTTATCAACAAAAGAAATGTCCTTGTGGAAAACTATACATTGGCCAAACCACAAGACCAGTGAAAGACAGATGTTCAGAACACAAATCCACAATTAGATGTAAAACTCAGATCTCCTGTAGCCAGACACTATCGAACAGCAACACACCATCGTGCAAATTAAATTCCAAGTGGTTGAAGTGGTTAAACGGCTACAGAGAGGTGGTAATTACCAAGCACTCCTATCACAAGGAATATTAGATACATACCCTTGGCACACTTCAACCTCAGGGTTTAAATGAGGAATTCTCTCTGAATTTTTTCCTATAAGTAACTTAGGTTCTTTAATTTGTGATGACGTCATCCATACCGAGTTAAGGACTGTATATATGTTCAGTACAATCTAATTTCTTGTTCAATGTGAAAGATGTCTCTAGTCTCGATCAGTATGAATGCAAAACATCTTAACCCAGCTTCTGTTCAATCATGGACCCCACTAGGGAATAGACACCCTGACAATGTAATGTAACTCTTGGGAGGCATATCTAACTTCTATGGAAGCTGTTGATGTTATGTACTCCTGAATATAGACACTAACAATTGTTTTTGCGTTGTTTATTTAATTTTTATCTTCTAATTACAATGCCATCTCTTTTAATGTGTATCTCCATCATGAGGTATTTCTCTACCAAGATTGGATATTTTTGTTGATAAACAATGTCCTTATGATATCAGAATAATTGTATTGGAACAATTGAGCATGCACCCTTATTAATGTCCCAATAACATCTTAACAATGAGACTGGAATGACATGCTACAATGTGTGCTTATTTTGCATTTGTATAGAGATATATCAATGCAGATGTTGAATTTACAAAGGATAATGACACCATCTGAGTATAATGATGTATTGTATGTTAAGTATATCTCTGATTGATTTTGGATCACATGTAGCATGTCATGTAGTTTGAACACTAGCCGTTGAGTCTAAATCCATTTCCCAACATTTTGTTGGAGTTGCGTCCTGGAACACACTAAGGGTCTGTCTTTTCAACTTTTGCATCCCATAGTTATAACCAAGTTTTATTTTCAGGGGGATTTCCGCATGATTGATCACCACTATCGTTGGATAGCCATGTCAACCATAGTGCCTAATAATCCTCTAGAATCGAGACTTAATGCCTAGTGTTTCCAGCGAATCTCCCTCCGAGCACCTATCATTATGCAAAAC
The DNA here is from genome assembly GCF_040938575.1 of Ambystoma mexicanum. NCBI lineage: Eukaryota > Metazoa > Chordata > Amphibia > Caudata > Ambystomatidae > Ambystoma > Ambystoma mexicanum. The sequence goes on along the minus strand of NC_090922.1, from coordinate 15,354,327 downwards.
TATATATTTTTCAGGAACTCAATAGTCTGTGAGAACTTTGGCTAACCTTTACACACCTTTACAAGATGGTGCTACGCTGTTCTTTTTACAGTGTGGTCCCCTTCTTACAAGACGGAGCCACGCTGCTCTTTATACAGCATAGCCCCCTTTTGTTTCCATTATCTGAACACCTTACTAAAATGGCGCAGTGCACCCGTCACGTCCACTGTCTCCTTGGCAACTCTCACGTTAGAGACTCGGAATACAGTGACTCGAGGGTAGACATGTTATATCTACCAAGAGGGTAAGATACTTATATATGTTATTTCATATGAGCCGATATTGATTTTTTTATTAAATACAATCCCTGCCATTTGGATTTTTTCGTAGCTTTCACCCGTATTGTGATCCTCCCGTTACTGCACTTGAGGCGCATTCCAAAGCCATTCAGACACCCGCTGAAGGTACCATTGCAGTGCCTCTGGGACACGCTAATACAAGTTTGCCACTTGTAGACTGGTCCGATGAACTATGACAGTATCAACAGTTTATGCCTGGACCATAATTACGAGCATCCTCTGTACTTTTACCTCGCTCTCATATAAGAGATAACGGTATACATAAAGAAAAAGTGGTTTGAACCTGGACGATATATTGCGCTACAATTTATGGGTACACCGATTTTACCTATCAACAACATTGATATGATTGAGTCCAATTAGGCCCTTTTTTGAGGGAATCCTCGAAATGCGTCGGCCGACTTACATTGGACATTATTGTTTGCACATTGTGTTTCTCCAAACACTTACTATTTTTGAAAAAATAAATTATTGTTCTTAAAGGGATTTTTTTTTTTTTTTTTAAAAAAGGGGTCTGGGGCCCTGACATAAGTATGTTAAGTAATCCAAGGAAGGCATCCTTGTCGTAGTGGCAGGAAAACGTCCACTGAGGCCCAGCGAAGGACTTGGGACTTTACCACTACCAGGATAAGGGAGTCATTCTGCGAGTTCTGAAGTTGAAGCAACTGAAAGCCCATTTGGATCCCGAGACGCCAGGGGAAGGGAGTCAATCACCTTGGCTTTGGTGTGATATACTTTGGTGTGTGTGAACCAATACCAGGAGAAGCGAGTTCCAAAGTGGACTGCGGCAAAGGTTTGTTGGAACCACAAGCCAGGGGAAGCTAGTCATTCCCCCTGGCATCCTTTTTGCCAAAGAACATTTCTGGGAATACCATCCATTTACCTGGATATGGGAGTAATTTTCCTGGAGAAGGAACTGTTCTGTTGAGTTATTCTTTAGTGTAAGCGATAGAAGTAGGTTGTGACACAGGACGGTGGACTTTGATTTCAATGACTGACAGATCCTTTAGTATTAGTTTTAGGCAGGGAAACCCCTCTTAGAAGATCGGGATAGTGAGGGTTTCTTTTCTTAATAAATAAAAGTCTTTGCCAATCAAAATGCCACCCTTAGGTCATCATCCTTCGTCAACGCCCTTAAATACAAGTAGTGTTTAATGGCAGAAATCACCATTCGAGGTGGCGCATCATATGTGCAGTTAGAAAAGAAGTATCTGATAAACTTTACATCACAACCACCATGTGTACAACAGTCTTTATTTTCGGTAAGCATCGTCTCCTGTTGCCACAGATATTGTAATGAAAATTTATCCATGAATATCACCACAGCGGACCCCTTGACCCAACCCCTGAAATATTTGCTTCCTTTACACTATTGAAGGTATGTAGGAAACAGCATGCATTGAAGCATGAATTGAAATCAATAACGAAAAGTTAAACCAAGTGCTTGTTTAGAACGGTCATGTTTTAGGGAAACAGAGGTAGCAATGAAGGCTGTAGGTTGATGGCCTTTTCAGAAGAAAGCACACCTGTCTGTAAGAAAATTACAAATGATGATCATTTGAAGTTAAGAGTTAGGGTAGTTCCACAAGAAGTGCAAAAGGCGTGTCTGAACGTACAAATGCCCAGCTTAGAAAACATAATGAAGTAGAAAGATGTCATTAGGGGGAGATGACCAGAAGGCGACGTGGAGTATTCATGTTTTCCATTCATGTGTAGGGAGGTCTGTCTCCCCTTAATGATTCCTTCACCACGCCCATATATAATATGCCCTTGCATTTATTATTTTTCTTTAAATCGCAGCAGACATTGTTGATGGTTCCTCTTGGTCTACTGAGAGTCAAACCTTGTGAGTGGCTTTATAGAATGAACATGTGTGCCCCAGGAATATGCAGAGCTTGGACTGAACGTGCCCGGGGTGACTGGGTGAAGGACATCTACAACCATTTTGTGGAATAAACTAATTTCAGCCGGCATAAACAATGAGCCCCAGATGGGGGACTGGAAGTGTGTTGGGGGGTGGACGGCCTACAGCCTTTGTCTGAGGACGGAACCAGACCTAAGAATCCATCATAAGGCCTCAGAAGGCGATTACTATTTGATGTGCTGGAATCATGGAAAGAGAAAACAGATTATTTTAACTATACAATGAACCTTACTGTTTGTGGAAGGCAGGAGCAGCGTGTCAGAAGGTAAAAGTAGGGCACTTGGAAAATATGGGGTTCAGTGTCTTGAGGGCTAAAAGTGAAGGCATGCTGGCGGGCAGAATGGGTTAGCTGGAACTGTGGGGTAAGGATGTTGCTAGTTTTTCATGCAAGAATGTGATGCTAATAAACCCTTGCCAGTTCATTCTCAGAGCAAATACGGCTGATTTTTTAATTACATTCATAGGTACACTGTGGCAGCCCCTGGAATAAACAACTTGACATGAACAAATATCAACAAGCTCAACAAAAGCAATATCTCTGCAAATGTTAAGGGCCCAGATGAATAAAGGTACTAAAGCTTGCGAGAACCATTAGCAATTGAATTTGGCATCTCCTTTAATGACATCATTTTGGCTAGAAGTCTGGGCTATGGTATTTTCCTAGGATTCTAAACTGCATGGCAACAATTCAGTTTAGTGATGACCAAGGTTAGGGTTATGAACCCTTCGAGTGCCTTTGGGGCATGTATACAAACCCCAAATAAGGTTTAGGTAGGCACTAATAAGCATAATGCCAATTCATGCAAGAGTAGAATAAAAACCTAAATCTGATGCAGATGAAAGAATTATATAACATTGCAGTTTCAGATTAAAAGGGTCACATTTCAATATGCAGTAATCATACAAACATGCAATGGTAAAAGATGCACAATTACATCAAATCTACTAGTAGCCCCAAGCTGTGGCTTGAAATTTCGTCAAACAAAATCTCACAAGCAGAGATCCTTTACAATAAACAAAGTCCAATAATGCATTCTGTTTAGACCTATACATACTGGCATGCTCCTCTCCATTGAAGTGGTGAATTTCAAAGCCATGTGTCTTGCAGCACGAGTTGGAAGATTCAAATAAAGTCAGTGGACAAGGAGCAGGCGCTGGTCACAAGGCAGACTACTAAATTGCCTGTCAATGACTGTATCATAAGGCCTGTCTCCCTTACAGAGGTATTTGCCTGGCAAGGTCTAATTTACCTATACTGCAATGCTTCAGTGCTCTATTGCAAACAACAAGTTACTTACCAACTGGTAATGTTCTTTCGACTGGCTGTTCCTCCAATGTATTCAACATCTTTGACATGTAATGTACACAGCTGTGCACATCGGAAACTTTTTCGGCTGAGGGCATCCTGCGTCGATTACGTCGGGTCGATGTCCCTCGAAGGTCTCCGTCGAGGGTGACGTCAACAGATGTTATAAATACGACGCACAGCGCCTGTAGCCTCAGTTTAAGTTTTTTCCCCCAGAACGTGTGGCACCAGTCTCATGCTTGCATTACTGCACATAGCCTTGCGGAAACATAAGCTGCAATCGCATAGGAAATTCTCCAGAGGGGCAGGCTGGGAGGGCAATGTGGAATACGTTGGAGGAACATCCAGTCGAAAGAACGTTACCAGTTGGTAAGTAACTTGTTCTTCGAAAGGATTGTGTCCTCCAACGTATTCCACATCTTTGACAGACACCCAAAGTAGTACCAATAAATTGAAGAGGGGAAAGAATTTAGAGTACCCCATCAGATGGCGGAATAATGAACCGCCTTACCAAAGGCTATATCTTGACCATGTATCGTATCCAGGGAGTAATGTTTAACAAAGGTGTGGAGCAAAGCCCCTGTAGCAGCATCACAAATATTCCTAATAGGAACTCCCTGCTGGAGGACAAAGGAAGTATCCACGCCCCTAGTGGAATGAGCTCGCAACCCCTTCAGGAGGGTCCTTACCCGCCAATCGGTAACACTCTGTAATGGTGAGGATAATCCACTTGGACAAGGTCTGTTTGGTAACAGCCTGGTCCAATCGGTGTCCACCATATCCTACAAAGAGTCGATTGTCCACTCTGACCCTGGACATCCTAGAAATGTAAAAGCTCAGAGCTCTCCTAGAATCCAACCTATGGAGTCGCTCCTCTTCCTTACCAGGATGAGGAGGATACAAAGAAGGGAGAACCACCTTCTGACTCAAATTAAATTCAGATACTACCTTAGGTAGAAAGGACGGATGTACGTACCCCAAGTACTACTCTGTCCTTGTGGAACACAGTAAAGGGCGGCTGTGAGGAAAGTGCCTGCAATTCACTTACTCTGCAAGCGGAAGTAACAGCAACAAAGAACACTGTCTTGAAGGACAATAATCTCAAAGGACAAGAGTGCAAAGGCTCAAACGGAGCACCTATGAGAAATTTCAAAACCAAATTCAAATCCCAAACCGGCACCTGGAAAGTGGACGGAGGGAACACATTAGTCAGTCCTTTAAGAAATTGAGAAAGTAAGAACATTCTTCAGAAGAGCGCTTAAATATAGACAGCGCCGCCAGGTAACCTTTAATGGTACCTACTTGAAGGCCCCTGTGGGCCAAAGAAAGTAAGAAAGACAAAACCATAGGAATGGAGCACTGAAAAGGATCAACATTTTGACCTCTGCACCAGTTGCAGAACTTAAGGGTTCCCCTAAGGGTGAAGATCTCCAGGACTTCCTGAGCAAACTCCCACTCGTGAGAGATCGTACTCTGCCTGCTCAGAGTGTCCGCCGTCGCATTTTTTAATCTCTGGCCAGATGAACTGCCAAGACCGAAATTCCCTGGTGGATGGTGCAGAACCAGAGCTGCATTGCCTCGATGCACAACGGGAGTGACCCTACCCCCTCCCCCACTTCTTTGTTGAGGTAATGCATGGCCACTGTGTTGTCTGTCATGATCAAGACACTCTTCCCCCGCACAGACAGCAGAAAGGCCTTCAGGGCTAGCCTGATCGCCCTCAGCTCTAACAGGTTGATGTAGAGTTTGGACTCCAACGGAGACCATCGACCGCTGGCGGTCAAGTCGGCGGCATGAGCGCCCCATCCTGTGAGGAAAGCATCCGTCACTACAGTCACCTCTCAAAATATCTCCAAATACCAAAAATGTCCAAAATACCTTCAGCTATCCCTCCGCAAATACCTCCCCTCTCGAGCTCTTTGCTCCTCTACCTCCAACTCCCTCAGGGTCAGCCGTTTTTCTAAGAAACAAGCTGGGGGTAGATCTCCGTCTTCGGCTGGGCCTCCCTCTGGAACAGCCTCCCTGCCACTCTAAAACTTGAGCAGAACCATCTCCGGTTCCGGAAGCACCTCAAGACCTTCCTCTTTTCTTCTGCCTTCGCTCCCCCTCTCCCCTGCTGATCTGTTTTCTCTTGGCAGCGTGCACCTGGCCACCCTCTGTCCTTCGGGCCCAGGTACCTGCTCATCGTGCCACCCTCCCGCACTCCCTCCGTATCACCCCTTGCACTGGGGTCTGCATTTGTACCCATACAGCCCCCCCTTTTTCTTCCTGGACTTATCAGACCTACCCTTTCTGCTGCCGTAAACCTAGCACTTGCAAATTGCTGGCAGCATTACCACTGTTTGTTGCCTTTATTATGTATTTATTGTTATTTATCTGTTTCTCCTCTGCTTCGCACCTTCCATTTCTCCCCCCCTTCCATGCACTTTTCCCCTCCCCTCTCTCCCATGCACTTGTGCATTCTCAATGTCACTGGGCTTAGTTAGATCGCTGTTTTGTTCTCCCCCGTTCCCCTCCCTTGCCTTGTCGCGCTCTGAAACACTTGTGCACGAGCACGATAGAAATAAAATATCAATCAATCAATCTCAAGTCAGCCTTATTGCCAAACAAATGTGCGCCATCAAAGGGCATGTTCAAAAGACAGGCTTGCACATCCGGGAAAAAAACGGACTTCTGCAACCACGCAAACCTGCGTATAACGGTGCTCGCAGCCATGGATCGGCTAACACTGTCGGCCGTATCCAAACCCGACTGAAGGGATTTGCACATGGCATCCTTGTCATCCTGCACGAGAGCAAGGAATCCATCCCTTTCTTTTTTTTTTAACCAACTTTATTTAGTTTTCAAGAGCATAAATCAGACATGCATGCATTAGAGAGTAAAAAATAATAGCATAGTCCAGGTCTTCCCCTTTTTAGTTCGTCCCAGTCTTTTAGCTCGTGAGTTTTAACTATTACAACATCCCCTCCTCCCCCCAACAAATTCTCCAAACATTTTGGTGGAGTACTACATCTTTTCGGACTTTCTTGAATGTTCCACGGGTCAGGTCGCCTTTCAGCTCAAGATTCATACTGACTGTCAAATGACGGAAACCTTGCGAAGTAATTTAGGTTTGAAGTACATCTGTCCTTTATAGTCTGTGAACTCATGCAACGGCATCCAGGTGTTCTGATATTTCGAGTAGGAGCCATGAGTTATGGCCATCACACCCCATAGCCTCACCCACCACATGGCTACTACCGGCCCTTTTTTATTCTTCCATGCTTGCGACATGGTGATTCTAGCCGCGCTCGGCATGTGGGTGATAAGGTTAGCTCTGGCCCCAGAGTTCGCAAAACACCCTTCAACTGCCTCCCCCAGTAACACCACCACCGGTTCCTGAGGCAATTGCACCCCCGTTATTTCCTTGATATGACTCAAGATCTCCTTCCAGTAGGTCTCTGCCACCGGGCACGACCACCACATGTGGATTAGATCTCCAAGTTGCCCGCATTCCCTCCAGCAAGATATGGGATAAGGAACAAGTTACTTACCTGTAACAGTTGTTCTCCAGCATGGGTCTGGCATGGATTCACATGCTCATGAATATTCCCCGTCAGGCTGGGAATCCTCCATAAAGAAGAAATCAGTTTCAGATTTGTTTCTGAACTGTCTTTCTACTAGCATCCAATCACTGGTCTCTGGGTCATACTGCCCCCAGCCAATGACTGCCCTCTGCCTAAGCCCCTCCTCTGGCAGCCATCTTCAGATGAGGTAGCACGTTAAGTGGCAGTAGGACCAAGAGAAGAGCCGCAGTGGGGTGCCCGGGGGGGGTTCGCATGTGAATACATGCCAGACCCATGCTGCAGAATAGTTACAGGTAAGTAACTTGTTCCTTCTCAAGCATGGGGTCTGGCATGGATTCACATGCTCATAAATACAAGAATACATAGCAGTACACACATGCACAACCACGGGAGGTGGCAAGGCTCTACATTAAGCATTTCAACAACTCAACATCAAGCATCTCTTACCTCCTCACCTTCAAGCAAACAGGTTGCGCAGCACTGCCTGCTGCCTGGCCGACTCTGGACTCCTCCCTGGTATCCCGGTCGACGCAGTAGAATTTTGTGAAAGTGTGTGTCGACCTCCACGTAGCAGCCCTGCATATGTCTAGCAGGGGCACACCAGACAGGAACGCCGTAGTAGCAGCGATCACTCTGGTTGAATGTGCTCTCGGACGGCCGGGCAACGGTCGGTTTGCCAACTGGTGACAGTGCGTGATGCAGCCGAAGAGCCATCTGGAAATGGAAGCCTTCGAGAGGGCCTTCCCTCGGTTCAAAGGCCCAAAGTTCACAAACAGCTGTGACGTCTTCCGAAAACTCTTAGTGCGGTCCACGTAGAACTTCAGCGCTCTAGCTACATCCAGCGAGTCCTTTCACCCGCGACGAAGGTGACGGGAAGAAAACAGGTAACACCAAGGGCTCGTTAAGATGTAAGTCTGACGGCACCTTGGGCATGAAGGAGGGGTACGTCCTCCGTACGACCCTCATCTCGTGGAATGTCAGATATGGAGGCTTACAGGAGAGGGCCTGGATCTCTCCCACTCGTCGTGCGGAGGTGATGGCCACAAGAAACGCGGTCTTCCATGATAGGAACTTCAGCGGTGCCGAATGCAAGGGCTCGAATGGTGGACCCATGAGCCTGGTTAGCACCACTTTCAGCTCCCACGCCTGGGCCGGAGCCTTCACCGGTGGGAACAAGCGGAACAGTCCTTTCATGAACTCCTTCACCAGGCGGATAAGACCACAGCGACGACCGCCCTGGAGTTCTGGTGTAGCGGGAGATAGCCGCCAGATGGATTTTGATGTAGGCATGTGCCAGCCCCCCCCTTGGCCAGCGACAGCAAGTACGGCAGCACTTGAGGGGCCGTAATCTCTAGAGGGTTGATCTTCTGTGCACGGCACTAGACAGAGAACCTCTTCCACTTATGTCCATAGCACTTAAGAGTAGAGGGCGCCATGGCCTTTGCAAGCACCTCCTTGCAGTCCGCCGGGAAATCGTAGCCTCCGAACTCTAGTGCTGCAGGAGCCAGGCCTGCAGGTTCAGCGATCCTGGGTCGTGATGTAGGATGGCGCATCCTTCCCAGGCAAGAATATCCCCGTCCGTCGGCAGTTTGACTGGGGGGGGGGGGACGCTGACATGTCCAGAATGTCTGGGAACCATATCTGCCTCGGCCACGCTGGTGCGACGAGGATCATCTTGCACCGGGACTGTCTGAGTTGACTGATGAGTCGCAGAAGCAATGGCAGCAGCGGGAACGCATACAGGAACAGGCCGTCCCTGGGGAATGAGAATGCATCGCCCATGCTCCCCGGTTGGGGAAACCTGCTGGCGAACCTCCGGCACTTGGTGTTCGTCGCCGTCACAAACAAATCGATCTGGGGATTGCCCCACTATCAGAATAGGAGATCCACTTGATCCTGCCAAAGCTCCCACTCGTGGCAAGAGCACAACTCCCTGCTGAGTGAGTCGATGACTGTGTTCTTTACTCCTGCCAGATAAAAAGGTACCAGGAACAGCTCCTGGGCGACGGCCCAGTGCCACAGATCCTGTGCTTCCTTGGATAGGGCTGGGGATCTGGTGCCCCCCTGTTTCTGGATGTAGAACATCGTGGTGGTGTTGTTGGTGAAGACCCGAACCACTTTGCCCTTGAGGGACGGAAGGGAAGTCCTGAGGGCCCAGAACACGGGCCGGAGCTCCAGGACGTTGATGTGCAGGACCTCTCGTCCGGGAGCCACAGGCCTCTTGCGAGGAGATCTTCGGTGTGCGCTCCCCATCCTTCCAGGGTGGCGTCTCTCGTCAGTTTCCTGATGCGCTGGGGTCTGGAAGTCCATGCCCGCCACAAGATGCGCACGGGTTACTCACCACCGGACCAGTTGACGGAAAGTCATGTTGAGGGGGATCTGGTCTTCGAATCTTCCCGTCACTTGCATCCAACGGGCGTCGAACTCCTGCAGAGGCCGCATCCGCAACCTGCACAGATGCACGAGGTAGATGAACGATGACATCATGCCGAGTAGGGACTTGATGGACCTCACCCTGGCCACTTCCATGGTCAACAGCTGTTGTACCTTGCCCAGGATGGCCTTCATCCTCTCCTCCAACGGTGAAGCCAACCACGCCACTGTGTCGAGTCTGGCTCCCAGGAACAGGGCGTCCTACAACGGTACCAAGTGTGACTTCGCAAAGTTGATCGAGAATCCCAGTTCCGTGAGCAGGCAGATGGTCTTCGCTGTATGGTCAACTGAGTTCTCTTGACTTTGCTCGGATGAGCCAATCGTCCAGGTAGGGGTATACGTGGATCCCCTGCAGGCGCAGCCGCGCCGCCACCGGTGCCAGGCACTTGGTAAAGACCCTTGGGGCCGACTTTAACCCGAAGGGTAGGGCCTTGAACTGGTAGTGCTGCCCTTGGACCACGAATCATAGGCACTTCCGATGCCCTTTGTTTATGGGGATGTGGAAGTAGGCATCCACCAAGTCCAGCGACGACAGGAAGTCGCCTTCCTCCAGCTGTCCCAGCACGTGCTGAAGGCCAACCATCCGATTTGATGTATTTGTTGAGGCAGCGAAGGTCTAGGATGGGTCGCCAGCCGCTGGCCTTCTTTCGGACAAGGAAGTACCGCAAGTATACTCCGGAGCCCCAGAGCCTCTTTGGGACGAGTTCCATCGCGCCCTTTCTCAGCATGGCTTGTACCTCCAGCAGCAGCTGTGGAACGTGATTTTCTTTCCTGGGCACAGGTGGGAAACTGGGGCACTTCCTTTGGAACTTCAGAGCGTGCCCGTGGGCCAGGGCATCCAGCACTGAACGGTCGGTGGAGATGGACTCCCACACGCCAACCAGGTTCGCCAGCTGGCCTCCCACCAGGGTGCTCAGGTGGGGGCCCGACGTCACGGCTGGTTCAGTCCCGTTTTGCCGAGGCCTTGCCACCCTGGGCTCCTTGGCGACGACGACGACGGTATCCACCAGCCTTGCTGCGGTCTCTATATGCTTCCTGTGACGAGGAACAGGCCGCTTGGCACTACGAGGAACTGCCGCCGAATCCTTTGGAGGCACCTTGAGATTTGCCTCCGGAGGTCCGAAAGGACGGCCGTCGCTGATTGAGTGCCCAAGGCCCCGTCTCGGTGTCCGCCTTGATGGCCTGCAGTGACTCGTCCACTGCTTTGCGCAACAGGTTGTTTCCGTCGAACGGCATGTCCAGTAACCTGGTCTGCACATCCTGACAGAAGTCTGTGGCCCTGAGCCAACCGCGACGGCGCAGGCAAACGCTGTTGCCCATGGGACGAAATCCGTTATGAGCGATAACCGTAGCTAACGTGATGGCGTGATCTGAAGCCACCTCGCCCTCTTGCAGGATTTCAACGGCTTCCGCCCTCTTGTCGTCCGGGAGGAAGACCAGGATAGGAGCGATCTTGAACCACAGCTCCCTATCATAGCGGGCCACGATCACGAGGGCGTTGGCTGTCTTGATGGTCGTCAAGATGACCCGACGTCCCATGGCATCTAGCTTCTTCCCCTTACCGTCTGGCGGGGAAATGGAAGATAACACCATCGCCCCTGCTGCTTTCTTCTGGTCTGACGCTGAGACCACTGAGTCTGGGGTCGGTTGCGCCCTGAGGCACATAGGAGCAGAGTCTGGGACCCGATACTTCTTCTCGTACAGGTCTCTCTTCGCAGGGGCCGTGGACGGGTTCTTCAAAAGGGACAGCCCTTTGTCCCATATGTCGTCCAACAGCGGGACCGAGTATGGTTTTCCTCTTGGCTTCCCGTCGTTGGTAAAGAAATCCCTCTTCTGCTCCTCGGGGGGACAGCTGGAAGAGCTCCGAGGTCCTGGCGATCAAGGCGTGAATGGAGCCAATTTCATCGGCAGGGGATACCCGGGCGCGAGGTGTCCAGAGATCCATTCCGTTGTCGCCACCGTCGTCCGTCCCCGTCTCGTCCCTCGGCAGAGGGGATGGAGGTGAAGGATGGAAGGGAGGGGGTGATGGACTCGCCTGCGCTTGTTCGGAGGGCTCCCCGACGGTCCAGGCGCCGCTGGATAGTCCACTGGAGGTAAGGGCAACCTTGTCCTCCCCTCTGTGCACAAGGTCTGCAAAGCCCCCAAGATAGCTCCCGAATTGTCCTGCGGCGGAGGCATCAGTTGTGACAGAGTCGGCATGGGTGTGGTGTCCTCAGTTTCCTCCTCGGCCCGCCGTTCCTAGTCGGCTCCACCATCGCTCTCAACGTCCGCCTCGTCGGGATCCTTCCCGTAGGTCCTGACCTCCTCGAACTTCTTGTCCAGGATAGCTTTGACGCCAGACAGCTCATCCTCGGAGGAGGTATCTGAGTCCGTTAGGGCTACCATGCTCCCCCTCCTTCTCGTCCCAAGGTTTCACGGGGGTCTTTTCGATAGGCTGGAAAGACTATTCCCTCCGGGGTGGCAGGGAAACTCTAGGCCCGGAAGTCGTCTCCACTGGGGTCGCCCCCACAGGCTTTGCCAGGGGCCACCACGACTCCCTCAATCGAGGCCTTAGCCGGGTGAATCTGGGCCTTAGCCGGGTGAATCTGGGCCTTCACGACCTTGGGCGCATCCGAGGCCTTCACCATGCGGGGAGGGTCACTGCCTCGCTCCCCCTTGGCTTGCTCTGTCGGGATCGACTGGGGCTTCTCCCGAAGCTTAACCGGGTTCTCAGACTTCCTTTTCACTGAGCCGGAGCGTTGGCTTGTGGTTGACTTCGTCTGTGACATTGCGCCCTGCCTGGCAGCCGAGGAGCCCGAACCAAAGTGCTTTGCCTTTTGTTGGGCCACCGTCACCAGAGCGCCTTCAAAGGTCTTAGAAGACCGCTCAGACTACTACTTCTAACCCGCTGCTTGGCTCTTCACCTCTAACCAGTCAGCTTCATGGTTAGACGGTCCTTCATGGTCCGGACGGACATGTTCTTGCAGAACGCACAGTCCTCCTCCACGTGTGACTTGTCGGAGTACAGGCAGTAGAGGCACCGCAAGTGTTTATCCTCAAAGACGTTCTGCAGGCCACATCTTGGGCAGTTCCTAAACAGCTTGGATCCAGTGGGCATCGAATCTCCTTTGTACTGTGCCATGTCCACGCGGGGTAGGCCTCGAAGATCTTCCGGAATCTTCCAAGAAGTGGAATTTGATGGAAATTCACCCTTGAGGGGTGTAGAAATTTCCGAAACGGGTCCCTGTTAATCGGAAGAAGAATCGGTGGAGCTTGAGGCTCAAATTGACCGAAAAAATAAGAGTAAAGTCTTTGAAAAAAAACGCAATACACAGTAAAAGCTCGAGAGCTAAGAATGAGGACTCCCAACACTTGAACGTGCAGTAAAAATCTGAAGATGGCTGCCTTAGGAGGAGCTTAGGCAGAGGGCAGTATGACCCAGAGACCAGTGATTGGATGCTAGTAGAAAGACAGTTCAGAAACAAAACAAACTGATTTTTTCTTTACCGAGGATTCCCAGCCTGACGACGGGGAATATTCATGAGGATGTGAATCCATGCCGGACCCCATGCTGGAGAATCTGGATTAATGGAGTGCATACGTGATGTACCACGGCAGACAGTTTGTATGCCTCCTCTTTGATTAAAGTACATTTGGAGCTTTTAGCAGCTCTATGCCATATGCGCCCCCAGGTCTCTCCAGAGATTGGTCTCTCCACATCTGCCTCCCATTTCTGCATGTACAAAAGGGTTTCTTCTGGGTCCACCACCCCCAGCAACCGGTACAATTTCGACACTCCTTTCTCTGGTTGACCTGCTTGTATCGTTAGTTCCAACCCTACCGTGTCCCGAGTTGCTCCCTCCCAGACCCCGGTATTGGAGATCCAGTGTCTAAGTTGGATATAATAGAACCGTTCACCCTCCGGTATATCATACCTGGCCTTGCAGTCATCAAATGTTAGGGGTGCCCCTTCTGCATATAGATCCCTCAGTATCAGGGTTTGCTCTACCCCCTCAATGTGCCCAAAAGTTGACCTGGATCCCTGCAGTGAAGTCCGGGTTATGGGCAACCGGAGCCAGAGGGCCACCCCCCACTTTTACCTTTCCACCCCTTAAAGCTTTGTCCCAATACCATAGGGTGGCTTTGGTTGACTTCAATAATGTGCCCCCTTTGACTGTCGTGCTGCAAGGAAACCAAGGCCTCCCAGGGGTGTCTTAGTTGCTGCACTCTCGAGGATTGCCCATCGGTTCTGGCCTTCTCTAGGCAGCCATTGTAGCATAGGTGCCATCTGTGCAGCCCATAAATATCTGCAGAGTTCTCTGCCCCCTAACCCAACCCCACACCCCCCTCAACGCTTGTGGTCTAAATAGTACCTTCTTGGGGACTCTCGGTTTCTCCCCCCCAAATGAAGGACATCACCTCCCTTTGTAGTTTTTTAATTGCTGGGCCCGGGATGCGTATTGGAAGCGCGCCTACCACATACAGAAACCTAGGGAGCAGAGTAATTTTGACTGCTGTTATCTGTGTCAGCCATGATAGCTCCTGCATGTCCCAATGCTTCAAATCTCCTGCCAATGCTTTCAATAGGCCCGGAATGTTAGCTCCATATAACCTTTCATACGGGGGTCAGCTGTATTCCCAGGTATTTTACTGATTTCTGTTCCCATCTCAGAGGGTACCGGCTTTCCCATTCCGTCACTCGCTCTGTCCTCTCAGTGATGTTAAGTGCTTTAGATTTAGGGTAGTTGATATGGAACCCCGAGTCCCTCGCAAATCCCTCTAGCAATTCTATGGCCCTTGGGAGTGAGTGCGCCGTGTCTTTCAAGAACATGAGAACATCATCCGCATAAAGAGCTACCTTTTGGGATCACCCGGCATCCGCTTCCACCCCCTGGATTCCCAGATCTTCTCGGGCCATCTGCGCCAGCGACTCCATGGCCATAGTGAAAATCAGTGGTGATAGTGCCCCCCGCCCCCTGCCTCGTGCCCTTCGGGATGTTATCTGTGAGCCACCCATTGATCATTAGTTGTGTAGATGGACGCACAAAATTGGCCATCACCATGCGGTTAAAGGTTGGCCCACACCCGAACTTTGAGGGTCAGTTGTAAACATCCCCACTGCAGGCTATCAAAAACTCTGGAGGTGTCCAGCGCCAGTACTGAGAACCTCTGCCCTGTTCTTCGTCCCCAGTCTAACCTATCTATAGCTCTACGGATATTATCATAGGTGTGCCGCCACTTTACAAAGCCTGTCTGGTCTGGGTGGATTATCCCCGGGAGAACCTTCGCTAACCTACAGGCCAAATCTAGGAATAGATTTTCACATCCCCATTTAATAAGGAGATAGGGTGGTAGCTCGCACAGTCTAGTGGGTCCCTAAGTGGTTGCCGGGTTCATGTCCCCAGAGGTCCGCCCTGTGCCCCGAATGAAGTTAAACAATTTTGTTAAGGGGCCCACTAGGGTAGCCCTGAATGCCTTGTAATGCGCGTTAGTAAGACCGTCTGGACCCGGGGATTTGTGTCCCTTCAGTACCCCTATGACCTCCCCCACCTCTTCCTCCGTTATGGGTGCTTCTAGCATTTACCCATTTGATTCGCTAATTTCCGGAAGGACTATCTGGTTAAAGAATGTTATCTGTGCCTCCCTCTCTAGGTCTTCCCCTTTCAGGTTATCGGTATAGTAAGAGTACATGACCTCCTATTTCCTTCTCTCCCCTCACCAGATCTCCTTCCCGGTTTTTAAGTTGGACTATGCGATTCCGGAATTTCTGCTGTCTCAATTTGGCTTTGAGGAGTCTGCTGGATTTGTCCCCATTTATATAATAAAACTGCTTAGTTTGCACCAGAAGCCGTGCAGCGTTGTCTACCAGGTGTGCTTCCAGGACCGCCTTCACTTTTTTCAATTGTAGCCATGCTTTTTGTGAGCCCTTATCTTTGTACTCTGCCTCAACCTTTTTTACTTTGGCCTCCATGTCCCGCCTCACCCTCTCTCGACTCTTAATGTAGTTTGCTGTGTGTGCGATTAATTCTCCCCTTACCACTGCTTTACTCGCGTCCCATATAATGGCCCAGTTGACTTCTGATGTAGTGTTTTCTTGGAAGTAATTCTTTAAGACCTGTTCTATGCCTGCCCTAAGGGCTAGGTCTCTCAAGATCACCTCATTTAGTCACCATGGTTTGCGGGATTGTTGTTGTGGATCAACCGGTTCCATCTTCAGTAGGACCGGAGCGTGGTCTGATAGACACCTCACTCCGATTTCCAGTCCCGTGATTTATGGGACCAGCGTGTCTGAAATGAGCATCATATCGATCCATGTTTCTATTAAATGTAGTACCCTAATGAATTTTGTAAGGCCTACCTAAACGTGTGTTCACTGGGAGTGGCCAGAAGGGTCTTGTCCATTGCAGCGTCCATTAACCCGTTAAAGTCGCCCCCAATCAAGACCTGGCCCACTCCCCACTGTGTGATTTTGGGCAACAGTCCCAACAAGAAACGATCCTGCCTTTCATTGGGGACGTAGATCGTGACCAATGTAACTTGTTGACACATCAGCTTCCCTCCTAATATCAAGTAGCGGCCTTCCGGGTCTCTTTTTGCGAATTGTTTCTCGAAGTTGATACCCTTTGCCAGTAAGATGCCTACTCCCCGTTTTTTGGTCCCACTAGAAGCAAAGTATGGTATGGGGAAGGCCCTCCTGTGCCTTAGCCTGTGCTCATACTCTGGAAGCAGGTGCGTTTCCTGCATCCATATCACTTTGGCCCGCATATCCCCAGCCAGTTCATCATGGATTTCCGTTTAATTGGGGAATCAAGCCCTTGAACATTTAATGTGATGAATGTTAAATCAGCCATTATCACACCTTGACCCCATTCCTCAATGCGCTCAAGCCCCTCCACCCTTCTGGTGATCACATATATATATCGTCTCTAGTCTTCCCCTCCTCCCCCGCAAGTAAAATGTCCTCTCCCCTCCCCCCTAAGTCCCAAACTTGATCTTCCCCATTGAACTTTCATCGTGGCATTGCCACAGCGTCTCACCAGTTCCATTATCCACCAGGGAAATTTGGGATCTGATCTCCCTCCCCTCTCCCTCGCCCCCCCCCCCCCCATTTGGTTTAACATTGTTGAATTGTTTCATGTTCGCCCCCTACTACGGCAATTTGTGCCCCAGAGCTGAGCCCTCTTCATAGATTTCAGAACCCCTTATTACACAGCGGGTCTCTTTTTCCCCCTTCCATACTGTTATTCACGTGGGATCAGTGGACTTGGGCTCCTTATTGCGCCCCCGTGGGCAGGGATGCAGCGGTTTTCATTGCTCTCTCTCAGATCTGCCTGCTTTCCCCCTGTTTTGGGGGAAGGTTCCTCTTTTGTCGTTACTTTCTCCGCCTTCTTCCTCCTTCATGAGTTATTCCATGTCCTCCTCCTTCGTGACTGTAAACACGAGCGGAGGCTCGTCGGGTATCCCCAGCGATATCGCACATCCCTAGTTCTCAGCCAGTCTGTGACGAACCTCGTCATTTCCTCTTAGCGAGCATCGCTTGGGCCAAGTCTTGGAATAACTGGATAGGTGTAGTTCGAAAGCTCAGCGGTTCTTTTTTACGAGCAGCCCGCATTATATCCCCCTTCAATTGAAATAGATGTATCCGGGTCAGCACATCCGGAGTCAGCTTTTGGCTTAGTTGAAATGTGGAGTAGACCCTATGCGTCCTGTCTAGCATGATTCCATCCCTTTCTCCCCCCTCAGGAATCTGCTCAGCCGCTAGAGAAACACTGTTCCACAGAGTGTGTGAAAACCTTGCTAAGGCACAAGTGGAGTTTGCTGATTTCAACGCCATACTCCGCGCAGAAAATATCTTGCGAGTCCAACCGTCGAAGCGTTTGTCGTCCCTATCCAGAGGGATGGTAGGGTGCGCCGCCTGCCTCGAGGTGGCCGTAGCCGCCTGAACCACTAAACTCTTGGGAGTGGGGTGAGTGGATAAGTAGCTGGGGTCGCTAACGGAAGGGCAGTACTTCTTTGTCAAAGACTTATTAACAGCCGAAAGAGATTCCGGTGACTGCCAAGCAGCTGCCACCCTTTTTTTGTAAAGTGAGATGGAAAGGTAACACTGGGTCAGAGGACAGACCTTGATCTAAAATGTCTGTTAGATCATCCTGCACAAAGTCTTCAGGAGGACTGGACCAGCCCAGATACTCCAAGACCCTAGCCATGAGCCGCCTGTACGAGGACTCAGCATGAGCTCCGAGCTCAGGCATGCCAAATTCCACTTCCGGACGAAAGTGTCCAACCCACGGGCCTCATAAAGGGTTTGCCTCAACTCCTCCAATTGACTGTCTCCAGAAAAGACTGGAGTCACATCATGCTGAACAGGGTCCTCAAATTCAGACCTTTCTTCCTCTTCATATATGTCGTGCAGAGGGAGGTGAAAACCTGGCCTGGGGACAGAAGAGGGCCTGGAGTCCAATACTGGTCTCACAGACTTTGCCGTAGCCTTCCTTGGAGGATTCAGCAGATCAGGGTACTCCAATGGTAAATTGTGGGCAAAAATACCCGAAGGCGTCGAGGGCACCGAAGGCTTCGACGCCAAAAGCGTTGACAACCTCAGCATTGTGAGCGCAGCAGGCTTCGGCATCGACACTGGGGCCGACCGTGCCGTGGGCTGTTAAGACGGCAAAGCGTCGACGTCCGAGTTAGACAGATGAAGGCCTTCGAGGGACAGAGACCCGACATCATCGACGCAGGACGCCCTCTGCCAAATAAAATTCCGAAGTGCAGAGCTGTGGATATTACGTGTCAAAGATGTGGAATAGGCTGGAGGAAAATCCATTTGAAAAATATATAAGGGCTATCCTCTACACATATGGGAACAAGGGTGATCAGAACAATACAAAAGAAGGGGGAGGGAGTCTTCCAGTGGAAATTACTAGAAACCTATATAAAACAAATTGTTTGGACAGAAAAATGAATGTTTAATTTCTTGAGGCTATCTTGAATTCATCATCTACCTCTTTATTTGCTAGACATATAACCAACATAGCACCACAGAAAAGGAAAACGATTGCATTTCAAGGTGCATAAACACCTGTTGTAGTGTTCAACAGTTGCTACACATACATGCATGTAAAGAGGGAGGCATATAATTAATTCAAGATAACCTCAAGAAATGGAATGTGCATTTGTCTGTGCAAACAATTTGTTTTAAATAGGTACCTAGTCATTTCCATTGGGACCCCCATTCCGTCTTTTGTATTGCCACTGCTCTATTGGCCTCATTTAAAAACATACCTCGCCTTGCGTTTCCGGACTCTGCGCTCATGTTCGGCTTCTTCATAGTAATACTCATTGTGACTGTTGTCCCGCCTCCTGGCAGCTGCTGCAATGACTGCTCGAGACTGGCCTGTTGAATTGTTGGTTGTGTTTTCTAAAGGAAAGAAAAATGAGATGTAAACAACTACCCTACTACAAACGACTTGCAAACACACAACCTGTCAACATTACTATAATGTATTTATCATAGTCCATACCACTTTCACTCCCAGGCCATCATTTCCCTTTGCCTAAACCTTGAGTTCTCCACTCAGCGGCCAGAACTCCTCACCTTCCTCTGTGCCCAGTTCTCATACTAGATGTACTACATGTCTCGCCACCAATGATCTGCATCCATACACGGTGGTCCCCTTGTTGTGTACTTAAAGCTCTGTGTGTATGTATGCGCTGCGTTTTAAAATAGCGCAGACCTAGCTGTTAAGCAACAGAGTGATGTACAACAAGGGGAAAGGGCTGAATAATGGGGATGAAATTTGGAAGATAGATTAGTATGGGTACGTGGGTCCAAGGACATGGAAAGAGGATTGTGCCAAGAGTTTGCAGTTTGGGGAGGCAAAGGAAGACCTAATGTTGATTATCCAAAGGTAGCTCTGCATCTGTGTCCTGTCGCAGTTCTTTTCCCTTTATCTACACATGATCTGATAAACTGTAATGCTGATTCCATTGGTCTGCATCAATGATTCCTTCCCTTGCCCTTCTTCGGTTATCAGAGGAACCAAAGGGGTTCCCCTTTCAATCAGACCAGAAGATCCCAAATGCGGAATTCCATTAAGAAACATTACTTTTTTTTCCTGTCCTTTTTGTGCCAATTCCCCAGAAGGCTCCAAGAGTGGCAAGTCATTAAGCAACTCCCCCCTCTCTACTAGCGCTCATTCAGAGCATCCACTCAATCCAAGCACAGTAATTCCATTTGCAAATTCATTGAACCCCTTCATCCATGACCAAGTTTGTTATTTCTTGTCCAGTTCTCCCCTTCCAGTACCCACTTATCTGTGTAAGGCCACGGCCGAGGGATCAAGAGAAGACTCAAACCTTGATGGAGAAATGATTTACCGTTAATGTTCCTTCTATGGATTCTTCTCCTGCAGATTACTCATCTTGATAGCCATCCACATCTCGTGTTACTTATATGGCCCATGACAATCTGAGAGAGTTCATGGAAGAATGGTGGGCCTTCCTGGGAAACGACTCACGCCCGTGAGATTTTCCCACAGAAATGGTCTTTGTTCCCAATTCACTGAAGGCGCGGGTGGGGATCGAATTAGGCAGGGGGTGAAACAAAAATAAGTGAGGGGCGAAAAGGTTGAAACCCGCTTGATACCTCGGGAGCATTTAGGCAAGTAAGCCAACGCAAGGAAGAGAGAAAAGGATGATTACAAGAATAAAAAGGAGACCAGAGAACCAGTGGGGTAAGGTCAGGAGGACCTCAGCAGACAGGCAAAATGGCCCCTTTTTAAACTATAATTTCTATGCACCTTACTTTTCAAGCTTTTTTTTTTTTTTACAAAAGGGGGTTTTCTTCAAGTTCTGCATGTGGGCAAACAAAGGGTTTATGCTTGAGGAAGGAGGGATAGAAGCACCGTCCCCATTAAGGGAAGAGGAGCAACTACAGGGAACTAAGGCATCCCCAGGGCAGGCGGTACAAGAAGAGAAAGTAATGATCGGAATTGCAGGTGGTGGGGCCTTATGAACAATATGTGGGGATAATCACAATGTACACCTTCTTATTGTATTTTGAGGCATATTTTGTGGCAATTGTGCTATGTTTGACTATTAACCTAAGCAGTGTTCAAAATAAACTAAATAAAGACAAATTTGAAAACAAAATACGGGGACGTATCGGACCTGCAAATCCATTGGAAATAATCTGATCTCCTGTCAAGGGTGACTTTACCTCTGCTTTTTTAAGGAGCCCACAGTCCATACACTGCCAGGGAATTTTGGTCTCCATAGACACCAACACTTTATAAAACACTACATATGGTGTTTAACTATATAGAAACACTAGATACCTATCTGTCCACTCCGGGATCCAGGCTAAGTCGACAGATGGTTATGCCTTCAACTGTCCCAATCAGCTAGACTCTCACTAGCTGAAATGGTGGTGCACCAAAACTTTACATTGTCAACAATGTGCCTATAATACTACCAAAATCCTACTAAATCAGGCTAAAGAGAAAGGTTCCCAAAATACAATTCGGAGTAGCGGCAGAGTAGCAGTCTTTGGCAGTGACTGCAGCTACTCTTTTCCTGCATATACAGACTTTTCCAGTCCATCTACAGTTTCTAGTGTGGGGAGGTGGAGACTGCCTTCAAAAACCCCACTTCACCGCTGAGCGGCTGCGCAGTAGCGGCAGAGCAGCAGTCTTTGGCTGTGACTGCAGCTACTCTTTTCCTGCATCCACAGACTTTTCCAGTCCATCTACAGTTTCTAGTGTGTGGAGGTGGAGACTGCCTTCAAAAACCCCACTTCACCGCGGAGTGACCACAGAGTGGCAGTCTATGGCCGCTATGGATGCCGTGGACTGCGCTCTGCTTAGCCCCGCCGCCCAGGAGAGAGGTCGGCGACTGAGGAGCTCGCGCTCACGTGCTGAGGAGAAGCAGAAACCCCTCAGTGGCAACGGAAAACCCGTCCGCCTACACATTAGGTCGAAAGGTTCTGGAGACTCCATCGACCCGGACCGGTTCGTCCAGATACCCTCAGGTGCCTGTCCTGTGGCTCCCGGGACGAGGCTGTCCCAGCTGCCCTTTCTGCAATCAAACGTCGTTTCGGCGGCCCCCTTTGAAGTACAGGGCACGCCATGCCATGGAGTTACACAGGGCGTCCCAGCCACCTTAAGTGCCCACCCGCCCCCCTGAACATCGCACATGCAGCCCAAGACTTACCATCTGCCGCGGCTGCCTGGTCAGCTTCATCGACCGCTGGTGCTCCGTGCCTTCTACCTGCGACCGCTGACTCTGTGCCGTCTGTTGGAGGGGGGACGGCGCAGAGCCACGGTGAGGGAGAGGCTGGAGCAGCGCCGCGAGCGCCAGAGGGGGAGAGCGTCCCAGGAGATGCGGGTGAACTAAATAGAAGAAAGTCTCCGGAAAGGGGAGCGGAGCCACCAACCTCAAGTGCCTCTACAGCAGAGGAAGACGTCTTCAGTTCAAATGAAAGGCCAAACAATTCAACACCTGAAAACAGCCTGCCTACCGAGGCTCTGGACCAAACGCAAGAAGGGTGCTCTCAGCACTCCCAAACCTTTACGGTGAGCATCGATATGCACCCCATACCAAAAAATTGGATAGTGCCGCCAGTACAACTCAAAGAGGCCTTCCAGCTGAGCCCACTTTCGACCAATGCACCTGACCCAAACGAGGAATGGGAAGATACGGATGCTCTGAGCAGCAATTCAAATTACTCACCAACGAGAACATCTACTTTAACCAAGGGCAAAGGACTCCACCCTAAGAAAAGCAAAAGATCCCAAAGGACAAACACCACGGGCAGCCCATTCACGCGGCCCAACCACCCACACAGGCAGATCGCCAAAAAAAGGCGAGGAACTCTCTTCTCCTACCAATGGCAAAAAGCAGCCAGCCAAACGCCTAACTAGGAAACTATCAAAATCTAAGGCCACCTCTAAAACCGTGGAAACCAAACTTTTCGTAACCCACACCTTAAAAGACTTCTTTGGGAAACAATGCAAAAGAAAATATGACAAGATCTGCGAAATCATTGACAGCGAAATGCTGGAAGTTGTGTTCAGTTCGGAACAACACGTAGAGGCCCCCAACCTAACGGCAACAAACCCTAATTCGCCTGTCTCTCAACACCAAGTCGAACCACGGCAGACGGATACTCCCACGGAGTCGGAACTGACGGGAGCAAAGTTCAAAAATCCAGAGACACCGGATGTGCAACATCATCAAGCCATCCCAACAAGGGGCCTCGTATCAACCCAGGAAAAACGCCAGACCGGAGGGGCCACTGCTCTACACGACAAGAAGTCGCCCAGTGGTGTCTCTGCTCCCCTGGCGCATCCAAAACCATCCATGAAGAAACCAGTTGCCTTGGCAAACTCCTGCCCACCTCTAACAGAAACTTGGGAAGTCAAATCCTTTGGAGCCACTCCAGACCCAAGCACAGTGGAGGAGAAACAGTCGAGTAGCCAGGAACACTCGGACTCTACATTGGAGCATGTTCACCGAGCAAACCCTACGCCCATTGACCACCCCAACTGAAAGGGAAGAAATGTAAGATCTGTTCCTTGCAAGCAAAACGCCTCAGCGCGCCAGAACCTCCAAAAAAGACTCTCTGACTTCTATGGCACCAATCCCCCTGAGAGCCAGCAGGTACAGTGAACTACCAGAAACACCCCTGAGAACACGGAGACTCCACGAACTGCCAGCATCTACACCAGTTGACTCGCCTAAGAAAAAACATTTTGACAATTATGTCAGCTGTGACAGTGGCCCTCGCTCCATTCAATAAACTCTATGAACCGATAAATTACACCTTAAAAGACCACAGCACTATTTCAGCAATGATGGACTCCAAACTCCTTTATTTGGAGTGCTACATTGCTGCCATGAAAAAACAATCAGAAAAAGTGCAACCAGCCATAGTTCGACAGGTAAATGCTGAAGATCAGAGGCAAGTAATCCTAACAACCTCCCAAGAGATAGGGTGCCAGACATTGTGTAACTGGAACAAACTCAATCAAGCACTAGCCAACATGTCACCTGGTCTTGGGAGGGGCGACCACCACACTTTCAGCCCACTTAAAAAAAAAAAAAAAAAAAAAAAAAAAAAAAAAAGACAGCATCTGAGAAAACTATCAACCAACCAAGAGAAACCAACGACAGAGGTAAATAACTGGCCAACGGGAAACGAAGCGACCGTCTAACTGCGTATGTGAAGGAAATGAGCTAGTACTGGAATTTGACCTCGAAAAACCTAATATAAAGGAAAACGAATCCCAGATGAACAAAGATTTTCCAATTTTCACAGACCCGAAGTCCATCTAACTCGAAACACAGAGGAGGGAGAAAACTGATTTTCGGCCCACCACCGTCCGAGAAGAGGCCAGCTACAAAGCCACTCAGAAAGCCAGGGCAGAACGTAGGGCAGCCACTCGAGCGACACCGATTCCAAACTCACAAAGGAGAGAAACCCTTGACGACCATCCGGTGGTTATACCAGACGACACACCGCCCCAGCCAA
Organism: Ambystoma mexicanum; assembly: GCF_040938575.1. Taxonomy (NCBI): domain Eukaryota; kingdom Metazoa; phylum Chordata; class Amphibia; order Caudata; family Ambystomatidae; genus Ambystoma; species Ambystoma mexicanum. The sequence continues at coordinate 15,330,251 of NC_090922.1, read as the reverse complement.
GTCCAAAGCACAGAGCCACGAATCCCCAACAAACGCAAACACCTGTGATGCAAAAGACTAATCTCCTTTCCTGACATTGGAGGAACGCTGTAAAAAGGCGACCCAAATTGAAAAATGGGTGTCGGACCGTCGAGCGCACAAAGAACAGGCAATGACCTCAGACAGACCACAACGGCACTACTATTCAAAAGTACGGGGGTCCCCAAAACACAGCCCTAGGAAACCGATAAGTCGACCCATCGAAAAACCAACCTTCTCACGAGGTTTGCAGTGGAACCGATCTCCAAAAGAACGTGGAAAAACGAAGCAGAGAGCCGAATCCAAAGACACAGAAAAGCGAGGCATAGGTTCCCCAAAAAAATCCAGTCCTCACACAGTGAAGTGCTCAAACCCGGCCTTTAAACTGGACCAAACACGTGACAGCAGAGAATACAACATCCTCAACAGAAGAACAGTAATGGATTTGTTCCATAGCGTACCGAATCTCAGATCAGTGGAATCCAACGATTTAAAATTAGTAGAGCCAAGCCACAAAAGTAGACAGGCGACCACCTACCTGTATATAACCTCTAGATCTGTAAAACAGAGGCTATGCAACTCCACGGGAAACTTCCGGAAACTCGGTTACGAACTGAGAGAAACTGAAGAACTCCGACACCAACAATCGCAGGGCACCCACAGGAAAGCCCACATACACTCAAGTCCTTCAACAAGAAAAGACCAGTCGCAACAGGCTACCATCCGATAACAGCCAAAACAAGCGCCACCAATCTGTCCATGTGGAAGTGCTAACTGAAACACCTACGGTGAGAAGGTCTCACAGGGACAAAGGCAACATACTTAAACTTAACCAGGAAAAAAGACCTGAAACAATCCAAAAGTAAAGCAAAGAAAAAAAGCCAGAGACAGTCGAGGAAACTGGATGAAGGCCAACTATAAAAAGAACATTTACGCAGACCATCGACACAGCATCTAAACAGCCGAATGAAAGAGGAAAACTTAACCCCCTGCAGAATCTATGGGCCTGGCTCCCGAAGTCTCTGGCCCTCCAAATAAAATAGCAATCCAGGATCACCCAGTCACCTGTTCTAACAGCACAACTAACCAACATCAACCAAATCTCCAGACTAGGTTCATGGAACACACAAGGGTTTTCTCATGTTACTGTTCCGGGAGATGTGAATTTGGACTCCTTTGACATTTTGTGTCTCTAGGAGACATGGCTTACAGAAAAGCCGGTCTTAGACCGGTTCGATTTAGCCCTCGCTCCAGCACAAAAAAGACCCAAAGGGCGGCCATCCTCAGGTCTACTAACCGCGATACATTCAGGGAGAGGGACGAAAATGATCAAAATTCGAACATCTACTCTATTCCTATTAACTGTCCAAGTGAAGTGGACCCACTGGAATCCCGTACAAGGCAAACCATCGACTGCCTCTGCCATAATTATGAACACTTACTGAAATCCAGAGGCCATCACTGACAATGACAGCGAAAGAAATCGACCGATCATACATTGACCATGAAGAAACCCACCTCCTCATCTGCGGGGACCTAAACGCAGTCTGCACAAAAAAGACCCAACGCCCCTTAGGGACTTTGGCAGAGCTGCGCGGCAAAGCTTGGATCTCCTTGATGAACTCTAGAGACCTCGTCAATCTAGACACCGTCTACGCCCGTACCAACTGTATTCCGTCTTGGGAAGGCCGCAACTGATTGGCCACAATCTACTAGATCTTTGCCTCAACCCCGTTGCTCGAAATCATCACCTCTTTCAACATCTCCAAAACTTCGCCAAGTGACCACAATTTATTGAGCATAACGTGGCCATCTTTCCCGACGGAAAAAGTCATGCCAAACTCAAACCTGGCCATAAACCTCAAAGGAAACCGCCTCTCACTGGGCGCGAACAATATCATCACTCTGACCAACAACTACGCCTAGTTTGCTTAACATTTTCAAAAAATGAAAACTGAACCCAGGTATGGCAACAAAGAAACCCGTTCATAACTATGAGCAAACATTGTTCGCCAAAAGACGCCCCTTACGAAAACTAAGAAGAGCGCTAGCCAGTAACAGCTCAGAAGCCAACAGAAAAGCTCTAGCTGACAGACTGAAGCTTTATAAGAACTGGCTAAAATTCTATCGCCTCTCCCTGTACCAAAAGGACTCGGGGAGGGAGGGAGAGGGAGGGGGAGGGGGGGGGGGAAATGCTGAGGGCCGTCTGTGGCAAAAACACTCGCAAATTTTGGGCTCCGATCAATGTAACCAAATGAACCACGAGCGACTCGCTAATAAACAGCATCGGCGAAGACACCTGGTCGACACACTATAAAAGCCTCTTCTACGACCCACTTGGGATCTCGTCAAGCCTGCAGGAACAAGACACGTCACCCTGGGTGGACCTTCGTGACAGACAGGACATCCTGGAAATCCTGAAGAAGCTTAAAAACTCACGTGCCCCCAGGACCGGATGGGCTGTCGAACATGCATCTGAAGCAGCATCTGGTAGAATGGTCCCTGTTCATCAGTCAAGTTTTCCAAAGATTAGGAAAAGCCAAGACACTACCAAACTCCTGGACTACTGCAGTAGTAGTCCCAATCTTCAAAAAAGGAAATAGAGACGACCAAGAACTTTCGTCCCATTGCACTCTTGGACGTCATTGGCAAAGTCTATGGGTCACTGCTGCTATGCAAATTTCAATCATGGTCAAACAAGGCACCTTGCGAGGACCCATTCCATTCCGGGTTTAAGAAAAACGCAGGCACCAATACCAACATACCAACATACCAACCCTGAGCGTCTTGAAGAGCAAAACACTGCCAGGAGGCCATCAAATTTTCATGGCCTTTGTTGACCTACGCCAAGCTTTCGATCAGGTAGATAGAGCAAGACTGTGGAAGAAATTAAGAAAGTGGAATTGCCCGGCTGAAACACTACAACCTATCAGAGCACTTCATAACACCAGGATACAAGTCTGCTTAAGCCACCAAGGGCTTCTATCAGAAGAGATAACCACAAATCGAGGGGTAAAACAAGGCTGCCGCTGGCCCCGGCTCTCTTTGTGGCATACATGGGAGACTACAAAGAAACTGAGGCAAGGGTCAGAGCCTTTCCCCCACAACTTGGCCAGGCGAAAATATCCAGGATTCTATATGTGGACGACAATCCTTCTTGACCAAACCACTATTGGTCTACAGAGACAGTTTACTAACTTTGCTGAGTACATCGCAGAAAACCACTTAGTATTCTGGTTTTCGATTTATTGATTTCTATCACTTGGTAAAGGAAGAGGCAAAGCAGATAACTTCGTATGGCATTTGGAAGGTGAACGAATCGAGAAGGTCACAGACATCAAGTAACTGGGCATTATGATAGACAATTCTCAACACGAAAGTGCCATGCAAAACCACCTGCAAGACAAAACCAAGAGCCTAATATCTCAGGCCAAAGCCATCAACAAGATGTTTGGTCACTTCTCTTTAACTCCAGTCATAGACTTTTATAAGGCCAAGGTTGTTCCATCGCTCGTATATGGCGTAGAAGCCATGCCAGGGTTAACTAAGGAGATCTGGCCCAGACTTGAAAGTAACGTTTGGCGAAAAGTGTTGGACCTGCCAACCTCAACACCTATAGCTGTAATAAGGCGCGAATTGAGCCAGTTGTCACTACAATCGGTGGTTTAAAGAAACTCCAAGGTGCTGTTCAGGAAACTCCTGCTGGAAAACAGCCCCCAGCTACTGGCAGAAATAAAAAAAAACCTGACTGGGGATGCTGCACTTTTTCTAAGAGCTTGCCTTAATCTTCTGCACACCAATGAAATTCTCGCCATTCGTGGCCTGACGATTTCAAATAAATGCAGATTTTGTAAAAACCCCAACGAGGTCGAAACAACGAGGCATCTTCTCCTATCATGCCCAGGAGTGGAAAACATCAGACAAGCCTACCTGAATCCTACCTTGGCCCCTGTCTACATTTTTGACAAAGATGTCTGGTGGTCAAGACTAATCGGAGGACAGAAGACAGCGTGGTTGACAGCCACAGCTAAAATAATGGACTTAATCTTAATGAACACGGTTGACAAAGAAAAGTAAACAAAGTACAGAACAGATAAGCAATACGACCAATTCTTGTAAAAACCTTAAGGGTTAATAAAGTATATATATTTTTTTTTTTAATTAAGGCAAAGTTCCCTTTATCTAAGCAGGGTTCATATTTGGTGGGAGTTGGGTGCTATTTAGTTCCTATTTCAACTCCAGGAGAGCCTGGTTAGCTTGAAACCAACAACTATCAGGAGCTACTTTCGGCTTCTGAGACCAACGGATGCCTTACAAACATGTATATGTGACAGTAACTTGAGTATTTGAGAATTTTAATAAAGATGAATTACAACATAATAGATCATAAATCATGAGCAAAAGGTTGCATCACAAGTGGAACTTTGATTCGCAGAGCGCTGTGTGCGCGCTTCAGGTTCCCCAGCGGTAGCTCCTGCCTATTGGGTGATGTCTGACATCCAGGAGCTGGTTTTAGCTCCTGCTCACCAAGCCTTAATTTCAAACTAAGGGTACCTTGGAATAAAATATCCATGGTGTGAAGAATTCAGGGAGTTTGTTGTCCTCCCCAACCCCTAAGGGGGTGTCACCCCCTTTCTGACTACAGAGGCAAGCCTGCTAAGATGAACACCCCCAGGGGACAGGGCAAGTGAGATCACACTAGGAGGGGCCTCCTCCCCTGACATCCGTTAGAAGACAGGCAATCCATTGATAGGGATATGTGTTATGTGCCCTTCCCTCAAGAATGCCATAGATTTGTTGGCTACCTGGTAATGGACAAATATAATGAGGTTAAGACTGAGATTGAGGAGGCGAGAGGCAGCTATGAAGGTGAAAGTGCAGTTTAATAACCACACCTGAAAGATTGAATCAACCAAAAGGTGGGATTCTTACCAGAAGAAAATAAATAATTTCCTTGGCTACTCCATTCTCAGTACTCAAACAAGTTTCTTGTAGGAGCAGCTTGTCCCCGTTTTAATTCCTCTGCTTCTCTTCTTAAGCCCAGCAATATCCCTCTGAACTTGGTCCGTCACCGGCTTGCTCCTGTAATGAAGCAAATCAGAAAGACAATATATCCTTCACGCTTATATCCTGGGTTGCCTACTTAGACCAATTATAAGCATTCCTTCCGCACATTGTGTGTGAGTTTATGAGGTAAGCCCCTCCCCTTCATTTGAACTTTCCCTGGATGGCTGTTAGGACTCCTTCATGCCTGCTGGGTCTCTGGCTGCTGAGACTCGGTACTCTCTGGAATTACCAGGTGCATGAGTGTCCCGCTCAGAGCTTGCTGCATTTACTGTGGGGTCGGTAACGCAGCCCATAAGTCCGTGGGATTTCCTGCACAGATCATGTCGGCAGCTATGTACAGCATAGAAACTGGCTGCAGAGGTCCAGCATGCCATCACACGCCCCAGCACTTTGCCCCCTAATTACTGTCTGAAGTCAAAATACCTCCGAAGAGCCATTGGTTCAGCTGCCTGCAGCCCTGTCCAGTGAGGCCCCGCTGATGGACCAGGTGGCTTTGCATGCCGCCACGTCACAAAGGGATATCTCTAAACGTGATGTGGTTTCTGACACTCTTGAGGCACCATACTCAAAATGACTTGGAGAACGAGTCATAAGCCCTCCCCATTACTAAGGCAGATAAGAGCCCATCCGTGTTATTGAAAAGTCAGCGGAGGCACACGCAATCGCCTTCCAGGAAGGCGTGGCTGGGCCGAGGAGACCACACCAGACGTGGGCCTTGGAACCGTGGAAGACTCTAGCGATGACTCGCAATAGGAAAGAGGTATATACAGCACAGGCAGCCCAGCGGAAAGAGCAGGAATCGCAGACCGTGAGGAAATGCAGAGCTGCTGTGTGAGAACCCAATAGAGGTTGGCAGGAAAAGAGCACCCGCTCCAGCAAAGCCAAATGAGAAGGCTGGACGAGACTCCCCCACCTCCACGACCCACACGGAAGAGCACCGTTGGAAGGCAAAAGGTACATAGTGGCTTAGGATAGTTGGGGGAGGGCGGTACAGTCGTACCAGACCCCAAGGCGGGATGAACAGCAGACCCCGAGGTAGGGTGTGAGTCAAATGACCCCGAGGTGGGGTAAGAAGCAGACCCTTAGACCAGGTGAAAGTTAAACGACCCACAAGATGGGGTGGAAGCCAAATGACCCCCAAGGTGGGTTGAGAACAAGATGACCCACCCCCCCACCTATACCCCCCAGGTGGGGTAAGCAGCAAATTAACAAGGCGGAGCAAAGAAAATGCAGCCATAAATTGGGCCAGAGAGGGGGGAAAAAACAATGTACAGAGGAAGATCTGTGACCCAGTGAGGCGTAACCACCGGAAAGGATTGATGCGACATGAGAATTTATCAAATACAAACCTCATACAGGATATAAAGTAACCAACACCAACAGGATCAGGCACCCGGAATAGGTACAAAGTATACTAAAACTAAGTATTAAAACTACAACCAGAACTCTTAGATCTAACGCAAAAATGCACCTACTCATCCCTCGATTCAAGAATGAAAGAACAGGCAGCTCCAGTTTCCCTGTAGCAGCCCCCAGAATTTGGAACTCACTCCCAGTAAATATTATCAATGAGCCTCCCCTCAACAAATTTAAGAAACTCCTCAAAACGTGGCTATTTAGCAAATACTAAGTTCCTTCTGCTATGCACATAAGCACTGCATGTATTGTCATTGAATGTAAGACTGTAAATTACCATTCAACCATTAAGTCTGTATGTCTGTCTGTCGACTAGTAAGCTAGAACCATTGTGATGAGTCCCCTAAGTACTATTTAAGCAACAAAACTACACTGATTGTAAGCCATTTTACTATGTAACGAAGTTTATTTGTTTACAAATTGTAAATCCTTTGTACATGTAACATTTAAGACCAGGAATACCTGTAAATTACGCCGTCATACTCCAGGGTTTGGGCGTACAACAAATGCAATAAATAAATAAATAAAAAATAAAAAAATATGACTGAGCTAAAAGCTGGGAAAGAAAATGAGAAGGACAGGACACAGGCTCAAAGGAAACTATTATTCATACCTATGAAATGAAAGTGACAAATTAATTGACTGAGCACGGGGACAAGGACCCTTCTGTGAAGAAAAGAGAACAGGAGGTCAGAAACCAACCACTGGTCAATCTTTGGGGCAAGAAACCATCACTTTGTTACCATGTGTTGGTTTCTTTTCTGTATTTCTGGTAGAAACACGGATCAGGGAATGTTAGGTTTTCTGGGACGATGGAAGAAATGAAAGTTACTCATCGTAGTGACTAGAGTACTCAGTCCATAGTCTCCTTTTCTTCATCTTTATGGGCGTCCCCCAACATGTTGACGATACTGGAACCTTTGGCAGTGAAAAATTGAGCTTCCCCTTTAAATTTAGTACAGCGTGCAGGGCGCGGCCTCGGGTGTGGCAACGCCCCACCAAGGCCCCGCCAACTGGCGCCTCACCTCAGTCCCCTTTTAACACATTGGACTCTTAGATACCTGGCTACGCTTATTACATATTAGCCTTTGGCATACTAGCAGGGGAAGGTGAGTGGGACTATGGAGGAAAGGGGACTAGGAGTACTCTAGCCACCACAGTGAGTAACACCAATTACTCATATGTCCCGTCCCCTTTCCTCCCTCCTTGTGGGCGATTCCACCTAACAAGACCATATCTAGGATGAGGCAAAAAGGTTCTTTAGAACCGCCTGACCGAACTCTGCATCGCGCCTGAAGCTGGTATCCAGGAAATAGTGCTCAGAGAAGGCCGACGGAAGCCAAGAAGCATGTCTCTGAAACATCTGTGGCCTTCGCTCTGACCGCATGGTTGTGAATCTCCTCGGACTGGTTTATCCATGGCCGTATACGCCTCCAAAAAGGACTGAACCATCCAACAGGCGATAATAGCCTTGGAAGCCTGAGAGACGAGTGAGGAGACCTCAAAAGTAACAAAAAATGCCTCAGACTTCCTGAAGGATTTAGTCAGAGAAAGGCAAGACTTGAGGACCCTCTTGAGGTCCAAGGAATGCAGGGTCCACGCCGCCTTTGACTGCGGGTTCTGGAAGAAGACCGGCAGGCAGATCTCTCGATTCAGATTAAATGGAGAGACCACCTTGGGCAAGATGTTTGGGTCAGTGTGCAAGATGACACTGTCGTCGTGAAATGTGGTGAAGGGCTTGCACGAAGACAACGCCTGCAGCTCACTAACCCTGCGTGCAGAGGTGAGAGCAACCAGTAAAACTGGCTTACCTGTCACCAAGTAGATGTCCACAGAGGCCATCGGTTCGAAAGGCTTGCGCTGCAAACCTGCAAGAACCGCATTGATGTCCCAGACCGGGTGCGGCCTATTCACTGGAGGAAAAAGCCTAGACAACCCCTTAAGGTGGGACTTAATCACCGGGTTGGCTGCCGAAAACATGCAATGGGGAATTCTTGTAAGCCCCAATGGTGACCAAATAAGTGCGGCAAGTACCCACCTGAACTCCAGAACGAGCCAGGTGTGCTGAAAAAGTCAGTATGTCATTCAGTGGACAAGTGACAGGATCTAGACCCTTTTCACAAACCCAATGGCATAACCTAGTCCATTTGCTCTTATATTGGGACTGAGTGAAGGATCTTCTGGACCGTTGAATGATGTCCCAGTTGTCATCTGAAAATTGAGCATGCTGAAGCCTCAGCTGGTCAGGAACCAGGACGCCAGTGCCAGCTTGGCTGGGTCCAGATGTTCCACTGCCCCGCCCTGCTGTGTCAGGAAGCCCCTGCTGGGTATCGGAAGGTGGACGGGACCCTGGGAGCACAACTGCATCAGATCCGGAAACCAGGGTCTTGAAGGCCAGTGGGGGGCAAATCAGGATGAGGCTGCAGCACAACGAAGCCCAGAACCTGCAGAGGGGTCTGCTGGAGCAGAGGGTTGGCCGGAAACTGACAGATTTGGAAGGCGTCTCCCAGTAACCCCCGAAGCAAACTGGGGGCATTAGGAATTACGGGGAGATGGGAAGAAGTCTATGTCAGTGAACCCTCAAGGGTGGAACAGGAGCAACAAGGAGTCAGTGTGCAGCTCCCACTCGTAGGTGTTGAACCCAAGCGGCGCAGTTGGTCCGCCTCTGTATTGCATCCCCCAGAAGGTGGATCGCAGATATCCAAAACCCTTTTGACCGTGCCCATTCCCAGATCGAATGCCACCTCCAGACAGGGTAAAACATTGTAGTAGAGTTGTCTGTCCTGACCAGAACAGACCGGTCCCTGACGAGTGAATGCCTTGAGGGCCAGGCACACTGCCCTGGGCTCGAGTAGATGGATATGCAGGAGGGCTTCCGTCCTGGACCATGCGCAAAGAATCACGTAGCCCTCCAGAGTAGCCCCCTAGCCCGAATGCGAGAAGTCAGTCATCACCACCAGGGTAGGCTCCAGTCAGGAGAAGGGGCTCCCATTGAAACATTGCCATCCATCATCCACCAGCGAAGATTGGGCAGGAGGAGCAGAGGTATTGGGATCCTGTCTGACTGAGACCCTGTCTCCCGATCCCAACTGGCCACCGAGTGGAGCTGGAGGCACCTAATCTTGAGGAGTACGTGCTGTACTGTGAGCATGCAGGAGGCCTTCAGGCCCAGAAGGTGATGGAACCACCATGGCGAGGTGGTCGAGTTGGCCAGAACAACAAGTTACTTACCCTATCTGGTAACGTTCTTTCAATGGGATATTCCTCCAACGTATTCCACATCTATGACAGGCAATTACCACAGCTGTCCTGCTTAGGAAACATTTTCGGCATAGGCGTCCTGCGTCGATGACGTCGATACGCTGTCCCTCAAGGGCCTCAGTCGAGGGTTTACATCACTGGATTTTATATATAGGATGCATGGCGCCCGTAGCCTTAGTTGCAGTTTTTCCCAGAACGTGTGGCACCAATCTCCTGCCGTTATGACTGCAGAAAGCCTTGCGGAAACGTAAGCTGCAATCGCATAAGAAATTCTGTAGAGGGGCAGGCTGGGAGGGTTCGATGTGAAATACGTCAGAGGAACATCCCATCGAAAGAACGTTACCAGACAGGGTAAGTAACTTGTTCTTCAAGGGGATTGTGTCCTCTGACGTATTCCACATCTATGACAGACTCCCAAAGCAGTACCAACGTATGGAGGTGGGAAAAGAATTTACAAATTGAGAATATTAGAATGTCTAATCAAATTGCTGCTTACCAAAGGCCAAATCCTGCCCATGGATGGAGTCCAAGGAATAGTGTACCAAAAGTATGGACAGAGGCCCATGTGGCTGCTTCGCAAATATTGCGAATCGGAACACCCCTCTGTAGAGCAGTGGAGGCAGCAACACTCCTAGTAGAGTGAGCCCGTAAGCCTACTTGAGGGTCCTTTCCCAACAAACAGTAACACTCGGAGATCGTCAAAATGATCCATCTGGACAAGGTCTGCTTGGAAACAGCCTGACCCAAACGCCTTCCAGCATAACCAACAAATAGCTGACAGTCCACTCTGACCCAGGACATCCGTGAGCGATAGAAACTCAAAGCTCTCCTAGGATCCAACCTATGGAGCCTCTCCTCTTCCTTACCAGGATGTGGAGGAGGATAAAACGCTGGAAGAATTACCTTCTGGCTCAAATGGAATTCCGATAACCTTCGGAAGAAAAGAAGGCCGCACCCCAAGGACAACCCTGTCCATATGGAACACAGTCAAGGGTGGCTTTGGCGGAAAGTGCCTGCAACTCACTCACTCTGCGTGCGGATTTAACCACAACTAAAAATACAATTTTAAAGGATAACAGTCGCAACGGACAAGAATGTAAGGGCTCAATTGGAGCTCCCATTAGGAAATTTAAAACCAAATTCAAATCCCATCCCGGCACCTGGAAAGGCAACGGCGGAAACACATTAGTTAGCCCTTTTAGAAACTGTGAAATCAAAGGAATCATAAAATAAGAACATTCCTCAGACAAGCGCTTAAATATAGACAGCGCCGCCAGGTAACCTTGTGGGCAAAGGAAAGCAAAAAAGACCAAACCAAAGGAATGTAACATTGGAAAGGATCCACATTCTGTACCCTGCACCAGTCGCAGAACTTTCTCCAACGGCAACGGTACAGGGATTTAGTTGCGGGCCATCTGGCCGAAAGCAACACCTCCATCACGTCTTTGCGGAGGTCCCAATCTTTATACCTCAACCTTTCAGATACCAAGCATGATGGCTGAGAGACTTGACCTCTGGATGGAGAACCCAACCCCAACCCCACCCCCTGAGAGCGCAGATCGTTTCGGTAGGGAAGACGGCGTGGAGGGCAGATGGACATGTCTAGAAGGGCCCATGCCGGAGTAATGAGGATCATTCGGGAACCAAACCTCCATAATCTCCTCAACACTTGCGGAAGGACGGGGGCGAAGATCTCCAACAGAACTTCCTGAGCCAGCTCCCACTCGTGCGAGACCGTGCTCTGCCTGCTCAGAGCGTCCCCCGCCACGTTTGTCTCCAGCCAGATGAACTGCTGAGATTGAAATTTCCTGCTGGATGGCCCAGAACCAGAGCTGCATCGCCTCCCTGCACAATGGGAGTGTCCCTGCCCCCACCTTTTTTGTTGAGGTAGTGCATGGCAAGTGTATTGTCCATCATAATCAGGACATTCTTCCCCCGCAGAGATGGCAGAAAAGCCTTCAAGGCTAGCCTGACACCCCGCAGCTCTAACAGATTGATGTGGAGTCTGGACTCTGACAGAGACCAACGGCCGCTGGCTGTCAACTCGTTGGCATGAGCTCCCCAACCCGTGAGGGATGCGTCCGTCACAATCGTCAGCTCCGGCCACGGTTGCCAAAACCGAGCTCCCTTCATCAGATTTCCTTCGACGGCCCACCACAGAAGATCCCGGGCGACCGAGGGTGGAATCTGAACGGGATCCAACATCCTGCCGGAGAACTGCGACCACTGCATCTTGAGAGCCCACTGCAAAGATCTCATCCGCAGCCTGGCCTCCGGCACCAGGAAAATGCAGGATGCCATGAGGCCGAGCAACCTCAAGAACTCGAACGCCGGGAGACTCTGGGCACGTTGAAATTTGTCTACCATCTGCAGAATGTGAAGAGACCTCACCTGGGGAGGCGAACACAGCCCTAGGGATGTGTCGAGCACAGCTCCGATGTAGTGGAGCCACTGGGTAGGTGTCAAATGGGACTTCTTTAAATTGAGGGAGAAGTCCAGCTTGTGAAGGGAGTGGCAGGTGACGGACAGATGATCCAGGGCTTGCTCGGGAGAGTGCGCCCTGATCCACCAATCGTCCAGGTAGGGGTAGACGTGAATCCCCAATTTCCTGAGATATGCCGCCACCACCACCATCAGCTTGGTGAAGACCCTCAGGCAGAGGTCAATCCGAACAGCAGGACCCGAAAATGAAAATGCAAGTCACCAACCGCAAACCTCATGTACTTCCTGTGCTTGGGATGAATCGGCACATGAAAGTAAGCATCCTTGAGGTCGAGAGACACCAACCAATCCTGAAGTTGAAGGGCCTGGAGGACTTGAGAAAGAGTGACCATCTTGAACTTGTCCTTCCTGAGGAGCTTGTTCAAACCATGCAAGTCCATGATGAGTCTCAATCCTCTGTCCTCGTCACGTCTCCCGTTGCTCGCTCGATTAAGAATCACACGAGCACACGCATCACACCACACCTAACCACAAGAGCAGTCCATGCACATAGAAAGAACCAGCAGTTTGCCCGGCATAGGTGGACACCAGCCTGTAGCCCCGGCGTCTACCATCCTTTGTTTCGCTGGCAATTGCCATGGAGGCGCACTCACGGCTGTTCACGCCCACGGAGACTCCCACGGCAACCCCGAACATCCAGCGTTCCGTGACCACGTCACGTCTCACACGTCCATGGGACACATGACGTGACTATTCAATCAGTTTAAAAGCATCTTGGCAACGTGGGTACAGCGCTTCACCGCTGATCTCTTGAGGGATTGTGTAGCGCTCTGGTTACCTGTTTATGATCACGGACCTTGAGACCGTGGACTGTTCTTCGGATTTGTCTTGCCTGCCCCTCGGATTTCTGACTCTTGGATTCCTTGTTTCCCCGGCTCCTTAACCCTGGAACACTCTCTCTTGGACTGCCTTTGGATTATCCTCTCTGAACCTTGAATCTTGGAACTTGGTTTTGAACATTTTGCCTTACTAGTCAATCTAAATCAGATCCAGGTGTGCCTCTCCTACAAACCGTGCAGAACGCCTCTTTCACCACCATCAGCAATCTGTGGACCCCATTTACAAAACTCCTGGGTAAGCCTAGTTAATACTGATTGTTACCCGTACCAATTGCACTGCTCTGTTTAACCATTAACCATTGCCTTGCAGCGGTCAGGGGTCCTTCCGGCGTTCCTGCCACCTGATTGACGGCTCAACACACCTGTGGCCTCAAAGATTGCACAGACAGTGTATCTTTTCTGTCTGTGCGGTACTTGGGGATGGAGGTACAATAATCTGCACGACCATCAAGTTCAGAACAGTCCTCTCCTCACATCGAGGACTTTGCCAAGAAGACCCACCATCAGCTGCACCTCCTCATAGGCATTCTCCCCTTCCTCTCCTTCCTCCACAAACTCAATGTCTCCAGAGCTCTGGTCCTCACTAGACTCTCCTACTTTAACAGCCTCTTCCTCAATCTTCCTTCATCCTCCCTCCGTCCCCTTCAACTCATCCAGAATAGGATTGGGTGACTTTGTCTTGGCTTCAAGCCCAGGGACCACATCTCTCCAGCCCCAATCTCTCTCCACTGGCTCCTGATTGATGCTAGGATACAATACAAGACCCTTTGCATCATCCATAAGTCTTTCTGGGGCCTGGGATCCCCCTACATCCAACTCTCTCCTTAAATAGCACCCTGCTAGAGCCCTTCGGTCTGCTAGCTCCAACTCTCTGCGAATCAAACGCTTCTCTAAGCAAAGAGTGGGAGATCAATGTCTCTCCTCCGCAAGAGCCTCCCTCTGGAATGGTCTCCTGTCCCAGATTTCCTTAAGTTCCACAAGCTCCTCAAGCCCCTCCTTTTCTCCTCCTCCTTCACTATCCCCCTCAGTGACCGGCTGCCTGGTTTCCCTCTTGAGTACTACTGTCCCCCCCTGCCCAGTGTCCACTCCCCCTGCCCCCCTGTTCCCTGCACTCACCTGTTTTCCCTGGCACTTGCCAGCTGGCCTCCCCTTAGCACTTGCATTTTGCCCCTTCATCCTTACCCCTCTCACCTTAGCACTTTGTGCGCAGACCGGCACTCCCATTTCCCCCCCCCCCCCCCTCCCTGCCTCCCTCGCACTTCTTGTTCTACACTTGCATGATCCGAATGTCAAAGCCTAGTAGGACTGTTGCTTTATTTTTCTCCCTGGTTCCCTCCCCCATTTTTGTCTTGTGGCGCCTTGAATCACCACTTAATAAATGTTGCTACTGGTCCTTCTGCCGCCAACCGGACCAGTTCAAAGTATCAGATCTTGGCTGGCCAGAGAGGCGCCACTAGTATGAGGCGTAGCCCTTGGGACTCCCTTACCTTCTGCATTATCCTCTGGATAAGTGCCGTTGCGGGTATGCATAGGCCCAAAGGTTGTTCCATGATGGGTGCAGATCGTCCCCAAAGAGCGCTTGCCCCCTGCCCTTCCAGGTTGCTTATTTGCATGTTTTGTGTTGCAAATGGATCCACTCTTGGCTGGCCCCATGCCAGAAATATGTTGCGTAGGCTGTAGAAACTGCATCCCCATCGAGAGGTCGGTCTCCTGTCTCCACCATAATAGGTCCTGGCTTAGATCCCTGGTATGGTTATCCTGTGGGACTGTGGATCCATCTCCTGGTTCCAACAGCTCGCACAATGCATCTGTATTCTCATTCAGAGTCTGGTAAAGGGAACAGCTTGGAGGCGTGTCACCATGATTCCCAGCAAGTGTTGGAACCACCGGGAGGATGTTGATGCCCTGCTGAGGAAATGACTGAAAGCCACTCCCATGGTATTGATTCTGTCCTGTGTCAGGAAGATCCTTTCTGCTTGTGTGTCCCACACTGAGTCCAGAAACACCCAGTGCTGGGTGGGGGACAGCTGAAACTTGCGCTGGTTGATGGAGAACTCCAGCTCATACATGGTGTCCATGAGATACTGGGCTGTTTGTGTTACGCTCACCTGGTTCCCAGAGGGGTGTCGGCCGGAACTGGACAGCCGCAGTCGCCACCAACGTGATGCGTAGGGCAGAGATGACTGTCTGGACTGGCCCACCTAGCTTTGTCTGCTTGACCCGTAGAAGTAGTCTCCTAAAGGCGGAGAAAGGGAATTAGCCACCCGTGGAGTTGAGTACTAGCCCCTCACTGCGTTCCCATTTATCACCTCTGATATTCCCTTTCACCAAGCTCACCTTATAGTTTTGAATGATGAGCTCTCCATCTTGCGAGGAACGCAGGGGCGCATTGATGGCCAGTTACTTCACTAGCTTGAGGCTATTGGAAGAGTTCTAGACAATCTTGGCTCCAAAACTCCTGGCGAAGGGACGCAAGTATATTGTTCTAAAGAGTTAAACATCTGAATAATCACTTTTGTCCAATTCCTTTGTTTATCTTGCAGCTTAGACCCAAACGAAGATAGTTCTGTGGCAGCTGAAAGCGTTCTGGTAAGAGTCTGTGCTATTCCACACTGTCCATTAAAAAGTTAACTCGCTGCTGTCTCTTTTCTTACAGGTGCGGCGTAAGAAGATTTGGCGTGCTGGTGAATAATACCTTCGGCGGTAAAATCAGGTAGGTATATGGTGGCAAGAGATTGTCCTCATTTGTTTCCCCTCGGCTCACCTTGTTGTTTTCTTGTCCCCCTAAGGTGCTGAAATGCGGCAACTTAATGATGGAGACAGCGCCGGATCGTAGAGATGCTGCGAGGAACGGTGAGTATGGCGCTGCTGCTGGCTATGCGCCATGTTTAAAATAAAGTATTTTTCTCGTGCAAAGATGCGATGAATCCGGAATCAGGTAAGAAATCCAATAATGTTCTTGTTCTAACCTTTCTTCTTCTTTCTCTTCTTTCTAGGAGCTGTGGACTCGAAGCAGGCGTGGAACGAGGCTGGATGCTGACTGCAGGCACGGTGAGCGTTACGCTGCTGGATGCAGAATAATGCGAAGCGTGTGCTGCCCTTCGGGCGTGGTTTAAATAGCCTCCAAAGTAGTCCCAGGTAAGTATTCCTCCACAACCACTTCCGAGTAACAAAATAGTCCCTAGGTAAAGTAGTCCCTTCCAAGCCTCACATGGGCTTGGATCTCTTGCAGCATGGTGTGCATCAGGTAAGTTTTAACATATGAGCCTGGCGCCTATGGCGCGAGGACTGTTCCGCCATATGAGCCTGGCGCCAGGACTGTACCCATATAGCCCCTAACAAGGGTTGCTGGATTTTGTCTGAGTAACATGCCTGCTTCCGGGGTTGCTGGACTTGGTCTGGATGGCCGGGGGTAGGCATCATGACAGCATGCTGCACCACACCTGGAGCTGTAGCTCTGATACGCCAGTCGTCCAGGTACAGATAGACATGGTGTCCTTTGGTTCAGGGGATAGAGGCCACTGAGTTAGTTAGTCTGGTAAAGACCCACGGGGCAGAGTTCAACCCAAACGGGAGCACTTCGTACTGGAAGTGCCATCCCACAACAGTGAACCTGAGGTAGCGACAGTGAGGCTGGCAAATAGGGACGTGTAGGTATGCATCCTTGAGGTCCAGAAAGCACATCCAATCTCCCCCCACACAGACTCTGCAATCAGTGACGGCGTGACCGTGAATTCTTTAAGGGGTAGGTAAAGGTTGAGGAATAAAAGATTGTGGACCACACTCCTGCCCGCCTGGTTCTTTTTTTTTTTTTGAATGGCAAAAATCCTTAAATTGAAGCTGGACCACCTGTGAGAAGGGTGTACATCCTCCACTGCTCTTGTGGAAACCGGAGCCCAGATCTCTGCCAGGAGAGTGGAGGACCCAATCTGTAGGAGAAGAGGGGAGGAAGGGCAAACCAGGGGGATGGTAAGACAGAAGTCCGTCGAGACCACCAATATAGTCAAAGGGTCTGAAAATGACGACACCAAAACTGAGCGTGAGCGGCAAGCCCGCCACCTACTGGAGAGCTGTGGACCCAGATGTCTCCCTCATGTTTTCTTCCCGGCTGGGGCATGGGAGGGGCGGGAAGGGGGGGGACTGGAAACCTTCCCTTTTAGTTGACCCCTGCCTTGCAGTCAGATTACCGAAGGCTTTACTCGCTGGCTTGACCAGCAATTTAGAAGTCTGGAAGCTCGCCTTCGTTTTATTTAGCTCATCTGTGGAAGAGTGGAATAAATCCACACCATTGAACGGGAGGTCGGGAATCCGCTCTTGAACAGAACTGAATTTCGCTGCCTTCATTCAGGCCGAGCACCTCCTGTCTGGCTATGCAGATGGCCTGCCCAGCTGTTTCTATGTTGGTCACTGCCGACTTCATGATGTCTTGCGCCGCCACATTGGCCTTCGCCAATCCCACTTTGAAAGCGGCATGTATGTGGAGACGAAGTTCTTGCAGGAAATCAGTGATTTCACCCCATAACTTCTTGTTTGCGGCAGCCAGTATGGCATCCGCCTGCCACAAGTGTAGCCCGGCTTAAAGGTACACATTCCCGAAAGCCTCCAACGTCATATCCTCCTTTGCTAAGACAGATGTCTCAGTGGTTGACGCAGTACATGCTTGTGGCTACGAATATATCGAAGCTGCTGCAATAACAGAGGAATGAGGATGGGGATGCGCAGACAGTAAAATGGTGTTTCCATCCACTTGCCTGTACTTTGAATCCAGCCTTTTATATGTTGGCTGGACAGAATGAAGTTTGGACCAACCCTTTTTGACCAAGCCTTCCACATCCTTTTGCAGGTGTATGCCACATCTGGTTGTTGACCTTAACATCAACAGTTGTGCCAAGACACCTGCCTGCGATTGTTCCTGTTGAGGTTGTGGTATCCCCAAGAATTCTGCCAACCCCATCATGAAATACATTGGCTGACGTTGATCCCTCTGTGTCGTCATCAGTATCTGTGGGGTCTGTCCCAGTCTGATCGGAAGCTTGTTCCCACTGCGGGCTCAGGTCCCTTGCCCACTGTGTTCTGCTGTTGCGGGACCAGCTGCGGTTAAACTTCTAGGGGCCTCTTGCGGGACTTGGGGGGCCTGAAATAGGCAGAAGCCCTTGCAGCAGTGGCTGAACCAAGGTTGGTGGCTGAACTGGGACCGCTGGGGCTGGTGGTACAGGTGACTGTAGCGGTGGTGGCATCACCTCCTTTATGAGGCCATTCAGTATCCCCGCCATTTGCGATGACCTCATGAGGGTGACACTATTTATTTTTAACGCTTCTCGCACGCTAATGACTCGCGACTTGGTGCTGTGGGCGCATTTGCAGCAAACGGGGGTCTGCTAGGCCCTTGCCCGGGCTGAGTATAGTTTGCCTCTGTATACCTCACCAATACCAAAAGGTACCAGGGGTATGCCGTGCACCACGTCATTTCTGGTGTAAACATAGGTGACCACTCCATCCTCCGGGTGAAATCTTGTCTTGGCATCAAGGGTGTAGAAGCCTGAGGTCTGTCAGGGGCGTTCCTTCATGCTGCGTCCTCTTGTCTCCCGAAGCCTCCATTTTGTCTGTTCCAGCAGGAATGCACTGGAAGCTATGGTCTGGTGACTAATTTACACAAGTAGGCCCACGGATACTCGCTTGCACCTCAGGTACCAACCTGGAAGGTTTTGTGCCCTCGGGGTTGTGGCTGGTAGTGCCCTTGCATGAAGGCACCCCACCCCCCTCGTGCCTGGACCCGGTGTTAAGGCAATGCCCTTCAGGAGTAATCCCAGTATTAGATCTTTGCTGTTCCTTAGGCTGGTGCCTGGAAGGATTGTGAGACCCGCTCAGCCCTAGGGCCATAGCTACTTGTGCCTCGGGCCCCTGACTGGTACAAGTATCTGAACGATACCTCAACACTAATGGGATTCCTCGGGAAGGAATCCCCTTGAAGGTTGCCATGGTGAACAAGGTACTTACCTTAGGTCTTGTCTTTTGCCAAACAAAATCCCTTAACTGCTTTAGCAGTGACCAGGAAAAAAAGCTCCCTCCACCCGGCCAACCAATTTTTAAGTGACCGCGGGGAAAGCGCGTCACACGCCGTCCGGCCTTCACAACGGTCATCCTCTCCCAATCGCTCCAGACAGAGCGCATGAGGATCGAACACCGGGAACGACCAGTCACATGACAGGCACCAACTGGGCCAAAAAGCGTCGGCGAGGCGAGGGACCGGAAGCCAATGAGATTACTAAAATGAAAGTTTCCATACAGAAAGAGAAAAGGAGAAGAAACTTCCTGGGGAATTGCCCAGTGCGTGGAATTATGAGGGAAAAGGCCTCAACCAAAAGCGTTGCTAAGAGGCCCGCTCCCATCAAAGTGGAAAAGAGGACTAAGGAGAGATGCCGGAGGGCAGGGCAAGCGGAGCGCACGCGCCGGGGCCACGCTGCCGTGCGCCTTTAAAGGGAAAAGCCCTTTAAATAAAAAAAAAAAAGAAGGTTCAGTTCCAATCCGTAGCGAGGGATGCCCTATGAAGTATAGAGGAAATGGACTGGGACGTAGGAGTATACTTTTGGGTATGAAATCTTTTTTTTCTTCTCCAAAATTGACTTTATTAGCATTTCAGATAAAGCATTACAAGCCATTTCTCAGACACTCATCAATAGCCAACGTGGCATAATATCCACCCCCCACAGCCCCCCAACCTCAACAGCTTCCCAACCCCATTCTATCTCCCCCATTGCCCCCCCCTTGCAGCAGATGCAAATCAACCCCTTTAGGCTCGTGTAACGAGTGCCCCACCCCCTTTGGGTAGGCCAATCTCAAAATCGCTGAACAATCCTTGCATTTGTTTTATAGTGAAGCCCAGGACCTTGAGGAGCCAGCCACCACTCTCATTCAGGATAGAGTACCAAATCACTTTGGAAATGATGTATATTACTACCCGGTCAGTCCAATAAAGATCAAGTAAGTCCACATGATCCACATCTCTAGAGGCAATGGCCCGCAAGTTGGGGATCTCACCAAGAAGTCGCAGGATGTTGGCCCTATTGAGGACCAAGTGTTTGTTATCAGGGAGGACGAATTCCGACTCCTTCCTGATTTCATGCTATGAGCGAGATCCATTTAAAGTCGCCAAATTGCAAACCCGGTCCGGGCCAACAAGAGCACAGGGTTCAATGGCTGTATCAAAAGAATCAATTTGCTTAGAACCATTCAAAACACAGCTGGTTCTGCTGTTTCCAAGGTCAACCTTTCCCTGCTTGTAGGATAATTTCAGTATTTTTGCTAGAAGCCAATTAATGGATTGCTTATGCAGGGAGGTTTGTTACCCATTATTGATACTTCATCTCAAGATGCAGGGTCAGGCCTGTTGGAGCCATGATGCGAGGAAATCTCTAGGAATTGAGCACCATGCTCAGCAAACCCAATGCAACCTCGGGGAGCCCTGGCTGGGTTAGAGCAGGACAAGATATACGATTGGTTATTTATAACATGCTTAATACCCAGAGGTTTCTAAGGGTGGACCCGGGGATCGAAACTGTGGTGCTCTGTGTCTTCTGGCTTCCACGGCGAGCATGTTGCCCATGATCTATCCTCCCGAGACCTCAAGATACGCTCTCCTCTTGTCAAAGCAAGCCATTCGATCCTAATTTGCAGTTAAGCTGAGTGGTTACTATTGACTGAGGGGCCACATCAATTAATTTACAATCTGAGTGTTATGCTTTAAGACTCCAAGGAGTCGATAAAGTGCTACAATGGAAACTAACAGCTCGAAGTTGGTGGAAGCCACCTACCTGGTTCCAATGGTGAAGGTTCAGATATGAGAATTCACCTAGTCATCCCTCTGTCATCCTGAGAAACCAGGATCAAAGAGGGGTTTCCAGGGAAACTCTCCTGGGGGGAAAAACCCTGGTATGATCTGCTAGGGTGCATAGGTCCTAGGTCTCGCGATGGACTGGATATTATGTTGAAATAGAGGACCATGTCTGTCCCCCTGAGGCAAGACACAGATTAGTATAGAGCTGGCTAGGATCCGTCGGACGGCGGCAGGTAACCAACAAGGGAACAATTACCCTAGCAAGCTGTTCTTATGGGCCCCGGGGAGGAAGGGGCGGTGCAGACTGAATGCAGAGTTGAGTGAGAGGAAGAATCCTTGTTATTTCGAAAGAGAGCGTACAGAGACAAGTAAGAAATAAACAGTTAAGTGGAGACGTAGATTGATAAGATTGTAAGCCCTGAGCCCTTCCCCCCGAATGTGGAAACGTACCAGCTGTGTGTCAGTGACTCTGCCTTGCGTGGTAATCAATAGGCGTTCCCTAGAGTGGCTCTGGGTAACTTCCCCCTAGGATTTATGGGAAATGGAGTTCCTTCTAAAGTTCGCTCGGAGGGTTGACTGGAGAGAGGCCAGAAAGGTTATGGGCGTACGAAGCAGGTGGTGTCAGGTCAGGTATATTAAAAATAAAGTTTGCCTACCAAAGTCGCGAAACAACTGCCTTTACGATTCCGAATGGTTGACACAAAATCAACCCTGGAACGAAAGGCTCCGTCTGCAGCAGGCTGACATCGCGATGAAGCGAATAGTGCTGCGAGTGGAGTTAATAGACAGCAAGAGTAAGCAAGGAGTTTAAACAAGCAGAGTAGAAGCAGAAGACTTGTCAGAATAGCGCGTGAAGAACTTACTAAGCATGAATTCTCCTGGAAGAGAGTAGCAACGCCACGTTGTCCTTCCAATTCGCCATGGTATCCTGTTTCCTGTTCAGTGGGAGTGGCTCGGTGCGGAAGCAAAGCTAGTCCCCTCACACTGCGGAATAGATACTGCCATGTTGGGAGTCTGGCCTTCAGTCAACACAGTGCAATGCATCCAACGAGAGCATCGTGAACGCAGAGGCCTCATTACACTGAGGTCAAATACTTTGATTCCGAAGCCTGGACCACATTGGCCCCCACCACAGGGATCGCTTCTGCCACTTTTTCCAAGATCGCTTTTAAAGGGGGTTGCTTTAACAAGGCATTGACAAATTTCCAGGAAGCTCGCTTGTTGCAATTCTGTGTGGTTTTGTTCTTTGTTTTCTTAGCCTGTTTAAAAGGTTTACTTGAAGACATTGATAGGCACATATGATGGGAAAATATTTTAAAGTTGGATTTCTCATTAGAACATCAATATTTTGCAATATGCTAAATTAATGTGATTGATAACCTTAATGCTGCACTGTAACTGAACCGAAAAGTTCATAGATTGCACAGTAAATCACATCACACTTGACAGTGATCATGTTAAAACATTTCCAGACTTGGAGAAGGCAATCAACATTGCCAATACAAAGACCAAGTGTTTAAAAAAATAGTTACAATTAGAGGTGGGCAAGCCAATGTGGGTTTGAGACGATCTCAAGCTAAACCTCTTGCTCTGGCTCAGATCTTGCCCTCAGGAAATCAAGGGCCTAGACATACGATAAGTGTGCTGTCCTTGGCATAGTAACAGCTTGGAGGAAGCAGAGTTAGACTTGCAGATGAGTCAACAAGCAAAAGAGGGTTGGAGGGGATCGGGTGGACAGAGCAAGATGAGGTAAAGACAAGGAGGAAGAACAGGTAAGCAAGAGACTAATAAATTGAGTAGAGATTAAGAAAATGAGAATATTAAGGTAAACAGATGTTTGTTGAAAACCAAAAGGAGAAAGGCGATTGTACGATGAGATCCCTCAGTGCATTGTGTCCATTTTTCTTGAAATGGTACTATGGTCACTGTTGCTCCGAGCAGTGCAAGCTAAGGCAAACACAAATGCAAGGGCACAAACACTTTCTGGAACCCACAGAAGCCAATATTTATGCAGTGTATTGAAAAAATGTGTGAATTACTACCTCCTTTTGAAAGATCAGTGTGTTAAATGTGAACTACAGTGCAGCAAGCATGGCCATTCCACAGTACAACAAACTGACATCTCACTCTGAAAGAAAATAAGTATTGGATATTCTGTAGCAGAACCTATTGAATACATACATTGTGCTATGTACAGGCAACTTTGTCCAACACAAACTGCCTGTTTCCAGCACATCTAGTCCAATATCAGTTTAAGTATTTATGCTCCCAAAAGAAGTATTTTATAAACTTGTAAACATATGTTCAACTGTAAAACAGAAATGTTTGTGTGAAATAAGTCTTTGCACCAAGTTATTCATGTATATTAAAAACATACCTTTGACCTTCTATAATTATAGTTGTTTCTTCGTGTGGTACTTCATGAACTACTAGTCCAAACACATCCAGGGAACTGTTCGAGTGAAAGAAGGGACACAAGCTCATATGTGTCCAAATTGTTTATAGGGAATATTTTTACTCCTTATTCTTTAGTATTGGCATATTTTTAGGGAGTAAAAGTGGACGATACACCCTACGTGTAGGGCTGGCTGAGAAGCTGAAAAAGATCAAAAAATATCTACCATCCAACAAGCACATTAGTAAAAAACATGGTAAACAATTAGTGTCGGTCTATAAGGGCCGACATTCCCCCAGTGACTACACTTCTGTAAGAACGTTATGATGGCTAAATGGGCTTAGCACATATCGCAAATATGTGCAACCCATAGTCACAAATTAAAATCCCAGCAAGGTCAGCCAGGTCTTTATCCTTCATATATCGCTAACATCATGAGTGCTATTAAGTTGGTGTGCAACACTACTGATTATTTCTGCACTCAAGAGTGGAATGAGTCAGGCATGAAAAGCTATATAAAAAAGTGAAATTATTCTATCACCCAGACTCCTTTAGTCTGTGTTACTGTTTTATTACAAAGTCGATGTTTTATTATATAGCAGAATGATGGTCATTACACTATCTTTTATCATGTCACTTCTATCATTTACTAAATGCCAGGCTGCCTAATTTACATAACGTGATGTGTTTCCAATGGCCCAACTTTCTCTGCTTGGTACATATATACATGTATCTTATTGTTCAAGTTGAAATGAAGGTCCTCTGACCATACACCTCAAGTGACACCCTTTTGGTGGGTCAGATGAAGACTCTTGATTCATTTTTAGTTAAATTACCTTTCAGAATATTCCTTTAGCATTTTTTTTATATGCATGCAATATTTTGGATTTGCCTTGCTGTTAGATTTGGCAGTAAGTGTTCTAAATTTGCAGTCAATGAAAACTACCCACACGTAGAGTCTACCAATTATCTATGGTCATCAGTTGTCAGCATAGGTATATACCGCTATTTAGACTGCCTTATAGCTGAAATATTTTTCGTTACCCAAGTATTGTCCTTGTGCGCCAACTGGGAACAGATCAGAATCCTTGTACTTTACAAAAAACAGTCAAGTATTTTTCAATTTTTCTCTCAATCTCTTTATTTTGACCAATTTCCCAAGCGATAATTGTTACCAAATTCCACATTCAATTTTTACTCATGGTAATTCCGTTACCCATATTGGATAAACTCATTTTGTCCCTCTGCACGCATTTCACCACCTTCGTACAGTGGCTCATCAGGAGAGATTTCTAAAACAATCACAACACAAATCAGCATCATAATCATATCATAATATCAACTAACCCTATTGCCATAGGGTCTTTAGAAGATTTTTTTTTAAACTAATAACCACTCACCCTAAAGCAAATCCAAATACTGTATTGAGAAAGACTTTTCCCTTTCCTTATTATTTATATTTTATAGTGTGTTGGAAATGGTAACTTCCTTTTGACACATTTATTTAATTAGTATTTCACGTAATTTATGCATTGTTCCAAAAAAATAAAGAGGGAAGAAAACAAAATAGACTTAGAGCCTTGAAGTTTTCTGTTACTCCAATTTTCTTAATAGAAACAAAAGATTCAATTAAAACAGGATGCAGCAAAGTTCATCTACTCCTGACTGTCAGTAATTCTTATTGGCTTGCAAGGACACTGTAAACCGTCCCTTTGTCTGGTGCCTCAGATCCGAGTCACGGATCTAAAATGGCTACGGCACTCTTTTTTATACTGATTGGCGTTATTCGCGGTGATGTCACATGTTTTTACGTCACAGCGTTATCAACGATGTAACGTGAAACACACATTTTTCTTAATTATTCTGATTTTGTTTTGCCGATTGCAAATATTGTTTAGAAGGATTCCTTCCACGGCTACATTTATAAGACATTTATGATGCGTCATACGGTCACAACAATTTATATTCAGTGGCAAGTTTCAAATCATTCAATTGTCATTTAAAATGTTAACACAAATCTACAGATGGTGGCCATCTTTATTTATTGTACTTATTCCACTCTTAGGGGTTAGTATCAATATGGCTATAAAATTGAGATTTTTGGCATTCTCATGCCTCATTCTATTAGTTATACCTCATCAAATACAACATGATCAAAATTCTATTTCTTGCTTAGTTTGTTTGCATATTTATTTTTATGTTTATCAATAGTTTAATTTGATCATATTTATCCTTCTACCTCATTTTAGAGTAATGATTTGTTCACTTTGAAGTTAAATTTAAAGATCCACTTAGTAGATACACCAAATAGGATTCCTCAATCGCATCTCTATTTTTTACTCTATGATCATTCCTTTTTCTATCAACCTTATATTTGTTTAGTTCATCTTAAATGAATACCAATTTCCTTGTTTCTAAACATTCTTACACATTTTCTTAACCTTTTCATTCTGAAAACATAATTGCCAATCTTTAGTTTACAGCCAATTTTACATGTAATTGGCACAATTAAGGCCAGTTTCACAGTAAGTGAGTGAGTGATTTCATAGACATAAAAGGGTGCAACTTGGGTTGATTCACGAGAGGCATTAGTCAACCTTTCTCCCTTTCAAGTTCTATGGTGTACAACAAACAGTCCAGAACAGGATAACAAAGCTTCAAAGATGTACCAAAGGCAGAACATTTGTAATTTCCAGGTGCAGTTTTAGGATGTGTAGGTAACACTAAGAAAATTCGATCTGTCCATGAAAACCTGTAATTTGACCCAAATCCCTAAGACTCAGTCCAAGCACAAGTCTGGTACATAGATGAGCTCTGTAATTTTAATTCACAATGCTTTTGCCATAGAATTTCATTCAACCACACCATAATAAGTAGTGTGACAAATCCCAGGGTATTTTTACTGCTCCCAAGGAGAGGGGGTGGGGTCCCATCCCATGGGGCCCTGGAGGTGAGGCCGCTATCAGATAGTCCCCCTGGTTATGTAAGCCTTCTTCAGAAGGGAGCAAATATGTAACAATTCAAAATACACTTCAAAACACACTCTCTCTAAATCAGATGATACCCATTAGGGATGGCACACAGGCACTTCCTGCACCCTCAGGTGATTTAAATAGCTAGGACACTGGACACTAGGACACTGGACATTGATTTATCACTGGTACATTTAGAGCAATACTGAGTTTGGTGCAAAGGTTAGATAGGGGAATAAAACAAGGGTTAACAACTACTTCATAAAACTGGTAAGTACTTTTTGAACCCTCCAATGCAAAGTAAATTAACCCTTTCCTTGGCAAAGGTAAAAACACCAAGTCAGAGGTAAGAAGAGTCTCTCAGGGAGCCAGGACAGTCAATGTTATTTGAGCAAATTCTAGGGGATCTGAAGATCTTCTTTGCAGTTAAGTAAAAGTCTTGCACAATGTTTTTAGAAAATGTTTGTAGAAATAAGATCACTTGAAGGCCACAAGCAGTAAGGCTTGTGAGGGGCAAAGTTGCAAGCAAGGTTAACAAGGTTATACAAGGTTAACCAATACAAGTCTCAACTGAGAACAAGGAAGGCTACAACACAAACATAACTTCTCTTAGACATTACATTACCTTTGGTTAGAAGAAATGGTTCCAGCTGGCTTCTGTTCCTTTACAGCTCTGCAGATCCTTGTGTTCCTTGTCGTGGGGACAAGAGGGAGGCCCTCTGGGAACTCCTGCACTGCAATGGGAAGGTCAGCGGCAGCAAGGGCAAACTTCAATTCAGTGGCACTTCGCGGTTTCAGCTCTTCACGTATGACAGCAAATAGCAACACTGCAATTCTCGGATACCACGTCAGACTTTCCTCTCATCTGGGGTCCAGCACTCTGTTGAGGTGGCTCAGGCTTGGGTCAGTCCTGCTTCAGGGAAGTCCGGAGGATCTACCTGGCACTCGGGTCTGACTTAAAAGCGATGCACTCAATTTGGTGTTCCTCTCCTGGCACTTCGGTTCCAGCAGCAGCAGCAGAAATACTGCCAGATCCAAGAGGATGTCCAAATGAGTTCACTTTGGAGTTGATTGGTCCCACCAACTCATGGGGAGAAGTCGTCCTTGCAGGGCTTCTCCAGTCGAAATGAATTCAGAGTTTCAGCTCAGCTGCAGGTCTTCACCGGGCAAACCAATGGTCCAGGAGTTTCAGCAGGCGTCTCTTCCAAGTTCTTCTTCGGATTCCTTCGTCCAGTGGTTGACTCTGCCTTCCAAGCCAAAAAGCCTTGCCTTTTATGCAGGTTTCTCCCATTCATTCAAGCCTAGCTGTCAATCACACAGCAGGGTAGCTGTGCTTGCCATTGCCAGACAGCGAGCCGGCCAATCACCTTTGGGTGCATTCCTGTAACCAAGTAGATTAAGCACAGGGAGTTTCGGGCGCCTCCCTCACTTTCTGACCCTGCCAGACATACTGGAGCCAGAGGCAGGCTCCAATCGTGAATCCCACCAAAGACAAAACAAAGGGACCAAACCTGGTTTGGCGCGCAGAGAAAATCTCAAGGACCTTTCCAACAAGAAATGGCGAAGAAAGACAACCGGGGCCATTTTGACAAAATGGGCTCCCATGGGTGTCTTACTGCAGCTGCAATTGCAGCCCATGGTCAAAACACACAATGGTAGTAAAAAGTAAACCACTGCCACCAGCCATTAATTGTAGAAAGGGTAACTCAAATGTTACATGAGAAACTAGACAAAGGGGATACTAATTAACCCCTCCAGCATCCCATGGTAAGAGTGTGTGCTGGGTCTAGAAAGATACAAAATGCAAGTTAAGTCAATTTCACTTCACTGCTCTTGGAAACAATTTTACCAAGAGACGGTATTTAAACCTTTGGGAAATCTAAGACTTCCCTGTGCCACTGCACCGAAGGTGCTCTGTGTCACAATGCCACAATGATGCCTATGGAGGTTGTCAGACTCCAAAGTCACAAATCACAAAAAATACATGAGATAAAAAGTCCTAAAGTCCAGCAAAACGAGCTAGGGGTCTTGTAATAAAGTATATTGGTTGTAGTAAAGCTGAGACTCGAGACACAGACCTGCTGTGGAGTCATTGTGTTTGATCCAGGCAGCTTTATTTACATAATTACAAATGTACATCATCCAGTTTCTTTTGAGGGTATTTACAGTAGACAGGAGACAAGACATAACTGTAGAGCAGAAACCCATCGGCCATCCTTCACACTCCAGCTCAGGCAGCCAACTGACACTCACAGAACATACATTCACTCACATATACACCCAACATTCTCCTGAGCTTCATTCATGCATCAAAATTCTAACATCAAGCACTACAGGCCAGTGACATAAGACAAGACTACATTAGAACATCTCCCTTTCATACCCTGACACAACATCTCCCTTTCATACCAGACTCAACCACAACATCTCCCTTTCTCACAACAACCATCCTTCCGACACAAAAACATCCTTCCATCCAGACCCGCCACATCCGGACACAGTCTGCCACACTCTGGCACAAACCAAACCAAAGGGGAACATTCCAAACACACAGGTGGGGAAGAGGAGGGGGGGGGGGGACCCGGATGCAACACAAAACAGTGAGCAGAGCCAATGGAACTTTGTCCTGGGAATCCACAGACTAACATGCAGGAGAGGGGTGTTGCCATACCCAGACAACGTTTACAGGAGGGATGCATTGCTCACACTCCTTCCACTCTCACAATCAAACACACAATCAGCTACAACCGGCTCCCACTTATCGACACACACACACACACACCCCACAGACCACAACCATATCAAAAGCAAACCAACTTCCAACCATTCTAGCATCAGACATATGCACACTGCCTCATTTGCTCAGTGCAGACATACGTATACGGGGACGGTGGAACAAAGCACACACATGCAGGTGCAACCTCTCAACAACAGGCAATCCACTCATCTCACCCGCGCCACGTACATCCTTAACAGTATACTAATGCAAACATCAAACAACCACAACCAAACCACAAAACTACCAGACTCGCTCACAATGGAACAACATTTAAACATATATATATATATCGTGCTCCTGGTAGCACTGCACACTTTAAAATATGATCAAAACTTTGAAAATCTAACTAAATACAACCTGCAGGAATTTACACATGTGTACATTTCTTTTGTAGTTCAATCTAAACATCAGCATGCAATAAACATTTTTCCATTTGACCTGAAACCTCAAACCTTTATGTTTGTAATTTTTCTCTGACCCAACACTCCAAACATTTTTGTTTGGTAACTCTTTCCCTTAAACTTTGAAATCCTAAACTTCTTTGTTCGGTTTATTATTCATTTTCCTTTAAATTAAACTCCACTTACCACACTGCATTTTGAGCATACCAGTTACCATGCGTACCTCTAATTTTAGCATCTACGTTCACCTATTCCAATCGTACCTCCTAACAGAGTGTACCAATTAGCCATTATAACAATACATCCTGACTTCAAGTATAAACATTGGCGCACAAGTTCTACCTGGGATGACATTTTTCACTAGACATTGGGCCACAACACTACACACACCAGACAGAAAAACGGCCCGACATAACTTTCAGGTTGTTCATATAACATGTCTAATGAATTATTAGAAATACTATTTTTGAAATGCATAATACACAACTCAGGATGTAACTCCATTGTTCATATATGACCTTTGTATCGCAGAATTATTTTCCGACATACCTCACCATTTTGCATTGTAAAAAAAAAAAATGAAACATTCGCAATCAATTCACAAAAATCATATTATCTTTGTATTAAAAACTTATTGCACAATTTACCAAATTCATTATGAATTCACAAAATCCTGTTGTCTTTGCAATGAAAACTATATTGTGTAATTTCCCAAATTCATTGTCTTCCTTTCTTTCATTTAAACAAAGTGCTGCAAATCCCACAAAAAAATAAATAAACATGTTGGCTGGCCAAACCACACGCTTTACATGCATAATTGACCAATAAATATTCAAAAACTTGTGAGCAGCAAACAATGTAATTTCCTGTAACAAAAATAATTATCAATCAACATCTTCTGATATTTAAAACATGCTTTTTCCATTCATTCTAATATGTCAGTTGCACTTTATTAAACACGATACCTCAGTTGAAAACGTTCACAGTCCATCATAAATCTTCATTAAAATATTGCATTCATAAAACTTTAACACCAGTGCCCGTGCCATGTTCCGTTTCATTCTGCTCCGTGTTGCTCGTACTATTTCCACAGTATCCCTTTATCCACTGGTGGCATTGCTGATTATGTAATAACGTTTTGTTTTATTCATGCTCCGTAGCAAAATGAATGGTGTCATGGTGATCTGACCTGTTTTCCAAAATGGCTGCACGTATTTTGACGTTCCTAGGTCCTTTCTTCAAAGGTTCCAGTCGACTTTGCGTGCACCCTGGAAAGACGCATCTGGGGCAGCAAAGGTAACTGCCATGCATACTTTTAATTTTTTAATCACTATTTGTCAAGACGCTCACTGTTAGATTTCTTCTCCGGCACAGATTGCAACCTTATTTATTTTAAATTTGTAGGCTGTTGATTTCTCGGGCGCACTGCTACAAACACACACATACTCAAGGTGCTTCTATTCAACGTTCTAGTCATAAGACGCTCCCGAAAAATGCACCAATGGCATTCTACACTGCGCCATCACTCAGTAACATCAGCTCTCCATTTGTTCGAGCTGACAGTTCCATGCACGCATACAACTGTCACCATATCCCCCACCATTCTGTAGACATCATCATTAGTTTGTAATGGTCGGGAGAGAGGGTCGTGGATGCTCCCTACACAACGCTGTTTTCCAATGTAGTTCGCAAGTGTTCATTTCGTTTTACACTTCCCCTGCCCGAATGACAGCACCAATGGATTTCAAATACACACGGAAAGGACGCAGTTGTACCAGTTACTGGGCATTACTATACATATTCACCAACACCTCACAAAACAAGTCTGACTTCATTTGTGCCGGTTCTTGCGCCCTCCAACCTCCGGTTACTTTATTGTTCATGAAAATTATTGAATATAGCACTCTCCACTCATAAGTCCTCGTGCACATTCAACTTCTTTAATCTCACGTCAACTGCAGGTGGCAGAGTTTTTTTTTTTTATTTAACGTTTACCACAGCAGGGTTGCTGGGGGTCTGTCTATTGCTGGGGGCCTCCCTCCCAGAGCCCAAAGGTCATATTTTTGCATTTCGCTGGGCAGGATGGTATTTTCAGTGTCATGGGGGAACAGTGTGTCACTCATTCACAGCGGTTTCCCCCCCGCCCCCCCACAGCACTCCTTACTGTCTTTAGCGTTGCTGCAGCTCCTCCCACTGTCTTTCTGTCCTTTCCTTTCTATTTTTCACCTTCCCTTTAATGCGGGTTCTCTTTATCTGGTGGCCCTTGTAATAAAGTATATTGGTTGTAGTAAAGCTGAGACTCGAGACACAGACCTGCTGTGGAGTCATTGTGTTTGATCCAGGCAGCTTTATTTACATAATTACAAATGTACATCATCCAAGTTCTCTTGAGGGTATTTACAGTAGACAGGAGACAAGACATAACAGTAGAGCAGAAACCCACCGGCCATCCTTCACACTCCAGCTCAGGCACCCAACTGACACTCACAGAACATTCACTCACAGATATACCAAACATTCTACTGAACTGCATCCATGCATCAACATTCTAACATCAAGCACTTCAGGCCAGTGACATAAGACAAGACTAGATTATAACATGTCTCTAAGGTAGAGAGGAATTGCCACATTTCTGAGCATTCTCCCTAACACCAGCCAACTACCGCCCCATTTCAATCACCACCTTCCTAGGGAAACTGCTGGAGAAGCTGGCCTTGACCCAACTTAACTCACACAATGAACCCACCAGTGGTCTCCATGGCCATCAGCCTGGATTCCGAGCATCCAGAGACACTGAAACTGCTCTTCTGAACACCCGTGAAGAACTGCTCGCATCCCTGGAGTCCAACTCCCCAGCTGTCCTCATCCTACTGGATCTCTCCTCTGCCTTTGACCCGGTCAACCACTCCATCCTCATACAAAGGCTCCACAATACCCTTGGTATCTCGGAATGGGCATTGCAGTGGTTGACCCCTTTCCTAACGTAACCGCTCTTTCCAAGTCATCCTTGGCACCTTCTCTCCTACTGCCTTCTCCACCTGGATCGTTAACATCTATCTTGCTTAGCTAGGACTCATCTCTCCCAATTTACAGTGTTATTTATTTTATTTTTGCATTTGTAGAGCGCACTACAGCCCACAGGCATCAAGGCTATGAGAAGACGTAAGAAGGCTTGATTAAGGGTTACATACATGTGGCCCACAAGAGTATTGCTTATTACAGAATGTTTTGTTACAAGCAGCATTTGAGATGGTGTTACTTGTGTGCAGAGGACAAAACATTTTCAGACTGCCTGCTGACTCACTCGCACCTTCCTTCATCCCCAACTGCCTGCCATCCAGGCCTAGTGCACTTCCAATGATCTCTGCGTCAATGCCAGTAAAACCGAGAACTTTCCGATTGGGATACCCCGCTCCGCCGTCCTCCCCTTCTCTCTGGCCGCCCTCAATGGGCCCTCCCCCTGCTCCTTCTGAAGCTATAAACCTTGGAGTCATCTTTGACTCCTCTCTCTCCTTTTTCCACTCACACTCAGGACATTGCTAAGAAGTTCCACTTTCAACTCTTTCTTCTCAAAGGAATTTTCCCTTTTCTCACTTTCTCCCAAAAGCTCAATGTTTCCTGAGCCCGGGTTCTCTCTAGGCTTCACTAATGCAATAGCCTAATCCTCAATCTTCCTTCCTCCACTCTGCGACCCCTTCAGCTAATCCAGAATGGAGCAGCAAGGCTCATCCTTGTCCGTAAGCCCAGGGACCGCATCTCTCCTGCCTTAAAAAGTCTTCACTGGCTCCCGGTTGCTGCACGAATCAAATTCATATCCCTCTGCATCATCCACAAGGCTGGCCGGGGCCAGGGGCCACACTATCTTCAACTCTCTCTTACAGACTACTCTCCAAGATCTCTAGATTCCTCTGGAACCAACTCTGTGTGTAAAGCGTTAAGCTAAACAGAGCAGGAGGTTGTTTGCTTTCCTCAGCTGGATTCCTCCTTTGGAGCAGCTTCCCCATCCATCTAAGTCTTGAGCAGGACCTTCTGAAACTACCTCAAGCCTTTCCTCTTGTCCTCCTTCCCTTCTTCCCTCCTCTGCTAATCTCACAGTTGCTGTGATCGGTGGTTGGGACACTTCTGCATCCTCTGGGCCCCTGACCACTCACACCCAATCTTCCCAGCTTCTGTCTACCTTCAGCACTTGCCTTGGCACACCCTCCAACTTGGAGACTCGCACTCTTTCACCGAATGCGACTCCAGGCCGTATAGTACTTACCATACCTTGCACTTCATCTGTGTCTCACCCACGAGCATGGACACCACAGCACCTAACCCACTGCCCTCTTCCTTGCTGCTCTTGCTCTTTCTGGGAACTCACAAGGCATAGTAGGTTAATTAGTTCCTTCCCGCCACTGTATTTATATTTGTGTTCTTAATGTACTTTAATCCCATATTCCCACACTGTTGCCCTGTGGGCGCATTGAAACAGACGTAATTTGCTGTATAGGATAATAAATATAATGAGGTCTGGGACCCACACAAAAGAGAAACAAGTTACAGAACAAGTCGGGAAAATCCAGAGACAGCCCAGAGGGATCCGAGATCCTCATAAGAGAAAGAGGTGCAAGAAGCTAAAACAAGGGGTGAGGTTCCATTGCCAAAAGAAGACATTTTCTGGTTTTCCAAGCTCTACAATCAAGCTTGGCAGGAAAGTGAACCAGACTTCATACTAAATGTGTTAGCTGGAGAAAGAACAGGGGAAGAGACACCCACCCCCCTCCCCTTGGTACTTGGGAACTGTTTTGTGATTAGGTCTACAGTCAGTATGGCAGGATAGCGAACCAGACTTAATGCTGCATTTGTGGACAAAGAACAGTGGAAGCACCCCCAACCCCCACCTATTTGTAAACTGTTTTGTCGTAATAAAACCTACAGTCAAACCTGGCAGGACAGTAAACCAGACTTGACGTTACATTGGTGAAAGAAAAGGGGTAGAGACGACTCCTCCCACCCCCTCCCACCCTTGATACTTGGGAACTGTGTTTTTCTTTGAAATAAAGAGATTGGGAAAGGAAGGGGAAGCAATTCCCTGTTGAATCCAGTCGTGTTTTTGTATATATGTGGAGCAGCATCCAACGTCAAGAACTTGAAAAAGTTAAAGGACCACTTGTGTGTTTCATCAAGAACTGAATATTTGAATCTGAGTGCAGACGAGAGGAGTCTACTTCTGGGTCAAGAATACACACAGTTTTTCCTTAGTTAGTCTAAAGTGTAAGGGATGGGAAAAGGTTTGGGACAGGACGGTGGACATTTTATTTTACTGGACATCCGAGAGTCCTTAGTATTTTTGTTGAGGTAGGGCAAACCCTCATAGAAGTAGGGCAAGAAGAGTTTTCCTTTTCTTTATTTTGTATATATATGAACACAAGTCTTTTGTCAACAAACATGCCACCACTGTGCAGACTCATACTTCAGCACCCTTACAGTACACATGCCACTAGAGTTAATGAAAGAAGGCAGCCAGAGTTCATAAAGACAGTGATTCGTTAGGCATGAATGCATTGTCATTCCAAGTGGTTAATGGTAACAAATTGAGTTAATTAGTTCTGTGTTGCTTGTAGACAAGGTAAATGTAACTTTTGTTATTTACAATATATTAAGCAGTCAATTTTACGCACATTTTACAGTGGCTTGGCTACTGGATTAGGTCTTACGGTCAAGCCAGATTTGCAGCTTGGGCTGCTATAAATTTCTTGGCATGCCAGCCTCTGGTTACAATGTGTGGGTACAACAGAATATTCTGGTATTTCAGATAGGACTACAGAATAAACATATATGCAAGGAACATTAACATTTTCAAAACATTTTTAATGATCACAAAAAAAGCAGCAAAATAAAAAAACATCACTTGTCTAAATAAAGGGTTTTCAACAAATGTAACGATTCATCTCCCCACGCCCATTATAGAAGCACCAGCTCACCCTCGCCAAGGGAGTACACCTTGAAGCCTGACATTTTCTTGGAGAGGATGGACTTGGGCAGGTTCAGGAGGGCAGGGTTGTAGACTGGGAAATCATGGTAGTAGTTCTCCAGGATCCAAACCGCCACTCGCTGGATACTGCAGAAGGGATGAGGGAGGCGAAAACTAGGATTAGCGGTTCAAGCACAGGTGCAAAACAGAAGGTTGGCAATGCAAAAGTAACATATAAAAAAGGGTTGAAAATGCAAAAAAAACAGGTAAAACACAGTTTTCAAGCTTTCTTTACTCTTCGGAAAACGTACTTCCAGAAATCAGAAACTGGTGTGTTCTAACTTTCCTGTCAACGGGAGGAGAGCTACATGTGAAAAGAAAGAAAGGATGCAATGATGTGCAACATATTGCAAGGCACAATCTAATTTCCTGGGACAGGAGAGATCAGCTGATGTCCAGCAGGGGTATAAAGGTATCCCCAATATTCTGTGGGGGTCATGAAACTGGCAGATTGGCAGCGACTCCCTCTACCTCTCTCCCCCCCCACCCAGTCGGCTTCTTACATATACCCTACTCTTAACTGTTCCCGTTTCCCTTTCACCTCAACTCAGTTCAATCACATCAATCAATCTCCCATAATGTGTATCTCAACTTTGTCCACCTCCTAACCTCATCTAAATTAAGGTATTTATTGCTCGTCATGTCTTCTGTTCACTCTTCCATGATTCTCATTGCATTGCAAATTCAACTCTCATTTTTCATTGTTTTTACTTAATTTTCTCTACCCTCCCATCACCCCTTCACTCTAACCACTATTTTTTCTAGTTTCCCTCTCACTTCTGCCTCTCTTCCTTCCTTATCTACCTGCACCCCTATCAATTCCACCACTCATTCCCATCTGAATTCATATTAGTTTAATTTCCCCTTAAGCTCTCCCAGCTTCCATCAAACCTACATTTAGTTTGTTTCCTTCTCCATCCCCAGCTTCTCCCTATCTCATTTACACTGTTTAAATGTCCATGCCTCACCGCTCGCCTCTATAAAACCCTTTCTCCGTTCCTCCTACCTTCTGTCCAGTTACACTCCTTGTCAACTATGCTGCCTATTCCCTACACTCCGTCGCCCTTAATCTTTTTATGTTGCCCCTTCCTGCCTCTATTCTCACAGCTTTCTTGCACTAACATTACTTCTTGCTCTTCTAGTCCCTTCTTCACTCCATTTCTTCTTTCCATCTTACTCTTCTCTTTCACTTTCCACTTTGTGTCCACACCTCTTGATTTATCCTTCTAATTCAATACATATTCTGTACTATCTGAGCAAGTCCTAACTCTTTATTATGTCTATACCCTTTGCCAT
The DNA here is from genome assembly GCF_040938575.1 of Ambystoma mexicanum. Taxonomy (NCBI): domain Eukaryota; kingdom Metazoa; phylum Chordata; class Amphibia; order Caudata; family Ambystomatidae; genus Ambystoma; species Ambystoma mexicanum. The sequence goes on along the minus strand of NC_090922.1, from coordinate 15,293,455 downwards.
GACTATTAGTTTACCTTTTCTTTCTATTACCAACTCTTTAGGTAACTTGTGTTGCACTTCAACTTTGTTATGTCATGCTTGCTTTACATTTCTCCCTTTACAAAAAAACTATTGCTTACCATTTGTGCTATTCTTTCCTTCACTCTCTTTCCAATTGTCTTCTGCTCTCTTAGTTTATCTTTTATTTGTGGGCTAACAGCACAAGGGGGCAGAAGTACTTAACACCTGAAACCTAGGTGAACTGTAAGATTATATAATAGTTACATTGTTTTGTCTTTTCACCAAACAAGTTGCAAACTCATGATACAATCACATACTTCCATATTATGAACCCAATAAGAAAAATGTAAATGACCATCAAACGCATGAACATACATGAGAAATGTATCTAAAGTTTATGAAATAACAAACAAAAACTAAAAAGCGACATTCTAGGAACAAAGTGCAAGTATGTTAACTAATTCTGCAACAGTGATTTAAATTAGTAAACATTGTATATTAACATTGTTACCTTCATACGTTCATTATAAAATTATTCAAACTAATTCAGTTTATAATGGATAAAAAGCTAGAAAAGGCTAAAAAGTAGGGAGAGTATACTCGCAGCCCTATCAGCTATAACAAGATTGTGATAATTCTTCACAGGCATTTTAAGCATTGTCTAAAGTGCCAGCTTTAAGCAAACTGTTTTTTCTTTGCAGCCAAGCTCGGTTGATGTACCATGCTATGCACGACACAGATTATGGGCAAAGTGTGCCTTTGCAGAATTCTAAAGTATTCGCCATTGATCGAATACCCTCTCTAACAACGGTTCCAAGTAACTCATTCTCGCAGATTTCAGTCTTTCACACGCTAAAAAATAGAAAACAGGCGATGGTTTCCTCTCCTTGATTACAAATAGGGTACATACCATCCGCTCCAACTTTACAAGATCTTGTAAAGGTGGCAACCTGCAAAGTCCCTTGCCTGAAACCGACAAAAAGGGCTTAAGCATTAAGGGGCTCGAGTTATCTAAATAGCATTCTTGACCAAAGTACTCAGAAACTCATTTTGGGACTTTGGCAGCTACCACTAGGTTTCTCCTGGCCAGGATTATTGCTTTTTCCTTTATTCTACCTTTGGTGTCCACAGCAATCGAAAAGGGGTCTTCGCAGAGTGAATTTTCGTTCATACGATACAATGTTTTCCTAACAAGCATCACCCAAGGAATACTTTTGGCTACAGCTATACCTAGTACATGTTTCAATGCATCTCGATACTTTCCAAGGCCATGAGTGCACCATAGCCTTATCCAGTAAAATATTGGGTTCAAAGCACCCTGTTCTCCATTCGGATATATATCAAGCTCCAAATGTATTAGCGCATTTGGAGATGCTGGAGCAATTGTTTCAGGTGCTTATTTTCAGTTCTTTTTAGGTCAATGATATGTTCATGGCCCCACAATTCAGCACTGTAAAAGCTTACTGGAATCGATTGTCTGCGGTACATTTCTAAGGCTGGGCAATAGCACCCCTACCATATCTGGCGTGGAAAGTTATGTGAGCACCCAAATATTTACCCAGGTTTGTAAAAGCCTTATGTATGTGTTTGGATTAGAAGCCTTGCTTGTCAAATCTAAGTCTGAGGTAGTAGAAAAACAGCACTTGATCTAGATTCTTCCCTTCAACAACTATATCAAGTTTGCAGCGCTTAGTGTAACTGGGTCTGAAAACCAAGACCTTTGTTTTGTCAATATTTAATCTGAGGTTAAGGTTGTATTATGTTTCAGGCCCCCAAGGGGTTATGACTAGCAATACAGGATCATCTGCATAGAGGGTAATTGTCAGAAACCATTTTGGGGCAACCCAGGCACCTCTGTAACAAAGCCTCTGATCCCTTCGATGTATATACAAAAAAACATTGGGGGCAAGGACAACCTTGTCTGACACGCATTTGAACTTTGAAGGAGTCTGTGACCTCCCCAGCCAGGCTATATCTCGCCAGTGCTTCATTTTTACAATACAATGCCCGAATTACAGAAATCAAATGAGAGGCGATCCTCCTTTTAATACCTGCCAGTGCCAATTAATTTCTCGCTCCACCCCATCAAATAGATTTGAGGTCCACAAAAATTGCATAGAGCTTCATACCATTTAAAAGCTGGTACTTTTTGACCAATAAAAAAAAATAATCACAAACATTGATCAACTGTGATTTTACATTTTTGAAAACCAGTTTGCAGGTCACTGATATCTGTTTTAAATGATATAAGACTGATTTAGCAAATGTTTTACCATCGCTACTATCTAAAAGTGATATCACCCTGTTTTCCTGGGTGGTCCCTGCCCACTTTATTGCACATTGGGACAATTGAAGCATAGTCTCAAGAGGGTGGAACTACGTCTAATTTGATGATAGCATTGAATAGTTTACATAGGACAGGAGCCCATACACCCACCTCATCCTTGTCAAAATCGATGGGGACCCCATCCAGTCCCGGCACCTCAACCCAGTCCCCCCTTCTGCGAGCTAAGAGTATTACAAACTTCTCGTTAGTTGGACAGCACCCTCTCTTATGGGAGGACTGACCTCAAGAGCTGTCCCGGTTTGCTGTCCTACGACTCCAACATATAATCTCATGAAGTACTCCCTCCATGTGTCCATCTGCAGTAATGCAAAAAAGTCTAGCAACCCAAACCCACCTTTTTCTACCCCGGAGATGCTTTTCCAGAATTCATTCAAGTCTCGACTTTTAAATGCTTGCATATAGTGACAGCACTGGGACTTTACAAACTTTATTTTTCCCACGTGATTAACTTTTTATAGTTGGATCTGCAAAGGCGGAGTGCACCTTATCCACTGTAGCGCCTAATTTAATGCCCTCCAGAAGCGGTTTCCTAGCGTCTCGACAGTGTGCATCGTACCGGTTTACCATTTTCAAGGATTTCTTTTTAACCTCTCATTTCGCAAATAAAGTGTGAGAAAAAGACTTGCAGTGAGTTTTTCAAACTCATCCAAGATGCCCATATTTGAAATATCTTCACTGCAAATCATGTCCAGATATCTCAAAATACTTTCATAGATTATTGGCTTTTTCTTTTGCGCAGTAATTTTCGGCCATTTAATGGACATCTGAGTGTGCCCAGAGATAATTAACTCTGTTGTACAGCTAATATCAGATAATATACACTTTTTCTCTCCAACATTGAACATAATGGATAGTGGGAAATGACCACTGCCAAAGATTTCCAGTACATTCCTTTGCCATCACCAGAATAATATCCAAGATTGACAAACCATTGGCCCCTGAAAAGGTATAATGTGCTGGCTGATCCTTGGGGAAATGGCCATTACATGGTCTTAACTGCTAACTATAAACCTTGCTATATTTAATCTAGTTTCTGTCAAAAACCTAAAAACCACAGTTGATCTAGTTTCCAAATCTAGTACATCCAGTATCTATTTTTAAATAAACTTAGGTAGACCGCCAGAGGGGCGCGGAGCATGACGGACCTGTAATGCTCACGCTCTGTCTGCCCCGCAGGGCCTACAGCATTTTTCCAATCCCCAGCCGGGAGTTCAGAATAGCGCCGAGGGAGTACTGCACCTAAGCAGCCCACCCCACTGCACAGGACCATGGGCCCACTCCCACGCGGGCCCGGAACGGGACCTCCAGTGTGGGCCATCAGGGGATACCCGCATCCCAGCACAGAGTGTGCCCAGGAGAGGGGGGGCCTTCTGCACCACGGACTCGCCGGCACCCCAGAAGGCCGCAGGGAGCCCGGACCGCGGCGAGCACCTGCCGCACCAACCGAGAAGACACGGAGGTTGGGCGCGGAGAGGGAGGCCTTGGCGCACATAATTTGGTGCGGCGGACACCAACACGCAAACGCGGCCAGCGTGAGCCGCCGCGTACCACGGGAGGTAGAGAGGAGCCAGGCCTGGACCCCCAGCCAAGAATCCTACGTCGGAGCGGGCCCGGAGAGGCGGACACCCCGTGGGACCCCAGGCAGCCCTCACCCAGACTCTGCAGGGGGCCCCTCAACCGCCCCCCTTCCATAACGGGGATCCCCAACCGGCGGCTCGCATAAGGAGGTGCCATCAGAGGAGGAGCCCGGACCTGGGGTGTCGGCCCTGGGAGCACGTGGGGACACTCGCCAGGCCCCGACACTCACCCAGCTGAATCGGAGGCAGCGGCAAGGTGGAGGTGAGGAAGTCGGGGGGGGGGGGATTAAAAACAGGGAAGATACAGGGGCGAGGATCTGCCCTCCTCCCCCCCTCACGCCTCGGCCTGCCCTCGTTAGAGACTAACCAGGGTGAACTACCTGACCCAACAAGGACCTGAGTCAGGCAAACTTCCCTCCACTCTTCGATAACTTATTCAGGGACATGGAGGGCCGGGGAAGGGGGCAAATATCCTGGATGGGAAGAATAAATGCCATAAAGATGAACCTTCTCCCTAGGGTGCTTTATGTGTTTCAGATGCTTCCATGGAGGCCCCAGAAAATTACCTCAGAGGCCAAAAAGCGTATACTTTAATTTATATGGCAAGGCCAAAGACCAAGAATAAGCTACGAGACCCTCACCCTCCCCAAAGAAAGAGGTGGGGTTGCCCTCCCGGATCTGCAGACCTACCACAGAGCGGCCCAATTAAGGGCACTGGCCCCTCACCTCAGGGAGGACCCTAACAAACAATGGGTCTATCTCGAGAACTTCCACCTGCAACCAGTCACAGTAGGGGAATGTTAGGGGTAACATTAAAAAAGCTCCCGAAAAGATTTAAGGACCACCCAATACTAGGCACAATGTGGAAAGCGCTAGCAGGAAAGGGCAGTGGAGAAGGGGTGACCAGATGGCCCTCCCCACTGAGTAACATCTGGTCCACGCCATTGTTAGAAGAAATCCCATACCATGAACATTACCAGTCCTGGTTTGACGCGGGACTCTGTAGGGTCGGCCAACTGGTGAGGGAGGACACCTTCATAAGTATTCAGGAACTCAAGGAAGCGCTGGGAATTGGTGCGCTCGCCCCCCTCTTACACTTACACCTTAAGGGAGTTTTGATGAAACCAAAACTAAAGCCATGCATACAAAGAAAGCTCACCCCCGTCGAGAAAATCCTAGATACCCATGTAGAAATGAGGGGGCTCATCTCCCTCCTCTATGGAGCACTCATGACCCCCCGGGAGAAAACAACGAGAAGCCGGAGAAGAAAATGGGAGAGGGACCTGGGCTGCAAAATTGGGGATGGCCTCTGGGGGCGACTCTGTAGCAGGGTATTCAAGACATCTATCTCATGCCAATATAAGACACACGCCATCAAACTCCTCCACAGGTGGCAGTATGACCCAATCAGACTCTCCAGGATGTTTCCTGATGTGATCCCTGTGTGTTGGCACGGCTGTGGAGAAACAGGCAATTATTGCCACATGTGGTGGTCATGCAGTAAAGTTCAAACCTACTGGTTAGAGGTCCTTAGCTGGCTTAAGGAGGCGGGAGAGCGGGTTTATCCACTAGACCCAGTCCTTTTGATATTCGGGCTGCAACAAATAGATGAAGATTGGGAAAAACTCCCGGACCTGACACACTCTACTACTGGCAGCTAGAGCCAGAACATGGAAGAGGATCGCCCTCCCCACAAGAAGAGAATGGGTGGCAGTGTCCAAGGACATCTATTTTATGGAAAGACTCACGACAGCGATACAGGGCTCTAATGAACAGATAGAAACTGATTGGCTACACCCCCACCCCAAGCACCCCGCCCACACTTATTTTTTGCCATTGACCACCCGCCCAAACCCTCATCTGCCCTTTCCCACTCCCCCTAAAAATTTGATGAGCACATGTGATGGAATGTGCACTTTGAAAAGCCTGGGGATGAAAAGGCAGACAATGAAAGGACGACGTACCATCAATATCAGAGTACATGGTTAGAGGAGAAAAAAACAGCAAACTTTAAGCAGCTCTGTGCAAGGAACAATTGTGTTTTAAAGGATGGGGTCGCCATAAGGGCCAAAATCACTGTTTTTGTAAACCTGCTGTAATCTATTGTCCCACATTATCAGTTTTCTTTTATCAGTGAGTTGTCACTTTTGTTGCTTTAACCTATAATGTCCTCCAAAACACCAAGTGCTCAATAAATTAGTTTTAAAAAATGTATTGTATTGTATTGTGCCATTGAGGCAATTATTTTGGTTTGGTCCAAACACATTAAATATTAGAAATGATCACATTTGTAGAATGCCAAATGTAATAGTGTTCAATTTGGTAACTCAAAATGGTTGTCACAAGTATTAATGTTCCATTCAATATTGTGTCTCAAATGAATACTAGTTCATTGGCTATTCATGCTCCATGTAGTTAAACCACACGGTACGACAATGCTGAGTACAGCAGGGATGAGACATCCCACCATTACATGTGAACATTACCCACCCCCTCCGGTGTAAGGATAAGTTGATGTACGATCGGTCCAATAATGCCCTCAGGCAGGCCTGTTTTTTCTTTGGAATAGCAAATATCCTTAAATGGAATCCCTCGCTCCTGTAAGAAGGTGGAACCTCCTCTACAGCACGGGACTCTATTGGGCTTTGCACCTCCTTGAGTAATGTTCAGGAGCCTATTTGTTTTAATGGGGGCGTGGGGGACTCTTGAGGGGGAACGGGGGGTAAGCAAGCAAAATCCACTGGAACCCACCAAAATTAGCCCCGGGTCTTTGAATTGTTGACACCGTTGCTCCTTGTGCAGAGCCAATATGCCGACCACTGGGGACTGGTGGACCATGACATGGATTTCACTGCCTCTTGTGTTTGGAGACGGCTGATGAGGATTGGGGAGGGGGGGTTGTGAATAAACCTTTAATGAGTGGTCCTCTGTTGCTTTTGCCTAATGGGGGGAGGGGGGAAATACATCTGGCTGCCTTGTCCTCCATTCTTGGAATTCTCTGAAAACTCCAAAGGCCCTAGACCTAGAATCTGACCTAGACCGGCTCTGTGTTAACAACTTGCCACTTGACTTAGATATAATTGCTAAGGATTTTGTTGTTTGTGTGCAAGTCTTTTTTGTCAACTCCTCAGCTGTGGAGGAATGGAAAAGGGTCGGCACAGTCAAACGGAAAGTATATTTTCTCCTGCACATCACTTGTAAAGTTAGTAGCATGCATCCACGCGGAGCTTCTCATGCCCAGCCAATGCACATGCCTTTGCTAGCTGTATCAAGGTGCCCTACCAAGAACTAATAAATCTTGAGCAACCAGGTTTACTTCCACAAGCCCAGACTTACAGGCTGCCCGTTTGTCCGTGGACAGGGCCGAAGCAAAATCTGAGATCGCACTCCATGTAGTCTCTGAATTGGAGAGACAGGAAACACATTGGCGTTTGTCTGATGTAAGTAACGCTGTATTGGTGTATACCATTTTTCCAAACACTTCTAGAAGCTAGTCTTCTTGACAGTTTTGTCGTGTTGAAGAGGTAGCGGATAACCCAGCTACACTAGGTATAGCATATAACTATGCAGCCTCTACAAAGGAAGGAGTTTACGGATGAGACACTACAAGAGGTCCATTCAAACCCTACTGCCTATATCGTGCATCCATTTGTTTTGCTGAGGGGCACGAGTGAGGTTTTGCTCACAATTCCTTAGCTTTTGTATATGTATGCCTGTTCTGTTTACACTTTTGCGAGGACTGGAGACTCTGGCTGTTCCTGTTGTGTCAAGGCACTCCCAAAAATGTTGCCAAGCCTTTCATGAAATGCCTTGTAAGATGAGGGAAATTCTGTTACTTCCTCATATCTGTCCTGTTTTCCGTGACTGGATTAGATGGTTGTCCTGCATCTTGTCCTTTTGGAGCATCGGAAGGTGCTTGGTTGTTCAAGCCTTTATCAAAAGGCTGAGGTTCCGTCCCTAGATAGGTGGTGGTGGTGCAGGCATAGGCTGCACTTGTACTGTAGGTTATGGCACAGAAGGTCTTGGCTGATCACAAGCAAAGACGTAGGAGGTGCTAATACTGTTGGAATCCATGTCGACATTACAGGTACCCAGAGGTCTGTTCTCTGATGTGGCACGCACTGGCCAGTGTATCTCCCTGTGCTAGATGCATTGAGTAAGTAGTGCATCAAGGCAGATCTGCTGATAAACACTATAACCATTCTCTGTGGGTTCCTGACTTGATATGGTACTACCCACTGAACGTTACATGTGGGTTCTTGGAGCAGAAATCTGCTGCCCTTTTATTAGGGGAGGTTTCTACTGAAGGTGGTGTTCTTTCCAATGCATTGCTCTCGTAGCTGACCCTTCCATAGCGGTCACCATTTTATGGTACCAAGGTGAAATGGGAGCGCTGGCGATAACTGTCCGATACAGAGCAAGTGTCGGGCAGCTGAGCAGAAATGGAATTTGTCGGGTGGACCATCTGACAAACTGGCCTGCCGTCTCCTTCAAAGGCAATATCGACCGTGCATCCAATCCAAGAATATAGTTTTTATTCAAGCCCGCAAATCCGCGGCATCAAGCAACACAGCTGAACTTTTCAAAGTGGGTAAGGAACTGGCCAAGCCTGCAGCAGCCTCTTCTTCTGTCACACCCACCCAGGACCTTTGCTCGGCCCTGGGTGTACAATTCATCACAAAAACCAAAGACATCCTTTTCCTCTCTCTCTTCAACACCACAGCATACACCAACACCAGAGCATCCCTTGCCCGCCCCCCTTCCTCTGCCACGCTCCTCTCTCTCTCTGTCTCACCCCTCACACCCGCTGAGGTCACCAGACAAGTCCGGTCTATGAAGGCTTCATAGAAACAGGTGGATTCCTGTCCCTAAAGAATCATTAAGGACAACATTGACTCCCTCGCTGCAGCCTTGGCTGATCTCTGCAATCTCCTTTGCCAGTGGAGTTTCCCCAACTGCTCTTAAACACTCCCTTGTGCACCCTCTGCTCAAGAAACCCGCTGCTGACCCTTCCATTCCGGCAAACTACCACCCTATCTTCATCACTCCTTTCCTGGGCAAACTCCTGGAAAAGTTGGCTCTCAGCTGACCCTTCACACAATCTATTTGTTGCTTCCACAACCATCAGTCTTGCTTTAGAGTATCCAGATGCACGGAAATTGCTCTCCTGAACACCTGTGAAGACCTGCTTTTAAATCCTGACACCAACACTCCCTCTGTCCTCATTCTCCTTGACCTCTCCTCTGCCTTTGACACGGTTAACCACAACATCCTGATCGCACATTGCGATACCCTGGGAATCGCAGGTCAGGCTCTGGCGTGGTTAACCTCCTTTCTCTCCGACCGCCCATCCCAGGTGGAACTCAGAGCCTTTGTCTCAGTTCTAAGTGATTTTACCGAACCCAAAGGTTCGACTTCCCAAAAGTTCGATTTTTTTATTTTATTTCCCACAAATATGTGTGTGGTGGGACACCACCCACAGCCCCCCCCCACCTTAGCCCTATACAAATTGGGAGTCGAACTTTTGGGGTTAGGTAAAATTGTACAATACCTTTCTCTCTACTATCGTTCTTTCAACCTGTGGTGTTCCCCAGCGATCCAACCTATCCCCATGGTTCTTCAACGTCTATATGGCTGCCTTGGCACATGTGATTGCCACTTTCACCTCCAATTTTCAGTGCCAATGCGGATGACACGCAACTATCTTTCAGGCTACCCTAAGCCGCCTCCTCCTCCTCCCCAATATCTGACTGTCCGCCATTCAGTCATGGTGTGCTGCATACGACCTCAGCCTCAACGCCAGTAAGACTGAGATTGTTTGCATTGGGACCCCTTCTCCCGCTTTCCCACTTTCACTCTGGCCAGCCTCCCTTGGCCCTGCAACCGCACCCTCCGGCAAGGCCAAAAACCTTGGGGGGTGGGAGGGCATCTTTCACTCCACTCTCTCCTTCTCCTCTCACATTTTGGACATCTCTACCTTTTCTCACTTTCCCCCAGCGGCTCACTGTCTCCAGAGCCCTAGTTCTCTCTAGGCTGGACTACTGCAACAGCCTCTCCCTCAACCTCCCTGCTTCCGCTCTACGCCCTCTGCAACTCATCCAGAACAGAACCGCAAGACTTATCCTTGGCCTCAAGCCCAGGGACTTCATCTCTCCGGTGCGGAAATCCCTTCACTGGCTCCCCATGGCTGCAAGGATCAGATTCAAGAACCTCTACATTGTCCACAAGGCTTTCTGGGGCCTGGGACCTACCGATCTGCAACAATGCTTACCCAAATACTGTCCCTCCCAAGCCCTCCGCTCATCTATCCCCAACCTTCTGCGAGTGAGCCGGTTCTCCAAGCAGAGATTTGGAGGGAGATCTTTATCCTCAGCGGCGGCCTCCCTCTGGAACGGCCTCCCTACGACCCTCTGTCTTGAGCCTGATCTCCTTAAGTTCTGGAAACTCCTCAAAATGTCCTCTTCCCTTCCTTCTTTCGCCCCCTACCCTGCTAACCTACCTCTCTGCTCTTTCTCTCTCTCCCTCCTTTACCGTACAGCTTGTTGACTGACCGCCAGGTGTACCTCAGTCTCACAGGTCCCTGGTGCCCCCGCCAGTCCTCTTGCACTTGCCTCCGGGACCTGTACTCGCCTCATCATCACTGCATTTATAATGATCCAAGAGAGTGACATCTCTCTGCACTTACCCCAGTCTCCACCTACTAGGTGCACTTGGACCCCCCTACCCCTCAGGACTTGTCCCCCCCCTGGAACCGCCTTTGCACTGCGCGATACGATTGCACCGTGCCTGAAGCTCATCCGATTCCCCTTGTCTGCACTCCCTGCATGGTTATGCCTTAATTGCACTTGGAAAAACTGCAGAATCGTTGTCAGACCCATTTGCTGTTATCCCCACTGTTAATTGTACTATATGCACTTACTCTACCTGTGCAGACTATTATTGTTGCAGAATTTCAAGGCTCTGAACGACTTGTTTCTCCCCTTGTTCCCTCCCCCTTGAGCGCTTTGAAACACTTGCCTTGTGTATAGGCGCTTTATAAACAAACATTACCATACCATACACTCAACATGAGGTGAAAATTTCCAAATAAAGTTGTCCCTAGTCTCAATTTAATAAAGTCTTCTGGATAACAAAAAGCTTTCGCCTACTGTTATCATTAGCTAATATTGAATTGGTCATGTTTGCTGGCTATTTTGACGCGCAGGTACTTTGTGTGCTGGGAACATTAAGTATGCATCTTTCATATCCAATGTTGCCATGAAATCGCCCTGTTTTAATAGATTGATTACTACTTGTAGCGTTGTCATGCAAAACGTTTGAGGTTTGACATACGTGTTCACTGGGTGCAAGTCTAGTACAGGGCACAGAGTTAAGCCTTTCTTTAACACAATGAAGTACGTTGATTAGATAACCTTGTTTACCTAATTTGCTGGAACTATTTATTATGGTGCCTTTCTCCAGTAGGGACTTCACTTCTTGTAGTAGAATAAGTCTTTCTTGTGGCACATCTTACAATGTTTTGGCGGATGATTTTTGGGTCTTTGTAGAAGTTTGATGCAGTAACCCCCTGCCATTACACACCCTGCCCGTTTTCCTACCCATCGACTGTATATATGCTGTATATTTTGTATTGACTGTACATATCCTGTATATTGTGCATGCACTTGTGACTTATCTTGTATACAATGTTGTACCTGTGACTTATCTTGTATATAATGCTTGAACCTGTGACCACACAGCAATGCAACCAAAGCTGAACAACCTTCTTGATGCCTATTGCGCCCCGATACCCTCGGGTCAGGCACGCACTTCTGTTGGGTGTCCTGACCCACGTTTGAGCTATCATGCTGCAACATTTGGTGCTGTGGGCTTAGAAAATCCAAGATGGCCAAAAAGCCCACAAGTGCGCCAGAATCCAGGAGAACCACGCAGTTTGTGCGCACACCAAAATGGTTACCTCACTTGCCAACCACCAGTGCAAAGAAAGATCTTTGTTAACAAAATCCACTGTTACTGATGTCAAAAAGTTGCTGAAATCGTGACTCATTGGACCACTTTAAAGATTCAACCCTTTTGTGGGGTTCCACATAACCATTTTACTGTAAGGAGCCCCATCAAAACAATGTTAAGCAAGGATTTACTACCATGTAAGAACCATACCTGTTTGGAATGCATTAATCCCAGAAAAATCCCAAAAATGGTTGCATTACCAGTACTCACCACTATCAGAAAGCCGGCGTTTTAAAACAACACCAGACTTTTTTCTTTTTTGTGTAAAACTGAATAGATGAACCCAAAGCAGGCCAAAGAAAGACTTACTGAGAGGTGGATACAATGTAAAGTTATATTCTGAAGTGACTTGAAGGTTTATAACAAGACTGGCTGAGCTGTGGATTTCAGCAGTTTAAGTAAATTTGGACTGAAAGACACTAAAAATCTAAATGTTTAAAAGAAATGAGTGACCTACTTTTGAGTGTCACATAGGTTGCAATTGTTTAAATGTCATAGTTTTAAACTTAGAATCAGCATTCTAGCTGCATGTGTAAAAATGGTTAGTTTTATTTGAATGCAGAAAACTGGGTAACTAAAAGCGACATTAGCTGGGGCTTGGCTTAAGGAACTGAATTCTGCCCACCAGCTACCCCCGACAGGAGTTGAGACTTGCACAACAGCTGTGTTCCCAGGCCTAGCTGCCTTTTGCTGTTCCCATCAAAAGGGATAGGACACTTCTCTGATTGAATTACCAAGGGACTGCTAGAGACTAAACATAGGACTCAGGCAGAGGGTTTATTGAAGTGGCCATAAATGGCTTCCTATTGAACAATGGGCCTTCCAGGGCCCAGGCAAATGTTTTATTATGGGGGCCGTAAAAGTGGCTTCCTCCTGGAAGGAAAGGGGAGGAGCACTGCCTGTGAGAGCAAGCTGGCTTGGCAGAACTGGAAAAACCAGAAATTGAACCTTGTGCTGGTGGGAAACCACACCCCTGTAGCCAGAATATGGTTTTAGAAAAAGATGAATAACTCATAGTACGGACTTGTCATAATTATTTAAATGATACCATAATTCTTGTGATTTTTCTGCCCACATTTTAAGAGATTTTAAGAACCAGTGGCATGATCTGGGGGCAAACTAGCAGTTAAGAGGGTATTACTTAAAATGTCTGCATGTGAAAAGTCTGATACTTCATCAATGAATGCCTGCATGCCTTGCACACATTTGGGTAAATTTGAGTAAGAATCTGATATTGGTAACTTGACCAAAAAGTGAAATATGTTGCCATTTCTCAATGCAAGCTCTCAGGAAGAGCATATTTGAACAGGGTATATCTCATGTGATATGCATGATGGGTGCATGTAATTTCAAACCACTGTGTAGCTATGAAATATGTCTTTTTGATCAAATATAGATTGTGTGTAAAGTTGACAGGGGTGGGTTCTCTGTATCATAAACAGACCTCATCATGATGACACTTCATTTCATTCCCCCAATCAAGGGGAAGAGGAGGCCAATGACAAGTGGAGAGGGGCTGGCTAGTGATGCTGCTCACACACCCACTTTCAAAACACATAAAAGCAGACAGTCAGGACAGATAGGGACATTCTATTCCATCTGCTGCGGGATCCTCTGCCGGGAAAATCCATACTTTACCTCCATCAACCTCCAGAGAGCCAACATAGAGACTTCAATCTATCCACCTTCAGAGACCAAGACTTTACTTCAGAATTTGTAGCAGAGAGGTCAACTACAAGCTAAATCCCTCTTTAGCAGGCCTCAAATCATTGCCATTATCACAGCCAGGCGAGCTGTTTGAATTCTTTGCAAGAACTCTTGCCATTTGCCAGAGAGCAGTGTTGTATCCAGAGAGACCAGCGGAACCGGAGACCGCTGTATCCGGACTCACAGACCTGATCAGAACCAGAGACCCAGACCAGACCAGCAGAGTAGAGCTGACCCGACGCTGTGCGCAGAGACCGTCCGTGGCGAGTGAAGAAAACCTGACCAGATCCGTGGCGAGGCCCATTTATTTCAAAAATATATTGTGAGTACCTAGCAGAACTGTGCAGAACCAATCTCTTAGTTAAAATAATATAATTCAATCTATTTTAATCTAAGTAGAACTGCCTCCTGTCACCTGTCATTTCTAGCTGCTAGCTGTCATTTGTCACTTTGAACTTTAAAATTTCAAATCTGAAAAATGACCTTTACCATATCGCTCATATCTCCGTGACCGTTTGTCTTAGAGACTTGCAGTAACTTTCCTCTGAAAGCTGGGAATCTTGGCTTTTCAACGAACCTAGAACCGCATTCCTATTCCATTTTTGCCGCAATCGCGAAAAACGCACTCGCGAATTTGCCGCGATTTGCAAATTTCTCCACGTGTGAAAACAGCAGCTTCCTTGCTTTCCTTGCTAAAAATTAGTTTGCCTCTTAAGAACCATCCCTGAATCATTGCTAGAGTGAGCTTGGACTAATATTAACTAGATACCACTCACCCTGAACCTCTAGAGGGAATTAAAAGCATTTTAGCATATTTTTCACTTCATTGCCAGCACATATAAAAGCATCTTGGGCCTGTGTTTCAAACTTCTGTAGTCTAAGCTTGCTGGGGTGAACTGAATTACATTTGATTGCATTTCTGAGACCTGTGTGCTTTCCTTCCATTTCCTTGCATTGCATAAAGGGGGGAGTGGATTGCCAGAGAAAAGTGATTACATGGTTTTGTTGAAATCATATTGAGTAGTTTCTGTATTGCATTTTCATTCAACATTGCATCCATCTGAACTTATATAAAGCATTCTCTACCACCTTATTCTTCTGTTCCTATTCACAAGTGTGCTAGTGCCAGACTATCCATTATTGATTACTGCTCAGATTAAGTGTGATATTCAATTATTAATTTATTATAAAGTGTGATATATATATTGTTTAAATTCTCAAATAAACCTTTTAACTTGCAAAACAGAGCTACTTCTTGGCTCAGGGGGATTCCAAGAGAGGGGTGTTATATAGGGGTAGTCATCCAGAACGCATGAACTGGACAAAGATATATTAATAAGGGTTTCCATTCAGTATCCCAGACTAGGCATTGACTTAGCTGTAGTGTTGAATTGAATCCTCTTACAAATTGGGGGCTCGTCCGGGATGTTTGGGTTAGATCTATCACTGTGCAGATTAATACAGTGTGCCAGCTGACCAGATACACATATCCGGTCGGATCACCACGCTGTGTTACGCTGTAAAGCACTCCTCAAAGGAACGCTCTAAGGAAAAGGTCTGTTTTGCAAAAATAAAATACAAACTTCTGTAAGTCAGGAAGGAACCCAAATTCCAGAATGACGACCTTGGTAGATATGAAAATAGCCAGAGAGCACTTCTTACATAAGCTATTTGTGAGAGGTGAGTGGACCCATCAGGACCAGACGGTCTGGTTGCAAGCAATCGCACCCCAGATCACGGAAACAGGGTCAGATATATGGAGAGACCAGGATCCCTTACATGTGGCCCTGAGTGAACTATATATGTCCTCTAAGGCCAAGGATGAGCACAACAAGATTGCCAGGGTAGCGGCATATTTATATTTACATATGGGAGCCATGCAGGACAAATGTGCTGAAGGCCAAGATCTGGCGAGTAGGCAACTGCTGGCATTACAGAAGGCCCAATCTGATCTGGACTCTTCTGAGCAGAGGCTGCAGAGGAGCCAGGAGTCAGAAAATGATAGTAGGCAGTATATCATTAAAATAAAAGAGGACATGGATATACTGCAACAGGAAAAGGCTGACCAGGATACTAGACTTCTGGCCCTGCAGAAGGAGCAGCAAGACAGTTTGGACTCCTTACTGCAGAGCCAGAAAAAGCTGGAGCAACAATTAGACTTTAACAGGGCATGCAAGGAGCAGGTAGCCACCCTGCAAAGTCATCTAGATAGAGTGAAGGCAGAGAGCAACAAGCTGATTTTGAAAGACCTGGATACCCAGGCAGAGTTTGATGAAGAACGCCAGAAAGCTGGTGCCTTTCAAAGGCAGAGGGACCTCTGGGAGCAGTGCCTCTGAGTCAGAAGATGAATGGACCAGGGTTACCCAGACCAAAAGGGCCAATAAGACAAAAAGGGTCTTGCTTAAGGACCCCTAAAGCAGATTAAGGCAATCAGGAGCGTCATCACAGCTTATCATAAGAACGCCAAGTATTCTGTTTGGGAGCACTTAGAGTTGTTTGAGAAAATGATGGAGACTTTCCATTTGAAGGACAGCCAAAGCTGTATTCAATATGTAAAGTGGACCTTCTCCCCGGAATACTCCAGTTTCTTTGCGGGGCTGGAGGACCAAAATCATTTAAGATGGTCCACCTATAAGGCGGCCATCTTGAAACATTTTTCTACTCATAGAAATCCTCAAGAGGCTCGCAAGGCAGCCTACAATTTACAATGTGGGGAGGATCAGGCCCCACAAGAATTTGTGCAGGAGTTAAAGCGTGCTTTTGCACAGACCACAAGAAGGGTGCGCACGGATAGCAGAGAATTTATTAATACATTTTTCCATGCTTTGCCCAAATATATAATGACCCAGCTCGTGAGAGATTTTCATGAGAAAAGATCTTTAGACTGGGTCATTGAACAGGCTACCCCGATCTATGAGGTGCAGAAGCCCATAGAAAATAAAAGCAATGCCCAGAAAAATCCCAAAACCAACAGCACCCCTGCTGCTGCCAAGGTGGCAGAGGTAAAGGTCACCCCCGTTTTCGATTTGGAGATAGGGGGGCCTAAAAACCTACCTGCACCTAATAATGCTAGGCCCAGAAGGTCCTCGGGCCAGTCACAGACAGGGAGCCAAGGAGGCAGCCCCACCAATGGGGTCCCTCGCTCTCCTGATTATGTAAGTCCCCGTTACAAGGGAAATCGACCCATCCTGGGTTATGTGTTGACTCCTCCAGCCCAAGGGGGGGATCCAGCCAAGCACCTAACCCAGGGAACTTCCCTCCTAACTTCCCACCGGAGGGCAGAAATTCTCCAAATCCTGGGCAGAACTTTTTCCCCAGGTATCCACCCAACTTCCAGCCCCAAAATCCTCCACCCTTCTTTCCCCAATTCCCTGAGCCCAGACAACCGAATCCGGGAGAGGGGAGGCCAAGGGTGGAGGGGTATCCAAATCTTCCCAACCAGGGGTATTACCAGAGAAGGGATAGCTACCCTTCGCGGGATCAGCCCAGGGGAGAAAGCAGGGCCCGGTATCAGCCTGAGCAGGTTTCCCAGTTAGAGCGCCAGGTTCAAAACATGGCGCGGGATCTGGGTCACATACTGAGGGCTCAGCAGAACTCTCAGATCGGCATGCCGGCGCAGAACGCACCCAACTCTGGACCTGGTGCTCCAGAACAATGACGGGGGCAGCACCCCGATAACACACCGGTTCCCAGGGAGGAGGCACAAGGGGAAGGGGGGTGTAAAGCCTTGGAGGAAGCTTCCTTTCCAGCTTGTAAACAGCCCCTGGAAACCCAGGAACCGGAAACAAAATCTCTTGCCCCTGAAAGTCTGCCTCCTAAGGAGCAGAGGGGGGGTAGGAGAAACAAAAGACCCAAACAGACTCAGTTTGAGGAGGAGGTACAGATCTTCCAATTTGAGGGAGAGGGATCCTCAGAGGATCCTGGGAAAAGGATCTTCTCCTTCAGAGAGGGGGGAACTCCTCCCAAAGAAAAATGGGTCCCTAGGGATGCAAATCCAGACTGGGGAGATGTGGAGACTGAGCTACCGCCGCCCACCATCTCATCCCAGAACCAACAGCAAGAGAATCCCCTGGTTCAAACCCATCCTGATGACTGCCTCCAAAAAGGGGGGGGCGGCCCAGAACCGGAGCCAGGGGAACCCACAATGGCTCTGATCTCCAGTTGCCATTTTTCTTTCAGATTCCCAAGGCTCTCCACAGAATTCTGCCCAAATCTCTTCGCTAGCGATGTCCAAAACCAGAAAGTTAGCCCACCAGTTGTCCAAAAATATGCATTATCTGTGCCCCCTGGAGGAGAAGGAGGGAAGATACTATGCCCCGGTACAAGTACAGGGGCAGGGTACAATTTTGGCACTGGATCTCAAGCTACCCTTCTGTCCAGAAGGGCCTTTGACGAACTGAATGCAGGAAGGGGAGAGAATTACCAAATTCCTCTCACCTCTCTTCCTGGACAACTGCAGAACTTTGACGGGAAGGAAATTCCCGTTGAGGGGACTGCAGATTTGGACATTAAAATTGGGCGACACAAGTTGAAACACCCAGTCATAGTTGTGACTCCAGAGGGCACCCCTTGTTTACTGGTGAATGACCTGAGGAGGTTGTCACCCTTAATAGATTGCGTAAACAAGGTCCTCTGGACCCAGACTAGCCGACCAATAAAATTAAAACAGAGTGTCAACCATGTTAGTTTAAACGGCACATGCCACATGGTTGAACAAAAATCTGACCAAGTAGAATTCCACTTCCAGAACAACCAAATTCCAGACGTGACAGTAATAGCAGTAGGACAACAGACTGGTGATGGGGGGGGTCCTCTCTATTTCTGAAAATCAACCTTCCTTCCAGTTTAAGGTGGTATTCCACACTGGAAGGAAACACCCTGAAATTCTTTACTAATCCACAATCAGAAACTCCCACTCCTATAGTCCAGAAAGATGTGAAATCAGCTCAGAACCTGGCTGATATTCAGCAAATTGGAGAGCAGTTGTTCATCCCTGTTCAGTTAAATGATGGGAAGAACTCTGTTCTCGCTCGAGTGTGTGTGAGCAACGGTAAGAGCTTCATCAGCGAAGCCATGTTCCGCCAACTCCCAAAAGATCCAGCCATTCCCACATTCAAACTGATAGACAAATGGGAAATGGACCTGGAAGCACCCAATTCCAAACATCTCCTGCCAAGCAGGTGTATGCTCAAAATCTCCATTGGCAACAAGAGCATAGTCCACAATTGTTGGGTCGTGCGAGACGTCACTGCCGCTTTTTACTTAGGCAGTGACATTCTCAATCGCTTTGCCATTAGTTTGGACCTAATAAACTTCAAAGCTTGGTCCCGATTAGTGGATAATCCCATGGGCTTTGATGATCCAGAAAAAGCATTTAGGTCAGCTCAATTGCTACCTTATGCAGTTGAAATTCAGATCAAAGAGGAAGTCACCATCCCAGAAAGGACCCGACAATTCTCCCTGGAAGTGAAAGCTAAAAGAGGACATTTGAAAAACCCTGATGCTTACATACATCTAAACGCTTCTCTCCAACAGCAAGGGTTGGGGGTAAACCCAACACCATTAGTCAACATAGAACATGACACCATTCTAATAGAGGTGGATAACAGCGACTTAAAGAGTATTACTCTAGCCGCAGGCACCATTATTGGAATGGCGGTTGATGACCGACATTTTTCCATCGATTTAGGTAATGAACTGTTAGAGCCAATCCCCAAGGACTGTTTTGACAGTGACAGTGATGACAATACAACAACAGACAGGATTTTTACCCGGCATGGGGGGGGGAACTTCCTGGTGTACCCTTCTTGCCCTTATGGTAAGGAAGATGTGACTTGTGACTTCAGGAGGGATGAGGTGATTTTCCAGGTCCATGAGGGCTGCCTTTCCCACCTGAAGCCTCCGGTCCAAATCAGCACTCTGACCAGGGACTTCTCCACCCAGCTGGAGGAGGCCGCTGAGATAGCCAAACCAGAAGTCTTTCCAGGCTTCAGGCAGATGGTGGAAGAGAGAGAGTCAACCTATCTGACGCCTGTGTGACTCTGGAACAAAAGCAAAAGTTGAAACAAGTTTTCTTGGATTTCCAAGATCTCTTTGCGGTAGACTCATATGACTGTGGTCGCACTGACATCCACACAACAACAATCCCCACGGACCCTGGCATGACTCCTGTGTTTGTGAAGCAATATCGCTTGCCTCTCGCATCAATGGAGTCCCTTACTGAAATAATTAAGAACCTTGAGTCCCGGGGAATAATCCGTCCAGTCCACAGCACCTTCAATAATCCGGTGCTGGGAATATTGAAGCCAAACGGCCAGTGGAGACTCTGCGTCGACAACAGGGAGCTCAACAAACGGGTCCATACTTCCCGATGGCCTCTGCCCTACATTGACCAAGGGCTGGCCCAGATCCAGGGGTCACAAGTATTCACTGCAATAGACCTGACCATTGGATACTGGACTGTGGCTGTCAGTAGGGAGGACCAATACAAGCTGGCTTTTACCTTTGGGGGCCAGCAGTACACATGGACCCGGACTCCCTTCGGATACCTTAACTCCGGTAATGAGTTCAATATTTTCCTACATAAGGCCATGCCCGACCTGGGTGCGAGGGGTAACCTGGCTTATGTAGATGATGTCCTCATCAAAAGTTCATCTGTGGAGGAACACATAGCGGAGATCCGTTATGTTCTGAGGCAGTTGAGGGCCGCCGGAGCAAAACTTTCCTTTCAGAAAGCACAGTGGTGTAGAACCCGTGTTAATTTCTTGGGGCATGTGATTACTCCTCAGGGTCTCTGTCCCCAGGAAAAGAAAGTGGAAGCACTTCAGAAACTGAAAGACCCCACAACTCTGCGGGAACTAAGGAGCCTCCTTGGACTGACTAATTACAGCAGAAAGTTCATTGAGGGCTACGCAGAGATCACCAGACCCCTGATTCATCTCCTGAAGGGGGGGGTCAAGTGGGAATGGGGTCCAGAACAAGCCGAGGCAGTAAAACAACTCAAAAGAAGCCTCTCACAAGCGCCTTGCCTAGCTTACCCTGTCAGAAACAAGGAGTTCTTCCTGGAGACGGGGTCCTCTAATACGTGCTTGACAGCAGTATTATACCAAAAGCATGACAAGGTCAATAAAGTAATCTATGCAAGCAAAAATGTATCCTCTGTGGAGGAAAAATTCAACGATTGTGAGAAGGCACTCCTGGCAACGGTGTGGGCATTGAAGAATTACCGCCCGTTTATCCAGGGGGAACACATCATAGTGGAGACTCCACACCAGCCTCTGCAATATCTCCAAAGTGATAGAATCCGGGCCGGAAATGTGAGTAATTCCCGAATTACTTCCTGGATTCTGTCAATGCAAGGCTTTCCTGTGGAGGTCAGATATGGCGAAAACAAGAAGAATCCCCTTGCGCAAGGTCTGGCTGACTTGCATGATTGTGCCAGAGAAAACAGTCTCGAGGACGAAAGTCTCTAAATAAAGGACAACATGGAGGCATACCTTAATTTCCCCCACAAAGTCTTTGAAGAGGACAAGTGTGAGGGAATGCCCACTGTATGTGGATGGATGCTCTTACCATGTTGACAACAACGGGGAGAAAGAACTGGTGGCCGGCGTAGGGAATGCATGGGTGAAGGAGTTCCCAGAACCCTCCGCTGGATACAAAATTGGTCCCCGAAGTAGTCAGGTGGCAGAATTGATGGCTGTGCATCAGGCCATCCTCACTGCTGTCCAGCATCAACTCCACGAACTGGTCATAATCACAGATTCGGATTATGTACGGAACGGGTTCGTGGAGCACCTGGTTAATTGGAAAGCCAGAGGCATGTTATGTGCTAACAACAAACCCTTGAAACATGGGAAGTTGATCCAAAACATTGATGATCTGGTCACCTCGAATGAGATGACCATCTATTGGAAAAAGATCAAGGTTCATTCCAAAGTAGAGGGACCAGACAAAACTGGAAATGACTTAGGCCATCCAAGGAGATCTAATTGAGATTGAGTCCCTGTTGGGGGAAATCCAGGTCACTGCTATCACTAGGTCCCAGACAAATGCTCACAATGATCTTTCAATTGCACAATGGAGTAAGGAGACCCCTGATGCTGATTTAATTACAGCTCAGAAAGGGGATCCAATAATTGGTAAATTTTACCAGCACATAGTGGACCCTGAGAACTTTCCCCTGACGGATACCGATTACATTGGGAAAGAGGACCTAAGAGTGTTGATGAAATGTCCAAAAATGTTCCGAATCCAAGACGGTTTGCTGGTAAGGAAATCCAAAGCTGGCCACGATCAGTGGGTGGTTCCTACCTCATTCCGAAGCCTGATGTTAAGTCACGCCCATGATGCGGCCACCGCCGGTCATAGGGGGTTTCACACAACATTGGAAATCTTAAGAGAGGTTGCATACTGGCCACACATGGGCCAGGACCTCAACCAATACTTGAAGGGTTGTCTTGTGTGTGCACAATTTCAGCCAACATCCCTCACACACCGGGCGCCTCTCCAAAAGAGGGGGATGACACTGCCATGGTCAGATTTACAAATCGACTTCGTAGGCCCTGTGATTCGCTCGTCTAGGGAGAATAAGTACATGTTGACTGTGACATGCTTGTTTACCAAGTGGGTGGAATGTCTCCCAGCCCCAAATTGCAAGGCAGAAACCGCAGCTGCCCTGATGATTAACCACATCTTTTCCCGTTTTGGTCTACCTCAAAGGATTGAGTCAGACAGGGGTAGCCACTGCACCAGTGAAGTAATGACAAAGATGTGGGAGATACTGGGGGTCAAAAGGAAGTTGCATATTGCTTACCGGCCAGCTTCTTCTGGGGCAGTAGCGAGATATAACCGAACCATTGTGAGCATATTAAAAAAGTTTGTGGCGGATTCTGGGCCAAGTTGGGATATCCGATTACCTCTGGTCCTAATGGCCATCAGATCTACCCCTTCATCTGCAACCAAAATGTCACCATTTGAGTTGATGACTGGGCGCAAGATGGTGCTTCCTCAGCATTTGCTCTATAGGACCCAAGAGCAGACATTGATAAATGCCTCCACAACTCATGAGTATGTGGAGAATTTAAGGAAACACCCTCAACATGCTTTTGCCTATGCTCAGCGGAATCTAGAAAGATCAGCTGAGAGTATGAAGACCCACTATGACCTGAAGACTTCCAGGAAGGAATATCAGGTGGGGGACCGGGTCTATCTATACAATTTCCAAAGGAACCAGGCCAAACAGCGAACATTTTTGCCTATATGGAAGGGACTGTTTGAAATTATAGACAAAATCTCCCCTGTGGCCTACAAGATCCGCATCCCCAAAGGCGGTTTGGCAGAGGGGGAAGACAAGTGGGTCCACATTAACCAGTTAAAGTGTTGCCATCCCAGGCACACTCTGCAACAACTGGAGGAATCCTCTGGAATCCTAGAGGGTACTGTCTCAGATTAATTCAGTTCTAACTTAAAATATCCTACATATTGCCTATCAAATTCTGAGTTTCTCAATGTGGGTGTTTTCGTTTTTGAATGCAAAAAGAAATGTGCATGTTCATATGTTTTGACTATAAATTTATATGCCACCCCACTATATCAATGGTGGGGGAAAAATGTCTATGAATAGGTATTGCCGCTCTTCCTTTGTCGTCCTAGGAGAAAGAAAACCTCGAGACTGGCCAAGGAGGATGATCCGGAGACCGGGAGCAGAGACGCGAGGGGCCCAGGGTACCGCCCAATATTCCCATCAGGACCGGCGAGGAGAACCGATCGATCCGACCGGATGGAGGAAAAGATGCTGAACTGTGCCATTTGCAGAATTGGAAGTAGATTATGCGGACAGACCAGTGCGTGGGTCAAAACCCTTGTGCACCCGACTCCCCATCGACTCAGATTCAAAGGGCAGTCACGTGGGGGGATCTGTTGGGTGTCCTGACCCACGTTTGAGCTATCATGCTGCAACATTTGGTGCTGTGGGCTTAGAAAATCCAAGATGGCCAAAAAGCCCACAAGTGCGCCAGAATCCAGGAGAACCACGCAGTTTGTGCGCACACCAAAATGGTTACCTCACTTGCCAACCACCAGTGTAAAGAAAGATCTTTGTTAACAAAATCCACTGTTACTGATGTCAAAAAGTTGCTGAAATCGTGACTCATTGGACCACTTTAAAGATTCAACCCTTTTGTGGGGTTCCACATAACCATTTTACTGTAAGGAGCCCCATCAAAACAATGTTAAGCAAGGATTTACTACCATGTAAGAACCATTCCTGTTTGGAATGCATTAATCCCAGAAAAATCCCAAAAATGGTTGCATTACCAGTACTCACCACTATCAGAAAGCCGGCGTTTTAAAACAACACCAGACTTTTTTCTTTTTTGTGTAAAACTGAATAGATGAACCCAAAGCAGGCCAAAGAAAGACTTACTGAGAGGTGGATACAATGTAAAGTTATATTCTGAAGTGACTTGAAGGTTTATAACAAGACTGGCTGAGCTGTGGATTTCAGCAGTTTAAGTAAATTTGGACTGAAAGACACTAAAAATCTAAATGTTTAAAAGAAATGAGTGACCTACTTTTGAGTGTCACATAGGTTGCAATTGTTTAAATGTCATAGTTTTAAACTTAGAATCAGCATTCTAGCTGCATATGTAAAAATGGTTAGTTTTATTTGAATGCAGAAAACTGGGTAACTAAAAGTGACATTAGCTGGGGCCTGGCTTAAGGAACTGAATTCTGCCCACCAGCTACCCCCGACGTGAGTTGAGACTTGCACAACAGCTGTGTTCCCAGGCCTAGCTGCCTTTTGCTGTTCCCACCAAAAGGGATATGACACTTCTCTGATTGAATTACCAAGGGACTGCTAGAGACTAAACATAGGACCCAGGCAGAGAGTTTATTGAAGTGGCCATAAATGGCTTCCTCTTGAACAATGGGCCTTCCAGGGCCCAGGCAAATGTTTTATTATGGGGGCCGTAAAAGTGGCTTCCTCCTGGAAGGAAAGGGGAGGAGCACTGCCTGTGAGAGCAAGCTGGCTTGGCAGAACTGGAAAAACCAGAAATTCAACTTTGTGCTGGTGGGAAACCACACCCCTGTAGCCAGAATATGGTTTTAGAAAAAGATGAATAACTCATAGTACGGACTTGTCATAATTATTTAAATGATACCATAATTCTTGCGATTTTTCTGCCCACATTTTAAGAGATTTTTAGAACTGGTGGCATGATCTGGGGGCAAACTAGCAGTTAAGAGGGTATTACTTAAAATGTCTGCAGGTGAAAAGTCTGATACTTCATCAATTATTGCCTGCATGCCTTGCACACATTTGGGTAAATTTGAGTAAGAATCTGATATTGGTAACTTGACCAAAAAGTGAAATATGTTGCCATTTCTCAATGCAAGCTCTCAGGAAGAGCAGATTTGAACAGGGTATATCTCATGTGATATGCATGATGGGTGCATGTAATTTCAAACCACTGTGTAGCTATGAAATATGTCTTTTTGATCAAATATAGATTGTGTGTAAAGTTGACAGAGGTGGGTTCTCTGTATCATAAACAGACTTCATCATGATGACACTTCATTTCATTCCCCCAATCAAGGGGAAGAGAAGGAAGTGGCCAATGACAAGTGGAGAGAGGCTGGCTAGTGATGCTGCTCACACACCCACTTTCAAAACACATAAAAGCAGACAGTCAGGACAGATAGGGACATTCTATTCCATCTGCTGCGGGACGCTCTGCCAGGAAAATCCATACTTTACCTCCATCAACCTCCAGAGAGCCAACATAGAGACTTCAATCTATCCACCTTCAGAGACCAAGACTTTACTTCAGAATTTGTAGCAGAGAGGTCAACTACAAGCTAAATCCCTCTTTAGCAGGCCTCAAATCAATGCCATTATCACAGCCAGACGAGCTGTTCGAATTCTTTGCAAGAACTCTTGCCATTTGCCAGAGAGCAGTGTTGTATCCAGAGAGAGACCAGCGGAACCGTAGACCGCTGTATCCGGACCCACAGACCTGATCAGAACCAGAGACCCAGACCAGACCAGCAGAGTAGAGCTGACCCCGACGCTGTGCGCAGAGACCGTCCGTGGCGAGTGAAGAAAACCTGACCAGATCCGTGGCGAGGCCCATTTATTTCAAAAATATATTGTGAGTACCTAGCAGAACTGTGCAGAACCAATCTCTTAGTTAAAATAATATAATTCAATCTATTTTAATCTAAGTAGAACTGCCTCCTAACTGTCACCTGTCATTTCTAGCTGTTAGCTGTCATTTGTCACTTTGAACTTTAAAATTTCAAATCTGAAAAACGACCTTTACCATATCGCTCATATCTCCGTGACCGTTTGTCTTAGAGACTTGAAGTAACTTTCCTCTGAAAGCTGGGAATCTTGGCTTTTCAACGAACCTAGAACCGCATTCCTATTCCATACACTTTTGCCACAATCGCGAAAAACGCACTTGCAAATTTGCCGCGATTTGCAAATTTCTCCACGTGTGAAAACAGCAGCTTCCTTGCTTTCCTTGCTAAAAATTCGTTTGCCTCTTAAGAACCATCCCTGAATCATTGCTAGAGTGAGCCTGGACTAATATTAACTAGATACCACTCACCCTGAACCTCTAGAGGGAATTAAAAGCATTTTAGCATATTTTTCACTTCATTGCCAGCACATATAAAAGCATCTTGGGCCTGTGTTTCAAACTTCTGTAGTCTAAGCTTGCTGGGGTGAACTGAATTACATTTGATTGCATTTCTGAGAACTGTGTGCTTTCCTTCCATTTCCTTGCATTGCATAAAGGGGGGAGTGGATTGCCAGAGAAAAGTGATTACATGGTTTTGTTGAAATCATATTGAGTATTTTCTGTATTGCATTTTCATTCAACATTGCATCCATCTGAACTTATATAAAGCATTCTCTACCACCTTATTCTTCTGTTCCTATTCACAAGTGTGCTAGTGCCAGACTATCCATTATTGATTACTGCTCAGATTAAGTGTGATATTCAATTATTAATTTATTATAAAGTGTGATATGACAATGCATTACTTACCGTAAAAGCATTTCTGATGGTTGTATCTGCTTAGATTCACATGCTGTGCATAGGTCCGACATCCAGTGGTCACTGCGGAGTATTGCATTTTGTTTTTCGTAGTCGAAAAGGGGACGTCGACAAGGAGTGTCTGTAACACTATCCCTATAGTGACGTGTGTTGTACCCACAATCCCTCACGCGTCGAGGTCCCTCTGTTTGTATTTTTCTGCCCTGAGGGAGCCTTCTAGACGTGAGTGAGTACAGAAAAGAGAGAAATATAGAAAGATGTCTATGTTCCTTCCATCCAAGCGGGGAGGAAGGGTGGGCGCATGTGAATCTAAGCAGATACAACCATCAGAAATGCTTTTACGGTAAGTAAGGCATTGTCTTCTGATGTTTGTTAATCTGCTTAGAATCACATGCTGTGCATAGACTAGCGAGCAGTACCCGGAGTTGGCGGTGGGTTATGAGAAGGAACAGTAGAGAAAAGATGTCTTAATACTACCTGTCCCACCTAGGAGTCAGATCTAGACAGTAGTGTTTTGTAAAGGTGTGCACAGAACTCCAGGTAGCCGCTTTGCAGATGGACTCAAGGGGAACATTTGCAATGAATGCTATGGACGCCCCCGTGCCTCGAGTAGAATGTGCTCTTGGCCTAAAGGGCAGTTCTCTCTTAGCAAGAGTATAGCAGAGAGTGATGCATTGAACAATCCATCTAGAAATAGTGGACTTTGAAACTGCATCCCCTTCTCTTCCTGCTGCCACCGAGACGAAGAACTGATTAGTCTTCCTCAGTGGTCTGGTTCTTTCCATGTAGAACATGACCGCTCTGCGCACATCTAGTGTGTGCAGAGTCCTTTCTCCCAAGTTGGAAGGATTTTGAAAGAACGCTGGTAGTTCTATAGACTGGTTTACATGGAATTTTGAGATGAATTTTGGAGCAAACCTTGGGTGAGTGCGTAGAACCACTTTATCTTTGTGAACTGTAACAAAGGGGTCTAGAACAGAAAGAGCCTGTAGTTCACTTACTCTCCTGATGGAGGTGATAGCTATTAGAAAAGCAGTCTTAAGGGTGAGGTCTTTAAGAGATGCTTTGTGCATGGGTTCAAATGGTGAGCCCATGAGTTTGGTAAGTACCACGTTAAGGTACCATCCGGGAGCTGGGTCAGCTATCGGGGGGGTGTATTCTCTTTACTCCCTCCATGAAGGCCTTTATAACAGGGATCTTCCACCACGACACTTTGAGTTGGGAAGTGGTGTATGCAGAAAGTGCCGCTAGGTGGACTTTAATGGAATTGAACACTAGACCTGAATCCAATAAATGGGTCAGGTATAGAATAATATGTGTGGGAGAGCAGTCAATTGGGTTGATGCTCTTTCCTCTGCACCAAATGACAAATCTCTTCCATTTGCTAGAATAGCAGTGGCGAGTGTTAGGTTTTCTGGCTTCCCTGAGGATGTCCATGCATCTCTGTGGGAGCTGTAGATGTCCAAATTCTATGATCTCAGGAGCCAGGCTGCTAAGTTCATGTTCTGGGGGCATGGATGCAGAGTCCTGCCCTTGTCTTGTGACAGCATGTTGTACGGGCAGGGGAGTTTCACTGGGGGAGATAGAGACATCTCCATCAAGTGAGCGAACCATGGCTGTCGGGCCCACATTGGAGCCACCAGTATCATGGTTACTTGTTCCTGGTGCATCTTGTGCACTACCTTGTTGAGAAGGGGAGTAGGGGGAAAAGCGTAAACAAATCTCCCTGACCATTGAATCGACAGACCGTTCCCCTTGGATTGGTTCTGGGGGTACCTGGAGGCGTAACTTTGGCATTGTGAGTTCTCCAGGGTTGCGAACAGGTCCATTTCTGGGAACCCCCATTGCGTGAAGACGTCGAAGACGATGTCTTCGTGCAGTCGCCATTCGTACTCTTCGGGCAGGGGGGAAGTCTCTGCTGAGTTTGTCGGCCAGCAGATTGAGTTCCCCTGGTATA
This sequence comes from Ambystoma mexicanum, assembly GCF_040938575.1. NCBI lineage: Eukaryota > Metazoa > Chordata > Amphibia > Caudata > Ambystomatidae > Ambystoma > Ambystoma mexicanum. Next base: position 15,264,790 of record NC_090922.1, on the reverse strand, counting down.
TGTTGTGACAGAAGGAACATATTCTGTTTGAGAGCCCACTTCCATATGTTTTGGGCCAGTTTGGACAGTCCTGGAGAGTGGGTTCCCCCGTTTGTTGATGTAATACATGGCTGTGGTGCTGTCTGTAAGGACCATCACTGTCTTGCCTTGTAGGTGTTCCTTGAAGGCTTTTAGCGCCTTGAACACCGCTAGCAGCTCCAGAAGATTGATGTGTTTGGATGCTACGTTCGGAGTCCACTCTCCGTGAGCAGTTTGATGGGATAGGCGAGACCCCCATCCTGTAAGGGATGCGTCTGTGGTTAGAGTGGCTTCCGCCGCGGGTGTGGCAAAGGGTTTCCCTTTTTCTAGGTTTTCTTTTGTCCACCACTGTAGCGAGAGAACTAAGGCCTGCAAGACCACCACTAGGTCGTCCCATAGTCCGCTGGCCTGACACCACTGGCTGTTGAGCCACTCCTGCATTGAGCGCATGCGCAGGCGCGCGTGAGGTACCAAATAAATACACAACGCCATCATGCCTAGCAAGCGCATTGCTTTGCATACCGTCACCTCACGACCGAACACATATTGAGGGATCTGAAACAACATGTTTTGGACCCTCTCTTTGGAGGGGAAGATGAGGCCGTCCTTTGTTTGAATTAGAGCCCCTAGGAATTGTTTGATTTGGCTGGGGTCTAGGCTGGACTTCTTTTCGTTGATGGAGAAGCCCAACTGGAACAAAAGGTCTACAGTCTTTTGGGTATTGGAGAAGCATGTTTCGTAAGAATCCCCTGTTATGAGCCAGTCGTCGAGGTAAGGGTAAACTGGGATGGACAACCTGCGCAGGTGGGCCGCTGCCACTGCCAGTACCTTCGTGAATACTCTCGGTGCTGATGCTATGCCGAAGGGTAGCATTCTGAACTGGTAGTGTTTGCCCTCTATCATGAACCGGAGGTATTTTCTGTGCGCTGGCAACATTAAAATATGAAAGTATGCATCTTTCATGTCCAATGTTGTCATGTAATCTCCCTGTGATAGCAGTGGGATCACTTCCTGTAGGGTCACCATACGAAACTTTTGGGGTTTGATAAACTTGTTCGCTGGGCGCAGATCTAATACAGGGTGCATGGTTAGATTCTTTTTGGGTACAAGGAAGGACACTGAATAAATACCTTCCGTTACCTGAGATAGAGGCACGACCTCTATGGCTCCTTTATCCAGCAGTTGCTGTACTTCTTGTAGAAGGATGGCAAGATGTTCCGGTGACATGCGTCGTCCCCTCGGGGGTTTTGTATGTTGGGGAACTGTTAAATTCGATGCAGTATCCGTGGGCTACGGTGGAAAGTACCCAGCGGTCTGACGTTATACCCTCCCATGCTGGAAGAAAGGATGTTATCCGGCCCCCGACCGGTGTTGCATGGGAGGGGACGCGAATCTTCGCGTCACTTGGTGTTGTTAGGGGCTTGGGAACCTCTGGGGGTGGACCCTCGCCCTCTTCCTTTGCCCCGGCGCTGTCCTCTTTGGCTGTACTGGCCACTATTGGTCTGGAAATTGGTGGCAGGGTACTGTTGCTGCTGGTTTTGTTGTTGGCGTTGGCCACGAAAAAAGCGTTTATTGCCATAGCCGCGCCTGGTAGCAGGCTTAGAGATTTGGTCAAGAGTTTTAATCGTATCGAACTCTTTTTTAGCCATCTCCAGAGCCTCATCCACCGCTTTCCCGAAGAGGTTTGAGTCTTCAACAGGTTTATTTATTAAAGACGCCTGTGTCTCCGGTTCGAACCCTGAGTTGCGTAGCTATACGTGTCGTTTTAGGACTATTCCCTGAACTAGGGAACGTCCCGCAGTTTCTGCTGCATCCAGAGAGCTCTTTACAATACTCTGGTTGACCTGGGTTCCTTCGCCAATAGTTGAAAGCAGGCGTGTACGTAATGGTTCCGGCGCTTCTTCGGCGTCCTTGCGCAGTTTGGCCCACTGCGCGTCCGCATAGCTAGCGAGCAAAGAATTGTTGTTGGCAATTCTTGCCGAAAAGGCGGCCGAGGATGTAATTCTTTTTGCAAGGGCATATAACCGCTTGCCCTCCTTGTCAGGTGGTGCCTCACTGGTGGAAAGTGGTACCCCTGCCCTCTTTCTTGTGTTGGTTACCACCAGGGAATCCGGAATGGAATGTCCCCTGATGTACAGCGGGTCTGAGGGTGAAGGAGTGAAAAGTTTTTCAATTCTAGGATTGACCCCTCTGATTAGTGCAGGTGTGGACAGCAAAGGGATGATTCTTCTCCTCACTGAAGCGAGGAGGGGAATTGTCTGACTGACCGGGGGTTTCTCCTTAATTACCCTTTCTACAAAGTCTAATTCAGGGGAGAGCTCCCCAGTGTCCAGTTCGAAGTGTGCTGCTGCTCTGCGCAACAGGGCATTAAATGTGGGTTGATCGTCAATGGGAGACGTGTTTCTAACAGGTGAAATGTCAGGAGGATTTAGGTTGATGGTGATTGCCAGGGGTGAGAAGGTCCTTCTTCTGGATTTTCTCCGAAGCTTTCTCCTACCAAGTCTGGGCTGTCTTCCAGACCTCCTTCCTGGTTCCGTCCGTCTTCCTCGTCCATAAAATCATCCTCTTCCTCAAAATAATGTTCTTCCCCAGTGAGGTCATACACACTGTGGAGGTCTGAGGCTGTGTCCTGGTGGGGATTGCCTAATCTTGGAATTTTGGCCCTGGGGTCCTCCTGAGGCCCTTCTCTTATTCTCTTTGGAGTGGGAGGGTTTTGGGCATTCATAAACCTCTCCATTCTTTCCATGCAGAGATGGAGCCTTTCCATGGTTTCATGGGGTACCCCTGAGCGGTCTAGCGGGGGAAAATTGGTGTCTTGTAGCTGAAAACGGCTCGACCTCTCCCATAACTTCGAGGAAAGTGTCCCGTCGCCCTCCAAAAAGCCTTCAGGTGTGCTGGAAATGCCTTCGACTGAAGGAGATCGTCCCTGTGTTTTCGGCGTGTCTTTCGACCTTTGCGTAGCGCTCGACGTGTCTTTCAGCGTACGCTTGTGGGCGTCGGCTACCACGATCCTCGCCAAGCTCTCAGCGACTCGTTTGTCAGCGGAGAGCTGTGGTTTCGACGTTATGGGTGTCGAACGCTCTACGGCGGCATGCGCTTTCTGCTGATGCGCTCCGGCCGATGATTTGGGGGCGGCGCCCTTATTTGCTGAAAGCCCAGTCGCTGGTCGCGGCTGCGGTTGCGAGAGGGGCTTCGAACCCGAACGGTCCGACGAGGCCGCCGGTGAAACTTGCGTCTCCTTGGGCGCTGATGCTCTCTTTGCCTTCGGCAAAGAAGAGCCATGGGTTGTGTGCTTATGTGTGGTCTTGTGTGCGTCAGTGTCGCCGGGGTGTTCATCCCCATAAGCAGGGCGTGAGCCGAGCCCGTCGGGGCCGGGGACAGACGAAGCGCGTGTTCGCTCTCTAGGGGGGTTTACGACTTCCGTAGCGGAGGTCGTGGTATCACGTTCCTCGTCACTGTCGGAGGTAGCGACGGTGGGTGGAGCGTCGGCCTTCGACATAGCGTAGGCCGCCCACCTTTTGACCCTACGGTCTTTTAGAGTCTTCGGCTTAAGAAGCCGACAAGCCGTGCAACCTTCCTCCTTGTGATCGAGGGGCAAGCAGCGGTTACACCGTGAATGCTTGTCCTTCCAAGTAAACTTGCCCTTGCAAAGCGGGCAAAACCTAAAGGGTGTCCTCTCTATAGCCGAAGCAATAAAACGTGATAACCACCCCAAGGGAAAGGAAGGGGAAAAGGAAAGGCATTCTCAGAAAAGAATTAGAGATGTCCCACGACCCCCACTCTCCCTACTGTATTTGGCCTGCGAGGCCAGGCCACGTGTTCGGCAACGCCGAAGGATCTCCTCCACTCGTCCCCTCCGTCGAAGATCTTGCTTGGCGGAGACAGCTTCACAACAGCGTCGAGGGGGGGATCGATATGTTCTATATTAATGTAGGAAAACGACCAAAGGTCGAGGAGATGAAATCTGCAATGTCTCTCGAGGAGCTCCGCGTAAAGGCGACCAGTAGCTGGGTGGAAAAAAACAATCTGAGGGACCTCGACGCGTGAGGGATTGTGGGTACAACACACGTCACTATAGGGATAGTGTTACCCCTTCGACTACGAAAAACAAAATGCAATACTCCGCAGTGACCACTGGATGTCGGACCTATGCACAGCATGTGATTCTAAGCAGATTAACAAACATCAGAAATATATATATATTGTTTAAATTCTCAAAAAAACCTTTTAACTTGCAAAACAGAACTACTTCTTGGCTCAGTGGGGTCAGGGGGATTCCAAGAGAGGGGTGTTATACAGGGGTAGTCATCCAGAATGCATGAACTGGACATAAAGATATATTAATAAGGGTTTCCATTCAGAATCCCAGACTAGGCATTGACTTAGCTGTAGTGTTGAATTGAATCCTCTTACTCTACAAATATTAAAACAAACTGTGGACAACACCCACTGGTCAGATCTGATTACCCTCCCATGCGTGGGTGAATTGACAAATACGACCTCCAACTGGAGTTGCATGTGAGGGAACCAGAATTGGGGAGTCAATGCTTAGAGGCAGGGGAGCCTGTAGTGGCAGTTGCTCTACCTCTACTTCTAGACCTTTCATACCCTCGTTAGAAAGTTAGTAGGGTATCTGGTTGACTGACCTATGCGTTACCCCAGGATGAGGACTGGCCTTGGTTATACCCTGGGAATCTTGGAAAACCACGAAAAAAGCGCCAGGTGTTAAAAGCCCCTCGCTGGACAAAGGGCTTGTTTGTTGTCTTTCGCACTTTTTGGCGCATCCTCTACTGCTTTGCTACATAATAAGTTCAGGCACGTTTAGGAGTATGGCTTACGTTTCAAGTTTGAAACCCAACTGTCTTAACCAGGGGTGCTATTTGATTAGAGTGCCGTCTGCTAAAATGCATCCAGCATTATCAGCTGCATCTCGATTATTTTGCAGGATGCTTTTTGCAACTTGTTTCCTTTCGGAGATGGTTTTAGAGAGCTGAGATTTTAAGGGCTCAGGCACAGGCTCGATTTGTTGTTGGAGTGAATCCCACACATGGCAGTTCTAACTGGTAAGGAAGGTTGTGTTATTTTCAATTTCTGTTTGATATACAGCGGAGGATGCCTTGTCTGGAGGTGCCTCTGCAGAAGCTAAGGGTGTGCATGCCCTATTTCTGGATGTTGTAACTACTTAGAGTCAGGTTTTAGTTGACCTTGAATGTAAAAGGTGAGCGTTGGTGCCAAAATGAATATTTTCTCGATGCGGGTGTTAACCGCTCTCGTGAGATTAGGCGTAAGTAGAGACTGCTGGATAAGTCTCTGTACTGACTGAAGAAAAGGGATAAACTGTGCTACTGATTTTGTCATCTACCGGAATGTCATCTACAAAGTCTGTGTCATTTTGCACCTCCTCTATTTTGAAATGTTGTGCAGCTTTGAGTAGCAGCTCGTACTGGAGCTGGTCGTCGAAAGGAAATTCAGCCACAGGCTGTTCCTGGTCATCAGAGGCTTGCATAATGTAAATGTCAGGGTTATCATCATAAAATGTATCTTGATTTTGACCATATTGGTCACCCTGTGATCCTTGATCCTCTAGGTGGGGAGGGAAGAAGTCTTGTGAGGGGTCTTGACTGTGTGTAGTAAAGACTGCTTGGGTAGAAGTGCTGGGTTGTGAGCTATCAAGTTTTAACATCTTTGAAGGTGGCTCACCACTAGTCCCCCTCAGCTCCCCACCCAGTGCAGTACCTTGAGGGTGAGTGAACTCCTCTGGATGGAGATCAAAGTTCACAAAGCAAGACATACTTTTCATTACTTTTTGAAATGTTTGTTGTCCATTCTGTGTACGTTGGAAAAGGGGAAGGTACTGAGGGACAGGGATCCTGAAGAGGAGACTGTCTTTTATGGAGTAAAGCCCCTGAAAGGGTATACCCAGAGTGGATAGTCTGTATCCTGTGTGATTTTTGTGTTTTTCCAGTGAAAGACGAGAGGATATCGACGCTTTAGCCTTAAGCCACATTTTTGGGATGTGTTGATATATAGGTTTCTGCATCTTTCACACTCCTTAGGAGTGCAAAGTTTTCTCTTTCGATGTGCGCTCCTCGGCACGCGAAAGGCGGGCCTTTCCATGTGCTGTGTCAGAAAACTGGTCTGCTCGGCACCTGGTTTGGAGACCTGTCGTGGGGCAAGTGCGAAGGCCAAGAAGACAGCAGGGATTTAGATTTATCCCTCTCTATTGACACTGCGTGGTCGTGAATGGCCGATGACGTGGTCAGAGTTCGGCTTGGGGTTGTATCTATTAGTACTGTGTGTGCGCTTGCTGGCGGGTGTGTTCTCCATGGCAGGACTGCCGGGCTGCTTATTGGAGTCGGGGACTTGCACCTGGGGTTCTGATGAACCTTGATAGTCTTCGGCCTCACTAATAACGCTGATGCTAGATGCTATCGTCGTCGGATACGTCCGATGTTTTTGTGTCTTCAGTCTGAAAAGTTGGCAGGACTTGCAATGCTTCAACGTGATTGGTGTCAGTAAGGACTTGACTGCTAAAAGAATCACAGTACCTTTAAGTGCCAACATCTTAGCAGTGGAACTAAAGGCTCCAGATCCTGCTTTGTCATCTAGGATTTTGGGCATGAATGTCATACGATCATTCCGGTGGGGGCGAGGGGGGTGGGGGTAGGGGGTGAGGGTTGGTGGTTCGACTGTTACTCTTGGAGACCCTCACTGAAATCTTTGTGGAGTGAGGGTGAAAATTATTACTTAATAATCCTGGGGTGGGGGAGGGGGATTTTAGCGCTCATTATGTTTGCAACATCAACTCCCCAATAGTTTCAGGTAAAAGCACAATGTTACAGACCAAACCCAATAAGCAGGGTGTTAGGTGGCTAAAATTACTAACTCGATGTGATCTTTTAATGCTGAACGATCAAAGTAAGGGTGACCTGACCAGAAATTATACCTGGTATAGTGGAATGAAAAGAGACCCAACTTTTCTGTGAATGGAGACATCATACCTTATATTGAGAATGTATTAGGCGTAATAATTTGTGATCATGCCACATACACAGTGAAATGTAATTTTAAAATTCCACTAAAGTTGGCACTATAAGTGTAAATCATGCTGGTTCCTGTATCAGATGGTCTGTTAAAAGTGGATAGAGAATCTATGTCTAAAGGACGTAGATGAAATTGAAAATTGGGTTACGGAATTTACATCAGGGGTAGCTGGGCAAAAACCCAACCATATATTGCATGAGGCAAAATCTTCAGCGAATAACGATAGTAAAATAAGAGATGCAAATTGACAGATGCCTCAGGATATAGGTCACAACTAAATTCATTAATAATATCACTTGGCAACTAAAATTAATAAGGAGAAATAAAAATCCATATTATCATCGGATCAAGTGGTGGACGTCCGGCAGAACTTCACAGTGGCAAACAATGATAGCAGCATTGAATACCAGAAACACGCAGACTATTGGGTATCTGGCAACTATTGGGCACTGCCACAGGAAAAAGCTGTCTGGTTATTACTCCCATCAGTGGATCCCTTTGGAAGAAACATATCCAGCATAATTACTACCACAGTGTAATGGAAGATAATAGCACCTCATATTATGATAGTAAAGGTTTAACGATGCAAGTGGCAAGAGAAGAGATCCACGGAAAGATGCTGAAACTAAAATCACCTGGCGCAAACGGACAAGTCAATGTTATATTAAAAAGCGACCCAGAGTCTTGGTCCCGTATTCTTGAAATTCTATTGACTCAGAGTGCATACTGGTGCAAGGAATTTCTTGTATCCATTGTTTAAAAGTGCTCATGTACTAAACTGTCTAATTATAGACTTCTGTCTACGTTAAATACCACCAGAAAACTATTTGCATCTTTTTTGCTCGATGAACAAATAAAGCTTGTATATCAGATATCCAACGGGCTTCAGATCTGGGTCTTCAAACTCTCATAATTTGAGACTGATCAATCTTTTGAATGACAGAACTAAAAAGATACGCTCTCAGGCTTTACGTCCCTTTTCTTGATTGAAAAGCAGCATTCAATTATGTGAATAGAGGGAATCTGTGGTCTAAGCTCGCTACATTTGGCTGCCTTCTGGATCTACTGTATTTCTTGAAATTGTTCCCTAGAGATACAAGTGTGCAGGTGCAGTTGGACAGCGGGGGTCCATGACAAGTCTGATGCAAGCCAATATTGGTGTTAAGCAGGGGTGCGTCTTGGCACCCCTGCTGTTCAACCTGTACCTTGCAGATCTTACTAAATACTTAAAACGAGTCTCCAGTTGCCCACCCAAAGTTGGATCCACACATTACCAGTCTTCTCTGTGCAGATGATTTGGTTGTCTTCAACCATACTTAATTACAGAGGAGTGTGGGACACCCCCCCCCCTCCCATCTACTGAGAATGTACATGGGTGAAATACCCAGTTCTATGGAATTTAGTCCACTCAGGAGGGTCTTACAACCAGGTTTTAGCTCACTGCGCCCTTCACAGAGGAGAAATATCCATGTGTCCATCAGTCTTTGTCCCACCCAGAAGGGCAGACCACACCAAAATGCTAGGCAATTCTCCTCTGAACCAGAGTACCATCAGCAACCCCAGACACGTTTCAACCTAGTCGTGCCTCATCAGTGAGGTGAAGCTGTGCCTCTCTAACCACAGTGAGCAAGGGGTCCATGTCTGGATTACCCTGGGTTACTTAAGGAGAAAACCCCACTTTTTACATATTTACAGAGGAGTGTGGGAGCCCCTCTACTGAGAACGCACATGGGTAAAACTGCAAACTCATCTCAGAACAGGTTATCATGCCATGTTCTTTCTGGAGAGAAGCGCCTGCTACCTTTTTTGAAATATTTGCAAGGGACTTGGGGTTGGTCACCCTGAGTTACCTGGGAGCAAACAGACGTGGACTCCCTGCTCACTGTGCACAGAGAGGTACAGCTTCACCTCACTGATGAGGCCCAACAAGGCTGAAACACGTGTATGGGGTTGCTGTTGGTACTCTTGTTCAGAGAGGAATTGCCATAGCATTTTGGTGCTAGACTGCCCATGTGGGTGGGACAAAGACTGATATGCAAATGGATATTTCCCCATCTGTGAAAGGTACAGTGAGCAAAAAGCGTGCGCAGCAAACTCATCTAAGAACAGGTATCATGCCATGTTCTTTCTGGAGAGGAGCGCCACCTACCTTTTTTGTAATATGGGTAAAATACCCTGTTCTATGGAATGTCTTCCACCAGGGAGGGTCTACAACCAGAAAATTCCATAGAACAGGGTATTTGACCCATGTTCGTTCTCAGTATAGGGGCTCCCACAATCCTTTATAACTTTGTAAAAACTTGGGTTATTTTGGTAATAAGAGGTTGAATAAAATCCGGTTTATCTCACCTGCAGGCCCCTTAGAAAGTTATAGGTGTCTGGGTATTGATATTTATTCTGCATTTGCTTACGGTGAATGTGTAGTAAATAAGACAAGTAATTCAGGATTTCGAATACAGACTATATCAACATTTAATTAGACAGCAGGTTTTAGCTTGGATGGAATTCTGCGTTTATACAGACTGTTTCTGCCCCGCAATAATCTAAGTCCTTGAAGGACTATCCTTAGGGGGCTGGGCTTGGTTAACTGCAGTGGATGGCAAGTTCTGGAGAAAAATATTGGGCTTACCAGTCTGTGATCCTATGGCTGAACTAAGGTTAGAACTCGGCCTCATTTAATTGAGATGTAATATGACAAAACAAGGCATCCTTTATATAAAGTCTACGTGTAATCCTAGATGCCCTTTGTTGACATTACTTGGTGTCACCATTAAGATAACCAGCAGTGAAAGATTTGTTACAGCTGCAACTTATTATTTTGAGGAAATTGGTTGGCGTCCAAACTGGAACAAGGACTTCATCACGCTGAAATACTCTTTTGTAAAGAAAAGAGCAAGAGATGGGACTGGCTCCATAATTTTGAAAATGACAATTGAAGAGCTATACACCCATGTATACACCCATGTTAATGGATATATCATATGATTTTAAAGCTACGCAAAGATATCTGCTGCTTTGCCCCGTGCCGGATATTTGCAGATTTCTTTCGTTGACCCTTACACAGCGACCAATTTTGTGTGTTAGGTCCGAAATTGAAATTGACCAGCGACAAGAGATTCTGTAGCATTTGTAAGATTCAAACTATACTTCAGATGGTTAAACACATTCTGAGTCAAAGGAGTTTGGACGTGCCCATACGTGCAATCAAGGTCATTGTGTTACAATCCATCCAGAGTGAGGGCTTCTGGAATGATTACCTAAATACTAATAACAAAGGAATGCAGATGGCACTTTAATATGGAAATGTGCTGAATGCCTAAATGTCAAATAGAAACTCCAAAAACAGTGGAAACACAATTCAATCAAGGTCGGAAGCAGGTGCTACATGTTACGTTTAATGTGTAGAGTGAGAGAAATCAGTACGGCTCGACACTACGCTCCTCCAGCAGAAGGTCTCCTGTTTACTGTGGAGAGCTGAAAATCAAACGCGGAGCGGTGTAGATAAGCTCCGAGTAGCTGAGCATTATTCTCTTTGTTGTTCTTGGGCGCAGCTGCCCCTGATCCACGATCTACAATATCAGCTGGAATGGACATGACTCCCGAGGCAGCAGCAGAAGCCAAAATCCGAACAGCAATTGCAATAGATGCCGACAGTGGCGCCCTCACCCCAAACACATTGCCAGCATTATTTGATCAACCGCCCTCCGAGACACAGGTGAATGTGGAGGGCGGAGGCAGAGATGGACTTGCTGCAGCTGGAATGAGACTCGAGGTAAGAGCCTGTAAGTCGTGCAAATTTTAGCACGACATAGACCCCTTGGTTCCGGTACCCATTGTCAGTAACGCTGTATGCAGCCGCGAGGAGCAAATTGGCCCCAGACAGTTCTCTCGCAGGCGGTCTGCGAGCCCCACTCCCTCCATCTTTACACCTCTCCCGCTTAACGTGGTTGGGGAAATAGCTGCGTGTACAGAGAAACATGTCAATATACTGCAGACTCTTGACCAGACTGAAGATTTAATCAAGAGGCATTGTCCAGATTTTACAACCACAACAAGGCTGACTCGTTGGACCCCCACCATGGTGAATGAAGAAGCCAGCCTCAATCCCCAAGCTCCCGAACTCCCAACCAGGTCCCAGAGAGCGTGATCGGGAATTGGAGAGGGAGTTAAAATGGCCGCAGAGGTATTTTTAGCAAATGAGCACTCAACAGCCCCCACGGCCCACTTGAGGGCTCACGAACCTCAGAGGTAGGGTGGAAAGCCCACGACCAGCCTCATATCAGTTAAGGACAAGGCTCTTAAATCGGGCCTACCGATATCAAACCTCAAAAATTCTGCTACCGACGTATGGACCTTTCTACCTTCAACAACTTCAACGACAGGCAGTTACGAGTGATATCAAATTGCAGTAAACCAGAAACGAAAAACAATGTATAAATAACACTGATCTAGGCAGTGTGATACTTCATCCCAAGCGACCGAACATTTGGAAGCCACAGAGCTCTAAGCCCCATTGCCCCCTCCCCGGAAACATTTTCTCCTATTGAAATAGTACTGGGGGTGGTGGGTGGGGGGCAAATCAGGACGCTTGGGATCCCAGACTCCAGACCAACGTTCTGGTCGTGTGGGCTCAACCACCATTGATTTTGACTTAAAAGTACATGATCAACTTCTCTTGGAAGCCTCACTGCTAACTGGGGTGGGGGCAGACCCAGACCCACAAGATTGTCTTGCTGAGCCTGTGCCAAGGGGCTTCAGTGATATCAATTCAAGTATGACAACAACCCCACGGATCGGCCATGTCAAAGCCCATTACCCCAGTGTTCAAGAGTCTACCTCTAGTCTGCAAAATGTGAAATGTGGATACAGAAGATATTTAATCTTCCAACGATCACCAAAACTTAGCCATGGTTAATCAGCTTCAACGAAAATCTAAAGAGTCTCAAACAGTGACCGAAAATTCGGAAGCTTTCAAAACGGGGTCCCTGGAAGCTCCAAGGAAAGACCAGGATTTTTTCATAATTTTGAATCTTACTAATATACTAGCCCTGTTTATGAAGCTTCACGAACAGTTAGGAGACCAGATTAAAGATCAAACTACAGTGCTTGCTATGCACTCAAAGACCATCTATCTTGAGGGTTTTGTTACAGGGATACAAAAACATCTGGACGCCAGCTCAGCAAAGGTGTCCTCACTGTTACACACAATACTGGACCCATTAAAGAAAAAGCAGCGTGCCGCCAGTCTAGAGCATTCAATGCGACAGAATTTAGCCAACAAACACCACCTCCAACCAGACCCACGTCCTCAATGGTATCTCAAACTGATCCCGTAGAGCGAGGCCATCTTTACTCTGACCCACAAGAGTGGCCCAGCAAAGGGGATTCAACAAGACCTGGGTCGGCTGCACTACCTCGATCTGAGCCAACTAGTTTGGAGCCTTTACTCAATACCACAATGGCTACAGTGGAGGCCCCAAGTGACTCCTCTTGGGAAAACCCTGTTACCATCAAGATCCTGCAAAAACATTCGATCGAACAGGCCATCACCTCTGGTCAGTTGTCACAGGACCAGTGGTAAGCCTTGAGACAACTACTAATGATGATCCAGAGCAGCAGCTTTGTGCCATTTTTCATAAGAAACCCAAGGTCAATAAGGAGACTTTACGGCCACCATCAAATAATAAAACTATCAATGACCAGATAAGGGGATCCAACAAAAAAAGAATTGTGGAAAAACCAGCTCAAGCCAAGAAGTCAAAGAAATTACCACCACCGATCGGACAGAGAATGAGTGGAACCAAAATCTTTATTAGAAACAAACCAGTCTATAAAGTCAACAAGGGATTCCAACCTGAATCTACGGTCAATTTTGTTAGCAGCTACTGCTGCGGAGAAGCAGGCGTCTGCCATAGCTCTGATTGCACAAGAGAGAACGACTGAAGATTTAATTAATTTATCTACATACACAATTTTGGCATCAGACTAACACAATTTGATTTATTCTGGTAATGAAGAATCATCTTGTGGCCTCGCCTCTTCAGATAGCGAGGACGACTATGGTTTGAATAGGAACTCTCGTTTGACAAAGCGACTGGTTGGACCAGCCCTATTAAACTAAATATCCAAAGCTCCACTGTGGTTGCACCAGAAACCTAGATTGCAGAAGCCAGGTGGGCCGTTGAAGCAAATTACCGGCCCTCTTTCTTTCAGAGCACGGGAATGAGCAATTGACCGAAGTAGTCCAAGAGGGTAAGGACTATTACACAAGAGCCTCAAGTGATCCGTGATGGTTCTAACAGGCAGAAACCACTCTGATGAGTGCATCGACCATCAAGACCCGTAATAAAAGAGCCCTGATTTTTCAGAAAAACAGTGCAAGTTCGGCAAATCGGCCTCTGATTCAAGCGGCCGACCGCAGAGAGCTTATGTGTCCACTCAGAGATGAAAACTATGTGATATCACCAATTAAGAATCATAAAAAAGAAATGAGCCAATGGCCAGCACAGTGCTAAACATGCAGCACCCGGACCTACATCAGGACAGGGCCTCAATTGCCAGACCAGAAGCTCAAGACACATTAAATCTATGTGTCAGCTTGGAAAGAGTGATCACTTCGGACGCCGGTCCAATTTTGAACAGAGGAAATGTGATTAGGCTGTTTCATCAGGTTCCAACCCTCAGATAGCCATCATCTAACGACTTGATTATAATAGAATTCCCGAAAGAGGATCGTATGGACAGAGTGATAATTCATGCATCTAGTGCACTCATCAAGCACCTTGTTTGTTTATTTAATAATGCGCGCCAAACCCTTAGGTAGCTGAGCGCAACAGGACAGGATGACTTAGGGAGATTAGTTACAGGGCATGTTAGATATGAACACATACATGCAATATATAGATACTAGCACCTCTGGTTACAGTAGGGAGGCGGAGGCACAGGCTCACATAGTATGTGGTACATATTGCAGGATAGTGGTACAGTCTGTGGCAGGAATAAAGAGCTTGGAAGAGATAGGAGCATGCTGAACATGGGTTAGGAGTCATTTGATCGTAGCCATTTGAGTACATTACATCTGAATTTAGGGTAGGGTTGTTCCGTTCTGAGGTCTGATGGGAGTGTGTTCCAGGATTGTGCTGCTTCGACTGGGAAACCAGTCCCACCAGCTGTAGTTCGTTTGAATCTGGGAGTCTCTAATGTGTAGGCATTAGCAGATCTCATTGGGCGGGAGACAGTTCTTCTGTTTATTCTTTCAGCCAGGTATGGGGGTGCTAAGTTATTTAGACAGTTAGATGTGAGTGAGACTGTTTTAAGGAGGATCCCATTGCTAATTTTTAGCCAGTGGACTTCTAGTCTAAACTTAGAGATGTGCTCTCTGTTGGGTATATTCAGAGCTGCTCTTAAGGCATTGTTTTGTAATCTTTGGATTGTATTCGTGACATACTTGTTGGCACCCGAGTATAGGGCATTACAATAATCCAGTCTGGACATTATGAGAGCATTAGCCAGGGTAATGCAGCTAGCGGCAGAGAGGAATGGTCTGCAGGCATGGATGTGCTTACAAGTGTAGGCTGTTGAAGAAGCAAGAAAGTTAACTTGTTTTTTAAAGGCGAGAGAGGAGTCAAAGTAGAATCCTAAGGTTTTCACGGCAGACATAACCTTGATGAGATTGTTGTCGATATTAAAGGAGTCATAGCTAGGGCAAAGGTTTTTAATGTTAGTTTCAGAGCCTAGGATCACCATCTCAGTTTTTTCGTCATTCAGGCAGAAGCCATGGGATGCCATCCATGCCTGAATGAGGAAGTATATCTTATTTACTAAGGCCGTGTCCTCAAGAAAGGTGCCCGAAAGAGGGATGAGGATCTGGGTGTCATCCGCATAATTTGTGTAGGTGACACCCAGTCTGTCCAATTTATCGAACAAGGGCTTATTAAAATGTTATACATAGTAGCTGAGACACATGATCCCTGTGGCACTCCACAGAATATTTGAATCGGGTCAGCAGAATCTGAGGTGGAGAAGACTCATTGTGCGGTTGGCAAGAAATGATGGTACCCAAGCAATGGCCTCTCCTGAAAAATGGGCTGCCGACCTAAGATGGTTGCATAAGACTGCATGATCCACCAAGTCGAAGGCCGCCAAAAGGTCCAGGAGAAGTAGCATAGCTGTTTTTCCATTGTCCTTCAACTCGTCAATTTGAGTCTTAAGATCTAGCAAGGCTGTCTCCGTGCCATGAAGAGGGTGGAAACCAGATTGCCGTGTTCCTAGTAAGTGGTCAGCTTCCAGGTGTTCCTGGATTTGTAGGTAAGGTACTCTGTCAATGATTTTAAGTAAAAACGGCACAGTTGTAATGGGTCTGTAATTGGTCGGGATGGTAAGGTCTAAGGTTTGTTTTTTGAGGAGGGGGAGTACCCAAGATTGTTGGGCACTGAGTTAGTTTTGAAGGAGACATTGATAAGCTTAGAGATGAATGGGGCCAGGTCTCTAGCTGCGTCCTTTATGATTTGGGGTGGGCAGCTGTCGCCCTTACAGTTTGAGGGTTTTAAGGAGAGTATGATCTTCTCCGTCTCTGGGCTAGAAATCTTTTTGAAACTGAATGGGGTGACCATTCTGATCCCAGTGTGTTGAGGGAGTTGGTGTTCCAATGGTAGCATAGAGGCCTTTTTGATGGCTTTCTAAGTTGGAGAGATGCAATTTTATTTGACAAGGCATTTTGTATGGCAGTGCACCATAGCTTGCCTTTTGGGACACTGTCAACCAGAGGAATTGGGGATTCCATTTCACGGAGGATGGTGAAATGTTCCTTAATGTTGGACTTAGCTTTAGAGATTCTTTCATTAAATAAGTTCTTTAGTATTAATTATTTATTTATTGTAAAATTTGCAGTAGTTAGTTAGCTTAACTTTGTTGTCATCAGTAGGGGAGCGACGCCAGATGGATTGGAGCTTTCTTTTTTGTACTCTTAATTCTTTAAGTTGAGGCGTGAACCAGGCATTGAGATGAGATTTCTGTCTGCCTTTGCGCAATTTGATCGGGTCAATGATGTCCAAGGCCTTTGTCATGGCATTATTGAAAACCTCTACTAGTATATTATGGTCTAAGTTATTATCTAGATTATTGATTGCGGGGAGGAGGTGAGGGAGGAGCTTTTCCACTGTGATGTCCTTTTTACTTCCAGTAAGTAATGGTGGTGACATATCAATAGTTTTGGGGCAATGGAGATCTAAGGTGGCGGAGAAAGTGATTAGGTAGTGGTCAGAACAAGATAGTGGGGCAATATCAGTAATGGCGATGTTGAC
This sequence comes from Ambystoma mexicanum, assembly GCF_040938575.1. Taxonomy (NCBI): domain Eukaryota; kingdom Metazoa; phylum Chordata; class Amphibia; order Caudata; family Ambystomatidae; genus Ambystoma; species Ambystoma mexicanum. The sequence continues at coordinate 15,248,426 of NC_090922.1, read as the reverse complement.
CTACTAGCGGAAGCAGGTAGACTGCATCCTATGGGTTTTGACCTCACTGACCATAAAAGGTGGTGTTAAATACCCGGTACGCAGAGAGTTTGATCCAGGTCTCCAACAGAGGTGCGGTTGGGAGAAGAAGCCATGCTCCCCTGGAAGGCTCAACTTAAGTTCAGAGAAGGAAATCTTCACCCGAATGGGGATAGGAAAAAGTCTTCAGTTAATTCTTTAGGGGCAAATATAGCTAAGCCCACGGACCTGGGGTCTGATGATCACTGGAAATGGCTTGTCTGGCTTTTCGCTACAAAAATGGGCAAGCCATAATGTAAACCACCTCCTAAGGATATCCCTCTAATTTTGGCAAGTTGGAATACACGCAGATTCACCCATTTGTTTCTTAATGAAGATCTACTCAAGACTAAATACAATATAATGTGTCTCCAAGAAACCTGGCTGAGGGACCCGCCACTCAGAGGGATATACTGTTCATCTCAACCCAGCGTCCAATGGTTCGAGAGGGCGACCCATGTCGGGCCTACTGATAGCGATTAAAAACACCGCAAATTTGGAAATTTTGGAAACCAACAATCCTAACCATCATATGCTATTACTGGTGGGCAAATTGTAAGGCCTGACACTGAGCCCCTGATATTGGTAATTAGTAGCCGGCAAGGGCGCAATCAGAATGAAAGAGCCATTCTGATTGGCCCTTGCCGAGTTGTTACCAGGCCAGGCATCCCTCCGTTGGGATTCCACAGCCTTTGTCCCCGGCGGGGGGCGTGGCAGCCCCTCAGCCAATGAGAAGACTCGAAGCGGGGCCATCCCCGCTCCGAGCCTCTCTGCGGCTGAGAGGCTGTCTTCGCCCCCCGACGGGGACTCTTATGTTTTTTTTCTTTTTAATTCCCTTCCCTCCCTCCCGCCCCCCAACTTACCTTCTTGGTCCTGTGTCCCCGGCGGGGGATGAGGGAAGCCTCCAGCCGTGTGGAGACTCAGAGCGGGGCCATCCCCGCTCTGCACCTCCACACGGCTGGAGGCTTTCCTCGTCCCCCGCCGGGGACTGTGGAACGTTGTTTTTTTCCCCTCTTCCCCCCTCCCACTACCGCCCTCCCAACCCCACTTACTTTCTTTTTGATCATTTTTCAGGAGCGGACGCGCTGGGAACACTTGTGTTCCCAGCGCGTGCGCTCCCGATGGCCGCCATGGACAGGGAAAACAGACTCCTTGATGGTTTCTTTTTTTTTTCTTCTGTCCAGAACAGAAAAAAATGCTTTTAGTGCCCCGTCGCTCGGGGCCTTACCTACGGGTCCCAGGGCATTACCTGAGTCGGTAATGCCCCCGCCGCGAGGGTTATATTGCTTAATTATAAATCTATATTGGAACCCCATGAACAAAGATCTAGATGACCTCCCCGATCGGGTCACGCAGTGGGTGAACATGCAGAGGGGGAAACAAGATAGCCCCTATTTACTCACCGGTCAAGTGGCACAGCGAGTAGAGCGCTCGCTTTGACATCCGTGCAGAGCTTGCTAACGCAGGTTCGAATCCCGGCAGGGCCAAACTCAGCCTTTCATCCTTCCGAGGTCGATAAATGAGCACCACACAACGTGGGTAATAATAAGCAGCACTCAGATACCTGAGGGTTCGTAGCGCTACATGAATGCGAAATTATTATTATTTTATTATTAATCCTCTGTGGAGATCTGAACGCACACTGCTGGAACAATGAAGGATATGATAGCGACTAAGACCCGGTGAAAATTACGACTGCAAGAAGAAGAGGCATATCATGATATGATACGATATATGTGTTTATTTTTATAGCGCCTATACCGAATATGTTTTGAACAAGGGAAAATACAATGACATTCTTACAGGCCATGAACAGTAAGGATGTAAAACTAACTATCGCACTCGGCCTGACGACATTTCAGATAGTGCAAGAGCTAAGATATAGATAAGGAAGGGAAGGGGAGAGTGGGAAGGAAATAGAAACTGACACGCGACTACCGTACTAGGCCGGATGACATTTCTGGTAGAGCCGGTGAAAAACAAAAGGTTAGGGAGAGGGGTGCAGAAAGGGAGGGGAGGAACAAAACAAGCAACTATCGTACTAGGCCTGACGAAATTTCAGATAGTGCCAGAGGGGCGGGGTTGGGAAAAAACAAGTAAGGGGAGGGGGGGGAGGAGACAGACGAGGTTGCTATCATACTAGGTCCAGGGACAATTCTGATAGAGTAAGTGCATAGAATAAAGTAATGGGAGAAGGGGAGGAGGAGGAGGAGAGAACAGAGTAAGCAGTCAAATAAAGTGGAGAAGCAAGAGGGGAGAGCGAATACAATTGCAGAGGTCCGTAACGCATAATGTTGCAAGCCAGGATACAAGATGAAGATGGGAACAGCATGTTTCAGGGCCACCATGAGTACAAGATGCAAAGGAAGTCCAGCATGAGAGTTGAGAAAGGGTGATGCACCGTTAATCAATCCAGCATTGGCCACAAGACAGAGATGGTGAAACCAGAATGTATCAGGACAGACTCCAGAAGTAGGCTCGGCAGCGGGGGGGGGGGGGAAGCAGGGTAGAAGAATGGAGAAGGGCAGCTACATCTAGGCATATACAAATCTTGACTGATGACAGCACGGGAACAATGTTGGGAACTGCAACATGGAGGGGGGGGGGGCCAGATAATCGACTACATGTGTGTATCACATCTTAACATACCAAATCATGATGACCATGAAAGTGAAATCACAAAGAGATCACAACCGCCGAAGCATGTCCATTACAGTGGAAACCCCAAAGTGATGCCTGGACGTAATAGACTGAGGGTTAGGCCAGCCCTCTTGCCGAAATTAGCAGTCAATCTCCAAGAGGCCATACAAACTAATGCCCAAAACCAAACACCAGGCCCTGTTGACTATATAGTCTTTCAAATTAAAAGTGGGAACAGAAATAAACCTGGCTTTCTCCATCGCCACACTTTTGATGTGGTCACCTGGAGAAAAAAAAGAAACAAATGGCTTCCCTGATACGGTCACTAAATAATAAGCCATATCCACAGAGCTTATTTAAAAATTTAAACAACCAAGCAACAGTATAGAAATTGGCGGGATCATCATCAACGAGCTATCGTTAGGCTGGACGCCAAATCCATGCTTCATAAAATCAGGTCGAAGAACACCTCTGAAATATAGTGTACCATTAATAACCTTGACGCCCCGCAAGAGCTTCTGGTGTCTAACCCTATAACATCGGAAAGCTGGACTTTACTTTTCAAATGTTTTGACCCAGACTGCTTGGATGTTCCGTCACCATCACTTACAGTGACTGGAACCATCCCAATATTAATTATCAGACAATCAAAAATACTATAGATAAGTTGAATGGATCCAGAGCGCAGGGGCCTGATGGCCTGTCAAACAATGCTGAAGGCTGACGTGACCCAATTGTCGAGAAACTTAATGTCTCTGCTCGCCCACATCAAAATCAAAAAGTTCCAGCATCATGGAAGACCCAGATCATTATCTCGATCTTCAAAAAGGGCTCAAGGTTAGTCCCAAGCAACTACCGGCCCATAGCATTGCTGGATGTTGTGTGTAAGGCGTTTGCTTCTTTTGTACTGAAGTCTGTGGGAAAGTGGAGTAAGGATACTAACCATCGAGATATTTGGCAGAACAGGTTTATGAAAGGGAGTAGGAACCTCCCTTAACATCTTTGTGATAGACATTTTAAAAGCACAAGCTGAGCGCAACAAAGGGAAAAAAATCTATGCCGCTTTTGTTGAGCTCATTGAAGACTTTGATACTGTCAATCACCACAGGTTATGGGCCAAAATGAAGCAGTGGGACTGTCCAAATAACATTTTGGACCCCGTCCAAGAATTGTATTCAGGTACATCTATACAAGTAAGACTGGATAGGTCCGGTTTGTTGTCAAAATCCATCAAAAGCAAACCGAGGACTGAAACAAGGGTGCACCCTCGCCCCGGACCTATTCAATTTGTTTATTTCGGACATAGACACTGCATTTACTGGCATAAAATGTTTCCCTCCAAACATTGGTGGCATCAAAACAGGCTGTTTGCTCTATGCCGACGATGTGGTCCTACTGGACCAGACTATGGTGGGGCTACAACGCCAACTGGAGGCGCTCCTTAAATACATAGAGTTCAATGGCTTAAAAATGAACCCATCAAAATCAAGAATGATGGTCTTCGACAATAATTCAGGAGCCCTCAGGAAAAAACGTAATACATGGCACCTAGAAGGGAAACGTATCCCACAAGTATCTGCATTTACTTACTTGGGGGTATGCCTCAACACAAGCTCAATTGATAGACTTAGGCTTGATGTTTTCAAATCTACGGCAACAACCCTTGCCAATCAAGGTCGGCTGCTGATGAAAAAGTACTGCAGCTTCACAATGAGGCCTCTTATTGATTTTTATCGGACGAAAGCATTGCCAATATTAACGCACGGTGCTGAAACTATTTTACTTCCGTTTAGAAAACTGGTCAGTTATAGGAATTTTTGGGAAAAGAGTGCTGAGAATTCCATTCGTATGGAGCTTGGGTTAACGGCTATGAAGACAATAATCACCTGGAAGTCGCTTGCACTATACAGGAAATACTTAACTGCTGCAGATAGTGGAGGATTCAGAATTCTAAAAGAAACAAATAATAACAAAGAAGCCACACTACTCAAATGGCAATTGATTTACCAAGCGATCATTGTCAACTTGGGAGAAAGCGATCAATCCATAATAGAGAATCCAGCTAAACTCAAGAAGAAAGAAAAGGGCTGAAATTGTTTGGAAGACTAGGCCTGGAGTCGACGAAGCTGAAAACACTCCCAAAATACCTTGAACAATTCCCAAACTTGTACTTTAGTGATTATTATCTCAGATTTAGATATAATTTACTGCCAACTGGAGAGTTGCTCAGTGTTAGGGCAAAAGCCCCCTTTAAACCCGTATCCAGTTTATGCCGGCTTGAGGGCAGCATCGAGACATTGAAGCATTTGGATCTATTCTGCCCAATAATGGAGGACAAAAGAAGGCAATTTATGAAAAGATTAACTAAGAACTATGTCGGAACGACAGCAGAGGATTGGTGGCTGGAACTATTAAGGGGGAGCCACATTTCACTCATTCTGGCATTGGTTAAACTGCTGATTGAAATCTTCGAGAATCAAGCCTGGCCTAAAGCAAGGAGGAGAGGCCAAGGGAGGCCCTGTGGACCCAATCAAAAAATGGGCCTAAATGACTCAAGAATTTGCCTCGTTTTTTTCATTTTTCAATTTCTCATCTCTTTTTTGCTTATTTTATCTCTCCTCCTTTCATTTTGATCTTTTATATGAATCTAGTTATGTTTATGGTTTTAAATGGCTATTTTAAGGCAAAAGGTTTTTCTTTATAGTTGAACCAAATAAAGCCTTTATTATAAAAAAAAATAGAAACAGAAAAATTTGAAATAAAATTGAAAGGATTATAATGTTATTTGGTTATGTGTAAATATAATTATGAAATATGTTCTTGTTTTATGATGTTATTTTACCTCACTGATAACTATGTGTATATGAGATATGTATTTATATATTTGTCTGTGAATGGTTTTCTATATACATAATATATTAATATAGTTGTCATTTTATTACTATAAGCTTGGACAATGTGTTAAAAAATGTAGATAAAGTTTATGTGAAAAGCTTATAAACTATATCACATTAAATTAAAATGAATAGAACATAAGTAAAGGTTTCAGCTGAGAGAGTCCTTACTGGGCCAGTTACAATTGTATCTTCCGACGGTGACTCCATACTTTCAACCATGTTTTTCCGGGTGTGCAGCTGTGTCTAGCTAGCAATGTAGAGGACCTCTCTTTGGCCAATAATAGTAGCTTGCGGCTCTACACAGGTAGTCCCTTCTGCATCAGCAGGGGTGGGGGTGGGGGGGAGATCAACCCTGGTGTCTTTCTCCAGTGTCAGTTGAATCAGGAGTTTGGGAGGAGGGCGTCTTTTTTTCTGTCACCCCTGAGGCGTCATGGGGTGTATTAGAAGTTGCTGCCTGTGTGTGCGTGAATGGGTTTGAGAGGTTGCACAAAAATGTCCATTATCGCTTCAATGTGTTTTTTGTTGCGCTTTTTTATTTTTTTGACTTTCTGTCCATTGTCTGCTCCGAGCGTGGCCTTCTTGCCCCTACCTGATTCGTTCCGTTTAAATATCCGGAAGTTTGCCTCCTGCACTGAGCGGTTAGCTGCATCCTCGAACACAACCTCATATCTCACTTCACACTTAGCCATCAACTCCTCCGCTGCCTTCACCATACTCGGGTGCAACGGTGATGACACAGCTGCACACAGTTGGCAATCCTCTAAAAAACTCCAGTTCACAAATGTGAGCGAGTTCAGAGGAGTCTCCTCGTCGATCAGTATGCCCTTCAGGTATGGATCTAAATTATTCTCCAAACCAAAATCAGTTTAAACTGTGGCATCCATCCCGGCCCTGTCTTTGGTCATATTTCAAGTGTTCCCTTTTAGGAAGCCCTCCACAAATGCAAATTTGGCATTTGGATCATTCAGCAGGCATGATTGCGTGCACAAAGCATTTCCTACGGTTCCCTGGTAGTTAAGTAGTCAAGGCAATGTTTATGTTAGTACATCGATCGGCACCCTCAGCCGACCCAGCTGTATTGCACACCCCCAGTAGAGGGTCAAGTAAAGGCCACCGCCGCAATGTTGGGGTTCCAAGCTATTGCAGGCCAATTCTTTATTACTTTGCGAACTGGATGAAGGGACTGGAGCCAGAAAAGGTGTACAATTAGCAATTTCTGTTCCTGCTCCTGCACAGGTCTCGACTTCAGCCCCAATCCTAACCTCTAGAACAGAGTCAGACCTGGTACATGCATCCAGATTCAACCTAGAACCTCTTGCGGGTATAGCAGTGAAGTTTGAAGACTCCAGGGCCAGGTTTAGGGTGGAATGACCTAAGGGGCTTATCAGAAGTGGTCTTGAGGAGCCGTCCTCCTTTGCAGTCTGTTTTTTCCATGACCCACGCCTCGAAGTGGCCATAATATGAGGCTAATTCCAAGTCTGAAATTTCCTTAAGGAGGTCTCTGCTTACAGAGAGAAGGGCTAAGAATGAATCATTGGGTTTATTACAAGCTGTTGTTGAGGGATGAGGTGGCTCGCCCGTTATTCCAAGCAACCTCGACACATTATTTTTATCATCGTGTTTGTCTTGCTGGGTGTCACTGAAGTAAAACACTTCTGTGCGATTTGAGTGCACAGGTATTACAGGCGATGCTGATTTTGGAAGATTATCTGGAGATACAAATCCTTTAGGAGTTGACGCGTGGAACAGCATAATCGTTATGGGAGGAAGAAAAGACATCGACTGGACATGGCAATTGAAGAGGAAATGTGTACTGTTCGTATACAAAGGCTGGATTGTCCTAGAAGTAAGGGTGGCCTCGGCTGTGACTTATGTCGGGACACCTCCTCCCCTTGCAGACAGACTTGGTCCTGTTGACTGGCCCTTGTCCAATCGTTCACTATCCAGGTCATGCAAGTCCATAAGGGTTGAGTGAATGGGGAACACCCCTGACTCCGCAGACCATACTTATTCATAGAGGAACTCAATGTGGTGCAAGAGTGGCAAGTGGAAGAAAAAAAAAGAAAAAATCTAGGCACTCTAACTCTTGGTTCACATAAGAGCCATCAGCCCTCCACACCAAGAAACGTAAAGCTCTAACTAAGTGGCAATCAGCGCCTAACCAATCATCTCTCAACAAATTCAAAGAGATCTCATTGATTTACAAAAAAGAGATTTTGAGCTAAATCCGAATCCTATAACCAAAGAATCTCTAAAGCCAACTGCAAATCAAGAGAAATATTCTCTATATTCAAAGAACTTACCACACACGCTTCCAGCCCTGATGAAATCATCAGGGATGAAGCATGGTGCACAGGCATCCAGACTGCCCTCATCAACAAAGTTAAAACGCTCCAAGATAAAAATAGCATCACAGCGTAAGGCTCTCCACAACCAAGACAGTCCTCCCACACTCTCCTCTCACAATCCTCACCTGCAAACACCCCTTTTCGCCTTCAGAGAAGTCACAGAACTCGAAGTCTCTGACCTTCTCAAAAACATCAAACCATCCACTTGCAAAGGGGATGTCTGCCCACCTACGATCATCAAAGAATGCGCAGTCACTCGCCCCCATCATCACAGCATTCATCAATGCCTCATTCTCATCTAGAATCGTACCACAATGCCTAAAAGAAGCCTCGGTTTGCCCGCTCCTAAAAAAAAAACCTCCCTTGACCCAGCCTCCTCCAATAACTATCGCCCCATCACCACCGTCCCCTTCCTCCTCAAAATCTTAGACAAAGCCGCCCAAAACCAAATCCAGCACTACCTGGAAGCTAATGCCATCTTAGGCAGAAGACAATCCGGTTTCCGTAAGGGCCATGGGAACCGCCCTCTTAGACTTAAAGAATCAAATTACCAAAATAATGGACACAGGCAAACCTGTCCTCCTGCTCCGGCTCGATCGTTCCGCCGCGTTTCATCTTGTGGACCATAACATCCTCACCTCTAACCCATTCAATGCAGCACACTTCTCTCACAAGGCAACCACTTGGATAACTCCATTCTTACAAGGAAGGGCCATGAAGGTGTACTCAGACCAGGCCAAAGCACCCCCTACCACCATTAATTGTGGAGTCCCACAAGGGTCATGCACCGCACCTACCCTCTAACCTTTTCACCAAGCCTCTGAATTACTCGACGCACTTGGCATAGCTTACACAAACTATGCCGACGACACGCAAGTCTTCCTCCCCCTCACCAGAGATTATGTCCAAGACACAGAAGCTCTCCTTAAGCTATATGCCACCATCCAAACTTGGATGGCTATTAATGGTCTTTGTTTAAACGGTGATAAAACCGAGATCATCCTAGCGCCCAAGGAAATTCTATCCAAACTCAGCCCTGAATACTCACATATCACCATTGACAACACTAACATAAAAACCTTACCTTACCTCTCCAAACTGCCTCTCCATCGCCAGAGCCACAATAGGAGCCAGACCAGACTACTGCAACACCCTCCTAGCTGGCACTTCAACCAAAAACTTAAACAGGCTCTAAATAGTACAAAATAACACTCCACGCCGCACTGCACATCCCCAAATTTGACCATGTAACACAGGCCAGAAGAAACGCATACTGGCTTCCAGTTAAAGAAAGAATCAATTTCAAAATACTCACCCTCACACATAAATGCATCAATCTCACAGCACCATCCTACTTATGAGAAACTATAACCAAGAATTCATCCCTCCGTCCTAAAAGAAGCCACCATGCTAACCAACTCCGAATACCCACTATAAGAAGAGCCAAAGCCGGCAGCATTGGCTTCCCCTACATAGCACCTAAGCTCTGGAACGCCCTTCCCAACTCACTCGGAGCAGAACCTTCTCTGTGCTCCTTTCGTAAATCCCTTAAAACTACACTATTCACATAACCCCTACCCTTGCCCTCACCCCCTCCGACCCCTAGCTGTACTGTAATGCAATAAGTCTGTAATGCAAGTGTATGTAACCAAAATATGCTCCTAGAATGCAAATCTCCATGTAACCACTATGCCTTTCTCTGTAACCAGCTATGATGTCCTAATCTGCAACAGCGCCACAATGCCCCTGGGCTGATGTGCACTTTAAAAATACGAATAAATAAAGTGGCAAGTAAGGGCTGGGGTAAGTAGAGACCAATGCGAAACGGTGCGTTATAGAGCAGTATATGTTGGGTTATGTCAGTTTTATATCCAAAAGGAAACAGGGGAGCGTAACTTAGGCAGGACCCTTCACAATAGCGTCAGCAGTCACGCTGTTCCTCAAATATAGCGGGCAGCACTGGAGTAGAGATTAGATGAGTCATGGGAATCGAATGTGTACCTCGATGCTACTCGATCAATCCAAAAACTGTCCCTGGCGAAGAAAGAAACTCTGCGGTCCAGCTGCTTGCAGCCTCAGCGGACCTCGGCAGACCACTGTCACTCACGCTTAACCTATGCTACTTGGTGGAATTTTGCATGTTACATTCACAGAATAGAAAAAGGGTGTGCCACTTCCATAATTGATATCCATAAATATAATCAAAAGTGGAGTTCACTGATTGAATATCTTAATGCACCGCAAGAGATTCTTTTAAATTATTGATTCGGTTTTAGTTCCATTTGATTCTCCCTTTCCTCTTGCATCTTGTATTATCCCGTACAGTTTATTCTTCTTTTGTGTTCCTGTAATTCTTTTGGATTTATATATCTCATCTATTGCTCCAGTAAGTTCTTATTGTAGAGTTTTGCCAATTACATTTAAGTGCATTCTGCATTTATTGTAACCTTGATGCACTCCACTTACATATTTATCTTGGATTGTTTAATTGATAAGCCTTATAATGGTCAACTGCGTATTATATTCTGTATTTATTCATTAGTAAAATTAATCAAAATAAACAGAAAAAAAAGGAGTACTCGTCAAACAGAGGAAGGAGTCAGAAACGCATAGTGACGCAGGGGCGGTCTCCTGGTAGCATAATACCAGCAGGAGGCAGAGCCGTAGAAGGACATGGAGCCCACAAAATCCAAAGTTGCCTGGAACCAGCAAAGCAAATCCTGGAAGTATGGTGTGCGGGTAGAAGCAGAAAACAGGAGAGACTGGAGTTGGAGATCCGGTGGTGGCATGACAACTAGGTCGACATCACCTGGGAGAAGCCGCAGCAAGCGGCACGGCTTCCAGTAAAGATAGTGAGAAGCCGTGAGAAGGAACAATAGCCATACGGCCAGGACGCCGGCGAAAGCAAGCAGAACGTGAGACAGAAAACCAAACAAGGTCCCAAGCACACAAGAATCCCGGTGACGTTGTCTAACAGTACAGAAGGTAACAGGGAACACGGGAGGAACAGTAAAGCAAAAGGCACTTATTATATGCTGATAAAAACTCGTCCCAGCAGAAGGGAAAAAAGCTTGGCAACAAAGCCAAGAAACTTTAACTGCTCTAATGAAAGAAAGAGAATAAACGTATCTCGGAAGGAGATTGGCAGAATTGAAATACTAGGAGAAACTCATCTAAGTAGAAGGGAGGCTGGCGTGGGAGTACAGTTAAGAAACTTGAACTGCCTTACTGAAAAGGAAGAAAATAGACAATCCTCGAGAAGAAGACTAATATGACAAGGACACTACTACCCTGGGAAGAAGGGAAAGTTAATGCCGGGACAAAAGTCCAAGAATGGAATGTAAGAGAAAGAACATGATAAACTGAAAGCCAGAGAAGCATCTATGATAAGGCAACTACAAAAAAAACAGACCAGGAAGGGTTGAACTAGAAGTCTCCAGGATAACAGAATTACCCAGGAAACTATATTTCACCAGCTTATGCAAAGCCCCTTAAAAATGAACTAAAGATTATAGAAGAGTCAAGGAAAGCCATTTCTAAAGCGGAAAGTACTGTTCAGAGTCTGAGTGATGTCACATAACCTTATAAGAAAAGTCACAAAAGACTGTTTGAAAATTATGTGTTGACAAGGAAGCAAACCAGAGGATGAATAAGGTCTCCTGACCTTAGTGGTAGGGTCAGTTTGCATTAACATTTGGACAGCGTCATATTCTTTTTGGACATTCACAGACAACTGACGCCTTAGTTATTCATATAGGTATGAAAACCCCATAGTGATAGGTGTCATTAGTCCTTCATACTATTATGTAATCAATGCACCTTGCAAATGTCCTTCGAGAGTCTGTCTCCTCCTTCTGGTCCACCACAGTAGATTGTAATCTTTTACAGAATCATCATCCAGTTGAAAAACGTTACCTTTCAGTAAGATCATGCAAAACCAGAAGCAAAACATCATCTTGGAAGGACACTAAATATTTTCCTGTGCAGATATACATGTTTTAAATATTCTCTTAGCTTCTCTTCAATCTTGATGCCCTTTTGAAAGCAAAGTTGAAAATTATTTGCACAGTTCCTGTAATTTTTAACCAACTAGCTAGAATGTGGCATTGATCACTATTTGTATGCCTGATGGCAGCTGAAATTATCTGTGTTATAGGGTGCGATAGAAGACATAGGATATGAAAGTCAAATAGCATTATAGTGTTTAACCTTTTGTTTAACTGTATGTTTTGCAAGAACATAGTGCACGGTTGCTTATATAGTGCCTAAAGCAGTTTAATAAAAAAATTAAAAAACTATCTAAGAAAAGCATGGGTAAGCAGCTAATCTGTGTGACAACCATTATATTTTTGCAGCTTTGTGTTTGTTAACCTCATTTGTTACCTACATTCCAAAGAGGAAAGCACAATGTTTGCACTTTCCACGCACAAACTGCTTTATAGCAACACAAATGGATTTCCATATTTAGTTTTCAAAATCATTTTGAAAAACTCAACATTACAAACCGATCGACATATATGGTGTGGCGGGAAAGGGCAATCAGTGGAATGCAACAAAGCATAATTTATTCAGTGATACTTCCACAGAAACCACCTTCTAAAGACGTACAGCAGGATTTAGTACGTAGTTTGGGAGAGAGAAGCCATTCAGCGATCAAAAATAGTTAATTGAGGCTTTCCTATACAGGTTGATCGCTGGTCTTTCAAAACAACATTTGATTAGCAAACTGTCAAAAAAACATTGTGCAGTGCATTTAACTCGTGTCTACATTGATGCACATCTCAAACCTCCATGCCTTACTCCTTTCTCCTTCCTTCCCCTCCCATTACCTGAGATGTCCAATGTTGTAGAAACGGCTGACTCCATCTGTTGAGCGCACAACCTTGACTGTGAACTGCGGTTGCAGCTGTCGTAGCTCCAGCAGCACCACAGCCAGGTAATGCACAAAGAGCAGGGCATCCACCAGTGATACTGCATATTGTACAATTCCCTGGTAATTTCGATCCTTTGAGTCCAGGATGCGCACACCATAGAAGAGCCAATAGGAGACAACAAGCAAGAAGATAAGCACCATCAGCAGTGCTCGGAAGACAAACACCCGGGGGAAGAAGGCCTTTGGATGACGGAAGAAGAGTGCCCAGCTGCCAAGAAGAAGGATGAGGAGCTTGAAGGCCACTGAGATGAAGAGGCCTTCGCAGGCTGTGCCACAGGGCTCCAGCTCTTCACGCCATAGTACCTGTGGCAATAGCATAAAGGCAACAGGCGTGAAGAATGAAAGCAGTGCTAAGGCACCTCCTAGTGTAACCCCCAGGTGCCGGGAGCAATCCAAATGAGCACTGTCCTCCATGTCTTTAGTGATGCGTGTGATGTCATCGTGAGAGATGCTATGCTCCGACGTCCCAGTCACAACGGTCGTCGTTTCACCCCAGTTATCGTCCTGTCCAAACCAAAAAGAAAGTCATTATTGAATTATCCTCAATCCATCAAAATGAGAATTCCAATTTTACAACCAACACAATATTATACACATAGGGACACCATCCGCTTATGGTTGAGGTACTCAAGACTAGTACTCGGATATTGTCTAACTAAAATACACTTATCAAAATAAAGCGTCTATATGTATTAATGTCTGTACAGGGTATTATATATAGCAAACCTAGCTGGATAGTAATGGAGTGTTTCACAGGGTGGGACTGATTAAACAATTTGGTACATGTACAGTGTTATCTAAAGGTTAAGTGTTTGGCTCAAACATGGGGCCAGCTTGTAGTTTGCAAGTTTGAATCCCGACTGAACCCTTCATGCTTCTGTGGTCTAAAAATAGAATACTGTTAAACTGTAACAATAATGCCTGCTATTGCAGAGCTTAGAAGCAGAAGGAATCTTGCATGAAATGCTTAACAGGAACACATTATTATACAATAGGTAAGATGGGGAGTAAACAGGGAAAATACAAAAGCAAAATCTCCATTACGTCATCCAGGAGGTCCCACTCCTTGGTATGTCAGCCTCTCAGAAACCATGCGCGAAGGCTGAATGTTGTGATCTCTGGATGGAGAACTCGACCCTCCTCTTGCGAGAGAAGGTCCTCTCAGCGGAAGACATATTGAGGGCAGATGAACATGTCCAGAAGGTGCGGGTACCACGTCCTCCTGGCCCAATCCGGGGCAATTAGGATCATGTGTTTCCTGAACTTTCTCAACCTCCTGTTCACGTGAGGAACGACAGGGTTTGGAAGAAAGCGTACAGGAATGGAAACTCCCAGTCCACTACAAACACGTCTCCTAGAGATTCCATCGGAAGGAATTTCCTGGAGCAGTACAGTTCACACTTCCGGTTGACAATGGTTGCAAACAGATCCACTTGAGGGGTTCCCCAAAGGGTGAAGATCTCTTGAAGGACTTCCAATGCTAGTTCCCACTCATGGGACACTGTGCTCTGCCTACTCAGAGAGTCCACCGCCATGTTCTCTTCTCTGGCTAGGTGAACTGACGATAGAGAGATTCCTTCTTGAATTGCTCAGTACCAGAGCTGCATTGCCTCTCTGCACAGAGTAGTGACCATACACCTCCTCTACTGTTGAGGTAGTACATGGTTGTTAGGCAAGATTGTATGCAGTACCCTTTGGGAGCACTACAACAACCTGGACCGCCTGGCAATAAGAACCCATCCTTTGGTATAAACTTGTACTACACAAATTGGTAGCGTGTTGAGCAGCCAGGATTATTTCAAGAGGGGTCAATGTGAGCTGTAGGGGAGTTCCACAGAGATTCGCAGTGACAAGTATTCAAATAAACACTTACACACAAGGTTTCTTGAATAAACAATTATTAATTTATCAGTCAGTTAGAGTAAGCCTTCTTCAGAAGGGGCCAATATAACAGTAACACTCAAATATACTTCAAAAATGCACACTCTTAATATTTCTAAATCAGCAAGTACCCTTTTGGGATGGCCACAAACACTACCTACACCCTCAGGTGACTTTAATAGTTAGGGTCCTGGGGACATTAATATATCACTCTTGCATATTGCATCAGATTTAAGAGTTTGTCAAAGAGAAAGGTTATGAGGACACAAGAAATGTCACACATATTTCTCAAAGCAGGCAAGTACTTTTGTAAACCCCCTCTAATGCAAAGTTAGTTAACCCTTTCCTGGAAGGAAGACCAAACACATTCACAGAGGGAAGAAGAGTCCTTCAGGGAGCCAGGCTAAGCCAAAGTCAATGGAGCAAAAGTCTAGGTGAAACTGAAGCACTTCTCAGAGGTAGGTAAAGCGTCTTGCACAATGTTTTAAAAGTCTTTGTAGATAGGAGAATTTAAAGTAGGACCACAAGCTGTTTAGGCTTGTGAGGTAAAGAAGCTGTCAGCAACTGATTTATTGTTTTATTTTATTGTTGTTTTTGATGTGAACATCTTTACAAAACTTGCATTACAAAATGTAAAAATTCTTAAGATCACAGTTCATCCTTAAACACAATTCAATTATGTACAATACCAAACAAGAAAACTGGTTTCATTTTGCCAGTATCAAGTAGCTAGTGCGTTTTCACTCCCTTAGAACTCATATCTTAGTTAATGCATCCTGATCTCGGATTATTTTCACATTCCCTGGCAATGTCACGATTGAACAGGGCTCTATACACCACTACAAGTGGTTCATAGAATGAGAACCATCATATCCATATAGATGTTATATACATTATCTAGTACCAAACAAAAGCACAACAAATCAGTCAATTTTCCCCCGTTTTACAATTATCGACCACAAGGCTCCATTCCTCTAGTCCGAACATTCTAGGGCTTCATTTTTCCCCAAATTCGAATCTATAATTAACAAAAGATAGTACAATGTGATAATCAAGGATTGCCTATAGCCCCACATACATTGTATCCATAACAATTCTGGGTCATCGTCAACAGCAGGATTTACATACATTCGCATGTATTTTTGCCTTTCATTTGAAAAATAATCACAGTATAACACGAGATGTTTCAAAGTTTCGTTTACAGAATCTTTGCAAAATCTACAACTATCATCTGTTGTGTCAGTCGCCTTTTGCCAATATTTTGTGCGGGCTGTAGTTGCCAGAAGATTAAATTGCTGTCAGCAACTCTACAGCGCAACCACGACAAGTCTCACCAACAGAGAACAAGTGCAGTTACACGACAAGAGGTAAGTTCTCAGACTTTACAGTACCTTCAGGTTGAAGAAAAGTGCAGCAGATGAATTCTGTTCCTGTGCAGCTCTGCAGATCCCACAGTTCCTGGGCCTCAGTCTTGCGGACAAGAGGGAGGACTTCTGTTGACTCCTGCACTGCAATGGGTCGGTCACCTACCGCAACCAGCAATCTTCAAACAAGTGGCACTTCTGTGTTTCAGCTCCTCGTGTCTACCGCAAATAGCAACACCATGGTTTCTGGCTGTCGAGCTGGACTTTCCTTGCATCTGGGGTCCAGCACTCTGTTGAGGTGGCTCAGGCTCGGTCAGTCCTGCTTCCTGGGAGTTCAGAGGGTCTTCCTGGAGCTCTTGGCCAGTTTAAAAGCAACGCACACAATCTGGTGTTCCTCTTCCTGGCTATACGGTTTCCAGCAGCAACTCTGTGGAAATTCAACCAAGAGGATGTCCAGGTGGCTTACTTTGAAGTTGATTGGTCCCACCAACTCAAGGGGAGAAGTCGTCCTTGCAGGGGCTTCTGTGTCGATACGAATTGGGAGTTTCAGCACAGCAGCAGGGCTTCACCAGGAAAACAAATGGTCCAGGAGTTGTAGCAGGCGTCCTCTTCAAGTTCTTCTTCGGTTCCTTCGTCCAGTGGTCGACTGCCTTCCAAGCCAAAAAGCCTCGCCTTTTATGCAGGTGTCTCTCGTTCATTCCAGCCCAGCTGTCAGTCACTCAGTAGGGTGGCTGTCTTTGCCGGCCAGTCCGCCGGCCAATCACCACAGAGTGCATTTGGGTCTCCTAGGAGACTAAGCCCAGGGAGTGTCGGGCACCTCCCTCACTTCCTGCCCCCACCAGACACCCTGGAGCCAGAGGTGGGCTTCACTCGTGAATCATGCCAAAGTCAAAGTGGACAAAGGGACCAAACCTGGTTTGGCGCGCAGAGTAAATCTCAAGGGGGACCTTCCAAATGGCGAAAATAGACGACCGGGGGCCATTCTGACAAAAATGGCACCCTTTGGTGCTTTACTGCAGCTCCGAACGCAGCCCGTGTTAAATGCACACCACAGTAGTTAAAAGAAAACCACTGCCACCAGCCATTCAGTGAGGAAAGGGTAACATAAAAATATTACATGCAAAGCTAGACAAAGGGGATACTAAGTAAGCGCTCCAGCACCCTATTGTAAGATAGTGTGTGCTGGGTCTAGAAAGTCTTGGAAACAGTGGTTTATCCAGGAAAAGGTATTTAAACCTTTGGGCAATCTGAAAGATTTCCCTGTGCCACTGCACTGAAAGTGATGTGTGACACGATGTAAAAGATGATGCCTATGAGTTTGTCAGACTCCACAACCAAAAGAAACAGTTGAAAAATCACATTCAAATACATGAGAGTGTGTGGAAAAAAAGGTCTCACTCTCTCCAGATAAAAAGAAAAAATCAATCAGTCCTCAAAATCCAGCAAAGTTGCTGGGGGGTCTCTAAGGTAGAGAGGAATTAGCACATTTCTGAGAATTCTCCCTAACAATGGCCACTGTGTTGTTCATCATTATCAGGACATTCTTTCCCCGTAGATAGGGCAGAAAGGCCTTCAGCGCTAGTATGATTGCCCTCAACTCCAAAAGATTCATATGTAGTTTGGACTCCGATGGAGACCAACTACCTCCGATTGTCAGATCTTTGGTGTGGGCTCTCCACCCCATGAGTGAGGCATCCATCACTACTGTTATCTACGGCCATGGTTGCCAAAAGTGTTCTCCCTTCAGAATGTTGTCCTTGCAGGTCCACAGCACAGGAGAGCCTGTGCGACCCTGCTTGGAACCTGTAGTAGGTCTGACATGTTTTCTGAGAACTGGCACCATTGTGTTCTGAGGGCCCATTGACGGGATCTCACCTAAAGATTGGTCTGCCGCCTTTGAGGTCTGCAACTTATCAAGGCTTTCATCAGCCTTGTTGCCAAAAAGGTGAGACCCGTCAAAAGGCATGTTGAGGAGTCTGGATTGCACATCCGATGCAAATCCCGACTTCCTCAACCACGATAGGCCCTTCCTCTCAGGTGTATATTAGCACTGTACGTGCTGGATGTTTAGTAATACATGCACAACACACCTGCTTGACTACAGCTTTGCACTGCTCAACCCATGCCACCTGTACCCAGCCGTTTCTGGACACCTCGCCCATATGCTACACCTGCACTACCTATGACTGCATACTTGATGTTGCATTTTGCTGAACAGTAACTGCATGCCTGATGTAGCCAGTCCTGTATTCGCACAGATTTTGACTATTATGCCCGTCTAATGTAGCCCCTGTACCATGAAGTGTGGCTTTGCCAGTACTGTACTCACCTATTTTATTCTGTAATCATATACATAATCAAGCACTTTACCAATGTACTATGCACTTTCTGTAACTAGCGCCTACATGCCTCTAGGCTTTGTGCCCTGAAAAAATGCTAACAATAAAAATAAATAAATAAATAGGGGATACAGTAAACGAGCAAGGAGGAGTTACAGTAAGCGTGCAGAACGTCAAAGGGACAGGAGAGGGGGATGGAAGGTGAGGAGGGGGAGAGAAGTAGGGAGCAAAGACGTGTAAGATCAGGGACAGGAGAGAACGAGAGAAAGCAGAAGAGGCAGTTTAAAGACCACGGTGTCTTGTACACACAAATCAGACCCTTGATATTCCCATTCAGAAGATTTGGGGCATATCTTTTACAGTTAGGTACCCTTGGGAAGTACCAGAGGGAGAAAGATGGATAAGGCTTTGGCCTTCAGGCCCTCACAATAACTAGCTTTTAGATAACATGGGTTACTGATCACCAGCTAACCAACCTAGGGTTAAGGAGCGCAGAGGAGAGTAGAGAGGGACAGCCCCTAGTGTGCCACAATCCTAATCAATCCACTGAATCTGATTTGCTCAATATCAGTTCAATAATAACCCTCATTTCTGGCAGCTTGTGAAGCCCTCTGTGACATTACTAATGGTTATAATGCCCCTGAAATAAAATTAATAACCACCATAAAGAAAGTATTCACTAACACCATACATAGATACAAAAGTGTGCTTCCAATGCCGGTTTAACAAATGGCATAACGTGCTTAACACTAGGACACTGCAACAATGAACGCATTGCCACTTGGGAATAATGGATTTGATTAAAACAGTTAAATGAAATCCCAAAATTGAAATCCTTTCAGGTCCGAATCCCTAGGCTGATAGATTTTGAGCACCTCATCATATGCATAAGTTCCCAAGTGCTCTGAATCTGGATTCCCGGTGATAGTGGTTCTATATAAAACCGCAACATTATAATTAATCAATCTGTGGGAACTGTGAGGAGCCAGAAATGAGACAGTTTATGGTTGCCTCACTATGTAAGGTTATGTTATAGTGCATTTGTATAGCGCCTTATGTACCATTGGTATGATCTCAAAGCGCTGTGGGTTGAGCGCTCTCGGGGACTGTGGTTCGTATCAGTTGAGAGAGTAATGTAGCATATAGTGCTTGGGTGCACTTGGTATGTGTGTAGCCAGTGCGGAGTGCGCACGTTGGCTGTGTTCTAGTGCCAAGTGTAGCACGGTGGATGTGAGAGATCAGTGTTAAATGCGCACCATGGAGAGTGGCCTCCGAGTCTGCATTCTGGCTGCCGTGGGGCATGTGCAAGAGATTATGTGTTCTCCTAGGCTGATTATTTTCGTGGGTTATTGCTGCGTTTTACCAGGTTGTTGAGGTTTTATATGAGCGATGTAGGTATGTGTGTAGCTAGGCCAAATTGATTGAGCGGTGTAGCTGCTTTCTATTGTTTGTTGGTGTAAATTGGAGGGCAGCATAATGGTAGGAATGAGTATGTGGTTACCGGTGGGTGGCTTCATTATATGTGCTGTTACGGAGCTCGATGCACCGGGGGAGTCTGCACTTTGGCTTCGTGGTAATGGATTTCACTCTGGAGTTGGCCTCTGGGGGCCTATTTCCGGTTCCTATATAGAATTTTAGGCTGGGTTGTTGAGTGCTTTCTTGGGTATATATGATCTCTTGAGAGCATTTGGCCAAGCATAGTTGCTTCCATAGTTGCCGGCACAGCGTTGTTAGTTACTATTCCTGGGTTGAGGTCACCTTTATTGATACTATAGCACAAGCAATACTTTGGAGGCTAAGTTCGGTGCGTGTAGCTTTTAGCTGCAAAAGGCAGGAAATGTATCGGTCTCCAGGCCGATTTCCGTGTCATGACCGTCCTGCTTTTCCGGGATGAGAGTTAAATTATTGGTTAGCGGTATTCCATGGCTCACGTGTTATGTTTCAGGTTAGTGCTTGTTTTTGTCCTCACTGAACTTTGGTTGGATTAGTTTATGGCAATGAGCGGAACTTTCATGGATTTGGGAAGAGCCATGTTTTTACCGCTTTGCGGAAGGCCATGTAATCCTGAGTGTGACTAATATGGGGAGGTAGTGAATTTCATACAGTTGGTGCCAGGCTTGAAAAGGCTGACCGTTCCAGTCTAGCTGAGTTGGAGCCTGGGATCTTTAGTAGGAGTGCCATGCTTAACCTTAGGGAGCGTGATAGGCGGTAGCGTATGGTTTTCTCTTGGAGGTATGATGGGCCAGACTTGTGCATTGCTCGGAGTGTGATGCATAAGATTTTGAAAGTGGCTCTTCGACTAATAGGAAGTCAGTGGAGGGTGTGGAGAGCAGGCGAGATGTGGCCTCTGCGTCCCAGGGCAAGCAGTAGTTTGCTCTGATGTTTTCATTCAGTGGGTATGACGGAGCGCCTAGGTACATGGAATTCGTCTAGTGTAGGCATAACAATTGACATAATAGAGGTCAATCTGTTGGAGAAGGAGAGATAAGGTAAGATGCGTCTCAGCAGCCTGAGGTTGTAGTGGTAGGATTTGGATACATTATTAATCTGGTGGGACAGAGTTAGGCCCGAGTACAATATGCATCGAAGGTTTTTGACTGTGCTGGTGGGGAGGGGTCGGGGGAGTGCCAAGGGTGGGTAGCCATGGGTGTGGTCGAGGGAGTAGAGCAGTTTTGCCACATACCACGATTTAATTTTTCCCTGGGTTGAGAAAGAGGTGGTTTCCAGTCATCAATTGGTCAATATCACCGAGGCAAGCTGCTAGGGGAGTGACCACAGCTTATTTTAGGGATTCGCAGGATAATTTGGGTGGTGTTGGTGTAATTTTAGCAGGTGAGGTTGTGCGAGCGGATGATCTCTGGCAGTTGGGTCATGTAAAGGTTGAACAGGAGCGTAGAGAGGCAATCGCCTTGGGGTACTCCGGTGTTCTTTGGGCAAGCAGAGAAGGTAAAGGGAGGGAGGGTAGTGATTTGTTTTCTGTTGCTAAGGAATGAGGCAATCCAAGTGACAGCCAGGTCTCGAGTGGAGTCGGTGGAGTAGGGTTGAGTGGTTAATGGTGTCGGCAGCTGAGAGATCAAGAAGAATCAGAGCAGCACATCATTCAGAGCCTGCAGTGACTGAGGTCGTCCCAGATCAAGAACAGGGTGGTTTCTGTTGCATGGCAGGGTCGGAAACCAGACTGAGCAGGTTCTAGTAGGTTGTTGGATTCGGCGAAAAGGTTGAGCGGAGAGTAGGCAGAGCTGTCAATGAGTTTCGCTAGGAATCTGGTGTTGGATATGGGCTTTAATTGGATGGCCTGCCTTTTTCCGAAGGGTTTGACGAGCGCAACTTGGAAGGGGTCTGGGAAGGAGCCTGAGGTGAAGGAGTCGTTGAGAATTGACCTAGCTTGTTCTCCAGCACAAGTGGAGGAGAACATTTCTTTGAGGAGGAGGGCCGGTCAGGGTCCAAGGGGAGACTCGGAGGGTCTGCTGTTGGACAGTAGTTTTAGGAATTCCTCACTCGAGATCGGCTTGAAGGAGTTGAAGGTCGGCGCTGTGAGAAGGGGGGGAGCAAGGGGAGTTGGCAGGGGGGTGAGGTTGGAGACTTTAGTAATAAGGGTGGCTGTACTGTCAAGTGCTGTTCTGTAGAAATGATGGGAGAAGGATCGCAAAGCGCGTTTTGTGGGCGTGGTAGGGGCAATGGTGCAAGTGGGCTTCACGAATTCTGAGATGACCCTGTGGAGCTCTTTACTACTGTTGTGGCAGTTTATGGTTCTTTTATTATAGTAGGTCTTTTTGGCCTTTCAGATCTCGGTTTTGTGGTTACGGTAATAGCAAGCGAACAGGGATTTGCTACAGGGAGTCTTTGATGCTCACCATTTACACTCGAGGGAGTGGTTATGAGTTTTGACAGACTTCAGGTGGGGTGTGAACCATTTGGGGATTGGTCCTTTGCCGGTGCGTGCGGGTCATGAAGGGGTGAGAGGGATGAATGAGTCACTGAGCCGAGAGTCAAAGGGTTCAATAGGTAGAGTTCTGAATGAAGTGAGCGTAGCAGGGCTTCAGTTAGGTCACATAGTACCTTGACCATGTTCCAGCATTTGTGGTCTTCTAGCGAGATCGGGTGGATGATGGGTGGCAGGGTATTTGTGTGGATAAAGAAGGGTAGGGCTGAGTTGTCAGTCCAGATGAGGGGTTTGGGGATGGACACCGAGACAAGGTCAGAGGAGCTGAAGATTGCATCAACGGTGTAGCCTCCGTTGTGGGTGGGACCAGTAGAGTACCTCTAGGCTGTCGACAAAGGGTTGGGTCATGGGGTTGGTGGGATTATCAAACCAGATGTTGAAGTCGCCCAGTAGGGCGAGTGCCGGTTGGTTGACCAGGATGTTAGCTAGTGAGTCACAGAGATAGTTTGCAAAAAGTCTGATGTATCCCGGCGGCCTGTAGACGAGTAGGAAACTGAGGAAGTGGACGAGCAGGAGAGTTGGATCAGAAGGGATTTGCAGTTAGCTGTGCATGGCTGGGTTTTGATGAGAGAGATGGATATTTTGGGTTTCAAGAGGATGGAAATTCCGCCACCCCTGGTGGCTCTGTTGTGGAGCATGAGAGTGTAGCCGGGAGGGAAAGCCTTGTGTGCGACTGGTGTAAAGTCATCTCAGTGATGAGATCAGGGTTTTTGGTGGATAGAAGGTCGAAAATGCTGTGATAGTTTCTGGCCACGGAGCGGGCATTGAATAAGAGGCAGGTGACTTGGTGTGGAGGGGTTGAGGGGAGAGTGGTTCTAGTGGTGTTCGTGGCAGGATGGGCATGATGGCCCCGGGTGGCAGGTGGAGGGGGGCTGGCGAGAGGGAGAGGCCGGGACAGTCCGAGTATTCAGTAATGATGTTTGGGGGGAGAGGAGGTGTGGAATCTGGGAAGAGAGATTGCAGTGAATGCTCTGGATGTGATGGAGGTAGTTGAATGGAAGAAGGAGAGGTGGGCGGTGAGTGGTGTTGGTGCCGTGGGTGGGTATCGACTGGATAGTGACTTGGTCGCAGGTCTGGAGGGAGGTGGAGATGAGGAGGTTGTAGGTGAGAGATTGTGTCTGAAGAGGGACAATCTGGGAGTTGATAGAAGAGTTCCTGACAGCAGGGCTGACGGTGGATGGGATGGAGGACTGATGTAGGCAAGGAAAAGGCACAGAGGGTTGAGGCCTGGTCGTTAGCTTTGATTGTTTTCTGCGCAGGAGGTGTGAGAGAGGGTAGGGGGTTCGAAGGGGAGGGGGATGAGGCGATAGTTCTTGAGAGAGCAAGACGTACCATGCTGAGAGAAGGGGGTGCTGTGTAGTGACGGGCAGTGAGGCGAGGTAGGACTGAGTTGGAGGGTCGGTTTGTCGATGGGATGAAGGATTTGGAGGTGGGACATTGACATCTCTGTGAAAGGGTGATTGCTGATATTTGGGGGTCGGCAGGGTTTTGGCTGAGGCATGGGGCGGGGTGAAGGTCTATGGGATGAAGTTCTGCGTGGACGGGCAGATGAAATGGTGGTGAATAGGAGGTTGTGTGGAGTGAACCGGGAGTGTTTGCTGGGGGCAAAGCAGGTATTGTCAGGGAGTAGGAGGGGGGGAGGTGGGAGAGTCAGCTGAGGGATGGAGTTAGTGGAGGGACATGGACCTTGCCCTGAATAAGTGATTGGTGTGGATTGAGGGGAGGAGACGGTCTGCAGGATTCTGGCTGAGTTGAAAATCTGCAAGGAGAAGATCTACGGGGAGTGACAGGTGCTAAGGTGGTGGCAGGGGGGTTCTTTAAGTAGTGCCAGTGGCTACTCTGGCCTGGGTGTTGGATGTAGCACAGTGAGTGATTCTTGGTGATGTGGGAGGAGGTGATGTCCACGGATCTGGGTGGAGAGTGGGGCGTGGAATTTATGGGATGGGGTCTGGAAGCTGTTGAGGTGTTAGGGGGAGTTAAGAGGTAGAGCGGTGAGCGATGCAGTAGGGGTGACAGTCATTCTTGGCATGTGGCCAGGTGGAGGTGTTGCGCGAGGGCGGGGCCTCCGCGCAGGTGGATGGAGGCATGGAAGGGCGGGGATGATTTGTGGTGTGCCAGGTGGCTCCTCTGGTGTGCGGAGAGGGCATGAGGGAAGTAGGGTGTGTGGGATGTTTCTAGGGCTGAGGATAGAGGGGGTGGTGGTGTGTGAATGGGGATTGAAAATTGTGGAGCAAGAGAGGAAGCGGTCAGGTGAGCCTGAGGGGAGTGTGGGGTCGGTGTGGAGGATGATTCTGAGGTTAGGGGTAGGGAGGCGTGGTTGTGTATGGATAGAGTTTGGGGATGAGGGAGTTACAAACGTGGTGGTGTGGTGTATGCGTGAGGGAAGTGGGGCGTATGCAATGTTTCTGGGGCTGAGGATAGAGGCGGTGGTGGTGTGTGGATGGAGTATGAGAATGACAGTTCTAGCAAGGCACTAGTAGGTCGTGCATGGAGGGTATTGGTTTGAAATCATTTTTCTTTCGTTTGTTGGTTGTTGAGTGAGAGTGGGATGGTTGTGTGTTGGATTGGATTTTTAGGTGGCAGCGTAGTTGCAGGGACATCATTGCAGGCGCGGAGAGGAGTTGGTTCTCGCTCCGTTTTTGTCCTGTTGGGAGTGTTGGCACAAGTCGTGAAAGGGAGCACTGCGACAGGTGGGGTTTATCGGGGTTGGGTGGGTCACTGCAGGTCGGGAGTACTGGGTCGGGTATTTAGAGGAGCGAGTTTCTCAAGTCTAGTAGATGCTGCTGGATAACTAGAATTGGGACAGTGGTATATGCAATGGTACCTAGAGATGGGACAACCGAATAGCGGGAGAAGAACAAGTTCCTTTCTTACCTGGTAACCTTCTTTCGATGGGATGTTCCTCCGACGTATTCCACATCTATGAAAGTAATCACCACAACTGGGCTGCTTTGGAAAATTTTGCGGCGTCTGCTTATAAGACGTCGATACGCTGTCCCTCGAGGGCCTCCATCGAGCCGACGTCACCAGCTGTTATAAGTAGGACGCACAACGCCTCCAGCCTCAGTTGTATTTTTTTCCCAGAACGTGTGGAACCAATGTTCTGCAAGTATGACTACAGAAAGCCTTGCAGAAACGTAAGCTGCAATTGCATAAGAAATTCTGTAGAGGGGCAGGCTGGGAGGGTGCGATGTGGAATACGTCGGAGGAACATCCCATCGAAAGAACATTACCAGGTAATAAAGTAACTTGTTCTTCGAGGGGATTGTGTCCTCCGACGTATTCCACATCTATGACAGACTCCCAAAGCAGTACCAATGTATGGAGGAGGTAAAAGAATTTAGAATTTTAGAATGCCCAATCAAATCGCAGAATAGAGGACCGCCTTTCCAAAGGATAAATCTTGCCCATGGATAGAATCCAGGGAGTAGTGTTTTACAAAAGTATGGACAGAGGCCCATGTGGCTGCTTCACAAAGATTACGAATGGGAACACCCCTCTGCAGAGCAGTGGAGGCAGCCACACCCCTAACAGAATGGGCCCATAAGCCTACCAGAGGGTCCTTACCCGCCAGACGGTAGCATTTAGATATTGTCAAGATGATCCATCGGGACAAGGTCTGCTTAGAAACAGCTTGACCTAACCGCCTTCCAGCGTATCCTACAAATAGCGGATTGTCCACTCTGACCCGTGACATCCGTGAAAGATAGAAGCTCAAAGCTCTCCTGGATCCATCCTATGGAGCCTCTCCTCTTCCTTACCAGGATGCGGAGGAGGATAAAACGCTAGAAGAATTACCTTCTGCCTCAAATGAAAATCCGACAACCTTAAAAGAAGGACAAACCCCAATGACAACACTGTCCTTATGAAACACTGTGAAAGGTGGATTGCTGGAAAGTGCCTGCAACTCACTCACTCTGCGAGCGGAAGTAACCGCAACCAAAAATACAGTTTTAAAGGTCAACAGTCTCAAAGGACAAGAATGTAAGGGCTCAAATGGAGCATCCATTAGGAATTTCAGAACTAGGTTCAAATCCAATCCCGGTACCTGGAAAGGAGACAGTGGGAACACATTTGTCAGCCCTTTTAGAAACTGAGAAAATCAAAGGAATCTTAAAATAAGAACACTCCTCAGACGAGCGCTTAAATATGGACAGCACCGCCAGGTAACCATTAATGGTACCCACTTGCAGGCCCTTGTGGGCCAAAGAAAGCAAAAAAGACAGAACCACAGGAATTGAACACTGAAAAGGAGCCACATTCTGTACCCTGCACCAGTCGCAGAACTTTCTCCAACGGTACAGGGATTTTGTTGCTGGCCTTCTGGCCGAGAGCAACACCTCCATCACGTCTTCAGGGAGGGCCCAATCCTTGTATCTCAACCTTTCAGAAACCAAGCATGAAGGTTGAGAGACTTGACCTCTGGATGGAGAACCCGACCCCCCCCTCCAGTGAGAGCAGATCGTCTCGGTATGGAAGACGGCGTGGAGGGCAAATGGACATGTCGAGAAGGTCCAGGTACCACGCTCTCGTGGCCGATGCTGGGGCAATGAGGATCATTCGGGAACCGAACCTCCGTAACCTCCGCAGCACTTGCAGAATGACGGGGACTGGAGGAAACGCATACAGCAGTGGGAAGGACCACTCCACTACGAACGCGTCCCCTTAGGCTGCTCTTGAAGGGAATTCCCGCGAGCAGAATCGCACTTCAGACGGCAGAAAAGCCTCCAGGGCTAGCCCGACGGCCCGCAGCTCCAACAGATTGATATGGAGTCTGGACTCCGACGCAGACCAAGGACCGCTGACAGTCAACTCGTTGGCATGAGCTCCCCATCCCGTGAGGGATGCATCCGTCACAATCGTTACCTCCGGCCAGGGTAGCCAAAATGGAGCCCCCTTCATCAGATTGCCTTAGACGGCCCACCACAGAAGATCCTGGGCGACCGAGGGCGGCACCTGAACGGGATCAGACATCCTGCCGGAGGACTCCGACCACTGCATCTTGAGAGCCCATTGAAGAGATCTCATCCGCAACCTGGCCTCTTGCACCAGCAGAATGCAGGATGCCAGGAGGCCGAGCAACCTCAAGAACTCTAGCGCCGGGAGAGACTGGGCACGTAAAAACGTGTCCACGATCTGCAGAATGTGATGAGCCCTCACCTGGGGAGGCAAACACTGCCCCAGGGATGTGCCGAGCACTGCTCCGATGTACTGGAGCCGCTGGGTAGGTGTCAAGTGGGACTTCTTAAGTTGAGGGAGAAGCCCAACCTGTAAAGGGAGTGGCAGGTGACTGACAGATGATCCAGGACATGCTCGGGAGACCGTGCCCTTATCAACCAATCGTCCAGGTAGACGTGAATCCCCCCTTTCCCGAGATACGCTGCCACCACCACCACCATTAGCTTGGTGAAGACCCTCGGGCGGAGGTCAATCCAAACGGCAGGACCTGAAACTGAAAATGCGAGTCGCCAACCACCAACCTCAGGTACTTCCTATGCTTGGGATGAATCGGCACATGAAAGTAAGCATCCTTGAGGTCGAGAGACCCCAACCAGTCCTGAAGTTGAAGGGCCTGGAGTACTTGAGAGAGTAACCATCTCGAACTTGTACTTCCTGAGGAGCTTGTTCAAACCACACAAGTCCATGATGGGTCTCAATCCCCAGTCTTTTTTCGGGATCAAAAAATATGTGGAATATCATCCCTTGTTCCTCTCCGCTACAGGCACCAGTTCTATGGTGCCTTTCTCCAGAAGGGATTTGATTTCCTGCGCAAGGAGCGGATCCGGACTCTTCAAAGAGAGCTTCCCCTGTGGATCGTCGTGAGGCCTCTGCCGGAAAGGAAGACAGCAGCCGTGGGTTATGATCTCCAGAACCCACACAACTGAAGTAATGGCACGCCATTCTACAAGATGCAGCGCCAGCCTTCCCCCCAACCGGCGAACCATGGGACATGGCCTCATGACTGAGCTGAAGCGGTTGCGGTAGTGCCTGAAAGCAAAGAAGCAACTGCCCGAGCGGCTTTGGCATCTCGAGTATCTTGTTTTCCACCTCTGGTACTCCTACGTTGGCCTCTTTGACTGGCGGCTCCCCTCGATCTACCAAAGGAAGAGTAGTATAGAAAGGAACCTCCCCTCCATTGCTGTCCCCTAGGACGAAAAGGCGGAGGTTGACGTGCTGCAGCGCTCAACGACTTAACTGCAGCTTTGGAGGTGCAACCTCTCAAGGCTCTCGTCAGCCTTTCTGCCAAAAAGATGGTCACCATCCAAGGACATGTTGAGAAGTCCGGACTGTACATCAGGAGCAATGCCCGACTTCCGCAACCACGCAAACCTGCGCATCACGGTGCTCGCCGCCATTGACCGGCTGACACAGTCTGCCATGTCCAAGCCCGACTGAATGGATTCACACATGGCATCCTTGCCATCCTGAACGAGGGCAAGAAAACCATCCCGTTCCTCCCCTCCCTCTTCAGGAATATGTTCAGCCGCCAAAGAAACACAATTCCACAGAGTGTGAGTGAATCTTGCCCAGTTGGCTGCCTTTCAAAGCCATACCCCCAGATGAAAATACTTTCTTCGCCCAACAGTCAATGCGTTTGTCGTCCCTATCCGGAGGGATGGTAGGGTACGCAGCCTGCTTTGCTGGGGCCGTAGCCGCCTGCACCATCAAACACTCCGGAGTGGGGTGCAAAGACAAGTAGCCAGGGTCGCCACTGGCTGGATGGTATTTTTTCAGTAGCAACTTATTCACTGTCGTGAGACTCTCCAGAGCAGTCCACGCTGCCGCCACCCTTCTTTGTGAGGCCATATGAAAAGGCAGCACCGGGTCAGTGGGTGGACCTTGGTCCAATATATCTGTCGGGTCATCCTGCAGAAAATCCACAGGTGGAGCAGACCACCCAAAGTACTCCGTCACCCTCGACAAGACATGCCTGTACGAAGACTCAGTGTGTGTACCAGGCTCAGGCCTGTCAAATTCAACCTCCGGGGAGGTGTCCAGACCATTGGCGTCATGCAAGGATTGACGCAGGTCTTCGATCTGGCTATGACCTGATAACGGGTCATCCGGAACCTCAGGAGGAACAAACCCCTCCACATGTGACCCTTCATCCACCTCTGAGATGTAATCCAAAGGCTGGAATAAATCCCTGGATGAGGGTACAGAAAAAGGCTTAAACACAGGCCTCACTGATTTACTCAGTGCCTTCCTCAGGGTTTCTATCGGTCTCCGGGACACCTCCGATAAAGCCTCCTCAAAAGGCGTAGACGGAATCGGCATCGAGCGAGGCGCCGATGGCTTCGACATCGGCTTCGAGGCCGGAGCCCCGAGCGTGTCCTTAGACAGTCTCGGCGCCGATGGAGTCGATGACTTCCTCGGAGGCAGAGCCTCGAGAGAGAGAGTCCCTCCACAGACATGGTGCCGATGGCATCAACGTCTTCTTAGAAGACCTCACAGGCTCCAACGGTCTCGAGGGCGTCGAGGACCGGGATATGGAGCGGGCATGGCTAGAGTGATCTACCTTGTCCGATCGGGACCTCGACGGCTCCCAATGATCGCGCTGACTGCCTGAGCCCGAAGGCATGCGAGCGGTGGCCCTAGCGCGTTCCTTGCCAGCTTCCCTCGAAGGCGCGGACAAAACGGAGCCCTGCAATTCGCAAATCGCCATCATCTCCTTGCAAAATGCGTCCCATTCCACCGGAGATGAATGCTTGTTGGGACAAGCTACCCGCCGTCGGCCGGAGTTCTCGGACGAGGACGGGGAAGACGACCGGTGACGGCGCTTCCGAGAGTGCCTAGAACTGACAGAGGAATGGCGGGAACCACTTCGGGACCAAGACCCCCTGGACTTACGCCGACACGGAGATTCGCCCCTCGAACCGTCGGTCGAAAGCCCAGCGGATTTTGACTTTCGGGGTTTGGAAACCCTACCTACAGATAACTTCTTCCGCAAGGCCTTCGACGTCAAAGACTGGCATTCATCGCAGTCATCAGTGGCATGGTCCTCGCCGAGGCACCACAGGCGGACGTCGTGCGGGTCTGTAAGCTACATCTTGGAACTGCAGTTGCGCAACTTCTTGAAGCCCGACCTCGGGGTAGAAGAAGACAAAGACATGATTCTCACAAAACCAAGAACGAAGAAACGATTCAACAGGAGAAGAAACGAGGCGCGCTGAGATTCCGAAGCAAACACGTTCGCGGAACAAATTGAACTGAGGCTGGTGGCTTTGTGCGTCCTACTTATAACATCCAGTAACGTCGGCTTGACGGAGGCCCTTGAGGGACAGCGTATCGACGTAGAAAATTTTTCCAAAGCAGCACAGCTGTGGTGATTACTGTCATAGATGTGGAATATGTCGGAGGGCACAATCCCCTTGAAACACTGCTACTGTACTAATGGGGGTACAGCTTTGAGATTCCTAAAGTGGGGGCACAGTAGCATAAGCAGCGAGACCTAAGATTATGACACCTGGATAGCGGGAGAAACACCTAAAATGGAGGCATAGCAGCAAATGTACCAACTGCTAGCTTTGAGATTCCTAGAATGGGCACACAGAAGAAAATGCACCAACACCTAAAATGTGTGCACAATCGAAGTTTAGCAGCAGCAAGCATTTAGAATCCCAAAATGTGTGCAGAGTAGTAGAAGCAGCTAAACCTAAGATCGTGACACCAGGATATTAAGAGAAACTCCTATAATAGGGGCACAGACACAAATGTAACTACACCTAGCTTTGAGATTCCTGGAATGGGGCACAGTAGCATAAGCAGCGAGACCTAAGATTATGACACCTGGATAGTGGGAGAAACACCCAAAATGGGGGCACAGTAGAAAATGCAACAACACTTCAAACGCGGGCACAATAGCAAGTGCAGCAGCAGCAAGCTTTGGGATTCCTAAAAATGGGCGCAGAGTAGTAAAAGCAACAACACCTCACTTTGAGATTCCTAAAATGAGGGCACATTAGTAGAAGCAACAAAACCTAAGATTGTTGCACCATGATATTAAGAGAAACACCTATAATGGGGGCACAGAAGCAAATGAAACAGCAGCTAGCTTTGGGATTCCAAAATGGGGGCACACTAGTAAATGCAACAACACCCAATTTTGAGATTCCTAGAATGGGTGCATAGTAGTAGAGGCAGTGAGACATAGGAATTTGAGACTAGGATAGTGGAAGAGAAACCTACAATGGGGGCACAACAGCAAATGCAACGTGGGGGCACCTACAATGGGGACACAGTAGTCAATGCAACACCTGACAGATTCCTAAAATGGGGGCCCAGAAACAGCAAGACCCAACATTGTGCCACCTGGACAGTGGGAGAAACACCCACGATGGGTGCACGGAAGCAGATGCAACAACTGCAAAGGTGGCTATCTGGTGGAACAGAGTAGGGTAGTTTTACAATAATAAAACACTCTTAGCTGTGTACGTTGGACCAAATGTTCTTACAAAATTAATTAGGTGGGGATTGGGTTGGTCAGTTTAGTGGGGGGCAGTAATGGCTGCAACCCCTAGCCGTAACCGCACTTGCTCCGTCAGTGGCTGCTGGGTGAAGGCTGCAGGCTCCTCAGGCTAACATGGGCCAGCACGGTGTGGAGCTGCTGCTTCCACGGGCGCTATCCTTTGCCGTGAAGTCCTTCGCCGAGAGGTCTCTGCCTGGGCATGAGGCTGCCCTACGAGTGTTGAAGATGAGGTGTTCCAAGTCACATGGCAGGTCCACTGACCAATCGGCAGGCCGCAGGGGGGAGAGGAAAGGGAACAGAAACAGGCGCCGAGTGCGCTTAAAATGGTCTCAGAGTAAATCATTTTGTTTGCCTATAAACGAAAAGGGGAGCACTGGTGCTTCTGCACTGCTCTCACCCTCTTTGCCAGTCCAAATGAGTCCTTAGGGGCTCAGCTGCAGGCTCTACAGCCCACTCTAGCTTCTGGTTTTCCTGGGGCCTACAAGCCAATCGGCAGGCCGGGGGTGGGGAGACTGAATCGCAAACAGAGGGGGAGGGAAACCAGTGCAGCGTGCACAATGGGTTTAAATGGCCTCAGACTAAAACTATTTTCGTTTGCCTGTAAACTAAAATGGGAGTGCGGGTGCTCCTGAAATGCTCTCACCCTCTTTGCCGGTCCAATTTAGGAGGTATTTCCCTACCTCAACCAAAACAAATGGATCTGTCCTTTGTCAAGATGTCCAAAGCAAAATATAGGTCCTGTTTTCAAAACCCTATCCTGCCCCTCTCACACTAAAACTAACTCAAAAGGTGCAAAGGATATTCTCTCTGATTCTCAAAGTGTGCAAATGTTCAAATCCAACACAAAGATATAAATCCAACCAAAAAGTTCCAGGTGGATAATGCTCACAGTTCCAGGGAATGGCTCCTGTCCCCAGATTGCTTTTCAACAAAACGAAAAAAGTACAAACAAAGAATTACCAAGTTCCTTGTAACCCAAGAGGGTAACTCCCTCCTCTTGGTGTGTTCACAGTTCACGGGGAAATGGTTCCCTCCCCCAGGTTTCTTGTCACATGCAAGGCAGTTCAAAATCCTAAGGATATGTGTTCTCCTTGGGATTCTCTTTCCACTGTATTACAATTAGGTTGTGGGTCCCAGACTCGCAAATCCCCTGGTATACTCACCTGCCAGGTTCTTTTCCACACTTTGACAATTCAAAATCTCAAGGGCATGGATCTTCCTTGAGGTGCTCTACTTACTGTAGTATATTATGCACACTTGACTTTGCCTGGTATACTCTCCTTATATTGATATTTTATTTCTATTGCACTCGTACAAAAGGGTTTCAGAGCGCGACAAGGCAAGGGAGGGGAACAGGGGAGAACAAAACAACGATATTACTAGGCCCAGTGACATTGAGAACGCGCAAGTGCATGAGAGAGGCGAGGGGAAAAGTACATGGAAGGGGGGAGAAGTGGAAAGTGCGAAGCAAAGGAGAAACAGATAAATAATAAATAAATAAATAATAAAGGCAACAAACAGTGGTAGTGCAGCCAGAAATTTGCAAGTGCTGGGTTTAAGGCAGAAGACCGGGTAGGTCTGATAAGTGCAGGAAGAAAAAGGAGCGGGCTGTATGGGTACAGATACAGACCCCAGTGCAAAGGGTGGCCCGGGGGCAGTGCGGGTGGGTGATAGGGTGAGCAGGTACCTGGGCCCGGAGGACAGAGGGTGGCCAGGTGCACAGTGCCAAGAGAGAACAGATCAGCAGAGGAGAAGGGGAGCGAAGGCAGAAGAAAAGAGGATGGTCTTGAGGTGCTTCCGGAACCGGAGATGGTTCTCCTCAAGTTTTCGAGTGGCAGGGAGGCTGTTCTAGAGTGAGGCTCCAGCCAAAGAGATCTACCCCCAGCTCGTTTTTGACCCTCGGGGAGTTAGAGGTAGAGGAGCAAAGAGCTTGAGAGGGGAGGTATTTGCAGAGGGATAACTGAAGGTATTTTGGACCTAGGCCCCAGAAAGCCTTGTGGACAATGCAGAGGATTTTGAATGTAATCCTTGCATCCACTGCAAGCCAATGGAGATATTTCAGAGCTGGAGAGATACGATCCCATGGCTTGAGGCCAAGGACAAGTCTTGCCGTCCTGTTCTGGATTAGTTTCAGAGGGCGGAGAGTGGAGGCAGGTAGATTTAGAAAGAGGCTGTTACAATAGCAACCTAGAGAGAACCAGAGCTTGGGAGACCCTGAGCTTCTGGAGGAAGGATAGGAAAGGCAGAGTACCTCTGAGGAGGTGCAGTAGGAAGTGAGACTTCAGATGTGGGCGGAGAAGGAAAGTGGGGCGTCAAAGATGACCCTGAGGTTCTTAGCCTCGCAGGTCGCGGTAGGAGGGCCAAGGGAAGCTGGCCAGTGAGTGAGGGGAAAGGATGCTGAAGGTGTGCCAATGAGGAGGATCTCCGTCTTCCTGGCATTAAGACAAAGATCATTGGCGGCACACCAATCTGGAATGGCACTTAGGCAATCAGATGAGAGAGGGAGAGGAGGTGGCAAAGGGCAGCCTGAAAATGAGTTGAGTGTCGTCAGCTTAACACTGGAAATTTGAGCAGAAAATGGCAATGCAGTGGGTAAGAATGACCAGGTATTGGTTGAAAAGCCAGGGCGAGAGGTTAGACCCCTGGGGAACACCACAGGTAGAGAGGAAGATAGATAGGAAGGACCCAAGTTGGATCTGGGAGGGTCGATCACAGAGGAAAGCGGTCATCCAGGCCAGAGCCTGATCAGTGATACCGAGGTTATCACGGAGATGGTTGAGCAGGATGGTATGGTTGACCGAGTCGAAGGCAGAAGAGAGATCGAAGAGGATGAGGACAGAGAGAATGAGTCCAGGTTGGAGAGCAGATCTTCACGGATGTTCAGGAGAGCAATTTCCGTGCTTCTGGCAGCTCTGAAGCCAGACTGGTGGTCATGGAGCCAGCCAACAGAATTGGAATGAAGTTAAGCTGAGAGATGGCTAACTTTTCCAGGAGTTTGCCCAGAAAGGGAGTAATGGCAATTGGGCGATAGTTAGCTGGACAAGAAGGATCAGCTATGGGTTTCTTGAGAAGAGGATACGCAAGGGAGTTCTTCAGAGGGGAGGGGAAGGATCCTGAGGCAAAGGAGTGGTTGCAAAAATCAGCAAGGGCCGGAGCCAGGGGTCAATGTGTCTTTGATGGTTTTAGAGGAACAGGGAGGAACCTGTTTTGACGAGGCTTTCATAGATCAGACTTGTCTAGCGACCGCGTCAAGAAAGAAAAGAAAAAAGGATGAGAAGGAAGTTGGGGGGGGGGGGGGTGTCTAAACGATAGTCAGTAAGCACAGATGGAGAAGGAGGGGTGGAGAGGGTGGACAGGATGTCCTGGGTTTTTTAGATGAAGTGAGCGGCAAGGGCATTGCAAAGAGCCTACGAGGCAACAGGAGGGTTAGAGACTGCAGCAGGGTTGGCCAGCTCCTTGCAGATTTTAAGAGTTTGGCTGAGTAGTTAAATGCCACAGAGACACCAGCTTCAATGTGGACTCTCCTCTTGGTGAGGACAGAGTTGGGATTGCCTTTGTAGCAGGCGACAGGCCAGTTTGTCAGAGGATGAACAAGAAGCCCTCTATTTCCTCTCAGCCGCCCTACACTTACGTTTAAGTGTAGCTAGGTCAGAGTCATACCATGAATTGCACTTGGATTTGGATTTCAAGCGGATCCTCATGACAGGGGCAAGAGCATCAAGAATATCCGAAATTGAAGATTAGAGCAGAAACACGGCTGTGTCAGGATGTGAGACACCGAGAGGTGGAGGGGGTCAGGTGGAGTGGCCTCAATTGACACACGCTTCATGGGCCGGATGTCCGAGAAGGTAGGTGGCAGTGTTGGGGTAGGCTTGGCTTGGGGGGGGGGGGGGGGGGGGAAGAGAGGGAGAGATAAGAGGAGAGGAGGGAGTGATTGCTCCAGGAGAGAGGAGTGGTCAGAGGGATGGAGAGGGCGAGGTCAGAGGAGATCAAAGCCTCAAGTGTGTGCCCTGTAGAGTGAGTCGGACCAGAGGGGAGGATGGACAGGGAGAGGGAGTCGCAGAAGTCACTGAAGAGTACAGGGGAGGCACAAGGAGAGTCTATATGTATATTGAGGTGACCGAGGAGGAGGAGATGAATAATATAGGCCAGGAGGGAGGAGGAGAGGTCTGCCTCAGAAATGAGGTGATTTGACCAGGAGTCTGGTAGATGGTAGCCACAGTAAGAGAGGCATAGTAAGGGTAGGCGAGAGAGAGAGCCAACAGACAAGGCATTCAAAAGAGGAGTAGGTCTGAGTGGGAATGATAGAGGCAGGAATCCACTCAGGAAAGATCAGGGATACCCTCCCACCGGACCGGGAGGATCTGCGTGCAGAGAGGATCTTGTAGCCATCAGGGAGGAGAGTGTCAAAGCTTGTGACAGAGCTGGTTATGAACCATGTCTCAGTAAGACCAAGGACATAAAGGTCTAGTTCTTCGAGGAGGTGGCAGATGTCAGAGGGGTGTTTGACAGCAGAGCGAGAGATGAGAGTGACAATATGAAGAAGGTTGCCAGCCTTAAAGACCTCCCGGGGATGGGTACAGATCAGAGGTACGCCCTGTGGAGGAGAATGAGACCTAGGAGGGATAGAGGAGGAGGGGAGAGAGGGCAAGGTAGCCAAGGGGAGAGAGGAGGGACAGCAGGAGATGAGGAAATTTATGAGGCGAGGAAAGTGCCTTTCAAAGAGGAGATTGGCCAGAGGGCCTTGGACCATGACAGTGCCATTTAGGTAGACAATAATGATGACTTTAGAGTCATCTAAGGAAGCCATGAGAACTTCCCAGCGAGTGCCACCATTAATGGGACAGGAGGAGATGGGACAGAGCACAGAGATCATACGAGGAGTCCATAGATCTGGCGAAGGAACGACAAAGAGGATGTCGGTGAAGGTCTGTCTGGAGGAAGTATAAGAGTAGGTGTAGGCGATAGGAAGACCAGGGTTAGAGGCCAAGATATCCATTTTGAACTTCTTCCTACCAGACATAGTGAGAAGGGAAGGATAGTCAACGGAGAAGCATTTGGAAAAGATAGGAGAAACAGAAAGCGCCATGGGGGTGGAAGCGAGGAGAGTATGAAGAAACTGGGGGGTTCTAAGGCAGGGTAGTGTGGGACAAAAGAGAGTGGGGAGGTCACTGGGCTGGCAAGTTACACAGAAACATTAGTATACAAGCAGAATACAAAGAATTTTGCAATGGGCACCAAAATGTGACTTTTTAGCACAAAGCAGCGTGTGTAAAATCGTAAGTGAAACAGCATCCTTTTGTTTTTGCAATTTATGAAAAAAAAGAAACTTTTTTACTAAAATATTTGTTTTTTAATATTGAATAAATCATTTGTGGAATAAAAATGCTTGTTGTAATACGGTGTTATAATCATACATAGTATTAAAGATGTTGGACCATAACAAGAGTGTGGACTTAAGGGAGGAGTAACCAAATCACTCTTATGTTGTACAGACATTGGTAATCTTCTTGCAATTGCACTGGTCCCCCGACAACAAAAAATAGGGAAGTACACAATCACAGACCGCTCTGTATACTCTTCTGCCAGGACTTACACTAAGTGTGTGAAAGTAACTGCATACATTTCTTCTACCAGTTTTCAACACAATGTCCCTCTGGTTTCCCTTCTTGGTTCGTACTGAGGGTCCCTGACCCCAGTCCCACTGTCAAAGGCTTTTGTTATCTCATCGGACCGTGCTTCGGCATTCCAGCCCTTTCTCTGGGCTCACTAATTCTCTTCCTGTGGTTTCTTAGTGTTCCAGACTCCAAATCGGGTATTTCTCTGGCTTTCGTTGATCGCTCTGCTCTTGCAAGCACCTCCAATAGGCGTTCAGGCTTTGGTCTGATTTACGGCCTCTGCAGCAGTCCAGAAGTGCAGTTTAGTGTATTCCTTGTGCTTCCTTCTGGGTTCTGTGGGGCCTTCTTCAGCACATCGCTCACTGGGCTGCCCTCTCACTCATTATAGCTGCCTTGGCTCCTGCGTCACCACCAGAATCTCGCTCTGCCCTGGAGAACTCCATGCTTCTCTTCCTGGCATGGTTTTGAACCATGTTGGGCCAATCTAATTTCTGCATCAACCAGACCGCTGACAGTGGTTCTAATGAGGAGTATTCATCATCACTCCTCACCTCATCTCATCTCAGTTGTCATATTGTTCCATATGTGATGTTGAGGAAGCTCATTTTGGACCTTAATGGGAGAAAGCATCACTGCTCCCTGCCTCTTGCTTATCTCTGTTGACAAACTATAGGTGATCTTGGGGAATATGTGAAGTAGACTTGGCAAGTTGTTGAGGGAGTGGGTGTTACAATATGCCATAAAGGTATTACGGGGAGGGGCAAGGGGGGGAAATCCCTAAAACGGAATGGGGATATGCGACTTCTTCCGGTGTTGCGTCAACCCTCTGAGGGTCTCCCCACCCCATGTGGTCATGCCTCAAACAGCCTTCCCCAGAATCAGGTATCGGCTGCCGTCCGATGTTTGGATGATTAAATAATGTCATTGTTGACAAAATTCCAACGTCTCTCGGAGCCGACCGTGGTCCCACACCGTAAAACAAAGTGAGCTCCCTGCTGTTATGCAAGAGTGGCTCTAAAATATTTTTCAAAAAACCTTGTAATTGCACAGTACTGCCATCCCTGCTCTATAAACATCGCATCAGATATTAATTGACTGTGGCACCGATTCGTGAACAGCTTCCTTTCACAAAGTTAAGAGCAGCACTCAAGAGATTTAAAAGAAGCACCACAAAACTCATTATACAAAGCAGAATTCCCTTTTCCAAATACCACTGCAATACTGATAACTACAAAACACCACACTGCCGCTTTAGAAAAGTCAATGTTGATGTCTAAACAGCAACAACACTGCAATGTTGTAAGTGCTGTACTGCCTTTACAGTTCAGAAATCTGCAGTATGAAGTGAACACCAATTAATTCGGTTGACAATGCATCAATTCACAAATAATGGTATAAAGTCAACCTGTAAACAGTAACATGCTCAGGGTGAAAAACGTCATGCTGGACGCTCGTGGCCACAAATATGCACTGAAACCATTCTTTGTTAAAGGAACTGCATGACGGCGGCACTTCAAAAAATAAGTAAGATCATTCCATCGATATTGACACAGTGAACAGTCAATGTATTTGAGCTTGAGGGATGGCATTCCTTTACTTGCTCTAGGTGCAGTTATTTATCTTTGCGTGAAACGGATTCAGAAGCAGAAATAGTATTTGGAACCAGCAGTCGTAGGTCCCAATCACGGTCTCCATACATCCCCAATAGCATATGATCCTGGACACATGACTGCATCTCTTTGTGACTCTGTCCACTTATGTGAGAGTGCATAAAAAAGTGCACTAGCAGAAGTGCTAAATGAAAACGAACAAAATCAGCCATTTGGTTCTGCTGTGCTTACAGGCGGATTACAAGCTTCTGAAATTGAACTCACAGTGCCCAATTGTCAATAGCTGGTGACACTGGTAGCACCTAGAGTCTGACTGTGTTGAGACATGCTAAAGTCTCCTAAATCACTTAAAGGCTCAATTATTTAACTGAGGCACTGGGCAGAACCTACAATGATTTCATACGGAAACTCAGGACGAACATACTTGCCCTTAACCCTTAAACATTTAGACAGAAATATTTGTTTAAAAAAGTCATAATAGTAGGGATAATGAATGCATTTGGACTAGGGTTCCAAACTCGCAAAAGGTAGGGCAACGGCTATCATGAAACACTATTCTGACTGTGCAAAAAGCCTGTCATTTGTAAAATGGCCTTAGCTAATCAATAAAATAAAATAGGCAAATGTATTTTGTTTACATGTTACCCTTTAAAGAAAGCCCTTTAGAATATGAGAGGACAAACACTGGACAACGAATTGCAAAAGCTTAAATAGGCAGCAAACTGCAGTTCATTTTGGCAGTCTACCATCAAATTCATTAGACTTGAAGACACTGTTCACCAATCTCCACTGACAACATTGCGGGAAGCATTTTGCTCAACCTTGCCACTCATTACTAACCCCAGACAGAGGTCTAGGCAGTTCCTGCCTTCCACTGATGGCATAGGTGGACTTCAGGCAGGCTTGAAGAGGTGTGGGAGTGTCAACTGGCAGTTACACAAGTAGACATTGGGCATCTAGTCCCCGGTACTGGCAGGGGTTTACCTCACAGTCCAGAATAAGAATCTCACCAGTTTGTTCACTCCTCCACTGTTCAGAACAAGCAAACATGTGGATTGTGTGCCCCTGGAACAACTCCAGGGCATCCTTAATCAATAATGGTTGAACTGGGTGACTGCAATTACTTTGATAGATCCTCCCTGATGTAGACCTTGCATGCGATTCAGTAGCTCCTGCTAGAGAGGGAATTGACGGGAGCACATTTATGACAAGAATCCTTGATAAACACGTGCCCATCTCCACAATGGGTTACGAAGAAAACACTATGCGCGTGGCGGCTAAACAGATGCCATCTCTCCACATGTACATAATTTCTTACTCCTCCAGATGAAATTCACTCCCCAACAGACATTCAATATATAATTGGAAGAGAGCTCAGGGCAATGCCCTCGCCTTGGCGGCATGACAATGACATGTAACATGGGTTAGATCTGGGATCCGGCACTTAAGAGCTGGAAGAATCCTAAATTAAGTATGATATAAATCATCATCAGCCACATAAATCCAGATGTAGTGGCTACATAGACATATCTGTCCTATTTATCTTATTCATCTTACTTATCTTTTTTTTAATTTAATTTTTCTTGCCCTCGCTTCTGTTACATGTCTGTGAGATAGCTCGGGAGTTGAGCAGTCCTTGCTGATGTGTGTATAGCCAGCAAGTAACATTTCAATCCCAGTTACACTCTACGTTTTGTCCTTCCATAGTCGATGAATGAGCATCACCGAGTTGAGCAAAGTTTGGTTATTTACAGTGCTAAAAAATAACCAAACTGTACTGGCACGTGCGATAGACCAAAGATCTTTACGGTACCTCTCTCAAACTTCTTTCCTTTCCAATGTATGCATGTGTGTAGTTTGTTAATCGCTGCATACCTAAGGTTCATCTATCACTTTGTTAAATTTAACAAATTACCAATGCAGACAAAGCCGGCCCTTTCAACCCACAATTCAGGAAGGGCCTGGAGATTCTACTCTTCGAAGAACATCTCACCAATGACTGATACTTCCAATCAATCCTACTTTTCCCAACCCAGGACTCCCACCCCATTCTGGAACCTGAGCTCCGGGCACACCCTACCTATAAGCCCCTGCTACACCCCCTTGTAGTGCCGCTCGGTTGCTTCCTGACTAGATTGGAGCATTCCAAATCAAATATTATATTAAATACACTTTTCGCTTTCCCAAAATCATAACCAATATGGTAAAGATAAAATGTAGCCAAACGGATGTGCTTAAAAAGCAAAATGTGATGGGCAGATACAATTTCTTGAGCTGATGCGCTGAGAATTCATATGGGTTGCAGTCAATTGTATCGTTTTTTTTTTTACTGTCGCTGCCATTCTAAAAGGGCACCAATCATATGCCAATCAGTAAAAACTTGAAGGTAAGCAGCAAAGCTTCAACTGCTCGACTTCCTCAGTATGGGACACAACACAAAACAAATTTCGGCCGTACTGGGCCTCATCAGTAAGCTGAAGCTCGAGTCACTATGACTGACGAGCTCTAGGCCCAGATTGAACCTTACTTGAGTAGGCTTTCCTATAAAAACAGGAAGCATTGATTAAGTACAAAAGTGCTTACATAAGTATAGCAAAAGAGTTTTCTGTGTGGTCAGGTTTTGGCATTGTACTTTTGACCATCAGATGTCCAGTTATTACAATAATTTGCTTTGTAGTGCCATTATATGCTCTGGTACGCACATCATATGGATGTTAGTGCCATCATATTTTTTTACTATCTTATTCCCATGTTTGTGAGTGCCATAACTGGCATTACCACCATATGTCTGTCATCGTGCATCATTGAATCACACATTTCTAACTAATTGCATCATATGTTGGATTTTGCAACCATTTGCCAGGTGCTTTATCATGTGAATAGGAACTTACAGCATTTGTAGAAAATTACCTCCATGTACCCATATACACTATTTTACATGCCCAATAGCACCATCATTTGCCACTGGTTGCAATAATTTGCCAAGTACTTGCACCACTTGCCATGTATTGGATCACATACCAGGCACTCAGAGCATTTTCTGCCACCATCTATTCAAGGTACACAATGTGAGATATTGCCAAGATATGCACAGTACTCACACAATTTGCTAGGTATTGGAATCATATGCCAGGTTCCACAAGTGAGCCAAACCACAAGGGTCACAATGAGCACATCTGGATTTTTTTTTTACAAACTTTATTTTGTATTTTATCTCAAGAGCTCTGGTTACAAACATGTTAAGAAAGGATAAATAAAGACCTGATATGGTTCAGTCCGTGTCTTGGTGTCTTACAATTTCCATACAGTCGCTTATACTGTTGGGTTCTTGAGCTTAATAATGAATTAATTAACAATAAACAAAGAATTAACCATTTTTCCACCTCCCTGTCACCCTCCTCCCTCTCCCGGCTTATTTATGATGATAATAATTAACTGCAGTTGAGTTTACTATGAAACGCGTCCGTCTATGTGTCCTTGCGGTTCCCGTCCTTGAGAAGATTCATCCTGGTTTCATTGGTCATATTATAGAAACTTTTCGTAGTATTCTAGGTTTAAAGTACATATGTTCTCCATCTCTGGTGAATTCATGGGGGGGCATCCATGTGTCCAAGTATTTCGAGTATGAGCCGTTTGCCAGGGCTGTTACCTTTTCTAGGGCCATGATTCCCCACAGTTTAAACCACCACATAGCTTCCATTGGTCCTCATTTGTTTTTCCACATATGTGCCAAGTTAATCCTTGCTGCGCTTAACATGTGGGAGATGAGCGTGGCGTTGTTCCCGGTGTTTGCATAAATGTTCTCGACTGCCGCCCCCAACAATATTACTACCGGTTCCATAGGGATCTGTACCTTCGTTATTTCTTTGATATGACTCAGGATTTCTTTCCATTATGTCTGTGCTTGAGGACACCACCACCACATATGGATCATGTCTCCTACTTCTCCGCAGCCCCGCCAGCACAATGGGGAGTAACTATTCTTAATGGAGTATATTCGCTGTGGAGTCATATACCACCTAAGACACAGTTTAAATGCTGCCTCCTTGAGGCACACTTGGAACTCTTCGCTGCCCGGTGCCATATGTGTCCCCACGTTTCCATAGGGATTTGCTTGCCCATTTTGTCTTCCCATTTCTTCATGTATGTGAGTGTCTCTTCTGGGTCTGCTCCGCAGAGAAGACGATATATTCGCGATATGCCTTTTTTTCGGGTGTTCCTTCTTGCATGGTAAGTTCCAGCCCAGTTGGCAGTCGGGATGCGTCTTCATTCACCCTAATGTTTGTGATCCAATGTCTTATCTGAATATAATGAAACCGTTCAGTTTCATGGACCAAGAACTTACCGTTACATCCTTCAAATGTCAAGGGCACCGCATCTATGTAAAAGTCTTTTAGAACAAGCTTCTCCCTTCCTTCCCAGTGGGACCAGAATTGTGGTTGTATTCCTGTAGAAAAGTCTGGGTTGCTGGCCATTGGTGTGAGTGGGCCTCCTCCTAATTTAAACTTTTGGCTCCGTAGGGCCTTATCCCAGTACCATAGGGAAGTTTTTGTTGTTTCGTTGCTTCTCTTTCTAAGCGTACCCATCGGTTCTGGTTGTCCCTCTGAGACCATTGGAACATTGGTGCCACTTGTGCAGCCCAAAGGTATCTCAAACTCTGGCACCCCCAACCCTCCCATGATTTTTGTTCGGAAAAGAACTTTTTGGGGGATTCTTGGCTTTTTCCCTTTCCAAATGAAAGCCATAACTTTTTTTTGTAGATTCTGAATTGTTGGGGGAGGGATTTTCACTGGGAGAGCACCGGTTACATATAAAAATCTAGGAAGTAAAGACATTTCAACTGCAGCTATCCGCGCTGACCAGGATAACTCCTGCATATCCCACCTTTTCAGGTCTTCTATCAATGTTATCAGTCCCGGGATGTTTGCCCCATAAAGTTTCCTATATGTAGGTGTTAGGTTTACGCCTAAATAGGCTATGGGTCCTCG
The DNA here is from genome assembly GCF_040938575.1 of Ambystoma mexicanum. Classification (NCBI taxonomy): domain Eukaryota; kingdom Metazoa; phylum Chordata; class Amphibia; order Caudata; family Ambystomatidae; genus Ambystoma; species Ambystoma mexicanum. The sequence continues at coordinate 15,204,339 of NC_090922.1, read as the reverse complement.
ACTCCATTTTAGTGGGTATGTTCCCTCCCACCTTGCCACCCTGTCTGGGTTTTCTGTGATATTGAGTGCGCTAGATTTGGGGTAATTAATATGAAACCCTGAGACTTCGGCGAATTGCTTTAACATTGTAATTGTGTGAGGGAGAGTGTTCTGTGTCCTTCAAGAAGAGAAGGACACCGTCTGCATATAATGCAATTTTCTGTATGCCCCCCAGACCCGGTGTCCACCCCCATGATGTCCTGTTCTACTCGTATTCCCTGTGCTAGCGGCTCCATAGCCATGGCAAAAATTTGCGGTGAAAGGGGGCACCCCTGTCTAGTGCCTTTACAAATTGGGATGTTCTCGGTCAGCTGGCCATTAATCATCAATCTTGTCTTTGGGTGTATGAAGTTGGCCATTACCATGCAGGAGAAAAGCGGGCCACATCCAAACTTCCCCAAGACCAGCTGGAGAAAGCTCCAATCTAAGCTATCAAAATCCCTAGAAGCGTCCAGTGCTATTATCGACATAGGCTGGTCTGTTCTTCGTGCCCATTCTATGATATTAATTGCTCTGCAAATATTATAATATGTATAGAATCCTCTTACAAAGCCTGCCTGATCTGAATGAATTATTTTAGGGAGGACTTGGGCTAACCTTTGTGCTAAGACAGTCAATTTTTGCATCGCCGTTTAGCACGGAGATGGGGCGGTAACTAGCACAGTCCGTCGGGTCTCTATTTGGTTTTAGGAGGAGGACTGTGGTGCCTGGGCTCATATCCCCCGTAACTTGGCCAGTGTCTCTTATATGATTGAATAGGCGTGTTAGTGGGCCAACTAGTACGTTTTGGAAAGTTTTATAGTAAGCATTACTTAGGCCATCTGGGCCAGGGGATTTGTTCCCTTTCAGGGCATTAATGACACCTCGCACCTCTTCTTCCGATATAGGTGCTTCCAGCTCCAGTCTTTCATTCTCTGTGATCTGTGGCAGTTCCAATTGTGCCAGGAATTCCGTTAGTGACACCCTTTTTAAAGGATCCCGATAGGTGTTTAGTATAAAAGGCATGCATGACCTCTGCTATCTTTTCTTCATCTTGGGCCATCTCCACCCCCCGCATATGCTAATTGGGTAATGCGATTACAGTTCTTATGCTTTCCCAATTTGGCTGCTAGAAGCCGATTGGCTTTATCCCCTTTTATATAGTACGTTTGCTTTGTTCGTAGGAGGAGTTGTGCGGATTCATCTGCATAGTGAGCTTCTAATGCAGCCTTGGTTTGTTTGAGTTCTCGCCAAGCTTTTTGAGATCGTTTATCTTTATAGTGCTCTTCTGCAGCTTTAACTTTTTTCTCTAGTTCTTGCCTCTCTCTTTCTTTTCTTCTTAGGAGATTTACTGTGTGCGCAATAAATTCTCCTCTGACTACCGCCTTGCTGGCATCCCATAGTACCCCCCAGTCAATTCCCAGTGTGGTGTTCTTGGTGAAGTAATTTCTAAGCACTTGCTCGATGTCCGTACTCAATGCCAGGTCTTTCAATAGTAGTTTGTTTAATCGCCATGTTTTGCTGGTTTGCCTTTGAGTGTGGCATTTCCATGTTCATTGAGACTGGTGCATGATCGGATATACATCGCACTCCAATCTTTAAACCTATGATCTGTGGTATGGTTGTATCAGAGATTAGGATCATGTCGATCCATGTCGATCCAGGAGTATCCTTTATGTACTCCTGAATAAAAGGTGTAATCTTTCTTGGGGATGAAAGAAGCGCCAGGTTTCTATTAGCTGTAAGTCTCTAAGAAATTGGGCCAAGGCTTGCCTGTTCAGATTATCGCTGGGTGTTGCTGCGAGAGTCTTGTCCATTGAGGCATCCATAACGCAGTTGAAATCTCCTCCTATAAGGATTTGACCTTTCCCCTATTCTGCTATTTTTGGGATCAGCTCCACAAGGAAATGATCTTGCTTTTTGTTGGGGGTGTAGATCGCCACCATCGTCACTTGCTCACTTGCTGGTTCATTAGCATTCCCCCAAAATGAAGTATCTCCCTTCTGGGTCTATTTTAACAAACTGTTTTTTTAATTGGTTTCCTCTAGCTATGAGAATTCCCACTACTCTCCTTTTCGTCCCACTCGAGGCCAGGAATTGTGTTGGGAAAGCCCTGTGCCTCAATCTGTGTTCGTCTTCCGGGAGCAAGCGAGTTTCCTGCACCCACACCACTGAAGCTTGTAGCTCTTTCAGCCGTCTCATGATGGATCTTCTTTTAATAGGAGATTTTAGCCCTTGCACTTTAAGCGTGATGAAGGTCAGGTCAGCCATATTCAGGATCAGGTATCATTTGCTTTACACGCCTCTTTTCTACTTGATCTCTTGGGAACCGCATGCATGTAGCTTTATTCTCAACCGCAATTTGTGTTTTGTATAAAATTCTTTCCCCTTCCCATATCCCAACTTTCAAAAACTTTATAACCAACAAATAACATTGGTTGTCACACAGTTAACCAATTCACCTGGGACTAACTTTCCCAGGAATAGAGGGTTCTGTGATTTCCCCCACGCACCCCACCTTTTTTTTCTAGCTTTACGCCCAACTTCTTGCTCTCATTTAGGGTGACCCATTAGTGATAGCTAATTTGCCCTCTTCTCTGGTATTACCTCAGTGGGGTGTCCTTCGGCTTCTTTCTTCCAAATGCTAATAGGCACACAGGTTTTAAGGTTTCTTGACAGTACTTTACATGGATTCATCCCTCCAAGTTTATCTCCTTGTGTTCTTTTGTATAGCCTCGTAAACGAGGTTGCGCTGGTTTCTAATGTTCCCTCTCCTGAGCTTCGCTATCTTTAGGGTGGGCCCATCTGGAATTTTATGAATATTCAGCAGAGAATACATTATTGTACCACTGGACACGGATTATGAAAAACTTCAAATGTCGTTTAAGTCTTACCCTTTCATCGCCTCTCGTAGACTCATTATCAAGGAGGGGCTCCCCGGGAGCTTGGATAGTCACAGACTTATCAGTTCGACTTCCATCTCGACTTTTAGAACGGTGCCTGTCTCTGCGATCTCTATAATTAAAAAAACATGATATCAAAAGAATGCCACAACTCTGCATCAAGCCATCTTGTCAACCGAGCATCCCAGGCTAATCTTTTTTTTACCTATGCCTGGAAAAGTAATTGCATCAAAATAAGTGTTTAAACAGGCAGGGATTATCAAGGAGACCATTACATGTAGGTTGCAGTTGTACCTGCAATCACACAAAAAAGAACACATGACCTTATATTCCAACATAAAACATGCCATTTAATTTTTGTTAGAAAACCAATGGAGATATTAGCCTGGTTATCAACTAAGGTTTTAAAAATTAAGTTTGAGGGTATTAATATTCCTGGTGAGTGATGCATTTAAACTGGCAAGAAATGCCCAAGCAGAAAAGCTTACTATGGCCCCAATAATGGACTGTTTCAATAACAATTTATAACACTAGCTGTTCCCGGCTTAACATAGCAAATCTTAAAGGTCAATATCTGTCAGCAATTCATAGGGTCACTTCTGTCCCCTTGTTAAATATCTGAATTACCACTGATCGCTTCCAGGAAGGCGACGTAGGTCCCTGTGACTTATCAATGGTAACTGAAAAGGCTAAACGTATAGGTAACTTTTTTTATATTTGAAAGGCATATTTCTATCAGATGGAATAAGAAGTATGCGCGGTATAAGAACAGTATGTAAGTTCCACCAATTACACAGGCCTCTAGGATGCAGACGCGCAATTGTCAACCTTGTTCCATTGCAGAGTCCCTGTGATGGAATGAGATTGCAAAGTAGCATAATTACAGCACCTACTTTCAGTTTTAGCTCGTGAGGAGGCATTTGTCCTACAGCATTTGACTGCAACATTGTGCCAGTAATTAACTTTTCATTGGCACTGGAAACGCTGTGCCGGAGTGAAAAGAAGTGGAGGTGGAAAGAAGTAACCTGAAATTATTCTTAATGTTAGCGATATTGGAAGAGGAAGGTGACCGCAGAGAACCGTGCTGATTCGGTTTGTTAAAATGATGGCGGTTGAAGTGGAAGGGCACAAAGAGGTGCACTTTGCCATTTAGACAACAGAGGGGAACCTAACACTGATGGATTGCATCAGCCGAGTACAGAAACATACCCAAGCGTTTTATATAGATAGATGTCTTGCTAAACCATGCATACAGGAAATGTTGAAATCAAAACAAAACCAAATGCTAGATTGTAGAGATGATGGCAAGCAGTTACTTTAACCCTTCGACCCCTGAGTCAGAAAATGCATACTGTCCAAAAACACAGTCAAGCATGAACCTACAGCACTTTTATTATGATGTCACAGTTTGACAAAATAAGTCACTGATCTGTTCAATATGTTGTCTGTAATGAGAAGTTTGTCCCCACCAAAGGGGTGATAGACAAGCTTGTTTAACTGGGACATTATCTACACACAGTAATGAACCGCAAGAATTGGAAGCAATTAAAGGAATTCTGGTGGCCATGCATGGACGTTTACATTGAAGACCATGTAAGGTCATATAGTGTGTTAAGCAAGTGACAAAGGTGATCTACTGCATGTGTTCCCAATAACCTCTGTTGAGTACATTAAACGCCATGGATGATAGTGGTTATCAATATCTTACTCCTTTTCAGCACTCAACCTGATGATTTTATTTACTTGATTTGATTGACTTTTACTCCAAGTACTCACATTTGGATGAGAAGCAAGCCCCCAACAGGTAAAGAACGTTCTTGAAAATGTTTTTGAGAGTCTAGGACTGCCCACAGAACTTGTATTTGCCAATGGCATACAGTTGAAATCCCAAGAGATAACCTAGGATAAGGAATATTGTCCACTAGTGCACCTCTATTTACTATCATCAAATGAAAGGGTTGAGCGAGATCCAACAGAGGAATTAAGGTACTGACACAAGTGAGTAGGCAGAAAAGGTAGGATTTTAGGAAGGAGTTACAATCCTTTGAGCTATCCTAGAGGATGACTCACGCACAACTAATAGGTCACCTTTTAAATTAGTGAAGAGCAAGTTGCAATGTAGCCACTTCCGTCCTGGATTACTGTGCAACAAAGGATGCACATTTCAGTGGAACAAAAGGAAGGCCAGAGTTGCTTGGAAGGGTTACAACAACAAGGAGCAAGGCCAAGTATAGTTAGTGGAGGTGACTGGGTAAAAATAAAATGGCCTGGAAGGAATGCGAAAGGAAAGTCCTGATTCACAATGCCCACAAAGTTAGAGCAGGGGTTTGGAACAGTTTGCATTTGGAGGATGGAAAGACATGCAACTAACATGATTATTATGTGTTCTGGTTTGGTGATGGCTAGTCATGTTGCTGAATTCCCAGAGTAAGAAAATTAGAACATTTCCCTCATGGTGATTTCGGTACTCCTAATCCTTGCTCTCCCTCCTCCAACTGGTTGTGTTACCCTGCACTGCACAATGGAGAAGGGGAAAAGATTATTCAAACGAGTGCTGTCGCTTTAAGACATTTAGATTGGGGTTCAGTATGCATGCATATACCCCCGCGAGCCCACCCTGCACCGGTCCATCACCAATTGACAGCTCTGAGTTTCACCATTCATTCTCACTGTGGAGGTTGTGGTACAACATAGGGGCTTAGGGGGACAGCTAGGAGGGCGTTGTGAAGGAGGGAGAGCAAGGACTAGGAATATCAGAATTACCATTAAGGTACATTTTTGTACTCGAGTGTCCTGCTCTCTCCTTCATGCAAACTGGTTGCCATGTAGTGCCGGACCCCTCCTCCCCCACTTCAGCAGCGGGATTACTTCCTGTAGCGATGTCATGCAGAATTTCTGTGGCTTGACTGAGGTGTTTGCAGGGCGCAGATCTAAGACCGTGTGCATCATGAGGTCTTTTTTTGGTACAAGGAAGTACATTGAATAAATACCCTTGTTTACCTGGTTCGCCGGGACGACTTCTACAGCGTCCTTTAAGAGCAGCGCTGTCACCTCTGACAATAGGCTGCGCTGTTCTTCCTTGGAGGTGTACCTTTGTCTTGGTGGATGGTTGGTGGGTTGCTGTAGCACCTCTATACAATAACGGCCCGCCACGGTTGAAAGTACCCACTTGTCCAAGTTGATTCCCCTCCCATATGTGGGTACAGTATGAAATTCAGCCTCCTACTGGACGGGAGGTCATTGTTTGGTGGGTGTTGAGTCACCTCTGGAAGAGTAGGATCTACCCCTGCTACAAGACCTTCTCTGGCCTCTTTAAAAACCTTGCAAGGAATGCCGACGAGCTCTGACCCTGGTTGTACCCTGACCCCGTTTTAAGTTTTGCCCTCTAACGCAGTGAACATTGTAGCCCCCTCTGTGTCCGGAGGGTTTATTGGTAAGTTGCCTTAATGATTTTTGGTTATCATTCTCCTTTGGCGCTCTTTAGGGTGTCTTCGACCGCATCGCCGAACAACACGTTTGGCTCTATGAGCATATTAACAAGGGTATCCTGTGTCTCAAGCTTAAACCCAAACAGGCGAAGCCACACGTGTGTTTGATTAACGTGCCTCAGCTATTATTCTCCCCGCATTATCTGCTGCATCCAGGTTGTTCTTAAGGATGCAGTTTGCAACAGCTTTTCCCTCTGTAATGGAGAGGAACAATTGTGTCTTTAGGGGCTCTGGGACTGAAGCTATCTGTTCGGCCAACTCATCCCACTTATGGCAGTTGTAGCTAGCTAGTAAGGTGGCGTTATTGGCGATTCACGCCTAGTAAGCTGCCGAAGAGGCTACTTTCCTACCAAATGTATAGATCTTCTTACTTTTATTTATCCGGGGATGCTTCTGAAGAGGCTAGAGGGGTTCCCGCTCTCTTTCTAGTGGTTGTAACTACTAGGGAGTCTGGTTTTAATTGTCCCCGGATGTAAAGGGGATCTGAGGGAGCTGGCTGGAAGACTCTCAATGCACGGGTTAACAGCCTGTGTTAAATTTGGAGTAACTAGAGAGGGTTGAATTCACCTCTGTACTGATTGGAGTATGGCAATGAATTGGGTAGTGGACTTTATCCCCCAGTATGTTTTCAACAAAGTCCTTGTCTGCCTGTGTCTTGATCTTAAAATGCTCTGCTGCTTTTAGGAGCAGGTCACTGTACTGAATTTGATTGTTGACCAGTGAGTCTGATCCGGCGATTGTATGACGTAGACGTCCTCCTCATAAAACTGGTCAACATCACACATGTGCCCTTGGTCCTCAGTGCAAGTTCCAGTGTCCTAGAAGTCTTGCATGGAGTCACAATAAGTAAGCTGCCCTAAATTCTGCTGAGAGGTGGGTGCCTGTGTAGGGTCTGTGTGGGCTCTCTTGGTGGGGGGCTGTGAAACTGTGGCCCCACTAGCTGGGCCGCTGTGTGGAGTGCCCTGAAGGTTTACTAAGACCTCAGGGTGGTTATCAAAGAAATTGGCTAGGGAAGACATTGGTCTCATGACTTACCAATATCCTCTGCAGACCATGAGATGAACTTGGGATAATTGGTTGGGGGGTGTTTTGATAAAGGGGGGTGGGTGTTGGTCAAGGGGGGTGGGTGTTGGTTCAGGCGCAGATCTTTGTGTGCCGCATAGCCCCTGAAACAGTGCCCTCCCCATGGGTCATAGTCCCTAAACTAGAGCCCTCTTTCTGTGTCTTTGAAGACTTGTGCTTTTTTAATGCCCAACCCTTCAATAGCGTGTCGGGGATGTGTTTTTTGATGAGCTCACTCATTTTTTTAGCTGTGTGTGGTCTTGGCAGAGGCCTTCGATGAGTCTTTCGACAGTCGCTTTTCAGGCTGTGTGTGGGCCATCGACCAGTCTTTCGCCGCTCGGTCATCCTGTGTGGACATAGAGATTTTGGACACAGCGTCAGAACCGGACTTGCCTATCGATTTCGAGGGCCTGGCGTGAGGCGAGTGCGAACTGTCGAACCTCCCCCTCGACGCTATGTGTGGCATTACTGTTGGTGTTGAGGTCGACTTTTGTCCGTGGGATGTGTTTTGTGTGGTGTTTGTTCGTGCCAGTTCTGCCGGGTGTCGCCCCCCCGTAGCAGAGCCGCCAGCCTGCCTAATTGGGTCGGGGGCATCAGACAGATCCCATTCACCCTCTGCGTCACTATAGATGTCAATGCTGCCGTCACTGGAGGCTCCCTCACCGTCCATGGCGGATTTGGCCTGTATGGCGTGGTGCGCCCAGCGCTTTGCGGTCCTTACGTGTCTTGGGATAGAAATGCTTGCAAGATTTGCAGTGGACCTTGTTATGATCCCTTGGGAGACAAAGATTGCACACCCGGTGCAAGTCTTTCCAAGGGAATTTACGGTTGCACGATGAGCAAAACGTAGGTGTATTCTCCATTGTGAATGGGGAAGACAGCCTGGCAAAAGTGGGTGGACTAAAAAAAAACAAATGCGCCAGTTATGGTAACCTAAGCAACCATAACTCGCCCCACCACTGTGCACTGCCAAGACTAACACCCATGACATCAAACAGGACATCATCGCCGGTTCCGGAATCACCTCAAAGCCTATCTCTTTGCATCTGCTTTTTATCCTCCTCTCCCCGACTGACTTACCCACTTCAAATTCACTAAGTATTGCGTCACTGCCAACCAGACCAGACAATCTTCACAACATTGGGCCTACTCACAGGAAGCTACACAAACCAGAATATCAAAGCACATAGAACATTCACTTCAAGCCTACCCTCTTCTATACTGACAGTGTTCCACCACTTCACCCAGTGGACACACTGCAGGACTTTTCAATGCACAATCTCCAGCCATACACCGAAACCCAAGGGATTTTCCAACAATGACCACACCCATGGAAGCAACACTATATGCATGTCAGCTCGCTTCTGGTGCTCTATGAAGAGTAAAATGTGCTCCACAACCATTCCGTAAAGGTGAGCACCCTCTGACAGATGCAGTCTAAACTGTATTGGTGCAGTGGGTGTGGGTAAGGCCTAGACTATTGGGTGCATGCACCCAATAGTCTAGTCCTTGCCCACACCAACCGCAACGTAATGCAGCCATGCATGTCAACATGTGCCCAAGTACCGCACTCCACACACGTACCACAGCCACCGCTACTGCTGTCACACTTTGCGTGAAATCTCACCTGTTTGTCTTTCAAAGTATTGGACTGGTTCTTTTCCTTTTTCCGGCTCGGGACTTGTAAAGACATGGGCGTGTATCCTCCGTCGCCAGCGTGTAGATCACTCTGACCGAAGGAGTCTGCTTTCAATTCCAGGAAGGAGCAAGCGCTACAGGCGAAGGCCCTCAAATAAGGGGATGGCTGAAGGAGACTAGGAAAGAGAAGCTCTAAGGTCCTGGACAGGGGGTAAGAGCACAGGAAAGTACGAGCACACTTGCCGAAGTTTGGAAGTCTAGCGTTGAGACGCGAAGCGCCGCTGGGGCGTGTCCTTTTTCAAAGGACTGGCGAACTCCTGGAAACGCTAGCGCGGTACTCGCGCACCAACGTCGCCCATGTTCAGTGTGCCTTAGAGGGAATGTAGCAATGCCCTATGGACCACATAATCAAGAAGGGGCTGAAACGGTGAATCATGACCGCATGCCCCCTCTTAAACTGCGATCCTCTTGGTTTGCCCGGATGGGTTAAATGAAACAGTCATAGCAAACGAGGGGCATTCATGTTGGACACAGGTTCCCATGTTCGCCCACTAGGTGGATAGCCTTTCCATTCCACCAAATATTGAAGGCGACCCCTTCTGTATCTGGAGTTACAAATCCTGGCAACTTCAAATTTGACCTGGTCATTGTTGATCACGGGGGTAGGTCGAGAAGAGGTCCTGGTGTCATGCAAATAAGGTTTCAGCAGGGATGTAAGAAGAACTGGGTGAATCCTTTTCCAGGATTGGGGCAATTGAAGCCTGAAGGCCATGGGGTTGATAATTTCTCTCATCGTAAAGAGTCCATAGAAACGTGGAGCTAACTTGTTGGGTCTCAGATGTCTAGGTAAGAGCCTGGAGGAAAGTCAGACCTTATCTCCAATAGCATACTTAGGCCCTGGTCTTCTCCTGGAGTCAGCATATCGTTTTACATTTTCCCTGGCCTTTACCAAATTACTTTTCACATCCTTGTGTACTGTAACCAAATGGTCTATCCAGGAATCAACCGATGGAACTGGGTGGATTGAGGTAGCACAGTAGGTAGAACTGAAGGGTGAAATCCCTGGGAGCAGAAGAATGGACTGGTCTTAATGGCTGTATGATTGGAGTTATTGTAAGCAAACTCAGCCACGGAAACTAAGATGGACCAACCATCCTGGACCTGGGAGGTAAAACATCGTAGATATTGTTCGCGTCTTTGGTTGACTCGTTCTGTAATTCCATTGGTCTGGGGATGATATCCAGAGGACAAGGCTCGTTGGATGCCTAATACTTTGCAAAGATATTTCCAGAACTGATTTTGGAAGGAAGGCCATGAAGTCTACAGATGTGGTTTATGAAAGTTCCTGCCATTTCTTCTGCTGAAGGTAGCTTTTCCAAGGGAGTAAAATGGGCCATATGGGAAAACAGGTTGATGGTCACCATTATGGTCGTAAAGCCTTTGGAAGGAGGCATTTCCACGATAAAATCAGTAGCAATAGTCGCCCAGGGACGGTCAGGTAATGCAGGCTGATATAGGAGTCCTGCTGGTTTCTTATTGTCATGCTTATTCTGGCAGCAGATTGCGCAAGATTGGATGTAATTTCTTACATCTTCGGCCATTCTGGGCCACCAAAAGTTCCTCTGAATGAGTGAGAGTTGCTGACATGCCTCGATGCCCAGAGTGGAAGGTATCATGACAGAATTTTATGAGCTTTAACCTCCGTTCATGTGTAGGTATCACTAAACTCTTTTCTTTGAACAGGTATCCATCTTTCACTGAGAGTTCCCATCTATTTGTCTCAAGAAATTCCTTCCAGAGATCAGATGAAGGTGTCGCAGAATGAATATTATCCAATAATGAATTCGCCTGGGCAACAAAGACTGAATCGGGAAACATTTTAGGAAGGGCACAAGTTTCCTCTGGTTCATAGTCCGGTCGTCTGGACAAGGTGTCAGCGATAATGTTGGTCACTCCAGGAACATGGTTTATCTGGAACTGATATTGAGCAAAAAAAAGGCCCCGCGAGCCTGACGACTGTTTCTACACTCTAAGGACTGAAGAATTTGTAAATTCCTGTGATTAGTCCTAACTTGGATCGGAAATTTGGCCCCCAAGAGCAAATGGCGCCATTCTGTAAAGGCCTGTCGGATGGCTAGTAACTCCTTCTCCAAACCAGAATAATGGGTTTCACTGGGATTTAGAGTTCGGGATAGATAGGTGATGGGATGTTTTTTTTGTCTTCCGATTCTTGTTTCAGAACAGCTCCTATGGCGTAATCCGAGGCATCTGTTTCCACCAGGAAGGGTTTGTCAATGTCAGGTTGTGCTAGGATGGGACCTCGAGTAAATCTTTGTTTTAACTCATGGAAGGCCGATTCTTGGTCTTTAGTCCAATTAAAAGGAACGTCTTTCTTTAATAAGGCGACTATAAGTTGTACAATAGCAGAAAGGTAGGAATGAAATTCCGGTAGAAATTGGCAAGACCCAGGAAGGACTATCTGTTTTACAGATGTGGGACTGGGCCAAGATAGGATTGAGTCTACCTTGGCAGGATCCATTTCGATTCCTCGAGGACCTAGGATGAACCCCAGGTAATGAACCGTTGGAACGTGGAAGATGCATTTCTCCGGTTTAGCAAGTAGATTATTAGCTCGTAAACATTGTAGGACCATAGAAACATGTTCTTCATGTATTGTAGGGTTCTAGGAGTAGATTTAAGATGTCGAACAAATAAATGATGACAAAGAGGAACAGCATGTCAGAACACTCTATACATGAACCGCTGGTGCATTAGATAACCCGAAAGGCACAAGTACTCGAAATGCCCGAAGGGTGTCCTGAAGGCAGTTTTCCATTCATCACCTTCTCTTATGCGGATCAAATGGTAGGCTCCTCGAATGTCAAGTTTGGTAAAGATCACAACTCCTCCGACCGCTTCTAGGATATCTGAGATGAGTGGTAGCAGATAACGGTCCTTTCGAGTACATTGGTTGAGCCCCCTGTAGTCCAAACAGGGTCAAAGTTCCTTAGTATCCTTCTTAGGCACAAAGAATAAGGATGCTCCTGCTGGGGATTTCGATGGGCGAATGGTTCCGTTGGATAGATTAGTGTCCAAGTATTCTCGTAGGGCTCTCTTTTCAGGTTCGCAAAGTATGAACATCCTTACGAATGGTATGACTGCGGAGTCATCTGTTTCGATGGCACAGTCTTTGGGTCTGAGAGGAGGTAACGCTTGCACAATTTCTGAAGAAAATACATTTGAGAATCGTTGGTAAAACTCAGGTATCTGGGTGACAGTAGACGCACTAATGGGTGGGTTCTTAGTCTCCTGGGGTTCCCGGACACAAGGTTGAGCCTTTTGAGTCAGACAATGCGAGAGACAATACTCTGATCCCAGGAACAAGGATCCTGCGGTCCACTTAATGTACGGATTGTGAATTTGAAGCCAGGGCATGCCTAGTACCATCGGATAGTGAGCAGCCTTTATCGAAGTGTAGCATCTCTTGGTGGTTGTTTATGGACCGTAACAGTTCTGTGGTTTGTTGAGTTATCTAGCGATACCTTCGACTGCCTGGATGATGTCCTTGGTTTCCCGGGGAATATGATGTTTCAAGGCCCAATCATGATCGAGGAATATCCTCATTGCTCCGCAGTCCACCAAGGCCAGGACGGAATATGTTTCATCCTTTGTCACTGATAGAAACACTTGAAGGATCACCAGATTGTTTGTGGTTTGATAGGTTTTACTTGGAGAAGACTTGGAGCACGAATCTTTCTCCCGAAGCTGGGCTCCGTTCAAGATCGGGAGCTGGCGTTTCCCGAAAACCTGGGAGGAACTATTGGGCAATTTCTTACTAGGTGTTTGTCTGATGCGATGCACAATACATACATAGCCCTGTCTCAATCCTACGGGTTGTTTCTTGTGGAGAAATGGGCCCCCGTAAGGAGCCAAGTTGCATCGGTTCAGGATGTGGCTGAGGACTGGGAGTCGTCTCCTTACGACTGGGATATTCCAATGGGGCCTTTGTTGGCAGGGAACGTGTCTTTCTTTTCAGATCTTTTTTCCTGGATGAGGAAATCAATTTGCAATGACAAGTCCAATAAAGCCTGGAACGAGCTTGGGCTGGCTACCCGGGCGAGTTCATCCTTTACTTCATCATTCAATCCACGGCGAAACAGTGTTAAATAGGCTTCCGGAGCCCAATCAGCTTCCTTGGCCAATTGTTTGAAACGGGTGACGTATGACAACATATCCTGAGAACCTTGTTGAAACTCCAGTAGCCTCTCTTGAGCACTGTAAACTTGCTCAGGTCGATCAAACAGTTTTAAAGGCAGCCACAAATCCTTCATAGTTGTCCAGAAGTGGGTCCCCTGCATTTACTAGAGGTGTTGCCCAGGCCAATGCGTTTCCTGAAAGATGGAAAATTATGAAGCCAACCTTGGTTCTGGGTGTTGAGAAGTAATAGGGTTTGAAGGTAAAATTAACCAAACACGAGTCGAGAAAGGAACGCAATGTTTTGGTGGTTCCGTCGTATTTGTCCACAATACCCCGTACTATGGCGCTTTCTTGGAATGCAGAGTCCCTGGAGAGAACGAGTTGTTTCAAGGCAGCATTTTCCGCCTTTAAGTTCTGTACTTCAGTTGTCAGCTCTTGCATACCCCTCATGAGGTCTTGGACGGCGGATTCCATTGTAGAATCAATATTCAATCCTTGGCGTCTCAAACTGTCACACTTTGCCTGAAATCTCACCTGTTTGTCTTTCGAAGTCTTGGACTGGTTCTTTTCCTTTTTACGGACAGCTCGGGACTTGTAAAGACACGGGCGTGTATCCTCCGTCGCCAGCGTGTAGTTTACTCTGACCGAAGGAGTCTGCGTTCAATTCCAGGAAAGAGCAAGTGCTACGGGCGAAGGCCCTCGAATAAGGGGAGCGCTGAAGGAGACTAGGAAAGAGAAGCTCTAAGGTCCTGGACAGGGGGTAAGAGCCAGGAAAATACGAGCATACTTGCCGAAGTTCGGAAGTCTAGCGTTGAGACGTGAAGCGCTGCGGGGGCGTGTCCTTTTTCAAGGGACTGGCGAACTCCTGGAAACGCTAGCGTGGTACTCGCGCACTAACGTCGGCCATGTTGAGTGTGCCTTAGAGGGAATGTAGCAATGCTTATGGACCACGTAGTCAGGAAGGGGCTGAAACGGCGAATCATGACAACTGCTACCCAACCTCTGCACATTAATACAGCTATACATGGAAACATGCAACAGTTAGATTCTACAAACATACCACAGCCTCTTGCACCCATACCCACTTTGTTATGTTATGTTTATTTGTAGAGGGCACAAACGCCCGAAGGCACCAAGGCGCTAAAGAGTGAACAAGAACCTAAAAGCCAGAACTTAGAATACAAATGTCTTTAGTAGACGACGAAAGATGAGATGATCAGGGAGAGCGTTCAGCCTTAGCAGCGGCCACTGAAGGCACGACTGCAAGTGCGCATCATCCAAAAGCGGGGTACCACAATGAGAAATGCGGATTGAGAGCAGAGACCACGAGTGGGAGTGTAGTGTGAGAATTTGGCCTGAATGTATTCAGGTCCCACGCCGTTGAGTGCCCGATGAACCATACACAGAATTATGAACAAGATCCCCTTTTCAACCGGGAGCCAATGGAGCTGCCGCAGTAAAGGGGTCATGTGGGTGTCGAAGGAGGGCCGTAAAACAGCTCTAGCGGCACTTTCATTCACATAGTATGGTGTTACTGCCACCCAAACCAAAAATAAATCAGCAACAGTGGCCCTGTTCCCAGCACACTATTCAGTACACAAATGCAATACCTCATAGTGCAGTATAGTAGTCAGCACTCCGCACAATGGACACTACACAATCCTATGAAACATGCAGTTCACCCCTATGCACTTCTCTGCAGACACTATAGGAGTATTGCACCCATTTCAAACACTGCAGTATCAATGCACATAGAAGATGCACTTCAACCCTACCAGCTTCTATACTGACAGTATTCCAATACTTCACTCAATGCACACACTGCAGAACTGTTCACTCCATTAGCAGCAGCCATGGAGTAAACACTGTAACATGTTCTAACAAGCACCACACCCATGGCTGCAACAATGTATGCAATGCTGACGAACCACACACAGAAGGCAACAATGTCAAACCTAATTGCAACCACGGCACATAGTTGTCAGTGCAAGGCCTCCATCCGTGCATCGAATGGGCTATGGATTTACCACATGCAACACACCGGAGTACATGCTATCTTACAATGTGCAAGTCATGTGCAATGCACTCCCCTTCTGCAATTGAGCTCCCACCAGTCACCATGGAACGAGGTCTCCGCACCAGCTATAGTGCCGTAATGAAGCCTGCCTGCATTCAGTACACATGGTAGTTGCCTGTGCAGAGACCTGCGAATTGGCGCTGTACGCACGGATAGTGCAGGCACATCAACGTCTTCGTCCACCTATTGACATCTCAGATGAACCATTTCTCATGCCCCAACCCTTTCCATCCCTTCTTCCCACCACTACATGGTGTAATACATGTTTTCCAATGCACTCCCCTTCTGCAATTCAGCTGCCACCAGTCACCACGGTAAGAGGTCGCGGCATGAGCTTATGTGCCATAATGAAGGCTGCCTGCATTCCCCACACATGGTAGACGCCTGTGCAGGGACCGGCGAATTGGCGCAGTACGCACGGATACTGCAGGCACACCACCGTCTTCGTCCACCTAATATTCACACATCTCAGATGAACCACTACTCACTCCCCACCCTTTCCTTCTTCGCACCACCACATGCCGTATATATTATATTTGTCAGTCCCTTTCGGTGCCGCACTGTCCAACGATACACCATGGCGGCATTTCCCAAAAAGTTGACACACAGCACGCTTCCCTCCAGCCAACCACCGGACGCGTCCAATGTTCGCCGACATCACAGCGAACTGCAAGCCAATGAGACTTCTGTCCACAGAGCAAACAGGGAAATGGGTCAGCAGAGCAGAACCAAATATCACAAATTCTTTGAGACATACATTTCAGTTCTTTGCAACAAAGTACTGGTTGGATTTCCACCAGAAAAACACAAAAGCATGCTGTCTGAACCAACCCCCCACCGCAAATTTGTTTTTCCCCACTCAGTCTCTGGAATAAAAAATGTTTTTGGGGCCCCTCTATAACTTTGCCCCGCCACATCCACGAAACCTCACCCAACTTTGCAAAAAAATTCAGAGGGCCCCATATACTTTTTTGGCAAAGTTTAGCGAAGATTCATCACAGGGAGCAAAGTTATAAGCCGCCTAAAAAATGGTCTTCCTATGGGTTTAGCAACTTAACCATAACTACACAGCTGCTACCGCAGGATATATATTTAATACATTACTCATCGTATTTCTGATACTTCTAGTGGAAGCTGCAGTGTCTTACAGTTTTTTTTTCGAAACTAGAAAAGGGACCTCGACAGGGCGTGCTAGTAATTCTATCCCTAGTGTGACATCCACTGTACCCATGGTCCTTTACGCATTGAGGTCCCTCAGATTGTTTTGTTCTTACATGAGGTTGCATGAAGTGTAGCGCGAGTACAGGTGTAACCAAGCAGATAGGTAACAGAAAGCTCATATAACATCTATGCACCTTCTCTCAGGGAGGCAGGGTGGGTGCATGTGAATCTGAGCAGATACAAGCATCAGAAATACGATTACGGTGAGTAATGTATCCCTTCTGGGGCTTGTGGAATCTACTTAGATCATATGCTATGCATACATTAGCGAGCAGCGTTAGGAGAAGGTGGTGGGTCGTGAGAAGGAGCAGAGGCAAATAGATGTTTTAGAACCGCATGTCCCATCTGTGTATCTGCTTTGGAATGGGTGTCAATGCAGTAGTGCTGAGTGAAGGTGTGTACTGAGCTCCATGTAGCTGCTTTGCAAATGCTGTCTAAGGGGACATTTGCAATAAAAGCCAGAGTAGCTCCTGTGCTCCATGTGGAGTGAGCTCTTGGTGTAAAAGGCAGTGTTTTGTATGATAATGAATAGCGTAATTGTATACATCTGATTATCCATCTGGAGATGGCATTCTTGGAAAGTGGTCTCTTTCTGTGCCTGGTGCTACAGAGACAAACAGTTTATCTGTTTTCCTAAGCGGCCTGGTCTTGTTTACACAGTAAAGGACCGCCCTCCTCACATCCAGAGTGTGGAGTTTTACCTCAGCTGAGCTAGTTGGATTCTGAAAGAAAGCCGGAAGCTCAATATATTGGTTCATGTAGAATTTGGAAATGAATTTACGGGAGAACCTAGGATGAGTACTTAAAACCAACGTATCTTTATGGATGATAAAGAAAGGGTCCTGCACTGACAATGTTTGCAATTTACTAAATCTTCTTATGGAAGTAATAGCCACCCCCCAATTAGCTTTGTTTAGACTACATTGAGATCCCATCCTGGACGTGGGTTTGAAATTGTAAGGTGGAGTATTTTTACTCCTTCCATGAATACCTTAATGACTGGAATTTTCCACCACAATACTTTACTTTGAGAGGTGGTCTAAGCTGATAAAGCCCCATGTGGACCTTTATAGAGTTGAATACTAACCACGAATCTAACAAGTTGAGCAATGACACAGACATCAAGACACACAAAGGACATCCCGAGACAACCAGGAAAAAGACGGGAACACCAAAGAAGAGGGTGGATAAACTGCGACCCCCATCACCCCAAAGATCACTAGAACAGAAGGACACCCTCAACACCCACGCAACACCTGACAAAGCGATGACGAAAATCTAACATCCAACAACCCAAACATCAACCTAACCGACCAATTCAACAAAGAAGAATCCCCCACAGACCTTCACCTAAGCGGCATAGAGACGCACTGTTATTGAACAGCCAAGCTTTCAACGTAGCTGACTGCGTGAATGAAGATGCAGCCTTTGCTGATCTTTACCCACCCCCAATCAACTGCAATAACGATGCACCGCAACTAAACAACCACAAACCAAAACAAGGAACATCCAACAAGCAAAACCACACCAAAAAGATCCACTGCAACCTCATCAATGCAAGGTCAATGGTCCAAACATGCCACCGAAATACACGATCTGTTCTGTGACGGAGGGATCGACATCCTGTTTGTAACAGAAACATGGCTACTACAAGATCACCCTCAACAACTGCCTGCCTGAACACTTCAAATGCGTCCAAGCAAATAGAATAACCAAAAGAGGAGGGGGGGTGGGGACTGGCAATCATTCACAAGGAACACCAGGATATCAAATTGGAAGAGCCACTAAACATCGATAAATGTGAATCCCTAATCATACGTCTAACAGTAAGCCCGAAAACAAACCTGAAATTCATACTATTATACAGACCACCAACCTACAATGCAACTTTCGTAGATGCCTTCACAGAAGCAATCACCGTCCTAGCCATCAAACAATCACCTGATAGTTCTTGGAGATTTCAACATCTGGTTTGAAGAAGCAACCACAACCACACAAAAATCGCTAACCAGCCAACTCGCAGCAATGAACCAGCAACAACTAGTCAAAGGAGCAACCCACTCGGCAGGGCATACACTTGATGCAATCTTTGCAAACAAACTACTCCTCACCACGGCACCCCCAATTCAAATACCCTGGAGCGACCATCTCATCATCCCCTTTGCAATCAAAATGATCGCCCCAACAAACAGTCAACCAGACAAAACACTGATCATGAAAAGAAATTCGAGAACCATCAAAAACTCCAACTTAACTGAACTCCTGGAACTTAGCATACCACACCCAACATTCATGGAATAAGAGGACCAGGACAAAAAATTAGCCATGCTGCATTCCTGGATTATAACTACTATTGACAACATCGCCAAAGAAAAACCCTTCACTCCTTCTCATAAACGGGCAATGGCAAAATGGTTCACCCCACTACTTAGCACCATGAAAAGGAAAAACCGAAGACTAGAACTTGACTGGAGAAAACAAAATGACGATGCGAACAAACTAAAATTCCTACAACACAACCGAGCATACAAAAAGGAAATACAAAAAGCAAAGAGTAAACACTACAACAACCGAATCTTCGAAGCACCAAACACCCAAAAAGAACTCTTCAAAATCAAACGAAATCAAAAACCCTCCAGGATGTAACACACCAACTCCGTCCACGAAACTCTGCAATGACCTTGCAGACCACTTCGAAAACAAAATCACCAGCATCCAACAAAACATACAAAGCAGACCGCCTGTTCTGACTACGATCCCCACCTACACCCAGGAACTACAACCAAATAAACTACGAGGCTTTCCAGAAATATCAGTGGAGACATTCATCAAACTGGTGAATGAAAGCAATAACTCAGGGTCTCCTGAAGACCCCTGCCCACCAGACATATACAAATTGATTCTCAAACAAGGAACGCCCCTGGTATATCACAGGAACGTCCTCAACCTTTCCATCACAACTTGGAAAGTGCCACAAGCCTTCAAAAATGCATACATCAGGGGGGTTCCAGGATGGCTGCCGGCTGGTAAACACTGCAACGCCCGAGCTCCCTGAACAGCTCAGGCCCTCATGGTGTCGCCTGAAGATTAATTTGCTTCAAAGCCCTCCCTGGCCGATTTAGGTGCTTTTACTTCCCGGGCGGAGAAGCAGAGTGCAGGGGTGCCTGGAATTGCTGGCTAGCCGGGGTGAAAATTGCCTGAGTGAACTCGCTGAGGGCCGCCTCCGCTTGCGGTGGTGGTGTGACGCGGAGGTCCGGTGAAGTTTCCTCTGCTGGCTCCATTTGCTGACTAGGGGAGCCTCTGCGGCCAAGCGGAGCGGATCGCCAGCGGGACACATGTGAGGAGACCCGCCCACTGAGGGATCGCAGAGGGCGGCAGGGTCCCCCCCGCACAAGGGAAGAAAGAATCAGCGGCCTGCCCTGAGACGGCCGATCGGAGCAGTTGGAGTGGCACGGCCCCGGCGCCTTGCGGAGAGCAACGGGCCGAGGGAAAGTGCAGCCCCCGGCAGAGTGGAGCGGCCTGTGTGCTCGGGATCCGGAGGAGGTGCTTAGAGAGAGGGGGGGGCCCTCTGCATCGCCGGACAGGCCGGCTTCAAGTAAGGAAGAAGGGGGGTTCCGGAGAGCGGCCAGAGGTGGAGAGAGGCACCAGGCAGTGCTGGGAGAACATTGGCCTTGGCGAACGGGGAAAAGTCTGCTCCGGTGCACACAGGTTGGGACGTCCTTCAGATCGAGGTGTCCCCGAATAAAAAAAGAAAGAAAAATAACTTTTTTTTTCCACTCGGCCCAGCCATGGGAACCACCGCCACACGTGAGTGCTAGCCTCACTTGCAGGGCCCATCCTGGAGGCTTGAAGAAACTTGGGCTCCGAGGAAAAGTTGCATCATTGCGCCTTTGGCAGGCTATTCAGAAGAGGGAGCAGGCTTTTGAATCTGAAGCTAGAGACCCCACCCCCCCAACTTGCCAGACTGTATTGGACGAGGAGGTGCGCTCCCCACCCAACCCTCAGGCGCCAGCGGACCTGTGCTAAGGCCCCGGGTCCGACCACGTAAGCAGATTGCAGACGGTACCTGGGGTGGAACGAAAGCTCTCTATAATGTCCAGGAATAAAGCTAAAGACCTCTCCTCTGGGGTGAAGAGCCTGAAAAAGCCCCAGGAGGGGACACTTGCCAGACTTTGGTCCTGGGAGCCTGAAAAGGAAGGGGACCTGCCAGACCTCCCAAGATGCTTTAGTTACACATGCAATGCTTAAACAATTTTTGGGTGAAATGGTCGACAAAATTACTGCGGGAGGCCAAAGGCAGATGAATACCATGCGAGAGGATTTGGCGGAAGGTCTCAGGGAAATCAAACGGGACAGAATTAATGAAAAGGCCATCCAAGAGATGACGGAAGATGCTCGGCAGGCGGGTAATTTGCTGGAGCCCCTAGCTGTGGCAACTCAGAATTTAGAGTTGCAGGTTGAGGAGCTGGAGAATCGCTCCAGGCGGATCAATATCCGGGTTAAAGCCCTTCCGGAAACTATCCAGGGCCATGACCTCACGCAAACCCTTACAAGCATTTTCACAGACCCGCTGGAGGAAGAGTCGGGCCTGGACCTTCAGTTTGATGGAATCCACAGAGTGGGGGCTCCCCGGACCAAACCTGGCGCTAGACCAAGGGACGTCTTGGTGGCCTTCCATAGCTATGTTACTAAGGAGACGATTATGCGGAAGGCCAGAAAGGCGAGCAGCATCACTTACAATGGTTCTGAGATCTTTCGTTATCAAGACCTGGCGCAGGTAACTTAAGCTAAACGAAGGCGAATGAGCCCAGTCTTGAAACATCTGAGGGCACAGCAAGTTAGATACAGATGGTCTCACCCGTTTGGTCTGGCATTCACTTGGCAGGGCAAGCAGCACAATAAACTACCTGTGAATAAGGTCTGGAGCTATTGGGTATAGAGGACCAACAATCACCGGGGCCGGTTGCGGCAGAGGCCCCCGTAAAACACTCAAGCCCTGGAAATGGACCAAAGTACGATCTAGGCGCCTGGCGAAGCAGGTCCCCCCACAGGCTCGACGCAATCCAGGGAAAGCCACTACATCTGGGGGAGGGACTGCACAGTTGGGGGCCCCTGGGGATGGTGATCCTGCCTTTCAAGCTGTGATCAATGCTTAACAGGGCAAGTCCGGGGAGGGCACTTGCGAGAGGAGAAACAGGCACCATCTTGGCGGTCGTTAGCTGTATCGGGGGGTGGAGGCAGAGAGGGGAGGGGTGATCTTCTTGGAATGGGATGGGTTAGTCCCACGTTGTTTAAGACTGGGAGAATGTTTGTGCTCAGCTCTCGTAGGTTTGATGCGAGGGGGGAAGATTGCCAGTTGAGCTCGCCCAGGGGGTGTTTTGAGGGGTGGGGGAGGAGAGTGCAGGGGGGGAGCTACCGATCCAAGAGGCCGTAAGTGCAGAGCAACGTTCCAACTCCTAGGATGAGCATACATCTGAGGCCCAGTCTGTGAGGAAACGAGGACGCTTGTCCAATTTAGGGTTGCCATCAGAAATGGGGCAGCTGAAACTACTGTCTATGAATGTTAATGGGTTAAACTCCCTGCATAAAAGATTGAAAGTGGAGAGGTTTTTGCGGAGGGAGAAGCCTGAGTTAGTTACATTGCAGGAAACCCATACTCGAACCTAAGACTCACACAGAATTAGAATATGGGGATATTCTCGGCTTCTACAGGCCACTAAAACGGGGGGGGGGGGGGTCATTGTTGTGCGGGACGGGGTAGACTTGACGGTCAAGGCTACTCAGAGGGACTCTCAGGGTAGGTAATTTGGCGATAATACTGGAGGGTAGGTGTGAGATCTACACTATTGCCACAATATATGCACCCAACACAGGCCAGGACCCATTCATAGTGAAAACCCTCACTAAATTGAGCAAGTTCACAAGGGGCCGGATCATATTCACAGGGGATTTCAATATGGCCTGGGAGCCCCACAGGGATAGGTGTAGGCTGCTTTGGGGTTCGCAGGGCAAGGCAAAAATGAGAGAACTGGAGCTGGTCGACGCGTGGAGGGAATTTCAGGGAGATGTCCCAGGATACACGTTTTACTCGCATGCACACAAAACACATTCACGTATAGATTACGCCTGGCTGTCCAGTTCCCTCCTAGGAAATATAGAAGACATCACATTAGGTCCTATTGCGGTCTCTGACCACGCTCCTATCATTCTGGCAATCGCTAGACCAAATGGGCCCCCGGGTTTGTGGAAGTGGATGTAACCTGCGACTCTCTTTAAGGACCCTATTCTGGTTAAGGAGGTGGAACAAGAGCTTGAAGAGTTTGTCACTCGTAATAGCAGGGAGGACACCACGCCGCAGATATGGTGGGACGCCCTCAAAGCTACGATAAGGGGGAAGATAATAGCGATTATTAAAAGCAAGGAGGGAACGGGAATTGCGACTGGAGGAAGAGCAGCTGGGAAATAGGCTCAAGGAGGCATTGGCCAGGATGGCCGAGAAACAAACGAGGGCCATCGAAAGAGAGGTCCATACACTTAGGGCCCAGCTGAATCTCATTCACTCTAGGGAAGCGGAAAAGTCTCTCCTCCGCTTGCGACAGAAATACAATGTTAAGGCGAATAAATCAGATTGCCTGTTAGCCAGGATGCTCCAGAGGGAAGACAGCGAGAAAACGATCTTAAAAATTAAAGGAGAGGGGGATCAGACATACACCTCCAACTGTGACATCGAGAAGGAGTTCTGCAAGTTCTACACAGTCTATACTCCTCTAGCGACCCGGATGCAAGCACACGAGAGATACTTGGAGAGGGTCAAGCTCAGCTCTATAATGAATGAACAGGGGGAACAGTTGGAGGGGGAAATAACCACGGACGAAGTTAGAAAAGCGGTATCTTCCTTGGCTGCCAATAAAGCCCCAGGCCCGGATGGTTTCCTAGCCAAATTTTATAAGCTACACAAGGAAACCTTAATCCCCCATCTTACTAGACTATTCAATCACATAGGGTTAACGAGGGTTTTGCCACAGTCTATGGAGAAAGCAAAGGTGATTCTTATTCACAAGAAGGGTAAAAACCCAGAGAGGTGTGGGGCACATCGACCAATCGCCTTAATAAATGTTGATGCTAAGTTGCACACAAAGGTCTTGGCTGCTAGATTAGACAACATCATGCCCTCTATAGTCCAGGCCGATCAGGCGGGTTTTATTAGGGGACGTCAGACGGCAGATAACGTGAGAAGAATAGCTCACCTGATGGAAAAAACTCACATGAAAGGGGTTCAGGCCCTTTTGATGCCTGGCTATCGACGCCGAAAAGGCGTTTGATCGCGTAGAGTGGGGCTTCCTCCGGGCTACGTTGATCAGGATGGGTTTGGCCCAGGTTTTGTGGGCCGGGTGATGGCCAGTTATGAAAACCCGATCGAATTTTAGGTCCTGGGGCGGTTCACCGAGGTACTAAACACGGATGCCCACTCTCCCCACTGCTATACGCCCTCCATCTGGAGCCTTTTTTGACAGCAGTTGGGGCCGCAGTACATATACAAGGAATATAATTTGGAGGGCATGAGCATAAAGTCTGTCTTTTCGTGCGCTCAGTGAGGAGCTGGATCATTTTGGTCAAGTTGCAGGGCTGAAGGTGAATTCTAGTAAGTCTGAAATACTGAGCCTGGGGCTGTCGCCTTCCACGGAGCGATATATTAAAAATACCTACGAGTTTAGCTGGGCAGACAAACACATTAAAAACTTGGGTGTGAACCTTACCAGAACTGTGGGAGAACTGTTTAGGGCTAATTATCTGCCCCTGCTTGGGAAAACCAAATCAAAATTAGTCGACTGGGATCCCCCGAGTATCTCCTGGCTGGGCCGCATTAATGTTCTAAAGATGGCGATTCTACCTTTGGTGCTAGATCACTTTGCTGCCCTCCCAATCGCTATCCCATGTAGTTTTATTAGAGCGTTACACGGGGTTACGAGCCGGTTCATTTGGAAAGGGAGAAAACCAAGGGTGGCTGCATCTCTTATGAGGGCTCTTTTCTCAAGGGGGGGGCTGGATTTCCCAGACTTTAAGGCATACTATCTAGCAGCCCCGATTAGAATCATCAGAGATTGGCAGAGGGATGATCGGAACAAGTTGTGGAGACAAATGGATAGAGCAGTAGTGGCGGGATATCTGGAGGGAATGCTTTGGAAGCCAAGGGTAGAAAGAACTCCTCAAATGTATGCTAGTAAAATCACCTCAGTAGTGGGCGAAGCATGGGACTCCGTAGTGATAGGCTCCCACTTTACCACGTTTCCTTCCCCGTACACTCCTACATTTGAGAACCCGCAATTTAATCCAGGATGCAAGAAGAAGAGTTTTGATGCATGGTTCCATGGGGGCTGCCGAATGCTACGAGATATGTACCACGAGGGGTCAGTTAAAGACTTTGAAAGGTGCAAGGGTGACTTTAGCCTAGACGAGCGGCATAGATATGGGTACATACAGCTGCAGCCTTGGCTCTCACCCTGAGATGCGTCAGGCTGGCTCCCGACCTCTGACGCCATTTGAGAAATACTTTGATTCGCACTCTGAGGACAGGGGATTAATGGGGTCCATTTACAGGCATATTAAAGAGGGTGAAACTCTCCCACCTAGGATTTATATGAAGAAATGGCAGGAAGACACAGGGGTAATAATTGAAGATAAGGAGTGGCAACAACTCTGGTCCCAAATTCCAAAGTTAACCAGATCGATCCGGATCCGCGAGATCTGGTTGAAGCTCCTGGTCCAGTGGCACCTCACTCCGATCAGATTAAATAAGATCTATCCACCTTCATCTCGTGAATGCTGGAGGGCGTGCGGGGGGGGGGGGGGGCGGGGAAGATTGGTACATGGGCTCACATAATGGTGGGGTTGCCCAAAATTGGAGTTGTTTTGGGGGTCAGGTAAGGCAGGCAGTGGTGCATACCCTGGGGAAGGTTGGAGGTAGGAATAGAGGGCTGGATATGGTTTGCTTCAAGGATCTATCGATTAGGTGTATGGGTCTTAGCCCTTGTTCGGATGCCTGGAACTTATTGGTGACATCATTGGGGGGGGGCGAGGGCCATCACCTGGATCACGCAAAGGGGAGTCGGGAGGTGGGGGTATGGGGAGTCATGTCCAGTTGACAGTTTCATTGTTGTATGAAATGCCAATAAAAATCAAGTCGAAAAAAAAATGCATACATCAGGCCACTACTCAAAGATACAGTGGGAAACGTAGAGGACCTCTCCAACTACAGACCCATCTCCAACATCCCGTACACAGCCAAACTGCTCGAAACCTATATATACAAAATGACCCAAGACTTCATAGAAGAGCACGGCCTACTAGACCAGGCACAAGTCGGCTTCAGACCAATGAGAGGAACAGAATCAGCTCTACTCTCAATATGGGACAATCTAAAAATGAACGCTGTCTCGGACAACAGCACTGCCTTGATACTCCTAGACCTATCAGCAGCATTCGACACAGTTAACCACGACACCCTCATAACGAGATTAGAAGGACTGGGAATAACAGACACCGCCTTACTATGGATCAAATCCTTCCTAACAAACAGAACGGAAACCGTATGGATGAAACCCTTCAAATCCATGCCGAGAAATGCCACCTGTGGAGTACCACAAGGATCCTCATTCTCCCCGCTACTATTCAACATCTACCTGAATCTACTTAGAATCATCAAAAGCCACGTCCTCACCTGCTACAACTACTCCGATGATACACAAATCTTCAAAATACAAGACAATCCGGAATTAAACTCAACGCTAGAAAACTGCCTCTGCGATGTATTCCACTGGATGAACTCCAACAGCCTCAAAATCAACCGAGGCAAAACAGAAATAATGATGGTCACAAAAAATGGAGGTGAAAACCACCTCATCCTATGGCCAAAAGAACTCAGGACAACCCCAGCACCCTCACCGATTGTAAAAAACATGGGGGTCCTGATGGACAACAAACTCGCACTAGAGCCACAAGTAAACGCCCTTCTCAAGAAAAGTTTCTTCCTCCTACGAGCGGCGAGGAGGATCCTACCATTCCTATCGTTCGCCAACAAAACAACCACCATCATCGCCCTGGTCATGTCTCGAAGAAGACTACGCCAACAGCCTATACTTAGGCATGCCGGATCAACTTTAAAAAAAAAAACTACAACGCATTCAAAACGCAGCAGCCAGAATGCTTCTCAAAGTACCCCGAAGAGAACACACCACACCAGCGCTGAAAACACTACATTGACTACCAATAAAACAACAAATAAAATTCAAAACTATGTGCATCATGCACAGAGCGGTACACAGTGAAGGCGCTGAGTTCCTTAGAGACAAACTGCATCTACATCAACCCACAAGAACCCTCAGATCAAGCATTGACATCCGCCTGGAACCAAAACCCTACAACAAAAGAAAACTGGGAGGATCCTCCTTCTCTCACCAAGCCCCGGAAATGTTGAACGACCTTCCAAAGTACATACGTAACACAAGAAACCACCTACTATTCCGTAAACTTCTCAAAACCTGGCTCTTCACGACATATCTAGAAAGACCAGCCACAGGAGCGCACACACAATTAAAACATCGATGAAGGGATAGAGAGACCCGGATCCACACCAAGCAATCAATGGGAAAACAAAGAAGGAAAATATCCCACGACATACTAAACGACTAACTGGGAGACAGCTGCAATACGATCAAAGACCGTACACATAGCTAGACAGGCAAATACTAGGACGAATCAACAAGAGGACCATGACCTTAAAAACAGCCATTCTCAACAGACCCAAGGACACCAAATAGAGAGGGAATGAAGCACTACACCACGAGGCCCTATCCAGTGGGTGAGAAACAGAATGTTTCATCATTACACACTGTCCATTAACTACACAGAGGGAAGCACTATGCCCCATCACACAAACTACAACTAAACAGCCACAAGGATGCTCACCCCACAGAAACCAAAGAACCAACTGAAAGACAGTCATGACAGGCGGAAACGAACGACCGAACAAACAACCTCACCAAGATGGAAACACTAGAACGCCACACCAACACCACTCCGACCCTGAGCCTCTCAAAAGCTCAACTGACCAGTGTCACGCTAGATAACAAGAGAATAGATATTACCATCCCAGACTCACACCCAAAGAAAAACAAATCCAAACAATACTCGCTATGAAACAGCGGGGTCAGCTCAGCGCCAACAAAGCGAATCTGCCCACGAGGAACCAGCATCAACCCAACCCACAGGGATACAACTCTAAAAGGAATCAGAAGGACCTGAATCTGGACACAGACCCACTAACCCAACCCTCAACCTTCTGCATACTTAAACCACACAAAGCCACACAACCATCTCTCTCCCAGCAATTTGCATGCACTTTACCACACCGCACCAACACAATCGTCACCTACAGCACTCGAGGTCTCGCCTGATCCGAAACTAGCACCAACGCCCAAGCTAAAGCTGCCAACAGCACATCACTTCTCCCACTCTCCTGCTCCCCTCCCCCAACTAACCCCATCCCGTCCTTCCCGTTTACAGATCCGCCAGAGCACCTGGGGTAAGTTGGTGACGGTGCGCTATATAAGTACCTTTAACATAGCATATCATTTAGTATGTGTGAAGGAGTACATTCTATGGGGTTTATTTATTTTGACGGGCACCAAATTCAAATCTCCTCCACTTGTAGAAATAACAGTGTCTAGTATTTGCTTTTCGTGCCTCCTTCAGGATATCCATACACCGCTGTGGTAGATTAAGGTGTCTGAACTCTGACTTCAGGAGCTATGCCAAGTTAATCGAGTGTGGTTGTGGGTGCACTATTGTTCCCCCGTGTTGGGTTAACAGGTTGTATCGCCCACATGGGAGCAACTAGGATGAGCATCTTCGGTTCTCTGTGGGGGAGGGGGGAGCAGGGTTGCGTAAACAATTTTCCCTGACCAGTTCATCCATAGGGCGTTCCCCTTGGAGTCTGGCTGGGGGAACCTGGATGCAAAGTCTGGGCATTGCTCGTTTTCTCCTGTAGCGAACAAGCTAGTGTGGGGTAACCCCACTGAGAGAAAATGTGGTCCACAACACTTGAGTCTAGTTGCCACTCATGTTGCTCTGGTAGGGGATCTCTGTTCAGGGAGTCTGCTAGAGTGTTGAGTACCCCTGAAACGTGTCATGAAGATAGGAGCATCCCCCATCTGAGTGCCTATTTTCCATATTTTCTGCTCCAACTTGGAGAGTGTGTGCCCCCGGTTTGTTGATGTACAACATCGCAGTTGTGCTGTCTGTTAGAATCTGAACAGGCTGGTTCGTCAGTTGCGCTTCAAATGCATAAAGTTCTTTGAATACTGCTAGTAGTTCCAGCAGGTTGATATGGTTCTGTGCCGTGATGCAAGTCCACAGACCATGTGCTGTGTGGTGACAGTAATAAGCCCCCCACCCAGAGAGTGATGCGTCTGATGTGACTATCGCTTGTGCTTCCAGATCGTGGCAGGGTTTTCCCTTTAACAGATTCTCTCTTGACCACCAGCGTAGGTTTTGAACTAGTGTTGGCGAAACAACCACTAGATCATCCCACTGATCACTTGCCCGAGACCACTGTTTCGCCAACCACTCCTGCATTGGTCGCATGCGCAGATGTGCGTGTGGGACAAGATAAATGCACAATGCCATCATGCCTAGCAAATGCATTGCTTTGCGTACACTTATCTGGAGACCAGCTTGATGGGTTATTTGCCGAAGCATGTTCTGCACTCTTTCCATGGATGGATTTTCTTGCATCCAATACAGCTCTTAGGAACTGTTTCATTGTGTTTGGTACAAGACTTTACTTTTTATCGTTTATTGAGAAGCGCAATTGAAAGAGAAGATGTATGGTTCTTTGCGTGTTTTGTCTGCAAAGATGGGGTATTTCTCCTGTGATCAGCCAGTCGTCCAGGTAGGGGTACACTGGGATTGCCTCCCTGCGCGGGTGCGCCATCACCAATGCCAGTACCTTGGTGAATACCCTTGGAGCTGAAGCTATTCCGAAGAGTAGCACCTTGAATTGGTAGTGCTGGTTTGCTACTTTGAACCACAAGAGTTTTCTGTGCGCTCGGAGCATTGAAATATGATAATAGGAATCTTTCATATCCAATGTTGCCATGTAATCCCTCCTCTTTAGCAGGGGGATTACCTTTTGTAGCGTTGTCATGCAGACTTTTGTGGCATTACATAAGTGTTTGCAGGGCGTAAGACTAATACTGGGTGCATAGTTCGATATTTATTTTGGCACAAAGAAGTAGCTTGAATAAATACCCTGGTTTACCTCGCTGGACGGCACAATCTCGATGGTGTCTTTGAGGAGCAGCACATTGACTTCTACCAGGATGAGTTGTTCTTCCCTTGTTGTCTTCCTTTGGCGCGGGGGTGGTTGGATGGTCTTTCTAGGCACTCCACACAACCTCCCACTAATGGAGATAACCCCCACTTGTCTGTGGTTATTCCCTCCCATCCGTGGGTGAAGTGTGACATCCGTCCCCCTAATGGGGAGGTATGGGAGGGGACATGTAGTGGGCCGTCATTGTTTGGGAGGTGTTCCTTCACCTCTAGATGTGGAAGATCTCCCCCGACCACAGGATCTGCGCTGGTATCTTTGATAACACTGGGACACTTGACCCTGGTGGTTGTTCCATGAAGAATTTTGATTTTGTCCGTATCCGGACCCTCTTTGGGAACTTTGGTCACAGAAACGGCAAAAACTGTTCCCACCCGTTTGGATAGGCGGTTTGTTAGTCATTTGCCCAAGTGATTTGAGAGCATCATATTCCTCTTTGGCTGATTTTAGAGCGTCCTCTACCGCTATGCCGAGAAGTATGGTTGGTTCCACTGGCATGTTGAGTAACATTGCCTGGGTCTCAAGCTTGAAGCCAGATTGGCGAAGTCAAGCGTGGCGCTTGAGAATGGTTCCTTCCACAATAATACAGCCTGCAATATCTGCAGCGTCGGGGTTGTTCTTCAGCAAGCCGTTGGCAGTGGCTTTGCCTTCCGCTGCTACTAGAGCAAATTTAGACTTTAAAGGCTCTGGCGCAGAGTCGATGAGGGCCATAATCTCGTCCCATTTATATCAGTCATAGCTCACCAACAGTGAGCAATTGTTGGCGATTCTAGTTTGAAACGCTGCCGAAGTTGCAACTTTCCTCCCTATGCTAAAGAGCTTCTTGCACTCTGTGTCTGGGGGAAGCCTATGAAGAGGCTAGTGGTGTACCTGCCCTCTTCCAAGTAGTTGTGACAACTAACGAATCCGGCTTAAGCCATCAACGGATATATAAAGGATTAGAGGGTGCCGGGTAGAATAGTTTTTCCATCCACAGGTTTATTACTGCCCTTGTTTGATTGGATGTTTCCAGTGAAGGTTGCATTCTTCTCTGGACCGACATCAAGAGAGGGATTAACTGGGTAGGAGGTTTTTTCTCCCAGTATATCTTTGACGACAGCCGCGATTTGCCGTCAGTACCGGGTGGATTTAGCAGCTTTCTTGATTCTAATAACTCTCAGGATTCGACCTGATTTTTATAAAGTCACACACCACGCAGGCAACTCTTTGGAACAGATTCCACTATTTTTCCATTATATTTCTTTCATCTCACTAATTGGCCTCTCTTTACTATTCTCCTTTCGCAATTTTGCTCTGACAACAACCAAAACAACCGGCAATTGGTACGTTATGTTATGTTTACTTTTTACACAAATGGTATTTTCTTTCTTCACCAATGGCATGATTTTGTATGTGTTTTTTATTGATTGTGTAAATCAAGTATTTGACTCGCCCTGATGAAGGAGATATTCTCCGAAATGCATTGGCAGATTAAGTCAATCATTTTGGATGCTGTGACTACTTTGCTTCCTCACTAAGACATTATTAGTGACCTTTTTTTTTAAAAAAAACTCATCTTTGATATAAATTGGTTACAATGTAATTAAGAACAGCGTCATTCGTAATGATTTATTAAAAACCCATTCAAGACCGCCATACCTAAACATGAATACCTAAAAACTTTACGATAAGTACCAAAAACTTTGAAACTAACTTGATATCCCAGTTGGGACCAAAAGGAGAGCGGTTTACTACCTAGCCTTCTGCTATGCGTATATTTGGAGTTAGGGTGTCTCCAGACTCTTCACAGTCCGCTCCCAATAAGATTTTCTACACAAGTGCAAATTGATAAATCTTATACAGACTTTCTAAAGTTCCACTCATAGTGATTATAGCCCAGTGGTGCCCACTCATCTTTGCTTTTCTTGACAGACCCCATCCCCCGAAAAGGGCTACATCTGAGGAAAAACTGTCATCCTATTCTAAAAAGAAAAAGGATGAAAATCCAAGTAAATCCAGCCGTCCATCGACGCCCCAGACGATGAAACCACCGCCAGCAAAGACATTGACAGCAGTGGGAAGTGGGGGATACAATTTTAGGGAGTCTATGACAACCTCAATTGCAAAAAGCAAATCCTTGTGGACTATCAAGATGATTCCAACAAATGCAGGCAAATCCTTTTTGACACCATCATGGACGGTGGCCTAGTAGACGGCAAAACCAATGGCCACGTCGACTACAAGAACTACCATGTCGACGCCAGCAAACTACCATGTCGACGCCAGCAAACTACCATGTCGACGCCAGCAAACACCCCGTCGACGCCAGCAAACACCCCGTCGACGCCAGCAAACACCCCGTCGACGCCAGCAAACAGCTGCAGTGACAAAGAACCCGTCAACGATAAACCAGCCTGCAAAGACAGGCACCACAGGAACCCAGACGACAACCCCTTCACCGACAGTATACACCGTATCACCTACTACAATACAGTCCCCATCAGGCAATTTTGTCGACAACCAAGATGAGTACAGGAAAAAGTTGTGCCCACAGCCTCGTCCATGGGTACAAGGAAACTGACAGGTGATGACAAGAAGACCACCAGTGGGGTCACATAGGCAAAACCGTCAATAGAACACCAAAAAACATAAAGCAAGTGGACAACCACTGGCACCATCCTAGAGTACAGAAGATGGTACAGGATAAGAACAAACAGGGAGGCCCCAGTGGGAGAACTAAAACTGCAGAGGACACAGAGCCCTAGAGTGATAAGCATCCCTCTAAAACCATTCAACCCTTCATAATGAGTGACACTCAACCAGCCTTCGCTGCAAGCATGGAACCATCCCCATCACCAGTTTCTTCAGAATTGCCCAAACAAATACTGGAACAACATATAGACAGGCTGAACAAGGTTATTCACCTCAATTATCAGAGGATGAACAGTATTCAAATCCGTAATCTAGACAGGGAAGACCTGTACATTCATCATTGAGACATCCGTAGGTACACCCGGCTCCAAGCTTTCCAATTAGGTTGGTTCCATCCCAAACTACTGAACCAATCATCAATTCACAAGCTTTGCTCTCTCCAACTACTAGCCAAAATACAATCTCTAGTGCAACAACAGGACAAGCGGCTACCATCAATACAAGACCAACAAAAATGGTATGAAGAGATGCCAGTCCCTTCCGGAGTTCCTCCAAACCCAAGTAGGGAGAGGGGAAAGCATGGCAGGAGAGGAAAGGGGACATGTAAAGGACAACTTCCCGGCGAATTAGAAGGTCTCCAAGACTGTCACCTGTCAGACCTTTGGTACCCCTGCAGAGGGCTAAGTCAAGAAGTCCAATAAGAACACAAGGTTCGCCGCCAAGGCCAACACACTCCGAGTGGGGGGTGGGGGGGTGTGGGGGTTGGAGTACGGAGCAGGAGCACGGCGAGGCCCTGGAAGCGTCCGCCCAGATCTCACGCCAGGACCTGCACAGGGAGCTGCTCTCATTCCAAGCATCTTTGGGAAAAACCTTTCAAGAGCAATTTCAACTAATAAGATCCGACATTAACCAAGCGCTGGCCGAAATCAAGCAGGAAGTGGGTCAACTGGGGGAGAGAACAGACAGTCGAAAAAGGCCTGCAGGAGATAGGCAGAGAGACCATGGAGAACAGCGAAGCTATCGAGAGGCTCGACATGGCGACGCGGAACCTGGAAATACGAATGGAAGACATGGCAAACAGGTCTCGACGGATCAACATCAGGTTGAAGATCCTGCTGGAAACGGTGCAAGATAAGGACCTGAAGGAAACGATTCAACGAATCTTCGTGGAACTATTGGGCGAGTCCTCACCGGATCGAACTGGACAGGGTTCACAGAGTGGGTTCCCTCAATAGGCCACGAGACGTGTTAGCGGCGTTTACAAGATACGCTCAAAAAGAGGCAGTACTCAAGGCCGCTAGACAAAAAGAGCCGATATCCTTTAACGACCAACGTATCGAGCTGTACCAGGATCTCGCCAGCTGCACCTTGCTCAAGAGGCAACAATGGAGTCCCCTTACCGTGAAGCTCAAAGAAAAGGGGATCAGATATAAGTGGACCTTCCCGTTTGGACTTGTATTCGATTGGGCTGGTTCTCAGAAGCGGATAACCACGATGCAGGAAGGTGCGGACCTACTTCAACTTGAACTGAACCAAGAACTGGTCGAGGAATCGAGGATGGCGGACCTGAGCGGCCCCTCGGAGGTGAAGAGTGGTGCCCGAGCCAGGCCATGGGAATGGTCGCTGGTCGGGGAGGGGAAAAGGAGAAGGCCCGTACAGCGGAGGTCCCCTGGGAAGGGAACTGATGCGGAGCCGGCGGCGGTGGAGTGAGCTGGACCAGGGGAGAACTAACCGGGTACTTAAATAATTTCAGTGGGTGGTGGACACAAAGGCACTTTTGTATACAAGAAGGGGAGAGGGTGCTAAGAGCAAACATCATGGGATCATCAAGGGCGAGGAAGCCTGGGGGGGAAGGGATGGGGGACGCGGGAGGACCAGGTTTTAAAGGTCATTAGGGGTTGGGGGGGGGGGGAAGGGAGAGAGGGTGGGGGGGGATCCTCAGGTGCTGCACGAGGGACGAACTAGAAGTGGCCCAAGCACCCGGGCAACAGGCAGGGGGCAAATGAGTGGGAGTGGAGAACTGTCGGAGGGTCTTGAATGGCGGGGACAATTGTCTAACTACAATTCAAGTGGGTAACGCACAATGTTGGGGGCCTAAATACCCCACTGAAAAGGAAAAAGCTGGAACAATTTACGAAGCGGGGAAAACCAGACTTTCTGGGATTACAAGAGACACACCTGCTTCGCAAGGTGGCGCTGGCCATCAGGGGCACGGTGAATTTCCGCTTAGAAGACACCCTTCCTCTGCGATCTCATGGGGAAAATACGTGGCTGAGCAAGAGGCCAGATAATCATAATGGGGGACCTGAATATAGCTTGGAACAAGATTAAAGACAGGTCAGGAGGGACCAAAAGCCGTGGGGGAGGGACAGTAGCCTCAGCGGAACTCCGGGACAAAGTGAGAGCATAGGGCTGAGGGATGTCTGGAGGGAATTGAGGGGGGATGAGGAGGGCTACACATTCCTTTCTGAAGTTCATGGGACCCAGTCCAGAATTGACTACATCTGGATCTCGGCCAACCTGGTGGGTAAGGTAAAAGAGGTAGAGGTCGGGCACATGGGAATAGCAGACCATAAAATATTGTCAATGCAGCTGGAACTGGGAAAAGAGGAGGAGGGAGCTGTGGGGCTGGAAATACCCGGAACATCTACTGAGGGACCCTGTGGTAAGAGAGGAGATAGAGGGCAAGATGAGAGTTCTTCGACAATAACAAGAGGGGACACGAGGGAAGATACAAGATGGGACGCATTTAAGGCCACACTGAGGGGGGAAATTATAGCAGCTAGGGCACAGAGACAAAAACAGCTACAGGACTTTGAGTCCCGGCTGGAAGCGGAAGTTGAGGAAGCGAGAGGCAGGGTAGCGGCGAACCCCAGCAGGATCAACCAGAACACTATAGGAGGGCAATA
Source organism: Ambystoma mexicanum (assembly GCF_040938575.1). Taxonomy (NCBI): domain Eukaryota; kingdom Metazoa; phylum Chordata; class Amphibia; order Caudata; family Ambystomatidae; genus Ambystoma; species Ambystoma mexicanum. Next base: position 15,168,808 of record NC_090922.1, on the reverse strand, counting down.
GGACAACTGGGGATCCTTAGGACCAAAAAAGCGGAGGGGGCCATGCTTTTTGTGAGGCAAAAATTCTATGCAAGAGGGAATAAGGCGGATGCCCTGCTAGCTCGCCTCCTTCGGGGAGCGGCCTTCAGAAACACAATCGCGGCGCTAAACTCAGAAAAGGGGGAAAGGGTTACCCGAATAGAAGACATCCAAGAGGCCATGGCCGTTTTCTACAAGACCTTATATGCTTCACAGCACCCCTGCGTCAAGCTCAAGAGCAATTCCTGGAAAGGGTTAACTTACGTAAAATCGAGGGGGATGCCCAGATTGGTCTACAACAAAAGATAACGGAGGAGGAGGTGAGGGGGGCTATTCGGAAGCTGCCCGCGGGTAAGGCCCCCGGCCCCGATGGGTACACTGCGTCCTTTTATAAGACCTACGCGGGCGTGCTGGTTCCACACCTGACCTACCTTTTCAACTCCTTTTTGGATAGTGGGAAAATCACCCCGTCCATGGAAGAAGCCAAGATCTCCCTGATTCTGAAGGAGGGCAAGACCCCCTTGAAAGATCCTCCTATAGGCCAATAGCGCTCATTAACGTAGACGCAAAGATCTACACTAAGATCCTGGCGAACAGGCTTGAGGGGCTCCTCCCGGATTTGATCCATCAAGACCAGGCGGGATTTGTAAAGGGGAGGCAGACAGCGGATAATATCAGAAGGGTGGCCCACCTGGTGGAAAAGGCAGAAAAGACTCGCAAACCGGCAGCACTCCTATCCCTAGATGCTGAAAAAGCGTTCGACCGGATGGAGTGGTCCTTCCTCTTTAAAACCATGGAAAAGATGGGGTTGGGAGGCGCTTATTTACAGTTGGTCAAGGCGAACTATGAGGGCCCACAAGCGAGGGTGGTGGTAAATGGGTTTCTAACTAGACCATTCCAACTCCAAAGAGGAACAAAACAGGGATGTCCCCCACCACCCCTGCTATACGCAATTTACCTGGAGCCCCTCCTACCGGCAATACGGGAATCGGAAGGAATACAGGGAATACCGTTTGGAGGCAGGCACCACAAGGTGGCGGCCTTTGCAGACGACATGTTGCTCCCCTGACCAATCCCATAGAGTCGAGCACACAAGCTAGGTTATTGCTAGAAGACTTTGGGGAAGCATCCGGACTACGCATTAACATGCACAAGTCCGAATTGATGGACCTAACATTGGCAAGGGAAGAGAGGGAGGAGCTAAAGGGGACGACGCCCTTTGCCTGGCGACCGGGGGGGAATCACATACCTGGTGGGGGGAATCACATACCTGGGGGTGAGAATCACTCGGCTTTGAGCGGAAGGTACGCAGCAAACTACCCCCCACTCCTGCAAAGAATTAAGAAAGATCTCCGTAAGTGGCGGAACTTGCGGATCTCCTGGTTGGGGAGGCTAGAGGCACTTAAAATGGTTACCCTGCCGAGGCTACTTTACCTCTTCCAAGCTATCCCTCAAGCAGTCCCAGCTTGCTTCTTCAGGGAGTTCCAGGTAATGACAAACAACTTCATATGGGAGGGAAAAAGGGCAAGGGTGAGGAGGATGCAACTTATGGCCCCAAGAAAAGGGGGGGGCTAGCTCTTCCCAGCTTCCGTCAATACTAAGAAGCAACCCAACTAAGGGTGATCAGGGAATTGCTACAGGAGGGGGAAGGAAAACACTGGGTTCAGATGGATAGAGCGGTTACGCGACACGAACTGGGAGAGGTTCTGTGGCTACCCAGACAGCACCGCCCGGGCCATATGTACCTTAGCTCGATTACTAAACTAGCGGCAGATAACTGGGACAGATTGGTCCAACGGAAGGAAATTACAACCTTCCCGTCTCCCATCACCCCCATCTTCAATAATAAAAACTTCACCCCCGGGTTGGAAAAAAGGGCATTCCGGAACTGGCGGGATGGGGGGTGGCGTTGGATGCGGGACATGTTTATTGAATGGGAGATCAGTTCTTTTGTAGATTGTAAAAAGGATTTCGCACTGGGGGAGGGCGAACGACTGAGATACTCACAACTTCGAAACTGGCTTCTACACCCCATAAATAAAGAGGCGGCCACTAGATCACCGACCCCTTTTGAAAAATTCCTGATGACCAATGACTTCTCGAAAGGCCTTATTTCGCAGCTTTACAAGACCTTGGATGAGGCTACCCCGAGGCCGCAATGGGCATACATGGGAAGGTGGGAAAAAATTCTGGGCAGGGAAATGGAGAAGACAGTGTGGGAAAATCTTTGGAGGAAGATCCCCAAACTAGCGAGAGCCTCACAAACCCAGGAGGCCTGGTATAAGATATTGTATGGGTGGCACTATACCCCAGCTCGGCTACGCAGGATCTACACGGAATCATCGGGAACTTGCTGGAGGGGATGCGGCCAGGAGGGCACTGTGGAACACATTTGGTGGCAATGCCCAAAAATAGTCCCGTTCTGGGGAGACATCAAGCAGGCGATGGAACAAGTGTTTGGGGCAGAGGGAGGTATACCCCCAGAATGGTCACTACTAGGCTTGAGGCCAGCAGAAGGGCCGACGGGCTCAAGGGGCAGGGAAAGAGCGAGGGTGATGCTCACTCTGGCAGCAATGACAATCATAGCCCAGAAATGGAAGAGTTCGATCAGACCAACGCTTCAAGACTGGCTGCGTAAAGTGTGGGAGATAGTAGCGATGGAATGGGCCTCCTATGCAATGAACACAATACAAAAATTTGCGGGCGAGTGGGGTGAGGTCCTTTCCTTTCTTAGAGACGATTTCAGGATTGGATGGCGCCCACAACGTCCAAGACTTCTGGACCTGGAATAATCCCGACTAGACACTTTCTGGTGACAGGGAGCTACAGAGACTTTGGAACAGCACCGGGGGGAGGGGAGGGAGGAGTTATGGGGATTGCTAATGTTGTTGAAAAATTCAATAAAGAGAATTAAAAAAAAAAGAAAAATAAACTACAGGTATGTCACACTTTTCGTTCCTTTAGGGATGCCTCATGGGTGCCTGCGGCAGGGTATCCTGCAACAGGGGGCATCCTTCCCTACAGGGAACAGAATTATGCAATCTGTGAGAGTTTTATGTGGATTAAAAAGTGTTGAGACTAATGGAAGTTAAGCATATTTCTTTTCTCTTCATTTGTAAATTGAAAGGTAACACAAACATATTCATATCATCAGAGGCATACATTTAAATAATACAATATATACAGTATCCAAGTATCCAAATTCAGCAATAACAGCGGATCCAATCCTTATCTAACAATAACAAGCCTCTATATCATAGCAATGGTTTAAGATTGACAACATCGAACAATACATCACTGACAGACGTCAACACACAACATAGAACACACAAATCTGGTAACCTTCCTCTTATTATGTTCCCTCGATCACATGCTCCATAAATTAACATTACCTACACAACCCGTTGAACAATCCCCAAATTTCAAAGTAACGTTCCTCCCGTTTCGGCTTCTTAAAAGTAACTTTTTCATAATCAGGTAAAGTACGCACATCTAGCAACCAGTCCTCCATCTGGTATTTTCCTCAACTTCCACACCCGTAATATTTGCTTTGCCTCTACTACAAGAACTCTATTTATCCATTCATTGTTAATTCGGGCCATTTCACTTCTCCTGTTGATCGATAACAAGATTGTCGAATAAGGTCTTCTTGTAAGTGTGTTCCCCAGCACAAGATCTAATCTGCTTAAAACATCACTCCAGAAATCAGTCATTCTCGGGCATGCCCATAACATATGCAGTAAGGTACCCCCACTACGGCCACAGCCCCAACAAGTGTCATTATAGGGCAACCCTATCCTAGCCATCCGCACAGGGGTCCAGTACAATCGGCAAAGCCTTTTTGACACTTCATCTGCAGGTTTTATTTTCTGGAGTGTATTTGGGGTGATGGCTAAAGAAACCGAGGTCCTGATCGGAGATTCAACAGAAAAGTCCCAGGACTGGGTTTTCATATTCCTAAACTGCTAGATCTCCCTCCTCACTCCTAAAACTGCAGATATTTTAACCTATAATTGTATGGTTCATTTTATACCCTGGATATCCACCAAGAGGGAGCATGTTCCAGTAATGAGCATAGCTTCTGTGGAGTTTTTGAACGGATTGTGAATGTGTTTGACAGATTGTCACCAACCAACAAATGACTGTCGGGAGTACCATTTAGAAGAATGTTAAGTACAAATGGTTTGGTGGGGGGTGGGAGGTCCCCGTTGATGTTCTCAAGCCAGGGCTCTGCAACCTTTGGCTCTAATGTTTTGAACTACAACTCCCATCAGCCAGGCCGGAGCCTGACCGGTGATGCCCAGGTTATCGCAGAGACGGTGGAGCAGGGTAATATGGTTGACTGTGTCGAAGGCAGAGGAGAGATCAAGTAAGATGAGGAGAGAGGGAATGTTACAGTCAAGGTTAGAAGCAGATCTTCACAGATGTTCAGGAGAGCAGCAGTTTCCGTGGTTCTGGCAACCCTGAAGCCAGATTGGTGGTCCTGGAGAGAGCCAACCAAATCAGAATGAAAGTTAAACTGAGAAATGGCCAGATTTTCCAGGAGTTTACCCAGAAACGGAGTAATGGAAATTGAGCGATAGTTAGCTGGACAAGAAGGACCAGCTGTGGATTTCTTGAGGAGAGGATGCACAAGGGATTGCTTCAGAGGGGAAGATCCAGAGGCAAAGGAGAGGTTGCAAAAATCAGCAAGGGCCGGGGTGAGGGCATCAATGTGGACCTTGATGGTTTTAGAGGAACAGAGATGAACCTGTTTTGACGAGGCTTTCATAGATCGGACTTGTCTAGCAACCTCATCAGGGGAGAAAAGAGGAAAGGATGAGAAAGAGGGTGGGGGTAGCAGAAGGAGGGTCAGCAAGCAGAGACGGCTAGAGGAGAGATGGGGAGGGAAGAAGAGGGGAGGGTAGACAGGATGTCCTGGGTTTTAGAGATAAAGTGAGAGGCAAGGGCACTGTAAATATTCTGGGAGGTTAGAGTAGGGGTAGAGACTGCAGCAGATTGCAGATATTAAAGAGTTTGGCCAAATTGTTAGATGTTGCAAAGACACAGGCTTCAATTTGGACTCTCTTCTTGGTGCAGAGAGTCGATATTGCCTTTGGAGCAGGCGACAAGCCAGTTTGTCAGAGGATGAACAAGAAGCCCTCCACATCCTCTCAGCCGCCCTACACTTAAGTTTAAGTGTAGCTAGGTCAGAGTCATACCAAGAATTGCACTTGGCTTTGGGTTTCAAACGGATGGGTGTCAAGCAACGGATCCATTTTTTTGGGACTTTGGTGTCAACTGTAATGGCAGGATCAAGTGTTCATTTTGGAAATGCTAGGTGGGGCTGGCAGTTACCAGACAGTTCACGAATAGTATGCTCACAAATGAAGACCCGGTGCCTAAAATTGAGCATGGCAATAAGAGGAGAGCTGCATTTATCATACGAGGGTCCTTCGTGCGCTCAGTTTTCAGCTGATGATCTGTGATTGCTGGACAGAAAAGTTCAACAATTTATAGCTTTCACGCTGCAGTCGGAGGGCTTCCTCCACCAAGTTGGGACTGCTGTAATATTCACTTCATGCTCATAGTTTCCGGGTCATTTTCTAGGGTACTTGTTAGTTCTACACTCGAGTACTTGGACAGATTAATGTATCCTCAAAGGGACTGATCACCATTATAGTCCAATTCGGGGCAACAAGGGTAGCATCAGGGTTAACGTTTCCATTTAAACTAACCTCTGTTTTCCTTGGAAACCAGTCCATGGAATAGATAATATGCTCTAGATGGGACAATTAGCCCAGGTTTGTCCTATTCCCAAAAAAGAGGAATGACCCTGTTCGCAATTCATTTGGAGGGTATATTTAAAACTACAATTTTGGATCAATGTATAAAGTTAAAGTGCATGGGTAGATTTCATATTCTGAGTTTTCCTGTTTTAATGCAAGAGTTCTGTTATTGTTATAATTCTGCATTTATCTTAAACATGTTGCTAAGAGTAAAATACATCTGAGTTAACTGGCTAAAACATATTTGAACCACCATCGGCCTTGTTAAAAAGTAGAGGTTTGAGGCACTTTCAAATTGAGTAGTTCCAGATGATTCTGTCTTCATGGCATTTTAGGGATTCTATTCTCTTTAGGAAGCCCCTTTCACCTAAGAACTCAAGTAATATAGTTTCCACCTTGCTTGTTAACAGAGGTGAGTGCTGTGTTGCCCCCTCTCAAGCAGAGAGTACTTTATTGCATAGGTTATTGTGTCAAAAGGGGAGGTGCTAAAAGAGAGCCACAATGACCTTCCACAATAAACAAAAGGAAAAATAACTCTTCTTCGGTCAGGTTAGTCTCACCAACACATGCGTCAAAGCACAGAAAATCAGACCCTGGAGATCTGAGTCAGTCGTGTCAGTCACCCCTGCTCTGGCCTTAAACCACAATCTAGAAAAAGAAGTACTCTACCCCTGTCGAGACCCAAATGACTAAAAACCTATTCCTGGATCAACATAAGACTGCAGCTCTTAACGCTTCAGTCTAATAAGACTTAATAAGAGAAGTCTACACCAATGCACAAACCCATTGCCTCACAACTACCTTTCTCTCTCGATAGAAACACACATACATACCCAGCAGTAACTGGCAATTGCCAAAGAGAAAACCAGATCTCAGTACTCTGGTACTTCTGGGAGGCACTCAGATTTTGCACCTCCCACCCTATTTACCTCACCAACAACCCCCACCCACTTTTCTTGTAGAGCCACAAAACCACCAAAACAGCAGTGGTGCGTTACACATTACATCTTTGCATTACATACAACAGGCATGTGCTAATCACATCTAGGTAGGTATCCTATATTTTTCCATCCATGTCTTTGCTTCTCGGTAAAGTTCCCATAAGTGCTAGTACACATTATGCAGGTTTAAGCTGCACAACACTCAACTTCTGCTTAAATTATATGAATTTACTAGCAAATCTGCTCCAGAGCTTTGCATAAATGAAAATGTACATGTGCTTGCATTTTCTTTCACTCATTGCGAATGTTCATTTTTATTTCACTTTCAAAAAGGACATTTATTTGAACATCTTGGTTGTTCCTCTAACAGTTTGTAACTTTTGAGCGTGGTTTGACATTCCATTAGGGATATGGTTAATTTAGCAAAGCATACTGGCAAAATAAGATTTTCTTGACAGTATAAGCTGCCTATAATGGAGTCAGATGTATGCAAGGGAAGTTAGCTTAAGTAAAGCAAACCTCACCTGTGCTTGCGGGAGCTTCTTGAGTGGCCAGATTTGTAGGAATAACCAGAGTATTGGGACTCGGTGTCCATGTTGTCCGACCTCTGTGCCTTATATCTGTACACGTTAACGGACTTCGGTCGCCCAGGTACTGCTGCCTGCGCACGTGCAGCTGCCTCCTTCAGTGCAGGTTTCTTCAGGCCAAGAGGCACCTTCAGAAAGTCAACTTTTGCCTTGAGGGACTCTATTTTGATTCACTGGAAGGACTAGTTCTAGAAGAAAGTGAATTACCTATTTTTGTACAAAAAAGAAATGAAGACAAAACATTAATATGTAAAATTAACAAATGAGGAGTTAGGCATATGCTCAAAATCATGTACATCTCTGCTGCTATTCTAACTTCCATCATGATTTGGTAAAAATTAAGACTCCAATACACATATGGACAATCGTGGTAGTACAAGATATTTTTTAATTCACTTAAAAAGCCATTTTAGGCTGTACCTTATCAATTATTTTAACCCTAAAAGAGTATTTTTCAAAATATAAAACCCTGAACTTAAAGGTTTGCTTGAAACGTACCTTTAACCTGCAAATAAATAACATTTGATCAGGTGGAAGGGTCAACTTCCAAGTCCCAGATTCCCAAAGAAATTTCAACTGCTCTCTGAAATTTCACCCCTTTAATTTTTCATGTTATAGGACCGACCCAGCAGTCACTTCAAGAATAAATCGGAAAGGTGGATGGAGAGAAGGGAACATCTGAGCAGCAGAGACTCTCTAGAGCTTTCTTCTAAACAAACAGGACAATGCACTAGTTGTTTTCTTGGAAGCAGAACATGGCGATTTCTCAAAAACAGTGAACACATTTTGATTGTGGCCTTAATGAAAAAGCTTCAGAATAACAGATTATTTTAGGACCAAGAACTGAAGTTAACTGTGCCTCGGAATGTTATGTTCAACAGATTATACTGCTGCCCATTTTTCTGCACAAGGTCATTCTTAATAGTCCTCATACATACTTTTAAATGGGCACTCATGGATTATTTACTTTTTCAACATTGAAACAATCACCTGATACACCCCAGAGAACAGCTGCACGCTTGCAAAAACAACGAGCTTCAAATAAGAGCGCTCCAATTGGCTTCTTTGAGAAAACATTTTACAGTTTGTTTCCCCCCCCCCCAATTACCCTATTTTTTCCCTAACAAAAAGGTTACAGCCGCAGCACAATAGTTTAAGTACAAAAAAGACTTTACTTGCAAGAAACACATTGGGCGCCATTATAAGGTAGGCGGTAGTCGTGACAGTAAATACCAGCAGAGCAGCCGCCACAGTCATTTTTTTTCCGGCACCCGGCAATGGGGATGTACCAGGGCATTCCGGCCCTGCCGGACCTGGTAATTCCCCTTCGCAGGGTGGCGGTAAACATTACTCCCCATTCCCATTTCAGTCCCATAGGACTCAAATGGGAAGGCCGGTAGCAATGGTCCCGTTATTAACGGTACCAATGATATGCTACCTTATTTATTTATTTATTTATTTATTCGCATTTGTTAAGCGCACAGAATCAGCCCTGAGGCATCGTGGCGCTGGTTACAGAATAGCGCTGGTTACAGGGAAAGCGCGTCTTAGTTACAGCATACAGAGGCATACATGCATACAGTTTGGGCAGTAGCAATAGTTAGCAGTGTGTGCCTGAATGGCAGTAGGTAGAGGAATTTTAGTTAAAGAGAGAGGTTTTGAGTTTTTTTCTAAACGCTGTGAGGGAGCCTTCTGCTCTTAGAGCGTGGGGGAGATTATTCCAAAGTTTTGGTGCTATGTAGGGGAAACCCAGCCCCCCGGCTGTAATCTTGTGGATGCGTGGTACAGTGAGTTGGTTAGTGTAGCAGAGTCTGGTAGGTCTGGATGAGGTCTGTCTGAGAATGGTGTCTGAGAGATATGATGGTGCAGTGTGGTGGATACATTTGTGGGTAGTAGTCAGTACCTTGAAGGTGATGCGTTCTTTGACAGGGAGCCAGTGAACTGATTGCCTTGCCAGTGAGATGTGGTCCCTTTTGGAGATGTTTAATGCTGCTCTTAGAGCGTTATTTTGGGTGACCTGGAGTTTGTTTAGGTTTTTTTCAGAGGTGCCGGCTAGAAGTGCATTGCAATAGTCAAGTTTAGCGCCTATGGTAGCTCTTGCTATTGAAAGGCAGTTTTCTTTGGAAAGGAATGGTTTAATGGCGTTGATGAGTTTAGTGCTTAGTGCAGATGCGGAGACAATGGCACTAACTTGTTTGTCCATGGACAGGGTTGCATCAATGTAGACCCCTAGCGTTTTCACAGAGGATAGGACTGGGATAGTGCAGTTGTCGATGTTGAAATTGGCATAGCAGCTGTCTAGCCTGGCCAGTGTGGATTTTTGGCCGAGGATAAGGATTTCAGTCTTATCCCCGTTAAGACATAGGCCGTTAGTGGCCATCCAGGCTTGAATGGCTTGTAGGCCTGTCTGCGAGTGCCGTTCTGCCCGGCTGGTTAGACCTGCCGGGCTGAAAGGCACCTGCGAGTAGATCTCGTAGTTTGCCGGTCCGGTAACAACGGTACCGGCAAGCTTACCTGTACCGTTGTTACCGGACCAGCAACCTTTTAATGAGGCCCATTGTGAAGGATTGCCCTTTTGCAAGGAAATCTGGGTTTTGAAATGTTTATTAATTTAATAAAATAAGGGTAATTCCATCTCTGAAAGGGTAATCTGCTGATCAGATTCCCCTTTCATAAGATCCATGCCAAAAGCATAGTGTGTACTTAGGCCGTTCTGCATCAGTAACTAGATCCCGCAGCGGACAGAACAGGTTCAGAGGTCCCAGGAAGTCTCTTGACAGCTGCATTGACAGCTAAGCATTTCAATTACCAGTCTACCTCCTAGTGACAGAACACTCTTTAAATACAAGCTAAGCCCAAGTTATGCTATGGTGGATGTTTTCTCATAATTATTACAGCAACATCAATTTGATATCACAAGTGTGTCAGCCCTGTGGGCGCATGCTCAAATGTGAAAGGATTAGGTGCATTCTCCTCAGAAAGGATAAACCTTGGGGGATGACCTTTCTCTGTAAGGGTCGGTAACACCCTTCTCGGAAGACATCCACTCCACAGGAAGCTGACCAGGGAACAAGAATCAAAGGGCACAGTCATTGACAAAAGGCTAGACCTCACACCAGGGTGCTGCATTTCAAAAGGCCTTTGATTCTATTGCGAGGTGAAGGGGAACCAGGTTTTTTTTATTTTTTTACATCTCTATTGATTGGTTCACATCTCCACTTTAGACCACATTACAGTTACAACGTATGGCACAAACACAGCTGTATACACATTGCATATCACATTCTTCAAGGTACAGAGCACGCCTGATAAGCACATTGATAATGTCCCTCGTCCCATACAAATGCCCAGCTTGGCCTGCTCCGGGCAATGTCATACAGTCTCCCCGACCTCCTTCCTCATCCCAGTGCTTCTTCTCTCATCAACAAGTATGATGTTCACGGGCCCCAGATGTCTTTAGGTCTATTTTGTTGCCCACACATGGCAGCATAGTCTATCAGTATCGCTTAGCCTAATCAGATCTTTCAGCCATCTGTCCGTCCCCGACATTAGTCCACTTCATAAGGATACACCTCCTAGCCGCTATCATGCAGGATGCCAAAAGTTTATGATACTTCTTCGGTGTTCCAGGTGACCACCCCAGCATGCTGCACAGCATTGTGCATGGGATATCCTGCTCCACCATTCCCGGCCATGACATCAAACACACCCTCCCAGAAATCACGCAGACCAACACACGCCCAAAGCATATGAACCATATGCACCTGATCAGTGTTGCACCTAGGGCATGCAGCCGAACTCGATGCATCAAATTTGTGTACTCGAGCCGGCGAGACGTAGGCCCTGTGGAGGGTCTTGAGTTGAATTAATTGTAGTCTAGGACTAAATGTCCCAGTGTGCGTGGTGCCACATATTCTTTTGCACTACTTATCCCCAAGGGTGACGCCGCTGTCCTGTTCCCAGTGGTGTTTACAGGGGAGAGGGTCCCGATGTGTGTCAGCAAGAATGTTACTGTATATTGCTGAGACTACGCAACTGTACCCTGAGGAGTTTTGATTATAGTACAGTAGTGGTGTGGTCTGGGGTATGTCAGGGAAGACCGGCGACCATTCCCTGAAAGCCACCCACATCCAGTAATATTGTAACCTGCGTTGAGGGCCCCTGCCCATCTTATCCAGATACACCTCCTGAGACATAAACTTCCCATCCGGTTACATGTCCTCCAACCAAGCTATCTGCCTACCCCCACCCCCAGCCCCCCCATTCTCGCACTAATGCTGCATAGCATGTTGGTGCCAAGACTTCAATCCACAGAGCGAGATGTACAGATCAAATGAGTGTTCCACCCCAGCCTCCTCATCGTCCGTTTCCAAGCGTACACCGTTCACGCCACTGGGTCCAGTTTACATTTGTCCGCGACTCTCCCCGAGATCAACAGCCCCTGTAGTGAATGGGGGTGCACCGAGCCTCTCTCAATGCATTAAGCCTGGCTGCTCCAGGCTAACTTCCAGATCCCTCACACATATAAACTCATCATCTGCATAGAATGAAATTAGCTCCCTGGGTCCCCTCATATTCCCCCCCCCCCCTGTGTCCATGGAACCTCCAGAGTCTACCAGCCAATACTTCTATAGCAATCGCAAAAAGCATCAGGGAGAGGGGGCTCCCCTTTCTGGTCCCTCTCCCAAGTGCAAACAGGTTCGACCAGGTTCCACCAATATTAATTTGGGCCCTGCAGCCCGAGTATAGCGGCCGCACTGCTTGCATGTAGTACATCGGGAACCCTACTTGTGCCAACACCTCAAATAAGTAGCCCCACTCCGCCGAGTCAACTGCTTTTTCCTCATCTAGAAGCGCCGCTACTGCCTGTGTTCCTGGATCTATCTGTGCCATGATTGCAAACAAGCGTCTAAGATTCAAAGCTGTCGACCTCCCAGGGATAAACCCCGACTGATCCCAAAGAACTATTTGTGTGACATACGGAAGGAGGCGGTCCGTCAGTACCTCCGCAAATATTTTCACATCAAGGTTTATAAAGAGATATTGGGCGGTATGACATGCAGTCGAGTGGGTCCTTGCCTGGCTTCAGCATTAGTGTTATGACAGCTTCCCTCAAAGTGGGGGGAAGAATTCCCTTACTTATCCCTTCCTCCCACAAATCGAGCACGTGGCTAGCAAAATCAGTTTCCCATTCCTTATAGAATTCGGCAGTTATACCATCCGTCCCCGGTGCCTTCGCGGTAGGTAGGGCCCTCACCACACTCAACACATCATCCACCGATAAAGGTCTTGCAAGGGTCTCCACTGCCTCTGTGTCGAGTCCGGGTAGTGCCACTGCCTCAATATATTCCCTAAGTTTGGGGGCTGTTGGAGTCCCTCTTGTAGCGTACAGGGATTCGTAGAATGCATGGAATTCCTCTGTTATTTCACTAGGTTTCACTAACACCGCCCGTGCTTGGATCTTACTGCAGATCTCTTTCCGAATCCCTGCTTGCCTCCAACCAGTGTCGCCAGGTACCTGCCTGGTCATCCCTCTTCCCCATATCTACGGGCCATGGCAGGATGGGCTAAGTATTTCACCTCTCGGTCTGCAATTGCCTGGAAATTATCTAACCCTTCCTTCAGCTTAGCTATTGAACTAGGTGAGTTCAATCTTTCCACTCTCTCTCCCAGTGTTTTTTTTTGGATTTGGTTTATTTAATAAAAACCTTTACAATTAATTTTCATTCAATGTACATTAAAACAATATTTAAAATAATCCAACATACATTCATATATAATTCTTACCAAACTTCATAGAATTTGAAATTGAATGTATAGTCATTGTGAAATACATCCAGGCAAATGCTAACATTTTACTTCGTGTCTCATTTAGGTAGCAAACCCCTAATTGCAAAATCAAAGTAATGATTAGAAACAATTTATCAAAAGGCTTCCAATTCATACGGTTGGATTCACGCTACTTGATATAATGCATAGTTAACAAATTACAGTTGTGAAACATCTTAAAGTAGCGCTGAAGTTAGAAAGATCTTCCAAACCAGATAAAGATAGTAATGAGGTGCCTTAGGTAGTTTTGTTTTCGCATCCTTCTTTACATTTCACACTACTTCAGAATTTTGCAATTACACACCTGGCAGTTCTTCGCCCAGTTTTGCCTCTATAATTACAAGAAAATTAATTAACTTAAGTGAGTTTTTGACTGTACCCTTCCATACAGCGTTTCCATAGGGATTCCCTAGCAGTGTATGATTTATTTTAAAAGTAATGCTCAAACATTCGAATTAGAGATTCCTCAAAAGAAGGACAAGAAACAACAAGATATTTCAGATGCTTCCTCATCCTCACAAAATCGACACATTCCTGATCCCATGGTTCTTTGACTGCCATACCAGTGTTTTTTTCGAGAGTATGTTAGAAATTGATTTAATCTAAAACGCATATACATTTTCCTTGCTGTTGCTGAGGGAAACTGAATGAGATGTGTGTCTGGTCCCCCATTTACTTCGGAAAAGATTGTATTCCTCAGACGATGAATAAGTCCCCATTACATACAGCATACTGCACCAATGAAATCTTTGATATTTTTTTTTGGCCCGGGAGCCACATACTCATGGATTCCGGAGTTTCATTGATTGAAGTTAACATTTTCTTAAGTTTTAGAGTTATTCTGTTTAGTGATCTAATGCTCGAATCGGCCAGCGTTTTGTTCAGCTTTGCATATAGAGTATTTTTGGGCGGATTCAGCATTTTGATATAATTAGTGATACTTCACCAGTTATATTTTACTGAGAGGGGCAACAGGTTTAACTTGTGACATATCATTACGTTGGGAATGGAAGAGGCCATACCTAATGCATTTTTCCAGTGTTTGCCCTGTAGTGTGTCTAGAAAGTCGTCGAGCTCATAACTGCAAATATCCAGAGAGTAAAGAATGATGGGTTCTACTTTTAGTAGATAACATTGGATCAAGGGTAATAAAGAAAACATGCATAATTTGTGGAATATAATTTTCATTTGAGATGATAAACTTTTGACCTTTTGGTTTAGAACATTTTTCCACATTTTCAAGGAGTATGAATCGATAAGGGGATAGCCTAAAAATCGAATCATGGCTGCATATTCCACTTTGATTCCGTTCAGAGTCCAAGAAAAACTGTAAGGTTTGAGTTTACCATCTGAAAAAATAGATATGTAGGATTTGGCAGGGTTTGGTGATAAATTATGTTTGTGTGCGAAATCTGCGAATTGATCTAATTTTCTTTGCAAACCAAACAGAGTTCTGTCAAAGAATAGCAGATTGTCTGCAAAGCCCATCCAGTCCAAGTTAAAAGAACCAAGCTTAGCAGGAAAACACTCGCCGGTCTGCCAATGATCGCCCAAACCCAAGAGATATAAATTGAATAACACTGCTGCCATGTTGCAGCCCTGTGTTACCCCCATTTTGGTGGTAATGGGGTTAGTGAGAACGCCTTCCTTATTTAGGCAGATGTGGTAGTTGGTATTTTTGTGTAGTGATGCAATTAAAGCAACCAACTGTGTTTGGATGCCCATGACCAACATTTTTTTCCACAGTAACTCACGTATTACACAGTCATATGTTGCGGTCAAGTCCAGGCTAGCCATGTATACCGGACCACTTTTGGATGACGATGTTTGAGCTTGAAGATGACATCCAATAGGTTTCCTAAAACCTACTTGATAGGGTGATAGTAAATTATGATCGCTAATATGAGTTTACAGCTAACAGAAGTAAACACATTTTTTTCGAGGAAGCATCAGTTAACGCTATCGGACGGTAGTGAGATAGAGAAGCCGGGGGACCCTTTTTGTATATAGGGATAACCAGAGCTGATGACCAAGAGGGAGGGATTATGCCAGTCTGTAGGATCGTATCAAAACTGATCTTTAGAATGTGAGCTCAAAATACCGGGTTTGATTTGTATACACAGGCTGGGAGACCATCGGGGCTAGGAGCTTTGGAGTGTTTTAATTTCCCTATGGCCTCGATGATATCCCAAATAGTCCACGTAGCTTGAGTACCCAATAGCAACTTGGGTTCTCCCCCTTTGAGCGAAGAGAAGCGATCTGGCATTAGGTATGTACCTTTTATGTATGAAACTCAGGTTTCTGCTGTAATCACTGATTCCATCACATTAGCAGAATCAGAAGTAATGGTACGCAGAGTGGACCAGATTTGCCTTGAATCATGTTTTAGCAGGTGGTAATGTTTTGATTGTCTTCATAATGCAGTTTGCCTTTCATCCATTTTAACCTGTTTCTATTAGTTTGTTTGATAATTTTTATTAGTTATTTTCGACTCTGAGGTAGCGGTTGTCTTAATTAATCTCCTGATCTCTGAATTTTTTTGAGCTTTCAGGATCGCTACATGCTGGTTGAATTTATGAGCATGCCAAACTAGCGTTTGGACTTTCTTCTTTCGTTCTTGTGCCAGTTTTTGCAAATGAAATTTTATTCTAAGAGCATTCTTATTTTCCATTTGTGGGAGGGAAGTACCTCCAGAAACAGTGTTGGTGATGATATCAGCATCCCATTACAGATGGTTTATAAAAGTGCTGCAAACTCTAGTATTCCATCTCCTGGTTAGGGATTGACAGTCAGGTTCTAACAAGGGTAGAAATAACTCTTCAGAGAAACGGGCAATGGAATGTTCAAAGTCAATGTAACAATCATATGGTCCCCTAGGGCCGGGTCGCTTATCAGGAGAGAGTCAACATACCAGTAAAGCCTCAAGGAGATAAAAAAAATAGTCAATTAGGGACTTACAAACTCCTCTTGCCCAAGTATAGCCGTAAGGTTCCAGTGGAAAGATAGAGGTTTGCATATCCCAATCAAGAAAGAAATTGTTCCACGTTTGCCCGTTTTTCTTTGAGGAAGTCGAAGGATTGTTCCACATAGGTCTTGGATGGGAACTTTCTTCATAACAATAGCAATTCAAATCACCTCCAGCAATTATTCTAACAGATGGATGTTTTATCAGAGCCTTTTCAATAACGTTATTCAGTTCGTCTAAGATGTCATCAATTGGAGTGATGAGTTTATTCCAATAGATGCATATCAGAAGGAGAATGATGGAAGGATCCTCGTCGTCTATTAGTATAATGGCCAATAAAGAGTCGGATCTACTGATCATTTCTGTAGAACATTTGCATGCAGTGTTGATTAAAATTGCGAGACCACCCAATGGTCTTTCCCAGGGTCCCCGACATGTCACTTGAATGTAGGCATAATAACCCTCAATGGTAAAATCGGTTTGGTTCATGGATTCTTGTAAAACGATGTCGGGTCTTGGGTGGTAATTGAGGCTATACCATTTTTTAAAGTTATTTAAGACGCATGAATTCCACAAGATAATGTGAAATTTAGCCAGGCTAAGAGTCTCTCATCGGGTTTGCTTGAATTTGCGTTTGCTCGGATTTAGGATCCTTCCATGACATCTCTTTCAGTGCTGATACAAAGGACATAAATTGTTTCATTGTGTTTGCATCAAAGTTTGTAGGGTCACCTTGGCTCGAACTAATGGGCGTAATCTCATCAGAAGGGGGCGTAGTCTCCAGAAAACTGATTGCTTCGTCAAGGGAGGAGAATATGCTAGATAGTAGGCCGATGGAGGCTAGATCCTCTCTGTACTCCCATATTAATTTCAGAATTAAAGGGGAAATACATTTGCAGATCATTCTGTTATTATTCACAGAAGTCAGTTTCACCCAGTCAATATCATTAGTATAATACGAAGTGCTGGGATCTCCTGTAAGGCTGACAAGAAAACGTGATTCAGACGTGCCTTCACATGTCGTTTTGGCTCACTTTCCCACCCCATTACTGAGGCAGTTTTTAGATCGATTGAATTGGCACTCGCTGTAGAACAATGCAGCACCGAATTCGAAGCATTGCAATTCGTAGTTAGCGGAATCGCATGTTCCGAAACGTAAACGTACGGGCCTGCTTGGTCAGTCGTGCCCTCAAGTTCAAGATTAATAACTGTCGTTTTTGCATCAGCAATGTGGGAATTGGTGCCATTAGTGGCAGTAGCTTGAACATTTCCTTTCTTGTTTGTACAATTAGCTTGTTTTGAAGTCCTTTGCTTGTTATCTATACCAATAATCACTTTTTCCGTCTTTTTTATACCCAGCATGGGGTCAAATTTCAAAAAGACAGATTGTTTATGGTTGGGTGATTGATTTTCAGATTGTGATCCCAAATTTAGGATAGCTATTCCTTCATCCAAACCAGCAGCCCCTTTCTTAGCTTTTGTATTTGATTTTTTTACTACCTTGTACATTTGTCCTGCTTTGGAATCATTTGTTTCTTTTCAATTTAATTCTTTTTGATTGGTTGAACCGTCTGATCAGGTAGAATTAACAGCGCTTTCGATTCTTCATTCAGTTGGTTTAGGTCTATGATCGTGTCCCCCCAGATAGATTGCAAATGTCCCTCATGTGTGTATTGTGTTTGTCTATTTTGTCGATTGCTTGATTTTTTAAATTTTTTCCACTTTTCCCTTCATTCTTTCATCAAAGATTCTCTGCTTTTCTGCTCGGGCTACAGCTCTCCTTTGTTTTTTAGTTTGCGGAATAGTAGAGGACTCAGCGATTTAATGATCGACTATTGTCCTTTCCTTTGCTTCTTTCAACTCAAAGCCCTCTCCGCTTAAATCGATAAGGTCGGTAAGCGCAGAGGGACTATCCACGGGTGCAATTTCCTTTCCAATTATGGGAGTTTTAGCCTCTGTTATGGTTGGATTAGTTTGACTGGCAAGAGTGGTTGCCATCTCTTTTACAAGAACAGTCAATGCTGCAATATTCAAAGCATTCACATCTTCCATGTATGTTGGAGAAGGGTTAAAATCCTTCACTGAGTCAAGTTTGGGCTTAGAGCCCCCTGTAACTGCCTCAGCAAAAGTTTTAGTTTGTGTGGCAATATGGTGTGTATTTGGCATCTCATTTGTCTTGTGGGTCAGCGCCGAGATCATATTGCACGTAAGGAGCATTGCCTCCATTTTGCTTAGCTTACTAATGAGTTCACACATTGGAAGTTGTAACGTTTTTATTTCTTCATGTGTTTGCTCGTGACCCTTATCCAATAAATTTAGAATCCGCGTCAAAACTGGGAAGGTTTTGAAGCATTGTTGCTCGACTAGGCTTTTTTGCTGCTCCTCAGGTCTAAGATTCGGACGTAACCCATGTACTTGGTTCGTGGACTCATTGTATTCATAGTGTGGGACAGTAAAGCATTCAGGACTATATGAGGATTGGGTACCTTGAGTGATTGATTTTTCTTGAGATTGGAGAACTATTGATCTCTATATTAGATGCGGCCGCAGTAGACATTCTAGGTGAGAAAATGCTCCCTATCGCTCGTGCCACTTTCTGTACACTTAAGTGAGAGGGCACAGAGTATGTGTAGTTTGGAGGGTTGTTGAATAGAAAAACATTTTCAATCCCGTATTTACTTTTGTTTACGGGGGTAGAGGGTTCGTGTGAGAGTCTAATACGCTTTCCCAGTTCAGACTCTATTGCAGGGGCTAACAGAGAATTCAGCAGGGTTGCTACCAAACTTCTCTATCCACATTTTTTTCCTGATCTCATCTCGATCGAGGCTAATATCAGGGATCATGTCTTCATTGCACCATCCTCTCTGGGAAATTTTATTTGCCTCTTTGATGGAAAGGGACCCCAGCGGCTTTTTAAAGGCGCAGATTTATTTTTCCAGGTTCGGATTTTCACATTTCCAAGGAATTTGGGGCTTCGCTTTTTTCTGTAATAGACTGCCATTAAGAGTCTCGATTTCTAATTTAGCTTTTTCTTCTTGTTTAAAGGCAAAGGGTTTGCATTCTTCACTTTCAACTGCCCTCTCAGAGCTTTGAGAAGAGCTTTTCTTTGGTAGATTGTGGGGTATATATGCCATTCTCTGCTCCTACCTCGGAGCTGACCATTACATTTATTCCTCTATGATCTGGGTCAGTGATTCCCGGCTGGATTTCCTCTGTTTTGGTTGGGGCATGCCCATTCACCATTTCAGGGGGGTGGGGGGGTAAGTTGGAGTGAAGAAGATTAGTTACAGTGTTTTCTTCGATTTCCTCTTCAAGTATGGGAGGAATGGTAGAAATATCTGGTGTAAGATTAACCCCGGCTTGTTCAACCTCAGTATTTTTTTGTGTATTCATGTTTAATTTCTTCCCACTGTGCAGACCATCAACAATTGTCAGGGGGATTATAGACTGCACTCAAAGCATACCTGTACTGATAATATCAAACTACACCTTGCAACAATGTAGTTAAGGTCAACCATGAAACTGGCCATGCATACTATCATATAATTTCTGATGAAATGCCAAATCTGCACTAAGTATAATGCTTACCAGCACCCCAACAGCCGTGCAGCCTCGCAGCCGAACAGTCCACTTTGGTATGCACTTCGGACGTATGCGCACAAGTGCAAATATAGGAAGTGATGCAGGGGAGGCAGGAGCAAGGGAAGGCGGGCTAGAGGGCGGGCTGAAGGCGGTACCAGGAGTGACTAAAAAGAAAGCAGAGAAGACCTGGATAAGAATAGTGAGGCAAGTTAGGGGAACAAGCAGCAAGCCGCGGCGCCAAAGTAAAGTTAACGATTGTTCAATGCCTGAGTCCAACAACAATTACTTGGCAAGTTGAGAGTCCAATGACCAGAGTCCAGAGTGTAAAGTCCAATGTGTTGCAGCGAAGTAGCAATCTTCCTCTGGCCGACTACGCGATCACAAAAGGGATGCAGCAAGCAATTTGGAATGCACTTCGGATGCGCGCCAGTGTTTGATTTCAATTTCCGCGGCGTGCAGCTCTCTACGTATCTTCTTTAACACCCCCAGTTCCATAGATAGGCACCCACCCTCAGCACCACCTTGAACGCCTCCCAGATGACACCCTTACTCTGCCCCGAACCCCCATTTTCTTGGAAGTAGTGTTTAATCAAACTATGTATATCATTTTTAAAAGCTGTATATCATTTTTAAAAGCAATGTCAAGCAAGGCCGCTGGCTTGAACCTCCATCTGGGGTGGGGTAGCATCACTTCTAGACTCATGGACCATAACACCGGGAAGTGGTCTGATAGAGTCCTCGGTAGCATTTCACACCCTTCCGTACTCTGAATAAGTTGAGGACACCTCAGTTGAGGTATTATGCACCGTAGAGTGATGTGAGAATCCCTGCCTCCCCTAGATGCAGTAGCCTCCATAATATCCTCCTAGTGTAAAGCTTCCATAGCCCCATGTACTGCTTCAGACACTCTCGTCGGTCTCCCCCTACCATCCGACCTATCCAAGCTAGGGTCTAAGACCACAGTGAGGTCACCTGTCCACAGGACATAGGTATCACTGTACTTGAGACATTTCCCCAGAAGCCCCTAAAAAAAGTCCGGATTATCCACATTAGGACCGTAAATGTGGACCAGGGTAAATTTTGTGGGTCCTATACACCCCAATACAATGACATATCTTCCGCCCTGGTCAATCTCCGTCTCACTAACTCTGAACCCCAACGACTTGTGGACCAAGGTCATTACCCCTGCTGAGTATGCAGAGTATGTGGTATAGTATTTACAGTTACCCCACCCCTTGGTAACCCTTTAATTTCCCTGCCCTTTAAGGTGTGTTTCCTGTAGCAGGACTATCTTTGCTCCGTGCCTCTCACAACATTGCACCGGTTTTCTGGACTTTTACAGGTCATTCAAGCCCTGCACGTTCCAGCTCATTATCCTACTTGCCATGACTCGGATGAGGAACCCAGAGAAGTGCCAGTGTACTCCGCCCTGACTGTCGCAATATCTTCTGCTTCATGGTCGTCCGTGTGTGATGTGAACCTTTTCCGTAAACTTCAACCCTGCCAACCGGGCAGCTCTTCACCCCTCCCACTCCATTTCTCCCACCTCCCCATCTCCACCCACCCACACTGCCCTCCCCCAACTTGCAGTGGTTAACCCTTCCCCCCCATAACCCAACTGAATGAGCAACATGGGCACCAGCCTGGGGGCACTGGACACCACTACCCAGGAGGTCTCCCACGCTTTAACGGCAGAGGAGGACTAACTATGAGAATAATAGAACAATCATACATGCCACAAGTCTGACTAGGTACATATTTGGCATTGTTATGGTAAGACCCCTTGGGGGGGGGGGGGGGGAAGAACCTCAGGTGAGCTCTACCCGCATTGGTTATGTTCACTCCCACGGCAGCACTGGGCCTAGCCGCCTAATGTACATTGCGTTAGGAGAACACATCATGCCCCTGGGATCTTGTTGCATCACTTCAGAAGGCCTTCGATTAATTCATGCACTGCTGTCGTGTCCGTAAAAAAGTGGGCCCTGCCATTATACAGCACCCTGAGTTTGGAGGGGTATTGCATGGAGTATTGCAAGCACTTTTCCCGCAGCACCCTTTTTACCGCCACAAACGACATGCAGGCCTTCTGGACTGCCGGTGTAAAGTCAGTATAGAAAGACACCTTGCTGTTCTCATACATGAGGTCTCCGAGCTCCCTCGCCCTTCTCCGTATTGTGTCGCGATCCTGGTAATTAAGCACTCTCGCATCGGATTCTGCCCATGCCTCGGGACAACGTGCGATAGCCGATGCGCCCTTTTCTACCAAGAATTGGGCGGAGAGGGCTGGCCCTTGTAGAACTTCTTTAATAAAACTTTCCATAAACACTTAAATATTCTGTTGGTGGACGGATTTAGGAATCCCCACCACCCTTCTATTATTTCTGCGCAATCTTGCTTCGAGATCCTCATTTTTGTTCTGATGGCCTGCAACTCCCTCCACAACTCTTGTATTGCCTGAGTAGTCTCATTACACAAATCCTCCAGCAGACTCACTCTGGTCTCCCCCTCCGAAGTTCGGCTACTTTCCTTATCAATCCTTTCCTGCATCCTATCCACCTTGTATGTAAGGCCATCCAGCTTTGAGTTGATGGCTGCGAATCTGGACCACATTTCCGCTAGGATCATGCTCAGCTCCGATGCCGGGGGTTCCTCACCCGGTCCCGCATGAGGTAAGATATGTGCCATTTTAGCTGCTTCTGGTGTGGGTTCAGGCGTAACTGTCTTCTCGAGGGCCCTCTTTGTGTGTGAATGGTAGACTGGTTTGTTTCCTGCCCCCCTTCGCCATCAATGTCTACCAAGTTGCCACTTCCTTCGTGCCTACCCTCTCCTTGTGTCTGAGCTCCTCAATCAGCTTCCCGACCCAGCAACTGCCTTACAGGAGCTTCCCCAGGTCAAACTGCTGAGCCTGATGACCGGCGGATCAGCTTGCACCCAACTCAGCCACCTCCCCTCCGGGCGAGTGAAGCCCTGTTCTCTCCCTGGCACTACCAGACCAAGCCAACCTGCCCTGGTATTCAGCTCCACTCCAGGCCCTCCATCTATTATTAATTGCAGCTCTTCCTGACAGCAGTCCGAGTTGCTTTCTTCCTTTCCTGCAGGGCCTGCGATGTGTCATCCCGGGCCCCCTCCAGAACCACCCCCTTTTCGCTGATATTCTCCGAGGTCAACCCCCACAGCCCCTGGAGCATGTGCCCATGTATCTAGGGAGCCATTGGCGGACCAAGCACCTTCCCTCCCTGCCACAAACACCACAGTCCAGTGTGCTCCTCGCTAATGGGCCCCGGGGTGGTGCAGAGCGTTGCAGGTAGGGAGGCCCAACTCCCCGCTTCACCCAAGGGCAGTGCAAAGATATGCAAGTCCAGCAATACAAGTCTGCCCACCCCGCAGGTTAATCTCTTCTGCTTATGTCTCTGTTCGCCTCCTACTGCCGCTCTCCAGCAGGTCAACTCCGCCTGCGGCTCAGAACGTTCCATACTGCGGCACCTATGTACGCAGATCTGGCCCACCAATGGCGCGATTCACTTCTGTACTGGGCTTGCTCTTCCTGCCCACTGTACCGACTCACCGCAATATCAGCCGCCCTCTTGCCATCCGCTACACAGTGCGACCAAAGCCTGCAGCGCTCGCCGAGGCCACAGCTCAGAATGTCTCAGGGTACCCCGGAGAAATCCTTTGTAGCTTTTGTAGATTTTGGGGAGGGGGAGCCGCTCCGGCCCACACCACCTTCCTGCTTTCCCTACAGCTGTTGCGGTTTCGATTCTCCGCCCTGGTTCTCTTCCCCCTCCCTCACTCCAAGAGGGTGAGCCCCGGTCGGCGGACAGATCACAGCCCTGGGGAGGCTCTGGATTCTCCAACACTGCACTCTGCAGGTCAGTCTTGTTGCCGCCTGCCTCCTTTCACCCACACAGCAGCACTGGGTCGCAGAGCTCCCTCCTGCCTGGCAGCGCACAAGCACTCAGGTTTTGGCAGCCCTGAGCCGCGCCGACGGCCCGTCCCCACTCTCCACACAGCGCGGCCCAGCTCTGCTCCTGGAAACCCGAGCCGGCTCAGATCATGCCTCGAGCTTCCCCAGCACTATCGCAGCTCAGACCTTGCTGTTTTTGCCGGTATTAGCCCCAAAGCGTTGAGTGTCTTCCCCCTCTGCTGCGGGCATGCAGAGAGCTCACAAAGAAACTGCCGTCGTGGGCTCTCTAGCGCCCCCCCAAAGGGGCACCAGGTTAGTGAAGACAGAGCTCTGTACAGATTAAGTTAGATTCTGCCATCTTGTTTGTCTCTGCCTCTAGCTCTCCTTACTGTCCCCTCCCCTTCCTTTAGCACAAAGCACTTTGGGTGTGCTGTCAGAAGGGTAAAGTCCACTTATTTTAAGAGCAGGGGTTGGCCCCTAAAGAAGGCTAGCTTTAGTGCAATCACTTGTGGACCTTTATCTTTAAAAAAGGGGTGTCCCACCACTTCCTTGAATCATTGTTTGGACATCAACCTTTCAGGAAGCTTTCATTTGTACTCCTCGAACCCCCATCCCACGTGTTAAAACCTTTTAACTACCACCCTAGCAGAGTATGCTGTTACCTCTGCTTGAACTGTGCAATAATTGCATCTGCCACCTTCGAACCATTGCTCAAATTGCCAGCATCTTCGCTGTCGATTACGGTGGCCAGTCGAAACTACCCTGGTGGTCCATCAAGCCCAGATCATTAAACGCTGAATCATCCGTCTGAAACTGAATTATGTGTCGAGTGTCCAGCATCTTTGCCGTCAAATTGACCCTGGTGGCCCTTATGATCCACAGCTCCTGAAGAGCACCATCAAACCAATTCAGTCTAACGGCGCATCCAGTCTCCAGCATCTCCACAGTTGTACCAACTGTCGAATCTACCCTGGTGGCCTTTACGAAGCACCCTTCTCAAACAGTGTTCGAAACGCAGAAAGCCCCTGTATGAACCCAGCTCATCAGCACTCCCCCATCTAGAACAATCTGACTGCTGCTCCAACCGCTGAACTGCAACTTCAAAACAGTTTGCTGTTGCTCAGCGCCAAAGTGAGCGCGTTGTTGCCCTGGGTCAACCCTAAAAATAATCGTTGTACCATCTTTGAACTGCTTCTTCTTACCACCAGCATCTTGGCTGCAGATCACCAAGAGTCGACCAGACCCTGTACGAGCCTTCAAATACCGGACTCAAGCTGTTCGACTGGAACCGCACATCCAGTCACCAACCGCTTGACTGATCAACTGACACTGGTGGCCCTCCTGATCCCCACCTCTTCGAACTGCAGCAAATTTCAGCTTGTCCCCGGCTTGACACCCTCTCCCCATCTGGAACAACGCCACAGATACAGTCAGGCCAGATTTTAACTGCTGGAACAGTGCCAACAAGCCTGGATCAACACTGTACCTCTAGAGAGCAGAATCAAATTGATCACGCACGTTTTCCACTCTATGTTGTAATACAAATCCTGCTGCCTTGATCTTCATCATTACATCAGACAGCCCCACTGACTGCAAAGATAGCAATATGGACAAAATCCATGCGTACTATGGCAAATAGCTTTCCCTGCAACTGCATCCCAGGAACACAACGCATACCCATTTGGTACAAACTGATGGACATCATGAGCATGCATACATACATATGTAGAACGGACAGTGTGTTCAAGTGTAGAGTTTGAGGGACAACAATATTTCAATGTTGCCAGACATTAATGGCCTGAGGAAACAAGCAGAGGGTAATTTGAGCCAAGGCTGACTTGCCTTCAGACGGAGCAATAATATCCTTTATGTGCTGAAATGTACTATCACAATTTATTTTAGGATACACTCATATTTTTCAATTGCAATAAGCCCACAAATCACTGTGGTATAGGATAGAAATTCTGAAATGAAGTATCCCTCCACACTGCCTGTCCTGCCATTCACATCTTCTTGAAAAAGAAAAACAGAAAAAACATGGGGGCCATAAAAATACATATAAAGCATTCCTTGTTTTTACACATTTAAAAATAAAGACTAACAGGCATCTCAAACATACATTTGCAATTCAGTAGCAGGCCCTGCCCCTTTAACATGCCAACCAAGTCAAATTTAAAAGCTTAAAAAAATGGCACATTTGCTGTGTTTGTATTTTATAAGTGCAAAATCACTGATGAATCTGAAACATACAGCAGTAAGTAATAGCAAGCCACATGAAGCCTATTCAATGTGGTCGGCATCGTTACAAACTGCCTCAACTGAAATGTGTGTTTTTTTTCTTTCTTCCAGATGTGTCAATTAGGTGCATGTGAAACTGTCCAATATCGACAGAGGAGTCCATTTGTTATGTTATTTTACTTGATATCTGTATAGTACCTCACTGTAACTGTTATGGCTTCAAAGTACTTTGGGATGTATGTTCAGCAGTGTTCAGTTTTCTATATGCACTGTGGATTGCTAGGTCAGTGAATAATTGACAGCTGGACCAAATTTTCAGTAGGACTCTTATTCTTATTCAATAGAGTGAAGCAATACATTTGGAGTGGGTAGCAAGTATAAGGGAGTATCAGTCCCGGGAGAAACTGTATATAAGATGAGGGCTCTGCAAATGTTCACATGCAAATCACATCCACAATAACTAACATACACATGTAACTTCAGATAAACTCTGACAGGTCCCAGTTTCACAAGTAGTAGATATTGTATAGCACATCGAAGGATGGGAAGACCTCATTGGGCTCAGAAAACCCACTACTACAATCGTGCAGAATCTGAAAATTGTGTAGAGCAACCCAATTATATACGCAAGGGTATCTTCCTCAAAGAAAAGCCCCATGATAAATAATCTCCTGCCCCATTTGTTAAATAGGTTTTATCCGATTACTGCTCAGAGTTACCCTACAAAAACATTATTGGGCTCTAACAATCAAAAGGCAGGACAAATACTTTGGAATTTAGAAAGGAGCTGAATAAAAAAATCACGGGAATGTTCTAAACTATTGTTTTGAGTAATTTGAAAATGCTCTTCAATGTACATGGCCTGAAAGTCATTTTGCAATTAGGAAGGTTATCTTCATAGGTAGATGTTGTAAATTATGTTTGTGCATAGAAAAAAGTAAGGGCAAGTGGGGCATGTGCACAATACTAGCACTTGTGCTTGTGATTTATTGGTGCTGGAAAACCGAGTAGGGATTTATGCACAGAGTTCCAACATAAAATGGCCATAATATTCGTCAAGCCAGATCAGATAATAAAAGTACATATTGTTCTATTATGTTTCAACTGTTTGTTTTCATGGATTAAAGCTTTGAGCAACAAAAAAAAGGTATATGTGTGCTTTATACATGTTAGAGACATGTAAGGGATGAGTGAAACTGTGATAGAGCCCATCACCAAAACATTGTTTTAGAATGGTTTCTATTCAAAATGTATTCACGGCTTAAAAATTGCATTATGGGATCCATTTCATTTAAATTATTTGGACATATTTAATCAAACCCAACAAGTGAATTGCAACTGTGAAATGTATTATAAAAAAAGGGTGCGTTTCATATTTTCTGCATTGTAATAACGGTTTCATACCGCACAGTTAGTTACAATTGCTGTATGCAGAGTTTTCCCATTTAAAAAAAGAAAAGTATGCTATGCAAAGTATGGGTACCTCCATTTAGGACCTAGAATCTGCTTTCATACACTTCTTGCTAGTTTCCATAAATTAAAGGTGGTTTCTACAAAACTCTTTACAAACATTTGGATTTAATCTATTGCTGACGTTTCATTCTCATTGCTATATCCAAGACAATTTAATCAAAAAGTGATAGCTTTTGATTTAAGGTATAATTGTGGTGTCTCGGTAGCAGTAAGCTCGATTTGTAGCTACATAATCCAGGTTGCTTCATGGCATTCTCAGCTTCATCTTTAAATAAAACATAGTTGGTGACACTCCAATTACACCAGTGTGCATTTCAAACTACTTCATTGCATATAGTGTTTACACACATTTTATGAGCGCCAATTTAGCATGGAATTCGCTCCCTGCAATTGTATAAAAATGTGGTATTGAGACACATATGTTTCACCTTACTAACTTGTGACTATCTGATGTTCGTTTGTCGCAGAGTATTGCATGATTTGTATTTTTATTTATTAATTTAAAGCACCTTGCACCAAAGCGCTGTACAATGGAACAACATAATACATAAACAAATATAACGGTTGAAGCAAATACATTATGAATCAATCAACAAAACAGTGAAAAGAGCAATTAATTGAAGGGGATGGGTAGAGAAGGGGAGTGGGAGTGGATAGGGGGGAGAGGTGGAGAAGGGTAGGAGGAGGGAATGGGAAGGGTGCGAGGGGGAGGCAGGAGAGGGGGGGAGATAGACGGGGGAAAGAAAAGGAGGGGGGAGCAGAAGGGGGAAGGAGTTTCAGGGAGGAGAATGGAAGAGGAGAGATTTAAGGGAAGCACGGAATAAGGTGAAGGTGGGGGTAGAACGGATAGCAAGAGGAAGGGAGTTCCAGTGTAGCGGTGCTAGGAGTTGGAAGGAGCGGAAACGGGATGAGGCACAAGGGGACAGAGGTACAGTGAGAAGGAAATGGTCAGCGGACCGAAGGGAACGGGGGAGAGCAGAAGGAGAGAAGGGAGGAGAGATAAGGGGGGGTGAGACCATGGAGAGATTTGAAGACAAGGCAGAGAAATTGAAATTTAAGTTGGGAGTGAAAAGGAAGCCAGCCAAGGTAAGGGGTAGAGATGGAGTTACGGGAGGTAAGGAGACAGAGGGTATGAACAGCAGAGTGGTAGATGGATTTAGGAGGGGCAAGATGAGAAGCAGGAAGTCCAAAGATTAGGGAAGAGCAGTAGAAGAGGCGGGAGAAGATGAGGGAGGAGATTAAGAGTTTGGTAGCGTGGAAAGTGAGAGGAGGACGGATTTTGCGAATATTGAAGAGGTGGTAGCGAAAGGTACAGGAAGTGAGGGAAATATGTTGGGAGAAAGAGAGAGGAGTCAAAGAGAACGCCTAAAGTACGAGCTTGGAGAGAGATAGGGAGATTGGAAGAGGGAAAGTGAATGAAGGGGGGGAGGAGAGGGGGGGGGGAAGAGAATTAGAGGGAAAGAATACAACTTCGGTTTTTTGTCAGTGTTAAGAGAGAGAAAGCGGGAAGACATCCAGTTCTTAATGGCAGTAAGGCAGGAGAAGAGTTTTTGGTGAAGGTCAGATGAGAAGGATGAGAAAGAGAGAAAGAGAGAAAGAGTTGAGTGTCGTCGGCATAGAAGTGGTGGGAGATGCCAAATGAGGAGATAACAGGGGCAATGAGGGAGGTGTAAAGGGAGAAGAGGAAAGGACCAAGTACCAAACCTTGGGGTACGCCGTATTCAAGAGGATAGGTAGGAGATGACCGGCCACCTCAGGAGACAGTAAAGGAGTGGGAAGAGAGGTAAGAGGATAACCAGTTGAGGACAGAGCCTTTGAATCCAAAGGAAGAAAGAGTGTGAAGGAGGAGGGGATGATCGACAGTGTCAAAGGCTGCAGAGAGGTCGAGGAGAATAAGGATAGAGGATTGTTTGGCATGGCGAGCAGAGAGAAGGGAGTGGATTTGTTTTCGAAACTCGAGAAAGGGACATTGAATGGGCACGTTCGTAATACTATCCCTAGTGTGACGGCTATTGTACCCATGGTCCTTCACGTGTCGAGGTCCCCGAGATTGTTTTCTTTCTGACATGAGGTTGAATGAAGAGTAGCGCGAGTAGGGAGGTAATAAACCAGAAAATAGATCTAGAGCAGGCAACTTCGACTCCAGGAGGGGAGGTAGGGTGGGAGCATGTGAATCTAACCAGATACAAGCATTAGAAACACGATTACAGTGAGTAATGTATGCCTTATGAGGCTTGTGGATTCTGCTTATATCACATGCTATGCATAGACTAGTGAGCAGTACCTGGAGAAGGTGGTAGGTTGAGACAAAGTACAGAGGGAAATAGATCTTTTAGCACCACTTGTCCCACCTGTGAATCTGCTTTAGCGTGTGTATCAATGCAGTAATGTTGGGTAAAAGTATGAATTGAGCTCCAAGTAGCTGCCTTGGAAACTGCATCTAATGTAACATTTGCAATAAAAGCTAGAATAGCCCCTGTACCTCTGGTAGAGTGAGCTTTCGGTGTAAAAGGTAGAGTCTTTTTTGATAGTGAGTAGCACAGCTGTAGTTACTGGACTATCCATCTAGAGACAGCATACTTTGAAATGTGGTCTCTTTCCCTACCAGGTGCTATGGAAACAAAGTTGGTCAGTTTTCCTTAGCGGTTTAGTTTTGCTTATGTAGTACAAGACCGCCCTTCTTACATCTAAAGTATGGAGGCTTCTCTCGGCTGAGTTAGATGGTGTTGGGGAAAAAAGTAGGTAGTTCAATCGACTGGTTGACATGGAACTTGGATATGAATTTAGGTGAGACCCTAGGGTGTGTTCCAAGAACCATCTTGTCTTTGTGGATTACAATGAAAGGGTCTTGTACAGACAATGCCTGTAACTCACTGACTCGTCTTATTGGGGTGATGGGGACGAGAAAGGCAGTTTTGTAGGTTAGGCGTTTAGGCTGGCCTTGTGCATAAGCCCAAAAAACAGACCTGTGAGCTTTGAGAGTACAACATTAAGGTCCCAACCTGAAGGAGGGTTAGCAATGGGAGGGTAGAGTCTCTTTACTCCCTCCATGAAAGCTTTGATCATAGGAACTTTCCACCAAGTCACTGTTTTGGGAAGTGGTATACGCGGACAGGGCCACTAGGTGTACCTTGATGTAAATAATAAACCAGAGTCTAGTAGGTAAAGCATGTAGATTAGAATGTTGGATTGTGAACCTTCAATTGGGTTTAAGGATTGTGATCTGCTCCAGACGACAAACCTATTCCACTTGTTAAAGTAATAATGTCTGGTGTTGGGTTTCAGTGCATCCTTGGGGATATCCATATACCTTTGAGGAAGGTTTAAGTTCCCAAACTCTATGCCTACAGGAGCCAAGCTGCCAAGTTCATAGACTGAGGATGTGGATGGAGTGTTGTCCCCTCGTGCAGGGACAGCATGTTGGAGGGACACCGAAGTAGGCGTGGAAACCATGGTGGTCTTGCCCACATGGGAGCGATCAGGATTGGGGCAGCTTGTTCCTGGTGCATCTTGTGCACTATCCTGCTGAGGAGTAGTGTCAGTGGAAATGCATAAGCAAATTTCCCTGACCAGCTCCTCCACGGGGCATTCCCCTTGGATCCTGGTTGGGGAAACCTGGATGCGAAGTCTGGACATTGTGCATTTAGGCCTGTGGCAACAAGTCTATAGTAGGATGGCCCCACAGGGAGAAGTGTTCATCTAAATTCTCTTCGTACGAGGCTATGCCGAAAGCGAGTAGCTTGAATTGGTAGTGTTCTCCAACTATTTAGAAGCGCAGATATTTTCTGTGCGCTGGTAACATTGAAATATGAAAGTATGCATCTTTCACATCCAATGCTGCCATGTAATACCCCAGTTTTAAGAGAGGGATTACCTCCTGTAGTGCTGTCATGCGAAATTTCTGTGGCTTGACATGTTTGTTTGCTGGGCACATGTCTAGTACTGGGCGCATTTGTAAGTCTTTCTTTGGCACAAGAAAGTATGTTAAATAAATATCCTTGTTTACCTGATTTGACGGGCCGATTTCTATGGCGTCCTTTTCGGCGGGTGGTTGTAGAAGCTCTATACAACATCCCCCCGCCAAGGTGGGTAACACCCACTTGTCAGAGCTGATCCCCGCCCATGCATGGGTGAATTGGGAGATGCAACCTTCTACTGGAATAGCATGGGATGTGTCCTGGAGCGGGGTGTCATTGCTTGGGTGGAGTGGAGACTCTGGTAGAGGAGGCTCTACCTCTGCTCCTAGAGCTTTTGTAGCCTCTTTGAAAATTGGAGGACTGTCCCTGTGAGGTGCCCCCACGATGAGGATTCGCTACCCTAACCATAATTAGAGGACCTTTGTGGGCCTTGCTCACGGAATCTTCTTGTGTTGAATGACCTTTGGACAAAAGGTTTGTTGGATAATTGTCCAAGATATTTCAGAGTCTCATATTCCTTCTTGGCACAAGAGCATCCTCAACTGCTTTCCCGAACAGGGAATTAGGCTCAATGGGCAAGTTAAGTAACTTGGCCTGCATTTCTAGCCTAAAGCCAGACTGTCTCAGCCAGGCATTGCGCGTCAATAACAAACCTTCGGCTATGATGTGGCTGCATTGTCAGCGGTAGCCAACTTATTTTTTTTAATGCAGTTAGCCACTAGTTTGCCCCCTGACACTGTTTTCAGGAATTGTGACTTTAGAGGCTCTGAGACAGTCTCAATTTGTTGTTCCAACTCGCCCCATTTATGGAAACCATAGCTAGGCAGGAGGGTGGTATTGTTGGCTATTCTGGTTTTGGTAGGCAGCTGAAGATGCCACCTTTCTGCCAAAAGTATACATCTTTGTGCACTTTAACAGGTGGGGCCTCCGCTGAGGCCAGAGGTGTGCCTGCTCTCTCCTTTGTTGTGATGACAACTAAGGAATCGGGTTTAGTTGACCCCTGATGTACACTTGGTCAGTAGGGTCAGCCTAAATACCATCTTGATGTGGGGGTTGACTGCTCTTATAAGGTTTGGTGTAAGGAGGCAAGGCTGAATGAGTCTTTGGACCGATTGTAGGAGGGGGATAAACTATGGAGCAGACTTTTTGTCTCTCAATAGGTCCTCTACAAAATCCTTGCCGATTTGTGCCTCCTTGGTGTCATTTCTTGAAATGTTGGGCAGCCCAGAGGAGCAGC
Organism: Ambystoma mexicanum; assembly: GCF_040938575.1. Taxonomy (NCBI): domain Eukaryota; kingdom Metazoa; phylum Chordata; class Amphibia; order Caudata; family Ambystomatidae; genus Ambystoma; species Ambystoma mexicanum. The sequence continues at coordinate 15,136,349 of NC_090922.1, read as the reverse complement.
TCTTTGTAATGGAGACGATTGTCAATCAGTGAGACAGCCAGTGGCTGATCCTGGTTGTCTGAGCATCGGATGACGTATATGTACTTGCGTAATATTGGTCCTGACTATACTAGTCCCCCTGGGAACTAGGATCTTGATAACCCAAGATGTCTACAATAGAGAGATCCTGAGAGGGATCATGGGCCTGTGGAGTAGCATGGGTTTGGGCGGAGGTGCTGAGCTGTAAGGTGTCTAGGTGTGGCACCTTGGTAGGTGGTTCATCCCTAGCTACCCTTCCTCACTGTGTTAAGCCTTGTTTTTTCTTTTTTTTTATTCTTCAGGGTGACGCACCTTTTGACGCATGCCCTTCAGCATGTGAAAGGAAGGTCTTTTTGGCACAATGTCTGCAACGGGCCAGGTCAGCACCCGTTTCGAGACCTGTTGTGCACCGAACACAATGGAGCAGAGGACAGGAGTGACTTGGAGGACCTATCTGTAGACACTGTGTAGCTACTACTGGTCTACAATGTGATAGCCATTCAACCATGTGGTGTGTGTTTAGTGTGGTGTATGTTTGCCTCTGCTGCCCGGTGATTTCTCAGTCACTGGTCCGCTGGTCTGCCTGCTGGAGTCGGGGGCTTGCACATGGGATTCTTTGGAACCCTGATCGCCCTCAGCGTCACTCAGGGCATCGATTCTGCCTTCACTGGATTCCTCCGCCACGTCTATGGAGGCCTGGGCCTGCATGGCATGGGAGGCCCAGCGTTTGGTTTGACAGTCCTTCAAGGTTTTAGGACAGAAAAGCCGACAGGACTTGCAGTTCTTTTTGAGGTGATCATTTGGCAAACAGATTGCACACTTTGTGTGGGTCTTTCCCGGGGTATTTCCTGTTACAGGATGCGCAGAACTTAAATGGTGCGTTTTCCATGGTGAGTGGAAAAGGCACCGCAGCGATGAAATTGAAGATAAGGTGTCAGAAGAGTCATTCTCTAAATAGCAAAGAAATGTAAGACCTTCCCCCACTCTCCCTACTGTAATGGGTCGAGGTCACAGTCGTTCGTTGAGACGGTTGTAGTGTCGATGATGTAGTAGTCTATCAAAGGCTACCAAAGCAGTGATTGCGGCAGGCGATGGGCGGTTGTAGGAAGAATAGTAAGAAAGTCTAAGATAAAACTTTTTCTTATCAAAGGCGTTACAGCCAGAACAACTTTGCAATCTATCGACTGACCATGATGGCAGAAAAAAACTATCTGAGGGACTTAGACGTGTGAAGTACCATGGGTACAGAAGATATCACACTATGGATGGCACTAACACGCCCAGTCAACGTCCCTTTTCAAGTTTCGAAAACAAATAATGTAATACTCTGGGACTACCACTAGATGTCGGCCTATGCATAGCATGTGATCGAAGCAGATCCACAAGCCTCAGAAATATATATATGTATTCACTGAATTAACTATAAAGTGCAGTTAAGTGGACCAGAATTAATGCAACAAAAACGTTGAAATTCAGTGGATGTGGGAAGCCATGAGCGGCCTAACTTGGCATGCTTCCGTTGAAGTCCCCCATAATGTCATTGTGAATCCCTTTATTAATATGTACTCATGGTCTTTGCAAGGGGAATGCACTGAGTTAAGCTGGTCATGACTTCCAACAACTGCTGACTTTCGGGGGTTTTGTTGCATTAAATGTTGTCAATTTAACGCACTTGTGTTATACATTTGGCCATGTCCACTGTATATGTTCCCCCAATATGGCATACATTACTTACCGTGATCGTATTTGATGCTTTTATCTGCTTAGAATTGCATGCTTTGTATTGGCGAACGTCTAGTGGTAGGTGCAGAGTATTGCACGTTTTGGATGTCGCAAAGGGACGTCGACTGGGCATGTTTGAAATATTATCCTTAGTGTGACAACTTCTGTACCCATGAAGCCTCATGCGTTGAGGTCCCTTAGGTTATTTGTTTCTGACATGAGGGAGTGTGAAGTATAAGCGTAGAGACTATAAGTTATGATGAGGTGTAAAAAACGCCTATTATTTACCTAAGAACATTCAACTCCGGAAGGGTGGGCGCTTGTGAATGTGAGCAGATACAAGCATCAGAAATACGATTGGATCTGCATAGAAGCACATGCTTTGCATAGATGAGCGACCAGTACTTGGAGTAGGAGATGGGTTATTAATGCGCCTGGCCCACCTGGGTATCACCTTTAGAATGTGCATCTAAACAGTAATGTTGAGTAGCGAAGTGTAAACTGATCTCCAATCAGCAGCTTTGCAAATCACACATTTGCTATGAAAGCTAGAGTTGTCTCTGTGCCTCCAGTTGAGTGTGCTCTGGGCTTGAATGGCAACATTCTCTTAGCAAGAGAATGGCAAAGTTGGACGCAGTTGACAATAAATATTATCCCCGCTATAGCACAGGGAGTCTTGATTCTATTAAAGACATGGAGGCGAGCAATATGCAGATAGAGAGGAAGTAGTCTCAACGGCTACCCAGGCCTAAGGCGTGACAGGGGGTCGCAATATTCCTTGCAGTGGAGCTACGAAAATACTAGCTGGAGAAAAAGGATCACTCTGGAGTATAATAAACAGGAAGGTTTATTTTAACAGGAAGACATGTTTACACAATTCTTTATGTGCCGTGGCACATAGTGTATGCATACTTGAAATACATTTACAGGTTGCATATCGGTGAGTTAGTAATCATACAATAGTGACCAGATATTCTATGTATTGTTTACATTCACAATACATTTAACATTGTCGACACATAGGTGGGTGTTTCTGGTTCGGTAGGTTACAAAGGGCAGTGGCTGGATGAAATGAGGCAGCGCTGCAAAGTAGTACCGAACTGTCTTCAGGACATCAAGTCGTGGTCGGACTTAGTTAAGTAAGAAGAGCGTCATCCTGTAGTTTAAGGGTGGAGAACGCTATTTAGAAACGGTGATGCAAGATTTGAAACATAGTGAAAGTAGGGCTGCAAGGAGTGGACCTACCATGTGTAAGTAAGTTGACGCCATGGCGGTGGTCTTGTGTTTGTCCAGCTGTCGGTAAATACGGCTGGGGTGGGCAGTCTGCGTTAGTCAGATGCCCAAATCTAGTTGGAAGGGGGTCAAAAATGACAGTGCGGTGGTTAGCGGTGGGCTAAGACAAATTAGGGCACAGGTAAGATCTTGTCGTGCAAGGTATTCGTGATTTACGAGAAAGGTGCATAAAGTGAATGCCATTCATGGATTTTAATTTTTGGACGTGCTGAAAAGAACTCGACTGTGCGGTTGGTGCCGGAGTAAGGGAGGGCTGTTGTTGAAAATGCCCTTTACAAATGTAATGGGGGCCAAGGGAAAAATAGCTAGGTCTTGATCGGATCGTGACGATGAACATTCTACCACGACTCTAAGTGTGAGAGCGGTGAGGAAGGCCACTTGATAAATAAGTGCTGAGACCAACGGCAGTGAATCAAAAAACGTGACCGTACTCGTTCTTACCTGTACCGAATTGAAAAAGAGCTGTGTCACTGCAGGCTAGTTGTGCGCATGTGTGCCCTGGAGGGTTATTTAACCAGAATGAGGCTGAAACGTAGCCCGAACGCGCATGTGCAGAAGGGCAGTGTCTGAGTGAGTGCTTAACGCAGGGGCGTTAAATCTCAAAACCAAAACTCAGTGATGGAGTAGCGGAGAAACACATATAGTCATGTATGGCAGGAATATGTGTCTGGATGAATAAGACTCTTAAAAGTAGTCATGGTTGACACAAAAAAGTGATCTCTGGATGCAACAAATCTCTTAATTTGGAGACGGAGTTGTTAAACCTCCTAAACATAGGATGTGCAAAGCGGTACACGAGAGTCGTCAATATACCATTAGGGAGAAATGCATTTGGTGCGGTTACATTGTCAAGATTGCAAAACATCCAAACATACAACATATATATGAAAACATCATGACAGAAGGAGGGAGACATCAAAAGTAAACAAAGCCCACGTTTAGTGTAGTTTTAACAATGTTGCTCGTCTAAAAGAACCGATTTTGATGTTTGGTTACAGGGAAAAATGTTGCAAACCAATTTTTGCGCATTGTTGTGGGAACTCAGAGTTATTTGTTAAAGAAAAGGTTCCATTCAATGGAAATGTTCAAGCCTTGTCTGACGGAGTCAAGGCGATATATCCATTTCTGCTCGAGTTTGCGAAGGGCAAGGTCTCTATTACCCCCTCGGAAGGGGTTACCCACTGTTTGCAGTATTGTCCAGAAAATGTTGTTGTGGGTATGTTTCATGGCTTTGTAATGTGCCACTAGGGGTTTATCTTCTACTTGGTTGCGTACACATGACCGATGTTCACAGATGCGTTGTCCGATTTCTCTCTTGGATTTGCCTACATAGATGAGGTCGCAAGGGCATTTGATGATGTGGACGGACCATTTAGTTTTGCAATTGGTAAAGGAATTCAGGGTCCACAAGTGACCTTTCAGATCGATTGTCTTGAGGTTTGTTGTCAGTGTGCAGACGGAACAGTTTCCACACTTGAAATGGCCTATTACTGGCGGCAGGTTCCATAGAGTACCTTGTGTACTGCTTGAGACATCTACTTCTGTGTATGTGTGTACGAGGCGATCTTTTAGATTGCGGCTGCGTTTGAACGCAAATCTAGGTTTCTCTGGTGTGAAAGTCAGTTTAGAGCTTGTCCCAGTGTTTAAGGACCATTTTTCTGATTGAATTACTTAAAGGAGTGAAAGTCGTGACGCAGGTCATTTTGGTGTTGGACTGTTCTCTTTTGGTTGTGGTGAGGCAGGAGTCTCGATTGGTGTGTTTTACTCGATTCCTTGTTTGACGGACGATGTGGCTTGGGTATCCTTGCTCTTTTAGGCATTTAGCCAGTTCTTTGCTTTTAGATTCATATTCAACCATTGTCGAACAATTCCGCCTAATCCGTAAAAACTGGCCATAAGGAAGGTTCATCCTCAGGCTTGACGGATGGAAACTGGAGTACTCGAGTAGGGTGTTTTTGGAGGTCGGGTTGCGATATAGAGTGGTGCTCAATGAGATGTTTTCATTTTTGCAGATTTCAAGGTCTAGGACAGGTATTCTGTCTTTGTTAAAGTCAATCGTGAATTTAATACAATTGTTCTGTGAGTTCAACCATTGTAGGAACAGGTGGAGATTCTCTTCGGTTCCTTTCCAGACCATGAATACGTCGTCAATATAGCGTAACCAGCAAATGATCGAATTTTTGAACGTGTTGTGTTCATTGTAGATGGAATTCTTTTCGAAGGCGTCCATGAACAGGTTGGCTACGTCCGGTGCAAAAGTCGACCCCATACTGGTCCTGTGACACTGCTGGTAAAAAGTCTGTTTAAATATGAAATAGTACTCCATGAGGGCTATTCGGGTGCATTCAAGGAGGAATGCTGTAGGTGGTTCCGCTGATGTTCTGCTGTCTAGATAGGTTTTAAGTACTTGTAGACACTCCAATTGCGGGATGCTGGTATATAATGACTCTACATCTAGCGTTACTAGTAGGTCTTCTGGTTCGGCTTGTATGGTGACTAGTTTGTTTATCATGGCCGTTGTATCCTGAATATAAGAAGGCATTTTGCAGATGAAAGGCCTCAGGAAATGGTCTATGTAGATGAAGTGGCTCAAGGACTGAGCAAATGCCTGCCACGATAGGTCTTCCAGGCGGATTAAGTGGATTTTTGTGGATCTTGGGGAGCAAGTAGAACGCAGGGATGATCGGGTATTGGTTTACCAAAAATGCTTTTTCGTCGTCGTCTATCCAACCTTCTTCATATGCATGTCCCATCAGACTCGTGATTTCGGACAGGATCCTGAACGTAGGGTTGAAAGGTATCTGCCTGTAGAATTTGGTGTTAGACAATTGTCTGGTGACTTCTGTGTCATATAGGGTGTTGCTCCAGAGTACAATACCTCCACCCTTATCTGCTGGTTTTATGAGAAAAGTCTTGTTGTTTTCTAAAGATTTGAGTGCTGATTTTTGCGATGCAGAAAGGTTGTTCTTAAAAGGGGTTGGTTTATCGAACATGTTACGTATTTCAAGGAGGATGCGATTTTCAAAAGATAAAATTTCAGGGCATATCATCGAGGAAAGTGGAGTGAAAGTTGACGGAGGTCTTAGGCCAGTGGTTTTAGGTGTTTCTTGTTCTGGGCTATCTCTGAAGAAATAGCGTAGACGGATCGTGCGGAAGAATTTGCGTATTTCGACCTCTGTGTTAAACAAATCAGCACTGGAGCTCGGGATAAAACTGAGACCTTTGCTCAGGACTTCAATTTCATTTATTGACAGTGTGAGATCGCTAAGATTAAAAATGGGGATTACCATGTTTGTTGCGCTCATGGGGTGCAATTCCGTGTGCGCATGGGGTGTTGGCCTTGGTAGCGGGGTCTGCCGCATTGTCCCCTCCCTTGAAAAATATGCTTCAACTTCCGTTATTCTACTCTTCATGGCAGATTTAAATCTTTAAATGTCCTTTTTTTTATCAACAAAAACACAACAAAACTAAACTGGAGCTACACATCCCATGACAACCAGAGTCTCTGGTAGTCCTTCAGTCCATTTCCTGTCTCTGGGCCTCACTAGTCACTTCCTGCCAGGTACTTTCCTCTTCTTTTGATGCCCTCCAACTGACATCCGGCAAAACGAAAACAGATTGCTCTGCTGAAATCCACCTGTTGAGTCCAGACCTGAATCCCTTGCTATGTGCCGACAGCTCCATCAACGACCACTCGACACCTTCACTCTCCAGTGCTCATCCTGCCTTTAGCATGCGCCCTCTCTTCAACCAGTTTGTCATCCCATTGAATGGAAGGGCCCTCACCTCTTGAAACAGTTTAGTGCCTTTAACCACGCACCTCGTCTAAGGTCCACACAAAGACAGATGCCTCATGCTACAGTGTCGGCATGACCTGCTGCCACTTCTAGCATGTCTCGGTCTACCATCCTAGCAGCTGTCAATCCTGCCAGGAATTGTTCTCCCCCCCCCTCCACCGCCAATCATGTCCTGTGCAAATTCTTCAATTTCCAGCCACAGTTAGTTATTAAAGACAGTGAGATTTGCATTGATTGGCTTGTCTCAAATGCAGTGCGCTATTCAAATACAACTCCCCCTCACGCCCCCTATCGCACCCAGTGCTAGCTCTCTTTTCTGATGGTGCCAGATGTGGTGCTCATAGGTGCTTTCCCTTGTGCAGAGATGCTGAGATAACAGCATAGTGTGCTGCCGGGTTATTTGTTGGTGAAAGCAGCTCAGTGGGCACCTGTTTATAACAGGAAATAAGCTTTTTGTTGACCTGCAGGTCTTCATGGGGCTTTTCCCTATTTTCTTTGTCTCAATAAAGATGTCGTGTTGTAGAGGAATTCCTGTGGGCTCCATTCTTTTGGGCAGGACGTTGGCTAGAATGCCCGATTCTACAGGTGTTGCTTCCAGTACTAGGAGTTTCTAGGAACTCCAGAATATCCTGAACATCAGATTTGTGGGGGTACTTTCCTCCTGTTCTTCTCCATCATAAATGCTTCTTCCTCCTTTGAACGGCAAAGAGAATCTTACCGTTCCTATCGTTCACCAACAAAAGAACCACCATCATCGCCCTCGTCATGTCCAAAGTAGACGCCAATAGCTAGGCATGCCTGAACGACTCCTAAAAAAACTACAACGCATTCAAAACGCAGCAGCCAGACTACTTCTGAAACTACCCTGAAGAGAACACACTGCACCAGCGCTGAAAACACTACATTGGCTACCAATAAAAACAAATAAAATTCAAAACAATGTGCATTACGCACAGAGCAGTACACAACGAAGGCGCTGAGTTCCTAAAAGACAAACTGCTCCTACATCAACCAACAAGAACGCTCAGATCAAGCAGGGACATCCGCCTGGAACCGAAGCCCTACCACAAAAGAAACCTTGGAGGATCCTCCTTCTCTCACCAAGCCCCGAAAGCCTGGAACGACCTTCCAAAGTACATACGTAACACAAGAAACCACCTATTCAGGAAATTACTCAAAACCTGGCTCTTCACGTCATAACTAGAAAGACTGGCCACAGGGGCACAGACATAACTAAAAACATCAATAAACCTAGACCGACCGCGATACACACCGATCAATGGGAAAAGCTGAGGTAAATAACCCACGACATACTAAAGGACCTAACGGGAGACAATCGCAATACAACCAAAGACAGTAAACCTAGAAAACTAAGAGAGAAAGACTAGAACGGATCATCAAGAGGACCATGACCTTAACTATTACCTTCCCTACAGCCTTAAGGACAGAACAGAGAGGGAAAGGAAGCACTACGGTCCCCAATGCAATGGGTGAGAAACAGAATGTTTCATCACTACACACTGTCCACCAATACAAAGCAGGAAGCACAATGCCCCACCACACAAAAGGACAACTAAACAACAATCCCAAGGATGTTCACCCCACGGAAACCAAAGAACCAGTCGGGACAGAAGGATACGAACGTCTGAATACACAGGCTCACCTAGACGAATCCACTGAGACAGCACATCAACACGACCCCGACCCTGAACCATTCAAAGCCTTAACCGACCAGGGTCACACTAGATCACCGAAAAATAGATATCACCCACCCAGTCCCACACGTGAAGATTAGGTTCAGACGCACCCACAAATCCACCCACTGACTTCCTTCCCTACCCCAGCCCCCACCTCCTTTCCCCCCATCCTCTCTCCTTCCCCTCCGACCTTAAATTGGTAACAAATACTACTTAAGGGCAATGAGGACACCAGATCACTCCCCCTTCCCTCCCCCTCCTTTTCCCCTACCCCAAATTCTACACCGTAACTCCCTTCACCTACCCCCCCCTACCCTCCGGCCACCCTCTCCCCCCCCCCCCCCCTGTAAATAGTTCTACTTATTGTTCTTTGACCTGTTCATGCTTGTAAATATGCTTCTCTCACTTTTGTACCTGTTATATTGTAAAGCGCTTTGGCTTAAAGCGCTATATAAATTCAATAAACAAACATAATCCAAACTATACTCCATAAGATACATTTGGATCAGTGCAACACCACCAAAGCAAATCGGCCCACGAGGAACCAGCAACATCCCAACCCACAGGTATACAACTCTAAAGGAACCATTAGTACCTGAATCAGGATACAGACCCCACTAACCCAACTCTCAACCTTCTGCATACTTAAACCCACACAAAACCACACAACCATCTCTCTCCCAGCTAACCGCACGCACTTTACCACAAAGCATCAACAATACAAACTTTACCCAAAGCACTTGAGGCCTTCGCCCGATCCGATACTAGCACCAAAGCCCAGCACTCGGTGTATATAGAGCTGAAGCTGCCAACAGCACACCACTTCTCCCACTCTCCTTCTCCCCTCTTCCCGACTAACCCTACCCACCCTTCCTGTTTACAGATCCGCCAGAGCGCCTGGGGACCAATTCCGTTGGTGACAGTGCGCTATACAAGTACCGATAACATATCATCTGTGCCGTCCTGTCGACATGTCTTGCTACCTCAACCCAATGTCTGTAGTGCCTGATGTGTGTACGGGCAGTGTGGCCTGCAATTGAGGTCCTTATGTAGGTTCCGATTGTGGTACCATTTCCTTATTCAGATCTTTAAAGAAACAATGCATATCGGGTCCCTGCAAAAACTGTTTAAAACGCGTCACCAGTGTCATCTCCTTGTACCGGAAGGCTCCTTAGTCTGACCCCAGTTGAGCAAATGGGATAGTGGCAGAGAGTTCTGTAAAGACGGAGTCCCCAAAGGTAATGCAGAAAATAACACAAAAGTAATCAAAAAATAAGTGCACGGATAGTAAGAAAAAACAGCTTTTTACTTGCAAATAAGGCCAGGAGAATGTCAGACAGCTCTGTGGAACTGAACTGCAAACGAAATCGCCCATTACAGGCTACAATATTTAAAGTGGAAAACCGCAGATTAACAGATTCTCTAAAGGCAAAAATTATTCTAACATTTCAATTGCTGTCACTCATCAAGCCCCTAAAGAACATTTTACATTTAACATTGTGATTTGAGGTTTCCCTTCTCATGACCATTGAAAATCCGACCCCTCAAATAAGACAATTTAATATTCAGCTGAAAATGTCACGCCCCCAATGGTTGGAACTCTTCATAATACGATAAACAAGCTTTGCCCCAATTGGACAGCGATACCTGAGACAGCTCGGGCTATAGCACCCCATCAAGAGTGAACAATGGTGTATCGAGTGTCAATCAGTGAGGTTAAAACGTTTTTTTGTTTCTTTTTAACTTGTCTTTATTAGCATTTTCCATACAACAGTAACAATAGCAATCAATAATAAAAATATCTTGTCCTTCAAATCTGCTTATTAATGTTCCCCTTATAACTCCCCTACCAACTGCCTGTATACAGTTCTAACTTTATTATTATCAGTGAGGTCAAAACCTAGTCGCCTGCCATGGAACACCACAATCATTTCCCTATGGCCTTCCTCCCCTTGCACCGTCAACTCCAGTCTCGAGACATGCTGCCAAATCTGGATGGGATCTGGTTATCTTCTCACAATGAATAGGTGTATTAAAAAACGTGTGTGCGTTTGCTCCTGGAAATTAATTTCTTTAATGCATTAATTTTACCAAGGCATTTACACATCTGGACCAAATGCCCTGCTCCCAGTGCGGGCGGTGCGTTTACATTCTAGTTCTTCGTTTTGGCCCTGCTGCTGTCGGGGGGGCCTGGGCACTGTTTCCTTCACAACCATTATGTATTCATTTGTGTATCGTCTGGGAAGGCACCTGCTGTTTCCAGACCCATTTCAGGCACTTGAGAAGTTTTCTACCTTGCAACAGTTTGGCACCTCTTTCCCATCCTGGCCTTGGGTGCTTGCAGCTTTCCGCCCATCAGCAAAACAAAATCCAACCAAATGTCCATAGCTCAAAAATGTGGCCTAGCACACTAGAATGGCAACATCTACATCCTCTAGCAGTGGTGTATTTGAACATAGCAGACCTTGTGTTCAATACAACGAACTACACCTACTAAAACTCAATCTACACAATCCAAATAAATCCATACTCTTCACCTTCAACTAAGAATATAAGTGCGGTAAAAAGAATGTAGAAAAATGGTTTGCTGAACGTGTTTTTTCTATGCAGCACGTAGCCGGAAAGCTCCCTGAAGTGAGGCAAAACTACATATACTCACACTGCTTTGTCCCACTGTTAGACCAGTTTTTCTGAAGTCCAACTAACAGCTTAGTAAAACCATTCAACTGAGGCAGTACAAGACCCCACTCTTAGTACAAGGCTGTACCACCTGAGCTCATGGTAGCGTGACAGAGCAGCCAGGCTCATCTTAAATGGGAGAGAGGCTGTAGAATCAGTACAAATGAAATTGTAATACAAATGGTCCAAAGAAACACTGACACACAATGTATTGTAAAAATAAATGATTTAAATACAAGTAAACCCAGATATATTTTGGGGGAAATAAGTACTATACAACCAGGTAATATTGGTGCACACCTATGCGTAAATATACCAATTTATAGGGGTTTAACAATATACACACAAAATAGTGCCTTCAAAGGTTTTGAGGTGCAGGGAGGAACTATTATCCTGGGACAGAATCACCACAAAATAAAGAAGAAGATAAGAGTATCAGGACCCTCCCGTCCCCTGCTCACTTTTGTAAACTGCAAAAAACTGTCAATACTTAATGTAATGTGTACATAATCTCTTAACACAATTTGATAAGAGAAATTGTGTACCAACAAAATGTTAAGTTTAATTACAATCAATATGAAAAAAACAACAAGATCACAAAATTGGAGTCCGCTGTTAGCTGACGCGTTTCGAGGTGATGACCTCTCCTTCACGAACAATGCAGACTGCAAAAACAATATCAAAGAGGACCAGTTCAGTCATTTATGTATGTCAAATTCGTTATATAAACTGTTCAAACAAAAGACAAAAGTCAGATACAAGTTTGTTAGTTAAGCTAATTAACCATTAGAGCCAGCTGGATGTAACCCATGGAAAGAGAGGGGTGAATTGAGGTAGTTAGAGACTTATCACCCAGTGAGGTCCGAGGCATAATCATACACCCAGTAGTTAGTGTTCCATGCATATCCCCCTTATATGTGTATCTGCAGATCCATTCAACCCGTCGCAATTCTTTCTTACCTATCCTCCCTTCCAGGATTAAATCAATCAAAAAAGTGATGGTGTTCATCTACTTCAGCATATATTCAAGTGCGTGGAACCAAATCTAAGAGGAGAGGTACAGCTACAACAATTCACTGCATTGGATGAAACACCTAGTCAGACACTGGTCTGAGTAACATAACGCTCTATAATGTAAGCAGTATTTCCCACTCGTGCACGACCACTAGGGGCTATGCTCTTACTTTTCAGGGATGATGAATAATAAAATCCACTTACCCCAACAGGGTCACATTTCCATACATGGATGCGTAATTGAAATCAATCATGGACAGTGTTAGTTCATATCGGCAGATCTGAAGGGCCCAGAGAGGCTGCATCGCAGCCAGTGCCACGCCCGCACTTCAAGATGCTAAACGGAACCAAAAAGGATTCCGTAATCAATTTTACTCCACAAGATAGTGATCAGTATACTGAGTGATGCAGGTCTAACCCCCATACAGGGAAATCCAAATATATACTTGATATGCTTATCTCACTCCATAGTGCGAGTAACTACCGATTCCTCTTTTGAGCGTGGCATCTGTTACTAAGGCAACCACACTCGCTGTCGGGTTACGTGGGACGCCATCAAAGCATGGCTGGATAAAGCTGGTCTACACTAACATCGAAGATGGACTTGTTACTCAACTTTCTCAAAGTGTTACTCCATCTTAGAGTGGAGGCAGCTACCTGAACTAACCACATTGCGAGTATATATAGGAACCTAGGGTGCTAATGGCCTTCGTCCCCCATTACAGGGGCTGGAATGGGGGGGATAATGGTCCAGAGACCTCGTTAACCACCCTCGCTTCGGCTCATGAACGCCACAATATTTCCATTAGCATAACACAAAATGCAAATGGAAATGGAAATGTTGGAAAATCTTATTGAGTCTATGTACTTTACTGACAGACTAACTACGTTTTTTCATTGAATTTCATAGGTTATTAGTGCAACTTAACAAGATCGTCCCTTTAACAAAGTTTTTTCTATATATATATATATATATATATATATATATATATATATATAAACATAGGCCGACATCTAGTGGAAGTTGCAGAGTATTAGTTTGTTTTTCGAAACTCAAAAAGGGGCGTCAAACCGGGCTTGCCAGTAATACTATCCCTAGTGTGATGTCCCCTGTACCCATGATCCCTCACTTGTGTAGGACCCTCAGATTGTATTTTTTCTGACATGAGGTAGCATGAGGAGTAGCGCGAGTACATAGTATCCAAGCAGATAAGATAGGGAACAAGTTACTTACCTGTAACTGTTCTTCTTGGGTCTGGCATGCTCATAAATATTCCCCGTCGTCCGGCTGGGAATCTGAGGTAAAGAAAAAATCAGTATCAGTTTCGTTTCAGATCTGTCTTTCTTAGTAGTCTTTCTTAGTAGTAACCAATCACTGGTCTCTGGGTCATACTGCCTCCAGCCAATGACTGCCCTTTCCCTAAGCCCCGCCTCTGGCAGCCATCCTCAGATTTGGTAGCACGTAAAGTGGCAGTATGACCAAGTGAAGAGCCGCAGAGGGGTGGGAGGGAGGGTTCGCATGTGAATCCATACCAGACCCATGCTGGAGAACAACAATTACAGTTAAGTAACTTATTCCTTCTCCAGCATGGGGTCTGGCATGGATTCACATGCTCATGAATATAAGAATACATAGCAGCACACACATGCACAACCATGCGAGGTGGCAAAAGCTCAACATTAAGCATTTCTTACCTCCTCACCAGGCTCACCTTAAGCGAACAGGTTGCGCAGCACTGCTTGGCCGGCCATGGACTCCTCCCTGGAATCCCGGTCGACGCAGTAGAATCTCGTGAAGGTGTGCGCCGACCTCCACGTAGCAGCCCTGCAGATGTCCAGCAGGGGCACACCAGACAAGAACGCCGTGGTAGCAGCGATCGCTCTGGTCGAATGGGCTCGGACGGCCGGGCATCCGTCGGTTTGCCAACCGATGACAGTGCATGATGCAGACAGAGAGCCATCTGGAAATGGAAGCCTTCGAGAGAGCCTTCCCTTGGTTCACAGGTCAAAAGTTCACAAACAGCTGTGATGTCTTCCGAAAACTCTTCGTTCGGTCCTCGTAGAACTTCAGTGCTCTAGCTACATCCAGCGAGTGCAAAGTCCTCTCGGCCGGCGACAAAGGCGATGGGAAGAAAACGGGTAACACCAAGGGCTCGTTGAGATGGAAGTCCGAAGGCACCTTGGGCATGAAGGAGGGGTGCGTCCTCAGAACTACCCTCGTATCATGAAACGTCAGGTAAGGAGGCTTGCAGGATAGGGCCTGAATCTCCCACGCGTCGTGCGGAGGTGATGGCCACAAGGAACGCTGTCTTCCATGACAGAAACTTCAACGGGGCCGAATGCAACGGCTCGAATGGTGGACCCATGAGCATGGTCAGCACCACGTTGAGCTCCCACGCCGGGGCTGGCGCCTTCACCGGCGGGAATGATCGAAACAGTCCTTTCATAAATTCCGTCACCAGGCGATGAGACCACAGGGATGACCGCCCTGTAGTTCTGGTGTATCAGGAAATCGCTGTCAGATGTATCTTGATTGAAGCATGAGAAAGTCCAGCTTTGGCTAGCGACAATAGGTATGGTAGCACTTGAGGGGCTGTAATCCTGAGAGGGTTAATCTTCTGTGCACGGCACCAGACAGAACCTCTTCCACTTGTGTCCGTAGCACTTGAGAGTTGATGACGCCCTGGCCTTTGCAAGGACCTATCTGCAGTCAGCCGGGATATCGTATCCTCCAAACTGTAGTGCTGCAGGAGCCAGGCCTGCAAGTTCAGCGACTCCGGGTCTTGATGAAGAATGACGCCTCCTTCTCTGGAGAGAAGATCTGCGTCCGTCGGCAGTTTGACTGGTGGGGACGCTGACAAGTCCAGAAGGTCCAGGAACCATATCTGTCTCGGCCACTTCGGTGCGACGAGGATCATCCTGCACCGGGACCTCTTGAGTTGGTTGATGAGCCTGAGCAGCAACGGCAACGGAGGGAACGCATAAAGGAACAGGCCGTCCCAAGGGAACGAGAAAGCATCGCCCATGCTCCTCGGCTGGGGGAACCTGCTGGCGAACCTCTGGCACTTGCAGTTCATCACCGTCACGAACAGGTCTATTGGGGGTTTGCCCCATCGCCGGAAGAGTTAATCCACTTGATCTTGGCGTAGTTCTCACTCATGGCACGAGTGCAGCTCCCTGCTGAGTGAGTCGGCGATGGCGTTTTTTATCCCTGCTAGATGAAAGGGTACCAGGAACATCCCCTGGGCAACAGGTCCTGTGTTTATTTGGACAGGGCTGGGGATCTGGTTCCTCCCTGCTTCCTAATGTAGAAGAACATCGTGGTGGTGTTGTCAGTGAAGATCCTCACCACTTTGCCCTTGAGGGACGGGAGGAAAGACTTGAGCCGAAAACACCGCCCGGAGCTCCAGTATGTTGATGTGGAGCGGCCTCTCCTCCGGGAGCCATAGGCCTCTCGCGTGAAGATCCCCGGTGTGTGCTCCGCCTCCTTCCAGGGAGGAATCCGTCGTCACCGTCACCTGATATGATGGGGTCTGAAGGAACAAGTTACTTACCTGTAACTGTTGTTCTCCAGCATGGGTCTGGCATGGATTCACATGCTCATGAATATTCCCCGTCGTCAGGCTGGGAATCCTCGGTAAAGAAAAAACCAGTACCAGTTTCGTTTCTGATCTGTCTTTCGTAGTAGTAACCAATCACTGATCTCTGCGTCATACTGACCACAGCCAATGACTGCCCTCTACCTAAGCACTGCCTCTGGCAGCCATCTTCAGATTTGGAAGCACGTGAAGTGGCAGTATGACCAAGTGAAGAGCCGCAGAGGGGTAGGCGGGAGGGTTCGCATGTGAATCCATGCCAGACCCATGCTGGAGAACAACAGTTACAGGTAAGTAACTTGTTCCTTCTCCAGCATGGGGTCTGGCATGGATTCACATGCTCATGAATAAAGAATACTTAGCAGTACACACATGCACAACCACGGGAGGTGGCAAAGGCTCAACATTAAGCATTACATCAAACTCAACATTAAGCATCTTACCTCCTCACCTGGCTCACCTCAGGCGAACAGGTTGCGCAGCACTGCTTGGCCGACCCTGGACTCCTCCCTGGAATCCCGATCGACGCAGTAGAATTTCGTGAAGGTGTGCGTCGACCTCCACGTAGCAGCCCTGCAGATGTCCAGCAGGGGCACACCAGAAAGGAACGCCGTGGTAGCTGCGATCGCTCTGGTGGAATGGGCTCTCGGATGGCCAGGCAGCGGTCGGTTTGCCAACCGATGACAGTACATGATACAGCCGGAGAGCCATCTGGAAATGGAAGCCTTCGAGAGAGCCTTCCCCTGATTGACAGGTCCAAAGTTCACAAAGAGTTGTGACGTCTTCCGAAAACACTTTGTGCGGTCCATGTAGAACTTCAGCGCTCTAGCCACATCCAGCGAGTGCAAAGTCCTCTCAGCCGGCGACGAAGGCGACGGGAAGAACACAGGCAACACCAATGGTTCGTTGAGATGGAAGTCCGACGGTACCTTGGGCATGAAGGAGGGGTGCGTCCTGAGCACTACCCTCGTGTCGTGAAAAGTCAAGTACGGGGCCTTGCAGGAAAGGGCCTGGATCTCTCCCACCCGTCGTGCGGAGGTGATGGCCACAAGAAACGCTGTTTTCCACGACAGAAACTTCAACGAGGCCGAGTGCAGAGGCTCGAACGGAGGTCCCATGAGCTTGGTCAGCACCACGTTGAGCTCCCACGCCGGGGCCAGAGCCTTCACCGGCGGGAACGATCTGAACAGTCCCTTCATGAACTCTTTCACCAGACGATGAGACCACAAGGACGTCCGCCCCGTGGTTCTGGTGTATCGGGAGATCGCAGCAAGATGAATCTTGATGGACGCGTGTGCCAGTCAAGCTTTGGCCAGCATCAGCAGGTACGGCAGTACCTGGGGAGCCGTAATCCGTAGAGGGTTAATCTTCTGTGCGTGGCACCAGACAGAGAACCTCTTCCATTTGTGTCCGTAGCATTTAAGAGTCGAGGACGCCCTGGCCTTTGCAAGAACCTCTCTGCAGTCGGCCGGTATGTCGTATCTTCCAAACTCTAGCGCTGCAGGAGCCAGGCCTGCAAGTTCAGTGATTTCGGGTTGTGGTGGAGGATGGCGCCTCCTTCCCTGGAGAGTAGATCCGAGTCCACTGGCAGCTTGATTGACGGGGACGTTGACAAGTCCAGAAGGTCCGGGAACCATATCTGCCTCGGCCACGCAGGTGCGACGAGGATCATCCTGCACCGTGACCTCTTGAGCTGGTTGACGAGCCGGATTAGCAGTGGCAAAGGAGGGAACGCGTAGAGGAACAGGCCCTCCCAGGGGAACGAGAAAGCATCGCCCATGCTCCTCGCCTGGGGAAA
This sequence comes from Ambystoma mexicanum, assembly GCF_040938575.1. NCBI lineage: Eukaryota > Metazoa > Chordata > Amphibia > Caudata > Ambystomatidae > Ambystoma > Ambystoma mexicanum. The sequence goes on along the minus strand of NC_090922.1, from coordinate 15,118,735 downwards.
CCTGCTGGCGAACCTCCGGCACTTGGAGTTCGTCGCCTTCACGAACAGGTCGATCTGGGGTGTGCCCCACCGTCGAAGCGGCGATCCACTAGATCCTGCCGTAGTTCCCACTCGTGGCACGAGCGCAACTCCCGGCTGAGTGAGTCGGCGATGGTGTTTTTTATCCCTGCCAGATGAAACGGCACCAGAAACATCCCTTGGGCGACTGCCCAATGCCACAGGTCCTGCGCCTCCTTGGACAGTGCTGGGGACCTGGTTCCGCCCTGTTTCCTGATGTAAAATATGGTGGTGGTGTTGTCGGTGAAGATCCTTACCACCTTGCCCTTGAGGGACGGAAGGAAGGACCGGAGGGCCCAGAACACTGCACGGAGCTCCAGGACGTTGATATGGAGGGACTTCTCCGTCGGGAGCCAAAGGCCTCTTGCGTGCAGATTTTCGGTGTGCACTCCCCACCCTTCCAGGGAGGCATCCGTGGTCACTGTCTCCTGGTGGTCTGGAAGTCCATGCCCGCCGTCAGATGCGCGCGGGTGCCCCACCACCAGACCGCTCGGCGGAAACTCTCGTCGAGTGTGATCCTCTCCTCGAAGCCGCCCGTCGTTTGGATCCAGCGCGCGTCCAGGAACTCCTGCAACGGGCGCATCCGGAGCCTGCACATGGGAATGAGGTAGATGCAAGAAGACATCATTCCGAGGAGGGACTTGATGGACCTCACCTTGGCCGTGTCGGAAGCCAACATCCGCTGTACCTTGCCCAGGATGGACCTGGTCCTTTCCTCCGACGGGGAGGCCAGAAGGGACACTGTCGAGCTTCGCTCCCAGAAACAGTGCGTTTTGCGCGGGTACCAGGTGGGACTTGGAGTAGTTCACGGAGAATCCCAGGTCCGTGAGAAGTTGGACGGTCCTTGCCGTGTGCTCCACGGCAAGCTCCCTCGTCTTGGCTCGGATGAGCCAGTCGTCCAGGTAGGGGTAGACGTGGATCCCCTCGCGGCGCAGCTGCGCCGCCACCGGTGCAAGGCACTTGGTGAATACCCTGGGTGCCGACCGTAGTCCGAAGGGGAGGGCTTTGAACTGGTAGTGACGCCCTTGGACCACAAACCTGAGGAATTTTCGGTGCCCCTTTAGGATGGGAATATGGAAGTAGGCATCCTCCAAATCCAACGACGACAGGAAGTCTCCTTCCTCCAGCTGACCCAGGACGTGCTGGAGGGTGACCATCCGGAACTTCTGCGCATGGGGCCATCCTCCCGTCTTCTTCTTCACGAGGAAGTATCTCGAGTAAACTCCGGAGCCCCGAAGCCTCTTTGGGACGAGTTTGATGGCGCCCTTCCTGAGCATCGCCCTTACCTCCAGGAGAAGCTGAGGGACGTGAAGCTCTTTCCGGGCCACGGGGGGGACGCGCGGGCACCTTCTTTGAAACTCGAGCGCATGGCCCCGGGCTAAGGCGTCCAGCACCCAACGGTCGGTGGAGATGGACTCCCACACGCTGACGAAGCTCGCCAGCCGGCATCCCACCGGGGTGCATCGGTGGGGGCCCGACCCCACGGTCGGTTCAATCCTGTTTCGACGAGGCTTTGCCGCCTTGACCTCCTTGGCGACGACGGCGGGGTCCGCCAGACTTGCCTCGTCCTCTGTAGGCCTCCTGAGACGACGAGCGGGCCGCTTGACGGTAGGTGGAGAAACCGCCGCCGGAACCTTTGGAGGCGCCCTTGCCTCCGCTGCTCCGAAAGGGCGTCCGTCGTTGCTGCAGAACCCCAAGGGCCCGGGCCGTCTCAGTGTCCGCTTTAATGGCCTGGAGGGAATCGTCCACTGTTTTCCCAAACAGGTTGTTCCCGTCGAACGGCATGTCCAGGACTCTGGTCTGTACGTCTTGACGGAAGTCCGTAGCCTTGAGCCATCCACGCCGCCTAAGGCACACGCCGCTGCCCAACTGGCGAAACCCAGTGTCGGCGATGTCCGTCGCAATAGTGATGGCGTGGTCCGACGCCACCTCACCTTCCTGTAGGATCTCATGGGCATCCGCCCTCTTTTCGTCCGGTAGGAAGTCCAGCAGGGGAGCCTGCTTGTACCATAGCTCCCTGTCGTAGCGGGCCACGATAGCCAAGGCGTTGGCCGCTTTAATCGTCGTCACTGCAGACGAGATGACCCTGCGTCCCATAGTGTCCAATTTCTTTCCCTCGCCGTCCGGTGGGGAAGTCGATGTGGAGGCCGCACCCCCCCCCCCGCTTTCTTCCTGGCCGCCGCGGAGACGACAGAGTCCGGGGTAGGCTGCGCCCGGAGGCACAGGGGGGCCGCGTCCGGGACCCGGTACTTCTTCTCGTACCGGTCTCTTCTAGCTGGCGTAGTGGAAGGGTTCTTGAGGAGGGCGAGGCCCTCATCCCAAATGTCGTCCAGCAGAGGCACCGCGAGGACCGTCTTCCTCTTGGCCTCGCGCCGTTGATAAAGGAATCCTTCCTTTTTCTTCTCCTCAGGGCAGAGTTGGAAAAGCTCGGATGCCCTGGCGATCATGGAGTGGAACGAACCAATCTCGTCGGGCGGAGAAGCCCTGGTGGGAGGTGATGACGGTAGATCCTCGTCGTATACCTCGTCGTCCGTACCCGTTGCTGCCGTGTCAGTCCCCGTATCATCCCCTCGGGTGGACGGGGAGGAGGGCTGGACGGTGCGCGACGGCTGAAAAGGAGGTGGAGGGTGAATCCTTCTTTTCTTGGGCGGGGGAACACCAGAAGGTCCCGGTTCAGGATCCCCCGACGGGAGAGGTTCCTCCGTCGGCAACGGTAGTCTCGTCCTTATCTCTGAGCATAAGGACTGTATAGCCAACAAAATGGCCGCCGAGTTGTCTTGCGGTGCTGGCAGAGGGGAATCCGACGGGCGATCAGGGGCCCCGTCGGGACCCTCGACGACAACGTCGTCACCTGCGTTGGGATCCATCCCGACGGGCCGGTCTTCTTCCACGCCAAGGCCGTGGCTTAAGACCTCGATCAGCTCTTCCTCCGAGGTTGAAGCCGAATCTACGACGACGCCCTGCCCCCCCTTTTTCTTCCCCGCCGGGGATTTCACAGGGGTCCTATCGATGGGCACAAAGGAGGACTCCCTCCGAGGTGGCAGGGAGACTCTGAGCCCCGAGGTCGCCACCACTGGTGTAGCCTCCACAGGCTGAGCCAGGGTTGCCGCGACAGTATCGATAGAGGGCTTGGCCGGATGGATTAAGGCCTTCACCACCTTAGGTGCGCTCACCGCCTTATCCTTGAGGGGGGGGGGACACTGCCTCGCTCCCCCCTCCGATGGGGCCTTCGAGGTCGACCGGGGCCTCTCCAGGAGCTTCGCCGGGTGCTCGCCCTTCCTCTTACCCGACCCAGAGCGTTGGCTCGTGGCTGAAGGTGCCGGGGAGGGTGCGCCCTGCCTGGCGCCCGTAGAGCCCGACCTTTAGGCGCTCCCGGTGCCAGCGGACTTGCGGTGCTTGGCCTTGTGTTGGACCCCCGTCGCCGGGGCGTCCTCAAAGGTCTTAGAAGACCGCTCGGATTTCTTCCTCTTCTTCTCGCCTGACGGGCTCTTCCCTTCCAGCCAGTTGGCGAGACGTTGATGGCGGTCCTTCATGGTCCGCTCCGACATATTGCCGCAAAACGCACAGTCCTTCTCCACGTGCGTCTTGTCCTCATGTAAGCAGTAGAGACAAAAGGAGTGTTCGTCCTCCTTAAAGACGTTCTGCAGCTGGCATCCAGGGCAGACCCTGAACAGCTTTCCGGGCGTCGAGCTTCCCTTCTCCTGGGCCATGTCCGGGCCTGAGAAGCTTCTGGAGTCCTGCAAAGCGTAGCTAGACGAAATCTTCACCCTTGAGGGGCGCAGACGAATCCGACACGGGTCCCCGTTGATCGGATGGAGAGTCGGTGGAGCTTGAGGCTCTTTTGACCGAAAAAACGAAGTTTTTGAGCAAAAAACGTGAAAAAATAGCACTAACGCTCGAGAGCAATAGCACGAGGATCCCAACACATGAACGTGCGGTAAAAATCTGAAGATGGCAGCCAGAGGCGGTGCTTAGGTAGAGGGCAGTCATTGGCTGTGGTCAGTATGACGCAGAGATCAGTGATTGGTTACTACTACGAAAGACAGTTCAGAAACGAAACTGATACTGTTTTTTTTTCTTTACCGAGGATTCCCAGCCTGACGACGGGGAATATTCATGAGCATGTGAATCCATGCCAGATCCCATGCTGGAGAAAGTTCGTGCCCGCCGCGAGATGCGCGCAGGTTCCCCACCATCGAACAGCTTGGCGGAATACTTCGTTGAGCGAGATCTTGTCCTCGAAGCTGCCAGTCGCTTGCATCCAACGGGCGTCGAGAAACTCCTGCAAAGGACGCATCCGAAGCCTGCACAGGCTCACCAGATAGATGCAGGAGGACATCATCCCGAGAAGGGATTTGATGGACCTCACTCTGGCCACGTCCGTGGCCAGCAGACGCTGTACCTTGCCCAGGATGGCCTTTGTTCTTTCCTCCGGCGGCGAGGCCAATCGCGCCACTGTATCGAGCTTGGCCCCCAGAAACAGTTGATGAGAATCCCAGGTCCGTGACCAGCTGGACGGTCTTCGCCGTGTGTTCGACGGCAAGCTCCCTTGTTGTTGCCCGAATGAGCCAATCGTCCAGGTAGGGGTAAATGTGGATCCCCTGCTGGCGCAACCACGCCGCCACCATTTCTAGGCACTTGGTGAACACCCTAGGAGCCGACTTCAGTCCGAACGGGAGGGCCTTGAACTTGTAGTGCCGCCCTTGGACCACGAACCTGAGGAACTTTCGGTGACTTTTTAGAATGGGGATATGAAAGTACGCATCCTCCAAATCCAACGACGTTAGGAAGTCGCCTTGCTCCAGCTGTCCCAGCACGTGCTGGAGGGCGACCATCCGGAACTTCTGTGCCTTGATGTACTTGTTCAGTCAACGCAGGTCCAGGATGAGGCACCATCCGCCCGTCTTCTTTCTGACGAGGAAGTATCTTGAGTAAACTCCAGAGCCCCGAAGCCTCTTTGGGACGTGCTCAATAGCACCTTTTTTGAGCATCGCCTTTACTTCCAACAGTAGTTGAGGGACGTGGTTTTCCTTCCTGGCCACGGGTGGAATGCGGGGAAACTTCTTTAGGAATTCGAGAGTGTGCCCCTGGGCCAGGGCATCGAGCACCCAACAGTCAGTGGAGATTAATTTCCACACGCTGACGAACCTCGTCAGCCGGCCTCCCACCGGGATGCTTTGGTGGGGGCCCGACACCACAGCCGGTTCAGTCTTGCTTGGCCGCCGCTTTGCTGCCTTGGCCTCCTTGGCGATGATGGCGAGGTCCTCCGGACTTGCCTCGTCCCATGTAGGCTTCTTGCGACGAGGAGCGGGCCGCTTGACGGTACATTGAGGAGCCGCCGCCAAATCCCTTGGAGGCACCTTGTTTGCCTCTGGAGTTCCGAAAGGGCGGACGTCGTCGTTGTAGAACTCCCAAGGCCCGAGCCGTGTCTGTCGGTCTTGATGGCCTGAAAGGACTCACCAACTGTCTTCCCAAACAGGTTGTTCCCGTCAAAGGGCATGTCCAAAACCTTGGCCTGTACATCCTGGCGGAAATCCGTCGCCTTGAGCCACCCCTGCCGTTGAAAGCACACACTGTTGCCTAATTTGCGGAAACTGGTGTCGGCAATGTCTGTGGCCACCGTTACGGCGTTGTCAAAGGCCACCTCACCCTCCTGCAGGATTGCCAGGGCCTCTGCCCTCTTATCGTCCAGGAGGAAGCCCAACAAGGGGGGCAATCTTGTACCACAACTCCCTGTCGTAGCGTGCCACGATCGCTAGGGCGTTGGCCGCCTTAATCATCGTCGCCAACGAGATGACTCGTCGTACCATGGCATCCAGCTTCTAGAGGTCGAGGCGCGCGCCCCCCCCCCCGCTTTCTTCTTGGCCACTGCTGAAACGACCGAATCCGTGGTCGGTTGCGCTCTAAGGCACAAAGGGGCGGCGTCGGGGACCCGATACTTCTTCTCGTCCGGTCCCTCTTAGCAGGTGTCGTGGACGGGTTCTTGAGGAGGGCAAGTCCCTCGTCCCAGATGTCATCCAACAACGGCACCGCGAGGAGCCTTTCCTTTTGGCCTCACGCCGTTGGTAAAGGAAGCCTTCCTTCTTCTCTTCGGGGCAGAGAGCTGAAAAAGCTCGGATGCCCTGGCGATCATGGCGTGAAACGAGCCAATTTTCATCGGGAGGAGACGTCCCAGGAATCAGCGACGGGGGACCAGTCCCGTCGTCACCACTGTCGTCATCCGTCCCCGGCGTGGCCGTATCCGTCCCCGTGTCCTCCCTCGGGGTCGGGGAAGGAGACAAAGGCTGAGCGGGCCGTGAGGGCTGAGAAGGCGGGGTTGGATGGATCCTTCTCCTCTTGTTAGGGGGGCTTCCAAACTGACTCGGCTCTGTCGGGTCGTCCGTCGGAGGCAAGGGCAACCTGGTCCTCATCTCCTTGCATAAGGCATGGATTGCTGTCAAAATGGCCGCCGAGTTGTCTTGTGGCCCGGGCTGCGAAGGACGCAACGGTTGTTCCTCCTCCACCATCAGAGCCTCGTCGTCGTCGCCCTCGCTCTCGTCATCCCCCTCGTCGGGATCCCTCCCGTGGGGACGGGCCTCCTCTATGACTTCGACCAGTTCCTCCTCGGAGGTTGTGTCCGCGTAGGCCATAGCGCCCCCCCCCACCCTTTTTCCACCGGGGTCTTCACAGAGGTCTTCTCGATGGGCTTAAAAGAGGCTTACCTCCGTGGGGGCAGGGAAACTCTGGGCCCAGAGGTCGCCTCCACTGGGGAAGCCTCCACAGTCTTCCCCAGGGCTGTAGCGATACCCTCAATAGAGGCCTTGGCCCGGTGAATCAAGGCCTTCACCACCTTGGGCGCGCTTGAGGCCTTCACCTTAGGGGGAGGGTCACACTGCCTCGTACCCCTATGGCCGGTTCCTTCGAGATCGACCGGGGCCTCTCCAGAAGCTTAGCCGGGTTCTCTGACTTTCTCTTCCCCGAGCCAGAGCATCGGCTCGCGGTTCATGGCATCGGTGAAGGTGCACCCTACCTCGCAGCCGAGGAGCCCGACCGTTCGGCGCTCCGGGTGCCCGCGGACTTGCGGTGCTTTGCCTTCTGTTGGGCCCCCGTCGCCGGGGGCCCTCACAGGATTTAGAAGACTGATCGGGTTGTTTCTTCTTCTCACCTGCTGGGCTCTTGCTTTCCAATCAGTTGGCGAGACGGGTCCGACGGTCCCTCATGGTCCGTTCCGACATGTTCATGCAAAACACACAGTCCTTCTCCACGTGCGATGTGTCTTCATGAAGGCAGTAGAGGCACTTCGAGTGCTCATCCTCCTTGAACAGGTTCTGTAGCTTGTATCCAGGGCAGTTCCTGAACAGCTTGCCCGGTGTCAAGCTTCCTTTCTCCTGGGCCATGTCCACGAGGTAGGCCTCAGAAAACTTCTGGAATCCTCCAAGAAGCGTAGCTCGATGAAAACTGCACCCTTGAGGGGCGTAGAAGATTCTGAAACGGGTCCCAGTTGATCGGAAAGAGAAGCGGTGGAGCTTGAGGCTCTATTTAACCAAAAAATGATATAAATCTCTTTGAAAAAGCGCAAAACGCAGAAAAAGCTTGAGAGCTGTAGCACGAGTACTCCCAACACTTGAACGTGCGGTAAAAATCTGAGGATGGCTGCCATAGGCGGGGATAAGGAAAGGGCAGTCATTGGCTGGGGGAAGTATGACCCAGAGACCAGTGATTGATTACTACTAAGAAAGACAGATCAGAAACTAAACTGATACTGATTTTTTCTTTACCAAGGATTCCCAGCCTGACGACGGGGAATATTCATGAGAGAAATAAGACTACAAGCATCCATGCGCCTTCTCTCAGAGGGGAAGAAGGGTGGGCGCATGTGACTAAGCAGATACAAGCATCAGAAATACGATTACGGTGAGTAATGTATCCCTTCTGAGGCTTGTGGAATCTGCTTAGATCACATGCTGTGCATATTAGCGAGCAGTGTTAGAAGGAGGTTGGATGTGAGAAGGGTCATGAGCGAACAAATGTCTTAGAACCTCATGTTCCACTTGCGTATCTGTCTTGGAATGAGTGTCAATGCAGTAGTGCTGAGTAAAGGTGTGAATAGAGCTCCGTGTAGCTGCTTTACAAATACTGTCCAGGGGTACATTTGCAATGAAAGCCAGAGTGGCTCCAGTACCTCTTGTAGAGTGGGCCCTTGGCGTAAAAGACAGTGTTTTATCTGAAAGGGAATAGCACAGTTGGATACATCGGACTATCCACCTAGAGATGGCATTTTCAGAGATGCGATCTCTTTCTCTGCTGGGTGCTATGGAGATGAACAGCTGATCTGTCTTTCTTAGCGGTCTAGTCTCGTCTATGTACTAGAGGACCGCTCTCCTCACATCTAGTGTGTGGAGTTTCGCCTCAGCAGAGCTTTTGGGTTCTTGGAAGAAAGCCGGTAGCTCAATAGACTGGTTAATATGGAATTTGGAAATTAACTTAGATGAGAACCTAGGGGGAGTGCGTAAAACCAGTTTATCCTAAAGTATAGTAAAGAAAGGATCCTGCACTGACGGAGCTTGAGTTTCACTGACCCTTCTTATGGAGGTGATGGCTACTAAGAAGGCAGTTTTAGAAGTCAGGTGTTTGAGACTAGATTTGTGCATGGGCTCAAAGGGAGGTCCCATGAGCTTAGCAAGTACCTCATTAAGGTCCCAACCTGGTGGTGGTTAGAAATTGGAGGGTGGAGTCTCTTTACCACTTAAATAAATGCTTTGGCGACTGGCACTTCCACCATGACACCTTGTTATGGGAAGTGGTGTAGGCTGATAAAGCTGCCAGGTGCACTTTTAGTGAGTTAAACACTAACCCTGCATCCAGAAGGTGGAGCATATAGGTGACCACATTAGAAGGAGTGCAATCAACAGGGCTGATTTGCTTATTCTAGCATCAAATTACAAATCGTTTCCATTTATCATAGTAACAGTGCCTCAGGTTTGGTTTTCTTGACTCTTTCAAGATACCCATTCATCTCAGAGGTAAATTGAGATGTCCGAACTCTGACTTCAGGAGCCATGCTGCCAAGTTTAACGAGTTGGGCTGAGGATGCACCGTTAAATCCTTGTGCTGGGAGAGTAGGTTGTACCGGCACAGGAGTTTGATGGGGTCGCACACCGCCAGCTTGCGTAGGTGTGGATACCATGGTTGTCTCGCCCACATAGGAACAAACAGGGTAAGCGTCATTGGTTCCCCGTGGATCTTGTTCACCACTTTCCTGATCAGAGGGGTTGGTCGAAAAGCGTAGGCAAATATCCCTGACCAATTCATCCATAGGGTGTTCCCCTTGGAACCTGGCTGGGGGAACCTGGATGTGAAGTTTGAATATTGCCTGTTTTCGCTTGTGGCGAAAAGGTCTATAGTGGGGAAACCCTACTGAGAGAAGAGGTCTCCTACGACCTCTTTGTGTAGTTGCCACTCGTGTTCCTCTGGGAGGGGATCTCTGCTCACAGCATCTGCTAGCGAGTTGAGTTCCTCTTGAACATGTTGGGATGACAGGTAAATCTTCTGTTTGAGTGCCATTTCCAAATGTTCTAGGGAAGCTTGGACAGATTGGGAGAACAAGTGCCCCCTTGTTTGTTGAAGTAAAACTTTGCAGTCCTGCGGTCTGTTAGGATCTGCACTGACTGGTTGGATAGGAGGGATTCAAATGCCCAAAGCAGATGTGGTTCTGAGCCACTGTGTGAGACCAGAGACCCTGAGCTGTATGGTGAAGGTAGTAAGCTTCCCACCCTGCTTGGGTGGCGTCTGTTGTGACAACGTCCTGTATCTCTGGATCGTAGAAGGGTTTCCCCTTCGTAAGATTATCTCTTTTACACCAGCAAAGACTGTACTAGTGTTGGCGAAATGACCACTAGATCGTCCCACTGACCACTTGCTTGAGACCACTGTTTCGGCAACCATTCCTGCATGGGTCGCATGCGCTGGCACGCTTGGGGAAGCAGGTAAATGCAAGATGCCATCATGCCTAGCAAACGCATAGCTTTGCGCACCCTTATTTGGCGACCTGCCCGATATTGAGGAATTTGCAGCAACACATTTTGAATTCTTTCCTCTGATTTAAAGGCCAGCTCCTAGGAACTGTTTTGAGGTGTTCGGCACTAGGCTTGATTTTTTCTCGGTTGAGAAGCCCAATTGGAAGAGGAGGTTGATTGTTCTTTGGATGTTTAGTCTGAAAATTAGGGGGGGACTCCCCTGTATTGAGCCAGTCGTCCAGATAAGGGTACACTGGGATTGCCTCCCTGCGTAGGTGCGCCGCCACCTTCGCCAGTACCTTGGTGAATACCCTTTGAGCAGAATCTATTCCGAAGGGCAGCACCTTGAATTGGTAGTGCTCGTTGTCCATCTTGAAACGCAAGAATCTTCCGTGCGCTGGAACATTGAAATATGAAAATAGGCATCTTTCATATCCAATGTTGCCATGTAATCTCCTTTTTTAGTAGGGTGATTACCTATTGTACTGTAGTCATGCAGAAGGTTTGTGGCTTGACATACTTGTTTGCAGGGCGCAATTCTAATACTGGGCGCATTGTTCGATCTTTTTTTGGCACAAAGACGTAGTTTGAATAAATACCCCCGTTTACCTGGTTGAGCGGGACGACTTCTATGGTGTCCTTTGCTGGCAGAAAGGCGATCTCCTCGAGGAGGATTCTTTGATGTTACTGCGAGTGTACTCTGTCGCGGAAGGCGGTCATGGGGGCACCCTAGAAACTCTATGCAGTATCCTGCGGAGACTGTGGAAAGCACCCATCTTTCCGAAGTGATCCCCTCCCATGCGTGGGTGAAGGTGGAAATGCACCCCCCTACTGGGGATGCATGGGAGGGGACCTGAAGCGGAATGTCACTGCTTGTTGGGTGGCGTACCACCTCTGGCGGGGCTGCCTCTACCCCTATAGCGACCCCTGCGTTGCCCTCTGGGGTAGCCCTGTGAGGATTGGGATGGATTATTACCCCATGAGGTTCCCCGATTCTGGTAATAGTTTGAACCCCTTTGGGAACTTTGCCTGAAAGCGGCGAAAATTGTTGTTTCCCCTCTGTCCAGAGGGTTTATTGGTGAGTTGGCCAAGATATTTTAGGATCTAGAACTCACCCTCGCCGTTTTTAAAGCTTACTCCACTGCCTTGCCGAATAGTACATTCGGCTCCACAGGCATATCTATCAGGGTTGCTTGGGTTTCAGGTTTGAACCCTGACTGCCTTAGCCAAGCGTGACGTTTTATAACAGTGCCTTCGGCGATTAACCTACCAGCATTATCTGCTGCATCAAAGTTTGTTTTTAGCATGCAGCCTGATACAGACCTTCCATCTGCTGCCAGCTGAGCCAACTGGCTCTTTAAGGGTTTGGGTGCGGAGGATACCAAAGCGGATACCTCCTCCCACTGATGGCAATTTTTGCTTGCCAAAAGGGTGGCACTGTTGGCAATTCGTGCCTGATAGGCAGAAGTGGAGGCAGCCTTTCTACCCAGAGCATATAGTTGTTTAGTTTCTTCATCAGGAGGTGCTTCCGAAGAAGCAAGTGGTGTACCTGCCCTCTTTCTGGTGGTTGTTACGACCAGGGAATCCGGCTTTTATTGGACCCTAATGTACAGGGCATCGGAGGGTGTGGCACAGAACAATTTCTCGACTCACGGATTAACCGATCGAGTGAGATTTGGGGTTTGCAGCGAGGGATCAATCCTACGCTGGATGGATTTTAACAGAGGGATAGCCTGAATAATGGCTATCTTGTCTCCTAGAATTTCTTCAGCGAAATCCATGTCTTCTTGGACACTGTTGATATGAAAATGGGAAGCTGCCTTAGCCAGTTCCTCCTCCACCTCCACCTCCACCTCCACCTCCACCACCACCACCACCACCACCACCACCCCCTCCCCCCCAATCTGGTCATCAACCAATTGAGGTTCTGTTTCATCACAATATGAATCAGGGTGGTAAGGTTCAAGCGCAAAGGGGTCTGTGACCAAGCCCTGAAACGGGGCGTCACAGCAGAGATTCTTAGCAGGGGGCTGCAAGGACTCAGGTATTGCCTTGGAACCCGAAGGGGCAGAGGTAGGAGGGGTGTTGGAGTAACTATGTAAGTAATTAGGGTCCTGGAGTTACAGGTAAGAAACTATTCCCTTCTCCAGCATTGGATCTTTCATGGATTCACATGCTTAGAATAGACTGTATAGCAGTAATCCTGAAAAAAGGCGGTGTGAATGCAATCCAACACCTTCCTAAGCGCATATATATATTATATATAACCAACCTATGCATCCAGGTATATATCTACCTATACATGCCTATACACAAGTACATATAACTGCAAACATAAATATATAAATGTACATACATATATCAATATATCTGCATAAAATGAGTAAAGACCCTTCTCGAATAGGGCTTACCTTATTGAAACAGATGGCGCAAGACTGCCCTTCCCATCTGTACATCGTCCGCATGCTGCCGTTCGAGGCAGTAATGGCGGGTAAATGTGTGAGGCACCGACCATGCCACCGCCTGGCAAATGTCCGTCAGCGGAATTCCTGGCCACAACGCCGTCAAAAACTAAGTTGATCTCATGGAATGAGCTCTCGGACGCCTTTGTAGCGGTTTTCCCGACTTGGAATGACAAAAGGCAATCGTCGACGAGACCCATCGAGCCAGTCCTTGTTTTGAAATTGCCTTTCCCCTCGTCGACGGACCATATGCAATGAAGAGTTGATGTGTAGATCTGAGTTTCTGAGTCGATGAAGATAACATTTTAGAGCTCTCTTCACGTCCAAGGTATGGAGGGCTTTTTCTCTGCAGCCGATAAGGGGGTCGTGAAAAAGGTAGGCAGGACAATTGACGAGTGTTTATGATAAGCAGTAGGAACCTTTGGGATGAAACGGGGATTGACAGCACCACTTTGTCCTTAAAGAAACTTCGTTACGGCGGATCTACTACCAATGCTTGTAATTCTGAGAGCCGCCTAGCTGACGTAATAGCTATAAGAAAAGCCAACTTCCACGATAAGAACTTCATTGACGAGGTAGCCATCGGTTCAAATGGGGCTTTCATTAACCCTGCTAGCACCACGTTAAGACTCCACGTTGGTGGAAAGCCCTTAATCGGTGGGAATGTACCGAACAGAACCCCCCTCATGAAGTGTTTTACCAGCCTGTCACTAAACAAGGGAGACGACTGCCTCTTCCTCGTGAACCTAGAGATGGTGTACCTTTATTGATGAAAAAGACAATCCGCTCTTCTCCAAGTGTAGCAGATATGGTAGAAGTTGCTCCGGAGTTACCCTTAGGGGTTGCACTCCCAGCTGACTTTGACACCACCCACAGAACCTTCTCCACATACATGCATACGACTTGTTGGTGGAAGGGGCCCGTGCTGCCTGCAGGATTCTCCGGCAATCCGACGAAATGCTCAGAGCACCAAATTCCGAAAAGTCAGGAGCCAAGCTGTGAGATTGAGACTGTCTGGATTGTGATGTCACACTGTCCCTTTGTCCCGGGACAGGAGGTTCGGGACCTTCGGAAATGGTATCGGTTGCTCTATTGACAGTTGAAGCATGTCAGAAAACCACGGCTGCCTCAGCCAATACGGGGCCACTAGGAGGACTCGACACCTGTACCTGCGTATCCACTGCAGGGTTCTCTGTATAAGAAAGAACTGGCGGAACGCGTAGAGAAACCTGTCCGTCCACGGGAAGGAGAACGCTTCCCCCAGAGAACCCTCCTGTGGCCACCTGCTGGCGTACAGCTCGCACTTCTTGTTCACCTCCATTGCGAAGAGATCCAGCGGAGGTTGCCCCCACTTCGCGAAGACCTTCGATAACTGAATGCGGTCTATCTCCCATTCGTGTATTTGGTCCATTTTCCTACTGAGGGAGTCCGCTTACTCGTTCCTTACTCCAGGGAGATGGTGAGCTACGATGGTTATATCGTGCTTCAGAGCCCAATGCCACACCTTCTGAGCCTCGATGGAAGGGGTTCTCGACCGCATGTTCCCTTACTTCCTTAAGTAAAACAATGCTGTCCTGTTGTCTGTCAATATTCTCACTACTGACCCTTTGATGTGTGGTAGGAAAGACTTCAAGGCCCAGCGCACTGCCCTCAGCTCCAGAATGTTGATGTGCAGGAGTGACTCCCTCCGGGACCATCAACCTTGCGTTTGCAGAGTGCCCATGTGTGCTCCCCAACCCGTCAGGGACGCGTCCGTCACTATGGTCAGCCGAAACTCCGGCTCATGTAGGGGTACCCCTCTGGATAGGTTCTGAAAGCTCTGCCACCAATGAAGAGCCTGCAGGGGCTTGTCGTCGTCGACGGTCAGCTTGTCCGACCAGAGCCCTTGGGCCTCCGTCCACCAGGAACTCTTGAACTGGCCTCATGAACAGGCGTCAGTTGCTCACTAGAGGAATGCAAGACGCCATGCGGCCAGAATCGACATATCTAATCACTGATACTCTGGTATTGATCCTCCACCGACTTGCTAACCGATTGAGTTTGGTGATTCGGTCGACGGATGGCCTTACTAACCCTGACTGGGTCTCGAACTGTGCGCCCAGGAACACAGCCTCTCGATGGCGTCAACGAAGATTTCTCGAAGTTTATCGCAAACCCCAGCCGCCGTAAAAGGTGCATGGTGGCCTGCAAACTTGTGCGAGTTGACATAGGGGAGGTCCCCCTCACCAACCAGTCGTCGAGATACAGGTACACGTAATGGCCTTGCCTTCTCAACCAGGCTGCCACTGAAGCCAAACATTTTGTGAACGTTCTGTGAGAGGATTTTAGCCCAAAAGGAAGCACTGAACTGGTAGTGAGTCCGTCCTACCACAAACCTTAGGAATTTTCTGTCTCGTCAGCGCATAAGTACGCGTCCTGCAGGTCCAGAGACACCAGAAAATCCCCTTCTTGAACGGACCGGATCACTTCCTGGAGCGTGAGCATCTTGAATTTTAGGCTTTTCAACATCTTGTTGAGATTGCGCAGGTCTAGAATGGGATGCCATTTTCCGTTTGGCTTTTTCACCACAAAATAACGGGAATAAACCCCTTGACCTCTCGGCGATGCCGGAACAAATTCTATAGCTCCTTTTTGTAGCATAAGTGCTTCTTCCTGCTGCAACACGCTCAGATGGGGTCGAGCTAAACGCCGGTGGAACATGCAGAGGGTTGCTTTTGAATTGCAGGGAATGTCCATACCATACTGTGTCCAACAACCACTAATCCGTTATTTGCTCCCTTTCGTCGACGCAGTGCGATACCCTGCCTCCCAGAACATTCCGACGCCCGTCATTGTTGGTCTTTGGTCTGCTCATCTCTCGTCGACGAGTAGCCTGTTCTCTTCCTGGAGTTCTGGTAGTCCCGGCGTCGTTTTGCCACCTGAGAAGCCTGACTGTACCCCTGCGAGGAGTATGCCGGCCTATTGAAAGATCTGTCTCTCGACGCCGAGAATCGGGAGTTCCCCGATGTTCCTTAAAGGGACGAAAAGACCGAAAATTCCTTCCACTCTGGAGGGCACCCAAGGAACGCGCCGTGTCAGAGTCCTCCTTCATGCCCTTCAGGGCCTCATCCACCTTTTCGCCGAACAGGTGGTCTCCCTCAAAAGGCATATCCAGCACCTTGTATTGCACCTCTGGTCTAAAGTTGGTGCATTTAAGCCACGCTTGCCTTCGTAGAACTACCCCATTGTTGACTTGCTTAAACCCCGATTCCGCGAGGTCCACAGCGAGGTTTATAGCATGATTTGAGGCCTTCTCACCTTCCCGGACGAGTAACATCGCCGCCTTCCTATGCTCTTCCGGAACATGCTCCAGCATAGGTGCCAGCCGGTGCCACATTTCTCTGTCATATCTGGCTACTATAGCCAGAGAGTTGGCCGCCTTCACTGTAGTTGCTCCTACCGACAATACCATCTTGCCAAAGGCATCTTGTCTTCTGGCCTCGTTTTCCGGGGGGGTCGTGCATTTGTGCTGGGCCCTCGCTTTTCTCGCCGCCGACTCCACCGAGTCAGGGGTTGGTTGGGAGGACAGACACTTGGGGGTGGATTCTGGGGCCTTACATTTCTTCTCCACCCGACCTTTAATTGCGGGTTCCGAGAAAAGGTGATGCATCGTCTGTAAACCCTCCTGCCACACATGATCCAGGATGGGTACTGAGAAAACCGACCTCCTCCTCTTTCCCATGTGGTCGAAAAGAAAAAAACAGTCCTTTTTCTCTTCCTCCTGGGCCAATCCGAATTCTGTACACTCTTTGGTCGTCATGGCGTGAAATGACCCAACGTCGTCCGGGGGAGATGGCTGAGCTGGGCTTCTAATTCAGCCTCTGACTCCCAGGTTGGATCCCTGGAGGGGGATAATCAAACATCCAACAGGGTCCTTCTGTCCGAGTCCGAATCTAGCAGTTCTCCTTCCTCCTGGCGTGCACCTGCGAGGTCCCCACTTGCTGGTACCATCGTAGGCACTGTCGGAGTTGGCCGACGGGACGGGCCCGGTTCGTCAATGGTCGATTTGGCCGGAGTTACCACTTGAGGTAGTCTCTCGTCCAATGTTTTCAATAGGGTCTGCAACGTGGATAGAACCTCCAGGGAGAAGATCGACTGCGGATTAAGAAGAGGGGTAGACACCGGAATGCTGGTTCCCCCGGAGAGAGGCTTGCCAATTCCTCGTAACCTGAGTTCTGCAGGGCCAGCAACCCTCTCACACTCCTCATCTCCCGAGGACACCGACAAGGCCGCCTCTTGCTGCAGCAAGGCCTCCGGTAAAACCGGGTCGAATACTTCTGGTCGCCAGGCCTCCTGCAGAATCTCCATCGACGAGGCTAAAGCCGGTGTCATGATGCATACCCCGGGGCATCCAGACCACGGAGCAGGCATCATGTCGCCTTGAGAAAACCCAGCAACCCCTGCTAGGGGCTGTCTGGGTTCAGTCCTGGCGCCATAGGCGCCAAGCTCATAGGTGCACACTTACCTGATGCAGACCATGCTGCAAGAAGATCCAAGCCCATGTGATACCTGGAAGGGACTACTTTACCTTAGGGACTATTTTGTTACTCGGGTGTGGTCGGGGAGGAATACCTACCTGGGACTACTTTGGAGGCCATTTAAACCATGCCCGAGGAGCAGCACACGCTTTGTGTTATTCTGCATCCAGCAGCGTAACGCTCACCGTGCCAGCAGCAGCATCCAGCCTTCTGCCACGCCCGCCTCGAACCTGGAGCACCTAGAAAGAAGGAAAGAAGCAAAGGTTAGAACAAGAGTATTACCTGATTTCTTACCTGATTCCGGATTCATCGCATCTTCAAACCAGAGGAAAGACTTTGTTTTAAACGCGTCGCATTGCCAGCAGCAGTGCTGCGCCATACTCACCGTTCCACGCAGCATCTCTTCGATCCGGCGCTGTCTCCATCTTTACATCACCGAATCCCGGCACCTAAGGGGGACAAGAAACAACAAGGTGAGCAGAGAGAACAGACAGAGACAATCTCTTTAGCCGCCATATGCTTACCTGATTTTATCGCCGGAGGTATAATTCATCAGCACCCCACATCTTCTAAGCCGCACCTGTAAGATAAGGAGAAAGCAGCAAGTTTAACCCTTGGCATTATTTACCGGACAGTGTTGGGTAACAGACTTTTACCGGAGCGCTTTCAGCTGTCAATCTTATTGGGTCAAAGCTGCAAGATAAAAGAGCAATTGGACAGGAGTGAATGCCAGACATTTTGAACTCTTACGAACTAGATACTTACGGCTCTTCGCCTGGACCTTTTGGAGTCGGGATTCATCTATAACTCTTCCAATATCTTCAGGCCAGTGAAGTAACTGGTCATCAACGCGCCCCTCCGTGCTTCGCAGGAGGGAGGGCTCATCCTTCAAGAATATAAGGTGAGATTGCTGAGAGGGAGCTTCAGAGGTGATTAGTGGGGAGGACTGAGGGGGTGCTATCACTTGAATCCACACGTGGCTAAATCCATCTATCCACTTGTAGGAGAATATTTCTACAGGCCAAGTAGACAAGATTAGGAACGCAGATACAGCCAGTCATCACTGCACTACGTATCACGTGGGTGGAGGCCGCAGCAGTCCGGGTCCAACCGACACCCCAGTGGGAGCCAGGTGAGCGTAACAGCCGGGCCCATAGTCGTCACCACCTGTGGCCCAAGAATAGACGAGACCAACTGTGTCAATGGTAGAAAAGGGATCGACGACGGCCCTGCCGTCGACGACAGTGGCGGTCGCGTACGTCCCTGAGGCGTTCCCGCCTTTTCTGAACTTGACCTGCGTTTCTCAGATTCTCGACTCAAAGCTGATCTATGGTGATCACCTGAGGAGGATTTCAACCTTTCCTTTCTCTCCTTCGACGAAGATGAGGTTTTCTTCGACGACCATTTCTCCGCCGGCCGTGGTTTCTTCACCGGGGGTTCCGCCGATGTCGAGCGGCGTGGGGCCCCTGAGGATTTTGATGCTGAGGCCACGCTGCGCGTGGAGCCTACCTCCGAAGGCGGGTAGGTCCCCGCTCCATCGCTCAACCATGCCAGTAACCGCCGACTTCGGTCTTTAAGAGTCTTTTGGGAGAAGCCTTTACATATGTCGCATTTGTCTGCCGAATGGTGAGGGTGTAGACAATATATGCAATCCATATGTCCGTCCCCCCTCATACACTTTCTTCAACCCGCACATAGCACACGGGCGGATCAGAGCTTTTCCATACATCTGGACGAAGCTCAACGACACAACCTTGACAAAATAGTAGACGACGCGAGGTGATCCCACTACTTTGGAGACTTTTGAAATCTGAAGGGAGCCACGGGGGCGGGGCATTTATACCGCTACGTCCTATTGGGGCATGCGTAAGCGGCCCCTAAAACGACGTAGATAGGACACAGAAGTGTCGGGAGTTTTTTCCTATGGGAAACGGCTTTATAAGTGTACCGTGGGTTCCCAGTCTGACGACGGGGAATATTCTAAGCATGTGAATCCATGAAAGATCCAATGCTGGACAAACTGTTATTCTCTTCATTCATTCTGTCATTTTTGTAACCACTACCACCTATTTATCCACATTTCATGCATTATAGTGCACAGGATGTGCATACAGTTTCCTTTGTGTACATTCTGGCCATTTTACATAGAATCTATAATTTGAACTTGCTTTAGAAATTATTACAATAGTAATCAGACACAGCACACACATCTTTCTAACAAAATGTCATTTCATGTTAAAAGATGGGAGAAATAACAGTATGATTGTAAATGTCAAGAACCATATTCAAATGTATGGTTTCATGTTCTGTGTTGTGATATGGGAAAATTAAAACTTGGAAAACACACACCATTGAAAGGGACACTTGATCATAGCAGATGAGAGAAATGACAGAACGACATGTTTACTAGTTATACAGGCCAAGTAGCAGGTACCGTGCATTTTATATACATACATTGCATGCTTTTCACCAGAGTTCCTGCCATTTAACCTGTACAACTAGCAAGAAAAGCAGATTGTTATTTCTCCTAACACCAAATAACACTGCCTTAAAAAGCTAAGTGTGCTCTCTGTGCTTAATATTGTAATAATTTCCAAGACAAGTTAAACTAAAAGATTCTAAGTAAAATATCCAGAATGCACATACACAAAGGAAACTGCATGTACATGCTATGCACAACAGAAAGCACCATTACTGCAAAAACAAACAAATACATGCCTACATTAACAACGGTGCTATTAACACATATGTACTAACTTCTTTCTTTCACAATTGCAACGAAGACCACTCTCCTGAAAACCAGCAGCGTCTGAAGTACAAAAGAGAACTCAGAAGAAACCTACTCTTTGCATCCAAAAATATAAGTACAATACTACAAAACAATGTTCTGTTACTCAAACACTGTAGAATTCTAGTATTGTAAAACAATTGTATTAGCCCTGCAGCATTAGATTCAGTATTACTGATTGCACCTCAGCAGGTGCACAGTTGTGTATTGTCATCTGAACACCAGTATAGTAACACAAATACGAGAATAGCCTTCCCAACCTGAAGTAACAGCCCATTCCACAATCACACACCTCTACATACATGCCTACCATCATACTCAATCATGCACAATGCATACATACATACATTGCACAACGTCCCAACCCAAACTTTCTTTTTTCTCCAACAGGACCCAAAGAATGGCTCCCAGAAAGCAACTCTGTAGAAAGCAATGGAGAAGTAGAGCAAATCAAAAAAGTATACAAAATAAGCATCCACCTCTAGCAGAATGTATACAAAAAGTTCAAACAAAACATCTAATACAGTCATTAAGTGAAACAAAAGCAGCTTCCATAAAGAAACTTTGACTCCTCTTTAAAAATGTAGAACTAAACAGAAATGTATTAAAAAATAAATGCAGCTACCACTAGTGCTAACACTGCACCTATAAATCTCGATGTAGCCACAAGTAAGCATAGCAAAAGAATTTTACAAAAAATGTTTCGCCACAGAGTCCTTCACAACCTTATAAAAACAGGAGAGAAATCATGCACAAACCTTAAAACCTACCATAGAAAATTAATCTTGGAAGCTCTCAGACAGTGCAATCGTTCTCATAAAAGGGTTTAAAACAGAATGAAACCACTAACAAACTAACTACTAAACTGCAAAAAGACTTCTCAAACGGAATATCAACAAAAATAGCTTTGCAAACATCTGTGGAGGTGAATGGAGTCACACCGCCAGCACAGAACCATATTTCAATGAAGAAGCATACAAACAAAAGCAAAGAAACCCAATTGCCATACATAGCAGTGGACGAGGATATGAAAAGGTTAATAATACCATTATGGAACAAGAAACGCTGCTCACAAAAATATCCCCAGCAAACCTAGTAGCAACTCTCCATTCCACTGAACCAATACGTCCAGTCTACAAATGGCCAAGCACATCAATGTGTAACATAGGCAAAAAATCTTTCACATCTTTATGCCACTTCCTCAATCAGTATGTGAAAGGCAAAGACAAATTGAGAATAAAATTATTACTAACTATGGACTCCTGTTCAGTGTGAAAATACACAGGACTACAAGGACATTCATTAGCCTGCATTTCTGGACCTATTTGCAAAAGCACCTTCCACAAAATCAAAATGACAGGAACACACCATTCAACTAAGAAATCTCGTTCATAAACTCTACTATGCCAAAAGTCCTGCTTTAGCACTGTCCAATTTAAAAAACATTCTTCTACATGGTACAGCCAAAGAACTACAGAAATAAACCACATCCAGAAAAAATATTTTGAAATTGAAAGCCACTTCCAAAATTCAATAGCTTTAGAACAAACTAGCAACAACTTTACAGATGACAACCTCCTACTACACACATACAAAAAAGAAATAAAGTTTAAAAGCACATCTGCTCAAGTGAGAGAGAGAGTGTGAGTGTGAGTGTGAGTGTGAGTGTGTGTGTGTGTGTGTGTGTGTGTCAAAGTAGTTTATTTGCCATTAGATCTCAAAGAAAATGTACACACCCTGGGAGTGCAACTTACAATAGATCAATCTTTAATTATCCTAGTAAATGGCGTACCTACAAAAGGCAATAAAAAAATTGGCAGCAACTAATGGATTTACATAAAGTTAGAGAAGCACTGCAATATCTAAAAGACAACAATCAATACTACAAAGAAATAAACATCGATGAAACCCTGAGGGAAACCACCAAAACAATTCAAGACTTGTCAGGAGCTGGCCAATTTCAACTTCTAGATCCTACTACAGAACCCAATATTTCAGACAAGTATACAATTCACCCATTGCACTCGAAAGCCACCATAGATGATGCACTGGAAACTTGCCAAATGCGACAAGCCAAAGGATCTCCAATCAACATATGGGAAAAAAGTGTAGAAGCACAAGCCTTTCCTCTACGCTTTCCTACTGGAAAAGGAGGAAGGTACGATGATAGACCCACACAAATAACATCATCAGAAGACCGCTCTTTACGAATGTATTCTGAAGACCCAAGATTCAGACAAAACGTGGAATACATATTCCAACTTCTCTTTGAAAGTGAACTAGCAACTCTATGCTACGGAGTTGCACACACATTTGAAATCATGTACCAATTTTCAAAATATGTCAGCTAAGCAATTACTACAAAAAGTGCAAGAAAAAGATGAAGTTTAACAATCAAACATTACAAATCTTTTAGCAAACATGCGTGGTACAAAATAATACTGGTTCCGACGTCATGCAGATGTATTCTGTATGATAAGAAAACTTTGCCCACCCCCTTGGTTTGTTACATTAAGTTGTGCAGAATATGCATGGGAAGATTTGCACGATTTCCTACGAATAGCAAACAAAAACAATATTGATATGAAAACACCAGGAGAACTCTGCTCTCTAGATCCTGTAAATGTATCAAGATATTTCCATCATCGCATTCGGAGCAGTGCAACACTTCTTTTGGAGAAAAGAATACCAAGCTAGAGGAGCACCACACATCCACATGCTTTTGTGGATTAAAGATGCTCCTAAATTTGGTCACGACAGTGATGCCACTGTTTTACAGTTCATTCAGAAATATGTCACTTGTGAAATCCCTTCACAAATTACAAGGTGACCTGCATGCACACATTTTACAATTTCAAAGACACAAGTGTGGAAAGTATGGTCGTCACAAATATAAAAACAAAGGGAAATACTATGCCAAGTGCCGCTTTGGTTTCCCTAGACCAGTTTCAACAACAGGTCAAATGAACAACTTCAGTTAGACATGGTGTCAAAGGAAAATCAAGTAAGAACACATATTGCATTAAAAGAACAGAAGGATCAAAATACAGCAATGATTACAATGCAATCATTGCCCTCCTATGGAGTGCAAATATAGATGTGCAATTCATTGCAGACAATTACACTGCAGTGTCACGATATGTTACAGCATACTTAACCAAAGCAGAAAAAACAGAGCTCAAAGACCTCTGGGATGTTTTATCATCTGACAAAACACTGTCACAGAAATTGTACAGCTTAGCCGTAAAAATGCTCTCCCATTGAGAATGTGGCTGCTATGAAGCCGCAGACTGTTTAACCGGTACTGAAAAAATGGAAAATCTGAAAACAAAGTATGGCTAAACCTTGGTCCAGCAAAATCTAGAAAAAGAGTTCTCAAATCATATGAAGACATAGAAACAATAGCCAAAAATGATCCCAACAGCCAAGACATTTTGAAAAACAACTTCCTAGACACATACTACCCAAACAGGCATACCACTTTAGAAACCATGTATCTATACCATGTTGCCCAAAACTTCACATACAAAAATAATATTAAACCAGATGAGACGAAAGGTAGATACATAATGGAAAATTGTAAAGGCAGCCTAGTGAAAATTAACAAACGAAGATTAAACATATGAAATTGTAATTAAAAACTCCTCAACATAAAGAAATGTATTACATGTCCCTAGTACAACTTTTTAAACCATGGAGAAAAGAAGATTTACTAGATACCCATCACTCCTATGAAGATGCTTTCAAAGCAAATAAAAGCACTATAACAGACAAACTTTACGCAGTCCAAAACAATGTTACACAATGAACAGAAACAAGAAGAATAACTCCAGGCATGACTAAATGTAGACACTCCTGACAACAGTCAACCTTCTGTAACAGTAAGCCAAGAACCACTTGGACAGCCACTCAGAGCATATGAAGCAGAATTGGCCATGACTAAAGTCGAAAAAAACATGCCTCACTATGAGCAATCTGCAGAAAACTTTGCTCTACTGAAACCACAACTAAACAATGAGCAGCTTAGCATTTTTCAAGAAATAAAAACAAATTTAACATGGTGTGCAACATGACAATAAAAATGGTACCTGCAATACGCAAGTGGTCAAGCTGGTTCAGGGAAAACATGCTTTATCAAAATCATCAGCAAGTTCCTCCAACAATTAAACAACAAACTGTCAGCTGTTGTAACTGCTCCCACAGGTTTAACCGCCTACAACATAAGCGGTGTCACTTTACACCGATTACTAATCCTTCCAGTATAACACCAAAACAAATTAGACTACTACAAACTTTCTCCAGAAGCTGCAGTGGAACTACGCAGAGTTTTGAAACAAATGAAAATGCTGCTAATAGACGAGACGAGAATGGTTTCCAACCTAAGGTTATCCTTGATTCACCTCGGATTACAAGAGGTCCTGAAAACAGACTACGAAGAACTCTTTGGAGGAAAACACATTATAGTTTTCGGAGTTCTTCCTCAATTAACACCATTTAAAGGTGAACCTATTTTTAAAAAATTAGGGCACAAACTATGCCGTAAAACTCTTGGCAGCATAGGAAATGTGAACCTTTGGCAACATTTCTAATACAAGGAATTCACTGAAAACATGTGTCAGTCTGCAGACCTCACGTCAACATTTTAAAAAGTATTAGAGAAGCACAATCTATATTAAATACCAGGCACATCCACAACTCATGTGCTAGTGATGTCATGGAACAATTAGCACACATAAATGTAAACTGTATGTCTTTAATGCCAACTCTTGCATACTATGCACAATTCAATGAAACAATGTTGAAAAAAGAAATGCAACCAATAGTTGAAATTTGCTCCACAGACAAACTGGACGTGCACGGTATGACACTGCACATGTGTGAACAAGCCACAGCACAACTAAATACCTTAGAAAATTATCTCCAACTGGTTTGGAGAAAATATTAAAATTATCTTTAAACTGTATAGTAATGCTTAAACGTAACATTGACGTGGAGCAAGGACTAGTTACTTGAGCACGTGGTTGCTTTCAAACATACCCAGGTGACAACATTCAGTTTGTCAATATTCACTTTGACAAACTATCAGAAGTTAAAAGGATAGGATGCTCAACAGCCCGATTCCTTCTTTTCAAAGACATGCATGTACGCAGAGAACAATGTTCTCTATCTCTAGCATAGGCAGTCACAATTCATAAATCACAAGGTCTTACCCTGGATAAAGCATTGATTGATATTGGTAGCACAGCGTTTAAAGAAGGCATGAGCTATGTAGCACTATCACGCTTACGTACACTTGGACTATTTCTAGTCAACTGTGATGCAAGTAAAGTAAACAATATTCCTTGCACTCTATAATACAATAGACTACGTGCACTCTACGCCCCCATCTCAAAACCTATCCTGTTCCTCAAAAAGCAGAAGTTTGTAAAAGAAAACTACGTCAGACTCAAATTAGGCAGGATCTCACAGTAATACCTGCAAAGAAATCTAAAAAAGCTAATACTTCATCAATGACCACAACCAAAGAAGGATCTAGTGTACGAACAAAATCAACTCCCTCTTCAAAGAAACAACATGCACTACGAACAAACGACTTGGACACAGAACTGTCTGGTCCATTCAAGTTTTCAAATACAACTGGAGTAAATTGCTATGCAAATGGAGCAATCAATATTCTATTCCAATCGCCACCAATGGTTCAAAACCTTTACTTAAACAGGACAAACCAATTGTGTTTGCAAATGTTAGTCCTTCACAGAAATGCAACCAACAATCCTGACAACACTTAGTGGAATGATGAAATTCACTATAAACACACAATAAGATCCACAAGAATGTCTAATGTACTTACTACAAGTACTGGAAAACAAAAACAAAGCTATAATTGAAATCTTCCAGATTTCATACGTGTGGAAACATACATGCACGCTCTGCAGCCATGTGACACAGGAACAAGTCCCTAATGAACGCTTGGTGTATGTATCCATACCTAACTCTGAATCCATTCCATTTCAGCAACTTGAACAAAATGCAAACCATGGCAGAATATGTACTACCTGCAATTTCGATAATCGTTCCACGTTACAAATACAGTCACATAGTGAATACGTAATAGTAATGCTTTTACTTTACAATGTAGATGGTACCAAAAACAACCGCAAGCTGACTGGATTCACACATGGACAAGTCTCACTTGGTTAAAAACAACAAACCCAAGGTGGGAACCTCAACTTTCACTGGTACCTAGAGGTAGAAACATATAATATAACAGAATTGTACCAGGAGAACGAGAGAGGCTAAAGAAGGTGGGCAGCAGAATGTGAAATTCAAATCATTATGTTCATTTTATTTAGATTTGTGTAAAACAACATATAGAAACATTGACATTTAATTAATTCTTAAAAATCTTTTTACTAATCATGCATCCATACACTCATTCACTAATATAGTGTCTAAAAGATTCTAAGAGGTTACAACAACTAATCATTTCATTAATCTACTTCTTTTCATTGTGTTGTTAGTGAATCACAACATCTTAACATTGTTGATAATAGTTAACTCCAGATAAAATATCGACTACTGGTGCCTAACAATTTCAATCTTCTTTGTAATAAAGGCTTCCCAGTTGGTTAATAGTTTCGACTCGACATATTAGGTGTGTCTTCATCAGGATTGGATGAACAATAGCAACGTTCTGTGAACCCCATTCAGTTCGCCTAAGGGTTTAAATTCCAGTCGTTTCTGGTGATATATCCAGAATGACTGGATTTTCACAAAAGCAAAACCTAAACTGATCTGTTCCAACTTTAGATAAAAGTTAGTATCAGCCTAACGATCCTTTTTGCCTATTCCGCAGCTTCCCATTGGTTTTAGCTGGAAACTTTACCGCTTCTTAGTCCAGCTTATTTGCAGCAATCGGAGCCCGTGATGTCAACGCTGTGCGCATCCGGAAAACGAAGCTGGACTAAGAAGCGGTAAAGTTTCCAGCTAAAACCAATGGGAAGCTGCGGAATAGGCAAAAAAGGATCATTAGGCTGATACTAACTTTTATCTAAAGTTGGAACAGATCAGTTTAGGTTTTGCTTCTGTGAAAATCCAGTCACTCTGGATATATCACCAGAAACGACTGGAGTTTAAACCCTTAGGCGAACTGAATGGGGTTCACAGAACGTTGCTATTGTTCATCCAATCTTGATGAAGACACCTAATATGTCGAGTCGAAACTATTAACCAACTGGGAAGCCTTTATTACAAAGAAGATTGATATTGTTAGGCACCAATAGTCGATATTTTATCTGGAATGAACTATTATCAACAATGTTAAGATGTTGTGATTCACTAACAACACAATGAAAAGAAGTAGATTAATGAAATGAGCTGTTGTGATTCACTAACAACAAAATGAAAAGAACTAGATTTATGAAATGATTAGTTGTTGTAACTTCTTAGAATCTTTTAGACACTATATTAGTGAATGAGTGTATGGATGCATGATTAGTAAAAAGTTTTTTAAGAATTAATTAAATGTCAATGTTTCTATATGTTGTTTTAGACAAATCTAAATAAAATGAACATAATGATTTGAATTTCACATTCTGCTGCCCACCTTCTTTAGCCTCTCTCGTTCTCCTGGTACAATTCTGTTATATCACTTGGTAAAAAAACCTTCACGACAGTAAGTATAATCTGACACGCAGGAGCCACAAGCAATGCAGGTCACTACACTGCATACATAAAAAAAGAATTGTGGATGGTTTGAATGTAATATTACCATTACTCTAAAGAAGAGATTACCAGCAATTCTTGTAAATGTTTACTTAATATTCTTAAAACCAACATTTAAATCACTAATCAGAGTATGAACATCAACAAAATCTCCTCAATAACCTTTAAATCCATAAACTAACAAAATAAGACAAGTATCTAACAGTGAAAAACTATAACAGTTACAATACGCCAACTAGTATCTAACTACAAGGAGAAAACGTCAATATACATTTTTTCTAAGGAAACCCTGCAACACTTATTACGTATAAAAATACCCTCAACAACTTCAAAACTATCAACAGTTAGAATACCCCAACAGGTACCTTACTGCCCCAAAATTTTGCAACAAGCAAACAGATAAATGAATACTACTAAAATGCAACAATAAATAAGAAATTTGAATACGCCAACTGGTATCTAATTGCAACAATACTACCACCACTTCCAAACCAAAAACCAAAAACCATACACCTTTTCAATTCCTCCCATTGAAATCAACCACAGAAGGATTGTACCAAAACGTAGAATTTTTATTTTTAATCCGGCATGGATTTTTTTTCCCACTGGCCCAATGATTTCATGAACAAATGCAGGAACTGAGCAAATTGCATAGTACACTGGTTTGAACCATAGTACTTGTAAAGTACCAACTCTGAGGGTCGACAAAGTATAGAAGTGTCTACTAAGCAATGCAATAACTCGCTACAAACTACCTACACTAACATGTGATCTTTTCTTTTATCACAGAGATTGAAAAAACAATGTCTGCACCAATTAACCATGTCATGAAAAAACTGCATATAACCACAACAAATCAAACAGTAAGTATATAATGATTGGAATCACAAACAATGCAGCATGTCATGACCCTTGCCCTCACTGGCAAGTCAGCCTTCCAGTTAGGGCCAGGTCAAAGGCCTTAAAACCTCAAAGACTCTCTTGGAGTCAGTCCTGGCGCCTTATGCAGCAGGCTCATAACCATCATGAATACCAACATTAGAATGGGACTATTTACTTGGGACTATTTAACTTGGATAGTTTCAGCTAACATGGAGGCTCACACACAGCTCAGTTACAAGGAACTGAGCTATGCGGTCTAGTCTTTTGGGTGTGGCAGGCCTGGGACTATTTTACCTGGACTACTTTACCCGAGATTATTTAAACCGCACCCAAACAGCAGAACATGCTTTGCGTTATTCTGCTGTGGGCAGCGTAACGCTCACCGTGTCCAGTTATTTGATGCCAGTTTACCTGAAACCAAGGACCTGCACAGAGAGAGAAAGAACACTACGAAACTTACCTGGAACAGTATCCTGTCTTCAATCCATCGCCGACTTCAGTTCCACTCACCTGAAGGTACGAACTCCATCATCCGGCACCGCATGCATCCTGGAATACCAGAACCTGGAAAGAAAAGAAAGACAGCATTAGTAAGCGTTTACTCACGTTTCCTCCCAAATGAAGAAAGCCACACAATTCTTACCTGGGTAGTCATCTCCTGGTCATTATCATTGCTGGAACATTACGGCGCTCAGTGAGGAACATCGCAACCTGCAAGGAGAGAAAAGACAGGTTAGCAACATAAAAGTCGAAAGTGCCGCGCATCGCTCATTACTCACCGGACAGAATCGCGCACACCGCGCTTTCGCCTACCGGCCCATGCTCATCTTCAAACTGCATGACAACACCAGAATACCTTTCCATACCTTAAAGGAAAGAAGCAAGACATTATTATTCGAACTAAGAGGAACATAAGAACTGCATATGAAGACTGTAAAGCAGCAAACCTACGGAGTGGCAGCAGACCTGGATTCCCACAGGGGGGGTTGCACCAGTGAAGTAACTTGGACGCTGCTCACCCCCACATCTCGGCGCCCCTGTCACGAGGAGTAGGACAGAGAATCCACCTTTTACAATATTAAGGTGAGGAGAGGGCCCAAGGGGGAGGAAGGAGTTGAGGCCAAGGGAGGTGGGAAAACAAAGAATCTGGTATTAAATCCAGCTCTCCTATATTGCAGACCCATCTTTAACCAGAGGCCTTACCAAGGGACCGGGAGAGGGTTTGAGAGTGCAACTCATCCAACCAGGGCTAGGGGGGTGTCCCCGTGGATACCAGGTGAGCGTAACAAGCATAACACACCCATTCAAGCAAACACCTGACCACAGACCACAATCCAAAATGTTTCCTTGCATGGGTATCTTATGCTGCAGTGGTTGTGGCCAAACCCTACAGTCTTGACTGCATGGCCTGGCCAAAACTCTACATACAGCCACAACATAGCAAACAGTAAGTATATAATGATTGGACTCACAAACACTGCAACATAACACACCCATGCAAATGAACACCTGACCAATAAATACAACCCAAAATGCCTACAGTCTTGAGTGCCAACATTCTGAACACAATCCAACAAACCAACTACCACACAACATGTCACTATCCCATAAACACTATTACACTACTGCCAATCAGTACAAAACTTTTGAAAACATATCCCCTAAGCAGCCCACATACCACAGTCAAAATGTTTTCTTGCATGGGTGTGTTAATGTGTTATGCTGCGGTGGTTGTGGCCAGGGCCTAGAGTCTTGGGGTCCTTCGGCCATGCACCCAAGATTCTAGGCCGTGGCCACAACCACTGCACACCACGGCATAACACCCATGCAAGCGAACACCTGCCAAATGACCACAACCCAAAAACATTACAACCACCTCAAAACCTATCCACTTCAATTAACATTCTGAAATAATAATTACAGCCAATGCACAAACTCTTCAATACATACCGTCTTCACCCAATGCTCTACTAACTACCCAAAACCAACATCAGAGTATAGTAAAATACCCAGTAGTGTGCCCAGCGTTTAGTATGTCTGCGGACAACCGCGGACATCGCGATCACATCACACCCTTCTCTCACCTAAACAAATACAGCATTTGACCCATATCTCACTCCCCCACCCTCTCCAGCCACTCCCATAATTCGATTTATGCTCAGTTCCATGCTGTGCTGTCCGCGAATGTCTGCGGATCCAACATAGCGGGCACATCCAGAAAATGTGACGCACCTCACGCTTCACTCCAACCAATCAGCTAACACGTTGTCTGTCCGCGGACACAACGTAGGTTGATTGGCCAATGGGTGTCCTGTCCATGGAGTGAACAGGAAAGTGTGTCCGTGAAGTGGACATAGATATCACATTTTTCTGGACCTACTATTTATTTAGTTTTAAAAAAAAAAAAACTACGGATGGATTTCCACCAAATTTACAAAAGCACGCTTTCGCGACCAAGTTGTCGCTCCTGCCGCAAATTTGGTGAAAATCCATCCAGCGGTTTGGGCTGTAGACGTGAGCAAAGTTTTTTTTTTCTCCATTCAGTCTATGGGGAAAAAAAGAAATTTTGGGACCCCCCATAACTTTGCCCCCCCCCTTGACCAAACCTCACCAAACTTCCCAAAGAAATTCAGAGTAGGCCATATACTTCTGTTGTCCAGGGGGAGCGAAGTTATAAGCCGCCCAAAAAGTGCTCTTCCTGTGGGTTTAGCAACTTAACCATAACTACATGGCTGCTACCCCAGCCATGAGAAATATCTAGATATAGATCTATGTAGATATATATAGATATATATATATACATACATATACACAAAAACATGCACTCTTTCTCGGATTGCAGTACTGCAAAAAAAAAAACATTGAAAATAGTGCATTCGAATGTCCAAGCACACATGACCCTGCTACCTCTTTGTTAAAATTCAAATCTTTATTTTGACTAGAACGTGCAGACACAATAAAATGAGCATAAGCAATTTGCTCTAACCCACATGACACACAAAGTTTGAATAAGTCACTCACCCTGCTGGGTGAACTATCGCCACGCGTTCCGCCCACTTCCTGGGCTTTATCAGGCTGTTACATACACACATTTCAATAGAACACTCCCAAATATATATAAACATTCAAGCTCCCAAGCACGGCAAACTCCTCCCCTTCGCCTCTGGGCAACGCAATTGTGTTGAAAACTGCCTAGTGCCTGAACCTTTGTGTTCCCCCATGCAAAGCTAGTAACGATGAGCTGACGGACTGGCTCTATAAGCATACTGGAGACTCCAGTTCATAGACTGCGCCAGACCTGGATTTCATGGGCAAACTAGTACAAAGTTCATTTGTTTCAGGCATTATTTATTTGAAAGGCAGCATACAGATTTGAAACGTTTTTCACAGTCATGCTGCTCCGCGCTACAGGTCAGATCTTCTATGGTGATTGTCCCAATTTTTAATTTGCAATTAGCAAGAGCACAGGGGCAGCACAAGGGTGAGCTGAGGGCCTGAACTGAAAGTAAGCATTTTATTTTTCCTTTTGTTCGTATGTAAACAAATGTAATAAAACGTTCAGTGACCTGCAAATCAGTGGAGCCAGGAGCACTTTGCTTAGCAACCACACAGCCAGCAGATCAGAAATGTATTGATTCAGCCTGGCCCGGCATCATGTGCTATTAGTTCAGTAAGTTAAGGTCCTACTGCACTGAGCAAAATACTCATTGGAACAGCTCTTGCTCTGGCTGTGCAAATTGTATAAAATAATAATAATAAAAAAAAGGACAGCCAGTTAATTCATGCATATCGAATTTCTCTCCCCAAGGTTTAGATTCAAGGAACTTAAGTTTCTCATGGGCGTGGATGAGATAGCCATCCAGTTCTGTTTTAGCTGAGAATTCTGGGATTTGTAAGTTTTCCCACCAATTTGAAAGATGGGGAACTACACATCCCAGAATGCAAAGGGGGGAATGAACTGGATGCCCTTCTGAGGCATATCCACAAACTACTTTAGCTCTGTAGACCAGGCATGGACTGGCCTTTAGGGCAATAGGCCCATATCCAAACCAAAAAATGAAATGCTTGTGTGGGCCAGTTTTTTGGGTTAAAGTGAGGCACTTCTTTGGCCAAAGTGGGCCAGTTTGATGAGTGAATTCACTATGTGGCTAATAGTTTTGACCACTGTTGCTGAATAAATATTCTTTTAAATGTACAATTTGCATCACGTTTTTCAAAAATCTCCCCCTTGGGTACTATTCAAACAGTGTTTGAAAAGGAATGAATTCCCATTTGCAACTGTGGGCCACTTTTATGTTTGTGCCCGAGACAATTTTCTGCCCCAGTCCGACCCTTCTGTAGACTGTGTGAACACTGGGCCTATCAGTGCTTTCTGCTAGTAAATAAACTACCCTTCCCCCACTGTCCTCTGTGTAGATTTGCACATTGGCACTAGAGTTGTTGCTTTGTTTGATCCTTCACCTACCTGCCTTCTGCATATGGCAATGGACTCAAGCAGGCAGGACAGATTCAACATTCAATTTGAAGTATCCCGAACAATGGGGGTGAAATATTTCTTAGGTCTATTCTCAATTTGTGACACCACCCATGAAAGCATTCCTTCCTCTGAACTCGCATCACAAGGGTCCGAATGCACACAGACCAGGGGAAAACGGTAATGATGGGGCTGCAGTCAGGTGGTGGTCTAGGCCATATTTGTGCCGATATGTATTTTAACTGTCATTTTCAAAGTTTTATATTTTTGCCTCTATCTTTAAGAAGGTAATGAACATGTATTGCAAGAATCAAGAAAGAAATCTACAGCGCCAACTGAACGCTGTCCCTTTAGGATTACATGGTCAGTGGTGACTCCGACATCAGACCTCATAATACACCAGGCAGATGGTAAACAAGCTATAGTTATTAGATCACTATGCAACCTTTCAGTGTGTCTGTGTTGGCTATGACATTTAGACAAAAGAAACACAAAAACATGGGCTTTCAAACCCCGCATGAGTGACTTTTCTCCCTTAAATGGGATAAAGCGTTATCAAAACAAGCTTTTTGTCGCAGCGATGACCTGTGACTGAGCAGCAAGCTCATAGTTCAAAATGTGCATTATAACACTTCCACTAGTCACTCTTTCATTCAAGGCGATCAACGAGTGAGCGCCAGGAAAGACCAATTCTGCAACTGCCTTAGATTCCTGGAGAATCAGCTAAATATGTGCAGAGACTAGTTTCAAAATGGGACCTTGCTACAGCTTAAAAGTCCTGCCTGCGTATTTGTAAGTTAACTAAAAAGCATTAAAAGGCAATGTAGAAAAAAATCTTTTTTTGGGTACAAGTAGTTTCAGTTCGAGCAGTTTTTAATGCCATTCCGTAAACCACACGTGCCTGGCAAAATCAATATGTTAGCAATAGGAAGAATAAATACATTGCCAAGAAGGAAAAGGATTTACTTTAGGTTGGCGGCTTTGGGGTTTATATATTTATAATGGATAATGTTTTCTAAACATGACAACAGGGGGATTTCCCTGGTTCTATCATTGAATTTAAATATAATGAGTCACACTGCAAAATTCACTCATCTCTGCAGGTATTCTCTGCTGCCATAACAAAGGGTAACATGTCCATGATTGCAGAGCACCTTTTGGCCCGCAAGCAAACTAAATGCTGTAACAAAAAAAAGAGAGAAAGTGCATGTGTGTGTCTGCGCGCACAAGCGCATACTACCATCAGCTTCCATTGATCTGTGGCATGCAGATTATCAAGATGGCAACATGTTCATCTTCACCAGTAGCCATTGAGGGAGCTAAAAGCCTAAATGACCACTTAAGAAAAGCTATTAAGTTTGCTTTGCCAGTCGCAGCAGGCCCCCGCCCCCCCTCTCCACACGCGTGTTTGTGTTTGGCAGAAGCAAGGGGTGGCATTTCAGTGGAAAGTATGTTGAAAAGCTCAATTCTGGCCCTGGGTGCCTGGTTTTGTTTGCAATGATAAATCTGACAATTTATGACCTTTTAAGAAAATATTTGTTAAGGTAAGTTAACTCCATCTGCAATACTGCGATAACCATGATATACCGTCATTTGGCAAGAAGGTTATTATACCGCCATAAAACTAATACCGTGACACCCCTACATTATATTGGGACAGAATATGGATTTGGGTTTGAAGTGACTAGGGCAATTTATGTCTGTCTGTATTCCATATAGTTCTTTCAGCGTTTCATGGTCTACTGCCCCCATGTCTTCCTGACCTAATGTGGGCATTTGATCCATATTAGCTAGACACATTAGTCCTGTAAGATCTTTTTCAGTTAGTGGTGATAACTCTTGAATTTGTTTTTTCTTTTTCGCTTTTCCTTCTTCGACCTTCGTGGCATAAAATTTAGTCAATTTCAGCTTCCTCGTGAATTTAAAAAAATCCACCCTAGTGGATGTATATGTGTAAGTTGGGCTGAAAGACAAGCCACAAGAAAAAAAAGGACTTTCCACTTCAGTTAAATTTCTGGTCAAAATATTAAAGATCTTTAATTTGAGGTCTTCCTCCCTCTTGGTCACCCCCTCTGGTTGCTGCCAGATCGTGGGGTCATGTTGGACTGGTTGCTTATGCTGGCGTCCCCACCTCGTTTTTGTTCCTCTTCCTTGTCCCGCATATTACCCCCTTCCCTTTTTGTCCATCCTGGTGTTTAAATGTAGCAGCTTGAACTCCTGTTAAAATGTGAGCTTTTTTGCGGAGAATGTTCCCCTCCTCCAATGTATCCACCTCTGAACTGCTTGCTTCTTCCGTTGTAGAATGTGTTTTTTGCTGTTCACTCGCCATCTGTTCCATTCTGTCTCTAGGAGCATCAAAGCGTTTAGCAAAGGAGTATATTCTTCCTTGCTTAACTACATACCTCATGATATTTTTTGACACTTTTTTGTCAACATTATAATAAGAATCCATTGTACAGACTTTATGAAAAGTAACTGCACAGGTGAGGTCATCAGTGATGTCATCAATGACATTTGTGATGTCATCTTTGATGTCCTGGGTGTTAGTCTTAGCAGTGCACGGTGGTGGCGCGAGTTATGGTTGCTTAGCTTACCATAACTGGTCGAATATCAGGTTTTGTACGATCGGACTAAAAAAAAAGGTCTGACCGTACAAAACGACTGAAAAATGCTACCACCAAAGGTTCGAACACTGTGTGGCATAGTGAGCGGGGTGTTGCAGGGGACACCCCCACAGCACACCTGCAAAAAAAAAAAGAAAAAGAAAAAACAGTGGCTGCAGGGACAACACCCCGCTCACTATAATTGACAGTATAGTGAGCGGGGAAAACCCCTGCAGCCCCCGTAGTACGCAAGTGTGTTCACATGAGAAAGGTGCAAACATTTGGTAGTTCACACCTTTCTCATGCGAACATTACAGCCGCAGCAATGAATTTCATAGGTTTTTATTAGCACAACTTAACCATAACGTTCCTGTAAATGTTTTTTCACTGAATATAGAACATGTAAATTTGATAAATGTTTACTAGGATGCCCTTAGTTTATATGCATATGTGTATAGGCGTGTTACAAATGCCATATCATATCATATCATATCATAACCTACAACATACTGAACCCCCCTACCTGCGCCAGTGGGTCTGATTTCTGGGGACCATACGCCTGTTCGCGGATGGACTCGGACAACATCAACACTATCCAAAAACTCAGGGGGTATCTTACATTTTTATATCATCCAAGAAAAACACTAAACATGGTCAAAAAGCAGCACATAAATAAATTACATTCAATAATAAAGAAAGTGTATATAAGGCACTTTCAGTCCAATTACATAGCATATAAAACATAGTGGAATATACCAAAACACAATAAATATACCTCCAACAGAATTACCTCACAGAAATTCCACAGCACAAATCAACAGGACACTACGCAGCAGTAACAGCAAAACTTAGCAAGAAACTAGTGAGTACACTACATTTATTGTATATATTTATAAACGTTCTGTATTCCATACACTAAAACGAATATTTTCCTCGGGAGTACATGAGTGAAGACAGTGTTACTAATGGTAGACCCTACACTTCTCTATATAAGCCAATTAATAACCATTACTTTATGTGTACTTAACAAAAGATTTTTTTTTTCTAACAGACCATACAGACATTAAAAAATAATATACCAAGAGACATGTTAGAAAATCCTCTGCAGCGAATTGAGCTAAAAATTGATATGTTAATGAAAAATGTCATTCCTATAAAAGACATTAAATATCACTGTCCCACATGTACGTGTTTCCCCCTCCCCATTTCCCAACCAACAATCCCCAAATCCTCCCCAGCAAGAAAAACGTTATGAGACTTCCATCCCTTCCTCCCCTCCCATCCATCATGTCCAAACCCCTAATTCCCCTGTATTTGTTTGTTTCTGCTTCCCCCTCTATTGCTTAATATTTTATTATTGTATAAGAGTATACAAATTAAGTGTGTTAGTATATTCCTCTGTGTCTTATTCTTTTTTTTAAAAGGCAGTTAGGGTGTCCGCGGACACTATACCCGTTCGTATTGTTGGCAATGAAAATGGAGGTGTTCTTAGGACACACAAGATATCCGCCTGTCCGCAACTAACCAAAATGGGTGTTCTAAGGACACTATACCTGTTTGAATTGGCCGTAGTCAAAATAGAGGTGTCCGCAGAACACTAAAGACTTCCGCATGTATGTAGCTATGCAAAAAGTGTCCCAAGAACATACCCCCTGTTCGCATTGTCCGCCACCAGAACTAATACGTCCGTATAACACATAGCCCGTCCGCCAAGTTGTGACGCACATTTGTTTTCTTTGGAGACCTGAACACTGTCCGTAGAACACCCGCGTGCATGTGTAGCACACCCTTGGCCCCTACGAACATCGTGCTTGTCCGCAACTGTCCGCCGCACGTGTGTCGCATTTTGAATTAGTTCAGGGACTGGAACATTGTTTGTAGAACACCCACACGCATTCGTAGACGTAGACCCGACCCCACGTATTTGGTATCCTATGGACAGCCGTCCCATTCGCCAACGTGTCTGAGACGTCCTCATGTGACCGCAAGCGCGCGAAGCTTAATGAACACTGTCCGGGCCCCCGGACACCAAAAATGTTTTTCAGCAATCCAAGCTATTTTCCTCAGAAAGTTGTCCTTTGCACATGTCCCACACTATGTCCCTGGCAATCTGCATACTTTATGGAATTTTTTTTAGCCCTTTCTTGGTGTTTGAAGCGTCCTGGGAAAGCGTGGGTGTCCGCGGCCACATCGAAAAATTGGAGTGCAGGGAATTCAAATTTAAATAGTGTGCCCCATTTACCCTTTGAGGTGGCTCTGAAAAGAGCCTTTTTTGTTTTTGCAGATGCTTCAGAAACAACTTTTATTTTGTATTTTTGGGGGGTTTTTTTATTTTTTTATTTTCCTCCAAAAGTCTTCACATTTGCTTCTCCAAAGCAACGCAGGTTCCAAAACAGCGTGGCATTTCCCCAAAAAAGATAACAACATGCCATCTTCCTTAAAGTAATCAACATTACCAGAGTCAATGTTGTCATTGTTGCAAAAGAACATGCCAGCTCTAGTCATAAAAGCAAACATGCCTCGGTTGATTAAGCACCTACCAACATTTTGCAGAGGACAAAAAACAGAACTATTGTCCCATATTCGCCTAGATATGAAACCAGAAAAAAATATTCTTGGCATTTGGAAGTAGTTTCATTACTGCCTGAACCAAGCTTTGCAGTTCTTGCAACAAAGTAGGGGCACTGACATAGCCCACATGCAAAGCACCACAGTGCAGAAAAACCACATGTGGACTATTATACCTAGCCATATCCTGACAAACTTCTACAATTGCCTGCAAATTAAATCCAGGCACAGTGCACCACACCACCTCCACACCTTTTGTGTCAAAATGGTTAGCCACATTCCTAGGTTTAGCATACTGCTCCAAACCATTCACAAACATATCTCCAACCACCACCACCCTGACTTTCTCCACCTCCGCCATCTTCACTACAAACAGCCCCTCTCAATATGAAGCAGAACCTCAACACCTGATTGGCTAAGCCTCAAAATACACTCCCATTTCATACTCGGAAGCCCCAGATGTGGCATGTCCTGTCTTCTAACAGCCGCGCTGTCTGCGGAGTGCATAAGTAACACTGGGGCAGCCCTTCTACCCTTTCCACTTCACTCTCTGCACCATTCCCTCATTGGATACTGTTAAGCAGTCAAACAACCATCCACCAATCACATGCAAGACCGCTACATCTAACTCCATCACAATTCAGCACTTTAGATGTACTGTTGATCACTCCGAGTACAATTACACAATTGCGCTGCGACTGCAAAGCACTGACAGCAACTACTAGTCAACATTTCTACTTGCAGGGGGGGCGTGGCCAGCAGCCATCCGATGAGGACGTGAGCCTGCGCTGCTCCCGCGCCACTGGCCTCATCCTGTTAAAATCCTGCTAAAATATATATCCGAGCTGAACCCTGAAATACTCCAGCGGTGTGCGAGACTCTCCTCCACCGAATTGTGGTGCTCCGACGCAAATCCGTAAAAGGAATCGCCGTCCAGATCGAGTGGAAGTTGCAGGAACCGTGACAAGTGCTGAGCCCAAGATGGCCGCCATAACTGCGAGCGCGCACTGTCGGCCGGCGGCCGGCGCACGCTCCACCGGGCCCTGCAGTCAACATCCTGACCACGGTGGCGGAGCGGTACTGTGGTCGCAGGCCCAGCCCACCTGGCGAGAACCCAACCGAACCGGGGCCTGAAGAGGGCCCGGAGCGGGAAGCTTGGCGTGTCGGTGTTGGCACGGACGAAGACGCACGGCGTACCGGCTGGTGATCCGACTAGCGTGCCCCCTACAACCGCAGACGTGGACCCGCTGCTCGAGGCCTGAAACATCCGGCGGTAAGGAGAGGGGAAGGTGGGATAGAG
Organism: Ambystoma mexicanum; assembly: GCF_040938575.1. Taxonomy (NCBI): domain Eukaryota; kingdom Metazoa; phylum Chordata; class Amphibia; order Caudata; family Ambystomatidae; genus Ambystoma; species Ambystoma mexicanum. The sequence goes on along the minus strand of NC_090922.1, from coordinate 15,079,364 downwards.
AGTGCTGGCGAACCGCCTTCCCTCTCCCCACGGGCAAAGGGCCGCCAGACGGAGCCGCGATCCCCACCGGCGCCTGCTGTGGCCGCGACCAGGGGATAGAACCATAGAACTGCTGAAAGTGTGGCTAATAGATATTGTTTGGTCAAGGGAACAGTTAAGCCAGCACAAGCATAAATATCCGCCGGTCGCAGCGGGCCCAGCACCACCATTAGTGCCTACCCCCAGCACTGGCCGGACCCCCCACCCCCGGGACCAGACACCAGCACATTGCAACAGTACCACGCCAAACAGAGAATGGGTAAGGAGAAGCCCAGGAAAACATCCACACAGAGCAGGATCAAGCAGTATGCAGCGACGCCAGCACCCCACTCAGAGAGGACACCACCGGTCGACCCGGACCATGTGGATAATATTTCCTTAAGTGATATCATGAGTGTCATCACCAACTCCAGGACCTCGATGGAAAAAAAGATGGACAGCATTGGTGCAGACGTGTCCCTGCTACGCCATGATCTGCAAAAGCTGACCTCCCGTACGGGAGAGGCAGAGGCGCGAATCTCTGAAACCGAGGACGGCCTGCGAGGCGTAAATAGGCAAGTGGCGAGTATGCTAGCACGGATAAAGACCCTGGAGGCAAGAGTGGACGATAGCGAGGGTAGATCCCGGCACAATAATATCCGCATAATAGGCCTGACGGAAAAAGCCGAAGGGGAATGCATGGAACTCTTCCTTGAGGACTGGTTGACGAATATTTATGACGGAGAGGCATTTTCTGAATTCTTCTCTATCGAGCGGGCCCATCGCATCCCAGCTGGCAAAGTGATACCAGGAGCTCCACCACGCACAGTAATTGCCAGGTTTCTCAACTACAGGGACAGAGACACGGTACTCCAACTGGCAAGATCGAAGGGCACGGTCACATTCAACGGATCCAAAATAGCCTTCTTCCCCGATTTCACCTTGGAAGAAAGCACGACAGTCATTTGACCCGCTTAAGAAACGTCTACAATCAGTGGGTATCAAATATGGACTGCTCTTCCCTGCCCAACTCAAGATATTCCATGGGGGCACGACCGTGCACTTCACCGACCCCAGAGAGGCGTGGAACTGGGCCGAACAGCACATAGAAGGGGACTGGAACACGGAGGGGAGAAGGAGAGATAGACGCAATAGTCCTCGCCCAGAAGGTCCGCCAGAGCAGGGCCAACAGCAGCGTCCACAACCAGGAAACCCGCTGCGGCAAGAAATATGAACTGGGAGCAGTTTTGGGCAGAAAGCCAAAACTACTGTGCCTAGGAGCACCACAAAATCTCTCACCCCCCATGCCAATCTACGCACGGAATACAACCAGGCCAGTGGCCGAACAGCCACCCGCCCCACGAGCGAAGACTAAAACCAAAGAAGTCCGCGACAGCACCACGGACAGGTGTTGTGTAATCTAAGAAGTTCATATGCCACTGAGAGTGGCTTAGTTAAGGTTTACTTGTTCTGTTTAAATTTCGGGCGACAGATACTCCAGGTTGGGTGGGAGTATAGGGAGGGGGGTTAGGTAACACTACCGGGGCAGTAGATGCCTTCAGGGGAACAAGAGATGGAGCTGGGGGGAGGGGGAGTTCTCACCCTTGTTCTGGGTTTCGTCTTTATTTTTGTTCATGTATGGTCCGACAACACTAAATATTCACTCCTACAAACCTGCATCACACGGCGAAACAATAGTTTGTGCATCTTCCCGGAATCCTACATATACTGCTCAACAGCAACCCACCCCCCAACCAGATGACGAATGCTAGATTTGATACAAAATTATTACGTCTCCTGACTTGGAATGTCAATGGGCTGGGTAGTGGGATAAAACGCAGACTTGTCACCCAAGCATTAAACAGGCAAGCACCTGATGTGGCGTTGCTCACAGAAACACACCTAGCGGGCACCACATGCAACCTATTTAAACGTGGTAACTATCGTACAGCACTGCACTCGGGTTTTACTTCAGGCTCCAGAGGGGTCCTCATACTGATCCATAAGAAGCTGCCGCTGACACTGTCCAGTGTGTCACAGGACACAGGAGGCAGATTCGTGCATATGACAGGAACCCTATGGAATCAAACCATAACAATACTAGCTGTGTATGCACCACCCGCGCTGTTGCCAAATCTCATAGAAGAAATAACCCCCCTAATAGTACAAGATTCCTCAGACACACTAATCCTTGGTGGCGACTTTAACGATGTTATGAACCTGGGTATGGCTCGTACACACCTAAGGGGCAGGAATCCCGACACGCACACTAGGCTAGCCACCTTCACATCAGCATTGGGACTGAGGGATGTATGGCGTGACCTTCACCCCGAGGGGCGAGAATACTCTTTCCACTCAGGCGCCCATGCTTCCCTCTCTAGACTGGACTACTTTTTCGTTCCAACCACAGAGGTGCATAGAGTACTTAGTGCTAGACTACTTCCACGCGGCATCTCTGACCACTCGCCCCTACTAATAGAACCATCAACGTCAAGGCCAATCCCTCCACCTTCATGGCGCCTTAACAACTATTACCTAGGCTTCCCGGAGCTCGTAGAGCGTATTCAAGAAACCACAACCAATTACTTTGAACTAAACGCTGGGTCAATTGATGACCCAAGACTGCTGTGGGAGGCGTACAAGCCGGTATTGCGGGGAGAGATTATCTCCTGGACAACGGCACACAAAAAGGCTCAAATGCAAAAAGTAAATGAGGCTGAAGAACAGGTGGAACGTGCAGAGCGCGCACATCTGGCGCGAGACCTGCCTGAAACGAACCGAGCACTGGTCCTTGCCCAAAAAAAAATGCACAATGTAGCCCTAGACAACGCTAAACAGGCGCACACCACGATGCATGCCAGACTGTATGAGACTGGAGATAAGGCGGGTAAATTGTTAGCCTGGCTGGAGCGCAGGGATGAAGGGCACAAACAGGTCAGGATGATCAAACCCGACAATTCGGAACCACTGTGGACAGATCAGGCTATCGCAGAAGGCTTTGCAGCCTACTATGCAACGCTCTATGGGTCACCGGAAGCCCCCACTAACCTCTCCGTGTTGAACGGGATCACCCTTCCCAGCCTAACGGACACACAGAGATCTACTGGAGGCAACCATTACTGAAGAGGAACTAGGGTTGGCCATGTTACAACTACATCCCGGGAAAACACCGGGGCCGAACGGCTTCCCGGTGGAGACATGGAAAAGGATAGAACCAAGTGCGATACTTCCACATCTCCTGCAGATGTGCACACACTCGAGGGAGCAAGGACAGCTTCCCCCAGACCTAAGGAGAGCAACTATAATAGTGATCCCCAAGCCAGATAAGCCTCCAGAGAAATGTAGTTCGTACAGGCCGATTTTGTTAATCAACACAGACCAAAATCCTGGCGAAAGCATTAGCAAACCGACTGCAGAAAGTTATCCTGTCACTTATACACCCAGACCAGTGCGGCTTTATGCCCCAGAGGTCTACGCGTATGAACATACACAGACTGCACGCTGCACTCGAAAAATCCTCCCTATTGCGGGGTCCCTTGGCGCTTCTAGCAATAGACTTTGAGAAAGCCTTCGATTCGGTGCACTGGCCAGCACTATGGGAAATAATGCGTCGAATGGGTTTTGGTGACCAATTCCTGGGATGGGTGCAGCTGCTATATAAGTCCCCAGAGGCCGTGACCAGAGTAAATGGGTGGCTCTCGCAGCCGTTTAAACTGGGCAAGGGGACACGACAGGGATGCCCCTTGTCTGCAATGCTTTTTGCGCTTGCCATAGAGCCGTTGGCGATTCTATTAAGAGAAGGAGGGGCTTCCGGTGGACAGAAGACTGGGAGGATAAGGTCTCACTGTATGCGGACGACCTGCTCCTGTATCTATCAGACCCCATAACCTCTTGTCCTGCAGCGATACGCTTACTGAAGGAATATGAATCCTTTAGTGGTTTGAAGGTAAACTGGTCGAAATCCACACTGTTCCCACTGAGAGAGATGGGTAGCATAGAGATCCAGAACTGCCCCTTTCGTATAGAAGTTGACCAGTTTCGCTACCTGGGGGTTCAGATAACGACGAATCTAAACGAGTACGTAGAAAAAAACCTCCACCCAATCATAAACCGCTTTGCAGAGGACGTCAAACACTGGAACGCCCTGCCACTGACCCTACTTGGGAGAGCAGCACTATTTAAGATGATGGCACTACCTAGATTCCTGTACATACTCCAAAACGCCCCGTTACACATCCCCAGAAGGGAGTTTCACAGAATCGACAGAATCCTCCGGAAACTCCTGTGGAACAATGGACACCTGAGAATAGCGCTCCACATCCTGCAGCGCTCCATTTGGGAGGGAGGCATAGGATTGCCACGTATACAGACGTACTATTGGGCGAGTCAGATGGCAGTGATAAATTACCTATTACACTGCAACCCCTCGCTACCTCACATTAAATCTGATACCCTAGATGGAGCAAGCATAACCCCACTAGAATCCCTATACCAGAAAACTAATAGCAACACCACCAAAACAATGGCTACTCACCGGGCATTAATCTGGGCAGAGGCGCATAAACACAAACTGGGAAGGGAAAACCACGCCGGTACAGCCACTGTGGGTAAATAAACACATCCCTGAGCTGGACAGGCTCCCAAAATGGCGCAACTGGATAACTGCGGGAATAACAAAAGTGGGAGATGTGATTCGGGACGGGAGAATTGTGACATTCGAGAGGTTGGTGGAGGAATTTAACCTCCCTGTCACTGACCGATACCGGCATATGCAATTATGTAATGCTCTACAGCGGTACTTGCCTGACCTACGGGACATGGCAGACTGCACCCCCATAGAGAGGAACCTGGTACTAGATAGCATAGACGCCAAAATCACCTCAGTGATGTACAATGTTCTCACCTCGTTGGCCACACCGGAGCTATCGAGTCTAAAATCTAAATGGGAAAGGGATGTGGGAGAAATACTGCCTGAAGACTGGATAACAATCCTAATGTACCCGAGGGAAACTGCCATTTCGGCCAGATTACGCCTTGTCCAGCTCAAAACACTGCATAGAGTCTACTATCCACGGGTTGCATTGTACAGATGGGGTAAAACCACAGACCCGAATTGCCTGCGCTGCCACCAGGAAGAGGGCACCTTTTTCCACATTATATGGGACTGTCCACACATCACGCTATAATGGCAACGCTGCTGCGACACACTTAGTAAGGTACTGGGTCGGACTGTGCCCAGAGATCTGAAATTGATGTTGCTGGGTGTCGAGGAAGAGGGTGAGATGTCTCGCACCGACAAGCTACTATTTGCAACCACCACGGCACTGATCAAGCGCAACATTGCCAAGCTATGGGGCTCGAATGTAACCCCCGAGCATGCACAATGGATAGATGATGTAGAAGCATGCATTGCGATGGAGCGAAGAGTATATGTGGCCAGAGGATGCCCTGGGAAAGCGGGGAAAATATGGGAAAAGTGGGAGAACGCACAATAAAACTATTGTATGACAAAGGCCGGTGGCCAGTATGTAATGGCAAAGCAAGAGTGTACAAGTATTTGTTAACATATCCTTAAGTTGTTGAAAGACGGACCTTATTTTCTCTTATGATGTTATTGGTGGTTGGGCCCCCTCAGGGTCACTGTTTTTTGTGTATTATGTAATAAAATCAATAAAATTGTTTGATCAAAAAAAAAAAACATTTCTACTTGCAGATTCATGCACATCCAAATGCATGAACACAAACTACAGGTATGAATATTTTTTGCACAGTACATCATACATGCCAACATTCCGACCCACCTGGAAGGGACAATTCCTCTGGAAAATTGGGAGACAACATTAATTTCATAAGAATGCATTGGGCAAAGGTGTATTTTTGGCGGGAGAACGTGAAAAACAGCAATATTTTTCACTGAAAAATTGGGAGTCTCATGCTGAAATCAGGAGGATTGGCATGTAGAGTATATGAACATCTCTTGTATAAAGGCATATAAACAGAGTAACTCCCACTTACCCTGTAAAACAAACTTACTGTCATTTCTCCCATCTGCTATGATCAAGTGTCACTTACAAAGTTGTCTGCTCTCCAAATTTGTATTTACCCATATTGCCACGTATTTAACCACATTTCAACCATGATAGCATTTAATGAATTATTGTGCATAACGATATATGATATGATATGGCATTTGTAGCGCGCCTATACACAGGTGTTTCAAGGCTCGACGAGGCAGGGAGGGGAGGAAACAAGGGGAAACAGACAACGATCCTACTAGGCCAGGTGTCATTCAGATCGCGCAAGTGCAAGGGTGGGGGAGGGGGAAAAGTGCAAGGGGAAGGGGAAAAGATGTACATACAATTTTCCTTTCTATACATTCTGCACATTCACATACATTCCATCATTTCAACTTCCTTTACAAATGACTATATTAGTAATCAGACACAACAGACACAGCTATTTAACAAAGTGTCATTTCATGTTAAAAGATGGGAGAAATAACAGTACGATTATGGAAAAAGGCTTTCTACTGTGTTATATGAGTAAATGCACCTTTATTTATGCACACATATAGCCAATATCATTTGAAAGTCTCCCAACTGAAACACCACCACTGCCTCTACAACTGTTCTTCCAGTTTACACCGCTCTCTCACTCCAGCTGGTTGCCCATTCTGTTCTAGATTTCACAACAGCATTCAACTATGCACCAGTGCAGTCATATCTATGACATCTAAAACTATGTGCAGTGTTGTAAAGCAAGACCTACATCTCCCCCCTTCCCTTCAGTCTGCAACACAAGCACCAGGTCCTTCCTTACAACCCTTACTTTATTTCAGACTCTCCCATCCCCAAACACGACAGAATCACCCAGTACTTGGTAATCACCTACTGAGTAATAAGCTGCTGACCCCATCAAATCCTTGTGATTTATTTCCCACACCTTCCCAAATACATACATTGCATACTTTTCCATACAGTTCCTGCCATTTCCCCTATAAATATAGCAAACAAAGCATACGATTATTTCTTCTATCTCCTAATATCCAAAAACACTGCCTTACAAAGCCAAGTGTGTTCTATTCGCTTACTATTGTAATCATTTCTAAAGCACATTCAACTAACAGATTCTAAATAAAATATACAGAATGCACATAGGCAAAGAAAGCGCATTTACATGCTATGCACAGTTATCAGAAAGCACTACTACTGCAAAAATAAAGAAATCTATGTCTACATTAACAACAGTGCTATTAACACACACATTTACTAACTTCTTTCTTTCACAATTGCAGTGAAGACCACTCTCCTGAAAAGCAGCAGCGTCTGAAGTACGAACAAGAACTCAGAACATACTCTTTCCATCCAAAAAAGTGCAATAGTGCCATAATGTTTTGTCACTCAAACACTGTACAGTTCTAGTATTCTAGAACAATTGTATTAACCCTGCAACATAACATTCAGTATTAGTGCTTCCCCTCACGAGCTCCATACTTTCTATTGAAATCTGAACACCATTATAGTAACACACAAATACAAGAATAGCCTTGCCAACCTGATGTAACAGCCCACTGCACAATCACACACCTCTACATGCATCCTTACTATCATACTCATACACTCATGCACAAAGCACACATACTCTGCACAAGATCCCAACCGACACTTTTTTTCTCCAAAAGACCCCAAAGAATGCCTACCAAAAAGCAACTCCATAGAAAGCAATGCAAAATTTTAACAAAATTCACTGCAATTGTGATCGTCGTTGGAGCAGTGCTCACCAAAGGAAGCACTGGAGTGCTCTTAGGTAAGCCCATGCATCACTGCTGGCTACCCCGTGCATCTATACCTGTACACTTCCAAGCCATGCCCCCCTCTGCATCCATCTTCCTAAATTCGTGAGAGGAGGAATATTTTTGTCACCGGCTGAGAAAAGCATTTATTTGCATTACTTTGGCACGCTCTCCGATCCCCCTCCATTGTTTTACCACAAGGAGGAACAGAGGATAAGATGGCCACCCCCGAATTCTCCCGACTGCCCCCAGCAACCAGAAACCAGAAACCTGAGCCTGCATTGGCGAAGCTAGAGCCTTAGCCAATCGTATCTCAACGGAAAGCGAGCGCTGGCCCACATCCAAAGGCACACAGGTCTAAGGGAAGTCCTGTCCCGAGCCTGTCGGAGCCGGCAGGGGCTACTAGACCTTGTCCACTTTGCCCTTGCACTGGCCCAATATCGGAAGATATTGCCATCCTGATATACATCACGACTCACTTCCACAAGACTGCAAACAAACACGCGTGCGGTAAGACTACGCTGAATGGTGGCGACTTTGTGTCTTCACATTTAAACAGTAATTGCATCTCTTCTGTCTATGCACCGCAACTAGCATTACCCTCAATACAGAGCCTGGACTCAGCTTTGCCATGCTCCAATTCTAGCTACTCAAACCCACAAACTTGCATCTACGTGCGATTGCTGCACGTGCAACCATATCGACTCACCCACCTCATATAGGGTGCGTGCCCTTGCCCATGCTGTAAGCTGCAGCTTACCGGTCCATTGCCCCTGTACCAACGATCACGGTACTGATTAACTGTATTTGTTTACTGTACTACAGCCCTGGCTAACCCGCCAGTGCTAGCCTGATCTGCTGTACAACGCGCTTCATTTATATGCATGTTTTTACTGTACCGCGCCAACTCACGATGCTGTTGCTGCACTCTTTGCACATTGTTCATTGTTTTACACACTAGCCTTGACTAACCTACCTGTACCATCCTATCCCGACTCGCTGCGTTACTGTTCTATCCATACAAAAGTCGTTTGTTTCATCTCTACAGCATTTACCCTTGTTACTGTTGCCCCACATGGAGATCGTTTTCTATGCCACTCTGTCCCGATTACCTACTGTTCCTCTGTTAAATTGTTACAACGCCATTGTCCACTGCCTGCTAGGCTGCTATATTTGGAACTGTATTGCTGCATTACTAATTTGAATATATTGCTGCTTCACTGTGAAGCCTGTTATTCTATGGTATATTGCTGCCCCTGCACTGCAACAAGTGTCCCTTTGCTTTGAATGATGCACGTGCTGCGCTTTGCCGTGCCGTACCTAACACACATCTGTATTGACATTTGAGACTGCTTTTAGGTCACTTCTGCTCTGCGTGGACCCATTAACGATTTTAGAATGTTCAGCGCTATTCTCCAGAATTAGGTCTGTTGCCCGAGTCAGTAGAGTCCTGTAGACTGCTAAATCTCTCCACTTACGGTGCCATTGCTGCTCATTGCTGTGCCTGCACTTCTATGGCTTACATTATGGTTTCTGAATTGCCTTTATTTGGCACGCTGTTTAATACCAACACTAGACTCTAAGTGCACTGTTTAAGTGTACTGTCTCGCTAAGGTCGCTGTGCTGCTGTGATTCCGAACGCTGATGCTGACACGGACGTTGAGGCCATACAAACGAACTCTAAGGTGAAGCTTGCCCTTGGAAGTGCATGAGGATTGTGGACTGGTGTGTGGTAATCCCCTAGCAACCGATAGTAATTGGGCGTTTTTCACTTTGTTTTCAGGAAAAACAGTGGCCTTGGAAAAACAACATGTGTAAACCACACCTCCATTTCCCAATTTGCCTTTAACTAACGAACGCGTGTGCATTTGTGCGCGCGCATCTGTGGAAGTGCACTGTTTAAGTGTACTGTCTTGCTGTCTAGCGAGATAGTGAGGAGCCATTATTAATCAGTACTTAGCACTAGAACAAGGTAACTTGGATAAAGTGTATCAGTGGCAGATTAATATTGCAGTAATTGTCAGATCATTTAGACATCTGAATATTTAAAGGTTGTACTTAAATGTATTGAGTGAGTAACTCCTAAAGAAAAGCAGTGTGTGTGTGTGTTCTGAAAAAGTGTAATATTGGCGGCAAAAGTGATTTAACAATAGGAAAATATATAGGAGAAAGCAGCACCGAACCAATATTTTTTTGGCTCTGAAACATAGATTGTGGCAAAGACAGCTCACTAGCCCATTGTTTTTGTGTAACAAAAACTTGAAAAAACACAGATAAAATGGAACTAGGTCTTTATACATTGAAATCTGGTATGCCGAGTAAAAATGAATTGTTAATGTGTGGAAATGATAATGCAACACCAAAGGCTAGAATAGCAACCCCGAATATGCCGGGGCAAAAAATAAAATGCAAACAACTATGATTGAAAAATAAATAAATAAAAGTCGGAAAAGAACAATGTCCAAAAGGTACTGACATACGACTACTACAATCAAGGGGTGGAACAAGGGGCTGCATTAAATAAAACTCAAAATAAGGAAAATTAAAGTATAAAAGATAACAAACTGACAGAGTTAAATGCATGCCTGAATCAGGAAGTAGACGCCATTGAAGCCAACCCCGCAGAGACAGTAATGACTATTAAAGTTGGAAGCATAATATCAGATATCACGATGGAATCTGAATGGAAACGCTGCAATGACAACATTCTGTCAAGCCAACAAGTAAAGGGAGATGCGGATACTGGTCCACCCAAAACATGTTCAGTAGAGGCCCAGCAAAGGTTAAGGAAGGCATACCAAATGATGCATATTACAGGGCAGGTGGTTGAAGAAACGTTGAGCTTATGAATAGGAGTCATAATTCAGATAATCAAGATGAAGTGGTGTTTGTGCATTCCTATACGGGGCACCTGATGCAAATAGATAACTTCTCCCCCATTACGTCTCTAAGTGAGCCAATTGTATTTGTGAGAAATAAGGAAGGGAAAGAGTCGGATGGCTAAGAGCCAAATGAAAGCAAGATCTACAGGATCCTTTGAGTGCTCAGATCAGGATGAATCCATAAACTCCTTATCATTTATCCCACCAACTCCTAGACGACAAAAAGTAGTATGTAAAAACTTACAAGCTCTATGGACCAGTGATGGTACTGGTGAAAACGATATTACTGAATAGAGTGTGAACCCAACAATAAAAAACATGAACACAGCCCTGCTAAGCCTTGCAAAGTTATATGAAGTAATGGACCAAAAACTTAATTACCAAACAATTCCTTTAACGCAAATCTTGAGTCAGAAAGCAAAGAACAGTGAGCCACAATATGAAATTTTTAGACACTGTACTTTAAGAGAAATGGGAATATAGACAGAGGACTCAGATATCAATGGGGGCACGACAGAGCAAGATCAGACTCAAGAGATGCTACAAAGCAATGTACAAATAGTGAAGGAAACAACATTGAGGAAAATCAGACAAAAAAGCAAGTTGGTAATACATCTAGTAAAGACAAGGAGACTGATGGAACAGCAGCAGAGGTGTTAAAAGTGCAAAGTGCGAAAATTCAGGCAAATGTGTTATGCCATAGCATGTTTGCTAAAAGCAGTAAATGATGGAGACCAAAGGTTTGAAAAGTATCAAGACACATGCAAATGAAGCTGGCATACCTGCGAAAGTGGAGATAGAAAAAATTAAAGTAACAAGAATCAATACTAAAATGTTGGTGAAAGTACAAAGAGCAATCAAAACAAGTACAAAAACGACACTTTTTGAAAATAATGAACTCCTCAAAACAAAAGCAAAATAGAAAAGAGGATGAGAAGAGTAGCAACATTGTAATGATACAACAAGCTGTGAGTGAGAAAGAAATGCTAACGATGGACTTGACCTATAAACCACTTGATGACTTAGTTGAAGAATCTACCTTAAGGCAAGAAGGACCGAAAAGGGAAACGTCCCAAAACCCTGAACCTACAACATCACCGGTTGACCAGGGAAAAACCATGGTAGAAATGGCCGTGGCTCAAATGAGAGGAAATAAGTAAAACCCTGGAGCATTACATGACCAACAAGAACAAAGAGCATGAAGTAGCAACAAGCAGCTCAGAACCAATACAAGAACCAGGGTATCGGCCAAACCTAAAAAGATCAAGGATGGAGCAATCTAAACCTAGAGTGAATGCACTGGATAAAGAAAATCGTGAACCTATAGCAAAATGGAGAAAAACTATTGATACAGTAAAGGACATATAAAACAAAAGCAATTCAAAATAACAATCGAAATGGCACCGATTTCCATTGCTTTATTCTTGAAGGCAGAGAATATCCATTTGCCCAATTTGACTTAAACCGGGCCAGTGTGGTAAATATATGCAGAGAGATATTGCAGTTGCAGAGCATAAATTCATCAGATATCGAAAGGATTGAGTTCTTGGATAACCAGAATCTAACAAAATCACGAATATCAGTACGCTCTATGATTTTGGCAAATATCCTCTGGGATACAAAGGACATATTATATCAAATGGGCTTCAGACTGTTCAAGGATGAAGTAGTGAAGGGGAATGGCGATAAGTCGGGAGTTGCCAAGAGAAACCCACGAATATATGGGAAAAGTGGAATAAGTCAAACTGATATGGGAAACCAACAATATCAGGCATAACAATCCCTATTAGTAGAGAAAATCCATCTCATGCTTTGGAACACCCATGGTTTCTCACATATGGTTGACTCAACAAATACCGATTTGAATACATTTGACATATTGGTGTTCCATGGATGGTTGAAACGCCAATATGGGACGGATATGACATACTGTTGACGCCTGCTCTTCAATTAACCAGGGGCGCCCGATGGCTGGCCTAATGATAGCAGTGAGAGTTGCTAGCGGCTTTACAGTGTCAATTTATGAATCATCTACACCTTTCATACAAGTTGCAAAACTGATAGGACATGTATACAGTGATAATAGTTAATATCTATAGGGGGAAATCAAATCTAACATCAGATTAATTTTTTGACCATCTGCAGGAAACTCTCGCTGGAATTTCATCAGAAAAGAACATAGATTATGTATTAATCATGGGTGATTTGAACTTACATTCGATATCAAAAAGGAGCAAAGAACAAAACTTAGAGGAACAAAGATGGGAATATATAATGGAAGACAGACAATTCATAATGGTGAATGGTGCAGTAGAAGGAGACATCCCAGCTGCAAAAACGTAGCGGAATGGCCCCATAGAAGCAACCATTGATTACATGTACGTAAACTCTGCACTGATGAATAAAATCCAAACTCTGGATATTAAATGGAGTACCAAAAGTGATCACGGTCAAATGTGTTTGACATGGGAATTAAAACAGCACATGTCACAAACGGGAAAAAAAAACAATGGCCTTCTTTTTGCGAACAACGCTAGGAATAGTTTAAAATGGTCAAAAACAGCTCTAAACAAAGGGCCTTAGCAAATAATCCAGATAATGGATACATAGCAACAATGCAGAGATATGCGCATGTACAGACAGTGGTGCAGGGAAACAGCTATGAACACACTCATGTATTTGATATTGATGTCAAATGTAAAAAGCTAAGCTAAGACAGGATATATGGCTGTTGAAACAGTTACCAATGGAAGAAAGAACTCCAAACTAGCCATCTAAAACAATATATAAAAATTGTCAAAAAGGGAGGAGAGCAATATGCCATCAAAAGGATAGTGGATTTATGTTGCAAAGGATTGCTTCTAAGTTATCGGCGGAAGTGTGGGACTTGTTGAATAAGGCAACATATAAAGACCAAAATTCGGTACAAAGAAATTCTATTGAAAAAAAAAACATGGTGTGACTACTTTAAGCAAATATATCAAACTCCTATCGTAAACCTTCAATTAAATTGGAAAAGTGAAAAATGGGATCACTCATTTCATTTTGATCATGATGATGTGATGTTTTACATCTCAAAACTTAGTGCATCCAGGGTCCAGAGCCCTGATGGTCTTCATAATGGAACTCTGAAAAAAAATCCAAAGCTGTGGGTGACCATATTAGAATAAATATTTAAGGAGGTAATACGAACAGGAAAATTGCCCGAGTAATGGAGGGAAAAAAAAAAAAATTGCTGTTAATCCCGCTTTCCGCTTTTCAAAAAGGGCAATAGATTAGATCCTGCAGCATACAGGCCAATAGCGTTACTGGACTGCCCGGGAAAAATATTTGCCCGCTTAGTCCTTCATAACTTTAACAACTGATTAAATAAAGAGAACATAAGGGATCCATGGCAACCAGGATTTCTACAAGGCTTAGGAACAAGTGTTCATTTATTAACTATAAATGCCATAATTGCCGAACAATCAAAGAGGAAGCAACCACTGAATGTAGCGTTCGATTTTAAAACGGCGTTTGACTCGGTGGTAAGAGAACTGCTTTTTATGAAAATAATGAAAACTAACTGCCAATGGGAGATTCTAAAATGGCTAATTGATTTCCATGAACAGACATCACTGCAAATAAGGTTAGATAGCACTGGATTGCTGTCCGAATCTATTCCAACAACAAGAGGGCTGAAGCAGGGTTGTATACTTGCTTCACCTCTCTTTATCCATTTTATTTCCGATCTGGGGATGGAATTCAGAAATGTGACAATGGACTCGCCGAAAATTGGTAATAAGCCTGTAAAATGGTTATTATATGCAGAGGACCTGCTCTCATTGTCAAAGACACTGATGGGACTACGTAACATGCTAAAAGCCTGGGAAAGATATGCTAATGCCAACAAAATGACTATAAATGTAAAAAAAACGCAGGTGGTACAATTTGGTAACCTAAAGCAGCGGAATCAAAGTCACAAGTGGATGCTAAACGAACTAAAGGTGGAAAATGTCTCTAGTTATATATACCTAGGAACCAACATCAATAATCACCCAAAAGATTTACCATTTGAGCATATTTTAATGTTGAAATCTAACAATCTTCTATCCCAAGCAGAATTATTAATGCCAGATATTGTAAGTATTCTATACAACCGGTATTAACGTTTTTTAAACAGAAAGCAATACCAATCTTGTTATATGGGGCGGAAGCCAAGGCAGGTAGACCAGCCTCATTTTGGAAGATGATTGAAGGCATTTTCTGGAAAGGGTTGTTGAAATTACCAATATCTACATCCATAGCATTGATAAGGCATGAATTAGGGATAACATCTGTATATGCCACTTATAAATGGAATGTATGTATGCTATACAGGAAATGTGCTCTGGTGAAACACCAAAATGGATTACTAACACAGTTAGCACTATATGTTAAGGAATCAGATGATCAGTTTATAGTACAATGGAAATCCAAGGCGCATGAGTACTTGCATGAAGCAGGCGCAACAAAAGAGTTACTCTTGCAGAATCCAAATAAAGCAAAAGCAAAGATGAGGCAAACTGATTGGATTCGGACGAGGGATTTATGTAATAATTACAAAACATTTAAAAAGCACCCATTCGCCCTAAAGCCACTTGGACAAACAGAAGCATATTTGCTAAAGACTCCCAATGTCTTGCATCGTGCTGGCCTCATGCGCCTACGTTTAAACTTTTGGAGAACCAGAAAAGTTACCTCAAGATGGTTTAATGATGATCAAAAGCTAAATATATGTGGTTATTGTGCGGCAGGAGTAGAAACTTTGGAACATCTTATCACTGAATGTGTGAAACTACGAGGTGAAAGAGTAAGACATCTGAAATCTCTTTTTAAACATGTATCATATATGGATGCAAAAGACCTATGGAGAGATGCATTTCATATACACACTAAATCAATAGGTTATGCAACAATGAATTTTCTGAATGAGCTAGGATTGCATGATGAAACAACCAAAGAGACGAGAAGTTTAGATGTCAAATGAACTAAACAGAATTGAAGTCTTTGTTATTCAAGATTTTAGCTGTATTTTATTTTAATATTAATATAATAGGAATTTTAATGTATGACTTTTTCTGTTTTTTTTATATTGAACGGTTGAATGTTTCAACCGAATCAATCAATAAATAAAATAAATAAATAAATAAATGAATTATTTGTCATGCTGTTTAATGCTAACACTATACACTGCCGTTAATAAGCGCATGTTATTACAGGCCTCTCTGCCTACGGCGCCACTGCTACTCACTGCTTGTTTGCATATTTATGATTTACATTATGATTCCTAACCTGACTCAACTGCTATTATCTGCCACAATGTTATTGTTACCTGTACTATGCCATTAACAAGCCCACGCTATTATTAACCGCCTGCTGCTTCCAGCCAGTCCACTTTGCCCACGGCACCATTGTTGCTCATTGCTGTTCTTGCTTATTTAGGGCTTATGCTATGGTTTCTAACCAGTCTTCATTTGCCCTTATGTGCCCATGCTATTATTGTCAGCTCTGCATACTGCCCTCTTTTAGCCCTCATCAGCCCACGCCATCTATATCAGACACCCATCGCCTATCCGACCACAGTGCCACTACTGGGCATTGACCCACATCACGTATCAGGTCCGCTGTAGCTTCCATCCACCTTTTTATGTCCATTCTGCATACAGTACCAAGCTCCACCTAACCACGAGCCTACGCTATGAACATCTCGTTCTCTAAAATGCATGCAGCCACCACCATATAAGCGCACTATGATCACCACACTGCCATTACTATTTGCGCTCACCATAATCGGTATCTGGCACACCCCGACCGAACTTCAGTCGCATCCAAACATGAACCCTACCAATATCACAGATTCTAGGATCAAAGCACCACTGTTCCTACCAGCACTGAATAGCAACCTTAGATGCCACAATTAAGCCCACCACATTCCTACCTAAACTACACACAGACGCCCTCAGGAATAAAAGGGTGTCAGCTCTCACTCACACGACTGACTCATTGACCACCTGCCCTAGTTCTATGGACAGAAATCAGACTCTGCACAAGGCTACCCTCACATTATCAGCCTGCAGACAATAGAAACCATAGCAAATCTGACTCTAAAAATTCAAGTAACCACCCCAAGGGACACCTTGCCACCAATCTCACACATCTCAGACATGAGAACCAGAAAGAAGTCACATCCGGTAATATCATAATTGACAACCCCACACAAACCATCAAAGGAGCATCAATTAATGCAAGGTCTCTAGTAGTTCATGCTATTGACATTGCTGACATCATATTATCCAACAACCTAAACTTCCTAGCAGTTACAGAATCCTGGCTGCACGCTGCAGCAGGCCCCTCACGTCTACTAGCAACCCCAGACAATTACTATCATTAAAGTTGACAGACCAAGCTCCAGAGGTGGAGGTATTGCCCTCATCTTTAAAAACTCGCTAGACATGAGAATAGCCTCCCCTCCTCCTCTCTCATCTGAAATCCTCTCAGCCAAACTCCAAACTTTGCACAAAAGTACCATTACAATCCATCTGATCTACAGACCTCCTGGGCCAATAGGTTCATTCGAGGAGGACATATTGACATTACCTTGCGACATCAAAACTACCTTGCAAAACCTAATCCTAGGAGACTTCAACTTAGACTAGAACTACCATAATGACCTCCCAGCAACCTCTCTAGCTAATGACCTGGCTGAACATGGATTTATTTAAAAAAGAAATCACCCAACCTACTCACGAGAAAGGAAGGACCCTTGACTGGGTAGCAAATCTAAATTGCAACATTTCTATAAAATAAATCCTACCGCAAACTTGGGCTGACCACTACCTGATCCCCTTTGAGTTTAACACCAGCAAAACTCCCAACAAAACCAGCCCAATAGCACCGCCGTGCCCTACAACAAACAAAACACAATATTACTGCTGAGGCAATCATGCCTCTTGTAATCCCCACATTAAGTTATTTCCTAAACACCAATGACCCCAACACTCTTGTAGATGCATATAACTCCTCTATGGCTGAAGCTATAGACAAAGTCGCTCCACTCAAAATGTGCAAAGGGAAACCAAGAGCCCAAGTGAACTCATGGTTTACCCCCGAGCTGAAAGCGCTTCGCGCAGAAAAAAGAAAACTTGAAACTATCTGGAAACATACTCCCTCAGAGAACAAAACCAATCTAGCCACCATTGCTACTAAATACAAAGAAGAGATTATCCACACTAGGCGAGATTCCTACAACAATAGGATAAATCAAGCAGGCTCCAGTACTAAAGAACTCATCATCTTGAGAGAAATGGAGACACCCAACCCACCCACTGATTCATGCCTTAAAGACAAACTCTGGTGCACGAGCATTCAAAATGCTCTCACCAACAAAATTGTTAGTTTACAGACTAAAATAGCCTTCAAACGACGACTACTTACCAACTCTGCCTCTACCAAGTTTTATCCAGAACCACTCACCCCACAGCCCCAAGGCTTCAAATGTGCAAATGTGTCGATAACCAAAGTACAAAAAATGATAGCTTCTCTGAAACCTTCTAACTGCCAGGGTGATAGCTGCCCAGCACAGGTCATCAAAGATGCGGCCAGAGACTTGGCCCCGTTCATCACCAAATGAATCAACTCTTCATTCTCAAGTGGCATAGTACCCAGCAACCTGAAGGAATCTTGGGTACTTCCACTTCTCAAAAACAAACCCTAGACCCCACAATTCCTACGAACTACAGACCTATCACCACAGTCCCATTTTTGCTAATAATCTTAGATAGAGTTGCATACATGCAAATCCAAGATTACCTGGAGACTAACAAACTTCTGGGAACACGGCAATCTGGCTTTAGACCACAACATGGGACAGAAACCACCCTTATTGACCTAAAAATCCAGATTGACGATCTCAAAGATAAAGGTAGACTTGCTATCCTGCTCCTCTTGGACCCGTTGGCGGCTTTTGACTTGGTCGATCACAAGATAATATGCGATCACCTTGCCTCAGCAACCCACTTTTCCAAGTCAGCCATCACATGGATACATTCTTTCCTAAATAATAGGACCATGCGAGTCTTTCCGCCATCTGCAGCAGCCGACCCCATCCCAATCACCTGCGGTGTGCCCCAAGGCTCCTGCATCTCGCCAACTTTGTATAACATCTTTACAAAGCCTTGGTTTGATGAACTTGACCATCTGGGTGTTACCTACACTAATTATGCAGATGACACCCAGATACCCCCCTTACAGGCGTGTACGACACAGGTACATCGCATTAACGAAATGTACACCATCATTCAGGCAAGGATGGCCGTCCATGGCCTATGCCCGAATGATGATAAAACAGAACTACTCTTTGTAGGCTCACCAACAAACTTAAAAAAACTAAGCCCCGACTACAACACGTTTAACATAGATGAGAATAACATCCCACTGCCAAAGTAGTCAAAACACTTGGCTTCTACCTCGATGTTTCCTCCAACCTAAACAAACAAGTAAATAGGACCACCTCAACTACTGCCTATACGGGCAAGCTAAGAGCCTGCAGACCCATGCTATCCACAGAAAGTTGTCGTATATTAGCCAGAGCTCTCATAGTGTCCAAACTGGATTACTGTAATGAACTTTACTTAGGCGCCAACAAGACTGTACTTAAATGCCAGATAATACAGAACAATGCTCTCAGAGTTGCACTCAACATACCAGGAAATTAGCATATCTCTGCAACTAGAAAACAATGCAAATGGCTCTCTTTAAAAGAAAAGATTGAACTTAAAACCATATGTCACATTTAAAGCACTGAACCACACAGCCCCTCCATACATCACTGAAAAATTCACATTGAGAACATCCACACGGACTACAAGATTGGACACTTCCTGCCTAGTGGTCCCAAGATACAACTTAAAAAGATCTGGGGGATCCAGCTTCCCAGTCATGGCCGCCCAATTATGGAACACAGTTCCTCCAAACATCAAATCCATCCAAGTATTCTCCAATTTCAGGAAAAGCCTCATTTCCTGGCTACTAACAACAAATTGTTAACCATAACTATCGTCTTGCTACACTTGTCATGCCTACTCGTCAAGCATGTACCTTATTGCATATCTGTACCTATCTGCTCTACGGCTATAACTCCTATGTATGTACAACCTCCATTTCTTCTGTATGTAACATTACACTAATAGCACCCAGATACACCTGGGTCAGGTGTGCTATATAAATAAACAAACTACAACTCTCCAAAATAAGCATCCAGCTCTAGCAGAATTGGTACAAAATGTTCACACAAAACAGCTAATACAGTCATTAAGCGAAACAAAACAAGCTTCCGGTATAGAAACGTTGCCTCCCCTTTCAAAATGTAAAACGAAACAGAAAGTGATTGACAAGACTGCAGCCACCACTAGTGCTACCACTGCACCTATAAATCTTGATCTACCGGCAAGTAAGCATAACAAAATAATTCTTTTACAAAAAATGTTCCGCCACAGAGTCCTTCAGAACCTTACAAAAACAGGAGAAAAATCACACACAACCCCAAAACCTACTGTAGAAAATTAATCCTAGAAACTCTCAGACAGTGCAATTCTTCTCAAAAGGAAATTATTTTAGTTTTAAACAGAATGAAACCACCAACAAAACTAAGTACTAAACTACAAAAAAAGACTTCTCAATAAACAGAATATCAACAAAGATAAAATCTGTGGGGGTGAATGGAGTCACACCATGAGCACAGAACCATAGTTCAACGAAGAAGCATTCAAACAAAAGCAAATAAACCCAATTGCCATACATAGCAGTGGACAAGGAAATGAAAAACGTAATACCATTATGGAACAAGAAACACTGCTCACACAAATATCCCCAGAAAACTCAGTATCACCTGTCCATTGCACTGAACCAATACGTCCAGTCTACAAATGGCTGTGCACATCAATGTGTAACATTGCCAAAAAATCTTTAAAATCTTCACGCCAGTTCCTCAATCAGTATGTGAAAGGCAAAGACAAATTCAAAATTAAACTACTACAAAATATGGACCCCTGTCCAGGGCGCAAATACACAGGACTACAAGGACATTCATTAGCCTGCATTTCTAAACCAATTTGCAAAAGTACCTTCCATCATATCAAAATGATATCAACCCATCATTCAACTATAAGAAACCTGGTCCATAAACTGTACTAAGCCAAAAGTCCCGCTTTAGCACTAACCAACTTAACAATCTTCTACATGGTACAGCCAAACAACTACTCGAAGAAATAGAGCATATGCAGAGAAAATATTTTGGAATTGAAAGCCACTTACAAAATGCAATAGATTTACAACAGACTACCAACAACTGTACAGGTGGCAACCTATTACATACATACAAAAAAGAAATACTAAAGTTTAAAAGTACATCTGCTGAAGTACCCAACCATTTGTGTGTATGTTACAGCAGGACTTTTTATAAAAAATAGCACAAAAACTGTAGACATAACATACAAAGTAGAAGACAATGAAGATTCCAAATGCTTCCAATTAGCTCTCTATCTTATAGCAGAAAACAAATCCGAAATTACTGACCCCTTAATACTTTCTGTTACTGCACTGCAAAACTTAACAACCAAACACCTTCACGTGCCATCACAAATAATTTCAAACAATGCACCCATTTCAAGCAATAATACCCCTTCAACAAAAAACAGCAAAACTACCTCCCTCTGAATTAGCGAAAGGCATTTGTGGCAATGTAGTTTTTTGCCATTAGATCTCAAAGAAAATGTACACACTGTGGGAGTGCAACATCAAATAGATCAATCTTTAATTATCTTATTAAATGGCATACCTACATACAAATCTGGCAACAACTCATGGACTTACATAACGTTCGACAAGCCCTGCAATATCTAAAAGACAACAATGAATACTAAAGGATGGAATACTCCGGGAGGATAGCTCAGCGGCAACGTGCGTGCCTTGGAAGCAAGACAACACAAAGCAACACAAGTTCAATCCCCGGGTCCTCGCTTATAAACCTCTGGGTGTTTAAGTGCGTTATAAATAAGCAACTAAGACAAAAACAATTACGCAACTAAATAAAACAAACAATTCCTGTAACAGCGCCTCGATGCCCGTGGGCTGTGTGAGCGCTTTAAAAATGTAAAAATAAATAATACTACAGTGAAATTAATATTGAAGAAAACCTGAGAGAAACCACTGAAATAATTCAAAACTCGTCAGAAACTGGTCAATTTGAACTTCTAGATCCTGCTACAGAAGCCAATATTTTAACCCATTATACAATTCACCCATTACACTCTACAGACGCCATACATGATGCACTGGAAACATACTAAATGCGACAAGCCAAAGTATCTCCAATCAGCATATGGGAAAAAGTATAGAAGCACGTGCCTTCCCTTTACTCTTTCCTACGGACAAAGGAGGAAGGTACGATGATAGACCCACACAAATAACAGCATCAGAATACCACTCTTTACGAATGTATTCTGAAGCCGCCAGATTCGGACAAAATGTGGAATACATATTCCACCTTCTCTTTGAAAGTGAACTAGCAACTGTATGCTACGGAGTACCACACACATTGAAATCAGTTAACCATTTTCAAAATATGTCAGCTATGGAATTGCTACAAAAAGTATAAGACAAAGATCAGATTTTACAGTCAAGCATTACAAATCTTTTATCAAACATGCGTGGTACAAAAGAATACTGGTTCCGACATCACAGATGTACGCTATATGATAAGAAACCTTGGCACAACCACTTGGTTTGTGACATTAAGTTGTGCAGAATATGCATGGGAAGATTTATACGATTTCCTACGCATAGCAAACAAAAACAAAAACTAATATAGAAACACCAGAAGAACTCTGCTCTCTAGATCCTGTGAATGTATCAAGATATTTCCATCATCGCTTCATTGCTATGCTACACTTCATTTGTAATCAAACTGTTTCTCCCCTCGGAGCAGTGCAACACTTCTTTTGGAGATAAGAATACCAAGCCAGAGGAGCACCACACATCCACATGCTTTTGTGGATTAAAGATGCTCCTAAATTTGGTCAGGACAGTGAAGCCACTTCAAGCACAAATTTTACAATTTCAAAGACACAAATGTGGGAAATATTGGCGTCGCAAATATAAAAACAAAGGGAAATACTACACCAAATGCCGCTTTGTTTTCCCATGACCAGTCTCAACAACAGGTCAAGTAATCAACTTCATGTCTTCAGTTAGACATAGTGTGAAAGGTAAATCACCTAAGAACACATATTACATAAAAAGAACAGAAGAATCAAATACATCAATGATTACAATGCAATCATTGCCCTCCTATGGAATGCAAACACAGATGTGCAGTACATTGCAGACAATTCCACTGCAGTTGCACGATATGTCACAGCCTACTTAACCAAAGCAGAGAAAACAGAGCTTCAGGACCTCTGGGATGACATCATCTGACAAAACACTATGACAAAAATTGTTAGTTTAGGCATAAAAATGCTCTCTCATAGAATGTGGCTGCTATGAAGCTGTAGACCGTTTAACCGGTACTGCCTTGTATGGTAAATCTGAAAATATATTATGGCTAAGTCTTGGTCTTGCTAAATCTAGAAAGAGAGTTCTCAAATCATATGAGGACATGGGATCATTTTTGGCTATTGTTTCTAACAGCCAAGACATTTTGAAAAACAATTTAACAGACACATACTACCCAAATAGGAGTTCCACTTTGGAAACCATGTGTCTCTACCACGTAGCTCAAAACTTCACATACAAAAATAATATTACACCAGATGAAAAGAAAGGTAGATACAGAGTAGCAAATTGTGAAGGCAGCTTAGTGAAACTTACCAAACACAGCTTAATCATATCAAATTGTCATTAAAAACTCCTCAACATAAACAACTATATTACATGCCCCTGCTACAACTTTTTAAACCATGGAGAAAAGAAGAAGAATTACTGGATAAGTAAGACTCCCATGAAGACGCTTTCAAAGCAAATGAAAGCACTATAACAGATGTAAACTTTACACAGTACCAAACAATGTTGCACAATAAACAGCAACACAAAGAAGAACTCCAGGCCCAACTAGATGCGGACACTCCTGACAGTAGTCAACCTTCTGTAACAGGAAGCCAAGAACCACTTGGACAGCCACTAATAACAAATGAGGCAGAATTAGCCTTCACAGAAGTAGAAAACACCATGTGTCAGTATGAGCAATCTACAGAAGACTTTGCTGTACTGAAATCACAATTAAACAATGAGCAGCGTAGCATTTTCCAAGAAGTAACAAAACAAATTGAACATGGTGTGCAACATGAAAATAAAAACGGTATCTGCCAAGATTACAAACCTATACTGCTATACTACCCTACGAGAAGATCAATCCTACACACAATTCCGACAGAATTACATAAGACTGTTGAAAAATCCAAACTGTCATCCTGGCTTATGACGACCCCCTACTTTGTGTTCTCGCCTGTACATAACAAAGCAGCTTTATATTGTACATACTATTTTGTCTATATCCTGACTTCCTATCTAGGATGTGCATAACTGTCTCATGTAAATATACCCATGTAGACGTTTGCCTTGTAATAATGTTAACACAACTGTATGTCTATAGCCTTTCTGCGTAATGTATCCTATCCGGATTGTATACTCTACCTTGTAAATTTATCTATGCAAACGTATTTTCTGTAACCAAGCAAGCTGTCTTATGCAATGCACCCTGATACCTTCGGGTCTGGTGCGCACTACAAGTTAATAAACAAACAATCCCCACACCCAGCACCAATGGCTTAGATGTAAGGGAAGTATCCAAAATGGCTGCCGTAGTCTTGGCGGGAGTAGCCGCCATTTGGCAGCACCTGAGAAGTGCGACACGTGTCAAAGTGAGACAGGTGTCTCCACAGATGGGTCAGTGGTCTTCATCTTAGCCTTGACACAAACAACCTTGGCCGTGCCGGTACTGCGTGGCATACAAGGTTTTTGAGATATGCTATCAGCCAGAATAGTCTTCAACAGAAGGACCTCGGCAACGCCAGTAACAGAGGAATTCTGGTCAGAGACCTCCTCAACAGAACTGGCATCACTGCTTGAGCGGGAACGATGAGGAGCACACCTTACCGACAAGACCTTAACAGGCCTCTCAGAACTGTAGGCAACCTTAGCCTCCAAACGAGGGACCTCGGACCCGAGCCCGGTAAAAGCCCCTTCACGAAGAGCCTCGAACTTTAGTTTGGTACAGAAAACCTCACCAGAGGCCTCAGGGCGTACCCAGGTGTCTTTACGGGAAGCTCCAGTCAAGGAGACCGCGAAGCAAGATCCGGTACCCGCCGCCTCAGTAGAACTGGGCCCACAAACAGCTGCCACAAGAGTGGCCTCGGATTGTAATCCGGTGTCAATAGGACCCTTACAGAGGCCCTCGGAGAAAACTCTGGTATACTTTTTAGGCCTAGAGGGCACCTCATGGCAAGCCCCAGTAAAGCTTTTGATGCTCCCCCCGAACCGGGAAGACCCCGGGAAGGAGTCCCCCGGTTGGGGTGCCCTAAAAAGTAAAGAACTAACTGGGCGTTTCTTTTTCTCGTCGATGAAAGTTTGAAAGTGCGTAGGGGAGTGCGCTGAAACACCTCCTCCCACCGCTCTAAACTACGTTTAAGCGCGCTAACCGAAAGGGAATCGCAGTAAAAGCACGAGTCCCACCAGTGGTCCGGACCCAAACACTCTAAACAAAGAGGATGGGGAAAATCTAACTGAACGGGCATAGATGGATTGCCACACGACCGCTAAGCAGGAGAGGACAACACTGGAAGGAAAGAATCTTCCAAAGATGCAAGTGCGTCCAGCCCCGATTGAGCAGAGAAAAGGACTGATGGTCGGAGCTAAGGAGAGCAAGGTTACGGCCGCATGCGGTACCGCGTGTAAAAAAAGAGGAAGGACACATTTTTGAAAAATGTGATGCTTTTTACAAAGTGCTTCGGTCCCGTCCCACAGGACGGATGGATGTCCCATAAGTATTGAGGAAAGGGGACAGGACGTAGGAGTAAAATACAACCCAAAATGCCTAGAGTCTTCAAAGCCAACAATCTGAACAGAATCCAACAAACGCACATCATCTCACTATCCTATAAACACTATTACACGACTACCAATCAGTATTCACATTTTTGAAAACATATCCCCTAAGCAGCCCACAAACCACAATCAAAATGTTTGGTAGCATTGTAGAGTTATGCTGCAGTGGTTGTGGCCAGGGCCTAAAGTCTTGGGTGCATGGCCTACGGTCTACGGCTTTCGGTCATGCACCCAAGACTCTAGGCCCTGGCCACAACCACCGCAGCATAACACACCCATAGAAACAAACACCTACCAAATGACCATAACCCAAAAACATAATACATCCACCTCAAAACGATGCACTTCAATTAACATACTAAAAAATAATTACAACCAAAGTACAAACTCTTCAATACATACCCCCTTCGCCCAATGCTCTTCTAATGACCCAAAACCAACATCATATTAAACTAAAATACACAGTAGTGCGCCAAATGTTTAGTAGGTCCGTGGACAACCGCTGTGACCGCGAACATCGCGAGCACATCACGGCCTTAGCCCACCTAAACAAATAAGCATTTGACCCATCTCTTACTCCCCCACCCTCTCCAAGCACTCACACACCAACACACTCCCCAAAATTGGATTTCTGCTCACTTCCAGCGCATGTCTGTGCCTCCAATATGGCGGGCACATCGAAACAATTTGACGCACCTCACGCCTCATCCCAGCCAATCAGAGAACATTTTGCGTGTCCTGGGACACGACATACGCCGATCATCCAATCGATGTCCTGTCCGCGGAGCTAACAGGGAAGTGTGCCTGCAGAGCGCTCATAGTTGCATCACATTTTTTTGCCTTACGTTTTGGTCGTTTAAATAAAAACTACTGGACGGATTTACACCAAATTAACAAAAGCACGCTTTCGGGGCCAAGCCGCCGCTCCTACCACAAATTTGGTGAAAATCCATCCAGCAGTTTGGGCAGTAGGAACGACAGAAAAAAAGAAATTTTGGGACACCCCCTATAACTCTTCCCCCCCCCCACCCCCCCCTTGACCAGACCTCACCAAACTTTGCAAAAGAATTCAGTGGGCCATATATTTTTTTTGCAAAGTTTGGGGAGGATTCGTCCAGGGAGAGCAAGATTATAAACCGCCCAAAAAGTGCTCTTCCTATGGGTTTAGCAACTTAACCATAACAACACAGCCGCTACCGCGGGCTGTGTAATATATATGTATCGTGATGTGGTTAGTCCAGGTAGCTGCCTCCACTCGAAGATGGAGGAACCCTTTGAGAAAGCAGAGTAACAATTCCATCTTCGATGTTAGTGTAGACCAGCTTCATCCAGCATTGCTTGATGGCGTCCCACGTAACCCGACAGCGAGTTTCGTTGCCTTAGTACAGATGCCACGCTCAACAGAGGAATCAGTAGCTACTCGCACTACGGAGAGAGATAAGCGTATCAAGTATATATTTGGATTTCCCTGTGTGGGGGTTAAACATGCATCACTCAGTATGCTGATCACTATCTTGTGGATTGTTTACAGGATCCTTTTTGGTTTCGTTTAGCATCTTGAAGTGCGGACGTGGCACTGGCTGCGAGGCGGCCTCTCTAGGGCCTTCACATCTGCCGATATGAACGGACACTGTGTGATTGATTTCAATACGCATCCATGTATGGAAATGTGACCCTGTTGGGTTAAGTGGATTTTACTATTCATCATCCCCGATAACTAAAGGAGCATAGCCCCTTGTGGTCATGCACGAGTGGGAAATACTGCATACATTATATAGCGTTATGTTACTCTGACCGGTGTCTGATTAGGTGTTTCATCCATTGCAGGGAATTGTTGTGGCTGTACCTCTTAGATTTGATTCCACACACTTAAATAGATGCTGAAGTAGACGAACCTAACAAAACAGGAATGGAGTCAATGTTCCATCATGTTTTTTTATTGATATACTCCTAAAAGGGAGGACAGGTAAGAAAGAATTGCGCCGGGTTGACTGGATCTGCAGATGCACATAAGCGGGATGTGCATGGAGCACTGCAACTACTGGGTATATGATTATGCCTGGCACCTCACTGGGTGATAAGTCTCTACCACAATTCCCCCCATTTTTCCCCATGGGTTACATCCAGCTGGCTCTAATTGTTAATTAGCTTAACTAACAAACTTGTATCTGACTTTTGTTTGAACAGTTTATAGAACGAATTTGACATACATAAAAGACTGAACTGGTCCTCTTTGACATTTGTTTTTGCAGTCCGCATTGCTCAGGAAGAAGAGGTCATCACCTCGAAACGTGTCAGCGAATAGCGGACTCTGATTTTATGTGATCTTGTTTTTTTATATTGATTGTAATTAAACTTCACAACATTTTGTTGGTACTAAAATTATCTTTTCAAATTGTGTTATTAAGAGATTATGCACACATTACATTAAGTGTTTACTGTTTTCTGCAGTTTATAAAATGTGCAGGGGAGAGGAGGGTCCTTATGCTGGATCTTCTTTATTTTGTACTAAGTGAAATAAGTACCATCACATTATATATAACCAGAATTCTATGCTTGAAGGTGCACAGAGCAACGCATACAACCTAATTTGGAACACCCAACAGGAGTTCTAGGAAAGTCAAAACCAATATTTACTTTTAGATTAGTTTCAGTAATCCCAGGGTAGTAGACCATATCAGTTGTACTGTGACGCTCATCAAGAAATCACATAGTAATTTCCACTGGACAGTATACTTCGTTGATCTAGTGAAACACAAACACTAGCAACAGTATAAACCTGTAACTCTGATTCAGGATGAACATTATTCTATGGGAGTTGGACCTTCGGGTGTAATATTCAATTACATTTGCTTTTCAGTTCACAGACTAAGAGAAGCAATAACTAACTTATTTTAGGATAACAGTTATACTCAAGGTAAGTAAAAACTATACTCTTTTTACAGGAGCTAAAAGCAACTTAAAGGCAGGTACAAATGTAAGACTCTTTTTGTGTATTTCTAAAGCAGATCAGGGAAAGCAAAACCCTGCGTTATATTTTATGAATGACTCCGTTATTCTAGGTAGGTAAAACCTAATGCAGACTTTTTCTGTACAGGCGAACAGCAAGTCAGGGGAAGCAAGACCCAGCTGGGGGGGCACTCATACAATTATCCAAACAGGAATAAGAAATACACACTAACAGCATTACTTTTGTGGAAGAGGCCCAACCAATTCACAGGTGAGTAATGTAACCTTATATATACTTTTCACAATAGTGAAACACACAAAGTAAGTAAGAACTTTTGTAACTGTTCACTCTCAGAGTTAGTTACCAACCGACTCTTTTCACAGCTAAGTAACTTTTAAACACATTCTCTTTTCTAGGCAAAAGGCCCAATCCTTCAAAGGTCTTTCCTTTATTCTTGGTGCATGAGTGTTTTCAGTGGCAAAAGGGGGGGCACTAGAGTCTAGTGTACAAAAGTGTCAGGATAGGTTCTTGAGTAGCAAATGTCAGAATTCCTAAGGAAGACGGTTAGAAGAACAAGTTACTTATCAAGTGGTAACGTTCTTTTGATTTGATCTTCCTCCAACGTATTCCACATCTTTGACATGTAATGTCCACAGCTGTGTATTTCGGAAACCTTCGGCAGAGGGTGTCCTGCGTCGGGTCAATGTGCCTTGAAGGCCTCTGTCGCAGGATGTTATAAATAGGACACACGGCACCCGCAGCCTCAGTTTATGTTTTTTCCTCCATAACGTGCAACATGCATATATCCAATGCCTGCTTGACTGCATATAGCCTTGCGGAAAACGTAAGCTGCAATCGCATAGGAAATTCCCCAGAGAGGCAGGTTGGGAGGCCGATCTGGAATACGTTGGAGGAACATCCAATTGAAAGAACGTTACCAGTTGGTAAGTAACTTGTTCTTCAAATGGATTGTGTTCTCCAACGTATTCCACATCTTTGACAGACTCCCAAAGCAGTACCAGAAAATGGAGGAGAGAAATAATTTAAAGTACCTAATCAGATGGCAGAATAAAGAACCGCCTTACCAAAGGCCATATCTTGGCCATGGAGTGTATCCAGGGAGTAATGTTTAACAAAGGTGTGGATAGAAGCCCATGTGGCTGCATCACAAATATTCCCGCACAGATGGCAGAAAAGCCTTCAGGGTCAACCTGATGGCCCTAAGCTCTAACAGGTTGATGTCGAGTCTGGACTCCGACAGAGACCAACGACCACTGGCGGTCAAGTCTTCGGCATGATCTCCCCATCCTGTGGGGGAAGCGTCCGTCAGTACAGTCACCCCCGGCCACGGTTGCCAAAACATCGAGCCCCCGTCATCTGGTTACCCTCACTGACCCACCACAGAAGATCCTGGGAGACAGATTGGAATCTGAATGGGATCCGACATCTTGTCTGAGAACTGCAACCACTGCATCTTGAGGACCCATTGCAGGGATCTCATCCTCAGCCTGGCCTCTGGCACCAGAAAAATGCAGGATGCCATGAGGCAGAGCAACCTTAAGAATTCGAAAGCCGGGAGACTCTGGGCATGTTGAAACTTGTCCACCATCTGCACATTGTGATGAGCCCTTACCTTGGGAGGCGAGCACTTCCAAGGACGTGTCCAACACAGCTCTGATGTACTGGAGCTGTTGGGAATGTGTCAGATGTGACTTCTTGAAATTGAGGGAGAAGGCCACCTTGTGGCGGGAGCGGCAGGTGAGACTGAGGTGACCCAATGCTTGATCGGGAGAATGTGCACAGATCAACCAGTCGTCCAGGTAGGGGTAGATGTGAATCCCCCTCGCCTGAGATACGCTGCTACCACCATCATTAGCTTGGTGAAGACCCTCGGGCGGAGGTCAATCCGAAAGGCAGGACCCAAAACTGAAAGTGCGAGTCGCCAGCCGCAAACCTCAGGTACTTTCTGTGCTTGGGATGAATCGGCACGTGAAAGTAAGCATCCTGTAGGTCCAGAGACACCAACCAATCCTGAAGTTGAAGGGCCTGGAGGACTTGAGAAAGAGTGACCAATGCAAATCCAGGATGGGTCTCAATCCCCAGTCTTTCTTTGGGATACAAAAATAAGGGGAACACCATCCCTTGTTCCTCTCCGCTACAGGCACCAGTTCTATCGCGCCTTTCTCCAGCAGGGTCAAGATTTCCTGCACAAGGAGCAGATCTGGAAGCTTCAAAGAGATATTCCCCGGTGGATTGTCGTGAGGCCACTGTAGGAAGGCGAGGCAGTAGCCGTGGGCTAGTGTATCCAGAACCCACACATCCGAAGTAATGGCTTGCTATTCTTCGAGATGCCGAGACATTCTGCCCCAACCGGCAAACCATGGGACATGGCCTCATGACTGTTTTGGAGCGGCAGCGCCTGAAGGCAAAGAGTCATCTGCCTGAGCGGCTTTGAAACCTCCATTTCCCCGACCACCACAGTTACTTTTACGCTGACCCCTTTGACTGGCGGCTCCTCTCGTTCTACCAAAGGAGTAGTAACGAAAAGAACCTCCCCCAGACTGCTGTCCCCTAGGATGAAAAGGCGGAGGTTGATACAGAGCCGCGCTTACAGATTTAGCCGCAACTTTTGAGGGTCTGCAACCTCTCAAGTCTCTCGTCAGCCTTGCTGCCAAACTAATGTGCGCCATCAAAGGGCATGTTCAAAAGACGGGCTTGCACATCCAGAGCAAAACCCGACTTCCGCAACCACGCAAATCTGCATATAACGTTGCTCATGGACTGGCTAACACGGTCGGCCTTGTCCAAACCCTGAAGGGATTCACACATGGCATCCTTGCCATCTTGTACGAGAGCAACGAACCATCTTCCTATTCGGGAATATGCTCTGCCGCAAGAGAAACAATTCCACAGTGTGTGAGAAAATCTTATCAAGGCACAAGTGGAGTTGGCTGATTTCAGCGCCATACTCCCCACAGAAAACACCTTACGTGCCTCGAGGTGGCCATAGCCGCCTGAACCACTAAACTCTCGGGAGTAGGGTGAGTTGAAAGATAGCTCGGGTCGCTACCAGAAGGGCAGTATCTTTTAGTTAACAATTTGTTAACTGCAGGAGGAGATTCCGGGGACTGCCAAGCAGCCGCCACCCTTTTCTGCAGGTTTCTGCGGTCTCGCTGGGGACAAGGACCGAGACCTGGAAGCACGTCTCTTGTGACCATACTGAGCCTTGTGTGAACGAGACCGCGAAGGTTCCTGAAGGCGCACGAGCCACAGATCGAAACATTTCTCTGCTGGCTTCATCAGACGGTGCGCACAGAACTGTGCCCTGCGATTGAAAAGTCACTAACATCTGCTCCCTGAAGGCAGCCCATTCCTCCGGAGTCGAGGACTTTGTTGGAAAAGCCATTTTCCTCGCAGCTCCATCCTCCGAGGAGTAAGGGGAAGGCGACCGGTGACGGCGCTTCCTAGAATGCCGAGGAGGACGAATGGCGGGAACCACTCCGGGACCGAGATCCGCGGGATTCCTTCCGACGTGGACAGTCGCCCCTCGAATTGTCAGACATCCCTTTCGACTTAGATTCACGGGACTTACTGGGTTTAGAACCACTATCTACTAGCTTTTCATTTTGCTCCCGCAAAGCCTTAGCAGTCAGCGGCTGGCATTTGGAACAGTCGTTGGTGTCGTGACTCTTGCCCAAGCACCACAAGCAAATGCGATGCGGGTCGGTAAGCGACATCTTAGACTTGCAGTCCCGGCAAGTCTTGAAGCCAGACCGCGGAGTCAGAGGGGTCGAAGAAGAAGACATTCACGAGGAATACACAAGGCGCGCTGAGTCTCCGAAGCAAACACGTTTGCAGAAAAAACGGAACTGAGGTGCGGGCGCCGTGCGTCCTATTTATAACATCCTGTCACGTCGCCCTCGACGGAGGCCTTCGAGGGACAATGACCAGACACCATCGACGCAGGACGCCTTCTGCCGAAAAAGTTTCCGAAGTACACAGCTGTGGACATTAAATGTCAAAGATGTGGTCTACGTTGGAGGACACAATCCATTCGAACATGTAAGTAGTTTAGAGTTTGTCGAGGATCCAGGGACTTCACAAAAGACACCCTAGGAGGATTCCAGCATTTGACCTGGGTGAGCTGGACGAGAGGCCTCCCAATAACAGTGAACACCCCAAAACTATACAGGAATCACAAGAGACTTAAGGCAAGTAAATTCCCAAGCCAGCACAGTACCTCAGCACAAAAGATTTTGCAGCATGAGTACTTCAGGATCTGCAGCCAAAAATCTGGTCGGTGGATTCCTTGTCATGGTGACTGAAAACAGGACTTTGGAAGGCACTCAAGGTTTTCCTTGAGGCTGGATGCAGCTCTGTGGATTTGGTGCCTTTTCAGGAGCACAGAAGACAGAATATCACTGGTTGGATTCTCGTTATTACAAACGTCCAGCACTCTGGTGAGGGGACATTTCAGACTGGAATCATGCCTCTGCAGATCCAGCAGGATGCATATGCAGTTTCAGCGAGATTCGTAAATCGGAAGACTGTGCACCGCACAATGGCTGAAGGTCCCAGGTTATTAGGGTATTGCAACCCCACAAGGTTGTAGCACAGTGTGGGATGGCTCACAATACAGGTCTTGAGTCTATTGGGTCTCATCAGGCTCTGGGTCAGGGTCGCCCATTTCAGGATACCCCAGTCGATTGGAAGGAAGGGCTACAGCAGTCTCCGGTTATACAGCAGGCTCTCCAGATGCTGGAAAACATGTCAGCTGCTTTTCCTTTATCATCCTCTTTGGTTTTGGCTCCAGTTGTCGACTACCTCTTCAGCTTCCAGGATCGGACTCATATGCAGAAACCCAGCCAATCAAACAGTCTTGCAACTTTCACACTTGGGAGGTGGGAGGGGGGGAAAGAGGGGTTGACAATCCTTTCCGGGCAGCCAGCCTCCTAGTTTGAGCTGGAATCTCGCACTCCGGCTGCAAGACAAAGGGCTGCAGAGTTTTGGACTCCTCTCTCACTTTCCGCCTTCACAGACACTCTGGAGCCTGGGCAGGGAGTCCACATGACTCACGCGAATATACAAATCACACTAAGGAATTTCCCACCCAGGATGTCAGGGGAAGGAACAAGAAAGGTGAAGGAACACTAAAATGGCGAAAAAAGAGACATGGGACATTTTGGTAAAATGAGCACCCCTGGGTGCCTTTACTGGGGTTGTGCATACAGCCCGCCGTAAAGGTGCACCAAATTAATCAAAGGTATCACTGCCTCCAGCCACTAATGGTAAGCCTGCCCCTGTAACAGAATTGTTACAGTTTTGGTATGAAAGGGGATATATTACATCTCTCCAGCACTCCACATAAGGTGGGGTGTGCTGGTTTCGCCAAATAACATCCAAAGATCCTTTCTACCCTTGGGAACTGTAGTTCTCTCAAGGTCAGCCAGACAAAGGGCAACCCAGCAACAATAGGCACTTATTGCCCAAGAGTTGTCAAAGATAAGACAATATGGAGAGTCTAAAAAATGACACCCATAAAAAGAGTAAAAGATTCTCTGAGTGTGGAAAAGGTTCTCACTCACTGAGGTATAGGGAAAAATAATGTACCAGTCCAGCAAAGCGTTCTGGGGTTGACACAGGTCAGGAAGATTTATAATTATTGTGAAAATCTAACACCCACCATGGAAAGCAAGTGACCCCTATGTCACTACCAGGGGTCTAATGCCGGGCTAAAGGAGTTTTCCTATCATGTACTTGTGCACACCTTTACAATGTTGGACTTGCAGGTTTACAGTTCGGCTGGTTAATCAAGCACAATGGTGTAGCCCAGGAGTTGGTTGGCAAAAAGCAAGATACCAAGTAAGCTTCCCTTGTTGGGGCCGACCACATAACTAGTGGTTCAACACTTTGGAGGTAATGTTTGTGGCCCGAGGGTGACACTGCAGAGCCATCATAGTGGTTACCGACAGTGTCACTATGGAGGTAGTCGTTGCCACAGGTGCAGAATTCTCCTCATCCTTTTGTGCCTCTTCATCTGTGGCTTTCCCTAGGTCAGAAGAGATCTTTTTCTGGGCTCCCCCATCCTTTTAATCTTGATGTTTAGTCCTGTGTTGCTTTCTAGTCCAGGGCATAAGCCTGTGTCTTTGTCTACTCATTGCGTGCCTTTGCCTGCTCCTTCACTTTTAGCACACCCTGCTCCTTTAGGGGCCCATTATGCACTTTCTAGCTGTACGGGCGAGGCAGCCTTGACCACATTTGGTCAGGACTAATGTCCCTCCCATGCTTATTGTACACACAGGGTACCTCTTCACCAGCTCTCTTGATGGTGAACTCGCTCACGTGCCCAGACTGTATAGTGTGGACCCGGGTGCGGTAGAGCCCCTATGCAACAGGTGGTCTCCAAACTCCCGAACCGCTGGGCAGTGTTCCCTTAGTAGTCCGCAAACGGACCTCAGGCGTTGGCCAGGTGCTATCTGCTTGTGCGGATTGGAAATGGCATGTCAGACAACTCTCATGCAGTCGAGTACTCTACAGAGCATCACCCGCACGGGAAGGCCGAGTAAACATTTGTTTGCTTGCCTGCAATTTTCTGTTGGTGAAGTTCTCATCTTCCTGTTGAGACTTTGAAACACTGCTTCCCACCAATTCTAAGAGCTTGTCGCAAAAGGGAGAGCGACGGGTCAAAGAATGCGACGCATGCCTCGCCACCAAGCAAAATAAACCAAAACCATA
The DNA here is from genome assembly GCF_040938575.1 of Ambystoma mexicanum. NCBI lineage: Eukaryota > Metazoa > Chordata > Amphibia > Caudata > Ambystomatidae > Ambystoma > Ambystoma mexicanum. The sequence goes on along the minus strand of NC_090922.1, from coordinate 15,043,867 downwards.
TGGGTCCAGAGGAAAAGCTCTGTAGGCACTTACCACAAAACTAGAACACGTTGGGCATGTGCAGAGGAGGATTTTCCCTGTCTTAAGTGCAGCGCAGCGCTTAAAACAGACTACTACATTTCTTTCAGGTGTCTTTTTGTTGCAAGTCTAAGGACTTGAGTTTGATTTTAACAGGCAGGTAATAGCATAGGTCCTTGCTATTTATGAGACCCTGTGGGCCTCTTCCTTTTACCAGGTTTGGCTAATCGGGGGGGTTCTATTAATGAGTGTGCTATGGGACTACCCGCCCCAGCTGCCAAAATGGACGGAACCAGAGAGCTCCTAATTACTTATATCCAGTTGGGATTCCTTTAGCGCTATTCTTGTTTCCTCATGCCAATGATTAAAGGTGGTAGGAACTCTAATATCCGCCTTGATCAGATGTTGTAACGTTCTGCAGACAAAAGGCGGCAATCTTTAGGTCCGACGACTAACAAACAAGGTAATACAATCACTAAAATGGCCGATGTCACTGATCCTGTATTCCGCACCACTCAGCACATCTCCAAGGGAGTTTAGTGCCTGGCTGATCTTAATCAGATCATTGAAAAGCATAGCTTGGCTCCGCACGTAGGCACAGTGGAGCTGCTGTGCCCGGCTTTCAGTCTGTATTCTGCGTGCTTGCTGTCAGCTTCAGAAAAATCTTTCTTCAACTCGGAATATGAATATATCTTCAAACCGTCGGAGTGCCACCACTCAAGACCACCCAAATGGGTTGTACTCTATGCCTGTTATCTATACTAGGAAATTTAGCAGGATTATCAGGGAACGAAGTGGGTGCTCCCGGCATATAGTTTTACATCGGTTGGCTGTTCGCCACGCCCTCCAACACATGGCTTTAATCAGTGCTCCAGATATGTGAGTATTTTATAAGCGAGTAAATATATGTTTTTTTTTAATAACACACTTTATTGCTTTTTAAACATACACCCGCTGGATTGTGTAAGGCCAGTGTCTACACAATAACAGTAATACTCATAACAGCGTTAAAGGTAACGTTGGATGGAGAACAAACACTCATATGGAACACATACTGGATGTTTTCATGTAGTCTCCGATACACAGTATAATGTGGTTTGGTAGGCTAGCAGATCTTCGGAGGGCATTGTCCTCACCCTTTAGTCTATGATGTTATGATGTCAACGGCACAATGGTTCATATCATGTCTTCCCAGCGCTGCCATATCTTGTCTACTTTTTCAGGGCAGCCTCTGGCTCTGTAGACCCTCCTTTCTATCGCGATGCAGATTTCTACATCAGTTATCCACTGCTCCACTTGCGGGGGTTCCGCTGCTCCCCATAGGCGTGCTATGTCTCTTTTGAATATTGCTGTTGTAGTCATGAGGCAGAGTTTCTCATATTTTGACACATCTATCTCGCTGTCCACACCTAGTATCAAGAGTTTGGGATCTCTGGGAATCGACTGGTTCAGAACCCTCGACAGTACATCGCAGCATTGCTGCCAGTATTGACAGATCACTGGGCATTCCCACAGTATATGGAAGAAGGTTCCACTCTCCTCCCGGCATCGCAGACAGTTGGGTTCAGCTATTTTGCCCCATTGGTACAGGGCTACTCTCGGATAATAGATCCTGTGTAGTATCTTCAGTTGTACTAGGCGTAATCTAGCTGATATGGTGACTTCCCTGAGGTACATTAGGATTTGGACCCAATCTTCAGACATAATTTCTCCCACTTCAACTTCAGTCGCTCCAATTCTGGTGTGGCAAAGGAGGTGATGACACTATACATAACAGTAGTGACTTTGGCTGGAATATGGTCTACCACTATGTTCCGTTCCAGTGGGGTAGAGTCTGCCATGTCAGAGAGGGCGGGGAGGTGTTGCTGCAGAGCATGCCATAGCTGTGTATAGTGGTATCTCTGTTTCCGGAAGGTCGAAGGTCAAGGCTAATTCATCAAAAGGTTTCATGACTGCCTCCTCCATAATGTCCTGCACTTTTTCTATACCGTGTCTCTTCCACGCCGGCCATTTCGGCAGTTTAGTCACTTCAGGGAGGTTCCTATTATTCCATACTGGCTGTAGTGGAGTGATTTTATCCCCCAGCCAATAAAGGTATGTGACTCTGCCCAGATGCGTGGTATGTGTGAGGTCATGTCGCGGAGAGCTGCTCTACGTGTTGCCGCGTACAGATCCATTGGGGGGGGGACGCTCTCACATGTGGTAGTGTTGGGTTGGCATGTAAAGCATCGTTTATTACCGCCATCTGGCTGGCCCAATAGTATGTCTGCAGTCTTGGTAGGCCGATACCTCCTTCCCAAATTGACCTTTGTAATGGTTGAAGGGCTATTCTTGGGTGTCCACCTCCCCACAGGAGTTGCCTAAGTGCACGATCTATCTCTTGGAACGTCTTGGTCGGTATGTGCAGTGAAGCATTCTGTAGTACTACAAATACCGCTGAAGCGTTAGCATCTTGAACAGTGCAGCACGCCCTAGAAGGGTCAAGGGTAAGGATTTCCAATGTTGCACATCCCTTGTGAACCTTTCTGTGATAGGCTGTAGGTTATTTAGTGTATAATCGTTGAGATTTCTTGTAATCCGGACACCCAGATATCGAAACTGTTCATGCGCGACTTTCTATGGGCAGGGCTCAGGGGTGTCGTTTCCTAGATGATTCAGTGCGAACAATGTAGATTTGGATCGGTTCACCCTCAGGCCACTGAAGGTGCCGTATTCCTGCAGTAGCTGTGTTACCACTGGACATACTGTTTTAGCTTGTTGGAAGTATATCAGTAGGTCGCCCGCATATAGTGAGACTCTGTCTTCCCATTCTGATCCTCCAGGGACGCCGTCCCAGGTTTGCGTATCTCGCAGCCATTGGGCTAGTGGCTCCATGGCCAGTGCGAAAAGGAGGGCCGACAGTGGACAGCCTTGTCGCGTCCCTTTCCCCAGTGCGAAGGATGGCAACGTCCAACCGTTTATCCTTACTTCAGCCATCGGTGCCTCATACAGCAGTTGGATCCAGGTCAGGAAACGTTCGCTGATCCCCATTTTACACATAATTGCCCAGAGCGCCTCCCAGTGGACCGAGTCGAAGGCTTTCTCAAAGTCCACTGCGAGTACGCCCACAGGGGCATCCAGGGTCTGGGCGCGCTCAATGGCCAGGTGAAGTCTGCGTATGTTCATCCTCGTGGATCTGCCGGGCATAAAACCACATTGATCTGGGTGTATCAGGGATGTTATGACCTGTTGTAGACATGTAGCTAGTAGTTTCGCCAGTATCTTCGTTTCGCTATTAATCAGAGATATTGGTCGATAGGAGCCGCAATCGTCCGGGGGTTTGTCTGCTTTGGGCAACACAATTATTGTCGCCTTCCTTAAATCTGCTGGTAGACTGCCTTAATCTCGGGCATGTACGAACAGCTTAAGTAAGTGTGGGGCCACTTCGGTTCCGCCTATCTTCTTCCAAGTTTCAATGGGGAAGCCATTCGGACCAGGTGTCTTTCGAGATTGCAGGTGCGCCATAGCTGCCCCCATCTCGTCTTCTGTGATTTCCATTTCCAGCATGTCCGCTGGCTCCGCAGTGAGAGAGGGGAGGACGACCTTTTCCAACACAGAAATGTCAGTGGGGAGCTCAGGTGCACTGTATAATTTCTCATAATATTTAGCAAATTCTTCTGCAATGTCTGCATCTGTAGATCTTGTTTCAGTGTTTTGTGTTCTAATCGCTCTTACTTGGTTGTGTCCCTCATCCCTCCGCTCAAGCCAGGCTAGCATCTTTCCAGCTTTGTCTCCTGTTTCGTAGATTCTTGCTCTCATCGCTCCGTGTGCCTCTCTAGCATTGTCCAACACAATGTTTTGTAGCTTTTTCTGAGCTAGGATCAGGGCTCTATTCGTGTCGGGGGTGTCTTGGGTTAGGTGAGTTTCCTCCGCTAGTTTGACGTTTGATTCTGCTTCCCTTGTTGATTCAAGGTGTGCCTTCTTTTGTGCCAAGGTCCAGGAAATAATCTCCCCACGAATCACAGTTTTGTAAGCTTCCCACAGAGTGATGGGGGAGTCCACAGTTCCTTCGTTTAATTCGAAGTATGTTGTGCTAGGATTCTGTAGTCTTTCTACTAGCTCTGGGGATCCCAGATGGTAATTGTTCAACCTCCATACTGGAGGTGGGATTGGTTTGCACGTTTCAATGGACATGAGCAAGGGGGAATGATCTGAGATGCCTCTTGGGAGGTATAAAGCCTGTGTCGCTGTATGTATTATTGATGCTGGTATAAAGAAATAGTCCAGGCGTGACAAAGATGCATGTACCCCAGAATGGTAGGAGTATTCCTTGCTTTCCGGGTGGAGATCCCGCCACACATCTCTGATTCCAAAAGCTTCGACAAAGTTGGCTAGGTTAGTTCGACGATTCGGGTCTCTACTGTGTAGATGTGTGCGATCTTGCACATTATCCATTACATCGTTAAAATCTCCCCCCAGGATTAGGATGTCTGCTGTGTCCATCGTGAGCAGTGGTGTTATGTCTTCTATCAACATGGCTTGCAGTGTGGGTGGGGCATAGATCGCCAGTAGGGAGATCGTTTTGTTCCAGAGCTTGCCTGTGACATGCGTGTACCTGCCTCCAGTGTCTTGAGTTGTGTTCGTGATGGTGAAAGGAAGCCTTTTATGCATCAGGATTATTACCCCCCCTAGCTCCCATCGTGAATCCCGCTTGTATTGCCGTGCGGTAGTTGGATCGTTTAAACTGTGCATTGGTTGTGCCGGCTAGGTGGGTTTCAGTTAAGAAAGCTATGTCTGGGCTATGTCTATTGAGAAATTGTCGCACTAATCATCTCTTCAGACTGCTTCCTAGACCAGGTGAGGAGTTTTAAAGTCAGAGTTTTCGTGACTTGTGAGCTCATTTAAGCGTTCATGGGTAAAGTGACAAGAATGTTCTTCGGGTACTGGCCATTATGTACATGCGTACCACAGCAGAGGACAATGGCCCATATCGCTCCACAGCCTGTGTCTCGACTACTTTGATGTTCCATTAAGTTTGTCCAGCCTTTAAACATAACACATGCCCAACTGCCCCCTCCCTATACTTCACCCCCAACTGAAGCATCTGTCGCCCCATAGTAACTCAAATACAAAATAACTTCTAAGCGAGTTCCAAGGAAGGGTCTTTCCCAGGTCCCACCACGGGGCCGCCAGCTTCCTTATGTAGTTTATTTCCTAGTTAGGCGGGTAGGGTATGGATCCTGATATCTGCATAATCTGTCTCTGCTGCTAGTCGTCGTTGTCTGGAGGCATTTCTTCTTCGGGTTGCTGCTCTGGTGGGTCATCTGGCGGTCTATCCGGTCGAGGTCTATTTCTTCTATTTTCTTGCCTCCTACGCTGGTTCCAGTCCCCTCCTAGGTTACGTTCTGCCCAGCTCCAAGCTTCCCTTGGATCTGTGAAATGCACCGTCGTGCCGCCGTGATATATCTTTAGTTGTGCCGGGAATAACAGGCCGTATTTCACATTCAGTGCCTGGAGGCGTTTTTTCAGTGGGTCAAACTTTTGTCTTGCTTTTTGTACTTCCTTCGTGAAGTCAGGAAAGAATGCTATTTTAGAGCAGCTATATGTGATTGCACCATTTCACCCTGGCCATTTGGAGCACCGCATCCCGATCTCTGTAGTTGAGAAGCCTAGCGATCACAGTTCTTGGTGGCGCCCCCGGGATTGGTCTGCCTGTTGGTACTCTGAGCGCATTCAATGGAGAAGAATTTGGACAGGGATTTTGGGGCAAACGGGTCTGCAAGCAGCTGTTCCAGGAAGAGCTCCATGCTCGCCCCCTCTGTTTTTTCAGGCAGGCCAAGGATCCGTATATGTTGTTTCTTCTCGAGCGGCCCTCTCCTTCCTCCACTCTCTCCTCCAGTACTTTGATGCGCGCCATTGCTCTGCTCATTTGTTGACTCAAACCTCGTAGCTCATCCTCCGCCACTGAAATGCGAGTCTCGGTTTCACCCGTCCGGGCCGCCAGTTTTTGAAGGTCATGACGTAGCATGGGCACATCGGTACTAATGCTATCCATTTTGACTTCATGGATGTACGTGAGCTAGAGATAGCATTCATCACATCTTTGAGTGATATGTTTTCTGAGGGTTCTTGCGCGTTATCTGTTCTGGCTTGATCTGCTGAGGGCTGCAGGGCCGGTGTTGTGTACTGCTCCATGGTACTCTGAGTCCCTGGTTTCTTTATTTTCTCCTTGCCCATCTTGAAGCTGATCTTTCCCCTCCGGCCTGTATTGCCCTTGTTTTTGGCAGTTGCCAGGCACGTTTCAACTTCACTAGTAAGACACGCCCTACGTTGCGGACTGTTCGAGTAGTTTGTGGTGTGAGTGGCCACTGTGCGATGGTTCACTCATCTGGTGTTAGTGATTCGGGTGTTATCAACACTTATTCGTGCCGTGTATCCAATGGATGCCCTTTGTGCCTATAACTTGCGGTTCAGTACCACCTCTGTCGTGTATCTGTGCTGTGCTGTGTTAGTACTAACTTTTTCCCCTTTATGAGTCACAGCTGGTAAGGCAGGTGCGGCATTGCAGCCAGATCACATCTCGCTTTGCAGTGCACATAGTTCAGGTGACAGTTGCACGGTTATGCAGTGCTGTATGTTCGTGACTTAGTTTGGTTCTCTATGTAGGATGGCCTGCTGTCGGGGGATGAGCTATTGTTTTTTTTTCGCGTTGGGGGCCGCACTGTTTATTTCAGTTATATCCCAACTCCCCCTCACCTTACCTCCTGTATGAGTTCTGGATAGGTGCTTAAGAACCGCAGGTCACCCAGCAACTCAATGGGGCACAGCAGGCACTCCCCACGGCACAGAGCTCCCGTAACCTCCACGTGGTCCGCGTTCGCTGCACTAAGGATCTAAGTAGTGCAGCGCCGGATTTGCTGGGGCAATCCCCCTGCCAGGAGTTTCGCTGAAGGTCGGCTCGCGACGTGTCACAAATGTGTGCTGGGTCTCCTCCGGGCCCTATGGAAACATAGCGAGGCGTGAGATAGTGGGTCAGAAGGGGCTTATCTGCTGCGTTTCCACTTCAGGTCAGTGTCCGTTGCCTGTTTTCTCCTTTGCTTTCTAGCAGAGGGTTGCTTCTGGTATCGAACCAGGTTATACCAGGACATGCAGTGCTGTGCAGGGCTGGTGCCTTTATTTTAGCGCTAGGGTTGCGTTTCCTAGGGCATCGGGGGGTGTAGTTCGTTCCCTGTCTGCTTGTGGTAAATGTCTCCGGGCTACAGCACTTTTTACTGCATTGGGTCGCGTAGGGGAATCGGGCCAACAATGATCCCGTTCCACTACTCTCAGGCGGCTCAGTGTTAGGGCTCCACAGGTGCGTATCTATCAGGGCACGTGAACCGCGTTGGACGGGGAGACATCTTCCCACCGTCGTTCAGGGCTTCTGAGGGCAAAGCGGTAGGGTTATGCTGGGTTGGGTGCCTCCCTCCACCGTGGCCGCCCCTCCGTAACGGTCGAGACCCTCGCGCTCCAGCAGGGTGCGGGGGGGGGGGAGCTCCTGGGGGGGACGCAGGTAGGCTCCGTGCCGATATCGTCAGCGGCAGTCCCAACAGGCCCTTCCCGTACCACGGCGCACCTTCAATCGTTCCGTCTTCCAAGCACAGCGCTTACCGTGGCGTATCAGGGGCTTTGCCTGGGTGGGCTCCCCCGCCCCGCGGCACCGTTTTCCGGACCCAGCTGTGGCGCAGTCACCGGCGGGGTGGGAGGGTGTTTCCCGCTGTCTGGTCGACAGTTATGCTTCTCCCTGTCGGAACACCGCTGCACAGCGTATCTTCACCTCTCCGTGCAGGGGGGGGAGCCCTTGGGGGGAGTGGGTCGGGGGGGAGGCACGCAGACTCCGTGCCGGTGTTATCAGCTGCAGTCCAACAGGCACTCCCCACACCACGGAGCGCCTTCAGTCATTCCGTCCTTCAAGCACAGCACCCGCCCCGGCGTGTCGTGGGCTTTGCCGGGTTGGGTTCCCCGCTCCGCGGCACTGTTTTCCCGATCTAGTTCTGGCAGAGACACTGGCAGGATGGGAGGGTGATTCCTGTCGTCGGGTCAACGGCAATGCTTCTCCCTGTCGACTCACTATTGTACGGCGTACTTTCCCCTCTCTGGCGCCTTTTCAGTTGATGGTAACTCTCGCGCCGTCCGCACAATCGCGCTCAGTGGCCATCTTGTTTCAGTCGCGGTGCCGTCTTTTCCTTTCTGTACAATCACGTTTATTTCCAGTTTCCTTCACCGATTTGCTACAGAACTTCAGCGATTCCGTGTCCAGGATGTCTGCAATCGATAGCTGACATTTTCTTGGATTACCACAATCAAAATCCGCAGGATATTGCAGGATACAGCTGGCGGCCCCGGGAGCACCAGAAGATCACGTCTTCATGCCGTGCTCGCCGGCCACGCCCCCCCCCTCCCGAGTAAATATATGTTTTAACTGGGAAACAGATTGTTTTTGTAATAATTATTTCTTTGCATCTAGTTATGCATGCACATTTAAAGATAGATGTTTACTTCCGATAACACGCAGTAATGGCAGTTTCATCTTGTACTACATGCGCTGTTGGTCCAAACATCATAGAGCCGTGTGAGTGAATGTCGTGTGTCTCCAATTTTTTTGGGGGGGTTTATGATGTACTTGTTATGTGTGCATGCTTGCATGGAAAGCTGATGCAAGGCAGCAGAATGTTTGGTGATGACTGCGGTCCCAAGGTCTACCCTGTGAAAGATGAGCCTGGCTGATGGGACCCAGTGGATCGTATACTTAACAGCTTAATGTAACCTGTAATAAAGTATATGTGAATAAGCTAAAGAATACTACAGAAGGTACGTTATTTCTGGGGTATTTTTACTTTTTTGGAAGCAAAAGTGGCCGATACACTCGTTATCTGAAGGGCTGACTTTAATAAACATGGGCTACATTCAAATAAAGACCAAACCAGAAAAAGCATATGCAGTCAATTTATTATTCACCAGCAAAATGTACCCATTCTCCGAACGGGTTCTGTAGACAGACATGACAACACTCAATTGTTGAAAATCAATGATCCTGTAGGTCGCTTTTCCATATCGCTGATATTGTGATTTGCACTCTGAAATAAAACGCAGTGAGAATGGGCACACGTGGCTGGCTGACATATCTGGAACAGACATTGGGGAAGGCAAGGGTTGATTTGCTGCTGCATACAGGGACCTTCTGTGCTCTCTCCCCCACCCGACGGCTCACCAAGGCGTGTTGCGGTGCATTGCAAGGCAAATCTCAGAAACTGTGCATCCTACAGGCTTGAAAAATGGTTTTTGAACTCCCATGGGCAAGTATTTTGCTCGTATCAAGACCAGCCCGTCTAAGACCACATTGATGTTTTGCCGATTTCAGGCAACCCTCTCATGTGTGAAAGTGCTGAAATCTGGGGGAAAGGTGGGGTGTCCAAATGACATGTAGCCAGTAATGTCCAGAGGTTCCCAACGGGTAACTATGCAAAATGTGGTGCAGATTGGTGAAACGGTGCGGAATTGTATAAGAAACAACTCTTCACAAAGACAAATGAATTTTGACTTGTTTAGGATATACATGAAAATTGTTGAAAAAAATGTTCACTGCTTTACATATTTAATTTGACTTTTATGGAAGATCTCATTATTTAATAACATATGGTCTTAAACCTTATGGGACAATCTAGTTAATATTAAGGCACACAGACACTTTCAGGACAAACGTACCTCTTATTGGGGGGTGGGAAGGGGTGCGTGGCCAACGGCACCAGTCCTGCTGCATGATTTTGTCATTCCGGGCACCTCTGGGAGTTGAAGGGGCTCCGGTACACTGGCAGACCCGAAAAGTGGAGCCTTGTGAGCTGAGGAGATGCAGGATCTGTAGAGCGAGTCCCTTCCTTTGGGAGCGCAGAGCGGGGGGGTGGAGGGTTACGGCGCAGGCCACCAGATCCGCATGGTGGGCTCGGAGTGACTCGCAGGCAGGAGCCAAGGCCCGCTTGAGAGTTTACGCGGCCTCTGCATGATGTGCGGTCACTTTTCACGTTACAGGGGTCTCCCACAGGAGACAGAGCAGATCAGCGCCCTTGGAGACCAGAGCCTTGGCAGCTCAGTAATGTTGAGCAGGCCACCGGAGTGGCCAGGACGGCCTGCAAGGACTCCTGCAACGACAGCGCTGCATCCCAGGGATTGCACAGAACACAGTGAGGGAGTCAAGAAGGAGACTGCTGGCCAGGGGATGCAGGCAGAAAATAAGGCACAGGTTGCCGTCAGCAGAAAGTCCCATTGGGCAGAGGAGGGGGTCGATAGCCTGCCCAGGTTTATAGTGATTGCTTCGAAACAAAAGTTTCGAATCCCTAAAGCCTTGAAACAAACGTTTCGAAAACAAAAGCTTTGACAAGCTATTTTTAACATGCAGAAGTGCATTTCTATCGAAACCAATCCGTCGACAATACACATGGACAGGTTTCAATAGAAATGCACTTTTACATGTTAAAAGTAGCATTTCAATGCTTTTCTTTTAACTTTAAAATGTTACATGGAGCTGTCCAGTGCTGAAATTTCAGCACTGGCCAGCCCCTTGTTATGTTTTAGAGTTTTTGTGTATATTGGGGGGGGGGGGGGGTTTGCCCCCCACTCCTCCCCCAACCGCCAAGCCAACCCTAGCCCTAGGTAAAGGCAGCGGGAAGGAGTGTGGCAAGACCAGCAGAGGCAGACTGAATTGATAGATTATTGAATGGATTATTTATATAGCGCCTATACACAATGTGTTTCAAAGCGCTTCAAAGCAGGGAGGGGAAAAAAGGAGAATACAGTGACATTCAAATAAGTCCTTCATACATATTCGGCCTGGCGACATTTCAGATAGTGCAAGAGCTTTTGACAATGATAAGGAGGGGATGGATGTGGGGTGGGGAGGAGAAAGATAAGCGGCTACCTTACTAGGCAGGACGAACATTTTGGTAGTGCCGGAATTTAACAAAAGGGCCGGAACAGGGAGAAGGAGAAGAACAAAACAAGCAACTATCGTACTAGGCCAGACAACATTTCAAATAGTGCTGGCGGGCGAGAGGGAGGATAAAACAAGCTGCTATCAAAAAGTTTGGGTGATACTTCTGATAGAGTAAGTGCTAAGGATACCGTCAAGGGAGAGGAGAGAGGAGGGTACAGCAAAGAGGGATTAAAATAAGCAGACATCTGAGCGATCAAACAAACCGGGAGGCGGGGGGAGGCGAAATCCAGCAGGCAAGCATGAAGACGAACAGGGGTGGAGTTAGGGAAAAGGATAGAAAGAGAGGTAAGGATAGGCAATAAAGAGGATTGCAGCTAGGCTAAATGCATGAAAACACAGCCAAATCTGAATTAAACTAGATACATGACTACACAGCCACATCTGAATTACGCTAGATGCATGAAAACATAGCCACATTTCAATTAAGCTAGATGCATGAGGACACAGCCAAACCTGAATTAAGCTAGATGAATGATGACACAGCCAAACATGAATTGAGAGATGTATAAAAAGACAGCCAAATCTGAATCAAGCTAGATGCATGGAAACCCAGCCAAATTTGAAAAACACCCAGATACAGAAGTTAGAAGTGTGTGAACACGCAGTATAATCAGAGGTGCAAACATGAGGGACAAGCACAGAGGGGGGCTGATGCTTGGAGGGTAGAAAGGTGTCCAGAGTAGAGAATGTACCGCCCATAGTTATGAGGAGTGTTTATGGAAGTCCAGATTTCAAAGCAGAATGAGGGCGCAGCATCAAGGAAATTAGAGTACAGGGGTGACAAGAAAATACCTCATGTAGCAGACAGGGGCCATTGTTGTGGGCCTTAATGGTCATGGCTGGCTCCTGGTTGCTGCGATTGGCCTATCTAGGCCAAGGAAACCAATGGGAGGGGGCAGTAGGGCCAGACCAGGGAGAAGGCACAGTCCAGGAAAAAGATCCGGCCATCTTGTAAGGCAGGAAGCACATGGGGGATTCAAGGCGAAACGATGTAAATATGATGAAAAACCCAAGAAATTGGTTCATTGTTGGAAAGCATTGCTCTACTTGCGAGCCTCGTGCTGCCCAAAAGTAAATGCACAATTTAGACAAAAAAAGATGGAATCTGCGCAACAGGGGCGATGAACCCCCCCCCAATTATGAGGCTTACCCCAGCAAGCTAGTAGGAATCTTGTGATGCTTGTAGGCAGGGCGAAGTGCTGCAGCAGGACATCGGGGCTCCAGGTGTTTGAGCAAAGGGAGAAGGCAAAGGGAGAGCGACGCATGCTGAAGGGCTGGCCAGGACTGAAGGGTACATGCACCATGTGGTGCAGGCTCAAATTCTGTGAGCAGGCAAGGCAGCAGCGAATAGGGGGACAACACTGCACAGAGGGCCTGCCGTGAGGATTCACCAGGCCAAAGGGTGTATACACAGTGTAGTGCAAGGCCAGTTTCAGTGTGCTGGAGAGGCAGCAGCGAGTAAGGAACCGTGCAATGCACAGAAGAGCTGCGTGACAAGGAGGTGGTGATGACGGCAGCTGCTGAGTGCATCCCAGGAGGGGAGACAACCCTCTGAGTTGAAGGGAGGTGGATGTCGCAGCGCAGATTGGCATACCGAGGCCGGACTCTGAACACCTATTGGCAGCCCACCCAACAACAAGCGGATGTGAAACCGCGCTTGCCTGCGGATCCGGACCCAGCACAGTCAACAGGAGCCATGGAGGCTGCTACACATGGGGCAACGCACAGGGTCTCAAAATCGGGCTTAGACTGTCTGAAGACCCTAAAGGAGGAGCTGAAGAACGAGCCGTCTCAGTCCATCCACATAAAAAATAAAAACAACGCAGAGGGGCTCACAAAGTCCATTGAAGACCTAGTCAAGGACACAAACAGCAATGAAGACTCTCTAGGAGGATGTTCTTCATCTTCAGGGGGAGCTGGCCAACACCAAGCAAGATATGACTTTCCTGCTATCCACCATAGAGAACCTGGAAAACAGGCATGGCCAAGAGAATATCCGCATAAGAGGTGAGGCGGAGGAAGTGGAAGGCACAAATCTGCAGAGCTGGGTCCAGCAGGTCTTCAGGACAATGGCTCCAGAGGTAGCAAAAGATGGCATAGTGCTGTACCGGGTCCACAGGGTGGCCCACCTCAGAAGAACTGAGCGCCAACCAAGGGAAGATCCGCTCATACGGTACCAAGGAAGAGACACTAGGAGCATCAACGAAAATGGGAACAATCTCCGTCCAAGGTCAATCCCTCCTGATTATCCAGGACATTGCAGCGCTGACCCAACAAAAACAGCAGCCGTATCAACAGTTCAAGAAGCGATTGTAGAACGACAGCGTGCGTTACAGATGGACGTTTCCATTCGGCCTGGTCTTCATGTGAAATGGCTGAGAAACGGGATGCACTAACCCAGAGGAAGCAGCACAGGTTCTGGGTCTGCAGATCCAGTCCGAGCAAGGAGAGCAGAGCAGCAGAACCTGGTTGATCATTCCACTGTGCAGAAGGCTGCGTGGAGTGGCAGGCACTGAGGCGAAGCCTGTTGGTGCACCGCACAAACCTGGAGGGGGGAGCTTCCTCAGCACAAGCATAGACCATTTGCACGATAGCTCCCTTCAGTGAACGGGTGGAGGGCGTAATTCACAACTGATCATGGTGTGGTTGGTAGTGGTGAGGAATTGGAAAAACCTCAAAGTTTTGCCCTGGTTCCAGGGGAGGGGGGAAATTGGGGAAATGAGGAGGGGGGGTGGCGGGGAAGAGGTTCACATTCACAACACTCACTCTCGAATGAGTAGGGAGGGACCAGTTGACAAAGTGCCACAACAAGCCATATGATCCACTATAAGAGTATGTTCAGGACCCGGACCTATAATGTAAGGGGTCTTGATACCCAGCAGAAGAGGGGAAAACTGCTAGGTGAGATCAAGCAATGGCAGGTTGATGTGGCAGGTCTCCAAGAGACGCATCTTATAAGGAAAGAAACTTACAGGCCGAGGTCAAGGCAGTGCCTACAATGCTTCGACAGCAAAGATCAAGTGCAAGGGGCTGGGTACGCTGGTGAGCAGGTATGTCTAATTTACACTAGTGAAGACTAAGACAGACAAAGAAGGGAGATACCTATTTGTAGAAGGATGGTTCAATGGCGGCCGGTTGACTGTAGCGTCAGTATACAGCCCAAATGGCAGCCAAAAGGAATTTTGCAGTGTGGTCCTACAGGAGTTCGTCGAATTTGCGAGTGGGGATATGGTATTCTCTTTGGACCTCCACATGACGTTTGACCCCAAAATGGGATGCATCCAGAGGTACTTACATGGTTGGAATACAGCCATTGAAAATATCCATTAACAGGCCTAAATGAAGCAGGGTTAGCGGTCTCGTGGCGGCATGCTAATCCAGGGGTGAGGACTTCATTCTACTCCCACAAGCACAAAATATGTTGCAGACTAGATTACATTTTGGTGGGAGGTGGAATTTGACTGAGTCTTGGGACTGCTATGATAGACAAAATCACTCTTTCAGATCATGCTCCTGTACATTTCTCATGGGATTTGCGCCCTAGGGAACATAGAGCCAACTACTGGAGGCTATAACCATCACTTTTAAATGATCCCATATGCCAGAAAGAGATTAGCAAGAGCATCAGTCACTCTTTCGCAGAGACTACTTAGGGGATAATGAGCGAGGGGACACAGTGGGATGCATTTAAAGCCTATATAAGGAGGGGGGTCATAATCTCAAGAGGGGTGGGGCTGCGTCGAACGTGAGTTGGAGCACCTGCTAGCTCAGTTGAAGGAACTAGAGGGGCAGTACATATCCCCCGGGCTGCAGGATGGTCTATAGGAAGCTTTAGGCGACCCGAGGTTAGATCAATATGATAGAAGGGAATAGAGTAGAATATGCCCGGATGAAATAAGCAACACTATGAGCAGGATAACCGGGCTGGGAGACTGCTGGCATGGAAGCTCAAGGTGAGAGCAAATAGGAGGGCCATTGGGGGATTAGAAACGTCCCCAGGAAGATGGACTAAATACGGAATCGGAGAAACAGGAAGCCGTCAATCAATTTTATAGAGACCTATACTCCACAGACTCCCCTGTGCAGACTGAAATAGGCAACTTCTTAGAGGCATGTGAACTGCCAAAGGCGATAGAGGCTCAGACGAGCATTAGGGCAAGATATAACTAAGGAAGAAATCTTGAAAGCCTTTGCTTTCCTAAAGATGAAGTCCCTGGCTTGGCTGGGTTCTCCCTGGAATTTTACAAGGGCTATGCAGGCAAGCTTCTAGGCCTGCTTCAAGCGTTGTTAAAGACAATCTGGTGGGAGGGGTTAGTCCCAAGCACGATGGAAGAAGCAAAGGTGTTAGTCCTATATAAAGAGGGCAAAGACCCAGAACTCTGCTGGTCATACCACCCCCACAGCAGTATTGAATATAGATAGGAAGCTGTTCGCCAAAATCCTAGCTGAGCGCCTTGACCGGGTACTACGGTATCTGGTAACAGAGGATAAAGCAGGATTTGTGGCAGGGAGGCAGGCAGCAGAGAACACTAGGCAGGTGTTGGACCTTATTGACATTGCACACAAAACAAAACTGCCAGCAATGATGGTGGCCTTGGACAGGGCCTATTGGACGGAGGTGTTGGGCAAGTTCGGCCTGGGTGAAAAGTTCATAAAAGGAGGTATTTGCCATATATGGGACTACCACAGGCAGAGTGGCGGTCAATAGCCAATTGTCGTGGGGCTCTTGTTTGTTCAGAGAGACAAGACGGGGCTGTCAACTCCCTCTACTTTTTGCTTGTCCATAGAACCGCTAGCCATATGTATAAGAGCTAGCAAAGACATAAGGGGCATTAGTGACAAAGGGATCTCTCATAAAATAGCGCTGTATGTAGATGTTATCCTCCTGGCAATCTCAAGAGCACTCGCTACCCCAGACAATAGCACAGCTAGACGAATACCGGGCCGTATCTGGGTTCAAAATAAAACTGGACAAATTTGAGCCTCTTAACCTCTCGCCGTCAAATGTGCAAGACCTTTCAGAACTTCTCTCCCTTTAGGTGGGCTGCAAAGGGCATTAGCTACCTGATCATCCAGCCAACAGTGAAGTATGAGGGACTATACAGAGCCAACTACCCCAAGCTGATAAAAGCGATCAGGGCAGACCTGAGTAAGTGGAGTGCACAGGAACCATCACTGATGGGCAGAATAGCGACACTAAAAATGAACACCCTGCCAAAAGTGCTGTATCTATTTCAAGCCCTTCCAGGAGCACTTCCCAAGCAGGTGCTAGGGCATCTCCAAAAAGAACTAGGCAGGTTTGCATGGAGGAAATGGAGGAATCACCTGGCTAAGGTAGCAGCTAAAACACTATACAGATACAGGGGAGGGAGGAGACTAGCCACGCTTCACTTATGGAAATACTATCAGACGGTGCAAGACAGTTCGAGGAGCAGGTGGTGGGGAAACCCCATCAGATATATGCCTTGGCTACCCCAATCAGATCGCCACATCTGCATGTACAAACTGCCTTCCACCGCTGCCACTCTGAGTTGGGATAGTGAAAGGGTTGGAACGGAAACGGACAACATTCCCAGACCTGGTAACCCTGATACACCCTAATGTAAACTTCACCCCAGCGTATAGGAACAGGGCCTTTCAGGCATGGCAGACAGGAGGGTGCGAGATCATCTCACATATCTATGAGGGAGGGGAAATAAGACCATTTGAATCCGGCAAGGCAGCATTTGGTGTGGGGAAGGAGCACTTCTCATACCTACAGCTCAGTCATTGGGTAATGCAATGAGGAAACAAGGAAGACGCCACAAGGCAACCAACACCATTCGAGAGGCTTATATTTACACAGGAGGGGGTTCAGCAGGCCTAATAACACTGCTATACAGCTGCCTCAATGCTCCAGTTAATAAGGGCTGCCACCCTGTGATAGGGGTGCCACAAGGACTTAGGTAAGGAGATGGACAAGACCCGGTGGACTGAGATCTGGAGGCGGGCTGCCAAAGCGACAGTGAGAATTTAGTATGTTAAGATAGTATATATCCCTAGACAGGAAGGCACACATGGGAAAAGGGGGGCTACTGGGCTTTGTTGGAGGCTGTGAAGCAGTAGGCACATACTTGCCTATTTGGTGGAACTGCCCAAAGCTACAACCTTACTGGCAGGAATTAGTTCCTACCCAAAGGCTGATAACAGGCTCGAGGATTGAATGTGCCCCAGAGGTTTGTCTGTTGGGACTAGTGCCATCGCATAAAGAGCAAAGGGGAAGTAACTCGGCTTTGTCAACAACTCTTCTGAGGATGCTGATAACGGCCAGGAATGCAGTCACAGAAGCCTAGAAGTCTGCTCGGCCCCAATCGATTGACGACTGATTAGGTGGAATGTGGAGGCTTCTCATCTGTGAGAAAGTGACTTATGCCCCACTCCACAAACTAACCAGCTTTTCTAGTAAGTGGGAAGGTTTCCTGCAGTTCATTAAGTCTGCGAATAAGGACTGCACCTGCCCCCCCGCCCTGATTCCCCCCGAGAGACTCCGAGCATTGGGGCTACTCAATCTGGCATGAGGCGCATAAGGTGAAATGCAAATAGAGTGGGATGGGGAAAGTTGAAACTGGAGGGAGAGTGTGACTGCTTGTGGGGTTGGGAGGGAGTGGGTGGGGGGCCTTGAGGGGTGAGGGTATGTTCGGTATGGTTTAAGGGGCATAGATAGTTAATTAAATCACTATGACGATCTGCAATGTTTGCGTTGTTTATAACTTCATCATATAGCAAAGGTCTGACATGAGATATGTCGTAGTGTGTGTGATATAACCCCAATACAAAAGATTTGAACACAAAAAAAATAATAAAGTACTTCTCATCTTGGATTGAGCTATGCCGGTCTTACCTGTCTGGAGGACAACCCAGCCATGTCAGTGTGAGATCTGACTACTGGGTATAATGAAGCAGGCACAACCAATGCAGATCAATGGTAGATCATATATTGCATGGACTTCTCTTGATAAAAGATATTTCCCTATAGAGCTAGATTGAACAGGCCTTGGAAGAAAAATGAGGCACAGCCATTTTGGTGTCTTTGTAGGAGTGCTAGAGCAGACTGGCTTAGGGAAATAATTAAGGGGTTTCATTTTATTGCAGAGGCCGATCGCAGTATCTGGACTCCTCAGGGGCTCGAGGCTCTGCATTGGGTAATCCAATGAGGGAGTGTGGTTCATGTTGTTATCGTGCAAAAGGGAACACCTGCACCACAGAGAGGAGGGCAGGGTGTTCCAAATAAGAAAGCCCTTTGTCACAGGGGTTTTGCATGTTCCCTTATCTTCCATTGCAGGAGTCTTCCATCAGATACCACACTTCTTTAAACACAACTGCTCCCGTGTGCAGGTCACACCAGCCATCGCCATAAAGGTTCTGTAGCAGATTAGAGGCATAATGTCTGTTAAGATGGCTTTTTAGAATCTTGGGTGGATTCTAAGAGGCCTGCCTACAATGGTGAACAGGAAGGACCACGTTTAGTCAAACCTAGTCAAGGTAAAGTACCAAAATGATTAAATAAAAGAAACTGGCAATATTCCTGTTAGCTGCAAAGCATCGATCCCAATTCCTATATTTAAAAAGGGTGCAAGAAATAATGCTGCAAACTATAGGTTATTAGCTAGGACTGATGTGTGTTCCAAAATATTCGCTAAACTCTTGATGTTGGAAATGAATGAGTGGATAAAGAAAAACAACATTCACAAACCATCAGTCAGGATTTACACACGGTATGGGTGCTACCCCTAATCTTTGGGCATTGATGTATATAATTTGAGAATGCCTGAATAAAAACAGAAGGATTCTTTTCTATATGATTCACTGATTATAGGGGCACATTTGACACAGTGAATTGCGAGCTTTTATGGTAGAAGTATTTATTATACAAAGGACCAGATCTGATTAGATTAGACCAGGAGGGCTCCTTGAGTGATCCTATTTATACTAATTATGGGTTGAAGCACGGATGCCCCTGGCCCAGGCATTGTATAAGGAACAAGTTCCTGTAACTGTTATCCAGCATGAGTCTGGCATGCTCATGAATATTCCCCGTCGTCAGACTGGGAATCCTCGGTAAAAGAAAAAAATCAGTTTCAGTTTAGTTTCTGAACTGTCTGTCTCCTAATAACCAATCACTGGTCTCGGGGTCATACTGCCTCCAGCCAATGACTGCCCTCTACCCAAGCCCCTCCTCTGGCAGCCATCCTCAGATTTGGTAGCACGTAAAGTGGCAGTAGGACCAAGAGAAGAGCCGCAAAGGGGTAGGTGGGAGGGTTCGCATGTGAATCCATGCCAGACCCATGCTGGAGAACAACAGCTACAGGCAAGTAACTTGTTCCTTCTCCATCATGGGGTCTGGCATGGATTCACATGCTCATGCATAAAAGAATACATAGCAGTACACACATGCACAACCACGGGAGGTGGGCTCAACATTAAGCATTACAACAACTCAACATTAAGCATCTCTTACCTCCTCGCCAGGCTCACCTTCAAGCCAACAGGTTGCGCAGCACTGCTTGGCCGACTCTGGACTCCTCCCTGGAATCCTGGTCGATGCAGAAGAATCTTGTGAAGGTGTGCATCGACCTCCGCGTAGCAGCCCTGCAGATGTCCAGCAGGGGCACACCAGACAGGAATGCTCTAGTTTCAGCGATCCCTCTGGTCGAATGGGCTCTCGGACGTCCAGGCAACGGTTGATTTGCCAACCGGTGACAGTGTGTGATGCAGCCAGAGAGCCACCTGGAAATGGAGGCCTTGGAGAGAGCCTTCCCCTGGTTCACAGGGCCAAAGTTCACAAACAGCTGTGACGTCTTCCGAAAACTCTGTGCGTTCCACGTAGAACTTTAGCTCTCTAGCCACATCCAGCGAGTGCAAAGTTCTCTCAGCTGGCAACAAAGGCAAAGGAAGAAAACAGGTAACACCAAGGGCTCGTTGAGATGGAAGTCCGACAGCACCTTGGGCATGTAGGTGGGTTCGTCCTCAGCATGACCCTCGTTGCGTGGAAAGTCAAGTACGGAGGCTTACAGGAGAGGGCCTGAATATCTCCCACTCGACGTGCGGAGGTGGTGGCCACCAGGAATGCCATCTTCCACGACAGGAATTTCAGGGGTGCCGAATGCAGAGTCTCGAACGGGGGACCCATGAACCTAGTCAGCACCACATTGAGCTCCCACGCCAGGGCCGGAGCCTTTACCGGCGGGAACAAGCGGAAAGGTCCTTTCATGAACTCCTTAACCAGGCAATGCAACCACAGCGATGATCGCCCCGGAGTTCTGGTGTAGTGGGGAGAGCCGCCAGATGGATCTTGATAGAGGCGTGCGCCAGCCCCCGCCTTGGCCAGCGACAGCAAGTACGGCAGCACTTGAGGGGCCGTAATCCGTACAGAGTTTATCTTCTGTGCACGGCACCAGACGGTGAACCTCTTCCATTTATGTCTGTAGCACTTAAGAGTCCAAGAAGCCCTGGCCTTGGCAAGCATCTCCTTGCAGTCAGCCGGGATCTCGTATCCACCAAACTCTAGTGCTGCAGGAGCCAGGCTTGCAGGTTCAGAGACGAGTCGTGGTGCAGCATCGTGCCTCCTTCCCTGGCAAGAAGATCTGCGTCCGTCAGAAGCTTGACTGGAGGGGACGCTGACAAGTCCAGAAGGTCCGGGTACCATATCTGCCTCGCAACGACGGTGCGACGAGGATCATCCTGCACCGGGACCGTCTGAGTTGACTGATGAGTCGTAGGAGCAACGGCAAAGGTGGGAACGCATAGAGAAACAGGCCGTCCCAGGGGAATGAGAATGCATCCCCCCTGCTGGCAAACCTCCGGCACTTGGTGTTTGTCGCTGTCGCAAATAGATCGATCTGGGGATTGCTGCATCGTCGAAACAGTAGGTCTACCTGAACTTGCCGAAATTACCACTCGGGCAAGATCGCAGCTCCCCGCTGAGTGAGTGGGTGACTGTGTTCTTCACTCCTGCAAGATGAAAGGGTACCAGGAACATCCTTTGAGCGACGGCTCAGTGCCATAGGTCCTGTACTTTGGAGAGAGCAGGGGATCCTGTGCCCCCCCCCCCCGTTTCCAAATGTAGAACATTGTCTTGGTGTTATCGGTGAAGACCTGCACCACCTTGCCCTTGAGGGACGGAAGGAATGACTTGAGGGCCCAAACAAGGCCCGGAGCTCCAGGACGTTGAGCAACGACTTCTCCTCCGGGAGCCTAAGGCCTCTTGCGTGGAGATTTCCAGTGTATGCACCCCATCCCTCCAGGGAGGCGTCCGTTGTCACAGTCTCCTGATGCGCCGGGGTCTGGAAGTCCGTGCTTGTCGCTAGATGCGCGCGGACTCCCCCCTCCGCCATAGAATCGCCTGACGGAATGTCTCGTTGAGGGCGATCCTGTCCTCGAAGCTTCCCTTCGCCTGCATCCAACAGGCATCGAGGAACTCTTGCAGCGTTGCATCCACAGTCTGGACAGCCGAACGAGGTAGATGTATGACAACATCATGCCGAGCAGCGATTTGATGGACCTCACCCTGGCAAACTTCATGGCCAACAGCCGTTGTACTTTGCCCAGGATGGCCTTTATCCTGTCCTCCAACAGTGCAGCTAGGAACACACAGTGTTAAATCTGGCTCCCAGGAACTGGGCGTCCTGCAATAGTTCCAAGCAGGACTTTGCATAGTTTATCGAGAACCCCAGTTCCGTGAGCAGGCGGACCGTCCTCGCTGTGTGTTCGACTGCGAGTTCCTTTGACTTCGCTCGGATGAGCAAATCTTCCAGAAAGGGTTAGACGTGGATCCCCTGCAGGCGCAGCCACCGTTGCCAGGCACTTGGTGAAGACCCTTGGGGCTGACTTCAGACCAAAGGGGAGGGCCCTGAACTAGTAGTGCCACGCTTGGACCACGAAGCACAGAAACATTCGGTGCCCCTTGTGAATGGGGATGTGGAAGTAGTGGACGTGCGGACATGTCCTTGCAGAACGCACAGTCCTCCTCCACGTGCGACTTGTCAGAGTGCAGGCAGTAGAGGCACCGGGAGTGCTCATCCTCCTTGAAGACATTCTGTAGTCCACATCCTGGGCAGATCCTAAACAGCTTGGATCCAATGGGCGTTGAGTATCCTTTGTGTTCAGCCATGTCCATGGATGGTAGGCCTCAAAGATCTTCCGGAATCCTCAAAGAAGTGAAATTCGATGAAAATTCGCCCTTGCGGGGCGTAGAGATTTCCGAAATGGGTCCCTGTTAATCGGAAGAAGAATCGGTGGAGCTCGAGGCTTGATTTGACCGAAAAAAATAAGATTAAACTCTGAAAAAACACAATACGCAGTAAAAGCTCAAGAGCCAAGTACGAGGACTCCCAACACTTGTATGTGCGGTAAAAATCTGAAGATGGCTGCCAGAGGAGGGGCTTAGGTAGAGGGCAGTCATTAGCTGGGGTCAGTATGACTCAGATCAGTGATTGGTTATTAGGAGAAACACAATTCAGAAACAAAACTGATTTTTTCTTTTACCGAGGATTCCCAGCCTGACGACAGGGAATATTCATGAGCATGTGAATCCATGCCAGACCCCATGCTGGAGAATCTATATGTCTCTGACATAGGTTTAACATTAGATAGTGCCCACATCTTTCCCCCAAAAATAGGTACGAAAAAAATAACTTGGCTCGCTTATGCAGACACCCTGTTGTTGGACAAGACTCCTATAGGATTATAAAGGAATATGGATGCGCTGTGTGAATATTTAGGGAAGAATAGATAAGCGATTTATTATCAAGAAAACAAAATTATGGCAATTAGACCACATACAAAAAAGAGGCCATAATTGGAAGTGGTCCATGGGCACAAAAATAATTGAAATTGTCCACTCATATGTCTATCTGGGTCTTTTTATATCTGACAGAATTAGTGTGTCGGAAATCCAAGATTATGATTTGTTAAAAATAGAAAAACACAAAGCTATTAAGAGTTTTATTGGATATAAAGGTGGCTTATTCTTTTATACAGTGTTTTCCAGTTTACTAGAAACTTTTTACACTCAAAAAGAAAAAAAATACAACACAGCAACAACAACTTTGACCATTAATACAAACCCCACTGTGTCTTGTGACACTTTCCAAACACTCCACTTTCCAAAGCATCCCAAATATCCTGCCATTCTTCCTCACCTTGCTGTACAATCAATTTCAAATTTGCAAATATGAATTTCAGTAATTTACACAACGCTAGAATCAACTATTGATTATTCATCATCATTAGTCCATCCCATAACAGGTTTATAACGACCGAATCAGTAGAGTGCACAAAAGACCCCAATAGTCTAAGCCTTTCCACCAAAAATGCCCGACATTTCAGCACCAAATGAAATACAGATTCTGTATCCGTGTTTCCACAGGCTCTACAGCCACACAGATTTTGGAAGTTCCAATTTAGGACCAATAACTTTCAAAGAGGGCAATGCATTTAATCGAAATTTCAGATACAATGTTCTATATTTCTGTGAAGGGAATTTAAGTATATATAATCTTAGAGTGGCTTTCAGTATATAGTATGTTTGTTTACCTCTAAACAGCTTCAGTCTTTTCAAGACATTACTCATCCCATTGTCTCATCTTATTCTTACTAACATAATCAGAGTGCGAGATAGCTATTAGCATTAGGTCTTGATACAGAGTGCATGGTTGTTGGAATTTTTTAAAATAAGGGCATTCGTTCAATTTGTTAAACCCTCACTCAGGTAAAACCCCAAACTAGACTCTTTCGCCATTAATAGCTTGTAGAAAAGAGTCAGACTGTGTTTCATGTATTGTGCCCACCATGATGTGAGGCCGAACTCCAACCATATGGCACAAATAGGTGTGGACTTTGGCAGTCCCAAAACTGCCTTTCAAGGAGTCCAAAAACTGTTGATTTTTAAAGACAATCAATTCACATCTGTATAGCAACATAGCTGATATTTTGAGTTTGTACAGTTCAATCAATGGTGCAAGAGAGAACATACACAGTTTCCTCTGTTACCTTCATAAGAGAAATACAGGACAACATTTTCTCCTTCATTTTGGCTTTTTGTTCTTTGACTAAGCCTTTAGAGGAGATGAGTAAAGCAAGTTAACATATTAGTTACAGGTTGATTGTTTAAACTCCAAGTAAAAGGTCTAGTCTTACACTTTTTCGTGAAGGACATAATGAACAATTTTGTGAGATGCATCTTTAGTTGATTTTCATGCAAATAACTTTCCACAGTACATTTTAGCCCTGACGGAGTGTAGTCTCATCACCAAATCGTCAGCATAGGCCAAAATATTATCCTTAATATCTTTCCACTTTTGAGCTAGACTCTTCCACCCGCCTGCCATGTAAAGATTAAACAGTATAGGCGCCATAGTACAGCCCTGTCTCACTCCTCCCTTGGTCGCATTAATCACACTGGCACTTTCCCCCCCGATTGTTCAATCTTTAACTGTCGTACCTGTGTACAATAACCATCATCTCCAGAAGGCTGCTGTCTAACTTCCACTTGCCAAAGTCTACTGACAGCAATTTAAAGTGATTTACCAAATTGTCCACCTATATCAGAGCTACATGCAAATTAAGTCCGAGCACGCCTAATAGTCCCAACCCCTTTTCTAAAGCCTATTTGCAGAGGGCTAAGGATCCGATTAGACTCCGCCCAAGCACTCAACTCCCTCAAGATTAGCTTAGCAAATATTTTTGCAGACTAATCTATAAAGGCAATTGGGCGATAGTTAGCAGGTGAGGCTCTATCACCTCTCTTGAAAATCGGTAGAATCACTGCACACTGCCAATATGTACGGCAGACAGTCTTTGCAATATGTGTCAAGAGCCTGAATAGAATATCAGACCACAGCCCCAGATCGTCTTTATAGACGCAGTAGGAAACACCATCTGGACCACACACTTTTGACATCTTTAGGGCTTCTATAACCATTTCTAGGTCTATTTTATGAAATTGGGGTTCCCACCCAGACCGCCGTCAAGGCCTATCTTCCAGAGGACTGACATTTCCGGATTTCATATTACATTTATTGTTCATATACTCCACCAAGCCCTTGCTGATACAAAGCAACTTTGTAGGTTGTTAATTTGGGGATCATCTATCCCATTCATAGTTCTCCAAGTAGCACAGGTGTCTTTCTTAATGATCTTCTTAAACAGTACCCGATTCCTTCTTAAACAGTACCCGATTCCTCTGAATATGTTTTTCAAGTTTATAACATTTTAACCATCTACAGTAAGACTGTCTTACTTGCTTTATTCCACTTTTAATATCTGCCCTGCTTAAATTCAGATAACAGCCCCATCAAGGCGTTGATACATTTAAACAGTTTCTTCTCATTTATCTGATTATCACACAATTGTATATGCTTACCCAGAAAGAATCCCCCACACCAATTTGTCTTGCCCAGTCTCAGCTGGTCCCAGTTTGCACAATACCTGATGGAAGACATTGGGCACAGTGCATATATTTTTAGTCACATTTGGTAGGGAGTCCCACCATGTTTTCTATTCTATTAAATGGAATTTTTATTAAGCGCCAACTCGCCCGCAGGCCTACGAGCGCTGACAGACAAAACAACATGAAACAATGAGAGACTACGGATAACCATAGAATATATGTCCATAGCCAGGAAGGATGGAGGCAAGGCTTAGATTAGTCCACCGTCAAATAAATGAGTTTTTAATGCTTTTTTAAAAATTGAGCAAGCAAAGGAAGCTGCCTGATTGATAAAGCTAGATTGTTCCAAACCCCTGGACCTCAAGCATTGAGGCTCAGATCTCCAAATCTCTAAAACTTGCATCGTGGTTGCATGAGTAGAGACTAATTGTTGGACCGCAGAGTCTGCCTACAAGGCAGTCTTCTGATCTGTGATTTGAGATAGCTGGGGGTACTACCTGCGAGGCATTTATACATCATGTAGGAGGCTTTAAAATTAATTTGCTGAACCGGCAGCCAATGTAGCCTCCTACGTGCATCAGAGGCATTTTCTCTGTGTTTTATGCCACACCACTCTAACGGCACCATTCTTAATAACTTGCAGTTTTGGTATGTTTGCCTGTGAAGTGCCATCCAGGAGCCTGTTGCAATAGTCTAACCTGGAGTTAATGGTTGCTGTCGCCAACAGAGCCCCGTTTCCTATAGACAGATATGGCTGAATCTGCCACAGCAACTGAGTCATATAGGCACAGTTAGAGTTTAGGTAGGAAACATGGTTCTTAAAATCAAGATGTCTGTCAAATACCACTTTTAGGGTTTTAACCTGACTGGCGACCTGAATTCTGGCCTCATATTGAAGATCTAGTGACTTAATTCTCTGAGAGCTACTTTGGCGGTCCTAGGTCCCAGAAAAGATCTAAACCAGTCAGCAGCTAACTGTGAACATTTCCCAACCTCAGTTAGCCTGTCTGCCAGCCTATCGTGGTCTACCAAGTCAAAGGCTGCGGACAGGTCTAAAAGCAACAGCATAGCCAGGCAACCCTGATCAACAATTCCAGCAAGGGCACATAATTTCCAGCAAAGCTGTTTCTGTTCCATGTTTTTTTCTGAATCCAGACTGGCCCTTAAACAGAAGGTCTATTACTTCAACAAAGGCATTGCACTGAGTAAATGCAACTTTGTCGATAATTTTCAGCAAGAAGGGTACATTTGTTATCAGGTGATAGTTTAAAGGATCCTGGGGGTATAAGCCATACTTTTTTAATACGGGGTGATCCAGGCTTTATTAACACCATCTGGAACTTTCCCCTCCTGGAAGGACCGGTTAACAAAAGATGTCACAGGTTTGGCAATACTGGAGAAGTGTTCCTTAAACAGTGTTGTGGGAAATACTTTCTTTGCATTGAGTGGGTTTTATGTTGGCAACCATAGAAGATAATTCTAGGACTGAGACCTGCTTAACAGAAAAGAGTTGGTCTTCGTATCTTTATCTGAGTGAGGAGTTCCATAAGCCACACATGCCTCATGAGAAATGGTAGGGAGACTCTTGATGTAATCTAACCTTTCGGACCATGCTGTTGTGGATCTTTTGGCACCAGGCATCGTCGACAGCTAACTCTGGCTCTTGCATTTTTCCCTTAAGTTTGTTCGTTCTCAGATTCTTATTTGCTCTGTTCAGATTCTTAATTAGTACAAGCCTGTCATTCTGTCCATGTACAATAAGATTTATGGGTACCCTGGACTCAACCACTCTAAGGAGGGCTAGGTCCAGGACCATATGCAACATTGCATGATCACCATGACGAGTCCCAATTATTTCAAACATACAAATATTTAGTGACTCCACATTCCCCACAAATAGATAATCAATAGTAGAAGCCTCCATCGAGAATTGCCAAGTATGTACAATTTTCTACTTTTCGTCAAAGAGCAGGTTGGTCTGTAATAGATCCCCATCTGGCAAACAACAAAGACCAAGTTTTACCATAGGAGCTACTCTTGGAGTAGTCATTTGTTATAGGTACTATGGTGGATTCCTAAAATAATTCAGCATTTGCTATAGTGCAATTACATTCACAATTAAAAATCACCCTCCCCCCACAACCACTGGACATCTCAGATGCAATTGCTGCCATTTCATCAATATCTCATCAATCTCAACAGTGAGAGAATCTAGCTTGGTACACACCAGACTAAAATGACATACATTGTCACCGTAATAGCATTTCTGATGGTTCTATCTGCTTAGATTCACATGCTGTGCATATGGTCCTACATCTAGTGGTAACCGCAGAGTATTGCATCTTGTCTTTTGGGGACCGAAAGGGGACATCGGCATAGGCGTGTCTTTAACACTATCCCCATCGTGACATTTAGTGTACCCAAAATCCCTCACACGCTGAGGTCCCTCAGATTGTATTTTCTCTGCCATGAGGGAGCCCAAGGCTATTGTGAGTACATAAAGAGAGAAAGTAGTAAGACGTGCTATTATGGTGAGTAATGCATGTCTTCTGAGGCTTGATAATCTGCTTAGAATCACATGCTGTGCACAGACTAGCGAGCAGTACCCGGAGTTGGAGGTGGTTTATGAGAAGGAACAGTAGTGAAAAGATGTCTTAATACTTACTGCTTGTCCCACCTGAGAATCAGATCTAGAATGAGTGTCTTGGCAATAGTGTTTTGTAAAGGGGTGAACAGAACTCCTTGTTGCCGCTTTGCAAATGGACTCAAGGGGAAAATTTGCAATGAATGCTATGGAAGCCCCAGTGCCCAGAGTAGAGTGCGCTCTAGCTGTTAGCAAGAGTATAACACAGTGTGATGCTTCTGACAATCCACCTTGAGATAGCCGATTTAGAGACAGGATCTCCTTCTCTACCAGCTGCCACTGAAACGAAAAACTGGTTCGTCTTCCTCAGTGGTTTCGTTCTTTCCAGATAAAACATGACTACCCTGCGCAGATCTAGTGTGTGAAGGCTTCTTTCGGCCATGCTAGTGGGATTCTGGAGGAAAGTGGGTAGTTCGATTGATTGGTTCACATGGAACTTCGAGATGAATTTAGGCGCAAATCTGGGATGAGTGCGCAGAACCACCTTATCCCTGTGGACCGTAACAAAAGGATCTAGAACTGAAAGGGCCTGTAGTTTGCTAACCCTTCTAATAGAAGTGATAGCCACTAGGAAGGCCATCTTCTAAGTAAGGTCTTTTAGACTTGCTTTATGCATTGGTTCAAACAGAGACCCAATGAGTCTGGTCAAAACCACATTTAGGTCCCATCCGGGAGCTGGGTTAGAAATGGGGGGTGGAGGATGAATCCTCTTAACCCCTTCCATAAACGCCTTAATAACAGGTATTTTCCACCACAACACTTTCTGTTGTGTAGTAGTGTAGGCTGAGAGAGCAGCTAGATGAACTAAAATTAATTAAAATAATAAAATGAATTAAAAACCAATCCTGAGTCTAACAAATGAGTTAGGTACAACACAATGTGGGTAGGCGAGCATTCAATGGGATTGACGCCCTTGGCTTTACATCAGATGACAAAGCGTTTTTATACTTACTGGAATAGCAATAACGAGTGTTAGGTTTTCTAGCCTCCCTGAGTATGTCCATGCATCTGAGGGAGTTGAAGGTATCCAAACTAGGACCTCAGGAGCCAGACCGCTAAGTTCAGAGTTTGTGGGCATGAGTGTAGTGTCTCCCCTGTGTCCTGAGACAACATGTTGTATGGGCAGGGTAGTCTCACAGGTGGGGGACATTTCCATGAGATGAGCAAACCAGGGTTGGAGGGTCCACATGGGGGCCACTAAAATCATGGTAACTGGTTCCTGGTGCATCTTGTGCACTACCTTGTTGAGTAGGGCAGTCGGGGGGGTGAGGGACAAATTGAGTAGACAAATTTCCCTGACCATGTTATCCAGAGTCCGTTCCCCTTGGAGCGGTTCTGGAGGTACCTGGAGGCATAGTCTTGGCATTGGGCGTTCTCCTGAGTTGCGAACAGGTCGATCTCTGGGAAGCCCCATTCTGTGAAGACGTTGGAGACAATGGGCCTCATTACAAGTGCTCCGGTCTGGAATTAACGCTGCCGGTATAACCATACCAGCACCGTTTCCACGTCCGCCCAATCATGACCCGTGGCCCCGGAAATAGCACCTCCCCAACCGCCACCGTGGAGTTAAGGGTCCCGTAAAGTCCACCTCCACGGAAACCCCTCCGTTACCGGCAATACGAAACACTGCGAGCATCACAACTAGCGCGGACACGGAAACACTACCAGAAAAATGGCGTTAAAACCATGATCACGGTGGCGGTACCGCCGCCAACGCGAACATGGCGTTAAACAGTGCCTGCTGAACTGAATCAGGGCAAAGGTGCACCAAATCAGCCCAGCTGGACCCAGAAGTACACTGCAAGCCTACAAAAGGGCCACACTCAGGCCAACACAACACAAAACCATGCAGGCAGCAGCTCTAGTAGCACTTGGACTAGGCCTACTCAACCAACAGGCAGCACTGCACATGATGGCAGTAATGGTGCAGAGGAGGAGGCGAAGGAGGCGCATGCTCCAACCAGCCAACTCTGCACCTATGGCAAACCCCATTGTCCAGCCGGCACAACCCCGCAGGCAGCCTGCAATACCACGCATCAGGGCCTCACCCTGGAACCTTACCCCAGGACAGAACCACACACTATACCGGGCTGGACCTTCCACAATCGTGTACATCACTGCCATGATTGAGGACAACATCAGCAGCCACATAGACACCCCCACCGCCATCCCCCACCTCCTGAAGGTTGTGTCTGTGCTGCATTTCCTTGGCACTGGCACCTATCAACACACAGTCGGTGAGCTGCACGGCATATCACAACCCTGTTTTTCAAAAATCCTGGTACAGCTACTGGATGCCCTGTTGCGCCATGTGTCTGAACACATAGCCCTACCCCGTACCCTCCCCGAGGTCATTGCCACCAAGTTGGCCTTCCATGCCATAGCAGGCATGCCAAATTGCATGGGTGCAGTTGACGGCACCCACATTGAGCGGACAGTACCACGTGCAATTGAGATGGTGTCAGGCAATAGGAAACAATATAACTCGTTGAATGTACAGATGGTATGTGATGCCACGCTACTGATTACACACTGCTGTGCACGTTTCCCAGTCTCAACCCATGACTCAATGGTACTGCGGAATTCCACGTTGCCACGGTACATGGAACGCTATGCTGGACAAAACACATGGCTATTAGGTGAGTACAGCTGACAATGCTCCGACCCTGTTGAAGTGGTGTGTGTGTGTGTCTCCAGGCCAATGAGCAATGTGAGTGTGGCGCTGTGAACGCACATGAATCACCACCCCTGCCATCAACCAAATAGACAGCGGATCCCAAACATCACAAAGGAAGTCATGACAGGTCAACACAGTGTGCCCGTACACACCCTGCCACATGACACACAGCCGATACGGTCACTGTCCCATACACCTTGTGCCACTGCAAACACCCACCCACAAATGGAACAGTGCCCTCCCAATGCACATGATGCCTGTAAATGAGACGTCCTGCATTAACTACTTCATTACAGTGGAGTGACTCTGCCATGTGTGCACATCACTGCACTATGCCATACTCACAATCAAATTTCACCCGCAGGGCAGAGTACACATGCACGTAAATGTGTAGGTCAATATCCATTTGGCTATATCCACTGTGATGGCCGATAAACACTTCCAACCAGTGCATGGCACACATGCATGAATGAACAATGATATAAAATAGCACAGCATCAGATGAAGACATGATACAACAAACACCGACATGTCCCCCCCCGCCCCCCATCTACATCCCATGTAGGTGCTGCTGGATATGCACTCACGCCATGGATGATGACACCTGTACAGAGACCAAGGAACAGGCATGAAGAGGCGTACAATAGGGCACATGTCCGCACACGTGGACTGATTGAGAGGACATTCGGACTGCTGAAGGCCCGGTTCCGCTGTTTGAGCAGATCTGGCGGATCACTGCTGTACAGCCCAGTGAAGACGGGTAAAATCACGCTCGTATGTGCCATGATGCACAATCTCTGCCTGCGCAGGAACATCCCAATGCCCCCAGACGCAGATGAAGAAGATGGGGATGGGGATGGGGATGGAGATGGGGATGGCACCACCTCCCCCTGGGGGTGCACTTGATGGCCAAAGAGCACGGGATGAACTGATTCGCATTTACTTTTGAGACACAGCACATTCACAGCAATGCATGGACATGGTGATGATAATAAATGATTTGTTGTACTGCAAATGAAATGATAGATGTCCACACATGTATGTTTTGATTTCAAATGAGGATATATTGATGAATTAACAGGGAAGGAGGTGCAATGGTTAGGGAAGCTGTACACCTGTGCCCACCCACCACCCAAACGTACCCTCCCCCACCCAGGCCCCAATGTTTAAACACCCAAAACAACCTCCCCACCACCCAAACGTACCCACCCCTCACACCCTTCAAGTCCACGTGTGTCCTGCAGTGCCCCACAAACATGCCATCACTTCCGTGTGCGCTTCTGTGCCTGTGTATCCTTGCCCGAGAGCCCCGTTAGCCGACTCGAGCGCCTCCTTGGACTCGCAGTAGTGGAGCTGGATGGGGTGGTGGTATTGGATGGCACACAATCAGGTATAGATGGCATAGTTGCAATATTTGCCTGTTGCCCAATCAACATGGACTCTATGAGCCTGGAGGTGTTGTCATTAACCTCCCGCACATGGCGTGCCAGGGTGACAATAGTGCTGGTAAAGCGTCCAATGGACATTGATAGGCGACGCACTGACGTGCTGTAGCACTCCCTCTGCAGCCTAGATTCCTCGAGCTGCCTCTGCACCAGCTGGGTGAGGGTAGCCTGCTGCTCCTCCATCCGCTGCATGCGGGAATTAAGCTCTGCCATAGTTTGGGTGGGTGACCTCATGGGACTTCGGAGTGATGTGGGACTAAACTCCAGCTGATGGAAGGATCCCAGGTCATCAAATGTGGGCATCTCCCCCTGTGGCCCAGTATCAGAGTGCTCTGCCGGGGCACTGTTGTCACTACAGGCCGCCTCCTCTGCAGTGCAGCTGCCTTCTGTGTTGATTTAGGTGGGCACAATGGGTTCCTGTGGTATCTGTGTTAACTCA
The DNA here is from genome assembly GCF_040938575.1 of Ambystoma mexicanum. Classification (NCBI taxonomy): domain Eukaryota; kingdom Metazoa; phylum Chordata; class Amphibia; order Caudata; family Ambystomatidae; genus Ambystoma; species Ambystoma mexicanum. The sequence goes on along the minus strand of NC_090922.1, from coordinate 15,011,211 downwards.
GGCAGCGTGGAGACGCTGGGGATGTTGGTGGTGGTGGCCGGCACATTTGTTGCAGTTGGTACTGGGGGCAGAGATGCCGAACTGCTGGCAGCATCCTCTTGTGCAGGGGCGGTGGCTTTGACACGTGCCGGTGCAGATTGCCTGGCCTGTTGTGCAGTATCACTGTCACTTGACACGGCTGTGGGAACACAGGGGACATGCAATTGGTGGTGGCTGATGGGTGCATCATATGCATCATACAGGTTGATCATTCAATAGTGTTATTTACATGCATCCGATTGTTGGGGGTATGCATTGTTGTGATATTGGTTGCCATACGGATGACGATGGGTCCTTTGGCCCAGTCATGCACTGCTTAGTGGTGGGGGAGGAGGTTGTTAATGGGTCGTTTGACCCAGTCATGCACTGCTTAGGGGGGGGGGGGTGTTGTTAATGGGTCCTTTGGCCCAGTCATGCACTGCTTGGAGGGGGGGGGGGGGTTGTTAATGGGTCCTTTGGCCCAGTCATGCCATCAACATATTCTCATGTGGCAGTCATGTTTCACCACTTACCAGCATCTGCAGGTGGGCTCACTCCTGCCTCAGCCTCCCCGATCCCATGGATGCCCACAAGGTGGAGGACACTGCTGCAACACTCCTCCCATGCTTGCAGCCTCAGTGGGGAAGGGGGTCCTCCACCTGTCCCACTGCTGCGTTGGCGGTGTGTGGAGATCAGGTTCTGAACCCTCAGCCTGAGGTCGTCCCACCGCTTGTGGCAGTCCTTTACGCTCCTCACAATCACGCCCACAGCACTGCACTTGCGTGCTGCTTCCGCCCACACTTCCTTCCTCCGCTGCTGTGTGGCACGCCGCTGATCGGCACTGAATAGCATCTCTACATGCTCCACTATATGCGTCACCAGAACAGTTAGCTCCGCCTCACTAAAGCGATGTTTGCGCTGCATCTGAGCTGGAATCCTGGCAGACATGCTGGTGGTTCCTTTTGCCTTCTCTCAGTGTGGATTCTGCTTGTGCTGACTCTGGATGGCAATGGATTGTGGTTTATATGATGGCCGCCTCTCTGTTTCCCGTTTTGGCGATCATGGTACTTCCGGTTCCGTGTCCGTGGCGACGGAGGCAGACACAGTTTTTGAGCTACTTGTGGCAGCGCTATGTCCATTTCCGTGGCTTTTTACGTGATGGCGGTAACAAAGTTTCCGCATCCGTGTGGTGCGCGTGACCGACAGCACATAATCGACGGTCTTTCCGCAACGTTGCAGACACAGAAACTTTGTTACCGCCGTCACGGAATCACTGCGGTTCAAACCTGACAGGTTGTAATGAGGCCCAATGTCTTCGTGCAGACGTCATTCGTATTCTACGGGCAGTGGATAATCTCTGCTGAGCACATCCGCTAGAACATTGAGTTCTCCTGGAACGTGTTGGGACAGTAGGAACATCCTGTGTTTGAGGCGCCACATCCAAATGTTCTGTGACAGCTTGGATAGCCCTGGAGAATGTGGCCCCCTGTTTGTTTAGGTAATACATGGCTGTGGTGCTGTCCGTCACGACCAGGACTGTCTTCCCATGTAGCTGTGTCTGAAAGGCCTTCAGTGCTTTGAATACAGCTAGCAGTTCTAACATATTTATATGGTTGGATGCTACTTGTGGGGACCACACTTGATGCGCTGTCTGCAGAAGCAGGTGAGCCCACCCCGTGAGAGATGAGTGTCGTGAGAGTGGCTGCTACCGCAGGAGTGGTGAAGGTCTTACCCTGCAAGAGGTTTTCCCTCGACCACCACTGCAGAGAGGACGAGGGCTGGTGAGACAACTACCAGATCTTCCCATTGTCCGCTGGCCTGACACCACTGGCTGTTGAGGCACTCTTGCATGGGACGCATGCGCAGCAGCGTGTGAGAATCTAAGTAAATGCATGACGCCATCATACCTAGGAAGCGCATGGCCTTGCGTACCGTCACTTCCCGACTGGCTACATATTGAGGGATCCAAGAAAGCATGTTCTGAACCCTCTCGTTGGAGGGGAAGACGAGGCCGTCCTTTGTTCCGAATCAGACCCCCCGGAAATTGCTTGACTTGACTGGGGTCTAAGCTGGATTTCTTCTCGTTGATGGAGAATCCCAGACTGAACAGGTGGTCTATTGTTTTCTGAGTATTCAATAGGCATGTTTCGTAGGAGTCCCCTGTTATGAGCCAGTCGTCGAGGTAAGGGTACACCGGGATAGATAATCTGCGCAGGTGTGCTGCCGCTACTGCCAGAACCTTTGTAAACACCCTTGGCGCTGAGGCAATGCCGAAGGGGAGTACTTTGAATTGATAGTGCCTGTCCTCCATCATGAACCTTAGATATTTTCTGTATGAAAGTATGCATTTTTCATGTCCAGTGTTGCCATGTAATCCCCGTTTCAACAGCAGGATTACTTCCTGTAAAGTGACCATACAAAACTTTTGCGGTTTGACAAACTTGGTCGCTGGCTGCAAGTCTAGCACAGGGCGCATGGTAAGGTCCTTTTTGGGTACAAGGAAGTACACTGAATAAATACCCTTGTTTACCTGAAGAATAGGGATGGCTTCTATGGCGTCCTTTTGCAAAAGTACCTCTACTTCTTGTATTAGGATTCGCAGATGGTCTGGCGTCAGGTGTCGTGTACAGGGCGGTCTGAATGGTGGGGGGGGGGCGGGTGGAGGGGGTTGAGTCGGGCGAATTCCACACCGTCTTGAGAACCCACTGGTCTGATGCAATCCCCTCCCATGCCGAAAAGAAAGATGTTAAGCGCCCCCTGACCGGGGTGGCATGGGAGGGTACCTGGACCCGTAAGTAATTTGACCGGAGGCTGGGGTTCCCCTGGAGTTGGAGCCTCTGCCTTTCCCGCGCCGCTGACCCCTTGGTGGTTAGTTAGCAGGGGTGCTGGATGTTTGTCCCGAGTTCCAGGTGTTTCCCATATTATCCATGGTTTGTGCGGAAGAGGTTTGGCCTTGAAAGGACCGGCTGTCATGCCTGCGCCATGGGCGCATACATTTACGAACAATATGGACCTTATTTCCCATTTGCGAGGCTTTAACTACACTTAGCACAATGCACTTGGCTATAACCATCTTTTCCTGGCAATTCCTATTGGCTATCTTCGGAACTACAATCCCCAGAAGCCCTAGGGATCTCCTCTGCTTCCACCAGCTCAGGAACAGAGAGGGAGGTGGCCGATTGTCTACAGGTGTGCTTAGCCAGGTGCGACCAATTAGCTTGCCTCTGTGCTGGGCTGGGCAGTATAAATGCTGCTGCCTGCAGGAGCTCAGTCTCTTGCATTAGGAGTCTTCCCGGCACCTTGTTGCTTTGATCTACGGATCTTGTTTGCGGTTCCTCCTTACTCCGGCTTTGGATCCAGTGCCCTGCCGGGCTCTCTACATTGCAGCCGATCACGCTCTGCTGCCTTCCAGCCTCCGCCCTTGCCTTGCCGGGCTCTCTACATTGCGGCTGATCACGCTCTGCTGCTTTCCAGCCTCAGCCCTTGTCCTCTGGGCTCCCTGCTCTACAGCCTGCCTCACTCCGGCTGCCTACAGCCCTTGTATTCTGGGCTCCCTGCTCTACAGCCTGCCTCACTCCGGCTGCCTACAGCCCTTGTCCTCTGGGCTCCCTGCTCTGCAGCCTGCCTCTCTCCGGCTGCCTACAGCCCTTGTCCTCTGGGCTTCCTACTTTGCAGCTGATCACGCTCCGCTGCTTACTACCTACCTTTTTCCGCTGTGTTCTCGGCCTAGCAGCCCTCTACAGTCCTCTGCAACCTTCTACGGTCAGCGGCCCTGCCCCTCAGGGCTCACTCCTTGCTGCCCGGCCTTTCTGGGTTCCTTGTCGTGCAGCCTGCTTTACTCTGCAGCCCTAAGCCCTTTCCCTCTAGGCTCTCTACCTTACAGCCCTGGTTCCTGTGGGCTTGCTCATTGCTTTGCTGCTCCTCTGAGCTCTCAACCTTGTTCCTTACTGTCCTCTGCTATCCAATCCTGTTACACGACTTTCCCTTCATTTCCTTCTGCTAGTTTGCTATCAACCTCCTTTTCCTGGATTTGTCTGCAAGTATCTTCTCTTGTACTGTTTGTAGACCCTTTTGTACAGAGCTTGTCCGTTGGTTCCCATCAGTCAACCTCTGCCCCTTCCCTGGTCTTGTTTCCACATTACAGACACCCATAGCTGCTGTTCCAAGCCATGAGCAAACAGCGTGGGCCTCTGTTATAGCAAACTGTGCAGAAGGCTAGAGTTTTTCCTAAGGTTCGTGGAATACTCTTTTCCTATATCTGCATACACCCCTAGAGGGAATCCATTCTGTTGTATCTTATTCCTTGCTACACTTGACTACTCTTTGTTCTCATTACTTTCAGCTGTGTGTGTACTATTCTGTCCACCTTACTTCGGCACAACCACCCGAAACCCTTCCTGGGTGTTCTGTGCCTCTCATTTCATCTCGTGACACCGGCGGGAACCGCTTCCCCTCTGGGCAGAGGGTTTTTGGGTGATTTGCTGAAGGGACTTGACAGTCTTGTGCGCTTTCTTGGCAGTCTCTAGAGCATCGTCGACTGCTTTGCCAAAGAGATTCGATTCCTCAATATGTTTATTAATAAGAGCTGCTTGGGTCTTCAGAGCCGAGCATGCCATTTGAGCAGGGTGCCCCGAGCTATGGATCTTCCTGCCGTCTCTGCAGTATCCCGAGTGTTTTTTAGTACATTTTGGTTGACCTGCCTGCCCTCGGCCACGATGGCAAGTAATTTGGTTCTTGCAGATTCAGGCACCTCCTGGAGACCTTGTATAAGGTTCCACTGTGCATCGGCATAACTGGCAAGCAACGTAGTGTTTGCTATGTGCGTGGTAAAAGCAGCTGCCGTGGTAATTCGCTTACCCAAGGCATACAATCTTTTTGACTCCTTATCGGGAGGTGCCTCTCCTGTAGCAAGGGGTACACCTGCCTGTTTCAGGGTGGTGGTAACCACTTCAGAGTAGGGGGTGGCGTGGCCTTTAATAAATTTAGGGTCAGTAGGCACTGGGCGAAATAATTTCTCCACCCTTGGATTTACTGCCCTAGTCTGGGTTGGTGTGACCAGGGAAGGAGCCAACTTCCTTTTAATGGAATTCAGGAGAGGTATGGTTTGGCTGGAGAGGGGGTTTTCTTTAAGAATATCCTCCACAAAATCTTGTTCAGGTAGGGCCTCCTGTGTGGCGATTTTAAAATAATCTGCCGCCTTTCGTAAAATGGCATTGAATGCCATCTGATCGTCCACTGGGGAAGCCTGGCAGGCCAGAGTGGAGGGAGGGGAATCCAAAGATAGGACTAGGGGTGTACCGAATAGTGAAATTACTATTCGGCCGAATACCGAATAGTTAGCAAAACTATTCGGCCGAAGCCAAATAGTGAGCCGAATAGTAGGTTTTTTAAATACATTTTCCAGCACATGTGAAATACTGCTTTGCAAGACAGTAAAGTGCATGTGAATGCACGCATCATGGATGTACACATTTAGCTGCCCTTTTCAACCCCATTTGAGCATTTGCACAACCAAAAGAGGCCCTGGAAATCATTTTAAAATTGGCCACATATTACACATTTTCAGCAAGCCCAACCCTTTTCCTATGGGAACATGTGGAAATACTGCAGAAAAGAGGCCCAGTGTGCCAGTTCATAATACAAACACACGCATGTAAGCATGATGTACCCTTCAGTGAATATGCTAAACACAGAGACCTGGATGTCAATTCTGCACATATACAAAGAAACTGTACACGTGAAAAAAAACAACACAGCAAACATCTCAGTGTATGCTCCCCCAAAAGTACACATGTACGTACAGACAGCACTGGCCCTAGTATAGACAGTCCACACATGTGAATATTGTACACATGATTTGAATTCTACATATCTATCTGGATAAAGCACTTGTGTGAGCACACACAACTGGCATGTTTTCTATGTATGTTAAGTGTACATGCGTGAACTGTCCAGTTCTCTGTAATTGTATAGTAGTACACACACAGCACTCTCACGGTATGTGTTACAGCGTGTATCCATGAGAGTACGCACCTCACAGCATCAGTGTATGTCCCATATATGTGAAAACTATTGTAAAATTTTGAGTACACCACACGATATAGCGTGTGTTCATGTGCAAATTGATATCAAGCACACGGGTACACGAAGGGGCATAGCTCTGTGTATATGGATATTAGAGCACATGTGTGAGCATGCATCACACCGCCCTCCGCACCCGTTTTCTGTATTCAAATACATAGTGTATGCTTGCGAGTCGCTATCACACAACTACGTGTATATGGTGCTCAAGTGGGTACACACGGCGCAGCCCTTGGTATATTTTCTTTGTATTCAGTGTTTCCACATGTGTATACAGTACACCATAGGGTTTCGGTGGTGACGGAGTACACGCAAGCACATGCCGTCCCCTGTATAGACGCTGGCGGCGTCTCTTACCTTGGTGTAGCCATGGAGCTACTCGCTGTTGGAGAGGGTGGCGTTGAGCGGCAGCAGGTAATGGTTCAGCTCCTTTACTTTCTTGCGCTCCTTCTTGGCCACTACCTGGAGCAGGGCGAGGTGCTCCCACAGGATGCTTATATGAGAGGAGGGTTGGGGGGGAGGGGTAGGGAAGATGAGGGGAGCAAAGGAGGCAGTGCTCGCTGGACCCGTCGGCGGAAATGGGGGTGGAGGGGGCCGTGCGAGGGAGCCTGGACTGCTCCAAAGTAGTTTAGTGTTCACAAAAACATGGACTGAAGCGACAGGGCCCTTTCAGAGCAGCACATCAATCCAGCGATGACCTTTCGGTGTGCATTGGCTGAAGCAATCCAGGGGTCTGCAACCGGTGGCCCACAAGACCCACTGAAGCAAAGTCTCCAAGAGACATCCTACACACCCAAATAGGGACGCGTTGGAGACAATGGCTGCCCACCCCCACACGTTTGGATTTATTGGAATTTTCACCGATTTTATAACACTCGCAGTTCGGCCTCAGTGCAGGGTATTTTTCCTTGTGTTGCTTGCAGCAGCCAGTAAGCTATTAGATTACTGGGTACTGCTGCTACTGCTACTTTCCCACTGTTCTCTTTCTAGGATTGGCTCCCGTCTCTTACACTGAGAGAAGATTGCTAATCATAGAAAGAGGACTTTAAAAAAAAAACATGTTTCTTTATTCGTTTTTTTATTTTTTTAACTTCGGCTTAGAGTAAGCATTCCATGAACCTTTGGCGGAAGCCGAATAGCTGGTTTTCAGCCGAAATTAGGCCGAATACCTACTCGAAGCCGAAGTTCGGTACACCCCTACATAGGACATCCATATACTGGTCGTGAGTAGGGAGCGTCCATGGTTCTGTCTCAACCTGGTGAGTGTCTTCCCAGCCTTCTGTGGGATCCGCCTGGTCATTCACAGTGTAGTCTTGTAGGAAGGTAGTATCCTCTTCCTCATCATAAATGGCCTGATAAGTGTCCATCTGGATCTCATCTTCTGGGTGGATAGACATGACATTTTCTTGAGAGGGTCCAAATTTCTAGGAAATTTAGAAACAGGCCCAAAGGGAGGGTCCTCCAGAGGTCTCTTGGGGATAGGGTGCTCTGAAAGTGAGAAACTTTTCCAAAGTGTGCATGCACCCTTCGAATTTTTCTTTGGTCCATTTAGATGAACCAGAAGGGTCCAAGGGTGGAAAATCTTCATTTTCCTCACTATGGCGCCGAAATTGGTTTCCAATAGCGCTAGCCAAAGGTTCCCGACTATCCTCGTAGTCCTCTTGAGCATCAGGGTGTTGTGGCGCATCTTTCGACGTGCCCGCAGCCCGCTCTTTGCGCTTCGTTGTGTCTTTAGACTTCTCCTTTAGCCCCACTGCCGAAGCAATCCTAGAAATACTTTCGGTGAAGTGGGGCGTGCCGTATGACTAGGAGGTCTAGCGGTAGATTTTTCCCCTACCGGGCCTTAAAAGACATCGGAGCGCCAGCTGAGCACGCTTTGATGGCCGGATGTGTTTTGGAAGTAGCGCCCTTATTTTTTTGAAGGCCCAGTCGCAAGACGCTGCTGCGGATGCGGGGAAGGCTGTTGATCTTGAAGATCAGATGGTTCCGTCGAAATCTTCGGCGTTCCGGTTGGCTCTTTCGCCCGTTTCGGTGGTACCGTCGAAACCGGGCTCGGGGCTGTGTGTTAAGTGTGGCAATCTTGTACGCCCTTGTTGCTGGGTGTTTTCCCCATAGCCTGACTTGTGTCAGGCCTAGTGAGGTTGGGACGGGCTTGGCATACCTAGAGGTGTCCGTCGTGAGGTCTATGGTATCCGACACCGATGCCTGGTCATCACTAGTACCCCCGTCACTTTTGGCGGGTGCGGCAGTGGGGGGGAAGAATATCTAGCCAGCGAAATGCCATAGGTGACCCACCGCTTAACGCGGCGCTCCTTAAGCATTTTAGGTCAAAGTCGTCTACATGGCGGCACCACGCTTCGTCGTGGTCAAGGGGTAGACAATTACACTTATCGTGCTCGTCCTTCCAAGGGTACATGGCCCTGCAAGAGGGGCAAAACCCAAATGGTGTCCTTTCCATAGCGAAATGTAATAAAGGCGATGGCCAGACCTAGAGGGCAAAGAGGGGAAAAGAGGAGCGACATAGCTGAAAGGATATGACCACCCCGATCCCACTCTCCCTACTGTGTAGGCCGGCCAGAGGACCCAGCCACGTGGACGGCTCCACCACCGGAGTTTAGGCATCGAAAGTCCCCCGTTGTCTTTGGCGTAGCACAGGAAGCACTGTCAAAAGTACTATCAGGGGATAATCTACAAAGTCGATAAACAAGGTATAATAATGTATCTTATAAAAGAGCTCCGCAGTAGGGCAGCCAGTTATCTGGGAGGAAAAAACTATCTGAGGGACCTCAGCGCATGAGGGATTTTGGCTAAACTACACGTAACGATAGGGATAGTGTTACAGACACACCTATGCCGAAGTCCCCTTTCGGTCCCCAAAAGACAAGATGCAATACTCCGCAGTTACCACTGGATGTTGGACCATATGCACAGCATGTGATTCTAAGCAGATTAACAAGCATCGGAAATATATTTAAAATTAAGGGGAGCATCGAGGAATCATTCATGGACTCAACAACCTATGTTGCCAGGACCGCATCAGATATACACTGCCAATTCTGCATGGCACAATTCAAGTCGCCCTTGTTGCTGTGGCCAAACCTCGCCTAGGACACCCAGACCCTTTGTTTGCTGGTTTCACATTTAACATAAAACCATCCAATGCTGGCCAAGTAATCAGCCATGTCTCTTGCAACAAAACAAAGTCGTATTTACTAAAAACGTGTACATTTTGGAGAAAGGAGATGTATTCTCTTGAGTTCCGCCACTTTAGAATCCTTGCCTTGAGATTGGAATTCCTGGGAGGGAATTTGAAAGCCATTCCCACCCAAGGTATTTTATTCTCTGTGGTAATGCCTACGATAGGCATTTTCGTAGTGACAAGTTACTACTAGGTTCCTTTGTTGCTCCAATCCCCACTTATTTGCACGCCCAATAAAATAGCTCTCAAATCCTTTCAACAAAATATACTGATGTTGAAGCACCCGATTTTCCACAAGTTTTGAATGAAAATGAACTGCGCATTTCCCCATGCAAAGGCTGTCAAATAGATGCACAAATCTCAGGCCCCCAGACGATATCTAGCAGAGTTCTGGAACTGTGGAAAGAAGGCTCAAACAGAGGAAGTTGGAATCTTGATAGGAGACAGAACTTCACTTGATCTCTCCACAGGTACCTGTCCCGCTTCCTTCAGTTGCATATTGTGGTTGTCACTTGAGCTTGGCACAGGCACTATTAAGAGTGTCCCAAGTTCTGCTAAAATAGCCAAGTTAGCTCTCACGTCATAGGCTAGTGTCGTATAGGCGTATAAACGATGACTAAATTCAAAGCCGCTAGTGAATTCAAGCTGACATCCGAGCTTTCGTTACAAGCCACATTCACACCCTTGAAATGGAGCAAAGAATTCTCAGCTCAAAGAGGCGAGTCCAATCCAGTTTCCAAGTCATTTCCTGCACTATTGGGAGAAATACTGGTGGCCTGGGTATTGAATAGTCCAGGCGACATGATCAATCTTTCACTTAAGCTGTTGTGTGCTTCCAGCTCTTGCTCCAAGCTAATCCCAGACTCTGGCTGCAGGATACTAAGTCTCCATTCAATATTGCAATAGCACAGGGCCAGAGATTTCATACATATTGTGCTCCGTTACTAGCGTTCCAACAGACACAAGGTCTATTACGGAAGTCTCCAGTGTGACAGCTTCACTATAGGTTTTCGGAGGAGCTTGTGGAAAAACCCTTGTGATTTTCCCCTGTTCAGTAGTGACCCCATCTGTGTCAGAGCATGAAGTTACTTGGTTTTTCCCCTCACTAAAGTGTATCTCTTGTTTTTCCCCTAATTTTAAGTAATGCCCTTATCCTACACGGGTGTCAATCGAGTAAAATATCAGTGAATGATTAGGGAAGCGGGGCAGCACATATTCATTACGAATGGTCCGTTCTGCTGTCTATATACTGCGGCTGCAAGTAGAGATTCTGTACCAGATCTTTCTGAGACTTATCCACGACACAATCGATCCGCTGTACACCGTGCTGCTGGTTTTCCGTTCACACACCACAATAGGCGGTGTGAAAGGTTTACTAAAGAAAGGCCGCTGCAGCCTCCGGAAAAGCACTGGAATTCCAAAATACTCCAGCTGCACTCTGCTGTCGCTCCACTGGATAGCTGAGTCTTTCACTGATACACTCCTCCTCCTTGAAATAGAGACAGTAGACAGACTTCCAGATGGTGAACCACACTGAAACACAGCTCTACAAAAGTTGGCTTCTCTATTGAAAGTTTTCTAAAACTGTATTAAACCTGTTTAATTCCAAGTATATGTGATGGTTTGGAAAGTTTTACAATTAGAGAAGTCGCCTGGATTAAAAAAGGATTGAGCAAAATGGGGACAAATCTGCTGGGTTTATCAATGAGTGCCTATATGGTGGCTAATAATCGTCAACTGGGGCTTGTATCACTGTCGACACAAGGAAACATCGCTCTGGGTATCCTCTATATAAGAATGCTAAGCAAATGTACCTCTGAGTAGGTTTATAATTTTAAAAATATGTTGTTGGAGGATATTCCGTGTAAGGCATTGGCTGAGTGGATGAAAGATTTAAGAACTTTTTCTTAGAA